>NC_072894.1:83013600-88013600 GCF_027943255.1 Anastrepha obliqua | reverse complement strand
CGCAGGGTTCATTGATTTTGGATGTGCATTGTTGAACACATTCCAAGTTAGTCCAAGGAGCCATAATTGCTTTAATAGCCACTTTGCTATCAATAAAAATGTTTGTCCGAGTATCAAGAGGAGTTAATTCCAGAGCCAATTCAGCTGCTTTTGTTGCGGCATAGATTGCAGCTTGAAATATTCTACAGTAATTAGAGAGTTTGAAAGACCTTTGGAGATCAAATTGCGGACAAAAGACAGAGCTTCTACTCCTTCAGCAATTTTGGACCCATCTGTAAAGAAATTGTATGAATGGTATGTGGTATTTGATTGAAATTTAAGTTTCGTCATGTTATATAACGCGAGATAGAGGCATCATTGGGCATTAATGGAGCCAGCATACATTCAATATTGCATGAACATTTTGTCGCCAAGAAGATTTCTTCTCATTGGATACCGGATAATTTGACAATTGTCAAAAAGTACTCGTTCCGATTGGTGTAAAGACATTTTGAAGAAATTTAATCTCATTTGTCCAAAGCACGTCTATGACAAATCTTGGACCCATACATATGATCTGAAACAAAATAACAATTGACAGTATAGGTGTTCTAAGACGAACTTAATCCAACAAAAGTTGTTTGCAAAGGAATCACCTCAAAGTAAAGGGTCGCTGTTTTTTCGGAAAATGTTGTCGTGGCGCAACTATACTTCTAAAATAGTTAATTCTGGATGGAACACAACCATTTGTTTGCTGGAAATTTTCGGAGAATTGAGGAAAACCAATCGCCAGAAGACGAATTATTCTTCAACAAGACAATGCGAGCTTGCAGGTAACGTCTCACACAAGAGAGTTTTTGAGTACTCAAAATATCGAATTAACGGGTCATCCACCTTACAACACTGGTTGGGCTGTTCCCGAACTTCAAAAATAAAATGCGAGGTCAACGTTGTTCAACGCCTGAAGAAGCGGTTGAAGTATTGTATTTAAGTAGGTTGTTTTGGAGGTATCCCCCTCTTGGTGGTAAACATGCTTTGAAAATTGGTTCAAGCGAATGCATGAATGTACTTGTACATTTTAACTTCCAAAGAGAATATCTTGAAAAACAATAAAGTCATTTCCTTATTATTTTACTTTGTTGTCTTTATCGGGCGTATAATGTAAAAGGTAATCCCTCCATATATATGTTAATATAATTGGGCGTACATCCTTTCATAAAAAATAAATAAATACATTTTGTGTTTGTTTGTTTCTAATAACAAGGTTTTACAGTTGGGTTTCCAAATGAGCCGATAGATGTTCAATTACATTGATATCTGCAGATTGTGGAGGCGTTTCAAGTGCTTTAGGGCAGTTGTACATAAGCCATAGACGGACATCAAGTGCCTTATGATTGGAATCGTTGTCTTTATAGTACTGGAAATTGTCCTTATTCAGTACTTTGACCCACATTTTCTATCATAATTGTTAGGAATTGTTTGTGGTCCATATTGCCCGCAATGAGGCACAAATTTTCAGTACTAGCAGCGGACATACAACGTCATACCATTACCGATTCATCCCCATGCTTAACTATCGGGCGTAATTTTTTTTCTAGCAACTCTTCATTAGGTTTTCTCCACGCATATGATTGTGCGCCTGATCTAAATATGTTAATCTTGCTTTCATCTGCAAATAAAACGTGCTTCTAGCACTCGAAATCCTTATACCCATGACGCTTTACTAATTTTATTCTCTTGTACCAGTTAATCTCGTTGGTGAAAGGTTTTCTTCGAACGGTAGATAATTTTTATGAGGAGTTTTTTCATGGCAGAAATACACTCGGAGATTTGCCATTGCCTGCCGAGGGACGACTGCTATTAGAAAAAGCTTTTTCTTCATTTTGGTCTTACATTGAGATTCGAACCTACGTTCTCTCTGAATTCCGAATGGTAGTCACGCAGCAACCCATTCGGTTAGGGTTGCACTAATTACATTTTAGTAAAATGTGAGCTGGGAGCGCGTACACTAAAAATCATAATTTTTCAAGGGTGTTAACAATCTAAAACTAAATCAAATTCTTTAAAATCTTTCAACGCAATGTAGTATATTATAAAGTGCATTGTATAGTAATATATTATTCAATTTCCCCATTTTGGAACTAAACGTTTTAATGCGAAGGGAACGTCAAAGCTAGATATATACGGTCGTTAACGTTTGATTCCGCCTTAACTCAGAAATTTCTCTCTTTGTTTTTTCTACTTACGCTTTCTTCGTCGCTATTTAGTTTTCCAGGTGTGCTTATATGTTGCTTATTTAATCGAACTCCAACCTTTATGTAAGTAAATCACAGCGAAAGCTTAGGCTAGCTATTTAAATGTATTCGATGCTTCTTTTGCCGAAGTTCACGACAAAACTTAGTGAGAGCGTATCAAATGTAAAATAAACTATTATATTAACTTCAAGCACATCGAACTCTAGTCAACTTGAAGTAAAGTCAATAAAAGCGTAATACATTTTTTACAAGTTTAGTGCAACACATGGTGCTCGTAGCCCGGGAAGTTCAAGGCACTCCAAGTGTAAGTGCTGCGAGTAATTTTGATAAACTACTTGGCACGTACTGTAAAGAAGAAACACAGTACACTTGTTTGAGTTAATTGAAATAAATGTGGAAATAACTAATTTTTAAATAATACCACCATATGCTACGAGAACAGAAGTTGTACTTATATAAGTTTTAACTTTTTGCCCCAGGAACGTTTTCAAAGATCTATTTTACATTAAAAAGCAAAATTTGAACAGTGCATCGTAATGTTATGCGGTGGTAATGTTTCTCATAATTATAGTATGAATTAAATTGTTGATCAGTTGAGTATTCCAATCTTTAATGAATATCTAAGCCTAATATGCTATTAATTCATATATTAATGGTAATTTACATTCGAAGTACAGTTATTTTTAAGCAATAGTGGTTTTTGGAACTTTGAAAAATCGCACTGCGAAGTTGTTTGCCTATTAAAAGGTAAAACTGAAATTACTTGAGGTATTAAATATATTTAATTCAATTCACTTTTAAATTGTGCTTCATAACATACGAGTATTGTATAAAGGTAATATGAGCTCAAAATTATCCTCTGCAATTTACACATGTCTATAAACATTGTTGTCGATAGAATACTATTTTGAGATGATATGCGATTATATATATGCATATGTATGTGTGTCGGTATCAAAGTGAAATTAGTTATAATGGTGAAGTTATAAAAGCAGAATGAAAGATTCGGCACTGCCTTGGAAGTTTCTCCCTCTTAGATTTTCTAAAAGAGCTATCGGCAGAAATACAAATTTTTCCCATTTTTGACTATTAAATTTGCAATTATTTGCATTTTTTTGTACAATATACATATGTGATTAAAAACTAATTTTGGGATATTCCCCACTATGAAATTAATTAAGCCATATAAATGAACTAAATGTAAGCATAAGCAAGGGTTGGTTCGTGATTACCATTCGGAGTGAACGTAGGTTCGAATCTCCGTGAAACACCAAAATAAAGCAAAAATGTTTTTTCTAATAACGGTCGCACCTCGGCAGGCAAACCTTCCAGTGTATTTCTGCCATGAAAAAGCTCCTCGCTGCCTGCAATATCGATAGTTTCAACGATTGTCTACGGCTCAAGGAGCGAAGAGCTTACTCGCATCATCTGTACTGAAGTCTTCATAATCAATATCAGAACAGTTATCTGCGTTATCTATTATCGTAAGTGCCATGCGCTGGAAAACTGCAAGAAATTTGGGACTCCTAATAGATTGGGGAAGTGGGATTTGCCTCGCTGCACAATTTATGGCATTGCTGTCTAAAGGTGTATTTTCGGCAGCAGCTCACCATTGGTACACTGTATGTTCAAAACGTTGACACCGATTCGATGGTATTTCGAGTTGCCAGTAAAGCGTCATAGAAACAATAGCAGTATTAACCGGCAACAAAGTGAATTTTCAACACTTATAACGTCATATAAACATAACACCATATAATACTATTAAACACAATAAATCGGTTTCAACAAATTCAGTGTTTTCTAATATCCAATGTTTGCTTTCAATCACTAAGGCAGAAATAGCTCCGAAAAGCTAAATTTGCACCGCAGAAAGTTGCCGATCATAAAGGGGTAAACGTATGCCTTTTTCGATGACGGTTCTTCGCTTACGACAATGGGCTTGAGCTTTTTGTATAAAACCCTCCTAATGTTCGAAAAAAATTTTTTATAAACCTCTGAACAAAAATATCTTTTTAATGAAAACAAATTAAGTCTAAACAATGATGGAACAAATAAAGACTTTTAGAAGAATGATAATAGGCAAAAAACTATAACTTGATTTATATTCATTGAAAACTCTTTCTGCCGTGGGAATTTGAGTCTAGACACTTACATATGTGCCCAATTTAATTGCTCTTGTGACTTCGTTCTTCTTAAATACACTCCCTCCCTCTTAATTCCATTTTCCGTGTGTACTTGTGACAGTAATTTAATTATGATCATAGAAAAGTGATGATTTCCTCAACAGAGAAAAATGTTATGATGAATATATGTAATTACTTAAAACTGCGTGATAGAAACCCGGCGTGAATTATGAAATTTCATTTTGAAAAGCTTTTGAGAAATCTGTATAGACAACATCTACTTGGTGACCAGTTTTAAATGATGAAATTGGGAGAATCCACCAATAATATCAAAAATATCAAACCACTCCGAGACATAATAAATTTTCAAATTTTAAAACTGGTCACCATGTAGATGTTGTCTATACAGATTTCTCAAAAGCTTTTCATACTATTTTGCATAATATTTTGTTGTTTAAGCTTGAAAAGTTAGGTTTTGATTCCAATTTACTTTTCTGGTTATGGTCCTACTCTCTAATCGAACCTCCTTCTGGTGTTTAAATAATCACAATTCGCACCTCAAATATCGCGCCTCTAAGACTGCGTACGATTGAGAAATTAAAATATTCTAAAGATAAATATAAATTGACAAACTGCTTAAAACACTTACCTAACTTAAATTAAAACTTAGTTTCTCGTTAAATTGGGAATGATTCATATTTGTTGGTGTAAATATTTTAGATACTTAAAATATTCTCTACATCAGTGGTCGCCAACCCGTTGATCGCGAGCTACCGGTAGCTCGCAAAGGCAATTCTGGTAGCTCGCGCTGCTCACGTTGCAAAAAATCCAAAAGTCTGAAAATCATACCAGTATTAGCAAATTTCAGAAATTTTCATAATAAAAAGATAAACAGCGGCAACACTGCGGTAAGCGATTTCGCGCCGACAAACACGACGCGAAGTCGCGTCTCCGTTCTAGGATCAGCTGGAACCGATTAGCGTGTTCGAGAATTTTTTGGCTTTATATATACGCAATGCACGTCGACATTGCGGCGCAATGATTGCGCTCAGTTTAAAGCTAAATACACACCAGGCAACCGTTGAAGCAACGGTTGCAGCAACGTGTTGCCTTTGCTTAAGAAACACGTCGCAACCGTTGCTTCAATCTCAGTATTGTGTATAACTGTGGTGCAGGAAAGGTACAAGCGGAAGATACGTAAAATTAAATTTTTTAAATGATCGACAAAATGTGTAGAATTACTTCTCTTATTATAATTGACGAACTTTTGTACGAAAATGAGGAAGAAGAGATACAACAAAAGAAGAGAAAAAAAATCTGGTCCAAAAATTGGCTTTTAAAAAAATCGAATTTTCGAACGAGAGGCTGCTGAAAGAACTGAAGGAAAATGAGCCATCGGACTATAAAAATTGCATGAGGATGGACGAAGCCCTGTTTAGAAAATTGTTGGACTTCGTAAAGGCCAAAATAACGAAACAAGATACCATAATGAGAGAGGCAATATCAGCAGAAATTAGAGTGGCAATAATTTTGCGGTATCTTGCAATAGGAAACGCTTTTGCGGACTTGAAATTTTTATCAATTTTATTGTATTCATTTTTTAATTGTTCGTATGCTTTTTTTCTAAAATTTTTATTTTTATATTTTTCACTACTTATATATATCCCACAGCTCTCTCAAATTTTTATATTCGTTAATAAAATTAACATAATTTTCATTATTTTCAATTGCCATTTTTTTCTTTTTCACTTTATTTTACTCCGCACGAACCTTCTTCTTTGCTTGTGTTCAACGAACTGAACGAGTAAAAGCAGTAAACAATGATACACACGAAGCAACGGTTGCAGCAACCTATCCCAAAAATCAAATTTATTTGATATTTCAGGCAACGGTTGCAGCAACACGAAAATCATTTGGCAACACAGCTACACACGAGGCAACGGTTGCTTCAACATGGCCGAGTTGCTGCAACGGTTGCCTGGTGTGTATTTAGCTTAATACTGAACGGCATTATCAACGTTCTGCGTGCAGCGGTTGGGTTAGAGTTTGAAACATTATGGCAAGCAGTAGTAAGAAGGCGAAGACATACCATTTCCATTCAGAATGGGAAGAACAATATTTCTTCACAGAAGTTAAAGGCAAGAGTGTTTGTTTGTTATGTAATACATCTGTGTCAGTTCCTAAAAAAGGAAATATTGAGAGGCATCATAAAACTGTACATTCGAATTTTGAGAAGGCATTCCCGTTAAATTCTGCCACCAGAAAAGAAAAACTGAAACATTTAAAAATCCAGTTAATTGGACAACAGTCAATATTTTTGAAAATAATCGACAAAAATAAGGCTGCAACTGAAGCATCTTATCGTGTTTCCCAGATAATTGCACAAAAGAAAAAACCTTATGAAGACGGGGAAATCATAAAACAAGCATTTTTGGAAGCTGCAGATTCTTTATTCGCCAACTTTAGAAATAAAGACGAAATAGTGTCTGCTATAAAATCTATGCAACTTTCTGCTAATACAGTGATGAGGCGAATAGAAGTAATGAGCAATGATATTTTTTTACAGTTAAGAAGTGACTTAGATAACTGTATTTATTTTTCACTGCAACTGGATGAATCAACAGATGTAGTTGACACCTCACAGATGGCCATATTTGTCAGGATGGCTTTTAGTGATTTTACAATTAAAGAAGATCTTTTGAAGTTTATTCCACTCAAAGGACATACTACTGGGCTAGAGCTGTTTTCTCATTTAAAAAATCTCATCTCTTCTGAGAAAATTCCAATATCAAAAATGGTAGGCCTGACAACTGACGGTGCTCCAGCTATGGTGGTCAGTTGTGATAAGGGGCTCGTGGCGCTATGTCATAAGGATGAAAGTTTTCCACAATTTCTTAGTTACCACTGTATTATACATAAGCAAGCATTATGTGGAAATTTTCTAAACTTGAACAACGTTATGAAACTGGTGGTGAAAATTGTGAACAAGATTAGAGCTCAAGCGTTACAAAGAAGATTATTTAAAACCTTGGCTGATGAAATTGACTGTCAATACGGAGAGCTACTTCTTCACTCTGATGTGCGATGGTTAAGCAGAGGACGAGTGCTCAAACGTTTCAATGATGTCCTGCCTGCTATACTCAAATTTTTCAAAGAACGCGATGAACCGATTCCTGAACTGGAAAATTCGACTTGGCTCAGAGATTTTGGTTTTCTTGTGGACATTACAGAGAAATTAAATGAGCTTAACTTGCAGCTTCAAGGCAGGGATAAAGAATTAGCGGAAATGATTTCTGATATAAATGCATTTATTACAAAACTTGAATTTTGGGAACAAAACCTAAAAAACCGCGATACTAAGCATTTTCCTATTCTTTCCGAAAAGATATTCAAAAATCTATTAGAGCCCTATGACAGTAAATATCATATGGAAATAGTTTCTAACTTGAAGGAAAACTTCAAAAATCGTTTCAAGGATTTCAGCAAAATTGCTTTAGAGACGTGATTGTTGTTTCACCCTTCATGGACATTGATATACAACAGTTTGCATCTTGTGTTATGAACAACTTTGGCGAAGACATTGCTGTGACAGAAATGGAACTGATTGCTTTTCAAAGTGACTTGACTTTAAAATCTTTAGGTTCAAATACAAAATGTATATGGACTTTAGTAAGTAAAGATAAGTATTCAGTTTTATGTCGTGTTGCGTTGAAAGTGAAAGCGTTATTCAGTTCAACTTATTTGTGTGAATTTTCTTTTTCCAATATGAAATTTATTAAAAATAAGTACCGCAATCGGCTTACAGATATACATTTGGATAACTGTATTCGAATGACTGTATCAAATTATACTGCAAATATTAAAAAAAATATCGATGAGTCAGAATGTCAACCTTCTCATTAAATATGCTCTTTTTATCTGCCCATATTTTATTTATATAATAATGTATATTACTATTACTGTTTTGTTGTTTTTTTAAGTCGCTTGTGATTTGTCATTATGACTGCAAAAAATTTTGTTACGATTGATATGTGTGAACATGGATGTAGTTATGCATAAGTATAAGCACTATAAGTCATAAGTTTATTATATATAGAACGTATATTAGTAAAATAAATACATGTATTGTATGTCGAATATAACTGTGTATTATTTAATTTATGTTGGCTTGTGCAAGTAGCTCGCTGTTTATTTCAAAATCTTGAAAGTAGCTCAACACATTGAAAGTGTGGCGACCACTGCTCTACATGATTATCATCCCTAATTGGTGGAATGTGCGAAATACAAATAAATATTTTATCAAAGTTGCTGTAAATAAATTACCGAATAAGTTTGGATCAAACAATTCTATAACGAAAAGTGCTTATTAAGACAGGTTTCAACAAAATAAATTTTAATGACAAAGAGACCTATAATGAAGTAATAGCAAATCGAACGATCAGTCATAGTCAACTACCTCAGAACAAAATTATAACAAAAATTAAGATACAAATAGAGTAATTCAAATTAGAGTTAAAAGCGTGGGATGCTTGATATAGTAAATATTACAATCATTCTATTGGCAACTACCTATGTACAGAGGGTTATGAAAGTGAAGCAAAATGCATCCCACGCTTTTAACTCTAATTTGAATTACTCTATTTGTATCTTAATTTTTGTTATAATTTTGTTCTGAGGTAGTTGACTATGACTGATCGTTCGATTTGCTATTACTTCATTATAGACCTCTTTGTCATTAAAATTTATTTTATACTTTTTAGTTCGATGGGCAATAAAAGCGTGTTTTTTAGTTTTTTTAAACTATTTTTTATTTTCTACTTTTTAGTTCGATTAGCAAAAAAGCGTGTTTTTTAGTTTTTTTTTTTAAACTATTTTTTATTATGAATGAATATTATTGTTATCATTGCAGTCAGTGAATTAATGACTCGATATATTCGTGTTATATTTAATTCCTTTCTTATCGACTGTGAGTCTAAAGCTATGCAGTTATCGGCCGTGATAAAGAAGTAATCGGGATGAAGAACTTATTTCTTGGAGGGGGCCTGAGAAACGGCTACCCCACTCCATTGGCCAGTTTTTTTTTTCGATTTTCGTGGTGTGGTGAACTATGAATTCCTTCCACCTGGCTAAACTGTTAATAAGGAATATTATTTGAGCGTTATGCGTCGTTTACGTGAAGCAATTCGTCTAAAAAGACCAGAATTATGGGCCAACAACTCTTGGTTTTTGCATCACGATAATGCACCGTCTCACACTGCACTCGTTCTTCGTGACCATTTCGCCAAAAATTCCACGCATATCGTTCCGCATCCACCGTATTCGCCTGATTTGGCTCCGTGTGACTTCTGGCTATTCCTAAAACTCAACAGACCACTCCGGGGAACGCGTTTCGAGTCGATTGAGGAGATAAAAGCTGAATCGAAGAAGGTGCTGATGGCTATACCGGAAATGGACTATTTGGCATGTTTCGGGGATTGGAAAAATCGTTGGCATAAGTGTATTTCATCGAGAGGGGATTGTTTTGAAGGGGATGAAATTGATTTACAAGAATAAATAAAGATTTTTCATTTTACAACCAAATTCACCTTACTTTTTGCCCACAGGTAAAAAAAGAAAATATTAATCCTGGCAATCCTAATAAGGATAATGGAAAACTTTTATCAAATGATTGCATTGTCATCGGTCCTTGATAGGTGTGCAAAATTCCAACTCGATCAGATTTTTAGAAGCCAGTGAAAATTAAGCTCAAAGATTCCGTTACATACATACATACATACATACATACATACATACATACTTACATACATACATACATACATACATACATACAACCCGACCCAATAAAAGTGTGTTAAAAAAAGATTCAAAGATTCAAATTCACCTTACTTTTTGCCCCCAGGTAAAAACAGAAAATATTAATCCTGGCAATCCCAATAAGGATAATGGAAAACTTTTATCAAATTATTGCATTGTCATCGGTCCTTGATAGGTGTGCAAAATTTCAAGTCGATCAGATGTTTAGAAGCCAGTGAAAATTAAGCTCAAAGATTCCGTTCCATACATACATACATACATACATACATACATACAACCAGACCTAATAAAAGTGTGTTAAAAAAAGATTCAAAGATTCAAATTCACCTTACTTTTTGCCCACAGGTAAAAACAGAAAATATTAATCCTGGCAATCCCAATAAGGATAATGGAAAACTTTTATCAAATTATTGCATTGTCATCGGTCCTTGATAGGTGTGCAAAATTTCAAGTCGATCAGATGTTTAGAAGCCAGTGAAAATTAAGCTCAAAGATTCCGTTACATACATACATACATACATACAACCCGACCTAATAAAAGTGTGTTAAAAACATCAAACTCATAGTGTGACATGACTAAAACACATTTTTGATTTTAGTGCGCATGCCTGGGCCATACTCACCCAGTAGTAAGAACTTGAATGCAGAGGATTACCGAAATCGGCATCTGAGGGCATTCGAACGGATTGTCGACAACCACCATGTTGATGATATGCTTGACAGTGTAGACACAGTGGAGGAATTAATTAAGTTCGATAGGGATGTAAGTTTAATTCATGGCGAAGGCAGTTTCCACATCAAAAACTGGCAAACCCCCAACTGGTGTCTTTTCAAAATAGTTATTTTTTTCGCGATCTTGACAAATGTGACGACAGGTACCTTAATCATACTAAACAAACAAACAAAAGAAGAAGAAATTACACGTTTTTGATAATTCAATGACACCGGCTTGGGAGTATTGTGATTTGTAGGATTTAAACTAAACATACTAATGAAAACGAAAGCCGCGTGTCAAATTAATATAAACCTGCAAATTATTTTTTTTTTTAATTTTTAACCGGATGACACCGTGACAAGAAAGTGAGTGTATACTTTTTTGTGTTGGGTAGTTTATCGTATATTGCTTTTGCTCACTCTTCCTTTTCAAAAACAAGTAGTTCCCTTCCTTTTGCTTCTCGGAACATGACATTGCAGCCAATTCGAAAAGCGCAATTTTTGTTCTACCATTCTTGGCAAAATATTGTATAGTACAACAAAAACAAATTCATTCATAAGTTCTATAAAACGAACGCACTGGACACTCCTATATGCCAATTTTTTTCAACGATGACAAAAATTTCAAATTCAAGATTGAAGAAAACTCTGACGACCATTCGAATATAGTGAATGTTGGAATATAGTCAGATAGTTTCGTATAGAATTATTTGCCAATATTTGGCGCATCGTAAATGTTTGTCATGTCGAATGTATTCGCATTTAAACCTCCACTGGAGATATAATACGAAAACACATATGTGTTTTCATTTAGAACACATTTCTTTCACCATAAACAATAGACATTAATTTCCGTACATTTTTTCGCGTCCCCTTGGTCTACAAACCCATGGATAAGATCTTTAGCTTTATTATAGCTTAAGTCCGATTTGATGATGCTTTCTATACCGATTTTTTTGGCCATGTTTGAGATTCTGCTGCCAGTACTGCACGGCTTCACAAGTATTTATATTTTTGCTGCAGCATCTAATTCTCCTTTTCCAATTCGTATATTATTTTATTTCAATATGATCCTGTGGAACATTCTCACTTCACTGTGTTTTTTAAACACCCGCGAACACGACGCGCTTGTCTCATTTTAACTTGATTCGACTTCTTGGTTTTTGTTTTCATTTAGTATAAATTTGCGAACGCTTTAAATATCAGGCGATGCCAAGCAAAAGTTTTCAAACTGAAGTTCCATTTATTTCTTTTGACCAGATATTATATTCAAAAATTAAATGTCATGAAGTTATCTACCAAATTATAATTTTTTTTGTATTATTATTTAAAGCTATCAAGCTCTTAAAAGCAACCGATATACATATGTATGTTAACTTTCGCTGGAAATTAACACATTTGTATTAAAATAATATAAAGGGTTATTTTTTAAGATCAATAGGAAAGTTTCTCAAAAAAACGCACGTAAAATTCAGAAAAATGCATGCAATTTTTATTTAAATCGATAGTATACTCCATATAATTTAATATTGAAGATTATTTCATGCTAATGTTGACCGCGACTGCGCTTCAAATGGTCCATCCGCTTAGTCCAATTTTGGCATACTCGTTCCAATGTTTCGGCCGGTATCTCGCATATAAATGCTTTAATGTTGTCTTCCAACGTTAATTGAAGCATGCTTGTCTGAATAGACATGAGCTTTAACATAGCCCCACAAAAAATAATCTAAAGGCGTTATATCGCACGATCTGGGTGGCAATTGACAGGTCCCGAACGTGAAATAAAATGTTCACCGAACTCGCCTCTCAACAAGTCCATTGTTACGCGTGCTGTGTGGCATATGGCACCGTCTTGCTGAAACCACATGCCATGCAAGTCAAGCTGTTGCATTTTGGGCAAGAAAAAGTTGGATATCATTTCACGGTAGCGCTCACCATTCACAGATACGTTACGATTCGCAGCATCTTTGAAGAAGTACGGTCCAATGATACCTCCAGCCCAAAAACCGCACCAAACTGTGACCTTTTCTGGATACATTGGTAGCTCTTGCAATTCTTCTGGCTGATCTTCACTCCAAAATCGACAATTCTGCTTATTCGATTGAACTGATCATAAAATGGAAGAAGAGCGCGATAAACTTTCTTAACAGAACACGCATTTTTATAATAAAGTTCAATGATTTGCAAGCGTTGTTCGTTTGTAAGACGATTCATGGTTAAATTATACTCGTAGACCAAACTGAAGATGTTTGACAGTGAAACAAAACACGAAACGTACGTCAGCTGTTTAAACCAACTGTTTAAAAAGATAATAGCTAAAAAATCACCCGTTATTAAGCGCGAACCCAAGTAATACAAATCTCCTCACTAACTTCCAATTTGCTCATAGACATATAATATTTATTTCACCACATAGTAATTGCATAATTACTCGTTCCTATCATATCTGCACACATATATCCACATACTTATAAAATATGCTATTATTAACGTCGTTGATTGCTATATTTCTACAATAACATTATGTCAGAAATAACCTACCTTATAATGTACCATAAATATGCAAATACCTTGTTTGCCGTGTTGGAAATAATAATATTTAAATGCAACTATACTCGTAAGATGCAGTCTTTAGCATATGTATATCCAGATACTTGTATACACGTATATGCAAGCAAATTTGTACGAGTATGTAGTACATACGTATGTAAGCAGGCTCATACGTAGAAAGTGTTAAAAGTTTCTATGCCTATAGTAGGCAGAAAAATTTTCACCCACTGCGCCATTTTTTTGCCAACAGCATCAGAACCATATTCTTTGCCACGCTGGATTTTGCTGCTCAGACTCGCTTGTGAAAAAATATAGGTTAAAGTTCAAAGCACCCAACAAGTGTATATCATTTCTTTTGCATATATGTATGCATAAGTATATGTGTGTAGGCACATAAGCTTAAATTATTTTGAGAAAAGGCGATAGTGCAGAAATAAGTGATATCACCTGATTATGTTGCTCGGCGTTTTTACGTTGCTAAGGTAGTTACCTTTCTTTCCTCGTGGAATGTCATGCTGCCGCAGAAAGAAAGGATGCCGCCTATAGAGCCACGCTGCGATCGGGCGCAACGCGAGCCATGTGGGATCGCTACAGAGAGCTGAAAAAGGAAGAGAGACGTATTATCCGAAAGAAGAAACGAGAGGCCGAAATACGTGAGTGCGAAGAGCTTGAGATGCTGGCCAACAGGAACAACGCCCGAAAATTCTACCAGAAAGTTCGGCGGCTTACAGAAGGTTTCAAGACCGGGGCGTTTTCCTGTAAGAACAAAGACGGCGAACTGGTGACTGACGTACAGAGCAATCTTAGATTATGGAGGGAACACTTCTCGAACCTATTAAACAGTGACAGCTGCGCATGTCACCGAGAAAGTGAAGATCCCGATACCCCAATCGTTGACGACGGAATTGTCGTTCCGCTACCCGATCATGACGAGGTGAGAATAGCGATAACGCGGCTAAAGAACAACAAAGCCGCGGGCGCCGACGGACTGCCGGCTGAGCTATTCAAACATGGCGGCGAGGAGCTGGTAAGGTGCATGCATCAGCTCCTATGCAAAATATGGTCGGATGAAAGCATGCCTGCCGATTGGAATTTAAGTGTGCTCTGCCCAATCCATAAGAAGCGTGATCCTGCAATTTGTGCCAATTACCGCGGGATTAGTCTTCTAAATATCGCCTATAAGGTTCTAGCGAGCGTATTGTGTGAAAGGCTGAAGCCCACCGTCAACCAACTGATTGGACCTTATCAGTGTGGCTTCAGACCTGGAAAGTCTACCATCGACCAAATATTCACAATACGCCAAATCTTGGAAAAGACCCATGAAAGAAGAATCGACACGCACCATCTTTTCGTCGACTTCAAAGCTGCATTCGACAGTACGGAAAGGAGTTACCTGTATGCCGCGATGTCTGAATTTGGTATCCCCGCAAAACTAATACGGCTATGTAGGATGACGTTGCTCAACACCAGCAGCGCCGTCAGAATTGGGAAGGACCTCTCCGAGCCGTTTGATACCAAACGAGGTTTCAGACAGGGTGACTCGCTGTCGTGTGACTTCTTTAACCTGATGTTGGAGAGCATCGTACGAGCCGCAGAACTTAATCGCTCAGGCACAATTTTTTATAAGAGCGTACAATTGTTGGCGTATGCCGATGATATTGACATCATCGGCCTTAACAACCGCGCTGTTAGTTCTGCCTTCTCCAAACTGGATAAAGAGGCAAAGCGAATGGGTTTGGTGGTGAACGAGGACAAAACGAAGTACCTCCTGTCTTCAAACAAACAGTCGGCGCACTCGCGTATCGGCACCCACGTCACTGTAGACAGTTATAATTTCGAGGTTGTAAAAGACTTCGTCTATTTAGGAACCAGCATTAACACCGATAACAATGTCAGCCTTGAAATCCAACGTAGAATCTCTCTTGCCAACAAGTGCTACTTTGGACTAAGTAGGCAACTGAGCAGTAAAGTCCTCTCTCGTCGAACAAAACTAACACTCTACAAGACTCTCATCATGCCCGTCCTTACGTATGGCGCAGAAGCTTGGACGATGACAACATCCGATGAAGCGACGCTTGGAGTGTTTGAGAGAAAGATTCTGCGCAAGATTTTTGGACCTTTGCACGTTGGCAACGGCGAATATCGCAGACGATGGAACGATGAGCTGTATGAGCTTTACGACGACATAGACATAGCACAGCGAATAAAGATCCAGCGGCTACGTTGGCTGGGTCATGTCGTCCGAATGGATACAAACGCTCCGGCACTGAAAGTATTCGATGCGGTACCAGCTGGTGGTAGTAGAGGAAGAGGAAGGCCTCCTCTGCGTTGGAAAGATCAGGTGGAGAAGGACTTGGCTTCACTTGGTGTGTCCAATTGGCGCCGGTTAGCACGAGAAAGAAACGACTGGCGCGCTTTGTTAAACTCGGCCAAAATCGCGTAAGCGGTTATAGCGCCAATTAAGAAGAAGAAGAAGGTAGTTACTATGGCGGAATTTATACCGCCTCTGCAAGAAATCCACTAGCTCCAATCTGATACACGCGCTAGTACATGTTCGGTCTCTTTTCGTTACATTAATTGAGTCACTATGCGTGTCAGTTATTGAAAAAAAGTCGTTCCACAATACCATTGTGATCATTTTCTTGCTTCATAAAAACGAAAGTGGTGATACAGTCGTCTTTCTGTTATACAGTTTTTTCAATTCAAAAGTAACTTAAGGAGCAGTATTTTGTAATCGTAATCCTTACTTACGAAAAAAAATGTAATCTTAGAAAATACTCATGAAAGGAAAACCGACACAACACCATCTTTTCGCCGAATTTAAAACCACTTTCGGCTCGGTGATTTATCAGATTCCTCAACACTCCAAAAAAATCACTGTTTAGAGTGGATTTCCGTCCAGCGGTATAACTTAACTCGATATTTTAAAATTAACCCCATTTATGGGAAAATGTTATCCGAAAATAGCCAACTTGAATGTGCCACCTACAGCGGAGCCGCGACAGCCCTTGCCTGAAATTATATGTACTTGTATCGTACAAAGAATCGAAGAAAAAAATCGCAGGGAGTTTGGTCATTTAAGTGACCAAAATAAATTCCACTGCGAATTTTTCACACATAAGAATATCAACTTTGATAGCCCTACATGAAAAGTTGAAAATTATTTATTGACAAAATTTAAAATGCTTTCAATTGCAATAAAGATTTGTTTGAGGGAGAACCAAATTTAAAAGATTAGGCTGGCAGACAGCTGAGAGACAATTACAATTTCCTGGAGCTACGTGAAAATTTGTATGCATTTATTGCTTGTGTATCTACTAAACAAATGGAAAATTTTCAGGCTTGTACAATATCACAGGTGAAACAATGAAGCTTTTAAATACTTGTTAGAGGGGTTAACCGATTATTACTACACTCAATACAATAATTTGCTATTCAGCCAATCGCTGAACTTAGCGCTTCATTGAGGCTTTTCGTGGAAGGTGGATACCAAAAGAGTGTTGGTGAAAATCTTGAAGTTGGCCTTGCACAATCATCTTTATGTTAGGAATGAACTACCCTGTATATTCCCCATACATATATAGCTGGCGCTCTTACCCTTTATCTGGTGTTTAGACGAGCTCGTCCACCAATTTGTGGTGTGCGTCTTGATGCTTTTCCACAAATGGAACGGCAGATAGTATTTATGAGGTCGCAGAAATACACTCGGAGATTTGCCATTGCCTGCCGAGGGGTGACCTGTAGAAAAAGCTTTTTCTATCATTTTGTATCTCATGTACGGAGTTTCGAAGGTAGTCACGCACCAACCCATTCGTCTACGGCGTCTTTATTGGAGGTCCATATTATGCATTGTATATTGGTGGGCTTGAACGTATCTTGGTCCAAAAGGTCGGTGCTTGTTTATTAACCTAAAATCGCAATTCTCTCTCTCAACTTCGGTTTCGTTTCCATAAATCAGGCGTTTGGCTCTCTATCGTTAATCGAGGAAATTAATTTCAATATTTTTCAGAGAAGCTTACGAAATCATTATTTTTCTGGTTGGTGATGGCGAGAACTAATTATGCTTTCAATCCCCCGATTTCTAGAACTTTGGAAAATTTTAATTCACTTTCAAATTCCATCAACTTTGATTTTTCTTTCACAAAATACTATATTACTAAATGAGTATTATATACTCTTATATTCTTTCTTCGTAATCAGTATGAAATGAAAATTTCTACTTAAAGCGAAATAATTTAATTATAATATAAGTTTGAATTATTTTTAATGGCATTGTTAAAATAAAACATATTTGATTAAATCTGTTTTTATAGTCTGTAAGAAATACATAATTCATTTCTAGATTCTTATTAATTAAATAAATTCAAAAAATACATTGAAAATGGCCACTGTTTTCATTCGAAATTTGTGTTGGGAATTTATATTCGACAGTGAAAAATTCCAGGTTCCACTCATTTAAGTGAAAATTGGAAAGTGAAATATTTCGTACGAAAGTGAAACTCATGATAAGGCTGATTACAAGCACATAGTCGTACATATGAGGAAATAAAAAATGGGACGATTATTTTTCTTAAACATTTTGTTTTAGTTAGGTAGTTTCAAAGTTCGAACGATTTTAATGAAAAACACAAATTGTAGAAAAAACCATGATTATTTTACATCATTTATTATATTGATACCATCAAATTAACATATTTATACCCGCTTATTTATTTGTATAAAACTGAACACTGATTATTGTCTATATCTTTTTTTGCATTACAGATTGTGGAGCCATTAAGAAAAATACACCAAGACGTATTTACACATAATTGAACAGATTTGTGTTGAAACAAAGATGTCGATATTAATAAATCTTATTTCGGGATATTAAAAAGTCCTTACGACAAGTACAACTTTGGAGTAAAGTCAAAATTAATAAAATGAAATACAAGTTTTAATGTAATTATGCACTTAAATATACATACACCCAGAGGTCGTGTGACAGCTGAAATTTTGAGTTTCGAAAATTTAAGGTTTAATAATTTTCGCTAAAGGAGGATCCAAATCCAAATCCGAGCTGCAAATTTGACACCGCCTTTTACACGTGAAGAATTGCGCATCAGCAAAAGTATAAAAAATCAGTGAACTCAAACAAAGACTTGATATTTACCCAACAAATAAAAAAACAGAATTAATTCACTCACCAAAAGAAATATCACAAATGATGTATAAAAGATGTAATGGAAAGCCTACTTCATTGTAAAAAATGGGGTTGCATTGCCTTTTTAAGACCATTTTGATGGTGTACGTTATTAAAGGTTAGTTAAATTTCCAGAAGGTGGCATTTTTTCAACAGTCGCACAATAAATGCCTAATTTTTATTGTATTTTTTGACGTCAAAATTTTATACGAAATGCCAATATTAGCGGATTTTTCACAATAAAACATAATGAAAACCAACCAACTTAATCACTTAAATTTAATTTTAGCATAGCACTAATACATTGTACGAGTATAGTTCTGGAAAACTAAAATTAATTTCCTGCTGGATTTCTAGTTCCTCTGTGACATAACACATTTTCTGTTACTTAATTTATTTTTTATTCGGAATTTGCACTTTTTGTTTACTTTAACTGAAGTTAATACCTTTGTACGGGTATGAAATTCCAAGAGCTTTCATCGTAATGTTTTTTGTCCAATCCGCTGAGTCTTTATACTATATTTTAGGTTCGCTGGAAACAGATATATACCAGAACTTTTTTATAATTTCGAGTGTACGTCTTAATTTTATTCCACAAATGCAGTAATTTACAGTTTTATGCGTTCTCTGAATGGTAGATGGTTTTTGGGAAAAACTGGGCTTGTTAGTTCTACTCAATACTTGCTGCAAAACTGCAACTCTGTTACTCTTTTGTAACTCTGTTGTAGATACACAGCTAATACTTTACTTAAATATTCCATTATCAAAATTTGTTAAAAATTAAAACAATAGCGATTTTGCTTACATTTGTTTTCCCATTAGAAATTTTCTGATTCCGGATTTTTCCAGTTCTGTGCTCATAAAATATAAACCTCGTTCAAAACATTGTCTGAATTTCCACTTAGGTATGTACTACTTCAGTACCGCGAAAATCCTTAGAGATTTTTTAAAGTTTTTTTTTGAGCGGACATTCCTCCCATAACAGGACGCGGACACTTTTTCCCCTCACCAAATATATTTTAGTTCTCTTATAAGCGGACAGCTTAAAAACTCTGCCTTGGAGTTATCAAAATAAATAAATTTGTTATATGTTGTTTATTTCACTCCAAAAGCGTGGGAGCAAGTAAGTCCATAGACCAGAGTTATTGTTTTTTGTTTAAATAAAAGTCTTCGGTAAAAACGCTACGAATATATACCCGAAGAAGTTGAGGATGACTTGTTGTCTAGTTAGACCAGAGATTCCGATTCATATGAATCGTTTTTGGAAGACGCTCTAATAATAATTAGAAATTAGAATTCATAAGACAAGTAGTTTCATATGCATTTTAGAATGAATTGGGAATTTTTTCATTATCTGTGTAAACATTTCAACCCAGCGATATATGTACGAGTATTTCTATTACAAACAATAGATTGGGTTGTCGCCTTAATTATTCAAATATTTATTAATTCACATGAGATAAGTGTTGATATCCACGCCTTCTAAGCCATTATACTCAAAAAATAATATACTTGTACTTTTTGTCGAATTCATTTTTGTTAAATTCACTTTATTTTTGTTTAATTTTTCTATTGTATAACCATTTACACAATCGCAAAAACAGTTGTTTTCTTGTACTGCACTAACCTGAAACAATGCGAACATCGGTAACCCGTTACATTTTTTGTTTAAAAAATACCCAACTAATGTTTCTTCCAATGTGGCATCCCCGACGTACGTTATGAAAAGTACACATTTTGATAGCACTTTCACTAGAATAAGAGTTCTCCCATCACGAACAAAATGTAATGAAGTAGCAAACGGAAAGCTAGCACTGAAAAAACCAATACTCTCATTATTACACTTTGAAATATTAATACTCTCATGGACTAAGGCAAATTCAGAACGGAATTGGACAAAGTTAATATTCACGGATAGTTGCATATGCCGGTCCTGGTGTACTGCTGATTATCGACAACTTCATCGAACCGTTAAGCTCTCCAGTTACGCTTGAACATTTATTTATGTTTACCGGCAATTTGAGCGCAGTTTTGATGAATAAAATTTATTAAAAAGTATTATTACCGTCAGCTGCGTAGATGTTTGGCAGACTAGCTAACCTTGAATTTTACAAGAAGACAACGATCCCAGGCATTGAATCCGAAGATGTGTAGAGTGGAAACAGAAATTAACGCAAAGTATGACTCCAAAATGTGAGGCCATTTTAGTTAATGGTGATGACTATACATTTTATTGAATACGTATATTGCGAATAATAAATGTTATAAGTCCATACAATGCAGTAGTTGGAATTGATTTGGTCAAATAGTTTTCAAGTTGTGGCGGTCACGCTTCTATTAGACAGACTGTAATACTTACTCAAATTCACGCAATCAGAAAAGCAAATGTCGGCGAATAAGAGTAACAAGACAGCAGCAATAATTAAGCAGCGAGGCTTAACATGCATATACATTTGTTTCAAAAAGTTACATTTTTGCTGCTATTTCAATATTTTTGATAAACTAAAGGGTGATGTTTTAAGAGCACACGTTAAATTCAGAAAAATGCATACAATTTTTATTTAAATCGATAGTACAGTCCATATAATTTAATGTTTGAAGATTATTTCATGCAAATGTTGACCGCGACCGCGCTTCAAATGGTCCATCCGCTTAGTCCAATACTCTTTCCAATGTTTCGGCTGGTATCTCACATATACATACATAAATGCTTTAATGTTGTCTTTCAATGCGTTAATTGAAGCAGGCTTGTCTGAATAGACATGAGCTTTAACATAGCTTCACAAAAAATAATCTAGAGGCGTTATATCGCACGATCTGGGTGGCCAATTGACAGGTCCCGAACGTGAAATAAAATGTTCACCGAACTCGCCTCTCAACAAGTCCATTGTTACGCGTGCTGTGTGGCATGTGGCATCGTCTTGCTGAAACCACATGTCATGCAAATCAAGCTCTTGTATTTTGGGCAAAAAGAAGTTGGATATCATTTCACGGTAGCGCTCACCATTCACAGTTACGTTACGATTCGCAGCATCTTTGAAGAAGTACGAATGATACCTCCAGCCCATAAACCGCACCAAACTGTGACCTTTTCTGGATACATTGGTAGCTCTTGCAATTCTTCAGACTGATCTTCACTCCAAAATCGACAATTCTGCTTATTTACGTACCCTTTATCACCCTTTACTTACCCGGATTGACAAAGAAGCAACACCGAGAGTGAGAAGCTGCCAATTTACATCACTTTTTATAATTGCATCCATAGATAACATTCCATCATGCATACAACAAAACATATCATTGCACGCCTCTACAACTCGTCGCGATTGGGAGGTTCCACTCTACCGACCGCATCAATATGGGCGTTTGCAAAAATTCCTGATGTAGAAAATAAAACGGGTGGGCTATCCGCAAACCGTTACTTTGTTATGAGCGAATCCGACAGAGTGACGTCACCACAGTATGTATGCAAGGTTACTTGCTTGTGAATCAATGAGTGAATATTGTCATTTTTAAACTATACAAAATGATAAAAATGAAGTGGTACGTGCTACAATATAATGTTCGAATGGTAATAAATTCTCTAAATGCAGTTTTTCTTTGAGTTCCATTTGCTTCCGATCATTCTTCCTCTTCTTTTCGTTTGTCTTGTTTTTGTGCTGACATTACGGCCTCTGTTTGCAAATTTCTTAGTAAAATACTATATTAATTTATGCTTTTTAATGCTACAATAAAATGTAACATTGAAATTGAACGCTGCATTTTATGGTACCCCAAAATACAATACAGTACAATAGAATGATACTGATTTCGTTAAAATCGGTTCAGTATTTTATCATGTATAAGTATTTTAAGAGATTGAAATTTCCACATTTCCTCTTCTCTACTACCCTTATTATTAATTTGCACAATAAATGTTATATACTTTTAAAATCAGTCCAAAAAGGCGAATCACACCCACTATTCGGTTTTTTTTCCGAGGTGAGCAGTGCACCGACACTTATGCCCAAAAGAATGTTGTAATGGAGAATTTGGTACCCAACTGTCTTATGGGCTACTAAATAACTCCTTGGTGGGCAAATTAATAACTCGTACCCAACTTTTTGCAACACAAAAATATATAGGAAGACTAATTTATTCGCCATTAATTACACATATCACTGATAAAACTCACTAACATCGAGCATAACCAACGAAGGGATTGGATATAAAATAGCCCTCAGTGGACAGTTTTAAAGTATATTTTTAAAATGCCCATCCAAATGCCTGTGCCTTGCTTTCAATTGAAATAACTGAATTGAATGCAAGGAAAGTCTCCTTAACATCTGACAAGAATACGAAACAAAAAATTATCCATTAAAATATTTGTTTTTATTTTTACATTAATTGCTTATATTAATACTTATGAAGATTGTCAGTCTTAGGACCAGTGCCCTCTAGGAGAGCGATATTACCCACTTCTTTTGTTTCCTTTCCTTGCAAAAGTTTTACCGCTAGAAGGATTCAAGTTGGGCGATTGACAGTAAGAGTTGATATTATATTAGATTAGATGCATGAATGAGGTTTGCACTTCGACCTCATGGTCTTTTATGCCCTATACTCATCACAGTACCTCATCCAAGCCCAGTTCCTTTATTAAGTTCAGGATAGAGCTGGGTTGGATTAAGCGTTTGTGCCTTTCCTCTGGCTGCAGCTGGCCAAGATGTCAAAACCTTCTCCGCGCTATAGCGCTGCATTCTAGAAGAAGGTGTATAGGAGTCTCCTGGGATTGGTCGCAGTAGTCCGCAAGAGTCGGTAGATCAAATCCCGATCATGTGCAGATGACTTCGCAGTCTACAGGTGGCCTGTGAGGATGCCCGTAAGCATTTTCAGATTATCCTTGGGGAGGGTTATGAGTTTTTTAAACCTCTTTTGTTTATACCCTCCCAGTAAGGATTTCGCCTGGCGTAGCCCTTTAGTTTGGTGCCAGCAAACCTCCCTTAGCCCTAGCTCTTCACTTCTGAACTTCTCCTCGATAGTGTGTTCTCCCATGGCAAGGAAGGGCTCGGGTTCTATTAAAGGCGAGGGTGCAGCCTCTCTCGCCAATGTGTCCGCTACTTCGATCCCAGGTATACTCCTCTGTCTTGGGATCCAAATTAGCCGGATGCAATTGTTCATTCATAGTATATTAAGTTTCTCGATACACTCAAGTACCAGTGAGCATTTCATCTCACAGGACAATAGAGTCAGGAGTGCCGCCTGACTATCACTCAGAATGGAAATTCGCTCATTCCGGACATTCCTGTCTAAGTTTATCTCTGCACATAGGCAGATGGCATACATCTCCGCTTGGAAGATGCTTGGAAAACTACCCATCGGCACAGGCAGTTTGGTTCTGGGGCCGGAAATTCTAGCGCCTATTACTTCTGAGGGCTTCGATCCATCTGTGTACCAGTGCAGGGAACCAGAAGTGATATACATCATGTCTCAAGATAAATATTCGAGTTGCACATTACTCCCTTTGTGAAACGAAAGTAAAAAAAAACTTGAAACTAGTATTATTCAAGAAACAGAATTTTTAAACATATTTAAAATTATTTTTGCTCTGTAATGCACACTTTAATTACAATATCAAAGCATGCAATTTAGAGAATTGTGAAGTGTAAAAGAAAATTTTCGCCGGCTTGGAGAATTTAATTACCAAAACCTGATTTTAAAACAATCAATATCAAAATCAATAAATCCATTATTATTTGCTTCGTTTGCGACCAGAGATGTCAAATGAGAATGACGGAATATGCCGTGATGTCACCACAGAAATAAAACAAACGAATAGCAGACGAAACATTAGCGAACGTATAGCCGTTATTATTATTCGTGCTTTTAATTTTTATTATCAACAATATTCCCTGAATATTAACAAACAAGTAACTTGAACACAAAGGTGTTTGTTTATTTTCTGTGCTGGCGTCATTTAAAATAGCTCATTCTGTTAAATACGCAAAGAAGATGCTATTTCGCATTGAACTGTTAGTAGCGTAATAGTACGATACCTAACGTAATCGTGGAAGGGACTAATGTATGTCCATACTTATAAATATATGTATAATATTTATGTGTATGATACAAACATTTGAACATTTCAGTATATCTGAGATGCAGCAAGAATGCCATCAAAGCCATCGGTCGATAATAGTAGCTAGGTTCAACAACACGCCCTCGAAATGCGAATAACCTCTAATGTCAGAATGCAGTATTGCATGGGCACCCTTTTACAGCATGCAAAATAATAATGTTGTCGGCTCTGATAATGATGTGTTGTCCTGATAAAGATGTTGTGGCGTTATAGCATAGCTGAGGGCGATGAAAGAAGATTGTTACACGAATCATATTGAGTTTGCGAGGGTTGCTGTTCCGCCGCTGTTAATGATGTAAATAACTTTGCTTCCTCTTTCTTTTTGCATGGCAACAAAAGCAGCCAGTTCAGACGAAGTCAGCTACACACATATAAATGAATAGATGAATGTTTTTGCACAAATACATCGTACAAAAATCTGACCCTGTAGGAAAAAAACTCTCAGGGAACTAGTACCCTCTTCATTAATTCGATACCATTTTATGAAAATGTAAGACTAAATTGTCCTCCAGAGCTTTCCATTAGCTTAGAGTCATCAGTAAAGATTGCAATGAACTTTCAGTCTACGCCCTCGATGGCACGCTATTTACTTCTTTTTATTATTCTTGTGGAAAGCTTGCCAGGCCAAAATAAATACGTCCATTCTAGACATGGTACCCAGAATTTTTTATTGCTTCTATTCTGAAAATTGCCTATTATATACGATTTTTTTTTATTTATTTTATTTATTTATAACAATTTATACAGCAATTAATTACAGAAAAAAAATTAAAAAATGCAACATTAGCTACGAGGCTTTCGGACTTCCTTGTGATACAATAATTCCGTTGTGTTCGTATGGTAAATAGAGATAACAAGTGGTCGACTGTGTTCCGCCGCGCAATGGACAGCAATATGGGCTCCTTCGAGTAAAGAGGTGACAGTGAGAGAATATTGTTTGGCCAGGTCTTAGATGGATGTAAGGCCTCAGAATGTTAGAGGATACGCTTGCAGGGTAAGTTGGAGTCAGTCTCTTTGGATTTAAGGTGTAGTAAATGTGGCCTCGTGAAGCCCAATCGATCGAGGTTGCTTCTTGTATTCTTGACGCCGTTGTTCAAATCCACTTTGTGAAGATTATTAAGAGTTAGACCAGAAGATTTGGCGGCATTTCTTGCAGCAGCGTCGACCAGAGTGATTCCTAATATTCTCGCTTGACAGAGAAACCACATTAAGTTGATTTTGGAAGGCGATTTGATGGATGCGATGCATGCTTTGATATCAGAATAAATGATGTACTTTCCTTTGTTTTTGTTCGCATAGCCAATTACATGTTCTATAGCAGGGACTTCAAAGCAGAAAATACTACACATAGGGGAGAGAAGCCATTGGCATATCACTTCCCGTTCTTTTTAACTAATGCCAAAGAGGTGCCGTCTGAGGTCTTAGATCCATCAATAAATATAAAATTCCACCTGGAGGTGCTGTCAGAATCTTGGAATATATAAAAGTCATTAGGTCCGAAGTTATTCCAGGGGGAAACATTAGATAGTGATATTCTAACGATGGAAATAATGATATGGATCCTACCGTTTATTTGCTCTCAGCGAATTTGACAGTACCAGCTGGATTTTGTGACGTCACACTAAAGCAATGGGTGATCAGAGTGACCTGATTACCAGTTTCGTGACATGATTTAGCATTTTTTTTCGTGACCTACAGTTTTAAGTCGACTTCGAACGGCAAATGGTTTTTATGAAGAGCTTTTTCATGGCAGAAATATACTCGGGGGCTTTCCTGTCGAGGGGCGATCGCTATTAGAAAAAACGTTTCTATCATTTTGGTGTTTCATACACGGAGATTCGACCTTATACACACAAGCCATTCAGCTACTGCGGCCTATTGACTTATCGCTAATATAATAATAGAATAACAAATAAAACAAGCGTAAACTAAAATACAACTTGATTAAATAGAATACATCTAAATAATCTTGTCCAAAGTCTCAATTGAAAATTTATGGTCTCATTTAAAAAAGAAAGTTAGGCTGTACTTGAATCGGTGCATCAAAGAGGAATGATAAAAGATTTCACAAGAATATGCCGTGCATTACTTTCGAAATCCATTTGGAACATTTGGATTTATAAGAGAAATTGTAGTTACACAAGTTTCCAAGTAGATTTGGTATTAATTATGTGCTAAAATCGGAAGATTGATTTGTACGGTTTTGTTTTTTAAATATTTATATGATATAAAGATGTCGTAGTCTAAATTAAAATGAATTTGACAGGTGAAAGATTTATACGATAACATTGTATGATAACATTGAGTATTAAAAATGGATATGCAACTCACATTCAATTGATCTCGGGTTCGAATTCAAAATGATTCATCGTAAGACATACAGTTTTTTTTAATAGCGACCTTTCTTGTCATTCAAGAACAAACCTGCTTTTCTGCAATGAAAAAGCTTCTAATAAAAACCGCTCGGAGGCGGCCTAAAACTTTCTATAATTATCAAACAGCCTTAAGGCCCTTCTCCATAAAGTGGAGGATACGCTTATTCAAATACCGAGGAAAAGGAAATGGCAATAATTATGTATGTACGCGTATACATACGTACATACATATATGAATATATGAGTATACTTAAAAATTGTATGGCTGGGTAATATTTAAATGGATGTAATATTGGGTCAATTTAAAATTTGAAGTGGTTTTTTTATTATTCATTGTGAACTTATTTGATGCATTAAAACGGTAAAATTAATACAAAATAGTTCCCTCATTCTTTTAATAATAAACATACATATGTATGTGCATAATGCCTAATTGATAATAAGTATCATAATAAGTCAACATTTGAATAAAATAAGCTACCATAACTTTTAAATTTATATGTATTTTTTAACCATAGCTGATCTTGGTACAATTGCAAATGCGCTGGACCTTCAAGGACCGATATTTCTTCACGAGCCACAACATCGCATCGAATTCTCAAACAATACTGGCGGCTTAATAGAGTGTTCTGGTCATGGCAGTCCACCGCCAGAGGTGAATAAATATTTTGAAATGTTTACTTTTTCGAATTACTTCAGAATTGATAGCTGTTTTTACCATTATCGGAATCATGATTTCTTGTAGGAGGAAATAACGTATATACATACATAAATGAGTTAAAGATAAAAAATAAAGATGAGATTAAAATTATAAATAGTTCTAAAATCAAAATAAAACTGTCAATTTGTTCTAATATATTTCGAGTCCGACTAACGATCTCATTTTTCCACAGGTGGAATGGACTCCAATACCTCCACAGCAAGACATGGTGTTTACACTCTCGAATGGGAGCCTTATGTTTTATCCCTTCTCGGCGGAGAAGTACAGACATGAAGTGCATGCCACAGTCTACAGGTGCGTACACATAACAGATATTATGTAGAGGTAGTCTCCAAAAATATTTTGGCTACTTTTGTTCCTCAATTTGATTTTTATAGTATTATTGTAGAATAGCATTATTGCGTTCGATGACACAAAGATTTGTAATAGTTATTTCTAATTTTTGTAAAAAGGATAAAGTCAAACAATTATACAAAGTTACAGAGGGCTGGTAATTTTGTGCTGGAGAAATTTAAGGCAGCAAAAATTATCCATTATGGAATATATGACCTGAAAGTACAATATATGATTGAAGTTTTTGTAAACCCAAATTTATTTTTTGTGGAATCTGGTCTTTTGTGCGCTTCTGCAAATAATTGTTTCGAATTATCACAAATTTTACCGCAGTGCTCAAAAACTTGCCAGGAAGTCGAAATAGAGAAGGTAAAATGACATTTCTTTTTGAGGGGGGATGCTGCAAATTTATGCTGTTGCAAATTTTTCTCAGAAAAAGTTTAAGGATTTACTTATATGTATATATGTGCGTGATTATCGGTCGAGAGTGCGTGAGTTTGAGTCTTCGTTCATGAACATCAAATAATAGAAACAGTTTTTTCTAATAGCGGTCGCCCCTCGGCAGGCAATGGCAAACCTTCGAGTATATTTCTGCCATGAAAAAGCTCCTCATAAATAAACTATTTGCCGTTCGGAGTCGACAGGTTATTCTTTATAGGTTATTTATAAATTCAGTAACAAAATTCAGAACAGACATTTTAGAGATTAATTCAAAAATACAATACAAGTATTTTAGAATGTTTAAGATTAAAAAAAGAAAAAAGATTAAATTGTCAACACAAGAAACCGTTAAATTGCTAAAAAATATATACAAGTTAAAATTGAATTTTAACGAATTAATAACTATAACTAAAATAACAAAGTGATGGGAAATTTTCCGCGTATATGAATTTATTTGATTGGCCAAGATTTATTTTATTTGTAAAGTGAGCGGGTAGCCTACGTCTATGGCTGTTGCAAAAATTGGCGAACTTAAGTGAATTAGTGAATAAGAAATGTGTTTGTTGATTAATATCGCCGAACCCTGTTTTGAAGTGGAGTTGAAGTTGTAGAAGTAAGGGGTAGATTGTAATTTTTATAGGAAGTTGAATCAAAGGAAGGTGTAATTTTTTAAAGGAAAATTTGTTTTTTTTTTGTCGGAGCAACTAGCAAGTAAGGCACTCAAACAACATTAAGTCCATCGTACTGCACTCGGGTTCCCTTTTTAATTTTCTTTATATCTACCCGACTTCCGAAGAAATCTGAGTGGAAAGGAGCCAAGGTGGTCACTTCTGAACACATCTGTGCCTAAGACATCAAGCCTGGTTCGAGCGAAGGCTGGGAAGACGCACAGAAAGTGGTCAATTGGTTAAAAACTCAAAAATTTGTTTAAACTTGGACTATAAGTAGATCTGAAATAAATCAAAACAAATTTTTACAAAAAAAAAGAAAACTAATAGAGAAATAAAACTTAAGGTGTTCATTTTGGGAACATAAATGAAATTACTGAGGTTCTGAAACAAAACACATTAATTAAAACTCATATTTATTTATTACGTAAAAGTTCGTTACACCTCTCTTTTTCCGTAGGTCTAGTCTATTATTATATATCGTTGCTTAACTCGTTTTTAAGACGTTTTTGCTGATAGATTACTGAAACAGATCACTTCTTGCAGAAATCTGTCAAAGGTAAACTTAATACTTTACCCTCTGTATTTGTTTGTGATGAAAAATAATACACATCATCATCAACACATGGTTTTTCGGTACCACCCTTTCACTTTGCGACATTGTGGCCGCCAGTTATGCTTTGTAGTTTGAGATGACCCAAAAGGGAGGACTCTCTCCATCGGGGATACCATAATGAGCTTTCTCGATACCAGCGTGGTATTCAGGACTTCCTCTCTATTAGTTGGGATATTAGTGGACGTATTCCGCTGATTGCTTATTCAAGGTGATCAATTCAATTCAGATTTTCATTTGTAAATAAAATATAACAATATATAGTATTTATGTATCCGTTAGATTACCACCACGTAACAGGATAGAATAGAATCCGTAATTGATTACTTTACCATAATTTGATTTATTGATGATACAGCCTCTCCTTGATCTCGCCAACTCTGACTACCCTCCAATTATCGGTGGATAATCCTCCGTTGGCGGCCGCCGTAGCCGAATGGGTTGGTGCGTGATTACCATTCGGAATTCACATAGAGATCGTGTTTATCGACGACTGTCAGTGTGAGGTGCTCTTTCGCCAACCCAATAAAGATTTTGGAGGTCTGAGACTGAGACTGGCAGGGTTGGGACAGCGAAGGCTTTTTAATCAATTCTGCGTCTTTTGCCGTTAGCAGGAATATCACTCCGGGGCCGATGAACATAGTGGATGAGAATTGTGTTCTCCGTCGCTTTTTTCTGCTTTGCACAGCGAGAACTTGTTTGAACACCCTGAAACTCCGCAGAGCCAGAACTTCAGTGACTGCCTGGTTCCATCAGGTAGCGGAATTATCTCAAGAGGCTTGGTTTAAATATCTGTGAGAGCGGTGCTAAGGTCCAATTCATCTTACTTACATAAAGTTGGTCAGAAGTAATTATAAGGAGAAGGGGAACAGCCGACTATGGTGTTTGGAGGGGGATCGACATCCGGGATATTTCAGACGTCATTGACTGCAAACCATCCAATAGTCACAGGAACGCGTAATATACGGCTGAATTTGAACACAACAAATTGTCTCGTCTGCCTAGATCTTCCAAAAAAAAATTGCTATCATTTCCACGCTTATGACGATGGTATACTACAGGGTGGGCCATGTAAAATTTGCTTTTTGAATCGGCTATAAAAAAAAACTAATCAATATTTTTTCAAACTTTTGTTTTTATTTTAAAAATTGAATATTGTCATTTATGAATGAAAAATAATATCGTTCAAATAACTGCCACGACTGGCTTTACAGTAGGCCATTCGATCAACCCAATTTTTAAGCACATTTTCGATTGTTTGGGCTCCAATTTCATGAATGGCAACTTCGATTTCGTGTTTTAAAGCATCAATCGTCTCTGGATGGTTTGCATAGCATTTGTCCTTAACGGCTCCCCACAAAAAATAGTCCAACGGGCTTAAATCACAGCTCCGAGGTGGCCAATTGATATCGGAATTTCGGCTGATTATTCGGTTTTCAAAAACGGTAGCCAAAAGTTCGAGTGTAACTTTGGCAGTGTGACAAGTTGCACCGTTCTGTTGAAACCAAATGTTGTCCATGTCATCCTCTTCAATTTTTGGCGACAACTCGTTGAGCATGTCACGGGAACGCTCGCCATACCGTAACAAAACTCTCTCACACGTATCCTCACTTATATATATATATAATTGGCGCGTACACCCTTTTTGGGTGTTTGGCCGAGCTCCTCCTCCTATTTGTGGTGTGCGTCTTGATGTTGTTCCACAAATGGATAAATGGAGGGACCTACAGTTTCAAGCCGACTCCGAACGGCAGATATTTTTATGAGGAGCTTTTTCATTGCAGAAATACACTCGGAGGTTTGCCATTGCCTGCCGAGGGGCGGACCGCTATTAGAAAAATCGTTTTCTTAATTTGTTTGTTTGGTGTTTCACCGAGATTCGAACCGACGTTCTCTCTGTGAATTCCGAATGGTAGTCACGCACCAACCCATTCGGCTACGGCGGCCAATCCTCACTTATTCGACATAAATTGATGGAGATTGGATAAAAACCTCCCCCTCTTTTTATATAGTTAGACTAAAATTCCATCGCCCGTCTTATGTTTTGTTTGATTCAAATCAAATTAAATTTTACTATATTGTTTACGGGTATATAAAAATCGGCCCCGACCGAATTTGGATTTTCTTACTTGTTCCTAATTTATTTTGAAAATTTTTGCTACTTGATTTAATAACACAATTAGTATCTAAGAGCGTATTTCCTTCATTTCAGATGCAAATTACGCAATCTGGTCGGCACAATACTTAGCAGGGAGGTGCACGTACGAGGAGGTAATTTTCAAAGTTTTAAATAAAATTTTAATGAATTGCTGCAGTACAATAGAATTATAGGACGGTCGTGGTTATTTATTGAAAATGTATCAAACCAATAATGGGGATAGTGTAACAGAATAAATTAAGACTCCTTGTTTTTATTTTCGAATTCGACCAAACATTCACTGAAAAGTGAAAAAAAGTTTTCTGAAGAGGTTATAGGCTACTTTTTATTCTGAGAACATGAATTTGTATTTGTAGCAGCATACTAAACCCTGTCAGTGCAATGTAAATTACTGCTCGTCTTCGTCTAGCTTATCTAGCTCATCTAAGGTAGTCCCAAGAAACTTGCTGTTTCGGCAGGTTGGGTCCAGAAGGAGAGGGGTGTTAGATGAGTGGGTTTGATGGGGCATGTGATTAGTGTCGTGCGAGGTGCCTTCACATTCAGGACATATGTTTGATATGTACGGGCCTATTCTGGATAGGTAGGGGCCTGCTACAATATCCAGATCGTAATTGTGCGAAACGCGTGTCTCTCGGGGTAGCTGGAGCTCTTCACCTGCTGTAGGTGGTGGTTGGACTTCGATTGCAGTATTCGGGGGCTATGAGCTTAAGAAGACAGTAAACGTTTCCTGATGAATGTCGTTTATTGTCTGTTTAAACACTGTCCGGTCCAGTCGTTGTCGTTTTGCTTTGTCCTGGATCTCGCCGGAGTAGTTGAAGAGGTGCCTCCTGACATGCGTGGGACCTTGGACTTTAGTAGCAATTGGGGTTGTGTGTGCAGAGAAGGACAGCAAACAGTCAAATGTTACTCCCAAAGTTTTGGGTTTCCGGCCTGTTTGACCTCTTTTGCCTAGATGGTGAAGAGGGTCGCTGTGAACTTAGTGGAGAAAAGTTTTAGATTCCTCGCAATGAAAAAGGAGCAAGATTGGTGAGGTAATCGTTTACTTTGGCGCGTAGGCCATCAATGTGATTGCCCCACGCCATTATCTACTACTGCAATTGCTCACTACTCTGGTGGAGGTGTCCTCGTTCACTGTGAATGTGGTGCCCCCTACTATCGTTTGGTAAGCTTGAATGCGTTATGCGCATTAAAGTCACCTACAAACGATCGGTTCCCACCTCTGATGAGCACACCAATTTCAGTGGGATATATCGTCGGGAAGCAGGTAAGAGGGGTTGTATATATATATTAAAAAGCTATACCTTGACATTCTCAGGTGCTGTCCTTACGGCCGATGCTTTCATCGATCAGACGATACTGCAATGTGTGGTGGATTATGAACGTTAGGCCACCACCACTGTCTCACTCGCGATCAGGTCTGTGCACGTTGGGGAGTTGTGTTGCACAACTGATGAGTTTCGAATCGTTGAGGTTTGATTTGTGGCGACGGTTCTTAGTGCCAGAACATTGGAGGATGTGGTAGTCGTTGGCCGCATACTGTGTGGACCACTCCCTATGTGACTTAAAGCCTGAGCAGGTCTTAAGATGCCACCACCCGTTGCGCTTGTTGCACATAACCGAGGTGGAGTTCGGGTGGAACCCGTTATGGCAAACGCAGCAATAGAATACTTCTCGACCAGGGTTGGATTCGATACCAGCCAGAACAAACTTGCTGTATAGAATTGCTCCTGGGACGATAGATGAGGGGTAAGGTACGATGCACAGGGACAGTTTATTGGGGCGGTAGTACTTGGTCGGGAAAAAGCCGAGCCATTCCGGTAACGTATAACCGTCTGCCATGGGAATGCATGGGGTCATTGAACGGAAACATACAAGGTGATAATATTCACTGGGTTGAAGCTTTGGCTGTAACATGTATTAATCATCCATATCGATTGGAGAGCTCAAAAATGGAGGTTTTGTTATTTTCTGACGAATTTATGTACAACTTGCAAACCGTTGGTGGGTCCAATATATAGTTGACGTGCGCAACTTCCACGTAATCCCATTGAGCATTTGGTAAGAATATTGATTAGCTTAGGGAGAGAGGCGTACGAAGGATAGGAGGAGAGCAATATGATTAATTAATTTGCGTGAACTGGTTTATTATCAACTTGACCTTTATAGTTCGTGCAGCCTGTTGAAATTTGTAATTAAAGCAAAGGAAAAGGAGTAGGGAAATTAAGCTTGATTTTAACGTTGTATTCATGAAGCAGAATTCCCTAAGTTTCGACCCCTTTCCTTTGATCACATAGAAACGGATGAACTTTTATTAGCGAATTTCACTCTCAAAAATAAAGTCCGAAGTTTTGAAATACTGTGTGCTTATGAGCCGCATTCAGCACAATATTTCAGACTGCATGCAACATTTTAAAATTTTAATTTAAAACGAACATCACCGAATTACTTATTATTATCTAATTTATTTCTATTTCTTATAGTGGTCAACCAAAAATACACAGTACAAGTTCACGATGAATACGTGATGAGTGGCAACACAGCAGTATTGAAATGTCAGGTGAGTGTATTCTCATAAAGCAAGTAATATATAAATGTATGGATAGAAAACGGGTCTCACCTGAATAGTACAGGTTTATTCCCAAAAACTCATATTTATATTGAAAAATAATTCTGAACACTTTTAACTTTAACTTTAACTTTTACGATAGTAAACGTTTTAATTTTAAGTAGTTAAAGGTTTTGTGAAGAAAATTAATGCTTTCTTCATGTAACTAATTTCTATTCTGAACATGAGCCAACTAGAGCCGTTAATACGACTTTTAGAAATATTTGAACTTTGAATAGTGTCAACAGTCAAGGCAATATTTGAAAGCGGCAATAAAAATTATCTGCCTAGGTTAGGTTAGGTTATGGTGGTAGTCGGTCTGCACGACCAACTCACTTAGACCTTACAGGTCCGTTGTGATACCACTGTGCTACACGGGAACCTCGTTTATCTTCCTTTGTGGAACCATTTCGTGGCTCTTATGAAGCGTAGTATTGATGCCAACCCCACGCCAGACAGTTCTGTAAGAGAATTAAAAAAGTATTTACCTAGACAACCTGTTCTGATTTTAGCTAGGGCTGGACAATTGCAGAGGAAGTGCTCAACTGTTTCTTCCTCTTCCTCATCTCTGCAACTTCTGCAATATTCATGGGAGAAGACTCCTAGCCTCGAGGAATGCCTGCCAAATAGCCAGTGACCGGTTAAGCAAGCCACGACCTTCGAGATATTGTCTCTTGAGAGACTAAGCAATTCCTTTGTTCTTTTCTTGTTTATTTGCGGCCATAGTAGCCTAGCTGTTAGACACGTATCTTCATTTCTCCATGACCTATTGGCCTCTTGGATAAAGTGGTTTTTTATTATTAGTTTACTCGTGGCCATGGGTATTCCAATGGTACTTTTATCACTCAGCAGTTGGAGAGCGGTACCCTTTCTGGCTAGCTCATCTGCTTTACAGTTTCCCTCAATATCTCTATGTCCCGGAACCCAAATAAGGCTGACTTTGAATACGTCACTAATATCATTTAGAGCTGCCCGGCATTCCTGTGCAACCTTCGATCTTAGTAATGCCGCATTCATTGATTTGATGGCCGCCTGGCTATCCGAGAATATATTTATAGTCGTTTTGGTTAGGGCGTGCGTATTTAGGTATGTAGCCACTTCTTTTATAGCTAATACCTCTGCCTGATAGACGCTGCAGTAGTCTGGTAGTCGAACGGATAGTTCCAGTCCTAATTCCTTCGAGAAAACTCCGTAGCCAACCTTATCGTCTAGCTTGGAGCCGTCTGTATAAAAGTTTAATTCCCCCCTTCTCCATGGCCTTCTTGTATGCCACTCCCTTCTTGACGGTATACTCGTCTTGAAGAGTCTTTCAAAGGTGAGTGTAGGGATAGAGTAGTCTATTTCTTGTTTATGACTATTCACAGAGTGCAAAATGGAAGCGTGGCCAAAGCACCGGTCTTTCCATAGCGCCATACTTTTTAATCTGAGCGCCGAGGCGGCGGCCACGTGTTTTCCTACCAGATTCAGGGCAGGTAAGTTGATTAGCACTTCCAGCGCTTTGTTTGGAGTAGTCCTTAAGGCGCCAGAGATGCACAAAAAAGCTGTTCTTTGGACCTTACTCATGGTTTTAGCGTAAGTCGCCTTTTGAGCAGATGGCCACCATACAAGTATTCCGTACATTAAGATTGGCCTAACTACCGAAGTATAGAGTCAGTGCGTAATGCGGGGTGTAAGTCCCCATTTGATACCGACCGCTTTTTTGCAAGTGTATAATGCAACGTTGGCCTTCTTTACTCTTTCCTCAATATTAGATTTCCACGTGAGTTTCCTGTCTAATATGAGTCCTAGGTACTTGACGTTCTCTTTCAGAGGAATCTCCACACCCTTAAAAGTTAGCGGGGAGATTATAGGGAGCCTGTGTTTCTTTGTAAAGAGAATTATTTGAGTTTTTGAGGGGTTTATATCAGTCCAGCTTCTAAGCGTGGCCATGTTAGAGCGCAGAATATCCATAAGGGTGTTAGGATATTTGCCCTTAACGGCGATTGCTACGTCATCTGCGTAAGCTGTGACGTGGCAACCCCCTCTTTCCATTATCTGCCTAACTATAGACCAATTTCCACGCTGACGACTATTTCCAAATTATTCGAATCTATTATTATATTTAGAAAAGTATTATACTTTGCTACGAAAAGTTTAATTTCCTCCAACCAACATTGGAGGCCTTATCACCAATTTGCTGTTACAAGAATTTAAAGCGTACAAAAGATATTTCTTATATTCTCGCTAAGATCTTTACATTTTTCTGCCCATTAACCAACTTAAATTCACTTGATTGCAGAAGGTATAATCTATCGCTATCTTTTGTGTCTGAAGTATGATAATAAGAAGCATGATGATAAAAAGTTGAAATTGTTTGCGCGTTTCTGTTGTAATGCAATTACTTTTTTAAACCGGCGAGAACTTTATGAAGATCTTTAAAGGCATTGCTATAAAGATGCCAATAGCTCGGCCTTTTCGCGAATTTAATGAGAATCTTGAATTCCATTTCGTTTGATTTTGCTTTTCTAAAAATCAATCATCCCTTTTGTTGAATCATAATTTTAGTCCCTATTACATTTTGTAATTTATTGATCAATTGGAAACAGAAGAACACAATTGTCCAGCCTTAGCTAGGATTAGAGCAAGGTTGTTAGGAAAATACCCTTTTGATTCCCTCACGGAGCTATACGGTGTTGCGATAAAACCTATCCTATGCTTCATAGAGAGTGAAACTGGTTCTATGAAATATTAAGAGTGAGGTTCCCGTGTTACAAATGGTACCTCAACGGACTTACATGGTCTAAGTGAGTTGGCTATTCTAAGCCGACTGCCACAAAAATCTAAGATTATCTAATCTTGACATGGATCTGGTCGATACATTCATTTCCCTGGATATAATTTTCTGCTTTCTAAGAGGATTTCTGTGAATTCTTTCTCGAACGGCTTTTATGGCTGCACTGGTTCGAACCACGCAAGGTCGACCACTTATTTTTATGTCTGTCACTTTAGACTTTGGGAAAAACGATTGATCGTGCGGTGAGCGAACACTCTCGAAATATTAAGTTTTTTCATCAATTCGTAAGTCCCACTTGCACTTACCAAATTTGTGTAATGCAATTACTGCAATGCGATTTGTTTAGCTCCACCCTTCATTGTTAAGAAGCGAAATTTGGCACGAAACTGACCATAAGTTATGAGTCAATATAAATTTGTCAGAATTTATGGCTAGACTATGAACATGAACTGCTTTAAATCGTTTTTCACACGCAGAATTAATTTTGTAAAGTCAACGTGCTCTTTCTCACAAAAGTAAGAAATTGTACGACGCATATTGCGAAAAGAATACGCGGCATTTAAATTTCTTATAACGGAACTCTAAATTTGAATTATGCCGGTTACAGTTCCATTCTCGCTTCTCTCTCTCGTTATTATAAACACTTTTGTTAATAGAACTTTTCATTTGCGAGTCTCAACGGGCCTATGCCATTATTTTGAAAATTAAAAAAAAAGTTTTAGCTCTATCCAATGTTCTCGCCAATAGTCATAAAATTCCACATAGGTTATTTAAATCCCATCCTCTCGCATAAAAATGTTAGCCCAAATGTGATTTTGCAATGCAGTGTGGAGCTTAAGCACGGCACTACTATTTTGCTTTATTGACTAATATGGGATAAATTTTACTGCACAAAATTTTCATTATTCAATTCCATATAGTATAAAGCCTGTGGAGAGCTCTCCTCCCGAAGAGAAGTAGTGCTCAACAGCACAAAAACCATGGTGAAAAGATTTTTAATGGTGTGGCCAATATCAGAGCGTTAGCCGTCTCTCAGCGAATTTGACAGAATCAGCTGATGAGCTGACCTAGCAGGGGTTTAGAGTCGGCTTGTTTACGAAAAAACCAAGAATGTGTTAGTAATATACGAAAAATTTTAACACAATGTCACTTCGTTGCTAACTGAACAATGACTGATTGGACGGGTGTGTAAATATTTTTTTGAAATTATTGTGTAGATTTCGGCTGGCGATAAGATTGATATACAACGAAAAAAAATAAATCAACATAGCCTTCGCTTATGTTGCTTTGTTGCTATCTGATAGATAGATAATAACATGCGAAACTCTTTCATTTTGTGTGGGAGCGCGCCCAGGAACTCTCTTCAATACAGCTGACAGTCGAAATGGAGGGCTGCCAGAAGTGAGGAACCAAAAATAACTGGCGAAAACAGCTCGTTTTTGCGTTAATGAAAAAATTTCGCGATGTTAATATTTATAACTACATATGTATGCATTTATTTTTAAATAAATAAATTGGTTTGAAACGTAATAATTTAGATTAAAGTGAGTTTTAAGAGTTCTCCAAAGCCTCCTTTTCGCCTAATACTTTTTATATACCTGTAATTTCATTGGAAACTGGGGTTTTTATTGACTTGGTTATGATTGAAAAGCTAAGTTAATGAAATTGAATTTTTGTTTGAAATATTTTACAAACATACTGTTTTTAACTATTTTTAAGTTATAAAAAGTAAAGGTTACTGGTTTTAACTTATTCTGTTCATTGTTTCACAATTTTTGTTTTTTGTTTACATTTTTTATGTTATATTGAAAAAATTTAAATCTCTTATGTATTTATTTATACTTATGTTTTTGGTGTACTGAACATTTTTGTATTTCAATTTTGAAAAATTTAATTTAAATATAAACTTTTGAATTTTTTCTTATTTATGTATTTTATACTGATTGTGCTTATTTTTATTATATACGGCTGATATAAGTCTACTGGGCAACTGCGCACTGAATCTATTATCCTTGTAAAAGAGCAAACCTCGCAAACCTACCATCCTTGGTTACCTGGCGACAAGCGGTATGGTGTATTTTTACTACGAGAAAGTGAGCCATTTTGGTGTGGTTCAATATTGTTCTGACTCGTTAGGCTTTTAATGCTGCAGTCGAAGTAGTCATATGTATGCTGCGAAACTGAAAAAATCTACTGTCTTTGCGAACACGCAAACGACGTTATCATAGAAAATGATTCTGCGTGCTATCAGTCCATAAAATGTAAAAGGCTAAATAAATTTAACTTGATTAATTAAATTTTTGTTTTTAATTTTTAACGCGTTAGAATATTTTTGAATATTTTAAAATTGGTATTCGGTATTTTTTTCATCACTTCCATCGTCATTAGAAGTTTTAATTTTTTTGAATGGTTGAACATACTCTGATGTTAGATGTGTATGCAGATTTAGGTTTTTCAATGTCAATGCCATTTTCGTTTGTTTTGAAGCCAGTAAACTTTATAACAGTCAACGCGTGAACGTAAAATGGTTGTGTAAGTTTTTTCCATTTACTGTCAACCAATTTTTTTGCTTGTATTCCATAACATAATTTCCGGTTGGACTTGAGTGGTGAAAATTTTTATACCGAAAACATTAGGTTTTGTATGGCTCATACAAGGTGAAGTCCAAAATCAGTCATCACCGAAAACTCCTTCGAAATTGTTCGCAAATTTATCACAAAGGAACCGAAATCATCGTTGAAATTCATGGCTTACGAAAGTTCTGTGCACGTTTCAAGTTGAGGACTGAGGAACAAAAATTGCTTAGAATTCAACATTCGAAAGACCTCATTAAAGAGGCGAGAAAAGATGACAACTTTCTTTACAACATTGTAACTGGTGGTGAATCGTTGTGTTTCCAACATGAACCTGAAACTAAGCGTCAAAGTTCCGAATGGAAGGCCCCAGACGAGCCACCACCCAAAAAATCGCGTTTGGAGAAGTCAAAAACCAAGTCGAGGCTCATTTACTTTTACGATTCCAAGGGAATTGTCCACAAGGGGTTCGAGTCAACGGGCCAAACTGGCAATGCAATTATCTATATTGGTGTTTTAAAGCGTTTGTTGCATCGCATTTGTCGAATTCGCCCTGAATACCGCGAAGGAGGAAGCTGGTGCTTATTGACTAGAAATCGCATTTTAACCATCAGTCACTTACCGCATTCGCCTGATTCCTTGTACTTCTACATATTTAGAAAAATGCATTTGGCCATGAAAGGAAAAAATTTTGCGCCCGTAAAGGTCATACAAAAGGCTTGTACTGACATCCTGAAGGACATTCCGATCAATGACCTGAAAGCCTCTTTCGAAAAGCTTTTATATCGCGCAAAACAGTGTATCGAGGTGAGAGGGGACTATTTTGAATAAATACACTCGAAGTTATCAGAACAAAGTTCCTGTCGTTTCTATTTTATCTCTTCTTTTCTTCTTAATTGGCGCGAGAACTGCTTACGCGATTTTGGCCGAGTTTAACAAAGCGCGCCAGTCGTTTCTTTCTCGTGCTAACCGGCGCCAATTGGACACACCAAGTGAAGCCAAGTCCTTCTCCACCTAATTTTTCCAGCGCAGAGGAGGCCTTCCTCTGCCTCTACTACCACCAGCTGGTACCGCATCGAATACTTTCAGAGCAGGAGCGTTTGTATCCATTCGGACGACATGACCCAGCCAACGTAGCCGCTGGATCTTTATTTGCTGTGTTATGTCTTTGGCGTCGTAAAGCTCATACAACTCATCGTTCCATCGCCTGCGATATTCACCGTTGCCAACGTGCAAAGGTCCAAAAATCTTACGCAGAACCTTTCGGATGTTGTCATCGGACGGGCATGATGAGAGCCTTGTAGAGTGTTAGTTTTGTTCGTCGAGAGAGGACTTTACTGGTCAGTTGCTTACTTAGTCCAAAGTAGCACTTGTTGGCAAGAGAGATTCTACGTTGGATTTCAAGGCTGACATTAATATGTTAATGCTGGTTCCTAAATAAACGAAGTCTTTTAACCTCGAAATTAGAACTGTCAACAGTGACGTGGGTGCCGATACGCGAGTGCGCCGACTGTTTGTTTGAAGACAGGAGGTACTTCGTTTTGTTCTCATTCACCACCAGGCCCATTCGCTTTGCCTCTTTATCCAGTTTGGAGAAGGCAGAAGTAATAGCTGGGTTGTTAAGGCCGATGATATCAATATCATCGGCATATGCCAACAATTGTACGCTCTTATAAAATATTGTGCCTGAGCGATTAAGTTTTGCGGCTCGTACGATCCTCTGCAACAACAGGTTTAAGAAGTCACACGACAGCGAGTCACTCTGTGTGAAACCTCGTTTGGTATTAAACGGCTCGGAGAGGTCCTTCCCAATTCTGATGGCGCTGCTGGTGTTGAGCAACGTCATCTTGCAAAGCCGTATTAGTTTTGAGGGGATACCAAATTCAGACATCGCGGCATACAAGTAACTCCTTTTCGTACTGTCGAATGCAGCTTTGAAATCGACGAAAAGATAGTGTGTGTCGATTCTCCTTTCATGGCCATTTTCCAAGATTTGGCGTATTGTAAATATTTGGTCGATAAGGTCCAATCAGTTGGTTGACGGTGGGCTTCAGCCTTTTACACAATACGCTCGCTAGAACCTTATAGGCGATATTTAGAAAACTAATCCCGCGGTAATTGGCACAGATTGCAGAATCGGGCTTGCTATGGATTGGGTAGAACACATTTAAATTCCAATCGGCAGGTATGCGTTCTTCCGACCATATTTTGCATAGAAGCTGATGCATGCACCTTACCAGCTCCTCGGCGCCATGTTTGAAGCGCAGCCGTCAGTCCGTCGGCGCCCGCGGCTTTGTTGATCTTTAGCCGCATTATCGCTATTTTCACCTTATCTTCGTCGGGTAGCGGAACGACAATTCCGTCGTCAACGATTGGGATATCGGGATCTTCACATTCTCTGTGACATGCGCAGCTATCACTGTTTAGCAGGTTCGAGAAGTCTTCCCTCCATAATTTAAGATTGCTCTGGATGTCAGTCACCAGTTCGCCGTCTTGTTCTTACAGGAAAACGCCCCTATTTTAGCTCAGTCTTGTTTATTTTGGACTTCACCTTGTATAACTACTCGAGCCTGTGATGTGTATTGAAATATTTTGCGATGCCAGGTTATTCTTGAATTCACTGAATTTTGTAGACAATTTACGCAAGTCATCAATAAAGCCTTCGAATATTTCGAATATTGCTTTAAACAACTCAGCACTTTCCGCGTGCAAAATATATAATTAGCAGTTGATAACAAAATAGAGATCCGATGCTTGCCCTCTAAAGAGTTAATATTATGCATAATTGTTCTTGCGGCAAAGTTTTTTTAAGTATTTGCTATTGTTATTAACTTCACTGGGTTCCCCATCTTCACTTACCGAAGAACCACCGACGGTTTTTTCAAAATTATCTCTGATGTCTCTTTTAGCCATTGCGTCCTTAGTATGTATAAAATGTGCGACTGAAAAATAAATGCACTCATAATTTTTCAATGGCAACAAATCTTTATATTCTTTTCTACAGGTTGACGATACATTTCTCGGCATTTGATAATTTTGGTCGTTATTAATTGTTATTAATTGCTTACTTTCTTTCTCTATATTTCTTGGCACACTCAGCGGCCGAAAAGACATACGCAGAATATGTGTTTACACACTAAATAATCTTATAATATTGCGGTAGAATTTTCTGACACATGTAGTTATCCAAACTGTAAAATAATATACTAAATAAAAATAATTTAAAATCTACACATCAATATACGAGTATCCTATGTTCTAACACTTAATTTCTACACGGGCGTTCTAACATCCAAATTTTACACATTAAAAAATTCCGCCTTCTAACTTGCAAATTGTATACATTTTAAAAAATTCGGGTTCTAAAATTCCAATTACTAAACAAAAAATAAAATTAATACATTTATATGGTTCGATAGGTTTACATATTTCACTTGCGTGACGATTTTTATGTCGTATCGTTTTTGCATACTTTCAATGAAAATGAAAAAAAAAAATTCCTTAATATTTGTGAGATAGACGTTGTTTGCACTGTTGCCAACTCCAGAAAATCTGAGTCGCTAGGGCCAACATCAAAAGTCGCTAGAAAGTCGCTAACTCCATCAGGAGCGGATCCTAAATTTCATTCTGAGAGGTGCCCAAGAGGCCAGGTGCGGACTTAAAATTTGTAGATGAATAATAATTAAACCAGTAATACTAACTCTGCTGAAATTTGAGGAAAAATGTAATAAAACTTTTACAAAATTCATTCGGAAGCTGTTAAATAAATAAAGGTGTCTTTTTCATGTCACTTTTCCCCTATTGATAATATATATTTAATTATTTAACCAAATTTGTTACTCTAATGTTATGTAGGAAATATTTTTAAGTACATTCGTTGAGGTTTGTTTTTATTTGAGGTCGAAGAATTGACAGACGATAATTCCAGTGAAGAATTAGAAATCTCTTTTGAAGATGTTTTATGGAATGATGAGAGAATGGACTCATCGGACATTAAAGAAGAATAAAGTATTTGTTAACTTACCTACCTGTCAATTAAGTGGAATATAGAAAATAAGAAAATTATATATTAGCATAAAATTAAGAAATCATACATAACAAATCTTTTTGTACATCTAATGCCTAATGTTTAATTAAGTATATAATGATCATTGTAACGATCAGATAAATTCTTTAAATTCCAATTTCACATCAGATCAAAAAATATGTGTGCTATTCATCTTCATCGTCTTCACTTAGTAAATTAAATAATTCTTCAGTCTCATGCTTATCTGATAAAGTTGCAGTTGAAGTAGAGGGTTGAATGTCGTCTAAAAACTGATATTGCTGTTCAACGGGTTTTGTTGTAAAAGAATAACTTTTGTTGGTTCCAATGAGTTGCAGCACTTCCGGCGGTATTTCAAACGATGTACAATCTTTATTTTGTTTTTTTAACTGATCTCTCAACAGAATTAGTGCATTAATTGTGTTTAACGACATTCTGTTGCGTTGTTTTGTTTTTATAATGTTCATAGAACTGAATACTCTCTCGACTTCGGCATTTGAATGTGGCAAGGATAGAATAGTGATTGCCAGTTTTGAAATCAAAGAAAAAGAATTCTCTCCTGCGGCATTTTTGTACTGTAAAACTTCACTCCAAAATTGAACAGTGTTTGTAGTGTTATTCCACTTAATGAAGTTGATATTATGCCATTCTTGCAGCATACCATCTCTGAAATCGTCATTAAAACCCAATTCTTTGGCTACATTGGCTATTGCATTATTTTTATTTACTTTTAATGTTTCTTCAACATTTAACAACGACATTTTTTTCAGAATAGCGACATTACTTGGTAGTCTTTGTTGAATCTCCTTCATGAGTTTCAGACTAAATTCAATGCATCTCTTCTTCAAATCATTTTTATTTTCTTGCGGCAAACTTGACTGGGACAATTTCTGTTCAAATGCAAAGCCAAGGTGGGGACTAGCGTACATACATTCGTTCGGAACTATTGTCGTCAACAAATCAACAGTTGGAAAAACTATGTTTTTTCCTAGCGATTGCATGAGGAACACAAGAGTGTCGAGTAATTTTTTGGGGTCATTGTCTTCACCTTCAAATGCTTTTTGTGCTATTTGTACGTCTTTTAAAGTATGCTTAAGGTGAAACATGTAAAGTTGACTTAAGTCGTCACAATACATCTGGTACAAAAGATCAGCTGTGTGGCAATTGTCTTGAACTCTTGAAAGTGAAAAATGTAGCTTTAGTTCTTCCCATTGCTCCAGAATCCTGCGTACAGCTGGTTCAATTGAAATCCAACGAGTTGCACAGACTTTCAAAATTTTTAGCGGCTGTTTCCCGCAATTTATCGTTTCATAAATTTTTTTATATTCTCCTTGCCTTTTGGGAGAAATCGAAAACCAATTGTAGGTTTCCCGTACAAGAAATTCTATGTGTCTGGGTATTTATTGACGCGTGTGAAGCCGCAAGTTGTAGAGAATGACTTACGCAACGAATCAATACCAAATGTGATAAGCCATATTCTCTCTTGAGCAGTTCGAAAAGACCATTATTTACTCCGACCATTACAGAGGCATTATCAGTACAAATTCCTACCATATTAGCGATTGGGATTTTAAGATTTTTCAAGGAATTCACAAGAACAGCAGATAGGTTTTGAGCGTCTGCAGTTTCCACTGAGGCAAGCTTGAGAAATGCTGATCTAATGGTTTGGTTTTTTATACTATAGTACCTTATTTCGATTCCTAGTGCTTTTGAAACTGATACATCTGTGGATTCATCTATTAGTACACTGTATTTTATAATGTTAGCACACTTTGTACGATGTAATTGCATGTTTTTAGCGCTTTCATCAGTGGAAAACAACTTTTTACACAGTACGCCTAAATGATCTACAGTTGAAATGGAGCAATGTTCAGCAATGAATAGAGAAAGGGCACCTTCCGCTCTGTTTGATATTCTAACCGTAGTTTTCGGAGCAATTTTCACAGGTAAAATGGTTTGTGTTTTTTTTTAATCCAATTTTTGTTTGTGCTTATTAGATTTTAAATGTTTTTTAACATCACTTAGTTTAGCATAAAATTCTGTTACACATATTTGACATCTTGCTTTAGTTGAATCTCCAAAGACTGGTTTCAGCCATCCCTTGAATTCAGGCTGTGTTTCCCATACATCTCGATACTTTTGAACGTACTGCTTTTTTTTCAGAGGTAAATCCATATTTTATATTTACTTAAAATGAATTAAAAAGGACGCTAGAGGATAGTAAACAATCAACTGAGCCGATATCAATTCAATTGCTTCACGTACAGAACATAATAAAATCCGGGGATTCCCCGACCGCATTGCTCTTATGTGATCAGTGGTAAAAATAATTTGGTTACTCATTACAATTGTGTGAAACAAGGTCGATAATTTATCGACGATAACACACCAATAGGTAGTGCGTTATTTTATCTATAGTCAGTAAATTGTTACTGGGTATGGAAGGTAAAGGGCATTCACGGGTAATCAAGTTGACAGAAAAGTATCTAAAACGGTTTTGATTTGCTCTTCAAAAGTCGCCAGATAAGTAGCTAAATCATTTTTGCCGTCAAAACTTTTTTTTTGTCGCCAAGACTCAAGCAAAAGTCGTCACTTCTAGCGACAAAGTCGCTAAATTGGCAACACTGGTTGTTTGACTCTATACTTTATAAATCAATCGTCTTTGCAGGTGCCCAGCTACATGTCAGAGTTTGTTATGGTAACAGCTTGGGTGCAAGACACTGGCATGCATCTGTATCCCAATACGGACATAGGAGGAAAGTATACAGTACTATCTAATGGGGAACTCTATATTAACAATGCGGGGTCCAATGATGCGTTTAAGAGTTATACTTGTCGAACCGTAAATCGATTAACAGGTGAGTACCTATGCATAGCTAAACTTATTTGGACCAGCTTGTACAGTAAGTTCAATCTAAGTTAGTAGACTCTGGCGATGTTATTCCTCTTTATTAGTATTTCTTTTTCTATTGACTAATTTGTAATTTGTAAGCGGCCGCCGTAGCCGAATGGCTCACAGAGAGAACATCGGTTCGAATCTCGGTGAAACACCAAAATTAATAAAATAGCGGTCGCCCCTCGGCAGGCAATGGTAAACCTCCGAGTGTATTTATGCCATGAAAAAGCTCCTCATAAAAATATCTGCCGTTCGGAGTCGGCTTAAAACTGTAGGTTTCTCCATTTGTGGAACAACATTAAGACGCACACCACAAATAGAAGGAGGAGCTCGGCCAAACACCCAAAAAGGGTGTACGCGCCATGTAGGTATATAATATACATAATTTGTAATTTGACGAAGGTAGAAAGATTATTATTTCAATGTATATTTATTTATTACTAGCATTTCCCAGTGGGCTTCGCACCACCATACATAAAATGTTTTTTTTATATCGCAAGAAATTTTTCATATTAAGTTTTCTTTATAGAACTCGTAAAATGTTTAAACAGTTGAATTGGTTGATTTTTTTCATTCAACATACTTTCTAAAGATGTCACAATAGCCTTTTCTGTACTTTTTTTTAAATTTGATTGTGGTGGTCACCTATATACAAGTAAGGTGAAAGAGCCGATAAAAACTTGTAATTAAACTTTGATTCTTTAATTTCCATTTCAATTTTTTACGCTAATAAATTATGCTAAAATAAATAAAGTTAAAAATGTTTTTCCAGTTCCTTGAATGCTCCAGTTTTTATTATATTTTCGTCCAAAATTAATATTAACATAATACACTTGCAACCACAACAGTACAACAGAAACGCTCATAAGCGGCTGTGTATTTGTTGTTGTTTTTCCCATACAGGCATTTCGTATGAGAGGAAATAATTACTCACATCAAATGTCATAACTCAGAAACGGCTGCACCGATTTCAATCAAACTTCACACAAACCACCTCCTCAAAGGTAGAAAAGAACTCTAAAATTTCTGTGTCAATCGGTTCGGCGGTTCTTGAGTTATAAGATTACCAAGGAAATGTAACTTCTTTTTATATATATAGATTTTCTACCTTTCACCTGAAGAAGTTAGAGAAGAGATTTTTTTAATTCTTCTGTAATGCTTTTAGAAATAATTTCATGAGAATCGCGCACTACTTAATGTACATCTGTGTTTTCCCTCAATCTTCAGACGATACGAGTGGATTTCGAGTTTCTCTCATATATGTAGTTGTGAATTACCAATAATAATGCCTGCTGTACAAAAAATTTAAGATAATTGTATCCAGCTCCCAAGATATGAAGATATGTCCAAGATACCCCATCAAAATATGTAGTTTCTGTACTTGTTTATTTTAGTGCAGAATATTTTATCTAATTTGTGAGAGTGCCCAAATAATGAAACGTTTAAACGTGAAACTTATAGATTTTACTGTAATTATTAGTTAAAGTTCTTTTGTTGCTTATTTATTGCTTTTGTTGTCATATGTATGTACTTCAACGCTCAATAATAGAGTTACACTTGTCAGATAAGTATGTACTTCTAGAAAAACCTATATATGCTCTTGAAATTTGTAAATGTCACGTTAGATTTTGGCTCCATTTGTAAAAGTTTTTATTACAACATACGTTTTATATTACAAACAAGCTTTACCCTGGCCCACTTCTTCGCCCCACAAAATAAACTTAAATATTTTTTTTTTGAGAAGTTCCGAGAAGAAGTTCCGATTTATCTATTTTTTTAGGTGTTGTTTTAAATTGTCAGTTTGTGTCCTGCCATCTAGGACTTGTACTAGATAGGAAGCTTGATTGGGGGCTCACAGTTGCAGACAGAGCACACAAAGCTATGACCGCGTTGCACTCCTGCGGAAGGCTAATTGGGAAGAAATGGGGATTGGAATCCAGAATGATACATTAACTCTATACGCAGTGACGGTGCGATGCCAAGCACACCATCGATAGCATTATATGCGATATTAAACTTCGCATGATCTGATCAGATTCGGAATGATGAATAAGACTGAAGACTCTTAGTAAGTGGGCAAACACGGATTACGGCTACGGTAAAATCCTGGCTGGCACTTTGGGGCTTACCGGAGTGGTAGACTATGCACTCCCGCCTACACTTGCCATTACCGCGTTCACGACCCCCCTACGCTCAAGGGAAGGGAGAGAACGGGACGATGTAAAACAGGGCGAGTTCATCCATGTATACACAGATGGCTCAAAGCTTGAGGGCAGGGTGGGTGCAGGTGTATACTCCGAATATCTTGGGATCGCCTACAGTTTTCGGTTCCCCGACTACTGTAGTGTCTTTCAGGCAATAATGAAAGCCGTCCCGTCCCTGATACAGTGTGATGCGATATCCAGAAATGATATCTACGTTTTCGATGATAGCCAAGCGGCGATGAAGTTCCTCACAAAACAGTCGACAACCTCCAAGGTAGCCATGAAATGCCACGAGATGGCTGAATCTGTTCACCTAAAGGTAACATGGGTTCCTGGTCATCGCGACATTGAGGGTAACTGTAGAGCTGATAAACTAGCGAGACTCGGCACCATATTGACCGATGAGTACATAAACAATGACGTAGGAATACCGTTACAAACATGCAAGCTACTTATCCTTAAAGAAATGGTAAGAGTAGTGAACGAAGAATGGAGTAATGAAAAAAATTCTGAAAAGTACACATTGATTTTAGAAGAGATAAGGAGAAGCTCCCCGCATAACAATGGGCTATGAGCCTGAGCGTGTCCCTGCCAACTGTTTCCTATTACAAGTGAAATTTAGCTGAGTTATAAGTGAACACCATATTAGTTAAATATACTATACGAGTTGAAATTAATAACAAAAAAGGAAATTAGCAATTAAGGGGACAGATACCTGTAAACGGCCATATTTTTCCTGATTTTCCATAAAATTGGCATACAGTTTATTTATACATTAAAATTATATAAGCAATTTTTGTATTTTTATTTTAATCATTTAAAATGGCGGATGTACACTCAATTCTTCCAGGAAGGTCGCAGCGGGGCTTCTCCATCGGCGGGCATTGTAACATCGACGTCAGTGACTTGAATACAAGAAATCAAAAATTGTTTTGTTTATTAATGTCATAATTTCTATATGAATTAAACAAAAATGGAAAAAAATACGCGGAATAAAATGCTGAAAAAAATGAATTTTATGGCGAATTTTCCTACTATAATTTTTTCGAAAATGCTGAAATTCTAAAATAACTTCCTCAATGCACAATATCCAAGATTACTGAAATAATGAACGCCACATTCAAACTGCACCACATCCCTATATATTTGAAAACTGCTGAAATATTTACCATATGTTTAATAAACTAGGGAAGCCAACGCATGATGCCACATCTTATCGGCCTATCTCGCTCCTCCCAATCATTTCAAAACTGATGGAAAAGCTTTTAGCCAAACGTCTCAACATAATTATTAAGCAAAGAAATAAAATACCAGTACATCAATTTGGTTTTCTCACAAAACACTCTACCATTGACCAAGTCCACAGAATTACTTGCATCATTGAAAACGCATTTGAAAAAAGGTGTGTTCTGCTGTCTTTCTGGGCGTGTCTAAAGCCTTTGACAAAGTTTGCCACGGTGGGTTCCTCAAGGAAATAAATGCGCTTCTACCAACACAATATTTTAATAATCTAAAATCGTACCTATCGGATCGTTTCTTCCGAATAAAATACGAAGACACATATAGCGAACTTCAGGAAATTAAAGCTGGCGTCCCACAGGGCAACGTGCTGGGGCCCATTCTCTATATTCTTTTCACATGTGATTTGCCTAATGGCACAAATTGCTCCACAGCAACTTTTGCTGACGACACAGTCATCTTATCGGTAGGAGAAACTCAGATTGACTCAATCAAAAACCTTCAAATTTATTTAAATAAAATCTCAGAGTGGACCATTAAATGGCGCATAAAACTAAATGAAACAAAATCGATTAATTTAGACTTCACACAGAAGAAAATCCAATATCTGCCACTATATATAAACGGCGTGCAAATCCCGTATCACAACAACGGCAAATACTTAGGTATGACACTAGATACCAAGCCTAGATGGAATGCTCACGTTAAAAAGAAAAAAGAAGATTTAGAAATCAGCTTAGAAATACAATATATACTGGCTTATGGGCAACCAATCAGCCTTATCCTTATACGATAAAATTCTTTTATATAAGCAGGTGCTTAAACCAATTTGGACCTATAGGATCCAGCTATGGGGCTGCTCAAGCTCAACCAATATAAAATCTATACAAAGATTCCAAAATAAGGTAACACAGATATCGAACGCGACCTTGGCATCGAATCAGTTGCCACTTCGATCAACATAAACGCTAAGTCTCATATGGAAAAAGTACGCCACCATGTAAATAGCGAAGCCTTAGCCCTAATTGATTCCGGTAAATGGAAAGAAAGGCTGAAGCGAAAAAAACCGCACCAACTAACGCAGTAGTCCACTTCTCTACAAGCCTTGGGCAGAGTATTATTAAATTTAGTTGTATTGCTTAAAATTAAATCCAAATTGTTCGTTAGTTTATAATTTATTAACTAGTTACAATGTAAATAATAAAAAAAAAAAAACAAAAAAAAAAATTGTAAATTCACATAGAAAGTAATATCATAAAAAAGATGTGTGCAAAATTTCATGCAGATCGGTCAATAACTTTTCGAGTTATCGTGTACGCCAATTCGAAAAATATAGTTTTGAGAAAAACGCGTCTAAAGTTTGAATACATAACTATAACTCTCCCAGCGCTTGAACGCAAAGAATAGAGTCGTCACGATTGACGATTTCTAATATAAGAAATACTTAAAGAAAAAAAGATTAGTTTTGACTTGAATAATATTTTTTAACTTGTAGATTTCAAAAAAATAATGAAATGCAAGTAAATCAATTACAGATGAAAAAAGTCATTGGCGTTTAGATTTATTTAAAAGCAAAATGAAAATTGGCTTTTAACTAAAGCAGAAATAGGGAAATCTGAATTGCCATATTCCGCAAGTACGTCAAAAGTTGGCAGTAGGTCATGCAGAAATTTTGATATCTTTCTTTCTTACAAAGAAATACTGAGTAAAAAATGTGAACGCAGACCGCAGGAAATTCAAGTAATTGAAAATTTCCCAAAAGTTCCTTTGAACTTGTTGCTTGAACATACAGCAGAGAGACTTAACATATTTAGTATAAAATATGTAAAGGATTTTCCAATAAAAGGTGTTACAGTTGAAAGGATTGCGCTATCGAGAGATGATTAACGATTTTTTATGGCCGGAATTGGATGGTATTGATCTGGACAACGTTTATTTTTAACAAGACGGCGCTACGTGCCACACAAGCAATGAAACCATTGATCTTTTACGGGAAAAGTTTCCGGACAGTGTTACCTCTCGAAGAGGTGATCACAATTGGCCACAGAGATTTTGTGATATAACACCTTGTGACTTTTTTCTTTGAGACCACGTGAAAGAGAAGGTCTACGCCAACGGCCCAGGGTCGATTCAAGACCTCAAAGATGGAATTCGTGAGGCTATCGAGGCCAGAGGGCAGACACTTTGCAATTCGATTATGGAAAATTTCATGAAAAGGATATTATCCTGTAAGCGTGGTCGTGGTGGTCATTTGCCTGATGTTATTTTCCACTATTAACGCCACACGGAAGGTATAATGAAATAAACATTTTATTAAAACATAGCATTTTTCTTTGAATATCAAAATAACACCTCTTATTAAAAAACCCTATATACATACATATATGGTATACAATGTAGTAAAACAAAGAGATGTTATTGTCACAGGAATGGAAGCTAAGAAAGAAAATTTGTTAAAGGTGGATTTAATTGGGAGAATATTCAATATAATTCCACACGCTTGGGAAAAAGGAATGTAAAGAGAGCATAAAGCTGAAAACCGGACCCATCGGAGGCTTACAGGTTTTAAGTAATTTATTCTAAAAGGCTGTGTAATTTAGCGAAAGGTTAGTGTTGCTTCGAAACAGAACGAAAATCGTATGCAGGTATAGTTTTACAGATACGTTGACGGGTATTTGTAAATTTGTAGAATTTATGCGTATAACTCTCTTTCGCATAGTCGGCATTTGTTCGCGCTTAAAAAAAATAACCGTCATAAATTAAAACGTCACAGCTATGTGTGTAGTATGGAGGTACGATTACCCATCCCAATCATCAACACTGAACTGAAATACTTCATTTTTGTTCGTATTTTTATTTTCATTTTTTATTATTCTCGTTTAAAATTGAAAAGTGATGATATTGATAAATGCATCTACATTTAATTTTCATTGAAATATTTCCAAAACAAGTAGTCACACACGTATTTTATGAATTGAAATGAAATGAATTCAGAAGAAAATATATTCTATTTATTATAATGTGCCAAACTATAGTGAAGCTGCTGAAGTCACTTTGAAGACAAGTAATTGCAGTTATAAAGGTTGTTCTGAATCCACTTCCCAACATCTCCACCAATTTTCATATAATAAATCATTATACTTTGCTTAGATTGCTCGTGCGACTTTATACTAATAAAGCCCAACTGTTTAATTACGACCTGATAGCAGTACAGGTCGAGCAAAAATATTCAGTACAATAACTCTATTACGTATGAGTGACAAAAAGGGCACTATTTTTTGGTACAATCGGACACCTTAAAACTTGAGTATGTTAAAAAATCAAAAGAAATAGTAACTAGAGAAAATTCAGGAATTAGACATATTAAAATAAATTATATGTTGTATTTGGCGATGAATGTTGACCGAAACAAAATCAACTCGATCTCATATGTCCCATATGTGACGCTCCACCGAAGGACATTTTAAATACAACAGATTTAAAATCAGAGAAATTTAAATCGAATCAAGAAATTTAAACTATGAAATTTCTCCTTTACATTGTTGTAGAACGTACAAGTATTATATAAGTTATAAAATAGGATGTAAAAAAGTGGCAAATACATACATAACGAAACAGATAAACACATCTTCGCGGAAAAAAAATTCAACATTTGGTTTGAACACGTCTCGGTTTACATGTTTATATGTAGTAATCCAAAAAGTGGCGGATTTGGCAATACAAATGACGGCAATACTTCGCGGCGCGCCCGCAGAGTCAAGAAACAAAATTTATAAACACCATGCTCGAAAAAACAGCAGAAAGAACAATCTAACAGGCATGTTTAATAGAGCCTTTGACACATCAGATCCTTTGACTTCTAGTTTTAGTCTCAACAAGCGCATAAAAAACAGAAAAGAATGCAATCACTAAGGAAATTAATGCTTTGATAAGTACAAACAAGTGACCTTAATGAAAACGAAGATAACGACGAAAAAATTTCGGCCCTGACTCTGATTACGAAGAGCTATTAAATAATTTGGAATTAGAATATTAGGAAATTAATTGATTTGACATATTTATGAAAGCGATTTTAGGTATAGCTATGTATTTACAAGTACATACATACATATATGTATTTATATGTAACTACATTGCTCTCACACGAACACGCGAAAAATGAGTAATTCACATTTAAATTTTTAATTTTTTTTATTTTGTAACTTAAACAAGAATATATGCTAGGTTTCAACGCGATATAATTGATAATTATACAGCTTTTATACGCCTCTTTATCTATTCCCAACTTGATATAACATTTTGTGAGCACCAATACCATAATATGTATAAATCGTTTATTTTTTTTTAAGGGCGTAAACAATTTTATAGGCTATTTAAAATATACAACAACTAGCAAACCCGACCCGCTTCGCTGGGCAAAGACACGGTGGGTCCACGTTTTGGCATATATTTCGAGACCCTAGTCATCAATAGGTATGAAAATTACCCCACGTTAAAGCACTTATCGACAGCTTTCATTTGATGCCCATATTGCACATCCACAACCAAAGGTTACCCGGGCCCACGTTTTGACCTATATCTCGAGACCCCAGTCACGGAGCGGCATGAGAAATACTCTGTACTAAAGCATTCACCAATAGCTTCCAATTGCTATCCATATTGTACAAACACATTCTAGGGTCCACGTGTTGGTCTCTATCTCGGGACCTTAGTCACGGAGCGGCATGAAAAATACTCTGAACTAAAGCATTCACCAACAGCTTCCATTTGCTACCCATATTGTACAAACACATCCTAGGGTTACCCGGGTTCACGTTTTGGCCTATTTCTCGAGACCCTGGTATCCGATTCTTAAAATTTTAAAACACAAACCATCTACTGAATAGTCCAAACAAAGCCTAAAAGAATTTGGTTTGGATAGGTGAGCCCGTTCGCGAGTTTTAAGCGAATATAGGGACAGATTTTCACATTTATATATATAGATAGATAGATAACTTGTAAGCATATATGTATTCGATTGACGGGCTTGACAGATGCTTAAACACTTCTAATTTCTCACTATCATCAAAACATACATATGAAAAAAATTGGCGCGTACACTTCTGTTAGGTGTTTGGCTGAGCTCGTCCTCCTATTTGTGGTGCGCGTCTTGATGTCGTTCCACAAATGGAGGGGCCTACAGTTTTACGCCGTCTTCGAACGGCAGATGGTTTTTTTATGAGGTGCTTTTTCATGAAATACACTCGGAGGCTTACCATTACCTGCTGAGGGGCGATAGCTAAGATCCCTCTCTGTCATTAAGCGTTTCGTGCATATTTGCAATACCAAACTACCTTAGACAAAGAGTAATAAGTGTACCAAGTTTCATTGAGATATATTAATTTTTACTCGAGTTGACGTGCGCACGGACAGACGGACTGAATTGATCCCTCTCGTCACTCTGAGCATATTGGTATAATAAAAAAATAAGTAAAATAAGATGTTGATATTGGCGCGTACATCTTTTTTTGGGTGTTTGGCCGATCCTGCTATTTGTTGATGTTGTGCCACAAATGGAGGGACCTACAGTTCCAAGCCGTTCTGAACGGCAGATATTCTTTATGAAGAACTTTTTCATGGCAGAAATACACTCGGAGGTTTGCCATTGCCTGCTGAGGAGCGGCTGCTACGCTATTCGGCTCGGCAGCCGCTTATATATATATATACATCTCGATTCCTTTATGCTATTACATACAGAACTCTTGTGCATAATTGCACTCAGGTATAAAAACGAACGAGAAATGTGTTATATACACCCCTACTGTGTACTTATACATAGTCACAACTTCTTCAAATTTATTTCAGGTGAAATACAAATATCTACATATCCTGGACGCATCATTGTCACAGAGCCAAAAGGCATGGTGCAACCACGTATAAACGTCGAAAAGCATTCGCTTAGGCATGTCGTGCTTAATGGACAGACGACATTACCGTGTATCGCTCAGGGCCACCCAGTGCCGACATACCGGTAAGTATAAATGTGCTATATGTACGACTATGTTAGGTATGAATACCATTGTTTTTAATCTAGCATTGCTATACATATGATATTTACATGCAGTATACTTTTATATAGGGTGAACGATATGAAGTGTTACCAACTTCACACTGCTTGTATCTGTAAAACAGTTCATGACATTAACGTCAAAATTGTTCTAATGACAGTTCAATATATTGTTTATAAGTCATCAAAAGCATTTGCGTCTCAGTTTTGTTGAATTTTTTTTTCTGTGATGGAATTCAAACGTAATAGTGTGATTGTGTTATATTTGGCTGAAAAATCACAACCAGTCATGGTTCGTGAGCTCAGTCACCTCAAAGTGAAGAAAATGGTTGTGTATCGCACTATAAAACGTTGGAATGATATTGGTAGCATTGCAAAACGCTATGGAGGTGGACCAAAAAAAACCGCAATAACGCCAGAAATGGTTGGGAAAGTGAAGGCTCGACTTGAACGAAATCCACGTCGAAGTGGAAGAATAATGGTCAAAGAACTGAAAATATCGCAAGACAGCATTCCACGCATATTGAAAAATGAGCTTAAGGTCAAGGCTTACAAGTTCCAAAAAGCACACGATCTTTCACCCCAGCAAAAAAATATTCGGTGCGAAAGACTAAAGGAGTTGTTGCGTTATTCGCTGCGCTATGTCTATGCCGTCGTAAAGCTCATACAGCTCATCATTCCATCGTCTGCGATATTCGCCGTTGCCAACATGCAAAGGTCCAAAACTCTTTTTCTCAAACCCTTCAAGCCTTGTAGAGTGTTAGTTTTGTTCGTCGAGAGAAGACTTTACTGTTCAGTTGCTTACTTAGTCCAAAGTAGCACTTGTTGGCAAGAGATATTCTACGTTGGATTGCCAGGCTGACATTGTTATCGGTGTTAATGCTGGTTCCTAAATAAACGAAGTCTTTTAAAACCTCGAAATAATAACTGTCAACAGTGACGTGGGTGCCGATACGCGAGTACGCCGACTGTTTGTTTGTTGTCCTCGTTCACCACCAGGCCCATTCGCTTTGCCTCTTTATCCAGTGTGGAGAAGGTAGAAGTAATAACTGGGTTGTTTAGGCCGATGATGTCAATATCATACGCTCTTATAAAATATTGTGCCTTAGCGACTAAGTTCTGCGGCTCGTACGATGCTCTCCAACAGCAGGTTAAAGAAATCACACGACAGCGAGTCATCCTGTCTGTCATCTTGCAAAGCCGTATCAGTTTTGTGGGGATACCAAATTCAGACATCGAGGCATACAGATAACTTTCGGCCTTTTCATACTGGTGGTGTGTATCCATTCTCCTTTCATGAGTCTTTTCCAAGATTTGGCGTATTGTGAATATTTGGTCGATGGTAGACTTTCCAGGTCTAAAGCCACACCGATAAGGTCCAATCAGTTGGTTGACGGTGGACTTCAGCCTTTCAGACAATACGCTCGCTAGTACCTTATAGGCGATATTTAGAAAACTAATCCCGCGGTAATTCGCAAAGATTGCAGGATCACGCTTCTTATGGATTGGGCGGAGTACACTTAAATTCCAATCGGCAGGCATGCTTTCATCCGATCATATTTTGCATAGAAGTTGATGCATGCACCTTACCAGCTCCTCGCCGCCATGTTTGAATAGCTTAGCCGGCAGTCCGTCGGCGCCCGTGGCCTTGTTGATCTTTAGCCGCATTATCGCTATTCTCATCTCGTCATAGTCGGGTAGCGGAACGACAATTCCGTCGTCAACGATTGGGGTATCGGGATCTTCACATTCTCTGTGTTATGCGCAGCTATCACTGTTTAGCAGGTTCGAGAAGTGTTCCCTCCATAATTTAAGATTGCTCTGGATGTCAGTCACCAGATCGCCGTCTTTGTTGTTATAGGAAAACTCCCCGGTCTTAAAACCTTCTGTTAGCCGCCGAACTTTCTGTTAGAATTTTCAGGCGTTGTTCCTATTGGCCTGCATCTCAATCTCCTCGCACTCACGTATTTCGGCCTCTCGTTTCTTCTTTCGGATAATACGTCTCTCTTTCTTTTTAGCTCCCTGTAGCGATCCCATATGGCTCGCTTTGCGCCTGATCGTAGCGTAGATCTATAGGCAGCATCGTTTCTTTCTGCGGCAGTATGACAGTCCGCGTCGTACCAACAGCTTTTTTTCGCCAGAATCCGATTTCTTCTTCGGCGGCGGTATTTAGAGAACGATAAATGTTGCTCCATTGCTCGTGCATACCGATTTGTTGAGCAGTACTCTCTGAGAGCAGGACTGAGAGTCAAGTGGCGAATCTTCACAACATGCTCGATCTGGTTTCGTCTTTTTCGATCAGGCGACAACAACGTAGCTTGGTGTGTCTTCTTATGCTGGAAGCTGGTGCTGCAGACTACCATGTTTCGGGCCCCGGCGAAGTCGATCAGCCTCTGTCCGTTTCTGGATGTTTCGTTTTGCAGGCTGAAGTTTCCGACTGTGGGACCAAAAATTCCTTCCTTGCCCATCCTGCCGTTTAAGTCGCTAAGCACGATTTTTATGTCGTGGCGGGGGCAGCGCTCATAGGAACGTTCCAAGCGCTCATAGAAGGAATCTTTAGTCGCTTCGTCCTTCTCTTTCATTGGGGCGTGGACGCTCGTACACCGGAGTGAACGACAGTACTTGGCAACGAAGTTTTTCTCCCACAACAAATCTGACACCGAATTTGCGCTCATTCACATGTCACCTGTAGTAGACGTCGCAAGGCCCTATGTTTTTCTTGCCTTGCCCCATCCATCGCATTTCTTGAATGGCAGTGATGTTAGCCTTTACTCTCACGAGGACATCAACCAGCCGGGCAGAGGCACCTTCCCCATTAAGGGACCGGATTTTTAAGTGGCGGGTCCCAAACCCAGCGCACAACCAGCTATCCTGAAATGTTTCGCCTTCTCACGTTAGCTCACTCCCGAAGGGGTGTTCGGAAGCTACCCAGAGGATACTTGGGCTAATCCGGGGAGTTGTGAACTGCTTGAACCATATGCAGAAGAATCGTCCTGGCCACTCCCAAGTGAATGGCGATCAGTAACTTTCCCCACTGGCGTGGCACAACACACATGGAACCATCCTTCATATATAAATAGAATATATATATATTAATACAAAGAGCAAATAGTAACAGTTGTGTGAGGTATAACAAGCATATTTGCTAGGGGGAATATTGCTCGATAACTTTGCTGCTGCTTTGAGATAGAGGTAGATCCTTCCCGAAATCCTGAGGACTGGTTGCTGTTTGTAAGCAATTATGTAGTCGAAACTCTGAAAATAATGTTTGGACACTTTGAAATAGTGCTTTTTGCTCTACACCGCAAACTAAGAAACGAAACTGCCATCAGGATTCAGTTATTTGCTTGGCTCCCGCTGTACAGGGTTATTGTGTTACGTTAACGTCAGTCGGTCTCAAAGACAAATGGTTCCCTTGCTAAACGAAGACGTCTCAAAAATGTCAAGTGACCTAGAACTAGACTGAGGTAGGCATATACAGTAAACTGGTGATTGCAATTTGGCTGTATGCGCAACTACGGCTAAATCGTACGAGCCAAAGCGTAAAGAAAACCTGAGAAGTGAAGTTAGCAGAGAAAAGAAGACCGCATTCGCAGCGGTTATGAGAAGAAGCCACTACAATCGGAAAAAGCGTCGTGTTCAAGTGTAAAGGGCAAAACCAGCTTTTAAACAGAGTGCTTTATGTATACCATGCTCATGTATACCATGCAAGTAATGAAATTTGGTACCTCATGTTTTCTAGCCAACTTCATAAAGAATAGAAACGCTGAGCGCTTCGCAACAAAGTATTCAGAAGGCGGTGAAAACGATTCGCGAAAATCCACGTCGCCTGGACCAGATGGCATATATCCTGTCAGAGTCCGTGTTGCAGCCTTGAAGAAAATCTGCATTCATTGCATTCCTGACACTGGCCAATATACCACGCCATTGGTTGTTGGTGTGGGTCGCCTTCGTTCCTAAGGTTAGAAGAGATGAGTACACCAGCCCCAAAAGCTTTAGACTTATCAGTATGACTTCTTTCATGCTGAAAAGTCCCGACCGACTAGTAGAACTGCGCATACGTCAGGAGTCGCTGAAAGTTCACCATCTTTCTCCATTTCAGCATGCCTATCAATCCGCGAGTCGGCACTGCAGAACCTTGTTGCTAAAGTAAAGCTAGCTATCGATCACAACTTGATATTTTCATCGAAGGAGAAGCCTTGAAGGTCATCTGCAGGCTGAAATACAATGTAAATTGGTACGGCCCCTGTCCGGTATTAGACAACAGAGAAGGCATGGACTTCGATTCAATGATCCTCTCCATGCCACTTGACTTTATGCCGCCGAAAGTCGTACTTGAAAAGAGATACAGTGTGGTACTGCCAGAGACTCACCACAAGATCTACTAAAATTTCTTCGGAAACCGAGTAGATTTAAAGAAAATTAAAAAGGGATCCCGCGTACAGTACAATAGACTTAATTTTGTCTGAGTGCTGTACTTGGTAGTTTGTCCCGACAAAAAAAAAAACATTAATATTTGTTTAAGGGCCTCTAATTCCTAGTTGGAGCATAGTGCGTCTAATGGAAATGTATACAAGAAGTAGGCATAAAATTTTAAAAATTGAAAAAAAAAAATCCTACAAAAAAAAAAAATAGGCAAGGCAAAAGTTTACTATAGCAACAAATTCGGACATAAATCGGTAATTTTTTTGCCCCAAATATAGACCTATGTATTTGGTATTGTTGGAACTGAAAGCACAGAAATACCACGATTCGAGGAAATTCTTCCGAGTTTGTCATAAACAAAATGTTAATGCTAGCATACAAGTGACATAGATACACTATGTACATGCAAAAACATAAGATGCCACATTACTTTTAATCTCAATAGATTTTAATTAGCATTTAAACCAACTTTACAAACATAATATAAATTTATATTTACATATATGTACATACATATGTGTAGCATTCTTACACAAGCACTTCTAATAATCAAAATTTTCAATCTGATTTTAGCTGGTTCAAGGAAGAAAACGAACAGCTATTACCGCTGCAACTAAGCGAGCGCATTACAATCGTCTCGGCGGGATTACTCAAAATAGCAAAGGTAAAGTAAAGGAAAATATATGTAAACTGTAAATGTAATATGTTTGTACATGCATACCTACATATTGTGGGCACGCTAACTTTGGCTGTAATTTAAAAAAAAATGGAAATGAGATTTGAAAATAGATTTTCAAGACAACTATCTACATACATACTTGCCTCGGTGAGAGATATTATTAATAGCATACATATATAATTATAATATATGTATATATATATATAAAAGCGTATTCAAAGCGTGATTACCATTCGGAGTACGTAGCTTCGAATATCCGTGCATGAAACACCAAACTGAAAATAAAATGTGTTTTCTAATAGCGGCCGCCCTTCGGTAGGCAATGACAAAACCTTCGAGTGTATTTCTTCAATGAAACACAAAATATAGGAGCCGGCTTAAAACTGAAGGTCCTTACATTTGTGAAACAACATCAAGACCCACCCCACAGATAAGAGCAGGAGCTCAGCCAAACACCTAACAGAAGTGTACGCGCCAATTATTAATTTTCTTATTTTTATTCATTTAAACAAAATTACGAAAAATATTTTTATGCTATTTAAAAGTACCTATTCATATTTTGTATTTAACGCCCTCCTTTGTGGCACAACAAAACCAGTATTTTAGAAAAAGGTTTCATTTCTTTACTTTTGAGTATTTTTCTTTAAAATTTGCTCTGAAATGAAAAGTAGCTTTTCAAGTAGCTCATGATGGACCACACAGTGAAAACTAGATATATACGTATCCTTTGATTATTGCTTTATGCACCCAGTGAAAATGTTTCGTGTTCCACTAACTATAATACAATACTATTCGCCACTTTTCTGCTCGCTATTTCTCTGCGCGACTAACCTAACAAAAATTTGCATGCGAAAACAATAACAAAGTTATCACCACTTGGTAACGCTTGCCGAAAAGAAGAGGCCTTATATATATTTACATACGCTCATACTGAACAACGCGCACCCGCGCTTTTTGTGGAGGGTAGAAAATGCCACACATTCGCCTGGTTAGAGTACGAGTATAACAGTTTGAGAAAAGGAAACGAAAATTTGGAAGCTCTAGCTTAGGGAGGAATGAGTGCTCATTACTAACTATAGGAAGCCTGTCAGTAAAGATCTATGGGCTTTGCTGGCTGGAAGAGATACCAACGTTTCAGCCCTGAGGAAGTATATGAAAGGGTGTTTCTTAGGGACGCCAGTTAGCACAATAAAGAGTTAAGGACTGACGCGACTTCACCTTAAGCGATTACCACTCCAATTAGACAATTAAGGAGAGAAATGTGCATAAGAGTATATGCACATTGATACCTTTTCCGTTAATAACATGGTGATACAAAAGGAAACAAAAAAATATGCAACTACTCTCATTCAAACAGAGGAAAAATTGGTTGAAAAATAACAAAGTTATAGCTTTTTAAAGTTATATGAGCTATGACAAAAACAAAAAAAAAAAAAATGAGATCATTTAATCTCCAAGTTGTTCATACTAATATATTTTGAATGTAGGTGTGAAGATTCATCATTTTAGAAAACTAAATTATTATAATAATGTTTGGGATTATTTTTCAATCAGCACATTTAAAATTCAGTATTTTAGTAAATGTTCTTCTTTCTTCTAACTCACTGTAGGCTCGCCTCGAGGACAGTGGCAAATATCTTTGTTGGGTAAACAACACCGCCGGTGAGGAAACCATACAGGTGTCATTAACAGTAACTGGTAAGTCACTTAGTATAAGTCTATATATATATTTGATTACAATTATTTCCAAGGTAAGGTGAACCAGATCAAAATAAGCTATGAACGCTTTGTCAAAATAAAATGCATTATGATTGCTTACATATGATTAAGGCAGGGCCTTCAAGTTCGAGTTTTTTAGGAGTGTTTTGTTCGATTTCTCTCGGGAACTATGTATGTATATGAGTGCATATATAACTACATACATAAGTAAATATGCGTGTACACGCTGGGTGTTTAGAAAATGTCATACATTTATAATTTGTAAATTCTTTACAACGTATGTCAATAAAAACATAATCAATTCCCATTATTACTAAATACCTATTTTATTTGAATCTAAAATATAATCGACTTGAAAGACTTATTTATTCACTTATTTTGTAATCAAGTGAATATGATCTTGACGTTAATTTATTTCAAGTCATAATATTTGACAGTTTTTTTAGTACTTTAGGCTAAACGTTGATATAACACGAATCCTACTAATATAGAATAGGAATTTATAAAGATTAGTCATAGTTGGTGTTTCTGATTGTATCTGAAGGATGGTTCCGTGCGTAGGGAAAGTACCTGATTGTTAATCATTTGGGAGTGGACAGGACGATTCTTTTGCATACGGTCGAAGTAGCTCAAAACTTCCGAGCTTTGCGCAAGTATCCTCTGGATAATTCCGGAACATCTGTTTGAGAACGGGCTAATGTGGTAAGGTGAATCAATCCAGGCTATCTGGTTGTGCGCTGGGTTTGGGACCCGCCACATAAAAATCCTTTCCCAATGAAAACACAAAGCCTGGGCTGAGAACTGCTTATTCTGATGACGATCCCTGCAAGCAAACTAAGGACTATGATTTGAGGGGATCCACTTGGAATATTCGGTCCCTTAATAGGAAAGGTGCCTCTGTCCGGCTGATTGATGTTCTCGTGAGATTAAAGGCTACCATCCAAGAAATGGGAGATTTTCAAAACTTCTCGCTCATTTGCGCCCACGCCTCCACGGAAGAGAAGGACAGTGCGACCAAAAATTTTTCTATGAGTGCTGCCCCCTCCACGACATAAAAATCGTACTTGGTGGCTTCGATGCCAGGGTGGGCAAGGAGTGAATTTTTGGTCCCATGGTGGGAAAACTCAGCTTCTACAACGAAAAATTCGTTAACGGACAGAGGCTGATCGACTTCGCCGGAACCCGAAACATGGTAGTCTGCAGCACCAGATTCAAGCATAAAAAGATACAACAAGCTACGTTGCTGTCCCCTGATTAAGAAACGTGAAAGCAGATTGATCATGTTGTGATAAATGGAAAATACGCTTTTAGTGTTGATGTATTTTCCTTCTATAGGGTCCGCCATATAACTTCACGGAATTAAAAATACTATAAAAAAGAAACTACTCAATATTTTCCAAACTGTTTTTTTTTTATTTTGAAGTACAATCCTTCCGGTTAATGATGGAACACAACTTCATTCATATGGCTGCCTCGGCTATGAAACATATGCACCTTATATACATATGCATATACTTTACAAACTAAAACTAGAATAAAAATTATTCTACAATTTTTCTTCTATCACTTACAGCCCCCTTAACGGCCCATTTACAGCCTCAGGTACAAACAGTGGATGTTGATAAGGACGCGCAATTTCAGTGTATTGTGTCCGGACATCCAGTGCATGATGTTAATTGGTTACATGATGGAAAACCAATATTGCGCGACAATCGGGTTGAGGTAAGCCATTATTGTCATTATATTTAACGTCTATTAGAGCGGCTGCTGCTTCCGTGAGCAAGCAGGCAGTAGGTTTTTTTCTAAAGTATCGCTGAGTAGTTGAATTTGTGGAAGCTTGCTTAAATTGACAGTGATGTTTCTATTGAAAACATCAGAAAGTAAATCATGTAAATACTTACTAGACGCAGGCGTATACATTTTAGAAAATACATTTATTCTGAATATTCTAATATAAAATAATTTTGATGAAAATTGTTAAACTCAAACGGTGCCTGCCCCAGATAAGCTCTAAGATAAAGAGGATCCAGTTATGAATACGAGTATGAACCAAGGCGAATAAAATACAGAAAGTGGCGCCCTCCGAAAGCCGTTACTTTAATTTTCCAGATTTTGACAACCGACTACGTCGTGCACCATAATAATACAAAACAAATAAACAAAATCAAGAGAAATTCATATAACCGTATGTTGGTTTTGGCCGAATCCAAAATGTCGCGTCAGCTGTTTCTGTCCTGCGTTCGTTGGTGCCAGTTGGAAATATCGAGTGAAGACAGGTTCTGCAGCACTTGGTCTTTCCAACAGAGATTGCTCTTCCTCATCCACGCCTTCCATTTGGGATACTGTGTCGTAAATTCGCTTTGCGAGAGTGTCTTCTTTCATACGGGTGACCAGCGCAGCCGCTGTATTTTTACACGCTTAACTATGTCCATGTCCCTATATAGCTCATACAACTCGTTGTTCTACCGTAAGCGGTACTCCTCACTAACGGGGAGGGGGCCGAAGATCTTACGTAGAAATTTTTTCTCAAAGGCTCCCAAAACTTTTTCATCTGCTGTTGACATCGTCCATGTTCCCAGTGGCCTACTGAGCCCAAAGTAATACCTGGTGGCAAGAGTTATTCTCCTTTTGATCTCCAGGCCGACGTGATTTCCATCCATTCCTATCCCCAGATATTGACAGCGACCACGAGCTAATCATAGGTGACGTCAAACTAAAATTGGAATGCATCACAAAAACCAATTTGCAATGCAGGCACAAATACCTTAACGTCCAAGCATAGAACAGAGCCAGCGCAAAAAAACAGCTTGGCAAACTGCCTCGCGAGAAATTGCTTGATGGGATGTGGCAACCTCTACTTTATGAGAACTAGCAGGATAAACTGGTTACTAAGAAACATTTTACTTGGTGGCCGTGGATATCGGATTCTACTTGAAACATCATCCATGAAACTTAGTAACGATGACAGCTTTCGGCCTGCATATAGGTATTTAGCCAAGGAAGTGAAGAAAGCGGCCAGAAATTACAAGCGTAAGCGTCGTTGGAAAACTTGCTAAAGGTGTTGAAGTGACTGTTGTAATAAAAACGTGTGAGTGAGCTATTTCGCATAGTGGGCAACTTAACCAGCCAAAAAGACAACAAGATCCAAGGATCTGGCCGGTAATCTACTCACCAATTCTGCCGACTAAGTTCGCAGATGGAGGGAGCACCTCCATCTAACAAGTACTGTTACCAACAAAGGCGATGACTATTGCAAACTGCAGCAACATGAACAAGAAGATCCCTACAACAGGCCCAAGCATAAGATAAATTAACGATGTCCTTGCCAACTAAAAACAAATAAAGCACCGGGTGAAGATGGAATATAATCGGAGCTTATGTCAGTACACCCCAAAAAATGCAAAGAGCTGAAATACTATCATACATCCGCAGGTGTGGAACAACGAGCAGCTGCCACCTTCGTGGACCAAAAGCGTCATCGTCAAGCTTCCGTCTGGGGTTAGACAAGGCTATCCCCTCTCACCGCTCCTTTTTACCATCGTCCTGGATGAGATCATGTGCCAACTAACCACGTGCCCCAGAGGCATTACATAGTTTCTCACCAGGCAACTGGAGAACTTGGACTATGCTGACGATACTTGTTTTGTATACCACAATTTGGCCGAAATGCAAGCGAGGGCAGACAAACCAGTAACGCTGGCAAAGTCGGGCTGGAAGTAGGCGTCGCAAAAAAATATATTGAGAATTAATCACACCAACAATAACCATGTTATCATAGATGGCAAAGAAGAGAAGTTCGCTGATAGCTTTAGCTACCTGGGCTGCGCTAAACAGCATCTGGCGGATCAGAGGAAGACGTCAACAACGTGAGCAAGACAAAAGCTGCATTCGAACGCTTATGGAAAATTAGGCAAAATTTACAGGAACACCAAGCTCCAATAAATCAAGCCCGGAGAATCCTGCAACTCAACACCCGCCACTGCACAGCTGCTCAGTCGTTGAAAAGAAAGTAAGCAATAATCTGTGTAGTAAACAATAATGTTCCTCAGAGCGGGATGTCCGCACCTTGTAAGGGGTACTCGTACATAAACGCAAGGGGAAAAATAGTGGAAGAAATATTTGCTGCAATGGAGCTCGTATTGCTCAACACTCCGGGAGTATACACTTTTGATTGCACCAGAGGGCGCTCTAGTCAGCTCTACGATGTGCAGATATAACATGAACTTGTATTCCATCATACTTAACTCCGTCAATCTTTAAAGTAGTTTCTTTCATTATCCTTTGTGTTCTTGTTTAGTTTCATTCTTAAATTTAACGACCGAGTGATGGGCGAATTTCTCTCATTGACTACTCTGTAAATTTAAGGATGATGGATTTACTAGGTGTGCTCTTTAACTATGGTGAAAAAGAAAATTGTGTTCCCCTCACAGGCTGTCACAGCCGAATTCTGTATGATTATTTCACATGAATGTATTCACACACTCGTCCAATCAGTCGCTGTTCAAACTGCAACCAAGTGTGATTGGTTGAGTTTTTTCGTATATCACCAACATAATCCCAGTTTTTTTGTAAACACATCCCCGTCAGCCCATTTGCAGAGCCGGATAACGGTCTGTGAAAGAGTAAACGTCTAAAAATCTTCCCACCTTGTTGTAAAGTGCATATATATACATATAATTTTTTTGGGCTGTGTAGGGTGAACAAACATTAAAAATTTAATGACAAAATCGTTATAAGACGTTAGAAACGGCTACAACCTGAGCGTATGGTGCGTATGAATTCCAGAAATTTATCCACAAAAATTTGTGCGTCGGCAAAGTATTCACCAGCCGCGAGCTTTTATGCCTTCTTTGAGGGCCAAGTTGAACGGCCGAGAGTGTGTTAACCCAGTGTGGTGTAGATTGGCACGTAATGCCACCGTTCCAATATACCATTTGAAGTTTGATGATACGACGTCGTTCTTATTCGGTTGCAGCCTATAAGGTTTGCAAATTCTGTAAAGAATTTAGACTCAAATTGCATTCCTCAATATCTGTACTCATTAAACAATATATGTACTCATCGCATTTGGACATGACAATAATGTTAATGTCCACATGTTTGGATCGCTCACTTGTGATGCCAGTGTTGCTGCGTTGACAGTGTAAGCAATTTCGGGACCATTGTGTGATATCTCGATTCATGGGAGGTCAAACGAGGCGTTATTGAGTGAGTGTCTGCGTCGCGTGTCTATTTGGGTGCAGCTGGTCGAAAATCTATGCGACTTAGTCCTGCACTTACGTACGGCCGTATAGTCCCGGTTGAGGGATCACAAACTATTTTCTACCTTCTAGTATATACATAGATGCCTGAAAAAGTGTGTGCCTTTTTGTGCTCGCGGTCATAGGCGCTGTAGTTCTCCTTTACTTTGTTGGGCTTACTTGTGTGGAATCTTAGCGGTTGTCTCGCGTTGCTGACAAACTGTTCTAATGCGAGTGTGCGAGTGGCACGCGAGTAGAGTGAGTGGCGCGTTCGGTGCAGGGTATGCGAGTTGCATCGCGTTAGCCAAGAGTTTTTTGCAGTTTTTGAATGCGTCTATTGTTGACTTATCCCAAACGATTTTCATTTTGTGGTTTTTACGAGCGCCGGTGGTGAGTGCTCTATGAGATTATGCTGCGCCTGGCATATTAAGCCTATAGAAATTCCACGACCCTAGAAATCTGCCATGATTGGAAACAGTCGGGGCTTTAAATAGCATCCTTAATGTTGGTCGTAGGGTCCAGGTATATTACTTCGGTTTGTGTGAAATTACATTTTTCTAATTTAATGAAATCCCATGTTGTCTCAATCGGTAGACGGTGAGCCGATTAAAAAATTATCTATGTAGGTACGACAATAAAGAGATTTCAAAAAATTGAGTCCATGAGACGATGAGGGATTTGAGCCGCGTTGCATAAACTGAAAATCATTACGCTAAATTGGAAAACGTCAAAAGATGTTATAACTCTTTGAACACTTTCACCGTCTCGTACAGCGGATTGTCTACTGTAGTCGGTGCAATTTGTGGTGGTATCTCGTGTAATTGTTGTATTGTAGACGTAGCAATGCTAGTTGTGTGTGGCTCCAGAAGTTTGCGGCTTCGCAGATCTACTAGCATTTCATTGCGTTTAACAAAGTATACGCCGAGCTTTGGGTGAGCGACGTTTAGCACAGTAAACTCCAAGTTGAATATACGACCTAGTCCAATACCGATTGTTATGGTTTTGGAACCGTAAGCAGATATTTTTGCTCGTTTGCTGAGCAAAGTAGAATTTTACTGCTTGCACTAGTTTGTTTTATATCCTTATATACTCTCCCGGGAAGAACTGAGACGTTGGCGCCAGTGTCCACAAGGAATGTGATATTATGTTAATTTTGCAGTCTGTCGTTTATAGGCGCGATGTGGAAGGTCCTTCAGCGGTGTCTACTAAAATAACTGAAAGTCTGTCTAGTTATTGTTGTTGTTTTCAAACTCGCTCGCTTGACGGCATTTTCGTGCTTGGGTGCCAAAGCGAAGATGATATTAACATAACTTGCTGCCTATTTTTTTTGGAAGTGGCTGCACTTCTGCTCTTAATTCGTCAACACTGCTTTGCTGCGAATTTATTTCGATCGGTTTTGCCGCGGTTCGTTGTTGTTGCACTTGTTCACATTATGTACCGCCATGATGTCGCTTTGCGCATCGAAGATTTTATCTGTTATCATTGTCAAGTCTTGCGTTGCAATAATTGCTAATACGCAGTGTATGTTTCAAAACAGCCTTTTCAGGAATATAGTGCATAAAATTTCGTCCGCTATTTCTGGAGGAAAAAGGTTCCTGAGCGTTGCAAATATTGCGAGGGCTTACCTTCGATGTAATTGAGTCCTTCTAGGAGGTGGCGAAATTTCAAATGTACTTGTTAATCGGTTTTTAAACGCAAGGTATTTGTCATCATCAGGGGGCGAAGTTATTATGTCACGTATTTGTACTTTGCCCCATCTGTGCGAACTTGAGCAACTTGCACGAACCAAAGAATGTAATTGTCCTTCCGAAACGGGGGCTGCCTCACGGCGCGTGCCGACATTATTTGCACGGCGTCAGTAGCGGGTGAGGAGTTTGATTAGTCATCCTCTGACATTTTGCCAGAGCTTCTTACGGTCGGGGTCACCAGTTATAGCGTGCGAATAAAATACAGTTATATTTCTAATAAATATAATATTATTTATTTTTCTATGGCTACAAAAGTTTAAAAATTTTACAAGTTTGTCCCGCCTCGAGTCGATGCCAAAATCAAGAGAGAGACTAGCTCCTCCTTTATCCTAATTTACATATGTATGTATATTGAAGTTCTGACTTAGCACAAATTCATCAAATTCGTATCTGCTGTTTTTGTAGTTGCCACCCATATATGATAAATAAAGGATTAAATTTACGTTATGATAAATTGTTCAGTATTTTTTTTATTTGAAAACGTCATTTATCGTCAATTATGCGCTTTTTCTTCACAGATACTAGCCGACCCACCCAGATTGATAATTAAGAAAGTGCAAAAAGACGATCCCGGCATGTACCAGTGCTTTGTTTCGAATGAATGGGAGCAAATTCAGTCCACAGCTGAGCTACAACTTGGAGGTAGGTGTTAATTTTATGCTCTCTGAAAAGCTAAAAAGAGATAATAAGGAGATATCTTAATAAAACCCAGACGCTCTCAATTGCACGGAAGAGCAGCTCAAGTCGAGTTAAAGGAATAAGGTTAATAAAGTAGTGTTTTAATTATTATCTTGACACTTCGGGATATGATAGCAATATTTTCATTTTTGTTAGAAAAAGTTATAATAAAAATAGTCAAAAACGAATAAAGATTTTTCATCAATTTTTCTATACAAATTATATTGTTTTTGGATAACGGACCATCTCATCCAAGCGAATTAAACTTAACTGACATACGTTTTTTTTTTTTTGAAATTAGCCATAAAACTTTATGGAAAACTCTACGTAGGAGTACAAATTTGAGCAAACTTTTATTAAATGTTGATGATTGTCGAGACTAAGGCACTAATTGGACCATTGAGGTTATTGATATGAAAGATTATTGAAATCATAAAAAAACAAGAACTGTTGCGAAGTTTTTACGGGGAAGTCTTTTAAAATAATTCCTATGAGCGCGACGCTTACATGAATCCAATCTATTACATATATAAGTGCATACAAATTTATGGTATTTATTTACTCAAACTTTTGTCTTTTGCTCTCTTAGATGCTTCTCCGGAATTGCTTTATTGGTTTTCGGAGCAAACATTGCAGCCAGGACCGACTGTGTCGTTGAAATGCGTAGCAACCGGAAATCCTCTGCCGCAATTCGCATGGTCACTGGATGGTTTTCCGGTAAGTATGTAGTATACAATACCGAAAATCATATGAATGTGGAAATACAGGGTGGCTGATGAAAGCCGCTACCAAAAAAAAATTGAATAACTTTTTTTCTTTTTAAGTTATCTGTTCCATTTTTGTTTTAATTTGCAGATTGATCTTTAAAATTTATTAAAATGGATAACTGGGACATGCAAACAAGAATTTGCATAGTCCGCCGCTATCACGCACTGGAGTCCGTAGTTTTGGTACAGAGAGAGTACAGGCGGATGTTTGGCGGCGATCCCCCGAGCAGATGGACCATAATAAGACTGGTGAATAATTTTGCTGAGCAAGGAACAGTCGCAAGAAGGCCTTATCATCGAAACCCACCAGTTCGGACGGAGGAACCGATCGCTGCTGTAGCTGCAGCTATACAAAGCAATCCAAGGGTTTCAACAAGAAGCTTATCTGCACAACTTGGTGTCAGCCGACAGTCTTTGCAAACAATAATGCACAAAGATTTAGATTTATTTCCCTACAAAATTCAAATGGTTAACAAACTGAATGCAGCAGACTTGCCGATTCGCTTGGAATTTTGCCAGAAGATCCTGCAAATGGTGGAAGAAGACCAAAACATGTTAAACTGCCTTTTCATGTCTGATGAGGCCCATTTCGATTTAAACGGCAATGTGAACAAACAAAATTGTCGAATATGGAGTACTTCTAACCCACAGATACTTCACGAGACGGAATTGCATCCTCTTCGCGTGACAGTGTGGTGTGCGGTTTCTTCACGCTGTATTGTCGGGCCTTATTTTTTTGAAGAAAATGGTCACACCGTTACGGTTACTGGAGACCGTTATTTGAAAATGCTGAAAGAATTTTTCTATCCAGAACTATGCCGAAAGAGAATTCCTTTCAACTCTGTGTGGTTTCAACGAGATGGGGCAACGTCTCACATAGCCCAGACTGTTATGACAGAGTTGCGACGAAAATTTCCCAATAAACTGATTTCAAGAAACTCCGAATTTCGTTGGCCCCCCAGGTCGCCTGACCTTACTGCACCTGACTTTTTCTTGTGGGGTTTATGTAAACAAGAAGTTTATAAAACAAAGCCAACAAATTTGGATGAACTAAAAAAATCCATTCGGGCAACAATTGCGGCTATTCCTGTCGCAACTCTCAAAGCAGCAATGAACAACTTTTTACTAAGATGCCGCACTTGTGTCAACGAGCATGGGGGGCATTTAAATTCAATTATTTTTAAAACTAGTTAAGCTACATTTAATAAAATTTAATGACCTTCAACTTGAAAAAAAAAATAAATGAATTCCATACACTAAAAAAAAAGTTATTTGAGTTTCTTAATGTAGCAAAATTCATCAGCCACCCTGTACATAACTTCAATAAAAATGTAGAATATAGTACGAGTATAACCCTTGCCAAATGCTTAAGCAGGCATACATTTCGAGCTTAATGTTGAACAGTGAAAAAAACTTCCTCTTTTTATACAGTTTTAATTGAATTTTTTACATTTGCCAAATAATTGGCCCATTTTTTGCTCATGATTTTCGAAAAAAGAAGTCCCTTTTGAATCACTATTTAGCTATTTTCGGATAAAGATATTTGAATACAATGTCAATTATATTTCAGTTAGTAAGTCAACTTTATAATTTGAAATTGGCCAGGAGCGCTCATTTGTTAGTATGTCATGAGACTGAAATTACTGAAAAAAGGGACGACTCAGATTTTTATCAAATATTGAATGTAAATGCCATTTCTGTTATCGTTTACTAGAACAGCGAGCTCACCTCCTTCGATATTCATCGCTATTTTGGCAATTTAATAGGTATGCATTCTTCAGTCTTCCTTTGAACTCTTACCGGGGCATTTGTGCCCAAGGCTATTTTAATTTTGTTTACATAACGTTTGAATGTAACGGCATGGAAGAATCAAGATAGATATAGACATATATCTGCTAATATGTTTAGAATGATGAAAGGAGCCGACTTTGTTCGTCCGTCCGTGCGCACGACATCTCGAGTAAGAATTTATATGTTTCAATGAAACTTTTTGCACATATTACTCTTTGTCTAAGGCTGTTTGGTATTTGAAAAGAAAAAAGTCATATCTCTGTAAATAAAGCAAAATTAATCATAAAATAAATCGTTTAGAATGGAATAACGACAAATGCTTTCAAGTAGTTTCTTCAAGAAAAGCAAATATCATATATAGGTACACCATATTTCGGGGCCTAAACGGAAAACTGCAGATTAAATTAAAAATCTTGGGGTATATTTCGACTCTGAACTCACATTCAGTTACCAAAAAGTTGTATACGAAATATGTTAAAAAAATAAGAAGAATTTTTAAATTTCGTGGGCTACGTACATTCGACTTTCGATTAATATTTTTTTATGTTGCTACACTCGTCTCGAAGATATGTTTAGGTTGGCTCATGCCATACCATGCAATCTTTTCGAAAATTTTGAGCATGAAGCGTGTGGCAGTGAAGTTCGTTCCAAAATTGCTAAATTGCTCAGGAATTGTTGAATGACGTCAACGATGATCCAGATTTGGTTAAAAGGGTCATAACTGGTGACGAATCATGGGACGAATCGTCCCAATGTAAGAATCCAGGAAGCCAAGACTAAGAAAGCATACCAAGTTCGATCAAATGTCAAGGTTTCGCTTCTTCGATTACCATGGCGTATTGCATCAGGAGTTCTTATCAAAAGGTCGTACCGTAAATAAGGAGTATTACCTTGAAGTTATGCGCCACTTGCGTGAAGTAATACGAAAAGAAATGCCCGGAATTGTGGAAAAAAATGCATGGCTTTTGCATCATGATAATGGATTTGCTCACTCATCTTTGCTTGTGAAAGATTATTTGGGCGAAAACAACACCGTTATCATGCCTGAGGCACTGTATTCACCAGTTTGGCCTCCTGCGACTTTTTCCTGTTCCCAAGATTGAAGAGACCCATGACGTCGAAGGATATAAAACTGAAACGCTGAGGGCACAAGTTTATTAAATCTGAGGGGACTTTGAAGGAGACGAAATAGAAATTTATGAAAAAATAAATTTTTTTGAGAAAAACGAAAATTCACCTTAGTTTTTGAAAACTCCTTTTACATACATAGATAAAACGAAATGCACACGCAGAAGATCGCGCAAATTAGGCTTTTAATTTGTTCTTGTTAGTTTACATAACATACATACATTTTTAAATAACATTTTTTTAGTATATACAGGGCCCGCTATCTATCGTTACGGATTTGAACTAGGTATTATTGGTAACACTTAGCTGTCATCTGATTTGACAGAAAATTAGTTGTATTCTTCCGCTGAACGAAAATGGTTGTGTATACGCTCAAAGAACGCTAGGAAATATTACGACATTACTTTGAAAATCATGGTAATGATATAGAATGTGTACGAATGTGTACTTGAAGAAGATGAAGACTTTTACCGAAAAATCATCTTTTCGGAAGAAGCTCATTTCCATCTCGGCGGGTATGTTAACAAGCAAAATTGCCGCATTTGGGGCTCAGAAAGCCCGCACGCACTCGAAGAAAAGCCGATGCATTCACAACGAGTCACTATTTGGTGCGGATTTTGGTCGAGAGGCATCATTGGTCCATTTTTCTTGGAAAATGAGCGAGGAGTGGTCGTAACCGTCAATGGAGAGCGTTACCGGGCCATGTTGAACGAATTTTTGTTTCGAGAAATTGAAGAGGAGGATATTGGTGGCATTTGGTTCCAATAAGATGGCGCTACTTGCCACACAGCGAATGCGACGATCAATATTTGGCACACTCTCTTCGAAAATCGCACTATCAGCCGAAATTCTGATGTCGTTTGGCCGCCTCGGAGCTGCGATTTGACGCCGTTGGATTATTATCTTTGGGGTGCCGTCAAAGACCAGTGTTATGCCAACAAACCAGCAACAATTAATACACTGAAGACCAACATACGCGATGTCATAGCTAAAATATAGCCGCATACAATCGAAAATGTGTTGAAAAATCGGACCGATCGTATGGGATGGTGTATGGCTAGCCGAGGCAGCCATGTGAATGAAGTTGTGGTCCATCATTAACCGGAAGGATTGTACTTCAAAATAAAAAAAAAACAGTTTGGAAAAATATTGAGTAGTTTCTTTTTTATAACATTTTTAATTCCGTAAAGTTATATGGCGGACCCTTTATATACACATATATTTACATATGTAAATACTATTTATTATTACTATTTACATACATTACAGAAAACTGTTTATATTTGTGCTTGAAAATAATTACATACTTTTGATACTATGCTGCTTAGTGCCGATTTACACACGGAGGCATCTGGAAGGGAGACACTGCAAATTCTCTTTTCATGTTTCATTCACGGTCAGACGGGCAAAATTGTTTTCGGCAACATTTTGACGTTTACCATTATCATCTTCTGGTTCGGATATATTCTATAACCCACTAACACGTAAAACCGAGAACGTTCGTCAACAGTTTCTTAAATATTTCAATGAATAATGCAAACTGGTTAAATAATAAATAATTAACTTTTTTTTATATATGTATATATGTACCTATATAAATTTTTTTTACTTTAATAAAATAAAAATAATTGAAAAATACTTCATATCTAAATAATTAGCTTGAGTATCTAGAAATGGCTGAAAAAATTAGAATTAAACCAACAACTGATATCAACTTAACTAGAAAAAATAATCCTGCATTTCCCAAGCAGCGTTCTGATGTTTGTCAACGTTAATTTCTTCAGTTTGATTGAAAACCAACACACCAACCAAATGATTCCGTGTGTAAATGGGAACTTACTGGCACAGTACTTCGAATTTTTTATATTGCTTCCATTAAAAAGTAAAACGTCCCTTTTTCAGATTCCAGATAACTCTCGGTTCTTGGTCGGGCAATATGTAACCATTCACGATGACGTCATAAGTCATGTGAACATATCAAATGTGAAGGAAGAAGATGGTGGTGAATATGCCTGCACAGCGCAAAATGCCATCGGAAAGTGAGTATTAAATATACGAATTTATACTATACATAAGAATAGCAGATGTTGATTGAAACTGTTAACTGATTCCAACGGTTAAATGAAGACAGTGAATTTGTTTATGTATTAGGTAAATTAAACTTTAATTTTAACCCAGTTGATTTTACTGGCTTCGTTGTTGTTTATAATTGCGTTGCTTGAGTCGTCTCCAAATCTAATTCAAACGTTTTCCTTAACTTGAGTCCTTATTCTAAAACGGATAATGGCCAGATATGCCGATCCCGTTCAGCTGATGCCTATAATAATGCCTCCCATCACTTCACTCCCGTGAATCACCGACGGAATCACCATCACCAAGCTTGGCTAGGCGGTATGCTGGTCTACGGAGAAATCAGATAATTGTATTAACCTCCAGTGCTCGTATCTGACTATCTTTAGCTGGGGATACTTGTGTGGTGCAGCCTTGTTGTCACAGCCTTGGAGGCACATTTGATTCAAAAAATTACGAACCCTCCTACTACAGGGTGAACGATATGAAGTGTTACCAACTTCACACTGCTTGTATCTGTAAAACAGCTCATGACATCAACGTCAAAATTGTTCTAATGACAGTTCAATATATTGTTTATAAGCCATCAAAAGCATTTGCGTCTCAGTTTTGTTGAATTTTTTTTTCTGTGATGGAATTCAAACGTAATAGTGTGATTGTGTTATATTTGGCTGAAAAATCACAACCAGTCATGGTTCGTGAGCTCAGTCACTTCAAAGTGAATAAAATGTTTGTGTATCGCACTATAAAACGATACAATGATACTGGTAGCATTGCAAAACGCTATGGAGGTGGACCGAAAAAAACCGCAACAACGCCAGAATTGTCCACGTCGAAGTGGTCATTTTTTGACCGTTTGAAGGGAAAGGTGGTCATATCGAGCTAAAGTGAATATATGTTAAAATTTTAATCATTTTTGAACAATTTTGTCTTTGAAATCAATAAAAACTAAGGTAAGGAATAGGTAACACTTCATATAGTTCACCCTGTAGTAGGAGAGGCATTGGTTGCTGCCACTTAGTTCGACACAGCAACTGCGGTAAATACTCTGTAGTTTAATGTTTCCACAGGGAATATTTTAAGTTCTACGCAATTTTCCATTGTTTCTTATGGCAAGCGCTCCCAGCAACCACAGACACATGGATTTGCTGGGCAGTTGAACACTCGATATGGTAATTTGTGGTTTCAACTCGTCGGTAGACAAATTATCCGCCAACTCGATATGCGTAGCTCGCACCGTCAGGCAGGTAAATAATACGCCGAATTTCTTCCCTGGTGAGAGGAGTTTGGTTTATGATCCAAATAAATCGACACCAGTGTAAATGATCGGTAATGTTATGGTACAAACCCCCCGCCCCCCCTAGGTGTTTTGCTTCATCTATGCAGCAAACAACATAATACAAATAAAAATGTTAAGTGAAGATCATGGCAGCAGCGAGATTTTACAGAAATTCTATAAAACATTTAACAAATTGCATACATATATATTTGACAATTGAAATTAAATAATAAGTATTTATTAGAGTGGCCCTTAGGCGAACGAACAATAAACGTAAATAATAATAAACTAACAATTTCTAACTTACAGGGTATCCCATAGTGCAAAAGTGAATATCTACGGACTTCCATATATACGAGAAATGCCAAAAATAACTGGTATATCTGGCTCAGATTTGATTGTGAAATGCCCTGTAGCTGGCTATCCTATCGATAAAATTCATTGGGAGCGTGGTCAGTATACCCGCATATGCATGCAACATAATGGAAATAAAATTACAAGTATTTATGATCGCAGTACTCTGGTGATTGCAAATGTTTATTTTGGATTATTTGAATTTTTCTCATCAAAATTTTTCCGTTCATACCTTTAATATTATCTTACTATCTGCATGAGTAACTCGGGTAGCAGTTTATTGTTAATATGCTTTCAATGATGTTAAATGAAACATTCAAGTCAATATATTTTCGGCCATATTCACCCAACGATAATTCAAACGACAATGAAAGTATAAAAATTTTTATACATGGTATATTAAGATATGAAGATGACAAATTTGTATACTCGTATATTTTGAAAGTTTTATCCGTTACGTCAATAGTGACATACAATTTATTTTACATACATACGACTTACGATTCTGCTTAAAAATTTAATTTTTTTTTTTTTGCGAGAAAAGTAGCAGGGAGCCAGATCGGGTGAATACGGGGGGTTCGGCGGCAATTAATAACGCAGTTCATGCAGTTTAATGGCGACAATTCCGGATGAATGTGCTGGTTCGTTATCGTGGTGAAACAGCACCTGTAGTATAGTCGAACTCACTGTAGTATTGTTTAACTTAGTGTAATATTATCCAGTGATCGTGCTTCCTTTTTCTAAGAAATCCATGAGTATGACGCCGTTGGCATCCTAAAAAATCATCGCAATGACTTTTCCGGCCAATGGGGCCAATGGGGCCGGGCTGTCTTCGCCTGAATCTGTGGCAACTCGACGCAAAAATTCCTTCGAATCTCGCTTAAATTGCTCCAAACACGGATTCGAAGTTAACAGTCTGATCCGCTTGTGGTTGCTAGTGAGCAATCGCGACACAAATCTGGGCGACAATTTTTTCATCGCCAACTTATCATGTAAAATGTTAATTGCCGTTCCGGTCGACACATCTATGGCTTCTATCAGCACACGGTGATAACACCAACTTCCATCAGGAACAGAGCGATCGTCAAAACGGGTACTTATTGAACAACCCTCGTACTTCTAATAATGTTCCAGGTGGCCAATTGACAATACCATTTTGAGAATAGATTAGTTGTTAAATTTAGATCGAAATAATTCAGATGTTTCTGTTGGTCTACGCCGGCTTGCTTAAACCAAAACTCATGGAAAATATAATGGGCGTAGGAATAAAAAAAACTACAAGCAAATACTAGCAACTTTGATGCTTAGCATGCCTGAGGCATGCTACAAAAATAAAAAGTAGTTACATTTAATGACATTCGTTGTTGTTCCTAAGTGCCTGTCGTTAAATAAATTAATGACATTACATCAAAACTATGCTACCAGACTTATTGGCAGTAAGTAAGCAACGGAAGAATCCTGAAGGAGGTTTGTGAAGAATTGGAGAACACGAACTCAGATGTGTCAATACCTAGAAAACGTCTCTCCAAGGAACCCAATCCAAGGAACGGATGGCAGCTTCACAGAAACACGTATACATATACATATATATACAAAGTTCTAACCCTTTTGGAAATCCGATAAATGAAATTGCAAGGGAGATTATATGTGAGATTAAGGTAATCTGGACGGTAAACTTCTGCCAACTCTACAAGTTAGGAGGATTGGAAGGAACTGTTCAAATGAGGTTACATCAGTCAATAGAAGCGATTAATATATGGTTAGTTAAGATCTTTGGGGAATCCCTATCTCCAGGGTATATCCATAATTTACGGAGGAAGGCCAAGGTAATCTTTATTCCCAAGGCAGGGAAACCCGGATTAAATAATGCGAAAGATTTCAGATCAATTAGTCTTGGTAAAAAATTGTGTATTAAACCACTGAGCGTACAATACGATCATCAGACCCATTTCGACTTATGGAGCTGGCGTGTGGTGGGAGGCGGTGCAGACACAATCCTACCTAAGTAATCCCATACAAGTAGGAATAACAGGTGCGCTCCGATTGACGGCTTAGGCGGTGCTGGAAGTGATCCTATATATTCCGCCCATTGATATACATATATGTTAAATGGATTGCGACCAAATCTGCTTCCAGGATTAAAGCAGCAAGTATGTTAAAAGAAAAAAACGCACGGTCATGCATCAGTTCTACTTTCTGTGGAACACTTTCAAGATGCATCGTAAGCAGACTATCTGGATCCCAAGATAGTCTCAACAAAGACTATAAAATACAAATACCTTACGGGAAGGATTAGCACACCAGCGTCATATCAGATGATAGGGTCACCATATTTATACTAAGGTTCAAATATATAGAATGGCACTGGATCGGAAGTGTACTCGGAACAATTGTCCTAAAAAATTGTTCGTTTACACTCTCGGAATGGTGTAGCGTCTTGTAAGCTGAGATCAATACTGTAGACATGAACTTACCTCCAGCAATGCCTTACCATTTTTGTTGATAGTCAAGCAGCGATCGAGGCACCGGCCTCAACGCGCATCAATCCAAGATGTGTCAAAGAATGCAGGAGGTCGCTCTCTCTTATCCAACAACACAACACCATACTTTTTTGAGTTCCCGGCCACTCTGGAATGGAGGGAAATGGAAGAGCGGATAAGTGTGTAAGGAAAGGTTTTAAGCTTGACCTTCAGCGACGGGTAGAGGACATAACCATTCCTCTAAATGAATTTTAAAAGGACAAAATGTCTGCTCGGGTTCAACAGATCAACTACCAGTGTCCAGGTGTTATAACGGGTCACTGCACTATTGACACCCTAGGCAGTAGAATAGATAGATGAAGAAAAAATTGAATCGGTGCAGCACCTACTCTGTGAATGTCCTGCACTTCAAAGAAGCCACGCCAAATATCCTGGCGATTATTTCCTTGAAGACCTGGAATATATACAAAATGTCTCACTGCAGGGACTAGTTACCTTTTTTAAGCAACTTAGTTTGGAAATCAAATGCAGGCATCACAATGGGCTTTAGATCCACCGAGTGTCTTGTTTTAGACAACCAACCTACCTAACCTGACCCAACTTAACCTATTGGCAGTATATTTTTTTCCATTTGGAAGAAGTAAACAATATTTGTGAGAGGGAAGTAAAAGGCGGTCGCCGATCCGGGTTCGAACCACACCGTAAGCATGAAATACTAAATACCGCTCGGCTGGCAATGGAAAATCTCCAAGCATATTTCTGTCATGAAAAAAATTAGTTTAGATTGAGATGCAGACATGACCACCAGAACTATTTTATGTTGCGTAGAAAATGCATCCCGATATCTGTAAACAGTAACTCATTAGATGAAACTGTGTCTTTACTGTTAATTTCCGACACTTGACTGCCTTACATATATTTTTCAATGCTGTCTTTATTCGCTGGACGTTTCATGTGCTGTTTCTTTATATAAATATGTATGTTATGTACCTATATTTAGGGGGCAATTTTGTTATCATCTTCAAACTAGTATATATGTATCTGCTTACAGGAATTTTTTTCTTAAATTTCCATTTAAAATTTTATGTTTTTTTAATTTTTATTATCTGATTTAACGTATACTCTTAAATCCATGATTCAATTATAAAAGTTTTGCTCAGTAAGCAGATTTCTTCACAGCTCAATAGGAAAGTGGAGCTCAGGTTGCACGGACTACATGACTCCGTACTTTAATTGGGAGAGAAGGTTTCGCACTACAATTGAAGAGGAGGGATGGCATAAAGGCATGAAGCCTGGCCATAGAAATTTTCACATCTACACAGACGGCTCTAAAACTTTAGACGGAGTGGGAGCGGGTATTTACTGCTCAAAACTAGGAATAAGGCAGCCTATCAAGCTGCCAGACCACAGCAGTATTTTCCAAGCGGAAGTTTTTGCTGAGGGGAACGCCGCCTACACTAGAACAAGAAAGAACTCAACAATTAATATATACGTGGATAGTCAAGCAGCAATAAGCTCATATTGAATTAAGTCCAAAAATGTTCGACGGAGCAGGGAGGCCATAGAAAGGCTAGCCGCAAACAGTAGGCTATATATCTACTGGGTACCCGGTCACAAAGGCATTATGGGGAACGAAATAGTAGATGAGATAGCAAAAAGTGCTGTTAGACTACCTTTTGAGCAAGAGAACGAAAAAAACCGCTAAACACAATATACAACGAAATGGACGTCCATATGAAAAGGCGAGTAGAAGCTAGGTGGACTAATCTGACCACATGCAAAATAGCAAAAGTTATGTGTAGAACTAATGACGAAAAACTGACTCAATTCGTACTTACGCTCTCGCGAAAGGACTGCAGAACTATCATAGGTATGCTAACAGGTCATAATCTATTGGGTTCAACCAGGCTAACCTAACCTAACCTAAGCAGCTTTCTTTTAAGTAAGTAAGTAGGACATGGAATAAATCCTGTCATAACGCTTAAGCCAAGACATCATAGAGAAAGTGAGGTAATACTAGCGAAAATGGTTTTCGGAATTCTGAAAAAAAAACATGTTTTGCAAAGGACTAGCATTTCGCAAATATTTACATCATTGGAATAATTGGATAGTATCGGCGCAATCGAATACATTGCCAGTTTCATTATAAGAGAGTTGGGATTGATGGAACTTGTTTTCAATGCGGCTACCCTCACATGGGTGGATGAAGGGTCCAGAGGAGGTTTAAAAAATCCCTATTTTGCTTAGGTAAGATAATAGCCTCATATTAGCGAAACTTCGCAACTTTGCGATCGGTTCTAAATTAAAAAAATAATTTACAATATATAATTGTTGGATTAAAATAAAAAAATGTTTGGTTCAATATCACTCTTGGCAATTTCTGCTAATAACTTTTGTTACAGGACAATATCCTTTTCATGAAATTTCCCATAACCGAATCGCAAAGTGGCTGCCCTATGTCCTCGATAGCTATACGAATTCCATCTTTGAGGTCTTGAATCGACCCTGGGCTGTTGGCGTAGACCTTCTCTTTCACGTGGCCCCAAAGAAAAAAGTCACAAGGAGTTAAATCACAAGATCTCGGTGGGCAATTGTGATCACTTCTTCGAGAGATAACACGGTCCGGAAACTTTTCCCGTAAAAGATCAATGGTTTCATTGCTTGTGTGGCACGTAGCGCTGTCTTGTTGAAAATAAACGTTGTCCAGATCAATACCATCCAATTCCGCCATAAAAAATCGTTAATCACTTTCGATAGCGCAATGCATTATAAAATATCACCTCTCATTGGGAAACCCTTCGCTTTATTTATTTATTCACATAAATGAAATATATTTGAAATATTAATTAAAATTTATTTTTGAACAGTTCGCAGTTTGTTTTCATTTAAGTAAAAAAATACTTTTTTGCTACCATTTTTACCACAAACAGCTTTTTTCACCTGATTCCTGAATGCAACCTTTTGTAAGAGGGTATCAAAATTCTTTTGTCACAAATGAGCAAACCTTTAAGAATTGAATAATACGTTAAATCTGTGAAAAGCCATTTATTTGTGAATAAAAAATTAAAAATGCCTAAGGCAAGCAGGATTCCACGAAGCTGGAGGAAACATCCTATGGTGAACTGGAACAGCCCATAAACCAGCTTTGCACAGAGCTTCATTTATTGAAAGGCATATTTTATATATTTAATGGCGAAATGATTTCTGCCACAGCCATGGAGTAGGCCTTCCAATGAATTTAATGAAGCTATCTTTCAAGTGCAGGATGCATTTCCGCATAAAGCATTTAAATAAAAGTTTACATATATTCCTTATAAATCTTTTATATTGACCAGTTTAAACTTATTTATTTGAATGAATGTTCATATGGGCAAAACGAGGATATGAATGCTTTTAACTCTGAACGGCGTTGCCGTGCAAAAAGCCTTCTCGCCATCTGTTATGGCAATTGTTTACTTTTGTGGGAACTCAGTTCTTTACATTGGCATAATTATTTCATGTATTTTTATAATAAAGTCTTTGAAGCCTTTTTGTTATTGTTAGAGTTCGTTTTTGAGTACTAAATACAAGCGTAATACGCAAAGTCATATCATATCTAATTTGAATAGTTAGTTGAATAGAAAATTAGTTAATTTATATGACTTAAAAATAATTTTAAATCTCACATTTGTGTATTACAGAAAAATTTAAGTAGTTGCCCTTTAAATCTAAGAGACACACACTTTCAATAAGGCAGTGTTAAACATTTTGTACTGCTCTTCTTGCTTCACCTGTATAATTTCACTATGAATTGCAACAACCTTCTATTTTTGTTTCTCGAAGTTTTCTGATTTTGTTTTATTCGTGTAAAAAAGCTGTCTTGCTAAAAGTGTATTATATATTAGTTTGATTTCGTTCTTTATTACCAGGGTTACTTTTTATATTTTGCGCCTTTGTTGCACTACGTGTGATGAACTGAATTCGATACAAGTTTTAGTATAAACTTACAAACGTTTTCACTTACGAGCTTCATTTGTTCTATTTTCAGTGAGTTGGAAAATTCATTTCGCCCTAAAGATGGAATTAACTCGTGAAAATTTTCGTTTGATAATTTATTGCGATTTTCGAGACGAAATTTACGGTGTGTGCAGTTAAGGGCATTTTAATATTTTTGCTTATTGATTCATTTGGGCAATTATAAACCCTGTCAAGGAACTCTTTTAAGCTAAAAAGTGCTCTTTCAAAATTAGAGCTAACTGACTCCAATTAGAAATATACCAATGGGAACCGTATCGAATACTTTCAGAGCTATTGATTTTGTATATATTTATACATCATGGCCGATTCGGTGGAGACCGTTCTCTCGTCTATTATAATATAGTTGTCGTCGCTAATGCACTAAAGTGTATACATCTTCTGCAGAGTTTCTCAATCAAACACCAATTCCATCGGGGCTTAAACTCGAATGACAGAGATGTTTGAATTCCTCACTTTAACGCCGATTGGGATTAGACGCTCATCCATGAGGCCAAACGGCAATACTTGGAGACGAAGCCCCCTAACGCAAGGTTCAATTAACACTAGAAAAGTTTCATCCAAAGTTTGTTGGAGTTTTAATTTTTTTGGTAGTTGCTTTTACGTGATTTCACTGCTCAATCAGATCCTATGGTGTTTTGTTCAAACGTTTATGTACCGATTTGTTTACTCCAAGAATATCACCCCAGTTGCCTGTAAGCCCAAAATCGGATATGTAAGATGACCACACAAGGGTCCGTCTTCTCCCTTTGGTTGCTACCACAGAATGCTTGATCGAATCCGGAAGTTATGAACTGCTCAAAGGGTGTACAAATGAGACATTCTTTGTACAGCTTCCGGATAGTAGCACCCACCTCCATTTACTTCTATACCATTCTCTTACAAAAATCATGTACGAGTATACATTTATGTTCGCCAGTATACTTATCAATAGGTTGGGTTGCTTATTCAAAAGGCATAGAATTTGGTTAACATTTTTAACCCACCAATACCTACCTGGGTGACTTTTCAGAATTTTATTTCTCAGTGCTTCTTTAATTTTAATATAGGTATGTATATTTGTACACTTTCATAACTTTAAGTTATCAGTTAATAGCACAGAAATCATTTAACATCGCTCTACGCCCAGGCCAATGGCGGTAAAAGTGCCTCTTTCCTCATTTCGAAAGATATAACGATAAAGGCGCTCTGCCATAAACCGCACCTTTCATTCATTCTTTGTGGATGCATTGATGCTTATTCCAAAATTTGTCTATTGTTTTCGCTCCAATAACAGCTTGTTGAGACAAAAATGAGCCACGTTGATGATGACAGACCTCACAACGAAGTTCACGAAAATATTTTTTTATAACTTCCTTACGTTCGGAAAACGTGAAACGATGCATGATGAAATGGCAAGCTGTTGAAACATAACCTTGAGAAAAATATCACTTGGTCACACTTTATAATAAGTGATAGCACTTCTACTTTGAAATACGAGATTACTTGGGTGGGTATTGGTTACACAGAATTTTTTCAGCTTATTTGAGGCTATTTATGTATATAAGTATTATTGAGTGATTGTCCTACTAAATATGTTATTTTCTTTATTTTATTCTTACTAAAGAAATCGGTTAATTTTTTGCTCGTATTGAATTTTCTATCAAAAGATGGCCAAACTCTGCCCATTAATCGCAGACAGCGCGCATACAACAATGGTACCCTCATAGTAGAGCAACTGCAGCGACTGGAAGACGCAGGCACTTATACTTGTATGGCACAAAATAAACAAAAGCAAACCTCGCGTCGAAATGTGGAGATTCAAGTTCTGGGTGAGTAGTAAAAATTATTACTAGGGGCAGTAACCCATACGCACATACATAGATATCCATTATGCGTAAATGCAGCTCGTTTTGGTTTCCTAAGCATCCTAATAGTGTATAGCTTTCACTGGGGTGTTAAAGGGACCCGGTGGTCTAGAGCACGAAAATGTCATCTTTTTCATGACGTTTTTTTTTTGCCATTAAAAATTAAAAACACGTTTTGCAAAATAAAAAATTTTCAACTACTGTTTTGCAATTGTTTCTATATATGAAGTTGCTCGTGCAAGTAATGACGATCATTTTGAACCCAGAATCATTAAAATCGGTTCATTTTTTCCTAAGTTATGAGCATTAAAAAAATTTTCTTATATAATTAAAAAAAATCGATTTTGAGCCAAAAAACAAAATTGCCGATAAATCTTGAAAAAAAAATTTTTTCGGGCGAACAAAAAAATACGTGTCTCATTATTTTGACCAGAGAGCAACATATTTGAGTTACATCGAAATCGAAGAATATGTCCCGAATAGCCCGGTTGAATTGAAATGAAAAGTATCTAATATCATTCGAAGTGTTTGCGGGGTTTCCCTATACTGTATATATATGTATATATACAAGTACATACACATATTCTTTAAATTTTCTTGGACCGTCTTCATTTGGATCGAGTTTTAACATTAACACCCTATATAATATAGAACTTTTGAGTTTACAGCCCACACTTATTGATTTGAAAGGTTTTTTCACAATTTATCGTAGCCAGACTGATCTCTTGTATTGAATCTATAAGTTAATTGTGGGTACGAATTGTGAATTATGTATTTATCTTGCTCTATATTCAGCGTTACAGTGTTTTTTATTATAATACATTGTATTGTATATTTTTTACAGTCCCTCCTAAAATTATGCCAATCCAAGCCATGACCAATATGTTGCGTGAAGGCATGCGAGCTGCTATATCATGCCAAATCCTTGAGGGCGATTTGCCAGTCAGTTTTCGGTGGGAGCGTAATGGCAAACCGTTAATAGGAACAGGGTAAGCTCAAACAAAGTACAAATCAAAATGTAAAAGAATGCAAAACTCATTGAAGTCTTAAAAATATTGTATTATTGGCCACTTTGTTGACCGAGTTGTTTTGGTTAAATCTGGATTTATGATACAACGCGGCTACATATTTCAGGATTCTTAACAAAAATAATCAGATTTGCGATACGCGAAATTTTGCTTTTACGACTTGGATTTAAACCGCTGAATTGTTAATTTAGATTGAATATAACTTTTCTTCTGACCAAAAACACATGCCAAAAAAACACTAGGAATTACGAGAACATATGCACGGACACAAACACAATTATTAATAAAAGTTTTGAATTTTTTCACACACATACATACATATCTTTTTGCAGCAACGAAGTCTTTCGCCGATTAGATGAATATTCTGCCAGCTTGGTGATTGAACACATTACCTCTGAACATTCAGGTAACTATACATGTATTGCGAGTAACGTCGCCGGTATGGAGCGCTTCACGGTACCACTGACTGTGAATGTTCCTCCAAAATGGGTGCTGGAGCCAAAGGATTCAAGCGCTCAAGCTGGACAAGATGTTTTACTGCATTGTCAGTCCTCTGGGTATCCAAAGCCAACGATTACATGGAAAAAAGCTATTGGACCTACTCCAGGAGAATATAAGGACTTTTTGTATGAGCCGACTGTACAGTTATTTCCGAATGGGACTATATACTTCAAGAAGATTAGCAAGGAGTCACAGGGACACTTTCTTTGCGAGTCCAAAAACAATATCGGTTCTGGCGTAAGCAAAGTTATCTTCCTTAAAGTAAATGGTAAGTGAATTTACCCCACAATGGTATCCACATTATTTAAGCTCAAGATCGGAAAATAAGTAAATATTTTTAGCAGTATTATATACATATATTATATTAATATACTAAGAATATAAGTTTACATGGTACGACATTACTCGATTTAAACATCGATTTAACTAATAATGATATCATCTTTCGGTTACGTAGTACAACTATTTATTGATTTCTGTGCACTTCAAACTTGTTGCATATACATATACTAATATTAAATAAATGAAATCTCAATTTGTTCTTCTTTTAAATGGAAATTTATTAAATTTAATAAAAGTAATCGGTCGTTTTGTTCAATTAGATGCACCAGTAATGTTAATAACCGAGGATATGAATACAAGTGTATGCATGGTCAGTGCTTACAAGCGTTATTTTCGTATAAGCATTTACCGCATCGAATCCCGTGCATGTTTATATCCGGTGCATGCTTATATCTCGTCTAATGTTTGTATTTGGGAGTTACTGTATTAAATAAATTTTAAAATGTCAATAAAGATAGTTTTTAAATGAGTCGCACTCAAGTAAGTAATCGCGAATATTTCGGCACCGGAACCACGACGCGTAAGGTCGCAATACTCGTACTAACGGAGACTCCTGACTGTGATGAAGTTGCCGCCGGCGAAGCCGAGCGAAAGGAGCCTGGGAAATATGTGTCAACGACTTGAATGAGATGAGTAAGGTCAATGCAAATGCTAAGAGCAGTACGAGCACCGATGGAATAAGCGAGTATACACTAGGGGTCAAATCATCACATCCGTTCACCGATCGACAACCAAACCAAAGAAAATACGTGATACGCCAATCATATAATCTGAATGGCATTAAAACAAACGAATGCAAACAGATCGTAATTTATTTTCAGTTGCATACTTTGGATTGTGTTTTTAAGTCACAAAAGACGTGGAAATGTCAAAAGTGTTGAACAATTTAATAAATACAAATGAAATATAACCATTGATTCGACGTTTTTTTTATATATGAGTTCTAGTGAAAGTGATGGAGAATAAAAAGCAGTGCGGAGGCTGCTAAGAGAAAAGAGCGTGAATATATAAATGGTTATTATTGATTATGCTAGCTCATTTACAAACTTTTCCATGCAGATTCTTGAAACGATTTCGCATGAGCAAAGAGGCTTTTGAATTTGTTCTACAGGAAGTAAACTTAATGAAATCAGTCGCCAAAGCGGTGCCTCCAATGATACAATTGGCACTCACATTTTCACTTTGTGCTAGCGGTGGGTACCAGCACAATATCGGTAACGACTATGTGCCAGAGCACTGTTTCGAAGTTGACATCCCAGGTCCTGAAAGATATAAATGTGATGTTTGTTACAATCGCTTTCCCAGGTATACGACCAACATACAAAATTTGGCAATCAATTGTCCATACGGTGTTGCAGCTCACGACTCCTTCGCTTGGAAACCCTCAAACGAAAGGAGAGTTTAGGGAAAATGATTTCAGTATAATAGACAGGGGAGCTCGTGACTCTTAATTAAATTCCCAATCTTTCAGATCTTCGCAATGTGTACTTATTTTTTACATTCTGGTTACCCACTTGAACCATGGTGCATAACTCCTTATAGAAAGGTGCAAGGAATCCTGAAAAGGCACAGGAGAATTTTAAAACACCAAATAAAGCACTGCTTATTGAACTTTTCTCGAAGTTAAACATATATGGACACATACATATGTATGTAATTCTGTAAATAGTTTTTAAAATATTTTGTAAGTGGAATGGAAAGCCTTTGTACCATACTTAAGGTGAAATAAAAAGCTGATATACATGCAAATTCATTTTTTTATCTCCTTATTTATTTTTTATTTAATTTCGATTTTTTTTTAACAATTAATTGTCGGTTTTTTCTCGGAAATCTGAAAAATACTTCCTCAGTCCGCCATACTGTTAATTTTGAAAAAAAGCTTCGATCAGGCACAAGATTATCTATTAATAAAACTAATTTCTCTTGATCGATTGATTTAAGATGAATCTCCAAAGACTTGCGATGATCACCGCAAGGACTTCTGGAGAAACGGGCTGCACACAAACTGCAACTACTTTTACAATTATTTTTTTTTTTTAATTTTGCTAAAGTCAAGGCGAAACACGGTGTATTAATGCTATGTTTTTATTTTTGTAAAATTGAGCAATTCACCGAAACAAAATTATTGAAAATCATTATTTTTCGGGCCTCTGACTATCCGCCTAAGAGCTCAAAGTGGGCCTCCATGCAAAGAATTAGTGGGCCTCCATGCAAAGTCACTCTTGAGGATAAATCATAGGACGCTTGGTCGACACAGGCAGTGACCATTTACTAATAACTGAAACTGTAATACCAACTACGCTTCAATGCGCCACGGTTAGCAAATGTTTTAAAGGGTTTGGCGGATCGATCGTAGAGTCTGCGCGAAAAGCTGAGGTAAAATTGCAGATAAAGAGCGAATATGTCAACGCAAATCTATACGCATTTCTAGAAAAAGCTCTTGGTCTCTATTTACTACAAGTTAAAAATTTAATCGGACAAGTTTAAAATCGATGATCGGCCCAACAATGCTCAACTAACGGAAATTTATGGCAATTGTTGCGACGAAAGTAACATCAAAATTACCATCACATATAGCCAGATAATATTTGCGTTTATAAGAAGACGAATTTGAATGTAAGCATTGTCAAGGCTCACCTTGACTGCATTCAGCCAGTCAGCGAGATTACCACCATAGAAACCGTAGACTGCAGCCGAACAACAATGAAAATAGTGACGACTGGATTTACTCAATGCAGATAAAAGACGAACATCTAAAAGCAACTACGTCAATGCTTAAATCGAATGAAGAGTGATACAAGTCGAAGCTGATTTCATAACTCACAACAGTCAATTATATTGAACGGTTCAAGGCGAACGGCGATATGTTATCACACAAGCAATTAGATGGCGCGTGACCAGGTCATGCGTGAAATTTTACACTGCAGATTGCCCAGAATGTTGTTCCAATAAGACAAAAGGGGGCAAGTTAGAAAACCAAATCCATCTCACTGAACTTTTACCGATGCCATTTCGAATAATGTACATTGATCCTTTCGGACCATTTATGAAGAGCCAACGGGATAATCAACATATAATCATTATAGTTTCTGGTTTCACCAAGTACACGATATTGAAAGCGGGACATAGTATCAAGACGACGCCAGTTCCAATAATGCTTTCAGAAGTCATATTAATTTACTGTATTGACATATGTTATTGTATTGACAATTCTTGGGATTTAGCACTTGAAGCACATGAAGCAAGCACAGCACCAGGAACATCAGCCGCAAAGAACTTGTGTTCAATTAGTCCAAGCAATAAATTCGTAACCACGGTCTTATATTCACACTGCACGTTAGACGATGGCAAGGAAGTCCACCAAGTTCACAACTTCGCCAAAATCATTCAACTGCATACTGACAAATTCGTCCATGCCAGTTCTTTGTTACGCCATAAGTTTTTGTTCACAGGTGTGTTCGTTGCAGTTACTCAGCTTTAGTCACGACCTGTTGGGACGTGATTAACTTCTTCAATGGGTCGAGTTTTGGGCTCTAATCATCACATCAGTGAACGTACAACTCGTCACTGAAAATAGTGGGAAATTCAGGGGATCGTATATCGTCATTAAACAATTAACCCATAACCGATATATTGTGGATAATCTACTAGGCGCACGACGCACCCAACAATGTGATTTCATCGTAGTGTCTAGCGACCATATGAAATCAGGGTACCATTTAAATCCAGATCTCCATTGTGCCGAACATGAACCAAGTACCGTCGCATATGGGGAGATATAACAGCGGATGGATGTCACGCCGAAGGGTTGCTTGTTGATAGTTGACGAGTTCGGACATGTAATGGCTCAGCTGCGCACGACGGTCGGATTGTTCACTTTTTTGTTTATTTTTATAAATTGGAATTCACTAAATCTGCATGTGTATATTTCCAAGTTTTTTAAATAATTTGTAGAATAGTTTCTATAGAAAATATTATAAATATAAAAAAGATGGGAATATCGAGTAAGTAATAACAGGTGGCGCAAAATTAATCAATTATGGAAAGATTTATAATATTTGCAAATATCGTCCTACGGCAATCATATTTGACACTTGTGAGCTAGACAGCTGCAGCATACAAACAGACAAGCAATGGAGCACGTAAGGGTCAAAATAAAGATTTTCGTCATTCAAAATAATTTTTATTGTTTTAGTAAAAAGTTGAATGGTTAATTTTGCGCCACCCGATTAATTTTACGCCACCCTTTATAAGGTTAGTTTCAAAAATTACTTTATTTAATATTTACAAATATGTAGATTTACAGATTCGAATTTCCGTGCATGAAACACCAAAAATTATTATTGCCCTTGGCAGGCAATAGCAATCCTCCGAGTGTATGCATTTCTGCCATGAAAAAGCTCGTCATAAAAAATATCTGCCGTTCGGAGTCGGCTTGAAACGTGTAGGTCCCTCATAGAGAATAGTTGTATGGAGTTGGAGTTGCAAGTTGCCTTACTTTTATGTAAACATTAAAAATAATAAGTGTTACATAACATATTTGTGATATAGTTTTAAAAATGAATTTAAAATTTAAATAACTATTAGTATTATAGTTCAAGTGTGTAGTGTAACCCTGAAACAAATTATCCTTCAAAAAATGAACTCAATCTTCTACCGTTTTTAATTATTGTTGCTAATCTATTCACTAAAAACAATTAGATTTAATTCTCCAAACTCGCGGGTTTGGTTATTATACATTTTTTATCATCCGTACCGGCCATTAGGATTATCCGATTGATACTGCTTGTTAAATTATTATTTTTTTATTTCAGTACCTGCCCACTTTCAAACAAAAACAAAGCAAATTTCAGTTGCGAAAGGAAAGCAAGTGCACGTTCAATGTAACGTTCAGGGCGACAATCCCATCGATATCAAATGGAAAATACAAGCGACGCAACAGTATTTGGATGAATCTCTCGATTCTAGGTAATTCCTTTCACATATGTATTTTTAAATGACTGGAAACTTTTTTGATATATTTTATTATTATTATTAGGCTATTGCGACCAAATATAAATATTGTGCAAAGCCTGCTGTGATACCCTATATTTTGAGACTTTTTAAAAATTGTAGCACATTCTGGGGCTTATTGTTCCATAATTTATATGGAGGCACGGCAGTACCACCAAGGCGCTGTAGCCGCTTGCTGCCTAGTGCAGGACATTTACAAAGAATGTGCGATTGGTGGGTAGAGACCCATTGGAATCCATTTTTTGAATTTAAGCCCTTTGATTCCCGCCCCTGTTCTATCATCTCCTAATTTCGATCCATCAGTGAACCATATCTGGGTTCCGGGTTTGAAGCAGATAGAATTATTTTACCAGACCGTACCTTCACTAATGAGAACTTGGAAGTTCCTGAAGAGAATGTGTTTGCGAGATAATGAGTCCACCCTATAAAGAATAGGATATGTCGTAAATCTTCTAAGATTTTTAGATATCTCCAGTTTTTAGATCGGAGATATCTTTTAATCTTAAAGCGCTCAAACTTACTAAAATATGGGCGGATATAAAAGGTGCGATTCATACTTAGCTTCAGTTCGCATTCATACAACGTAGTAGCAATAGTAAATTTAGATGCATTTTGTTTTTACAATATGGTGTTTTGAATATCAAAATCTTCCGCAGATTCCATGAGTTCCATGAATTTCAATCAGAATGTAAACAAAACGTATCACTTTGAGATTCAAATCACCAAAACGCAATAAAAAAAAAAAACAAATTATTGCTCTAGTCACATCACCATATCGTCCCCTTTCTGTGTTAACCTCGTAACTTTATTTTTTTCGAAATTGAGATTTTTAGTGAAAAACACTCCTTAGCACTCCTGTTACGTAAAACAAAACATACAATGTTCATAATGATTATAGAATTTTTTTCAGAGCGTTTCGATTTTTTTCGTATCTACATGTTCGAATTCAAAAACCTCGTATCTACTATAAGTATCGTATCAAATAAGTTATAACTTTTCATAGAAGTTAAGTAACTTTAAGTATTTTTATCGATTTACTGAAAATTATGATTTTATATATACGAGGTTAACACAGACAGGGGACGATATATGAATTCATATTGGTCATAATTATTCATTATTTTAATGTTCTCAGTCAGATAAATCAAGGTCGCACGATATGGATTGAAGATTGAACACCTATACACACTATCTAGTTACATTACAGTCCATATATTTTTCCTGTATTTTCCATAATTTTCGCCCAGGTACACAATTCGTGACCAGGTACTAGACGATGGTATGGTCTCTGAATTAGGCATTTCTCATACATATCGCCAGGATACAGGCATCTATATTTGCCAGGCCAGCAATGCTTTCGGACAGGTAAGTGTTTAAACTAGGATGTACAGATCTGAGGTACGTCTTAAAGTACAACATGAAGAAACTAAATATAAAAATTCATATACCAAATAGTAATGTAATAATGCATTGTAAGACCTAAAAAGTTGTATCAGTAAATTATGAAACTATGTATTTGGTTGGCGCTTCATGATTCTTACTTTTCGGCACAATGCTATAGCTATGAATGTGCGCTAGATTCCTTGAGAATTTTTAGTGAATCGTAATATTTTTGTTGTGGGATGTGTGCGCAGCCCTATATGTAATGTGACCTCACTTACAAAATATATGTATGTACGGACTTATTCATCTTTTCGCTTTAATTTTGAATTTTGGAATTTTTTTGTGTGCTTTGTGGAAGTTTGTATGCACATATTTATATACATATGTATGCGCGTTTGCCTTCGATATGTACATCGATATGAATAATTTTTCATATGCAGATATTAATTGCATTTGACTAAAGGAATATATTGATTTTGTAATGGAAGTCTGTATTGCGAAATTGTCTCCCACAAATAGTTTAAAATATTTGGGATGCTGGCTAAATCATACATGGAGCGCGGATAAAGAAATAAGGGGTCGTATCGAGATAGCCAGAAATAAATATTAAAATAATAAAATACACAAAAGTTCAGACCAATCGAGAATTAAATATAAAACTGCGTATGCGGTATATGAAATGTTATGTTTGGTTTGAATTACTATACGGAGTAGAAGTGTGAACTCTTGAAGCAGCAATGGTGAATAAAATAGAAGCATATGATAAAGATTTCGTTGACTGGCCGTGTTACAAACGTAGAAGTCCTCAGAAGATGCAAAAAAGAGCGAGAATCGTAGCCAAACAGCCTATCTGGGAGCCATTCGTGGAGCGAAATATGAATTACCCCAACTAATAATCAAGGGAAAGATAGAAGGAAAGAAGGGCTCTTAGTAATCTCTTCAGTTTAAAATGTTATAAAATCTGAGGAAAAATTCTGTTCAATCTTCGGCAACAGATTCCTTGCAGGGGAGACTATAACGCCAAACACACACAGTAGGGATCTCGACTCTCTACCGCAAAAGGTCGCAAGCTGTTAGAAACGATATCAAAATTGAATCTCAAATAAAATACCCAATTTAATCGACTTACCTATGTGTAACAAACTCCCGTACAAATCACGTTGAAGAAATACTCAGCTGACATATGAGGTCTTTACAATAGTAAACTGATTGGAAATACTTCCGGACGCTTGCATCCTCAACAATTGATCTGAAGCACCCTCACAAGACCAATGGAGATACAACTAATGTTGTAGAGCATTTTAATAACTGCGTACAGCAAGCAGCTTGGAAATCCACACCTTTCGCAACCAAGCGACAACGCAAGCATATATCTCGTACCGTGGAAGAAAAACTAATAGACCAACGTCAGGCAAGAAAGCATTGCCAACAAACTAGACACCCTGGAGAGAAAAAAACTCTGAACTCTCTTATACAAGAACTCAAGGAACTTCTCAAAAATGAACGTAACTCTCAACTACAAAACTATCTCAGTAACCTCGATGCATTCTCTTTCTCAGGTTACTCTCTTTGGAAAGGACGAAAAAAGTTCAAAAGGCCAGTTTTAGCACAATCAGCCCTTAAAATGGAAAATAAGAAATGGGCTGAGTCGGATCTTGATAAAGCTCAAACACATGATACCGAACCCTCGCGAAGTACTGTTCAAAAAGTTAAATACACCCTGGATCTCATCCACCAGATGAACTCACCCATAAAAAAAATTTTCAAAAAACGAAGAAGAAGAAGCTATAAAAAGGCCTAAAATCAAGAAATCCCCAGGATATGATCTCATCACTGGAGAAGTACTCCGGTAACTCCCAGCAGAAGAAATATCTTTCCTCTTGCATATATACAATGACTCAATATTAACTGGGTTTGTTCCTCCCCAATGGAAAGTTGCACTAATAAAAATGATTCATAAACCCGAAAAAGCGCCGAGAAAGTGTAATCTTATCGAACCATCAACTTATTGCCTATTACGTCAAAAATTTTGTAGTCACTATTTCTCAAAAGAATGATGGTCATAATTGGAACCAAATCACCAATTCAGCCTCAGAAAAACACATGGTACCATCAAAGAAGTACAAACCTTGATGGCTTACTCTGTAAAATGAGGGCTACCCACAAATTATTATATCTTTATCAAATCCTACCTAAAAAGTCGGACTGTTTTTGTAAAACAAAATAAAGAGCAATCTCAACTCTGCGAAAGTTTAGCTGGTGTACCCCAAGGCAGTATTATGAGTCCCATTTGATACTTGCTTTACACTCACGATGTTCCAGTTATTGAAGAATCTATCGTCGGAACTTTTGCAGATGACACCGCTGTACTAGCAACTGACCCCCTCCCTGATGTGGCTTCTTTTAAACTCCAAAAATGATGAAATAACTCAATGGCCCAAAGACTGGAAAATAAAATCAAATGAGGCAAAATTTGTTCAAGTTACCTTTACACTCAAGTGAAATATAATACTTGCCCACCCGTTAAACTCAATAACACAATCAAACCCCAAAGTATTGTTACAAAATGTCTCGGAAAGCATCTTGACTGCAAGCCCGCGTAGCAAATCCATATTTTTATTAAACTAAAACCAGTATGGACATATGGCATACAACTCTGGGGAACCGCAGTTAACAAACCCGAAATACTCCAAAAATTGTAATCGAAAAACTCTCAAAATGATCGCAAATGCACCACACTATATCACAAATGCTCAAATTAACCGTGTTCTCAAAGCTCCGACATTAGATGCAGAAATCAAAAAGCATGCCTCATCACACAATATAAGACTTCAATCGCACCCAAACCCACTAATTACACAAATGACCTCAGTTTCATTTTCAGAGCACTACTCAATCCATCGTGATTAAGTACAAATCAAAATGTTTTAAAAATACAATTAGGCGCACGTTTTACCTGAAAAAGAACAAACAATGACAATGAACCCTATACATAGAATAAAAATACAAAAAAACTAGAAATGGAAAAGATCTGTAGAATAGATAAGTATATCCACAATTTCTCAATATAGTAATAAATACATTTTTATAGGCGGCAAAATTGTGATGGGGTGACTTTTCACTTTCTGGGGTATTTATATATTCCAACTTATCTAGGAATTAATTTAGTATCAGAGGTTAAAATAATTAAATTATTTCACATTAGGAAGAGCTTTTATAACCCTTTTGTAATGGCTTTCAATGCAATGTGGAAATAGTGAAAATAGGAAATAGTAATTAAATGGATGGAACGAGTTTTGAATATTTTTGTAAATGTGGTCTTACATAATTTATTTGTATAAATATATAAAAATATATATTTTGGTTTTATATATGCATGTATAAATGATGTCAACTAACTCAATATATTTATCCGTGGGTCAGGATGAAATGTCGATTCAATTAATCGTACAAGAGGTTCCAGAACAACCGAAAAACCTTCGTATTAACTCACAACAGTCGCGTAGCCTTCAACTAACTTGGAGTCAGCCCTTTGCTGGTAACAGCCCAATCGATGGATATCATATATATTATAAACAAATCTCAGGTAAGTGACACGAAAGCATGGTAACAATCAACGTCTGGATGTTTTCTAGTTACTTTTTCAAATAACTCCAGTTTAAAACTGTTTCCATCAATATAATTAATTTTATTTCTTAAACACAGATATTTGGCAAAATGCCGAACATATCACCGTCACCGGTGGCCAAACCGTTGTCAACATACAAAACCTACGTCCTGCTAAGGCCTATCACATTCGAATGTCCGCAGAAAATAAATTGGGTGCCTCAGAGTATTCGGAGGTTGTACAAGTAACCACTCTGGAGGAAGTGCCATCCGGGCCACCGCTAAATGTGCGCGCAGAAGCCAAAAGTTCTACAGAGATATCTGTCACATGGGATGCACCTGAACGTGACCACTGGAATGGAATACTGCTCGGTTATTATGTTGGATACCAAATGTCGTTATCACCTGAAGATAAAGAAGTGAATCCCACTCAGGGGTTTAGTTTCAAAACTGTCGAAGTGCGCTCACATTTTGGTGGAGAAACTATATTGAGTAATTTGAACAAATTTACTCCATACCACGTTATTGTACAAGCGTACACTAGTCAAGGAAGCGGACCACCGAGCAGGGAGATAGCAGTACAAACCATGGAAGATGGTAAGTAAGATGCAAACTACATTCATTAGTACATAGGTACATTTTCGAGGAACGTGTGTTTAAATTTATAACAATAAGAATTAAATATTACAATACAGGTTAGGTTAGATTGGAAGCGCTTGTGATACCACAAGGGGAACTTGCCCTGAGCTCTGCTAAAACCAATGAGATCTGATCAAAAACCTTAGAAGATCTCTGATTTCCATAATTATGAGATCTTCCAACTCATTGAAGGATTGTCTACTTATATTGGATAATTTTACATTATTTACTTGACGTCATAAAAAGGAGTAACAGTAAGTTCATAAGTAGTGGCGATCCAACATACTGGCCAGCTGACCCAAGAAAGTCCAGACCTGATCGACTTTTTTATGACAAAAAATGTTAATCACGAAGATGTTTCAATTAAATCTATAATCTCGTACATGTGTTCGAAAAATAAGGAGAATTTTCAAATTTCGTGGGCTACGATTATTATTGGACTTTCGATTATTATTGTTTTTATGTTGGTACACTCGTCTCAACAATATTTTCAAGGATCAAAAAATGGATCAAAGAAGATGCATCAAATTTTGTATAAAAAATGGAATCAAGTGAGTATACTCTGAGTAAAAAAAAAATTCAACAAGTGGCACAAGCTTTTCATAGAAGGTCGAGAAGGCGTGAATGACTCGTTGAATCCCAATTGGAGAAGTTGCTGAGGATGTCGGCATATCGGCATATCGGTTCGCTCATGCCATGAAATTTTGGGCATGAAGCGTGTGGCAGCGAAGTTCGTCCCAAAATTGCCGAATTTTGACAAAAAACAACGTCGCATGAGTATCGCTCAGGAATTGTTGAATCACGCCAACGATAATCCAGATTTCTTTAAAAGGGTCTTAACAGGTGACATGATTCGTATATGATTATGACATCGAAACCAAAGCCCAATCATCCCAATAGAAGAGTTCAGTAGAGCCAAAACCAAAAAAAGCACGCCAAGTTTGATCAAATGTCAAGGTTTTTCTCACTGTTTTCTTCGATTACCACCGCGTATTGCACCAGGAGTTTCTACAACAAGGTCCTACCGTAAATAAGGAGTATTACCTTGAAGTAATGCACGGTTTGTGTGAAGCAATACGAAAACAATACCCGGAATCGTCGATAAAGAAATGTATAGCTTTTGCATCATGATAATGCACCTGCTAATCATCTTTGCTTGTGATAGATTAATTGGCAAAAACGGTGACGGTGTTGCCGTTGTCATGCATCAGCCACCGTATTCTCCAGATTTGGCCCCCTGACACTTTTTCCGGTTCCCATGATTTAAAGGACCCATGAAAGGACCTCGTTAGGTTAAGTTGGGTTAAGTTAAAAGGCTGTCCTAGCTTAGGGCACACTTGGACAAATATTCAAAAATTCGTCCGTTGTGATGCCAAACAGGGTAGAGAAGAAAGGAGAAGGCAAGAAAGAAGGAGCCTTTGGGATTAGAGACGATGATGGCCATGCATTGACGGCGACGCTGACGGTGGCTGATTTACAGCTATCGGAGTAAATATTTACTTCCTTAACAGTAATTACCGAGGTGAGCAACCCATCCACTGCTTCCTTAATTGCGGATACCTACGCAAAGAATGTTCAACATCGAAAAGCTGCAATCACAACAGACAGCCAGAAGATTCGCCACTCGACTCTCTCTCCTGCTCTCAGAGAGTACTGCCCATCAAACCGGCATGCACGAACAATGGAGCAACATTTCTCGTTCTTTACGTACCGCCGCCGAAGAAGAAATCGGATTCCGGCGAGCCCGAAAAAACAATTGGTACGACGAGGAATGTCATGCTACGCAGAAAGAAACGATGCTGCCTATAGAGCCACGCTGCGATCGGGCGCAACGCGAGCCATATGCGATGGCTACAGGGAGCTAAGAAAGGAAGAGAGACATATTATCCGACAGAAGAAACGAGAGGCCGAAATACGTGAGTGCAAGGAGCTTGAGATGCTGGCCAATAGGAACACCGCCAAAAAATTCGGCGGCTTACAGAAGGTTTCAAGACCGAGACGTTTTCCTGTAAGAACAAAGACGGCGATCTGGTGACTAACATCCACAGCATTCTTAAATTATGGAGGGAACACTTCTCGAATCTATTAAATAGTGACAGCTGCGCATGTCACAGAGAATGTGAAGATCCCGATAGCCCAATCGTTGACGACGGAATTGTCGTTCCGCTACCCGACTATGACGAGGTGAGAATAGCGATAACGCGGCTATATAAGAATAAAGCCGCGGGAGCCGACGGACTGCCGTCTGAGCTATTCAAACATAGCGGCGAGGAGCTGGTAAGGTGCATGCATCAACTTCTATGCAAAATATGGTCGGATGAAAGCATGCCTGCCGATTGGAAATTAAGAGGCACATCCCAATCCATAAGAAGGGCGATCCTGCAATCTTTGCGAACTACCGCGTTATTAGTTTTCTAAATATCGCCTATAAGGTACTAGCGAGCGTATTGTGTGAAAGGCTGAAGCCCACCGTCAACCAACTGATTGGACCTTATCGGTGTGGCTTTAGACCTGGAAAGTCTACCATCGACCAAATATTCACAATACGCCAAATCTTGGAAAAGACTCATGAAAGGAGAATGGACACACACCGTCAGTATGAAAAGGCGGAAAGTTATCTGTATGCCGCGATCTCTGAATTTGGTATCCCCACAAAACTAATCCAACTATGCAAGATGACGTTGCTCAACACCAGCAGCGCCGTCAGAATTGGGAAGGACCTCTCCGAGCCAACACCGATAACAATGTCAGCCTTGAAATCCAACGTAGAATCTCTCTTGCCAGCAAGTGCTACTTTGGACTAAGTAAGCAACTGAGCAGTAAAGTCCTCTCTCGACGAACAAAACTAACACTCTACAAGACTCTCATCACGCCCGTCCTAACGTATGGCGCAGAAGCGTGGACGAGGACAACATCCGATGAAGCGACGCTTGGAGTGTTTGGGAGAAAGCTTCTGCGTAAGATTTTTGGACCTTTGCACGTTGGCAACGGTGAATATCGCAGGCGATGGGACGATGAGCTGTATAAGCTTTACGACGACATAGACATACGCAGAGAATAAAGATCCAGCGGCTACGTTGACTGGGTCATGTCGTCGGAATGGATACAAACGCTCCGAGAAAGAAACGACTGGTGCGCTTTGTTAAACTCGGCCAAAATCGCGTAAGCGGTTATCGCACCAATTAAGAAGAAGACAAAATCAATGAATGTTTAAATCCCATAACTTCTAAAGATAAGAACCTCTAACCTTTAGTTGTCAAACTCGACTTTTAAACAGCTGTTCCATTTGATGCCAGGTTATCGGTTAATTATTCATCATGCGATTTTGCCAATTTCAATGACTTATTACTTGATATTAATGGGGATAATTTATTTGCTGAATTTGACACGTCTAATAGTTTTTTTGCCTTTAAGTCCATTTTGTCTAAACTCTGCTTGGACAACATTCCGCTCAGAAAATTACCCATTCTAATTATTTCAAGAAGTTTAAATCTACTAAGATTCATTTGTATGTCGTTAAATACAATATAAACAAACGTTAAAGGATTTAAACGATTTAAAGAAATCTCTTTATAATACCTATATTAATAACATGGAGTTGAACATTAAAGCAAATCCCAAAACCTCCTGGACGTTTATAATATCTAGAAGGTGTAATGCCAGTGTTCCCACTGGTATCTTTTTAGGCAATAGTCAAGAACGAAAGTCAAGTGAAGTGGCAAATTTATTTGCTGAGTTTTTTAAATCTAATTTGTTGACGAAGTACTTGATCTTCCATGCGCTCTTTGCCTCTCTCCTGAGGATATTGGTAATGCTTTACCTAAATTGAAATCTTTATCTCAAACTGATGCTGATGTACTTTCAGCAGTTTTGATAAAAAATTATCCGGTCTTGGTCTATCCGGTGAAAATTATTTTCAACAGATCTTTATCGTCCCGGAGTTTCATAGAAGATCTCTTCCATTACGCCTTTCTTTAAGAGTGGCAATATAAATTACGTTAAAAATTATAGGCATATTTCAAAGCTATCGACTATTTCGAAAATTTTTGAGCACGCGATCAATACAAAACTGAGCTTTGCGGTTAAATCTTTAATTTGCTCAAATCAGCAACGGGTTGTAGCTAACAGATCTACAATATCTAATCTGGGTGTTTTTAGTGAATACTGCATTGATTCTTTCTCGGCTGGTATGCAGGCCGACTGCGTTTACACTGACTTTTCGAAAGCCTTCGACAATGTTTCTTATAGAATCTCAATTAAAAATTAGTTTGTTTTGGCTTTCATTCTGCATTTCTGCAATAGACAAATTCTTATTTGAGCAATAGACGTTAAGATCTTTTCAGCGATCAAGACTCAAAAGGATGCCATTAAACTTCAAGCCGATATGGATAGGCTTTGGCACGGCTACAGGTAAAATCCCTCAAACGGTCGATTCCTGAATGTCTAATTGTTGAGAACGTTGAGATATGGATGTTGAAGTTTGATCAGGAAATCTTTGCGCTACAGCAGCTATATTCTCAACAGATCGTTCAGTTTTTGTTCTGCCAGTCCTTTTATTCTTGACAGAACAAGTAGCTTGAAATTTTTTCACCAACCTTTGAATTGTGGTCTTGTTCGGACGATTATTGCCATAAAAAATTACGAATTTTGCAATTTATTGTTCCACTGACATCTGAGCATCACTTTTGAAAGACCCTTCTATTGTGAATCCAGAGACTGCGAGCCAGGGATCGGATACTTTTATACGCACTATATATATTAATATACCAAAAGAGTAATAAATGAAAAATATTATCGAAAAAAATTCAAAATTAAAGGGTAAAGTGGTGGTTTTCTTATGATGAATCTAGTGGATGGGGAACTTTTGATCCTACCAATTAAAAACAAATAACTTTTCTTTGAAGGTGGATGTACAATTATTCAATTCAAATTAGTTTCTATACCAGCAAACTATTATAGACATTTAATGGATCAGTTTTCTTTCGTCGGCGGGTACAAGTGTAAAAGCCGTTACTAAAATTGAAAAGATCGACTAAACATTACGATCAAATTTTTTATTGTAATGATGAAATAGGCAAAGTTATATGCACTGCATACCTGATATCAGTGGCATTAATGAATAAAAACAAAAATACTTTTTCACAATTAACAGCAATCCTTTAAGGACAAAATGGCAATAAAAAACTGCTGACGTTTTCTAACAGATTTCTTTTAATTTGAGTAAACCTTGTATTACATTCAAATGAAGCTCAAATAATTGTACATACAGCAAACATATTCCGCAGAAATCATTCAATGCTTGTATCGGTGAATAACGGGACACGCCTACACTTGTTAAAAGTTTCTATCCAAGAATTATAGAAACAAGATTGCGCCCATCAGAGAGTTCGTGGCGTCACATGAGCTGAGTTGTGCAGTGTTGCCAACCATTTGCTCTTCGCAATAAATTTAGTGCTTTTCTATACCCAAAATGCGAAAATGTTTAAGTTTGGTGTTTATTCCTTTTTTAATTTAAAGCTACGGAAACTGTAAACTAAAGAAAAACTGTATTATTAAACAAAAGAGGGTTAAAAAAGGTCACTCTGAGAACATTTTAGTGCTAATGAAAATTGATAGATTCTTATAAAATTTTATATTTTGAAAGTGAAAATTAAATTTTTGGTCCTTTTAAGGTTATGCAAGAATATTAAATCTTCTTCTCCCAACTCTTCTTAATATTGCGAAAATGTTTACTCATTTTAAACAGCGTTTGAATTTACTTAATGCGAATTAAAATCATGGAGGTGTAACCGTTCCTTCCGGTCCGTAATCCTTAGTGGAGCATAGGGCATCAAGAGTGATAATCATAGTAAAAATAAACAAAAAAAAACAGAAAATACTGCAGTAACCATAAAGACATTTTTACAAAAGGAGTACCTTATATTTTTGCATAACCTCAAATATAACAAAAAAGTCGTTCTTTTAACAAAAAACTCATAATCTAAATTGTACATAACCATAGCACATTTACAGGGTGGCTGATGAAAGCCGCTACCAAAAAAAAATTGAATAACTTTTTTTCTTTTTAAGTTATCTGTTCCATTTTTGTTTTAATTTGCAGATTGATCTTTAAAATTTATTAAAATGGATAACTGGGACACGCAAACAAGAATTTGGATAGTCCGCCGCTATCACGCACTGGAGTCCGTAGTTTTGGTACAGAGAGAGTACAGGCGGATGTTTGGCGGCGATCCCCCGAGCAGATGGACCATAATGAGACTGGTGAATAATTTTGCTGAGCAAGGAACAGTCGCAAGAAGGCCTTATCATCGAAACCCACCAGTTCGGACGGAGGAAACGATCGCTGCTGTAGCTGCAGCTATACAAAGCAATCCAAGGGTTTCAACAAGAAGCTTATCTGCTCAACTTGGTGTCAGCCGACAGTCTTTGCAAACAATAATGCACAAAGATTTAGATTTATTTCCCTACAAAATTCAAATGGTTAACAAACTGAATGCAGCAGACTTGCCGATTCGCTTGGAATTTTTCCAGAAGATCCTGCAAATGGTGGAAGAAGACCAAAACATGTTAAACTGCCTTTTCATGTCTGATGAGGCCCATTTCGATTTAAACGGCAATGTGAACAAACAAAATTGTCGAATATGGAGTACTTCTAACCCACAGATACTCCACGAGACGGAATTGCATCCTCTTCGCGTGACAGTGTGGTGTGCGGTTTCTTCACGCTGTATTGTCGGGCCTTATTTTTTTGAAGAAAATGGTCACACCGTTACGGTTACTGGAGACCGTTATTTGAAAATGCTGAAAGAATTTTTCTATCCAGAACTACGCCGAAAGAGAATTCCTTTCAACTCTGTGTGGTTTCAACAAGATGGGGCAACGTCTCACATAGCCCAGACTGTTATGACAGAGTTGCGACAAAAATTTCCCAATAAACTGATTTTAAGAAACTCCGAATTTCGTTGGCCCCCCAGGTCGCCTGACCTTACTGCACCTGACTTTTTCTTGTGGGGTTTATGTAAACAAGAAGTTTATAAAATAAAGCCAACAAATTTGGATGAACTAAAACAATCCATTCGGGCAACAATTGCGGCTATTCCTGTCGCAACTTTCAAAGCAGCAATGAACAACTTTTTACTAAGATGCCGCACTTGTGTCAACGACCATGGGGGGCATTTAAATTCAATTATTTTTAAAACTAGTTAAGCTACATTTAATAAAATTTAATGACCTTCAACTTGAAAAAAAAAAAAAATGAATTCCATACACTAAAAAAAAGTTATTTGAGTTTCTTAATGTAGCAAAATTCATCAGCCACCCTGTATTTGAAAAAAAACGCACATTTTAAAGACAATTTGTCATACACACACAGTTCATTATGTAATTCAATAAAAATTTGGTATTTTATTTTCTTTAAGTAGCGAGAGAGAGATTTCACTGCTGGAAGGAGAAGAACATCAACAATAACCGCAATCGCGGGCAATGTGATCAGATGTTAAAAAAATGTAAAGCTGAATAAAACTGAGTGAATTATTGAACCGATTTAAAAAAAATGTATGTTTTACAAAATTATAAACATTACATTTTAATTAGAACAGGCTAGAAAAATGTCATGAAGAAAGAACTAAAACTCCGAGACAAAATAACAAAATAATAATAAATAAATAACAAAAAAAAAAACTAAATCAAGTTACGAAAATGGTAATCTGACCATACTGGTCACCAATTGTGTTAATATGACGTCACTCATTGTCAAATTCTCTGAGAGCAAAGTAACGGTACCACGATAGTCCCCATCTCATTATTCTTTCCAGCATGCTTTCCATCGTTGTTATTCAGTGCATTTTTACATTTCAAGAATAAACCCCCTCGACATGTGGAGTCAGACGACTAAAAAGCACTTCGAAGTGCTGATTGAGGACTTCGCTAAATTTGGTGTGTCTGCGCTCTTATCGCGATTGCCCGCTTTCTCTTGCTGGCGCCACTGATGCATTGTGTAACTGTGTGTTTTTTCTTTGCTTTTGCTTGTTTTAGCAGCCACAATGCATAATGCGCTATGCAAGACAATTACCCCAAACATAATTTTGAGATTATCCGAACTTATTTGCTTTACAATTGTAAATCAGTCCTCCCACATTGAAAATTATTAGTTTTGTGTTATTTTTGTCATGAGTAAACTAATTCGTTTTGTTAAAGTTTTTCTTATTATTGTCACCTATAAGTATGTAAGAAAGAAATGCGATGAAAATTGTCAGGGTAAATCTTTTAATACTAAAGTTGCTGATGTATCTACAATTTTATGATGCAGTGTAAATACCAAAAATGTTCCATTAAAAGCACAAAATACACGTTGTATATATGTGCATATGTACATAAGTATGCATATTTTAAGGGATCCACAATTTTCTTCCGCCTCCAAATGGCAGATGAATTATATGAGAAACTTTTTTCATTAATGTTTAATTTTAGCCTCCAATGAGTTAATGAATGTTTTTTTTTATTTTTGCAGTGCCTTCTTCACCTCCAGAGAGTCCTCAATGCGACGTATTGGGATCCACATCAATTTATATAACATGGTCACCTCCTGATCTAGACGGGCAGAACGGCAAAATTAAGGGCTACAAAGTATTTTACATATCTGTTAATGAATTATACGGTAAGAAAATTAAAAATAATAGGAAACAAAATGTCGAACACGTTCTATATGCCCTTTCGGAGATTTGGCTGAAATAATTTATTATATCTTCTTACCAAATTTGACTTGCTTGTATAAATATATAAATCTGGCGGTATCGTGTCAATGGGGGCTTGACATATGTTCGACCAAATGTCGTTGATGTTTAGCTGATTAATTTTTGGAAACAAAAATTCAGCCAGCATAGCTCGACAGCGCTTGTTCACCGTAATGGCAGCTCCTTCCTCATTTCGAAGTAGGGAAGGAAGTAAGGGCCGATGATGCAACTAGTGCTCTATGAACTTCGGGAACAAATTTATTTTTTCGAAGCAAATTTCCATAATTTGGAAGCGCTGTTCTGGTGTTGAACGATTCATGATGATTTGTATAACCTTACTGAACAGAAAATTCAATGCTATCATATGCTATGAAAATCCATTTTTGCCTAAGTAGAATTTTGAAATTAACTGAAAGCAAACATTAGTATTATCCAATTTGTTCCTTAAATTTTTTTATTCAATTTATGGTAATTATTTAGAGCCCGGCTGGAAAATTGGTCGATATGTATACCAATCGACACGTTTTGGTCCCAATATTATTATTTTTATATTGATGGAATGAACATGCGGTCAGATTTATTTATACATATTAATTGCACCCTTAAATTTAATATTTATATAAATCGGGTGTCTAATATTGCAGACAAGTTATAAACAAAATTGAATTAACACTTTGTGCGAAGTGGTAATACCACACATAATTTGGCAATTATTTTCATCGCGCGTTTTGTGTTTACTTTTCATTTGAATTTTGGTACTATTGATAGTTCATATATGGACATTTTTAAAAATGTCTTCGTCTTCATTTCTTTTTTTTCAAATTCTTTGAGAAACAAATTTTATAAATATTTAGAGAAACAAAAACCGGAAATGAATATGAGGATATCATTGTGATTACTCCTCCGCTTGATATTGGTTGTTTGAATTGGCTTTGAATTCAAGAGTAACGTCAGCATCATTTGTGCACTTAAGTAGTTTGGTTCCGGTTTCGGTGGAACAGTGAGCTCTTAAAACTGAAAGAAAATTCTAGGTCAACCTTTACCCTCAGTTATTCGACAAGAAATTGGGAACTCTACAGAGAAAGTCGGAGGCAGAATAAGAAGGCAATTAAGGCCACCAAGAAAGAGAGCTGGAGGGAGTTTTGTTTGTCAATCGAATCCACCAGGAATTCTGCTAGGCTTAGCCGTGTTCTCTCCAGTGATCATTCAATAGCTTCTTGGGTCAAGAAACCTGATGGTACTTGGATTGCTATGACAGAAGAACCGCTGAAAGTGGGAGGGAAAATATTAAACCAAAATCATCCACAGTATCTTGCAAATGAAATAATTACCAAGGAGAACGTTGCATGGGCAATCAAATCACCTTTTAAATCTCCGGGGCCAGATGGGATCTTTCCAAAGATTTTAACGGAAACCCTGTATCCTACCATGGCTAGAGGAAATTTTTAAAGCGTGTTATTCCAGATAGTTGGAAATTAGTTAAGATCGTTTTCATACCAAAAATAAAAAAATAAGTTTAAACCCATGTAAAACAGAACTTATGCTTTTTACCACCAGACACAAGAACCAATTTTTATCCTACCAAATATTAACGGACAAACCCTCTCATTTTCCCCAGTGCTAAGTACTTAGGGAAATTAGGAAATTAAACGTCGAAGAACGGGCAGAGAGCCTGTACATCAATGCTAGGAAGAAGATGGGGTCTTTCAATCCAAGTATACATTATGGTTATATACGGCGGTTATTCGACCTATTTCATCGTATGGTTCAGTAAGGCGGTGGAAAGCTCTAAGGAGTGAATACAATACCAAATTACTCAGCAGAATACAAAGATCAGCCTATACTATAACGGTCGGTGCGATCATAGCATGCCCTAGGAACGCTCTCAATGCACTGACACACGTTATTCCAATGTATCTACATGTGAAGAAGACAGCAACCATGAGTGTATTTAGGTTAAATGAAGCGGGTCGCTGGAAAAAAACTTATGATCATGCAAGCCTATTATTGCGACAAACTCAGTTAGCCTCGGAGAGGACTGACTCCATTGTCCCGTCGGTAACATTTAATAGGAATTTTGCCACTCTCTTTCCATCAAAGGAGGAATGGAATAAGGGATTCTTACTAAAAAACTTCGACACTACAGTCTATATACATAGATGGCAGTAAAATGAATTGTGGTATTGTGGAGCTGGTATATGTTCTCATAGACTTAAAATTGAAAAATCTGTGCGTTTCCCTAATACCAGCAGTGTATTCCAGGCGGAAGTAATGGCAATCGGGGAAGCTTGTAGGCTACTAATCGCAGATTCCTTTTTTAAGAGCAATATCGCTATTCTTTCGGATAGCCAAGCTGCGATCCAGGCACTGCATTCGGCTACAACAACCTCTAAAGTGGTGGAACAAAGTAGGAATAGCCTTACCACCTTGAAAGAGACCCATAAAGTTACCTTAATCTAATCACATCACATACTGTCACAGTTGAAACAGTCTTCCATTTTCTCTGTGAATGCCCTGCCCTGTGGAAGGACAGAATGTTAACCCTTAGCAAACCACTGTTGGATTCTGGATGAACCACCACTTTAACCAACCAACCAGCCAAGGCCAAGTGTACATACCTTATGACATACGTATATATATAGAAGAGAAAAAAGTTAAATAAAGTGTATGCCAATTGGCATGCTATGCGTGACTACCATTTGATAATGCCCGGGCTCGAATCTCCGAGCATGAAACATACAGCTCGGAGTCGGCTTAAAACTCTAGGTACCTCCATTTGTGGAACAACATCAAGATGCACGCCAGAACGAAGAAACTAAAATGGTTAGGTTCAAATGGTCGCAAAACAAAATCTCTTTATATTTGACATAGATAATATGATACATACATAGTTTTATATGTTTTCCTAGTCTAAATTATTTCCGAAACTTGCTAAGAAAAAAATCAAATAGTGTTTTTCACTTTGTGATTCTCCCATGATTGTAAAAGGTCAATTATTAAAACTTTACATTTGAACTCTTAAGAACTAAGAACGGACACCCGGAGGTCGTAAGTCTGCATGAAAGAAATATTTCTGTTTTCATTCCACAGAAGGTTTCTACATTGCAGAAGTGTTTACAGGATTGCGTTTCGTCAAATCATTATTTTAGGAGATATTTATCGATAGAATCATACACCATTTTTTGGTAAATTTTTGGGACTTAAATTTAAACTGACTGGGTTCTAATATAAATATATCTTTACATTACTATATTTGGAATAAACTTAACGAAACTTTGACCAAAGTCAAATAACAAGGCATTACAGTCGATACTAAACAATATTTCATTTTTGACAAATCGCTTTTTGTACTTATTTAGAAACGGATCCCGAAGTTATGAAGTCAACAAATCAATATGTTACGATTGAAAATCTGCGTAAATACACTAACTACACGGTTTGGGTGCTTGCGTATACCAAAGTGGGCGATGGCATGAAAACGAAACCATTTTATTGCCGTACACATGAGGATGGTAAAATTATTAGAAACCCTTTTTTTCTATATCTTGTTATGCAAATCTGAGACTAACAAAAATTTATCTAAAATAACAAATTTCCCCTTTAGTGCCTTCTGCGCCACAGGCTATTAAAGCAATACCTGCTTCCAGCACGAAAATACTTATATCTTGGCTGCCACCAGAATTTCCTAATGGAGACATTGTATGGTTAATATGCGGAATAACTATTTCTTTTATATATTTTCTTGTTTAATTTACTTTCAGACCGGATACACTTTCTACATGTCCATGCTTGAAGGTGGCCGAGAAGAAGGCACCCACAAACGTATACTTGGACCGTTTGTCGAGATGCATGAGACTCAGCGGACCCAAGAATCAGCTACATATCAATTTTGGCTTACTGCCTCGACAAAGGTTGGCGAGGGTGAGAAAACTCAAGTTGTTACAGTGCCCCCAAACAACAAAGTCCCCGCTCGCATCGTTTCATTCAGTCAGCGTATAATAAGCCCTTGGAAAGAGCATCTTGAATTACCATGTCGCAAAGTAGGTTCCCCAGCACCTGTGACCATTTGGAGGCAAGATGGGCACAATATGGATACAAATGCCCGAAAGGTTATTGCAAAGAATGGTACACTCTATATGCGAGAGTGTCAGGCCAGTGATGCTGGCAATTACACTTGCAGCGTTGAAAACACTTGGGGCAAGGACGAGATTGTATATAATATTGTTATAAAAGTGCCACCAGAAGCACCAAACCTTACTGTGGTGAATAGTTATACAGACAGTTTACACCTGGAGTGGATGGATAATAATCACGGTGGAAGTCCCATTCTCGGTTATGTGATAAATTATAAACGTGAGAATGGCGATTGGGAAGAACTGCAGGTAGATGCCAAAACAAATTCACACTTGTTAACTAATTTATGGTGTGGAACCCGGTATCAGCTGTACATAACGGCCTACAATAAGATAGGTACAGGTTTGCCATGTGACATTGTGAATTCGTATACGAAGGGTAATCCACCTGTTCAGCCGAAGCATTCCCAAATGATAACGAACAATTCCACTAGTGTGACATGTTGGCTAGACTCATGGGGTGATGGTGGATGTGGCATTTTATACTTCATGATTGAGTCGCGGATGTTTGGGAGGTAAGTTGTGAAGACATAAAACCTCTACATAAATTTCAGACTCAATAAACATGAAAGTTATCTAAATTCCATTCCATTTGAGGAACAACATCAAAAAGAGTGTACGCGCCAATTATATATACAGGGTGAACGATATAAGGTGGTTACCTTTTCAAAACACCATAACTTTTTTGTGTGAAATTAGTTTTTATTGATTTCAAAGACAAAATTGTTCAAAAATGATTACAATTTTAACATATATTCACTTTAGCTCGATATGACCACCTTTTGCCTGGACTATAGCCTTCAAACGGTCAAAAAATGAGTTGCATGCTGCACGAATGTGATCTTGAGGTATTTTGGCCCATTCTCGTATAATCACTTTTTTCAGCGCATCCATACTGGCATATTTTTTAGACCTCACGTTGCTCTCCAAAATGGACCAGATGGAATAGTCCATCGGATTTGAGTCTGGCGAATTCGAAAGCCATTGTGTGGACGAAATGAAGTGTGGAACATGATTTTTTAACCATTCTTGGTTCACACGAGCTTTATGACACGGTGCCGACACCTGTTGAAACGTTCATGGTCTACGACCGAAAAGTTTGCGTGTCCACGACTCTAAAGCAGCTTCTAAAACATTTTCCCGATAATAAGTACACTTTCACATCAGGCTCGTCCTCAGGCTAAAAACGATTGGAGAGCGTCCATCAGCGGTCACTGCGGCCCAAACCATTACTTGCGATGGAAAATTGCTTCGAGTGGCCATACGTAGCCTCAAGTAAACACTATCGTTTTGAGTGTTTATGAACTGCTCAATTGGGAAATTTTTTTCATCAGAAAACACAATGTAAGGAAATTCGCCACGTTCGTGTAAGCGCAACAACTCCTTTGCTCTTTCGCACCGAACTTTTTTTTGCTGGGGTGAAAGATCATGTGCTTTTTGGAACTTGTAAGTCTTGACCTTGAGCTCATTGTTCAATATGCGTCGAATGCTGTCTTGCAATATTTTCAGTACTTTGGCCATTTTTATTCCACTTCGACGTGGATTTCGTTCAAGTCGAGGCTTCACTTTCCGAACTATTTCTGGCGTTGTTGCGGTTTTTTTTGGTCCACCTCCATAGCGTTTTGCAATGCTACCAGTATCATTGTATCGTTTTATAGTGCGATACACAAATATTTTATTCACTTTGAGGTGACTGAGCTCACGAACAAGGGCTGGTTGTGATTTTCCAGCCAAATATAACACAATCACACTATTACGTTTGAATTCCATCACAGAAAATAAATTCAACAAAACTGAGACGCAAATGCTTTATGCTTTTGATGGCTTATAAACAATATATTGAACTGTCATTAGAACAATTTTGGCGTTAATGTCATGAGCTGTTTTACAGATACAAGCAGTGTGAAGTTGGTAGCACTTCATATCGTTCACCCTGTATAAAGGTATATATGATCTAAATATTTGGTTTTACCCTTATATTAAATAGTTTTTTTCGACCTGATCTCATATGTGGAACCAAAAAATCAGATGGTTAGGTCTATAACAAGCGTAATTTTTTAAGTTGGGATGCACTGAATTTTTCCATCATTTTTGGCCTGTTCGTTTTTCTGTGCCCACACATAAACTTTTCTAATCCTAGAACTTGAGTTCTTATGGCAAATACTATTCTAATAAACATAGTTCATAGCTCATTGCTAAACTTTTATAGGTTTACAACAATTTCTAGAACCTTGTGTCTTTAAAAAAAATGCTGAGGGTATGTAGATCGCATGCTATTGGGGTTGGAGTTGACTTGATTAATTAATAGTTCGATTCTGCAGGGTAATATCTTTGATATATGCATTAAAGTGCTGCTCTTGGCTCTGTGTGAAATCCAGCTTTGGTTAAGATTACTCGATTTGGTGACGTAAGAAATGAAAGTGTGCTCCTTCTAGTTGCAGTGTGATAAAGCATAAGTTTTGTGTTAATTTTTACACAATTTCCACATATCGAGGGTGTGTAATCTATATTTGCTTTCATTATGTTTATTAGAGTGTGTATGTGGAAGAAATTGTATTATGTTAAGCATATTGACAAAATTCCTTAAAAATAAGTCTCTTATCAAATATTACTTCTAATATTTTCAGGGAGTTTGATTGGGGCATTGATGTATTATGTTATAAGGAATGGCTGGGATAATTTTTTGACACGAAAGCTTATCGCCGATATTTGAATCCACTTTTTTTACTGTTAAATATATGTAAAGTAAAAGTAGGTTCCATATCTGTTAAGTCTTTAGTTTTGGAAAAAAAACTTTTTCATTGTATAGGTTGTGAATACTTTGGTTGTTAACATTTGTAAAGTATTTACGGTTTTGTAAAAATGGCTTTGATTACAAATGACTTTGTTACTTATCGTCCCCTTAGTATTAAAATAGCCTATAAATTTTTTGATGTTTTGAGAAAATGAATTTCAAACTTTTTGTCGAAAGTAGCTCTCACTCAAATCTCGTTATGTCTGTAAATATTTATTATTTTTTGACTGACGTTTTGACCCACTTTGTGGAACTAGAATTTGACAAAATTTTGACCACATATAAAATCGACGATGGAGAATCCAAAAATTCAATAAAAAAATAATAGCCTATGAGCACATAGGCTATTGTTATACTAAGGGGACGTTATATTCCAATGCTTTTACCATATATGAATTTATATACCTTGTTTGCGCTCTACAATAAGGTTGCTGCTAGTATACCTTAGGTGGTGCACTGACTTTTTATGGGGATAGTCTGTGTGTGTATATATATAGATAGTCTCTGCTGCTAACGGGTGAGTTTTTAGCTATTATCTTTTTAAACAGTTGGTTTAAACAGCTGGCGCACGTTTCGTGTTTTGTTTCACTGTCAAACATCTTCAGTTTGGTCTATAATTTAACCTGAATCGTCTTACAAACGAACAACGCTTACAAATCATTGAATTTTATTATAAAAATGCGTGTTCTGTTAAGAAAGTTTATCGCGCGCTTCTTCCATTTTATGGTCAGTTTAATCGACCCACTGAAGCGGCTATTCGAGCTATTGTGACTAAATTTAGAACCAAATTTACATTATTGGGCATCAAACCACCAACACGCTTATGTAGAGTGCGAACTGAAGAAAATATCGCCGCTGTATCGGCCAGTTCGGCCGTTCGCAGCAATTGGGCCTCTGTTACTCAACAACGTGGAAAATTTTTCGAAAGGATTTAGGTGTGAAGCCTTTCAAAATACAGTTGGTGAAACAATTGAAGCCGAACGACCTCCCGCAACGCAGAATTTTTGGTCAATAGGTTCTTGGAAAATTGGCCCCAAGATCCACCTTTTTATCGAAAAATTGTGTTCAGCGACGAAGCTCATTTTTGGATCAATGGGTACGTAAATAAGCAGAATTGTCGATTTTGGAGTGAAGATTAGCCAGAAGAATTGCAAGAGCTACCAATGTATGCAGAAAAATCACAGTTTGGTGCGGTTTATGGGCTGGAGGTATCATTGGACCGTACTTCTTCAAAGATGCTCCGAATCGTAACGTAACTGTGAATGGTGAGCGTTACCTTGAAATGATATCCAACTTTTTTTTGCCCAAAATGCAAGAGCTTGACTTGCATGACATGTGATTTCAGCAAGACGGTACCACATGCTACACAGCACGCGTAACAATGGACTTGTTGAGAGGCGAGTTCGGTGAATATTTTATTTCACGTTCGGGACCTGTCAATTGGCCACCCAGATCGTGCGATATAACGCCTTTAGATTATTTTTTGTCGGGCTATGTTAAAGCTCATGTCTATTCAGACAAGCCTGCTTCAATTAACGCATTAGAAGACAACATTAAAACATTTATATGTGAGATATCGGCCGAAACATTGGAAAGAGTATGCCAAAATTGGACTAAGCGGATGGGCCATTTGAAGCGCAGTCGCGGTCAACATTTGCATGAAATAATCTTCAAACATTAAATTATATGGACTGTACTAACCATTTAAATAAAAATGCATTTTTCTGAATTTTACGTGTGTTTTTTTGAAAAACGTTCCTATTGATCTTAAAAAATCACCCATTAGTTGCCTTAATTGTGTAATATATGAATATATTTATATTGGATGAATGTAGTTGGATGAAGGAAAAAGAAAATATTCATGGGTAAAAATGAATCAACTTTTTTATTTATTTATGCATTTGTAATGCACCCGTGCCGCGAATGGCCTTCGAATTCCTATAGGGAGAATGCTCTCTTCCGGAAATTTGATATAAACTCTTTTTAGATCGATATTATTCAATCTCCTATTTTAATTCCGCTGCACAAATGTCAAAATATTAATATCCTATTCTTAAAAAAAATACTTTCTTTATACAAAGATCACGTAAAAACTTAAAATTTAGAGAACTGTTAAAATTTAAAACCAAAACTGTTTATCACCTGTTTTTTTAGTCGAAATGAACCTTAGTCAAAAATGAACCGATTTTAATGAGTCTGGGTTCAAAATGATCGTCATTACTTACACGAACGACTTCATGTAGAAACAATTGCAAAAAAGTATTGTAGTTGAAAATTTTTTATTTTCCAAAAAACAAAAAGTGCGAAACAGGATTTTTACTCAAAAATTCATTACTCAAATACAACTCATTTTAGCTACTGGGCATTCAGCTCAATTGAAGTTTGAGGTGCCCTCTTGATTTGGAAAAAGTTATAAAAAAAATACACTTTTTGAAATATTGAATTTCGAAAAAATTTTAATTTTTTTCCTTTTTTGCTAAATAAAAAATTTGCAACTACTTTTTTGCAATTGTTTCTACATTAAGTCGCTCGTGTAAGTAATGACGATCATTTTGAACCCAGAATTATTAAAATCGGTTCATTTTTGACTAAGTTATGGGCATTTAAAAAAAAAAAAATCTTATATAATTGAAAAAAATCGATTTTGAGCCGAAAAACAAAATTGCCGATAACTCTGGAAAAAAATTATTTTCGGGCGAACAAAAAAAATACGTGTCTCATTATTTTGACTAGAGAGCAACATATTTGAGTTACAACAAAATCGAAGAACATGACCCGAATAGCCCGGTTGAATTGAAATGGAAAGCATCAACAGTGTATGTATTTAGAGCAACTAGCGCTTGACAAAAAAAAAGTAGACGCTTTGCTTGTTTTTGGTTGCTATTGGTATTTTGGAAATGGAAATTTGCGAGAGTTAAGTGCTATGGCGGACGCCGAATGGGTTGGTGTGTGACTACCATTCGTGAGTTGGTTCGAATCTCCGTGCATGAAACACCAAAATCATAGAAAGTTTTTTCTAATAGCGGTCGCCCCTCGGCAAGCAATAGCAAACCTTCGAGTGTATTTCTGCCATGAAAAAAGTTCCTCATAAAAAACAATATCTGTCGTTCCGAGTCAGCTTAAAACTGTAGGTCCCTCCATTTATGAAGCAACATCAAGATGCACTCCACAAGCAGGAAGAAGAGCTCGGTCAACCACACAAAAAATACACAAAAAGGGTTAAGGGCTAAGGGTTAATTATATACGAGGTGTGTTTAAAAAGTATTGCAAATTTTGTATTTTCTACAAAAATTATTTAAATAAATATATCTATTATAATATCTATTTTGTCCCCTTGAAAGTAATCCCCTTGAGATATTATGCACTTGTGCCAACGTTTTTTCCAATCTTCGAAGCACTTCAAAAAATAATTTTTGTTTTTATCTTGTTCAGCTCCTCCTTCGATGCCGTCTTTATCTCGTCAATCGTAGCGTAACGTCGTCCTTTCATGGGCCTCTTCAGTTTCGGGAACAAGAAAAAGTCACAGGGGGCCAGATCTGGGGAATACGGTGGCTGTGGCGTCATTAGTGTGTTGTTTTTGGCCAAAAAGTCGGGCACAAGCAACGATGTGTGAGCAGGGGCGTTATCGTGATGCAAGAGCCAATTTTTGTTCTTCCATTGGATTGGTTCGCGCAAATTGCGCATAGCAGGTAATATTCCTTATTGACCGTTTTACCCTGTGGCAAGAACCCACCATGCACAACGCCCCTGCAATCGAAGAAAACGGTAAGCATAACGTTTACACTCGTCCGAACTTGGCGCGCTTTTTTCGGTCTTGGTTCATGCGGCAGCTTCCATTGAGATGATTGAGTTTTGGTTTGCTCGTCATAACCATAAATCCACGATTCGTCACCAGTTATGACCCTCTGGAGCAAATTTGGGTCGTCGCGGACAGAGTCCAACATCTCAGTTTTGGTACGAATATTGCGGCGACACATCCCATGCCCAAATCATTGACAAAAATCTAATGGCACGAGCCAATCGATATGTCTAGGTCCTCAGCAACGTCTCTAACGGTGATCCGACGATTGGCCAATACCATTTTCTTCACTTCTTCAATTTGTTCGAAGACGGACCGAAACACGTGCAAGCAAAGCAGCTGTCAACAATTAACTGAACATTCAAAATGGCCGAACGCGTCGGCATGAGTGAGAGACATGAGTACCAACATTTCGCCACAAAAAAATTGAAATCGAATATAAGTAACCTGCGAAAATTCAAAATTCGCGATACTTTTTGAGCACACCTCGTATGTAAGTGCTTGTGTTCATTATTATATTACATTATATTCTGGGGAGTTGTATCCTCACGGATTTATTTTTCTCGAGAAAAAAGCACTTAAGTTGTAAAATAAATTCGAATTCTGAATTCTGCATTTTTGGGCAGTTCTAATTTAAGTAGATTATGTGAAAATTAAGTCGATAAAAGGCAAGAAAAGCAAATAAAATTATTAAATAATATAGCTTTCCGAATAGTAGCACAGGTAGAAACACAGACACGAAAAGCTTGAGCGAGGCAAACGCACTTGAATTGTCGCAATCCTTGTATCAAAAATATAATATTTGTTAGAGTTTGTATGCTTGGAATGCCTATCCGGCCAAATAACGAGAAGTTTGACGTCAAGCTTATTGTAAAACTTATAGAGTTTTGCAGTTTTTTTGCTGAAAATTTATATCAAAACGTGATTGGAAATGATGTTTTTTTTTCTGGCCCAATCCACTCTAAGTAAAGTTTTAGAATGGTCGAGATTTTTGAAAACTTGTATGTCCAAAGTGGACAAATGTATGTAAAGCAGAAAAACAGTTCTGGGATGGAAAAACTGTGAGCGAATCCATGAACCGCTATCCTGTGCTTAGTCAACTGATTTTTTATCATAATAACTGGATATTTTCTTTTCTTGGGGTGAGCTGGATTGCGCTCAGAACTATCCTAATATTTATTAAACAAACCAATAGTTGAATTTACCTTTGGAAAGTTTTGCTTTTTTATCATTTGCACATATGTATAATAATACAATTATTTAAACCACAATTTTAATTAATCAATAATTAATTCTCAATTTACAGATCACAATGGAATGTGGTTTCCAATCACATTCCTCCGACAGAGCGCATCTATACGGTTAGTGATCTAGTTCCTGGTACGAAATATCAATTAAAAGTTACGGCTCATAACAATGCTGGCTCTACAACGGCAGTATATAATTTTACCACACTCTCACCTAAAGGGGGTGAGTTTAAAGTGATGTTACTACTAATGAAACCTATATTAAATAATTCCATCAGTTATATACCCAACAGATCACGGGAACCCCGTGTCCCATATAAGCGATGGTCCTTTCTATGCGAATTTTAAAGTGCTCCTTCCTGTGTGTCTTTCGATGTTTATGCTATTGGGTATAATAGCAGCGGTGCTACTCATTCGCAAAAGAAGTAAGTAATAATTATGTAAATTTTAAATCATATTTCTTAATAATAAAAGCTATGCCACAATAAGGAATCAAAGGAAAGGGAAATTTTAGTTTGAGAAGGGGAATAGTAGGTGAAAGCAATGGAAACAACCAACATTGTAATTTCTCCTCCTTTTGTTCGTTTTGTATCGGAAAGGGAGCTGATATCAAATTGCGAAATATAAGTAACGCCATAAGGAACTCAATTCGTTTTGGGATATAACCTTACTCATACCTATACTTTTTACTTGCACATGCAAATCTTCCGTCAAGCGAGCAGAACTCAAACATGGCGAGAAATGCCGAATTGAAGCCGCCTATTTATTCTTTTTTGTTTTTTTTTTTTTCAATTAATTTAAGTGGGTGAACCACTCCAAAGGCAAAATAGAGCAAACTTTGAGAATTTTTTAATAAACTAAGTAACGTATTGTTACGAATTTGTTACTTTTTCATTCAAATAAAGTGTCTTATAATAATGCTTCTGAATTCAATCTGTGGATTGCTAAATAAAAGTCGCAAATTAATGGCAACACAAGTTGCTTACTTTTTACTTTACGTTTATTCGCTTACACTTTTAACTTACGATTGAATACCCCATGCACATATGTACACCTCTTTCTATATATGTACATGTGTTTAATAACTATCGTAATTTCTAGACTTGGCAACGTGTATATTCTAGCAACTTCTGTCTCGCCACCTAGTGTCAAGAAGAATTCATGTTTTTTTGTAGTATCTCTCAAGTACCAGTCGGTTCGCAAACATTCACATTTTGATACACTGCCCTTTGTCTGATCGTCCCGATTGATATTGTAAAATGATTCTTAAAACAAGATAAATTATCAAATGAAAATTCCTTATTAGTAACCTTTTGTATAAACTTCGCTTCTTTTCTTAATTGGCGCGATAACCGCTTACGCGATTTTGGCCGAGTTTAACAAAGCGCACCAGTCGTTTCTTTCTCGGCGCGTTTGTATCCATTCCGACGACATGACCCAGCCAACGTAGCCGCTGGATCTTTATTCGTTGTGTTATGTCTATGGTGTCGTAAAGCTCATACAACTCATCGTTCCATCGCCTGCGATATTCACCGTTGCCAACGTGCAAAGGTCCAAAAATCTTACGCAAAATCTTTTAGAGTGTTAGTTTTGTTCGTCGAGGGAGGACTTTACTGCTCAGTTGCCTACTTAGTCCAAAGTAGCACTTGTTGGCAAGAGAGATTCTACGTTGGATTTCAAGGCTGACATTAATATCGGTGTTAATGCTGGTTCCTAAATATACGAAGTCTTTTACAACCGCAACAGTGACGTGGGTGCCGATATGCGAGTGCGCCGACTGTTTGTTTGAAGACAGGAGGTACTTCGTTTTGTCCTCGTTCACCACCAGATCCATTCGCTTTGCCTTTTTATCCAGTTTGGAGAAGGCAGAACTAATAGCTGGGTTGTTAAGGCCGATGCTGTCAATATCATCGGCATACGCCAACAATTGTACGCTCTTATAAAATATTGTGCCTGAGCGATTAAGTTCTGCGGCTCGTACGATCCTCTCCAAAAGCGGTGACGTACGCTGATGATATGGTGTTAATGGCGTCAGTACTGTGTCCTAATACGATCAGTGGGATCATCCAAAGGGCGTTAGGCGAGCTTTACACTTGGACCACAGGCTGTGGCCTAGGTTTAAACTCGCGTAAAACAGAACTTATGCTTTTCACCACCAGATATAAGGTACCAACTTTTACCCTACCAAATATTTACGGACAAACTCTCTCACTATCACCCAGCGCAAAATACTTAAGGGTAATTTTGGACTCCAAACTAAGCTGGAAATTAAATGTTGAAGAACGGGTAAGGAAGGCAGAAATTGCTAGCAGTTTACCAGTAGAAATTCTCGCAGGTGAATGAGAACGCAAACATTTCACGCGTTCGCAATCTTCACCCTAATCCCGAGTCGTTCCATTTGGCACCTTAATTCCATGTCGATGAGCCGGCGTTTGTTTCTACTATATAACGCCAACAGAAAATTAGAAAATATTCATAAGGTATCTTCTAAGCTTAACTAAGCAAACCGAAGAGATTTTTTCAAAGTTTTTTAAATAAAATATTAAAATATTAACCATAAGCAAATGGTATGAAACATGCACCGTGCAGTAGTTTCACGGGCCGGACACGAGCGACCATCGTTGCCATCTCAACAATGTCTGATTGGACGAGTGTATGAAATTATCGTGCAAATTTCGGTTGGATAAGATTGCGTTAGTGGTATACGAAAAAAAAATTAACACAGTTCTATCTCGTGTTTCTTCGTCGCTATCTGAACCATAGATAACATCTGAACAACGACTGATTGGACGAGTGTGTGAATACACACACATACATGGTTGCGTCTTTCGAATTCGCTGTGCCGTCCGAGCCCATGAATAACGGAAATTAATTGTTTGTGAAGAGGGAGAGTAGGCGAAAGCAACATAAACTATCAAACACAAGAAGTTATACGCACACACACGCACTTCCTTGCCACGACGTCTTCCGCATTAAAACGCAAACAAAATTTCATTTGGAGGCACTTCGGGTTCATTAGTTTGTTTATTTTAAATCACACAAATCAAAATGTTACCAAGCCATTCCCTGAATTTTCACAAACATGTAATTTCTCCTCCTTTTGTTTGTTTTGTTGTGTATTGGCAAGGGACCTGACGTCAGACTTCGCGAAAAATAAAATAACTGTTTGGGAACTCGCCACCATCGGTACTAATTGGCCTTTGTGACGTGGCAGCCAAAGGTCCCCCCACTTTTTTTTCACCATAGCTAAATAGCAAACCTGGTAATGTATCATCCTTGTTTCGGTAACATTCTGGTACATTCCGATTCCCATACCCGATATTATTATTTTTATTCTGAATTATTGGATCATACACGCCACCGCCAGTCACTTCCGATACCTCTGGTAAATGTACAAGGATGCCCCGATGGTCATCCACCTCTTTCTGCCCATTATCCAAGCGGAAACGACCACACTCTTTGCTGAAATAATAAGTTGAACACGAATATGAAAACAAAAAACATTTAATTATTTATAATAAGTACACAAACAACAAAAGAAAACAGTAATCATAATAATAATATTTCATAATATAGTCATAATATACATATAAGTATATATACGTGAAACACCAAAATGAGTAAACAGTTTTTTCTAATAGCGGTCGTCCCTCGGCAGGCATTGGCAAACCTCTGCATGTATTTCTGCCATGGAAACGCTCGTAATGAAAAAAAATATCTGCCGTCCGGAGTCGGCTTAAAACTGTAGGCCCCTCCATTCAACATCAATACGCACGTCTCAAATAGGCGAAGAAGCTCGGCCAAACACCCAAAAAGGGTGTAAGGGTCAATTAGCTGCATATTATGTTTGTTAGTTCCATCTCAAACGGTCAGGAGGAAACTCAATTCCCTATGGTGTAAAATCCTTGCATAGAATGAAGGTTAAAAAATATTCTCCCTCATTCAGGCATCTCATTTTCGCTCTAAGGCATATAGCTTTCTACCTATACTAATTGGTTACAACTACAAAGTGTTGGAATTATTATATAATAAGCAGCACTAGTTAATTATATGAGTAAAAATTTAATTGAATCAAAATTTGAATTACATAGATACATTACAATTTCCTTTTTTTCAGTTTGTACCAAAACACCTTGAACAGATAGTTGTAGTAGAGTGCTTGATTTAATTTTTTTCTATTTATTTGGTTTCAAAGCCAAATTTTATTTAAATTACTTTAAACTGCGAATTTTTGTTTATAGATTTTTGTATTCAAAAACAAACAAAAAAAAATACATTGTTCTTGTTGTTTTTGCTCTCTACTACCTGTTCAATGTGCCTTTGTTTGCACCATACATAAAATTGATTTTCAGTGTATTATAGTTCGTTTATCCTCTATTTGCAGAAATCGACAATCAAGCACGATTAGCCTCTTCTTCAATGTCCGAATCTCCATCTTTGACCAATTTGCAAAATAAGCAAAATCGCGATCAGCAATACTTGGCCGTGCGCTGCAACCCCGGTGGTGGACCACCTCGTGGTTCCCATTCCAATGACTCGGGCAGCTTTGGGAAGGCCGAAGGGAATGAATACATAGAGGACATTTGCCCTTATGCTACATTTCAACTGAATAAACAAACATATAGTGAAAGCTCCTATAGCGGTAATGTATACAGTGGACCATATCACTCAGTACGTGGCTCATTCGTGTATCATGACGTGAAGCCCGAGAGCTATCATGTGAGTAACATTTTAAATTTATTACGCGTGATTCATGACTTCTCGACCTCATATTTGATTTTTAATTAAATTTTATAGTCCAAGGAACCAGAGTATACGAAAGTGCGCCGAAAAGTGGGACGTTTACGTGATCCTCATTCGGAAAGTCAAGGTGTGTATTCGTTAATAGAATACTATACTATACTAGGAATATTTGGTTTTCTTTCTTTTGTTTATGATTAGTCATAAATTTAACTTAATTTGAGAACAAAACTAATGTGAATTTGGAATCGTATTATGCATGAACTAAAATTTTAAAAATATCATATTCATTAAACATCGCCTCAATAACCACTGTCACCAATTAATCCATTACCATCGCTTTGACAAGCCCAATTATGATTTTAACTGCACATAAATACGAGTACATGACCTTTTCCGTCTAAAAATAGGTACATAAATAAATTCTGTTTACATAAATGCGGTAGATGTTACATATATTAAATTACCAACATTTCTGGTAGTATTAAATACCTTATTACAGTTGGACATCCATTATATGGGATTATTGAGGTTGAGGTATGAAGAGCATGGACTCTCAATTCATAGAAATTATGAAAATGCTACCGAAATGGTGAGACTTTTATGGATATGGTTCATTACTATATTTCGCGTCAGTAGGATGTAAATTGGACATCAAGAGCTCCGGCGTATCGCAACAAATACGTCATCTATGATAAATATCATAATATACATTGCTTCTAAAAAACCGTCACTATTGTGTAGCAAAATAAATTTTAAAAAATTTGGGAAGTATTTTTTATAGGAGATATATACAATATAACCCTAACTTAATTAGCACAATGTTAAGTAAGTTCCCACAATTTAAGTATTTATTATAAGTTCATAAACTATAGTCTTATTTCTGAGAACAATAAGAACAGGGGAAATGAAAGAACAGTAAATGAAGTGTGGTTGATTTTGTTCAACATCAAAAGTGAGACTTTTTTCGCTCTTTTCGTGAGATACTTAAATTTTTATACATATGTAGTATGAATTATGATAAATTTCAGAGCACAAAAAGTAAAAATTCCGAAATACCCGAAATTTTGTCTTTCCTTTTTCGTTTTGCTGCTTAAGCCGGTGGTTATGGTTTTTTCATTTGTTTATTTCTTTAATGAAATGAAACATCAATTAGTTTTTACACGTCTCTAATAAATATTATGAAACAAATTTGCCTACGCATTTCTAAAGTTGGGTGGGAAGCATCTACTTTTATAAGTGGGCATCTTACTAAACAGCCAGTAAATAGCTTATCTGCTATAACGTTTAGGTATATATCCTGGTGTAGAGAGGATTCTAAATAATGCTGCAATATTGCAGGTAGAAGCTGACAAAAGAAGAGAATAGATTTTGAATGCTCAGATAAGGTTCTTATTAAAAATCCACGCATCGACCTAGATTTGGCAACCACAAAGTCCACCTGTTTGGAAAAGCTCATTTATAAATTGAATAAAATACACTAATCTTTTTTGTCGTAAATACGTGAGAGAGGCGAGTGGCCAATCGTCTACTAAAGGACATATACCCGCATTTGTCGGCATTAGTGGGCAAACAATTTAGACGTAGTGCGAGTCTTCAACTTGGATAAACCATCCTGAAGTCGATCGCGAGCAGATAATTTTACACTGCGAAATATTTTCACTGCCCTCCTGAAGAAACATCTATAACCCGTATTGGTAGTTTTTATGCTCACAAATTGAGCTCTGTCAGAGAGATCCTTTCCATTTTTTCAAGAACTCACCTTGTAATTTCTTTGAAGACAATTGATAAGGGCTTTACCCTTCATTTAAGCAATATAGACGGGAATCTATCTTCACTAGGAACAGAGTCATTAGATAGGAGCGTTAGAACATGGTATAGCCCTCGATAGAAAATTACGGTCTTGCAATATCGGTTGTTTCACAAAGAGCAGTAATTTGCCACTTGAATACTGATCTTGAGACATGATGTAGATCACTTCTTACTATCAATCTCCCAACTTGAATGTTTCTAACCCAATCCGAGTCCGGGTACCTCACAAAGTGGGAAACCGCAGTGGAAGGAAAGAGAACAAAAGAAGTGGGCGATCTGGCTCTCCTAGAAGGAACTGAGCCTAAGGCTAACAACCTTATACCAGTATTCATTGTCGCAAATCCGCAATCCCATTATTTCGGTCTGCACAAGTCTGTAGTGCTAATGATGATGATGAATGCTCAACGTAGCTCTTGTCAGACGATATCTTACAGATAAAAAATAATGCTTTCAAATGCCCAGTCAACTAAACCCCATCTGTAACTAGCGAATATCATGACATAAAATTTAACAGCATCGCTAACAATAGCTATACAAGCAGGCGTGCGCTCAGTGTAATTCACAGCAGAGAGTGAGGAAACGCGAGTTATAATGCAAACAGACCAATGAGGAACTACCTGCAGTAGTTAAAGTTAAGCACCGTCATGTTCACCATCTATAGGGTCCGCCATATAACTTTACGGAATTAAAAATGCTATAAAAAAGAATCTACTCAATATTTTTCCAAACTATTTTTTTTATTTTGAAGTACAATCCTTCCGGTTAATGAGGGGACACAACTTCATTCATATGGCTGCCTCGACTAACCATGCACCATCCCATACGATCGGTCCAATTTTTCAACACATTTTCGATTGTATACGGCTGTATTTCAGCTATGACATCGCGTATGTTGGGCTTCAGTACATCAATTGTTGCTGGTTTGTTGGCATAACACTGGTCTTTGACGGCACCCCAAAGATAATAATCCAACGGCGTCAAATCGCAGCTCCGAGGCAGCCAAACGATATCAGACCCAGTTTCTCTTACTTTTTTCGCAAAGTAACGCACATACGCTTCATTCGGTGCTTTTCTTCTTCCCATTGCCGTACGTAATTTTCGTACACATTCTGCAACATTACCATGATTTTCAAAGTAATGTCGCAATATTTCCCAGCGTTCTTTGAGCGTATACACAACCATTTTCGTTCAGCGGAAGAATAAAACTAATTTTCTGTCAAATCAGATGACAGCTAAGTATTACCATTCTTCAAATAATACCTAGTTCAAATCCGTAACGATAGATGGCGGGCCCTATATAAAATACAACTATAGAAATTAAAAATTAGGATCAACCTTCAAGATGACTATGTGAATTAACATCACAATAGAAATACAGTCACTCGCACCCTATTTGATACAGATACGATTTTTTTGTAAAATGTTCTATATTTTATAATATTTTGAGAAAATGGGAAAACAGAGTATGCAGACATCTTATCTATTTCTCAACATAAAATACAAAATAGTGTCCACTCATTTCATTCTAATGTAAGAGACAAAAAAACATAAAAAAGTCACGCCACAGCTTACATGATGCAGTTAAAAAAGAGCAACTATATATTTCTAATTTATTAAATTTTAAGGTGTTTATTACTTTGTTGCAGACATCTTATCTATTTCTTAACAAAATACAAAATAGTGGCCACTCATTTCATTGTAATGTAAAATAAAATAACAGAAAAATGTGCAGAGAATTTACGCCACATCTTAAATGATACAGTTACAAGTACTGATCTTTCCGGCGCGAGTTTCAACAAACCAAATTGTATTTTTAGTAAGCAATATTAAATTTTATGTACGTTTGTTTTTTTTTTTAACGATTGGCCTCGATAGAAAATCGAGAGTTAGTTTTGGATCATTTCAAAGAAGGCTTGCTTCAATTGTGCATTTAAGTTCGTCAACAGTAAATAAGAGACCACAGGCTTCAAATAAAACTTTCACAGAGAAAGAGTGTCAGTGGTGAGTGCGCCAAGTGAAGAAAAATTCAGCAACAAGCGCTCCAGAGTTAATTGAAATTACCAAAAGGATTTAGGTAAGACTTGCCATTCAGAAACTGTTCGTAAAATACTAAGGGAAGCAAATTTCAATTATAAAATTGCTCGTAAAAAACCTTTCGTAAGAGCAAGGAATTTAAGTAAGAGATTGCAGTTTGCGCGTGACCATCTAATTCATTTTGTTGGACCAGATGCAATACGGAGCTCAAACCCCAAAATTTACGAGCTACTATAAAACACATCGGTGGCATCATTATGGGCTGGGCATGCATGCAAATAGAGTAGAAAATTTGACCTGCATAGACGGAACTATGAACAAATATGTTTATTTAAAACTTATGCAAGAAAATTTGGTTGAAAGCGCTAGAAGATTCCAAATTGAAGATGACTCTCGCTTTTATCAAGGTGAAGACCCTACGTTCAAGTCACAAATAATACAAACATGGTCCCCACATTGTTGAAACCCCTGCACAATCATCGGATTTCAACATCATCGAAATTGGTGGTCGGTTTTGAAGACAAATATAAGAAAATATTACATCCATAACAAATCTGATATTAAAAGAATCAAGTATCCTTTAAGAGTGGAACAAATTAGTCAGAAATACTGATTGATTAAATTAATAATAAAGGATACTCAAAAAAGTAATAAACAGCTTAAAATTTAATAAATTAGAAATAAATAATTGCTCTTTTTTAACTGCATCATGTAAGCTGTGGCGTGAATTTTTTTATGTTTTTTTGTTTTTTACATTACAATGAAATTAGTGGACTCTTTTTTGTATTTTATATTAATAATTACCTATATATAAATAATTAATATATAATTACATAAAACAAAATAAATAAGATATCAGCATACTCTTTTTTCCATTTTCACGAAATATTATGAAATATAGAACACTTTACAAAAAATCTCAAATAATTTGTGAGTGACCGTATATTTATGGCTACTTAGCGATAAAAGCGAATCGTATACCGGAGGTACTGTTCTTATATGAAGCAACGCAGTAGGTTCTTGTTCTATATTTTTGGCTGATCAAGAAGTTTTGATAGTGTTAAAAAATATCAGGCATTTTCTGTCATCTACTTTCTTTAATAGACCAATGCACTTAGATAATTTTTTCCGACATTTGGGTAGATTTCACTGTGCCTAAGGCTTCACCGGATAGGCAGGACAAACGTTTCTTTTTTCTAAAAGTGTATAATTCGATTGGATTTTGTGGCATGATGTTTCGGAAAAAGCAATTTTTATAAGTCATATGGTTTTCGTAACAGATTTTTGACACTTCATATAATATACTTTAAATGAATTTTTTACTTTCTTGAAGAGAGACTTGAAATAGAAGACTTTGGCTTAATAATTTTGTTGAAATTGTGGTTGTAAATAAAAATTCACTGAATTAGTCAGGGGCTGCCTAAACTATTGGAATAACTAGGAATAATAAGAATAGAGGAAACTTGTAATTAGCTTTTATTTTGAACAAATTTTATGTAACTTCACAATTTTTCTACACAACATTAACTTATTATGTTATTCCATTATCGTTCGGAAACGATTGTTCATATTGGTCATAACGGTATTAATTGCAGCCTTCAGAGGAGATATGGTGAGGAGGCCTATTAGGTTCACGCTACGCATACGCATACGAAGTAATATGGGGGATAATGGTCTAGAGAGTTAGGCGGCCATAAGTTCGGTGTTATGTGGCCATGGAAATTTTCAGCCATCCAATCTTGTGTCATCACCGCTTTGGGTGGAGGAGCAGAGTGTTGCTGGAAGATGTATATGCTGTCGCCGCGTACAGTATCAATCCAGGGTTTCATTACTGTCTCTAAAACCTCAATATATACAGCAGAATTCACTGGAAATGTTTTAGTAAAGAAGTGTGGTGGCATGGCCTTTGTTGCTCACAACACCTGAAACAGTAACAGTGGCTGCAATTTGGTGTGCATGACAACAGGAACCTTCCAATCCTAAAGAACATAGCCATCTGTCATTTCTACTGTTGGTCTTTTGGTCTTGGCCACAATTTTTAAAGCCAGAAAAAACCATAAACAGACGCTTGAGGATGTTTAATTTTGTTTAGAAGGTGATGTGATTAGATAACTCGGTGTTCTCGTGTTTGCTCTAACACACACTATCTTCTGAGCATAACGTAGGATTTATACCGAAGATCTTCATGGACAAATCGGCGGATAAGACCCTTAGAAATTTTAAACTGCCTCGCAAGGGCCCTATTGTTTTTGAAGGCTTTGCAGTTGTTAAATAAATTCTGTGGATCGGACATTGTCAGAACGTTCCTCGTACTTTTGTGTTTTGCAAAAAATTCTGCTTCGCCGGAAGTTGTAGCCACGTGTATGCATGTCCTCCACTACCGTATATTCATTCAACTTTGGAAGAATGTTCATAACTTGCCTACTAATTAAATTGAATTATTTTTATAGAAAGATAGAAAGTAGCAGAGAAGGTAAGTACATATGTATGTGATGTAGGAGTAAGAGTAATTAAATACGGAGATAGCTATTTACATTTCTGGCCTTGGGCACCTCTAGTGTTGTCAGGCGTCATCTGACGTTTCATTGGAAAGCTTGACATATTTTGCCATCACCGCACTGAAATGTTTTTATTTGTGAGCTTTAAAATTATCTCGGCAAAAATGGAATTAAAGCATTAACATTTTCGTACAATGATTTTTCACAATTTTCGCCGCGGATTAACAATACAAGAATGCATCGATGAACTAAAATGAGTATGAGGGAGCAAGCACCATTATCTAGCACGGTATAATACTGGTACAAATAATTGTTTCGTGGTAGTTTTTTACCCTCTGAGGAATTCTGGAAAGGTCGCCCAAAACCAGTTGGGCCAGGAAATATCGAAGAATATTTTGAAAGCAATAAAATCGTTTTCAACCACCGATGTTCATTTCTCCATCGTTAGACTAGAAATAAAAATAGTAACCCTCATACATCCAGATAGGCGAAAGGTAAGTAAAGCGTAAGCTTAATTCGGGGAAAAGGCAAGGTATTAAGATTTTTTTTTTACATATAAAAACGCAACTATTGAACAATAATTTCATACATTTTCATTCTAAAATATTGAAAATTGAGCGAGTGACAGCGAATCTGCGGAGGCGCCTCGAAAAAAGTTGCTTTTCGGTGTACATCATAACATGTAACAGTAGAATCTCAAACAAAAAAAAAAAGAAAATGCAGTTGTTACAGGAGATATTTCTCGAGGAAGATTTTTTTCACTTTTCCACTTAATATAAGATTAATAATTATCAACTGAAAACTAACAAGTTTCAGAAAAACGCTTTAAAGTCGAGCAGGTAACAAAAGCCAAGTTCAGAGTAACGGACGCTCAAATACCCATGACCTCATCAATTAATCCCCGTTCGACTTCAAATTTGAACACAATATTTGGGATACTGTGCATTGTACGAGCTGTACCTTATGTGTCAGGACCTTACTGCCCTCGAACTTGCAGCAACTTTGAGTTGGACAGGAAGCTAATTTTACCATTGTATAATTTTACAAGTAAGATAAGTTAGTTATTAAAATTTACACCAGTTGAGATCGAGTACCACATTCAATATTCAGTAAAACATTGTGTTCAAAAATGTCAAAAGGCAATAAACCTTTGAGATTAGGCTTTTAAGAGATTTAAGATTTAGCGTAGATTTTAAATTTAATTAATTATCATGCCCTCCCGGGGACGGCGGCTACGTTTTATACACTCACAGCAAACATATTCTATATCCTGTCACACTTGTCTACTGCTGTTTAACTGGTTGATTGCCAAGTGACCAATGTCCCATAATCGTGTATGCCTGAAAGAATCTCTTATTTGACCGTTTAGCTTCACAAATTTCAATCGGTCTTTCTTGTAAATTGCAGTTTACGCTCGCTATTCTCCCGGATTTTTCTGAATTCTAGAGAATGCCATGAGAGTATCTCATATATTTCTTATCTCTTCGCATGTATAAGAATAGTTATTTCCACTGGATCCCTGGTTATTTGTGTAACTATTGTTCCTGGACATTACTGGATCACAATCATATTGGATAGTTTACTCCTTCTTTTACACCGGGTGAAGTGGTTGCCTCGATTTGTATAATATTGACAGCTCTTTGTATGTTGAAGTGATTTACCTGTTGTTCTTACGAGCTCATGAAGGGCAATATGGGCAGGCTGTCCGAAATATTTTGCTTTCCCATGCAAATTCTTCTTCTATTCTTTTGTAAGAAGGCAACGTAGACTCTTCTTCAACCTTGTAGAACAGGAGTTATAGTTTAAGCGTAATCAAATGGCTGAGCGAACTTCACTTCACGAAAAGTTCCCTGTCAAAATTAAAACACGCTGCAATATATACGGTTGCGCACAACCAAGGTGATTTGATTTATTTTTAATTTTGCCGCCGCTGCTGCCACTGGTCGACAAAATCAGATATCAGTAAATAAAAGTAAACCAATTTCCTCCACATTATATTATAAATATGATATGTAAACTTGTGATAATTTGAATTAATCGAACAATTTGGGGAATAATCTTTACGCGTTTGTATTTTATATTCTTTATTTATCTTCGCTTTGCTTCTGCTCACCCGCTCTACATCGCTCTGTCCGATGAAGAACGCTCAGCAATTCGATGGTGTTTGAAGACTTTGAAGAAAATTCTTAGCTGCTAAACTATAATTTTTGAAGTTTCTGTAGCATTATGAGTAGAATTCAATTTGCGTTAATAGAATGGGCCCGTTTAGGCGTTCCATTGTTGGTATCTGATGGAGGGTTTCATAAGAATTCTAGCAATTTTCCAGCTGTAGCTGTCCAAATTCCATTCTCCTTTATATCGAAATATGGACTTGCATGTACTTTATGGAGGCTCCGTATTCTATTGAAGAACAGTACGGTTTCCAAGACTCGATCTTAGCTTTTCTTTTATGTTGCCATTTTTGTCCTGTACCAACCGTTAAACATCTTTCTGATCTTGGTTCTAATCTCTCCATAATGGTGGGAACTTTTTCTTAAGAACATTACCTGATATGGTTTAGAATTGATATATTATCTGTTAGAACATACATCTGGAGCCCTTCAGCTTAATCTAAAGGGTTTTTCAATTGGCGCGGGTCGATTTTGGCGCCCTGTGGCCGCCATTTTGTTTTGGTGACATCTGTCAAATCTTTTGTTTATTATTCAGTTGTTTATGCCAAATCATCATGGCAAGTTACACGATTGAACAGCACGTTCAAATGATAAAACTTTATTATCAAAATGAGTGTTCATTAACGCAAACGTTGCGCGCATTGCGCCCATTTTTCGGAAGACGTGGTGGCCCTTTCAATTTCTTATGGCCCATATTGAGCCATATGGACCTAGACGACATGTGGTTCCAGCAGGACGGCGCTACGTGCCACACAGCAAACGCCATTTTATTCCATTTCAACATCTACCCGCCCTTATTGAAAAACCCTTTATAAGCACTTCATTTATGTCAGATTGTACAACGTTGATGCTTATATCCTGCAACAACTGACTCGCATCGTCTACCTTCTCCTGGTCGTCGTAGCGGACTCTCGTGGACTATTAAGAGTAGCCAGTTCTCTTCAACCGGTTCCTCCATAGGGGTAATATTTGACTTTTTAGGTAAGGATAATCAAACAAAAAAATTGTTGTCTGCAAAGCTACTTGCAGCAGGGTTCTGTGTTTCTAATAGCTGTCACCTCTCAGCAGGCAATGAAAGAAAAAGTGTATGAGAGAAAAAACAGTTTGACAATAAAATTTTATTAATTCATACAATTAAAGCAGAAGGGATTTTTTTAGGAATCACATTTATTAGAATATAATTAAATTATTGGCCAAAGCAATTTTTTTGACGACTCTGAAATTTTATATGTGACACAAAATACAGTATCTATAGAGACTTACCTCCCACGATGGAAGCGACAAACGACAAGTCAAAATCAAATTATAATTTTATTTACTTTTTATTTTCAGGCGACTAAATGTCTTTATTTTCGTTTAATTCTGAATTGTTTTCATAAAAAATGTCTTTATGTTTCTTAAATTGTTTTGTATTTTTTAATTTTTTTTACGCTTTCATGTTTTTCCTTTTACTTAGGTAGAATAGTAAACTGAAAACTTTGAAGCCGTCTTTCCCGGCCTTTTTTCGAGTTATGAGTCTGTTGAAATAAATGTAAACATAAGTCGTTTACGCGTCGATGGAAAGAAGTATAACTGCATATTTATTTTTCTCTCTTAATAACGGTATACAATTTTTAGGCATGCAATTTGTTTTTGTTAAATTTTCTGTTTTATTTCCATATGAAGAAATTTGTATTTAACATTCATCCTTGGTACAGTTGTCCTGAATTTTTAATCAAATCCATGTTTTGCTTAGGAATTACCTCATCTAACGGTACTTCGCAACAGTAAAACTTCAGCAGCTGCAAAACTGATTTATTGGTTCACTTGAATAGAGGCAATAACCAAATAGCAAAACAATAATAATAAATACAGGATTTTTTTACATTTATTATTTAAAAGATGATTCCAAGAGCACCACATTCACGTTTTTGACGTCGACCCGAGTACCTTTCCACCTTTCTTAAGTAATGGAAATAGTAATTTCAGATTTAACTTCTTCTCGTCATTAATTATTACTTTTTTGCAGTCATCGCGATTGTTATTTGAGAAATTTATTTAAATTTGGGTTTTATTGTATTTTTTTTATACTTCAGATGCGGTGCGTTTAGAATAACTCTTCGAGGGGTGGATTTGCTGGCGGCAACATTTGCAATTTCTTTAATTTTTGCTGATGAAAAGGTAGATTTTGATGCAATCCTAAGATCAATCAGTTCTCACCATAGGAGGCACCTTGTTTAACGTAATGATCCACAATATTTGACTTTCAACCAATCTTTTTGGCAATTTCTGGATTGGAAAGTCCGTCTGAGGTCAAGATATCCATTTGCCCGTTTTAGCGATCTGTTAAACCTTTCTGCTTTCCCATTTTATTAAAATTAAGAAGTTTTCGACCAAACACAATGAATCCTTAAAAAACAATCTCCTTTCACATCTTTAATACGCAAATAATATACGCTAACTGACCCTACATATATTCAAGTGAACCAATAAATCAAGCCCAATATTACAGGTGCTGAAGTTTTACTGCTGCAAAATACCGTTGTATTGAGTATATTTTGATGCGTGTTTATATTTAAGCAAAGTACAGTCTTCACTGGAATTATCAGAACCGATTGTGTTACTAAATCAAATACGGTTGCTTTATTAACCCTTTTATTGCATAAAAATTATTACTTCTAATCAAACCGCCGTAGCTGAATGGGTTGGTGCATGACTACCCTTCGGAATTCAGAGAGAACGTAGGTTCGAATCTCGGTGAAAGATCAAAATAAAGAAAAAGATTTTCTAATAGCGGTCGCCTCTCGGCAGGCAATGGCAAACCTCCGAGTGTATTTTTGCCATGAAAAATCTCCTCATAAAAAATATTTGCCAGAGGTCCCTCCATTTGTGGAACAACAACAAGGCGACATAAAACTGGGGCCTCTTTCTTAGACAAACATCAAGACGCATACCACAAATTGGAGGAGATGCTCGGCTATAAAATGGTGTAGGCACCAAGTATATATATAAGTGTGTTTTAGATTAGAATTCTACGAACTACACGTTCATTCGGACAGCACTGATCCCTATCATAGATACTAGAGCAATATATGGCAACGCTACCAAATTCGCCATGTAACGATAACGATAACGATAACGCTAATGGTTTGAGAAGCTTTTAGAAATGGTCTACGCTTTGCTTGTCCTGTACAGGTACTTGAATTTACTGGGTGGTGTACTAGTAGAATTTGGGTTTTGGAGTATCTTGCAATCGCCTTAGAGCAATCTAAATCGCTTTAGACCGTTGATTATAGGGGATAATTTTATGTAACATTTCTAAGAACCAAATCTCTACTAGCAAAGTAAGTCTTATTGTCAAAACGGCTCAGAGAAATACCTAATATTTTTAAAGGGGATTATGCTCGTACTCGACGTTTTTCTGAATAGTGGCATAAGTTTCGCAGCCTTAAAACCGTTTGATTTCAAATAGCTTTTCCAGGATTTGGCATTTAAAATTTCTATGTAATAAATGTGAGCTGATGAAATCCATTTAGCTGGGTGGTGCCCCTCATTATATTATTTCACATAGCTGATTAGGGTTCTTGTGAACAATTTAAGTAAATTAACCTGCATATCAGTTTTTGGGAATGATAAGTTGCTTCCTAAGCTATTGTGATTTCCCTTTCTGCTTCCGTTGCATAGCTATGAGCTGATCTGAAGTTGAGGGAGGTTTAAAACGACAAGCACAATGCAAAATCTCCGGTTCAGGAACGCGAGCTAATTACAGTTCTTTAGCATTTTTTAATTTAGGAAGATATGAGCATACTTATAAAACTTATAAGCGCTAAGTACCGTAAATCTATCCTACTACATATTGAAAAGGATGTAAAAATAGGCTATTTTAAGAGTCAAATATAAGAATAAGGAGCTCCAAATGTCTTACGCATATAATATAAGAAAAAGGGGATTATCAAAAAAATTTACAAAAAGTAGTATTCACTACTCACAACGTTTTCTAAATGTCTATAGTTAAGTCGATTAACCGGAATGTGACGATGCGATCGCATGGTATGCTCCCCCACATCATTACGCCTTAAGCACCATCTTTCACTGTTGACAATAAAACACTATTTTATACCGATTAGTTTTCGATCTTCGATTTCGAGAATATAAATTTCCATTCCAAAGTTCCATTTCCGAAACCAAAGTTTTTTGCCGATTTATTATTACGAACTACCATAATTTATATCTTCTGAATAATATTTCCGTGATAACCGGCATTTCTCTTCTTTTTACTTCTAATACTCAAAGCACAAATCGTTTTTTGAAATGTATTCATGACATCATGAAAATCACTTAACGACGTTCCATTGCCTCCACTGCCAAAGGGTCCTTTTGAGTCTTCGACCATCTTTATACGCGTGCTTAATATTCATTCCCGAAGGGGAAGGAAATATAGTGAAGGTTTAATTTAAAAATTTATTTTATGTATTGCGGATTTTGCTTACGGATTATGAAATTTGTATTTAAATTTTTTACCTTCTCCCTTATTATATTACTTTTTAGTTAAACAGCGATAAGAAATAAAAAATAAACCTAACAATCATTAACATTAAACTTCATTTAAAATCGAAATCCATCAAATCGCACTAAACTTTTTAGAATCGGACAATCCAGGTTCAACAGATTCCGAAGTTAGGAAAATCCTAACTCTTCACATACCAATTACAGAATATGACACACTAGGCTCCGAGTCTGACAACGACGTGTCTGCCCGCGCCATGAACTCAGCGAAATACCGAACACAACGTGGTAATAAGAAAATCGAACATGGCTTTTATATGTCGAGTAGGGGTGTCCTTTGTTTGCTGATTTTATTTTTAGTTAAATTTTCAATATTAAATTATGTATCGAATTATATGTTTCCTATTGATATTCAAGTATTTTCTCGGGTCGAAATCAAAGTCTAATCACTAAATTAAAGATTATCTTATTTGATACGATATCAAGATGTTAATCTAATCTAATTGTAAGATGAGCGGTTATAAAGCACCTTTGAACTTTGAGTTTATTATTTGCTTTTCGAAATATTTTGATTCCAAAAGCAGATGAATAAATGTTCATAGTTAAAATTATTTCCGCCGTCTTCCTAAATAAGCCAATCATTTTTGGTTGCATATTTCTTAAATTATTTAATCATTTATAGATTTTTGGTCTTAAGTATTAAAATCGTAATTAATCGAGTAATTGATTAACCGGGCAACCTCTCAATTTACATTTACAATAAGTATACTTTTTGGATTAAAATGGAGCTTGGGCTACCTCGAAATATCTTAACTGTTGCATTATTCCAGCTCCATTATGTTCTACTAACATTAGGGAAACAACCAAGGATACATACTTTTATATTCACAAATTTAAGGATGCCCCTAATTACGCGCATGTTTTTATTAAATAATGTATTTTATCCGTATAGATACCCAAGATGAAACATCTTCATCATCGGAAACTACGCCAACAAGTTTAACGAGAAAATCTAAACCACCATTTGTGGCACGCAAAAGTGGAAAATCAGGTACAAGTGGCAAACGTCATGTACGCAGTTCTAGCGGCTACTCGAGTCACAACGAAGAAACCACATTTAGGTAAAAAGTAATATTAGTTGGTATTTCTCACAAAATTAATATTTTACTTCTATATTTAGCATTTCCAACTATCCACCAAATTATCAGGATCATATAAATCCCCCGGCGCGTTTTTCTGACTCCAACGACAAATCGAAAACTCAAACTTCACCGCGGGTACGAGGCAATCAGAAATTGCAAAGGGAGGCATTTCAAATCAACGTGTAACAGGAACGAACTGATAAACTTTCTAGTAATGAGTAACTAATGTAAAATCGTAATGTGAAAAATAGCAAATCAAGTTGAAAGAAGTGTTTAGATGTGATGTTTATTTAAAAAGCTCAAAAGTTTTTAGATAATTTTACTTATATAACAAACCTGAATTTTGCACGTATATAAAGCAGCTGATCATAATTACCACATCGGCATACATGTAGGTAAAAATGGCATTAGAAAAAGTAATGGTATTTTTGACTACGATATTCTATGATTTTTCTTATTAACGACTTTATGAAACTATATAAGTATTCCCAGTTCTTGGAAAATCAATGATAATTTAAAACTTATACAGCTCCATTGTTTTCAATATACTCTATATACAACTTAGTAATTTCTAACAAAGATTGGAAATAAAATCAATTTGTTTTAATTCCCATTGCTTATTTACACTATATGCAACAAAAACAGTTTACTGACGGAAGGGGAAAAAACTTTGTTTATTCCAAAAATACATTTAAAAAAATAAACTGTGATATATGATAATTCTTAAAATTGTAAATGTAATAATATTCCACAAAATATTTTTACTTATGAAAAGCCGAACGCTTTTGTATGAACTTAGTCAGTCTTCTGCATGCTCCTTGCCAGCATTGTTGGTAAACTTTAAAATGTTTCCGTGGAACAAATTGAAGTAGCCGCTCCCATTCGCAGCAAGTTTTTTAACACGGAAGATACATACATTATTTGTAGGATGAAACAACTTCAAATATTTTTTTTTTATTATCATGTAACCTCTTTATGAAACAAATAATTATAAAAAAAATTAAAATTTGCGAATAGTTAAAATTTGATCCATAAATACATAAAACATATAACGGTTTGTATTGAAAGATTATATCATTCTTTTGTGCGGCCGGAGGCCAACAACAACGCGAATTTGAAAATTTTATTTTGCCCCCTACTGCGTATTTTAGGACGTCTGTGGATAGGTGGATACTGAACATTATACTAAGAGTAGGTTAGCGGTTCTGCATAGTGATTGGAACAGATGATTTTCTAACTGGTTATCAGCTGCATATAATATTATTAAATGTAACCAGGTGCACATGATCAACTTTTTCGCTTTATAAATTCTTTGAGAAATAACATAATTTTGCTTTATTACCGTTTGCTTTCTGGCTAAATTTTTTATGTAAATTCAATAGTTTTCACTTAAATAAAAAAACACAAAAATTATACACAAAGTATCTATTTTAGTGGCGACGCAAAGTTACGTTACAATAAAATAAACAAATCTGTGCAACTAATAACGTTACTTAGTATTTTACATTTGTAAAGAAGTAAAAACTGGAATTTTCAATAACGGTTTTAAAAAATTACTAGTGGCTCTAGGAAATCTATTGGAAAAACACCGGGTACCTATTTTATTGGTCATTCGTGTATGTACTCGCACGAGTTTTTAATCCAAATATCTAACTTCCAAAACAGCATTGATTTTTTCTTTTTTGTGGTAAAAAGGTTCGTAAATTGGGTCATTGGGGAATACAAATCATTACCTAAACTATGCTGGTAGCTTCCCTAATAAAAAATAGAACAATCGCAATCAATCGGTGAATTGATGATGAAAAGTTGTCAAAATTCCGACTTCCTTCTTTAAAAACACAAAATAAGTACGTAAAGCATTTTTTATTTGAAGAAAATTAATTCATTTTTACCTTAATTTCCTCGTCCATTTCGAGGAGATTGCATGCATCTGTCAATATTTTCCGAGGAAGTGTTCGTTGAACAAATTTGCTTGGGTTGAATTTGTGTTAAAAGTAAAGATCCGTTTAAAAACCTGCAGTTATGTGCGCAGATCGGGTTTTATAGGACTAAGCCACCAGCGCATTGCGATAAATAACTATAGTTCAGGGACTTGAGAATTTGTGTGTTTCGAATTTAATTTTAATCACTTTTTTATGAAAATATAGTTAATTTCCCTGCAAAAGCCATATAAATCCAAGTTTCAAACTTTGTGCAAATTTAAATAAAATAATTCAACAAATTTTCGTCGAAGTTTAAACCTCTTTAAAACCCATTAGATTTTGCAAGTGTAAGTTTGTAGAGGCTCGAAAATCAACACGATTTTTGAGAGTTTTTTTTTGTTGTGAAATGCTCGAAATTTTCTAGAGGGTTTTCCAATAACAGGTGTTATGAATGGATGGATTGCGCTATCGAGAGATGATTAACGATTTTTTATGGCTCGAATTGGATGGTATTGATCTGGGCAACGTTTATTTTCAACAAGACAGCGCTATGTGCCACACAAGCAACGAAACCATTGATCTTTTACGGGAAAAGTTTCCGGACCGTTTATCTCTCAAAGAGGTGATCACAATTGGCCACCGATATCTTGTGATATAACTCCTTGTGACTTTTTTCTTTGGGGCCACGTGAAAGAGAAGGTCTACGCCAACAGCCCAGGGTCGATTCAAGACCTCAAAGATGGAATTCGTATAGCTATCGAGGACATAGGGCAGCCACTTTGCGATTCGGTTATGGGAAATTTCATGAAAAGGATATTGTCCTGTAAGCGTGGTCGTGGTGATCATTTGCCTGATGTTATTTTCCACTATTAACGGCATACCTTCCTCTTTATAGTGGAATAAACATCCATCATTTATATTAAAAAAAATAGCATTTTCCTTGAATATTCTTGAATTCTTTCATGCTTTTACATCATCAGTTAGTGAACCAAATTACATAAAACGGTCCGCGGATGACATATGGCAAAAATAAATTTTTTGTTTTTTGGTAGGACTGTTATAAGCTTACATGGCAAATTTCAGCGTGATATATCACATAGTTTTTTTTCTGTGCTACTATAAACAAGTCAAGCTCGAGTGTGTTCTTCGAATTCTCTTTTATGACTTCAATTGTCTCAAAATGTTTTCCACGGAGCGGCAACTTGAGCTTGGGAAACAGGAAAAATTCACATGGAGCCATATCAGGCGAATACGGTGCTTGCGGAACGATATTAACATTATTTTTGTTCAAATATTAACATTATTTTTGTTCGAACAAGACATGATGTGTGAGCTGGTGCATTATCGTGATGCAAGAACCATGACTTGTTGTCCCACAATTCCTTCCTTTTAAGACGAATGTTCTCGCGCAAACGCTTTAAAACGTCTAAATAATATTCAGCGTTAACCGAATTTTGCGATTTGTGTGATTTTCAAGCACAATTTCCTTTACTTTTCCGATGTTTTCGTCGTTTACTAATGTTGCTGGACGACGTTCATGAGGCAAGTTTTCAACCGATGTACGGCCCTCTTTGAACGATTTGTACCACTGGAAAACACGTGCACGCGATAGAGCAGAGTCTCCATAGGTTGTCTGCAACATTTTTAAGGCGTCTGAAGCCGAAATTTTGTTGGAATAACAAAATTTCAAACAAATTCTTTGTTCAACTTGAATTTCCATCGTTAAATTCGAAGAACACACTCGAGCTTGACTTGTTTACAGTAGCACAGAAAACAAACTATGTGACATATCACGCTGAAATTTGCCATGTAAGCTTATAACAGTCCTACCAAAAAACAAAAAATTTATTTTTGCCATATGTCATCCGCGGACCGTTTTATTGATAACTTCTCGTTCATATTTGAGCAGAAGTATACATATAGATACGTATGCGTATCATCCACAAATTAAGATTAAGTCATTGCAATAGACTTGGGTAGCGAATAACTGGCATAAAAAATGTAAAGCCAATATTTTGCCGTGCTTCCGAATTGATAGTTGATACTTTTTTTGATATTTAAAAAAAAATATTGGAATTCATACTTTTTGCAAAATAATTAACTACCTGATTTTCACCACTCTACAACTTCAAATGACTGTGATTAAAGCAAATTATTTGTTAAAACACATCTTAGTTAACACCAAATTCTAACTTTAAATCAGTTTTTAATTTTTCTCAATCATAGTTATGTCGACATTATGTTTCTAGCTAAAATGAAATGGAAAAGTTTACTCGGCAATATAAAGAAATATGAGTACTTTAATTAGTTCAAATATATATTATATTTGTCTATATATGTATGTATCATATCATATGGGTTGTGTTAACTCCTTGCCTCTAAAATGTGATTATCCTCGGTCATCAATAGAAAGGTAAGTCATTGAATTTGTTGTATGTTGGTTTGTAATTCGTTTCTCGTGGCGTGGTAACTGTTTCGCTTATGCAAGGCTTCACTACTTCTTTTTCTATATATTGAATCTTTATTGATATTTAGCAAAATAAAGAGTGCTATGGCCATCACGGATGTTATGCATATTAGGCCTCCGCTGGAGAATGTTGCCTTTTTGGAAAAATTTATTCGGAAAGTATTTCGTTTGGTCCTTCTCTAAAAGAGTGGACTGTAATATTGCAGGGATTGTTTTAACTAGCATTACTTCGATATTATTACATAGTAAGTCATTAAAATATTACAACGTGCAGTACATTTATTTCACACTTTATCAGATTCTATTGTACCGCTGAACTTATTAAGCAGAATTACGCCTGGACTTATTTTTTCTTTTGTTGGTACGTGATGGTCATTGATGGTATTACAAGTAGAATTTAAACTATTAACTATTATAGTTATACATAAATCGTTACTATAAATACGTTAATAACATTTGTTTATTTGCAAATTGTTAAAACATTATAACTTTCACATTTGTCTTTAATTCCATATAGCGTATCTTTTCCTGTTAGTACTTCTTTATATTCTGTTTTAATTATGATATTGCTCACTCTCTTTACAGGTCTCACAATTACTCTTTTGAATATTTCATTTAATTTTAAAGGCATTTTAATTATATAAATAATTTCCATATCTGTGCTCAAAATGTTAACTGTTGATCATTCTAGTGCATCTTCGGCACTTTTGAGTGGAACTTGTTCGTTCCATAGTTTGTTGATTTAAAATTTTATTTCTTCTTTGCTTAATAATTCAGATTTTATTAAATTATTCTTTGTTCATTGAATGGCACATTTGTTAGTTTAAGTCTTCATGATCAGGAGATCCTGCTATAAATTTCCATGCCGGAATATAATATGAGGAATATTATCGGTTGATACATTTTTTTTATAATTATTAATAGTCTAATGGTTCCGTGTGTAGAAGTCCACGCAAGTGGGGAAAGTCACTGATTGCTATTCACTTGGAAGTGGCCAGGATAATTCTTCTGCATTATGTCGATGCAGCTCACCACTTTCGTGCCTCTCCCAAGTATTCTCTGGGTAGCTTCCGAACATCCGTTCGAGAGCGAGCTAATGTGAGAATGCGAAGCATCGCAGGATATCTGGTTTGGGACCTGCTAATGATAACGACAACAAAGCCACAGATAAAAACTACTTATTCTGATTACGACCTCTGCAAACGAAATAAGGACTATGATTTGAGGGTATGCAACTGGAATGTCCGGTCTCTTAATGGGGAAAGTGCCTCTGCTTGGCTGGTTGGTGTCCTCGTGAGAGTAAAGGCTGACATCACTGCCATTAAAGGAGCGAAAATTCGGTGTTGGATTTGTTGTGGGAGAGACTTTGCCGCTAATTACTGTCGGTGACTCCCGTGGACGAGCGTCTAGCAACCCAACATCGACTCGGATCACTTTCTTATTGCAGCCAATACATATTATATAACTACGCAATGAATGTTCGACATCGGATATCTGCAATCACAACAAACAGTCAGAAGATTCACCACTCGACTCGCAATTCTGTTCTCAGAGAGTACTGCCCAACAATCCGGCATGCACAAGCAACGGGGCAACATTTCTCGTTCTTTACGTACCGCCGCCGAAGAAGAAATCGGATTGCGGCGGGCCCGAAAAAATAGTTGGTACGACGAGGAATGTCATGCTACGCAGAAAGAAAAGATGCTGCCTATAGAGCCACGCTGCAATCGGGCGCAACGCGAGCCATGTGAGATCACCACCGGGGGCTAAGAAAGGACGAAAAACGTATTATCAGAAAGAAACAAAGAGAGGCCGAAATATGTGAGTGCGAGGAGATTGAGATGCTAACCAATAGGAACAACGCCAAAAAATTCGCCGGCTTACAGAAGGTTTCAAGACCGGGGCGTTTTCCTGTAAGAACAAGGACGCCGATCCGGTGACTGCCATCCAGAGAATGCAGAATGGTTTTACTCAATACTTGCAGCGCCGTCAGAATTGGAAAGACCTCTCCGAGTCGTTTGATACCAAACAAAGTTTCAGACAGGATGACTAGCTGCCGTGTGACTTATTTTACCTAATGCTAGAAAAGAACGTGCGAGCCCCAGAACTTAATAGCTGAGGTACATTTTTTATAAGATCGTACAATTGTGGGCATATGGCAATGATATTGATATCATCGGCCTTAACAAGCACGCTGTTAGTTCTCCATTTCCAAACTGGATAAAGAAGCGAAGCACATGGGTCTGATGGTGAACGAGGACTAAACAAAGTACCTCCTGTCTTCAAACACAGTCGGGGCACTCGCGTATCGGCACCCACGTCACTGTTGAAAGTTATGATTTCGAGGTTGTAGAAGACGTCATTTATTTAGGAAACAGCATTAACACGGATAACAATGTCAGCCTTGAAATACAGCGTAGAACCTCTCTTGCCAACAAGTGCTACTTTGGACTAAGTAGGCAATTAAGTAGTAAAGTCCTATCTCGAGGCTCTCATCATGCGCGTTCTAACGTATGGCGCAGAAGCGTGGTCGATGGCAGCATCCGATGAATCGTCACTTAGAGTGTTTGAGAAAAATATTCTGCGGAAGATTTTTGTACCTTTGTATGTTGGTGACGGCGGATATAACAGGCTGGATCAAGTCATAAGGAAACAAACACTCTAGCTCTGAAAGTATTCGATGCAGTACCAGCAGGTGGTAGCAAAAGAAGAGGAAGGCTTCCTCTTCGTTGGAAAGATCAGGTGGAGAAGGACTTGGCTTCACTTGGTGTGTCCAATTGGCGCCGGTTAGCACGAGAGAGAAACGACTGGTGCGCTTTGTTAAACTCGGCCAAAATCGCGTAAGTTATCGCGCCAATTAAGAAGAAAAAAATAAGCGCACAGTTTTTTATGAATAACATGCAGGTGTTTCTATTAGATTTTCATATTAAACAAAATGTCTACCAGGCGAGACGCGAACGTTGATAACGTGCAATTTATTTTCAGAATATGTATCAAAATACATTTTTCTATTAATTCAAAACTTTTCGCATCATTCTCATTTTCCAGTTCGTAACAGTTTTAGCATTTCACATTATATTCAATGGCGGTATTTCTGCGATAAAAAACGCTCCTAATAAAAAAACAATATCTGCCTTTCGGAGTCGGCTTAAAGCTGTTGGTCCCTCCATTTGTGAAAAAACACCAAAACGCACGCCACAAATAGCAGGAGGAGCTCGGCCAAACACCCAAGAAGGGTGTAAGCACCAATTATATATATAATAACCCAGGATAACAATATTTCTATGGAGTGGCAATTCTTGTTTTCTTTACCTTTTTGGGGATTTCTTTAAACAATCACTAATTTTCTGATACGGAAACGCCATTTTGTAGTGCACATTAGCAGTAAAAGATTTTCATATTATTTCATATTTCTGATAATGATAAAAATAAATGATGAAACACTGTCACTGTCTATCTGTCACACTGTACTATCAAAAAATTCGTACGTCAGTGAAAACGTTGCATGCGACACGTCCATTCCACGGTAAACGGTAAAATTGTATGTTTCAGTGACTTCCACGTAAATTCATTTCCGCCTGTAAGTATGTAGCAAATAACAATTTTGTTTAACATTTTATTTGCCGAGCAGATTATTTCATCTCTCACAGCGTGCATACTACAGGCCTGCCGCAAGCACCGTCGCATACTGAAAAATTATCTCAAAATCAAGCCTTACAAGAACCAAAAGACCCATGATCCCATACCAAAGCAGCAACAAGTCAGACTTGAGAGAACGAAGGAGTTGCTTCGCTTGGCCGAAAGCCTTCAACATGAAAACCTGAACAATTCGTACACTCCCAAAACGATAGGGTTTATTTGACCAATCGTTCGTAAGAGAATTTGAGTCATCGATTTGCCACCAGGAAGCAGCACCCGGCATCTGTAATGATTTGGGCCGCTGTAATCGCAGATAGGCGCTCTCCAATTGTTTTCATCGAGCCTGGCGTCAAGGTAAATGCGAGGTATTATCGGGAAAGTATTCTGGAGGTCACTTTGAAGCCATGGGAGACAAACATTTCGGTAGCAGATCATGGACATTTCAACAGCACCCGACACCGTCTCTCAAAGCTCGAGTGAACCAATAATAGCTAAAACTCAACGTTCCGAACTTCATAACGCCCACACAATGTCTCTCAAATTCACCAGACGCGAGGCATTGAAATAAGCCATTCTCCGCGAGTGGGCCAAAATACCCGCAAGTTACATTCGGGCAGCTTGCGATTCATTTCTGGACCGTCTCAATGCCATAGTCAAGGCAAAAGGTGTTGATATCGAGCTAAAGTAAATTGATTCTTAATTTTGTATTATTTTCACACATTTTTTACTTTGGATTGAATAAAAGTAATTTTCCAAACTAAATTGATGGCCTTTTAAATCGAGTGCCGGACCCGATATATTGCAGATATGATCATTTTTAAGTCTTTGTCTTGGTAATTTTAAATTTGGTAACTAAGAAAAAAATTTAATGTCTCATATTCCAAATGCGGGACCGGAATCATTGTGAGTTCCATCAGAAAAATTTATATTCAATCATTATTTCGATATTTTAAATTTTGCTATCAATGATAATAAGCGCATGTCAAGAAAAAGCGTGAAGAGCAGGAATTAAAAACAAAAAACCTTTATCTTATTGGCTCTATTCTGTCAACGAACAACAAACTACTGCTATATAATAAAATTCTTAAACCAGTCTGGACGTATGGCATTCACCTATGGGGATGCGCAAACGAATCTTGCATGACTATTATCCAACGATTCCAAATAAAGTATTGCGCAACATCGTGAATGCTCCATACTATGTGAGAAACCTCCATAGTGATCTTGGTATGCTGCTCGTCACTGGAGTGACGAAAAAATATGCCATGGCTCACAGACAACGTTTAAGTACACATGTCAATGCTGAAGCATTGGCTTTGCTCCAGCCAAATACTCATCGTCGGCGGTTCAAGCGTAAAGCAGTTTTAGACCAGATGGGCACCCAATAGCAGCTGTACCTTATATATTTATACAATTATACATTGAATTTATGAATGTTGAGGCATCTTAGTTTTTCCTTTTTTAATATATACGTTCAATAAAAATTGCTCGTTAGTTGTAATTTCAAACGTTATTCTGTTTATACTTTACGATGCGTTAATAAAAAAAAACAAAAATAATAATAATAATAAGAAATTTATATTTAAATGTATGAATGGAAGGAAAAACTAGTAAAACTACAGTCTTTCCATTTACCTCAAATATTTTGTACATTCGAAATGTACCCAACCAATTTAAGCAATTATCATAAAATAACGACCACTGTTGCTGCAAATGGATCAAGTGTTGAAAATAACAGCGGGAAACTTTTAATCGATTTTGGAGGCACTGTTACGACAAATAATTGCACATTCATGTCAAGAGTAAAAATATTTTAGGTTAACAGTGTATGTTCTTAAATCAAAAGTAATCGTATTTTGTTTTTGGTTTTTTTGTGATCCGACCTCATCCCTTGGAGAAAATAAAAATAGCAATTGAAATTACCTTTTAAAAAAATTATTTCATTCTGGATATACATAAAATATAGTACATATTTCAATTGACAAAACAATGAATACGTTTTCCGACTTGTTTAAAAATATATAATTTACAATATATAGAAGCACATAAATGTATTATTATAATTTTACAAAAAGTCTTACAACTTCTTTGCCGTCATTTAAAGTCCTTGTAGGAAATAATTTCACAATCTGGTCGCAACAGACTTCATTATAGAGGGGGGATACTTTATTGTCACCCAATAAGTAAATTTCCACAATGCAAGCACTATTTTTATATTTGTTCAATATGTCGAGACCAACAATAGTTTACTTTAAAATGCTTTCAACTTTGCATTTGTTATTTTGTGAAGTTGAGCACAGAGCAGGAAACCTCTAATCTGGTAACATAAAAGCAATAAAATAATGTGTCCTGGTACGCAATAATTCCTACCATAGTCGAAAGGTTTGTACAGGTATGGCCAATATCAGACCGTTAAGCAACTCGCAGCGAATTTGACAGAACGAGCTGACGAAACAGGGGATGTGTTTAAAAAAACTGAGATTGTGTTGGTGATATATGCAAAAACTCAACAAAATTTGCGCTTATGTTACTCCGCCTGAACAACCCCTGGGCAGTCAGAATTCTGTGACGTGGCAGCCGAAGTTGTTCGCACAGTTTTGTTTTTCGCCATAGCTAATAGCCCAACCTGGTAAAGCTATCATCGTTGCTTTGTACTAACTATTACGTATTGCCGTTCGTGTACCCGAAAAACTCACAAGGAAGGGGAAATTGAATCATCGAATTTACCACTGTCAGCGATTTTTCAATCTTCCTGAAAATCTTCGCTAAAAAGAAGCCAAGAAGCGCTCACTTTGCCTTAATTGGCTAAAGTGGTCATTAGATGAGAGATTGCATATTTTGACCGTATATTCTCAGCTTCAACTTCTATGCCAAGTACAGCCACTCAACCAGCCACATTGCGTTCGAACACCATAACTGCAATGTGGCGAGTTGTTGGGACTAACATGGGATCCCTTTAAAGATAATTTCTTGTTTTGCTTAGCCCGACACTTTGGAGGTACCTGAACTTCTAAACAGTCTGCATTATCTACAATAGCTCGCTGTTAGGACTCGCTAGGTTTTAACGGCGCAACGCTAACTAGGGTGAAAATTCTCTTACAGCAAATTTGGAGAGGCAAAGTCGAATGGGACGAGAGTTTGCCGCACTCAATGGACACAGGTTGGTTGGCCTATCGAAAAAAATGGTTCAAAGAACAATTTGTGTGTAAAAAATGGAATTAAGTACTCAAAAACACTTGAAATGTGAGTACTCTGAGTTCAAAAAATATTTTCAAGTGGTACAAGCTTATCACAGAAAGTCGAGAAGATTTAAATAACGACGCTCGTTCTGGACAGCAAGTAAATAACCGATGTAAATGTTGAGAAAGTGAAGAAAAATGTTATGGAGAAACGTCGGAGCACAATTAGAGAAGTTGCTGAGGATGTCGGCATATCGGCATATCAGTTCGATCATGCCTTGCAATCTTTTCTGACATTTCGAGCATGAAGCGTGTGGCAGCCAAGTTCGTGCCAAAATTGCTGAATTTTGGCCAAAAACAACGTCCCATGAGTATCGCTCAGGAATTGTTGAATGACGTCAACGATATTCCAAATTCGCTTAAAATGGTAATAACTAGTGACGAATCATAAGGTATATGGTTATGACATCGAAACCAAAGCCCAATCGTCTCAAAAGAGAGCCAAAAGACGATAGCAGAAAATCACGTAGCATGCAAAACACTTGTCTTATTTTTCCTCTCACAAACAAACTCAACATGCTATTGCTAAAACCGTGAACATATCTTCGAGACGAGTGTACCAACGAAATTTGATTTTTTGAGCAACCTCGTATGCATATCGCGTACCTGTAACGGTCTACACAAGCGAAATATGTTTTACGATGTACGGCAGATATAGATGTCCAGTAAGACTAAAAAGCTTAAACTTTTTTTCTGAAGTATTCCAACAATATCAAATACATCTAACGAAAGAGAAAATGGAGCTGGATTGGCCATATTCTACGCAGAGGAAATGGTGACTTAACAAGGGCCACCATTGACTGGAACCCCCAAGGAAGCCGCAAACGTGGAAGACCAGCGTATACCTGGAGACGACTGCTAGAGTCAGAACCCCAGCCATGCAGCTTAGCTGGAATGAAATTAAGAGATTGGCGCAAAACAGACCCAAATCGAAGAAATTCGTTTTGGCCCTATGTTCCACACTGGAACTCTAGAACTTTTAGATGATAATGATTTAGACTTTACATACCTCCATAAATAATAGTCCAAAGGTGTAATACAACATGATCTTGGTGAACAATCCAAGAGCCGTTGTGGCCCTATGCTCCACACTGGAACTCTAGAACTTTATGATGATGATGATTTAGACTTTACATACCTCAATAAATAATAGTCCAAAGGTGTAATACAACACGATCTTGGTGACCAATGCACTGATCCGAGACGAGAGATTTATTGCTCACCAAAACGACGACGCAGTAAATCCATTGTTACACGGTCTACATGGCAAGTAGAGCCTTATTGAAACGAAATATTGTGGAGATTACGGGCTTCAATTTCCGGCATCAAAAAGTCGTTTATCATGGTGCGATAGAGATCGCCACTGTTACATTGACGTCAGCCTCGCCTTTAAAGAAATATGGGCCGATTATTCTTCCAGCCCAGAAGCCGAACCAAACGGTTATTTTCAATGGATGTAGTGGCTTCGGGTTGCTCTTCAGCCCAAATATGATAATTTTGCTTATGTGGTGGGCTCGTTTTACGAATGCACGAGCTTTGCTTTGGGAGAAATTCCCTTGCGTTGCACATTTTAGAATGTTTGCCGGCAAAGCAGTCATCGCTGTCGCTTCTGCGCCTATGGAGGTATTTTGTTTTTCTAAGTATAATACAATATTTGGAATTTCAACTGATGGACGACAAATTTTATTGAGTAACGGGCATATATTTTTATTAAATAAATACATGTACATACATGTATGTTAAATATAAAATTGTCTACTTTTATGTGATATAAATATTAAAATAACACAACTATGTATAAAATATTTTATATGAAAATCCTACAAAATTAAAAATAGGCAAACCAAAATATTGCCAAAACATCAAGTAAGCTACATTTGTTCATACAAAAAAATGCATACATTAATATGTGTACGTAATGTATGTACGTTTGCCGTACCCTTGCTTAGTGCTGAGGCAAAGACAAATCGACACCGCACTTACTTCGTGTATATTTCTCTTTGTGTATACGAGCAAAACCATCGTTTTGCGCCTCTAGAACTTGCCCTTTCTCTTCTTTCCACCTGACCGACCGCAACTACGTACATGTATGCCCGTTTGGCAAAAAGTGAGTGATTGTGACTTATTACATAGGGGGCGTCCATAAATTACGTGAGGTGTTTTTTTTTTAATTTTCTGTACCTCCCTCCCCCCCTGATGAGATGTCGTGAGATTTTATTCAACCCCCTCCCCACCCCCCAATCTCACGTGAGTTTTTTAAAAATGTGGCTTTCTTATGTAAACGCGTTAGATTGTTATTGTAAAAAGAAAAAAAATTTGCTTCGTGCTTTTATTTACGACTAGTAAAGACTAGTAATCAATATTGCTGAGAGTTAAAAGTGTAATAAAAATTTAACAATACTCGTTGAAGACTTAAATCGTAACTACTGCGATTAAAAAAAGAATATCTACTCTATTTCAGTCCATGGAGAATCATGCGCGGTTTCAAGAGAGACTATTGGGACCAACATGTCCATATGATTTTCAGTAAAATTATCTGCTCCTTCAACTTCGTTCTGATCTAACCACTCTAAGCCGTTGACGCTTGCGCACAGTAACTCATTAGCTCGTCTTTCGACAATCCGTGAGGGTCGCACTTTGCGGTACATACGCGCTTGCTTAGCTGGTGCAATGTGCGCTGCTCGCCTGTGCTCTGCAGCTCTTGTGATAGATGCGAAGTAAATACCGCATGTACTGCAGCATATTTTCTCTAAATCATCACGTATACTTGGGCAATAGAGATCATAAGGCGTGCTGATAAAGGCATCCAGCGGTTGAATCGGTAGGCGTATTAGAAATGGAGCAAGTGACTTTCCGTCATGTTCTTTAAAGTCCGGAATTATCAAACGTCAATCAACCTAAGTGATGGGGTATGGAGGTGGCAGAAAACGGTCGTGAAGAATAATATGCAGATCACTCCGGCGTGGGCTGCAGCAGTTCTGATCATTTCTTAATAAAAATTTGTTGACATTCGCGCTCGTTAAAAAACTAAAGAAAAACAATAATAAAATAGGCACGCATACAGATTTGATATGAATCAACTGCAATGTACCTGGAGTAAATATTGGCTCTCTCTCTAAACAAAGAAGGTTGGAACCTGTCCGTGTGTCGCTGCCACTCAGCTCGTACGCTCTTGTTCATCGAGTCGCACGTTCGACTGATAGTGGCGCGAAAACAAACGACGGGCTACACTGTACCGTAAATTCAGATTAAATTGAGCTATTTGGTATAAAACAAATATGGTGGTTTGACAGCAGTAATTTATAACGTCGAAGTATGAATAAAATTATTTTCTTTCGAACGAATTAGTGAATGATCTTAATCATACTACGATTACGCTTAAGATTAAATCTTAAGCATGTACAATCTGGATAATGGACTAAAATAGTATAATTTTTGTTTGTTTTAATCAGAAAAAAATTGCGTGATATTTACCGAGACCGCCCCCTCTCTCCAACGTAAGATTAGATGAGATTTGACTCGACCCCCTCCCCCCTTAAATATCTTACGTAATTTATGGACGCCCCCTTATTCAATTTTATTACCTATTATATATGTTAACCGAATCTCAGCCATTTTGAAGGATATATTTGATTTTCTTACGTAACGAGGGTAATGGCAACGTTTACTAAAAAACTGAGATTGAGTTGGTAATATACGAAAAAAATCAATGCAGTTTGCGCTCATTACTTCGTTGCCGTCTGAACAACGACTGATTGGACAAATGTGTTAATTCGTGTGAAATGAGCTGTCATACTCCTTGCTCTAGGTTTGCAAAATCGGCTCAGCTCGGGGCATTGAGCATCACTGTTTGCAGCAATACAAGCAAGTGGTGTCTAGCTAAAACCAAAGCGTGAACCTCCCTGCCCCCTCTTGATGGTCAACTTTACATGTTACCCCAAGGTGGGACAGGGGGGGCTATTACAAATGTCATTGCTGAGAGGTTCCTGACAGCAGGAATAAAATGTTAAGGGTAGGGATTCTCGAAAACAAAACTCGTTTGGACGTCAAAGAGGAAACAACTCGGGCTGGAATATCAGCCCACACGTCGGCGAGAGATAAGGCTGCTACCACCGGCAGGCACGGTGAGGCTACAAGCCGTGTCGCCAAACTTCCACTGTAACGGGAGCAGGTTTCAGTGGTCGCAGTACTACTGCCAAACAAACGAAAAGCGCTCTGCATCGCGGAGGTGCCATTGTCCAAGAGAACTCGGACCACGAAGGCGTTGGGAGCGTTAATACTGTTGAAGAAGGGGATCTTCTACGTTCTCTGGCAGGGTCCAAATATGCTGTCTCGGATAGTAAAACCAGGCCAAGGACCAAGCCAGATAAGGAGAAATTGGATGCCAAAACAAAATACAAGGCTACAGTTAAAGTTTGTGACCGATTTGGCAGCAAGTCCAACCTGACCAAGCAGGAGGAGGAATGGTTGGCTTGGGCTAGAGAGGAAATCAAAAATGAAAATCTGTGCAACAAAACCATAATTTGCTGCCTCCGATCCGAAGTATGCGAATCGGATCGAGAAAGAACTAGCAATGAAAAGGCAACGTTCTGCAGATAGCGAAGCTTCAGTACCTTCGAAAGAGCAAAAGTATAAAGACGAGATGGCAAAGCCGAAAAATCTGTATAGAGAAAAACTGACAACATCAAAAGCAGCGGCAGCGGCCAGTCAAAATGCCAAAAAACCCTTGATAGTGGCACACATAGACCGCAGGGACAAGCTCGGTAAGGTAAGCCATCTTTTGGTACCATGGTTAAGAACGATACTCATAGAATGTTTGGAGTTTAACTATGTTCTTGTTTCGTGGAGAAAAGCGAGGGTTGTGTTTATTCCGAAAGCAGGAAAAAGGCACCCTCAAGCAAAGTAAATAAAAAGCAGTCGAGCACCTTCTCTGTAGATGTCTAGCTCTAGTACCCCTCGAGCGTTTGAGCATAAACTAAACGATTTCAATTATATCAACTGCATCACTTGATTCTAACATCGCCTTGACTATCCCTCTTCAAAATTATGAAAATGATATAGTGCGAAAATAATTTATTCAGTAATTTCTTGAAGCGATATTATCCCAAAAATCGTATTAATATATTCAAAATAAATACTTCTATGTATTTTCCAATTTCAGTTCAGTCATCCGCAAATATAAATGATCTAAGCTTAAGAGCGAAAGCTCTATTTTAATACAAAAAATGATTGCCTTTATATAGATTGATTAGTTACATTTATGTCATTTGAACTATAAGAACAATAACTGGTTTGGACACTTCACAGTATACACTTTTTCGCTTATTCATATTTACATCAATTTGCTTGCCCCATAGTTTCGTGGCTTTTAAACTTCCAACGTGAACTAAACTATCAAACAATGTTTGAGTGAACTACATACATATTTCTGTTTCGTACAGAACAAACAAATTTTAATTAACTTTTGAATATTAATCGTATTGCAAAAAAAACAAAATGTGTTGAATAAGTTTGCATAACAGTAGCAAAAAAAATTACACATCAAGACGGTACATCAGTTTATTCTACTTGTACAGCATCTATTCTTAGTTACTATTAACTTTTAATTAAGGAAATCACCATAATAGATATCAAAGCTTTATTCCATTATTTTGTCGCGAAAAGTTCTGGATATTTGCTAATATCAGAACATTATTGGTTTGTCCTTGCACTGATCTATCACGTATCCGGTGAAGCGTTTAAGGAACTTGGGATATTCGCGCTTGTAAACAGCGCGCAAAGCGGAGGCAGGCGCCCAACCACCAGGATTCACTATATTGAACATAAAAATGAAAACTTTGTAATAATTTAATAATAGATTCACCACTTCCTTGTAGCTTACCGACAGAGCAGTATGTGATTTTACATGTTAATTCATCGCGAGTAAGATCATCGTTTTTTGTTTTTCCAGGTGGTAAATGCGTCTGGCAAGCTAAAATCACCGTCAAAAATATACGAACACACTTGCCATTTTTTGACTAGAATATAAAGAAATAATGATAGAATTAATCGAAATTTTTATCTTATGAATAACTAAATAAAAAATGTTCCAGCCAATTTCCAACCACCACCTTTACAAGTATTTTTCCATTAAAAAAGTTTCAATTTTTTCTTTTAAGCTTAACGATTACATTGAACAGCACTACAAAATTGTTTAGGTAAGTATTCCCGCTTGGGGTAATTTGAAGCGAAGACGTTAGTAAAATTAGCTTTTTTTTGGCGCCACGTCTTACGGGCCTTTTAAACCCTTTCTTGAGAAGTTATATTTTCACACCTTTGATCCTGCCCATTTATTGTGCAGAAAGTCGAATCGTGTATCTAATATGTAATGCTATTCACCAACGATATCAAGTTGATGTCATATCGATCAATAAATCACAGCAGGCATGTATGCATATATAGTAATTGGCTCTATGTAGGGAAGTGACATAGAATAACAACTTGGAGCAAAGGGTAAATCGTGCGCAGTGTCGGAGAGCATTCAATAAAGCCCAGGGTCTTAAACTAGTCACTTTAATCCGAGCGATTATGAAATGCCTTAGCGCAAGTAAGACTTATCACAAGCACAATCTAGTAGACTAAGTTGGGGCGTTTTGGGATCAGATGTCCTGAGTCTGATTCCCCGGAGTTGGAGGACTAATAAATTAATTAAAGCTGGTCTACTAAAACCCAGGAGAAAATGATGTTTTTGGCTTGAATGTGTTTGTAGACCTCACCACATCGCACACATTTATTCTTCCAATCTTTTTTGCAGCCGACCCACATTAAATTTTTCAAAACCGAGTGCTCAAATATGGTTTTGTAATTTTAATGAATTAAATTTTCATTGATTTAAAAATTATACCGAAGTTATGTAGGGCTGAGTCAGGGTAAATTTTTTTATAAATAATAAAAGTATACAACATCAAGTAATTATGTTACATTGAACAGGTAGCAGCAGTAGAGCAAAAGCAACAAACGCAATGTATTTTGTTTTTGTTTTTTATCCCTAAAATATCAAAATATAAAAATAAAATAATAAAATAAAAAATTAAACCAGCTGCTTTGCTGATACTACTTTTTAAATGCGCCTTATTTTGAATGCAGTCTTGTAAAACGTTAGCCGAAGGCCTGCCATTTGCTCTGAGCTCTTGAGTTTCGTACCACTCCGGCATTTGTTATTGCGACGAAGTATTTACACTCAAGATCGATGGATTATATGGCAAGCTCATTGGGCTCTCCATTCCACTGGCGGCCAGAGTGCGAGCGGTATGAATTTCGGCGGATAGTAGCACAGTTTTGACGGAAAATACTGAGCTAAACAGAAACTCTTAATCAGCTGCAGAAACACTTAAGCATTGTAAATGGAAAAGTCCATTACAATTAGAGAACTTTGGCTTGGTTACGATCAACCTTAAGCCGGCACAAACAAGTTCTTATTAATAATAGTATATAAATTATATAAAAGAGTCTCTGACACATTTATTTATTTCTGAAATCGAGGTAATTCCTGTTTAGTAGACATAAAAACTTTAAAGAGCGAAAAATACAACAGCTAACACCAACCAAGCAACGCTAATTTATATTATTTAAATGTTTTCTTAGGCCCCATGTTTCGTCTAGGAACTATGGGAATATATTTATATATATAAATGTTTTCAGGCAAATTAAAATAGTATAAACACTTATTAGAAGCGCAAGAGTATGACTCTTTTCATTAAAACTGGAAACGATTTCAAAACTTCTATAAATAGTTAGAGTATTTTGCTTTTGCTCAATAAGTACTGTTAATTTTCTACCAGTATTTCTCTGATCTGGCCGATAGATTCGAGTATATAAATTATAATTTAACATAATACATAACTAACTTCCTGTTTGGAGTAATCCGTGGAGTTATTACAAACAACCCACATATCCTCAGCGTCTTCATCCAGGGCATCAGTAATTTTGCGCATATGTGACCAAAAAAGAGCATCACGTTGGCTGGCAGGCCAGATCCGTTTATGTGTTTGTAAGAAAACGAATGTGTCTGGTGATATTTTTTCTAATATCGTGCAGTCTTCAAGCGTTGCTACAAAAAGTTGTCAAGAGATATTTAATATTTATTGGAAAAATTTAAATGTGGATTAAACAACTGTTCCGTACTTACTTTCCCAGTCATTTCGAAATTCGGGCATGAAGAAGTAATGGCACATTTCGCGTGCCGTAACACCATTAACACTGTGATACGCTTTTAAGGGATCCATGACTAATCCATTTACCTCCTCTTCCCGCTTATACATTTTTATTTCACCTTCATCGGCAAATATTTGCCAACCGTTACCTCCCTGCCCGACTCCTTCGCGAGCATAATGTAACTGTTCTCTACAAACGCGATCGATCTATGAAACGAAAATTAAACGAAATTAAAATTACCATAACAAAAAGCTTAACTTGATTGTACTATTACCTCGGGCCATAATTCGTGTTTTCTCGCCAGTCCGCCAGTGCCGAATCCTTCTAAGTTGGGATTATTTCTTTCTGTGTTGGGTGGATGCGGCCCGTGGGCCAACGTTAATGATTGCTGAGATTGCAATTTTAACTTTGCGCGAATTTGCATGTCTTCTTCGATCTTTTCCAGGCCAGTTTCAACGGCATCAAAGAACTCATCTTCGGGTAACGTGGAATGTGGACCCTCCTGAAAAAAGATATAATTATTTTTGTACCTCGCCAGCCATTTTGTTTATTTGTTTATTTTGCAATTATTTGTTTATTCTTAGTAAATCAAGAAATGCATGAATAAATACTAGATGATAGTGGGAAATACTTACATATGTATTTATATAATTCATTCATTGACAATTTGAAATTTTTTTTGGAAAATGAAAAAATCAAAAGCCAAAGAATTTTAAATCTTATTAAAATATCTCAATGTCCTATGTATCAGAGCATAAGAGGCATAAACCATTCTAACACGATCCATAAAAGAGCACAGGACTGAAAATGTAAAAGATACAGCAGAGTAAAAATACTCTCCTTCTATTTTGTTTTACATTTATTACAAAATTAAGCGATCTGAAAGCGAAACAAAGAAAATGTTTTTTTTAATTCGTTCAAGGGTATTAATATGGCGACCAAATGACCCTTACTACAACCACGGAAGAGATAGGCGTCAACTTGTCAATACTAAACAGCAGAGAACAGGTTCGTGCCAACATGACTTTATCACAGCAGAAAGCTGATATTTTCCTCGATAAGTCACGAATAAAAATCGGTTGGGTGAACTGCAGAATGGGACCTCAGCTAAGCATTAAGTGCTGCTTCAATTGCTTCGGCTCAGGCCACCTAACATAGAATTGCAAAGGGCCCGACAGAATGGCCAAGGTTTCTGCATTAGGTGCGACCACAAGCTCAAATAATGCACCAAAGCCCCAAAAAGATGTTTGTGCTCTGAAGCAAATCACAATTCGACTGATCATATACCGGGGTCGGGAAGTTTATATGTTATATTGACAGTGACAGTGTTCTTCCTTGACAGAAATTCAGTATCATATCTCCGCGTTACAAAATGAATCCTTTTACGCTTGAACAACGTTGGGAGATATTGGAAACTTATTGCCAAAGTCAATGCGGTGTAGACCGAACAATGCGTTTGTTGAAACGAATTTAAAATGGTCTTTTCATTTCGGCGGCTATATTAACAAGCTAAACTTACGTATTTGGGGATCGAAAAACTGGTACACGATAATCGAGAAACCAATGCATCCTCAGAGAATAACAGTTTGGTGCGGTTTATGGGGCTGTGACATCATTGCCCCATTGGAAAACGCTGCAGAGCCATGATAAACGAATTTTAGTGGCCGGAAACTTAAGATTGGACTTGGGCGATCTTTGGTTTTGGCAGAATGGCGTTCTATGATACACAGCCAACGTGAAACTCGATCTTTTGAGCGCCAAGTTCGATAATCGTGTTATCAGCTATCTCGACGATATCAATTGGCCCCTCGAACAAGCCATTCGTAAGATAGAGCCAGAAACCGTCACCAAGATTTTGGAAGACTGTCTTAACAGGATGCGCTACTGCGAAGCCACCCGAGGCAGCCACATACATACATGAATGAAATCGTGTTCCATAAATAATGAATCTTTGGATTAAACTTATAATAATAACCACGCTGTACACTGATAGAAGAGGATATCCAAAAAATTACAAAAAATCAGTTATCATTAACAAACAATCAATAAACAATGTTGATGTATTTATAATAAACTAATATTTATTATTTAACGTACAATGGTTTCTTTGGTGTGTGTACGCTTTATTTATTTGGGCGGAAAGCGGGCAGATTGCATTCTTTAAATGCCTATGATTGAATGTATTTTTTTAAATTAAATTATAAATGTATATTTATCTTAGCACTTTGTTGGCTCATCAAAACATTGGACAGAATTTTGCAAATAAGCAACTGTCATCACATTTATCGTAACTATTTTTTAATTTTTTTTTTTACGAAAATTGTTGATAATCAAATAACGTTCGAATGTATATAGATAATAATAATATAACGTTACTTCATATTTCAATCGGTAAGCAAGCGATAGTGTGCATAGAATAATTAAACAAATTCACAACGTCTAAAACAACTAACAAAACACGCATTACAAATACAATATTTGTGTCGTTCACCAAGTTGACGCGATCGTTGCGAATCACCCACTGAGTGATTGAATTGAAAACGTGAACTAATATGCATTTACAACTGGTGCTCTATGATCGAGCTAAGCAATTTTGCTTCTTCTACATAGGACTTAATAAATAAAACAAAGTAATTCAAGACATACTTTTTTCGAAATTACATACCTACATGCATACCATAACATTAAATTAACTGAAGTAGGTGAATGAGTATGTGCAAAATATCAATACGAAAAAATATTTGGAGATAATTGACCATACACATTTTTTTACAACCTCTTCTATATAAAATACGTGAAGTGAAGCGCCTTAAAACTTCATCGCTTCTATTTTGATGAAATTTGGTTTTTGAGAGATAGGTGTTCACAATGTTTATTTTTTTTTTCAAGCATTATTTTTTTAATTGTAAGCAGAAAAGTTTTCGGGCCAGGTGCAAACAAAATAAATGATATCTTTTTTTCGAGTTTTTACCGTACTTTCGTTTTGATTTGTCAACTATACTCCGCAGGAAAGGCAGTGCGTAAATTTGAACAAAAAGTACCCACACCCCTTGAACTTCTCCAGAGAGCACTGAGGAAACTTTTTTAAAGTTAAGAAAATTTTTAAAATTAAAATTTAAAATTAAAAAATTTTAAAGGAAAGCTCATATACATTTTTTTAATTGTAGACAAAAACCTTTCAGAGATGTTAAATACGATTTTTCCATCCTTCCAAAACAAAATTTTTTTTTAATGCCAAATACAAAACAATACATAAATAAACTACAAGCGTACAGAATATTTGACGGCTCTACTGTACGATAAGCGTCATGCTGCATGTTTGCTGTGCCTCGCGTACATATTGTCGCATACGCTACGATGACGATGCGACCCGTGTGTTTCGGTGGCCTTGTGGAGTGAAATTCACTGAAATATTTTTCATAGAAAATAGTTTTTTATTGTAAAACTAGTGGATTGACTACATTTTTTGTTTATCCATATTCGACATAAATATAAAGATGAGATAGTTCTCCAATTCTGGGGCAAGCGAGAGAAGCAATCATTTTTTAAATGCATAATAAGTGAAACGATACTCTTTTTGGTTCCTTTTTAAAGAGCGCATTTGCTTCTGAGCTTATATTGTGCTTCAGGGTATGCCAAAATTTGTGTTTCGAATTCCTAAGATGGTGGCATTTTGGCTCCCCCAAAGCCTTTTCTTTTTCTAGGGAAAGTCCATTGATTCGTTAGGAGCGGTACATTAGGAATGACTCAGACCTCATAAGAATAACAATAACTCAGCGGATATAGTACGGATTTAAAAATAGAAACATCTTTATTGGTATTTTGGATGGTGGTATATTTTACAATATTATTTTCCCGAACTTTATCGGACTTAACCCAATCATCAGAGAATTTTAGAAAACAGTTGTGTTTACTCCGATATTGTCACGGTGGAGACAACATAAGACCGTTTACTTCTCAGCTGATTTGCTGCCCTATCAGGGAATGTGACGGCGGTTTGTTCACGCAAAAACTAAGATTGTGTTAGTGATATAAGAAAAAATCAGCGAGCCACTGTTCATGTTACTTCGTTGCCGTTGGAACGACTGATTGGAAGAGCGTGAGGAAGAATGCGTGTGAAGAGGAAGAATGCGTGTGAAAGGAACGGGAACAATTCCGCTGCCGAGTCCTCTATGACGTGGCAACCGAAGTTACTCTCACAATTTTGCTTCAGATAGCCAAACTCTGTATTGTATATCTCTTCAATATTATGTAGAAGGAAATGAGCGCTGCCGTTAAGAAGAGAGTTCCAATAGAAAATTGATTAATGCTAGGTGAAGCAAGAGAAATATCTACGGTGTGAGTATGGTATATTATGAGAAGTGAGTTGAAGCCCCTTTTATTCACAGTTAAGTTGGAGTGCTGATACAATTGCTGTATTGTTTTTCCTCTTTTGTTGGAGACCTAACTCGAACAATGTGAATTAAACAAATAAAATTATAAATCAAGTATATCTGAACTGATAGATCACTAAACGTAAGCACATTTATGCTTTTGAAAAGCTGCAAGAGCAAGAGGAGCAGCAGCAACTCCTCTAAAAAGAAAAAAAACAAGGGCAAACTTGCCAACAAAAAAAAAATAAAAAGATAAAAATATCCTTAGAATTAAGCTTGAATATAACATTTAAAACATATTTTCTTAAATAAACGAAACGAAATTGTTTTTGGTATTTTGTTTTGGTATCAAGGTAACGAAATTCTGAAAGATAATATTTTTTGGTAGTCATTGAAACGAAATAGTTATAATTTACTCCGATTTCTAGGGCATGTGCAAGTTTAAATTTGTTTTTCAATTCTTCTGGTGCTGATTTTACGTGGCCGTATGGTATCTTAGTAAACCATCTTAAATCGTTTTTTCCTTAGTAATTACTAAACTATCTATTATAAATTAGCTTAACATAGTCTGCAAGAATGTATCCATTCAAACACAAATAAACAAATAAATATATCCAATGCACCAGATGTCAACGGCATGGGCATACCCAGCAATTTTGCAATTGCAGCGCAAGATGCGTAAAATGCGTTGGTAATCACTTAACTGCTGACTGCCCTCGAAAAGGGACTTCAAAAAAAGTAAAATGCGTGTTATGTGAAGGCAACCATCCCACCATTTACAAGGGTTGTACTGTTTACAAGAACCTGTAATGAAAAGCGTATCCCACTGTGCGAAAAGTGCTTGGAAATATCGAGCCATAACCGCCGAAAAAATGTATCCCACAAATTCGAAATTTTACAGGGGAAGGTTTTTTTTAAATTAAATCAGTTTGAATAAAGCCATTATTTTAAAATTTATAATGTAAACATTTTTTTGTGTAATACATTTAATTTTAATAATTTTAAATAGATATTTGCATCATAAGGGTTGTTTTTGTGGGATACATTTTTTTTGCTTTCCTTCTGGCAACCTATTATTAAAAAAGTGTGTGGGTTACACAAAAATTTATTTTAAGGAAGTGACTTCCCGTTTTTTTTTTATTTCATTTTTTTACTTAGTCCTTAAAATTAAATTACATTTGATTTAAAAAAAATATATGTATACATTTCTTAGTATATTCGATAAAACAAAAATAAAGTAATGTAATTCATATATTTAAAGTTTTCTGTTAACAAAGTAATGTTAATTTAAAATCTTGTAAAATACTATCTAAATACTATCTTCCTGGTCGGTTTCAGGTAGCAAATCTTTAACAGATCCATTCCATTTTAAATTTAAATACTCGTGTTGGAATTTTACGGGTAAAGTTTTTCTATCGCAAAGCGTTTTCAAATCCTTATATTTAGCAGAAGAAATGTTTAATATATCATCATATAATTGAGTAGGTCCCTCACAAACTATTTTGGAATTTCGTCTGGATCGTGGAATTGAATCTAGATCATAATTTATGGTTTCAGATTCATCAAAGTAGCTATATTTAAGAGCAATATTTGGAATATTTTTTTCCAAAGTAACAGAGCGTAATTTTGTAAATTGAATTTTCACTGAATTTGGAAGTAACGCCTGTGAAGGAACCGCTGGTAATTGTTCTATAAAGGATTTTACTAGCGATATGCTTGCTTCTTCAGATTTGTTGTGTGCAGTTGGCTTTTTTATATTTTCAAGGCAAGTTTTAAACGAACTTCTATTTTTTATTACGGATATTAAAAGAGTTTGTGAAATGTTCAACGTTTTCAATAAAAATTGTTGACAAACTTTAAAACTGCTATTATTGATATTGATAAAATAATTAAAGCTGCACTTTTTTCTGTCACTTTCTCCATATCGCCTTTTAATATCGACTTGTTTAACACAAGAAGACAGCCAATCTTTCTGTCTAATTTTGTTGCCGATTCCCCAAAAATGTTCATTTATTCTTACTCTTTCATCTTCAGAAATTTTATCATGACACGAATTTGGACATTTTTTCTTTAAGCACGGGTTGAGCAAAACACTCGTATTTTTTTTGTTAACTTTTTGCAGCCTTTTAGGTATTCTCTTTTGCTTTCTGTAGCCCCTTTTCCCAACACACGTTTCCTCCTCGACTTTTTTTAAACTTTCCAAACCATTTAAATCAACGAAAGATTCATCTGAACCGCTATACGGTACCAGGGAGAGCTGTAAAAATATCCAATAATTGAAAACAAAACCATATTTTGCAAAAAAAACAAATTCATACCTTCGACATATTGTTCTAAAGCTTTATCTTTAATTAAAGTCTCAAAAAATTGTGTTTTTTTTTCATTTTTTTCCCTTGTGTTTCATTTATTTTAAAAGAGAATTTAATTGTATCCCACACAAGCGTTCAAAGAAAATGTAAACAAGTCACCATATGCATTTACATTAAAATTGTTTTTGTTATAAAATCATAACGGTTTAATTTACAGCCATGAAATTTTGACAGATAATGCAAATGATGTTGAATTATAGATTTCGATAACAAAACAAAAATCGATTATGGTGTGGGATACATTATTTTGGCGGTAATGGCTCGATATTGTCCCACGATATGCAACAGTAAAGAATACGATGTCTTACGCGGGAGCCCTAAAAAACAGGTTACCGGCACAGGAACAACCACAAACAACTATTGTGAAATTGAAGAGCTTAAGAGAATGTTAAAAACTCTAGTCGAACAAATGAGTACTGTACTTAATCTATTAACAGCATTGCTCCCAAATGTACCAAAATAAATGAGACGCTGATACTTGAGATTTGTAACGCCAATGGAATCATCCAGCACAGCTACGAAGTAGAAGTATTTCCCGATCCCTCATCAGTCCACTCACCACTGATTTTGACTTTAAGTTCTTGTTTTTACGAAAAGAAAAACTCAAGCAAGGTTGCACAACAAACGGACAAACCGGGTATATTTTTTCAACAAATGCATTTGAAGTGCTGCATAGACGGCAACGTCAGAAATAGAGTGCAACTACGCCGTCACACATATTGACGATCGCATTAAGACTTTAATATATGAAATACGCAAGCTACGGCGTATATGACAAAAATGACAAACAACACCTTAACAGGCTCCCACACAATTAAAAACCGCACTAAAAGACGCAAAGAGTGAAGAATTTCAAGAGTACGCTAGCTACGGACTATTCACTGTGAAAGGTAACGAAAACAATGTTACAGCCAACATCTAACATTGCACCGATAAAAACGTCCAACGGAAATACCGAATTTGCGAAACACCTTTCAGAGGTTTTGGTACCATTTCCCAATGAAAATCCGGAAAAAGACCATAAAATTTAAAATTTTTTCTCCGTGCCATTTCAAATGGATTTCCCCCGATTCCACGATTTACTTGGGAAGAGGTAAAACACACAATAAGCAATGATCTCAAAACAAAAAAGGCGCGGGATACGACCTCATAACGAGTATGGTTTTAAAAGAGTTACCCGCTTGTGGCTATAATACATTTAATGCGATGATCCAAAACGAGTACTTTCCCATGCATTGGTAAGTGCTGATATTATACTTATTCCAAAGCCTGGGAAACCTCCTGTTGTTTCTAACCTTTTTGAAAAGCTGCTTCTGCAAAGACTTAATCCGATAATTCAACAAAGAAAATTAATTTCAACACACGCCGACGTACCCTAACGAAAAGCTCATATACACCCACTAATGCCGATGATGCGGTTATAATGTCCAAAAGTGACCATGCCTCAATTGCTTCTTACCACTTACAAGAAAACATGGCGTAGAAACCAAATCTATGCAGATTACTTTCACGCTTCGGTACGACCCTAATACCTAAGACAGATAATGCTAAATATTTACTCTCATGCTGAAACTCCGTTCACTTTACTGGTTACTGGGCTACAAATAACAACCTCATATATAAAATAATTATTATATCAATATGAATCAGTCATTCAAATCCCCGAGCAATTAATCTTTTTAATAACAACTTCACTTCACGAAGATTAAAAAAATGTATGCGCAATGAATTAATGCAAAGATTTTAAATGTAATATGTATAAACTATTGTCTCGTATTATGTTATACTTATATAGTGTGGGGAATTATGTAACGAACTCCATTGGGTTTCCCACGCAAAGTTAAACTTCTTTTAAATGTAACTATAACTAATGCTAAATGTTATTTTTTATGACAGATTGTATGTAATAAATGGAGTTAAACAAAAAACAAATGCATTAAATGGATAAAAGTAAATGCTAGGTGATATATAGGTACATAAAATGTGAGTAATATGCATTTGCTCCGCTTGTTTATTATACACTGGATTAATCGACTAGGCAATCATAATTCCTGACAAGTGGAAAGCATGGAGAGTGGTCCCACTATTCAAAGCCGGGAAACCCGTCAATCAAGGGGAATCTCTTCGCCCGATAACTCTCCTTTCCTCAATGCTCACATGAGGCCCTCCTACTCCCACTCAATGAACGGATGTGGCTATCTTCCTGTTACCTCGCACATGACCACGAGGAGCTACCGAGATTAATATTCAAAGATCTGGTAGCGCAGGCGCAGAAGCTTGGCGCAAAGCTAATTATTGGTGCGGATGTAAATGCGCACCACGAGATATGGGGCAGCACTGATACTAACGCTAGAGGTGAGTGTCTTTTTGATTATCTGATAGGTACTAAACTACAGATTTGCAATAAAGGTAATAAACCTACTTTTGTCATTAGTAATAGACAGGAAGTGTTAGACGCTACTTTTGCTTTTGACTCCGTTATTGACAGAATTAGGAACTGGGAAGTTTTGGAAGAACATTCCTTCTCTGATCATAGATATATCTCGTTTGAGGTTAGCAAAAATCTACCGAAACCTAAGCCTGGTAGAAATATCAGGAAAACAGACTGGGAAAGGTATATAGATTGTATCGGGGTTACCCTAGGAACATGTCCATCAGTGGTACCGCAAAGCATAGAAGGACTAGAAAATTTGGTGCACAAAATTACCTACAACATGAATGCTGCCTTAGCGGAAGCCTGTCCCTTAAGAAGACTGAGGGGTAAACCCAAGCCTAAGTGGTGGACGGTTGAACTAGGCAAGCTTCAAAAAACAAGCAGAAGTGCTTTTAATAAGGCAAAGAAAACACGTCTCGCAGAAGATTGGAAAGATTATAAAGATGCTCTGAAAATCTACAAGAAGGAAATCAGGAAGGCCCAAAGGCAATCTTGGAAATCCTTTTGTGAAGAGGTTGAGGGGGCAACTGAGACCTCCAGACTTCGTAAGATCTTAGCGGGAAGTCCTCAAAATTGGGAACTGCTACAGAAAAGTGATGGTACGTTCACTACAACCAGTAAAGAGTCCTTAGAACTTTTACTCGATACTCATTTTCCAGGCTGCTCAGACATTACTGAGCATGATATGGAAAATACAGTACACTGCCGTGAAGTCAGAATAGATGCTATATCTGAGGATCGGCTCTTATGGGCGATTGAAAGTTTCAAACCCTTTAAATCACCGGGTCCAGATGGCATTTACCCAGTGGAACTGCAAAAGACCGCCGGATATCTAGCACACTGGCTGCTAGCAATATTCAAAGGTTGCTTTCTCTACGGTCATATACCTCTTAAGTGGAGACAAGTCAAAATTGTTTTCATCCCAAAAGCGGGTAAAAACTCACATACCCATCCAAAAGACTTAAGACCGATATCTCTTTCTTCCTTTCTATTGAAAACTTTGGAGAGGTTGATAGAATTTCACTTAAGCCTAACTATAGATAGAAATCTTATCTCTACGTCACAACATGTCTACACGAAAGGGAAATCGGTAGAGACGGCTCTACATAACCTTATCTACACGGCAGAGAGTTCACTAAACAAACAGGAATTTACTTTAGCCGCTTTCCTTGATATTGAAGGGGCCTTTAACTATGTCGAAGGGGGGGCAATTACTGCAGCACTCACTGATCTTGGGGTAGAACCGGGCTTGGTAGGCTTCATTGGCAAAATGCTAAATAGCAGAATCATTGAAGCGGAACTAGGAGAATCGGTGCTCAGGAGATTGGTAAGTAGAGGTACACCGCAAGGCGGAGTCCTCTCACCGTTTCTATGGAACGCAGTTGTAAATAAACTTCTGTTAATACTGGAATCGGTGGGCTGTAAGGTGATAGCTTACGCCGATGATGTTGTCATTGCTGTCTCTGGTAAATTTGTATCTACATTAAGAGACCTAATACAAAATGCTCTAGAAATACTTTCTAGGTGGGCAGGAAAGTGTGGTCTAGGAGTCAACCCAGACAAAACACAACTTATATTGTTCACTAGGAAACACAAAATCCCTCAACTAAGTCCAATTATGCTCAAGGGGGAAGCTCTTGTGATTTCGGAAGAAACCAAGTACTTGGGACTAATCATAGATAGGAAGCTGACTTGGAAGTCAAACATCTTAGAAAGAGTCAGGAAAGCGAACCTAGCTTTTTATGCCTGTAAGAGAGCTTTAGGTAAGACCTGGGGAATTAAACCTAAGGTTGCTCATTGGCTCTACACTGCTGTCGTCAGACCCATTCTTCTATATGGAAATGTTGTCTGGTGGTGTGCTATGCAGAAAAAAACCTATTCTAATTTATTGAATAAGGTGCAGAGATCAGCGGAATTAGCAATATGTGGCGTCATGAAAACCACGCCATCCATGGCCTTGGATATCATACTACATCTGCCACCCCTAGATCTCTTCTGCAAATACTTAGCGGCCTGCTCCGCTGTAAGGCTCAAAGCGAGCTCACAATGGAAGACTGTCACACAGGGACATTCGACCATCTTAGACTCCTACACGGATATACCCAGTGACTGCGATTATCATCCTCCCATTCTCTGCTTCGAAAGGAATTTCCTTATGAAAATCCCTTCTAGACTGGAATGGTCTGAAGAAGATCCAACACCCAACACACCCGTTAAGATCTACACGGACGGGTCTAAAATGGATACCGGTGTAGGATCAGGGTTATTTTGCGAAGAGCTTTCTATTAGTGAATCCTTTAAACTACCGGATCACTGTAGTGTTTTTCAAGCGGAAATAAACGCTATTCATGAAGCCTTAAAATGGTTAAAGATAAACAGAATATCATCAACGGATATCTGCATTCTATCAGACAGCCAAGCTGCCCTACGAGCCCTGGATGCATTCCAAACAACATCAAGGAGTGTCTTACGTTGTCGCCAATCTCTAAATGAGATGGCCAAACAATATCGTATAATCTTGTGCTGGGTTCCAGGCCACAGAGATATACCAGGGAACTGTAGGGCCGACCAACTTGCAAGAGAAGGTACCTGTTTGCCAGACATAAGTAATTTTATGGAGATACCTCTCGCAACTTGTAAGCTTCTCATTAAGGACGCACTAATCAATTCTGCAAATCAAAGATGGATTAGCGCTAACACCTGTGAAATTGCTAGGCAAACATGGCCAAGGCTAAATTTACGTCTGTCCAAGAGCATTATAAAACTGAATAGACTTCAAATCAGGACCTTAGTAGGGGCCCTCACAGGACATTGTCTCATAGGAAATCACGCAAGGAGATTAGGCGTTTACACGCATGATTTCTGTCGTAGCTGCAGAAATGAGGAGGAGTTGGAAACAATTCAACACCTTTTTTGCACATGCCCAGCTCTAGCCAGAAGCAGGAACCGATTTTTAAAATCCTACTTCTTAACGAATATAGATAATCTATACATTTTAGGTATCAACAACCTTTTACGCTTTGTCAAAAGCTCAGGATGGTTTAATATGGAGAGGGAAATGTAGCTCAGCCCCCGCGGCTTCACAACGGACCCATTTCGTGGTCTAAGTGGCATCGTTGTCTCTATGTGCGATGCGGCTGCCAAACCTAACCTAACCTAACCTACTCCCACTCTTTTCGAAACTGACCCCAGTTGCGCATCATAATGGCTTCCGTAGAGTGCACAGTATCACCACAGCACTCACCGCCATAAACACTCAAGTTAACCGCGGCTTAACCAAAACCACCCTTGCGGGAGGACTGTCCTAGTAGCATTGGACCTGTAGAAGGCTTTCGATACAGTCAGCCATTCCACACTGCTAGATGATATCAATACTCAAGCATGCCTCCGGGACTGAAGAGGTGGTCCGCAAACTATCTGTGTGGTCGACAATCGTCTGTTATCTTTCGAGACTACAGCTCAAACCAGAGGTGGTGTTCTTTTACCTTGCTTTTCAACTTCTATATATAAAAACAAAAATTTATATTTGAATATGGATTGTACTACTGTGAGATACTTAGAAAACAACCCAGCTGAAAATCGGAGATATTAGTAAACTCACACAAATTGTGAACGGCGACTCTAATCCGTAGGTAACTCCGTATGACACTAAAACATTAATGTACTGCTGGGGGAAAAAGTCACCGGTTTTAATCCTTGCAGAAATTTGCTGGAAGTGTAAACAAGTGTTCCAAGATGACATGATGATAATTATAGTCGAAAAAATCTGCATCGATACAAATGAACAATTAAATTTTAGTTCCAAATTGTGAACTTACAGAGGCCAGACCGTAAATAAATCGTATTATGTGGACGTTATGCAGAGTTTGAGAGCAATGTAGTCGAAAGATTTGATTTATAGAAGAAACATTAGGATTTTGCATCATGACCATTCACGGTTTTATGGTGTTTGATCGATTAAACATATACTTATACAAAAAAATCGTGGAGTAAATTGAAGTCAATTCTAGGAAGTGCATTTGAAAAATATTAGGGCGATTAGACCGACCGTTCGTATAATTTGAATAAATAATAAATATGTTGAGAGAAGAAAATTAAATATGAAAACCACCCAATTTTTAATTTGGATTCGGACAAATCCACTTTAGACGCTATTGATAATCTTTTGTTTTGTTACCTATATTTGACTGCTTTAGCTTCTCTAGTTCAGGTAGCTTAAGTTTTCCTCTTGCATAGCACGTTCCCTGGGGTTCTCTTTAAATTTCATTGCTTTGCAGTGCTGACATACTTTGTGCATTATTCCGATATAAGCGAATCTAAACGCGGTACTGTATGTAATATTCGGTTCGTACGAAAAAGCAGTTTTGTTGTTGTGGGCATTGTGCTATTCTACTCCTTAATTCAACTCATAAGACTCTTTTTTTCTTTCTTCCCGCTCATCTGCCAATTCCTAGAACTACCAATGAATGGAAACTGCTACTCTCAGCTGATTTTGAAGTATATAAAGGAATACATCATCGTAACTTTAAAAGTGCTTGACAGTTCACAGCGCACTACTTGCCATTAATTGTCTTCGATTTGTCAAGAAGGTGGAGAGTAGCGAATAGAACAGCAAATCCCAAATGCAAATTTTGGTGGCGTGGTTACTCCACAAATTTGATATGCTTGCAGAAAATATGTTCCTAATGATGGAAGAGTTAGTTTAAATACTTTCCTTAGCTATGTTGCAAGCAATTAATTCATATTTTAACCCAGTAAATGTTAAGACAAAGTATTTATAGTGACTTAAACAGTGTGCATATATGTGGAATATGAACCATAACAGGGAATTGGGATAAATTATTTATATTATTTGAGCCAAATCGGACAATAAATACGATTTTTAGATACGTCACCTATGGATAAATTTTGAAACAAAATAGTTCGCTTGGTGTAGTTAATATACTTGTGCTTCAAATTAAGCCAATACGATTTTTACAAATATCGCAACCTCAGAAAATCTTGCGATTTTCTTTTAACTGGTTTGAAGATAAACGTATCCTATGAATTGAGACTGAAATGGCTTGGCTGGTTATTTTTCAGTTAACTAGTCACAATAACATATATAAGACTAGCAAACCCGGCCCCCTTCGCTGGGCACACTAAAATAGAATAGATATGATTTAGAACAGAAAATATATGATTTTCATATTATTTATTTCTTTATTCTTTATTCAAGCGCTTTGGCATAAACAATATTTTTTGTTTTTCTATTTGTTTTTGAGTAAATATAAAATATAAATTGAAAATCAGGAAAAAAGAAGATTGTTTTTAAATTTCAAATCAACGCATATGAATAACTAAGAAACAATCGTCTTTTTTCCTGATCATCCATGAATTTTTCGTTTCAATTTATATGTTTTATTAAGCATTGGAGCTTTTTTAACCATTATCCATTTATATTTAAAAAAAAAAAACGAAAAAAATTGTTTTTTCCACGAACACATAATTTCATTCGGATTTCACATTAAATTCTCAAATTTCGTAAGAAATTATTCACTGTTCCAAAATCCACTCCAAAAAAATTCACAAACAATTTTTACATGTTGCACTTACGTTTTTTCCTTATGGCATCCAAATCAGAAAGAAATATTGACACATTGTAACTCACACTGTCAATTTAACAGTTCAGTTCCGCCCCAAGCGTTAAAAAAGTAAGCGACATTATGGCTGGCTCAAAAGAACGCTGTACCCGTTGCCACTGCTACGAATTACAGCCAAACTTTACGAAACCCATTTTCAATACTTACTTAACAATGTGCATAAGTTTGGTTTAATTCGGTGCAAAGACACGGCGGGTCCACGTTTTGGCATATATTTCGAGACCCTAGTCATCAATAGGTATGAAAATTACCCCGTATTAAATCACTTATCAACAGCTTTCATTTGATACCCATATTGTGCATACACAACCAAAGGTTACCCGGGTCCACGTTTTGACCTATATCAGGCATTCACCAACAGCTTCAATTTGATATCCATATTGTACAAACACATTCTAGGCTCCACGTTTTGGTCTCTATCTCGAGACCCTAGTCACGGAGCGGCATGAAAAATACTCTGAACTAAAGCATTCACCAACAGCTTCCATTTGATACCCATATTGTACATACACGTCCGAAGGTTACCCGGGTCCACGTTTTGACCTATATCTCGAGACCCTATCTACCAATAGGTATTCAAACTATACGGAAATCATCTTCAATACCTACTTAACAATGTGTGTAAGTTTGGTTTAATTCGGTTCAAAGACACGGCGGGTCCACGTTTTGGCATATATTTCGAGACCCTAGTCATCAATAGGTATGAAAATTACCCCGTATTAAAGCACTTATCAACAGCTTTCATTTGATATCCATATTGTACAAACACATTCTAGGGTCCACGTTTTGGTCTCTATCTCGAGACCCTAGTCACGGAGCGGATGGAAATACTCTGAACTAAAGCATTCACCAACAGCTTCCATTTGATACCCATATTGTACATATACATCCGAAGGTTACCCGGGTCCACGTTTTGACCTATATCTCGAGACCCTATCTACCAATAGGTATCCAAACTATACGGAAACCATCTTCAATACCTCCTTAACAATGTGCATAAGTTTGGTTTAATTCGGTGCAAAGACACGGCGGGTCCACGTTTTGGCATATATTTCGAGACCCTAGTCATCAATAGGTATGAAAATTACCCCGTATTAAATCACTTATCAACAGCTTTCATTTGATATCCATATTGTACATACACAACCAAAGGTTACCCGGGTCCACGTTTTGACCTATATCTCGAGACCCCAGTCACGGAGCGGCATGAAAAATACTCTGTACTAAAGCATTCACCAACAGCTTCAATTTGATACCCATATTGTACATACACATCCGAAGGTTACCCGGGTCCACGTTTTGACCTATATCTCGAGCCCTATCCACCAATAGGTATCCAAACTATACGGAAACAATCTTCAATACCTTTTTAACAATGTGTGTAAGTTTGGTTTAATTCGGTGTAGACACGGCCGGTTAGCGAACACACACAAAAAGTTGACTTTATTTTATATATAAGATTTTTTTCAGTTTGTGTCCGAAAAATCCAAATATCTTACGGAACCCTATTTTTTTCCAAAATAAAATGTAATCCATGTTACTCGTGGATAATGTAGTTTTCGAATGGTGAAAGAATTTTTAAAATCGGTCCAGTAGTTTTTGAGCCTATTCGTTACAAACAAACAAACAAACAAACAAACAAAGTTTTCCTCTTTATAATATTGGTATAGATTAGTTTTCACCGTGTATCATGAAACTAAGCTTTTTTTATACCACTGCCTTCAGTCAAAGCATTCATCCCTAGCTGAACGACATTGTGCACCGTCCCACATAACAGCAGACCACTCTTTCAGACACTGGCTAATGGCACCCTAGAAAACCATAAAGAAATCCTTGTCAGGTCAGTCCATAAGTTCGTGCGTATTTTACCCATAATTTCACTTTTGTACGATTTTTGCATACAAAAAATTATTCGCGAGATATAACGGAACTATTATATTTTCTATATATATACTCGTATTGTGCATTTAATAAGTGATTTTAATCGCGGATATAAGCACGTATTGTTAAAAAATAAAATGGAATCTTCGAACGCGTATAATAGGCATATTTTGTATTTTTTTATAAAAGTGGTAAAAATGCAACAACTGCTGCTGCATAAATAAACACTGTTCACGGAGAGGATACCGTGAGTGTAAGGACTGCGCAAAAGTGGTATTCAAAATTCCGAAGCTGGTCGTCCTGAAGTCTTTAACTCCGACGCCTTGCTCGAACTCGTGGAAGATGAGCCAAATTTGACAGTCGATATGATAGCTTAGAGGTTAAATTCATCGCATGGAACAGTTCACAGGCACCTGGTTCAGTTGGGAAAGGTTTCAAAGCTGAGAAAATGGGTTCCGCATGGACTTTCCGTCGTCGACCTTCAGCAGAGAGTGAATTTTTGTTCTCAGCTGCTGCAACGGCTTGAAAATGTAAGTTTTTTGAACCGTATCATTACTGGCGATGAAAAATGGGTCATTTACAATAATCCTGTTCGCAAACGCCAATGGTTAGATAAAGATGAAACACCAGAACCGACCTAGTCTATTTGGTGGGATATAGTCGGTATTGTTTATTATGAACTTCTGGAACCAAACCAGACGATAACTGCTGGTTATTATTCCCATCAGCTATCAAACCTGAATGAGGCACTTAACAAAAATCGACCGTCTTTAGTGAATAGACGCAAAGTTTTGTTTCACCACGACAACGGCAAGACCTCATACCGCAAGGCAAACATTAGGCAAGCTGAACGAGCTCGGATGGGAGCTAGTGCCGCATCCACCATACTCTCCGGATATTGACCTTGTGATTATCACCTTTTCCGTGGACTTCAATCTCATATGAGTAATAAGAACTACTCCTTAAAAGAAGCTATAAAAAGGGATATCGAAGTGTATTTTGGCTCCAAGGACAAACAATTTTTTGAGCAGGAAATTAAAAATTTGCCTAAACGTTAGGAAGACATTGTAAATAATGAAGGAAAATATATTATTGATTAATAAATACTTTAAACATCTTTTTTATTAATTTTAAAACCACCTTTAAAAAACGCATGAACTTATGGACTAACCTGATATAAAATCGAAACTATTTCCATATATTTGGGGTAAGTATGTATTGTATATTCAAACTTTAAATTTATTCTATATGGAAATAAGCGAAATATTCGCTTAATTTTAATGCTAAAACATTGCTTGCTGTCACTTGCTGTATAGCACTTTTATCTTTGCTTAACACTTTGAGGTCGTATTAAATTTTGACATGGGTGCCCTACTGGTCGGAATTAATTTCCGGTAGGCTTACGACCGGAATGGTAAAAAAGCTTTAGAGACTGAGAGGGCTTTAGAACGCAAAGGGTTTAAATGTGCATGTCTGTATTTACGTGAAAATCTGGCATCCGCCATAACCGAGTTGGTTCGTGACTATTTTTCGGTAGTGCCCGGATTTGAAACTCACTATGGGATGGGAACACCAAAAAGGATAGAAAAAGTGGTTTCTAAATAATGCCGCTCGCCCCTTGGAAGGTAATGGCGAACCTCCGAATGTATTTCTGATATGAAAAAGCTCCTCATAAAAATCATCTGCCGTTCAGCATTGTTCCATTTGTGGAACCACATATTAATAAGATTCGTACCAGGTTTTCCTTTACGATGTTCCATACTCGTTATGTGAACAAAATTATTATCCACTTGGGCACAAGTGCTGGGTATAAAAATTAATAAAAAGTGGTGACGGATCAATCCAAATTTTATTAGCTTCAATATTTAGAAACATTAGGCAGATGTCCACATCTGCGATAACTCGTTCACATTTGAACGCATATTGGCGAAATTGGTTTCAGTGCTGTTTCTCACGTTGTTTTATTTTTTTGAGCGATCAAATTATTATTATATTAACTAATCAAAAATACAAAAATAATACAAAATATAATAGTTTATGTGTATTTAATCTGCTTTGAGGTGTTTTAGTAAAGCGTGGGGAGAATTACAAAAATTTTAGTTTTGATAATAGTAACAATTTTTTCGCACTTACCTCCAAATCTGGGCCAGGGTACGAAATACGTTTAATTTTTTCTATTTCCTCCTTGTATTTCCTTTAAAATAAAAATCGAAGAAATAACAACACAAATATTCAAAAAGAATAGCGACATACCGATTTTGTTCTTCAGCACTTTTTCGTCTATCCATTTCCCTCTCCAATTTCTTTTTCCACAAATCATCACTTTCAGTAATTATTTCCAAGCAGTGTTGAAGTGTCGTCAATACCCCGGAAGCTGTGGCACGAAAAGTGATTGATTCTCCCTGTAATATAATTAAGTAATATAAAAAAGTAGTAATTGTGAAAATATAAACTGACAAATAAGTCCATTTAAACAAGAACATATACCTTAAAATCAATAGGCTTTAGGCCATCGCCCAAATCTAAAGGTTTTCCTGTTACTTTGTTAAGATCGGCGCATGCGTCAAAGTACCTACAAGAAAATGAAAAAAGGTTTTAGAAAATAACTATTGTGTTATACATGCTTTAGGCTAACCTTTGTACAGTTTCAATCTGTCCGAAAAGTATATCCTTGAAAGTCTCTAATTCACCTACTTTTTCCTTTAGGTTTCTTTGTACTCTTTTCAGACTGCTACCACTGGCCACAGACACCGTGTTTGATTGCAAAGATATCGCGCTACCATGGCGCCGCAGGGACGTTGTATCTGTGCTTGCTGTTTCCTCCTTATACATTTGTAGGACCTCGACCCAATGAATGCGATCTTCGGGCGTTTCCGCTCGTAAGCACCAATTGTTGTAATTATTAACAACCACATCGAAACGCAGTTCGTCGGTATCATGTGCCTGAAATTTACACGAAAAAATAGCAAAGAATTTATTTGAAATATAAGGCCTCTTCTTTTCGCCAAGCGTTAGCAAGTGGCGAATAAATGAAGAAACTGGTATAAATAAGCACATCTTGAAATAGAATATAAAGAAAATAAAATTACATATGTTTGTAAAATAGTGAGTTATACCAGTTTTATGAGGTACAACCATACTCACTAGCGACGAATTTTTCCCGATAAATTTGCTGCTGCTTTCACATGCAAATTTTTCGTCAAGTGAGCAGAGAAGTGGCGAATAGAAGAAGACTATATATGAATATCTGCCGTCGTATCCTAGTGGTTTTGTCATGTTCATCATACGGTCGGATTAATTTCCCACCATGATCTTGAAGCATCGATCTATTGGCTTGTAATGGCAAAACCCGCAATATTTTTCGTCATTAAAAATCGTTTAATAAGAATGTGTGCCATTCGAGAACGGGACACGACTATAGGTCACTCCACTTATATATCAACAGTTTGCAAAGCACGAATTGGAGAAGCTCAGTTACACACTTATCAAAGGATGTAAGTGCCAATTATTTTTCCTTAGATCCTGCGGGATGCATTTTTATCAAGAATAAAAAAAATTCTGTAGTTATCTGAAATGCACCGGGTGATTCAATAAGACCGCAAATTTTCTTTTATAAATAAAACAACAATGTACGTTCATTTATGTATGAAACACAATGTCCTGTTAAATGCCCACCACGACCCCTCTGGCAGTACAACATGCACATATCAAATTTTCCCTTTTGGCCTAGTTCGAGCAGTACATAATTTAAAACGCGTATGATTTCGTTCTTCATAATTCAGGACAAGCTTGTTTATTGCAAGGCAATTTTTCTCGACGTTACCCAAGCATTTACCTAGGGTAAACGATTTTATTACAGAACAATTTCCGATGTCGGCTGGCGTGAATCAGGGAAACCTTCTTTGTCTATCGTTATACCTTTTTTTCAACATTCGCGGATGATACTGCAGTTATGCACCAAAACAAATGCCCAAAAAAGCATCAAAAATCTTACACAAGCACATAAAGCTTGCAGAGGAGTGGCTGGGAAACTGACGAGTTAAAGTGAATGAACAAAAATATAACCAAGTGAAATTTATGCTCAAGACAAGTACATGTCCAGCTGTTGTTTTAAATAGCGTAACCATTCGCCAAGGCGGCCGCCGTAGCCGAATGATTTGGTGCATGACTACCATTCGGAATTCACAGAGAGAACGTAGGTTCAAATCTCGGTGAAACACCAAAATTAAAGAAAAATATTTTTCTAATAGCGGTCGCCTCTCGGCAGGTACCTCCGAGTGTATTTCTGCCATAAAAAAGCTCCTCATAAAAATATCTGCCGTTCGGAGTCGGCTTAAACTGTAGGTCCCTCCATTTGTGGAACAACATCAAGACGCATACCACAGATAGGAGGAGGAGCTCGGCCAAACACCCAAAAAGGGTGTACGCGCAATCTTCCGATGACATTGCAGAACCCAAATGCGGCAATTTTGGGTGTTAACATACATATCCGTTCAAGTGATAATGTAAGGCATGCTCTGCGTTCTTACAGATCGGCCATTTGCATACAATGTTAAGACCGCTTTTATGCGTTGTTACACTGAATATCGCTTCATGATCAAATTTGCCAAAGTCAGCAATGAATATTGACTGAAAAAAATATTAAAAATTAACATATCCCCTTGATCAGAAAGTACCGGGAATGTTTAATTTAAACGAACCGCGCACGTGGAAACCAGTCCATATTTTTTTCTTATGTGGGTAGGACTGTAAGACACACATCTGTCACTTTTTAGCGCCATCGGATCCTTATTGTCCGCCTGGCCGGCCGGTAATGAGGGCAAACAATTCTTGGATTTTGCATGATGATAACACGCCAACGCACCGAGCCCAAATTGTTCTGGATTATTTGACCAAACACCAAACACCAAGTAAATACCATCGTGCAAGCACCGTATTCACCTGATATGGCCCCGTGCCACTTCTTTTTGTTTCCCATGTTGAATTTACCACTTTGGAAGGAGATTTCAGTCGATAGAGGAGATGAAAGAGAATGCGACAAAGGAGCTGAAGGCCATCCCTTCGTCGGCCTACCAGGGGTGCATGGAGGACTGGGTCAAACGTTGGCACATGTGTGTTGCTTCAGACGGGTCATATTTTGAAGGAGATAAAATAAATTTGCTTGAAATTTGACTCTGTTTTGTTTTATTCCCGGTACTTTCAGATCATAGGGTAAATAATTGCTGCCAAAAATTTGTATCAGCCATGAATGACAGTTGTCTTTAAAAATTGTCAGTACTCAAATAGATTATAAGGCGACACTCTTTACCAGGAGGTCAAACTGCAACTCAAAGTAAGAGTCGACGATGCATCAATATCAACTGTTAACAAGCCCAAAATTTTGGAGTCACCTTTGACAGTTTGCTCTCCTTCTCTGCGCACACAACCCCAATTGCTACTAAAGTCCAAAACCACAACAAGTTCTCAAATTGCTAGCCGGCAGTACTTGGAGCAAAGACAAAGAAATGTTGTTGGCGACATTTAAAGCAATTGGACGGTCGGTTCTAAAATACGCTGCGCCTGTCTGGTTGTCTGGAACTAATGATTCGCAGTGGACTAAGCTTCAGACATGCCAAAACACTGCTATTCGGATAGCGACGGAATGCCTCCTGATGTCCCCACTACAACAGCTACATTACATACTCCCTGTGAAGGAGCACAACAAACTGCTCAGCAAGCAGTTTCTGCTAGGGTGCTACCTCAGGCCTCACCCATCAGGACAGTGTTTAGGCAGATTATAAACGACAGGAGACACTTACCACCTTCTTAACCGCTATTTCACATGTTCAATCAAACCTACTCATCTAACATCCCTCTGCTTCTGGGCCGAACCTATCGAAACAGCAAGTTTCCTGGGCCTACCATGAGCTAGACGAAGATGACCGGTGATCTACATAACACTGGCAGGGACAAGTATACTGCTACAACAACAAACAGGCTTTAAGAAACGCGCTAATGTAAAGCAAATCATAATAAATAAACAGTAGGAATAAAGCAAAAGAAAGAGTAAAAAACTTAAAATACCTAAGAGTATGGCTGAACGACCTGTGGGACCATGTTAATGAAATAAGCGGTAGAATAGAAACTGCTGGAGCATGAAGATTACTCAGCTATTGACACGCCGGGACATACCTATTAACGTATGGTCAACATTTGTATATGGAAGCGAAACTGGACGTTGAAAACTGCAAGCATACATAGACCCAAATGTAGTGCTAGAGAAAAAATATTAGAATAGGCTAGACTGACAAAGTATCAAATGATATATTGCTAAATAGGATGTAAACTTCAAGGAACATACTAACGGAAATAAAAATAAGAAAAGTCGCTTATATATGTACTACAAGATACTTGTTTTACAACTGCTAGTACAAGGAAAAATCGAAGGACGAAGCGGAATTGGCAGGGAAGAAATGACTTGTCAATATCAAACACTGGACAGATCTCAAAACATAAATCTAATATTAAAATAACGTTTAAATGTAATCGAACGAATGTACAATCGAAATCCGAGAGCAGAAAATGACCAAAAACACTAAATATGTACGGTTACGATTTCGAGGGAATTGAGATTTATATCCGGCCAAGGACTGTCACTTCAGAAGCATTCCCCGTATGTTTACATATGGGGAATGTTTATGCTGCTACAATAATAACAAATGAATTTGCAAATTTTGCGGGCTTCGTACATTCGACTTCCGATTATTAATTTTTTTATGTTGGTACACTCGTCTCGAAGATATGTTCAGGTTTTAGCAATATAGCATGTTCAGTTTGTTTGTAAGAGGCATAAATAAGACAAGTGCTTTGCGTGTTTGGCGATTTTCTGCTATGGAAAAAAATGGATCAAAGAAGTTGCATCAAGTTGTGTAAAAATGGAATTAAGTGCTCAAAAACTCTTGAAATGTTGACAGTGGCATACAGTGCAAATACTCTGAGTCAAAAAAATTTTAACAAGTGGCACAAGCTTTTCACAGATAGTCGAGAAGATTTGAATGCCGACGCTCGCTCTGGACCCCCCAGCAGATCAACAACCGATGAAATTGAAGAAAATTATTAGTCGACTTCATGAGCCCTCATAGAATCAAGATAGCTGCGGTCCAAGGGACAAAACTGCACGCTAGCTCCTCCCTGATCACCAGGGATGGCTACAACGTGCACAGAAGGGATCGCAACGGTGGAGGCCTAGCGTTCATAGTCCATCACATAGTGCAGTATCGTCTAATCGATGAAGGCATCGACCGCATGGATAGTAGATGACTTCAATGCGCATCACGATCTTTGCCACTCAAGCAACAGTGCGCCACTTGTTTTCTCCAGCGATGAGGTTCAAGGGGCCATCAACCATATGAAACCATCTAAAGCCATTGGCCCTGACGGACTAAACATGCTGATGTTGAAAAAGCTGGGTCCATTGGGAGTAGAATACCTAACAAGGGTCTTCAATATGTCTATGGCCACCCATTATTCCTGGCAAGTGGAAATCAGGGAGAGTGGTCCCACTGTTGAAACCTGGGAAACCCGGGATTCTTATCGTCCGATAACTCTCCTTTCGCAAGTCCTCATGAAGTCCTTCTACTCCCACTCTTTACGAAACATCTGACCCCAGCCCCACACCAACATGGCTTCCGAAGAGTGCACAGTACCACCACGGCAATCACCATCATTAACACTCAGATAAACAGCGGACTCAAACAAATCCGCCCCTGCGAGAGGACTGTCCTAGTAGCGTTGGACCTAAAAAAGGCCTTAGACTCAGTCAGCCATACCACACTACTAGATGACATTTTGCAGTCGACACTGCCGCCAGGGCTGAAGAGGTGGACCGCGAACTGCCTGAAGGGTCGTCATTCGTCGGTGCTATTTCGAGACCAAATCTCAAAATAGAGGAAAATAAAGAAGGGAATCAGCACGTTGGTGTCCTGCCACCCTTGCTTTTTAACTTTTATATATTAAAACTCCCCCAGCCACCAGAAGGGAGTCTCCCTGTCTCCTACGCCGACGACTGCACGATAATGGCGTCGGGCAATGACATTGATAACCTTCGACAGTTTCCTCTCCTTCTCAGCGCATACAACCGCTATTACCACTAAAGTCCAGAATCGCAACAAGGTCCTTAAATCGCTTGCCGGCAGCACTTGGGGCAAAGACAAAGAAATGTTGCTATCGACTTTTAAGGCAATAGGCCGGCCGGTTCTAAACTATGCAGCGCCTGTCTGGTCGCCTGGAACCAGTGATTCGTAGTAGTGAAACTACAGACCTGCCATAAGAACTGCGACAGGATATACCAAATGCAACATCTTCATGACGAGGTCCATATGCTACCTGTGAAGGAGCATAAAAATGCAGGCCAAGACTCACAAGGAGCTGTAACTCTAAATTATGATGACGATTATGATTTATTATAATACGAAGATAATGTAATTTTGTGTAGTTTTGTCGGAATAAATTATGTGGGCTACATAACTTTCCAATGAACTACCTTCCTTGAAATGACATCGCACTTCTAAAGCAAGCAAGTAGGGAACAGCATTTTTTAACATTTTTAACATTGATTAGATCTCCAGACAAACTTGTTTGTTCAGAGCTCATAACGAGTGATCGGTAATTGTATAAGCTATGCTGCAGTTTTTATGGCGAGGAGTTTGTAATGTGGAACTTTAATTGTTTATTTCCATGTTGTCAAATAATCGTATGTTAAATAGATGCCCAACTTGGTTTAATACATGCGGTTGGAACGAGCTTGACAAATCGAATACAATGGTCAATTCTTATGTAATTTCAATAGCTATTGGCTCACAAGAAACACGTATTTCTTGACTTCAATTATTGCTACAATAATAAATGGATTACTCAAATTTATTAGGGCTTTACATATAAATGCAATGAAACTGATTCCATAAGAGCAACAAAAGGATTTCAAACTTTATATTTGGGAAGTCGGCCACGCTTTTCAGCACCGAAGCCGTATATACCTACGTACTCCACACCCTTTAACTCGCACAAAAATTCTTTTATTTAACTCTTTACAAAAATGTCGCGAGTTTGTCCAATGCTTTTGTTGGAGCCGAAAACGGATATTGTTCTTCTTTCACCTAACCGGAAAGAAGGGTATTCATATAAAATCGTTGTTCTAATTGAGTGTTTTGCGTGAAGGTTTTTTCATATACTTACCTTAATTGTAGCTTTGCTGAGGCTGATAGCTCCCCGGCAACCAAAATCTGATTCCGATTCAGATTTGTAGTAAGAAAGAGTACCATTTTTCAGAACAATATAACGTGGTTGCCAGCCATATATATAATTTGTCCATTTGCTAAGGTAACCACGGAGCTCTATACTGTTATCTAAATATTCATGTTCCGAATCATCGCTTTGAGAGCTTGTGTCAAGGGGAAAAGATCCCATGTTCCGTATGGCTTGTGACTCCACTGGTATAGAAGATAACATGTTGACATTACTTAATTTAATATTTGCACTTATCGGCATCGGATATGTGAAGTTATTGAGGTTGGCGGGATTTGAAGATTCCGTAGACATATTAGCATCCATTTTTTCCAATAAGTGCAAATGAAACTGCGGTTGCCTTTATTATTAATACACAACGGAAGGGCAGTAAGTTATACTTTTCAATTTATTGTATTGATTAATCTTCATAAAACTATCACTTTGACAATGACAAACGTATATTTTTGTATACATATGTACATACTTGTGCTGTTTCTTTTATCTAAGCTGTTTTCATTCTTTTGTTACACAGAGAATGGATTTTAGATTATATATGCAATGGAATAACAAGGTTTCATTTGCAACATTAATTGGAATTGTTACGGGACGTTGGAGAACTTTATCGAGTTATTTCAATAGGAAATTACTCCGCACTACTACAAATCACTACACAAACTTCTATTATCATACTGTTATACTGTTCCAAACAAAGAATGTAAATTAATTATTCAAAATTCTATGGCAATGGCTCCAAGTCTGTCAAAATTTACATGAGATAATAAGAGGAACAAGTAGAATGAATCACCGGGTGTACCGGATACAATTTAAGGTATAATCCAAAAGCAAATTGAGTACTGCAGGCGGCGCCTTCTCAAAACAGTCACTTTATTTTTCGCGATTTTGACAACACTAACCTCAGGTCCCTTTGCAAGACAAAACAAACAAGCAAAACAAACAAAAGGAGAAGAAATTACATGTTTGTAAAATTCAGGAATGGTTTGACAAAATTGTGATTTGTGAGATTTAAACTAAAAAAACTAAAGAAAATAAGGAGTCACGTTAAATTGTGAAAGCACAAGATAATATAATGCTTCCAAATGCAGTTTTTATGCGGAAGGCAGCGTGGCGAGAAAGTATGTGTATGTGCCAACAATTTCTTGTGTTAGGTTGTTTCCATTGCTTTCGCTCTGTTCCTCTTCCTTTTGTTTATTCATGGGTTTTTACGACACAGCGAATTCGGAAGGCGTAACCATGTACTGTGTTATCCCTGGTATAATCAAGGCATATTAAATAGAAAACAGCAGTAAGATTGCAACATTAATTTTTTTGTTAATTTGGACTCTAATTTATAAAACTTCGATTAAACTACTCTTACCTGTTTGTGAGTCACATGGAAACATTTATTTAAAAAAAGGCAAGGGTGTACCTATAGAAGCGTATTGACCCCAGTATTAATAATCTTAAGTTATCAACAAAAAACATGGGGAATATTTAGTATGATATCGCACGTCGGCCGGACGTACTTTCGAATCTCCGTGAAACACTAATATGAAGAAAAATTTTTTCTAATAGGGTTCGCCCCTCGGTAGGCAATGGCAACACTCTGAGTGTATTCCTCCTATTAAAAAGATCCACACAAAAATATGTCTGACGCTCTGAGACGGCTTAAAAGTGTAGGTCCCTCCGTTTGTGAAACAACACCAAGACGCACGCTACAAATAGGAGGAGGAGCTCTGCCAAATTTCCAAATAGGGAAGCGTAAGCGCCAATTATATTATATTATATATATCGAACGCTTTGGATGTACAAAGGGAATAGAGGGGTATATTCCGTCCTAACATTGGAAATCACACCCTCAGGAAGCTTATGCTTTTTAAGTCATTTATTGTTAAAAATAAGTATTTAGCGAAAGGTATACACCTTAAAATAGAACTAAGCTCGTTTGTATACATATATATATTCTACAACGCTTCTAAAAAATATCCAAGAATCTTTACTAAATAAATATATATGCATAAATGATACATATGTATACACACATATATATTTATATATACTACTAATAGTTCAATGGCAGCCGGTTCTACGTTACCGGAGTGATTCGGGGTTTTTCCGGCAAAGGTCTGCCGGCCCGGTAAACTAGCCCTGTCAGGTGTACTGTACCTCATCACCAATCTATCGTCACAGAAGTAATCCCACGCAGAAAGTTTGCTCCAAATACTTCCTTTCAGGGCTAGTATCGAACCCAACCCTTGACTAGAAATATTCTGCATCTGCCACAAACGGCTCCACCTCGGTTAGGTGTAACAAGTGCAACCGGTGGTTCCATCTTAATACCTGCTCAGGCCTTAAGAGACATAGCGAGCGGTCCACAGGGTATGTGGTTACGTGTTGCTCACGCAACCAGATGGCCCCTGCCTCAACGGCTTTACCGTTCACCCACAACCCGCCTGCTCCAATCCTAAAGCGGGGACAGCAGGTCTTGGTCCCCTCAAAGTCTTCTCCGTGTGTCCGACCAGGGTTCCTCGAACCCTGAAATTCTTGCAATGGCTGGTGCCACTTTCGGAGATGCTCTAGCCTGCGCACCACCCGTGAGTGAACACGCGACTACGTCGTCCCCTGCTGCAGAGCTCTGCACCCGCAACCGCCCCCTGTGGCGCGGCCACCCATCACTATCAGGCCGCAACAACAACTGCGAGACGTGAAGCAGGATTAACGTGGACAACCTCACGCGTCGCTCACACCCTGTGTTAAGACAATACTCCCAAGGAGTTTCATACTCCTTCAACTTAACTGCAACGGCCTCATAAGCAAGATAGATGAGATAGTCGACTTCACGAGTCGACATGCAATCCCAATAGCTACGGTCCAAGAGACAAAACTGCACGCTCCTCCCTGACTACCAGGGATGGTTATAATGTGCACATACAAGTTCGCGACCGGGACCACCACCAAATATCGTTTATAGTCCACCACACAGCGCAGTATCGTCTTATCGATGAAAGCATCGACCGCAGGACAGCATCGTATAATGTCAAGATATAGAGGTCCGATCAGGCGATGCCAAGCTCCAAATTTTTAATATATATGTACCCCCTCTGCGATCGGGCGCAACGCGAGCCTTGTGGGATAGCTACAGAGAGCTGAAAAGGAAGAGAGACGTATTATCGGACAGAAAAAACGAGTGACCGAAATACGTGAGTGCGAGGAGCTTCAGATGCTGGCCAATAGGAGCAACGCCCGAAAATTCTACCAGAAAGTTCGGCGGCTTACAGAAGGTTTTAAGACCGGGGCGTTTTCCTGTAAGAACAAAGACGGCGATCTGGTGACTGACGTACAGAGCAATCTTAAATTATGGAGGGAACACTTCTTGAGCCTGTTAAACAGTGACAGCTGCGCATGTCATAGAGAATGTGAAGATCCCGATACCCCAATCGTTAACGACGGAATTATCGTTCCGCTACCCGACCATGACGAGGTGAGAATAGCAATATCACGACTAAAGAACAACAAAGCCGCGGGCGCCGACGGACTGCCGGCTGAGCTATTCAAACATGGCGGCGAGGAGCTGGTAAGGTGCATGCATCAGCTCCTATGCAGAATATGGTCGGATGAAAGCATGCCTGCCGATTGGAATTTAAGTGTTCTCTGCCCAATCCATAAGAAGGGCGATCCTGCAATTTGTGCCAATTACCGCGGGATTAGTCTTCTAAATATCGCCTATAAGGTTCTAGCGAGCGTATTGTGTGAAAGGCTGTAGCCCACCGTCAACCAACTGATTGGACCTTATCAGTGTGGCTTCAGACCTGGAAAGTCTACCATCGACCAAATATTCACAATACGCCAAATCTTGGAAAAGACTCATGAAAGGAGAATGGACACACACCGTCAGTATGAAAAGGTCGAAAGTTATCTGTATGCCGCGATGTCTGAATTTGGTATCCCCACAAAACTAATCCGACTATGCAAGATGACGTTGCTCAACACCAGCAGCGCCGTCAGAATTGGTTTCAGACAAGGTGACTCGCTGTCGTGTGACTTCTTTAACCTGATGTTGGAGAGCATCGTACGAGCCGCAGAACTTAATCGCTCAGGCACAATATTTTATAAGAGCGTACAACTGTTGGCATATGCCGATGATATTGATATCATCGGCCTTAACAACCGCGCTGTTAGTTCTGCCTTCTCCAAACTGGATAAAGAGGCAAAGCGAATGGGTTTGGTGGTGAACGAGGACAAAACGAAGTACCTCCTGTCTTCAAACAAACAGTCGGCGCACTCGCGTATCGGCACCCACGTCACTGTAGACAGTTATAATTTCGAGGTTGTAAAAGACTTCGTTTATTTAGGAACCAGCATTAACACCGATATTAATGTCAGCCTTGAAATCCAACGTAGAATCTCTCTTGCCAACATGTGCTACTTTGGACTAAGTAGGCAACTGAGCAGTAAAGTCCTCTCTCGACGAACAAAACTAACACTCTACAAGACTCTCATCATGCCCGTCGTAACATATGGGGCAGAAGCTTGGACGATGACAACATCCGATGAAGCGACGCTTGGAGTGTTCGAGAGAAAGATTCTGCGTAAGATTTTTGGACCTTTGCACGTTGGCAACGGCGAATATCGCAGACGATGGAACGATGAGCTGTATGAGCTTTACGACGACATAGACATAGCGCAGCGAATAAAGATCCAGCGGCTTCATTGGCTGGGTCATGTCGTCCGAAGAGTGCACAGCACCTCCACAACACTCAACGTCATTAACACTCAGATAAACCGCGGGCTCAACCAAAACCGCCCTACGCTACTAGATGATTTTTACAGTCGACACTCCCGCCAGGGCTGAAGAGGTGGACCGCGAACTACCTGAGTGGTCGTCATTCGTCCGTAATATTTCGAGACAAATCTCTGAACAGAGGAAGATAAAGCAAGGAGTTCCGCAGTTCTCTTTCACCCTTGCTTTTGAACTTCTATGTATCGAAGCTCCCCCAACCACCAGAAGGAGTTTTCCTGGTCTCGTACGCCGACGACTGCACGATAATGGCATCGGGCAAAGACATTGATTGCCTGTACGCCAAAGTAACCATATACCTCACCTGCTGTTCGCGCTTCTTCACTGCGACAAAGGGGGTCAAACTGCAACTTAAGGTAAAAGTCGACGACACAGCAATACCGACTGTTAACAACTCCAAAATCTCGGGAGTTACCTTGAACAGTTTGCTATCCTTCTCTGCGCACAGAACCGCAATTGCTACTAAATTCCAAAACCGCAACAAAGTCCTCAAATCGGCAGTATTTGGGGCAAAGACAAAGAAATGCTGTTGGAGACATTTAAAGCAATTGACCGGTCTGTTCTAAACTAGTGAACTAGGCTGGAACTAGTGACACACAGTGGACGAAGCTTCAGACTTGCCAAAACACTGTTATTCGGACAGCAACAGGTTGCCTTTTGATGTCTCCACTAAAACACCTACATGACCAGAGCACAACAAACTGCTCAGCAACCAGTTTCTGACCACCAAACCATCAAACCCACTCATCTAACACCCCTTTCCCTCTGGACCCAACCTGTCGAAATAGCAAGTTTCCTATGCCTACCGTTAGATGAGCTAGACGAAGATGACCGGTGATCTATATAACACTGACAGACATAAGTATACTGCTGCAACAACAACCGCAACTAGTATATATTCCAGCAAAACACGAAAGTTGCAGAACCTACAGGCATCAAAAACATAAAATTACCTTGACAGCAGATGACAAGACAGATCAAGTCGCCAGAAGATACGAGTTGCTATTGCAGAATTTAATCGCAATTTCACAAATTTCATTGCAAATCTCGACGCTAATTTTACAAATTTCACCGGAGTTGTCATCTCAGATGATCGTTCGACTGCCAATGTAGTAGTCAGGTATTTAGACAAAATTATGGAATTCAATTGTTGTTGTATTAACTCTCCAACTAAATGGGCTGCCCTTGCTCTCGCAAAGGAAATAAAAATTAAACTAATTGAAACCCATAGTATTTTAATAACTTATATTTGCCAATAATAAATTTATATCTTACAATTCACTATTATTTTCTAAGGAAGAATAAATATCATCCAATTTAATATTTACACATACCAATGCACAATACGCATTTAAGAACAATAAATACTGTAATTATATTAAATGATTAATTAGCTATTAAATTCGACTTAGACTGATGAGCAATTTGCTAAAAAATGACTTTCATTGAAAACTAACCCAAGCTATGCATTTTCATGAAAATTAATTTCCTTCACAGCTTGAAGTAGTGTTTTAACAGGTGTTGTTTTACATGCTGAATATTTGTCTGCTTTCATGAGGCGAATCGGTTGACTTCACAGAAGTGAACCTATTTAATTCATCGGGCAACTTTTGCTTGATAACCTCATTGTCTCGTGATTCCCCATAATTGTCTGAATGCGATTCCCTGTAAGATAAAATAAAAAAGAAATGTTATCGCTACTGTTCACAATGGTTGCAGAAGGGATATTTTTGAAAAAAAAAGAACATAACTTTTCATTCGACCATTTGTTTAAATTTAATATGTCCCACAAAAATGGCTTACATTTTTAGTAACTGCTTTACTAAAGTATAACTAAAGAAAGTTTAAGAAATTATGTTACACAAAAATAATTTTCTATTACCTATATTTCTCCTTCTGTGCGGCTTTAAATATACTCTTTGGACACTCTTTATAATACGGAAAACATTCACCAGGAGCTTTGCGGCCTTCTCCTATTTCCTGCGCACGAACATATTCCGGTATCAGATCAGCGAATGGTGAACTAGTTGCGCTATATTGCAGAAAAATAATACATTTTTGTTAACCATATAGTACTTCAAAATTTAACCTACGTTAAAAATAATTTCGTTATTTCACCGAAAACGCCAAAATGATTTATACTCCGGGAATGCACTTCGCATATGGTACGCAGAAGACATGCCTTGCCATTAATCCCGAAAGTCCCAAGCAAATCTTCTACAACTCCATAGAGCATAACTCTAAAAATTTAAATAATAAATTATTGATGTGGTGCTGAAAAATTAGATACACATGCCTCTCTCCACCATGGAATGCATGTTTAAAACGTTCTGGCAGTCGGGGTAGGTCCAAATTTTCTTCGTTCTGTCTCTCTTTTCTTATTTGAAAAAAAGGAGACTCCTTACCGAAGGATTCACTCTGAGCAGCCAAATCACGTTTACTTTTGTAGTGGAGATAACGCGCCATGTAATCCCCAAGCACGTGACCTGTTGACCGACCAAATTGTCTTGTGAAAATGGGTGGTAAATCACCCAGTGGGTTCGACTCGTCCGTCAAGCCGAGCTTGTCAAAATCAACTAAAGATAAAAAATTAAACATTATACGTATGTTTAAAGCAAATAAGAGTGTCTATGGTGATCGGTTATCTCGTAAATAGATTAATGGTACTCATTTAATGTCGCAAGCTGATGGCATTTTTTTGTTTTGCGATAAATTGGCAGCCAGGCGAAGCTCTAGTCAATGGCACTCATGGAAATTTGTAAGTTATTATTAGCTGTTATAGCCATACCAAAATTACCGCGTTGAGTTTTTCGCTTGGATGCTTATCTATTAGAAACACATAATTCATCAAATTTATATACATCTTGTCACGGGTGCGCTCATTTAATCGTATTAATAATATTTGCAACTTTACCAGTATTAAATAAATGCCACATTAAATGAGTACCGTGAGTACGCTTTTGCATCACATCACAACATTGGTGGTTTACTGCAGGATTGAGTGTTAAATTTATAGCACTTCATTATTATGTATTTAAAGCGCCAACTCTTTTTGCGTTTCAGTAAACATAGAAATTCCAGCCTCTAAATTTATCGACACTATGTCCTAGTGACGCAAGTAAATCTTTGAAAAAAATTGGGCAGTAGAACACCCATAAGAAAACCTTCTTAAATTTGGTACATTTACTACTCCCCACCCTATTTGGATCCGGCATAAATATTATTGAGTCAGACCGCTTTATTTAAATTCTGATTTAAATTCATGGAAAACTCGTGGAATTCGTGGAAAGTTATGAACTGATTTTAATATTCAAACCATCAAATTGGAGAAACGATATATGTAGGTACATATATATTTTTTTGGTACTACTTCAAGAGACCATCTTGTATCAATCCGCCTTGCCTAAGCCCTTTAAGTGATTTGTTGTCGGTATGCTCGAAAAATTGTATTTCGATCCGCTAGATAACGTTAGATGCGGAATCTTTCGTTGTGACTTATAACTACAAGAACGTGAGTTATATAATATATCTATATGTATCTATATATTATATATGTATATAATTTGTTATCTGAAAATCAGTTGTTTGCGTGCGGATAATGTTTCATACAAACGTTTTAATAGCCAGCGTGCATTTTCAAAAAACATTCCCTACCATACTTATTAAAAAATATCGAGATAAAAATCATTGAAAAAAGCTGACTCAAAAATTTGATTAGTAATAACTTGGAAATACACCCCTAATACAACGAAATTACCAAGTAGCAACAAAATCTGAAGCTCAAAAGTTCACAGATAAGTGAAACTATTCTTTGTACTTAAATGTTTTTTCTTTTTAATTAGAAATTTAAAATAATTCCTCATTTGCTAAAGTGAGATATTTAAAATTTCTGTATAAAATTACCTATATTTTAATTACAATTTTTAAATCCATTTGGCAAATGCAGATGTTGGAAATTTCTTTGATCTTGAACTTCTGTTCTATTACATTACGGAATTTATTTATAACTAGCAAACCCGGCCCGCTTCGCTGGGCAAATACACGGTGGATCCACGTTTTGGCATATATTTCGAGACCCTAGTCATCAATAAGTATGAAAATTACCCCATATTAAAGCACTTATCAACAGCTTTCATTTGATACCCATATTGTACATACACAACCAAAGGTTACCCGGGTCCACGTTTTGACCTATATCTCGAGACCCTAGTCACGGAACGGTATGAAAAATAGTCTATACTATAGAAATTATTAACAGCTTCCATTTGCTACCCATATTGTACATATACGTCCGAAGGTTACCCGGGTCCACGTTTTGACCTATATCTCGAGACCCTATCTACCAATAGGTATTCAAACTATACGGAAACCATCTTCAATACCAACTTAACAATGTGTGTAAGTTTGGTTTAATTCGGTTTAAAGACACGGCGGGTCCACGTTTTGGCATATATTTCGAGACCCTAGTCATCAATAGGTATGAAAATTAACCCGTATTAAAGCACTTAACCACAGCTTTCATTTGATATCCATATTGTACAAACATATTCTAGGGTCCACGTTTTGGTCTCTATCTCGAGACCCTAGTCACAGAGCGGATGGAAATACTCTGAACTAAAGCATTCACCAACAGCTTCCATTTGATACCCATATTGTACATACACATCCCCAGGTTACCCGGGTCCACGTTTTGACCTATATCTCGAGACCGTATCTACCAATAGGTATCCAAACTATACGGAAACCATCTTCAATACCTCCTTAACAATGTGTGTAAGTTTGGTTTAATTCGGTTTAAAGACACGACGGGTCCACGTTTTGGCATATATTTTGAGACCCTAGTCATCAATAGGTATGAAAATTACCCCGTATCAAAGCACTTATCAACAGCTTTCATTTGATACCCATATTGTACATACACAACCAAAGGTTACCCGGGTCCACGTTTTGACCATTTTCCCGGCAATTCTTCGAATTTTTCTCACCTTTTAAACCTTCCCTAGACCTCCACGAATAATTCAAGACCAAGATAAGATAAATCCGTTCAGCCGTTCTCGAGTTTTAAGCGAATATAGGGACAGATTTTCACATTTATATATATAGATAAGAAGAAAAAAATATATGGACCTCTAGCTCAGTTACACAATTTAATTGACCTTTTCATCTGATCATATCACAACTGAACTGTAATATCACAATATACCGGTCGACCTTTGAATTGGTATACTCAAGGCGGCTTCGGCATATCAGCTGATTTGTTTTGTTGAATGTCAAGTACCTTGCTTGAATGTCAAAGTACCTTGCTTCTATGTTGTTGCCCTGTTTATTTGTTTATATGCTAATTGAAATTTTGACATTAAAATCACTAAACTGCAAAACCAAATATGATACATGTAAATGCTCTTGTTATTCTACTGAAGTCGCCTTCTACGAATTCGCCTTAGGTATACTATTATCATATTAGTAATTACTCACTTGTCAATGGAAAGCTAATGGATACATTTGAAAAGAATCCTTCTGGTGGATGTCGGACCAAAGGCATTGCTATAGTAGGGGTAAATGTAAGTGAGGTGCCTGGTGGTAACGCGAGTCGGCCATCATCAGTTATCCACACCAAACGTTTTCGTCTCGAATGCGGTTGATTTGAGTTGCTTTCGAAAAATTCTTCTTTTTTTCCAATTTGCTCTGGGAAAGTTTTAGGTGGGGTCTCATTATTGCTGTGCGAAGTTGATGACGCTTGTAGTACATTCGAAGCGGCATTTGGCATCATTTGAATTAGTTCATATCCTGTAGTTTCCACTGCTATCGTCACTGCTAATGCGATCGTGAGCACATTCATATTAATCAACTTTGCATTATAATATAGGCGTAACTGAAATGCGCACATTCTTGAGATTCTAAACTGAAATTACATTTTAAAAATCTTTAAAATAAATGTATTTTATTGGGAAGAAGATAATTATATATAACATTTACATACATATATATAATATAATATTACATAATTGGCGCATACACCCTTTTTGGGTGTTTGGCCGAGCACCTCCTTCTATTTGTGGTGTGCGTTTTAAGGTTGTTCCACAAATGGAGGGACCCAGAGCTTGAAGCCGACAAGCAGATATTTTTTTATGAGAAGCTTTTTCATAGAAGAAATAAACTCAGAGGTTTGCCATTGCCTGCCGAAGGGCGATCGCTATTAGAAAAAACTTTTTCTTCATTTTGGTATTTCACCGGGACTTGAACCTACGTTCTCTCCGAATTCCGAATGGTAGTTACGTACCAACCCATTCAGCCACGGCGGCCGCCGTTTTCAGTTAGTACTAACCTTAAAAAGACAGCTGTTAAAATTTCATGATTTCTATTGATTAGTTCGTGAGTTATTGTGCTAAGAGTGACACTACTTTTGCTATTTTCAAAACAATGGATCAAAAAGAGTTTCGTGTCTTAATTTTACACCGGTTTTTGATGGGAAAGAATTAAACGATGATTTGCTAACTTCAAACGTGGTCGTAGAGACACCGATAATGTACAACGCTGTGGACATCCAAATGAGGCGGTAACACCAGAAAACATAAAAAAAATCCACAAAATCGTTTTGAGTGATCGAAAATTGAAGTCGCATGACTTAGGTGACATCGTAAAGATATCAAAAGACTATGAGAAAGCTCTGTTCAAAGTGGGTGACGTGTTTGCTCACTGTTGATTAAAAGCAAGAACGTCACCAACACACATTGGTCATGTTTAAACGTAATAAACCGGAATTTTTCATTGATATATGACAATGGAGAAACATGGATCCATCACTTCACTCCGGAATCAAAACGATCGTCATCTGATTGAACAGCAACTGGTAAACCTCGTTCACAACAGTAGGCAGGAAAGGTTATATCCTTGGTATTTTGCAAAGAAACGTCCGCATATAGCAAAGAAAAAAATTGTAAACGCGCCGTGTCAGAAATCAATCAAAACATTGGCAAAACCACATGAATTGAACTTCGAATTGCTCCCACATCCACCGTATTCGCCAGATTTGCCTCCCAGGGATTACTGGCTGTTCATAGACCTAAAAAAATGTTAGTAAGAAATTCAGCTCGAATGAAGACGTTATCGCCGAAACTGAGGCCTATTTTGAGGCAAAATATAAATCGTAAACTAGCGTTTCATATAAAGAAACTGCTATCATTGTATTCAAAATATTAGTAGAAAAAAACATTATTTTAAACTTTTAACAGGTTTTTGCAAGTTTACTTTTATGTACACAATATAAACATAGAAAAATAAGACAAAAGTTTACAAATCCAGTTAATTGAAATGAACATTATCTTACTGAAAGAATAACAAGGTTTCGCTTTTCGCCATTTTGAATAATTTTTTGTACCTAGTAGTGTTTTTCGTTTCGATTTACTATTGATTCGTTTCTAAAAATTCAACATCCTATTCCGATCGCTCACACAGCCATAGCCATGGCCCTGACCTACGAAATTGTGATTCATATACGCATTTAAGTTAAAACAATTTAATGTTTGAAATATACACTTATCAGCATCCTATGTAATCGCTTGATGATTGTGACTATTTGCACTGTGAGAATCACCTTGGCCACCACCTTCATGTGAACACTCATTTCCATGTTGAATGGCATAAATACCAACCAGATTCAGCAGCAGTCCAAATTTTTAACTTGCATCCCAATTTGCATTTGCAAATAAGATGGTTGTATCCTTAAAGAGCTAATTGAAACGCCTTTGGCTTAAATGAAGCGAAGCGTTCTATAAATTTATAATATTTTTAATTAGTACCTCGTTTTTAACTTTTTTATGCATTTTTTTAATGATTTTTAAATATTTTCAATGCAATCATGTTACAGGAAGGATATTTTGAAATTGGGGAGTCTCAGCATTTTTTGACAGATTTTTTACTTATGGAACTGTGCTTATGATCTTCGGATCTTAAATATGGTATAACAATGATTTGGTCTCGAGGAGACAATTTTATGTTGTTCCAAATTTATCAAAATCAAGTACCACGTTCATGTACTTACTTGCCATATTCTCTAAACTTCCACAAGATGAATTATAAAAAGCAAAATTCAATTTAATGAATGCGACTCAAGTTGGCTGTATTTCTGACTGTTCTCGAGTTTAGATAACATGTGGGCCGTGCTTTGTTCATCGGTGATCGCCATAGCCATTGAGATAAATGAACTTTGGAACTACAAAGTATTCTATTCGACAAAATTCCCGATATATGATAGTTTAAAATCCGACTACAAATTTTAAAGATATAAAGAAAAATGTGAAAAGGGGGCTTCTACGTCCGAAATTGCCTTGTAAAAATACTTTATTCTCAGGGGTGAACGGTGAACTTTTTTATATGTATGTATATGAACTTTTGTATATGTAAATCTATACTATAATGTCTGTCCGTTGTCCGCGCATCACTACGAAACGACAACACCAAATGACGTAAACATTTTTATATATTCATGTTTTCACCCAATGAAGGTTATAGGCATATTTTTATGATGGAACTCCCTTCCCACAGCCCCCAGGCCGCGCCACCACTCTCATTCGTCACTAATAATCGAATATTTGCTTCAATTTAATCTAAAAAATCTTAGTTTTTCCTATTTCCCACAATTTATAGCACACTCTAGACTTCATAATCCGCATAAGCTGTTCAACTATGACCCAAATGCAAAGTTCAAAAACGGTTTGAGAAAGAAAATTAATAAAAATAATTTTGCTTGATATTTTTCTGATTGGTTGTTTTGATTTTATTCAACGAGGCATAGCAACGGATGCCGAGTATTGTAATATTATGGTTATTATATTAATAAAAAAATATTTTCTATGAAATTATTGTTTGTAATTCTTTTATATACATATATTATAATATCTTAAATCCCTCAAAACTACTCCTACGCGAGCGGGGCCGCGGGTTAAAGCTAGTATATTATATATAAAGAAATCCATCATTTTAATTTTTTTTACGCAAAATGGATTACATTTTCCCCAAACTAGTAATATGCATATGTACATATACATAAGTACATGGATACACACATAGATATATATGATTTATTCAAACTACTTGTGATACTCACGTATCCAGTTATCTATTCGGTAAACAGAAATTACATAGCGTTTCCGATAAGGGAAAACTGTAAGTGTCAATCACTTAATTTGCTACCTAAATGTCGCGTAATTGATGATTATTTATTGCACTAGCCACAAGACCGCATACAATCAAACTCTGAACAGAACGTGAATGTACACACATATGTAGGTTGAAACAAACTCGAAAAAACGAGGAACACATAGATATGTATAATATGACATAATGAAACAAGAAAGCGGGACGATCCGATTACGAATCATTCATTACAAGCACTTATATAAAAACATAACTATGTAATATGTATACATATTTTTGTTATAGAAATCGCCCTGTTGGGCTTACATTTAAAGTGTACATATATATGTACTATATGTACATTTAGGTTCAATATATACTCGTAAACATAGGTTAACACGTTCGCGGACAGGAAACATTTCAAGGAGGTCAAAAGATATAGACGTGTGTTTGTTTTATTCCCAGTTATGATATCCTAAATTTTATTAAACACATTAGAAAATATACTACTTATATATGCAAAAATTCTAAAAATACACACACAACTGGAAACACATCTATTAACTAATGCAATGTGCCGGCTTAAAAAATTCAAAAAATTAAATGTAAACCAATTTGGAAAATCCTATTGACTACTGCGGAATGCAAAATATTTCTAAAAACTTATGTTTTATATAAAATTATATGAAATGAATGCGAAGCATTCACGTCCACGAACGTGTTGAAATGTTCATATGGTATTATGCCAATCCAAAGGTATTGTTATTGTTTTTAATATATTTCCTGAAATATTTCGCACTGTCAATTTTTAAAAGATTTCCTTTTGTTTAACACATTTTATGCAACTATGAATTGGTGTCCGAAAAATTTGGCGTATAAACAGTAAGTACAGCTTCGAATATTTGTGTATGTATGTATGATTTGCAATCACCACTAATACTTTCTTTAACTTCCGTATTTTTACTTTCTGGCCTTTATTCGTAATCGTTTCACCGATTGTTAAATATGCATGTCGTGTTCTTCATTTATACAAATGCGAATTAAGTAACAAAACGTGCAAGTGCGCAATGTTAAAAAAGTGAGAGCCCTATCAAGTGGTACTCGTCAATAAAACAATAATTCCATGTGTTAAAAAATTACTAGTGACCCATTATGAGTGGGAAAGAAATTGTACAAAATAGGAGAATTTTTGAAAATTTTCGAAAGTTGCTTAAAAATTAATAGTTCCCAATTTATTTGGGGACTGTTCACCGCTCTCAAAAATGTTTCAGTTTTGATTTACATCCCTTTAACGCTTTGTGAGATATTTGCATATTTATATACAATACATTACCAAGAATGATACATTACTATATGCATTATCAATACACACTATGAATTTCATACATTGTTAATAATTTTTTTATTTCTCGTTTTACGAAAAAATCGCACATTTTTGCACAAGAAAAAACGAAACTTTTTCAAAATCCTCACGATCCTCGCGCTGTGAAACAGTAAAACCAACTGTCAAAAACGTTTCTTATGTAAAAAAATACTTCCTATTTATACAAAATGGGATAGTCACTCCAATACATAATTGTGTCGTTTTTTAAAGTGAAGTGTGTTTTATTTATTAAGAAATTCTTACTGTATTAAAAAAAAAGGGAGATTTGGTTTGGTTTTAAATAATCAAAGAATGTAGATTAGTTATTATCAAAATTTTAATTTCTTTAGTCAAAGTTTTAATAATTTTAATAATAATAATTTGTATGGTATAGCTCCAGATACATTTTTAGTAAAATAAAGTACGAATTTGAGTGGCTAAAAGTTTCGGTTAATTTTTTTAAATTTTGTTTACTGATTGATATTTTTAGAGCAAAAATTAATATATTTCAAGGAAACTTAATACACATATTATTCTTTGCCCAAGTTTGTAATTTTCAGAAAATAAAAAATCATGATATTTCTGCAAAATTACTCAAATTCGAAGCAAAATTACTCAAATTTGGTACAATCCCAAAAATAAATACAACGCAAGTAAGACTTTGAAAAGCGGACGGTGCCACGCCCACTTTTTAATAGATGCGTGCACATCGATAATGACATAATAAAACTTTCCCAAACCGACTTATTACTCCGCACATACTATTATTGAGATTGAATGAAAAAACCCTAGCTTTGCATATGTTAAGACTAAATTTCCGTCTAATCGTCGGATGAAACTGCTGTACCTTTCGTCTTTCAAGAATTCCGTTACTTCTCAGACTATTGACCTCTGCTTAATTTCCTGCATTATGCTCGTCAATAAAGAGGTGGATATCAAAATATTATTGTAAAGCGAGTCAATTAATTAATTATTTAATTTAGGAGCCCCATTATTGCATTGTTCGGTTCTTCTCAATTCTGCAATCTGGCCAGCTGATGTGAATGTTCACCCTTACGAATTTTTTCAGAAGGATACTACTACACAGCAAAAGCACATAACTGACAACGTACGGGAAGAACTTGTTTCAAAGTCTTAAAGGATTTATTTCCAAAATGCCTCTGGACTCAGAACTAAGACAAAACTTTGTTTTCTATTAGTGGTCATCTGGATTATGACGTAGTTGTGAATTGTGCTGAATTTAGCGAGAACCAATACAGTAGGTTCTGTTTTTATGCGGTAGATACGTTCCGCAAGAAACAGCATAAAAAAAAAACAGCATAAAAAAAGCTACTAGTTCTATAGTAAAACTGTAGATACGTTTCAAATGCTAAAACCGCATAAATCTGAAATAATGTGATAAAATCGCATAAAAAAGGGCACTAGTCCCATATTATAACTATAGATACGTTCCATAGGCCGCATGAATCTGTGATGAGTTTTTGCTTAGCTGGTTTAGAATCTTGTTTATATGTACAATTCCCGATAGGTCGACATGCATTTTGTAATTAAAAAAAAAACCGCACTATTTCAAAACCGCATAAAAAAAAGCCGCATAAAAACAGAACCTACTGTATTATGTTTTGAATCCAATCTCTTCTACATGTACCCGATCTGTACGCATCTTCGTGCGTGGTATAACAGTTATTTATATTTGTATGTCCTATACTCCATCATTCAGTGCTGATAATAATATACAAAGCAAATGCAACTTTTGTATTATTGGTAACATAAATTTACCAATTATTGATTGGGTCTACTTACATGTACCTTCTGCTCAAATATGAACGAGACGGTATCAATAAAATGGTCCGCGGATGACATATGGCAAAAATAAACTTTTTGTTTTTTGGTAGGACTGTTATAAGCTTACATGGCAAATTTCAGCGTGATATGTCACATAGTTTGTTTTCTGTGCTACTATAAACAAGTCAAGCTCGAGTGTGTTCTTCGAATTCTTTTTTATGACTTCAATTGTCTCAAAATGTTTTCCACGGAGCGGCAACTTGAGCTTGGGAAACAGGAAAAAGTCACATGGAGCCATATCAGGCGAATACGGTGCTTGCGGAACGATATTAACATTATTTTTGTTCACATAATCGCGAACAAGACGTGATGTGTGAGCTGGTGCATTATCGTGATGCAAGAACCATGACTTGTTGTCCCACAATTCCTTCCTTTTAAGACGAATGTTCTCGCGCAAACGCTTTAAAACGTCTAAATAATATTCAGCGTTAACCGAATTTTGCGATTTGTGTGATTTTCAAGCACAATTTCCTTTACTTTTCCGATGTTTTCGTCGTTTACTGATGTTGCTGGACGACGTTCATGAGGCAAGTTTTCAACCGATGTACGGCCCTCTTTGAACGATTTGTACCACTGGAAAACACGTGCACGCGATAGAGCAGAGTCCACATAGGTTGTTTGCAACATTTTTAAGGTGTCTAAAGCCGAAATTTTGTTGGAATATCAAAATTTCAAACAAATTCTTTGAATTTCCAAATTAAATTCCAAGAACACACTCGAGCTTGACTTGTTTACAGTAGCACAGAAAACAAACTATGTGACATATCACGCTGAAATTTGCCATGTAAGCTTATAACAGTCCTACCAAAAAACAAAAAAATTTATTTTTGCCATTTGTCATCCGCGGACCGTTTTATTGATACCTTCTCGTTCATATTTGAGCGGAAGATATATAGTTAAAAATTATACATTAATTCCTAAAAATTAATCGCGGACTCGTTCTTTGTGAAGAACCCTTTAAGTTTAGACCTTATTCAAAGTAGTAGTTTTAAAAGCAAACTTCATGAATGAAAAAAAATCATCATTTACCTCTTAATATTTGCTTTGAATTTTATAGTTTAAAAACTCTTTGGGTATTTTAGGAGAAAATATGCATTACTTTTTAATAAGTAATATCCTATGTACGAGTTAGTTGGTTCAAGTGGTGATTCTTCCAGAATCCAACTAGCGCTTCCGCACCATTTTGTTGCTACATCCGAGTACATCTGCCGCTGAGGCAAGGTACGTAATCTCAGTTTGGCGATTTCGCAGAAAAAGGGTAATTGCTTTAAATGTGCAGAGAAATCGACAAAGCTAGTCGAAGTAACAAAAAGGTAAGGTCTGTCAGTACCCACTCGCTATCGGCGAAGGAACCGGCACCGGTTTGTGGAATCCATTGAGGAGGATAATTAAGAAATCCATTAGGATGGGAGAAACAGAATCAAGCTCAAAATCAATAGGATAACATCACACACATCAGCAAGCATTTCAGCAAGACGATGCCTTGCCACACTCGGTCAGAGAAACCATGCTGATAAGCCGTTCTGGTGACATACCACCTTGATCCCGGAATATATTCAGAAAATTCAAAATACTAGTTTATTCCTCAAAAGTGATATTATCGCCTTCAAAGTACTCCCAATCAACTGCAACGCACTAAAGCCAGCATTTGATCCAGCTCCCAAAACTTTTCTGGAGCCCTATTTTGGATATAGCCAAGAGAGCCGTCTTAGCTTTTTCCATTACTACCTTTTTTGGCTCGATCAATATCAGGTGAATTCGATATCTGTTAGATGCTATTCGTTTCGTCCTTAGTCAAAAATTCACCGATAATAATGGCACTGTGCAACAGTGCGTTATCATGGTGCAAAATCCACGAGATCTTTTTCCCCAAATCCTTTCTTTTCTGGCGATTTTTTCCCCTACTAAAATACACAAAGTAAAATTTAACAATTTCTTATCTCAATTGCGCTTTACGTGTAGAACGTGTAAGCATGTGTGAAGAAGAAATTTTTACACGAGCGTATTTGCTTATTGCGTTTGACACCTACTATACGCTAATCCTTTTTAATAACCGATGCACATACCGGTATTTTGATAATCTAGGCGGCCAAAAGTCAATTTTGAAAATGCATTAATTGATTTTAATAATGAATAAAATAGAAAGATAACACAATAGAGTATTCACTCCACCCCCTCTCGCGCTTTTTCGTCGCGCGCGCTACAGCCGTATTGTCAGTCAAAAGTTCATTGCTTATCACACTACACATATCTCGCTCGGCGTTCGGCAAGCAACAAATCTTCAAAAGAGTAAAGTTAACTTATTTAAAGTTATATGTCTCGTTTTAATGATGGAAATTGAAGCTTCAGGTATGTTTTTTCCAAATTTAATAAATATTTTATAGATTTTGTTCATTAATACGGTAATTTATTGAATTTAGTACAAGGAGAAATAGTGAATTTTTTACACATATTTTTTTTATTTGTTAAGCTGAAAGTTATACTTCCAAGTCCGTCCAAGCTTGAATTTTTTTTTCAGATTGTGTACATATGCTTTGAGATGTAGAATAAAGTAGAATTAGCTGCCGAAAACCGCAAATTAATTAATTGTGGAATTTCAAAAGTTTCATGGAACAGTTTTTTTAAAAGCGTTTTTTATACTTGTTATTTTTTGGTTTGTTTAAGGTTCTCAAGACACTTCAGGGGCTCGAATTGGTACTCGAAAATACATATTCCACCGCATACAAGCTCAGAATTTACCAAATTTGGACGAAAAATTAAACTCTTTACAACAGGAGCTTTTGGCAAGTGAAAAATACTCTGACGAACAGATACCAGCTCTTAAGCACAATTTTTCACATTTTAAATCACAAATCAAGAAAAAGTGGCTACAAGTACATAAAAAGGAAGATGTTTTCCTATCAAAGTACAAGTCTTGGTTGGAAGGAGGTTTTGAATTAACTGTTGCAGCAATACCGAAACGATGTGGCCGTCCTCACAAACATTTCAGTGACTCAGGTGAAAGATCTAAAAGACTCAAAACTGCAGAACTCAGATCTACAGTAAAGGACGAAAACTTGATTATGCATCCTCCTTCAGTAGAGTTAATCAAAAGTGGAGAGAGAGATGCTTCTAAAGTATTAAAAGACATTCAAAACTCTCCGATACGTGCGACAAAATACAAAAAGGCATTTTCAAACACTAGGAAAAAAGAAATGCACTCTTTATCACCAATGCAAGCATTGAAAATGATGATTGATGCTGATCTAACAAGTGCTCAGTACGAAGTTATAAGGAACACATGTAAAAAAATTATTCCCTGCTACACACTTATTCAAAAAGCAAAAAATGAATTGTATCCGCCTACTGAATGTATCAGAATTACATGCACTAGTGCCGAATTTGATTTACAGCCCTTGGTCGATTTTACATTTACTTATTTGGAAGTAGTTCTTTCAGCCCTTAAAGAACAAGAAAGATTGTCCCTGAAACTTATTTGTAAATGGGGATGCGACGGCTCACAGCAGTCACAGTTTAAACAAAAACTAACTTGGCATTTGATAATAAATAATTAGAACATTAATAATGATGTCTATTTTATATAATTTAACCTATAAATACCAAAAAAAAAATTCATTTTCTATTTATTCTAGTACAAAATGGTTGTATCTTTAAAGATACTACGGTCATTTAAGGGTTAATAATATAATAGTTCAATAAAAAAAGTCCATTGTCTAAATGATGATGAATAAAAGTATTTAAGACTATAAAAAACGTTAAAATAGTTTTGGCCGCCTAGATTATCAAAATACCGGTATGTGCGATGTTTCAATATAAAAACTATTCCTCAAAACAATCACACAAGAGGAACCAATAACATACACTTTTACCTCTGCCGAACTCAGGTGTGGCCCGATTCCCAATTATAATTCACATAATTACATTTCGGGTGCATTACGCGTACACAATACCGCTTATGTCTCTACGCGCAACAATTGATGTACATAGGTGCCACAATGCCTTTGATCACCTTCAAACGAAATTCGGCTAACTTTGCCAAATTATATAGGCGTGTTACATCGAATATGGCGAAAACTTATTTAAAGCCACATAATGACGCAAATATAGAATTTATTATGCAAATCAGCAAAAATTGATACTGCGTCTTATAATTTCCTTCATTATATGCAATGTTGTTTTCTTTGGTACATTTAAAGTTCATGATGTTGTTATCTATGGTAACATTAACAACAATAGAATATCGACAAAATATCTATAACTAACCCAAAAGATCTAGTAGTTTTTGAACTTTTTGGTAGGATTTTTTGATGAATTTAAACCTTTTTTATGCAGCAAAGCTGAGAGTGTTTTTACTTATACTCGTACAATGGTTGTTACGCATTTGTAAATTTACATATATAATACTAGTACGTTATAAAGGATTTTCCAATAACAGGTGTTATTGGTGAATGGATTGCGCTATCGAGAGATGATTAACGAATTTTTATGGCCGGAATTGGATGGTATTCATCTGGATAACGTTTATTTTCAACAAGACGGCGCTACGTGCCACACAAGCAACGAAACCATTGATCTTTTTGGGGAAAAGTTTCCGGACCGTGTTATCTCTCGAAGAGGTGACCACAATTAGCCACCGAGATATTGTGATTTAACATCTTGTGACTTTTTTCTTTGGGACCAGGTGAAAGAGAAGGTCTACGCCAAACAGCCCAGGGTCGATTCAAGACCTCAAAGATGGAATTCGTGAGGTTATCAAGGAAATATAGGGCAGCCACTCTGCAATTTGGTTATGGAAAATTTCATGAAAAGGATATTGTCCTGTAAGCGTGGTCGTGGTGGTCATTTGCCTGATGTTATTTTCCGCTTTTAACGGCATACCTTCCTCTTTATAATGAAATAAACATCCGATCATTTATATTAAAAAATAGCATTTTTCTTTGAATATCAAAATAACACCTCGTATTGGAAAGCCTTTTATTAAGTATAGTGAGTAAGATTATTCTAAGGTATTTACAATGGTCTTTGTAAGTGATTTGTTTATGAAAAATTATACCAACTACTCAACTACTCTTAATGAGTTATTATAAAAAAATAAATAATTGGCGCGTACACTTCTGTTAGGTGTTTGACCGAGCTTCTCCTCATATTTGTGGTGTGCGTCTTGGTGTTGTTCCACAAATGGAGGGACCTACAGTTTCAAGCCGACTCCGAACGGCAGATATTTTTATGAGGAGCTTTTTCATGGCAGAAATACACTCGGAGGTTTGCCATTGCCTGCCGAGGGGCGACCGTTATTAGAAAAATGTTTTTATTAATTTTGCTTTCACCGAGATTCGAACCAACGACTTCTCAGTGAATTCCGAATGGTGATCACGCACCAACCCATTCGGCTACGGCGGAAAGGTATATTTTCTTTCCATGTAAATGTGGACGGTTGTGCTTTTATTTGCGGAAATTTGATGTCTTAGACCAATCGGTAATATCAGTTGGGATCCCTGTAAAGATAGCTTTAACTTAATTCAAGTTTTTCAAAACCGAGAAAATTAAAATGTCGTCAGCGTCAATTAAATGAACTACATACATACTATGCATTTGAGTATTTAAGTATTTGAGCTGATTAAACGCTATAATAAAAAGTGTTACCGAGAGAGCAGATCCTAGTGGTATGCCATTGTGTAGGGCGTAAGTGGTAGAATGACGTGGGCTACAATTCTAGCGAAAGCTCTCTCAAAGTCGACAGTGGTGTTTGACAGATAATGCTTTTAAGGTACAGTCTTCAAAGATCGATATCACCCAAACCCGGTTGATAAGCGAATTATCAATCCTTTTTGTTGGGATACCACATGATCCTCTTGGAAACAATTTTTTCAAGAACTTTTGACATTTTTGGTATTAAGGATATAGGTCTAAAATTTTGGAAAAACGAATTGGAATTATTTGATTTTCGGAGAGGGAGAATCAGAAATGAACTGTTTATAAGCAGAGGAGGATGCACATGGTAATATGTCTTAATTTGAACGTGTGAACGAGTAAATATTTATACATACAAACGTAAATAAAAAATATAAAAAATGCTCAAAACTTTTGAACATCTGCATGTTTTTGTTTTATATGTATGTACATACGGTTGTTTTCAAATGATTTGCGGTTCGATAAGAGAGGGCGTTGCTATTAGCCTGAATTGTTTTTTTTTTATTTCAATCTGTCAATTCATTCTGCGATTACATGACATTTAGTATCGACGTGTCACAGAATTTTCTACAATGGAAAAAATCAGGTATCGTGTGGTGATTGAGTTTTTATTTTTGTAAGGCTTAAAAGTAAAGGAAATTTATAAAATTAGTATCGTAGAAAGATGGGTTGCTGAACTTAAACGTGGTCGTACAAGCCTTGAAGACGATCCTCGTCAAGGACGTCCAAAAATAGCAACAACGCCAGAAATCGTAGAAAAAACACAGGAAATCACATTGGAAAATCTTCAAGTGACTGAAAGAGATTTAGTAGAAGCCCCAGGCATCTCATTGGGCATTGTAAGCAATATTTTGACTGAAGTATTTGGTTTCAGAGAGCTGTGTGCACAATGGGAGCCGCATTCGCTAACAATGGAACAGAAACACATTCGAATGCGACATTTAGAGCGTTTTCGAAATGATAAAGTGGATTTTGTGCGTCGATTCAACACTATGGATGAGACTTGTCCTATAACCATGATCCTTAATCAAAAAAAGAGGCTAAAGAGTTGTGTGAGCCTGGTTTTTCGGCTCCGAAACCAGTTAGTGACCAGAAGGTGTCAGCCAAAAATTTGTTATCACCAGTTTTTTAGGATTCGAAAGGAATTTCGTTTTCGTATTACTTGCAAACTGGTAAAACAATATATTCCAAATATTATTGTAACCTTTTAGACCAGCTGAAGGAAAAAGTTGGTGAAAAAATACCCAGTTTGTAAACGAATAATGATGAAGTGTGGAAGCTTATTTTGCAGCCCTTCCAGATTCTCACTTCAGGGATGGAATTCATCATTCAGGAATTCATAAATTGGAATCTAATTGGAATAAGTGCATTGATGTCCAGGAAGCCTATACTGAATAATAAAGTATATTTCAAACCATAAAATTGTGTTTTTCTTATCAAACGCAAAACTTACTGAACAACCTAGTTTATTGAAAAAACTATATCAATTCAGTCTCTAGAGGTATGTATAAGGGGTTAAAATCAAAAGTGAAAATAAGGAAATTTCAAATGTGCGTGCATCAAACTGGCTGACACACTTTATATTATTTCACTATGGTTAAGCTATACTAATAGCATTCTTAAGGGTACATGCTCTCGCCCACTTTATTAAACGCTTACATTTTTTCATCGCTTTAAAGGTTTTCACTCGTTTTTGTAAATATTCTTAAATTTTTTGATATGTAAACGGCCTAGTTTCCATTTTACGGGCACGCACTTTTACATGCACTGTGTTACTTTTTGAATTTCTTGATTTCCTTGATTTCAGACTTTTTACTTCTTCTGTATTCGCGTATTACTAATTTGAATTAAAAATAAAACAAAACGTCAACTTCAAAGACACTAAAAGCTTGTTTTCAAATCGCGCTTAATGCCTGGATGCTTGACTGACTGCAATACTTACACACAACCAATTATAGATCGATTGAACCAAATAGCCTTAAGTGTCATGTAGTGCGGGTAGACGGATAATTGAAAAAGTATTTTGTATATAAGTACATATGTATTTCATGCGCGCATCAAAGGGGTGTTTGGCTAAGCCCCTCTTCCAATTTGACGTGCACGTCTTGATGTTCCACAAATGAAAGGACCTACAATTTCATCACGCTTCTGAATGACGGATCATTTTTATGACGAAAATGTACTCGAAAGTTATCCATTGACTGTTGAAGGGGATCACATCTTTTCTATAAGTAAGTGTTTCATGTTAACAGTGAGTCCTGAACCCGTGCTCTACCGAATGGTAGTCAAGCACAAACATTCCAAAACGGCGACCGCGCGTTGGCGGTAAGCAGGGTAAGCTTTTGCTTCTCAGACGCTCGCTGTTTAGCCCATTTGGCATATACATATACATGTGTTAATAGGAATGTTTGTAAAGCAATTTTAGTTGAAATATATTTTTTAAGAAATTAATTGCTTTATTTACCCGGTCCTACAGTTTCTGAAACACCAAACATTGAAGCTCATTATTGTATACCACTGTATTTAGTATTCTTAGATTCGTTTATTCGCAATCTAAAAGGTAAATTTTCAAAGCATTTTTCCCGATAACACTTCGAATCTTGACGGCAATGCTATACTAAACGTAAAAAAATTGCATAATTTTTATAGTTAGGAGATTTTGCGGAGGTTCAGATGGAAATAAATCTTTGGTATAAAATAATTTACAAAATGAGCTCTGAGGAAAAGCAAAAAACAGCTTGAATGAGTAGTCCATCTTTAGATCTATAAAGACTTAACTCTACGGTGGAGAGAATTTTAAGAAAATTTACTGAAAGCGTCGAGTTCAAATCAAATTATCCTTTTTTTGGATTTTTTGGATTCAGTTAGTTGTCATGAAAAATGTTGTTTATTTGTTTCATTATTAATATTTTTTAGAGCAATGAAACAGATTTATTTCGTTTTATGTGCACATACATACATATGTAGTTATGTACTTAAATGTGTAAACCTATTTTTAAGTTTTTCCCACTTTTTATAAAAAAGTTCTGTAAGAAAGCCTACAAATATTTGCTTATTTTATATATGTATTTATATTTATGAGAGGATTTTATACAAAACGTGCCCACCACCCACCGACCGCCCCCTCCGTTGAAAAAATACCTAGTTACACGCCTGATATATGTATATTCGTATATACTTACATACGCATATATGTAAGCATGAATGTGTCTAAGTATCGCATACCTGACATCTTCGAATACAAATAAAATCCACTTTAACTTATTTCAAACAACTGTAAAACCAAGCTACAGCAGCACCTGCATTTGTGGCCTATAACCAGAATCCAATCAGGCAAATGTGGAAAACGAAAGCCAATGACTATCATGTGCGAAAATGGTGAACAAGAATTCAAGCGCATTTAGAAGTCGTCCTCGTCAACGTGTCATCAAACTCGCTTACAATAACGCCAACAAAAAAATGTTTGGATCAACGCGAAGACGCACGCACAGCAAAGTGTTATTGGTTTTCTTTTACTAAAGCAAGGCTTTTAGACTTGATTAGAATTAAAGAAAAATGATAGTCATCTTGAAAACTGCATACTACGTAGAGTACTGGTTTGGATGCATGTGTCCCTTAGTGGTATTTGCCTTCAGATGTAATTTAAAGTTCAGAAATAACAAACGAGCAGTGGAATTTTCAAGTGAAATTCACTATTAAGTGTTGAGAGTGCGCATTTTTAGCGGTCCTTGAATATGTATGTGCTTGTTCTTCAGTTGAAATTAAATAGTATGTATAATGTACAAGTACATATGTATGTAACTTGTAACGTTCAAAAGGAAGCAACAAAGGTCAATCAATATATGAGTATATACTGAAATCATTAAACTGTTTCATTTAACTAAATTTCGCTCATCTTTTTGTTACCAATTGAAGCACATTCTTCAAGTAAGAAAAATATCGAACTGAGTTATACGTTTGTTATGATATTATATTTTAGGCTATCGGCACTGGAACATATTATTGTATTATTAGTATGTGTGAATTATTATTTCCTTCATTACTAGAATAAAAAGCAGTCTGTCTAACTAAAGCGTAAAACTTAGATTTCCGTTATAAAAAAAATTAATGCTGTTAATAGGCGTATCCCTAAAGCTTCAAAAATGTCACGTGCATCTGCAGCAAAATATTTGCAGAAGTCGAAGGCGTTCATAAATAAATAGGTGCAACGATATACAGAAGTTAATAATGTTGATCACTTCCTCGGATGAGGCCAAAAAATAAAAAAATACCTACCCAATAAGCAAAATTGTCGGATTTGGGGCTCAGAAAATCCACACGTTACTGCAGAGAAGCAAATGCATCCACAACGAGTCACTGTTTGGTGCGGTTTTTGGTCTGGCGGCATCATCGGGCCATTTTTTTCGAAAATGAGCGAGGAGCCGCGGTTACAGTAAATGGCGAGCGTTACCGTGACATGTTTCCAAAAATTGAAGAGGATGACAAGGACGACATTTGATTTCAACAGGACGGTGCAACTTGTCACACTGCCAAAGTTACACTCGAACTTTGGGCTACCGTTTTTGAAAACCGAATAATCAGTCGAAATTCCGATATTAATTGGCCACCTCGGAGCTGTGATTTAAGCCCGTTGGACTATTTTTTGTGGCGAGCCGTTAAGGACAAATGTTATGCGAACCATCTAGAGACGATTGATGCTTTAAAACACGAAATCGAAGTTGCCATTCATGAAATTGGAGCCCAAACAATCGAAAATGTGCTTAAAAATTGGGTTGATCGAATGGCCTACTGTAAAGCCAGTCGTGGCAGTTATTTGAACGATATGGTGTCTTATTCATAAATGACAATGTCCAATCTTCAAAATAAAAAAAAAGTTTGAAAAAATATTGATTAGTTTTTTTTTTTGTTATAGTCGATTCAAAAAGCAAATTTTACATGGCCCACCCTATACTTGTATGTATAATTGGCGCTTACATTCGTTTTGGGTGTTTGGCCGAGCTCCTCCTTCTATTTCCACAAATGAAGGGACGTACAGTTTTAAGTCGACTCCAAACAGCGGATATTATTATGAGGAGCCTTTTAATGGCAGAAATACACTTTTTTCTTCATTTGTGTTTGACAGAGATGCGAACCTACAATCTTCGAATTCGGAATGGTAGTCACGAATCAACCCATTCGGCTACAAAGGTCACCGGGCAAACGCATTATTCACAGATGATTCTTCCTTTTGGGTGCATAATTGCATACGTTGGTGCTAGTATAATAAATAAATAATTTTTTTATATATTTTATAACTAATAACAGCTAATATTGCGGCTTTCCAACGAGCTTAACCAAAACTGGTTCATAAATGGTTTAGCATAATAATCAAAAAACAGAAGAAGCAAAGAAGTCTATAGGTATTTTTTCGAGAAATATTTTTAGATAGTAGTTTCACTTTTTCTTCTTAACCACCATCTGGCAGAAATCGAATTTTGTGTGAACCTTTTTTACGTTGGAAAAATAAAACATAGCCGAACACTCCAGTCGAAAATAATTTTCATCATAAAAAAGAATTAAGAAAAAAATTAGCTACTGCTTCCGTGGATGTTGCAACCTGTGGATGCTAATAACGTTAGAATATATTTATAAGGCTTTTGAATTTTCCTGCACTACCGTATTTACAGGAAAAATGGATGAACGCTTGTGAAGCAAGTACACAACAATCAGGGCTCTATAAGATATAACGACCACATTTCTGATATATGATAAATCAGTGGTATGGGAGCTGTATCTCCCAGACTACCGATCTCGACAATTTTTGTGGTATACATACTTTGTGTGATTATTGGATACTTATTCCACAAAATTTCGCGGTTTTATCTTTCTAGTAAATGAAGGCTAAACCTTATATCTGAACCACTATGTATGTGACCTTCTTCTACAGATTAAAAAAATAAATAATTGGCGCGTACACTTCTGTTAGGTGTTTGGCCGAGCTCCTCCTCATATTTGTGGTGTGCGTCTTGATGTTGTTCCACAAATGGAGGGACCTACAGTTTCAAGCCGACTCCGAACGGCAGATATTTTTATGAGGAGCTTTTTCATGGCAGAAATACACTCGGAGGTTTGCCGTTGCCTGCCGAGGGGCGACCGCTATTAGAAAAATGTTTTTATTAATTTTGCTTTCACCGAGATTCGAACCAACGACCTCTCTGTGAATTCCGAATGGTAATCACGCACCAACCCATTCGGCTACAGATTACTATCTTAAAAAAAAGGATTTTAGGACGGCAATGTTTTAGCGCATTGACACCTCGTATCTTGCTCGGTTACTATACGTTAGCATCGCGTTTTAACTTATAGTACAGTACACAGAAGGAAGAGTTATAGGAGTACATAGATTGTGAAGTGTATGTTTTATATCGATATATTATTGATGAATTGCCAATTTTTTTCATTTTTTAGTTTTTAATAATCACTTGAAAAAAACTTTACAAGTACAAAATTATAGTCCAAAATAAATTTGTGTACAAAATTTTACCACCCAGAATATTAATTCTAAACTGTTTTATCTTTATAGAATTTCGAAAATATAGAATTATGACCCAAAGGAAGTTAGGCTGTTTAGAATTTTGGACACATTTTTGCTTGTCTCCACAGTCTCCAAACTTGAATTCCATAGAACATTTGTGGGATGAACTCGTCATGTCGCTAAAATCAATAAAACGAACAAAACCCAACTAAAGGAAGTACTCCAACGGAGATTATTAAATTTGGGTCCATGCTAATAAGTCATCCAAAAGGAACGCCTACTAAAATGAAAATGTCATTGAACGTAATATTTTATTTGTGAAATTGAAATATGTGAATAATTTTACCACTTAAGTAAAATTTTTATTCATGGAGTTAAGTTAAGTTTATGTTAATTTTAATTATACAATAAATATGTGGGTTTTTCTTAGCCTAACATTTTTCATTACATTCATTTATCCTCAAGATACAACGTATTGAAATTAGCAATACATGAATATGCAAAAAATATGCAATTTCATAAAATTCCGGCATCTAGTAATAAGAAACTGCAATAAATATCATGACGATATGTTTTCCCTTAAACGTTTTTTCTTTTCTTTTGGTAGATCCAACCTTCAATATTCCAGTATATTACAATATAAGATCCTCTATATGCCGGATATTCCTTAAGAATCGAAAAAATGCGGCCTGCATTGGAATTTAGCATGTCCATAATTTGAGACATTAGATTATATTAGATATGTGGGGGGTTGGACAAGTCCAAGCATTCAGTCAGGAGACCATTGTACTACACCCGGATAAATTTCAGTAGAAAGAATAGAGAGATAGGAAAGATAAAATGTGGTTGATAAAACGGAAAAATTAGTTTGAGGTCACTCTCCAACAAGTCTCTTAGATTCATCGATGAATCCATAGTTAAATAGAAAGGGTTCAGGACCTGGTGGCATTCTTGCAGAGCCTTCATTAGTCAGTTTATCAGCTAACTCGTTCCCTGTAATACCACAATGTGCAGGCACCCAAATAAGACTAAGTTTGGTGGGTTTTGCAACACTGTTCAGTTTTGTCTTATATTCACCGACTAACTTCGAAGAGCAGCATGGGTTAGCAAGGGCTTTTAGTGCAGCTTGACTGTCACTACAAATTCCGATACTGCTACCCCGCTACTTTTTCTCAATTAGCTAGTATGCCACGTTCAAGATGGTATAGAATTTGAGACATAGTATCAGACTATTTTGATTGTCATTTCTTGTTGAAATTAATTATTTTCAACTATCCTAGGTCACACGTAAGGTATTGGATGCATTTCAGTTTCTTTGTTGTAGGACTAACTACTTTTTAAATAACCGCGGTCTTAGGCACACGAACAGGCTACTTGGCCAGTTGGACCTTTTCTGAGAAAGGCATAGTTTCAAATATAAATCGCATGTGTTACTATGTCTATAACTATCCTAATATAATTTATTTATTGCACAAACATAAAGTTGCTAACACCTAATTAGCTACGCAATATTTTCACCAGTTTTAACAAGGTTTTTTTTAGCTTTCATTAATTTTTTATAAATAAAACCTCGACGAATTTTCATCAAAATTGAGAACTTTAAGGAATTTAAAAAAGGAGTACATATTGAAAATGTTATGCATTCGTTAAATGGAGAAATTGCGAAGGGGGAAAATTGATCAAAAATCAGCGAGAATTTTGAGTTACCTCGAACTTACACTTTATTAAATTATACTAAACTTTAATGGGATATTACGGGCAACCGTATGTATCTATGTGCACATAATCAAGTCCTTACCCAAAATTAATCGAAAAACTTTTCTATGTCAACTTATAAAAAGACAGATGAATCCAATTATCATGCAACTATATTCTTATTAGGCAGTAAATTGATTTGCATGAAATCTTTACAATTTCACTACCCTGTTAAGATACACCAAATCATTTTTATACATAAAAATCAGTTATTTGGGGGGCAAAAGTACCAACATTTGATACAATTTATATACATACAGGTACATGCTTGTAGATTTTGATTGTTCTTTTTCGGTTTGTTTACTTTTGTATGTGGAGAATTTCACTTTTCCAGCGAGGCAATAAATATATTTTTTATAAACTAATTCTATCTTTTACACGGTTGTATAAAAAACTTTTATTGGGAACAAAACTCACAATGTAACTGACGCATCTATTGATTCTCCCCGTACATGCACAATGAGCATGAAATCAAATTCGGGAATCGAAACCACGGACAAAATTGGTAAAGAAACGAAAATAGCAGAAAACTCCGTCGTATCAGTAATGACTGCGCGCGCAAGTGGATTGAATTTAACTAAGCCAAATTTACAAACTGACCAACATCTATCTACTCGTAACTCCGGCTTCAAGCGTTGATTACCTGTACTGACTGAATGCATTAGTATACACTTACATACTTATGTGCACAGTATGTATATAAAAGTATAATGTTTGTATGCATGAATATAGGTACACGCATATTGTGTGGTTTCTGGTTGTTCTTCTGTTGTAGCGCCTGTTGGTTAGTTTTTGCTGCTCGGTTTAATTTTTCGCTCTATCTCTCTGTGCTACGAAAACAAGTAATACTTTAACGTACTTCCTTGTTTTAGTGCAAGCCGTTTGGTGTTTCTTGTTCTCACAGAAAACGAAAATACTGCAGTTAGCCCAACGAGTTAACAGTAACCTTTAATATAAAATGGGACAGCTGGTATTAAGGAGTCATTTTAAACTAACTACATACATATATCCAACTTTAAGTCGTTCCCACGACAGTCGGTTCTACGTAACCGGAACGACCCGGCTTTATATTCGGCCATGGACGGTCACTTCAGCAGCATTCCATAGCGACACCAGATGGAGTTCATTAGTTATGCGTTTCGAAATAGTCCACCCGCATGGTGCCGGTTTCTATTAGGAATTAATGGAGACATTTCCAATCCACTGATGAGATGTCTTCCAACCCATTAAACTGTGGTGCCTCAAAATATTTGAAGCGAGTTTTGAATAACGCAGGACATCCGCAAAGGAGATGCCCTACAGTTCCCCTTGAATCCCGCTCCCTACATTTCCTACATCCCTCGCTGTCCGAGATTTCTATTTTATAAGCATACGCTGCTACAGGGTTATGTCCGGTCTGTACGCCTATCATAGTTCTACAATCTCTTCGTATTAGTGATAGTATAAATTGAGTACGACTGTGATCGTCTAGTCTACACATGATTTTTGCACCTGCTACCTTTCCAACTTCGAAAACCCCAGCCTGGAAGACAGTGCAGTGTGTTTAGGTGTCCTTAGGTCTAACACTGGAGAGAGACATTTTAGAACCGTCCGTATAAAAAATAAGTGCATTGCATTTGGGGCTAAAGCCCTTAAACCATCCTTTACAAAAACCCTATAAAAACCGGAGCCATGTAGCCCATATTGTTCCGGTTTATTAAGCCATGTCCATAGTTCTTGAGTTCGTTTAGGGTTTTTAGTCTACATGCATACTTCGCTGCAATGTTTTCTGCAAAAAGGTCTATCGGTAGTAGATCAAGTATGTACATATTGGAGGGTCGCCGTTGCAGTCGTTCTTAGCGCTCCTATAATGCAGCAGCCGTAACAAAGCAGCTAGTCGCTGAATCTTTGTTCTAGGCCTGTTTTCTGGCCTTTTTTCACCCTTTCCTCTGCATTTCGGTCCCACAGTAGCTTGCTGTCTAGTACTACCCAAGGTATTTTGTGTATTGTTTGTGAGTAAGTGCAGCGCCGTTTAGTATTGGGGTCCTCCACTGTGAGATCTTATACTTTCTTACAAACAGTATGTCCGCATTTAGATTCAGTCGTGCCTGATTGCCGTTTGCTGAGCCGATCTGAGACTTTGTCATAATGTTAATGCTGATGCTAAGTAATTTACTATGGCAATGTAATCCGCATATGTTATTAGCAAATTTCTGTAATATCCCATCATCCACTGCTAGCCATAGGGGTAGTGATAGCACACCACCTTGAGGGTTACCCCTGCCCACTACTTTGACCAACCTAGTTTTGTCCCACTCCGCTCTTATTATCCTGCGGCCGCCGTAGCCGAATGGTGTGGTTTCTGGTTGTTCTTCTGTTGTAGCGCCTGTTGGTTAGTTTTTGCTGCTCGGTTTAATTTTTCGCTCTATCTCTCTGTGCTACGAAAACAAGTAATACTTTAACGTACTTCCTTGTTTTAGTGCAAGCCGTTTGGTGTTTCTTGTTCTCACAGAAAACGAAAATACTGCAGTTAGCCCAACGAGTTAACAGTAACCTTTAATATAAAATGGGACAGCTGGTATTAAGGAGTCATTTTAAACTAACTACATACATATATCCAACTTTAAGTCGTTCCCACGACAGTCGGTTCTACGTAACCGGAACGACCCGGCTTTATATTCGGCCATGGACGGTCACTTCAGCAGCATTCCATAGCGACACCAGATGGAGTTCATTAGTTATGCGTTTCGAAATAGTCCACCCGCATGGTGCCGGTTTCTATTAGGAATTAATGGAGACATTTCCAATCCACTGATGAGATGTCTTCCAACCCATTAAACTGTGGTGCCTCAAAATATTTGAAGCGAGTTTTGAATAACGCAGGACATCCGCAAAGGAGATGCCCTACAGTTCCCCTTGAATCCCGCTCCCTACATTTCTTACATCCCTCGCTGTCCGAGATTTCTATTTTATAAGCATACGCTGCTACAGGGTTATGTCCGGTCTGTACGCCTATCATAGTTCTATAACCTCTTCGTATTAGTGATAGTATAAATTGAGTACGACTGTGATCGTCCAGTCTACACATGGTTTTTGCACCTGCTACCTTTCCAACTTCGAAAACCCCAGCCTGGAAGACAGTGCAGTGTGTTTAGGTGTCCTTAGGTCTAACACTGGAGAGAGACATTTTAGAACCGTCCGTATAAAAAATAAGTGCATTGCATTTGGGGCTAAAGCCCTTAAACCATCCTTTACAAAAACCCTATAAAAACCGGAGCCATGTAGCCCATATTGTTCCGGTTTATTAAGCCATGTCCATAGTTCTTGAGTTCGTTTAGGGTTTTTAGTCTACATGCATACTTCGCTGCAATGTTTTCTGCAAAAAGGTCTATCGGTAGTAGATCAAGTATGTACATATTGGAGGGTCGCCGTTGCAGTCGTTCTTAGCGCTCCTATAATGCAGCAGCCGTAACAAAGCAGCTAGTCGCTGAATCTTTGTTCTAGGCCTGTTTTCTGGCCTTTTTTCACCCTTTCCTCTGCATTTCGGTCCCACAGTAGCTTGCTGTCTAGTACTACCCAAGGTATTTTGTGTATTGTTTGTGAGTAAGTGCAGCGCCGTTTAGTATTGGGGTCCTCCACTGTGAGATCTTATACTTTCTTACAAACAGTATGTCCGCATTTAGATTCAGTCGTGCCTGATTGCCGTTTGCTGAGCCGATCTGAGACTTTGTCATAATGTTAATGCTGATGCTAAGTAATTTACTATGGCAATGTAATCCGCATATGTTATTAGCAAATTTCTGTAATATCCCATCATCCACTGCTAGCCATAGGGGTAGTGATAGCACACCACCTTGAGGGTTACCCCTGCCCACTACTTTGACCAACCTAGTTTTGTCCCACTCCGCTCTTATTATCCTGCGGCCGCCGTAGCCGAATGGGTTGGTGCGTGACTATCATTCGGAATTCACAGAGAGAACTTCGGTTCGAATCTCGGTGAAACACCAAGAAAAATATTTTTCTAATAGCGGTCGCACCTTGGCAATGGCAAACCTCCGAGTGTATTTCTGCCATGAAAAAGCTCCTCATAAAAATATCTGCCGTTCGGAGTCGGCTTGAAACTGTAGGTCCCTCCATTTGTGGAACAACATCAAGACGTACACCACAAATAGGAGGAGGAGCTCGGCCAAACAGACAAAAAGGATGTACGCGCCAATTATATATATGTATATATATATAATAAAGTTTTTAGCCACATATGAATACCTGGCGTCTCTATGCTATTCATTATAGCCTCCTTGGACAGAATCGAGAGGCCGAAATAAGTGAGTGCGAGGAGCTTAAAATGTTGGGCAATAGGAAAAACATCCGAAAATTCTACCCGAAAGTTCGGCGATGATATTGATATCACGTCACTGTTGACAGTTATGATTTCGAATTTATAAAAGACTTCGTTTATTTAGGAACCAACATTAACACCGATAACAATGTCAGCCTTGACAACAAGTGCTACTTTGGACTAAGTAGGCAACTGAGCAGTAAAGTCCTCTCTCGACGAACAAAACTAACACTCTACAAGGCTCTCATCATGCCCGTCCTAACGTATGGCGCAGAAGCTTGGACGATGACAACATCCGACGAAGCGACGCTTGGAGGGTTCGAGAGAAAGATTCTGCGTAAGATTTTTGGACCTTTGCACGTTGGCAACGGCGAATAATGCAAACGATGGAACGATGAGCTGTATGAGCTTTACGACGACATAGACATAGCGCAGCGAATAAAGATCCAGCGGCTACGTTGGCTGGGTCATGTCGTCCGAATGGATACAAACGCTCCGGCTTTGAAAGTATTCGGTGCGGTACCAGCTGGTAGTAGCAGAGGAAGAGGAAGGCCTCCTCTGCGTTGGAAAGATCAGGTGGAGAAGGACTTGGCTTCACTTGGTGTGTCCAATTGGCGCCCGTTAGCACGAGAAAGAAACGACTGGCGCGTTTTGTTAAACTCAGCCAAAATCGCGTAAGCGGTTATCGCGCCAATTGAGAAGAAGAAGTTGTCAGAGCTGCTACACCTTATCGGCATGACTGGTACGTTGCCAGTTCTGTGGTGTATGAGGCCGCCATTCGATTTGCCATCAAATCTTTTGGCGGCTACAAGTCGCCCGGACCAGATGGCATATATCCTGTCATGCTGAAGGAAGGCGCAGAGTCTGTGATAGCAGCCTTGAAGAAAAACTTCTCTGCATGCCTGGCACTGGCTTATATACCACGCTCTTGGAGAATGGTGAGGGTCGTCTTCATCCCAAAAGTTTGAAGAGTTGACTACACCAGCCCCAAAAGCTTTAGACCAATCAGCATAACTTCTTTCATGCTGAAAAGTCTCGAACGACTGGTGAAATTGCGCATACGTCAGAAGTCGCTAAAGGGTCACCCTCTGTCCCCATTTCAGCATGCCTATCAAAGTGGAAAATCCTGCGAGTCGGCGCTGCAAAACCTTATTGCTAGGGTAGAGCTGGCCATCGGCTGGAGGGACTACGCTATGGGCATCTTTTTAGACATAGAGGGCCGTTTGATAACGCCACTTTTGACAGTCGGTGCAGCTCTACTAATAGACACGGCGTCTGACAGTCTTCTGGCAGTGCAAGGATGTTGTTGGGAAAACGTGAGGTCTTTCTCCTAGCAAGGTCCTATGGATCTACACGGCTGTGATAAGACCTATTATCACCTATGCATCAGAAGTCTGGATGAGTAGGCTCCCACTCGTGGAAGTCAGGAGGACCTTATCGACACTACACCGCACTGTGACCATCTGTTGCGTCGGAGCCTTTCCGACTACTTCAAGCCCGGCATTAAATGCTCGGATTATTCTACCACCACTTGATATTTTCATCCAAGGAGTGGCCTTGAAGGCCATCTGCAGGCTGAAACACAATGGGAATTGGTACGGCCACTGTCCGGCGTTGGACAACAGAGTAGGCATGGAATTCAAGCCCCTTGACTCCATGCCATCCAGAGTCGTACTTGAAAAGAGATACAGTGTGGTGCTGCCAGAGGCTCAACTGTGGTCAAACTCAGAAAATGAGCCCGACAAACACTGTTTTCGCATTTTCACGGATGGCTCCGGGACCGAGCACGGCTCCGGTTCTGGGGTCTACGTGGAATCCAGCGGGACAAAACTGCACTTGATCTGAAATGCATACATCTATGTTTCAAGCGGAGGTGTTTGCTGTTCAAGAAGCGATGAACTTTGTTGTGGAAAGCAGATGGAGATGCAGATCTATATGTGTCTCCAAAGCAGCCAAGCTGCGCTAATGGCTTTAGACAGCCCCCCAACCACTTCAAGGTTAGTCGAGCCCTGTAAATCCAGGCTGAACTATGTCGGTTGACATAATAGCCTGATGCTAACATGGATCTCAGGACACGTGGGTATCGCGGGTAACGAGATCTCTGGCTCTTTAGGCCAAAAAAGTTGGTCTCAGAACCCGTTCTGCCACTCCCTTCTGCAGCTATCTAAGCCCCGGTTAGCACAGGGGGTACTCTAACCCACAAGCGAGCTTGGCAGGCTAAAAGAGGCTGCAGATGGACAAAACTAATGTTACCTGTCATGTCCGACCGATTGTCGCATTTCGGGCCACTTTCTATGGACAAAGCACATGGAAAAGGTAGGCATCTCAGACAGTGCACTCTGACCAGCATGTGGAGAGGAGGAAGAGCCGGCGGACCACTTTCTGTGGGTCTGCCCCGCCTTCGCTCGAATCAGGTTTAAAGTTTTTGGCACTGATGTGTTAAGAAGTGACCACCTTTGCTCTTCGGCACCACAAGATCTATTCAGATTTCTTCGGATGTCGAGTAGATTTAAAGAAAATTAAAAATGGAATCCGAGTTCAGTACAATGGATTTAATTTTTTCTGAGCGCTGTACTTGCTAGTCTGTCCCGACCGAAAAAGAAAAAAAAAGAGTCCACCAAATAAACATAAGGAAGAGGAATTATTTGTTTGTGAAGAAAGCACACAATTTCTTTCCACGACGTCTTCAGCATAAAAACGCAAAAAACTGAATTTGGAGGCTTTATATTAATTTGTGCTTTAACAATAACTTCAGGAAAAAGTAACTTCTTTTTAATGACGCCATATTAGAGATATTCAATTCGCCTTGACCACTAACTATTTATTTCCCCTTTCTGTGGAATTTGGGCGTTTTGTTTTATCTGGAAATGTGTAGATGAGTAATAAGATGGCAACTCCACTACTAATATGTAGCAGCTGACACTGGCACATCAAAATAATATATTGTTCTACATTTCGAGGTTCGATGTGAAATGTTTTAAAACAATTTTATGAAAAACAACGTTTTCATTAGTTATTAATTGAACCAATAATTTTAATAAATTGAATACTCTAAACTATATAATATGACTTCGCGGAACCCACATACCCTTATGGCACTGCCAAATGAGGAAAGCTTTGATTTCCTCTTTAAGGTTGTTTTGATTGGAGATTGCGGAACTGGGAAAACTTGTATTGTGGAACGTTTTAAGACTGGGAATTTTATCGAACGACATGGAAATACCATTGGTGTAGACTTTTCAATGAAGACATTGAATGTAGAAGGAAAGCAAGCAAAGGCATGTAAGATATGGACAAATATTCGCAGGGAAATAATGAGGTCTTTTTGCAGCTTCAAATATGGGACACTGCAGGGCAGGAACGTTTTCGTACAATTACTCAAAGCTACTATCGCTCAGCAAATGGAGTTATAATTGGTATATGCATGGATTTGGAAAAGTTTAATTATAGACCCTTTTAAATATATCCGATGAATTATTGCTCTGAAACAAAATTCATAAGGGCTATATCATTTTCCATGAAATCTATAAGTTACGCTAAGGTACATTTAGCAGGTAGTAGCAGTAGGGTTACAATTTTCTTTTTTCCCCATTCAGTCTCTAAATTTTCAAATTTAGTTTAGGTTAGGATTGTCTAAAGATTTTGACATTCCAGGGTCCAAGAGCAAAAACAAATTACATTGATCTTATTCTGCTCTAATGCTGCTACCTGTTTAATATGCCTTGGTAAATGCCTAATAGGTGTATTTTGAAACTACATATGTAAACATAAATTTAATTGAACAACATACCCAACTTTGTACATAAAAGGTTGTATTTTCTAGTTTATGACATAACCAAACGGGCTTCTTTTTCAAATTTACAAAAATGGATTGAGGAAGTGCGACGCTACACGGCATCAAACGTGATACTCATTTTAATCGGCAATAAATGTGATCTTGAAGAAGAGCGTGAAGTACAATTTGAGGAAGCAAAACAAATGTGCCAATACATACCAGAAATACTTTTTGTAATGGAAACATCAGCTAAACAAAATACAAATGTGGAAGACGCATTTGTCTGCTTAGCGACGGAGCTAAAGGTACATGTGAACAATTTTTACATCATAAAGAGAATATTCATATTTTATAATAATGCACAATACTTTAATTACATATGTATATATTTATATACAGTGGGTCACGGCCAAAATGATCTAGTAATCACTTATGGCAATATAAAATGAAAATCATGCAATTATATTAACAATTTCATGTATTTATGGTGGCTCACAGAAGCATTTTGCATAGCCTTGTATGTCAAAATTAAAAATATCTGCTATATTAAAAAGATGATTTTTTTGTTGTGCATTTTCTACAGAAATTAGGTATACTCATCTAGCACAAAAATTGCACGGGCAAGTAATTATAATAAAAAATGTGCGTGACAAAAAGATTCTGTGCTTACAGAAGTATTTTGCTAAGGGTTTTGTTTTAAAACCGTTGCTCGGCCAAGTTTTGTTTTTTTTTTTATTTTTTTAACTTAATTGGGGGATTTTAGAGTGTATTATTAGTAGTATTACTTATATTTGACTTCTTTCGTTTGCATATCTAAAATATCAAAGGAGAAAAAATTAACTAGATTTGAGAAAAATTATTTTATATCTGCACAATGAAGGAAAAGGATTGCCATTCACTGGCATCACTCTATCTGGTTTTCACAATTAAAAAAGGTGGTTTACTTCCCCTATGTCGGAAATTTTTAGCTAGTGGATACATATAAAAAAAACCGTTCAAGGCAAAACGCCCAAAAGCTAACTACACTAAAACAGGTTGACACGAAATAAAGCAAAAAACGTACACTCAAATAAACAGATATGTGTTCATTCGCTATGGCATTTAATATAGGCCTCTTTTACGCACCTGTGACGCATAATTTTGATGATAGGTTTCGCTCCCATCGTTGGAGAGGGAGAAAATGTAAACGAAGGTAAACAAAACGTCAAAGCCTTTTTATTGTGGCCAGTCTGCGAAAACTCAACCCTTTTTTTGTCCGAGAAAAGCGCAAATTTCTATCCACTCCCTTTTTTCTCTATATGGCCCTAAATATTGCTGCATCTGTCGATCCACACGAATGAATTTATGTCTATTGCCTGTCCTTTTCGAATTTGTATTTATTAACTAATTTCTTCTATTTTTTCTTGTCCTTCCTTAGCGGCGACATGATGCCAATACCGTGGAAGCAGATAAAGAAGATGCTTTACGACTGGGCCAAAGCAAACCGCTCAATAATTGTAGCAGTTCTTGCAATGTAACATAAAAATGCCCTTCAATTTTAAAGGTTCTCGAAATTCGTTTGTGATCATGTTTTAATTTTATGCATTAAGGTACTTCTATTAATTTTTTAATACTCTTCGTTTAAATTTAATTATTACTTAGACAATGCAACACATAATTAAATGTATATTATAATTGTATATGGGATAATATATTTGTATTTCATTAGTTATAATTCTTAAAATATCACAAACTTAAGAATTACCTATAACCAATGTACAAAATTTTTAAGTGCAGGAAGTAAAAAAAATATGCCGACGGGAAACTACAAATGTATTCAGATTTTAATTTTTCCGACTAAACTATAGCACAATGTATATAAATATACATTTTGATATAAATATAAACATTGTGATGTAAATATAAACTTTTGATTTTTTTAGTGTTTTAAATGGGCAGGATTTTTTTTTTATTAATAGTGAACTTCACAAGTCATGTGATACAAATACTAACTTTTAAAATTAAAGCAATTTTTTTAAGAGCAGGAAGTTGAAGTTTAATTTTTATGGTGAAAAGTTAAAGAAAGTATAAAGCGCTTAATCGGAACAAAATAGGTTGACTTTCGACATCTTTTTTTATACGTCTATTTTTAGTTTGTATAAAACCAAAAAGTTTTATATTTTTCTTTTTGAATACTGTAATTGGAATTAATTTTAATTCATTTATTTAAATATTTAACCATTCATTATAATACATCGTACATTCAATTAAGGGAAATTTGTGCTTAATTCAATGCCACTATATACATTTTTCAACTTATGATTAGCAAGGATCAGTAAAGTTCTGATAAAATGTATGGGAAGATGATATTTTGGTTAACAGCTAACTTACACAAAAATTGGCAGTTGATAGTAGAGAAAATAATAAATAAAATAGGAGTACTCAGATTTGTTGCACTCGTAATATTTTCTTACTATTTCATAATTTAATATTCTATGGTATTATTATTTTCTTAAAAGATTCGATAAAGGCACATAAGAGAGTTATGCGTTTTCTAAACCTCTTTTGGTTGTACCCCCATACGTAATTGAGCCATACCAATATTATCGTAATAAAGAGAAATGACAATAATTTCCTAAAAAAATTGTATTTTATTCAAAATTAACACCGGCCCTTGAAACTTAACCACCCTTTATTTGCAAATTTTGTGACAAATTTTACAATACATACGGCGAGAACAAATTCGCTGAAAAAAGTTCCGTTATTTTTTTTTTTGTATTCGTATGCATTGTCTACTTATAAATTATACTCAGTTTAGTGAAAATTTTCGCTTGTTAACATTGGAGTGGGGAGTTAAGGAAAATCGCATTGTAGTGATTGCATTACATAAGTGTGGTAAAAGTGCAAGTGAGATTTAAGGATTTCGAGAATGTTTGTTTACTGCACAATCAATCGTTTTTCCCGAAAGTCTGAAGTGACAGACAGAAAAAGAAGTGGTCGTCCTCGCGTGGTTCGAACCAGTGCAATCATAAAAGCCGTTCGAGAAAGAATTCGCAGAAATCCCTTTAGAAAACTTAAAATCAATGTATCGACCAGATCCATATCAAGACTAATTAGAGAAGATCTTGACATGAAAGTCGCTCAACTAGTCATCTTTTGATAATGTCTTCTTCTTAATTGGCGCGATAACCGCTTACGCGATTTTGGCCGAGTTTAACAAAGCGCGCCAGTCGTTTCTTTCTCGTGCTAACCGGCGCCAGTTGGACACACCAAGTGAAGCCAAGTCCTTCTCCACCTGATCTTTCCAACGCAGAGGAGGCCGCCCTCTTCCTCTGCTACCACCAGCTGGTACCGCATCGAATACTTTCAAAGCCGGAGCGTTTGTATCCATTCGGACGACATGACCCAGCCAACGTAGCCGCTGGATCTTTATTCGCTGCGCTATGTCTATGTCGTCGTAAAGCTCATACAGCTCATCGTTCCATCGTCTGCGATATTCGCCGTTGCCAACGTGCAAAGGTCCAAAAATCTTACGCAGAATCTTTCTCTCGAACACTCCAAGCGTCGCTTCATCGGATGTTGTCATCGTCCAAGCTTCTGCGCCATACGTTAGGACGGGCATGATGAGAGTCTTGTAGAGTGTTAGTTTTGTTCGTCGAGAGAGGACTTTACTGCTCAATTGCCTACTTAGTCCAAAGTAGCACTTGTTGGCAAGAGAGATTCTACGTTGGATTTCAAGGCTGACATTGTTATCGGTGTTAATGCTGGTTCCTAAATAGACGAAGTATTTTACAACCTCGAAATTATAACTGTCTACAGTGACGTGGGTGCCGATACGCGAGTGCGCCGACTGTTTGTTTGAAGACAGGAGGTACTTCGTTTTGTCCTCGTTCACCACCAAACCCATTCGCTTTGCCTCTTTATCCAATTTGGAGAAGGCAGAACAAACAGCGCGATTGTTAAGGCCGATGATATCAATATCATCGGCATACGCCAACAATTGTACGCTCTTATAAAATATTGTGCCTGAGCGATTAAGTTCTGCGGCTCGTACGATGCTCTCCAACATCAGGTTAAAGAAGTCACACGACAGCGAGTCACCCTGTCTGAAACCTCGTTTGGTATCAAACGGCTCGGAGAGGTCCTTCCCAATTCTGACGGCGCTGCTGGTGTTGAGCAACGTCATCTTACATAGCCGTATTAGTTTTGCGGGGATGCCAAATTCAGACATCGCGGCATACAGGTAACTCCTTTCCGTACTGTCGAATGCAGCTTTGAAGTCGACGAAAAGATGATGTGTGTCGATTCTCCTTTCATGGGTCTTTTCCAAGATTTGGCGTATTGAGAATATTTGGTCGATGGTGGACTTTCCAGGTCTGAAGCCACACTGATAAGGTCCAATCAGTTGGTTGACGGTGGGCTTCAGCCTTTCACACAATACGCTCGCTAGAACCTTATAGGCGATATTTAGAAGACTAATCCCGCGGTAATTGGCACAAATTGCAGGATCACCCTTCTTATGGATAGGGCAGAGCACACTTAAATTCCAATCGGCAGGCATGCTTTCATCCGACCATATTATGCATAGGAGCTGATGCATGCACCTTACCAGCTCCTCGCCGCCATGTTTGAATAGCTCAGCCGGCAGTCCGTCGGCGCCCGCGGCTTTGTTGTTCTTTAGCCGCGTTATCGCTATTCTCACCTCGTCATGATCGGGTAGCGGAACGACAATTCCGTCGTCAACGATTGGGGTATCGGGATCTTCACTTTCTCTGTGACATGCGCAGCTGTCACTGTTTAATAGGTTCGAGAAGTGTTCCCTCCATAATTTAAGATTGCTCTGTACGTCAGTCACCAGTTCGCCGTCTTTGTTCTTACAGGAAAACGTCCCGGTCTTGAAACCTTCTGTAAGCCGCCGAACTTTCTGGTAGAATTTTCGGGCGTTGTTCCTGTTGGCCAGCATCTCAAGCTCTTCGCACTCACGTATTTCGGCCTCTCGTTTCTTCTTTCGGATAATACGTCTCTCTTCCTTTTTCAGCTCTCTGTAGCGATCCCACATGGCTCGCGTTGCGCCCGATCGCAGCGTGGCTCTATAGGCGGCATCTTTTCTTTCTGCGGCAGCATGACATTCCTCGTCGTACCAATTGTTTTTTCGGGCTCGCCGGAATCCGATTTCTTCTTCGGCGGCGGTACGTAGGGAACGAGAAATGTGGCTCCATTGCTCGCGCATACCGATTTGTTGGGCAGTGCTTTCGGAGAGCAGGAGTGAGAGTCGAGTGGCGAATCTTCTGGCTGTCTGTTGTGATTGCAGCTTTTCGATGTCGAACATTCTTTGCGTAGGTAGATGTACGTTTTTTGCTGCACAGAGGCGGGTGCGCAGCTTGGCTGCAACAAGGTAATGATCCGAGTCGATGTTGGGTCCTCGGATCGTGCGTACAGCTAATACACTAGAAGCGTGTCTTCCATCTATCACAACATGATCGATCTGGTTTCGCGTTTTTCGATCAGGAGACAGCCAGGTAGCTTGGTGTATCTTTTTATGCTGGAATCTGGTGCTGCAGACTACCATGTTTCGGGCCCCGGCGAAGTCGATCAGCCTCTGTCCGTTACCGGATGTTTCGTTGTGCAGGCTGAATTTTCCGACTGTGGGACCAAAAATTCCCCCTTGCCCACCCTGGCGTTGAAGTCGCCAAGCACGATTTTTATGTCGTGGCGGGGGCAGCGCTCATAGGAACGTTCCAGGCGCTCATAGAAGGAATCTTTGGTCGCATCGTCCTTCTCTTCCGTCGGGGCGTGGGCGCAAATTAGCGATATGTTGAAAAAACGGGCTTTGATGCGGATTGTTGCGAGACGCTCGTCCACCGGAGTGAACGACAGTACTTGGCGACGAAGTCTCTCTCCCACAACAAATCCGACACCGAATTTGCGCTCCTTTACATGGCAGCTGTAGTAGACGTCGCAAGGTCCTATGGTTTTCTTACCTTGCCCCGTCCATCGCATCTCTTGGATGGCAGTGATGTCAGCCTTTACTCTCACGAGGACATCAACCAGCCGGGCAGAGGCACCTTCCCCATTAAGGGACCGGACATTCCAGGTGCATGCCCGCAAATCGTAATCCTTAGTTCGTTTGCAGGGGTCGTCATCAGTATAGGGAGGTCTCATCCGAGGCTTTTTTACACTTTTCATTGGGGGCGATTTTTAAGTGGCGGGTCCCAAACCCAACGCACAACCAGCTATCCTGGAATATTTCGCCTTCTCACGTTAGCTCACTCCCGAACGGATGTTCGGAAGCTACCCAGAGGATACGTGGGCTAATCCCGGCCGTTGTTAGCTGCTTGAACCATATGCAGAAGAATCGTCCTGGCCATTCCCAAGTGAATGGCGATCAGTGACTTTCCCCACTTGCGTGGACTTCTACACATGGAACCATCCTTTTGATAATGTGCTTGAAGAAAATTAGACTCGACAGATGCAAGCAGCTTCTTCGGTAGCACGCGGTCAACGGTTATGAAAATATACAATATTTTTTTACAGATGAGAAAATTTTCACTGCTGAAAAAGTGTTCAATAAGCAAAACGACAAAACATATGCTAAAACTTGTTAAGACGCAAAAAAGTTTGTTCCAAGAGTTCAGGTGGTCACGTAATAGAAGTGTCTTGTAAAGATGTTACATCTCTTCATTTCTGAAAAAGGAATTAAGTGCACCAGGAGGATGTGTTAGAAGGCATGGTGAAACATTTGAACAGTACTCTCTTCTATGGAGAGCGTTGGATCATCCACCAAGATTCCACTCCAGCCGATAAGGCAAAAAACCCCCCAGCAGTTGCTAAAAATAATATTCCTGGGTTAATAGCCTACAGCTTGGGAATAGAATTGGAGAACATAGCCTATCGAAGCCCTCATAGAAACTTGGAAAATCTCAAACAATCTTTGGTTCTAGCAGTCATGCCAATATCCATGGAAACCGTATGTGCTGCAATAGCTGAATGGCTTATCGTTTGAGAGCTTGTGTAAAAGCAAATGATGACCATTTCAAATGAAAATTAAAATTTTTTGTTCAATATTTACATGATTAAATAAAACTATCTTCATTAAAAAAAAGTATTATAATTTCATATCTATAACAGAACTTATAGCAGGTATAAGTATATTTGCATTTTATATGCACAGAAATATTTTAACTACAAATATAAAAACGAGTAAAAACACGTTTGTGACTGTGTATTTTAGGAATTGGAGTAAAGTTTAGAATAAAATGTCGTATGTACAATGTGCCAAACTATAATTAAGTCCCTGAATATTCGCGAACAAGTATATATCTTTAATTTTTATTGTCGGCAATGGTTGTCAAAAGCATGAGAAATAAAGAAGCAGTTTCGAAATACACCAACTTTTGTAGTCTATACGCCGTGTAATGGTAGATTTTTTAAAATATCGATATTTTTGATAGAACGATATATTTCAGTGCATACTACACCTATGTTTTGATCTTAAATTTAAATGCGTTTTTAGTGGGCCGATCTAAGTGAAATTTATTTGATTGTTATATAATATATTGAAGTAGTTTATGGGCCAGTTTTATAATTACAGTTTAAACGAAGGGAACTTTTAAACATAAGTTACCCCTGCAGGATTGTTGATTTAAAAATATTTAAACTCTAAGACAGTATTAAATTTCTGTCTTAATTGTTCATTTTAGTCTGCATAGTATTGTTATGGAAAATATTGACGAAAATAAAAGGAAGCCTCGACGAACACGTGGCACACCTGCTTATCAATACAGAAATAAATTTGCTTTTGCGTGGATTGCTTTGGGATCTGTTCTATTTGCCGCTTGGGCGTAAGCAACCACAATTTGCATTTTCTGGAATATACTTTAATTTGTATACGTTTATTGTAGTTGCACTCCTGTCTTCCAAAAAGCTAACAAGAGTATTTGTGACGTATTATCACATCCTACCGAAGAAGAGATTGATAGGCGTTATTTGTTTAGTTTGCCAAAGCCACTGCCGAGTAGAGAGATACAAAAACGCATTGATGAAGGAAAAGAGATAAGTTCTCAAAGATAAATATTGTGCAAGCAAACAATAACCCTAATGGACCGAGAAACACGTAAAACAAATTTTAAAAAACTTCGGTTGTCGGGTATTAAGCATATCGGAGAATGCGGAAACGGCAGTTTACGGTAATAGATACAATTAAAACAAAATTTTTGAAGTTCTTTGTAAACAGGGAATATAGCAAATAAAAATGTCTCTGACATTCACTTCACAAATATATATCATAATTTTTTTTTAAGGAAAACTCGGTCGGTCAACGCGACTATATCAAAATATTTCAAAGACCCTATAATTGAATCTTATTATGAAAGAAATAACGAAGTAATAAATGGTGATGGTGTCTATTCAGCTTGTTCGAGTTCAACTAATTCCAACCCTACTGATAATTGCGTTGAGAAGTCGAAAATCGATTCTATCAGTAATTTAAACATTATACAGTCACATAACATTGGTACATACGAAGAGCAGGATTTAGAAGCATTTGTTCATAAGAAAAACAGAAAGCGAACTAGCCTAACAGATTTTGTTCTCAACGAGGGGGAAAACACAAAAAAGTATTTAAAGAAAAGAATTTCTGATAAAAACATTGAAGACGAATTCGAAACCCCAGTGAAGGAAGTTAAGAAAGCAAGTAAATTGCGACGGCCAAGGAAAACATCCAGGCAGTCAAAATTGCCCGTTAAAAATCTCCAACCGGACATTAAAAGTTCGCTTCTGCGAAGTGAAAACCTTTTCTCAAACATTACTTCACAGCAGTGTAGAATTGAAAACTTCAGTGCTGATGAAATACAACTTGCATTAGCATTATCTAAATCCCAAATAGAAACTAGTGGCGTTACCTGTTTAAATCCAGAAGAGGACGTAGTTGATCAGCACGGTAAAAAAAAGGACGATATTTTGATAGGAAATATTCAAAATATATTACAGCAATATGGATTCCGAGCTGCTTCTACAGAAGGTAATTAGATAAATTGATATGTTTTGGAGAAACAAATATCTTTCGCATAATTCATTTAATAATAATCACAAACACATTAGCCTATGGCACTAAACTTTAAATTTCTTATGCATTCTTCAAAATTCGATTAAAGGTATTACATTTCTGCTCTTTTAATTATTTTTTCATGTTAGTTCCTTATTCGAGTCTTAGACGTATGAAAGTTGTGATTTGGTGTTTGGAAAGGGAAGTTGGGACTAGGGATTTTTTACAATCCGGGTTTATAAAGGTGTACGGATGATTAAATTGAGCTGGAGGTTGATAGTTTAAGGCTGTCATTCGAGGTAAATGTGAGAAAGTGCTGGAAGAGTTGGAATGTATATTTTTGGCTGCTGCATCAGCTTTTATATTACCAGGAATGCCTATATGGCTAGGTATCTATAGAAGCTTTATTTTGTTAGAATATTTTATTAATTTATCCCTGATTTGACAAACGATCTGATTGACAAGCGTTTGCCCTTATTATTTGTTGCATACTCTGACGCTTGGAGGATAGCCAATACTTCGGCAAAAAAAATGGAGCTATTAGGAGTCACCCAACCATTGGATACTAGGCTTCCGTCATTCTCTACCACAGCAAAAGCTGTATTATGGTCAGTACTTGAACCATCGATGAAAATCGTTACCCAACCCTTTAAGGACTGTGAATGAAATATTTCCATAAAACGTTGTATAAAAACTACCGCTTTTGTGTTAAGTTTACGTAGAGCATGAAGGTCGACATTTATGGATGCAGGAAGGAGTTTCTAAGGACACTGACTACTAATTTTCGCGCAAGTTGCCGGTAAAGAAATACCGAGCTTGGTGCAGTTTTAGATCAACGACGGATGACTGACCAACTTTTGAAAGACCGATTATGCCGAAAAGCGATTTTAAATGTGTTGAAAAGAAATTTATTTGTCGTGATTAAAAATTTGGCTATAAGTTTAAGAGATGTTATTTGACATCCTTCAGTGATAGATGGAAGACCAGCTTCAGTTAAACCACACTTGATAGGAGACGTTGAGAAGGCGTTAAAGATACGCCTGAGCGCTGAATGAAGAAGGTTTAGATGCTGTTTGGCACACCAGCCTTAATGGGAGACGGAAATCGATTTTAGATAATACGAGAGATCGAGTAATGGGAATAAGTGTATTTTGATGTATACGAAGGTGTTTTAATGCGAAATATTTAATAATGTTCAGTCTAGTGAAGAGGTTAGTTCTTAATGTGGAGCAGTGGGGTTTAAACGTAGTTATCATCACTATCGGTTTTAAACTACGCTGCGCCTGTCAGGTCGCCTGGAACTAGTGATACGCAGTGGATAAAGCTACAGACTTGCCAAAATACTGCTATTTGGAAAACGGCGGGATGCCTTCTGATGGTCCCTCTACAACACCAACATAATGTGGCACAGATGCTTCCTGTAAAGGAGCACAACACACTGCTCAGCAAACAGTTTCTACTAGATTGTTACCGCAGGTTTCACCCAAATTTCCTGGGCCTAGATGAGCTAGACGAAGACGACCGGTAATCTACATTGTACTGACATGTATGTTAGTATGCTGATACAACAACAATGCTCATGAAATTATTTCGTTTGTAAATAAGTTATTATTCAACTTCTTCGATCTTATTTTTATAGATAATAATTTGCAAATCACATATACATCACGTACCCTTATCCTTAGAGTTGTTGTAACAGCATAAACATTCCCCATACATGGACGGGGAATGCTGCTGGAGTGACAGTCCTTGGCCGGATATAAATCCGGGACATTTCGGTAACGTAGAACCGACTGTCATGGGAACGCTTATCCTTAGAGTCTTTTGAACTAGTGTCCAATGTCAATCAATCTAAACACTCGCTCTTAAAAAAAAATGCTAATTTTGACTCTTTCAACTCCCGAATTTCTGAAGTTGATTGGAAGTCAATCAAATACTAAAAATGTCTCGGAAAGTTTTTAGCAGGACTCTCTATAATTTCGGGTAAAATACATCAACTGCCCTGGTATACTGCGAAGTTAAAAAAATAAAAAAAAGTGTTCTATATAAATTGTCCGTAGTCTATTGTGTAATTATTTTAATTAATTCTTAAATGCCTGTATTCTTTAGACAGCAAGAAATTAATGTTTCATTTTAAATTAAATTAAATAAATTGCTTACTCTCCTTTCGCGTTACCCAGATTTTGCCCATGCGAATTATTGTCGGTTTCTAAATAAAAATAAGTTCGGCTTTAAAATATTTTCGTTAAATGGCGAACTGAAGCCGTTTTTAAGAGATCTAGAAAATATATTTTTCGGAAGACATAAAAAAGTTTCATCACCATTGGAGCAAGTTAACCGCAAAAAAATACACGTTGAAAAATAAAGTTTAAAAATCAATTTTTCCCCAATAATGGCTTTCAATGTAAAAAAGACAGACCAACCTATCCTCAACCTCATACGAAAACAACATAATTCGACATTGTTTACAATGTGTATACATACCTACATAGTTCAGGAATAGAATAAACTCGTAATTACTGCAAATCTTCAGTCTTGTTTCATAAACTACTCAGCAAAATATTTCTGTGATGTTTCAATCTAAATTTTAAAGTTATTAAAAAGTTCTGCGTACTTTGAAAATACAGGGTGTTTTGTTACCGACTTCAAAGGGTTTAAGGTCGAAGCGGGCATAATTTTTCTGCCGAGTGCCCCATGGTGAAAAACTTTCAGAGGTGTGGCCAATATCAGACCGTTAATCGTCTCTAAGCAAATTTGACTGAACCAGCTGATTGGCTGATGTCACATGGGTCATGACAACGGTTTGTTTACGAAAAAACTGAGATTGTGTTGGTGATGGACGAAAAAAACAACACAGTCTCAGCTCATGTTGCTTTGTTGCCGTCTGAACAACCACTGGTTGGACGAGTGTGTGAAATGAGCGGGCAGAATTCTGCTGCCGAGTCACATGTGGCGTAGCACCCGAAGTTTCTGACACAATTTTGTTTTTCACCATAACGGATGGACAAATCTGGTAATCTATCATCCTTGCCGTGAGATTATATTCTGTGGTTAATTTTATGACGAACAAGACCGTAAAGTTATGGTCCAACTTTGCTCCCTCTTTTTAAGTGTATGATACTATAAAGAAACCAAAACAATTTTGAACGTTATAATTCGAGAATTTTCTGAAATTTCTTATGATATGCTTTAAATTGGATATTTAGATCATTGCCTTATGCATACATTAAAATGAGTTTCCACACCTACTTAAATTTAGTTCTTCAAATTAAAGGAGAAGCTAATTTTTGTCCTTTTACAGATTATAAGAGTTTAAAGTCTGTGTTTGTTCCTGGTGCGAATCGGCGAACTAAAACTAAGTGGGCCAACAAGTTCACCGCGTTAACGTTGCGTGACCCCAAATTTCAAACGAAAAAAGTGATGTCCAAAATAGATTCTTTAATAGCCCAGCAATTAGATTTTAAACGCATAGATGTATCCGAAAACTTGTCTGCAACATATTCATTACTGAGTGGTGAGCTACAGAAATTGAATGCCACCAAAGCCATGATCAATGGACTTGAGGCTAACGAAAAAATAAATTCTGAGGAGTTTTACGTAAAAAATCTTTTTGAAGACACTCGCGTACAAGCTGGTTATTTGTTGAAAAACTGGAACACGATACAGGGCCGTGATTTGTCGCCTCAAAGAGATAATGAAAGCCAAATTAAGAATACTGAAAAGCAAATGAATCTAATATATATGAAGTTGGAAAACCACTTTGTTTTGAAAGGAATCAAAGGATCAAAATCAAATCAATATGAAAACGGAATATTCGTGGAAAATTGTACTATAAACGACAGTAAAAAAATGATAATTGATTCTAGTTGTAATGCTACCGTGATTATTGAGCCTTTGATTACACCACAAACATTTACTAATTTAGAACAATTAGTCAGCCTTGACCAAGATAGCTATAAAAACTATATAAAAAATCCAACATCAATTAAAGAAGAAAGCTCGGTAACCGTGGAAGCACCTGCGACTGAGTCCTATATCTGGAAAGAACTGCTCAATAAAAGTTCACCGCGGGTGGATAACCTTAACTCAAGTACTTGCAGTACATCGCAAAGTGTTCCAAGAAATTGTCCACGAACGCACATCAAAAATCGTGCGCTGTCTCCAAATATATTTGCCAGCTCTGAAGATGAGTCAGCAGAAACTATAAATATAATAACCACCACAGATAATCATCAAAAAGCGCCTAATACAAGCAATGAAGGTAAGATTTATTTTTTAAAAACTATTTAATTCGTTTTTCACAGGTTATCTGAACTGAAGGGTATAAATCGTGGGCTATTGTTTGGGGGGGAAAAGGAAATATAAAAAATAGAGTAACACTGATTTTAATTTTGTGATCTAAGGTTAAAAGTATATATATATATTTATTGAATAAACTGCGGCTGCCGTAGCCGAATGGGTTGGTGCTTGATTATCATTCGGAATTCACAGAGAGAACGTTGGTTTTTTCTAATAGCGGTCGCCCCTCGGCAGGCAATGGCAAACCTCCGAGTGTATTTCTGCCATGAAAAAGCTCCTCATAAAAAATATTTGCCGTTCGGAGTCGGTCTGAAACTGTAGGTCGTCCCTCCATTTGTGGAACAACATCTAGACGCACACCACAAATAGCAGGAGGAGCTCGGCCAAACACCCAAAAAGGGTGTACGCGCCAATTATACATATATATAATATACTAATTCCTTTTTATAATTACTTTTTTTAAATTTATTTTATTTAATTTAGTTTCATCTGATATGACGGCATCGGATGATGCAATCGTTTCCAAAAGTGTTAAATCACCAAGAGTTACGTCAGAGATAATTGATTTGACTCAAGTAGTATCTTCAGAGCAACCAATTATGGCTTCTGATACACAGTCAAAAGTTTTCCAAGATATTAAAACAACACGAAATGAAACACTTATTAATAATTTCCAAGTATTTGAAAGGTCGAATATGATCGAAAAAAGTGTTGACCCATATGAACGCAAAACACATTCAATGATGGAAATAAATTTACCAAAATCATCTGCGAATCGAAAAAATATGGAACAATTTGTTGACGGGACCAATACGCGGACTAAGAAATCTACTCTATCCCCAGATGATTCAAAAAAACTTAAATCATCTTCATGGAATGGCAGGATAACTTCTTCATTCACATGTATTGCAGAGAACATAAGTAAATCGTTAAGTGCTGGTACCGAATCCAGTAACGATAACATTCATAATGAGGAAAATTATTGTTGTGAAGATAGCATTGTTTTGTCAGATGATGAAATTAATTACTCCATTTGGAAAGCAGATATGAGTAGAAACACGGGGAAGTTAATAAGTGATGATACGGAATTCGAAGCAATGAGTGGTACAAAAGACTCTAAAAATTCGTATGAATATTCGATACTAGATTTAGTGGAATGCGGTAATTTTATGAAGAATAATACAAATAAAATAAGTGGGTCCAATACAAATTCACTTACATCAGAAGATTTTGAACATTTGCCCTGTAATTTACCATATGCATCCAGAAAAACTGACCCATCTAATGAACTACTTGAGTTTGGCATTTTAGATAATAAACTTGAGCCGTTTACCCAAAATCCGGAGATTCTCATAACTCCCAAAAAAGAGTCAAAATTAAACGGTAGTTTACCACCAACTCCAACTACACCAGTTGGGTTGGATAAATTGCTAACAAGTGATATAAGTTTCAACAAGACCGAACAAAGAAGTCCTACACAAATTTATTCACACACACCGTCATTTAATTCGTGCGATTATTCCTCAGATGAATATGTAATAGGAAATCGAATATATAATACTCGTATTGTCATGGGTCAAAAACCAGACTTTGTGCATCAAACTGAAGCGGAAATACTGAAGCAACTTTATGGATTTGGTATAAAACCATTAAAACGAAAACAAGCTGTAAAGATGTTAGAGTATATTTACAACTCAACACATCCTTTGTTACTTCCACAAACCTATGATTTCAGCACAGATTTCAAAGTTGAAGATGGCCCAAAGCCTGCAATCGACGAAGTTCCTGACTCAAATATATTTCAACCTTCGCGCTGTATTGTTCCATCGTACAATAAATTGCAATTAAATGATTGCCTGGGTAATGATATGCTGCGATTTACTAACGAGTTGCAAATCGATTTTGAATATGAGGACTACGTGTTTCAAACAAACATAACTAAGAAAGTAAGTAATTAAATAGATAGTACAGAAAGCGAAATAAGCCTATTTAATATATCCGCTCTAAAATCAAGGTTTATTTTAATATTCGCAAGGAGACTAACCGCGCATAAAAAATATTGCCTCTTTAGCGTCCAAAGGTGTCAGGCGTTCTTAACCATCCTTTATTGAAAATTATATAATAAGTAATGGCTCATTACATAAGTGAAAAAGACGTTCATATAAATGTATAGTGGAGTGGGAACCGTATCGTTTAACTATAGAATATTTTTAGTGAATTTCTAAACAGTTTCAAAATTTCAAATTGTTGTGGGCGACCAGTTACCATAATAGACGAATTCCCTTGCGTGAAAGAAATTTTGAGATACGACGCAGTATTGCAACACCTTTACCTAGTTTCACATTCTCAGATAATTGTTTTCATAATATATTTTAAATATGTAGATTTGCCACATAGATTATAACAAATATCTTTATTGTACGATGTACAGAAAGAATCTTTAAGTAAAAGTAAACAAAAAATGGAAGGGTAAAAAAGAAAAGGTTGGCATACATATTATAATCACTTATAACTCGAACGTTATGCTTTGACAGAACTCTCAACCTGCGCTAGTAAATACATCTCGAACAGACCCTGTTGGGTTAGGTTATCCAGATTGCTTGCCTAATACAAGTCACTCGGTGGCCCTAAAGCCCATTGTGATACCTACATTTGATTTCCAAACTAATTTGCTTAAACCACTTAGATATCTTCAGGAAGGTAACTAGTCCCTCCAGTGAGACATTTTGCAAATTTCCCAAGTCTTCGAAGAAATAATGCCAATATATTTCGCATGGCTTCTTTGAAGTGCAGGACATTCACAGAAGAGGTGTTTTACCAAATCAATTTCTCTTCATTTCCACAACTCCTGCAGAAGTCATTGTGAGGTACACCCATTCTATTGGCTAAGGTGCCAATAGTGCAGTGACCAGTTATAACATCTGTGAGGACGCTGGTAGATGATTTGTTGAATCCAGGCAGACATTTTGTCCTTGGACATTAGACAGAGGGGAAGATAGGTTGCATTTTATAACTACTGCCAGGTGTATATGGGAGCCGCTCATTATAAGAAAAACGCTTCTGGATTTACGGACGTTGATGATCTACCGGGAAATTGCTCAGCAAGTGGGGCAAAGCTTTCAGCCTTTCACAGATGCCAAACCAAAACAAATTTATAATTAAATAATTTTAAAACTAATACCTTTATAATATTTTATTACAGACACATAGACTAATTTTATTATAATGTTAAAATTAATACTTTTATAATATTTGATTGCAGACATCTAGACCGCTTTTGCCGCTACATATCGCCTGGTATAACCTGGTATCCTCCAGTACCATATTGCATGAAATGATTTTGATGTATATACCTATTGATTTGCATGAAGTTTATGCCTTCTTCAAGCATCTTGGCTACCGTTTCGAACCCAAGGTTTGGCTTAGGATAACTTTTGAAGTAATCTAATATACCTATATATTTTCTACAGGACATGAAGGTATTCCTCGACAGGCGTTGTATAATTTTCCGTTACGATATGGCACATCCAGGCCGTCAGAGTGAACGTCACATCCGAAAAAATAAAAATAAAACTAAACATTGTAACATGTGATTAGAAAATAAAAATTTTGTTACACTATAAGTAATTTCCATTTTATTACTTTGGAATATTCCGGAAAACTTTTATCTTTAACTTTCCAATTCTTTCAAACCTCTTAAAAAATAGTGTATTTCATACACAGTCTGTATAATAGAAGCGTGACCAGCAAATTCAAACTTAGAGTTCCGATAAAAAAAAAAATTATTGGCTGCTAAATAAGTGTACCCTTTTCACAATATGCGTTGTGCAATTTATTAGTTTCGTCAGAAATTTAGAAAGCGTACATGGTTTTCACAAACTGGGCTCCGCGTATTTCCAGCTGGCTGGGCAGAGACACCATCCCTATTAAGGGACCGGAAATTCTGGGAGCATTCCCTGAAACCGTGATCCTTAGTTTGTTCGCAGTGGCCGTCATCAGTACAGGTCATTATCATCCGAGACTTTGTGTTCGTTTTCATTGGGAGGGATTTTTACGTGGCGGACCCCAAACCCAGCGCTCAACTATGTAGATATCCTGCTTCCCCTTCTCACATTAGCTCGCTCTCAAATGGGTGTTCGATCGAGGATACTAGAATGAAGTCCGGAATTTGTGAGCTGCTTGACTCATATTATGAAGAATTGTCTTGGTCACTCCAAAGTGAATGGTGATCAGGTATTTTCCACTCTTGAGTGGGCATATGGAGACATCCTCCACCATCGGATTGCAAAAGCATTAATCTGATGTCAACTTTCATCTCGGATCTCTCGACTTTGGAACAATGCTTACACTCTATAGCACAAGGTCAGCAAGATAGTGCATCAGGCTTATCACGTTGTTCCCCTTTAGGACAGTCAATCTCGAAGTCGTAATTTTTGAAACTTCGATCCACCGTGCAATTTGTCCTTCTGAAGGCTTGAACTCAATGCGGCATATTCTAATCTTAACTAGAATCGTTGCAGGTACAGTTAATAGTTCCCATCTGGCAGTAATTCATTTCTGGCTATTCGGGAACGCTAGTACAGGCGCAGCAAGAGGAACACTTTGACTTGCTGGAACGCTTCCTCTTGCTCCTTATGCTACTCAAAAGCGGAGTGAGATTTGTGGATACTTGCAACATTTGCAAATCCAGCAAAAAAAATTCCTAGAAAGCTTCATATACGTGCACATTTCATGGTTGTGGCCAATCCATGGCTACCTTCATTTTTTCCTCATCTGTCTTGACGTCTTCGGTGGTTACCTTATGTCTAAGATACGAAACTTCAGTCTTAAACAATGCACACTGCGTCAGATTCGATCATAATCCCACGGAAGCAATGCGCTTCCTCCAAATTTTTCAAATGATCCCAAGACTTTTACCAATAATGATTATGCCATTCAGATTGACTAAACACGTTTTCCAGTGGAGTCGCCCCAGCAGATGCCCCATCAGGCACTTAAATGTTGCTGGAGCATTGCATAATCCGAATGGCATCACAGAAAACTGTGATGACAATCCATCTTCTTCGCTGATCCTAAATTTTCACCTGCCAGTAACCACTTTTTAAACCATTTCGCACCGGATAAAGTGTCATTTACTCGTGGTCCTGTTCTTTTGCACAATCGGTGAGCTTCACGCATATCGTATGTACTTACATATTTGCATATGTAGATTCATAACGAATTGTCGGCCAAGTAACGACGCATTTAAATTTGTGCTGGACAAAATTAAGGATAAATTTCATTGCCGTCAGTCATCATCCAAAACGCCAATGCTAAAATTGTGTTGTGTGCTAAGATTTTTTGCTCATGGCCGTTACAACAAACTGTGGGGAATGAACTTCAATTCACAGTTTTGCTTCGTAGTATCTCCTACGCATTTGGAAAGCGAAGTTTGCAGTGCCTCGATACGCACAGAAATGACCCAACAAGAGAAGCAACAAGCAAGAAACAAAAATTTCTCTAGATGAGGAATACCAAATGTGATTGGCTGCGTTGACGGAACACATATTACGATAGAATGAATTATTGCATAAATTTATAATAATTTACCTTATTTCATTGTGTTTGTTCATTCCATTTAAAACTTTTCAGTTCTACATTACATACAGGTAAAATTAAAAATTATTCTAGGTTCATAAAAAATACATAAAAATCACCAATTTAAATTCACTTCATAAAATATAATATTAAACTTAAATTATCATACTTGGCATATTCAGCGACTTTTGATTTTATTTTTATTAGCTGTGGTTCTTACTTCTAAACCTATGCTTTGCCTTTGAGATCCAGATTCTTTTGCTTCATTGCCATATTTTCTTTGTAATCTTTTTTTTACAATAAATTTTCTTCCTTTTTCCTTTATCTTTTATTTCTAATAATTTTAGTTCCTGCTTTTTTAGCTCGTACCTTTTTCTGGCTATCTAGCCATTTTTGCAATTTCTTTTTCTATAGCTTTTGGAATTATTAAATATATTATATCCATAAGATGAAAGTGTACTTACTTCCTTTATATTTTTTAATGCGAAAAGAATAATCAGTAGCCAAATTTTGACAGTAATGGCGAAGCGAATGTAGTTTTTTTACCAATGGTAACACAGAAAATTAATTTTCGACTCTTGTTCGTCATTTTGTGGCGAAAAGCCGGTTTACTCTATCAATTCCGTACGTTTCATGGTTAAAGTCTTAATTATAAAGGGCCTTTCATAAATGTCGCCTAGATGTCAGTAGTGAATAATAGAATAGAACAACGCGTTAAAATTATTGAAACTTATTATGAAAATGGTTCATCTGTAAGAACAACATATCGCAAAATTCGTAATTTTTTTGGTGAAAAGAATACCGATTGAGTCGCCAATTCAAAGGTTGGTGGTTCTGTCGTTAGGTATCGTTTATTGTTGTAGTCTGTAAGAAATCATGTATTTTTAGATTTACTAAAAATTAATAAACAAATAATTTATATTTATTTATTTATTTTATTTTATCGTACGACACATCACTTTAAAAAATCTTTATTACAATGCAAATATTAAGCCTAGAAAGTTAGTCTTACAACTAAATCTCATAAATTTGACAACTACTCACTTTTATATTTGAATAACAAAATATTTGTATCTCTTCCAATTAACAATACGTACGCAATTTTATTCTACATTTCTTTTTGAAATATTTCACTTGCAAATTCGGAATTCTTAATACAGTTATTGCAAGTCTAGTACGATGTTGAGAGCAATATGGTTGCTTTGGTTAAATTGAACTAATAAAATTTATGAGGTTTATATTTCTAGGGTTAAAATATAATAGTGGTCACATAATTAAGGACGCTAAAAGTACGGAAAACGCTTGCAAACACGATAACAAAACGACCACAACAGGACTATGCAAAAGATATAATCGGCAACAAAAACGTAGACAAGATGTAAAGCAACCAATAATCATCAAGGAGTATAATTGCGGAATGGGTGGAGTCTATCTCTTCGATCAGTCATGGGCAGCTTACCGAACTCGGATTAGATCAAGGAAATTTTGTCTAAATGAAGCTATTGTAAACTTATGGATGTTATTTCGAAAAGCTTATCCAAAAGTAACTCTTCTCGGATTTATCCGACGTCTTACAAGAAGCATTCTTTCAAAACCAATAGAACTTCATCCAGTTTCAGGACGAAAGAGGAAACGAGAAAATGAAACTAGATACGATGGAGTCGAGCACTACGTAAATTACTCAAAAACTCAACGCCGATGGAAATTTTATGGCAAGTGTACAAAATTTATATGCATGAAATGTAATTTCGGATTGCATCCAGATAACTGTTTGTACAAATATCATGTAACTGATTCATCAAATAACTAAGAAATTTAAAAATGTATAGATGTATAATATGTCACTTTATAAATAAAATTTTTATTTAAATTCAAAACCTATGTACTCGTATATATTGTAATTTTATTTTCATAGAAGTATCTCTCCGAATACGGTTATGCATGATATATCATACAATTTGCCACGCCCACATCTTTTGAGATATTTTTTTTGAAAAAATGGAAATTAACCGTTTAACATCAACACACATATTTGGTGAAAATTTCAGTCACCTATCTTAACCCGTTTTATGTGTGAGCATTAATGGGTTAACCCCATCGAAAATTGTTGGGCATACCTCAAATCGGCAGTATACAGCGGAATAATACCACAATATAACAGCTTAAGGAAAACATCGAAGACGTGTGGTATAATGACCAAAATCTTAAGATGAAGATAACACAGTGCGTAGCCAGTATGCCTCAACGAATTGCGGCCGCCTTAACAGCAAGGGGAGGGGCCACGAAATATTTGTTTAAAAAAAATATTTTTAATGCAAAAATGTCAAGAAGCTTTTAATAAAAACAAATATGTAAACTTTTTTAAATGCTTTAAAACCGTTTGCTTTTTATTCGCTCTCAAAGCCACAAATATGTCATTTTTATCATCGGTAATAATTCAATGGTCAGGTACTGTATTTGACTGAAAACTGTAGCAGTTTAATTGGAATAAAACTGTTGTTCTATATTTTAAAATATTATACTCCTGTTATAATATTTAAGAAGGTGGTTAATATGTTTGTTTGATCATATTATTTGTGCTCTTTGAAGGGGCCATTTGATCCGCCCTTGCATTGCAGTTCCCGCAATCATTAAACTGACCTGCAGATCTGAATGCAAAATAAAATCTATATATTTGCCGATAGTTCATGCATAAATATGTTTGGTGGGTACTGTTTATCGCAAATTTCCAAATATGTAAAAATATTTGTATACTTGTGCGCATATAACATATACATACTCATACGTACAAATATGTTATGGACAACGTATTTACCGCAAGATAAAAATTGAGAATTTGTAACAGAATGAAGACACAGTATATTTTTGGTGTACTCGCAGTATTTCTCAAAAAATGTGTACAGTTTGTTACACAGTGTTATCTACATAAAAATTAGTTATTTACAAATTAATAAAAACTCGAGTGCGTAAGCTTGAATGTTCCGCAGAGGAGCCTTCAAAATGTTTTCCTTTTCTATTGCAAAACTTAAATACTATATTTGCTAATAATGCATCTATTGCTCGTAAAGTTCGGGCACTTAAGGGGGGAAGCTGGTCTAGAGCGCAAAAAATGGGCATATTTTATGAATTTATTTTGACTCAACAAAGGAATCAATCGAAAATCTGTGAAATAGGTTTAACAATATAGCTTTCATGGTACAAATACAAAATTTTTCGTCTGAATTAATTTCAAAATGGCCGCTGTCCAGCAGTTCTCCTAAGGCGCCTTTTTTTCTAGTGGGTCCATTGCCGAAGACGTAAACTCCTTAATTTTTGTCCTGGATCAAAAAATAAAATTTTTTTAGTTTCTATATAACAACAGAAAGAGACGTACGTAGGATTTTTTCGATATTTTGTTTTTTCGCGAAATGGTGCACGTTTGAACAAGAAGTTACAATTTTCTCCTATAAAGAACGACATAAAATTGTTGATTAAAAAAAGAACTATGTAATATAAATAAAAAATCCTACGTACGTCTCCGGAGAAAGGTATTTCGAATGTATTGTCAAAATTTCGTAAGAATCGGTAAAGATTTGTTCGAGTTATGTCTTCGGCCAGTTTAAAAAAAGTGATTTCGAGAAAAACGCGTTTAAAGTTGTAAGTAGCGTTCGGGGCATACCTGCGAGGCACTGCCGTCGAATGAAAAATTTGGGCATTTAGACATTTTTGCTGGCATCCCTCATTTGGTATATTATTTCTAAGACCCTAAAGCACCTTTTAAGACAAAAAAAAAATTTTCGATTTTTTCAAAATTCTAGACCAGCTTCCCCCCTTAATGAGCTATTTAATTCTAATATTGACTGTGCTTTATCTAGATCAAGCTTCATAAAAATTCTTAATTTGTTTATTATGGTATTTATAATACGTTCACATATAAGTAGATGATCTACTTGTTCGTGCTTAACTCCCTACCCGTAATCAAAAAGTGAGATTTCCCATACAAAATTTCTCTCCCAAAATCTGAGATTATAAAAAAACCTAGATAATAACGGTACTTTTTGACATACAACCCTGTGTTTTCTATGTAATAGTTCATTATTTTTACGAGTGTAAAGAAAAACGTCAAAGCAAAAACTAAATAAAATGGATGCTGGCAAAGAAAACAGGTTTCTAGACATAATTCTAATAAATTGTTTGTTAGGTATGATGTACCTAATTATATAACCACTATTATATATATTATATATTTGTATTATATTTAAATAAACCTTTAATCAAAATATTTTTATATCGGTTCGCCGCTCCAAAACTTCTATGCAAGTTTGATATTTGAAATTGACGATGCCTAAGTCCTTTAGAACGTTTAGCTTTTGCTCTAGAGTTGTATCGGCCTTTAGCGTTTCGAGTAACAACAATGCAGTCCCACGTGCTGTATTCAGCAACTTCTTCGAATCGTGAACTCTACATAAAGATTAAAAGATAAAAATTAATGTTATTGTTTGAGGTAATGCATGGATGTATCTAGATATCTCCGTCGTTTGTTGTATATAGGTATTATAATATCGGTAAGTATTAAGTATTTGCCGCTTTCGAATCATCACTTCTCTGCTTACTAGAAAATTCCGTTGCTCTTCATGTGAAAACTTTCTAAGTTTAGCGAAGATCAAGTGATTTTGTTTACAGCCGCTTAGCTCATAAGCTATATGCTTGGTAAGTTTAAGTAGGTATATTTTTGCGTTAGATGGACTAGAAGTGGAAATATCTATCTGTCTCTGGATCTCGGTTCTGCTTGGCTATAGGGAAGTTAATGCGGTGGCAAAAGAGGATAAAGTCACTAGATTCGTACGCAGGGGGCGCCTCTCTTTTGGCTAGTTGATATTGACGAAGTTCTGACAATATTAAATAAGGGTGGGGTTAAGGTAGTAGCATACGCTGAACACATGGTCCTAATTTTATCAGGATCATTTCATCAGAGTCAACTCTGATTAAAAGAAAGTTGTGCTATTTACCAGAAAATATAAACCTCCACACTTTAGACTGCCCAAATTAACTAACCACATTCTCCCGCTCTTATCGGCAATCAAGTGAAACTTGACTCCAAACTCCACTGGAAGCTACACATTGAAAATCACGTGAAGAAGGCCAGTATATCTTTCTTCTACTTCTGCAAATCTATATCTATGCTCGGTAAAAAATGGGAGCTTAATAAAACTATGTTGCCGATATATAGTGATGGACAAAATCTGTATAGGCCCCCTATATTCGTCCAAAAATTTTACTGAGAATTGTTTAATATAAAGTCGTCAATTTAATTGCCTCGATGCTATGTCGGCTTCAAGCCATTATTGATGCTAACGGTGGACCAACTAAATACTAAAAAGCAACTATCATTGTATTTATAAATCACGAAACGAATATTGAAGCAGCAGTGATGATAAAAAACGTAACTGTAACGGATTTGTCTGCACAAGTCCATTTGAGACAAAGACAACGATATTTTATTTTTCACTATCACTGCCACTTAAGTGTGTAAATACCCTTAATACAACAAACGAGAGATTTATAAATTTAAATGTCTACTACTGTGATCAAATTGAATGATTGCGTTGTTGTCACAGTTTACCATTTTTATTTATTCCTCCAAATCTATTTCGTTTGCTTCAAAGTACATTTGATCATAGTAGCATATATTTGTAGTTATAATTTTTAATTAGGCCATTCGCGGATTTTTGTTTTTTACGATGGAATCTGTTTATGGCTTTCACGGCACGTTTCAAAATAAAATGACAATCATAAAAATTTTTTGACACTATCCAGATCAGAATTGTGGTATATCTATTATAACTTAACAAAGAATCAATTTCGCGTTTTTAATGCATAACATTCTAAAATTTGGTTTGGTCAAAATTTGATCATTTCTAAAAATGACACAAATATATTCAAATCGATGAATACGATCATACAAAAACTAGATCTTTCTTAAAATTTGTATGATTTTTCAACACATAAAAGAATAGTCTTTAATCGATCGAGCCGTCGGCTCTTTTATTTATGGAGTGTAGGCCACTATAGAGTTTATGAGCAGCTTTTAGAGCAAATAGAGTTTATGAGCAGCTTTTCCATCGCAGAAATCATTTGGAGACCTCTATTTGCCTTTCGAGCCCGGGTCGCACTGAATAGTAGCCACGCACAAACCGATTAGACTTTGGCGACCGCAAGCAGTATATACTTTCTCTGAAAATATTGTTTTGATAAAGTAAGCATCTCTTGAATTTTCATCCTACCGAATGGCCCATAAGTTACAACATTTAATATTACTTTTTGAAAAGCAAATCTGGTCGTCGACAATATTGTCCAAACAGCGCGAACAGATTACGGGTCATGTCGTAATTAAATTGCGCTGCGCCTGCTGGTGAAAATTTATTATTCATAACAAGACTGTCAAATAGGAAGTCATCTAGTTGATTGGAAATCATTCGCAGTGTAAGATTAAAGAGGTTTAAAGATAGTTCACGCTCCATATTGTGAAGTGTTGTTACCATCACCTATGCAAAAAATGACAACAAGAAAATCATACTCTCTTATTATATTTTAATTTATAATGACGGCTCACCTGAAACATCTCCCCTGCACTGGAAGATAAAATGAAAGGCTCTTTGGAACTCTGGTCTGGTAAGCTGGACCAACAGTCATGCCGATAAGGCATGGATTTTGCTTTTATTTCACTTACCGCCTTCGTCGCTAAGCTTTCAATAAGCTTATGTATCCAGTGTTCTAGCTCACTGACTGGTTGATCAAACACTGACTGAATTTCAGTTGAATTCGGGCCTACTAGCGCAACATGCAAATGCAAATAATGAACATTTTCACCCCATTCACGCAGCACCAACGCTAAGTAATTGATAGCATTCAAAATGGATATGATTTCAACCTCCCCACTGCTATAAAGTTGCACGAGGCGCCGTCGGAAATTTTCTATGAGTTCTAATTGAAGCGAAAGAAATTGTAATTGCTGGCCTGGTTGAATAAGCGTGTAATACCGATCCTTTATAGCTTCAAGCAGGCGTATGAATTGATCAGCACATTTGGGAATTTTTAAATCATTATCGTAAAAGTTAGGGTCAATACGCATCCAAGGACTATCACCATGTAATATAAGATCCATTTTCTCTGCGCAAACTACAGAACAAAATATTTACAAACTTTAGTATATTCGTTAAATGTTATCATACTTACAACGCTCTTCAAGCGAAATCCACTTCAGCAAATAAATTGGTTGAGTTACAACGCTTATCACACTGGGAAAACTACTAGGGTATCCAAAAGTCCCTCGGAGCTCAGCCTCGAAAGCTAAAGTCTCGTCCAGCAGATGAGCAAATAGAAGTTCGTCCTGACATATTTCCTCAATATCGGCAGAAAGTTTTTCAATTATCAATTGTACGAGGCCACGAATGAATTCTAACTATAAAAAAAATAGTGCATTTTTCAAACAAAAGAAAGCTTTTTTGTAATAATACGTGGTCATCGGCCTAGCTGCTAGTGCACAATTGGCTTTGTTTAGGTTTAGTTATTACCCTAATACAATATATGACTAAATAAACAAATGATTTAAGTAAAAACTATTTTTAATTTAATAATACGTTTCCTTCAAGGCAAATCGTAGATCTCCAGGTTTTGGGTTTGAGAGAATTGTTAACTGATAACACTGCTACTAATAGTTTGATGGAAATTGGGCTTAAACTCTAATTTTGATTTTTGTTTTTTTACTCTTATGTGTGCATACCTAAATTTCAGTCGCCGGTAGCCAACTAAATTGTCTCGAAAGAAAAAAATATTGTGGAAATGAACACCATTGAAACCATTTAATATTAAAGTGCTGTGAAAAACGCGTTTGGAATAGGTTTGGATTATAATACAGTCTGCGTAATCGAATCGTGTCCGGCAAAATTCAAACGTAATAATTCCGTTATTAAAAAATGTAAATGCTTCTAAAAAACCTTTCCTTTTCGCAATACGCGACCAAGTAGCGGCACAAAGCAGATGTGAAATGCACCTGATGAGTTCTACAATGAGCTAGCGATGCTGGCACGTCTAAAGGTTGTTGTTGTTGTAGCAACATAAGCTTTCCCCATGTTACTGAAGTGACAGTCCTTGTACGGTTCGGATCGTTCCGGTTACGTAGAACCAACTGTCGGGGGAACAACCACCGACTAATAGTGGTCATATCCAGCGGTAATGCCTAATGATGAAAACCACCAATTTCCAAAAAAAATAATGTGCAAGTTCAGGACCAAATAAATTACTCGAGCTCCGCATTTGACCCCAAAAAATGTAGGATCACGAATCGTTTTTTGTAACAACGAGCATATACATACATGTGTACGTATGCAAACGCCTGTAGTCAGTCATGCGAGAGAATATACATAAGTATACAAACAAAAGTAATATCAAAAAATGCAAACACATAACTTAAGTATTTCAGATGTTAAAGTACATAAATTACAGATGTTTTGAAGAATGCAGCGGTTGCCAACAGAAGAGATTAAAATAGCACTTAGAGGATTTGGCGTTCCACCACATTCAACTTTTACAACTACGTTATGTAACAATAAGAGGTCGCGTAGATCGACAACAGTGGGCGAGGCAGTAATTCTTAGTGCAACTCATAAATTCCACATACAAATTTAACAAAAATATACAGTAAATATTCATAATAAATTCTTACACGTATATTGTAATTAAGTTTGCCAGCTTTTACTGCTGCTGGTTGAAAAGTCTGTCCAACGAAGAGATGACCCTCTTTGCTCCAATTAAGTATTTGTGTAAAGAACCATTCTGGTTTGTCCAAACGATTTGTTTGCCGCACACCAGTAAAGTGATATTGGAATCTTAAAAAAAAAATTAAGGAGTGATGTATACTTAAACATTATATTATTTAAATTTTATAATTCTGAAAACAATTAGATCATCGTTAGGAAACAATTAAATGTTAATATATTTATTATTGTACTATTTGAATATATGTACTTTGATCCGGAAATTTTTCAATCTTTTTGAAATATTGAAAATAAACTTTTACGTAAAGGGTATTAATAAAGTGTGCCAGAAGCGCCCCGTTTGCTTTTAACAAAAAGGTAAATTTGAAATTTCAAAACAAATTTGATGAAAAATAAAAGCCAAAGCAATTACATATAGTTGTTAACCATGAATGAGGAAGAAAGGGAGGTTTGACATTCCCTTAAAACGAGCTGCATTTACGCAGGACGAAGGAAAAGGGTAAAACGTTTTCTTCTTTTTGCCTAAAGGTAATAAAATAATTACAAAACAACAGAAAAACCATTGTTTTCTTTTAATGCAAATGTAATATTTATTCAGATTTTTTTCATTTGCCATAAGTTATGTTAAAAGTTAAGTCCATTATAGATATGAAATTATAATACTTTTTTTTAATGAAGTTAGTTTTATTTAATCATGTAATATTAAAAAAAAAATTAATTTTCATTCGAAATGGTCACTATTTGCTTTTATACAAGCTTTCAAACGATAAGGCCATTCAGCTATTGCAGCACGCGCGTTTCTATTGATATTGACGTCGCTGCTCGAATCAAAGATTGTTTTTTAGCAACTGTTGGGTGGTTTTGCTTTGTCGGAGGGGCAGAATCTTGCTGGAAGATCCAACGCTCCCCATTGATGAGAGTACTGCTCAACTACTTCACCACACTTTCTAAGACATCCTCCTGGTACACTTTCGCCCCGGTCTTAACCTCTTCTTCGCAGATATGAAGCGAAGCGAATGAAAATATAAGCAAATTTAGCAGTCTCGAATTGTGAGATGCGAATCGCCAGCGAATTCGCCACAAAATGGCAAAAAAGTGTCAAAAATTAATTTTCTGTTATCATTGGCGGAAAAACTACATTCCCTTCACCATTACTGTCAAAATTTGACTACTGATTATTCATTTCGCATTAAATATATTGAAAGGACCTAAGTACACTTTCATCCTATGGATATAATATATTTAATAATTCCAAAAGCTATAGAAAAAGAAATCGCAAAAATTACTAGATATACCAGAAAAAGGTACGAGCTAAAAAAGCAGGAACTAAAATTATTAGAAATAAAAGATAAAGGAAAAAGGAAGAAAATTTATTGTAAAAAAAAGATGACACAAAGAAAATATGGCAATGAAGCAAAAGAAACTGGACCTCAAATACAAAACATAGGTTTAGAATTACGAACCACATCTAATGAAAATAAAATCAAAAGTACGGAATACGTCAAGTAATTTTAAGTTTAATATTTTATGAAGTGAATAGGTTCAGGTTCACATAAGAATTATAGCTGATATCTATTTTAATGATGTACATAGTATCTGCTAGGGCTATCGAAAGTATTTTCAGCATTTCTTCATGTCGAAGTACGCGGTCCCAAGGTTAAAAAACAAGCGTACATAAAATTTAATATGATATATACATATATATTTGTAATTGGCGTTTATAGCTTTTTTGAGTGTTTCGCCGAGCTTCTCCTCCTAAATGTGGCGTGCGTATTGATATTGTTTCACAAATGGAGGGACCAACAGTTTTAAGCCGACTCCGAACGGCAAATATTTTTGATTAGGAACTTTTTCATGGCAAATTTGAGAAGGCAAATTTAATATTGTTTTATGTCAAACTCTCTCTGCAAAATCCAATTTCGTTTGTTGAAATTTGCGTCGGGCAGTACCGCTGCGGCGTAAATTATCTGTATTTTTGTTGCATTACAATGAAATAAATGGACACTTTTTTGTGTTTCATGTTGAGAAATGAAATAAAACGACATAAATAACTCTGCTTTTCTATTTTCCCAAATATAGAACTTTTTACATAGAAATCGTACCTGTATCAAATAAAGCATTGCCGCAGAATGCCTTCGATGTCTTGAAGTTAAACCCGGTGAAATTCCCAAGTTAGTGCCAAGGAATTAGAGCATCGTAATCATATACGAAAACCGTGCATTTTGAACGAATAGCCAAATATGCTGTGGGTTTAATGATTATAGAGATTTAGAATGATTAATGAATCGTACATTTATTTTTCAAGTGCTTATTCATTTGGGAAAGAGCTTATTCACATTTATAAGCTGCATTCCTTCGCTGAGGCTTTATAATTTCACAAAACTTGTAGCTATCGAATTTTACATCACCATTGCACCTTTGAAATATCACTTTGTCACAATTTTAAAAAAATGTTAAGCTTATTTGTTTGAAAATACAATGTTCCATTACAATAATACGCCTTGCTTATAAGGAACTTTCAGTTGATGTTCTCGTTATGCGAGAGCAGTATCATAATTTTTTCATTTTGTTGCCCTATGTCAAGTTTGGAAAAAACTTTGTTAACATTTGGTGGTGATTTTCCAATGCTTTGATTTATTTTAATTTATACCAAAATTTTCCCCTCTTGTACCAAATTGCAGTAATTTTGCTTCGTTTATAACAGATAAAAAGTTTTTCCTCTTTTTATAAATAACCGTTACATGGTACCTACCATATTACCCAAAAAGTGTGAAATACTAGATCGCCTCGAAAAAGGCAGAACAATAAGATGCTTTGCAGATAAAATGTCCTCGAAGTGTTCAAAACAGTTAAAGCCTCTGACTAAAAAATAAATGAAAAATCAAATCATATACACATGTATACGAAAATAATCGTATTTGGCTTAATTAACCCATTGGGTACAATTGACGTCTGAGGCACGTCATGCACTGGTTTACCCTAGGACTTCTTACGTAAAACGTAGTGCTTTCACAAACATACCGCTTTGTAAGCTAATAGTGTTTATATTAAGACTAACTCAAGAATAATGAATGAAGAAGAATTAATGTTATTCACGTTAAATGTAATTAACTGGTTAACCGTCACAAATCGATCCTGCTATTTGTATTTATTTTTACTAATTCTCAAAGTTTGAAAACATACCTTTGTCTATATGGAGCCAGTAACAGCTTTGTAACAGTGCTAACTATTGGGCAAGTTATGCTTGGTGTGATCAATTCCAGTGGTTCAGTCTCTTCGGTCGGTGACTTTATCTGTAATAATTACTAAATGTAATAGAAAATTTTTAAACATATTTTTACTAATTTACTAAAAATAAATATTCGGCTAACAGCTGAGCTTTGATAATGCTATCTCGTGTTGGTGAAAACGTCAGTGAGTCATATTCTTTATAACCCCAACGCATTGACTTTAAGACAAACTCCAGCTCACTAAAAAGATAACAACATTCGATATTAATATCAGTAAAATAAAATTATACGAAAAATACAATAAATACAAGTTGATAACAAGTGCGCTATACTTTATATATTTGGTAATTCTAATTTTTAATACGAAACCTTTCATCAGATTCGAGTAGTCTTTTTTTGGGCATTTATTTTTATGGTTCTAAACCGAATTCCATTAAAAAGATCCTCTAAAGCTTTGATATTGAATAGCAGGCTCTCTAATAGAAGTGTGGCGGTAAAAATTCAAACTTACAGTTCCGTTATGAAAAATATAAATTAGTTTTGGGAGAAATTTAGAAATACGTTGTTTTACACCATGAGTTCCACGTATTTTCCTATGTACACTTCCTAACAGTTACCATAAGTGCATCTGTAGCAAAATATTTGAAGAAGTTAAGGTTCATAAATAAATGTGTGCATATACCCTTGCACCCGAAGTTAGAAACATTGACGACTTCCTCAGATGAGGCCAAAAAAAAAAAGAAGATCAGAAGATCATTAACAAAACCGAGCTTATCGTTGCGTGAAACCCAAGCAGTTTTAAGGAAAAGTTAGGTTAATGTATCCAAAGACACGACTGGAAAACGTTTATGTGTAAAAGACCTCACCTTCCGGAACATATTGAAAAATGCTGCCCTATTATCACATATTGAAAAAATACTTGATTTTATAGGACTTTTGATGAATAAAATTTACCAAAAAGCATAATTATCGTCAGCTGCGATGATGTTTGGAAGAATTTTACAAGACAACGTTGCCAAATAGCCGAAGGTGTGTAGAGTGGAAACAGCAAAATGGAATTGAAATGTTGGAGACCGCTATTAGGAAGGCCATTTTCTTCATTTTAGTGTTATTGTAAAAGCTAAACAAAAAGTCAAAGGAAAAAAATATGGATGGTCAAACAATTATCAAGGCAAATTCAGCTGGTACGTAGCCAATTACCTCCACTACTTGCACAGAAATTACCACAAAGTATGACTCGAAGATGTGAAGCCATTACAGCTAATGGTGGTGACTAGATTTTATTGAATACTAGCTTTAACCTGCGGCCCCGCTCGCGTAGGAGTAGTTTTGAGGGATTTACGATATGTATATAAAAGAATTACAAACAATAATTTCATAGAAAATAATTTTTTATTAATAACCATAATATAACAATACCCGGCATCCGTTGCTTTGCCTCGTTGAATAAAATCAAAGCAACCAATCAGAAAAATATCAAGCAAAATTATTTTTATTAATTTTCTATCTCAAACCGTTTTTGAACTTTGCATTTGGGTCATAGTTGAACAGCTTATGCGGATTATGAAGTCTAGAGTGTGCTATAAATTGTGGGAAATAGGAAAAACTAAGATTTTTTAGAGTAAATTTAACAAATATTCGATTATTAGTGACGAATGAGAGTGGTGGCGCGGCCTAGGGGCTGTGGGAAGGGAGTTCCATCATAAAAACATGCCTATAACCTTCATTGGGTGAAAATATGAATGTATAAAAATTTTTACGTCATTTGGTGTTGTCGTTTCGTAGTGATGCGCGGACAACGTACAGACATTCACCTTTATAGTATAGAAGAAGAATATTGCGTATAATAAATAACTTACGCCCATACAATTCATTTTGATACAATCGAATTGGTTAAATATTTTCAAAGTTATGGTGGTCACGCTTCTTTAGGCAAACTGTACATTAACTTATATTGTTGATGACTGAATTATAATTGTTTCAACAGTTTCATGCTACTAATGAAATTCATAAAGGTCTACTATATCAGGTCAGCTAAAATGATGAGATGATTCCACCTTATCCTCCATACAGCTGACGCTGTAAGGACTCGAAGTAACGTCGAGTCTCACAGCATGCATGCGTCGTGGAAAATGTCCAGGATGCGCACTCACCCACAAAATTCGAAAGCTGAGGTTTTGTTAAAAATTCTCCGATGGCCTCCAATCAACATTCCAACGACACAACACATATATAATATACATAATATATGTATTATTATATTATATAATGAAGCATTTCGGCTACCTTACCCGTCTCTCTGAAATTTCAACAGATTGACGCGTGTTGTGGCGCAGTTGGCAAACGGATCGAAAATTTTAACTATTTTTGTCAACCAATTCCAATTCAAGCGTACGTCATGACGTGACAATGCTTTTTAGATTCGGATATAGAACTCGAAGTGGAATCCCGAAAACACAATGTTCGGAAATTAACTGCTTTCGTCCAGGCGAAGCAACTCCTTCGCTCTTTCAAGTCTAGCTTCTTGCTGCTTTGGTGTGGGATCATACGCCTTTTGGATTTTGTAAGTTTTGACTTTGAGATCAGTTTTTAGTATACGACGGATGCTACGGTCAGATATTTCCAATTCTTTCGCCATTTGATTGGCACTTCGTCGGAGATTTCGCTCAAGTCGCTTCTTCACTTTTTGAACCATTTCACGTGACGTTGCAGAGGTTTGATGACCACCTCCATGACGTTCCGCGATGCTACCAGTATCATTGTAACGATTAATGGTGCGATAAATAAAAGCTGTATTTACTTTAAGGTGCTCGAGCTCACGAACAACCGCTGGTTGTGATTTTCCAGACAAATATAATGCAATCACGGTATTACGTTTGTAATCCATTACTGATTTTTTTCGCGTTTACTCTCGGAAAAATGCTTTCGCGCGCTTGTAAACAATGCTCTGGACTGTCATTTACCTAACTAACAGACAGCTGATGCCAATGCATAAGCTGCGCGAGCGGTCTAAAGTTGGTTACACTTCGAGTGCCGGACCCTATATATTAAAATACTTAGTAATTTTGTAAGTGAATAAAATATTTATAATAAACAAAAAAATGTCTTAAAGTTAAAACTTTAGACCTTCAATGTTATTCGTTACCGAAATTATTTGCAACAGTTTTATGTATATATTGCCAAATTATACTCGTATATATCACAATCGCTATAATCCACTTAATATTGGTATTAAATGATATCAGAATAACTCTTCTTTCCACAATATAGATTATTGTATACATTGCAAGTGGAAACATTATTTTCCACATTTGTACGCAAACTATAAAATGACATTTCGATATTTTATTTCGATTCTCTGTTACTGTGGCGCACATGCGCAGAACATAAAATTGTTTCGCCCTCTTACGCGCAAACTTGTATTTTATTATTTTTGACTAATTGCAAACCTCATTGAATATCAAATGATTTAACTATAACTTCATTGATTAAACTATAACTACGACAAATCTCGAACTGAATTCGTCTGTATACATATAAGACTAGAAAAAATCTGAAACAAACTGCTTAATATTCAATTGCAGCCGGGGTCTTAAGTCTGTAGCTAATCAACAAGTAAAAACGGCTGCAAACTTTTAAGTGATATATGATATTAGATAAACATAAAGCGAGTTGATACAATCATTGCAAATATGGCCTACAATTAGACCATGTGGCTGTTGTAACAATAGTTAGTATATTAGATGGTAGCTTCTGCTCAAATATGAACGAGACGGTATCAATAAAACGGTCAGCGGATGACATATGGCAAAAATACATTTTTTGTTTTTTGGTAGGACTGTTATAAGCTTACATGGCAAATTTCAGGTGGTTTGTTTTCTGTGATACTGTAAACAAGTCAAGAATTTGTTTGAAATTTTGTTATTCCAACAAAATTTCGGCTTCAGATGCCTTAAAAATGTTGCAGACAACCTATGGGGTCTCTGCTCTATCGCGTGCACGTGTTTTCCAGTGGTACAAATCGTTCAAAGAGGGCCGTACATCGGTTGAAAACTTGCCTCATGAACGTCGTCCAGCAACATCAGTAAACGAGGAAAACATCGAAAAGTAAAGGAAATTGTGCTTGAAAATCGCACATATCGCAAAATCGCTTAACGCGAATTGTGGGACAACAAGTCATGGTTCTTGCATCACGATAATGCACCAGCTCACACATCACGTCTTGTTCGCGATTATTTGAACAAAAATAATGTTAATATCGTTCCGCAAGCACCGTATTCGCCTGATATGGCTCCATGTGACTTTTTCCTGTTTCCCAAGTTCAAGTTGCCGCTCCATGGAAAACATTTTCAGGCAATTGAAGTCATAAAAGAGAATTCGAAGAACACACTCGAGTTTGACTTGTTTACAGGAGCACAGAAAACAAACTATGTGACATATCACGCTTAAATTTGCCATGTAAGCTTATAACAGTCCTACCAAAAAACAAAAAATTTATTTTTGTCATATGTCAACCGCTGACCGTTTTATTCATACCGTCTCGTTCATATTTCAGCAGAAGCTATATATAATTTTGTGTTAGTAAGTTCATATTCCTCTTCTTGTTCAAATATTACCTTGCAAATTTATCACTGAGAACTTTGTGCCAGTAGGTAGCCGTTTCTATAGCATATACTTTAAGGTAATGAGCTTCAATGTCACATAATCGACCGATGATACTATTCTCACAATCATTATTTTCAAATAGCGTTAGATATATATTGACCATTTTAGCCTCGTCCTTTCCATTGATAGCGCTATTAAGACTCTGGCTAGAATGTAATAACGAGAAGTTAGCGATAATATTGAAATTACTCACATATCCCTTACCTGATCAACTGTATATCTTGAACAAGTTTTAAATATTGCGTCAGATGCTGTAGCTTCCGCACTTTTTTTAAATCGTCTAATATCTGACTAAGCGCTCTATCCGAATCTCTAGTTTTTGCCACCAATTTATTTTCGAAATGACAAAGTTTTTCTTTTTGGAACTCAAGGCTTTGACTCACAGTTCCTTGGTTTTGCAGTGCCGTTTTAATATCTGAGGGTCTCAATTCATCGTCATACTCACTGCCCAACTGAAGAAAATAAATTGGTTAATATTTTACCGTAAAACCAAAAGAATATGTTCGCACTCTCTCTTTTAATCCTTTAATAGAAGCATAGTACTTATTCGCCAATACAGCAGCATGATGAAGTTTCTTGCAACCATCGCCAATTTCTGAGTTGATACTTGCAATTATACGTTGCTCCACAGAATATTTGGTTTGCATCTTAAATTTTTTTAATCCCATTCACAAAGCAAAAGTCAAAACAATTTCGATATTATGGAAAATTCAAAATAAATAAATAAATTTTTTGCATCGATACTATGCGAATGCAGTCCCATAAAGCGTCGTATAAACTATACAAATTACCGTACGGATTTTAATTTCCATTCTTCACAAGACATATGTTATTAAATATATATGAAATAAATAAAAACCCATAGCAGACGGTGTGGTATGTATTATACGCCAAAGTTCACTTCATCAGTTCGATAGCAACAGAGATCATAAGGTACAACCAAGGCGTATCTATAGAAGGTGGTATCATTAGAACTGATTAATTCGTCTTGGGCGAATTGGCACTTCTGTCAAAAATGTGTGCCTACATTGTTTCTACATTGCATTTGTAACAGTTATAATGAAATGCAAAAAATAAAGATTATCCGTGTATAAATAATATCATATTATTTCATTGTTATTTTGACTGAAAATATGGTGAAATGTGTATTGTGCACAAAAACGATGATAAGCAAAATGGGTCCTTTTTTCCTTTTCTTTCTTTTTGTCTTATGTGTTTCAACTTAAGTTTCAGATCTTGGTATGGTAGATGCCTATACTGCGGAAGGCGATGTGCTTGTTTCCCTATACTGATATATTCAATTCAACCAGCAGTGGTCTGAACCTTGTTCCATTTCCCACTTCTCTGCTTGCCATATTTATAATTAATTAACTTGACGAAAAATTTGCATGACAAAGTAACAAAAACGTTATCGGGGAAGATTCGCTCTTTTCCGGCGCTGCCAATACATATCCGGTTATGCCAGTCGCTTCATCTAATCGGCACTTCTAACGCTTGGCGAGGAGAAGCAGCCTGCTATTACGCCTGAAAACATGCCTTCAAGCAAGGTATATTCATTAAAGGTGGTGGCACTAGACCAACAACAATGTTTTGTACGCTTGATTGTCACGGAAAAGTATAAAACAAAGAATGAATTCGCGGTCTTTCATTCTGTGCTGACAACCACATGGACACGGCGAAAGGAAAAACGCAAATCAATTGTTTTACCGATACGACCTTCAAGTATTGCTAAATGTTGACGGAGAATATATATATTTGTAATAAGAAATTTATCTGGGATGCAATAACACCACAGATATTTGGGTTACAAATACATTTTTTCCAACAGATGACTAATTTAATTATGCAACTTGTGCTAATTTAAATCGCATCGTCTAGACCTTCCTTAAGAAATTTCGAAAAATTGCTTGCACATTATTTGTGTCAGTCAGAATATTTTGGTGACCGGTTATTTTTGTCTTTGTTGATAAATACAAAGATGTCTATCTCAAGACCAGGTGTGAGAAAATATTTTAAAGTAAAGCTTATTTTATCTGAATTTATATGTAGATGAGGTATATCACTTTCCGGACAATCTGCCTATTGAAGTGAGCTACAAAAATACGCAAACTTATTCAAAATGTAGTACATATGATCCTAAAGTGATGGCTGTAGGCTTTGTTTGGCATCAAATTATTGTACATCACAACGGGAAACGACAGGGACGCGATGGCATTCAAGAAATATTGGATGCAATTTTTGATGTTGTGGAAGGGGAAGAACTGTTTCCTGTTGCATACCGGGTAGGTATTATTGAAATTGTCTGTAAAATTGCTCTGAGGAGAGCGAAATATAAGTTTCAGCAAAGATTCCTAGATCTTAGGTAGGTAGGAGAAATGTTTGAAGTGCCACTCCTCAAGTAGTACTGAAGCGACATTTTGATACCATTATGAGACCTCCAACAGGCAGATATTTACGGCCAGCCAATGCTGTTGATATAATGGAGAAGATTGATGGGATTTAGGTTGGCGCACTGCACCAGGCTGTCGAAGAAAGGAGCACCCAGTGACCTTAGTCGTCTAGCTGCCAAATCCGTGCATTAACAGAGAAAGTTCTCAAAAGTCTCGTCTGAAAAGTCCCCACAGCTTATGCAATGGGGGTTAAATGATAATCCTAGCTTTTCCCCGTGTGACCTGTTCAGTGACCGGTAAACACAGCTACGAGTTTGGAAATTGAATGGCGAGGAGTCCAAAGGACTTTCTCAGTTATTCGTATATCGTGCTGGGTACAAAGGGTTTTCGAAATAGCTCCATTCCTTACTGCACTCTCCTAAGAATTAATTTGTACAGTTTCCCTTTAACAACTGTCAGGGGGATGCCGATAACCGGGTAGCAAGTCTCTGAGGCCAATTCAGCCCCCTTTCTGGCAAGCTTATCAGCAATTTCATTTCTCTCTATGTTCCTATGTCCTGGAACCCAGATCAGAGAAATGTGACCTGCATAGCCAAGAGATTTGATCTTACAGGGGTTTACTAATTTCGTTCTACGCCATGGCGTCATCAGAGCCTTGATCGCGGCTTGACTATCGGAGAAAAGTTAATATCTCCTACGCCCCCGCGTTCCCTAAGCATTTTGCACGCTTGCAGCTTCGTAAAGACTTCTGCTTGAAAAACACTAGCAGTATTCGGCAGTTTAAAGGAGAAAGATAAATTGGCTGATTTAGAGAAAACCCCTGCTCCGACTCCCGCTCCCATCTTGGAACCGTCGGTGAAGACAAAAGTGCAAGCTTCAGTGCAGATTTTCCCCTTCGATCAATCCTGTCTATTTGGAAAGATTGCCGCAGCACGACCCTTAAACTCAAAAGTACGAGTATTCGAGATCTCATTGCGTTCATGAAGAGAGCGAGCAATAGGAGCATTGCAGGCGTAATTTGTTCTGCACCTATTCAAATGGAACGGATATTTATTTCGTAAAGACCTGGAAAGTTAACCATTTCTAGAAGAGAAGAACAGTCAATATCGCCCCTGATAATATTAAACAAAAACGTCAGCCACAAAATCGATCTTCTACTTTCTAGCTGTTTGAGATTAATTAGAAGTAGGCGAGATTTATATGACGGAACAGGATCAGGGACATTCGGGGAAGAGAGGGCATACTTAAGAAACACTTTTTGAACTCGATGAATTCTGTCGGTAGGGAATTCGTGGTAAGGACACTATTTGCCCTTGTCCCGGGAGGTTGGAGTAGTTTTCCAAGCCCTGCTAACCACTAATAGTGCGCAGCCCCTGCAGAACACAAAATGGAGCAAAACTCATCCCGTAGAGAACAACTGCGTTCTTTTAGTTACATATTTACACAATACATCGGTTTATTTTAATAAAAATTACAATTTTTCTAAGTTTATTTTGTAAATGATTTCGAAATGTACTGTTTGGCAACATTGTGTGGTGAGAGAGCAATCAGCTGACACGGTTCTACGGGAATTTTCCAAAATCGTGCTATAAAATGTACTATACGGAAGGAAAGTAATTTTTCATTTACATGGGGCTCTCATAACAGCTTACAGGGGACTGCGTTTACGTCGGTGAGTGGTCGCAGTATAAGCGGCACAATCTACCACTCTCCCCGCGAAACTGCCAAAAAGGATTACCTCACAAGGTTGGTTAGCTCATGAGCTGCTAGTTATTATGTCTACGAATCTTCGCGCATCTTAAATCATTGTGAATATGTTTTGTATGCCCGCAGATTAGCTTCCAGTTATCACCCGATTTCATAATAAAATCTATAATATTTTCTCCGGTTATGCTACAGGTTTCGAGAGCATAGCGTGAGCATTGGAACAAGACGTGATCAGCGTCTTCTTCCTTTTCCGGGCAGTTTGGGCAACTGTCGTGGCCGCATCTATGGAGATATTTATTTTCTTCCACATAAGGTAGCATTACATTTTGAAGTATCTGAACGTACTTGACCGCATCCATATTACCTTCAATACGATGAATTCACCTGACTTTGTTTGTTTTATTGAGCCTTCCCCGTGCTTTATTATTGGTGCACGTTTTGGTCACCGCACGCTCTTTCTACCATCTGGACCAACCTTATTTTCGTTTCATCGCTGCATAAAATATAATATAACACCACTGATTTTGACTTCACGATATGTGCTCTCGAGCAAACTCAATCCGTGCCAGCCGACGTTGAAGTCCTGTTTCTGTCAGCACTCTTCCTGGCATTTTATTTTGACAATCTAACGATTCTCCGCGCTTTGTTTTTTCTGGGAACGTTTTTTTCTGCTTTATACACAAAAATATTAAAAAAAAATTATCAGTACTTTTAAAAACGCAAAAAATCACTACCAACCCTATAAGAGAAATTGATAAAAGAACGCATATCAATGAATGTGATCGTAGCATATAAAAAATTGCGTTTTAGCCATATTTTCGTCTGCGGCGCTTTCTTGTTTTTTTAAATATACTACTGTGGGCAAAAAGTAAGGTGAATTTGGTTGTAAAATGAAAAATCTTTATTTATTCTTGTAAATCAATTTCATCCCCTTCAAAATAATCCCCTCTCGATGAAATACACTTATGCCAACGATTTTTCCAATCCCCGAAACATGCCAAATAGTCCATTTCCGGTATAGCCATCAGCACCTTCTTCGATTCAGCTTTTATCTCCTCAATCGACTCGAAACGTGTTCCCCGGAGTGGTCTCTTGAGTTTTGGGAATAGCCAGAAGTCACACGGAGCCAAATCAGGCGAATACGGTGGTTGCGGAACGATATGCGTGGAATTTTTGGCGAAATGGTTACGAAGAACGAGTGCAGTGTGAGACGGTGCATTATCGTGATGCAAAAACCAAGAGTTGTTGGCCCATAATTCTGGTCTTTTTAGACGAATTGCTTCACGTAAACGACGAATAACGCTCAAATAATATTCCTTATTAACAGTTTGGCCAGGTGGAAGGAATTCATAGTGCACCACACCACGAAAATCGAAAAAAACTGTCATCATGACCTTTATTTTTGAACGACTTTGACGTGCTCTCTTCGGTCTGGCCTCGCCTTTAGCACGATATTCGCTTGATTGGTCGGTTTTTTCAGGATCGTTAGCATAAATCCAAGTCTCATCTCCCGTAATGATGCATTTGAGCTTGTCCTGATAGTCTGAAAGCATTGTTTCACACACATCAACGCGACGACTTTTTTCCAAGAAATTGAGAGTTTTCGGTATCAAACGAGATTTGACTTTCCGTAGGCCCAAATGGTTGGTGTTGTTGTTGTTGTTGTAGCAGTATCTTCGCCCTGTCAGTGTAGTGTAGTTACCGGTCGTCTTCGTCTAGCTCATCTAACGGTAGGCCCAGGAAACTAGCTGTTTCGACGGGTTGGGTCCAGAGGGAGAGAGGTGTTAGATGAGTGGGTTTTATGGGGCATGTGAAAAGGTGGTTAGTGTCGCGCGGGTTGCCTTCACATGCCGGACATATGTTTAGTATGTCGGGCTCGATTCTGGATAGGTAGGAGTTTAACCTGCTACAGTATCCAGAACGTAATTGTGCCAAGGTTACGCGGGACTCTCGGGGAAGCTGGAGCTCTTCGTCTGCAATAGGTGGTGGTTGGACTCCGATAACGGCATTCGGGGGTCGGGAGCTTAAGAAGGTGATAAGGGTCTCCCGATGAATGTCGTTTATGGCCTGTCTGTACACTGTCTGATTCTGGAGTGGTCTGTCTGTTTTGTCCTGGATCTCGTCCACGTAGTTGAGGAGGTGTCTCCTGATGTGCCTGGGAGGTGGCTCAGGCACAAGCAGGTGTCTGCATGGGTGAGGCCTACGGTAACACCCTAGCAGAAACTGCTTGCCGAGCATTTTGTTGTGCTCCTTTACAGAGAGCATGTGAGCCTCGTCATGCAGGTGGTGCTGTGCACTATTCGGAAACCATGCTGGTGTGGGGCTGGAGTCAGGTGTTCTGTGAGGAGTGGGAGTAGAAGGGCTTCAAGCGTCTTCACTACTGGGGAAAAGAGAGTTATCGGACGATAAGACTCCTCTTGGTTGGCGGGTTTCCCAGGCTTCAGTAGTGGGACCACTCTCCCTAATTTTCACTTATCAGAAATGATGAGAGTGGACATGGGCAGGTTGAAGACCTTGGTGAGGAATTCTACTTCCAATGGACCCAGCTTTTTCAACTTCAGCATGTTTAATCCGTCAGGGCCAATGGCTTTAGATGGTTTCATGTGTTTGATGGCCCCCTGAACCTCGTCACTGGTGAAAGTAAGCGGTGCACTGGTGTATGGCAGTTTGTGCAACCGTCTGGTGGCACAACGTTTGGATCTGTCGACCGGAGGATGCAGTATAAATTGCCGGCTAAAATAGCTCGCGCATCTCTTCGGATCCGACGAAGTGCGACCGTTGAAGGCGATATCCACCTTGTCGTTGTGCTTCGTCGGGTTCGACAGGGACCTTACGGTGGACCAGAGCTTGCTCACACCAGAAGTGAAGTTACAGGACTTCAGATGCTCTACCCATTTGGTCCGCTTGTGTTGGGTGACCAGTTGCCGGATCTCCGAATTGAGGTCCTTTATACGAGGATCCCCGGGATCGGCCTGGCGTAGGCGATCACACTCGTTCGCCAGAACGGCTGCTTCAGCTGGGAAATTTGGATGTAATTCCCGGATCCGTCCAGCAGGTATGAAGCGAGCCGCGGCGGCTGTGATCGCCTTGCGGAATGCGCGTTCGCCTGCGCGCACATCGGTGGGAGTGGGTAGGGCTGCGAAGAAGTCCTCAGTAAATTCCGCGAATCTGGTCCAATCAGATTTGTTAAAGTTGATGTATGACCGGTGATCCGCGGAAACAAAGTCGGCAGGTTTCTCGATCGAGATGATAATGGGCAATTGGTCTGATGCAAGCGATAGCATAGGTCGCCAGGTTATGCTATTTATCAGACCAGCGCTAGCAATTGTTATGTCAGGCGAACTGCTGCAGTTCCCACTACCCTGGTGGGGGCGTCGTCGTTTACAGTGCTGAACGTCGAATTGTCTATTTGTTCTGCCAATAGCTGTCCCCTGCCAAAGATCGTGATGCGCGTTAAAATCCCCTACTACCAATCGGTTTTCTCCCCTGATGAGTGCACCAATATCAGGGAGATATCCTGCCGTGCATTAGGTGACAGGGGGTATGTAAATATTATGTATTTCGAGCTCAGCATCGCCTGACCGGACAGCTATACCTTGACGTTCTAAGGTGCTGTCCCTGCCGTCGATGCCTTCATCGATAAGACGATACTGCACTGAATGGTGGACTATGAACGCTAGGTCACCACCGTTGTCTCGCTTGCGGTCCTTTCTGTGCACATTATAGCCGTCCCTGGTGATCAGGGGCGAGCTGTTCTGGACCGCTGCTATCTTGATTCCAAACCGGCTCATGAAGTCGACTATCTCGTCAATCTTTCTCGTAAGTCCGTTGCACTTTAGTTGCAAAAGCTTGAAGCTTCGCGGGAGTGTTGTCGTAACTCGGGGGGTGAGGGATGCGTGATGTTGTCTGCGTTGAACCTGCTGTGCGTTCCGCAAAAAAGGTTGTGGCCTGATGTTAGCTGGTGACCGCGCCACTGGGGCGGTTGCGGGTGCAGAGCTCTGCAGCAGGGGGCAAGGTAGTCGCGTGTCCACTCACGGGTGGTGTGCAGGCCGGAGCACCTCCGAAAATGGAACCAGCCACTGCAAGAATTGCATTGGACAGTTGTCAAGTTCCGAGGAACTACGGTCTGACATACGGAGCAGACTGTGCGGGGGACCAAGAGCCGCTGGTTTGTCCCCGCACTGGGGTAAGAGCAGGAGGGTTGTGGGTTAGAGAGGGAGTTGTGTTGTTCGTGGGGGCTCCTTACCGTTGAGGTGTTGTTGGTGGCGGCAGTGTGATGTGCCGGCACTGAGGGCAGTGTAGAGGGGGGCCGCTTGTGAGCGGGAGCAACACGTGGCCACATACCTTGTGGACCACTCCCTGTGTGTCTTAAGGCCTGAGCAGGTCTTAAGATGGCACCACCCGGTGCACTGATTACACCTAACCGAGGTGGAGTTCGGGTGGAGCCGTTTGTGGCAAATGCAGCAGTAGAATACTTCTGGTCCGGGGTTGGGTTCGACGCCAGCCCGGAAGAGAAGTATTTGGAGCAAACTAGCTGAACTGAGTTGCTCCTGTGACGAAAGATTGGGGGTAAGATACGGTACACTAGACAGGACTAGCATACTCGGCGGGAAAAACCCGAGTCATTCCGGTAACGTAGAACCGGCTGCCATGGGAATGCCGAAATGGTCTTTCAAATGGTTTTCACAGATCCTTCTGATATTCCGATCATATCAGTAAGGTCTTTAACAGTCAACCGACGATTTTTGAGCACTAACTCCTTCTCTTTATTGACGTGTTGGTCATCTGTTGACGTTGATGGTCGTCCGGAGCGCTCCAAGTCATCAACACGTTCTCGACCCTCTTTGAAGTCTTTGTACCACTTATAAACATTTTTCTGTGACATGGTCGAATCACCAAATGCCTTCTGTACCATGCTAAACGTTTCCGCAGCCGAAATTTCATTCCGCAAACAAAATTTGATGGTACTTCTCTGCTCAATCAAATCAGACATTGTAAAAATCGAAAAATGCACTCTTGGTCGTTTGGTAAACACAAGCGTAAATATATGTATTACTGATAATGACATTCACATGAAAGTTGGTCCAGATGTTATTAACAGTGCTGCCAACTCATGAAAAAAATAACTAGAGCGAAATTTTAATCCCGCGAAGTTTGACAAATAAATTCACCTTACTTTTTGCCCACAGTAGTACATACATATATACATGTTACGATAAAACAATGTTTTTAAAAAAGGCGGGGCTTCTTTTTTTAAACATACAATTAGAAATATTATAAATCATAAAACCCATGTTTGGTTAACAGTTGCGTTATTAAAAATTTTCCAAAAAAGTTATGTTAAAATGCTTACAACTCGTGGACGCAACAAGAAATATAATATTTTTTTTTTTTAATTGGCGCGTACACTTCTATTAGGTGCTTGGGCGAGCTCCTCCTCCTATTTGTGGTGTGCGTGTTGATGTTGTTCCACAAATGGGGGGACCTACAGTTTCAAGCCGACTCCGAACGGCAGATATTTCTATGAGGAGCTTTTTCATGGCAGAAATACACTCGGAGGTTTGCCATTGCCTACCGAGGGGCGACCGCTATTAGAAAAATGTTTTTTATTAATTTTGCTTTCACCGAGATTCGAACCAACGATCTCTCTGTGAATTCCGAATGGTAATCACGCACCAACCCATTCGGCTACGGCGGCCGCCCTAAATATAATTACTCATAATCATGTCACTATTTGGATTCTCATATTATATTAATATTTATTAAAGCATTATTCCATATTACTGTTTATTAACGAGTAATAATGCCCTGATTCACGCTGGACATTGCACTGAAAAGGTCAGTGGGCACGCCGACAATAGAGACAACCCACCATCTATAGCTTAAATACGATTTAAGCCATTGCAAAAAAAATGAGTAAAGCCTCACTAAAAACTTGAAAGTTCGAATCTGTAGAACACTACGTGAAAAAACCATGTTGGTTAGATAGTGGCGAACTTTACTGCATGCAGGTTGCTTGTTTTGGTAATGGTTACAACGTTTTTCGATTTAAATTTTTTCTTTTTTTACTCAAAGCCATACAAATCAAACAAAATTTTGAAAAATTGCTGCTTTTTAATGCAAAAATTTACACAAATTGCTTGTTATTTTTAAAGCCTTCTGAAAAGGAAGTATTACGCTGCCTAATGTCCTTTTCGGAATTAATATGGCTTTTTGTTTCTAATCCAAAATTATTACTAATATTTCTATTTCTTATTATTTTATCTGTTACAGCGCGGCTCCAAAGAAGATCGCTTCCTTGTGCGGCAGTGTAAAGCCGCGATTAACAAACTCTTTGAACATAATCTTCGCATTCAGCTTTCAGATGCATCGTTCGTGCAGCTGCAAGTGCAATTCAATGTTGGTGATTTTAAATTTGGCCAAATTTCACCTCATGCGAAGCTAACAGAGGTAATCAATCGCCTTTACACGTGCATGGAACATTTTAATGGCGTAAGTGGAATACTAAATTTGTGCCGTTTCAATGCTCAGCCCGAATTTTTTGACTTGATTATAAATCTGGGCAATCGTGCAGTACTAGAGATCATTTGTAATTTAATTCATCGCAATGAGAAAATTAGATTAGTGAATGGACTAAATTTGAGAGATAATTGTATTACCACCCTTGCGCCACTAACGGTGTTTGCCAGCGTTGATTTTGAAGTTTTGGATTTAAGAGGCAATGAGGTAAGCATTCTTTTTTTATATTTACACATTAAATTTAAATATTTGTATATACATAAATTTCATATATTACAGATCATTTCGACATCCCGCTTGTGTCGTGATTTAAATGACGTAAAGGCAAAAGAGTTATTGTTAGCTGGTAACCCGGTAACGAATGCCAGCAACTATCCCGAGTGTCTTCGACCGATACTAAAAAATTTTAAATTAATTGTAAGTTCATAAATTTACTTTTAGTGTAATCCTCTCTTTTAACATATGTTCGAAGGATGGAATACCTTCTCAGAATTTATCGAAAGACTATACACCAATGGATTGCGAAGTAGATGTAAATAGCGATGGATGCCGTGTTGACCTTAGGAATAAAGAAGATATGCTTCAGTTCCAACACAGTAGCGAGTGGCATGCTATAATGGTAAAAGATTTTTGACTTTTGAACATACGATAATAAAAATTTCGTTTTAAACAGATACCTGATTTAGGACAAAAATTTACAAAAGAAGAAATTTTCGACTTTTTCTTTGTTACTATATCGCCAACGCTAACAGATATATACCCTTGCTATTATAAGGTAAATAACTGGTCATACCACTTTTTTTTCTGTACATTTTAATACTTTTAATAACATAGTTTGCCGCCGGTGAGCATCAATTTTTAGTGCGTCAGTGCTTCGACCAACTGAAATATTTAGTTGATATTTGTAAAATGGAGATAAAAGTTCCACGGCTATTCAATGGTTTTGATAACCATTCGGCTCTTTCACACGTAAATATTGATAAAGTTTTGAAATACTATATGATTATGAATATAAGGCCCTATAAACGCGGACAAATAGATCCTACGGATTGCATTGATAAAGCCCTATCTCGTCGATATAATGGTATAAATAGGTTGTTGAATTTGGACAACTTTCAGAACATTGAAGGTAAAAGAAGAAAACTTTGTATAAGCGGAAAACATTCACAATAATTTTGTAGGCTTGGAAAATATCATCATTAATTTAAGCTCACAAAAAATACTTAGCCGAGTCCTAATGCAGGCATCACGGAAATGTCTTACCAGCTGTGTGGAAATCCGTTTAACGCACAATAAAATTACTAATGCCAATGTATCGAAAGTGTTGGGCTTAATGAGTAATTTAAAAGCAATAGATTTAGGCAATAATTGGATACTGGATTTGGATGATGTAAAAGAACTATCTGCTCTCGGCTTGAAGACATTGCGTCTAGATGGTAATCCTTTGTGCACAAAATACTCATTCGTTGGGGAGTATGTAAAAGCTGTTCGAAGGCATTTTCCAGAGCTGACAAAATTGGTAAGTTTTGAAAATATGTTATATAACAAATAAGTATAAAAAACATGCAGGATAATTTCCATTATATGAACTAGAAAATGAGACAACCTAAAATTTTTCTGCTGCTATATAACACATGGGATGAAAAGTCGCAGGCCTAATACATAGATGGCACTAATTTTATTGCATTCACCTCTTTTTCAGTTAGTACTAACCTTAATTTTGTGATATTTTATGTTAAAATTTCATGATATTCCATTGATTCGTTCGTGAGTTATTGTGATAAGAGTGACGCTACTTTTGTTATTTTCAAAACAAGGGATCAAAAAGAATTTCGTGCTTTAATTTTACAGTGCTTCTTGATGGGGAAAATGCCGTTCAAGGGAAGTAATGAAAAGTGTTTTGAAGACTCCGATCCATTAGAAATATTAATAAAAAGATGGTTTACGGGCTTCAAACGTGATCGTAGAGACATCATCGCACAACGCAGTGGACGTCCAAATAAGACGGTAACACAAGAAAACAAAAAAAAAATCCACAAAATCGTTTCGAATGATCGAAAAGTGAAGTGAAATAAATGAATAGGTTATCGCTGAAACTGCCTATTCTGAGGTAAAAGATAAATCGTTCTACAAAAGTGATATTGAAATGTTAGAGCGGCGCTGAAATGGTTGCGTTTTTCTTGATGGAAATTCCTTTCGTGAATAAAGTTAATTTTGAACAAAAAAATGTGTTTTCTTTGTGAGGCACGGGACTTTTCAGCCCATGTGTTACTGTATTACTCAGAGTTCTTTTCACAATTTAAATATTGTATAGTGTAATTATTTTCTTAGTACAATAGATTAGATTATGGCACATTACTTCGAATCCCTTTTTTTTTTTTGTAGCAGTACACTTTACTAACGCTTTTTATGTGATCCTGTAAACGAAAATAAAGGGTGATTTTTTAAGAGCTATAAGAAAGTTTTTCAAAAAAATACACGTAAAATTCAGAAAATGCATGAAATTTTTATTTAAATCGATAGTACAGTCCATATAATTTAATGTTTGAAGATTATTCCATGCAAATGTTGACCGCGACTGCGCTTCAAATGGTCCATCCGCTTAGTCCAATTTTGGCATACTCTTTCCAATGATTCGGCTGGTATCTCACATATAAATGCTTTAATGTTGTCTTCCAATGCGTTAATTGAAGCAGGCTTGTCTGAATAGACATGAGCTTTAACATAGCCCGACAAAAAATAATCTAAAGGCGTTATATCGCACGATCCGGGTGGCCAATTGACAGGTCCCGAACGTGAAATAAAATGTTCACCGAACTCGCCTCTTAACAAGTCCATTGTTACGCGTGCTGTATGGTACCGTCTTGCTGAAACCACATGTCATGCAAGTCAAGTTCTTGGTTTTTGGGCAAAAAAAAAGTTGGATATCATTTCACGGTAGCGCTCAGCATTCACAGTTACGTTACGATTCGCAACATCTTTGAAGAAGTACGGTCCAATGATACCTCCAGCCCATAAACCGCACCAAACTGTGGCCTTTTCTAGATACATTGGGAGCTCTTGCAATTCTTCAGACTGATCTTCACTCAAAAATCGACAATTCTGTTTATTTACGTACCCATAGATCCAAAAATGAGCTTCGTCGCTGAACACAATTTTTCGATAAAAAAAGGGTATCTTAAACTTTCTTAACAGAACACGCACTTTTATAATAAAATTCAATGATTTGCAACCGTTGTAACCGTTTGTAAGACGATTCGTGGTTAAATTATAGACCAAACTGAAGAGGTTTGACAGTGAAACAAAACACGAAACGTGCGTCAGCTGTTTAAAAAGATAATAGCTAAAAAATCACCCTTTAGTTATTGGAACGCATAATGTAAGGAATCAACAACGAAAACCAAAATGCCTCATATTTTGCGTTGTCTCAAAATTGTTTCACAACTCGGAAAAAACATAAACAAACACCAGGAACTTAACAGTATACTATGTATGTTGTTTTTTGTATGTTTTTGGTTACTGCTGCATTTAAATGGGTCAGGGTCAACAAGAGGCTTTTTTTAAATGCCGAAATATCGTGCGAGTAAAAATATTATACAAAAATATATTATATATATATATACATATATATATAGGGTTTTCCAAACAGAGGTGTTATTTTGATATTCAAAGAAAAATTCTATTTTTTAGTATAAATGATATAAAGAGGAAGGTATGCCGTTAATAGTGGAAAATAACATCAGGCAAATGACCACCACGACCACACTTACAGGGCAATATCCTTTTCCTGATATTTTCCATAACCGAATTACCAAGTGGCTGCCCTATGTCATCGATAGCCTCACGAATTCCATCTTTGAGGTCTTGAATCGACCCTGGGCTGTGGGCGTTGATCTACTTTTTCACGTGGCCCCAAAGGAAAAAGTTACAAGGAGTTAAATCACAAGATCTCCGTGTGTGGCACGTAGCGCCGTCTTGCTGAAAATAAACGTTGTCCAGATCAATACCTTCCAATTGCGGCCATAAAAAATCGTTAATCATCTCTTGATAGCGCAATCCATTCCCCAATAACACCTGTTATTGTATAACCCTTTATAATTGGCGCTTACACCGAATGCAAAAACAATGGCATCAAAACAAATGGCTGAAATGTTTTCTATAGTGTAAGGAAAATGTACAACACTTTACTCGTATAGTGTGCCGAAAACGAAAATCGGTTGAAACACTCCAGTAACAGGCCAAAAAAGCTCATACCAAGAATGGAAAGGTCAACAGTGAAACAAATTGAGGAAAAACAGCAGTGCAGCCTTAGAATTTTAGGCACAGGTTTCGAAGACCGCCAGGGTGTGAATCAGGTCACAAAACAGTCCAAAGAGTTGTCTTTGGTTTTTTTTAATAGCGGTAGCCCTTCTGCAGGCAACGGCAGACCACCGAGTGTATTTCTGGCATGAAAAAGCTCCTTATAAAAAATCTGCCGTTCGCAGTCGGCTTAAAACTGTAGATCCCTCCATTTCTGGAACATCAACAAGACGAACGCCACAAATAGGGGGAGGAGTTCGGCCAAGCGCCCAAGAAGACTATAATATATATATATATATATTTCAAAAATAAAGTTACAAAAAGGAGTCTTGCAAACAAAATCAACTTGATACGATGCATCAAACAGGAATAGGGAAATATTCCTCAAGAATATGACCTAAAAACACTAATTTTACCAATGCCCCGGAGGTTACAATCAATAATACATAGATGCTGCAGGTGACGCCAAATATTAACATATTGCTGACCGGAAACTTTTCTGAAAATTTACCTCATGTGCCCGGCTGTTGTTTTAAAAACGGATGTGGAACTAAAACAATATAAATAAACTGTAATAAATTGTATTATTTTATTTTTCGTATGATAAAAAGTAAAACAATCACCTACTTGTAATTGTACACCACGCTCTAGTCGGATTTTTTTTCTGGCAGGAACTATTTTTTTCTCTTTAACTCAAGGAATGCGGACCAAATAATTACACTACAAGAATTCCAATAGTATCTCGTTAAGACAATAAAGATGCAGAAAAACGCTTATCACGAGTCCTGACTGGTCAGCAATGTGTTAACATAAAAAAAGTCATGTGCATTTATTTGATATTTTACTTTGTAGAAATGTGGAACGAATTTTGAGACAGTGCCGAATATAACATCTTTTTGTTAATTGTTTTTTTTTTTCTAAAGCACTATCAATCAATATATATTTTATTCATAAACGGCGGAAAAATAAAATAAGTTTGCTTTGTTATACAAATAAATAAACAAATATGTGCTACTTAAAACATGTTTCTTTGTCAAATACTTTCAAATGAAAACATTTATGAGGTAAATTGAATATACGTATCAGATCGGGGCGGCAACCATACCAAAAACAAGTTGCAAACGTCCACCCCAGTAGCGGTTGTAAGTCGTTTTCACGTTGTTGGGTCAGTTGCCCAGAGTTCCCCTGAGATATCCGTTTTGAGTCATCAATTTCAAGTACTTTAAAGTTCAGAAACAATTATCTTATAAAACTTCAAACGTTTTCCACGTTTATATGTATGTAATTTACTTCGATACGCTAAAATCCAAATAAATCGCTCACAACAATTCGTCTGAGTTCGATCACTAGGTTGTGTGTTGAAAGTCAAAAATTAATGGCAACTCAACTTGCTTTACTTTATTTCCAACACTTAAATTCTTTACTTTACATGTACATGTTTACATTACTTTATTACTTCTCGTTTACTCGCTTACACACTCAACTTACGACTGAATGCCCTTCGCGCATGCACCTGTTTATATATGTGCATACATGTGCTTAATAACTATCATAATTTCTAGAGCTGGCTAGCTTACTGGGACTGCAGTCTTTAGTCGGTGAAAAACCCGAGTGATTCTGGTAACGTAGAACCGACTGCCATGGGAATTCATGTTTCTGTTTCGGCAACTGATTTGCTTGCTATTATTGCCAGTCGATTCACGAGGTTTTCCGTTCACAGTAATATGTATCATACATATATAACTTTTATTTAATATGTGCTCATTTAATATTTTATGTTTTAGGCAAAATTAAAAACTTGGGAAACTCGGAGATAACGGCCCCGTTTTCAGAAAACGAGATTAAAAAACTATTGTTCCAGCTTTATGGTGATGACTTTGTATGCTAAGACCTAGAGATCTTTGTCAGCACTGTCACATATACTAAAAAACGCTTCTTCTTGCTTGCCTTTGTGGCCCCTTAAGGGGTTAGGTGGGTTTGAAAATTTCAAAAAATCGATTTTTTTTTTTTTGTCTTATTAAATAGTATAATATGTTTAAAATATTCTCCTAAAATTTCAAATTGATCCGAGTAAAATTCTACGAGATAGACCCTTCAGAAGTTCCGCCCATCAGGCCATGTCAGTGCAGCGTTTCGCAGGTATACGCGTTTATCTCAAAACTCGATTTTTTAAGTCAGTGGACACGATTTCTCGAAAAGTTATGAAGCGATTTTGTTCAAATTTTGCACACATCTTTGGAATAACATTATCAAGTTATTGAACGAAGGATTTTTTTTTATTTTTATTACAACTAATTTTTTCGAGCCAACATATGACGAAAATTTGACCAAAAAATGTGTTTTTTTGTTCAAAGTCTGTCAAAAATTCAAATTAAATTTTATTTTTTTTTCCTTCGTCCAGTAACGAGATTTATCCATGTACTAACGAAATATTTTTGGTTTTTTGATTTTAAATGAACCAATAATGAGTTATGCTGTCCACGGCAAGAGCATTTTTTTGTGAGACGTTAAGGGAGATGAGGTACCAACGGCTGAGTTTTCGGAATTTTTAAATAAAAATTTCACAAAATACTGTCTAAATATGTATCTTTGATATGCTGAATTGTTTAAATAAAATATATGATTGTATATATTAAAAAAAAAATTGTAAAAATACCCTTTTTTTGAACCTTTGTAACCCACCTAACCCCTTAAGTTTGTATGCACAATTTTTAAGGGATATGTTGATTTGTAAAGTTGTATTCTGCCTTCTAGTTCTGCGGTAGTTTCGCAATCCTTTTGTACCACCAATAATCAGGCGTATACAAGGTGGAGTCCAAAATAAACAAGACTGGCGTCATAAAAATGATTTTGATGAGGCCATCTTATTAATGAGTCAGTGCGTTGGAAGTTACGTGCCTGGCTGCCTTCCATTGAAAGCTTGGTGACATTCGATTCAGTGGAAGCGAAGTTATTGCGTCTACAGTGTCAGTATGTTCGTGTCATCGGTACAAAAATGAGTTTCGAACAAAGAGCTAATATCAAATTTGTTTTAAAATCGGTAAAACGTTTACCAATACATTTGAATTGATGAAAAAAATATAGCGATGATTGTCTATCTCGTGCCAGAGTTCATGAGTGGTTTAAACGTTTCACAGATGGCTGTGAGGACATAAATGTCAATGAACATACGGCTGCCCAAAATCAGTAATCACCGAAGACTCTATCGAAATTGTTCATGTTGAAATTCATGGAATCGGTGTTGAACATCAGAATGATGATTTGGGCTTACGAAAGTTAACTAAGGACCAAAAATTGCTCAGAATTCAACATTCGGAAGACCTTATTAAAGAGGCGAGAAAAGACGAGAACTTCCTTTACAACATTGTAACTGGTGATGAAACGTGGTGTTTTCAACAAAACCTGAAGCTAAGCGTCAAAGTGCTGAATGGAAAGCCCCAGACGAGCCACCACCCAAAAAATCTTTGGAGAAGTCAAAAATCAAGTCGCTGCTCATTAGTTTTCACAAGGAATTCGTGCCAACGTGCATTTTGAAGCGTATTTGCCATATATGGTTCCCTGTGACTTCTACCTATTTGGAAAATTGCATTTGGCCATAAAAGGAAAACGTTTGGTGTCCGTAGAGGCCATCGAAATTATCAGAACAAAGCTCCTGTCGTTTCTATTTTAGCTCAGTCTTGTTTATTTTAGACTTCACCTTGTATTTACAGCCATGGGCACATAAATAACACAGTAGGTCTTTGTATATGTATATGTATATATATATATATAATTAGCGCTTACACGCTTGTATCCAAATCTAAGGTAAATCCGTGCAGCAGCATAAAATCCAAAATTATTACATCATCCATGATTTCAGCCAGTAAAAATGTGTGAACTACTGATACAGCTCCAATAACGACATCGCAAACTACCCTTCCGGAAGTCGCAGCTCTCTCTCCTGTAACTGTCTGAAGCTTGTAGCCAATCAGTTCCACATTACCGTTTACCAAATATGACTGGATGATCGAGTTCGTGGCACCTATGTCTAGAGTAAGCATCTTGGATCGATCAATTTTGGTCGATAAATCCTCAGCTTTCCGCTGGACCATATATTCTTCCACATCGACGCGCTCTGTCTCCATAGCCTTGTTTAGCCGTGCTTGCAACTCCGCCTTGTTTAAAGTAGTTTACGAGCTCTTTCTCAAGATGCTGAAGCTTAAGCTCGGTTTTATCCAAATAAAATCTCTCAATAACTCCTCTGAGTTAGATCACTGGATAAAAATCACCAACTTTTAGCAGCAATAATATACATACTTATATATAATTGGCACGTACACAAAATGAGTGTTTGGCCGAGAAAATGTTGAGAAAATGTTTTTCTTAATTTGGTGTTTCACCGAGATTCGAACCTACGTTCACTCTGAATTCCGAATGAATGTCTGTACGTTGTCCGCGCATCACTACGAAACGACAACACCAAATGACGTAAAAATATAATATTTATACATTCATATTTTCACCCAATGAAGGTTATAGGCATATTTTTATGATGAAACAGACTTCCCACAGCCAACAGGCCGCGGCACCACTCTCATTCGTCACTAATAATCGAATATTTGTTAAATTTAATCTAAAAACTCTTAGTTTTTCCTATTTCCCACAATTTATAGCACACTCTAGACTTCATAATCCGCATAAGCTGTTCAACTATGACCCAAATGCAAAGTTCAAAAACGGTTTGAGATAGAAAATTAATAAAAATAATTTTGCTTGATATTTTTCTGATTGGTTGCTTTGATTTTATTCAACGAGGCATAGCAACGGATGCCGGGTGTTGTAATATTATGGTTTTTAATAAAAAAATATTTTCTATTAAATTATTGTTTGTAATTTTTTTATATACATATCCTAAATCAAAACAACTCCTACGCGAACGGGGCCGTGGGTTAAAGCTAGTAATGTTATAAATCGAGTGAAAAAAGAGGGTAGATTAGAGCAGAAGCGTGTAGGTGAGCCTAAAACTAAAATTACTGGACGTGCAGAACGCTTGATGATCCAAAAATTGTATCGAAACCCGAGAATTCTCTTAAGAATATTTGCAAAGGAGCAGTGCGCCAACCCATATTGCACCACAAATATTCATCGCGATCAGCACGCAAGAAAAACGCCTGTCTTTTGCTTTGAACCACATTTTCGAACCAGAAGATTATTGGGACAACATGATATATTCCGACGAGACATAATAATGTTTGGGGTGGATTTCAATTAAAGGAGTAGGAGACTTGGCACAATGGATGCCAAACAATAGAGATCTAAAGCTTAAGGAGCATAATGTGCAGCTGTGACTTCTCTACAATTGCGGTAAAGTTATAAATACACCAGCGTAGAGTCCCGACATAAACGTGATTGAAAATGTGTAGGCCTTTTTGAAGAAAAGACATCCAATGAAGAAACGACATCCAAAGAATGCACTAACATTAAAAACTGCAACAATGAAGGAATAGCGGAATATACAGAATGTATACGACATAAATAAATTGGTCTACATATTCCATGAAAAAGTGTCTGCAAAATTGTATTGAAGCTAACGGTTATCAATACCAAATATTAAGTTGACAGTGTCGAAATATTTGTTTTTGTTGCTTTAGTTGTTATTTTTCCAAAGAATTTTATTAATTCCCTAAAATGCTGGGAATAAATATTAATCAGCACAAAAAAGAAGCAGTACAAAAAGAAGAACTAAATAAAAGTGTACAATCGTAATTACGACTAAATTGCAATAAAATAGAAATACAGGCATTTTGTGATAAACGAAAAGAAAATCCCAGCATATTAATATATTATAATTATTATTATTATTGACATGTTCAGGTATTACAATACATATAGGTATATGTACTAAGAACTTAGTCTATCTACAAAAGATTTCCACATATTCCGATTGCTGGCTAGGAATTTTAATTCATTGAATGACTTTTTGGATTCCTGGTTAACGCATCTACGCCAAGTCATTTTGGGACGCCCTCTGTTTCTAGTGCCTTGCGGGTTCCATTGTAAGGCTGAGTAGACTATTTCCTCGGGTTGTTTTCGGAGGGTGTGCCCGATCCATTTGAACTTTCTGTGCATTATTTCCTTTTCAATAGGTTTTTGGCTCGTCAGTTGCCACAGGCGAGGGTTAGATATAGTACGTGGCCACCAGGTACCGATAATGCGTCGCAAGCATCTGTTTACGAATGCCTGTAGTTTTCTCGTTGAGTCTTGTTTCATGTGCCACGTTTCGCTACCATACAGTAACACAGATTTCACGCAAGCATTAAATATACCGATTTTAGTGTCTCTTTTAAGCGCTTTGTTAGACCACACTCGTGACATCCCCGCAAACGTGTTCGTCGCTATGGATATCCTACGCTGAATGTCAGCCGTTGTACCACCATCGGGGGTTAGGATGCTGCCCAGATACTCAAATTTGTTTACATCGTCAACTTTTCCTCCGTCTATTTTAAACTCTGTGTTGTTGATTACGTTAACTCTCATAGACTTGGTCTTCTTTATATTAACTTGTAAGCCAAGTTTTAAGCAGTCGTTTGTTGTGTTGGAGAGTCTTGTTTGTAATTCGTTATAAGAGTTACTAATTAGAACGACGTCGTCCGCATATGATAGGTCGCCAAGCTTTTGAGTCATCTTCCAGTTTATACCACATCGATTATAAGTTTCGAAAACTATGTCCAGTGCTGTTATGAAGAGTAAGGGAGAGAGTGCGCAGCCTTGCTTCACGCCTGATACAGTAGGAAGGACTCGCTTAGTTGTTTTTCGTGCAACACTCGGCAGCATGAACCGTCATACATGCATTTTATGATGTTAATTATTTTATCTGGCACACCTCTCGCAGATAGAGCAGACCAGATTATATCCCGCTTTAGGGAGTCGAACGCCTTTGCAAAATCGATAAATGCCAGGTAGAGTGGTGAGTTGTACTCCGCAGATTGTTCTATCAAGATTCTAAGGGTATGTATATTGTCGATACACGAGCGTCCAGGTCTAAAACCGGCTTGATTTGGTCTGATAAGTTTATCCAGCGGGGCTGATATTCGTTCTAGGATAATTTGAGTAAAAATTTTTGTGATTGCTGGTAGAATAGATATTCCTCGCCAGTTCTCGCATTTTTTCCGATCGCCTTTCTTGGGTAGCTTAATAATGATAGATTCTTTCCAATCACTAGGCATCACTTCTTCTCTCCAGATTTGCTGGAATAGTGGCAGCAACAGGGATGCCATAGCCTCAGTATCGACTTTGAAGAGTTCAGCAGGGATACCGTCCTTTCCAGTAGCTTTGCCGTCTTTCATCATTTTGATTGCTGTTGTTATCTCTCCTAAATCTGGCGGTTGCACGCTTATATTTCTGTTAGGGTGACGCCGTGTTCTTATTTCGAAACTTTCTGAACTATCACCGTACACAGAGTTGAGAGTTTTTTGGAAATACGTTTTCCAAATGGCGAGCTGTTTTTCTTTACATGTTTCTATTGTGCCGTTTTCGTCATATAGTGGCGACTCGTATGTTCCCTTGCAGCCACTCAGTTTACGAATTGCTTTGTAGACGTCTCTTATATTACCTCTGTCAGCTGCATTTTGCGCGTTCCTTCCTAGTTCATCATAGAAATCTTGTTTATCTTTTACGACTTGCTTTTTAATCAATTTAGTTAGCCTTCTATATTCAGAGTCAAGCTCTGTCTTTTTTCTTCTGCTGCAACATCCTGTTAGATTCACCTTGACTTTTCTGCGTTCTTCTATAAGGTTCCAGGTTGTGTGACTTAGCCATTCTGCACGCTGTTGTGGGACTGCCTTGATCGTATCGTCACAGATCTTCTGTAACTCGTTTTTAAGTTTAGCCCATATATGGCTTGTATTGCGTATTGGGTTTGCAGTATCTATGCGAATATTATTTATTTTGTCAACAACCCTTGTTCTAATGGATTCGGTCTTTAGTTTGGTAGGGTCGTATCTCTTAGCTTGTTGAGAGCGCTTTCTGGTGTTCGGGAAGAGTTTGATACAAAGCTCTGCGATAATTAGGTGATGGTCGCTTCCTATATCTGCGCTGCGTTTATTACGTACGTCGCGAACAATATTAAAATACTTTCTTGACACGCAAATGTGGTCGATTTGAGTTTCTACATTCTTCGTTGGTGAAACCCACGTAACTTTGTGATTTAATTTGTGTGGGAATACGGAGCCTCCAACTCGGAGATCGTGGTTGCTGCAGAGCTCTAGTAATAATTCTCCATTTTCAGACCGCGTGCCTATCGCATGCTTTCCTAGAACTCTCTCAAAATTCTCGTTATTTGGGCCTAATTGAGCGTTAAAATCGCCCATTAGCACGATTATGTCATTGGTTGGTATCGTAAACAATGTATGATCTAGTTGGCTGTAAAAGTTTTCCTTGACTGATAATTCGCTGTCTTCTGTGGGAGCATAGCATTGCACGATAGTGATTTTATGATACTTTGTGTTAAGTCGGGCAGTTATAATTCTTTCTGAGATGGCTTTCCATGTCATGAGCGAGGTAACGATCCTTCTTCTGAAATATATGCCTACTCCTCTATAGTGTGGATCTTTTTCGTTAGGCATACCTGAGTATATTAGCAGTCCTCCTTTGTTGTTGCGCTTTTCTCCACATCCATTCCATCGGACTTCACTGAGTCCCATTGCGTCAATTCCTAATCGGTCGCATTCTGCACCAAGTTGGGCAAATTTGCCAGCCTGGTACAAAGTGCGAACGTTCCATTGTCCAAATCTAGTCCTTGAGCGATAGCGTATAGTCGTCAACATATTTCCGTTGTTGTTTATCCGATTTTTGTTTGCATTTCTTGTAGATACACGAATAGTTAGGTTTTCGACGGAACATAAGTTATTAGCATATGCCCGCTTAGTTCGGTGGTAGGGCTGCTACCTTCGCTTTTCGTTGATTAGACACGTGGCTTCCGAACTCGCTAGGTCTATGACGAAGCTGATGGTATTTCCTCCAACAGTAGGTGTTGGGTGTGGTTATACCGCCATTCGCTCGGTCGCCAGGGCCTCAACTCTGTGATAACAGGAAACACCGCGTGAAGGCGGAGGTTGGCATTAATCCAGAGAGGCTATTTGAGACGCATCATGGACCTTGAATCCTAGAACATTATAATACGTGCGTTAAAGCGGTGCGAGTTCGTACATGAAGCTTAAAAATTTCGAGACGCGTCCTTTAATTGCCGTTTGCAGTGTCTTGTATTCAATTTGTGGACTAGGAACGATGGGGCCGCAATGTCGAGCACCGTCGACTCTACACTCAATGCTATGCAGTGGTGTATGGCTAAGGGTATTGGCATTTGATTCTCGCTTCTTCCTTAATATGTAAAAAAGGTGAAAAGGTGTTCACAATATTCATTACTAGAATTGATTCCTGAGGGTTTGGAGGTCGCCCTAGAAGTGAGGTATTGCCTCCACTGTCGTCTTATTATAGCAAAAGGTCATCAAACTTGCATTCGCTGTTTTCGAAATCAGCACAACGTCGTCAGCGTAATATAAGTCGTTGAGGTCTTTCATACTCAGTGAATGCCAAACGATACCTCTGCTAAGGTTGCTGTCTAATGCCGCTCTCAAAATATCGTCAATAATTACAAGAAACAATAAAGGAGGGAGAATGGAGCCTTGTCTGACCCCTGTCGTTATCTTTATTGGATCAGAAAGAATACCAATAAGCTACACTCTACACTGAAATGCTTCGTATTGCATTTGTCATGTCATAAGTCATACAAGAGCCGTAAGGTGCCATTTGTTGCTGCTTTTTCAGCTTCATCAGCGATGTTATTAATCCATTTTCTTTTGGCACGTCGGCAGAGTATCTTAACCGACGTATTCAGCATTGAATAATGTTTTTGCTCTTTTTCACATCGTGTGCACGCACTGTTTATGCCTGCTTTTGCATCACGTCTCTCTTCAATTTTTTTGCCAGGTTTCAACCGATATCCAATCCTTAGCCACTTTACATGCTTTGCCTAGGATTTTTTCACTCGTTTTGATGTAAGCTTCTTTACTGTTTCTTCAATAGAATTTACCCACCCATGCCCATTACTCCTACCCGCTGCTTGTTCGGGGCTGCTTATTTGAAAATAAATACTTATTCGCAGCTACCCTTCTTATCACTATCGGTAACCTGTGACCCGTCCGGTAGCTCGCAGCTCATCTTTCGCGGATTTGTGACCTATTAATTCTATAAAAATTGATTCTAAAATCCCCGTTATTCCTTAAGTTGTACGGATGCACTTCTCCCACATATACTAGTTGCCTTGATAAATATTTGGATAACAGGTTATTCAATTTAAATAAGAATAATATGTTATTGGGGTCAATATAAAATACAACGTATAACCTTATTTTGTAATTTTTCAGCCTATTACAAAAAATAGCTTACATAAAAGAAAACTCAGTTGCTCTAGGAACTTTACGAGTATAAACTTGTATAATTACATATTATCACCTTTAATACAAATATATACTACTTTATTATTAGATTAAAATGTGGTATTTTTTTGCAGGATAATACTGACATCAAAAAGGAAGGATATTTGAGTTGTCAAAAAAATTTCTTGTGCGACGTAAGAGGTTACGATTTCGTTAATGAATTTATACCTCGTTACTTTAAGGCATTCGACTCAAATGAACGTCAAGTTTTAAAAGGTAAGATTCATTAGAAGTTCTTAGTTATTATTGAATTTTTAGAAACATTTTAAAACACTTAACACGTCTTTTCCAGAACTATATCACCAGAATGCAATTTTTACTCTTTCTTTTAATTTCCGCATTGCCCAAATGACCCCGCAGAATGTTAAACGCATAACCAAGTATCGTGAAAGTAGTAGAAATATACTAAAAATTGCGGATCTTTCACGAGCCCACACCAGCATACATCTGGGCTCTGACCAAGTTATGCAAATTTTCTTGCAACTACCCAGCATGCGGCACGATTTGTTGACTTTCTCTACAGATACAATGATTTGCAATGTATGTATTACTTATTACAATAATCATTACAGGACCACATATGTAAGCATAATTATACTTATAGGAACAAATCATAGTGTTAACAGTCAGTGGTGTATTTTACGATCAAGCACCAAGCATGGTGGATAATGAGATATTGATGGCATTTTCACGCACTTTTGTGTTAGTACCAGTCGAAAAACATCTAGTATGTCGAAATGTACATGATTGTATTAGAATACGCTTATACACATCTTATCTTTTTAACAGGGAATTCTTAACAGAGCTATAAAATATGAAATTGTTAATGAACAATTAAGTATATATAACCCAACTGCTCAGCAGACTAAAAGGGCGTTCAAATATTTTAAAACAGAACATCAAGATAATGACGCTGAAGTAACAGTAGCAGATAAAAAAGCTCTCATTATAATGCTTCAAGAAGTAACAAACCTAAAATCAGTATGGTCTACGCGGTAAGGGAAACCTAATCTTGTATACATAAAATTGGAATGCACTAACTTTCTACTTTTTAACGATTAACAGTTTCTTAGAAGATGCCAAATGGGATTTTAAAAAATCACTCCTACTTTTTTTGAGTTTTTGTGAAAGAAAGCAGATACCAGACACGGCTTTTAATTAGTGTGAAGATATCTTCATCGCTTTAATTTAGATCATGAAAATTGTTTATTATAAACTCTTAAGCAATAAAAATGTATGCTAAATTGTACATAGTTTTTTTTTACTTAATTGACATTAAAACCCCAACACTCCAGGTAAGTTATATTAGACTATGTTGAAATGACGCGATAAGACAGTAAGGAAAAAAAATTTTTTCACCGAGATTCGAACATCCGTTGTCTCTGAACTCCAAACTTGTAGTCATTCGGTTCATAACTTCAGAGAAGTCCATTTAGTCACGTCTATACGTCCGTCTGACCGTCCATGCGCACGATAATTCGAACAAAAATGAATATATTTCAGTGAAACTTGGCACACATATTGCTAATAAAAGTACGAGTAGTTGAAAATGGGTGAAATGGGTCAATAACCAAGTCCACCTGCCATATAACGGTAATGTAAAAAAATATTAAATTGCTCAAATTTGGTTCAAATAATGAACCCAAAAAAAAAAAGAAATGAATAACACGCAAATAAAAGTTTGAAAGTGTATTTCTATAACGATTTAATAAAAGTCGCCCTAACTTGAAATGCTCCTTCCCTCATTTACATCCGACAAAAATTTCGAGATCGAATAAAACCACGCCCACTTTTCATATGTTCCTTTATTTATTTAAGTCTATGAACCAATATTTTTACAGTCTGTTTAATACCTAGGTTAGGTTAAGTTAGCCAGTTTTCTTGACACTGGGTGGCCGTGAAGCCCATTGTGATACATACATATACATATGTACAAATATTCAGAATGCAGCAGTATACTTAACCATCATTGGAGAAAGAAATGGCGCACTGTTGCTTGGTAATTTGTGTAGCCGTCTGGTGGCACCACGCTTGGATCTGTCGGCCGAAGGATGCAACATGAATTGCCGGTTAAAGTAGCGCATGCATCTGCGCAGCCGTTGAAAGTGATAGCCACTTTGTCATTGTGCTTCGTTAGGTTAGACAGGGACCTTACGGTGGACCACAGCTTACTCACGCCAGTGGTGAAGTTGTTTATGTTGTGTTGGGTGACCAGTTGCCGAATCTCCAAATTGAGATCCTTTAAGCGGGGATCCTCCAGATCAGCCGGACGTAGCTGGTCAAGCTCGTTTGCTAAAACGGCTGTTTCAGCTGGGATATTGGGACGTATTGCCTGGATCCTTCCAACAGGAATGAAGCGAGCCGCAGCGGCTGTGAGCACCTTGTGGATTTCGTGTTCGCCTACGCGCACATCGGTGGGGATGGGTAGAGCAGTAATGATGCCCTCTGTAAATTCCCCGAAGCCGGCCCAATTAGCTTTGTTGAAATTAATGTATGACTAGTGATTCGCGGAAACAAATTCAGCAGGTCTCTCAATCGAGATAATAATGGGCAAGTGGTTTGAGGCAAGCGATAGCATAGGTATTTATGGCTTATCCTATTTATCAGACCAGTGCTAACAATTGTTATATCAGGCGAACTGCTGCAATTGCCCACTACCCTGGTGGGGGCGTCGTCGTTCACTGTACTGAAAGTCGAATCGTCTATCTGCTCTGCCAATTAATGTCTTCTACGATCGTTTGGCAGGCTTGAATGCTAAAGATTGTGATGTGCATTGGAATCACCTACTACCAATCGCCGGCTGAGCAATCCAAACACGGCGGCGAGAAGCTGCTAAGGTGCATTCATTGGCTTCTATGCAAAATATGTTCGGATTTTAAGTGTGCTCTGCCCAATCCACAAGAAGGATTAGTCTTCTAAATATCGCGTATAAGGTCCGAGGAAACGTATTGCATGAAAGGCTGAGCCCACCATCAACCAACTGATTGGACCTTATCAGTGTGACTTTCTTCTTTTTAATTGACGCGATAATCGCTTACGCGATTTTTTCCGAGTTTAACAAACCGTGCCATTCGTTTCTTTCTCGTGCTAACCGGCGCCAGTTGGACACACCAAGTGAAGCCAAGTCCTTCTCCACCTGATCTTTCCAACGCAGAGAAGGTATTTCTCTTCCTCTGTTAGCACCAGCTGGTACCGCATCGAATACTTTCAGAGCCGGAGCGTTTGTCTCGGACGAAATGACCCAGCCAAAGAAGCCGATGGATCGTTCTGCGCTGAACTATGTTTATTTCATCGTAAAGCTCATACAGCTCATCGTTCCATCGCCTGCGATATTCGCTGTCGCCATCGGACGCTTCATCGGATATTGCGTCATACGTTAGGACAGGCATGGTGAGAGCCTTGTGGAGTGTTAGTTTTGTTCGTCGAGTGAGCACTTTACTACTTAGTCCAAAGTAGCACTTGTTGGCAAGAGAGATTCTACGTGGGATTTCAAGGCTGACATTGGTATCGGTGTTAATGCTGGTTCCTAAATAAACGAAGTCTCCTACAACCTCGAAATCATAACTGTCAACAGTGACGTGAATGCCGATACGCGATTGCGCCGACTGTTTGTTTGATGATAGGAGGTACTTCGTTCTGTCCTCGTTCACCACCAGAAATGACGTTTGATGCTGCTCCACATGGCATTCGTATTATAGTTGTTATCAGGAGTTTCAATTCTATGTAACTTATTCAATATGAGTAGTTTCAGTTTTTTTTTTCAAATTTCGGATCCGTCGAAATTTTTACTTGCGGGACTTTAGCATCGCGCGGAGCAAATATCTTGAGTTTAATTTCAGTAACTATAGGGTGGGCCATGTAAAATTTGTTTTTTGAATCGGCTATAAAAAAAAACTAATCAATATTTTTTCAAACTTTTTTTTTTATTTTGAAGATTGAACATTGTCATTTATAAATGAAAAATAATATCGTTCAAATGACTGCCACGACTGGCTTTACAGTAGGGCATTGGATCAACCCAAGTTTTAAGCACATGTTCGATTGTTTGGGCTCCAATTTCATGAATGGCAACTTCGATTTTGTGTTTTAAAGCATCAATCGTCTATGGATGGTTCGCATAGCATTTGTCCTTAACGGCTCCCCACAAAAAATAGTCCAACGGGCTTAAATCACAGCTACGAGGCGGCCAATTGATATCGGAATTCAAAAACGGTAGCCAAAAGTTCGAGTGTAACTTTGGCAGTGTGACAAGTTGCACCGTCCTGTTGAAACAAAATGTCGTCCATGTCATCCTCTTCAATTTTTGGAAACAAAAACTCGTTGAGCATGTCACGGTAACGCTCGCCATTTACGGTAACCGCGGCTCCTATCTCATTTTCGAAAAAAAAATGGCCCGATGATGCCATCAGACCAAAAACCGCACCAAACAGTGACTCGTTGTGGATGCATTTGCTTCTCTACAGTAACGTGTGGATTTTTTCTGAGCTCCAAATCCGACAATTTTGCTTATTGACGTAGCCACCGATGTGAAAATCAGAAAAGAAGAAGAATATTCACCACTTTGGAAATAGGTTTTCAATATTTTCCAATTTTGTTCAAGCGTATAGCGTCCCGTTTCGTAAATGTCAAACCTTTAAGTAAATTATGAACACATTTGACATCTCATTTGTGTTACCATTCTCAAAAAAAATAGTTGGTTTAAAAAGCAAACGCTATATGGTCCACCCTGTAATAGAGTGTGATCGCTGCCGATATCAGCAAAGCGCTTATTTCGAACGTCGTTGATTATGCTAAACAACTTTCAACTAACACATATGTGGTGAATTTGAGTTTCTGTACCAACACGTGAAGATAACCAAATTATTTCGTGACAGTTTTTATCAGTTTTACTACCGTCGATTTTAGAAAGATTTGCTAATATTTACTCTTAAAGAAAGTCCACCACGTATGCGTGGCCTGCCATCTGGCATACCTGAATAAACGAAGAGTCCACCGTTAGCAATTCGTTTTTCACCTGAGCCATTCCACCTCGTTTCGCTTAATCCAATTTTATATAGTTGAAAAGCATTTTACACAAAAATTTTTCAAAATTTTACAAACTATTTTATTTTGTTGCTTTATTTTCTTGTTTTTTAATAGGTGTCAAAAAATCATGAAATTCGAATAAATTTTAGCAAAAAGTATTAAAACCTGCATAACTTTGCTCCAAATAACTCATCGAAAAACTAAAATTAACGCTAACACCTTTGCGATAATAAAGCATAGCATGCTAACTTACAAAATCCGCTAACGACATGAAAGATCGAAAAGTTAACTTTGGGTACCCCACTTGGGAAAAGTTGACTCAAAATGTACATATGTGCGTCTTAAGAAGAAATTGGGATCGGGCTAAAGCTCATATATGTTTTGTATATCATATTTCACTAAGTATTCGTGCAACAAAAAATGTGGACCTTTTATCAAACCGTCTGCAAGGCCTTCGTTATTCCTTTAAAAAATTTTTGAACTCGTTTTTTTTTTTTATTTTTGGTCCAAGAAATATTTAATAACAAAATAATACAATTTTTATGTTGTTTCTAAGTGATTTTTAAATTCTTTACACAATTTATTCCTGAAATTTAATAACTCTTTATATGAATGTATAGTGACATTAATAACAACTCAATTACATCTCTTAATAATACTTAAGCAAAATAAAATTATATCACTTGTGAAAGAAAAATATTCAATTAGAAATCGAGTGAGGATATCCCAAAACGACGGAACTACAAGAATTCTACAATTCAATTGAGATTGAAAAGTATGCACAAAAGTAATCTAAACTGTTCCTATTCACTCACTGCATTGCCAATACTTTGAAATGATAGACGATTTTTCTATATTTACACAACCATTTAGACGAACAAGCATGCACCATTAGTATGCGAATCATTTTTGTTGTAACAATCCCTTAATCAATCCTCTATACAAAATTACTCAATAAATAAGATATTTGGCTCAATATACAAATTATTTAGTATTGGTCAAATAGAAAAGCGACAACAATTTGTTAAAATGCAAACAAAACACATTTAAAAAAAATTCACCTTATTCTGTAGGAAAAACATTGCGAAATTCTGGAAAAAAACTATTTTGATACCTTTTCACAAAATTTAATTAAAGAAGTTTCAATATTTAGTGTATGTAAAGAAAAACCAAATAAGGAAAAAACTACAATTTTCTAGGTAAGATAAAAAGAGTTATTAAATATCAACAATAAATTGTTTAAACAATTTGAAACGCTTTCAAAAACAACATAATAATACATTTTTTTGTTATTGAAACATTCTTAGGCAAAAAAAAAAAACAATGAGATAAATATTTTTGTTTTTATAACAAATTTACGGAAAAGTGCATTTTTCTTATGGGAATTCAATGATAATTTTCAAACGGGTAAATATTAAATAAAAATAAATAAAATAATAAATGGCAAATTTCTAGTGAATAAGATATATTTAGGAGGTAGTATCAACCGACGTAGCCGAATGGGTTGGTGCGTGACTGTCATTCGAATTTCGAGTATATACTTATATACATATATACCAAAAAAAAAAACTTTTGTTGGCCCATCCTAATGCGTATGTGGAAAACAACATCAAGTAAGTAATATGGTATACTTATGTATACGTAAGTATGTGCATATATACATATATATTTTTATGACTGTAGAACTAAGAAAAATTGATGAGATCTACCACATACTTTTGTGATATATATTGTACATATGTATGTATATAAATATTTTTCATATATAAATACAAAAATGAGCTTTTAAGTGTTTTTACAAACGGGAGAGAAACACTACTCTGCGGCTGAGAGTTGCTAACAATCGTTGAAAGCGTTTAAAAGCACGTTCACTTCCGACCAATGTTTTCAGTGTCCGTTTAGATTCACACCTATGTGTACAGACGTGCTAGTGCAATTAGTAAAAGATACATTTAGTGAGCAAAGCGCGCGCATTAATTGAGGTAATCAAACTTTTTAAATTTATAGTTACCTTATTTCGTTTTTGGTGACGAAACTAGTGTGACTGAAAAACGAAATTCAAGTATAAACAAACGATCAAATTAGAAAAGTAGAAAACGAGTTTAATTTGTGTGTTGTGCATCAGAAGAAAAGTGTAGTAAACAAATAAATATATGCATTTTAAATTAATAAGAAATAGTGCGCAGTAATGACGCAAGAAACAAATGTTATACACTTATGAAAACACACGCATAAAAGCACCTAACAGTCGGATCGATGCCAATGCATTTAGATATGATTGTATTTAGCAATACAATTTTCAAAAAAAGGAAAGAAGATCTTCAATATTTAGTCAAAATAATATAACGAGTGCATACTATTTATATGCGGAATAAAGCTTAGACATCTTGTATGTTTCAACACTTAGTTTGATACAATTTGCAGTGAATAATTAATAATTTCGTGGTTCTTATAGGAAAGAATTTCTTATATTAGAATGATATTAATTTCTAATAATCCACTTTATGCATTTGTAATAAATTAAAAGTGTGTGTGTATGGGATTCAACTAATTCGGTTTGGATACTTTGTAAGATGTTAACATTTTACGAAGTAATTTCACAAAATTTCTAAAAACCTGTTTATCTTTCGATTTACGCTGCAGTAAGAATTTATATTCATAATTGTTTCTAGTATTAGTCGTACATATGTATAGTGAAAGCTAAAAGTGATATACGTATGAAATAATAATTTTTCAATTCTTTTACTTAAATAACAACTTCATAACTATTAAAACGTTATGTCATAAATCTTAATATATGCTTAAATTAGCCCTTGGCCGCCACACCTTCAATAAGTCAATCGAAATCAAGTGTTTATATCATGCGTGGCAATGTAGAAAGGTTGAAGTTTTTGTATTGATTTTTATATTAGATTAATAACTATACATAAATAAAATTTTACTTTTATTAATGATATAAGGTAACTATAGTTCATTTCGAGAATATTCCTATTACCTGCTATCATAGAATTCTCATCTTTTCAAATGGGTTTGAAGTACAGCTTATCTGGTTTTTTCACTCTCCATACTTGAAAATACAACTTATATACACCGCCTGAATTGATAACACCAAACTGCACGAATTTACACAAGGAAAAATTAGATTTTCTTATTGATCTAGTTATAATGAGGATACAATGAAATATATATATATAATTGGCGCGTACACCCTTTTTGGGTGTTTGGCCGAGCTCCTCCTCCTATTTGTGGTGTGTGTCTTGATGTTGTTCCACAAATGGAGGGACCTACAGTTTCAAACCGATTCCGAACGGTAGATATTTTTATGACGAGCTTTTTCATGGCAGAAATACACTCGGAGGTTTGCCATTGCCTGCCGAGGGGCAACCGCTATTAGAAAAATGTTTTTCTTAATTTGGTGTTTCACCGAGATTCGAACCGACGTTCTCTCTGTGAATTGCGAGTGGTAGTCACGCACCAAGCCATTCGGCTACGGCGGCTGCCAATGAAAATTATATGCTAGTTATAATACAGCGCTTCTTTCTGGTTGCGTTAATTTTCAACAAAATATTATTTGTTTACTATTTTATGCCAACAAAATTGTGGAAAGAGGAATGCAGTGAAACCTCGATGTAATGAGCCTTGGTAAAATGAAAAACTCAATATAACAAAATTTTTGCTGAGTACCCACAAAAAACCTCATTGCTACGAAATTTTCCAAACAAAAATACTATATAGATATAACTCGTGTTCCATAGATTTTGTGATATTAATACATTTGTCAGTCTTATTCTTCACCATTTTCAATCTGTCGCTATAAAATTTACTTCACGTCATACAGGGTGGCTGATGAAAGCCGCTACCAAAAAAAAATTGAATAACTTTTTTTCTTTTTAAGTTATCTGTTCCATTTTTGTTTTAATTTGCAGATTGATCTTTAGAATTTATTAAAATGGATAACTGGGACACGCAAACAAGAATTTGGATAGTCCGCCGCTATCACGCACTGGAGTCCGTAGTTTTGGTACAGAGAGAGTACAGGCGGATGTTTGGCGGCGATCCCCCGAGCAGATGGACCATAATGAGACTGATGAATAATTCTGCTGTAGCTGCAGCTATACAAAGCAATCCAAGGGTTTCAACAAGAAGCTTATCTGCTCAACTTGGTGTCAGCCGACAGTCTTTGCAAACAATAATGCACAAAGATTTAGACTTTTTTCCCTACAAAATTCAAATGGTTAACAAACTGAATGCAGCAGACTTGCCGATTCGCTTGGAATTTTGCCAGAAGATCCTGCAAATGGTGGAAGAAGACCAAAACATGTTAAACTGCCTTTTCATGTCTGATGAGGCCCATTTCGATTTAAACGGCAATGTGAACAAACAAAATTGTCGAATATGGAGTACTTCTAACCCACAGATACTCCACGAGACGGAATTGCATCCTCTTCGCGTGACAGTGTGGTGTGCGGTTTCTTCACGCTGTATTGTCGGGCCTTATTTTTTTGAAGAAAATGGTCACACCGTTACGGTTACTGGAGACCGTTATTTGAAAATACTGAAAGAATTTTTCTATCCAGAACTACGCCCAAAGAGAATTCCTTTCAACTCTGTGTGGTTTCAACAAGATGGGGCAACGTCTCACATAGCCCAGACTGTTATGACAGAGTTGCGACGAAAATTTCCCAATAAACTGATTTCAAGAAACTCCGAATTTCGTTGGCCCCCCAGGTCGCCTGACCTTACTGCACCTGACTTTTTCTTGTGGGGTTTATGTAAACAAGAAGTTTATAAAACAAAGCCAACAAATTTGGATGAACTAAAACAATCCATTCGGGCAACAATTGCGGCTATTCCTGTCGCAACTCTCAAAGCAGCAATGAACAACTTTTTACTAAGATGCCGCACTTGTGTCAACGAGCATGGGGGACATTTAAATTCAATTATTTTTAAAACTAGTCAAGCTACATTTAATAAAATTTAATGACCTTCAACTTGAAAGAAAAAATAAATGAATTCCATACACTAAAAAAAAAGTTATTTGAGTTTCTTAATGTAGCAAAATTCATCAGCCACCCTGTATTTTGAATTTTGATAACCATGTTTATTTTCGATGTGATAATTTACATCACCTGGTTTATTATACTTTATGCAACACATACTTTATTTTTTTCCTCCGGTTTTCATATGCATCATTGCAATAACAAATTGGCTGAAAAGTCCCAGATCTAACACGTTTTCTTTTATTCAAAATTACCTTTATGCATTAACGTAATTTCCATCAAGAACAACGAAATCATTCCAGCGCCGCTCTAACATTTCTATGCCACTTTTGTAGAACGATTTATCTTTTGCCTCAAAGTAGGTTTCAGTTTCAACGATAACCTCTTCATTCGATTCGATGCGGTAAGAAATTTACCGGCAAACACTTTTTTTGGGTCTGCAAACAGCCAGTCGTCGATGGGAGCCTAATCTGACGAATACGGTGGTTGCTTCCACGCAATTCGAAATTCTATATATGTAGTTTAGCCATTGTTTTGATAAATTTGTGACTGACTCGGTTTTGGTCAACGGTGAGCAAACTCACTTTGAACAGAGTTTTCTCATAATCAAATACTCGTGCAATATAAAGCCAACACGTTCTTTTGATATATTTATGATGTTAGCTCACGCACGCAACATCACTTTTCGATCATTCAAAACGATTTTGTGAATTTTTTTAATATTTTCCGCCTCATTTGAACAAGCATTTTGAAATCAGCAAACCATCGTTTTATTATTGTTTCTGATGGAACGGAGTCCCCATAACACTTTTCAAGCCATTGCTTCGCTTGAACGGTATGTTTCCCCATCAAGAAGCAGTGTAAAATTAAAACACAAAATTTTTTTTCGTTCCATTGTTTTGAAAATAACAAAAGTAGAGTCACTCTTAGCAAAATAACTCATGAACGAATCAAAAGAATATCATGAAATTTTAACAGGTTTAAGGTTAGTACTAACTGAAAAAGAGGTGAATGCAGTAAAACTGGTGTCATCTATGTGTTAGGTCGGGGCCTTTCAGCTCATGTATGTTGCAGAATAAATTTTTATTTATGTATCATATATATGTATATGTATGTACATCTTATATTTGTGCAAACATACAGATGCATGAACGAATATATGTACGTACACACACTGTACGGATGCAAAACGTGGCTCCTTCCGAAAACCCCAACTTTATTTTTCGCGATTTTGATAACCACAAAACAAAATGAAGAGAAGTTACTTATTTCTAAATATTCAGTAAATGGCTTGGTGATTTTGAGATTTTAAGAGTTGTGATTTTTAAATTAAACAAACTAATAAAAATAGAGCTCGATTTTTTTGCGTTTTTTGCCGATACAAAATAATTTTAGCTTTGACGCTTTGTTATTCCTTACTCAGTGATATCCCTTATCCCTTACTTCCTTGATAGCGAACTTTTGCCGATGAAATTCGCTCAGTTATTTGATTCTTTTAACAAGAATGATAGAAAAAATGATTGCACCTTCCGAATTCGCCGTGTCGAAAAGTTCATCTATAATATAAACAAACAAAAGGAAGGGAAATTACTTTTTTGTGGGGAGGAAGAGTAGACGAAAGCAATGGAAACAACCAAACACAAGAAGTTATACGCACACAGACATAATTTCTTGCCATGGCGTCATCCGCATAAAAACGCAAACAACTTCATTTGGAGGCTTTCACTATTTAACACAGGGCACTTCGTTTTCAGTAGTTTGATTAGTTTAAATCTCACAAATCACAATACTACCAAGCCATTCACTGAATTTTCACAAATATGTAAATGTATTGCGAAGGGAGCGGAAGCCAGACTTATAATCAATATTATAACACTTTTGTTAATTGTTATTGATGATGTTGGAGTTACTATATTTCGATTATTTATTATATATTGTTAGGTTAATGGACCCATCATTCATATCAAGGGAGGGCGAAAGTGAACGAATTGTTTCAAATAAAACAGTTCATTGTACTTTGCGCACTATCTTTTTTTTTTGTTGTTGTTGAGACCGGTGAACCCTATTGCCGCCAAAGCTGGCGGTATCAACGGTCAATATTTCTTTTTAAGTGAGGAAGGAACTGTCTTTACGGTGAATGACGAGGGCTATTAAGCCGTTTTTTTGTTTCGTAAAATTAATTATCTAGAAGCCAACGACATTTTTTTGAATAAGATTGTTAATTTATTGTACTGATCGAATGGACCATACAACATGTAGTCGCCGCGGACATATTATATTCAAAAAATAAATGCCATGAAATTATCTACCAGATTATAATAAACAAAATTCATTCCAACAATATTTCTTTTGTATTATCATTATAAGTTCTTTAAAAACACCCTTTATTTGAAAGCATTCCTCCGGCAGTAAAATATGAAAATAGGACGCTAAAAACCAAACAAAATGAAAAAAATTTAGTTTTCCAAATTTTTATTTGAACTAGAAAATAGTTTTTTTAACCTTATAAAGAGACTTAAAAAGCATTAGTTTTGTTCATAGAGAATGGGCTTTGTTATTCAATTGCCTACTTAGTCAAAATTGCACTTTTTGGCAAGTTAGATTCTCCATTAGATTTCAAGGCAAACAAGTGATACTTTGGACTAAGTAATCAATTGGGTAGTAAAGTCTTCTCTCGATGAGCAGAAATCTCATTTTATATGTCTCTCGTTATGTCTATCCTGTTGTATGACACCAACGGCCCTTGGAGTGGCCGATGGAAAGGTACTGGGGCGGATTGAAGAACCTTTGTGCGTTGACAATGACAAAGGCACCGGGACGTAAGTAGTTTTGACCATTCTTGAGCAAACAAGACATAGTTCATGGCGAGGAAAGTACCCTAAAATTTGCGGAAAACGTTGCCGATGAAAGCAGCGCAAATTTTTATGAATTCATTGGTTGTACAATTGACTCAGTTTACACCGAGCAAAACAGTGTTTTGAAAGAAATTTCCGAAGGCCGAAGTACTCGAGCAAAAGAAAATCGATGGCAAATTAATAAAATAAAAATAACAAGAAAGAAAAAAAAATAACCAGAGGATGGAAGAAATAAAGCGGTAGAAATTGGAAACGGTAAAATAGCGCATTATATTTATAACATGAAATTAATAAAGAAAATTTGTTGTTTTGAGTATCTGTTCATATTAAATATAGGTATGCATGTATGTATGTAGATGATTTATGTATGTAAACATATATGTGTTCAAATAAAAAACAAAGATCTAAAAGTCTAGTGCTAATTTATTAGTTATTGGTTTGTATGCCCAGCAATACAAAGATGTGCGTATACAAGGCAATACCTTCCATGAAATGCTTGAATCTAAGTAATGAATTTTAGGCAGTAAAATATTGCTGGAAATCGCTCTAGATAAAATGCTTAACTAAAAGGTTGAAAAAGGTAAAAAAAAATATTTGCTTCAGTTTTTTTGCACATATGCATAAAAATTTAAATAATTCAAAAATTAGGGACATTGTTAGAATCAGTGTATAGAAAAATGCTATACTTCCAAATTATTTTATGTATTATGACCTATGCAGCTGTTATTTCAAGATTTATTTTGATTTATTCTATTAATAAATATAACCACACTTCCCCTCCATTTACAGTGGTCTGTATTTGTATTCAGCATTTTTATTACCTACCATTTTTAGGTCATGACTTTCATGTTCGTTGACCATTATGTATAGGGTTGTTCAATAGGTGCTCTTCAACTTTTTTCCGATAGGGACGACGCAATATTTTTTATTTTTCGCTTGTCATTTGTAAACTTCATTAATATACATTTCATCATGGAACGTGCAAATTTTTTATGAAAATAATCGTTCTGTTGCTGCTACTTTAAGAGCATTACGGCCATTTTACGGTCCATTTAACAAGCCGTCCCGTTTTGGGGTTATGTGAAGTCATTGGTCTACAGTAACAAGCCGGCGACGATTTGTGAGCTCAGAGCCAATATTGCACGCGAAATTGCTGGAATTTCGGCCGATTTATGCAAAAGAGTGGTCGAAAATGGGGTTCAACGATTGGACTTCGTAAAACGTACACGCGGTGGTCATGCAAAAGAAATCGAATTTCATACTTAAATGTATATGTTCAAACTCGATAATAAAAAAAAAATTAGTTAAAAAAGTCAAACCATACATGCATACATACATATAGTATTGTATGTTACGGCTGCGACAAGTGTTGTGTAGCACACCGCAAACATTAGTTATTTGACTAAGAAACTTTGATGCATAAAGGAGAGCTTCTTAGAAATATCGGGATCGGCTTTTCAGCAAACCAATTGTGCGCCCAATTACATAGCAAATGGCATACGGTGAATTTCTGCAATTGAGTCATTACGCAACTTTCCGAGGCGTATCCAGAATCTGCCGAAATCCAGGTAATTCGAGCGTGGATCTTGCTAAGAAATTTCCAGGCATAACTTTGGTTCCAAATGAAGGAACATGGCTTGTATCTACTGCCAATATTTTTAATTGAATGCCTTTCCATATACATACATACAAACTTTCTGTAAAAATTTTCCATAGATGAAACTGTCTCCAGAGTAGAGTAGAGTTGACTATAATCGCAAATGCCGGTTACAGCATGCATATAGTGAAAAGTATTACCTTGAAAAAGGTGCTTCTACCAATGCTGACATATCATTCTTTAACTATTGTCAGTTGGAATGAGCCACTGCCTAAAAAACGAAGTATCGTCGTGAGTAGCGTATATATATACGAGTAGATATATCGATAGGGTTATGTGAAATAAATTTCTTTAATTAGTAAACTTACTTGTGATCTAGCTTTTGAAATATGCCCACAAGTAATTTTAAATTACGATTTTTTTGTTTTGAATACGAAATAGCACGCCTTCTAGACTCAACGCATTCAAAAATCATTGGTGCTGGAATGATGCAATTTAATTTAAATTTATTTTTATAAAAAATAAATAACTACTGCTAATAACAGCTGTTCTAAACGATTATGGAATCTCAATGAAATTGATTCAAAAACAATGAGAACTATTCTTAACAAAGCCGATTACAGTGAGTTCTCATTAAGTATATTGGCTCTGCAAAGTTTTTGACTTTTGTAGGCAATCACTTATGGGCTGACACTCACAGTCAGCAACTTTTGTCCACCCAAAAGAGGGGTCCGCTCAAAAGAGGATAATTTTTCCCTATGGCTTATTGTAGGAAAAAATGTCCGCTCAAGTGAAGTGTCCGTCTAGAGAGGCCAGTTATGAGAGTTTGCACTGTATTTGAATAGATATGTACGAGTATGTGTTTATTTCTATGTTCCTTTGAAAAACGAATTTTCATTCATCCGAATTTTTTACAGGCAATAAAATATGAATTTTCTAGTTAGTATAAAAGTTTTGAAATTTATAATTAATAAAAGAAAAATTTAAAGAAGCCCCATATATATGAGGCAATTGAGCAAAAGTATATTGTTACATGCATACATATGTAGGTACTAAAATAATTCAAGAGTAAATACCCAAATTATGAAAATCTTGCCTAACAAATGTATAAACAATTTGTCACTCTATCTTATTGTTTATTGAATGGCGTATTGTACAGAATAAGTGGTAATTACACCTAAGTTATTTGGGAAACTATTAAATACATAGAAGGTGATCCAACATGTTTTTTACTTAACTGTTGATTGGATGAAAAGTTTTATAAATAGTTCTAAATTAGCTAAGCTCATTTTTGATTTATATATTATATTTTTTCGTATTTCATGCAGATATGAGACTTTTAATAGCTGCTATCCTCGCGTTGACCAACTTTCAAATAATAGTCCGCGGTCAAGATGATTACTGTTTTGGCAAGGACACCGAAAGGCCTCAAACACGTCATTTCACCTCGAAGACTGCGTATCAGATAATCAAGGGAGCAAATATTGAAAGGGAATACTTAGTTCCAGGTTAGAAAGAGAAAAATATTTAATATATATACTAATTACATTAAAAGTGTGCGAAAATTGCTAACTGAATTCAGTGAAATTTATGTTAAATTAGCAATGGCAGGAAAAAAGCCAGAATGTCATAAATACATATATTAAATTTACTGTTTGGAAAACATAACACATGATTCAATTATTAAAGGTTCGGTCACTTCTGACATTAGAATTTTGACACTCCTTTACAGAAGGTTGCATTTAAGAAGGTGAAGAAAATGAAAAAATTTAATCTTTAGGAAAAAATTGTGGCAAAAATGTTTTTTACTTAAATGGAAACAAGCTGTGAACGGTTTAAAAATTTAATTACAAATAATATGTGAATGTAAATAACATGTTTTATTTCAAATGTACATAGCATGTATAAATCAATATACGGTACAAATGCAAGTTATTAGGGGAAATTGCCAACTGTGATATTAAAACAAAAATTGGTTATAAGGTTTAATATTATATTTTTATAAGGATTAAGTTATACATTATTTTAAGTTATATATTATTATATGAATTAATTTTTAAATTCGCGTAGTTGAGAAAATGAAGATGAAACTATTATGTTACCTAAAAAAACTTTGAGCATATTTACTTCTTACTTTACTACTTACTTTAAGTTTGGATTTTTGACCCCCCAAGTCACGATTACTCTTACAATACTAACTTCTTGACTATACGAGTACTACTTGTACTATACATGTACACTTTAATTTATTTGTGTAATTGTTTACTTAATTATTTTGGAAGAAAATTCTTGACTTTGGACACTTCTTCCACCCATGTGAAGGTAGGCTTATTTGAAATATGTTCGTTAATACCAGCTTTCTTATAATTAAGCTTGCAATATATTCCATCGCGTTCTCGTGGAGACTCCCAACTCTTCTCCCTACTTTAGCTATTTCTTTTTCTATAAATTTTACTTTACGTCCACTTTTACTCAACATTTCCAAGGGGAGCCAAGACGAATTCAACATTAGCTAAGGGAGCCAATACGAATTTATTAAAGGTGGTGAACGCTGAACGCTTATTTTCTGCCAATAATGAAATCAAGAATAATGCCAAGAAACTTATATATATATATATATATATAATTGGCACGTACACCCTTTTTGGGTGTTTGGCCGAGCTCCTCCTCCTATTTGTGGTGTGCGTCTTGATGCTGTTCCACAAGTGGAGGGACCTACAGTTTCAAGCCGACTCCGAACGGCAGATATTTTTATGAGGAGCTTTTTCATGGCAGAAATACACTCGAAGGTTTGCCATTGCCTGCCGAGGGGCGACCACTATTAGAAAAATGTTTTTTCTTAATTTTGGTATTTCACCGAGATTCGAACCGACGTTCTCTCTGTAAATTCCGAATGGTAGTCACGCACCAACCCATTCGGCTACGGCGGCCAAGAAACTTACCTTCAATATTTATACCATTGAGGGTATAATACACTTACATTATGAAGAATTTTGGTTTTGCTAGGACAAATTGAAGGACCTGAGGCATCGAATTTGGAAAATGTTCTCATTACTTCCGTATGATCATTGCATTTGGAGAATAACAATGCATTGTCTGCGTATATTTGGTGTGGGATAATTTCGTTAAAGGCTTTAATAAACAAAATGGCCGAGAGGTATGCGGGTTGCCATTATCGAGTAGAAAAATGGGAGAGCAGGAATTGGCTATAAATACAGGTAATTTTCTATTCGAGAGAAATAATTTGATAAAATTGTACAATTTGGGACCGATCTTCCACTTGTCGAGTTATCTGAGTACAGTGAGTTCCAATACTTTCAAATGCTTTTTGAAAGTCAAGTGAAAGCAGGGAGATGTGGTTTTTGTTGAAAAGCGCGTGTGAGATAAAATGGTCAAGGTGTAATAGGACATCTGTGGTGCTTGTCCCTTTTTGAAGACGACCTGGTTAAGGTGGATGAGTTTGTTTGAGTGGGCGTACCAGGTTAGTCTGGAAGCGATTATCTTCTCCATTAATTTGCCTAGGCAGGGAAGGAGGGAAATTGGACGATAGCTGTTAACATCGCAAGGTGATTAACCGGGTTTTAGAAGGGAAATTACTGCGCTTGTTTTCCATACGTGCTGACCTGTGTAGAGAATATTGTGGAAATGCTTGATGACACAGGATATTTTGTCGACGCTGGGTGTCTGGCCTTTTGCGGCGGACAAAGCAAGTTGGAGTTCAAAGAGAGATATGTCGGATTCTAGGAGTCTGGTGGAGTAAGATAGATTAGATGATAAATTCGGGAGGAAAAGTGGAAGGCAAATTCTTAGAAAAGTGGCAGGCAAATTCTTGAGATATATCCCAAGGATATAGGAGATTGCCATGAGAGGAATTAAGGGAGTAAATTTGGGAATCGCAAAGCATTGTAGTGAGATTTTTTATGTCTGCCCATATTTTCTTAGGGTCGGATGACGCAGATATGTTGCTGGTGAACTTTTAAAAACAGTGCAGTTTATAATCCTGAATTTTGCGACGAAATTGCGGGTTCCATTTTCTGTATTGAATGAGATTTGAGGTGAATCGATTGCGTTTAAAGCCACGCATGTTGCTTGGCTTACCTGAGCGACGCACTTTCATTGTTCCACCATAAGGGAGCTGGTTTAATTAAAGACAAAGGTATGGAGGTATTGGCCGCACATCGGTTCACTTTATGTATATTGGAGGTTTCTTGGATTATATTGAGGGATAGTGGGAATGAATTGGAATAGAACTCGCAAGCATGTTCGAATTTGTTCCAAACCGCTCTGTCTGTTTTAAATTTGATTCTAGGGGAGAAGGCAGCAGTAGGTTGGCGTGTATGAGTTTTGATAAGGATGGGAAAGTAATCGCTGCCATAAAGGTCATCTATGAGGAATCATGATGTTGTTGGAGAAGGAGGGAGAGGAGAGGGTGAGGTCGATATGGGTAAAGTTTAAGTAGGTTGAGGAATGGGTGGGAGAGACGTCATTGAGTACACTGCAGTCAGAAGTAAGGATTGTGTCTTCTGTAGAACGTCCTCTCGCATGCAAGAATAAAAGGCTGAGGAGGGGAGGGTCAAAGGCTGTAAAAATCACCGATCGTTATTGAATGAATAGAAGAAGAATAGACGCAAGTTATTATGAATTTGGAAGAAGTTTCCAGTTCTACGGATAGTGAGGAAATATTGAATGGGCTGGGAAAGTAGCGGTGGGGCAGGTTATTCTAACTTTTATTTGTTGGAGTTAATGTGGGTAAGATTATGAAAGTGTCCTATGTAAGGTGTGGGAGTGGGGACATGGGAATTATGAGCGAGGTGGGTATCATTTACAAATATGATGGAGGGCTTATACTTCTTTATTTACAGTGGACTAAAAGGTGTCAACTAATTATCACTGTTATATTAGTTAGACTGGAGCATGTGGGTGTGTGAGGGCTAGCAATAGTTGCTGTATATTTGCTTGCCATCGGTTTAGTTGCTATTTGAAGGCTTACTGGCGTTGTTGCGTTGTTTGTCTGTTGGGATTTGGATATGTTAGGTGTTGTTTTCTTGGATGCGCCGTTATTTGCTGGTGCTTTTTTGTTTCTGAGTTATTTAATTTGCTTACTGTTGTTAGTTCGACCGTTATTGTCTTTTTTACAATTTGTGCAAAGGATGGGGTCGTATTATTGAATTTACTATTGGGGTTGCTATTAAAAATTTTTCACGCATCTCTAATTGTACATCGGTGCTCTTTTTTCATTTTATTAACGGACTTGTGCTTCGCAAAGGTGGAACAGCACGGATCGTTGTACGAATGTGTCTCGATTTGGCGGTTTACGCAGAATAATCTTGGGCATGGATGATTGGGCGGTGGGGTGGCACACTGGCTGCATGTCTCAATGTTTCGACATCTGTTCTTAGTGTATGCGAGCCTTTGGCAGGTTTTGCACAGCATCGGATTAGGGATGTGTTATAGCACAAGCACCTTTTCCCAACCTAATTTAAGAAATTATGCTTTACGGATAAAATCAAAATTCACAATAGCAGCACCCGAAGCACGCATGATTTGTTTGACTTCGATTACTTTTTGGTCACACTTCTGTTCTTCAGAGAGGTTGATGAGGTTTCTCGAAAATATTCTGTCATGAGTTGTGTTTAAACCTTTGTGTGAGGTAATTTTTACTGGTATGATGCCTATGTAGGTAGCTTCAAGAAACTTTTCGGCTTATTTGGTAATTTCAACTTTGAGGAGCAGCTCACCGGATCTAAATTCTGTTACAACGATGTTTTCAGCGCAAATGTGTTTTAAACCTCTTTCAATTTGAAAGACATTATAAGAAGATAATGGACGAATTTTTTCGTCAACAAGTGGCCCGATAGCGCTTGCGACTAAGACCCGGTTGTTATGGTCGTCGTTATGTTTTGGCATAGTTAGGGTTACAAAGTCGTTGATTTTTTGCCGTTTATTAGGAAGTTGCAGGTCAGGATCGGGTGAGCGAAACCTGTTTCATTCGGGACGGTCAGTCCCGGTCATGGTGTCGAATACTCACTATAGAAATGTGCTGGTTATGTTCGTTTCTTTGTTGTTTTGTTTTTGTATGTGTTTGAACTTCTAAACTAACTGCAACTGTAAGACGTTGCGGTGACTGCATAAGGTGATCAGGTAGACAATCCCCTACTACACTAACTGTAACTGTAAGCAGCAGCGGTAACTGTGATCAGGTAGTCAATCGCAAAGAAAAAAAGAACGCGTGAAGCACCACGGTACGCGTTAACGCCGCGGTTGTCCACTATCGACTCATCTAATATTCATTTTACTATATCCACTATTAATTACTATTTATTAATTAAAGGTTCAGATGTTACTACAATTAATTAAAATATTATGTAATTTTTTATGTATATAATATTTACATTAGTAAACATACATGTATTAAATATGCTAATTATTAATCCAATAGCCTAGACAGACGGTGGAGTTAATCGGGATTAATTCGGAATTTACTTAGGAATTAGTTGCGCAATGTAGATTGGCAACTCATATTTAAAGCGGATTGGGGAATTTTCGATGACAACATTGACGAAATTGACAGTTAATATCTATTGTAAATGAAAAATAATGAAACTTTTAAAGAAAAGAACAAGAAAGACTGGATGCAATGCTGGTTGGCATTAACCATTTCAAAATTTCGTTCTGTCAAAAAAATATCGGGAATTGTTCATTTAATAAGCGCGCGTTACAAATATGTCAAAATTTTTTGGAATGTTGGTACAGCTGTCCTCTATAGTGTCGCAGAGTTTGAGCATGAAAATGTTGCAGAAAGCCTATCACGAGTGTGCTCTATCAAAAAGACGGGTCTACGATTGGTATAAGACTTTTGCAGAGGGCCGAGTAGTCGTGGAAGATATGCCACGATCTGGTCGCCCATCAACGACTTCAAGGAATGAAAACGTCGATAAAGTCAAGGAAATGGTGTTGGAAGACCATCGTTTAAGTTTGAGGGAGGTAGCTCGTGACCTTAGCGTGTCTCACGCATCAATTCGCAACATTTTACACCATCAGTTGGGCATGAGATGCGTGACTGCTCGACTCGTTCCAAGAGAGTTGAATTTCTTTTAAAAAATTCATCGGAAGAAGGTGGCTGATGGCATGCTTGAGCAAGTGAATTCGGACCCAACCTTTGTCCAGCGCATCATAGCATCATAAGAAGTGATGAGACGTAGGTGTTTGAGTTTGACATGCAAATTAGTCAACAGGCGTCTGAATTGCGCTATCCACATGAGCCGAAACCCAAAAAACTAAACTAACTATATAAAGAATATTATTTGGAAGTTATGCGACGTTTGAGAGAGAATGTGCGTAGGAAACGGCCCAATTTATGCAAAAGAAAACTCATGGATCTTGCACCATGATAGCGCACCGTCTCACAAGGCTTATATTGTGGACACTTTTTTGACTAAAAGCTCGAGAAAAATCATCGAATAACCACCGTATTCACCGAATTTAGCCCTTAAAACTTTTTCCAAAACTTGCTACTCCGCGAACGCCGCTTTGTCGATAGAGGTCATTAGGGAGAATTCGCTAAAGAAGCTGAAGAAGCTGTCTTCAAACACGTTTAAAAGGAGCTTTGATGACTGGGCTAATCCTTGGCATATACAGGGTGAGCCAAATAAGACCTACTAATGAATTAAGACTACTGTCTAGCAGTATGCGCAGTTGCTCCATCTTGTTGAAACCACAAATTAGGATACTGCTTCGCCATTGGCCGCAAAGAGTTTTCAATCAATGTTCTGTAAGAAGCTCTTAAAATCGATTCCGGTGTTTCATCCTCATTTTCGAAGAAATATGGACTGATAACTCCACCCTACTTTGAAGGCCAAAAAATAAATTTTAATGATTAAACAATTATTTTGCGTTTTATTGAACAATTTCCGGTACATTTTTGACAGAATGTACAATATGATATATTAATTATTAAATGTTTTGATATTTCGGAGAAGTTTGAGAAATTACAATTTAAGTCTTTTTTAAAAAAATTATTATTTCTTCGTATCAGTGCAGCTAATACCCGTGTTGCCCACGGTCCATATTTAATTGACAAAACTATCCAATAAGCAAATGAGCTGTTCACGAATCCGCATAACAGCCGTTTGTCACACTGCAATTATAATCAGACTGTGCCCATAATCCCTACATTCATATGTAATACAATTTAGAATAAAAAAATTAACTTGTGCTTTTGATTAAATAAATAAATGAAATAAATAATGCACTTAATAAAAGGTGCACCAGCAAATAGAAAATTACAGTTCGATATTGCTTAAAACAGAATACAGAAAACGTTTGGAACTTTTCAGTAAAGTAATGCCAATATTAAGACTTAAAAGATAATAAGATAAGGTGAAAATTTTATATTACGTTCTTTTAATAAATAATTAATTATAATAAATAATTAATTGTATGTAGCTTCGAAAATTTCGTGCACTGTACGTAACAATAATCTCACTCAGTACTCGTATTTATTGATCAACAGGCTGCACACCAGTAAAAATATGGATTTTGCATAGGCATGGCACTAGACTACCAACAACAAAAACAATACAAGCCGCGCCGAGACTAGACATAGTTTGTTGAAAACAACGCTTTGAATTTATATGGCCTCTAAAATTTTGTCTTTTAATAGCTTCGTGACGAAATTGTGAAAAATTATCGAGTTCGCCGTACGAAACCAGACACAAATGCACTCTGTCAAGAGGACTTGAGCCTATTAGCGACGTGGAGATGGAATACCAGTATTACAGTTGATCAAGAACAGTTCTTGACTTCACAGGTAAATCCTAAGTAACATATAATTTTTTTTTTTACTTTTAATGTCTGATTAAGTGATTTTTAAAGTCTATAATATAATATTTTTTAATATTTGAAAAATAAATAAATTTATAGCTGACTTCTGAACAAACTTAAATAATTAGGAATATATACATACTATAAGTACTTTACGAATGCTTACCTCATCAATGTGCACTTTACTTTCCTACAAAATTGAGTATAGGTTTATGTATTTAAATATAAGTCCATAAACAAAGTTCTCACTGACTACTTTAAGGTAATGTTCACAACTAGTTTATTGGAACGTACATTCTTATTTGGGTATTTGGCCATGTTCCTCCTCTAATTTGTCGAGGGCGTCTTGTTGTGGTTCCACAAATGGACCCTCGACAATGGACAGTTTTACGTCGCCTCTAAGCGGCATATGGTATTGTTTTTATGAGGAGATTTTTTATAGCAGAAATACACTCTGAGGTTTACCATTGCTTAATGAGGGGCGACTGCTATAATAAAAAAAGAAAAAATAGTAATATACATATGTATTGGGAGGTTGAATTAGTTTTAAAGGTTTTTTTCGAAGATTTGGGGCTTTATTGTGAAAAAACGGTACAAAATATTTTATTCGAAGTATTGGCCATCGCTAGCTACAACTTTCGCCCATCTTTCGGGCAATTTCCGGATGCCGTTTCTCCAAAATTCTGGCCGCTGCTTGGCTATCCATGACTCAACCCATATTTTGGTAGCCTCGTACGAGGAGAACCGCTGGTCCGCCAAATCGAGACTCATATGCCGAAACAAATGATAATCGGAGGGAGCTATGTCTGGACTATACGGCGGGTGGGGTAACACTTCCCAGCCAAGCGTTCCAAGGTATTTTTTGACAGGTTGAGCAACATGCGGCCGAGCGTTGTCATGTTGCAAAATAACCTTGTCGTGCCTTTTTACCGTTTCCGGCCGTTTTTCTTTCAATGCCCGGCTTAAACGCATCAATTGCAGTCGGTAACGATCCCCCGTGATTGTTTCGCCCGGTTGGAGCAGCTCAAAATATACGACGCCGACTTGATCCCACCAAATGCAGAGCATGATTTTCTTGCCGTGAATATTCTGCTTGGCCGTCGACGTTGATGCGTGGCCGGGCAAACCCCATGATTTTTTGCGTTTTGGGTTATCGTAGTGGATCCATTTTTCGTCGCCAGTCACCACCCGATGCAAAAAACCCTTCCGATTTTGTCGCTCGATCAGCAATTCGCACGTAAAAAATCGCCGTTCGACGTCGCGCAGCTTCAACTCGTACGGGACCCAATGTCCTTGCTTTTGGATCATTCCCATCGCTTTTAGACGCTTGCAAACGGTTGATTTATCAACGCCCAATGATTCAGCAAGCTCTTCTTGGGTTTGGCACGAGTCCTCGTTTACCAATTTCCCCAATTCCGCGTCCTCGAACTTTTTGGGCTGGCCAAGACGCTCCTTGTCTTCGGTGTGAAAATCACCACTTTTGAATCGTCGAGACCAGTACTCACATGTTGAAATCGACGGAGTATGGTCTGGTTAGGCCTCCTGCAGCAATTCACGGGCTTGGGCTGTATTTTTTTTTCAAATTGAAGCAGAAAAGCAAAGCTTCCCGCAAATTGCGTTTCGACGTCACGTTGACATACTCGGAGCACGAAAACACTGCGTTGTTTATACTTCAGCGAAATGACAGATACTGATAAACAAAGCCTAGGGATGAGGCTTTGTCATGAATATATATTCAGTATTGCCAACGCGATAAAGTGATAAATAGCGCCATCTGTGTGTCACCTTTAAAACTAATTCAACCTCCCAATATTATACAATAATTGACTGTAGTTTAATAAGCAGCGTTCGGAAAATTAAGGAAAGACTCTACAAATAGTGAAAAACAAGAAAAACAGAATTCGAGATCTCTTTGAATACCCGGCGAAAAATTTCTTGCAGAATTTTTCCTGACATAGTCTTAATAGGAAAGTCTTATGAGAGGGTCTCAGTGGAAAGAGAAAACGAATAAGTTGCATTAAAGACGAACAATCAACTGCTACATTAGGGAATAATTAGAAGTAGATGCGAGTTGTAAGAAGGATAGGATCAGAAAATCTTTAAGATTGAAGAGCAAATTTTAGAAACGCCCTTTCCACATGTTCAAGTTCATCTTTAGCAACCTGAGAATACAGCCCTCAAATAAATGTAGCATAATCCAGCTTAGAGGGAACAAAAGATGAGCGAAGAAAATAAAGTATCAGTTTCAGGGTATAAAGGTGTGAGAAATTTATCCGTCATGAGGTGCGAAGCTCGAAAATCTTCGGTAAACTACAAGTGGGATTTTACTCCATAAAGACGTGTTTATTATCACTAACGCGATACTTTTGCTATTGCTTTGTGCTATTTAATTAAGCCGCGTGCCTTCAACCAGCCAATTCCTTACGGTTAAAGAAAAAAGTAACCTAATTGCACTAATTAATATATAATATTATATATATATATAGTTGGCGCGTACACCCTTTTTGGGTGTTTGACCGTGCTCCTCCTCCTATTTGTGGTGTGCGTCTTGATGTTGTTCCACAAATGCAGGGACCTACAGTTTCAAGCCGACTCCGAACGGCAGACATTTTTTATGAGGAGCTTTTTCATGGCAGAAATACACTCGGAGGTTTGCCATTGCCTGCCGAAGGGCGACCGCTATTAGAAAAATGTTTTTCTTAATTTTGGTGTTTCACCGAGATTCGAACCTACGTTCTCTCTGTGAATTCCGAATGGTAGTCACGCACCAACCCATTCGGCTACGAGGGCCGCTGGTGTAAAAGTCATTACTTTTTACATACTTATCTGGCGTATCAAAATTTAGTTCAACGATGGGCATTTCTTCTGCCATCGCGAAATCGGACCTGTACTTTAAGCATTTCTAGTCCTATACGAAATATAGCATCGACTCTTCTTACGAACAAAAAGCACACTACTTACGCAAATTGTCCAAAAGCATCAATATAACCTTCCACTGGAATCGGTGGCAAGTAGTTGGTGTTACTTGCACAAAGCGGTGGAGGTTTCAACATGGCTTTTCGTAATAATCTCGCTGTTTTACCTGTATGAGCAATATCCGCCCGGGATCCACACATATAACGCCATTGCATCGAAGTTACATTCGTCACGCATTGATCCACAGTTGCCGTTTCGGTTTCTTAGCAGGAACGGCAAAAAAGAGTCCTTTACCTTCTTAACTTGTTTCAAACAGAATGAAAACTTTTTCATTTTCTGTCAGTGTTGGCTCTTCTCCACTTTGCAACGATTTGTTTCGAGTTTTTAAAGTTGACATATTTTATTGTTGTATCATGGACAAGAGCTATTCATAGCCCGAACAGTACGAACTGGTACTTGATGGTCAAATAGTCCAGTGAGGGTTTTATTTAAAAAGTCAAGTTTTTCATCAACAGCCTTATAGAACAACATTTATTCCAGTTAACATTTGATAGATCAGCGAACAGATCATTAAAATATCTACAGATTTCAGATTACGATACATAAAAGTAACACTTTCAGCAGAATAAAATGTGGCCAAATTTGAGAATATGGTTAAGATTAGACGTAATAACTCTATGCCCTGTTATGTTAGGATTTGAATTGTTGGCGTATCTTGTTAGTAAGAATTTGTTAATCTGTTTGCAGCAGATACGTGGTCAAATAGTTTAGTGGCATATAAAAAAAAAAATAAATAATTGGCGCTTACACTTCTGTTAGGTGTTTAGCCGAGCTCCTCCTCCTATTTGTGGTGTGCGTCTTTGATGTTGTTCCACAAATGGAGGGACCTACAGTGTCAAGCCGACTCCGAACGGCAGATATTTTTATGAGGAGCTTTTTCATGGCAGAAATACACTCGGAGGTTTGCCATTGCCTGCCGAAGGGCGACCGCTATTAGAAAAATGTTTTTATTAATTTTGCTTTCACCGAGATTCGAACCAACGACCTCTCTGTGAATTCCGAATGGTAATCACGCACCAACCCATTCGGCTAGTGGCATATAGAAACATTTAATGGAAGATTTACATTAAAATCACCAAATATAACATAACGCTCATATTCTGTTAAAACAAAAACAAAAATTCTAATATACATACAAGTATTTTTGTTACACCATCTGAGATTTCAGCAACTTCATAATTTTTCGTTTCAACTAGAACGCTAATTTTCAAGACAAACCTGGAATAAATTGCAGCTCCTCTCCTTTTTTGTTGGTTGGTCATATAAAATTATAGTTTGGGATTGTATAATAAAAGTCAGAGACATTATGATTACCCTGTTTCTGAGTTACAGATAACATCAATATCCGCCCCTCCAAAAATTCCCTAACATAGTACAGCTTGTCGCTATTATTATTATTATTATTGATTAGCTGTTTGTAGCCTACTCAAACAGTTTTGGGCTGTTAATAAATCCTAAAACTGCTGTAGGCTTAATATTACCAGGAGGTTTGGATCTACGATTGCCTACCCATTTCCCAGGTAATTTAGCCTGCGTCGCGGCCTGGGCAGTCGCATAGAACGTGTTCCATCTTATGCCTCTTTGCAGAGTCTACAGGAATCGTTTTCTATCTTATTCATGTGATAATTAGGTTTACAGTGTCCTATTAGGAGTCCAGTGTAAAGTTTTAAGTCCGTTCTGCTTAGGTTAAGGATTATGCCTTTATCCGATCTGGATCTATGAGCCTTTTCGATTGCCGCATGCCCGATTGCGCTCCCCAGTAATCGATTAGGCCTCGTTGCTCCTGCTCACGCAGAAAGACACTTTTGAAGCTGTTATTTACCGCGCAGAAAGGTTCAGGACCTATGAAAAGAGTGTTTGCCCCTGTTTTCGCTAAAGTGTCCGCAATTTCATTCCTTTCGTGCCCCTCATGTCCCGGAACCCACATCAAGGTAACAAAGTTTCTTGATGCTCTTGGAGTTGAGGATTTTAAAACATTCCCAGACCAACCTTGATTGGAATAAGAAGCTATCCAGTGAGTTTAGAGCTGTTTGACTGTCAGAGAGAATGCTAATATTGGCACCGCGCGTGCCTCTCCGTAGGCATGAAGGCTTCGCGGATTGAAATGCACCACGCTAATGCCATTCGATTGCTTACTAAACTATTACTACATTTTTTCTGTTTTCATTAATTTACTACTGGGACTTAAATGAATCACACAAGCTGATAAAGGCTTCAAAACACAAATGTATATGATTGTGATAAGTTAATAAACAAAGAGTGAGAGAACAACTTAAAGCATAGAGTAAGTAGTAAGATGGAGTTACAATCTCGAACAAAAATTATTTTGTATGTGGCCAATACTGGCACGCAATTCCCATTCAAATAGACTGCCCATTTCCTTTTTACATAAAGTAAGGAGTATAAAAATAAGAGGATACGCAAATTGTCGTGTCGAGTAATAAAGACGACCAATGATGGCTTTGCTAGTAAATACAAAGAGTAAACGCTCAATATATATAACATTTTCCTTAGTGGGCTAGACTAGCCTGAACCCTTGATATTCGGGTTTGTTTTTTTTTCATAGCTTTTATATTTTCGATTAAATTAAGTCAATAATGAGGGTTAAAAATGTGTTTTTCTGAAGCATTTCAACAGTCCAAGTACGTCTATATTTCGGAAAACAAAATTTTTGGTTTGGCCCGCTCAAAAAGCACTGTGCGACGCAGCGCAGCAAGTGCCGTACCAAGGGCACAGAAAAGTAGCATGATTCGCTAAAAATTCTTAAGAGTTCGCATTCGTTGTCAGAAGAAAAATGTATATGTAAACATATAAGTAGATACACTACATCAATAGAAAGCAGCACTCTGGTGCAAAATAAATTTCTAATTTCACGGTTACATTACTTATTTCGTAGATTTTTAAAATTGGATAAGCCCATATGTGAAGCTATATCTCAATTATTTATCTTTTATGAGAAAACAAATAGGAATCAATTTGAAATGTTCAGTAGTTCGAAATGTGAAGACGTAAACTTCTTTTAAGCTAACGGCGGTTTTTTTATTCCCCAGTCGATATTCCAAATATTGTACTTATAAAAACAAGATATCTTTATCTGCAGCATGCCCAGCGCGATGGCAACTTTGCCGCCAAGCATTCTAAAATGTTATTTAATACAACAAAAACTATTACATTCATAAGCGCAAGCGCATATTTCTCAAGGCAAGGTTATCCATAAACTTATTTTTCTTTAGGAAGGCAAAAATAATTGGTAAAACCCTAAATTTTTGTCGCGGTAAATGGCGCCATCTTCACAGATACATACATATGTATGTTTGCCCATATGTATATAAATATGACAGTCGTGGCGATTGGTGATTATTTTAGCTGATGTGTGTCAAGTGCGCGCAGAAGCATACACTAATGGTGTAAACAAAAGCCGCCGTTGACTTAAAACAAGTTTACGTCTTCGACATTTGGTGGTATTGAAATTTTAAAATTCATTCCTTTTTGTTCTCTTATAGAAGATAAATGCTTATTTAAAATATATCCGCACCTATGGGACTATCCAATTAACAAAAAATGTAAGTAATACAGTCGCGAAGTTACAAATTTACTTTGAAACAAGATTGCTGCTTTTTTTCTTGCTGTAGTGTATCTCTGTTTCCATACACATTTTGCTTATAACAACGAAAATATAAAAACTATTAAAAAACAATCTCGAATATCAAGGATTCAGCGTAGAAGCTAATCTAGAATATTTTATAAATGCGTGAAACGGGTGTAATACCGTAACATTATCGATATAGTCGACTTCAAAAATTAAATATAAATCAAAATGCTTCACTACTCTTAATTTTTTTAGGGTTACGAAGATCTTAAAGGGACTGCAAAAACTTATCAAAGGTATTATGGAGATGTTCTGACTAAAGACTATAACAACACATACTACAAGGTAAAGCTTTTACCTCACCGAAGTATAAATAAGCATTTGCATTAATTCTATGTTTACTTTAATTAGTTTCGCCACACTCAAACACAACGCACTACCGAAAGTTTCAAGGCATTTGTTGATGGTCTTTTTGGCTCAAATGTCAACGTACAGCCAGAGGAAATTCCTGAGCAAGATCTGCTTTTGAGGCCTTATGACTACTGCGAATCGTGGAAGGCACATGACTACAGTGGAGAGAACTCTGAAAGCTATAAATTTAAACATTCAACTATCTGGAATACAACCGTTGCCAATATTTCAAAACGATTGGGGTATGATCTCTTTTTATAATCAAAAGCAGCCTTATTTTCCTATTTGCAATTATATTGAGGAAGAATATGATGTTTAGTTGTCGACTGAATTTATTTTCAATTTGTTAGAATAATTTGTTTTATATGTACTATATATGTATGTATTCAACTTTTTGGGATGTAGTTTTAATCAAAGTTTAAACCAAACACTTCCACATTTCATTTTTATAGAAGCGAATTTTTAGTATCTTTTAACAAAACATCATATGGTATTGGGTATGGTATTTGATAATAGCAATTAAATATTTGAAACAGTTATGTATTTGGGAAATAGGCATTAAGAACGGAAGAAGAAAAAACAAATGCTAGGAAATTTTACAAACTATTTCCATACCGATAAAACTACCAAAGCAACACGTGCTTATATTAATTACACAGCCAATAGACGTTATACCCAACGTATACGTAACTGAAACTGTTAATTTCAAAATGTCATAACTTTTTTTTTTAAAATCGTATAATAATTTTAAAAAATGAGTTTTAAAGCTAAAAAAAAAAAATTTCTATCCCAAAAAAAATTATCAAAAATGGCTAAAATGGCCATTTTTTGACCTTTTAGGCTTCATTTACCAAAAATCCTGACGTGATGGAGCATTTTGAAGGTCAGATTCGTTTTCAGCGCATATAAAACTACAAGAAACAAGTACAGCCATTCTAGAAACTCACTCTCGCAGGACTGTGTTATTAGAGTAAAACGGATAACTTGCATATTAAAAGACGGTTGGTATAAACTATAGGAGTTAGCATCCCCCATTGACGAGTTCAATGGATCATCTCTTTTTATTTCGTTTAATAGTGCCAGCACTAATTGATATTATATATTACGCATTTATACAGAAGTTAGCGAAGCACAGCCGCTATATGCAGGTGGAAGGAGTACTCTCACCATTCTGAACAGAATTACTTATAGGTATAATACCCTGCGGCACAAGTGCGAGGGTATAAAAATAATAAATAAGACAACTCGCTACACAGTTGCCAACTTCCCAATAATGTTTAATTAGTATCTATGTTGAAATCTGGACTTGACGAAAATAACAATTTGCCTAGTAAAGCCAATGACCTGCCAGTTGAACTACGCTCTATGATATAGCTAATAACATCAAAAACTTAAAAGCAAATTTCGTCTCTTAAAATATAAATCTGCCTTACTTTACTTGCCACTCTCGTTCTCCCGCTGATTTGTCCGTTGGTACTAAGACGACCTCCCATGCCCCATTTGTTGCTGCTAACACAACCTGTTGTTGGTATTAATAGTGATACTTCGTCATTGGCCTTGAATGATTGCTCTTTGCAAGCTATTAACGAAAAAAAAAATCCGTCTGCTGTCTCTGCTCCGGTTACTGCTGCTCCGACTACTGCGGCCCCATACGACGCTCGTATTTGTTTTACTGTTGCTGATGCTGGGTCAGCTCTTTTTGATTCTGCTAATAATGTGAGTAATCAAACCAGTACTACAATGGCTTCCAAGTTAAGCCCCAATTTATTGCTGTAAATCATGAAACTGTTGGAGGTCGTGTACTTCGTATTCCTCTAATAGATGTATCTGCAAGTAAAAGCTTCATTCCGCCTTCAAACAGCAGCTCCTCTGCCTCGGTTCTTAACTCACAGATAACTCGGTTCTAATAGAAATAAGGAGCTACAGGTTCTGGCTCGCATGAAATAGCTTCATTCATCATCATTCCAGCCTTCAGTTTCTGCAAATGATATTATTGCCTATGTGCTAAGGAATACCAAGACTGATAGTTCTTACTTTGCCATAGGTTAGTCAAAAATGGTACGCCGCTAAGCACAATAAAAAAAAGTGATTTTTAAACTCGGATTGTGGCCGTCTTATGTGAACGTTCGATCGTTTCGTTTTTTTTTTCACGAGAGGAAAAAAACAGAACGGCCCGTAGTTACCAATAGCAATGCGAACTCAGTCAATAAATATCTTAAGTCGTCCATCAACACTTCAACATAACTTGTGACACCTTAAAATATTTTTGTAAATTGCAATAGTATAAAATACCAGTTAAAAGAGTTAACTTGATAGAAGTTTTTAATTAATTATTGTATATTGTAGTATAAGCAATATAACAACTTCTCCCTTTTGTTTTTAGTTGTTATTGAATAAAATATCAATTTAACAAATTTTTAAATCTCTTGCAGTTTTCAATACACTTTGGAGTCAAGCGACGTTGAACTTATGTGGGACATGTGTCGATATGAACAGGCTTGGCAAGTTGATCGCACCAGCGTGTGGTGTTCCGTAAGTACATATGTATATAGCAAAAACCTTTTTCCAATCCTAAAATAAAATTTTTAACGTTCTAAAAATTGATAACTGAGGAGATATCGAATCTAGGCAGTGCTGTCTGTATGTCACACCAAAAATACTGAGCTTTATGATTCAGAAAACTGAACTAACTGCTTAAAATGCGTTTTTCGTATGAAATAATTCTTACCATTGCATCAAATTCTTTAAAATCATTGTTTCTTCGATGTTACGTGGATGAAATATGGCCCCTATTGTTAAATTTTCTGCTATATCTTTCCCAAATGTTTCCTTATTTTCTTTCCTTTTTTATTAGTAATAAATTTATCAATTATGTATATGTATATGACATAGGAACTAAAATTTAAATTCAAAATATTCGAGTTCCTCAATGCGAAAGATTGGCAAAATATCTAAACTCAGAAACACTCCCTGAAAGATTGCTTTGTAATAGTGCAATATACGATACTCACAAGTGTAACATCTCTTTAATCATCGATGATTAGATTTGTACGCGTTACATAGATTTACAACATCAGGGAGTAAGATACATACGGTTTATCAAAACCCACTCCACCAATGATGAGAATCTTCGAAGACTTGCAACTGCAAATAACTCATATGTATGTATAAGCAAAATAATAATAATAATAGTTTCAGAAACTTTGCATTCTTCCAACATGGCAAGGAAGCACTTATATCTTCTAAAACTTTGTTCGTTCCAGCAATAAAATAATAACTTTAATTTCTAAATTAACTTAAGAGATGGCAAAACATCGTACAAGAAAGTCGAGAATTCCGCTGAACAATATTACCTTTTTCATCCTAATTGCACAGGGACGAAAATAATAGAAAACAAAAACAAATCAGTGTCATCACTACATAAATATGAATTTTTATTAGTAGTTATTATGCTATTTGCAGAACTTCCATCACATATAATGTTCAACCAAACGCTTCCAAATACTTTTATTTCCGCGCATGTTTTATCCATATCAATTTTATTTACATACATAGCCTTCCTGTTGTACCCATAAGTAGGCGACTATGTTGTCTACACACATCCATAGTAAGGTAAAACTTCTTCACCGTTCAAGCATTTAGCATTCCTTTCACATGTGGTTTCTCGTTTTTAGATATTCTTGTGTTTACCTTTCGATGTTTTTATAACATTTGCAATATTTCTGCTCCACATTTCTTTCAGAGAGTTTTCACTTCCCAGAAATCTTGGAAAATATTGCAAAATTTTTACCTTAAAGATTCTTTCTTAAGGAATGCTCAATATAAAATCATGCTGGAAGTCCTATATAAAGCAGAGTTTAATGTCCCATCTCTTCATTGTTTCCAATAAACTTCAAAAATACCATTTTCGATATAGTAATAACAAAATCTCACTAAATGGTAACTGTTCTCGATTCAATGAGCTCTTGAACTTTTTAAGGGCTTATTGAATATCCCTCATATCAATATCATCTGCACACCTCAACAAGTGTACGCTCTTACAAAATATGATACCTGAACAAGGTACGAGCAATCTTTCCAGGAATCTCAATATAAGTCTTTAAAACTTTTGCTAAAGTCGTTATCAAAAGTATGTTCATCCTCGACTTTGTTTTCCAGTAGAAAGTGGGCTTTCGTGGCTGGATCGAAATCCAGCGCAAAACGAAACTCTGCGGAGTTTTCATTTTTGGTATACATTTATATTGCTTCAAGGCAGACCGTCAAAGAATTTTACATAAAATATTTCTTTATAAACTAGTAAAGGTCCTAGTAACCAGTGTGCTTATTAAAATAGGGTTATATTGTATATATCCCACTTTGCATTAAAATAGGGATATATTGTATGTATCCCCACAATTACGGAGGTTCTCCTAAAAGCGTCCGTAGCTTCTTCTGCTAGCATCTTGGTAGTGCTGTTTACATCGTTGTTGTTATTGTTTTTGTTGTAGTTGTCTTGTCCATGCTGTTTGGGCCCAAGCTCACAGCCGCTATCTCAGCGAGTGTATGTAGTTACCGTATGTCCCTCGCACACTTATGGGGTCCAGTGTTCAGAGCCAGACCTCAAGTCGGAATCAATGTGGAGTAATCTTAACGCTCTTTCAGCGCTTTGTGAGACCTGCCAGATTTAAACGGAACAGAGGCTCATCGCAATAAGCAATTAATACAGCCGCTCCTTACATGGAGAACAGACGCTGAGCAGGGAAGCGACGCTCAATCTTTTTCCCGCCCCATGTAAACATCTGACCTTCCGACAAAATGTGTGGCGTACAATACCTCTGTAATCTATAAAAATCGTGAGTATCGTTTTATTTTTTGACTGAAAAAGGCGTGGTTTTAGGTCTTGCTTCATTCAGAGCTGTCTACTCACTCCTCTGATGTTTGGATTGCGTTTCGTATTCATAAACCCATGTCTCTTCTCCAGTAATGATGCGCTTGATGAATATTGGGTCGGATTTTAGCCTTACAAATCATGTCTTTGGCGATATTAGCGAACCCTGTCGTGCATAAAATCTACAATGCCGTGAACGGATCCATAAGCAGTGTTCAAGTTCCCTGCCACCTCTCTCATGGTTAACTTGCGCTTATTGACCAGCTATTATTTCATTTATTGATGTTTTCATCAGTTTCCTATGTCGACGGCTCGCCACTACGTTCGTCATCCTCGATGGACTCATGATATCTTCTGAAGCGTTCATGTCACTCGTAAACGGCTTTGTTATTTAGAGTATCATTACCGAGACAGTTTCCCACTGACTCCATTTTTAACCCAAAATTTAATACAAACTCGTTGAAAATTTCCAAAAAACTGGTCCTATCGAGAATAGAAAAAGGACATCATAGCAGACCAAAAACTGGACGTTCTGTTGATATATTCCTGCTAGCGCAACGTATTAGTGAACAATCTTCAATATCGATATCTCGACGTTATCAACAATTAAACCTACATGAATCGCCTAGCGGATTTCGCCTCATGGTGGATATTTAGATCATGTAATTTTACACATATAAATGTTAAGAGCCGTAATTTGAATAAAAATAGTGAAAGAATATAAAATTGTACATATTTTACTTTAGAACAACATCTAGGCGCGTCCTTTTGAAATTTCACCAATAAGAACCTTTCATGTTACCTAAGCAAAAACTCGCACACTATTCAATACATAAATATCATCCAATATAAGTACATTTTTAGTATGCTATTTTATTTAAAGAGAAAATTCAATTAATGTTCATTCTTAATGAATTTAAAATAATTTTTGTGAACTTCCCCGCTTATTTGTAAGTTTGTTCATACAGCATATTTGATAAAGTTTAAACTAAAATTAAGATACATTAAGGGGGGGGTAGGGTCACAAAATCGAAATTTTTTTTCTTCACTCATCTTATAGTAAATCATTTCAAGAATGTTGTGTCAAAATTTTAAGTGGATCGGAGCAGAACTCTCAAAGTTATAGCCTTTGTAGGCACTCTACCTCGAATGCGGAGCATCGATAATTTCTCAGAGTCATTTTTTCAAACGCGTTTTCCCCGAAACGACTTCTTAAAAGTCGGTGCCAATCACAACTCCGAAACTATTCAACCGATTCTTTTCAAATTTGGCACACGTTTTCTAAATAAAAAATACCTCCCCCCTACACTGTTTTTTTTTTATTTTTTGTTTTTTAAGGTTGTTTTTCACCTACAAATATGGCGAAATTTTTCGCCAAAAATGCTCGTTTTACGTTTTTTTGCCACCAAAACTACAAAAATGAAAAAAAAGAATTTTTATTAATGTTGGGGGGAGCATTACGTCATACTTTAACTGAAAAATTCGACTTTTTTAGTTTCAGATGATTCTACGATGAATGCCGATTGGCACCGCAGAGCACCTCTCGAAAAACATATCTCCAAAAAAACTCTGTCATGGGCTTATTTGTCAATATTTTATTATTAATATTTTTTAAAAACTTATTGAAAAGATGTACAATAACATGTAACTGATTTTATTAAAGTATCTTAAGCCATATTTCTGTAAAAAATTCACAAAAAAAGTGTTTTTTTTTTAGCGCTAAACCCTACCTCCCCCTTAAATGGACGAGAACTTGTTGCCCAAATCTTAATTACGTATTATGCTGCTTCTCCGCTAATTAACCACTGAAATCAAGGTCATGGTCAGTGGATGTATTGCCAGCGAATATGAAGCGAAAACAATCAGGAATAAAGACAGCGGTGAAACCATCAAATTGTTTGTTCTATAAATTTAGTTCTCATCTAATTTTCACGTAAAATTTGGCAAAGTAATGCCTTGCTTAGGGAGTTGACTTGTGACGGGAGAGTGTGAAAATTGTTTATCGAGCAAATCTTTTACTATTGAATCATCTTTATATTACCTGCTGCTCACTTTTTAACATTTTTATTGTAATATTTTGACCAAAAATATTGTGTGTTATAAGTTGATTTATCGCCTTCCCTGATAACTAGTTGCTTGGAAAAAATATTTTTATTTCTTATTTATGAGACCAGATTTATTAAAAAAAATTACAGTTTCAATTTAATATTATTAATATTTCATATTTCTTTTCAATTTTGCAGGTCTTTACAGGTGAACAAGTTAGCGTGTTTGAGTATGAAGATGATATGAAATACTATTACAAACTTGGCTATGGATATGAGGAAAACACTCGTCTTAACTGTCGTGCAGTCCAGGACATGTTGATTCATCTGAATAGCTCAACTACACCTAATGTCGTGGCTTATTTCGGGCACACAAGTGGTGTACAAACCCTACTTGCTGCTTTGGGAATCGCCAAGGATGATATTCCCCTTACTGCCGCTAACTATAACAAAAGCGACTATCATTGGAAAACGAGCCAATTGGACCCTTTTGCATCAAATTTCGTTGCCGTAAAATATGATTGTAAAGGTAACACTACCGACAAAGTCATATTCTTTCTCAATCAAAACGCGGTAGATCTCGAATGGTGCAACGTTGGCTTATGCAATTGGTCAGAAGTTTTAAAACGCTACCAAACGTTTTATACAGCGGACTGTAGCAATTATTATTGCGCGGATGCAGGTGCTACTTCTTTGGTTACGTCGTTCGGCGTCTTATTACTTATTTCATCTATACTTTACTTAATACACTAACCACCGTATAAATGTTATTTAAAATGTATTTAACTGTGCACTTTTTATAAAACAACTTAAGTCGACTTAGCACTTTTCTCCGAAATATTTAACCAACGAATCATTCATAGCCATAGCTTCAACAAATATCTTAATAAAAGTTGAATAAAGTACCAAATTTCACTTTGATAAATCAGAATTTATTGACCCAAATCCAAAATTTGTTAAAGTCACTTAGTAGTTTTGTCAAAAGTCTAGATACATGTACCTTCTGCTCAAATATGAACGAGACGTTATCAATAAAACGGTCCGCGGATGACATATGGCAAAAATAAATTTTTTGTTTTTTGGTAGGACTGTTATAAGCTTACATGGCAAATTTCAGCGTGATATGTCACATAGTTTGTTTTCTGTGGTACTGTAAACAAGTCAAGCTCGAGTGTGTTCTTCGAATTTAACGATGGAAATTCAAGTTGAACAAAGAATTTGTTTGAAATTTTGTTATTCCAACAAAATTTCGGCTTCAGACGCCTTAAAAATGTTGCAGACAACCTATGGAGACACTGCTCTATCGCGTGCACGTGTTTTCCAGTGGTACAAATCGTTCAAAGAGGGCCGTACATCGGTTGAAAACTTGCCTCATGAACGTCGTCCAGCAACATCAGTAAACGACGAAAACATCGGAAAAGTAAAGGAAATTGTGCTTGAAAATCACACAAATCGCAAAATCGGTTAACGCTGAATATTATTTAGACGTTTTAAAGTGTTTGCGTGAGAACATTCGTCTTAAAAGGAAGGAATTGTGGGACAACAAGTCATGGTTCTTGCATCACGATAATGCACCAGCTCACACATCACGTCTTGTTCGCGATTATTTGAACAAAAATAATGTTAATATCGTTCCGCAAGCACCGTATTCGCCTGATATGGCTCCATGTGAATTTTTCCTTTTTCCCAAGCTCAAGTTGCCGCTCCGTGGAAAACATTTTGAGACAATTGAAGTCATAAAAGAGAATTCGAAGAACACACTCGAGCTTGACTTGTTTACAGTAGCACAGAAAACAAACTATGCGACATATCACGCTGAAATTTGCCATGTAAGCTTATAACAGTCTTACCAAAAAACAAAAAATTTATTTTTGCCATTTGTCATCCGCGGACCGTTTTATTGATAACGTCTCGTTCATATTTGAGCAGAAGATATGTTTATGCATAAATTGGGATATTTATCACGCCTTCAGCGAGAAGTCTTTTTATTTCTACTTCTTTATTTATGTCAAATTAATGAGATTCACATTTGTTGCACTAAAAGTTCTCAGAAGTTCTTTTTTTTTTCAAAACGAGGCTAACAAAAATCCTATGTGCTTTGTTTTGTGATGTTACTTAAATTAAGCAATTACTAAAATAAATGTGCATAAACCCGAGTATATAATGTTATTTATAGTAATTTTTAAGGATGATACAAAATTTTGTAAATAATCTCAATTGATATCTATCGGTTTTTGTAAAATATGGCAAATTTCGCGTTCAAGGTTTTGTATTTATGAACAAGCACATTGGATGTTTAAGAAACCCAGAGTTTCATTTGACATTTCTTGTTTACTTTTTCTTATGGTGTAAGAAGAGCAATACAGACGACTTCACTATACCTCATAGAAAGTGTATTCCTCTTGTATTTTTTATGGAGAAAGAGGCAGAATTGCATACCTTTTTGAGTATCAGAGGGGCAATAATTTACACTTTATTTAAAATTAAATTAACAATTTATTTTGTAAATATCACCACTATAAAGTTGAAATTAAATAAATCAAACTAATTAGTACAAATATGTTAATATTATTGCATTGTTTTAGTATTTGTTTGTTAAGATAAATAAATGTAATAAAGAATGTAAATGTAATAAAAATGAAGAAACAAAATTATGCTATGTATAAATAAGGTGGGGAGCAATTTGTGTACCAAATTTAGGCGAATCTTACTAAGTCGTTACCGATATGCCGACATCCTCAGCAACTTCTCTAATTGTGAAAAGTTTCTCCATAACAATTTTCTTCACATTCTCAACATTTTCATCGGTTGTTGATGTGCTGGAGCGTCCAGAGTGAGTGCAGTAATTCACATCTTCTCGACCTTCTGTGAAAAGCTTGTTCCACTTGTAAACATTTTTTTTTTACTCAGAGTACTCTCACCGTATGCCACTGTCAACATGTGTTTTTGAGCATTGAATTCCATTTTTTTACACAAAATTTAATGTACCATCTTTGACCTATTTTTTTCGATAGCAGAAAATCGCTGAACACGCAAAACGTTTGTCTTATTTATGCCTCTCACAAACAAACTAAACATGCTATTGGGTATGGGAATAAGTTTCCGCCCTCGTAAAAGAGGTGTCGCTACTGATACTATTTTTATGTTCGCTCTAGTAATATACTGGTGATTTGAAGGTGTATATGTGAGGTCTCGATTGCAGTGGTTGACATTCGTTTGAAGCGTAAAGATCCTGTTTTATATGACGTCAAAAATGTCTACGTTCGTCCCGAAAAAACAGTATTTGCAGGAAGTCGTGCTTCATTATTACCTTTTAAAGAAAAGTGCAGTTGAAACGTGTCGTATATTGATCAATATTTACGGCTATCATGCACCATCAAATACAACTTGTAGAGTGGTTTCGACACTTCTAAAGTGGCAATTTCAACGTGAGTGATATAGATCGCGAAGAGGCACCGAAAATATTCGAAAACACTTAACTACAACATTTATTGGATGAAGACGCACGACGAATCCTTGATGATATGTTTAAAGAGTTGGATGTTGACAGATCAACTGGGTGCCACATCATCGAGAGACGTTTGGTGACGTGTGAGATGCTTCTTGAACGGCAGAAAAGAAAAGGTTTTCTACATCGCATCGTCACTGGCGATAAAAAATTGATCTATTATAATAACCCTAAGCGTCGAAAATGTTGGAGCCTGCCAGGTGAACCAGGTCCATCGACAGCGAAAAAAATATTCATGCTTCAAAGGTTATGTTGTATATCTGGTGGGATCGGAAGGGTGTCATCTATTATGAACTCCTTAAACCATCTGCAACCATCACTGGCGATCGTTACCGACTGCAGCTAATGCGTTTGAATCGAGCTCTCAAATAAAAGCGGCCGGAATGGGACGGTAGACAAAAAAGTGACAAAAAAATAATAAGCGAAAGTCGAATGTACATAGCCCGCGAAATTTGAAGGTTCACGTTATTTTTTTAATAAAACCTCGAATATCTCGATTCCCTAATGGTATTACATACAACCGTTGTGCAAACAAAATTATAATACCTCTGTGGTGGAGTCGTCTAGCATGAACAAGAAACGACTGACACGCTTTGTTAAACTCGGTCAAAATCGCTTAAGCGGTTATCGCGCCAATCAAGAAAAATGTCCCCTTTGACAGCATCGCTGGTGAACAACTGTTTGGCAGTTTTTGCAACTGTCTAGTAGCCCAACCTTGGAACCGTTGACTGGAGGATGCAATATAAATTACCGGCCAAACCAGCTCGCACATTTCTTCAAATCCGACGAAGTACAGACACCTAAAGTTATTGTCAGCCAATCTTTGTGCTTCGTCAAATTCCACAAGGACCTTAAAGTGGACCAGATCCTGCTCACACTAGAGTAGCAGGTCTCCAAGTAGTGAACCCATTTAGTCCGCTTATGTTGCATGACCAGATGCCGAATCTCCAAATTGAGATCCTCTATCCGAGGGTCCGCGGTATCGGCTTATGATAGGTAATCACGCTTGTTTGCCAGAACGGCTGCTCCCAGTATGGATAAAGCGAGCTACCACAGCTGTGACCACCTTGAGAAATGCATTTTCATCTAAGCGCAAATCAGTGGGAATGGAAAGAGCGGCGCTCTCAGCTCTCTTAAAGTTAATATCGGAGCGGTGATTCGCGGAAATAAATCGACGGGCTTTACCACCGACACGATAATGGGTAAATAGTCTGATGCAAGAAATCTTACTAGAACGGCTTTTAAGACTGCACTGGTTCGAACCAAGCAAGGACGACCCACTTCTTTTTCCATCTGTAAACAAACATTCTCGAAATATTAAGATTTTCAGCAATTCGCAAATCTCACTTGCACTTTTACCACACTTATCTAATCCACTGTTACTCCATTGTTAACAAGCAAAATTTTCCACGAAACTGAGTACAATTTATGAGTAGACAATGCGTACAAACAAAAGCAAAAATAACGGGACTTTTTTCTGAGAATTCATTCTCGCCGTATGCATTGTAAAATTTGTCTCAGAATTTATGACAAGACTAAGTATACTATACTTGTAGGTTTAAACGTTTCCAGAAAGTCTTTGTCTGTTATTCTTTGCGTTCTTTGCATTTCTCTCATCCAATTCCATCCCATAAAAGTCGGGGCTTGCTCATTAGTCAAAAATCAGTCTATTCTCTCTCTCACTATCGTTTTCAATTTGATAAGAGGGGTGATTGACTCTCCACAGTTACTCGAGAAAATTAAGCGAAGCTTATGAAATCACGATATTTTCTGTTTATGGACGGTTTAAACTAATTATACTTCCAATGCTCCAATTTCTAGACCTTTGAGAGAATTTAATTCGCTTTCAGACCATATTGGCCTAGATATTTCTTCCACAAAGTACTGCTTGAAAATGTTACTAAACTAATTGTTAACTATATTCTAAGTATTCTCTAATATTCTTTCTCTGTAAGCCGTAAGAAGAAATCTTGCTTTTTCATCATTAAAATTAAATAAGTAAATTATAGGTTTAATTTATTTTTGAATGGATTGTTTAGCATTAATCTGTTTTCCAGTCTGTAAGACTGCATTTCTAGATTATTAAAAATTATAAAATTTGATCGCCATATTGGATTCGTTACTTTGAACATCAAAAATCTGGTATTCATTCGAAATCCACGATCTCGAAAACGCCCAAACACCAAGTTTCCAATCAATTTGGTTATTTCTCATACCTTATTTCTCAGATCATAGTTCAGCGGTACAAAGAATTTATTTGCTCAAACAATTTTTGAATGAAATTAGTTCATAAGAAATTAATTAAAAAAAAAAATTTTCATTAATATGGAGCCGTATGCCGAACATAAATTTATTGTCAATAATAACTGTTCACGATGAATATAAATGATTCTATTGTTCCTGGATTAATTACAATAAGTTTTGTACACTATCATACAAAAAGCAGATATAAAATAAAAATTAATAAAGATTTTCATTTACAAATCCATAAACTTAAAAGCATACCTTAGGCAAGGATAAAATTTGGAGGCAATGCGGCCGAGTTTCTATATTCTCTGACAGTTTAAAAAGTGCATGGTTATACAACTAAAAACTCTTATCTATGTAGTCAGCTTTAAAATTCTTAATTCTTCCAAAAACTTAGCTTCCATAGAAATTTTATTGAGCTGATTTAATTCAAGTGTTTCGCCTTGCTCTTGACGTAACTTCAATTTTTTAATATCAGACAATTTTTTGGCTACGTGACGAATTTTTTTTTCTCTTTCAGGATTATTGAACTTTTTGGAGACTTGTTTTTGCACTTCTTGAGTGTTGTCATTCAAACTATTTATAGAATTAATTTCCTTTGCCAATGTTTGCTTTGCAGAATTATGCTTCCGATTTTGCTGATCATCAAGATTTGAGATACCGCCGTTTTTACAATTTACGTTTTTTTCTCCACTCATTACTGGGCCAACATCAGGCCCAACTACCGATTCCTTCTTATTCTTTGGCTTATTTGATTTCGTAGCATTTGCTTTCAATCCTCCTTTCCTGACAGAAGAACCTTAAAATAAAATATAAAAAACAACATAACTTTAATGATTGAGATCCATTAGATAGTTGCATTTAAAATGATTAATTTGACTGCCCTACATAATTAAAACTAATATATTGTACATATACATACATAATTTTCTTACTATTGCGCATGCAAATGTTTTCAATATTTTTGCTTTGGATATAAACTATAATGGAGCAGAAGAGATCGTACGGTTCTGCATTCAAAAAATATATTAGTTTGGGAAAAATAAATCCATTATTTTTGCGCAAATTGTTTAAAACTGTTTTAAGGTTGATCTTTAGCTCCTGGACGATGCTATGACTACTAATACGCCGGTCAACTTCGATTATTTCTATGACTTTATCGACATTTTCGTTATCATCGAAAATGCCTGAAAAGATTCGACGAAACAAAAACTGTACGTAATTAGTTGTTACAGTAAGGTGCTGACCTTAAACCCCATTCACAATTTCAGCGGCCTTGCTGGCATTTTACCTTTGTTGAGTTCCAATGTTAACACCCTGTAACTCTCAAAAGAAAAATTATAAATAAAAAAAATAAAGGGAAATAATGTAATTGTGCGATTTTCATTTATTTATCACGGATATTTACAGAATGGTTCATAAATTAACTGTGGCTAAAAATTACATCAATTTTGATTTACCATATGTGATGAATATTTACTTCATCGTTGACTACAAAGAAGCTTTATTTTTTTCATAGGCGTTGTGGTAGCGCGCTACACACCAATGGGCTCCTGAAACCAGGATAAACCTGTTTTTCGTCGAATTCCGCTCCCCACGGGACTGCCGCCAAGCATTACTTCGTGGGAAGGAAAGGCGATTAGTCGCCGCTGCTACGCCCAAGCCTTTTTAGCGTCCTCCGCCTCTTCATTGTGTCGACTATTACGTCGCTTGCCAATCTCCAATTTTTACTACTTTCCAGTATGCTTTGAACGATAGACTCGGGGGTGCAGTTTTCTTCGAATATGCACGGAAGCATTCGTCTTGTACTATGTACTAAAATGTTTGCATGTGGTGTTCATCTTCAATGGCTTCCCCTTCGCAGTGGTTACAGAGATCAGGTTCGTATTTGAACCAATGCGGATAAGGCTTAAAGCTTTTCGTTAGCATACTCCTGGTGGATTTTAAATGAAAGGCTTTTGTCTACTCTTTACAACCTATATGGTTTTCTTGACATTGTTGTTGTTGTTGTAGTAGAATAAACATTCCCCTTACCTACATACGGGGAATGCTGCTGGAGTGACAGTCCTTGGCCGGATATAAATCCGGGTCGTTTCGGCAACGTAGAACCGACTGTCGTGGAAACGACATTGTCGCAAATGTCGGTTAAATGTTTAACTGTACCAATTACGGTGATGTCGTCCGCAAAAGCAAATACGTCCATAGTATATTTTGCCGTTCCATAGAAAGGGGCCGAGTATGCCTTGAGGAATATCGCCTGTGACAATACGATTTTTAGTGCCTGTTGAGGTTTTATATTTTATTTTGAGTCTTCTTAGGTAGAAGGATACTCAATCTTTGCTCAATTATCCGTATTGAATACATTTTTGATATCCAGGGTTACTATTAAGCAATATTCCTTGAATCCTTCGAGCCAACGAGTACCGCTTATTGCGTTCAGTGTAAGCTGAGTGGCTGTGCTTAAGGCGTCAATAGTGGATGTTCCTTTTCCAAAGCAGAACTGGTTATCGGATATACTACCTTTTGCTTGGACCTCTATCTCGAGGCGGTTACATATAACTCGCTTTAAAACTTTCCCCGCTGAGTCGAGCAGTAAAATTGGCCTGTAACAAAACCAGCGTTCGTCCCTTTCAAATTGATGGAAAATTTCACTCAGCTAGACATTTGTTGAATAGATTCACAAACGATGACGTCAAATTATTGGTAGCCAGTTTCAAAACTACATTTGGGACTCCGTCTGGATCTGGTGCCTTATTAGGATAATAGAGAATTATGGCAGTTTCCAGTACTTTATCAGAGGTTACGTGTAGCAGCTGTAGGTATAGATATCCTCTATTCTTCCACAGACGAAAGCATTTTCTTGGACCACCCATTCTACATACGTAGGGTGACGACCACATGACCAGATTGCAGCTTTTCCATTGGTATCTTTCGCCCAATTTTCCGACATTGCTTTGTACGGTTTTTACGGTTTCGCAGTGATTGAGGTTAAGTCGAAGAAATCTCATAGCGATTTTAATTCTTTCAAAGCCGCTTGGTCTACCAACACTTGGTACAGGCAGTGAGGTATGCCGGTTCCTCTTTTTATACACAATAAGAATCTATGTATATTATTTTCACTGGTACAATTTGTCAATATGTGCCCGGAATCGAGGCACTTAAAGCAGCGTCGCGGTTGAATTTCCGCGCGAATTCAGCTTATAATCCAATCTATCCGAATCTTGCCATCTCCTAATAATTTTTTGGCAACTTCCCAAGGTAAGGAAGTAGTTGCTATCTGCGCATCACCGTATGTATGCTTGTCCTAATGATCGGATGCTTGAGAAGTTAATCTCGAGCTAAGCAGATCTCTCCCTTTGTACTTAGTCTTGCCATAAATTCTGTGATAAATTATACAATGGATTGCGGACGTAATATTGTGATCGCATTATATAATATAAAAGACTGCAACGTCACATGAAATGGTTCCAAAAGTGAAGAAGCGACTTGAGCGAGGTTTATTTGACCGACCGTTCATACGAGCATTTGAGTCATCGATTGGCTACCAGGAGGCAGCGCCCGCCATAGGTAATGGTTTGGGCCGCTGTAACCGCTCTCCAATCGTTTTCATCGAGCCTGGCGTCAAGGTAAATGCGAAATACTATCGCGAAAGTATTCTGGAGGTTGCTTTGAAGCCGTGGGCAGACAAACATTTCCAAGGAGGACCATGGACGTTTCAACAGGACTCGGCACCATCTCACAAAGCTCGAGTGAACCAAGAATGGCTAAAAACAACGTTCCGAACTTCATAACGTCCACACAGTGGCTCTCTATTCACCAGAAGCGAATCCGATTGATTAATTTCTTTGGACCATTTTGGAAAGTAAGCTCTGAACTAAAAGATTCACCAATCTGGAGGCACTGAAAAAACCCATTGTCCGCGAATGAGCCAAAATACCTGAAAGTCACATTCGGGCAGCTTGCGATTCGTTTCTGGACCGTCTCAAGGCCATAGTCAAGGCAAAAGATGGTCATATCGAGCAAAAGTAAATTGATACTTAATTTTGTATTATTTTCACACACTTTTTACTTTTAATTGAATAAAATTAATTTTCCAAACTAAATTTATGGCCTTTTTAATTGGTTACACTTCGAGTGCCGCACCCTATATATATATATTATATATAGGTATATATTGTATATAATTAGCTCTTACACCCTTTTTGGGTGTTTCGCCGAGCTCCTCCATCTATATGTGGCGGGTGTCTAGATGTTGTTCCACAAATGGAGGGGCCTACACTTTTAAGCCGATTTTGAACGGCAGATATTTATATTAAGAGGATTTTTCTCATGGCAGAAATACACTCGGAGGTTTGCTTTTGCCTGAGGGGTGGCCGCTATTAGAAAAACCTTTTTTTCATTTTGGTGTTTTTCGCGGAGATTCAAATCTACGTTCTCTGAATTTTGAATGGTAGTCAGGCATCAGCCCATTCGACTACGCGGCCGGTTTGCTTTTTGTTTTTAAACAACTACGTGCGTAAAGATGGCGAAGATAAACTGAAAAGTCTCAATTTCAATTTAGAGGTACCTTCATCACATTTAAGGAAACTACTGAGTCCTCGATTCTGGTCAGTCGATGTGATTCTTATAGCTCATGCCCTTATGACGAGTAGCCCAAAGTATCTGATAATATAATATTATATATTACCAAAATAAATATTTCTGCTCTTAGAATTTAAACTCAACTTGTATGTTTGTTTAGTTCGCGAATTGAATGCGATGTTATCGTCATGAGATTTGTGGGAATGAAAGCTTTTGAGAGGTGAGTATTTTGGCTCTTAACTTTATGCTGCATTTCGTAAACACAGGAGTTCGGTTCTTACTGTCTGTTTTAGAGCCGACGGCGATCTTATCGCTGTACATCATGCTTCTCTCGACCAATACTGTATTTGCGTTCGTGGTATTTCTGACTCACTTTTTGTGAGTGCTTCGTACATTGAGGTGAATAGTTGCCGCCACCAGCCTCCACGCAGTCCATGGCGATAATATTACAACACTAGCTTTGAATAAAATAGGCGATGATCATCTGTCCAACACACACAGATTGGCATTAAACCATGCAATATTATGTGGTCAGGTACTATCTCCAAATCAGCTCTGCTTGCTTGCGATGTTAGTAGTACTAATGAAATTTTCCTATTAGATAACTTATTAAGTATTGCTCTCATTCCAAATAAATTTAGGCGTACTTTGGATTTGATATTTTTAAGCAAAACTGATCGCGGCGTCAGCCCCCTATAACAAAAATAATATAACTGACTGACTGAAATTTACATTTTGGGCCATCCGAACATCACCTCCTATTGTCCATATCATGTCTATGTCTAATTTAGATTTTTTACCTTCGTATCGCGGTGAGAAAAATGCGAGTTTTTTTAATGTATTGTAATTCCCGGTTAGGTATTTAGCTTGTACACGCATCGATATTAATGCAGAATTATTTATATTTTCAACAAACACAAGAAAATTACCTGGCAGTGTTGCATTAGTTTTGACTTGCGGACGCGGCATAAATTGTTCTGGGTCTTTCCCCTCTTTGATCATTCGAAGATGAGGTGGAGTGTACGCCTTTTTGCTGGCTTCTGGTAAACTGGATTTTATTCCTTCGGGCTTTACTTTTGTTATTATTGGCTCCTCAAACTTATTATCAGAATATTTCTGCCATTCTATCCCTAAAAGTTCTTGTCCTTGTGGCCATATTGTTTCATGCACTAATGCTCCAGAGTAGTGATACACTTTAAATCTAAAAACCCAAAAATAATATAAATATTAAAAAATCTATTTACAGCTATTTACTGGTGAATAATACAATTATTTCAATTATATTGTGTAAAACCGAATGTATGAAAGTTACCAAATATTTCAATATCAAAGCATTGGCCCTATGAAATATAAAATATACTAGGCGAGAAATAAGTGAAAAAGTGGGATTTTGTAAGTGGTGATTCGTCCACAATCCAACTAGCCCTTGCGCACCATTTTGTAAAACCGTCGTTAGATATTTCTTAAAGAATACTAAGGGATAATTACTGGCGGATGCCTTTTTCCTTAGAAAAGCTTTCTAACTTCCTTGAATTGATTAACGCGCAGACCAATACCTTCTAGCCTGACGAATGAAAAAGTATGCTTTCAAATTTCCAGAGACTGTATCTCGCTTGCGAGAAAAAAATCATAAAACAATGCGGACATCTCACGCACATGAAGACAGCACGAACATAATTTTTTTATGCGAATCAGATTCCCATAATATACGGATTTTACGACATTCCTGATTATTGATAAACATAATAGTAGCACTACATGTTGGGGTTAAGCTTAAAACTTTTTTCGAGTAAAAGACTCTAGCCCAACAGTTTCAAATAAAAGGATCTGAATAATAGTCGAAAAAAATACAGATTTATAAATTGAAATTATTTGTACTTACGTTAACTGAATGTAAATTCACATTAAAGCAAGGATTTTTCAGGTTAACTTATAAATGGATTAGAGAATACAGCGATTGTTTGAATTTCACTCGATGTTCTAATGAAATTATCATCAGAAATTAAAGGCAAATATCAGGTAGTTATACGGACGGATGGCTCTTGGGGATAGGAATTATACAAATTTTGTTGTATTTAATAAACTTTACATACCCGTTTCCGATTCGCAGTCTTGGTGCTGTTGTCGCTGAAACAAAGTACATGCCGTTAGGATTCCACTCGAAAAACGTTGTATCAGGGCACTTTATGCTGGTAAATTTTTCCTTCTTCTTTAAGTCCCAAATTTCTACGTTGCCTGGCAAATTACCAAACCCAGCTAAAGCTAACAGTATCAACTGTTAAGGAAATCTTATAAAGATTAAAATTTTACACGCATTTACATGGTTATAAGAGAAAATAAAATAATGAAAAATGTATTTTTTAAAGGATATAATTCCCGAAATTATTAAAATAAGCGCAGTTCCGTGGACCTTCTCCAAAATCGAAAACTACATCACATTTCAAGTTGTACAGAGCTGCCTTGGAAGGCATATATCCGTAAACGACAACGAATTCGGTTGCTTTTGGGCTCCATTTAACGCAATGAACAGGTCCTTCCTTTGCTAGAATGTAAAGGAAAAAAATTAAAAATAAAGAAATATTAAATCAAATATAATATATGGTAATTTTGGTACGATATGATTAGAAATATAGTCACTCTAAGCAAAAATTAAATAATTGTTCTCTCTCTCAAATTTCTTCTAGCCTTAGGTTAATGCGATAACTTATTTGCTGCTCCGATAGCAAGAACAGGCCAAGGATCAAGCCCGACAAAGAGAAGCTGAAGGCCAAAGCTCGATACAAGGCCGCGTTCAAAGTTTGTGACCGATTTGGCAGCAAGTCCCACCTGACGGAGCAAGAGGAGGAACGGTTCGCTTGGGCCAGAGAGGAGATAAAAATGGCCGGGCCTACTACGCAGCTAAACCAATGTTCGCAGCCTCCAATACAAAGTATGCGAAAAAATAGAAGAACTAGCCATCAAGAGGCAGCGTTCTACTCAGTGCCATCGATAAAGCAGAAGCACAGGCACGAGATGGCTAAACCGAAAAACGGAGACAACGAAAGACCTATGACGTCGAAAGCAGCGGCAGCGGCCAGTGAAATTACCAAAAACCATCTGATAGTGGCACTCACTGACCATAGTGACAAGCTGGGGCGAATGTCGCAGGAACGGTGGAAGGTAGTGGAAATGAAGCTACTGGAAACCCTATTTACAAAAATGGACGCAGAGCCGAACGCACCCATTCCAGCATTTGACGGAGCAGGGGGGTTCAGCGGCGTCAAAATTATAAAATGCAAGGATGACCCCACGCTCACATGGCTAAAGGAAGCAGTAAAAACGCTTCAAGGCCTGTGGGAGGGGGCATCACTCAAATTGTAGATCTCAATACCGGAGGCAAAGGTTTTCATTCCGCGAGTGGTAAAACCGGAAAATGCACTGCGGCTGCTACAAAGACAAAACACGGACGTGCCGACAGCCGACTGGAAAGTGTTGAGCGTGGCAAAACCAGTAACTGCTGTTGGAGGCCAAGACTACATTATACAGATCAATAAGGCGGCAGAGGACCTACTTTACGCACGATTCAGGAGGATGGCTTGGGGAGTCGGTAGCGTGCATCTTCGCCTCAAAAAGCGCAACCGGGCAGATAACAACCACAACACGTTCGCTGCGAGGGAGGTGGAAAAGGATCTCGGTATAGAAGAGATCTTGGATTTGAGAGTTGTGTTTATTCCAAATGCTGGAAAAAGCATCCCTCTCTACTCGAAGGAATACAGGCCCATTAGTCTGACCTCATTTCTCCTGAAAACGTTAGACAAGATTCTAGACACATACATTAGAGACACAATTGCGCCGGAGGTATTATCCAAGGCGCAGCACGCTTACACTAAAGGCAGATCTACTGAAACTGCTCTTCACTCACTTGTACTAAACATAGAAAAGGCGTTAGAATATAAGGAGTATGCTCTAGGAGTATTCCTAGATATATCAGGTGCCTTTAACAACGTGACGAAAGATGGAGTTCGAGTGGAGCCGTTTATGGCAAACGCAGCAATAGAATACTTCTGGCCCAGGGTTGGATTCAACTCCAGCCCTGAGGAGAAGCATTTGGAGCAAGGTTGCTGGAGTTGCTCCTGTTACGTAAGGGTGGGGTGATATGCTGTTCACTAGACAGGGCTAGTTTACTGGGGCGGCAGCCCTTGGTCGGGAAAACCCCGAGTTGTTCCGGTAACGTAGAACCGGCTGCCATCCGAACTCGTTCAGCTTGCCTAATGTTTGCCTTGCGGTATGAGATCTTGCGTCGTGGTGAAACAAAACTTAGCGTCTATTCACTAAAGACGCTCGATTTTTGTTAAGTGCCCCATTCAGGTTTGATAGATGATGGGAATAATTTATTTATTTATTTATTTAATTATACAAACGCCAAACGGCAATATACTACATAGATTTAATTTATTCAAAAAAAGGGAATAATTTATAATAATATAATAATATAGAGGGGGTATTTATTAGTTTGAGATAACAGTAAGACTAATATGTTAATAAATTGAGCAAACAAATTATGTTAGGTGCCGTTTAACAGCTGCAACAAATGCACCAATGGATCCGCCATAGAATTCCACGTCATTATTGAGTGTATTGACTAGATTCGCAATACGATTATGTGGGCCACCAATTACGTAATTTTTGCTTGACTTGACAGTTTTTAATAGGCGACGACGCCTCAGATGTAGGTTAGCCGGCGCAAATTCAAAGCAGGCTGCTGCGTCTGGAGCATCTATCAGGCCATTGAGTACTTTGTAAAAGAAAACTAAGTCTGTCACCTGTCGACGTCTTTGCAGTTCCTCGATTCCGTAATGAATGTAGATGTCATCAGTTGAGGTGCAGCCTTGAGGCTTATACCGGTGTGCTAAAGTCCTGCAGAACTTCCTTTGGACTGACTCGATGCGTTTGATCTGGTAATCTGTATAAGGAGACCATATGACAGATCCGTATTCCAGGATCGGTCGTACGAGAGTGTTGAAGAGAGATATCAGCGTGTGCGGATTGGTGAAATCTTTGCTGGTCCTTGTTATGAAACCCAGAACTTTATTGGCTTGAAGCGTGATCTTATCTATGTGTTTACTAAAAGATAGCTTGCTATCCACAATGATGCCTAGGTCCTTGATATCCTCGGTTTCATGGATGTCATCATCATTTAACGTATACATTGCGGCTTCACGGGTGTGTGACCTTGAATACGAGACCACAGCACACTTTTTGATATTTAAATCAAGCTTGTTCTTGGTACACCAATCAGCCAATGTGTTGATATCTTGCTGTAGTAGATTCATGTCCTCGTAACGATTGATTCTTCTGTAGATTTTTAGATCATCAGCGTACAACAGGTAGTCTGAGTGAAGATTGTTTCCAATGTCATTAATAAAGATGTTGAAAAGTATGGGACCCAGGTGTGATCCTTGCGGAACACCTGATTTGACATCGTATTTCGTCGAAAGGTGCCCATCTATTCTGACTTGGAGCTTCCTGTCAATCAGATACGATTGAATCCAACTTAGTGCCCTGCCTTGGATGCCATAACTACTTAGTTTCATTACCAATATCTCGTGGTTGCCTCTGTCAAAGGCTTTGCTAAAGTCCGTGTAAATGGAATGTACTTTGGCGTTATCGTTCAAGGCATCGATTAAATAGTTGGTGTAAGTAAAGAGGTTGGACGCAGTGGATCTTCCGCCCACAAAGCCATGTTGTCTATTCGAGATGATATCAGTAAAGTGCCACGTAAGTTGAGGCACAATGAGTTTTTCAAACAGTTTAGCTAGCGCTGATTGTATGCAGATTGGTCTATAGTTGGCAGCATCAGATCTGGGACCGTCCTTATGAATGGGGCTGACAAACGAGAGCTTCCAGACAGATGGGAAGGTACCTGATTCCAGCGAGGTGCTAAAAATATCCGTTAGTGGCTCACAGAGACCGATTGCGCAGTTTGCAAGGAATATGTTCGGCAGGCCATCTGGGCCAGCGCCTTTTCTTGGGTTTAAATTTGTTAGAAGCTTAAAAACTAGATCTTGGCTAACTTCAAATTCACTCAAGGCATTAAACATAGCGTTAGGGTTGCAGACAGACGCAGTGTTATCACGTTGCATATTTGAAGAATAGACACTTTCGAAAAAAGACGCAAATAGGTCGCAGGTCTCAACACCAGTGTTGGCCGACTTATTATTCCAATATATTGAGGAGGGTATATCGCAATTGTTCCTTTTTTTATTCTTGACGAATTTCCAAAACTCATGCGGGTCAGACAACACCTTCAGTTCCATGTTGGAGACGTAATTTTTGTAGCACAAGTTACTCAAATTCTTGCATACACGACGAAGATTACTGAATTTAAAGTAGTTTTCTCTGGTGGGCCTTTTTTTATACGTTGAATGAGCTGATTTTTTTTGTATTATTTTGAATTTTAAGTCGTTAGAGAACCAACAAGGGAAGTCACTAGTTTTTCTGCTGTATACTGGAACGTAGTGAGATATACCTAATTCCACAATGTTGTAGAGGATGCTGATCTTCTCATCGACGTTGTTAGTTGAATATAGATTAGACCAGTCAGTGTTGGTGAAGAAGGCGTTCAGGTTGGTGTAATCGGCATTCTTGAAGGCCCTGTAGGTTGATTTGGCGGATTTTAGGTTAGGCTGTAATTCGACCTCAATAGCAAGCGCCGGGTGGAAGGAATCCATCTTGGTTAGTTCTTGAGTGCTTGTAACTCTTGCTTCAATATTACTGAAGCAGAGATCTAGCAGATTATTATTGTTATACAGTATGGCGTTATATTGTGTACATTCAAGTGAGGAGAAGCCTTCGTATAGCAGATATTCACAGTCAGAGCGAGGAGTGCTACTCGGAAGATTGTAGTCTCCTGTTATCAGGAGTCTGGCGTTAGGGTATTTTTCTTTCAGAAAGAAGAGAGTGTCTATGTGTGTTTGGTATGATACAGGGGTTGATCTTGGTGGTAGGTAGGCACAGCCGACGATGAGATCCGCATTATTACACTTTATCCTGATGAACACTTGTTCAACGGTTGTGTCCGCAGTTGCTATGCGATCTGCTTGGATAGAGCGCTTAGTAGCAACAAGCACGCCTCCACCTCGTTCACACCCACTAGTAGATAAATCCCTGTCTCTCCTGAAGATAGTGAATGTATCATCCATGATTTCGCCATCAAGGATGGCTGGGTGAAGCCAGGACTCCGTTATACAGATGACATCAGTGTTACTGATCGCCGTAGCGGTCAGAAATCTGGTTAATTTTGTCCTCAGGCCTCTGACGTTCTGATACAACACTCTTATTGCTGAGGGTTTTGCGATCTTTGCTGAGCGAGCGAAAATTCTTGTTGACTATTTTAGGGGTGCCGTTTATGTATTTAATAGTCTTATTAGTGTCACCATTTTTCTCTAATGTATCCAACTGAGTGCGCAGGTTCTTGAGATGAAGTAGTTGAGCAGGAGTAAGGTCCGATTTGAAAGCTATCTGGGTTCCATCAACTGTAGTAGGAGGCTTAGATTTTAGAATAGTTAAGGCAATAGTTGGGGACGGCAGTTATCGTCTGGTTTGGTTCCAGAAGTTCATAATAAACAATACCGGCCATATCCCACCAAATAGACAGGAGAATCTTCTTGGGGTTAAGGCCATCTCCATTGGCGTTTGCAAACAGGACTATTGTAAAGGACCCATTTTTTATCACCAGTAACGATACGCTTCAAAAAACTTTCATTTTCAAGCCGTTGTAGCAACTGAGAACACACATTCACTCACTGCTGAAGGTTAGCGACGGAGAGTCTATGCGGAGAGTCTATCCCAGCTTTGAAACCTTTCCCAACTGAACCAGGTGCCTGTGAACTGTTCCATGCGATGAATTTAACCTCTGAGCTATCATATCGACTGTCAAATTTGGCTCAGCTTCTACGAGTTCGAGCAAGGAGTCGGAGTTAGACTTCAGAACGACAACTTCGGAATATTGAAAACCACTTTTGCGCAGTCCTTACACTCACGGTATCCTCTCCGTGAACAGTGTTCATATCTGCAGTAACAGTTGTTGCATTTTTACCACTTTTATAAAAAAATACAAAATATGCCTATTATACGCGTTCGAAGATTCCATTTTATTTTTTAACAACACGTGCTTCTATCCGCGATTAAAATCACTTGTTGAATGCGCAATATATCAAAAAATATATAAATAGTTCCGTTATATTCCGCGAATAGTTTGTTGTATGCAAAAATTGTACAAAAGTGAAATTATGGGTAAAATACGCACGAACTAATGGACTGACCTCGTGTCAGCTCATATCATTGTAATGCAAAAAACAAAAAAAAAACATAGGGGTAATTCACGCCGCAGCTTAAATGATACAGTTAAAAAAGAGCAACTATTTATTTCTAATTTTTTTAAATTTTAAGATATTTAGTATTTTGTTGGGTATTCTTTATTATCAATAGCTTGATGTCTACTCGGCAGGGAGCCAACCAATTGTTATGTGTACTCTTGACTAATTTGGTTCCACTCTTCAAGTATCGCCTTTTTGAGATCAAAACCGACCGCAAATTTTGAATGACGTTCAAATCCGGTGATTGTGCAATGTGGGGGCATTTATATATAGGGTTTTTTAATAGGTGCGCTTCAACTTTTTTCCGATAGGGAGGGCGAACGACGCAATATTTTTTATTTTTCGCTTGTCATTTGTAAACTTCATTAGTATACATTTCATCATGGAACGCTACACACTTGAGCAACGATTGCAAATCGTGCAAATTTTTTATGAAAATAATCGTTCTGTTGCTGCTACTTTAAGAGCATTACGGCCATTTTACGGTTCATTTAACAAGCCGTCCTGTTTTGGAGTTATGTAAAGTCATTGGTCTACAGTAACAAGCCGGCGACGATTTGTGAGTTCAGAGCCAATATTTAAGGCGAAATTGCTGGAATTTCGGTCGATTTATGCAAAAGAGTGGTCGAAAATTGGATTCAACGATTGGACTTCGTAAAATGTGCCCGCGGTGGTCATGCAAAAGAAATCGAATTTCATACTTAAATGTATATGTTCAAACTCGATAATAAAAAAAAAATTAGTTAAAAAAGTCAAACCGTTTGTGTTTTATTCAAAACAGTTCAAAAGTTGAACCGCTCTTACTGAAAAACCCTATATTAACAATGTTTGTATTATTTGTGGCTCGCGTTTTATAGTCACTTGCAAATTTTGAGGTTTGAGCTCCGAATTGGCCGCGGGCCGTATAAAAGGTCTGCCATCTGGTCCAAATAAATTTATTTTTACCTCATCTGCCCGAGTTATCCGACCGAGCCCAAGAGCTCCATGAAATCCTCGGAGCCTGGGGAGGCCATGGAGCAGGCTTAGTTGAGCATCCTTAAACAAAGTAATGTTAAGGGAAGCTTAGATTAACATTCGCCACGCTAGTTTAGCCACGGATAACCTCTGTGTCATCCTCAGGGAGGAAAACATTGATATCTGCCTGATCCAAGAACCCTGGGTTCGGCAATCTAAGATCATGGGCCTCCAGAGCAGACACCATATTTTTTGTGCTGAATTATGAATATAATTTTTTACACAAACCGTGTCTGTTGACAAACATGTATTGGTGCCACTGATATTGAACTTAGGGAGCTTTACTCATTATTCAAGCCATTTTTTAACTGAATATGAAAATATTTTTTATTTCGTGACTGATATTTTCATTTCTAATAAACGGGTTGATTCATACTGATTTCTTTTGAAAAATGCAAGAAAACAATCAAAAGTCTGTTTCTGTCGGTAATAAGTGGCGACTGCAAATGTAATAATGGACCTTCTACGAATATCCTTTAAGGCTTACTGATATACAAATGGTACCAGTAGTTGTCGAATGTATTTCTGCATCCTTAAATGCTCTATTTTCTATGACGTAGAGGCTGGAGATGTCTGACAGCTTCGGATCTACGGTATATATATATATTATAAAATATATATGATAAACCTAAATCTACTTCAATTCTTAAAAATTGGTCTGAATTATTTCAACTTTTTCTCGGAGGGGAAGAACTCTGACTTATGCGGTGACACATCCGCTGAGAATCCAAATCCTGGTTTGTTTTACATCGGTAACTCACACAAGCGATGGTGAAGATTATCCATATCAATCTCGACTACAGTAAGGCGACCTTAGCTGCTCTCATCCTTCGTCTCGCTGAAAGAGATCGTCCTCATACAAGAAGAATGGGTCATAAAAGATCGGGCTTGCGGATTGAGCAATAAAGAAAATAAGCTGGTCTATGTCACCAACAAAGTTAAGCCCAAGTTGTGCATATTGGTATAGTCGCACATATTGATATAATTTACCAATACGGACATAGCTTTTGAGTCCTGTGGAAGGACGATATGATTGGCCTCCTCTTATAGGGAACACAATGCGAAGGAGCCACCCCCACCGCAACTCATAAGAATTGCAGTAAAAGAAGCCTCAAGTCGCGTACTTCCTGATTTTGGAATTTATTATGTGTAACAATCTTCGGATTAGCAACTAAGTACCTTCACAACATCCACTAGGAAATTGGTTCTTGATGCCATGTGTGTTAACGCACAAATCCTTAACGTCTGTAGTGTCCACAAACAACTCATTCTCAGAGCATATGTGTCTAGTGTACAGCACATAAAAGGCAACTAAACGATGGAGACCCTTTGCATATATTAAGAGGGGCGAATATAAAGACTGCCAACGCAGATTTATGTATGCTATAAGGGCGACTAAAAGATCGCCTTGGAGAGACTAATGTCAAAAGATAGAAAGTACTTCGAAGACCAGTAGACTCCGTAAAGTATTATAAATGAGTCCTAACAACCCTAGTTTTCTAATAAAAGATGGTAATTGGATGAAAGATAATTTCACACGCCGATGATCTTGTAATAGCAATCTCTAGAAAACATCTTCCAACATTGTGTGATCTTCTATAAAGATCTCTCAACAAACTGTCCCTTTGGTAAATCTAGAGAAAACATATCTGACCTCTCTTTAGCAAGAAACATAAGACACCTGCTCTTAAACGTGGAAAACTATCATAGTACCACCCTTGATAAGGGTGTGAACATTAAGAGTGTGACAAGGTTCAAAGGCTCGCCTACATCTTTAGACGGCTCAAATCTCCAGGGCAAGGTAGGGGAAGGTGTATATTCCAAATATCCGCGAGTATCCTCTAGTTTTCGGCTCCCCGAATATAGCAGTGTTTTTCTGGCTGAACTAATGACAGTAATTGAGGCCATGACACAAATGTGATGTGATACTGGGCAATGATATCTACACTTTCACTGACAACCATACTGCGATAAAATCCCTCACAAAGTAGTCAATAACCTCTAAGGCATTTCCTGGCTGCCGCACATCTCTTAGCAAAATGGCCGAGTAATTCCGCCCAAATGTAACATAGGTTCCTGGTTATTGCGATATAGAGAGCAATTGTAGGGCCGATGAACTAGCGATACTCGGCACCACACTTTCTAACAAGAATACAGAAAACAACAATTGTATATATATATAATGGCATATCTGATTTTTTTTTTGTGAAGCTTTTTCATGGGACAAATACACTCGGAAGTTTGCTATTGCCAATCGAGGGGCGACCGTTATTAGAAAAAAAGGTTTCTTATCATTTGGTGTTTCATGAACGGAGATTCAAGCCTTGCACTTCTGATTGGTAGTCGCGCACCAACCCATTCGACTATGACGGCCGATATCCCACTACAAGGTGGCAATCACTTTCGTCTCCGTACTTCGTCGGACCCGAAGAAATGAGCGAATTTATTTAGCCGACAATTCCTTTGGCATCCTTTATATATTGAAGATCCCCCAGCCACCAGTGGGAGACTTCGTGGTCTCTTACGCTGACGATTTCACATCTAATCTTAGACAGTTTGCTCTCCTTTTGTGCGCACACAACCGCAATTGCCACTAAGGTCCAAAATCGCAACACGGTCCTCAAATCGCTAGCCGGCATTCTTGGGTCAAAGACAAAAAATTGTTCCTACCGACATTTTACGCTACGCCCTTCTGGTGATTCTAGTGATTCACAGTGGACAAAGCACCAGCCCCGTCAAAATACTGCTATTAGGACATCCGCGGGATGTCTCGTCTTCTCTACAACACCTTTACAACGAGACTTCTATGCTCCCGGTAAAATGCTCAGCAAGTACTTTCTTCTAGGGTGTGTGAACCTGTGTCACCTCCCAGCCGAATAAAGATACATCTCTCTGACTACAGAGAGATCCAGGACAAAACACAACTACATTTTTTTCTTCATTTCGGTGTTTCACCGAGATTCGAACCTGCGTTGTCTCCGAATTCCGAATGGTAGTCACGCACCAACATATTCGGCTGCGGCGGCCGCCAACGAATAAAAACCATTGAATATGGATGGTCCCATGTGTAGAAGTCCACGGAAGTGGGGAAAGTTACTGATAGAATATATTCATATATACAGGGTGAACGGTATGAAGTGTTACCAACTTCACACTGCTTGTTTCTGAGCTTGAACGAACGTGGCGAATTTCCTAGCATTGTGTTTTCTGATGAAAAAAATTTCCCAATTGAGCTGTTCATAAACACTCAAAACGATGGCGTTTACTTGACCGAACGCCCATACGAGAATTTGAGCCTACGTATGGCCACTCGATGCAATTTCCCATCGCAAATAATGGTTTGGGCCGCAGTGACCGCTGATGGACGCTCTCCAATCGTTTTTATCGAGTCTGGTGTCAAAGTGAATACGACTTATTATCGGGAAAATGTTTTAGAAGCTGCTTTAGAGTCGTGGACACGCAAACATTTCGGTCGTAGACCATGGACGTTCCAACAGGACTCGGTACCGTCTCATAAAACTCGTGTGAACCAAGAATGGTTAAAAAATCATGTTCCGTTTGACGGCTATAGTCAAGGCAAAAGGTAGTCATATCGACCTAAAGTGAATATATGTTATAATTGTAATCATTTTTGAATAATTTTGTCTTTGAAATCAATAAAAACTAATTTTACACAAAAAAGTTATGGTGTTTTGAGTAGGTAACACTTCATATCGTTCACCCTGTATACATATATATATGCAGAAACAAATGCATTTTTAAAACGGAGGACAAAAATTTTAAAATTTTATTTTAAATTAAAGTTTGGGTTTTTGACTAAGTGTGTGTGTTAATATTTGTTGGATTCAACAAAATTAACCAAGGGACTTCCTCAACTTCTAAAATATTGAAACAAAATATAATTATGATATAGGACCAATGATTAATTGGCCTGGTTTGATGATAGAAAAAATTTACTTACACAACGGCACAGAGCAAGAGTCTCCTTTCGTCGCCATAAAATGTAGGGCTTGATTTCCGTAATATGATGCGCCACTCTTATCCACTTCGGTAGATGTCAATAGTAGTAGACCAGAACCCCGCTTATTCCAAAGTAAATCAACACGATCGGCTTGAAAAAAGCTTTTACAAGCTATAGCTTGATTTTGTGAAAGTGAAGGATATTTATAAACTTTGCACATTGAAGGACCTCCCTTAGCGCCAGGAGTGTACACAGCAACGCAAGGAGGACTTGGACCTGGAGATATTGACACCACAGCACCCCTGCTACCACCAATTTTACGAGCAGAGTGGCTGAAATTTTTTATATCGCCAGATACATCAAAAAACAGGGCTTCACCACCTATTACTACCCCAAAAAGCGACTCGTCAGATGACCACGACGGCTCCCAATCCGTTTGATTCTTTTGAACAATATCAAACACTTCCGATCCAGTACTTAGATCATACATGAACATATTTGATGAACCTTCCGGTTTGTCTTTGGTAACAGTGTACAATTCCCACGTAGATAGATAGTTTCCAAGTGGAGAGAATTTGAGGTAAAAGGCTTTTGGACGTGGCATCGTACATTTGACCTTCCAATCCGTCGTATTCAGCACTTTTATTTCGTTACCATTGGAATAAGCGAAATATTGTCCATCCGCACTGAACGACATAGATCGACAATTTCGGGTCTCTTCCCTCGGAAGATATGATTTGTACTCATATTGCAAATTCGTATTTTCGCAAGACCACAGTTCGACTCCAACGCTAGAACGAACTTAAAAGTTACAAACACTTTTTAGTGTCCCATACAAAACCACATGACAAATTAAAACCTTAATTAATTATAAATAATTTACCTGCTAATGCGGGACAAACGTTAGATCCACAACTGTCCAAAGCCATTGCCAAATTCTAACCTCAGCAAATGTTTACGCAGTGTTGCCAGCTGTCCAAATTCCTCTAAAATCGAAGACCACATTCACGAACGATAAGGCCTGATACAATAATTTAGTTGGCTGAAATCTTTCACGCTTAAAAAATATTTACTCTAAAGGGTTAAGCGACGGTAACTATTTGTAATAATACGTTCACATATGCACTAATCACCAAAACAATCTACCCGTTTACATATGGCAGATTACCTGCAAAATTTACAATCAGCTGTCAATACTGCTTTGAGAGGTTTTTCTTCATAGAAATTATTTTGGTGAAATATTCGGTGTTTTTGGTTTCTTTAATTATTAATAACGATAGGAAGAAAATACAAGGAGAAGGAATAGCTAATGTAATTGCGCAATTAGCTGCTAATAATAAATAGTTGGAGGAAATCCGTATGCTACGTTTATTGAGGTTGCAAAAAATTATGGCAGCAATACGCATGGGAAATTCTATATAACATTTTATAATAAGTAATAAAAGGAAAAAACGTTTATGGACACACGCTTTGTTCTCTGAAATGATTCCTTATCAATAATATTTAACAAATATTTTATTAGAATTATGTCTACAAACTTTTTTTCTTTGCCGGCATCCATTTCATTTAGTTTTTATTTTAATGTTTCTCCTTACATTCGTAATATAAATTATCGATAACACAGAAAACACAGGGTTGTATCTCAAAAAGTATCGTTATTATTTGGATTTATTTATAATCTCACATTTTGGGAGAGAAATTTTGTATGGGAAATCGCACTTTTTAATTTCGGATTTTGACTTAAGCGCGAAAAAGTAGACCATCTATTTATATTATATGTGAACGTATTATAATACAAAATCGGACGACAATCCAATGTGATTACATCAAGAATGAATTCCGATCTCGCCGTGTCGTAAGAGCGGATGAATAAACAAGCAAAAGGAAGGGGAATTACCTGTTTGTAAAGAGGAAGGCGGCCGCCGTAGCCGAATGGTTTGTGTGCGACTACCATTCGGAATTCACAGAGAGAACGTCGGTTCGAATCTCGGTGAAAACACCAAAATTAAGAAAAACATTTTTCTAATAGCGGTTGCCCCTCGGCAGGCAATGGCAAACCTCCGAGTGTATTTCTGCATGAAAAAGCTCCTCATAAAAAATATCTGCCGTTCGGAGTCGGCTTGAAAATGTAGGTCCCTCCATTTATATATATATACATACATATATAAAGCGGAAGAGTAGGCGAAACAGCCAATCACAAGAAATTATACACACACGCACACACATTCTTGCCAAGGCGTCTTCCACATGAAAACACAAAACAACTGCATTTGGAGGCTTTATATTCATATGTGCTTTCACAATTTAACATTCATTCGTTTTCATTAGTTTAAATCTTACAAATCACAAAACTACTAAGTCATTCACTTATTCTATTCGTTGTTTGAAAGTTTTGTTTATTTTTGCTACCTACTTCCTGTGTTATATTAAAAAATCGCAATATGTCATGTATTTAGTTATAACTTATGTTTTTCGTGTTCAGTGATATATAAATTTTTAAATTTTTTGCTTATTTATGTACATATTTCATACGGATTGTGCTTATTTTAGAATATGTAGGTGTATACGAGTGATATAAGGTTATTAGGCATCCGCTCACTAAATACTAACCTCTATGTTGGTGTGGAAATTAAAAATTCCCAATTTTTGTTTAAAAAATACCCAATTCATGTTTCTATCGGTGTGGCAATTTTAGCGAATGTTATAAAAAATGCACATTTTTCAGCGCTCTCATGAGAAAGAGTTTCACATCCAGTCATCTATGGCACAAATTTTACGGACCCTTTTACTCTGAAATTACTGTTTACTGTATTCGTTCGCTCTAGGTTGGAATCCATCGCGTTAAGGAGCAGTCCATACGATACATTTTTAATAGACAGAATCGAACGTGTGCAAAAGTTCTCTCTGGACTTTGTCAAATTTTCTGATCCTATCCCATCTTACACATCGCGTGTGCTTTAGAAGATAGAAGGCTGATTCTTGTTCTCGTTTGTTTTCAATGTTATTAAGGGCGACATTGATTGCCCATTTCTGCTTCTTCTCACACCTAGAGTTTTCTTCGTAACGCTCTTCCTTTCTATTTCAATAAGTACAATACAAATTATGCTTGTTTTAAGACTGCCATTTAACGATGTCTGATGAAAAGAAATTATAATAGTATTTGTTAAGCTTTTTATGAAAACATACATTGAAAACCCGATAGTTGAACTATATTTCATTATATTTTTCTTTGTTTTAGCGATTATTTTAGTACTTTCGAAGTAAAATTGCTGCTCAAAGTAAGACTGAGCATGGAAAGCGAGCTCTCCTCAGGAATGAGGAAGGAAAGCGGCCTCTGGAATAAGGTTATGGAAGAAATAAAAAAAGTTAATAACGACAAGAAGATCGACAAGAACATTCTTTTAAGCTTTACGCGGTTTTTTTTTATTTAATAAAAAATTATCAGTTTTTGACTCACATGCATCGTCAGCTACTAAACTTAGTAATAATTCCATTTTAGTGCACAGTTCGTTCTTAAATGCAGCAAAACGTCAGCAAATCTATCAATTGCATGAATTGTTACTTTGACAGCCAACACTGCAATTACTGCGGATTATAATGCGTTTCTGAATATACCCTAACACTGCTAAAACAAATTTTACGAAACATTTTCTGAAGCGTCATTAATTCCTCATTGGGTTGCGTTATCGGCCATTATCAAGGCAAATTGAGTACCTAAAGTGACACCTTTCGAAACCCGTTACATTTAAATTTACATAATAAAAATCAAGAGCCGCGTGTTCAACTATGAAAGCTTGAAAATAATATAAAGCCTCCAAATGCCTTTTTTTGCGTTTTTATACGGTTGACACCGTGCCCCATTTTGTATCCTATCATTCTTGTCCGAAGTCATTGTGACTTCATCTAAACGAAAATTCAAATAAACGGAGTTCCTTTCTTGTTTGTGAAGAGAAAACAACGGAAAATGCCGAAAACACTTACATTACTAGGCGCTAACGACATAAAAACCGCATTTGGAGGGATTTTTATAATCAAGTTTATAAACAAACCGTTTCTCTTCGATTTATTTTTAAATCGCCAAAAATAAAGTAGGTTTTTTTCGCAACACCACCTTTAGTTTCTGTACAACGTGTTTGTAACGTCTAAACGACTTTCAACTCTTGTTAATCAAAATTCCCAAAGCGTCGGGTTTCATAAAAGTTAAACAAAAGATTTGTTGAATTAAATTCAGTTGTACACTTTAGATAAGTTTCAAGTGTTTTATATATTTTCCTTAAATTCATTGACTGGATTTACTCAAAGCAAACGAAAACATTTTAAACGTAATGTGAAATGTTTCCTTTGCTTTAAAAAGCTCCGAGGGTCCCATTGACGACCTGGGTGGTTGGGTGTAACATTTCTAAAAATCATCCATATAGAAGTCTAGCCGTAAGTTGCAGTCAATGGCGAGGTAAATATTTATAAAAAATTCTATTTTGTGACTGGACCAAAGCCATAGTTTAAATCATTACATTCACTGGATTTGACTGGGACTTTTTATATTACCAAATTTAAAAAAACGGCTTAATGGACAACAGTACGTGTCAAATGAAAAGGCTATAGTTCAACTATTCTGACTACCTACCGAAACTATCTTCTTTGTGGTGCACATAAGAAAAAAAAGGTTGTCAGGAGCTCTAATCGACGAGTACTGGCCCTAATATTAATAATCTGAATGAGCAGTGATTTTTGTTAGCAAAGTTCATAAAAAACACTTATACTGTTGCTCTTTTCACCACTACACAAAGCAGATATTCACTGTTTTTAGAACACTTTTTAAAATAACTCTCAAGCGGTGATCAAGAAGTGTAAATATCAAATAATGAATTTTCTTTAATTTTGAGTAATAAGACAGACTGCACCTTGCATCAATTAGGTCGCGCACAAATCAACGTTATAACATAAAATGATTGCCGAAAAGCAATTGTTAATAATAGTAAAGGACACGGAGTAGACGTTCGCAAAAAAAGAATGTGTATATTTGGTATCAAATACACGGTTTAATTTCTTCTGTTAAATGTACCGCCAGTTGAAGGCTGAGTTAACTGCAAACCACGAATATTATGGAAGTCCAGAAGCTTCAGCATTTCTTTTGTATCAGAGTCAACTTCGATAATATCCTGTTCTAAAGCTGAGACAGCAGGTACGTAATTATCGCGTCGCTCGCGCTCTTCTTCCTGCAATTTGATAGATATGCCTCGGACTTGAGAGTGGCGCAAACGACCCATCAGGTGAGTGACATACCTAAATTTTAAAACACGTGAGTAAAATATTTACAGGATAAGGGAATAAATATACCCAGCAATTTTATTTCTTAGAGGCTTGGTGGGGATGATGGCTACTTCTTCACAAATACGCTTGTTCGTATGGAAATCCAACGTCAATCGCGTGTAGTACTTCTCAATTATGACCTTTGCGGCCTTTTTAACTGTTTTAGTTCGGACACGACCCTTAAATTATACGGAAAATGTGAATATTAATTAAATCAAACCTTTACAAATATAAAATTTTCACGACAAATATAAACAATGAATTTTTTAATAAAATTTACACCGATTTCTACCTACCATGGTGAACACTTCAGCGGAAAAGAACAATTTACATACCCATATTGGCTGTGTATGATTGAAATCCACATGTTCTACTTTTCACATTAATCAGCTTTCGCTATACATTGTATCAACATGGACATGTTGGATAAACGGTTGTGACATGTATAGTAAAGTTGTACAGCCGATTTCCATATTGGTTCAGCGGTTACATGAAAATTAAAATGTTTTAATTTTTTGTGGGTGGAATTAGCGAATACACAATGAGTAGCACGGGTATACGCAGATTGTATAACCGATCTCTTTTACATTTTCTTTCTAGTTATCTACATCGAAAATATATAAAATTAACCCTTAACTGGTATCGTAAATTTTACTAACGAAACTAGTATCGTGGGGGCCGCGCGGCCCCCAATTAAAACTAGATTCTAGGAGACAAATGTCTACAATTTTTTCAAGAATTATTTTGATAGGACAAATAACAAGCTTGTTTTATGAAATTAATAAGTTTTTATTCATATACTTCTTTTAACTTATTTACTACAAGAGATCACAAAATTTGGACAATTTTTTGGTATTTTTTTCTTACCACTATAAAAATAAAAAAAACTATTATTTCGAAAGTCTTTAGCTAACATATGTATGTTTTCTTATTTCTTATAAAATCAACTTTGAAAAAATAAACTAAAACATAAGTATTTCAACGTTTAGTGGGGGTATAGTGGGGTCCGCACGGCCCCCGAAACGTACGTAGCTCCGCTCTGGTAAAAGCGTCAGCGCCGAACGTCCGACACCCGCCGCGTGTCGCGACGTAATGAGATTACTCAAAATGGCAGCCGCGTACTATGCGTAGTTTTTAAGAAATTCAAAAAAATAAAACGCGTGGGGTCTGCTCGGCCCCCACGATACCAGTTAAGGGTTAAATTAACATAATATAAAATAATAAAATAAAATTTCATCAATTATTATTTTGAACAATTTTCAGTTGATACCTATATTTTGCGAAATGTTCAACACCACTAATATGGCAATAATAAAGTTGGGCAACGCCATGTATATCTTGCTGGAACGAATATACTAAATAGTCATCCAACATCCGTGTGTGCTTTAAATAACGTGTTGATACAACATTTGAAGCGTGTATAGTCTGCATTACTCCATATAGCAAGACTTCCAACACCGGTTTTGATTCAAACAAGCTTATCACAGAACTACTCTGACCTTAGTAGCGGCAGGCTAATCACCTACTCTGCCAGAAAGCAAAATAGATTAACGAGACCAACGCAAGACTGAGGCTTGTAGAGGCCCGATGCTCCCGAGTGAAGTGAACAAGGAAAAAGAAAGAAACTCTCACAATATTGGTTACTCCATATATATCTTTGATTCATTCGCGCAGTTTTACGTTATTTCGTTTTTGTAAATCCAACGAAAGTGTCTCCGCGCTAAAGCTAGAATCCAATGCCTGTTCTTTCATACGTTGCCGCATATGACACTTGCTGACTTGTTTTGCTTGACTTGTATGACCAAATGAACGCTGGCATAACAATCAGAAGAAAACAGACATGTTAACCATATTAAATACTACATAATACATTTTTGAATCCTGATGTCAACTACAAGCTGTGAAAAAATGATAATGGTAAAAATGTACAAGATAAGCCGCCAATACGCCAACAACGAAAGTTTTGGGTGCGCCAATTATATTTAGATCCACAAATGAAAGACAAGGCTGTCCAATTCTTGCTGTCAAAAGTTAGTATTTGATTCTCTACTAATTACTAGAAAACAATAAAAAAATAAATTACAACAACAAAAGTTGTAAGACAAAAACAAAATTTAGTGCATATTTTACGCGTCAAAATAAAGTGTACAGAGATATATTTTACAAAAATGATATGATGCTTTCCATTTCAATTCAACCGGGCTACTCGGGTCATGTTCTTCGATTTCGATGTAACTTAAATATGTTGCTCTCTGGTCAAAATAATGAGACACGTATTTTTTTGTTCGCCCGAAAAAAATTTTTTTCAAGAGTTATCGGCAATTTTGTTTTTTGCCTCAAACTCGATTTTTTTTAATTATATAAGAAAAAAATTTTTTGAAATGCCCATAACTTAGTCAAAAATGAACCGATTTTAATAATTCTGGGTTCAAAATGATCGTAATTACTTACACAAGCGACTTCATGTAGAAACAATTGCAAAAAAGTAGTTGAAAATTTTTTATTTAGTAAAAAAGAAAAAAAATTTAAATTTTTTCAAAATTCAATATTTCAAAAAGGGCATTTTTTTTTTTTTTTATAACTTTTTCCAAATCAAAAAAACATCTCAAACTTTAATTGAGCTGCATGCCTAGTAGCTAAAATGCGTTGTTTTTGAGTAATGAATTTTTAAGTAAACACCCTGTTTCGCACTTTTTGTTTTTTGCAAAATAAAAAATTTTCAACTACTTTTTTGCAACTATTTCTAAATGAAATCGCTCGTGTAAGTAATAACGATCATTTTGAACCCAAAATTATTAAAATCGGTTCATTTTTGACTAAGTTATGGGCATTTAAAAAAAAAAATTTCTTATATAATTAAAAAAAATCGATTTTGAGCCGAAAAACAAAATTGCCGATAACTCTTGAAAAAAAATTTTTTCGGGCGAACAAAAAAGTACGTGTCTCATTATTTTGACCAGAGAGCAACATATTTAAGTTACATCGAAATCGAAGAACATGTCCCGAATAGCCCTTTTGAATTGAAATGGAAATAATCTATATAAGAAAATTTTTTTTAATTGCTCATAACTTAGTCAAAAATGAACCGATTTTAATAGTTTTGGGTTCAAAATGATCGTTATTACTTACACAAGCGACTTCATGTAGAAACAATTGCAAAAAAGTAGTTGAAAATTTTTTATTTTGCAAAAAACAAAAAGTGCGAAACAGGGTGTTTACTTAAAAATTCATTACTCAAAAACAACGCATTTTAGCTACTAGGCATGCAGCTCAATTAAAGTTTGAGATGTTTTTTTGATTTGGAAAAAGTTATAAAAAAAAAAAAATGCCCTTTTTGAAATATTGAATTTTGAAAAAATTTAAATTTTTTTTCTTTTTTACTAAATAAAAAATTTTCAACTACTTTTTTGCAATTGTTTCTACATGAAGTCGCTTGTGTAAGTAATTACGATCATTTTGAACCCAGAATTATTAAAATCGGTTCATTTTTGACTAAGTTATGGGCATTTCAAAAAATTTTTTTCTTATATAATTAAAAAAAATCGAGTTTGAGGCAAAAAACAAAATTGCCGATAACTCTTGAAAAAAATTTTTTTCGGGCGAACAAAAAAATACGTGTCTCATTATTTTGACCAGAGAGCAACATATTTAAGTTACATCGAAATCGAAGAACATGACCCGAGTAGCCCGGTTGAATTGAAATGGAAAGCATCATATTAATTTAGTATTTTGTTGATTTCCCTTTACCTTTGATAACGGAAGACAGTCTTCGGGGCATCGACTCAACTAGTTTTTTTGTGACGTCAGATGAAATTTTATCCCACTATTCCTTTATAGAGAGTTTCAGCATATCCATATTGGTGAGTGGCCAGGACATTTCTTCTACATATGGTTCAAGCAGCTCACAACTTCCGGAATCAGTCCAAGTATCCTCTGGGTAGCTTCCGTACACTCGTTCGAGAGCCAACGCTTGGTACCCGCCTGTACTGATGACGACCCCTGCAAACGAACTAGGGATAATGATTGGAAGGCATGCACCTGGAATGTTCGGTCCCCTAATGGGGAAGGTGCCTCTACCCAGCTGGTTGATGCTCTCGCAAGAATAAAGGCACTGCCATTCAACAGATGCGATGGACTGGGCAAGGCAAGAAGAGCATTGGGGGGGGGGGGGCGTTTTCCTGTAAGAACAAAGACGGCGATCTGGTGATTGACATCAGTATGCTCTGGATGTAAATGTAAATTATGAAGGGAACACTTCTCGAACCTGTTAAATAGTGACAGCTGCGCATGTCACATATAATGTGAAGATCCCAATCGCTGACGACGGAATTGTCGTTCCACTACCCGACCATGACGAGGTGAGAATAGCAATAACACGGCTGAAGAACAAGAAAACTGCGGACACCGACGGACTGCCGGCTGAGCTATTCAAACATGGCGGTGAGGAGCTGCATACATCAGCTTCTATGCAAAATATGGTCGGATGAAAGCATGCCTTCCGATTGGAATTTAAGTGTGCTCTGCCCAATCCATAAGAAGGGTGATCCTGAAACCTGTGCCAAACTGAATAAAGAAGCAAAGTGAATGGGTCTGATGGTGAACGAAAACAAAACGAAGTAACTTCTGTTGTCAAACAAATAGCGCACACGGATATCGGTGTCGACGTCACTGTTGACAGTTATGATTTCGAGGTTGCAAGATACTTCGTTTATGTAGGAACCAGCATTAATACCGATCAAAATGTCAGCCTTCAAGTCCAACGGAGAATATCCCTTGCCACAAGTGCTACTTTGAACTAAGTAGGCAATTGAGTAGTAAAGTTCTCTCTGGACGAATAGAACTAACAATCTGCAAGGCTCTCACTATGCCCGTTCCAATGTATGTCGCAGAAGCTTGGATGATGAGAACATCCGATGAGCCGTTCTTTTGAGTGTTTGTGAGAAAGATGCTGCGAAAGATGTTTAGATCTTTACACATTGGTGACGGCGAGTATCGCAGGTGATGGAACAATGAGCTTTACGGCAACCTTGGTTTAGACCCACCATGGCAAGCTCTGCGATGAGCAGTTTGGTAATTGCACTAGCATTGTATGATATACATTTGCATTCGACTAAAATGCGTCTGTCGAGGTAGGATCAACCAAAACAGAAACGAAAAAATTTAATCAAGGTAGTGTCACTAGAATAACTGATTGAATTTGTTTCAATTGCACTACTTCTAAATCTGATATGAATTCGTCTTAATTTACGCGTGACACGAAAATCTCTGTAGCCCATACCAAGGCGAGTTCAAGTTTAATATTGAAACATTATTTCTCACCCAATATTTTCAATAAAAACTTAAAAAATAGCTTTGTATGACACAGTACAAAGTAATATTTAGCTTAAAAAAATAATACAAATGAAATCTTCGATCTCAAAAACCGAAATATACAGTGACTTTCCAGAAGAATACCGGGAAAAACATTATTTGATCGCATTCTATTTCTGCTGTATTTGAAAAACCAGCTAACACCAATAATAATCTCAGCCTTGAGGTCCAACAAGTACGACTTTGGACTAAGTTGTACTATCACTACTCATTATGTCCGTCCTACTGCATCGCATAGAAGCTTGGAGATGATAATATCTGATGAGGTGTCCATTGAAGTATTCAAGAAAAAAATTATGGAAACATTTTTAAACCTTTACGCGGTGGCGACGGCGAATATCGCAGTCAATGGAATAATAATCTGTTTGTGCTTAAGGGTAACATAAACATGGTGCAGCAAACAAAGAGAAGAAGAGAAAGAGGAAGGGCTCCTTTGCGTTGGACAGATAGATAAATTTGGTAGTCCAACTGGCGCCGGTTACCATTAGAAACAAACGACTGGCTCGCGTTGTTAAACTAGCTAAAGCGATTATCGCTTCTATCAACAAGAAGAAAAAGAATATGGTGGCTTCTGAAAACCGCTTCTTTATATTTCGCGATTGGAACAACCGATGACGCCATTGCAGACATTGATAATATTGTGGTTTTAAGGTTTGTGAATTTTAAATGAAACAAACTAATAAAAATGAATTACCGCGGGTTAAATTCTGAAAGCACGAATTATAAAAATGAAAAATGCAGTTTTTTGCGTTTTTTTGCCGATGACGCCGTTGTAAGAAAGTGTGTGCGTGTGTGCATATTTTGTTGTATTTTAACAGTTTTCGTTGCTTTCGCTTACTTTTAATCGCCTTGATACGAAAAAATCGTTCACAAAACGTGTCGATAAATAATTTTTATTCGCATGAACCGTGAATACCTTCAATAATGCGAATTTTTTCGCAATGATATGGCAACGCGCAACTTATTTTATTCAGACGCCTAGTTTCTTCATTAAAAAGTGCATGTTTTGACTTTAATGAGATATTTGAAGATTTTACAATTTCTTTTGGTTTTCAATTAAATTAAATTCTGCTTCGGATTACGTTGTTACAATGTCACAGGTGTCGAATAAGTCTGGAACTGGCTGGCCAAGGCGAAGTAGTCAGGGACACGTAGATAGCAATGTAAATAATGGCTTACAAAAGTACTCGACCGGTCAGTGCTTGGCTATAAATCGGACAATCAATTTGTAAGTAATTACCCTGGACAATCCATTCATATTTTGTTTTATGGAGTCTCCAATCGCATTGCTCCTACTTTAAATTTTAAAATAGGTTTTGTTGTGTATAAAAATAATTGTTTCTCTTCAGTTACATTTGGTAGTCATGAGTAAATCAATTTATTAACAGACACTTGTGCCCACTATAATCACGCTGGAATCACTCGGATTTACTTATATTTGGACGGCAGCAGCATTCAAAAGATTTTTAAGAGGTCTAAAATTTTAGCAATTGTTGGAGTTTAAACAGCTTACTAAACCCTGCCAGCTGCGGTGGAATCACCGGTCGTTACCATCAATTCCATCTAATGGGACGCCGAAGGCCCAAGAAATATGTTGTTTCGACATGATGGCCTCAAAGCGAAAAGACTGTTACATTAGTAGATTTAAGGGGACACTAATAAGTGGTTAGGGTTGTGTGGGGAAATATGACATGCCGGTTTCGAGTATGTTAGGAGCGAATCTGGATATGTAAGAGTTTCGCTGCTTCAGTACCTGGAACGAGATTATATATATATATATATATATATATATATATATATATATATATATATATATAATTGGCGTGTACACCCTTTTGTGGGTGTTTGGCCGAGCTCCTCCTCTTATTTGAGGTGTGTGCGTCTTGATGTTGTTCCACAAATGGAGGGACCTACAGTTTTAGGCCCACTCTGAACTCCTCGTGTTTTTCTTAATTTTGGAGTTTCACCGAGATTCAAACCGACGTTTTCTCTGTGAATTGCGAATGGTAGTCGGCTACGGCGGTTGCCTTTTTCGTACGTCAGCTTGTAACTTTACCTAAGTGAAAGATGCAGCGTGACTACCATTTCATGGGTCCTGGTTTGAATCCCATTGTGGGCATTACAAAGCTCAGCAAGTACCTCATATACCTCAAAAATTCTTAACAAAAACCATCAGTAAGGGACTGTCGGTGAATGCCGTTAACAGTGTGCCTATATACTGTGAAGTCCAGTGGTTATTATGAACAATGTGTTCCCTGCCCTGAATTCAGTATCTGGGAATTTTCACCGATTGCGCAGCATTAGTCCTCGGAGACCAGAGCACAAATATTTGTTAAGCACGGCGCGGCAAAAGCCATGGGTGTATTTCCAGAATGTTTATAAAAGGATCATCTGCTACGGTCAACATTTCTGCGCCATTGAGTTTAAACGAAGTAAAAGTAAAAATTAATTTATAATCCCTACCGAGAAGTGTGTAAATTGTGCGTCATGGTATGGAGATACATATCAACGGAAGGCGTTTGAGCCATAGCGTTGAGGAAGGAACGGGCTAACAAACGCCGCCCAAAAATTTGGCCTCGTAGACCCCTAACATTCTCAAAAATTAAAGTATAAATTGTATTAAGATAAAAACCCGAAACAGAAGTCACTTTTATGTAGAACATGTATGCTTTATCACTGCAGCAAAGTGATAGATACACCTGTACTAAGTCCGGACCTAAATCCAATAGAAAATTTATGCGCGCACTGAAAAAAGTGGCATGGGTAAAGCTACCTGAGCGGTGTGTGATCTTGAGAAACTGATTTCTTTTATGCCAAGATAGCTACAAACAGTTATTGATGCTAATTGTGACCTGTGACCACACAAAATAGTGGTAATATCAATTGTATGGAATTTAGTGTTACTTGCGATTACCAGCAGCGATCAACTTGCGGGATGCGCGTTTGCCTACGTACTCTTTAGTGGGAATGAGAAGAGTGGCGAAGGTGTCCTCAGCTAATTCCGCGGAACCAACCACAATTACTACATAGGTCTAGTAAACTGTGATAGTCCTTGGTCGGGGAAAAATCCGTGTCAATCCGGATAAATTTTTTTTTTTTGGTGAGGTGGGTTCAAAATGCTTACGCACTTATAGACACCGTCATCTACTGCGTCGAGTGGTATGGCCACCTCTCCTTCTGGGGAGACTCTCTTTTCGGGACTACTTTCTGTATTACTTCGGGAGGGCCCAGAAGGACATTCATAAAGGACCTATTCTATTCACCCACGTCTGGGTCCATTGTATTTCTAGCCAGCTTTCATGCTGCAGATTCGACTTTTTGTGTCTCTATCTGTGCGGCTTCGCTTTGCACTGTGTCGAGGTCTATCTTTCTTTCCCTATTACATTTTCGATGTATTTCTTTACCGTGTTCTAGCTGTCCTTGCGTTCGGCGCGTTGTCGCCAATCTGCTTCCTCAGATCATTTCTTTCCGCGAGCCATCATTCACAACTAAAAAAAAAGGTAAGCCTGCAGTCAAGTTGAATACTTGGATATTTCACTACTTTTTGGGTCACTAATGATGTGTCTCCTATTTACATGCTGACTTCGAGTGGCATGTGACTTCGTGTCATAAGGAAGACTTCGGTCTTATGTTCGGCGTGGTCCTCAAACCATATTTGCGTCCTAATCATAACTTGGTTCAGCTTCTTCCTAGCGTCCTCAGTGTCCCCGGCGTCATCTCGTCGTAGTTCAGATTTAGAGATCGGGGCCGATAATAGATCCTTGAGCTGCGCCAGACGTTACCGCTTTTGTTTTTTGGCCATATGATGTGTCGTACAGCAGTTCATGCATTGTAAACCTCGAGCATCACGTCAGATCGGCTTTCAGCCACAAGTTTGAGAGCGTTAGTTGGGATGACGTCTGAGCCTGGAGCTTTGCTTCTTTTGAGTCTTCTTGCCACGGTTTTAAGCTCTTCCTCAGTGAAGGGTGGGATCACTGTCTAGGTGCGGGGCTGTGAAGTGGGCGTTTAGCTTTCCCGTTACATTTTTCTAGTCCACTTCCCAAGGATTGCTGTTTAGATCCCTTCGAAGCTTCCCCCATTTTCCCTTCTTACTAGAGATGATTGCATGTTTCAGCGCCTTCTATTACGGAGGCAGGTTACTCTGAACTCTGCGATTTCTGTTGTTCACCAGTACACAGGTCGTTTTCTTAAGCGTAGCCCCGCCACCGTCACCACTAATGTGCGGTGTAGCGTCAAAGTGAGCTAGGAATGCTTCAGTGTTCACTTTGGCCATGTTCCATTTGCGACTGCTCTTTGTTTTAGGTATTGGGGTAGGGTCAGTTCTCGCATTGACCCGGAAAGTGATAAACTGATAGTCACTTCCAGTATATTCTTCCAGAACTTCCACTCCTTGATTGCCTCAGCCAGGCTATCAGTCACTAGGGTGATATGCGGCGTAGTGTATTCACATCTCGGTCTCCTGAAAGTAGTGGCGTTGCTTGTCTGACGGCGAATGCACTATCGATGGGTAGCCAAAATGTGGCCGTTCCTGTTTCGCCCTCGAACCAGGTTCTCTTGGCGATCCGTTCGTACAGCTCGCTGATGGTGACCGCATCTAGCTCCCTCTCAAGAGCTATTTGTTCGAGCAGAGTGTCTGCTGTGTCACTTCTTAGCTAGAGTACATCTCTTTGACTCTGCAGGGGCTGCTTTGCAGTCTTTAATTTTGTGCCCTGGTTTCCCGTATCTGATGTACGTCTTCTTCTTTCAGTGCCAGCGCAGTTTGCTTGTGTGATGTAAAAAGTATGGTGTCAGTCTTCGTTTTCCTGACCGACTCTTTTTTTTTGACCGACTCATCAGTCGTAATCTTCGCGCGCAAGTTCTTCAGCATATCTACATAACTATGGCTTTCTGTGCGTTTTATCACAACAGCTTCTGGCATTACGTGTTGTGTTCGTGGCTTGCTTCTTTTGTTTGGCTCGGCTAGCTTATCCTTCGGCTTCTTTCGGTTGCCCCTCTTTGTAACTGTCTGCCAGCTCTCATCCGTTTTCTCAGGGAGTCCTTTTTGTTCTTGCTGTGCCCATTTGCCCTGGCATTCTTACAGCAACCGAACTGGTTGCCTTTCGCTTCGGGTTTGTCGTCGCAGAGGTGGGAGTATTTGCTATCGGTTCGAGAGCACCCTTCCGTCTTCTTCTGCCTTCCACGAACGTCTGTAGCTTAGCGTTACATCCACCAGCTGATCCATTTTGGATACTCCAGCTTTGACTTCGTTGTTGGTGTTTTTTTGAGGTCTGGACGCCTGGTGCATTGACATCACCAGCTTGCATTGGAAGATTGCATCTTCCTCCATCTTTCTCATGTTTTAATCAGCTCAAGCCGGGGAGACATTTCAATTGCGTCGATTGACGCGCTTTATTTTGTAGCGATCGTCTTTGTGTTGCCATTCGCTGGGATGGGAGTGACTAGTCGCTCTGCCACTGCGAGAGTGCTGGTTGTCGTATACTGCGCTACTGATGTTAGTGTGCCCGTCGTCGTTTGCGCGGCTAACAGCTTTGGCATTTTGACTTCAGGCCGCTATCCTTACTCGAAATTGTAGTTTCCCTAAGTGTCCCCATGGTTATCTATGCAAGCACGGAGGCCATGCGCGCGTTGACTCTACGCTTCATGGGCATTAGAGTTCAGAGCCAGGACAGGAACTAGTCAGGAATTCTCAACTGAGCCTGCACCACCAACTTAACCAGAGTTTTAACGGGACGGAGGCGATTGTAGCATTAGCCTATTCGCCATTTCCGTGAGGTGTCGCCCTCCTGTACTGAGGTGATAGGATACTTCTTTCACCACATAGACTGTATAATCTAAAATTTTTTCCAGTATACCGTAATCAGGATCTTACTGGTCTCGATCCTGATGAATTTTATAGCCCTGCCGCTGGAGGTACTCGGGGCATATGAGGCCTTTCGAACCGAGCCCCTTCCTCTCCTACCGGACTGGGACAGTCAGTCTGGGTATGTCAGTCGTACATATACTTTTCTTCAAGCGTAAAAAAAGTTGGAAAGCTGTATTGAATTTTGAATTACTCTTAAGATTACTTACTTTTTAATCCCATATCATTAGTGATCTCTGTTTTCTCTCATCATATGCTGAAACCGCCTATGATAAAAATTTGTGAAGAAATCTTTGCTCCCTATATAGGATGTTGTTACAGGATGAAAAACACCTAACCGACATAATAACTAAAGAGTATTTTTTAAGAGCTATAGGAAAGTTTTTCAAAAAAAAAAACGTAAAATTCAAAAAAATGCATGGAATTTTTATTTAAATCGATAGTACAGTCCATATTTTAATGATTGAAAATTCTTCTTAGTTGGCGCGATAGGCGTTTATGCGATTTTTGCCGATTTTAACAAAGCGCGCCAGTCGTTTCTTTCTCTTGCTAATCGGCGCCAATTTGACACACCTAGTGAAGCCAAGTCCTTCTCCACCTGATCTTTCCAACGCAGAGGAGGCCTTCCTCTGCTACCACCAGCTGGTACCGCATCGAATACTTTCAAGTCGGAGCGTTTGTATCCATTCGGACATGACCCAGCCAACGTAGCCGTTGGATCTTTATTCGCTGCGCTATGCCTATGTCGTCGTAAAGCTCATATCGATATCATTGGCATACGCCAACAATTGTACGCTCTTATAAAATATTGCGCCTGAGCGATTAAGTTCTGCGGCTCGTACGATCCTCTCCAACATCAGGTTAAAGAAGTCCAACGACAGCGATTCGCAGCATCTTTGAACAAGTACGGTCCAATGATACCTCCAGCCCATAAACCGCACCAAACTGTGACCTTTTCTGGATACATTGTTAGCTCTTGCAATTCGTCTGGCTGATCTTCACTCCAAAATCGACAATTCTGCTTATTTACGTACCCATTGATCCAAAAATGAGCTTCCTCACAATTTTTCGATAAAAAAGTGGATCTTCGGCCAACTTTCCAAGAGCCCATTCACCAAAAATTCTGCGTTGCGGTAGGTCATTCGGCTTCAATTCTTGCACCAGCTGTATTTTGAAAGGCTTCACACCTAAATCCTTTCGCAAAATTTTCCACGTTATTGAGTAACAGAGGCCCAATTGCTGCGAACGGCGACGAATCGATAATTGATGGTCATCATTAACACTGGCCGATACAGCTGCGATATTTTCTTCAGTTCGCACTCTACGTAAGCGTGTTGGTGGTTTGATGTCCAATAATGTAAATTTGGTTCTAGATTTAGTCACAATAGCTCGAATAGCCGTTTCAGTGGGTCGATTAAACTGACCATAAAATGGAAGAAGCGCGCGATAAACTTTCTTAACAGAACACGCATTTTTATAATAAAATTCAATGATTTGCAAGTGATGTTCGTTTGTAAGACGATTCATGGTTAAATTATAGACCAAACTGAAGATGTTTGACAGTGAAACAAAACACGAAACGTACGTCAGCTGTTTAAACTAACTATATCAAAAGATAATAGCTAAAAAATCACCCGTTATAAATAATTGAAAGTTTCACCATAAGGAAAAACAATCGGAAACTGATTTTCAAGTTCAATTTTTTTCTGCTTTGCTAATGTTTTCTAAAATTTTAGTTTTTAGTTGGTCACGCCTTAGTGTTAAAATATACAATTAATTATTTGTACATAATTATTTAAATTTTCAGATATCCCTTAACCAATTACACATTTGGAACAAAGGAGCCATTGTTTGAGAAAGACCCATCAGTACCATCGAGATTTCAACGTATGCGAGAGGAATTTGATCGTATTGGAATGCGGCGCTCGGTGGAAGGCGTCTTGTTAGTCCATGAACATGGTTTACCACATGTATTACTTCTTCAATTGGGTACAACATTTTTTAAGCTTCCCGGAGGCGAGCTCAATGCAGGGGAAGATGAAGTAGAAGGTCTGAAAAGACTTCTAACTGAAGTAAGTTTTAAAATTGAATGATTTGAAGAATTAAATTAATCATAATATAATATACGAGGAGTGTTCAAAAAATAAAGTGAATTTTTAAATTTCGCGGACTACGATCTTTCGATTATTATTTTTTTATGTGATTGTTATTTTTTTATATGATTCGACGATTGTCCATAACAATTTTCTTCACTTTTTCAACATTTTCATCGGTTTTGGATGTGCTGGGGCGTTCAGAATGAGCGTCCTCATTCACATCTTCTCGACCTTCTGTAAAGAGCTTCCACCACATGTGATCATTTTATTGACTCAAGGGTACTTTCACCGTATGCCACTGTCAACATTTCAAGTATTTTTGAGCACTTAATTCCATTTTTTACACAAAGTTTGATGCAACTTCTTTTATCAATTTTGTTTCTGTTAGCAGAAATCGCCGAACACGCAAAGCACTTGTCTTATTTATGCCTCTCACAAACAAGCTAAACATGCTATATTGCTAAAACCGTGAACATATCTTCGAGACGAGTGTACCAACATAAAAAAATAATAGTCGAATATACCTAGCCCGCGAAATCTTAAAATTCGGTTTTTTTTAACACACCTCGTATATTTTCAAACTTTTTATATATTTTAAAATAGCTTTAAATAATTGAATTATACGAATTTACACTTTACAATTCTCTTACAATTTTAGTTATAGAATATTGAAACAATTTTTGTGATATGGTGAATATCATTATTTGGTATTTCGCTTATCGAATTTAATTGAGCAACGAGTCTAACTGAAATTTGTGTTTCTTACGAAATATTACATGCAAAAGCGTGAAAAATGTCAACGGTAGGTTACGGAACTGAATAATGTCGAAATCTTAAATATAACAGCTGTGTAAAGAGTTTAAAACGGGCCGTACTGTGGGGATGACATTTTTTCGTTCCGATCGTCGGTTTATTTCTATGACTGACGAAACAGTTGAAGAATTGCGAATGTTGAGTGTTTGGTCGAGCTCCTCCTCCTATTTGTGGTGCGATGTTGTTGCACAAATGGAGGGACCTACAGTTTCAAGCCGACTCCGAACGGCAGATATTTTTTATAAGGAGCTTTTCATGGCAAAAATACTCTCGGAGGCTTGCCATTGCCTGCCCAGGGGCGACCGCTATTAGAAACACTTTTTCTTCATTTTGGTTTCATTCGGTTTCATCGAGATTCGAACCTACGTTCTCTCTGAATTCCGAATAGTAGTCACGCATCAACCCATTCGGCTACGGCGGCCGCCGTTGCGTGTGTACTGCGTATACAATACATAAATCAAATTTCTTTAATTGCCGTAGTGTGATTCACTCCAAATTTCTGCCGCCAGGACTTCCTTAGGGTAGGTAGCACCACCACCACATTAACATCATAACCACACTATATCTTTCCTCACTTTGGACGGCAAAGATGAAGTTAGAGATCTTCAGATTCTCGGCGCATTACGTCCGCTTTTGTTGATTGTGTGAATTTTCGACAAGAGGCATCCTCTGTAATAATGGTAGGTGTTATCGGTAAGTTCTGAGGTTGACATGCTATACAACACAAAACGTAGAATATAGCAATTTCTGATAACGGCTTATGGTAAAGGGAATGAAAGCGTATGTCATGTAAGTATTTCTGAAGTAACTTACATACAGTGTCGGACAAAACATTTGCAGCTGGAATGTATCTTTAGACATTTTTTCTTTTACAAAACCATTAAAACTTTGTTTGCTTTATATAACGGTAAATAAATTCATGTTGTATCCGTTTCGTCAACTTTGATCGAGACGATTCAAATTTGTGCGCAAAATGAAGGAAATCCAGAGAGTTTCAACAAAATCTAAATAATTTCGCACCGAAACTGTGCGTCGAGTGCTACGTGCACATGGCTTCAATGATCGAGTAGCACGAAAGAAACTCGGCATCAATCAAAAAATAAAAAAAACATGTAAGGAGCTGCGTTTACCAGAAAATTGGAAACTAAGAGTTTTGATTTTTAGAAGACGGCAACTTCTCTGACGAGTCGAAGTTTAATCCTTTTGGCTCGGATGGATAACTCGGATGACTCATGTTTAGCTGAAACCTTATACTGAGCTCCTAAAAAGCAGCCAATTCTAAAACATGGGCGTAACAGTATTAAGGAATGAGCGTGTATGTAAGCAGCTGGCGTTTGAAATTTAGTCCTTGTTGAGGGTATTATGTTATCCATACGGTGTACTAAAAGATAACCAACTACAAAGCACCGATAAACTAGGAAGATGACGAGATTTCCCTTTTACCAAGACAACGATCCAAAGCACAAAGTGGCAATTGTGGTTGGCTTGAATTTGTTCGCATTTAATGCATCTCCGGTCCTGTCTCCCGACATCAACATGAGAATTTACATACAGTCACTCACACCTTATTTGATACAGTGTTCATATTTCATAATAATTTGCGAAAACGAAAAAACAGAGTATACAGATATTTTATTTATTTCATTTTATTTCATTTATCAACATTAAATGATTGTATGTGGCTTATTAGAGAACTATATCCGCAAACACCAAATAAGTAACAAAGAAATAATGAAAAGCATAATTTCGGCAGAGTGGAAAAAAATCGGATCACAAACTAGGAAGAAGCTAGTAGAGTCAATGCCTGCTAGTTTAATCGCTGCATTAAAGGATATTACATTAAGTATTATCCTGCTGAGGTTTTCATGAAAACCAAATAATGACGAAAGCACTGGTCAAGAATTGTTCTTTTTCATATCTGGCGGAAGACAACGTTTGTTGGATCGTATGGTGCCAACTATAGCAGCGAGACGCTTAGCTCCATTCAATGTGACGAAACAATTATCGGCTATTATTGTACGGCCGCTGTTTACATATCGGTTGGATAATTGTAGCATCACATTTTCCCCTTGATCAACTTCACGCTCTTCTCCTTCTGTTCGGTCACAATACACCTTTCCTTGCAACGGATATTTTGTTTTGGAGTAATATGCCCACCAGATTTTTATGCCGAATTTCGCCGGTTTTGGTGGAATATATTGCGTGAATTTTGTTCGGCCTCGATATGGAAATAGTTGCTCATCGCTTGTAAAATTTTCATGCGGGTCATAATTATCTTTGAGGTTTTTATTCAAGATATTCCATATATCACGAATGGCGAAATTCTTTGGCGAAATTCATGGGTTCGACTGTTATCAAAACAAATATATCGTGCCAAAATTCTGAATCGATGATAAGACATAGCTGAACGAAAAATGGGCAATGAATCCGAACGCCACAAAACTACCGCTTTCTGCATATTATTGTGTGTTACACCCATGGCCAAAAGAATACCAATAAATGCATCAAGATCAGTGCTAGTCAAATCAATCCAAACTCTTTGTTTTGAATCAGGATGTGCTTCATTCCATTTTTGAATGGCCTCTCTTGCATATCGATTTGTTTCCGAAATGATAATGAATAAAATGAAATGATAATGAAAAAAATTTCTTTAATACCTCAATAGCAACGGAGTTTTGGTGCTTTGGGCCAGAGCGAAATCGCATAATATGTATTATGTTGACGAGTACGAATAGCCGTACATGGCTTATCTTTCTTCCATTCTGTTCCATCTCTGCCGTAGAAAGAATGATCATTAGCACTTTGTTCTGGCGTAGCTGTCGGCTCATGCAATACATCATTCTCGATTTCTTCGTCACTGTCAAGTATTTCATTTGGTTTGACTATTTCTTCCTGCTCAATATCAGATGCATCTTCTTCAGGCAATTAATCAACATCTCGATCATCATCACCACCATATGGATCCTCTTCCTTATCGTCTTCTTCATCTCTATTTTCACGACGAATATCACTCAACAAAACCGAAGAAATTCAGTCATAAAAATCAATACTCGAGCTTCTCCTACGTAATCTTGTGTTATAAACAAATTCCACTTCATCACCCAGTATGATCAAAACAAACGAAAAAGAATATCGCGTAAATGACGCTTTATATGGCGCGTAAATAACTTTTGTTTGTCACTAACGTGTTATATGTTCAACGTTTACTGGGCAACTGATGAACAGAATGAGAAAAAGAAACGACGAAGAATACATATACGGGCCATATAGCGTTTCCTTTTTGAACCACCTATTTTTTTGAGAATGGTAACACAAATGACATGTCAAATGTGTTCATAATTTACCTAAAGGTTTGACATTTACGAAATGGGACGCTATACGCTTGAACAAAATTGGGAAATATTGAAAACCTATCGTTTGACCGAAGATGAGCATTTTTACCGAAAAATCATCTTTTCTGATGAAGGTCATTTTCACATCGGTGGCTACGTCAATAAGCAAAATTGTCGGATTTGGAGCTCAGAAAATCCACACGTTACTGTAGAGAAGCAAATGCATCCACAACGAGTCACTGTTTGGTGCGTTTTTTGGTCTGGCGGCATCATCGGGCCATTTTTTTTCGAAAATGAGCGAGGAGCCGCGGTTACAGTAAATGGCGAGGGTTACCGTTACATGCTCAACGAGTTTTTGTTTCCAAAAATTGAAGAGGATGACATGGACGACATTTGGTTTCAACAGGACGGTGCAACTTGTCACCTGCCAAAGTTACACTCGAACTTTTGGCTACCGTTTTTGAATTCCGATATCAATTGGCCGCCTCGTAGCTGTGATTTAAGCCCGTTGGACTATTTTTTGTGGGGAGCCGTTAAGGACAAATGCTATGCAAACCATCCATAGACGATTGATGCTTTAAAACACGAAATCGAAGTTGCCATTCATGAAATTGGAGCCCAAACAATCGAAAATGTGCTTAAAAATTGGGTTGATCGAATGGCCTACTGTAAAGCCAGTCGTGGCATTCATTTGAACGATATTATTTTTCATTCATAAATGACAATGTTCAATCTTCAAAATAAAAAAAAAGTTTGAAAAAATATTTAGTTTTTTTTTTATAGCCGATTCAAAAAGAAAATTTTACATGGCCCACCCTGTATAACCAATACACACAATCACATTCAGTTTCCCTGTATTCGTGTTTTTGTTCATTATTTTCGCGCTATTTTTCAACGTTCATTCTTCAGTACAAACGTAGAAATAACAAAGAAACGAGACCAAAGATGGTTTATCTATGAACGCACACATGTCTAAATATAGATTTACCATGAAAAAGAAAAAAATAAGCAGGTAAAATAGTCAAAATGTATCATATCACATATGTTTTCATACATTTTGTATAGGAGTCTAGACAGACCCGAGGTGTACAACTAAAGGTGTAACTTTTTACATCCTTTTTTTCGTCCTGTTCGAGGATTCTGTTAAAATAGTTGTATTCATACATCGAAAGCAAATGAAATTTTAGGAAGCCAACTAGAAGCACAAGTCGTAAGCTATAAAAGAAATATATTAAATTCACGTACAAAGTCAAAAAAGGTCTAGCCAGAACCGGGTGTACAACGGAATGTTAAAACTTACCTTCAATTTTTGCCTTTGTACATATACTATACAAACATTGCATCAGCTTTTTTAGTGATACTTCGGTTGCTTTGGTTGCACATGGTTTAATATTTTTATATTTTCTCGTTTCCTTCTTTGTGCTGTAATCTCCTAAGATACTTTTGGATAGGCAGAGTTCAATAAAACAATTGCCGTTATAACAGTATACGTTAGCACTAGGTTTCGTAATTTCATTAATTTTGAAGTGTATTGGTCAATGAGTCAGTCAAAATATAGTGGTGCAAGGAGTGCGCTGCGAAAGAGCAATAGGGTTGAAAAACTTACAAAACGAAGTCCGGCGAAGTCAAATCAGGAGATATTGGTAACCACTCAGCCTTTAAACGAAATATTTTGGAGCGGTCTCAGTAGGGTTAACCTTCTCGCATTGCTCCGAAATGGGAGTTAACTTGATGTTGCAGGGGTATAATAATAACCTTATGCAATAGCCTTGTTTTGAAAGATGCTAAGGCCAAATTTTTTATCCAATTGTGGTGACCATCTTGTCCTACCTTACCTATTTTTTATTTTATTTTAAAGATATATGTCATTCCTGCGCGAAATCTACAACCTTCATATGCCCTTCGCCGCAGCTCTTTTCTTGGTTGGATGCAGAAGAATACAGAAGTACAAAATTATAAACATGATATTTAAAACTTTGATAATTTGAATTAATCGAAAAATTTGGGAATTCATCTTTTCATTTTTGATGCGAATTTCGCTTTGGACACTTTTTTTCTACTGGACGTCATATTGTTTATTCTATTACATTTGCATTTTCCTGTCTAACCACAACCTCAAAGTATTGTCTAAAACAATCTTTATATCGCAATTACAATAGTCTATTACTATTACTTTTTTTCTATTACTTTTACAGACTTTGGGACGACAAGATGGAGTAAAACAGGACTGGATTGTAGAGGACACAATTGGAAACTGGTGGCGTCCGAATTTTGAACCTCCTCAGTATCCATACATTCCGCCACATATCACGAAACCAAAAGAGCACAAGAGATTGTTTTTGGTGCAGCTGCATGAAAAGGGTAAAGTAAATTTTTTTAGGAAAATAAATATTTATTCTGAATGCCGATTGCCTTCTGGCAAGTGAAAATAAACCCTTAGCTGTCATGGAAGTAATGTGAATATTCTTGATATATTTATGCAACGTATAGTATAGTTTGCTATGCGAAAATTCAAATTGAGGAGTAAAGTGTATTGTAAGATGAATGCTCTTGAACCGACTAACAAGTGAATGAGATGCCAAAACAAAGCCAAGAATTCGCCTTGAGGTGAACTTGTACATGTAAGGTTAGGTTAGGTAGTGCTGTCTGATCTGCAAAAAGATCTAACTTAGACCCCCAGGGCCCATTATGTTGTCAGTGCTATGAATCTGGAGTCGAATATATCATTTTATGTAATTCTCAATGCACGTCTTCGCGAGTTTTAACAGTCGTTCAGGCTTTTATCTTTCAGTGATAAAATAAAGTTTGCAGTTCTTGTATTACAAGTCCTTTTCATAATTTTGACAGTTCTCGGTTGAAGGTTCTCATATCGACTGTGTTTCCCGAGCAAGTTTCTCATTTATTTCCGTTTTCAGAAAGGAAAGTGAAGGGTATATGTCTGACGTGCTCAATCTCGGCAAGCGAATACCTGCTTTAGCGAGCTCATAGGCTCTCTTTTCCTTCTATTCCTTTGTGATTTGTATGTAGTAAATAGTCAGACTTCATCCATTTTGAATCTGCACTGCTGGACACATTCTGAGTTAGTGCAAGGAGCCATAGTTTGGCTTGGCCGCTTCGCTACCAATGAAAATGATTGTCCGAATATTAAGAGGAGTTCATTCCAGAACCAATTTAGCTGCTTTTGTTTTGATATAGATTTCAGCTACAGTAGTTAGGGAGTCTGAAAGACTTGTGGAGCCGAAAATTGCGGACAAAAGACAGCCGCTCCTACTCCTTCCGCCATTTTGGACCCGTCTGTAAAGAAATTTTTCGAATGGTAAGTCGCTCGTATCTTCTGTCGAGTTCTGTCTCGCCATCAAGGCGAATTCATATTTTTGTTTTGATATCTCGTTCGCTCTTTATTGTTCGCAGTCGGTTTCACTGTTTGCAACAGATGTTGCTTCAAATGTTCCTTTCAGCTTCACGCAACGAAAAGTTCGGCATTGTCACAAATAAATCAATGATTTTGTGATCTGGCTTTGGAGATGCATTTTTTTGGGTCTCGTCCGGGGAAGTTTTTAACTTCGGCATACCATTGCACCCATTTATTAATGAACGTCTTTTTGATTCATTAGCTTTAGATGCACGTGACATTTTTGGAACTTTAGGGTGTGTGAATAGAAACACTGCTTAAATTCGTTTTTCATACGCGGAACTCATTTTGTAAGAATATCGCACGCTTTCTAACTTTCTCAAAAAACTAACAAATTACACAACTCGTGCAAAAAGTAGACGCCTATTTAACAGCATTTAAATTTTTTTTATAACGGAAGCATAAGTTTGAATTTTGCCAGTCACGCTTCTATTAGACATACTGTAAACCAACCATCAAATTAAATTTAGATAAATATATAACATTAGCAAAAACTAATAATTTTTATTTTTTAATGATTTTTTCATCTATATTGTAGCTTTATTTGCTGTTCCTAAAAATTACAAGCTCGTAGCAGCACCCTTATTTGAACTCTATGACAATTCTCAAGGATATGGCCCAATAATATCATCACTTCCTCAAGCTCTATGCAGGTATGCATCTTTAGCATAATTATATTTTTATAGAATATGTTTCATTTAGTTTACTTCTAAATTTCAGATTCAATTTTATTTATATGTAAAAGGACGCCGGGGGTTTCGTGACATTTTAATAGTTAATCTAAATAAATCCAAAATGATCTTTAAACATATTTTAATGTCTGTAGTTATAGGATTCTATTTAGATGAACTTAACCTATATTAAATAAAGCGTGGTGTACAAATAAAACATAACTATGTATACATTTTATTTTTAAATTAAATCGTTTCTTCTGCTGAAATGAAAGAAGGCACACTATATGGAAAAGTGAAATAAATCATGACTTTAACCAAAACAGTCAAAATTTAATACCACTAAGAGGTAAATGATGCTAGTAGAAGTCATAGAACATTTCTTTAGGCACTAATGCTAAGTAAATAATCAAAGAATTATATAAATATATATATATATATATATAATTGGCGCGTACACCCTTTTCGGCCGAGCTCCAACTCGTATTTGTGGTGTGCGCCTTGATGTTGTTCCACAAATGGAGGGACCTACAGTTTCAAGCCGATTCCGAACGGTAGATATTTTTATGACGAGCTTTTTCATGGCAGAAATACACTCGGAGGTTTGCCATTGCCTGCCGAGAGGCGACCACTATTAGAAAAATGTTTTTCTTAATTTTGGTGTTTTCACCGAGATTCGAACCGACGTTCTCTCTGTGAATTCCGAATGGTAGTCGCGCACCAACCCATTCGGCTACGGCGGCCGCAAAGAATTACCCATCCATTTATTACGTCTATAATAAAGAACATACAGGGGCGATCAGAAGTGGCTAAATGTGTTCCGAATATATTTAAAATTAAAAAAAATATGTATTACAAAATAAAAAATTATTTAGTCAATTTTGTTCGGCGATAGATTTTATGACATAAAACTTAATATTATTATTGTGTCCACAGACCTTTAACCTTAATAAAGTATTTATACGTTTCGGTATACTCTCGATCAATTTTGTAATAAAGAATGGACACGAAAAAACTAGTTTACTCATCACTTGTGTAAAATTAACTGTGCATAAAAATAGGTATATGTACATATTCATACTGTTTGTTGTCATTATTAATTTGTCATATTCACACATTTTTGTATTTGGGACCATCGACCGAAGATTTGGCAATACTTATATTCTCCCCATAGGTTAAAGAATTTGGCAGCACCGACCTTTTCCTTTTTTTAGCACTATTGGGGAAAGGAGAGTTATCGAAGTTATAAGAATCTCCTTGGTTGGCGGATTTCCCAGGTTTCAGTAGTGGGACCACCCTCCCGGATTTCGACTTGCCAGGAATTACGAGAGATGCCATGGACATATTCAAAACCCTTGTGAGGTACTTTACTCCCAATGGAGTAGCCGGTTCTACGTTACCGGAATGACTCGGGTTTTCCCCGACCAAAGCCTGCCGCCCCAGTAAACTAGCCCTGTCTAGTGTACCATACCACACACCTGAATGGCGACAGTCGTAGCGAATGGTGATTGTTTTTGCTGATGTGCGCCAAGTGCGCTCAGAAGCATACACTAATGATGTAAAAAAGGCCGCCGTTAGCTTAAAAATTTCCAATCCATTCCTTTTTGTTCTCTTATAGAATATAAATACTTCATTAAGATATATCTTCACGTATGGGATTATCCAATTATTATACGAAATAAGAAATATAGCCGTGAAGTTAGAAATTTACTTTGAATCAAGATTGTTGCTCTTTTAGCGAATTGCCTACTGTAGGCTGAGTCGCACAGTGTCTTTCAGCGGGCACAAATAAAAAATTTCTTTGCCTGAAATAGGTATAGATGTATTTTGAATGTTTGTTGTTGATTGAAATACTAAAAAAAAGCATATTAACTTTTATTTTACACTTAATTTCATCGAAAGTATGAAAGTTATGAGAAACAAAAAATAAAAAACAAACCCGAATATCACGGATTCAGCGTGGTCTAGCCCACTAAGGGACAAATTTGTGTCAAAATTCATCCATTTTGCCTACTGTTTATATTGAGCGTTTACTCTTTGTATTGTAAAACTTCGAGGTGCATGGTACAATACCGTTGCAATTGATAAAAATCGTGAGTATTCCTTTCTTTTTTGACTGAAAATGACGTAGTTTTTTTGGTCTTGGATTGCGAGTCGTACTCATAAACCCACGTCCGGTCTCCAGTAATGATGCGTTTGATGAATTTTGGTTCGGACTCAGCCTTGGAAATCATGTTTTGGCGATATCAACGTGGTACCGTGTTTGCTTAAAATTCTGGTCTCTTTTGGGATCAACTTTGCAGCAATACGGCGGAAACCCTAGTCATTAATTACAATGCATTACACGGATAGATAAGCTATGTTCAACTCCTTTACCAACTCTCTGATGGTTAATCCGCGGTTATTGATCAACTTTTACTTTATTTATTTAATGATTCGATCTTAACACAGCAAGGATAAACCTTATGATTATAAGTACTAGTCTCAATAGGTTACAATCTTCATGGTAAAATTTACAAAGATATTTTAAGTTACAAAGAAAAACAAATGAAGATAGCATGACTTATGAATTAAAATGATCGCTCTTAATGCTAATATATCTCTGAAGTTCGCGTCTAATGTGTTAGTATTATTTATATATACTAAATTTTGGGAAGACAATTCCAAAGTCGAGTCACATGTATCAAGAACTGTCTTTGTGACGTTAGTGAAGTTTAGAGTTTCTCACTGACTTCGTGTTATTCTGAGGGCGAAGTACCTAGGTACCTTCGAGTGGTAGATTTTGTGCAGGAGTAAGAGGGATCTGGACTGAATACGTAGTATTCTGATTTATTTAATATTTGGTATGATAACCGTTAGCTTCAATAACATTTTACAGACGTTTTTTCATGGAATTCACCAATTTGTTTACGTCGTATACGTTCGGTATATTCCGCCATTCCCCCATTATTGCAGTTTTTAATGCTGCTGTATTCTTTGGATGCCTTTTAGCGACTCTTCTTCGAAAATACCCATACATTTTCAATCACGTTTATGTCGGGACTCTAGACTGGAGTATTTATAACTTTACCGCAATTGTAGATAAGCCACATCTCCACATTATGCTTTAGATCGTTGTCTTGGAAAAATTTTAAATTTGCTTTATTCTCTACCTCACCATCCTACTTACCTTTTTCTTAATCCTTCGTAAATAAAAGCAAAAATTCCAATTAATATAAATATGATTTTCATTTAAAAATATATAGATATTCATATGTATATAAATTTGCTGCATTAAAAGGTATACATCTTTTTTTGCACGCGACATAAAATCGATCATATTGTAAATCTTTAGACTAAGCAGTAACTAATGTTACTACGAAGCACATAGGTACTGTAATAGGTACACTGCCACAAAAATTGGATCTGATTTCTGTTCTCTCAAATTAACATCGTATATGTACATAGAATCGACTAGGACAGTAGATAAGTCTCGTCTTTTTCCCTGACTTGACCTTACCAGGCTGTTGCATTTTCGCGTGGATCACCGACAACACGAAATTGTATAAGTATAATGATAGGATCTGGAAAATAAGTTAAAATTGATTGGTATAATATAATTTTGGTGTTTATTGGCAAACGCATACCAAGACCCCTCTGCCGCTGCGCCACTTTCCAACATAATATATGTACAAAGTTCCACAATTTTCATCACATGCACCCGATCTTATCCTCTTTGTTGTTGATAACATTGTTTTATGCCAGTGTTGAAAACTTTGTTGATGCGCTATAGCTTAGCATGACATTGTCGACACATCGCACCCTAAATGCAAAAGGGTCACAACTCAAAATTTTCCACACTCGAGCTTGACTTGTTTACAGTAGCACAGAAAACAAACTATGTGACATATCACGCTGAAGCCATGTAAGCTTATAACAGTCCTACCAAAAAACAAAAAATTTATTTTTGCCATATGTCATCCGCGGACCGTTTTATTGATAACGTCTCATTCATATTTGAGCAGAAGCACATTTTGAGTTGTGACCCTTTTGTATTTAGGGTGCGACATGTTCCATCCATGCCTTGCGTTTATGGAGCTCCAAACGCGCTAAATATGAAGCAGGTACCTTGCGCCCAGCGGACTACATCATCCGAAATGTTAGGGTATGAATATTTCAGATATTGGAATGTTAATATTAATAATAGATACAACAAAAACACTTGGCAGAGAAAATCGTTCGTCTCTTTCTCACCGGCAGATTTCTTTATTGGCGGCCCTTGCAGCTTAACAAGTTTGGTTTCTGGACCTCGTATTGGAAACGCAGCATATTAATAAAATTTATAATTATAATCAAATGTCACTAACATCTATATTTACTTATATATCTTTCATGCATTTGTGGAGCCATATTTATAACGGCCGAAAATTATATGCGGTCTTTAGTTGCGCTTTATATAATTGCAGCGCAACTGATTGCTGCGATTCGAAATTCCCACATGGATTATTAAGAAATGGTCCTTTTGTTGTTTGTTTGCTTTGCAGTCGCAAAAATAAAAAAAGGTAGATAACTATATTTAATACAATGTTGACAAATGCGCAATATTTCATAATGTCTGATACGCACGGTACTTAATAAATTAGCTGGAGCAAATCTGCATCACCTTATAATATAAATGCATATTTGTTAACACAATTCATTGCACTTATTAAAAAAGGAACATTTTAACTTACAATAATCATGGACTATGATTTTTGGCGACCGCGTAGCCGAATAGGGTGATGCGTGGCTGCCATTCCGAGGTTCGAATACCCGTGCATGAAACACTATAAATAATATAGTAGAAAAGCTTTTTGTAGTAGCGGTCGCCTTTCGGCAGACAATAGCAAACCTCCGAGTGTATTTGTGACATGAAAAAGCTTGTCATAAAAATATCTGCCGTTCGGAGTCGGCTTGAAACTGTAGGTCCCTCCATTTGTGGAACAACATCAAGACGCACGCCGCAAATAGGAGGAGGAGCTCGGCCAAACACCCAAATAGGGTACGCACCTATTATATATAATATGCTTCTAAATTTCACGCCTCCGAAAATAGTTTTATTAAAAAAATAGTGCTGATTTTTCAAAGGGTGTAAGCGTCAATTAGATATACAGTGACCGACAAAAGTCTACATACACCCCCCATTTCCACTGGATTGAAGGTTCAAAAACTTTACTGAAAAATGTGTTTACGCAGTTTGATTTGAAAGCTTTTTTTAATGATTATAAACTAATAAAAAATTCATACATTAACATAAAATAGCAAAGCTATGGCAAAAAAACCTAAAACCAATGTGGACAAAAGTCTACAAATATCTTACTCCAGTGTGAAAAACTACACTTAACTCTAAGTAATATTGCTTCTTAGTATTTATTTGGTCCATTATTAGCATCAATTATAGCTTGAAGCGGTCGTAGCATCGAGGTTTCTAAATTTGTTAAATCTGTAGAAGTTATATTGTTCCAAGCTTCTATTATTCGTTCTTTGCGTACTTAAGCGCTTGAAATCGTATTTTTTCTAATTTTTCGATCTAAAATTTCCCAGACATATTCAATAATACTCAAATCTGGGCTTTGCGGTGGTGTATTTAATTGCCTTGCAGATGCAGCAACAGCTCCCCAAACCATTACTTCACTGTTGATACTAAATTCTTCGCAGTGCAGTAATTTTTTCTTCCACACTTTTGCTCTTCCATCGCTACCGAATATATTAAACTTCGACTCATTTGTAAACAAAACTTTTTGCCAAAAATCCATCCCCTTTTCCCTGTGTGCTTTGGCGAACTCCAGGCGAAGTTTACGGTGTGTTCTATTATGAAAGCCGTTTTTGTTCAGAACTCTTTGAATTATTCTTGGATGAACACACCTGTTGGATAAGCTTGCTATATCCTCGGCCAATTTCGGAGCAGAAACTTTTGGATTTTTGTCCACTTCGTTTAGAATCAAGCTGACGTCTCTGCGAGATAGTTTGCTCGGGCGACCACTGCGTGCCTTATTTTCGGTTGAACCACTATTTTTAAAGTTTTTACAATGGTGTGGACTGTTACACGAGTTAAGTTTAAGATTTTTGCCATATGATTTTTTTTCTATCCTGTGCTGAATAACTGAATTTTTAACGTCAACTGATATTTCTTTTCGAGGAGTCATTGTAGATGTTTAAGTATTCAAATTGCAACTAAAATCAATATTTGCAAAGCAACAAACATAGGAAAAGGAAAAAAATAGACAAACGATATTTTACCGTTATCACAACATAGGATATCAGAGTACAAGCTAGGAAACCGGTTAAGTATGTACACTTTTGTCAACGCTGTTTTTTTAGCATAACTGTGTTGTTTTATGTTAAAGAATGTATTTGTTTTAGTTAAGTCGATTAGAAAAAGATTTCAAATCAAATTGCATAAAACACATTTTTAAGCAAAGTGTTTGTACTTTGTAAACAACGAAAGGGTACACCCTCTCCCTGTAGACTTCTGTCGGCCACTGTACATACTTAGACCAGCCATAAGTTCTGTTACAAGTTAAGTCCGTTGTAGACATAAATTATAATACTTTTTTTATAAGAACAAAAATATTAAATATTAAGAAAAAATGTTAAATTTTTTTTTGAAATGGTTACACAAGCCTTTAAACGATTACGCCACTCAGCAATTGCAGCACGCACGGTTTCCATGGGTATTGACGTCGATGCTTGAACCAAAGATTGTTTGTCAGGTTTCGACAGGCCATGTTCTCCAATTCTGACCGCAAACTGTATTACAATGGATTCAGACTGGACTGCCAGACAGGCAATCTTCTGCGCCTATGAACTCAGGGATATTGTTGTTTAGCCACCGCCCAGGTTTTTGCCTAGAGAGTACTACTCAACTGCTTCTGTTTCCTGGAACAAATAAAATGCCTCACAATAATTCCGCCAAGTTTGATCACTGGATTGCTAAATAGAAGTCACAAATTAGTGACAACACAACTTGCTCGCTTTATTGAACCACTGTATTGCTTTACCTTTCGTTTACGATTAACTTATGACTGAATCCCCTTTGCGCGTGCATCTCTTCTTATATAAATGTGCTTAATAACTATCGTAATTTCTAGAATTGGGAACTCACATCTTCTGGTGAATTCTGTCTAGCCTCAAGGTGAATTCATGTTTTTTTGGTTTGGTATCTCATCAGCTTGGTATTGCTGCATGTCGGTCTAATTGGTGATCGGTGTGACCAGATTACCATTTTCGTAGCTTGATTTAGATTTTTTTTGTTTTCTACCCTCGGAATTTAAGTTCTTTTTTCTTGACATTTTTTTAGTTTCTTCTAATTAAAATGTGATATATTATTATTATGTAACAGTTTTTTTTAATAATTAATTTGGTTTTATTTAGCTTACCTTTTTCCATCATCGGGTCACTTTATCTATCGGTTACTACGATTATTGTTGCAATTTGGGTGCAGGCCTGGTTTAAAAGGGAAGGTGAAATTTGCATATAAATTTTTTTCTTTTTCTCACACTTTCTATATTGCAAAAAAATTACGAAGTGTGCACATGAGCGGCCAAATGACAACATTAACATTTATTGAGGAACTTATAGATTTGTTCAAATCCATCATGTTTCATCATTGTGGAAAAATAATATAAATGTAATAACCAAACTAAAAATTTTTCGCTTTTTGGATATAAAAAAGAACTAAATTTATTGCGAAGTGCAAAGTGTTGGCAACACTTGCTTCTATCGTTCTTGAGTCGGTTCATGTAGTTTCTCGGTTTGATCAAAAGTAGTTTCAGTAGAAGTTCACAACTAAGCTCCTCTTTGTTTCTAAATAGATTTTAATTATGATAGTTTTAAACATATACAATTTGTATAAATTGAATAGGTATATTATTGGTCATCGACTTCTAGCGAGATATTTGATATAATATAACTTTTCAGATAGCCCTAGAAATATAAAATGCAATAAAAGTTTTCTTTATAGAGTTTCCACAATAACGTAAGTCGTTTTATTTATCTCTTCAGTATAGTACTGTACGAATAAAATACAAAGTTTAAATTATTAGGTATACACAAGAAACAATATTACATCTTATACAAGTATAATGTATAATGTAATAAAAAAAATTAAAAATCCAACTAGTTCCAGTTTAGTTTTAAGAGATCTCTAAGAGAGAGTTTTAGTACTAAGAGTAAACACTTTAGTTAAATTATGGTAATAACGCATATTTTAACATGTTTTCCTGAAACACCAATCGCAGAGGGCGATCACATTCTTCCCCTTTCCCGCTACTTCCTAAATGCAACAATAGATTGAGGAGTGTCGAAATCCAATTCTCACTGAATACAGAATCTTTTATTAAGGCTTTTTTTCTTTCGCCGTGTACATCCGGATGTCGGCATAAAATGAAATGCCGAAAAGCCGTTCCATTCGCACTATCGTCATATGCTTCAAGCTCCAACATCATTTCGGCTGTCAACATAGTTCGTCCTTTTCATTTGCGTTTTTCTATTTTCTTTTATCGTGACATTTGTGCAAACCGTCAAACGCCACCATATTTTATGAATACGCCTGGGAACCGTGATTCAATTATAAAAGGTTAGGGAAGTAGCAGTTTTCTCGCTCCTCCACAGGTTCGATGTGCATGAAACACTAATTGATAAAAAATCATCGCAAACACCTTCGAGGTTAAAGCTGTACGTTCCTCCATTTGTGGAACAACATCAAGACGCACACCACAAATAAGAGGAGGAGCTCGGCGAAACACCTAACAGAAGTGTACGCGCCAATTATTATTTTTTTTTTATGACCCTAATTTGAGTTTCTCTCCAACGATTACTTTAATTTTCATCTTAAAATAATGAGACATCAAAAATAAACTGGGAGGCCATGACTATTAGTTTGAATTTCATCTAAGCTCAGCGTGGCAAGTTATATTGTGGAAAACACAAATAATTTACAGGAATTTTTTTCGAATACATTTGTTACATTACATATGTCATTTATATTACAAGAAATTTAGTATACATACAAATGAGTTATTAAAAAAGCGTGCTAATTAACAGGTGTGCTGCTAGTGATATCTGGGTGGTTTGAGTTATAAACTTGTGCAGCTTCGCCGCTTGCCTCGTGTTCTCGAGTAAGATAAATCGTGGTTTGACAGTTTGGGCAGGTAGTGCAGAGTTCAGGTTCGGCTACAGGTGTTAAGCGTGATTGCTTGGGCAGTCGTTGTTGATTACGAGGCTCGACTGATGACGGCATCTGCGATAACTGCAGGTGCGTTGAATTGAAGATAGAAGATGCGCATTAAAATGAAAATACGTAAATTTATTTATAAATATTCAAAAAGAAGTAGGAAGAGTAATTTACATGGGGTTCTTTGTACAACTGATTTTTACATTGCATGGGTGATGATGTATGTGACTGATGAATAGGTTGCTGTGGTACAATTTCTGGTGGCTGATGAGGTTGAGTCGACTGAGAAGTTGGCTGATCTGGCGATATATACGACGTGGACAACGGTTTTGCGTGAAGCTGTTCCATTTGTGCATGAGAAGCATCATCTTGCGCCTTTCATTCGAGAGCAGAAAATTAGTTGTGAGACTCATAAGAATTTCTTCTATATGCCATACCTATGTACAGATGAAAACATTATATCGAACTTACCAACGAAACGGCATGACCATGGTGTTCATAAGAGTCGTTCAGTCCCTATTTATCGAGTGTTAAACAATAAATATTAAACGATGTTAGCTCATATAAATAACATATTTTCAGTATATCTTGCTTAAATTACCGAATGCTTGCTTAAATTTGAACGGGAAAATACATTTTTTTTCAAGTATTCAGCATCAACATCTTGTAGACCCTTGTGAGTTCACGATGAGTCGGTTAGAAATAATTATATTTTTTTTAACTAATAATGAACTTGTGAAATTTACCGAACGTTTTTCTACACCTTGATCCCTTAATGATAAGCGACTTAATGCATCTAACGGATTCTTTCGCTCCTAAGTCACCACTAATTGATTAATCAAATCGAAGTTGCAGAAATTAATACAACTTACATTTATCTTAGCCTGTTCTGCAACCTGACTGGGAGTAAGGCTCACTTCGCTAGCCGTTTTCTTTCAAAAGAAACAGTTAAAAAATTGCGCAGCTTTTCTCACATTACTGGCCAATCTTACCGGAATTTGCGTTTTCGACGAATGCAGCTTGTGTACACTTTGAAAATTGCTTCGTTTGGCTTCCATTCAAAACGTTTTTTTATATTTTGCTTCTTTCTTTTTCGATAGTATTATGAAATTTTTTGCTTCAAGAAAAATATGTGTATATATATATATTTTCCTGGGATCAATTATTAAAATCTCTCATTTGAATATTTGACAAATAAGAAAATGATTCTAAAGCCTTGATATTTTTGCTAAGTATTTTTGATGGGTAAACACCTTAGCTCTCGGTGTGTACTAGGCCGGGTCGATTTGTGGGGAAGCAAATAAATCGCCCATTGCTCTGTGCAAATCATATTCTAGGGTTCAAAATAAGAAAATTTGCCGAAGGAACCAATTTGGGTCGAACTTTTTAGTTTCTTTTCTCATGTAAAAGCCAAAAATGGTGATATTTTGAAATGATTGTATGGGGAACCCCCCACGGGAGTTCCAGGGGGTGTGCCACTGGCATGGGTGGATCGGCCGTCCAAAGTTAGTGGGGGTCGGTCATACACTTGGACTCGATTGGAGCACTCTAAATGGGTCAAAGTGGGATTTTTCGTTCGACCCAAATTGGGGGACATCAGAATTCGTTTTAGAGGTATGGTTCCTTCGGCAAAGTTTCTTATTTTGATCCCTAGAATACGATTTTCACAGAGCAATGAGCGATTTTTAAATCGACCCGACCTAGTGTGTACATTACAATACCTACAATGGGTATTATATAAGATGCAGGCATTCAGCAATTGGCTCAGAAAAACGGTAATTAGTCTTGAGAAAAGATTCGAAAAACAAGCACTTGTTCTTAAGATCTCTTCAGAGCTACACACATTATGAAGCTACCTTTAACCAATTTTATAAAAAAAATTTAACGAAAACCACATTCTTTTTTCGTGTAGGAGTTGCATAGCGAACAATTTCATTCTGCCAATATAAGCAGAACGCAAATAACTACTTTTTGCACTTTTTCAATTTTAATTGACTAGATCAAATAGTAGGGACTCCCGATCGAAGCACAATACTCTAAGCGACCTTTCATTGTAGAAATATAAAGTGGTTTAAAAGTAATGGATCCTCGAAGCCTTCAAAGTTTCTTCTCAAATTGGTCAACTTCACCAACAAGCTTATGATCATTCAAAAAACTTTCTACTTATGCCGTATCTGCACAATTTACCCAAAAGAATGATATGATCAACTGTGTCGAACGTCTTGGAGAAGTCCATGTAAACAATATCTATTTGAATTTGTTGTTCTAGAGAACTTACTAATTTATTTTTTATTATAAAGCCAACCAATTTTGCTAGTGTGCTCTATTAGACAATATACCTATAATTATTAATGTAATTACAACGCCCGTTTGAATATAAGAACTATGGAGCATATTTTCCAATGGCGTAGAAAAATCCCGTTATTTAGGCAGGATTGAGAAAGGAAATCAACTGGTTTATCTATCTTCTCTCAGAAGATCTTAAAAAATATACATGAAAGGAATTTATGGTATTAGCAGAAGGGTCGTTCACACTTTTTGAAAGAATTTCGCAAAAGGCAGGCAAGAATCCCAAAAAATATCTGACACTAAGCGATCATATTCTAGAGCTGATGGAAGGCCATTGTGTCCTAAACCAGATGGATTGTGTTTTAATTTCGATTCAACATTAAATATAAAAAAATTGTAGACAACTCATTTCTTAAGTTAATGAAACTATTCATTATTCATCATTTTTTGATTTATTCATATTTTGTTTGCTAGCACGAAGCAACTTAAGAGAGGAACAGCGCGGTCTAGTACTTTCAATTTGGTTTCTTAATTTGATGCAACCATTGATAACAAACTTCTCTGGCTAAATATGTATTTTTGTTTGCGTAGTAGTGATGTGAATGTAAATGCACGTAAAAAAGAAGATACTCAACTTTACTTTCATTTAGATAATATTTCCTCCTATGCGCAATATCGGCTATGAGTACTTTAACCAAATATTAATCCCAAATTGGAAAGTCAATTAAGACCATATGCTGTTAGCATAGCTACCGAAAGGACAGTGGAAAAAGGGATGCTATCAAGATTTTCGATTTTGTTTGCGTAAGCGTTAAACTTATTTAGGGGAAAAATATATATAGTAATTAAATATATAGTAAGTATTTTCTATGCTTTCTGTCATTTTGGTATCACATTTTATTTGCAAAATCAATCCTTACGCTCTATTGACATTATTGTTTCCCCAAGTTGCATATCAAAGTTCAAAAATACTTCCTTCGTGAAAGTTTTACAATATGATAGCCGATTTTAATGAACGGATACACGGTGAAGTATACTCCACGTTGAATTTTATATTTGGCACATACGTAAGTATAGTATATACGCTGGTTTTTGAGAATTTCTTTTGGTCGCGGTCTTGGGCATGATCTCCATATTTTTTATTTAGAAGATAACACCCAACACCGTTAGCAGAAAAAATTGTCAAAAATCAACGCAATTTTGAACCACTTGAAGCTTGCACTTTATTATACCAAAATTCAATGATCTATAAAACTATACCCGAATTTCTTTTAAATATTCTGAGTAAAAGTTTAAAATTTTGATGAAAATTTGCCGAATTTTCAAAAAATTTCCAATTCGATTAAAGTTTGCTTCATATGGTTAGTATATGTATGTATGTATTTATAAGTATATAAGGGCGGATGCAAACAAAACAAATTATTTTGACGTTATCTACGGCGGAAAAATCAGCTGGGAGGATGCCATCACCTGTAATAAATCCGCTTTGATACTTATAAACATGTATGCAAGTCGAATTCACAGATTCAGCTAGCTGACTTTTATTTGCTTGATTTGATAGTTTAAAAGTCAATGTACTCTGCTTCTTTGCTATTGCCTTGTTCATTTCAAATTGTTCATTGTTCACCAAATTGCAAACGCAAAATACTTGGAAATGTTGTTCTTGCTTTACTAAAGTCACCTTCTATGAGTTCGTCGTGTGTGTATGCATAAGAGTTTCGCTCTCCCTTCTACAAATTACGAGTTGACGCAAAAACTTACCGTATCGATTCGATTAATTAAAGGCTTCTGAAACAACTGTGTGTAACATTAAATTAATCGAGTATTTATTATATTACTTGAAAAATTCGGTTTGGCATCGAAGCAACTATATTTTTAAACCATGATCCCATATGGGCGTTACGTAGTTCTTCTACCGCCTGAAACTTAAGTCTTTCAGCATATTTTCAGAGAGAAATATTGCCCTAAACTTTCTTGATCGGGTTCAAGAGGGAGGATCGTGATGGCCACTCTAATACTTGAATTTGCTTCTCGAGAAATCAACTTCGGGTAGAGCGTGGTAAGCTACCATGAAATTAATCAATATTTCGTCCAACAAAATAATCTATCCTTCTGAGTTCATACAGGGTTTGATTGAAAAGTAATGAGCCTTCCCGCGCGGAGCGTCTGCCAAGCGATCAACCGAATCGGCTGGTGGGGGAAAATGATCGTTGGACCTTCCCCTTCCACTAGAAACCGGTCCCAGTTCGCTGGCAACAGCGGTGCAGTCAACATTGCTCCGCGCGTGAAAGCTGTTTTAAAAGTGTGTTAGGATTTTGCTGTGGCGAAAATGCAGCGATCGTTGGAGCAACGTTACTCGATTAAATTTTGCGTAAAGCTAAACAAAACGAGTACCGAAACCATTCGGCTACTCAAGGAGGCTTTCGGGGACCAATCTCTGTCCAGTGCCCAGGTAAAACGGTGGCACAAGTAGTTCAAGGAAGACCCGACCTCGTCAACAATTGGACCCTTCATCATGACAATGCGCCGGCGCACACCGTCTTCCTCTGCACCTCTACATTGGCTAAGATGGGGGTTCCGGTGCTTCCCCACCCTCCCTACAGCCCAGACCTGTCCCCTCCGGACTTCTTCTTGTTCCCGCGCCTGAAAAGAAAGCTCAATGGGAGGCGTTTCGACTCCATCGAGGCGATCCAAAAAAGTGTGACAGCGAATTGAACGCGATTCCGGCGGATGAGTTTAAAAAATGTTTCTTGCAGTGGAAGGACCGCTACCAGCGGTGTATTGACGCTCAACGGTCCTATTTTGAAGAATATTAGTTGTATAAGCCAAAAGGTTTAATAAAACTGCTTAAACTAAGGCTCATTACTTTTCAATCACACCCTGTACATATATCCGGAAATTTTGCCCACGGGTGTCTTGTTATTGCAACTGAAACTAGGCCAGACCATCAAAAAAGCACTAAAATTATATTGTTAGAATAATACTCGCAACAAAACTAACTCTCAATCGAAAAATATGAAAATTACGAAGAAAAATAATTAAAACGCAAACCTACGAAAGCAAATATATTGCACCCGTCTTTTCACTATTTATATCGATTATCCACTTTGATTGCAGTTTTTGAGTGGCATGTATTTCGGTAATATCCAATTCCAATAGCACTGTATCGTTAGCGAACGTAATGCTGTCAATTATTATGTTTCTTTTAATCGGAGTCGATATGCTTGCTGCATATATGAGGTTCAACATGGTGCCTACAGGGTGCAGCGCTCGAAGTGTAACCAACTTCAGACCGTTCGCGCGGCTGATGCATGGGCATCTATTTGATGACTTTTCAAATAGGCCTCCAGCTTAATACTTTGGTCTTGTTTCAAGAAGTCTGTAATTTCTTTTATAAGCTCATTAAGTTGAGTTACACTTGATTCCCTTTCAAATTTAACTATTGTGTCATTTAAGACCGCAATCGCTGTCTCGACAACGTTTGCAGTTTTTAATGAAATTTTTACGTCAAATGGTTAGTTCAAAAGATCTCTGAAAGCTTCATAGTCTGTATGTTTATTGTGGCAGGCTTTTGGGAGTTCGTAAGATTGGTGAGTTCGTAAGAAGATGATAACACGAAGCATGATTTAATTTTCACTTGTGAAATTATTTATTATTAAAATGTCTATTAATTTATTTCTTAGGACTTTAAGGTAGTACGTATATTGATTTTTTTTATTGTTGTGTTTCGAGGGGCAGTAAATTATTGAGATTGTCATGAGGTCATCTCATCGCGTTATATATTTCGGCGAATAATAATAGCCGTTCTACCATCAGCATTGTTTTTAGGGTGATTAGTATAATATAATATGTCTTTGTAGAAGGTCTTTTACAAAAGTTATTTCGAGCGTCCATCAATTTTGGTAACGAGTAATGGTATGATGCTAAATATATTCACCAAGTTTATCATCTAGTCAATTAGTTGCTTCATCATCGGTATTAATTCCTGAAAATCGAAATTACGTGGTTCTGAAACGTACCTAGGTTCAGCTGTGCTATTTTCCATTACAACTTGGATGTACAGTCCGTATAATGGAAGCGTGACCGACAAAATGTGAATTTAGACTTCCATTATAAAAAAGTGAACATAGGCGTATCTTTTTCGCAATATTCGTTGTATAATTTGTTAGTTTTGTGAGAAATTTAGAAATCGTACGTGGTTTTCACAATATGAGTCCCGCGTATGCAAAACGATTTGAAGCAATGTTCTTATATGCACACCTTAAAGGTCCAAAAATGTTACGTTCATCTGCAGCAAAATATTTGAGGGTGCAAAGGTATACCGAAGTTATAAACGTTGACGACTTCCCCTCTCCAAAGTAATATCAGAACCCCATTGATTTGTTTGTAACAAAGCCCAACTTATCGTACCGTGAAACTGAAGCAGTTTTAAGGAAAAGTGGTGTTAAAATATCCAAAGACACGATTCGAGGAAACTGCTTTATTATCACACATTGAAAAAATACTTGCATGGGCTAATGCAAATTTAGAACTATATTGGGCAAAGGTAATATTCACGTATAATTGTATACGTCCGTCCTTGTGTATTGCTGATGATTGACAACTTCAACGAACTGTTAAGCATCCAGTTAAGATTTAGGTTTGGAGCTGTTTCTCCGACAATTATTGGCCGTTTATTTGCGTTTACCGCAAACTTGAATCCAGTTTTGATGAATAAAACTTACAAAAAACATTATTACAGTCAGCTGTAAAGATGTTTGGAAGAACTAGCTTAAATTGGATATTACAAGAAGACAACGATCCTAAGCATCGAAGTCAAAGGTACTCGTCGTATGTAGAATGAAAACAGCAAAAGGATTGAAATGTTGAATAGAAAACAATGAAAGCGCATGTTTCGTTCCGGCTTTCAATACGTTGTGAACGTTTGTTACCTCGGTCCCATGTTCAGCTAGATCAATCTTCTTCTTCTTAATTGGCGCTATAACCGCTTACGCGATTTTGGCCGAGTTTAACAAAGCGCGCCAGTCGTTTCTTTCTCGTGCTAACCGGCGCCAGTTGGACACACCAAGTGAAGCCAAGTCCTTCTCCACCTGATCTTTCCAACGCAGTGGAGGCCGCCCTCTTCCTCTGCTACCACCAGCTGGTACCGCATCGAATGCTTTCAAAGCTAGATCAATAGCTATCGTAAAATAACCTTAAAGCCGTTTTCTTCTCTTGCCGGAAGGTGTAATATTGGGTATTGTTCTTTGAGAATCTTTATTGTGTCGGAATAGTTCTTCGATTCTTGTTTTAGTTTTCATTTTGTTATTTTTTAATACCTTCAGTTCAAAATTATTTTTCACGCTCTCTTAGAGCTGTAACTAAGGAGGTAAAGTAAAGAGGTATTGAGCATTTTGAGCAAGTAAACTTTTATGAAACCTTTTTTAAAGAAGATCAAAAGGACCAATTCAGATGAGAGTTGGATCTCTGAAGGCAGGAATTATATTATATATATACAAAATGTTGTAGCTTTAACCAAATGTAAAAAAACTGTGATGAGGTGGAGCAAAATTTTTGGAGGGTTTGACATCACGCATCCAACGTTTGAAGTTGATTTAGTTGAAGCCCTAACAACAGCCATAAAATTGTTCCACAGTGTAATAAGACTGACGCTGCTATAAAAGAAGTACGCATGCATCAAACGTTAGTTCTTTAGCGAAAAACCTTTTTTCTTCAATGCTCGACCTCTCCCTTATTGTAACCAAATCCGAATAGTGGTTCCTAGAAAGTGAACAGCATTATCACAAGCAGTCTTCAGAAACCTCATTCCTATATACTAGTTACGAAATTACCTTCTGATTTTTTCACACTGATTACCTTTTTGAATCAACAAGCAACAGCAAATACTATTGCTACCTTTTAAAAATCAAACATGTAAGTAAATGTAAAAGAGATCAGATTAGAGGTACTTTTTCCAAAAGGACAGTTTTTTGACAGACCACGCGTGACTACTGTCAAACTAAATACATAATTTTTTTTTCAGAGTTATTGACTCTTCTTCATGGAAAGACTTACGCCTCAACAATGTTTACAATTCGAACAATTGTATAACGAAATTCGACTCTCTGTGAAAAGTGTTTATAGCGCGGTCAGGCCAACTTATGGAGTTCAAGGATGATGCACATTTTTTGTTTAATGGCAGCGTCAACAAGCATAATTGCCGTATTTGGGCTGAAGAGCAACCCGAAGCCATTTAAGAACAACCATTACATGCATTGAAAACAACCGTTTGGTGCGGTCGATGGGCTGAAGGAATCATCGGCCCATATTTCTTCAAAGACGGGGGGCCGGAAAGTAAGGCCCGTGATCCCCACAAAATTTGGTTCCAACAAGACTACTTGTCATACAACCCGTGAAACAATGAATTTACTGCGTCGTCGTTTCGGTGAGAAATCTATCTCTTGTCTCGGACCAGTGGATTGGTGATCAAGATCATTTGATATCACACCTTTGGACTTTTATTTATGGGGGTATATAAAGTCTGAATGCTTTGTCGGTTGTCAGCTTCAATTGAGACTTTTGGAAGCCAACATTACTAAAGCCATTCAGGAGTCATTCAAAATTGGTGTTTATGGATGGGAGAATTACGGCGCAGTTGCGGCCAACATTTAAAAAATAAATGTCGTTAATGGTTCTACACAAAAATAACAAAGATTGCCCAATCAATTTGAATTTTCGTAGGATTATTTTAATTTAAATTCCGATACTTCCAAATTGATCACCCTTTATTACTCTGTACTTTCGCCTAGCTGAATAGACTGATCATATTTCAACAGTTATTTTTAATTAAATTACTTCCCTGTTCTCAATATTTAGCGGGTTTTCTCTTTTTCTCGTGATTCAAAATAAAGATTATTTTCAAAAGCAACTCACAGCAATTCCACATAGAGCTAAACATGAAAAACACTTAAATTCCCTCCAACAAACTTTAGTGTATGTCCTTGGGATTTTTTTGACATAGCTAAACACAGTTTCAAAGGAAATTTAAGATGCTTAAACTGAACCGCATAAAAGAAGTTGTCAAGTAGGGACAAAACATGTTGTTCAAGTGATCGAAATAAAATAGGTTGGGAAAAATGGCAGAAACGAAAATATTCATGTTGAGATTTTTAAGCGCAAATCTATACTTAATAGGAACTGCGGCCATATTGAATTTTACTACCGTTTTGTACTTTAAACTGTGCCACTTTGCGATTAAAAACATACCTAGTTCTTCAATTTGAGCCAAAGGACTCTGTCTGACAACCTTATTTTCAAAGAATGACAAAAAATATCCCATAGTTTTTAGTTTGACGTTCAAAGAATGTCACCAAAATAATTTTGATTAAATTAATATACATTTTAAAGAAAGATGATGGTTAAGTTGCTTAATATTAAGGTGTGTCGCAAGCTAAATGATAAATATAAATGATATTGATCTCCCATTAAAACGTACCTGTTTGCAGCTCCATCTTCGTCAAAAAATCCCTTGTAGAGAACAAATTTATTCGCTTGTGGTATAATATTTTCAAGACCATAATATTTCTTTAAAAAATTTAATAATTTCTCAGATGGTCTGTCAACAGCACACTTTACTGGAATCCAACTTTCCTCGGAAAGCATTATGTCAAATAATTTCTTTCCTATTCCTGTACGTTGCCGCGAATCGTGGATGTAAAAATCTAGTATGCAAGGTACTTTATCTACTTTTCTCGTCTGACCTATACTATCAAACAGATATAAGTTTTTGGTGCCAATTTTTAGGAGTCCTATTACGACATTACTGTAAATATAAGTAAATATAATTAAAAAAAAGCAAAATGGCATTAGTATGTATATTCAGGTATTAAAAAAAATATTATATACTCCGATAAAAGTGTATATAACACCACTTTTGACAATATTTCGTTATTTATTTCTTAATTCCAATTATTTTTTTCATAAAAATATAACTCATTCTATTGTATAATAAAGACTATATCAATCCTAGTTTCAAATTTTGTCCAAATTTATAAAAATTAGACATATTCTGATCAAAGTTTCAAACTTTTTAATTAGTATTAAAAAAATAACAAAAAAAAAGCTAAATTAGGTCCAGACTTAGTTTATGAGAGTTATAGCGTGCAACATTAGACGGACGAATGGAAAGTTAGTCTTAACATAAATATAAAAGGCGGAGGTGGTTTTTATCCGATCTCTATAATATTTATGTCATACATAAATTTGGACAATGACTGATGTGACGAACCGACATAATAGATTGTCGGTATAGTGGGTAACCAGACTAATATGGACAACAAATGCGACACAACAAAAGGAGTGCGATCACCGAAGACGGAAGGACAGATAGGCGGCCGTAATTGCCTTCAAGCGAACTACATAGTGTTGCTAGAAGTTTTACCATATGTTAAAAGGTTCTTGAATAAACATACTGAGCTGAAATTCGTGTTTTACTACAAGGTGAAAATCGAAATATGTACCAAGTCAGTTATCGAGACATGGCATTTCTCCCAAAAGTGGGGCGGGTTGTAAATGCTTCTTGTACCGATTTAGTCTCATTTGCTTTAATTAGCTAATTTTGTGGCTATTAAGTCATGTCATCGAGAAATATTTGCAATTTTTGGGATTCTTTATTCGCGACTTTATATACAAATGTTCCAATTAGGACACCTTATGGGCCGATATGCGTGAATAACAGGCATAATATGGGACCTAAGACGGAATCTTGAGGCACACCAGTATTTATTTTGTAGAGATTGGTTACTTCATCGTTTTGTTTGGCAAAAAAGTGTCTATTACCAAGTTACGAGAAATTTATTGGGAGAGATATTTTTACTTTGCTATTTACTATTTTTACGGCTAGTGACGTATTATATAAAAAAACTTGAGAAATGTCGATAAAAGCTGCTGTGTAAAATTTTTTTCCAGAACCAAATTCGCAAATAGACAAAAAAAACTTGAACACTTGATCCTTGCTATCTTGTCGTACTTTCTTTACATTGACAAGTGTTTAATTCTTTCGGAATATGTTATTACACAAAACATCCCTTTCCGTTTTTCATTAAAATCATACGTATGCAGCTCTCAAATAAATTAATTTTCTGCAATTGTTACTTTTAGGGTTTTTAACGTTTTGCGTAATTCAATTTTCCAAAAGAAAAAGAAAATCGATACTTTACCAAAATTGTATATTATTGTATATTAATAGTATATTTGGCGAACTAAGTTTTAAAACTTGTATATGCGTATTTATCCCCTTAATTTTCAACTAAATATTTTTATATTGAGAAACTAGTATTTAAGTCCGTCCTGAGTTTACGGATTCGAATTATGTATATATTTACTCACCTATCATATTCATTTACATCTGCCATAAGATACACTGTTTGATTCTCAGACGAGCGTAACTTTTGAGCTGATGTTACAGGTTTTGTCAGTTTCTGAGCCACGGCCGAAAGTTCTCCCAGATGGTCTATTATTTCAGACACTTTTGAACTAATATCCCTATAATTGTATATAATATAAATATGTTAAATAAGTAACTGATTAAAACTGAAAAAATTGCTCGGAAGCATGCATATGTACATATAAATATAAACTATGATGCATAATTATACATGCTCAAAATTATAGCGTAAGATATGATAAACCATAATACGTAGAAGCGCACATTGGGATTGACAAGAAAAGAAGTTTACACAGTAAGATCGAGTAAAGATGGAATTTATGTTGCTTAGGGGAAAACTTTTGTTATACAGAAAATGTGTTGTTATCCTCCCTTAAATACTGTGCTCGCGAAGCCGGGGACAACATCTAGAATAATTTTGTGAGATCATAAATTATTCGTACTATTCGTTCGGTCGCCGTAGCCTATTAGGTTGGTGCGTGATTACCATTCAGAATTCACAGAGAGAACGTAGGTTCGAATCTCGGTGAAACACCGAATTAAGAAAAACATTTTTCTAATAGCGGTCCCCCCTCGGCAGGGAATGGCAAACCTCCGAGTGTATTTCTGCTATGAAAAAGCTCCTCATAAAAATATCTGCCTTTCGGAGTCGGCTTGAAACTGTAGGTCCTTCCATTTGTGTAACAACATCAAGACGCACACCACAAATAGGAGGAGGAGCTCGGCCAAACACCCAAAAGGGGTGTACGAGCCAATTATATATTATATATATTCGTTACATGAGTTACTTATTAAAAAATTACTCTTCATAATTATAAAACACATTAAAGCTATTTAGAATCTTGCAATTTTATCCACAATCGAACGTAACTAAGTATTTAGGCATTCATATGTAGTCAAAACTCATTTGGAATACTCACATCGTCACCAAAAGAAAAGCTTTGGGTTTAAAACTTACTTCTCTCTACTGGTTACTAAACAAAAAATTCCCAATTGTCGCTACATAACAAAATTCTCATTTTCCATTTTCAAACCATCTGGACATTCGATATCTAGCTATGGGATATTATAGCCAACTCAAATATCGAAATACTACAGAGATTTCCGCCTAAGTGCTCAGGATGTTAATAAATTGCCCGTGGTATGCCCCCAACGCACAAATCCTTAGTTATCTCAAAATACCGACAAATAAAGAGGAAATAAAAAACACAGCAACCCACTATAAAAAGAAATTATTCTTGCACCCAAATACTTTGGCATCATGTTTAATGAGAGTCGTCATAAGAGGCCTAAAAGAAAAAAGCCCGTTCGATTTAGTCGATTGAGTTTACATTTTCGTTGGTGGTTGGTTTGCATCACTGGACGCATCCGCACACGTTAATAATAAGAAATTTAATTGCATACATATGATAAATATGTTATAACTGAATAAATTTTATTTTTTATAAGAAGTTTTCAAATTTTGTAATGGGTAATTAACGGAAGCAATAAATAATGGAGTCAATAAAAAAAAATATTTAACAGAACCGTATTAGAAAATAGTTGACGACAGATCAATACTTGCAGAGGAAGAGAGGAAGCTTTGGGGTTCACTAAACTAAGCAGCGATTGTCCACCTGGAGTTGCGGATGCAGGTGAACGTGTGTCTTGGAGGAAATGGCTCGCTATATACTATAAATGTGCATATTAAATTTAAGTCTGAGTTACATTTTGTTCTGGGCTTCGCCACTTAAAAAGGATTTCCAATAAAAACAACTACAAAGCCTATGATGGCAAACGTTTTAAGGACTTTGATTTGAGGGAATGTACCTGAAAAGTGTCCTCTACTGGGCTAGTTGCCCTCGTAAGAGCAAAAGCTGGCATTACAGCTATTCAAAAAATACGATAGACGAGACGAGGTAAAAATACCATTGGAGCGACCTTTCGACGCTGTTGTTTTATAATTCCATGAGCGACTTCAATGTCTGCGTGGGTAAGGAAGGAAAATTCGGTCTACACGACCAAACATCCCCAAATGGATCGAGGCTGATCAACTTCGTCAGGAACCGAAAGATAAGTAGTCTGCAGCATCAGATTCCAGTCCAATGCTCATCAAACTACGTGGCTGTCTCCTGAAAGAAAAACGCTAAACGACAGATGGAATACACGCTTCCCGTATTTTAGATGTACGTACGATTCGATAACCCAACATCTACTCAGATCAGGCTCTGTGCAGCAAAACACTAGACGTATGTGACAGCGAAAAGCTGCAATCGCAACAGCTCAGCATGTCGACATGCGAGCATTCCGTTACACGACCATGATCACATGCGAATAGCAATTACGCGGTTAAAGAAACACTAACTCGCAGGAAACGACGGACTGCGGAAGATTTTTGGACTCGCGATAATCGAAAACGGTCGGTATCTCGTGAATAACTCTAATAATGTTGGCTTCCAATGCCTCAATCGAAGTTGGTTTATCCATAAAGCATTTAGACTTTGCATACCGCCATAAATAAAAGTCGGAAGATGTGATATCGCAGGATCTTGATGGCCAATCAACGGGTCCGAGACGATAGATAAAATGAAAACGATGACGCAGTAAATTCATTGTTTCACGGGTTGTATGGCAATTAGCGCCGTCTTGTTGGAACCAAATTTTGTGGGGATCACGGGCTTCACTTTCCGGCACCATCATGGCGCAATAGCCCTCGCCATCCACTGTTACATTGATTCCTCCAGCCCATCGACCGCACCAAACGGTTGTTTTCAATGGATGTAATGGTTGTTCTTGAATGACTTCGGGTTGATCTTCATACGACAATACGACAATCTTCAATACGACAATTTTGTTACTGATGGGTGCAGAGACCCAAAAAAAATACCTATCCAAAGTAAGATCATTGATTTGTTTGTGACAAAGCCGAACTTATCGTTGGGTGAAGCTGAAACAGTTTTAAGGAAAAGTGGTATTAATGTATCTGAAGATATGATTCGAGGACATTCGAAAAAACCGCTGCTAAGACAAATTCAGAACAAAATTAGGCAAACGTAATATTCATAGGTTAATCTGCCTTTTTAGGCGAATAGTTGCGTACGTCGGCCCTGGTATGCTGCTAATAATCGATTACTTCAATGAACTATTAACTATCCAGTTAAGATTAATTTTTGGGGTTGCTCCTCCCAAAAAGAATTTGACCGTTTATTTGTGTTTACCGCCAATTTGAATGCAGTACAATTTACCAAAAAGCATTATTACTCTATTATCACTACATCAGAGTGAGCTCTGATGTACATTGGAAAATCTCGTTTCAATCCCCCTCGGGATATATCCCGATAATACAGATATCTCTAGAAGTATTTTTAGTTTCACATTTCACATATATATTTTTAAAACCTTTGCATTTGTAAAGTGCATCTCCGATAACGAATTCTAAGTGTAAAAAAAATTTGTTTGCTAAAGTTCTCGTCGCCCATTTAGAACTTTTTAAAGATGAATTTCTATTGTACTATGTTTTAAACCGCTAAATTCCCAGTTTAAACCAAAACTACTGATTTTTTAATTCATGTCCGCCATTTTGACTTCATATCCAGAATCGGAGCTTCAAAAAAATTCTCTGAAAAATTATTTTAATTGATTTTGTGGCTTATTTGTAGGATTAATTAGTATTAGCTACCCTTCTGGCACACAGTGCAATGGAAACTATTTACGAATGGTGTAAATCATTCTCCGGATTTCTTAATTGGAGATCGAATTGCGAATGGTAGAGCCGTGGGAGTGTACTACACATATATATGTATTACATATAAACTCACACCTACAGTCACCTAGTAGTGAACACAAAAGTGTTCTTCTTCATGAACGCGTTAACCATTTAAGAAAGGATGAAAGATTTACAAGGTTTGCTCTTTAAATATGGTGAAAAAGAAAATTGTGAGGGGAACTTAGGAATTTGGCAGCCGAATTTTGCACGATCATGTCACATGTTTTCCGTCACTCGTCCAATCAGTCGCTGTTCAACGACAACGAAATGCCATTGGTGGATTTTTTTAGTATATCACCAACACAAACTCAGTTTTTTATCAACACACCCCAAGGGACGTCAAACCATAAGCACATTCTGTCAAATTTGTTCAGAGCCGAATAACGAGCTGTTAAGTAGCACACCTCTATACATCTTTTCACCATTACATTTAAGCAATTTTTGCAGAGTTTAACACTGGCATTACTTTGGCACACCTAGTGAAGCCAAATACTTTACTTGATCTTTACAGCGCAAAAGATGTTTTTCTCTGCTACCATCAGCTGCTACCGCATCGAATACTTTCAGACCTAGAGCAGACGAAATTTATTAGCTGCACTATGTCTATATCGCAGTAAAACTCATACGACTCATTGCTCCATCCAGTGACAGAATATATTAGTGTCAGATAGTTAATAAGGACTATTATTTGGCGTTATGAGACGTTTACGTGAAGCAGCTCGCCAAAAAAGAAAGGATTTGTGGGAAAACAACTAGTGGATTTTGCAACATGATAACGATCCGTCGCACAGTGCTTTCATGAGACGTGAATTTTGGACCAAGAACGAAACGAATACCATCCAACAGCTATCAAATTCACCTGTTTTTTTGTTTGATCGATTCAAAAAAATACTACGGGGATCGCGTTTTAACAGCTGAAAGGAAGTCATCGAAAAATCGAAGTCGGCTCTGATGGCTATACCGAAAATAAAGTACTAGAAGACGTAAAAATTTAGATTCTTTCAGGTTTTACTATTTTTATTTAAAATACGACTCTTAATAGTTATATGTGAAAAATTGAATCATTTAAATGTATATATTATATATCATGAGCACATCTATAGGTAAAATCCGGTATGACAGCAAAAAAGTGCTCTTATCTATTTGTGTTTGCGTTTTTTTAAATGAGTGTGTGTGTTAGATGTCAACAAATGTGGCTAAAAGATTTTAAAAGTCCAGTAACTCCTTTGCTAAAAAAACGAATACAAGTTTTTGGCACGGGCACCGTTGTGGTTGAAAGCTATTTATGTTGAAAATTTCATGAAAATCGGTCGATTATTAACAAATAAATGGCGCTTCAAATTATATACAGTTTACCTCATAATTCATTTTACAATGTAATATTGTATAGTATCGTTATTTCCTTAGTAAATTCGATTATGGCATATTACTTTGAATTCCTTTTTTGAAAACAGAACACTTTGATAACGCCTTTTATTTGATCCTGTTAACAAAAATACTTATTTGAACTCGCAATATGCATTTTTGCGTTTTCTTAAAATTGGGTTCACAACTCGAAGAAATATAAATAAACACCAGAAACTTATATGGGCTGAAAAGTCCCGGGCCTAACACGTATGTAGATGGCACTCGTTTTATTGCATTCACCTCTTTTTCAGTTAGTACTAACCTTAAAAAGACAGCGTTAAAATTTCATGACATTCTATTGATTCGTTCGTGATTTATTGTGCTAAGAGTGATGCTACTTTTGTTATTTTCATGACAATGGATCAAAAAGAATTTCGTGTTTTAATTTTACACTGCTTCTTGATGGGAAAAAATACCGTTCAAGCGAAACAATGGTTTGAAAGGTGTTATGGGTACTCCGCTCTATCAGAAACAGCATTAAACGATGGTTTGTTGACTTCAAAAAGGCGGTCACACCAGAAAACGTCAAAAAATCCCCAAAATCGTTTTAAATGATCGAAAAATGAAGTTACGTAAGTTGGCTGACATCGTAAGGATATGAAAAGAACGCGTTGGCTTCATATTGCATAAGTATTTGACTATGAGAAAGCTCTGTTCAAAGTGGGTGCCGCGTGCTTCCTGTTAACCAAAAACAACAGGTGATTCTGAGCAGTGTTTGGTCATGTTTAAACGTAATAAACCGGAATTTTTGCGTCGATATGTAACAAAGGATGAAGCATGGATTCATCACTTCGCTGCGGAATCAAAATAATCGACTTATGATTGGACAGCAACTGGTGAACCCCGTCCAAAGCGCCCGAAATCTCAACAATTGACAGGAAAGTGTATGGCCTCGGTATTTTGGATGTGCGTTGTATAATATTCACCAACTATCTTGAGAACGGAAATACCGTCAACAGTGAATATTATATGACGTCATTGGAGCGTTTGAAGGCCGAAATTGCAAAGAAACGACCGCATATGGCAAAGAAAAAAAACAACGCACCGTGTCACAACTGCATTAATTGATCGTATTGCTCCCACATCTACCGTATTCACCAGATTTTTCTTCCTGCGATTACTGCCTGTTCGCAGACCTAAAGAAATGCTCGTCGGTAAGAAATTTCGTTCGAATGAAGAGGTTATCGCTGAAGCTCAGGAGTATTTTGAGGTAAAAGATAAATCGTTCTACAAAAGGGGTATTGAAATGTTAGAGCAGCGCTGGAATGATTGCGTTGTTCTTTATGAAAATTACGTTAATGTATAAAGCTAATTTCGAACAAAAAAACTTGTTTTCTTTGTTAGGCTCAGAACTTTCCAGCCCATGTGTTATATGTATATTACATATGTTTTTTTGTATAGTTTTGAGTGCTGCTGCACTTAGAATTGATGCGTCAGGTGGTTACAAGTGATCAATTCAGTGGACAACATTATAAATCGCGCAGAAAACGAAAATCGGTTATATTTAAAACACTCCAGTGGCCGACAAAAAAAGCTCATACCAATAATGGAAAGGTCAATAGTGAAACAAACTGGCGAAAACCGCAGTGCAACATTATCTTAACCGCAGATTTGGAGTATTAGCAGGGTAATACTAAAGTATTCATCAAGAAGTGTGAGAAAAGCCATTACTATGCTAACGTTGAAAAACTACTTTATTTTGCTCTAACGCACGTTTCGCACGCAGTGGAATATAAGGACAGTGTTTTTGGTTTGTTTTGGAAGCTTTAAGAGAGACTGTAAACTAAGTCTTTCCGGCTACCAGCTACGAAAGATCGGAGACTGGAAACTCGGCCTTTTCTCCTCCCTCCATCGACATCTATCACACCCGAAAAAACATCTTGCACAGACGACATGGGGGATAATGGAAGCTTTAAGGGAGACTGGAAAGTAGGCCTTTCCGGCTGTGATAACAAGAACTTAATCATCCGGCCAAGCAGTTTCGTCTCCGCTTCAAATACCAAATATGAAGAATAAGTCCGCAGAGTGTAAAAGTCCACCAATACCGAAGCATCATCTCTGAGCTAACAGCTCGTTTATCTCAATCTGAAGAACATGCTATGCAGAGGATTGGTGAGTTGACGGCAGGGTTGGCAAACTTAAATAAGTCTGTAAAAAACATTGATGTCAGAGCTGAAAGAGTGGAGAACCGATGCCCGATAGTACAACAACTACGTAATGATGTCGAAGTACTTCATAAACAAGTCGACGAGAGCCAGAACGCTTTAGTGTCATCAGATCTCATTAGGAATTCCATTCACCAAAAATGAGAAATTGACCGATTACTCAGCTCTGTCGCCAAGTTCAGATAGTCACTGCACCTATTCGTGCAATTTTCCGTGCCCACAATAATAATAATAATAAGGAAACCAGTAAATCCGCACCTATCATCGCAAAACTTGGTTCTGCCAGTGATCGCTCTGTATTTTATATAGTGTAGTGGCAAAATTTTGAAAAAACAAAAAACGATCGCTTACACTTCGTGACGTTGGTCATAATGTATTGTAGATGACAAAATTATGTACATGAAAGCCTAACAAAGCGAAGTGGCGAAGTCATGCAGTTTGCCACTGAGCTTAAAGGACAACTCACTTCTGTGTTCTTCATGCGCAGGAATGTGTTTGTTCGTGTACAAACTCAAGGCGAGGCGGTAAAGGTGACAAGCGTAGATAACATAGAGCAAATTGCAGCAGTAATCAAATGAAAGCCCTCAGCATCGAATATTACGGCAGTTAAAAATCATATAATTTACAAAGGGTTGGTGTTGAAATTCTGTCTGTACAAAATTCTAAAAACAAAATTCTGCTTTTTAAAATTCTGCTTTTTTAAAATTCTGCTTTCTAAAATTCTGCTTTCAAAATTCTGTATTACAAAATTCTGTATTACAAAATTCTGTATTACAAAATTCTGTATTAAAATACAATGTTAAAGAGGTAATGTAATTATTTAATTTTTTATTATTATTATTTTTTATTATTATTCGAGATATTAAATAAAAAATAATAATAATAATTTTTTCTTCAGTTTCGATAGAATCCACAGTATTTTTTCTTAGAACTTCTTTCGCGTGGGCGGCCTTCGGCCGTATATTTATATTTATGAATTAAATGTTTATTTTGTTACTTCTTGTATGACGAAAATCACAAAACTTGAATAAAGCGGAATTTTTCGCATTAAACATGCAGAATTTTGAAAAAGCAGAATTTTAGAAAGCAGAATTTTAAAAAGCAGAATTTTAGAAAGCAGAGTTTTAAAAAGCAGAATTTTAAAAAAGCAGAATTTTAAAAAGCAGAATTTTTTTGCAATTTACAGAATTTTGTCATCCAGAATTTTGTAAAACAGAATAATGACACGCTCCCATTTACAAATATACCTTCGAAACTTTCTTTCAATTTTCAAAGTTTACCGAAAAAAATGACGAATTCAGATACCTTTTTGAACAATCAGGCATTGATGTCATTTGCGTTTCCGAGACATGGTTTTCTGCTTGGTACAATGAGTCAGTTTCTGTTAGTGGGTATACATTATTCAGGTCAGATAGAGCTGATAGCGGTGGTGGGGTTGCTATGTTTGTAAAATGTGGTATCTCACGGAAGGCCCATTGTAAATCTGTGAGTAGCAACTCTATCGAGTATCTATTTTTACAAATATCAACAAAGTCAAGCCCGATGCGTTTATAGACCAAATAAGTACGTTTATTACGTTGACTTTTTTGATTACTTAGAAGAGCTTTCCTTGTCTTTTAATAATATCGATCTGCTTAGTGGCGACACTTTCGCATTAGTTATGAGGAATTTGGGGCTATTTTCTGTCAACAATAGCTCGTTAATTGATATATTTCTCGTAAACAATAAGAACAAAGTACTTCTATATGATCAACTGGATTATTCAAGATTTTCTAAACACGATCTCATTTATCTAAAATTCGATTTCGAACTGACAAGCAAAACAGAGTACTACTCATACCGCGACTTTATGCTTATTCAATATGTTGAGCTTGAAAAGTGTGTTGATCCTGCAAATTAGGCTTCCATTTACAGAATAGCTTCAGTAAACGATCAGGTTGACTTTATTCAAACTAATATTAGTAACCTTTTAAATCAAATTGTGCTGCTTGTTACGGAAACAACATCGAATAAATTAATGTTTTGATGTGGCTATTAAACCTGCCGTCCTTGGTTTAAACGAAATCGATCGAACCCAAAAAACTAATATATATTTTACGACCAAAGATTTAATGGTAATGAAAAGACACAAGTCCTTGGCAATGTTAACATAAACAATATAAATAAATAGTTCCTTGATTTCTCGAATAGTTACAAGAAAATTATTTATAACCCCTATAGGTGCAATTCGGCCAAACCTCTGCTGACAAGCTTCAGCTTTAATTGTGTTAATGAGTGTGATATTGTTCAATCAGATCCGAAGTTTTTTCAAATGCTTACTACCGAAACTCATTCCCTATATAGCCCATGCAATAAATAGGATTTTAACAACGGCTGTCTTTCCCAAGTGCTGGGAAAAAGCCATATAGTACACATTGTGAAATCAAATGGGGATTACTGACCTCTTGCGATTCTACCATATATATTAAAAGTCTTAAAGTGCTTAAAGAATCAGCAAATTGACGCATTTTTATGTCAAAACTCCCTAGTCAGTTCAGTAGACCAAACGTTTTGAATCTAAATAAGTCGCCATGCTTTAAAAAACATTTTGACATCACTTTTTATTAGCTAAAATAATATATGGAACAAAGTACCCCCTAAGCTCAGGACTACTAAAGATATATTGGACTTTAAAATAGCATTACTTAAATACTATGTCCAGTAAAGGATAATTTGTACTATTTAACTATTTGTTTCTACTCTACTTCGTTAAATTCTTATATTACTATTTCTTTTTCTTCAAATCTTACTCTTACCCTTCATGAATAATGTAATTTAATTTTAATTTAATAAGTTTTAGATGTTACTTGTAATAAAATTAGGATCTAATATTGTTGTGTTAGACTAAATAAATAACTTTGTATTACATACTAAGTGTAGTAAAAGTGCAAACGAAATTTATGAATTGCTGAAAAAACTTAATATTTCGAGAGTGTTAGCCGCAGATCAATCGTTTTTCTCGCGTGATTCGAATCAGTACAACATAAAAGCCGTTCGAAAAAGAATTTGCAGAATTCCCTTAGAAAGCAGAAAATCATGTCCAAGGAAATGAATGTATCGACCAGATCCATGTCAAGACTAATTAGAGATGATCTCCACATGAATTTCTTCCGTCGCTCAACTGATCATCTTTTGACAACGCGCCTGAAGAAAGTTAGGCTTCTTCGGTGACACGCGGTCAACGGCCATGAAAATATTCTTTTCATAGATGGGAAAATTTCGCTGTTGAATAAGCAAAACGAAAATGTGAAAAATGGGTTAAGACCGGGGCAAAAGTGAACCAGGAGGATGTCTTAGAAGGCATGGTGAAGCAGTTGAGCAATTGGGAGCGTTGGATCTTCCAGCAAGGTTTCGCTCCAGCCCATAAGGCAAAAAGCACCCAGCAGTGGCGAAAAAACAACATTCCTGGGTTCATAGCTGCAGAAGATTAACCATCTGGAAGTCCTGATCTGAATCCATTGGACTACAGTTTGTGATCAGAATTTGAGAAGATAGACTGTCGAAGACCTCACAGTAATTTGGAGAGTCTCAAACAATCTTTGGTTCGAGCACAGACGTCAATACCCATTGGAAACCATGCGCGCTGAAATAGCTGAAGCCTAATCGTTTGAAGGCTTGTGTAAAAAAAAAGCAAATGGTGACCATTTCCAGTGAAAATTTAAATTTTTTTTTAATATTTACATGATTAAATAGAACTAATTTCATTAAAATAAGTTTTATAATTTCATATCTATAACGGACTTAACTTGTAACAGAACTTATGGCAGGACTAAGTACATTATACTTTTCCTCTAATTTAAATCGAGCTTTTCTTTAGAGTTTTGCAGATTTTGACAACAAACTCAGCTGCCAAACGGAGATGATATTAAACGCTTAAAGAATGTTTTATGAATTAGGCTGTCAGTTTATTAAGTTTAAACTGACAAATAAAAAATTAGCGATGTATTCGAATATATTGTCTTCCACACTGCGCTTAGCAAAACAGAGCTTGTTGGGGCGGTATTGCATTTATGAAAAATTTGTTTAAACTTTTTTGTAAATAATTTGACAATATTTATACGAGTATTCGTGATGATTTAACGCTGATGAAAATACAAATTTCAAACACATTTTGCACTTAATATTATAATATTAAAATAATAATCTATTGTCAAAATATATGAGCAATATAATAGAATATATGAACATTTTTACTACTTACAAGGACATTCTTCTATCACCTCGAAATGTGTGAGGCAACATGTTAGATGAAATTTTCACAACTGGTTGAGTAAAAATGCTGCGTATATCGAATTTGAAATTAGCCATTTTTATTATAAATGCTTGTCTTCTAATATTGTGAATGTATGATTGGTTGTGATCTGCGAATAAATTAGATTCTGATTAGAATTTTAGCATCCTTGTTTATAGATCTAATATAAAAAATGTATAAAAATGTACCACACGTGAATATTATACTTAGTAAAAGATTAGATAAAATGGATTCGCAAGGTTACAAAGTTATAATGCAACGAATTTGACTGAGATCAAAATAGATTATGTGTATTTGAGTCGAAGGCACCACATACGTGTCGTACATGGAGTAACACTTAATCTATTTTGCTCTCAGTCAAATTCGTTGCCGCAATGTACTCAATGGACCCGTTGTGACAGGCCTATAAATGTAAATAAACTTTCAAACATTATTGTTGTACGGTGAAACTAGTTAGTTTGTCCGGCAGCAATGCTCACAAAAACGCTATAGCTCGTTGAACTCCAAACATATTCTGTACCTTCATACTATTTCAATTTCTCTATTTATATCCTACCACCAAACATATTTATGCAGGAACTATCGGTAAATATATTTATTATATTTTGCATTCAGATCTGCATGCTTATATGCCAACATAAATACTTAATTGTGAGCTGCCTATTAAAAAAATGGCCTGGAGCCTGCTTCAAGGTCGTTCAGGTCTGATGACAAAGGTGAAATTGACCGCGAATTTAGTATCGCTTCGATATAAATCATCACTGTGGTCAGTTCCTCAAAGGTAAGGCGATCATACGCGATGCTGCGGGTCAAAAGTTCCTTTCCTGACGTCTTCAACTCCTGAAGTTTTCTGCTGGCTCCTACAAAATTAGTCGCGTTATTGTAGTATATATCACTTGGTAATCCTCGCCTGCCGATCATGCGCTACAGTGCGGCCAGAAATGCATCTGTTGACAAATCAAATACTATTTCTATGTTCACTGCCTTCGTTGAGAAGCACACAAATATGATGTCTTGCCTCGATTGCGCAAGTATGTATCTTTGAAATGATCCGCAAAAGTCTATACCACACCATGCGAACGGTCTTGATGGCGAAGACGTGCTACAGGAAGATTGCCCATCGCTTGCATGGTAATGGCAAATGTGCAAATATCGAATATAGAGCTTCACAAAATGGTATTTTCCCGGCAAGAGGATACGGTGTTTATCAAGGCGTCCACCCACTAGTAGTAGACGAAAACCCCTATGAATCGGCAGAAACAGGTTTAACGCTTGCTTCAAATCTTGAGGCGCTAGAGTTCTTTTATCGAGATGAGTATCCAGCGATCTGCTGGTTAATTGATGAAAACGAACCAGCCAGGCTAAGACGCATAAGTAATGGTTATATGTACTGTTCCTCTCAAAAACCTTCAAAATTTAGTTTTCTTCGACGATTGCCTTAAAAGCCAACTTACGTTTTTCTCGAGAAATTTTTTCCATATCGAGTTGGCCACACTCATTGGTGGGCTAGTTTTCGGGCTTAAATGGTAGCTTGACAACAATTCTCCCCTGACTGTTCCTCTGCACGGTTTGCATGTAATACTACATGTAAAATACTACATTTGTGAAGCCTATCGAAGTAATGCAATACACTTATAAGCCGTGCTTGTTCGTTTTAAATGACTTTACTTTTTATGATATCTTTTACATATATTATTCTTTTCGATGAGTTTTATATGTAAGTGTATAACATAAGCCAGACATTCACGTGGATTTTATTCGAAGTTTTCTCCTGCAACGTTTTTTCCATAAACATCATGAAACAACATGAATATATTTCAATAAGGTTTCTCAATTCTAAACTTAAGCCCAAAATACTGCAGATTTAGAAACATCCTTCCAGTGAATGTCTCTGCATACGAACTTCATTCTTATTTGAGGTGTCTAGCAACACAAACTTTTCGCTAAATTACACAATTTTAACAATCAATTACTTAAAAACTGTAAGCATCCGGAAGGTGCGGTTTTCAGTAGTAAGATGGGGATACACCCCTCTATCCCCTCTTTACAACCTCTTTTTCAAAGCGTGTTACATTATAATAAAGATTTCCCGCGCGATTTTTTAGTCCAAATTTTCACCTGCGGAATGTTTTTTTTATTGTAATATACGCATGCAGGTTTTCGGAGAGGATACTCAACAAGGCTAAGAAGAAAACTTTTGCATTTGTTGTTGACTTCTCATGTGCATTCGATACTATCTCGCAAGATATGCTTTTCTATATATTTTAGCATCTTATGGCCTCTCTACTCATATGATAGAAGTATTAAAACTGTTATACGAAGACATGCGACTTGGCTTAAATATATTAATAATCCTCGAATCTGCATTTCAAATAAACTAAAAATTTATGATGCGTGCTCAAGGTCGATCATGTTTTATGGGGCGCAAGTTTGAGGTGTCGACGAATACAATTCAGTTGAGAGACTTCTACTTTTCTTTATTAAAAAATTGATTGTATTGCCACCAAATTCTCCGAATTATAGATTCACATCGAAACAGATTTGGTTCCGCAATATAAATATACACTCTGAGCACATATTTATGTATATACTATGTTTTGCGGTGTTTTATTATGCCAAGTCACAGGCTTCCGTGCATCCGTGCTGAGGAGACTGTACGCCTCGACGTTCATTGCGTAAAAAAGTGGAAGGACATCTCGCTAATGTTAAATATTAAGTATCTTACTGCTTTTACTTCTGAGTCTTTGTCTGCGTTCATACCTTCCTAAGAATAAAAATCTTTCGACTTTTCTGGACTCTGCTGTTAATTCAGAATAGCATTTGTATGATAACTTAGCACTTACGACATATTAAATATTTCAGTGATGATTTCTTTGCCTACGCTATTAGCTTTATTTTTTGCGCAATAGGAAGTCTTCTTTACCTAAATGCGAGTCCTTTTAAGAATGTACTTTCTACCGCCCGCACAGTTTGTAACTTGGGTGACCCTGAAAACATCCAACACGTCACATAAAACTTTTCGTTTAGAGAACTTCGGTGAAAAGACGTTAGATTTATCTAATATTATAAATATCTTAAATGACTGTGATTATATAGCCTTGTATAAATATTTATCCTAATGTCTCAAGAATAGGGAAATGATTTAAAATGAATTTTAATTACTACACTTTTGAGTAATATTTTGAGCGTACTGAAGTTTGTTATTGTTTGCATTTTATAATAATACACTTGAACCAGAATCCTTTGAATTAAAAATGCAGGAAATGTACCATCATATAGTTATTTTACATTATTCCGACTGACAACATATCAATGTTATAGTCGTACGTTCTACTAGTTATAAGTACCCATTGTATATATGTATGCATATAATTATATTTTTAAAATAAAGAACATAACATGCATACATACACAATAAGAAATTTTTCGATAAAACATTTTCATAAATATATTATAAAACCTTAGTTGGTGGCTTAGCAATTGCGTTATACATTTCTCTTCAACGATATTGCGGTACAATAAAGAAATATTGTCGCGAAAAAACGTAGTTTCTTTCCGGGAGTTCTATAAGGACCCTATGAGGTGGAGACTTTGATAGAATGGAAGATACTTGCTCTTTCTAATGGCGGAGGGGTGGGCGTTAGAACGCCCTATTCACGTTCATTTAAATGAAGGCAGAGGCAGTAATGACAAGTTTAGCCAAAACTACTCCTTTTTTAATTCCATTTCCCCATACCATTCAAGTGTAGTTATCATGCCAAAATTTTACATTTTCACAGTTGTTAACACCTAATCTCATTGCCCTTGTAGCAATTCTATCATGGCCAGCTTCAGATAGTTTTGAAACCTGCTTCTCCAAAAAGTGTCAAATAAAGAAGAAGAGATACAGTATTGTAAACCAAGTTACCTTAATAATAACACGTTGCAGCTTTTCAAATTAATGGTCTACCTAATACAAATTTAAGCTTAAGACAGTTATCATGTTTGGTTTATCCAACAATAACCAAGTAAACAATTCATATACATATGTGAAAACCTACGCTTTAATCGACTATTTGATGTTTTATCATCGGAATCGACTTCCTCTTAACTCTTGTGTGCACACCCATCAATTTTTCATATTCAATAGAGCTACAGTCTGGTCAGACCATAACTCAAAGAGGGCTTAACGGCCGGTCTTCATCTGCTGGAATGCTGGCTTATTTGATGAAATAAGTGATGTCGCAAGTGAAGTAGAAGTAATCCAAACAAGATTTCTCCTGATTTCAACGGTAATTTTTGTAGTTTGACGGCTATTTACTTATATCGTAGCATCTTCTACTTGTACAACTTTGTACATATGTATTCATCGTATTCTTAAACAAACCAATGAAATGAGCATTGGCTATGTTAATTTTTATGTTATGTTGTGAAACACAATCCAAGTAACGTGGAGTCCAAATTTTTCTACACCATACCTATCAAGTAAACTTTGAAATCTTTCATCCGCGGGTACTTAGTATATTGCCGATTCACTGATCGATAGTATTGTTACGAATTTCGTCGAATTTTCTGACGAGTTCTGTCCCGCCATCAGCTGTCGCCTTCAAAGCGAATTCATCTTGCTGTTTCGATATTTTATTCGCTCGACAAGAAGACATACATATGTATGTTGCAGTTTCCTACACTTCTATATTGTCCCGAAGAACATTGGTTAGTTGATACAAAGCAGTCTCTGTTGATCGTCCAGCCCTGTAAGCATGTTGACATGTAATGGTGTATATGCTACGATCATGGGTTTGATATTGTTGTCGTGGTAGGGTATTGTTCTGTAAATAATTGTAATATAAATGACTTATGGCAAATTGGCCTGTATGATTTGGGATAACGTGGGTCCTTCTTTCCCGCCGTAGGTATAAATACCACTTTTGTCCTTCTCCACGTCTTGTGCGATATTTGTTCTAGAAATCCTGGAAAGTAACTCTGAAAGAAAGTATGCCTTTTGCCGGGAAAGTGTATTAATACGAAATTATTTTAGAGGTTCGAAACTGTTTATTGCCCACTTCAATCTTGATGTCGTACATTTGGTATTTGATTGGTATTAATGCATTAATTTCTGTTAACTCCTCTAAGAGTTTTAGTATGTTCTGTTATTATCTCTACCGTCGTGGAAAGTGTGGGAAAGGGTGTCTCAAGAACTACAGAACAGTGATTCACAATTGAACTAAGTCAATATTCTACCAAGGAATTTGTTTCGCAGAAATTGCTTTACTTATTGGACAACTGCCTCATATGCGTTATTAATGCCTTTAATAACACTTCCGACAGTGGTTTCCAACTGTATTGTGCTCATAATGTTCTTATCTACACCTAGCTGCTCTGGAATCGTTAATATATTCCGTCATTATGTATCCCAACCTATCAACAGACGGCCAGAAGATTCGCCACCCTACTCCTGCTCTCGGAGAGCACTACCCAACAAACCAGCATGCACGAGCAATGGAGCAACATTTCTCGTTCTTTACGTACCGCCGCCAAAGAAAAACTCGGATTCTGGCGAGCCCGAAAAAACAGTTGGTATGACGCGGAATGTCATGCTGCCGCAGAAAGAAAAGATGCTGCCTATAGAGCCACGCTTTGATCGGGCGCAACGCGAGCCATGTGGGATCGCTACCGAGAGCTAAAAAAGGAAGAAAGACGTATTATCCGAAAAAAGAAACGAGAGGCCGAAATACATGAGTGCGAGAAGTTAGCGATGCTGGCCAATAGAAAAACGCCGTAAATTCTACCAGAAAGTTCGGCGGCTTACAGAAAGTTTTAAGATAGGGGCGTTTTCCAGTTATTTTTGTGGTATCAATTTTATTAAAAAAACTCAATTTTTTTGACGTTGGAAAAATAAAACAAACAAAAGCCAAACAAATCAGTTTAGGAATTAAAAAAAAATTGAATAATATTTATCCTGAACAAATTTTAAGGAAAAACTGGAAGAATACAACAAAACAATGCATTTTAAATTCCTTGCTCTTGTGGTATAGCTTGAAAACAGTCCACACTCTCATTCCCCATCCGAAGTAACTCCCACTCTTATACAAGCTTCACCAGAACGGGTACGTTTTATATGCCTAGAGACAGTACATCACGTCACTACAACTAATTAAACAAATTAAAGCTTACCTAGGCCGACTGACTTTGTGATCCAGCCCTAGTTACAGTATAGTTTCATGTCAGATCAATGTTTGTTTGAGCATAGTCTAACAATAAAGAACTATGATAAATATAATGAATTGTTATCTAAAAAAAAAAAATAATTGGCGCGTACACTTCTGTTAGGCGTTTGGCCGAGCTCCTCCTCCTATTTGTGGTGTGCGTCTTGATGTTGTTCCACAAATGGAGGGACCTACAGTTTCAAGCCGACTCCGAACGGCAGATATTTTTATGAGGAGCTTTTTCATGGTAGAAATACACTCGGAGGTTTGCCATTCCCTGCCGAGGGGGGACCGCTATTAGAAAAATGTTTTTATTAATTTTGCCTTGACCGTGATTCGAACCAACGACCTCTCGGTGAATTCCGAATGGTAATCACGCACCAACCCATTCGGCTACGGCGGCCGGGTTAATTATTATCTACATAAGATCAAAACCGCAATAAAGCAAATATTGCGTGTTTGTCAAATTATTGTATCATTTACTATATGATGAAATATCAGTTCATAAGCTTCAAATATTAAAATTTTGTTTAGGAACTAGACTGTTCCAAATAATTTTAAAATATTATTTCATTATACTTATATAAGTATATACATATATCGGCTCCATGATTCAATAATACTAGGATCTGTATTCAATGACAATTGGAATTTGACACTCCTTAATCTATTGTTGGATTTTGAAAGTGGGGAGAAAGGAAAATAATGTGATCGCCCTCTGCGAAAATGATAGTAGAGAAGTAGTAGAAATACCTTTGGTACAACATATTTGGTGTGTTAATAGAGATATTGAGGAAAATATGCATTGTTAATTTAACTAAAGTGTTCATTGTTAGTACTAAAACTGAAATATCTCTCAAAGCTAAAGTGAAACTAATTGCATTTTTAATCCTTTTTTTATTTTACATTATGTAAGATGTAATATTGTTTCTTGTGTATAATATTTAAAATTTTTTTTTTGGTATTTTATTCAAAATAAACCTGTAAGCAATAATTCTCTAATTCGGTCAGTGCATCATCGTCCTCCTTCGATATAATTAAGAACAATTCATCGTCAACACCAATTCAAATAGAATTCCAGATGTGTAGTAGTTTGCAAGCCGCGAGCGACGACTTGCAGTAAGGAATGGGCAAAATATCAAGTAATGTGGCACAAACTCATTTAGTTTTAGCGACATTACAACGAGTTTTTAACGACAAAGTGCCTGAAAAGGATCAAGAACAACGCTTGTAATCAAGGCTAAAGTTTACATAGCTTTTTCTCAATTTCACCAAATAACTATTTATTACTTAATACCTTTATCCAATGAGAACAAGCATTGTGTTTTATACTTTTACTTGCCATATCTCCTTTTTGCCATTTACCACCCTCCAGTTCTTCACATGTATCCACGAGCGCCAGATTACCAAATTCTATGAGATTGCGGCGACCTGGAATTGCAATTGAAAGCATTAATAAATGCATCCACAGTTACATTTTCACCGCTCACATCCAAGCCATCTAAGCTATGATTTTGTGTAATTTCGAACTTCTTCATACGTGAAAAGAAGAAATTGTTATTGAATTTTAAAATTGGATAATTACCGATTTTCACGTAATCAGAAAACAAAATGTGAACGATTGAGAAAAAAGTAAATAACACGAAAAAATATGTGTTTCCAACGAATTTTTAGTATGAATATTTTGCATTTTACTACTGCTTATACAATATAATAAGGGAAAACTTAGAAGTTAGCAACATTGTTGATCAAAGAAGCCCATTTTTATGTGGGGACGAAAAAGCTGCGGACGAGGACGAGAACCTTGTATTATTGAATCATTTATTTGCTCCAACTATCTGTGGACAACCAACAAGTTGTTTCAGAAAATTAATCAGCAAAACAGCTATTTGTTGATATTGATATTGCTTAAACTCTTCCATTGACTTTCTGAAATTTTTTAGTCTAACAAGCTTGCTGAAAGCACTCTCCTGGCCACGGCTGACGGTTCCGCTACTGTTGAAAATTTTTATAAAAAAATTCAAATTGACAATTGATTTTTAAATAAATTAAGCATATGCTTGTGTATTTTTTATCCTGTTTATTACACTATAGTTCATAGGGAAAAAGGTTTACACCATTGAAAATCAATTTTTATTAGTTTAGTGTTCTAAAATCTCCAAGGGAAACGATGTTTGTTTACTTTGCTCAAAATGTGACTAATACTTTTCCAAATTAATCGTGCATATAACCAATACCGACAAAGTTGAGTTATGAATTCCAGAAGACTAGAAAAAGGGATATACCAAGAAAATGTAGACGAGCGATCTTCTTTTAAAACTAATTTAATTCAACCAGTTTCCACAAGCAATTCAGATGCAGGAGTTGAAGAAGAAATTAGTTTTAATAAATTTTTAAATTTCATGAAAGTTTCTTGTCACGTAAATGATGTTATATCAGTGCAAACTAATCAACAAAGACAATTGGGGAAAAATATATCAGAAGATTTTCATTCAGTTATCACGAATGATGGATACAATTTAGAAAATATGGTAAATAATAACTATTTTAGGTAGACATTTTTAAAATAAAATATTTCAGATGAAGGCTATGAAGGATAGCGGCCATTGTAATAATAGTTCTAAAATTGATGAAGAACTTTTTCAAAGACGAAGCACTGTTGAGTTGGCTATTGGACTAATGCAGGGCGAAAATGTGCAGGCGAAATTATATAAAAAATTGGACTACATTGTAAATGAAGGCATGGTTGACTCAGTGCTTTCTTTCATTTGTCCAATACCAGTGCCAGCATCCTTTCCACGTTACATGAAACCTAAACATAAAAAAGAACTATTTATTTCTAAAGTTACTTCTTTGGACAACTCAGAGTCTGTATATAATTGCAACACCAAAATTAACGAAATTGAAAGCAGTATTGCAACAAATGGACCCCATTGCCAAATAATTCAGGATGAGGTCAAGCCTATAAGGAAGCTAGTGACTTTAAAAAGAGATAAAAAAGAGTACACTAATCCGATCATTTATTCCACTATAATTATTCATTCGGACAAATTTCAGACCAGAAGTTGTTATTCATGTTTGCGACGAGGATAAAAATTCTAACCGAGATTTTAGTTGTTCGCAGAGGCTACTAGTAAACCAAATGGGATACTTTGCGGAGGTAACAGCTGGACAAAAACTTGATGAAATGGACATTTCGGTTCATTGCGACATACAGATATTCGACTGGCTGATAAAGTGGATGAAATTAACAGATTCTGCAGAAGCCTCTGGTTTTAGAAAAACTGAATTTGAAGGCCCGGAAGGTTTACCACATTTAGATGCGAATAATGTGATTTCGATATTGGTATCTGCCGGATTTTTACAAGTAAGTTTACACGAGTTTATTCTGAGAACGTTAATTGAGGCAAACAAAATTTCGTGGTAATAGCGACGCAAATAAACTTTTTCTTTTCACATTGAATAGGGAAGTATATTGCGACAAAGACAAAGAGTAATGGAGAGAACATATACATTTTGTTTTTTCGCTTTTATATATTTAATATGTAGTTATGTATTTAATATAAATTATATATGTACATAAGTTTAAAAATATTTTGCATTTAAAAATAAACCTTCAAAAATTAATGTCAAGGGCATTCACTATATAATAACCACTTTAGCATCATATCGGAATTAAACATGATGCTGTGTGGCATGGCAACTATGATTTGGCAATTCTTTAGCACAATTAAGTTTTTTGAATGAACTGGAAAGGGTGAACAATTTACATGTATAATAGTATAAACGTATAATATAAACACAAAAGAAAAATAAAATAGATCACATTATATTATGCAAATTAAAATCACCAAAATAATGGGCCTGGATTGAAGAAAAATGGTTGATCATTAAAATTTATAATATCTGAAAAATCAAGTAACCGATCAAAACTAATGATATATTAAATGCTATATTATATTTAATGCTAAATTAAACGTTTTCAGGATATTTAAAAAAATAGTTTTTGCTTACTTTAGTTTTACAAATATTGAACATACATACTTTTATGAAAAATTTATATATACACTGTAAAAAATATGTGTTTATATAAGAAAACGATTTTAAAAAATACGTTTTTATTAATTTCTTAAATCTAAAGAAAAAATTTAAGATGTAAATGAAAAAAAAATGCCTTACACAGATGTTTCGATGAGAAAAAAAATACCCAGTGGACAACACAGAATTGATATTTGTATATAAACAAATTATTCCGGTTAAAGTAAAAAGTATGTAACTTTTTAAATTTAAAATCGGTTATGTACTTTGCTTTTTCCTTGGTTAGTTAGAGAACTTTTCTTTCTCAAGAAGAACTAACAGTAATCACTTATCATTCCTTTGGCCCAGAAACCGAGGTAATCTTGCCCTTATATCTTTACTTGTGACTTGAATCTTTCGCCGTGCTCATCACTTTCAGTTCCGATATTTCTATATCAAACAAACCTCAGTGCCTCAGGCACAAACTGCATTACACCAAATCAATCAGACCATCTCAGCTCTTAGCTCTTAAATTTAAGTAATCAATATTTTAACGTCAACTTTTGGTTTCAGCTATTCGTCCTTGAAAAATATGAAAACTTATTGCGTTTTAAAAACGGGCTTGTGAAACATAGTACTAATTAATAAGTATGAGTATTTCTCCCTCTTGTTCCCATTACCTTAATTTTTTCACTTTATATCACTTGGTTTCTTAAGATAGACGTATTAAGAAAATGCTTCTATCCCGTCGGTTAAAGAAGTCTCTTAGAGAAATATGTATATTATATTTCCATTTATTTATATCTGATTTTTGCAACTATCATTATCTTTTATTTGAAGATGGAACCGTTAGTGATTGAATGTTTATCATTTTGTCATGCCCGGCTCTGCGACGTTGTACGTTCCTCTATAAATCTTTCTCGCTTGAATGACTCTATAATTACACGTCTGGCAGCTATGTTTACGAATTTGGAACTGGAAATGGTACGTGACAAAAAAGAACGTCTAGCACCACGTCTGTGGATAAAACTTATTCAAAGCCTTTGTGAACCAGAGCCGGAAGCGTTGCGGGGGCATTTTTACAGTTTGGCAGGATTGTTTCGCTGTTCAAAGTGAGCTTATTTTTACCAAAGTTAACTTCTTATAATTTCAGTATTTATTTAATTAGGTGCGGTGAACATCTTACAAACACATTTAGGTCATATATAGCTTGTCAACCAAACAACACGCGATTAACTCGATGGGGTCAACTTAGCAGTGGCCATGTACGTGACAGTTTATGGAACATAAATAATTTTATCGCACATATTTTTAAGGAGCGTCGGTCCTGGCGCCATGTTTATTGGAAACTTTGGGGCCATTGCCACTTTCTATATTGCTGTATATGTGAAAGGCACTTTCCAGTTTATAAGGTAAGGAGTTGTTGACTATATGAATTTCTATATTTTTTCATTTCATTTCATTTCATTTATTGCCCAAAATCATTACTATATTAACATACATATATATCTAGATGACATGGTGTCGTTTTCACCCATCAAGTCCAAATTATCTTGAATCAATTACGGAAGACTTCATTACTAGTCCTATAGGCCGGTATCCATGTTGTGGGAAAAAGGCATATCGTTTTGAAGTATTTCCCGAGGCAAATGTAAGTGTTTTTTCATGTACTTGTATACACAGCGGCCGCCGTAGCCGAATGGGTTGATGCGTTGATGCATAGGTTCAAGACCTCGGACACGAAACACCAATTGGTAGACAAAGCTTTTTATGAAAAGCGGTCGCTCCTCGGCCGACAATGGTAAACCTCTGCGTGCAATACTGCCATGAAAAATCTCCTCATAAAAAAGTATCTGCCGTTCGGAGATGTCGTAAAATTGTAGGTCATTCCATTTGTGGAAAACATCAAGACGCACACCACAAGTAGGAAGAGGAGTTCAGCACCCAGAAAGTATCTTGGGCCATTATAGGTCTCGGGTAGAAAGTGGTTTAAATAAGACAAGTCTTTCGCGTGTTCTGCGATTTTTTGCTATCAACAAAGATATGTACGTTATTACACCAAATTTGTCATATGCTCAAATAAAAGCCATAACCGCTAAAAACGATGGTCAACCTATTGGTACAACGACAACGGAAAACAACTAAATTTCAGAGTTGAAAAATATGATGAAACAACTTTACTTTTTTTTTACTTACTTTTCTCGAAATGTAATGAACAATCAAGATAAATTGAAAATTGTCCTCTGGAGTGCTAATGCTAATAACTAAAAACATTCTTGAAAACAACAAAAAAAAATTTTCGAATTGTGGTATTCTCACCATGAGAATGTGTGTGCACCAGGTTAGTGAATGCTTCTGCGCGCACTTGACACCCAACAGCTAAAATAATCACCATTCGCTATGACTGTCGCCATTCTGTCGCGTATTTATAAAGTATACATACATATTATGCACAGATGACACTAAAAAATTGGCGGTTTGCCAAATATTTTTGCCTTCCGCAAGAAAAATAGGCTTATGGACAGCTCAGGCGCCTGGGGGAAGATGTGGTGAGCTCGTTTTATGAATGATCGAGCCTTGTTTTAAAAAATAAGCGGTTGCGTTTATGAATTAAATAGTTTTTGGATCGGATTGACACTTGGTGCTGTGCGAACGGGCTGTCGGCAAATCCCGCCAAGACTGGTATTGTCCTCTTTACCAGAAGGAGGAAGCTTGACGGAATCGTTCTGCCAAAGCTAAAAGGAGTCACAATCCAGCTATCCAAGGAAATTAAATATCTAGGAGTAATCCTCGATAGTAAGCTCCTATGGAAATCACACGTTGAGACAAAGGCATCCAAAGCGCTGACAGCTTTCTGGCAGTGCAAAGGTGTCTTTGGGAAAACGTGGGGTCTCTCTCCTAGCAAGGTCCTATGGATCTACACAGCTATGATAAGACCCATTATCACCTATGCATCAGTGGTCTGGATGAGTAGACTATCCCTAGTGGGAGTCAGGAGGACCTTATCGAGACTACAACGCACTGTGGCCATCTGTTGCACCGGAGCTTTTCCGACTACTTCAGGCCCGGCACTAGATGCTCTGATTGGTTTACCACCACTTGATGCTTTCATCCAAGGAGAGGCCCTGAAGACCATCTGCAGACTGAAACACAGTGGGAACTGGTACGGCCCTTGTCCGGCATTGGAACACAGAGAAGGTATGGACATCGATCCAACGATTCTCTCCATGCCCCTTGACTCAATGCCATCAAGAGTCGTACTTGAAAAGAGATACAGTGTAGTGCTACCAGAGGCTCAGTTGTGGGGAGACTCAGAAAATGAGCCCGGCAAACACTGTTTTCGCATTTTTACGGATGGCTCCAGGACCGAGCATGGCTCCGGCTCTGGGGTCTACGTGGAATCCAGCGGGACAAAACTGCACTTTGCTCTTGGAATGCATGCATCTGTGTTTCAAGCGGAGGTGTATGCAGTTCAAGAAGCGATGAACTTTGTTGTGGAAAAACGATGGAGAGGCAGATCTATATGTGTCTGCAGCGACAGCCAAGCTGCGCTTATGGCCTTAGACAGCCCTCAAACCACATCAGGGGTAGTGAAGTCCTGTAAATCCAGGCTGAACTATGTCGGCAGACATAACAGCCTGATGCTAACATGGGTCCCGGGACACGTGGGTATCGCGGGTAACGAGACCTCTGACTCCTTAGCTAAGATGGGCTCTGAAGCCAACTTCTTTGGCCCAGAGCCCGCTTTGCCACTCCCCTCTGCGGCCATCACGGCCACGGTTAGCAAATGGGTAACTACTACCCACAAGCGAGCTTGGCAGGCTGAGAGAGGCTGCAGATGGACAAAACTGATGTTACCTGTCATGTCCGATCGACTGTCGCAAACCCTTCTGTCATTAGGCAGAGGGGAGTGCAGACGGCTGGTTGGACTAATGACGGGCCACTTTCTGTGGGCAAAGCACATGGAAAGGTTGGGCATCTCAGACAGTGTACTCTGCCCAGCTTGTGAAGAGGAGGATGAGACGGCGGATCACTTCCTGTGTGTCTGCCCCGCCTTCGCCCGAATCAGGTTTGAGGTCTTTGGCACTGATGTGTTAAGAAGCGACCATCTTGGCTCCTTGGCACCACAAGATCTACTCAGATTTTTTCGGAGATCAGGTAGATTTAAAGAAAATTAAAAGGGAATCCAAGTGTAGTACAATGGACTCAATTAATGTCTGAGTGCTGCACTTGCTAGTTGTCCCGACAAAAAAAAAAAAAAAAAAAAAAAAAAAAAAAAATAGTTTTTGTTGTATTAAAGAACACTTTAGAATGCTACTTCTGCGCCAATGAAGGTATTTTGTTTTTGTAAGAACAATATTTGGAATCTCGACAGGGGGACGGCAAGTTTCATTAAGTAAATACTAAACAAAGGACATATATTTTATTAACCGTTATAGATAAATTCAAATATGTATGCACATGTAATATTAAGTAAAATCTTTGATCTCTTGATATATAAGGTCCTCTAATTACTAGTTGGAGCATAGAACGTTTAACGGTAATGTATTGTAGGCATAAAATTATCTACTTTCATGCGAAATAAATATTTAACCTCCTATTTGTGGTATGCGTCTTGATTTGTTCCACAAATGGAGGGACCTATAGTTTCAAGCCGATTCCGAACGGCAGATATTTTTTCATGCTTTTTCATGGCAGAAATACACTCGGAGGTTTGCCATTGCCTGCCGAGGGGCGATCGCTATTAGAAAAATGTTTATCTTAATTTTTTTTATGGTGTTTCACCGAGATTCAAACCAACGTTCTCTCTGTGAATTCCGAATGGTAATCACGCCCCAACTCGGCTACGGCAGCCGCCGCGAGCACCATTAGGCAAAGATAAATCGACGCATTCTATGATTATTATGACAAAAATTTACATCTAAGATGGAAGAAATCAAATGAAAATAATCAATACTGGAATATTTCTTATAGAAATATGTGCCAGTAACGGTAAATCTTGAATTTTTGTCAAATCGCGTGGTCACTGTTCAGTACATATATATGCATCAATATATGTATGTAAATATGTCTGCAGCTACTGTGCTTCTAGTGCGCGCATGAGCGTACAGTAAGATGCAGAAAACAGCAAAAAGTATCTTTTTCGAAACAATAATGTTTTGTTTTCTTATATATATATATCTGCAAAGTTAGAAACTTATCCTGCAACCAGAGTGCGGCTTATTTGGAGGTTACTGTACATACATTCCACTTTCAGATGAAATCCAAGTGCCAAATATTTACTATTGAACCTTCTGTGAGCTGTTAAGGGGGAAGTCTACTGTGAATTTTTCAAAAAATCGATTTTTTTTTATTAGCTTAAAAAATACTTTGAATCCTCTTAAATAAGGTACAATATGTGTTACAGCTGGCTAAATTTTTCTTCGTTGAAATTTCGACCTTTTCCCGAAGCGCTCCAAAGCGCGTACCTGCGGCACATGAAACTTTAAACGCATTTTTCTCGAAACTAAGTTTTTGTATACGGTGTACACGATATCTCGAGTTCTGATAAATGAATCAGCTTAAAAATTTAATTATATATTCTCTGTAATAGTGTCTCTCGTCTGACATAGGATTTTTTTGATATCGTTATTTGTTAAATTGTTATAAACAATAGTAACATCAATTTTAGGCAAAAAAAAAAAAATTTCAAGAATTTTTTTTTCAACGCCAAAATTTTTTATCGACATAATCCTACGTCAGACGAGAGTCAATACTATGTATGATAACAATATTTTGTTTTTTTGTTTTAGATCACCGAAACGTAAGATTTCTTGTACACCGTTTAGGCACCTAAGAAAAGCGGACCTGCGCTTGCAGAAGTGCCACAGCGGCCATTTTGAATATTTTGACTTAAAATTTTTTTTTTCAAAAACTTAAATATATAATAAAGATAAGAGTTTAAATAGATTTTATGTACGAGCAATATTTTGTTAGAAATAAAATCCGGAAAATAAGCCTGTTTTTTCCCTTGTCACAGTAGACTTCCCCCTTAAGCGCCGTTCATAACAACAGAAGCCAAACCCGCAACTCGTTAAACTAAAATTTTTCAGTCAATATGCACTTTTTATTTCTAAAATTTTTACACACTTTTCCTCTTGAATATTAAAACTCACATATTGAATAATAATGTATTACTTCATAGTAAAGATCTAAAAAGTTGTTTAGGTAAATTATGAAACAATTTTGTTGGCGCTTCGTAGTTCATAATTTTTGGCACAATGCTGTGCCTATGAATGTGCGCTGTATCCCTGGTAATAAAGCAATTTTCTATGAAGGAATTCAATTTGGTTGGATTGAGAAATAAATAATTATTATCAGAATCGACAAAGATACCAGTTTCTAAACAAGGACAAGTTACGCCTATTCTACTCGAGATCAAAGCAATATTTAAAATACATATGTATAGTATTTTTACGATATAGTTTTTTTTTGTATTAGGGATGCCAATTTCGTGATCATAGTGTAGTAGCTGAAAACGAACGTGAACGACAAATATTGCAAATAATGAAAGTTATATATAAAGATGGCATTATTTGCGATCCTCCAGCTGAAGATGTTTTATCGGCACGTATCACACCATGTTGGATAGGTTTACCACTTACTCCACAACACTGTCGTCAAGGATTATTGCCTAGTATGAATGCTGGCGGTAAAGGATTATGAGCTATCTTAAAGGCATACAAAAATGATATAGCATTATCCTTCTCATAGAACTAACTAAACAAATTGTCAGACGACTGGGCCAAGATGGAACCTCCTTCATTGATGAGTCTTGCAGTGACTGCAGCGATAGCGATTCAACAACGGAGAATACCGACCGTTTAATTCAGAAAGACAACAGGATTTACTACGAAATTGAGTTCAGTAGTGACGGTTGCGAATCAGAACAAACCGAGTTAGAGGCTTTGCGCATAAAAAAATTAAAAAAAAAGTAAAATTAAATATTTATCCATACATTTTATATAATTTTCCTTTTTTCCAGGCCCAGCCATAACTCTGGACGATATTGGTGTGGAGAACTTTCTGCACGGAGTAACCAAGATCATCAGCGAGAATATGAAGAAAAGGCTATAAAAAACATGATTCTTCGAATGAATAAAAATAACGGATTAGAGCAAAATCTTCTTCCAGGTGGCCCTGTCGGTGGTTTTTACGTGCGTTTGGAAACCGAATGGAGAGACCAATTAAAACATAGAAGTTTACCAAATCTTACAAACAGTTTCTCAATTTCTGGGTTCGGAAAGTTTAAATATAAATAGAGCAACTGAATGTTTTAATCCTCAATTAAGGATATTTTTCTAATTGTTATTTGAAAAATTTATAGCTTATCAGATTCTTGTAATAATGAGGTTTTTGCAAGAATCTCGTGATATTTTGTGGAAGGTTTAGTTTGGAAGACTATCTCAGACGGGGCCATACTTACACATAACACAGTCCTGCGAGGGTGAGTTTCTAGAATGGCTGTACTTGTTTCTTGTAGTTTTTTATGCGCTGAAAACGAATCTGACCTTCAAAATGCTCCATCACGTCAGGATTTTTGGTAAATGAAGCCTAAAAGGTCAAAAAATGGCCATTTTAGCCATTTTTGATAATTTTTTTTGGGATAGAAATAGACGGGTATAACGTCTATTGGCGTAACTGAAACTGTTAATTTCAAAATGTCATAACTTTTTTTTTTTAAATCGTACAATAATTTAAAAAAATGGGTTTTAAAGCTAAAGAGTTGTACTATGCGACCTTTTCGTCGAAAATTGAAAAAAAAATTTGCTATCCCCAAAAAAATTATCAAAAATGGCTAAAATGGCCATTTTTGACCTTTTAGGCTTCATTTACCAAAAATCCTGACGTGATGGAGCATTTTGAAGGTCCGATTCGTTTTCAGCGCATAAAAAACTACAAGAAACAAGTACAGCCATTCTAGAAACTGAAAAAAGTTAAATTTCGCAGGCCTGTGTAATTAATGACTATTATTATTTTTATTATGGTAAATATCCTTAAAATCAATTAGAGTTTGTAGTAAACCCTAAATCTATCGGCGAAAGGTGTCCCATAGGCATAAATGAAGACCGTTATGGATTATGTTGATGCAGTCTAAAGAATGAAAAAGAGAGTTATGGCAGAAATAGTTAAGAAATTATAAACTGTTAGTATAAAGAAGTGATTGATATCTATCCCTGATAGATTCTCAGAAGTGTTGATGCATTAAAAACCAACCGGCTTGAAACTTAGTCCGTTAAATGTAGAACAAATACATTAAGATTATTCCAATTGCGACAGTTTGTATATAAAGTAAACTTGAGTTTCAGCGCTTGGAATCTATCGTACAATAACTGGTTAAGTTCCTAGGAAATAAAGTATGGTTTTTCTTGTTTGTACAAAAGTTTTGAATTTAAAACAAATAAAACCAAAACTTGAAGAACCTGTAAGTAACCTACTTTATATGACAGTATATACGGCGGTCGCCGTAGCCGTGACTACAGTTCGGAAGCGCGTTTGTTCGAATCTCCGTACAAGAAACTATAAAATCATAGCCGGTGTTTTTCAATAACGGCCGCCCCTGGGCAAGCAATGGCAAACCTATGCCGTTCGAGGTTGGCTTAAAACTGTAGATCCCTCAGCTTGTGGGTTAACACCAAGACGCACCACAAGTAGGAGGAAGAGCTCGGCCAAACACTCAAACAGGGTATAAGCGCCAATTATATATAAATAATATATATATAGTTCATAAATAAAGAAGTACATAAAACGCATATTCTCATATTAGCGTAGCCACTACATACAGTTTTTCAAGAATGAGTTTTGACATACAAAATAAATTCAGTTTTTCGACTTTAATAACAAAATAACTTTTTTGAAGTGATTCCTATTTATTCACAGCTTTACACAGAATTTATAAAAAAAATTCTTTGGAAAAAAAACAACTATAGCAACGAAAACAAATGACGCTCTATTTCGACACGGTCAATAAACGGTTTTTACATTTTGCTTTTTGAATTTCTTCAGAATGTAGGTATTGTGCGATTATACTCGATTTACCCTTATCTCCGCTTTGCAATGATCACCTTGATGCTTTTGTTTTATCATTCACTATATTTTGCTATATTAGATAGTTTATAATATCATACGTGGAGCAGAAAAAGAGGGTAGATTAGAGCAAAATAATGTAGGTGGGTCTAAAACTAAAATTACTGGACGTGCAGAAGGCTTGATGATCCGGAAATTGGATCAAAACCCGAAAATTTCCTTCAGAACTCTTGCAAAGAAGCTTAACGGTATTGTTGTCTCTCATGAAGAAGTGCGTTAACACGTTCCCTGTCCGCTGAGCCAAATATGGTTCAGGAAACGTGCGCCTGATAAGCACTGATACGTTCCTGAGCCATATGTGTGTCAGGGGGTATATGAAACTTCTAAAGCAAATTATTCGACTGGACGTAACGGAACCGTACAGTTTCTGCACTGGACGTGCTGGTACGATAATAAAGTAAAGAAAAATGCCGGGACATACGAAAAAATATTTTTATTTTACGCAGAAATCACAAATTATTTTTAAGTATTTCTTATAACGACACTCCCAGGCTTATCCAAATCAGCAATCTCGGGGACACGCCCTATGTAAATATCATAGTTCCAGACAAACCCCTCTTCTGTGCACAGTTTATAGATTTTCAAACCGTATTTATGAGCTTTTGATGGGTTGTATTGACGGAAAGATATCCTGCCTCTAAACGGCATCATCGACTCGTCAATGACGATACATTCACCAGGTGTTAGTAAACTCTTCCAGTTATTGATAACAAGGTCCAAAAGTGGTTTTCTTTTTTATAGACGGAGCTTCATTATATCAACAAAGTGCCAGCAACGTAATATTGACGAGAACCGAATATACCTATGGCATGTTTACGTTGTGAAATATTGGACTTGTCGGTCAATTTTGCATTTTTGTATTGGGACAGGGAACGTGTTAAGCCATACTGCACCACAAATATTCATTGAGCTCAGCACGCGAGAAACCATTGCTGTCTGCACAAAATGCAGAAAAATGCATGTCTTTTGCTTAGAACCACATTTTCGAACCAGAAGTTTATTGCGTCGAGACAGAGATAATGACGCAAGCCCTTGACAGTTTTACAAAATCGAAATATAATTTAACTGTAGGTTAAATTAGGAAAAATTTCCGTTACGGTTTGGGTTGCATTTCAAGTAAAGGAGTAGGAGTTTTTATTCACGGCACAATGGATGCCAAACAATATTTAAATACATACATTGAAAAAACCTTAGTGCTAAAAAATTTGGGTTTATCACTGAGAATTTAAATTTTAAACTTTACTAGGATAACGATCCAAAGCATAAGAAGCAAAATGTGCAGAGTCCCGACATAAACTGATTGAAAATTTGTGGGCCTTTTTATAGAAAAGAGTAGCTAAAAGGCATCCAAAGAATTGCAATAATGGAGGAATCTCAGAATATACCGAACGTATCGACGTAAAAAAATTCCACGAAAAAGCGCCTGCAAAATGTAATTGAAGCTAACGATTAGCATACCAAACATTAAATAAATAAAAAAATTACGTATTCAGATTATCATATTTAATAAAAAAAGTTTATATTCAAGTTTGTAAAAACAGTTTAATGACAGTGTGGAAATAGTGTTTTATTCGTTTTTTTTTTTTGCTTTAGTTGTTGTTCTTCCAAGGAGTTTGTTTTATAAATTCCCTTTTTTTGGCGGTGAGATTGGGTTAAAAATTCCTTCGCACCATATAGTAACCGTCGCTACTGCGTGTGTGGTGATTCCACTAAAAATATCCCTCCTCTTCTCTTGGATTTTTCCCTCCACCCCGGGACTGCTTCCGCATTGCTTCGAGGTAGAGGACCAAAACAGCGTCCTAAGAAGGACACTTACTTACTCACCCTGCGTCCAGGGTCGCCTGTTTTGAGAAACCTATGCTCAATGCTCTTCAGCATAGCTTTCCATTTCGCGCTTCTTTTTTCGGATAATATCCTCCACAAAATTTGCGACGGCACTCCATTTTTCTTCGTCTATCATCATTTTCTCGATAATTTCTTCAGGTATAAATACACCAATAGCTCGCTGCAGACCTGTTCTCTCTACGTTCCACCTCTCGCATTTAAAGAAGGTGTGGTCCGCATCATCAAACTCAGTATCTTCATATATGCAGTTTGGTTGGCTTACTTTTCCCATTCGCCACAAATACTTGCGAAAGGACCCATGTCCGGACAAAAACTGTGTGAGGTAATGTGAGGTTAACCTCACCGTGCTTTCTTTCTACCCACTTTTTTAGATCGGGTATTAGTCTCGCTGTCCATCTACCATACCGTTCAGAGCTCCATCTTGCCTGCCAAAGTGTGAGTGTTTGAACTCTAATATCGGAGAAGTGTGGTACTGGGATTCCTGTGTTTTTTGCCTCCCATCTCCGTTTACGTTCTTGTTCTAGAATATCTATAGGGATGGTTCCGCTGATAACTAACACCGCTGCTTCAGATACTGTTCTGTATGACGAAGCCACTCTGAGAGCATAGATTGCAGAATTTTCCGCCGGCATTGCACCCTTAGCGAATCTGCCCATATTTCGCATCCGTTAAGAGAATCGAGTTCGTCGTGTCCATTACAAGTTTTCGCTTGTTCTGCGTTGGACCTCCAAGGTTTGCCATGAGTTTACTTAGCATGCCGCTTACCTTGGCAGCTCTTGTGGCAGCATGGTTTATATGCGCCCAGGAGGTTAGCCTTGTGTCTAATTGCACTCCTAGGTACTTGACCACTCTTTTTGTCGATAAAGTGGCATCAAGTACTTGTATGTCTACTTCTAATGGGATACGTCTGTTCGTTAGAAGGACTAGCTCTGTTTTCTCTGTGGTCAGCTTTAATCCATGGTCTTCTAGCCATGTCTGGACTCGGATCAACACCTGATTTAACTTCCTTTTGGCTTCGTCGGTGTTTCGGGTGATTATTACAGCTGCAATGTCATCTGCGTATCCCACTAAATGCACATCCTCAGGCATCTCTATTCGAAGGATTTCCTCGTAGCTTATGTTCCAGAGTTCAGGTCCAAGTATTGATCCTTGGGCCGCACCTGCTGTTATTTGTTTAGTCTTACACCCTTCTCGCGTTTCGTATAAGAGCACGCGATTGCTGAGATAGCTACGAATAATCTTCAATAGATTATTCGAGATCTTGAATGTTACCTTTAAGGCTTCGATTACGTCGTCCCAGCTTAAACTGTTGAAAGCATTTCTAATATTCAGTGTGGCTAGTAATACTAAGCGTTTGGAGTATCGATTACCTGCCTCGGCACGTTCTACGCTAGCTATTACATCTTGGATGGCTTCTAAGGTAGATCTGCCACTTCTAAAACCATATTGCCTGTCGGAGAGGCCGCCACTGTTCTCTACGGCTTCGCTAAGCCTATGCTTTATCAGTTTCTCAAAGAGTTTTCCTGCGCTATCCAGCATACATAACGGTCTATAAGCGGACGCTAATGTTGGGTCTCCCTTCCCCTTACTGATTAGTACCAGTTTTTGTTTTTTCCATATTTCTGGAAAAATTCCTTCTTTTAGGCATGCGTTGTACATGTTTAGAAGAAGAGGGCGTTCGATTGCCGATAGTTTCAATATTTCTGCAACTATGCCATCAGGTCCTGGCGCTTTACTGCATTTCATTGCTTTTGCAGCATCCATAAGTTCTTCTTCTGTGAATGGGACAGGTTCCGTTGCTACATGCTCGAGTTCTTCCCTCTCAGCACAGTGTGTTGGGAAGAGTGTGTCGACTATTTTGCTTACCACTTCCGTTTCCATATCAGCAGCAGGGGATTTGGCTCCTAGCTTTTTCATAACGATTTTGTAGCCCAACCCCCATGGGTTATTGTTTAGATCGTTTCGTAGCTCTTCCCATTTGTCTTTTTTGCTTTGGCTTATAGCTTTCCTCAATTTTTTTCTGCTCTTTTTGTATTCTTCGGATTCCGTTATCGCCGGGCCCAATCTCCTGGCCCTAGTATACTTTCTACGCTTATGGATGCACATATCTCTAAGTTCTGCGATCTCATGTGTCCACCAGTATACAGCATTTCTTTTTTGTTTTTATCTATTTTAGGCATAGTCGCGTTGCAACCTATCGTAATGCATTGCATTGTGGTTTTTGCTGTACTATTCGTACAGATTGTCGTTTTATTTTCGTCAATAGTTGCAAGGAGCGTCGGTGGGTTTAGCCTGTTTATGTTCCATTTGCGTGTACTTTTATTTCGATTTTCACGCACTCTTTGGTTTTCCATTTCAATGCAAAACGTGATGTATTGATGGTCACTCCCATTGTAATCTTCCAGGACTCTCCAGTCTTTAGTAAAGGTGACTATGCTTTCCGATGCTAGGGTTATGTCGGGTGTTGTGCCTTAGCAACCTGGCTTTCGGTACGTAGTCGTTCCTGTGTTGAGCACCACTGAACCTAGTCTGGCTGCCATGTCCAGTACTCGTCTACCTCTTGAGTTCGTTGTCGCCGAGTCCCATTCGGTTGCTTTTGAGTTGAAGTCTCCCGCTATTATTAGCCGTCCCTCTAAACTAAGGGCTTTGTCTTCAATACTTTCCAGTTTCCGGGTGAATTCATCTATATTGTCGCTCGGTGTAAGATAACAGCATATCATTCTAAATTGGCTGTTTTGAACGTAGACGAAACCATCGCCTGATCCTTTCGCGATTATGACGAAATTTGTGCCCCTAGGCAGCCAGATGGCGGCAGTTCCCAACTCGTCGTCGATCCAAGCTTTCTCGGATTGAGCGTATTGTTCGCTTTTCAATACTGTTTGAACTCCTTTTTCTAAGACCATCTGGTCCATTAGCAGGTCTGCGTTTTTACTCCTGTGCATATTTGCTTGAAGTATAATCATATTTTATCTTGTCTTGGCATGTTCATTTGTCATCGGGCATTTGCCTGAGCCTGGCATATGCTTTGTCTCGCTGCGATTGGCATCAGTGCATAGGCAGCATTTCGGCTCTTTGGTGCACTCTTTCATTTTGTGCCCGGCTTCTCCACATCGGATGCATATACCTTTTCCGCTTCTGTCTGGTCCTTTGCAGTTTGATTGAAGGTGTCCGACACCGAAGCACCGGTAGCAGCGCTTCAGAGATGTGCTAGCTCCCATCCTTGCACTAACCCATCCGATTTTGATGTTAGTTTGCTTGAGCAGCTTTTCTGCGCTTTCAATAGCGAGAGTAACACAAGCCCGTACTTGTTGTCGTTGATTAGGTTTTGTGATCCTAACATCGATATTTTCATTAGTGCCAGCTAGCATTTTTCTCACAGCGTCATCAACTTCCTTCTTCTCCGTGACGGCATCCAAGTCTCTGATCTCTACAGTTGAAGTTGGTCTGAGGGTTGTAATGGAACCGACCGCTTTTACCGTTTCCTCTAGTTGTTTCAAAAAATCAGCGTTAACTGTTTTCCCCTTTTCTAACTCAAGTAAAAGAGCGGCAGTTTTGGTTCTTCTTATGTCTTTCACCGTTGTGGTTTCGTCTGGCAAGTTTGTTTTATAAATTCCCTTTAAATGCTGTGAATAAATAGAGATCAGTACAAAAAAGAATTCAAATATAAATGAAAAGTGGTATTTTTTGTTGCTAAAGTCGAAAAATTCAATTTATTTTCTAAGACAAAACTCATTTTTGACAAACTGTGTATGTATTTCGATCAGTTACGAAATCTGTGCTTAAAATGTAGTATGCATATACTTAGTCTTGCCATAAATTCTGTGACAAATTTTCGCAGAAAAAAGTTCTGAAAACCTGATGGTTCATACACCATTTCAAAATCGGAAACGTTTAATGCTCCACTCGAAACCTATTTTCCGGGTAGTAGAACTCTCTCTAAAGAAGAGAGTGGCATGAACAATAACGGCAGCAACGGTGGAACCTCTAGGTACAGCTGGTATATTGCTAGTCGGATAGTGACAAAAGAATCGATAAGGTTTTCCTTGTCTTCCTTTGGGAACTTTAAGTCCCCTAGACCTGACGGAATATATCCAGGAATGCTTAAAAAGGAGGAGACAGGCTGATTGGGGCTCTGAAAAGGATCTTCACAGCCTGTCTTGCATTTGGTTATATACCATCCCAATGGCGACGCGTAAGAGTAGTATTTATTCCGAAACCAGGAAAAGATGACTATTCCCTAACAAAAAGTGTTAGACCAATCAGTTTGACATCGTTCGTGTTGAAAAGTCTGGAACGAGTGGTGGAGAAACATATTCGAGTGGGGTATTGCCGAGAAGTCCACTTAGTAGAAACCAACACGCTTACCAGAGTGGAAAATCATGTGAATCAGCCTTACACGATCTTGTTAGCAAGATTGAAGCCGGGCTGGAAGCTGACGAATACACAATGGTCGTGTTCGTGGGCATTGAGGGGGCTTTCTTCTGCCGAACGACACGGAGTTAGTAAAACCATTGTAAACTGGTGGGAGCGGTGATGAACAAATCACAGTCAGGGCCAGGCAAGGATGTCCCCAAGTGGGTGTTCTTTCTCCGCGGCTGTGGTGCTTCGTCGTAGACTCTCTACTAGCGGAGATGCAGGAACTCGGTTTTCATGTCCAAGCATATGCGGACGATGTCTGTGCGCTAACATCGGATAAATCCTTAAGAAGGCTTTGCACGAAAGTGCAGAGGATTCTTGATAAAATCGATGACTGGTGCATGAGACAATTGTTTACGAGAAAACGGAAATTGGATGGACTCAGTCTTCCAACACTGAAAGGTGTGACATTTGGTCTTTCCGATGAAGTTAAATATATAGAGTAATCTTGGATAAGAAGCTGACTTGGGAGACACACTTCTCACTGAAGGTGAATCGCGCATTGAGGATTTTTCAGCAATGCCGTAGAGCCTTTGGTAAAACCTGGGGTCTGAAACCTGCTGTGGTCCACTTATCAGATCAATCATCACTTACGCTTCTGTGGTCTGGTGGCGACAGAGCATGGTTAAGTCCACAATCCGGGAACTATACAGGCTACAAAGAAGTGTATGTTTATGCATCACTGGTGCCATAAGTACAACCTCTGGTGATGCCCTAAATGCTATGCTTGATTTGCTCCCCTGGATCTTAAGATACAACAGGAAGCAATAAAAGCAATGTGTAGACTCCATAAATATGGTTTCTGGCACGAAGACGGAACTTCGGGACACAGAGAAATCTTTAGGTTGCTATCTGAGCAGTATCCTCTGTTTTTGGCACCTACAGACGACCTGATACCCACAGTTTCATTTGGAAGGAAATTTGATGTCAGATTTCCATTGCGTGATGAATGGTGCAATCTAAATTGCATGTAGAGAGGTTTGACGGATATTTTCTTTACCGATGGGCCCAAGAATGAAATCGGGTCTGGAGCCGGATGGTACTTAAACGATAGTAATAAGTATCACTATGCTATGGGGGAAATGGCAACTGTTTTCCAAACAGAACTTTTTGCCATCCTGAAAGTAGCCGAATGGATAATCGAGAGGAGATGGAGCGAGAAACAGATTGGAGTTTTCAGTGACAGTCAGGCTGCACTGAAGGCCCGGGAGAACACGAAGCGAACCGCAAGAGTTCGTCTTGTGCTGGCTTTCGGATGCCTCATCTCCTTTAGCTTACCTTGCGACTTTATCTTTTTCAAGTTTTCCGCGTACGAAAGTCCGCTGACTTTCCTCGTGTCTGATTTTGTTAGTTGACCCTTTTTGATTTTGGGCTTACACTTAACGACCTTAGTCCACCCTTCGCGTGATTGGGTGGCTTCCTAACCTATAAGTGCATTTATGCGTGTAGTCACCGCGCTTTGTTTTCTTATAACAGCCTCCACAACTTTTGATTGGTTGGCACGTACTTGTTGCTGATTGGGTTTCGCGTCTATTGGTAGTTTTGACAATTCTAAATGGACGCTCGTTAACTTATGTTGTGCCTCTCGCCCACTGGACTGTGTGGGTCATCTTTGGGTACCTATTGATAAAATCCTCAGCTACTTCTGTTTATGTAATTGTATTGGTGCACACAGTGAGTGGCTTTGCCTTACTGTACATTACTAGTGCTCTCTGATGTTGCTTATCAATCGCACTCATCAGGTCTCTCGTGGGCATATTTGTATGTCTCAGAACCTTCATCATGCTGATAAGCTCCCATCACATATAGCTGGTCCTCGCCGGATTCTCATTTCTTCTGTTGGTGTTTCTCACTGTTCATTCTGACTGGAGTTACAGGCTGTTGTTGTTGCTTGTCGGCACGCTCTTACTCTGGAGTGGGTAATTGTTTTCCCACTGGTGAGTGAGCGATTCTTGACCGTCTCTGAAACGGGCTGAGCACATCGCTTGATTCAGCGCATCTGCTCGGAGATTTATCTGACATATTGCTGAATAATTCTGAGTAACTTTGCCGGTGCCAGATGTCATACACCTGCGCTTGTTCCTTTGCTTACCGGCTTCGTTGTGTTATTTTTTTTTTCTCTTCTCTCACCTGCTGATCTGCCGCTGATGACACACAGCGACGTGAATAGTTGCACTGAGGATAACGTGAAAACAAAACACAATGCTCTCACTCCAGTTATAAAAGTTTAAGCCTTAGCTATGGTTTTGTAAATATTTAGCTTATCGCGACCAAGTAAACCTGTGAAGCCAATCATTTGTCGCTGCTCTAGCGTTTAGGGATGTACCTATGCACTTTTAGGAGTACAGTGGGCTGTTTTCCTCACCTATAATCACTTTTAATATAAGCATTTAATAACACATCTTCACTCGCTTTCTATACATTGGCGTATCTGTTGATGTTCGTGTGTTTACATTGCATTGCGTTGCAATTACTTCTACGTATTAATGGTTTATCTATTTTTATTACACAGATGACCTAGCTGGTCCAATTTCATATTTGATGAATGGTTATTTGGCACTTGCTAGCACATTATAATTCAAGATTATGTACGTTTGCTGAGCAATTAGGACGAAAGGAAATTTGTTCACGTGTGCTAATTTATTGAAACACCGTTTTTCTTTTTTTTACTTCATTGTAAAATTTAAGGCAATTCATACCGGCTATGTCATTGCGATGAATCATATAAAGCGCTAGTTCGACTCGCTCACCATTGAAAAAACGTACAAACAGTTATTAATACAGGTCCACGAGAATTGGCGATACTTTTATCTGGCTGTGGTCAATATACCGATGCATTGAAACTGGTTACTGGCTTCTAATTATCACTTCTTTCCATATGGGGACAGTCTAACCGCAGTATGAGCATTACCCAGGAAGGCGTCAATGAAGCATGGGCTTGGTTAAAAGAAAATGTCTTGGCTAGTGAGAATAAGTAATTTCTATACACAGTTTTCTTTGCTATACGATTTTTCCTATAAATTAGATGTGCCTTTTCGCAATAAAGCTGCCGATGTGGCCTGGTCACTGTTACAAAAACTCATTTATGACAATGAGTTAGAAAAGTCTACTAGCATACGTAAATATGCGGTAAACAAGCTGCTACGTCTCAAAGCCTTTATCTTGTAATGGCTATATAAAGACTACAAGGTATGAAATTTACTACAAAAACGTTTTATATCATTAATTAATACGCCAACAAACATAATCGCTTACTGAAGCTGACGAATTACCAAACGCAATGTTGGAAGCGAGTATTTCAGTTTTAAACATACAATTGCGGTTGACTATAAACCAGGAAATGTGTCTGCCAGTAAATACATTAGATCGTTTGTTCCACAGATTAGAATTGAATGATAATTCAGATATTGGTAGCATACTAATAATTCGAATAATAGACATAAAAAATAATTTTTCTTTTTAGATTTAGATTTTTTATTTTCAGATTTAGAGGACGTCATGCAGATCTATATCGATACGGCACAGCGCACAGCAGAGGTTAAAATCCAAATAGATTAAATAAAAATAAAATAAATTTACATTCAATTAAAGATTATAAAAGACAAGTTTTTCTTATATTTTAAAGAAAATTAAAAATCCTCTATCAATATCGATTCGGAAAAAAATTTTGTATAAAGTTCATGAATTGAGCAACGAAGTCTTCTAAATGCAATATATGTTAAGTGTTGTTTTGCATGCAATGCTCATACAACTAAAACTTATAAACAGCCAATAGTTATCGCCACAGTAACATTCTCATGATGTTTTTGTTGAATTTTAAACTGTTCCAACACAGATCTCAAAAAGTGTAAAAAAATTTAATTTTTTCTTTTATACATATTTAATAAAATATAATTATATTAAATGAATTCACAAGCATGTTAGAAGTTTGTTACTACAATTTTTAAGTGTACAGTTTTAGATGCGTTCACGCAACAATCTAATTGTATGTTAGGTTAGATTTTATAGAACCTCTAGATCGCACTTAGACCAGAAATTGGTCAATAGTGATACCAATTGTTAGTATGGAGAGTTTAATTCATATTTTTTTCATTAGTACACAGTTTGGATAATTTATGTAAGCTGCTAGTTTTTTGATCTTCCACATTTTCTAATATCGCAAATGATGCAGAACCTAAGCTGCTTATTCGTATTTTACTAAGTGCACGGCAGTGGCAGAGTAAGTGCTCTAGTGTTCCTCTCGCGTTGACTTCATTATAGGTATATTCTGCATGTATCGTTCTGCACTAGCTTCAGTTTGACCGCATACGATGGACTGAGGCAGTGTCCCGTCAGTATCCCCAGTACAAGTTTACACTCCTTCCTGGGATGAGATAAAATATAGATTATATATATTATTTTCGCGATTCTGCATAAGGTGGATCTTTCTCATCTTGAATTCGTTTGTCGAATCATCTATATCTAGTCGTTATTTGCAGAGTCGCGGTTGTATACCGGCCGTGCTAGCTACAGGAAGATTTCCACTTGCTCGTATCCTTCAATTCCCTTCTGCCCTGGAACCTAGTAGATGGGGCTTGTTTCTCAGTTCCTAGCTCATAGATCCTGTTCCGGCATTGTCGTACGCAGTGTGAGTTTGTCATTACAACTGATATCGCTTCGATAGCTGATTGGCTGTCAATGTTAAAGTTTATTTGCGAGTTCGGAGGAGTTCTTTGGCTAAGTTTGTTGCTTTCGTTGCTGCGTAGATCTCACCTGAATTGTTCCTTACTTCCCTTGGTTCTTTATTCAAATTAGCTTGAGGAATAACGTAGTCCGAGTTAGCATTTACACCTCTGCATATCCGGCTTTGGCCATATGCACTTTGAATTAGTTAAACTGTTGTCAATAGCCTAGGTGCATACTTTTTTGTAGAACTTTTTGCTACTAAGTCTATTGGATGAAGGTCAAGAAACCTATCCAGTGCCACTGCAGGAGAGTATTGCACCCATTATACACAGCTCTGCAACTCTTTGTACTTTCTCCAATTTTTCAGCGTACGTCTTCTTATTCAAACTTGTCCACTATACTAGATGGTGCGAGTTTACATCCGCTCCTACCACGACTTTCAATCCCCGCTGATGAGCTTCTCTCATGAGGTGCTGTATTTCCATGGGTGGCGCTTCGATGTTATGGGCCATGTAGAAGGAGGCGTTTCCCCTCTAAAGCTATCACCATCCGGTCACCGTGCTAATCTAGGAATAAAGTAAGAGTTGGTATTTTTCCTCACTAAGATGGCAGATCTAGTCTTCCTTGCCATAGGTGAGTAAAACAGTTAATAATTGTTTGGCTTTAATCCAGATACCTTATTGCCGAAAGATATCCATGGTTCTCGGATTAGAGCCATATTGTAGCCACCTTCCTCAAGCACGAGGAGGAACTCTACCAATGCCGTCCTACTGTGATGGAGGTTGATCTGCAGAACCTTGCTCTCCATTTGGATCAGTGCTCTGTGACATAGGAACGGCTATTTGCCGATTCTCTATACAGATCAAGCCCTCTTGTCTCCATGTCTTCACTCTAAAGCGTGAAAGTAGCGATCGTCACGGATTCTAGTCCGATATCTCTCTCTACTTCCCCGTTCTCCAGAGTGTTTTCGCTGCCGTCCTTAGGATATCATGTTTTAAGACGCAGGTATACGCTACCTGTTCCCCAAGACATCTTGTCGAAACTACGGTATAACTGGTCATCAGCTTTCTTGCTAATTTGGAGCGTTTGGTCCTGATATCTGTTCGCATCCGGTTTTTCTGCGTGGAAAAGTCCGTTGTAGGGATGTCAAGATTTTGTCATTGAAATAGCAACAGAGCGACTTCCTTTTTTACCGTGCTGGATACACGCACTTTAGCACGAGGTATACACGGAATGTCGTCTCCGTCGACTATTTTCAACTCTGCACCATCCTACAGGCCTTTCAATATTGGAACCACTTCCTGTCTCCAGCTCAATGTTGAATCATCGTTGCATCTGAGCATCTTGACACCCATGTACCAGCCTGCGCCTTCAAAAGAGGGCAACGGTTTGTCGTGCTCATTGATTTCTCGTTCAACCATGGCTTCCAAAACTTTGGCGTTAACCCGCTTCCACTGCTCCGCCGTCATCTTTCCATTAGGATGATGAAGGTCAATTAATGCCGCGGTCAAATGCCGTTTGTCTTTTTCGCTGGCCGTCAATGCCTTCTTCGAAGTCGTTGGTTGGTCAGCATTGGCCTTCATCTCCCTCATTGAAGTCACTGGCTGGTCCACTGTATTGATTGGTGTCTGCGTTCGCTGACAATTGCCCCCATGTTTTTCATCATCCTTGGATCGCTTTCTTTTAAGCTCTTTCAAGCTGTTAGCGACTGCTTCCTCGATTTTGTTTACGAAGGCAGGATGCATCGTCGAGATTTTTCGTTTTGCCCGAAATTTTCTCTACCTCGCGCTATTGTTTCGTTTGCCCATTTAATGGAAAGATCTATTTGTATATATTCTATTTAAATTTTTAACAAAAAAACATGAAGAAAACATTTTTTTATGCGAAATAGTATGCGCATCTTAACAATATTTACATGAAGTCATCGCAGTCATTTGAATAATCGTTACGTATTTTAGATAGAAATCCATATCCTATGATAATATAGAATTACACAAGTAAAAATTGCAAATTAAAAATGTGATACAAATACACTTGACTCATTATTACATACATTACTTTCTGTACGCAGTGAGACTTTAATTTTGCTTCTGTTTGGAAGTATCAGTTGGCGAGTTCTATCTCACGATCTGCTGCCTCGGCGAATTCATGTTTTTGTTCTAGTATCTCATGTGGTATTGTCATAATTGTCAGTCTATTCGGAAAATTCATTTTACACTGCCCTCCGTTTCAAACTGATCGTCTCGATTCTTTGATCCAAATAAAACCAATCTCTCCAGGTGAACTAACTTAACTTTCCCCTGCCAAGTTTTGCGTTGCTGTATATCATACACTACTTCATTCAACCTTTTAATCACCTTGTAGGGACCTTCCCAAGACGCTTGCAGTTTTGGAGAAGTCCTTTCTTCCCTTGCGTATTACAAAGAAGTATAAAATTACCTTCGTTGAATTCTTCGGAGTTCACAAATCGATCCTTCATTTTGATACTCATTAGCTGGGCATGTTCGAACTCACGATTCCTTTGGACATTTCACTGCTTCACACTGCTCGCGATTTCGAATCCATTTGGCAACTGACTTTATGCAATTTACCCAGATGACCTCCGGTTGGCTCTTTGCGGTGTTTCTTCAACATGCATGTAATTCTGGATTTAGATACTATGATCAAACTACGGGAATGATTTCTGTCTACGCTTTCCCAAACACGATACCAAGCTGCATAAATTATTAGAATGCTTTTCCACTGTGATCAATATGACTTAGCCAAAGAATTTCTCTCGCTACTCCAGTTTTTGACGCTTCCATAATCTTTTTCAGGCCACCATCATTCAATTAACTTTTCCTAAGTGTACTTGGTTCTCACTCATCATCGGGTTCCAAGTGCGTTGATCTGATGTTAACTATCCGCTCAGATCTTAGAGACAACCCTTGCACTCGATATAACCAGGTTGTCGAGGTAGTGAATCAGCCTTACCATTCCTATTGTTCCGCGAGATAGTCTCTTTTACTTCAGCCCGAAGGGATTTTGTGCACTTTCTTGCTCCAGAGAACTCAGTGCAAAAGAGACTATTTCAACAAACGTCCCTAACAGAGTTGAGTATACTGCACGTTTCGTGACCGGATCTCATATATCTCTTATGATAGCTTGGCTCTTCACGAATCTGCTATTTTGTTTGAATACGACAGATGAGCTAAACGCTCAATCTTTACCCGTATTCCTGCAAGGTCTCATTTGTCTTCCGGTAGTGATTCGTTAGTTCCATCTAGAACATTTGCAGCTTGTGGTCACTCGCGTAACCTCTCTCTGTAGCTGTTATCAGGTTCTCATAGTTACCCCAATTGACTTCCAGATTTGTCTGCATTGCTTTGGCGGCGCAAATATATAAATTATAAATCATATTCTCAATGGCTGTTCAGTTTGAATTGCAAAGATTTGCGATTCTGTACCTTGTTACAGTTACTTTACATATTTGTCGTGATTTTGACAAGTCTGACGTCAGCTCCCTTCCCAATATAAAAAAATCAAAAGGAGGAGAAATTAGATATTTGTGAAAGTTCGGTGGATGGCTTGGTAATATTGTGATTTGTGAGATTGAAGCTATAGAAATTAATGAAAACGATGTGCCGTGTGTTAGATTTTGAAAGCACTAATTAATATAAAGCCTCCAAATGTAGTTTGCTTGCGTTTTTATGCGGAAGAAGCCGTGGCAAGAAAGTGTGGTGATCGGTGCATCTAATTTCTTGTGTGTGGTTTTTTCCATTACCTTCGCCCACTCTTATGCTTCACAAACAAGTAATTCCCTTTCAGGAACGCCGAATTCGGAAGGCGCATTATTGTATTCTATCATTCTTCGTTTTTTCCTTCAACCTTCAACATAGCACCAACAGCAGCAAAAGTTTATGCGACAAATTTTGTCCCATCAATCATTTCGTTGCTTATTAAAAAAAATGTGTCGCAACATTTTCTCATCAAACTATAAGATTGGCGAAGACGAATTTATTCATGATGGTGTTACTAGAGCAGCTGATTTGGTATTTTTATTGCCAAAGCGGACTGCTGCGTTGTTGCTGCTTGTTTAAATTCTGAATAAAATTTTAGTAATTACAATTACTTTACAAAGATAAAATACATGTACAAGTTGTTCCTGTCCATGTATAACTCGTTAATATATAGATTTAATAGGTTCGTCTTAATATTGGCCTATATCTTAAAGTGATATTTGTATAATTAGATCATAATAAAAAGCCTGTACCAACGCAGACTGGCGTTGCTTGCTGTACTTGGTTTGCTAGTATTTGATAACTTACCAAATAGACGCTCTGTACGCTGTGATAACAATCAGATGATTCGTGAAAGGATAAAAGGTAACAAACTTGCTAAAGATATTCAATAATACGTAATACGTTTTTGAATCATGATGTTAACTAGAAGCTCTGACTACTGCTCTGAGCTACTAGCAGTAACGAAATGCCTTAATCTTCATCTTCGGTTTCGCTGCCACTCTGTCTGCAACATAAAATTCACAAATGAAGCTGAGCCAAATCAAATTAAATGAAAGACAGAGGTGCCCGATTCCTATTGCTAAAAGGGCTCTAAATAGAACATTGAGCTATTCGAAGCTTCGCCGCACTGCAATGCTTCAAGCAAAGCTGTCATGTTATCTCATTTCATATATTTCAGTATTGTTGTATTCATTTTTGACAGATACAGAAGCCAAGCAAGTAAAGGTAGCCTGCATTGGGCGTGCACCTTACGTACGCGAATGTATAAAACTCGTTGTAAGTATAAAGTTAAGTGGAAAAGAGAACTAGATTTACATTTTTTTTAAACGGAATAAATCTCCGGTCGGATTAAATTCCGTGCGCAGTATTAAAGTCTATATTTTTAGAGATGTAGTAATAGCATTTTTCTTATAACACGTTCACATATAAGTAGATGATTTAATTTTTCGCGCTTATCTCAAACTCCGTAATTAAAAACCGCGATTTCCTGTACACAATTTTTTCCCCCAAAATCTGAGATTATAAAATGATCCTAAATAATAACAATACTTTTTGACATAAAACCCTGTGTTTTCGATAATTATTAGTACGAATGTAAGGAGAAACATCAAAATAAAAACTAAATGAAATGGATGCCGGCAAAGAAAACACGTGTGTAAATATAATTCTAATACAATTTTTGTTAAATATTATTAATAATTAGGTATTCATTTTATAGAAAAAAGCTTGCGTTCATAAACGTTTTGTGCTCTTATTACTTATTATATCATGTAATGTCGAATTTCGCATGCGTTTTGCTGCCATAGTTTTTTGCAACCTCAGTACGTATACGGATTTACTGTTTACTATTAGCAGCCAATTGCGCAATTAAATTAGCTTTTCCTTCTTTTTGTATTTTCTTCATATCATTAATAATAATTGAAGAAACCAAAAACACCGAAATATTCCACCAAAATGATTTCTATGAAGAAAAACCTCTCAAAGCAGCATTGACAGCTGATTGTCAATTTTGCAGGTAATCTGCAATGTGTGAAAGAATAGATTAATTGGGCCGAATTATAGGTGATTAATGCATATGTGGCGGCCGCCGTAGCCGAATGGGTTGGTGCGTGATCACCATTCGGAATTCACTGAGAGGTCGTTGGTTCGAATCTCGGTGAAAGCAAAATTAATAAAAACATTTTTCTAATAGCGGTCGCCCCTCGGCAGGCAATGGCAAACCTCCGAGTGTATTTCTACCATGAAAAAGCTCCTCATAAAAATATCTGCCGTTCGGAGTCGGCTTGAAACTGTAGGTCCCTCCATTTGTGGAACAACACCAAGACGCACACCACAAATAGGAGGAGGAGCTCGGTCAAACACCTAACAGAAGTGTACGCGCCAATTATTTATTTTTTTTTATGCATATGTGAACGTATTATTAGGAATTATATTTGGTTTTATAAGCCCACATCACAGCAAAAGCGATATCAATTTCATAAACATTAATATATCGATTAATGCTACTTATTTGACAGTTGTTTGCTCACAAATAGCGAGAAATTATTCGAAGGTCAGAACCTGCCTAAATTCTAAAGCAAACTAAATAAATCGACAATTGAATTGCTGAAATATTATAATAAGTGACGTGCTTAAACTTTTTTGGAATTTTATCAATCCCTGGGCTATTTGTTAAAAGAGTTTTAGAAATTCACGAATCGAATTGGCAGGATGGCTAACATGGCAGTTTCTCGCATAAAGCGGGAATTTAAGGAAGTTATGAGAAGTGAAGAAGTGAGTATGCATTCACCTTCGACATGTTGAAATGTTGTTATCCATAGGATTTGCTTCCGAAATTCCCTTCTGAATTTTTAGGGATTTACATTGGTCGTATATAAATCTGACTAGGCAGCATAGAGCAAACTGAGATGTTTGCGCTGGAAATTATGGTCTGAAAAATGTTATAACTTTATGAAGAATTCGCCATTAGTTCGTGTATTTTTAAAGTTGTTTCTGGAGTCACTTTAATTTTGTAAATCTGAACTTTTATACTGAATGCCATGGATCCGGACAAAGATTTTCAAAGCAATAAGTAGAAGTGATATGATAGTTACTTCTAAATAATCAAAAAAATTGTGTACGGATAATGTTTTTAATTAAGAACTATTTTTTATGTAGCCTTTGCTTAGTTCAGAAGCTATGTATAGGTATGCATATATGTATATACATCCATATGTATGCCAAAGTTTGCACAGTACGAGAAACAAATATTTACCGCTCTATTTTGGCGTTTTATGTAACAGAGCTTTCCTTTTTTTTTGAATACCTAAATAGATCCAACGCACCCGGTTCCGATTTTTATTAGACAAATCCATTATAAAATATTATATATTATATTCTAGTTATATGGATAAAAACTTGGATAAATGGTACCTGTTTTTTGAATAACTACCAAAAAGTTGTCAATGTTATTGTTTTTGGGGGATGCTACTTTAGTGAAATTCCGTGGATGGATATGCATCACAGTCGCTGTAGGATCATAAAGAATTGTACATAATAAATATGATATGCCATATTACCACGCATAATATATCCAAAGTATTTTTGCCTTCTGCCGCTGTAACCGAAGGGATTGATGCGTGACTACCATTCGGAAGACGTAGGTTCGAAACTCCGTGAATCACCAAAATGAAGAAAACGTTTTTTCTCGTATCGGTCGCCCCAGGACAGTCAATGGCAAACCTCCGAGTATATTCCTGCCATGAAAAAGCTCTTAAAAAATATTTGCCACTCAAAAAGATTCTAAGCGCCAATTATATAATATACACATATTATATGTATATATATATATATAATATATATATGTATATACATATATGTATGTAAACTCTAAAAAAAAAGGGGGTAGGCTTTCCATTACGGCCACGAAAGTTTCACTTGTAATGTGCAAGTGCGTGGACTTAATTTACTAGTTCTTACACACAAATGTATACAATATATGAATTTTTTTATTTTGATCTTTCATTTTATAAATTATACTGATTGATTCCGACTCTGGATGAAAGACCTATCTATACCCACATAGTAACATCTCAAAATGGTTTTGCATTCTTTGGTAAAATTTCTTTGATACAATCATTTTAAATTTGATATTTCTTGCTTAAGTGATTTCAGAATAAACCAAAACAAAATTGAAATACATATCGGAGAGAAATATTTTGTTAAGGTATATATAGCACAATTTACGAGGAATAACTTGGTAAAATATTTTAACCCATTAGATCTCTCACGAAGTTGTCGTTTTGGCCCCTCTTTTTGAAGAGTCGGTATTGTACATTTTAAAGAGAGGTTTAAAACCTTAAAAAAGTATTTCCCATCATTAAACAAAAGGTGTCATCAGACAAAGAATCAGTAAGTCCACAGAAAATAAGAATATGCATCAAATTTTATGCGTTATTTTATATTTCGTTTACATATAACTCTTGTTCTTTTTCCGGCGCGATGTTTCGGGGAATGCAAATTCAGCATCGGAATCTTGCTTTATCAGAATCTGAGTCACACATGATGCCCACGTGTGCTTCAAATGCTGGCTGCACTGCTTCATCTTCAAATTCTCCTCAAACCGGTGTTTTCTCTACCAACAAATTTCTGCAATAATTATATCTAGTGCTTTTTCCTCCTATATCTGTATTGTTCTTTTAATTAGAATAAGTTAAAATATTTTTGTGTTTCAAGCTAAATGGAAATACCACTTGAAAAGCCAAACTGCATAAATTCACGTTTCCATCTCTCCAATCCATGAAACGTTTGTAACAGCTATACTACTACAATCTATTTGGCACCCAAATATGGTCCACTACAACATTTAAATTAAAATACATTTACATACAAAGCGACACATTCTTGAGAAAGCTAATGGGTTAAAATGTTTTACAAACTTCTTTTATACACCCTTTTTCATTTATTCTAAAAACACTTGGCAGAAATATTGAAAATTTCAAATGCCCATAGCAAAGAAGGTTTACCAAAGAATGCAAAACGATTTTGAGATTTCGCTATATGGGTTTAGGCCTTTCATCCTGGGTTGGTTCACATTAAATGAAAATTTAGCGTTACACATGTTTGAAAAAATTCCGTATTACACATCTTCATTTTACTTAAATACATATACGGAAAAGGAGCAATACTAATATTACTTTTTATATTTTATTTTATATAAATATATATATATGGCTGCTCTTTATTTATTTATTAAGGATGGATGTAACCGCCAATGGTATATGTAGTATACAGGCTGTTTTGTTACCGATCAGTGTTAAAGTACAACGCAAAGTCCATAAAGTCTGCGTTCATCTTACAAATATTTTTAAGTTCATTAAAAAGACAAGGTAAATTTATAGTTGGCATCTTTTATTTATTTATTTCTTCATTACATATTTAAGTTAGAAAAGCAAAAGAAAGTAAACAGATTCCTCGCTTCATTTTTTAAATAACGCGTAAATATTTGCATTAACATGTAAATATAACAACCAAAAACTCTGCGTTCAATTTTAAAACATACACAAAGGTTTATAAATAACATGCAAAAACGAAAATTAATATTTTTTTGGATAAGTACGATGTTTTAGGATTTCACTCAATCTATTTGGCATTGAGTTTACTAACTTCTATTTCCTCAGTTGTAATCTTCGCCACTCCGCCTGCGTAACACTTCGCAAATCCACATTACTTGTTATTACCTGCTGTCGAATTATATTTTCTATTATATCCCACAGTTGCTCAATAGGATTGAGATCGGGCGACTGGGGGGATATTTGAAATAACATTTTAAAATCTTTAAATATCCCCATTTATGAATCGCCCATTCAATAAACTCCAACTGACCCACACCTCTTGCCGAAAGCTATTTCCTTGTTTCCACAATTTTATAATTATTTATTATAATTAATTATATATTTATATAATATATAATTGGTGCTTACATCCTTTTTGGTTGTTTGGCCGAGCTCCTCCTATTGTGGCTTGATGTTGTTTAACAAATGGAAGGTCTTACAGTTTTAAGACGACTCCCAAAGGCAGATGTTTTTTATGAAGAGCTTTTTCAAGGCAGAAATACACTCGGAGGTTTGATATTGTCTGCCGAGGAGCGACCGCTATTAGAAAAATGTTTTTCTTCATTTTGGTCTTTCACCGAGATTCGAACCTATGTTCTCTCCGAATTCCGAATGGCAGTCACGCATTACTCATTCGGCTACGGCAGCCGCCGTTATAAATAGTTACAATTCAAAGATAATAATTAATGAAACACTACCTGCAAGGGCTATCGGCTTTGTTACAAATTTACTTAAAGTTAGATTAAATTGTGTGTACAGTTATATTTTAGAAATTTGAATATTTATTTTATGTTATCTATTATTGGTTCTTTCAAAGGTTTAAGGGATTTTCACAACAAATTATTTCCAGATTGAGTAAGAAGGGGCATTTTACAAGGATATGAAGATCGTAAGTGGCTGTACGGCATGATAGCTGGGGCTTATTGCGTAGCGGATATGCATGTGCGTTGGTAGCGTGTCCTAGGCTTTGCTCATTGCAGCAGAAGACGAATGAGCAGTTAGTGTTGATATTTTTGTACGCATGATTGTAGTCCAGCCAATATGTCATTGTTCTGGAGCCGGCTTTAGATACTTTTCTACTGGAGAAAGGCATAAAAATGCGAGGAGGATAAATTTTATAACTATTTTTCTTTCTGATATACTAATTCGTTGTTGATGTTATTGTAGCGGCATAAATATTCCCCTGCTGGAGCTACAGTTTTTAGTCGGGTCGTTCCGATAACATAGAACCGGCTGCCGTTGGAACGATACACTATTTGCTTTTCCTTTGGTCTCTATATTACCACTATTAAATAAAATGTGTTACCTAATTCGCTAACCGGTCAATTATAATAACATAGATTTAAAGTGCGAAAAAACGAGAAAAAATCATAAAAGAACTAAAGTGGACGCATACGATATTTTCTGATTGCTATATTTACTGTTGCTGCAATTACTTCTCGATTTGCACAATAACCGCTTACGCGATTTTGGTCGAGTTTAACAAAGCGCTATTCGTTTCTTTCACGTGCTAACCGGCGCCAGTTGGACACACCAAGTGAAGCCAAGTGCTTAACCTGATTTTTCCAACGCAAAGGAGGCCTTCCTCTACTGCCACCAGCTGGTAGCGCATCGAATTCTTTCAGAGCCGGAGTGTTTGTATCCATTCGGACGACATGATCCAGCTAACGTAGCCGCTAGATCTTTATTCGCTGCGCTATTTCTATGTCGTCGTAAAGCTCATACAGCTCATCGTTCCATCGCATGTAATATTCGCCGTCGCCAACGTGCAAAGCTCCACTAAATCTTGCGCAGAATCTTTGTCTCAAACCCTCCAAGCGACCACTCCCTCTGTGACTTAAGACCTGTACAGGTCTTAAGGTGGCTCCACCCGTTACCGAGGTCAAGTTCGCATATGGCATACGCAACAATAGAATACCTCTGGCCCAGGGTTGGATTCGATACCAGCCTTGAGAAGAAATATTTAGCGCAAGATTGCTGCAAGAAGTTGCTCCTGTGACGTAAGAGGTGGGGTGATATACGGTTCACTAGACAGGGCTAGTTTATGGGGCGGCAACACTTAGTCGGAAAAGACCCGAGTCATTGCGGTAACGTGAAACCGGCTGTCATAGGAATGTAACAACGCGGTTGTTAAGGCCGATGATGTCAATATCATCGGCATACGCCAACAATTGTACGCTAGAACCTTATAGACACAGATTGCCGGATTACGCTTCTTATGGATTGGACAGAGCACACTTATTCGCCAGTCATGCTTTCATCAGACCATATTTTGCATAGAAGCTAATGCATGCACACCCACCAGCTCCTAGCCGCCATGTTTGAAGAACTCAGCCCGCAGCCCGTCAAATCCCGGGGTGTTGTTGTTTTTAGCCGCGTTTTCGCTATTCCTACCTCGTGATGGTGGGGTAGCGGTCTGTTTCCCTTTTTTAGCTTCCGGTAGGGAACCCACATGGTTCGAGTTGCGCCCGACAGCACCGTGGCCGTTTAGGTTGCATTCCTTCTTTCTGTGGCAGCATGACATTCCTCGTCGTACCATTATTTTCGGGCTCGCCGAAATCTGATTTCTTCTTCGGCGATGGTACGTAAAGAACGAGAAATGTTGCTCCATTGCTCGTGCGTTGTTGGGCAGTACTCTCTGAGAGCAGGATTGCGAGTCGAGTGGCGAATCTTCTGGCTGCCTGTTGTGATTGCAGCTATCCGATGTGGAACATTTTTTATGTAGATGTACTTTTTTTGCTGGAAAGAAGCGTGTGCGTATTTTGGCTATAGCAAGATAATGATTCGCGTCGTAAGTGAAGAATCTTATTCGTTTGTTTCGATTGCTTTTGTAACTGAAGAATGCATTGAAGAAATAAATAAATAAAAATTTTTCAACTATAAATTTATATTGTGCTTTTAGTCAACTTTAAAAATATTTGTACGATGAACGCAGACTTTATAAGCTATGTGTATGTATATCAACAGTCGGTTATTTAATCTTAAGAATAGTTAAATTTATGTTTACTGTTTCAGGAGCAGCAAAGCTACCCCATATACAACTTCTCTAAAGCTTTTCATACGATTTCCCACAAAATCTTAGTTGCCAAATTGGTAAATTTTTGTTTTTATTCTATTTTTTTTTTTTTGAGTGGATTAAATCTTATTTGGACAACAGGAGTTCTAGTGTCGTTATTGATGGTATTTAATCGAAAACATTCATTGCCTTCTCTGGCGATCCCCAGGGTGGCATCTTAGGACCATTATTTTGTATTCTCTTCATAAACGACATTTCCTTAAGTACCACTTATCTAATACCACTCTTCAATCGGTCGACGAGATTACGAACTTGGGAGTGTTTTTGATTCAAAGCTTATATTTACGTTGCATATATTACTTCAAAGTTATTTGCCATGCTGACATTTGTTAGGCGTCATTCTTCGCCATTCTCTGGCCCATATACAATCAAGATTATATACTCTTCATTTGTTCGGTCTAAATTGGAGTACGCTGCTGTTATCTGGATACCCTATCACGCTGCTCGATTGGAGAGAGTGCAGAAAATATGCCTACGTTTTGCTTTGCACTCTTTACATTTTTCTCAACCGATTCCAGCTTATAACTCTCGTTGTAATTTAATTTAATCATTAAATAACAGATTATCTTTTTTGCGTTTTTCATTTCATCCTGACATCCGTTCGGATAAAATTTACTGCTCGTCTCTTCTTGGGTTAATTGATTTTAACATACCATGTAGAAATTTTCGCAGTCTTGATACTTTTCGTATAGGCCTATATAAAACGAATTACAATGCTAATGCTTCAATTAATAGAGCTTTGCCCGAGTTCAATTATTTCTCAAATTTTTTAGAGCGAGGCTCATCGGACTCAAAATCAATACTCTATAAGAGATTAAAGTACTATTTATTATTTAATGATTTAGCATAATGTTATTGAAATATATCCTTACGCGCATTATACTAAAAATATGTATATTTCGTAATTTTTCGTAATGTTTGTACCGCTTAACTCAAGACATAAATAAATAAACTTTTCCACCTAAACTGTGCTAACAAACGTGCCAACGAATTCAACAAATTTAAGCGCATAGATCTCACCACAACAACAAGTGTCGAAACCAGTCACAGCTGTAATAACCGCTGTAAATGTAAGCAATTCGGAGATCAGCATAAAAATAGTTCTCAAAGAATTGCTGTTCTTCAATCAGAGAATGCTCGTTCGCTGGCTGCAATTAGTTCTCCCCAAGCGGATAAACAGATGTTGTTTTCAAAAACAATGGATCTGTGTGGAGAAATAAAAGATGTGTGAAAACATAAAACGGATGTTATCTCCTCTGGCCTTGTACAGATTACCGTTGACACAATTCTAAATGAAATTGTGGATAAAATAGAAAAGGGACTTTCCTTTAAGGAATTTACGCGATGTACCTCTTTCGATGTAGAAGGGGCTCTTAACAACATCTACACGGATGGAGTTATCAGTGACTTGCTTCAGGCGGATCTGGATCTGCCTCTGTTGAAATTTGCCACTTCTTAAGAAAAGAACCATTATTCCGGAGATGTGGGCGCGACTGTTACTTGGCACTCCTCAGGGAGTGTAAATAATCTACTCTCTGATCAGATCGGTAACATCTACAATTTGCTGCATCGCGCAAGCCAACTGTGGATGGATGACGGAGCTCACTTAAGAAATAACTGAAAGTATGGTGCCATCAGTTCTCTTCGTTTATAAAAAAGTCAGCGAGAGGGTGCATTTTTTTATATCATTATAATAACAAGTTAGGTATAAATCGACTGGTATGGTACATAAAGACTGGCGTCTTCAAATGATTGTGTCAGCTGACTGATCGCGTATACTTTAGGCACCAACTGCTGGTGCAGCATCTTAGTTTTCATAGAAACTTAGAGGTTGTTACTCAGCGATTGTTACGATTGCACCAGCGATATTTTCCATCGTCCAAGTTTACAATGTGTTGTTTTGCTTACATGATTGTTTTGTCTTTATTTTCGCTTTGACGGGTTTCTAATATGTTTTAAATTTGTAGGAAAAATCTATTTTGTATATACTAAATATTTGGAGGAATACTATTCCAAGTGAGTGAAAAAATAATAATGCAGCATGATTCTCTCACGGCTCTTAATGTACGTAAAATACATAACTTAGGAATCTAAAACTTAATCTCTAGCTCTCTTGGTTTTCGGAGTTTGGGTTAACCAGAAATATGTGTTGCTGGTATAGTAGGTTGGCCTAAGTTATATAAAATAATGTCGAAATCTTGGCTAACAGAGCTCTAAGTCACAATTAGAAAAATTTTATAAGAAGGAAGTAATGTCTATTTATATTTGAAATTTTTAATACTTTTTTATTTAAAAATATTTTGCTCTTCATTTTTCAGATTGTGCAATGCTCTATCAAAATTGAATTAATCAACGACAGTTGGACAGAACTTCGTGGGGAAATTGCCGGTCCACCAGATACTCCGTATGAAGGAGGAAAATTTGTTTTAGAGATTAAAGTGCCGGAAACATATCCATTTAATCCGCCTAAAGTAATTATCACCATTTAATATAAGGTCTGAGACTTATTTAGCGGCAAAAGGTATTTTGCATGTTTATCAAAGTATTGTGGCTACGCTGAACAGCTAATAACGCTAATGTTTTAGTGCAGTATAAATATTAAAATCTACTAAATCATTCCAATGTGTGTATCAACGTTGATGACAAAAGTTACATTTTAATTGAAGGGTTTAAGTTATTGCGAAACTGAAATTTTATGCGATGGGTATGTTTTCAGTGAAATATTATATACATACCTATATATTATTATAAACGGTGATCAGTTTAGAGGTATCGGATTTTAAATTTAAATAAAATAAGGAAAATTCAAATTGAATGGGCATGACATTTATTTTATAAAGATAATCTTTTTCAAATGTTGGTCGCAACTGCGCCCCAATTCGGTCATTCGTAAAAACCATATTCTAAAATGGAGGACTTCGGTCGGTATCTCGTGAATAACTTTAGTAATGTTAACTTCCAATACCTCAATCAAAGCTGTTTTATCCACAAAGCATTTCGACTTTATACATCCCCACAAATAAAAGTCCAAAGGTGTGATATCACTCGATCTTGGTGGCCAATCCACTGATCCGAGTCCCCCATTGTTTCACGGGTTGTATGGCAAGTGTCGCCCATAGGCCGCACCAAACGGTTGTTCTCAATTGATGTAATGGCTGTTCTTGAATAGCTTCGATTTGCTTTTCAGCACAAATACGGTAATTTTGCTTATCATCAATTTTGCATCATCGCTGAACTTCATAAGTTGGCATGAGCGCGCGATGAACACTTTTCACAGAGCGTCGGTTTTCGTAATACAATTGTACGATTTGTAAATAATGTTGAGGTCTTTCCATGATGAAATGTCAATGAACACTATGTTTAATAATTAATAATTATGTATTTAGTTTGACAGTAGTCACGCGTGATGTTTCTAAAAAACCCTATTGGGGAAAAGTACCTTCGCATGTATTTTTGTATACTAATGAATAAAGAACGCCACAACCCAGATACAATTTCCTTTTAGTTTTTCATGGCACCAACCATGAAAAGATGTGACAAAATTCACCCAATATATGTTGAATTTTGTTTGTATATTGCTAAAGGTTGACCACAAATTGTAAGAAATACTCGGCAAAGTGATTTAAATTAATAAAATATTGTTACGAATTTTCTTACGTTAAAATCCAAATCTCAATCTCACAATAATTCACTTGAGTGCAATCACTAGATTGTCAAATAAAAGTCACAAATTAATGGCAACACATTTGTTTTTTTAGTAAGTAATTTTTTATTTTTCGTTTATTCGCTTACACGTTTAACTTACGACTGAATACGCTATGCGCATAAGTACATGTGCTTAATAATTTTCTCGTATCTTCTGCCGAGTGTTGCTGTGTTGTAGCAGTTTACTAAACCCTGTCTGTACGATGTAGTCCCTGTCGTCGTCGTCTAACTCATCTAGCGGTAGACCCAAAAAGCGGGCTCTGTCTCGCTATCTGCTGTCACCAGCAAGACTTATTCATGTTTTTGTTTGGCAACTATAAAGAACTACCTTCTCTTAATACTTCGGAGTTCACAGCACGATCAAATCTCTCCTTCATCTTGTAACTTTAGCTACTATTCTTCCATGCCATCCTGTAGTGTTTCCTACTGACTACCTTCGTCCATTTGAGGGGCGGCACCTCCTTCAAACGATACATTACCCGGAAACCTTCCAAAAATGGTGAGGTGAGGTTGGCAAGTAGTTCCATATACATCTGATTGATAGGCCAACAGGAACATTTAGACCTTTCGCTGCCATACACCCCGCGCAATTTAGAATCCAATCGGCTACTCATTTTCTCCAGTAAAACCGCTACTTAATCTTCTCCAACATTTTAGTTATACCCAGATGACCTCTATTTGACCAATGGGGGGAATTTTTTTAACACCGATGCAATTCTGGATTTAGGAACTATAATCAAATCTCGGGAATGATTTCCATCTTCACTCTCCAATACGTTATTCAGAATTTCATCAATTATTTTAAGGCTATTCCACTGTACCCAATGTGCCTTAGCCACAGGACTTTCTTTCGCCATTTGATTTTTAGATGATCTCTCTCCACGTCTTTCGCTTCCACCACCTTTCGCAGTCAATTCAATTGACTTCTTATTGCAGTTGGATCTCACTGATCATCGGTTCCCTTCATATCTCTCGACATTTCCATGTTGATTCCCTTTTCGTCGCTCGATCTAGAAGTCGTAATTTTGTAGCCTTTCGATCCACCGTGCAATTTGTTGTTGTTGTAGCAGCATAAACATTCCCCATACTTACATACGGGGAATGCTGCTGGAGTGACAGTCCTTGGCCGGATATAAATCCGGGTCGTTTCGGTAACGTAGAACCGACTGTCGTGGAAACGACCGTGCAATTTGTCTTTCCGGATGCTTGAACTGGAGTAACTATCTCAATGTTACGTGATCTGTTCTTAAATACAATCGTTGACCATACAATATTTCTGAAAATGTTTTACGCATTCAACCACAGCTAACAGTTCTCGTCTGGTCACGCAGTAATTCAATCAGGGACTCTGCTATAGTATGCGATCACTTTTTCTTTCCCATTGCTGATCTGTGATACTTCTTCATCTATTCCGTATGCGCTAGCATCTGTATCCCTAACGAACTTTTCTCCCGCGACCGGATACGCTAACATGGGCGCAGTACAAAAATGATCTCTCAATTGCTGGTACGCTTCCTCCTGTTCTTTATGCTACACAAACGCGCAATTCTTCCGAGTTGAGAGCTTCTGAACTGTGTTAAATACCCGTATAAACCCGATCTATGGTACGTTGAAACGTTTTGTAACAGCTGTTTCGCAAGGTTGCCATGGAGAGATTTGTTTGTTTTCTCACGGCCCTCCTTTAAGTAAAACGATAAAAACTTGTACGTATTTTATTCCATATTCCTTCTTATAAATATTGCCTTCAAAGTAAATACAGGTAATCTGTAACCATGATTCATTGGAAATATGTTCATTTGACACTCTATTCGTTGTGTATAAATCAAAGCCTATACTCCCAATTTGTTTTTTTTTTTTTTTTTAAACTCGTAGGCATTGATTTTCCAAGATTATTGTTCGCCTATTTTCACTCATAAGAAATTATTTTATACAACCGCAGAGTGACAGTTTTAGCATTTTTGACCTTTACAAACCACACTCTCATTTTCATTGTTTGTTTTAGTTTTGTGTTTTCATTCAAATGAATTTGAAATCAAAAATATTTGCATAAAAATTAAATTCTTCTGTGTCGTAACAGCTGCACATATGTATGTACATACATTTGCCAGGAAAAGTATCCGTACGCAAAGAAATAAAAGCAACATATTAAGAAATACATTGTAAAAAAAACTAAGACATTTTAAACTTTTATGAATTTTTTTTTTAATTTTTCTACTATTTCTATACATTTTTTCCTAAGTACATATAGAGAAACTTCGGGTATTATGATATAGGTAATCCCTTTTCTCCTATTACTCCATAATTTCCAACTTTTATTAACTTATTATTGCTTAATACAGTGTATTGATGTATTGTGTAACTAATTTTGAATTTGGAGTATTCTATTTTCAGCCAATCGGCAGATTTTCCACTGAAATCAAAAATAGTCGAAAAGGGAGGTTTGCAAAATTTGGCGGATAATGTGATATAGTATATTCGGGTAAAGTGATATATAGTATCACATTACACGCCTATATTCCTGGAAAAGTTAAGCCCCAAAGAAACATGTACAAAAGTAAGACCCATGAAATTTTTTTATAGTTTCATCTATTATTCAGAACTTCAAACAAAAACAAACATTTTATTCATATGTACAGATGTATATCTTTAAATAATTTATGAAAATTCTTAAACTAAATTAACAAAAACTTCAAATAAAATACATAGATAGATAAGTAAGTTTTGAAGAGATCTTAAGCCCCAATTTTCTACGATGACTTACAAGACTTGCATACAAAAATAGCTTGCCGTTTAGGGAGGCATTTGTTGTGAGCCCAAACTAAATCGCATTGTAAACACGATAGCCATGTTAGGTTGCCTTCGTTACCTTGTTACAAAAAGCACACACCGTGTCATTACTAGGAGGAGACTCTATCCAAAGGTCTTCTTCTAAACTCGGCAGCTGCAAACTTTCTTGAGATTCGCTCGAAGAATTTTCCCTATTTGGTTTTCTACGCTTCTTACCGCTACGGGATTTAAGTGGCGACATTTCTTATGCTCTCCTCGAAAGATGCTTGTATGGCGATGTTGTTAATACCATCGCATCAGCCGTTAAAATGAGCAGAACTGGGTTTTCTTTTGATGCATTTGTGAACCGTAGGAAATGATTAAACCATTTAGTGAATATTGGTATTTGTAACCAGCCGGATATATGACAAGAAAAATCGGAGCCGGGAGGGGCATGTCTCATTAACCGTGAAGAAAGTTTTTTTCTGGGAAAAATAAAAAAGGGCAGAACAAAGGCGCCCCTTGCACTCATACAGTTCACCACGGTAATGAGTGATCCTCTTTCCGCTGACGTCATACATCCAATTTGCCTTTTTCCTTTCGCCGCCAAAATTTTTGGCTGCCTACTTTGAGCAATAGACAATCCGGTCTCGTCCACGTTCCATATTTGCGTTGGAGCGAAATTATACTTTTCGTACTCGTTCTCCAATAAGCTATAAAATTTGTTAACACTTTACACATTAAATCCCTTAACCTTAGCCATTGAGGTTCCTGTCGCGTTTCGTAGGCTTATTTCAGACTTGTGCCCTTTTAGAAAGCCATATAACCAATCCTTACCCGCGCATTCCTTTATCAAAGAAAATGGGTTGTCAATATAGTTATAGTATAGTTCGCTATTTGAAACGCGAGAGAGCGGATATCTCTGCAAGGGAGTCCCCAAAACCGCGACTCCATATACTTAACATACTTTACTAATTCCATTTCTAAATCTGGGTTAAATACGGGTTTACGTCCTAATGGCGTGTTCAAAATATCGTCTATAGATCGGTCACTGCGAGCAGCTCTTTGCAACATTGCAAATGGCACACAAAATGTTTTTGAAGCCAAGAGTATGCCCATTTTTTTTCCTCTCACAGCTAAAATGGCTTTCCTCATACTCTCGGCATCCCACTTTCGAATATCGCCTTTCTTGGGCATGACCTAACAAAATATAGCAAAGTACATCATTTTTGGTGCCAATGGGTTGTACGTTTAATGTAATATGGTATATCGCATTAGGCGACAAAGGCTATATCACATTAGCCAAACTTTACTTTTTCAAATTGAATTTGTTTTTAAAAATTCTATAGCTAAATAGACTCGCCTTAATGGGAAAGTAAGTATTCTTTTGAAAAAATTTGTGTTAAATTCTAAGCAATTGGTTTGCAAAAAGTACGCACTTAAATTATTACGACCGCACCACTCAATGAAATTTTTCTCATTGGGAACAAACGAAACATTCGACAGCATGTATAATTTTGCTGCAGCGGTTTTTTCCCGATATGCATATTTTCAACAAAAAGTTCTTGTTGAAACATGTATAGTTCAGAAAATAAGTGGGTATATCACATTACCCTCCCATATCACAATACCCGAAGTTACTCTATCTTTAAAAATTTAATTTTACAAAACAAAAAACTTCACTTTAACGAAGCAGAAAAAGTTTCCGTACACATGAAAACAGGGATTCCCCGCAGTATGGAGTGACATATTCACACCCAATAACGGTTTTATTTTAGTTTGTAATTGATTTTGATGTGGCTACATTACTTAGGAGTTATTTTAAAGTTTTTGCGTGCAAAAAATAGCGATGGCACTCAAAACTAAGAAAATCAGTGTTGGCGAGGGAAAATTATCCTAAAACTTATAAAGGAGGCAAATCTTTCCGCGTAATTGGGCAAATCATGGGCGGCACTTATTGTAGGGTCCTCAACACTGAGGTGATTTTGAGGGTTTTTGTGTAATGGTCGGCAGCTTTCGTCTCTTCCATAGTGTCGTACTCCGAAACAGTGGCCTCATATGTGGCCTTATCCCCTGCATTGTTTTCATTCGATCTATCGGCCAATTCTTTCTTAGCTGTCTTAGCCAGAATGAAATTGGTTCTCAGGTAGCGCGCTTTGAGCAATGACCCAGAGGATTTTTATTTCTCTTCTTGGCATCCCTACCACAGGGTGCCCGAGAGGAAGATTGCGTGTGTTGAGTTGTTGGCCGTAGACGGCTGGGTTTCAGCAGAGGAGTGTTATGGTGTGCACTCAACGTACTGTGTCCTGGCTCGAGGGCAGCAGCTTATATTCAGTGTTTTTGTTTTTTCTGTTTTGAATTAAAAAAAAAATTAATTTTTCCAATTTTAATACCTCGAGTATGCACGGAAGGAGATGGCCGCCGCGGCAGAGCCGGCATTCCGTGGTAAGGCACTTGCTACAACCGACCTTGCCTGGGTATCGGAGGGGACTGTTAAGGAGTGGTTATTTAGAGATTTACTTACATCAACGTCGGAATGCCAGGACGAAACAACGAATTTTCTTTTTTCAAACGTTCTCTCTTCTCTAAAAGCTCTTTAAATGGTAAATCATTCAACCATTAAATGGTGTTCAATGACCAATACTATTAGTTGCACATTTTGCGTTTAAGTTAAGCCAATATGTCATAAAACCTGTCTTAATTTTCTTTGTCTAGTCAGAAAATGAAAATAAAAATAGCAAAATGCTTTTGAGTACCTAATGGCACGATTTAGAAAAATTGCAGAGCGTGAAGAACGACAGAATTAACCAAAATTGATTGCTCCAAAACACTACAGGATGTCAGAGACAGTGATCACATAAAGATGTGATTGGATTAAAAAAGATTATAATAAGGAGCTTTTAAGTGCTTAATGGCTTTAATGCAATCTAAATTAAAATTTCTAATATCATTTATTCTGAAGTTGAGAGAGTATATAATTGTTATAGTGAAGGAGACTTATAACTTTATCGTGATTAAAAAAAAGGTCCACCGTTTAGAGACTTTTGCTGCAATCTCAATGAATTTTCTCTTAATGCTGTTTTCACTAATAGATGACATTGAACTACGCTTTGGTTTCGTGAAGAAAACAATAGAAGGAAGAGTATGATGCGGCGATGAATCCATGCCATGTGAAGTTGCGACAAAAGTGGATGTGTAAGGCGGGGAATACACTTAATATTTATATGCGAGCTATAAGCAATTAACTGCAACTAAACTAAAAAGTAGATCTGCTGATGCGTGTTTAAGCCGACCGTAGCCGAATGGCTTTATGCGTGGTATGCGTGCTGCCCAACAGGTGCGAGTTTGTCTAATTTAGCTAGTATTGTCAAATTTCGAAATAATTCAATTCAGTTTAAGCCATCAGGTGACCACTGACCTTAAAAATGCGAAAATTATACATATATTTTAACTTTCATTTTGAAATTTTTCTTACGTGCAGAGGAGTGGGAGGATTTAAATTATAGTTTTGATATGGTGGTCGGAAATTCTATACTATAAGTATAGAATAACAATTCTGTGATTCGATGATTTCGGTTAATTTTTGATAAATTTACAATATTTTGGTCTTCACCTTGTATGAGCTTTATGCTTATTTGCTATATTTTTTTTTTTAATTTTTGTGATTTTTCTCGCCAACAATTTAATCAGCTGTTCGTAAAACTTGCAAATTGTTACTAGTTGTAAGTTCATGTACTTTATTGAAAGTACTTATTCGGAAAGTTACTTTCTGAACGCACAACCAGTAACAATTTGCAAGTTTTACGAAGAGCTGATTATATACTCGTAGAATTGTTATTCTAAACTATAAGTAGTCGGTTTCATCTAATTTCAATCGAACTATACAATGCATTTAACTATGGAATAATAGGACCGTTCATGTAAAAATTATCCAGTAAGCAAATTGTTGCCAAATTAGTTAATAACCAAGAAGTAAAAGCCTAAAACACAAAAGATACCTTAAATGCTTTCGATTTCGTATTTCGGAATCTGCAGCAACGGTGATTGGAGGCTGGAGGCAGAAGTACGTACTGTGAGCGTCAAAATAAAGTGTACAAAGCATTTTGTTATTATATGGATTTTATTTCAGTCTTTTATAACAAAACAATATATTATATTTTAATTTCATGTTTTTTAAATTAGTATTTGATTCTCTACTAATTACTAGAAAATAACAAAAAAAATAAATTACAACAACAAAAGTTGTAAGACAAAAACAAAATTTAGTGCATATTTTACGCGTCAAAGTAAAGTGTAGGTCGTTCGGCTTGAATTCTTGCATCAGCTGTATTTTGAAAGGCTTCACACCTAAATCCTTTCGCAAAATTTTCCACGTTATTGAGTAACAGAGGCCCAATTGCTGCGAACGGCGACGAATCGATAATTGATGGTCATCATTAACACTGGCCGATACAGCTGCGATATTTTCTTCAGTTCGCACTCTACATAAGCGTGTTGGTGGTTTGATGCCCAATAATGTAAATTTGGTTCTAGATTTAGTCACAATAGCTCGAATAGCCGCTTCAGTGGGTCGATTAAACTGACCATAAAATGGAAGAAGCGCGCGATAAACTTTCTTAACAGAACACGCATTTTTATAATAAAATTCAATGATTTGCAAGCGTTGTTCGTTTGTAAGACGATTCATTATAGACCAAACTGAAGATGTTTGACAGTGAAACAAAACACGAAACGTACGTCAGCTGTGTAAACCAACTATTTAAAAAGATAATAGCTAAAAAATCACCCGTTATTTACCAGGTTAAACGCTTTAGAAAAATACAGAAGGTAGGGTAATTGTACAACATGGTTGTAGAGTCAAATAATGGCATATATGGTTCAAGGTCGTGGACGGATTCTCTTGCATTTTGCTCCATTTCGTATGTGCCAAATTTCAAAACTAAATTTTCAGTTTTTGAATTTATGTGAAATAATTTAGATTTTGCACTAGTGTGTACTTGTGAAATAGGGCCGAAAATACTCCAAACAGTTTGAAGTTCTAATAATAAATAGAGCATATGTACCAAAAAAATAAACTTTTAAAATAAGACCATTCTTTCCATTCATAAGACTCTTCACAAACATAGAGTAAAATAAAAATCTACAAAGCTTTAGTTTTCACTAATAACTTTGTCACAATCCCATATTTGGGGTACATTTGCACCAGTCAAAAATAAGGTAAGGCAGAGCTCTGAATCTATATTGCGGGCGATGGTGAAAAGCGCGCGAGCACAATACGATAATAAATTATTATATATGCATGTAGATATAGTGTAAAACTTATATGTTAAAATGTCTTCTTTTAAATTTCTATTTTGTACATGGTTTTCATTGTTTTCTATTAAATTTTTAGGTACGTTTTATAACAAAAATCTGGCATCCAAATATATCCTCAGTAACTGGTGCGATTTGCCTGGATATTTTGAAAGACAATTGGTTAGTATTATTGATCTACCGGCTTTATTATTAATTATTAATACTAATATAATAAATAAATATTAAGAATTGCCCTTTCTCGCTACTATGAACTTGAACAGATGAGCAGTGAAGCAGGTAGTGCAAAACGCGGGATCGACTGTTTGGTCCGCTCCTAGCTATGTTTCGTTACTGCTAGTAGCTCAGAGTAGTAGTGAAAAAAATGTGAGTGCTGAACTGTAGTTGAATAGTAGCAAAAAACTTGGAATCGCCGGTGCGCTACTTGCGAAATTATTCATGTGTACTCCAGCTACCGCAACTACTCTCATTTCCGTTGCGCTACTACTACTCCTATAACTGCTACTTGAGCAGTGCTCGTTTTTGTTTTGTCAGATGCATTTTTTATGCGTTTAGTCGGCCGCCGTAACTGCATAGGTCGGTGCGCCAGTATCATTCGGGAGTGGAGAGGTTCGAATATCCGTTCTAGAACATAGAAAAAGTTGTTTCTAATAGCGGTCGCCCCTCAACAGGCAATGGCAAATCTTCGAATGCATTTCTGCCATGAAAAATCCTCTCATAAAAATCATTTGCCGTTCGGAGTCGGCTAAAAACTGTAGGTCCCTCTATTTGTGGAACAACATCGAGACACACACCACAAATATTAGGAGGGAGTTAGGTCAGACACCTTACAGAAGTGTACGCTTCAGGTAAACTAAGAAAAGTAACCGACAAATTAAGTATGTCAGTATGGGTATATTCAGAAATGCACTATAATGCGCAGTAATTGCAGTGTTGGCAGCACTGCCAATGTGATAATTCATGCAATTGATAGATTTGCTGACGTTTTGCAAATAAATTTGCTGCATTTAAGAATTCGCTCTGCAGTAAAATGGAATTATTATTAAGTTTAGTAGCCGACGAGGCATGTGAGTCAAAAACTGATAATTTTTTATTAAATTTAAGAAAAAAAAAACGCGTAAAGCTTAAAAGGACATATTTTGTAAGAAGTTTATTATTAAAACGAAAAATACCGAAAAACAAATCTTTTTTTGAAACAACAATTTCCCGATGTTCCTGTCGATCTTCCTGTCTTTATTAACTTTTTTTATTTCTTCCACAACCTTATTCCAGAGGACGCATAAAATATATAGATTCGGCGATAATTACTACGAACTTTTAGACAGCTACTTCAGAGCTTAAATAGCTCCTGCCAATGAGTCAACAGTTGTTTATACCAAAATTTAAACACTGAAGTTGCCGTACATGAAAGCTAGTTTTAATGTTTTAAACTTTTGGACTGAAAGACAGACAAGCGATCCAGCACTCTTTGAACTAAAATCTATTTGTAATCACATTTAAAAAATTAATTTTTCTTTTTTAAGGTTACAATAGAACGGGCGTTTTCTTCATTAAAATTAGTTTCAGCTGATAATCGAAACCGACTATGCCATGAAACTTTACTCGTAAAACTGAATTCGTCCCATTTGGAAAGTAGACTGAAAATCCATAATTATTTGAAGAGGCTTTATTTATGCAATGAAAATTATTGTATTTCTTTTTAATTTATGCGCCTTAGTTTTCTTTTTATGTTTATATTCACGATTTATAAAAACCAAACATTTCCCTAGGTTTTTCCAGTGTATCAACCTGTGTTTTCAAAATTTTCAATCCTTTGTTGTTGTTGCATTATGACTCGCCTACGCGGTAAAATTGGTGAAAATGGAAAAAGGTTAACAACCATTGAATCATAGACGAAAGAAACCATAACAATAAGAATTCAGATTTCTGTTGACTGTCTGTATGTTCGTGTTTTAAAAGAGAACCTTTGATTGTATTAAATAAATACCATATTATTCTCTTAAAGGGGAGCCTGCTTTAGAGGGTTCACAAAACCGATTTTTTTTGGGAAGGAAAGAAATATTCGATTGAAACAAAACTTTTAGGTTTTACTGTTATACATATATTTCAACAGTCTTCTCAAATTGTTTCATTAAAATATAACATATATAATATTATGCCTGGTACAAGCATATTGCCGAGGCGCCTCGAATGTGCATGTGTCCAGCGGCGGGCAAGATGCAGGTCGTAATTTTCATTTCAAAACAAAAAAACGCAAAAAAATTTTTATTTTATTATAGTATAGCTTCTAGTTAAACCAAGAAAATTAAACAAAAAGTGAGAAATTCAACAATTTTTCGCTAATTAAAAAAATTCATTTTTTTGGAAAAACAAATTCACTTTAGATTGTTTAAAAAGTGGGTTAATCATAACTTTCTTAAGGTTTTTTAGGTTCAACTAGAAGAGAATTTAATTCCATATACGATCAATGCTATCTCGCTTCGAGCCCCTACTCGAAACCTATTTTCCGGGTAGTAGACCTCTCTCTGAACAATAACGGTAGCAACGGTAGAACCTCTAGGTACAGCTGGTATATTGCTAGTCGGATAGTGACAAAAGAATCGATAAGGTTTTCCTTGTCTTCCTTTGAGAACTTTAAGTTCCCTGGACCTGACGAAATATATCCAGGAATGCTTAAAAAAGGAGGAGACAGGCTGATTGAGGCCCTGAAAAGGATGTTCACAGCCTGTCTTGCATTTGGTTATATACCATCCCAATGGCAACGCGTAAGAGTAGTATTTATTCCGAAATCAGGAAAAGATGACTATTCCCTAGCAAAAAGTTTTAGACCAATCAGTTTGACATCGTTCATGCTGAAAAGTCTGGAACGAGTGGTGGAGAAACATATTCGAGTGGGGGTATTGCCGAGAAGTCCCCTTAGTAGAAACCACCACGCTTACCAGAGTGGAAAATCATGTGAATCAGCCTTACACGATCTTGTTAGCAAGATTGAAGCCGGGTTGGAAGCTGACGAAGACACAATGGTCGTGTTCGTGGGCATTGAGGGGGCTTTTGATAATGCCACTTTCGGCTCGATATGTTCTTCTGCCGAACGACACGGAGTTAGTAAAACCATTGTAAAATGGATATATTCCATGCTCTCTGAGAGACTGTTAACCGCTGGTGGGAGCGGTGACGAACAAATCACAGTCAGGGCCAGGCAAGGATGTCTCCAAGTGGGTGTTCTTTCTCCGCGGCTGTGGTGCTTCGTCGTAGACTCTCTACTAGCGGAGATGCAGGAACTCGGATTTCATGGCCAAGCATACAGTTAGTACCAAAAGTAAGTATACACCAGATACGTTTTCAATTTTCCCTCAATCGATTTCTTCAAACAACCTAAGTTATAACAAAATTGTGTTTCATTTACATGAATGAAATACAAAAATCATATTTAAACCAAATAATGACAAAATTTTAAAAAGGAACAAAATTATAGCTTTTTATATTAAACTTTATAAAAATTCATGTCTCAAGAGTACCTATGTATGCAGTTCATCATATTATTAATTTGTGAAATCAAAAACATATTATAATTAAAATCAAATCCTAGTATTCGGTAGAATAGCCATTAGACTTTATAATCGCTTTAAGTCGTGATGGCATTGATTTCACCAAGTTTTCAGTTACAGCTGGTGCTATTTTATTCCATTCCTCTTGAAGGTAGTTTTTCAGTTGTTCCTTATTTCTAATCGGATGTTTAGCTGTTTTCGCACATTGTATAACAGCCACTCTCGTACAATGTTGGATGTGTGCTTGGGGTCATTATCCTGCTGGAAGATAAACGTTGCTCCGAGGCCCAATTTCGTAGCGCTGCTGTTTAGCTGTTTTCGCGCATTGTATAACAGCCACTCTCGTACAATGTTGGATGTGTGCTTGGGGTCATTATCCTGCTGGAAGATAAACGTTGCTCCGAGGCCCAATTTCGTATCGCTTTCTTTTAAAATATTTTTCAAAATATTTAAGTAACCATATCGGTCCATAATATTTTCGATAAAGACCAAGTTTCCAACCCCGGTCGCAGCCATACATCCCCAAACCTCACAGAGCCCCCTCCATGCTTCACAGTGATAGTGACAGTCATATTGTTTGGATCCAATTCCGCGTTAACTTTTCTCCAAACATTTTCACGGCCATCACATCCACAGATACTGAACTTACACTCATCAGAAAATATGACTTGGTTCCAAAACGTTTGGTCATATTTTTCATGATCTTTTGCGAATGAAATCCGTTTACTCCGATTGACACTACTCACGAAGGGCTTTTTCCTAACACTGCGTCCATGATAACCAGAACTATGCAAAACCCGGCGAATAGTTTGGGTGCTAAATTGTTTTCCAGTCTCACTTTCAACTTCAGATTTCAATTTGGGGCACTTATTTTGGGGTTTGTTCTGATTTTCCTTACGACTAAGCATTTTTCTCTGGGACTTAAGAGCGGCGGACGCCCACAACGCTCTTTATAAGTGGTGCTTCCCGCACTTTTATATTTATTCACAATCTTTTGAACTGTAGCAAAACTCCTATGTATCAATGATTTATGTTCCTTGTGATATATTATTATCAGTTTTTTTAAATCAAAGCTCTTTTCCTTTTGGTGCCATTACTAAAAATGTCGCAAAACTTAATACAAAACGTCCTTCCCTAAATTTTTATACTCACTTTAATTATTTCCTTTTAGTAGCTTTAACTTTTTTAATAAATACAATACGTAAAAATAAATGCTATGCTAACAGAAAAATCGTTTGCTGTATACTAACTTTTGTGACATAAATTTCGCTGGCATCAAAGACAAAGTAAAGCGTGGATATCGGTACCTAAAATTTACAGCTAAATTAAGGCGCATATTTGAAGCTTATCCCAGTACTCAATTACAATGTGTAAAATATTTTGATTACATATTAAGGAGAGCGTTAGCGTCAAACAATTCCATAATTCAGGCTCCTGTATACTTATTTATGTTACTAACTGTATGCGGACGATGTCTGTGCGCTAACATCGGATAAATCCTTAAGAAGGCTTGCACAAAATCGATGACTGGTGCATGAGACAAGGTCTTTCCGTTAATCCGAACAAAACAACCATCTCTTGTTTACGAGAAAACGGAAATTGAATGGACTCAGTCTTCCAACACTGAAAGGTGTGACACTTGGTCTTTCCGATGAAGTTAAATATCTAGAGTAATTTTGGATAAGAAGCTGACTTGGGAGACACACTTCTCACTGAAGGTGAATCGCGCATTGAGGATTTTTCAGCAATGCCGTAGAGCCTTTGGTAAAACCTGGGGTCTGAAACCTGCTGTGGTCCACTTATCAGACCAATCATCACTTACGCTTCTGTGGTATGGTGCCGACGGAGCATGCTTAAGTCCACAATCCGGGAACTATAAGGCTACAAAGAAGTGTATGTTTATGCATCACTGGTGCCATGAGTACAACCTCTGGTGATGCCCTAAATGCTATGCCCCTGGATCTTAAGATACAACAGGAAGCAATAAAAGCAATGTGTAGACTCCATAAATATGGTTTCTGGCACGAAGACGGAACTTCGGGACACAGAGAAATCTTTAGGTTGTTATCTGCGCAGTATCCTCTGTTTTTGGCACCTACAGACGACCTGATACCCACAGTTTCATTTGGAAGGAAATTTGATGTCAGATTTCAATTGCGTGATGAATGGTGCAATCCAAATTGCATGTAGGGAGGTTTGACGGATATTTTCTTTAGCGATGGGCCCAAGATCATTCTTCAATCGGGTCTGGAGCCGGATGGTACTTAAGCGATAGTAATAAATATCACTATGATGTGGGGGAAATGGCAACTGTTTTCCAAACAGAACTTTTTGCCATCCTGAAAGTAGCCGAATGGATAATCGAGAGGAGATGGAGCGGGAAACAGATTGGAGTTTTCAGTGACAGCCAGGCTGCACTGAAGGCCCGGGAGAACGCGAAGCAAACCTCAAAGATTGTACAAGAATATAAGAAGAAGCTTAATTCTGTCGGAAGACAAAACAGGCTGTACTTATATGGGTTCCGGGACACTCCGGTGTTCAAGGAAACGAAATTGCCGACGAATTGGCCAACCGTGGATCAGCGGTGTCCCCACAGGGGCCAGAGCCAATAATCGGAATCAGTTCCGCAGGAATCTGCATAAAGAACGATGGTCCGGTGTAGGACGCTGCAGAACTGCAAAGTGTTTTGTGATAAGTCCGAACAGAAAACTGTCAAACTTTCTACTAAAACTTAGAAGGAAAGACATTCGGTTGATGGTCGGTATTATTACAGGACACAACCCATGGGGTCAGCATATGACCACCATTGAAATCATTGAGGACCCAGTGTGCCTATCATGCTTGGAGGAGGCGGATAGCACTGAGCTTTTTCTCTGTGAATGTCCTGGCTTTGCTAGAGCACGGGTACGAGTTTTGGGTTCCGAGTAGTATTCGTTCTCTCAAACTGGAGGGTATTTACAGATTTGCCAAAGAATCTGGAAAATTCTCAAAGGACTAACTATCTCTGCCTCTATTCTTTCCTATCTCTTTCTCTGATACTTTTCTCCTTCCCTCCTTGACTATCAACCCCCTTTCCAGAGCTTTAAATACAATGGGCTTTTTAGCCTGAGTGTTTTAGGAGCCCCCAAATCTCCTGGTGCTCCTTGGCTTGATCTTTTCAAATTTCAATAAGAGGACAAAGCGTTTATGGAAACAGGCAAGCATTTTATTAGAATTATGGCGACAAACCTGGTTTCTTGGCCGGCATCCATTTTATTTAGTTTTTACTTTGAGGTTTTTTTTTACACTCGTAAAAATAATCATCTATTACACAGAAAGCACAGGGTTGTATGTCCAAAAGTATGGTTTATTTTATAATCTCAGATTTTGCGAGAGAAATCTTGCTCTTTAATTACGGATTGGGAGTTAAGCACGAAAAAGTAGATCATTTACTTTTATGTCAACGTATTATTACTGTTTTTACGTTTTTTAGGTTTGACGTTGCCACACAATATTGACTTTGCATTCCTATACTTTTGATGGTGTTCTGCTTTATAGCGTTGTTAGGCCGAATTTTTCCAAACAATTCTGTCAGCTAATTTATTGTTGTGCTGCTACAAACAAACATATTATATTTCGCCACATTAAAAAGCAATAAGGTTGATTTAAATCAAATCGGTGAAAAAGTATTTTTAGAGGAACGAACTGAAACTTACAGTATTTGGTTTTCAATTCTCTTTATCTTACACACAGTATTCTTTTTGGATGTGTTTGTTTTCATTTCGTTTTGACTTTGGCCTCACACATTTATGCGTTTTACTATCTTAATGCAGTAAAACTGTTTAAGGACGCATGGAAGTTTTTTATTCCTTTTTTTATGAAACTCTTAACCAAAATTACCATTCTTAAGTATGTACATGGAAAAAAAATTGAATGCTACACTATGCCGATGATGTATTTATGAAAATTCCTCACTTTTGGCTTTATGCGAGGTTTGTTCAAACCATAAGGTGAATTTTCAAATTTCGCGGGTTACGTACATTCCATCTTCGATTATGATTTCTTTTATGTTGGCCCCCCTTCTCGAAGATATGTTCACGGTTTTAGCAATATAGCATGCTTAGTTTGTTTGTGAGAGGCATAAATAAGACAACTGTTTTGCGCGTTCGGCGATTTTCTGCTCGAAGCGTAATTTGGCAGTCTTTCGATCCACCGTGCAATTTGTCCTTCCGGATGCTTAAACTGGAATAAACATCTCAATGCTACATGGTCTGTTTTCAACTAGAATCATTGTTTGTACAGGCAACCTAGACCTACGGACTAGAAATTTGGGGGACTGCCAGTAAATCAAACCTACAAATCATTCAGAGAAGTCAATCTAAGATGCTAAGGACAATCACAAACGCAAATTGGTACATAAAAATAACGATATTCACCGCGACTTCGGCATAGACACTGTCACTGAAGCAGTAAAAAGAAGCAGCAGTAAGCACATCTTGCGACTATTAGAGCACAAAAACCATGAGATGAGACTGATACCGGAAATGGAACTTAAACCAAGAAGACTAAAGCGCAAAACACCCACAGATCTTGCTCGTACTGTAATATAAAATAAAACAAAATTATAGAAAACTATGTATTAGTAAAATTGTAACTAAATACCACCAAAGACAATAATGTTCTCTTTCAAAGGGAAGGGAGATTTTAATTCCAAACCCTAACACCAATTACTTATTGTTAATATTAACAGATCGTAATTTATAATGAAAAAAAACAGGCATTTGTGGAAAGGTTTTCCAGGGTAGCTGTCCTTTCTCGTGACTTCATTTAGCTATCTATAGTCTACACAAAACCGGGTGCAACCATCGTTTTTTTTAAACAGCCCAGCCAGTGTGCTCCACGAGCTTTTTGATGGCTCCGTAACTGCTCTTTGTTGCATATCTTAGATTATCTGATTTGCTTCTTCGCGCTTTGCTAGAAGAACTGATTTTACATCTCCAGCAATCTCTTTGCTTTCGAACGAGAAGGACGGCGAGACAAAAGACAGCTTCTGCGAGCTCCTCGAACAAGCCTACGATCGCTTCCCCCGCCACGATGTACAAATCGTGCTTGGCGACTTCAATGCCAGGGTGGGCAAGGAGGGTGTCTTTGGTCCCACAGTCGGATGGTCGGTGTCTTAGTCTCCACGACAAAAAAAAACCAACAACGGTATGAGGCTTATCGACTTCGCCGCCGCCCGAAACATGGTTGTAAGTAGCACCAGAATCCAAGATTACTTGGCTATCTTCCGATCAAACCACATACTCACACATTGATCATGTTGTGATAGACGGACTACTTTCTGATGGGCGCAATCTTGTTTCTATCATTCATGGCTGCCATGCATAGAATTCTCTCAAATTCCCTTCTCTCGCTTGTTTCCAGCAAACTCTAAAACTCTTTCTCTATAGATATAAAGATGTACGGCTTGATTCAACCGTTCTTGTGACATCGTATTTCTTAAATACACTCCTTCTCATTTGATTAAGGCCAAATAATTTCCTTTTGTGCGTTTGTGTACCAATACCTTGGCACTCGTACGCGTGGGCTTAAAAATAAACTTAAACTTAAAATACCTTTTATATAAGATGATAATAATTAGACTGTGAATTTTTGTGCAAAAAACGTTAAATTGTGTTACTGGATTCAAAAACCAAAACTGATTTGACGCTGTTTACAATGAGCAAGTTATACGCAAATTGCAAAAAAACATAAACGTACACAATTACAAGCATCTATAAATAAAATGGAAGTATGCATTTCTGACATTGCTGATGCAAATGGTAATTACAAATTTATGGAATACGTAAATTTAGATGCTATTAAGATTACAGTAAACTACAATTTCTTCTCTAAATTTTGAATGCAGCACTGCTGACGTTTATCGGTTATCACATGATGGAACCGATCATATTTAGTATTTTTCTCTCTTCCTTTAAAATATGAAATTCAATAGTTTCTAAAGTTAGGAATGTAAACATGAAACTTCATAATAGCCTGTAAACAACTAATAATATTATTATGGGAATCTGCTTTCATGCAGTATGTATTTTAATAAATTATTATTTTTTTAGGGCCGCTGCAATGACATTGCGAACTGTTTTACTGTCACTTCAAGCTTTATTGGCTGCTGCAGAACCGGATGATCCACAAGACGCAGTAGTGGCATATCAATATAAAGACAAATATCAGCTATTCCTTATGACGGCTAAGCATTGGACAAATGTATACGCTGGAGGTAACTACATCAATTTATGGAAAACACTTTTTGATTTTTGTTAAATATTTCATTGATCTAAAGGTCCACACAAATTTACCGAGTGTGATACAAAAATTCAACGTTTAAGAGACATGGGGATTGATGAACATGATGCGCGAGCTGTTTTGTCAAAAGAAAACTGGGACTTGGAAAAGGCGACCGAAAGCTTATTTAGTTAGCTTCTTTTTTAAATTATATATTTTCTGGAAAGTAAGAAATTGTCAAAAACATTGTTGAGCGAGGTTTGATATTTATTTAAAAAATAATTACTCATATGATTGAAATTTCCGCATTATTATTATTACCAAAAGGTGGATTATAGGTACATAGAAGTCATTCATAAATATGTTATCTTGAACACACTGGTTCGCAAATTTTTATTTCTTTTTCCGCTCCGCATACCACTTTGCACAACCATATGTAGAATTTCTAGCTGATTGCGAAAATCGAGTTAATTTTATTTTATGGACAAGCTTTCGAGATATTTGAGTTTTACCATTATATACAAGGTGAAGTCCAAAATAAACAAGACTGGCGTCATAAAAATATTTTTGATGGCGCCATCTTTTTAATGAGTTAGTGGGCTGGAAGTTACATCCCTAGCTCACTTCCAGTGAAAGCTTGGTGACATTCGGTTCAGTTGAAGCGAAGTTATTGCGTCTACAGTGTCAGTATGTTCGTGTCATCGGTACAAAAATGAGGTTTGAACAAAGGACTAAAATCAAATTTTGTTTTAAAATCGGGAAAACATTTACCGAAACACGTGAATTGATGAAAAAAGTGTATGGCGATGATTGTCTATCTCGTGCCAGAGTTCATGAGTCGTTTACACGTTTCAGAGATGGTTGTGAGGACATAAATGACAATGAGCATTTTATGAACCGAAATCATCGTTGAAATTCATGGAATATCTCCAAAATATCTCCAAAATATCGATTTATCGCATTTGAACTGATCATTTGGGCTTATGAAAGGTCTGTGCACGTTTTAAGTTGAGGACCGCACAAGTTAAGTGAAGACCAAAAATTGCTCACAATTCAACATTTGAAAGGCCTTATTAAAGAGGCGAGAAAACACGAGAACTTCCTTTAGAATATTGTAACTGATAATGGAACGTGGTGTTTCTAACATGAACTTGAAACTAAGCGTCCAAGTGCTGAATGGAAGGCCCCAGACGAGACACCACCCAAAAAATCGCGTTTGGAGAAGTCAAAAATCAAGTCGATGCTCATTTGTGTTTACGATTCCAAGGGAATTGTCCACAAGGAGTTCGTGCCAACGGGCGAAACTGCCAATGCAATTTCTATCTTGGCGTTTTGAAGCGATTGTTGCATCGCATTCGTCGAATTCGTCCTGAATACCGCGAAGGAAAAAGCTGGCACTTATTGCATGATAATGCACCATCTCATCGATCCACTGTTGTGACTGATTTTTTGACTAGAAATCGCATTTTAACCATCAATCACTCACCAATCGCCTGATATGGCTCTCTGTGTCTTCTACCTATTCCGAAAACTGCATTTGGTCATGAAAGGAAAACGTTTTGCGTCCTTAGAGACCATCCAAAAGGCTTGTACCGACTTCCTGAGGGACATTCCGGTCAATAACCTGAAACACTGGGCTTGTTCGAGGCACGTAATAAAAGCGGCAATACTGCTGCACTGATGACAATTTGCGACACTGTTGCAATTGCTCAACTGATGCTTTTCTGATGTTCGGCAAACAAAAAATTTTTGATGCCGATTTATTTGTATTCGCGCGCAACATTTGCCGAATTTTTGACACTTCGAACGTGATGCTTTTGATAATGTTACCAAAATTTTACATCGAACTTTCACAAATCATGCAACACTGCGGTTGTGATTGAAGCTCGAACAAGCCCACTTTTTCGAAAAGCTTTTAGATCGCGTAAAACAATGCATCGAGGGCAGAGGGGACTATTTTGAATAAATAAACTCGAAATTATCAGAACTAAGCTCCTGCCGTTTCTATTTTAGCTCAGTCTTGTTTATTTTGAGCTTCACCTTGTATTACAGCTTTAAAGTGTATGGATCTACAAAGTCCGAACTAAAACGTCAAATAAAATTAAGTGAAGGATATGACTTTGAAATGGTGTAATTTAAATGTCTTTGAAAAGGGAATTTAGAGCCAAATACCACACCGAAATCAATAATTCACTTGGATTGGATAATCAGAAAAACTCAGAAAAAATGTATATAGATCGGTACAGCTGACGTAATAATAATTTTATAGTTAAGATGGACACCCAGTACCGTTTGTTTTATGGAGAGGATGCATCCCAAACATACATATATGTATATGGAATTCATTAACGTAAGTAAAAACGCTTGAGCTAATAGCATAAATGCTGGTAAATAAATATAAATATTTTGTAAAATTAAAAAAAGCTACAATAAGTAGGTAATGTTTATATTAACTTATTTGAAGTCTTTTCAATCATATTTACCCTCTATATTAAGGTACAATTTGTTTATCCTCTGAAAAATCTTTCACATTTTGGGAAGTGCGCGAATAAAAAACAATATACTACCTTCGTATCGTATCGTAAATAAGGACACGTATTCGCGTTTTTAGTTTTACTTTATGCTTAGTTCCTTATTCCACATTTATTTCTTTTTTAGCTTAGCCTAAAATTTAACCAACGGCTTGTATGTAAAAAGTAATAGTTCTGATTTTGAAAGGGTAAGTATCTATATGAAGATCTAAAATTAATGCTATTTTTTTGTAAGTACAGTAGATTCTGTTTTTATGCGGTATATACGTTCCGCAAGAAACAGCATAAAAAGTTACCAGTTCTATAATAAGACTATAGATACGTTTCAAAGGTGCTAAGAACCGCATAAATCTGAAATAATGTAATAAAATCGCATAAACAAAAAATTGTATTTTTGAAAATTATATCTTTATTTAAGAAACGTCAGAATCGAAAAATAAATTTACATCGTCAGAAATGGAATCAGACAATACCCGCATGTTGCGCATTCGTTTAGGATTTGGCGTAAAATCACTTCCGTCACTTGAGGAAATGTACACGTCTGATCTGGATGGTGATGCAGGCGGTTCCATACTTGTAGGGTTAGCATTTTTGATGTAATCTGTGATGAGTTTTTGCTTAGCTGGTTTAGAATATTGTTTATATGTACAATTCCCGATAGATCGACATGCATTTTTTAATTTAAAAAAACCGCACAATTTCAAAACCGCATAAAAACAGAATCTATTGTATAAGTATATATATATAATATATAAGTATAGTGTTATTATGAAATTAAATTTTTAGGTTACAATAATTCAATCATTGTGAAATTTATTAGATCAAGAAGACGCGCATGGAACTAACATGTTTCAAGAGCCTCCAACAACCGATTAATTAACATTACACGTCACGCAATTCCAGTGGAAAGACGACGACTTGGAAGACTGCCGAAAGGATGGGCGCAAAGCTGAATATCAACTTCAATAGAAAATTAATAGGTATGTATATAAATGATGAAATATATTAGTATATTTAGCAATATTAACAATAAAAAAAAATGTCTACGATTTTGACATTTCGAAATAACCTCACTTTTGTGCAAGTGGGTGAAAAAGAAGAATTGAAGTACAAGTGATTCATTTTCAATAAACGGTGACGGAGTAAAACGTAAGTACTTTTTGACAAAGAAAAATATTTTCATCGAGTCGATATACTCATCTCCTTCGATGAATAATATTTTTTCCGCTTTTCAACTGTTTTCTATACTTTACAACTAAAACAAAAAAAAATATGTATATACAACTTTTTCTTTATTTTTCATTTAATACATGTGTCTTATTGATAATTAAATAAAGCTATTTCCACGCTTTATTAATTCATGGATTAAAATTATTCAACTACTACCTAGTCGGGATCGAAACAAGGGGCGATTTTTGTGAAGTTCTCAACAGCATTATTCTTTCTGCTAAAAGTTTCAAAAAGTCATCGTCACTGTTGCACATTTTGTTTTGGGTGTTGTTTCTTTGTCTGTCGTTGTTTCCTATGTGACTGCGTACGCTGTCAGGTATGCTTCTGCCGTCGGTAGGTTTTCGCTGGCCTCCTGCTTTACTTTGCTGTCTGATACGCCACTTTCGCTCGTTTGGTGTTGGTATCTCAACGGGACTTCCTGTGCAGCTCTACATCTAGTAACTATTTGGGACAAGAATATAACAGAAAATTAAATTGTTGATATTAAAGAGAGGCGGAAAATATAAAGTAATATATGTAAGTCACATTGTTGCGACTCGTTTACCGCGAAAGTTTAATGCTGCTCCGAAAAAGTAAGATGAATTGCTGACGACTTTTGACCGGAGGTCTGTAAAGACTGCTTACCGCTAGTATTATTTTTTACGATTGCCATTTTTCGACTCACTCCTTGCTTCCTGTTCCTACTGTTGCTTTGAGATGCCTACTCCTTTACCGATCGCTGCTACTGTCTATATGTACATATATAAATCCGAATAACTAGCATCGTTTTTGATAGAATGAAACCTTTTAGCAAGTGTGCAATGATATAATTGCTCTATTGACTAATCCACATACATATGTGGTGTTTGTTCACTGATTCTAACCATATTTTTCCGCATGAAAAAAGTTTTTTTCCTTAATGCATAGTAAGCTTGGTGTAATACAAATTTTGTTTGGGAAATAGTTAGAAATTCTCCAGGTCAGATACCTGGTAAATTTTTTCGTCTATTACATATTTAGAAATTTTTAATGGAGCGGATTTATGAAAAACCATGAATAGTATAAAATTCGATGAATTTTAGATCCAAATGCTAAGCTTACGTCGTATCCGCTTAAGCTCTTTTTAAAGATGTCTTGGGGAAAAAGACAAGTAGAAAATTTTCGTGATGATTTCAAACGTGATGGAATGTTTCAAAGTTAAAAACGTGTTAATGTTGTTGAAAATTCTTTTAACGCATTTGCATTTAGATGACTTCGCAAATCAATTATAAATTGAATCTGACGAACCTTTCAATTCTACCAAGTAACAATGCCTGTGGAAGTACATTGCATTGGAAAAAAGTTATATGCATTAATAATAATAATAATTGGCGTTTACACCCTTCGTAGTGTCACGACACTTTGCAAACACCATTCGTTTCATCTTTCGTTCACGAAATTTGTCGTTACATTAGGCCTTTTTTTGCTAAAACTTAGCAAGTGGCGAATGGATGAAGCAACTGGGATTAAAAAACATGCGTTGGCAGCACTGGAAAACAGTTGCCATAATTGGCATTTGTTTGGAAACACATTATGAGTAGTCGTAATGAAACCTTCCAAATAGAGGAAAACAGCTTTGGCAGCATTGAATATAGTAAGTTATCCTAGTTTTATGAGATATACCAGCACTCGTTATTGACGAATCTTTCTCGATATCTTTGTTGTTGCTTTCACATAGCGGGCAGAGAAGTGGCGAATCGAAGACGGTAAATAATATATAAGTGAATATTTTATAATAAACTATACTGTAGTCATAAAAAGTCGCGTTTAATTAACTATTAACATATATAAGTATAGTGATGGATAAAGGGATACACAGTTTGCAAAGTCCAAAAAGTGTATTGAAAATTGTGTTGATACAGTTTTATTTGAATCCGTTTTCTTATCACAATAAACTGAAAAAAAAACTTTACTTAATCCTAGATATTGTTGCTTTTTAGTATTTCGTTGGTCCACCGTTAACTTCAATCACTTTTCGAAGCCGACTTGGCATCGATACACCTAAATTTGCCAGCTCTGCGGATGTTATACTATTACAGGCTTCTATTATGTGCTCTTTGAGTACAGCAGCGCCAGAGACCTGAGTTTTTCCGAGCATACCAAAATTTCCAATGCATGTTCAATAATATTTAAACCTGGGCTTTGCGGTGGTGTGTTTATATGGTTTGGTTCTCTTGACATTGAAGTCTCAAAGTAAAATAAATTGCAAGAACACGTTTAAAATTGTATTTTTATACTACAGCTATTACAGATTCACCTTGAGGAAAGTCAGGTACTTAAACCCCTGCGCACGATTCAAAAAGAACTAGAGAAACACATGCTAAGAAATGCAAACAGGCTTAGCTTAACCAATTGCAAAGTTGCCAACATCATGTGTAAACACGCATATGATGACAAATATACTAAATCGGTTATATCGTTCGATAGAAGGAACTGTAGATCTTTAGTTGGTATACTAACAGGGCACTGCCTAGCTGCAGCACACGGTTACAAGCTAAATTTAACCCTTCAGGACGTTTGCAGTTCATTTCCATGAGCCGGGTACAAGATAAACACTGGAGCATCTTCTATGCTACTGTCCGGCTCTCTGTCCCTGAACTGGAGCTTGAACGATTCCTAAAATTCGCGAACAGCACGCGCCTCTTGAGTGATGCATATTTTCGCTAAAATAGGACTCTGATCTGGTATCGCTATGGACCAAAATGGTCTCTGCGTGGCTTCTGCCAGCCAATATAACTTAACCTAACCTTTCTTTTTTCATAAATTTCACTACTTCAACTGGATCGCGAAAGATAAAAGGGCTGTACTCTCGGAGTTTAGATGCATTTTTAACATCATTGGCAATACCAATACGCTTTATTAATCCAAAATGCTTTATTAATCCATATTTTTCGAGAAAACTCAATTTATGTGTGGGTACAAAAGCCTGTTATGAATTTCAATTCCGAAAATTTGCTCGAAAAACCCTGTTGAAAAATAATGAAACTAGTATAAATTTTTATGGCCTGAGGTAAATTCTAAAGTCTATTTATATTTTATTTGCTGTTTTCTGAACAGTTAGAGTTGGATATAAGTTTGCTTCCATAATTGCAATGTTTCTTTTATAAAAAATATGCTGCAACAAAAAACATATTCAAATCGTTAAACATAGTTACAATATATCTAAATCGCAATGCACGATTTAACTTTAATACGGAACATTTGAAAATAGATAAGAAACACTTTCGCCATTATGTGTCCTCCTAACAGCTTCAGCAAACATCATCGATACATCAATACACTGAAAGGTAATAACAAAGTAAATTTCAGCTTTTATACTTAAGAAAGATTACACCAAACCTGGATTTTGGGACAGTCTCTCATATGTCCGTCCTGCGGTATGGTATTAGTAACAACAACCGCCTCGAAACAAGCATTGTTGATGCGAGAAATCGCTGGCCCCGAAAAAATACCATGAGTTAATATGGCATATACCTATAAGTACAAGGATATTTATAAATATTGTATGTATGACAAGAGAACAAGGAGAAAATACAACTCGAATTAAACACCAGTTAATTTCTAAAATATCGACATACATTTATTACTTATATACGAGTATATATATATAAATATGTATGTATGTATATAATATAACTGGGTATTTGTTTTAGCTGCACAGAACAAGGCTTCCAAATTGTGGAAATTTTCTTTGAATGAATTTGTTCATAGAGCACTTCGTTCATTTTACGTGAACTTTACACGCTGTTGTCGGCATCATCGGTCCTTGTTTTTTTTCGAAATGAGGAAGGAGCCCTCGTTACGGTGAAATGCGAGCACTATCGAGCCACTGAATTCGTGTTTCGAATATTGATGAGCTAAGCCGAGGCGACCATATTCCGGATATCAAGTTCAAATAAATGCTATAAAATTATCTACCAGATTATAATAAAAAAATTCTTTCAACAATATTTCTGTTTTGTATTAACATTTTAAGTTCCCAAGCTCTTAAAAAACACCCTATATATCATTAGATATAATAAAATGTATGTGTAATATTAAATGAGATGAATTTTGTTTTGAGAGTTCTTGTTCTTGTGCTATTCCATTTTGTTGATTTTTTTTGCACTGAAGGAGAGTATTTACTTTTAAAGACCACTGAGACATTGTTTTGATAAAGATCTCTATTGAAGTTGTCTTTTTGATGAGATCATTTTTCGGGCGAACAAAAAAAAAAGTGTCTCATTATTTTGACCAGAAAGCAACATATTGGAGTTACATCGAAATCAAAGAACATGTCCCGAATAGCCCGGTGGAATTGAAATGGAAAGCATATATTCTAACCCACATCCCTCCATGGCGGTTCCAGAAAGCAATGAGCTCTGAAAATACAAAAAATTCGAAGCACCCACTATCTCAACAAGCATTTGCATATAATATATACAAAATGAACCCAAAGATTGCACCTGTAAGTACACAGAAGGCTCCCAAAGCAATAATATAATTGGGTTTTACGTAACTACAGAAAATGAAAACTTCATAGTATCTAACCCAGCTCATAAAGTGCAGTCTACTTAGCTAAGTTAATAACTATTAGGTTGGGGAATATGTTCATATCGTTTTTATATTTTCTTTTATTTTAAAACGATTTGTTTGCTGTTTGGCAAAGGGTAAGTATTCATTTCATAGAATTCTTCCTGCTCTAAAAAACTACGAGGGGGTTCAATGAGTACTCATGTTAGAAATGAAAACACCAGTTTTTTCAACATAGTCCCCTTTTAGAAAGATACTCGTACATTTCTCCCAACGCTCCGGCCAATTTTTAACCCCTCCAAAAAATAGGATTTGTAGAACTCTCCAAAGTACGCCTCTGTCTCGGCGATGACTTCCTCATTTGAACTAAATTTTTTCCTCGCGAGCCATTTTTTCAAGTTAGGGAACAAGAAAAAGTCGCGAGAGCCAGATCGGGTGAATGCGGGGGATACGGCAGTAATTCATAACGCAATTCATGCAGTTTGACGGTGACAACTCCGGATTAATGTGCTGGTGCGTTATCGTGGTGAAACAGTACCTTCTTTTTCACCAAATGCGGCCGTATATACTTCAATTTTTTGCGAAAGCGGTCTAATAGCTCACTGTAGTATTGTCTAGTGATCGTTCTTGCGTTTTCTAAAATATCCATGAGAATGACACTGTTCGCATCCTAAAAAATCGTCGCCATAACCTTTCCGGCCGATGAAACTGGCCTTCCGCCTTCTTTGGAGCAGATTCACCTGGAGAAATCAATTCTTTTGATTGTTGCTTAGTTATTGGTGTGTAATGATGAGCCCAGGTTTCATCAACGGTGACAACTCGACGCAAAGATTACTTCCCGTCTTTCTTAAATTGCTTCATAAACTGCTTCGAAGTTAACAGCCGTATCCGCTTGTTGTTGCTTGTGAGCAACCGCAGCACCCATCGTGCCGACAATTTTTTCATAGCCAACTTATCATGTAAAATATTAATTGCCGTTCCGGTCGACACAGCTATGATCTCTGTTACTTTGCGTACTTTCGTTCATCGATCAGCGAGAATTATGTAGTGGACTTTTTGAACGATTTCCTCACTAACCATGTCTGCCGGTCGTCCTGGTCGCTCCTCATCAAAAACGGATGTTCGCCCACGTTTAAATATCTAACTGTGGTCATAGATTGCGACGCGTCCCAATTAGACAGCTTCCAACTTTGCTTTTATCTCCTCGAATTTTTTCCCATCCAAAAACATAAAGCGAATTACCGCACGATACTGCTATTTTTCCATCTTAGCGATAATCACGAAACATGTCTTGTCTTACTGGAATAGCTGCCAAATCCTAACTAACCTATCGATCAGTCTGAAATTTATTTTGCCGTTGCAGCACACGATGCTAACACCAACTCCCTCAGGAACGCATTCTGTCATTAAACACGGCTACTTATTGAACCGCTCTCGTATGTTAATTGCATTTTTGAGTTATTTAATTTTTTATTAGTATTAAGGCTTAGAAATGGAATGTCCAGGAGGCTAAAATAAACATTTCCGACACCTGCTCCTCTTTCTTTTTCATCGAGATCAAAAAGCTGGCGAAGCAGCCCGGGACATTTGCGACGTGTACGGAGAAGGTGTCATAGGCGTGTCTACAGCATAAAAATGGTTTGCAAAGATCAAAAATGGTGACTTTGACTTCGATGAAACGCCCCGCAGCCGAAGGCCTTCTGAATTCGATGAAGAACGTCTCAAGTCACTTTTGAAGGAGTTTGGCCGAGCTGCTTCTATTTGTGGCGTGTGCTTGTAACTGTTGTCTTTGTTGTTGCGTTTGTGAGAGCTACCACGCAACTGGCGGGATGAGGAATGTTTATTCAACCAATTGGAGTTCGGCATTGCTCATCCACGAAAGAAGAGTTGTACAGCTGATGACTTATTTGTTGTTTCTTTTGCCGAGAGCACAACATTAGAACTGCAGTTGGCACTTGTTAGTGGTTTTTGTGCTGGAGAGCGACGCTTTTCTTCGGGAGGAGAGCGCTCCACAGGCAAAATGCGTTCAATGTTTTCAATAATTGCTTCTTAATTGTTATTATTATTTTTCATATTTGTAAAGCCAAAGTTGAGCTAAAATAGCATGTCCGTCTTTTTTCAATACAATGTATAGGGTTTATCAGTAAGAGGGCTTCAACTTTTGAACTTTTTTGAATAAAACACAAACGGTTTGACTTTTTTAACTAATTTTTTTTTTTATTATCGAGTTTGAACATATACATTTAAGTATGAAATTCGATTTCTTTTGCATGACCACCGCGTGCACGTTTTACGAAGTCCAATCGTTGAACCCAATTTTCGACCACTCTTTTGCATAAATCGGCCGAAATTCCAGCAATTTCGCGTTCAATATTGGCTCTGAGCTCACAAATCGTCGCCGGCTTGTTACTGTAGACCAATGACTTCACATAACCCCAAAACGGGACGGCTTGTTAAATGGACCGTAAAATGGCCGTAATGCTCTTAAAGTAGCAGCAACAGAACGATTATTTTCATAAAAAATTTGCACGATTTGCAATCGTTGCTCAAGTGTGTAGCGTTCCATGATGAAATGTATACTAATGAAGTTTACAAATAACAAGCGAAAAATAAAAAATATTGCGTCGTTCGCCCTCCCTATCGGAAAAAAGTTGAAGCGCACCTATTGAACAACCCTATACATACATATTAAAACTTATTAATAAACTGCATGGAGATATATGTATACATACGTTAGCAGCTCTGATATAATGGAAAAGTTATGACCTATTGTATCACAATAAGCTTCTGCAAACTTCAGTATACCTTAATGAACGGTATTGAAAAGACCCGAATGAATATTAAATTAATAAGCTACTTTTTAGGGAAAGATGTTGCCAATTGCCATCAGCGAAAAAAGTGTAATAAAAAACAGAGTTGGTTCGCATTAATGCCTTTTATAGCCTTTGAGTTATTTCCAATAACTTATTTATAACTAATTAAATTTAAATAATATAACAGAAATATGCCACAGACATAAGACTTGCCTTGAGTGCGCCTGCCTCAACCAAACGGTCAGCAGCATGAACAATAGTACCACAAGTGTCCGCCATATCGTCTACCAAAATAGCAATTTTGTCTTTTACATCCCCAACAAGTACCATAGATGCAACTTCGTTAGCCTTTTTTCTTTCTTTATGGATAAGCGCAAATTCAACATTAAGCCGATCTGCAATGGATGTAACGCTGAAAAAAAGTACATTTTTATATATTACTTTAAAAACGTTCAATTCTAACTGACAATCTTAAACATATAAAATTTTAAGTTTGTAACAACAAATCATGCTACCAGCCCCAACTTCCGAGAAACAGCATTAACTTTATATTATATTATAGCCAGTAACTGCAAACAATTTTTCTAATTATGTATAAGTCCCTAAAGTCGGTAAGGTTGCTTACTATCATATAATATTTAGTCTTCGGTTCCAGATGACGCACTAAAAATTGTTCTAAATAATTATGTACATTCGTATTGCAAGCAGGGGTATAAGCGGTGAGTATTTAAAGATTAAACTTCTAAACCGGGCCCTCAAGACTAATCTTGCTGAGGACTGGAGCGATACCGTCATGTTCAGAGGAACTACAAGATGCTAGTTCGGAAGTCGAAAAGGGCTTATTTTAGGGAATTCTGCGCAGGTATTGAGTCTCTGAGTGTCACGGCGAAATTGGTTAGGATCCTGAAAAGGATCTAACCGCAATGTTGGGGTCACTTAGGAAATCTGATGGCTCTTTCACGGAGAAGCAAAGTGAGACACTCAGCTTGCTGATGGACTCTCACTTTCCAGGTATTCAGATAAGCATTGGCCGGCACCAGCCCTTAACTAAAGAGGCTGTTGTCAGAGTTGCTTCACCTTCTCGGCGTGAATGGTATCTTGCCAGATATGTAGTGAATGAAGCCGCCATTCCCCCGGACCAGATGGCCAGATGACCCGAAAAAACAAAAAACATAAGATTGAAAGAAACCTTGCAAAAATATAAATTTTCTCAAGCAATATATTTGAATTTCACTAGATTAACATAGTATGGCAGATGTCAAAACAATTCCTTGACAAACTGTGTGTAGATTCTAAAATTGGTAAAGCGGTGTATGGTATGCACACCATTAAACTATTTCATTTGTGAAACACATATGTACATACTAAATATCTTGATATTGTAAATATAACGAAACTGTATAAATGGATGTGCGAGTGAACAATATATGCATATATATATATGTATATAATTGGCGGGTACACCCTTTTTGGATGTTTGGCCGAGCTCCTCCTCCTATTTGTGGCGGGCGTCTTGATGTTGTTCCACAAATGGAGGGACCTACAGTTTCAAGCCGGCTCCGAACGGCAGATATTTTTATGAGGAGCTTTTCCATGGCATAAATACACTCGGAGGGTTGTCATTGTCTGTCGAGGGGCGACCGCTATTAGAAAAAACGTATTCTTAATTTTGGTGTTTCATCGAGATTCGAACCTACGTTCTCTCTGTGAATGCCGAATGGTAGTCACGCATCAACCCATTCGGCTACGGCGGCCGCCTGAACAATAGTTTCACTAAATAATGTTACTCTAGATGAAATAAAAAACATTGCGTTATAGAAATTTGGCGGAGAAATTAAAGTAGACGCTTCTATAGATTCTGTACTTCACCTCGAAGATATTGTGCACTATCCTTCCGAATTTTTAAATTCATTAAACCCAGCTGGAGTACCACCTAATACACTTAAACTTAAAAATGGCATTCGACCACCCGCATTTTGTAATGACATTCGAATGCTAATACAAAAATTGCATAGGAATGTTTTAGAATGTATTATATACAGTGTAGAACAGCGTTTATTCTACGTATACCTATGATTTCAACGGATGTGTCATAGAGAGCATAGGTACAATTTAAAAGAATATAATACACTTTAAATTGAGCCATATGGCTTTATAATATGACACTGTTTATAACGCGGTTAAGTTTTTTCATTTTATTCAGAAATATAATCCGATTTTCAATGCACCGAAATGTGTTTTTACGACTCGGATTTAAGAAACTGAATTCTTTCTTCAATTATTTCTGTGATTTTATCGTCATTATCGACATTTTGTTTAACATCAAAAACACCTGAACTGAATCGAAGAAACCAAAATTGCATGTAATTAGTAGTTACAATATCGACACCATTAACAATATGACCAGCCTGCTTGCATTTTCGCCTTTATCAAAGAAATACTGTAAAATGTATCACATTTTTTCTTTGTTGACTTTCATTGCTAACACCCTGTAACTCACAACTGAATGGAGCAAACAAAAAACAGGCAGTATTCGAAAATTTAATAATTTATTTTCGCCACAAAACAGTGTCAGTTTTTATTTGTTGCTTCGTTTAACGGTTATATGTGGGATTTTTGGTAGGCACGAATGTTAAAGTTCGCTGTATTTGTGCTGTGTGTTGTGAAGCAAGAGTCATGCTGCAAACAGTCACCGACGTAAACGCAGTTCCCAGTCAGCTGCTACGATCAAACTAATAAGAGCCCCATGTAAATGAAAAATTACTTCCCTTCCGTATCGTAGATTTTATTGCAGGATTTTTGAAAATTCCCGTAGAACCGTGTCAGCTGATTGCTCTCTCACACACAGTGTTGCCAACAGTACATTTCGAAATCAGTTACTAAATAAACTTGGAAAAATTTTAATTTTTGTTAAAATAACTTAAAAACAATGTTGAATAATGTTAATTATAGATAAATGAACTATTTGCATTTGTTGGTTTTTGGCTTTGGTTTATTATACAATTAAAAATCGTAACTGATAACGCGGATGTATGAAACAGGTGTAAGCAAAAATTTCAATGACAACATTGTCTACATTGTCTCGATACAACCAAACACAAACACATACAAACCGATGTATCTTTTCAAAAATGCAATTACTAATTAATACATTTACTTATCTAGGTATTTTTAAGTTTAATTCAATTTTAATTCACTATTTTCCAGCATCTGTGTTGACATCGGCCATCTTGAAAGACTTCAATATACTTCATTTTTACTTTCCACCTGCAGCACAGCGAGTTTGTGGATAGGTCGTTTCACTTTTCGGAACTTAGTGGCGGCGTCTGCGACACGAATTTTGCTGCCCTCTCCGGCAATAGTTGTGCTTATAATACCCACAACTGCGATGGCACGTTGTTTTCGTGGACGACGATGAGTTAGCTTGGTTGGACTGTTAGCGCCTTGTTCCTGAGTGGTGCCAGTGATCGTGAGTTCAATATCGCTTCTACCTCAACAAGAGGCGTTGCGATTCCTTCAGAGGTTAACAGCGGGTAGCGTGCGCCGCGCAACGACAGACATTTCGCCAACCTCATCGCTGCTTCTCACAGATTGCCCAAGTGGGACGCCCTTGCACCGACAAAGTTCGTCGCGTTGTCGCATATCCTGGCACCAATCGGTATCCAATGAATCTTTTGAGGCCAAAAATAAAATTATCAGCAGTTCTAGGTGAACTGCCCTTGAAGCAAAACCAACAGTTTCAAGGTTGATTGGGCCCGCAATAATCTTCCCCACATATTGTTAATAATGCAATTGCGTTCTTCTTCTTTTCAAGTACTTCTTGTTATTGTGGCCAATGCAGCCGAGTCTTCTAGGAGGAATTGTGGGCCACTAAACCATATTTAATTACTCAATTTGTCCACGTTACAATTCCGAGACACTTAGTCCGCTGGATTTTGTTTTGTGGTCATATGATGCCACGATATAATTTGGGTCCGCTGTTGGATTTCGGACACTATATTTGCGACGAAAGTCTGCAAGCCACTTGATCCGATGCCGCATTTTGATCCAATACAAAACTGTTGACTCAACATTGCCGAAATCCTCGTCCATAATTTGGCTCAAGAGCTCTAAGCAGCGTACATTTCGTACCACTAGCGGATTGGCTAAGAAAATATGTATATGCAGCTGCCGTACGCTCCGGATGAAGCGTCGAAAAACCATGAATTTGGGAGCTGGTACTCGACTCTGTTCGCAGCTCACTAAATAATTTTTGGAAACTCTTACTTTTCGATAAATGGATATGATTAAAAAACCACTTGCTAATTTTAGGCCTGCCCATTCTTCAATTGTATTTACTTTCTGTTATATCTGGATGGAGTTTGTTATACAGTCGGCTACTGTTATTACGTGAACGTCATTTTGAATGTCTTTTGCACCGAGTGGTGGTGGTAAATGTATCGCTTAGCATTTGCCGACACTGTGTAGAAAGAAATGGTACAGGTGCAGAGCCCGTCACGGTATTTAGTCGAAAAATTAGCAAATGCTCCGATGGATCCAGTCTCTACACTATCAGCTGAAAGTTCCTGTGGTCTTCGAGCGCTAAGATTTGGCTATTATTTGTGAAATCGGAAACGGTGAAGTATCGAAAGAAGCTGCTATTGAACGATCAGTCCGTCCGACAATCAACTTATCATTCAATCCAACTTGGGTTGATGTGCGACTTGAAGCAACAAAAATTACGCGTAACTTGGTAGTTATGCTGTGCGATCTTAGCACAAACTAATGCGGAATAAAATAGTGCTAAAATTCGAGCAAAGTCAAGGTATGTTTCAGCGTCTTTCTCTCTCATAAAGTCTTCTACATGGTAAAACCTGTGCGATTTCCCTTCTAATGGCAATTCCTGGAACTGTGCACGAAAAAACTTTTACAGGACTATATAGTACAATAATAAAAAGGACTGGAATTATTTTCGACAATTAAACCTACCATCAAAACACAACACGGAACTTGGGTAAAAACCAATAAAACAATACACTCGCTCCAATAGCTTCTTGCGCAATCTTTCAAAAGCGTTTGAAAAAAATATTCCCTACCAGATTAAACAAAATACTGACAGAAAAAAATATAATACCAAATCATCAATTTGGATTTATTCATTTATTTAGACGACAACATTCAACTGTGCAGCTAGTCTACAGAGTTGTAAACAATAAATTATATTAGATGATTTGGAAAAATAAAGGGCTACGCGTAGCTGTCTACTTAGATATTCAAACAGATTTTGACAGGGTGTGGCATAAAGGACTACTGAATAAGCTCAGTAAAATGTTACCACGGAATCATCTCACCATTCTCAATAGTTACCTGAAAAACCAAAATTTGTTTATAAAGTTTGAAGACGAATGTTTAAGCATGATGTAAATGGCAGCAAGTATACCTCAAGATAGTGCATTGGGACCTCTATTTTACCTGATATCACAGCAGATATACCGGTCTCAATAAAATAGAAAAAAAAAAAATAATAAAATAACACTGACATTCTTCAACAAGGAATAAATGACACTGTAACACCGCTCGATAAAAGGGGACTAGAAGTCAACAAAGATAAAGCGGTACAAGCAATATATACAAAGAGAAAGCCTAAGAAACATCAACTAAGAATAAAAAACAATGAAATAAATAAAAATAAATTGGAAATGATATACCTATAGAAAATAAACGAAATGAAATCAAAAACAAGTTCAGACAACTATACTGACTGTTAGCTAGAAATTCAAAACTAAGCCTTAAACACAAAGTTGTGATATCTAAATCAATAATCTCACCTATTTGGAAATATGGGAAAGAAATTTAGACCACTTCGAAAGAACCAACATCAAAATAATTCAAATAAAATCCTTCGAATAACAAACTTATGCTGGTATATATCAAACGACGTGATCTACAGCGTCCTCAATGTCGACACAATTAGAAACACAGCATCAAGCATATACCACAACTAACAAATCATCAAAATATGCACAAACTCCCACAATTGGAGAAAAAGTAAGAAAATGCGGATTAAAATGAATAACTCCAACAAAACTGGCAATATAAAAAAATTAATTATAACATTTAGAAAATAATACAGCCTAACATAAATTTAATTTAATCTGAAGCAAAATTGAATGTTTATCTAATATTAGTTAGAGAACAAAAAATTTCAATACTACTTTAAAAACAATTACTTATTGTTTAAATTTAACAGATTGTAATTTAAAAATGGAAATAAGAAAAATAAAAAATAAAAATATACTCCAGACACTGTATCGATTATAGATCGCAAGGACGACGCAGAACACCTTTGAATTTTCGACAAATGAACAAGTTTTGACACTGTCTTAAAAAATATCAGGCATTTATTGCCACAAACTTTTTTCAAACATGCCAACGCCTTTGGGTAATTCTCTTCCGAAATTTCTTTGGCACTTTAAATACTTGAAGTTCAACATCTTCTTACTTGGAGAAAGACTTGAAATAGTCGAGTTACAATTATAATTTGAGTTCGTTGCTCTAGCCTGTGGTTTATGTTAAAATGAAAAAGGATCTGGAAATTTGTCAGAAAATGATAAAGAATATCTGAGAATTGACCAGAACGGAAAAAGTAACGAATCATTGAGTATTAGCTCAAAGAAAAGTTTTAGTGTCGGTAAATTGTTAAAAATTTTACGAAAAATATCCAAAATGTTACCACTGAACTAACGAAACCGCAAATCTTGCTTGATTTTTTATATACATCATGAAAAAATCAAACATCCCACTGTACTTCTTACTTCAAAGGGAGTATATACATACATATAACAGTGTACGTACATACGGGTTGGTGTCGAAATTCTGTATGTACAAAATTCTGCTTTTTAAAATTCTGCTTTTTTAAAATTCTGCTTTTTTAAAATTCTGCTTTCTAAAACTCTGCTTTCAAAATTCTGTACTAAAATGTAATGTTAACAATGTTAAAGAGGTAATGTAATTATTTAATTTATTATTATTATTTTTTATTGCAATATTATTCGAGATATTAAATAAAAAATAATAATAATAATAATTTTTTCTTCAGTTTCGATAGAATCCACAGTATTTTTGCGTAGAACTCTTCTAAAAAAAAACGAACAGCTGCGAAGAATTATTAAGGGGGGAAGCTGGTCTAGAGCGCAAAAAATGGGCATATTTTATAAATTTATTTTGACTCAACAAAGGAATCAATCGAAAATCTGTGAAATAGGTTTAATAATATAGCTTTCATGGTACAAATGCAAAATTTTTCGTCTGAATTAATTTCAAAATGGCCGCTGTCCAGCTGTCCTAAGGCGCCTTTTTTTCTAGTGGGTCCATTGCCGAAGACGTAAACTACTTAATTTTTGTCCTGGATCAAAAAATAAAATTTTTTTAGTTTCTATATAACAACAGAGGATTTTTTCGATATTTTGTTTTTTCGCGAAATGGTGCACGTTTGAACAAAAAGTTACAATTTTCACTATAAAGAACGACATAAAATTGTTGATTAAAAAACAAAAACTATGTAATATAAATAAAAAATCCTACGTACGTCTCCGGAGAAAGGTATTTCGAATGTATTGTCAAAATTTCGTAAGAATCGGTAAAGATTTGTTCGAGTTATGTCTTCGGCCAGTTTAAAAAAAGTGATTTCGAGAGAAACGCGTTTAAAGTTGTAAGTAGCGTTCGGGGCATAGCTGCGAGGCACTGCCGTCGAATGAAAAATTTGGGCATTTAGACATTTTTGCTGGCATCCCTCATTTGGTATATTATTTCTAAGACCCTAAAGCACCTTTTAAGACAAAAAAAAATATTTCGATTTTTTCAAAATTCTAGACCAGCTTCCCCCCTTAAGAAAAGAAATGAATTAAGTCACACTACATATTTAAAAAGAATTCCAAAATATATTGTAATTGGCTAAACTAAAATATTGTTATCAGAATTTTAAAAAGCAGAATTTTTTGCAATTTACAGAATTTTGTCACCCAGAATTTTGTAATACAGAATAATGACACGCTCCCCGTACATACGTATGCATATGGGTGGTCTATTTGCATGCAGTGTGATGCACCGCAAAAGCGAAAAAACTTGCCAAATTAACGACAATTTATTGATGACGATTTACAAAAGTGTTCCGCCTGCTCAAATATTATACAGTTTTTCAGCGTTCATCATAATTATGTAAATTTAATTTAGTGCTGAAAAAGAGTTTGACACACTATCAATCGAGGACGAACTTATTGTCTGGAAATCCATTACGGCCCTTATAAAGAATTGTTTTGTGTGCATCATTCTGAAGATTGGAAAACTTATATGTATTTATAATATGCTCGCATACGAGTAAACGCCAACATGTCCTTAAAAATCCACGTTTTGCATCACATTAAAGATCATTTTGCTCTGCAAGTTCCCACGGAGATGGTTCACTATGATGCCCCTCCATTAGATCATAGCTATTTTGGAAAAAAACATCGAATAATTGCTCCCCGATTTTTGTTGGAACTTAATTGTCGAAAATTACCTTGTGCATAAAAAAGAAATCGTTATTTAAGGCTTTTTCCGCTGATTTGATAATTAAAATACTACGGCATACGAAATTTCCACCTAAAAGTGACAAAGACTCTTTTTTAAGAGTTTTCCAATTTTTTTCGAAAAAGACAACCAAATAAAAGCTTGATTTATAATTTTTGCAAATGGTGTCATACATCAATCATATTTGACACTTGGGAACTAGTAGACAGCTGCAGAATACAAACAGACAAGCAATGATCACGTATAGGTCCAAATCAAGATTTCCATCGCTCAGATTTTTTTGTTTTTATTTAATAAAAATACTAGTCAAAAATAAAATTGATGGATTGGAATTGAATTTCGATGAGCTTTCGATTCACCACTTCTTTGCTCACCAGATAGTATCGCTTGTCACAAACTGAAAAAATTGTATGTGAAAGCAACAAACCCCTTGCTTAGACGAGTGTTTCGAAATATATAGTATATAGCATAGATGTTAAATAATGATTAGATAATGCTAATGATTGCTAATTAGCCTTCTTTTGTGAAATTCTCTAATTCATTAAACAATTAGAATTAGTTCAACTAATTCCCATTAGATAATTGAAATTTTTATTCTAATGGTAAAACTAATTGCAATTAGTTGCCATTAGCAAAAAAAATTGGTTGACCTTTACAATTAGAAATCTAATTGACTTCTGCTAATGCAATTAGATATTCAATTAGTTAATTCTAATTCGAGCTAATTAAATATCTAATTGCATTAGCAGAAGTCAATTAGATTTCTAATTGTAAAGGTAAACCAATTTTTTTTGCTAATGGCAACTAATTGCAATTAGTTTTACCATTGGAATAAAAATTTCAATTATCTAATGGGAATTAGTTGAACTCATTCTAATTGTTTGATGAATTAGAGAATATAAACCAATTGCATCAATTGCTAATTCTAATTGGAACTTAACATGTATGGTATATAGTAGTACATACCATATTTAAGTAGGGATATTTTACTATTTATTACCAAATTTAATCGTCTATCTGTACTTATATATTTTTAGATGTCTTTCGTCTTACTTACTTTTTTTTGAACACAATAAATTTCTTTAAGCATTTTTTCTTTGCGAACTTTCAAAACAAAAATAATGCATTTTTGTAGTGTTCACTACTTGCGAGGTGGTTGGTGAATCGAAATCAGCTACAATAGCAGTGTGCTCTGGAAACATAATATAAGTATAATCTAGAGAAAGCTTACCGTTTTGCTCCTCCGGCATCTGGTGATACTATAATAGAATTCTTCCACTCGGGTATATTTTCTTTAATCCATTTTAAAACGGCCGGTTCTGCATACAGGTTGTCAACAGGAATATCGAAGAAACCCTAGGTACAAAAGATATATAAATAAAGTCACTTGTAATATAAATATTCATTAGAAAAGAAGGCATTTAAAATTTATTCAAAAATTCTTCAATTCTTAAAACCACATAAATATATTTTAAAAATTCAAAAAGGAAAGGAAAACATCACCATTAAAATGCCAAAACGATTAACCGATGAGCAACTTTCAGATCTTAAAAAGTGGCTAGCAGATCAACAAATCAATCCAAATAAATTGCATAGAGAGTTTTCTGATGCAGTCCCCGTTGCTAATTTATTAAAGAAATTGTGTCCCAAATTAATAGATTTGCATAATTATCCTCCGCGTAACAATACTCAACTAAAGCTGAATAATTGGGAGACGCTAAATTTTAAGGCTCTCGGAAAAATTGGTCTTCAACAAACTAAGAATATGCTGCACAAGTTAGCCAAAGGTATACCCGGAGCAATAGAATCGCTGCTTTATGATATAAAAATGAATGACCGCCTTTTAAAAAAAAATGATAAAAATGACGAACAAGAACAAGCCTGGTCGGAGAACGACGACATTATTGTAGTCAATGTTAATAAAAAGGTCGGAGATGCAATTGTCCAGGTTCCACAAAAAATGATTTTATATTCAGTTTACGAGCAATCTGTTCGAGACTTGCAGACAAAAGACTCTTATTTGAATGCCGCAAATCAAAAAATTGCTCATCTTGAAAACTTATTGAAACTTAAATCTGAGCGAATAGATGAACTTTGTGCTCAACTTGCTAAGGTCTCAATGCGTAGTTTGCTAAAGCAGCATAATTTAGAAAATTCTAATCCCAATTCGCCATCTAATTCAGATAATATTGAAAATGAAACAAATAACAAGAGTTTTAATTTTTAGCGTGTTTCAAAATTACAATTCTCAGAAATAAAGACATCAAAATTAAGGTGCACGTATAAAATATAAAAACATGCATACTTATGCACATATATCCTTACGAGTGTAGTTGTTACAATATATTTTACATCAAATTTATTAGATTAAAATGATAAGATAAAGAAACAAAACAAATACTTTTCTTATGAAGTGAAAATGGGAGTTATCAGAAAAGTGCTTACATATACACCTCCCGAGGAAATTTTTCACATCAACATATGATAATAGTTTTTGTAATAAGCTTTAAAACAGCATATCAAAAATCTTACAATTCTTCTAACTTTTGTATAAAATTTAAAAGATGGATTTATATCATGAAGCAATAATTAAAGGTGATGTAAGTAGCCTAATTTTCACCCTGTGTTAGCCATCTTGAAGCTACTTAATAAATCCGTGTTGTCCTCTTGGAAAAGCTACTTTTTATTTCAGAGCAAATTCTAAAGAAAAAGTACTCAAAAGCGTAGAAATTAAAATTTTTGCTGAAAAAGTTAGCAGGCAATATTGTTTTGCCTATTCCATTTTGCTTAGACTTTCGCATCTTTCAATTCTATTGAAAGTTCTGTGAAAATTACATTGATTAATAGCTACTACATAGCCACATTTAGGTAAGTCTTTTGTTGCAGATTATCAATCTGATTTTTTGTTAATAACTGCTTAAAATTTATATACACAGGTGTGGAAAAATTTGTACACAACGCAAAATTAATACTTCGTTGCTCCACCTTTTTGCTTTTCAACAGCTTGTAGCCGGCTTGGCATCGATTCCACTAACTTTTTGCAAACATCAGGGCTTATTTTATTCCATTCTTCCTGCAGAGCAATTTTCAAGAGTTGAATTGATGTACACTGCCTTTCCTGCATCCGGCGACCTAATTCATCCCACAAATGCTCAGTGGCATTTAGGTCGGGACTTTGTGCAGGGGTTTTTATTACCTTTGGACAGTTATATAACAACCAGCTCTTGACGTCATATAATGAGGAATGTTTGGGATCGTTGTCCTAGTAGAATTGAAAACTACTTTCGATGCCTAGTTTTCTCACGCTTTCTTTCAAATTTTGTTTCAAAATTGTTAAATAAACGTGTTTATTCATTATTCCATCAATGAAATGCAATTTTCCAACTCCTGACGCCGCCATGCATCCCCAAACCATTACAGATCCACCACCGTGTTTAACCGTTTTTCTTAAATTTTTGCCTTCCAGCTCCTTGTTCGGTTTGCGCCACACTTTACCCCTTCCATCACATCCAAATAAATTAAATTTACTTTCGTCAGTAAATAATACCTAAAGAATGAATATTAAAATCATGAAATTGTTATTTTTTCCCCCACTTACAGTGCTCCAAAAATCGAAATCCTTAGCTATATATTGGCGAGCAAAAACAAGCCGGTCATTTTGGTTTTTCTTGCTTATTAGGGGCTTCTTCCGCGCAACTCGGCCGTGAAAATCATTTTTTCGAAGAAGTCTTCTTATTGTTTCGGGATTTACCTCCACCCCAGAAGCTTCTTTAACCAGCGCAGTTAATTTTGGAGCAGAAATGAATGGATTTTTCTTCACTTCCCTTAGCACTTTGGACGGGTTCAACGATGCTTATTTGCAATGAAACCATTTTCATTGTATCTAGCAATAATATCGTGCACTGTTGACTTGCTTTTTTTTATCAATTTCGATATTGCTCGCTCAGATTTTCCGTCTAAGTGCAGTTGAATTACTATTTTGGGTTCCTCCAATGTAGACTGTTTACCATTACGCGGCATTTTGCAAAATACTTTTATAAACTCACCCAATGATTGACAAGGCAACAATGAACAATAACTTTTAATACAAGTATAGAAAATTTAGAAATAACGGTATGCATATTTGCAAAACATGGTTTGCCCGACTTTAAATGTGAGACAGAGAAGTGGCCTTTTTCAGTTTTTTATACATTAACATTTTATAAAGCAACTTGGAATATATTTTTTTTGTTGTTTTTAAATAAAACAATTTTTGTGAAAAAACAGAAAAAGGTAGAACGTGTTTTCTTTCATCAAAACATAGATATTATGTCTAGAAGTTTTCGTATGCATCTGCCTGACTTTGAATGTGAGTGACTGTATATAAATTTATCTTTTTTTAACACAGATTTTATACAATACTTCTAACTTTGCAGGTAATCTCGTTAAAAAATCAAATGTATGATTAGCGGACGTGACGAAATAAAAGTGGTTTTTCCTCGTTAAGAGTTTCCACTATTCTCAAGTTGTTTTATTTATTACTTCAGTGTAGGTTTACAAATGGCACATATAGATTCCAATCCGATGCATGGTCAAAATACATACATATATGACACAAATCCATGGGAATAGTTAAGTTAATAATATAAATAATTAGGTACCACTTATAAAATAACATAAAATTATTATATGGCTTACAACGACCTTTTTTAATTTTTTACTACATTTTCAGAAAGGGGATAAACTTATGTCCTTTTTTCCCTTGCTTCCAAATTGCATCAATGGATTAAGTAGCATCCGAAATCAGTTGTCAAACTTTACTTAACCTTGTATAATTGAATCATGGATTTATATGGTTTTTGTTGGATAACGAATCATATTTTTTATAAAAAAATAATGAACATTCAAACAAAAAAGAATAGTATAGGGTGTTTTTTTTAGAGGTTAGGTTTTCAAGATGAAATAAAACGTATATAATTTAATGTTATGGCCAAGAATTTAGCTTTATTATAAAGATAAGGGTTTGCCATTATGTTTTAAAAATGATTTCGGGCAAGTGGCCGCCGCGGCTGGCTCGAATAAATTCCAGCCGAGAGGCCCAATTTTCGACCACTTTTTGCAGCAATTGGGGCCGTATGTCAGAAATAACGCGCCGAATATTCTCTTCCAAGACGTCAATCGTCTCGGGCTTATCTGCGTAGACAAGCGACTTCACATAGCCCCACAAGAAATAGTCCAGCGGTGTTATATCGCACGATCTTGGAGGCCACGCCATAGGTCCACGGCGCGAGATAATGCGCTCACCAAAAGTTTCCTTCAATAAATCGATTGTTGCGTTGGCTGTATGGCATGTAGCGCCGTCTTGTTGGAACCAAAGGTCGTCCACATCAACATCGTCCAATTCAGGCACGAAAAAGTCATTAATCATGGCTCTATAGCGCTCTCCATTGACTGTAACATTATGGCCGGCTTCATTTTTAAAGAAATATGGACCAGTGATTCCCTCTGCCCATAGAGCACACCAAACAGTGACTTTGTGAGGATGTAACGGCGTCTCAGCAATGGCTTGTGGATTATGTTCACTCCAAATGCGACAATTTTGCTTATTGACATCCCCATTCAACCAAAAGTGAGCTTCATCGCTGAAAAAAATTTTCTTCGATGCGTCGCGCGAACCGAACCATTATTTTCGTAATAAATTTGCACGATTTACAAACGTTGTTCAGGTGTAAGTCTATTTATTATGAAATGGCAAACCAAACTGAGCATAAATCAAGTGACAGCTGTCAAAAAGACCATCTACGAAAAAAGTAGTGCCAACTTGAAAACCTAACCTCTAAAAAAAACACCCTTTAGTTAAATGTTCATTCTTTAAAGGTTAAGTACCAACTCGGCAGCCTTGATGTTGTTTTTTTACAAATATAAGTGCAAATTTTATCAAACAAAATGTTTAATTGCAGTAAAAATTAAACTTTTGATGAACATTTTGTCGCCGGCAACACTTTTTCCATTTTGACGCTTTATTTTGTTATATTTCGTTGAAAATCATTTGCCGGATTACAAATACTTGAGTAAGTTTTATAAAAACACGGTGGCCACCATAGCCGAATGAATTGGAGCGTGACTACCATTCAGAATTGGGAGTAGCAATTAATTGAAGCCATTAGACAAAAAAAATAGTCGATTTATTAGTACCTTAGATCCAACCCACTGGCCAAAAGGTATCAAAAAGAAACCCCCTTAATTAACTTCTGCATTATTAAAAATATATCCTATGAAAGCCTGACAACAAAATCGTGTTTAGAGCTTTCTTCAGACCATTATTCACTAATTATGACCTTACTTGGACTTACTGAAGTAAAGGAATCTCTGAGCCTATATAATTCTATAACGAATAGGACTAATGCTCGTCAAATACTGGAAGAAGAACTTATAATAAATATATCAGTGAAAACTCAAAATGAAATAGACTCCGCTATTGTATTGGGTATGCAACTAACTTTTAAAGGTTTTTTTTTTCGATTTCAAAAATTTATTGTTAAAAATTTTTACAACCTATTTTATCCAAAATACTGTCCATCACTAGCTATAACTTTTTCCCACTTCTCTGGTAATGCATGGATTCCGTCCCAATAAAACTGCTCGCTTTTGGAGGCGAAGAACTCATCAAGCCAATTTTGGATACCTTCAACCGAAGTGAAACGCACTCCCGTAAGGGTATTCAGCATCGACCGGAACAAATGGTAATCTGATGGTGCAAGATCTGGGCTATAAGGCGGGTGGGGTAGAACTTCCCATCCGCTACCATCGAGATAGTTTTTGACCACTTGTGCGGCATGCGGCCGAGCATTGTCATGATGAAAGATCAATGTCTCATGTCTGGTTTCCCATTCCGGACGTTTTTCCGCAATTGCTCGCTTCAATCGCATAAGTTGTTGTCTGTAGAGTGCTTCGTTTATCGTCTGACCACTTTTCAGTAGTTCGTGGTAAAAGATTCCCTTCTGGTCCCACCAAACTTCAAAAGTTGGTGGCCTTCCTTTGCGCTCCTTGTCGGCTGTGTCAAAGTCACCACTTTTGAATCGTCGGAACCAGTACTCGCAGGTTGAAATTGATGGAGCATTCTCACCGTAAGCCTCACACAGCATCCGATAACTTTCCGCTGTAATTTTCTTCAGATGGAAGCAAAATAGCAATGCTTCCCGCGAATGAAGTTTTGTAGGCACAAAAGCTGACATAGTCTTTGTATAAAAAAATTTTTTGTTTACACTTCGACGAAATGACACAAACTAAGGAACGACACTTAATGATGACGCTTTCACATGAAACTCGTTACATAAATACTCAGTACAATTTGACACTAGTATTACTATATGTTTTAAATCCTTTAAAACTTAGTTGCACACCCAATATATTTCAAGAATAGCATAATATTGTACAAGCAATTGCGTCCTCTACAAAAACGTTGAAAATACCATACTCGTATAAAGAAAATAAAAGAAAAAACATGGCAAACCCCTAGACATCCAGTAGATAAAACTAAACTTTACAAGGCGACGAATGAGCTAAATGTAATTAATACAAAACACAAGGAGAGTAAACTTCAAAATTATAAGACAAATTGGCATGCAATAAATACACCTCCTATCAAAACAATAACCGGCACTTGGGCAAAAACAAGTAAAGAAAAAGCTGATACACTAGCCAAATATTTCTTAGACACATTTACAAGCGAAATGGATGATCAAAACATTAACTTTAAATCTGATAACATAATAAACATTCCGCACACCAAAACAGTGAAATTAGAAATCAAATAAGAAACCTAAACGATAAAAAGTTCCAGGATATGATCTACTAAATCTACTAAACATAAGAAATATATTTAACTGCATGTTGGAGACTAAATACTCTCACGACTATGGAATTTTGCTCAAATTACCGCCATATCCAAACCAAGAAAAGATGTCACCAAAACTGTCTCATATCGGCACATTAGTTTATTGGCAATACTTTCAAAAGTGTTCGAAAAAATATTGTTTGATCGACAAGAACCAATTCTGACAACCAAAGTGATACCAAGCCATCAATTCGGATTTAGATGACAACACTCAAAAGTCCAACCAACTCACAGGATTGTCAACGAAGTACTTAACGATAAGAATGACAAAAAGTATTATGTAACTGTATACTTGGACATTGCAAAAGCATTTGATAAAGCTTGGCAGAAAGGACTCATGCATAAAATTTTTCACAAAAATATTATGAAATTTTTAAGAGCTACTGATCGAAAATTGTATATAAATTTTGAAGACGAATATTTCGATATATTAAGAATATGACCGTTGTTGTTGTATCAGCATAAACATTCCCCATTTTTACATACGGGGAATGCTGCTGGACTGGCAATCCTTGCCCGGATATAAATCCGGGTCGTTTCGGTAACGTAGAACCAACTGCCGTGAAAACGGCCGTCCGTCTTATGACATGGTTAACATAGCTAGTGAAATTCAGCGTAGAGTCGGAAATTACGCCTAAGCCTTTAATTTCTTCAACGGATTTTTAAGAGCTACTGATCGAAAATTGTATATAAATTTTGAAGACGAATATTTCGATATATTAAGAATATGACCGTTGTTGTTGTATCAGCATAAACATTCCCCATTTTTACATACGGGGAATGCTGCTGGCAACTGTTTTCCAAACAGAAGTTTTAGCCATCCTGAAAGTAGCCGAATGACTAATCGAGAGGAGATGGAGCGGGAAACAGATTGGAGTTTTCAGTGACAGCCAGGCTGCACTGAAGGCCCGGGAGAACGCGAAGCAAACCTAAAAGATTGTTCAAGAATGTAAGAAGAAGCTCAATTCTGTCGCAAGACAAAACAGGCTTGTACTTATATGGGTTCCGGGACACTCCGGTGTTCAAGAAAACGAAATCGCCGACGAATTGGCCAACCGGGGATCAGCGGTGCCCCCACAGGGGCCAGAGCCAATAATCGGAATCAGTTCCGCAGGAATCATGAATTGGATCAGCGATTATGTAGGCAATCAGCGTAAAGAACGATGGTCCGGTGTAGAACGCTGCAGAGCTGCAAAGTGTTTTGTGATAAGTCCGAACAGAAAACTGTCAAACTTTCTACTAAAACTTAGAAGGAAAGACTTTCGGTTGATGGTCGGTATTATTACAGGACACAACCCATGGGGTCAGCATATGACCACCATTGGAATCATTGAGGATCCAGTGTGAGTGTCCTGCCTTTGCTAGAGCACGGGTACGAGTTTTGGGTTCCGTTGCCATGAGAATGAGTAATATTCGTTCTCTAAAACTGGAGATATTAACAGATTTTCCAAAGAATCTGGAAAATTCTCACAGGACTAACTATCTCTATATCTGTCTCTATTCTTTCCTATCTCTTTCTCTGATACTTTTCTCCTTCCCTCCTTGGCTATCAACCCCTTTCCATAGCTTTAAATACAATGGGCTTTTTAGCCTGAGTGTTTTAGGAGCCACCAAATGTCCTGGTGCTCCTTGGCTCGAACTTTTCAAATTTCAATTTCAATTAAATGCAAAGTATTGTTTGATTTAGCATATTTTACGTGAAAGCATTTGCTTATATTTAGTGACAAACGAGTCGGATTGCAACTTTTCAGAGTCACTAGCACTGTTAATCACCGCAAATATTTTAAGATCATCAGCATACAACAAGTGTTCATCAAATGAAGAGCATGAACCAATCTCGTTAATACAGAGAATAAAAACGTCGGTGACTGTTTGCAGCTTTAGTGCTCGCACCTAAAGAGCACAAAATTGAGCAAAACTCATTCCGTAGAGAGCAACTGTGTTCTTTTAGTTACATATTTACACAATACATCGGTTTGCGTGCGTATGTGTTCGGTTGTATCTACACAATGTTGCCATTGATATTTGTGCTTACACACTTTTCACACATCCGCGTTATCAGTTACAATTTTTCATTAATTAGTTATTTTAACAAAAATTAAAAATTTTCCAAGTTCATTTTGTAAATGATTTCGCAATGTATTGTTTGGCAACACTGTGTGGTGAGAGAGCAATCCTGAGAGGAAGTTTCAAAAATCCTGCGACAAAATCTACGATTCTACGATACGTAAGGGAAGTAATTTTTCATTTACATGGGGCTCTCATTAGTTTGATCGTAACGGCTGACAGGGAACTGCGTTTACGTCGGTGGCTGTTTTCAGCATTAGTTTCACCATGCGGAACAGCAACAATAGGCACGTTTACAGGCGACATAGTAGCAGTCACTGGTAGTAGTGGCTCCTGTTTTTTGATTTGATTTTCGCATTTTTTGTGTTCCTTACATGACGCTCACATGCAAGAGCACAAGCTCGAAGCTCTTTAACCTCAGCGTTTAGTTGTACAAGAGCAAAGGAGACAACAACGGTTTGACACAATTTAAGTAGATTGACACAATTTGAGCGAAAAAGATCATTGCATTTATCGTATTGCACTTGATCTTGTATACGCTCAACTTTATTGGCACATAGACACGCATTGTTAGTTCGAAATAATATACAATAGCCGAAAAGAATAAATGTAATACACTAGAGCCACTGTCTCATAAAGATAATTACACAATTTCTTATTTTTGATGGCTTATGTTCATATTTAATAACTTCGATAGCGGAGCAATCAAAAACACGATCGTTCATACACATTGCTTTAGAAAGAGGGAATCTAATATTCCACATATTGTGGAGTACCAGAACACGCAAAGAAAAAAGCGAGGAAATTTAACCAAGACGTTACGAGTATTACGTTGGATAGAAAAAAAAATGTATTACAGATAATTTTAAAGGAGACGTTATCTTTGAACAGAAGCTCTCGTCTAAGAAAAAGAACGATCTACATGTGCCTTATTCTATTCAAATAAGGGAAAAGTTAATTGCAGATGATTGGCGATGAACCCGGCCGACTGAGGTGACATCTTCCGACTTTTTTGGAAAAGTTGACATTTGAACAAGAAAAACCTCGCAAAAATTGTTTAATTATCAACTATGATCATTCTAATCATCATGGTAAGAATCTATGAATGAACACAAAAAAGAAGCAGCACCGCCTGGAAAATGAAAAGTGTCACAATCGGCAGGAAAGATGTTTACAACTGTTTTTTTGCGATTCAGAAAACATATTTTTCGCCGATTATAAACAAAATGTATTTTTTGAACTAATAATTTTTATTTACCTGTATTTGCGAAGCATGTAAATCCATAGTTATAATATGATCAGCTCCCGCTACAGACAACATGTTTGCGACTAATTTTGCAGATATGGGTGCCCGACTCTGTAGATAATAAATAAAATAAAATAATGAAATCAGTAGATATAGTTACAAACGTGACAAATAAAATGAAGTGTTTTAATGACTTAAGACTGAATACCTCGTGCACAGGCTATGTTTTAGTTCTATAAAAATTATGATCAAAATTTTCACTTTGTTTTAGAAAACTCCTGAGTGTGCAGATTTAGAACCAATTAAATTTTAGTACCAAATAAATTTTATGTCGCTGAAAAATCGCGTTGATATTTTGTATTTTTATTTACCACGTTGAGAATTTTCTCCCATATAAAAGACATGTGCTTTATTATATGGGTTTTATGGCATGGCCTTATACTACTACACACACTATCCTGGGGGCTTCGTACGGCATTTATAGATTTTTACCTGCGAGCAGTGCCATGGAAATGCGAGACAAGCCGGAAACATATTTCTGTTTTGAAGGCTAACTTTTTTTGCTTCACAGTTTTAAGCACTAAAGTTCCTTATTTCCTTCTCTTAGTTTCCTAAATGCACAGATAAATACGCAACGCTTTGGTGTCAAATTTGTCTCAAAGACTTTCAAAATATGTTTTGCCGTGTTTGAATCACTGCTGCTTAAATAATTAATTTCCTTTACAATTTTCGATATTTCAGTGCCTGTACAACATTTTGGTGAAAAGATGCCAACTAAGATTTAAAAATTTTAACGTAAATGTACCTACTTAAATTAGGTTATCTATTGTGCTCCATAGCTCCAAACTTATGTATAGATGATTGGTTTAAAAGACACAGCTGATTGCAAATTTCACGCCTACGGGTGAAAAAAGGCCAACTGAGATTTAAAAATATTAACGTAAATGTACTTTAATTAGGTTAACTATTGTGCTTCATAGCTCCAAACATATGTATAGATGATTGGTTTAAAAGACACAGCTGATTGCAAATTCCACGTCTATGGGATGTGTTACACCCTCTCGTACAAGCTGGTTAAACCAGCCATATAAATTATATATGAGTATATCGAACTATAAGCATGTAGAGGAGGGGTCACCCGCTTATATACGTTTACATACATATGCATATTAAGGTACTAACAACATACAAAGGCGGTTCAATAAGTACCCGTGTTTGATGACAGAGGGCGTTCCTGAGGGAAGTTAAGGTTAGCATCGTGTGTTGCCATTTATCAAACGACGGCAAAACAAATTTCAGACTGATCGATAGGCTAGGGTATATTTAGTAACGCATTTTAATGCGCAACATACGTTTGCAGTATGAGCATAGCGTTCAAAAACGCAAATATGGCAGCACTGCAAATGCAACGTCATTTCTGCATAAAAAGTCGCGCAATATGTGCAGGAAAAATTTTAAGACTGCCATTTAACGATATCTGATGAAAAGTAAGTATAATAGTAATTTTTTTAGCTTTTTATGAAAAAATATATTGAAAACACGATAGTTAAACTATATTTCATTATATTTTTCTTTGTTTTAGCGATTATTTTAGTACTTCCAAAGTGAAATTGTTGCTCAGAGTAAGACTGAGCATGGAAAGAGAGTTCTCCTCGGGAAGGAGGAAGAAGAGGATCCTCTGGAATAAGATTGTGGAAGAAATAAAAAAAGTTAATAAAGACATGAAGATCGACAGGAACATCGCCTAGCGAATGTTTTCAAATCTATTAATCACATACAAGCGTATAAAAAAAGAAATAATGCATCTGGTGGGGAAGCATATTACATTACATTCATAATGTAACGTATAAACGTTTTTCTAATGATTTCCCACAACGACCGGTCCTTGCAGTTAACCAAATTGATTTTATTAAAAACTGATTCAACTGGATATCGAAAACTTACCCCAAAAGTGAACCAATTCATTCGAAAATGCGAAAAACATATATTACCGAGAAATGATTTTATTGTTTAAAAAAGATTTGTTTTTCGGTTTCGTTTTCGTTTTAATACAAAATATGTCCTTCTTTTAAGCTTTACGCGGTTTTTTTCTTAAATTTTATAAAAAATTATCAGTTTTTAACTCACATGCATCGTCGGCTACTAAACTTAGTAATAATTCCGTTTTACTGCAGAGCGCGTTCTTAAATGCACAAATTTATTTGCAAAACGTCAGTAAATCTATCAATTGCATGAATTGTCACATTGGCAGTGATGCCAGCCAACACTGCAATTACTGCGCATTATTATTCGTTTCTGAATATACCCTTAGTTTGGATTTGACAACTATTCCGAAGCACGAAACACGTCTTGGTGATTTCCACTAAGATGGAAAAAGAGCAGTATCGTTCAATAATTCGCTTTTAGTTTTTGGATGGGAAAAAATTCGAGGAGATAAAAGCAAAGTTGGATGTCGTTTATGAGGACGCTTCGCCATCTATGGCCACAGTTAGATATTTAAACGTGGGCGAACATCCGTTTTTGATGAGGAGCGACCAGGACGACCGGCAGACGTAGTTACCGAAGAAATCATTCAAACAGTCCACGACATTATTCTCGCTGATCGACGAACGAAAGTGCGCCTAGCAACAGAGATCATAGCTGTGTCGACCGGAACAGCAATTAATATTTTACATGATAAGATGGCCATGAAAAAGTTGTCGGCCCGATGAGTTCCGCGTTTGCTTACGGTGGAGAACAAGCGGATGCAACTGTTAACTTCGAATCAGTGTTTGGAGCAGTTTAAGCGAGACCCAAAGGAATTTTTGCGTCGAGTTGTCCCCAATCAAAACAAGTAATTTCTCTTGGTGAATCTGCTCCAAAGAAAGCGGAAGGTCAGTTTCATCAGCCGGAAAGGTCAGGGAGACGATTTTTTGGGATGCGAACGGCGTCACCATCATGAATTAAAAAAAAAAAGAACGAACAATCACTGGAATTGTCCAGAAGTTGTATTGACTACAGTGGGTTATTGGTCCGCTTTTACAAAACATTGAAGGAGTCACGGCCGCATTTGGTGAAAAAAAGGAACTGTTTCACCACGATAACGCACCACCACATTCATCCGGAGTTTTCACCGCCAAACTGCATGATTATGAATTACTGCCGCACCCCCCGTATTCACCCGATCTGGCTCTCTTCGACTTTTTCTTGTTTCCTAACATAAGTCCGCGCACTCGGCACCAACGTCACTGTTATAATTTCGAGGTTGTAAAAGTCGTTGTTTAGTAGGCAAATGAGTAGTAAACTCCTCTGTCGACGAACAAAACACTCTACAAGGCTCTCATCATGCCCGTCCTAATGTATGGCGCAAAAGCTTGGACGATGACAACATCCGATGAAGCGACGCTTAAAGTGTTTGAGAGAAAGATTCTGCGTAAGATTTTTGGACCTTTGCACGTTGACAACGGCGAATTCGCAGGTGATGGATAGAACGATGAGCTGTATGAGCTTTACGACGCATGAACATTCGATGCGGTACCAGCTGGTGGTAGCAGAGGAAGAGGAAGACCTCTTTTTCGTTGGAAAGACCAGGTGGTGAAGGACTTGACCAACTGGCATCGGTTAGCACGAGGAAGAAACAACTGGCGCGTTTTGTTAAATTCGGCCAAAATCGCGTAAGCGGTTATCACGCCACGGTGACATAGACGCTTTACGGCGACATAGACATAGCTCAGCGAATAAAGATCCAGCGGCTACGTTGGCTGGGTCATGTCGTCCGAATGGATACAAACGCTCCGGCTTTGAAAGTATTCGATGCGGTACCAGCTGGTGGTAGCAGAGGAAGAGGAAGGCCTCCTCTGCGTTGGAAAGATCAGGTGGAGAAGGACTTGGCTTCACTTGGTGTGTCCAACTGGAGCCGGTTAGCACGAGAAAGAAACGACTGGCGCGCTTTGTTAAGCTCGGCCAAAATCGCGTAAGCGGTTATCGCGCCAATTAAGAAGAGAAGAGGTTATCACGCCAATTAAGAAGAAGATGAACATGAAGAAATGGCTCGCGGGAAAACAAACTTTTCTAGCGTGGAAGTCATCGCCGAGACAGAAGGGTATTTCGGAGAGTTCGAAAAATTATATTTTTTTCAGGGGTTAAAAAATGGTCGGAGCGTGGTGAGAAAAGTATCTTTTTAAAAGGATATTTGAAAAATAAAAAAATGGCGTCTTCATTTCTAACACGTGTACGTATTGAACCTCCCTCGTATATAAATATGGTATATATCGTTTAATATTTTAAATGTTCAAAACAGCCTACTGAGAGTTGAAAATATTAATGTTAACGATCTTAATGGGACAGATACCTATAAACGGCCATATTTTCCCTGATTTTCATAAAAATTATTTAAAATGAAGAAGTCAATATATTTTTTTCAAAATTGGTATACAGTTTATTTATACATTAAAATATTATAATATAAATTTTTTTTAATTTAATCATTTAAAATGGCGGATGTACACTCAATTCTTCCAGGAAGTCGCAGCGGGGCTTCTCAATCGGCGGGCATTGTAGCATCGGCGTCAGTGACCTGAATACAAAAAACCAAAAATTTGTTTGTTTATTAATGTCATAATTTCCATATGAATTAAACAAAAAGGGGGAAAAAAATTGCGTAATAAATGTTTAAAAAGAAATGAACTGATTTTTCCTACTGTTTTTGCATCGAAAAATAATTTTTTCGTAAACTTGTATTCACACAGAAAGTAATATCATAAAAAACATGTGTGCAAAATTTCAGGCAGATCGGTCAATAACTTTTCGAGTTATCGTGTACGCCAATTCGAAAAATATAGTTTTGAGAAAAACGCGTCTAAAGTCGGCAACGCAACTATACCTCTCCCAGCGCTCGAGCGCAAAGAATTCGAATTTCGAAATTTTACAGGTAATACATACATATTTATAGCTTTGTTCAATAGCATCCAAAAGTTGTAAGTTTTTCCGACAGGATGGCAGAAATAACTTCAAAGCTCCAACAAAACTTACAGCTTGTAGCAGTTAATAAATAAAACTAATGGCATTCTTACCATCACTGCTTTTCTAAATGTTAAAATGTTCAGAATGTGCCCAGGCCCCTGCTATAAACACATTTATACATATTTTGCTATATGCATCTACAAAAGAGATGCCCTCATACCAAAGCCATGCGCCTAATGGTTTCGAAGGTATGGCTAATTAAAAGTGTATATAAATACATAAATTTTGTTGTTGGTGTAATGTTTTATGTTGGAATGGTGATTTGCTAATGGCATGAAGCCAGGTCCGATGCACTTAATTGAGATACAGTAGATATGATTTATTTTGAAAAAAAAAAACAACATATTTCAATTATTTATTTATTTAATCTAAGAATTTACTATCTTTCCATCTACGAATAACACAAAGTAACTTGAAATAAATAGTTTGAGCAATACGAGTATTGGATGAATAGTTAGTTCTCACGTTACATGAAGGGAACGTTGGGAAACATTAAATCTGATTTCTTCCACCAAATACGTAGAATCAATTGCTCTATTGATGATTTTATAAGTAAAAGAAACGCTTAGAATAAGCCAACGCTTTTCAAGCAATTTAATGTTTTTGAGTAATAGGCGAGAGGATATGACGTTGCGGGTTCAGTAAAGGTTAAAGAGCGAAGAGTGAACATAAGAGAAATTTTTTGAGCACGTTCAATCTTATTGGTTGCAAGCTAATTAGTTGGTCTTCATATAAGAACAGAATATTCAAGATGTGGCTAATAAATGACGTAAAAGGACACTTAAGAGTGTACGGATCAGAATAAAAAATTACTTCAAATTTTACTACCGCTCTTATGGAGACGATTTAATAAAATGTATCTTACAAATATTTGAGTAATTTATTTGAAAACTATTACTCAAATTCAAAAAAGTTGACTTCAGGGGACCTTAATTTAAGATTGCCTATATTTCTCTGAACGTTAATAACATCCAAAGCGCCTTTGATTACCGAAATTCACTTTAAGTTATCTGCGTAAAGTATGAATTTCGCAAAGGAAAAACAACTACTGATACCACTTATAAAAAGTATGAAAAGAAACACGCAAATGCAATCGACTTGAAAGCCATACGAAAAATACTCGAAACACTGAATGCAGCGAGATTGGAAACTATCGACCTACCGCCGACAAACCCGTTTTTTCAATAATCCCAGAGGATAGAAATATATTAAATATTAACTTTAAAGAATAGACTAAAGACACATAATTTTGTGCGGAAAGTCCGTCTGCAAGCATATGTGGAAGATTTGAGTTTGTTAATATTGTTATGTTTCCTCAAAATAAAACACCCCTCTATAATATAATTGAGTTCGATCACTTGTTTCCTAAATAAAACTCATAAACTAATGGCAACACAACTTATTTGCTTTATTTAATGCCTTATCACTTTATATCACTTTGTTCGTTCAACTTAAGACAAATTACTTTGCCCGCATGTATCTCTGCATATATACTTATACATGTACATAACAACTATGGTAATTTCTAGATGTTACAACTCGTATTTTCGGGCAACTATTGTTGCGAGATGTTTCGCGAGTGTTCATGATTCCTCACAATACCATCTTTGATGTCATTAAAATAAACAATTAGATCCCCAAAGTCAATCGAGGAATTAATAATGAACTGACAGTTATAGGAAGTGTCGCAATTGTGAGCAAAATTAACTCAGCAAATAAATTAACTTAGTCTCACGAACGCTGAACACCATAAGCTGGCTTGAGCGTGCGATGAACTCTTTTCACATAGGCGTATGTCTTTCCATGATGAAAAGTCCATGAATACTGAAAAAAGTATGTATTTAGTTTGACAGTAGTCACGCGAGATCTGTCGAAAAACCTTACTAGAAAAAGTACCTCCAATCTGATCACCCTTTATAGGTATTTAAGCACTACACAAAGCTATATTATTGCGCATAAGTTGCTAGGCTGGTTCTAGCTGATTCGACTATATTTTTTTGTTGCGGCGGTTTCCATAACGGAGCCTGCAGTTTCTTTTTGCGTAAAGCTGGAAAACGTTGCATTCTTAGTGCCATGTAGACTATACAGCCTTTATAATTGGCTGTGTGTTTTTCTCCACAGAATGCGCATTTAATATTGCTACTATTTCCATTAACCCATTATGTACTAGCGTTGCCATATGGCAACACTGTAGGTTGAATTTACAGTTATCCAAAACAGCAAAAACCAGCCACCTTAGATTGTTTAAGTTATTATATTCGTGTAACGGAAAGCTTTCACCATTGACGAAGCGATTTTGTTTCTATTTTTTCCTTAAATTCGGCGAGTAAGTCTATGGTTTTTCTAGTGCATTTTGTGAATCGCGAAAAAATGTCGCATCGGAAAAGGTAAGTTGAAATATTTTTCATAAATGTACATATATTTTTTTGGTTGTAAATATTTTAGTATTATGAATGTATAAATATTCTAAAGCAACAACAATTTCTTGTGAACTAATTTCTAATTTTCTGTTGTCGAGGTTATTTCTCAGCGTTGCCAAATGGCAACGCTAGTCCATATGATGTACAACTATTCTAAATAATAACTTTTTTGTGTTAGCTTGAAATTGCATGAGATAGAAGATGAATTGGAACAATGGGATGATGCTCAGGATGTTTACATTGAGCCACCGGAGGTTGCAGAATACACCGACGAGGATTCAGCGGATGAGGATTCTGGTGGATTCATTGACAACTTGACTGGAAGACAACTCTTGGCTACTGCTGAAATCGTCACGCGGAGAACGTCTTTTGAGGAAACCGAAGATGAGGTTACAGCTCATGGTCCAGCTAAAAAGCGTAAAGTCAGCTATAAATGGAAGAAAGCTGACTTGCCAGATTTACCCTCCACCGAATTCGAAACGACAATTTCTCAGGACTACGAAGGCAAGACTTGTACGGATATGTTTGAATTATTTTTTGATGAGGGCGTTTGTCAGTTTCTAATTGACCAGACCACTAAGTACGCATTATTTTTGAACTGCCCAGATCCCCGTATAAACATAGCGGAACTTAAATGTTTTTTTGCCATTTTGATTGTCTCGGGTTATAACAAGTTACCAAGTAAAAAATCGTACTGGGAAACTGGCGATGATATGCGAAATTCTTTGGTATCTAATGCTATGCGGCGAGATAAGTTTATACAAATCATGCGATTTGTTCATGCGAGTGATAATACTCAATTGAACAAGAACGATAGAATGAGTAAATTACGACCGTTGATGAACGTTTTAAAAAATAAGTTTCTTGAGCACATTCCAATCGAACAAGATCTAAACTACGACGAAAGCATGATTGAATATTACGGAAGACATGGATGTAAGCAATGTATTCGGAATAAGCCTATTCGTTTCGGATATAAAGCTTGGTGCCTAAATTCTGTCAGTGGATATTTAGCTAATTTTGAGGTGTATCAAGGTTCGATTCCAGGCTCTAATTTGGAACATGAGCAGAAATTCGGTAAAGCGACAGCTCCAATGCTAACTATGATAAACGAGTTACCTCTAGCTATGCGGACACAAAAGCTGCGGTTTTATTTTGATAATCTTTTCACAGGTATTCCACTATTGATGCACTTGAAAAAGATGGGTTATGGTGGTACTGGTACTCTTCGCCAAAACCGATTACCTAAAGAATGTCCGATTGCTAAAGTTGAAACCATGAAGAAGAGAGAAAGAGGTTCGTATGAATATGCTAGTCAAGGCGACGTCGTTGTAGCCCGCTGGATGGATAACTCTGTTGTGACAGTCGCCTCCACCGATCATAAAGTACACCCGCTTGGTACAGCATCTCGATACTCGAAGGCTTGTAAACAGAAAATCAAAATTCCTCGACCCCATCTTATTGGTGCTTACAATCAATCAATGGGAGGCACAGATCTCATGGATGCTCACATAAATAATTACAGGATTGGTATTCGAAGCAAGAAATGGTGGTGGCCTATCTTTACTTGGCTTATTGATGTTTCAGTAAACAATTCATGGATTTTGATGCGCAAATCCGGTAGGAATATTTCTCAGTTAGATTTCCGTCGTGAAATTGCTCAAACATATTTGAAAAAGTACGCGAATCCTCCAAAAGCGGGCGGCAGACCATCAACCTCTCAGTTTGGAGGAAGGATACTGGAAGGAGTTAGGTTTGACGGATTACATCATTATCCCCGGTCTGTTGACAAGAAACGAAGGTGTGCTGGTGAAAATTGTCAAACTATAGGCAGGGTCACATGTTCAAAGTGTAATGTAGGATTGTGTCTCAAGTGTTTTGAAAAATTTCATACGAAATACTAATTATAATAAAAATAATGTATAACTCTATGAACTATGAATAACTCTACTACAAGATAAGAATAGTTAAACTATAATAAATACTTGTTTTCTTAACACAAATTAAGTTTTATTTCATTCAAAATAATTCATCAAAAATTTTGATTTAAGTACTCGTATGTGCCTTGCGTTGCCATATGGCAACAGTCTAAAACTCAAGAATTATAAAAAAATTTTATATTTTTTTTTCATAATATATTTATTTAGACATCATTTAGTATATCCATGAAAATACTATTAAATATAACGTGTTTTGAAACTCCGTCCCTAATGGGTTAATTGAACAGTTCACAGTTTTTTGGGGGCCTGCACATTTAACACAGATTGGGTTTTTTTGTGCAGTAATTTTTAGTAAGCCCATATATTTGGCAGTTGAGTTACTGTGGAAGGTACCTTGTTTGACGTGGGAAATCGCAATTTACCTTTCCGTGTATAGCCAGTACATTTGTTAAATTTTCTTTTTCTTTATTGTTGGTATTTGTTTTAATTTCCAGAGAGAATAAAGGTAGGGGTAGCTTAGAGCCGCTTTTAAGATCTTGAAAATATGAGGTCTTAGAATGGTGCATATTGCGCAAAATTATTTTAAACACTTTCTCTTCCTTTGGTAGGATTATATAATAATGAGTACTTCGTTCTTTAAAAACCGTTAGATCGTGGTTATTTTGTATACATTCATTAAGAACGTTGATACGAGTGCCTAAAAGTTGTACTTTCCGTACGTAGATAAGTGGTGGCTTTTGTATATTTTTGGGCTTATGATGCTCACATTCACCAACGTAAACGTGCGCCCCAGCTGACACGATGAAACTAATGAGACCCACCACCACTCCGATCCGTAGTATCGTAGATAGTTGACGTTGGATTTTGGATTGTTTCCGTAGAATCGTGTCAGCTGATTGCTCTCTCACCATACAGTGTTGCCAAACAGTACATTTCGAAATCATTTACAAAATAAACTTAGACAAATTTTGATTTTTATTAAAATAATTTAACAAAAATTTTTGAATAATTTTAATTTTAGATAAATGAACTACATATTTGTATTTGCCGGTTCTTGATTTTGGTTTATTATACAATGAAAAATTGTATTTGATAACGCGGGTGTGTGTAAAAATGTGTTTGCAAAAATATCGATGGCAATATTATGTCGATAAACTCACACATGTATTGTGTAAATAGTAACTAAAAAAATGCAGTTGTTTTCTACGTGATAAGCTTTGCTCAATTTTGTATATCCTACGGGCAACAGAAAGGGACTACAATACGTTAGTGAGTGTGAGCACCATTAGATACTTTTTCTTCATTTGCAGTCTCTTCTTCTAATTCGTTCTGTTGACCCAGTATGTCGAATCTGTTCTCTGAAAGCGGTTTACTCAGCCGATATGTGAGCTATTGTTGTTTTGAGGGAAATTTGTTTGTTTTCTTATTTATATTGCTTTCCGGTTTTCGGGAGGACTTCGTATACGTTTAGGTGAGATATTTGCAAATATGTACCTTTTTTTTATTTATATTTTTTTGGATTTTTTTTATAGGTATGTTGCAAAGCTTAGCGAATTAATTAGGCACTTTTCTTATTTAGAGTAATTATCTTGCTAATTTATCGCAATGTTCACCTGGTTTTGGTAGTTATTTCGCAGACCGTTTTATAAACACAACCCTTCACTTGTACTTTTGTTTCAAAATATTATTGTTATATAAAATATATATAAAAGGCGCTTTTTGGGCGTTTGGTCGCGCTCCTCCTCCTATTTGTGGTGTGCGTCTTGGTGTTGTTCCGCAAATGGAGGGACCCACAGTTTCAAGCCGCCTCCGAACGGCAGATATATTTTATGAGCTTTTTCATGGCAGAAATGCATTTACCTGCCGACTGGCGACCGCTATTAGGAAAAACCTTTTCTTCCCATAGGTGTCTCAAGAAGATTCCAACCTACGTACTCCGAATCCCGAATGATAGTCACGCACTAACCCTTTCAACTACGACGGCCGCGAATATGACCCATTGAAATTCATGCAGATTAGAATTTTGATAAGCTGCGAATATATAAATTATATACAAACTTACAAACTAAGAACAATGAACTGATTTACATATATAATAAATATACTTTTCTTTTATACAGGGTCCGGCACTCGAAGTATAACCAATTAAAAAGGCCATAAATTTAGTTTGGAAAATTAATTATAATCATAATTGGCATTGCGAAAATTATAAAAAATGCATTAATCATTACCATTAGCAACGATACTATAAAATTCTAGCGTTATGATAAAAGGCACATGAAGTTGGTCAGTTTTACTTATTGGGAAAACGCATTCAAACAAATTAAATACGAAATTTTCCCCAACGAAGAGCTGTCGAATGCCGCTTTAAAATCGACAAAAAGATGGTGTGTCGATTCTCCTTTCATGGGTCTTTTGCAAAACTTGGCGTATTGTGAATAGTTGGTCGATTGCAGATTCTTCAGGTCTACAGTCGCACTGATAAGGTCCAGTTAGGTGGTTGATGGTGGGCTTCAGCTTTTCATAATTTCCCTCCATAGTTTAAGAATGTTCTAGATGTCACCACATCACCGTCTTTGTTCTTACAACAAAACGCCCCGGTCTTGAAACCTTCTCTTAGCCGCCGAATATTCTAGTAGAATTTTCGGACGTTGTTCCTATTGGCCAGCATCTTAAGCTCCTCGCACTCACGTATTTCGGCCTCTCGTTTCTTCCTCCTGATAATACATTTATCTTCCTCTTCCGGCTCGCCGAAATCCGATTTCTTTTTCGGTGGCGGTACGTAAAGAACGAGAAATGTTGCTCCATCACTCGTGCATGCACGCAGAGCAGGAGTGAGAGTCAAGTAGCGAATCTTCTGGCTGTTTGTTGTGTTTGCAGCTTTCCGATGTCGAACATTCTTTGCGTATTTAGATGCACGTATCTTGTTACAAAGAGGCGTGTGCGTATTTTGGCTGTAACAAAATGATCCGAGTCGCTTTTTAGGGACCGGACGTTCCACGTGTTTGCCCTCCAATCGTAATCCCCAATTCGTTTAAAGTGGTCGTCATCAATGTAGGTAGATGTCATCCGAGACTTTGTTTTCGGTTTCATAGGGGGGGATTTTTACGGGGCGGTTCCCAAACCCAGCACATAACCAGATATTCTAGGTTGATTCGCCTTTTCATATTAGCTCGCTCTCGAACGGATTTTCGGAAGCTACCCAGAAGATACTTGGGCGAAACCTGGAAGTTGTGAGCTGCTTGGGCCATATGCAGAAGAATCTTCTTCGCCACTTCCAAGTGAATGGCGATCAAATATTTCCTCTCCACTTGCGAGGACTTTGCGTTGATTAATCACGCTTTTATTCGTGATCTTAGTTTGGCTCTCAGAACTGATTACCACAACAACGGATGGGCAAGGAGAGAGGAGAGCGAAAAGAGTAACGGCTCACAGCCATAAACTTTGTGCAATAAGCGGGAGTGTAGAAGCAGCCATTAAACACACTGGAAAGGTGATACCGGTAGTGAAGCATGACAAGCTTTTAGTCATGGTGTGAAGGCGCATAGCCAGCAACGGAAAGGTTGATATAATATTTATAAAAAATTAAATTAGATATTTGAATATTCCGCAACGCCATGTGCTAAATAGTGCAACAAAATTTAGTTTCATTGTTGACAATTAATTAATCTAATTTTTAAAACAATTTCACCACATTAACTTAGTATGGCAGATGTCAAAACACTTCCTTGACAAACTGTATGTAGATTCCAGAATTGGTAAAGAGGTGTATGTATGTACACCAATAAACGATTTAGTTTGTGAAGTACACACATACTATATATCCCGATATTCAAAATATTTCAACGAAATCGTATAAATGGATATGCGCGTGAGCAACAGTTTCACTAAATTATTACTGTTGATGAAATAAAAAACATTCTGCTATAGAATTTTGGCGGATAAATTAAAGTAGACGCTTCTATCGACACTGTACTTCACCTCGAAGATGTTGTACACTATCCTACCGAATTTTTAAATTCAATAAACCCATCTGGATTACCACCTCATACACTTAAGCTAAAAAATGGCATACCATTATATTGTTGCGTAATCTTTGACAACCCGCATTTTGTAATGGCATACGAATGCTAATACAAAAATAGCATAGGAATGTTTTAGAATGTATTATATACAGTGTAGAACAGCGTTTATTCCACGTATACCTATGATTTCAACGCATGTGCCACTACAATACAAACATCTTCAGTTTCCTCTAAAAGTTTCAACACAATTTTTTAAAATATATAGGCAAATAAATATATTTGCGATCAGATTTTGGTTTGGTAAAGCATATTTTAGGCTTGTCCTTAAAGTTAATACAAATATGGTAAGACCAAGTGTTTGTGAATCAATGTGAGCAACAGCACACAATTCGAATTGAATACTCGTAGAGAAATAACGGGTGATTTTTAAGCTATTATCTTTTTAAACAGTTGGTTTAAACAGCTGACGCACGTTTCGTGTTTTTTTTTTCACTGTCAAACTTCTTCAGTTTGATCTATAATTTAACCATGAATCGTCTTACAAACGAACATCACTTGCAAATCATTGAATTTTATTATAAAATCCGTGTTCTGTTAAGAAAGTTTATCGCGCACTTCTTCCATTTTATGGTCAGTTTAATCGACCCACTGAGGCGGCTATTCGATCTATTGTGATTAAATTTAGAACCAAATTTACATTATTGGACATCAAACCAGCAACAGAAGAAAATATCGCAGCTGTATCGGCCAGTGTTAATGACGACCATCAATTATAGATTTGTCACCGTTCGCAGCAATTAGGCCTCTGTTACTCAACAACGTGGAAAATTTTGCAAAAGGATTTAGGTATGAAGCCTTTCAAAATACAGCTGGTGCAAGAATTGAAGCCGAATGACCTACTGCAACGCAGAATTTTTAATGAATGGGTTCTTGGAAAGTTGGCCGAAGATCCACTTTTTTATCGAAAAATTGTGTTCAGCGACGAAGCTCATTTTTGGATCAATGGGTACGTAAATAAGCAGAATTGTCGATTTTGGAGTGAAGATCAGCCAGAAGAATTGCAAGAGCTACAAATGTATCCAGAAAAGGTCACAGTTTGGTGAGGTTTATGGGCTGGAGGTATCATTGGACCGTACTTCTTCAAAAATGCTGCGAATCGTAACGTAACTGTGGATGGTGAGCCCTACCGTGAAATGATATCCAAATTTTTTTTTGCCCAAAATGCAAGAGCTTGACTAGCATGACATGTGGTTTCAGCAAGACAATGCTACATGCCACACAACACGCGTAACAATGGACTTATTGAGAGGCGAGTTCGGCGAACATATTATTTCGCATTCGGGACCTGTCAATTGGGCACCCAGATCGTGCGATATAACGCCTTTAGGTTATTTTTTGTGGGGCTACGTTAAAGCTCATGTCTATTCAACAAGCCTGCTTCAATTAACGCATTGGAAGACAACATTAAAGCATTTATATGTGAGATACCAGCCGAATCATTGGAAAGAGTATGCCAAAATTGGCTTAAGCGGATGGACCATTTGAAGCGCAGTCACGGTCAACATTTGCATGAAATAATCTTCAAACATTAAATTATATGGACAGTACTATCGATTTAAATAAAAATGTCATGCATTTTTCTGAATTCTACGTGTGTTTTTTGGAAAAACTTTCCTATGGCTCTTAAAAAATCCCCATTTAGTAAAAGATATAAATGAATTTGAGTATCTCGACAGTATGTTCACCCCTGACGGTGGTATAGGGATTTTAATAAGAGGTGTTATTTTCATATTCAAAGAAAAATGCTATTTTTAATATATATGATCGGATGTTTATTTCATTATAAAGAGGAAGGTATGCCGTTAATAGTGGAAAATAACATCAGGCAAATGACCACCACGACCACGCTTACAGAACAATATCCTTTTCATGAAATTTTTCATAACCGATTTGCAAAATGGCTGCCCTATGTCCTCGATAGCCTCTCGAATTCCATCTTTGAGGTCTTGCATCGACGCTGGGCTGTTGGCGTATACCTGCTCTTTCACGGGGCCCCAAAGAAAAAAGTCACAAGGTGTTAAATCACAAGATCTCGGTCGCCTATTGTGATCACCCCTTCGAGAGATAACACGGTCCGGAAACTTTCCCGCAAAAGATAAATGGCTTCGTTGGTTGTGTGGCACGTAGCGCCGTCTTGTTGAAAATAAACGTTGCGCAGATCAATACCATCCAGTTCCGACCATACAAAATCGTTAATCATCTCTCGATAGCGCAATCCATTCACCTGTAACACCTGTTATTGAAAAACCTTTTACAACGCGGACATTCAGCGAAAGATCTACAAAGCGAAAAATGCGTTTACTGTGCTATCACGTATGTAGTCGAATAAAGCGCCTAAGAGAATAACAAAAATTAGAATAATTGATGTAATCTGTGATGAGTTTTTGCTTAGCTGGTTTAGAATCTTGTTTATATGTACAATTCCCGATAGGTCGACATGCATTTTTAAATTTTTTTAAAAACCGCATAAAAACAGAATCTACTGTATTTTGTAAATAGATGTTTGCGCCACACATTCTGACAAAAAGTACGCAGTACAAAAAACGCAAAATAATAGGACTATGAATAAGCTCGTGCGGTTTTTTTTTCGAAATTTGAAACTTTATTGACGTAAAATGGTTACAAATTTAATATTCAAAGTATTGTCCATCGCTTACTACTACTTTTTCCCATCTTTCTGGCAATTCACGGATTCCTTTTGTGAAAAATTCGGTCGGTTTTGCCGCAATCCACGAATCGATCCATTTTTTGACTTCATCGTAATTACGGAAGTGCTGGTCAGCCAGGCCATGTTGCATCGATCGGAAGAGATAGTAATCGGATGGCGCAAGGTCTGGACTATACGGCGGGTGGGGTAGGACATCCCATTTGAGCGTTTCTAAGTATGTTTTGACCACTTGTGCAACATGTGGCCGAGCATTGTCATGTTGCAAAATAACTTTGTCGTGTCTATCGGCGTATTGCGGCCGTTTTTCTCGCAGTGCTCGGCTCAAACGCATCAATTGTCGTCGGTAGACATCCCCCGTAATCGTTTCATTCGGTTTCAGTAGCTCATAATACACAACACCCAGCTGGTCCCACCAGATACACAGCATAACCTTCAGGCCATGAATATTCTGCGCCGACGTCGATGTTGAAGCATGGCCAGGGTATCCATACGTTGCCCGACGTTTTGGATTGTCGTAATGGACCCACTTTTCATCGCCAGTCACAATTCGATGCAAAAAACCCTTTCTTTTTTGCCGTTGAAGCAGTTGTTCGCATGCCATAAAACGGCGTTCAACGTCTCTTGGCTTCAATTCATACGGCACCCAATGGCCTACCTTTCGGATCATTCCCATGGCTTTTAAACGTTTGGAAATAGTTGATTGATCAACTCCCAAAGTTTTTGCAACCTCTTCTTGCGTTTGAGCCGGATCTTGATCGAGCAATTCCTCCAATTCGGTATCCATGAACTTTGGCGGCGCACCCTCGCGTTCTTCGTCTTCCAAGCCAAAATCACCACTTTTAAAGCGTGCAAACCACTTCTGGCACGTTCGCTCAGCTAGAGCATGCTCACCATAAACTTCCACCAAGATACGATGACTTTCGGCTGCTTTTTTCTTCATATTAAAATAATGAAGAAGAATTCCCCGCAAAAACACATTATTTGGCACGAAATTCGACATTTTCAAGTGTGGTAAAAATATTGTTGTTTACGCTTCAAATAAAAAACTTATACTGACGTTTGTGCCTTACGACAGTAGCTCTCCAATGAATGTTTGGAAATGTGGATCGATGGAATAATAATCAAGTTACGCCATCTGTTGTAAAACCGCACGAACTTATTCATAGTCCTATTAATTATTTTATCATCAAAATTTATTTTGTCACCTTCAAAATAGGCTCCATTCGAAGCAATGCACATATGTCAACGGTTAGTCCAGTCATCAAAGCACCTTTTAATCGCGTTTGAAGAGATCTTCTTCGCGAATTCGCCTCTATCAACTCAAAACGGAGTGGAAATTAAAGTTTTGGGAAACGGAAAAAGTCACAGGGGGCTAAATCCAGTGATTGTTCGATGATATTTGTCAAGTTTTTGGTCAAATATGAGCCTTGTGAGGCGGTGCGTTATCATGGTACAAGATCCATGAATTTTCTTTCCACAAATTGGACCGTTTCCTGAGCACATTCTCTCTCAAACGTTGCATAGCTTCCAAATAATATTCTTTATTTACCGTATACCCATTTGGAACGAATTCCGAGTGCTCAACACCATGATAATCAAAGATAGCGAGTAGCCTGACTACTTTTGACCGACTGTGACGTAGTGTTTTGTGCTTCGGCTCTTGTGGATAGCGCCATTCAGCCGCCTGTTGACGGGTTGGCATGTCAAACTCATATACCCACCTGTTATGATGCGATGATGCGCTGGATAAACGTTGGGTCCGAATTCACTTGCTCAAACACGTCTTCAGCCACCTTCTTCCACATTGATGGTGTAAAATGTTGCAAATTGATTCAAATTTAAATGATGGTTTTCCAGCACCATTTCCTTGACTTTGTCGACGTTTTCATCCGTTGGAGAGTTGATGGACGGCCAGATCGGGGCTAATCTTCTACAACTTTTCGGCCTTCTGCAAAAGCTTTATACCACTCGTAGACCCGTGTACCGTGTTTTTGATAAAGCACACTCGCCATAGGCTTTCTGCAACATTTTCAACGATTCGACCCACGAAATCCCGTTACAAACACAAAATCTAAGACAAATTCGTTGGATATTTTTATCCATAGTGAATATCGCAGAGGATACCTGCGGTTGACTTATATAATTCAATGCCAAAACCAAGCTAATTGACAGATCACGCTTAAACTCTGCGACACTATAGAGGACAGTTGTACCAACATTCCAGCAAAAAAATTAGACATATGTGTGTGTAATGCGCGCTTTTTAAATGAACAATTCCCTTCATATTTTTGACAGAATGTATTATCGGTATCTGGTGGCTCTAACCAACGACTATGGCAATTGACTAAGCAAAAGCCAATTGAAAAAGAGATCATGCGCAGAAAATACAAATGGATTGGGCACATACTGAGAAAGAATCCAGACGAAATAGCTCACAAAGCTTTTCAGTGGAACCCTCAAAACGCCAGAAATAGGGGCCGGCCTAAACTGACTTGGCGGACGTGTGTTAATAAAGAGACCAGCAAACTATTTAGCATATTACGCTGTCTTGCAAAAAGCCATTATTTGTGGAAATCTTTAGTAGATAGACAAAGTTCTTAGTTACGATTTTGATTGTAATTTTGAACATGTTTAATAATAATAATAATATTTTAAATGAAAATGCGTACAACGTCGCAAACGAGTATGTTGGTATATGTATAAATGTTAGTCGTTTTAATCTCCGTGTGACCTTTGGGGCAGAATAACAAAAAAATTGTCTGAAATATACATATGTACATACACGTATACACATGAATTGGAATGATAAGCTATATACTCGAACTAAAAGCGCGCAAATTCGAATTGAAGAATAATGTTCGTATGATGTAACAACGTATTTTTGTGATATTTTAAACCTTGTTTTTTCCATTTCTCATTTTATTTCTCTCACGAAAATAGTAGAACAATAAGAAGAATATAACAACTTTTTATTTAATATAACAACCTTTTCATTTCTCAAATAATAAAAACAAATAATATTTACTTAATACTTGTTTTCATTCAGTGGACACTTTTTTCAGAAGTTTTCTAAACACAAAACTCTATTGCATCGCGATTTTCTCAAGAAGTCATATTATTTAACTATTAAAAAACGTTTTCAAGTTGAGATAAATAATAAATAAGTTTCTTGAAATTTTAAAAATTAACAAAGACTTTATGAATTCTTCCACATTGACATTTAAACTAAACAACTCTGACAAAATATTGTCCATCGCTTAGAGTACAGTCGAGAATTATTTCCTTTGAAATTAGAAACCTAGAATGTTAGTAGGATCACTACAAGCTTAACTTGGATACAAAGGAAGAGACTTACGAGGAATTCTTAGAGGGACATGAAAATTACGTTGAAAATAAGCGAGAGAGCAAGTATTGAACTTCTACTTTCTAGAGACAATTAATAACAATTTGGATGGAAAAGACAAAATAGGATCAAAAGACTTTAGAGATCTTAAAGCAAACTTTAGGGACTCGTTTTGCATACATTCAATCCTGTAAATTTAAAATTTGAGGTATGACACCTAAATAAAAGTGGTATACGAGGTTTGTTCAAAAAATAAGGTGAATTTTCATGTTTCTCAAAAAATACTTATATTATCTCCTTCATCCTTATAAATATTATCTCCTTCAAAGTAGGCCCTTCTCAGATATAATACACTTGTGCCAGCGCTTTTTCCAACCCAAGAAGCAGTTCTGATATGCACTTTTTGGTAAGTCCTTAAGCTCTCTCAGCGATTCGGTTTTTATCTCCTCAATCCTCGCAAAAGCGGCGCTTTCTTGGGTCTCTTCAATCTTGGGAACAGGAAAAAGTTGCAGGGGCCAAATCTGGTGAATACAGCCAAATAATGTCTCACAAGCAAAGATAAGTGAGCAGGTGCAAAATTATGATGCAAAAGCAATGCATTTTTTCCACAATTCCGGTCGTTTTTTCGTATTGCTTCCCGCAAACGGTGTATAACTTCAAGATAATGCACCTTATTTACAGTACGAACTCCTGATGCACTACGCCGTGGTAATCGAAGAAAACAGTGAGCAAAATCGTGACATTTGATCGAACTTGGCGTGCTTTTATTGGCCTTGGCTCTCCTTGACTCTTCCATTGGGACGATTAGGCTTTGGTTTCGATGTCATAACTATATACTCATGAATCGTCACCAGTTATGACCTTTTTAAGCAATTCGGGATCATCATTGACGTCATTCAACAATTTCTGAGCGATGCTCATACGACTTTTTTTTTGGTCAAAATTCAGCAATTTTGGAATGAACTTCGCTGCCACACGGTTCATGCCCAAAATTTCCGAGATGATTGCATGGCATGAACCAACCGATATGCCGATATACCGACATCTTCAGCAACTTCTCTAATTGTGATTCGACGATTCTCGATAACAATTTTCTGCACTTTTCAAAATTTTCATCGGTTTTTGACGTCCTCAGGCGTTCAGAGCCAGTGTCGTCATTCAAATCTTCTCGACCTTCTGTAAAAAGCTTGTACCACTTGAGCAAATTTTTTCAAGTGTTTTTGAGCACTTAATTCCATTTTTTAGACAAAATTTGATGCAACTTCTCTGATACAATTTTTTCGATAGCCCAACTCACAAAACACTTGTCTTATTTATGTCTCTCACAAACAAACTAAACAGGCTATATTGCTAAAACCGTGAACATATCTTCGAGAGGAGTGTACCAACATAAAAAATAATAATAATTGAAAGACGAATTACGTAGCCCACGAAATTTGAAAATTCACCTTATTTTTTAACACACCTCATATCAACTTATATGTTTACATTAGACTTCCGAACACAAAAATATTTGGTGCCAATTTTTGTCATGGCAAGTGGCCGCATCTCCGTATATAAAGAGTTTTTCAAAAGTAAAGCCTAGATGTCAGTAGTGAATAATTCTTATACGCTACCTTTTTTATGTCATCTGTGATATTTATCAAGTAGACAGATGTAAAATTTTACACGATAGAACGCATTAAAATTATTGAAACTTATTATGAAAATGGTCTATCTTTAAGAACAACATACCTATTGCAAAATTGTTAATGCTTTTGTGGAAATAATCGTCCGAATGAGTCGACAATTTAAAGGTTGGCGAAAAATTTCAAGAAACTGGTTCTGTTGAGGATAAAATAAACACAGGCGACCAAAAACTGGACGTTCTGTTGATAATATTGCTGTAGCGTAAAATGTTGCTGAACAACCTTCAACATCGTTATCTCGACGTTCTCAACAATGAGACATTCATGAATCGGCTTTTTGGCGGATTTTACCTGTGGACGTGCTCATGGTAGACATAAATATAATAATTTTTCACATATAATTATTAAGAATTATATATATTTTGAATAAAAATAGTAAAACCTGAAAAAATCCAAATTTTTACATGTTTATTTTAAAACAACATCTAGGCGCGTCTTTTGAAGGAACCTTTGCATATGCACTCATAAATGTATGTAGATTCTTCTAAGTGCACGACAGAATGACAACAATCATAGCGAAGACTGTTTGTTAGCTGCTGTGTGTCAAGTGCCAATTGCGCGCAGAATCATTCACTGATGCAAAAAAAAAAACGCCGCCGTTAACTTAAAACAAGGTTACGTCTTCAACATTTCGTACTATCAAATAAATACATATTTAATATAATATATACCTTCACGTATGGGGGTATAAAATTAATAAAATAAATTATACAAACTAAATACTATAGCCGTGAAATGCCGCATCGAACGCACAGAAAATTTGCACGATGCGCTGAAAATGCTCGAAGTCGGTTTTATTGTATAAGCACAATTTACATGTAGTCATAGATACACTGCCGGTTACATATAAATTGTGCTTATACAATAACAACGAATTCGAGTACTTTCAGCGCATTGTGCAATTTTTCTGTGCGCTCGACTTCGCTGCTACGCACAGTGCTTTCAAAGCGGGCAAAAATCAAAAAGTTTGTTGTCGCAAATATATACGTATTTGGTATTGTTGGAATGCTTAAGACAGAAACATTTTTCATAATCTTCTTAGTCTTAATTTAATCGAAAATATAATATCTCTTAAAGACAGATTTGATTTTCGAGTTCAGCGTACTCTGGTTCACTAAGGAACACACTTTTGACAAAATCCATCCATTTCCCTATGTTTATTCATTTTTTATATGGAGGCGTAGCACATCGTTTATTTTTCTTTTTACACTGTATATGATCTAAGCTGTGTAGGGGATTAATCAAATTTCAAATCGGATGCAGGCACTGAAAGGAATTGTCGTTTAGACGATGACTCTTAATGATGTCTGATACCGCTTGAGAACGAAGACCAAGAGCTGCCACCTCTTAATCCAGGGTGTTATGCGTCACCGAGTGATTTGCAGTCATGATTTGTCGCCTTACCGCGACTCTATCGCGGCGGACTTCTTAAGGATGATAAACCATCTACCAGTCGTGGGTTTTACCACGAACCAGCCTTGATTGCCTAGCGGTTCTCATGCACGAACACCGTCGCCGTTGCTGCCAAGCACAAGATCGAATACTGGTCGGGCTAGTAACCGATCGGAGGAGTTCCAGCAATGAAGTCGGGTGCCCCCTCTAGCAGAAAAGTCTTATCATGCATTTGAAAGGAAACTTCAGCAGTGTACCCCGCACTGGTACACATATGTATTGAAGACACAAGAAGACATGTGCGCTGGAATGTATGACCCCAGAGCCAAGCCTTCTCTTCCGAAGGGTAGTTTTTTCCAAGCATTCCCAGTCGTAGGTGTATACCATCTGTCATTGCAGGTTGCACAGTCATTTACACAGCATTTCGCCCACTGATGCTTTTCGTGTCTGCGACCAATCTCCTAACCTAGTTCTGTCTTAAGTTTAATAAGGGAGCTGGGTCTGGATGAGGTACTATGTAGAGTAGAGCGCAAAAAAATGTTAGGTAGTGTCAGCTTATCTGTAAGAATATCTCATTTAAACCTCCAGGGTCCATAGGGGCCTGTATTTGGAGTCGAATATATTATCGTATGTAATTCTTAATGCACGTCTTTGCGATTTTCCACAAGCCGTTCAGCCTTTTGTCAGCAATATCATTCAAATATGAAAAAATATGTTGACCCTAGGCACATTTGCCAAGCCATACAAAGAGCAGGGCAGTGGCAAAGTAGGTGCTCCAAAGTACCCCTAGCATTCGCTTCGTGACATTTGTTACGCGCATCGCTCTGGACTATTCCCATTTTGCCTGCGTAATATGTGTCGAGACAGTGCCTGTCAGTACTCCAACCAATATTTTGCAGTCTTTTTAAGAGATTGATAAAATAAAATTTTTAGTTATCGTACGAGTATTCCAAGCCTTTAGCATAGTTAGTAGCAGTTTAATAAGAGGTTGAGTGTTCCCATATCTACTAATTGATTTCATAACATAATTGTTTCTAGCTACTGTAAAATGAGCAATATAAAGAAATACGAGTACTGTAATTGGTTCATCCTGTATCAGCTTATTTTTATTTACATTCAAAAATGGAGAAGCAGCAAAGAACCATCTTAGAACTTCAATTTAACATTTTAAAATCACGTTCTCCTCAATTTAAAGTTAAAACTGTATTTTCATGATAAAATATACTTTATGTTAACTATGGGTTTTATTATAAAACCCAAGTTTAATTTGAAACCTTTTTTAACTTCTCTATGACAGCGGGTCAATATTATTTTTGGACGACGACAGACGCCGACATTTGAGTCAACCACGCATCTATGAAACAGTGGGAGGAGTGGATACTATCGCTGGCGTAAAATCTCCATACGTCCACAAGAGAAGGACCTAGACGCAGGTACCTGGTTGTGTCAATGGACATAAACCCGGCTCCACCACGATGAAATGCTTACAGCGGTACCAGGGTGGAAATCAGCCGAGGAGGAGGACTGTTATAGTGTTAGTGGGGGCATACCTCACATACCACTGGTGCGACGGCGCTTTTGATGATGTTTCAGACATTTTGACTTTAACCTCTTACCTGGTAAATCTTCCCTTGACCAGATATTGAATAAAATTGCGTTAGAATTCCGAACCCAGCCGCTTAATTCCAAACGAGGTATCACACTCAAAGAGCGTTTAATGTCTCTTGATAACTTGTTAAAATTGAAGAATTGAAAATTGAGGATTTAACTTGTCAATATCTGAAGGTCAGTTTTTCGTCTCCATATATATTCATCTTTGGAATTATTATTATTGATCGGCTGTTTGTGCACTGCGACCTGAAGAGATCTATTGTGCAGCCAAACAGTTTTAGGCTGTTAATAAATCCCAAAACTGCTGTAGGCTTCATTTCTACCAAGAGGTTTGGATCCATAGCCCCATTTCCCAGGTAATTTAGTCTGCGTCGTACCACTGCTGGGCAGTAGCATAGAACGTGTTCTGCTATTTCTTGTGCCTCTTCACAGAGTCTACAGGAATCGTTTTCTATCGCACCTATCTTTTACATGTGATAATTAGGTTTACAGTGTCCTATTAGTAGTTCAGTGTAAAGTTTGATGTCCTTTCTTCTTAGGTTAAGGATTGCTCCTGCATTTATCCGTTCTGTATCGATGAGTCTTTTCGATTACCGCATGCCCGCTTGGGCTCTCCAGTAATCGATTAGACCTCGTTGTTCCTTTTCACGCAGAAAGGCACTTTTGAAGCTGTTATTTACCCCGCAGAAAGGTTCAGGACCTATGAAGAGAGTGTTTGAATCGGTGAGTCATATTAGTGCACATTTGAATGTGTGAGCCATATTAGTGTTTTTTTTTACATTTAGTTTAAGAATTTTTTTCACAATTTTCGATGTGGATTATAAGACAAGAATGCGTCCATGAACTAAAATTATTATACCGCGAACAATCATCATTCTTTACCACCCTAGAAAACGTGTAGAATGATTTTTTTTTCGCTCACCGACGAATTCCGTGAAGGCCGTCCAAAATCAATTATTGAGTGAAATCGTCATGCCAAATACCGTGAGATTGAGACGTCTTTGGGTATTAGTATAACGAGCATGAGTAAGATTTTGCATGATCCCACAATTTAAAAAACGTACTGGAACCGCAACTGCTCTAAGAGATTGGAGCATTGGTTGCTGTTATTTAATAATTTAATAATACAGGGTTTGATTGAAAAGTAATGAGCCTTCCCGCGTTGGAGCAACGTTACTCGATCAAATTTTGCGTAGAGCTAAACAAAACGAGTACCGAAACCATTGGGCTACTTAAGGAGGCTTACGGGGACCAATCTCTGTCCAGTGCCCAGGTAAGTCGTTCAAGGAAGGCCAGGAGGACGTCGAAGACGAACAGCGATCTGGAAGGCTTTCGACGACGCAAACAGACGAAGCTGTGAACCGGGTTCGTGAATTTTTGAACATTGACCGTCGTGCTAGTCTACGTGAGATCAGTGAAGAGTTAAATTTAACTTATTACAATGTGCGGGAAATCGTGACCGGAAAAATTTGAAATGCTCAAAGTGTGTGCCAAAGGTTTTGACTGATGAAAAAAAGCAATTGCGTGTAGAAAAGAGTCGTGAAGTATTGGAAAGTGACGAACAGGATAATACTTTAGACAATTGTATCACAGGAGATGAAACCTGGTGCTTTGAGTACGATCCTGAAGGCAAGAGAGAGAGTGCGGAGTAGCACACGAGCCAGTCGCCACGACCCAAGAAGGCGCGCATGTCGAAATCCAAGGTCAAAACCATGCTGATCATCTTTTTCGACTCTCGAGGAATCGTCCACAAGGAGTTTGTACCTCCAGGAAGCACTGTAAAAGCGGGATTTTACAAAGAAGTGCTCCTTCGGGACCAAAAATTTGACCCTTCATCACGACAATGCGCCGGCGCACACCGCCTTCCTCTGCACCTCTGCATTGGCCAAGATGGGAGTTCCGGTGCTTCCCACCCTCCCTACAGCCCAGACCTGTCCCCTTCGGACTTCTTCCTGTTCTCGTGCCTGAAAAGAAAGCTGAAGGGGAGGCGTTTCGACTCCATCGAGGCGATCCAAAACACTGTGACAGCCGAATTGAACGCGATTCCGGCGGATGGGTTTAAAAAATGTTTCCTGCAGTGGAAGGACCGCTACCAGCGGTATATTGACGCTCAAGGGTCCTATTTTGAAGAATATTAGTTGTATAAGCCAAAAGGTTTAATAAAACTGCTTAAAAAAATAAGGCTTATTAATTTTCAATTAAACCCTGCAAATTATTATTCTTCATTATTATAATGCATCCTAAGTTAAAATATTACCGATTGCTGTTGCCTGGATACTTACTGAAATAAACTACAAAAATAAATGAAGAATCCTATCCTGTGACTTATATAATCCAATTTTGAAAAATATTGATCGAGACGCAGAACTAAATTGCTCTGGCATTATGTGTCGTAAAAGCTGGCATACAGTTTCTTTAATAGACCGCTACAACTGAGAAAATATTATACCAAATCAATTCTAACAAACCGCATGGTACGAGTTTATAATATTTATTATACACAATATATTAAATATTCAATAAAAAGTTTAGCCAGTACCATTAGCTATAATGGCTTCACATCTTTGAGTCATAATTTGTGTTAATAACGGTGTTTGATAACTGTTTGACGTCCATATTGGTTTTCCTTTGCGTTTAATTTTCCTTTAGCTTTTCTGAACAGTACCTACACATTTTCAACAGGGTTGGCATCAGGCGACTGTGAAAGCCAATCCAACATTTCAATCTCATTTTGCTGTGTCCACTTTACAAACCTTCGGCTTCGGTGGCTGGGATTGTTGTTTTCTCGTTAAATCCAAAGTTAGCTAGTTCTTTCAAATATCTTCACAGCTAAAGCTAATACTTTTTGAAGTTGGCGATTATCAGCAGTATACCTGGACCGACGTATGCATCTATTCGCCCAAAAGGAAGATTCATCCTCAAGTCCGTTCTGAATTTGCCTTAGCACATGCATGTCTCTTTTAAATGTGTTATAATGAGAGCAACGGAATTTTTCCGGAATTTGAGGCCTTCTGCAAGTATCCTCGAATCGTGTCGTTGGATACATTAACACTTTTCCTTAAAATTACTGCAGTTTCATGCAATAATAAGTTCAGATTTATCACAAACAAATCAATAATCTCCTGATCTTGCTTTGGGTAGGTATTTTTTTGAGTCTCGTCCGGGGGAGTCCTCAACGTTGTTAACTTCGGTATACCGTTACACCCAATTATTTATGAACGTCTTCGGTCTTCGACTTCTTCGAATATTTTGCTGCAGATGTAATTGACATTTTTGGACCTTTAGTGTGTGTCCATATGAACACTGCTTCAAATCGTTTTTCATACGTAGAACTCATTTTGTAAAAAACAACGTACAATTTCTATATTTCTCATGAAACTAACCAATTGCTCTATGCGTATTGCGAAAAGCATACGCCTATCTATAAGTGTTAATTTTGCCGGTTTTGTCACACTTCCATTAAACAGACTATAATTAAGATTTGTGCGTTATTTTTAAAACTTCACCTAACTATTAACTAAAGGCATTCAATTGAAATTATTGCCCACGCGAAATGGGCATCGAACCATCTGTCTTATTCATTTTAAAATAGCTAAAAATAAATAATAATTAAACTTTAGGCGTTAAACCCAAATCGGCTAATTCTGGCATGGGTACAATAGTAAACCAGTAATTTATTTTGTGAAAGGTTATATAAAAACTGTGAATTGTAAATACCCTAAATTTCCAGTCGTGGTTTTTTTTGGCGAACTTCATGCTTTCATATCCGTCATCGCCACCTTGCAACTGTATCGGAAAATGGAAAAAGAAATGCTTTAGAAAACATCTAATATTGTATTATATGTTAAGATACACTAAAAACCGACTTCTCAAATGGGTAAAAGTGCACAAAATTATTCAATATTAAAAAATTGTATTTAACTTTTGAAACCATGTGACTTCAGTTAATCAAATTTAAATACAGATTGCCCCATCTAGCGTTTGAAATTCGAACTAGTTTTATTTTTTTACTTTCGACAGCTAAAGTATAACCCATCATGTGCCAGAAATTTAGTTTGAGGTTAGACATTTTCAAAATGGGTTGCCTTTCGCTTGAACAAAGTTGGCAAGAATTAATATCAAATAATCAATTCAAATGGATATGAGAATCTGTGACTTGACATATGTTATTATACCAACCATTCAGAAAGTAACAAGAGTGGACAAAGGAAATCGGAATTTCCTTTGTGAAATAAGTGGCGAAACTCTTAAAAATTGGATTGACAAAATGGACTACTAAAAAGCCTGCCGCGGAAATCATTCGAATCAAATTGTGTTCCACGTTTTTGGAAAATTTAAAAATATTCATGAGTATTTTATTTATAGTCGAGTGAAATTAAATTAAATTTCAAACGCTTGATAGACAACCCTGTATTAGATTGTATTATAATACAGTCAATTAAAAACCAGAAATATCTATGCATTTATGAAAGTATGTCACATTTATGTATTATGTATGATTATTATTATTAAGACGCATCACAGTTCATGCACGAATATGCTATACAAAAATTGTGTAAGTACATACAAACAGCAAATAAAAACAAAAACTTTATATACCCCGCACATTTTAGTAAAATTTTATTTGGGCTGGCTTGTTAATTTTTGGAATCAAACAAACTTATAGACAATGGGAGTTATAGCTTGTAACATCAAATTTGTGGACATACGGAGGGAAATTTAGTCTTAAAATATAAAAAGCGGACCTGGTTTTTATCGATCACACTGAATTTGGGCGGCTTTCACTGCTACTTAATCAAATTTTTTTGCACACTGAATTTATACATAAAAATAGTTGATGTGATGTTTTTACATATTAATCGAAATTTTTCGGCATTATTAGTAAAACAGAAAGAGTTCTTTAAAAAAGTCGTATATTTTTTTATTTTGGCCGAAATTCGGTTCGTCTAATATAAGAGGTGTATTAAAAATTTTCAAATTTCCCGGGCTACGTACATTCGACTTTCGATTATTTATTTTTTTTATGTGGTACACTCGTCTCGAAGATGTATGTTCACGGTTTTCGTAATATTGCATGTTCAGTTTGTTTGAGTCAAAAAAACTTTTACAAGTGGTACATGCTTTTCACAGAAGGTGGAGATGATGTGAATGACGACGCTCGCACTGGACGACCCAGCACATCAAAAACAGATACAAATGTTGAGAAAGTGAAGGAAATTGTTATGGAGAATCGTCGAATCACAATTAGAGAAGTTGCTGAGGATGTCGGCATATCCGTTGGCTCATAACATGCAATCATTTCGGAAATTTTTGGCCTGAAACGCGCGGCAGCAAAGTTCATTCCAAAATTGCTGAATTTTTACCAAAAACAACGTCGCATGAGCATCGCTCAGGACGAGGATCCAGATTTGCCCAAGAGGGTCATAACTGGTGACAATTCATCGGTATATGGTTATGACATCGAAACCAAAGCCCAATGGCCCCCATGGAAGAGTCCAGGAGAGCCAAGAGTCGATAGCAGAAATCATGTCTTATTTATGCCTGTCACAAACAAACTAAATATGCTGTATTGCTAAAACCGTGAACATATCTTCGAGACGAGTGTACCACATAAAAAAAAATAATCAAAATTCGAATGTACGTAGCCCGCGAAATTTGAAAATTCTCCTTACTTTTTGAACAAACTTCGTACATCTTGTAATCAATATTTGCACTGTAGGAAAAGCTTTAAGACAAATAAAAATGTTTATTTTTTAAAACTCACATTGTAAACAAATGGGCATAGAGTCATAATTTTTCAAGTAGGCCACTAGGAAACAATAGTCGAATTTCTATTAGGTCATTCACTTTTCTATTCGTTAAGATGTCAAAGTCATTTAAAACAGATTTAGTAAAAATTGCATTTTTTTTAATTTCATAAAATATTTGTATGAAGATGCTTGTTTTTTAACTTTATTGATAGGGAAAAGTCGAGCAATATTTAGCATGTGATACTTAAAATTGTTTCGTAAAACATACTTTTAGAATAAAATTATTACTTCTGCTTAAGTACGCGATAATTTGTAACAATTGTGATAGTGACAGATTGTACTGTCAAAAAACACATTACTTCCGTTTGTATAACCACACAGAAAAAAAACTGTTTCTTACAACTATAGCTTTTTATAAGCCTTAAGTTTCCTTAATTGTCAAATGCACGGTCTAGTGGCTCATTTTAAGAATTGTAGCGAGTTTTCGTACCGAAGCGGCGAATTTCTACGAATCCAGTTTTTTTCTTTATTTAAACAAATCTTTTCATGGGCATGATAATTTCATAAATTTTCTTGCCTTGCAAATGCAATTCAAGTTTCACATCCATCCTGTTCACAACCTTGCTACAAAATGAAATGTAAATTATATAACATCTAATAGTTGGTAATAAATAGGCAATAAATAAAATTTTATACGAAAGTAAATCTGAAGAAATAAGCGACCGTTATTATTTTACTCGCTTTATACATAATTGGCGCGTACAACCTTTGTTTGGTGTTTGTCCGAACGTTTCGAAGTTATTCCCCAAATGCACATGTTTATTAAAAAGGTCAATTTGAACTGCTAAAAGTAGTTCCAATGAAAAAATGTTCTCATTGTTAAGTGTATTACATTGAAGTTTTGCCCCACCGCTCACGAGCAAACGAGTTTTACAACAAATCATCACCAAAATCTTTGATTGTTAATACCTTAAAAAAATTGTTAGTTGATTTGACATCATACAGAAATATCTTTATTAATTAAAAATTCAACCATAGATTTTTAGTAGCCGTTTTGATAAAGACATTATTTTTACATGATCTATCATAATACATAAAATCCTACTTTCATGAAAATTTTACTTTTACTTTAAGAACCTACCTATATAAGTATATATTTTATTCAAATACAAATTTGAAATTAAAAAATTTATAACTGTAGTCAACCACCGCAAATCGGCGTTCAATTGTGAGTGCTACAATCGGCTAAACAGGAGATGAGGTGCCGATAGGTTAAGGGGTTAGGTGGGTTTGAAAAATTCAAAAAATCGATTTTTTTTTTTGTCTTATTAAATAGTATAATATGTTTAAAATATTCTCCTAAAATTTCAAATTGATCCGAGTAAAATTCTACGAGATAGACCCTTCAGAAGTTCCGCCCATCAGGCCATGTCAGTGCAGCGTTTCGCAGGTATACGCGTTTATCTCAAAACTCGATTTTTTAAGTCGGTGGACACGATTTCTCGAAAAGTTATGAAGCGATTTTGTTCAAATTTTGCACACATCTTTGGAATAACATTATCAAGTTATTGAACGAAGGATTTTTTTTTATTTTTATTACAACTAATTTTTTCGAGCCAACACATGACGAAAATTTGACCAAAAAATGTGTTTTTTTGTTCAAAGTCTGTCAAAAATTCAAATTAAATTTTATTTTTTTTTTCCTTCGTCCAGTAACGAGATTTATCCATGTACTAACGAAATATTTTTGGTTTTTTGATTTTAAATGAACCAATAATGAGTTATGCTGTCCACGGCAAGAGCATTTTTTTGTGAGACGTTAAGGGAGATGAGGTACCAACGGCTGAGTTTTCGGAATTTTTAAATAAAAATTTCACAAAATACTGTTTAAATATGTATCTTTGATATGCTGAATTGTTTAAATAAAATATATTATTGTATATATTAAAAAAAAAATAGTAAAAATATCCTTTTTTTGAACCTCTGTAACCCACCTAACCCCTTAAGGGGCATAAAAATAATAATAAGAACGGACTGCACTTCAATTTCCCTGGTTAAGAAATACAGCAAGCACCTACCGGCGTCAAATTAAAAATTATAATAGAATTGCACGAATTGCCACGAGTGGAATTTTTAATTCTCTATCCCAATAACACAATGTCCAGTACATCCCAAAGCACGTGCAATCTGCGAAATATGAATAGCTTACCTTATCTTTCTTATCTTGGCGGGCATATGGGAAGCATGGAATAACTGCAGTCACTCTAGAAGCTGAAGCTATCTTACAAGCGTTAATCATTATCAGAAGTTCCATCAAATTATCATTAATTTCCCCAGAACCGGACTGTACAATGTAAACATCTTCGCCACGTACAGACTCGCCGATCTCAACACTGAAAATTAAAAAGAAATTTTAGTTTGTTTTTACTTATTATCAATCTAAAAAAATTCTAAGGTTAGATTTTCGATATCTGATAATCTATTTCTTAGGCGTAATGTGACATTATCTGAAGCATGCTAGTGTAGCTAATCCCCTTATTGTGAATGCTGTTAAAAGATAAACTGACTTAATATACAGTTGTCTACGAAATAATAGGGGGCCGGCACAAAAAATGTACATGAATGCATAACTTTTTTGTAACTCATGTAACGTCACACTATAGAAGTCACGTTATTTTCCGAGACACTTGTTATTGCATTGCAAACGTTTTGCAATCAAAATAGCTTTTAATTCAAAAATAATATATACATAGGTACAAATCTAAAAGTATTTATGTATTGCGTTTATGATCCTAGTGGGTAGAGGAAATCTCTAAAAATTATAAAAAATATTACAATATATGGAAAGAGAACTAGCAATAATAGAGCAAGATTTTCACAACAAACAAAGATAAAGAAACACATGAGCAAAAAAAAACAAAAATGGTGATATATGCCCGAATTCTGTAAGAGAATCTCATCTCAAGTCACTAAAATTGAGATTATAAATTAGTGACTCTTTTTGTGACTTGAGACGATTTTGCTATTCAGTAAGGGAAAGTCACAAGAATTTCACCAAATATCATGGTGAAAATAAATAGAGACAGTCAGCTGATGGCTCGTATCGGCTAGAGATAGTCAAAAAGTTGAGCAAAAATTCACTTATCGATTCCATATGTAATGGAATTTTTTAAACTCATTTATCAAGCGAAATTCTTCATCAAAAACATAAAGAATATGAATATTACTAAGCTCATACAAAATAACGTTTTTAATTTCTGTTTTATAAACCTTTTACCTGAATCGGTTTATCAACAATTCAATTGAGACAAACAAAATTAATAATCGATAAATGTTGAATTGCATCTCTATATACATTCCGTTGAAATGAACGAGCTGGGAATTCCGCTCAAACTTGTCAAGTGGTTTGAGATCTTGAATAAGTTCCCAGCAGAAGGATTTCGGGAATCTAAAAAACCTCCTGAAAACGCCTTCTTCCAGAAGGAATGGGTCTTCCGTGCTGCGTAAACTTGCCGGAATCCGTCTACGCATATTTCTAAAACGTCAATAAATACACAATTATTCGCGTTTTTAAGAAATTTTTACCCAAAACATATTACTTCGCTTCATTTTCGCGCTTTTTTTGCAATATATTATATATTATATAAAATAATTAATTCCTCTTCCATATTTTTCGTTTTGTGAGCTGGTCAGAAGTAGATCACTAATTAGTGACTTTTTTTTGAGACTAATGACGTGAGATTGCTGACTGAATTGCAACTAGTCTCAAAATCAAATTTCACCACGAAAAGTCTCAATTAGCGACTTGAGACTGCTTACAGAATTCGGGCATTACTCAGTGATAGAAATGAAGTGCTAAATTTCTGGAAAGAACATTTTAATGGGCTTTAATTAATAATGAAGATGACGCGCCTATTGGTAGGTACTGTATACACAGTAGAATCTTAATGACACGAAAAGAGCAATAGAGAAGCTGAAAAACTACAAGTCAGGTGATGAAGACTGTATAAATGCAGAGCTTATAAAATATGGCGGAGAAGAGTTGATAAGACAGATACATGAAATAATACTTCAAATTTGGAGAACAGAAAACATGCCTGAAGAATGGTATACAAGCCTAATAGTCCCAATTTATAAAAAAAAGGAGATAAATTAAATAGTGTAAATTATAGAGGGATAGCTCTTCTCAACGTGAGCTACGAAATTCTATCAAACATACTGTATGAGAAACTAAATGTGTATGCAGAAGAGATCGTGGGAGATTATTAATGCGGTTTTAAAATCGGACGCTCGACAACAGATCAATGCTTTATCATGTCGCAGATATTCAAAAAATGCTACATTAATCACCACTGTCTCTTTATAGACTTTAAGCAAGCATTTGATAAACTCAACAGAAACTATATCGATCATCACCACAAAAATACATAAATTTGATCAATATGACTCTTATGAACTCAAACACTAAAGTAATAATGAATGGCGAAATATTTGACGAATTCGAAATGAAATCCGGCTGAGGCAAGGTGACTTACTATCAACGCTTTCATTTAATTTAACACTGCGAATATATACATACGCTGTCGACATTGTCATTCTTTCGAGAAATAGGGAAGCTCTTCAGATCGCATTCATGCGCTTAGAGCAAGCTACAAGACCAGCTTGCCTCAATATAAATAAAAAAAAAAGACAAAATATATGACACGATCCTTTCATTATAGTTACATCAGAATGGGAAGTTGTGTTTTTGAGTTCATGCAAGAGTTTAAATACTTAGGCGTAGTACTCAGCATAAATAAGGATATGTCCTTATCTATACAAGACCGAATTCAGACAGCTAACAGAGCATACTTTGGCCATATCAAACTTATGAAGTTTTCATTGATATTAAAGGAACAAAAACTACATATGTACAAAACTATAATAAGACCGGTTCTCATATACGGCTGTGAAACATGGGTCTTTAAAGTTAATGACGTGAATTTACTGATGCGATTTGAGAAGAATATTCGCCCGTATACGATTAGACGACGGTACCTACCGTATACGGTATAACCAAGAGCGCAGTGTTTTAATCGCGGGAGGAAATGTAACGCAGTTTATAAAGTCCCAAATATTACGGTGGTATGGACACGTTTTAAGAATGAGCAACGAAAGAACGACCAAGCCAACCCTGGAGGAGCAAGAAGGAGAGGCCGGTCAAGGAGACGATGGTTGCAAGACGTAGGAGACAATATACGAAAGATGAAAATCCCACGACACAGAGCGAAAGCGGACTGTTGAGAAGAATGGAGACATATTGTAGAGGAGGCAATGGTCCACCCCAGATCATAATGCCAATGATGATGGGTAGAGGAAATCACTGTACCGAGGAACAACAGTAGATAACAGAGCCATGCCTAAAAGGCTAAGAAAACAGAGATGTTCTGCCCATATGGTAGCAAATGCCTTACATTATAAGAATAAGCATAATAATCTCGGACGAAAGCAAAATATATCCGATAAAGACGAATAGTAATCCATTCAAAATAATCAATCATCCGCGACGACCTAAGTTTTTCAGTCCCCAAAAAGTACTGCTCCGATAAATGGCGAAATTTATTGTGGTCGGGTGAAAGCAAAATCGAATTGTTCGGTAGTACAGTATGTTCGGCGCCCACCCAATACCGATTATAATCCCCGATTCACCACAGAAAATCCACACACATGGCGGCAATAAAAAAATGGTATGGGGTAGCTATTCATATAGCGAGGAGGCCCAATTTATTTGATCGTTACCATATGCCAATAAAACGGACTATCAATAGGAAATGATCCCAAACATACCAACAAGGCCGTAAAATAATGCGTTAGGGTCAATGGGATTCTGACTCTCCCGACCGCAACCACATAGAAAACTTATGGACTGACACCAAAAACGTGTTGCTGAACGGAAGCCAACCAATTCTAGAAATTTATGGAAGGTACAAAAAGAGGCATGAAAAGGAACCCCAAAAACTTCGTCATCCTGACTCATAGACTCTATGCCACAATGATGTGATGCAGTACTGAAAAGCCGAGGCTATAAAGTTTAAAATATTTTTTTATTATTGTATATAAATTACTCCTATTTTTTTGTGGAACTAATATTTCATTTATTTTACTTATGCTGAAGCTTTCGTTTGGGTTTGATTGAAATATGTGAACTGTGGGAAGATAAATACAACTTATAAGATTTATTTTATGTCAAAAAATGTTAAATAAAACTGTTATTTTATTAAAATCTTTGTGAAAATTAAAAAAAAACGGTGAGATAAGTTTATTTAATTGATATTCTGTAGCTAATGGCCACATTTTTATTATTCCTCATTCAGTAATGTCCAGAAGGAAAAATTGCACACCCGAGAAACGCGCCCTAATACGAGTAAAATAATTGATTGCTGATGGGAAACTTATGTGGAAGCTCAAAATATCATTGGTTGCTCACCAACAATGGTACGTAATGCCATCAAGTACAAACCAAGTGGCCAAAAGCGTGGAAGAAAGCTAGCAATGTCGGCAAGAGAAGTTAAGTCTATCGTCAGATACTCAAAGCAGTTTCCATTTGCGGCTGCTACTGAGATAAAAGATGCCTTAAAATTGTCTTCGAGCGTTGAGACTGTTTGTCGGCGTTTGCGGGAGCACGACCTGGGCGCCCACAGTCCAAGCAAAATACCGTTGTTGACAAAAACGCATGTAGAAAAGAGACTTTAACTCGCAAAAGAACATATAAATTGGCCTTCAACCAAATGGCGCAACATTTTATGGTCGGACGAGTCGAAGATTACCAGCCAAAAGTATACAACAAAAACAATAAAGCATGGTAGTTCTATCATTATGGTCTGGGCATGCTTTTCTTGGCTAGGCGTGGGACCCATTCATTGGGTTAAGGAAATGATGACTGGCGCTTCATATTTAGATATACTCAAGGACATTATGCTGCCATATGTCAGAGACGGAATGCCGCTTGTTTAGACGTTCCAGCAAGACAACGGCCCCAAACACTCGTGCAAAGTTGCTAAAAGATGGTTTGAGGAGAGGCAGATCAACATAATGGAATGGCCGCCACGGTCACCAGACATAAACCCCATAGAAAATTTGTGGTAAGGAGGCAGTAGTCCAACGCAAGCCAACATCTAATACGCAACTATGGAAAGCTATAAAGAGTGCATGGGAGTCGATTTCGATTGAAAGATGCCAAAAACTTGTTGACTCAATGCAACGCCGTTGTGCTGCAATTCTAAAGAATAAGGGTCATGCAACAAAATACTAATTTAAATACTAAACAAAACCCCATGTAAAATTAAAAATAAAATCACCATCATATAAAAGTTTTGTCAAAATTTTTCTTACAATTTGTTATACTACTAAGTTTTTGACAGCTCAAAATTCGCTTCAGTTTTTTCTAAATATAATTTTACCTTACTGAAATAAGATAAACGTTGGATTTTTTTGGGATTTGTTTTGTTTGACATTTTGGGCTATAAGAGGGAAAAAATAAAATTTTTTGTAAAAGCGATTACACGCACTTTTTTAACCCATTCCATTTTACGTATGTGCACTACTAAGATTTTGACCGCAGCTGTACATATACATATGATATACAGTAACTCGATTCCTGTAGGTACGTAATTAAAACCGAGCTCGGTGCAAGTTATGAGGTTGTCGCAAATACTGAGGTTTTTTTCATAATATTTGAAATATTTTTTTTACTAATAGCAATCGAAGTTTGTTTTTATTATATTAATTAAATACACTTCAAAGCAATAAGTTTCATTTAAAATTAAAGAAATTTTCAATTTTGGTTTGTTCCGTACACATGGTTTCTGAGTATCTGCAGCGTCAATTTAGTAAGCCTTATAATGTTTTGGTTCATGGGCCCTATTAGAGCCATATAGTTTAGAGGAAAACACATTACCGATATTTGAGCGTGGTAGCTCTTTAACTCCCTTTCTTTGGGATGGCATGGAACATTATCAATAAGAAGAGCTTTTTCCGGAAGACGGAACTCCTTAACCTGTTTATTTAAGGAATTTAAGGATTAAGGATTCTTTGTTTTCACAAAAAATAAACATATCTTTGGAATAAATGTTCAGTGAAACCATTATTCAAATTAAGCTCAGGCCATCCAAAGACTTTTATTCATTTTGTAATGAGCGCGGATTCGCCAATTCCAGCAAAATTTGTACAAGTAAGGAAGGATACTCTCTCCTTACTTACCTCATGCCGCCGAGTCGGGTTTAAGTTTAAGGGGCGATGGGCTATGGCACCTTCCACCGCGATTTTTATATACGGCATTAAATCTCATCTCCCCGACCCATTTAGACTCATTATGGGCCCTTCGGAGCTCTTAGAAAAAGAGCCAAATTTCCTAATTTTTACTTTTGTTTTCGATTGCTTTGAGTAAATGAAGGCAGCGAATTTAATGCGAAAATATTGCTACAGTCGTGAAGTTTCGCGAACCGACAGGCAACAATAGCGAATGAGGGGACAAAACAAAAAGATGAATTAGCCTTGATGGCGACAGCAGATATCTAGTCAGTGCACGTTTTCTGGGTCTACTGCTGCGAGGTGTGTTTAAAAAGTATCACGAATTTGGTGTTTTTTCAAAAATTATTTATTTGTTCATCAATATCTATTTTGTCCCCTTCAAAGTAATCCCGTTATCGTGATGCAAGAGCCAATTTTTGTTCTTCCACAAATCCGGGCGTTTCTGGCGGATTACTTCGCGCAAATTGCCCATAACTTGGAGGTAATATCCTTATTGCCCGTTTTACCCTGTGGCAAGAAATCATGATGCACAACGCACCTGCAATCGAAGAAAATGGTAAGCAAAACTTTTACATTCGACCGAATTTGGCGCGCTTTTTTCGGTCTTGGTTCGTGGGGCAGTTTCCATTGAGATGATTGAGCTTTGGTTTACACGTCATAACCGTAAACCCACGATTCGTCACCAGTTATGCCCCTCTGGAGTAAATTTGGGTCGTCGCGGACAGTCCAACATCTCATTAGCAATGTTCATGCGATGCTGCTTTTGGTTTGGGAAATTGAGCAGTTTTGGTATGAATTTTGCGTCGCCCCGACTCTTTGTCCAGTGCCCAGGTAAAACGGTGGCACAAGTCGTTCAAGGAAGGCCGGGAGGCGCATGTCGAAATCCAAGGTCAATACCATGCTGAACATCTTTTTTGACTCTCGAGGCATCGTTCTACACAAGGAGTTTGTACCTCCAGAAAGCACTGTAAACGCGGAATTTTACAAAGAAGTGCTCCTTCGGCTGAAAAACCGCGTCGCCCGGGTTCGGCCCGACCTCGTCAACAATTGGACCCTTCATCACGACAATGCGCCGGCGCACACCGCCTTCCTCTGCACCTCTGCATTGGCCAAGATGGGGGTTCCGGTGCTTCCCCACCCTCCCTACAGCCCAGTCCTGTCCCCTACGGACTTCTTGATCCCGCACCTGAAAAGAGAGCTGTAGGGGAGGCGACTCCATCAAGCCGATTCAAAAAACTGTGACAGCCGAATTGAACGCGATTCCGGCGGATGAGTTTAAAAAATGTTTCCTGCAGTGGAAGGACCGCTACCAGCGGTATATTGACGCTCAAGGGTCCTATTTTGAAGAATATTAGTTGTATAAGCCAAAAGATTTAATAAAACTGCTTAAAAAAATAAGGTTCATTACTTTTCAATCAAACCCTGTACATAACCTGCGAAAATTCAAAATTCGCTATACTTTTTGAACAGACCTCGTATATGAGTTAGACGAAGACGATAGGTGACTAGTAAGCTGCTACTACAACAGAACTTACCAGGAGGTACGAGCAGATGTAGAAATTACGATAGTTATTAAGCATACATATATAAGCGGAGTCGCATGCCCATGGTGTTGGAAATAAAGTAAAGCAAGTGTGTTGCCATTAATTTTTAAGCTTTATTCAACAATCCAGTAATCGAACTCACAGAGTTATTGTAAGAGATTTATTTGAACTTTACCGTAAAAAAATTCGTAACAATTGGTGTCAGAAGTGGGATTGTTGAATAAAGTCCCAGAAACAGGATCGTGAAAATGGTAAAGTTGAGCGAACTCAAAGTTCAGCAGCTTAAGAAGGAATTGAAACAGCGTAGATTGTGAATTAGAAGTACAGTGCGACGCGAGAAGACAGAACCTACAGGACCTTTACGTCGCAACTAGAAACGATTGAGGCTGAGGTAAATGCAGTGAAAACTCGCCTCTGTGAATTGCAATTAAATCGTCCGAATATGTTAATCAGCGATCCGAAAGTAAAAGTACCATCCTTCGACGGCACTATACCAGTCTTTATATTTAAGCTCCAGTTTGGAACAACAGTAATAACAAATCACTGGAGTACGGGAGACAAAGTTGCTGCATTGGTTGTCTCGCTCAAGGGTTCCGCCGCCGAAGTACTGCAGACAGTTCCAAAAGCCGATTGGTGTAACAATGAGAGTCTGGCAGCAGCAATAAACAGACGTTATGGAAGTGACCCCAGGCAACAAATGTTCCAGATGGAACTGACGAATCACTATCAGAAGACAAATGAGAGCTTGCAGGATTGGGCGGTTGGCACATTTGGCGTATGCAAAAGAAACAGAAGACTTTGTTAAAAAGATGAAGTGCCAGTCATTTATAAGTATACAAGACTCGGACGCAAAACTGACAGCATACTCCACACCGAAGGGGACGTTTGAAAACAGTGCCATTTGCACTAACACAAAAAAAAGCAGCTCTCTTGAGCAAGCCAAGTCCATCGGGTTGATGTTGAAGAACCTACGTCGAGGAAGGAAACTATGAAGAAAACTCGGATTTGAAGTGTTACAACTACGGTAAGACAATGTGTAATGAAATAGCAAAACAAGTAGACAAAGAACATGCAAGAGGAATGTTTAAACTCATTTCTAATCCCTACAATGGGTTTAATGACTGTCAGTTGAATGCGCGAAGTTTGTATTCTGAAAAAATTGACTATCTAAATTTTTTTTTTTTTGATAATTTGAACATTGACTTAATATGTAGTACAGAGACATGGTTTAAAGAGAATATTGATAATAATATATATTCTCTGTGCGGCTACACTGTTATTAGATGTGATAGGACTACGAAGACTCGAGAAGGTGGCATTGCTTTATACTTTAAAAATAATTTTAAATGGAAAGAGATCTGCAGATCAGATCATTTTAAAGAAATCGAATACATTTTTGTTGAATTTTATGATAATACGAGGGCGCGTCAATAAGTCCGTGACTTTTTGTATTTCTGACCTCTTCACTGAAAAAGAAATACTGCTCCTGTCAACGGGCATCTGTCAGTTGACTCCTGTCAAAATTTGAACGTGCTGCGTCAGTTAGTTTGTGTTTTACAGCTACCTTTATCAGACTACCCAGTAATTTGAGGAGAAAATGGAAAAAACTGAATTTCGTGTGCTTATTAAGCCGATTCATCCTTAGAAACCCACTGTTTCGACTGTTGTTTGGTCTCTGGTGTGTAGTGATGGATCCATGTTTCGTACACGGTTACAAAACGGCGCAGAAACTCCTCCATATTGCGATTAAACAACGCCAAACCTTCCTGTGAAGTTGTAACACCATTGCGTTTGTGGTCGACCTTGAATTACTCTTCATTAGGTCTTCTCCACACATAGGATTAACCATCTAACCTAAATACGTATGTACATGTGTATGCTAAACTTGCCGGGTATACACACTATTTCTGCGATTTTCCTAACGGTTTTACCTTTTCCATTATGATGAATAATTAAATTTCTGACTTGAATTAAGCTCTGTCCACGCTGTCTATCAATGTTTATAGTTTGGACTATTATTCCACAAAACACGACTGAAATTTTACTTTAATTATTTATGTTTGGTTCTTTCTTTGCACGATTCTACAGAGAGGAAATTAATTGTGGGATCCCCCGTTTTAAAGTGCCAAACAATCGCAATAGTGTCAGATGCCCGCCTTCTTGACATCAATTTTGTGAATGATGCATGATAAATTTTTTATACAATAACAAGGAGGTAAGATTTGTAAATTATTATTATTTTTTTTTAAAAGTCCTATTCGAATACCCAATAGAAAAATAAAAATATTTAATTTGCATTTCTTACAAAAATTTCGAATTTTAAACTGCATGCTATGCGTGTCCGAGTTCTACATATATTGAGCCACTGTGAATCAAAAAAGTATTGGCACACTCGAAAAATCAAAGTTTTAAGCAATTTGCAATGGTATATCAACCACTCCTGCACAAGATAAGATGAATGTTTTGGGTCATTACCTTGTTGAAATTGTCAAGTTGTCCCATTAAGGCCCAGTTTTTCGACACTCGGACTTAAATTTTCTTTAAGAATGTCGCCATACACATGCTTATCCATTGTCTCATCTATGAGCACGAGCTTTACGACACCAGATGCCGCGAAACACCCCCAAACCATCACATTTCCTCCGCCGTGTTCAACTGTTTTGAGCAGTTTCTTCTTTTGAAGCTCATATGTGGCTTTCGCCAAATTTTTTGTGCTCCATCTGACCCAAATAAATTGAATTTTGATTCATCACTAAGTATGGTGGTGTTCCAAAAAGAGATGGGCTTATTGAAATGCTGTTTAGCAAACTCTACCCTCTTTTCCTTACTTACCTTCGAAATGAAGGGTTTGCGTCGAGGAACCCGGCCATGACACCCAGCCTTATATAGGGTATTCCGAACAGTTTGTGGGTTAAAATTAATTTCAAATGAATTTTTCAGGGTCTCACACAATTTGAAAGCCAAAGTTTTTGCATTTTGTGCTACCGTGGACACCGCAATTCGCTTCTGTCGTTCGGTTAATTTTTTTGGGCGACCAGTTTTGCTCCCCGGAGCTATTTTGCCAGTATTGCAATAATGCATAACGGTGTTTCGAACGCTGGACCATGATTTATCGACAAGTTTTAGTTCTAGGAAAATTTCTGCACCACGGCCCATTTTGCCCCCCCTATGCCCGTTGAAATCGCGATCTAAGGTGATTGCGACTGTATGAATAAGCAAAAAACAATAGCGGAAATAACGGGAGTTTACCGTTATAGGGCCAAAAGCATAAGCTAACATAAATACGAGGGGTGCCTTTTATTTGGCAAGATTTGGCAACCCTGGTGTTGCAATCTGGCAACTGACAGCTGTATCGCAAAGTTTGACATTTTTTGGCTTTTACGTACTCAGAACGTTTTGAAATACCAGCGCTATTTGTATTGTTTACAGTATTTAAATCGAGAACATTTTCGGGCGATTATTCTTTACAACTTTCGACGTGGATTAACTCAGCAACATTGCATGGATGAACTTAATTCAGTTTTTGGCGATGAAGCTCCATCAAGGACCAGTGTTTATCGATGGTATGGTGAATTCAATCGTGGTCGTAGTTCACTCCAAGACGAATTTCGTGAAGGTCGTCCAAAATCAGTTGTTGTTCCGAAAACCATTGATGCTGTGCGCGAACTGATATTGCAAGATCGTCATGTGACCTATAGTGAGATTGAGACAATCTTAGGCATTAGTGGGACCAGCATACATTCAATATTGCATAAACATTTGACTGTCAAAAAAATTTGTTCGCGTTGGGTCCCACACAATTTGTCAATCGCTCAAAACAAGGCTTCGAAACACGTCTATGACATCGTGACAGGTGATGAATCATGGATTTATGCGTATGAGCCCGAAAGTAAACAGCAGTCGACTGTATGGGTGTTTCAAGATGAGCCAAATCCAACAAAAGTTGTTCGCGCACGAAGCACTTCCAAGCAAATGGTCGCCTGTTTTTTCGGAAAAACTGGACATGTTGCCCGTACCTCTAGAACAACGCAGAACAGTAAATTCTGAGTGGTACACAACCATTTGTTTGCCAGTTGTCTTCCAAGAAATTAGGAAAACCAATCGCCAAAGACGGACCACTCTTCACCAGGACAATGCGAGCTCTCACACATCGGCTCAAACAACTGCATTTTTGAGCACCCAAAACATCGAATTAATGGGTCATCCGCCGTATAGTCCTGACTTGGCCCCGAATGACTTCTTTTTATTCCCGTACGTAAAAAACAAACTGAGAGGTCAACGTTTTTCGACACCTGAAGAAGCGGTTGCGGCATTCAGAATGCATGTTTTGGAGGTACCTCATTCAGAGTGGCAAAAGTGCTTCGACAATTGGCTCAAACGCATGCAAAAGTGTATAGATCTTCATGGAGAATATTTTGAAAAGCAATAAAGTGATTTTCGATGATTAAAATTTGTTTTTGTTCTCTAATTCCGAAATATAAAAGGCACCCCTCGTAATATGCCAATACTTTTTTGATTTGAATTTGTGCCTTATTTTACCTTTCAAGGTTGAGCTGTAAGCCTAAATCGAAATTAATTTGTTTTTTGTTCAGATACGTAATAAATAAATACATTTAGAAAATACTGTTTTCTATTTTTTTATACTTTCATTAGAAGAAAAGTTATAGCATTGAGAACTTTGATTTTGAGTGTGCCAATACTTTTTTGACTCACTGTATATCCGCGAGCTTTAGTCTAAAGCATGACATTGTAACACTACTTTACCTATTAATAATAAAGCTGAAAACAATTTAAGTTTACTTTGTTTTCCGGCGAAGCGGATCGCAGTAAAGCTAGTTTTGGAACAAAACATTTTTACAAACAAAATTGAGTGAAACGAATTAAAGCAAATTCTTAGGTGATTTCGCTAGAACAACATTTACATATATTTTGTTTTTCTGATTTGGTGGTTCGAATGCCGCGAAACCTTCACACTTTTAAGCTCGCGAACTGCATTTAGATTCATGATTGCTAATTGTTGGTAAGGTCAAGCAAATCCTTTTTTTTATAACAAAAGTCGGGGTTGTAGCAGTTTATGATCAGCCTCCTGTTCCTAACTTATAGCCAACTGAACACGTTGTGCGACATTACAACTTCTTAAAGTTACCATGAATCCACTCAATGTTTTTAAGAACATGTGGCATTAAACGCCTGTCAACGTTAAGATGATGTTCTTATTAGTAACCATACCGAGGCAGATATAGATGTGCGCAATTACATATACGAGTTTTAATTCATAAATTGAACTCAACTGAGGCAACTCAAGATTGAATAAAGCATTTTCATTCTTTAAATTTATTTATACTCACCATGTCTCCAAATTGCTAAATTTCTTCGTTACTACCTTCCCCAAATCTATGCCCAAACGGTCAACGATTCTCTGGGCTAAATCCGGGTGGGAAGTGCCAGAAAACACTTTTATGTTAGGCATCCTGGAATGCAATGTATTATTGCTTTTAGGTATCTCCTGTTGATCCAAATTGCCACCAATAACACACTCAACACGCGCCGGATTAAGAGATAGAACTGGTTCACATTGCCCTAGCATAAGAAAAATTTCATCTACTTCTTTATCACTCAGTTGTTTTGTCTTCAATTTTTTTTGCAGGTGTCAACAGGGTTAATTATTAACCCATGGTTACACCTAACTCCGCATCTACACTTCATATAATTCATCTTACAATCGAAAAGTCAGGTGTAGACCGCGAATTTTATTGATACAATATATATAACTACCGAATTTCTTCCTTTCCTGTTTTAACATCAGCTAACATTTTGTAGCAAGAATAATAGAGAAACCAGAGGTCGCAAATAATGTTGTTGTTCTTGTTGTAGTAGCATAATCATTCCCCATACTTCCATACGGGGGGCTGGAATGACAGTCCTTGGCCGGATATAAATCCGGGTCGTTTCGGTAACGTAGAACCGAGTGTCGTGGAAACGTCGCAAATAATTGTTGACCGTTTCTCGTTGTCTGCAAATAAGTGTCTTTTACTCAAACTTTGAGAAAAAACTCAAAGAACATCCGATTGCAATGGACCTTAAACGAGCTCGCTTGCGCTCGGCGTGCAACCTTTTTTTTTTTTTTGTTTTGCTTTGTTCTGATTGTTCCCCAACCGTTTGTTTGAGTGAAACGAAGAAAAAGGGCTTTTGTGTATGCATTGGTATGTATGCGAGTGTTGCTTTGGCTAAACATATTATTTGCGTTCGTGAATTGTGTGTGTGCGGTTAAATAATATATTTTGTGCAAAATGGGAAGAGTTTTGAATAAAAAGGGTTGCTCAATTCTTTGAATTTAATCTGCAAAAAAATAAATCAATTTGTAATATATGCAGTTTGAAATTGTCAGGCACTCATGCTACAAATTTAAAACTAATTTAACTACAACACATGCAAAAATTTATAAAGAATGGGACAATAACGAGGAAAAAAGAAAAGTGACGTATCACCCGAGTGAAAATTCGATTGTTTCTTTAATATTAAAAATTGTCAGCACCGATGGAAAACTATTTCTGTTCCTGGACAGTGAAGGGCATGAACCCAATAACACTTAACGATTTATTAGTTATTAAGTTCAACTCGTAATAAATAATAAATATATACGTAAAAAATGATGCTTAAAAAAACAGCAAAATCATTGGAAATAAATTTAAATTGTTCTTTAAAAAAAATTAATTTCTTTTTATGTACAAGGCAAATTAACTCGATGTTCTTAAAAGAGCGTCACACAAATGGCTGAACTCAATGCGCTTAAGAGAAAACAAAAACAAAAAGAAAAGTAGTCTCTTGCTCAGAGCGAGAGCGAGTATGTATGCTTTTTTCGGATGTGTTCACGAACATAGCGTAAAGAATAAAACGGTGAACAGTTATTCGCATGCTATAACAGAAACAGATAATGCCCTCCAAATGCACCGTGTCGTACGAGCTCAGGAATAAGCAAGCAAAAGGAAGAGAAATTACTTGTTTGTAAAGAAAAAGAGTATGGGAAAGCAATCCTTATCATGTCGGTCTCCTTGCCGCGGGGATGAGGCTTAAGTGGCGAGTTAATCCCATTCTATGGAAATTAACTTACCACGAACTAAGAGGGCAGCTTCATATAGGAATTGGGTATGCACTCAACCGCGGAACGGCGGAATTGGTGGCCACCCACGTACTATGTGGAGAGCACCGTACCGACAACCTGGCAGGAGGTATAAAATGCATTTTCCTACAATGTGGAGGCTAACCAAGGATCTCTCTGCACGAGGTAACCCACTTCTGGGAAATCCTCCCGTGGAGCAATCGACGGCTCGGGCATCGGATGTGCAGGCCCGAACCCCACATTCCCCTATGACCGGAACTGACACCCAGGGTTCCGGAGGAAGCGCACTACTAGTGGTGAAACATGGCACATTGGCTATGCCAATGGAGAGCCGAGTGAGTGTGAGCGATATACCGCCGTCGAAATGATCTGAAGCAACTGAACAAGTTGTGGAGGATGCGGAGATGGCGGACAATCTCTCAGTAGACTCAGACGGATCTCTGGTACCGAGTAAGTCTTTGACAACGGTTAAACCTGGTGTGAATCAGGTAAGTACCGGTAAAAAGACCGAAGTTATTGGACATTCGAACGCAGGTGTTGGTCTAACCGCAAGGCAGATCAAACGAAGAAGACAGAAGGCGAGAAAAGCCGAAGCACTAGCTAAGGCAAGGACTCAAGCAAGGACTCGACACCTGTAACGGCAACGCGAAAACGGGGCAGAACAGAGGATTCCTCTGTAGCGCTGCGCTCTTCCGGAAACGAAACGGGATCTGTGCCAACGACCGGGAAGAGGAGAAAGACAAAGAAGAGGACAGTCGAGAGACGGAATTCGGAAATGACTGCATCCTCGACCCAATCCGAGGCAGACAAACCTTTGCCTGACAAGGCAGAGGCTAAGGGACCTCAAATGTCGAATGACACTCTTCCGTCAACGTCTGGCGAATCATTCGCGAGAATGGCAGCAAAGGCAATGACGGTGAAGATACATACCGACAAACAAGATGGTCTACTGTCCAAAGGGCAACAAGACTATCTTGACAGCTATCTTTGGAAAGCTATCGGTGAGTCGAAAGACGCGCCGACGTTCGAGGGGAAAAGCGTGGTGGACGGCATCGTAAAGGTGCACTGTTTCAATGCTTTTTCCCGAGAATGGCTAGAAAAAGCGATAGCAAAGATTTCAGCCTGCGAAAACAGCAAGTTTATTCTTGTTGAGAGTAGCAAAGAAAGGCTGGTACGAGCGAGTGTTTGGATTCCGGGTCCTTCCTGTAATTCAGCAGAACTCCTCAAACGCATCCGTGTTCAGAATAAGGATCTTGACACGACTCTCTGGGGAGTATACTCGTGCACCAGGCAGAAATCCGCTACCACTTCGGAGGCGGGTTCCCACCTGGTACTGGGTATCGATCTTGGGTCCCTCAAGGTTCTTAAGTCGAAGTACGGGTGCCGTCCTCACCTACATCTGTGGCGGATCCAGTTCCGTGTCCAGGATAAGGTGGAGGACAAAGCGTAAATATACTCAGTCTCATGACTGAAGTAATATTTACACAGATAAATCTGTAGCATAGCAAAGCGTCTACGGCTCTCTTGTGCCGTAGGCATGCAAAACTGCAAACAAACCCCCACATAATACTTATACAAGAACCATGGGTATGTCACAAGCGTATCTGTTGTCTAAGTGCTATGTCGTGGGGACAAATACTTCATTGTGAAGGGAATGTGAGACCGCGATCATGTATTATCATGCCGAGGTTTATCGAACACACGATGTTAAAAGAGCTATGCTCCGGAGATATTGTTGCTGCAAAAATAAAGTACTTGAAAAGTGGGAACAGTGTCGAAGCTATCATAGTTTCGGCCTACCTACCCTACGACTCTTTACAGCCACCTCCTTCGAGGGAGCTAAGAGAAGTGGTCAAGTACGCAGAATCCAATAATCTGGGACTAATAGTGGGCTGTGATGCAAATTCACAGAACATTGTGTGGGGAAGCAGCAAATGCAACCCCAGAGGTCTCAAGTTACTGGATTTTATCCTGTCATCCGATTTGGTCATCCAAAACACTGGTAACAAACCAACTTTTGTGACCAGAAGGAGACAAGAGGTGATTGATTTAACACTTACCAATAGGTCAGTTGGAAATCAAATCAACCGATGGCGAGTTTTGGAAGAGGACTCTCTTTCTGATCATCGTCTTATCGAATTCCGACTGGGAATCGACACAATATCAATACCTTCCGGTAGGAATCCTCGAAATATGGACTAGGACAGGTATGGTGAGCTTGTAACAGAGCGATTACCAAACCTGAAAAAAACTCAAATCAGCAGAAATGATTGAAGATGCTACTAAGAAATTAGAAGGTACTTTAATCAATTGCTTTGAGGAACTGTGTCCACTCAGGCAAAGCAGACAGGGGAAAGCGGTTCCTTGGTGGAACCCTGAACTGCCGAAGCTTCGTGTACGGTCCAGGAAACTTCTTAATAAGGCCTTGAAGACCAAAACAGAAGAGGACTGGGCCAATCATCGACTTACACAGAGAGAATATAAGAAAAAAGTACGGCAAGCCAAACTTGAATCCTATAGAAATTTCTGCAGTAACGTCGAAGAAATGAGGGAAACAGTGAGACTTTGTAAGGTCCTTCATTTAGACCGCTCAGTAAGGCTGGATTCCATTCGAAAACCTGATGGTTCATACACCATTTCCAAATCGGAAACGCTTAATGCTCTACTCGAAACCCATTTTCCGGGTAGTAGAACTCTCTCTGAATTTGAGAGTGGCATGAACAATGACGGTGGCAACGGTGGAGTCTCTAGGTACAGCTGGTATATTGCTAGTCGGATAATGACAAGGGAATCGATAAGGTTTTCCTTATCTTCCTTTGAGAACTTTAAGTTCCCTGGACCTGACGGAATATATCCAGGAATGCTTAAAAAAGGAGGAGACAGGCTGATTGAGGCCCTGAAAAGGATGTTCACAGCCTGCCTTGCATTTGGTTATATACCATCCCAATGGCGACGCGTAAGAGTAGTATTTATTCCGAAACCAGGAAAAGATGACTATTCCCTAGCAAAAAGTTTTAGACCAATCAGTTTGACATCGTCCATGTTGAAAAGTCTGGAACGAGTGGTGGAAAAACATATTCGAGAGGGTATTGCCGAGAAGTCCACTTAGTAGAAATCAACACGCTTACCAGAGTGGAAAATCATGTGAATCAGCCTAAGGGTGCGACCAGAGTGAGCGCTGAAAGCCGAGCCGAGATTGCCAGTGCGATAAAGATTGTCAGTGCGATAAAACTGATTACATACAAGTCAATACAAATAAGCTTGTGTATAACACAGTGAACGCCGACAAAAGCAGAGAGCAAAGCCGATGAGTGCGAGAAAACAGTTTCAAAGCGTTTTGCGCGCTTTTTTGCATTGTTGATGTTTACTTTTTAGAGTGCAGTTGTGTTTTTTAATGGTTTAAAAATAAAAAAAAATGGATATCGATCAAATAATCATTATATAAAATGAAATTCACCAAATTCATTCCTTTTTAGTGTAATTGGATGTTTTCCAAACTCTTTTGTGTTAATAATTGCATTAATCACACTAGGAGAAGCAAAATACTCTTCATCAGATGAATCCATTACCGTGTACAGCAATTTTATAAACACAAATGAACAACAAAACTAAATGACATAAGAGCAAAATACATGGAATAAACAGAATTTCAGCGCTGATTCTCGCATTCACTGTGTTATATACAAATTTTCTTCTCGCATGAAAATAAGCGTCAATAAGCTCGGCTTGGCTCCGCTCGGCATCAGCGCTCACTCTGCTCCCACCCTTACACGATCTTGTTAGCAAGATTGAAGCTGGGCTGGAAGCTGACGAATACACAATGGGCGTGTTCGTGGACATTGAGGGGGCTTTTGATAATGCCCCTTTCGGCTCGATATGTTCTTCTGCCGAACGACACGGAGTTAATCAAGCCATTATAAAATGGATATACTCCACGCTCTCTGAGAGGCTGTTAACCGCTGGTGGGAGCGATGACGAGCAAATCACAGTCAGGGCCAGGCAAGGATGTCCCCAAGGGGGTGTTCTTTCTCCGCGGCTGTGGTGCTTCGTCGTAGACTCCCTATTAGTGGAGATGAAGGAACTCGGCTTTCACGTCCAAGCATATGCGGACGACGTCTGTGCGCTAACATCGGATAAATCCTTAAGAAGACTTTGCACGAAAGTGCAGAGGATTCTTGACAAAATCGATGAATGGTGCATGAGACAAGGTCTTTCCGTTAATCCGAACAAAACAACCATAGTCTTGTTTACGAGAAAACGGAAATTGGATGGACTCAGTCTTCCAACACTGAAATTTGATGTCAGATTTCCATTGCGTGAGCAATGGAGCAATCCAGAATGCATGCAGGGAGGTTTGACGGATATTTTCTTTACCGATGGTTCCAAGACTGAAATAGGGTCTGGAGCCGGATGGTACTTAAACGATAGTAATAAGTATCACTATGCTACGGGGGGAATGGCAACTGTTTTCCAAACAGAAGTTTTTGCCATCCTAAAAGTAGCCGAATGGATAATCGAGAGGAGATGGAGCGGGAAACAGATTGGAGTCTTCAGTGACAGTCAGGCTGCATTGAAGTCCCGGGAGAACACGAAGGAAACCTCAAAGATTGTTCAAAAATGTAAGAAGAAGCTTAATTCTGTCGGAAGACAAAACAGGCTTGTACTTATATGGGTTCCGGGACACTCCGGTGTTCAAGGAAACGAAATTGCCGACGAATTGGCCAACCGTGGATCATCGGTGCCCCCACAGGGGCCAGAGCCAATAATCGGAATCAGTCCCGCAGGAATCAAGAATTGGATCAACGATTATGTACGCAATCTACATAAAGAGCGATGGTCCGGCCTAGAACGCTGCAGAACTGCAAAGTGTTTTGTGTTAAGTCCGAACAGAAAACTATCAAACTTTCTACTAAAACTTAGAAGGAAAGACATTCGGTTGATGGTCGGTATCATTGCAGGACACAACCCATGGGGTCAGCATATGACCACCGTTGGAATCATAGAGGACCCTGTATGCCTGTCATGCTTGGAGGAGGCGGATAACACTGAGCACTTTCTCTGTGAGTGTCCTGCCTTTGCTAGAGCGCGACTACGAGTATTGGGTTCCGATGTCATGGGAATGAGTAATATTCGTTCTCTAAAACTGGAGGATATTTACAGATTTGCCAAAGAATCTGGAAAATTCTCACAGGACTACTAACTATCTCTATCTCTGTCTCTATTCTTTCCTATCTCTTTCTCTGATACTTTTCTCCCTCCCTCCTTGACTATCTACCCCCTTTCCATAGCTTTAAATACAATGGGCTTTTTAGCCTGAGTGTTTTAGGAGCCACCAAATCTCCTGGTGCTCCTTTGCTCGACCTCTTCAAATTCAAATTCATGGGAAAGCAATGGGAACAACCAAACAGAAGATATTAAACGCACATACACACACACTTTCTTGGCAGCGTCTTCCGCATAAAAACGTAAATAACTGCATTTGGAGGTTTTATATTAATTTGTGTCTTCACAATTTAACATACGGCATTTCGTTTTTATTAGTTTAAATCTCAGAAATCACAAAACTACCAAACCAATCACTGAGTTTTCACAAATACGTAATTTTTCCTACTTTTTTTGTTTTGTTCGTTGGTTTTGCATTGCGAACTTCTCAAAATCGTGAAAAATAGAGTAACTGTAATGGCGACATGCGACACTAAACGCGTCAATTATATATATATATGTACATATAACATTTTGTAGTTTGGCAACTCAAACAGCCATTTGGCAGATATTAATGTGGGGTAATGCAACGATTAGACCATAACGTTACTTTCATAGTTTCATATTCGGAGTGGAGTGGTCGAAGTGCGAATCGAAAATAAATAGTTTACGTGACTGGATCCATTCAAGGTTTAAGTAGATAGCCGAATGACCAGTTACGCCAATTCATTTGAGATATTTACTTTAAATATCATCGGAAATGTCGCCGTAGATGTTACAAATGTCAGCCGAATTATCGTCGAAGTCAAATGCGTCATGCCTTCCATCCCTGGACGGCACTGTCCCATTCCCTATATTTAAGCTACAGTTCAAAAGAACAACAACTTTAAATCACTGGAGTACTGCAGACAAAGTTGCTGCTTTGGTTGTCGCGTTGAAGGGTTTCTCCACCGAAGTACTGCAGACAGATAAGCTGATCTGCGTAACTATGAGAGTCTGATTGCAACAATGTAAGAGTCGTGACCAGAGGCAACAAATGTTCCAGATGATACCGACGAATTGCTACCAGAAATCAAATGAAACCTTCCAGAAATATGCCACAGAGATTGAGCGTTTGGTGCATTTCGTGTATGCAAAGGAAAGTGCAAATTTCGTAGGAAAGGTGAAGTGCCAAACATTGACAAGGGGTATACGGTATCCGGATACCGAATACTCAATACCGAAAAGGATGATTTCGGAAATAATGTATTTCGCACTGACACAGGGCACAGCAGCTGTATTCATCAAGCCAGTGCACAAAGTCCAGCCCCTGCGGGTTACGTTGGCTAGAATTTGCCCGCGGTAACGGATGCCTGTCGTAAGAGGCGACTAGAATCCACTCCTCAGCCTGTTAGCCATGAGCATTAACTCAATGGTAATAGGCTGATCGAAAAGGATGCATAACCGGCTTGATGAAGGTGGGAACACTGTCGGCATTGGAGCGTCTGACTACCTAACAGTTTTCCTGGCAGACAGGACACCAGGATTGAGACTAGTAAGATTCTGATTACGGCATACTGGACACGATTTGGAACTGAGGTAATTGGGCTTGATGTGTTCCTCTGCAACCTTAATAAACGGCTTGAAACCCCGAGGAAACGGCGTGCAGAAAGGAACACCATCACCTCCGTCCTATTAAAACCTTGGCAGGTCTTAAGATACGTTCAATGATCGTAACCACTAACACTGGTTGTGTAGGTTGGGTTAAGATGACTCCCCATTAATTACGATTGGGGCTTGGCTCTGAACTCTGGACCCCATAGGGGCATGGATCCTTTTAGGAAACTACTTATACTATCGGAGACAGCGGTCTTAAGTTTGGATGCAAAAGCATGGAAAAAATTATCGAAACACCTAACACTAAAACACAAAACCAAAAACAAACACCACATGAGCAGGCAAATATCGTTAGGAGAAGCTCTATTGTGATAAATTCATCTCCCCTTAAAGACTACCGAAGCAATATAGCAACCGGCGGAACAACGAACCTAATGGCGGTATTCGCAGGGCACAAAAACCGCATGTCGCTAACGCTGTGAAAAAGGCAACAGCAAAGCCAGCAGGACTTCTGACGAGCTTCCTGAGCTCTGCCAATAAAGTTGAGCCAAACAAAATGGTACTTCTTCTTAATTGGCGCGATAACCGCTTACGCGAATTTGGCCGAGTTTAACAAAACTCACCAGTCGTTTCTTTCTCGTGCTAACCGTCGCTAATTGGACACTCCAAGTGAAGCCAAGTCCTTCTCCACCTGATCTTTCCAACGCAGAGGAGGCTTTCCTCTTCTTCTACTACCACCAGCTGGTACCGCATCGGATACTTTTAGAGCCGGAGCGTTTGTATCCATTCTGGCGACATGACCCAGCCAACGTAGCCGCTGTATCTTTATTCGCTGCGCTATGTCTATGTCGTCGTAAAGCTCATACAGCTCATCGTTCCATCGCCTGCGATATTCACCGTTGCTAACGTGCAAAGGTCTAAAAATCTTACCCAGAATCTTTATCTCAAGCGTCGCTTAATTGTCATCGTCCACGCTTCTGCGCCATAAGTTAGGACGGGCATTATGAGAGTCTTGTAGAGTGTTAGTTTTGTTCGTCGAGAGAGAACTAATAGATGAGACCTATTTAAAATAGATCAATTTTATGTGTATCGCGCAAATTATTATCGGTGGTGTTTTTCTATATTTCAAAAATATAATTTTAGTAATGAAAATTAAATTTAAATTAATTGAATCTATTCTATAACTTTTATTGCAAATTGTAGTTGAACAGTGTCAAAGTCGCTGGAGGTCACTTTGCGATCAATATGTAAAAGAAAGTTGAAAGAAAAGCACCTTTGGGAAGTGCGGCGAAGCAGTTTGGAGGATGGCAATATATGGAATCGATGGCGTTTTTACGACGACATGTGGCGCCACGAAGGTAAACTTTAAGTATCTCTCATAGTTATTACTCCACAAGCTTCGATAGCAACACCCGAGTACAGGATGCGTTACATTCGCCGCTGATCGTTGAGGTTTACCCTGAGGAAGGGTATGAGCATCAGCCACCCGTCGGAACAAGAAATAGCCTCCAGCGCAACTACAAGCAGAAGCAAAAGGAACGAGGAACGTTTGGATACGCTGTGTGGTGCTGTTAGCGAGTGGTTGAAGAAAGATACAACTCCAGTACTAGTAAGTAGCAACGCCGATTTTTTTAAGGTGTTGGTTACTTACCTGATAAAACATTCGGCCTTAAATTCAAATTTTAAATTTAGTTTTCAGTGATGAGCAAATGTGTGAATGCGATTTGCCGCAAATTTCATTATTTGTTTAACAATGAAATGTGCATGGTCGTGAAGTTTTTATTTTCTTGTTTTTTTTTAACATGTTAATGTGCAATGTATGAATTAATGAATTGCTGTTATATTAGTGAGTTGTAATACAGAGTAAAGTAATTATATTCCAACAATTTTGAATGAAGTTTGTAATGAAAATATCGCATTGAAATGATAGTAGCCTTAAGTAAATACATTTTTTGTATATTATTAATTTATTTATTGCGATCTGTTTGATACCATTTAACAATATTTATACTTAAATCAAAGATACTGCACGATATATGCATGGAAAGCACCCACCCAGTGGTGCAACCATTCCTCAATTTTTGCTTTAATTGTCCTTGGAATATTTCGATGTTCGAGTTAGCTGCGGTGCCCTAAAGTTGTATGCCATATGTCCATAGTGGTTTTAGAATAGCTGAGAAACAATAAACCCTTCCGTGAGTCATTTCATTTAGATTGCACTCTGCCTACTCAGATTACAGAGGTTTACTGCTCCAGCCCGATCACAATCTGCTTCCGATCCAGTATGCCATAATCAGGATCTTACTGGAATCAATCCTGATGGCCCGCAGGCCATACTGTTATATTATCACCAGCTGCTCCTAACGTGGAGAACAGTCGCTGACCAGGTAGCCGCCCACTATGAGTCAGACGCCCCTGGATTTTTTTTTTGCGATCACCATGCCGTACATGGTGAAGGGGACACTTATTTGTGAAAGGCGGTGTCGAGTCGCCTTTGACACAGAAACCTCATCGGAACAGCTGGCTTTTATACCGTGTCCTCCGTCTCTGCCGCTCTTTGTCGGGGGTTATTTATTTGTCACAACTTATTCGCAATTGACCCGCTACTACAGGCCGTCCGGCTATCCGCAACCTGCCGACCCCCACGGTAGTTTAGAGGCCAGCTTAGTCGTCCGATCCCTAGGGAGCGTGGACCTCCGTAAGTGCTACTTGTAGTGGGGTACTCTTGCCATCTAACCTACCTAGGATATGAAATAAACTATATTATAATATCTATTTTGTGTTTTTTTCCATTTTTTTAGGGCTAACGAAAACAATTTTGAAATCAGGAGTCTAGGTAAAAAGTTAGGATTTTTGACACTTTTTCTATACGGTGTGCGGTGTGTTGAACTTCCCAGCAACCGCAACCCACACTTCTGAATGCTCTTTTCTGGCTTTTGGTGCTGTAAATTGGCTCTTCGAAGCGTAACGATGCTGCTGCATGATTTGGAATATGCTGGCTTTCAGCCCTTTATTACTCACCAAGACGAATTTTTCTGTGGAAAAAATATATATGTACAATTAATATGTTATTCAAATTCTATATTAGCAAAATATTAACCAAGCAACATTTTCACTAGCTTTAAGTGCTCCCCTTCCAATTTAAATCCAACTAGCAGTTATAAGCGTTGTCACCCCCACAAGGCCAAAATCGACAAAATTTCATTTCATTTGGTTATACAAACCCTTTAGAGCTCATTGCCAGAGAGCATGAATTAAGCTCGATCTATTTATGCGATTAATATGTGTGACGAAGTAAAATATGGTAAGATGTAGTTTATTTCTAAAGGATCTTCCTTTCACCCTCGTTCACTATTTTCTAAATTGAGGGCGGCTAGCTTGGATCCAGTGCGTTTAACGAGGTATGCATGTTTGCTTTCTGGACCACTCCATCGGCTTCTGGGTAGACTTTTCCGATGATACCATGATACCATTGGAACATTTGCGTTGCGTATAAAACTGTGTCACCAATTTCAATTGATTTTGCAGTTTGGCATCACTTGGCATGTCACGTTAAAATGGGTAGGTCCATTTTATACCAACATGACGGGATCTTTTATGATTTATACGCTTTCGCCCTTGAATAGCTGTCCACGGAGCTTGAGACCTCGCTTGATCGCGAGGTACACGGACCGTGTTTATATTAACTCCCACATTCGACACGTTAGTAAGAGCTGCAACAGCATTAGTATAAGTAAATGAAGCCCTGTGAGTGGACGCAGTCGACGTGTTGGTATTAGCAGCAGTACCAGTGGCATAACTGAGAGAAGCAGTAGGTGCAGTTGTCGACGTCATTACACTATCACCAGTGACGGATGATGTTCTGAATAGCTCTACTGCTATCTTGGCCTCTCTTAACACAGCAGGGTCTCATGATTATTAGTGTAGTTTAAAACACTAGAAGCAGCAACATTGCCCGAACTCTAGTATTAGAAAAATGGGAATTGGCAACAAATGGAAAAAAGAGCAGCGTCGATGATATGTGATGACGACGAGTGAGTAGCTGCACTTAATTTGTTTTTGGGTGTGTTATCGCTCTTTGATTTGACTACAGATGCCTTGACAAAGGCATGCTGGTATTTGACCTCAACAGTGAGAAGAGCAGTCTTTTTTAGAGACCACTTAGAGCTAATAAATAAAAAAAAGAGTTTAGAAATTCATAAAATTCATTCTTTAACATTGAAAATTCAAGGGGAAAAGAACTCAAGATCTCATTGAATTCTCTTAGAACGCGGGCAATAGGATCATAACGCCCATAATTCGTGTTAAAAAATTTAAGATGAAATGGGTATGTGTTACATAGAGTCTTAGCAGGGATCTAAAAGTGAATGCCTCGCGACAGAGATGAAGAATCAATTTCAAAATCTAAATTCAAAAGACGGTGGGACTATAGGCCTTCTACTTTCTACTTTCACAAGCCAAAATGCCAATTGAAGATATGAACGGGAAAATCGTAACTGATTCCACACAGCAGCTTAATCGGTGGTAAGAACACTTTCTGGAAATCTTCAATATCCCCGACTGTGACCACGGCCAACTTGAGTTCAGCAGCGGAAAAATAAACGAATAAGCGATATTGGCTCCTCTCCGCCAACGATAGACAAAATAATTTGAGCGATTAAGCCTATGAAATCCGGAAAATCAATTGGTGTTGACAATATTTCTGATCCTGAGGTGTTAGTCCATTTCTGCGGCTGTTTTTCAACTGCATGTGGGAATTGTAGAAAATGCCAGAAGACTGGATGCAAGCAATTTCAGTAAAAGTTCCAAAGAAAAGATCATGGGTTGATCATATTGGCACACTGTAGATAATAGCGGAACAGGTTAACGAGCTACAGGAGCCTGGAAGACCCACTTCTTCGGACGACATAGTACTTCTCTCCAGCCAAAAAAACCACATGCAATCAAAACTGAACCCTTTAGTATATCAAGCGTTGGCCGAAAAATAAATTTTGATAAAACTAGAACTATGGACACCAACACTTCCTCTGCATCTTTTAAGGTTTACCACAAACTAATTAAAGAGGTGGACGAGTTCACGTATTTGGGTAGACTAATAGCCGTAGCCGAATGGGTTGCTACGTGACTACCATTCGGAATTCAGAGAGAACGTAGGTTCGAATCTCGGTGAAAGACTAAAATGAAGTTTTTTTAATAAGGGTTGCACCTCGACGGGCAATGACAAACCTCCGAGTGTATTTCTGCCATGAAAAAGCTCCTCATAAAAAACAGCGGAGGAGGCGCTCCGCCAAACACCAAAAAAAGGGTGTACGCGCCAATTATATATATATGTATATATGAGGCAAGAATATGAAAGGAAAGGATGCATTTACTGGCATTTAGTATTCGAAACCATTGAGCACAAATACCAAATTACAATTGTTCAACTTCAATATCAAACCTGTGCTGCTCTACGGCTGTGAAAAATGGTTGGCGTCCAAACATCGAACAAATTGCAAACCTGCGTGCAATCTTGCGAATCTGGTGGGCGGATAATTAGATTTCCAACGAAGAAGTAATGAAACGGATTAAGCCTATTTGTGGTGTGCATCTTATTGTTCCACAAATGGAGGGACCAACAGTTTTAAGCCGACTAGGACGGCAAATGGTTTTTATGAGGCGCTTTTTCGAGCTTTTCAAGTAAAAGCAATAAATAATAATAATGGCGAGATGGTCCCTTTACTCATACACAAACTCAGTTGATCAAGAATGGAGTCCGTATTCAATGTATTTACAGTGTACTGCAATGAGAACTACACAACCGAAATAGCAACCTGTACTTTTAACGTTCCAGAATTTTCGAATTATAACTTCGAAATCCAAATGAGCTCTACGAGTGCGTAGTCTCCAACTTAGTACGGCAACCATATTTTAAAAATAAATTTTTAACTGCTTTAGTGATGTAGCAGTCCCATGTCACAAAATGGCTATATTTTCTTGTCTGGAAGGTCGTCCTTTGGAAAAAATTTCAAAGGGCGAAACTTGACATCAGCAGGCCAAATCGATAGTTTCAGAATTTGGTCAAATAACGATGGCGGAACTCTTAACTTAAAATAATTTTTTTTAAACTTTGGACATCAGTATCCTTTTTTAAGAGTTTAAAACATAAAATTTGATTTTTATCAATGTTCATATTTCTAGCAGCATAAGAAGTAATATCGTCCTCCGTAACAAAGGAGTAAGAAGCAACGCTTTATTCGTAGCTAATTCATCTAGCTCAATGCTATAATTTAGATTAATCACCTTGCTTTCGCCCTTGAATAGTTGTCCACGGCGCTTGAGATTTCGCGTGATTACGAAGTAATGGAGCTGAAATTGCCTTTCACAGTTCACATGTTGGTGTAAGCAGCAGCAGCATAAGTAAAAAAAAGCAATGTAAGTGGGCACAGCCGAATTGTTGGTATTAGCAGCCCTTATGCTGTTTCCTGCTCTCCTGTCATAAAAATCATTGGAATTGTAGAAAACCCATATTCGTATTCCAAAGCAGCTCCTAAAATAGTAAACATAGAATTTGAAATTTGATGTTGTTCTTTAGATTGAATAACAAACTATTGATAAATGCCAAAATGGTTGCAGGTTAACACTTGAGTTTTTCAATAAACAGTAAGAGGGAAACCATGTTTTTTTCTTGTTTTTCACTTTGCTCGCTTGTTTTGTCTGATACAAAAACAAAATCATTTTGAACGTACTAGATAATTTTATTGGCTCCGATGTATTTGTTTTCGTCGATAAAACTTCTACATCAAACGATATAATCTTCTGTAGACGTACTTTCTATCTTTGCCGCGGTTCATCATATTTATGTTGAACCAAATTCAAAAGGTTGTCCACACAAACACGTTGATTTTAAAATTTCCAAGTTCAAATAAAATACCTAGTTTTGGAATAGAGATGACATATAATCAATCATATACATAGCAATTTAATTTCAATAGCTAGTAAAATTCCTTTCAACTTTGTTATATAATACCAAATACATCAAAATATAATTAAATATTGAATATCTTGGTAAATTTTTATTAAGAGTGTAACAATGCGAAAATAATCATTAATATTAAATTACAGTCCAAAAATCCAAACATAAAAATCAAATAAAATTTCCAAAATATACATATATTATATATAGGTGTAAATGTAAACATCTCCTTATTTTCAAATTATAGCAAACAAATTAATAAAATGATCAATTCTTACTTTGTTAAATTACAATAACAAAAATTCATATTTTAATCATGTTTCGTAGGATTATGAAATTGATAAAATATATATACTTGTAATTAGAAATCCTTTTCTCAGTTAAACTCAACGAGTAGTTGACACACTAACTCAATAGCTAAAATAAAAATCCACCTTTCGGAGTATCTACATTTGGATTAAATGCGTATTGTGTTTCTTCTTCTGTAGGTGCTACACGAGAGTCTTCTTCTTCGTTGCTAAAGTATTGTTCGATTATGTAAAATGATTTGTAATAAATGTCGCGGTTTTCATGGGACTGTAGATATTCAATTTTGTCTAAACCTAAAAAGAAATAGATTTATATGTATTATAAAATGTTCTATTCAAAATTACAATTTTAATTCCTATAATGCATAGATACTATATATGTACAGAATTCCCTAAATACAAGTTTATTTCCGAGTCATAGTAAGTATAGTCCAGCAGATTGACAAGAAATGAAATAAGTCCCTTTAGGCTTGACGTACATTGGGAAATGTTGTAAAATTATTTCGGAACGAAAAACCCACTGCATTTACTGTACGCAAGTAAACAAAGAACAATCGATTCAGACTCCATTATTTTCACCTTGTTGGCTATGTGAATAAGCAAAATTCGGCATGTAAACTCGGTAATCCCATATTAAATTTATTTACATATTTAAATAAATTTACATTTACATATGTCGAATTAGCGTTGAAAGCAGTGAAGTTGCGACTTAGCATCGTTAAGTTTTTTGTGGGGTTATGCGGACAACTGAAACTAATTTATTTTTCTGAATTTTTTAACTTTAATTTGGAGCACGCTGTACACTTTTGTATTAATTTGTATATTAAAGTAGGTAAAATTAAAGAAAAAATGCGAATCACTAATTTATTTACACTTATTTCCCGAGATAAAAAATTAGGGCATAAATAAGACTGAAAGTAAAATGTAATATAAGTGCAGTTTCTTCTATTATTGTTCGAAATGAAAAGAAATTTAGGTTTTGATTTTTCAATAAAATTTATATAAAGCTTACAAAACTAAAACCTGAAGGATTTGTGGATCCTTAAATAAAAATAGCAACGTCAAAACTGCGGGCAGTGCGTGCTATGTGTAGGAGAAGATCGCTCACCTCGAACCAAAACCAAGTTACCTATTAGCATTGTGGTCTACCCTTTGTGACGCACTTGGAGCTCATGTAAATATTCAGCACTCACCGCTTTTCCAATAAACAAGGTAATGTACAGATTTTTACGTTACAACAACGAAATTGAAAACCTTATTGGTGGTGAAAATGTAATACATTTTATTAAAGCGCTTCGGATGAGATGGATTGGCCACATCATAAGAATTCCCAACGAAATAATCCAAAAAAGGGTGTTTACTTTGCGTCCAATTGGAGGAAGAAAGAAACGCCCACCCAAAAAAGAGATGGCTTGATGACGTAGAAGCAAACTTAAAAGCGATTAACGTTCGTAATTGGAGAAATGAGGCAAGAGAGATACTGAATTGGAGGAGGATTGTTAATGAAGCTATGGTCCACCACAGACTGTGAAGCTAAGAGAGAGAGACTATAGATTTTATAAACCATTTTATTCGAATACCCTTATTTTTGACATTTTTCCGCAGGACCAGCAGCACATTTGTAACATATTAGTGAAAATGGCTGGTAAATTAGCAGAATGATGAAGACGATATAAAGGAGCGGAATGGCATAGATTTTGAATTCAGCTCCTTCGGAGATCAAGAACTTGTAGGGGCCCCTATTTGAGACGGATGCATGAAACTTCGAAGGATACGTATGTGTTATTGACCTCAAATAAAAGTCTCAGCTATCACACAAATCCCTACATATAGACCTTTTGGCAAGAAGTATTATCAGAAAACTGCGCTGTGCACATCTTCATGAATTGGCAATAGGCCGCTCTTCCTTCCGTGAAGTAATACTTGACGGTTGACGTCGCACTAAATAACAGCGCAAATTTTCAAGAATCGGGAATAGGCAGCTCCCCTCTCCGTGAAGTGATACTTGACGGTTGACGTCGTGCTGAACAACAGAGCAAATCATCATGAATTGGAAATAGGCCGCTCTCCCTCCCGTGAAGTGATACTTGTCGGTTGACCTCGCGTTTAACAACAGCGCAAATCTTCATGAATTGGCAATAGCCCCCTCCCGTGAAGTTATACTTAACGGTTGTCCCCCGTTTTTAGTGGGCGAGCCCAAAAGCAAGTCTCACACTTTTCGGCTTTCAATGCTTTGTGCCACCTCGGCTAAACAAAAAAACTTTTAAGTTGAAAAATAACGTGCATTTTGTTCAAAATATGTCTGTGGTGTTGAGATGGGAGCATCGCCGAGCAAATTATTCCGTTTTCAAGAACATCGAGTCTGAAACAATATTTAAAAAGTAAACCAAATCCAATAGGATTAAAAGCTTTGTTTTAGTGACACATAATGGTTTATTACTGAATTATTTTATATACACAAGGACCGATGGTAAGCCAAATAAACATTTAGAAACTGGTGGTACTGTCAGACAAAAACTTCTAACACATTCCAGCGAAGGTAGTCAAGTATTCATTGACCGCTATTATATCTCTTTGTTGGATAAAGGAGTATTTGCGACAAGTGCTATTTAACTTAACAGAGTGCAATGCCCAAGGAACTTCGATCAAAAACGAGGAACGGGCAAAACTTGAATAAAGGAGTATTACGAAAAATTCGTAAATATGATAAAATGTGTTTAGTGAAGTGGATAAATAGCCCCTATGTATAGCACTAACAGCTTTAGCATTGACTGAAAAATGGATACAGATGTTTATGTATTTTTTTAATTTCCCCTAACTAACGTCCATAAAATTATCCAGTATGCTTTCTAAAAAAAATCTAGATAAATATTTAATTTTTAATTTTCAACACTTTTCTTAATTTTGGTGCGGTTTTCAGGTTCCCTATAAAAATTGTTAAAAGATTAAATAATATCCATCTGTAAACATTTTATACAAAATTCGGAACAAAGCACATCTTTCCACGGGAATTCAATGGTAATATTTAAATAGTTGGCAGCACGGATAAAATATTAAATAAAAACAAATTTCCCATTTGCCTAAAGAAAAGAATTGGTTGGGCCATCCTCATAAATAGAATGCTCCATCTATACCTGCCATATGAGAACTATGAAAAATTCATCAATTTCGATTTCCTCAATGGGCGACGGCATTTGATGCATATTTGGCAAAATGACTTAAATAGTCTAACCTTGTAGAAAACTCAAAATCGTACTTTCAACTTTCCAATACTGCAGAACTCTTGCATCTAGAGTTCCTACATATTTGACTAAGGTTTTACTTTTTTAACCATATAAATTGTTGATCCAAGAATCCTTATACTAGAAAATCGCTGTTTAACTCTCTAGTCATTTCGAAAAATCTTGTCCATTTTGCACTTCAAACATTTGCATTTAAGCGTCTTTCTGCCATATTCGACGAGGAATATCAAGCCAATATACATACATTCAACCAATTGCATTTTATCGGGAAACAAATTCGCGATAAATACCATTGATACTGACGAATGCGCTGCATAGCCATCTGTGAACTATATTACCTTATATATAATTATAGGGGTTTTCAGTAAGAGCGCTTCAACTTTTGAACTTTTTTGAATAAAACACAAACGGTTTGACTTTTTTAACTAATTTTTTTTTTTATTATCGAGTTTGAACATATACATTTAAGTATGAAATTCGATTTCTTTTGCATGACCACCGCGTGCACGTTTTACGAAGTCCAATCGTTGAACCCAATTTTCGACCACTCTTTTGCATAAATCGGCCGAAATTCCAGCAATTTCGCGTTCAATATTGGCTCTGAGCTCACAAATCGTCGCCGGCTTGTTACTCTAGACCAATGACTTCACATAACCCCAAAACGGGACGGCTTGTTAAATGGACCGTAAAATGGCCGTAATGCTCTTAAAGTAGCAGCAACAGAACGATTATTTTCATACAAAATTTGCACGATTTGCAATCGTTGCTCAAGTGTGTAGCGTTCCATGATGAAATGTATACTAATGAAGTTTACAAATGACAAGCGAAAAATAAAAAATATTGCGTCGTTCGCCCTCCCTATCGGAAAAAGTTGAAGCGCACCTATTGAACAACCCTATATATGTGCATATATTATATATAAGGTGTGAAAATAAGAGTGTTTAAATTAATTTTAAAACTAATAGCTAATACTAACTAATAGCCCAAAAAGCTTAGTGGCCGAACATAATTAACAAATTTTTAAACAATCGACTTGTTGCTAGTTCATTAAAGTCTACATTTAAACACGGGACTGTGTGAAAGAAATGATCGGGCATGTCGTGGAATACGAGTCGGAGACGCCGTCTGTCGAAAATACAAAATCGATTAAAAACCGATATCCGAATCAACTGCTTCGTTCCGCTCATGTGTTGAAATAAATTGTGTGTTTAATTGTAAACAATTTAGGCTTTTATAAGTTTTCCGCAATTATTTCAAATTAAAACCAGAAAACATAAATAAATAATGACTCACATTAGTGCAATATTCGTGTCAAACACAACGTATCAAATGGTGAAGTTTAAGAGATAACAGAAATCCTTTTGTCGTGAAGGTAATAGAGTCTAAAGCAGAATTTGCTTTGATAATTGTTTGACCGTCCATGTTTGTTTTCCTTTGAGTTTTTGCTTATCTAAAGGGTGGTTAAGGTGGTAAAGATGGTTTCTGGGGTTGATTTTGAATAAAATACATTTTTTTTAGGAAATTATTGTCATTTTTTCTTTATTATGATAATATTGGTATGGCTCAAATGGCCTCGACGGCACACCTCCATTCGATGGTCCAAATTTTCGATGACGCTGAGGCATAATTGAGGTTCTATGCCGTTAATGTGCCGAATTATCTCATCCTTTAGCTCTTGAATTGTTGCTGGCTTATCGACGTACACCTTTTCTTTCAAATAACCCCAAAGAAAGAAGTCCAGCGGTGTCGTTGACGTTTACGTGTAGTTCACATTCAACATCGGCCCTTGAAATTTAACCACCCTTTATTATCCAAACATTTCCAATAGGGTTGGCGTCTCTGGCACTGTGACAGTCCAGTCCAACGTTTTAATCCCACACACACCTTCGGCTTCGAAGCTTAGGATGTTGTTGTCTTCTTGTAAAATCGAATGTTGACTAGTTCTTCCAAACATATACGCAACCCACGGTAATAATGCTTTTTGGTAAATTTTATTCACCAAAACTGGACTCAAATTGGCGGTAAACGAAAACATTAGTAAAACCCGTATAACCATATTTAATGCAAAAGCACAGCCCATAAAGTCTGCGTTCAACTTACAAATATTTTTAAATTGATTAAAAACACAATATAAATGCATAGTTTAAAAAATATTTTACTAATTTATTTCTACATTCGATACGTACATAAGTTACAAAAGCTAAAACAATAACGGGATTAATCACTTCATTTCCAACATTTTCCAGCAAAATGTAAACACGGAATCCGGGAAAAGTTTGCGCTCACGTTTCTTTTAATAATATTGTTATTTAATTCGATTTTTTCTCGTTTTTACTAGCTTTTTTATTATATTTGACCACCTAGCGGACTCAGTTGAACATTTTATTTAAAAGTGGTAACAATTTGAAAATATGGAAATCACAGGAAAAGAAATTAGTATATCGGAAAGAAAAATTATTATAAAATTGGGGAAATATGGAAATAGTTTCCGGAATCCTGGCAAAGCTATTGGGAGAACGTTTTCTCTGTTCAACGCGTAATAAACAATTACAAGCAAACCGGGATTTTAACATCTAAGCCCAGGGCTAGGCATCCACGAATACCATCACTACGAGAAGAGTGCGGCAAAATAAATATGGCAAAGATTATCCCTCGAATTACTTTATCAAAAATTGTTGAGGAAGTGAGCCAAAAATTAAAAAAGGGGTTGTACGGCAATTGCTAGAATAGTTTTACATAAAGCTGGATATCATGGTGGAGTCGCTCAAAGAAATGCGTTTATATTACTTCTGAACAGACGAAAGCGCATTGAATTTGTTAATAGGCTTAGGTTAGGTTTGGCAGCCGCATCGCACATAGAAACAACGATGCCACTTAGACCACGAAATAATAATATAATTTGCTAATATCTACATAAAAAACCTTGGAAACAAGTTATTTTTTCAAACGAAAATAAATTTTATATTTTTGGATTAAAAATCATCAAATTGTTTGGCGGAAATCAGGTACGTCTCTTGAGAAACAAAATTTTGTTGGTACATTCAAACATGGTGGTGGTGGAGTTATGATGTGGGTCAGTTTGAATTTATTGAATCGAAGATGGATAAATGGGGGTGTTTGAACATTTTAAAAAGAAATTTGAAATGGAGTGCCAAACATTTTGGCTTATCGAGAACGTTTTAGTTCCAACAAGATAATGACCCAAAACACACAGCCGAGGTCGTTACGCTTTGGCGCTTGTACCACGCTTCAAAGAGAGCTCAAGACAGCGCCACAATTGCCGGATCTCAATCCTATTGAGCATCTATGGGGTCTACCGCTTTGATAAAAAAGTTCCCGGAACAACCGCCAGATGACGCTCTAAGTCAACTGATTTGAGTTCTTGTTTGTTTTGTTATGTTGGCACATCTGTGATAAACATTATACCACAATTGTATCGCCATTGTTCGACATTTATAAAAGTTACGCCGTCTTGAATGAATTCACCTTTGCACATGTTTTCGATTTTTTACAGTTTTAAAAATGAATTTGAATTTGCAAAAAGTTTGCATTAAATTTTGTGTTAAAAATGGATTCAATGCTGCGGAGTACGAAACGCAATGCAGACTTCAGGCAAGAATGAACCAAGACCAAAAAAACGTCGTTTTCAGTCAAAAAAAAAAGCGATTGCCAGAGGGTCAGACCGTTAATAAGGACCATTATTCGGACGTCGTGATATGTTTACGTGAAGCAATTAGCCAAAAAAGAAAGGACTTGTGAGAGAACAACTCGAGAATTTTCACCGTGATAACGCACCGTCGCACAGCGCCATCATTATCCGTGAATTTGTTACGAAGAACGAAACGAAAACCATCCAACAGTCATCGAATTCACCTGATATGGCTCCCTGCATTTTTTTCTGTTTGATGGAGTCAAAAAGCCACTACGGGGAATGTGTTAAAACAGCCAAGAGAAGGTAATGCAAAAATCGATCAAACGCTGGCACAAGTGCGTTGCAGTTGATTGGGAGTACTTTGAGGGCCATAATATACTTTTTGAGGAATAAACTTTTTTTGTTTTTTCTGAATATATTACGGGAACTTTTTGATCAGGTGGGTATTAAAAGAAATAATTCGACTTAATGTAGTAACAAGTAAAGTGGCTTTCCAAAATATTATTTATAAAGCTTTTTCTGCGTGTTTTAAAATTGAATGTCGACATTCTGTTTTGGTTGCTATATTTACATGTTGCTGCAATTGCTTACTGTTATAATATATAAAAAACGAAGTGAAAAAATTTCATAACTTTCGTTTTTTAACTTATGTACTATGCAATGAGGAAATAAATATTATATATAAAACATGTTTTGAACTATGCATTTTTATTGTGTTTTTATTCAACTTAAAAAAATTTGTAAGTTGAACGGAGACTTTATGGGCTATGTTTATATAGCTCGTTTTGCTCATTTTCGAAATATCTTTTTTTGTAGACGGCTCTGGAATAAAGTTATTGCCAAAAGCTTATTTATAGTCCCAAACGACTTTTATTCGAAATGTGTATTTATAACGCTACAAAAGTTACAAACTGTTTCAGGGAAGTCAGCGCATTCGGAAATTCATCTTAAGGGGGAAGTCTACTGTGACAAGGGAAAAAACAGGCTTATTTTCCGGATTTTATTTCTAACAAAATATTGCTCGTACATAAAATCTATTTAAACTCTTATCTTTATTATATATTTAAGTTTTTGAAAAAAAAAAATTTTAAGTCAAAATATTCAAAATGGCCGCTGTGGCACTTCTGCAAGCGCAGGTCCGCTTTTCTTAGGTGCCTAAACGGTGTACATGAAATCTTACGTTTCGGTGATCTAAAACAAAAAAACAAAATATTGTTATCATATACATAGTATTGACTCTCGTCTGACGTAGGATTATGTCGATAAAAAATTTTGGCGTTGAAAAAAAATTCTTGAAATTTTTTTCTTTTTTTTTGCCTAAAATTGATGTTACTATTGTTTATAACAATTTAACAAATAACGATATCAAAAAAATTCTATGTCAGACGAGAGACACTATTACAGAGAATATATAATTAAATTCTTAAGCTGATTCATTTATCAGAACTCGAGATATCGTGTACACCGTATAGAAAAGCAGACCTGCGCTTGCAGAAGTGCCACAGCGGCCATTTTGAATATTTTGACTTAAAATTTTTTTTTTCAAAAACTTAAATATATAATAAAGATAAGAGTTTAAATAGATTTTATGTACGAGCAATATTTTGTTAGAAATAAAATCCGGAAAATAAGCCTGTTTTTTCCCTTGTCACAGTAGACTTCCCCCTTAAATACGGGAGATTTTTTATGAACCAAAGTCATAAAAATGTAATAAATTCAAAATATAACTTGAGTTTGAAATTTGTTTTGCTAATTACCATACCTTTCTATAATTTATTATCAAATAGCTCGTTCATTTCCCATATATTTTTTTTGCAAAACTATACCGTTTTATTTAATTGCAATTTTGCCACTTCAGTCCTTCTGAATTAAACATAACAAACTTCTGCAACATGGTCTTCCATTTTGGTCTTCAAATTTTTCCCATGACGGAATTGGCTCAAAATGACGGAAATGGACTTAAAAAATTTGGAGATTTCCATAATACCATATATGGGCCATAAACTTATTCTTATTACTTAATACTACTAAATTGTTTAGCACACTTAGTTATGATTTTATAGTAATATTTTTTAAAGCTTATATCGTCCCCTTACTTAGTATTAAAATAGCTTATAAATTGTTTGATGTTTTGAGAAAATGAATTTCAAACTTTTTGTCGAAAGTAGCTCTCACTCAAATCTCGTTATGTCTGTAAATATTTATTATTTTTTGACTGACGTTTTGACCCACTTTGTGGAACTAGAATTTGACAAAATTTTGACCACATATAAAATCGACGATGGAGAGTCCAAAAATTCAATAAAGAAATAATAGCCTATGAGCACATAGGCTATTGTTATACTAAGGGGACGATATAATGTAAGCTCTTATAAAATAAAATAATAAGCATATGTACCTCCACACTCTTCTATTGCCATTGCGTACGGATTTGGACGTGCAGCGAATTTTTCTCCGGCCTTTAAAATATTTTCCAGTGCGTTCAAAACTACTTGAACGATGTCTGAATCAACGACTGTTAGAAAGTCACACATCGGTGGAATACAGCCAATATGAACCTAAAGAAAATAAATAGATAAGAGCGTGATTGTCATAGAAGTAATATACAAATTGTAAATCAAAATTAAGAAGTAAATATGTTACAAGCGGAGTTTAGAAAAACCAGCAGGAAGATTTGGAAAATTCGAAGAAGGGTAATATTAATATTGTATAAAACCAAACAAAGGTAATTTCGCAAATTGCAATAATTGCCAATAATTGCAATATACCACGTTTCTATAAATGTACTAAACAGTAGAAAATAATTTTTCTTAGACTCGTAGAATTATTCTTGATAAATTTGGTTTTCATTATAAACCATTTATGAAATCTATATATATAAAAGAAAGTTATGTTAGTTACACTATTTATAACTCGGGAACGGCTGAACCGATTTGGCTGAAAATTGCTGGAGAGGTAGCTTAGGAGCAGGAAACGGTAGCTTAGGACCATTCGAACGCGTTTCCGTGACGTCACTGTAAAATGTGGTATAACAAAACGCAAATGACAGCTAAACATAATTTTGTCTATGGTTAAGTAGAAAATTTGATAATATAAATTTTTTCAGAAATATATAATCACAGGAATTTGTATTCTCAATCACAAGAGCAAAGCGAGGCGGCCCATGAAACGGCTTGGTTGGCAATGCGAAATCGTGGAGCGAATAACAGAGATCAGCAAGTAGATTTAGTAGTTCAAATAAATGTACCACTGTTGAATCGCCAACAAAAAGAAGTTTATGATACATTAATGAAGGCAATTGATGATGGAAATGGTGGTTTATATTTTCTTGATGCCCCTGGTGGAACTGGTAAGACATTCCTAATGTCAGTAAATTTAGCCACTGTTCGTGCGAAATTCAACATTGCGCTTGCAGTTGCTTCTTCTAGAATAGCAGCCACATTGTTAGAAGGATGCCGCACGGCTCATTCAGCATCAAAATTGCCGTTAAATCTTCAAAAAATTGAAGAACCAACATGTAATATTTCAAAAAACTCATCAATGGCCAAAGTTTTATCAGCAATAGAAGCACTTAATCGAACATTGAAAGATATACGCAATGACTCGAGATGTTTTGGAGGCGCAATGATTTTACTGTCTAGTGACTTCCGCCAAACAATGCCAGTAATTCCAAGATCAACGGGTGCTGACGAAATAAACGCTTGCCTCAAATCATCGAATCTATGGCGCTATGTGAAGAAACTTCAGCTGACAACAATTATGAGAGTTGCATTACTTAAGATACATCTACTGAAGATTTCTCTGAGCAATTACTGACTATCGGTAATGGTCGAATACCTATCGACGAATCGAGCGGATTGATTTCATTTCCTCAGAATTTCTGTAACTTTGTCTCATCGAAAGACGAACTTATCAATAAAGTATTCCCAAAGCATTCCCGAGCAATTTTAGCGGCTAAGAATAAAGATGTAGATGACCTAAACTACATAATTCAAAATGATATCATTGGAACCATGCATTCATTCAAATCCATTGACTGTGTAACAAATGAAGATGAAGCCACCAACTATACAATTAAATTTTTAAACTCCTTGGATGTGCCTGGCTTACCACCGCACAATTTACGCCTAAAAGTTGGCTCCGTAGTAATCATGCTTCGAAACATAAGCCCACCGAAACTTTGCAACGGTACGCGTTTGGTGGTAAATAAATTGATGAACAATGTGATTTACGTGACGATACTCAAAGGGAAATTCGAAGGTGAAGAAGTTCTCATTCCGAGGATCCCGATGATCCCAACCAATCTTCGGTTTGAGTTTCAAAGACTTCAATTTCCGATCCGTCTTGCATTCGCCATGACCATTAACAAATCACAAGGCCAATCCAATGTTCGTGGTCTGAATCTAGAAAATGAATGGTTCTCACATGGTCAATCATATGTCGCATGTTCACGGGTCGGAAAACCATCTGCGTTGTTTGTTCTTGCACCTGATAATAAAACAAAAACTGTCGTGTATCACAAGGTGCTTAACTGAAGAGTGCAATCTATTAAAGCTTCATTGAAATACTTAATTAATAATAATAATAAAATTAATAAATCAAAAATCTGCTTTTTTATTGCCTCTAGGGCGGAACAAAGTTCGTCGGGTCAGCTAGTTTATAATAAAAAACGTGGAGCGTATATAATTAATTTGAATTAATAAGAATGTACATATGTACATTCTAAAATTACAAAATGTGTGTATATAAACACAAAGTGTTTACAAGTTAATAGTAAACATATTCGTGCGTAAATTGAAATTATTTTAGTTGCTACAGCGCCAATCACTGGGTGAGTGTTTCAAAAAGTATTTGCTGGAAAATAAATATAATATTAACGGTCTGCTTTTCGACTTTACTACAGTGATTGAATATGACCTATTATCATAAATAAAGTATTATTATAGGTTTTCTTATAAAAAGAGTGAAAAACTTGAAAACGAAGTCGACGAAAATTATCTTTCATCATCGCAAGTTATTAGGGAAGAGTGGCTAGAATAGTTAATAAATTATATACCATGTATCTTTTCGGAACAGTTCACGGCTTTAAAAACTATGTTTAGCCTTTCCCCGGACTTCATATTGCAAAACTATTTTATACAAAGGTTTAATTCGATTTGAACTTTCTGAAAATCTCCTACCAGGTCTCCACATAAAAAGTATGACTTTTTTAAATTTAGTATAACATTGTGAATAAAACTGTTAGTATTATGGATAAAGTGTTTGAAAGCCAAGCAAATCGATTTTTTAAACAGTGTATAAACTAGAACGACAAAGCACCACCCCCCGGTGTCCTGGGTTTAGGTACGCGCATAGATTGCAGCCTGGTGCGCAAATGCGTTTGTTAAAGAATTTATAAAATAGGGGAAAATACCCAAACAAAAAGATAGGAAAGGGAAGCATTCTCATGACAACAGGTTCTACGTTACGACCATGGGCTGCCGCCCCAGTAAACTAGCCCTGTCTAGTGGACCCTACCTCACCCCTCGACTTTCATCATCAGCTCCAAGTAGCAAGACTGCTCCAAAAACTTCTTCGCAGGGCTGGCATTGAGCCCATCCTTGGACCCAAAGTATATTTCTGCTGCGTTCGCCAATGACGGCTCCACCTAAGCTAGACGGCTTCACTGCCATCTAGTGCCCTCAGCCCCTATCAAGTGGCGGTGCGCAAACTTAAAACATGAAGATTTTGCAGCTCAACACCAACCACTGACCTACTATGGCAAACGCTTGCTGAAAATAATGTAGATGTTGCTCTTCTTTCTGAGCCCTACGAAAACATCAACTCCCACAGTTGGATGTCGGACTCTGAAATGGGTGATGACTGACAAGTTTCCCCAATGCAAGAAGCCGATACCAGACTCCGGCTATACGTGGGCGAAATTAGATGGTGTTTATTGTGCAAGCTGCTATGCGCCGCCTAGATGGCCGTTAGAAACCTCCGCACGCATGAGGGAAGCGTCCAATCCTCGTTACTGGGAACTTTAACACTTGATCGAGAACCTGGTGTAGCATGCACACAAGTCCAAGGGGACGATTGGTGGAGAAAACCTTCGCGGCAATGGACTTCGTATTTCTTAATACTCCCGGAATTTTCACTTTCGATTGCTGTAGAGGGCGGTCCATAATTCACCTGGCATATGCAGGCCGCGTAACGGCAAATCGAGCGAAGTGGAGGATCGAAAAGTCCATCCACACACATAGTGACCATTTGGCCGTAATAATAGAAATACAGAAGGATAGGCGAAACTATAAAGATGGAAGACACGACAAAAGTGGAAAAAAAACGGCCTTCAATGCCGAGACATTTAGGGATGATGCCTACCTTCCCATGAGTGCGGACGGTTTGGCGGAACATATGGACGCCCAGATAGAAGCCGCTTGTGATGTATCGATGCCCAGATGTAGATAAAGCCTGCATCAAGGCGCGAAGAAGAGCAACAAGAGCGCGTTATCGACCAACCTTGAATGGCTTTCATGCAGAGTATAGAGCACGAAAGCAGGAACTGAAAAAAGCAATTAGAGAAAGCAAAAATCGTTGCTTCAAACAAATGCGAGATGGTGCAGATACTGAAACCTGGGGACTGGCGTATAAAACGGTGATGCAAAAGGTGAAAGGCCCTAGAGCACCGCAGCACTTGCTGCAACAAATAATAGTGGCGCTCTTTCCTCCACAGGGGGAAACAAGCGACAAGGAATATGGCATAAATGCAATTCCAAACGTGCAACCGGTAACACCGAAAGAAGTGCTAAACACACTAAAACGTGTAAAAGACTGTAAGGCGCCTGGGCCAGATGGGGTTCCTAACATTACACTTAAAACCGCGATACGGACTAAACCCCAGATGTTCGCAAGCCTATACAGTGCTTCCCTAGCCGAAGGAACCTTCCCGAAGCGATGGAAATTGCAACGATTGGTGCCAACCATCCGCATACAGACCTCTTTGTATGTTGGACACAATTGGGAAAATTTTTGAGCGTATCATATGTGATCGCCTGCAGGAGAGCTTAGAAAGCCCCAGCGGACTCTGATAAACAGTTTGGCTTCCAACGAGCAAGGTCAACCGTGGAATGCTATCCGAATAATCACAAACATAGTTCGGGAAGCTATCAGCGGGGGAAGCTCCTCCATGAAATATTGCGCAGTCATCACATTGGATGTAAAGAATGCTTTCAATTCGGCAAAATGGTCTAACATACTGCTAGCCCTAAAACTTTTGAAAGTGCCATGTTATCTCTTGCGCATTATCAGAAGCAATTTCAGCAACCGTATTCTACAGTACGATACTGATAATGGGGCAAAAAAGTACGAAGTTACTGGTGGGGTCCCTCAGGGATCGGTCCTGGGGCCAACATTCCGAAACGTTATGTACGACGGGGTCTTAAAACTGAAACTTCCCGATAAGGTGGAGATCGTAGGATATGTTGATGATATTGCGCTGGTAGCGGTAGCCAAACGATTAGATCAGCTGGAAGCAAAATGTAACGATGCAGCGAGAGTACAGCGATGGCTCGGTAATGCGGGATTTAAGCTGGCAGCCCAGAAAACAGAGGCCGTGATTATAAGTGCGTGGAAGCAAAAAAGAATTATGAGAATCACGGTTGGCGGTCACGAAATATTTTCACAGGAGGCGATTAAATATTTCGGAGTCATGCTCGACACGAGGCTAAGCTTCAAGCATCGTCTGGCAGTAGTTAATTGTAAAGCAGCGGCTGCCAATGGCGACTCATATCGACTGTGACGGACTCTATCGTATTATATGCGGCGCCGATATGGGCTGAGGCTAAACATAGCCATATGCGCGAGGTAGTTCGCACCCACAGACGCGGCGCCCTACGTACTGCATGCGCTTATAGAACGATATCAGACGACGTAATATGCGTTATTGCTAGAAGGATACCAGTGGACATTCATGCGACGATAGCAGAAAAGGCGGTAGAAAGAACGCGATCGATGGTCGAATGGCAAAGAAGATGGGATGAGTCAACCAAAGGCCGGTGGACTTAGAAACTCATACCGAACCTTGAAGGGTGGATAAATAGGAAGCATGGCGATATTGACTACTACCTAACTCAGATACTCACCGGACACGGCTGCTTCCTTGAATATCTACACCGTTTCCAGCTGGCCGACAGCCCTTTTTGCCCGAGTTGCTCGAATACAACTCGAATACAAGCCAAACAACTTTATAAATATAAAGCCTATCCGTTGATTACAAAGTTTTTGGGACCTTTGCTAGCAGGTGGACAGTGGAGATGAAGTATTTTAGACAAACCGACGACGGATACAGACGCTTGAGCCAAACACTCACAACAGTACCGAACTGAAGACAAGACAATAGTTTGTGAGTATCGGACTATTGCATTTTCTCCGATGTTTAATTCCCCCCACAGCCGCTTTCGAAGCCAGTGGGAGGAGTGAATACCAGCGATGGCGTAAAATCTCCATACGCCCACAGGAGCGGAACCTGGGCACAGGAACCTGTTGTGTCAGTAGACATAAATGCGGCTCCCCTTGAAGAAATGCTAACGCGGTTCCAGGGTGGAAATCAGCCGAGGAGGAGGAATATTATAGTGTTAGTGGGAGCATACCATTGGTGTGACGGCACCTATGATGATGTTTCAGACATTTTGATTTACACCTCCTGACTAAAAAAGTGCCCTCAGCCCCTACGGCTTCCACCTCACATAATGGGATGGCGCAACCAACTAGCACTCGGGGTGTACGGCAAATCGCCTCCGTGTAGTGCAGCCTGGGTAGAGTTAAATGATCTGCGGCCTTAACGGCCTTCTGGAAGACGACCCCCTGCATTCGCCTTTGGACTGATTCTCATTTTACGTTATTTTTGACTTTTGTTCTATATACTCGTAGTTGCGGCATTCTGCCACCTGAGTATGTTGAGGTGAAGCTCAACAAAAATGGCTGGTGGGCTAGTGCCGTGACTGCCCCCATCCCTTTAAAACCGTGGCAGGCATCGGAGTACGTTCCAAATCTGTCGTCATTGGGTTGGCGGTGTAAATCCCGCCTTCGCATTCGGTCTGGCTCTGAACGCATGCCCCATAAGAATATGCGTCAACCCTCGCATGGACTTCCTGCAAGTGCACAAACCACCATGAGATCTCTAAAGGACGACTATACATAACGAGCTTTGGATAGCGGCTTCGGGTGGGGACCCATTTAATATAAAAACCAATTTCAACGCAAACACGAAAACAACAACACGACAAAGAAAACAAAGACTACACAAACTTCAGGTGGTAACGGGCACTCGGAGTCTAAGAGAGTAGCGTCCGCCGTCTCTGCACTTTTTATGAAGATAGTGAGGGAACAGGGGAAAAATCCTGTATTCCAAAACTTCCCATTCACAACTGGAAGGTAGTGAGGGAACAGGGGAAATCCTGTGTTCCAAAATTTCCCACTCACAACTAGAGGGTGGTTAAGGTGGAGAAGACTGAGACCCTATCGGCAAGCCCTATCAAATGCAGAATTGCTTGGTCCTCTCGCTGAAACAAAAGGGGTCATCACCTATGGCCACCCGGAGGTGGTGGGAGAAAAAAGACCCACAGTAGAGGAAGCTCCTGTGGATATGGAAGTAGAATCCATTACGTCGGAGGGTGACAGTGCTGGTGACGACCACTCTTTACCGGGGTCCGTCATAAGCATCGGGCCATTCTTCGACAGGGCGGAGGAGGAAAGCCTTTTAGCCTCGGAGAGTGAGGACATCGCCGTTAGCGGGCTGGAGAGGATCATGGACGAGTATTATTCGTCAGAAAAATATGCAGCACTCTAAGGCGGCGTCCACCAATTTATTAATCCACCTTGACCAAGGTGGAGCTGATATAGTCCTGAGTATTTCTGGGCTTAAGACGAAAAGCTACAAACTGGTGGCGCATAACAGGAGAGGTAAACCAAGATCCTATATGCTCATCAGGAAGGAACTTAATGCATTCATTTTGCCTAATTTCAGCAATGAAGACATTGTGACGGTGAGCTGGAAGACCCTACTGGAAAGCAATGGCTGATGTCGGTGTATAATGCACATGATGAGGTGGAGCCACCTCCGGTGCTGCTAAGAGAAGCGAAACGCAGAAAACTCGACGTTATCATAGGCACTGACCGAATTCCCATCACACCTGCTGGGAAGTTCAAACTTCAATGCAAGAGGTGAGTCACTTTTTGATTTTATTTTAAACGAAGACTTTTTTATTTGTAACAGGGTTAAGGACCTTTAATTACCACAGTCAGAGAAGAGGTGATTCACCTTCTTCTCGGATCATAGGTATATTCAGTTATTATTATATTATATCACTGAAACTCATCCTAAAAGATCCTCCTACTGGAACCTGAGGAGAACGGACTGGGAGCTTGCAACAATGCCCTTGAAAGCTCTTGTCCACTTAGAACTGCCCCTAAGAAGGAAAAACAGCCTTGATGGACAACTGAACTATCTGAGCTTAGGGCTAAAAGAATCAAGCCTTTCTCGGAATGGGAACTGTATAAAGTAGGGCTATGAATCTATAAGTCCGAAATTAGGACCTTCTACTTCTTGCTTCAAGTTGCGTGCGGGCGCCAATCAGCACCTCTTGGTCCCCTGCAGTTTATTTCCGTACGTCAGACTAGAGTACTTCGGAATCTGACATAAGTCAAATCCAATTCTTGCAATGGCTGGTGCCACTTTCGGAGGTGCTTTGGCGTGCGCACCACTCTATACTGGACGAATGACTACGTTGCCCCCTGTTGTGTAGCAGAAAATCTCCGAACACGCAAAACACTTGTCTTATTTATACCTCTCACAAACAAACTAAACATGATATATTGCAAAAATTGTGAGCATATCTTCGAGACGAGTGTACCAACATAAAAAAATAATAATCGAAAGTCGAATGTACGTCATCATCATCAGCATCATGATCTTGGCATTACAGTCCGTTGTGGATCATTGCCTCCTCTACAATACGTCGATTGTACGTAGCCCGCGAAATTTGAAAATTCACTTTGTATATATACAGGGTAATCGATATGAAGTGTTACCTATTCAAAACACCATAACTTTTTTATGTGAAATTAGTTTTTATTGATTTCAAAGACAAAATTGTTCAAAAATGATGACTTTAGCTCGAACCTGTGCACTTCCGAATGGTAGTCACGCACCTAACAAATCATACGTTACAACAAAGTCAACTAAATGTGGCCTCAAAAGCAACGCTGTTCTATTTACACTTTAGTTCTTGACAACACGGCTTTGAAAATCCAACTTTGCATGCCCTTGAACACTACGCAAATGCATACCTGTATAAAAAATGAATAAAGAGGGAAAGAAAAAGGCAAGTGCCTAGCAAGCTTTTTTGTGACTAACACAGATACATGTGTTTCCTTTTAATATAATAATTATCTACCAACATTTGCTCGTATATAAAAGAGCAAGGAAGTGATTAGCGTGTCTTTTGGTAGCAAATGTTCAATTAATATTTTGCTTGCTGCTTTCGGCATGCCAAATCAACTTCTTCATAAAAGGATAAACAAAAAACACGTAATGACCTTTATATTTTATGATAACGTACAAACTTAAAAAATAAATGTTTTAAATTCGCATTCGCGTGCACAACTTTCTTTCATTACCAAAAATAAATAAACGACAGCCGTTTTCTCGTTGTTACCACCTAAAAAAAAAAAACAGATCCTTGATTTCCACAGTGCTGCGATCTTCGAACTCATTAAAGAATTGTCTACCTAAAGTGGGATAGAGCACAGAAAGTACGAAGTCATCTCTTCCACTTCTTCATCTAGACGGCTTCTGCAGAAATCATGTGTCTGCGCGGGTAGCCGTTGTAAATATGGATATATAATTGGCACTTACACCATTTTTTGGTAGTTTAGTCAAGCTTCTCCTCCTATTTGTGGCGTGCGTATTGATGTTTTTCCACAAATGGAGGGACCTACAGTTTTAAACCGACTTCGAATTGCAGATGATTTTTTCATGAGGAGCTTTTTCATGACAGAAATACACCATACACAAGTTTGCCATTGCCTGCATAGGGGCGACCGCTATTTGAAGAAACCTTTTTCCAGCATTTGGTCTTTCAAGCACGGAGATTCAAACATGCGCACTTCTAAATGGTAGCCACGCACCAGAACATTGAGATTGGGCGACCGCCAATTATAATAGAAATCCCCGTTACAATAGAAATCGGTTTGCTAACGCTATGCTTATTTTAGCTCAGCACGAATTCTGTGTTTCAGCATTGAGTGGACTACAAATGTCGAGAAATTCTGCAGATTGGTTCGCTACACAATTTTTCGTTAGCTGTTCTAACAAATTTAAGTTTTGCTTGTAAGAAATTTGTATGTGGTGAGGGGCAGAATCTGGGCTTCTAAGTCTCGATATATATATAATTATGTGTAGAAAAGTATTGTAGTTACCAAATATCTTATTTGTTCCGCTGTTCCACTGCTGGTAGCATTTGTTATTGCCCAAGCGGCTTCCTTTTTAGTTTTAAAATCGGCATTTTGCATTATAGTTATAAGTACAGGAAAAACATTGGCATCAATCACAGCCTGAATTTGTTGCCTATTACCCGCCGCAACGTTAGAAATAGTCCAACATGCCTCTTTTTTAATAGTTTCATATTGAGAGTTCAATAAAATATTTATGCATGACAATGCATTACAGTTTAAAATCACTTGAGTTTGAACATCATCTCCGGTTACGATATTGCCAACAGCTCGAAGTGCCGCTGTAACCACATTGCTCTGTGGATGCCTAGTAAAATAAAGTTCATTACCAGAATATTTTGCATATATTAAAAAGTTACATTAAGAGTTCCACAAGGCGTCGGCACACTCCCGCATCTATAACAGCCTGAACTTTATCATTTGGCCCATCCGACAAGTAACTGATGGCCCAACAAGCGTCACTTAGTATATCGGGATCTGTGTGATTCAAAAGTCGAGCTAGGATCGGTAGACCGTTAACAATTTTCGAAAAGTCCGCCGGAGGATTTTTACCGCGACACAAATTCGAAAGAGTCCATACAGCATTCCTTATCATAGTCAGGCGATTTGTGGTACTTAATACACTGTTCAATAACAAGAAAAAAATATTTTTGTATTATACAATCTTTATATATAAAAATGAAGGCTTGTCTGTATGTCATCGATGAACTCAAAAATTACTGAACCGATTATTATAAAAATTGGTATATATGTATATGTATTTTTCCACGGAGAAGGTTTGTAGAATATGCTCATTGATGCCCCTCGCCACCAGGTGGCGCTGCAGAGTAGCAATTTTTTCTTAAATTTATTTTAGTTGTTGGTGTAGCAACGCGCGCCGGGTACAGCTAATATAAAATATATAAATCAGAAAGTTATTATCTTAATTCTTTCAAAAAAATTTTCACCCGAATTCAACTTCACTTTAAGAGCTATTCTGTCATTAATTATACTTATCGTGCACTTTTCAGGTTACTTACAGGGCATACGGGGCGGTAGAAACAGAAATATATTTTTAAAGATTATATAAGTTTAAAAAAACTAAAATTAAACAAATCTTAAACAACACCAGATATCACACTCGTATCTGATTGCATTTCTGGCCTAGTAAATGCATGGAAGGTCCTCGAAGACCAATATATTTCGTTCAGAGAAGAACATAAGGGAACACCCTGGGTATCGAAGCTTCAGTTCGTGCGCGATGGACTACATCGTAAACTAACTCTTTCCTAGTCACAAATTCAGAGAAGGCATTGAGTAAACGTGGCATTGAGGAACTCCAGTCAGCTGCAAGCAAGCTCAAAAACAACAGCAGGCCAGTTCCTTGAAAGACTGATCAAGCCTAGACTAGTCGCAGCCATAGATAAAGCCGGAGGACTATCAGCAAGACAGCACCGCTTTAGAAGCGGAAAGTCGACAATAGGAGCAATCGAAACTGTCACAAACAGCGTAGGAGCAGCGCATCAGGGCAGTATACAATCCAGAAGTATAGTCCTCCTTGCCACCTTCGATGTAAGGAACGCTTTCAATGGCCTTAGAACTAAGATTCAAAATTCCGGCATACCTACAGAGCATAATGAGGAATTACTTACGAGACCGCAAACTCGTCTATCAAACCCCAGAGGGTTCTCGTTGTATAGACGTCACATCCGGAGCGGTACAAGGATCAAGTCCCGGTCCCGACTTGTGGAACTTTAGCTATGACGAAATATTCACTATAGAAATGTCCGATGGTACCTTCCTAATCGGATACGCAGACGATATCCTTGCAGTCATCACAGCACGAAACCTTGCAGTTAAAAATTTACGAAGTTATAATGCGGGCACAAATGTGGCTAGATTCACGTGGACTCAAATTAGCGACAGAGAAAACGGAACTAATACTTCTAACCAGGAAACACATTCCGTGCAAACTTGCTCAAATACGCTAACTTTAAAAAAGGTTCTAAAGTACCTACGCACAAGACTGGACTCAAGACTAACCTCCTGGGTCCAAATAAAATACGCAGCAGAGAAAGCCGCTAAGATGGCATCCCTACTCAGTAAACTGATAACAAACTTAGGACAAGCTCTTAGCATCATAAAACGAACGGCAGCCCTGTAATAAATAATAGCGGTTAATACCGATAGACTTGTTATGTTATGTGATAGTTGGGAGCATTAAAAAAGACGGAATGGAAGAAAGAGTTAGCAAACCTGCATCGCGCGAAATAAGGGATTTTTTTAGTCTCCGGGCATGCCACTGCTACGACGGCAGCTTTGATGATGCAATACGCATTTTAAACCCCCTCATCCGGACAAAAAATTCAGTTTATTCATATAAATTTAGTCTAAAAAGTACAAGTTTTTTACAGACTATAGCAAATAAAAAGTTTATTACTAAAAGCACTAAAAATTATTTGCAAAGCCTTAGCAAAAACAGAGCAAAAGTAAGAGTTGAAAGTTTTGAGAAACTTATATTTTGCTACAGAAAAATCAATTGATATAGAACTTTAGATCTTATTTAGTTCACTAAGTGCACGCGCAATTGGAGTAATGCATACTCAGCTCTCCAATTAGCAACATAAAAAGGGATACACGTAGTCTTTTTTGCGGAATATTAAAATTGATACGATCTAATAAAGAAGTACAATCTAAAGAGCCATTAACAACATTAAACATAAAGGACAGTGAGAGTAGTGTTTCGAGATTCTAAGGACATAAGGCTTATTAGAAGCAAGCGAAAATTATAAGAAGACGTAGGCTCAGAAAAATTCAATGATCGCAAAGAAAATTTAAGAAAGACCTTCTGAACACGCTCGATATGATTAATGGAATTACTGTTATTGTCGGCAAACGAACGTAGCATATTCCAAACTGGAAGATACAAAAGACGTATATAGCTTGAGTATGCGAGCGGTGTTCAAAAAATAAGATGAAGGTTTCAAATTTCACGGGCTACGTACATTTGACATTCGGCATTCGATTTTTACTTATTTTTATGTTGGTACACTCGTCTCGAAGATATGTTCACGGTTTTAGCAATATAGCATGTTTAGTTTGTGAGAGGCATAAACATAGTCTTAGTAGCTAGTGCCTCATTTTTTGTAATATAGTTATTAATAATTATATTTCATTATTAATAAATAAATAAAATAAATAGAAAAATTCCCCTTATTTTTTGAACACACCTCTTATATGGATCAGAGAACTGTACACAGTTCCGCCTAACAAAACCTAGGGTTGATTAAGATTTCCTAACAATATGGTCAATATGAATATTAAATGTGCAATTCAATGAAAAAATAATGCCAAGATCTTTTGTTTCATCAACAGACTCTAACAAACTATTAGATGTACTGTACAACATTATGCATTTTTGCAAAAGTGATTTTGAAACAATTTGATTTCTTAATATTTAAAGAAAGGTGATTTTTAATACACCAGAGATGCAAATTATTAATATGAGATTGAAGTTTGGGCATGTCATACAGATCTTGTATGAAACAAAAAAATTTTAAATCATCTGCATAGACCAAAAAATTTGCGTTTGAAAAACCAATACCTACATCGTTAATAAACTGGACAAAGAGTAAAAGGCCTAAAATACTTCCCCGAGGAACCCCAGAAGAAGCCAAGAAAGATGTAGGTGTGCCGTCAATGGTGGCAGCACATTATTTTTATTGCCGCTCTTAAACAGAGAACTAATATAATAATAATAACTTTCCAATCATCAACAAAAATGTCCGAGGAAAGTGATTTATTAAAAATCATACATATTGGTATAACCAAACCTGGAATATTTTTGATGAAAAAGGCAAAAAACCCACCTACATCCATTTTTAAAGACGGTTTAAGCTTAGCGATCCTATATGAGACATCATTGGAAGACAAAGGCAGAGAGCCAAAATTGGCAAGCGTTCAGTGGAAAAATGTTAGCTAAAAAATTCGGCAAAACGATTAGCAACATCTGTTCGGTTACTCGCAAGCTTTTCCTCGAGCAATACAGACAATATACTAGGGCTAGATTTTTTGGTTTAATAAAACTCCAAAGAGCCTGTGGATTACCTTAAATATTCGACTCCACCTCAAGCATGTAGTTATTGTAAAGAAATTTATCCAACAGTTAAAATCCTTGAGATATTTTTTATATTTTTTAAAAACAATTTGGCGTCCTGATTTTTTAAGCTTTGTAAAAATTTATTCTTTAGGTTCTTTAAACTTTTTAGTTTGCATATCAAACAGTAGGTACTGTTTTAAAGGTACAATAACACTCTGAAACATCAGTGGCGGAGAGTAACTCTTCTCAATGAAGCTTAAAAAATGGCTATTAAACAATGAAAAGTCACAAGCTTTGTAATTAAATGAAATTTTGTCAAAGCATAAGACAGAATGTTATAAAATTCGAAATTAAGAACGAAAGATACGTAATGCATATCAATAGACGATATTGGAGAAAAACGTTCTGCAATGCTAGAACTTATATTATAAAAAATTCAAAAATAAGATGAAGAATCCTATCAAATTTATTAACGCACTTATTAATTTATATTAGATTAAGGCTTAAGAAACTATCAATGAGAAAAAACTTATGAACCTCAGTAACATTCATTGGGGTGAGACCAGAAGTTAGGCAAATTAGTGATAAAAATTCCCTAAAATCAGCCATTGCAGAGATACAGGAAAATATTCAAAGAGATGTCACCCAAACTATAGTAGACTCAATGCAACGCCCTCTTCAAGCAGTCTTCAGTGCAAGGGTATACTGCACTGCATTAATTCATAAATTTTCCTTAATTTTCGTAGTGTCATTGCTGTCCCACTTTATATTTGAACTGTAAAATTAATACAGTATTTTGTTTCCTGGCAACTTCCAAATAAATTAAATATATTATTTTCGGTTTTTATAATAAAATACTAAATTGAATACTTTATATTGGTTTTTACCTTTGAAATATTGATTGAACCGTTCTCAAGTTACTAAGGAATGAAATCAGAACAAGTGTACCAGTTTATTTTTGGTTCACTCTATATATATAATATAATTGGCACTTACCCCCTTTTAGGGGCTTTAGCCGAACTCCTCCTCTTTTTCCCAAACGGCTTTTATTTTTATGAGGAACTTTTGCGTGCCAGAAATACACACGGATGTTTGCCTGGCAAGAGGCGACCGCGATTAGAAAAAAAAACTGTTTCCAACATTTTGGTGTTTCAGGTTAAGCAGTCACACACCAACGCATCCGGTTAAAACGGCTACTTATCACTTCACTTCTTATATCCTGCCATGTTATTGCAGGACAAATCAAATTTCAGAGGTGTTTTTTTTTCTAAAACTAACAACAACCTAGTTATAAATAATAGTTTTAATTTTTTCTATACAAGTTTTCTCTTTAAAAATTGACGTATTTGACGAAACGCTACTTAAGCAATTAAAAAAAATTATTATTTCGCCATAGGTGTACTTAGTGCACCGAACGTAAACCGTGTGTTTCACAATTGTTTATAATTTTCTGTAATTTACTGAACCAAAACTGTATGATTCAAAATATTTGTACAATTATTAAACTTACTGTAGTAATGGTTGAAGTATTCCTGAATTGAGTAGGTAGTCACGACAGCTGGGCGAGTCTCCAGCTATGTTTCCTAAAGCCCAAACAGCTTGTTCCTGAACATCGCCATTTTGATTCGACAATAGTTCAATGAAAACAGGAACAGCACCCGCTTCAATCACAATTTCAGTTTGCTGCGATGTTCCAGAGGCAATATTGGTTAATGTCCAAGCAGCCTCGAACTAAAACATAAAAAATTAGTTACATACTTGTATGTAAACAACGATGAAATTCTAAAACTTTTGATTGTTTAACACTGGATTAGATAAAAACAACAATTACTTGCAATGATGCGTTAGAATTATTCTTGAGGAAGAATACAAAACGCGGCACTATTCCCTTTTGTATTACTTCTTCTATCGGTGGGTTTGGATCACGGGATAAAAGCTTACGGAAGTTTTGCGTAGCTTCCAACTGTTCAGCTTCATTCTCGCTATACAATAGATCCATCATTTCCTTTCTTATTATGGCGTCCACAACAGGTTGTGTCGGCTCAAATGGAGGCCTCGCATTTGCTAGATTCTTTTGATTGGTTTCTCCTTGTAAACTATGCTCACGAATGCCGTTTCGCATTTCGATTTCCTTTAAAAAAAATTTAAATATAAAGATTCCAACACTCCCTTTTTTCAATATTTTTATATATAATTACTTGAACTCCATCATCCAACCCAGTTTGGGGTATTTCACACAGAACATTTCGCCTTTTTATTAATTGTTGTTCACGTTTTTGCTTACGAATTTGGACGCCTTCTTCTTCGCGTCTTCGACGCATTTCAGATGAGTCCAAAGCCACATTTTTATACCGTTGCCTATGTGTAGTTGACATAATAACAGCCTCACCTCAAAAAAGTTTATGTAAAATATTAGACAAACCCAATCTAAATAACTGCAGGGCACTGATTTATAGAATTTCATAAAACTATCGATTATTCTAATATTTCCTCGATAGTAGGTCTGTTCGTAAGTAAACTGTGTGCGATTCGATTTTTTATCCAAAACTTTGGGTTAGCCATTTCGTTGTGAATTTCTTCTAACAACCAATTCTTTTAACTTGTCAAAATTTTTTATTTTCGTTATTTCCTGTTACCGAAAATCTTCCGGTGAACAAAGACTAGGTTGCCTTGCATTTATGATGGCCAATCCTCTTATTATGGTAAAGAATTAGTATATTCTCATAAACGTTATTTGTTTTTTAAAGTTTGAGGCGTGTATTCAGTATAATTACTCCTGAATTTTACAAAGACTTTGATTAGAAGGGTATTTGTAAACTTATTGAATTTTTACATAGAACTCTTTTTATAGCGGGTCAATTTAATCGCACTTCAAAAAAATAATGCTCATCATTCGTGAAACTCCTTTCTGCGTAGACGGCCTTCGGCCACGCTTCCAGAATATAATGGTGCCCACCCTCATCTAACGGTAGGCCCAGAAAACTTGCCGTTTCGTCAGGTTGGGTGCTAGATGAGTGGGTTTGGTGGGGCATGTGAAAAGGTGGTTAGTATCGTGCAGGGTACCTTCACATGCTGGACATATGTTTAGTATGTCGGAGGCCAATTCTGGTTAGGTTCAAGGAGGTGCCTACACGAGTGAACTTTGCGGTAGCACCCCAGAAAAAACAGTTTGTTGAGCAGTTTGTTGAACTCCTTCACAGGGAGCATCTGTGCCTCGTTATGTAGGTGTCGTAGGGGGGACATCAGCAGGCATCCCGTCGCTGTCCGAATAGCAGTGTTTTGGCATTTTGGCATGCTTTGTCCACTGCGTATCCCTAGTTCCAACCGGCCGGCTATTTACTTTACATATCGGTAGTTTGTAGTTAGTTTGCGAAGTAGTTATTGGCTGAAATCGGGGATGAAATAATAATTGGCATAGATTTCATGCTACTGCACGGATTTATGTTGCATTTGGGTAAACGGGTTCTGTCGTGTCAGAATATGGAGAAACCTCTGAAAGCCGGGTAAGGGCCAGGTGTAAAGTCCAAAAAGGTAACCCTAAACCACAATCCACGGATTCCGCCAAAGTCTGAAGCAATCATATGGAAGCAGAATTAAGAACCTTCAGTTTCTTAAGGACTTTGTTGCAAGAAGTAAGTGGGATAGAGAGGATGAAAGTTAAGGAATTGCTGGAGATAAGCCATTACGGCGGTGTTAGAAAACTCACTTCAGCAATATTGAGAGTGTTTGATGAACTGTAATTGTAGACACTTATATGCGAAATGGGGGGAAAAACTGTAACATAGAATTTAAATAACGAACACTTGATTGGAACACATGGGAATACGGTGGGTGGGGCAATATTTCCCAATTCACTCCCATTAAATATTTCTGGACCGTGTGGCCTGGCGTTGTCATGCAGCAAAATCAGTTTGTCATGCCTACCGTCCCATCCCAGCCGCTTTTCTTTGAGAGCCCGATTCAAACCCATTAGGTGCAGGCGGAAACAACGCCAGTGATGGTTTCAGATGGTTTAAGGGGCTCATAATAGATTACACCCTTCTGATTCCACCAGATGCCTAACATAACTTTTGAAGCATAATATTTTTTTCGCTGTCGGTTTACCTGGTTCACCTGGCAGGCTCTAACATTTTCGACGCTTAGGGTTATCATAACACGGTGCTACAAAATAAAAAAAATCAAAAGAACTCTTCAAGTGATATAGTGCACGTTTTAGGTCCAGACCAGTACAAAACAATACTGTGTTTAGAAAATTCAAAACACCCTCAAATTTTTTATTTATTGTTAAAAACCCGATTTATGTGTTTTTGATGAAGTAAGAATACATAACTAACACATTTTTCTACCGATTTTTGATTTCAATATGGTCTTGAGAAGGGGAGCGTATGTGCGTTATGATTGTATATAACTCTAAGATTGAACGATTCACGTTCAAAAGAAATTTTCAATAACAAGCTCTGATTTGTGCAATTTTTCCACGTGTTTTTTTTTCAATGTGATGCAATTTTTTCCACTATTCTCCAACAGGCCCCACAAGTACATACATATTTTTAAACTCTAATAAAATGTGCTCGAAATAAGCTATTTTTCATCTTCATACATTAAAAACTGTTAAAGTTACGATTTTTTTGACGTGATAACGTCTTATAATTCGATTTAGCCGGCTGCACGCACGAAAAAATGTGTCGTTATCTTACTCAATCGTCGTTATCTTGCTCATTCGTCGTTATCTTGCTCAATCGTCGTTACCTTGCTCATGCGTCGTTACCTTGTTTGAATTGGTTTGGCATTGTCAGAAAATCCACAAGCAGAAATATTGCTACTCTTGTCAGACTAACATCACAGGTCATCACTACAAAACTCGTGACCGTATGCGAATATTATAACTATCTCCAAACAAGTCTTACGAAAAATTCAAGACGAGCAAATTTCAACAAAGAAGACAGAAGATTCATCTGAATCCAGTGACGTAAATTTAAATGCAGATAGAGTAGATAGACCTTATATTCCAATTGGAGCAACTTTAAAAGAACGTCATTTAGTATCAAATAAAGATTATCGTGATCTTGTACGAGACTTAGGACTATCATCAATTCAAACAGAAATTCTCGGGCCCAGATTAAAGCCGTGGAATCTTGTGGAAAATGGATTCAAAGCGACATTTGTACGAGACAAGGATATAACATTCTTTGAACAACCTTTCAAAGCTGACGATGTTGACCACAAACTTGTATATTGCTAGATTCGGAATGGACACAGATATGAATAATATACTAAATTGTACGTACACGTATTTCGCGAATAATAACGGAGAACCGCATTAAATTTGCAAATATGAAAGTAGTGAAGAAAACTTTCAGTTTACTGATTTTTTTGTAAAACAAATTTTAGTCAATTTTGAAAATTAAATGCCTTTTTACATTCGGAACAGACACAGCTATAAAACTTTCTATTAATAAATCTTCTAATAAATCTTTCATTTCAATATTATCGACAACATCTCGTTAAACTCGCAAAAATTGACTACAATTTAAGTTTTGTTTTCAGTGGTTATTTTAGCTTAGCGTGAAAAATAGAAGACATACGTCAGAAGGACTAACATTTACCTCAACAAAACTATTTCAAGATTGGAAATCGGATAAAATGCAGACGAGTTACGAATTTTTAAGTGTCGGAACACACCAAAAATCAGGGTTTTGACGATAAGTAAAAAATTTGAGGGTGTTAAAAATTTTTTGAACACGGTTCCGCGTCGTTTTCGGCTAGATCTACAGTGCTCATCAGGTCACTTCAAAAGTTCTGATTCACTGTAGCACCGTGTAATAGATCCATTTTTCATCGCCAGTGTCGATGCGATGCAGAAAACCTTTTTTTTTCTGCTGTTTAAGAAGCGTGTGAGATGACACCAAACGTCTCTCGGTATCCCTCTCCTTCAATTGATGTGGCACCCAGTTACCTGCTTTCTAGACCATTCCCATCGCGAGCAAACGTTTACCGAGGGTTGATCTGTCAACATCCAACTCTTCAGACATATCATCAAGGGTTCGACATGCGTTGTCATCCAATAATTGTAGTAGTTGAGTATCTTCGAAATTTTTCGGTGTCCCTTCGTGTTCTTTACCACTCACGTATAAGTTGCCATTTCGGAAACCACTCTTTAGAAGTTGTATTTAATGGTGCGTAATTATCGTAAATAATGATCAATATACGACACGTGTCAGCTGCACTTTACTTTAAAAGGTAATAATGAGGCATGACTTCCGGCAAATGCTGTTTTTTCGGGACTTCAAACGAATGTCAACTACTGCGATCGAGACCTCACATATTCACCTTCAAATCACCAGTATATTACACAAAAATAGTATCGGCAGCGACACCTCCTACGAGGCCGGGAACTTATTCCCATACCCAAAATATTATTTTGTTTCTGAGAACGTGGTGCATGATATCAACCATTGTCTCCCCTCGTGATATTGTCTCTTAATATTATATTTACTGTCGGAAAGAGAATTATATAATTAATTATGTCTTTGAATTTCTTTTAATCCATTCACATATGGCAGATTACCTGCAAAATTTACAATCAGCTGTCAATACTACTTTGATAGGTTTTTCTTCATAGAAATTATGTTGGTAAAATATTTCGGTGTATTTGGTTCTTTTAATTATTATTAACGATATGAAGAAAGGACACGGAGAAGGAATAGCTAATTTAATTGCGCAATTAATTGGCTGCTAATAATAAACAGTTGGAGGAAATCCGTATGCGACGTTTATTGAAGTTGCAAACAATTATGGCAGCAATACGCATGGGATATTTAATATAACATTTTATAATAAGTAATAAGAAGGCGAAACGCTTATGGACACACGCTTTTTTCTTTAAAATGAATCCATAAATAATATTTAACAAAAATTTTATTAGAATTATGTTTAGTGTTTTCTTTGCTGGCATCCATTTCATTTAGTTTTTATTTTGATGTTTCTCCTCACATTCGTAATAATAATTATCGATAACACAGAAAACATAGGGTTGTATGTCGAAAAGTATCGTTATTATCTAGGATTATTTAATAATCTCAAATTTTGGGAGAGAAATTTTGTATGGGAAATCGCACTTTTTAATCACGGTTTTTATGTTAAGCGCGAAAAAGTAGATCATCTACTTATATGTGAACGTATTATAACTTGTGGTAGAGATGATATTAAGATATCGTTTTTGGTGATTTGTTTTGAATGTTTCTAGACATATGCCTAATATGTTAGACCGGTGGTAAATTTTTAACGTGGTTTTTTTTTCATATTGTTCGGCTTTAGCTCAGTTTTGGGAGATGGCGAAGTTTTTATCATATTTCAATTTATCAAGGATCAACGATTCCAAGGATTTCCTGGGCACATCACCAGATCGCGAGAAAGGAAGTGTAATTGTCACATTAAGCCGGAATATAGTTATAGTCGTAAAGGTAATTTATTTGGATTAGCGTGTATTGTAGTTGAACTAACTGGACTAACTTGTACCAACACCTCAGCCATCTTCATATTATTGGTGTTGGTATTATTGATGCGATTGGGGTATCGCTGTTCAATGTAAGCTTTTGCAATGCACGTGCTTCGACCAAGTTTCTTCAAAATAAAGAACTAAAAAAATGAGTATTAGACCCTTCATTCCTCGCATTGACATAGAAACGGTGGGTGATCAGCGGAGTTGCTACATACCTGTCCGGTAAGGAAATACCCATTAAGTCTGATTTTAGGGTTTACTCAAATTCCAGAATCGTGCCAGAAGAAACTCTCTAAAATTAATAAATTTGATGATTGAAAAAAATAAGTTACTGGAGTGCTGGTCGAGCTGGCAGTTCTTCCTGAGAACATCTGTGCTTACCAAACCAACAAATCTGGTATTAAGTGCGTAAACCAAATGCTACATGAAATTGCTTGCTATAAAAGTAGCAATCACTATCTTACTGTTTACTTTGGTTGTAGAAAACGCTTACAATTGTTCGAGAGTAGCCAATCTGTGTGATATGCTGGCAAGCAGAAGTTATGTGGAGTGGATTCGGAATTTCCTCTCGCAGAGAGTCCTTAAGCTGGGGAAAGAGACGATGGGTGTGTCGGTCGGGCTTCCGCAAGGAAATTGGTTATCTCCGTCGCTGTGTAAATTTTAAAACCAGCCTATCAATTGCTTTAAATGTCGTCAACAACATTTCTTTGTCTTTGCCCCAAGTACTGCCGGCTAGCGATTTGAGGATCTTGTTGCGATTTTGGACTTTAGTAGCAACTGCGGTTGTGTGCGTAGAGAAGGAGGTAAAAGGTTACTCCCAAAATTTTGGGGTTGTTAACAATCGGTATTTGTGTATCCTCAATTTGGACCTTCCTGGACTTCGTGGGAGGAAGGTTGTAGATTCCTCACAGTGAAAAAACGAGAAAGGCAGATGAGTAGTCGGACCATCTCTTCAGTCCTGGCGGGAGTATCTACTGTATAATGTCATCTAGTAGCGTGAGTGGCTGACTGTGTCGAAAGTCTTCTTGGGGTTCAACGCTACTAGGACAATCCTCTCGCATGGGCGGTTTTGATAAATCTCGCGGTTTATATGGGAGTTTATTTCGGTGAGTGCTGTGTTGGTACTCTACGGAAGCCATGCTGATGTGTGGCTAAGTTCAGATGTTTCGTGTAGAGTGGGAGTAGGAGGGTTTCAAGAGTCCTCATTACTGGGTTATCGGCCGATAAGATTCCCCTTGGTTGGCGGGTTTACCACGTTTCATTAGTGGGACCACTCTCCCTGAGTTCCACTTGTCAAGAATTATGAGAGTAGCCATAGACAGGTTAAAAACCCTGGTGAGGTATCCTACTCCCAATGGACCCTGGTTTTTCAGCATTCACATGTTAAGTCCATTAGGCCCAATGGCTTTTGATGGTTATGTTTTGTTGATGGCCCCCTGAACCTCATCATTGGGGGAAGTAAGTGGCGATCTGATGTTCGGTAGTTTGTGCAGAGGTTGGGTGGCACGACGCTTGGATCTGTCGCCCGTGAGGATGCAATATGAATCCCCGGCTAAAGTAGCTCGCGCATCTCTTCGGGTCTGACGGAGTGCAACCGTTGAAACTGATAGCCTCCTTGTCGTTGTGCTTCGACGGATTCAACAGTAATAATGAACTAATTAAAAATATATATATATTTTACATATCGATGGTTTTCAAGAAAAGTGACATAATTCAAAAATACAAGTAAATTAATAGAGTTTAACGCTTCCTGTACTCCTTGGCATTAAACAAAATTTTAATAAAAATTTTAATAATTTTAATAACCTTAATCTTAATGTCATTCTTGGACAATAAAGTACTCAATTTTTTCTTTGGAAAATCAATTTTTCTGTCGTTGTAGTCGTTATCATGAATGAATACCCTGTTTAATGGCATGACCACGAATGAATGTGGCTCCATCATATTTTATAGATATTCAAGATAAGCAAGCTTATCCATATTGTATTTTATTAGTATAAGTGCGCTACTTCTCTGACAATAGGTATATATTTAAGACGCTTACATCCTTTTATTAACTATTTTGCCGAGATCTTCCTCCAATTTGTGGTGTGTGTATTGATGTTTATCAACAATTGGAGGGTCCTGCAGTTTTATGCTGTATCCGTCGCTGAGGAGCTATAGCGATAGCTATTAGATAAACTTTTCTATTCACTTCGGTGTTTCGTACCTAAAAAAAAACAATGGAGTTTCCCAAAAAAAAGTCTTTCAGTAATTTAGCCCTTCGGGTTGCTAGTCTTAGATTATAAAATTCAGCTATACTTACAATACGTTTTTTCTTTTATTAGATTTCCTCACAACAGCAAATTTGTAGTTGGTCAACTCAAGAAAAACTGTCGACTAATGTCATTTTTGACAATATAAGTAATAAGTATGTAGGAGTTTTCGGTAATCGTTTTATTCGCTGTTGGGATGCCTCTGTCACTGACATAAATACTATAAAAAAAATAAAGGTTGGTAAAACGCTAGTTTTGTGTGAACGAATAATGTTAACACATCATTTGAATGCAGTTACAGAAATCCGTACTTGGAATTATCCCTAGTGGAAATGGAGCTTTGATTCTTTATACTGATGGCGCCTGGGATCAACTTTCTGAAGCAATTTCTACACGAAGAGAGTCATCTTTGGTAGCTAATTTTATGGACACCACTCATTTGAAGTGTGCTGATGTTGAAGACATTAATGTAAAATGTCAGGTTAATGGCACGCAAGTTCTAACATATTTTGCAAAAGCCGAAGATAGCAAAGAAAGGAATCTTGTATTATTGCCATTAAAAGTTGGTAGCCAACAAAAAATTGTAAAAATTAGACGTAAAGAGATGACCGTAAACTTATCTGGATATGCAATAGTTGAAGGCGATAATAATTTTATGCTGTTAACGATATGTAAGTACTTTAAAACGCAACTTAAATATCTGTTTAAATTAATAATAACTTTACAGGGTCAGACCAAAGGCTGTTTTTGTTAAACCTAGATGAAAACTTGGAATCGGAAAAATCGCCTGGAAATTTTGTGTCTATTATGTCCACTCTTAAAGTGGATACACCATTATCTATTCTAGGAATAGCTAAAAATTGCGTGGCAATTTATGGAGCGAACAGTAATCAAGAAGGCGCCTCACTACTACTTTACAACACACAATTTAAAGTCGTTAAAGCGCAACAATTTTTCAAAGTATACTTTGATTGGTCACGAATTTGGAGCATCGATGAAAACATTATAATAGCTATGGGGCAAAACTTATCTGTAGTAACATACCGCATGTCGCAGGAACTTTTAGTAGATCTACTAGGAACTTATGATAGTGAAAACCATATAGGAATTGAAGGAGATCTTATAAATGAAGAGGACTACCTTCAATCACTTTGTTCATTTCCAGAAACTTCTTTTGAGTTCCAAAAAGAAAATGTAAATTTTCAAGACCATTTAGCGAACAAAGATTTTTATAATAATTCAAAATTTAAGAAAAAGTTTCGTAAATATAATTGCTTAGGAGAGCAGAATCAAGTTTTCATAAAAGCTGATCAGGAAAAATCATTCTTGGATGATAGTATTGCTATAGTTGAAACACCTTTGGAAGCACAGCTGATAAATAAAACACTTTTTGAGTTCTACGTGCGTCAATACGAAAATTGTGGAGCTACTGAACAAGAGATTTCCGAGAAATTACACTTTCTCTTGTCAAAAATAAATTATTCATCAAAAATTATGAGTATCACAAGTCGCTTTTCAACTGCACCTGAATCAATATTTGCCAAGGCCTTTTTTTCAATGCTTATAAAAAGTTGTTCCAAAAAGTTAAACCCCAAAGATTATGCATCAAATAATTTGACAATTTGTGGCCATAAAACAATTTTTAAACCATTTAGAAAAATGGCATTAATCGAGCAATTTCAAAATGATTTAAGTTCATTTGGGTTATTACATATTTTGAACTATTTTTATGAACTATTAACTGAACCCTTATCTACTGAACCATCTTGTTCTGATACGTGCTATATAAAACTAGAAATGCAAATTATTTATTGGTTCGATCTTATATTGAATGCGTGTTTTCAACATTTGGTGCTATCAAAAGACATTAGAGTACTAAACATGCTTTCGAAATGGACCGAATTAGTTTCAGCGTATAGAAATCAAATAAAAAAACTGGAAGATTTATTGATAATGCTTTATAATCTTGTCCAAAAAGAGCATATTATAGGAAATTCAAACACCTCCATGTGGTATTGCATCGAAGAGTTAAGTTTTTGAGACTAAGAAAAACCCTAATGATTTGGCAACAACAAAATAATTAAACTTATTTAAACAAGTATATTTTATTTAAGAAAATAGTTTTATTCGTTAACATAGCTGTAAATAAAAGTTCAAAATTGGAATTACAAGTTAAAAAAACACTTCAAATCATGTAACCAAAAAAGCTGGGATGGCGTTGTGAGGGAACTAATTCATTGGATACCATAACTAAAGCAAGCGAATAGAATGTCGAAATGAAATTTGGTGGTGTTTGCGAAGAAGTTTTGACAATAAATAACGAAAACACAGTTAGTAGCTAAATGCCGGCACTGCTAATTTGGGTTAGCTTTTCATTACCGCCGCACAAGTTTAGCTTATAACGTCTAAAGGCCGTGGCAGATAAAACTTTTGTTTCGTGTAGGGTTACAGATTCGCTTTGACAGCTAAATGTACGATTTTATATGACATGTGATATGTTTAAAGCATTTTCAACTTAGCGCGAAGCAAAAATATGGGTAACTCCCATTTGGTTTAATTTTCGCTCTATTTGCCAATTTTGAGCGTTCGCATATCTTTAGTTTTAGTTGATCTGCAGTTAAAAAATAAAAAAAAACCAGGTGATGGTATAATTTTGTTCTTCGATTTTTTGGAACAAATACTTAAAGGATCGAGCATGGCAACCAGTCGTGGTTTCCACTTTTACAACAGAGGAGCACTGTAGATGGAAATCGCTGTGTGGCAGATTTGTGAGAGAAATGTCAGTCAGTTTGAAACCGCTGCTGAAGCGAAATTAGAATGGTGCTATTTAGGGGCAATGCGTGTGTTTTTATATTCGAATTTTCAATGGAGTAGTGATGATCCATCGCCCTGCAGTAATGTAATAATACATAATATGGAAATTGTGTTCAGAGCTGTTCAGGCTTTAAGACGTATAGGTAGTGGTCCACACCGTTTATAGCCACATTTCTGCACCCCAAGCCCTCCACCTTCTTGTTCCAAACAATTGTCGGGGTCGATTCTGGATAAGTAGGAGTTTAACCTGCTACAATATCCGGAACGTAATTGTGCCAGTGTTACACGTATCTCACGAGGAAGCTGGATCTCTTCATCTGCTAAAGGTGGTGGTTAGACTACGATTACGGCATTCAGTGCCCGGTGGTCGGGAGCTTAAGAAGGTGGTGACGGTCTCCCGATGAATGTCGTTTATTGACTGTCTAAACACTGTCGGGTCCAGTAGATTACTGTCAGTTTTGTCCTGGATTTCGTCGGCGTAGTTTAAGAGATGTCTCTTGACGTGCCTGGGAGGTGGTTCAGGCTCAAGCAGGTGTCTGCAGAGGTGAAACCTGCGGTAACATCCCAGCAGGAACTGCTTGCTAAGCAGTTTGTTATGCTCCATTACTGGGAGCACTTGTGCCTCGTTGTGAAGGTGTTGAACAGGGGAGATCAGGAGGCAACCCGTCGCTGTCCGAATGGCAGTATTTTGGCATGTCTGCAGCTTTATCCATTGCGTGTCACTGGTTCAAGGCGACCAGACAGGCGCAGCATAGTTAAGAACCGGCCGGCCAATTGCCTTAAATGTCGATAACAACAGTTATTTTTCTTTTCCCCAAGTGCTGCCGGCAAGCGATTTGAGGACCTTGTTGCGGGTTTGGACTTTAGTGGCAATTGCGGTTGTGTGCGCTGAGAAGGAGAGCAAACTGTCGAAGGTTACACCCAAAATTTTGGGGTTGTTTACCGTCGGAATTGGCGTGTCCTCTCGCAGGGACGGTTTTGGTTAAGTCCGCGGTTTATCTGGGCGTTTATGGTGGTGAGTGCAGGGGTGATGATATGCTCACGGACGATAAGATTCCCCTTGGTTGGCGGGTTTCCCAGGTTGTAGTAGTGGGACCACTCTCCCTGCTTTCTACTTGTCAGGGACCAAGGACAGATTGAATACCCTTGTGAGAAATTCTCCTCCCAATGGTTCCAGGTGCTTCAGCATCAGAGCGTTTAGTCCGTCAGGGCCAATGGCTTCTGATGCTTTTGTTTTGTTGATGGCGATGATGAACCTCATCACCGGAGAAAGTAAGTGGCGCACTGTCTTTCGTCAGTTTGTGAAGCTTTTGGTAGCATGACGCTTGGATCTGTCGGCCGGAGGATGCAATATAAAAAGTCGGCTAAAGTAGTTCGCGCATCTCTTCCGGTCCGACGAAGTGCAACCGTTGAAGGTGATAGCCATCTTGTCGTTGTGCTTCGTGGGGTTCGACAGGGACCTAGCGGTGGACCAGAGCTTACTTACCCCAGAAGTGAGCTTACAGGTCTTCAAGTGCTCAACCTATTTAGTCCGCTTGTGTTGATCTACCAGCTGCCGGATCTCCAAATGGAGATCCCTTATGCGGGGATCCCCGGGATCGATCTGGCGTAGGTGGTCGCGCTCGTTTGCCAAGCTGGCTGCTTCGGCTGGGAAGCGGGCAGCAGCAGCTGTGAGCAGCTTGCGGAATGCGCGTTCGCCTGCGCGCACATCGGTGGGGATGGGAAGAGCGGCGAAGGTGTCTTCGGTGAATTCCGTGAACCCGGCCCAATTAGATTTTTTAAAGTTAAAATAGGACCGGTGGTTCGCGGAAACAAAGTCGGCAGGTCTCTCAATCGAGACGATAATAGACAAGCGATAACATAGGTCGCCACGTCATGCTATTTATCAGACCTGCGTTAGCTATTGTTAGATCAGGCGAGCTCCTGCAATTGCCCACTACCTTGGTGGGGGCGACGTCGTTCACAGTGCTGAATGTCGAATCGTCTATTTTCTCTGCCAATTGCTGTCCCCTACGATCGTTTGGCTGGCTCGAATGGCAAAGATCGTGATGCGCGTTAAAGTCACCTACAACCAATCAGTTTTCACCTCCGATGAGCGCACCTATAACGGGGTGATGTCCTGCTGGGCAGCAGGTGACAGGGGGTATATAAAGAATCAATATTTCGAGCTCGGAATCGCCTGTCCGGACAGCTATGCCTTGACATTCTAAGGTGCTGTCCCTGCGGTCGATCCCTTCATTAATGAGACGATACTGCACTCCGTGGTGGGCAATAAACGCTAGGCCACCACCATTGTCTCGCTCGCGATCGTGTCTGTGCACATTATAGCCATCCCTGGTGATCATAGGGGGCCTAGCGTGCAGCTTGGTTTCCTGGACCGCTGCTATTTTGATACTATGTCGGCTCATAAAGTCAACTATCTCGTCGACCTTGCTCGTGAGTCCGTTGCAGTTGAATTGTAGGAGCTTGAAGCTTGTAGATAAGGTCGTTGTAACTCAGGTGGTGAGGGACGCGTGAGGTTGCTTACGTTGGGCCTGCTGTGCAATCCGCTGTAGTTTTTGTGGCCTGATGATGGTGGGCGGCCGCGCCACGGGGGGCGGTTGAGGATGCAGAGCTCTGCAGCAGGGGGCAATAGTCAGTTGTCCAATCACTGGTGGCTGGAACATCTTCGAAAATGGCACCAGCCATTGCAAGAATTGCATTTGACTGATGCCAGATACCGAGGTATTACGGTCTGACAAACGGAACAGACTGTGCGGGGGACCAAGAGCTGCTGGTTTGTCCCCGCACTGGAGTTGGAGCACGAGGGAAGGGGATGGGTTAAGTCGGGGGAGTTATGTTGCTCCGATAGGCTCCTTACCGTGGAGGTATGGCTTCTGGTGGCGGTTGGTGGTGCCGGCCTATCAGGGGGAGTAGGAGCCGTGGAGGCATCGGACGCCTGCTGGCGGGAGCAACTCGAGGCCACATACCGTGTGGACCACTACCTATGAGTCTTAAGGCCTGAACAGGTCTTAAGCGGCTCCACCTGTTGCACTTAACCGAGTTCGAGTTCGGATGGAGCCGTTTATGGCAGACGCAGCAATAGAATACTTCAGTTAGATGTGTTGCATGCTCCCAGGTCCTTCTCACATGCGCGAGGTTTCTTCTGCATCTGCTGCATATTCTATCGACTTATGCCGTCGTGAGTACTTGACTCGAGCGTCTGTTATTTGTCGTCAGTTCGTAGACAGTCCACCTCCCATCGATGGTTGATTTTTTCTCTGCGTTTTGCGCTGCCACTCCGCGCGTTCCAGGAGCGTTTTGCAAAGCTTTTAATTGCATTACAATACTAATTTGATGCACACATGTTGTTGATTAAGCTGTCTGGGCTCAGTTGTTCACCCAAGAATAACTCAAGCGTTCGGCGTTCTTCATTGAAACGATAGCGGAAGAAGAACAAGTGTTCCGCGCTTTCTATTGCACTGATTAAGCTTGGGCAGAACGGAGTATTCTCCATGTGAAAACGATGGGGGTACTGCAAGAAACATCCGCGGACGATCAATATAGTTAAATAGTAGTCCACGTTCCGTCTCTTCTGGTCACCCATGGGCTGATTTCGGTTATAGGTCTAAAGGTCTAACGTTCGTTAACAAACGAGTCCGCTCTGCTTTGCCACTTTTCTAACGAATGCAGACGTTCTGCAGCTTTCGTTTCAGTTCTCGGCTTTACTCCTTGTCTGTCATAAAGTTGTCCCGTTTCCTGCATAAGTATGTATATCTATTGGGAGCTTTCCAGCCATGACGCAAATTGCGTCGTCGGATATGGTCCTGTATGCGCACGCGACTATTAGTGCATCAAACACTACACCTGAGATAGGGGTCTAACATTCGATGGCTTAGCTCCTGCCCATATAGGAATAGCATATAAGATGACTGAATCCACCACCCTTGCCAGAGGTGCCGTCTGGCGCTTTGCGGTCCGCCTATATTTGGAAGAACTCTTGTAAGAGCACCGTTGACTGCCGCTGCTTTGGAACCCATATTTGCTAAGTGTTGCTTAAAGCACAGTCTCTTACGACAGTATTTCATGGCCACTTATCCAAAATTTCATGAACTATTTTTTTCTTCGCGCAGTTACGAGTACTGCTTCTATTTTTTGTACTGCCAACTTCGGCCCCGCTACAGCGAGCCATAGTTGAGCTCTAGCTGCTGCATCACTACACTTCTCCTGCATGGTTTAGCTCCTTGCCTGTGCCCACGAGGGTAATGTCACCGGCATAGCCTACCAGTGTTGCTTTCTCTGGCAATTTTAAGGTAAGTACTCCGTCGTACAAGGCATTCCTCACTGAGGATCCAGGACTGATCCCTGAGGGACGCCACCAGTGACTTTGTATGTCTTTAGACTGTCATCCGTATCATACTCCAAGAGTCTATCCCTAATGTAGCTTCGTATTATGCGCATTAGATATCCAGGGACTTGGAGATTTATTAGGGATAGCAATATGTTTGACCACCTCGCCAAATTGAACGCTTTTTTGTGTCTAGCATTATAATTGCAAAGAACTTCAAGTGTGTGTCCTCCTCTAATGGTCTCGCGCGCCATATTTGTCACCGTTCTAATAGCGTCCACAGTTGATCTAGTCCGTCTGAAGCCAAATTGTTTGTCAGATAGGCCGGTTGGGCATTCCAAATAGCTTTGTAGCCGGTCACAAATTATGCGCTTAAGCACTTTACCCACCATGTCCAGCATACACAGGGGTCTGTATGCTGAGGATTGGTCCGGATGATTGCCAGCTTTGAGTAACAGGTAATCGTTAGAGTCAGCTTTTTCCCTTTTTTAACTCTATTAGGAACCCACCGTAGCCGAGGCTTGGTGCGTGCCTAGCATTCGGAATTTAGAGAGAACATAGGTTGAAATCTCGGTGAAAAACCAAAATGAAGAAAAAGTTTTTTCTAATAGCGGTCGCCCCTCTGCACGCAACGGCAAACCTCCGAGTGTATTTCTGCCATGAAAAAGCTCTTCATAAAAAAATATCTGCCATAGGTCTCTCCATGTGTAACAACTTCAAGACGCACACCACAAATAGGAGGGGGAGCTGGGCAAAACACCCAAATAGGGTATACGCGCCAATTATATACATATATATAACGAGCCCATCTTTTTGGGTTGTGCAGATTGTTTTGACCCTCTCACTGAGATCTTTCAATTTTACGCTTACACGTAAGCTATGCATTCCTTCTTTTTTTGGAGTATAATCGCATCAGATCTAGATCGAAGCGATCCCTGGGTTTTCATAGTCTTTATTGGCTTCGTTTTCCTTTGAAGCGTCTGCCATTTTTCTGTAGTCGCAGAAGATGTCGATTTCTGTGGCGATATTGACCTTATTTTCCTGGGTTAGGCGATGTTGCTCCTTCGTGTGCTATAGATTCTTTACTGGTTGCAGATCTCCGAAGAAGCTTTTTTCAGCTACTCTTGTTGTTTTGGGTATCTGCAAAGGGCTGCGAATCACTTTAGGCATATGCTTTTCTTCCTTCAACGGCATGGTTACCTCCGTGGGTGCAAATTTTATTTTGCTGACTATTTTCCTTATAATCGTGGACATTGCGGTGTGTATAGGCATATTCCATAAGGACGTAGATTTCCTTTCCCAGGTGCCTAATGAAATCAGTTAAGGAACAAACTTTTGGCTCCGATTTGTTATTTGACGGCAAGGTCCGATTGTTTTAATGGCTATCAATCACCCGTGGGAAGTTCAGCTGCCCCTGTTGCTTGCCTTCGTTGTAGCGTGTGGGGTACCAGAGATCAACTCAAGGAGGGAGCTTGTGTACGCTGTCACTCTGTTGGTTCGTCGATGGCTCGCTGCCAAGCTGGTTGCGGCGGGTTCTCCTAATAACAGAACTCTCCCTAAAGACTGCAACTGACTTTACTTATGCATACTGTTATGGTAGGTTAGGCTAGGTTTCTGTGGCAGTCGGCTTAGAGTAGCCAACTCCCTTAGACCATGAAGGTCCGTTGTGGTACCACTGTGTAAAACGGTCGAGTTCTGTTGTAGCAGCAGCTTACTGTGTTCGACTATCTCATCTAGCGATAGACCCAGAAAGACTGCTCTGTCTCACTATCTGCTGTCATCAAGGCTAATTCATGTTTTCGTTTTGGCCTCTCGTTCGATATTGTTACTAGTCGGTTCGCGAAACTTCGGAAGCGGAAGGAATGTTGGGTAGCCCACTTTAAGAATGCTGCAAACAATTAACCCTTTTGCGCCGTTAAGTTCATTCCATCTCCTTTTTAATATAAAATCCGATGACCAGTAATAAACCGTATATTAAATATTTAAACGCAAGGCAACCGTTGAAGTGACCGTAGTATTTTGAATCGGCTTTCGCTCATTTTAATATGTTCACATATTAGTCGATGATCTCCTTTTCGTGCTTAACTCCCAACCCGTAATTAAAAAACGAGATTTCCCATAGAGATTATAAAATAATCCTATATAATAGCCATACTTATTGACATACAACCCTGTGTTTTCTGTGTAATAGATCATTATTTTTACTCGTGTAAAGAAAAACGTCAAAGTAAAAACTAGATGAAATGGGTGCCGGCAAAGAAAACAAGTTTGTAGACATAATTCTAAAAATTTTGTTAGGTATTATTGACTATGCATTCATATAACAGGAAAAAGCGTGTGTTCATACACGCTTTGTCCTCCTTTTCCTTATTATATAATGTAATATCGAATTTCGACAATCGTTGTTTACGGATTTCCTTTAAATTAGCTTGTTCTTCTTCATATCGTTAATAATAAGTAAACGAACCAAAAACTCAAAAATATTCCACCAAAGCAATTTCTATGAAGAAAAAACTTTCAAAGCAGTATTGACAGCTGATTGTCTGCTATATGTGAACGGGTAGATTAATTTTGTGGATTTATTGCTAATTACTGCATATGTGAACGTACTTTATTCTCTATTTTCTGAATTTTGACTTGCATCCCGTTTATTTGGGGAAAAAAACATCGATATATGGATTTATACAGTCAATAGAATTTGTCCGATATATTTAGTATCTGTCGACTATTTGGTGTTTTTAGATATCTGTCCATCATTAAGTTGGAAAGGAAAAATATAGTTTTATTATGAATAGATTCTAATATTTCAACTCTAAAGAAATGTTGCCTTTACTACAAGAGAAAAGGCCTTTGAAAAGATCTCGTTTAGGCCCTCCAGATGTGTATCCCCAAGAAGCAAGGCAGAGAGAAGATGAATTGACTCCGACAAATGTAAAACATGGGTTCGCTACCACTCCACCGTTGGCTGATGAATTTGGGACCGCTCACCATTCAAATATGAATGCCAATAAAGTTGGGTCGTTTTTCAACTCAATTTTATCAAAGAAAGAGGAATTGTTGACGTTGCAAGATACAGTTCGAAAAAAACAACAAATAAATTGTAAAGATAATTTCTGGCCTGTTTCACCACGAACAAAAGGAGCTTTGGATGCTTGGTTTAAAGATCTTGCTGGAAACAAGCCACTTCTAAGTTTAGCAAAAAAAGCACCTTCTTTTAACAAAAAAGAAGAAATTTTTATTATTCTTTGCGATAACCAAGTTAATATGCAACGTGCCGCTTGGTTTATTAAATTAAGCGCGGCTTACACATTAAGTTTTACTGAGTCAAAAAATAAGAAACGAAGTATATACGACCCGGCAGTAGAATGGACCGGTAATATTATTAAGTTTATGAAAGAGCTTCTTCCTAAGCTTCATGAATACTATCAACGTAAGACATCATTGCCGTTGTTACTGCAATTAATAATAATAAATTATTTTCAGTTGGTTCAGAGAGGAATTCGCATATTTGCAACACGTCGGGTTCTGGGGTCTCGGGCCAAATAATTTCATCTCCTGTAGTCAACAGTCCAGTAACAGTTCACAGTCCATTGACGATTAATTCAATGCCTACCGCTCCTTGTGCATCATACGTTGGCAGTGCATGTGCTGCCAATACTAGTGGTAATGCGTGTTCCGGCTCAAGTTCTCCCATATCTGGTAATGGAAGTAATTTCGAGGATTGTCGAAATGCCCTGAAATATTGGAAATACTGTACGCGACTTTCCAAGTATATGCACGAAGAGTCTTTACTTGATCGTCAAGAGTTTCTCAACTGGATATTGGAACTAATGGAAAAACTGCGTTCACAGACATCATTTGATACGTCTTTGAAAAAACTAATACTTGTTTTTGCCTTGCAATACATGCCGGATTTCGTTCAATCCGAACGTTTGAGCAGAAAATTAGCAATATTGGTTGCAAAAAATTTAACAGTGCTTTTAGATTCAAATGTTGAATTCCATTCATTAAACAAAACAAATGAGGCTACCGGAGCCAATATGGAAGTTGATATTACCGAGGAAACCAAGTTAGTGGCGGATTCAACGTATGCATCGTTAAATGACTGTGTTAGTTGTCCTCATCATCGCGACATTATATTGTATTTAAGCACAATTCTTCAAACAATTACATTAGAGTGTCCTACAGCATTGATATGGAATGGAATTAATGAAAGTCGCGCCTCATCGGCATTGTGCGGTAGCCCACTTGATTACATTAATACAGTTCCATCTGAATTGCCGATGCCACTCAAGTGTGAAAAATCGAATTCTAATATACGACGACAGCTCCAAATTGCAGAGGCAGAAATATCTTTGCGTTCCAAGCACGCCCAAAATAGTTGGTTTGCGGAAAAATGGCGTAGCTCAAAAGTGAATTCATTCACCCATGTGCTTAAAATTCTTGACTATCTAGATACTCACTGTTTTGATCGGAGAGATAATGATAACAATATAGACTCACTTTACTCTAAAATTTTTCCACTTCGTGAGACGAAAAGTTATGATTCTGAGCAAATAAGTAAACATATACCGTACATTCCTAAAAAGGACGCTCCTACAGTAAAAATACTTTGTGAATGGGCTGTCTCTAATCAAAGGTAAGTCGTGCTATTTTGCAATTGGAAAATTTTTAAAAGTTAAGTTTTAGATGGGGAGAGCATCGAGCCATGGTTGTTGCTATTTTGCTGGATAAGCGACAAATTGAAGTTACCTCTGGCGTGGACAATGATCAACCTCATAATTCAAATTGCCAGGACGAAAAGGATTCAATCAATTCCGGAGTTGGTTTAATTGGTGGCTTACCAGTTTTTCAATCAGTGTTAATGGATTTTTTGGATCGAGATGCTCCGGTTTTAGATGAAAATGGCTCACAACAAAATCGTACCCAATTTATTAATCTTGTGCATCTTTTTAGCACATTAATACGTTTCGACGTATTTTCACATAATGCTTATATGCATACTTTGATTTCGAGGGGTGATCTTTTAAGGGAAAATTCGATAGCCGAATTGGATAATGTAACCCGTAATGAAGCGTCATCAGTATGTGGCACAGAGTCAGTTGATAATAAACCCTCTCCTACTCATAATTTTGATGACGAGTTTACATCCACTTTAGATTTTAAACATAGTGAATTTGACGATTCAAATGTTGATGATGATTTGGGGAAACTACTTCAAAATATTAAAGAAAAAGGTCAACAGAGCGCCCTGGAAACACCTGATAGTCCGAAATTACCCGATAATTCGCAGACAGATTTGAATGAGTCTCTTATTTCACGTCATTATATATATACAAAACATTTCCCCATACCTCAAGATGAAACTTGCGTGTCTTATAGCAATGAGTGTAATCAACGATATATTTTGCTATTTGGTGTCGGAAAAGAAAGAGATGAAAAGAAACATGCTGTAAAAAAAATGTCTAAAGAAATTTGTAAGCTTTTTTCTAAAAAGTTTAGCATTGACATTGCAGAAGGTGGAAAAGTAAAGAAACATTCTCGAAATGAGTTTAATTTCGAAGCTACTACGAGTAAATGCAAAAGTATGGCATATTTTGAACAACATGTAGTTACATCTCAATGTGCTATTGTCGTATTAGAACAACTCAATGGGTTTGCGGCGGGTAATAACAATTACTTACCCGTTCAGGAACATGTAGCCTTTTTGTTTGATCTGATGGAAATGGCTCTTAATATACATAGCTTGCTAGAGTTTTGTGATCATATTCTGAAAGAGTTACCCGAAATTGAAAACCAGTTACAAGCAAAGAAATCTAATTTGGTTCGATTATACACAACCTCTTTGGCTCTTTATATCGTTGGAATACTACGAAGATACCATTCATGTCTTCTGCTCAGTACGGAAGAGACTATATCAGTGTTTGAAGGATTATGCAAAACGATAAAACATGTCAACAATCCTAAGGAATGTAGCTCAGCGGAACGATGTATTCTCGCTTACTTGTCTGATTTATATGAAATATGCATTCTGCTTAAGTCGAAGGAAACTGAACCAGAATATTTTTCGATAATAGCTGTTATGAAAGCTTTTAAAGAGCTATACAACTCTCCAGAACAATTAAGGTAATCTATTTTTTAACCACGATAAAAATAGTTCTAATATAAGGTATTTTCAGTGCTGTTCCGCAGACGTATAATCCTCATTTTTTACAAGAACTATTCATATCACCTAGAAGGGCTGGTAGAATAGATTTTCATTGTATTCGGCAACTACAAGACTCATCATCCAACGTCTATAGTTTTGTATCAAATGCTATTTTAGCCGTTTGTCAAGAGACTGATAATGACCGGTTAAACGAAATTGCAATATTGTGTGCTGAGTTGACCGCTTCATGTAATTCACTTTCAGAGGAATGGATAGCGGCACTTCAAAGCATTTGTAATGCTTCAAAGAAACTTCGATATCCTCATCTTTTCGAGCAAGTCGATATACATGATAACAAAATCCATAATTCATTAGCAGTTTTCATTTGTATTTTGGTGGCAAGGCACTCATTCTCTTTAGCTGATTTTGTGCTTAAGTTCGCACTTCCAACGTTAGCATATGCGTACCCTGTTGGCGGTGAATTCACAACCGATGCTGAAGCTGGAGCTCGTCTCACTTGTCATTTAGTGCTAAAACTGTTCAAGACTATTGAAATACCACAGCCAAGAATGTATTCAGTAAGTACTTCACCGAATCCAATAAATATAGTTGGAGGATCGTTCAGTATAAAGTTGAGTTGTGATCGTCACTTATTAGTGGGTGCACACAAAAACATTCCCATACAAGCAGTTTTAGCTGTTATAAAAGCGATATTAATTGTTGTTGATCTTAAAACACCAACGGTACCAAATAATAACGCTTCAGCATTAAGTAGTGGGAAGCGCAGTGGTGTTAATACACCGGTGCATCCAGGAAGTACTCCAAAAACTAACGATCGTCCGGCTGACTTGAGCCAAATACTTGGTACGAGTGATTTATCAAATATTGCTTCGTGCATAGACCAAGATATGAATCAACCGAATTCCGTGAGTAGTAATGCAAAATCTTTGGAGCAAGTGTCTTTGCTGGAATTCGCGAACCATGTTCTGAAACAAATTTGTTCACAAGAACATGTATTAGAACGCTGTTTGAAACATGCAGATAATTTATGTGAAATGATTATTGATGATATGCTTACAACAAAACAAGTTCAGCGAGTACTATATATGATTTGCTATCCTGAAGCTGAGTATAATATAATTTCGGAAATGGACCAAAGATCGATGATTGTTCGAATTTTGGAAAATCTTGAACAGTGGACTCTTCGAATATCGTGGTTAGATTTGGAATTAATGTATCGACAGTCAATGAATAATCCGAATGAACTGAACAATTGGTTAGATACTGTTGCCAAAGCTGCAATTGATGTTTTCCAAACAGATAACGGATCACCTACGCATGGAGGAAAAGAAATGTGTCGTGAAAAACAGTCAACTTGGCTAATTGCTCCCTTAGTATCTAAACTAACTCCAGCAGTTAAAGGCCGTGTTCTTCGTGTTGCTGGGCGAGCACTTGAAAGCATGAATTTTTTCGCTAAACTACCTAAGTCAGATGGTAATTGCATTAACAATGGGGAAGAACGCGATAGAAATACCAGTGCCGCGATAAACCAATCGTATGGCGTATTAAACGCTAATAATAGTGCCAAAAAGATCACGTTGAACTATCAACCCTTCTTAGGACTTATTCTGTCTTGTTTGAATGGTCAAGACGAATATAAAGAAAGCCTCCTGGTATCGTTATACTCACAGCTCTCTCACTGCTTGCAGTCATTCTCTGAGGTAAATATATTATGTATATAAGTATATGTATTATATGTGTTTATTTTGAAAAATATGAAGTTTGTTTATTTAAAAAAGGTTCACTTATAGCATTATACAAGCCAGCATTGTTATTATTCAGTTATACTCAAGCATACAAATTTTGAGCACAGGGACCTATGCGCGTAAAAACAAACATAATTTTTATATAACATTTTTAAAAATTAAAAAATATATGTAGTCAAATCTTAATCTTAATATCAATATATCTTAGCCTTATCATTATGTCACTCACTTTATATAGTTCACGCGTGCATCATTTGTTGCATGTTCGGCCGAGCTCTTATGGTGCGCATATGAGTATTTGTATTTAAGCATATAAATTACATTTATGTTAGTTTTTTATGGACGAAACAATATGTAAACAAATTTAGCTGATATATCTTCTTCTACCAGTTTTTGCAAGTGATGTCAAATTTTCCGTTCGTTAACTTTTTCTTTTTGGCAGAGAATTTTCGCTTCCGCCCTTAGTTTAGATTGATGGCTAGTAATGGCTAATTTTGTTAACGAACACAACTATAAGAAGCCTGGTTAGTTAGATATGTATATTTTTTGTCAATGCTATGGTATTTGCTATTTGCTATGGTTTTATCAAGAGGCGTGTACCTCAAGTCGTGATATTTTGCACACTAAGTTTGATAATCATGTTCTCAGTCGTTTGGCTAATGTCGATTAGCCTCGCCTAGGGGACTAATTCTAATAAAGTAGTACTCATCGAAAAATATTGAAAATGAATTATGCCTGCTACATTCTTATAACACATTTATATTGCATTGAAATCTGAAATTTCGACATCGAAATCACGAACACTCATTTCGGATTTTGCTAGGTTTTCTATAAAGTCAGATATATCAGGCCAGTCCATAAGTTCGTGCGTTTTTTAAAGGTGGTTTTAAAATTAATAAAAAAGATGTGTAAAGTATTTATTAATCAATAATATATTTTCCTTCGTTATTTACAATGTCTTTCCAACGTTTAGGCAAATTTTTAATTCCCTGCCCAAAAAATTGTTTGTCCTTGGAGCCAAAATACGCTTCGTTATTCCTTTTTATAGCTTCTTTTGAGGAGTAGTTCTTGTTACTCATATGGGATTGAAGTCCACGGAAAAGGTGATAGTCATAAGGTACAACATCCGGAGAGTATGGTGGATGCGGCATTAGTTCCCATCCTAGCTTGTTGTTGTTGTTGCAGCAGCATAAACATTCCCCATACTTACATACGGTGAATGCTGCTGGAGTGACAGTCCTTCGCCGGATATAAATCCGGGTCGTTTCGGTAACGTAGAACCGACTGTCGTGGAAACTTTGCCCATCCGAGCTCGTTCAGCTTGCTTAATGTGTGCCTTGCGGTATGAGGTGTTGCGTTGTCGTGGTGAAACAAATCTTTGCGTCTATTCACTAAAGACGGTCGATTTTTGTTAAGTGCCTCATTCAGGTTTGATAGTTGATGTGAATAATAATCATCAGTTATGGTTCCAGAAGTTCATAACAAACAATACCGGCCATATCCCACCAAATAGACAGGAGAATCTTCTTGGGGTGAAGATCATCTCTAGGGGCTAGTGTTTCATCTTTATCTAAACCAGTAACGATACGGTTAAAAAACTTTCATTTTCAAGCCGTTGCAGCATCCTCCACGTCGCATTTACCACTTCGGAATTTTGAAAACCACTTTTGCGCAGTCCTTACACTCACGGTATTCTCTCCGTGAACAGTGTTTATTTTTGCAGCAGCAGTTGTTGCATTTTTACCACTTTTATAAAAAAATACAAAATATGCTTCTTATACGCGTTCGAAGATTCTATTTTATTTTTTAACAACACGTGCTTCTATCTGCGATTAAAATCACTTGTTGAATGCACAATATATCAAAGAAAATATAAATAGTTCCGTTATATTCCGCGAATAATTTTTTGTATGCAAAAATCGTACAAAAGTGAAATTATGGACAAAATACGCACGAAATTATGGACTGACTTGATAAATCCAAGATTTCGAAATCATAAAAATATATGACATTCTGATGGAATTCCAAAGATTTTTTAAATCTCATATTTCAATGTAGTGAAAACGCACATTAATTCAGAAAACTGAATTCAAACTTTATATTACTTTTGTTCCTTTTTTATTTCAAGTATGATTCTTTAAATGAATTCAATGATCCACAAGAACGGGAAGAAATATTAGATGCACTGCAATTACGTTTTTCCTTGGTCGGTGGAATGTTTGATACAATACAGAAAAATGGCACATCAACAACAGACTGGGCTATTCTTCTGACACAGCTGGTTTGCCAAGGAGTCATTGATACAAGCTCTAATCGGTGAGTACTATTTACATGATATATTACTGGTACACCAAAGATTAGAAATCGTTAACAAATTGGGTCTATAGGTTTAACCGATCTAATATAAAAATTGTATTTACATACGCTAATAAATAAAATAATAAATACCACCGTGATCAAAAAGTCCCGAAATATATTGAGAAAAATTCGAAATACATGTTTTTTCCTCAAAAGTGAGATTATGGCCTTCAGTCAGCAGGATCAAATACTCTAAAAAAATGTCTGGAACTCTTTCCGGCAAAGCGATAAGAGCTGTCTTCGATGTTTTCATAACTTTCTTTCGGCTGTTAAAACGTATTCCTCATAGTGTTTTTTTTTTGACTCGATCAAACAAAAATCGCACGGAGCCATATCAGGTGAATTCAATGGCTGTTGAATGGTATTCGTTTCGTTCTTGGTGAAAAATTCACGCATAATGATAGGACTGTGCAACGGTGCGTTATCATGGTGTATATTGGTTCATTCGGAACTCTTAACTCACTCGCCTGATGTCTGGATTGCGTGTCATACTCATAAGCCCACGACTCGTCTCCATTAATGATACTTTTGATGAATGTTGGGTCTGATGCAGCCTTGGAAATCATATATTTGGCGATATCAATGCGGTCCCTTCCCACCAAAAGGTGTTAAAGAATCATAAAATTAATCTTCAAACTTCAACAAATCTAAAATTACTCAACTTTGAAATGGTTAAAATTTTAAGTCAAGAGGACAATTTCTACAAAAGCTTATTGTTTTGCTGTGTGCCTTCTTCTTGGTTGTTAGAGGAACGAAAAGAAACTAGCAGTATTTGGTTTTCGATGTTCTTTGACTTCCACACAGTATTCTTTTTACATGTGGATGCACATATTTTCTTTACAATTTGTATTTCTTTTAACTTTATTTGTGCGTGTTGTCATGTATAATACAATCAAACTTCAGTGATAAAACTTTAAACGAAAAGTGTAATTATATGTACGAGGGCGGATCAATAAGTCCGTGACTTTTTGTATTTCTGACCTCTTTACTGAAAAAGAAATACTGCTCCTGTCAACAGGCATATGTCAGTTGACTCCTGTCAACATTTGAACGTGCTGCGTCAGTTAGTTTGTCTTTTACAGCTACCTTTATCAGACTACCCAATAATTCACAGTCGACCACAAACGCAATCGTGTAACAACTTCACAGGAAAGTTTGGCGTTGTTTAATCGCAATATGGAAGAGTTTTTGCGCCGTTTTATAACCGTGGACGAAAAAAAAAAACAAAAATAAACACTAAACTTAAAATTTTTGCAATTTGGATATAAAAAAACTCTAAATTTATTGCGAAGAGCAAATGGTTGGCGTGCCAATGTAACGTCACGCACTCTCTGATGGGCGCAATCTTGTTTCTATCATTCTTGCGTTGCATTCGCATTTTTGCCATAAAGCGGACCGCACGGGCAATTTGAGCTCACCTGCAGTCATCTTTAGTATAAATAAATTGTGTTTTCTGTACTGAAACTTAATAGCATTTTTTACATAAAACAGTCAACGAGACTTTTCTTCTTATTTATACTTACTTATGCTAACATAGTCGACGTAAGTCATACTATTGCTCAGTTTGCAAACCTACAGTTCGTGGTGATCGCTGATTGGTCGATAAAGAGCTAAGAAAAGGGGAGAAGTTTGGCAAAGAAGGAGCCAGAACTTGAACAGAGTGCAGGGCGACACAAACAAATTTTTTAATCTTAGGAATAAGATATAAATTGAACAAATAAATTTAATTAAATATTTAAATTTATGTGCCCGCTGTGCCGGTTAACCTCGCCAATTCGCTTAATTTCAGTGCTGCCACTAATCACGTCACTACAATCTAATCGCTCCAGACATAAGTCTGAGAGAATACGGCGCTAATAATGCAGTTGCAGATTAACCTACCTCTGTGGGACATCCTGATAACTTCAATGCTGGTACAAGGTTTGAAACTCCTTCTGCAATAATGTGGCGTATGCTATGTAATCCGGTTGAGCACCGCTCCTGGGAACCTACCGATTAGTCCCGCTCACTCTATAAATTCTGTTGTTTCGCAATGGATTCTTCGGGGCTAAGCTGCTATAAGAGTAAAGCGAAAGTTTAAGATAGGAGGAGTGGTACACGCTTCTTAGGTTTTTAACTTCTGTGCAGGATGCAGCTCCACATTCAACGCAGACAATTACGTCCAAGTTTTGTTAGTTGTTTTCGCTGTTCATGTATTTATCAATAGTGGCCTCTCCCGGATGATGCCAACTTCATAAAAGCATCAAGTGCTCAGCAGCCAGCGTATGATATAGTAGTAACTGTTCTTCATTCCTTATCCTTGGGCGTCTCGGCTTTTCAACGTCTGACTAAAAATCAGGTTGCTTCTCGCAAAAGCTTTGCTAAAAAGTTGCCCAAATATGATTGGTCCATGATAACCAGGTACTGAACAATTGAAGCACACGAGTTATGTAATATTGCGATTGACTTGATTGAAATTATATAAGGTTGTCAAAAAAGTCTTGCGGTATTTTTATTGAATTTTCAATTGTTCATAAAATTGGTTATAATAATGCGATTTAAGTCAAATATGCGCCGTTTTGTTCGATGACGAGTTCCCAACGAGATGCCAACTTCATAATGCCCCTCTTATAAAAGCTCGCTTCCCTATTGTCAAAAAACTCGGAGAGCCAATTTTCACAGGACTCTCTTGAGGACAACTTTCGACTACCAAGCTCGTTCGCCATGGACAGAAATAGGTGGTAATCACTTGGTGCGAGATCCGGACTATACGGTGGATGCAAAATAACCTCCCATCCGAGCTCCCGGAGCTTCTGCCGCGTCACCAAAGATGTGTGGGGCCTGGCGTTGTCCTGATGGAAGACAATTCGGCCTCTGTTGATCAAAGATGGCCTCTTCTGCATGAGTGCTGCATTCAAGCGGTCCAGTTGTTGGCAGTACAGGTCCGAATAGAGCGTTTGGCCATAGGGGAGCAGCTCATAGTGGATGATTCCCTGCCAATCCCACCAAACACACAGAAGAACCTTACTGGCCGTCAACCAGGCTTGGGAACCGTCTGGGCAGCTTCACCGCTTTTCGACCACGATTGTTTGCGCTTCACGTTGTCGTAAGTGACCCACTTTTCATCGCCAGTCACCATCCGCTTCAAAAACGGGTCGATTTTGTTGCGATTCAGAAGCGATTCGCATGCATCCATACGGGCAAAAATGTTTTTTTGCGTCAAGTCGTGTGGCACCCATACATCGAGCTTCTTTTTGAATCCAAGCTTCTTCAAATGGTTTATAACGGTTTGATGACTCATGCCCAGCTCTTAGCCGATGCTACGGCTGCTACTATGCCGGTCTCTTTCGATCAATTCAGCGATTTTATCGCAATTTTTGACGACAGACCTTCCGGACCGTGGCGCATCTTCGATCACCTCTGTACCAGAACGAAAACGTTGAAACCATCGTTGTGCGGTGGAAATGGAAACTATCGGGTCCATAAACTGCACAAATTTTATTGGCAGCATGAGATGCATTTTTGCCTTTATCGTAGTAGTACTGTAAAATATACCGTATTTTCTCTTTATTTTGCTCCATGTTTGCGACGCTATAACTCACGAATGACTAAAAGCAAACAACAATTAATCAAACACGTGTTAGCACGTGAAAAGAGCTTTCCAAAAAGCTCTAGCGTGAACCGATGCGACGAATACAACTAGAACTACGCGCTTGCAAAGACAAGCTTGCGGAAATACCGCAAGACTTTTTTGACAACCTTATATAAGCTTAGATTATTGGCATCTCATGTATCCGTTTCTTCTATGTCTATTAGGGCGGGTCGATTTAAAAATCGCTCATTGCTCTGTGAAAATCGTATTCTAGGGATCAATATAAAAACTTTGCCGAAGGAACCATGCCTCTAAAAAATTCGAAAAATCGCACTTTGACCCATTTAGAGTGCTCTAATCGAGTCCAAATGTATGACCGACCCCCACTAACTTTGGACGGCCGATCCACTCATGCCAGTGGCATACCCCCTGGAACTCCCCTGGGGGTTCCCCATACAATCATTTCAAAATATCACCATTTTTGGCCTTTACATGAGAAAAGAAACTAAAAAGTTCGACCCAAATTGGGGGACATCAGAATTCGTTTTAGAGGTATGGTTCCTTCGGCAAAGTTTCTTATTTTGATCCCTAGAATATGATTTTTACAGAGCAATGGGCGATTTTTTTGCCTCCCCACAAATCGACCCGGCCTAATGTCTATATTTCTTTATTAGTATAATTCATACAGCTTATCGATCCATCGTTTTCGACATTCAGGTGTTGTTATCGTTCAAGCTTCTGTGCCATACAATAGGACAGGCATGATGAGAAACTCGATAAGTGTGATTTGTGTTCATCGAGAGAGGGCTAACTACACGAGTAAGCTCAAAACGATCTTAATCCAATTAAATATATATATATTTTTTTAAATAAAGCAATTGCGCTAAAGAGGCAAATGGCATACGTATTTCTTCATAATGCAATCACAACATTTTTCGAGGCGAGCTTATCAATTGATTAAAATACTCTGTTTCTCTAGCAATCACCTCACTTTTTTTACTTCCTTGCTTAAAGTCAAGTGGAGCGCGGATCGGCAGGCAGTTGAAGGTTGATGGAAAATTGTGAAAAATGCTGAACTAAGTACTTTCGCATGTAGACAGTCGTTGTCTAGGCATGATAGAAGAAATCCGAAAAAAAGTTTGTTTAAAAAGTTTGTATGTTAAAAATACAAATAACAAATGATAAGTAGCGATTGGCAACCTGGGAGCAGCACTGGGGTTGGTGCGTTAGAGTAGATATTTCCACCGCACACCGCTGTTCGTTCAAAATCATTAAGCGTTTAAACATCTTGTACATTGTACAGTAAGAAAAACAACCGGTTTGCTTGAAATTAGTTTCGAAAGAAAATTTATTAACGCATAAGCACTTCTGTAGTGCAATTCACTCACTTTTCACGATTCGGCAATTGTTATTTATTTTCTTCTACAATATTTGTCGTTTGCACTAACGATTGTACTAATTATTCACAAACTTATTTTAACTAAAACTAATCAGGTACATTCTTCTATTTATCCAAACTGATAGAGAGTGGCATCTCTGTCAAACTTTCTGTGTTTTTCTCAATTGTAATTCCCAAAGTAAGTAAAATAAATTAACAATTTATTTGAAATTAGTGTGCTACGTTTTTGTATATTGTTTTAGGACGACATCGACAGCATCTAGAAAAATCCGAACACAGCCTAGCATCTTGATAAAAAATTTATTTTGCCACTTGTCGCTCCACTCGTAGGAAACATCTAATTTGCGCAAAACATAGAACGGTTGATTTCATCTGTATGTCTAACAGACTACTGGCTCATGGATATGCCTTATTGTTCACCTACCTATTGTTTATAACTTCCATTTGCGAAAAGTCTCAATGCAGCTGTAATGAAAAATATAAAAGCAGAATTTAGAAATGAATAAGCTTTAAGGTTACAAGACTTGCCTGTTTTTCAGTCGACCTCGCTGTTATTCTGGAACTTCTAAGCTGACTGTGAAGCTGAGAAGTTAGGTCCTCAACAGAGTCTGAAGTTAACCGGAATAGTTCTTGGAACTTCCCCGTAGCAAATGAAAAGGAAGTAATCGAAAGGCATATACCTAAAACATATTTTTTCTAATAAATTTTTGATAATGTGAATTCACCGTTTTAATTGAAACCAATAATTCTTATTTTCTCGTTTAGTTAAATACCAAAATTGTTTTCGTTTAGCTTGCGAAAATCGCCTGATTGCAAAACCGAATAGCGAAATCAATAAAATTGTGGTTAAGGAAAAATAACAAAGCGAATATCGTTAAAATATGTTAGTGGATTCCATTACTGCTTTGCCTAAGTCTATCAATAACTGTCATATACATACATATGTACATATGTGCAAATATACGTATTTTATATGAAATTGTGAAGCAGAAATTCAAATGGAATCTTGCGTTATATAACCATATCTGCATTATACGTAGGCATGTACGCATGGAGGTAGAAAGAAAAGTACACAAACAGAAACTCGCAGCGAAGGTTGTTAGTATAATATTTCTGTGAGGGTAATAGATTACAAGGTGTGGCTACCCGAACTTGAACTATTTCTGTATAAGATGGTGCTTCGCAAAGACGGTTCGTTCTAACTAATGGAGGGTCTGTCCTGATACAATATGTCGAAAGTAGAATCTGCTTGTGACCACCCACTGTTTAAATCATTTGTTGAGAGAGCCACCACTCCTCCACCCTGCCCACACCATAGGAAGGTAAGATTCTACTTATATATATATGTATATGGTATTATTAGTTTGCCTGCATTTTCATGTTTGTTGGCCTACACGCCTTCGCCTTGCCGCCTCGATGTACCGTAGTTCCTGCATCACTTCGGCAACCACTTGCTGTACGTCGTTCCATGCCTCGTTGCTCTTCAGCATCAATTATCTTTCAGTGTTTTCCTAAGTCTTTTCGTCGATTGCTGGCTCGCACGCAGTATGGAGTCGTTTTAGGCTCAAAGTGATAAAGGGCTACGCTGCGCGGTTTTAGCAATTTTATATGTTCATTGCGATTTTGTTGGTTTTTGTTGCTCCTTATGTCTTCAGCTGCACACATCTCCTGTGTTACCAGGTCAGTTGAACATAGGCCAGATATGATGAGCACGCGTCTTCCGAGATCGTTCTAAAGGCAGAGCAAACTCTAAGGCGCCAAGCGGTACGTGGAATTTTTACTTCGTGCATGTGTAGCGTGTTTAAGTCCGCCATAGAGGATGATAGACCTCTTCACTCCTGCCAGGGCCTGTCTTGTCTGCTGCCTTAGTCCACCGATATTTGCCATTATTCTAGCCAATGCTGCCGTTGCAATTCCAGCTTTGGTGCTAGAATATTCCAAGTGACAACGGAAACTTTGTCGATGATCTACCAGTATGCCTAGATACTTCAAATATGGCCCGGACTCAAAGATATTGCTCTCAACTCTGAGATAAACCTTTTCTATCCTCTTACGACTGCTTATGAGTACGGCCTCTGTCTTATCGTCAGCCAGCCTGGGATTTTTTGCGCCAGCCAATCCTGATCCGTTTTTATAGTATGTTGCGCAATGTTTACTACATCCGTGAGCGTTTTTGCGGTCATAACGATTGATAAATCGTCCGCAAAACCAATAAGTAATGTTTACTTTGAGCCGCGAAATAGTTAGAAATTATTCTCTGCCCAGATACTCACAATACGCCAAGTCTTGGAAAAGACCCATGAAAGGAGAATCGACCACATCATCTTTTCGTTGACTTTAAAGCTGAATTCGACAAGTATTTGATGCGGTACCAGCTGGTGGTAGCAGAGGAACAAGAATGCCTCCTCTGCGTAGAAAAGATCAGGTGGAGAAGGACTTTGGTTCATTTAGTTTGGCCAACTGGCGCCGTTTAGCACGAGAAAGAAAAGGCTGGCACGCTTTGTTAAACTCGGCCAAAATCGCGTAAGCGGTTATTGCGCTAATTAAGAAGAAAATAAGAGGAACTGTTGATAGCGTTTTTAACGTCTAACAAGACAACCAAACAGTATTTTTTGGTTCCACCTAGCCATCGCTTGCCATCAATCCCCTTTTCGGCAATTTGCTTTAAAACCTCAATCGCATTTGAGGTAGATCGCTTTTTCCTAAAACCAAACTGGTTGCTCGACAATAGTCCTTCTAAAATGTTGCTAATCGAGTTTTTGATGATAAGCTCGAATAGCTTGCTGGGGAGACCAACGTGCATAGTGACCGATATACCGTGGAAGACCAAACGCCTGAATTTTTTGGTATAAGCATCAATTTTTGCGGCGTCCAGCTATGTGGGAAAATGCTTTCTTGCAGGTACATATTGAAAGCGCTCGCAAATATGTGTGGATTTAGTGACACCGCTTATTCAGCGCAATATTTGGAACGACATCTGATACTGGCGCTTTTTGAGGCGATAATTTGCAAGTTGTTTCGAATATTTCGGTCACATTTACCGCTGGGATGTTAGCGTCTGGTTAATTTCCGAAGTCCCTAGCGAAGTCAGCCTGCGCCGGGAAGAGTTCTTTGTACAATTTAGGTCAAGGGAGTTGGACCGTCCGCTGTACCGTCTACTTTAGCTTATTACGCACTAATTTGTGGGTTACCCATTGGTTATTACTAAGGTCATCGCATAACTCTCTGAACACTCTGCCCGTGCTGTCGCAGATGGCCCGTTTGAATAATTTCCGTTTTTCTTTAAACCTCATCTTAAGCTCCACGGCGTTGGCCGCATTTCGTGAGCGCTGGCATTATGGCGTAGCCCGGTTGTATTGCGCTCGCAGCTCCGCTATCTCGGGGTTCCACCGGTATGCTGGCTTGCGTGTTTTGCGCCCTTTTAGTCGTGCCATGGCGGTGTCGCTTACCTTAGATATTGCTTACTTTTGCTCAATCGCTGCAGTTTCCTTCGTAAGCGGTACATCGGTGTCGTTGAAGGCTATTTCTAAGATCTTCTCGTCAAAACTTTTTGTTTTCCACCCATTCTGCTGTTTAGAGAGTTCCGTGCCCATTCGTAATTTTTCGATGGCAACAATTATTGCCCGATGGTCGCTGTGGGTATAACAGTCGCTAATGTGCCATCTTGTAGTCCTGTTGCTCTGCTTATGAAAGAAAGGTCGATGACGGAATCAAGACAATTTTTACTAAAGGTGCCTTCGCTGCCACTATTGAGTAGCTGTAAGTGCGTTTACCCTTTGGGTTCATAATATTGCATCCCTACTCTACTGACCATGCATTAAAATATCTTGCTATAAGTGCCGTACTCCTTTGTTTAGCGTCATTAACCAGCTCGACCACAATGCTGTATCCAGAGGTAATCCAGCTTACCCAAACGATTTACGAGCTGGGCATTTATGTTGCAATACTAAGTGAACAGTATGAAAATAGACACAAAGCGTCGTAGACCAGCAACGCAACAGGCAAGTGTGTCATATGGAGCTGCGAAAGCAACCCAATCCACCTAGGTCCACCCGTCTCTACAATTGGTTTTGTGTACGCGGAAAAGTGCAATATAGTATATGTATGTATACAGCTGCTATATACCGCCCAGTAGTAATCTGGGTACCAAAGGTAAGCAGGCTTTGTGCTGCATCGCAGGGGCTAAAGTTATGTGGCAAGAACTTCATACTCTCAGTTGGGTTGTTACCACTTAGCTTTTGCCCTTTGGATTTCGGGGCACGTTCGGTTGCCTGAAACATGGTTGGTGTTGGCTTTTCCTCGATGGGACGCAATGCGCACCTCGGCACGTTTGTATAGCATTTAGCCGTGTGGTCTTGCCCGTCACATCTAAAGCTACAAGTTGTACGACCTTCTTCGCATTAACAATTTCTCGCCGAAAGTTCGTCCTTTCCTGTCTTTCTGATAGCCTTTACGCAATGACTAAACTCCTTTAACTCTGGTTGCGATTTTATCTTACACTTATCGACTTTTGTCCAACCGTTACGTGATGGTTACCTACATGGTCACACAATTTATTCGTACACCCGTATAGTATGATACATAAAAAACTTTAGCCTTGCGCAAAATATTTGCTGTAACAATATATATTTCTTTTGGGTCACTGTAAGAGTGTTACATTCCTATTGAATTGCCGCAAACAAAACTCACGTTATTTCAACTCACACTGGGTTCCAAGCAAAGCAGGCAGACATAGCAAAATGTTGCTAAACATTTATTCGTACACTTTCAGCTCATGATATTGTTGCTGCAAAAGTAACAGTAAAAATCGTTTATGTTATTACTAATATTGCTGAAAACGAAATAAGATTGGTTTTTCTTAGTTTTTATCGTCAATTCAGTTTCAGTTGCGCGTAATATCTCAATTGAAAATGACAAAATGGGTCGAAGGGCGGATTTACCATGAGAAATACGTAAAATTGTACTTAGAAAACAAGTATCTGCGCGAAATCGGCAAAACAATTGGCAAATCGCATTATACGGTGCAAAGTGTTATTGCTAATTACGTTAATACTGGTAAATTGGAATCTATTCACCACCAAGCCGGAAGGCGAAAAATATTGACTCCAAGTGAGGAACGCAACGTAGGAGTACAGTCGCGCAAAATCCAAAAATAGCCTCCACGTTACTATGCCGAAATATTCAAGAGTCTTTACATAAAAAAGTAAGCCCACAAACAGTCCGTAATTGGCTGCATAACGCTGGTTATCATATCAGAGTGGCACGTCGCAAGCCCTACATTTCAGATATAGAACAGAACAGAAAGAAGAGATTGAAATTCGCCAAACGCTATATAAATCAGCCAGATGTTTTTTGGGAAAACGCTTATTCAGTGATGAGTCGAATTTTAACGTTTTCGGATCAGATACCCTTCCAAAAGTTTGGCGAAAACAAAATACAGAACTGAATGAAACAATTCTTATTCCTGCCGTTAAACATGAAGGAGAAAATTGCAATGGTTTGGAGTAGGAAAAATAGTTTTTATTGATGATAAAATGGACAAACATCTGTATTTAAACATTTGCATGATAGTGCTTTTAAACTTGGACTGGATGCTAAAGGGCTCTTGTTTCAACAAGACAATGGCCCAAAACACTCATCTTATCTCGTGCAAGAATGGCTTATTTACGGTTTGGAATGGAGAATCAGAATGTACAAAATAACATCAGAGGCGTCATTAAAGACAACTTTAAGTGTTGAGTGGGAGAAAAGTGTAGCTAATGAAACCAAGGTATTGGTAAAAAGCATGCATCGACGTTTGGAAGCTATTATTAAAGCTAAAGGCGGCCCAAAAAAAGTACTGAATACTCGTTTTTTTTCTATTATTTTTTTAATAAATTATTCTTTATATGGCTATGTACGAATAATGTTTTTGCATAAATTTGTGCCGTATTTCGTTATTACCTTAAGTTCTCTAATTCCTGAAATGAATATGGAAGTTTTTGTTCCTTAAATATTGAATAAAAATGTTATTTTTTACGAAGTGTATCTGTTTATAAACTGTGAGTGTACGAATAAATTGTGTGACCACTGTATAAGCACATACAAACATTTAATCACCGCGCTCTGTTTTTTATAGCAGCCTTCTATTCACCTTTTGATTGGATGGCATGTCGTTGTTGCTGAGTGGGTTTCCCGGCTATTGGTCCTTTTAGCAATTCTAAATGAACGCTCCTTAACTTTTGGTGTGCCCCTCGCCCACTATCGGGAACCGTGCGTGCTCTCTTTGTGTACCTGTTGATATCGCTCTCAGCTAATTTAGTTTGTGAGCATTTATAGATACACACAGTGGGTGGCTTTGCTTTGCTGTACATGGCTAATGCTCTCTGATGCTGCTTATCTATTGCATTCACCAAGTATCATTCGTATACTCTGCACCTCCACCATGCTGATAAACTTTCTTAATTTCTCTTCCAACACTCATCGCGACTCATCACCGCATTCTCGATTCGCTATTTTACGCTCACGTACTCCTTCTGTTGGTGTGTATGTGAGCACACAAATCCAATGGGACGATTGGTTGAAGAAACCTTCGCTGCAATGTACCTTGTATTACTTAATCCGGAACATTCACTTTCGATTGCAGCAGAGGGCGGTGGGTTATGTACGACGGAATCCTATAACTGAAACTCCCGGCACAGATCGTAGGATATGCTGAAGACAATACGCTGGTAGTTGTAGACAATCGGCTAGATCAGCTGGAAGCAAATTGTAACGGTGTAGCATCGAGAGTAAAGGGATGGTTCTGTAATGTGCTTCTAAGCGCACGGAAGAAAAAACAAGTTATGAATATTACGGTTGGTGGGTACGAAATATTTTCAAAGGAGGCGATTAAGTATCTCGGAGTCATGCTCGACACGAGGCTACGCACACTACGTACTGCATGTGCTTATAGAACAGTATCAGACGTGTTGCTAGAAATATATCAGTGGACATCTATGCGATGACGCTGTATCGCCTATATGAAGTGAAATAACTGAAAACGACGGCAGCGGAAAAAGCCGTAGAAAAAACGCTATCAATGGCCGAATGGCAAAGAAGAGGGTTGAGTCAACAGACAAACTCATACCATACTTGAAGGGTGGATGAGTAGGAAGCATGGCGATATCGACTACTACTTAACTCAGCTACTCATCAAACCGGCTGCTTCCTGATATATTTACACCCTTTCCAGCTGGCTGTCAGCCCTTTTTGCCCCAGTTGTTCAAATACAGTTGAGAGCGCAGTGACCCACCACTGCAAACGTTTCAGCAGTGCTGGAGAAGGCATTCGAACATCCGTCATCTTATGTTATCTTATTCGATGAAGAATAACTCTATTGTGAATTTAGCTAGCGTGAGTTAATCACAATAGATTATTTGAGTCAGCTGGCATGGCAAATTTGAATAAAAAGTGGTCGTAATGAGTACGCCGGAGTTGTGGTTCGACGATGATGGCGATTGGAACTGGCCAGAATTTGGGAATGGTTGAGGAACGCTTCCTACCACTTAGATATGGTTTCTACCTAGTGAGTTTGGCCTATCTAAAACATATTGAGATACTTAACATTATCAAAGTGTCCTTACAGATTTGTATAAAACTTCTCCAAACTATATAAAGAGGTGTTGGTGGGCCTGCCGCTGGCTTTGAGCTTAATGTCGGCTCACACCTAAAGAGACCAGAGACACCCACCACTTTCTTATAGGTGGTCCTAAACAACAAAGTCCCTGTGCAAATACGTCCCATTTTGAACAACTTCCTTTTGCAAAGTGAGAATCTTCTTGCATTAGCGACACAAGCCTTTCCGCCGTGATTTGGTACTCACAACCTTAGACTTGTATGATATGAATAAAAATTGCTTAAAATTAGTGTTCAGTCGCCAAACAGTTAAAAAGAAAAGTCAAATACTTACATTTTCAGCAATTTACATACACAGACTACAGCATCGAAAGCGAAATTCTGTTCGATAGAAAATTCAGTATTCAACAAAAATTTCGACACGGTTGTATTGTTCATAATATGAATTTAAAATTCGATCTTCAACTTTCGATAACCAGCAAAGATCGGGAAAAGGAATGCAACTGATAATAAGGGTCAATAAAATGTGTATACACTTTGTTAGTGGTTTTTGTACTTTCGCATTTAAATTGCTTAATTGTTTTCCACTACTAATAATTTCACTTATTATTATTAACGATTTTATTTGTAAATTTGTTTTTATATATTACAAAAATTAAATGCTTCATCTCTATCTTATAAATACATTTTTTATTATCTACTTTTATTTTTTATTGAAAAAAGGGTATTAATGAATATTGTATATATTTTCAGAGAACTTTTTACAACAGTTGTGGATATGCTAGCTACACTTGTGCACTCGACTTTAGTGACAGAGAGCCAATCTGAACGTGACGAAAATAAAAAACTTTATCTCAATCTTATAAAAAAGTTAAAAAAAGAAATTGGAGAAAAAAACAATGCTTCAATAAGAGTTATTCGTCAGTTATTACCACTTTACAAGCGAACAGCCGAGGTATGCCAATTTAGTATAAGATACACCTAACCAATCAAGCCTGCGTTAACCTTAAAAATATTTTTAAGTTGGTTAAAATTGCTATACATGTTTATAGTTCAAAATATTTTATTTATTTATTTCTGCATTTCGTTCTTAAGTTGCATAAGCAAAAAAATAATAATAAGCTCAGACCTGGGTTTAGATATTACATTTTCGGTTTGTTTATTCAATAATTCTTTACTTGTTTAACAGAGAAATAGGTTTGCTAATATTTTTGTTTAACGTTATACAAAATAATCCCGTAATTTCTTCTTTCTTTTGCAACTTAAGAAAGTATTGAAGAAAAGAAATAAATAAAATAAGTTTTGAACTATAAATATAGATAGGGGATATACATTAATTTAAAGATATTTGTAAGATGAACGCAAACTTTGTCAAGTATAATTATTAATATTTTAATTTTCACGGCGAATTCCAATCGCTGATTCATTTTCGGGTTCTCACATGTTTAAAGTATTGCCCTATCATATACATATATGTATTTAATAGGCGCGTACACTCTTTTTTAGTGTTTGGCCGAGCTCCACCTCCTATTTGTGGCGTGCGTCTTGATGTGGTTCCACAAATGGAGGGACCTACAGTTTCAAGCCGACTCCGAACGGCAGATATTTTTTATAAGGAGCTTTTTCATGGCAGAAACGCACTCGGAGGTTTGCGATGCCTGCCGAGGGGCGACCGCTATTAGAAAAAACGTTTCCTTAATTTTGAACCTACGTTCTCTCTGAATTCCGAATTCCAACCCATTCGGCCCTATCATAGTTATTGCCAAATAAGACCGGAAAGAGAGATGTTGGCCCGGGGGAAAATGCGAATGACGACTCCTTATTCGACCAACTCATGTGTGCTTCTTATTATTCCACCGAGTAGCTCGGAATCATTGTATTGAGCTCATGCTAAGAATATTCTGAACCTCTTCGACAAATATAAAAATGACCATTTCGGATTTCAATCAGAATAAGATTGTCCACTTTGTCTTCCTCCACCGTATTTGGTCCTTTGTTATCAAGTTGGATAAGCTCTAAAATTTCTTCCGACTTGGATAGTTCAGCTGGCATCCAGGTCCAGACCCACAGCCTGTTAGGCCACAACTGTCCCACAGAAGAGATGGTTTCTTTTTAAAGCTTGACCGTAAGCTCATTGGCGCATGACCTTGATGCCAGTCAGCATAACCGGTGGGTAACTGATACCGGTGTCTCGAAAATAAATTCTTATAGACTTTGCAGAAGCTCATTAGAAGCAACTTCTAATTATCCGGAGATATGTTTCCGTCCGGTAAATATCTGGTGCCGGGCCAGGGTGTCTAGTGAATAAAGCCCTATAGACTTTACAGAGACTCAGTATAACCGACTTTTAATTATCCGATGATACGTTTTCGTCAAGGTGTACCCTGTGGAGGGCTGTGACTGAGACTGTCGAGGTTGTGGTGTGGCCGCAAGTTGAGTTCTTTTAAATCCAGAGAGTGTGTTGTCCTTTACGTTTTTTGTCAGACGAGGTTAAAATCGAAAATATCAGAAATGTCATCAAAGGTGCCGCCACAACAGTGGAATGTGGGGCCTGATTCGACTAACACTATAACATGCGACTTAAAAAACTTCCCCAATACATTTTAGTATTTTTCTTATCTTATTGCGTTTTATTTGATCCCCGAACGTGATTGTTGTGGCCTCAAATATTCGGTTGATCAAGACCATCCAGCAGGAGTTTTGATAATATACATATCAAATTAAAGGCAATTCAATTTTCTTATCTTTCGTTTATACTTAAAATTTCAATAAAATTTAACTTTTCAAGATATTTATTAAGTTTTTAAAAATTGCTCTTTTTCTGCAAGTTTTTTATTTATATTGAATGAATAAAGGAAAAAATTAAACTGAGGGAAAAATTAACGCGCAAATCCTTCATCTCACCAATTTCCAACTATTCAACATATAATTTAATGGAGTAGGATTATTAATTTCAGAATACGGCAATTATTAGTGTTCAGAAAAAGGGTATTACTAATGCACCACGCTCCAATGGTTAGGTCAAGTTGAAGAGCACAATTTGACAGGGCGCCAACTCTTAAACAGTTTAACATCGTCAACGTTAGACTCGAATAAGAAATCGATTACAAAGTCAAAAAAACACCGTATTTTTATAAACTTAAATTATTAACAACAATTCAAAAGTGAAAATATTTTGTTTTTGTAAAAGAAAAAATTATTTTCCTCAAAAACTGTAGTTATTTTTTTTTTTGGTAGCCTTACCTCGACAGCCTTGCGTAAAGAAAATATATTTTTTCGTAGATGTTTTCTGTGTGCATAATACTAGTTTTAGCAGGGTATTGCTGAATTGTGAACCAAACTAATCACTACCCGGTATTCGTCGCACGAGGGGTAGGTGAAAGACTTGAAGTAATTATCCGATTACCGAATAGATTATTATCATTAAACACCAACATTAACAACTAACTTGTCTTTTGATAATTTATTTGAAATATTTTTTTAGGTTATATCATGTGAACCGGCCGGTGTCGATATGAAAGGAAACAAAATTTGTGATATGGACAAAAAACAGCTTAGGATTTCTGATAAGCAGCGCATAAGTGTTTGGGATATATTGGAAGGTCATAAAAACCCAGCACCCTTATCATGGGTTTGGTTTGGTGCAGTCAAATCCGAAAGGAAATCTCTTACATATGAAGAAACACATCGAAGTCTTAAATACCATGGTCACAGTTTGGTTAAGCCTTACAATTATTTTTATGAACCCTTGGCGCTACCTCCCGAAGACATAGAGCCTGCGCCGGAAAAAATCAGTATTGTAATGAAATACCAATATATCTCAATATCTATATTAACGTGTGCTTACCATTTTAGAAAGATGAAATGAAGCCAGATACTCCATCATCAGTGGATCAGTCACCTAGTGCCGTCACATCTGGAAAAACTCGAGGGAAGGGAACAACGCGAAAGCGTAAACCGAAAAATTCAAAAACTTCTCCATCGAATGTCTCAACACCCTCACAGATGGCTCCACAACCGCAACAATCTCAAGTTCAGTCGCAAAACCCGCAACAGATGAACTCCCAAAGTCAAATCAATCAAATGCAAATTAATACGCAGGTTCGGCAATTTTTATATTTAAATCAAGCTATTTTTAAGTGTGTGTTTGTTTTTACAAAAAAAGATTTAGAGATTCTGCGGTTCTTGTTTAGTACAAACAAATTGTATAGCGTCCGATGCCAATCTCTAAAACCGATAGTTTCCGGCCCAGAACTTATTAAAATTTTTTTCTTAATCTTGATCTACACATTTATTCTATTCTTATTAAATATTCTATATCCTTTTTTTGTATATTATCTGCATATATCGATCTTCCAGCAAATGAGCGACATAATCTATATTCGTTTCGTTCTTTATTTTTGTTAAATTGGCCCATAATATTTTCTATAATTATTTTATAAATACATATTTTCTATAATTATGTTATAATTATATAAAACTATAATATAATATATTATATAAAATTATCTTGCATGCATATAACAACCTTTCTTGCGTCAATGAGATCTCTAAAAATATTATTTATGAACCGGCGCATAGTGGAGATTATTTGACAGTTTTTGTTTAAAAGTGGCTTGTAAATGATTTTGAAAGAGTTTTTCTAGGCCCGAATTTCAATTTTATTTTATTATACTCGTATGAGTGAGGTATTTTGAATAGAGATACTTTATGAAAAATACAGAAAAACGTTAAAAATTAAAAAAAAATTATAATATGTATTCAAATTCGGTTTGGCATATTCACACCTGCTCAAGGGTGTGTTTTGATATAATAAAAAAAATTTAACTTCGGGCCTAGACACTCTCTTCCAAAATCATTTACGAGCATTTTAAGATAAAAATTATTAAAATTGGTCGCCGGTATGAAACCTCAACTTGATGGAAGACCCCATTCCAAATGTAATACAGAGAAAAAAAGTTTTCCCTCCAAGAACTCTAAGCAATCATCGGTAAGTGGCAAAGGGTAATTGCTGCGAGAGTTATTTCGTTCAAACAGCGGAAGTATACATACAGGCATATTTTGCTTTTTAACGATCACGATGACGGAATCATAAGGGGAAGGCTTTTACCTTGCACTTCTAAGTATGATATTTTAAAATATAATATTTTAAACATCTGCCCACTCTACGAAAGAAAGGCGGCGAGCAATGAAAAGGTACAGTGGTAGGCAGATGAATGTTCATCTTATGTTCACATAGTTTCCCTTATTCATAATTAAGTCGCTAAATTTTTTACTGTAAATCGGGTTAATTAAAAAATCGACACCTTCGTCAAAACTGTTATAATCCACTTCTGTGTTGGCGTGTCGCGACTAAAAATCCATGGCATAAGTATTTCCTTATCCTTATTGTATTTATTTTAATTTTATTTAATCGATAATGCACACTATGTTAAGTTTACATCCTCCAATCCCACAGTGATCACGTGTAAGTACGTCCGATGTAGTCGCTCATTCTGGTACACAATACCGTTTTATGAAACTAATGGGACTGTCGGTCACTCATTGTCACTAAACTTTGCATTTCCCTCCGAGTCGATTTCAAAAGCAATACTTATCAAGTTTAAATTTCCAATTCTAACAAATCATCAGCATAAAGTTCCAGATGGTAATAATACAGTCCCAGATGGTAATAATACATTTTCGTAAATTCTTTTCATCAAAACTGCATTCCAGTTGGCGGTAAACACAAATAAACGGTCAAATCCTTTTTCGGATACGCAACCCCAAACATGAACAAACTATTCGCCCAAATGGAAGATTCATCCGTGAATATTACGCTTAGTCAATTCATTTTTGAGTTCGCCTTAGTGCATGCAAGTCTTTTTTAAATATATGGTAATGAGAGCAGCGGTTTTCTCAATATGCTCCGAGATTTTTGGTCTTCTACACTTAAACGCTCTCGAATCGTGTCCTTGAATATATTAACACCACTTTTCCTTAAAACTGCTTCACTTTCTCGCAACTACAAGATCGGCTTTGTCACAAACAAAACAATGATATTCCAGTCTTACTTTGGAGATGTATTTTTTTCTGGGCCTCAACTCCGTCAACATTTTTAATTTCGTTATACCGTTGTCTATATACTCGACTTATTTAAATATTTGGCTAAATATGCAAGTGAAATTTTCAGACCTTTAGGGTGTGTACATCGGAATACGAATACTGTTTGGTATCGTTTGCATACGCGGAACTCATTTTGTGAAAGCAACGTACTCTTTCTAAATTTCTCACAAAACTAACAAATTACCCATTGCGTATTGCAAAAGAATATGTCAATTTAGCAACATTTTTTATAACGCAACTCTAAGCTTAAATTGGGCCGGTCTCGCCTCCATTAAAAGGACTATATATAATATACAATATACAAACTAGTGATTTAGATATTTTTTATTTCGTTTAATTTTAAGGTAAACGTTCAACAATTTAACTCAAATCAATTGTTACAACCCAATTCGGGCGTCATGATGCAGCAACAGCTGCAAGGAAATTTACATCAGCTTAATAATGCTCCAAATGCCCAAATTGGTTTTATGGGAAACGTGCCACAGGGAGTATCTCAACTAAGTGGTCAAAATCAACAACATTGGATAGGACAAAATCAATACCATCCGATTCAGCAGCAACAGCAATTCTATCCTCATCAAGGTATATAAATATTTTGGAGAAAATTCCTTTATTAAACTAAATATGAATTTATTATTTCTTTTTTTTAACAGCAAATCGGTTTGAACGGCCACAACTGAATCAATCTAAGCAAGCTTTGTGTAATATGCTACGACAACGTCAGCCTACATTTAATCAAAATAACTCCGCACAATTTAATGCCATTCAGCAACATCAACAAATACGTCAGACACAAGGGCAACAAACGCAAGGTCCTATTGGTTCTGTGCCACAACAGTTCGTTAGAGGAGGTATGAGGGGAATTGCATCGTCTCAGAGTCAGCTAACAAGTGGTATTAATGGGGTTAATATACCTCAGGGCGTTAATCAGAATAATATGCCTGGACAGCAGATTACTCCACAGAATATAAATGCTCAAGTCAATAGCCAAACAATGGCTTCATCTAATCCCCAAAACAACTTAATGAATGTTCAGCCTGCATCTGGGCTAATAGGATCAGGAAATGTTTTACAACAGAATGTTAACTTAGGAAGTGGCAATGGGAATCAGAACATCATTAGTCAAGCAACGAATCCATTTCACAATTTTAATCAATATCAACAACAAGGATTGATAAATAACAGTGGAAGTGGTCAAGTTCAATCATCTAACATGGTAGGCGCCTATAATCAAATAGGGCAAAGAAACAATTCATCAGATTATCTCCAACAACGGGGAAGTAATAGTCGAGGACAGTTCGTAAATCCGAATCCCAACGTTACCATGGGAAATATTATAGGGCAGAATACAATATCACCCTATTCAAGGCAACCAACAGCAACTGGGAAACCAGGTGTGGTATCGTCCCAGCAACAATTTCAGCAACAAAGATTACATCACCAAATGATGCAAATCCAAGGTAAGCAAAACTATAATAGTAAACCCAAATGAAAAGTGAGTCGATACAAAAGCTTTATTGGTATTGAAATTAATCGAGGTCTGCCATAAAAATGCTCCTCATAAGAATCATTTGCCATTCGGAGTCGCTTTAAAACTTTTCTCTCTGTTTGTGAGAACCACAAATATGAAAAGAAGCTCGGCCAAACACCTAAAAAAAGTGTACGAAATAATTGATTTATTTTATATTTTATTTTTATTAATTTACTTATGTATTCACCGTTGAGTGCTCCGTTCGATAAAATGTTTGGTTAAGGAAATAGTTTTCAGCATTTTTTCACTATATTTCGATGTTAAAAATTCCTTTGTGCATTTTGAAAATAATTTCATAATTAAAAAAATCATAATTCTACAATTAAAAAAGTCATTGTTGTTGGAACAGAATAAAATACCCCATTTTCAATTTTCAAAGATTATAAGAGTAGTTACAGACAAGTTTAAGACCTTTGTGAGGTGTTTTACTTCCTTCAGACCCAAGCACTGTCTCCACCTAATTATTTTGTACATTGCCGTTGCCCATCCGGACATTGAGAACAAATGAAAATATTTAACTCGTCGCTACAAGTTTTCACGATAATCCGCGATAGTTCGTACACAAGAGAGCGGCTGCCCTAGGCTTCCCAAAAACTATTACGCATAAAATATTGAGGAAAGATCGTATAGTTCACCCCGTCAAAATTCAAATCATTCATTTAAATGGAAGTGGAAATAATCAAAATTGCGTTTTTTGTTTTTTTTTCTGTTGGGACAACTAGCAAGTGTAGCACTCAAACATTAATTAAGTCCATTGTACTACACTTGCATTCCCTTTTAATTTTCTTTAAATCTACCCGATCTCCGAAGAAATCCGGGTAGATCTTGTGGTGCCAAGGAGCCAAGATGGTCGTTTCTTAACATATCAGTGCCAAAGACCTCAAACCTGATTCGAGCGAAGGCGGGGCAGATGCACAGGAAGTGGTCCGCCGTCTCATCCTCCTCTTCACAAGCTGGGCAGAGTACACTGTCTGAGATGCACACGCTTTCCATGTGCTTCGCCCACAGAAAGTGGCCCATCATCAGTCCAACCAGCCGTCTGCACTCCCTTCTGTTTAATAACAGGAGGGTTTGCGACAGTCGATCGCACATGACATGTAACATCAGTTTAGTCCATCTGCAGCCTCTCTCAGCCTGTCAAGCTCGCTTGTGGGTTGCAGTAACCCATTTGCTAACCGTGGCTTTGATGACCGCAGAAGGGAGTGGCAAAACAGGCCGTGGGCCAAAGAAGTTGGCCAACTTCGCCCATCTTAGCTAAGGACCCATCCAGGGACCCATGTTAGTATCAGGCTATTATGTCTACCGACATAGCTCAACCTGGATTTACAGGATCGACTACCGCTGATGTGGTTGGGGGCTGTCTAAGGCCATGAGCGCAGCTTGGCTGTCGCTGCAGACACATATAGATCTGCCTCTCGATTGGTTTTCCACAACAAAGTTCATCGCTTCTTGAACTGCTTACACCTCCGCTTGAAACACAGATGCATTCATTCCAAGAGCAAAGTGCAGTTTTGTCCTGCTGGATTCCACGTAGACCCCGAGCCGGAGCCGTGCTCGGTCCTGGAGCCATCCGTAAAAATGCAGAAACAGTGTTTGCCGGGCTCTTTTTCAGAGTTTGACCAAAACTGAGCCTCTGGCAGCACTATGCTGTATCTCTTTTCAAGTACGACTCTTGATGGTATGGAGTCAAGGGGCATGGAGAGAATCGTTGGATCGAAGTCCATGTCTTCTCTGTTTTCCAATGCTGGACAGGGGCCGTACCAGCCTTCAAAGTCTCTCCTTGGATGAAAGCATCAAGTCGTGGTAAACCAATCAGAGTATCTAATGCCGGGCCTGAAGTAGTCGGAAAAGCTCCGGTGCAACAGATGCCCACAGTGCGTTATAGTCTCGATAAGGTCCTCCTGACTCCCACGAGAGAGAGTCTACTCATCCAGGCCATTGATGCATAGGTGATAATAGGTCTTATCATAGTCGTGTAGATCCATAGGACCTTGCTAGGAGAAAGACCCCACTTTTTCCCAAAGACACCTTTGCACTGCCAGTGAGCTGTCAGTGCTTTGGATGTCTTTGATTCAACGTGTGACTTCCAAAAAAGTTTACTCTCAAGGATTACTCCAAGATATTTGATTTATTTGGATAGCTGGATTGTGACTCCTTTTAGCTTATGCAGAACGAGTCCATCAAGCTTCCTCCTTCTGGTGAAGAAGACAATACCCGTGTTGGTGGGATTTGCCGATAGCCCATTCACACAGCACCAAGTGTCAATCAGATCCAGAGTTTTCTGCACTTTCCTGCAGGTGTTCATAAGCGATGGGCCTGTTATCAAACAGGCAACATCGACCGCATATGCTTGTGCGTAGACTCCCAAGTCGTTTAAGGTGGTGAGTAGAGGATCGATTACCATGCACCAGAGCAGACAGAGACGTGAAAACTGACCGTCCCAAAGAAAAGACTCAGACGGTTCCTGTACCGTGAGCCCATGACAACCACTCGCACCAAAAGTGCAGCCCCTTCCTTTCCTTTTCCCGCCACATTGACGGGCGCTAAGACCACGCTCGTTCCTTGGGGGTCGTGGCTCGGCCATTAGCTGCAGCTGCAGGGCAGGGCGGTGTACTGCTTTCATCCACCGTCCTTCTCCGCTTACCTCGAGACAGCTTGGGAGCGTCCGTGCCCACCGAGAATTCTGTAGTTTCCATTAAGACTAGGGTAATGGTTCGGGCCTCCAGAATCCATGCCCCTGCCGCCGAAGCTGGTGGATTGCCACTTGTATGGATTCCACCTGGAGTATTATCCTCTATGTTGTCCATTACCAAGGTAACCTAAATTAGAGAACCCCATATTAAAACATGAACATCCATTTAACAGCCCCAAAGTGACTATTTAGTGTCCATAATCAATCGGTGGAAATAGCAAAATGGCGCCACGCCGCACACAGTGCGTCAGCGCACTCTGTATTATGCTCCTTAACTGAGAAGATAGATGCCTCACTGTGTAAAGCGTACTTCAGGAGACATCGTGTAGCCATTTTGGCAGGTCTGCAGCTTCGTCCACTGAGTGTCACTAGTGCCAGGTGACCGGATGGGCGCTGCATAATTTAGAACCGAAGGGTCAGTTGCCTTAAATATTAAATATGACTACCAATAAACAGTAAATAATTTACTGATAATGCAAATCAAATCCTATTATCAATATTTTTATTGCAATTTCTTTCAGTAATCAGTAAAAAAATATTTTTACTGCAATTTTTTTCAGTAATCAGTAAAAGTTTACTGGTAACGCAATTTTTTCCAATAATCAATGAAAAAAAATATTTTTAGTGCATTTTTACTGATACTGCAAAGTGCCCATCTATGGTAGGGTAAATCATAACAAATATACAATTGGACTTACTTGGATTTCAACACGTTGAAAATTTTGTTTTCTTAGAACTAATGTATAATAAAGAGGAGTGTTGGAAGTACATTAAAAAATTGCATTACTGTACTTTCCATTATATGCTTATGTCTCGTTAGCTTTGAACAAAGCAATTTTGCTCGCTGATAAACATTGAAAAGGCAGTCATATTTTCAAATATATTCATCGAATATTTAAACACATATCGGTCATAATTAGCCTGGACCTAAAAACTTTACAACACACAGCATCATAGTTTTAAAGATGCCACATAAAACAAATTTACACAAATAATTCATATCACATAAAAATGTTTGAAGGCTTAATGAATTGGAAAGAAATTAATCAAATGGTAGCATGATTCTCTCACCATACTCAATTTACTTAATCTACATAACTTAAAAATCCAAAATCTACAGCTCTTTCAGTTTATGAAGGCTAAAGTACTCATTTATACATGTCTCCCATTTCTCAGGTTGCTCTCCAGTTTGTTAAGTTACATTTAAGTCTAAAGTAATTACACCATTAGTAATTACACCATAAATTTTGATTTGAAAATTTTAACAATAGTCATTATAAACAATTTATGAGACTAACTAAAGCATAAAAAGCGTTATAATACAGGGGGGGCCATGTAGCGTTTGCTTTTTGAACGACCTATTTTTTTGAGAATGGTAACACAAATGACATGTCAAATGTGTTCATAATTTACTTAAAGGTTTGATATTTACGAAATGGGACGCTATACGCTTGAACAAAATTGGGAAATATTGAGGACCTATTTCCAAAGTCTTTTCTGATTTTCACATCGGTGGCTACGTCAATAAGCAAAATTGTCGGATTTAGCGGTCAGAAAATGCACACGTTACTGTAAAGAAGCAAATGCATCCACAACGAGTCACTGTTTGGTGCGGTTTTTGGTCTGGCGGCATCATCGGGCCATTTTTTTTTTGTCGAAAATGAGCTAGGAGCCGTGGTTACAGTAAGTGGCGAGCGTTACCGTGACATGCTCAACGAGTTGTTTCCAAAAATTGAAGAGGATGACATGGACGGCATTTGGTTTCAACAGGACGGAGCAACTTGTCACACTGCCAAAGTTACACTCGAACTTTTTGCTACCGTTTTTGAAAACCGAATAATCAGCCGAAATTCCGACATCAATTGGCCGCCTCGGAGCTGTGATTTAAGCCCGTTGGACTATTTTTTGTGGGTAGCCGTTAAGGTTAAATGCTATGCATGTCCAGAGACGATTGATGCTTTAAAACACGGAATCGAAGTTGCCATTCATGAAATTGGAGCCCAAACAATCGAAAATGTGCTTAAAAATTGGGTTGATCGAATGGCCTACTGTAAAGCCAGTCGTGGCATTCATTTGAACGATATTATTTTCATTCATAAATGAGAATGTTCAATATTCAAAATAAAAAAAAGTTTGAAAAAATATTGATTAGTTTTTTTTATAGCAAATTTTACATGGCCCACCCTATACGTTCACATATGCATTAGTCACCTATAAATCCACCAAATTAATCTACATATAGCGGATTATCAGCAAAATTGACAATAAGCTGTCAATACTGCTTTGAGAGGTTTTCCTTCATAGAAATTATTTTGGTGGAATATTTCGGTGTTTTTGGTTTCTTTAATTATTACTAACGATATGAAAAAATACAAGGAGAAAGAATAGCTAATTTACATGCGCAATCGGCTGCTAAAAATAAACCGTTGGAGGAAATCCGTATGCGACGTTTACCGAGATTGCAAAAAATTATGGTAGCAATACTCATGGGAAATTCTATATTACATTTTATAATAAGTAATAAGAGGACAGAACGTTTATGGACACACGCTTTTTTCTTTAAAATGAATCCATAATTAATAATATTTAACAAACATTTTATTAGAATTATGTTTACAGACCTGTTTTCTTTGCCGGCATCCATTTAATTTAATTTTTATTTTGATGTTCCTCCTTACATTCGTAATAATAATTATCGATATCTAAAAGTACCGTTATTATCTAGGATTATTTTATAATCTCAGATTTTGGGAGAGAAATTTTGTACGGGAAATCGCGCTTTTTAATTACGGATTTTGAGTTAAGCGCGAAAAAGTAGATCATCTGCTTATATAATATGTGAACGTATTATTAGGTGCATGTAATAGATTTGTGGTGACATAATACACCAGATTTACACACGGAGACACCTGGAAGGGAGACACTGGAAATTCTCTTTTCATGCCTCATTCGCGGCCACACGGGCAAAATTGTTTTCGGCAACATTTTGACATTTACTATGATACTTTAGCATCTTCTGGTTCGAATATATTCTACAACCCGCTAACATGTAAAGCGGAAAACGTTCGTCAACAATTTCTTAAATAAAGGGTGTTTTTTTAGAGGTTAGGTTTTCAAGTTGGCACTACTTTTTTCGTAGATGGTCTTTTTGACAGCTGTCACTTGATTTTTGCTCAGTTTGGTTTGCCATTTCATAATGAATAGACTTACACCTGAACAACGTTTACAAATCGTGCAAATTTGGGCCCAAAACGAGATGGCCACCGATCCCGATTTTCACAAGAAAATTTTGTTCAGCGATGAAGCTCACTTTTGGTTGAATGGGTATGTCAATAAGCAAAATTGTCGCATTTGGAGTGAACATAATCCATAAGCCATTGCTGAGACGCCGTTACATCCTCAAAAAGTCACTGTTTGGTGTGCTCTATGGGCAGAGGGAATCATTGGTCCATATTTCTTTAAAAATGAAGCCGGCCATAATGTTACAGTCAATGGAGATCGCTATAGAGCCATGATTAATGACTTTTTCGTGCCTGAATTGGACGATGTTGATGTGGACGCCCTTTGGTTCCAACAAGACGGCGCTACATGCCATACAGCCAACGCAACAATCGATTTATTGAAGGAAACTTTTGGTGAGCGCATTATCTCGCGCCGTGGACCTGTGGCGTGGCCTCCAAGATCGTGCGATATAACACCGCTGGACTATTTCTTGTGGGGCTATGTGAAGTCGCTTGTCTACGCAGATAAGCCCGAGACGATTGACGTCTTGGAAGAGAATATTCGGCGCGTTATTGCTGACATACGGCCCCAATTGCTGCAAAAAGTGGTCGAAAATTGGCCCTCTCGGCTGGAATTTATTCGAGCCAGCCGCGGCGGCCACTTGCCCGGAATCATTTTTAAAACATAATGGCAAACCCTTGTCTTTATAATAAAGCTAAATTCTTGGCCATAACATTAAATTATATACGTTTTATTTCATCTTGAAAACCTAACCTCTAAAAAAAACACCCTTTATGTCAATGAAGAATGCAAACTGGTTAAATAATAAATAATTCGTTGTTGTTTTTTTATTTAAATATATTTATAAATTGTTGTACTTGAATAAAAAAAAATTTAATTAACAATACTTCATATATAAATAATTAACTTAAAATTAACTGGAGTATCTAGAAATGCGGGAAAAATTAGAATTCAACATAAACATGTCCCATAATTATTTTAAATTATACCTACTTTACTAGCAAAAATAATCGTGCATTTCCCAAGCAGCGTTCGGATGTTTGACATCGTTGTTATCTTCCGTTTTATTGAAAACCAACACATAACTCAGAACTTTCTCCCACAAAAGAAGAAAACAAATGAAGCAACTGTCAAAAATTGCTTTAAGATTTTAAATACGAATAAGAAGAGCAAAGCGTGTCGCCAGTACAGGAGACAAATTCCCTTCTCCCTGCCGCGGCCGTCCTTCTCCCCCGAACAAAATGTTTCCCTTCCAAATGTTTCCGTGTGTAAATGAGCACATACATTAACAATTCCATTAGATTTACATAATTGGCCGACTATGATATTAAATCATGTTACGTGCACATATTTATCATTCATGTGCACAATTTTAATTATTTTTGAAAATATTAAAAGAAGTTTATTTTTTATTATATTTGTAGGTGGAATGGTGCAATCCCAAAATCAGAATATAAATCAGCAGCAGACTCCAAACTTGGTCGCTCAACTTCAAAGGCAGCTGCCGAATCAACATAATTTATCTGTTCAGCAGTATCAACATCATCAGCCACCATATTGAGCAACTAATTGATTTATGCATACACACATTTTCTACTGTTAAGCGAGAATCGCTTTACATTAAAATATAATATATATATGTATATGTATAGCATATGTATATACATATATGTAATAATTTTTATTTGTGTAACTATTTAAAAAATACTAATTCTTTTCGTAATATCAGATTCGAGACTTTAAGGAGAAAATAATTTCGAGTAGCAGACTTAGAGATACTTTGATTAAACTTTAGTCCATAGGCACACTGTGTTTAAGTAGTGAGAGGAGCAATCTGATTGACTACAGAAACATTTAATCAGAAACAAAAATAACGGTTATCTCGAATTTATAAATTGAAATTAATTAGATAATAAATATTTTTTTCGTCGACTGATAAATCTTGGAGTGTATTTTTGTCTCCTTATAAAAAAGAAAAAACCATCTGCCGTTCGGAGTCACCACTTCTGTAACACCGATGGTCCCTGCATTTATGGGAAGCATCAGGACGCATAGCGCAAAAGGAAGGAACTCGGCCAATCCCCCAAAAAGGGTGTACGCACCAATTATATATATACATATATAATTACAATACTTTAATACTATTATTCTTCATGATTGGCGCGATAACCGCTTCAGCAATTTTAGGTGAGTTTAACAAAGTGCACCCGTCACTTTTTTCTCGTGCTAGCCGGTTCCAGTTGGGCATACCATGTGGAGGACATCGGATACTTTCAGAGCCGGATCGTTTGTATCCATTCAGACGACATAAGCGACGAAGTCGCTGGATCTTTATTTGCTGCGCTATGTCTATGTCGCAGCGGGGTCGCCAACGTGCAAAGGTCCAAAACTCTTACGCAGAATCTTTCTCTCAAGCACACCAAGTGACGCCTCATCGAATATTGTCATCGTACACGCTTCTGCGCCACACGCAAGGACGGGAATGGTGAGAGCCTGTAGAGTATTAGTTTTGTTCGTCGAGAGAGGACTTTGCTACTCAGTTGCCTACTTAGTCCAAAGTAGCACTTGTTGGCAAGAAAGATTCTACGTTGGATTTCAATGACGTTGTTATCGTGTTAATGCTGGTTCCTAGATAAACGAAGTCTCTTATAACCTCGAAATCATAACCGTCTACAGTGACGTGGGTGCCGCAACACGAGTGCGCTGCCTGTTTGTTTGATGACAGGAGGTACTTCGTTTTGTCCTCGTTCACCACCAGACCCATTCACTTGGCTTATTTATCCAGTTTGAAAATGGCAGAACTAACAGCGCGGTTGTTAAACCCGATCATCTGCGGCTCGCACGATCTTTTCCAGCATCAGGTTAAAGAGGTCACACAACAGAGCGTCACACTGCTTGAAACGATTCGGAGAGGCCCTTCCCAGCATTCTGACGGCGGTGCGGGTATTGAGTAACGTCATTTTGCATAGCCGCATTAATTTTGATTGGATACCAAACTCAGATATCGCGGCAGTCGAATACAGATTAGAAATCGACAAAAAGATGGTGTGTGTCGATTCTCATTTCATGGGTCTTTTCCAAGATTTGGCGTATTGGGAATATCTGATTGATCTTTGATTTTCCAAGTCAAAAGCCACACTGATAAAGTTCAATCAGTTTGTTGATGGTGGGCTTGAACCTTACAACAGCACAAATGTACGTAGATACAAATGTATGCATGAATATATAATATTTGTGCACATCTGTATGTGCATGCGTTTACCTTACGCTTGCTTAGTGCTTGGTCAAAGACAAATCGACAAAACACTTGCTTCGTGCCACTTTCCTTTTGTGTGTATGAGCGAAGAATCGTTGCTCGTCTCTACAGCTTGTCGCGATGCCTTTCCTCTTCTTTTCAACCGACCGACCGCATCAATATGCCCGTTTGCCAATAATTGAGTGATTGTGACTCTATCTTATTACTTACTCAATGGCAGAGCACACTTAAATTCCAATCGGCAGACACACTTTCTTCCGACGCAATCTTGATACCTTCAGAAAGCCGCCGAACTTTCTTGTAGAATTTTCGGGCTTTGTTCCTTTTGGGTAGCATCTCAAGCTCCTCGAACTCACGCATTCGGCCTCTCATTTCTTCTTTCTGATAATACTTTCCGGTAGTCGTCCCACATGGGTCACGTTGCGACCGAGCACAGCGTGGCTTTTTAGTCAGCATCCTTTCGTTGCGCGACAGCATGACATTCCTCGCCGTACCAATTGTTTTTTGGGCTTACCAAATTTTCTTTTATGGTGGTGGAGCGCAAAGAACAAGAAATCTTTATTCCATTGCTCGTGTATGCCGGATTGTTGGGCAATACTAGTGAGAGTCGCGTGGCGGATCTTCTGGAAGCGACTGCAGCTTTCCCATGTCGTTAGTAGTTAGTTAGATGTACGTTTTTTGCTTCACAGAGGCGTGTGCGTAGTTTGGCTGCAACAAGGTAATGATCCGAGTCAATGTTGCGTCTTCGGATCGTACGTATTATATATCTGAATCACTAGAAGTGTGTCTTCCATCTATCACAACATAATCGATCTAGCAAAAACTTTGAGATTTAGTGAGGTTAAAAAATTTCGCTTTGATGCGGATTGTTGCGAGCCGCTCGTCCAGCAGAGTGAACGACAGAACTTGGCGACGAAGTCTCTCTCTCACTATAAATCCAACACGGAATTTTTACTCCTTCACATTACAGCTGTAGTAGACGTCGCAAGGTACTATGGTTTTCTTGCCTTGTCCCGTCCCTCGCATCTCTTGAATGGCAGTGATGAATGCCTTTGCTCTTAGCAGGCCATCAACTAGCAACGCAGAGGCACTTTCCCCATTAGGGGTCCCGACATTCCAGGTATATGCCCTCAAATTGTAATACTTAGTTCGTTCGCAGGGGGGTCGTTATAAGTATAGGTAGCACAACCAGGTATTCTGGGAAAGTAAATGTTGATAGTTTTCGACAAATGGAGGCATGTGCAGGTTTACGACGCAGCCGAACGAAATATTTTTACTGTCTTATAATAAACTGCGACCGTGGCAACCGAATGGTTGGTGCGTGACTACCATTCGGAATTCAGAGGGAATGTAGGTTCGAGTCTCGGTGAAAGACCAAAATGAAGAAAACATTTTTTTCTAATAGCGGTCGCCCCTCAGCAGGTAATGCCAAATCTCCGAGTGTATTTCTGCTATCAAAAAGCTTCTCATAAAAAAAATATCTGCCGTTCGGAGTCGGCTTGAAATTGTACGTTCCTCCAATTTCCAATTGAAGTTTTATGTTTATGCAAAACCGATAAAAAAAATTCTATAAAATGGTAAAACGGTATGCCGATAATAAAAATTTAAAATTTTTTTCTGCTCTTACTATAATAATTTGGCGACCCTAGCCTGTTTTGGATATATTTGTTTTTTTGGAGAGCGAATTCTGGACAGTTATTTGTTGTGTTCAAAACTATCTTCACAAAATGTTTGTTTAAAGGTGTAACGGGTTATGCATAAGTAAAATTTCAATGAACTTTGAACGAAACAACTAATACTCTAAACCAGAAATAAACTTTTATTAATAATCATATAGAAACTTCAAAGTCGATTAAAAAAAATGTATATTGGTTAGGAAAGTTACCAATATTAATCAGCTATTTATAACCATAATTTTAAAAATGCCTCTCTTTTAAACAATAAAAAAAAATTAAAGCAAACTTCAGAAGAGAATTTAAAAAAATCTCAAAATATCCTTTCGAGATTGCAGATGCGCAAACAGCAAAAACAAAAAAGAAACACATCGACAATGGCCAGGTAATCCGTAAAAGTATTTGGCATCACTATTCAACAAATATCAAATCAATATTTATTGAGCTAAATTAAGAACAGGAAATGCAAGCAGTAAAAAAGTCATTAATTTAAAGAAGAATTTCTATTGATACATATGTACACATAGTCCATAAAGTCTGCGTATACCTTAAAAATATTTTTAAATTGATTAAAAACAATATAAATTTATAGTGGAAAATACATTTCATTTATTTACCCTTTCATTAATTTCTGAAATCACAAAACCAAAAGAAAATAACAAGCAGCAGCTCGCCTGATCTAACAATAGCTAGCGCGGGTCTGATAAATAGCATAACCCGGCGACCTATGCTATTGCTTGCATCAGACCACTTGCCCATTACCGTCTCGATTGAGAGACCTGCCGACTTTGTTTCCGCGAATCAGCGGTCCTATTTTAACTTTAAAAAAGCTAATTGGGCCGTGTTCACGGAATTCACTGAAGACACCTTCGCCGCTCTTCCCATCTCCACCGATGTGCACGCAGGCGAACGCGCATTCCGCAAGGTGCTCATTGCTGCTGCGGCTCGCTTCGTTCCTGCTGTAAGGTTTAAGGACATTCGTTCTCATTTCCCAGCCGAAGCAGCCATTTTAGAAAACGAGCGTGACCACATACGCCAGGTCGATCCCGGGGATCCCCCCATAAGGGATCTCAATTCGTAGATCCGGCAACTGGTAGATCAACATAAGTGGACCAAATGGGTTGAGCATCTGAAGACCTGCAACCTCATCACAAAGTTCTTGTCCACCGTTAGGCCCCTGTCGAACCCGACCAAGCACAACGACAAGGTGGATATCACTTTCAACGGTTGCACTTCGTCGGACCCGAAGAGATACGTGAGCTATTTCAGCCGACTTTTTATACTGCATCCTCCGATCGACAGATCTAAGCGCCGTACCACCAGAAGGCTGCACAAACTGACGAACGACAGTGCGCCACTTACTTTCTCCGGTGATGAGGTTCATCATCGCCATCAACAAATCAAAAACATCAAAAGCCATTGGCCCTGACGGACTAAACGCGCTGATGCTGAAGCACCTGGGACCATTGGGAGTATGATTTCTCACAAGAGTGTTCAATCTGTCCTTGGCCACTCTCACCATCCCTGACAAGGAAAGCAGGGAGAGTGGTCCCACTACTGAAACCTGGGAAACCCGCCAACCAAGGGGAATCTTATCACCCGATAACTCTCCTTTCCCCAGTAGTGAAGACACTTGAAGCTCTCCTACTCGCACTCTTCACGAAACAGCTGGCCCCACCACCGCAACAGCATGGTTTTCGACGTGGGCTTAACCAAAACCACCCCTGCGAGAGGATTGTCCTAGTAGCGTTGGACCTGAACAAGGCTTTCGACACAGTCAGCCATTCCACGCTACTAGGTGATATTTATCAGTCGACACTTCCGCCAGGGCTGAGAGATGGTCTGAAAACTACCAGAGCGGTTGTCACTCGTCAGTGATTTATCTTGAACATACATCTAAACAGGGGAAGATCAAGCAAGGTGTTCCGCAGGGTGGTGTTATTTCACCATAATAACCATTTTAATTTTAATAATGAAAGCAAAAAAATATAGCATTTACACCGAAAAAGTTATTTATTTATATGTATATAACTGTTATCAAGCAACAGAAAAAAATTAGCGTTGGAATATAACTCTTATCGGCGAGGTAAAAAATATTTCTCATCTAATAACTGTTAGGGAGCAAGGTTTTAAAACTTTTAACTGTTATGGCCCTGTTCCAAAGTTCTACAAAGAAGAAATATTTCAATCGATTCACATGTTTTTGATATAAGAGAAACAATTATCAATTTGTCCAATATTTTTGTATTTTGCACCGCCCCTTTCCGGATATTTAAACTTTAAAAATCGAAAATCTCTTTCAAATCGGAGCATTCTGTGGGAAGTTATTACATTACATAGATATTTCGGGACTTTGTTTTATAAGAGGTATAGATTTGTGCGCCCCAATTATATATATATATAAAGTGAAGTCCAAAATAAACAAGACTGAGCTAAAATAGAAATGGCAGGAGCTTTGTTCTTATAACTTCGAGTTTAATTATTCAAAATAGTCCTCTCTGACCTAGATACACTGTTTTGCGCGATCTAAAAGCTTTTCGAGTGTTTCAGGTCATTGACGGGAATGTTCTTCAGGATGTTGGTACAAGCCTTTTGGATGGCCTCTACGGAAGTAAAACGTTTCCCTTTCATGACCAATCGCAATTTTCCAGATAAATAGAAGTCACAGGGAGTCATATCAGGCGAATACGGGGAATGATTGATGGTTAAAATGCGATTTCTAGTCAAAAAATCAATCACAAGAGTGGATCGATGAGATGGTGCATTACCATGCACCACCAACAAACGCTTCAAAACGCCAAGATAGAAAATTGCATTGACGGTTTGGTCCGTTGGCACGAACTCCATTTTTGATAAATTTACGAACAATTTCGATGGGGTTTTCGGAGATTACTGATTTTGGGCAGCCCGTATGTTCATTTCGTTTATGTCCTCACAACCATCGCTGAAACGTGTAAACCACTCATGAACTCTGGCACGAGATTGACAATCATCGCCATACACATTCATTCCAAATGTTTCGTTAAACCTTTTACCGATTTTAAAACAATATTTGATATTAGCTCTTTGTTCGAAACTCATTTTTGTACCGATGACACAAACATACTGACACTTTAGACGCAATAACTTCGCTTCCACTGAACCGAATGTCACTGGAATTCATCTAGGGATATAACTTCCAACGCACTAACTCATTAAAAATATGGCGCCATCAAAGACTTTTTTATGACGCCAATATTGTTTATTTTGGACTTCACCATGTATATGTAGATTTGATAAAAGCAAATAAATTCAAGTTTGAAAAAAACCAATTTAGGTTGTCAAATGAACAAACACAATTCAACAGCTGTTTTCTTAAATTGAAGCAGTGCTAGAAACCTCCAGTGACTCTCACATAGCCTTATTTATTAAATTTAACCATGGCAGCATGCATTCCATAGAGTATTGATGGATTATAGTAGATACTTAATTATTTCCTTTGTATTCGGGTTGGTATGGAAATCTGCATACATTTTCCATAGTAAAAACACGCTCATTCTTACTCACGTGTTTCATTGGGTTCGGACTCATTTTTCGAATAAGAAAAAGACAGTTAGAGAAATTATTTTTATATTTTTATTTGCACATTCGAAATTTAAACTTTTTTTGATTCCTCATTATATTTTTTGTGCCAATCCAGATTTTGTTTGACTACAGAATCACCACTTTTAGCAGCTTGCTTTCCACTATATACCATAATACAGCAACCCACTACCGTAAGTGCCATCATTATATTCGACATCCGTATCCGCATTCTGTTGCGACATCGCTCCATGACCTCTTTGCTGCAAGTGAAAATGTTAAAAATTAGAAAAAAGACTATACATACCTATATAAGAGTATGTATTTGTTTATTTTATGGAATGAAAATGAGTAAATCAATTAGAAAATATCTGTATGAAATAAAAAAAATCTATCCCACCACCACCCAAAAGGTACACGGGATAAGTTGTTATAGAAGAGAGACTTCGATTCTAAACTCTACCTCTACGGTGAACTTTAACGCTGTTGCAGATCGCTTCAAGGCATTTGCTCGCTTTATTTTGACGACAAAATTAGCATTTAAAATAATCCTATTTAAAACATATATGCGATGATTTTTTCGTTAACTATTGTAAATTTTTAAGGCAAATTCCGGTTTTGTACCACCAAGACAATTTTGCAAAAGTTTGAAAAGATTACAATAGTTTGAAGTTAGATCTGCACTATGGAAATTATAGTCGATCGCCAGAAGTCCGAATTGAGGGTTTGGCCCGATACGTGCTCAACACTTGCCGACATAACAGTCAAAGAGGCAGGGCCTTGCATGTGAAACTAAAGGATTTTAGGCTTATAAGCTTAACCTCAAAACCTTAAAATTTTGGAAAAAATGTTTGGAAATAAAAATGTAAGTCCGTGGGCACAACTCTGTACGAATTGTAGAAAAATAGAAATAGCCTTCAAGGAATTTAGATTCGAAGGAGCTTTTTATATTTGTTACGCTTTTTGGAGTAAATTTCTTAGCGCTAGCAATCATTTTTTCTGAACAGCTGCGCAAATGCTGGATAAACTTGTAAGTTTCTCTCCGACAACAATTTCTTAAACAGTAGTATTAGCAGTTGGTATTTAAATTTAAAAAAATGTAAGTATTTTTGAATATAATATAAATATATAATATACATCCTTTTTTGGTGGTTGGTTTTTTGCCCTTCTCCTATTTGTGGCGTGCGCCTTGATGTTGTGCCACAAAAGGAGCGATCTACAGTTTCAAGCCGACTCCGAACGGCAGATACTTTTTATGAGGAGCTTTTTCATGGCAGAAATACACTCGGAGGTTTGCCATTGCCTGCCGAGGGGCGACCGCTATTAAAAAAAAAAACTTTTTTTAATTTTGGTGTTTCACCGAGACCTCCGGCGGCCGTCCTAAGTTTTCCTTGCCTTGCCCCGTCCTCTTTGAATGGCAGTGTTGTGAGCCTTTTCTCTCACGAGGACATCAACCAGCCGTTTAGGAACCGGATATTCCAGGTGCGTGCCCTCAAATCGTAGTCCTTAGTTTATTTGCAGGGGTCGTCATCAGTATAGGAAGTGCTCATCCGAGGATTTGTTGGTGTTTTCATTGGGGGGATTTTCACGTGGCGGGGCCAGAACCCAACGCACAACCAGCTATCATGAGACGCTTCGCCTTCTCACGTTGGCTCGCTCCCGAAGGGATATTCGGAAGCTACCTATAGGATACTTGAACTAATCCCGGAAGTTGTGAGCTGTGAAGAACCGTCCAGCTACTTCCAAGTGAATGGCAATCAGTAACTTTTCCACTTGCGTGGACTTCTACATATGGAACCATCCTCCTAGAGATATTATTTAGTTATAACATCAGATTGAAATTTACATATTCGGGTATTTTCAGATAACCAAAGAAACTGGACTTATACATTAGAAACGTAAGGCTGGATTTTTAATTTTAACATATGCATACAGCAAGTTTGTATTTTGAAACAATATTTATAACGATTAAAATCTGCATCTTTTCTATTAAAACTTTATTTTATGTTCAAGGCACTAGGAATTAAACTCCGAAGTAATTATTGGCTGTTAAGTCACAATTCCCATGTACCCTTCGAAAATATAATATAATAAGCCTGTTTGTCGAACAGAATTGTACATATCGTTGACTTACTTCAACGGTACGATAATCAAAAAGAAAAAAAAAGAATGTGTTAGATAAGTAAGCAGAAATGTCCACAAACTCTTATTTTACGCTTTACGGCGATATCTTTTAAAAGTATGTCATTACTTGAAAATATGTCTTTACTTTTACTTAAGTAGGTAGAGTAAATTGAATGCAGTGAAAGCCATGTTGGCTTATAGGATAATGACACTTTTGCAGTAAACGAGCGATATGTACAATGGTGTGTTCAATGTGATTCAAAACCACAAAGCCCCTGTCGCGAATGTACGTCAAGTTAAAAAAATGCCAAATGAGCAGAGGGACGATTGAGAACTCGAGCAGCTAATGACCTTTAGTTTACTCCAGTTAAAACCACAACGAAGCATGAGCGACCGTTCCAAAAAAATTTCGTAAGCAACCGTTTAAGTCTATATATATAGCGCGGGCTACCCAGACAAAAAATCAACAATTAAGTTCATGCCTGCACGATTTGTCTGGCCACACATGAAATATGTCAGCAAGATGGTATCGTCCCTGATGGTACCTACTTCGCTTGAAGAATTTCGGGTACCCAGTCAATTATTTCGGTATAAAAAAATTTACATAAATCGACTATTGCCTTTCTCGGAAGGCTTCAAATACTGTTTAACGTGCATTGACCGTTTTCCTTGTTGGCCTGAGGCGTTCCAAAAGCGTCTTTACACGGCTGGATATCACACTTCGGCGTAACAGGAAGGCCATTTGCTCGTGGATGGTAGATATGTTCTTAACCTGAAGTGTTTGGCATCAAGAAAGTTGCACATTTAGTTTCCCTATATGACGAAAACCTTAATTTGCTCAGAGAATTCTACGATAGCAAACCCGAGTACACGGAAAGTGTTTTTCTGGAAAAACTAAGGAACACAATAACCAGCCTGAAACCCGTACCAATAGCAAACTAAGCCAAGAACAAAGTCACTGAAACAGCAGTATGGTGGCCCATTCGTAGTCGTGAAACACTTTAGCAAATACCTCGACATGGTAATGGGAAACAAAACTGCAAGAATAAGCATTTACACGCTAAAATCAGCGCATTTAGTCGAAGCGGATACATGTCTTACTCCTTTTGCCAAGTTGTGTCAACACTGAAGCTTCTATAGAAGATAATATGACCCACGCCGAGACCAAAAGCAACAAACGAACAAGGTAATGAACGTAATGAACGATTTGCGTTTGCGATGCATATAAATGTTTTGTTTATAGTGTATCAAAAATGACTTTGTTGATAGTGACAATATTGAAATATGTAGATAGAACCGGATAATGCTTCCGCAATAGGTATTTCAGTATCTCAGCACAATGAATTAGTTTTTAATGAAGAATCTTTTTGTCTTGCTCAGCCAACAATGGTTGATATTACCAATATTACAAAATACTATTTCACCAAATTCTAAAATGTCTTGGGAATAAGAAACCCTAAACAACCTTTGATTGTTTCATGTTGATTAATAACCTTTGAGTATACTTTTTGGAAGGTGGATTGCAAAAGTAATGGAAATAAGTTCGCGGGTGCCGATACGACGCGTTTGTTTGATGACAGGAGATACTTCATTTTGTTTTCGTTCGCTTTGCTTCTTTATCCAGTAAAAAAAAGCAGAACTAACAGGGCGGTTGTTAAGGCCAACATAAAAAACTGTGGCTCGCACGATCTTTTCCACAATCTGGTTAAAAAAATCGCACGACAGACTGAAAACTCATTTGGGATCAAACGGCTCGGGGGGATACCAAATTCAATCATCGCGGCATGTAGAAAAATCTTTTTCGTGCTGTCGAATGCAGCTTTAAAATCGCAGCTGCAGCTTGTCGAAAGATCAAACTATCACTGAAAGTAAAAATCGATGATACGAAAACGAATAACCTAAATGCCACCCAGAATGGTCTGATAACATTTTTTTCTTGTTGAGAAAAAATATATACTTATATTTGCTTTTAACAGATTCCAGATACATATTACAAAGGATGTATGCGGATTTATATATAATGTGTTATTTCACAATTAAGAGAATCATTTTGAAAAACTTGTTGCGCGTTTAGCACGTCGGGTAGTAGTGGAATAGACTAAATTAATCGGACTACCGGAGTCAAAAAGAGAAAAAAATATTGTAAAATGCACGTGTCTGATTCGATTTGGATTACTAAAGTACACTTACCCATTGCTTTGCTTTTATCATTTTAACATAGGCATTTTTTATGTCTATGACCCATTTGGTGACAGTTGAAGCGTGAGCTTGGAGGTCACAAGCAGGAACAGATCACAAGTAGGGACTAACTATTGCCTTGGTGTCATACAACGATGTTTATAGCGGTTCAAACGATGAATATATAGTACGCCGATGTTGCTGTGCGTGGTATGACGTCAACTATGAGTCAGCTAATCTTTATCTGCGGTGTTTTAGATTTCATAGTTACTACCATACTTCTAAATGCTGCAACTGAAAATCTTTGAGGCAGCCTCCAGGCTTTAGATCTCATAGTTACTACCAAAGTAAATATATAAATATACTTCTAAATACTGCAACTGAAAATATTTGAGGCAGCCTCCAGGTCTATCATGTTTTATAGAACGGAAATTGGAGGGTTGGAAGGTTTGAGTAAGTTGAGAAGAAAAACAGTAACATTTTTGCCGTCCAACAACCCAAACTGCATGATACACCTCGAAACCGGATTATTGCCACAATTTTTATACACCCTCCACCAACACATGTGCTTGTCGCGCGGTGCTTAAGGGGACAGATACCTGTAAAATTTCGAAAAAAAACTTTTTTTTTCACAAAATGTTAATATAGTCTTTTATGAATATGTCAAAAAATTTTTAGAACGTAAATTTAAGTATTTCTTATATTATAGATCGTCAACCGTGACGACTCTATTCTTTGCGTTCGAGCGCTGGGAGAGGTATAGTTACGTATTCAAACTTTAGATACGTTTTTCTCAAAACTTTATTTTTCAAATTGGCGCACACGATTACCCGAAAAGTTATTGACCGATCTCCCTGAAATTTTGCACACATCTTTTTTATGATATTACTTTCTGTGTGTTTCAAGTTTTCGAAAATTTTTCGAAAAAATAATTTTTTCGAAGCAAAAATAGTAGAAAAATTCGGCCAAAATTCATTTTTTTTTAAGCATTTTATTCCGCGAATTTTGTTTCCATTTATTGTTAATTTATATAGAAATTATGACATTAAAAACAAAAAAATTTTTGGTTTTTTGTATTCAGGTCACTGACGCCGATGCTACAATGCCCGCCTATTGAGAAGCTCCGCTGCGAACTTCCTGGAAGAATTGAGTGTACATCCACCATTTTAAATTATTAAAATAAAAAAAAAAATTATATTATTTTAATGTATAAATAAACTGTATGCCAATTTAAAAAAAAAATATATTAACTTCTTCATTTTAAATAATTATAATGAAACTCAGTGAATATATGGCCGTTTACAGGTATCTGTCCCCTTAAGCCTGCCAACACCAAGGCTTCCTCGAATAACGATCAAATTAGGTAAAAGAATGGGAGGAGTGTTGACATAACGCCATTATCAGAATTTTTCTTCGGCTCATATAATGGAGTTCATGCCTACCCTAATAATATATATATATATATATATTATATATTTATATATATATATATATTTATATATAATATATATATTTATATATAATATATATATTTAATATATATATATATATAATAGTTGCGCCCCCCTAAGAGGGTTATCACTTTCGCTAAATCTAAAATTTGTTCAACAAAATAAAGTGCACGGATGTTTTTGTAAATTGGGCAAACGCAAAAAAAGTGATATATGCTTTCGGCTTCGACTGTTTATCTTAAAAACAGCTATAAATCTTTTGGATGCGGCTTGGTTTCGTGTTGGTGAAGCAACATTAGCTAAGTGCTGGAACAGTATTCTAAATTTTGCGGTAAACAATGATGATCCCGAAGATAATATTCCGTTGGCGGTTTTAAAAGAAAAATGGAAAGTGAACTTCGCACCTTGATGAGCAATACCGTCGATCTCCTTAGTAGTTTAAATCCTGAGGTTCGTTCGTGTTCGCAGATATGTATGATGACGATCATCAACAAGAGGACGAATCCGATGATGACAGCGTATCAGAGCAACTGCAGGAAATTAAGCCGACTGCAGCAGTTGAAATTTTCAACAAGCGTTAATGTGGGCTGGTCATGAAGACGTCGATCAAAATGATATGAGTGTGCTAAGACGGTTAATGGAGAAAACTGTGCTTCAAGTTTTAGAAAAACAGAAGATACAAAAAAAAGGTGACTATTTTTTTTAAATAAAACCATCGTATGACTTAATTTTCAATTAATATGTAACGAAAACAAGAATAAAATGTAAATCTAAATGTGAAAAAATATATTTACTTAGTCTTTTTGGGCATTCCAAAACGTGAACCCTTTTGTTAACGTGAACTGCCTTGGTTTGAATTAGTTCACGTTATCGAGCGTGCGCTGTATTATTATTATTGTAGTATTTTTACGTGGAACGATCCTCCAATTACTTAGTGATCATTGATCACATTAGCGTATAGTGGATGTCTTCCTAGACTTTAAGAGAGCATTCGAAACAATCGACAGAAACATTCTAATAAAAAAATTACCAAATACGGAATACAAGGAGTTCAACGAAAATGGTTCGAAAGCTACTTAAGCAACAGAAGGCAGTGTACAGGGATATCGAATTGGATGTCTGACCAGAAACCCATTGCGTTGGAGTACCTCAAGGGCGGTGCTGGGAACACTTCTATTCTTTCCATTTTATTATACATCAATGATGTGGAAAAAGGTTTACGTGGAGTCGAGATCTGCCAATTTGCTGATGACACTATACTGTATACAAACAACAGGTAGTTCAACGCACGAATACATTGGAAGAATAAACACTAATTTAAAAAACATAGACAAGTACATGGTGGGCCAAATAAGACCTACTAATGTTAAACACAAATAACTTTTGCAATAATCATTTATTTTGGTTAATGGTTTTTATACATGGAATATATTTTATGAAAATTATGTATGAAATATTACATCAGACAAATGTTCACCATTTTTCTCGATACAAAGATTGGCTCTTTTTAACGCGTTTTCCCTTACACCACATAATGTTTCTGGTTGAAGGCTCAGTATTTCGTCTCGAATATTTATATAATATGGGTGCAACTGATGTTGGTGTGTTGCCCTTGGTTTTTCAGAGCCCCACAATCTACAGTTTTGTTTGTTGACATAACTATTTAAACAATTGATCGTTGACAAGAATAGAAAAACTCGATAATTTAAACGCGTTATGTTGTACTGTAGGGTTCCATAATAAATTTCCAACAATTCAATTATAACCTACAAAAAGAAAAAAATAAATGTGTCAAAAAATAAAAAAAAGTTATTTGTGCTTAGGTCTTATTTGGCCCACCCTGTATTTGAAAATTTACAAGTTGAAACTTAATGTTTGCAAACTAAGACTATCATAATAAATGGAAATTCAAATGAAGATGTAATCATAGATAATAAAACAATAGAAAAAGTTGATGAAATGAAGTACTTAGGGATAGTTATAGATAGAAATCTGAATTATGAAAGCCAAAGAACACTGGTGAAATTGCCAAGAAGACTGGTTTTTTCGTAGAATAAGAAAAATATTCTCAATTGATAGCACTTTAAAATTATGTAATGTGATCATCAAGCCGCATTTTATTATTAATATTGAGTATTGCTCTACAATTTTGTTCCTAGGTTCAGCAGAAATGAGAAATAGGCGGCAAAATTTACAAATTAAGGTTATGTGATTACGCCTTGTTCATCGCTCGATTTTGTATTCAAAATTTTCACTTTTTATGAAAATATTATTTTATCGCGATTTTTTTGGTCCAAATTTTGCTTATAATGTCTAAGTACGTGAATCGAATTTAAAAATTATAACACAAATGCAGCCACTATATTAGCCTTTCGATTTATAGTTCTTTTTACCACAGTTGTAAAACCCATAGTCACCTATGCATCTTTAGCATGGTGGCCCAAGGTCAAGCAAAGAAAGGCGGCAAACGAATTAAGCAAACTGCATCGCCTGGTATGTGTTGGCATTACAGGGGCTATGAAAACGTGTCCCACGGATGCATTGGGTGTGCTCCTGAACATACCACCGCTTCCAATTCTAATTGAAAGGGAAGCTCGCTCGAGTGCCTTAAGACTAAAAGGTATATCTGAACTTAAAAGTGGGAATATGAAAGGACATTTAAAGATCTTAGAAGACTTCCTACACAGTCCCATTCTTCATAGGGATGATATACTATCACCCAAACCAATACTCTTCAGGAACTTCCAAGTTATAACCAATGAACGAACAGACTGGAGAACTAACTCTATCACTTTCAGACCTGGCTCCCAGCTATGGTTTACTGATGGGTCCAAATTGGAAAATGGTAGAACAGGGGCAGGAATCAATGGGCCTAAATTCAAAAAATCGATTCCGATGGGATCCTACCCAACTATATTCCAGGCAGAAATACATGCCATCGAAATATGTGTGAGAGAATGTCTTAGCAGGAAAATGAGAGGTACTCACATCTACATACTTTCAGATAGCCAAGCGGCTCTAAAAGCCCTTCTATCAACAACTATCACCTCTAAATTAGTAAATGATTGCCTAAACCTTCTAAATACGTTAGGAAACCTCAACACAGTAACACTATGTTGGATTCCGGGACATGAAGGACATGAGGGAAATGAAATGGCTGATGACCTTGCAAAACAAGGAGCAAATATGCAACTTACTGGTCCTGAGCCTTTCTGTGGACTAACAAAAGGCCACATAAATGAATTCCTTAGGAAATGGGAAGAAAGAAAACTTGCCGCACACTGGCTAAACTGTGCCGGTCAGCGTCAAGCTAAACTATTCATAAGTCCCAACAAAGGAATATCTGACAAACTTCTCTCACTAAACAGAGTAGATCTGCGTCTTTTAACTGGATACCTTACAGGTCACTGCAGCCTGAGGTACCATCTAAATAAGATTGGTCTATCCGAGACCAATGTCTGCCGCTTTTGCGAAATGGACATAGAAAGCTCAGAACATGTGCTTTGTGAATGTCCTGCGTTGGGCAGACAAAGACTTCACCACCTTGGTGGTACCGTAGTATCTCCATGCAATCTTTGGAACAACAAACCCAAAACTGTGCTAAAATTTCTAAAAAGCCTAAAACTCTAGGGTTACAAAATAGGCCTTCACAATAGATCAACTCTGGTCGCAGTGCGTAATGGCCTTCTAATAATAATATAGTTCTTTTTCTAAATTACCATTAAAAACTAATATAGTAGCAATATTTAACGTTAAAAATGCTTAATTTTTGCATAAGCTTGGTAAAATGCCCTATTACAGTCGATTATTTCACTTAAATACAAACACGGAAAAATAAAAAATTCACTTATAAACATTCTTTATTAAATGAAGATTCGATTTAAAGCTATTTTTACTAAATAATACTCCAAATTCTATTAAAATTCTATTATTATAAATGTTCTTCTAAACGTTCGTAATACCATGAAGCAATAATTAAAGGTGATGTAAGTAGCCTAATTTTCACCCTGTGTTAGCCATCTTGAAGCTACTTAATAAATCCGTGTTGTCCTCTTGGAAAAGCTACTTTTTATTTCAGAGGAAATTCTAAAGAAAAAGTACTCAAAAGCGTAGAAATTAAAACTTTTGCTGAAAAAGTTAGCAGGCAATACTGTTTTGCCTATTCCATTTTGCTTAGACTTTCGCATCTTTCAATTCTATTGAAAGTTCTGTGAAAATTACATTGCATTAATTGCATTTGAAGTTTTGGGACCTTTGATAAATAGCTGCCACATAGCCACTTTTAGGTACATCTTTCGTTGCAGATTATCAATCTGATTTTTTTTAATAACTGCTTAAAATTTATATACACAGGTGTGATTAGAGCCCTGCCACCAACACTTTGCGTTTCATCAAAAAAAAAAAGAACCCAGTTTTAAATAACAGGCATTTATCCACGTAAGCATGATTTCTGTGACAAAAAATAACACTGACACTTAGCATTTTTGACCACAGAAACATACGAGTGTTGCTATTAATATTTCTGGTCTACAAAGTTTTTAGCAGTTTGACATTTCAAAAAAAAAAAAAAATTGCTTGGCTTAATATATTTAGTAATCATTTAAGTAAATTATAAGAAAAAAAAAATGCCAAAGAAAAAGAAAATAAACGCAAAAAAAGATTTCTTGAAGTGCTTCATTTTTAATAATATAGCTTAAGATTTTTCGTGAAATAACATTTAAGTAAATTAATAAAATTGAAATTTTTAGAATACTTTGTTTATATTTAAAGTACAATAAAGGAAAACACGCAAAACACTACATTTTTCTTAACAATTCTCGGGGAAGATTTTATCAAAAATGCCTGTGTTTTCTTTACTATTAATTTTTGGATTGAATCTTTTAACACACGAAATATGCCAAAACCAAGCTGTGTTTTGTGCCACAAAACGTGGAAAAAAGAGAAAGTTAAGTTTGTTCATGTTCCCAAAGACGAAGTGAAAAGAAAAAAATGAGTAAAATCATGCAGCACTTCTTTGAAGTTACAACGTTTACATTTACGTTTACAAATGGCACATATAGATTCCAATCCGATACATGGTCAAAATACATATATATATGACACAAATCCATGGGAATAGTTAAGGTAAAAATATAAATAATTAAGTACCACTTATAAAATAACATAAAATTATTCTATGGCTTACAACGACCTTTTTCCATTTTTTACTACATTTTCAGAAAGGGGATAAACTTATGCCCTTTTTTCCCTTGCTTCCAAATTGCATCAATGGATTAAGTAGCATCCGAAATCAGTTGTCAAACTTTACTTAACCTTGTATAATTGAATCATGCGTAATACCGTGCAGAATAAATGTGAGGAGCGAACTGTCAAACGAACGATGAGAGAGAGAAGAACAAAGCGAAATAAGAAAAACCCAGTCAACCAAAAGGGAACAATTCTTTTATTATTTTTATTATTTATAGTAGCGCTTTTTTGATTTCGAATATACATACATACATACATATTACAAAACTAAATATTTTTACAAATACTGAAAATTTGGAATAAAAATCGCGCGATTTTTGGTCCAAGTTTTCACCTGCGGCGCTTTTATGTTTTCAAATATACATATGTGTTACAAAAACAAATATTTTTACAAATACTGAAAATTTGGAATAAAAATCGCGCGATACATACATATTACAAAACAACATATTTTTACAAATACTGAAAATTTGGAACAAAAATCGCGCGATAAAATTTTCAAATATACATATGTGTTACAAAAACAAATATTTTTACAAATTCTGAAAATTTGGAATAAAAATCGCGCGATTTTTCGTTCAAATTTTCGCCTGCGGCGCTTTTTTGATTTTAAATATACATACATACATGTTTTTATAAATAGTGAAATAGGGCAAAATCGGATAATTTTTAGCCCAAATTTTCGCCAGCGGCACTCATACCGCAAATGCGGTCGGCAAAAACCTAATTTTTAAACTTCTCCTGGGGGTTTTATAGGGACCCTAGGAGGTTGGGACTTTCACAGTTATGATGGTGTGACCTTGCTCTCTAATAGGCGTAGTGGGTGGTGCCACGCCCCCCCTCCTCTGCACCCCATTCAAATATATCCTGGTAGTAATGGAAAGTTTTGCCCAAATTTTCACTATTTTTGAAAATAATGAATAATCGAAGGCAAAAAGTTAATTTAAATCTTTTAAAATCTAGAAAAGTTCTATCGAACCTAATTGTTGGTTGGCTGGGGTTTTTCGGTTTCGCTTTATTGTTTTCTCACTATCGCTCCTTTGACGGTGCGTCTCGCACATTTATTTTTCACGGTATTACAAAGTTTAGAAGACCATTTGTGATAATAAAATTTTAATAAAATTCCTAATATTATTGAGTAAATAGATTTAAATCAAATCTTGAATTAATAAAGAGTGTTTATAAGTGAATATGGTTACTTTCCTGTGTATGTATTTAAGTAAAATAAGCGTTTGTAATTGGGTATTTTATCAAGCTTATGCAAAAATTAAGCATTTTTACGTCAAATATTGCTACTAGTTCTTAATGGTAATTTAGAAAAAGTACTATAAATCTAAAGGCTAATATAGTGACCACATTTGTGTTGTAATTTTTAAATTCCATCCACGCACTTATATACATTAGATGCAAATTTATCGTGGTAGCAATGGAAAGCCAACGCAAAATTAAAAAATTTATGAAATTAATACCGTTACGAATTGAAAATAGCAAGTTAAATAAATTACAACTACTGGGCCGAACATAAAAAACTATCAGCCTCCAGATAATGCAGTTTTCAGATTTAAGATGGGATACACGCCATATTTTCTCGAGGAAAGAAAACACTTACCTCACATACGGCGGAATTTCATCAACAGTTTTGTACTTTCCACTCCATACTAAGAACCGTTTTTCAAGGTTGTTGGGGGCATACCCATGAATTGGTTTACCAGTCTCCTGTCCAAACGATCTTCGGAGTCTAAACTCTCCAATGGAGTACTTTGTTCCTTTTACAATTGAATCAAGTACTCCAAACATCTTCGTATCGCAATTAAAATTAAATTGCTTTAATTATAAAACCTTTGCTCCTTTGCACGTAACCCAACTAGTGAAAAATCAACTCATGCAAGTTTTAGTATATACTCGATACTTTTGTTTTATAATCGAGTATCGACACGTTTTCCACAATGGCTATTCACAGATGAGACAAATTGGAAGGTTTCGAGTGCGTGAATCACAAGTCCGCTCTCTGTGGGGTGGACCAAATGGTAGCATATGTTGAATTGCGGGGACCGTAACCGCAAGGCTTAGTACCATTCTCCAAGTATGAAACACTAAATGAAAGCAAAAGTAATGCAATGGCAAAACCCCAAGCGTATTTCTGCAATGAAAAAGCTCCTCATAAAAAACTATCAGCTTAAAATTGTAGGTCCCTCATTTGCAGAGCCACAACAAAACACACGTTACAAATAGGAGGAAAGAAGAGGCTGCAGCGGCACCATAGGTGTCAGTGTGGACTCTATAATGTGACAGGTGGAGCACGGATTATTTTATACATTTCAACAATGTCGCCACAGAGACCAATATGATATCGTCTGAAGTTGAGCAATAACGATGTTAAATCACGCTGGATTGTAGGACCAACTGTAAATAAGTCGTTAAGGGCTACTCCAGGAGTTGATTTGGCGGATTACATGTGTTTAATAACCATCATAATTTCTAGATCTAGCAGCTCACATCTTCCAGCGAGTTCTGTTGTAGCAGTAGCTTACTAGCAACCTGTCGTCTTCTTCTAAATCATATAGCGGTAGACATCAAGACTAATTCAATTTGTGTTTTGGCCTCGCGTTCGTTATTGTTGCTAGAATATTCGGGATACTTCGCTTAGATACTACTACTTATAACAGTTCCATTCGCTTAAGTCTGATGGTCCCGATTAGACACCAAATCTTTCGATCTAAATGAAGCCAATCTTTCCAGACGCACCACTTTAACTTTTCCCTGTGCAGTTTTTGCGAAATCCCTTTCTCTCTTTGTCAGTCCTTCATCTTGTTACTCTTCAGCTGGGTATGCTGCGTCTCATGAGAGTGTAACAGGAACATTTGGATGTGTTTATCCTAATTATTCGACCATTCCATTTGATTGGGGTTGTAAGAGTGTTGTACGTGTTTTCTTAATTCCCAAAAAGCAACACATTTCTTTGAATACTGTGGATTCCAATTTCCTTCCTTTGTCTGAATGCAACTCAAAATGAACTCCAAACCGAGATACCCGGTATTTATTGCCGGAATCACTTGTTGGAAAAGGGTCTGCAACATGGCCACTCGCTCAATTGGTGAACATACGTTGTATTGCTGTAATGTCTTTTCTGCTTCGGACCTTTCGCTGCCATACACTCCGCGCAATTTCAAATTCATTCGGCTACTGATTGTCAACAATTACTGAGTAAAACCGCAACTTAATTTTCTCCAGCGATTTAAGGATATCCAGGTGACTTCCACTTGGCCCATTGTGGAGTTCCTCTAATATAGACGTGATTCTGGATTTGGGATCTATAGTTAGATCATGGGAACGGTTTCCACCTTCACTTCCCCATACACGATGCAGAACTCTAACAATTATTTTAGGTCTAGCCCACTGTACCCAATACGACTTACCAACAGAACTTTCGCTTCCCATTTCAGTTTTAAGTTGGTCTCTCTCCAGCCTATTTCGCTTCCATGATATTTCCCAGGTCAGCATTATGCATTTGACTTCTTAGTGCAGTTTGGAACAATGTTTACACTCCATAGCACAGGGTAGCCGAGATAGTGTACCAGCATTTCCACGATTAAACTAATGAGAGCCCCATTTAAATGAAAACTCACCATTGTTCCGTTACGTAGTATCATAGATCGCGTACGTGGGTTAATTAGAAATTATGGATTGTTCCGTAAGAACGAGTCAGCTGATTGTTCTCTCACCACACAGTGTTGCCAAACAACAACAAATACATTGCTCATCATTTAAAAAATGAGCTTAGAATATTGCGAAAGCGAGTCGCACCGGGAACTGTAAAAGTTTGAATTTGAATGGCATATCTGCTGGGATCATTGGGATACGTGGCAACAGTACGTCTCCACCTTTGAATTTTTCAGTCAAAATTGTTGCCTCGACAACGTTGTTCATCATTTTCTTGACTGAGAGTCTGGTTCCTTTGCAAAGTAGTGATTTATGTTTCGAAGAAGAATTGTGGGTACGCCAATTTTCAATGTAAGAACGTGCGGCGGCATGCCTGGCAAATCAAGCGAATTCAAGAATTCAGTTGGATGGTTGACAACCTTGTCTTGATTCTCCACAGTATCGATGGACTTAGCTGTTGTCGTTTCACTGGGTATTCCATGCTGAATGGTGAAGTTGATGGTATTGACAACGATGTTTTTGGCTGCTAATATAGCACGCGTACAGAGCCACTGAGCGTTTTTGGAGTTTTGTGCAATGTTTGGGAAAACTTTTTGCACCAATTCGTCTATGTTTTCTGTGATCTTACAGAAGTTTGCTGGCAGGGTTATATATACATTGTGTAGATTTATCAATTTCCATTCGCCCATTTTCAATATCCAGTAATTGTTTTGCAAAATTTCCAGCCGATTCATCCCGTTGTAGTTGTACAGTTTCAAAGTCAATTTCCGTAAAGGAGAATTCATGATTTAAGACACACATTAAGTTCATAAGCGGATGTTGAACGTGGTATAATGGGCAATGTTTGTCGAAAATCACCAGACAATAAAATGAGTGCGCCACCGAAGATCCGTCTGTTTCTGCCCAAATCTCGCAGTGTACGGTCAAACGCTTCCAATGCTTTCTTGTGAAACATTGTACATTCATCCCATATGGTAATTTAACACGTTTGGAGTACTTTTCCCATTTCAGAGTTTTTACTGATGTTGTATGTTGGTGCTTCAGTGTTTTGCAAATTCAACGGCAGTTTCAATGCTGAATGTGCTGTTCGGCCACGATCCAAAAGAGTTGCCGGAATTCCAGATGATGCAATAGCCAGTGCAAAATTATTTTGTGATCGTATGGTTGCCAAAATTAGTGAAAGAAGAAAAGTCTTGCCTGTACCACCGGCCGCATCTATGAAAAACAGCCCACCGCTTTGTTCTGTGATTGCACGCATAATTCTGTCAAACGCAATGCGTTGTTCTGGAATCAACTGCGGAAGATTTGTTCTAACTAATGTCCCCAGTTCGTCAGAATCATAGTGTGTTTGTCGTTGCATCAGTGCCTTGTTAGCGATTGGCAAACATATGTCTTGAATCAAAATCTATGTTACATCTATGAAATTGTCATATTCGTTTCCTCTGTGTAAAAATACATGGTCATACTAATTTTAAGACAATCGGTTGAACGGGGCAGAAGTTGGTACTCTGCAGCACCACCTGGTGGCGAGTGCCAGCAATGAGCATATTCTACAAACCTTCTCCGTGGACAAATACATACCTATATATACCAATTTTTAAAATAATCGGTGACATACAGACAAACATTCATTTTTATATATAAAGATGACAAATAGTAAGTGATAATGCGGATTTGTGTAAAAGTACGTAGGCAAAAACATCAACGGCTACATTGAGTCAATACAACTCACATAAACTATTGTGTAAACATGTAACCAAGCGAAAGCAGCTGTTTTCTACGGCCTCAAGTTTTGCTCAATTTTGTGTATCTCACGGGAAACAGTCAAGGATTACGATAACGGCGGTGAGTTTGGGCGCCATTATTGTCATTGTACAAAAATTCATGTAAAAATAAAAGGCCGCTAACGCATTAAAAAGTTCTATGCAAAAGTTTCACAAATTTACAACCCCTTCTAGTCGACGCTCCTGTAAAATTTAATTGTATACGTCTATTTTTCATAAGTATTTCTCAATTCTAAACTGAAGTAAAAATACTGCAGATTTGCAAGCAATCTCTTAGTGAACGTCTATGCACGTGAACTTTGCTCTTATTTAAGGTGTTTGGCAATATCAACTTTTCGCCAAATTACACAACTTTAGCAATAAATTACCTAAAAACTTTAAGCCTCCGGAGAGTGCGGTTTTCAGTTTTAAGATGGTGATACACTCTATGCCCCCCTTTATAAGCTTTTTTTTTCAAATATCTGAATGTGTGCGGTATATGTTAACCTTTTTGATACGTTTTTCTATGACATTTAATCATTTTTCATGCAACCATGTTACATAAAAGAGCCTTTTATGGCCTCGGGTCACGGTCTAGCATTGTTTGACAAGAACTTTATATGTGTGCGTGTCGGCTGATTGACGCTAATATCTAAAATTTTTGATTTTCATCATTCAAAAGCCGACAACAAGTATGTGTGACACGGCGACACACAAAGCTCAGTCAAGCATGCTGGACCGTGTCCCGAGGCCATTAGAAACAGGCGATCTCAGCTGTAGACATTTTTTGACAACCAGTGAGGAGTGTTTTTACTTATTGGACTGACAATGCCTATTTTGTATATAAATATAAAGTGTTTCAAAAGTGCATGTATGTTACATAGGTATAGTAATGAAAATATATGTGAAAAGGGCATACAATTTGGTGAAGATAAAACACAAATAAACGAGCAAATAACTTGAAAACTATTGTTAACTGTATAGTGTTGGTGTTAATTTTAGTAAAATAAACACTGAACTAACATTTCCTGTGACTTTTGTTGGAAAATTCCTAATAATTCTCACAGAAAAAGCGAATAGGCCTTCGTCCAAACACTTATTCTCCTATTGGGATACAAGAATCCGAAATAACTGGGTAATATATTGAACCGTACCTTTCGTGTCTATTACTACTTTTAATGCACATACTTGAATTATCCTTAATGTAAATATAGCTTGGTTTTGCATCTCGCAAAGCCTGAAATTTAACGTGTAGGTATATATGTAAATGATCAGGTTTATCTAAAGACTATGGATATTCCAATAACGGTACATCCATTAACACATGATCCGACGGCAGCTTGGAAAGAAATTTCAAGGACTCAACGTGTCATTAAAGTTCATATGAGTCAACCACAGACAGAGAAAGGACCTAATAAAGTCCGTGTCGTATGTATGAGTGATACACATTCGTTAACATCTTATTTGAGATTTGATATACCAACTGGTGATATATTTATTCACGCTGGCGACTTTACCAAATGTGGTAAACGTGAAGAAGTTATTGAGTTCAACAACTGGATTTCTACGCTGCCTCATAAACACAAATTAGTAATAGCTGGAAATCACGAGCTGAGCTTTGACACAAATTTTACAGAATCTTCTCGTAATGAATGCGCTAATAGCCGGTATGTATATTTCTTTTGTCGTTGCAATATCTTTAATCCGATATTTTTTGTACTTGTGAACAGGACAAAACATACTGGCCACTTGAGTCTTGAAAATATGCCGTTGTTGGGAAATCCCCAAGAGGACATAGAAATTGCTTTGAAAACAAAAAATATTCGGGAAGTTCTAACCAATTGTACATATATAGAAGACCAATTAGTAAATGTAATGGGCATCCGAATATATGGTACCCCTTGGCAACCAGAATTTTGTAAATGGGCATTTAATTTGCAACGAGGTGAAGCATGTTTAAACAAATGGAACCTTATACCCAATGATGTAGATATATTGGTAACGCACACACCTCCCGTAGGTCATGGAGATTTGTGCTGCTCTGGCATTCGCGCCGGCTGTGTTGAATTATTAACTACTGTTCAGAAACGCGTCAAACCTAAATACCACGTGTTTGGCCATATTCATGAGGGCTACGGTATTACTTCAGATGGAAATATTATCTATGTGAACGCATCCACTTGTGATATAAATTATAAGCCTCAGAATCCACCTATTGTATTCGATGTATCTTTACCACGTACTGCACTTAAAGATAAGCTATAAAAATATTACTACCAAGCAAAAATAATTGACGTGTTAACGTTAAAAACATTTTTACGTTCTAAAAGTGAAAATCCCACCATTGGGAAGGCTATAGTTTTTAAGTTAGTTGATTATCAAGTTTGTAAAGTTGCCCAAAAATGCTCCTATTTTGGTTTTTTCAGCAAGCAGAAAGTGCTTAAAAATAAATAATATTATATATAAGTAAATGAACAATGATACATAAATAAAAATACAAAATTTTTGATTTTATCCTTTTTAAATTTGTAGATTTGTATTTGACGGGTATATTAAGATTTATATTACAAAATTATTTAATACACGTATGTGTATGTGCCCATTTACACAACGAAACATTAGGGAGGGAAACATTTTGTTCGTGGGAGAAAGACAGCCGCGGAAGAGAGAAGGGAATTTGTCTCCCGTACTGGCGACACGCTTTGCGCTTCTCATTGCCCATTTACATAGGGAAACAGTTTGTTCTTGGGAGAAGGGTGAACGCGGAAGAGAGAGGGGATTTTGTTGTTGTTGTTGTTTTAACAGCATAGGTAGCCCTGTCAGTGTAGGCATATCACCGGTCACCTTCGTCTATCTCATCTAGGGGTAGCCCAAGGAAACATGCTGTTTCGACAGGTTGGGTCCAGAGGGAGATGGGGGTTAGATGAGTCGGTTTGAGGGGGCATGTGAAGAGGTGGTTAGTGTCGTCCGGGGTACCTTCACATGCCGGACATGTGTTTGGTATGTCGGGGTCAATTCTGGATATGTAAGAGTTTAACCTGCTGCAGTATCCAGAACGTAGTTGTGCCAGTGTTACACGAGTCGCACGGGGAAGCTGGAGCTCTTCGTCTGCAATAGGTGGTGGTTGGACTCCGATTACGGTATTCACAGGACGGCAGTTCATGAAGGTGGTGACGGTCTCCCGGTGGATGTCGTTTATTGACTGCGTTTGGTCAGTTTTGTCCTGGATTTCGTCAGCGTAGCCTAAGGGGTGTCTCCTGACGTGCCTGGGAGGCGGCTCAGGCTCAAGCAGGTGTCTGCAGGGGTGAGACCTGCGGTACACATTCCCATGGCAGCCGGTTCTACGTTACCGGAATGACTCGGGTTTTTCCCGACCAAGGGCTGCTGCCCCAGTATACTAGCCCTGTCTAGTGAACCGTAGAGGGGATTTTGTCTCACGTTAGGTGAGCACGGTCTTAGAGCTAGGAATGAAAATGGAGAACTGTTAACAGAATTTTGCAACGACTATGATTAATAATAGGAGGCAGTTGTTCCCTTCCCCAAAAAGCATCTTCCTTAAAAATATTTTAACGAACTAACAGGTCACTTAAGCGTCTTTGCAGGCTCGACAAACGTGACTTAAAGTTACTCTATGACTGTGTTCGTAAACTCACAGGCAAAGATGGAAAATTAAGAATCGACTCTCACGAAGAGCCAAACGATGGAAAGAACAACACCCAACTGTGGCTAAAATTAAGACGTCAATTCGTAGTATGAAAAATGAAAAAAGCCGAAAACTTCTGCACAGATACTGGTTCGCCTGTTTCAAACCATCTGAGAAACTGAAGTGCTACCGCAGAGTTGGATGCAAGGTATTTTGATACAGGATCCAAAGAAACGCGTGGCTGTTGACTGTAGTAATTGTCATTGAAGATGCCAACAAATTCACCTACTTAGGTAGCCTGACGGTGGCACTGAAGCTGACATTACATGCAGACGAAGGGTTTGTTCGAGGCACGTAATAAAAGCGGCAATACTGCCGCACTGATGACAATTTGCTACTAAATAGTTACATCCAAAATAGAAAATTTTATATTAAATACTAGCATTTCCCAGTGGGCTTCGCACCACCATACATAAAATGTTTGTTTTATATCGCAAGAAATTTTTCATATTAAGTTTTCTTTATAGAACTCGTAAAATGTTTAAACAGTTGAATTAGTTGATTTTTTTCATTCAACATACTTTCTAAAGATGTCACAATAGCCTTTTCTGTACTTTTTTAAAATTTGATTGTGGTGGTCACCTATATACAGGTAAGGTGAAAGAGCCGATAAAAACTTGTAATTAAACTTTGATTCTTTAATTTCCATTTCAATTTTTTACGCTAAATAAGTTATGCTAAAATAAATAAAGTTAAAAATGTTTTTCCAGTTCCTTGAATGCTCCAGTTTTTATTATAATTTCGTCCAAAATTAATATTAACATAATACACTTACAACCACAACAGTACAACTCATAAGCGGCTGTGTATTTGTTGTTGTTTTTCCCATATACTCATTTCGTATGAGAGGAAACCATTACTCACATAAAATGTCATAACTCAGGAACGGCTGCACCGATTTCAATCAAACTTCACACAAACCACCTCCTCAAAGACAAGACAAAAAAGAACTCTAAAATTTTTGTGTCAATCGGTTCGGCGGTTCTTGAGTTATAAGATTACCAAGGAAATGTAACTTCTTTTTATATATATAGATAACGACGCATGTTCATACATTGAGCCTGTGAACGGAGAAATTCCCCAAGGCAGTGTATTAGGACCCACTCTGTATCTTATCTACACCGCAGATTTACCGGAACCGAGTACAGGAAATAGCATGATTGCGACGCTTGCAGATGATACTGTACTAATGGCATCTCACAGAGACCCGAGCACAAACAAATTTAAAAAACGACCTGAACAAAACACTGGACTGGTTCAAAAACAAGTCATTGTTATGTATATAAACATAATAACTCACACACGTACGCACACGCACACAAACCAAAATATGACAAAACGCAACATAACATAACATATCATAACATAGCATACATAACATAATATTATATAACATGCAGTTCAAGCAAGGTAACGCCGCATAAGCAAGATAACGACGCAATTTTTGGTGCGTGCAGCCGGCTACATCGAATTATAAGACGTTAGCACGTCAAAAAAATGACAATTTGCAACACTGTTGCAATTGCTCAACTGATACTTTCTGATGTTCGGCAAACAAAAAACGTTTGAAGCCGATTTATTTGTATTGCCTCGCAAAATTTTCCTAATTTTCGACACTTCGCGCGTGATGCTTTTGACAATGTTGCCAGAATTTTACATCGAACGTGATACTTTCACAAATCATGTAACACTGCGGTTGTGATTGAAGCTCGAACAAGGCCTTATTAAAGCCAGGGCATCTTTTGCAATACTAAAAAGTGAATGGTACTCTAAACAGCTAACAGCTGAGATTCGCGAGCGTAAGTGGAGATGGATTGGTCGTGGTCGGTTGGTTAAAGTGCTGATTCATCCAAAATCCAACTAGAGCTTCCGCACCTTTTTGTCGCCACATCCTCGCTACCAACTTGTTTAATGGTTATTTATAGCATCACTATATGCAGTCTGTGCGGTTTGATAGCCTTATTAGGTTGTTGACGTCTAAGCGTGACAGTAGTTCAAGACTGTTGAACAGCGGTGTCCCAAGGGTTGACATTCTCTTTTTCTATAAGACAGGACATTCACAGAGGAAATGGAAAATCGTTTCCTTTTTCTCTGGTTGCTTACACCTGTGGCCGTATGTAGTGTGAGGAAATCTGCAATTAGTAGGCTAAAAGCTTCCTCTATTGCCAGTACTTCCGCCTGAAAAACACCGCAAGTATTGGGAAGACGAACAGATTTTTACATTCTATGTCTATAAGAATATATGTATGTATGCCAGCTCGAATATAAGAAAATAAATATATCAGTGTCGGAGTTGTTTAGTAAAAGTCCCTTCCTCCATTCCTTGTAATCAGTCCTCCCCGAGATGAATTGAGTTTGTCGCAATAATAGACTGGCATGACCGCACGTTGCTTCCATCCAGCGACCCGCTTTATTTAACCTAAGCGCACTCATGCTAGCCATCTTCTTGACATGGACATCTACTGGAATTACATGTATTAATGAATTAAAAGCCTCCCTAGGACATGATCTAGATCGTAACTGCACCGATCGTAATCGCACAGGCTGATCTTTGTTTTCTGTTGAGCTGATACTGTTATTTCTTCCGAGAGCTTTTCTCCAAACTACCGATCCGTACGAAAAAATTGATCATATAACAGCCCTATACAGCCATAAAGTATACTTAGGTTGAACACCCCATCATCTTCCAAGCAAACGTTTGCAGGCATACAGAACAATTTCTGCTTTTCTTACCCGTTCTTGAATGTTTAGTTTCCAGCTAAGTTTGTAGTCAAAGATTATTCCTTAATACTTTGCGCTGCGTGTTGTTTCATAAGTCACAGCCTGTAGCCCAATAATTGAACTCAGCTAGCGCCATTTGAATCTCCTGACAGGACACAGTCTTAATGACATTACCACCACATCAGTATACGTCATCACTTTTTCAAGTTAAAACAAGATTTTGCTTATCGCACAAAATCAGAGAAGTAGGGATAGTACTCCTACCTGTGCAGTTGGTATTTCCCATATCCTTGATTATCTTTTTGTTTAGCTTCGATTATCCCGGTTTCTAGTAGAGAGATGACCTAACTACTAATGCAGTTTTCTACCCGTAAGTCTATCAACGCCCGTTGGATGGCACCAATGCTATCGTTATGAAAGGCGCCTTCCGTCCCAGAATACTGCAATGGTATATTGTTTGTTTTCTAGAGAGCCCTCTATTGTTCGAATTACCTCGTGAACCCTGCAACAGCTTCTTAGAGCTTATCCAAAAGTTCAAAAAAAGGACGAAAGTCTGATTGATCTGATTGATTGTTGGTGAGGTCTTTCCCTTGACTTTGATATTTGTGCTGCCATTGCTTACTGGTTGGTTGAACAATATGCAAAGCTTTGGTGTATCTTTTGATGATCTTGTGTGGCTTCTATCATTGTGTAGATTCTAGCGCAGTTCTGTTCACTGTTCATGACGCTCCGTAAGATATTCGAAGCGCAGTAGTCCTATGTGGACGGTTTTCCACTAGTTTCATATGTTTGTTAGATAGCATCTGAAATTGGGCGTATTCATCGAAACATTGAGTAAAATCATATGGTGTGTTAACTGCTTGTATATATGTATATACATATACCTATACATAATTGGCGTGTACACCCTTTTTGGGTGTTTGGCCGAGCTCCTCCTCCCATTTGTGGTGTGCGTCTTGATGTTGTTCCACAAATGGGACGACCTACAGTTTCAAGCCGACTCCGAACGGCAGATTTTTTTTTTTTTGAGGAGCTTTTTCATGGCAGAAATACTCTCGGAGCTTTGCCATTGCCTGCCGAGGGGCGACCGCTTTAGAAAAAACTTTTTCTTCATTTTGGTCTTTCGCCGAGATTCGAACTACATAAGCTCTCTCTCAATTCCGAATGGTAGTCAGGTATCAACCCATTTGGCTACGGCCGCCAACTGTTTGTATTACCTCCTTATAAATATCCGCGCACTGGAAAACGGATCCTAATGGCATCAAAGAATTTCAAATATGATATGTCCAATCCTATTTGCACATAAAATTATATAATGAATAACGAAATAATAATACCTTCAAATTTAATGATCAACTTTTTCGTGCTTAACTCCCAACAGTAATTAAAAAGCGAGATTTCCCATAAAAAAATTCTCTCCCAAAATCTGAGATTATAAAATAGTCCTACGTAATAATCATACTTTTTGACATACAACTCTGTGCTTTCTGTGTAATAGATCATTATTTTTACGAGTGTAAAGAAAAACGTCAACATAAAATCTAAATAAAATGGATGCCGGCAAAGAAAACAGGTTTGCCGACATAATTTTAATAAAATGTTTGTTATGTATTATTAATTATGAATTAATATATCAGAAAAAAGCGTATTTCCATAAACGCTTTGTCTACCTATTACTTATTCTAAAATGTGATACCAAATTTCGCATGTGTATTTTTTGAAACCTCTGTAAACGTCGTTTTGCGGATTTCCTCCAACTGTTTATTATTAGCAGCCAATTGCTCAATTAAATTAGCTAATCCTTCTTTTAAATTAGCTATTGCTAATAATAATTAAACAAACCAAAAAGACTGAAATATTCCACCAAAATAATTTGTACGAAGAAAAAACTTTGACAATAGTATTGACAGCTGGATGTCAATTTTGCAGGTAATCTGCTATATGTGAACGGGTATATTCATTTTGTGGATTTATTAGTACTTAATGCATATGTGAACGTACTTTAGGAAATTTAGCGCTCAAATAACTTATTGACTTGATTGCACTGTTTCGTTTTCTATTATTTCTTTTGACAAGTAACTCGATTTGAAATTTCATCAGATAAAAAATACTTTTACAATTTATTTTTGATAAATTTTGTTGTTCAAATGCTATCACTTTTAGTACATTCGTTTTGGAATAGAGACAGCTGATTATTACTATTCCGGCATGTTAAAAACATAATTATGTATTGAATTTACTTCGAACTTGAGTGACCCTGTATATGATTAAGTATCGCAGCAAAACGCACCTGATTAAGAAATGAAAGTATCGATTAGTTATGTCGAATTTAGTTAGACGCCTTGCTTGGAATTTACTTTTGGAACTCAGAATTTCAAACATATTAACTCAAGCTTAGAATGGCAAAAATGGCTTTTCAACATCAGGCCGGAACGGCCATGGAATGTTTGAGTGTAAGCAAAATATTTAAAAGGAATTCATTTAATAAATACTATTATTTTAGATTCCAATAACGCTTCATAAAGAAAAAGAATACGATATAGACGGCCGAGAAATATTGAAATGTGGGTTTAAAATAGGAGGTGGCATAGACCAAGATTTTAGGAAAAGCCCACAGGGATATACTGATTATGTTCGTAATATAAACGGTTATAATATAATTTAAGGAATTTATTTTTTCAGGGCATTTATGTTACTGAAGTTCATGAAAAGAGTCCGGCGTCTAGGGCAGGCTTGCGCATCCATGACAAAATATTACAGTGCAATGGCTATGACTTCACAATGGTAACTCATAAAAAGGCTGTTAGCTACATTCGAAAAAATCCAATTTTAAATATGCTTGTTGCAAGAAAAGGTGTAACTTCCACGTAACTTATTGCTTATCACTGAAGTTAAAACAACCAAAATTTGTGTAGGTGATAAAATTATATATATACTTTATTATATTTAAATATAAGTCCGAAAAGTATAAATTAGAGATGAATTATATTGTCAAGGCCAATTACATTGCAAGACAGGAATATGACCGTAATTGAATTAGGCTTCAAGTTGGAATTCTACAGTTATTATTTTAAACGCACGGTTCAAATATACGCACGAAGATAACGCGCACAGTTATGTATAATATAGGCGCGAAGATGTTTTAATAGTTTCGGAAGAACTTCGTTCATTGTCAAAAAATGGCTGCAATTTGTTACAAGTTATAGTGTGGTGGTGCGCACCGAACAATATCTAAGTTTTGCCAACTTTCAGCTTCCAAAATGCATGCCAATTTCATCGGGTAGTAATCAACAAAATGTTACAGAGAATACAAGAAGTGTTTTTTATGGCGAAGAAATTTTCCATAATGGATATTTGGTTGGGATATTGAAGCTTCTTGCTTTAAGGGGTTAGGTGGGTTTGAAAATTTCAAAAAATCGATTTTTTATTTTTTGTCTTATTAAATAGTATAATATGTTTAAAATATTCTCCTAAAATTTCAAATTGATCCGAGTAAAATTCTACGAGATAGACCCTTCAGAAGTTCCGCCCATCAGGCCATGTCAGTGCAGCGTTTCGCAGGTATACGCGTTTATCTCAAAACTTGATTTTTTAAGTCGGTGGACACGATTTCTCGAAAAGTTATGAAGCGATTTTGTTCAAATTTTGCACACATCTTTGGAATAACATTATCAAGTTAGTGAACGAAGGATTTTTTTTTATTTTTATTACAACTAATTTTTTCGACCAACACATGACGAAAATTTGACCAAAAAATGTGTTTTTTTGTTCAAAGTCTGTCAAAAATTCAAATTAAATTTTATTTTTTTTTTCTTCGTCCAGTAACGAGATTTATCCATGTACTAACGAAATATTTTTGGTTTTTTGATTTTAAATGAACCAATAATGAGTTATGCTGTCCACGGCAAGAGCATTTTTTTGTGAGACGTTAAGGGAGATGAGATACCAACGGCTGAGTTTTCGGAATTTTTAAATAAAAATTTCACAAAATACTGTTTAAATATGTATCTTTGATATGCTGAATTGTTGAAATAAAAAATATGATTGTATATATTAAAAAAAAAATAGTAAAAATACCCTTTTTTTGAACCTCTGTAACCCACCTAACCCCTTAAAGCATCAATTTCCAATAATTTTTTCTTAAGTTTTTCCCAACTTGTTTCTACGGAAAAGTTCGCAATAAATACGTGTCCGACGTCACACAGTTAATACCCAAAATTCGAAAATTTTTAAGTTTGTTTCGTTTTTTAATCTGAAGCTAGCAAACAAAAAATCATGTATAGTAAACACTTGCATATCATTTAGTGGTGAGGATTTTAGTGCTATTGAACACTTTTTGATTGTTGAATTTGATGTTTTGAGCGATCAGATCTAATATTTTACTTATTTTGGGGTTATGTAAGAGTAATGAATCTACTTCTCTCAACTCTTCTTAACATTTAAAAACTTTATAAATTTTTAAAATCCTTTGAATTTACTGAATACGAATTAAAACCATACAGGTGTATTCATAGTAAAACAAAAGAAATAGCAGACAATACTGGAGAAACCATAACGACCTTATCTTGATACATAACTTCAAATATAGCAAAAAGTGTTCTCCGGCCCTTATTTTTTAAGAAATTATCTTAACATAAGTTTTAAATACAATGATAGATTTTTAAAACTGTTTTTTCAATACACTGTAACGACAACACATTTATTAAAAAAAAACGAACACAGAAAAGACATTTTATAACGCATACAAAGTTCTTTAAGTAATTTAATAAAAATTTGGTATTTTCTTTTCTTGAAATGGGCATTTTAGTGCTTTTTTATAACCAAAACTAGTCAACGCTGCAGTTGCAAGAGAGATTTTTGATTGCTCGAATAAAAACAGTGAAACAAACCAAAAAAATGTCACACACACAAATCTAAACAATCGGTTCAAACTCATTTCGCGACGCATGTGTGTATTTATTACTGATTTTAATTTCAGGTTGCTCGTTACTGAGTGAACATGTAACGAGGAAAAAAATTATTCCCATGTATGGTATATATAAGCGTGTGAAAAAAAGGTAGGGCAGGAGGAAGAAAAGAAGAAAGTCGTTCAATTCGTTTGCAGGAATGGTTTTTATCTGCTTTATTTTTTCTAATTAAAATTTGCCACGATTTTAAATTCAATTTAAATCTATAAGTTCTTCAATAAATAATTAGCTTAATGTTGCCATTTTTCCGCTCATGTGAACGACTTTTTCTTCTCGTTTTTTCGTTTCCTCGTTGAAAAGTTTTCCCCCGTTTTCATTATATGTACTTTCAATTCGCGTTCCGTGAAAAAATGAAAAGAAACGTCAAAATATATTCATATGAAAATTTTCTTTTCAATGACCATTAATGTGTGAAAAAATGGAGAAGGAGGTCGCCTGTTGTTTTGTGTTCGAACAAAGTAAAATGTTCTTAAACGCAACCTTAAAACTTTTGACGATGTATCGGGTTCCCAACAGTTTCGTTGATGTTCTCGATGGCGGAGAACGAAGGAAAGTAAGTTTCAATGAAGTTGTTTTTATCATTTAAGATATTTGTATTTATTATTTAATATTCCAATAATTTTCAAAGTAAATAAAGTGTTTGAAAACGTCAACAATGTTGCAAAGCATATAACTTTAGCAAGTATTAGTATTTATATTGAACTGATGCCATGTATATACACTGATATATATGTACTAATGCGATACTTTTACAAGCCCTTTTAAACTAGGATTCATATGATTATTGTTGTAGAATGAACCCTACTTTTAAAAAAGTCTCAGGTCAATATAAAGTCGGATCCTTAATCTACTTGTGTTTGCAACTTGATTTTTAAACTACTTTTCACGTCACTGTCATAGCTTTTATGATATTTGTACAAGAGAACACTGGACCTCTTTGTCTGGAAGCCACTATTCGTGTAAAATTAACATATCTTACCAAAGAAAAAGACCTTATTTCAAGTATTTTTATGTCAAGCTTAAATATTTTAGTTCATTGAATTATCTTTAAACAATAGTTTTCAACACATGTACATATGTAGCTTATGAGCAAACGTTTCTGTTAAAAACGAATAGAAAAAAATAAATGAATACTAAGGAATTTTATAGTTGAATGTTATTGGCAAAAGTATCTTCCTTTATCATCGAAAGTTTTCTTTTTGCAATGTTCAAAATATCGAAATGCCAAACCAAAAAGTTGCCCGGGCTCGAAACATGGTAGTCTGCAGCAGCAGATTCCAGCACAAAAAGATACACCAAGCTATGTGTGCCTCCTGATCGAAAAACACGAAACCAGATCGATCATGTTGTAATATATGAAAGAAACACTTTTAGTGTTTTAACTGTACATACGTGCAATCTGTGGACACAAAATCGACTCAGATCATTATCTTGGTGCAGCTAACAATCCGGCATGCACGAGCAATGGAGCCACATTTCTTGTTCTCTACGTACTGTCGTCGAAGAAGAAATCGGATTCCGGGAAGCTCGAAAAAATAATTGGTGGAACGAGGAAAGTCATGCTGCTGCAGAAAGAAAAGATGCTGCCTATAGAGCCACGCTGCGATCGGGCGCAACGCGAGCCATGTGGGATCGCTACCGAGAGCTAAGAAAGGAAGGGAGACGTATTATCCCAAAGAAGAAATGAGAAGCCGAAATACGTGAGTGCGAGGAGCTTGAGATGCTTGTCCATAGGAACAACGCCCGAAAATTCTGCCAGAAAGTTCGGAAGCTTAGAGACAGTTTTAAGAACGGGGCGTTTTCCTGTAAGAACAAAGACGGCGATCTGGTGACTGACATCCAGAGCATACTTAAATTATGAAGGAACACTTCTCGAACCTATTAAATAGTGACAACTGTGCATGTCACAGAAAATGTGAAGATCCCGTTATTCCAATCGTTGACCACGGAATTGTCGTTCCACTATGTCCCCGACCATGACGAGGTGAGAATAGCGATAACGCGGCTAAAGAAACACAAAGTCGCGGGCGCCGACGGACTGCCGGCTGAGCTATTCAAACATGGCGGCGAGGAGCTGATAAGGTGCATCCATCAGCTTTTATGCAAAATATGGTCGGATGAAATCATGTCTGCCGATTGAGATTTAAGTGTGATCTGCCAATCCATAAGAAGGGTGATCCTGCGATCTGTACTAATTACCGCGGGATTAGTCCTTATCAGTGTGGCTTTGGACTGGAAATTCCACCATTTACCAAATATTCACAATACGCCAAATCTTGGAAAAGACCCATGAAAGGTGAAAGGAAGATCGACACTCACCATCTTCTAGTCAACTTCAAAGCTGGATTCGACAGTATGAAAAGGAGTTACTTGTATGCCGCGATGTCTGAATGTGGTATCCCGCAAAACTAATACGGCCATCAGAATTGGGAAGGACCTCTCCGAGCTGTTTGATACCAAACGAGGTTTCAGACAGGGTGACTTATTTAACCTGATGTTGGAAAGGATCGTACAAGCCGCAGAACTTAATCGCTCAGGCACAATTTTCTATAAGAGCGTACAATTGTTGTTGTGTCGATGATGTTGATATCATCGGCCTTAACAACCGCACTGTTAGTTCTGCCTTTTCTAAACTGGAGCAAAGTTAATGAATCTGGTGGTGAACGAGGACAACACGAATTACCTCCTGTCATCAAACAAACAGTCGGCGCATTATCATTTCGGCACTGTTGACAATTATGGTTTCGACGTTGTAAAAGACTTCTTTTATCTAGGAACCAGAATTAACACCGATAACAATGTCAGCCTAGAAATCCAACGTAGAATCACTCTTGCCAACAAGTGCTACTTTGGACTAAGTAGGCAACTGAGTAGTAAAGTCCTCTCTCGACGAACAAAACTAGCACTCTACAAGGCTCTCATCATGTATGGCGCAGAAGCGTATACAATGACAATATCCGATGAAGCGTCGCTTAGAGTGTTTGAGAGAAAGATTTCGCGGAAGATGCTTGGACCTTTGCTCGTTGGCAACGGCGATGAGCTGTAGGAGCTTTACGACGACATAGACACAACGCAGCGAATAAAGATCCAGCGGCTACGCTGACTGGGTCATGTCGTTCGAATAGATACAAACGCTCCGTCTCTGAAAGTATTCGATGCGGTCCCAGCTGGTGGTAGCAGAGGAAGAGGAAGGCGAAAAAGAAACGACTGGTGCGCATTGTTAAACTCGGTCAAAATCGCGTAAGCTGTTATCGCGCCAATTACAAAGAAGAAAAAGAAAAAAGCACTGAAAAAGCCTTAAACTTCAGTGATACAGACTTCACAAAAACACTTCAATTCCACTGGTTGCCAAAGGAATATTTGTTCCAGTTTGACTCAGATAATAACTTTACGAGTTTACGAACCACTAACCGAAACATATTGTCAGTTTCAGCTCGCCCTTTTGACCTACTTGCCTCATTAGTTACCAAAGCAAAAATCTTATTACAAAAACCTTGGTTTCAAAAGCTCAATTGGGATGACTCGATTTCATTGTGCCTCGGCAAAGCCAATCTACTGCAGCAACCATCAATAAAAATTCCTCGGTTTGTAAATACCGAGTCGAGAGCAAGCTGCCAAATTCATGACTTCCCCGACGTGCGTCATATGTAACGAATCGGCTGGTGGAACGAAATATACTCTGCTTACTGGAAAGTCTAAGTGGCTCCACTCAAGATTAAATCTTTTCCGTGTCTAGAGCTCTCGGCAGCCCATCTGTTGGCAAAATTATGGCCACAAATAGCGTCAATGTTGAGTCGACCAATTGGAAATATAAACTTGTGGACAGACTCCGAACTCATTTTGCATTAGGTCAAAATGGATCCACCTGTACTACAGACTTTTGTTCCAAATAGAGTGCCCGAAATCTACTTAGCGAAATGTGTCAACTAAGCAAAATCCTGCGAATCAATTAAAAAAATTGATTTTGCACAACTACTCGGAATTATCGCTATAGTTTAATTTACTCCGAGTAGGAGAGCGCCTATTAAATGCGCCTCTCCCGTAAGATGCCAAGTTACGGTACCTATATTTTCAAATTCACCATGCTGGGACAAAAGCATTGTTAGCGCTTCTCCGAGACCGCATTTGGCTGGTCACTGCGCGAGAAGCTTGTACTCGCATCGTTCGAGACTCCATACACTGCTTTCATTATAAGCCGAAGCTGCTAACCCAAATAATGGGAAATTTGCCTGTCGATAGACTTCATGCACTCCGACCCTTTCTTATTTGTGAAGTAAATTTTTGTGGTCCCGTATATAATGCATTAAAAATACACGTAGACCCCAATAAAATCATAAAAGCAGTGTTCGTTTATTTCACTTCAAAGACAGTACATTTAGTACTAATAAAAGACTAGTCTTCTAATTGTTTTATTTTCGCCCTAAAAAAGTGTCATTGCACGCCGGGGCATCCCGCAGAAAATACAGCGATATCGCCATGGGAAGCGCCCATGGCCCAACACCCGAAAGTAGAGAGATACGCGGTCGTAAAGAGTGCGCCAAAGGACGAAAATTGTACAAAGCTATGCAACGTGTAAGCTGTAATTCAATTTCAATTGGTAAACCAACTCTCTGGCTGTCTGATACAATGAAAACTTTGGACTCAATTGATTTTTTGTCTACAAAAACATTCAAATGTTTGTCTGTTACTGAAGATTTTAAGTAGAGTTCGAATCACTCACTGGTACACCTATTAGTATCGCAAGATGCAGAACGAATACGGGCAACAAGGCTTGTCAGTGCTTTAACCCACTAGAAATATTTTCAACTTTAGCTAGAGCGATTGGACAAATATAACTACATGCATCACTACTAGTGAGCAGCTCGATAACGCAATGCTTCATTTTACGTAACAACTTCTGGTGGCAGCGTTGAACTGTACATCCACACGAAAACAGGCAACTGAAAGCAGAAAAATGGAAACAACGCAAACGCTGGCAGCACAACAAGAACTCCAGAGATAAAACGAAATTGAACGTAAAAAATAAACAGCTATGTACATACAGCGATCAAGACATTTTAAAATGATGCATTCAATCGTTTTCTGTTCAGGCTCATAGCTGATAAAAGAACAGACCAGAACAATACACCAATTTAAAACAAGCGATCAAAAAGCGAATCTATGTACTATATTTGCTGGGTATTTAGCAAAGACGTTTAGCTCTAATGAATGCACTGATGAAGTAGAACCTATTGTAAACTGTCTAGAGTACGCTGAATATATTATTCCGGTGACACCAGAAGAAGTTAAAAAGTACCCAGGAGTTGAATTAATTACAGCTGCAGTCCTGCGTAATCTGCTGAAAAATTGCATTGTATATTAGACCAGTTTACTTAACAAGGACCTCAGCCTTAGGTACGTACCTATATATTGGAAATTCGGGCTAGGTACCTAAGCCTGGTAAATTACCCAAGGATGTGACATAAAGCAGAAGGTTTTTGAAAAACTACTTATAAAAGGTGTACAGTCACTGGATTCACTGAGAAAGCTCACCTGAGATCCGATATCGCATAACTCACGACATTCGTACGGCTGTCCATAGCGATTAAAAACCAGTAAGATGGCCCGGTTATCACGGACAATTAATGACCGGACCTCTTACATCGGTCATTGATTGCGTGAATACACTTGTGGTCCTGCTGAAATAGAGGGCACTGGATGACGATGTAGGACTAGCTCCTGTGGCTGACGTTGTTGATGCTATGCAAATATTGCCTTGATTAACCGTATGTTGGAGTATGTTGTGCTTCTGCTGGCAATTCGAATAGAAACAGAAGAGCACTGACGAGCGGTATGCCCTGATCGAAGGCGATTAAAAGAAAAGACTAGGGCTTTTAACAATACCCCAGTGCTCCTGTACTTATGGGTTGTGAAAACGTTGGCTCCTCATGAGACTATGATTACCCGAGCAAGCGGTGTATGCGGACGTTGTACATAGGGATGGCGATGGTTTAGTGGAGGCAACGGGCGCTTTGACTGTGCGAGGTCGCATGCTGGCGAAACGTGACGTGGAAGTTATGTTGTTGGCACGTCGCTCAATAAAAATTAATAAGTCTTTTGACGGTTAGAAGACTCATACCCGATTCGTTTCGTGTTGCTTTTAGTAGCTTCGGCAAAAGTACGGGACCTGCAATTACATCCCAGTGATGAACTGGAACGCCCATTATAGCAAGCGTTCGGAATGAATTGCGCACGTAATCAACAATGGTTTGCAACGTCATCGAAGCCTCTGCTGGGTTTTCTGGTAGATCAAAGAAACTTTGTACATGCGTATCTGACAAACAAGAAGGGTTTGCCGTAGCGGCGCTCAGACCACATTTCATCGTAGCCACCTATATACAACCCGCCAGTAATCGGACCACCCTCTTGGGCGACACACTGACACAGCTTACTCAATTTAAATGTTGGGTCCAAATCTGACCGATTATGGACCATTGTCTCGAACAAATCCTTAAAAGCCAACCAGCTCGTAGGCGTTTCGTCAAATCTTGGGATTGACACGGGGTCCAAGCGCATGCCAGCCATTTCGTTGTTTGTCGAAATCGTGGCTTGAACTGTATCCTGGAGAGGCAAACGGCGCTGTAATGTCAAGCATATGGTGACGTACAACTCCTCTGTTGCAGCAAACAACTCGTCATGTGCCGTAAGCTCATCCTTTTTGCCTCGCTTTTGCCTCGCTGATCTTAATGATGTTGTACATAACGCTCAAAATGCTGATGTACTCGGCTGAGTAAAATCTCACTCTCACCCTTGTACGGATAGAAATCTGCCCTTCAGATTTCCTTCCCTAAACGCATAATTGAAGAGTGTGATGAGGCAGCTAAAAGCAATGCAGACATTGTACTATAATTGATCAGGTGATCGCGACCTCACAGTAGTCACCAAAAAATGTAACACTCCGAATTTTGATGTTTTACGTAAGATGTTTAATGACTTACTGATCTCAGAAAAACTGTGTCATTAAGTCAAGTATTAACTCACGGAGAAGGAAGGCGATTAGCCGCAGTTGCTGTGTCGCAGTCCTTCCAGACGCCTCATTTCTTTCATAATCTCGACCACTAAGTCGCATGCCGCATTCCTCTTTTCCTTCGAGCGCAGCATATGATGGACGAATGTTTCCGGCGAAGGAGGTTCTCCAAAGGTTCTATGGAGTTTTTCTTTTGCAGAACGGAAATGCGAGCATGTGAAGAATATGTGGTGTACGTCCTCCAAAATATTTCCATCGCAATAGTCGCAATAAGGATTGCCATCAAAATGGTGTAAGGGCCAATAACATATACATATATATATACATACATACATATATATATATATATACAGTGGTCACACAATTTATTCGTACACCCTACGTAGAACATAAAAATTTTTAGCTTTCGTAAACAACATATTCTTTTGGGTCACTGCAAGAATGTTACATTCCTGATGAATTGCCGCAAACAAAATTCACGCTATTTCAACTCACACTGAAGGGTTCCAATATTTATTTGTACACTTTCAGCTCATGCAAAACTAACAGTAAAATCGTTGGTCTTTTTACTAATATTGCTGAAAACGAAGTAAGATAGGTTATTTTTAGTTTTTCTCGCCGATTCAGTTTCAGTTGCGCGTAATATCTCGATTGAAAGTAACAAAATGGGGCGGTGGGTGGACTTAGAAAACAAGTATCTGCGCGAAATCGGCAAAACAATTGACAAATAGCATTCTACGGTGCAAAGTGTTATTGCTAATTACGTTAATACTGGTAAATTGGAATCTAATCACCACCAAGCCAGAAGGCGAAAAATATTAACTCCTCGTGAGGAACGCAACATAGTAGTATCAGTCGCGCAAAATCCAAAAATAACCTCAACGTTACTATGCCGAAATATTCAAGAGTCTTTACCTAAAAAAGTACCATAAACAGTCCTTAATTGTCTATATAACGCTGGTTACCGTAGTAGATTGGCATGCCGCAAGCCCTGCATTTCAGATATTAAAAGGAAGAAGGGATTGAAGTTCGCCAAACGCTATATAGTATGTAAATGAGCCAGATTATTTTTGGGAAAACGTCATATTCAGTGATGAGTCGAAATATAATACTCCGCAGCATCTGGAGTAGGAAAAATGGTTTTGATGTTAAAATGGACAAACATCTATATTTAAACATTTTAAAGAATAATTTGCATGATAGTGACGTTAAACTTGGACTGGTTTTAACAAGACAATGGCCCAAAACGCTCATCCTACCTCGTGGAAGTATGTCTTATTGACCACTTTAAGCAGCTTAAAACTTCACCACTTTACAACTTTTACTAGACAACTTTAAGTGTTGAGTGGGAGACAATTGCAACTAATGAAACCAAGGTATTGGTAAAAATCATGCATCGACGTTTGGAAGCTGTTATTAAAGCTAAAGGCGGCCCAAAAAAGTACTGAATACTCGTTTTTTCTATTATTTTTTCAATAAAATATCCTTTATATGCTATGTCCGAATAATATTTTTGCATAAAATTGTGCCTTATTTCGTTATTATCTTAAGCTCTCTAAGTTCAGAAACGAATTTGTAAGTTTTAGTTCCTTAAATATTGAATACAAATATTATTTTTTACGAATATATTAAAATTTTGTTTTATGTATAAATCGTGCAAGTATCAGGTATATCTGTTTATAAGCTGTGAGTGTACGAATATATTGTGTGACCACTGTATAAATACAATAGAAAGAGCGGTAGATATGTTGAAGACTCCGATTCTAAAGGAGTCCTCTTCTGCTTTCTTTCGGCTGGATATAAAGACTGCTTTGATCTGTTGTTGCGCTAATTCTAGATTATTTTGTTCTTACTGCTACCACAACGATAATGTCGTCGGAATTCGGTCACGAAGTAACTGCGCAATATTCTCCTCAGGTACATGGAGACCCCAATAAGCTCTAGGGCGTCTAAGATTTTTGTTCAGTTTACAGAGTTAAATGCATTTCTGACGTCTAAGGTGATAATCAGGCAGTACTCTTTGGTGCCATTTAGCATTGATTGCAAGCTGGATTGTTGAAGATACTGCATCTAGCGTTGAATTTCCCTTTCTAAATCCGAATTGATTTTCGGACAGTCCTCCCTTTGACCTAACTTCCGCGTCTAGTCGATCGGATAAAATTCGTTCGAGCACCTTACCCGCAGAGTTGGTCTGTAGCTAGACGGCTGTTCCGTTGATTTGGAAGCAAAATTTAATTTTGGCGTTTCAAAATTGTCGAAAGGCAACTATTAAATAAGTTGTTAAACACTGGTTTGTTGCTTGATTGATCATGCGGAACCCCCTAGTTTGTATGCGGAACCCCAAGGGTTTCGATCGGCGTCATCGCTAAGTTCCAAAAAGCTGTTCCGTTGCTATCTTTTATAGCGTTTTTAAAAGCTTCTCTTGCTGCTTTAAAATTTACCATACTTTCTGGAAAGTTTATTCTCCCTCTAGACCTCTATAATTTCCTTCTTGTCTTTAGGCATTCCTTACGAAGCATGGAAATTCTCTCATTCCACCAGTAAACAGCACTTTTTAGAAAGGTGATCTTTTTAACCGCACGTCTTTAAACAAGCGTCTTTAAAATCGTCATTGCTCGCACAATATCTGGAAGTCAGGCCCAGTCTAAGGCATTTGAAGCATCGTTGGGGTTGAATTTTTTCATGTATGCGACAAACAACCCAACCTATACGTATTTTACCAATGCTAATTAGTTTCATCGCACAGTCCGCAAGTAATGTCACAGAATGTCGACCGCTCTAGATTAACATTAGGGAGGAGGTCATTAACGGCTAAACAGATTTTGTCATGAGTTTTAACCTCATCAATGTCGCGGATTTCCAATGTGTGATATCTGTGAGTTTTTTCACCTCTGCTTTTCCACTTAATACTTACCCCACTGCAGCTTGAAGCTTAGAGATATTTTCCTCAGAAAACTCGCTAAGTAGAAATAGCAGATCTCCCCGAGCCGTTTCTCGTATTTTTCGTAGCATCAAACTCATGTCTTTTAGAGTCTCTTAATTTTTCACAATTTTGAGAATATCTGCATAGGAAAGATCACCTGATTTCTTAACAACTATGGCGTCGTTCCGTGTAAGCTTGCTTTTCGCACGTTTCTGCTTCATGACTTTTCTCCTGCCTGATTAGTCGCAGGGTCTCTAATTAAGAACAGTTTTTTGTTCTTCTCTACAGCCAATAGCGAGTTATCCTTCATAATTAATTTGGTGGGTGTGGGAAAAAATTCGGCAAGGTTTTCCTATTAATTGTGTGATGTGTAGCTCGATCGCTCTCAGTTAACGCTCTCTTTTCGCCTTATCATTCGCAACGGTCGGTGCTTTTGTTTGTGTGGCTTTGGTCACAGTTGGTTTGGTGCCGTTTGCTGCTGTGTCTTTGTTCTCATCTGTCTTGAAGAGCACATATGCTTGAGAGCATGCTCTTCATTTGCTGATTAACATGCCGTTGAACGTCCATCATCTTTTTTAACTCTCCGAGGTTTTTACACATGGTTTTGAGTGTTTCGTTGTAGCCGAGAGAGAAGATCTCTGCCGATTGGGTAGTATGAGTGGGTGTTGTCCTCTACATTATGCCGGTGAATCCACTTCTTCCACCTCGCTATGGCACGTGACTTCAACATTGGTGTCGATCTCATTCACAGTAGCCGATTAACCGTTGCCAAGGTTTGATTGGCCACGCACCCGGGATCGTGCGGCGAGTGTACTTTTTCGAAAAGGGCATGCGGAAGCCAATGGGGATGAGTACAATTGCCGTTGTTCCTGTGCATGAATTGCAGACCGTAAGCCTTATCTTACAGTTCATGGTGCGGATCTTATAAAAATTCACCACATCGAGTGAGAGGTTCGTAATCTCACTAAATGAGAGAAACTAAAGAAGAAAACTTGCATTATTGTTGTTGTCTGTACTCAAGACTGTTTCGCACTAAAGCGACCAGTTAACCGGGATTGTGGACTTTGTTGGAATTTGCTGTTATTTCAATTCTCTCTCACTTTTCAGCACTCTGTGTTAAATTTGACTGTTTGTTTGAAATTATTGCTATTTGCAAAGTAGTTCACTTGAGCGCAGTAGTTCACTAGTGCAGGAAAAAAAACAAGACAGTTTAACACTCGCCAGTGCCGAAAATGCTAGCGTTTAGTCTATAATCGGAAGATGATAAGTTTAGGGGTGTGATATCGCACTGTTTATTGTTATTCGCTGTGAAGATTTCGAGATTTTTTTGTGAGCATGTGCGGTGTTTTCTTCTATGTAAAAGATATAGATGATTCGTTATTTATAATTATGTATTAATATAATTATCTATATATATAAAAAGAAGTTACATTTCCTTGGTAATCTTATAACTCAAGAACCGCCGAACCGATTGACACACAAATTTTAGAGTTCTTTTCTATCTTTGAGGAGGTGGTTTGTGTGAAGTTTGATTGAAATCGGTGCAGCCGTTCCTGAGTTATGACATTTTATGTGAGTAATGGTTTCCTCTCATACGAAATGCCTGTATGGGAAAAACAACAACAAATACACAGCCGCTTATGAGCGTACCGCTTATGAGTTGTACTGTTGTGGTTGTAAGTGTATTATGTTAATATTAATTTTGGACGAAAATATAATAAAAACTGGAGCATTCAAGGAATTGGAAAAACATTTTTAGCTTTATTTATTTTAGCATAACTTATTTAGCGTAAAAAATTGAAATGGAAATTAAAGAATCAAAGTTTAATTACAAGTTTTTATCGGCTCTTTCACCTTACCTGTGAATAGGTGACCACCACAATCAAATTTTAAAAAAGTACAGAAAAGGCTATTGTGACATCTTTAGAAAGTATGTTGAATGAAAAAAATCAACTAATTCAACTGTTTAAACATTTTACGAGTTCTATAAAGAAAACTCAATATGAAAAATTTCTTCCGATATAAAAAAACATTTTATGTATGGTGGTGCGAAGCCCACTGGGAAATGCTAGTTTAATATATAATTTAAGGGGGGAAGCTGGTCTAGAGCGCAAAAAATGGGCATATTTTATGAATTTATTTTGACTCAACAAAGGAATCAATCGAAAATCTGTGAAATAGGTTTAATAATATAGCTTTCATGGTACAAATACAAAATTTTTCGTCTGAATTAATTTCAAAATGGCCGCTGTCCAGCAGTTCTCCTAAGGCGCCTTTTTTTCTAGTGGGTCCATTGCCGAAGACGTAAACTCCTTAATTTTTGTCCTGGATCAAAAAATAAAATTTTTTTAGTTTCTATATAACAACAGAAAGAGACGTACGTACGATTTTTTCGATATTTTGTTTTTTCGCGAAATGGTGCACGTTTGAACAAAAAGTTACAATTTTCACTATAAAGAACGACATAAAATTGTTGATTAAAAAAAAAACTATGTAATATAAATAAAAAATCCTACGTACGTCTCCGGAGAAAGGTATTTCGAATGTATTGTCAAAATTTCGTAAGAATCGGTAAAGATTTGTTCGAGTTATGTCTTCGGCCAGTTTAAAAAAAGTGATTTCGAGAAAAACGCGTTTAAAGTTGTAAATAGCGTTCGGGGCATACCTGCGAGGCACTGCCGTCGAATGAAAAATTTGGGCATTTAGACATTTTTGCTGGCATCCCTCATTTGGTATATTATTTCTAAGACCCTAAAGCACCTTTTAAGACAAATTCATTTTCACGATTTTTTCAAAATTCTAGACCAGCTTCCCCCCTTAATAATGTACATAACATTCGCTGTTACAGCTGCTTCTTGGAATTTTTTTATAACCGTATGCATTATATTATTCTTGGCTTTATTCTTCCTTCTCTTTCTTTATTCAAGATTCATTCGTTGACAACTTTTTGAATTGCATAATCTTCACTTAGTGAGCCCGAATGGCACTAGTCAGCATGAGAAAGATACTATTAGCGCGCTTTGTTAGAGTTGGCCAAAATCGCTTAAGCGATTATCGCGCCAATCAGTAAGAAGAAGCAGCTTCTCTATATTCCAATAAGAAGGAAAGCAGATGTGTTGCTCAAAGATTTTATGTGAAGATTCACTTATCTTATAAGTCATGGAATATCTGCTACGAAGCGCGCGTAAATCAAGGGGCAATCTAAAAAGTCTGCCCAAGAAGAAATCTCATAATAAGCACGTTGATTGATAAATCCCTAGCGAAGCCATCTATATATAATAATAAGATTTTTTTGGAAAAACGAAATTTTGTTTATTTGGATACAATTTTTATTTTTCTTTTAAATTCTATACAATTAATAATGGGATATTTCTTCTTAAAACGAATAAAGCCAAATATTTATCTGATGCGTTTTCTTTTGTATGGGGTGTCATAGTTTTAAAGGCCAGAAATGGTACCAAAATCTATTGTAAGCTTGAGAAAATTATACCATTGAAGCATTATGGGCTGTTCTTATTTCACTTGCAAAAATCTACCATATAACATAAGTTATTTAGGGGCATAGCCGTTGGGGTTATTGCTTTGCCAACGCCAGGTATCTTCACACATTTCATGTATACCGCGTTTAGCTTTCCATCCAAGAGAAGTTTCCGCTAGCGATGCATCAGCATAACAAGTGGCAACATCCCCAGATCGCCTATCTGTAAATTCGAAATTAACTTTACGTTTACTAGCTCCCTCAAAAGCATGGACCATTTCCAAAACCGAGTATCCAACACCAGTTCCTAGATTATATGCAAAGAATCCAGTCTCCGCAACATTTCTTAATTTTTCTAAAGCTTTTAGGTGGCCTTCAGCAAGATCTACAATGTGTATATAGTCACGAACTCCAGTACCGTCTTTTGTTGGAAAATCAGATCCGTAAATTCGTAAAACATCTCGACGACCTACTGCAACCTGCGCAATAAAAGGCATCAAGTTGTTAGGTTCTCCGTTAGGGTCTTCTCCAATGCACCCGCTCGGATGCGCACCAACGGGATTGAAATAGCGTAATGAAACCACTGCCCACCGCTGAAGAAATATTTCAATTTATTATACGAATATGTTTAGAATATTTTGAATTACGCCTACCTTATCTGATTTGCATAGATCCTTCAAAATTTCTTCAGTAAAATATTTAGTTTTGCCATAGGGACTAGTGCAGTTTCCAGTTGGATGGTCTTCAGTTACAGGCAAGAATTTGGGTTCGCCATACACGGTGGCGCTGGAACTATATACAAATTTGAAAACATTGTTATCAGCCATAGCTTCCAAAAGAACATTTGTGCCGGTCATGTTATTGTGGTAGTACTGAAGCGGTATGCGACAAGATTCTCCAACAGCTTTAAGAGCAGCAAAATGAGCCACCATATCGATTTTGTGCTGAAATGTAATACATTTATTCATTGTTAATATTATGATGCTCTGTGTAGTAGCTATTCTCTATGTTATCATATGAAAATACATTATTGCGCTAGTTATTTTACTTTAAAATCAGTATGGTGTTGAATAGGACACAAATGATGTCCCCTGGAATATAAACCCTGCAGGTTTCCATCGATTAGAATAACAAGGTCCAGGTTGCTTGAAGTACGTTTTTTTTTTTACTTTCATGAAAAGTGCAAATGGAAATTAAAAAAAAATATATACATATATTGATTTTTACTAATTTTGTATTGGTTTCAAAATTACAAATTTATTTCATTAAATGATTTTTTTTTACTACAGAATTATAGAATTTCAAATATACAGTTTCGGTTAATTTACTTTATAAATCGTTATTAAATATTTTTTAACATAATATATGTACTTTTAAAATTTTTGGTCAATTTTATTTTATCTAATATTTAGCCTTATAAAGGGTGATTTTTTAAGAGATATAGGAAAGTTTTTCAAAAAAACACACGTAAAATTCAGAAAAATGCATGACAATTTTATTTAAATCGATAGTACAGTCCATATAATTTAATGTTTGAAGATTACTTCATGCAAATGTTAAACGCGACTGCACTTCAAATGGTCCATCCACTTAGTCCAATTTTGGCGTACTCTTTCCAATGCTTCGGCCGGTATCTCACATATAAATTCTTTAATGTTGTCTTCCAATGCGTTAATTGAAGCAGGCTTGTCTGAATAAACATGAGCTTTAACATAGCCCCACAAAAAATGTTCACCGAACTCGCCTCTCAACAAGTCCATTGTTACGCGTGCTGTGTGGCATGTGGCATCGTCTTGCTGAAACCACATGTCATGCAAGTCAAGCTCTTGCATTTTGGGCAAAAAAAAGTTGGATATCATTTCACCATTCACAGTTACGTTTCGATTCGCAGCATCTTTGAAGAAGTACGCTCCAATGATACTTCCAGACCATAAACCGCACCAAACTGTGACCTTTTCTGGATACATTTGTAGCTCTTGCAATTCTTCTGGCTGATCTTCACTCCAAAATCGACAATTCTGCTTATTTACGTACCCATTGATCCAAAAATGAGCTTCGTCGCTGAACACAATTTTTCGATAAAAAAGTGGATCTTCGGCCAACTTTCCAAGAGCCCATTCACCAATTCTGCGCTGCGGTAGGTCGTTCGGCTTCAATCCTTGTCCACCAGTTGTATTTTGAAAGGCTTCATACCTAAATCCTTTTGCAAAATTTTCCACCTTGTTGAATAACAGAGGTCCAATTGCTGCGAACGGTGACGAATCGATAATTGATGGTCATCATTAACACTGGCCGATACAGCGGCGATATTTTCTTCAGTTCGCACTCTTTTTGCTAAGCGTGTTGGTGGTTTGATGTCCCATAATGTAAATTCGGTTCTAAATTTAGTCACAATAGCTCGAATAGCCGCTTCAGTGGGTCGATTAAAGTGACCATAAAATGGAAGAAGCGCGCGATAAACTTTCTTAACAGGACACGGATTTTAATAATAAAATTCAATGATTTGCAAGCGTTGTTCGTTTGTAAAACGATTCATGGTTAAATTATAGACTAAACTGAAGATGTTTGACAGTGAAACAGAACATGAAACGTGCGTCAGCTGTTTAAACCAACTGTTTAAAAAGACAATAGCTAAAAAATCACCCGTTACATACTGTGACTGGTTATCCATAATGTAATTACTCTTTTAAATACGTTTAGCTCACAAGGCAAAGACATATAGGGTTATCTAATAAGAGGTGTTATTTTTATATTCCAAGAAAAATGCTATTTTTTTAATATAAATTATCGGATGTTTATGTCATTATAAAGAGGAATGTATGCCGTTAATAGTAGAAATTATCATCAAGCAAATGACCACCACGACCACGCTTACAGGACAATATCCTTTTCATGAAATTTTCCATAACCGCATTGCAAAGTGACTGCCCTATGTCCTCGATAGCCTCACAAATTCCATCTTTGAGGTCTTGAATCGACCCTGGGCTGTTGGCGTAGACCTTCTCTTTCACGTGGCTCCAAAGAAAAAAGCCCCAAGGAGTTAAATCACAAGATCTAGGTGGCCAATTGTGATTACCTCTTCGAGAGATAACACGGTCCGGAAACTTTTCCCGTAAAAGATCAATGATTTCGTTGCTTGTGTCGCACGTAGCGCCGTCTTGTTGAAAATAAACGTTGTCCAGAATAATACCATCCAATTCCGGCCATAAAAAATCGTTATAATACCTGTTAATATCGTAAATAACACCTGTTATTGGAAAAACTCTTTACTACACCGTGCTATAATAAACTATTTTGGTTACACATACTATATTTTGGTTAAAGAATTTTAATAAAAGTCATAAGGAATGATCAAGTATAAAAACTTTAAAGGATATTTTTGAGGTATTTTACCACTCTGCTATATTTCAACTCTAGTTCATGTGTGATTTGGGTTGACGCACGGTGTTATATTAAAAAACCTAAGGCATTATCAATAATTTGACCTTGCCCAACACTGCACTGAGTTAAATCATTTGCGTACTAAACTTTTTGCAAAATTTTTTTCTGTTTTGTACTTAAAGTACTGTAAAAAATAGAGAAATATTTTTTGTGGGTGGATTGCCATCAGGTGAACGCCCACACGTTCCGCTTATTATTATTAATATTATGAAGGAGATTCTTCGCGTGCGAGCCGAATAGATTTGTGCTTATCTCTAAAACAAGATCGCTCAAAGCAGACAACTGGCATTGAGAGTGATGTTCCAAAAATTTTGGAGGATCAAATCAGCCATGGGATATTTATAAACTTTTCAACTTGTGGGTGTAATTAGTTCCATATTTGCTGTTTCAATTGTACTGCTTGGAGTACGACGGTTTGGAGAACCTGGCAGGATACATCTGCTATAAGCTGTAGTCTTAGAGTAGGAGTAATTTTGATGGGTAAATCACTTCACCGAAGAAGATTTATCAAGCAATGATTAGACGAATTGCAATTACAAACAACGGGTATAAGGGAAATAATTAAAAATCATTTTAAATGATTTGATAATTTCTATTGAATGCGCAGATGCTTTGTACGAGTATGTGACAATTTTCACAGAGGCTGTACTCAATTTTAAACGAATTATAAAACACTGAATTTATTTATTTATTTATTAACAATCCAGAGTGTATGCAATTCGAAGCTATTTATTCATTATTTTAAAAGCCGAGTTATAAAGGGTGATTTTTTAGCTACTATCTTTTTAAACAGTTGGTTTAAACAGCTGACGCACGTTTCGTGTTTTGTTTCACTGTCAAACATCTTCAGTTTGGTCATAATTTAACCATGAATCGTCTTAAAGACGAACAACGCTTGCAAATCATTGAATTTTATTATAAAAATGCGTATTTGCCTAAGAAAGTTTAAGATCCACTTTTAGACGTGATAACGTCTTATAATTCGATTTAACAGGCTGCACGCACGAAAAAATGTGTCGTTACCTTGCTCATTGCCGTTACCTTGAATGAACTGCAAGCGAAAGCGCGGAACGAACAAATCATACGAACGGCAACGTTCGACATCTTGCTCTCTCCTACTTAAGTGAGCGTATATATGTATGTATATGCGCATATGTACATATATAAATTCACGTATTTGTATTTGCATATGCCTTCTTATTGATTATTATTAATTTGATTCACTTGAAGAATTTAAAATAAAACCAAGTTTGTTAATAATACCTGTTGTTTTAATGTTATTATTATTAATTTTTTTATTATTATATATATAAAGGAAAAAATGTATGGTAATATTTACCATATACCTTATAAGATATGTTGTCTATACTAATATTATAAAGAGGAAAACTTTGTTTGTTTGTAATGAATAGGCTCAAAAACTACTGGACCGATTTTAAAAATTCTTTCACCATTCGAAAGCTACATCATCCACGAGTAACATGGATTATATTTTATTTTGGAAATAGGGCTCGAGATATAGGTCAAAACGTGGACCCGGGTAACCTTCGGATGTGTATGTACAATATAGGTATCAAATGGAAGCTGTTGGTGAATGCTTTAGTCCAGAGTATTTTTCATGCCGCTCCGTGACTAGGGTCTCGAGATAGAGACCAAAACGTGGACCCTAGAATGTGTTTGTACAATATGGATATCAAATTGAAGCTGTTGGTGAATGCTTTAGTACAGAGTATTTTTCATGCCGCTCCGTGACTGGGGTCCCGAGATATAGGTCAAAACGTGGACCCGGGTAACCTTTGGTTGTGTATGTACAATACGGTCAAATGAAAGCTGTTGATAAGTGCTTTAATACGGGGTAATTTTCATACCTATTGATGACTAGGGTCTGGAAATATATGCCATTTCCGAATGGAAATGGTATGTCTTCGCCTTCTTACTACTGCTTGCCATAATGTTTCGAACTCTAACCCAACCGCTGCACGCAGAACGTTGATAATGGCGTCCAGTATTAAACTGAGCGCAATGTCGACGTGCATTGCGTATATATAAAGCCAAAAAATTCTCGAACACGCTAATCGGTTCCAGCCGATCCTAGAACAGAGACGCTACTTCGCGTCGTGTTTGTCGGCGCGAAATCGCTTACCGCAGTGTTGCCGCTGTTTATCTATTTATTATGAAAATTTCTGAAATTTGCTAATACTGGTATGATTTTCAGACTTTTGGATTTTTTGCAACGTGAGCAGCGCGAGCTACCAGAATTGCCTGTGCGAGCTACCGGTAGCTCGCGATCGACGGGTTGGCGACCACTGCTCTACAGGAACTTTCAAATTATAATTAATGAACGCACAGACTGGAGAACTAATTCTATCACTTTCAAACCTGGCTCTCAGCTATGGTTTACTGATGGGTCCAAATTGGAAAATGGTAGAACAGGGGCAGGAATCAAAGGGCCTAAATTCAAAAAATCGATTCCGATGGGACTCTACCCAACAATATTCCAGGCATAAATACATGCCATTGAAATATGTGTGAGAGAATGTCTTAGCAGGAAAATGAGAGGTACTCACATCTACATACTTTCAGATAGCCAAGCGGCTCTAAAAGCCCTTCTATCAACAACTATCACCTCTAAATTGGTAAATGATTGCCTAAACCTTCTCAACACGTTAGGAAACCTCAACATAGTAACACTATGTTGGATTCCGGGACATGAAGGACATGAGGGAAATGAAATGGCTGATGACCTTGCAAAACCAGGAGCAAATATGCAACTTACTGGTCCTGAGCCTTTCTGTGGATTCACAAAAGGCCACATTAATGAATTCCTTAGGAAATGGGAAGAAAGGAAATTTGCTGCACACTGGCTAAACTGTGCCGGTCAGCGTCAAGCCAAACTGTTCCTAAGTTCCAACAAAGGAATATCTGACAAGCTTCTCTCACTAAGCAGAGTAGATCTGCGTCTTTTAACAGGATATCTTACAGGTCACTGCAGCCTGAGGTATCATCTAAATAATATTGGTCTATCTGAGACCAATGTCTGCCGCTTTTGCGAAATGGACATAGAAAGTTCAGAACATGTGCTTTGTGAATGTCCTGCGTTGGGCAGACAGAGACTTCATCACCTTGGTGGTATCGTAGTTTCTCTATGCAATCTTTGGAACAACAAACCCAAAATTGTGCTAAAATTTTTAAAAAGCCTAAAACTCTAGGGTTACAAAAATAGGCCTTGCACAATAGATCAGCTCTGGTAGCAGTGCGTAATGGCCTTCTAATAATAATATTTAATATACTCCTTGTTTTATCCCCCTTTATTTTGGGCTTTGGTTTCGAAAGATGGCAGACGATTGCTGACCACACAAATAGTTCGCGGACCACCTATTCAGTCTCGGCGGGAGGGCCGACCGTTGGATATCATTTAGTAGCGTGAAATGGCTGACTGTATGGAAAATCTTCGCCTTGTTCAACATTACTACGACAGTCCTCCCGCAGGGGCGGTTTTGGTTAAGCCCGCGGTTAGTTTAGGTGTTAATGGTGGTGAGTGCTGTGGTGGTGCTATGCATTCGGCGGACTCCATGCTGATGTGTGGCTGAACAAAGGAGACTTATCGGGCGATAAGACTCACATTGTTTTGCGGGTTTCCCAGGTTGAAGTAGTGGGACTACCCACCTTACTTTATACTTATCAGAAATTATAACAGTGGCCATAGAGAAGTTGAATTCCCTTCCAATGGACCCAGGTTTCCCAGCATCAACATGTTAAGTCCGTCAGGACCAATGGCTTTAGAAGTATTTGCTTTGTTAATGGTCATCTGAACCTCATCGCTGAAGAAAGTAAGTGGCGCACTTTTGTTCGGCAGTTTGTGCAGCCGTCTGGTGGCACGAGGTTTGGATCTATCAACCGCAGGATGCAATATAAATTATCGGCTAAAATTGTTCGCGTATCTCTTCGGGTTCTACAGGGACCTTACTAACACCAGAGATGAAGTTGCAGGCCTTCAGGTGCTCTTCCCATTTGGTTCGCTTATCATGGGTGACCAGTTGCCGAATCTACAAATTGAGATCTCTTATTCGGGTGTCCCCGGGATCGGCGTTTGTTGTTGTGGCGTTTGCTAAAACGGCTGCTTTAGCTGAGAAATTAGAACGTATGCCCTGGAGCCTTCTAGGGGGAACGAAACGAGCAGCCGCAGCTGTGATCACCTTGCGGTATTCACGTTCGCCTATGCACACTTCGAGGGGGAATGGTCAGAGCGGGGAAGGTGTCCTCAGACTAGCGCTAGCAATTTTTATATCAGGCGAGCTGCTGCAATTGCCCACTACCCTGTTGGGGGCGTGGTCGTTCACTGTGCAGAATGTCGAATCGTCTATCTGCTCTGGCAAAAGCTGTACCCTACGATCGTTTGGTAGGACTGAGTGCCAAAGATCATTCTGCACGTTGAAGTCACCTATAACCAAACGGTTTTTACTTCTGATAAGTGCACCAATTCCGGGTGATGTCCAGCCGGGCTGCAGGTGGGGCTATAAAAATATTTAGGTATCGCCTTACTGAGGCGGCCGCCATAGCCGAATGGGTTGGTGCGTGACTACCATTCAGAATTCAAAGAGAACGAAGGTTCGAATCTCGGTGAAAGACCAAAATGAAGAAAAAGTGCTTTCTAATAGCGGTCGCCCCTCGGCAGGCAATGGCAAACCTCCGAGTGCATTTCTGTCATAAAAAAGCTCCTCAGAAAATATATCTGTCGTTTATGAGTCGGCTTAAAACTGTAGGTCCCCCTATTTGTGGAACAGCATCAAGACGCATGCCACAAATAGGAGGAGGAGCTCCGCCAAACACCCAAAAACGGCCAATTATATATACATATATACATTGACAGATGACATTTAGGCATGAAGAGGCGGCGAGAGATGATGCTCGAGAGAGCTCCGGGACTCATGGAGGTTCCGTTTGTGGTGCTAGGTGATTGCGTATTACGCGATTTGATTACACCTAACCGATGTGGAGTTTAATTGCAGCCATATTTGGCAGACGCAGCAGAAATAATCTTTGGAGATTCAAGATTAGGATTTACCAGCAAATGCTATGTACAAAGACACTGTACAATAATGTTACTTTACAGTACTGACACAGTATAGTTTAGCACAAACACATTTCGCACAGTTTTAGTGTTTAATCCATAAGATCCCCCCGATTAGCGATTGAAAAGCATTTCATGTATAATAAAGTCCTGTAGAACGGACAGTTACGAAATAAACTACCGCTACGTTGCATGCGGCCGACTTATAGCTCCTGGTGACGCTCAAGCATACATGTTCTGCAGCTTATATGTTTGTGTGTCGGGTGCTTGACGCTAATATCTAAAATTTTTGATTTTCATCATGCAAAAGCCGACAACAAGTATGTGTGACACGAAGCAAGTACGACTGTCACCCGACACGCACACATATAAGCCTGCTGGACATGCATGCTTGAGCGTTACCAGGGGGCGTCGCCCAACAAGCAGCGCAGCAAACTACTCAACTAACGCTACACCGCATGCGGTCAACTTAGCGGCGTCTAACAAACAATGCAGTGCAGAGCTACTAACCCATACTTCATACCTAAATGTCTTTCGATCGCCGAACAATGATTTCCTCTGTTGTATGTTTCTTTTTATACGTTTCACTAATGAACATTAATAATTTCAGAGTTGTATCAAATTGAATTCATATATACAATATTAAAACTAAATGCCGCCATTAAACTTACAATGCTCGTTACAATGGTATTGGAACTATAATGTTAGATAAGCAAGCAGCTTTTTCGCTCCCTCTTGATAAACCGACACCCCACCTAGTTTGAATCCATTTTCCTTTCCCTTTTTCCAAAAAAAAAATACAAAATTATAGAAAACGTTTAAATGGTATTAATTATAAATTAAACTTGTGATGCAAATTAGATTTTCAGCAAAACTGTTCTCAATTTGACACTTTGTCTTGTTATTATTCGTTGAAAATCGTTTTTCCCGTTATAAGCATACTAGTATATATTGTAATAAAAACGAATTATTTTGCAAATTAATAATGTTTTGTATCATATAAATCGATTGAGTCTTATTTCTGGTGAGAATGCGACATATAAAGCTGTAGTTCTTATGCAGAGATCCACCGGTCGGTTTGTGAGTTTTCATACATGTACCTATGTTCCGATTAGGCATTTTTAGAAATTCGTATAAAACTTTCTCATTTAAAGATTTCTCGAGTAGCGTTTCTGCCAATAAATTCGCGGCTGTCTGACATATACTCCAATTAGTAAGTTTCAATGGGATATTTATAAATAAATTGTTTTTAACAGTTTCTATTTGCAGGTGTTTATATGAAAAATAAGGTCCAGTGTTTCTTAAAAAGGTTACATCTGGAGATATTGGTTTTGAAAATTTTTCGTAAAAACCCCTAGGAAGAAGCGCGTAAAGCCGAACCTAAGTGCACATTGAGGAAATCAAAGTGGGAGAAATATTAAAACATTCTTAACTAAAACTCAGGTATTATAGGAAAGAGAATGAACTGAGCTAAAGCGAATACGTAAGACAACGTTAGCGGTTTCAGATTTAAGATTATATCGACACATAAAATACTTCTCATATCTACCTTCATACGTTAAACTTACCTCTTGAAAAACGGCACGAACTTGATCTCTATCAGTAATATCAATACAATAATAATTCAATTTTTTTCCTGTAAGCTTTTGAACCCTGTTCAAAGATTCGGGAAGCTTTGAGGAACCTGAGCTGTATGCATTACTCAAATTGTCTACGCAAATCACATTATAGCCCTCATTAAGCATCTCCAAAATTGTATGAGAGCCAATATATCCCGCGCCTCCAGTGACTAGAACATTTGGAGGTGCCATTTCAATACCTATAAAAAGAAAATAATATTTTATTAAAAAGCTAGAAATATATGTACATAGTTAAATTATATTTAGATATTTTTCAGTGAGTACAATTAGAGGTATTAAGTCTTGGGGCTCTTGTTTATTGTTCAGTAGATATGCTATTTGGCTTGATTGTTTGGGTGTAGGCGAGACTCATGCTAAATACATACTTGTAAGTCTACGAACGCCTTTTTTCGAAAGTGTGAGGCTGGAAATTGTTACTGAATGCTGTTTCAGATTATAATATGCCTTTATTAACATCCAATTTTTCACTTCAAGTTCGTTTCAGAGTGGCCCCATGACCCAAGTGGTATTAGTAGCTCCGTGAAACACCAAAATTAGGTTTCTTATAGTGGTCGCCCTGCGGCGAGCAATGGCAAACCTCCGAGTGTATTTCTATCATGCAAAAAAGCTCCTCATAAAAAAATATCTGCCGTTCGGAGACGGCTTAAAACCTCCTCCTATTTGTGGAACAACAGCAAGATGCACGCCACAAATAGGAGGAGGAGCCGTACACTCTTATAAAAAATTGTGCCTGAGAGATTAAGTTCTCCGACTCGCACATTCTTTTTCAGCATTAGGTTAAATAAGTTACACGATAGCGAGTTACTCTGTCTGAAGCCTAGTTTGGTATCAAACGTCTCGAAGAGGTCCTTCTCAATTCTGACGGCACTGCTGGTACTGAGCAACGTCATTTTGATCACAACGGTAACCTATCCCCTTGTTCCCTTCAAGATTTCTCTAAGACATTTGATTCGGTATCAAACGTCTCGGAGAGGTCCTTCTCAATTATACACTCTTATAAAAAATTGTGCCTGAGAGATTAAGTTCTCCGACTCGCACATTCTTTTTCAGCATTAGGTTAAATAAGTTACACGATAGCGAGTTACTCTGTCTGAAGCCTAGTTTGGTATCAAACGTCTCGAAGAGGTCCTTCTCAATTCTGACGGCACTGCTGGTACTGAGCAACGTCATTTTGATCACAACGGTAACCTATCTCTTTGTTCCCTTCAAGATTTCTCTAAGACATTTGATTCGGTATCAAACGTCTCGGAGAGGTCCTTCTCAATTCTGACGGCACGTACTGAGCAACGTCATTTTGGTCAAACCGGTAACCTATCTCTTTGTCCCCTTCAGGATTTCTCTAAGACATTTGATTCGGTAAGTCAAGAACCTTATATCAAACATCTTAAGTACTTTTTTAGAGTTTCTGATAGCTCTGTCATGTTTAGGATCAGTTACCTTTCTCAAAGGAAATGTGCAAGGATGACTCCTCCACACCTTGTTTTGTTGGCTCCGGTGTGCCAAAAGGTTCTCTCCTTTATCCCCTTTTGTTAAATCTGTATGTGAATGATATATACTCTGTGTGTCAGTATGTCAATGCCCACGCTTATGCTGATGATATTCAATTGTATTTGTCCAGTACGAATGGTCTAGTTGAGGATTTATGTTTTAAAATTAGCCTGTCTGTAATTTCAGAATGGGCCCAGGGAATTATAATAGTAATGTAGAAGATATACCAAATTTGTTTGTTGGTAATATCACCCTGATGTTTTACAACAATATAAAAAATTAAGGCTTTGATAATTCTGTTTTGAGCTGTTCTGATCATGTAAAAAAGTTGTAACTTGCATACTGTTTTACGTATTTTAAGAATAACAGCGTGGTTCACGCCATTAGGACTAGAAGAAAGCTAGCTATTATACTCATTGCACCACTCATCACGTCCTCTAAGCCCGTATATAGTTCGTATATATTGACTTATTTCCTCTCACAAAATTGATGTTGCGTTCAATAAAGCTACGCGTTATGTCTACTGTCTCAACTATATGTAGCCACATTCATTTTTATAGAAAACCAAAATTCTAGGATGCAGCATTTTTGATTATCTGACGGCTAGAGAGTGTGTAATTATGTATAAGATAATTGAAATCACAACTCCCAAATACCTTTACGAGAAATTAAGATTGATGAAATCTAATAGGCATCAAACTCTGATTGCCCCGAAGTATTCCTACTTGCCATCATCAAGATTGTTCTTCATTAATTCTGTGAGGCTCTAGAATTCAATTCCTGAATCTGTCAAGGGTGTGAACAGTATAAATAATTACAAAGGGGTAATACATGATCACTTTAATTCTGTAAATTGAATGTGGTTCTAATTAAAATTTTATCAATTTCTTTATCGCACTGAGTTCTACTATTAAATCTAATCTTATATTTGTCTATTTATTTTTTATCTTTAAGTTTACTTTTAATTTTAATTATATACACATATATACATAGTTAGTCGGCGCCGTATATGCAATATATATAATTGTCAGCCTTATGACCAGTTCCCTCTAGGAGAGCCAGATCATCACCGACTTCTTTTGTTCCCTTTCCTTTTTAGTGAGGTACTCAATTTCTGGTTGCGGTTAACAGTTTCACCGCTAGAAGTATTCAAGTTGGAAGATTGACAGTAGGAGGTGATATGCATCATGTTTCAAAATCAGTATTCAAGTTGCACATTTGCTGAAACCTCATACCAGTATGTATTATAGCGAATCCACAACAACAGCTTCGGATAACTGATAACATCAAAAGATACCGACCCAAGACACGAATTAAGGATTGTGATTTACGTTTTACTACTTGGAATATACGAACAATGCTACAAACCGGCAAGATGGCCAAAAGTATGAAATAAAATATTGACTTAGCAACTCTACCAGAAATATGATTCGCGGAATATGGTGAATTAAGAAAAAAGCCTATTCAATTTTCTTTGTGGCCGAAACAAACGAGGGCAGCTACTGCTACAACAACAACAACAAGGGCAGCTAGGTGTGAGCTTCTACATTACAGGATCCGGCACTCGAGGCGTAACCAACTTCAGACCGCTCGCGCAGCTGATGCACGGGCATTATGCAAGATGCGACTTCAGCGAAATCCTTGACGAAGTACCAATCAAATGGCGAAAGAACTAAAAATATCTGACCGTAGCATCCGCCGCATACTGAAAAATTATCTCAAAGTCAAGCTTTACAAGATTCAAAAGATGTATGACCTCACACCAAAGCAGCAACAAGTTAGACTTGAGGGAGCGAAGAAGTTACTTCGTTTGGCCTAAAGCGGTCAATTTCCGAACATTGTATTTTTTGACGAGAAAATTTTTCAAATTGAACAATTCATAAACTCCCAAAATGATAGGGTTTATTTGACCTATCGTTCATACGAGAGTTTGAGTCATCGATTGGCCACCAGGAGGCAGCACCCGCCATAGGTAATGGTTTGGGCCGCTGTAACCGCAGATGGGCACTCTCCAAACGTTTTCATCGAGCCTGGCGTCAAGGCAAATGCGAAATATTATCGGGAAAGTATTCTGGAGGTTGCTTTGAAGCGGTGAGCAGACAAACATTTCGGTCGCAGACCATGGACGTTTCACCATGACTCAGCTCAGCTCACAAAGCTCGAGTGATTGGTTAAAAAACAACGTTCCAAACTTCATAACGTCCACACAATGGTTCTCAAGTTCATGAAACGGCTTGAAACTGTAGGTCCCTCCATTTGTGGAACAACATCAAGACGCACACCACAAATAGGAGGAGGAACTCGGCCAAGCACCCAGAAAGGGTGTACGCCCCAATTATATACATATATATATATGGATGCGCTGAAAAAAGCGATTATACGAGAATGGGCCAAAATACCTCAAGATCACATTCGGGCAACATGCAACTCATTTTTTGACCGTTTGAAGGCTATATTCAAGGCAAAAGGTGGTCATATCGAGCTAAAGTGAATATATGTTAAAACTGTAATCGTTTTTGAACAATTTTGTCTTTGAAATCAATAAAAACTAATTTCACACAAAAAAGTTATGGTGTTTTGAATAGGTAACACTTCATATCGTTCACCCTGTAAATGGTATGTACTCGATTCAATAATTAAACGTTGTTTAAAGGAAAAATTGCATTGCAGTCATTGTATTACAAAAGTGTGGTAAAAGTGCAAGTGAGATTTACGAATTGCTGAAGAAACTTAATATTTCGAGAATGTTTGTTATTGCGCGATCAATTGTTATCCCCAAACGTCTGAATGACAGAGAAAGTGGTCGTTCTCGTGTGGTTCGAACCAGAGCAGCCATAAAAGCCATGCGAGAAAGAGTTCGCAGAAATCTCTTAGAAAGCAGAAAATCATGTCCAGAGAAATTAATGTATCGAGCAGATCCATGTTAAGACTAATTAGAGATGATCTCCACATTATAGCATTCCATCGCTCAACTAGTCATCTTTTGACCACGCGGTTGAAGAAAATTAGACTCGTCAGATGCAAGCAGCTTGTTCGGTGGCACGCGCTCAACGGACATGAAAATATTCATTTCGCAGATGGGAAAATTTTCACTGTTGCGGACAAAATCCATGCTAAAACATCTAAAAACGCAAAAAATTTTGTTCAAGGGCACAGTGTGACCACCAGTCCCGTAATCGTTTGGTGGGGAGTATCTTGAAGATGCGTTACATCTTCTCATTTCTGCGCAAAAGGGGTTACGGCAGGGGCAAAAGTGTACTATTAGGATGTCTTAGAAGGCGTGATGGAGCAGTTGAGCAGTACTCTTTTCAATGGACAGCGTTGGATCTTCCAAAAGCCAAGAGAGCAAGATTTCGTTCCAGCCCCTAAGGCAGAAGATTGGCCATCTGGAAGACCGGATCTGAATCCGTTGGATTACAGTTTGTGGTCAGAATTGGAGAACATGGCCTATTGAAGGTCTTACAAAAATTTGGATAGTCTCAAATAATCTTTGGTTCGAGCAGCGACATCAATATCCATAAAAGCTCTTGCAATAGCTGAATAGCCTAAGGCTTGAAGGCTTGTGTAAAAGCAAATGGTGACCATTTCGAATAAAAATTTCACATTTGTGCCTTAATATTAACATGATTAAATAAAACTTACTGAAAAAAGTATTATAATTTCATATCTATAACGGACTAAACTTTGAACAGAATTTATGGTAGAACTAAGTATAATGACCCAAAACACTACTCAATGTTTGTACGTGAATGGTTTTTACAAAATAATGTTAAAGTTATAGAATGCCCAAGCCAGTCACTCGACCTAACCTCAATCTAAAACCTTTGGGGAGTTATTTTTGTATCGAATCTATTTAAATTTCGTTCCTATTTTCATGACCACCTGAATATTTCCTTTTTGTATCTATTGTCACTAGTTTAAGTTTTAAAATATCCTTGAATTATTATTTATATTAGTCATATTAATCTACGAAATGCAATTGTATATGTTTTATTATAATTTAGTTAACTTGCTTTTTCCGTATCAACGTGGGCATTACCTATTTTAATTGTCATATGTGTATATGTGCCTCATTACGGAGCTCTTTATATCCTAAATTTCATGGTATTTTTGTTTGGAAGCCTTTAATTTAGTAATGTTTCCCAAGTTTGCTATGATTTTTTTTCATGTTTTAGAAAGATAATATTCTAAATGCAAAAGCTCATATTTTGGCCATCAATTGTGATAACCAAATCCATACAGAAATAAAATACAACGTAACTTAGTATTTTCAACTTAATTGTTGGACTTTAACAATTTCTCTCTTACACAAAAACTTTTACAACCTATATCACAAATAGGAGACTTTTTCTATTCTCAGACTACCTGTGTTAATCCGTGCGCGAATTTTTGCCATATTGTCCCAAGTCCAATGAATTGTTTTGGTTGGATTTTCTAAATTTTTCATGTGCTCCTTAGGAAGTATTTGACTGACTTGGATTTGAATTTATCCAGTTTTACAAGTTGTTCCTTTTTTCCCCAGGTGAAACACACGACAATTAGTATATGATCTACATCATTTAAATAAAATTACACTTTTAAATCGTCCCCATGACAATCGCTCCTATGTTTCCAGAATGACCCGGACTTAAATCCGTCAAGGACTGTCACTTCAGCAGCATTCCCCGTAAACGTATGGGAAATGTTTATGCTGCGTAGAAACATCAAACGATGTTCCCCCTCGGGCTCCGTCCAGCAATGCAAAATTTCGATAAGCAACACTAGACAACTTCACTAGACAACTTCTTCCGATCTGCCCTTATCTTATATCACCTTTATTTATTGCTTCGTGGTATGTAAATTTAAAAGAAAAAAAAACTTCGAATATATTTTTTAAAGAAAAAATATGTACATTTAAAGAAAAAAAGTGCCGAAGGCTAAAATCGCTCCAATTTTTAGTCTATTTTCCACTATTTATGAATGTATTGTTTTTTCGAAGGTCAACGGTCAATGTCACTGATTTTAAATATCACAAAACTTCTATCGAACCTCAATTTTTGTTTTCGTTTAATGTAACGGTGCCTGGTTTTTACCTATGTATAAGATCAAATATAACCATTTTGACCTTTTTGAAAAAAGCTATGTACTTCTCATCTCTGATCTACTTCACATGCCCGTCTGCATGGGAGTATTAACATCCGTAGGCCTTCTACCCTCGAACACGCTCACGATCATATCCCTTAATCAATAGAATTCTCTTTCTGTTACCGCAGTATAATGGAACCCAATCTATTGTCGCAGCATGTTGAACTGATATTCCCGATTTCATAACGCTTTTTTATTTCATTTTCTAAAAATTATTCCATTTTGGTTGGCTCGGTTTTATTATTCTTTTTATTATTTTCTCGTTAAAATAACGTTTAGAAGAACATAAATAATAATAGAATTTTAATAAAATACGAAGTACTATTTAGTCCAAATGTCCAACCAATAACGATTGAATATTGTTCGTATACGGTGTTTTTATTCAAGTAAAATAAGCGTGTGTAATAGGGTACTTTTTGGAGCTTATGCAAATAATAAGCGTTTTTATGTTAAATATCCCTCTTAATGCTCAATAATTTATAAAAAAAAACTCTATAAATCAAAAGGTATATTGGTCCTCGAACTTAGACATAAGCACAACTTTCGTTGTAAAAATGGAAGGCCAACACCGCATCGATCTCCACTCGATTTTTTGACCATTTCTTTCTCCTTTACAATACGAAGTATTTCTGAATAAAATTAGTTTATTAAGCTAAATCTCTAACTTTATACCATGGATCATCACTTTTGATTCACAAGCAGATGTACTCTGCACATCAGAGCTTAATGTAACAACAGAAGGTGTAGGGTTCGTCAAATTTCCGCGCAGTAGAACAAACACATATTCATATAAATGTACAATACTTCCATTAAATGAATCCACGAGTTTGCATATGGAAGCAACCTTTTCTTCAGAAAATTTTTCAGAAAAAATTGCACCACTAGTACGTTCAAATGTAAACAATTTCGTAATACCTTCAATAAGATAAAAAAGTCACCTGAGCACACAAAGCTGTTGCTATTACTACACAACAAAATCGTAGTTTACTCTGCCACGTTCTATCTGGCACTAAATTTATATACACACGTTCACTACAATACAAAAATATTTGGTATCTGAAGTTTGTTTTTTTCACGTTTTACTCAATACTAACTTATATTTATTCTTTGATCACAACATTAAAGATGTTTGTTATCAGTACTTATTTTTACACTAGCCTACAGTCTTATCATTTTTCAAATACTAATGCAATCATGGTTATTAAAAACATACTATAGCACTCAATTCCGAATGGTAAACATCTGATGGAAGTTAGTATTGACGTTGTAACACAACTAAATATTGTTCATTCATTTTCAAGGAATTTTTCTGAAACAGATTTCGGACGGATACAATTAATGGTGCTCACACTCACTAAGAACAACGTACGTTCCGTGTCAGCTGACACGAATAAACTAATGAGAGCCCCATGTATGATAAATAAAAAATCACCACCGTTCCGTTCCGTAGTATCGTGGATCGTGTACGTGGGTAATAGTATCCGCACTCAGCGGCGTTATCGTAGGCCCTATCTGTGCCCCGTAAGATACACAAAATTGGGCAAAACTTGTGCTATAGAAAATAGCTGCTTTCGTTTGGTTACATATTTACAAAACACATCGGTTTGTGTGTGTTTGTGTTTGGTTGTATCGACATAATGTTGCCATTGATATTTTTGCATACACACTTTTACATGCATCCGCGTTATCAGTTAAAATTTTTCATTGTATAATAAACCAAAGCAAAAAACCAACTAATGCAAATAGTTCAATTAGCTATAATTAACATTATTCAACATTGTTTTTAAGTTATTTTAATAAAAATTAAAATTTTTGTAACTTTATTTTTTAAATGATTTCGAAATGTGTGGTGAGAGAGCGATCAGCAGATTTTCATTTATGGTGCTCAAAATCATCAACGTAAACGTACGTTTCGTGTCAGCTGACTCGATGAAACTAATGAAAGACTCATGTAAATGAAAAATCACCGCAGTTCCGTTACGTAGTATGCTAGATCGCGTTCGTGGGTAAATGAAAAATTTGAGTTCTTCCGTAAAAACGTGTGAGCTGATTTATCTTCGACCACACAGTTTTCTCAATTTTGAGTATCTCATAGGCAACAAACGTTAACGTTGGTGAGTGTGGGCACCATAAATAATATGAGAATAGAAAACGCTACTCAATGAATATGGTGAGAAATAATCAAAATTTTACAACTCTTGCACTGGGCGCAATAAATGAGACATTATTGCAAGAAAAGAAAACAGCATTATTTATACATATTTTTACGTTTTGAGAGAATTTCCAATAGATTTGTAATTGGTAAACAAAAGTCACTGAAGTATAATGGTCCGCACATTGACCAACGTACCGAAGTGCCTTTCAAAAACCACCAAAGTTTTTCTACGTTTATTTTGTAAATGATTTCGAAATGTACTATTTGGCAACACTGTGTGATGAGAGAGCAATCAGCTGGCACGATTCTACGGAAATTTTCAAAATCCTACGCTAGAATCTACGATAATACGGAACGAAAGGGTGGTGAATTCTCATTTACATGGGCTCTCATTTCATCGTAACAGCTGACAAGGGCCTGCGTTTACGTCGCAGCACATTTCGAAAATATAAGTGGTCGAATGAGACATCTAGTACTTCATATCGCTTACCAATTTTGCAAAAACGCGTTTAAGGTACAATTATATTACATAATATTGTGTATAACCGTAAATCTCTTTAATCCGGTTCAAGTAAAACTATCTCAATTCTGTTTGCCCAGAGGTCGGGTCAGTCAAAGGCACACCACGTGGTCCAGATTTGTGAAGGATCCGGACTAGACCATATCCGGATTATCGAAATTTTACTGTGTATATCAGTATTTGGACTTAAACCTTTGGAGGAGGTACTTATAACTGATGGAAACTGTTCCATGTTGTTGGTTGCGGTCCAATGGCAATGATCGCGATCCGGACAAAGCTATTGCACGCAAATCCAGCAACAACGATTTGATCCAGATAGAGAGCTGGTTCAATGTATAATCCGTAATGTCGTCTTTTTTACCGCTAGCTTGGCAGCACATGCTTTTGTAAACTTCAAGTTATATTAGTATATAAAGTAAATTAAAAATTACTTTTATTTCAGAGATAAATTTTATGTTGAATAAGATTTTTTGCAAATAATATTAATCCTAAGCCATTAGGCATAAGTTATTACGGCAGCTGATTCTACGATACCGGAGCGAGACAGATTCATACCCGACGGAAGACTATCACTCCAGCACCATTGTCCAAATATTTATGAGGAATTTTAATGCTGTTATAACAACAACTGCGACATATTGATAGCATTCGAAGAACTATATTTTCCCCGGTTTTCAATTGAAATATAGATCCTTAATTTTCTAATAATGCCATTTTTGACATATCTTTTCGAGTGCTGCCAAAGTAGTTTTATTTATGCCAGTTGCTTCATCTATTCGGGGCTAGCTAACGTATTGTGAGAAATCCTCAATATTCACGAAACGACAAGCAACAATATCGAACGAATGAGATAAAAACAAAAACTAGAATGCCAGATCTCAAGACAGAAGTTGCCAAAAAACGAGGTCCTACACCTAGAAACTACAATAGTTGTTGAGCACATGTATATATGCAGAGGGGCTTGGGCGTGTGCACGTGTAAACTTTAAATAAAGTGAATGAAACTAAATAAATCTACCAAGTTATGTTGCCAATAGTTTGTGGGTTTTATTTAGCAATTCAGTAATCGAACTCAGAAAATTTATAGCGGCACGTTTTATTTGAGAAAAATGTAATAGTATAGCGAATCGAAGATCATAAATACAATTAAAATATGTCTTTAAACGATTCTGTTAAATTACTCAAAAATCATAACTTCATTGAAAAACAACCCTAGCGCAATAATGAACGTGATTTCGAACAAACGGATTAAGAATGAAATACTGTTATGTGAAAAGATAATTTACAATTGTAACTGAAGCTTTTATAAAGAAAGATTAACGAAGGATTCAATTTTGTCATGACCGTCGATGTTTTTGATTTTTCACTCACCTCGAAGTAATTCTACCTCAAATTCTTTGTTACTACAATTTTGCAACTTTTCGACATAGCCTTTCATTTTTAAATTGGTCTCAAATATGACGTTAGCTCTTTCTCTAAATTTTCTAGAACAGAATTTATGCAAGGTTTGTTTGGCTGGTTTCCAATTAAGTATTCAACAATATATGCTGCACTACGCATTCGAATCAAATTGTCACCCACGTGCTAAGTTTTTTGTTTCCTGTTCGTTTTTGAACATAAAATCGCAACGACTTTACATGTTCCAGAAGTCTTGGAAACCATTATTCCCCATTTTCAAACTGAGTTTCTTATAATAAAATTCAAATAAATCTCTTACAATAACTCCTTTAAGTTCGATAACTAGACTGTCAAACAAAAGTCACTAATTAATTGCAGCACACTTGCTTTACTTTACTTCCAAGACTTTGTTTTAAATGCACACGTTCACCTTAAGAGTGAACCACTCTATTACTTTTCGTTTATTCGCTTACCACTTCAATTTCCAACTGAATACCCCATGCGCATGCACCTCTGGTGATGTACATGTTGTATTTTATTGTGCAATATATTGATCCCAATATCATGCATACGTTCGCATCGATGGGTTCGCCAAACTGACAACTTTCAAACCGCCAAAGTGACGAAACTGGGTGAGCAGCTTTAAAATTCTTTTAATATAATCTATCCCCACCCACCATCTAATAAATTTGTTTGAATATATGATATCGCTAGCTTAGAGTGCAAAGGAGCCAACTGCAATTTTTGAAATTTTACAGGAGACACAAAAGACTATCTTAAGAAATTAATATAGAATTTTGTAATTTTCCTTCAATGCAATTTTATTTCCTTGGTTGTTGTCTAAATGTACAGTAAGTACAAAAAAAAAACAAAAAAGGGATCTTTGCTTTAGAAGAGCTTTTGTCATTTAGCACCTTTTCTGCTGTTATTTTTGTTTTTTACATAATAATGCATAAATAAAATATTATGGAAATTTTTTTATTTAACTTAAATAATAGGATTTAATATTTATTTAAAAGGTATCTACATGTTTTGAAAAAAGTGTGATCCAAATATTCCACTTCATATGGTTCTGGGTTCTTTCGAGCACATTTACAAACATCAATATATTCTGCAGGTACATCTATAGTTCTATGCTTTAAAACACGCTCGATAAGTGTGTCACATTTGTTTTGGTATGAGCATCGGTCGCTGTAAAATATATTTTTTGTTGGGACCTCGGTTTCATTGAGAAAAGGAAGAATTTTATGTTCAACAAAATATACCCAAATGCTCGCGAACTCAAATTTCACATTGATCTTTTTTTTGGCGAAAATAATGCATAATTTTTTATTGCAAATGCGGGGACTCTGCTGTTTCCGTGGCGCCGCAATCTGACGACGGATTCTTATAGAACTCGACAAAAGAAAACGAAATGAAGAAGTAAAATTTGTTGATATTTCGCTTAGTTTTCGAGATATTGAATAAAAAAGGTCTCAAAATGCCCTTTGGAACTTCACTATAATTCTCGTGCTAACCGCCGCCAATTGGACACACCAAGTGAAGCCAAGTCCTTCTCCACCTGATCTTTCCAACGCAGAGGAGGCCTTCCTCTTCCTCTGCTACCACCAGCTGGTACCGCATCGAATACTTTCAAAGCCGGAGCGTTTGTATCCATTCGGACGACATGACCCAGTCAACGTAGCCGCTGGATCTTTATTCGCTGCGCTATGTCTATGTCGTCGTAAAGCTCATACAGCTCATCGTTCCATCATCTGCGATATTCGCCGTCGCCAAGGTGCAAAGGTCCAAAAATCTTATTCCCGTTCGGGAGTGAGCTAATGTGAGAAGGCGAAGCATTCCAGGATAGCTGGTTGTGCGCTGAGTGCCGAATGAAAACATAATAGCTATTTATAGTTTACAAATAAGAATATGTTTCTTTTCCGACTAAAATAAATATTAGGAACGGCAATAAAGTAATTTTTACGCAGCACGAACGTACAACCAGCACACTTTATCAACAATCATATATGTTTAAAGAGCATAGCGCGCGCTTTGTGACAACTACATATGCACATAGCATTTTTGCCAACTATGTAGATGGCACTTTTGTGGCACCTTTGCACTCAAAGCTAGCGATATATCAAATTTCAGTTTTGAGCTTGCCGTTTTTTTGTCATATGGCCACCTTGCTGTCGTAATATGTAATTTTCAAAGTGGCATCAATCTAATCGGATATTTGATAGTAATCGATAATTGACGATAGATGTTTAGTCGATTTTTTACTGTCTTCCTTATATCGGATGATATTTTTAATATTGCACCATATACAAATGGACAATGAATGCTTAAAAAATTTCGGCGTAAAAATGGAGGACAATGATGAAATTAATTCTCTCGACTTAGAGTTTGGATGTGATGGGGCTTTCGATTCTTTCGACATCTTTAAGGAAGAGGATGATTTGAACATGATTAAAGATATGCTTCCCGGTAAGCTACAGAAATAAACTGTTTGGTTTGTTATTAAATGTGAAATGAGCGGTTAGAAGGAGGTACCAGTTTATAGAAATAACACTGCCCATATGGGAATCCTTATTTATTGGGCAATATATAAACATATATTTTTTTTTTTGATTTTGAAGCACCTAAAGTTCTTTGTAGAATTTCGCTTATTTTTACCAATCAAATTGCGTAGTATGTATAAGTATGTTATAATGGATCGGCAACGGTCTAAGTGAGTTGTTTTTAAATACTGACTGCCACTTCTACCTACATACGTACAAGTCAGTAAAAATACGAATTGTACTCAAAACATCTACAACTCTGCACAAATTCCGCAGAAATAACAAGGTTTTCCTGATGTATTGCTTGTACTTGAAAAAATGAGAGCGTCTGCCTTATAGGCCCGTCACAATGGCTCCGTAGCGGTAACAAATTGACATCAAAGTAGATTATGTGTATTTGAATCGAAGCCACCAGATACGTTACGGCGAAAATGACAAATGCTTGAAGAACAATTTTAAAATGACAATTGCTTAAAGAACAATTTTAAAATGACAACTGCTTAAAGAAAATTAAATTAAATGAATACATGTCTAGAAAGTGAAGACACTCCGCACGACACTAGCCACCTTTTCACATGCTCCATCAAACCCACTCATTTAACACCTCTCTCCCTCTTGACCCAACCCGTCGAAACAGTAAGTTTCGTGGGCCTGCCGTTAGATGACAGAGGGTGGTATTGTTGTAGCAGCAATAATAGATGAAATATCGCATACATTCACCACAAGGCTCTTAGCTAGTTTCAAATGACAATTCATCAACCTTGCGCCCCAGGAAATTACCCACAGGAAAAAATGGAGCTATTTGGGACAAATAGAGCGTGTCCATTTCCTTTTGTAAAAAGTTAAATTTTCATTACTTTTTTTTAATACCACAATCGAATGCGTACAATCAGTGATACGGTCTAGGGCGGGCCACTGGTGGTACGCGGCGGCGTGAACGTGTTACGTATGCTCTGAACTCTTACGATTTACTGAACCTCTTCCATCACATAATGCTCGTTTACTTCATTTAAATTTTAAACCTCTAGAAAGTAAAATATATGTTCTCTTCTTAACTTTTATATTTGATATTATAAAGGGGGATTTTGACTGTGCTCCCTTCTCGAAAAAATAGACTTTAATGTTCCAAGCAGAGAACTTCGAAACGCGGAAATCGCTCGTGCTATTAAAGAATTCTACCAGATCTCATCTCTTATCGAGCTTGCTTTTTCTTTGTGTAATGATGTTTTTTGATGTATATGTTCTTGTTTAATTTCTGTTAGTACTCTGTAAGAACTTGTTGCTCATAGACTTTAACATTGCCTTCGGATTAAAAATCGAAACAAAAACATATTTTTTGGTAGAAAGTCTATTTTTTGGAATTAAAAGAGAACGCATTGTATGGAAATTTTTTTTTATACATGGCGAACTCACACACGGGTTTCAATAACATTCCTTCAAAAGTTTTTGTCTTCGTAGTTTTTATCTCGTAAAAAGGTCAAAATATCAACGAGCTCGTTCTGTGGAGGTTCTTTATTTGATCCCTATTACAGTACTCTGCGCTCTTGCCATTTCTACCACATAATATGCCACTTAAAGTTTCATCCAAATTTTTCTTTAGTACAACGAACTTGCTCTTGGTTCATAACTTAACATAATTCGTACAAAAGAATTATCTTGAAGTTCATAAAATTTTGTCATCCCGTGAAAGGAAAACTTCATCTACTTCTGTAATTTCACGGATCTCATTTTTTCAAAGAACGGGTCACTTTTTCCTTTAAAAGAAACTGCATTCTTTTATGCGACCAATTTTTATCACTGAAAAGGACGAAAAATATATTTAAATAAGATGTTTAATAATTTTAACATAAAATTATATTTTTACATACTTTTCGATCATAATGCTTTTGTTTAAACTTAATAAAAACTAGTGATGCAATGCAACATGCAATTTGGAACTCGCTCAAACTTTAATAATTGAATCACATACTCGCAAGCGGAAGAACAATTGTTAACTAATAATGGCAAAATAAAAATTTTAATTGGATTAAGGGATGTCGACGAATTTTTTTTGTAGGAAATACTTAATTAGCGACGACTATTTTATGAAGTCCGTACCAACACTTTCAAAGAAGCATTATTATTTTTACTAAAGGATAACAAACCTTTTATAATTGAATCTATCATTTCATATACTGGTTCATATCATGAAGATCAAAATTCTTATACTTATATTTTAGAAATTCAGAACTTTTTCGAGAATATCGACGAAATGGATTTATCCACTGATGCTGTTTCAAATACTTTGATAAATGATTGTGCCTTAGACCCCAAAAAAATAGAAACATCTTCAATTACACCGCCTAAGAAATCAGCAGTTTTTGCATTACCTTCAGATCCCATTACAAGCAACGCATTTCCAAATATTAATGAGAGGAAACGGATGAACAACTTGCATGCGTCAGATCCGTTGATGGCTGTTCAATTCAATCCCGTTATGGATTTACCAGGCTCGATTTCTGATATTGCACATAGTTTGCAATCGATGAACCACATGACTTTGGACCAGCAATGGAGAAACGAGAATAGTAAAAACTCATCGAGTGACAAGCTTGGTGTGTTAGACGAGTCTGATGTGGTTTTGAATACATTAAAGAAAAATGAAATCGTTTCTACTGATGCAGAATTGCTTAAATTTAATACGCTGAAATCGCTACAAAAAAATACTCCAGCCGGCGGACCATTGGCTGTAGAACATACGGATGTCACGTTTGAAAAAAACGGAAATAAAGTCGGAGGGGTAAGTATAATTGACAATCAAACACAATTTTTTTTACACTGGATCACCTAGGCAAAAAAAGTCGTAAGGGGGATGGCTGGTAACACCATTATAAAAAGGAAGGCAACCCTCCGGTCACGGATAAGTCTCAGATAATTTGTTTTTGAAGATGAAAATGTAATCCTTTAAGCTATTACAAATGCACCAGATAAATGCATAGATAAATCTTAATACACTTAGCAACTATTCACTTTGTTCTCGTATAATAGTAGTTTGTTCTCATTAAACAAACAATGTAAGCATAGGTTTTTCTAAATCAGGCCTCAAGTTTACTAAGGCTTCGAATTTCTCGTTAATATCTAGCGAAAACTGAATCCCTCTGAATTTCGATGTACAATTTTTTTTTTGTTATTAAAAATTGAATTATTTAAGATCGTGTAGATTGCACTAGCCCAACTCCTCAAAGTTGACATTATAAATGCTAGAAACTCTTATGCACACTACGTTACAAAATTTCCTTTATAATACTCAAAAGCAAATAATAATCTTTTTGTTTCAAACTTTAAAAACTTCAATCATGATCATGATCAAAAAATGTATGAAAATGGTACACTCATGTTTAATAAGGTAGAAACTTAACAATATGAACTCTACAATATTTCCTCCTTATATCAAATAAATTAAACGTAATCCCAACCAACCAGGTATCCGGAAGCGATAATCGTAAATAAACCTTTTTCGGAATATTTTTCTCGAACTTTCATCGTTCAGTTTGTGGCAGGCAAAGCATCGTTCTCGAAGGTTTGAGAAAGTATCTCGACCGGATAATTTTCGATATTCTTTACGGATCATTTATATATGGTTTTTTTCAGATCTTACGCATTATCGCCAGCGAATGTTTTTTTCTGAGTCCCATTTCCATTATGGTCCCTCCAGCAGGGCTGTATGATTTTTAATATATGTAGTATATCCAGTATTTTTAAATTAAAATTAGTAACGAAGGAGTTGTAGTTTTTTAACCTAGGTAGGTAGGTAGGGTGGGTGTCGCAATGGCACACCTAGACCTGTCGTAGATCGCTTGTGATACCACTGGAACTTATCCTTAAACTATGGGTTCCTTTTTAAACCATCCGGTAGCTTTAACAAACGATCAAAGCTTCGTTAGTTTTAGATGCGCTATATCCGTTAAGTTGGCACACTCAGGCTCATGGCCTATTGTGATGCCGCGCGGGGAACTTGCTCCTATATCTCCTAAAACCAATGTGCACTTTTCAATAATTTTGTAAGATCCTTAATTCTGACAAAGCCGAGATCTTCCAATTCATTAAAGGATTGTCTACCTAAAATGGCGAGTCTACGTCTGGAAAGAGCAGAACAGTGACACAGAAGGTGCGGGATCGTCTCTTCCTCTTCCTCGTCTAGACAACTTCTGCAGAAGTCAAGTGTTTGCACAGCAATTCTCTGGGCGTGCCTACCGATTAGGGAGTGCCCCGTAATAACTGAGATCAGTGTGTTAAGACTGTGCTTATCTCTTCTTAGTAGAAGTTCCGTGCGTTTAGCCTTGAGAGTCGGCCACAGCTGTTTGGTGATTTTGCAAGTGGCTTCATTACGCCATCTTTTATTCGCTACTACAATTTCTTCGAGGATAAGTAGTTTACATGTTTGCAAGGGTATACCTTTATCATTGTCTATGTACTCATCAGCCAATTTGGTACCGATTTTCGCTAGTTCATCGGCTCTGCAGTTCCCCTCAATGTCACAATGGTCAGGAACAGATGTTATCATTAGGTGAAATGACTCAGCCATCTCGTTAAGATAAGAGATGCGGGGCATTTCATGGCTACCTTGGAGGTTATCGACTGTTTTGTGAGGGATTTTATCGCCGCTTGGCTATCAGTGAAAATGTAGATATCATCTCCAGGTATCGCATCACACTGTACCAGTGGCTTCATTATTAACATCAGTTCAGCCAGTTTGCTATGTCAGTGTACCACCATGGAGGTTTCGGTTTTCCTCGTTTCGTCCTCGGAGGAAATGCTGAAGTCAGTTCATCAACAGTAGAGTCGAGTTGTAGCTCGGAGTTAATTTGGCACGTCATGCCAGAGAGGTTGCTAGTTTCTATGTTTTCAAACATTCCCCAGTTTATGCGTCTGCGGTTTACGACTGATTTGTACAGTTTAGTCATTAATGCAATACCGCGCGTTAAGTTCCTATGGTCTGAGAAGGAGTTTCTTAAGACACTCTCCAATCTTTTAGAATTTGTGCCCCCTGTTCGTTGACACACGTAATGTTCAGAACTTCCCTCCTATTAGCTGTTAGAAAGATAGGGGTGTCGGCTATATTGGAATAGTGATGGAGGGAGTTGCATAGCGTCATGTGCCATGTAGAACGAGGCAAACCATATTGCCCTTCCGCAGAACTCCACTTAAATTATTGCGTTATCCGCATCGCTAAATTGTATCAATAAGAACACATTAATATGTTTTTTCACTAGTATACTCGACCTGGGTTTACCTTTGCCGGTGACATAAACCAGTTTGAACTTTTTATTGCTCAACCCGCATACACGACCTTTTACGACCCATGGTTCTGGGATCAGCGCGATTTCCTCTTCTCTTCTAGTGAGACGGAGGATGAGTGCGGCTGAAGCTGCCTTACCGTGGTGGAGGTTGATCTGTACAATCCCCACCATCGCTGGTAACGTTGTTGGATGACAGCCAACCACGATTTGGTCAGCGTTCTCTGCGTCGGAAGTAGTGGGGATATACTCCTCATCCTGCAAAGCATCCGACAGCTTGAAATATTTCCCCCATGTCCTCAAGGGAAACCCTTCGGAAGAGTTCGCCTACCATGATGGAATTGGATTCCACCTCGTCGTCTGTTTGACTATTTAACGCAATCGTGATCTCCTCCGCAGATGAGGTCATGTTTTCTGCGGAGCTGCTTTTACTGACTACATCCTGTCTGTAGACATGTGTAGAGTGTCAGTGATTGGAAGCTGCAATTTACCTTCCATTCCTGGTTGGCGAGTGGATCCATTGATTCCTCATTCAAGATTATCACCGCTAGCCTTCTTGTTTGTTTGTTAACAGTAATAATAGCCCCGCCAGTGTCGGGCATATCACCGGTCGTCTTCGTCTAGCTCATCTAAAGGTAGGTCCAGGAAATATGCTTTTTCGACAGGTTGTGTCCAGAGGGAGAGGCGTATTAAATGAGTGGGGTTGGTGGGGCGAAAAGGTGGTTAGTGTCGCGCTGGGTGTCTTCACATACCGGACATATGTTTAGTATGTCGCAGTCGATTCTGGATATGTAGGAGTTTAACCTGCTACAATATCCAGAACGTAATTGTGCCAATGTTACGCGGGTCTCACGGGGAAGCTGAAGTTCGGGTAGTTTGCCATTGGCTGCAATTTGATAGTGATAGCTTTGGGTTTTGAACCAGGTTCATCTGAATGTTACCGACTTCGGCGGTCGCCCTACAGTAGTGCCACACTTTATCGAAATACTATTTCATTGAAATTTAAAACAACATAGATGTTTCAAAGTACGGATTTCAGTCGTGCCCATATTTATGTATGTAAACATATTAAGAGCGCACTTAGAAATTTCCCTGTTGCTAAATTGTATTATTTAATAAAGAAGAAGATTAACTATTGCAGTAGTACCTTCAGGTTTTCAAACATACAAATATGTGTATGATGTTTAATTTTCATAAGTGAAACAAGCAGAAGTTTTTAAGTTGCGCTCCCATTACATATACGAGATTAAACATAATTAGAAACTTTTATAAATATGAACTTTAATGGATTCTTTCAGTTTAACCAGCAGAATATATACATTCAAGATTCAAAAAGGTTCCAAACGGATCAGCAAGTTTTAATCCAAGGAAATCCGGCAATGATGTATTCTACGGCCCCTTTGCCCTCAACTACGTTTGTTGCTGGAGCTTCAATAATATCTCAAATACCTGTTGTGTTTGAGCCAACTCTAACTGTTTCGAATAATTTGTCCAAAGGAAATATTTCAACTGTTGAGAATAAAGTTCCAATTAATAGAATGCAACCAAAGAAAAAAGAGGTTAAAAGGTCCGCCCATAATGCTATTGAGCGTCGTTATCGTACTTCAATAAATGATAAAATCTCAGAGCTTAAGAATTTGATTATAGGCGAATCTGCAAAACTCAATAAATCCGCTGTTTTACGAAAGTCTATCGATAAAATACGTGAGCTCCAACAACAAAATTCAGAAATGCGAATTGAAATACAAAGACTTCAGAATGAACTTTTAAATCAAAGCAGCTGCAAAGTTAAAAGTTTATTAAACTCAACCTTAGTCGAAAAAACTAAAGGAGTAAATAGTGATTGTGATATTAAAAAATACAAAGCTAGAACGGAGTTGTTGCCACATAACAAGCAAACAATTATTACTCCACCATGTAGTGATGAGTCCAACGCTTCACAATCTCCAACACATTCTGATATTTCTTTGCCGTGTTCTCCTTTTGACGGATCTATTAATAACATTAATCCATATAAAAGGAAAAATGTGTCAACTGCAATTCGTGATATGTCTCATTCACGTCTTACCTTATGCATCTTTATGTTGGCTTTCATCGCAATAAATCCGATCCAGATATTTTTATCCAAAACTACCACAACGTTTGGTTCGTATAGCATAGACGGCGGGATCGATGGTATCGCCCAGCGTCGGATTTTAAATATCAAAGATGAAAGTATGTATATAACACCAGTTTTTTTGTTTTTAGTTTTAAAATAACATAACAAAGATAATTTAGTAGCCCCTTCAACTCGCCACTCGCTTCTATCTCCTAAGCATCGAACGTTAATTTTTTAGGATTTTTAGATTGAGTTTTAGGAGTAACTTCTGTGTGTCAAAGTTTGAAAAAATAATAATATGCTTTCCTATAAGATATCGTATGCGTAACACTTGAATTGGCATGACCATGTCTGTTCCATTCTGCCGCACATTGACAAAGTTGTCTACATTATATGTAGGTCCGTCACAATGGGTCACTTCCGTCGGTGCTCGTAGGTACCCAAAAATATTACTTTAAAAAAGCAAAAAAATTAAAAAAAAAAAATGTAGATCACATAAGAATTAATTTTTTTTTTATTTACTAATCATTATATATGTACTAATTTGAGCTACCTTCGTATATTTGTGGTATATTTATTTACAAAATCTTTTGACGTTGGAAAAATACAAAGTAAAGTCAAGCATGTCAGTTGACAAATTCGTAAAGAACTATGAATAATTTTCATCATCGTTATCATCCATCACAACCTGATGTGTATTGACTTTATTTCTGCTACCGAAAGCTGTCAATTTTGAAATCATAGAATAAGTAAAAATTTTACCTTTAATCCATATAAGGTTAAAACGTTAATTTATTTAAGAATTTTATTATTTTTAATATTTATTTTTGGCCAGTTTCATCAAGTGTGCTAAATCTTAAATTTGCATACCCAAGTAACATTCTGCTCTTTATTTGCTTAATGCAGATTTACGTGTATTGCTTAAAATATTGGTAACCTGCTGATTGGCTGTATACATACTGTGGTGCAAATGTATTCCGTTCCTCAGACAAGCTTATTGTCAATATAACAACAACAAAATAATAGTACGCAAAAATAATAGACAAGAAAGACAAAAGTTACGGGTTCATACAGGTTTGAAATTATTCATAACAATATAATGATTACTAGCAAACCCGACCCCCTTCGCTGGGCACACTAAAATAGAATAGATATGGTTTAGAACAGAAAATATATGGTTTTCATATTATTTATTTCTTTATCCTTTATTCAAGCGCTTTGGCATAAACAATATTTTTTGTTTTTCTATTTGTTTTTGAGTAAATATAAAATATAAATTGAAAATCAGGAAAAAAGAAGATTGTTTTTAAATTTCAAATCAACGCATATGAATAAACAATCGTCTTTTTTCCTGATCATCCATGAATTTTTCGTTTCAATTTATATGTTTTATTAAGCATTGGAGCTTTTTTAACCATTATCCATTTATATTTTTCAAAAACAAAAAAACGAAAAAAATTGTTTTTTCCACGAACACATAATTTCATTCGGATTTCAGATTAAATTCTCAAATTTCGTAAGAAATTATTGACTGTTCCAAAATCCACTCCAAAAAAATTCACAAACAATTTTTACATGTTGCACTTACGTTTTTTCCTTATGGCATCCAAATCAGAAAGAAATATTGACACATTGTAACTCACACTGTCAATTTGACAGTTCAGTTCCGCCCCAAGCGTTAAAAAAGTAAGCGACATTATGGCTGGCTCAAAAGAACGCTGTACCCGTTGCCAGTGCTCTGAATTACAACCAAACTTTACGAAACCCATTTTCAATACTTACTTAACAATGTGCATAAGTTTGGTTTAATTCGGTGCAAAGACACGGCGGGTCCACGTTTTGGCATATATTTCGAGACCCTAGTCATCAATAGGTATGAAAATTACCCCATATTAAAGCACTTATCAACAGCTTTCATTTGATACCCATATTGTACATACACAACCAAAGGTTACCCGGGTCCACGTTTTGACCTATATCTCGAGACCCCAGTCACGTAGCGGCATGAAAAATACTCTGTACTAAGGCATTCACCAACAGCTTCAATTTGATATCCATATTGTACAAACACATTCTAGGGTCCACGTTTTGGTCTCTATCTCGAGACCCTAGTCACGGAGCGGCATGAAAAATACTCTGAACTAAAGCATTCACCAACAGCTTCCATTTGATACCCATATTGTACATACACATCCGAAGGTTACCCGGGTCCACGTTTTGACCTATATCTCGAGCCCTATCCACCAATAGGTATCCAAACTATACGGAAACCATCTTCAATACCTTCTTAACAATGTGTGTTAGTTTGGTTTAATTCGGTGCAAACACGACCGGTTAGCGAACACACACAAAAAGTTGACTTTATTTAATATATAAGATTTTTTTCAGTTTGTGTCCGAAAAATCCAAATATCTTACGGAACCCTATTTTTTTCCAAAATAAAATGTAATCCATGTTACTCTTGGATAATGTAGTTTTCGAATGGTGAAAGAATTTTTAAAATCGGTCCAGTAGTTTTTGAGCCTATTCGTTACGAACAAACAAACAAACAAAGTTTTCCTCTTTATAATATTAGTATAGATTAATACGATGACCAATACCTACCATTTACCTCTTCCTTTTACTTCCTCTGTGTGATCATATAGTACAGCTTTGGCTTCTTCTTCTTTGCTGCGTTTATGCCCCCCAAAGAGCTTCGCCTAGTTGTCCACTGGCTTGCATCAATATTGTGCACTTTAAGTTCCTCTGCGGGAGTCACATAATCGCCCCTGGTGACTAAATTTGCAATATGGCGGGCATTGGGATCGCTCATTTTTCTTGTTTTCTTGGCCGTCCTTCGTCCTTAAAAGCTCTTTATTTTATATTTTTTCTAAGCCTTTGCACCGTCATGTGCTTAACCTGAAAACTTTCTTTACGGACCCACCTTTTCGTAATATTTACAACGACTATTTGAATTTTAGTTTCTTGATTGACCATATTAAAGGGTGATCAGATTCGAGGTATGTTTTCCCAATAGCGTTTTTTTGACAGATCACGCGTGACTATTCTCAAACTAAATACATAGTTTTTTCAGTATTCATTGACATTTCATCATGGAAAGACTTATGCCTCCACAACGTTTACAAATCGTACAATTGTATTACGCCGAATTGAAAATCGACGCTCTGTGAAAAGTGTTCATCGCGCGCTCAGGCCAACTTATGTCGATGAGCGATGAGGCCCATTTTTGGCTTAATGCTACGTCCATAAGCAAAATTACCGTATTTGGACTGAAAAGCAACCTGAAGCCATTCAAGAACAGCCATTACATCCATTGAAAACAGCCGTTTGGTGGGTGCGGCCTATGGGCTGGAGGAATTTTCAGCTCATATTTCTTCAAAGACGAGGCTGGTGCTAATGTAATAGTGAATGGCGGACACTATAGCGCCATGGTAAACGACGTTTTGATACCGGAAATTGAAGCCCGTTGCCTCCACAACATTAGGCCGCTACTTGCCAGACAGCCCGTCAAACAATGGATTTACTGCGTCGTCGTTTCGGTGAGCAATTTATCTCTCGTCTCGAACCAGTAGACTGGCCACAGATCGTGTGGGTTTTTATTTGTGGGGTATGTAAAGTCTAAATACTTTGTGGATAAACCAGCTTCGATTGAGGCATTGGAAGCCAACATTACTAAAGCTATTCACGAGATACCGACTGAAGTCCTGATATTTAACTAACCGCTTCGGTGAAATTGAGTCTTAACGGTGAAAAAAGCACGTTTTTAAGCAAAAATTAATTTAAACGAAATTTTGAAGATAAAAAATCATAGTAAAAATGTTTAGTGACGGTGCAATGTTTTTTCATTATCACTAAATGTTTAGTGATCATGCAATTTTTAAAGCACTAGCATTAAATATTCAGTGATAGTGAAATTCGTGGTTTAACTATTACTAAAGAAATAACGATAGTGAAACTATTATTTCACTAATTATTTAGTGCACTATGCGCAACCCTACCATAGGCTACGACGTTTGGCTTTATTCTCCGAAGTCTGCAGTAAAGATGGAAGTTCAATCACTAAATGCTGTAGACACCCTCTCATTATGTTTCAACGGATTTGATAGGAATCTAACGGTGGACCAGAGCTTATTCTAGACAGGGGCGAAGTTAAAGGTCTTTAGTTAGGTGCTCTCCCCATTTGGTTATATCGACATAGCAGTAGTCACGTTCATTTGCTAAACCCTCCTGTACATGAAATGAAGTATGCCGTAGATGTTATGACCACCTTGAGGAATTAACGATCGCCAACTCGTGCGTCGTTTGAAATGTAAAGTAGGACGGTAAACTGCAAAAAGCTTCATAAATCGAGATGATTATAGATAGGTGTAAACTTCGGTCTGGTGTTGGATTCGATGTTGGGCGTTGCAACCTCAAACCCATGTTTAACTCAATGATCGATGTCATAGGATTCTTATCATTCGGGATGATCCGTGGTCTCCCAGAATACTGTTTGTGACACCTTGGACTGTGACATCTCTTCCAGCTTGTCTCTTAATAACCGCCTTTGTGTTTTGGTCACGTATGGTAACACTTAAAATTTTTTTTCGAGACCGAGTTTATTATCACCATAATAAAATATAAATAAATTAGAAAGTATAAGGTATTAAAGTGTGTATATGTATTTTTTATTTTTAAAATGTTAAAATAATATACATTTTATTTTAGGTGTCAGCAATTTTAATATTTGGCAAAGCTACTGTTCTTTTATATTCCTATGGATAATTAACTTTTTAATCGTTTGGACGTGTTTTGTGAAGATTGTTAAATATGTAGATCCATTACGAAATACAATTACTGCTGACTTCTGGAAACGAAAGGAATATGGAGACAAATTATTTGACACGGTAAGTAGAAAAATATACAAAATACTTGCAGTAATAATATATTTACTTAAGGGCAATGTGGAAGCTGCTTATTTGGAGTACGTTTCGTGCTTAAAATATCTTGGAATAATTTTACCAACGTGTATTTCTGAATTTCTGCTTATAACTGCGTGGCAATTCATGCGCCTTTTCATTTATCATATAAATATTGGTTACAAAATTTCACGAAAATCTGAGCCAGCCATAATAAATCAACGTCATAAAAATAATTTACTTGCAAGAGACTTGGCACTTTTCTTTAATAGACTAAACCAGTTGCACTTGACGAGCGAAAGAAATCAGGAGCAAGGACTAACTATATCGTTATATGCATTAGATATGGCACAAGCATCCTATAATGCTCTTAACTATGAGGAGGTGGTAACAATTTACTTAACTTCGGCATTACGAGTAAAACAAAGCTTCCCTAAATCATTGAAGTTTTTTATCCGATACTGCATTAAAAAAGCAAAGCAGGAATGGTTTAAGCATGATCAAGATGCTAAGCAGCATAATTGGATGTTTACCCCTTCTGGATTACAGTTTATAATTGAACACGATTTGCATATAAGAAAAAGTATGCTTACAGATGATAATATTTTTATAGAATTAACAAAATCTGCAGATCCACTATCATATTTACTGAAGGTATACTTAAATACTTTGCTGCGTACATATTTTTCTATTTACAATTTCCATTCCAGAGTTATCAAGAGTATTTGCTCCGTCATGCTATTCAATGTCTGGTGGGTTCAAACAGCAAAATAATTGAGCAAAAGAGAGCGAACTTTAAATCATATGATATTACCAATAGATATGGAGATAATACCATGGCTAGCAATGCAATGTCATTTATAACTTTGTTAAGAGACTCTTTTTCTGAGGAGCATAATAATGAAAAAATTGAGTGGTGGGTTAATGTGCTTGAAATTTCCGTTTTCTGGTTACTAGGCGAAGATCTAAAGGCCAATGAATCATATCAACGAGCCAAGACGCTTCCAACTGGACTGGAAGCTAATAATGATAGCCTACCAAAAGCATTGCACTTAGCCATGCAGGCTAAATTTTTGTTATTGTGGTAAGTAAACTATATTAAAATTCTAATTTTGTAAATATATTTTTATTAATGTGAGTTAACTAGTATCATATTTAAGGTATATTTAAAAATTGTCTGCTGTATTGTAGAAGTTTTCTAAAAAATGTAGACGTTGCATTGTGCTTTCTGAGCGGGCAAAGATCAAAAATTTGCTGCCCCAATATTCAGACGAATTTTTTTCTTATATGTATTGTTGGAAAGGTAGGTAGGTAGAAGTGGCAGTCGGTGTCTAAACCAATTCATTTAGGACATTGCCGATCCATTGTGATACCACAGTAGCAATTTATCTGCTACTCCTCGTTAAATCATTTCGTTTTAAGTGCAAACGCAATTATCTGGCTGACACTTATATCCCTAAGTATAATTTAAAAACAGTTACAGAGAAGATGTCTGACAGTCAAAATGAGGAACGTTCAATCTTTGAGCATGTCGCCCTGGGAGACAGTGGTCTGTGATAAAAACAACTAATGTAAGGACGTCTTTTCAAGACCGATTAAGTAGCGCCTTTGAGCGCCTGCCGTTCCATTTTGGCCAAATTGTTGGAATAACAAAATTTCAAACAAATTCTTTGAATTTCCATCGTTAAATTCGAAGAACACACTCGAGCTTGACTTGTTTACAGTAGCACAGAAAACAAACTATGTGCCATATCACGCTGAAATTTGCCATGTAAGCTTATAACAGTCCTACCAAAAAACAAAAATTTATTTTTGCCATATGTCATCCGTGGACCGTTTTATTGATACCGTCTCGTTCATATTTGAGTAGAAGGTATAGCATAAACGATGTGACGTTAAATGACCCTAGTGATGTTACTAAGAATAAAGCCCAATAGCAATCTGAAGCTATAGGTATAAGCGCATTTGAACATTAATTTCACTCGTGATCATCTTTGCGTACTAGGTGAATTTAATTTTTGCAACTTAATATGGTGTAATAATTCTGCAAACGCAGCTCTCTCACCTAGTAATGTCACTACTAATTTAGAATCTTACTTTGTAGATAGTCTCCTAAGCATAAGTCTTACTCAAGATAACGGAATTTTTAATTATGCATCTTGTGATTATGTCAACTTAAATGATTCCCTTTTAGAATTTAAATCGAATGAATTATTATCAGACTTGAGCATTCACAGCTTCTGTAAAAAAGAAGCGCTGTTATAAGTCACTTTGGCATAATAAGCAAATCAAGAAATTAAAAGATCTTAAAAATAAATACCTCGAGAAATTTAAAGCAACTAGCAATCACTTTAAGTCCTTAGATAATCTGCTTTTCAAGAGCTATATACTTAATACTTAGCGGAACATCACAGCTAATCCGAAGTAATTTTGGAATTTTGTAGAATCTGAAAAGTCGAGTTCAAGTATATGTACCTGCTTCGATGATGTTGGATGATAAATTTGCAAGTACACCTGCCGAAGTAGCTAACTTATTTTCAGACTTTTTTATTATATCTCAGCTGATGAGGTATCCCCTGAACTTTTATCCGAGATATTTATAGGAAATAACTAAATATTGAGAGGTACAAATAGGAAGTACCTAAGTTAATATTGGGAGGTACAAATAGGAAGTACCTAAGTAAATATTGAGTGGTGTCACTGGTGTTACTTGTTTCGTTCCTTCCTTTTACGTCCATAATTCTATTGGTTATGACTAGCAGGATATTTGCAATTTCAGTACAGTAGCGTTGAATATTTATATGTTTAAAAGAAGGAAAAATGACAACAATAAGAACGTTAAGTAAATACAGTATGTCAAGAATGAGTTTTAACGTAGAAAATAAATTAATATTTTTACTTCAATAGCTTCTTTTTTGTACTGATTCATATACATATATCCACAGAATTTAAAGGGAATCAATAAAAAAAACTTCAAATTCTTTGGAAAAACAACAACTAAAGCAAAAAAAAACAAATAACACACTATTTCGACACTGTCAATAAACTGGTTTTACATTTTGCTTTTTCAATTTCTTTGGAATGTGTTACTCGATTAACTTCGATTTACCGTTATCTCTGCTTTGCAATGATTACTTTGATGCTTTCGTTTTATCACTCAGTGAATAATTTTTGCTTTAAATACTGTGTTTTTAAAATGTCTGGCAATAGATTATACTTTGATATTACGCAATTATTATATTATAACTACTACTTGGATAAAAATATTCAGGAATTGTCTGGAATATTTTCGGTAACACGTCAGGCAGTTTATAATGTTATAAATCTAGCGGAAAAAGAGGGTACATTAAAGTAAAAGCGTGCAGGTGGGCCTAAACTGAAATTACTAGACGTGTAGAATGCTTGATGATCCGAAAATTGGATCAAAACCCGAGAATTACTTTGAGAACACTTGAAAAGGAGCTTAACGAGGAGTGTGGTATTGTTGTCTCTCATGAAGCTTGCACACTAGCCGTACTGTACCACAAATATTTATCGAGATCAGCATGTCAGAAACCATTTCCGTCTACACAAAATGTAGAGAGAATATATATAGTAAGTAATTGATAATGTGTCCTTCTGTCTAGCGAGTTTTTTTGTGATTAAAAAGCACTTCATAAGTGCACAAAAAACTATGTTAAAATGGAAGAGCCTTGCTGTGTCAATACTTTTGTTCATCACTGTATGTACATAATTAAATATTAAAATATAAAAGTGCACAGGAGTACAAATGTGACTGAAGATGGTTGGATTCCTTGTAGTAGTGAACATTGGAGCATTCATTCTTCTGAGTAAAGATGTAGTGCAAATTGCGCTCAACTTTCAATTATTTGCACAACAACAAAATAAAATTTAAGTACTAAAATCTAAATATAACCGTGGTTTTATCCGAATTACGGGCGCTTTGACGGCATAAAAAATTTTTATATAAATACTTTTGATTTCTACTTTATTTAAATGAAAAACCAACACCAATCAAAACAAACCAAACAAAAAATGGAAATGCTAATACCTCTCAGCTGCTCTACTTTACTATTACGTTTCAATAATAGTTATTTTGCTACAATAATAATCGATTCAATGTCGATACTAAATACATACCTTCTGTCAAAAAAATATCGGGAATTGTTCATTTAAAAAGCGCGCGTAACACATATGTCTAAATTTTTTTTGCTGAATTGTTGGTACAACTTTCCTCTATAGAGTTTGATAAAGTTGAGCGTGATATGTCAATTTGCTTGTTTTTGGCATGTAATTATGTATATCAGTCAACCGCAGGTGTGTTCTGCGATTTTCACTATGGATAAAAATATCGAACAAAGAATTTGTCTTAAATTTTGTGTTTTGAACGGGGTTTCGTGTGCCGAATCGTTGAAAATATTGCAGAAAGCCTATGGCGAGTGCGCTTTATCAAAAACACGGTACACGAGTCTACGTGTATGCAGAGGGCCGATAAATCGTGGAAGATTTGTCACGATCTGGTCGCCTATCAACGGATGAAAACGGCGACCAAGTCAAGGAAATGGTGCTGGAAAACCATCATTTGAGATTGAGAAGGTAGCCCGTGACCCTTGTCTCACAAATCAACTCGCAACATTTTACACCATCAGTTGGGCATGAGACGAGTGGCTGCTCGACTCGTTCCAAGAGAGTTGAATTTCTTTTCAAAAAATTCATCGGAAGAAGGTGGCTGAAAGTGTGCTTGAGCAAATGAATTCGGACCCAACGTTTATCCAGCGCATCATCGCTTATAACAGGAAATGAGACGTGGTTAATTGAGTTTGACATGCAAACCAACCAACAGGCGGCTGAATGGCGCAATCCACATGAGCCGAGACCCAAAAAACCACGTCAAAGTCGGTCAAAAGTGAAAGTCACTCCGCTCGTTTTCTTTGATTATCATGGTGTTGTGCACTCGGAATTCGTTCCAAATGAGTCTGCGGTTAATAAAGAATATTATTTGGAAGTTATGCGACGCTTGAGAGAGAATGTGTTCAGGAAACGGGCCACTTTGTGGAAAGAAAACTCGACAAATATCATCGAACAGACCAACCATCGTATTCACCGATTTCAGCCCCCTTTGACTTAAATTGCCATTCCGCGGGCACCGCTTTGAGTCGATAGAGGTCATTAAGGAGAATTCGCTGAAGGAGCTGAAGAAGATCTCTTCAAACGCGTTTAAAAGGCGCTTTGATGACAGGATTAATCGTTGGCATATGTGTATTGCTTTGAATAAAAAATAAATAAAAATGTTGAGTTGCGACAAAATAAATGTTGATGATTAAACAGTTATTTTGCGTTTTATTGAACAATTCCCGGTACATTTTTGACGGAATGTGCATACATTATGTTACAAACATAATATATTTCACATTTATGGTATTTTCAAAACCCTTTTCCTTCGACATCGTTTCTGTTGACATTACGCTAATTATTATTTTGTTCAAACTTATTTACCAATACATTCCAAAATACCAATACATTCCAAATAACAAAAGTAAAATAAAACTATTATAAGAAATCTACTTGTAACTTGCAGGTGCGGCGGTAATTTAGCAAAAGCTGACTCGAAAAATGTTAATGATATCTGTAATCGATCCAGCAACTACCTTCAAGAATGTCTAACACTTAATAAAATTACCAGTGTGAAAGAAATTAAGCTGGTGAGTTTAAAAAACTTGTACTTTAAGATAAAAATAATAGTATCGGTATGATGTGACGAGTTTTTCTCGCGCAGTGAGAGCTTGAAATTTAATTTTTTACCGATCGACTTTCATTTTACGTCCAAATGTGAATATAAAAATAAAAAAGCGAAAAGATGAATACTTAAATTTTTCGCTGAATTTATGTTATCAAAGTTCTAAGTATAATTTGTATAATGTGCAAGGCATTTGTTTACATTTATGTACAAACGTACATATCTATTTATGACTTACTTGTAGATTTTATATTTTTCAATTACATCAATTGAGATTTAATATATTATATTTTTCTTTGTACAATTTCAAATTTCGTTTTTCGTTTACTATGTTCGTTACCTCAGAATTAGTACAGTTAATATTTTTCGAAGTAAATCTTACTGTGCAGTTTAATGTATGTAGCCCTAACCGTTCTTTTTTTACATTTAACGTCTGTTAAATGTCTGCATTTGAGTAAGATAGAGTTAATAAAATTTCATTGATTATTTACGTGTGGAAGTTCATACTCATCATTAAAGTTTTTATTTTATAAAATTTTTTACCACAGCAAAATGGGAAGATTTTTCAAATTAGCCATGGAACAGGTGCTATGTTATCATGGTTATCACAGATGGTATGGTTTGTTTATATTAATTTGGTCTGTAAATTGGCAAATTTTGTTTAAAACAAACTGTTATCCTAGACGGTGTGTGGTAATGATTGAGGGTGAATGCTCGGAACTTTTATTGCATCTTCAGGGCTGCTACAAGACAGTATTTAAGTGTCTATACTCTTCGTTTAGTTTATTAATGATATTAGTACTTTTTTTCGTTTGCCAATTTTCATCTATATTCAGAAATATTTGAAAATATTTCCTGCGATTAGATATACAGAGATATGCACCTATTCATTGCAATAACATTTCTTTAAGTATCAAAAAATATTTTCACCTTATTTTCGCCCAGTGTTTTGTAATCTTATAGTTTTGCTAATATTTTATTTCAACCTAGAAGAGAAGGCCAGAGAAAGTAGAAGGCCATTACTCTCTCGTTTGTTTTTAGTGTGATTAAAGGAGGTCAATTTATTTTCATAAACCTGTTAGAACTCTAGGTAATACTTACTTATTTCACCTTAAATTGCTTAACACGAACTATGCGCGTAATGGTCTTTTCGCCCGCGCACTTAGAGAATTTGACGACATCTCGAACTCCATTTCGCTTGACTTTTCGGTGGGAAAGAAGGAATATTAAGAATTTATAAACTTTTTTATTTATTTATTTAATTATCTTTAATAATTTAAGATTTCAAATAAATGGAATGAATTAAAATTTCTTACACTCTTCGCAGCAGCGATCACTACCCGACTGCAATTTAGCGTAAAGTACGTAGATAGTAAGTGGTCAGCTCCAAAATTAAAAACCTTAGAAGTTTCTTTACTAACAGAAAATGCAGAGTGTAGCATAAATATTTAATTTTAGTGATGTACGTCTAGAGTGAAATGTTAACATGCAACACTGTAAATGAATTCCAAACTATCATACTTGCACTCCAACATATATGTGCATATGCAATCCAGAAGAGCTTTTATTTTGGAAACTGTGTTCAAAATCTCTGCGCTTGCCTTTAAGTTTTGGAATAACAAATAGTATAATTGGCACTCAATGTGGGGCAAACCTCTCGAGTAACTTCAAATCACAACGCCGAAGCGAAAGGCTTGCGAATAACAATATGATATCTCAAATTATTTCCAAACAATTTGATCGACTTATGCAAGATGTCAGGCATTATAATACACAAACTGGTTCAGTCAGTAATTGCTCTGCTTGTTATAATGGTGAACGCAATTAGACTAAAGTTGAGGGAATTATTGCTGCTGAATCGACATTTAAAAAAGCCGTTGATAAAATAAATGACGCCGACGCAATCACAGGTATGTCGATGATTATAGAAAGCGGCACCGCAGTATAATGTTGTGGTGTGCTAGAAAAGGCTAAACCCTTTAACGATGTAGGAATGCTGTGAGAAATTTTAATTGGCACATATTCTAGTATCACCCTTCTTGTGGATTGGGCAGAGTACACTAAAATTCCAATCGGTGGGCATGCTTTCATCTGGCCATATTTTGCATAGCTAATGCAAGCACCTTACCAGCTCCTCGCCGCAGTGTTTGAATATCTCAGCCCGTCGGTCAGAAGAATGACAGCCCCGTCGTCAACGATTGAGGTATCGGGATCTTCACATTCTATGTGACATTTGCAGTTGTCACTATTTAGCAGTTTCAAGTGTTCCCTCCATAATTCAAGCACGCTCTGGATGTCAGTCACCAGACCGCCGTCTGATGTCGAGAACTTCTTGAGCCAGTTTTTAAGGACCTCTTTCTTCTCGAAGATAACATCTTGCATATGGTTTGACATGGAGCGGAAAAGATGGTAATCGGTCGGTGCAAGGTCCGGAGAATATAGCGAATGCTGAAGAACCTCCCATTCAAGCTCTTGGAGTGCGGCTTTGACGACTTGTGCAACATGGGCCTCGATCAGGTATTTTCAGTCGAATAGCCTCATTCACGCGGTGTAGCGGTGTAGTCAATGTAGAGCTCCTTGGTGGCCGTGGCTCTCTTTTCGAGCATTTCCCAGTGCACCATCCCCTAACAGTCCCACCAAACACATATCATTATCTCGACTCTCGGCTTCGGCGTATCTCGTTGAGCCACCCACTCCTTTCTTTGCTTCATATTGATGTATAGGCACCTACTGTGACGATTCGTTACAATAAGAGCTGTTTATGACCACGTGTTGCTCGATGGCGGGCGAGATACTGAGAATCAATTTGAAGGCGACTTTCTTTTTTTTTCGTTGAGCTCGTGAAGCACCCAGGCTCACAATTTCTTGGTAAATCCCATTGAATGAAGGTGATTGAGAATCGTTTTATGAACGTTAATTTTTTTCACCAATTCAGAACTGGTTTAGCGATCGTTCTCCTTCAAAAGAGATTTGTGACGTTCTTCATCGAATTCAGAAAGCCTTCCGTTTCGGGATGTGTCATTGACGTCAAAGTCGCCGTTTTTGAACTTTGCAAACCACTTCCGTGCTGTATATTCGTCTATTACACCTTTTTCGTACACGTCGCAATTTTAGCGGCAGCCTTTTTACATCGGTGAACGGCAAAGAAGAACAGGTGTCGCAAATGTTGATTTTTGCATCCTGAGTATTTCATTTATAAGCCACAAGACTAATAAAAATTAAATAATTCATAAATACAATTAACACAGTTTTGTAGAGCAGAAAGAGTTCTATCGAATGAATACTTACCCTTTGCCAAACAGCAAACAAATCGTTGTAAAATAAAAGAAAATATAAAAACACTATGAACTTATTCCCCAAACAATATATTCTCTAACGTATATATAAATCTTTGGATATGGCGTAAAAGGTGTATTTCTAGCAGTTTCCATTTGAAGCATTTATTACTTTCATTTCAAATACTCAAAAATAATTTGCAAAACGCACCAATTTCAAATCGAACGACATTCCGAACATTCCTGTACAACCATATAACTAGCCTAATCATGTACATGCAATGAAATGCTGATACAATTACTTGTAAATATGATAGAATTAATACGCATGAAATTGAAATTTGAAAGGTCGAGCAAGAAGCACTGAGGGATTTAGTACCTCCTAAAACACTCATTGTATTTAAATGGCCTGAGGGAGAGCCAAGGAGGAATGGAGAGATATAACAGAAGGAAGAATATAGGATAGAATAGAGAAATAGTAGTGAGACCTGTGAGAATTTCCAGATTCCTTGGCAAATCTGAAAATATCCTCCGAATTCTCCTCGTTCTCATGACATCGGAACCTTAAAATCGCAGTCTTGTTCTAGCAAATGCGGGACTATCACAGAGAAAATGCTCAGTGATATCCGCCTCCTCGAAGCTAGACAGGCAAATCGGTCCTCAACCAGTCATATGTTGACCCCACGGATTGTGTCCTGTAATAATACCGACCATCAACCTAGCATCTTTTCTTCCAAGTTTTAGAAGAAAGTCCGACAGTTTTCTGTTGGGCTTGTAACAATACTTTTCAGCTCTGCAGCGTTTCTAGGCATACATAATCGCTTGATTCCTGCAGAATTAATTCCGGTTATTGCCTCTGGTCCCTGTGGGGGAACCGCTCATTTTTTTCCGTTTGGAAAACAGTTGCCATTCTTCCCATAACATAATGGTACTTATAACTATCGTTTAAGTATCATCCGGTTCCAGAACCTATTTCATTCTTGGACCCATCGGTAAAGAAAATATCCGTCAAACCTCTTTCATTGCTCAAATTTTCTTCCAAATGAAAATATTTCTCTGTACCTTTGTTCCAGAAACCATATTTATGGAGCCTACATATTGATTTTATTGCTTCCTGTTGTAGTCCGCCGCCACCAAACCACATAAGCATAAGTAGTGATTGGTCTGATAAGTGCTGTGCATATCCACACGACTACAGCAGGTTTCAGACTCCAAGTTTTGCGAAAGGCTCTACGGACTTGTTGAAAGATCCTCAATGCGCGATCCGCCTTTAGCGAGTTTCCCAAGTCAGTTTCTTATCCAAGACTACTCCTAGATATATTTAACGGCCGCCGTAGCCGAATGGGTTGATGTGTGATTACCATTCGGAATTCACAGAGAGAACGTTGGTTCGAATCTCGGTGAAACACCAAAATTAAGAAAAACATTTTTCTAATAGCGGTCGTCCCTCGGCAGGCAATGGCAAACCTCCGAGTGTATTTCTGCCATGAAAAAGCTCCTCATTAAAATATCTGCCGTTCGGAGTCGGCTTGAAACTGTAGGTCCCTCCATTTGTGGAACAACATCACGACGCGCACCACAAATAGGGTGTACCCAAAAAGGGTGTAGGCGCCAATTATATATAAATATATATATTATATATTTAACTTTCTCAGAAAGACTGAGTGTCACACTTTTCAGTGCTGGAAGACTAAGACCATCCAATTTCCGTTTTCTCGTGAACAAGTCTAAGGTAGTTTTGTACGGATTGACGGAGGGACCTTGTCTCGTGCACCAGTCGTCGCGTTTATCCAGAATTTTCTGTACGTTCATGCAAAGCTAGAGCACAGACATCGTTCACATATGCTTGGACATGAAATCCGATTTCCTGCATCTACGTTAGCGGAGAATCTACGACGAAGCACCACAACAACGGAAAAAGAACGCCCCCTAGGGGCATCCTTTCTTGTCCCTGACAGTAATTAGTTCGTCACTATTCTCACCAGCGATTAGCAACCTATCAGAGAGTATGAAATGGTTTGATTAATTCCGCGTCGTTCGGCAGAGGAACATATTGAGTCAAAAGTGGCAGTACCATTGATTACTCGTCAACTTCCAGCCTGGGAAGCATGTTGACTTCTACTAAGTGGACTACACGGCAATACCCTCACTCGAATATGTTTCTCTATCACTCTTTTAGACTTTTCAACAAGAACGATGTCAAACTTATTGGTCTAAAACTTATATAGGTATATATATTATATATACCTATGTTTCCTTCTTTCTTTAGCATCGCTGAATATATTTCATCAGGTCCAGGGGACTTAAAGTTTTCAAATGAAGATAAGGAAAAGCTTATCGATTCTTCTGTCACTATCTAACTAGCAAAATACCAGCTATACCTAGAGGTCCCACCATTGTTACCGTTAATGTCAATTCTGCTTTCTGCTTCAGAAAGCGTTCTACTGCCCGGAAAATGGGTTTCAAGTGGAGCATTAAACATTTGCGATTTGGAAATGGTATATAAATCGTCAGGTTTTCGAATATAATCCAGCCTAACTGAAGCCTACTTGAAGAACCTTACAAAGTCTAGCTTTTTCCTTCTTTTCTTCGACTGTACTACAGAAATTTCTATAAGATTCAAGCTTGGCTTGCCTCACTTTTCTGTCTCTGTGTAAGTCAATGATTAGTCCAGTCCACTTTTGTTTGCGTTTTTAAGAGCTTCAGCGTTCCACCTGCTGAGTAGGCACAGTTTTGCCTGAGTGCAACTGATTAAAGTACCTTCTAATTAGGGGACTCCTATTGTAGTTCCTAAGATGTGTACTATTTTCTTTGTCATAAAGACAACCTAGAAAATACGTCTGCAGTAGTATTATAATTCTAGTGTTTCTTCACACTCATTTTCCAATTGCGGTCCTCCTTTATGGGGTAGCTAGGGTTGCTAAGACTCACTGAATACACTTTCAGAAGTCTGCTGGCCTCTGAAGTGCTTTCTACCTTCTGACAGAATTCTCTCCAAGGCGATGGCTTAACCAGCCTTAATGAATACTTAAATTTGCGTTGGAATTTTGTTCAAATTACCAACAGTTAATTGTTTTGGAAACTCAAATAATTCAAATTAATTATTTAAATTTAAAATGAATTTAATATTTTTATCCTTTTTTTACTTTAGTTGTTCCAGTTGTTAACTTGTGATTGGGTTCTAGAAAATAAGACTCAGCTTTGGGAGACTAAATTCATGACAGCTGATAATATTATGTCAAAGCAAGTTCCCGACGATTATTTAGAGAAGTTTCAAAAAGACCTCAATTCTATGCGTTGCGTTATAGAAGACCTACAAGTAAGTATTTCTTTATTTCTAGTTGAAATTATTTTAGTGTGTTTTAATTATTTTATTTCTCAACTTGTAAAATAAATATAAAGTTCGCTATAGGTTTATTGTGAATACTTTAAATTTCCCGTAGTATATGTATATATATATATGTATATATATAATTGGCGCGTACACCCTTTTTGGGTGCTTGGCCGAGCTCCACCTCCTATTTGTGGTGTGCGTCTTGATGTTGTTCCACAAATGGAGGGACCTACAGTTTCAAGCCGACTCCGAACGGCAGATATTTTTATGAGGAGCTTTGCCATTGCCTGCCGTGAGGGGCGACCGCTATTAGAAAAATGTTTTTCTTAATTTTGGTGTTTCACCGAGATTCGAACCTACGTTCTCTCTGTGAATTCCGAATGGTAATCAAACACCAACCCATTCGGCTACGGCGGCCGCCCGTAGTAGCGAAAGGAAAAACGCAGGTAGCTAAAATGTTTGATTATTTTTTGTCCTTCTCACGCACAACTGCTAAGACCAATCATTTAAAGTCCATACATCCACCAAATTTCCGTGATTTGAATAAAGATAAAAATAATGGCACAGAAAGATCGTTCAAATCCATGTCTTCAATTTGCGGCCACAAACATCTTTTATTATGCCTCACCGTTCATTAAAACGGCGTTCCGAGCAGCAAAGAAAAATACATTTGAAGATACATTTGCTGCTCGATGAACACGTCCAAGTTTTCCGACAATTTTGCTGAATAACATAGTCTACCTAGGCAAAATGTCTTTTTTAACTTCTGTTTGGGCTTTACAACATTAACTTCGAAATAATATTTTCCAATGCTGTTAAAGCGTAAAGCGATTCATTTCGGTCCACATAGACAAAAAGATATCGACACGAAGCAAGTGCCGAAGCAGGCGGACATATGCCGAGTATCATTATTAACCCTTTGGGGACGGAGTCTCTCGACGGGCGAGCGTCGCTGAGGACGAGAGGTATTTGAATGCGTAGTAAAGAAAATAAATACGTTGAACGTTAAAACAAGTTACGTTACGTTGAACGTTATTTACCAAGAAAAAAGTGTTTTCTAAAAATCAAAAACGGATTTCACTTCTACTTGACGAAGTAATGCCGTCATCTTCCGTCTTATTAGATTCAAAATAATATTTGTCAGAAGTGTCACTATCTCTATCATCTCTAGATCGCTTAGCCATCGTGCGTAGGATAAAATATATAAAAAGCCTGCTGGTTTCTCTGGCAGTGAAATTCGTTCTGACTCTACCGTCGTCTCACATCGTAAGATTACATTATAAGGAAGATAAAACTTCATCGCTAATGGCCCCAAATGTCTTTGAATGAAAACGTGACTCTTTAATATACCTATGCGTATCTTGTCGCTCAGAATGACAGACGTCACGAAACTTGCAGCTACGAACTAATTTGGGCGGTTATATGCTGACACGCGCCCGGAACGGTAAAACGGCTTTGGCGGCTATATGCCGACACTCGTCCCCAAAGGGTTAAAAAAATAAATGCCTTGGAATTATCTACCAGATTTTAATAAAAGTTGATTTATTGAAAAAAATTTGTCATCCACTAGTCGAAATTCCAATATTATACTTACAAAAATAAAGTACCTTCGTAGGCGCAGAAGTAGCAGCATGTGCGATAGCCGCTTTGCCACCAAGCATTCATAATGTTCTTTAATATAATATAACAAAAACTAGTTTACTCATGAACGCAAGCGAGTACTTCTCAAAGCAAAACGCGCTCATTAATAAAACAAGTCTACCCCATCTTCCCTCACACACCTGAGCCGTCCATAAGCTTATTGGTCTTGATGAAGACAAAAACATTTGGTGAACCGCGAATTTTTGTCATGGCGAGTGCACAACCCATATATGTGTGTATGCAAGTGTGTCCTCTAATCGTAAAATGTTTCTGTTCGTTCGGCACGGTATTTGCTTCGCTGCGTCGCCTAGTACTTTCTGAGCGAACAAAAATCAAACATTTTTTTGCCTCAGATATAGACGTATGTATTTGGTATTGTTGGAATGATAAAGAAAGATAAGTGCCTAATCTTCTTCTTAGAAAATCTTCTTCTATAACAAATTTGATATTGCATATGGCGGACACCATTTTTTCGATTTTACCATTCATTCTTACATTGCTTCTGGCTTTCCAAGCCTTACTAGCTGAGTACCGAGGGGTGGAAGTGATCCTGCCACCGGCATCCACCCAGCTGATTTTTTCACCATAGATATGAATAATATCAAAATGAGTTGTTTTGTTTACATTCGTTGGTTTACTTTGCCATTTGTGTGCACTGATAATTTTAATTCAAATCTGTACTGGCTGCTTGGTCCAAATTAAATTGAAAAATAAGATCCTTATTTATATAACGACAATTGCATCGATTTGGAAATATGGGATAGAGGTTTGGGGCATTGCTTTTAAATCAAGCTTAAGTATGCTGCAACGTCTCCTATCCAAAACAATTAGGACCATGCCTGATGCACCGTGGTACATGCTTAATGCTGATATTCATTGGCAAGCAGAAAACACATAAACAGGTTACTAACGCACTCATGTCTTATGATTCGAATGGTGGCTCTCAAATGTAGAGAAATATAGCCTAAGACGGTTTAAAAGAAATACATCAACAGTAAAGTTATTGTATCTCCTGAAGCCACTCACTCCTTTCTCTGCTTCATATTGATGTATAGGCACCATTTCTCATCTATCGTGACGATTCCGTACAAAAAGTGCTGCTTATGACCGCGTGTTGCTCGATGACGGGCGAAATGCTAAGAAGCAATTTGAAGGCGACTTTCTTTGTTTTTTTTGTTTTGTTAAGCTCGTTTAATGAAAAGCTAAGAAGAGCAGGTGTCGAAAATTTTGATTCTTGTCTCCATTTCTAAGCCTCAAAACTAATAAAAAATTAAATAACTCAAAAATACAAATAACATACATAGTTTTGTAGAGCAGAAAGAGTTCTATGAATGAATACTTTTTATTTTAATATTGCATCCTACAGTTAACTAGTTATGCTACGCTATTGTAGGGATTGTATAATATTTGCATCAAATGCGCCGGTAACTACTTTTTGATTTTACTGTATGCTGTTGAGTCCCGTACCTTGTGCGAGGGCTGAGATGAGCTCAGTTGATGTTCCGACCGTTAACTATGTTTGCTTTGTTACTTGCGCACTACCCGCTACTTTATTGTTTATTTTTATAAGTTTATCATGCCCCAAGGTGGACGCAAAATATACATACTTTATTTCTTGAGCTCTGTAAAGAAACGGAAACTCAAAGATTACAATCGTCCTAACACTAGGACTTAACTAGCTGTCACAATTGAAACAAAAAAACAGTTACTCACAAAAGAGCATTTACTCACGATAAGAAACATTTTAAATGTTTGAGTTTGACGTGTAAATAGATTACATAACAAGTGAGGATTGTTTAGAGATGAAAGACAATTTTTGTTAGACATTAACTTGAATTTCTCTGATTTTGGTGAAGCATTCGGCGTTGGTCTGCAGATTAGTCCTGCATATTATTCAAAGTTTATACTATTCGAAGTTTAGACAATAAGCACACTTATAACATTTTCCTTCTTTTTTTCATTCCTAGATCGGACATCAGCGTATTTACCTATACGAAGCCGTATGCCGTCTTATGGCTGGAGTTTCACCTGGACCCACTCAGCAACTTTTAGACAGAAGTCTACGTCATAGGACACTCAGGTCATCTGTGATATGTGGAGGTAAAGACAAAAGCAACAGTTATGATGGATTTGAACGTGAGAGGGCTACAGCCATTTATATTGCATGTAAGTATCTACCTACCGCGTTACTTTGTTCGCCTGGAGAACGGGTTGGGATGCTATCTGAAGCTGCTAAAACCTTGGAAAAACTTGGAGATAGGAGAAAATTAAACGATTGCTATAAGTTGATTAATCTTTTTGATAGTAGTATTGAAGTACTTGACTGAATTAAAGTATGCAAGTGTATTGTTGATGAATAAAATATATTCACTTATATGTATAGTAAAAACAGTTATGTATGAAGTGTGAGAAACTATTTTTGTAAAGTGAAGTAAAAGTTTCTGACGCTAAATGATTTTGGTAAGCTATATTTTATGATGCATAAGTATATACTAAATACATTGTATCATATATCAATTGGGCTTTTATTTGAAACATATTGCGTGCGTAGATGGGAGAGAGCGGTACAACTTAAGATGCAAGGAACACTTAGATCCGATGAGTTGCAGAAAGTACATGATGGTGGTTGAGTATTATTCAAAAGGTAATCGTGCATTAGAAGGCAATAATGGCCTAACCTTAGGCGCATAAAACATTTATTCATTCCGGTTGATGTATTTGTGGCTAAGATGATTCCGTTCCCATGAGGACTCACTTCCTTGTATTGGTGCTTGCCGCAGAGCTTTGGAGAATATATTTTTCTAATAGCGGTCGCCCCTTGGCAGGCAATGGCAAACCTCCGAGTGTATTTCTGCCACGAAAAAGCTCCTCAAAAAAATATCTGCCGTTCGGAGTCGGCTTGAAACTGTAGGTCCCTCTATTTGTGGAACAACATCAAGACACACACCACAAACAGGAGGAGGAGCTCGGCCAAACACCCAAAACGGGTGTACGCGCCAATTATATATACTCGTATATATATACATTATTATTATATATATATGTATATATACATTATTATATATACTATATATATGTAAATATATATATATGTTACATAAACTAGCGTTTTTGAATCAGGTGATCTCAGGACAATATGGCAAAACGCTTGCAACCTAAGCTATCTCTTACATCCAACCATTTGCTCATTATCTTCTCGAATCACGCCACCTATATTAACCATAATAAAGCTGATTGCTCTTCCCGTTCCTACAGATGCAGTTGCTTGCGAGCATATATTCCGAAAAGTGATCACTGCTGTTGGGAATCGCTCTATACCTAGTCTAAGTCCGTCAAAGCTTCCAGCAGAAGCGGCTGTGCTTGCGAACCACCTACACCAGGCCTATTCCCGGCGACCATTGAATGAAGGATCTCAATTTGGAGATTCGGCAGGAGGATAAAGAAAGACGCCGCAGGGAGGCTTTCTTTCTCCCCTACTTTTCAATTTTTATATTTCGAATCTTCTATAGCCACTATTTGGAATTTATAAATTTAACTCCATATCAATTTTTTAGAATCGACCCTGCACTGCCGTCACAACCCTTTATTTCCTGGGTCTACTATTAGAACAGGGCATTGTAAACTGCTAAACAATAATAGTCCTTGGAATGCAATGAATTTGCGAATTGGTACGAGAGAATACCAAAACTTCTGAATTAATCATTCTCAAATAAATAAACATGTCGAGCTTGCTAAATTGCGACAAATACCGTGGTACTGAATTACATAGAGAAAATTAACTTCACATACCTATTTTGAAATAAATAAAACCATACATACGTGTATTACATTATTATATAATGGAAGTTTGCTCTTTCCGAGCTTTTTGTTTATTTATTTATTGTACTTTAAATAACGTCCATTCATTCAAACATTTGGAAGACTATCATATCTTGTAATATTCTTAACATATAAATTATCCTTTAATATATAATATTTAATGTATGTATTCCCGCAAATCATATTTAATACTTCAAGTTACCCATACACACATATTTAATTTCGACGTATTCATCAATGCCATGATGACAACCTTCCCGTCCTATACCCGATTCTTTGACTCCACCAAAAGGAGCTTCTGCTGCAGATATTAGGGCTTCATTAACACCTACCATACCAACTTCCAGCAGCTTCGCTACTCGAAATACTTGTTGGATATTTTCACTGAAGAAATACCCAGCAAGCCCACGATTGGAATTGTTAGCAGCATTTATAACTTCTTCCTCAGTTTTAAATTTTACAATAGAAACAACTGGACCAAAAACTTCCTCCGTATACAGTTTAGCATTGACAGGTACATCTGTGATTATAGTTGGGGAGTAAAACAAGTTTCCCAAATTCGTTAGTGGTTTGCCGCCAGATATTATATTGGCATTTTTCAAACGAGCATCTTCCACAAACGCATTAACCTAAATAAATGTAAATAAAATTAATCTTGTAAGAAATATGGTTATTTACCTTGTTAAATTGCATAGTATTTATTAGTGGGCCAATTTGAACACCAGGCTCGGAACCTTCTCCAATTTTCAATGTCTCGACACGCTGTTTTAATAAATTTATGAACTTGTCATGTATTTCTTCTTGCAAAAAAAATCGATTTGCTGATATGCAAGTTTGTCCACAGTTACGAAATTTACATGAAAGAGCAGCGTTAACTGCAATTTCTAAGTTGGCTGAATTAAAAACAATAAATGGGGCATTGCCCCCTAATTCCAAAGATAGCCGTTTAATTCCATCCGACGAATTGCGAAATAACCATTTCCCTACTTCTGTGGATCCAGTAAAGGATATACCTTTGACATCTGGGCTTTTGCAAAACAATTCACCTATTGGGGCAGCTTTATTTGTTGTAATAATATTAATTACGCCGTTCGGGAAACCGGCCTGTTCTGCCAGTTTGACAAGAGCTAAAGCTGTAAGCGGCGTGTCCTCAGCGGGTTTGATGATTATAGTGCAACCTATTTATTATAAAAATAAGTTAAATAATATTTTCAGCTTAATTATAATAACTGGTAAGTAAATTTTAAAAGCACAAATGATAAGTTTTGTAAAATGTAGTTCCTTTCCAGTTCAATTTCAGTTTCTCAAATACCTTATAAATGATATGTAATATTTATTACATTATTGAGCGGTTATTTTTTAATTAGTCATAATTTATACAGTGAGTCAAGTAGTCAAAACAAAAAATGCATACATGCCTATTTGAATCTATTGGTTGAAAGCTTTCCCTACAAGACAATGCTAAACACTTTCGGCAAAGTCTCTAATACATGCGATGATACATGAGAATCAAATATTTGATTTGATATTATTTTCCACTTGTCGGTGTGATATTATCTCTGCCTTCTACCAATAGTAATTTCATATAAGTGTAAAATATATGTACTGTACTCTAAACGGCAAGTATGCAAGTATGTAAGTTGTGGATGCACGGGCACCAGCTGTCTGTCAGTTGGCTAAATGACAGCACAGAGTATTGTTTACAAGTGCGCGGAACCATTCTACCGAAAGTAAACGCGAAAAGAGAAAATCAGTAATGGATTTCAAACTTAATACTGTGATAGCATTATATAGGTATGACTGAAAAATCACAACCAGCGATTGTTCGTGAGCTCGAGCATCTTAAAGTAAATAAAGTGTTTGTTTATCGCACCATTACTCGATACAATGACACTGGTAGCATCGCGAAACGTCATGGAGGCTGTCATCAAAAGACTACAACGTCACGTGAAATTGTGGAAAAAGTGAAGAAGCGACTTGAGCGAAATTCCCGACGGAGTACCAATCAAATGGCGAAAGAACTGAAAGTATCTGACCGTAGCATCCGCCACATACTGAAAAATGATTTCAAAGTCAAGCCTTAAGAGAGCGAAGGAGTTGCTTCGCTTGATCAATTTCCGAAAATTTTTCAAATTGAGCAATTCGTAAACTCCCAAACCGATAGGGTTTATTTGACTGACCGTTCATAAGAGAATTTGAGTCTTCTCTTGGCCACCAGGAGGCAGCACCCGCCACAGATAATGGTTTAGTCCATAAAATGGCTTTCAAGTTCACTAGACGCGAATCCGATGAATTATTCACTTTGTGCCATTTTGGAGTGCAAGGTCCGAACTAAAAGATACACCAGTCATATCGAGCAAAAGTAAATTGATTCTTCACATTTTTTACTCTGAATTGAATAAAAGTAATTTTCACAATTAAATTTATGGCCTTTTTAATTGGTTACACTTCGAGTGACGGATGCTATATTATAATGTGCCAAACTATAGTGAAGCTCCCGAGGGCAAACAATTACATAACTATTATTTCCGGAATAATTGGGAGTTATAAAGGCTGTTCTTGAACCACTCCCTAACACCTCCACCAAGCTTAATTAAATAGGATATTTTTTCAAGCTTATGCAAAAAAGATGTATTTTTTACGTTAAATATTGCTATTAATTCTTAATTGTAATTTATAAAACTACTATAAATCAAAAGGCTGATATAGTGACTACATTTGAGTGTAATAATTTTTAAATTCGGTCCACGCACTTGGACCTTGCAAGCAATCTTTTCGTGGTATTAATGGAAAGCCAACCCTTACTTTTTTCTAGCGAAAACTGTGTATCAGAGAACTGCACCCGCTGAGTGGAAAACATTCATACGCTTCGCTTGAACAAAAAAACAGGCCTTTGCGTTCAAACGATCGAACTTGTTCAAATAAGTTATTGTCATTGTTTATTTCAGCTCAATCAAATCATTTGCTGCGTTTTAGCTCTCCGATGTTATCACCAATCGTCTTCATAGCAGCCGTTTTGGGTATTTGCTCGTTCGGCTGTACATTCATTTTTTGAGCAAGAATAAAAGGGCTATAGAGCCAAATGAGCCGGTTTGAACACGTATGATCCCGCATGAGTTTTTGCATGTAACGATAGCAAAGTAAAAGCAAAATTTTAAAGCAAAAACACTATATTTTCATATTTTTTTTTTTTTTTTAACTTATAATATAATAAAACATATAAAATCGTTTGACATTATTTTACAACGGCTGAAACCAACAAATCCTTTCAAATACGAAACGCGATTTACAGCGTACATTGTACGCCAATGCTCGTTTGCTCGAACATGTGCTTTTTACAATAATGACAATTACTTCTTCGAACAAGTTTGATCGTTTGAACGCAAAGGCCGATGCTAATTTCATTCAATGCTGCTTTTTGTTCAATGATTAGATTTGAGCCGAAGGCATTAGATCATACGTGTTGACTGAGCTGAACTACGCGTTCGCCTGCATGAGCTGACTGCACTTGACCAAATATTTTGGTTCAATTGACTGAATGTGAGCAAGAAATTTAGCGTATGAACAACTCAAGAAAACAGTGAGCCATGCAGGCCTCTGCTGTGTATTAGTATATTTAATTATACTGAAGGAAATGCTATTTTGCTCTCTCGATTTTCCCTTTCTCATATGTTTTTTAAACATCACTAATGCGATTTTACAAAATTTGTGACAATTCGAAGCAATTACCTGCATTGTGAATACAATTATAAAAAAATTTATTTGGACTAATAGATGTCAAATAAACTAAAACATATTAGGGCCTCCGCACACGGGTCGCATCACCATCGTACCCTATGCGACAAAATGTATGCAACGCATACGCTTCCTTGTCGCACACTTGTGTTCAAATGGCGAACCGCACACAGGTCGCCAGACATGCCGCATGACGCTTATCGTACAGTAGAGTCGTCAAATATCATGTATCGACATATTGATAATTCGTACTTGTGCGATAGCTAGTGACATAGTGTGCAGACAAGCAAGCGTATCATCAGCGGTGCTACATTAAAAAACAATGTAGTGCCGCTGACGATACAACTCGTGTGCCGAGACCCTTAGTCTTAAATTGCTTTATCAAACCTGCTGCCAATGCCGCTCCAGCTTTTCGAGTAATCATTGCCATTGGGAAATTCCACGGGGTAATAAGGGCAGCCACACCTAAAGGCTGTTTTAGTACAATTATTTCTCGATCTTTAGTTGGACTTGGGACTACTTCCCCGCAAATTCGTCGTGCTTCTTCCGCAAACCATTCTACAAATGCATTACCATAAGTAACTTCTCCCCGAGCTTCATTTATTGGCTTGCCAGATTCTGCGCTCATAATCGAAGCTAATTCATCTGCATTTTTTTCTATCAGATGATACCATTTCTGAAATTTAAAGATTTTTCCCAATACTTAATATAATTTTTTGTAAATATTTTCTCTTACCTTCAATAAGCTTGAACGTTCTTTGGCAGTCATCTTCGACCACTCGGAAAGTTCAAAAGCTTTCTTTGCAGCATGTACTGCTTGGTTAGCATCTTTGGGATCCATATTAGGAACCGATCCAATCACAGCTCCATTTGCCGGGTTGAAAACTTCGAATTCCTCATTATTCTGAGCTTTAACCCAATTGCCATCTATAAAGGCTTTTGTTTGTACTAATGAAGAAATCGACCTCAAACGGTGCAAGTTAAGTTTCTGACAAAAACTTTTGGAGTAAAGCATTGCAATTTTTTTTACCAAATTGATAATTGATAGTAGACTTGTTAGTTATACATCGATTTTCAAAACAGGCGATATTTACATGGTTGGAAGAAGTACGTTAAAATAAAGTAGGGTATAGACGACGGGAGCAATCCAGCAAACATCCTCGCTGTCGTTAGCCATACACAACAAACGGCTCAAAATGTGACGCGAATCCAATGTTTGTTATTTATCCCAGTTTAAAAAGAAAAAGGGAAAGAGAACATAAATAGAGAGAAAAACAAAAAAGAAAAAGCAGAAAAATTTGGGTAAGTGATTGGCGAACAGAAAAAGAAGAAATATACTATGTATTATAAAACTATTAAATCGTTTTGAGTTGTCGGATTCTAGAAATTTTTTGTGGATGGACGTAGAGAAACGATTTTGGCAATTAATAGATGTAAAGCGTTTTCCAGTAAAAGCGTTTCAACTTTTGAACTTTTTGAATAAAACACAAACGGTTTGACTTTTTTAACTAATTTTTTTTTTTATTATCGAATTTGAACATATACATTTAAGTATGAAAGTCGAATTCTTTTGCATGACCACCGCGTGCACGTTTTACGAAGTCCAATCGTTGAACCCAATTTTCGACCACTCTTTTGCATAAATCGGCCGAAATTCCAGCAATTTCGCGTTCAATATTGGCTCTGAGCTCACAAATCGTCGCCGGCTTGTTACTATAGACCAATGACTTCACATAACCCCACAGAAAATAGTCTAGAGGCGTCAAATCACACGAGCGCGGCGGCCATTCGACCGGTCCATTTCTGGAAATAATGCGCTCATCGAACTTACTCTTCAACAAATCAATTGTAGCGTGTGCTGTGTGGCTTGCGGCCCCGTCCTGTTGAAACCACATGTCGTCTAAGTCCATACCATTCAATTGCGGCCAAAAATAATCGTTTATCTTGTCGCGGTATCGATTTCCATTCACAGTAACGTGGCGATCGTTCTCGTCAACGAAAAAATATGGGCCAATTACGCCGCCGGCATGTAAACCGCACCAACCAGTGATTTTTTCAGGATGCAACGGTGCCTCATGTATCATGTGTGGATTGCTTTCTGCCCAGTAACGCATATTTTGCTTGTTGGCAAAGCCATCTAGCCAAAAGTGAGCTTCATCACTGAAGATGATTTTTCGACTTTAAACTTTCTGAACAGAACACGCATTTTTTTAATAAAATTCAATGATTTGCAATCGTTGCTCAAGTGTGTAGCGTTCCATGACGAAATGTATACTAATGAAGTTTACAAATGATAAGCGAAAAATAAAAAATATTGCGTCGTTCGCCCTCCATATCGGAAAAAAGTTGAAGCGCACCTATTGAAAAACGCCTTATATGTGTACGTACTTGTAGTCTAGCTTAATTTACTTAACGTCCTTAATATAAGTAAGTGTTGTTAAAATGTATTCGTATGGTCTTTCATATGAACCTTCTATAATTTAATCATGGGATGCCAGCACCTGCAGTAAATTTGCCTTAGACCAAGAATGGTAGAATACAAGATTGAGTCCTCCGAATTCGCCGGGTCGTAAGAGCCCATGAATAAAGCAAGGGAAATTGCTCGTTTGTGATGAGGAAGAGGGATAAAGCAATAGAAACAACCAAGCACAAGAAATTAAACGCAAACACACATACTTTGTTTTCACGGCGTCTTCCGGATGCAACAAACTGTATTGTGAGCTTTTATATTAATTTGCGCTTTAACACATAGGACTTCGTTTGTTTCGTTTAAATTTGACAAATCAAACAACTACCAAGTCCTTCCACTGTATTTTCACAAACAAGTAATTTCTGCTCATTTCGTTTCTTTTGTATTGGAAAGGGGTCTGACGTCAGTCTTATAAATTCGCGAAAAATAAAGTAACGCCGTGAATAGGCAAGAGTTATGGAGAAAATGGAATTCGAATTCGCCGTGTCGTAAGAGTCTTTTTATAAACAAACAAAAGGAAGGGGAATTACTTGTCTGTAAAGAGGAAAGGTAAGCGAAAGAAATAAAAACAACCAAACATAAAAATTATACGCATAACACAGTTTTGCAGAGGGTCTTTCACATAAAAACGCATACAACCTGCATTTGGAGTCTTTATATTAATTTGTTCTTTTACATTTTAATTTTCTTTAGTTTGTAGAAACACGCGGTTGCTTACTATCGAATCAAATATAATTTTGATTACTTAGTTTGATATTTCCTTAAATAAGCAGTTTTATCGGCACTTCGTTTTCATTAGTTTAAATCTCACAAATCACAATATTAACAAGCCATTCACTGAATTTTCACAAATATGTAATTTTTGTTTTGTTTTCCGAATTGAGCTGGGGTCAAAAACATGAAAAATAAAGGAAATGTTTTTAATGGCGCCCCTAAACTACTCAATTCGCCTTGACGAATAGTGCTGTTAGATTAAAGTGTCTAATAACACGTTCACATATAAGTAGATGATCTACTTTTTCTCGCTTAACTCAAAATCCGTAGTGAAAAAGCGCGAGTTCCCAAATAAGATTTATCTCCCAAAATCTGAGATTATAAATTAATCCTAGATAATAAAGATACTTTTTCACATATAACCCTGTGTTTTCTGTCTTATCGATAATTATTATTACGAATGAACGAAGAAACATCAAAATAAAAACTAAATGAAATGGACGCCGGCAAAGAAAACAGATTTGTGGCCATAATTTTAGTTAAATGTTTGTTAAATATTATTAATTATGCATTCATATTACAGTAAAAAAGCGTGTGTCCATAAACGCTTTGTCCTCTTATTACTTATTATAAAATGTTATTTCGAATTTCGCATGCGTATTACTGTCATAATTTTTTGCAACCTCAGTAAACGTCCCATACGGATTTCCTCCAACTGTTTATTATTACAAGCTAAATGCGTAATAATATTAGCTATTCCTTCTTCTTGTATTTTCTTCATATCGTTAGTAATAATTAAAGAAACCAAAAACACCGAAGTATTCCACCAAAATAATTTTTATGAAGAAAAAGCTCTCAAAGCAGTATTGACAGCTGATTGTAGATTTTGCACGTAATCTGCCATATGTGAACGGGTAGATTAATTTGGTGGATTTATAAGTGATTAATGCATATGTGAACGTATTATAAAGCTCTAAAAATATATGCATGATTTGAGAATCAATGCCGTTGTTTTTGGACTATTATTTTATATTAAAAATATTAAGTACAAATGTCTGCAAGCGGTCAATGTGAGGATTTCTTTGAATTCCAGGTATACTTTTAGATCCAAAGAATTTCTCTTCATGTATTTGATTTATTTTAGGAAAGCATACAAAAAATGCGGGCTTTGGATGATAACATAATACATGCGTTGAATAGTGCAATTCCAACAGAGTCGTTCAAGGGGCAGGTTAATTGTGACCGGGTCTGTAACAGCTTGTATACTCAGTTGCAGGATGTCCACAAACATCGAAAGAAAAAAATTGAGGATTGCATATTTGCTTCAGCAGAGTCCTTGAAGAAGTTACGTGAATTACGTGAATATAACCGCGAAGATGTCAGCATCGATAAAAAATTCAAGTTGGAGCAGCGTAAGGTGATTATAAATGATTGCATGTCTTCTATGCAATTTCGGGCTGGTTACCCATTATGGCCACGCAAGTGTTTCTTATAATATCAAAGTAAACCGACAAAATTTAGAAATTGTTACACACAAATGTATGCAATAATGCAAAAATGTTGTGGATAGTGTAGCCGGATTTGGACCGATGAGAGTTAGTTTTTTTTAGTAGCTTGGAAATTTAAAGCTTCCGGAGGGTCCGGTTTTCAGCTTTAGGATGAGGTATATCCCTTCCTCTATCCCACCTGTACATCTCTTTTTTTTTCAAAGCGTCGGGCATTATACTGAATATTACCCCATTCAGTATACCCAAATCAGTAATTTTCGTACATTTGGTACATTTTTGCAGCCTTATACATAATATACAAACATATGTATATATTATACTCACATTCATTGCATCACAAGTTCGTACAATTTATGTTTATACAAACATTTATCATAAATCATAATAATTACATTATCCGCTAGTCGCATTAGAAAGGACTAATTTCCATGCCGATATGGTACCGGCAATATTGGTATCATTTTCTTTTAATTATTTGAAGCTTCTTTTATCTGCTGGCATTCGTTGTACCTTTTTAAACCTTTATAACACAAATCTTGCTTTAGATTTTACGCTTGCCAAAATGTAAGTTTAAAATTATCCCTAACTTGTGTTTCATAAAAGTGAGTATCAGTACTATAAAGTTAACCTCAAATATTTCGATAGTGCCCACATTCTTTATATTGTAAATTAATTTCATATATAGAAAAAACTAAATGTTTACCTTTTATCCATTTTAAATCGTTCAATATTGATGAGAGATCGGCCTGGCGTAGATGGTCACGCTCGTTTGCTAAAACTGCTGCTCAGCTGGGGAATTGGTGTGTTACGGGACCTTCCGGCAGGAATGAAGCGAACTACAGCGGCTGTGAGCACCTTGAGAAATGCGCGCTCGCCTACGTACACATCGGTGGTAAATTCCGCGAAGTCAGCCCAATTAGCTTTGTTAAAGTTAACGTATGACTGGTGTTTCGCAGTAACAATGTCGGCAGGTCTCTCAATCGAGATGATAATGGGCAGATGGTCTGAAGCCAATGATAGCATAGGTCGCCAGACTATTGGAATTACTAGACTTGCAGTCTTTGCTAATATGTTGCCCCCACCCACATCCGTAGCAATTTGAAACCTTTCTTTTGCCGCCTGCTTTGGTTTTTCAACATTTCTCGAATTTGTATATCTTTTTGTTTTGGCTGGCATGCATACTAATTTATAAGTTGGCTCACTTTGCTGTGCCACCTCTGCGCACTTCAGATCTGTTGTGGCGCTTTGTGTTAATTCGATTGTATGCGCAATTTCTTTGCCTTAGGAAATAAATGCGTCGGGCATATTAGTCCCCCATTATAAAGGGGTCAGCCCAGAAAAAGCCTCTAACTTCAAGCAAAAACCCGATCGAAAATCATTGAATGATTCATATTTTAATTACATTTCATTTTTTAATTCCACGTTTTCATATCGCACCCTAAATACAAAAGGGTCACAACTCAAAATTTTCCACACTCGAGCTTGACTTGCTTAAAGTAGCACAGAAAACAAACTATGTGACATATCACGCTGAAATTTGCCATGTAAGCTTATAACAGTCCCACCAAAAAACAAAAAATTTATTTTTGCCATATGTCATGCGCGGACCGTTTTATTGATAACGTCTCGTTCATTTTTGAGCAGAAGGAACATTTTGAGTTGTGACCCTTTTGTATTTAAGGTGCGATATGTCTATGTAAATACATACTTGTCGCGAACATTTTTCAATATTTACATTAAAACTTTTTTTGTTGTACAGAACTTTATGAGTGATTATATACTTTAGCTAGATTTTCCATTACTACCACAGTGTATTCGGATGGTATTGGCTATATTTGAATGTAATACTTTTTAAATTAGGTCCACGCACTTAGCCATTATAAGCAACTTTTTCGTGGTAGTAATGGAAAGCCAACGATATGCTTTCAGCCTTTTTTAAGTGAAACAACACAGATTTATACCCGAGATTTATGGTATTTAAACATTATTTTTGTTGTATAATATAATTGTTAATATCCTCTAAATCCTCCAAAATGTTTTGCTTTTTTTGTTTCAGCTCCGACTATTACAATCCGAAATAAATGTGGAAGATATCGTAAATGAACGTTCATTGAAGGCCTTCAAGGAACGATGCCGATCATATCTTCATTCTGGTGCTTTATGATTATATATTTCCTAATTTTTGGTTCTTAAAATTATGTTATTAAAGTGTTTTTGTTTTTCAATTTTTTAAATTTAACTTGAAGTAACTTGTTTTTTTTTATAATAACTAATTAGAAAATGCGGTATATCATCGGTCGTCTTCGTCTAGCTCATCTAAAGTTAGGCCCAGGAAACATGCAGTTTCGACGAATTGGGTCCAGGAGGAGAGGGGTGTTAGATGAGTAGGTTTTAGAGGGCATGTGAAGAGGTGGTTAGTGTCGTGCGGGGTACCTTCACATGCCGGACATATGTTTGGTATGTCGGGTCAACTCTGGATAAGTAGGAGTTTAACCTGCTTCAGTATACAGAACGTAATTGTGCCAGTGTTACGCGTGTCTCACGGGGAAGCTGGAGCTCTTCATCTGCTATAGGTGGTTGTTGGACTCCGATTAAGGCATTCACAGGACAGGAGCTTAAGAAGGTGGTGACGGTCTCCCGATGAATGTCGTTTATTGACTGTCTCAACACTGTCTGGTCCAGTAGATTTCTGTCTGTCTCTGGCTCAAGCAGGTGCCTGCAAGGGTGAAACATGTGGTAGCACACTATCCGGAACTGCTTTCTGAGCAGCTTGTTGTGCTCCATTACAGGGATCATTTGTGCCTCATTGTGAAGGTGTTGAATAGGGCACATCAGGAGGCAACCCGTCGCTGTCCGAATAGCAGTATTAGCTTTATCCGCTGCGTGTCACCAGTTCCAGGCGACCAGAGAGGTGCAGCATAGTTTAGAACCGGCCGACCAATTGCCTAAATGTCGATAGCAACAATTCTTTGTCTTTGCCCCAAGTGCTGACGGCAAGCGATTTGGGGACCTTGTTGGGATTTTGGACCTTAGTGGCAATTGCGCTTGTGTGTGTAGAGAAGGAGAGCAAACTGTCGAAGGTTACACCCAAAATTTTGGGGTTGTTTACAGTCCGAATTGGTGTGTCATTGACTTTTAGGCAGTTTGACCTCCTTTGCTCAGGTGGTAAAAAGGTCGGTGAAATAGTTGGGCCTGCTGTGCATTCCGCTGTAGTTGTTGTGGCCTGATGGTGGTGGGCGGCCGCGCCACGGGGGGTGGTTGCTGGTGCAGAGCTCTGCAGCTGGGGGCAACGTAGTCAGTTGTCCACTCACGGGTGATGCGCAGGCCGGAACATCTCCGAAAATGGCACCAGCCATTGCAAAAATTGCATCTGACTTATGTCAAGTTCCGAGGTATTCTGGTCTGATACACGGAACAGACTGCGGGGACCAAGAGCTGCTGGTTTGTCCTAGCACTGAGGTTGTAGCAGGAGGGAAGGCTTCCTCTTAATTCGCGGGAGTTATGTTGCTCCGATAGGCTCCTTACCGTGGAGGTATGGGTTGTGGTGGGTGTTGGTGGTGCCGGCCTATCAAGGGGAGTAGTAGCCGTTGAGGCATCAGACGCCAGCTGGCGGGAACAACACGTGGCCAAATACCGCGTGGACCACTCCCTATGAGTCTTAAGGTCTGAACAGTTCTTATTGCATCCGGCAGCCCTTGGTCGGGAGAAACCCGAGTCATTCCGGTAACGTAGAACCGGCTGCCATGGGAATATGACATATCTCGTCGTACCAGTTGCTTTTTCAGGCTCCCGAAATTCGATTTCTTCTTTGTTGGTGGTATGCAGAGAGCGTAAAATGTGGTTTTGTTATGACGGCCTGTTGAGAAGTAGGAGAGTCGAAGGGCGAATCTTCCGACTGCCTGTTGCGGTAGCAGCTTTTTGATATCAGTATCATACAAGATCGTGAAAATGACAAAGTTGAGTGAACTTAAGATGCAGTACCTTAAGAAAGAGTTTGGATAGCGTAGCTGGTTAACTACTGGAAACAAAACGGAGTTACAAGCACGGTTGCGCGAGGCTATGGAGGCAGAGATCATTGATGTAGACGAATATTTGTTCTAGCTAGAAGCTGAGGAGTCACCGATCAAAATGGAAGAGAAGACAGAACCTACGGGATTTGCACCAGGTATAGACATGGGAGTGATTATGTCATCGCGGCCTTTGTAAATGAAATCGAAAATGTCAGTCGTCCTTGATGTCAGAGTTGTCCTTGAAGTTAGATGCGCAACTGGAAAAACGGGATACAGGAACATCCAAGTGAGAAGCTAAAAAGACATATATGGCGTCGCAACTGGAAACGATTGAGGTTGGGGTAGGTGCTGTGAAGACACATATGAGGTCGCAGTTGGAAACGACTGAAGATGTGAGAGATGTAGTGAAGACTTGCCTCTGTGAATTGCAAATGAATCGTCCGAATATGTAAACTAGTTGCCCGAAAGTAAAAGCTCCAACATTCGACAACACTATATCATATCCAATATTTAAGCTCCATCGGTAGAGATTCACACTCCAACTCCTTTCTCCTAATGGCCCTCTAATTCATCCTCTTTTGCTGCGACAGCTAAGGCTTCCTGTTTCGTGAGCATCCAGAAGAGGGACGGCAGCAAACTTTAAGCGCTGATCAATTTGGGTGACATTGACTTCACCGCTGTTTGATCGTACATAAAAAATAGCGGCCGTATGAAACTTTCGTAGATTTATAAGATACCCCCAATTATCCGTGAAACCAGATTCGATCCGATGCGAAGTTTCTGTGCATCGAAAAGTGCTAATTATGCAGAAGTTTTAGTAATTTTTTACAAGGAGACTTAATGTGTTACAAAAAATGAAGAATAGAGAATACCAGAAATAAAAGTTCATGGAAATCCAATTGAGCATTAAACATTAATATTAGAATATAATGCAGAATGCGTTACTTGGAAAAGGTTTATTCTTGCCCAAACGGTACAACTAAATTTGAAAACTTCAAATTTATACTGGTCAATGAACCGGAAAACTACACTAAAGAAATCAGTGCTGTTATATAATTCCAATATAAAGATATTGACATCACATGAAGTACAGCTTTGGGGCTTTACATGCTTTACTAACATCGGCATCTTACAGAGGGTACAATCCGAGGTTTTAAGAACAATATCAGTCATACATAGAGATATTCAAATACCAATTATAAATGATGGATAGCAGAGAAATTATTTAAAAAATTAGACCCGCCCGAACCCTCACGCATACAATCGGCATATCCCGTCTACAACAAAAAGAACGCGTCTTGGATATACGTACACAAACACGATTACAAATAGGAAATCGCCCATCAACTTGGCAGAACACTCACTCAACTAAGACAACTAGAGCTTATTATATTCCATTTACGAAAAACTTGTGCTGGAGGATTACAGGGAGGAAGACATTGATATCTGGCTGTTCCAAGAACCCTGATCTCGATAGCCTAAGATTAGGGATCGAGAGCAGACACTGCGATCTTTTTTATGCCCAGTCAGAAGGTGGGCCTAGGGCTTGTATCCTCGTTAGGAATACTATTAAAGTCCTTTTTGATTTCTCAATTCAGCTCACCAGACGTGGTAGTGGTCCAAGTACAATCGTTTAGTGGCCGTTATTACTATTTGGTTTCTGCATACATGCCCTACGAAAATACAACACCTCCTAAGGAAGTGGGTTGTTTATTGGACTCATTTATATCTAAGGAAGACAACATTTTCATCGGATAGATTTCAGTAGAAAGAATAGAGACAGGAAAGATAAAATGTGGGTAGTAACACGGATAAATTAGTTTGAGGTCACTCTTCTACAAATCTCTTGGAATCGTTGATGAATCTTAAGAGATCCGGAAGAGGAAGAGTATGAACTTTATCCAGACTCAGTATATTGCAACCCAATATCCTAAGTCTGATTCTATAAAACGCCGGACAGCTACAGAGAAAATGCTCTGCAGTGTCGCAATCCTCAAGACAGGATGGGCATATCTGGCTGTCGACGACCCCCATGGCAGTCATATGTTGACCACAGGCGGTGTGGCCTGTGATTACACCCACCAGTACTCTGTGTCAGACATACCATTTGGGAAAGCAGCGAGATAAATGATAGGGGTCAATCTCACTTTGATTTTATTAGTCGTAATCTTCTTATTTGGAGCAAGGGCAACACCCTCACGTATGGGGTATTCCCAGCATCGGAAACGTCAAACATTTGGGAGGAGGTTCTTGATATCACTCTTGGTTGGACTCCCTGCCATTAAATTTCCAAACTTGTAGCTGCGGTTACTGGTCATTGGACGATCGGCACTCACGCAGAAAAGCTGGGTTTACCATTTAATCCCTACTGCAGAAGCTGTGGGAAACTTTCTGAGAAGAAGACTATTGAGTACTTTTTCTGTAAATGTCGGGGTTTGGCAACCAGACGATTAAGGTCACTGCGTGCTCCTTTATTCGACAGCCTGTGACGCAGTTCCAACCTAAATCCTGTCAACCTTATTCATTACATCAACAACTCTGGTTGGTTATACATAGGTATTTCCCTGTTGGAGGTCTCATGAAGGTTTCAAAACGGTTACTTCAACCCATTCACTTACCTACCACAGCCGTGGGATCTTACCTGAGCAATTTTCAGCAAAAAGTTCACAATCGATGGAGCTGTCAAAATTCTCGAATCGTGAAAGAACTTGCTATTTCGTCATTAGCGTTACATGTAACGTGGAAATTAAACGATGTAATTTTATATAAGTATATGTGTGCGATCCAATTTTTCAACTACATTTGGAAACTTGCACGTTCTTTGCCACACAATTTTCGGCAAATTCCTTTCCCGTTTGGTTTGCGGAAACTTTATCCAATTGGTTGATTTGCTTAGTATTAAGCGATAAAATTGGTTGATTTGCTTAGTATTAAGCGATAAATTAACCAATTCGTATTAACTAACGAAGTGCATTATTGGTCCATATTTCGCAAAACAGGTTTGCATTTTTTGCACATTTGGTAAGGCACCGGTTATTGTTTTATCATTTTCTGCGAGCCGATGTTGGATCCAAATTGTCTATTTTTGAAAGCCTTTTTCCTATTTTCAAGATTCATGAACATCACCATGGTATGTTATAAAATAGATTTAAAATTTGAATAACAAACACTTAGGTTTTTTAAGTTATTATGCATTTCAATTCCAAGCATATACTATTTCGAAGTTGAAGACCCCTAAGAGTCCGCAAATGTTTTAACACATTGTGTGCGGGACACGTAAAAATACGTTTTTCGCAAACTGTGGGTAGAGCGCGGGTCACGTAGTTATACGTTTTTATAGATGGGTGGTAGAATAAGGGAAATAAAGATATACGGGTTATTAATGTTTGTTGTTACCCTTTCTCATACCTAGTATTACGATGTACAAACATATACAAATCAAAATAATAACGGTAAATTGAGTTTAACAGTAAACATCATACGAGCAAATTTAAAATTCGCGCACATTTTTCAATAAATTACCCGCTCCAGCCGTAATGCACTGGCACAAGACGCCCGACCACAATGTGTTAACTACGTCACCAGAGGTACTACAGGTAATATACATGACAACAAAAGAAATAAGGATTTAGTGCTGCAAAACCATATAAAAAAATATCCGAAGACGAGTTTAAAATTCCGATTCATTTACTCCTTAGCATAATCCTTGTAGGTTCAGCGGAGAAACTTTTTCCGAACTTAGCGGCATTGTTTTCTATATTCTTCTATATTTATCCTGTTTCTCAAGCCGATCGAACAACTCTTCTCTATAACTATAATAAATTATTATTCGAAATGGGTACTATTTGCTGTTACACAAGTATTTAAACGATTAGGCTATTCAGCTATTGCAGTACGAATGATTTCCAGGGACATTGACGTCGCTGCTTAAAGATTGCTTGAGTCTCCAAATTTATGTGGGGCCTTCGATAGGCTATGGTCTCAAATTTTGTGTAGTCGAATGGATTCACATCTGGACTTCCAGATGGCCATTCTTCTGCGGCTATGAGCCTAGGAATATTTTTTTAAACACTGTTGGGTGGTTTTTGCCTTATGAGCTGGAGCAGAATCTTGCTGGAAGATTCAACGCTCTCCATTGCAGAAAGTACTGCTGAACTGGTTCACCATGCCTTCTAAGACATCCTTCTGGTACACTTTTGCCCCGGTCTTAACCTCTTTTTCTCAAAAATGAAAAGGTGTAATGCCTTTACAAGACACTCCTCAATGCATTATATTATATTAAATATATAATTTGTGGAAATGTTGAATTTTTATTGTCCTATTTTCATATGAAATACGAAATATTTTCACATAGTGTATGACAATATTTTCGTAAAAGAGGCCGAAGAAATCGCTATTAACTATCCAAACAAACAAAAATTTACCCAATTTTTCTGTTGACGACTTTGTTTTTCGGTGCGGCCTTCGTTTTTTTAAAAGGCCATTTCTTTAATAGTCATTTTACGCTTTAGCATGTTACGTTGTAAAAGTTTTTCGTTTTTAATTATAAAATCACTTAACTTTTAAACATCTGAAAATTATGTATGGTATTATAATATGCGAATTTTTGAACTCGTCAGAGTAGGTTACATCTCGATAGCCAAGTTTCTGTTTTTCGATTTTCGGCGAATTTTAATTGATGCCCTCCTTTTGGTGGATTATTGGCTTCCTGAAATTATAAATTAAATATTTAAATTCAAAATTATTTCTGCATTTATAAGATGGTTACCAATCGTTTTTCCATTTTTGCTTTAATATCGCTGGCCAATGTTAGAAAAGCTTCTTCCACATTGATACTGGCTTTAGCAGATGTCTCCATGAATTTTATCCCATATTCTACGGCTAATTGCTCTCCTCGCTCCCGAGAAACCTTTATTGAAGAGATATAGAACCGATTGGCTAATTTAATACAATTGTATATTTCAGATTGCTAGCAGGTCATAACCAAAGTCAGTGAAGTTTCTCAACGAATCACCGCCTTTTACTTTATTTATATAAATACGCCAATACTATAATATTTATATGTATAGTAAGCATCACGGTGGACAGAATACAGAAGTTTGCACCTTCTGAAAATAGCTCTTTATTTTTCCGACAACCGAAGACGTCAAAACAAACAGAAGGAGGAGAAGTTATTTATTTGTAAATATTTAGTGACTGGCTTGATAATATTGTGACTTTTATATTGAAGACACTAATACAAATAAAGGGCCGCATCTTAAACTGCGAAAGCACGTAATATAAGAATGCCCCCAAATGCAGTTTTTGTGTTTCTTGCTGATTAGTGATTATTCAGTGAATGGCCTAGTAATATTCTGATTTTTATATTATAAACGAAACTAACAAAAAATGAAGCGCATTATAACCATACCTCCAAATACAGTTTTTTGCCGATAACGCAGTGGTAAGGAAGTGTGTGTGTGTATGGTTTTATGTATAGTCTCTAATTTAAAAATGAATACAAAGATGTCATCAAAACCAGTGGCAACGGACGGTGGCGTGAACATTGAAGCAGCGACGGCGGCAGTGACAGAGAAGTAGTAGAGAGGACAGCAGCAACTGTGATAGTGGACAGCCGGAATGACTCGGAGTTTTCCCGACTAAGGCCTGCCGCCCTACAGGGTCCGGCACTCGAAGTGTAACTAACTTCAGACCGCTCTTACCAGCTGTCTGTTAGTTGGCTAAATGACAGCGCAGAGTATTGTTTACAAGCGCGCGGAAGTATTTTTCCGAGAGTAAACGCGAAAAAAGAAAATCAGTATTTGATTTTAAACTTAATACTGTGATTGCATTATATTTGGCTGGGAAATCACAATGAGCGATTGCTCGTGAGCTCGAGCACCTTAAAGTCAATAAAGATTTTGTTTATCGCACCATTACTCATTACAATGATACTGGTAACATCGCAAAACATCATGGAGGCGGTCATCAAAAGACTGCAACGTCACGTGAAATGGTTCAAAAAGTGAAGAAACGATTTGAGCGAAATCCTCGACGAAGTGTTAATTAAATGTCAAAAGAACTGACAATATCTGACAGTATCATACGCCGCATACTGAAAAATTATCTCAAAGTCCGAAATGCACATAATCTCAAACCAAAGCAGCAACAAGTCAGACTTGAGAGAGCGAAGGAGTTGCTTCGCTTGGTCAATTTCTGAACATTATGTTTTCTGACGACGAGAAAATTTTTCAAATTGAGCAATTCGTAAACTACCAAAACGATAGGGGTTATTTGACTGACCGTTCATACGAGAATTTGAGTCATCGATTGGCCAACAGGAGGCAGAACCCGCCACAGGTAAAAGGTTGGGCCACTGTAACCGGAGAAGGGCGCTCCCCAATCGTTTTCATTGAGCTTGGCGTCAGGGTAAATGCGAAATATTATCGGGAAAGTATTCTGGAGGTTGCTTTAAACCTGATCCAAGAATGGCTAAAAAATAACGTTTCGAACTTCATATCGTTCACACAATGGCTCTCAAATTCACCAGACGCGAGTCCGTTAGATTATTCTTTTTGGGCCATTTTGGAAAGCAAGGTCCGAACTAAAAGATTCACCAGTTCGAGGCGCCATTGTCCGCGAGTGGGCCAAAATACCTGCAAGTCACATTCGGGCAGCTTGCGGTTCGCTTCTGGACCGTCTCAAGGCAAAAGGTGGTCATATCGAGCAACAGTAATTCTTATTTTCACACATTTTTTACTTTGAATTGAATAAACACTAAATTTATGGCCGTTTTAATTGGTTACACTTCGAGGGACGGACCCTGTAGTAAACTAGCCCTGTCTAGTGTACCGTACTTAATCCCTTATTTATCGTCTCAGAAGCAATCCTACGCAGCAAGTTTGCTCCAAATACTTCTTGTTGCTGTTGTAGCAGATTAAACATTCCCCATGCATATACAAGAAATGCTGCTGAAGTGACAGTCCTTGGCCGGATATAAATCCGGGTCGTTCCGGTTATGGATTGTCGTGGGAACGCTCCAAATACTTCTCTTAAGAGCTGGTATCGACCCTGGAACAAAGGTATTCTACTGCTGCATCTGCTACAAACGGTCCTGCAAACTGCCGCCACAAATCAAACCTTAACGGTTAGGAAGCTCATCGGTGCAACACCACTCTCAACTCGGACCCCACAACCCTCTTGCTTTAACCCAAGTGCGGGGACAAACCAGCAGCTCTTGGTCCCCCTCTATGTCTGCTCCGTATGTCAGACCAGGGTTCCTCGGAACCTGACAAGTGCAATTTAGCAATGGTTGGTGCCACTTTTGAAGGTGCTCTGGCTTGCGCACCACAAGTGAGTGGACACATGACTACGTTGCCCTCTGCTGCAGAGCCCTGCATCCGCAGCCTACCCACTACAATCAGGCCAATGCAACTACTGCGCAACGCACAGCAAGCCCAATGGAGATAACCTCACGCGTCCCTCACTCCCGGTGTTACGACAATACTCCCGAGGAGCTTCAAGCTCCTCCAACTGAACTGCAACGGACTCATGACCAAAATTCGTACCAAAACTGCTCAATTTTGACCAAAAGCAGCATCGCATGAACATTGCTAATGAGATGTTGGACTCTGTCCGCGACGACCCAAATTTGCTCCAGAGGGCCTTAACTGGTGACGAATCGTGGACGAAGCTGCCGCACGAACCAAGACCAAAAAAGCGCGCCAAGTTTGGTCGAATGTAAAAGTTTCATCATGAGTTCTTGCCACAGGGTAAAACGGCAAATAAGGAATATTACCTGCAAGTTATGCGCAATTCGCGCGAAGAAATCGGACAGAAACGCCCGACTTTGTGGAAGAACAAAAATTAGCTCTTGCAGCCGATAACGCCCCTGCTCTCACATCGTTGCTTGTGCACGACTTTTTGGCCAAATATTCGCTATTAAGAAAAACAACTTTTTCTTAATTTTGGTGTTTCACCGAGATTCGACCTATGTTCTTTCCTTTCACGGCCGGCTACGGAGGCCGCATTTAGAAACAACTTTTTTATTTCTATCATTTGATGTTTGATGCACGGAGATTCGAGCCTGTGCATTTCCGAGTGGCAGTCGCACACCCACCCATTCGGCTAACTCGAAGCCAGATCGATCAGGTTTTGAGGATGTTGTGAGAGATACGCTTCTAGTGCTTTAGATGTACGTACGATCCGAGGACCCAACATCGACTCCGATCATTATCTTGCTGCACCCAAACTACGCACACGCCTCTGTGCAGCAAAATCTAGTAGGTAGATATACGCAAAGAATGTTCGACAACAAAAAGTTGCAATCCCAACAGACATGCGAAGATTCGCGACTCGAATCTCATTCTTGCTCTCAGAGAGTGCTGTCCAACAATCCATCATGCACGAGCAATGAAGCAACATTTCTCGCTCTCTACGTACCGCCGCCGATGAAGAAATCGGATTCCGGCGAGCCAGTTGGTACGACGAGAAATGCCATGCTGCCGTAGAAAGAACAGATGCGATGGGGCGCAACGCGAGCGATATGAGATCGCTACCGGGAGCTAAAAAAGGAAGAGAGACGTATTATCAGACAGAAAAGACGAGAGGGCGAAATACGTGAGTGCGTGGAGCTTGAGATGCTGGTGAATAGGAAGAATGTCCGAAAATTGTACCAGAATGTTCGGCGGCTTACAGAAGATTTTAATACCGGGTCGTTTTCCTGTAAGAACAAAGACAGTGATCTGGTGACTGACTCCAGAGCGTACTTAAATTATGGAAGAGACACTTCTCGAACCTGTTAAAAAGTGACAATTGAGCATGTTACAGAGAATGTGAAGATCGCGATATCCCGATCGTTAACGACGGAACTGTCGTTCCGCTACCCGACCGTGATGAGGTGAGAATAGCGATAACGCGGCTAAAGAACAAAGAATTCCTGCCGATTGCTACTAGATGATATTTATCAGTCGAGACTCCCGTCAGGGCTGAAGAGGTGGTCTGCCAACTATCTGAGCGGTCGTCACTCATCAGTGATTTATAGTGACCATTCATCTAAATAGAGGAAAATCCTCACCGACCTTTCTAGCTTTTTCACTGCGAGGAATCATCAACTTTCCCCCACTAAGTACACGTCGAAAAGGAGGTCCAATTGCCCCTCAAGGTAAAAGTCGATGACACACCAATTCCGACTGTAAACAATCCCAACATTTTGGGTGTAACCTTCGACAGTTTGCTCTCCTTCTCTGCACACACAACCGCAATTGCCACTAAAATCCAAAATCGCAACAAGGTCCTCAAATCGCTTGCCGGCAGCACTTGGGGCAGAGACAAAGAATTGTTGCTATCGAGATTTAAGGTAATTGGCCGGCAGGTTCTAACCCATGCTGCGCCTGTCTGGTCGCCTGGAACCAGTGACACGCAGTGGATAAAGCTCCAGACATGAAAAAACACTGCCATTCGGACAGCGACGGGTTGCCTCCTGATGTCCCCAATACAACACCTTCACGACGAGGCCAATACGCTACCTGTTAAGGAGCATAACTAACTGCTCAGCAAGCAGTTCCTGTTAGGGTGCTACCGTACTGAACATTTATTGAGTGAAGTTCTACATGTTGAAAAAATAGTTGAGAGAAACCCAAGTTATGTCTATTTACTGTCTTGTTAACATTTGATTTAGGTGATTTAGAATATTTGCTTGTCTTTTTGCTGTACTTGAACTCGCCAATGATACCTTTTTAAGGTATTTATTACATCGATTTCGTTTTTGGGGTTACTCTCTCAGCGTTATGGAAGTTGGACTATGTTTGTTCTACAACTATACAGCTAACTCCTTTATTAAAATATGAATTTTCAATTAAAGATTTAAACATTTTTGTAGCAATCACAGCAAATATGAATTATGTACAGCATAAAGTCAAAATTATTGTTAGTTAAGAGATTTTTTTGTAATAAAGGGTGTTTCAAACGCGACGGTTAGATGTCAGTAGTGAATAATTCCTAGAAGGATTTTTTATGTCATCTGTGACAATAGAACAACAGAGTAAAATTATTGAAACTTATTATGAAAATGGAATTTGGAGGAGCATTTTGAAAGAAGCTTTGACGCACCCCGCGTTGTAACGCTATGAAAGAAGAAGAAGATTATGAAAATGGAAGGTTTTTAAGAACAAAATCTCGCAAAATTCGAGATTTGTTTGAAGGAAATAATCGTCCGAATGAGTCGACAATTCAAAGGTTGGTGAACAAATTTTGAGAAACTGGATCTATCGAGAATACTATGCCGTTTTCACGGCAGTCGGTTCTACGTTACCGAAACGACCCAGATTTATATCCGGCCAAGGATTGCCACTCCAGCAGCATTCCTCCTTATGTATGAATGGGGAATGTTTATGCTGATATAACAACAACAAGAATACAACAAGCACTGGTAGACCAAAAATTGGATGTTTTATTGAGAATGTTGTATCTGTAGCGTAAAGTATTGCTGAACAACCTTCAACATTGTTCTCAAATGTTAGGCCTTCATGAATAGACTGTTTGGTGGATTTTACCTAGAGACGTGCGCATGGTGGACATTTAAATGATGCCAATTTTCACATATTATTGTTAGGAGCCGTATTTTTAATAAATATAGTGAAATCTCAATTTAAATTTTTACATGCTTAAAAAAAACATATTTAGGCACGTCTTTTAAAAGATCCTTTATATAATATTGTATTTTCTCCTAACTTTAGCTGTTGGGCTGAAAATTTTTTTTTATGAATTCGTAAGGTTTAAGGATAAACGTTGGAGAATTTTAAAGTTTTTATAACAATTTAAAAAATGCAAAATTAATGTACATACATATATACATAAATGAGTAGGAGTAATACACACCTGACGCTTATCATTGAGTTCACATTTATTACCCAATAGCATCTTTTCTACGTCTGCGGATGCATTTTCTTCTATATTCCGTATCCAATTTTTAATATTTTCGAAAGATTTTTCTTGTGTAATATCGTAAACTAACATGATACCCATAGCTCCTCTGTAATAAGCAGTGGTTATTGTCCGAAAGCGTTCTTGGCCCGCAGTATCCCTAAAAAAAAGCTTTATAGTTGAAAGTTTCTATATACCGTATATATTACCATATTTGAAGCTTAATTTTTCTTCCGTCTAATTCAATTGTTCTAATTTTAAAGTCGATACCTATAACGGAAGAATAGTTATTAAAAATTAGTATATAAGGAACGTAAACTTGTAAATATAATGTAATCAAGAATTTAAAATTGAAATATTAACATATTGCATTTAAAGCAATGTCGTTGCTTATGTAAATATCTCGCTTCTAAGCATGAACGTCAAAATCGATGTTTTTCAACTTATGATCTGGAGGCTGATTTTACATATTTCAAGTCTCATTCTTGAATTATTAAAATAAGTTAGTCGTGTTGTCTAAAACTATAATCCTTTCATAATATTTCATAAAATAGTATCCAATAAAAATTGTTCATAAAAATTATTTAAAAATAAATAGAAAATAATTTCAAGTGCTAAATGTGTGTTTGACAATATTGAGTAATAGAAATTTGGGCAAAAGTATGCTCTTGGTAGGACAAGGCATTAAACTGATACACCTAAAAATAAAGGCGGCTCTAACTATTTTCCATTACCCTTATTAAAGTTGACTCTAACTCAAATCGATATTTTCGCCCCATAGAGTTTATGTTTCTATTTTTGTGTGTTTGGTTGGAATAAACACAATGTACATATGTACTTAGTCTTCACGACGTAGAGAATAATGAGATGACGCCTATAGTGGTTCCGTTAATTTACTCTCAGCGAGTTTTACAATTTCAGTGACGTCCTCCTAGCCCAATTGGATATCAATGTGACCAGGTTACCATTTTAGAATAACAAATAGAACGAGATAAAACTAAAATACAAGTTGACAAAACATATTGTATAGCGAATTAAACGATGAGAGAAGAAAATTGATTTTTAGTTATTGTAAAATCTAACGATATAGAATTCGAGATCTCCGGAATAAGAAATTTAATGCGTTACTAAACAAATTCACAATGATTGTCACCTTGAATTCAATTAAACACAAAAGAAACCGATAGAATCGTCCTTCTGCGCTCAAGCGACTTTAATCCATTTAATAACAAGCGTATAACAAGGCAGACAATTTTAGAGAGCTTAATAGTACGAGATCCGCCTGCGTGATTTATACGTTCATATGTTTGATTAATAAAATATAATTTTTATCGATATTTATAACTAAGCCAATGCAAATCCGCAAAGGTGGCCATCCAAATTTGGCCGCAATTAATTTTTATTAAAATGTAATTAATTATTTATTTTTGAACAATTACGTCGACTTGTAATTGTTAAAAAATATATTTCATCAGAAAGAAATATACCTGAGTTACCGAAAAAGTTCAATCCATCCCTCACTTGGCCGTAACCTAATGTCAGCCAGGTATAAACAGGTACATATTATCATATTATACATACCAAATTGAAGATGAATGTTTTCTCTACGTGATGAGATATATGTAGGTATATATACATATATATATATATAATTGGCGCGTACACTCTTTTTGGGTGTTTGGCCGAGCTCCTCCTCCTATTTGTGGTGTGCCACTTGATGTTGTTCGACAAATGGAGGGACCTACAGTTTCAAGCCGACTCCGAACGGCAGATATTTTTATGAGGAGCTTTTTCATGGCAGAAATCGGAGGTTTTCCATTGCCTGCCGAGGGGCGACCGCTATTGGAAAAATATTTTTCTTAATTTTGGTATTTCGCCGAGATTCCAACCGACGTTCTCTCTGTGAATTCCGAATGGTAGTCACGGACCAACCCATTCGGCTACGGCGGCCGCCGATGAGATATAGGTGCCTACGCAAAAATGTCCGCAAATAGTGGTTGCCAACGATTAAAGATAAATAAAGGGTGCTCAACTAGTAGCTCTGTTATTTGCTTGGAGTGGTGGCCTTTCCAATTTCTTATGGCCCATATTGAACCATATGGACCTAGACGACATATGGTTCCAGCAGGACAGCGCTACGTGCCACATAGCAAACGTCATTTTATTCCATTTCAACATCTACCCGCCCTTATTGAAAAACCCTTTATTTGTGGTGTGCGTTTTGATGTTGTTTCAAACGGCAAATATTATATTTTTATGAGGAGCTTTTTCATGGCAGAAATACATTCGGAGGTTTGTCATTGCCTGCCGAGGAATGACTCGGATTTTCTCGACTGTTGCCCCAAATAAACTAGCCCTGTTAGACGGAACAGTTCAAACTTCTCTGACCCGTACACAATGAAATTACTGTTTTCCGCGTCTGTTTGATCAACGTTGGAATATGCTTCATTTATTTTGAGACCTTATCACCAATTTGCTATCACAAGAATAGAAAGGGTACAAAAGATCTTTCTTAAATATGCCCTTAGATCTCTATAATTGTCTGTTTCATATTCCCCTTGTTGTTGTTGTAGCAGTAGTACAAGCCCCGTCAGTGTAGGGTATATCACCGGTCGTCTTCGACTAGCTCATCTAAAGGGAGGTCCAGGAAACAAGCGGTTTCGACAGGTTGGATCCAGAGGGAGAGCGGTGTGAGATGAGTAGGTTTTCAGGGGTATGTGAAAAAGTGATTAGCGTCGTGTGGGGTGCCTTCACATGTCGGGCATATGTTTAGTATGGCGAGGTCAATTTTGGATAAGTAGGAGTTTAACCTGCTTCAACATCCAGAACGTAATTGTGCCAGTGTCACGCGGGTCTCACGGGGAAGCTGAAGCTCTTCATCTGTTGTAGGTGGTGGTTGGACTCCGATTACGGCATTCGGTGGCTGGTGGTCGGAAGCTTAAGAAGATGGTAACGGTATCCCGATGAATGTTGTTTAATGTCTGTTTGGCCCAGTAAATGTCAATTGCTTTATTGAAGCGAGCCGCAGCAGCTGTGAGCACCTTTCGTTCGCCTGCGCGTACATCAGTGGGGATGGGAAGAGCGACGAAGGTGTCCTCAGTGTATTCCAAGAAACCGGCCCTATTAGCTTTGTTAAAGTTAATATGGGATCGGTGGTTCGCGAAACAAAGTCGGCAGATCTCTCAATCGAAACGATAATGGGCAAGTGGTCTGATGCAAGCGAATCTAAGTTAAGCTGTTTATCAGACCAGCGCTAGCAATTGTTATATCAGGCGAGCTGCTGCAATTGCCCACTACCCAGGAGGGGGGCGTCGTCGATCACAATGCTGAATTTCGAAACGTCCATCTACTGTGCATTGAAGTCACCTACAACCAATCGGTTTTCACCTCTGATGAGCGCACCTATATCAGGGTAATATCCTGACGGGCAGCGGGTGACAGGGGGTATGTATATATTAAAGATTTCGAGCTCGGCATCGCCTGACCGGACAGCAATAACTTGACATTCTAAGGTGCTGTCCCTGCGGTCAATGCCTTCATCAATGAGACGATACTGCACCGTGTGGTGGACTATGAACGTTAGGCCACCACCGTTGTCTCGCTCGCGATCATGTCTGTGCACGTTATAGCCATCCCTAGTTATCAGAGAAAAGCTAGCGTGTAGCTTGGTTTCTTGGACTCAGCTATTGAGATTCCGTGTCGGAATCGGGTGGCCCAAGGACCCTCGTCTGACACACGGGACAGACTGTGCGGGTGACCAAGAACTGCTTGATTGTCCCCACACTGGGGTTGGAGCAGAAGGAAAGGGCTGTGTTGGGGGAATTGTGTTGCGCCGATAGGCTCCTTACCGTGGTGGTATCGGTTGTGGTGGCGGTTGGAAGAGCCGGCTTATCAGGGCGTAGTAACCGTTGAGGCATCGGACGCCTGCTGGCGGGAGCAACACGTGACCACATACCGTGTGGACCACTCCCTGTGTGACTTAAGGCCTGAACAGGCCTTAAGGTGGCTCCACCCGATGCCCTTATTGCACCTAACCAAGGTGGTGTTCCGGTGGAGCCGTTTATGGCATGAACAGCAATAGAATGGCTCAGGGTTGGATTCGATACCAGCCCTGAGAAGAAGTATTTGGAAAAAGATTGCTGCAAGCAGTTGCTCCTGTGACGTAAGAAGTGGGGTGATAAAGGGTTCACTAGACAGGGCTAGTTTACTGGGGCAGCCCTTGGTCGGGAAAAACCCGAGTCATTCTGGTAACGTAAATCGTCTGCCATGGGAATGCCCACGACGGACAATTCTATCGCTTTCTTTTGTGTCGAATTGAATTCAAGGTGACATTGATTGTGCGTTTCTTTTGCAACGCACTAACTTTCTTATTCCGTCGAGAACTTTACGATACTCTTACTCTTTTTATCTCAAGATATTCAAAACGAATTTTGAGTCCAATGCAGGTATTGTTCGCACTCTGTGCGAATTTAACTAGAGCGCGAATTCCATATCTTTGCTTTTACAATAACTAAAAATCAATTCTCTTCTTTATTACATTATTTAATTCGCTAATATCATCGTATTCTTGTTAATTAAGTTTATTTTAGTTTTATATTATCTTACTTGTCATTCTATTAATATTGCTTATATATATTAGCACTAAGGCAATAGTCAGCGTATATGGTAGCACAAATAAGTAAAAAAAAAAAGGTTTCTGAGCGGGCACAAATTAAAACTTTTGTTTTCCGAAATAGAGACCAATTTGGTAAGTTGAAAAGTTCTGATAAACTCATCAGGGCAGGGTCTGCAGCAGATTTTCACGGTCCAGAACTATATTGTGGTGTCAAATGGGCAGAAGCTAAATGCTGGGTAAATAGTTGTGAAAATACTCAAGGAATTCCCCAATGGGAGTTCATAAAATAAGTCCTTCAAGCTAAAAGTCTTATTCGATCTTTTGCATACATTAGGGATCTGCATAACAAGCATAAAGTAGGCATAAGGTATTTGGTTTTCTGTTAGGCCACTATTACATAAATTATCATCTCTTATGAATAAATTTTGGAAATGAGACAGACTGTAGACTGTCTCGAGGATGATGATGTCTATTGCCTACTGCTTTGGTAAAAACAACATGTACATCTTTCATCAAGATCAAATGGATCCGAATGTAATCAAAAATGTTCTTGTTGCTATTTGTTTACAAGGTGGAAAATGTAATGAAAGAATTGGCTTTCAACCAATTCCCAATCTGAGTCAGGGAACATCTTGGTTCAATAAAACCTGATATAATACATTTAAGGGAGTAGCGCCAGTCAATAGGTATAGTATTAACTACTTCTAAAACATGTAGTACGATACAAAATATCTTTTAGGTCGAAGTGTCGGCTAAGCGGCACACTACAGATACAAAATTATTATTTTTACATACATAAATTTTACTATAAAACCGTGTTCCATTCATATTATAAAGTATAAAATCTTAGTTAAATTCTAACTGGGTTAACAATTGTGTTATGCATTTCTCTTTAATGATATTTCAACGCACAAGTAAACAGAGTCGAAAAAATCGTAGTTTTTTACGTTTTCTCTGGATTCATTAGGGTCCTATTTGAATTCTATTAGACTTGCTTTTTCCAATCTGGTTGGTGGGTGGCGCCACGCCCTCTCCCGCTCTGTTCACAACCAAAAACATTGTAGTAGTAATGAAAAGTAGAGGCACACTTATTTTCGGATTTTCCCAAGAGAAAATGCTAATTCCAAACAGAGATTTATTAATAAATTGGTGTGCAGGTATTTCGAAAATTTGGTTTCAAATCAAATTTTTGATGCTTGAATATAAGCAAGTTTTCAATTTTTCTGAATGGGGTCATTTAATATTAATATACCATAATATGAATAATCCGAAATCATCGAGCCAATGATTAGCCCGTATGCGGGAAAATTTTTATTCTTTTAGTTATTATTACGGCTACGATCAACTATCAATTAACATTAAAAATGCAAACGTCTTTTAAAATGTTGCTACAAATTTTATATAAAAAGAAAGAAAACTTACCTATTGTTGAGATAAAGGTCGTGTTAAATGCATCTTCTGAAAAACGAAATAAAATGCAAGTTTTCCCTACGCCGGAATCACCAATTAGGAGCAGCTTAAACAGATAATCGTATGTTTTTGCCATAGCTTTGGTAGCTTTTAAATAATTTTATAAGTATGTCCAGCGAATTTGCATGTACCTCGGTATGGTATTCTGACACAACAGCTTAAACGCGCATTAATTGTACAAATATACATTAGGCAAAACTTGCATTAGATATTTTACTGATAGAGGTAGCAGGAATAAAATCACAACATTTGACAAATTTTAATTCTGCAAAGGCGGCGGAGGTTTGCTTTATACCGTACAAATAATACATATATATATTTGATTATTTAGTTAGATCCATATACATACAAAAATAACTTTGGCATGAGATTCACAATGATAATCGATGGTCGATAATCATCGATATTTAGCTACCATAAGCCATAGCATTAACCATAGGGATATTTATGCACCAGTTATTGGTGCAATAGCCATAAGCAGCTGATATTTACATATAATATCGCATATTTGTGCATTTCAAAGTGCAGAAACTGAAGAAAAGATAATAACAACACAATGCAAAAATTACAAAGCAACAAAATACTATACAACACAGTGCAACTGGGTATGGTTACAACGAAAACCAAAATATAAGCCCAGAGTAGAGGTGACATAATCATAACGCCATAAATTTGTTGATCGAACCAGTATATGGGCGACATTGTAATCGATTATAATTCCGTTGTCATAACCATAACCAAATTCATCGTTGATCTTATTACTCATTAGCTGGGTATGTTGCCTCACAAGTACATACATATATGTATATAGTTGCTCACAATAATTTATCTATGTCTGTTTCCCAATGACTTTGGGCATTGCAGGAGAGACACCCCTCCTGAATGCGAAACCACCCGAAAGCTTTAAATCGGTTCCAAAGATGGTCATTGAGGATGAATGAACCGTAATTTCTCGTATAACAGACTGATAAGCCAACAAGAACATCTGTTCTGTTTGCTTAAATACGTTGGCACTTTCCAATTACCTTTTAGAGGTGCTCCTCCAGAATGCGGTTGAATCTTTCAACTATTCCATGCGATTGCTGCTGCAAGGGTGTTGTACGTGTTTTCTTAATTCCCAACAAGCAACACAGCTCTCTTCTGACCACTTACTGAAATAATCCAAAACAACGAGCACATACATACATATATATTGCCGGAGTCACTAGTTAGTAACGGACCCGACGCATCCATGTCCAATCGCTCAAATGTTGAACCCACGTTCTATTGCAGTAATGTTCCACGACTTCCCTTCTTTGGATCTTTTGTTGTCAAACACAATACCCAATTTCGAATACATTCGGTAACTGATTCTCTGCAACTTACCCAGTAAGCCTCTGCTTTCTTCCCATTGTGGAATTTCTCTAATTCGGATATAATTATGGAACTATGATTAGATTATGGGAATGATTTCCGTCTTAGCTTTACCATACGCGATGTAGAACTCTATCAACTATTTTAAGGCTATTCCATTGCACCCAACATGCTTCTAGCCACATAACTTTCTATCCTAATTTCAGCTTGAGATTCATGATCTTTGCAGGTGAGCATTATTCTCTCGGATCTATAGACTTTTCTCAATGCTTACACTCTATAGCACAAGGTCGCCGAGGTAGTGCATCAGCATTTCCGTGTTCTCTTTTACGATGCTAAACCTCGAAGTCGTAGTTTCCGATCCATTGTGCAATTTGTCTTTCTGGATGCTTAAACTGTGTTCCCCTCCTGCTGCGGCAGGCACCGTGATCTTAAACTCGATCCAGGCAATGGGTATTGTCATTTGGGCGATGGCTCACCCTGAAGTATGGTACGGCGTGAGAACGATGACCAAGAGCTGCCATCTCCTAATCCAAGGTGTTACGCGTCACCGCCCATTGGGTGATTTGCAGCGAGGAAGTTAATTCGGCTGTTGTATAAAGGCGCTCCTAAAAATTTGGCAAAAATCATATCGCGGGGCTGTCAAAGGCGGAAGTGTCCCCGTTTGAAGAACATGTTCGCGAATCAGTCCTCAAAGCTGTAAAAAGCGAGAAGATCCTCGTAGAGCAGCAACAGCTGCTAGAGGACGCGTTAGGTATCGATCTAGCGGTTCTAATCAGCAATCACCACCGCCGTTCCTGCCAAGCACAAGATCTGATTCTGATCGGACTGGTAACCGATCGGAGGTACTCCAGCTGAGACAGCGGGTGCCATCTCCAGTAAAAAGGGGTTACAAACCTATTCGGACGCTGTCAAAGGCATTCGTTTGGCAGTGCTTCACAAGAACTATCCTGTGGAGACCCTAGGCCAAGAAGATCTTACTGTGCCCTAAGCGCCATAATGGATGAGATTTTCAAAGGGTGGCCTCACCCGCTAGCCTTTTGCGGGGTTTATTTTAAGACGGGTTTTCTACTTGTAGACTGCAAGGACGAGAATACCGCGGAGTGGTTTACAGGCGTGGTGCCCAAGTAGTGGCATCGGCAAACTTTGCATAAGGTAACAACAGCGTTCTTCACACGAGGTACAGAGCCTGGTTAACTACAGCAGCAAAAGAAGGCTACAACTCTTAATTAGATGTGCTGTCAATGCTTAAAACATGGGGAAATAGCAGCAAGACATGGGGAAATAGCAGCTCTAACAAGATAGGTGAGTTTTTATTGGAATTTATTATTAATGATGGTTTATATATGTATTATATACTGAATATTGGGTATACTCGTACACGGACAAGGGAATCCGAGGAAGAGCTTGAGGAAAACTGACTGGGACGCGTTTAGGTGTCTGCTAGGTATAAATCTATCTACCATAGGTACTGTTGCCTTTACGTGTAGTTGTTCCGAGACCAAACCAAAAGACAAAGCCAGTTCGTCGTGGTGGTCGAATAAATTCTCAGCGATTCGCCGAAGGCGGTGCGAAGGAAACTTAATGAAGACAAACGCACCGGATGCTAAGGAAATTAGAAAAGCAAAACGGGTAGCTGTAGAAAATTCCGTGAGGAAGTCACCTCAGCCCCAATTGCAGTTAGGCTCCGCAAAGCTATGTCTAAGGAGACCCAAACTCCGAAGTCGTGTACGGTGTTTTCAAGACCGACCCAATCGGACTAGAAAGTGGCTAAACTGTTGTTTACCCAGCAATGTATACGATGGGCGGTTAGCTCCTTTTATTCGTACAAGACCCTGAGACTAATGGAATCCGCGCGGCTGTACTCTAGTATGGCGCCGAGTTAGTTATACCACATCTCATTGGAATAATGCGAGACGGCTTTTCGCTGGTATACATACCAACAGTGTGAAGAAGAGTACTAGTGGTTTTCATAAAATAAATAAATAATTGGCGCGTACACTTCTGTTAGGTGTTTGGCCGAGCTCCTCCTCCTATTTGTGGTGTGCGTCTTGATGTTGTTCCACAAATGGAGGAACCTACAGTTTCAAGCCGACTCCGAACGGCAGATATTTTTATGAGGAGCTTTTTCATGGCAGAAATACACTCGGAGGTTTGCCATTGCCTGCCGAGGGGCGACCGCAATTAGAAAAATGTTGGTATTAATTTTGCTTTCACCGAGATTCGAACCAACGACCTCTCTGTGAATTCCGAATGGTTATCACGCACCAACCCATTCGGCTACGGCGGCCAAAAATAAAAAAAAGGACTACTCATTAGCTAAGTCCTTCAGACTGATTCAACTCACCTCATTTGTATTGAAAGCAATGGCGAATATTATTGATGATGAAGGTCTACAGACATTACGCTAAATCAGCTATATACAGAGATTCAGAGTGCTTTTTACTGGGAGGAATCAGTTCTCTGTGCCTCCCTTGATATCGAAGGAGCTTTTCACAACGCCTCTCACACGGGGGTATGCGCACTATGCGGACAGTAGTATCCAACTACAAACAAATAGAGAGTAGAGGCTAGCTTCATTTGCTGACAAACAACGGTATCCGCTGTCAAGGGTAGGCGGAAGACGTTGTAATTCTAGCAAGAGGCAAGTTCGAGAACACTCTTTGCGACATAGTGCACCAAACCTGACGAAGAGATGGTGTACTGTGCTGGTTCTGGATGTAAACTCGTCCAAAACGGAGGCGATGTGAACCTGGCTAGCTACAATGGAGGTGTCCAGCTATTCTTGGATGATATTACTAAAGTTATGAAATTTAAGAAAAAAGTTCAAAATTGAACTTGACGATAAGATAAACTGTGATACATCAGTATTGAAAGGAATATTATAGAGTGTAGCCGGTACTGGTACATATATGGCTCGAATACACCAAAAGGCATAGGCGTTGGAATATATGGCTCCAAAGTCAAGCGTTCTGCGCTGATGGATAGTTTTCCGAACGGAGGTTTGTGGCAGCTGTCTAATAACAGAAAACAATTTAGACAGGAATCTGAAAGACAGTCAGCAGGCACTCAAGGCATTATTATCATGTGAGGGTATTTAGAAACTGAATTTATTAGGAACGCACAATCGCTTCCGGCAAATTTGGGTCCCAGGACAGAGGGGTATAGGTTTGGTTAGCCATTTGCTTGTCTAAGACAAGGCTCTCGGTGACCCTAAGGCCCATTATGATACTAGCATTTCATTTTCATCCCCTAACTAAGCTGCTCAAACTACTTAGATCTTTTTAAGAAGGTGACTAGTCCTTCCAGTGAGACATTTTGCAAATTTTCCAGGTATTCAAAAAAATAATCGCCAAGCCGATGACATTTCTATTAAGAAGGAAATCAAGGAAAAAAGAAAATTGAGAAAGGGATGGCAAATAACCAGATCTTCTGCAGACAAACAGAGGTTAAACTTAGCTACAAAAAATTTGAAGGCTTGTTTATGTGACATAAAAAATAAGGAAATTGAAAAATATCTAAAAAATTTTACTCCTACACATCACACAAATTATTCCTTGTGGAAATGTACAAAAAAACTTAAAAACCAGATAAAGCATCAGCCCCCACTAAGAAAAGATGACAACACATGGGCTTTTACAAATGATGAAAAAGCAGCGACATTGGGAAATTATTTTGATAATGTCCTGTCGAACGATGAACATAAACAAATTGACACGATTAGTAATGTTAACACTGATACCATCACAAAAATAAGAAAAAGAAGCACACAAGAAGTGATATTATGCATCAAAACTGGAATTAAACATAAAAAAGCACCCGGATATGATATGCTGACAGGCAAAGCACTTACGGAGGTACATACTAATTGAGGCTTACCTATTCCTTAGAAACGTATTTAATGCAATGTTTCGCTTCCCAAAAGTATGGAAAGTCGCAGAAATCATTGCGCTACCAAAACCGGGTAAAAACCCAACAGCTTTAACTTCATATCGACCTATAAACCTACTTCCGACTATACACTCTCACAACTTGAAAGAAGAACTTTACGACGTCTGAAAAGAAACCGACAAATTGACCTACTAAATTAAATATTAATTCTCGTATGCTAAAATAACTGTTCTATATGAAATGAAATTGTTTTCCTAAAATGTAATCGCTGTATTGGTGTTGGCACTGGCCATAGTGAAATATAGTTAATAATTTTCCTAACTAATTATTAAAAAATGTACTAGATGTCACTATGACAGATGTATGATTAATGTGGGAAATGAAAACAAAAAAAAAAATAAATAAAAAATATGCTGAATCCAAGCAGACATTTTGTTCTTTTAAAATTCAATTTGGCCAGAGCACTTTGGAAAACATGCAGTTAGGGGTCAGAGATTATGCTGAAGCCGATTGCAGTGTACAGTTCGTATAGAGGAAGGCTTATGTCCTTTATCACTTGCTGAAGGTCAAGCTCAAAGCCTTTCCTTGCACACTCATGTAGTCTTCCATTTCCCTCCACTCCCGAGTGGTCATGGATCCAACAAAGTGTGGTGTTGTGTGGTTGGATGAGCGAAAGCGATCTGCTGCATTCTTGATCGCATCGAATGGATGCACGCTGAGGCTGTGCCTTGATCACTGCTTTACTATCAACAAAAATGGTAAGGTATGCTGAAGGTAAGTTTATTAGTTCCATCCTTTTTCCTGTTTTGTCTATAGCATAGATCTTAGCTTGGAAGACGCTATACCGGTCTGGGAGTCGAAATAAGTAATTTAAGGATAATTGATTCGAGTACACTCTTGATCTAACGCCTTTGTTCATCTTTGAGCCGTTAGAATAAATATGGTGACCACCATCATCTTATATGACTCTGGTGTGACAATCCCTTCTGTCGGTTATTCGTACTTTATAGTCTTTGTTCAAATGTGAACCAGATAGCCTGTTTTCGATGCGTCTTGCAAGTGTTCCATAGATAGTAACTGATACATCACCGTGCGTGTTTTCTTTTAGGATACCTGCTGCTTTAACCTTAGAAGTAGATTTGGCCACTATTCCTTTAACATATTGTTAAGAATTTGTTACGTTAAAATTAAAATAAATCTCTCATTAGATCGATCAGTACATTGTCAAATAAAAGTCACAAATTTGCTTGCTTTAGTGAATGACTATATTACTTTTTGTTTACTAGCTTACATGTTTAACTAACGACTGAGTCGCCTATGCACATGCACCTGTGCTTATATAAAGTATATGTGTTTATTAACAATTGTAATTTCGAGATCTGGCAGCTCGTATCTTCTGATGAGGTCTGTCCCGCCATCTGCTGTCGCCATTAAGACGAATTTGTTGTTTTGTTTTAGCATCTCATTAGCTCGCTATTGTTCCCAGTCGGTTCGTAATGTTTTCCGTTCACAACACTGCCCGCCGCTCAAGTCTTATCGTCTCGATTATACATCAAATCCTTCGATCGAAATGGGGCCGATCTCTCCAGGTGATCTACTTTGATTTTCTCCTGTCTAGTTTTGATGACAAACTACCGTAATGACAAACTACATCGTTAAATATATTAAGCTCCCTATATGAACCTTTCCACGACGCAGTTTTGGAGAAATCCCTTTCATCCTTTGTGGATTGTAAAGAACTACTTAATGACTACCTTTTAGATTTAGATTTGCTTGCCACAATATCGTTGAGACTCTCCAATTACTTTTCTTAATTCCTAACAAGCAACACATCTCTTTAAACACTGCGGAGTCGAAATTGCTTCCTTGATATGAATGCAACTCAATTTGGTACTCAAACCTAGTCACCCAATCCTGTACAAAAACCTTTGGTCTCTTGCTGTGGTAGAGCGCACACTTCTGGCCAATTACTGCAGTAGTTTATAACAACCAACAAACAAATTATGTCGCATCGCCTGTAATTCCCGCAGCTACGCTGCCTTGGACCCCTCAGTGTACTACTCCATTCACTCCAATTGCATCTTTCTTACCACCAAAAACAAAAAATTATAATTGTGTTCCAACTTTGATGAGACATCCACTAAAAAGACTACAACGACAATAACAACACGAAGACAATATATAATTACCGCAATATCAACAGCCACAACAAAAACCGTGTATACTACCACAACAGCGATCACCTCCAAGATTGTATCACTGGCAACAAACACGCAAGTACTACATGCAGATAATTTAAAAAGCAGCTTACACAAAAGAGAAAACGTGAATCTCAATCGACAAACAAACAAACAGAAAAGCTTAAGAGCAGTAAAAAACATATGTAGTTGAAAGATATTTGCCGCATGTGATAAAAACTATGCCATCTGCGTAAGCAATTACTTAAAAGCCCCGACCATCGAGTATCAAAAGCAGATCGTTAACGGCCAGGTACTACACAAGGGTAGAAATAACACCTCCTTGGAGAGTTCTTTTGAACACTGTACGAGCTGTGCAAGAAGTTCGTAATTTGGAAATTATTTTCCGCTAATTATTGTAGTAGGTTACGTAATAATAGTCTAATTGACACATGAACTCCCACCGCACAAATTATATTATTAAAAGATATTATTAAACGCACCTTCAATGTTTAGGAAGGTTGCTAAAAAATATTTTTTAACCGAGAAAGATTTCTCAATAATACCCACAAGTGAGTAACAGTTGAAATAACGATGATAAATTGATTGGTCTAAAGTCTTTCAGAAGGAATTGCGAAATATCCCCTGCTTTGAGAATAAAAACCACATTGATTTCTCTCCACTTATCAGGAATATATGACAGCCTGAGGATACGACGAAGAGGTCTGAAATTATTAATCGCCCATCGAATCTTAGCTTTAGAAACAATGTCGTTAAAGGGTCTATTATAATGTTCATTGTTGTACTCTTCGTTATGATACAACACTGGGGTAACAGATTCAGCTGGGATGTCTGAACCACCAGGAGAGTAAGTATCTAATAAAAGATCCACAGATTCCTTACTAGATATAGTGCACGAACCGTCTCGATTTGACATTGATTAACTGTTAAGTAGGTGTTTTGTAGGGATCTCATCACGATAGCGATATTGTTGGTCCTCTTCTTTTTGCCATGGTTCCTCTTGTTTCTAAATGTAAACTCTCAAAGTGGAGCACGGATTTGTTTTCGTTGTTCGTGCAGTAGTTAGCGTTGTAGTTCTCTCGCGCGGTGGAGTGCGCTCCGCTGGCATATTAATTTTGCTTGTTTTAATTTTGTCTATTTCGTTTTTTATTGACGTGATAACGTCTTATAATTCGATGCAGCCAGCTGCACGCACCAAAAAATGAAGCGTTATCTTGCTCATGCGTCGTTTTCTTGCTCATGCGTCGTTTTCTTGCTCATGCGTCGTTATCTTGCTCATGCGGCGTTACCTTGCTTGATCTGCAAGCAGAACGCGGAACGAACGACAAAGAGCGCAATCAGCCCCCGCGTTCGGCAACGTTCGACATCTGGCTCTTTCCTACTTGAGTGAGCATATATATGTATGTATGTAAGTTAAACTCTTTACTCTGGGAAAGAGTAAAAAAATATAATTTTTTGGGGAGCTATGCTCCTTTATTGAGTTGCTATTAACAAACTGAACTTTTTAATTATTTCTACCCTGCTTATATCTAAATGTAGCCGCTGCCGCTCGATACTCTGATGCCTTTGCCGTTCCCACAGGTGGAGTTGTTTACTTTAACGTGACCGAATATTTCAGAATGTGGCAATTGCACTTTTAGCTGCAATACGTTAGCTTTGCGTAAGGGTGTCTTATGTCCAGACGTATCGTCAGCAGTTTTTGCGAATGCGCGATCAATATGGTAGTATTTGATACTTAGGTCTGCACGCGCTGCGATTTTGTTTGTTTGTTTGGTTAGCGTGTAGATTTGTATAGTATGTTATGCTAACAAGTATGTATATGCGCATATGTATTATATATAAATTCACATATTTGTATTTGCATATGCCTTCTTCCTGTGTGCATGGTAATGAACCATTTCTCTGTTGAGAATAGGACGATGATGAAATCGATGATGATGCCTCTTAGTGTTGTTGACTTATTAACGTCTGACGCAAAATCGGAAGTGAACATATCTTTCATGAATTTGATAAATGTTTCGTCATTTTTCACGTTTGTGTAAATGTAACTTGATCAATTCCATTGCGATTCCATTTACCTCCTTCTCTATATCCATACAAAATATCTATCAAACAAATAAAATTAAAATTTTCTTTTGAAAAATGCAACTATTCCATCAGTATTTTCTTATGACGTTGTCACGTTAAACTATCGTCAGTAAACCGACTTTAAAGACAACCTCTTTTTTTTATATATTGTTTATTTACTTTTTTTTAACAATAATACTGAGTGATGTTCAGCACGTTAAAATGTCTTTTTCGCTAAGTAAATTTTAAGATATTTTATAAATAATGTTTATCACTTTGAAGAGGTTGTACTCGAAGCGGGATGTTAGCACGTGCGAACAAGAAGGTTAACCTTTAATGATTGAATCATGACACAATACTATAATTTCCGTCCGATTTAAAAGGCATCACCAAAACTTTTAATGAATATGAACATTCTTTTTTATTTACGAATATTTTTGAACTAGTGTTTTGAAGCATATTTTTGAACTAACGGCGCCTTAATGCGTAAGGGTTTCTCAAATCGCTAACCAATCTTAATATACAGCCGTTAAAAAATACTTAAGAATGTTGCGTATTACTTTAGTTGCACCCTAGCTCTTCGAAAAGCAATCAGAGAGTTGCAAAAGAACGGATTATCTTACAGTACTATTCCAACACAATTAAACTTTAAAAAACGGTATTTTTTAGTGCTTTGAAAAATTTTCATAAGTATAAAACAGTAAAAAACCTTCCCAGACAAAATAAAGCGCGAAAGACTACTAGTCAGATTGAAAGGATTATCTTTGGATTGTCAAAATAGGATCCCAGGATAGGATCCATCGAAACATTTTTGTCCACCTAGAAAAGCCAATAACGAAAAGAGCAGTTGCGTTTCGATTGGCAGAAGCACGGCTTCACGGTCCACTGGCACAGAAGAAACTATTGGTAGCAGCATCGCAATGACAACGCCGAATCGAGACTACATTTCCTCATTTTTACTCTCGTTTCCTATTCATATTCATAACAAATGTGATCCAATGTCAAACGAAACAGTTGGAAATTAACGGTTATCTACAACTGAGAAAATATTTGTCGTTGTAAGTGTCAAGAAATGTTAAATACACGAGTATATATATAAAATGCTTCGGGATCGCTGTTGGGAGTGAGACATTAATATTTATTCCGATAGTCAAGCTGCGATCAAGGGCCTGTCGTCGCCGTATTGCAGCTCTCTCCTGATGAACTCCGGTAAGGAGGAACTCAAACGTCTCGAACGTGCAGGAAACATTTCCCTTATATGGGTTCCTAGGCACAGGAATATAGAGGGAAATGAGATTGCCAATCAGCTTGCCAGGAAGGGGTCGGCAGAACCGGTTCCAGCTGTCCCCTTCTCAGATATCGGTGCCCCCTTGGCCGTCGTTAAAGGAAAACTACACAATTTCTTTCTAAAAAAAGGCAAGACAGATGGAGATCTGCCTCACCGCGTGCTATTTCGAAAACACTATGGCCGCAATACGATAGAAACAGAACGCTTAAGGTAATGGGAATCCCCTGCCATTCAATTTCCAAACTCATTTCGGTGTTCACTGGTCACTGCGCGATCGGTACTCATGCGGAGAAGCTTGGAATTCCGTACAATCCCTATTGCAGAAGCTGTAGGGATCCTGCAGAAAAAGAGACTGTGGAACACTTTCTCTGCAAATGTCCGGCTCTGGCGGCTAGGCGTTTGAGATTCCTAAGCGTGCCCTTTGGGGATGACTTGAAGAAATTCTCCAGCCTAGATCTCTCCTCCACTACATCAACAGCACTGGATGGCTGTAGACGGTTTTTCTCTTAATCTTTTCACAGGTAGTGGTCCACATTATGGTATCAAAACGGCACGTAAGTGCTACTTGAAGTGTACCTGGGGTACTCTTGCCATCTTACCTACCTACCTAGGTTTTGGGGCACAAATAAAGGAAAACTTCAGACAAGTCTAAATTTTTAAAATTTAAACTGCACCGGAAATTCCATTCGCTAAACAAAAAAAGGCGACATTTTACCTATCAGATCCTAAACTAGGTGCGACTTAACGAACACTAAAATGATAATTTCTCAGACTTTACAGACAAAGCAAACCAAGCAAGAATTAAGTTGGTACATACATACTTGTGTGTGTCTATATGCACGTTTTTGATTTTCGTAATTCTTTATCTCTCCATCTTCCCGCTTGGATACTGTTTTCACGTTCTGCTTGCGCAATGCTGCGGTCAATATGAAAATTAAATCTTCCCACACAAATATTTCACTATTGACTAATTTCATTTGACATACATACATAAATATATTACTCTACTATATAAATATTGCGTATTAGGCAAGCTAAGACCCGTTTTTCAGAATATTAGTATGTACATATATAACCCAATGGTTACAAATTTGGCGCTTTTTTATATCCTTGTTCACTCCGCTCGGGAGCATAGGACCTTGGCAAGACTCTTCCTTCGTACACGGTTCTGGGTGTTTGTTTTCTAAGAGTGTGACCTATTCATTGCCCCTTTCTGCGTTTGATTTGCCATATTTGATTGATCTCCACAACACGGCGTTACAGATGGTGTTAGGCCAGAAAGGTTTTAGCCTCTGTGTAATGGTGTTGGAGGCCAGCTGTGTTTCACTTCCGTACAACAATAAAGACTTTCGGCAGGAGTTGAATAATCGCAGTTTAGTCCGCCTGGATATTTGCTAACTCCCACATACTGTATGCATTCGCCCGAACACCGCCCTTGCTTTGTTGAAAAATGTATCTGCTCCGCCGTTTGCCGTGATGGCGCAGCCGAGATAGCAGAAGCTTTCGACAAATTCCACCGGACACCCGTCAACCATTATAGGCCTTGCTTTATTGTGGTTGACTCTCATAGCCGTGGTCTTGGCGATGTTGACTTTCAGTCCGACAGTGTGTGCCAGCGTGACTAATCTGTCCGCCTTCCCTTACATTTTAGTGAGTTTGGAAGAGAGGAGGCAGATGTCAACGGCGAATTCGAGGTCCTCAAGATGTTTGGTGAAACTCCCTACGATGGCGAAGAGAAAGGGCGACAGGGACATCCTTGCCTTACGCCTGCCTTGGTGGTGAATGGGTCGCTGATGTTGCCGTTGTGGAGAGCTGCCAGTTCGGAGTTCTCGTAAAGTGCTCTGATGTGCGGTTATATAAAGCAATTATACGTAAAACTGGTATAATTCAATATTTTACAAACAAATGTAATTTTAAGAAAATCGAAAAGCGAATAAAAAATCTCATTAAGACGGAAAGAAATGACATCAAATACATTTATAACATTTATGTATATATGGGCCAAGTTCCTATTCAAAAATGTCGGCCTCTCAAAAAACTGAAAACAAAAATTAGACTAAGTTCAGGCTACAATATTATTGTATGTACCCAAAATATGCTTCCAATCTCTAGAATACATATCAAAGCACCTACTTCATATGTACATATGTATGCTGGAATGTTTATGGTGGGATACAATTTACCGGAAGTATAAAACAAAATGTCTATCAAATATTTTATAGTAGTAAGTACAAATTTTAAACTCAAAGTAGATAGTCCTCCTAAGCTTTTCTTACTTTTGGTCTCGGTTTAAAACATTCTGGATCAAAGCTTCTGTACTAAAATATGATGATATAATGACTAAAGGATTTAGTTTGTTTATTATTTAATGAATATTATTCATAAAAGTCTTCGTCGTTTTAATTAAATAAATTAATTAAACATATACTTGTTAGCTCGGTGGTTGAAACTATGTTTATAACTAGCCCAATATGCATTCATTCAAACATACTACACAAATGAAACTACAAGCTTTATTCCACGTTATCGTAAAATTAAGCAAAAAATATGCATTCACATGACCATTCTTTATCAAAACGTACTAAATTGTATGTTCCTCATGAAATACACTGCGTATCGCACACACATACGAGGTGTGTTCAAAAAATAAGGTGACGGTTTCAAATTTCGTGGGCTACGTACATTCGACTTTCGATGTTCACGGTTTCAGCAATATAGCAAGTTTAGTTTGTTTGTGGCATAAATAAAGACAAGTGTTTTGCGTGTTCGGCGATTTACTGCTATCAAAAAAAATGGATCAAAGAAGTTGCATCACATTTTGTGTAAAAAATGGAATTAAGAGCTCAAAAACACTTGAAATGTTGATAGTGGCATATGGTGAGAGAACTCTGAGTTAAAAAAATTTTTACAAGTGGTAATAGCTTTTCACAGAAGGTCGAGAAGATGTGAATACCGACGCTCGCTTTCGGAAATTTTGTGCATGAAACATGTGGCAGCGAACTTCGTTTCAAAATTGCTGAATTGTGACCAAAACAACATCACATAGGCATCGCTCAGAATTCGCTGAATGGCGTCAACGGTGATCCACATTTGTTTAAAATAGTCATAACTGGTACGAATCAAGGGTATGTGGTTATGACATCGAAACCAAAGCTCAATCGTCCCAATGGAAGAGTCCAGGAGAGCTAAGAGTCGGTAGCAGAAAATCGCCGAACACGCAAAACTTGCTTTATTTATGCCTCTCAGAAATAAACTAAACATGCTATATTGCTGAAACTGTGAATATATCTGCTAGACGAGTGTAGCAATAAAAAAATAATAATAATCGGAAGCCGAAGGTATGTACTCCGTGATATTTGAAACCACCACTTTATTTTTTGAACACACCTCGTATATACATAACTAATAATGCACATATAGCTATACTTGTGGGTATAAATATGTTTCAAATGTGTCAACTTTTTACATATAAAAAACATTAATGCACGTTTTACTTACACAGTTTAATCAAGAACGTCTTAAGTGTCGGACGCGTTCGCTTGAAGAACTAATCGGATTTGAATTGCTTCATAATTATAACTTTCTTTCATGTGCTGCTAGCAGTTTTCAAAATGCGTCAGACGTATTTATTAATTATTCCATTGATCTGCATCTATGGCACAATTTCTACTAACACGATAGACACGAACAGTTGCCCCATAGATTGTAGCTGTTTCGCCCGTACTGTTCGCTGTGTACACGCAAATTTGGATTACATCCCACGAAACCTAAGCAACGATACCCAGTTAATGTAAGTAAACATATTTTTTTTTCAATACAAAAATATTTATTATTAAGAACTCAAAGAATTACTGTATTTTTTGACAGAATACTTGTTTTCATAGTTATAATATATGTAACAAAATACCATACGAATTGCAGATTATTCAAATCTTTTGTCGGTTATCGAAGTTTGAAGGATGCATATGCTAAGTAAATAATAACGAATTATAGGTAACAAGCACTGTGCCCAAGTTTCTTTTATAAAATACGATTTACAAAAGGTCTCACCGAATTTTTGTTGTATGCCCTACAGTACATTGATTAAAGAAATATAGGCTAGTTCTGCATTCCGACTGGATTTGAAAAGCACAACTTTACACAATCCGACCAGTGATGATTGTACCTACAACGGTACTTTTTTCAGTATAATTAATTTTAAAATAATACAGAAATAAAATTTGACAACTTTCGGTAAAATTTAGACATTAAAAAATTTTTCTCAAAAAGACAGCGAAAAATTGTAGAAGAAAAAATTGAGAACTTGTCAATAACTTATTTTCGGCACGAAACACGAGTGTGTTTCTGCAATGAAAAAGCTGCTCATAAATTTTTTTTTCTTTAAATGCTCATAACTTAGTCAAAACTGAACCGATTTGAATAATTTTGGGTTCAAAATGATCGCCATTACTTACACGAGCGATTTCATGTAGAAACAGTTGCAAACAAGAGGTTGAATTTTTTTTTTATTTTGCAAAAAACAAAAAGTGCGAAACAGGTTTTTTACTCAAAAATTCATTACTCAAAAACAACTCATTTTAGCTACTAGGCATTCAGCTCAATTAAAGTTTGAGATGTCCTTTTGATTTGGAAAAAGTTATAAAAAAAAAATACACTTTTTGAAATATTGAATTTCGAAAAAATTTCAATTTTTTTCTTTTTTGCTAAATAAAAAGTGTTCAACTACTTTTATGCAATTGTTTCTACATGAAGTTGCTCGTGTAAGTAATTACGAGCATTTTGAACCCAGAATTATTAAAATCAGTTCATTTTTGACTAAGTTCTGGGCATTTCAAAAAAATTTTTCTTATATAATTAAAAAAAAAACGAGTTTGAACCGACAAAAAAAATGGCCGATAACTCTTGAAAAAAAATTTTTTCAGGCGAAAAAAAAATACGTGCCTCATTATTTTGACCAGAGAGCAATATATTTCAGTTACATCGAAATCGAAGAACATGACCCGAATAGCCCGGTTGAATTGAAATGGAAAGCATCTGCTGTCATTTCCTGTCACCATTCTGACCATTGACGACGCTTGAAATGGTCAAGAGGCTTTAGTTCTTGAGTCAATTGCACCTTGCAAGCGTGTAAATACAAGTCTTAATGCATAAAGTTCATTAAAGACGAGCGTGAGAGATGCAATTGTTGGGCACGACGAGGAGTTGATGTGGACGGCTCTTCAACCACACTATCGCGAACAGCAGCAATATTTTCTGCAGTACGAGTTGTACGAGCATGCACTGGTGCTTTCACATCTCCTACAGGCCCAGGTTGCTCAAACTTTTTGCACAATTTTTCCGATTGTACGCACATTTGGACGATTAAATTGACCGAATAAATCACGAAGTGCGTAATAAGCTTCAATAACTTTAACGCGTTGCTCGATTGTGTATCTTTTCATCGTTCAAATTAAGTTGGTCTGACATTCAAAAATGTCAAATGAAATGCAGAAAGAAACTTGACGTTTAGGTGTGGTTCACATTCAACATCGGCCCTTAAAATTGAACCATCCTTTATATAGCATCCTTTGTTGGGTGTTTGACCAAGTTTCTTCTCCAATTCGGATCTTAATGTTGTTCTACAGGTTCAAATCACTTTCTCAATGTGAATAGGTTTAAAAATTTTACAGTTGGTTATATAAATTCAATATAATTTTATAAAATTAGAATGCTTTTTTTTTCGAAAAATTTCTAGTACATCAGCTATCATATTCTCAGTTGAAACGTATTTTAATTCTATATCCCCATTATTAACAACCGAAGTGTTGTCTGATGTCAATGTGCTTTGATCTAGCATGCTATACTAGATTTTTAGCTAGGCTCTGGTTGCTGAGATTGTCATCATTAGGACAATTGGACAATTACACAACCAATCTCAATCTCAAATGCAATGGTTCCTTCGCAGTTGATGACACTGCCATATACTCAGCCTCCGTGGTACTCAAGGCCACGGATCCCTGTTTCTCGAACTTCCACGAAATTGGTCCACCGACCAAGAAAAACATATATCCGGTGTATGGTCTGCGATTACTTATATAACTGCCAAAGTTCGCATCTACCTTCCTTCAAGCGCCTGGGCGCATGCACCATAATTCTGCTTCAGATCTATTGTAGCTGCTAGCTGCTGAAGCATTACATGCTTCACACCTGCAACATGTTCACTATGTGGGTTCTTGCTCCTCAGTGCCACCTTCACCAATGATAAATATCTGGTCTTGAAGTTAAAGTTTGCCACATTAACTGGCCGATCGCTGATTGATATGCCGTTAGATCTTCTACGACGCATCTTTCGCTGACACATGTTACTTGATACTCTGTGTCTAATGGCGTTGCTGTGACCCTACATTGTTGCATGCTGTGACGCTGTAGCATATTTTTGATATAAAGTGACTTGCTCAGTGATATGTCGCTTACTTTGCCATCGCGCTAGAGTATCACACACAATTTTATTGCATGAACTCGAATAGATCGGTTTCCAATCTGTTTTTTGACTTGGCTAAAATCTTATCGTTCGAACAGATTGCTATTTGTTGAAATAGAAAATTTCAAGCCGTTATATTTTATTGCGTCTATATAAAGTTCATTCAAAACTCGAGTATGACTCTATTATGTGGAATCCGATTTACAATTTCCATGCTACTAGAATATAAAGAGTAGCCTACGAGGGTGCAACATAAGTTCAATCGCTTTGCACTCTAACTAATAAAATTTGAGGGTGAGAGATGTTAATTAGTTTGAAGACAGCAAAATAATAATCCAGTCTCTTGTGTTTGTTTACCACGTAATCAGTGGTTCTACTGACAGTTCTGATTAGTTTTAATACACCCATCAAAGGTCTTCGTGTTCAAAATCCATATCCATGTGTTAACACCTAATAGTTTTGTGCGCCAATAACCAGAGCACTTTTGGAGTATAATGAAAGCTCAAAAAATAAAAAAAATATTGATTTTTCATCTCGGAGGTCTGCTTTTAAATCCTCCATTGGCGCTCTGTACTGTTAGTTTATATTACTCTTCTATGGAAGATGTTATTAGCTTTTAAATTAGTTGCAAGTAAAATTCTATACCTCTAGTATGTAAGATATACCGGTCATGTCTTACTCTAAACCAATCGAATTGGAAATTAAACGTAGTCTTATCTGTAAGTATTACCTTCATTTAGTGCTCCTGGTCGGTATGATTCTGAAACGGGTTGGTGTCGAAATTCTGTATGTACAAAATTCTAAAAACAAAATTCTGCTTTTTAAAAGTCTGCTTTTTAAAATTCTGCTTTTTTAAAATTCTGCTTTCTAAAATTCTGTATTACAAAATTCTGTATTAAAATAGAATGTTAACAATGGTAAAGAGGTAATGTAATTATTTAATTTATTATTATTATTATTTTTTATTATTATTCGAGATATTAAATAAAAAATAATAATACAATAATAATTTTTTTCTTCAGTTTCGATACAATCCACAGTATTTTTGCGTAGAACTTCTTTTCGCGTGGGCGGCCTTCGGCCGCGCTTCACAAAAATAACCCTCTTCAGTCCAACTCCGGCTACGCAATCCACCGTATTTTTGCGTAGAACTCCTTTTCGAGTGGGCGCCCTTCGACCGCGCTTCAAAAAAATAACCCTCATCAGTCCAACTCCGGCTACGCAATCCACAGTATTTTTGCGTGGAACCCCTTTCCGTGTTAAAATCATTGAGGCCTTCCAGCCTTTTTTTTTATTCAATATCTCGAAAACTAAGCGAGATATCAAAAAATTTTACTCGTTCATTTCGTTTTCTTTTGTCGATTTCTATAAGAATCCGCCATAAGATTGCGGCGCCACGGAAACAGCAGAATCCCCTCGTACATATGTATGTACATACCTACATTAATTATAGTTGATAACAGTTATATATTGGTATGTACATATGTTTGCAATCAAATATTACCTGGATATGAGAACTTTGACTCTCTTCTTGTATGACGAAAATCACAAAACTTGAATAAAGCAGAATTTTTCGCATTAAACATGCAGAATTTTAGAAAGCAGAATTTTAAAAAGCAGAATTTTAAAAAAGCAGAATTTTAAAAAGCAGAATTTTTTTGCAATTTACAGAATTTTGCACCCAGAATTTTGTAATACAGAATAATGACACGCTCCCTTCTGAAACCATAAGCTTAATAAAAAATTAAATGAAATGAATCAACCGAGAGAATTTCAATGCAATTGCCAGACAGTTTCAATCAATTGTAATGAATGAAATCATTTGTCATCATTTATTATAATTTTTATTAATTCACTGCAAAATATAGCGAGGTTAGAAGTAAGTTAATAGAGTTTGAAAAGACCTCTACTGAAATTTGCCGGGAAACTTTCTTTGGAACATTTTAGCTCTCCATCGACCCTACAAATTTCATATTTTTTAGACTTAAAAAAATAAGAGTTAAAAGGAATCACACGGGTAAAAAGTAGAGAGCAATTTTTTATTATGAACGATATAAGTGGCTAATTCCAAATATTTTGGAATAACTGCAGATCTGAGTCCGGGCCTTAGCTCTTTTGTTGAGAAACTGTTTATGCCTAGCTGAACCGCTTACTTTAACATTTTTATTAATTTTTTGCCTACGGTACCTTTGTGGAAGGTTACATACTCTAGTAGCTCCTATTTTTAAAAGTGTAAATATACTTGATTTCCATTAATCAACATGGCTTTGTCGTCTTTCTACCAAATTCCTAAAAAAATAAAAATAATAAAAATTACCACATACAATTCTGTTAGGATTTTGGCCAAGAGCCTCCTTTCTCCTATTTGTGTGTGTCTTGATGTTGTTCCACAAAGGGAGGGACCTTCAGTTTTAAGTCGATTCCGGACGGAATATGGTTTTTATGAGGAGCTTTTTCATGGCAGAAATACATTCGGAGGTTCGCCATTGCCTGCCGAGGGGCGACCGCTATTAAAAAAAAATTCGAAAAGATTCGAACTTACGCATTTCCGAAAGGTAGTCACGCATCCACTCATTCGGTTACGGCGGCCGTCTCAAATTGCTAAAAGGCTCTATAATTTTTGATAACTGACACTCCTTAATTTAAAATTGAGATTTGTACGTATTAAGAAAGAGGAAGAATGTGATATCCCAGGAATGCGTATTATTAATTCCTTCCGTTGCCTATTACAATGGAGCTCAGGCATGTTCTTCTCTAGTGCAGCTTATATTTTTGCTGTTTTCTCCGCTCAGATTTTGAAGAGGATACGGACTTTATTTATGTTTGTCACTTCAATATAAATTCCTCAGTCAATCTTGGTTCGTTAACCTTCATACTTTCTGTTGCTGAAGGTGGAATTCATTCAACAAAAGCTTATGTAGACGAAGATAGCCCTCGTATCATTTTCAAAATTGCTCTGCAATTCTTTATCCAGTATTCAAAAGTTGCAATAAGAACAGTATTACTCTTATTATGAATTAATATTTATTAGTATTTTATACTCTATTTTACACTTATTCTTAATTCTATTATTTTAGCTTAAATAAATTTACCTTATACAGATTTGACACTGTGATTTAAAAGTTTTTAATATAGTCTATGCAATTTCTTCTGAATACGAGTATATTCATATTATATTATTTCTTTATATTCTCTGGGAGGGTGTTAAATAGCTGAAGTCCCTTATAAAAGAGCGAGTTTTGTGTCGCTGTGGTAGTCTTGAATTTTATTCTGAAATTATTCGGGTATAGGAAGGTATTTTTGAATATATTTGTATATAATATATAATATATTTATGTGTTATATTATATTTTACCATTTCAGCATTTCAAGCATTATTTTGACGGTGTTTCATTTTAATATGCATTTCAGGATGTATAGGTATATAGGATGGTTGAACAGTATTCAAAATGTGGCTTAATATTATAAATATTTTTGAAGTTATTGTGCCGACTTTACTTCGTATCCTTTTAAGCCAACTACTCTTGTTTCCAACTTGTTTGCACATATATACGAGGTGCGTTCAAAAAGTATAGCGAATTTTGTGTTTTTTCAAAAATTATCTATTTATTCATTCATATCTATTTTGTCCCCTTCGAGGTAATCCCCATGAGATATTATGCACTTGTGCCAACGTTTTCTCCAATCTTCGAAGCACTTCAAAAAATAATTTTTTTATCTTGTTCAGCTCCTCCTTCGATGCCGTCTTTATCTCGCCAATCGTAGCGTAGCGTCATCCTTTCATGAGCCTCTTCAGTTTCGGCAACAAGAAAAAGTCACAGGGGGCCAGATCTGGGGAATACGGTGACTGTGGCATCATTAGTGTGTTGTTTTTGGCCAAAAAGTCGCGTGCAAGCAACGGTGTGTGAGCAGGAGCGTTATCGTGATGCAAGAGCCACTTTTTGTTCTTCTACAAAGTCGGGCGTTTCTGGCGGATTGCTTTGCGCAAATTGCGCATAACTTGCAGGTAATATTCCTTATTGACCGTTTTACCCTGTGGCAAGAACTCTTGATGCACAACGTACCTGCAATCGAAGAAAATGATAAGCAAAACTTTTACATTCGACCGAACTTGGCGCGATTTTTTCGGTCTTGGTTCTGGCGGCAGATTCCATTGAGATGATTGAGCTTTGGTTTCCACGTCATAACCATAAATCCACGATTCGTCACCAGTTATGACCCTCTGGAGCAAATTTGGGTCATCGCGGACAGAGTCCAACATCTCATTAGCAATGTTCATGCGATGCTGCTTTTGGTCGAAATTGAGCAGTTTTGGTACGAATTTTGCGGCGACCCGTCTCATGGCCAAATCATTGAAAAAAATTGAATAGCACGAGCCAATTGATATGTCTAGGGCCTCAGCAACTTCTCTAACGGTGATTCGACGATTGGCCAATACCATTTTATTCACTTCATCAATTTTCCGGGCGTCCGGCACGCTTTTCGTCGTTCATATCTTCTCGGCCTACTGAGAAGATTTTGTACCACCGATAAACGTTGCTTTGGTCCAAAGTAGCTTCTCCGTATGACACAGTTAACATTCGGAATGCATCCGTGCACTTAATTTCGTTTTTCTCACAAAATTTGATACAGGTTCTTTGATTCATATTTTTAAATAGGTAAAAATCGAAGACGAGCCGAAAGACGTGCAAGCAAAACAGGTGTCAACAATTAACTGAACATTCAAAATGGCCAATTTTTTCTTTACATGAATTTATTTCCATAAATTTTGTTTTCTGTTCGTTTATTATTATTAACTATATTTATTAGTATTATTAATTTTAGTTTATCACCTTTTTATTGTGATAATAAAACCCATTGGATCCTGTTTTAATTTCCTGTTTTATGCTGATGATATTAAAATTTTCACATTCGTTAAAAACTTAGCAGAATCTGCTTTCACGTAACTTTCGCGAAACATATAAACTATTTGCATATATTGTACCGTATTCCTGGAAATGTAGAACATGCGCTAAATGGAAAATATTATATCAAGGTGAAACTTCCACTTTATTGTACTAGAAGTCAATGAGCTTTAAAAGTAGCCAGAATTTTATCTGAAGGTTCTGAGTTAGGTTAGGTTAGGTTGTAATGGTTGCCTAGAGAGTGGGCCCACTTGGGGGGAAGAAGTTTGGTTCATTCTTTGTGATACCATTGCAGGAGGAAAAAGAGGAGGAAAAAGAGGTGAAGGGAAAAATGACGGGAAAAGGAGCGGGGTGGGGAGTGTTGAGTATTTGTGGACTATGAACGGTGACTAATTTGCGGTTGTGTTAGCCGTTTTATGCTGTTGATGAAGTTCATCAGATTTTTGATATCAAGACCTGTTATATCAGCAGGCACAGAAAAGTGAGAACCAAGATGCTTAAATTTTAGTCTCACGAGAGCGGGGCAGCTAAGGAGCAGGTGCTGAGATGATTCCACCTCATCCTCCATACAGCTGACGCAAAAAGGACTCGAAGTAATTCCGAGTCTCACGGCATGTATACCCCACGGATAGTGCCCTGTGAGGATGACCAAAAATTTTGAGAGTTGAGATTTTGTCGTCCTTAGTATATCTCTCGAACGCCTTCTATCCGAACGTGGTCAGAAGGACTTCGCAACCTTACACGTTCGTGTACTTGCCCAGCGCTCGCTGAGTTGGTGCAAAGCCCATTCTTCAAGATAATTCGGATCCTCTCCTTTGGCCAGGCATTCCCTGACCAGTTTCGAGTACATCATAATAGAACCTAGGACCCTAATTGCCGCTTGGGTATCGGAGTAAATATTTACCTTCTTAACAGTTAGTACGCAAGTAAAAAACCAGTCAGCTGCTTCTTTGATTGCCGCCACCTCTGCTTGGAACACACTGCAGTGATCCGGTAACCTGAATTTGAGTTTGATGCGGAGCTCTTTGCAGAATACTTCTCCTTCAACCCTACCGTGCAACTTCTAGCCATCCGTGAACAGGTTAACCAGGTCCCCAGGTGTTGCCCCCGGTCCACTCCTCCCTTGATGGAATGTGGGTGGAGAAAGTTTCGCTTGGAATAAGCGAGGGTACACACTGATCCGTCGACGTGGAGATGAACTCAAAGATTCTGAGGGCGCTTGAGTGCCCATATGTGAGATTGAGCCTATAGTCCAAACCCCTCAGTCTGATTGCGGTACGTCCAGCAGTAATTCTGCCTGCCATGTCTATAGGTACCACATTTAACGTTACATTAAGCGTTAGAGTAGGAGTAGTTCGAAGCGCCCCACTCATTCCAATGAGTGCAGACCTTTGAACTCTCTCTAGCCTTTTAACTGAAGTCAGTCATCCTCTCCAATGAGTTCCACCAGACAACGACTCCATATAACAAGATTGGCTTTATTATGGTATTATAGAGCCAAAATACAACTCTAGGCGAGAGGACCCATCTTTTGCCAATTGCGGCGTTGCATCCATACAAGGCGATTGTTACCTTCCTTACACCTCAATGTTAGGCTTCCACGTTAGTTTACTGTCAAGGATTAGACCTAGGTACTTCACCTTGTCAGAAAGCTCCAACGGAGCACTCCCCATTGAAGGGAGTTGAGCTCTGGGTATTTTATATTTCCTCGTGAAAAGGATGAGCTACACCGTAAGAGGATTCACCGAGAAGCCGCGGTCCGCTGCCTGTCGAACAACTGAGTTAAAAGTTGGAAATTTTGATGAAAATTTGCCAAATTTTTATATATTTTTGAAACTTATCTTTATATGGTGTTTGTTGTAGTATGAACTTTAATTTTTAAAAAATACCTACTTGAAATTAATAAATGACGCTGACAGTACATATCATTATCGGTGCCTGCTATTTAAATGAATACCATTGAAAAAAGAAGATCTCTTTTAACGTGCTCATTTGTTGTTAAACTTATAAATGGGTCGATTTATTATCCTTTCCTTTTAAATGAAATTGCACTTCATGTCACTTATAAAACCCTTTGGCTTTTTAAATTCTTTAACTTAGATTTCTTCAGAACCATTTATGGTGCTCCTATCTTTCCTACTAGTGCAGAATTAAATCTGGTTCTCCATGCCGCCTTCAGGCCTACATTAAAGTTTTAGAATTATGTGTAATATGTATATATGCAAGTATACGTATTTAAGTATATAATAGCTGACCTTTGAGAAAAAGATTCTGCGCAAGATTTTTGACCCTTGCACGTTAACAACGGAGAGTATCGCTGGCGATGGAACGATGAGCTGTATAGCTTCGGCGTTCCATAGTATCAGGACAGCGAATAAAGATCTAGCGGCTACGGGTCATGTTGTCCGAATGGATACAAACGCTCCGGCTCTGAAAGTATTCGATGCGGTACCAGCTGGTGGTAGCAGGGGAAGAGGAAGGACCTGATCTTTCCTACACAAAAGAAGTCCTTCGCTTGATGTGTCCAACTGGCGCCGGTTAGCACGAGAAGGAAACGACTGGCGCGCTATGTTAAACTCGGCCAAAATCGCATAAGCGGTTATCGCGCCAATTAAGAACAAGAAGAATAGTTGACCTTCCCCCATTTCCAACTGAAAACATTGAAGAATACTTAAGACATTGCAACACATTCCGCTTTAACACAGCTTTTATAAAAGGAAACTCCTTTTCGAGCTCTTTGTCGAAATGTCGCTTTCCTTTTGGAATCATTTTTTTTTTATTAAAATAGTAATTAAAAATTAGGAGGTAAACATGTCAGTTTTATTTACTTATACGGGTAGTACTTTCCAAGCAACGTTTTTCTTATATCATATTTAATATTTATTCCTAATATTGCTTTTGTTTTCATTCCTTCGTGAAACTGTTCATATATCATATTATTTTACAGAGATTTGCGCTATAACCACATCGAAGAAATACTGGCGGGCGAACTTTTTGGATTAACTCACATTTCAACGCTATTTCTTAACTACAATAACATAAGAGTAATAGATGAAAATGCATTTTCTGGACTCATTAATCTAAAACTAATGTATTTGGGCAATAATCAAATTGAAGACTTCCCAGTGAATTTAATTCAACCACTTAAAAACCTCAAAGCAATGTAAGTATCAAACCATACTACAAACCTTTCCTTCCACAAAATTGTAATTTTCAGAAATGTAAAAAGCGCGACATTTTACTAATTAATGTGAAGTAATTAATATAAAGAATAAATGCGATTACCTAAAAGTAACCATATACTACTTGCCGGTTTGCGTCAACCTTTAAAAATTTCACCAACAGCCCTTTATCATAGCAACTAAGCTTGGTACCCGTACGATATATAATATATGAAAATTATGGGTCAACCACAAACAAAATAGTGAAGGTAAAAATTAAATAAGTCTAATTAATTAATTAAAACACAAAATGCGAATTGCACCTTCACATACAGTCACTCGCACCTTATTTGATACATATACGATTTTTTGTAAAGTGTCCTATATTTCATAACGTGAAAATGGAAAAAGAGAGTATACAGATATTTTATTTATTTTGCTTTATTTAATTTCTCAACATAAATTATAAAAAAGTGTTCACTCATTCCATTGTAATGCAAAGATTAAACAAAAACATGCAAAGCATTCACGGCGCGGTTTAAATTAAACAGTTGCCTAAGCACGAAGCAACGAAGCGCCGGCTTGCCAGTTTGCCAATTTGATCGGTACCAAAAAATGAAAAAAGAGCATTGCTAAACTAACAGAAATAAGCCGAAAAGCAAACTAAATAAACTATTCTACTGAACTTCTACTACTAACTTAATAATAAAACCCTGGTCAATTTTTATTTCAATATAGTTTTTTTTTAACTTATTTTCCGTAATACAAAGTACAGGTATATATATGTATGTACAATTTATAATATATTTCGATATTTGATAATAATTTCGATATTTATAAGCGATATTTAATAATGAACGACCCAGAACTGAAACTATAACTTGACGAGCAGTCGTTGCTACAACTTAACAAAAGGGACGTGACGACGACAGAGGACAGTTTTTATAAGTTTTTTATAATAGCGATCGCCCCTCGGCAAGCACTGGTAACGCTCCGAGTGTATTTCTGCCATGAAAAAAACTCCTCATAAAATATATGAAACTGTTGCCCCTTCCATTTGTGGAACAACTTTTAAACGCACTCCACAAATAGGAGGAGGATCTCATCCAAACACCCAAAAAGAGTGTTCCCGCCAATTATATATATAAATGGTGATCAGATTGGAGGTAGTTTTTCCGATAGGGATTTTTTTTACAGATCGCGCATGGCTGCTGTCAAACTAAATTTATAATTTTTTCAGTATTTATTGACATTTCATCATGAAAAGACTAACGCCTCAACCACGCTTCCAAATCGTACAATTGTATTAAGAAAATCGACACTCTGTGAAAAGTGTACTCGTACATCGCGCGCTCAGGTCAACTTATGGTGTACATAACTATCTTACCGAACGTATTACTCGGCAAATCATCGGCAAAATTGAGAATAATTTTACATTACTGTACGAGTATGATAATCGACTGATTAGACTACGTACAGCCCGAAGTGAATAGATTAATACGGCTGTAAATGAGAGTTTTGATCTCAAAATCTTGGCCTATCTTATGGAACTACTTGGACGATTCCCCGAAGATCCGAATGATTTCGGGCTAAAGAACAACTATTACATCCATTGAAATCAACTGTTTGGTGCGACCTATGAGCTGGAGGAATCATCGGCCCATATTTCTGCAAAGAACAAGCTGGCCCCAGTGTAGCAGTGAATGGCGAACGTTATTGCGCCATGATAAACATCTTTTTGATGACAGAAATTGAATCCCGTGATTTAGTTTCGACAACACGGCGCTTCTTGCCAACAGCCCGTGAAACAATAGATTAATTGCGTCCTCGTTTCGGTGAGCAATCTACCTCTCGTCCCGGAATCGTGGATTGGTCACCAAGATTGTCTGATATCATACCTTTGGACTTTTATTTTTGGAGATATGTTACATTACTAAAGGAGTTATTCAAAATTGTTGTTTACAGATGGCGAATTATGAGTTGCTGCCAATATTTGAAAGGGCTCATCTTTGAATTTTTGTTGTTTAGTTTCAATTTAAAATCCGATAACTGTAAATTGATCACCCTTTATATATATCATGTTTTAAGGGTAGAATGAATTCGGATCAGCTGAAATTGCTATAAATCACAATATCAAAGTACCTAAAGTCATTCACTATCTCAATGCTAAAACAATTTGTACTGCATTTGTTTCTGGAATTGTAAGTAACTTTATATATATATATATATATATATATATATATATAATTGACGCGTACACCCTTTGCGGGAGTTTGGCCGAGCTCCTCCTCCTATTTGTGGTGCTCGTCTTGATCTACAGTTTTAAGCCGACTCCGAACGGCAGATATTTTTATGAGGAGCTTTTTCATGGCAAAAATACACTCGGAGGTTTGCCATTGCCTGCCGATTTTCTATATATATATACCATGGCACCCATTTGTTTATAAACGTCTTCAATTTCTTCAAGTATTTTGCTTCAGATACTCTTAACAGTTTGGACCTATAGGGTATGTACACAGTAACCCTGCTTCAAATTGTTTTTTATGTGTGGAACTCATTTTCTAAAAACAACATTCGTTATCTAAATTTCCAACAAAACAAACCAAACAACGTGTACTGCAAAAGGACTTTTTTCAGCGGAATCACAAGTTTGAATTTGAAGTTCAAGCTTTTGTTTGTATGTACCTGAAGTATATGGCTGTTCATCAGATTATTTCAATATTACTGGTATCTGATGCATCACGAATATTACTATTTCAGTCATTTAATTGTTATTTAGGCGCAATACTCTGAAAAGTAATGAAATACATAACAGCGACATTGAGCGACAAGGAGCAGCAGGACGCTTGTATTTTGATTGTAGTACAAAGGATCAAACCATTTTGCATACTTTCAAGAAAAGTTAATCATTTCGAAATTATAATTAGCGCGTACACCCCTTTTGGGTGTTACGCCGAGCTCCTCCTCCTATTTGTGGTGTGCGTCTTGATGCTGTTCCACCAAGGCAGTGACCTACAGTTTCAAACCGACTCCGAACGACAAATATTTTTTATGAGAAGCTTTTTCATGGCAGAAATACGCTCAGAGGTTTGCCATTGCCTGCCGAGGCAAAAACTTTTTTCGAATGGTAGTCACGTACGAACTCATCCGGCTGCCGTAGCCACTATTCTACAAGAGATTAATTAGGTTCAGCAAGAGTGGCAGCGTAATCGTGGCCTATGTTAATGTGCGAGGGGCAAAGCAACGAGAGCGGCAACTGCTAGCAGGCGTTGTTAAAAGTCAAAAACCTAAGGGAAACTGTTTGGTACAATGCCACATACCACGCGTCGTATATTCGCTGCATTAAGTCAAAGTATCGACAAGATGCGCTTAGAGCATGCAGCGCATTTAAAACAGTCTAAGACGATGCAGCATCACTTCTGGCCGGAATGTATCCAATCGATATATTAGCAGAAGAGGCAGCAAGCCTTTTCGGGAGTAAAATCGTATGCGCTGCGGCAAGAGAAGCCAGCATGCAAATCTGACAAAAAAGAAACAATTCGACAAACGACCGTTGGACATACATATCTTTGCATTCCGGACTTAAAGTACAGGCGGAAGAGAACGCATAGTGATGTGAATTTCTACTTAGCCCAGTTCTTAGCTGGGTGCGGATGCTTTAAGTCCTATCTGCAACGTCATTGAAGATGTGCACCAAGTGCTCTTCGAATGTACTCGATTTGATAGCACAAGACAAAGACTTCGCTGCATATTCGGAGAAAACTACATACTAGAATCACTCGTTTGAAGCATGCTGGAATGTATGTAGTGTAAACAATGCAGTTTAGAGATCGCCTTTGCTGGATATTTTCCGCTCATTATATACCCTCTGTTCAACTAGTGGTTGAGAAATATTCATCACTGTACTGGTCTTAAAACAAACGGTGACCTTGTGCACAAAAGTCGAAACCACGAACAATTTTCTGAAATAGTTCGCAATATTACATAATTTTGTAACGTAGATATGTAAAAGCGTATGTATTATTGCAATGAATTGTATTGAATTTAATTTAATGTATTTGCGTATAATCAATAACCCCATGTGGATATTCAATAAAGACGGTGTTCGTAGCCAAAATGGTCTACAAATTTACTTCTATTATGTTTTTAACGGGGAAAATGTGCCCGTTGTAGCATAACACGTGAACAGTTCCATATCAGTCATGTCTGCATAATACCTGCACTACGCTTCGGATCCATATCTTGATAGAATCTAAAGTCCTCCCAAATGTCCAGTTTTTCAGTACTTTCAATCAAATAAGGATTCAGAATTATGAGGTACTGAAATTTGTCCATAGTATGGCTGAATAAATTGCAAGTTCCTAACCCCCTCTGCGGAAGTACAGAGCCGTGTACCGCCGTGTTCGGCTGTGGTTATCAAAGTTTTATTTATTGACCCATAACGGTCATACAACGCGAGCCATGTGGGATCGCTACCGGAGCTCAGAAAGGAAAAGAGACGTATTATCAGAAAGATAAAACAAGAGGCCGAAACAGGTGCAAGGAGCTTGAGATGCTGGCCAATAAGAACAACGCCCAAAAATTCTACCAGAAGGTTTTGAGACCGGACGTGTTCCTGTAAGAATAAAGACGTCGATCTGGTGACTGGCATTCAGAGTGTACTTAAATTATGAAGGGGGCACTTTTCGAACCTGTTAAATAGTGACAGTTGCGCATGTCACAGAGAATGTGAAGAAGTACTGGCTGAGCTATTCAAACATGGCGGCGAGGAGCTGATAAGGTGCATGCATCAGCTTTTATGCAAAATATGGTGGGATAAAAGAATGACTGGAATTCAAGTGTGCTCTGTCCAATCCAAAAGAAGGGTGATGCTGCAATCTGTCAATTATAGCGGGATTAGTCTTCTAAATATCGCGTATAGGGTTCTAGTCATCAACAAACTGATTGGACCTTATCAGTGTGGCTTTAGACCTGGAAAGTTCACCATAGACCAGATATTCACAATACGACAAGCCTTGGAAAAGGTCCATGAAAGGAAAATTGACACACATCATCTTTTCGTCAACTTTAAAGCTGCATTTGACAGTACGAAAAGGAGTTACCTATATGTCACGATATTTGAATTTGGTATCCCCGCAAAACTAATACGGTTATGCAAGACGACGTTGCTCAATACCAGCTGCGTCGTCAGAATTGGGTAGGACCTCTCCAAGCCATTTGATACCAAAAGAAGTTTCAGACAGGATGACTCGGTAGGGTGTGACTTCTTTAACCTGAAGATCGTGCGAGCCGCAGAACTTAATTGCTCAGGCACTATTTTTTATAAAAGCGTACAATTGTTGGCGTATGCCGATGATATTGACATCATCGGTCTTAACAACCGCGCTGTTAGTTCTGCCTTTTAGAAACTGGATAAATAAGCAAAGCGAATGGGGACAAAATGAATACCTCTTGTAATCAAACTACCAGTCGGCACGCTCGCGTATCGCCACTAACTTCACTATTGAGAGTTATGATTTCGAGGTTGTAGAAGACTTCGTTTATTTAGGAACCAGAATTAACACCGATAACAATATCAGCCATGAAATTAAACGTAGAATCTCCCTTATCATTAAGTTTTACTTTGGACTAAGTAGGCAGTTGAGTAGTCAAATCCTCTCTCTGCGAGGCTCTCGTCATGCCCGTCCTAACGTATGGCACAGAAGGATGACAATATCAGATGAGGCACCGCTTGGAGTCTTTGAGAGAAAGATTCTGCGGAACATTTGCAGGCTTTTGCATGTTGACGATGGCGAATATCGACATAGACATAGCGCAGCGAATAAAGATCCAGCGGCTACGTTCGCTGGGACATGTCGTCCGAATGGAAACAAATGCTCCTACTCTGGAAGTATTCAATGCGGTAGCAGCTGGTGGTAGCAGCGGAAGAGGAAGACCTTCTCTGCGTTGGAAAGATCTGGTGGGGAAGGACTTGGTGTGTCCAACTGGCGCCCTGATATTAAGATTTATTTTTAAAATGACTGATAATAAGTTTTCGCTGATGAACTGTCGTAGTCCAACTGTGGTCCAATTTCGAAAAAATAATTTTTCTGCACTCTATTCCAATGCATAACGAATATAATGGCTAAAGCACAAAAACGGAAACAATATGAGATAGGCTGATACATTATTTTTGGTTGCGTTTTACTTTTTAACGATACATGATTATTTGAAACTATAAGTATTCAAATGTGTTTGAAAAATTTTTATTTCTTTCCGAATTCCGTTTTTATAGATGGTTAAAACTTTTGATAGATCCTGGTCGAAATATGCTATTTTTAAACTAATTTTGTAATTAGTTTACTATATAACGGAGGGCATTTATTGATTGCCCTGAATTATTTTCCTTCCCTTTACTGAGCAAACATTAATTTTAAAAGCACTGTGGACTACTTTTCGCTGTTTAAATAGTTATAAATCATTGAATACTAAGAATAAGAGCTAAATAATCGACGGAAATTACTGTGAAATTACTTAAATTTATTGTCAAGAAGAAATTACGCCTAAAGAGCAAACCTTATGTATGCATGCATCAGATTATCAAAGCGTATTATTATAAGAAATACATCAACTTTATATTAAAATATACCCCTATTTTTATATTTACAGATACTTGGAAAACAATGGTATTAAGGAAATTCGCAAGGGTACATTCGAAAATTTATTGCATCTTAGCTATATGTAAGTTGAAGTCCAAATCTATATTTATTTACAAACCTACATTTATATATATTTATATAAAGAACATATACCTATACAAATAAAATTGGCACTTAAATCCTTTGTTGGGTATTTAGCCGAGCTCCTCCTCTTACTTGTGGTGTACGTGTACGAGGAACCTACAGTTTTAAGCCAACTCCGAATGGCAGATATTTTTATGAGGAGCTTTTTCATGGCAGAAATACACTCGGAGGTTTGCCATTGCCTGCCGAGGGGCGACCGCTATTAGAAACATGTTTTTCTTAATTTTGGTGTTTCACCGAGATTTGAACCTACGTTCTCTCTGTGAATTCCGAATGGTAGTTACGCACCAACCCATTCGGCTACGGCGGCCGCCTTAGATTATTAGAATATTCTTCGTAAATTTAAGGAAAAATTTATAACTTATTATTATTTCTTTTTTTTAGATCTTTGTATAACAATAAACTTACCACTATTCCATCGGATGAGTTTTCTTTCTTACCAAGTTTAAAAAACTTACGGCTTGATAACAATCCTTTAAGTTGTGATTGTGCAGTTCATTCACTTTGGTGGCATCACAAAGAAGGAATCGGAATTTCAAACAACATTCGACACAATCATACCCAAGTCACGCTCACTTGTGAGTCTTCAAAATCTGTACACCACGAGTTTACAAAACTTCAAGTAGAGGATTTTAAATGCAGTAAGTGTGAGAAAAATGTTAACTTAAAACATATAAATATATGTACGTATGTAATATATATGTATGTAATCTATTATCATTATTATTATTATTATTATTATCCCACGCCACTCTCCCTCCTGCATACCGCGTGAGGCGGCGGCAATTTTTACCGAGCACAATGGCAGTTTCGGCCTGCAAGTCGTGTCGGTACTTTTATAAAGGGTTTTTCAATTGGCGCGGGTCGATTTTGGCGCCCTGTGGCAGCCATTTTGTTTTGGTGACATCTGTCAAATCTTTTGTTTATTATTCAGTTGTTTATGCCAAATCATTATGGCAAGTTACACGATTGAACAGCACGTTCAAATGATAAAGCTTTATTATCAAAATGAGTGTTCATTAAAGCAAACGTTGCGCGCATTGCGCCCATTTTTCGGTAGACGTGGTGGCCCTTCCAATTTCTTATGGCCCATATTGAACCATATGGACCTAGACGACATGTGGTTCCAGCAGGACGGCGCTACGTGCCACACAGCAAACTCCATTTTATTCCATTTCAACATCTACCCGCCCTTATTGAAAAACCCTATATAAATATTTTGTTAGTTTTGGTTTAAAAATTTTCGAGTTATCCGTGTCATTTGCATGATTATCGCTCTTTGAATTGTATGGTGGATTTTTTTTTGTTCTATTGTTTTTATGTGGCGGTTAAGCCAGTTGCAGATATTATTATTGGTACTTTTTTTATTTCAATTGCGATTGGAGCATATTTAGAAATTTTTTCTTGCTCTTTTTGGATTAAATTATTACCATTAGGGACTGCAACATCAATCAGATACATTTCTTTTTATTTTTTTTTTGATAAGTGTCCCAGTGTTCGCTCTGTCTCAGTAAAGCTTTACTTCTTCGTTTTCCACTACGGTTTGAGGTACATATTTGTAATAAGGTTCATTGGTGTTGTTTGTTAACGTATATTTAAAAGCCAGTTGTTTTTGGACAATTTTGGCTGCTATTTTGTGTCTCTCAGTGTAATCGGTTCCTGCAAGTATTGAGCATCCACTTATGATATGTTCTATTGTCTCTTTTTGCTGATAACATTTTCTGCGAAGATCGGAATCTAAACTCTCTTTGAGGATATATTTTCAGCAGTTATTCGTTGCAATTATCCAGTCTCGAATTGCTAGCAGAAACCCTTCAGTTTCCGGAAACAGACGGCGTTGCGTTAACCATTTGTAAAATAGTTCTGTGTTTATTCTATTGTTAAGCATTATGTTGATATGTTTTCCATGTATTGGTTTTTGTTTCCACGTTTGTTTCTTTGACTCAGTTGTTATTATTTGTGTGGTGATGTTTTCCTGTTTTAAGTTTAGTGGGGTGAAATCATCATCTGCCTTGGCTATTGATTTGTGTAGTTGTGTTTGTTGGTTGCCAAAGTATTCCCTTGGATTTTTTATTTGTGTACTGTTTTATTATTGTTGTTGTTATTATTATTATTATTATTTGCATGAGAACTAATTTTAAATAATTAATCCACTAAAGATAAGCGCTTTCTACTAGAGCCTTCGGCTCATGTTACTGTTGTACAAATTTAAAGATAAATATGTAAGGTGTTACTACAAACTATCTTACATCTACATAGTTTATTTTTGTATGCTGATAAATGTATTTACATATACCTATGTCTAAGATATTACACAGTTTTAAGAATTTGATAATTACACTGATGTTAGCATGTTCGGTGTCTTACTTTAAGGTCTTGACTAGAGCCAACTGGTGTGTAATTTGGCTTCATACCGGTGGAATTCTGCTCTTTATAGTGATAGTGGTAGTTTGTCCACTCTTTTTCATTAAGTTGCGTATGTCTGTTTTAGTGAAGTGCGGATATAATATTTTTAGTTCCCTTCCTGCTTCTTTAGCGCGTGCATCTGCAAGTTGCCTTTTATCTATAAAATATCAGAATCATATAAAGTAATATTATATTCCGAAGTTTCAAGTTATTATATAAAGTGTGATTTTTTAAGAGCTATAGGAAAGTTTTTCAAAAAAGCACTCGTAAAATTCAGAAAAATGCATGCAATTTTTATTTAAATCGATAGTACAGTCGATATAATTTAATGTTTGAAGATTATTTCATGCAAATGTTGACCGCGACTGCGCTTCAAATGGTCCATCCGCATAGTCCAATTTTGGCATACTCTTTCCAATGTTTCGGCCGGTATCTCACATATAAACGCTTTAATGTTGCACGTGGTAGCGGCAGGCTAATCACCTACTCTATCAGAAATCATATAGATTAACGAAACCAACGCAAGACGAATCTTGTCGAGCCCTATGCTCACGAGAAGAGTGAACAAGTAAAAAAAAAGCAACGGTAAATGATAGTCATCTTTGATTCTCTTCAGCAAATATTTTTATCTTCCTCAAGAAAAATTCGCTTATGGACAGCTCAGGCGCGTTAGGAAAGATGTCGCGGGCTCGATGTATAAATGAACGAGTCTTGCTTTGAAAAATATTTGTTTGAGTTTATGATCGAATTGTACATCTCTATTGCCCAAAATATAATAATTTAATCATTCTAGCTGAATGTAGAGTGGGCGTTGAATATGCATGGGGAAACAAAGGTAAATTTATAATTTGCTCATGTTAAAATTTGTTCGCAAAACTGATATCCACAAAGCCATTCAGAAAGAGAGACAGACATAAGCTTGATTTAGTACACGCAAGACTTCACTACTACAGATCACATCCAAAAATATTGGCAGCTTTGAAATATTCTTCACTCAATTTAAGAAAGGATGGAGTATTTTTGATTAACAATTAGCTGTATAATCTTAATAACTATATTGTAATGTATTATTGTATAAAAATGGTTTCAAATAAAATAAATAAATATATATCCATCAAATATTATACCTGAGACTAATTACAGAGAATTCTGCCGATAAGAGTCAGTTGATAGAATTCGAAAAAAAGTTTTAACTTAGTCCTTACAATTGCATAATTCATAATTTTTTTTCATTCTGATTATAGATCTCCCTATGATTATACTGGCGCCCCAGGACCAATTGATAATTCCTGGAACATCTTTCACTTTAGAATGTGATGCAGATGGAGACCCTGCACCTGATATTTTATGGTACTTTAACGAACACCCATTAGAACAAGACGGCCGTATAACATTAGATAATGAAAACACCGAGCTAAATATAAATAATGCTAAAGAAGAAGACACAGGTAAGTTGATCTGTTATTTCACAGAGAAATTCCCATACTAGCATACTTATATATTAATTCATAAATTTAACCCCTTTTCTTGAAAAAGTTTGCCAAGTAATCCATTGTGTAATACGTTGTGGATGGAATATTAAAGCGACAGTTAACCAAAAGAAGATGCTATTTATTGGAAAAACAAATCGCATTCGTTTATATATTTAAATATCCTTTAAATAATAAATTATCTAATTATTTTGAAGACAAAATTAGAGCGAAAATTGTTTCTAATAAGTAGCCGTTGCTCCTTCAAAGTCAGTAGCAAAAACTCTGCTATGAAAAAGCTTTTCATAAAACTATCTTCAACATACAAGTATAACTGTAAGAACAACTTCAAGACGCACACAACCAATAGCGATTTAAATTCTGTCAAAGACCTAATAGAAAATGTACAACACTCTACAAATGATAACACATCAATAACATAAGTTCACGCGTTTTCACATTTTTTCTTTTTTTTGCACATTCTCAAGTTATTTTATAAAAACATAATTCATTTGAAACTTTATTCAAAATACTAGAAAAATGTTCCTTTCAAGAGACTGACGGTGTAAAAAATATAAAGAAAGTATCGCATAAATTGTTTTTACATCCATATTAATATAAACGTTCGCCTTATTCGACACGATATGTCATTTATTATTCGTGATAAAAGGTGCATATACCTCGATGCCTTCTTCACGGCATTTTAAAATTTAAACGACTGTCAATCACCACTTATCAGTTTTTGACTTTACAGTTTCAGTCACTAAATTTGTCTACATAAATTTAATGCCTCTCTGTCTCAGTTTTGTGCTCAGCTAATTCAAGGTCCATCGACGTTAACCATGCCTTGATTCTGCTACTGATTCGTTAGCAACCATCTAATTTTCTTGGAAGTGTTTTGCTTGCACCGCGATATCACCTGCAACTAATCTTTGGGAAACCACTGGGGACACGTTGTACTCCTCATTGCTTAGCCCCTTCTAATCATGGGCTTACGGTATATTTTATATACCCAATTATATTCCCAATTCTAATAATGTAGATTTTTAGTATAAGCTGGCAGATACTTGTGTTAAAAGTGTTTTTAATGCCCAGAGTTACCATGCCTTCCTAGTCATTGAAGCTGTAATAATATCTCTCCCGATAAAATACTCTTGGCTTTTAGTGAGGTTGGATTTGATATGCCAATTAAACAACTAGTAAATACGTAACCTGCTGGTTAGTCGGAAAATAACTTCCAATTTAGGTCTATCTTGCACCGCTCGCACAGTCTGTAGATGAACTCCTGAAGGAGGTGATCTTTTTCCTCTTCTGTGGAGCCTGGCCGTCAACGATATGCTTTTGATGCTCGATTGTCGGGGCTATAAAGTAATTACTTATGCAGATGACATAGTTGTTGCCAGTTTGAATGTGAATCCTCAGAAAGCAGATGGTGCTTTCTTCGATGAAATACACAATTCCACAATTTGTGAAGCCAATATTAAATGGGTAAAGGCTAGATATTTAGGTGTAATTTTCAACAAGAAACTAAATTGGAGCATAAATATAGTAAAGAAAGTCCCTGTATTCCTATTCTCATGCAAAAAGGCAATAGGACACAAGTGGGGTCTTTCTCCGAAGACCACTCACTGTATATGATTGTTATCAGACCCATCGTCCTCTACAGAATTATAATCTGATGCACAGATCTCGACAAGGCAACGATTAGAAACATGTTTCAGAGGGTCCAACGTATGGCGCTTATACGTATCAGCGGTGCTCTAGAACTCCATCCTCTGAAGCTCTGAAAACTCTTTTCTTCTTACCTCCCCTAGATTTAGTTGGTAAGCAGAGTACATGAGTGGGTTGACAATATACCTGGTCGGAAAAACTGACAATAAAGTAGGCTTTGGTGTCTACTGTAAGAAGCCAAAAGTAAGCGTTTCGGCTCGTGTTCCTAGTCACTGGAGCGTATTTCAGGTTGAAATTTTAGCCATTAATCAGGTAGCTATCTGGTTAGGCAAAAATGAGACTACCTTCAGAGCAATCTATATTTACTCCGATAGCCTAGCGGTGATTAAATCCCTTGGTGGGGTTGTCACTAATCACATTATTGTTCGCAAATGCCAGGAGTCTCTTAACGAGATGATGAAATATATGGATGCCAGGGCATAGGAACATACCAGATAATTGTGAGGCAGACAAATTATCGAGAGAGGGCACTACCGCTCGCTTCTCTCGTGATAGAGGTATAGCGCTCTATGCTACTGCGTGGTACAAGTAGCATTGTCTCCTCACCCAACACGAGATGGGTTGATAGTCTGGCATGTAATGCTATAAAAAGAATTTAACCAAAATGGGACGCTAGTCACTCAAAGGCGCTACTTATTCGGTCAAGGAAAAACATTTCTATGTTAGTAGCACTAATCACAGGCCACTGTCTCATAGGTCGACATGCTCAAAGGTTAAACTATTGCAGAAGTTAAAAGAATTAGGAGGGGGAAGAGTACATTAAACACTTTCTCTGTTACTGTCCCGCGTGGCATTCGACTAGGTTGAGATAGTTTGGCTCATAGTGGTTATAAGTGCCTTCAGGGTTATAGTGCCTTAGGGTTATAGTGTCTTAGGGTTATAAGTGCCAGACAGAGCAATGGGCTTGCACTTAAAACAAAATGGTTTAACGAAGGGTAGCAGATAAACTGCAACTGTGGTTTCACAAGAGATCGGCAACCGTCTAAGCGAGTTGGTTTAGAGACCGACTGCCACTTCGACCTAACTTTCCTACTCCCAAGTGAATGGCAATCAGTGACTATGTCCACTTGCGTGGACTTCTACACACGAAACCATCCTTTTGTTGCCCTTGGTAAAAACGCAAGGGTTTGCAACTTCCACATCTTTGGAAAAGTGTGTTCGTTAAGAGAGATTTGGTATGTCGCTAAAAATATGTCTGGACGTTTGGTAATCACGGCTTTCCGGGCCTTATTTGGTATATCGTCTGAGCCTGGAATTTTTTAGGACTGAATTTTACTTCACGCCGCATCATCTACAACTCTGAAATTACTTATTTTTCTTTTAGCTTCAGAAAAGCAGCATTATTATCTCAAGAAGATAGATACATCTTCCTTTAGAAAACTGTCATCGATCTGCAGTTGGGATAGAAATTGCTTGCTCTTCTCCAATACGATATCATCCAGTGTTTTGTCTACAAAAAAAGTTAAATAAAAAAATAAAAAACAAAATCAACAAAAGATTTAAAAGTATTAGGAAAAGTTAATTTAACTTACCAAACAGCTTTTGAGTCAGTTCGGTAGTCATCTCTTACAAAACCTTTGTCTAATTCTGCCTTATAAAATATTAACAAAGCTTGAAGGTCTGTCTCGGTGACACGTTTTTTTATGAAATGAAGAGATGATTTTTGAACATCGAAATATCTGGGCTACTAGTAATTTGCTTAATCTTGGTTTCAAAGACAGTTTTTAGGACCATGATGACGATAAGTGAAAAGCCGCAATTCTCTTCCTAAAATTTGCACCAAAATAGCACAAGCTCCACTGAAACGGCCAGTATAAGTAGCTGGTGTGTCGCAGCACATTATTTGCATTTTATCATGAAGGTTCCAGTCAAAGAGAGCTGTTGAGACGGCCTTAGCTTGATGTCTAGTTTTGGCACTGCAAGAAGCTGTTCTCCATCACCAAACGAATCAACAAGTGGCAAGCATTCTTCTTTTGAACTTCGTACATCCAACCCGGATAATAGTTTTCCATCCCAATGGACTGTGACTACTCCAGGTACATTATTTAGAAAATCAGATTTTATTGCTTCTGCCCTTGATTTTCTAGTTTCAGTACGAATCCGCTGAATCGCGCATTTGTTTATAGGGAAATCATCGGTACTTAGTCCAAGCGCTTCTACCACCGCATTAGGAATGTAAACATAGTCTCTAATGCTTAACTGGCATCGATCTTTCTACCTCTTTTTGAACTTTGTTAATGCCAGGTAACATCCTGCAGGCTGACTTCAGAATTCAAGATCTGTCCTTCGTCTGAATCTTCTACACTTTCTAAGTTATTTGTGGTGGAAGTAGATGAAACAGCCAGAGATTTTCTTTGTCTTATAACCCTTTCCTCTTCTTCCAGTCGTCGTCGTCTAGATCTTTCTTTTTTTTCCGCCAATTTTTCGTCTACACCACCTAAGCATCCCGGGCGGCCTGGCACCCTCTGTTTCAGTAAAAAGAATTTGTTCTTCTCTATTTTCATTCTCTCAAAAGCATCAGCATGTGCAACGTCAAACAAATTATCAAGACCAATTTTGAAATCGTTCCAACAACTCTTGAACGTAATCCGAGTTTTCATACAATTTTTTTGTAACTCCCTCCAAGCATGATATAAATCAACAAATTTCTCTACGAAGTTAGGAAATGCTTGCTTTTCTCCAATAATAATGCACTCCCTAATCACAATATTTGCACTTTCACTAACAGTCAGTTTAACCTGACAAGAATTGTAAAATAGGACTGAGAGAACTCGTTGATTAGATGGTAATTTTGCACAATTTCTATTGCTTGATAGCTGTCAATCCGATAAGGAAATTATTTTGTTTGTCACTCCGTAATTCTACCAAATTGTTTACGCACTAAACAATGGAGCACTAATATCTAAAAAATCACGCATGAAATGACAAATAAAACATGCAGATGCTTTCCATTTCAATTAAACCGGCTATTCGGGTCATGTTCTTCGATTTCGATGTAACTCAAATATGTTGCTCTTTGGTCAAAATAATGAGACACGTATTTTTTTGTTCGCCCGAAAAAAATTTTTTTCAAGAGTTATCGGGAATTTTGTTTTTCGGCCCAAAATCGATTTTTTTTAATTATATAAGAAATTTTTTTTTGAAATGCCCATAACTTGGTCAAAAATGAACCGATTTTAATAATTCTGGATTCAAAATGATCGTCATTACTTACACAAGCGGCTTCATGTAGGAACAATTGCAAAAAAGTAGTTGAAAATTTTTTATTTAGCAAAAAAGAAAAAAAATTGAAATTTTTTCGAAATTCAATATTTCAAAAAGTGTATTTTTTTTTTTTATAACTTTTTCCAAATCAAGAGGACACCTCAAACTTCAATTGAGCTGAATGCCCAGTAGCTAAAATGAGTTGGTTTTGAGTAATGAATTTTTGAGTAAAAAACCTGTTTTGCACTTTTTGTTTTTTGCAAAATAAAAAATCTTGAACTACTTTTTGCAATTATTTCTACATGAAGTCGCTCGTGCAAGTAATGACGATCATTTTGAACCAGGAATCATTCAAATCGGTTTATTTTTGACAAAATTGCCGATAAATCTTGAAAAAAAATTTTTTCGGGCGAACAAAAAAATACGTGTCTCATTATTTTGACCAGAGAGCAACATAATTGAGTTACATCGAAATCGAAGAACCTGACCCGAATAGCCCGGTTGAATTGAAATGGAAAGCACCTGCAGTTATAAGTCACAGCGCATTACTCATACAACTTGTATCGCAAGTCGGCACGGGTTATCGTTTATAAATTGAGCTAATATTTTTTTCTAGACAATATAGGGTTATTACGAAGCTTTTAAGAAGGTAAGCGTAAAAAAGTATTGAACTTAAAATTTAAGGTTCACCCCAATATGTATGTTTTAAAACCGATATGTTATTGAATCGCCAAACGGTTCCACTTCTTTCTGATTTTTTTAATAAATTTTTTTACAAAACTTTAAACTATAATGTAGACATACAGTTGGTAATAACATTGGTGTCATTACTACAGTATGATATGAGGTAAAGCGAATGAGTTTAATCTGTTTAGAGTTTGTTCCACATTTTCTCCAGAATTTTGATGTAAGCTACCGTGAAGCCAAACGTAGCCAACACAGAAGTTCGGTCGATCTTTAAACATTAAAATGTCTATATTTGCAAAACAAATTACAACTTTACTGATTTATAGTTTAAAGTTCAAAATTTGTAAATTAGTCTACATTTTAATATACTTGGCGAACTTATATTAAATCACGTTAAATATCGCGCCACAACTTACAAATTGGAGTATATGTATTTGTAGAAACGATGTTCCAAACACTTAATTGGAAAACTAAATGAAAAGGTGTAGAATTTTTATAAAATATAAGAATTTTTATAAATTTCTGATTGGAACTTACATGTATGAAAGTTCACAAATGGATGGTTCTCTGCAGAGGAAGACAGCTTTTAATTATAGAATTAATATACATACAATCGACCTTAATAATGAAAAGCGTTACTACGTTAATATAATATTTACTCGAATATTTGCAAACAAATCTTTGATATTCAACAAGTAATAACAATAGTGTTTAAATAATAGTGTTGCCGACCATATAATTAGCATCAAAAGTTTGGTTTTTACTCAAATTTTTTATAAGATATGTACTTATATTTGTAAAGAAGCAACTTAGAGAGTCGATTTGTCAAGAGGGAGTGAGAAAGTGGCTTACTTAACTAATCTTACTGCTGAATTTTACCTTTAAATTATGCTACCGTCTATATGTATTTTTATCATGGACAGCACTGCCAATTTTACCACATAGAAAATAATTTTTGTTCGAGATGGCGACTCTATGTTATTACTTACTCAATTAATTTAAGTATTACAAGAATTCTTTTTTTTCAACAAGTAATTTTAATTAGTTAACCCTATTTAAAAAAAAATCCGCTTTATACCAAGTACTGGAAGTTTTAATTATGCCCGATTATGCCTGAAATGAGTGATATTATACAAAAAAAATTCATAACTTTTTATTCACAACATATAATATATTGAACTGTATTTGCATACTTAAAAGTTATAGTTTTTAACCTTTGGTTCATTGTAAATTGTAGGTATATATACATGTACAGCTCAAAATATAAATGGTAAGGCGTCAGTACGAGCCAACGTTACAGTAGCAGATGACGAACCAGTGCCGCGATTAAGTATCGAACCTTATGACTTAGACGTAATCATTGGAACTATATTTGAAATACCTTGCAAAGCAGAGGATAATACCAACATACAGGTAAATTGTAATAATTAATACTGCAACTATGATTATTTCCAATATGAATAAATATACTAAAAAATAAATATTTTTCATTGTTGCACACCTTCGCAACATACGAATGTGCTTCGTTAACTCGCCTTTAGTCACCTTGGCAAAACAATCTTTACTAATTTTACAGCCCTATCTCTGTAATCCGGTCAACCAGAATCCTGAGGCCATGTGGATTACTGGATACCTTGATTAAAGGTGATGAATAACTGTACGAAAATTAACAACATAACTTAAGAATTCAATTTGATAGGAAAAATTTAGCATTCATAAAATAAAATAAAAATTAAAAGCCAAGTTAATTCATTTAGGTACAGCTTTTTTTTAAGATGCATGTGTAATACACATTGTGTATACATAGGTACAAAGATTTAATATTTCTCCTATTAAACCACTCTGTAATGCGATGCGAATAGTAATTGGGATACGAAAGAAAATTGTATTACAACACAATTTGTTGTTTGTATTCGAGCAGAAACGTTGACAATGTAATTAAATTTCCTTTAAACTATATTTCTATAAAAGATATACGTAAACTATTGGGTTTGGGAATAAGTTCATAGCGTTTTGACCGAAGACTTTTATTTAAAGAAAAGACAATAATTGTACCAATAAGATAATCAATTTTATATTCGCCGATCGATTTGTTGATGCCGTTCCGCCAAAAATCGCATGGTCTGATGTCAAAGAAGTTGTTGTGCCACTTTTTAAGGACGTCTTTGTTATCGAAGGTAACGCCCTCCATTTGGTTTGACAGGGGGTGAAAAAGATGGTAATCGGTCGGTGCATGGTCCGGAAAATACGGCGGATGCTGAAAGGCCTTCGATTCGAGTTCTTGAAGTGTGGCTTTGATGACTTGCGCAAAATGGGGCCTGGCGTTGTCGTGAAAGATGATGGTTTGATCATGACGATCAGGTATTTTCAGTGGAATAGCCTCATTCACGCCGGGTAGCTGAGCAATGTAGAGCTCCTTGTTGACCATGGCATTCTTTTTGAGTATTTCCCAGTGCACCACGCCTTCCCAGTTCCAACAAACGCATACATATATATATATATATATATATATATATATATAATTGGCGCGTACACACTTTTTGCGCGTTTGGCCGAGCTCCTCGCTTTATTTGTGGTGTGCGTCTTGATGTTGTTCCACAAATGGAGGGGAGCTTTTCCATGGCAGAAATACACTCGGAGGTTTGCCATTGCCTGCCGATGGGCGACCGCTATTAGAAAAATGTTTTTCTTAATTTTTGGTGTTTCACTGAGATTCGAACCAACGTTCTCTCTGTGAATTCCGAACGGTAATCACGCACCTACCCATTCGGCTACGGCGGCCGCCTACATATCACGATCTTATTTGGACGAATATCCGGCTAGACTCTTGGCTTTGGCATATCTCCTGGAGGCACTTACTCCTCTCTTTGCTTCATATTGATGTATAGGGACCATTTCTCATCCCCCGTGACGATTCGGGACAAAAAGCGCTGTTTATGACAGCGCGTGTTGCTCGATGGCGGGCGAGATGTTGAGAAGCAATTTGAAGATGACTTTCTTTGCTTTTTCGTTGAGCTTCATTAAATGAAGGTGATTGAGAATTGTTTTATGATCGCAGTTCATTCCGCATTTTTTCCGCCAACTCACGACTGGTTTGGCTATCGTTCTCCTTGAAAAGTGATTTGTGACGTTCTTCATCGAATTCAGAAGGCCTTCTGCTGCGGGATGTATCATTGACGTCAAAACCACCATTTTTGAAATTTGTAAACCACTTTAGTGCTGTTGACTCGCCTATTACACGTTCTCCGAACACGTCGCAAATGTCCCGGGCTGCTTCGGCAACTTTTTTACCTCGATGAAAAGCAAAGAAGAGCAGGTGTCGAAAATGTTGATTTTTGCATTCTGAGTATTTCATTTATAAGCGACAAAACTAATAAAAAATTAAATAACTCAAAAATTCAATTCATTATAATTTTGTAAAGCAGAAAAAATTCTATCGAATAAATACTTACATTTTGCTAAACAACAAACAAATAGTTGTAAAATAAAAGAAAATATAAAAACGATATGAACTTACTCCCAAACCCAATATAAAGGGTGTTTTTTTTAGAGGTTAGGTTTTCAAGATGAAATAAAATGTATATAATTTAATGTTATGGCCAAGAATTTAGCTTTATTATGGTATAAAGATAAGGATTTGCCATTATGTTTTAAAAATGATTTCGGGCAAGTGGCCGCCGCGGCTGGCTCGAATAAATTCCAGCCGAGAGGCCCAATTTTCGACCACTTTTTGCACCAATTGGGGCCGTATGTCAGCAATAACGCGCCGAATATTCACTTCCAAGACGTCAATCGTCTCGGGCTTATCTGCGTAGACAAGCGACTTCACATAGCCCCACAAGAAATAGTCCAGCGGTGTTATATCGCACGATCTTGGAGGCCACGCCACAGGTCCACGGCGCGAGATAATGCGCTCACCAAAAGTTTCCTTCAATAAATCGATTGTTGCGTTGGCTGTATGGCATGTAGCGCCGTCTTGTTGGAACCAAAGGTCGTCCACATCAACATCGTCCAATTCAGGCACGAAAAAGTCATTAATCATGGCTCTATAGCGCTCTCCATTGACTGTAACATTATGGCCGGCTTCATTTTTAAAGAAATATGGACCAATGATTCCCTCTGCCCATAGAGCACAGCAAACAGTGACTTTTTGAGGATGTAACGGCGTCTCAGCAATGGCTTGTGGATTATGTTCACTCCAAATGCGACAATTTTGCTTATTGACATACCCATTCAACCAAAAGTGAGCTTCATCGCTGAACAAAATTTTCTTCGATGCGTCGCGCGAACCGAACCATTATTTTCGTAATAAATTTGCACGATTTGCAAACGTTGTTCAGGGGTAAGTCTATTCATTATGAAATGACAAACCAAACTGAGCATAAATCAAGTGACAGCTGTCAAAAAGACCATCTACGAAAAAAGTAGTGTCAACTTGAAAACCTAACCTCTAAAAAAAACACCCTTTATAATATACAAAGTACAAAATATACTTCTTTACTTTTACTGTGTAGACTCGCTGGCTGTGTAGAGTATTGCACTGCTTCACCCCGCCTTCTAAGCGGTCTTAATCGCTTTTTCGCAGAAATGAAGAGCTGTAACGCCTTTACAAGACACTCCCCACCAAACCATTACGGAGGCTGGATGGCGGCCACGCTGAACCCTTGGGACAAAATTTTTTGTGTCTTTGAAATTTTAGCAATCTATGCTATGTTATCTTTTATGGTTGATGGCTTTTATGGTTGCACTGTTTCGCACCACGAACCATATTAAAAATTCCGCTTGAAAAAGCCATTTATTTATGACACACACACTTTCTTGCCTGACGCAAGATACAAATGGAAAAGCTTCAATCCGGTCATGTGGTCGTCAACCTACATACGTAGAATGCGTGGTTCAAAAATCTATCTATATATATATATATATTCAAATTCATATAATATATATATATATATATATATAATTCAAATATATATCTATATACAGCTGCTTCATACCGCAAGTGCACCTTGATCCTTGACCATCATTTGAGGTGATCATTCGATTTCCACGCCTGGGCCATAGAATGGCACTTACAGCAAACTAGTCCAAAGGGTAGATTGATCCAGGAAAATTTCTCATGTATAGAAGTAGCTTTGCTTAATATCGGAGAATAATACACCTCCAATGCTAAACCCAAAGCAATTACACGGTAATCGTTTGTGACATACACTTAAAGAATACTTCGTAAAAAACAATCAAGCCAGAAGCACCGTGGATGGCGAACTGACACTTTGAACGTTGACGTGTGCAATGAAATGTTGCGACCAGCCTTTTCCAAAGGATCTGCGTATGCAATGGCCTCTAAGCTAATGTTTAACTTTCCAGCATCTTATGTACGACAGTGTCGTCTGCTTCCAGATACCCAAGGGAACCAAAATAATCGCCACATCTGACGCATACAAAAATACAAAAGAAAACCAACATTGGATAAATTTCGCAAAGAATGCCGTCTCGGTTTTGCAAGGGACCACATGGCTTGGAGTTCTGTTACAAATAACGATACCGGTGAATGGAAAAAACAGTATTGAGTGACGAAAAGAAGTTCAATCTGGATAGGCCGTTTACTCAATAAAAGAGGAAAGGCATTTGAATTGGATCTTCAACAGGTGCATTACCTGTACAAACTTGAAGTGTGGTCAAAGCTTGGATTGCGTCCCAAACCGTTGAAACTTTAGTATGGCCCCCAGATCTTAACGTTTTTGAAATTCAATGGGGATGGCTTGCTCGTAAGGTTTACGAGAAAGGGCAACAATTTCAAGACACAAATATTTTAATTCGAATTAATAAAACGATCTGGTCTGAAATTTCATTAGGCTGTCTGGAGAATTTATACAAATCCATTCAACAGCGTATTTTCTAAGTAATTTATAAACAAAGTGGCAGCACAAAATATTAACCTTTAAGTAATAAATATTCAAAACACAAAATTTCCTATATATTATAATTATAATTTTTTCTTATTTGGTTAGTGCCTCTATTCAAGTGAACCAATAAATATCAAGCTCAGTATTACAGCTGCCAAAGTTTTACTGCTGCGAAATACCGTTTGATGGAATGATATTTTAATTTATGTTTATTTTCGAGCGAAGTACATGTTTCACTTGAGTAATCAGAAATACGGTTGCTTTCATAACCACTTTATTCAATAAAAATTATTGTCTCTAATCAAGTGAACCGGACTGTATTTACATACTATATACACATGATTAATTACAAGTAGAAACCGAAGAGAAGAAGTTTTGTGAATTTTTTTAAAATAAATGACCTTAATTCACTTCATTTTACTTAATTTTATTATACAATTTGTTTATTTGTCCAACGTGTTTATAAGGAGAGTTTAACGGAAATGTGATCGCAATATTACTGTCTCAACAAATAAGTCTCCTTTAATATTTTGTACTATTTTCCTTAGTTCGAGATAATTTCAAAATATTTCTGAGTTTCTTGTAAACTGGTCATTATTATTACATAAACAAAAGATTTGGAAATGTATGCCTGTTTACCTGTTTTGACTATTAAAGAGGTAATTCCCCAATTAAGCCACATTAATTAACAAATTTTAAGCACATCATTGTCTGAGAGTGAAAAGTTACTAACTCCAGCTTTTGAAATGTTACTGAAAATAATAAAAATCTCTCAAAGTCATTTTCTTCAAGTATTTATTTTACAACAACAAAACACAATTTTATGGTTTGAAAGACACTTCATTGTTCAGTATGATTCCATCAGTCAAGTAAGAATCTGGAAGGGCTGCTTCATGCCCTTGCTTAGCTGTTATGACCTCATCAATTAATGAAAAATGCTTTCCACGCATACATTTTTTAGGTATGGAAACAGAGGAAAGTCGCTAGAGGCCAAATATGGCGAAAACGGTGGATGCTTCAATAATTTGATCTTTAATTCATGGCTTTTAGCCTTTGCCAAAATGGTCTTTTGACACGGTGCATTGTTCTGATGAAAAATAATTTATTTCTTTTTTACGAATTTTTTCTCTCAGCTAGTTTAAAAAATTATAACAATATTCAGAATTTATTGATTTATCAGTTTGCAAGTAATCCACGCACAAAATTCCTTTTGCATCCCAAAAAACTGATGCTAACAGCTTCTTGGCCGATTTCTAGACAAGAAATCGTTTCGGAGCCGAAGAACCAGGTTCACACCACTCTTTAGCCTCTTGATTTGATGTAGAACCACAGTTATGAATCGACGCACAAATCGAACCACTTTATCCTTTCGCTCTGTTTTTGTTCCATTGTTAGCGAATGCGGCACCCATTGGGCAGACAGCTGTCTGAAACTCAATACTTCAGTCAAATTATTGATTACACTGCCCATTGAGATGTCTAGGGCTACTACTACATTTCTTTCAGTCACTCTACGATTTTCCAATACGATATCTTGTATTTTACCTACGATTTTTGGTGTTGTTGCTATTTTTGGACGTCCTTGACGTGGCTCGTCTTCAAGTCTTGTTTGACCAAATTTAAATTCAGCAACCCATCTTTTTACTGTACTAATTAATGGAGAAAATTCCCTATAGACTTTCAACATTCGTTCATAAATTTCCTTTGCTTTTAAACCTTCCAAAAACGAAAATTTCATCACTGCCCAATACTTGATTTTTTTTATTGTAGAAAATGCTATGACATGTCGATACGAAATGGCTTGTAAACAAAGAATGAATTGACAGATTGAAATGAAGTGTACCAACATAACAAAAAAAAAAAAAAAAAAAAAAAAAAACACTTTAAGCTAGTAGCAACGCCCTCTTATCGTTCCACAAAACTTATCAGGTCAGTCCATAAGTTCGTGCGTATTTTAGCCATAGTTTCACTTTTGTACGATTTTTGCATACAAAAAATTATTCGCATGATATAACGGAACTATTAATATTTTCTTTGATATATTGTGTATTCAACAAGTGATTTTAATCACGGATAGAAGCACGTGTTGTTAAAAAATAAAATGGAATCTTCGAACGCATATAAAAGGCATATTTTGTATTTTTTTATAAAAGTGGTAAAAATGCAACAATTGCTGCTGCAGAAATAAAAACTGTTCACGGAGAGGAGACCGTGAGTGTAAGGACTGCGCAAAAGTGGTTTTAAAAATTCAGAAGTGGTAACTGCGACGTGGAGGATGCCGCGCGCGCTGGTCGTCCTGAAGTCTTTAACTCCGACGCCTTGCTCGAACTCGTGGATGCTGAGCCATATTTGACAGTTGATATGATAGCTCAGAGGTTAAATTCATCGCATGGAATAGTTCACAGGCACCTGGTTCAGTTGGGAAAGGCTTCCAAGCTGGGAAAATGGGTTCCGCATAGACTTTCCGTCGCCAACCTTCAGAGAGAGAACGGCTTGAAAATGAAAGTTTTTTTAACCGTATCGTTACTGGTGATGAAAAATGGGTCCTTTACAATAATCCTGTTCGCAAACGTCAATGGTTAGATAAAGATCAAACACCAGAACCGGCCCCTAGAGATGGCCTTCACCCCAAGAAGATTCTCCTGACTATTTGGTGGGATATGACCGGTATTGTTTATTATGAACTTCTGCAACCAAACCAGACTATAACTGCTGATTATTATTTCCATCAGCTATCAAACCTGAATGAGGCACTTAAAAAAAAATCGACCGTCTTAGTGAATAGACGCAAAGTTTTGTTTCACCACGACAACGCAAAACCTCATACCGCAAGGCAAACATTAGCAAGCTGAACGAGCTCGGATGGGACCTAATGCCGCATCCACCATACTCACCGGATATTGCACCTTGTGAAAAAAAGAAGAAGAACGAACAATTTTTTGAGCAGGGAATTAAAAATTTGCCTAAGGTTGGGAAGACATTGTAAATAATGAGGGAAAATATATTATTGATTAATAAATTCTTTAAACATCTTTACATCTTTTTTATTAATTTTAAAACTACCTTTAAACACGCACGAACTTATGGACTGACCTGATAGATGTTCTTGGAAATGTGAACTTAGCAACTTTTCACTCTAAGCTAACGATATAAAAATATATTTTTGCTCAAATTTGATATGAGGTAGCCAATTATGTGGATTTCGCTTATACTAAATAACTTATATTAAAAAATAAAAACTAACAATAAAAATGGACTTTAAAGATTTTACAGCCTATGTTTTTACAACGCTATTAAAAATATTGTGAAATTCTAAGTGCAACTTAAAAAATGTAATTTACACAAAGAGAAGCAATTACGAACGCAGATAACAAGACCTTTGCATGTGAAGACCATTCAGGTCCTGGCCTTTTAGATATACAATCCGATTACAAGTTCAAAACACTCAAATGGCTTAATTAAAAACTCTTATTAAATGGTAAAATTAGTTAAAATCTTATGAAGCGACGCAATTTAATACATGAAATTCGTATGAAGAAAGTCGATAACGTTTTAACCACAAACGCACGACGTGACCATATTGTCCATAATGTTTAAATACCTATATGAATTTAAATTTGTCAGTATATGAGCTATATTAAGACTAATCGCTTATACTTACAGTTTTTCAAGCGACTTTATACGGAAATAGGTCCTGAACTTGAAAAATAACTTTTTTGCATTTATTGGAAGGTCTACTTCTTGCCTGTGGCATAATAATTTCTCGGGGAAGTTGATAGAGCCAGGAATTATTTCACCATTAAGCACTTGAAATATGATGGGGTAGCTTTTTCTGCAAATTGCACAGCCCAACTAAGATACTTTTGATTCTCAAATAAATTGTATTTTACAGATTTCCTTTATTTTTTACAAAAACTTTAACGGAAAATTGGAAAAAAATGTGGCAAGCAAATAAGATTTTAAAGATAATAGCATCATAAATGTATGGAAAAACCTACAAGCAGCATATGTCCAACGAATAAAGGAAATATTGTAAAATGTAAGGCAGCCGAAATGTCAGAAAAAACACAGAAAGTTGCTTTATTACTTCACCTTTTATTATTCCGCCATGGGTTTATCATTTGACACCTATTAAGTTTTCTTGGCGCCACGAGATCTACTCAGATTTCTTTGGAGGTCGAGTAGATTTAAAGAAAATTAAAAAAGACTTGCTACCCTGTCCCGACAAAAAGAAGAAGAAGAAAAGAAGTTTTCTATTCTTAGAAAGCGTTTTTCACAAACTATAATAAATTTGAGTTCAACTTGACTGACTAACCGACTGTTTATTCCAAAGATTACGTCTTCCAATTGTTTATTTAAAACTAGTTTCATAACGACGCGTTGATATTTAATCAAGAAACAGATTGATGAAATATCAATGTGTCGGAAAAAATACGTCAATTACAAAATCTCAATTAAATTGATTGTTTACATTTTGCGAAAGACACATATTGATTTCAAAGTTCTAGTAAACATGCCTCTATTTGTATGTCTACTAGTGTGGCGTCGCTTATTAATGTTACAATTTGCAATTACAATTTTAACACTGGGTGAATGCATATTTGCGCATGCGCATACGTATCACAACCAACAGCGGGACATACCTATGTCCTTCTTCTTTCTTATTTATTTGTTGTACCATACACAATTTTTAAATAGTAGAACCAATTGCTATGTAGACGAAATGAAATGTCCTTGACCTTAATTATTATGTATTATTGTTGTATCATTTTTCTTCAAAGCTTATATGGAGACACGATGGGAGGATTATAGCTCCAAACGATAAATATCACGTCAGTAAGTCTGGTAGTCTTTTTGTGAAAAATGTTACTACTTCTGATGCAGGTCGTTATGAGTGTACTGTGAAAAATCAATACGGACGGGTCACCGCTTCAGCTCTTGTAAAAATCAAGTAAGTTTCTCAATTAAACAATTACATATATTTATATGTAATCATTATTTAGAAGCACATGCTTCGAATTATATCTGTACAGCTTCGTATCCAATATTAAACTACCAACAGGTCCCAACATTTACCTTTATAAATTCGATTGCCTTCCTGCTGTTTATTAGAACCACATCAGTTTTGTGCTCAGTTAATTCCTGATTCATGGATGTCAACCGAGCCTTGCTCCTACTTGCAGATTCGCTGTCGATCTTCTCAATATAATAATAACTAGGCGTCCCTACTGTTATGAGGGCTTCTACTATACACTGCCAGCTAATTGTGTTAAAAGAGTTTTTAACAAACAGAGTTACCACCGCTCAGTATTATTTTTTTCTCGCCACACCATCTCTTGCTCTCAATGGTTTTTCCCATTGCATCTAGTAGGCATATCGGTAGGCTTTTTGTCACCCTTCGGTGAAAGCGCAAGGGTGTGCATCTTTCACTTCTTTGGGAAAGTACCTTCGCTAAGATAGGTTTGGAATGTGTCCAAAAATATGTCTGCACGCTTGGTAAGCGCAGCTTTCAGGGCTTTAGTGGGTATGCCATCCGGGCCAAAAGCTTTCTAAAATTTTTATTACGCGCCGCTGGGAGTTCTCGTTCGGTAAAACAAGGGATTTTACCTATTTCGTGTTAAATGCAGTGTGTCGCACCAATTTTCGTAAGTAATTTGGGTAAGTAATTTGAAGAGTTTGGCGCTTTTTGTTTTGGATAATACCGGTGGGCAGTGCCCCAGGAGGTTGATATCAGCTTCTTCCCAACGTTTCTTGGAACTTTCTTGTCTGGGGTCTCCCTCTTCTGCGCTTCACCTTGCGCCTAGCGCGGAGGCAGTTTCATGTCAATATTTTGATGTTTTCGTTCCACCAGTAGCACTGAGATATATATAGTAGTATGCTTACGCATTACTTGCCTGGTTATGGAAGCGTCGCAAGTTTCTTGTAGTCCTTTTACCTAGAGTTTCGTTATATTCTCGGTGAAATCAACTTTGGGTTGAAATTGCTCAATTATGTATTAAAGGATTTCGCTATCAAGCTTCTTGTCGTTCCAATTTGGAACTGTTAGTTTGGGCGCAACTGTGTACCTCCTTTCGGTAACGACCATTACGTTGACCTACTAATTACAATAGTATTGTGGAGGTGAACTAATGCTTCAACAAGTATATCTCTTCCCGCTATAATTAAACGTAATTTTCCAGTACAATATCTTGAACAAGCCGTTTTTACTATTCAATAGCTAAACTGGATCTTGCGTATCAACTGACAGAGTTTATTCCATTTACTTAGGATTGCAACAACCCTTCCCCAATGTTGTAAAGTCCAATTCGTTTTATTCAAAGAGTTAAAGCGGTTACTCGGAGTAAATCATCTCAAAACCACGCGTTACAATGCAAAAGCTAATTGGCATCATTTGCTGAAGGCTGCTTTAAAAGTAAAATTACAAGACTGCGATTGGGCGTCGAAGTTGTCAAAAGCGATCTCAATGAATCTATAGCCGAACTTGTTTTTGGAAAAACGCGTACACTATCAAGGCAGTTTTTCAACGATCCTATCATAAAAATGAGCGAGAACGACTTTATAACTTCATTAAAACAAACGTAAAATAAAGCGAAGCTTCGTGAGATATCTTTTCAGGATTCGCCGTCAGTTTTATATGTCCAGAACTGCCGAAAGCAAGGCTTTTTTCGAATGAATTGGCGGTCTCAAAACACCATTACAAGCACCATATAACAACAGCCCATTTAAAGTTTTAGAACAAGAAACTTTAAGCTAAATATCAACTACGAACTTAACATTATATCGATTGATCGCCTTAAGCCTGCATTAGTTGAGAACTTAATCAATGACTCAGATAATCGATTAGTAAATTCTAACCCTATTGCAATCGAATCACAGTCAATTAAAACTACAAGGTCGGGTCGTCGGATCAACTCCCAGTAAGCATTCATTAGAACAAACTTCAATTGGCAACTCCCAACAAGTGGTTAACGTGACAATTGCTTCATCTGTTTTTTACGAACGTCAACGATTATCTTTCTTGCTTACGTTTTTCTTGGTACGCCAGGTTTTTCGCATTGAAATTAAATCGAAGCTCATCTATTACATAAATTATATACATTACATAAAATACCTTGTTATAATTTTCTGACCAAACCTCTAACACGGATGTACTAGATGTGTTCTAAAAGTATCGCGAATTTTACATATTTACGTATTTACGTATTTATATTCGAATTTCGATTTTTTTGTGGCGATTTTTTTGTGTCTCTCACTCATGCCAACGAGTTCGGCCATTTTGAATGTTCAGTTAATTGTTGACAGCTGCTTTGCTTGCACGTGTTTCGGCTCGTCTTCGATTTTTACCTATTCAAAAATATGGATCAAGAACCTGTATAAAATTTTGTGTGAATAACGAAATTAAGTGCGCGGATGCATTCCGAATGTTGACTTTGTTATACGGAGAAGCTGTTTTGGACCAAAGCAACGTTTATATCGGTGGTACAAAATGTTCTCAGAAGGCCGGGAAGATGTGAACGACGAAAAACGTACCGGACGCCCGAACACTTCAATAACAGATGGCAAAATTGATGAAGTGAAAAAAATGGTATTGGCTAATCATCGAATCACCGTTAGAGAAGTTGCTGAGGACTTAGACATATCGATTTTTTTTAATGATTTGGGCTTGAGACAGGCCGCCAAATTTGCTCCAGAGGGTCATAACTGGTGACGAATCGTGGTTTTATGGTTATGACGTGGAAACCAAAGCTCAATCATCTCAATGGAATCTGCCGCCAGAACCAAGACCGAACAAATCTCGCCAAGTTCGATCGAATGTAAAAGTTGTTGCTTGCGCACGACTTTTTGGCCAAAAACAACACACTAATGATGCCACAATCACCGTATTCCCCAGATCTGGCCCCCTGTGACTTTTTCTTGCTGTCGAAAGTGAAGAGGCTCATGAAAGGACGACGCTACGCTATGATTGGCGAAATAAAGACGGCATCGAAGGAGGAGCTGAACAAGATAAAAAAATATTTTTTGAAGTGCTTCGAAGATTGGCAAAAACGTTGGCACAAGTGCATAATATCTCATGGGGATTACTTTGAAGGGGACAAAATAGATATGAATGAACAAATAAATAATTTTTGAAAAAACACAAAATTCACTATACTTTTTGAACACACCTCATATATCAGAACTCCTTCAATAATTTAAGGTTATTCCACTGCATCCAATATGCCTTAGCCTCGGACTTTTTTCCATTTTTTGCCATTTCAGATTTAGAAGATCTCTCCCCAGCGTCTTTAGCTTTCATGACATTTTCCAGGTCAGCATAATTCAATTGATTTATTCTTGACATTAATCTGATGTTAACTACCGCCTCGGAGCTCTCAACTTTGAAACAATGCTTACATTCTATAGCACAAGATCGCCGAGATAGTGGTTCAGCATTTCCATGTTGTTCTTTTTTACTAGGTTGATCTCGAAGTTGTAATATTGGAGCATTTCGATCCACCTTACAATTTGCCCTTCTAGATGCTTTAACTAGAAATACCATCTCAGTCGTTTGGTCTTAAATGGAATCATTGTTCATACTGATAACATATTTGTAGATATGTTTTACACACTTTGTTATTATTGTTTAGCTGCTTAGAAAATTATTTCGCATATTTCATAAAGGAAATTTTCTTATTAAATTTATACCTAAGATATATTGCGATATTGACTATTTTGAAGGGGTCGTCAGTGGTTTCTTGAATTTTAGATTTGATGTTTTTGTCATCGTCGAGAAAAATTGGGATATGGACATATCAGGTGCGTGAGGGCATATGTAATGTGCTCGTTTTATGAATTAAAGTACTCCTAGAAATATGAAGGAAATTGTTGTTATAATATATAATATAATATTTCAGACTTTTCGGCGTCTTAGATTGTACACCTATATATTATATATATATTTTTTGTTGTTTTTAGTTGTGGGCAACATAGGCATGCAGACGCATAGTAATTACGTATGTTGGCCCTAAGTAGGTAACCCAAACATGCCACATAAATTTATTACCTCTGTTTCATTTGCTTTAAATATGTACATATTTTTTATAATAATGCACTATTTAATTAAAAATTTCGTTTCATATTCCAGGAACAGTGCAAATACAGCGCCAGGTGATGATTTCGTGCGAATAGCATTTAATGAGGCTGCGAACGAAATTGATTTGGCTATTAATAATACCATTGATGCTCTTTTTATGAAAAGAAATCCCAGTTCAGACGGGAAACTCAACTATGCTGACCTTTTGCGAGCATTCCGATTTCCTAATGGTGAAGCGCGTCAACTTGCTCGAGCTGCTGAGATCTATGAGCGAACTCTTGTAAATATAAGGAAGCACATTGCAAAAGGGGACAACCTTACTTTATCAAGCCGAAAATATGAGTTTCGAGAACTTCTTTCACGAGAACATCTGAATTTGGTGGCTAAACTTTCCGGTTGTGTCGAGCACCGTGAGATGCCCAATTGCACAGAAATGTGCTATCACTCAAAATATCGCAGTATAGATGGTACATGTAACAATTTAAGAAAGCCTTGGTGGGGTGCATCACTTACAGCGTTTAGACGTATTGTAAAACCTATTTATGAAAATGGTTTCAGCACACCTATTGGCTGGACAAAAAATCTCTTGTACCGGGGATTTTTAAAGCCAAGTTCACGTTTGATTTCGACAACTATTATTTCAACCAAACAAATTACTCCAGATGAAAGAATCACTCATATGGTAATGCAATGGGGCCAATTTTTAGATCATGATTTGGATCATGCACTGCCATCAGTTAGTTCGGAGAGTTGGGACGGCATAGATTGTAAAAAAACTTGTGATTTTGCCCCACCTTGCTTTCCAATCGAAGTACCGCCAGAAGATCCGCGTATAAGAAATCGTCGTTGTATTGATGTGGTTCGTACGAGCTCTGTTTGTGGTTCCGGCATGACATCAGTATTTTTTGAAGATATACAACACAGGGAACAAATAAATCAACTAACTTCCTACATTGATGCCTCTCAGGTTTATGGTTATAGCTATGAATTCTCTGTAGAACTTCGAAATCTCTCAACAGATGATGGACTTTTAAGAACAGGTGTCCAGTTTCCTGGCCAAAAAGATATGTTACCGTTTGCTGCGCCTCAAGATGGTATGGATTGTCGGCGAAATCTCGACGAAAACACAATGAACTGCTTTGTTGCTGGTGATATACGTGTAAACGAACAAATAGGTTTATTGGCCATGCACACCGTATGGATGCGCGCGCATAATCGCATTGCCACAAAGCTTCGTGATATAAACCCACATTGGGATGGGGACACTATATATCAAGAAACACGAAAAATAGTAGGCGCTCAAATGCAACATATTACTTTTAAGCACTGGCTACCAATAATTATAGGAGAAAGTGGTATGCAATTATTGGGAGAATATCGTGGTTATGATCCCAATATAAATCCATCAATTGCTAATGTATTTGCCACAGCTGCATTACGTTTTGGTCATACCATAATAAATCCAGTACTTCACCGACTTAATTCTACTTTCCAGCCCATAGCACAGGGTCATTTGCCTTTGCACAAGGCATTCTTTGCTCCTTGGCGGATGGCATATGAAGGTGGAGTAGATCCTCTTATTCGTGGAATGTTTTCGATTCCAGCAAAGTTAAAGACTCCTCACGAAAACCTCAATATTGAACTTACGGAAAAACTATTTCAAACCTCACATGCAGTAGCTTTAGATTTAGCAGCTATTAATATTCAGCGTGGCAGAGATCATGGACTACCAGGATACAATACTTACCGACAATTTTGTAATCTCAGCACAGCAGTAACCTTCGAAGATTTACAACACGATATCAAGAACGCAGAGGTTCGTAAAAAACTTCAAGAGCTCTATGGGCATCCGGATAACATTGATGTATGGGTAGGTGGTATTTTGGAAGATCAAGTTGAGGGTGGTAAAGTAGGTCCATTATTCCAATGCCTTCTGGTAGAACAATTTCGTAGACTTCGTGATGGAGATAGATTTTATTACGAAAACGAAGGAGTATTCATCCCACAACAGCTGAATCAAATAAAGCAAACAAGTCTAGGACGTATACTCTGTGAAAATGGTGATGACTTGAAAGAAGTAACGTCCAATGTGTTTTTACTACCTAAAGTACAAGGCGGTTATAAAAAATGTGATGACGTACCGGAAATAAACTTGTATTTTTGGCAGGATTGCGGCTCATGCCAGTCTTTACCACAACTTTTGCAAACACAAGCATCGGAATTATTATTTGATGGTCATAATGTAAAGAAAAGATCGTCTCATCATCCTGAAAATGAACATTCCCATTTATACAATTCTAAAGAAGCTAATGAGCTGCGAATAAGAAGTTTGGAGGAAAACATCTATAGAGTCCAGAAAGAGTTCGAAGAATACAAAGCAAGAGTTCGTAGTCTTGAAGATGAAGTTTTGTAATTACGAAAAACGTTGTTTAAAATAATATGAATTAATAAAGCACAGTTTTAAAGAAAAAAAGTTTGTAAAATTTCGATTAATTGTAGGCCTTGTTACGACCGTATTTGTTTTTTTTTTTTTTTTGGTTCCTTGATATTTTCCATTGTAGTATATAGGTATACTTGCGAATTTTGGAAGAATTACATGATACTTCACGAAGGTTAGGTTCTAGCGGTTATGACACACTCAAGCTCAAAGCTCATAGGCCATTGCGATGCCAGTGGCACAGAAAGTGCAAAATCGTTCTTTCTATTCTTCATCTAGACAACCTCCGCAGAAATCATATATTTGAGAGCCTAGCCTTTGGACGTATCTGTCTATTAGACAGGGCGTTGTTATATTAGAAGGCAGTGTGCTAATACTTGCTTGTTTTGGCTCAGCACGAATTTGGTACGTTTAGTATTGATAGTCGGCTGCAATTGTCAGGCGATTACATAGATTTATTTGCGGGATCACTTAGAAGTAAAATTTAACCAAAAGCAAGTTTCTATTCTTTCTGTTTTTAATTACGTCACCATCGGTACGTGAAGATCTCTATGTATTTTTGTGCTTCTGATATACCATGACGCTTCTGGTATCGCTTTTAGTATCTGGGATTGTACCCATTGTATGATATCGACGTTAGTAGAACAAGCGTTATAAAGGAATTGTTTAATAACACTGCAGCCTAGTTTTAATGTAAATTTCCGGTTCATTAACCAATGTAAGTTTGAAGCTTTCAATTTTATTTAAGTATTTCAATATTATTACTGGGGAATTTTCATTGTGAACTATACGACGAGTTATGCTGTCTCCTTTGCAAAGACAACGGAAAACGCGTCTGCATTAATAATTCTAGAGCTTATTCAACATTAATTGTCCCATTGTCACCCTATTTTATGAGTTGAGGATTGTTTGGATAAATTGATACGAGTAACACTTGACGGAGTCTGCTGGTTTCTCGGAGACGTTCTTATGCCAAACCTAAATCATCGCTGGCGGTTTTAGTGCATTCTTCAGACATGGTTCCATATACTCTCCTGGGATTTGATTTATCAGTATACCACAATAGAGGTTTTGGTTTCCCCTTTCTTGCCCTTGGAGGGTAAGCTTCTTTTGCTGCTAACGGAAACATTGAGGTCAGCTCCTCAAAGGTTTAATCGAGCCGTCCTTCTGCATAAAGAATATCAGTTGCCACTTACATACATAAGTTCATACTATAGTATAAGTAATAAGTAATTTATACAAAATAATTATAATTCTTTATTATGTTTGCAATATAATGTATTTTTTTGATTTTATTTAACACCATGCCAAATTGTTAACAATTCAGTTGTGGTCAAGTGATAACGTAAATAATAAAAATTATTCCAATTTATTACAAATTGTAGCAAATGCACAAAGGAGTCGTTATTTTAAGCTTATATTGATTGATCAATATTGTACTTATTCACTTGAATTAGCAGGGCTTCCTCCAATTTTAGAGCCTTGCAATCATTGATGCGTATGTATTTGGGGAATTTTGTGGTTATTAACAAGTCCTAATGGTGCTGTTATAGATCGAGTTTATCAATCTCTTGGGGCTTGCGTTTCTTCCTTACCTGAACGAGATGAGCATATTTCTTTATAGTTGCTCGTTGGTTTAATGTCACTTTCCAACAATTGAATGATGATCGATATCCTCGCGGTCAAAACTCGTGCCAATAAAACCTCAGAATTCGGCATAGGTGAGGGAAAAATAAATGGCTAAAATAATATAACGTCTTTTGTCACCACGAACATCCAGCAAAGATACGTAAACCAAGAAGAAGATGATTAAGAAGTCTTTTAGCAAATTCTGTTTTTTTTTGCTACTCATCGTAAGTGTTTGTGGGACCATGACCAACTGCTTAAATGTGGATTTTAGGGTACTCTTTATCCCCTTATTTGCCGCTTTAGCCGAATGGGTTGGTGCGTGACTACCATTTAGAAGCTCGTATGTTCGAATCTCCGTGCATGAAACACCAAAATGATAGAAAAACGTTATGTTTCCTAATAGCGGTCGCCTCTCGGCAAGCAATGGCAACGCTCCGAATGTATTTCTGCCATGAAAAAGCTCCTCATAAAAAATATATTCTGAATCGACTTAAAACTGTAGGTCTCTCCATTTGTGAAACAACATCAAGACGCACACCACAAATAGGAGGAGGAGCTCGGCCAAACTCTAATAAGGGTATAAGCCCCAACAATATATATCCGCGTATATCATCTGCTTTGCTTTCTTAATTTTTAAACGCCTATTAAGATTTCGCACTCGGAAATTAATTCGGCATTTAAAAAATAATTTTTGTACACTTTCCGAAAATTTGACGTTCGCGCTTCTGTCCACCAATCGCTAATGTATATGTTTGGAACGCGCTATTTCTAATCCATTCAGGTTGTGGAAAATGGTTTCTAATATTTTTACGCTAGCCAAAAAATGTGGTGACAGCTTGTTGAGGAATCACATTGATACCTGGTCTACCCATGTGATCGAGTTTTCCGTACTTATTTCATCCACAAGATTGAGCTGTTTAATCATATAGCCCGAAATATGCTCTAAGGCGTTCTGATGCAGACCATTGCTTTCGTCTAGGTGGGAAGTACTTGTATCCAAGTATTTAATATTGTGTGAACAATGGATCGTGAATAAGATTATCGCATAATTTGACAATTGACCAAAAATGTACTCGTGTCGATTGGTATAAAGAAATATTCAAGAAATTGAGTTCAAAACAAGTCTTTGACTTCATAACAAGTGACGAGTCTTGGATCTATGCATATGAGCAGAAACAAAACAGCAGTCGGCAATATGGCTGTTCCAAGACGAGTTTAATCCAACAAAAGTTGTTCGCGGAAGAAGCAACTCAAAGCAAATGGTCACCTGTTTTTTCGGAAAATCTGGTCATGTCACAACTATACCACTAGAGGAACTAAAAACAGTCAATTCTGGGTGGTGCAAAACCATTCTTTTGCCTGAAGTTTTCGGCCCTGATTTGTCACCCCATAATGATTTCTTTTCGTTCATGGACATCAAAAATAAAATACGAGGTTAACGTTTTTCAACATCTGAAGAAGCTGTTAAGGTCTTTAAGTAGCTCGTTTTGGAGGTATCCACTTTTGAGGGCCAAAAGTGCTTTGAAAATTGGATCGAACCAATGCAGAAGTATATTGGCTTCCAAGAAAAATATTTTGAAAAACAATAAAGCAATTTGCTATGTTTTCATTACTGGGAAGAGGTAATCCTCGTAATAATGTTCCGATGCTGAATCAAACAATTTTTCAACACGCAAAGACTACTAAATATGGCTTGAAATGTATAAGAGGGAAATGCTTTCTCAAAGTCTTTTTGATGCTGTTAAGAAAACTAGGTAAATATTTGACTTTATTGACAGTTCAACTGATGAATCTTTTGACATATGAATAGCTAGATATTCATTACTTTAAATTTATTTTTCGCTCTATATCAGATACTTCTCAACGGAAAGTTACTCTCTTTCCTGCCTGTATCAGATATCATAATTTTTATAAATTACTTCTGTGCGTCCTTCTTTTTTTTAATATATATTAATAATTCTAAATCAAAGACATTTCTTACAGATTTGATGGAAGGCGTATAAAATTGTGTAAAATAAAAACAAAAAAATTTTAATATTGCATTCGCTCGAAATTAAGAATGTAAACACATGGATTTTATGTAGTTACGGTATTTACATCACATCTCCACATCACCGAATTGCTTTTACAATGTCTGCTATATCATTTAAAAGTATTGAATTTTTTTTATTTTGTAGCACCGAATTATTATATATGTATAGGAATATAACCAAAACCAGCATGGATGCTATTTATGCAAATCGATGCAGAAGAATGTTAATGCTATTAAATGTTTAAGCAACGTAAAACGGGAAAGCAATAAAAATTTTCTAATAAATAATATGAATCCTACAATCCTAACGGTTCCCTATATATGGTCATACATCGGCGCAATACATCACACAAAGAATCCCCAGCGAAATGCCTAATAAATATCGATAAAAGTCTAAATATTCTGCTAAAAAATAATGCTAGATGCTTCGGTCGAAACCCGCCTTGGATGGGAACACAGGAAAGTGGCACTTCAATGGATTTATCAAAATTTAACTAAGAGGAAACTTCACCAGCAATATTTCAGCAGCACTTTCATACTTACGGAATAAATGTTACAGTTGGAATACCTTTTGGGCTGATGGTTCCAGATGCGAAAATATAACAGCCATTAGCATTGTTGATAATACTTCACATACTTTAATAACTAAAACACTATTCACCATCATTTGCCCCAGTCTTCTGTGTGGAACACAGATCAATTGCTCGCTTGGAAAATAGCATAAATAAGTAAATATTTGATATTCAGTGAATTCTTATCAACTTGTATAAAGTGTAATAAATATAATGTATAATAATAAAAATAATATATACGCCATAATTAACATTTTAAGAAATATAGTTAGTTCGATACTGGGAAAACAAAAATCACCATTATTGGCGCTTTAACCCGCGCCATTACGTTCCAATTTTGCGCATCAGAAGATCTCACAATTAAACACATTTTAAATTTATGTCCAACGTTACAATCAATCAGATAAGCAAAACTTCAATGTTTCAATAAAGGACCTTCTTATCGAAGCTAATGGCCCCAAAATTAAAATATTATATCTCTTGGAATCAAAAATATCCCCTGCTCACCAAATTCTTCCAAAAACTTTGCAAATATTTTGTTCCACCTTGATTTGACTATTTGAAGCATATCTTCGTCTTCTTCAATATAAAAATGAATGTTTGTTTGTATATCCGCGAGTAGTAGCAACTTCTGCCCCGTTCAACCGATTTTTTCGAAATAAACAAATCAGTAATGAATTGAATATTTGTGTACTGATTTTTCTTTAAAGTTATTTTACTTAAATTTATTTTAGTTGTAGGCGTAGCAACGCGCGCCGGGTACAGCTAGTTTATCATAACATGCAGCATCTTTAACGTATTCATGCTTATTTATCGACGATGCATCATAACGTTAAAATAAATATTTCGAAAAACCAATAAAGATTTCGGTCAATTCAAATCACAATACATTACTTTTGAGCAGTATATATTTCAGAATAAATTGTAACGAATTTTTAAATCAATAATAATAGAGTGATCTAATTATTTTGGATATTATCGCCAAGTCTTCTAAAATTGGTTTACTTGTAGGTTTGAGTATAAATGGTAAACTGATTAAATTTGGAAATTTATGCAATGTTTAAAAATTAGTACTGTGTTTTAAAGTGAAAAAACACATATTTTTTAGTTGCAAATGTTTGAAAAAACCCCTTTCAGATTTGTTTCTTTTTTTTATTATATTTATGAGACTATGTTCAGTAATCCGTGGAAATGTATTAATGGGATCCCCATACTTTTCAAGTTATATTCAAATACATACATATCTACGAGTATGTACATCAAAGCAGTGCGACGCTTCGATATACGAAAATATATGGGGTATGACAATCCTCAAAACACCATTGAAGGGTTAAGGGTGCGCCATCTTTTATGTCGGTATGTAAACGCTGAATAACTTTGTCATTTACCAACCGATCGACTTCAACATACATGTTTTCGATACGTCAATTCAGCACAATTTCAACCATGGATCGCTTATACATCGAAAATAGTTCTATTGTTGTAACTCAACGCGCATATCGCAAAAAGTATCGCGACAAACAGACACCGTCTGACAATACTATTCGTCGTTTGGTGTCGAATTTTTGAAGTGAAAACTTCTTTAGAATCGTTGGGAGTGATTTGAGAAAAAGTGAAACGAAAAAAGCGACACTCTTGGCTACGAAGCGTTATATTATATGTTGATATATTATAAACGTAGCGACGAACTAAATAACTTTTAGGCCAGCGCCGACAGCATGGCGCGGTAGCCGAGCGACTAGCAATGTGAGCTTCCGATCCAAAATCCTTGGTTCGAATCACAAGAAAAAAAATTTTTGTATACAGTTATTTTATTTTATTTTATGATATGTTTATGAGGAGCTTTTTTTCATGGCAGAAATACACTCGGTGTTTTGCCATTGCCTGCTGAGGGGTGAGCGCTATTAGAAAAATAGTTTTCCTTAATTTTGGTGTTTTCACCGAAATTCGAACTGACGTTCTCTCTGTGAATTCTGAATAGTAGTCACGCACCAACCCATTCGGCTACGGCGTTTGTTTAATTTTACTGATGCAAAAATGAGGGAAAATATTTGAATAAAGTTTGCTTACTGTTTACACATTTTCCAAAGGTGACGGAGAACCAAAAAAAAAAAGTCGATTTTCAAACAAATACGAGTGCATATGTGTAATTGTGTTAGAGTTTCGGTCACGCCCCAGCAAAACCTGCGTGCATATGTGTTTGTAACATTCAAAAAAATGTAATTCTGTTAGAGTTTCGGTCACGCAGGTTTTGCTGGGGACGCTCATAATAGCAACCGCGTGTATATTTTTATATTCGTAAATATTTTCATTTTTAAATATTTACCGCAAATATGCCGAAAAATAATGCAGAAAAGTGTCGTGAATATCGACAGAAAAAAAATCAATAAATAGCATCACGGAATTCATTCACGAAAATTTAATAAAGTATCGCGGATACTTAGAAAAGATTACGATAAAGTTCCAATGATTTTAAGTGGCGATTTTAACGTAAATTTTGCATTGGACACAGCGGTTCCTTCAATTGACTTTCTCAATACAACATTCACTTTAAAAATGTGTAACAATCGCACTGAATCGACAACACGATCAAAAACAACAATTGACGCGGTATTTCAAAGATATGTTGACAACATCGGAACCAAAGCATTTGTATCATATTTTAGCTATCATAAGCCACTCGTATCATTTGTTGAAATTGAAAACATTGAGGATGAATAATAATAAAATGAAGAAAATAAAATATGAACTTTATAGCAATATTATAATGAACCTATAATTATCCCGCCCCTAATGCTGCTTTCGTCTCATTCTCTCTCAGTTTGTTTTACGGAAGGTTTCACTTCTATCGCGTCTAACCGTTAGACTGGTATTTTTTTTGAGCACGGGACAGTTGGAGATCGTCAACATGCCGTTCATCAACGACCAAGATGTTAAAATGAACTTTTTGAAGCAGTGAGGCAGAGCGTTGCCCAGGAGATAACAGAGTCGTATCGTCGTCGCACTCAGCATTTTGGCGTCAGTGATTTCAGCATTTTAAAGGATGATTTAAATTTGTTTCTGTATAAAGTGCAATTGACACAAAGAATATTGCTGTCAGACCATTCACGTCGCTTGGAATACGACCAAACAGTCGTTCGAATGGTTGACACTGAACCCAATTTTTGGAAGCAAATTATAATGACTGACACGACACATTTTAACCTCTCTGGGAGCGTGAATAAACAAAATTGCCGCATTTGGGGAACTGAGAATCCACACGAGATCCATGAAACGCCATTGCATGACCGGAAAGTAACTGTTTAGGCCGGCATTTGCGCCAAAACCATCATTGGGCCATATTTTTACCGAGAAAACGAAACGGTCGATGGAAACCGATATTGATGGATGTTGGCTCATAATGTCTGCCCGCAAATGCGTGCGAAAGGTTTAGACGGTTACTGGTTTCAACAGGATGCGCTATGCCACACTGCGAATGCAACAATTGAATTTCTGCAACGAAAATTCTCGGGATATTTAGTGTCAAAAGATCATCATCCCAGATCACATGACTTAACCCCCGCACTTCTTTTTGTGGGGTTATCTAAAAAGTAAGGTTTACGCCAACAAGCCGCAGACTATTGACTAGCTTAGGGCAAACATTCGTGTCGAAATGGACGCTATAAAACCCGAAATGCTTGACAAGGTGATGGCAAACGCAGAAGAAAGATCGCAGTTTGTGATTGCTAATAAAGGTGGCCACTTGATTAATATTGTATTCAAAAAATAGTTTTAATAAATTGTAAATACCCAAACCAAATAAAAATACCTCACTTATACAGATCAGTTTTTTTTTTTTTCAAAGTTATTCAATGTTTTCATACCGACATAAAAGATGGCTCACCCTGTATATGTATATGTTCTTCACTAATGCGCACCAAAAATCTAAAAATTGGTATGATGGTGAAAATTATATTGAAATGTACAGTTCTTCGTTATTGGCTTTGTAATATAAATATAATTAATTTGAAAAGGTGTTGCATGATCATTCAATCCACTTCCAGCTTTCTAAAACTTCCTACAACTCCCACATCAACATCACTTATTCCATTATTTGATGATATATTTGGGTATTTGGTAATTTCAATGCACATGTCGTCAAGGGATAGGATCGCTTCTCGCTTTTGTAGCAATTTTAATTTAAATTGCTTAATAATATCAGCCATAGGAATCGTTCCACCATACTCTTGGGGAAGTATTGCAGGGTTTATTTTTTCTTTCAAAGCATCAAGTGACTTGTGAACCTGCATTAAACAAATAAATATAATTTCAAGAAGTACGCTTTTAAGTTCATTCAATAAGCTTACAGTTATACGATTTTTTAATTTTTCACTAAGTAATGACACCCCCAATTCGATAATACGGTTTGCGAAATGCGGTATATTCATGAAATGTGTTTCTTTGTGCCTCATTGGAGTGGAATTCTACAAAGAGATGTTAATTATCTTTCAAAATAGCCAAACATTTCTACTTACTTGTATACATTTAATCATGTTTCTTAAATCGGAAAGAGACCAAAGGCTTGCAAACCCCATATTTATTCCACTCTCATCATTGATATACACATAACCAGCCACTTGTGACTGCTCGTCATCTAGCAAGCCTTCGCAAATCAATGAGTGCACGCGTGCCATCTGGACAGAAGTATATTTATAAGGATCAAAGTTCCTCGCTACCGAAAGTATTATTTGTCTGCCATTTTCATCCCTTTGAGGAAGTGGTACTATGTATCCATTGTCAAAAATCTCACTGATTACTGGTTCTGTAATATCCAATTTCGAGAACCATTGCGGAAATAATTGACGTATCGTTAAATAGCGTTCAAGCATTTCACATGCTTCGGGAACGGAAAACTTCTTTGTGCGTAAAAAACGCAGCAGGAACACAGAATCGGTGCGGCACTTCTTGATAGATGGGTGTTTAGATATCCATTCACGGAACTGATTTAATGCTTGCTGGCGTACATTATCGTCTTCGTGTAACTCTTCTTTGGCAAGAATTTTCATTTCAGAACTTAGTGAACAAACATAAGAGTCAAAGTCTTTGGTTGTTTCATATTCAGATGTGCTTCGCTGATGCATTGCTTCGGTCTCCAACACTTAAATAAAACAAAAAGAAAACAAATCAGTTTACTGCAAAATGGATTCGTTAATTTTTATATGTATATACGGTGGTAGTTTAAATATTATAACCGTTACTTTGGTGAGTGCTTAATCTTCCAAAGAATAATAGGGGTATTTGGAATCCGATGTATATGGTCGGATAAAATTATGGAGTGGAATATATAATATATGCTATGGATTATGAGTGACTTTTATTAAGTAGCCGTTACAAAACTAGCAACAACATTTTTTGCTCAGTTTTTTTCTTTTTATTTGCCATTTTATTATTTTTGTTTTTGATCTTGACACATTTCCTGCTATGAAATGTGTAATGCGTATTACAAATATAATGATAATGGAATAACAACAAAACGAACACCACAAATAGGAGGAGGATCTCGGCCAAACTTCCAAAAGGGGGGTAAGCGCCAATTATATATGTATGTATATGTATATATATACTTATATTATATGTTGCAATGATAATGTGCTATGTAAACTTGCAATATCAGATTGCGAGTATCCCTAATGTAAAGGATTTTCCAAGAGGAGTTGTTATTTTGTTATTCAAAGAAAAATGCCCTTTTTTAATATAAATGATTAAATATTTATTTCATTATAAAGAGGAAGGTATGCCGTTAATAGTGAAAAATATAATAACATCAGGCAAATGACCACCACGACCACGCTTACAGGACAATATCCTTTTTATGAAATTTTCCATAACCGAATTGCAAAGTGGCAGCCCTATGTGCTCGATAGCCTCACGAACTCCATCTTTGAGGTCTTGAATCGACCATGGGCTATTGGCATAGACCCTCTCTTCCACGTGCCCCCCCAAAAAAAAGACTCAGGGTGTTAAGTCACAAGATCTCGGTGGCCAATTATGATCACCTTTTCGAGAGATATCACGGTTCGGAAACTTTTCCCGTAAAAAATCAATGGTTTTGTTACTTGTATGGCACGTAGCGCCGTCTTATTGAAAATAAACGTTGTCCAAATCAATACCATCCAATACCGGCCATAAAAAATCCTTAATCATCTCTCGATAACGCAATCCATTCACCTGTAACACCTGTTTTTGGAAAACCCTTTATTTTAGTAAATACCTGCAATGAGCCAGAAGAAAAGGTCACAGTTTGGTGCGGTTTATGGGCTGGAGGTATCATTGGACCGTACTTCTTCAAAGATGCTGCGAATCGTAACGTAACTGGGAATGGTGAGCGCTACCGTGAAATGATATCCAATTTTTTTTTGCCCAAAATGCAAGAGCTTGACTTGCATGACATGTGGTTTCAGAAAGACGGTGCCACATGCCACACAGCACGCGTAACAACGGACTTGTTCAGAGACGAGTTCGGTGACCATTTTATTTCACGTTCGGGGCCTGTAAATTGACCACCCACATCGTGCGATATAACGCCTTTAGATTATTTTTTGTGGGGCTATGTTACAGCTCATGTCTATTCAGACATTGGACTAAGCGGATGGACCATTTGAAGCGCAGTCGCGGTCAACATTTGCATGAAATAATCTTCAAAAATTAAATTCTATGGACTCTACTATCGATTAAAATAAAAATTTCATGCATTTTTCTGAATTTTAGGTGTGTTTTTTGAAAAACTTTCCTATAGCTCTTAAAAAATCACCCTTTATTATTTAATTTCTTTAAAATAATAATTTCAAGAACTTGCCTTAAAAATATAATTATTTACAGGAATCACTAGGTATACAATTATTTTGGAAAATTTGTTCAATATTAATTAGAAACTAAGTGAAACTAAAGTTTTGTTTTGTTTGCTAATCAACCCCATGTAATAATTATATTTGAATTATATAAACGTATTAACTTATAATAATATTAAACAAAGAACACAAAGTGGTCTTATTCGTTTTCACGAACAACAAAGTCATTTCATTAATTTTGAAAGTGGTTTAAGCCCATTTTAGGTTCTGAAACACAGCTTATTTTTCTAGTAAAGTTTGCAAAATGTATTACGTAATATATTCTAACATGTTTAAGGTCACAAAGCCATAAAAACAACTTAATACCAGTTAACAATATTTTTGAAACAATTCAAACGCAAACCTTTAAATATCTCAATTTAAGAAAAAATTTACTTAAACCACTTTCAAAATAAACGGCTCATATATTGAACATATGTATATATCTTATTAATGATGTGGTGGTAAATTCATTTTACTATTGCGCCAAGGTATTGTGAAATATTGTGCGTCAGGGAGTGTTATTTCTAACGTGAATTGTTTAGCAACGACTACGCAAAAGTCAACGAATTACAACTGTATGCAACTAAGTTAAAAGGAAACCAAAATGTTTAATTTAAAGCGTCAGTTCCACTTTCGATGCATTTTTTTTATTCATTTTCCGAAAATATTTTCCAATTTTTATATTCGCGAGACTTGTTCAAAAAGATATTACATTAAGTTCCCATAATCGTTGTATTAAGGCGCACTCATTAAAGGTGGTGGCACTAGACAACTAAACAACAATGTTTTGTACGTTTGATTGAAAAAGCGAAGTACTGGCAAAGTGGAAAAAAGAGATTGTATTCGCTTTGTTTCGTTCTGGGCTGACAGCCACAAGGACACGGGGAAAGAAAAAAGGAAACAAATCAGATGATTTACCGATACCACATTTAATAGATTCGTCTTGGGTTGTATAAAGCCACATAAAGGCGGATTGAGTATCATACGCGGCGCCTTGCCAAAACAGTTACTTTATTTTTCGCGGTTTTGACAAGTCTGACGTTAGCTCCCTTTCTAATACAAAACAAACTGAAGTTACATGCTTGTGAAAATGCAGCGAATGACTTGGTAATATTGGGAATTATGAGAATTAAACTAAGCCAACCAATGAAAACGAAGTGCCCCGTGTTAAGTTGAAAGTATGTGTGTGCGCGTAGAATTTCTTGTGTTTGGTTGTTTGCATTGCTTTTGTCTACTCTTCCTTTTCACAAACAAGTTGTTGTTGTAGCAGCATAAACATTCCCCATATTTACATACGGGGAATGCTGCTGGAGTTACAGGCCTTGGCCGGATATAAATCCGGGTCGTTTCGATAACGTAGAACCGACTGCCGTGAAAACATTCACAAACAAGTAGTTCTCCTTCCTTTTGTTTGTTTATTCATGGGCTCTTACGACGCAACGACTTCGGAAGACGCAGTCTCTTATTCAATCATTCTTGTAGCCATATATGTAAAATAAACCAAATAGGTATAAGCATATAGTTTGGGAAAAACTAAATCCATTATTTTTGCGTAAAATTTTTGCACAAATGGTTTAAAACTGTTGGATCTTTAGTTCCTGGTGATGCTACGACTACTAACATGCCAGTCAACTTCGATTATTTCTGTGATTTTATCGACATTTTTCTTTAACATCAAAAATGCCTGAATGGAATCGACAACTCCAAAATTGGACGTAATTAGCTGTTCCAGTATTGGCGCCCTATACACCATTCACAATTTCAGTGCCCTGACTTGCATTTTTGACTTCATCAAAAGAAAACTGTAAAATGTACCGAATTTCGAAGGGAATGAACAGCAAAAGAATTTTGTAATGTGAAATGTCACCTTGACAACGAGCATAAACTTTATACTGTTTGATGGATACTTTACGAGATATCTGTCACTACAGCCATCTGCCGAGAAAATAGTGCATTTATTTTTCTTTAAACTAATATATAAGTGATATATGATATGCACTAATTTGTTGTTTTAATTGTATGCTCTGTTTCCACTATATTTTCTCTCTTAAGAGTTAGGAGTTCGACTCGGTGCTTCAAGCAAAGCTTAACTCGGTCTGCATTTTAAAAAAATTAAATATTATTATGTACATAATATTGTAAGAATTTAATTAATAAATAACCCCGTGTATAAAAAGTTATTTATATACCAAAGTTTCAGAATGATGATGCCCGTGCGTATGATAACTCGAGCAAAAATTAATATATAATATTTCCCTTAAACACATACTATTCATTGCACAAGGTAGATGGTATTGAAAATGGGCGAATTCGGTGAATAACCAAGACCCCCGCCCATATAACGATACTTTTCTAAAAGAAAAAAACGTAACGTCAGATTTGGTACAAATGATGAATCCAAAAAATATATGCTTTTCAAGCAAAATTTTAAAAATCGTCTCCATAACGAATTTCTCTTCACCTCATTTATAAATATATGCGATATAAATATTATCGAGATCGAATAAAAGCCTACGTCCACTTAATGTGTGTTGAGACTAAATTTCCGTTCATTTATGAGTTTGTTTGATTTACAAAATTAACAGCCACGCCAAATAAAATTGTATTAAGAAGTGCGCGGGTATATAAATTTTGGCACGGCCCGAATTGAGCATTTTCCTACTTGCTTTGTTTGAATACGATCACTTTCACTGCAGGCTAAAAAGTGTGTCATTCATTATTCTACATGAAATTGTGGTTTCTTACTGCATAAATAAACGAAATTGTGCGTACATGCTTACAAATAAATTTATAAATGGATTTATTTTTACCCAGTTTAAATTCAAGTAAGATCTCCTCAAACGATGAATAAAAGAGTACTCTCTTTGGCATGATTTTGGAGCGATAGAAGAGATTTTTTCGTTATTTTGTCTTTTCAATTGAGCAACAGAAAAACAACTTCGTTTATTATAAAAAAGATTATTGACAATTTTTGTCTGAATTAAATGAAACCTCAAAAAGCATTCTAGTCTTATTTCACCCAAATAGATCATTTTGCTGCTTTGCTAAAGTAATTCTTATTGCTTATGAGTAATCTATAGTTGCTCGCTTGAGAGGAATATGAAATTGGTAACAAAAACTCCCTCATGGTTTTTTGGGAGTTGAAAGGGAGTTTTCCCGTTACTCGCCCTCATAGGACAAACAATCTAAGAAGCGAATATACAAAATAGCATGCTTATGCAAAGAAGTATAGGGAGTAAAGGAGAGTACTGCCGTACTCTCAAGGGGTTACTCATGCGGTGATCCTTAATTCTACTGGGTAATTGATACCTACTATGTAGCTATGCAATCGTATGTTAATAATTGCAATGATCTGATATACATGATATATATGTATACTCGTACAAGCAACAAAAAATCTGTAGCCTTGAGGGCTAATTCTCAATTCGATATCCCGCAACGTCTTCCAATGTATGTCAAACCTTTAACAAATTAATTTGGTACATTTTATTCCTTCAGAATTTTATAATCAGTTCTTTCACAACCGGATAAACCTAGTTAGGCAAATGAAATACCTATTATGTTGATAAGACATCCAGGCACTGTATTACATATACATAATTTGAATTGGAAATATCAAAATCATTTCTCATTATATTTGTCAGAGATATTTCAATTTAAGTAGCTAATTGTTTCTGAACGTGGTATAGTATACCAACTATTGGTTTAAAACATACTGCGGACATAAATCATCGAAACATCCTAAAAAGTTGTTCCAATAATGGTTGCCCTTGGACGACAAAGAAAAGCCTTCTTATGTTCGGAAGGTAAGCAACTCCATTGCTGTTATTATATGTAGATATATTGAAATCCAAGTATGTATCCATGTTTACTACTCTGTAGGTATATGTGTATAAGTATACGAGCAGTTAATTACTTGCAAATGTCAAATCGAAGGAGCTGTTTGTGAAATACTTAGATATTTATCCTTATTTTGTGCAACAAAACTCACTTATTAAGTTTAGGTACTATTAGTACTTCTGATCAGTAATTGTAATTAAAATGCACTTTATCTATTTGTTCACTCGAAAAAAACACTGTTGTTTTAATAGCAAACCGAAGAAAACTAAGTTACCTCTTAAGTTTAATATGTTGAAATTTAATTTATACACATATACATACATTTATAAAGTTTTTTTTATTGATAAGCATGTATTCAATCACACACACGCGTTTACATGTGCATATGCGCGAATATGGGTGTAAGTACATATACGTTACATTTACAATATTTTATATATGTACGAGTGCATATGGGCATACATACATGAAATGTATGTATAAAAAAATTATGTAACCCTATGCCTTTGAGACTTCCAAAGCATATGCTTTCACTTACACTAATAACGAATATGGAGTAGTATTGCAGGGTAATAAATAGCGCGTAAACAAGTATTTCTCACTTTAGTTACAGAAACCCGAACATAACGCTTAAGTCGTTACGTCTCCGTGTGAAAGCCATCAAAGTGTTTTATATAAATCAAAATTATTGGCAATTATGTACAAGTATAGGTATAGTGGTGATATCAGAGAAATTATTATCTGTCGTTATTGCCCATTAGGATTTCTTGCCTTTGAAGGAGTTGATCCCAGTCTACCATATTTCATCAGGCATGCCAGCATTCCATTTCCGGAGCTAATTATTTAAGGTCCTTCTAGGTCAGGCAGATGCGAGAGTACCTTTTCAGTTAGTGGTTGAATCAGTTTGAGGTTATCAAAGCCTTCTAATTTTATAAAAATAATTCCATCGATATCCAATGATAATCCAGTCTGGTTTGAGGAGATCAAATATTTGCACGGCTGCGCAATGACTGATGATGTGAGGATTAAATTAAACTTGATTGACTCAATGTTATGTACTATCCCCATATAATAATAACAATATATTTTGCGTATTAAACCTACATCATTATGGAATAAGTTGAATCAATTTGATTCTTGTAATTATAGTAAAAAAGTACATCAAAATATTGTTATGTTAAATTATTATAATTGAAAATGAAGCTTTATTGTGATGAGTGTCATTTGAAGTCAGTAAACGTGTGCTTAAATAGGTTTGGATTGCATTTCGCAAGTTACTTTTGTTCTGGCTATGGGGGGAAAATAACCTGCTTATCTGCCTTGCGTGTTACTTGTGAAGCCCGCGCTGGTTTCCATCAACCGGCATATGTTTTTGTTACCTCGACCGACTACATCGATTACTCTGCTCATCTCAACCAGTTCCCTTCTTTTCTTTAAATCCTTCATAAATAAAAGCAAAATTTCCATTCCACAAATGTAGATAATAAAAATTATAACATAAATACAACCAAACATAGTATAAATCTTAAGAACAAACCGTTTTACATAAAAATTACATAAAAATTACTAGTGCACAAATAGGGTCTGATTTTTTTCTATTAATTAAATTAACATCGTTATTCTCTTGTCCCGTTGTTGTTGTTGTTAGTGTAGCAGCATAAACACGGCTGGGTCTTACCTGGCTGTTGCACTTTCTCTCTACTGCTTCGCCGTAATTGATCGGTTCACTCGATAGCCAGATTAGCTAGCCTTTGGTAATCCAATTGACATAATTTCAGATCTTGTACGCCAATTCGAAAACTCCTGCCTTCAACAACTTTTACAATGAGTTGGCGTTATGCATCTGCACACAACTACTTACTACCTACAAAACAACGGCATGGTCAAGCGATGGCATTGGGCTCTAAGGTCAACAATATTATGCCACAACTTCGAACAATGGACAAACTTTTTACCACTTATTTTTTTTTTTTTAAGATTTCGGTGTTTCTTTAAGATTGACAATGGCGCATCCCCGGCTGAAATCGTTTTTGGAACAACTTTATGTTTACTATCGAAGTTCTTTATAGATTGCTGTCGACCGGCCAGTGAAACGGACATGTAATGAGAAATATTCGCCCAGTTGATACTGCTTGACACACAAAACAAAAATCCTTTATGTACACTGATCTTACGATATGCGATCAAGTTTTTATTCGAGATCTTTCTGTTCGACCATCATTATCGCCATCTTACAAAGGACCGCACAAGGTGTTAGAAAGGCATCCTAAATTATAAATATAATAAATATTTTACTGTCAGCCGACAACAAGGTGAACGTCTCCATTGACCGGTTGAAGCCAGCGTTCATTGCCCCGCTCTGTATCTAGGAGGGGAGTAATGTAGAGGCACCACAACCAGATTAACTTATTATATTCTTAATATCGTATTTTAAAATGCAACCATGTGTGACTTTTCTTTTGCTTTTAACTCCTCATTCGTTTTTACTTTGTATTTTTGAGCTAATACAAAAAAAAACTTCAGTCTCGTTCTTTTTTTTCACTACGGCACATACATATTCATCTATCTATCTATATATATAAAATTCAAATTATGTATGTATCTATAGATCGACTTGCGTCCTAAACGCATAAACTGATCGTAACCAAATTTGAAACACGAACTGGATACCTTACCGGGATGGTCATAGGCTAAAAAATATTTTGATATATATAGGGGGCGTGGCACCTCCCATACAAATGGAGTTTTTAACAGTCCGTATTTCTGAAAGTATTTACGTTAGGCCACTGAAATTTGGTAAGGGGTTATATGACATTAATCCTTACCACATCCACAAAAACTGTGTATAACGAAAAAGGGGGTGTGGCACCTCCCATACAACTGGAATTTTTAACAGTCCGTATTTCTGGAAGTATTTACGTTAGACTACTGAAATTTGGTAAGGGGTTATATGACATTAATCCTTACCACATCCAGAAAAACTGCGTACAACGAAAAAGGGGGCGTGGCAACTCCCATACAACTGGAATTTTTTATATAGATCGACTTGCGTCCATCATTTACATATGTACTCAATATATGTTTTTAGTTTTGCCTTATCTTCTTTTCATTAGAAAAAGAAAAGGAACGTATGGCACACTAAATACAAAAGAGTCAGAACTAGAAACCGGAAAATTTCAGCAAAGGCTGAAATCAAAATAATGTAAAAGTATATTTAGTCGAATTAAGATCATTAATAAAGAAAGTCCGCCTTGCATGAAACATTAATCTTAAAACAAATTAGTATTATAACTATAATAGGTATATTAGATATAAACTATGAATTCATACACAAAAAACCAAGGTTGAAAATCCTGAGTTGTGACTCTTTGTAACTGTTACGTACAAAATCGACCAAAATTCTCTCTCCCAATAAGAATCCAACAGCGAATTTGTGCTCCTTTTCATGGTAGCTGTAGTAGACGTCGCAAGGTCCAATGCTCTTCTTTAATTTTTACGTGGCGGGTCCCAAGCACCGTACACAACCAGACATCCTGGGTTGCTTCGCCTTCTCACATTAGCTCCTCTCCAACGGATGTACGGAAGGTACCAAGAGGATACTTGGGTGAAACCCGGAAGTTGTGTTATTTTTAAGAAACAGATTTTGATAAAAATAGTAAAACCTGCAAGAATCTAAATTTTTCATATTTTATTTTAAAACAATATTTAGGCGCGTCTTTAGAAAAACCTTTTTTAAATCCATATGTCGAAAACCAGTGCAAGGTTCTTATAAAATGTTAATAATTGCTTTTTAATTATTATTTTATTTAATTTTTTATATTAATTAATTTACTTTCCCTTATTTTATGGTAGTTTAATTATCTTTTAAGTATTTTTTTTCATAGTTATTCATTAAGATTTTCTTACCTCATCTTAAAATTAAAAAAAAAAAAAAAACCACCGACAAATACTATAGCGACAACGGAAAATGTGTTAACAAACGCCGTTGTCAATTATACATAATATATATATATATAATTGGCGCGTACACCCTTTTTGGGTGTTTGGCCGAGCTCCCCCTCCTATTTGGGGTGTGCGTCTTGATCTTGTTCCACAAATGGAGGGACCTACAGCTTTAAGAAATACACTCGGAGGTTTGCCATTGCCTGCCGAGGGGCGACCGCTATTAGAAAAATGTTTTTCTTAATTTTGGTGTTTTCACCGACATTCGAACCGACGTTCTCTGTGTGTATTCCGAATGGTAGTCACGCACCAACCCATTCGGCTACGGCGGCCGCCGTTGTCAATTAAAAGTATTAAATTAATCATACTTTCCTACCGTGCAAGTTATCAGCATAATAACAACTACAAATACAAGGTGGCACAAAATTAGTCATCAAACTTTGGTTTTAAATAACTTTTTTACTTGGTAGGTAGGTGGGGTGGCTGTCGCAATGATACACTTAGACTTTTCATAGGTCCATTATGATACCACTGGAACTTATTCTTACCCGGGTCGTTTCGGTAACGTAGAACCGACTGTCGTGGAAACGGGTTCCTTTTCAAACCATCCGGTAGCTTTAACAAACGAGCAAAGCTTCGTTAGTTTTAGATGCGCTGTGTCCGCTACATCAATTAAAAATGCCATGTCAAGAGTGCGGAGCCTCCTTGTCGCTAAGCTTTCACACTCACATGAAAGGTGCCATACTGTTTCCTTTTCTTCTGTATTTAGACAGCTTCTACAGAAATCGAAGTACCGGAGTCTCGGATGTTGAGAGGTTTTGCCAACTTGTATTTACCGTATTAATGGTTTCCCTATCTATCAGTAGCTTACAAAATGGATAAGGGCATGGGTATCAGCGTCTTATCCGCTTGGAGGTCGAGCATTGTACCAATTCGAGCAAGTTCATCTGCCTTGCAGTTCCCTGCTATATTTCTGTGGCCTGGCACCCAAATAAGGTGTATTTTGTAGTATTTTGATACGTCCTTTAGAAGTTTAAACCATTCTATGATTGTTTTTGACGAGTGTGTTTTAGATTCTAGCGCTTTTATTGCTGCTTGACTGGCTGAGTATATGAAAGCTTCGTTTATGGATAATACTCTCGTTTTCATTATAGTAAGTCCCTCTTTTATGGCAGTGACTTCCGCCTGAAATACACTGCAATGATCAGGTAGGCGAAATGAATGGCTAACTCCGAGTTTATCGGAGTAAACCCCTCCGCCTACTCTTTTATCTAGTTTTGAAACATCTGTAGAGACGTATATATCATTTTCCTTAACAATAATCCAATTATCCCATTCCTCTTTGAAATCTTCCAATAGGGTAATTAATTTTGCACTGCCTTGTACAACAACGAATACGCATTTGCATTTATCAGGCCAGTGGTAAACTGGTTTGTCCATTTTGTTGATACATATTCTTATTGCAATATGTTAATATTTTATTATTATATGTTTTGTAATATTTTTGATTACACGCTTTAGAAAGATGAATATCCTTAATCCAAAAGCTTGTAGTTTGGCAAACAATTGTGAATACCAAAACCATACTGATATAAAATACAACTTAGTGTTCCAACTGTGTAATCGCCCCTCAGACAGTATTTGACTGACATTGGATTTCAATTTATCCAGTTTCACAAGATGAAACACCCGACAAGCAGTACATGAAGTAAATAGAAATTCTTTTAAATATAACTACACTTTTTGAACAAAAACGCGTAGAAGCGTCAACCCCAGGATGGGCCGTCTCGAGCTTATTCCAGCAATGCAAAATTTTGGCAGGCATCGGAAGATCATCACTAGACAACTTCACCTTCTTCCAATATGTCTCGATTCTTAAATACGTTGCCAAATTTTTCGCCTGGTTTCAATGAAGTGCCGCGCCATGAACAAATTTAACGACTTCTTTTGCCCACGTTCTGTGAGAGAACAAAACCAGTATCATCTACTAACTTGTTTGGCAAAAGCTTTCATTTCTATGCTTTTGAGTACTTTTTCTTTAGAATTGACTCTGAAATAAAAAGTAGCTCTTCCAAGAGGGCATCACGGATTTATTAAATAACTCAAGATGGCCGAGACAGGGTGAAAATTACACATCTTGCACCACCTTTGCTTCATGGTGTTATTCCGTTTGTTAAAATGAAAAAAAATTTACTGACGTTAATCACGAGATTTCAGGATACATATGACAATTTAGATTGGGGCACATAATATAAACTGGGGCAGATTCGTCACCTTTTCTTCAACGTTCTACGATTCAGAAACTTGATTTTAAACTTTTCAAACATTTACTATTGGTGTATGAAATGTAATTTTTTAAATGTTTTCCTGCTGATTGTGCCCTATTACTCTATACTCTATAAAATAGATGTTCAAAAACAATAATATTCTTTTGTTTATAATATTTTCAGACAAAAATATATTAGAAAAATTGAAAATTATAAAAGAACATACTAATAGCTCTTCAATAAATAAGGATGACTAAAATAAAGCAGGCACGGAAGCATTGTTTCGGCTGCTCGAAAATATAGTATGAAAAGGCGGACATTGCAATCTCACTTAAAGAAATTAAATCATAAAGATAATAGCGCCTCCTCTGAAGATCAAAGTCAAAATATTCTTATCAAATATCAGGAAGACCAGCTGATGGAATACGTGCAAACATGTGCTTATACCAGTTCGCTTTATCATACCATACTTTTAGAAGGTTTGTATACGAATCCGCAACTATGAATAAAGTTCTTTTTCCGGACAAATGGAGCACTTGCAAAGAAGCCAGCGAAGATTGGCTATATGGTTTCATGCAAATATATCCCACAATTTCTCTTCGCAAGTGTGAAAAGCAAAGTATGGCCAGGCTGACAGGATTTCCTAAATCTGCTGTTGAAGCTTTAAATTTAAATATGTATAATAATTGAAAAACTCTTCCAGCTTAATAACTTTTATATTTTGAATGAAAGTGGCATAACTATAGTTTTAGAACCATCAGATATTCTCATTTGCAATTATTATTTTCACTCTGATGTATATTTAATGTTGACCACCTCATTCATTTTAATCACCTTGTATGGATCTTCCCAGGACGCTTGCACTTGTGGAGAAATTCCTTTCTTTCTTTCGGATTATAAAGAAGTTCTAAGTTACCTTCGCTAAATCCTTCGGAATTCGCGACACGCTCAAATCCATCCTTCCCCTTGTTACTCATTAGCTGGTTATGTTGCCTCACATGATAGTGCAATTCATCCATGTCACCCAGCAGGGTTTTCTAATGGCTTCCAACGTCTATTGCAGCAGCTGTAATCTTCCAAGTGCTGTCTCGAAGTTTCTTCCTTGGTCTGAATACAACCCAATAGGTATTCCAAATCTAGTCACCTAATTCTGCACAAAAACCTCAGCAATGGTTTTGGGTTCTTAGTTTGGTGGAGCATACATTTCTGGCCACTTACTGAAGTACCCCTTGAAAATTGTGGTTGTTTTTTATTTTTTCATTAACGATTCTTATTCTTGCTTTGGAAGCGTTGTACGAGTTTAATTTGTTTTAAGAACCATTTTACAATATAATCGCCATTCGCTCTCCAAAAGATCTGCTACCGCTGTGCGTTTTAAACGTCTTCAAGAAGAATTCAGCCCAAGTATGCTAGATGCTGCATCGCTGACATGTTTTTTAGTCACTGTTTGTGAGCTGTGGTTCTATATGTAGAAGTCCACTCAATTGGGAAATTTACTGATCGCCATTCACTTGGGGGTGGTCAGGACAATTCTTCTACATATGGTTGAAGCAGCTCACAACTTCGGGGATTAGCCCAAGTATTCTCTGGGTAGCTTCCGAACACCCGTTCGTGACCGACCCAACGTGAGAAGCCGAAGTATCCCAGAATAGCTGGTTGTGCGCTGGGTTTGCGACCCGCCACGTAAAAATCCCCCCCAATGAAACCAGCAACAAAACCTCCGATGAGAACTTCCTTTACTGATGACGACCCCTGCAAATGAACTAAGGACTACGATTTGAGAGCATGCACCTAGAATGTTCGGTCCCTGAATGGGGAAGGTGCCACTGCCTGGCTGGTTGATGTCCTCGTGAGAGTAAAGGCTGACATCACTGCCATTCAAGAGATGCGATGGACGGGACAAGGCAAGAAAAGCCTAGGACCTTGTGACGTCCACTACAGCTGCTAAAGGAGCTCAAATTCGATGTTGAATTTGTTGTAGGAGAGAGACTTCGTCGCCAAGTACTGTCGTTCACTCCGGTGGACGAGCGTCTCGCAATAATCCGCATCAAAGCGCAATTCTTCAACATCTCGCTCGTTTGCGCCCACGCCCCGATGAAGAGAAAGACGATGCGACCAAAGATTCTTTCCATGAACGCTTGGAACGTTCCTATGAGCGCTGCCCCGTCACGATAAAAAAAAATCGATTTTAACGCCAGGGTGGGCAAGGAGGGAATTTTTGGTCACACAGTCGGAAAATTCAGCCTGCACAACGAAACATCCGGTAACGGACAGAGGCTGAGCGACTTCGCCGGTACTCGAAACATGGTAGTCTGCCGTACCAGATTCCAGCATAAGAAAATACAACAAGCTAGGTGGCTATCTCCTGATCGAAAAACGCGAAACCAAATTGATCATGTTGTGATACATGGAAGACACGTTTAGTCCGAGCTTCTGGAGCGTAAATTGAGGAAAACGCTCTCATATTACTCTCCTTCATCGAGGTAGGTTCTTCACAATTAACCCGGTTTATGGAGCAGCCTGCAGTACTTCGGCGGCGGAACCCTTAAATTAGACAACAAATGCAGCAAATTTATTTCCAGTATTCCAGCGATTCGTTGTTGGTATTGTTTCGAACTGGAGCTTAAAAATTGGGAATGGTATGCCATCGAGGGACGGAACTTTTACTTTGAGCTCACTGCTTAGCGTATTCCGAAGATTCAATTGTAGTTCACAGAGGCGAGTTTTCACTACCCCTAGCTCCGCCTCAGTCGTTTACAGTTGCGACATTTTATGTGTCTTCTCTGCATTTAATTTGGAAATATGTGTATCCTGTTTTTCCAGCTGGCGCATTTATCTGCGAAGACAACTCGTCTGACATTTGTTATGACATATGCAATATCTGCGATGACATTTCCGATATTGCAGCCATAATTACATTCATGTCTATACCTACTAATGGTCCCCGATGTTTTGAACTCTCTTCCACTTTAGTCGACAATTCCTCCGCTTCCAGCTGGAACACATATCCTCCTACCTTGACGTCTCTTACCTCTCTCCGTGCTTGCAACTCTGCTTTGTTTCTAGAAGTTGACAAGCCACGCTGTTCCAACTCCTTCTTAAGTTGCGGAATTTTAAGTTTACTAAACTTTGCCTTTTTCGTTTTTAGGAACCTGTTCTGTGGGACTTCATTTAACAATCCCACTACTGACAGAAATTATAACGTTTGTCTCCAATAAAACGTATCTGAATAATTCCTTTTAGTTTGATCACTGGATTGCTAAATAAAAGCCTTAAACTAATGGCAACACAACTAGTTATATTTAATTTCAAACACTTGTTCGCTTTACTTTACGTTCACACGTTCATACGCTTAACTAGCGATTGATTACTTTGTGCGCATGCTCTTCTGCTTATATACATGTGCTTAACAACTATGGTAATTTCTGAATGTGACAACTGGTACTTCTGGCAACTTTTATCCCATCTTGTTCTGCCTGTCATCTAGTATTACGGCGAATTCATGTTTTTGTTAAGTATTCTTTATTGAGCAAATATTCGAGATTCGTTACATTATCTCAAATATTCATTCAAATATTTGGTATCACATTTTCACGGGTTTCAGCAAGGCAAATCTATTAAAGGTGGTGTCACTTGATCAACAACAACGTTTTGTACATTAGAATTTCACGCCAAAAAAAAGTATAGAAATTTATCGAAATGAGCAGTCAAAATAATAAATGCAAACAAGAAAAAAGTAAATAAATTCATAAAAAATTTTAAATATCAAACGAAATACCAACAGAAGCGACGTAGGTTAATGATGTGTAACCAACTTTCAGGATTCTGAAAATAATAAAGATATACCATATTTCTATGAAATAAAACTCTGCGTATTCTTGTAAAAACACTTATATTATTACTGAAGAATCTTTATAGATACAGTATATCTCAGGAACGGAATCACACCTACTAGGAGCGAGGCTGCCAAATTTCTTTCAGGCGAGCATATTTTCCGAAATTGTCGTAAGTATCATTGTATCCAAAAATGAATACGAAAAAGCGTGAATCTTACTATTAGGGAAAAGTGTTAATTTAAAGAACTAGAATTACGAATAGGACGTTCGTACAGTGTTTTAAGCAGTAGTAATTGGGTGAGTGAACCCCGTATTTGGGGGAGTGCGTGGGAACACATTATAACGCGAAAATAGATTTTTATTTTCTGACTGGTTAATGCTTATCCTGATTATCGATATACCGATAAAAATCCAATTTCATTAAAGTTTCTTTTTCATATTTATATTACCCGTGGGTATTATTTCGGTGTCGTACAGAACAGATTAAATAAAAAGACTTGATTTAATAATGTCAATAGAAGAGGAAAAGTTTGATGGATTGTTATTAGCTATAGCAGAGAAACATAAGGACGGCGTACCCCAGGTAGGTCAATCAAATCGAAGCTAAATTCGTATAATAAAATCCAATGTTTTTCTTTAGTTTCTAAATACGATTGCTAGCTTCCTTCGTCGGAAAACTGATTTCTTTACTGGGGCTTCTCAGTCACAATGGGAAAGCTTGCTTCTAAACGTTTTTCATAAGCAATCAGATTTAGCAGTGAAAATGTGCTCTGCGCAGAAAGAAGGACATATTGATAAGGATACAGACGTCGTCAAGAACTCTAATAACATTCCTAAAAAGCAGAACAGGTACTTTAAAGGACTCCATTAACGCATTGTGGTTAAATATTAGATAAAACTTAATGAGAGAATTGTATATCAATACCCCGCGCTTTGGAAAAAAAAGTTGTAAAAGGGATTAGAGAAGGTCACGTTTTGGAAGTGGAAACCCCTCCCTCAGGAAATATTGGTCTTCAGGGTAATTATCTAGTTTACAGCCCGGGTGCCAAATTTGCTTTGAAATAGCCTATACGGCAACGACGTGTTTTGGTCCCAGTATTAATATTCGAAATACGGAGCGTAGTTCTTTCGAACCGTTTAAAAGTTATTTACAAAAAATTATATAAAATTGTTGTTTCTGTTGTTGTAGTATAAACATTAATTTATGCTAGAATGACAATCTTTAACCGGATATAGAAGAAGGTCGTATCGGTAACGTGAAACCGACTGTCGTGGGAATCCTAAAAAGAGTGTTTTGTATCACTAGTTACTGATTCAGTACCTTACGTGAAGACGTATTTTTAGATAGCTCTTGCATTGTGGAAAATGTGTCAAATTGTTTTTCAAGAAACGGTACTTTATTAGTGCCATTGGAAGTGCTGTCAACTGAAGTCAGCGCCATGAAAAGCGCCAAGATTATTCATTGCCATAAAAGAGTTACAAGAGGATGATTACAAATTTCAGACATTTTCCAGAATGTCTAAAAATGATTTTAAGGAGCTTGTAAAAAAAATCAAAAGCAAACTACTAGCTTACAGGATATTTGACGTCTCTGCTGTACGATAAGCGTTATGCTGCATGCTTGCTGTGACGATTACGAATAGCTAATTACGCGTGTGTGGTTTGTCATTTGAACACAAGTGTGCGTTACGACCCGTGTGCAAAGGTACATTGCTGCTAATTTCGTTGGTAAAACAGTGGAAGGAAAAGTAAACAAACATCGTCGTACCCGATCTTGTATCGTTAGGACTAATGATTGTGGTGAACTTGATGTAGCAACTCGTTTTAGGTGGTTACATCTGTCTTCTTTTGGCGCAACAATCACTGCTGATAACATAATTGATTCTGTTGTTAGAAATTAGTAGCATGCTACACACTTATAAAAACACTAAGACTAAGTATATTCCATTTAAATAAGTAATTAGTCACTTAGCACTGCGAATGAGACTTATTACTCTAGCATATAAGATTTGGAAACTTATTGTTAGTTTCTTATATAAGAAAGATTCAATAAATAAAGAAAATGATTTTCTTGTAAATTGTCCATGCTTTGATTACCAGTTTGATTTCTGGTTAAGATTCTACCCACCTTCCTCTCTCCACGTGTTGTTGTAGTAATTTACATTTACTAATTCTGAATTATATTCTTATATCTGTTGAAAATTGTTCTGTGATCTTAAGGAGGTTCTTTAACTGGGCTTGTGTTGCCGGATATAGTTTAATGTCATCCATATATAATAAATGGTTTAATTCTATAGTCTGTAGCTTTTTCGTACTAAATCCATATGTTGTGTTGTTAAGTGTGTTAGACAAGGGATTTAGGCTAAGACAATACCATAGGGCGCTTAAAGAGTCCCGCTGAAATATTCCTGTTATTATTATATTTAATGGTGTTGTTAAGTCTATGCTCGTTTTCCTTTTAAACATGGTAGTTGTTAAAACTGTGTGTAAGTTATGGGTGTGTTTTATTATTTGTAACACCGTTAGAAGCCACTGGGGCATTGAATCGATAGCTTTTTGATAGTCTATGAGCAGGTGTGTAGATTGCGCATTTGGGTAGTGGTTTGTTTTATTACTACTGTATCTATTATTAATTGCTCTTTACCTCCTCTACTGTAGCAGCCCTTCATTCGTTAAAATGTTATAGCATGAAAGATGTGTATATATTTTGTTACTAATTGTAGGGGGTAGGAAGGCATTTGTGTAGGGTAGGAAGGCATATTATGGGTCTGTAGTTCGACGGGATGGTTGTTTCTGTGTTTTTTGGTTTTATTCATGTTTTGCCAATAGTAAGCAAAGGAGATAGTTTTACGATTGATTTATTATGTCGTTTATTACTCCGGCTATGTGTTGATGTGCAGTGGGTAACTTTTGAATATTGTGTACTACGTGATATTTCCAGGTGTGTGTTTTATTGATTATTTCAGTTAGATCTTCTATTGATATTTCTATGGCATTTTGTTGTGTAGATCTTTCTGCCTCTTTTCTTCCTCATGTATCTAATGTGCTGTATTGTCATGCTGTGTTGGTGTTGGAAATATTTCCTTCCAATAAAGAGCGAATGGTATTGAAAATTTCTTCTATTGGTTTCTTGTGTTCTTGTTTGAAGATTTTTAAATTTTTAATGATATTTGATCCTTATATTGTGTCAACCTTCCCAAATATTTTCTCAATCCGGATTAGCCATTTTGGTTTGCGCATAAAGTGTAGCTGTTTGTTTTGTGGTAGAGGTTGCTATTTATTAATAATTATTGCCTTCTATTGTTGAATTATTATGTAAATAAGTTGGTAATTTAATTTTTTATAATTTCAATTAAATTTGTAGTGTAAGTTTTGGAATTCGATAACGTAAAGGTGGATCTATGCCTTCCTATTTTAATTTGTTTGTTTGTATTGTATCGTTTCCAGCGTTGGGATTTGTGATAAGCTGGTTTCTATTCGAGCTAAGTACAGCGTTATTGTTTTCATCGGAATGATTGTCTGTTTGTGGATCTATATTTTGAGTGTTATTGCGTTCTTCCATACGCTTCTGCTTTCAATATTACAATATTTCCCAGTTCTTTTGCAACTTGTTTTATATTTTCAATTTCTATGCTAGTTAAAAGATTATTTGTTACTATTGCTTTTCTTTTGATAGGCTAATCTTTGCGTTGTTTTTTTTTCCAAATTGTGGGGATATTTGCTTGAAAATTCTAGAAAAGTCTGTGCGGATATAAATCCGGGTCGTTTCGGTAACGTAGAACCGACTGTCGTGGAAACCTTCGTTGTTGCTGGTTGTCCAGTCAAAACATCTTTTGCTTATTATGTTTTCGGTCTAGGTCTAGGGTTCTTGATTCCCGCGCCGATCCCGACTGTTTCGACGTTCGTCCGAGGCGCGGGTATTTCTAGGAACCGTTTTATACACTGGTGGCGATTAGTATTCACGCGGTTGTCAGACCGTATCCTCATAGGGTATCCTTGTGATTGGTTGGCAGTTTTCCTTCTAGGTTCACTGCTTTCCCTCAGACACATAGTTTACTAGCCAGTACCTATGTGAGGTATTTGGCATTGTTTTCGTGTCTTTGCCTGTAACTAGGGTCTCCCAAGTCTGTTAAGCCCGTCATCTCCCTAAAGAGTATGCCCTTGTCTATTATTGTTATATCTGTGTCTATTGCAAATTATTGTCTTATCAGTGTATATGGTTCTGTCCCAGTATAGTTTGAGATTTTCGTTCTCCCCCGAAACTATACTGGGTGTATATTGGTAATACGGTTTTGTGTTATTTGTTAGGTTGAAAATAATTATGGCTACTGTTTCTTTGCGTGCATTTTGTCCCCGCGGTCATTGGGCAGCCTGATGTTATGTGATATACCAATGATGAATCCCTCTGTTTCCCCGTGTAGATCTCCTTTTCTTAGCCACGTATATGTGTTTTGCTGATCGATATTAACATTGTTAACTATTTGTATGTGATGTTTTCCGTGTATTTGTTTTTGTTTCCATGCTGCTAGGGTGAATGTCGTTTAATGTCTGTTTAAACACTGTCTGGCTCAGTAGATTTCTCTCAGTTTTGTCCTGGGTATCATCGACGTGTAGTAGGTGTCTACTGACGTGCCTAGGAGGCAGCTCTGGCTCTGAATCCTACGGTAGCACCCTAACAGGAACTGCTTACTGAGCAGTTTGTTACGTTCCATTACAGGGAATATCTGTGCCTCATTGTGAAGGGGTTGAAGGGGGACATCAGGAGGCAACCGGTCGCTGTCCGAATGGCAGTATTTTGGCATGTCTGTAGATTTATCCACTGCGTGTCACTGGTTCCAGGCGACCAGACAGGCGCAGCATAGTTTAGAACCGGCCGGCCTATCGCCTTAAATGTAGATAGCAACAGTTCTTTGTCTTTCCCCAAGGGCTGACGGCAAGCGATTTGAGGACCTTGTTGCAATTTTGGACTTTAGTGGCAATAGCTGTTGTGTGCGCTGAGAAGGAGAGCAAACTGTCGAAGGTCACACCCAAAACTTTGGGGTTGCTTACTGTCGGGATTGGTGTGTCATCGACTTTTGCATTGAGAGGCAGTTCGACTTCCTTTGTAAGGTGGTAAAGAGGGTCGCCGTGGACTTAGTGGGGGAAAGTTGTAGATTCCTCGCAGTGAAAAAGCGAGGAGGGTCGGTCAGGTAGTTGTTCACTTTGGAGCACAGGTCATCGATGTCATTGCCCGACGCCATTATCGTGCAGTCGTCGGCGTAGGAGACTAGGGAGACTCCACCTGGTGGTTTGGGGAGTTTCGAGATGTAGATGTTGAACAGCAAGGGTGAAAGGACACCGCCCTGTGGTACACCTTGCTTAATCTTCCTCTGCTTTGATGTTTGGTCTAGAAAAATCACTGACGAGTGACGACTGCTCAGGTAGTTGGCGGACCACCTCTTCAGTCCTGGCGGGAGTGTCGACTGATAAATATCATCTAGTAGCGTGGAATGGCTGACAGTGTCGAAAGCCTTGTTCAGGTCCAACACTACTAGGACAATCCTCTCGCAGGGGTGGTTTTGGTTAAGCCCGCGGTTTATCTGGGCATTTATGGCAGTGAGTGCAGTGGTGGTGCTTTGCACTCGTCGGAAACCATACTGATGTGGGGCTGGGGCCAAATGTTTCGTGAAGAGTGGGAGTAGGAGAGCTTCAACTGTCTTCACTACTGGTTGGCAGGTTTCCCAGGTTTCAGTAGTGGGACCACTTTCCCTGCTTTCCACTTGTCAGGGATGATGAGAGTGGCCAAGGACAGATTGAAGACCCTTGTGAGAAATCCTACCCCAATGGTCTCAGGGGCTTCATCATCAGCTCGTTCAGTCCGTCAGGGTCATTGGCTTTTGAAGATTTTGATTTGTTGATAGCACCCTGAACCTCATCACTGGAGAAAGTAAGTGGCGCACTGTCGTTCGTCAGTTTGTGCAGCCGTCTGGCGGCACGACGCTTGGTTCTGTCGGCCGGAGGATGCAGTGTAAAAAGTCGGTTAAAATAGCTCTCGCATCTCTTCGGGTCTGACGAAGCGCAACCGTTGAAGGGGATAGCCACCTTGTCGTTGTGCTTCGTCGGGTTCGACAGGTACCTAACGGTGGACCAGAGCTTACTCACACCAGTGGTGAAATTGCAGGTCTTCAGATGCTCAATCCATTTGGGCCGCTTATGTTGATCTACCAGTTGCCGGATCTCCAAATTGAGACCCCTTATGCGGGCGAAGGTGGTCACGCTCGTTTGCTAAGTTGGCTGCTTCGGCTGGGAAATGAGGACGAATGTCCTTGAGCCTTCCAGCAGGAATGAAACGAGCCGCAGCAGCTGTGAGCACCTTGCGGAAGGCGCGTTCGCCTGCGCATGGGAAGAGCGGCGAAGGTGTTGTCAATGAATTCCGCGAAGCCGGCTCATCAATGAGACGACACTGCACTCTGTGGTGGACTACGAACGCTAGGCCACCACCATTGTCTCGCTTGCGATCATGTCTGTGCACGTTATAGCCATCCCTGGTGATCAGAGATGATGCAGCGTGCAGCTTGGTTTCTTGGACCGCAGCTATTGGGATACTGTGTCACTCATAAAGTCAATTATCTCGTCGACTTTACTCGTGAGTCCGTTGCAGTTGAAGAAGCTTAAAGCTTCTAGGTAAGGTTGTGGTAACACGGGGGGTGCATTCCGCTGTAGCTGTTGCGGCCTGATGGTGGTGGGTGGCTACGCCACGGGGGGCGGTTGCGGGTGCAGAGCTCTGCAGCAGGGGGCAACAGTTGTCCACTCACGGGTGGTGCGCAGGCCGGAAGATCTCCGAAAGTCACACCAGCCATTGCAAAAATTGCATTTGACTGATGCCAGGTTCCGAGGTATTGTGGTCTGACACATGAAACAGACTGTGCGGGGGACCAAGAGCAGCTGGTTTGTCCTCGCACTGAGGTTGGAGCATGAGGGAAGGGGATGGGCTAAGTGGGGGAAGTTGTGTTGCTCCGATAGGCTCCTTACCGTGGAGGTATGGGTTGTGGTGGCGGTTGGAGGTGCCGGGCTCTCAGGGGGGGTAGTAGCCGTTGAGCCATTAGACGCCTGCTGGCGGAAGCAACACGTGGCCACATACCGTGTGGACCACGCCCTATGTGTCTTAAGGCCGGAACAGGTTTTAAGGTGGCTCCACCCGTTGCACTTATTGTACCTAACCGAGGTGGAGTTCGGGTGGAGCCGTTTATGGCATACGCAGCAATAGAATACCTCTAGCCCAAGGTTGGATTCAATACCAGCCCTGAGGAGAAGTATTTGGAGCAAGATTGCTGCGAAGAGTTGCTATTGTGACGCAAGGGGTGGGGTGATACACTGTTCAATAGACAGCACTAGTGGAGCGGCAGCCCTTGATCGGGAAAAACCTGAGTCATTCCGGTAACGTAGAACTGGCTGCCATGGGAATGCAGTATTATTGCTTTATGAAGTGCTGTGTTTTGGTTGCATAAGTATAAGTTCTTGAGTTATTTATTTAGTTGTTGTGTAGATGGCGGATATCAATAAGTCCCTTTTCTCCATTTTTCTTGGGGATTGTTATACACTCTTTACATAAATGTGGATTATTATTATTATTATGCTTATTTGATTATTGTTAATGAAAACGTTTTATCGTAAATCATATAAAATAATATTTCTTCTTTTTAAAACTAGTGATGAAGAAAGTATCCATGAAGCTGAACCGTCTAAACCTATTAATGATATAGAGGACGATTCTGAAAAAGATGAAATCGGAAAGCTTAAACCAAACGCTGGCAATGGTTGCACTCTGGATAAGTACTCATGGACACAAACTTTACAAGATGTTGAGGTATATATTACACAATCATACTCAAACATGTATAGATTATTACGTTAAAAACATTTTTTTTGTGGTGGTTGATTCAACAGAAGTCACTAAAAAAGCGTTGCATTGTATGTAAAAAAACTTTTGTCTCGAAGAAAGTGCTTGTGACATATTTCGAGTAGTTTAGATGCTGTAACATTTTAAAAGAAAAAACCATAAATTACTTTTTGTATCTAATTAAACTGCAATGTCGTTTTTTGCCGCCCTTATCTGATTATCTAACGACTTTAAGAAAAACTAAGTTCAAATCACTATAGAACACAGAAACATTAAGTCGCATGGAAAAAATAATAATTCCATGATTTCGAACAGTATCTTGTTTTCAGAAAAATTGTATCTATAGATATATACCATAGATAAATGTGCCTTAATAGAGCCTTATTCAACCGCTTTTGTAACGTCGTACTTTTTAAATACTTGATAAAGGCCAAATATATTCCAATAATTTTTGTGTTTTTGTATTCTAAGAAAAGTTAATGTGAAAAATATCCTCTTCTTTCGATGGTACTTGCAAGTAAATCGCACTTGTTTAGGCATGTTCGTGTAATAATTTTCGGTTCACGTTTTGGTTGTAAACAGATATTTATTTTATTTAATAATGCATAAGGCCACCATTTAAAAATGCAGTTTAGTATAGAGTCATTTAAGGAAATTTAAAGAAAGTCTACTTTAATCTCATGAATTAATAAAATTTTATCTTTAGATTGTTTTTCATTCCATGAGAAGAGTTGCTAAAATAGTTCAATGTCATTGAAAACTGTTCTGTGATATTTGATAATGAGCTTCCAAGCTTAAGGTTTCAGAAATCGTAAGCCGGGCTCTTTTAAATTATTTATTTATTAATCAAACATACAACCATAAGTTATTTGACAGTGTTTGAGCTTATTTCTAAAATATTAAAAATAGAAGTGTTTTAGTTTGCTACTACCTCATGTAGTAATAAATTAAAAATTTCGTGAATAGTGAGTCGCCTTGTTTTACACCTGATGAAACGCTGAACTCGTTGGTAACATCTCCATTTATCATAACCCTCGCATTGATGTTTGATAGCGTCATCTGGCTTAGTTTTATAATTTTTAGCGGTATACCTTGCTTAAACATTATGTCGTTCAGACGGTTCCTATTAATACTGTCGAAAGGTTGCTTAAAATCAATGAACAGACAATTCAAATTCAGTTTGAACTCTATGTGTTTCTCTAGTATTTGGACTAGTGTGAAATATTGGCCACTGAGGTATGATTTTATTAAATGTAATGCTGTCGATAAGAAGTTAAACACGCTGTTAAGTTTCAAAGCTAGAAGCTCGTGATTGACAGTGTCGAAGGCTTTAGAATGCTCCAGAAGTGTTCATAATGTTACGCGATCATTGTCAATATTTAGTCTGATATAATCTGATGCTCTAATTAGCGCCGTTATACAGCTTCGGTTGGATCTAAATCCAGAATTTATCTGAGCATGCATTATGCGCTCAAGTACCTTGGACAAAAAAGGTGGTATTGCGATGGGTCTGTTTAAGACATAAGTTGCATAAGGTAAAATTTTAGACGCATACCACAAAAACGGTCAAAACGTTCTCAGAACAACTGCCAGGGAACGGTCTACGACAACAGATTTGAGTTTTATCACTTCGCATTGCTTGACATTTGTAAAAGGTATGCCGTCTTGAGTTATTCTACCTCTGCATGTGTTTTCGATTGACATTTTTGCAGTTATCGAATTTCCAACAACGAGTTTGTATTAAATTTTGAGTTCAAAATGGACTCAATAGTGCGAAAACCTTAGAAATGTTGGAAATAGATTCGGAAATGATACTCTAAAGAAATCAGCGCTGCTGGCACTCTGTATTTTGCTTTGTTTTTTTAATGCAGTTCACTTTAGCTCAAATTCTAACCCACTTTTTCACAGACACTGTTTTATTGATTTGCTGTTTTTAATTTTGTGTGTTTCATTATAGAATAATAAAAATATTCAAATGCCACCATAGCGCGTCTTCCACAAAAATTGTAAATTGTATCAGTTAAGAAAATTGGAATAATTGAGACCTTTCTATCGTCCTGAACCTCCAATTTCCGGACTAATATATAATTAAAATTAATAATATAGTAATAAAAATTTCCACACTTCAGTCATTCGTTTTTCTTCTTACAGGTTAAAGTTCCACTCAAGGCCTCATTTACTGTAAAAGCTAGAGATATTTCCGTCACGATAGGAAAATCTTCAATTTTCGTCGCCTTAAAAAACCAGGAGCCTATAATCAATGGAACACTCTGTGCAGAAGTTAAGCAAGAAGATTCACTGTGGCAGCTGGTAGACAACAAAACTGTGGTCATTACGCTTGAAAAGGTAAATAATAACATTAAATTTTATAGGTTGTCCAAAATGTTGCCAATCTTTAAAATAAGGGAATAAAGCTCTTCAAAGCCAAACCTAGCTTTTTTTCAAAACCAAAGCTACTTCTCTGAAAACTGCGTACATATACATATGTATGTACATGCATGTATAGGGTGGACCATGTAAAATTTGCTTTTTGAATCGGCTATAAAAAAAAACGAATCAATATTCTTTAACTTTTTTTTATTTTGAAGATTGAACATTGTCATTTTTGAATGAAAAATAATATCGCTCTTAAGTAGGCCATTCGATCAATTCAATTTGTAAGCACATTTTCGATTGTTTGGGCTCCGATTTCATGAATAGCACTTCGATTTCGTGTTTTAAAGCATCAATCGTCTCTGGATGGTTCGCATAGCATTTATCCTTAATGGCTCCCCACAAAAAATGATTATTCGGTTTTCAAAAACGGTAGCCAAAAGTTCGAGTGTAACTTTGGCAGTGTGACAAGTTGCACCGTCCTGTTGAAACCAAATGTCGTCCATGTCATGCTCTTCAATTTTTGGAAACAAAAACTCGTTGAGCATGTAACGGTAACCCTCGCCATTTACTGTAACCGCGGCTCCTCGCTCATTTTCGAAAAAAAATGGCCGATGATGCCGCCAGACCAAAAAACGCACCAAACAGTGACTCGTTGTGGATGCATTTGCTTCTCTACAGTAACGTGTGGATTTTCTGAGCCCCAAATCCGACAATTTTGCTTATTGACGTAGCCACCGATGTGAAAATGACCTTCATCAGAAAAGATGATTTTTCGTTAAAAATGCTCACCTTCGGTCAAACGATAGGTTTTCAATATTTCCCAATTTTGTTCAAGCGTATAGCGCCCCATTTTGTAAATGTCAAAGCTTTAAGTAAATTATGAACACATTTGACATGTCATTTGTGTTACCATTCTCAAAAAATAGGTGGTTCAAAAAGCAAACGCTATATGGCCCACACTGTATATACTTACTCGGAAAATATGTGCTTTTCTTTTTATGGCCTTTGGTTTAGTGACATTTGTAATTTTATTATGATGAAAATGTATGTTATGGTGCCTAAGTGAATTAGTTCTGCAAATCGAATAAACTTTTTCGGCAGTAAATTAAAAAAGACACACGATAGATAGAGATAGGCCCTCTTCCAAACAGGGCAAAGATTAGTTCAAAACAAGAACATTACTATTATATATTATCATCTATATGACGTTTGCTGAAAAGTATAGGTTTGAGAATCAAAACTTAAACGATGAAAAACAATTGAATTTAAATGATAGGGATAGCAGACTCACATAAGCAGAATTAATGGTGGCAGCTCGTTACTGACTTGGGGCTGTAAATGCTATAAAATTTTCACTTTTTTATGCCTCGCAAAACAAAGTCCTTGGATTGCTAGATAAACGCACAGCATGTCCTCACATCAATCCATATATGTAATAAATTTAATCGTGGTTTCCGTAGTTAAATCTCAAAAATTTCCGTAGCTCAGCCATATATTGATCTTCTTCGAATGTAAACTCTAAACTATTATTACCACGCGCACCACGTAGTTTATAACTTAGTATTTAGTTGAATCAAAGGCAGTATATGTGCCCATAATTATGCAAGTGGTCTTAGTCATATATTTCTTCTTTTAAAATATTTAATGAATTGCATTTGAATAAATTAAAAAATATTTTTACATTATACGACCATTTTATTTAGAATTTTATTAGTCTTGAAATTTATTACGCATATGAAATTTTGTGTGAATTTCATACGAAAATGTTGTTTTTAAAGTTGGAATTGACTTAGCCCATTTTCGAAATTAACTGAAAGCCCTATAAATGACTTGAAAAGGCGAGAGTTTTCAACATCTCGCTCATTTGCGCCCACGCCCCGCATGAAGAGAAGGACGATGCGACCAAAGACTCCTTCTATGAGTGCCTGGAATGTTTCCATGCGACATAAAAATCGTGCTTGGCGTCTTCAATGCCAGAATGGGCAAAGAGGGTATTTTTAGTGCCACAGCCGGGGGAATTCAGCCTGCACAACGACACATCCGGTAATGGACAGATGCTGATCGACTTCGCCGGGGCGCGAAACATAGTAGCCTGTAGCACTAGATTCTGTCATAAAAAAATACACCAAGCTACGTGGCTGTCTCCTGATCGAAAAACGCAAAACCAGATCGATCATGTTGTGATAGATGGGAGACACGCTTCTAGTGTTTTAGATGTATCCGAGGACGCAACATCAACTCGGATCATTACCTTTTTGCAGCCAAACTACGCACACGCCTCTGTGCAACAAAAACGCACAACTAAGTACACAAAGAATGTTCGAAATCGGAAAGCTGCAATTACAACCGACAACCAGAAGATTCGCCACTCGGCTCTCACTCGTGACCGCTGTTAGAAAAAAATGTTTCCATCATTTGGCGTTTCATAGTGTGCACCCATAAAGTGCAACGCTATTGCGTTTGCTTGCTTTTCGCCTTATTAAAACTCGCTGAGCTTGCGCCAAGTGGAGTTCTCGTCCGGTATTGCTTCGAACAATACCTTGCTTCAGATTTTAAGTGATATATTTGACTGGAAAAATTAAAGACCGCAGAAATAAAAATCGAATTTTAACTTTATTATTGACCCAAAAAAATAACAGTAAGATTCGAACTGTTTTTTTTACTGAAACTATATTAATTGAAAAAAAAAAAATATTATTTATTGACCCGTTTAAAAAAAAGCATAGTGTAAGCAAAGTGCAAACAAAAGAAAGTTAACAAACAAATGTCAAATTAAACTCTTAACTTTGTAAAGATCGCAATGAGAACACTTGACAGTTCTTCAATAATACAAAACCTTAAATTCGTGTTCAAGGCACAGCGCGAGTGCATTTCAAGAAAGACAAAACGAAGAAAATTTTAACTTATTGTTGTTGTATCAGTTATCAAACCCTGTACAGTGAAGTCATACGTCATCCTCAGCTGAAACTCTCCGTCCACGATTGGTGGTTGAACTCGGATAGCGACATTTCGGTGAGCGAGAGTTCATGCAGATATTGTGAATGGCGTTAATACTCTGTCTGTATAGTACATAGTTGTTGTTTTTACGGCAGTAGCATTTTTGGAGAATGTTGACTACTTGACAGTCTTTGACTGAATTTAAACCTAGGTTGTTCCGGTAACGTAGAACCAATGTTGAGTGAACAGTCGGTCTTCTGAGGTAGTTCCGGCGGTCCTGAGTGTAGTATATAAATATTTTTGAGTTAAAAACCTTGTTGCGGTTTCAAATCTTAGTGGGGATCACGGTTGTATGGCTGAGAAGGAGATCAAACTATCGATAGTTACAACCAGTAACTTCAGGTTTTTTACCTTCGGGATTGGTGTGTCATCGGCTTATTGATTCTATGTAGTAATAGTTTGATCTCCTTCGTCCAGGTTGTAAATAAGGTCGCCGTGGATTAAGTAGTGGAGAGTTGTAAGTTGCTTACAGTGAAGGAGCGAGAAATATTGAGTAGATAACCATTAATTTGTGAGCACAGCTCATTTGCTGATACGTGTTTGGTTAAGACCGTGGATACGTGTTTGAGAGTCCTTTGAGTCAGAGGAAGAGTTGAGTTCGGATTGTGTCTTATGTGGCAAACGCAGCAGAAATCTACTTCGGGTTCAGGGTTAGGTTCGATACCAGCCTGGATCAAAAATATTTGGAGCAATTTAGCTGCTAATAGGAAAGTAAAACGGTTCTTTTGGCTCCAAACTGTACACCTTGCTTGCTTTATTTAACATATGTGATTGTAAATTACCAGTTAGATTAACGTCAGATTTTTTGGGTGTAAACTAAAAAAATGTGAGTTTGTTTTTTGCTTAATGTACGCATAATAATGTGCGTTGATGAGCATATACAGTGGCTCAATAAAGAACTCGGACAAACCTTAGTTAAAACTTTGTATAAAAAACACTGCTAAAATAAAGGCAATTTGAAACAATATTTTTCGATTTCTAAAGGCTTTATATATATAATTTAAGAAATAACAAAAACATAAGATAAGTCGTGTGCACTTCTTTTACAATAAGAAAAAACTTTCAAAATGAGGAGAATTCACGCCAAAAAAGAACTCGGACATCTGGCATCACTTCGTAATTTCTGACAGTTTAAATGGGGGAATCCCATTTTTTAAATTATATATAGTTAATTGAGGAACGATCGACAGTTTTGGAAATAAATTGTGTCAAGAAAATTGTGTCAAGTACGCAGTTTGTTTTTTTTTTTTTTTTGTAAAATGAGTCGACAACGTGGCCAAACTTCGATGAAAGTGCGAAAAATATTATTGAGCAACATAAAAATGGAAAAACCATGCGTGAAATCGGCAAACTTGTAAATTGACCGCGATCAACTGTATGTGACACCATAAAACGCTTTAAAGAAACAAAATCTGTAGAAAACAAAGTGAAAACAGGACGGCCAAAGCTTTTTACGGACGCTAACGAGCGGTGGATAGTAAACCAAGTCAGAGCAAATCCTCATTTAAGTACTCCAAAACTTACAACACAAGTTAAAGAACATCTTGAAATTGACTGCAATCTAGAAACTTTGCGATTAGTTCTAAGAAAAAACAACCTCAATGGCAGAGTCGCAAGAAAAAACCCTACATTAGTAAGGAAAATAAAAACAAACGAATTAATTTTGCAAAAACCTATAAAAATAAGGACATTGAATTCTGGAAAGATGAGATATTTTGCGACGAAAGCAAATACAACATATTCAGATCAGATGGGCAGTCGTATGTATGGAGGAAGCCAAATGAGGAGCTGAAAGAGAAAAACCTGCGTGCCACTGTTAAACACGGTGGCGGTTCAGTGATGGTTTGGGGATGTATGTCCGCCTCCGGACCCGGAAATCTTTGTTTTGTTGATGGCATAATGGATCACAAGCAATATCTTTCAATTTTAAAAAGAAATTTAATTCAAAGTGCTGAAAAATGGGGTATAAAGGAACAATTTTATTTTTACCATGACAATGACCCCAAGCATAGGCGCTTGATGTTCGCTTGTGGTTGATGTATAACTGCCCGAAAGTGCTCGAAACTCCACCACAGTCCCCTGATAAAAACATCATTGAGCATTTATGGGCGCATTTAGAGAATAAACTCAAAAATCACAAAATTTCAAGCAAAAAGGACCTCGAAGCTACTCTTAAGGACGAATGAGCTAAAATTGATCCTTCCGTTTGCAGAAATTTGGTGGAGTCAATGCCGAAACGACTAAATGCTGTTATTAAATCCAAAGGGTTTCCCAAAAAATATTAATTTTTATTTTTATTGGCTTTTAAAGTAAAATTAATTTCCATGTCCGAGTTCTTTTTTGGCGTAAATTCTCCTCATTTTGAAAGTTTTTTGTTATTGTAAAAGAAGTGCACACGACTTATCTTATGTTTTTGTTATTTCTTAAATTATATAAATAAAGCATTTAGAAATCGAAAAATATTGTTTCAAATTGCCTTTATTTTAGCAGTGTTTTTTATACAAAGTTTTAACTAAGGTTTGTCCGAGTTATTTATTGAGCCACTGTATACCGGGTGTTTTTTAGTTGTATGGGAACTATCGATATCGATAACTGTGGTTTGGCAGCTGAGAATGGCACACTGTGTTTACACTTCTGTTCAGTAAGGTTTGGCAAGTCATCATGAATCTTTTAACGCCAGAACAACGCTTCCAAATTGTGAAAATTTACTTTGAAAAAAAAAAAGAAAAACAATCTGTTCGATTGGAAAAATTGGACTGATTGAAGGGACCATGTAACTCGTATCCGCGGCAAACATATGCCGAATATCATATTTAAAAAAATGCCATGAAATAATAATCTGGTAGTATAGTAAAAAAATTAATTCCAACAATATTTCTGTTTTGTATTATCATTTCAAGTTCAAGTTCTCGTGGTTTAACTCAGTTTTTCTTTCCTCGTTTTACTCACCACTATATGCTTGGCACGTAAAGTTATGCTATCCAAAAAAATAATAATAATTAAAGATTAGAAAAACTTCACAACAAAATTTTTTATTTTATATACATCTAATTATAAAATCATAAATAATTTTGAACAATTGTTATTAACGCTTTCCTGCGCCTTCTTTCCCATTATATTTCTTTTAGGTCAATAAAATGAATTGGTGGGACCGTTTGATAACCACGGATCTGCCAATTTCTACACGCAAAATTAACCCTGAGCCGTCGAAGCTTTCTGATTTGGATGGGGAAACTCGAAGCTTGGTTGAAAAAATGATGTATGATCAACGTCAGAAAGAACTCGGTCTACCAACAAGTGAAGATAAAAAGAAGATGGACATATTAGAGAAGTACGAGTAAATGTGATTAACAATAATTTCTATAACTAAATAATATGGTATATTTTAGGTTTAAAACGCAACACCCTGAAATGGACTTCTCAAATTGCAAATTCAATTAAAATCATTTATTTTCATAATATTTATACTTTAATAAAATGAGTTTATGCCTTATAACACAACTTATGGTTTTTGTATTGGTTTAAAGGCTATTGGCCTTTGCGGTTAGGTGCGATTTTGCAATTTCGAGGAGAATGAAATGTCCGATCCAAGTGTCGTTCCCATATCCATATATTATTCAGCCATAATGAGTGTAACCGCATCACCACCTCATTATAAGATCCACAGCCTTGGCCGCAAATCGTGAGCGTTGGCATTATCTTCTGGCCTGATTGCACTACACTTGCATGCTTTGCACTTGCGTTATGGTGTGCATATATAATTGGCGCTTAAACCCTTTTTAAATGTTTGGCCGATCGATCTCACTGGCTCCTCTGGTTGTAGAGCAAGTATATGGAGGTCGGTGATGAACTTCAACTAAATTGTGAGCAAGACAAACTACTATCATCATCATCATCATCATCATCATCATCTAGCAGGATTATTAATTAATAGTTGTAATTTGTTTATTGAAAGCGTTATCCGGGCAACCAGCTCTTGTTATGATATACGCATATTATGATATTAGGCATATGATGAAGATGTATTTAGCTTAAAGCCAAGTGCTTTAACAATTTCTTCGTACTTAATATTGTACCTTTCAGTAGAACACGAGAAACATCGTCCATGCTGTATAAATAGTAAGATAAGACTATTTCTGCAATGGCATCAATGATAATTGGTGTCGCATGCTCGCCATGTCACGCAGACTACGGGTATATTCAGAAACGCATTTTAATGCGCAACATACGTTTGCAGAATGAACATAGCGTTCATAAACGCAAATATGGCAGCACTGCAAATGCAACACGTTCTTAAAAAGTAGCGCAATATTTGCAGGAAAAATTTTAAGACTGCCATTTAACGATGTCTGATGAAAAGTAAGTATAATAGTAATTTTTTTGGCTATTTATGAAAAAATATATTGAAAACACGATAGTTAAGCTATATTTCATTATATTTTTCTTTGTTTTAGCGATTATTTTAGTACTTCCGAATTGAAATTTCTGCTCAGACTAATACCGAGCATGGAAAGCGACCTCTTCTCGCGAAGGAGGAATAAGGTTGTGGAACAAAATAAAAAAAGTTAATAAAGACATGGAGATCGACAGGAACATCGCCAAGCGAAAGTTTTCAAGTTTTTCTTAAATTTAATAAAAAATTATCAGTTTTTGACTGACTTAAATGCAGTAAATTTATTTGCAAAACGTCAGCAAATCTATCAGTTGCATGAATTATCACATTGGCAGTGCTGCCAACACTGCAATTACTGCGCATTATAATGCGATCTGAATATACCCTACATACATAATTTCAACGTTGATCAGTTCATTAAGGTCATGCCACGGAGGGTCAAAGAGTCACAGAATACTTACGTTAGTGATCTACTTAGTTATAAGTTTCGAAAGCGTAAACGAATTCAATGATGTCGCCTTTATAGCAGCAAGATACAAGGTTTTTCATTAAGTTTTCCGGCTCAATATGAGGGCGTTGCTACTCCTTTATTCTTTGTTATGTTATTACACTCTTCATATGAACGTATGTGAAGCTTCATTTCAATCTGTAAATTCATTCATTATTTACAAGCCATTTAGTATCGACTTGTCATAGCATTTTCTGCAATGGAAAAAATTAAGGTTTAAAAGCAAAAGTACTTTGTGAGCGAATGTTGAAAGTGTATAAGGACTTTTCGCCACAAATTGGTATAATAGAAAGATGGGTTGCTGAATTTAAACAGGGAGACGATCCACGTCAAGGACGTCCAAAAACAGAAACAACACCAAAAATCGTAGAAAAACTACAGGATATCGGATTGGATAATCGTCGAGTAACTGAAAGAGATTTAGTATTAGCCTTAGATTTAATAGAAAACGTGCTATATTGCTAAAACCGTTAACATATTTTCGAACGAGCGCTTCCGCAAAATTTTGTTGCCACATCCTCCTAAAAAAAACTAATAATCGAAAGTCGTAGACAGCGAAATTTGTAAATTCGCCTTATTTTTTTAACACACCTCGTACATGTGTTTAACAAGTTTTACCGATGCAATCGATTTATAAATAATATTTTAAATGATTGTTAATTTGTATTGAATGTGCTAACTACCGCCTTATATGCGTGACAATTTTTACAAAGGCTACACTCAATTTTTAAACTGAAAAATATTTACATTAGAAAATAACTCTGAACTACATATTTTGAATATTTTTATTAATTTAATGCACCTAGTTGATTCTTTTTTACAATTTTTTTTCAACCTCGTCACTCGCTGGAGAAGTGATGTCGGGATGCCGTTAACCTCGCGAAAGATATTTGGTTTTCTTGCTGAGATGGTCACTTGGTTTGTTTTATATACCTACTTTATTTTTGAGGTACCCCCACAGAAAAAAGTCCGTAAGGGTAAGATCGAGTAACCTGGGTGGCTTGTATATGCCACCGAAATGGCTTATCAGTTTGTAAGGGAGGAAATCACGCAGTATCGCCATGGTCTCTTTGGCGTGTGCGGCATGGCGTTACCTGATTCAAACTATGTGTGTGCACCGAAGGAAGGAAATAAATTGTTAGTGCAACGATAAAAAATACTATCCACAGAAATTGCTTGCGTTTGACGATTTTCAAAACAATATGGTCCAATAATTCCACTGCTTGACAATGTACACCGAACCATCACTCTGGGACTGTGAAGTGGCTGATGTGGTTTTAATAGAGGGTTCTGCCCTTTAGGTGGCCAATAACGGCAATTTACTTATTTACACTTCCATTGAAATGAAAATATGTTTCATCTTTCCAAAATATAGTATTTACCATACGAAATCGCTCCAACACTGCCTCACGGAAATATTTACACAAATTATAATAGTTAGGCCTAAGTGCTTACGCCATTTGAGTTTTGAAGGAGTAAAGTCTAAGATCCTTCCTCAATATTTCATGCACAATAATTTTTGAAAATCCTAAAAAAATTCGCCGGCTTTTATGTATGTACTTAGCGTTCTTGAATAAGGAAGTCGGAACTTTGCTAGGTCTCACCTTCATGTTGCGATTTCTGCTGAAAGAATTTACCAACCAGGAGGCGGAAAGGATTTTTTTCATTAATGACCCAATCAATATTTTCCAGCTTTGCTACCTATGTATTAAATATTTACTCTGCTCTAAATGGATAAAAATCGGCATGACGGAAGAGGAAATATTATATTAGAGGCTGAATGGGTTTCCCGGTGTAATTTTTTTGTGGATACGTGTAAAAATAGTTGGATTACATTTTTGTATATACATTTTTTAACATAAATTTTAAAGATTTCGACTACTGAAACCTTATACAATAGACTAATTTAATGATTACGTATGAAGTATGTCGAATAGAAGCGTCATATCCATAACTTGTAAACTGTTTCCAAACAACTAGTTTCTAACAAATTGTATTGTATGGGATTATAATATTGATTATACGCAATATATTCAATAAAATCTATAGTCACCATCATTAGCTATAATGGCTTTACATATTGGAGTCATACTTTGAGTTAATTTCTGCGCAAGTTGTGGAGGTAGTTGGCTACACAACGGTAAACACAAATGAACGGAGAAGCAGCCCCAAACGTGAACCTTAACTATATGCTGCGTTGAAGTTGTCGATTATCATCAGTGCACCAGGACAATGTATGCAACTACGCCCAAAAAGAAGATTCATTCATGAATATGATGTTTGGCCAATTCCGTTCTGAATTTTCCGTACTTACGAGAAAGTTTTTTAATGAGTGATAAAGTGGTCCGGAAATTCAGGTCTTCTGCTCGAAACTTCCTCGAATAATGTATTTGGATACATTATTAACACCACTTTAAAACTGATTCAGCGTCACTCAACTAAATTCGGCTATGTCACAAACAAATCAGTGAGCTTCTGTTTTTGCTTTGGAGATGTATTTTGTTTGGACCTCGTCCGGTGAAGTCATCAACGTTTTTAACTTTACAGAACTCAATTTGTAAGAACAACGTACGCTTTCTAAATTCCTCACAAAATTAATAATTTGCACAACACGTATTCTGAAGTATATTCTTCTTCTTTTTATCAGCATTTAAATCTAAGTTTAAATTTTGCCGGACATGCTTCCATTAGACAGACTGTATATTATTAAAGAGCTCATCAACAATAAATTACAAGTTTCATACAAGTATATTTTACATAAAAACGAATTTATAATGACAATTCGCATATAGGTACATATATGTATGCACATACGATGACATATGCATATGCATTCTGTTTTTGTGTTGCTCTAATTTCTAATTATAATAATAGTATGCCTCAAAGTAGTATATTAAAACTCCTTATTGCTTGTTTGTTGTTCCATGTGTAGTCTACGAGGGTTTCTAAATTTTTAGAAAACGTTTCGGCAAATGGGGCATGTCGATTTACTGCTCGTAGTAAACCACTTGTACTGAAAAGAGAGAAAAAAATAGAAATTATGTTAACTACAACTACATATTAATGTATTTATACATAAATAATTCAACGACTACAACTACATATTAATATATTTATACATAAATAATTCAACGACTACAACTACATATTAATATATTTATACATAAATAATTCAACGACATATCTAAATGAATGCGGCAAGTAGCTTGTTTCGTCGGGTCAGTTGTGGAACTGATGGGTGCGTACTTTATTTTTTAATAATAAGAGGGTTAGGAAGTTGGATATAATTCTTTTAGGGAGACCCTCATTAAACACAAATCTAACTTACGAAAAAATAATTATTATTAAGGAAGTAAATAAATAAAAACCTCCCCGCATATCTTATATATACATGGGCTAAATTATATTTCCAAGATGTAAAGATATTTTGCACTCGAAAAAAGATTTCTTGATGCTAGGAAGAAAATTAATCAAATTTGAAACTTGTTGAATGCAGCGAAAAATGGAACTAATCCAAGTTTTAGTGGGGTCACTCCGACGCACTCGGTTTAAGGGTATACTAGAGTACTCAGGCCACACTCCTGCTAGGAGTTGCGACGAGTTATATACCTTGATCAAAAAGTTTCCAGAATATATTCAGAAAATTCAAGTTGGTTTCTCGAAATTAATATTTTCGTCTTCAAAGTAGAATACAAACAAATACAACAAACAAAAAGAAGAGAAAAAGTAAGCGAAAGTGACTGTAAATCCAAAAATATGGAATAAATCATGCGCACACACATCCGTACATGTATACATTTGCACGCAAAGGTTTATTTATTTTCTGTACTGGCGACACACAATTGTCAAATTCCACATAAATAAAGTAACGGTTTCGGAAGGCATCACGTTCACATTAATAATTTCTGATATTGCACTTACTAAACAAGATCCATGAAATTTCTTTTTGCACGTCTTACAGGTGAGTTTTGGCAGCTGACAAGTGTCCTGGTGAATTACAGTGTAGCATACATAGCATTCTTCAACTCCTTCAAATTTCTTATCCAGGCTGTTTTTCCATAGCGCTAGCCCATCAAGTATTGTTCCATTCTAAAAGCAAATGATGTAATTATCGATTAGCTGTTTGAATGCCTCTAAAATATTTATATATGCTTCAAAAAATTTTAAGATTAAGAACGATATGCTTCTCCGTTTTGGCATATTTATTTGAAATGTGCATGTATAAGTGTATAAGTATAAGGGCGTGTACTTATCTGCATTTACACATAAATATTAAAAACAATATATTTTACATCTTACTTAGAAAACTAATCATCAAATGCAGTCCGTCTATTCTTTGCGTTTTAAAAACAACAAGGAAACGAGGGAAAATAACAGAGTTAGCTTAAATAAGGTGTATGCGTATGCCTCTCTGTTTACATACTTAATTGTTAAAATGGTTTCCAATATGTACTATATGTTCAGCATTGAAAGCTGAAGTTGAAGAAAATCCCACTCGAGCTTCGTTTCTCATTTTCCGTGGTAATTGCTAGTATTACTAAAATTGTTAGAAATATGTTACACCCGTATAGAACTTTATTATGAAATCTTAAATAAGAAATTCTTTTAAAGTTTTTTTTTAATCTATTTCATCCAATGCGATCTTATCTCTCCAGTTTTTAAAATTCATGTTCATCACATTTTTTTCGATTGTTTAAAATAAATTGGAAAAGTAACAATCATTGACTCTTATTGAACATTTATTGAATTGGATAACTCGATTTCCACTAGATTTTTGGTTACAAATGTTGTTAACTAACAAATTATTTGCATTTTTAACAATATCTGATTTTTCATATCAATAATTAACTTTTAATTCTTTCTTTGTTATAAGTTTACAGCTCTTTGTTATTATACAATGGAAGCAGAGTTTTAATTGTTTGAAATGTTTATTTTCTTCAGATCGCATTATTGCATCTTCATACGCAAAATGTTCTTTTATTTTTGATATATTTTATTTTTATTTGGTATTAGTACACTTTTTCAAGTATCAAATAATTATTCTTAAAGGTTGCTGTACTACTTGCAAATATTTTAATGTGTTAAAATCAATATTATATTTCGCAATTTCGTGATTTGTTGGAATATTAGGGTTAACAACACCATATTTTGCTGAAACAAAGTTATCCTATCCTGCATTTGTTCTATCATATTTTACTTTTTAACAATTTAATTTTTATCATTTGCTCTAAATACATACAGTCTGTCTAATGTAAACTATTTAAGCACTTCAATTCTAACAAACTGTATTGTATATATATGGGGCATTCTTCGCCAACCGGACACCCCCATCTGCCCAGAACAGTTTTTATAAAAAAAATGTTTCCCTATGCCGAAATAAAAGCTTATGTCATGTACTTTAATTTGTCATGTGGCACTTTTTAAATATTCAAGATGGACCTACTTTTCTAAAGGGATTAATGGATCGATCTCTTCTCGATTTTCCCGACATTTTTTAGGCGATAATAGTTCTAGTTTAGTTTTAGTTTAATAGTTTATTCGTTTAGAATTTTCTATAATTTGTTCAAATTATTTCTGTACCGTTTGACATGTGAAATACATCAAGAACTACTGCTGTTAATGAAACAGTCGAACGTTGCACCAGAATCTCTCTTTCTCTACTTTTCTTAACAAACTACTTCATTTTTTTTGGTGTTTTCCAACATATTTGTCAATATTCGTCGTCCATCTTGAATATTTAAAAAGTGCCACATGACAAATTAAAGTACATGACATAAGCTTTTATTTCGGCATAGGGAAAAATTTTTTTATAAAAACTGTTCTGGGCAGATGGGGGTGTCCGGTTGGCGAAGAATGCCCCATATATATATATAATTGGCGCTTACACCCTTTTTAGGTATTTGGCCGAGCTCCTACTCCTATTTGTGGTGTGCGTCTTGATGGAGGGAGCTACAGATTCAAGCCGACTCCGAATGGCAGATATTTTTATGCGGAGCTTTTTAACGGCAGAAATACACTCGGGGCCTGCCATTGCCTGCTGAGAGGCGACCGCTATTAGAAAAAACTGTTTCTTCATTTTGGTCTTTCAACGAGATTCGAACCTACGTTCTCTCTGTGAACTCCGAATGGTAGTCACGCTCCAACCCATTCGGCTACGGCGGCCGTATTGTATGGGATTATAATATTGATTATACGCAATATAATCAAATAAATTTTTTGCCACCATCATTAGCTATAATGACTTTACATATTGGAGTCATAGTTTGAGTTAATTTCAGCGTAAGTTGTGGAGGTAGTCGACTCCAAATCAGGCGAAATTTGCTTCAATAACTGTTTGGCCGTCCATATTTGTTTCCCTTTGTGCTTTTGTTGAACTATTTATTGCCCAAACATTTTCAATATGATTGGAATCAGGTGATAGCGAAGGCTAATCCAACATACACAATCCCATTTTTCTGTTTCCACTCTACACAACTCTACACCACATCGATGCTTGGGATCGTTGCCTTCTTGTAAAACTCAAAGTTGGCTAGTTCTTCTAAACATCTTCGCAGCTGACGGTAATAATACTTTTTGGTAAATTTTATTCATCAAAAATACATTTAAATTGGCAGTAAACACAAATAAATGGAGAAGCAGCCCCAAACATAAACTTAACTGCATGTTTAGTAATGCGTTGTAGTTGTCGATTATCAGCAGTACACCAGTACCGACGTATGCAAATATTCGCCCAAATGAAAGATTCATCCGTAAATATTATGCTTGCCCAATTCCGTTCGGAATTTACCTTATCCATGTCCATGCTAATTTTTTCCAATGGGTGATAATAAGAGCAACGTGCTCCGGAATTTGAGGTCTTCTGCCCGTAAACATTCTCGAATGGTATATTTAGATTCGTTAACATCACTTTTCGTTAAAACTGCTGCAGTGTCACTCAATGATTTTGGAGAGAAATTTTTTTGGGCCTCGTTCTGCGAAGCGTCAACGGTTTTAACTTCACTACACTATTGCATTCATCTATGGAACAGCATCAAGACGCACGCCACAAGTAGGATAGGAGCTAGCCAAACATCCGAAAAGGATTTAACCGCCATTGCGCCCAGTTATTTATGAACTTGTTCGGCTTCTTTAAATATTTTACTGCAGATGCACGTGACATTTTTAGGCCTGTGTGTTAGAGTATGTACAGGGTTGGCCATATTAAACTGACCCATGTGATTATTAAGAAAATATGGAAAAAGAAACATTTTTTTGTGTTTCATTGTGAAAAACATTTAATTTAGTTCAAGGAGATTCGTTTACATCACTTTTTGAATATGATATCGCGCAAGTGGTCGCCCTTAGCTCGTATAGCGTAATGTGCCCGTTTTTCGGCGTTTTCCATAGTTTTGGCCAGCGTCTCGGCCGATATGGCGGCTATTTCCCGTCGGATATTGGCCTTAAGTGCGCCTAGTGTCTTTGGCTTGTTGACGTAAACCTTAGATTTCAAATTACAGTAAAAAGTTATAGGGTTACTCAATGGGTCAGTTTAATATGGCCAACCCTGTACATAGGAAGACTGCTTGAAATCGTTTTTCATATGCGGAATTCATTTTGTAAAAACAACGTACGCTTTCTAAAAGGATACGCCTATTTAGCAGAATTAAAATTTAAACGGAAAGTTTTAATTTCGCCGGTCACACTTCTCATAAACAGACTAAAAGAAGCAGAGAAGCAGGTTGCTGATGGGTTTCTCATAACCTGATCTCTCAAAAGCTCAATACAAAAATACAAATCAAAATGGTTTCATTGGCCACTGGATCTATGGCAGTGCTCATTGCGGAACCTTGTTACCGACATTACATTATAAGAAAGGCAAACGCATATAGTCTTGTGCTTCAACAGTCTTCGTATAGAACACACATTAAACAAATGCAAATCAGGGAATTGTCCGCAATGTAAATCCATGCTTCACATGCATGAAGGTAAATAATCTACATCGCTTCGTTTTGTCAGGTTGGAATACCCTCAACGCTTTCGTTAAAAGTGAATAAGTAACTGCTACTGAATCTGCAGAAAACTTCGGTTTACTGTCAATAGCAATCATATTTATCAAAAATCGTACAAGCTGTTGCGTTCCTTGTCGCGCACTACTCAACTTCACCTCTCTAGTGAACTTCCTTACATGGCACCTGTTAAATAAATTAAAAATGGAAACGAGAAAGATAAGCACGTTAAAATCTAATATTGGTGAATCTAAATTTCTTCACTGAAAGAGATTTTGACATCACTGCAAGGCACATATTGTTACTATACTTTCTCGTTCGAAGCTATCACCGACCACCCGCCGAACCTCGACCTTAACATCGACGCGTGAACATTCCGGCGAATACCAAACTCGCAAAACCACGTTTTTATGAATCGACACGCAACACTTTGATGCCCCTGTAAACCCCAGCTCCCATTGCTTTTGAATTACATGCACTTCTGTATGTACATAAGTGTCATACATCATTGCCGCAACAGTAAAGAAGTAAAAACTTTTTTTAGCAATTGGTATTTCATGAACGGTGATTCGACCTGTGCACTAGAGTTCAACCGAAGCTGAGTATGTGGCGATGTGTATGGGCGCTAAGGAGATAGTTTTCTATCATCAACTGTTACAAGAGCTTGGTTTAGTACCTACTGTAAAATAGTAACAGTCATTAACTGTGATAACCAAGGAGCCGAATTCCTAAAGCGTATGTAAACAAATTGATATTAAATATCGTTATTTAAGAGAAAAATAGAAATGGAATGATATAAATGTTAAGTATGTGACTTTGGTCAATAATGTCTCGACGATATGTATGCTAAAATAAAACATATGAATTATTCTAAATTACTAAACCTGAATTCGTTACTTGAAATATAATTATTTTTGTTTATTATGCTACATTTGAGATACGCAGAAAGTTAATAGAACATAGTTACCATCACAGTCTATTAAAATGCAACTTCATAACTGTTCTTATCCAAACATATATTCTCTACTAGTATTGCTATTGTCAATTAATACATTTCATTTGCTTAAAACTGTATTACATTTGCTGAAACCAGGCGGGCGTGTGCTTTATTCTCCCTTTTTGGGAGAATATAAATAAGTTTTAAAATTAGGCCAAAGACATTCCAAATAATAATGATAAAGAAAAATAAGTTTTAAACTCCTAGATAAATACAAATGTATGTTAGGATAATGCTAAATAATCTAATTTTATCATAACTTTGTAAACTCCTATGTTAAAATGATTTTGGGCAATAAATGAAATGAATGAATGAAATTCTTTAAACACTCTATTTCTCTTGTTCTTGTGGTCATAAGTTTGATCAATGTGAACCAAAAGTTCAGCACCCGAAGCGCGACGAACTGTTTCATATGTTTAAAGTTAAAACTATTAAAAGCTGATAAGTTTTTATTGCAAAGTTTGCGCGACTGTGCACCGAAACTCTATCCGTACGTGCAGACCAGGTAGGTAAAAGCACCTTTTATAATGTCATACTCTTTTAAAGAAAGATTCCACGGACAATATCTTAAAACTAGATAATTAGTTGAAATTTAAACGACAAATGTATCCGTGCGCTCTTTCCGTTTTTTTTTCAATGGAAGGAAAGTCTATGTCTGTGAAAATGAAATCAAAGTGCCATACGTATCAGTATCTATTTTCAAAAAGTTTCTGGTGTGAGAAATAAATCAAACATTGAGTTTTTAATGCGGGAACTAGAGCTACCAATCTAAAATAAATGTTTATCCCAATCGATATATGTATATAAGTATAGTACGATGATTTGACGGTACAAATCGCCTGGTAGTCCCTTACAAATCGAGTGATTCGAACGCCCAAACTCAAATGTTATTTGCGTTTCTTGATATGGTACATGAGTCGTACACAAAATATCGTACACGAAAATGTATTGGATCGTTCGTAGAAAATAAGTAATTACCTGATGAGTCAAAAATAAAGCCAACTGCATGCTGATATTGCGAGATGATAAGCGCCCACCCACAATTTTTCTGCAATCAACTTTAACGGGGCCCAAAGGATAATTTAATGGAAGTGTGATTGTAAGTTCCATTTGAACTTCATCCATAAAATATACTGCTAAAACTTCTCTGGTCGATAAATGTACGGTCACCTATAATTCTTAATCTTAGTAACGAATATTTAAGATTAGTTTTATTATTTGCATCTTACTTGCATATTTTCATGCTTCTCTTTATTTGCCCCTATGGATTTTAGTTCTTCATCGCAGATTAAAGATGATACAAAATTGGTTGTAAGTTTGTCCACAAACGCTTTTTGACGCGATGAAGAAATATTCCACCACTTACGAACTACAGCTGGTAGTTTTTTCAACACTTCGGTGTATAAATGGCAAGCATACCTTTCAAGACTTAAATTTTCATCTAAAAAATCGATCAAATGTCAGTAAAATAAAAATATTTCTTTCATTCTTAAAACTAGTTATCTTCATCGTAAATTAAAAATGTATTCGGCATTTGAAAAAATTCCAAGTACAATAGAAATTAAAATTGAACCCCCCAACAAACTAACAGTATCGAAAAAATTAGAGGCTGCAAAAAGTTTGCTTCACCAGCGGAAAACACAATGTTCTTCAATCAAACAACAACACAAAAAGACCAAGCGAGCACCACTTTTATACGGATACAAATTTTTTTGCATTTGCCCGAAATATAATCCACAATATGCATGTAAGCATACAGGCAACGTAATAATTGATCGCGATGTGCTTACTAAAGAAGAACATCTGTGTTTCTTATCAACTCCACGGGAAAATCTAGCCGCTTCAAGAAAAAGGTCTAGATATTATCAGAAAAAAATTAGTAGGCCAAATTGCACAACACGCATAGATCAGTTAGCATTACCTGATTTGAAACGAGTTCGTGGGACACTAGAAGAATATAAGAATGCATTAAGAAAACGACAAATAAACTCGTTAAAACAACAATTGGACAAGAGGTCTAACGTTGTATCTTACAATATAAAAACTGCCCTTTCATATATCGAAGAAGAAAGACGTTTAAAAAAAGTCGCTACACTTTTAAGGAAGCAAGAATGTCGCAAACTAAAAAAGTATATTCTTCGAAAGCAACAACGGCAAATAAGAAGAATTATTTGTGCTCTATTCGAGGAAATGAGGGACTTTTTACTTAATGACCAGTTTTTAATAGATCAGCAGTCAACTCTTTGTGCAATTATTTTGGAGCAAATTCGAAACTTTACCGGTATGTTTACTGATACTTTATTTTAAACATTTCTAACTAATGTTACTTAAAACAAATTTGTTAACATTTTGGATTCTTATTTCCAGATAGCGAGTTTTATACCACATCCAACTTACGAGAATATCAACAAGTTCTTGCAAATAATCTAACAGTATGGATTAATAAGTTTATTTCCAATCTTAATATACATATATCACCACCTCCGGTTCCAACAGAACACATAGAACCAGAAACTTTCCTGCCGGTATCAGATTATATATCATGTTCCGAATCGATTGATAACGAAGAATGCCAAATAGAACAAAGTAACTTTTATTTTGATGAAATGAATGAAGAAGAAAATGACTACTTTCTCTACACTGAAGACACAATAACAAATACAAACCATTAATTTGTACCCCTGAAAGACTGTTGAAAATTTCACTTGTTGGAAGTTTGATGTCATGATTTTTCAAAATTTCAGTCGGCATCGCGCGTATTAGAAAATGCAAAAATTTCTGAAAAAAAAAACAACGATAAAATATAATGTATGTAAATTTCTGTAAAATCACATTTAAAATTTAATGTTTTTAGAGGAATAATATATACATATACTTTATAAATATATTATGGTATAATAGATATATACGTCTCCTTATCTAAATAAAATTCCGATTTAACTATTGAATTTGTATTTTATTGTTTTTATTCGCTTATGCGCAGTTTATTAGGTTTACCCCTTTTTTGTATTCCCTTGTCATTACCACACCCAACTTCCACCATGGGGTGTTATACCATGCACAGAATTTAAAAAATCCGATAGTGCAGTGCTTAGCAGAGGTAGGTACGGCTCAGTTCGTGCAGGCTCAGGCTTACATGGGCCTCCCCTACAATTCCACATAAAACACTCACAAGAAATAACGAAAGAGCCCTATAATTTCGAAAAAATTATTTGGACTTAAAATGAAATATACATTTATTGTTTCATTTCGTTAAGAGCGTAAAATTATACGGGAATATTTATTTGTCCTTAGCATTAACAATGGAATATTCCACGATTAACAACCCGTTCAAACTTTTAAAATATATAAACAAATTGTGTGCTCTGTTCCCCAAATGTATAACAAACGATAACCAATTTCAACAATTTCTATTTGAATGTACTTGGGTTATTCCATATAATAAAAAAATATTAAATCATTTAATTTTACCAAATATGTACCCAAGCTTATTTCGCATAGTCTGACTCGTTTAGGGAAACATTAGCGAATTTCAAAATATTTTTAATCGTAAAATAAAAAACAAAAAGTTTAACGCAACAGCTAAAATTAAGTTTCCGAGGTACTATCAAGAACAAATCATCTTCACAAGAATAGTGCAGAAAATTGTTACCCCTGTCTTTGGCGTGTATATACTAGGGTTAAGAATTATTTTGGATGCCAAGTGGTACTGATAGCAAGGTGACGGAATTTTCCAAATTCTGAAGATTCTAAAGTTATTTGGAGCTATTGGAGTTACTCGCAAAAGATTAACTAAAGTTTTCATAAAGTAAGTTATGTTTGTACTGTATGTAGACTTTTGCCAAAGCTAATTTTGCGGCTTTTCCCCATAACTTTTTTATTTTATTTTAAAGAATGGATTTGTATTAGTTTACAATGATTAGGAAAAGATTTCAAACAAAACTGAAAAATATTTCAAAAACAACATAATTTTCAATAAACATTTTGCATTTCAAATCAACGAAAATATATGTATGTATGTAGATTTTTATTTATAACTTATATTGTTGTTCAATGATAAATTTTTGCGCAGGAGGACGTTTGGGAATTGCCATAACATTTAATGACTGAGGAGTTTGGGTTTGAAGCCCCAGCTAAACCCACCATCTGAAATGTAAATCTAAGCACATAAAACAACAACATTACATTGTGAAAAGCTTTTTAGACCACTTACGCATAAACTTTGTTGAACATAATTTCTAGCACGGACAATAATGTACAACAAAAAGATGTATGTTTAGCGTGCCACTTTCATTCATTTGTTTTAATTATACTGCATAACCGGCGTAATCTTGGAGCTTGTAATTTGTAACGGTGCAATAAGTTTTAATATCTAAAGTAAGTTTTAATGTCTAAAGTAATCCGTACATATCCTCCTTTCTTGTGCTGTAAATTCGATACAACTTTCTCTGCTCCACACTAACCGTGCTTCTACCAATTTGGATACTTGAAAAGCGTGCTCTTTTTGCCCTCCATTCTTTTCGCCCACAAAACACATTGAGCATTTTTGTTTTACTTTGAATAATACTTCACTCCTTTCCTGTTCATTGTTTGTTTGAATTTAATTTAAATGGCTGGATCTATTCTACTGATTACTGCAGATTCGCTTTGTTTGATATTAAATAGTTTTTTTATTCTGCTTTAATTCTACCTCAGTTTTCACAAAATATTTAAAAAAATTAAAATAAAGACACACTGGCTGGCTGGCAGTTTGATCCTTTGCATCCTGATAAAGTTTAAAGCACCTCCGACACAGTATGCTCCGCGTGCTACAAAAACTTCTAATTCAATGATAAGTTTGACTGTTCTCGACAAAGTTTATTTATTTTTTATTAGATAATTCAACCAAAAATAAAATAAATTTATAATTTGCTTGTTTCATTGTAATGAGTGGAAGAAAATGTAACATTTCTTATAATTTACAGAGCAGAATATTAGAGCATACTTAGAATTTAGTTAAACAATTCATTTAGTAACAATTTGAAGTGGGACTTTGTTGAAGAAAAATCTAGGCCAATATGATTTGAAAGCGAATTAAATTCTCTCGAAGTTCTAGAAATCGGAGCATTGGAAGCATAATTAACTCTAACTATCCCTAATCGTTATGATTTCCCTAACATATTATAATTTCCCTAAAATATTATGATTTCATAACTCTAACTGAGGAGTATTGAAATTAATTTTCTCGAGTAGCGATGGGGAGTCAATCGCCCCAATTATCAAATCGAAAAATATAATATCTAGTATTTTTAGATTAATTAGCAAGCACCGACTTGTATAGGATGGAATAGGATCAAGAAATTCAAAGAACACAAAGCATAACATATAAAAGCTTTCTGGGCACGTTCAAGCCTACTAATATGTACGAGTAATTTCTGCATAAAAAAGGGCATTTAAAAAAGGGTTATAGCGTAAAAATAAATTATTAAATAAGATAATTGCAAATGACGCCACAAAACCGGACTGCACAGTGGAAGAATTAAAGGCTTACTCACATTATCAGCTACGCGTATGCAGCACTACGCAATATACTCAGAATCCTTTAAATACTACATACGAGTTAGGAAAACCAAGAAAACCCTAGTGCTGATGCTTTATGCCGGTTGTCTACTTTAGACACGTGTGCAGCAAATGCGGAAGCTGACATGTAGTTTATCCAAAATTTACCAATTAAAATCGGAAGCCATGAAACACAGAAGCTACCTCGAACCAAATGACAAATTCTGCATAACACAATCTGAATATACTTTACAAAAAGGAGGCATTCGCGTATAAGTATCTAAAAGGATACGTGACAGGATTTTGAAATAGCTTCGTACCAGTATGGCAAAAATTCAAATTTTAGCACGCACCTATTGCTGTTGGCAAGGTATAGACGATGGGATCGAAAACCTAATTTCTAACTGTGCAGTTTTCTAAAGTATGAGACCAATTTCTAGGATAGTTCCAGCCATATGTCATAACCCGTATTATGGTTAGCGATCAGGGAAAATAGTTCACTGCTGAAATATTTCAACATTTCTTGAAGTCGAATGGAATTGTACACAGAGAAGGGACTCCTTACCATCCTGTTACTAACAGGCACGCAGAAAGATTCGTTCAAGCAATAAAAAGCAAGGTAAAGAAAAGTTCTGCTATGATGATGTTCGGGCAACAAATTTCATGTTGCAGGGATCTCTTGTTATCAGAAAAAAAATGTTGATGTAAACACACGAAATAGTATTTCGGCCAATCAATTTAAGGTGGGTGAGAGAATAGAGAGAAAATCTATATAAGAACAACAACAAGCCTGAGTGCTGGTAAAATAAAAAAACAGAGATGGAAGACGTTCAAGTCGTACACAAATATTACCGTGTATCAACATGTTATCACTAAAATCAGCTTACTATATATCATGATTCATTGAATCATGAGCTCATTATTATACATACAACACACTTTCATAATAAATTAAAAAAAAAACATATATGACAATATCGAAAAGCAATTAAAAAATGTATTTCTAAATAATCAAATTATTAATACGTCCACTTTCTGATTTTTTTTTGCATGTGAGCGAATTGAACTTAGTCTAGGAAAAGAAGTTATTACCATTCGAATAAAAAGTTGCTTGAGGAAAAATGAAGCATACCTACTAAAGTGGTGCATAAGTCGACATATATGTGCTTTCAAGTCATTTGCTAAATTCACACAACAATGCAGTGTTTTGTTCTCAACTAACAGTAACAGGCAATAGCAGCTAGAGAGAAAACCAAATCATGCTTTTGTATGACTTGTTTCTCTCTCAGCATTATCACAACACACATATTTCGGCAAGATAGCAAGAAAAGCAATGACACTGAAAGGCAATGAAAAACAATTCAATTCAAACAAGTGAATTGTGTCAAATGTGGATTATTTATATTACTTACATGAATTCCTGATATTTTAAAATCAAATAGGCAGTTAATGTTTGGTATGATGGTTTTGTCGAATAAAAATTAAATTCTGATTAATATTTGAATGTAACTTACACTTTGCCTGCAAATATTCTTCTGCGCACTTTATTGGATTTTAAGTTTACTAAAAGCTGTCTTATTTCATAACTTCAATAGCTTTAAAAATTATTCATCGAAAGTTTACCGTTATTTATTAATATTCTCCCCTTAATACGCAAAAGTGCGCGGGGAACGAAGAAATGTGTATGTTTGCAATTTTCATACATCTCGAAGGTGTGCTAATAGACACTACGTATATTACATACATACATATGACACCAATTCACACATTGTACTTGATGTCTTTCGGCAAAGCTTGTATGAGAATGTTTTTCTACCATTGCCATGCAAGCATATAAGCAGCGTCGTGCAATTCGTGCACTGTCGATAGAGCCGAAGTAGTATTGCTTGTTGAAGACAGTTTTTCTTCGTTGCTGTTCAAGTTGTGTGCCTACATTGCTTTTTGTCTTCACAAACAGTGTCACATGCAATGTGTGACTTGTTGCTTTGTAATAAGCAAGTCATTTGTGCACCACTTTAATACCTACACATGAAAAGAAAATTGATTTGGCCCATATGAATTCCTATTCAAAATATGTTTTAATTTAAATTAAAAAAACTGGAACTTAAAGACTCTGTATATTAAACTATTTCTTCCCACAAACCTTTGGATGAAACATGTTTTTTGCATGACTTGTTATGGTCTTTTTGCACTCAGCTTAATAATGGAATTGGATGGTATTGATCTGGACAACGTTTATTTTCAACAAGACGGCGCTACGTGCCACACAAGTAACGAAACCATTGAGCTTTTACGGGAAAAGTTTCCGGACCGTGAGAGAGAAATCTCGAAGAAGTGATCACAATTGGCCACCGAGATCTTGTGATTTAACACCTTGTGACTTTTTTTTTTTGGGCCATGTGGAATTGAAGGTTTACGCCAACAGCCGAGGGTGATTCAAGACCTCAAAGATGGAATTCGTGAGGCTATCGAAGACATAGGGCAGCCACTTTGCAATTCGGTGGTCATTTGCCTGATGATATTTTCCACTATTAACGGCATACCTTCCTCTTTATAATGAAATAAACATCCGATCATTTATATTAAAAAAGCGTATTTTTTTTTGAATATCAAAATAACACCTCTTAATAAACAACCCTTTACATTTAGCTTAAAATTAAAAAAATTATAAAAGCAATTATTGTGAAAAATTTCCTCCTCGCCTGAAAATAGAAGCAGATTCCGCGTTTGTTTATCATTTCATGTACATCACTCAAAGAGCTTTTGAAATGGAAACTGAAAGCAAACACTGTTGTATACAGTCATGCAATACACAAACGCATTGTATCAAGAAGCTCTTCCCAATTAGAGTGACTCGTTTCAAGAGTCACCGAACCGAAATACCCAGTAGAGTTATCAAAAGGTGATAAAAAACACACCACATTGGTGTGCGCTAACAAACCTCATGGACTAATAAGCTCAAAAACCTCAATCAAGAGCTGAGTAGACACTTTCACTAACCTCATTCCCTCCAAGCTATTCAAAGATGATGCAACTTTAAATTTATTTAGGGGTCAAACCAAAGAAAAGAAAAAAGTTGTGGGATAAAAATATGTTATTTGAAGGCATATTTTAAGCATTTCTTCTAAGATAGGTATTTATTACCCGACCTAAAACAAGGTTATAATTAAACTAGAGTTGTCTCCGATTTATGGTCAACAATGATATAAAATTGGCAAATGTTGTTTAGATTTTGCACAGCGACTCTAGTCATTATACCATATTTGCTGATAATTTAGCTACTTAATTCATAATAAGGTTTTTAATTTTTAACTTGTAGTAATATTGTTGAATATTGGAGGCGAAAAATAATATATTTATGTATACATATAATTATATATAGATTAAAAAGGATACAAAATACTTTACAGATATAGAAAAAAGTTGCGTGATTAAGATTATTTCAAGGCGAAAGATTTAAATATTATTAATTGATGTAATGTTAATTTAATTACCTCTAGATATCTATTTTCATACAACCAGGAAGTATATATTGTGCGTACAAAAAGTGGCGATTTGACACACGCATGCAATATGCAGTCCCACATTAGCAGGTAACTGAACCCTCTTTCGTTTTCAATTGCATCGAACTCATCTATTTCGGAAGCCTTAAAACTATACAAATATTTATTCAAAACAGGAATTAATATTATATGTCAAGATGTATATGTGTGCATTTGTACCTGAATTGCGTTATATACTTTTCAATAAAAGAATCTTTAGATGTTATGAGAGCTTCGAATTGCTTTAAATAATGATGCTGTTTATGCAAGTTCCTGTCAAGGGTTTGATAACATTTGATATCGTCCACAACATAGAATTGAGTTAGTTCTCGCAAAATGAAATAGCACGTTCGCTGAACCAAGAGGTTAGAGTTAGAGAAGTTTCCCAATAAAAGGTTGAAAACGTCTTTGAAGTTTATATCAGGTGAATTTTTACAAAACTATAGATAGAGAGTAAATTATGTAAAAATGTGAATAAAATGTTATAAAGAAACTCACAATATAAATTACATCAAAATCTGCATGTGTTAATGCTAGTCTTATTTTGTTGAACACAAGGGAAAAGTATTCAGCTGTAGCCAATTCTGAAAAAATATTAAAAAAATATATATAAATATATATATTATATCAATATTAATTACTAAATATTACTATTCTAGGGGGTCTTCACACCGAGCTCGTTGCTTCGTTACTTCACAGTTTTACGTATATTTTTTTTGCAAATCTAACAAAAGCACCTAAGCGTCGAGTAAGCACCTAAGCATTAACAAGCTTGATAAATTGATTGGTAATTGGCAAAATAACAATCAGTTCTTTGAAAATTGGCATTTAATGGAGAAACGCGAAGTTTAAGTTTAAAATATCAAAAATTAAAGGAAAGAAAAGTAAGTAAGTGTTTTTTGCAGTCAGTGTATATGAGTTTTATACAATTAATTGATATTTACAAATTTATTTACCTTCAATCAAAGTAACTTGCTCCGTAGAGTTTACATATTCTTGCTATATTTGGGCATTTTTAGTTCTTTGTCCATACTTGCATATAATGAAATTACAATAAATCAACTAGAGCATTACCAAACTAACAGAAATACATCATAAGTCACACACAGCAACAACCAAACCGAACTACCAACTAACAAACCGCCAAAGTAAAGAAATAGGTGTGAGTACCCCTACTATGTATATGCATGATTGTAAGTTCCCATTTACGACTTTCCTTGACGGCCGAAATCATTTGAAATATACTTGGGTGTACGTTTACGTTACGAGTTTGAAATGTTTCAAAATTTGAAACAGCGCAAATCTCTATTTGACGCTTTCTCGGCAATTAATAATTAAATTTCTATTTAAGAAAACACCACATGAAATATGTTAAATACATTTGAAAAACTTTTAATGAATACAGCAGCAGTAGGCTCCCGCACAAATTAACACAGTGCATATTACGAAAAAACGTGCTTTGACACAAACCTCTCAACGGCTTACATACGTATAGAGCTCGGCTTTCAGCTTTAAGAAAATATAACTGCTATGGACTGGCAAGTTCATTGTATCCATATTATTTAAATGAAATTGCAAAATTTAAGCATGGCAAAACAAAAAGTACAATTAAGCACGACGCGAATTTATAAACACTTAGATTACTCAAAAGAAGAATCATACTTTATATAAGATACGCGGCTAGCTGACATTTCAACAATATTAAAGCAATATGTGGATTGCTAATGCAATAGCCTATGGAAATGCGGTGAAAATTTGCACCCTATGAGAAGCTAAACGACGCTGAACGTTAACTGGTTTCATATACTCAGCCTTCTACTATAGAGAATTTCTTATAGCAGAGTTCAATTATTAATTTATTTAAGGGTTGAGACAGACAACATTCTTATTTATTTCATTATTAATTTTTTTATATTACATGAATTAATGTATGACTTAAATCAATTGGAAACCCTGACTTTTATAAATTAAATAAAGAATTACTACTACTACACACCTGCATGATCTTAGCCGGATACTTGAAAACGTGTACCTGGCCAACATTAGGGTATCTTTAGAGAAAACTAAATTCTTAAAAAGTAAACTTTATGTTCTTGGATTCTTCGTCTCGAAAAATTTTATTCAAACATCGAAAGTTAAAGAAAACACATAATCAACTAAGAATATCCGCAAATACTGCGTGCCGTGCGCACATTACTAGCGTTCTCTGGCTATTACAGACGCTTTATTAAGGAATATGCCTTAACTGCGAGATCTCTCACAAAATATTCAAGTGGCGAAGATGGAACAATTAGCCCAAATATTTCCAAAAATTAATATATTACCCTTGATGATGAAGCTTATAAAACTTTCTGGAACAATAAAAATATTTTGTCCTCAGGAGATATACTCCTTTTCTATCCATACTATGATAATCCTGTTGATGTAACGACGAATATACATCGTTTCATGACTTAGGCGTTCTTCTTCCACACTGAGGTAGGCTCATCACTATAATATGGGGAACCTTATCCCAAATAGAAGAAAACTGAGGAATTACCTCTTGGCGTAAACAATGCATGCATTTTTACTGATCACCAACAAACACCCGAAACCAAGTTAAAACTTTGGAAAGCCTTGTTGAAAGAATTTTCTTCTGAGTTTCACGATAAGCTAGCAAGGAAAAATTTGAGGCAAACGCATTATCGAAACCCAGACTCTAAAGTTGTGTCTCCACTCAGACTATGAAACTCTTCAAAGGTATTCAACAGGATTTATTACTACAGCTCGAACCCCATCAATTATTTTATAAACCAGATAATCCTTAAGGGGTTAGGGGTAGTCAGAGGCCCGAAAAAATGATGATTTTCACGAATTTGTTTTTGCTACTTAATTAATTAATTTAACAAAAATAAAAACATAGCATAAAAACATCATGTTTTAACTTGACTTCACCAAAATTTCAAAAAAAAAAATTAATAATTGCAAAAGTTATCGCTGTTTGTGTGAAGCCCGTTTCTCCAGAAGTCCCTTGCGGTGAACATCACAAGTCCTTGCAGATTCATCTAAAACCAATCGGACAAGAAAAATTAGTTTTATTAATAGATAATCTTGTGCCTGATCGAAGCTTTTTTTTTCAAAATGAACAAAATGGCGGCCTCAGAAAATTTTTTCCAGATTTTAGAGCAAAAAACCAACAGTTAATTGTTAGAAAAAAATCGAAATTTTTGAAAAAAAAAAAAAAATCCTTCGATCAGGCACAAGTTTTTTATGTTTTTCAAAAGCTGTATAAATTTTATTGAAATCTACGAAGCGGTTTTTAAGTTACAGTGTTCACCAGTTTGAAAAACATAGTTTTGAGAAAAACGCATTTAAAGTTTTGCTATCGGCTCCGGAGCGGCCGAGCGCCCTTTGTTAATTGTTGAATAACTTGAAAAGTATTTGTCGGATTCACTTCAAATTTTTACACAATATTTTTAAAACATTATACTTTAAGAAAATGCAAAAAACAAAAATCAATTTTTTGAAAATTCTGACTACCCCTAACCCCTTAAAAAAAAACTATAATATTTAGCTTGAGTCAAAAATTAGGAACCATATAATTTTTCAGAGCATAGATACTATTTTTAAAACCAATATCACTAACTTCTATGTAGTTTGTCAGTTATGAAAAATCAAAAACAAAATCAAAAGTATTTTTCCGACCGTGCAGTTCGTTCACACAGATGATTTAGTCACGTATAGCTTAATAATTAATATTATAATTGAACTTGCTTAATACTTGCTAATCAAAAGTTTATTCATTTTATAAATAGAGATAAATTTAGATTACAGTTCTTTTTATACTTCTTCCTACGCTAAAAACTCTTATTCTAAACGCTTATTTGTATGTAAGTATGTAAAGTGATGAACAAAAGTATTGGCACAGCAAGATACTTCCACTTTAAAATAATTTTTTGCCTCCTAAAGAAATGATTTTTAATCACAAAATTATCAATTATATCAGCAAAATTATCAATTATCTGCGTACATTAGACAATGTGGTGTTACGAAAACGTTCGGAATACCATTGTCAAATATCAAGAAGAGTAACGGTCTCAGGCGGCTGTCATGAGGTATAGGTACAGAAGTGACTTTAATCGCATCAATTCCAATATTATTTATGCGATTTATTTTATCAGCAAGATAAAACGCAAACAATCAAAATGAGTGAAACTTTTTAAAGTATTTTATGACTAACCTTATCAAAAAATTTCGAAATGCCACTGGACATGGCATCACATTGTTGACAGATTTCAAATTGTTTTAAAATACAATTTAACTATTCCAGTTTTTCGAAAAAGTTTGGATATACTTAAGATTTTGGAGATTGGGCGATAAATTTGGATGTCTGATTTACTCCAATACTTATGAATGGATATAATGAGCGAGTTTTTCCAAATTTTCTGAATTTTCTTTATTATATGCATCGAAATTCGGTGAAACAGTCAGAGAGATGCTTTTGGAGTTGGTAGCCTTACGTGGGGGTGATGACAGCGACATCAAAATCAGAGAGTTGCGAACAGCTTGTTCTTCTATTTGCAGATCATCAACTTTTCTAATCAATAATTTATTTTCTGTTAGCAAAGAGCTAATTATTGAGATCGTTTTTTCGTGAGCAGATTTTAGTTATCGAGTTCAATGGGAATAGTTTGCAGAGTTATCTCTTTATTACCGCAATCATTTTTAATATCGGCTTCCGCGGCGACCAGCAGCATACAGTGGAGAGTTATTTGCGGTTGCTTAACTTGTAGAGCTGTTTGTAGATGAGACATATTCTTTCGACTCTAGTGTGCAGTTTTAAAATAATATTGCCTGTTAGATTTCTGTATGTGATCAATGTCAGCGGATACGAAATTTTCGGGGGAATATTCAGTATAATGCCGTACACTTTGAAAGGATGTGAAGGGGAGGTATAGGATATAGATATCCCGATCCTAAAATTGAAAACCTAATTTATTGTTAAAATTGTGTGTTTTTACCGAAAGGTTAGTTTTGTCAGGCACCTCATAAACTAAGGAAGCTCATATGCAGGTAGAATTTTACAGAGTCTTCTTTAGCAGACGCAGCTTACAGGGCCCGGCACTCGAAGTGTAACCAACTTCAGTCCGCTCGCGAAGCTGATTACGGGCATCAGCTGTCTGTTATTTGGCTAAATGACAGTTCGGAGTATTGCTTACAAGCGCGCGGAAGCACTTTGCCGAGAGTAAACGCGAAATTAAGTAAATTAGTAATGGATTTCAAACGTAATAGTGTGATTGTATTATATTTGGCTGAAAAATCATAACCAGCGATTATTCGTGAGCTCGAGCACCTTAAAGTAAATAAAGTTTTTGTTTATCGCACCATTACTCGTTACAATGACACTGGTAGCATCGCGAAACGTCAGCAAAAGACTGTAACGTCACGTGAAATGTCTGACCGTAGCATTCACCGAATACTGAAAAATGATCTCAAAGTCTAGCCTTATAAGATCCAGAAGGCGCATGATCTAACACCAAAGAGCAAACAAATCAGACTTGAGAGAGCGAAGGAGTTGTTTCTCTTGGCCGAAAGCGATCAATTTCCGAAAATTGTGTTTTCTGACAAGAAAATTTTTCAAATTGAGCAATTCGTAAACTCCCAAAACGATAGGGTGGATTTATTTGACCGACCGTTCATACGAGAATTCGAGTCATCGATTGGCCACCAGGAGGCAGCATCCGCCACAGGTAATTGTTTGGACCGCAGTAACGAAAAACAACCGATGGGCAAATTTCTGTGGGTCTCAAGCCACTGAAAACAGCCATTGTCCGGGAGTGGGCCAAAATACCTGCAAGTCACATTCGGGCAGCTTGCGATTCGTTTCTGGACCGTGTCAAGGTCAAGGCAAAAGGAGGTCATATCGAGCAAAAAGAAATGGATTTTTAATTTTCTACTATTTTCACACATTTTTTACTTTGAATTTAATAAAAGTAAATTTCCAAACTAAATTTATGGCCTTTTTAATTGGTTACAGTCGAGTGCCGGACCCTGTAAATTCGATGTCAGGCCTGATCTAAGTATTTGGGGTAATCTAGCTGCACAGGGATACTTCCGTGACGAGAGACAAGGGGTGAAATACTATACATTACACTAAATAGAGTTAATTTATTTGGGCGAAAGACCTTTGACGGCTGTCTTGAGAATGAGTATTCGAAGCAGGCTTAATTTTTTTGTATGCGTTTAAGACAATTTTCGGAGCACTTTTTCATCTCTGATTGAGGCAATTCCAAAACATATGAATGCTTAAAAATTTAAGTATTTGTTGGAGCTTCTATTATCGTGGTGGAGATTCGCCTTCTGCTGGAATGGCATGGCATGTGGCCCCATGTCCAATTCTAATTACCATATCCAGTTCTAACTTCCGAACGTCGTCCTGTATCGAAGTGCGAACACAATAAAATTCCTACAACCAACGAAGCACAGCAGTCGTATGACAAACTTCACTAAATATGACTGTCATTAAATATGTTTATCAGAATTGAAGATGATGATTGTCCTTGGAATGGTGTTCAGAAACTTGAATTTTTTAAGAATTATATTTCTTTATATTAATATTTTGAAGAACAGTAACTTTTAGAAAATCTGTTTCTAAAGTTGAAACAAACACGCATATGTGGAATTTAGCAAATAAAGTCTTCATAATTATGGCGAGGTGGCAGCTCCCGCTATCCACGCTCAGAATTTCAACCCATAAAATCTGTCTATTTTTACTACATAATTTCTGTAATATTAAATTTTATTTTAAGATTTGTGATGCAAAAATTTTGAATTAGTGAAACTTTTGTAAACCAAATTATTTTCGCAAGATTTTATAAACTTACTGTATATTACATTTTGTATTACCTTGATATTGCAGTAGTCCGTAAAATGATTTAAATATTGTGCAATTTACTTCTTTTGCAAATAAAGACTCCCATTCATCAATGGTTTTTTTTACCAATGCAGTTGAACTAGTATTATTTTCCGCTGTTATAAATTCTTCGAAAACAACAAATAGGCTGCAAACATTTATAATGAATAATGATACCTAAAAGCAGAAAATTATGATAAGTGGTTATTTTTATATGTATGTTTAAAACTAACCTTTGGATCTGTGTACTTTTCGATTGATTTTAGAACGCTTGGTACCCAGGAACTTAGCCCAATGATAATGCTATCCCAGTCTTTGGAACTTAAAGACCAAGGCATATTTTTTAGTATTTCGGTTAGAAGTCGAATGTATTCCACTAGTTCGACTACGACAGCAAGTTCATGGTCATCTATTTTGCTACACATGTTTTTTCAAATAATAATTTTGTTTTAAGTCTCAATAAATAATATATGACTTACACATTAAATAACGCTCGTTTCTCTGTGTACAATTTTTCACTGATTTCTCGAACTATTCCTAATATTTGAACAAGTATAGTTTTATCTCCAGCTTCCATTACATTAGATTTAAAAAAATTGATTACGAAACAGCGCAATATTGCGCATTTTATCCACACGCTGGTTGACTTTGCACAAAGGGAAATATTTTGTACGCATATACTCCTGTGACCAAGACGTGGTAATTGATACTAAAAAGAATGTAAAACTTTTGATTAGCTTTATATTAGGTTGAATGATATGCTTTAAAATATGCTTTTATTTCATTCATCTCTTTTTCAGTTTGTACTAACCGTAAAAATACTAATGTTAAAATTTCATGATATTATATTCATTAGTGCGTGAGTTCTTCTGCTAAGAGTGACGCTACTTTTGTTATTTTCAAAACAATGGATAAAATAGAATTTCGAGTTTTAATTTTACACTGTTTCTTGATTGGAAGAAATACCTTCAAGCGAAGAAATGGCTTTAAAAGTATTATGGGGGCTCCGCCCCATCAGAAAAAACAATAAAACGATGGTTTACTGACTTCAAACATGGTCGTAGAGACACCGATGATGCACAACGCAGTGGGCGTCCAAATGACGCGGTTACGCCAGAAAATAAAAAAAAAATCCACAAAATCGTTTTGAATGATCGAAAAGTGAAGTTGCGTGAGTTACCTGACATCGTAAAGATATCAAAGAACGTATTGGTTTTATGTTGCGTGAGCATTTGATTATGAGAAGCTCTGTTCAAAAAGGGTGCCGCATTTTAACGTCCCAAATCAATCAAAACAATGGCAAAACTATATGAATTGAACTTCGAATTGCTCCCACATCCACCGCATTCGCCAGATTCGGCTCCCAGTGACTACTGGCTGTTCGCAGATCTAAAAACATGCTCGCCATCAAGAAATTTCGCTCGAATGAAGAGGATATCGCTGAAACTGAGACTTATTTAGAGGCAATAGATAAACCGTTCAATAAATGTGGTATTGAGATGTTGAAGCGGTGCTGAAATGATTGCGTTGCTCTTGATGGAAATCACGTGATGAATATAGCTAATTTTGAACAAAAAAAAGAACCTGATTATTTTGTTAGGCCCGGAACTTTTCCACCCATGTGTTGATGTTTCATTCGCTCGGTATTGCCACAATTATAAGTCGGTTCGCCAACATAGGCATTTTGTGACAATACTTATTGAGATTCTGTAAGTTCGTAGCAACAAGTTGAAAAATGTTATTACTACTTGAAAACTTTGGCTGGCAATACCATAAGTGCGTACAAACAAATATGAAAATGTCGCTGCTATTTCAAATTTCAAATACAAATTGATAGATGAAATTGAAAAAAGACAGTCATTATACCAAAAAAATCTATCCAGAATGAAGCGTGTTGAATTTTCCGGTTACTAATCGATCATTGTAGTGCCACGCTCCTCATAAAAAACTATTTGCCATTCGGAGTCGGCTTGAAACTGTAGGTCCCTCCATTTGTGGAACAATATCAAGACGCACGGCACAAATAGGAGGAGAAGTTCGGCCAAACACCTAACAGAAGTGTACGCGCCAATTATTTATTTTTTATTTTAATCAATCGCCATAGACGGGATGGACCCAATAATTTTTCCCATTTTTTTTCTTTTTCTTCCAATAAGCAATAATGACACGTTTGGGCAACATTTTGTCGATCAACTGGCAAAATATTAGATGCGGTTTTGGGTGCGCCTTATGTGAATGCAGAAATTAATCATATAACTTGTACGAATAAAACCCTGCGAACGCAATTGCCCAGTTATTTAGTTGGCAGAGGTTGTTCATTTATTTAATTTGGTCGATTATTTAGTGTGCGCCTCTACAGACCAACCCAATCAAATAGTTGGCCAACTAAAGAGTCTCTAGTGTACGGTGTCTCAATGTGGGGTCTCATCACACATACTCAACATACTACAATATTTATTTCCTTATGTACAGTCCAATTGAAGATGGAACAACATAACTCAGAAACTATTTGACCAATTAGATTCTAACAGAGTGCATTGTATGGATTTATAATATTTATTATACGCAATATATTCAATAAAAGGAATAGTCACCATTATTAGTTATAATGATTTCATAATTTCGAGTCATACTTTGTGTTAATTTCTGCTCAAGTTGTGGTAATCGGCTCCAAATCAGCCGAATTTGCTTTGATAACTGTTTGACCATCCATATTTGTTTTTCTTTGAGTTTTTGCTTAACTATTGCCCAAACATAGTTGGCATCAGCCAATTTTGAAGTCCAATCCAATATTACAAACACACTTTACTGTTTCCTCTCTACACACCTTCGACTTCGTTGCTTGGGATCATTGTTTTCTTGTAAAATCTAGTAAATACAAATTAGCGGTCACTCCTTTTTCGGAGAAGCCGTAGCCCATACAAAACTTTTTTAATGAGTGATAATGAGAACAGGGGATTTTTCCAAAAGGTCTTCTCCACGTAAACGTACAATTCTCCTTAAAACTATTTCAGCTTTACGCAACAATAAGTTCGGATTTGTCACAAACAAATTAATGATCTTCTGATCTTGCTTTGAAGACGTATTTTTTATTGCCTCATCCGGGGAAGTCGTCAACGTTTTAACTTCGGTATGCCGTAGCACCAATCTATTTATGAACGGTTCGACCTTTTCAAATACATATATTGCTGCAGGTGCTCGTACTTTTTTGGATCTTTAGAGTGTGCACGTAGGAACACTGCATCAAATCGTTTTTCAAATGCGGAACTCATTTTGCTTTCTAAATTTCTATCAAAACTAACAAATTGTACAACGCGTATTGCGAAAAGGATACGCCCATTAAGCAGTATTTAATTTTTGTATAACAAACTCAACTTCCGACATAGTACATGCATAATTATTATTTGATTTAATGAACCTCTTGTGGATGCATAAGTATGTAATAAGAAAGATAAATACCTGCAAAAAGTTGATATAAGGAGTTAAGGCATCTTGATCCAAAAAGTATTTCGCAATTTCTTCGTTAAAGACGATTGGAGCATTTTCTTCAAATTGCACATATCGGTGACTGAAAACCAAAAGTGATAATGATCGACAATACGAAATGTCGCTTGACATTGTTGCGTAGTGGAGCAGCTTTTCTTGTATTACTTCTGTCAGAATGGCCTCATTATATATCAGAGATTTAATTTGCTCTTGAAGTTCTGTAATACAAATCTTAAGAGAGGCGTCTTCCTGAAAATACAGTAGCAACAATTAAAAAAAATAACAATTTTCAGATGTACATATTTAAAGAATGTGAAAAACCTAGCTTTAAGCAATATTTTTTGGCGCAAGAAAACGGCCAAATAATTCATGACTAATAAAGTTTCGACTCAATTAACATTATTCCATTTACCACACATACCTACCTGTTCACTATTGTTTGATTGGTAAGTTATCCAGTTGGTTTGGTTACAAAATGCAAAATTCACAAATAGGATGAGGGAATTCATCTCTTCTATTGTACAAACTACAATGTTCAGTTCAGGGACATAAAAACAAGAAATTAACTATTTTATTCTACTTAATATTTATGTATATTCAGCGTTATCACCATCAAGCATCTGCTTTCAATTTAAGGAAATAATTGGTAGACTAGACATGAGTGTAAGTAGAAGAATTTAAATTTTAGTGAACTCTGTCATATTGTTTCTAAAAGTATCGTTTATGTTATCAATATGCAACAAAAAGTATTGTAATTAAGGATTACTAACGAAAGCTGATGTAATATATGTATATTGCATCTAACAGAAGCTTGGCCACCACAACTTAGAAAGTGTTTGACCAATTCGATTCCAAATAACTGCATTGTATGGGCTTATAATATTTATTATACGCAATATATTCGGCCGCCGTAGCCGAATGGTTTGGTGCGTGACTACCATTTGGAGTACGTAGGTTTGCGCCTCCGGGCATCAAACACCAAAATGAAGAAAAAGTTTTTTCCAACAGCGGTCGCTCCTCGGCAGACAATGGCTAGCCTCCGTAATCTACCGTTCAAAGTCGGCTTTAAACTGTATGCCCCTCCATTTGTGGAAGAACAACAATACGCACACCACACATTGGAGGAGTTCCAATAAACACCCAAAAAGAGTGTAAGCACCAATTATATAAATATATACCCTATGATCAGAAAGTACCAGGAATGTTTAATTTAAATAAAACAAAACAGAGTTAAATTTCAGGCAAATTTATTTTATCTCATTCAAAATATGACCCGTCTGAAGCAACACACATGTGCCAAAGTTTAACCCAGTCCTCCATACACCCTTGGTAGGCCGACGAAGGGATGGCCCTCAGCTACTTCGTCGCATTCTTTTTGATCTCCTCTATCGAAATATAGAATATCTGAAATCTCCATCCACGAAGTGGTAACTTCAACTTGGGAAACAAAAAGATGTCGCACGGGGCCATATCAGGTGAATACGGTCCAGCACAATTTGGGCTCGATGCGTTGGCGCCTGCTGTACAGCGACATCACAGTCGTGAAGGTAGTGTTATGGTATGAGGAGCAATATCGTACTATGGCGCGTTCGAATTAAAAATTGTAGACTACAAAATGTCGGGAATCAGCTATAAAGCTCTGTTCCAAAAATCTTTTCTCGAGATTCGTGAAGCATTTGGACCTATTAATTGGATCTTTCAAAAGGTACAAACTTCAAGTGAGGTAATATAAAAACTTGGATTGCTTTGAAACTTTAGCGTGGCCACCGTATTCCCCAGATCTGAACATTAATGAAAATCTATGGGTATGGCTTGTTCATAAGGTTTATGAGAATAGCCAACAATTTAAAGGCACAAATGCTCTAATTAGAATCATTAAAACGGCTGGTCTAAAATTGTATTAGGCTATTTGGAGAATTTGTACAAATCCACTCACCAACGTATTTACGAAGTAATTTATAAACTAGGTAGTTTGCAAACAGCTTTAAATATTAAATGTGAAAAAACTAAATTTCCTATATATGTTATTATTTTTTCTCATTTGGTTTGTGCCTCTTTTCAATCAGTAGTATTACAACTGCTTATGTTTTACTGCTAAGAAATACCGTTAAACGGAATAGTATTTTTACACATGTTTATTTTCGAGTAAAGTAAAGTCATCACTTGGAGGATGGTTCCATGTGTAGAAGGGAGGATGGTTCCATGTGTAGAAGTCCACGCAAGTGGGGAAAGTTACTGATCGCCATTCACTTGGGAATGGCCAGGACGATTCTTCTGCATATGGTTCAAGCAGCTCACAACGGCCGGGATTAGCCCACGTATCCTCTGGGTAGCTTCCGAACATCCGTTCGGGAGTGAGCTAACGTGAGAAGGCGAAACATTCCAGGATAGCTGGTTGTGCGTTGGGTTTGGGACCCGCCACTTAAAAATCGCCCCCAATGAAAAGTTTTAAAAAGCCTCGGATGAGACCTCCCTATACTGATGACGACCCCTGCAAACGAACTAAGGATTATGATTTGAGGGCATGCACCTGGAATGTCCGGTCCCTTAATGGGGAAGGTGCCTCTGCCCGGCTGGTTGATGTCCTCGTGAGAGTAAAGGCTGACATCACTGCCATCCAAGAGATGCGATGGACGGGGCAAGGAAAGAAAACCATGGGACCTTGCGACGTCTACTACAGCTGCCATGTAAAGGAGCGCAAATTCGGTGTCGGATTTGTTGTGGGAGAGAGACTTCGTCGCCAAGTACTGTCGTTCACTCCGGTGGACGAGCGTCTCGCAACAATCCGCATCAAAGCCCGTTTCTTCAACATATCGCTAATTTGCGCCCACGCCCCGACGGAAGAGAAGGACGATGCGACCAAAGATTCCTTCTATGAGCGCCTGGAACGTTCCTATGAGCGCTGCCCCCGCCACGACATAAAAATCGTGCTTGGCGACTTCAACGCCAGGGTGGGCAAGGAGGGAATTTTTGGTCCCACAGTCGGAAAATTCAGCCTGCACAACGAAACATCCGGTAACGGACAGAGGCTGATCGACTTCGCCGGGGCCCGAAACATGGTAGTCTGCAGCACCAGATTCCAGCATAAGAAGATTCACCAAGCCACCTGGCTGTCTCCTGATCGAAAAACGCGAAACCAGATCGATCATGTTGTGATAGATGGAAGACACGCTTCTAGTGTATTAGATGTACGTACGATCCGAGGACCCAACATCGACTCGGATCATTACCTTGTTGCAGCCAAACTGCGCACCCGCCTCTGTGCAGCAAAAAACGTACATCTACCTACGCAAAGAATGTTCGACATCGAAAAGCTGCAATCACAACAGACAGCCAGAAGATTCGCCACTCGACTCTCACTCCTGCTCTCGGAGAGCACTGCCCAACAACCCGGCATGCGCGAGCAATGGAGCAACATTTCTCGTTCCCTACGTACCGCCGCCGAAGAAGAAATCGGATTCCGGCGAGCCCGAAAAAACAATTGGTACGACGAGGAATGTCATGCTGCCGCAGAAAGAAAGGATGCCGCCTATAGAGCCACGCTGCGATCGGGCGCAACGCGAGCCATGTGGGATCGCTACAGAGAGCTGAAAAAGGAAGAGAGACGTATTATCCGAAAGAAGAAACGAGAGGCCGAAATACGTGAGTGCGAAGAGCTTGAGATGCTGGCCAACAGGAACAACGCCCGAAAATTCTACCAGAAAGTTCGGCGGCTTACAGAAGGTTTCAAGACCGGGGCGTTTTCCTGTAAGAACAAAGACGGCGAACTGGTGACTGACGTACAGAGCAATCTTAGATTATGGAGGGAACACTTCTCGAACCTATTAAACAGTGACAGCTGCGCATGTCACCGAGAAAGTGAAGATCCCGATACCCCAATCGTTGACGACGGAATTGTCGTTCCGCTACCCGATCATGACGAGGTGAGAATAGCGATAACGCGGCTAAAGAACAACAAAGCCGCGGGCGCCGACGGACTGCCGGCTGAGCTATTCAAACATGGCGGCGAGGAGCTGGTAAGGTGCATGCATCAGCTCCTATGCAAAATATGGTCGGATGAAAGCATGCCTGCCGATTGGAATTTAAGTGTGCTCTGCCCAATCCATAAGAAGGGCGATCCTGCAATTTGTGCCAATTACCGCGGGATTAGTCTTCTAAATATCGCCTATAAGGTTCTAGCGAGCGTATTGTGTGAAAGGCTGAAGCCCACCGTCAACCAACTGATTGGACCTTATCAGTGTGGCTTCAGACCTGGAAAGTCTACCATCGACCAAATATTCACAATACGCCAAATCTTGGAAAAGACCCATGAAAGAAGAATCGACACGCACCATCTTTTCGTCGACTTCAAAGCTGCATTCGACAGTACGGAAAGGAGTTACCTGTATGCCGCGATGTCTGAATTTGGTATCCCCGCAAAACTAATACGGCTATGTAGGATGACGTTGCTCAACACCAGCAGCGCCGTCAGAATTGGGAAGGACCTCTCCGAGCCGTTTGATACCAAACGAGGTTTCAGACAGGGTGACTCGCTGTCGTGTGACTTCTTTAACCTGATGTTGGAGAGCATCGTACGAGCCGCAGAACTTAATCGCTCAGGCACAATTTTTTATAAGAGCGTACAATTGTTGGCGTATGCCGATGATATTGACATCATCGGCCTTAACAACCGCGCTGTTAGTTCTGCCTTCTCCAAACTGGATAAAGAGGCAAAGCGAATGGGTTTGGTGGTGAACGAGGACAAAACGAAGTACCTCCTGTCTTCAAACAAACAGTCGGCGCACTCGCGTATCGGCACCCACGTCACTGTAGACAGTTATAATTTCGAGGTTGTAAAAGACTTCGTCTATTTAGGAACCAGCATTAACACCGATAACAATGTCAGCCTTGAAATCCAACGTAGAATCTCTCTTGCCAACAAGTGCTACTTTGGACTAAGTAGGCAACTGAGCAGTAAAGTCCTCTCTCGTCGAACAAAACTAACACTCTACAAGACTCTCATCATGCCCGTCCTTACGTATGGCGCAGAAGCTTGGACGATGACAACATCCGATGAAGCGACGCTTGGAGTGTTTGAGAGAAAGATTCTGCGCAAGATTTTTGGACCTTTGCACGTTGGCAACGGCGAATATCGCAGACGATGGAACGATGAGCTGTATGAGCTTTACGACGACATAGACATAGCACAGCGAATAAAGATCCAGCGGCTACGTTGGCTGGGTCATGTCGTCCGAATGGATACAAACGCTCCGGCACTGAAAGTATTCGATGCGGTACCAGCTGGTGGTAGTAGAGGAAGAGGAAGGCCTCCTCTGCGTTGGAAAGATCAGGTGGAGAAGGACTTGGCTTCACTTGGTGTGTCCAATTGGCGCCGGTTAGCACGAGAAAGAAACGACTGGCGCGCTTTGTTAAACTCGGCCAAAATCGCGTAAGCGGTTATAGCGCCAATTAAGAAGAGAAGAAAGTCATCACTTGAATTATAAGAAACTTTTGACCATTTTCTTCCATAAAAATTATTGCTTCTAATCAAGTGAACCGAATTTTACAAAATTGTATCAATTTATTAATAATATATTAAGAAAATCTGTCTTACCTTTGCTTTAATTCCAAGTACGCTTTCTCCAGCATAAGTCAGAGTTATGCAATTCAGCAACTCAGGGCACAAATTACTGTACAAAGTCCTCAGATTTTTGGAAGACAAGTTGTTTTTCAATGGCTCCAACTCTTTACATATTTGTTTAATTACATATAAATTTAGAAGTGATCGTTGTATAATGATGTTTATATCTTGATAATCTAAACTTTTATAACGTATTTTCTCATTTGTGGAAACAAAACCATTCAGAGCTTCTAAAAATACACAGTAATCTTTCAACTGTCTTTGCAATTCAGCACTGTCCGTTGAGGTTAGAAACCTAGCAATTAACTTATTTAATTCTGGTATGCCCTCTTCATTCTGCATATTTCTTCTGACAGTACCCATGATAAAACGGCTTATTAAATCAGCACATTTCATTGCACTTTTTATTATAGATTTGTTCACAAAACGCATATTTCTAACAATTTGTGTGCAATGTAATATAATCTCTTCAGTAACTATATTTTGATTGGATAGTACATTTTCCCAACAAGAAGTAAGTTTAAAGAGGGTTTTCTCCGTTAAAACATTGTCTGTTGAGTTTATCATTAAACATTTAAACAGTTTTAAGAACATTTTGGATTTCGTTTCATGGAATGCGTTCTCTTTAGTAAATACTATTGGCATAAATTGTGAAACAATATTCCCACATAAATCGACAATCTCATCACTATTTCCAGTTTCAAGTGGCTCGAATATTTTGTGTAGCAATGCATCAACTGTGGCTGCACCAACCAAGAAATCACCATGGTCATTTCGTAGGAATAATATTTGCGCCCAATTAATTGTATCTATTTGTTTTTCAATCAAAGCAATTCGTGTAATATCTATTATTAAGGCTTTAACCACGGGCCCAGACAGCAATATTTCTCTACGTTTTCCCATTTTCAAATGATCCAACAATAAACGCTCCAGTATCAAAATTTGCATTTCTCTCGAACGTATCTGAAAATTTTATTTGTATTGATTTAAATAGTAACAAGAAGTTTATCAATCTTACAGAAAGAAGGCGAGTTTCGACGAAAATAAACTGTTGATCAGCATTAAGGAACCTCAGCATCTTGAAAATAATCTGTGCAATATCCAAGTAAACCTCCTTCCCCACTACAGATATTAAGTCAACAAAAATGTTGATTGATTCATTAACATCACCTTTGTTTGCAATGTTTTTATAGAACTCAATGTCAGGAAACATGTCAATTAATGATTGCACATGTTTAAGACACCTTTGACACTCGTTACCATCAATTCTCTTTAGGCAATATTGAATCAACTGCAAGGCAATGCCTCTTAGCCGGTCTTCATTTGTCTGGTTCGTAAAATAAGCAGGGTCTCCAGATATAAAGCAACTACTCAGCTTGGTATTTACATTTTCTTCATTTAGGCGTAACAGATTTGGGATTAATTCAATAATTAGTTCCGGATAGTGTTCATTTTCGTAAATTAATGTTGTAATTAATTGAAATATAGATGTCCAAAACTCTCTCAATATATATATATACAAGAAATCATTATCTTTAATTTGGTTTTCTTTCTGGCAATCTAAGAACATTTTAACAGTTATCGAAAAGAAACTGTTAGCTCCTAAATTTTTTTTAGCCGTCAGGAACCATTCAGTGGGTTGTATTATGTTTGTATGCAACAGTTTTAACATATATATATTTTTTTGTTCTTCTTCTTTTTCTGTATTGTTCAATTTATTTAAAATAAACTTCCAACAGTCATAATAAGCATCAAAAATAGCGTTAAAATCTGCTGCGTTGGCTCTGAGCGTTTCCGAACAAAACACACTTTTTAAATCCATCAGAAGTTTTTCCAAAAATATATGCCAGTCAAATTCATGGGAATAAGAGTTTACTACCGCCGAATAAAATGGAAGCATATTCGGACATATAATTTCGAAGTTATTAAAGAATTTATTATGAAGCAGACAAGACAGCTTAGGTTGAATGACCTTTATAAAGGACACATGTTTATACCTGCAAGTATACAGTAATATTTTATATTAAACTTAGCAAGGCAATGACTACTTTATCAATTATTAAAGGAGATAAAATTGAATAATAATAATAGGTGATTCGCAAGGTGTCGTAAGTGTCGTATTATTTAAAAAAAACGCGTGCGAGGTAAGGCCTCACTTGCCTTTGTATTAAGTTTTATAAATATAATAGTATTTTTGGCAACGCATCACATCACACACTTTAAAATAAATGTTAAATGCATGTTAAATGTGTATCTCCTATTTTCGTTGGTTTGAAAGTGCAAAAACCCTATTGAAAAATGAGTTGATACAGTTTTATTTCTTATCCTTTACAATAAACAAAACACATTCATGGGCACAGCATTGGTATCAGCATTGCTATCCAAAAAATGGCATACAAATTTGTGTAAAAAATGGAATTAAATGCTCAAAAACACTTGAAATTTTGACAGAGGCATATGTTGAGAGTACTCTGAGTTAAAAAAATGTTTACAAGTGGTGCAAGCTTTTCACAGAAGAAGTGAATGACGAGAAGATGTGAATGACGACGCTCGCTCTGGACGCCCCAGCACATCAACAACCGAAGAAGAAAATTGTTATGGAGAATCGTCGAATCGATATGGTTATATGCCATCTTTTCGAAAATTTTGGGCATGAAGCGTATGGAGCGAAGTTCGTTCCAAAATTGCTGAATTCTGACCAAAAACAATATCGCGAGAGCATCGCCCAGGAATTGTTGCTTAAAAGAGTCATAACTCGTGACGAATGATGGGTATATGGTTATGACATCGAAACCAAAGCCCAATCTAATTTATACTAATAGTTAAGGAATAGTTTCTTAAGTTCTAAAGGTCAATAAATGTAGTACTTATTGCAAAACGACAACTTACTCTTATTATTTCATATTTATATTATACTTATATAATATATTAGAACAGGAATTGAATCTGATCAGACAAACGAACTTGAGTTTTTGGGGATATTACAAGAGATTTAATATGGACACAGTTCACAATTATGATCAATAAACTATAATAACTACATAATATAATAAAAGAAAGCTTTCAGATTCACATAGGGTTTTTATAACAGGATTAATTTCTTGCTTGAATATTTTAATGGATCTAGCTCCCAACACACTAACTTAAGCCCAAGAAAGGCTAGAAGCCAAGTGTATAAAAATAGAAATTCTAATAATTCGAAACAAAATAAGTATAATTGGCATTCGAATAATTTACGTTTTATTCAACGTCCCTTTCAACAAAGCAATAGTTATAGAAATTTTGAATTCCAAAAAAACAGAACCGATTTTAGACAGCAAACTAATCCACAACCCGGGCAGAATACCTATAAACCATTCTTCCAACCTAATAATTAGGCATTGCAAGTGCGAATGCTAAGAAGAAGTCAGCCCTAAGTGAAACAACAAAGGATTAACAATGTATACGTTTTTTTACCTTACCTTACCTATTCAGGCAAATGCGAGACACATGAAAAAATTAAAAGTGGTAATACCATAGATAGGAGCGACGAATTGCTACTGTAAACAAAAAATTTGACTCAATGGACAACAATTAGAAATTGAAAAACGTATGATAATGATAAATGAGTATACAACTACTCATTGTTATAATGCGCATATTACGCGTCTTACGCGATTTTATGAAATTAACAATTTCAAAGCGTCATGAATTTGATAAGCAAATCAAAAATACCGTTGAATTTTGAAAACAATATACTCGTAACTAGTAATTATAAAGACAAATTTTATACACTTGAAGAAATGGAGTTAAGACATTTACGGTAAGGTACAAAAAATTATTTAAAATGAACATGGGGATATATGTCTACTAGTATATATAGTTGGCAAAACTAACTATGAAAAGGTTGGATTGCAAATACCATTTCTCCCAAATTCGTAACGGGAGTTCATTCGGAATTAACCTATTTCTTCAAACCTTTCGAGTTTTCATACTATGTCACACCCGACACCTTTTAAATAGTTTTTTTTTCCTTTTTTTTTTGCATCAAAAATTCTTATAATTCGCCGCCGCAGCGAATATTTAATTTTTTTTTCTTAGATATTGATTATAATCTTTATCATCCCAAATTACAACCCAAGAATTCAATGTACAATATATATTCTACTTACCAATCTTCATATCTCGATTGTAAAAGTAATATGCATTTCCATATATGAGAAGATAATGTGCGATCACACTCATCTATTCCGTTAAATGACACTGCAACTATATCCGATTTCCATTCCAAAAGTATATCACTGACGGATGAGCTTTGAATAAGGTTGTAGATGACTTTGAACCAAGCTGTCCTGTATAAATTAAATTTTTTATCAAACAATCTTGAACAGTAAGGTGCAGAATAAATTGAAATAATCCATAATTTTGCAGAAAATCGCCGATTGCGCAAAACACTTGCCTTATTTATGCTTCCAACAAACAAACTAAACTTGCTATATTGCCAAAACCGTGAACATTTCTTTGAAACGAGTGTACCAACATAAAAAAAATGATAATCGAGAGTCGAATATACAGGGTTGGCCATCTTAAACTGACCCATGTGATTATTAAAAAAATATGGAAAAAGAAACATTTTTTTGTGTTTCATTGTGAAAAACATTTAATTTAGTTCAAGGAGATTCGTTTACATCACTTTTTAATATGATATCGCGCAAGTGGTCGCCCTTAGCACGTATTTGGATATGTACAGGGTTGGCCATATTAAACTGACCCATGTGATTATTAAAAAAATATGGAAAAAGAAACATTTTTTTGTGTTTCATTGTGAAAAACATTTAATTTAGTTCAAAGAGATTCGTTTACATCACTTTTTGAATATGATATCGCGCAAGTGGTCGCCCTTAGCTCGTATAGCGTAATGTGCCCGTTTTTCGGCGTTTTCCATAGTTTTGGCCAGCGTCTCGGCCGATATGGCGGCTATTTCCCGTCGGATATTGGCCTTAAGTGCGCCTAGTGTCTTTGGCTTGTTGACGTAAACCTTAGATTTCAAATTACAGTAAAAAGTTATAGGGTTACTCAATGGGTCAGTTTAATATGGCCAACCCTGTACATATCCTGCGAAATTTGAAACCTTCACCTTATTTTTTGAGCACTCCTCGTACAAGTTTAAAAAATATCTTACAGAAACGCATTCACAAAGTCTACGTAAGAGATTAGATCAAGTGCTGTCTGTTTCAGAACTTGCAGTCCCTCCGAGTTATATCGTTCTCTTTTGCTTTCAGCACGTTCAAATTTAAAAGCAGATCTCAGTTGGGCGCAGTGCACTAAGCATTTCACTATCAATATTAATTTAATGGTAGTGGAATCAAGACGAACAAGCTCACACCGCGGAAAAGTAGTGGAACATTTATTAAAAATGACTTCTATCATGCCTATTCTCATTGTTACGTGTAAAGTAAGTTTTGTTATTTATTTTTAACACTCGAAACTGATTTCGGTATTCTAGGAAAATAGGACAATTGGACATTTTTTTTTATTATTTAACATTTCAAAAAGCAAAACAAAAAAAGCAATAGTTAAGGCAGCAAAAAATAAGTAAGTTTTGTTTATTTTTTTATAAATTTGAACTTACTTAACTTTCTTTTCGGAAAATTCACGAAATACAACGGGTACGTGCAAAGGATAAAGTGGAAAAAGGTAAATATTGTATTGGGTTATACTCGTATTTACTTTTTAAATAGATAGAGAATAAAGATTTTTTAAATTTTCTCTCTCTTTGAGCAACTGGAAGAAGCTGCACGTAGGTAAAATACGAGCAAAAACAGCTGGTTACTTTTTACCATTTCGTATGTAATAAAATTTGCCAAATAACAACGATCGTAGAATACAAAAATAGAAGGCCAAGGATTTTTGTTACTAGTGTAAATTTTATTACTACTCTAGAATAGACCTGTGTGAAAGTTTTGCAAAGTTGTGCATGGAAGTTGGTTCTATGAAACAGACTATGGAAAATAGATCGGTAAAAGTGTCTAGATTAATTAGTAGGAATCGTTCGCGCACTAGATCAAATTTTCGAGGTTTGCCATTGACTGCCAAGGGGCGACCACTTAAAACAAAAAACTTTTTTTATCAATTGGTGTTTCATGCCCGGAGTTTCGAAACCGGATACTACCGAATGATAGACACTCACAAACCCATTCGGCTCCGACGGCCGGGATAATAATTGGAGCAGATTCGTTGGCACAACATGGTGTTTTGTTGAATTTGTAAAATAAATTTTTGTAGAAAAATATTTCTGTAAGTGCAATATCAGGTTTTTTGAAAATATGCTTGCGAAAATTATTCCTTGTAAAAGGTAAATATACAAGTAGCAAAAACTGAGTTCGAGTTTTTAGTGAAATTTTGCATTTGTCGCCCTTCTAATTCACATTTGCTTATCCGTTACATTTAATCCCCAAAAAGGAGCCAAATGATTGATGTCCATATACTGATTACGGAAGATTGAATTTTATTATAATACCTGAATGGTATCCACTACCTCACATACACTATTTAAATATAAACTTGCTTTCGAAACATATTTTTTCAAAAATAGATTTATTACATTCCTACCACCAAATACTAATGGCAGTAGAAGACATACTTATTACATTGGGTCTTTTTGAATTTGTAATAATAACTTTCGGTCCTAGGCTTTGTTTTTGTATACTTTTATGACATTCTTATAGCAAGCAACAGTGAAGATGAGCATTTGCAATACCTACAGACAGTATTTAAATCTTTAGATGATTTTGAGCCACAAAAATGAATTTTTGGTGCATCCCAAATAGATTTGTTAGGTTAATATATATCTAACGAAAGCTTTAAGTTAATGAAATGTAAACAAATGCAAAAGTTCATAGGTATGGTAAATTACTTCCATAGATATGTACCAAGGCGAGCGGAACGAAAGAGCCATAATTTTATTCCCATGGCAGCCGGTTCTATGTCACCGGAATGGCTCAGGGTTTTCCCGACCCCAGTAAACTAGCCCTGTCTAGTGAACCGCATATCATATCTTTCTGGGTATCTTATAATTAAAATTCGATTCGTTTTTGTACGTGTCGACAGCAGTAAAGTGGGATTAAAAACCTACATATGAAGGACCATATAAAGTCATTGAAAAACACCCAAAATATTTCACATACAGATACACAACACATTTAAGAATATATCAGTTGACAGAATTAACTAAGTATTTATAAGGAATGATTTCAAGAACATTCCGAAAAAGCGAGTTACTTTCTGTTTAGTTTAAATATTATATATAAATTTTTTTGTTATTGAACTAAACTATTAGGTTGGGGAATAAGTTCGTAGCGTTTTTATATTTTCTTTTATTTTACAACGATTTTTTGCTGTTTGGCAAAGGGTAAATATTCATTCTATAGAACTCTTTCTAGACTACAAAACTATAATTGTAATATATTTTTGATTTATTTAGTTTTTTATTAGTTTTGAGGCTTAGAAATGGAATACCCAGGAAGGCAAAATCAACATTTTCGACACCTGCTTACTGCTTACCGATTACCGCTCCCGGTCAAACCATATGAACGGTATTAATTTTGATAACAAAGAGGTCCTTAAAAACTAGCTCAATATCTTCTTTGACACCAGACCAGGCGATTTTTGGCGGAACGCCATCAAGAAATTGGTCGAGAGGTGGGGCGAGGCTGTAAACAGCAACGGCGATATAATTATTGTTGTTTGTTTAAATAAGTCTTTGGTAAAAACACTACGAACTTATTCCCCGACCCAATAATTATTGTTGAATTTATTCGTATAATCAAAACGTAAATGAAGGAATTATGTAATAATGATGGAAATTTTTGCTGGATGACCTAGTAAAACAGTTATTTTTGCTCAAATCTATTCTTTTATTTCTGTATTATCACAAAAAAAACCATAACAAATAACAATTCAATATCTACTTATACAGTTATAAGGAATTCGAAAAATGGGAATTTATCACATTTTGAACTGGGCACTAATCGATCTGGAAGAAAAACAGAAATTAGTTATTTCAAATTGATTAAATGGAATGGAATTAGAGGAATATGGCTCCATCATATTTTTGAGAATATTAAGATAACCAAACTTATCCATATTGCCATTTATTTACCAACTCCGTTCCAAGAGAATGGTCCCACAACTTTGAAATTTCCCTTTACGGCTTTTGTTGCATATCGGGGATTGAACTCTTGGTTTTGTCATGATGAACTAAAGACTTTCTATCCGAATCAATCATATTAATTGTAGTTTTCTAGAATTTCACGTTTTTACTTCCATGGGCAGTTGCGAAAAACCAACATGCCTTAATATTTGTTCATACAGTAAGGTTTTTTTCTGCTGACACGCCCATACATTAATAATTGTCCAACGCAATAATATGCATTTCGTGTGAAACATGGCAAAAGAAACTTTAAAAAAGTTAACAGGACTTATTGTCCGACATTAGATAAGTGATTCACAGCATAACAGTAGCAGAAAATATAAGTATATACGAATATCAGTTAATCTTTTAAAAAATAACAAGTCGTATAGAAGAGACTAGTGCATTTTTTCTAAATATATTTCTCCAGAGCTGCATATATGGGATGTTTTTTTAATAGCTTGAAAACTTAAAATGATAATACAAAACAGAAATATTGTTTGAAATTAGATTTTTTTTATTACAATCAATACTTCAAGAGTTGTTGGTTTGTCGGCATAAACCAATGACTTAACATAGCCCCATAAACAATAATCCAGAAACATTAGATCGCACGAACGAGAGAGCCAGTGAACATTACCACTTCTGGAAAGAAAGTTGTCACCAACTTAATTTTGCAATAAATCGATTGTCTGGCGAATGTTTAGCTCATTAATTTTTGGAAACAAAAATTCAGTCAAAAAGGCTTGATAGCGTTCGCCATTCGCCGTAACGGCAGCGCCTTTCTGATTTCGAAGGAAATAAGAACCGATGTTGCCGTTGTTGGGTGTAATGGTGACTAGTTAACGGCTTGAGGATTGTCTTTGCTCCATATACGCCAATTTTGCTTATCGACCAATTTTGCTTATAGCCATTTAGCCAGAAATGAGCTTCATCACTAAACGCAATTCTTCGATAAAAATGGTCATCTTTGGTCAGTTTCAAATGAGCCAATCAGCAAAAATGCAAGGCAAACGGTGGTCAATTGGCTTCAGTTCTTGCACGAGCAGTATTTCATACGCACGTAAGTCAAGATCCTTACGTAAAATTTTCCACTTAGTCGAAGCACAAAGGCCACCAAGTTAAGAACGACGACGAATCCACATTTCGACGTCTTCTTCAACACTATATGCTGCAGCAGCAATATTCTCTTCGGTACGCACATTTCTTTGCCTTGTTGATGGAATTGTAACCCACTAGGCCTATTATGTTGGTCGTAAAATGGACGAAATGCTCAATGAACTTCGCGAACAGATTTGGAAGCGTTGTTTTGGCGATAGTTCTCATGCAGCTAAAAAACACCCGATATATATTCTACACTTCACGGGATTCGAACTTGGGAGCTACATAATGGTAGTCACGCATAATATATTCACACAAACTATCACTGAAGGTTTAAGTCGATGACACGATGACTGTTAGTAACCTCAATTTGAGGTGATTTTCGAAATGAATGCAATATGCTCCTCCTTCAATTTGGAGCTTTAGACAAAAGAACAATATTTTCAGCCTGGGTTTTAGACCTAAACACATTTATTTATTTAACATGTTTTTAAATTTGTTGTTAAGTAAAGGTCGTCCTTAAAAATGTAAAAAATATAAAAAAATTATATAAGTTTCTTACCTACCTTATTATTTTAGGGCCACGCTTTCCACAGCTCCAAAAATTTGAATGCCCGAGAATAGAACGAATTATAATATACGATTGTGAAGATAACTTTACAGTCTTGGTGTGTTCAGTAAAAAAGGAAAGCATCTCAAGGTTCCCGAAAATTTTGGCAATACTGCTATCTTCCGTTTTTTCGCCTTCCGATATCTTTGACGATTTCGAAAGATTATTATATACATGTTCCAAAATCTCTAACTGACAATGCACGCACACTTCTTGAATGCGATTTAATTTCACATTGAAAATATCATTGAAGCTTGATCGAGCAATAATAGCAGCAGGAGCATGATTGTCAAATTGAGAAAATAGCCAAACTGGCACCAACTGTTTCAGATAAGGAGCCATTGTGCGTTTACATTTCGATGCCAGAATTTTCTGTACCTCCTGTGTTAACTCACGCACATTATGTGTAGGATCGTTGGCAAGACTCGGGTAAATTTTAGACCAAGATGGTAAAATTTGTACCACATCTTCGAGACTTGCACAATTTATATCTTTTATCAATTCTTCTAATCCCTTTTTTTTGGTAATAGGGTCCTTTTTATTAAGTTTACGAATCACAATGAGGAGATTTACTCTGTTTCCGCCCTCATTCGGAGAGGTATCGCTGAATTCCGTTATTTTAAAAGACCCGAGTTTTTTTTGAATTTGTGTTGGAAAGCAAAACGACTCTTGACTACTCAGCAACTCCGCACTACGGCTACTGCTTGATGGCTGAAATAATATAAACTATTTATTTATTTATATGTAAGAGTAATAATTATATTTAGATTTAACTTTAGATGCCAAAGTAATGATGAGGAAGAAAAACCATTCCCATGGCAGCCGGTTCTACGTTACCGGAACAACTCGGGTTTTTCCCGACCAACGGCTGCCGCCCCAGTAAACTAGCCCTGTCTAGAGTACCCTACCTTAAGAAGAAAAACCAACCCTCTTCACTGCAGATTTATTCGAGAAGGTCTTCAACTTCGCAGAAAGTCGTTTTGTTATTAATGACCCCAATTCTTAACGAGTCTTTAAATTACAACGTGAGCTGCAGAACTGCAAGAATGGATATTGAGTTATATAAAAACTTAATAGAATTATCATCGCAAAGTTTAATTATTGATTACATTGTCAGAAAAGAAAGAGCTACACAGAACGAGAATGAAGTTTGTGAAAATCCATAGTCTTTACCGCAAATATTTCTTGCAGAGAGAGACTCTTTTGATAACGAAGGTGATTTATATGAATTTATTTCAAACATTCGAAGTAAATTATTAAGCAGCCTATTTTTTTATTTCTGCAAACTTTTTTATGCGGTTTTAAGTTAATTTTAATTCGGTGTTTCGGTTTTATGCGATTTTTTTTCTACAAGGCAGTAAAATATTTTTTTTAGTATTTTTTAATGCACATTTTCTATTTGCGCTTTTCTGTGAAACGTATCCCCGCATGAAACGAGACCTTACAGTATTTAGTTAACACTTGAAATTTTAGGAAAACGTTAATATTATCTGAGTTAGCTAATTTCAGATGATCACAGGGGTTGCTGTTGCCAAGAACAGTACGGATTTGGCTTAGTCCAAGGCATCCGTCCAGGAGATGTTGCACTGATAAATCTGGTCTATATTATTTAATTTGTAGTAGTGCTAATAGAGGGCCGAAATCATGCGTGAATTTGCCGGCTAAGTAATTTGACGCATACATCAGTGCTTTATTCTCACGCTCATCAGCGACTTGGTTGCCTTTGGATCCAGCATGACCAGGAACCTCCATAATTTTTATTGCATCTTTTTTTTTGTAAATAATATTGTTACAATCGCGAACCAACTGGCAAAAATAGTGAACGAGAGGCAAAAACAAAAACATGAATTAGCCTTGATGGCGACAGCAGATAGCGAGACAGTGCACGCTTACGAAATAAAGTAAAGTAAGTGTGTTGCAATCAAATTTTTGTGTTTTATTCAACAATCCAGTGATCGAACTGGTGTAAGCAGTATTCAACAATTGGTGTCAGAAGTGGGATTGAATTAAGTCCAAAGATCAGGATCATGAAAATGTCAAAGATGAGCGAACTAAAAATTCGCAGGAGTCACAGATGTCAGCCGAGTTATCGTTGAAGTTGATGCGCAATTGGAAAAACAGGATACACGTATATCCAAGTTAAGAGCTGAGAAGGCACAGGGTTGATGCGCTAAAACTCACAATGGCGCTCCCGATACACAGCAGGCGTTAAACTAAAACGAACCAGTTATAAGGGGCAAAAACTGGTTCCCACAACTAAATGACCCGTAATCTCTATCTCGCAAATTGGACGGAAAAGCAACAACTTGATGATAAGGGGAACTGTAAATGGTCGATTCCTGGTGCTTACTCTAGACACAGGTGCAACGAACTCGATCATCCGGTCAAATTTGGTAAAGGGTAATGTGGAACCACTGATTGGCTACAAGCTCCAGACAGCTACAGGAGAACTAACTACGATTTCCAGAAAGGTAGTTTGCGAAGTGGAGCTGTGTCAGAAGTTCACATATTTTTATTTGCTGAAATCACGGATGAAGTAATAATTGACGTAGCTTTCATGCAGTTGCACGGTTTTACGTTGGACTTGGGTAAAAGTGTTCTATAGTGTCAACGGATTCCACCAAAATCTGAAGGAATTCCACAATGGGTCAAATAGTGGTCATCCGGCTTTCACTAAAACGCTGGAGAAGCGGTTTTACTGAGTAAATTGCAGAGAATCAGTAGCCGAATGGATTCGAGTGTATGGCAGCGAAAGCTCCAAAAGAGAGAATTCGTGGAAGATTACAGCAACACAACGCAGGATCACCATTTGAATTAGTGGGCATGTAACAAATATGTGCTCCTTGCTATGGAATACTTTAGTAAGTAGCCAGAAATGTACGCTCCATCAAACCAAGAGGCCAAGCCCATTACTGAGGTTTTGGTGAAGAATGGAGGCACTAGGTTTGGAGTACCTATTGAGTTGCATTCAGACCAAGGAAGAAACTTCGAGTCACCATTTAAGAAAACAAAGCAGTATTTAAGGAGATGTGTTGCTGGTTTGGAATTGAGAAAATACATACAATATCCTTGCACCCGAAATGGGATGGAATGGTCGAAAAATCAACCCGACTCAGAATAAGCACTTGTACAAAAAAGGTAGTTGGAAAGTGGTAACGAAATTAGGAAAAACAAGTCAGATAAAGGACCTATTTGATCGTGTTGTGAGCTCCGAAGTATTTGGTAGTTCTTTATAATCCGCAAAGAAAGAAAGGGGCTTCTGCAAAACTGCAAGCATTCTGAGATGGTCCGTATAAAGTGATTAAAAGGTTAATATAAAATAATATAGCTCATCTAACGTTAGACCCAGAAAACTTGCTGTTTCGACAGGTTTGTTCCAGAGGTAAGTAGATTTGTCGGGTTATGTGAAAATGTGGTTAATATTGTGCGGTGTACCTTCACATGCTGGACATATATTGGGTTTGTCGGGTTCGATTCTGGATAAGTAGGAGTTTAGCCTGCTACAGTACCGCGGAACTCGCGGGCAGCTAAAGCTCTTCGTTTGCAATAGGTGGTGGTTAGATTCCAATGACGGCATTCAGAGGTCCGGAGCTTAGGAAGGTTGTAAGTGTCTCCCGAAGAATGTCGTTTAGTGTTTGTCTGTATACTGTCCGGTCCAGTAGTAGTAAATGTTGTGTTTGTAGCAGCAATACTAAATCCTGTCATTGTAGTGTAAATCACCGGTCATCTTCATCTAACTCATCTAAAGGTAGGCCCAAGAAACTTGCTGTTTCGACAGCTTGCGTCCAGAGGGAGTGAGGTGTTAGATGAGTGGGTTTGGTGGCGCATGTGAAAAGGTGATTAGTGTCGTGCGGGGTGCCTTTACAAGCAGGGCATATGTTTGGTATGTCGGGGTCAATTCTGGATAAGTAGGAGTTTAACCTGCTACAATATTCAGAACGTAATTGTGCCAAGGTAACGCGGGTCTCTCGGGGGGAAACTGGAGCTCTTCATCTGCTGCAGTGATCGGAAGCTTAAGAAGGTGGTAAGGGCATCCCGATGAATGTTGTTTATTGTGTGCCTAAACTCTGCCTGGTCCAGTAGTTGTCTGTTCGTTTTGTCCGGAATCTCGTCGGGCGTAATTGAGGAGGTGCATCCTGACGTGCCTGGGAGGCGGCTCTGAGTCAAGCAGGTGTCTACATGGGTGAAACCTGCCGTAACACCCTAGCAGAAACTTTTTGCAGAGTAGTTTGTTGTGCTCCTTTACAGGTAGCATCTGTGCCTCGAAGGTGTTAAAGAGGGGGCATCAGGAGATTACTCGTCGCTGTCCGAATCGCAGTGTATTGGCAAGTCTGGAGCTTTCCACTGCGTGTCACTACTTCTAGACGACCAGACAGGCGCCGCGTAGTTTAGAACCAGCCGGTCAAATGCCTTAAATGTCAATAGCAACATTTCTTTGCCTTTGCCCCAAGTGCTGTCGGCTAGCGATTTGAGGACCTTGTTGCGATTCTTGATTTTAGTGGCAATTGCGGTTGTGTGCGCTGAGAAGGAAAGCAAACTGTCGAAGGTTACACCCAAAATTTTGGGGTTCTTTGCCGTTGGAATTGGTGTGTCGTCGACTTTTACCTTAAAGGACAGTTTGACCTCCTTTGTCCAGGTGATAAAGAGGTTCACCGTGGACTTTGTGGGGGAAAGTTGTAGATTCGTCGCAGTGAAAGGGCGGAAAAGATTGGTGAGGTAATCGTTCACTTTGGCGCACAAGCCATCGATGCCACTGCCCGACGCCATTTTCGTACAATCGTCAGCGTAGAAAACCAGGGAGACGCCCTCTGGTGGTTGGGGGAGCTTCGATATATAGAAGTTGAACAGCAAGGGTGAAGGGATCACAAAGGCAACCACTTTCTGGACAACCATTATAGCCTAATCTAACCTAACCTATTCCTCCATTTGTGGAACAACATCAAGACGCACACCACAAATAGGAGGAGGAGATCGGCCAAACACCCAGAAAGAGTGTATGCGCCAATTATATATATACATATAGTATACATATAACTTAAGGGTGCAAGGACACCACCCTGTGGAACACCTTGCTTAATCTTCTCTGTTTGGATGTTTGGTCTCTAAAAATCATTGACGAGTGGCGAGCGCGCAGATAGTTACCGGACCAGCTCTTCAGCCCTGCGGGACTGTGAAATGTCATCTAGTAGCGTGGATTGCTTGACAGTATCCAAAGCCTTCTTCAAGTCCAACCCTACTAGGACAGACCTCTCACAGGGGCGGTTTTGGTTAAGCCCGCGATACTGTGAACTCGTTGGAAGCCATGCTGATGTGGGGCTGGGGCCAGGTGTTTCATGTAGAGTGGGAGTAGAAGGGCTTCAAGTGTCTTCACTACTGGGGAAGAGTTATCGGCCGATAAGATTCCCCTTGGTTGGCGGGATCCCCAGGTTTCAGAAGTGGGACCACTCGTTTGCAGAACGGCTGCCTCAGATGGGAAAATTGGAATGTATGCCCCGGGTCCCTCCAGCAGGGATGAAACGAGTCGCAGTAGCTGTGAGCACCTTACGGAATGCGCGTTCGCCTACGCGCACATCAGTGGGGATGGGAAGGGCGACGAAGATGTCCTCGGTAAATTCCGCGAAGTCGGCCCAATTAGCTTTGTTGAAGTTAACATTTCACCGGTGGGTAGGTCTTTCAATCGAGACAATAATTGGCAAGTAGTCTAATACAAGCGATAGCATAGGTCTCCAGGTTATGCTATTTATCAGACCAGCGCTAGCTATTTTTATGCCAGGCAAGCTGCTGCAATTGTCCACTTCCTTGGAGGGGGCGTCGTTGTTGTTGTAACAGCATAAACATTGGAGGGGGCGTCGTCGTTCACAGTGCTGAATGTCGGATAGTCTATCTGCTCTGCCAAGTTATGTCCGCTACGATCGTTTGGCAAGCTTGAATGCCAAAGATCGTGATGAGCATTAAAGACACTTACTACCAATCAGTTTTCATATATATACGTATATATATTATATATTAAAAATTTCGAGCTCGGCATCGCCTGACCTATACCTTGGTATTCTAAGGTGCTACCCGTGCGGTCGGTGCCTTCGTCGATCAGATCACACTACACTGTGTGGTGGACTATAAATTCTAGGCCATCACCATTATCTCACCTGGTTATCAGGGAAGAGCTAGCGTGCAGCTTGGTTTCTTGGACCGCATCTATTGGGATTCCGTGCCGGCTCATGAAGTCGACGATTTCATAGTAGTAAATGTATTTTGTCCTGGATCTCGTCAGAGTAGTTGAATTGATGCCTTCTGACGTGCCTGGGAAGTGGCTCGTTGTTCTAGCAAGAGTGATACCTCGGGTAGTTTTTCCCGACCAAAGTCCGCCGCAATAAACTAGCCCTGTCTGTTGAACCGTTACTACAAAGTATAATGTTGCGATGTATTGTATACAGCAATGCAAAACTCTAATCGGGACAATCAGACTTAGGCGGAAGGCAGTGTAATAAACCACAAATTTCGCAAAGAAGACACGAGTCGCCACGTCCACAAATTACGATAATTATTAAGCACATGTACACGTATATGAGCTGAGGTGCATGTGCACAAAGTAATCACAAAAACTTAGAAATGCTCGGAACCTTTTTCGGTAAAGTGGCATGAACGCTACAGAAAAGATTGTGATTTCGTAGAGAATGACGAACGTAGTAGCAGACCATCGATAACGAAAACTTATGAAAACATCAATAAAGTGAAACGTTGATCAATAACCACAAATTAACCATCAGATAGCCGGCACATTGTATTTAAAGACTTGGGTTTGCGTCGTGTTGCTGCAAAATTGGTCCCAAAGGACCTGAATTGCATGCAAAAAAAAAGGAATCCCAATATTCACCAAACGCTCTCTTTCTGGAGGAGAGAGGTACGTTTATGAGTACGACACGCAATCCAGACATCGGGCGAGTGTACGGAGAGCTCCAAATGAACCAAGACCAAAAAACCACGACGTTTTCAGTCAAAAGAGTCGCATGGATTAGAACGGTATTTAACACCACGAATTTTTTCCAGGTCAGACAGTTAATAAGTATGATACCATTACGTTGTTTACGTGAAGTAATTCACCAAAAAAGAATTTGTGGGAAAACAACTTATTGGCTTTAATTAACACAACGTACGTCCCACCATTGTCCGTACATTTTTTACAAAGAACGGAACGAATACCATCCAAGAGGCATTGAATGTACCTGATACGTCTACCTGCCATTACTTACTCTTGGAACGAGCCAAAAAACTACTACGGGGAACGCGTTATAATAGCCGAAAGTAATGGAAAAAACGATGACATTCTTATGGCCATACTGAAAATAGAGTTACAGAAATGTTTCAATAGCTGTTGTTTGGCCAAGCTAATACTCCTTTTTTTGTTGAGCTTCTTGTTGTTTTCCACTAATGGAACAACCAAGAGTTTTATGCCGAGTCCAAAAGCCAGAGTTTTTTATAAGCTTTTTTATATGAGAAACGCTCTGGAACGTTTGCTGCCATGGGGACAAACGCTATTAGAAAACGTTGCCCATTATTTATTGTTTCGAACTCGGGTCTACCAAATGATAGTCACGCACCAACGATTCGGATACAGCGGCTGCTCCATAGATAATTAAAAAGTTAGCGCAAATGTGGTTTTAAATTAAAGTTTGTGCTCTGGAACAGGTCAACCATTTTAGCCTGAACTCATTGGATTATTTACTGAACCGCACACCTAAGATAACATGAGAATATAATCAAAACAAACAACTTAATAATACAAGTTAATACTCCTAATATCACTAGTCCTTATTAATGTTCATAGATGGGCACTATTATCACTTACTTTTGCATTATTTTTAATGCGAAAGCCGTTCTTCGCTTTGCTATCCATTATCGAATTACACTTAATCCCTTTTGCGAAATATAAACTATTAACCGATAATTTTAAACTCGATATCAAGCAACGAGAATCGATTGAAGATTGTTTAAGCTATTCGCACACGTAGCTCAATATCTCGACACTCAATTGTTCATTTTATAACAACTGTCAAATTTGATTGAAATTAACCATTGAAATTAATCAAAAATTCAGTATCGAGATACCTAGTAAGGTAATACCAGCGAAATGATGGGTAGAAGGCTAGCGTCAGCCACAAAATAATATAAGATGATAATACATCTTCCAAAAATCGTTGATTATAATGCCTGGAATGTTAAAACGAACTAAATTGGCAGCAGACGGGAATCACCACGAGCACATTTTTGACCATCAATTAACAGAAGAAACTCAACCGTTTAAACTTAACAGAAGTTGACTGTTCTTCCCTTCTTGCTCGGAGCGATAATCGTTTCTGCGATTTTAGCCGTGTTTAACAAAGCGCGCCAAACGTTTCTTTCTCATGCTAATCGGTGCCAGTTGAAAACATCAAGTGAGGCCAAGTCCTTCTCCACCTGATCTTTCCAACGCAGAAGAGACCTTCTCTTCCTCTGCTACCACCGGCTTCTACCGCGTCTAGTACTTTGAAAGTCGGCGCGTTTGCTTCCATTCGGACGACATTTCAACGAAGCCGCTTGATCTTTATTCGTAAAGCTCATACAGCCCGTTGTAAAGCCCACAAAAGCTTGAGTGTCATTAAAGAGTAATTAGAAAAAAATAGAAAATGATAACGCTGTACTCCAGCTAAAGGTACGTTACAGTTGCTTTTTCACGATTAATAGTGCGACGAATCACGAATGCTCGCGAAACAACTGACAATACCGAGCGATGCCAAAAGAAAAAGATTAATGCCAAGACGGAAGCTACCAGAAGAGACGAACTGAAATTAGCATAGTTTTAAGCACATGTACATACATATATGAGCAGAAGTGTATGCACAAAAAGTGTCAGTAATAAGTTGAGCGTGCGAACGTGTAAATATGAAGTTAAGTGATTAGAATAGAATTTCAATAAAGAAGGGAAGCTGTGTTGTTATTAGTTTTTGAATTTTATTTAGCAATACAGTAATCGAACTGAGCAGAATTGTTGGAAAACCTTTTATTGAATAAAAACCTAAGAACAGTATATTTAATTTTTTTGTATGTATTTTTCACATCATTTACCAATTTCCCTTAATTTAGCATTTCGTCACTTATTCAATAAAATTTAAAAAATATCATGAAGAACTAATTCAATAGGCTCAATAAACATCCCTGCTAACAGGACAGATGTGCTAAACTGGCTATCTTGTCTTGGTTTCGATCAAGAATGATAAGGCCTCTTTTTTTCGCTAAGACTTAGCAAGTGGCGAATAGATGAAGCAAAGGAACATACATATGTATGTCGGCAACGCGGGAAGAGAACTGCATTAAGTTGCATGTGCTGGTAAGGCAGTGCGGCTACAGCCATACTCGCTAGCGGCGAGTCTTACTCAATAACTTTGTTGTTGCTTTCGCCTTCAAATTTTTCGTCAAGTTAATCGAGCATAGAGATAGCGAGCGGGGAAATGGCGAATAGAAGAGGCCTATGAATACTCGGTTGCGCCTTTCGAGTTCACCATGTCGTAAGAGCCCATGAATAAACAAGTAAAAGGAAATAGAATTACTTGTTGGTGAAGAAGAAGAGTAGACGAAAGGAATGGAAACAAACAAACACAAGAAATTATACACATACACACACATACTTTCTTGCCACGGCGTCTTTCGCATAAAAACGCAAAAAAACTGTAACAACTTAACACACGCCCTTCGTTTTCATTAAACTTCACAAATCACCACATTACCCAGCCATTCCCTGAATTTTCATGTTTTTTCTCCTACTTTTTTTCGTTTGTTTTGTATTGCGAATTGAGCTGACGTCAAACTTGTTAAAATCGCGTAAAATAAAGTAACTGTTTTTTAATGGCGCCACCTTAGATACTCAAATCGGCTTGGGTTTCGATGGAGTTCCACGGTCAGAAAAAAATAACTTACCGGTTTTTGTTTTTTTGTGAGCTGCATGAGAACTATCAATATTTTACAGGTATGAGTTTAAAACTATGTTGTCCTTCGACTACGTGGAAAATTTTACGATTTTTTTCTTATAAGGATGTTGGCTTATGTAACTTGTAGCTACGGTGCACATATCTCAGATATCTTATTCAAAAAAATAAATACCATGCTCCTCGGGGCAAATTGAACTTCTAAAATACTAAGGCTAAAAAGTCCATTGTATTCAAAGCTCTGGAAGATAAAACAATTGATAGAGAAAATGCGCAGTTCTATCCGAGTCCTCTAAGCAAGGCAGGCAAATCGGGACTTCAATAATCCCAATAGTGGTCATACGCTGTTCCCATGGGTTGTGTTCTGTAGTAATATCGACCATCAGTCGATCGTCTTTTTTACCAGGTTTTAGAAGAAAGTTCGACAGTTTTCTTTTCGGGCTTGTCATAAAACATTTTGCAGTTCTGCAGCGTTCTAAACTGAAACATTCAACGACATGCGATAAACTCAGTCCACCTTGGTTCCAAGAATTTGAAGTCTTTTTTTATTAATTCCCTTGAAATTTAAATATGAATCCGTATAGAAAAGAAGTCAAAGATAAATAAAGGGTGCTAGTTTTTGCTACTGAAGCCGAAAATATTGTTTTATTGTATTATATATATCAAAAGTCATCTCTGACAAACTGGATATATGTTTGCATATGATATTTTAAGTATCTAATTAAATTATAATTGTATTGATATTAAGTGTATTATCAAAAATATTTGAAAACAGTTAAAGTAATTTGTCCAAACATGTTGATTAAAAATAAAAAGTAAACTGTGTAAACCATTTATTTACTTTAAGGATTAGTATTGAACCATTGAGTGAGTAACTAATAACATAGAGTCAAAATCTCGAACAAAAATTATTTTGTATGTGGGCTGTCCTCCTGGTATTTATTCAAATACATTGTTTGTATGAAAAGAAGAGGATACGCATATCACAGAGTCGATTTATGAAGGCGGCCAATGATGGCTTTGCTCGCATACACAAAAATAAACGACGCAGAGTGCTGGGGCTCTCGTTTGTAAAAATGGGTCAATTGATGAATTTTGCTAAAAATTGTTTCTAGGTTGGCGGGACTACGCTAACTCCCTGCTATCCGTTTATTCATTATTATTATTTTGTTTTTTTTTTTGTTTTTCAAAACTTTTATATTTTCCATGAAATTAAGGCTAAAATGATGACACAATTTTTCTTTTTGTGCGACGCAGCCAAGGAAATGCCGTGTCGGCCGTGCAGAAATGATTTCATTCGTTGGTATAAGCAAAACGTATATGTAAATATAGATGCACTACAGCACCAAAAAAGCAGCAGTCTTATTTCAAAGTGAATTTCTAGTTTCACGGCTATAATACTTATACCTTTGCTTCGGAGTTCACAGCGCGGTTAAATGAATCCTTCATCTTGTTACTCATTATCTGGGTACGTTGCTGCTTATATGCAGGTATAATTCATACATCCTGCAGTGTTTCCCAAAGACTACCTTCGTCTATGGCAGGACCAGCACCTCTTCCAAACGCCAAGTTCCCTGAAAGGATTAAATCGCTTCCAAAGGTGGTCCTTCCGGGTGATTGGCCAGTAGCTTCATGTACAGCTAAGTGATAGGTCAACAGGAACATTTGGGTGTGTTTCTCCCAATTTCGTTCGCACTTTCCAAATACCTTTCGGAGGTGCTCTTTCAGAGCACGGTTGATCTTTCGACCATTTCATCTGATTGCTGGTGTAAGGGTATTGTACGTATTTTCTTAATTCTTATCAAGCAACACATCTCTTTGAATGCAACTCATTAAGTACTCCAAACCGAGTGATCAAATTCTGCACAAAAGCCTTAGTAATGGCTTTGGCCTCTTGATTTGGTATATAACATACCAAACATAACAACGAGTACATATTTGTTGTCCGACTTGTTGGAAACGGATGTTCAACCTAGAACCTTCTATTGCCATTTCAGTTTTAGATGGTCTCTTTCCAGAGTCCTTCGCTGCCATGATCTTTCCTAGGTCAACATCAAGGCGAATCTATTAAAGGTGGTATCGGTAAATCAGCTGATTTTTTTTTCTTTCGCAGTGTTCATGTGGCTGTCAGCGCAGAATTAAAAAAGCCAAGTTCTTTTTTTTGTTATCTACTTTGCTTTGACAATCTTACGTACAAAATATTGTTGTTGGTCTAGTGCCACCATCGTTAATGAATCAAGGCGCATTGAGTATCATTTAACTGATTTTTTCTTATTGCACTCGGTTCCCATTCATCATCGTGTGGCAAATGCATTAGTCTGATATCAACTATCCCTTCAGATCTCTCAACTTTGGAACAATGCTTATACTCTATGGCACAAGGTCGCCGAGATAGTCCATCATCATGTTGTTCCCCTTTTCGATGCTGGATCTCAAAGTCATCGATTTACGCCCTTTCAATCCACCGTGCAATTTGTCCTTCTGGATGCTTGAATTCTGAATGCTACGTGGTCTGTTCTTAATTTGAATCATTGACCGTACAAGTATTTGTGGAAATGTTTTATGCACTCAACCACAGCTAACGGTTCTCGCCTGGCCACGCTGTTATTTATCTCCGGCTATCCGAGCACTCTGCTATAGTATGCGGTCATTCTTTCTTGCCCATTGATGATCTGTGACAGTACTCCATCTATTTCGTATGTGCTAGTGTACGTATCCACAGCGAACTTTTCTCCCGCGATCGCAGTAGAAAGAAATTCCAATAGCTGGAACGCTTTCTCCTATTTCTTGTGCAACACAAATGATATAGAGATTGTGCCTGTGAGATCGGGCAACATTTGCGAATCCTGGAACAAGACGACGGTAATACGTCCACAGTCCTAGGCAACTTCGCATTTCGTGCACATTTCTTGGTCGTGGCCAATCTTTTACTAATCTTTTACTACTAAACTAAGAGACGTAACTTCTGTTTTAAACAAGGCACACTTCTTCGGATTCAATCGTATTCCCACGGAAGCAATGCACTGAAGGACTTCTTCCAAATATTTCAGATGTTAGCTAAAATTTTTACCCATGAATGTGATGCCATCCTGGTAGACTAAACACGTTTTCCAGTGGAGCCCCTTCAGCACATCTCCATCAGGCGCTCAAAGAAACGCATCACAGAAACTACCACAACCCATCTTCTATACTGAAGACTGTCTTCTTACGATCGCAATCTTAAATTTCCACCTGCCAATTTTTCAATCAAGCGCCGGATAAAGTGGTAATGGGAAGCTGTCCTTTTTCGGGACTTTATTCGCCTCCCTAGCAGCTTCTATGACCCACACTTCGCCTGTCCCTTAGCCTTCTTCTACATTAACCCATATGACTGCTTCAGATTTTGGCGGAATCCGTTGAATGAATCGAACCATTTTTTACATGTCCTTATATGTCCTTTTTAGGAATTTTGATTAGGTTAGGTTAGGATAGGTTTTTTTTTTTAAGTAAAGCTGATAAGTGTTGCCCTTTGTACTTATCAAACATACGTGTCAACTAATCTAAAAATGAGTACAGAATCTTGGAAGTACTGATAATTTTTGAATCAAACTGTTGGAATATTTTTTTTAGCGAAAGTAGGCAGTTAATGTTAATATGCTGAGATTAATCGACGCTATTCTCCGCCAACCTCTATTTTGACTTGAAATGGCACTGATTTTCACCTATTCACTGTGACGAATAGCAGGTGTCGTTTAGCTGAACTCAAACCCTCTTATCCAAGAGCAATCTGTATATAGCAAAGGGATAGCGTTTGGTCTCATCTATACTTGAATGAATATAGTTTGAAATTTAATAAAATCCGGCATAAGTCAATCCAACTCTCATTCGAATTGGGTTCGATATAGCAACTTTTTTTCAGTTAAGCAGTCATCTCGGTCAAAGTTATTACTTTTGTGTCAGACAAGAGCACTGGAGTTCGTTTTTGCTTCCCCTACCTCTTGTTAAATAGTATTTATCTCATAAAAATAATAAACAACTAAGCTAAAATGCGACTATCAGACTTGAGAAAAAATAAATAAATAATACTGTGCGTTTGCCAAGTGGCACAATCGTTCAAGTCACATGCATATATCATACTTCTATCTGTGGACAAGTAACAAAGCAAGTGTAAATTACAGATTTACAGTTAGTAACTGAACTATCACCAAAATGAAGAAAACATTTTTTTCTTAATAACTGAACTATCATAATAAGAGGAGCTCCGCAAAACACCCCAAAGGGTGTAAGCGCCAATTATATAAGTATATATATAACAAAACGAAGAGAAATTCCTTATTGGTAAATAACAGTAACTGGCTTCTAATATTGCGATTTTTGACTTTTAAATTAAACAAGCTAGAGAAAAAATGGTGCGTGTTTCATTTTGAATGTATGAGTTATAAAAATCCCTCCAAATGCATTTCTTTTCGTTTTTATGTCAACGACCCTGACAGAAATTATGTGTATAATTTCTAATGTTTGACACTTTATATTGCTTTTGCTTACTCTACCTCTTAATAAACAAATAATTTTGTTGTAATCTTAATTCTATCATCTTTGCAATAAATGTAAACACAGCTTGTGTAATGTATTTTGTTCTTGCCTTAGCTCCCTAGAATCCAAGAACTGTGCAAGATTGCGCCTTCCGAATTTGCTGTAGCGTCATGCTCTGAGAATATGCAAACAAAAACAGAGGAAATATTTGTATGTTAAGAGGCGAAAGCAAGAGAAACTACTAAACGCAAGCGGGATCGGGACCGGAACGTCCCGTATTGATATCCTTCTATGGGGAGTATATATGCCAAAGCAACTACAGCGATAACAACCAAACACAAGAAATTTAACGCACACAGCACTATTTCTTTCCACAGCGTCCTCCGCATAAAAACGTAAAGAAACTGGTTTAGGAATCTTCTTATTTGCTTTCACAATTTAACACGCGGCACTCTCTTCGCATTAGTTTGTTTAGTAAAATCACAATATTACGAAGCTATTCATTGAATTCTTACAAGCGTGTAATTTCTCTTTCGTTTGTTGGTTTTGTATTTGGAAGGGAGCTGACGTCCGACTTGTCAAAATCGCGAAAAGTAAAGTAACAGTTTTTTAATGGCGCCACCTAAGGTACTCAATTCGCTTTGGTTGTAACCCAAGAATGATAGAATACAAGATTGTGCTTTCTGAATTCGCCGTGTCGTAAGAGTCTTAGAATAAACAAACAAATGGAAGGAGAGTTACTTATTTGCGAAGAGCAAGGGTACACACATACCGTTTTGCCTAGGTGTTATCCGTATAAAAGACTTTTTCGGTATGTTTATAGTTCGTGTTTTCACAATTTAACACGCGGGACTTAGTTTCCATAAGTTTGTTTAGTTTAAACCTTTAAATCACAATAATAGCAAGCTATTTATTGAATTTTCACAAACATGTGATTTCTCCGCCTTTTGTTTATTTTATATAATTAGGGTGCCTGATTTGTCAAAATCGTGAAAATAAAGCACGGCTTTTAGAAGACGCCACCTTCTGGATTCAATTCGTCTTGCCAAGTTCTTTCGTTTTTCGAAAGAAATGTGTGTACCTTAGTAGAACATGTACCTTTGAGTTCCGGTATTCGATAGGAGTTTATTTATATCGACTTTTGATGTATGCGGTTTATTTATGGGATCCAATAGCGATGGAACTGTATTAAATATGTTGGGCTATTAATGTGCAATTGATTGTTTCCCCGTTTTGTTCATTCGATTGTGTGAAATCAGGGATTCTAGTCGTGATAAGTATGTATCTTAGCAAGAGTAGATAAACGATTTCCTTCTGTTATATGGAATTAGCGTTAAAATGTTTCTTTCGCTTATTGCTTTCTTTAACTTCATGGGCATGCGTGTCAACTGCGTGGTACACATTTATTTTATGCAATTATTATTTGCGATAAGTTATTGATCGCGCATTTGTAAAAAGCTATGCTATCTGTTCCAGGTGCTCCTAAATCGAGTTGAAAAGTAATAAGTGATTGGTAAATATACACCAAAGAAATGAGTATCACCAATGATTACGGATTGGTTACCACCGAAGTGAATTCTGTCTTGGGAGCTAAAAATGATTTCAAAATTAGTGAGAAAGAATGTGATGGAGTGAACAAAACCGGGCTGAATTCTAAAGAAATGTCATGGCAAGCTCCTAGTGCGCAAGGATTGTACGACCCTCGTAATGAACATGAAGCATGCGGGGTCGGCTTTATCGTTTCTATTGACGGGACACAGTCACACAAGGTAAAAACTTAAGATTTTTTTTTTTAATTTTTCTTTCGTGTACTAGGATTTATGGGATTTATTCCTCATAAATATTTAGGTACGCTGATGGAGTGGTAGTCTTTAGCTTTAACGTAGAACCGACTGTCGTGGGAGTGGGGTAGAGAATACTGGTGTTATGCACATTCTAAAGACAATTGGTTGAGATTAAACTAAAGAACTGCCAAATATGCAAAATATATAAAGTGTAAAAAATGTATAAAAAAAGTTCTATCAAATATGTGTCTGTCAGTAAAATGAAGAATAAAGCCCAAAATAGAGGTGCCATACCCATAACGCCACGAATTTGCTGATCTAATCAACATATGGGCAACACTGTAATCGCTTAGAGGTGACATGCCATAATTACGTAGTCATAACCATAACCGTAGAGACCAATTCAATTTTGGTTTTTCACCATAAGCATCACTAATTGGATAGCGCTGCATTGTGATTTGCTGAATTGTGGTATACATGTTATTCTCTTTTCTTTAGTTTCTGCACTACGAAATGCACAAATATGATAGTGAATATCTGCTGGTTATGGCTAGGACACCAATAAGGTTAAGGTTATGACTTTATCGTATGATACCTCTACTTTGAGCTTAAGGAAGGAGAAGGGGGGAATATTCGGTATAATGCCGCAATATTTGAAAAAAAGGATGTAAAGGGGGATAGAGGGATTTATCCCCATCCTAAATCTGGAAACTGGGTTCTACAAAGCCTTATAGTTTGTAAGTACTTTAGTGTCAAAATTGTATAATTCAGCGAAAAGTGAGTGCTGCCAGATATCTCAAAACAATAATGCAGATATAGAATCTTAGAATTTTACAGAGACGTTAACTAGAGAGTGTTTTTAAATTTGTAGAATTTTTGCGTTCCCACGACGGGACTGAAACGACTCGGATTTATAGCCGGTCAAGTACTGTCACTTCAACAGCATTCCCCGTACATGTATGGAGAATGTGTATGCTGCTACAGCAAGAGGTTGTTTGTAAATTTTTATAATTTTTTCTTAGAATCCTTTCCACGGAGGCGGCCTTTAGCTGCCTTTCATGGAAGCAATGCTCATCAGTCCAATTCCAGCTACATTATCCATAGTATTTTTGCGTCAAATTCCTTTTTGGGTAGGCGGCCGGCCTAAACAAAAAACTCTCAAATTAAAACGTCATATACAAGTGTATAATACGGAGGCACGATAGCCACCATTCCCATCTTCTATACTAAACTCAAATACTTTATTCTTGTTCTTAATTTTATTTTAATGTGTGCATCCGGCAACACAATATTTTTTTCAATTACAATGAATTGTAACTCTTTAAGATTGGAAAGTGATGATGTTACAACAACAACAACATCCCCTCCAAGTTTAATTAAATAAATCAATACATATATATAAATATATGTCTATTTTTGCATGTTTGGCCGAGCACCTCCTCCTATTTGTGGCGTGCGTCTTGATGTTGTTCCACAAATGGAGGGACCTACAGTTTCAAGACGGCTCCGAACGTCGGATATTTTTTATGAGGAGCTTTTTCAAGGCAGAAATACACTCGGAAATCGTTATATTATATACTTATACTTATAAACCCAGAACAAGACTCCAATACCGCCCATTATTCAAACAGATGGTAATTATATAGCCTCGGTACCAAAATCAATATAGATAACAATATTACGTTTTGATCCTAATATTAATATTCCAGAAACAAAGTTTAATTCTTTTAAGGGGTTAGGGGTAGTCAGAGGCCCAAAAAAATGATGATTTTCAATAATTTGTTTTTTGCTAGTCAATTTCTATATTTTACAAAAATAAAAACGTAGCATTAATACATAGCAACTTCGGCTGTCACGCCACCGGTACCCGACGATAACACAATTGCCATTCCTCCCATTGCGTAATGATACTTATTACTATCGTTTAAGTAGCATCCGGCTTCAGAACCTATTTCATTCTTGAAACCATCAGTAAAGAAAATATCCGTCAAACCTCTTTGAATGCACTATGGGTTATTCCATTGCTCACGCTTCCAAATGAAACTATTTACTATAAGGTCGTCCGTAGGTGTCAAATACAGAGGTTACTGCTCAGATACCATCTTTCTCTGTGTCCCGAAGTTCCCTCTTCGTGCCAGAAATCGTGCTTTTATTGCTTCCTGTTGTATCTTCGTGCTTTTATTGCTTCCTGTTGTATCTTAAGATCCATGGGAATAAATGAATCACCCGTAATGCCTAAACATACACTTATTTGCAGCCTGTATAGTTCATGAAGTGTGGACTTAACCATAGTCCGTCGCCACCAAACCACAGAGGCATAAATGATGATTGGTCTGATAAGTACTGTGTATATCCACCAGACCACAGCAGGTTTCAGATTACTTCTAAATATTTAACTTTCTCAGAGAAACTGAGTGCCATATCTTTCAGTGCTGGAAGACTAAGACCATCCAATTTCCGTTTTCTTGTGAACAAGACTAAGGTAGTTCTTTTTGGATTGACGGAAAGACCTTGCCTCGTGCACTAGTCGTCGATTTTATCTAGAATTCTCTGCACTTTCATGCAAAGCCTTCTTAGGGATTTATCCGATGTTAGCGCGCAGGCATCGTTCGCATATGCTTGGTCATGAAATTCGAGTTATTGCATCACCGTTAGGAAAGAGTCTACGACGACGCACCACAACAGCGGAGAATGAACACCGTTTTAGGCATATTCTTGCCTGGCCCTGACGGTAATAGTTCGTCACTGTTCTCATCAGTGGTTAGCAGCCACTCAGAGAGCATGGAATGTATCCATTTTACAATGGTTTGATTAATTCCATGTCGTTCGGCAAAGGAACATTGAGTTAAAAGTGGAATTATCAAAAGCCCCCTCTATGATCACGAACTAGCCCATTTTGTACTCGTTAGCTTCCAGCCCGGATTCAATCTTGACAAGCATGTTGATTTCTACTTAGTGGACTTCTCGGCAATACCCCCACTCGAATGTGTTTCTCTACCACTCGTTCTAGACTAGAAAAGAACGATGGCAAACTGATTGGTCTAAAACTTTTAGCTAGGGAATAGTCATCTTTTCCTGGTTTTGGAATAAATACTTTTGCGCGTCGCCATTGGGATGGTACGTGACCAAGTGCAAGATAGGCTATGAAGATCCTTTTCAGTGCCTCAGTTAGCCTGTTTCCTCCTTTCTTTAGTATTGCTGGATATATTCCATCAGGCCCAGACTTAAAGTTTTCAAATGAAGATAAGGAAAAGCTTATTGATTCCTCTGTGACTGGCAATATACCAACTATGCGTAATGTCAAGAGATAGAGAAAATAGATTTCAGGTAGAGCATTAAAGGTTTCTGATTTGGAAATCAGGCTTACGAATGGAATCCAGCCTTCCAGCGGTCTAGCTGTTTCCTTCCTTTCTTCGGCTGTACTACAGAAATTTCTTAAGATTCAAGTTCGGCTTACATCACTTTTTTATATTTTCTCTGAGTAAGTCGATGATTGGTGCAGTCTACTTCTGTTTGGGCTTGGAAGGCCGAAAATTCAGCGTTCCACCAAAGGACCGCTTTCCCCTGTCTGCTTTGCCTAAGTGAGCACAGTTCCTCAAAGCAATTGTTTAATGTTCCTTCTAATTTCTCAGTAGTATCTTTCTATTGATTTATGTTTTTTCAGGTTTGGTATCCTCTCTTTTACAAGCTTACCATACCTGTCCCAGTCCACATTTCGAGGATTCCCACCAGAAAGTATTTATATATGTAGTATCAAGTCCAGGTGGAATTCGATAAGACGATGATCTGAAAGAGTGTGTTACCAATTAACCTATTGGTAAATATTAAATCAATCACCCCTTGTCTTCTTTGGGGAACAAAAGTTGGTTTAATTGGTTGGTTGGTCGGTAGAATAAACTCCAGTAACTTGAGACTCCTGGGGTTAAATTTACTGCTTCCCCATACTATGTTTTGAGAGTTTGCATCATAGTCCACTATAAGCCCCAGATTACTGGATTCTGCATACTGGACTACTTCCAGGTAGGTAAGCCGAAACTGCGATAGCTTCGACACTATTCCCACTATTCTAGTACTTGATTTTTGCAACAACAATATCTCTGGAACATAGCCCTTTTAGCATCGTGTGTTCGATCAACCTTGACAATGGTCTCACATTCCCTCCGAGGATGCAGGCATTTCCTACTTCAGTCTCGCGACTTTCCTCTTTACCTTTCCCCTCTTCTCGGTCGTTGGCACATATCCCGTTTCGTCTCTAGAAGATTACAACATTACAGAGGAATCATCTATTCTGTCGCGCTTTCCCGTTTACATTACAAGTGTCGAGTAACTTCAGCTTTTTCACCGGTACTCTTCAGGTTCGCACCAGGTTTAACCGCTGTGAGAGACTTACTCGGTACTAGAGATGCGTCTGAGTCTATTGACAGATTTTCCGCCATCTCCACATCCTCCAAAGATTGTTTAGTTGCCTCAGTTGGTTTAGACATCGGTATACCGCTCTCACTCAATCTGCTCATCGTTCACATAGTTAATGTGCCATTTTTCACCGCGAATGGCGTGTTTCCTCCGAAAACCTGATTTTCAGTTCCGGACATAAGGGGATGTGGGGTTCGGCCCTTAACATCCGATGCTCGAGCAACCGATTGCTCGACGGGAGGATATCACAAAGGAGGATTACCTCGTGCAGATAAATCCTTGTTTATCCTCCACATTTGACTAAGAGAAATTAAAAAAGTGTCAAGTAAAGTAATAGTGGGGACAAGGAAAGGACATGATAAGATGCCGGTGTAGGGAATAACAGGGGAATGTTGATACGGTCATCTTAACATGGTGATAGAATGGTTACCAATTCCGCCGTTCCGCGGTTAGGTGGTTAGCCAATCCCCATATGGAGCTTCACTCTTAGATCGTGGTGAGTTAGCCCCCATGAGATTTGGATTAAACCACCACTTAAACCTCATCCCCGCGGCAAGGAGACCAACCTGGTGAGGCTTTTGTGTTTAAGTAACTAAGTTTAACTATGGCCTCAGCAAGCTTTTCACAAATGAAACAATTCTGGACATAGATGTGTTTAGTATGATCATGATAATTAGCGTTGTTAGAGTTTTTTTGATACTGTAAATGGTCGGCGTATTTGGGATGTTGATGGTATTTATTTTGAAAAATAATTATGTTGAGGCAACTGAATGTAATATGGAAAAGCAATGGATGCTTGCGGGTTCGTTTTCGTTAACTCCGAATGTTTATATATAGTCCTACGAAGAAGTTGTCCCCATTGTCAACTTAAATATTATTCACCAATCGCTTTCAAACATACTTGATTTACGTTGAGTGTTATATTGTTTTCAAAGAGTTGGTAGCAATTGGCTAATGATATTAGATAACATCTCATCCCACTGCAACCATAGAACTTCATTGCCAAGAGCCACACTTCGGCTTAGCCATCTGTCAAGGGTGAATTATTACTTTTAGCCTCTTGTAAATTGTTAGTTGTTCGTTGGACTCTACATATGTATATCTTAAAATTTTAAAGGAAATTACATTTTAAAATACAACGAAAACTATAAATAAAGAATGCTATTTTCTAATAGCCCAAAAATACACAAGAAAATTGACGAGCCTCTAATTATGTACCGCATCTGTGAAACATTTCCATTTTTTGTGAATGACTGATACTATTATATAATTATTAATTTTGGTCTCTTATTTATAAAGTTATGAAAAAAATGTTAGAAATAATACATTTTATTAAAAAAAAAATTATTTTAATAGATTTTGCGAGATGCACAGATTTTATCTGAACGGATGAATCATCGTGGTGCATGTGCATGCGATAATGATACTGGTGATGGAGCAGGAGTGAAGACGTCAATACCGCATAATTTGTATGCCAAGGAACTGTAAGTTCATTTTGAATAAATTTTTGAAAAGTAGATTTAGATCATTTAAACAAAAGCTTTTTCATGCCTATAATTTACAAATGCCATTATACCAGATCATTCGTACTTATAGTAAACTGCGCTAATATCGAGAACGAAGGTTAGTTTTTATTGAAAATCCATACAATTCATTTATTCAAATATCACTATTCATTCATTACGAGCCACTAATTTCATTAGTCTTTCCGTCAATTCTCAGTGTTCTCTCCGCAAAAAACCGTTTTTTGATGTAATCTATGAATTGATAAATTTTGAATATTTCCGAAAGAACGGAAAGGATAGGATGTCCAGCAAAATTCCTTCCGCATGGTTAAGAACAACAAGTAAGCGTGTGGCGTTGTGTCCGCTGAATATTTTTTCCAATTTATTACATCTTTCGACACTTAGTAATTTTTATTTCGAATTATGTCCAATTATGGAAATTTAAGCGAAACATTAAATCATTATTTAAAGTACATTTCTTTTTACCGCATAAATAATGCATAATGCATATAAGAATTATATGACATAGGACGGATAAATACACATATGAGTTATATGACATAAAACGAAGAAGAGGTTGAAATTTATTTTAGTGAGAAGTATCTGCTAGGGCTGTCGGGGTTATTCGTTTAAGTCTTCGTTTTTGCAGTTCTGAAGTGAAAAATTTACCATTTCTTCGTTTGTGTGTGTCTGTGAGTATGATTTGTGCTGCATTCTCGAATGACGTCTTCCATAAATTTAATTTTCAGGTCCCTGTGTATATCGTAATTGGTTATGTACCAGCCTGCGTTTATGATAGTCCTTAGGATTTTGAATTGTAGTCGTTGCATTATTTTATTTGCTTGCTTTCCCCCATAGTTCGATGCCATATTTCCAGATTGGAGTTATAAGAGTTTTGTAGATTAAATAAAGGGTTTTCCAATAAGAGTTGTTATTTTGATAAAAGATCAATGGTTTCGTTGTTTGTGTGGCACGTAGCGCCGTCTTTTTGAAAATAAACGTTGTCCAGATCAATACCGTCCAATTCCGGCCATTAAAAATCGTTAATCATCTCTCAATAGCGCAATCCATTCACCGTAACTGTTGCTCCAGCCTCATTTTCGAAAAAGTAAGGTCCAATGACTCCGCCGGACCATAAACCGCACCAAACAGTCACACGTTGAGGATAGAGAGGCTTTTTAACAATAACTCTTGGATTTTCTGATCCCACATCCGACAATTTTGCTTGTTGACGAAGCTACCGAGGGAGAAATGGGTCTGATCACTCAAGATGATTTTTCGAAAAGAAAATATAATATTATATATCGCAAATAATTATTTTGCTTGATTTGGAGCAGAGAGTTCGTGATGAGAAAACGTAAGATAACGATTTTTAGTAAACTTTATCCTATTTTGAATTTGTTAATAGTGCTGAGACGCGCTCTTCGCGATGCCCAAAATCCACGAACGATGAGGTTTCTTTAGAGGTTTTTGAGGAACCTGAAGTACATGTTAGTTCCCTTACAAATATTTCAAGTCGTGATATTTTGAACATTCCAAAAAGACAACTTTTGCAAATAGTGGACGATGCTTTTACCAATAACAATAAATTATAAAATTTATTCATATTCATTTATTTTTTTCCATTCTTTTTTAACAAAAACGTTTGTTGATAAGCTACATTTGTTTAAAACTATTGTTTAAAGGTGATTCAATTATACCAAAATATTTAAGTTTGAAATAAAAATACTTCAAATAAGCTTTTTTTCTTTGGTAAGAAATATAATTCATAAATATTATTTATACATAAATGGCTCCCAGACAAAGTGGTCCAGTATTCTCTTACAATTTTTTTGCAAAATTGTTTTTCGCTAATTGTTTAAGTTATTATATTCGTTGACACCCCCTTAATAAACTACCAATAACCCCACAAGACAGCTAACTACCATATAAGCACTCATATTACATCATCGCTCTGCTCATTAAACAACACATTTTCGTTCAATCCATAGGAAAGTTCTAATAGTTTCCCCTTGTCGGTATGATATTCTAACTCTCTTTTACCAATAGCAGTTTATTATAACCTAGAAATATATCTACTATGCTCTAAAAGGCAAGACAACTAATCATTTTTATTCTTACAATGTAATAACTGCTGACAACTAAACTCTTCATAGTCGTCATCACAAACTTCTCAGCACTAATAATCAAAACTCTCATTTTTGTTATCAAAAAGAATTCAGGACTGATGGGCCAAACTACTCATTTTCGTTTGTTTTATTTAGAAATATACAAAATTAATATTTTTTGTATTCATTAGAAAACTCTTACATATCAACTCGGTGATTCATCCACGGAGATTCGAACTCACGAATTTTCAAATGCTAGCCGAGTATCTACTCATTCGGCTATGGCGACCATACAACAAACATAACAAAATTTCCCACTAGTACTTTTTTCAGAGCAGCCAATTTATAAGCATACAAATGTAGATATATTTTTCACTTATATGAAATTGCTGTTAGTAAGAGAGATAGAATTAACACCGACAAGGGGAATGAATTATTTGATTTCCCCATTAGAAAATCTTGTATATGCCATTCTGATAATGCGCATGTATTAGAGACTAATAAAATACTTGTAAATGTGTTGGAATTTTTGTCGAAAGTACTCAGCACTGTCTTGTAGGGTTTCGACAAAAATTCCAACACATTTACAAGCATTTTATTAGTCTCTAATACATGCGCATTATCAGAGTGGCTTATATAACATTTTTTGATGGGAAAATGAAATATTTAATTTGATATTTCTTTCCCCTTGCCGATGTGAATTCTCTTTCACCAATAGCAATTTCATATAAGTGATATGATAACGAAAATGAAGAGTTTTGTCATCAGTGCTGATTACTTTTTAACGAATTAAACGAAAATGAGTAGTTTTTGTCATCAGTGCTGATTACTTTTTGATGACGAAAATGAGTATTTTGGCCCATCAGTGCTGATTACTTTTTGATAACAAAAATGAGAGATTTGATTATTAGTACTGAGAAGTTTATGATGACGACAATGAAGAGTTTAGTTGTCAGCAGTTATTACATTCTAAAAATGATTAGTTGTCTTGCCTTTTTGAGCATAGTAGATATATTTCTAGGTTATAAGATTATTGCTATTGGTAAAAGAGAAACTATCAGAACTTTCCCATGGCTAGAACGAAAATTTGTAGTTTAATGAGGATAGTGATGATAATAATATGAGTGCTTATATGATAATCAGCTGTCTTGTAGGGAACATGCGCACACACCCATAAACAACTTTCTTCACGTTAAATCTAATTCGTAACTATAAAAATCTGGAAAACTGTTTTTGAAAATATCACAAAAGCTATGACAGTTTTTCAAATAAATACAGAAAAATAATTTTAATTTAATTTACGTAATAAAAGAAAGTTAGAATAAAATGTGAATTAAAAAATTAAAAAACAGACAGTTTAATTTAACAACTTAAAAATCAAGTCGCAAACACAAAGAGACTTGACATTGACTTGTATAAAAGTAGAGTTCATTTACAACAATATACATATCAATCCTAGTTTAAAACTTTGTGTAAGTTAAAAAACATCTCATATTTTCATAAAATTCTTCAATTTTTTAAACATAATTTTTATAAATCTTTCGGTTATATAGAATTTTATAGCCACGCAACTATACACGCACTTGCACGCATGCAACGGACCTCTTTCTCCATTTTTTCACACACAAATTGGGAGTGAAAAGAAAATTTTCATATAAAAACATTTTGACGTTCGACGAGAATCGACCCCCAGGTTTCGTTAATACCGAGGAAGTGAAATTTTAGTCTGTTAAATTCATTTATTGTGTTTACTAATTCACCTCACTCGTACAAACTTCGTACATTTTATGTCACTATATTTAAGTTCCTTGAGTGCTACATAATATTTTTAGTACTGTGATTTGTGTGCTGTTTGTATGTAATTGTCATCGGACAGTAATTCAGTGGTTTCCTGTTGCTTTCAATATTTAGAAAAGTGTAGTTTAGTTGTGCAGTGTAGTTTACGCGATGTTCGTGATCCATTTGAAAAATTTTTATACGCATTTCGATCACCCACCGTTTCCTTACCCTTTAATTTTTTGTCATATTTAACCCACTGAACGAAACTTCTGATTTTTAATGCGCACATCGCGGTATGTATTAAAAAACAACTCCGAAGGAGTTATAGTAAAAACATTATGGTACTACATAAAAATACATAGTTCGAAAGTAGCTTGAAATGAATTGACTTTTAAATGTGTCAGAAAATCTAATTTTTTTCATACTTATTTATATTTATAAATTTTATTTTAATATGATTAAAAGAAACTATTTTTGTGAGAAAACCCGTGCACTGTTTCTCCCTATTGCGGATGTCGTAGGAAAAATGTAAAGTCCAAAAATGGATTCCTCATATCAAAAGATCCTTTGTCACGTTTTTATAAAAAATTTAAACACTTATGTTCGATTTTTTTACAAAACTATATGAAATAGGGCGCCACTAGGGAAAAATAAATATTTTAGCAAGCACGAAATTCATTTTAGACCCGTATTTTCTCCAGAAAATAATCTTAGAATTTTGGGTGAAACACTATTTGTACTACTAACACACTGAAGAATCAAAACAATAGAAAAAAAAAATGTTTTTTGCAGATATAATTTTTGTTCAATTGTACATAGGTATGTTTAAAATATTTAAATTATCATACAATTTTTTATTTTTTTAGGGCTTCCGAAGGTATAATATTGCCCGATTTTGGGGAATATGCAACAGGAATAATTTACTGTGATCAAAGAACTCATTCTGATGTTGAAGAGGAATTTGCTCAATTAGCACAAGAGCTGAACTTAAAAGTGCTGGCGTGGCGCACTGTTCCAACAAATGAAGAAGCTATTGGAGGTGTCGCGCGAAAATCCGAACCACTTTCCCGCCAAGTTTTTGTTGGGCGTTCATCACATCTTGACCCACAGGCATTTAACCGTCAAATATATGTATTGCGAAAACGTGCCAGCCATGAATTAACTAAAGAAGGGCGGCGTTTTTATATTTGTTCGCTATGCTCGAAAACTGTTGTTTATAAAGGATTGTTCACATCTGAGCAGCTATGGGAGTATTATACTGATCTCAAAAATGCAGATTTCGAAACATATTTGGCTTTGGTACATACACGATTTTCAACTAATACATTCCCGTCTTGGGAACGTGCTCATCCATTACGTGTAATAGCACACAACGGCGAAATCAACACTTTACGCGGAAATGTCAATTTGATGAAAGCTCGTGAAGGAGTTATGCAAAGTGAACTTTTTGGAGAAGACTTAACAAAACTATATCCGGTCGTAGAACCCAATTTATCTGATTCAGGATCATTTGATTGTGTTCTTGAATTTCTTACGATGGCTAGTGAACGATCGTTACCAGAAGCTGTGATGACTATGGTTCCCGAGGCGTGGCAAAATGATAAAACTATGCCCCAAGAAAAACGTGACTTTTATCAGTGGGCATCATGCGTAATGGAGCCTTGGGATGGGCCAGCTTTAATTTCATTTACAGACGGACGATATATTGGCGCTGTCCTTGACCGTAATGGATTGCGGCCATCCCGTTTTTATGTAACAAGTGAAAATGTCCTTATCATGGCCTCAGAAGTAGGAGTTTATGACATTGATCCATCGAAAATAGTTTTAAAAAGCCGTTTAAAACCTGGTCGAATGCTATTAGTTGACACCAAAGAGAGGAAACTCATCCAGGATGTTGAAATAAAAACTCATATTACTAGATTGCGCCCTCATTCGGATTGGCTCCAACAAAAGGTAATTTTTTTAATACATATCTTGCCCCAGATGTATTTCACTTATTTCCTTATTATCAAGTACAGAAGCGCTTAATTGTAATTTCTTACTAATTTTTTACAAGTAATTTCTTATAAATAGAAATATCCAATCATAGACACAAACTGAGATCTCGCCATAGTAAATCGAGGGAACTATATATTTCATCAAACTCAATAAATGTTCTAGCAATGTGGCTAAACTAAAAGTAATTAGATTTAAGTACGACAGTATGAAAATGATATAGAAACGTAACATCCTATTTGGTACATTGAAGCTTATCTGGTCAAGAACAGTAATAACAACGTACCTATATGAGCACTAAAGATCGGGTCCGCCTGAGGGAGTCACAAATAAGTAGGATTTAGTGCTCTCAATTTCTACAAATGAAGGTCTATTGGAGAGATACTTAATAATGAGTGGAAACACAAATACATATTTAAGCTTTAATAATGAAATATTGTGTGTATCTACCAGTAACCGCTCTTAAATGATGAGATTCAGATTGCCAAATTGGAAACGTTGAAAAACAAAAGTATGTTGATGTTTTGAAAAAAATACTTAGTCCGTCAAGGTCACTTTTTCAGGGAATATTCTGGGGAAGACATGCCATTAATGGCATCTAATTGCGTCACTTACATCACTCCGAAGTCTATGAATTGTGTTCTGGAAGCAAAAGTTGGCATGCCACCGCTTACACAATCAGAATACAGAATCAAATTCATTAAACTTCTCCATAAGCTTGATATACTTTACTTTAAAAGTGATGCTACAGGGTCCGGCACTCGAAGGTTTTACGTTGTTTTTTTCGTCTGCTCAGTTTCAGTATAACAGGGTAGCTTATGCAATCGCACAGGGGGTAAAAAAAGATTACTGTCTAAAACTTTAAAAATATTAAGTAAAAAAGCTCCGTAGAATCCGCAGACATTTTTTAATGAAAATACCCATTTCAATCTATTCTTGATATGATTGAATTTAAAACGTCAAAATTTGCATATCGAAAATTAAAAAGACGGGAACTATTATTACAGGTGGAAATCACTTAAAATGCAGAAATAACCATATCCATTCTTGTCATACAAATAAAACAAGTTATCGAATTGAGCTGCGAATAAGGACTAGGTTTCGAAGATACTAATACAGAGTTTTTTAAGTAGAAAGGCTTTCTCCATAAGCTGAAAAACTGAAGAATAAAGGGACAGCTGGAAATGGAAGTGTAAATAAGTAAAATTGCCGTTTTGGTTACCTAAAGGACAGAACCCACTATAAACACCAATTCATAGTCCCAACGTGACGGTTTGGAGTGCATTGTCAAGCAGTGGAATAATTCAAACTTATTTTTTTTGTAAATCGTCTTCAAGCAACGGTGGCTTTTATTAGAGCACGCTGCCAATAAATAGAGAACATCCGTCCTTTAGTACACACATAGTTTTAGCAAGGGGGTGCCACGTCCTAGAGAGACCATGACGATACTGAGCGATTTCTTCTCTCACCAACTGATAAGGCATTTCGGTGGCCAAGATATGTACCATCCAGGATTAATGGCATCCTGACATCACTACTCATGCGATCGGCATGGTGTACATGGGCCAAATTCCAAGAATGTATCCGACGTAACGGTAAATATTTAGAGGAAATAATAAAAAAAATTGATCCGCGATTGCCTTCTTGCCTTCTTTGTAATAGTTATTGAAATAAACTTTTATCATTAGCAATTGTTTTTTAATCGAGCTTCCTAATTTTGCCACCGGAAACCATGTATACAAAATATTTTTAAAACCTATGATAGTATCATATAAATGTCTTAAAGGAAGAATTTTAAGATTTCCAAAAAAATCAATGGAATTCTCGAGAAGTTAAAGACAATATTTAATATATTACCTCTTTAATACTTTCCTCGTGACACTCTTCTGCAATGTTAAAAGCGGTGGTAATTTGTATACGCACCTCCTCAGCAGCTAATACCATGTGGTAGTCTGAAATGACAAGAAGCGTAACATGGAGAACACTTCTGAAGTCAAAAAGTGGTGAATTTGGCGATTCCTTATTCGTCAAACTAAAAAACATAATCTTTTATTTGCCACTAATTAACAGTTTATGTTCTTTAAACCAAGTCCTCAATAGGTGGACATGATTCATCCCAACTACCAGCTGTAACTTTTTCCACGCAGGATGAGAAGAAAATGGAATTTATATATATTAAAAATAGTATAGAACCAGGGACTGAGCCTCGTCGGACACCTAGTTGAATTGCCAGAGATTTTGACTTTTTGAGTTTTATTATATAAATAAGATTTGAACTAACTGTAAATAAATTCCCGAAATCCCAAGGAGATATGGCAGCTTATCTGCAAGAATGTATCTATCAATCTTATCAATTGCCTTTTCGATATCAACAAATACGCCCCACATTTTTTCTTACTATCCAAACCCTTATAAATAAAGGAATTAAAGTATGAAAGAGCATGCTCAGTTGAGCGACAAGATGAGATCGAAATCCAAACTGCAAAGGACTAAAGGAATTTAATTTCTCCAAATATGATAAAATTCTGCCTTTCCATATTAGCTTCTGCCCTTCATTCTTTCTACTCGCGGTAATAAAAGTGAGATTCTTAAACCTCTTACATTAATGTCCGTCCGTGCTACCCCAACAAGTGTGGTGGGAATTCGTGTCGGTACCAATGATGATACCACTTTTCCTTCATTCGGAATCAGTTAATCGGCTTTCCTTAACAACATTAGAGGTAGCTCCAACTCTGGCATTTTCCGGTGGGGTCCACTGAGCATCGCTGAAATTTATCAAATGAATGTTTTTAGTTCTTTTCTGATGAGTATGTACGATTCTAGGTTTACCTGCACGGCTGTATATCATTAGTATCAGGTCAGTCCATAAGTTCGTGCGTATTTTACCCATAATTTCACTTTTGTACGATTTTTGCATACACAAAATTATTCGCGGAATAAAACGGAACTATTTATATTTTCTTTGATATATTGTGCACTCAACAAGTGATTTTAATCGCGGATAGAAGCACGTGTTGTTAAAAAATAAAATGGAATCTGCGAACGCATATAAAAGGCATATTTTGTATTTTTTTTTATAAAATTGGTAAAAATGCAACAACTGCTGTTGCAGAAATAACCACTGTTCACGGAGAGGATACCATGAGTGTAAGGACTGCGCAAAAGTGGTTTTCAAAATTCCGAAGTGGTAACTGCGACGTGGAGGATGCCCCGCGTGCTGGTCGTCCTGAAGTCTTTAACTCGACGCCTTGCTCGAACACGTGGAAGCTCAGCCAAATTTGACAGTTGATAGATCGCTCAGAGGTTAAATTCATAGCATGGAACAGTTCACAGGCACCTGGTTTAGTTGGGAAAGGTTTCAAAGCTGGTAAAATGGATTCCCCACAGACTTTTCGTCGCCAACCTTCAGCAGAGAGTGAATGTGTGTTCTCAGCTGCTGCAACGGCTTGAAAATGAAAGTTTATTGAACCATATCGTTACTGGTGATGAAAAATGGGTCCTTTACAATAATCTTGTTCGCAAACGCCAATGGTTAGATAAAGATGAAACATCAGAACCGACCCCTAGAGATGGCCTTCACCCCAAGAAGATTCTCCTGTCTGTTTGGTGGGAGATGGCCGGTATTGTTTATTATGAACTCCTGGAACCAAACCAGACGATAACTGCTGATTACACTGGTTTACAGCCAAAATGCACCAGAGACGCCGTTATGAAATTCCTATGTAAAATCACCGTCTGATTCCGAAAATCAAGGTTATTTTTTATTCTATGGTAACGTTTTTGAGATATTTACGAATTACCGTTATTTCAATAAAACAAAAAATTGGGCCCACTTAATCATATATATCTCGAAAACGAATTGAGCGATTTCAAAACCGTTTAAAGCTTTTAAAAGGTAATAAAATTTCTTATAAACTGTGTGTAAAACACTTTTTGCTAGGTCCTGCAGATTCAAAGATAACGAACTATCATAACGGATTTTTTAAATTTTTTTTGTAAAAATATAAAAAAATGTGTACTTTGAGAGAAAGGATCTCGAAAACTGTTTACTTTTTCGTGTATTTTTTGTTTTCACTCTAAGCTCTGTTTTATTACAAAAAAAATAAACTTTGGTTAAACAAAATCGATGAACTAATACAAAAGTTACAAGCATTCAAGTAAATATATCCATATAGTAAAACTTAAGTACCCTACAAATAATAGCATATGTACATATGATTCTTAAACTATCTATTTAGGCGACATTTACACCAATGAAGTGGAGGGAACCAACTTGCCATTCAACGGACTGCTATATTTATATTTGAGGTTGGAAAGTCTAGAAAAGTAACCTATGCGAGCATATCTACAGTGTCATTACCAGAACTAAATTCAACGGAAGCTACATTGCCAGAATCAAATTTAACTTTAGTTTCGGCTCCAGTTTCATTGTCAACAGCAGTATCTGATTACGCAGCATCATGTTGTACTGAATTGCAAACGGAAAACGAAAGAAACCCTTTGTCACAAGCACAACTCACTGATTGGATAAGGGATTTGGAATTGTCAAAAGAAAATGCCGAACTACACGCCCCCCGTATGCAACAATTTAAATTTGTTTCATCCGATGTTAAGGTAACATATTATAGGACTCGTCACGAACAATTCTCCCAGCACTATACGAAGAAGGACAGTGTTTGTTATTGCAAAAACATTGCTGGTCTATTTAAACAGTTTGGTGAATCATATGATTCAAAAGAGTGGCGATTGTTCATAGACGGCAATTAAGGCCGTATTATTGCATATTGGCAACCAAAAGCCATCTATCCCGATCGCGCATGCAGTAAATACGAAGGAAACATATGAGACAATGCAAAAATTGCTTAAATTCATTAAATACGAAGAACATGATTGGAAAATATGTGACGATCTAGAAGTCGTTGGAAAGCTATGTGGTCTACAATCTGGATATACAAAATACTGTTGCTTTCTATGCAAATGGGATAGCCGAGCACGTCAAGAACACTACATCATAAAGGATTGGCCAGAACGAATCGAGTTTCAAGTTGGGGTGGATAACATAAAATACTCACCACTTATAAAAAAGGAAAAAATAATTCTACCTCCGCTCCACATCAATCTCAGCCTTATCAAAAACTTTGTCAAGGCTTTGGGCAAAGAAGGCGAAGCTTTTCATTATTTGAAAACAATCTTTCCACAGATTTCAGAAGCAAAAATATAGGAAGGGATTTTTGTGGGGCCGCAAATAAGGAAAATAATGGCCAATACCCATTTCAAAGAACTATTGTCACCAGTGGAGGCAGCGGCGTGGGACTCTTTTGAAAAGGTCGTTACTTCTTTTTTAGGCAAATACAAAAGTCCTAACTTCGAGATGATAGTGAACGATTTAATCAAAAACTATGCAGAAATGAGTAAATAAAAAACACATATAAGACCGTTTTCTCAGTTAACTTTAAAACTAAACAAAAAATTTGGAAGCAAATTTTTAAATTTACATGAGAATATATAGCCCTTAATCTGAATTTATTGCCCTGCTCCGAACAAACAAGAACGACCAAAATTTGTTCTGAATTGGAAGATTAATGTGTCACTTATGTATTTATCTAATTCCCTTTTTAATTTTCTTTCAGGAGTAAATATGTCTTTAAAAATTCATTTCCTCCACTCCCATTTAAATTTTTTCCCGCAAAATCTTAGCGACGAGCACGGCGAAAGGTTTCACCAGTAAATGAAAATGATTGAAAGTCGGTATCAAGGATTCTGGGATGTCGCTATGATGGGTGACTACTGTTGGTTTCTCATAAGAGAAACCGATCCTTATATAAATTTGCGTCAAAACAAGACACATAACTTTTTCAATTATAAAATAAGATCATAGAGTTAAGACAGAGTCATATGTACATATGCTATTATTTGTAGGGTACTTAAGTTTTACTATATGGATATATTTACTTGAATGCTTGTAACTTTTGTATTAGTTCATCGATTTTGTTTAACCAAAGTTTATTTTTTTTGTAATAAAACAGAGCTTAGAGTGAAAACAAAAAATACACGAAAAAGTAAACAGTTTTCGAGATCCTTTCTCTCAAAGTACACATTTTTTTATATTTTTACAAAAAAAATTTAAAAAATCCGTTATGATAGTTCGTTATCTTTGAATCTGCAGGACCTAGCAAAAAGTGTTTTACACACAGTTTATAAGAAATTTTATTACCTTTTAAAAGCTTTAAACGGTTTTGAAATCGCTCAATTCGTTTTCGAGATATATATGATTAAGTGGGCCCAATTTTTTGTTTTATTGAAATAACGGTAATTCGTAAATATCTCAAAAACGTTACCATAGAATAAAAAATAACCTTGATTTTCGGAATCAGACGGTGATTTTACATAGGAATTTCATATCGGCGTCTCTGGTGCAGAAAAAAAGTTGAAATTTGTGATCCAGTGTTATTATTCCCCTCAGCTATCAAACCTGAATGAGGCACTTAAAAAAAATCGACCGTCTTTAGTGAATAGACGCAAAGTTTTGTTTCACCACGACAACGCAAGACCTCATACCGCAAGGCAAACATGAGGCAAGCTGAACGAGCTCGGATGAGAGCTAATGCCACATCCACCATACTCTCCGGATATTGCACCTTGTGATTATCACCCTTTAGGTGGACTTCAATCCCATATGAGTAACAAGAAATACTCCTCAAAAGAATCTATAAAAAGGGATATCGCGCAGGAACTTATGAACGGACCTGATACATAGTTTTGGTCGTGATTTTAGAAATACGTTTACTGTTCAGCCACGGCTCCTGTATCAGGACTATGTCGGCTCCACTATACTCAAGGTGGGGTAGTAAATTGACGGACGCTATCTTAGAATGCTGAAGATTTATCTGAATAATATTATCATCGATAATCCTCTCCAACACTTCCAGGTAATCGCCTTCACTATCCGAGGGCAGAAGCGTCTCCTCATTCGCCCTGTCGAACAGGTACCCGATACTGAAGACAGACTTCATATTGTCTTGACTTATTCAACGTTCGTTCCTACGGGAGTTTCCTCTACCATGAGCCTAATTTTCCTGCTAAAGGAAAGATCTTAGCTAAATAACGAAATGGTTTTCACTTCTGTTTAAGAACATTTGGTACCAAAAGACTAATTGTCTTGGGTTACATTGTTTTTATTTATTTAGCAGCAGAATATGGTCACAATAAGCTCTTGATCTCATGTTAAGTTTGCATTTTTGAGTTGCATTTTTTTCAAAAAACCACTTGGTCTTAAAAAAATTCAAAGCTGACAACAGTCGAATTCAAATAACTATAAGATTTACAGAAGACTTTCAGAAGAAATACTTGACCGATATTTTTCAGGAATCGGAACTTATTTTGTCATCGAAATGTCATTGTGTCGAAATTGTGTAGTAAAAGTCCCTTACTCCATACCTCCCGAGATGGGAAGAGAGTCGCAAAATTCCTGTTGAATGTCACTGTTGGGGTGATGTAATCAGTCCTCTCCGGAGTGAACTGAGTTCGTCGCAATAATAGACTGGCATAACCATAAGTTTTTCCCTCCAGCGACCCGCTTCAGTTAACCTAAATGCACTCATGGTAGCCATCTTCTTGATATGTAGATCTACCGGAATAACATATGTATGTCAATGCGCACTAAGGGCTTCTCTAGGACATGATCTAAATGCACCGACCGCAATTGCACAGGTTGATCGTTGTATTCTGCTAAGTACAATAGTTTGATATTTTAATCTCTTCCAAGATCTTTTCACAAAACTACCGATCCGTATGATAAAATTGGTCGTAATAACCGCCTTATACAGCCAATCATACGTTTGCAGGCATGCAGAGCAATTTCTGATTTCCCATTTTTCAGTGTTCATTTTCTATCTAAGTTTGGAGACCAAGATTATTTCTAACTACTTTGCATTGGATGAAATGGGGAGAGTTTATCCATTAATTAGTGGTAGGGCAAAATTGGGTACCTTGTATTTAAGGTAAAAATCATAAATTCTGTTTTACATGTGTTCAAACTTAAGCCTCAGCCCGTAGCTGAAAAGTTGAGCTCATCTAGCGTCCTTTGAATGATTCCACTGATCGCTTTAGGACACAGTCCTGGTGCCATTACCACCAGATCATCAGCATACCACAGATAAAGCCGTATTTCAGAAGTGTTTAATTTGGGAACTCACCTTGTATGAATATTGGGTAGAAAATAAAAGTTAAGCTGTTCTGCGATCTATAAATGTAGGTTATGATCAGGGAAGGGGGACATTTGTCCACAATGCATTGTTTTATATTGCAGCACTTTGCGAATTAAACACTTTTTCCCCTCATGTTTATTCTAAATTGGTTGATCTATTAATATTTATTAACTTCTTTGAAATTTTTTTATTTACTGCCATGCCAAAACATAATGGAACAAAAGTTGGTAAGTTTGCAATATTACAGATGTCTGCGGAAAATATGTTGTCGTAAATAAAGCAAATTAGGTGGCAAATTAAATTAAATTAAAAAAAATGCATAACATTCATAAACATTCATATTTAATCTTGTCTAAGTTCCAAATGAATAGAAATTTTGTGTGTTTTTTTATTTAATTGCTACGCTATAAAAGCTATGAGGTTTATTACCTGCTTGACGTAAAAAGCATCTGTGGCCATCTTGTAACAAAAAATCACTTACGACAGCAGCTATTACATGAAATACGAAGGGAATAGCCACAGCAAAATTCTGGCTTTTTCTTAGGAACTGTCGCTATGATGTCGAATGATGCGAATCGTGCGCTAAAAGCCGTATTGGTCTAATCAGAATGTAACTCGAATAGAAATGACATTTTTGTAAAGCTAACGAAGACGTGACGGTCCTTAACATCAACACTAGTGATGGGGAAGGGCACAGTAAAATTATAGAGTTCTACTTAGTGCATAGCGCAGACTTTATACATGAAAATTCATCTTTATTTTAGGCTTGAGTCGTGGAATCAAAACTTCTCGTAGATTTTTTGCATGACACAGTGTTCTTCATGTAGCATTTATATAAAGGGTCTTTCAGAAGACGCGCCTCTATTTTGTTTTAAAGTAAAACGTGTAAAAATTCTTTCAGGTTTTACTATTTATATTCAAAGTACGGCTCTTAACAATTATATATAACAAATTACATAATTTGAATGGCCACCATGGGCTCGTCAACAGATAAAATCCGCCGAACAGTCAGTCGATTCTTAACTGTCCAGATATTGATGTTGAAGGTTGTTCAGCAACACATTGGGCCCAGTTTTAGGTCTTCCAGTCCTTTTTCGATCCTCGGGAGAACAAGTGTCTTGAACATTTTTCATCAACCTTTGAATTGTGGGGTCATTCGGACGACTATTTCCACCAAAAAAATTTCGAACTTTGCGATGTATTGATCGTATAATCGACCTTTTCATAAGTTTCGAGAATTTTAACGCGTGTAAATTGATTACGTAAAAAAAGGTACTGTCTAGGCACTTTTGAAAGAGCCTTTATAAATGCCTGGGTATAGTGAGACCAATAGAGATGTCCTTAAAACCCAAACTAAAGTTGTAATTTCTTTTTACCTTATTTTTAAGACGTTGGATGAATCGTTCCCAGATGTCGATATCATCTTAAAACGCATGAAAGTTTTCAGATTGTCGATTATCCAGGGATATTATATTGCGTACAGGGGTATGTGGTCCGAATTCAGAGGAGAGACCCTTTTCTATAATTTTTAATTTTTCAGTATGGTTGGCACTTTTTAGTGGGCAGCCAGTTAGCTTCATCGGCGGTCGAACTACCTGCGAAAGTGCATGGGATAAGTTGTGGCTTCCGGATAGGTTTGTGTCAAAATTGTGTCTGCCAGATGTGGATCGACTTCTGTATCTTTTGCCAATTAATTTAGTGTACGAATAGCTAGAAAAAGGACGAAATTAACGCCAATCGCGACTGTTTTTAATGTACTCGTATATTCGCATATTTAACTACCAGCCGATCTGTCCGGAAAAAAATGCTTTGTCTTTATATACGATATTTCGTACATATTTTTAATGAGGATCATGAGAATAAAATGTTAACTCTGTATATAGAACGACGTTTAAAGGGTTGTCTGAGGTTGAAGTCTAATAATAATATTAAAACTATTTTATAGCTTGCTAGCACGTTTATTAATTGCAGAAGAATAAGTTTGTGCTTTTATTCTTTGTCAAATATGAGGAATTTAAGGTTAGTGAACAATATTTGTTTGAGTTTTGGAATAATCTTCGGCTTATTCCCGTAATTTTAAAGTTGAATATTTGATTGAATCGGTTTTTTGTCTTAGATGAAATGAATGATCGTTGAACCTCTGAGTTAGAAAAGATCTCTTTGATATCCGATAGGGACGACTGTTGTGGGCAATAAAATTTTGTTTTCATTTTCTGAATGAAGAGCTTGCATTTCTGTTACTTCTTTTACTTTACGGTTGTTGTTGGTCTGTGAGCATTTGAATTGTTTTGGATAATTTTTTGTAAATTTGTCATATGAAGCATGGAATGATGCCTTTTATTACAGTAAACTCAATTGAATTTGCACTTAAAACTTTATTCATGTAAGAAGTTGACAAATAGTTTATGGACAACTTATTTTGTCTAAGTTTAGTGGCAAGATTTTAATTTATGACGTCCGCTCACGGTCACGTGACAAATACCATATTTGTTTCATTCCGGAATGAGCGATCGAGCTCTATTCAAGCTTGTGTTATGTAAATTACTAAGTTGTGTTTTGCTTTTGTGTTTGCATTTTTCTCGGCTTCGATGCAATTTTGACTCGGTAGTGAGAAAATCTTGCATCTATTATCACGTCGGACATGATTTTGCGGCTCATATATTTACATCAATGAGGTTGAGGGTTGTTATTTATATTTCTGAGCTAATAATGGAAAAATTAGCATTGGTGGTTGAAAATAGTGTCATTGGATTTCAAAATATTCTCCATGACGAACAATACAAATTTGCATTCATTTGAACCAATTTCCGAAGCACTTCGTCTATTGGCATTTCCAAGGCGTTTTTCAAATTACATATGATCCAACGCGAACACACCTTTTTTACCTTAAGGTGATCATGTTCGTCTTACTAATGGCCAAGAATGTCTTCATCTCACGGTATGTGGCATGACGATCTTCCTTAATCGTTTCGCGCACAACATCCGAAATTTGCAGCACAACAACTGATTTTGGACGACCTTTCGGGAATTCGTCGGTGAGCGAACAGTTCCACCAAGAAAATGCATTGTACAAATTTTTTAAGCTACGGCTAAAATTGTAAAAAATAATCGCACGAAAATGTTCACGGTTTAATTCAATTCTTGTCCCGAGCAGCTGTAAGCTGATAGAAACATGAAAACGTTCTGAGTGCGTTTATAGTAAATTAGGTATATCAAACATTCCAATGAAAACATTAGATGTCGCCTCACAACACTAGAAGTTCCTAAGGCCAGAAATAGAAATAACAACCATCGTATTTGCTTTGATAAAACTGCTAGACATTTTGTTATAGTGGACTGTAATCTAAAAAAGTTTATTAAAATTAATTTCATTGTTGGCCAATATTATTTCGTTTTCTTATTTAGTGCCTCCCAAGCCAGATTGAAATTATAGTCAAGTACAAACTGCTGAACGATAGTAATTGCTTGGCTGTTTTTTGGTGCATATGGTAAAACAGTTCTTGTGCTTGGAGTAGTTTCGAATGGTGTATGCACTTATAGTATATGTCCTGGAAGAACAGCCTTTGTTCATATCCCCCTGGAAGTATTTTTATATCACACGCTGAGGTCTGCATATATGTATGTATGTATATGCTTAGCTTTCTTCTTACGTTTGTGTTATCTATCCCTTCTGGAGTACAGTATGCGTACTCATTGGTTTAAATAGCTTAAGTTCATGGGAAATCAGAAGCTTTGAGATTATCAGGTAAATCGGAATTATCAGTGTCACGTATATCATCGTTTGCCGCTACGGCTAACGTGACCAAAATTTTAAATTGTCGCCGACAAAAGCGTTGTGTCCTTTATTGCAGCTTTCCTTGCGCGAGTAGCTTCTGCAGGTGTTCGTGACATTTATGCTCATCAACCTCTGGTGTCTAAACTAACCATGTTTTCATGTTTTTCCAAATATTCTTTTAAATCGTTTTTTTAATATTCCTATTATTTATTTCTTATTTATTTATTAATTTTCTGGAACACTTCATGGACAGTCGCTAGCATCAGGTGTCGTTATCGTCCAATTCTGCGCCATACAGTAGGACGGGGATAATCAGAGACTTATAAAATGTGATATTTGTTCACCAAGAGAGGACTTTACTACTCAATTCTCTACTTAGTCCAAAATAGCAGTTGTTGGCAAGAAAGATTCTCCATCGCGTTTCAAGGCTGAGGTTTTTATTGTTGTTGATGTTGGTTCCCAAGTAGACGAAGTCCTCTACTTTCCAAATTTATAACTGCCAACGGTGATTAACTATCAAATGCGTGGTAGCTTAGCAACGAAAGTCATTGACTGCAAGATATGGTGTGGCAGTAAAAAATAATATTGCTCTGTTGTAACTTTGGGCATTAAAAACGCGTTTAAACCAGCTAGCTGGCCCCCTCAAGGATCAATTTTAGGCCCACTACTATGGAACCTAATGTGTAGTACATCGGTTCAGCTGTTCTAAGACTGGATGCTTCCTAAAACCAAAGTCATTATAGTCGATGATATCGCCATGGTAATGGTGATAAAACACATCCAGGGAATCGGAAGCGAATTAGTAAGTAAGATCGAGGTTTGGTTGAACCGTCCATGAACCTGGAATTAGCTGAACACAAAACTGATGTTGTCCTAATAAGCAGCAAGAAGGCAGTAGAATTTATGAATGTTAATGTATACTCGTAGACTGTAACTATCAATTCAAAATCCGATATTAAATTCCTAGAGGTGATGATTGATAGAATTTTAAATTTTAAAATTCACCTAAACTATGCCGTGATCTGGCACGAATAATGCCAAACAAGCGTGGCCCTAGCTAGCAAAAGAATCCTTTATAGTAGGGTGGTCAGCTCCGTCCTTTTGTACACCACACTAATACGCAAGGAAACGTGCTTCCTGTAAAGGAGCACAACAAACTGTCCAGCAAACAGTTTCTACTAGGGTGCTACTACAGATTTCACCCATGTAGACACCTGCTTGAACTAGAGCCGCCTCCGAGGCACGTCAGGAGGCACCATATCAACTCCTTCGATGAGATCCAGGACAAAACAAATCGACAACTACTGGACCGGGCAGTGTTTAGACAGACAACGACATTCATCGGGAGACACTTGCCACCTTCTTAAGCTCCCGACCCCCGAATGCCGTGATCGGAATCCGACTACCACCCACAGCAGATGAGAGAGACCCGCGTAACCTTGGCACAATTACGTGCTGGATACTGTAGCAGGTTAAACTATTTCTATTCTCCTATTTATCCAGAATTGACCCCGACATACCAAACATATGAGGCACCCCGCACGATACTAACCACCTTTTCACATGCCCCATCAAACTCACTCATCTAACATCCCTCTCCCTCTGGAGCCAACTTGTCGAAATAACAAGTTTCAAGGGCCTACCGTTAGATGAGGTATACGAAGACGACATGTAATCTACAACGTACTGATTTGGTTTAGAAAAACTAATCAGGCTAATTATGATGACCCTACGAAACACTGAATTCAAAATTATGATACAGGATAATAAATGTGAAGCCTTTCACATACAGAGTGGTGTAAGACAGGGCGACACACTTTCATCAACAATTTTTAACCTAATGCTGTGCTGTGTAATAGATGAGGTAAACGATGCCAAAAGAACTGGACATATAATGAATAGAACAACTCAATTAATTATATGCATACGCTGATGATATAGCCATAGTCAGTAAAAGCAAGAGTGCACTAGTATCAACCTTCTCCGAAATTGAAGCAGCGACGTCAAAAATTGGACCAAAGATAAATAACTAAACAAGAATTTGAAGTAGTAAGCACGTTCACATATCTAGGCTGCAAACTGACTGACAGATAATTTAATGAGTCTTACCATAGAAGAACGAATTCAAGCACCTAAGTATGCATTCCTTACAAAACTTTTTAAATCAAAACTCCTTAATAGACTCTGCAAGCTGACACTACATATATTAAATCGTAATTCGACCGGTGCTGTACTATGGAGCTGAAACATGGACGTTGAGTGAAAAATAGATACAAAAAAAACTGCAAACATTTGAAAGGAAAGTTCTCAGAAATATATTTGGTACAGTCAGAATTGCACAAGACGAATGGCGCATATAACGGAATGACGAACTGGATGAACTTACTAATGGCGAAAATGTAGTACGTTGGATCAAAGCGCACGAATACGATGGCTAGGCCACGTTATGAGAATGGACAGTTCAAGAGCCCAAAGGGAAATTCTTGAAGCGAACGCATACAGAAATAAATCAAAAGGAAGACAGATCGAGGTGAATAGATGAAGTAAAAGAAGACTTGGAAAAGCTTAATCTAAAGAATTGGAAGGAAACGGAACGGGTAGATCAGCATGGAGGTTACTGTTCAGAAGACCAAATCTCACAAGAAGCTGTACCGTCGAACGATGATGATGACTGATAGGGTTTAGTATGCTGACAACCAGAAAATATGTATCCGATACTCTTTGGTGTTAATAAATGCTGAATGTCTTCGGTTCAAACGGCGCTCTAACTCACGTCGATATTACGTATTATTTGAAGTGCTATTTAGGAGAAAGTAAAAATAAAAAAATTAATATCTTATGTTTGATTAATAGCTGTATTTAGAGAATATGCCGCTTTCAATAATTTATTAGGTAATGTTGTTTTTTTATTATAATGTATTGCAGATAACCATTGATGAAATACGCAATGCGAATATGCATGATGAAAAAGCTGTCGATGGATCCAAGCTGACCATAGATCCTTTAAGGAACCACACTTTCGACCCTAGGCTCCTACTATTCGGGTACACAACCGAAACTATTAACATGCTTCTTGTGCCAATGTTCAAAGACAAGTAAGTACAGTTCATTAGCTGACCATATTTTAATTAATATTATTCATATTATATTGTATATAAAGCCGATATTATTTTTAAAAAATATCAAGATATAACCGAAATCGGGCGCGTAGAGTAATATTATATAATATAGATAATATAATATTAAATCGTATTCTTATGTGAAATAATATAGCAAAGACCAGGAATAGAGATATCCGAAGATCTGCTCTGGCTTTAAGACACGGGAGTGTACAGGTGAACGATTCGGCGGATTTCTTTCCATCTAATTTCGCATCTGATGATGATATGCCCGATGATGATATTGGTGATATTAAACTGAACTTTTCTTCTATCATATCTTCTGCCATTGATTTCAGCTCTTTTGTTCTCGTAGATGATAACATAATTGAAGGGATAAATAAGATTAAAATCTTATAGCATACTGATGCTGGGCCTCTTGGCAACTTTGTTTAAGAATTGTGTTTCATTTGTCCTAGCTCTAGAGCTAAATGGTCAACTTTCGGTAACACTACCGTTAATGATAAGCTCAAACACCAAACATTTGTTCTAATCAACATGATTTTGTCGCAGAAAAATATACGCTAATTGAGTTGTCCATCACCGAAGATTGTTATGGAGCATTTTGTTAATTATTATTATTATGAGGTCTTGAGGTAGAATTGGTTTTCCTTGTCTACTTGAGGGGTTGCAGTTTTATACTCCGAGTAGAAGCTTCCGTATGTTTGAGGTATTTCGAATTGGCTTTCACAATAGCGCTAATACTCTTATTAATAGAGCTCTACGGGAGTTTAACTTTCTCGCGAATTCTTTGGACCTAGATTTATATAACCTAGATCTGTACTTAAAGCAAAACTCAACGTCTATTTTATTTGCAATTATTTGGCATAATATTTAGTATGTTACTTGACATATTTAGTTCTCCAATTGATAAAGAGTGCACAAAAACATTTGTATATACCATAGCCGCTTCTGTGAACTGTACAGCGCTGTTCATAACAACAGGGACCAAAGTCGCAAATCGTTAAACTAAAATTTTTCAGTCAATATGTACTTTTTATTTCTAAAATTTATTACATATTTTTCTTTATGAACATTAAAATTTACATACCGAATAATAATGCACTACTTCTATAGTAAAAACCTAAAAAGTTGTTTAAATAAATTATGAAACAATTTTGTTTACGCTTCATAATTGATCATTTTTGGCACAATGCTGTGCGCTAGATTTCCTAAAAAAATTTAGCGAATCGTAATGTTTTTACTATGGCAAGTGCACGCAGCCGCATATGTTTATAATTTCACATATTTGGATTTGCTTAAGCCATCTTCTTGTGTGCCTGGTAATGAAGCAATTCTCTATGAAGAAATTGGATTTGGTTGAAGAAATTTCAACCACGACGCTGTACTTCGATCTGAGTCATGCTATATACATTATATAGTCTTTATAAAAATAAGTATCTAAGAGCGCAAAGTTCAAGATTTAAAAAAAAAATTGTTTATACAGTTCAAGAGTACGCCTGGAGTTAAGCAAATGCTTAGAAAGACTGGAAAATATACTCTCGTGTGCCAGAATTTGAGGTAAATCGGAGAAAAATTGAGAGAGTAATATCGCCTTAGACCAGATGAATTAATCGGGACCGTCGATATCACTTGTTTTGATCGGATAACATATTCTTCATGGTTTTAAAAATTATTTGAATCTACATTTTTTAATTTAATCCAAAACTGATGTTTGGCAATATCTCAAAAACTGCAAAAAAAAAAAAAATTGTGGTTTCTCGGGTTCAGCGATTAAAAAATTTACTAATAATTTATAAACCGTATAATCAGATCAGTCAGGGGATTTCGTAAACCTTTCAAGGTGCTAGTATCCAGTGCTTAGGAAAGATTTCGGTGGTTTACCAGATGTTTTTCTCACTCGCTCTAGTGAGTGGACCATTTGTTCCTTCTTTATTATGCTGGCAAAATATCTGGGATGTTTGTTTTTGTTTTTTCTACCTTCAAGTCAATGCGTCTGAAATTTGTTTTTTTTTATTTTTTTGATTTCGTTCTCATTTTTGTAAATCGATTTTTATTTATACATAAGTATGCCATCATGTTGAACTACAATCTAGTCAATCTAACTATCAACTTACATATTTCCGTTTTTGTCGACTTGTCATCACAGTCTTTAGCGTAGAAATATTTGTTTTCTGCAACAATTGGCGGAGTAGCTTTGTACTTGCTTTCGAAAAGGCGTAGGCCTCTACAAACGAATATATCTATTTTCATTTCATCATAAGAATTTATTTTAGCGTATTTACTTTTGATTGCAATTTTTCTCTGTCCACGATTTGTTGAGTCTTGAAATTACCTGTTCCACCGAAACCCAAGTCCCTGGCAAACACAAATTATATTCAGTTAAACTGACTTATTTGTAATCGATTTTGAGTTGTAGCGGTAATTCCTAATGTACCCACACTGCGCGTAAAATTTCGGAACACCGTCTCCTTGTCATTGTTTGTTCAAAAATTTGCGTTAAGAATTTTATAAAAGTAAAAAAGTTTTATGCAAGAAATAAGTTTTTATGTATCAAGAAAGAACACGATTTATATAATTTGGTTATTTACAACAATTATTATTAATGTTTCGTGGTTTTAATAAGTAATTTTCTAACTCGAAACTTTTCTCTTTACAGAAAAGAAGCTCTTGGCTCAATGGGAAATGACGCACCGCTTGCATGTTTGTCTTCTTTCCAACCACTACCATATGAATACTTTAAACAGTTGTTTGCACAAGTAACTAATCCCCCCATTGATCCATTTCGTGAAAAGGTTGTAATGTCTATGCAATGTCCATTGGGACCAGAAGCTAATTTACTTCAACCTTCAAATAAACAAGTACATCGTATTTGGTTAACGAATCCAATTTTAAGTATTCCTGATATAAATTTATTGAAAAGGAACACCCACAGAGGATGGAAAACTAAAGTGCTAGACATAACCTTTGAATTTGAAAAAGGGGTTAAGGGTTACCTTGATTGTATTGACGATATTTGCCGCCAAGGTTTTAATGCTGCCAGCTCTGGTTATCAGCTATTGGTTATTTCTGATCGAAATGCTGGGTGTGGGAAAGTACCTGTATCGGCTTTGCTTGCACTGGGTGCATTACATCATCATTTAATAGAAACCCTGCAGCGGATGAAGGTTGGAATTATAGTAGAAACAGCTGAGGCTCGTGAAGTTCATCAGATATGTGTACTGCTTGGCTATGGCGCCGATGCCATTTGTCCCTACTTGGCTTTCGAGTTAGCACAGGCACTTCGAGATGATTGTGTCATTAGCGCAAATGTCAGTGATAAGCAAATTTATATGGCTTATGCCAAGGCTATAGAAACGGGTGTAGCAAAAGTAATGGCTAAAATGGGCATAAGCACACTCCAATCTTACAAGAGTGCTCAAATTTTTGAAGCTGTAGGAATAGGAGAAAAATTAATTAATAAATGCTTTCGTGGGACAGCGAGTCGGATTGGAGGTATTACTTTAGAAACTGTTGCAAAAGAAGCTCTTGAGAGATATAATATGGCATTTGGTGATGGATTATATGACACCCGTATTTTGAGAAATCCTGGTAACTATCATTGGCGTAATGGAGGAGAAGCTCATATAAATGAGCCTGCTGCTATCGCAAATCTGCAAGAAGCTTCGATAAATAAAAACTGGAACTCGTTCGAAGCCTATAAAGCAGCAACCTTAGAAAGCGTACGAAAGTGTGCACTCAGAGGACAACTTGAGCTCGTAAATGATCGAACTAAAATAAATATATCCGAAGTGGAACCAGCGTCAGAAATTGTAAAAAGGTTTGTTACCGGCGCCATGAGTTTTGGGAGCATTTCTCTGGAAGCACATCAGACATTGGCTATTACCATGAATCGTATTGGAGGAAAAAGTAATACCGGCGAAGGAGGTGAAAATTCGGAGCGATACTTAGGTGAGTATATTTTTTAACTAACCTCTATCTATAATTTCGGAATATCAGTTTTTGAATTTGCAAATATATGTCTAAATATACAATATATATATATATTATCTTTATATATATATTTCTTATGTTCGTGTGTTTGTCACTGAACTCCTCCTAAACGACTGAACCGATTTTGATGAAATTTTTTGTGTGTGTTCAATGGGATTCGAGAATGGTTTAGATTCACAATTTGGTCTCCTGGAAAATGTCTAGGGTCTCGAGATAGAGACCAAAACGTGGAGCCTAGAATGTGTATGTACAATATGGGTATCAAATGGAAGCTGTTGGTGAATGCTTTAGTTCAGAGTATTTTTCACGCCGCTCCGTGACTAGGGTCTCGAGATAGAGACCAAAACGTGGAGCCTAGAATGTGTATGTACAATATGGGTATCAAATGGAAGCTGTTGATGAATGCTTTAGTTCAGAGTAGTTTTCATGCCGCTCCGTGACTAGGGTCTCGAGATAGAGACCAAAACGTGGAGCCTAGAATGTGTTTGTACAATATGGATATCAGATGGAAGCTGTTGGTGAATGCTTTAGTTCAGAGTATTTTTCATGCCGCTCCGTGACTAGGGTGTCGAGATAGAGACCAAAACGTGGAGCCTAGAATGTGTATGTACAATATGGGTATCAAATGGAAGATGTTGATGAATGCTTTAGTTCAGAGTATTTTTCATGCCGCTCCGTGACTAGGGTCTCGAGATAGAGACCAAAACGTGGAGCCTAGAATGTGTATGTACAATATGGATATCAGATGGAAGCTGTTGGTGAATGCTTTAGTTCAGAGTATTTTTCATGCCGCTCCGTGACTAGGGTCTCGAGATAGAGACCAAAACGTGGAGCCTAGAATGTGTATGTACAATATGGGTATCAAATGGAAGCTGTTGGTGAATGCTTTAGTTCTGAGTATTTTTCATGCCGCTCCGTGACTGGGATCTCGAGATATAGGTCAAAATGTGGACCCGGGTAACCTTTGGTTGTGTATGTACAATATGGGCATCAAATGAAGACGTTCTAATACCGAGAATTCCAATGATTCCACCTGAATTGCCATTTGAATTCAAGCGTTTGCAACTACCCATTCGCTTAACATTTGCAATAACTATCAATAAATCACAAGGGCGAACTTTAGAAATATGCGGGATGAATTTAGAAGAACCAGTATTCACCCATGGTCAACTATACGTTGGCTGTTCACGTGTTGGGAAGCCAACAGCATTATATATTTACTCAAAAACAAATAGAAAAACAAAAAATATTGTGTATGCCAAAGCGCTGGAATAAAGAATAAAGAAATAAATAATATGAAAACCATATCTTTTCTGTTCTAAACCATATCTATTCTATTTTAGTGTGCCCAGCGAAGCGGGCGGGGTTTGCTAGTATTTATATATATTTCGGCGGCTGCCTTAGCCGAATGGGTTGGTGCGTGACTACGATTTGGGAGAGCTTAAGTTCGAATCTCCGTGCGTGGCCATAAAAAATAGAAAGTTTTTTCTAATACCGGTCGCCCCTCGACAGTTAATGGCAAACTTCTGAGTGTATTTCTGCCATGAAAAAGCTCCTCATTAAAAATATATGCCGTTCGGAGTCGGCATAAAAATCTCTTTGTGTGTCTCGTTGAATGGAACTCGTAAAGGTTCTTAAAGCTTCGGAATAACCTTTACACCGCGACTCCGTTTTCTTGGCTTATTGTATGTATTAGTAATATGTTTCAATAACAGATTACCAAACAAAAAATAATAATAATAATAAAATTAAAAACAAACGGTTTTCACACCTTGTCAAGTTCTAACTACGCCTTAAAAACTTAAAGAGCTACTGTGTCCTGCCATCATATACAATTTATCGAAGCCTTTAGTCTAAGTTTTTGTTTGGCTTATAGCCCATGGCTAGTTATTGAGATATAGCCATATATGGCCAAAAATGCACATATTTGACTTTTTACGCTAATCTTAAAGTCTAAGTGACTAAATCAGGTATTTCACTAATCCAAATAAAATTGATCCAGAACCGTTTTCTTCCCAAACTTATGACTATAATGCAATGAACTAAAATTGTCAATTTGCCAAAAATGTCACAATCGATCCGAAATCCAGGTTGTCTCTTAAACTAAGATCCCACTACCGGCGCAAATAGCACAATCTGAGCCGATTCTTGTCGTGTTAGATAGGCGAACAATTCGTAGTTTCTCACAATAATTTTAAAAGCGATCCCATTGTCGCCGCATATTGTAACGACTCTTTTGGTGGGTGTTGGCTTTTGGGACGATATTCGGATGCGACGATAATCGGAGCTTACAGTCACAGTATAGTGCTTGATTGAAAGAGTTAAATCATATGTTGTCGTTGCTTTGGAAATTATTTTAAGGTTTTTGTTCAGAAAATGAAAAACGTACGTAAAAGAGAAAATTGCAAGGTCTTTTATACATTTAATGTTACCATCGCAGCTTGCTTTGGGTTTGTTGCCGCTGATTTTTCCCTTTTGTTATTGATATCGATTGATATATATTTGAGAGAATTGTCAACTATTTCCACCGCATGTTTGATGTAAAAATCGATAGTTTAGGGATATATAGTATATATATATATATATAGGGATATATAGTATATATATATAGTATATATATATATATATACTATCGAAGTTTAAACACAATTTACATCAAATATGCGGTGGAAATAATTGACAATTCTCTCAAACCCAAAACCTGCAAACCTAGGGTTTGGCTTTGATGGAAACGTATTATTACATTAAACTAACGCAATAGCAATGAATGAATGGATATAACCGCACCATACATTAAAAACAAAACAGATTGACCTAAGGATACGAATGAACTAAATTGGTAAAACCATGTCCTTTGCCAGGTTATGAAGTTAACCCACCATTTGTTTTGTTTTTTTGGAAATCTGTTTGTTGGAGCCCACAAGGGGCAGATAAAATTGGCGCATTGGACTTTTCAAACATTTCGAAGTACTAAATTTTCCTTACCGAGATCAGTTGTGTCCTCAATTACCTTTTCAAGGTTCAGATATCTTGCTATTTCATTCGTGGAACTATAACGTTGGCATTGCCCATTTGACGTATTGTGCGTTTATTTATTTCAATGCTAAAGTGATGTTTTAGACAGAATCTGATTGATTCATTATTATTAATACATCTCCCAACTAGATCCCTATTTATGGCTTCATGTGAGGTGTTATCAAAGGCACTTTCAATATCCAGGAAGGCACATATTGCAGCATCTTTCTTTTCTATACTGTCTCGAAGCGCATTGGTTGGTTGATACATATGTAGCTGTCTCTGTTGATAGCCACGCCTAAATGCAGTAGTTCATCTGCTAGGATCATGATCCTGATGTAGTTGTCTACTATCTTTTCTATAATTTTTAATGCAAATGACGTAAGACAAATTGGCCTGATGGGATTATCAGTTTGTTAGAAGTTAGTTGACAAAATTGATATGCATATGTACGAGGTGTGTTCGAAAAATAAGGCGAATTTTCAAATTTCGCAGGCTACGTACATTCGACTTTCATTTTAAGACCGTGATATACTCCAACCAATATTTTACATTCCTTCTTTGGGAGTGGTAAAATAAAGTTGGTTGTTTTCATGTTGCAAGTTCGCAGCATTATTTTGGCAATCGTGTGCAAGGTTGACACTTCCCATATAGACTGTGCTTCCAGAGTTAGATCCTCGTCTAGTTCAGTCTTCAAAGCTGAGAGTGACGACGTACTCTTCCTAGGCAAGCGAGTGCTTGCTTTAGCAAGCTCATCCACTTTTTCATTTCCCTCTCGCACGTAGCGCGCGAAATTTAAAAAATTCGCCTTATCTTTTGAGCACACCTCGTATTAGGACACCTAAATACATACTATGCATTTTTAGTCCTGCCGTAAGTTCTGTTGCAAGTTAAGTCCGTTATAGATATGAAATTATAATACTTTTTACAATGAAGTTAATTTTATTTAATCGTGTAAAAACGAGTATAAAACAAATGTTTAATTTTCATTCGAAACGGTCACCATTTGCTTTTACACAAGCCTTTAAACGATTAGGCGGCCATTCCGCTATTGCAGCACGTACGGTTTGAATGGCTATGAACCCAGGAATATTGTTTGTTAGGCACTGCTGGGTGGTTTTTGCCTTATAGGCCGGAGCTGAATTTTGCAGGGAGCTCCAACGATATGGATTGGAGAGAGAACTGCTCAACTGCTTCACCACGCCTTCTAAGACATCTTCCTGGTACACTTTTGCCCCGGTCTTAACCTCTACCAAACCTTTACGGAAACTGGATCGTGTCCACGCTGAGCCCTTGGAACAACATTTTTTGCGTCTTTAGAAGTTTTAGCATATATTTTGTCGTTTTACGTATTAAAAACTTCATCAACAGTGAAAATTTTCTCATCTGTGGGAATATTATTTTCATGGCCGTTGATCATGTGCCACCGAAGAAGCTGCTTGCATCTGTCGAGTAATTTTCTTCAAGCGCGTTGTCAAAAGATGACCAATTGAGCGATGAAAGGCTTTTATATGGAGATCATCTCTAATCAGTGTTGACATGGATCTGGTCGATACATTAATTTCCCTGGACATCATTTTCTGGTTTTTAAGGAGATTTCTGCGATTTCTTTTTCGAACGGCTTTTATGGCTGCACTGATTTGAACAACACGAAGACGACAACTTCTTTCTCTGTTTGTTACTTCAGAGAGTAGAAAATGCATACGAATAAAAGATAAAATAATGAAACTTTTTTCTGCGATTTTGTTCTCGCCGTATGCATTGTAAAATTTGTCACAGAATTTATGGCAAAACTAAGTATAAACAGCTGTGGTAAAAATGCAGAACAATGTATAAGTATATAGATTTCCACATATAAAGACTATGGAAAATACTAGTATGCTCAAAGTGTTGCAGTTCATCCAAATGAATTAAAAATTTCATCAATAACTTTAAAATCAGCTTGAGTGATTATTAACTATTTATATCTTGTGTTAATATCGGGGTGGCTGGGGAAAGTAGCATATTTTTGTAATACATGATTAAAGGTACATTTTGCATTTTACTTCAATATAATGCCTATTGTAACTAACTTGTAGATAGAATAAAATTAACATATCTCTATTTATGCTACTATTTCAGAAAAAGATTCATATAATAGTAGGAGATCCGCTATAAAACAAATTGCATCAGGACGTTTTGGGGTAACAGCTGCCTATCTTGCCAATGCTGATGACCTTCAAATCAAAATGGCTCAGGGGGCTAAACCTGGAGAAGGAGGAGAACTTCCTGGTTATAAAGTTACCAAAGAAATTGCGAAAACTCGACACTCTGTACCAGGTGTTGGTCTTATTTCACCTCCACCACATCACGATATTTATTCCATTGAGGATTTGGCGGAGCTTATCTATGACTTAAAATGTTCAAATCCCAATGCAAGGATCAGTGTCAAGTTGGTTTCTGAAGTTGGTGTTGGAGTTGTTGCATCTGGCGTTGCTAAGGTTCTTTTTATTTTTAAATCAAGTACTTATTTTATAACTTTTTCAATATTTTCTAAAGGGGAAAGCCGAGCACATTGTTATTTCTGGTCACGATGGAGGTACTGGAGCGAGCTCGTGGACTGGTATTAAGCATGCTGGCCTTCCATGGGAATTAGGTGTAGCTGAAACACATCAAGTTCTTGTTTTAAACAATCTACGTTCAAGGTAAACTTAAAGCACTTATGATTTGACCGATTTGTTTATATAATGGGAAAATTTTAGACATTTTCTGAAAGCAATTTTGATATATCCGATTGTCGAACAAATTAAAAATAACGCACATACCTTTCTTCTCTCGTTGGATATATAACTCGCTGTTCAACTTTCGCGGCTCTAATCTTAGTGAGTAGCTATCCCTATGAAGTTTATCCAATTTTTTTGCAATTCTGCTCTGGTTTCTAAAATGATTTGATTTGAAATGCAAGACTACTACATCTGTTTCCCCAACCCAGATTTGAAACTGCCATGGAATGGGATCACTAAATTTTCAAATTTGTTTTAGGTTTTAAAGCTTTTAATAAAGGTCAATCGAAAACGATTATTCTTATTTCTTGCTTTTCTCATACGATCAACTTAATCGTAACTGAATCCATTGATGAAGCAAACAATTGTAAAATTTCATTAAATTAGTGTACGGCGGATACTAAGTTATTATGGCTGATACTAAGTTATTATGGCTGATACTAAGAAAATGTTTTTTGTAGATAGTTACATATCTATATATAGCGCTAAGCAAATTTATTCCAAGCATTAGTTGCGCTCGATATGTAGCTGAAAATATAAACCCAAAATGTAGTGGAAGGCAACAAAGAATATTAGGCATATCAAGTTTGTATATATGTATATATAATAGGCGTGTTCACCCCTTTTGGGTGCGTGCGTCCTGATGTTGTTCTACAAGAGGAGGGATCTACTGGTTTAAGCCGACTCCGAACAGCAGATATTTTTTATGAGGAGCTTTTTTATGGCAGAAATATATTCCGAAGTTTGCCATTGCCTGCCCAGGGGCGACCGCTATTATAAAAAAAACTCTTTCTTCATTTTGGTGCAGGCGGGAATCCGTTAATCCTTTTCTTTTTAGCATGTTTGAAACAGGCAATCTGATTTTGATCCATGTTGGAATTTTTTGCAGTATTGGAGATATTATTGTCTTCGGTGATTGAAGTTTTGAATGAAGAGAGGTGTATACATTTTTTCGCAGCAACTAATTCCAGTTCATTAACTACTGTTCATGCCAATCGCAACAGTTTGACATTTTTGTTTTGCTTTTTGGGTTTTGTATTAACCACAGCAGCCCACTGTGCGTTAGTTTGCGATTGAGTCGCAGCGGCGGAAAACATAACAGCGGAACTTAGTTCGGAGACTAGTTCGAATGACAGGAACAACGCAAATTCCGCAGTCGGGAAATTATTTTTTTATTGGGTTTCATCTGAGATTCTGTGTCTTTGAGTCATCCATTGAACAACTCATTCTAAAAGTTATTCGACAAATTACCACCAACTGCAAAAGTCATAAATGACAGCAACACTGACGTTAAACCAATCGACTACGTAATAAAAGAACGAAGTGAAGGCGATTATATTTTCTACAAATCATCTGGTAACGTCATGAAGGCAGACGAAGATATAAATTATCCTATCGAGCTTTTAAATTCGTTGGATCTTCTTGGATTGCCACCCCATAAATGATCACTCAAGGTCGACGTGCAAATTATTACCTAGCTGAACATTATTCAAATGACCCCGATTGTAATACGAGGCAGCCATTCTTAATGGAAAATAGGAAAGGAGAAAATATGCTGATATTCCTGTTATTCTCATCGATAAGCCATTTGATTTCAAACGACTGCCGTTCGGACAACCAAATAATGTATTTGTTTTTGCTGGAGACGGAAAAACAAGAAATATTGCCCTTCATGAAGCACTTGAATAATAAAGTACCTAATAACATATTTATTATATATTAATTCTAATAAATAAATAAACCCAGTTCGATTTGGCAGCTAGAGATCATATATATGTTTTCCACATGATTTTTCACGTAGGAACTAGTTCTAAAATCTGAAGAATTGATTTCTTTTGCGCTATCGTCCGCACTTCCTTACTAACTCCATTATCAAAATTCGTTTTAAATATTTCCACAATTACTTTTCTATGACAGCAACGCGCCAGGCACCCGCTAATATACTTACAAGTATATACATACATATACATACTTACATATATATAATACTATGTATTGCCATTTGTAGAAGATATTGAAATTTCCAGTGTAGGCAATAAATTTTAAACTCAATGTCGAAAGGAAATTATTCATAGATACTTTAAGCAAATAGTTTTTAAATTCGGAATCTAGCGATTAATATAATTTTTAAATTCTCTATTCTATTTCAGGGTAATACTTCAAGCTGATGGGCAATTACGTACCGGTTTCGATGTTGTTGTGGCCGCATTACTTGGTGCTGATGAATTTGGTTTCAGTACAGCTCCTTTAATTGTCATGGGTAAGTACGGCTTGATATGTAAATATCTATAAGTATATCAAAAATGTTTAGAGGCATGTGGTATTAAAAAGCTATGAAATGCAACTGTTCTCAGTAGCTCCATTGTTTTTAGTTCTTTTTGTTTCCAGCATTTTGGTGTTTAGCTGGGATTTCCTAAGTATTTTCTAGTACAGAATATTATTTTCTGGTCAGTAAGGTTATTTTTCATTGTTGCTTTCCACGTAACTCGCTAAATGGCCTAGTATTCTTTTGTTGGTCGGATGCAAAAGAATACAACCTTAAAGAATTACAAATTACATATATCAGTATATTTGGATCGATTGGAATGGGCGGCAGCTTGGCAAATAAATTTAGTTCTTAACATCCTTGATTCACCTGATCATTTCCACTAATCTTGTAGTCGTGACAAAGGAATTAATTTATTCATGCTACCGCATTATGCTAGCAAAATTATATTGTGATGCATTAGTAAGAGCGTATGAACATATTCGTTATATATACTTGTATATACATACATATATAAGAAGGAAGTTTTTCTCAAAAGTAGGTATTTTTACTTTGGCGAGTCCTGGTTTTGACCAAAAATCTGGTCCTATTGGATGATACGAAGTTCTTCAGTTTGCTATTTCGTCGAACAGTTTTTACCCTGAAACACCAGCAATATTTGTATATATAAAACTTCGAGACTTTTGCTCAATACTCGTCACTCGTAAATTTGTTGTTGGTTGGTTTATGTGGTGATTCATCCAGAATCCAACTAGGGTTTCCGCACCATTTTGTTGCCACATCCTCGTTACCAACTTGTTTACGGTTATTTACAGCATGACTTTATTCAGTCTGTGCGGTTCCGGAACTTTATTAGGTTGTTGACATCTAAGGCAGACAATTGTTCGAGATTCACGAATAGCGGTTTGCCCAGCGTTGACATTCTATGCTACCATAGGGCAGGGCATTCACATTCCGGTTGTTTACAACTGTGACATTGTGTGTTGTGAGGGATGCCCATTTTGGCTGCTTGTTCTCCGAAAGACTAAAAGCAGTTATGACTACCGTCAGTCTCCACGTTTCCACGACAGTCGGTTCTACATTACAGAAACGACCCGGATTTATATCCGGCTAAGGACTGTCACTCCAGCAGCATTCCCCGTATGTAAGTATGGGGAATGTTTATACTGCTACAACAACAACAACAACCGCGAGTCTCCATGCATCCCGTCGTTTCACGCTTATCAACGACCACGTTTGTTTGAGGTTGTAGATGGGCCATAGCGTTCTGCTAATTTTGCATGTCGTCTAGTCTCTATTTCTACAATCCGCGCTTCGGAGGTAGTTTGTTCCACCAGTTTAGAGGTTGTTGTAGCTGAATTCAGTGCCTGGATTACAGCTTGGCTATCTAAATTGCCAGTACTTCCGCCTGGAAGATACTGCAGGCATTAGGAAGACGTACATATTTTTTCTATGAGAATATATACCTGCTCCAACACCACATTCCATTTTAGATCGATCTGTATAGACTTTAGAGTCGAAGTTGTTTAGTCAGAATCCCTTACTCCATTCCTCTTGAGATGGAAGAGGGTGACATAATTCCTGTTGAATGTTACCGTCGGGATGATATAATCAGTCCTCTTCGAAGTATACTGAGTTTGTCGCAATTATTGACTGGCATGACCATAAGGTTTTTCCCTTCAACAACCCACTTAATTTAACCTAAATGCTCCCATGTTTGTCAACTTCTTGATATGTAGATCTACCGGAATAACGTGTGTCAGTGCTTTAAGAGCCTCCCTAGGACATGATCTGATTGCACTAACCGTTATTGCACAGGCTGATCTTTGTATTCTGCCAAGTAATCTCTCTAGAGCTTTCCACCAAACCACCGAGCCATACGATAAAATTGGTTGTATAACCGCCTTATAAAACCATAATGTATACTTCAGTTGAAGACCCCATTTTCTTCCTAGCATACGTTTATAGGCATATAAAGCGATATCTGTTTTCTTTACCCGTTCTTCAATGCTTCATTTCCAGCTAAATTTGGAGACCAGAATTGCCCCTAAGTACTTTGCAGTGATTGAAAGTGAGAGAGTTTGTCCGTTAATATTTGGTAGGGTAAACATTTGTTACCTTACATCTGCTGATAAATAGCATAAGTTCTGTTTTACGCGCATATAAACTTAGGCCACAGCTTGTGGCCCAAGAGTTTAGCCCTTTGAATGATCCCACTGATCGTATTGGGTCACAGTCCTGATATTATTAGGACCACATCATTAGCGTGCTCAACCACTGGAAGTACTCCTATGGACCCTCTTAGTTATGTTGATATTACTCATATTAGCTCTAATGATCGTGGTTTCTACCATAGAGATGATCCAATTGCTTATACAATTTTCCACCCCTAAGTCTATTAACGCCCGTTGGATAGCATGAGTGCTAACGTTATTAAATGCGCCTTCTATATCTATAAAAGCTGCCATGGCACTGTTCATTTACTAGAGACCCCTCTATTCGGATTACCTCGTAAAACGCTGTCTCCGTATATTTGCCTTTGAGGTAAGCGTGTTGTGCAATGGATATACCAGAGTTCCCCAGCGAGCTTCTAATCTGTATGTCTAAGACTATTTGGCCTAAAGTCCTTCGCTGATTCATGTCCCCTTCTACCTATCATGGTGCGAAGACGACTCTAACAAGTTTCCAGCTATTTGGAATATAACCTAGATTTAGATACGCTTTGATAATTTCCATTAGCCATGGTGGAATACTATCAAGAGTCTCTTGTAACATCTTAGGAAAGATCCCGTCAGGGCCTGGATATTTGAAAGGTAAAAATGATTTGTGACTATTACATCGGTAAGATGCTGTGGGTCATAGCGGCCGCCGGATTCTTCCAACATCGCTATCGTAAGCGCTACACCCCGAAAACTGAGTGTTTTAAAGAAGTTCTAGAGCTTCTTCCGCCGTAGAAGTCCAAGTGCCATTTGGTATCTTTACCCAAGAAGCCATTGAATGATCTTTGTGCAAAATACGGCTGAGCCTCGCAAAATCTCTGGTAGATTCGATAGAAGAACAAAAATCTCTCCAGCTCTTTTTCTTGGCGGCCTAGTTGCCTTCTTGTACTGTCTCCGACTCTCTCTGTACAATTGCCTGTTACCTGTTGAGTAGCTGAGTTTAAAATTTGGTCTGGCTTCCCTTAATTTTAAAGCTCATTGCTCCACCAAGGAGGATAGGATTTTTTGCTATATTTTCTATATTCTATATTTTATTTTCCAGCTTAACACAAAAAAAAGTATAACCTCTGCCAAACATCCCTCAGAAGATATACGCCCGAATTATGTACAAGATGGCACAAAGTTAGTCATTAAATTTTGTTTTTGAATAACTTTTTTGTTAAATAAAAATAACAATTATGTGGAAATCTTTATTTTGACCTTTACGTGCTCCATTGCATGTCTGTTTGTATACTGCAGCTGACTAGTTCATAAGTGTGAAATATGATTGACGTGTGACAGCATTTGCAAAAATCATAAATCTTCCGATAAGGTGATTAATTTTACAAAAAATCTGCGTTCACACTTTGTACTAAAACATTAAATTATAAAAGTATATGAATCTAAAAATTAGCAGCAATTTCCTTTTACTAATAAAAGGCGATTATTCGAAGAGTCGATGCGCAAAATTTCGCACAATTTCAGTTGCGGTTTTGTGAGATAACAAGATTAAAGTAACGATACTCAAATAAATTTGGCAGAAAAAGTGTGCGTTTTCTTTAAGAATAATGAAAGGAAAGTAATATAGAAATTCGGGAATTCAATAGCTAGTCAGATAGCCATGTCTTCTTATGACCTCTAATAAGGTAATTTTTCATTGACCCAACTAATTTTGCATGTAGTTGTTCTTGTTTTTCGAAGTAGTCCCTTCCCCTATCGCTTTCCTACGTCCAGTGGGGTCCAGTTCGTATAATAATAACATAATCAATTTTATGTGGTTTTTATTTTATATATTTATATAACAAAATTGAAATAATAATTCAAGGATCTTTTAAAACTTAAACTAGTGATAAAAGGAACAAATATTTATGTGTAATACCAATTTGTAATACTCATTTTTGCATTAACTATAGTTAAGTAAAATTTAACAAGTGGCCAACACTCTTTTGCTTTATTCCTATATTATAGTAATAAAAATATGCTTATAATTTTTTAATTTCAGGATGTACCATGATGAGGAAATGCCATTTAAATACTTGTCCAGTGGGAGTCGCAACACAAGATCCTGTACTACGTCGGAAATTTACCGGCAAACCCGAACATGTGATCAATTTCTTTTTCATGCTGGCAGAAGACGTAAGTTTATTTAATCTAATAAAATTTGGTACAAAATTTCAAACGGCCACACGGCTTCTTTCCAACGCGCTTAGACCCTTTCTGGACTAACTCGTCCTGCATCCATTGTTAAATTTCACAGCTAGCAATATAAGCTCAAAAATGGGCTTCATCGCTGTACAAAATTCGCGTGCCCAAAATGCGGATTTTTCGTGAGTTTTTCAAAAGCCCGCCCCTACGACTTAAATTATGACGCTTCGAAGATCGACCGACTTAAAATCTTGGACTAGCTGTATTTTATACGCTTTCAAACAATCTTTGCGTAAAATTGCCGCAGTAGTACCATAAGGTAGGCCAAGGTGTTGAGATTCGCGCCGGATCGATTCTTCCGGGTCCTCGGCAAAACTCTCTTTTACTCTTTTAATTGGTCGAGTATCATCCAATAATGTAAAATTATTTTAAATTTTGCCGATGATTTGCCGAATTGTGCGTTCGGTAAGACAGTTCTGTACACTATAAGTTGGCCTCAGCGCACGATGAACACTTTACAGACCGTCGATTTTCGTAATATGTACTTGTCCAATCGTACTATTTGTAAACGTTGTAGAGGTGTAAGTCTTCCCATAATAAAATGCCCATGAATACAAATTATGTATTTAGTTTGACAGTAGTCACGCCTGATCTGTCAAAAAAACCCCTATTGGAAAACGTACCTCCAATCTGGTCACCCGTTAGATATGAGCGAGTTTTATTTTTCTAGTTAAGTATCCATAATGCTTAGATTTTTATGAAATCTAATAAAAGATGTGTGTAATTTAAAACTAAAATTATCTAGTCTATTAAATAGTATTTTAATTTCAGATTCGTAATATCATGGCAAATTTGGGGATTCGTCGATTTCAAGATCTAATTGGGCGTACTGATTTACTGCAAATATCAAGAAATAGGAGCAACAAATCAAATTCTTTGGACTTATCCCTCCTGTTGACAAATGCTTTAGAACTACGTCCGGGTACAAATATTGTGGGAGGTTCAGTGTCTCAGGACTTCCAGCTGGAGAAACGTTCTGACAATAAACTTATTGAAATGGCGCAAAACGTTTTAAACGGCGTTGAGTGTAATACAACAATTAGAATGCGTATAAAAAATGAAGAGCGCGCTTTCGGATCAACATTAAGTTATCATATAGCGTGGTAAGTTTACCTATTTCTTCTGACGTCATCTAATCATACCTATAGGGGAATATAGACGGTAAATGCAATTCAGGTTTCAGAAATATGGTTAAGAAAATAAGATATCAACGCCTTCGATTAGGTTAGGTTGAAACGATTGTCCTGCGGGGCACACACAGGCTCATAGCCCATTTTGATGCCGCACCTGGCATCTATCTCTCCTAAAACTTTTCTAAATCTATTTTCTACTTCTATCTCTCCTAAAACTTCAAAAAATCTTAGAAGATCCCTGATTTCCGCAGAAACAAGAGTTTCCAATTCATTTGTCAAATTGTCTACCTAAAATAGTAAATCTACATCTGGATAGAGCAGGTAAATGACACAGAAAATGCGAGATCCTCTCTTTCTATTCATTATTTAACAGCTTCTCCAAAACGGCAAGCGTTCTGAGAAGGTCCATAGAAGCTGATTAAATGATTGGTATATCGTATACAGCAGTGGAAAACTAGACAGGGGAAAATCAAAGTAGTTAATCTGGAGAGATTGGCGCCATTTGACCAGACTTAAACGGAGAGCAATGTAGCAAATCACGAAAATGCCAGAACCGACTGGAAACAAAGACATGAACTCGACTTGACACTAGATGACAGGACAGGACAAGGCGAGACAAAAGTTGCAGAAATACGAGTTGCCAAATCTAGAAATTACCATAGTTATTACGCACATTTATATAAGAAGAGGTGCACGTGCATAGGGTGGTAAGTTAAAAGTGTGAACATGTAAACGTGAAGTTAAGCTATGGAGTGTTGCAATTAAATAAAGCAAGTTGTGTTGTCATTAATTGTGACTGTTATTTAGCAATCCAATACAGTGGCTGAACTCAAAGGAATTGTTGTGAGACGGTTTATTTGAATAAAATGTAACAATTTTATAACAATAAGTATATTTGCTTGCACACTGTTTGGGAAGAACAAAAAAAACGAGAGCCACTGGTGCGTCCACCCAATTTAATTTTTGTAACAAAAAACTATCTAAGTGCCGTAATTAATTAGAAAAATCCTGAAATCCTCAGTGAATGTCCATTCTTGCATTTCTTGCCGAAAGGGATTGAAAAATTGTATGGAAAATCTCAGAACTTTTTGTTATAAAGAGTGAAAACGAAAAAAACTAGTCGATTGTGATTATTCGTCACTTGCGTATAACTAATTGTCAATAAAAAATTAGTACACATACTATATTTATAGTGTTTGTTGTCGTTATTAATTGGCGCTTTCACTTTTCGTAACTTCTACGTATTCTTCAAAATGTGTTCGGTTAAATGTGAGCTTGCGGAGAAAATTGTGAGAAAAAAACAAGAAAATGATCATTTGTCGCATAACGGTACAGCAAAAGGCATCGATTGTCCAAAAAGTGCGGTAACCTATTAGTTAAAAAAGTTGAATAAAACTATGTGGAACGAAGGCCTGGAAGTGGAAGGAAGAAAGGATTTGTGTAGCAGTCAAAAGCTAAAGAAGTGGTGCCATTATTTTGAAAAAAACATTGTCATTCACTTCGAGGAAAGTGCGCAAAAGTGAAGGTTTACGATCATATAGTGGTAAACCAAATAAGAGTGCTAAAGCACGTGCGAAAAGTTATACAGTCAAGACATCCATAAATGTGGCTGTGTGGTGAAGGACAATGAAACATACGTCAAGGCCGACTTTAAGCAGATCCTGGGCGCTGAGTTTTATACTGTAACGAAGAGAGGAGTTCTACGTGCCTTTAAGCTAAAAATGTTCGACAAGTTCTCTAAAAACTATTTGGTTTGGCAAGCCATCTGTCGGTGTGGTATGCAAAGCAAAACGTTTATTACAACGGGCACTATAAATCGAGAAATTTATATGAAGGAGTATTTACAAAAACGTTTTTTGTCATTCATAAAACAACATACGGACGCAATTCTGTTCTGGACCAATTTTACATCGTGTCATTATAGCCGTTTTACCATGGATTTGTATGAAAACCACGGGGTAAGTGTTGTGCAAAAGGACCAAAACTCACCAAACTGTCCACAATTGCGACCCATTGAAAAATATTGGGCAAAGAAAATTGCTAAAAACAAAAAAAAAATTTAATATGAGCAGCAGCTTAAAATGAATTGACGGAGAGTGCAGATACCGCTCCATTTTGTTTATAACAAAGAGAATTGATATGATTTTTTTGTTTAACGCTTAATAAAGGAGAAAATATAATAAAAATTTTATTGATATCTTAAACAAATTTTATGTTATAATTATTTTAGCCGGACCAATTTTTCGTGCTCGTCATTCTTTATTTGTCACAGGTTTGGTTGAGGAAAAAAGGAAATCTTCTATACGCCCATATATGTTCGTGTGTCAGGCAGGCTTTGAAATTGTGTGGCATTTGGGTACTCTAGGGGGATGCTAGAGGAATGAGAGGTGCTCTTTTGGATATGTTACGTTGTTATGTCTACAATCTTACAGAAAAATAATGTTTGTTTTTGGTTCAACATTTGTATAATTCTAATCAATTGTTTCTATTTTTGTTTTATATAATTACAGCAAATATGGCGAGGAAGGTCTACCACTTGGCAAAAGCATAGACATATTTTTAGAAGGATCAGCTGGTCAAAGCTTTTGTGCATATTTGTCGAGTGGCGTGAATGTCACTTTAAAAGGAGATGCTAATGATTATGTTGGCAAAGGTCTCTGTGGTGGCAGTATTGTAATTATGCCCCCAGATAATTCAGTATTTGAATCTCATTTAAATGTAATAGTGGGAAACGTTTGTTTATACGGTGCAACCAAGGGCACTGCTTACTTTAAAGGTATAGCAGCTGAACGGTTTTGCGTAAGGAATTCTGGCGCCACAGCAGTGGTAGAGGTATTGCTTTTGTTTTTTTGTGCACCTGAACCATGTATAAACTTTTAAAAATTTAAGGGCGTTGGAGATCATGGATGTGAGTATATGACTGGAGGTGTTGTTGTTATCTTGGGCTTGACTGGTCGTAATTTTGCTGCCGGCATGTCTGGTGGAATTGCTTATGTATATGATATCGATGGCTCTTTTAAGGCAAAAGTAAACCCTGAAACTGTTGAATTGCTTCCACTGGAACTTGATTCAGATGTAACTTTAGTAAAGAGTTTACTGGATGATTTTATAAAGAAGACTAATTCTCGAATTGCAAAAGATATGAGCTTGAATTGGACTGAAAGTCAGGCCAAATTTGTAAAAGTGTTCCCATATGAATACCAAAAGGCTTTACAAGATCTAGAAAATACATCTCTTTCCGAAGTAAATGAAAATCTTAGTGAAATTAAAAGACTAAAGGCACCTGCAAATGAACCAGATATTAGAGATATTGAAGAAGCCCTTCAAAATAAAGAGAATTTGCAAAACAAGGTTTTAGAGCAGCAACCATTAGATAAGGTACGTGGTTTCATCAAATATAAGCGAGAGGTGAATATATATCGAAAGGCTAGTGAACGACAAGGAGATTGGGAAGAGGTCTATAATTTTCCATATATTCACAAGCATTTGAAAACACAAGCTGCTCGTTGTATGGAATGTGGAGTACCTTTTTGTCAGTCAAATACTCATGGTTGTCCATTGGGAAATATCATTCCTAAGTGGAATGACCTTGTTTTTAATAATAATTGGCAAGAAGCTTTACATCAACTTTTACAAACGAATAACTTTCCAGAGTTTACTGGTAGGGTCTGTCCAGCACCTTGTGAAGGAGCATGCGTTTTAGGTATATCGGAACCATCTGTAACTATCAAGAATATTGAATGTGCTATTATTGATCACGCATTTGCGCAAGGGTGGATGAAGCCGGATATACCAAAGCTACGCACTGGTAAACGGGTAGCTATTGTTGGATCTGGACCCTCTGGTCTAGCAGCTGCAAGTCAATTAAATCGAGCGGGCCATTTCGTTACCGTTTTTGAACGAAATGATAGGCCTGGTGGTTTACTACAATATGGCATCCCAACTATGAAGTTATCCAAAGCTGTCGTCAAACGTCGTATTGATCTAATGACTGACGAAGGAATAGAGTTTCGAACAAATGCATATGTCGGCAAAGATATAAAGGCATCGATGTTACTAGAGGAGTAAGCGTTTTCAGATATTTTTTTTATGCAATTTTACATTTAATTTAATTTCTAAGGTACGATGCGTTGCTACTTACCACTGGTTCAACCTCCCCACGAGATTTAAATTTAAACAACAGAGATTTAAACGGGGTACACTTTGCTATGGAGTTTCTTGAAGGCCAGCAAAAAAAACAACTTGGTAGCAAAAATGACATTATATCTGCTAAAGACAAACATGTAATTATAATTGGTGGCGGAGATACCGGCTGTGATTGTATGGCAACAGCTTTACGACAAGGTGCTAAAAGTATTACCACCTTTGAAATTTTACCCGAACCACCGAAACATCGTGCCATTGACAACCCGTGGCCACAATGGCCTAAAGTATTCAGGTATGCAAATAATTATTATTTTGAAACACTCGTTTATAGATTTCATTAAATACACAGAGTTGACTATGGACACGAGGAAGTTCGCGTGAAGTTTGGGAATGATCCTCGCCAGTACTGCACAACAACAAAAGAATTGATAGGAGAAGAGGGCAGTATAAAAGCTTTGAAGACAGTTCAAGTAAAATGGGATAAAACATCTAGTGGGCAATGGTCAATGTCTGAAGTACCAGGTAGCGAGAAAAATTACCCTGCGGATTTAGTTTTGCTGGCAATGGGATTTTTGGGTCCTGAAAAATCTTTACCGTGTGAAATTGGCCTTGACCTTGATGCTCGGGGAAACATAAAATCCAGCAATGGTCTTTTCGGGACATCAAACTCCAAAGTATTTGCCGCTGGAGGTAAGTTTTATTTGCACAAACGAGTATGTACATATGTTTTATTGGGTGTATAACTTATAAAAGATGGCATTAGTATGTATTTTCGAATATGGGATACCGCCATATTCACTAGACCTGAACCTCTGATTTATATGTTTTCGCGAGAAATGGCAAAAAGTTATAGATTCCGATGAACACTATTTCAAACAATGTACTCATTTATTTATGTGTAGTTGAGGTTTTTCGGCTGCCGTAGCCGAATAGGTTGGTGCATTATTATCATTCGGAAGCGCGTAGCGTGTAGGTCCCTTAATTTGTGGAACAAAATCAAGATGCACGCCAGAAATAGGAGGAGGAGCTCGGCCAACCACCTAAAACGGGTGTATGGGCCAATTATATATACTTTATATATATATATGTGCGTATTAATGGGGATTTTTACAAATATTCAAGACTTTTTATATTGGCTTCTCCCCGTCTTTTTTTGCCACTATTAAAGAAATGCTTTTCTCTTGAATTAAAAGCATATTTCGTTAAAACCGAAAAATGATTTGTAACTCGGAATGTACAAGTAAGGATACGTCTGCCTTCAAGATTCTTTTCCCTGCACCCATATTTATAGGTGCTTTTCTCTTATGATACTATACTAGTGTCACAGATGAGTTTATTTTATAACAAAAGGAATTTAAGTGTTTTAATTACAATGAGTATGAAAGGATGTGGTAGATATCCGTCAATATCCGCATTTGCATCGTCATCGGCATCCAACCTTGGTGCTAGCGTGTATCAGGGATTCATGTGAATCTTATACGATCCAACGGTCGTAGTCCAGTAATTTTGTAACCAGATATGGACCTTTGGAAGCTCGATATACTTAGTGCAAGTCCCCGGTTGCTGTAGGCACATGATCGATGACGAACAGACGCTTTTGCTACTCTTTCAAAATACAATATATTTAGGGGCTTATTCTTGTTTACTCTCGGAATATGCATTAACGTGATGTACCGATAAAGCCCGCATTCGAGCGTTTGACTATGTTGTTGGCAATGCTGCTGTCTCATAGAAGAGTGATCGCCATAACTTAGAAACATAGCATGCAAATAAATGTTGACCGTTTTATTATTTACTCTCTGTTTGCGAACAAAAGCACACACACTCGCTCTCGCTCTGAGCAAGAGACTTCGTTTCTTTTTGTTTTTGTTTTCTCTTGAGCGCATTGAGTTCAGACATTCGTGTGACGCTCTTTTAAGAACATTGCAGAAGGAGAGATACGATTAACGTTCGCAAAATGAGACTCAGTAAGTGAGCAAACGACTGAAAAAGTCCATGCAAACGGTCTTCACATTAATTTGCCTTGTAGATAAGAAGAAATGCATTTTTTTAAAAGAACAATTTAAATTTATTTCCAATTATTTTGCTGTTTTTTTTATGTATATACATACATATACCTATATTTGTTATTTATTACGAGTTGAGCTTAATAACTAACAAAGCGTTAAGCGTTATTAGGTTCATGCCAAGTGATTCATAAATTGGATCCATTATTTAAATCCTTCACTGTCCAGGAACAGAAATAGTTTTCCATCGGTGGTGACAATTTTTAATATTGAAGAAACAATTAAATTTTCACTTGAGTGATACGTCACTTTTATTTTTTTTCACATTGCTGCACTTCGGTGTCCTCGTTATTGTTCCATTCTTAATAATATAATTAATAAATTTCCGCATGTTTTGTAGTCAAATGTCGCATATATTACAAATTGATTTATTTTCTTGCGGATTAAATTTAAAGAATTGATGCACTTTTTTATTCAAATCTCTTCCCTCTCATCTGAGAGCTGGTTAACAGTGTGAACTTGGGCACACTTCTAAAAATATTTTCACCATGTCATCATTAGCTATAATGGTTTCACATCTTCGCGTTATACTTTGTGTTAATTTCTGCACGTGTTGTGGAAGTAATCGCCTTTTGGTAAATTTAATTCATCAAATCTGTATTCCAATTGACGGTAAACACAAATAAAACGGCCGAATCTTTTACGGAGAAGCAGCCCTAAACATGAACCTTAACTGGATGCTAAATGTTGTCGATTATCAGCAGTATACCAGGAACGACGTAGGCAACTATTCGCTCAAAAAGAAAATTCATCCGTGAATATTACGTTTGCCCAATTCCGTTCCGAATTTGTTTTAGTCCAAGCAAATCATGTTTCAATTTTCTCCAGAATTTGAGGTCTTTTGTTTGTAAATGTAAACTTTTCCTTAAAACTGCTTCACGCCACGGTAAATTTGACTTTGTCACTAACAAATCAATGATCTTCTGATCCTGCTTTGGAGAGGTATTTTGGAGCCTCGTCCAAGAAAGTCGGAAATTTTTTTAACTTCGGTATAACACTTCTTCCATTTATTTATGAACGTATTTGACTTCTTCAAACACTATGTTGCAGACGTACGTGACATTTTTAAACCTTCACAGGTGTACATAGGAACACTGCTTCAAATCGGTTTTCATACCTGGAACACATTTTGTAAAAAAAAACGCACGCTTTCTAAATTTATCGCAAAATTGACAAATTGCACAATGCGTATTGCGAAAAGATACGCCTATTTAGCAGTATTTAAATCTTTTTATAACGGAACTGTAAGTTTGATTTTTGCCGTTCAGGCTTCCAGACAGACTGTATTATCCGTGCACAACTGTATTATCAGTTGTGTGCAAGATACTTATCACATATGCTACTGAACTTCATCATCGCCTTAGACATATTCTTCTTTTTCTTATTAATTGGTGCGATAACCGTTTAAGCGATTTTGGTTGCGTTTAACAAAGCGCGCCAGTCGTTCCTTCCTCGTGTTAACCGGCGCAAGTTCGACACACCAAGTGAAGCCATGCACTTCTCCATCTGATCTTTTCAACACAAAGGAGGCCTTCCTCTTCCACTGCTACTACCAGCTAGTACTGAATTGATTACTTTGAGAACCGGAGCGTTTGTATTCATTAGGACGACATGACCCATCCAATGAAGCCGTTGGATCTTTATCCCCCTTTCATTGGGGAAGGATTTTTACGTGCAGGAAAAAATTCTCCTTGTTTTTGTAACTACTAACTTTTTTACTGCCTTTTTCAAAAAAGTGGAACATACATATTTCCCCCACTTGCTTTTGTTAAAAATTTTTTTGAAACGCTGAAATGATAGGCTGATATGTGTTAGAAATGTTTAAACAGGTTTACTTATTATATTCATATTTTATTTTTTCTTATTAATACTAGTAATTAATTAAAAATAAATTTATAAAGCATCAATTCATTTCAAAAATTATGTTTTCCCTTTGTTAAACTACTTTATTGGCAAATCGTATGTTACCAGCGACACATGTACTATACATATGTATTGAGTATATGTGCATATGTATCTATAGTATATTGTACATATTACAATGGAGAATCTTGAAAATGTTCAACCCCATTTTAACATATTTATTTCACTATGTCATTAATTTAAAAAGTATCTACATGAGAAAGATATTTTAAATTCAAATAAATCTAAACAAGTAAAACTTTGTTTTTATTTTAGATTGCCGCAGAGGTCAATCATTGGTTGTTTGGGCCATTACCGAAGGACGACAGGCAGCACGACAAATAGATAGTTATTTAATGGGAGTTCCTAGCAGCTTACCCGGACCTGGAGGTGTTATAGACATGACAAGAAATATTTAAGGGAATATCTTAATGTCAACCACTTAAGGGGAAGAACCAAAATGTTTAATTTATGTTCTAGTTACAGCCAGTGTTTTCAACAGCATAAATATTCGTAAGCCAAATTTAAAGAATCAAACCAATAAGAAGAAATGCTTGTATTTAAAACATAAATTATGAATATGTCAAATGAATGCGTCTATTTGCCAAGTTAATCATAATTTGATAATAAACTTAAACGTTACAGCTTTACACTTAATTTTGTTTTATATTAGATTCTGGAAAAAAAGAATGAAGAGAAAAAATTTTAATATATTGTAGTATAGTGTTCGATGAATTTATTTTATTGCTTTGCTGACTTTATGGAATAATGGATAATATTCCTAAGGAAAAAAAAATTATTACACAACGCTTTTTTAATTCACTTTTTTATGAGGAATTGGCTTCCAAGATATTTTTGCCTGCTGATTCTGGCATCCAAAAGTACCCATCATATTATGGTTTTGAGAAAATTTCGGGTAAAGCCCAATTTTGGGTTTGCATTATGTTTTTATGGGGCGTGCCTCATATGGAAAAATAATGTTTAATTGTGGGAAGTACATTAACCGTAAATACGCATAAATGCATCACTGTACTTTCTATTATATTCTCATGCCACATTAGCCTTGAATAAAACACTTACTCGCTTATAAACATTTCAATTATTCAGATTATGAGTCCAGCCCTTTTCTATGGAAAAATAGTGATTTTAATCTATTGAAAGCTATAATATTCGATAAATTTGTGAAAGATGGTGAGCTCGATGTACAACATTGATAAATTGGAAGGAAACAAATACGACACGTGGTGTGGGTTGATTCGAAGTGCCTTAAGGGGTAACACCACTGTAGAAATTTCAAAAAATTGATTTTTTTTTTATAAGCTTAAAAAATTCTTTGAACCTTTTAAAATACAGAACAAAAAGTTTTATGCGTTACCGAAGTTTATTTCATAAATATTTTAAGCTTTTAACCAAGCGTTAGTGACTGCTACCTAACGACTTCTCCAAATTTCCAAACTTTAAACGCGTTTTTCTCAAAACACGTTTTCTGAAATTGGCACGCAACATAACTCAAACAATTGTAAATATTTTTAATCAGGTTTTTCACTACGTCTGTATAATAACCTTCTTAAGAGAAGAGATTCGATAGATTAATTTAAACGATTGTTATAATTATTTAAGTGCCGTTTTTTTAGTCCAAAATAGAGTTTTTTCCTTCAAATGCTTGCTAGTTCCACAAAAATAAATATTTTTTAAATCCCCTACGTTTTTCTCTAGTTATTCTTATCTAGATTAAGAAAAAAAATGTTTCTTTGTTCCAGATTAAAATTTGCACCCTCTGTGCTGCGTGCCGCGGAGCTCCTTCAAGAGAAACCATATTACAAAAATGTCTCCAATGCCGCCATTTTGTAAAATTTTTCGATCAAATTTTGTAGTTTTGTATTTTAGTATATAAGTAATAACTTCCCAAATCAGAGTGATTGTTTTCCCTTTCCTTCTATAAATTCTTTAAAAATCGTGTTTATTTTACGCGTGTACAGTGGTGTTAGTGTTAATTTTGTCAATAAGCGCCACCCAAATCAACAATGTGAAGAAATATTCTAATGTTCAACAACACATACAGATTTTCAGGGACCTAGTTCATAAGTTGTCCGCAAATGATATCACTTTTCAGGAAGAACTTTATTCAATAATGTTGTTGGACATCCCACCCAGCTCTTACGAAAATTTTGCAGTGCCAGCTTCCAAGGTTAAATATTTTAAAAATCAAACTCGTTGAGGAAGGTGGCAGTTGTGAAAATAATGAACACAACTTCGCGATTGTGACAACAAGCGTCTGTGGCGCGCAGCGCAACCAACTACAATGAGAGCAAATGCAATAACGGTTAACATGGTGTATGAAAAATAACAATTTTAAATGTGAACTAAAGGTACATTACGCAGCGCAATGCAAAGATAATAATAGAGAAAACACTCAAGCTAAGACTAATTGTGGAAATCGTTCAGGAACATGTTCGTTCTCTGATTTTGTTACAACCAATAATGGTCTGAGCCAATTTGCATGCGTTTGGATAGTGGCGCTTCAGCCCTCATCTGTGTGCATCGTAACATGTTCAATACCTTTGAGTCACATAAGGAAGCAATCGAGATTGCCAGTAGAAAATGTTTCAATCCAGTGGTCGAGGTAATGTTGTGTGGAACCTGAATGGAAATAAGTTTCTTTCAAAAGATATTTGGCACATATGACGTTGGAGCTCCAATGCAACTTTATTTCAGTTGGAAAGGCTATTGCAAATGGTTACAATGTATAAGTAATCTTTCATAAAGAATGTGCTCTTATTACGTACAAAGGAAAGGAATTAGTCAGATTGTTGCCTTTTAAGAATTTGTTTGTATACGAGCTACCCATTAAGGATTTTTTGTGTTACAATTATCATAAATTTGAAAGAACTACAAAGTACGCTACTTGCTCGTGGACTAAAGTTTGACTCAATTACAGAAACTAAACTGTATAAATTGTACGAAAAGTAAATGCCCCACTAAACCGTTTAATGGTTCAGAAACAAAAACAAGTGAACTGCGGGAGCTTTTGCACACCTATAAGTATCGCTAAATTAACAAATGTTACATTAGGGATGCAAAATATTTTGTAACTATGATTGACGACAAAAGTAGATACGTTCACGTAAGAAAAACTTTAAGGAGCGATAACTGGACGGAATATGTGAATATTGAGTTTGAATATTTTCTAAAACGTAATGGTATAAAAAAACAATTAAATGTCCAACAAAAAAACGTTGCTGCGGATTTAACTCAACGCTGGGAGAAATGGTCCAAACTATGTAGGTGAGTTCAAGTATGGATGAAGTATTTTAGGCGGAAGCCATATCATGTGCAGCGTACCTAAGGAATCGGTCTCTAACAAGAGTGCTAGACAATTCAACATCGTATAAGGTACGGCTGGGGAGGAAGTCAGTTGTGAACCAATTGAAAGTTACTGGCTCTACCGCTGTAGCACTTAACAAAACGCAAAATAAAAAAATCCAGATCATGGCAAAAGAGTATACAAGTGAGACGGCCAAAACATGCGGGTTTTACGACAAGACTAAAAGCGATGTGATAATTAAGCCGAGATGTATGGGTCGAAAGAGGTTGTTAATATTGAATACGCAATTTTGAACAACAGCGCTGACAAAGCCATGAATGTTGAGTCACCAGATTTATGTAAATCTGATAGAACCAAAGCGACTAGTAACGAAAGTGATTACTAAACGCCAGAAGCGGGTTCAGATTCTATTGAGTTGTCTTCAGTGAAGTTTGGCCGAAGGCGTCCAACAATTTTAACGAAAGGCGAGAAGGCAGGCCGACGATGCAGAAATATTTTTACTTTATTGCAAGAAACTGATGTTTTGATACCAATATCAATAGAACAGGCGATATTGAGAGGTGAGTAAAAATCTGCAATATAATATGAGTATCAGGTTCTGGCTCATAATTACACATGGGATCTTGTCGATTTAACACAAAACCATAAAGCAATAGGCTGTAAATGAGTGTTCTCGCTGAAGAAAAATTCTTGCGGTGTCATTAAAATAACGATTGCCGTTCCCGTGGAAAACGCCCACTCAACAAAGTACCGGTCACGTTATAAGGGCAGGGGCTTAGCTTCTAGTCTTAGTATTATAATTAAACTACTTTGTAAGTTCAGTTGTAAAATATCAAGCAACCAATAAAGGTCGGGCTCGCGTTCCCACGACAGTCGGTTCTACGTTATCGGAACGATCCGGATTTATATCCGGCCAAGGACTGTCACTTTAGCAGCATCCCCCATATATGTATGGGGAAGGAATTTAATTATATTGTAACGAAATGTTTAACTAATTACCCAGTTGGTATATTTTTGGATGATTTGCTCTTTCTCCAGGGCCGGCACATGAAGTCCATAAATTTAATTTTTAAAATTACTTTTATTAAACTCAAAGTAAAAAATGTGTGAAAATAATACAAAATTAAGAATCAATTTACTTTTGCTCGATATGACCACCTTTTGCCTTGCGACGGTCCAGAATCGAATCGCAAGCTGCCCGAATGTGACTTGCAGGTTGTTGTTGTAGCAGCATAAACATTCCCCATACTTACATACGGTGAATGCTGCTGGAGTGACAGTCCTTGGCCGGATATAAATCCGGGTCGTTTCGGTAACGTAGAACCGACTGTCGTGGAAACGTGACTTGCAGGTATTTTGGTTCGCTTGCAGGCAAAGACTTTTTTCAGCGTCTCGAAATTGGTAAATCTTTTAGTTGGGATCTTGCTCTCCGAATTGGGACAAAGAGAATAATCCATCAAATTCGCGTCTGCTGAATTTGAGAGCCATTGCGTGGACGTTATGAAGTTGTTGAGCCATTCTTGGTTCACTCGAGCTTTGTGAGACCGTGCCGAGTCATGTTGAAACGTCCATGGTCTGCCACCGAAATGTTTGTCTGCCCACGGCTTCAAAGCATCCTCCCGATAATATTTCGAATTTACCTTCACGCCAGGCTCGAATAAAACGATTGTAGAGCGCCCATCTGCGGTTACAGCGGCGTTACAACGGACCAAACCATTACCTGTGATGGGTGCTGCCTCCTGGGGGCCAATCGATTACTCAAATTCTCGTATGAACGGTCGGTCAAATAAACCCTATCGTTTTGGGAGTTTACGAGTTGCTCAATTTGAAAAATGTTCTCGTCAGAAATCACAATGTTCGGAAAGTGACCGCTTTCGGCCAAGCGAAGCAACTCCTTCACTCTCTCAAGTGTGACTTATTGTTGCTTTGGGGGGAGATCATGCGCCTTTTGGATTTTATAAGGCTTGACTTTGAGATCATTTTTCAGTATTCGGCGGATGCTAGGTTCAGATATTTTCAATTCTTTCCCCATTTGATTGGCATTTCGTCGGGATTTCCCTCAAGTCGCTTCTTCACTTTTGAACCATTTCACGTGTTGTTGCAGTCTTTTGATGACCATCTCAATAACGTTTCGCGATGTTAACTATATCATTCTGACGAGTAATGGTGCGATAAACGAAAACTTTATTTACTGTAAGGGGCTCGAGCTAACGAACAATCGCTGGTTGTGATTTTCCAGACAAATATAATGCAATCACACTATTACGTTTGAATTTTTCGCGTTTACTCTCGGCAAAATGCTTCCCCGCATTTGTACACAATACTCTGGACTGCCATTTAGCCAGATCATGCCCGTGCATCAGCCTTCTATAGTATATAACGTGCGCAATATGAGTATCCCAAAAAATTCCATGCGTTCCTCCCAATGAATTCTCTATACATTAACGGCAAACGGCACCGTGTTGAAAGAGTTTTGCTTGAATGAATGCCGCATAACGCCATTCATGCAGTTCGGTGGCAACAACTCCAAATGCGGCCGTGTTTTCTTAAATGTTTTGTGAAAGCGATCCACTAACTCACTGTAGTATTATCCAGTGATCGTTCTTCCTTTTTCTGAAAGGTCTACGAAGATGACGCAGTTTGCCTCCCAAAAAAATCGTCGCATGACCTTTTCCGTTCAATAGGACTGTCTTCGCCTTCTTTGAAGCAAATTCACCGGGAGAAATCCATTGCTTTTATTGTTGCTTAGTTTCTGTTCTTAGTTTGTTCCACAAATGGAGGGACCTACAGTTTCAAACCGACTCCGAACGGCAGATATTTTTATGAGGACCTTTTTCATGGCAGAAATACACTCGGAGGTTAGCCATTGCCTGCCGAGGGACGACCGCTATTAGAAAAATGTTTTTCTTAATTTGGTGTTTCACCGAGATTCGAACCAATGTTCTCTTTGTGAATTCCAAATGGTAGTCACGCGCCAACCCATTCGGCTAAGAAGTTGAGAACGACGCCGAATCGACATTTCGTCGTCTTCTTCAACCCATCGGTCTATGAACTTCGCGAACAGACTTATTTTTTTCCAGAGTAAATTTTCACAATTTGGAAGCGCTGTTCTGGCGTTACACGATCCATAATAACTTGCCAAATTTTACTGAACAGAAATGTCAACACAGTTTGTCATTCTCAGCTACCAAACCATAGTTATCGGTATCGATAGTTATTTATAATATAGCTAAACAACACTGGTCAATCGCTGTGGAAAAGTTGCCGATAATAATTTTGTGTTTTCATTGCTAGTTCTGTCTCGTCATTTGTGAAGTAATATAAACTTCCGCCAGTGATATTTAATTTCATATTGTTAGTAGCTATAAAAGCTTTGATTCACCATGACGCGATCTGTTACATTGAGCAAACTGGACATTGTTTATTTAGAAAAATGTTGTGCTGATCTTGGTGTAACATACGGTATAATTATTTGCCAGGTAAACACTACTCGAACAAGAATACTTACATACATAAGTGTAACAGAAGTGAGCCGGAAAATTACCTTTGACCATAATATGCATTGTTGGGCGTCGAGAGAAAGTTAGGGGCGACCTTTATATGTAAATTTTAATAAACTAAGCAATTGATCAAATAAACGTACAACGTGTACGTTTTTTAAATGTATAGATACAATAGATTTTATCAATCATAATATATTTGTGATAGAAGCCTGTAAAGAGCTGGTTTGGCTTTAGTTAATTATACAATGATTTCGGGTTGTATGGAAACAGGTGGTCTAGTCAAAGTAATCTTAACCCACACTTGTCAAGAATGCAAATTATGGTAATTACTGATTATGATAAAAATTGATCAAAAAAAGTCAAGGTGGCCGATGCGTATTGGGCCCAGTATTCAAAATCTTGGGGAAATATTTAGAATAATGCAACACGCTTTGAAAAGAAGGATGTTAAAGGGGTGATAGAGGGTGTATCCCCATCTTAAAACTGAAAGCAGCAAGTTAAAGTTTTGGAAAAACTTTCCTTTACTACCACGATATATTTGAATGGGGGGCGGAGGGGGAGGGGGCGTGGCACCCCCCACCACGCCCATTAGAAAGAGCAAGGTCACACCATTATAACTGTGAAAATCCCAACCTCCTAGGGTTCCTATAGAACCCCCGGGAGAAGTTTAAAAATTAGGTTTTTTCCGACCACATTTGCAGTTTGTACTGAAATACAGTTGAAGAGAAGAGAATACAGCAGTCGACAACCCAGCAAGCATTTAACTTAGGTTTTATAATTCATAACACTTATGAAAATGTTGTTTTATCTTAAAAGTTATGAGTGCCGATGGCGAAAATTTAGGCGATTTTTATTTCAAATTTTCAGCTTTTGTAAAAATATTCGTTTTTGTAATATATATGTATATTTGAAAGCAAAAAAGCGCCGCAGGCGAAAATTTGGACTAAAAATCGCGCGATTTTTATTCCAAATTTTCAGCATTTGTAAAAATATTTGTTTTTGTAATATATATGTATATTTGAAAGCAAAAAAGAGTCCGCAGGCGAAAATTTGGACTAAAAATCGCGCGATTTTTATTCCAAATTTTCAGTATTTGTAAAAATATTTGTTTTTGTAATATGTATGTATATTTGAAAGCAAAAAAGAGTCCGCAGGCGAAAATTTGGACTAAAAATCGCGCGATTTTTATTCCAAATTTTCAGTATTTGTAAAAATATTTGTTTTTGTAATATGTATGTATATTTGAAAGCAAAAAAGCGCCGCAGGCGAAAATTTGGACTAAAAATCGCGCGATTTTTATTCCAAATTTTCAGTATTTGTAAAAATATTTGTTTTTGTAATATATATGTATATTTGAAAGCAAAAAAGCGCCGCAGGCGAAAATTTGGACTAAAAATCGCGCGATAATAATATAAGAGTTATTCCCTTTATGTTGACTGGGTTTTTCTCATTTCGCTTTGTTCTTCTCTCTCTCATCGTTCGTTTGACAGTTCGCTCCTCACATTTATTCTGCACGGCATTACAAACGTTTAGAAGAACATTTGTAATAATAAAATTCTAATAGAATTTGTAGTATTATTTAGTGAAAATAGCTTTAAATCAATTCTTCAATTAATAAAGAGTGTTTATAAGTGAATTCGTTACTTTTCTGTGTTTGTATTTAAGTGAAATAAGCGTCTGTAATAGGGCATTTTTTCAAGCTTATGCAAAAAAGGTGCATTTTTAACGTTAAATATTGCTATTAATTCTTAATTTTAATTTATAAAAAGTAATATAAATCAAAAGGCTGATATAGTGACTACATTTGCGTGTTATAATTTTTAAATTCGGTCCACGCACTTAGACATTCTAAGCAAATATATCGTGGTAGAAAAGGAAAGCTCAGCCTTTTTAAATTCGGTCCACGCACTTAGACATTCTAAGCAAATATATCGTGGTAGAAAAGGAAAACTCAGCCAAAGTAATCTTAACCCACACTTGTCAAGAATGCAAATTATGGTAATTACTGATTATGATAAAAATTGATCAAAAAAAGTCAAGGTGGCCGATGCGTATTGGGCCCAGTATTCAAAATCTTGGGGAAATATTTAGAATAATGCAACACGCTTTGAAAAGAAGGATGTTAAAGGGGTGATAGAGGGTGTATCCCCATCTTAAAACTGAAAGCAGCAAGTTAAAGTTTTTAAGTAATTGTTAAAATTGTATAATTTAGTCAGGCACCTCAATTAAGAAAGAAGTTCGTATGTAGAGACGTTCACTGAAAGGATGTTTGTAAATCTGCAGCATTGTAAATTTGGAAAAACCGCGCGAGTATACACACACGTATATAACTCATAGAATCTTGAAATTAATAATATAAAAGGTATCACTGTTTCTAAGTGTATTGCATCGCTTCCGTAAGCTTTACAAATGTCCGCCTTCGGCCGCGCTTCAATAAACTTATTGTCATCAGTCCAGCTCCGGCTATGCCATCCACAGCATTTTTGCGTAGGACTAGTTTTCGAGTGGGCGCCAAGCATGGTGGCAGGCAACCGGTAACACAATACTATTGTCAATTCCAATGAATTGTTATTCTCGTTTAGCCCTCCGTTGGGCACCTTTTTAAAAATCTGCCGTTGCGCATCCGGGTCTGGCCTTTTTTCGTCCTGTAAGAGGATCCTTTTTAAAAGGTTATACCATAAATCGATGGAAAATTTAATTTTAGGAAATTGCCTCCTTCAGATTTTTAATTCTGGGGCCAATACGCATCGATTGGCAAATTCTGCAATATTTAGTAATTTACACCTAAGACTTTATAAAAAACTCAACTTTCGCTACATTTCTATAGAGTGGCAGTACTAAGCATCATTCAGTTAATTTTTCTTTCGTCACATAAAAATTTTTATTAAGAGTAAGTTAATGTTAATATTTACAGAGTTTTTGTTGGAAATATAGTTTAAATATCAGGTCAGTCCATAAGTTCGTGCGTTTTTTAAAGGTGGTTTTAAAATTAATAAAAAATCTGTTTAAAGTATTTATTAATCAATAATATATTTTCCTTTAATATTTACAATGTCTTCCCAACGTTTAGGCAAATTTTTAATTCCCTGCTCAAAAAAATTGTTTGGCATTGGAGCCAAAATACGCTTCGATATCCCTTTTTATAGCTTCTTTTGTGGAGGAGTTGTTGTTACTCATATGGGATTGAAGTCCACGGAAAAGGTGATAATCCCAAGGTGAGTGGGGTGGATGCGGCATTAGCTCCCATCCGAGCTCGTTCAGCTTGCCTAATGTTTGCCTTGCGGTATGAGGTCTTGCGTTATCGTGGTGAAACAAAACTTTGCGTCTATTTACTAAAGACGGTCGATGTTTTTAAGTGCCTCATTCAGGTTTGATAGCTGATGGGAATAATAATCAGTAGTTATCGTCTGGTTTGGTTCCAGAAGTTCATAATAAACAATACCGGCCATATCCCACCAAATATACAGGAGAATCTTCTTGGGGTGAAGGCCATGTTGTTATTATTGTTGTTGTTGTTATAGCAGCATAAACATTCTCTGTGCATATATGTACGAGGAATTCTGCTGATGTGACAGTCCTTGGCCGGATATAATTCGGGTCGTTCCGGTTACGTAGAACCGACTGTCGTCGGATCTCTAGGGGTCGGCCATCTCTAGGGATCGGTTTTGATGTTTCATCTTTATCTAACCATTGTTTCATCTTTATCTAACCAGTAACGATACGGTTCAAAAAACTTTCATTTTCAAGCCGTTGCAGCAGCTGAGAACACATATTCACTCTCTGCTGAAGGTTGGCGACGGAAAGTCTATGCGCAACCCATTTTCCCACCTTCCACAACTAAACCAGGTGCCTGTGAACTGTTCTATGCTATGAATTTAACCTCTGAGCTATCATATCGACTGTCAAATTTGGCTCAGCATCCATGAGTTCGAGCAAGGCGTCGGAGTTAAAGACTTCAGGACGACCAGCGCGCGGGGCATCCTCCACGTCGCAGTTACCACTTCGGAATTTTGAAAACCACTTTTGCGCAGTCCTTACACTCACGGTATCCTCTGCGTGAACAGTGTTTATTTCTGCAGCAGCAGTTGTTGCATTTTTACCACTTTTATAAAAAAAATACAAAATATGCCTCTTATACGCGTTCGAAGATTCCATTTTATTTTTTAACAACACGTGCTTCTATCCGTCCGCGATTAAAATCACTTGTTGAATGCACAATATACCAAAGAAAATATAAATAATTCTGTTATATTCCGCGAATAATTTTGTGTATGCAAAAATCGTACAAAAGTGAAATTATGGGTAAAATACGCATGAACTTATGGACCTGATATATTACCTTGTGTAAAGTGTAAAACTAATTATTCCCAATTTATTAAATAAAATCGCTATGAAAATCATTCATTGTAAATTAAATGGATAAATGAACCTCTTATACTCGAAAATATGCACGAAGAATAAGAGTCGAAAGCAAAATCGCTTTAAGATTTTTGAAATTAGGCAGCGATATTATTTTTTGGGCCAGTAGTGCGTTTCACTAACTTCTAACGATTCGTCTATTGTTCTTCTTGTCTACAGTATTCGCCGCTTGCACTAACAATTTTGCTATTCACAAACTTATGCTAACTACCTAACTAAACAGCTGTTTTCTTTTATTTTTTCAAACTGATAGAGAGTGGCATATTTGTCAAATTAAATATGAGTAAATAATGCAAAGAAAAAAAAAACAAAAAGACATTCTAGCCAAGCTGCTAAATTCAAATTTGCGTGTTTTTTTTTTCAATTATATTTGAAATTAATATTTACTTAATAATTTTTGTATATATATTGCTTTAGGATAACACCTACAGCTCTTAAAAAAGGCGAGCCACAGCCGAGCTACTCAATTAAACATTTCTTTTGCTGTTTACCGCTCCATTTGGGTCATAGGAAACCTCACCTTTGCCCAAAAAATGTAACGGTTGATTGCGTCTGTTTCACTATCCACGTTTCAACTAACGGACGACTGGTTCATGGATATTCCCCATTGTTCCCTACGGGTCGTTGATAATAAAGTCGCAATGCAGCTACAACCTAGTAACATAAACGCAGAATTTAAAATTGATTATATAAAATTTAGCGGGCGTCGATTTTCTGTTCGAGGACTCACGCGATAAATCATAACTCAAATAATTAATAACCTTTTCGTGATTCAATTGCACCGTTTTAATTAAAATCACTAATTCTTATTTTATCGTTAATTTTAACTACACCAAAATTTTTTGTTGTTTAGTTTGCGATAATCGACTTTGTCTTATAGCTTTTCTTTATAAAATGGTTTACGGAATAGCAAAATCGTGAAAATTGTGGTTAAGGAAACAAAACAATGCCAATATCGTTCAAAAGTGTTAGTGAATTCCACTACAGGTGTAGTACAATGTCACATGAACAATTTTAGGCCAAGTATAATGATTTATTTAATGAAACTTTGTTGAGATGTTAGGGAGTGGCTTATGAACAACCTTACTCCCAATATTCCGGAACTTCCTCAGCTACAGCCGCCATGGTCATATAAATAGCACATTTAGACTTTGAAAGCAAAGAGTTGAACTGGACCCATAAAAAGCACATCCTAAAAATTCCAAATAAAAGCAAAAATAGTAAACAAATCAGATAGTTAAGTAATAATATTGTTTTACCAGATTAGTATTTTGTACGAGTACCAAGCCTCCTCAACTGCGGCCCACAAATCATCAAAATTTTTAACATTTTTGTTAGCGATTTCGACCTTAACGTCATTCCACAAATTTTCTATTGGATTGAGATCAGGGCTCTGCGCCGGCCAATCCAGTACATTTTTTTTTCTTTTCTGAGCCATGGCTTCACTGTCTTTGCAGTATGCTTTGAATCATTGTCCTGCATTAAGGGGTAACACCACTGTACACGCGTAAAATAAACACGATTTTTAAAGAATTTTTTTGTATAGAAGGAAAGGGGAAACAATCACTCTGATTTGGGAAGTTATTACTTATATACTAAAATACAAAACTACAAAGTTTGATCGAAAAATTTTACAAAATGGCGTCATTGGAGACATTTTTGTAATGTGGTTTCTCTTGAAGGAGCTCCGCGGCACGCAGCACAGAGGGTGCAAATTTTAATCTGGAACAAAGAAACATTTTTTTTCTTAATCTAGATAAGAATAGCTAGAGAAACACGTAGGGGATTTAAAAAATATTTATTTTTGTGGAATTAGCAAGCATTTGAAGGAAAAAACTCTATTTTGGACTAAAAAAACGGCACTTAAATAATTATAACTATCGTTTAAATTAATCTATCGAAAATCCCCTACGCTCTTCTCTTAAGAAGGTTATTATACAGACGTAGTGAAAAACCTGATTAAAAATATTTAAAATTGTTTGAGTTATGCTGCGTGCCAATTTCAGAAAACGTGTTTTGAGAAAAACGCGTTTAAAGTTTGGAAATTTGGAGAAGTCGTTAGGTAGCAGTCACTAACGCTTGGTTAAAAGCTTAAAATATTTATGAAATAGACTTCGGTAACGTATAAAACTTTTTGTTCTGTATTTTAAAAGGTTCAAAGAATTTTTTAAGCTTATAAAAAAAAATCAATTTTGTGAAATTCCTACAGTGGTGTTACCCCTTAATGTCCAATTTAATGGCATAAACTCAAACACAAATGGCTCCATTTTATTCTGGAGTGTGTCCAACCACGCAAACAATCTGCCCAACGTCATGTCAGGAAAAAGCTCCCAAAACCATGATGCTTCCGCCGCCGTGTTTAATCGTCTTTTTTGTGAACCTAGGATTTAGCGCTTGATTTTTTGGACGACGTACAATAGTTTTCCCATCGAATCCCATTCTATTTATTTGGTTTCGTCGGTCCAAAGTACGTTTTTCCAAAACTGAATATATTTGTCTTTGTGGGCTTTTGCAAAGGCAAGTCGGTGTTTGATATGTCTTTTGAGAGGATTGTTTTTTTTCTGTTTATGCGGCCAAACAGCTGGACTTTCTGGACACCTGTAGACCAGATTCTTGGCTTATTTGAAGCATTATTTGCCGTGCCGACTTAAAAGGATCTGCTTTGCTCTTGCGTATTATAGCTCTATCCACATTACCATCAGTTTTTCGCGCCTTTGGTTTTCTTTCCGTTTTCTTGCTTAGATAGGATGAATCTTTCTTAACTAAATTGAGAGCATTATAAGCCATTTTCCGAGAGCACATCATTATTTCAGCTATTATATTAAAAATCGCTGAAACAAAGTTAAAGTTTTACTCTCCGCTGCACAAGTTAAAATGTGCTATTTTTGTGTCCACTTCAAAACAAAAATAAGCATAAATAATATAGAGCACAAAAAAATTCCATAAAAAACGGTAAATTCCTCACATAAATGTAAGCTTAATAATGGTAATAAATGTAAACAATCAAATTTATTTGATCAAAACAGAGTTCATACTAAAAACTGAAGTTAACATACATATAAGGTTCGAATTAGTGCTATTTATCTGCCCATGGCTGTATATGGGAAGAATGTATAGTTATGTGCCATAACAGAAATGCACGTGACTTCGAACCAGGACATTTTATTGCCCTTCGGCCTTTTTGATATGAAATAGCACATACATACCGTCTATTGTAGTAATCTTGGTATCCATTTAAAATCGCTTTATAACTGGCCACCATTTGGTTAAACTTTTTTTTTTAAATATACATACTCTTTGTAGAAATTCCACTTGCCTGCATCCAATTTCAAGTTTTATAACCTCAATATAATGTTTTTACAGAATATGGAGCCTGACAATTTTTTAGTAGTCCATCTAGCAAAAAACTGTGAAGAGGATGTAGAACTTTTGCAAAAAGCAAGCGAAATTGAAGATTTACAAGGACCCAGCAGCATAGAAGATATAAGCACGCAAGCATTGGCTACACAGTGGATTAGCGCGTGCAAAATGTGTCCTGGGACATTTAATGTACAAGGTAAATATTGAATATTTTTACTAGTTTTGTTGTTGTTTTTTTTTTTTCTTTTCTTTTTTTTATTAAACGTACATATTTAAAATATTCGAACGAGTTAAATGCCAATGCGCTTTTTACTGTAAAAAAAAATTTCTAAAATTTCAAAGAAAAAAAATTATGTAAATTAAATGGAGTACAGGAAGCGTGGAATTCTATTCCTTTGGAGATATACCACAAGCTAATTGAAAGTTTACTTCGAGGTGTAAAGCAGTTTTAAAAAATTATGAATACTCAACAAAATACTTAATAAACAAATTTAACCAGTTTGAAATAACTAATTTTTTTTCTTCTAGTTCAAAATGTGATAAATTCTGATTTTTCTAACTGCTTATAATTGTAGATACTGTTATTTATTTCGTGCTTTCCTTTTATAATCTGAAAAAAGAAAGATTTGTGCAAAAATAACTGTTTTGCTAGGTTATCCAGTAAGAATAATTATCATCATAGGTTCATTGGGAAAACGAATAGTAATTACAAATCAAAGCCTACACATTTACTGAGCCCTGTGCCAGAGCTGTCAAACTTAGATTGTCTTTTTTTTAGCATTTTTTAACATGTACAGTGATAATAGCTTCACAAATTGTGGAGGTAGCATTGCTTTTTTGTAAATTTATTCATCAAAACTGCATTAAAATTGGCGGTAAACAAAATAAACGGTCAAATCTTTTACGGAGTTCAGTTCGTTGAGGGGTTACATACGTCCAGAATTAAAAAAAATAAATCGATTTTTTTCGATATTTCGAAAGTATAGTATCTTAAGAATATACTGTGAAATTTTCATGCGGAAATTCCCAATACTATAGCTTCTACAGCCCATTAACTAGGTAGAGAGCGGTGCGCGCGGTCTTGTACCTCAAATTTAAACTCGTTTTTCTCCAAAATACTTTTTCCTGCACGGTCTGCATGATAATAGTTTTTAATATTTTTTGATGCGATTTTTGTTCTAAATATTCGAAAGTGTTTTATCTATAGATTGTTTTCTGATATTTTTATTAAAAAATTTTATAAACATAATAAAGTGTGACATTTATGACGTAAAACGCATGCTTTTTTTTTAAATGCCGTAAATTGAAAAATTTTTTGAAATTGAAAAATCCGGCTCGACAGACTATAGGTTAGGTTAGGTTTGGCAGCCGCATCGCACATTGAGACAACGATGCCACTTAAACCACGAAATGGGTCCGTTGTGAATCGCGGGGGCTGAGACTATGACTACAACTTTATTTTACAAGAATTTTTTTTCCTTTTTACAGATCCATCAATATTTCAAAAAGAAATGATGCACAGTGAAGCAATTTTTTTTTCATTGTATTTTGGGTCACGTGATTTTTTATGTACTAATTTTTGTAACGAAAAATTAAAATACATTTTTTTATAAAGTTTAAGTACCTACTAATAAACAATGTATACATTTTTTATATTTTTTCTATTATTATCACTTCTAAAAACAGTTTTTCTTTTAGTGCATTTTTGGCACTGCTGGATGTACATATGTAACCCTTCAATAAATACTGGGGCACATACATACATATCGATTTGCACCTCCATCGACCTTTTTTTTACCAATTTTTCCATATGCACCGCAAAGTAATTATCTACTTTATAATTAATTTCTTTAATATTTGCTTAAAATCTTTAAAACCCTTTTGATATTGGTAGTATTTCTTTTTAGTACCAAATATATACAAGCGTAATTCACAAAATTAGTTATCTCACATCTACACGGTAAGCTTGAACATATTGGATATGTATTTGAGAGAAAGGTCATACAAAACGGCCAACGGGGAGTCGTTACTGGCTACTCATATATGTGAAATCAGTTTAATTTGTAATTCTACGCGCATCTAAACTCAAAAAATATAAATTAAAAACAATTTATATTGACAGAATTTTAGAAGAATAATAATAGTGTACGCTTATCTTGTTTTATTATAAGAGACTATATATTGAGCGGCCCCCGTAGCCGAATGGGTTGGTGCGTGACTACCATTCGGAGTTCACAGAGAGAACATAGGTTCGAATCTCGGTGAAAGACCAAAATTAAGAAAACGTTTTTTCTAATAGCAGCCGCCCCTCGTCAGGCAATGGCAAACCTCCGAGTGTATTTCTGCCATGAAAAAGCTCCGCATAAAAAATATCTGCCGTTCGGAATCGGCTTGGAACTCTCTCCATTTGTGGAACAACATCAAGACGCACACCACAAATAGGAGGAGGAGCTCGGCCAAACACACAAAAGGGGTATACATGCCAATTATTTATTTATATATATATATATATATATATATTATTATATATATATATTGAGTAATTTTTATCATTATTCTTTCAATTTCATGAACAAGTGCAGCATCAGAATATAGATAACTAGCATTTCCCAGTGGGCTTCGCACCACCATACATAAAATGTTTTTTTATATCGCAAGAAATTTTTCATATTAAGTTTTCTTTATAGAACTCGTAAAATGTTTAAACAGTTGAATTAGTTGATTTTTTTCATTCAACATACTTTCTAAAGATGTCACAATAGCCTTTTCTGTACTTTTTTAAAATTTGATTGTGGTGGTTACCTACATACAGGTAAGGTGAAAGAGCCGAAAAAACTTGTAATTAAACTTTGATTCTTTACTTTCCATTTCAATTTTTTACGCTTAATAAATTATGCTAAAATAAATAAAGTTAAAAATGTTTTTCCAGTTCCTTGAATGCTCCAGTTTTTATTATATTTTCGTCCAAAATTAATATTAACATAATACACTTACAACCACAACAGTACAACAGAAACGCTCATAAGCGGCTGTGTATTTGTTGTTGTTTTTCCCATACGGCATTTCGTATGAGAGGAAACCATTACTCACATAAAATGTCATAACTCAGGAACGGCTGCACCGATTTCAATCAAACTTCACACAAACCACCTCCTCAAAGATAGAAAAGAACTCTAAAATTTTTGTGTCAATCGGTTCGGCGGTTCTTGAGTTATAAGATTACCAAGGAAATGTAACTTCTTTTTATATATATAGATAATAGTTTATCGTGTTGTATACTCGACATTGTACTATTATCAGAAAATATATACATTAGTTTTCCCCGTATGCACTCCAAAATAATCTCTTTCTGGATCCAAACAGTATGTATGTGGGTATATCATCTATTTTTTGCTGGCATTGTCTAAAGTTTAGCCAAAAGAAGCTCTTAATGTCCTGTAAATGTAAATTACGAATGCGATTGTCTCTTGCAATCAGTTTCGATAAGTGATAGGTTTTTGTTTCTAAAACAATGGGCATTTTACAAATAGGAGGAAATAGATGTTTTCTTCCAATTGAGGAATCTATATAAGTTATCGCCTCCGAACGATGGCTTGATGAAAACCTTTTTCACTTTTCAGAAACTCACTCAAAGGCTACACTGCTGCTCAAAGGTTATATTTTATGCTTAATGTGAACGCAGGAACCAGTCGGCTACGGCGGTTGTTTACCAAAAACGGTCGTGGAATTGGGCAAATAACACATCAATTTATAGCATTTCGATGGAAAACATCTGGGCTGCCGAAAAATATGCGCACTATTTCGTATTTATTTTCCGTATTGCAAAATAAAGCTTTGAGAGTTAGATGAAGATATGCTCGTAAATAAGAAAAGAATAGAATTTTAATAGACAATCATTTGAGTAATTCTTTTCTTTTATACATTTTAAAGGTGTATTTGTTACCAGTGATAAACAGAACATTGATGATGACCAAATATTTATTGCTGGGAAAAAAATGTTGCATGATATGCACATGTATGTAAAATGGATGTTAGAAATGGATGAACATTTTACTTGAACAATTTTATTACAGTCTTCTCAATCAAGGAAACAACTTATGTGCTTCAATTGATGAAGGAAATATGCCAATCCTATTCCTGGCATACTCAACCGCTAGTAAGGAGGCAGTATGTAAGGCTTATACACACAATACTATGTAAGTAAAATTAATTTACCACCGCAGTAGTGGCCGAAACGTATACGATAAGCAACGTTTTTAAAAAACTGAATTATGTATTTTCTTTCAAGATAAATTTAATACCAAAGGTAATCTATAAATTGTGATATTGGCAGAGCAACTGATTTGTTTTTGTTTCTCTTTCTCCTTGAAAATTAGGATGTTAGCACAAAGTGAAATTACGAAACGGCGTTGTATTTTACTACAAGTATACGAGGTGTCTTAAAAAAATAAGCTGAAGGTTTCAAATTTCGTGGACTGCGTACATTCGACTTTCGATTATTATTTTTTTTATGTCGTCTCCAAGATATTTTCACGGTTTTAGAATAAAACATGTTTAGTTTGCTTGTGAGGGACATAAATAAGACAAGTGTTTTGCATGTTCGGCGATTTTCTGCTATCGAGAAAAATGGATCAAAGAAGTTGCATCAAATTTTTTGTGAAAAATGGAATTAAGTGCTCTAAAACACTTGAAATATTGACAGTGGCATTCGGTGAAACGACGCTCGCTCTGGACGCCCTAGTACATCGACAACCGATGAAAATGTTTAGAAAGTGAAGAAATTTGTTATGGAGAATCGTCGAATCAGAATTAGTGAAGTTGCTGACATTGTCGGCATATCGGTAGGCTCATTCCATGCAATCTTTTCGGAAATTTTGGGCATGAAGCGTGTGGCAGCGATGTTCATTCCCAATTGCTGAATTTTTACCGAAAACAACGCCGCAGGAGCATCGGTAAGGAATTCTTGAATGACGTCAACGATGATGTGCTTAAAAGAGTCATAACTGGTGATGAATCATGTTTATATGATTATGACATCGAAAGCAAAGCCCAATCGTCCCAATTGAAGAGTTCAGGAGAGTCAAGAGTCGTTAGCAGAAAATCGCCGAACACGTAAAACATTTGTCTTATACATATATATTATTATATATTGCTAAAACCGTGAAAATATCTTCGAGACGAGTGTAGCAACGTAAAAATAAAAATAAATCGAAAGTCGAGTGTACGTAGCCCGCGAAATTTGAAAATTCGCCTTATTTTTTTAACACAGCTCGTATGTTATTACTCTACTCTCACTTAAAAAATTAAATCGTCCCGATTCATACCTGATTAAGTTTTTCTTTTATGATCCTTTTTAGTTCTCAGTTATATAAAGCTCTTGAGCTACTTTCTTTTAGGGTTATATAATATCTTGTTATTTTTAAAATAATATATGTACATAGGTATATTAATGATAATGATTGCTAATACAGAAGAAGAATAATGAAAAATCTGTTATTAAATGCGAATTCCGAGGAGGATGTCAATATATTCATAATTTTTAAATCTTCGTCGTGTTTGTTGTTTATGGCCTCTGTTATTTTGTCATGAATATTTGTGTACGTAATATTATTAATCTCTACTTGTATATTTACCTCTACCTGTATATTCAATTGAATATATGAATTGGTTGTTTACAGTATTTGTACCATCTAAGAGAATAATTCTTTCGTCTATTTCTTGCAATGGATAATTATATTCTTGTCGTCATTTATATTTGGTTTTCCTATTTTCTAGCAAGGCTTTTATGCAATCATCATTTGTTTTGCAGACATTTCTACTTAAATAATTTTTACACTTATTCACTCTAGTGTAAATGTTATTACAGACGGAATTTCTTTGTCTGTAGAAACTTTGTCATGTTTAATGCTAAGTGGTGTGAATTTAAACAGTTTACAGTAATTATTTATAATGGGGTACTTGTATTGTAATTATGGAATCGTTAGATTTTGTCATATAGATGTCAAAATATTCTAATATTCTTGTATTAATAATTGGTACAGACGATAGTGTATGCTCTGCTACTTCTTTTACATCATCCAGATTTAATGATTCAGCAAGTATTCCTTTTTCTTACTTCTGTCAATAATTGATCATGAGCTTCTTTGAGTATTCCTCCAAATATGTTTATCGATAGTGTGATAAGAGTTTTTGTCGAGTGTTTATTCATATGACGAGAGGATTTTTGTTAAATTAGCCGCGTGGAACGGAAATGTAAATTCGTCAGATAAATATGCATCATCAGTGTGGTTTAATATGTATTTTTTATTTTTGATGTGCTCTATTTTAAATGTTGCTTCTAACTTCTGGAATATCATTACCAATACGGCTATAATCTGATATACTTGCCTCATTTCTTGTAAATGTAATATTCTTTATACATATTATTCTTATGTACCGTTTTCCTTTTTTTGTTAAGATTATGTTTCCTAAATCTTCTTCAACAGTTTCTTTTTTATACCGTGGTAAATTTTTATGTCTGATTCCAGCTACTTATATTAATATTTGTGTCCCTTTTATGAATATCCTATGCTTAGTGTTCTTGTTCAGGCGGGTTGGGACTTTCTCGGATGAAATTTGTACCATTCAAGGAGTTTTGTAAAAATCGAAACAAAAAGTAATCAGATAGTGCAAGGTCTGGACTATATGGTGGATGAGGCAAAACATACGAACCAAGCTCCAATAATTTTTGCCGAGTGGCCAAATATGTGTGTGGCCTTGCATTGTCATGACAATACCTTTTTCGATTTGTCAATTCGGGCCGCTTTTCTTCAACTGCATTGTTTAATTTCGTTAGTCGTTCGGTTGAGTGGTAAGAGTTAAAAGTAGACAATTCCTTTGTAATCCCACCAAATGGATAACAAAACCTTCTTTTGATGAATATGCTGGCATGCTCGACGATCTTTTCCGCTCGATATTGTTGTAAACAACCAATTTATCATCGCCAGTTATCAGTCTTTTTAAAAATGGATCATTTTCATTACGTTTCTTTAGCAAATTGCAGCTGTTAATGCATTGTAGTGAATTCACAGTGTGTAGTGAATTATTAAGTTGTTTGATAACTCTAAAGTTTTCTTCTCTACTTGAATATGCGTTTTCTATTTACTGAGTTTAAATATTTGTGTTAGCTCACTACTTGTGTTATGGGTCTTTCTATAGGGTTATTCAATAGGTGCGCTTCAACTTTTTTCCGATAGGGAGGGCGAACGACGCAATATTTTTTATTTTTCGCTTGTCATTTGTAAACTTCATTAGTATACATTTCATCATGGAACGCTACACACTTGAGCAATGATTCGTGCAAATTTTTTATGAAAATAATCGTTCTGTTGCTGCTACTTTAAGAGCATTACGGCCATTTTACGGTCCATTTAACAAGCCGTCCCGTTTTGGGGTTATGTGAAGTCATTGGTCTACAGTAACAAGCCGGTGACGATTTGTGAGCTCAGAGCCAATATTGAACGCGAAATTGCTGGAATTTCGGCCGATTTATGCAAAAGAGTGGTCGAAAATTGGGTTCAACGATTGGACTTCGTAAAACGTGCACGCGGTGGTCATGCAAAAGAAATCGAATTTCATACTTAAATATATATGTTCAAACTCGATAATAAAAAAAAATTAGTTAAAAAAGTCAAACCGTTTGTGTTTTATTCAAAAAAGTTCAAAAGTTGAAGCGCTCTTACTGAAAAACCCTATACTTGCCCGTTTGCTGCTGGTCTACGAGTATGTTCTGGAGTTTATATTTTTTGAATACCGTATTTATTGCATGTTTGTTTAACGACTGGTGAGACGAAAGATGCTTTGTTATCAGTTATTAATCGTTTACACTCGGCAAAACTAGTACTGAGTATTTCCTCCAATACATTTTCAATTGCTATTTTAGTTTCAATTTCTTGTGCTACTATGTATTTAGAGAATTTATCTATAGTTACTAGGCACATAGTCTTATCGTTAAAGTAAATATCGGTGTGTATTAATTTTCTCAGTTGTATTGGAATAGTTTTAGTTCTTTCATATTTACTGAATAAACATGCTGAACAACTGTTATTTCAGCTAACTGTTCTTTCGGCGAATAGTATTTTTCTAATATATCATTTGATGTATTTTTGTAGCGTCTATGAGCTCTATCATGCATTTCTTTAATTATACGTATCTGTTAATTTTCATCTAACGCGTCCTTAAGGGGGGTACACCACTGTAAACGCGTGAAAATTAAGTGATTTTCTAGAATTTTTTTTATAAGTATGGATGATTATTTGATTTATTTAACATATATTCAACTATACTGACACAAATGTTTATTAAATTATTAAAAAATTATTATTATTATTAAAAATTACAATTGTTATTAATATTAATGCAATTATTTATTTTTATTTACTTATATTATTGCATCTGCTTTTGGATGGTAGATATGAGCAACATAGTCTCAAAAATTACAATTTATAATAAATACTCTTTTGTGGAATGCGAATATAGTGTTCTGCAAATAATTAGACATAATTAAAAATAATCAAGCACAATCAAAAGTAATCAAATTATATTTTTTGATTATTTTCGATTACCGTTAATGATAAAAAAATCGTGACAGCCTTTTAATTATTTCTAATTGTAATTGGTTACTATTCCTGTCTTATAATTTAATCATTATGGTTAAAAAAGTAATTAATTAAGTCAGTATTAATCGAAATCTAAATTTAAAAGCTCTGTGTAAAAATATGTTCCTATTAAGTAATATGATTTATCCAAACCTTTCGTTTTAATGTTGATACATACATAATTAATACACTTTCTTACGTTACAGGGGAGGCTCCTTTGCATCCATGAATTGCCATTTTCTGGATAAACCTATTGACTGGCACGCATTTGAATGCTGTTACGAGTTGGACAACATTTTTCCAATTTTTGATGACACTCAAAAAATTAACATTGAGAATCAATTTCATCGTGCAATATTGGCAATAAAGCGCAGCTTATCTGAATCCGAAATTTTTATAGAAAACGGCTGCGTAGATGAATCTGTATCGTTAGAAGAATTCGTAACAAAGAACCGGAAGAGAGAAGTAAATGGAAATTACAAGGCAACTATATTTTTGCCGGTCAAATGCAATCAAAGTAGTGAACACTTTGTTAAAATACGAAAATTCAAGGGCACTATTCGTCTTTCAGGCGTTATTTCTTCTCGTATTTGGTGCAATAATAGAAATACTTTGGGTGATGTACAACGATTTATGCGGAACGACATACTCCGTTCATTAGCGGCGCGTATTCAAGTTTACTGCGACGGATTGACCGACCCGCATGTTAGCAATGATGCAATCTTTATAAGTGAACCACCCCGACGCGTATTTTTTAATTTATTTGTCGATGGAACAATGAATCCAATACAATTTTCAGAATATATATTTCGTGGTGAAGCTCCAACAGTAGCGGTAGCTCAGGCGAAACAAGTCCTAGATTTAGATATTAGCACAGAAAACATAGTTGCGGACATGGAGGGATTGCCTGATGAAGATATATTTAGTAACATATCATTATCTAATTTGCAGAAAACTTCAACCCAACCAATTAGAAATTCAGCAAAATACTTAACACGTTCCATGTATATGTTGAGCATAGCCTTAACACTTTTAGTGCTTTTATTCTCTATTTGGTTGCATTACTTCTTTCCTTAGCTTTTTCTTATTACCTCTATGAATACTTTTATGAATACCGGAATAAAATATCAAAAGTTATCGAAGGTCTATATCATTGTTTTATTGTATCCATATAATTGACAGTATCTACTATATGGGTTGTTACAAAAATACACGCAATATTTATTTGGTTGGCAAGAAAAAAGTGGAAAATCAATATAGTTTATCTATTATTTTACCACCAGTGAGGCTCAATATACGGGGAGGGTCGAATCTGTTACGTATACCTTGTAGTTAACTTCTGATATCCTCTCCAAGGATGACAACTGCCGGGATCCTGTTGGCGATATCGTGACAAAAATAAATTATCTCAATTACCGAACACTGAAGATCCGTAGCACAATGCTCTGACTCCAAACTAAACTTATTAAACTACCTAAAACTGAGTGACTTTATATCAATATCTAGATAATATTTTCTTAAATCTAAATTTGTTGAAGTGAATTATAAATAAAAGACTTAAAGTATAAATAGTGTTTAGTTTAGCTCTACATGTATACTTTTGGGTTTATCGTAATCATATTTATAAAAGTACAGCAAGACATCTTGTGGAGAATAGTATTTGGAATACATAAATAATATACTAATAAATGTATATTTTTGAAAATTAGGCTAGTAGCAACGCCCTCTCTTATCGGTTCGCTAAACTTATTGAACAACTTAGTACACAAAAAAAAAAAAAAACTAGTTTACTAGCCTTTAAGGTAAGCGGTATCTTTATGTAAATTGAAAATTGAATGAAATATGTTAAGGGGCATGGTAGTGCTTGTTACAGATTTATGGTTTCCTCCACGTTGAACTCACAATATAATACGATTGTAGCAGAAAGTTACTACATAATACTGACTTACTGAAAATATGATTTAATGTAGTGTTAAATTTCATGTGACTCGGGATTATTTGGTGAGAGAATTATCTCGGTCCATAGACGGCTGTCTATCAACAAATACCGTCAACAATAGCGGTTGTCGTAGCCGAATGGGTTGGTGCGTGACTACCATTCGGAATTCACAGAAAGAACGTAGGTTCGAATCTCGGTAAAACACCAAGATTAAGAAACATATTTTTCTAATAGCGGTCGCCCGTCGGAATCGGTTTGAAACTATAGGTCCCCCCATTTGTGGAACAGCATCAAGACGCACGCCACAAATAGGAGGAGGAGTAGCTCGGCCAAACACCCAAAAAGGGTTTACGCACCAATTATACATATATGTATGTACGAGTATATGGACTGTAAAATTTTGAAACATTTATGTATACTAACATAATAAATATATTAAAATTTTTAAGTGAAAACTCCGTGAAGATGATGGATTAAGGATAATCATGGAAGCTATATCAGAGGAAGAAAATTTATGTCTGAAGAAAATTATGAAACAGACTTTAAAAAATAGCATACCTTCGAAATACGAATTTTTTAGTTCCAAAGATATTCATTGCATGGCGCGACTGCACATAAATGAATCAAGGAATTAAAAATATTGAAAAATGTTCTTTGATTTGTGTAATAAAACCAAAAAGCAAGCTAAAATAGCATATTTTTATAAGTAAATGAAATTGAAATGTGAAAAAGGCAACCCAAAAAGCATCGAGAGAATGGTAGCTCCTAACACACTCAGACCAAAAAGCTCTGGAAAGTAAAAGGAAAAGGAGAAAAGTGACAGAGAGAAAGAGATAATTAGTCCTGTGAAAATTTTCTGGATGCTTTGGCAAATCTGCAAATATCCTTCAGTTTGAGAGAAAGAATTTTACTAGTTCTCATGACATCGGGACCAAAAAATTCGTAGCCTTGCTCTAGCAAAGGCAGGACACTCACATAGAAAATGTTAAACAAGACTGGCAAATCGATCCCATGGTTATGTCCTGTAATAATACCGACTATCAACCTAACGTCTTTTCTACCAAGTTTTAGAAGAGAGTTCGACTGTTTTCTGTTCAGGCTTGTGACAAAACACTTTGTATTTCTGCAGCGTTCTAGACTGGACCATTTATTTAAATTGCATACATAGCCGCTGATCCAATTCATGATTCCTGTAGAACTGATCCCGATATATGGCTAATTCATCGGCAGCTTATTCCATCTTGCAACAGAATAAAACTTCTTCTCAAAGCTTCATCTCCTCCCAATTATCCATTGTGCAACTTTCAGAATGGAAAAAATTCCGTTTGTAAAACAGATGTCATTCCTCCCATAGCGTTATGATACTTATTACTATCGTTTAAGTACCATCCGGCTCTAGAACCTATGTCATACTTGCTTCCATCGGTAAAGAAAATATCAGTAAAATCTTTGAATACACTTTGGATTACACCATTGCACAGTGGTCCGACCAGAAGGCGTTGGCGGACAAAATTCAAAAACTCATTTAATTAAGCTGAAAACATATATTTAGGGGTTTTAAGGATCAGTGATGACGAGCCTGACCTTAGTTTTAGCAAATTTAAATTCATTGAATACTATAAATACATTTTTTTTACTTCCGTAATTAGCTGGTGAGTTCATTTTTACATTTTTCACGACCCCAGAGAGTACCACGTGGAGGTTTACGGTAAGGTTATTCTCTCTTCATATTTTATTTTTGTTTTTAGATTTTTTTTATTTTTTATTTTTTTTTTTTAATTTTAAAATTTTTTTTTATTTTTAATTTTTTTTTTTATTTTTAATTTTAAAATTTTTTTTTTGTTTTTTGGATATTTAGTTGTTTTTTTGTTTTTCATTTTTAAATTTTTTTATGATTCAGAGTACTCGTTTTCTGATGAGTTGTTTTCTGAGGCTGGATCATTTTTCAAATTTTTGAAAATGGTTTTGGCTTGTTTTTCGGAACCTTAGTTTTTGATATTATAACTACATCTGATGAACAAAGCAAAGCATTTAATAAATCTGTCATTGTTTTTTTAGTTGTCTCTTAATGCTGATGGGGTCTGTGATGTCTTTTTCTGTCTTTTACACAAAATTGCATAAGCCATATGTAACGTTTTGCCTGTGGGTAAATGCACAAAAGCTACATTATTTTTAATTTGCGCAACTTTGCGCAACAGGTTTCAGTTTGAGATCATAGCTGAAATATGTGGCTACATCACTCATGTTGAGTTCAAGTGGACCGGTGTGGACCACTCGAAAAAATGATCTTTAAAAAAAATTTTTTCGAAAAATTTTGAAATTTCAAAAAAAAAATTTGATTTTGTACCACAACTTAAGAGAATTATTACTGTTTCCGTTAATATATTCAATTATCTTTTTTTTCAATATTTGGTTAACAATCAAATGGTAATATTTATTTGCAGACATGAAAATGAAACTCTTGTATGAAGTACGATTTGCATACAATTTCATGTTTAAAGTCAAAAAACTACAATGAAACATTTTTTAAATTAAGTAATATTTTCAGGGAATCTACCTTGAATATTTAAGAAAACATCTGCATTATCAAATTTTTATTTCAAAAATGTTGAAAAATTGAATTTTGTCCGGCCGCCGGGCCACTGTGCATTGCTCACGGAATAGAAATTTGACATTAAATTTCCTTCCAAATGAATCGCTGGGCATTGCTTTTATTGTCTCCTACTGCATCTTAAGATACAAGGGGAACAAATCAAGCATATAGGTAATTTAGGGCATCGCCGGATGCTCTACTCATAGCATACACTTCTTTGTAGTCTGTATAGTTCCTAACGTGAGGGCTTAACCATGGTCCGTCGCCACCAAACCACAGAGGCATAAGTGATGATTGATCTGATAAGTGCTGTGTAAATCCACACTCCCAAAGCAGGTTTCAGACCACAGGTTTTACGAAAGATTTTATGGCATTGTTGAAAAATCTTTAAAGCGCGATCCACCTTCAGCGAAACATGTGTCTTCCAAGTCAGTTTCTTATCTAAGACTACTTTTAGACATTTTATTTTGTCACCAAGACTTAGTATCCCACCTTCCAGTGCTGTCTTTCTTGTTCTTCTATTTATTTAAAAGTTTGATTATTTTTCATTCACACTAGATATTAACTGTCAAATGTATTTGCCTTGGTTATGCATGCCTTTGACTATAACTTTCAGTAGAATTGCTATAACTCGTTCAATTTAGCCCCGATCGGCCAAAGAACAAAACTGTCAAACCTCCTCGGCCTGATTGGCCTGAAACTTTCTCATAAACCTCTCAGTAAAAGTACTATAACTCAGCTTTGCTCTGATTGGCTTGAAATTTCGGCATGTAATTGTAGAAGCGTTAGCCTTTCTAAATATGCAAAGTCATGAAAATCGGTTGTAAAACAACAAAACTGTCAAATCTCCTCTGTAAAGATGCTGTAACTCCCTCAATTTTGCTCTGATTGGCCTGAAATTTTCACATATAACCTTTCAGTAAAAGTGCTATAACTCCTTCAGTTTTGCTCTGTTGTTGTTGGTGAAGTGGTTGAGTATGAAAAGGCTTTTCTTCACCCCTTCCGCTTGACAGCTTCTGCATATGGGATTGAAGGGAAGATTGAGTCTGGTTGTCTGGTCCCCTACCTTCCAATGACCTGTAGTTGCATTGATGCGTGAAATGTTTGGTCGAGAGCATCCTAACAGGTAATTCGTCCTTTGGATTTTGTACGGCGGCCATGTGTTTTTGTTGTAATACATGTAGTTATTTGCTTCCACCTTATTTCGGGGGTGTGTTGAGTATGTTGAGTGGGGTAGCGACTGCCCCGCCTCTGCTATGTCTAGTGTCGAACCTTTTCTTGCTAGCTGGTCCGCTATCTCATTACCCCGCATATTCCTATGATCAGAAACTCATATCAGAGTACTTTCAAGTCAATGACTAAGCAATTCTAGTTCCTTTCTAGTAAGACTAGTTTGGATGAGTTGATGGAGTTGGAGACTAAGGCCTTGATAGCTGCTTGACTGTCTGAAAAGACAACTTCCTTGTAGTACAGTAGAGTCTTTCTTGAAGTTAAGGTCGGGAACTGCGTAGTCTGATTTGTTTTTGAGCAGCGAGGGTCCCTGAAGAAGGATCTTGCTGTGACCCTGCGATCTTGTTGTCCAGCTTCCTATGCCTCTGAGTCTCACCGCGCTGTAAGTAGGGATTGTTTTTATAAGTAAGTCTTATGGTAATAGATGAGTTACTACATTGAGCGCTTCCGTAGGACTGGTGCTAAGCGCTCTTGTAGTTAAGATACACGCTGTTCTTTGTATGTTGTTCTGCTTGGTTGTATTTCTTTTCTATTGCGGGCCACTAGACTAGTGACACATATATATAGTTTTGGTTGGAGACCTCATTTTTTACCCAACATTCTCTTAAACGTGTAAAATACTATATTGCCTTTCTTTAACCTGTACTCTACCTTGGACCTCCAGCTGAGTTTGGGATCTAAGATAACACCTAAGTATTTTGCCTGTTGGTTGGTGGGTTAAAGTTTGGTTTCTCCGTTCTCTTAGTGAATAGCATCAGTTCAGTTTTGCTAGGATTTACACTTACACCGCGTTATCCGCGTACGCCACTACTTAAATTCCCTTTCGGTTGAATCTGGTAATTGGTAATTTGACAACTAATAACAACAGCAAAGGATAGAAGACCCCTCCCTGAGGGGTTTCCCTGTTGACAAAGCGTTTGACCGTGATGCTGCCTACTTCACCGATGATTATTCTAGTTTTAAGAATGTTCTCTATACATTCGTTGAGACCTATGTCTGTGCCTAACATAGTAAGAGCCTCAGTTATGGATCTTGTGCTAATATTGTTAAACGCCCCCTCTATGCCGAGAAAAGCGTCTAGTGAGTATTGTTTGTTTTCTATGCCTCTCTCAACCGTACTTACAACCTCATGAAGAGCTGTCTCTGTAGATTTTCCTTTGAGGTAGGCATGTGGGGATGATGAAATTGTTGTATTCGTAATCTTCTCTCTGAGATATACATCCAACAATGGCTCGAGAGTTTTGAGAATAAAGGAGGATAAACTTATGGGTCTGAAATCTTTCGCTATATCATGACCGCGTCTACCAGCTTTGGGGATAAAAATCACCTTAACCCTCCTCCAGCTTTTTGGAATATGCCCTAGCATAAGGCTTTTTTTGAAAAAAGATTTCGAGACAAGGAATCATCGTTTCTCGAGTGGTCCACAGGATTGCAGGGAATATCCCATCTGGATCGGTTGCCTTGTATGGTTCCAAGTTTTTCATCACCCATAGAATTCTATCTTGGGATACAATGTGGTCGATTGTATTGGATGACAGGTTAGACGTTTGAACACTGTTACTATTGTTCTCAATATATTCTGTGTTACCTGGGAAATGTGTATTTATAAGATATTCTAACGAATCGGCCGAGGACTTTGTCCGTTCCCCGTTATCTGTCCTCAAGAAAGAAGGACAGGAGTGTTCTTTGGATAAAAGCTTACCTAGATTGGCCGTATCTTTGGTTGATTCGATGGAACTACAAACATCTCCCCAAGCTTCTGTCTGAGCTTCTTTGATTGCTTTCTTGTATTCCCTTAGGCAGTCTTTGTGGGGTTTGAAGTAGTTGTGTTTGTAGCAGATGTTGAAAATTTCTCTTGTCATTTTTCTGAGTTGACTTAAATCTTCATTCCACCAGGTGGGATAAGTTGGCATATGTGGCAGGACATGAAGCTTCAAGCCCTTTCGTCAACGAAGCTTCGAAAGCTCTTACTTTCTCATCTAAGCCTTTCCTTGACGTTATGGTTTTATTTACGTGTTGAAGTTTAGACTGGGTTACTCTACGGAATATGTGCCAGTTTGTTCTTCTAGATTCAGATTAACCTGTATGGTTTTAGGCTTCGGGTTGGTTGTCGTATTCAGCTAGATAGAGCTTTTCTAGCTGTATGTTATTTTCGACATCATCTGGGTCGTCTTCACTTTCATTGCTGTCTGCTTTGAATATTTTCAGTTTGGCCTTTCTTATACCAAACCTTCTGTAAAACGAATGACATACTGCTTTTTGCGGTTTTTCTGCATTCACGATTGCCCAGTCGTCCATCGGCACCGCAATGTTGTGGCACTTCAGCACATCTGTACCGTTTAAGTCCATCACCGGTAACCAAATGCGAGCGCGACGAGAGCAAGGTATGTCTCTAGACGGAATGAGCTTAAGCTTTACGCCTTCCAGTGAGTTGCTGGTATCAGCTGTTAGTGTTCTCGTCAGTGCATAAAGGAGGTTATCTTTAACCACCTCGCTAAGTGGTCGTTGTTTTGTTGTTTCCTCGATGCTGTTGGACCCTTTAGGTCTCTTCGGTGCCTGATCGATCACGTGCTGTGACCTATTTCGTTTCGTCACATCGCCTTTTTTTATTGTTGTCCGTTTAAGGTTTTTTTGATATGAAGTCTCCATACTCCTTGACCGCCTATTAGTATTTTACTTTGTCAGCCACGTCAGTCGCTCCAGCGAGTTCATTCTTAACAATCTTTCTTAGAATGAACCGCGCCTTTGTATAGCGAGACTTCATAAGAACACTCTCTGACTTGGGTTTTTTTGCAGTCTGGCTCTCTCTGTAATGTTGTTGGTAGAATTGTTTGTTGTTGTTGCTTGTTTATTAACTCAGCCGCATCTTGCCTGGAAGCCAGTAGGTTATCCCTCGGAGGAGGGTATTGTGTCGCAGCGCGGCACGAATTTTTTGTTTTTTTCTTTAATAGTTTACATCATCTGGTTCTTACAGTACAAATGGGAAATAATGGGTTCCTTCGCGGCAGCGCCGAAGCGTCAGCCTTTCTAAATATGCATCATGAAAATCGGTTGTAAAACAACAAAACTGTAAAATCTCTTCGGTAAAGATGCTGTGATTGGTCTAAAACTTTCACTCAGCTTTGCTCTGATTGGATTGAAATTTCGGCACGTAATTGTAGAAGAGTCAGACTTTATAAATATGCAAAACTCTGTCAAATCTCCTCTGTTTACTTTTCGTGCTAATATTTTGGCCAGCACAAACATTTTTAAACATACCAGCTGAGATATCTCTTCTACCGGTTTTTGTAAGGGTTGGCAAATTTTGTGTTCGTTAACTATAGGGCTATTCAATAGGTGCGCTTCAACTTTTTTCCGATAGGGAGGGCGAACGACGCAATATTTTTTATTTTTCGCTTGTCATTTGTAAACTTCATTAGTATACATTTCATCATGGAACGCTACACACTTGAGCAACGATTGCAAATTGTGCAAATTTTTTATGAAAATAATCGTTCTGTTGCTGCTACTTTAAGAGCATTACGGCCATTTTTGGGGTTATGTGAAGTCATTGGCCTACAGTAACAAGCCGGCGACGATTTGTGAGCTCAGAGCCAATATTGAACGCGAAATTGCTGGAATTTCGGCCGATTTATGCAAAAGAGTGGTCGAAAATTGGGTTCAACGATTGGACTTCGTAAAACGTGCACGCGGTGGTCATGCAAAAGAAATCGAATTTCATACTTAAATGTATATGTTCAAACTCGATAATAAAAAAAAAAATAGTTAAAAAAGTCAAACCGTTTGTGTTTTATTCAAAAAAGTTCAAAAGTTGAAGCGCTCTTACTGAAAAACCCTATATTTTGCTTTTTCTCATCTTTGGGAGAGAATTTACGTTTATAATACGTTCACATATAAGAATGTTATCTACTTTTTCGTGCTTAATTCCCAATCAGTAATTTAAAAGCGAGATTTCCATACAAAATTTCTCTCCCAAAATCTGAGATTGTAAAATAATCAAGGATAATAATCACATTTTTGACATACAACCATGTGTTTTATGTGTAATAGATCATTATTTTTACGAGTGTAAAGAAAAAAGTCAAGGTAAAAACTAAATAAAATGGATGCCGACAAAGAAAACATCTTTGCAGACATAATTCTAATAAAATGCTTGTTAGGTATTATTTACTATGCATTCATATAACAAAAAAAAAGCCGTGTGTCCTCTTATTACTTATTATATATAAAATGTAACATCGAATATGGCATGCGTATTGCTGCCATTATTTTTTGAATCCTCAGTAAACGTCGTTTACGGACTTCCTCAAGTCATTATTATTAGCAGTCAATTGTGCAATTAAATTACCTATTCCTTCTCATTGTACTTTCTTCATATCGTTAGTAATAATTAAATAAAAAAAAAAAACACCGAAATATTCAACCAAAATAATTTCTTTGAAGGAAAACCTTTCACACCAGTATTGACAGCTGATTGTAAATTTTGTAGGTAATCTACCATATGCGAACGGGTAAACTAATTTTGTGGATTTATTGGTAATTAATGCATATGTGAACGTACTTTTAATGTGTTATACATTAACCTGCATTAACATTCTCTGCAGGTTGTATTGAAAATAATAAAATTACGTCTGGCAGTGCCCTATGCAGAGCTGTTAATTTTTGACAATCAATTAGGTTGCCCATCAAGGCGAATAAATCCACCTTGTTGCCCATGCTATTCGTAAATACGCAAACTGACAGCTAACAGCTGTCAAATGTCGATTTTCTTAAAACATTATTTTTCATTGCACACGTACATTTCATCCATTAGTTCGAAAAATTTGGTAAATATTTTTAATTAACGGGAGGAATCTCGGTTAAAATGTCGGCATTTTCCGAGTCGGCTTTACTTAAGAAACTGGAAGAACTAAATTCTAGCCAGCAAAGTATTCAGACTCTATCTCTGTGGTTAATACATCATCGCAAACACCATGCCCCAATTGTGAAGACTTGGCTGAAAGAGCTGCAAACTGGTAAGATTTAATACGCTGAGAGTGTTCGAATTGTCATTTTAATGTAAATTGTTGGCAATAGTTTCAGAAGGCAAAAAGCTAACGTTTATGTATTTGGCTAACGATGTCATACAAAATAGCAAGAAGAAGGGTCCCGAATATGGTAAGGAGTTCTCACATATTTTGCCCAAAGTATTTACGCACATCGGTGAAACCTGTTCATCGGACAAATTGTTTGGAAGTCTCGGTCGTATTTTGAATATTTGGGAAGAACGAGGTGTTTACGATTCTAAACAAATTAAAGAATATCGTGGGCGTTTGAATAAAGAACATAAAGATAGTGCAGCAGCAACCAGTAGCGCCACAGCAGGTGAGAACAACACAAACGGTAGTCATGGGGGCACCAGCAAGGAAAAGTCTGAAAAGCGTGAAAAACGTAAACATGAAGAAAGCAAGACGAAAGTGAAACGGTCGCGTCCACAAGTGGCAGTAGAAGAAAAGCCTAATATTAGTCAAAACGGCGATGCTACTCATTTAAGTCCATACCTACCATTGGGTGAGCCCCCAGAGCCGGAAGAATTGATCAAGGCATTAGCAAATATTGAGAATTCTGCTTCAAGTGATGCTGTTGTTCGTGAACGTATTGCAAACTTGCCACCAGAAATATCTGAAATAGGTTGTCTCAGTAAGTTGGAGGACAAAGATGCAGCAAAATCGTTGGCTAAACAGGCAAGCATTTTAGTATAGTTGCTAATCATTGTACTGTAACTCATTTATCCGAATAAATTGCATCTCGTCTCACAGGTTAACGAAGCTGTTCTTCTACTGAATGAGTATAATACACGGCTAGCGGCTGAAATGGAAGAACGCACAAAATTGGCTTCTATGTTAAGAGACTTTCAAGCGGAACAGAAAGAACTTTTAGCTCAAGCTGAAAAACGTTTAGAAGTGAGTAAAAACTTAAAAATGGTGGTTATATATTAAAATGCGTAAACAAAATATGATAATATTTTGGTATTGGGAGGTTGATTAGAAATTTCATCAAACTATTTCCATTATCAACATAATCTTCTAGTCTTCGCTATATTCTCCAAATCCTACAGTGGCTATCAAAAATTAGTTATGCTTGTGTACGTTTCTATAAAACTAAGTAGTGTTCTCGCGCGCTATAATTGTGTTTGCGAAGCGGATAGTTTTTGATAATTATTTAAAACTATCAGCTTTGACGTTCTCAAAACTTCAGAGAGGTAAGGTAATTTGAGGGGTAAGCCGAAAGTTTCTGATGGAAATTTTTTGCCGGCAGGAAAAAAAAGCTGATCAAACACAGACGGTTATAATTTAAGCAAATTAAAAAATTTAATTTAGTTTTGGAAATATAAATAAACTTATTTAAAAGTACAATAAGTAAATCTACTTAAGGCTCTACTGATTGTGCCTGGAGAACAGACGTTCAGCTATATCTGAAATTTCCTTTAGTGCGTATGATTGAATTCACATAGCAGTGGCGTAGCATAACGGCGGATAATTTTGTAGGATCTACTTCTTTTTTCCCCCAGTGGTGCCGCCCCGCAGGTCCTTTGTGAGGTCGCTGCAAATTGTTTAGAGGAGATGTTCCTTCCAGTAACCATTATCTTTCATGTTCAAATGTTGACCCGCTGGTAAAAAATCTTGGGTATAGTACGCCGTAGCCGAATGGCTTGGTGAGTGACAACCATTCGAAGTGCGTAAGTTCGAATCTCCGTGAAACACCAAAATGAAGAAAAAGTGTTTTCTAATAGCGGTCGCCCCTCAGCAGGCAATAGCAAAACTCCGAGTGTATTTCAGCCAAGCAAATGCTCCTCATAAGAAATATGTGCCGTTCGGAGTCGGTTTAAAACTGTACAACATCAAGACGCATGCCTCGGCCCAAAGGCCCAAAAAACGGGGGTAAACGCCAATTATATATACTAGGACCGCCCATACGTCGAAATTTCGACGTTATTCGACGTTATATAAATGCGTAGAGCAAAATTTAGTCTTACCTTTTTTAGTATTTATAGTCATAGAAAAAATTTTACCTGTATTAAGCGATCTTATATTTGTGTATTTCAAATATCATAATTTTTTTATTCATGAATTGAAAACATTTAATTTCATGTATTATGGAAAAAAATTTCATGTATTTTGAAAAACCATAATAAAAAAACAATCATTAATTAATCAATGGCCATCATAATTTCTGAATCAAATTTATAATAGTATTGATTCACAATATATAAGTTTCCAGTTGTTTCACCAACTTTTATATCATGATACATAGTATGACATGATATATCATAATACAGGTAAAATAGTGTGATTAATTTTACCTGCACCTATTCACTTATGTATCTATTTTAATACATTGTGCAAACCGTTGTTGTTGTTGTTGTAGCAGCATAAACATTCCCCCATACTTACATACGGGAATTGCTGCTGAAGTGGCAATCCTTGGCCGGATATAAATCCGGGTCGTTTCGGTAACGTAGAACCGACTGCCGTGGAAACGTTGTGCAAACCCTCTCCACGTATGCTATCTATGGGTATATGTTTCAACTTTTTTCTCTGACTATAAATACTACAAAAAGGTACGACAAAATGTTGCTCTTTGTATTAATATATAGATTTATATATAGTACGACGTTCTGTGGTACTTTCGTTTTATCCTTCGTTATTTCGATGGCTTTTTCTGCATACGAAAATATACTTATTTGATGATTTATATACAAATTTCGTAGGCAGAAACAAAACTATTAGTATAGTTACATAAGTTGAGGGCCTTGCCTCATATGTACATATTTCACCTATGCATAAAATTAGCATAAGCATTAAATAATTGTTTCTTTATTTCTATAGGAATACAAACAAAAGCTTAATCGAATGGTTGCGGTACAGAAGGAAATACGTGATCATCTGTCGAATTTGCCAGACTTAACCCAGCTACCGGATGTGACTGGTGGTCTAGCACCCCTACCTTCTGCTGGCGATCTTTTTAATATACATTAATTATTATAAATTAATTGGTTGTACTGAATGCTATTTTATTCTAATTATTCAACTGAGAACTACACAAAAATCCTTTAATTATGTACATAGACACCAAAAACTAAAATTATTGTAGAATTTACAAAAGAATTACAAATCTTCAATTACATGAAATTATAATTCTTTAATAAATATTCCTTTAATCTGGCTTATATATGTAGATACATACTGCATACCATTTCATGCATCCTAACAAGCGAGTGCAATAGCTTATTAAAGTGCTGAAAGCTACAACGCCTAAAATAAAAGCTAAAAATGCTATGTTCATGTGTATACAAATTTGAATACGAATCCAAAGTGTTCGAAAGTGAACGACTATCCCTCCAGTCTTTCTCGCTTTATCACCTAGACGAATTGCAGCAAAAGGTTACAGTCGACGAGAAACCAAAACCGGATGTAAACAACCCCAAATTATTTAGGGTCACATTAATAATTTGTTCCCTTCTCGGCAGATACAACCGAGATTGCCACTAGATAGAAAGCCCCAACAACACCCTCAAGCGCTATCCGATGCCACCTGAGGCAAGAAAATAAAAATGTTGCCGCCGACATTTGGGCAATTAGCCGACCGGTTCTGAATTATGCAGACCACTCCAAGGTGGTCAGAATACTGTCATCAGGGCAACTTCATAACGAGGTTACTAGCTCCCAGGTGAGTCAGGTGGCATCTCTTAAACTACACTGACGAGATTCCGGACCGGTCACATGTACTGGAGCAGACATTACATAGACAGACATTGAGCTGAGTCTGATAAACTTCCGAAGCTCCGCCCCCCTGCCGAATCCGGAGTCCAACTACTACTCATCGCAGACGGAGAGCTTCAAATGCCTCGTGAAACTCGCGTTATTCTGGCATAAGAATGATGATGGAGAGCATGATATAGAGCCAAAAATTGCTAATAAAGCTTTGGAAAATTGTGATGGCAATTTGCGCTACGGAAAGCTGATTCAGGCAATTCAATGAATAAAATTGTATTTCGGAAAAAGTGGGAATGTTCGATGTGCAGTAAAATCCCCTCTACTTTAATTAAGAAATCTGTCTGATATCCGCTTTGGTGGAAGTATACCCATTTTTGCCTGTATTAGCCCTGGCTATTTTATTTAATTGGTAACGTTCACTTTTTAATCTTTCCTGTTTCTGATTGTTACTCTTATGGTAAGTGCACAGAAGAATTGGGAACCATGAAGTACCATTGTAGCGACTAATTTGGGTGGGCGGTTCGTTTGTTAGTTGCTGGCATTCCCCTTATGCTTTGGTCCCTAGCCAAGTGAGACCATATTTTTGGCCCCCATAACCTTAAAAATTGTGAGGAAACGTTCCGAAAGAAATTTGATTCACTTTATATATTTTTAGTCTTATATTTGAGCTTAAAATAAATAAATAAAGCCCCTAAGTATGTAGGGTATGTCAAGAATATTGCAAATTGTGCAGTGAGAAAACACGATTAGCGTATTAAGCTTACGTAAAAATGTGCTATTAATTTCTGTTTAATGCATAGAAGAATTGGCCTGACCATTCCACTTTTCAACGAATGCGATTATGTCTGCCACTTTGCTGCCAGGCGACATCTTGAGTGCTACAGTAAATTTGCTCCAAACGTCACGATTAGCTTGGCGACTCGACGACTGAAAAGTGACGGGCTGTCGGCTACGTACAGGGTAAGCGCTCAGTATACAAGGTTGTTCGTCTAGTCCTAAAGCTGACTCGTATAGGCCACGGTCATCGGTAGGTAGCACCTTCATTTTTGGAATATCAAATATTTAATTAAGAAGGAAATACTGACAATATGCAAATATGTATACAAATCATATTATATTGATCCTTTTTTTATTATTTTTTATGCATACATACAAATCAAAAACATACCTGATCCACCTGCTGATCCATGCTTATCGCTAGCACCCATTCGCGTATTTCTTCATGTAGATTGGGATCGTTCTTTAGATGCAAGTCTTCCGGCAATGGTACTGACCTTGGAAAATCTGTAGCTGCCAAATCAGAATGATCTACAAGGTGTCCAGAACCTTCCTCAATGGCTTCGCACACGTCCAGGTAATGGTTGAGCATAACAAAAGCTTCTGCCTCACGACCAGCATTGCGCAAATCGTTTCCAGCTTCATAGAAACCTTTATCTACCGGTATTATATCCGTGTAGCGCAGCAGAGCAATGGAAATACGAGCAGCTATCGGGTGTAAGGACTGTACAGGCCTACAAGCGGAACGCACAGCGTAGTAATGACTAATTATCAAAAATTTGTCAATATTGTTGATGATTTGTGATTGTGCGTGCTCAGAGGATTGCAGTGACTTCAGTAGTTTGTATAGGAAATCGCGCAAGTTTCTCCACTGATCTTCCTTGGCCTGTTCCTCGCGCAAAGCAAAACAATCCATTGCTATTCGAGTGTAAATGTTGAAATTGGCCTCCATTGGTGGCGCCCCATAGGTTAGATAGAGGTTCAACGCAGTCAGACAGTCACCTTTGCGTATAAGATGGGCGGCATAAAGAGCGACGTATTTTTGTAAAACCGCTAGATTGATTTGTTTGGCCTTATCGATACAACGAAGCCATTGACCTTGTTCGGCTAGCATATCCAAAGCGCTCATTATGTCTATATCAGCCAATTGCTCTACGTTGCCTTCGGTCTTGAGCCGCGACTTTTGCTGCTGCTCCACGTAGGTCATTAGCTCGGGGTCTAGTTCCTTAGCTAAACGCCGCGCCTTTGACCATTGCTCGGCGCGTATGAATACCTCTACAGCCTCTTTGGGCATATCAGCGGCTAAATACAGCTGGGCGGCTGGACCGATTTGTTTGATTTGCAACAGGCGGGGCCCAAGCTGCGTTGCTACTTCGATTGCACCTTTGCCCTCCAAAAATTGATTACATATTTCGGCCGCTCTTACCAGAGCGCGTTCCACAGCGGTCACATCGTCTGTATTTGTTGAGTCGATTTGCATGAGACATTCGGCGGCTTTGCGAAACTCCTCACGCTTGGCGAATTCAGCTGCTTTCTGTAAATAAGCGCGCGAATCATCAAATCGTTCGTTATTACGGCGTTGCTCCTGTGCCTGCAAACGGCGTAAATCGTTCATTGCCGAAGGGTAGTGCTCCTCGGCTATGCGCAGTGCCTCATCGAACATACCCTCGTTCTTGTAATGTTCAATTATCAAATCGGGACGTTGTGCACGAATCAGTAATGCCTCATAATCGGGATAGTTACGTGTGTCTAATGCAGCAGACGCTTGTCCAATCAATATATCACTCACTGCCTCTGGCAGATGTAACTCGGCTACGTTTAGAGCCGCTTTCCAATCACCTGCATGCGTGTACATTAGTATGGCCTCTTTTGGCTTACTCGCTTTGAGGAACTCAGCCTCAGCTTCCTCAAACTTGCCTTCATCTTCCAAAGACATAGCGATTTTCATGTGAACCTCATCGGTGGATTTACCGGACAATCGACAAAGATCCATGGCGAAATCAAATTGCCCAGAATCGCATGCAAAGCCTACAGCAGTGTCTAGCAAACCAAGCTTGGTTAGCAAGCGTACAGCACTCTCGATCGGCATCGACTTCGCCCACATGTAAGCTACCTGGTTGCTTGCACCTTCTGTGCCTTTCTGTTTAGCCACACGATAACCATCTTCCCAACGACCAGATGAGCAGTACATATGCACGGCCGACTTCCAATCGCCCGAGGCTATGAAGTGGACTTCAGCGATTTTGAACTTTCCTTTAGCTTCTAGTTGCCTTGCCAAGTGTAAATGAGTTGTATCAAGCAGTTCCTTGTGAAATCGTTCGACCAGACGTATCATAGAATCATATAGTTCACGTCGTTTGTACATTGCGATCGCCAGATCTGGCTCGGATACAGCCAACAACACTTTTTCTGCATCGCGATACTTTCCTGTAGGCCCAGATAGGAAATTAATTTGCGATTTAGAAACAGCTATTGCATTCGACTATCTTACCTTGCTCTTCTAAGCTCTCTGCCAAATTGACAAACAAATCTCGCATTTCTTCAGCCTGTAGATATTTCTCCCCAATCGTGTAAGCCCTTTCCCACTTGCCATGCCGATTGAGCAACTCGATAGCTTCTTTGAACATGTTGGCGCGCACGAGCAAGTCTTCGGCACCATCAACATCTCCAGCAAAGGCCAAATGCTTAGACAGGTCTAGGGCATAGCGTTGAATTTCTGCTGGTTCATCGAGCACCTTTGCTATTTGCACTGCTTTGCGCCATTGTTTGGCGCCAACTGCAGCTTCTAGTGCCTTCTGTGTGGCGCCTGATTCTATGTAATGATTTATCGATGCATCTAACTGCTTGCGCGCAACCAACCAGTCACCCCATTCTTCTTCTAAACTTGTGACCTCGTCTGGTGCAACTTCACGCGCCAAGTCGAGGGCACGCGCATAAGCGCCACCCTTGCGGTACAAACCTAGCGCTACCTCTGGACGGGATAGTTTGAAAGTAATATCACCTGCCATCTCATACAGTTCTTAAGTTTTCGATGGTGCGAGAAATTTATGTAAGTAAATACACTTACTTATGTATAATAAGTCAGCTCTTTCTTTAAAACTTACCACAATTTATTAACCCTTCAGTAATTTTCAACATGAGTTGCTGATCGTCCATTAGATGAGGTGTTTTCATGGCCAGTCTTGCCGCTCGTGCTGGTTTATTGGCCTTTAAGTATAGATTTAAAGCCTTTTCAGCTTCTCCCTGCTCTTCCAGCACTTGGCCGGCTTTTTCTTCTTGCCCAGTTGATAAAAGAAACTCCATTTGCTGTTCCTTTAGTTGTTGTAGACCACCGTAGCCACGTCTCTCTGCTAAATTAACCGCTTCGTCCCACATGCGAAGTTTCTTGTACATTTCCAGCGCTGCATAGATGTCACCTTGTTCCAGGTAAATACGTTCCGCTGTGCGTAGATCAGAGCTTAGCAACGCAAGTTTAGCACGTACCTCTGGGCACATAATACCGGGTGTGCCTGTGGACTCTTCAAATTTGTCTGCTTCTTTAATCATTTCATTCAAATAATATGCTTTGGAAACAATGCCCAAGGCTGCATAGCAACGTTGGGCCACGCGGAGATTGCCATCCTCAATAGAAATTGCTGCCAAATTGTGCCACATAGCCTTTGCGGCGGGCTTATCCCCAAGCGTCTCTAGAAAGAATATTGCGCGCCCAAAGTCGCTGTCATTCACTGCAGTGCCGAACTCAACTAGGCCTTCGTCCAGCTGATATGTGTGCTCAGTTGGTCCTTCTTGAGAACGTACCACAGTACGACCCTAGTTGTAGGAAACAAATTTTATAACATATAATTTAAGTAGGATACTTGTGAAACTAACTGAGTCACGTGTCACTTCCATTACATCACCCCGAATGGCCATTAGCGTTACGTGCTCGGGTAGATCAATATTATACCATACAGCTAAGTTGTTATTGTTTTGTGCTACGACTACATCGCTTTGTGGCACCCATTGCACGAACGAAATGTTGGAGAGAAGAGTTTGCTTCTTAACAGTGAATATGTCGATTAACACCAATCTGTGGGTGGGTGGGATCAATAGGAGAGCACAATCAGACAGTATTGCTACGAAGATAAATACTCTAAATACCTGAGTTTCTTATCACGAAACAATAATTTATGCGCAGTTTCACTCAATTCGATCCAGTCGATCTTGGTTTCGTGATTAACTTGACCAATAATGAGCTGGCTTATTAGGTCCACAATGCAAATGGTTTTGGCGTCGAGCAAGAATGCGAGTTTTTTATTGTTTCTTTAAATATAAAAACATTTTTACGAAAAAATATCTTCAATTAAACATAATTCTTGCTTACTTCGTATTTCCACGTTCATTGAGACGCACTGATATAACATGAGGATTTACGAACTCCGTTCGTACCGAACCTAAGATCGTACTATCGCCATACTCCACTAGACTAAGTTCACCCACATTGAAAATCAAGCACACATTCGGATTTTCAAAATAGAACCGTTCGTGGCGTCCCGATGTAGTCCAAGGCACTTCGCTTACCAGGTTGCGTGTCAGGTCACATAAAATCATAGAATCCTCTGTGCGCGCAACCAGATAATTATCTTTACCCATAATGCGTACATCGTCAATCTCAAGTCCGAGCTGCGATTCGATTGTCATCTGCTCTGCCGGCTCTTGTAATGATTTCACCAACAATTGGCTGGGTGCCACAAAAATCAGCTCAAATTTGTCTTGCCATATAGTGCGTTTCAATACTGACTCAAATAGAATAACTGCACCCGTTACAGAAGCGATTGCCAAGCTTTGCAAAGGAATTAAAAAAACTATAAATAAAACTGTCAGAAAGTGCTCACTTCGCAGCGACTCACCGTGCGCCATCGCGACGCCATTGTACGCATGTGACTGTGTAGAAGTGAGTAATATCTTTGGTTGCACTTTCATTCCAATCGGACAAACGTGGACTCCATGTGAAAATGCGTACTTTGTCGTAGCTGCCAAATGCCACAGCTTGACCGTTTGGGCTAGCGGCAGCAACAGTGATCTCTCGATCATTTCGTGAATAATCGAATGTGCGTACTGAACGCCCCTGTGAGATTAGAGCAAGATTTTATTTTACATTAAAAGTCGTTTATCAAGCAGATTCAACTTACCAAGGTATCGTAGAAAACTACTTTCTGATCACAGCCGCCTGCGCAAAAACCGCCTTGCGGCCAAGCTAAAGCAAAAGGCGGTACGGGATGCTGTACTAGACGACCCGAAGATTCGTTTGCATCATCATTAACGAAGTACCGTATAATTGTGCCATCATTGTGGCCAGAAAGAAAGCCCGTGCCTTTGGTATTTGAAGCCAAGGCAATGCAAATGCTCTCTGCAGAGTATAAACTTTGAGATTTGTTGCTCTTGCAATGTAACGCACGCACCTTGCCATCGTCAAGTCCTTGAAGTGAGGGAAAGGAAGAAAAAGTTCTCTATGTAATTATAAACGTGAAACTCAACTTGGCGCTTCTCGATTGAGAGTTTGTGCTTAGTAAAATATATAAAAGGGTTCTTTATTAGGTGTTTTACCAAGTTTTGCCTCTTGTAAAGTGAGAAACTACAGTTTTATTTCTCTTCCGAACAGCGGATGGGTTTTGCGAGGACCTTTTCGATAATAGAAACACATTCGGAGGTCTGTCTTTGTCTGTTGAGTGGCGACCGTTATTAAAAATATTTTTTCTAATAATTACTTTGTGGTACACGTTCACGGTAAATAATGAACCTGGAACCAGGCTCAATTCGCGATTCAGCTGCCAAAAAAGTTATTATATAAATAAAGAGCAGATCGTTCTTTAGAGAATTTTTGTTACAGAATGACCTTGGACTAAATCTAAACTAAATTTGCCAGTGAATAGGATGGATATTAAATTATTAGGCAGGTGAAATTGTTATCACAGTAGATCCTTTAAAATATATGTATATAATATTTCTATAGAAAATAAATGTGTCTAAGCACCAAAAGTGGGCGCTAGTAATGTGCCCGATGTCCATCTTTGAAGGATGAATTTGAAAGAGTAAACCTTGCCATTAAACAAAGAACACGATTCCATTCAAATGACATCCTCGGTTGGCTTTACAATGTATATTTTCATAAGCTTCGGCGCTTATCTCGCTAACATACGCTTCGATTCAATATTTCAACTCTTCAACAGTCTTTGAATGGTTGACGTTAAATTTATTCGTAATAGCGCCCCACAATAAATAGTCTAGATTGTATGTAATTGTTACTTCTAGGCGAACAATAAATTCAGCTAATTATTAAATTCTTCAAGGCTTTCAAATGTTTTCAATAATTCCCAACTTTGTTCAAATTATCTATCCACTTTCATAAACTAAATTTCTAACACATTATGAGTGTTACCTTAATCGCCACGGGCAGAAATATATATGTATATAGTTCGAATTCCAAACGCTAGATGGACCAATACTTTATCCGCTATATCCTACTTTTGTTAAAAATAAGGTTTTATGTACCGCCAACGAACCTGCAATAATAACACCGGTCGACAACCAAATTAAAGCTGTAACTGCATTTGTTTGTGGAAATTTGTTGCATATAACTTTTTTGTCAGTCCATGACTCCCCCAATTTGTATACATATACGATATTATCACTTTGTCCCACGGCCAATTTAGTGGAATCCGGACTGAAGGCAAGACCGCGAATGACGTAAGAGTTTTTTCCATTGGCTGGATTAGACGGTTTTGTTGAGAATTTATCACGACGTTCGCCAGCATCATCGTATAGCAGAATATGCCGATCGGCGGTGGCGACGGCCAGTTTTTGATGATTCGGTGACCAGGCTAGACCAGCAATGCGATTGAGTTGTTCCTGCAGGCATACCCAGGGCGAAAATTATGTAGGTGTGTAAATAGTATTTTGATGATATGACTACATTTAACTCACCTGCCCGTCTAACAAAGTTCTTAAATATTTTAACTGCATTTGAAATTCTTAAGTGTAGACACTTTAAATTTTAATAATTATAAAGTTTCTCCTATTTATCGAAAAAAAAATTATTTCCGTATCAGAGTTTGACTGTAATTTTTCTTCTGTTGTGGCTGCATTTCGCATGACATCGGTCGCATCGTTGCCAAGGAGCTTTTAGCGTGTCTTTCAGGCTATCCGTAAACAAAGTTGCGGATGGAAATGTCCAACAGGTGGTCATTATACACATTCTGGTATCTTTAAAGGTTAAAATAATCCAGTCCTCACCAGTAGGCATTTCTTCCCCTTGGTCTTGCATCACCGTCGTCTTCCTGGTAGGAAACTAAGGGTTGATTACGTTGAGCTCATGTACTTATACACATACATACGTGTTTTTCTATAAAATTCAGTGGCTTTCAAATTAGAAAATTATTATTGTCATCTTTTAATAAACAAATTTATGTATATACTCTAGTTATAGCATGCAAAAAGTGGGTATGATTTTTGTATGATATTAATAATATTTATGTTGGCACAAAGTGAGATGGGGAGCAATATATGTACATATGTAAGTAGATATGAGCAAGTTTTACTATGGTAAGTGTACATGGTTATTGAATTATTTTCAATACCAATCTACTTTGTGTAATAAGTTTCATTGAAGTGGCGTGGACGGACAGATATGACTAAATCGACTCGTCTCAATATTATGTGCATTTAAGTACAAATATATCTATAACTATCCCCTTATGCATACATTATGTACATACGTACAAACATTCATCGTGCGAACAAAACCATAATACTCTTGTGCTCAAGAACGCGCTTGTATAAAAATATTTGGTCGATTTCTATTCTAGGACACTTATTTTGTTTACACCTAAACCTGCTGTGCTACAAGCAACTTTTTTAATGCGAACAACCATTGACACAACTCGTGAGCAACTTTAATTTCAAAAGCTCACTTAATTCAATTCAACACGAATTTGCCGCATGAGGCCGCTAGGCGTAATTCCCAGCAAATTTCCCAATATTTATACATATCCTTTTTATCCGGCCACAGGAAATCTGTTATACAGTGGGGATTTCTGTAATGGGAAGTAATTGAGGTGAGATTTGTAGCTATGTATATTTACTATATTTGAAGGATGCTCCACAAACTGAACGAATAGATTTCGAAGAGGAGTAAAAATAACTTTACAAAAAGTTTTCGTTTCATTTCAAACCAGAATAAACGGAACAATATCGATTCATTAACGAAACCACGCTGCTCGCAACATGTATGCGAAGCACGTTGACTTCGTATTTGAGCACACGACAAGGCGAATAGAATACAGAAGGTGGCGCTTTCCGAAAACTGTCACTATATTTTTAGCGATGTTAAGAACCGGCTGACATCATAATACAAAACAAATAAACAAAATAAACAGAGGGAAGAGAAATAATTTGTTTCTAAAAATTCAGTGAATGGTTGGACAAAACTGCAAGCTGTTGTCGCCGAATTAAATCTACATATTTCCAATTTTACCTGCAACAACTCGCAAAGGAAGTGCTGCCACTGAAGTAGAAAATGTGACATTTTACAAAACTTTTTATGAATCTAGCGTTATATAATCAAAAGTAAAAAAAAAAATGTATTTATCTCTTGGAGGTTTGCCATTGCCTGCCGATGGGTGATCGCTATTAGAAAAAAACTTTTTCTTCTTTGGTGTTTCACGGAGTTTCGAATCTGCGTTTTTCAGACCGATGTATGCGCATATATGGATGAAATCTTGTTGGAGAAAAAATACTTTTTCCTTTCGAGTCATATTAACTGGACGAACCCTCCATCTACGCTTGTTTCCAGAGATTTCGTTATATGCTTCATATATGAATATGTGCTGTGTTTGTTATCTGTGCAATTTTATCAATCGCTGCTGCCGGCAAAATTCAAACGTAAAGATCCTTTATACTAAAACAAATTGAGTACTGCTAAATAAGCGTATCGTTTCCGCAATATGCGGTGTTGCAATTTGTTTGTTTTGTGAGAAATTTAGAAATCGTACGCTGTTACAAAATGAGTTCCGCGCATGAAAAACGATTTGAAGCAGTCAGCGTTCTTATATACACACTCTAAAAGTGTCACGCAGAGAACGTTATAATTAACGTTCTCTATAATTATCGTTCTCTGTAGTGTGTGAAGAAGTCGAAGACGTTCATAAATAAATAGGTGCGACCGTAAGGTGATACCGAAGTTAGAAACGTTGACGACTTTTGTCGATCGAGGTCCAAAAAATATAGCTGACAAGATCAGAAGATCATTGATTGGATTGTGACAAAGCCGAATTTATTGTTGCGTGAAGTTGAAGCACTTTTGAGGAAAAGGGTTAATGTATAGTATTATTACTTTCAGCAGCGAAGATATTTGAGAAGAACTAATCAACCTTCAATTTTACAAGAAGATAACGAGGCCAATCACCCAAGCCGAAGGTGTGTATAGTGGAAACAATAAAATTGGATTGAAATGTTGGATTAGCCTTCACAGTCGTCTAATGTCAACGTTATTGAAAATTATTGGGTAATAGTTCAGCAAAACAAATAGGGACGGTCAAATAGTTATCAAGGCAAAGGCCTCTGATTTGGAGCCGATTACCTCCACAACTTGCGCAGAAAATAACACAAAATATCACTTGATGATGTGAAGCCATTATAGCTAATGGTGGTGACTGCACATTTTATTGAATATACCTATTGCATATAATACGAGGGCCTTTTGGAAAGTCCATGAAAAGTCAGTAAAATGGCACCACTGGCCCATATCGAGGATTTGTTTAGTTAGTAGCATCTCTTGGAAGAATAAACACCAAGTTTTAGCCAGATCGATATATTATATTTCTTTGTGCTTGGCATTTGTTCGAGTCGAGGAAGTCGAGTGATTTTCTTTTTCCATCACGACAACGTACTTGCTCACGCCAATTCGAAGAAATGGGTGGCGGGAAAAAGATTTTTTAAAACTAGGAGGTGATTGCGGAAATGAATGGATATTTTTCAGACTTGGTAAAATGATATTATTCGGCAGTGATCAACAAACTAGAACAGCGTTGGACGAAATGTAACGGGTGTTTTTTTAGCTAATATATTATCTTTTTAAAGAGTTGGTTTAAACAGCTGACGCACGTTTCGTGTTTTGTTTCACTGTCAAACATCTTCAGTTTGGCCTATAATTTAACCATGAATCGTCTTACAAACGAACAACGCTTGCAAATCATTGAATCTTATTATAAAAATGTGTGTTCTGTTAAGAAAGTTTCTTCCATTTTATGGTCAGTTTAATCGCCTGAAGCGGCTATTTGAGCTATTGTGACTAAATTTAGAAACAAATTTACATTATTGGACATCAAACCACCAACATGCTTACGTAGAGTGCGAACTGAAGAAAATATCGCAGCTGTATCGTCGCTGTTCGCAGCAATTGGGCTTCTGTTACTCAATAACGTGAATGAATGGGCTTTTGGAAAGTTGGCCGGAGATCCACTTTTTTATCGAAAAATTGTGTTCAGCGACGAAGCTCATTTTTGGATCAATGGGTATGTAAATAAACAGAATTGTCGATCTTGGAGTGAAGATCAGCCAGATGAATTGCAAGAGCTACAAATGTATCCAGAAAAGGTCACAGTTTGGTGCGGTTTATGGGCTGGAGGTATCATTGGACCGTTCTTCTTCAAAGATGCTGCGAATCGTAACGTAACTGTGAATGGTGAGCGCTACCGTGAAATGATATCCAACTTTTTTTTTGCCCAAAATGCAAGAGCTTGACTTGCATGACATGTGGTTTCAGCAAGACGGTGCCACATGCCACACAGCACCCCTAACAATGGACTTGTTGGGAGGCGAGTTCGGTGAACTTTTTATTTCACGTTCGGGACCTGTCAATTGACCACCCAGATCGTGCGATATAGCGCCTTTAGATTATTTTTTGTGGGGTTACGTTAATGTTCGTGTCTATTCAGACAAGCCTGATTCAATTAACGCATTGGAAGACAACATTAAAGACTTATATGTGAGATACCGGCCGAAACATTGCAAAGAGTATGTCAAAATTGGACTAAGCGGATGGACCATTTGAAGCACAGTCGTGGTCAACATTTGCATGAAATAATCTTCAAACATTAAATTATATGGACTGTACTATCGATTTAAATAAAAATTTCATGCATTTTTCTGAATTTTACGTGTGTTTTTTTGAAAAACTTTCCTATAGCTCTTAAAAAATCACCCTTTATAAGCCTAAAAGGGGCCTATGTCGAAAAATAAAAAAACAAGAAGTGCTTATTTTTTTAATTTTTGTTTTTTAATTTCTAGGTTATGGTGGTCACGTTACGACAGACTGCATATTCTGCATTTTAGGCAGCAAGTCCCCATCTTAAATTGATTTGATCGGAATAATGAGCATTAAGGGGAATAAAGATGGATCAACGAAAATAGTATTGTGGTTCTTCGCTAATTACCGCGTATAATTTGATGCTCAACTAGTGGAGGTATTTCTTCCGTCAATTCCACCTGAAGGAAAAAATTCGTCAAAAAAGACATAGTTTGCAAGAGAAAAAATCTTTTTCATCAGGAAAATGCACCGTGTCACAAGAGCACTTTGACAGCGGCTAAAATCCACGAATTAAAGATCAAATTGTTGGAGCATCAACTGTATTCACCAGATTTGGTCCTTAGCGACTTCCATCTGTTTTCAGACCCAAAAAAATGCATGCATTTAAAACCATAAAATTGTGTTTTTCTTATCGAATTACAAAATTTATTGAACAATCTAGTATATCATCCAATAAATTATCAAAAGGACTCAATGGATTTAAAAGCTCTTTGCAAAGAGTTTTCCAAAACTTAAGAAGACAGGTCTGTTTTGCGGTCGGATAACAATTTTTTATGCTATCTTTCATCACCTGATCTGGCATTTTTGATTAAGGAATAAATTGACTATGCAGTTTCCTATTGTGCTAATAATAATACAAATTGGGATTATTCTTTTCAATTATACCTCTGAACCTTTTGTTCTCCACTCAATGTATCCTTATCCTTATTTAAGAGATGGAAGTTTAGTAAAATTATAAAAATTTAACTATAAAAAACATTAAAAAATAATAAATTTTAAAAAATACCTTATCTCTCTCTACTATATACTATACCTCTCAAAAAACTCAAGTCCGCATCCAAATATTTTAATGTAGTCAACAAAGTAACATTTCCCGAGACATCGAGAACTGAAAAAAAACAAAGAAATTCTGCACAAATTTGATATTCGGGGAACACAAAGCGAACATTCCGAGCACAAATTTGTTGTTTTCTCTGTTATCACCGAAAAGAATTTGGATTCATTGATAGGTTAAATCAATTATGACGTAATTATTTTTGTCTTGCCGTTTCGACAATTTCGTTCTGAATGTTTTTGCTTTTACTTGCGTAGGTTCATTCCTGTCTGCCATCCCCCTTTCAATTGCAAAGCGCAGAATCGCTCGAAAATTTCCGTAATTTTCTGTAAGAAATTCTTTCAACAACTGTTCATCATCTCCATGACCTCTTAAATGGAGTCCCTGCCTACCACAAGTTCTATTCAATTTATTTCTACTTTCAAGCTTAATGAATTTTATCACTAAATCAATTTGGGATACAATATCGTTTTGAACTATTTGTCCATTCAATATAGCGTTCGTATATATTTTAAGTTTTCCACAGCTTTTTTTTCAATATTCAAATATGCGTTGAATTACAAGTTGTGTGGATTTTATGTCCTTCTTTACAAACAAATACAGCTCCGAATACAATACAGAATTTGCAGTAACAGTTGTCTTCTTCTGCAGAATAGATCAAGCACGAATAATCTCCCAACAACAATAGAAATTTAAATAACGTTTCTCAGAATGTGGCTTGTTATAGTAACCATCCGTTGTCCACATTTTAGAAAGAACCTCATTATTCAATTTACGACGGCGAAAATTTGCTATATTATGCAGAATAACCTGTAAACATTAAATTCGAGGAATTATTCAAAAATTAGTACCTAATTGAATAAGATTGCATTGGTTTTTGAGTTTTCAATAGACACAAAAAAAAAAAATACATACAAATAAAAAAATAGAAAATTAAAAAATGTTCATCAAAATTTTTTGATTGAAAAACATTATCTGATTGCAACTACATACAAAGCGGGAACGCAGACTTTTTTCGGATACAACATTGAAGAGTTATTCCGGTAGCACCGAAATTTTCAGTTGGGCGAACAAAATCTACCACTCGAGTGAAATAAGTGTTGGTCGTTTAATGTAGGGGTGCGCACCTCAATAGCTCAATATCACTATAACAATGAAGACATTTCAAATATGGCTTTTTTTACTTAGCACATGCCTTAAAAACGTAAAAGTTACGTACTGTGTACCGTGCCGAAATATTTTAACGGGCTTGTTTTAAAGTCGGTCGAAATCAAAACATTTTGCCGGAAAGTATGAACGGATGGCTTTGATATAGTGCATAGTTGATTTTATAAAAAATTAAAGACGATTTTCTTTTTAAATTTTGAAATTATTTCGCACGCACCAGTTTTACAAAAATTGATATAAAAAAATACATACAGTAGCTATAGCTGTCAATTAAAAATTGCGAGTACAGTCGGTGTGCCGTGCGCATTTCAATAAACCGAAAAAAGTGTTTGTATACATCATTATGAAGAAGATAATTTCAGCAGTCTGTGGTATGCAAAAGAATTTGCCTTTATTTCATTGTCCCGCTGGAGGAATTAAAAAAAATATGTTTATTTACTGTGCCACTCCAGTGGCCTAACCCCTTAAATAAACAATTTCCCCTTAAATCCGTAATTTTCCCTCACCACCCTTACTTACCATCAAGGAACTTATCATCAAGGAACTTACCATTGCTAAATTTCACCACCATCGCTTTCCAAGCTACCAACCACATTTACTCCGAGCAGAGCCATGCAGCAGAGTAACAACTTAACGACCACTCTCAATTGCTCTCTAAAGCTCCACCGAGTCTGCAAAGGAGTCAGCTGAGTTTATCAAAAACATGCCTGCAAATTATTAACATCGAGACCTATGTCACTATTTTTTAATGCAAAACAGTCAGCCGTAAAACGTTCGCTACGCTGCTTTCAATACGGGAAATTCCTCTGTGAGCACAAGCACGATTGGAACTATTACGGTAGGTCAAAGAACAAAGTTTAACTGAGCAAGCACGTAACTAAGAACACATTGCGTTTCAGTTTGTTGGTGTTTTGTTTTATTGGTTTTTAGCAGCATTGCAAACTCTTTCATAATGAGTGACATTTTTCACCCTATACAGTTTGATCGCTTTGTAAATATTCCTTCTAATAGCTGTCCACTTGATTTTATATTACAAAGTTAATGTTTCCACCATACATATATAATATAACTGCTCATACATTTCTATACACATATGCACATCGAGTAGATTTTCGTAGTTCGGTTGTTGCTTGATACTTTTGTTTTCTCAGCATGAAGCGTAAACCAATAGCATATAAGTGCAAGCAAAACATGACTATCACATAAAAATGTGTGCAAAAGGAAAAACAAAAAAAAAAACAGAGAAAACTCTGAATTTTACAAAGCGCATTTCGTCCTTGACTTTTAATGAGCCGATGTTGCATATGTACAAGTATATATAAGTAAGGCTGTCGCTAACTACAAGTGTGTGCATGCATTTTATATCGCTTTCAGCATTTCTACAGTATGTCTTTAGCTCCTGTTTATGATAATCCTGCAAATAATTTCACAACGGAAATACAATTAAGACCGGCAGAGTACATACGTACATATGGATGTATGAAAATAAGTATACGTACATAGTATATGGAAATGCATATTTGAAATTTAGAATGAAAGCAAAAAGTAATACTCGATGTCGATCTGCTGAATATTATATTAACTACTGGTACCCTTATTAAATCAGATAATTTTTCAATAGTATCGAAGTGCATATCTATGAACTCAACTGAACCCGAAGGCTCTGGCAGTTAGTGCTTTAGTACGTAAGTGGAAGAAGTATTTATAATTGCTCCTCTTTTCAATAAATAAATAAAACTATTCATTTTTCGTATTAAGTTTGATAAAAAAAAAGTAATTGTTAATATTTAGTAAAACTGTCGTTGGATTTTATCTGGCTTCTAGTGGCTCGTACCACTCATCTCCATAAAAATCGTCAGCGCCTTGTCGTGGTGCAATTTCCAAGCTCTATCGGTAAAGTCGGGCCACAAACGTCAAATACGTGCCTTAGTTGCTCTAGGACGCCAACATAGAACTACGCAGATAAATCAAGCCGCAGATTTTGGAAAACTAACTATGTACCTGCTTATGCCGTAGTGTATTCGTACGTAGCGACGCACGTCATATACGAGTGCGTCTGTCAGCCACTCACTCTCTAGAGCACTATTTTACCTGACTTTTCACTGGCAAGCTGTGCGTATTTGAATATAATTTGAAAATTATGGGAAGACTATTATCCAACTTTCAGGATTGCTGAGCAATTAATAAAGAAAATATGAAACAAAAATCTGAGGGAGTGTTCTTCGAAAATGACAAACAAAAAAAAAAACATTTCTCCATAAACTTTTGAACAAAGAGATAACATTTTTTTCACAAAAATACTTTATAAAAAGTTTGATTTATCCCAAAAATTTACAACACAAAAATGTTTAAAAATATATAAATAAGAACCGAAGATATGTGCCTTCAAAAAATCTATAACATAATTTTCAAAACAAAATTATTAGAAACTAAAAAAATTGTATCTTAAAAATTCAAAAATTGTATCTTAAAACTAATTTGTTTTGTTTTGTAAATGTTAAAGCAGCCGAGAAGATTTCACTTCAAAAAGCTATATAGTACATTATTTTTTCCAGCATTGAATAGATTTCAAAGTTATTAATGTTTTCAGTTTACTTCTTAAACTCAATTCTATAAATTAACAATTTAATTTTTAGAAGTATTTTTTAAATTTTGAACAAAAATATATAACTTTTGTTTTTTTTTTTGTTGAAGTATAATTCATCCTGGAAAATTTAAAAACATTCGAAATTTTAAAAAATAACTGAAAATATTTCACTTTAAAAAATACCAAAAAATATACCAATATTTTACGCCAAGTCCAGGGTCTTGGGGGGCCTCCAAATGGCTGCAAGTTCCCTTGATTAAATCGTAATTAAAGCGCTTTATACATTATATATTTCTAATGTCTAGATTCGTAGTATTTTACTTTCGACTGTAAAATACTAAGTACAGTACAGTCATCTATACTGTACACAACAGTGCATTAATGCCTTGTTCTTACCGACTGAAAAAAAAAACAAATTTATGTTGGTAGTATGAACAGAATGTAGAGTACTAATATTCTTTTATTAGTTGTGTGCAGAGTATATGTTGGGGAGAACTGGTGCTGACTATCACTTTTACGTGTAAGTCTTATGGAAGAGCGTCCTTTTATGCTAATGGCGGCCACTGTAACTAAATTACTCCGTTTGATTTAACATAGGAAAAGCATCCAAAATGAGGGCAGCACATCGTTTAATACTCACGGGGGGGAATCCCCTGAACGAATGAACGAAGTAGTCGATCGAAGTGTATTTTTTCAGTCTCGTAGTTCTTGTGCGCCTAAATACGTTGAAATTAAGAAATACGCCCTTTCTTTTAAAATTAATTTAATTTCGTAATCATATTTAGTCACATAAAGTTACTTTAGTATTAGTTAGTAATGCTGTTTTTTTTGTTGCGGAATATGAACAAAAGTGTTTTAATAGTGATCATATTGTCGTACATTTGAAGAAACAGGATATTTATTCATACCTTTTTTAGTGAAAAGAGTTCACCCATCTGGCTCTCAAAAATGGAAGTTAAACAAAGCCAATCTGAACAGGCCAGCTTGCTGGAACTTTATCTAAATACCTATTAGATAGTAAAAAAAGAAAGATGCCGTCGGCGAACAAATTCATAAAACTGTTGAATCAGTCCCCAATACACAATCAAATGATGCTGACATTACTAAAACAGATGAAACGTCTTGCGATACTAACAAAAACTCTGCCATAAGCGACAACGAAGAACAGGACGATAAAATTGATGAGACTGTTAAAATTAGAAAATAAACTGAGGAAGAGAATACTGTTTCAAATTTCATGTTATCCAATGATGCTGCAGACTGGCCAATACCACTGCCAGATCATATTCGAAGTTTAATAGTCGAAAGGGGTAGTGAAGTATTTCAAAACAAGGACGGACCTTTTGAATCTATAGAAAAACCAGGTGAAAACATCGTTGTTTAACTTCGCCCTGGTTTTACTCATGTTTAAATGAGACTAAATATTTAAGGAAATGGATGCTATATTCACCATCATCAAAGAAATTATACTGTTATTGCTGTCGGTTATTAGCACCTGAGGGAGACAAAAGTGTTAGTAAATTTGTCTCTGGTTTTTGTCAATGGTGGAAATTAAATCCAAAGGTTTCACAACATGAATCATCCAATAAACATTCATCAAATTTAGAAAAATGGAAATCATTACCTATCGGCTTGAAACTTAGTAAAACCATTGATAAAGATAACTTGAAAATAATTAACAGAGAAACTCAGAAGTGGAGAGACATTTTACATCGACTCTTAGATGTAACACTATTTTTATCCGATGTTTTCGAGGCCATCGTGAAGAGATTTCAAGGTTATGACAATGCAGCATCAATGTCAGGTACTCACGCAGGTGTGCAGCGGAAAGTCCGAGAAGTCAATCCAAAAGCGCTTTTCAGTCCTCGTCAATGTTTGAATGCATAGACCGATTTATACAGGAATTGTCGCAACGATACAATGCAATCAAACAAATAAACAATATTTTCCAAATAATTGAAAAAAAGTTCATGATGGAAGCTTCAGATGACGCTCTGGCTGTAGCACTGGATAATCTGGTAGAAATTTACAATGAATTTAACAAAGAGCAGGTTTCACAAGAAATAAAAAGATACCGCAGGCACATCCGTGCTACCGATACGAGTGCGGACGTTGCATCTAGATGGACAGCCCAAGAAGTCCTACAATTCATAATAACATGGGACTTTACTGAATTCTTGCCGTGCATATCGCTTATACTTCAGGATTTCTTAACCATTTGCATTTCAAATGCATCATGCGAGCGAAGTTTTTCTAATTAAAAATTACCTTCGATCTACAATGAATCAAGAGAGACTCGCCAATCTGTTTGTGCTTTCGATTGAAAGAAAAGTTTCAAAAACAAAATTGATTTCACTGCAGTTATTAAAGAGTTCAGTAAAATGAAGACACGAAAATATAAAAATTTAATATAAGTATAAGGTTCATGTTACCTACATAATGTTATATATACACATGTCTTATGCTTTCATTTTTACATTCTTACATACTTGCATATCATAAAATATATGTAAATAAATATATTATTTCTTAATTCTATTGCATGCTTTTCGAAAAATTATATTTATGGTACTTATTTTATTATTCCACTGTTTATTCAAGTCTAATTCAAACTCGAACGTCAATTATAAGATCTGAATCAAATAAACATAATTATGTAAAAATACTTAGGCAGACATATTTGAAATTAATAAAAATCTTAGAAGGGCCTCATTCAATTATGCCGACCTGGGCCTCTGACTAGGTTAGTCCGCCACTGCGGATAACATAATCAGAAAATTAATGTCATGGAAATATGGACCATATTATTGTACAATAAAAAAACACATGCCAACAATATTTCTGTTTTGTGATACCATTTAAAAGCATCCTTTACAACTGATATAAAAATACAGAAGCTTAGACTAAAGGTCACAGTTGTGCTCTATAGTTGTAAAGGAGCAACTGGCGACGATGAGGCAGGTTTCCCAGCGTCATGGTATCACATATCTGGTGATTGACCAACTGCGTTTCATATATCTTCATTGGAGCATACGGTCTGTCTTAAAGAGGAAATTAGCTTTCTCTGTGTGTACTAAGACTATGTACATATAATATATGAAATATGTATATAGTTGGGTAGCATTCCGAAGTGTGCAAATTACAAACTAGACAGGATTCACCTATAAGGCCTAACAGACTATCATGGACCAAAGATAAATTGAAACAAGCAATAGCAAGTAGAGACATCCATTAGAGAAATATGGGCCTTAGATGTTCCGGACTCTAACTGTTCTCTTCGGTTCTATAAGGAGTTGGAAGTTGTCCACCTATCAGACCATTGTAGAGTCTTTCAAATGAATTTGTTAGCAATAAGGAAATGTGTTGATTGTCTTCAAGTAACATTTTTTTACTTTTACTGAGCCAACCCTCTCTAAAGGCACTTTCACTTGTCCCAAAAAATCTTCAAAACTCATTTGATTCCTTAACAGGATGATCGTGCAGTTTGCTTTTCACGCGGCATTTGTAACATGCGCAACAAAACACAATTCAATGAGATAGCAAAGCTTACAAGTGGGTTACAGCTACAAGTAGGTTTACTCCAGTCAAACTTTCGCCGATCTATAAAAGATTATGTGTGTCCCTTGCTACCTACAAGCTCATTTTGCACAAAGGTTGATGACATGCGATAAGGCTAGGAGCCGCCTATAGCGATTTATGTAGAAGAGATATGACGGTCTAGCTTATAGGCAGCCACTCCAACCTAATCTATTGAAAGAAATTGTACCTGTGGTCTCAATGAACTCTAGATGGTGTAGGAGATCGCTGTAGTCGAATGGGTTTGTGCAGGACAGACAGAGTCAAGCCTCTGAGTGTGTTTCTGCCATGACAAAACTTTTCATAAAAACTCATTTGCCGTTCGGAGGCGGCATAAAGCCATAGATCACTGCATTCATGAACGCTTCTCACAAATTGGAGGAGAAGCTCGGTCAAATATCCAACAAGGATGTACGCTCCAGTTATGTACATACATATATAGATAACATATACGGCGGCCGTTTTAGACGAATGGGCTGGATTCTGACTACCATTTGGAATAGTACGCGTTCAAATCTCCGGGCATAAAAAATCAAATGATGAATAGCGGTCGCCCCTCGGCAAACAGTGGCAAAATTCCGAGTGTATTTCTGCCATGAAAAAACATTTGCAGTTCGGAATCGGCTTAAACTATAGGTCCCTCCATTTGTGCAATATAATTAAGACGTGCACTACAAATAGGAGGAGGAGCTCTGCCAAACACCCAGTAAAGAGTGCAATTACGCTATAGAAGTGAAAAGCGTGTTGCTACCTTAAAGGCAAAGTCCAAAAAGAAATAACACGAAACTTTGTTTTTCATACCAGAGTGACTACAATAAAATACCATGACGAATGAATACACAAAGTAAAATGTCAAAACTAATATTACACATGGTTGCAACAGGAATGAAAAAGGTTAGGAGCTTGTGGCGTTGCCCACAAACGCGTTGTATTACCTAACCGCGTCCAAAGCAGCTCTAAGTGACCAACAATTTGCGAATCATTGTGGCTAGCAATCAGTAACGTAAATGTCGTCGCAAAATAAAATTAACTTAACGAGCTGGCTTGAGCAACAGGACAATAACTATACAGGGGAATCTTTGCAGCGCCGCTTAAATGGCTATTGCCAGCGCATGTTTGTTCGCACACTTTCATTTGTGTTTGTGTATGTGTTTTATAAGCAGAAACATATTCTGACCACTGCGTCCTTGTGACTTTGTTTGCCTTTCCGTGACCATGGCTGGTAGCTTTTACTTTTCGGTCGCTTTATATGCGCAAATTAAATTTGAATAAAAATTTCCATTGTATACTACCGTAAACAACAACAATAACCGACAAAATTGAAGGCAACAATTGCAAAATAATCACTTCTGAGAATTTGAAGCTTCAATACAGAAGGCAAAAAATAAAAAAACTAAAGTGAAATGAGGAAAAAAGTAAAAGAGAAAGCGTGCTTATAAAGCGAATGAATAAACTTGAAATATGTTGTAAAAAGCTAGAGTATGCAAAGACTATTTCGGTCTTGCCATGGGCCACATTCGCTAATGTTTTTGATTGCTTTGTTGTTGCTGTACATTTTACTTAACAATCGGAAGCTGTGCGAACTGTGCGGTGCTTCCATCGTTTTACATTACTATTGTGATGTCACAAAAGTTACAGCAAAAAAAACAAAACAATGAATTGGCGGAACTTGGCAGAGAGTAAATGGGTCACGACTCGGTCACTACAGAAAAAGAGGGGACTGAAAGAGAAATTATGACAAATAAAAAAATGAAATCAAAAAAGAACAAAAAAAAATATAGCAACGAAAATGCACAGCGATTTCGACGCACTGGACAGGGAGAGAGCTGGTAATCGATTGAGAGGAAATGAGACGAACGAACGGCGGACGGATTGGCGCTAAAGGTAGAAGAATAGCACACAAATTATGCAAACATTGTTGATATGCCCAATTAGGGTATCACTTAAAAATATTAAAAGACAAAACAAGAATCCAAAAAACCGCAGAAAATTAACGGGGTCATTGAGCGTAGCTTGGTAACTAGGAAAGGATACATTACACGAATGAGAGTAGTTAGATGCACACAAATACACATGCGGACATACTTAGATACATGTATTAAGAAAAACTCCAGTTGTGGCCGTTCATTTTACTTAAATTGGTATTTTTGCAAATGAACTGAAAACACCAACATTGCTAACAGTGCGGAAAACAATTTGCTTAATGTAAGTAATGTTATTTAACTTCTTCATTTGTTAAGACAGTACAGCATACGTACACACATGCATGCATACATACACATAGTGCAGGACAGCCTGGCGCTAAGCGAAAAAGGCGAATGTAAAATGGCAAGCAACGCACAGTTGACCTTAGTCAGCGAGTTTTTCATGTTTTCGTAAGAAAATTTTTTATAAAAAAAGCAACTACATCTAGCTTTTGGAATCTCAACTGTTGACTTTTACAGCTGAAATAATTTCTGTGGGGTGTCAGAAATTTTGTTTATGGTTAGACATTTATATTCTAAATTGGTCGCTTTCGCTTCGATTTCGCTAGGAACTTTGAAATCGAGTATCGAAAATCAAATAACCAGTTAAAATAGTGATTTTAAGTGACCACCTAAAAGCAACGATTGCCTCCATTAGACTATTTCTTGTGGGGCACCGTTAAGGATAAATATCATGACAATCATACAGATACGATTTAAGTGTTCAAACATGAAATCAAAGTTCCCATTAGTAAGAAAGTTCCCAAACTCACTGAAATATACTGAAACATTAGCAAGAATGATAAACTAGAAGATTGCGACATCCATGAGAGAATTTCTGGCTGTGACTTAACTATAATAAATAAACGGCATTTAGGGGAAATACGCTCATGAATAATAATAAAAATGCAAAAACATGTCATTTAAATTCTGCCAAATTAACTGAGGGCAGGATAGCAACTTGCAGATGTCACCAACTCAGGGGTCTCCACCTGACAAACAGTAGGCTAATAACTGTAGCTCCTCCAACGATATTTGTCCCCATGGTAAAACGTAACCTATGAATGCTGTTGCTATAACTAAAAATAGAATTAGTACTCTTACTAATCATGTGGGTGTAAATAAGTATGAGCCAAAATAAATCCCTCGACCAAAGAAAGACCTGGGCGTCATTTCAATGAAATTGTGTTCCATTTTGAATGGCCAAGATTACTCTTTCCAACAAAAAAGGTTATTGAAAAATATTCACGCGCCTTTTATTTATAAATATAGCCGAATTGAATTAAATTTCAAACGCTAGATTAACCATTTTCTTGGACATATACCTTCTGTATATCACATAAATAAGTTCACACCTACTCAATTTATAGTCAAAATGGTATAATTTTTTTTTTTAATATTTAAAATACAATATAGCAATTTTTGCCGTCGCAAATTAATTCATATACGACAAGGAATTCAAGGAGACAAATACTGATACATTTAAGTCTGCAATCACGATAGAAACCATTTAAGGAAGACATGTTAACTAATCGATCTGCTAACACAGTGATCGGCAAGCAATAGCTTACTGCGCTCTCCGAGTACGTAAGGTCATATATGCATGTCTCTCACGTATATATGTACATATATACATATATATTTAATTGGCAAGTACACCGTTTTTGGGTGTTTGGTGTGCGTCTTGATGTTGTTCCACAAATGGAGGGACCTACAGTTGAACGGTATTGATATGAGGAGCTTTTTCATGGCAGAAATACACTCGGAGGTGTGCCATTGCCTGCCGAGGGGCGACCGCTATTAGCTAATGTTTTTCTTAATTTTAGTGTTTCACCGTAGTCACGCACCAACCCATTCGGCGACGGCGACCGCCTGTACATAACACACACCACTGAATGAATAGATCACATGTGTGAAAATGCTTACCGTTACGTTAACATATTGATAAGATTCAACTCGTTGGCTAAGCGCATTTGCAATGGGTGATGAGTAAGAAATTAAGGTGGCAATTTTGAAACAATTTAATTTTTCCCCTAGAAGTATTTTCTTTCTACTCTTGCGGTGGGGGTCGGAAGGTTATCCTGTTGTTATATGAATACGTTCCCAATCAGGCTTCTTCCGTCAAGTATCTCGACCTCTTTTCTTTTTCTTTTAATGATATGATACTAAGGGGAATATTACAATGTGAGTATTCTTGTACTCTCGCATATTTTAGTATAGGTTTTTAGCATTACTATTGCACAATCGTGCAATATTCCATGATTGATTGAACCGATCCATTTGTACAAAAGCACAATAGTTTTCTCTGTCGCTTTAAATGCTAGTTTAATGAACATGCGATTCTATTTGCTACTTCCATCTTTTTCACAACTTTTTTCATATTTCAAGCTGTATAAAAAATAAGACACATAAACAAGCTACTTGAGGAGAAAATTTTAAGAAAAGTAAAGATACAAATTGTGGAAGCGGAATTGTTCGAAGTAGGTTAACGTTTTTATAACTGAAGTAGCAGTTGTTAAATTATTTTATTTCACTCAAATGTGCAACGCAGCTGATGTGTGTATCGGCGTTGTCGGAATCAGCAAACACCATCGGTTTTTCATATTCATCCTCAAGTAAAAGAAGCACTTAAGAAAATTAAGGGGTCCTTTGGTCTTTTCCTTCTTTTCTTGGTTGCAAATTTTGGTGGATAACTCCTCTCATTGGACTTGAACTGGGCAGGGGATATTTATATTATCTCCAAATATTTCTAAAAAAGGAGCAATGCTTGGTGTAGCGCCAGCCCTTCCGCTGTTGCCGATACTTGGTTTCTTGTATCTGGATAAAATTTTTGAATTTGATTGAGAGCGTGTCTACCGTCTTAGGCTGGCCCTAATATCACAGCAAACTTCTTAGCTCAATAATAATGGAAAACTTACCAAAAACCTTGTGTTTCGAGGTCTAGCAACACATTTTGACTATTATCAATTTCTTACTGTGTGCACTTGGAAATTCGTCTTTGCTTGCAATATAGGCCCTCAAAAATGCTCTCGTCTCTTTCCATGTCCAAATTTGTCTATTAAAAAATAAAAAATTATAAATGTTATTTGTAAAAACATTTACTTGTCAGTACTACCAATTACAAAACGCTGTGCTGCCAAACTAACAAACGAAAAATAAAATGAACAGAACGAGCCAATTGAACCACATCTCTATCGGGATCCCATCGTTGTTGTTGCATTTGCGTGCAAAATTTTTATCGGGGTCCCAATCATTGACCATTGGGACACGGCTATTGTGTCTAATTGATTATGAAATAGCCAAATTATTATAGTTTCGTAGAAACCTTTAGGGTACATATAAACTAACGTTATTTTGATACATGATTAACCAGTTAACTGTGGCGCTCCCATTTAAAAGTGCGCACAGTTTTGTGTCGCCAGAATTGAGCTATGACGAGTATAGTCGTCAATCACAGAGTAAGTTGCGCTGGTAAGATATTGGATGAAAAAGACGGGTTAATTTTATAAAATTGGGGACAAATGAACTAAAAATAAAAAAATAGCAATTTACAGAACTTCTGGACAACTTTATAATATTTACGCACTTGAAATTCTTACGTTGCACTGTACTTATTTGATAGGAACCGCCGACACTTGGTAAGATATGCACTGACTCACACGAGTTAGCTTTCTAGTTTATAAATCCACTTTTTGACTTTTGCCTTTGCCGCTTTTAGGTTAACATCTAAAAAACGTTATAATCGCACATAAATAAATTCATTATGCGAACTGGTGAACTTTTTCAACCAGTGCATACGGGGAAGCATGACATCATCTCAAATTGTTTATATTTTCTATTTGTTTGTTTTATTCCGGCATAGCCTCAAAATATTCTGAACATCCTGAAATTTGAGAATATGTGTAGTTTTTCTCAAAAATTGTAATTTAAATAGCCAATGGTCACTAATTTATACGCATGACGAGTATACTCGTCAATACACAAAATTTTGCCACTTCTCCATGACGAGTATACTCGTCAATCACAGTTAACTGGTTAAAGAACGTTGTCTAACAAAAACTATGTAAATCTATATTTCAAATTTTATACAAAAATTAGAAAAGTTCTACAAATTTCTCATCCAAATTTTACGGTTTTTAATCAGAATTATTAGAAAAACTTTTGGTATGCTTATTAAATTTTAGTAAAACAATTTAGTATGTACAGGTTTGAATTAGTTGAAAAATCCTACTTTCAATTTTTCAAAATATTTTCCTTGACGGTGTTGCGCGTTTTCTCCATAAAGCAAATGCGCGAAATTTTTTTCGGACCACAGCTCCTCCGCGAAGCATTTAAGTACATACAATGGATCTGTAAAAGAGACCAGAGAAAGGGCCAGCGTTGCGTCACACTTATCGATAACTATGGTTTGCCAGCTGAGAATAGTAAACTGTGTTGACATTTGATACCATTATGATACCACCTGGGCTGTCCTTTCTCCTCACTCTACATTGCCTCATTGAACCAACCAGTGGTTTTAATGTATCTAACAAGTGTTGCTATTTTTAAATTTGCCAAGTTATTCAAAGAAGTTTTTCCAAAAATATTGAACCTTCTTCTACCCAGAGCCATGCACCCGCATGGAAAGTATTCTATAGTCTTCATCGATGTCGTTATAAGCTTCTTCAATAGTCGTTATAGGGTGTTCCCAGTCTAGACTACTGGCATGCCTGCCTATAAGACAGTGCCCTGTTAGAACCCCAAGAATATTTCTCATGTCCTTCCTGCTCAGTTTCAACAGTCGGTTTGGGTGACCCATGTTCTATTCTGGACACGTCATTCTGCTTGTTGCATAGGTCAGGGAGTGAGCCCATAGCACGTTGGCAGCTTTAATGGTGGGTTTGTCTATTAGCATCTTACAAGTTGCTATGTTCGCTTTATCTGGTTGGATAGGTAATATGGTACCTAATCTCGCAAGTTTATCTGCTTTGCAGTTGCCTGCTACGTTGCTGTGACCCGGCACCCGGAGCAGGTTTATTGTAAAGTACTGTGATGTTCTGCCAAAACGTCGTTACATGCGCTTACTGTCTTCGAGTTAATATTAGGTGATTGTAATGATTTCAGGGCCGATTGACTTTCTGAATATACATATATTTATTTCTCTTGTGGTGAGAACACTTTTCTTTAAGGTCAACAGGCTTTTTCCGGCAACCAGAATTTCAGCTTGAAATACACTACAGTGATCCGGTAGCCGGAAACTTTATGTAGGAATCTTGGCAGATAAGTCTATAAAATACAGCTCGTGCAAAAATTTAAGCCAAAGATCATAGTTTGCGTCACATTTTTACTAAATGGGTTCACTTAGATTCATTATATAGGTTTATTGGAAAAAGTAGTCAAATGCAACTCGTAGCCTCGGCGGACATATGCCGAATATCTGTTCAAAAGTTCAAAAATGCCATAAAATTATATACCAAATTATAATAAAAAAAGTCATTCCAAAAATAATTATGTTTTATATTAACATTTTAAGTTCTCAAGCTCTTAAAAACAACCCTTTACATACAACTATCAGCGAGCGAGCATTGGGTACCACCTCTTTAAATATTGTATACGTCGAAATGTTAAGAGGATCCTATTATGAAACTTACAGAGATTATTCAGCAGAGTCTAATAGCCTAGACAGACGGTGTCGTTAATCGGGTGAGAAGTGAAACTTTTAAAGAGATGAAGAAGAAAGTCTGAAAACAATCATTGCAGTATGGATGGAATAATATAGCTATAGTGACTGCACGTCTTTGAGCCATACTTTGTGTTAATTGCGGCGTAAGTTGTGGAAGTAATCGGCTCTTAATTAGCCGAATTTGCATTGAGAATTACTGAGCTTCCATATCTGTTTTCCTTTGAGTATTCGTTTAACTCTTGTCCGAACAGTTTCAATAGGCGATAGGTGGTGAGGCGACTGGGAAGGCCAATGCAACATTTCAATCTCATTGTGTCCTTTCCACTCTGCACACCTTCGGCTTCGATGCTTGTGAAGGTTCTTCCAAACATCTTTACAACTGATGGCAATGATTCTTTTTGGTAAATTTTTTTCATCAAAACTGCATTCGAATTGGCGGTAAACATAAGTAAACGGTCGAATCCTTTTTCGAAGAAGCAGTACCAAACATGAACCTTAAAAGGTTGTTTAACAGTTCGTTGAAGCTTTCAATTATCAGCAGAAAACCAGAAGCGACATATGCAACTATTCGCCAAATGAAAAATTTTCTCGTGAATATTACGTTTGTCCAATTACGTTATGAATTTGCCTTAGCCATACAAGTCTTTTCTTCAATGTGTGGTAATGAGAGCAATGGTTTTTTTTAATGTGTTGCAGAATTTAAGATCTTCTGAATGTAAACATCCTCGAATTGTATCTTTGCATACAGTTAACAAAGTTTAAAGTCCAAAGTGAACTTAATTTGAAACTCAGCTGCTGGGATTATTGCACTGAGCCACATAATACCTTGCGATTTCATTTATAATTTACAACAGATTTCCCCGTCGAGCTCATGTGCTAGAGCAACTTGATGGTCTGTATAAAAGTTGTTCAACATTTTGTATTGAAAAACTGTGAAGAAAGTTTCAGAAATTAAAAAGGGAACCAAAAATAAAAAATAAAAAATACCCCACTTCCCATGATCCCTTGCCCCCCCAAATAGAAAAATTGCATGCATTGGAGTAATGGAAGTTTCTACAGTATATGAAAATATTTAAAGAGAAGAATATATTTATGTATTACAGTAGAAAAATGTGTAGGAAGGACACACAGGGAAAGAGGAATGTATATCTTTTTTCTGGGAAGCGAAGTCCAGAGTATGAGTCGGTCACATTTTGGTTGGCGCTAATAAATTTGAAGCAATATGAAAGTCACATGGGCGGCCCAACATAACTGCACGCACATATGTATGTACATTCATTAACTAAAAAAACCCACTTAGTGTGTGCGTGCATGTAATGACATTAGTTATATCCTCCCATTCGCGGTTACTATACCCAGAATGTGGTGAGCTGTTGAAGGAAGGAAGAAATAATGATATCTGCTACACACTGGTAGCCAGCATCATCCTTCTAAGGCAGCACAAAGTACTTCCACCGGAACGATATACATATATTACATACATACAGTGTTAACTAACAACAATTCTTGTACCACGCTTATGATATAGGCCATAACCCGAAAGACGAACAACCACCAACGCTTTGGCAAACATTTTCAAATTGGCGAATTTTGTATGCTACCATTAAACAAATATACCCACATTTACATACATACGCATATATACTTGAATGTATGTAATGTAGAAATATATCTAAAAGTGTTCAGCATGAAAAAGTATTACAGCAACAGCGGCAGCAACAGCAACAAATGTCGTAAAATTCGGTTTTCAATACAAGTACAAGTGAGCCTGCACTAACACATATACGAGTACATTTATACAGAAATTTGCCGGCAGGCAAACAAAAATAAAAGTTCCCAAAGAATATTTAACAAGAGTGACATCTACTTTTATGACTTTACGAGCAAAATGTCAAATGTTGTAGCATCGGGCACTGCTGGCAATAAATGGCTAAATGGCGCATTGTAGCGTTGCTTCACCATCACAATAACACTTCAACCGCCGACCAGCCCGAATCTATGCATCTGCCTCCACATATTTATTGTGAGTTTTCTAGATTGTATAAGTATAGTAAACGGCTACTAAAGCTGCTATTGCTGATGCCTTTGACCAGTAAAGCTGCACTCGCTTTCATGGATGCCTAAGCGTATACGAAATTTACGAAATTCCACGAGTACGCTGTTCCCGCAATCATCTAGAGAATAAAGCTCCTGTCAAAGGAAGTGGAAAGTTGCTTGTGCCAATGTCACTGCGTGCAGATTCCGGTGCCGTTAAGACTCATCCTGCCGACGAATTTTCTAGGCAACAAAAAAACCTTGAGTTCGCAAATGAGTCAACGAGCCAACGAGTCAACGAAACAGCGATTCTGCGAATCAGCCTACCATAACGTCGCTTAATGACTTAACCATGGTCCGTTGGCGGTAATGGTAGACACACCCGCCTTGTGTCCATATCGCGAGAAGAGGGAGTGGACGAGGGAAAGCCAGTGTGTTTGTTTGCCTTTTTTTGTTAGCTTCATCCGGTCGCAATAAAATATTTATGCAAATTTGAGTTCTTTGTTTAAAACTTTATTGAAAAACGAGAATAAATTTATTTATTTGTTTTCTGTGTGCAAGAACATATCCCAAATGAACGATTGCCTTTGTCTCAAAGTTATTAAAAATGCTGGTTTGTGAGTTTGCGCTGCTTTGACTTTGCTGCCTACTCGTGTTACGATGGTAAAGAGCTTTATGTGATTGAAAAACTGAATTTACTTAAAACTTAAAAATAATCACTTTTCTATCTTTTAAATTCATTGAGTAGCTCTAATTTATTCGATTTTTTGCCTTGATTACATCGTAAAGGACACTCAACGGACGACACAAATTAAACTTTTTTAACAGAAATTGCCCGAGATGAATATTAAATTGAGCAAATTGCAGCTGTCTGTATGTGTTAATATGCACGTATCGGGTGTATTTTTATCTGCATGAGAACTATCGATATTGATAACTATGGTTTGGTAGCTCAAAATGGCAAACTGTGTTGACATTTCTGTCCAATGAGTTTGGCAAGCCATCATGAACCGTTTAACGTCAGAACGACGCTTCCGAATTGTGGAAATTTACTTTGAAAAAAAAATAAATCTGTTTCCGAAGTTCATACAGCACTGGCGCCATCATCGGTCCTTATTTCTTTCGAAATGAGGAAGGAGCTGTCGTTACGGTGAATGGCGAGCGCTATCGACCCATGTTGATTAGATTTTTGTCTCCAAAAATTAATCAGCTAAGCATCGACGACGTTTGGTTCCCACAAGATGGCGGAACTTGCCATACAGCGCGCTTAACAACCCATTTATTGCAACATTTAAGATACCATTGACGCCACACGTCCAGATTTATTGGAAAAAGTAGTCGAAAATTGGGCTGAAAAAATTCGTTCCAACAATATTTTTGTTTTGTATTATCACTTTAAGTTCTCAAGCTTTTAAAAAAACACCCTATATATGCATGCTGGTAGTGTAGCTGGTGTTATTTATCAGCACTTCCATTTTCCCTACTGCCCGTTTACTCTCAATTAACGCAGCAATTTGTAAGCTGCTTACCGTGAAATGCTTATGACCTGCATGCCAAGAGTCAATGGCGGTTGATGGGGGGGGCTACTGCTTGCTTCCGTGCAATGTTCATTTGAACGCAGTGACCCGCCTGTGACTCAAATTCAGAAATTCCAACGCCATTAGCGCACCAAGTCACAGTTGGTATTTTAGAAAATCAAGCAACAAAACACAAAGAAAAAAGTCCCTTATTTGTGATGAATGTGACTCGCGGAATAGACGAGCGTACTCCGTGTATTCCTCGCGGGACATTTTGTGATTCCACAAATGGCTGCTTACACATTCTATTTGCGGCCACATTGGCTAACAGTGACCGAGCAATCACCAAAGGGTGCATAATGGCATTGGCGGGTTATTGTATAAAGAAGGTATTCGAATGACAGGATGCAAAAATTAACCATAGACGCATAGCTTTATACTTTACCATTGATTTGGACTATTAGTCAGCTAGCTTTAAGGATGTATCTATGTAAAATAACGGCCTTTATCAGGCCTTTTTCTCGTCTTTTCTTACTACCTCTTCCTCACCTCCCAGTCGCAACAACATTTTAGCACCTCTATGAAATTCATTACTCCTTAGCAAATTTCCCGCATGTTACAAGTACCTAGCTGTTTACAAATAATAACCTCTAGATATTTGTCCGATAAGATGTTCCGTTACGACAGCGACATTGGAGCTATCGACTACAAAGTCACAGCTGGTGTGCCACAAGGATCCGCGATGAAGTAAATTCAGTTTTTTTTTCAATACTGTGGAATATCATGTACGATGGTGATTTGCAGCTCAAAGTACACATGGGACATTATTTATTGGCTTTGCGAACGATGCATCAAACGTTGTTACCCCAAAAACGCTCACGGAGCTAGTAAACATTGCACAACATACTATACAAGCGGCTAAGGAATGGCTTGGTGCGAAAAACCCATAAGACAGATGGCTACCCATAAGACAGATGCAGTCGTAAGCGGGTAGAAAAGGTGCAGTTCAGAGTCTAAGCCATATGTGAAGTACTTGGGCATCTTTATCAAAGCTGCGATTGCACGGTATCTCTGACCAGAGTGATTGTAAATGTCGGTGCAGTAAGACAGCAGGCAAATAGATCTTGCCAGGAGGGGTGAGGCGCGATAGTTTGGAGTGGTCCCTTAAACACGCTACATGTGCACGAGGAATAAATTCCACGTACCGCTTATGCACTCTTAGAATCTGCTCTGCCTTCATAACGGTCTCGGAAAATGCGGCGCTCACTATAGTTGGGCTATGTCCACTTGACTTGGTAGAGGAGGATATGTGTGCATAAGTCGCAACTCAACCCAATGTGATCGCAATGAACACATAAAAATGGTAAAACTGCGTAGCTGCACCAGTGGCATACACGATGTGATAGTTAAACAAAAGGCAGGTGTACCCACTGTCTCATACCCAGAGTGGAAGAATGGCTTGAAAGAAAGCGCGGGGAAGTCGATTAATACACTACCTAAATCCTTATTGATCGTGGATGTCTTAAAGTATATCTTCATCGTTTTGGGCATGAAGAGACTCCATACTGCGAGCCAGGAATGGACGAAGATGCGGAACATGTGCTTTTCGTATGCCCCCGTTTCAGAAGACTTAAGAAAACACTGGAAGATAACCTCGGCTGTAGCGTCACGCCCAGGAATTCAGTGCCACTGATGCTTAAGACCAACGACGCATGAAACGACGTACAGCGGGCTATGCCGAAATAATGTCGCAACTTCGGTACAATGAGCAGACAGGGCGAACGCCAAGCCAACAAGCACACAGACATAACACGAACATACAGGTATATTGAAGATACCACTAATAGAAATTTAGTCTTCTAATGGTATATACAGGGACTTGACGCGTGAGGGAGAATTAATAAGATAGGGGTGGCTCTCTCATCAAATGGTCTAAACAGTGGGTGGTAACAAGCGGATGCTACCTTCTACTAGTGCTTAAACCGCCACCCGACGAATTACTTAACGGTTGTACGAGGGTATTGGTACTTTGACGGTAGGAGCTTTAGTTCGGGTTAAACCCCCCACTCTGACGGGGTTAGGTTTTCGATGTTTTTTCCTAACAAAGAAAAAAAAAGAAAAGGAATCTTGACTGCCATCATTACTTAGAAATATTCCAAGAGAAAATAAGTGTTTTAAAATTTTTAATATTTTGATATCAAGTTTCTTAAGTTTGACTAAATTTAATCATCTCTATACTTGAACTACATAAAGAAATAATTTCTTACAAGCAGGCAACCATCAAAGCGCAGTGAAAGTGGCTCCTTAGTTAAAGCAGAAACAACAACAATGTAACGAAATAATTGTTCTAAAGAATTCTTCATTATTTGTGACAAATCATTTCGGTACTCGAACACTCCGGCTCAATTATCACTTCGCGATTCCCATGAACATTGTGCTCTTAAACTTTTCGTGTTGCCTCATTTGCTTACAACTTTCTCAATGCCCATTCTGCAAGTTGTGCCGAATGTCACCAGTTTGTTGTGGGGTTTTTGCGTAATTTGCCGAAATTAATGACAAGTGCCGGTTGAAGATGTCGCCATTAATATATAAAATCATTCGTCCGCAATTGTACGTTTGTCTATTTGACAATAAACAATTTTTGTCTTTGGTTCTGTTTCCCTCTTTTCATTTCCTTTTTGCTCAGTCTTTATATTACATAGAGACTTATTGTTAATTAAGTAGTAAGTGCACTTGAGATATTTTCAGAACCTTCAATTATATTTAACCTAGGTGGCTTGAGTAAAAGCCACCTTATTTATCTTCTTTGCATTCTTCAATAAGATACTGAGGAATGCGAATATGTGGAAGCCGTTAATAATATAAAGGCTAAAGAAAGAGGCAAAGGAATCTTCATTACATATTAAGGATTATGTAAAATACACTTTAATATTTGTAACGAGGGATAATTGTATTTTTATTCCATAAAAGTATAACGATTGTCGAGCTTCTTATACACCTGACCAATAAATTTATGCATAGAAAGTTCAAAGTTTCAAGAGAGGGTCGTAGAAGTTTCTAGGTGATTAGGTAGTAGTCATTGCCATTAAAGAAGCAGTTAATTGGCTGCCTAACAGTTCTGTATACTTAACGACTAAGAAGTAAAGATTTTTCCTGAAGTCATCGTTCTGGAAAAATACTTCTCCTGCGGGCACTTTCTTATCAAGCAGTCATCCAATTTTAGTAATCTTTAAGAATTACTACACATCAATGCATATTTAACTAACTGATGATTTGGAATTATTGACAACCTTTGTACTCCTCATAGTTTCTTAATGAGACTTACCAAAATAATATAAAAAATGTAAATGCTTTATTGAGACATTCATTTATTGAAATGCTTATCTATCTGCTCTTCTTTGTGTCATGAAGCTAGTGGGTTAAGCCTTTGTACATTTATCCCATTTATGATTTGTATTTCGTTTCATTTATGATTCTCCTTCCCACAGGCAAAGAAAGTAGAGTTATCAATAATACCCATTATATAGGGTTTTCCAATAAGAGGTGTTATTCCCGTAAAAGATCAATGGTTTCGTTGGTTATGTGGCACGTAGCGCCGTCTTGTGGAAAATAAACGGTGTGAAGATTTATACCATCTAATTCCTGCCATTAAAAATCGTTAATCATCTCTCGATAGCGCAATCCATTCAACGTAGCTGTTGCTGCAGCTTCAGTTTCGGAAAAAGAAAGTCCAATGACTCCGCCGGACCATAAACCGCACCAAACAGCCACAGTGAGGATAGAGAGGCTTTTCAACAATAACTCTTGGATTTTCTGAGCCCCAGATTCGACAATTTTGCTTGTTGACGAAACCATCGAGGTGGAAATGGGCCTTATCACTCAAGATGATTTTTCGATGGCCAAGCCAATCAGCAAAGATTGGATGCCGTTGTTGATGATCGGCCGGCTTGAGTTCTTGTGTTAATTGGACTTTATAAGCCTTAAGACCCAAAGCTTTATGCAAAATACGTTTGTGGAACGCCTAATTCCAAAGAACGACGAGGAATGCACAAAACTGGGTTTTCTTCAACACTTTCGGCTACAACAGCAATATTTTCGGCTGTTCTTGAGCGACGTACACGGGACGTACAAGGAGCTTCACGATGACGCAAAAATGTTCGAGTTTTACGAACCGTATTTGACAAATTTTCACCATTTTTATAGTGAATTTTAATAATTTCAATGTGTTGTTTAAGCGTGCATCGTTCCATTTTTATTAATGGCGTAGTTTCTACTTGTCAAATGTCAAAAAATGCCAGCTTCAAAAGGGACATCTACAGACATAGCGGGCTATTTAAAATAACACCTGTTATTGGAAAACCCTTTATTTGATTATTTAAAATATGCAGATTTATCTGCTATGATACTTGAACTCACTAATTCACTAATTCGCCTTCTGCTTTAAAGCAACTCTGCAAGAGTTGGGGCTGGCACACAAGATCGTTGCATGGATTTATATGGCGATCCTTTATTTTGTAGTTGTTGTTGTTGTAGCAGCATAAACATTCCCCATATATATTTATATGGAATGCTGCTGAAGTGACAGTCCTTGGCCAGATATAAATCCGGGTCGTTCCGGTAACGTAGAACGGACTGTCGTGGGAACGCGTCGTAGTCTAGTAGAGTGTTATAAAAAAGAAGCAAACTCCATTTTAATGGATCAGGTTCAGTCTCACCTCCACTAAAAGGCGCAGTACGAATAATAGCTTCTACAGTGCTATAAATTTTATTAAATGCACTTCCGATATACCTTTAAAAGGTGACATGAAATACTGCGTTAAGATTAAACGATTGAAGACAGCCACGGGTACTTGTAAGAAAGTTACTGCGAAAGGTATCAGATCGTGTTTATTTATGCAAAGTAAAGGATGATCAGATTGGAGGTAGTTTTTCCAATAGGGGTTTTTTTGACAGATCACGCATGACTACTGTCAAACTAAATACCTACTTTTTTGAAAGACCTATGTTTACAAATCCTACCATTGCATTACGAATATCGTCGCACTGTGAAAAGTGTTTATTGCACAGTGAGCAAAATGGCCATATATGAGATGAAGAGCAAGCCGAAGCCCTTCAAGAACAGCCATGATATTCATTCAACAACGGCCCATATTTCTTCAAAGACGAGGTTGGCGCCAATGTAATAGTGAATAGCGAGTCCTATCACGCCATGATAAACTACTTTTTGATACCGGAAATTGAAGCGCGTGATCTTCACAACATTTGGTTCTAACAAGACGGCGCTATTTGCCATACAGCTCGAGAAACAATGGATTTACTGCTTCGTCGTTTCGGTGAGCAATTTTTTCTCTCGTCTCAGATCAGTGGATTGACCACTAAGATCGTGTGATATCATACCTCTGGGCTTTTATTTGTGAGGGTATTTAAAGTCTAAACGCTTTATGGATAAACCAGCTTCAATTGAGGCATTGGAAGCCAACATTACTAAAGCTATTCACGATATACCTACCGAAGTCATCCAGCAATTACGGCGCAGTTGCAGCCAACATCTGAAAGAGATTATCTTCAAGAAAGAAATACCATGAATGTTTCTACATAAAAATAATAAAGATTGTCTAATAAATTTGAATTTTTGTTGTTTCATTTCAATTTAAAATCCGATACCTCTAAATTGATCACTCTTTACAATTGAATTGCTCTTTCGCTAAGACTGAGAAGGTATCCCAGTGTCTCCGCTACATATTCTCTACTGCAGGTTTCTGAGTAGCCAATCCATTCAGATTTCTTTGAATGATCCTATGTCCAGATACCACCAGAGATAATAATCTACTGAGATACAGAGGGTATTGCCAGGATATTTTGCTTATTTGTTTCTCCCGGTATGTAAGAGGCTCGATGTGGAGTTGAGAAGTTCCTTGATCTCTCTTCCATTATCCGTTTGATGGGTAACGTAACTAAAAGGTAATATTAGAACCTAATGTATAAGTTAAAGGTTGGCTGGTATATGGTATAGTCTTTGCCCTGTTTGCTGTCTGCACATTATTTATGATCAATCCATGTCCACAGCACCTAGCTCTGAGCTTTGTGCTATTTATTTCGGGTACAGATAAATAGAGTTCAGATGAAGGATCACGTTTATTGCCTCAGTCGGGCAATATTTTATTGCATCCGTTATTACCGCATCTGATGTCCTTTTGTGTACCACAAATTTCGTTACCTATTTAAGAGTAGCCACCAAAGTAAGAAGTCAATCGTTCCTATGATGGCAGTTGAAACGCTTATTGCTATTAATATAATATTATGCCCATCCCTGTATCGAGCACAGCCTCTAAGTACTTCGTATTTGGAAATAGCCGTCCAATGACGGAGACTTGACTAGAGCACTTTGTTTGTTTCGAGTTACTCCTATAAAAGTTTTATATGCGTACCAATTTGATTAAATTAATATTTGTCGCATTCAACTTCTAAATACAGTTTATAACTGACTAAAGCTTCGTAGAAGCATGCCGGGTGATTAGTCATTTAATACGAATAATTGAATTATCAATTATGAGTTATACTTCTAGACAGCTCCTTCACTTATCATCTCTCACTTTACAGCATCGATATCCTTTGTGTACTTTTCATCGTAAGTTCTTATATATACATACACACATACATACATTCTATGCAGTGAAAAGAAAACCACCCAGCAAAGATTGGTAACTCACGAAAGAAGTCGTTTCTTGCTGAGAGTGACTAGAATGGTACTGTTAGAAAATGATCAATTGATTGGGATTTGAATGCTAATGAAATATTCTATTATTATTATAAATAAGAATTCTTCAAACGTTAAAAAACGAATATAAATGTTGATAGAGACAATCATCTCCCCTTTTTGTTGGTCCATTATGAACTCGTTCTTTAACCGGTATGCCGATGCGGAGGCTGAAAATTGACATTTCGTAGGACATTGTTAAAAAACAGACAAAATAATTGAGCTTCAAAATTTTGGAGCTTCCGGGATTGGTGGAGTGTGCACTCTCGTCCACACTTGCCATTGAAACGTTCGCGACCCTTCTACCCTCGAGAAAAGAGTGGTGACGGGCCGATCCATCCATGTATACACAGATGGCTCAAGGTTCGAGAGCAGAGTGGGTGGAGATGTATATTCCGAACATCGGGGATCTCCTTCAGTTTTCGGCTCCCTGACTACTGAAATATCGAACTGATGGCAGTAATGAAAGCAACGGCACTGGTACAGTGTGATGGTATATCTAAAAGTGATGTCTACATTTGCACTTATAACCAGGTGGCGACGAAATCCCTCACAAAGCAGTCGACAGCTTCCAAGGTAGCCATGAAATGCCACACATCTCTTAACGGGTTGTCTGAGCCATTTCCATTAAAAGTAATATGGGTTCCTGGTCATTGCGAAATTGAGGGTAACTGCAGAGCCGATGATCTAGTGAGACTCGGCACCAAATTGAACAATGAGTGTTTGGAAAATGATATAGGTATACCGTTACAGACATGTAAGCTACTCATCTTTGAGAAAATCGTAAGAGCAGCGAATGATAGATGACGTAATAAAACCATCGACAATTGTGGCTGACTCGCAATGTTAAATCTCTGCTACGCTAAAATAAGCACACTTTTAGCACATTGAGCTGAGTTATAACGGGGCACGCCCAGAGGATGGGTGTGCGCGCACAAGACTTCTGCAGAAGTTGTCAAGGAAGACGAAGATATGATCTCGCATCTTTTGTACCATTGTCCTGCTCTGTGAAGACGTAGGTTACTATTCTAAATAGACAATTTTTTGAATTATAGTAGAAAATCTCAGTTCTACAGAAATCAGAGATATTCTAACATGTTTGAGAAGCACAAACTGGTTTTAAGAGAAATAGGGACAAGTTCTCAACGTGGCATCACAATGGCTATGAGCCTGAGTTTGTACCACAGGACAACCGCTTGAGCCTAACCTAATAAATAATAAAATTCAAAAATAAATTTTCACTTCAGTTCAGAACTAGTGAGTTTGACTGCAGGGTACTTATATGTGTATGCTCAGTTGACAGCTTGTTAGTCAGACAGTCAGTTAATCACAAATAAGGCATTGTCCTTGAGGCAAATTAATTCTTTCATTCATCTATTTATACATTTACTTCCAATCAGCCGGCCAGTCGTGCGTTCATCAAACACGCCATACTTCGCGGCCAATTGCACAACATTTAATTAACTCAGCTTGCCATCCAATAGCAAACAGATTAGATTAATTAGCGTGTGTCAAGGTAAAACGCCTACCAGGCTACTTATCGGTATATATTTATACACATACGTATACACATATGGTCATTAAAATAGATACCGCCATGTTTATATGGCAAATTCAAGCTTTTTAAATTAATAATAACAGATATTCAATTGTTTTTGATTTTTATTACATAAATTAATATAAAAAATAGATTGTAAATAATAATTCAAGGACCTTTTATAACAAAACAATTTAATATTTATGTGGTCATTATTTGAAATAGAAATATAGGTTTGAATGTAGTATAGGGTTGTTCAATAGGTGCGCTTCAACTTTTTTCCGATAGGGAGGGCGAACGACGCAATATTTTTTATTTTTCGCTTGTCATTTGTAAACTTGATTAGTATACATTTCATCATGGAACGCTACACACTTCAGCAACGCTTGCAAATCGTGCAAATTTTTTATGGAAATAATCGTTGTGTTGCTGCTACTTTAAGAGCATTACGGCCATTTTACGGTCCATTTAACAAGCCTTCCCGCTTTGGGGTTATGTGAAGTCATTGGTCTACAGTAACAAGCCGGCGACGATTTGTGAGCTCAGAGCCAATATTGAACGCGAAATTGCTGGAATTTCGGCCGATTTATGCAAAAGAGTGGTCGAAAATTGGGTTCAACGATTGAAGAAATCGAATTTCATACTTAAATGTATATGTTCAAACTCGATAATAAAAAAAAAAATTAGTTAAAAAAGTCAAACCGTTTGTGTTTTATTCAAAAAAGTTCAAAAGTTGAAGCGCTCTTACTGAAAAACCCTTTATATATAGTATATTTCATAGGTTTGAAATAGAAATAGTTACGATACAAAAAGAACTTGAGATTCTATTAAAGTTAATCGATAACAAACTGTGTCCACTATGATTGCCGATGATTGTTTGTATTCGATTTGGCATAGCATCCTTCGGGAGGTTTCTGTGCGAGTGGAATACCAAAGTCCTTTGATTTTTTCCCATAAATCCTTTGAATCTTCCGATTCGCTTGTTCAAATTTCTCCAAAAGTCTTCAATGTTTAGGTCGTGTGGATTGGCTTGGCTAATCCATAACTTTGACATTATTTTGTAAAAACCATTCACGTACTAATATTGAGTAATGTTCTGGGTCATTATTTTATATAATATAAAAGCATCCGAAGTGTGACCTTGTAAATAAATTTGTCCATTTTATTAGTTATGAGGTGAATGGGTCCTACTTCATACCCAGAGAAGCATCCCAAATCATTAGGTTGCCGCCACTGTGCTTGACTGTTTTTTGTTAACCGCGGCGAGAACACTTGTCCTTTAGGACGTCTGACAATTGGCTCATCCTCATTTTAAAATAAATTTATTTTTGTTTCATCGCTGCAATGTATTGTTTGTTTTAACATTTTTTCATACCCTCTGGTTCAAAAGCAAAACTTTTTCTCTTCCTTAAATTTACTTCAACAAAGGAACTTTACGAGCTATTCTGCCTGGTAGGATCATGTAGTATAACCCACACCGCACAGTTCTCGCTGATACTACGTTGTTGATTTCAACTGCAACGACCTTTATATGTGTTCATTCACTTAAAATAATCCTTCTTGGCAAAAGTCACAATTAAATTATCAGTAATGCAATTAATTTTTTTTTGTCACCACGTCATTGGTCTCAAGGCATTTACAACAAAATTTTTGGACCGTCCAATTGACTGAGCGATAAATTTGTACGTATTTTTTTGTTTTCGAAGATTGACAAAAAGCCTCCACTCCTCAACTGTCCAATGCTGCGCACGACCTATCTTTGAAAGAAATTCATTTCTATTGTTAGCTATTAAATGAACTATTTAATTTGTTACTTACGTTACATTCAATGTTTTTCGCTTAGTTATTTAAAATGCAAGAACTGCCCGCAAATTAAATATTTTAGCGACCACGCAAAATTGCCTTTTATGAATATAACCGAATCTGTGCAACCAATAATGTAATAATAAATATTAGAAATACATTATTTTCTCGGTATCTCGTAAAGTATCTATCAAACAATTTAAAGTTTATGCTCGTTGTCAAGGTGGCTTTTCACACTAAAAAAAATTCTTTTCGATCTTTTTGTTTGTTCAATTCAATTGCGAGATACAGGGCGTTAACCACAGAACTCAACAAAGAGAAATTCGGTACATTTTTCAGTTTTTCTTTGATAAAGGCGAAAATGCAAGCCAGGCCGCTGAAATTGTGAATGATGCTTATGGCGCCGATATTGTAAAGCTAACATGCAATTTTCGTTTCGTTAAAGAAAATGTTGATAAAATCACAGAAATATTCGAAGTTAACGTAGCATCGCCCACGAGCTAAAGATCGACCATCAAGCAGTTTTAAACCAGAAAACCAATGCATTAAATATCCAACGAATCAGTGATTTGTAAAAAAAGCGAAATTTCAATAATAGTTTTCATATTTTCCGAGCCGCCCAAGGAAATCGGTAGATTAAGGCAGCGTACCTATTTTAATGACCATTTGCTTATGGATATGTATTCATTAACGCGACATTCACAAGCAAATGTAGGAGTACTGGTCAGAGGATGTCTAATAATTTTATGGGTGTATGAGCTGTTAAGATGGTTGCTATTTTAGGTAAACACATTACGTATATGCCTACTGAGACCCTATGTTCTACCTAGGCGATACGGGAAAATATTATATATACATTTGTATGTACATATGTATATACATTTCGTATATATCAACTCTGACTAGAACTTGCCGTCGTACTTGTTTAAATGAGTTAAAGTTAATTTATTCTCATTTGAAGGTGATTATTTTTGACACTGAATGTACAAACATTTGAAATTGCAGCGAGGCAATGTCATTGAGTTCAAATTTTCATTGTATCCTCTGGATAATAGTTATAATAACCAGCAAGGACAGCAATTAACTCAACTTGCATGCGTTCAAATAATACATAATTGATGAACATTGTTTACTTATTTTACTAGACAAAACAATTCAGCAGGAAAAGGTGTAAACATTAAGTAAATAAGTTGGTGAAGTGTCATGGGGATTTGATAGCTTAAGAAGAAATAATAATAATATTATTAAAGGAAGCTGACTGTTGTGTTAGAAAATTTTAATATTATGTCGTAAGCCACCCATCCGCGCACACATACAAATAGCCACAAAAAGCTATTGCCTATCGTCAACATCAACGGAGTGGCCACAGTGGCGGCATTTATCAAAATAATTGCCATGTTGAAGTTTCTGCTCATTAATTTAATAAATATTCCCAGTCCAATTCATGGTTTGTTTCCTTCCTTTGAGCTTTTATGTCGGTTTTTCATTGGATTATTTCCGGCTAACTTTGCATCGTGGGTCGTTTTAATAAGTTTTTGTTTTATTAATTATTATTTGCCTTTGTATGAAATTATAGAGAAAGGCGGCAGAAATTTGTTATAAGGAATAAAAGAGAGGACAAATAAAATAATATATAATTACTGTTTCTTTGGTCTAACAATTTTGTTTGATTTAAAAAGTTAAGTGAGAAATTTCTGCTGTATGGAAGTTTCTCAAAATTTATATTTTATAGACCAAGACTGAAAATTGGGCAATCGTATTATTTAGTGAAACACTATTTGCATTTCAATATGTGTAAACGTTTTCAACATCTTTTTCACACTTTGGTGCTTTAACCTAAAAAAGCGAAGAATGCAGGTTGTTAAAAAATTTGTGACGTTATGGATGCAAGGCAATGCCTAAAAACTACAGATACTTTCCATTTCAACTTAACCGGGCTATTCGGGACATGTTCTTCGATTTCGATGTAACTAAAATATGTTGCTCTCTGGTGAAAATAATGAGACACGTATTGTTTTGTTTGCCCGAAAAAATTTTTTTTCAAGATTTATCGGCAATTTTGTTTTTCGCCTCAAAATCGATTTTTTTAATTATGTAAGAAACTTATTTTTTTAAATGCTCATAACTTAGTCAAAAATGAACCGATTTTAATGATTTTTGGTTCAAAATGATCGTAATTACTTGTACGAGCGACTTCATGTAGAAACAATTTCAAAAAAGTAGTTGAAAATTTTTTATTTTGCAATCAAGAGCACACCTCAAACTTCAATTGAGCTGAATGCCCAGTAGCTAAAATGAGTTGCTTGTGAGTAATGAATTTTTGAGTAGAAAACATGTTTCGCGCTTTTTGTTTTTTGAAAAATAAAAAATGTTCAACAACCTTTTTGCAATTGTTCCTTTTTGCAGTTGCTCGTGTAAGTAATGGCGATAATGTTGAACTCAGAATCATTAAAATCGGTTAATTTTTGACTAAGTCGAGAAAAGACGAGAACTTCCTTTACAACATTATTATTGGTGATGAAACGTGGTGTTTTCAACATGAACCTGAAACTAAGCGTCAAAGACCCCGAATCGCGTTTGGAGAAGTCTGAAATCAAGTCGAAGCTCTTTTGATTTTACGATTCTAAGGTAATTGTCCACGATGCACCATCTCATCGATCTACTATTGTTACTGATTTTTTGACTAGAAATCGTATTTTAACCATCAATCCCTCACCGTATTCACCTGATGACTTCTATCTATTCGGAAAATTGAATTTGGCCATGAAAGGAAAACGTTTTGCGTCCGAAGAGGCCATCCAAAAGGCTTGTACCGACATCCTGAAGGTATTCCGGTCAATGACCTGAACATTCTTTCGAAAAGCGTTTAGATTACGCAAAACAGTGTATCGAGGCCAGATGGGACTACTTTGAATAAATAAACTCGAAGTTATCAGAACAAAGGTCCTGTCGTTTCTATTGAGCTCAGTCTTGTTTATTTTGGACTTCACTTTTTATAATATTAAATTTTATTGAAACAACTAAAACTGATTGGCCACTAGTTTTTAAAACTCTGAACTCAAACCCACCGTGCAGTAATTTGATCCTAAGTAAATATGTAATTTGCTGAGACCTTAAAATCGTTATGTATGCACTCGTGTATGCTTGCATGAAATCATGAATGCATGAGTGATTAGCCTACGAGTAGCGGAGACAATGTACTTAAATCGAAAACATGCATAATAAACGTCAAATAATATTTGCATCGACCGCCAAATAGTTACAATCGTGTAATTATAAATTTCAGTAAAAATGTACCAAATAAATAAATAAAAATGATTTATTGTTTGCATGCCACTGCTAGTGCTTTGACGCCAGTTTTGCCAACATTGACAAATAGGCGTTATTTTAGCAATGGCTGGTATGAATGCTTAGCTAACATGACTTCTGCCTACAATTGGCTAAAACTAGGGGCATAAAGAAATGGCGAGTGTACCGGGTGGTCCAGACACAATTATGTTTCCAAATCATATATTATTTTGTGCAATCAATTTATTCGCAGTTAATAAAATTTGGATTGCATGTTATCGATTCCTTCATAATTTATGTGTTCTCTAAATGAGGCTCTTCTTTATGTGTGAGTGCTTTGCGATGACAAGCAATTTTAGCTTTCCGAACTTTTGCCGCTTCTTTTGCAGACTTCGAAAGTGGCGATAGTGAAAGAGCAATAGGCACGAGCTCACATTACAAAAGTACGAGTACGTTGCTACTGCAGCTTTTGAAGCATTCTTTCTACGGAAAGCAATCAACTGAGTGCCGTGATGAGTCAATAAGGTTTGCTAGCATATGAAATTCCCCTACTCATTTAACCAAAGTGTCAAGCGACACTTCGAACGATTTGCAAACGGAAGTAATGTACGAGTACGTATGCTACTGCTTCGCCAGACCAGTATTTTGCACGGATTTCTCTTAGGTTCGCAGCACGTATTTGAATTTCACTCGAAAATGGAATCCCACTGTGAAACTTTCGGGGCCGTAACTCGGCCATCTGTAAACACCAATTTTGAATGACTCGTTGGAGGACGCTGGAGGTCGGAATCTCATGAATAACTTTAGTAATGTTGGCTTGCAAAGTCTCAATTGAAGTTGGTTTATCCTTATCCGCGTTTAGACTTTACATACCCCCGCAAATAAAAGCCCAAAGGTGTAATATTACACGACCTTGATGGCCAATCCACTGATCCGTTGGAAACCAAATGTTGTGGAGATCGGGCTGCAATTTTCGGCATCGAAAAGTCGTTTATCATAGCGCGATAGCGTTCGCCCCTACATTATTACATTGGCGCCAGCTTCCTTTTCGAAGAAATGTGTGCCGATAATTCCCATAGGCTGCACCAAACTTTTGTTTTCAATGGATGTAATGGCTGCTCGTGAACAGCTTTGGATTGCTCAAATGCCGCAAGTTTTGTTATTGACGTAGCCATTAAGCCAAAAATGGGTCTCGGCTATGTACGGCATAAGTTGGCCTGAGCGCGCGATAAATACTTTTCACAGAGCGTCGATTTGCGTATTACAATTGCACGATTTGTAAACGTTGTTGAGGCGTAAATCTGTCCATAATCAAATGTCAATGCATACTGAAACAAATGATGTATTTAGTTTGGCAGTAGTCACGCACGATCAGCAAAAAAAAAACTTATTGGAAAAAGTACCTCCAATCTGATCACCCTTTATTTAAACTTTTAATGATGAATGTGTTAAAAATATTCTACAGAGAAGAAATTTTTTTTCAACGCTTTATTAATTTATGCTTAATAGGGTTCGAGAAATGGGTAGGAACCACTCGACAGACTTAATTCTTCAAACGATTCGGCCACTAAAAATAAGCGATTATTTCAAGCGCTGTATGACAAGCGCTCGCTGGCTTGCCTGCAAGTTGAGTTTTTTTAAATTGGAACAGTCTTTTTAATTTTTTCTCTGCTCTCACTGTAAGTTGTCGAATTTCCTGGCTGTCATTAAAAGCTCTATAAGTCTAAAAAGTTACTCGTAACCACCTATAATAACTAATATAATACGCTATTGCTTACAGAGATTAGCTAAAAATAATATATATCTCGTGCCCAATTAGCTGTTATTCTTTTATTCATTTTTGCTTTCTAAATCAATGTTTACTCCATTGAATTTAATAAATTACGTACTTACTTACTATTTACATATAATCAAACAATCGTCTATACAACAAACAAACAAACACACAAAATTCACAAATTGTAAAGCCTATTAATCCTACGCGTATAGGTAATTCCACTCGTTTTATTTAGATTTCTACTTTTTTATTTATTTATTCTCTTTTTGTATTCATTGTGTTGATATTCTGTTGTCTATGGCTTTGTTGGATTAATTCCAATACTCACTATCCGCGCACAAACAACAACAGTAGATATTCAAAATGTATTCACTTTCTTTACTTTAAAATACCATTACTGCATACAATGTCAGATGGGTGCCTGTGAAATTCGAAATTGTTTTGCACAAATCAGGACACTCATGTGCGGTTTCGACGGCGGCAGCAGCAAAGTGAGCATGAATAACATAAAAATGTCGCCACGTTCCTTAAATCTCGCGTAGATTAGTATACCTAACGTGCTTTACGCTGCACATATACACACAAACATACACAATTTTTTGTACCCATCATCACCCACTGCGGCATGCGGACTCATACAAGCGCGAATGTAATCGTAAAATTTACAACTGTCATTGCGCACACAAATTTTAACTTATATACACGAGTAGCTACAAATGACTAAGTGAGCAAAAAATAAATTCCTGTATTTATTAGTTAAATACATATTTGTAATACGCACACAAGGGGCGCTACACAAAAACAACGTTCAGTATTTTCTAATGATTTTTACTTTATTCGGAAAATTTTGGCAAATAACTTCATTCAAATTGCTGCATTGGCTGACTCTGTAGTAGCCTATTAGCCCAAATTCAATTTTATAGCACATTACTGATGGTTTTAGCACCCATGCAAATATATATGTACATACATACATATAATATCAATAAAATAAGGCGGCCGCTGTCTGAATCGCTTGGGATTGTTAGTATAAAATCGATCCTTAATGGCATTTCTCAAAACAAGTGTGACTTGGAAACCCAATAACACTCGTACCGCCGAAACTATTAGGCACACGATTATCGAACATAGTATGAAAAACATCCATTTGTGGACCAAATGTCAGCATCCAACTCCACAATGTGCTACTAAACAAAAGTGAAAAAAAATGGTTATGAGACCCATATAATGCCAATGTACAGGGTGGGCCATATAGCATTTGCTTTTTGAGCCAACTATTTTTTTGAGAATGGTAACACAAATGACATGTCAAATGTGTTCATAATTTACTTAAAGGCTTGACATTTACGAAATGGAACGCTTTCGCTTGAACAAAATTGGGAAATATTGAAAGCCTATTTCCAAAGTGGGGAGTCTTCTTCTTTTCTGATTTTCACATCATCGGGCCATTTTTTTCGAAAATGAGCGAGGAGCCGCGGTTACAGTAAATGGCGAGCGTTACCGTCACATGCTCAACGAGTTTCCAAAAATTGAAGAGGATGACATGGACCACATTTGGTTTCAACAAGACGGTGCAACTTGTCACACTGCCAAAGTTACACTCGAACTTTTGGCTACCGTTTTTGAAAACCGAATAATCAGCCGAAATTCCGATATCAATTGGCCGCTTCGGAGCTGTGATTTAAGCCCGTTGGACTATTTTTTGTGGAGAGCCGTTAAGGACAAATGCTATGCGAACCATCCAGAGACGATTGGTGCTTTAAAACACGAAATCGAAGTTGCCATTCATGAAATTGGAGCCCAAACAATCGAAAATGTGCTTAAAAATTGGTTTGATCGAATGGCCTACTGTAAAGCCAGTCGAGGCAGTCATTTGAACGATATTATTTTTTATTCATAAATGACAATGTTCAATCTTCAAAATAAAAAAAAAAGTTTGAAATAATATTGATTAGGTTTTTTTTATAGCCGATTCAAAAGCAAATTTTACATATCCCACCCTATATTATTGCTGTCTTTATTTTCAAAGAGTGCGCCAATGAATATCAAACAACCCATCGCTCAGTATGTATCATACTAGTTAGCTTCTCTATGATGACACGTAGATTTACCGATCCACACATGTTGAAATTTCGCAGCAGTTCAAATTAAAACGCGTTAGTTCATTACAATATTTTTCAAACAGATGTTAAATATAGATATTTGTTTGATTGATTATCATTTTCGTGTTCTCTTCGGCCATCTCATCTTATTTTTCACTCCCTTCAATATTGCGTTATCACAACAGAGAAAGCTCGTGATATTATTCAGTAATACTGATGAAGCAAATCTCTTCTCCATCTTTGAGATAATCGCTTGGTTCAGAACGACTTGTGTAACTTATGCGAAGAAGAAAGGGGTGCATTAGAACACCCCGTAGCCACTGCCCTGCTCTAAGCAGATCTCGTTACAACTGCCTTTCATTTCTGAAGGATTAAAAGGATTAAGAGGAAGGATTAAGAAAATTTAAACTGTTTATTAACGCTCGCCAATACATGTATGAGGGTAACACTACAACAACGCTGGGCCTTTGTGGTCTATAAGAGAGCTATTCAGATCAATCAGATCGTCTGCAAAGAAAACAGCAGACTTCGTAAAAAGCTGAAGTGCCAAGCATTTATAAGAGGCATAAGAGATCCGGACATGAAACGGGAAGCATACTTAATACCGAAACAGCAACTTTCTTGAGCAAGCCAGTGCACAAAGTCCATCCAGAAATTGCACGAAATTGCAGTATACTCCGCAACTAACCAAAGACTAGTTCAGTTAGAAAGCAGTAAAAGACGCTGGAGAGAAACTACCTTGAGCATCGTAGAGGCGAATAACATAGAAATGCTGATTCACTATCTCGACTCGGATTGTTCCAAGTTCGAGAGATCCGAGCAGATATTTGTCATCAGATACACTTGCAACCCGATGATGAGTGGGAATCATGTTAAAGGAAGAAGTCAATTAAATGATCCTGACCTGGAAAAGGGCATGTCCTCGAAAAATGATGGAAAGAGACCATCTACAACTAAAATGGCAATATAAAGTCTTGCGGCTAAGGCGGATTGGGCACAATAGAATAGCCTTAAAATAACGGATGGGGTTTCGCATCACGTTTGGAAAAGAAGATGGAAATCATTCCCGTAATCTGATTATAGTTCCTAAATTCAGAATTACATCCGTGTTAGAGGAGTTCCACAATAGGCAGAATTGGGTGACTTGGATGACAATATTTAAAGAGATGTGTTGCTTCATGGGAATTAAAAAAACCCGTATAACATGACCGGGTTATTTAGCGTTCCAAAGAGGATGCCATGGATGAATTACACCAGCACGTGAGGTAATACATCTAGCTAACAAGTAACAAGGATTAATTTGCCGGTACTATGAACTCCGAACGATTCAGCGAAGGTAATTCGGTACTTCTTTATAATCCGCAAGGAAAGAAAGGGCTTTCTCCAAAACTTCTAGCGTGCTGAGAAGGTCCATACAAGGTGATTGAAAGGTTAAAAGGTCTGGTGTATCGCAAAACTCGACAGGGGAAAGTCAAAGTAGTTCACATGGAGAGAGTGGTACTATCGGGATTGAATAATTTGGTGTCTAATCGGTACGATCAGACTTAAGAGAAGGACAGTGTAGCAAAATATAAAAGTACGCGAGCAAAAACTGAGCGAATGAGTTACTAAAACAACCAGATAGCAAGACAGAACAATGCGAGACAGAAGTTGCCAGAAGATACATGTAGTCAAATTTAGAAATTAGGAAGGCAGGGGAATCAGTCTTAAGTTTAGTGTGTGAACGTGTAAACGTAAATTAAAGCGATTGCGTGTTGAAATTAAATAAAGCAAGCTGTGTTGCCAATAGTTGGGACTTTTATTTAGCAATCCATTGATCGAACTCCGAGGTATTATTGTAAGTCGTTTTTGTTGGATATAAAACGTAACCATTTCCTAACAATAACAACAAATAATACCACATCTCTTCCTTCAAGCAAAATTCAAATAATTTTCATCAGTCTCGAAGAAAGTTAGTAACCCTCTTATAAGAAATAAGAAGCAGCTTTCATCCGTTTTATTGATTTTTTTTTCACACTGTTTTGCTTACGCTTCAAATACTTGTAAGAGTATGTATAGTACATTAGATGTACATACATATTTTACTCAAAATGTACGAGTATGTTCCATAAAATACTCATACGCCCTGAAGAGTTTTTGCTCATGACTGCAATCTGGCATAAATATGCATATAATATACATGCGAATATTATGGCACAGAGTTGCTGTTACTTTTATTCATGAATAGAAGAATATAAGGAGCTGATTGAATGGCTGGTGGGAAAAAAGTTAAATAGTGAGGTTATGTAAAATTGGTTGCGTGCACTCGTGTGTGCCATTCACCGCACGTTCCGTTATGAAAATATGCGTTTGAGCTTAAGCCAATAAGTAAAAAATAAAAATTAGAAACAGAATTTTGAAGTGATATTAAAGTAAAATATATTTAACATGAACGCAGGAATATGCATCATTGCGATATGTCTTTGTCTATGCAAAAAAAGGGGTAGATATGCTATGGGTCAAAAACGAATAAGTAAAATGGTGGCAACACTAGTGGATCTGACCACGGGCGAGTAAATTTGACCGCAACTACTATTTGTTAGTCCCCAGTTCAAACGGCACTATAGACATAAAACCTTAAATGATAGATAAACTTTTTCCAGCAGCCGCTCTTGGTAGGAAATTTTCGAATTTTTCGTTAGTACTTTGCAGTTGATGGCGTGTACTGTGATATACCTATGTATATCTTTCATCGTTTAACCTGAGGTAGGGGAGAGATTCTTGCTTTCTCTCATCAGGCTCGTTAGACCACGCTGTAGGTGTTTCATTGCGTCGTGGTATGGGAACTGCAACATCCCCTTGACTACTTTTACCTATTCCCTTTTCTAAAAACCATTTTTGTGTTACCTTGGCGGTGTTCACGTGGTAATTATTTAGATATTTTCCCACTCCATTCTAATAACGGTGCTTACTAAATAAATGTATCTAAAGTGCAAATGGACAGGTTTTGTTGTGACATCGCTTGAAAAGGAACTCTTTTTGTTTTTTAAAGTTTTGAATAATGAAATAAGCTGTTGCTACTTTTTGAAAGAAAATGAAATAGCTTTTAAGTTTCTTTTGGTTACAACTTTAAGACTGAAATGGTTTCAGAAATGATGAATGTCAGAAATTCGCACTAAATCTAAAATCAGCGTCTGCAATTTTACTTAAAAAAAATAAGTTGGCTCGGTCTACAAATAAATGAAAGGTGAGAGTCTATTCGTTCGATTTATGTCTATTCTATTCTTACGATTTACTATCTATCACCGATCGTTGACCAAGCTTATAAAATTTATACTTATACTTTTGATTGAATATGATATATGTAACAACAATTTAATAACAATTGATTTACGGCAAAATATGGATTATGGCCAATTCATGTACAGCAGTAATTGAATTTATGATTAAGTCGTGTAAAGCAAAAGTTGAAAAAACTCCTTAAGCGCAGGGTCCCAATACAATAGTTATTAGATTTTTGAAAACTAAAAATATCAAGGACAAAAGATTGCTGTAGACAAACATTTTCCGTGTCCCTAAGACCTTCAGGATCTCTTTCACAAGAATTCTGCATTCTTTAAATCATTCTAGCTTTTTTAAGAAAGGTTCAATATGAATTATTAAAATGTAAATTATGAATTGGAAAAAACGTTCAATTGATTCGTCTTGTGACCTTTAAATTTCTAAAATATATAACTGCTGATTTCCTTGTATAATACTTAGCTTAACTTTCACTTATTTTTCGTTTAACAAAACACATTCTCATAATAGAGTAATACAGGGATATACAGACCGCTCGCACTGCTGATGCATGGACATCAGCTGTTAATGGCTAAATGACAGTCCAGTGTATTGCTTCCAAGCGCGCGGAAACTCGAAAAAAGAAAAACAGTAATGGATTTCAAACGTAATAGTGTGAATGCATTATATTTGGCTGGAAAATCACAATAAGCGATTGTTCGTGAGCTCGAGCACCTTAAACTAAATAAAGTTTTTGTTTATCCCACCATTACTCGTTACAATGATACTGGTAGGATCGCGAAATATCATGGACCCATTCGGCTACGGTGGCCGGGAGTACTTGTATGCATGTATATTTACATATTTATGTATAGTCCTATGAAACCATTAGGTAGAAAAGGGCTGTCGATCATTTTTGTTCTAATACTTGAACTTTTACTTAGGTACTATGCTTTCTGATAAGCTACTTTTGCTCAGCAAAGTAGGCTTAAGACTTTTAACTGGTTACTTTACAGGTCTCTCTGAGACCATCATCTGTCAATTATGTTAAATGGGTACTGAAAATTAAGAACAAATTCTTTGTAAATGTCCTCCACTAGGCAGGGAAAGGCTACACCTCCTTGGTGGAACGGCCGTGTATTCATATAAATTACGGATTAATAAACCCTGAACTGTTTAAAAAGCCTTAAAATATAGGATGCCTCAACAGGCCTTGCTCAATAGATCTATTTTGGTTGCACTGCGCAATAGCCTAATAATAATAATAGGTATTATTTTCATGATGAGTCTTTCAGGTACGATCGAAATTAATAGGGAAATATATAACTACGGTACAGGGACTTTTGACTAGTTTTTCCAAATTTATTTATTTTTATTTAATTTCCTTAAAAAAGCATAATTCAATCTACTACAAAACTACATAAATAAAGGTTGATTTTTTAAGAGATATAGGAAAGTTTTTCAAAAAAACACACGTAAAATTCAGAAAAATGCTTAAAATTTTTATTTAAATCGATAGTACAGTCCATATAATTTAATGTTTGAAGATTATTTCATGCAAATGTTGACTGCGACTGCGCTTCAAATGGTCCATCCGCTTAGTCCAATTTTGGCATACCCTTTCCAATGTTTCGGCCGGTATCTCACAAATAAATGCTTTAATGTTGTCTTCCAATTCGTTAATTGAAGCAGGCTTATATGAATAGACATGAGCTTTAACATAGCCCCACAAAAAATAATCTAAAGGCGTTATATCGCACGATCTGGGTGGCCAATTGACAGGTCCCGAACGTGAAATAAAATGTTCGCCGAACTCGCCTCTCAACAAGTCCATTGATACGCGTGCTGTGTGGCATGTGGCACCGTCTTGCTGAAACCACATGTCATGCAAGTCAAGCTCTTGCATTTTGGGCAAAAAAAGTTGGATATCATTTCACGGTAGCGCTCAGCATTCATAGTTACGTTACGATTCGTAGCATCTTTGAAGAAGTACGGTCCAATGATACCTCCAGCCCATAAACCGCACCAAACTGTGATCTTTTCTTCTGGCTGATCTTCACTCCAAAATCGACAATTCTGCTTATTTACGTACCCATTGATCCAAAAATGAGCTTCGTCGCTGAACACAATTTTTCGACTTTAAACTTTCTTAACAGAACACGCATATTTATAATAAAATTCAATGATTTGCAAGCGTTGTTCGTTTGTAAGACAATTTATGGTTAAATTATAGACCAAACTGAAGATGTTTGACAGTGAAACAAAACACGAAATGTGCGTCAGCGGTTTAAACCAACTGTTCTTTAAATACATATCTTCCTTACACCTTCTCCTTTTCTTTTCCATTTTCGGTTGATGTTACTACAAAGTATACATTCTTAACAATCTATCCAAGTGAGTCCCACCTAAATAGTTTAAATAGTCTTGCGTTTTTGGCTAATATAGACGCCTGCTACACGTTCAATATTTATTGACATCGATCCAGTACACAATATTTATTGAACATAATATATAACACAGTATTGATGGATTGGGATCTACATAATATATTAGGTGGCTCAAAATTATTCATCCAATTTTGTTTTTGAACAACTTTTCTACTAAAAAAAAAATGATTTTGAGTGATGGAAATCTTTATTTTCACCTTTACTTGCTCCCTCAAATAAAATTGACGTACGACGTCATTTTGCAAAAACTATACTCGTACATCTTCGATAGGGACTCTTCCAACAAGAGTCCTGCTCGGCACCACATATCGATCAAATTTTCAAGCTATACTACTTGAACGTATGCGTTGAAAAAATATAATACACCCTTTGCGTTTGGTTTCAGACGATATTATTTGCTCTTCACCATGAATATTACTACCGCTTGGATCAAAAAGTTCCCAGAACCAACCAGCGTCAGGTGACGCTCTAAGTCAGCTAATTTGAGCTATATTTTTGTTTTGTTATGTTGCCACATCCGCTATCATCATTCTTACCACCGTCATTGCTTGACATTTGTAAAAGTAACTACGTCTTGAGTAAATCTACTTCTGTTGAAGCTTTCGATTTTTTACATATTAAAATATGGATTTCAAATTGTAACAACGTTTTTGTATTAAATTTTGCGTTAAAAATGCGAGGTACATTCAATGATGCGAAATCCTTAGAAATATTGGGAAACAATTCCGCTACTGCTACTTTAAAGAAACAGCCATTTGCGAGTGACATGAACGCTTCAGAAGAGATCGTGAGTACAACATCCATCATTCGGATGTCGAGCGTAGTGGCAGGTCGCCGACATTGAATTTGATTTGAGTTTGCGCCGTGTTGCTGTAAAGTTGGTCCCAAAGGAACTGGATTTCATGCAAAAGAGCGCTCGCGTTGATATCGGCAAAGACATGATTTCAAAAGCTGAATCCGACTCAACACTTATCAAACGCATCGTTACTGGAGGCGAGACGTAAGCTTATGAGTACGACACGCAATCCCGATATCAGGAGAGTAGGGGAGTGAGTGGAAAGTTCCAAATGAACCAATAGCAAAAAAATCACGTAATTTTCAATTAAAAAAGAAAGCGATGCTCACGGTTTATAGTTTACAACGGTATTTTATGCCACGAATTTTTGTCAGAAGGTTAGACAGTTAATATGGACTATTATTTGGGCGTTATGAGATGTGTACGTGAAGTCACTCGCCAATTTGATGAAAGGATGCGTGGGAAAGCAACTTTTACATTTTGCAACATGATAACGCACCGTCTCACAGTGCAATCACTATCCATTGACCAAGAACGAAAACGTATACCATCCAACAGTCATGGAATTCACCTGATATGGCCCCCTGCGATTTTTCTCTGGTTGACCGAGTCAAAAAAGCACTACAAGGAACGCGTTTTAATAGTCGAAAGGAAGTAATGTTTCGAGAGCTGGACCAAATACTGGCATAAGTGCGTTGCACTTGATGGGAAGTACTTTAACGGTGATAATATCACTTTTGAGGAATAAACTTGTATTTTGAATTTTCTGAATATATTCCGGGAACTTTTTGGTCAAGGCGGTATTTTCCCGGCCACAAAATAGAGGTTTCATGTGGAATTTTATTTAAAATTATTGCATCAATTAATTAATTTTTAGTAATATATAATTGTTTGCTCTAAATGGTTTGATTTCGTCGTAGAATGGCCTTGGACTAGTTTTACATTTCCATCAGTATGAATCGCGATCCAAATATCACAAAACCTAAATATTGAACGTGTTGCTGCCGTCTTAACCCTCCGATGTTCGGTGCCTTATGATGCGGTAAGTGCATCATAAGGGTCTGCCCAGACCCATACAAATAATGTAAGAAATACGGTTTTAAAAATAATTTTATTTATTTATTTGAACAGATTAGTATTAATTACGAAGAGCAATTGGGTTTACAACTATATAGTTGCATGGAATGTTCATTAAGACATATGGGACGATTACATTTGCTGCAGTTATAACGAGTTTTACGTCGCTTTTTCGAAGAAGAAGCAGCACGATGGTAGCACGATGACCGTTTTGAAGCAACTTGAGCATATGATTGTTGCTGTGCTGCATCTGATGTCGATGGACAATATTCCGGTACCTAAAAGTAGCGAAATAATTTATTTTAAATTAGTAAATTTGAATACATGCATACACATATCTTTATACGCGGAGATATATGTAGGTGTGTATATAATTCATACTCACCTTGATATTGAAAAGATTCATTGCTTGTCTTATATGAGCAAACCTCCGTACTAATGGGTTAGTCGCCCGTTTCGTCATATGTGGGATAACTAGATGCCGTGCCAATTCAATGAAAAATGAGCGCCTCTTATCACTCTGCTTTGCCGGATTCAGCTCGTCATAGATGATGAATGAGGCCAAACCGGCAATATCAAGCATATTATAAAACATTGCCAGTAGCCAACGGTTTGTCGAGCGTTTGCACGAATAGCCAGTCAACATTTGATCCATTGTATCTACCCCCGCTTTAAATTTATTGTAGTCCAAAATTTGATCTGGCTTGAATCCTTTCAATGGATCGGTGCTTTGACGGTAATGGGCAGTGGATAACATAACTACTGGCTTTTTCGGCTTTGCCATATACGAGCACAGAGCGATATTATTATTGTGATAACAAAATAAAGTGCTTTTAACATCACGCTTCGGGTTAAGCAATTCATGCGGAATGAAGGTCTTATTTTTTCTTACGGTACCGACGAAAGCCACTCTACGATCCATCAACATTTCTGCCAAGTTGTATGTTGAAAAAAAATTGTCAGCATAAACAGTCCTACCGCTGTCCATATAATTTTCCATCAATTTCATGACGACCCGTTCACCTTGATTCGTTTCTCGCTGGCCACCTGGTGGTTTCTCGGTATAAATTATACCTTTCAAAGGGTAGTTTGAAACAGAGTCACAAATCCACCACACTTTCATGCCATATTTTGCCGGCTTACTCGGAATATATTGGGTGAATCGAGTGCCCCCACGATATGGAAATAACCGTTCAATCACGGTTACATGACAATCCGGAGTGTATGCTTTCTCTAAATTGGTCCAGGGCAGCAAATTTGCTTTGCTTCAACCTCTCAGCACGAGTACCACTGTTATCGAAACGGATGAAAGTAGTTAAGCTCTTAAACCGATTCAATGACATAGTGGCCTTATAAATTGGCATATTGTAATTGGCCCACAATTCTTTCGCTGGCTGAGAATTCGAGTGGAATACACCAGCAATAAGTAGCATCCCAAAAAAAGCATACATTTCGTCTTCGTTAGTCAAGAACGCTGTTTATTACTGGGATGCTTTTCATTCCATAGACGAAACGCTTCAACGGCTTTTCTGTTGGTTTCCCGCACAATGATACTTACGATTTCAGGAGACAGCAATATCTTGAAAAGAGCTTTATGACTCGGTGACGCTCCTCGCAGTGGCCCTTTACGAGTAAAAGTTGTAACATTGTGACAACGAGGCCTTCCAGGTGGTGGAGGATTTGAATTCCACATCTTACCATCTTTCGACCTGTATATAAGGCCCTGGATAATAGATGTGCTGCATGATTCCATTGTGGTTGAAGCCTGAAGGGCGATAGTTTCTCTATACAAATCCTCAATATCATGATGGTTTTCATCCAGAACAGCCTCTAACTCGATTTCCTGTTCTATATCTGATGCTTCACCGAAGTCATCTTCATCTGGAAATTATTCATCATCTTCTACGTCGCCACTTGTTTCAAATGGATCGGAACCTGTCCCGTAATTTCTTCAATTTGTGCCTGAAGTCGCTGACGTTCTTCCGGACTCATATTTGCTGCACATAGCTTACGAAGCAAACGCGTCATCACATCAACTTCATCCATATTTACTTATTCCATTTTATTTAAAAAAACACTTCCCACTAATTAAAAACACGTGTTCACTTTAATTTTCAAATGTCAACTAAAAAATTATCTCTGCCGCTGCCTCCGCTAACAGTTTAGTTGTTTACACCTGACGGTTATCCAATTTACATGAGAAGCTTATATGGGTCTGCACAGACCCATGTGAGCTTAATTAACGAAATTAGTTTAAAATTATTATTTTTACAACAAATATAGCAAAAATCTTAATTTTGCTACTTCATTGTGTTTAGCACACTACATTTTAGGAAGTCATGGACTAAGAAGCCTCAGATATTAAAAATAAAAGATCTACATACATTTAAAGATCGAATGGGTCTGGCCAGACCCATATGAACATCGGAGGGTTAAGCTCATTCTACTTTTCATTTTCTCCTAACTATTTATTATGAGAATAAAACAGTTATTTTAATATGCTCAAAAAATATTATATGTAAACATTTTTTCCCACTGGGATGTTTGATTTCTTTATTGCTTGTAATATTCCCTGCCAAATGCAATTAAGCAATTTATTTTTCAATCTTTTTCATCTTAAATGGATTCGTATAGCGGTAGCTCGGCTGTGAACAGTTGTACAGTTTTAATGAACCTTTTCAGACTTTGGTGAGTCGCTATAAAGGCATGAAAAGTTTTGCAAAAGCTTTTTATATATTTATATCAAAGCCAACCAAATGGGGTGTGGAAATATGAAGCTTGTTTGGATTTTTTTCTTCAAGCAATTGCTTTTCAAAGCAAAGTTTGAAAAGCGCAAAAAATGCTGCTAAATAATTTTAATTAACTACGCCATTAGGCATCACAAATGCATTCAATAGTTAACTGAGCTTAAAACGTCTCCTTTGGTGTTTTCAATGCGTTCAACTGCATTCCTTGGAACGTATTTGCTGGCACACACTGGCACACATTTAAGGCTGCAATTAAAATTTTACGGAGGCGGTTTGATTCTTAATGAATTAACCTTGGTAAGGTATGATAGTTTTAAAAAGTAATTAGAAGCGAATTGAAAAAAAAAATTGAATATAGTAAATAGTAATCGCGTTTATCTGAAAAGAAAGGAAATTCATTATAACGCTTGAATTGGAAAACGCTTACTGTTTATATAATGTGAAAGTGAATCCTCCATTATTCCATATCAAATGTAAAGATCGCAGTCGGCGCATTTCGCTCACGGCTTGTATGGACAGAGTGCATTGTCTAAAGGAAATTTATGGGAAATTAGTTGTACTGCACTAATTTACGTTTGAATAAGATTTTTAGAAAGGAAAATGATTCATTGCTGCCACCATTTCATGTTTGGTGAATAGAATTTTCTTTCCAATCAATCTTACCAGCTCTCAGGTAATGAAGCTTATTTAAAAATCTTGCTAAAGGGATTTATTTTATTTCTTCACAGAAAGTTTACAATAAAATTATTTGCTAGTGATAGAGCATTAGGAAAATGTATTTTATAGTGGAAAAATGTGCCTGATCAACCATACGTCGGAGCCTTGTGAGTATACCTTCGAATGACCGAAAGAGTTCTTCATAATTTTTAGCTCTCCAGTTGTTCTTGTGTACCATCGAATTTAAATTTTAAAAGAAATCTCCTTTGGGCTGACATAGAGCAAGCTTGCGATTGCCCCCTTTTTTTCATACAAAATTAACGATTTCTAAAATTTCTTATCTAAAAATTTCTTATTTAATCGTGCAATGGGACAATGCCTTGTCAGACCAGAAGATGTATTTGCTATGAGAATGATGCTCTTTAAAGAAGGGAATCAAAACTTATAAATATATATAATTGTCGCATATACCATTTTTGGGTGTTTGGCCGAGCTCCTTCTCCTATTTGTAGCGTGCGTCTTGATGTTGTTCCACAAATGGAGAGACCTACAGTCTCAAGCCGACTCCGAATGGCAGATGTTTTTTATGAGGAGCTTTTTCATGGCAGAAATACGCTCGGAGGTTTGCCATTGCCTGCCGATGGGCGACCGCTATTATAAAAATGCTTTTCTTCATTTCGGCGTTTCACCGAGATTCGAACCTACGTTCTCTCTCTGAATTCCGAATGGTAGTCACGCACCAACCCATTCGGCTACGGCGGCCGCCAAATTTGACAGACCAAAAACTGGATGTTCTGTTGAGAATATTGCTGCTGTAACGTAAAATGTGTTGAACAATCTTCAACATCGACATATCTCGACGTTCTCAACAATTAAGCAATTATGAGTTTACTGTTTGGTGGATTTTACCTGTAGACGTGCTTATGGACGGAGCCGTATTTTGCATAAGAATAATGAAACCTGAAGTTTTCTAAGCTTTTACATATTTTATTTCAAAACATAAAAATACCCTTTACATACACATACATACATATATAAGTTTAAGTAATTATTGTTTAACAAGTCGGGCTTGGACTAACCTTTAAGGTGAACAACGCAAGCAGAAACACTTAACAGTCCAGTGAAGAAAAAATTAGTCCTTTTCTGACTGTATTTCAACGTTCACCGTTGGGCAGGTAATTTTCGAGTCTGGCTAAACTCATTAGATGCAAATGGTATGTGTTCTCCAACATATTCTTACAATGATTCTTCCATCTATCTAATATAAATAAAAATAAATAAATAACAAGAAGGGCACTCAATCTAAATTAAAATAGGGCTGCTCGGATGCATTTACTCCATTCACCATGCGAGTTATCTCGTAACGGATAACGAAAACCTAAGTGGGTTAGGTACTGCGGTTTGTGTTTGTAAGGCTGCTCTCTAAATTTAATCTTCACACATGGCATGTATCCTACACATACGTACGTACATACAAGTATGCATATATTCAATCACCATAATGCTGCATCAACATCAGCAGCGAGAACTACTCTAAATGTGAATACGAAATGAAACCATACTGGTTTGCGGCTATCTGGTGTACATATATGTATCTACATTGGTCAATCTGTCTGGTTGTTTGTTTGTTTTTAATATGGATTTATGTTTGCAAGTTATCATTAATCACCTTATGAATTCATGTTAAGGCGCTAAAAGTGGCGCACATCTGCATATAAACGCACACATACTAATGCACAGGGTACTTCAATTTCTAGTATATTTTTTAAATTTTAATTAACAACATTTTATGCTTTGAATGTAACTTCATGAAATATGTAGTAGAGGGTCTACGTGATGTTTACAGATGTCGGCCCCTTGGTGAAATTTTCGATAACAGTAGGCATAATTTGAGTTTCACCTCTATAATTTTACGTTTAATATTGTTTCTTAAAGCTTTAATTGTTACTGGTTTCAAACTGGGAAAGGTTTCGAAACAAAACATTCCTAGAAAAGAAGCTAGAGCATGAAGTACCCTGTATGCGATTAAGCAAGCATGCATGTAAGTGCTTCTGTGGAGTGGCAGTAAATTTCAGACAACAATAACGCTGAATATTCGCTGCCTAAAGGATAGCATGGCCAGGAATTGGAAGGTAAAGTTGGTGCTAGCAATGTGACAGTAACTAGCAAAGGACAGTGTCCTTCGTGTCCATGTTAAACATACATGTATGTAAATGTAGCTTTCCTGGTTATGGCTGTGCGTGTAGTTGATTGCTACGTTGATATGTTAGACCAACTTTTTTGTCAGCGTCGAAGAGGTCATATGAATTCATGTCAGTTAGATAGAACGCTAACAATGATATTATATGCAAGAAAAACGACCATATGCACACACACATGTATGCGTGTAACTAATAATTACTCTACCGTCAGCAAACATTCAAGTTCATGAACTGGTGTTTGATGGAAGAAGTCTGCGATACTAGTTTGGGATTGCCTAGAATTTTACCAGTTGCTAAGTGACCCAGAAGACAAAATTTCATCAAAAAGTGAACTTAAGACTGTTTGCACGTAGAATAAGGAAAATACCTGCCGAATTTTGTCGAAAGTTGATAGAATTTATGTCAAAGCGCTTGGACGCTGTTTCAAAAATAATGCTTAACATAAAAAAATATTAAATAAATTGTACATATACTTATATATACACAGTCAGTGTCAGAAGAAAAGAACCGGGTTTTTTCTTGTAACTTAATTATATATCATATTTTGTTGCTTTTTGCTCTAGTCCCCCTCAAAGGCTACGACGCCAGTGCTGACTCAAGTTAGTGTCGTTCGAAACTTTCCCGTAATCGCAACCAAATCAATTTTGTGACTACGCCAAGTACGATCAGTTCTTGTTAAAAAGGGAATAGATGTGAGTATCAATACCATCGAACGTCGACGGACGCAGCCGAACATCAGCAAAACCACTGCTCTCAGAAAAACACATTGAGAAACAACAAAGAAAGAAAAAACAAGAAAATGATGTCACAGTATTGGACTGGGCTTTTCAGTCCCCAGACGCCAACCCCATTCCAAATGTGTAGGGAACTATTACAACGCATCTTGCCGGAAGACCAGTCCATGCTTTAAAGAAACTCGTGTGTCAAGTTCGCAAAATCTAGTCCTGTTTGCCGACGAGCTACGCAGAAAAGCTGGTTCAAAGCATGAAGAAGATGCCAGGCTATACTCGACAACAATGAAGACTACACGGCTTATTGAGTAATTGCAAATTTAAATATATATCTTTTATGCTTCATGAATAATCGCGGTTCATTTTTCTGACACAGAATGTACATACACCACTACTAATGCCTTTGTGAGCAATGAATTCTGTTTTTTACGTTTACTTAAGTTTATATGAAAAATGGCAATTATTTTTAATACCTAATTTTAATACCTTATGATAGCTTATTCATCTTCACATACAAAATACTTATGTGAGCCACTGTGAAAATAACAATGAATTAAAATAATCAGAACCTACATTCACTTTTGAAATTTTTGGTGAAAAGAGATTCTAATTTATTCAAAGCTTTTTAGTGATCCTCAGTGGTAGTGCCATTTGTTGGCAAATATAAATTCAAACTTAGAAAACAATCTCTTACATCATCTGTTGTAAGGCTGAGGAATAATTTCCTCTACGGAACCCTCACCGCCACTTTCCGTTCCGCTCAAATTCAAATCTGCTGAGTTAGTGGTGTTAAACACAATTATTTATTGAAATACATTTTATTATTCAGCATAGTCTCCCTGAGCATCAATACCATTGTTCTAACGAGATTACAATTTATGAATTCCATCCCTGTAGTGAGAATCTGGAAGGCTGCAAAATACGCTTCTAAAGCTGTTATGACCTTTTCCACGAGTCAATTTTTTTAGATCTGGAAACATATTTGCAAGTAATCCGCAAATAAAATCCCTTCCGCATCCCAAAAAGCTGATGCTTCAACTTCTTCGCCGTATTTTACACGAACTGATTTCGGAGCCGAATCACCAGGGTCACATCACTCTGTAGCATCTCGTTTTGATTGAGGATCAACGTGATATACCACCCAAGACTCATCCATAGTGATGAATCGGACGCACAATATCCACTTTATCCTTTCGAAAACGCTCTAAATGTTGCTAAGAAAGTCTCATTCGAATGTGCTTTTGTTCTATTGTTAGCGTATGCGGTCCCCATTGGGCACACAGCTTTCTGAAATATAAAACTTCAGTCAAAATATGGCTTACACTACCTAATGAGATGCCTAGTGCTTCCACTAATCTCTTTCAGTCACTTGACGATTTTCCGATACCCTGTATTTTCTACACGATTCTCACGCTTGTACGGCCACGTTTAAATTCAGTAACCCATCTTTCGACTGTACTAATTGATCGCGAAAAGTCCTTATACACTTTCAACATTCGTTCATAAATTTCATTCGCTTTTAAATAAAAATAAAAACAAAAATAAAAATTCAACCACTACACTAGCAATAATAAAAATAAAATAAAATGGATAGTAGTAATGCCCTCTCTTATCGAATCGCAAAACTTATTGAACAGCCTAGTAGCAGGGGCCCAAAATAACAGTTTTTATATTTGTCACAAACAAAAGCGTGAAGAACAAAATTTTGTTGTAGGCAAATACTTTCGATGATATTGGATATTGGCAGAAAAAAAACGTATTTTTTCTTGTCACTTTTATTGCAGAAGTTACAACCGGTTCCCTACATAATAATTTTATCGTCTGTGGTTTTCAAACTGATTAACAAACCCTACACAAAAAAAAAGCGTCAAAAAGAAAAAAAAATACATTCACTTTACAAATACATACATACTTCCCCAAGGGGGAGCTTCACTGAAGAAAAAATATGTACATAATTTGGGTTTTCCGCTGAATAATTTGAATTAGAGACACCTGTGGCAAAATTCTTACTCAAGTTATGGGGAATTCGAGTTATAGACTTTTTACTGAATTTGAATTCATAATAAAATATTTTTGAAACTTTCATTTGTCAATTTTCGATTTCATTTGCAACTATACCTAACTATATTAATAATTTTCATCCAAATCGGACTGTTAGGTTTTTGTCTATTATGGATTAGTTCTTAACTGCCTACTATGTACCCAGTTCATAAATTAATGTTAAGCTGATGCAGAGGCTGTAAATTGACAGTTAGTAAAACAACGCCGTATTAAAAATCCCAGTTGTTAGCATTGTAAAAATGTACAAAACGGACTAGTTGAGCTTCAAAACAAACAGGTTGTAAAGTAGTTCAAAACTTGTAGGTTTGACTGCGGGATACTTGCTCATATAACTTTTAATGCAAATGTATGTATACAAGGGCATAAAACAATGCATATACCATATACATTAATGTATATATATTAACAAAGCCACTGCTTGACAATGTTTATGTTCTCAATTTAGGTATGAACGTTTTTTTAATTAAACAATTTCGGTCCTAAGTCTACGCCTTAAAATGCATGAGGATGAATATTGTTGACCCTTTATGAGTACTTACATAAACACATACACATACTTGCATGTTTTCACAAATTTGGATAATTACTTCACTCATTATGCCATTAAATATGCGTATGTGATTTTTATACTCTCGCAATTATACTAATTTGCTGGTTTAGCAAAAGTTTTGGGTTAACATATGTGCGCATAAAGCTTTGACTCGATAAAGCAGATAAAGTACTTTGCGAAACGTTTGTTGGAAATTTATTTAAATAATCTAATGATTCGCAAAGCAACTGCTACCATTAAAACGTTAATATTTCAAGTAAAGTTTTGCACTGCTGAAACTTTAAATAATAATATTCAGTAATCCATATAAACCAGCTTATTTGGATGTAGTTGCTATGCAAGCCATAGTACAACCAGAATGGCTGAAAGTAACAAATACTGTATATATTATATTATGAAAGTAGCAGCAATAGAGCAAAAACAACAAGAGCAATGTATAGGGTTTTTCAGTAAGAGCGCTTCAACTTTTGAACTTTTTTGAATAAAACACAAACGGTTTGACTTTTTTAACTAATTTTTTTTTTATTATCGAGTTTGAACATATACATTTAAGTATGAAATTCGATTTCTTTTGCATGACCACCGCGTGCACGTTTTACGAAGTCCAATCGTTGAACCCAATTTTCGACCACTCTTTTGCATAAATCGGCCGAAATTCCAGCAATTTCGCGTTCAATATTGGCTCTGAGCTCACAAATCGTCGCCGGCTTGTTACTGTAGACCAATGACTTCACATAACCCCAAAACGGGACGGCTTGTTAAGTGGACCGTAAAATGGCTGTAATGCTCTTAAAGTAGCAGCAACAGAACGATTATTTTCATAAAAAATTTGCACGATTTGCAATCGTTGCTCAAGTGTGTAGCGTTCCATGATGAAATGTATACTAATGAAGTTTACAAATGACAAGCGAAAAATAAAAATATGTATTACGTCGTTCGCCCTCCCTATCGGAAAAAAGTTGAAGCGCACCTATTAAAAAACCCTATATTTGGTTTTTATTTTGTTCTCTCATCACCATCATTGGTGGCTGGAGAACCCTGGTCTTGTAGTCACTTGCACATTACTGCAACATATGCCTCCAATTGTCTTGGTTTCCATTCTGCGTTCTCCATGCCCGAAATCTCAAAAAACTTGCGTCTTCATCTACACCGTCAGTTCACCTGAGCGGCGGGTGGCCCCTTTTTCAATGTCTGTGGCACTTTTTAAAGAGTGTTTGTTGGAGTAGGTAACCGGCATTAGCTCGTTATATATGAATAATAAGTCAGGGTTTTTTGCAGAACTCCTCTTTCAAAGATCAGCAGCTCCTGTTTATCCGCATCTCTGAGTGACCACGTTTCACTACCGAATAATAATAAGTAGTTGGAATAATAATTGAGTGGTACAGAAAAATCTTCGTTCTCCTGTCTAGAAGGCGGCTCTTTAGGTGATTGTACAAAGAGAAATATTAGAAAGTTCGCCATAAGAATTCTAAGAGCAATTTCTGCAGAAATTTTGCTTTATTTAACCCACATTCTGTCTGACATAGTCCGAAGAAGTTGAATAAGGCAGTTTAGTTTTGGCTTCATTTACTTCTAAGCATATATTTTTTGCAGCTTTTACTTTCTTTCTTTCTAGGTTTCTTTCCAATTGGGCAGCTATGATGCCGTAATGTTTATGACGTCCGTGTAAGCCAGCTACTGAACAGATTTAAATAAAATAGTTCCCTTTGTGTTTATGGCTGAGCTCCTGGTACAATTTTCAAGGGAAATATTAAATAGAAAAATGGGAGTCCACCCTCTTGCCGTAGTATCCTGCTGCCATGAACTCCTGGAAGTTAAGCTGTTCCATTATTTTTAACATTTTAACTGTGGGTGTTCGGATTCAATACTTGTAATGTTCATATTAAGGAGCTTATCGAGGTATGTTGCCCACATTTTGAGAATTTTATTTTTGCCCGTTAGGAGTGCACCTTCTTTGTTTTTACAATAGTATGCTTTGGGATTAAGCTCGTGTCTTTGATCGTGCACGTATTTGATCCCTAGAATGCCAAAATCTATAAACAAATATTTAGAGTTCGGAATAACTTCACAATTTAGACACAAATAAATACAAGAAATCAAAATTGTAACGCATTCGCTGCTACCTGTTTAATGTGCTTGTATTAACTGAATTACTAAAGTGTGACCGAACTTGGAATAAAAAAAATTAATTAAAAAGTATTGTCTAAATTAAGACTGAACTGAATTTTTTATGTTCATAGCTAGGTTACGTTGGGATCCAAAGTTGGGCGTTTTGCGATCCAAACCCTATACCATATGCCACGGTGGCGAGATGTGGCCAACATTAACTGGTTCCCAGCGATTTTGAAGCAATCAGCTGATTTGCTGACGTAACAGTAGTTTCTTTACAACAGAGGCCAGAAAAAATTTGAGATTGTGGTGGTTAGATAGTAGATAAAAGAAAAAATCAACGGAACCATTGCTCATGTCACTTCGCTGCTATCTGAACCCTAGATAATAAGTTGCAAAAAACTCTAATTTTGTGTGAGAGCACGCCCTGCAACTCATTTCAATAATTAGCAGCACTGCCAATAACTGGGCTGATGAACAGCTGATATTTGAAATGGCGGGCTGCCAGAAATACCTACTTACTTATTTAGAGGGCACTACAACCGTATGTCGGTTTTGGCCGAATCTAAAACAATGCGCCGTCTAGCTCGGTTCGCTGCTGGATGGACCTGGTTTATCTAGCAAGCTTCAACATTTTCGACACTTAGAGTTATCATAATAAATAAATTTTTCATCGCCAGTGACGATGTGATGCAGAAAATCTTTTATTTCACATCAGCATTTCACACGTCACCTAACGTCTCTCGATATCCTCTCCTTCAATTGATGTGGCATCCAGTTACCTGCTTTCTGGAACATTCCCATCGCGTGCAAATGTTTACTAACGGTTGATCTGTTAAAATCTAATGCTTCAGACATATCATCAAGGGGTCGACATGCGTCTTCATGCAATAAGTGTTGTAGTTGAGTATATTCGAATTTTTTCGGTGCCCCTTCACGATCTTTATCACTCACGTTGAAATAGCCACTGCGAAGTGTCGAAACAACTATTTACAAGTTATATTTGATGGAGGGTGATTATCGTAAATATTGATCAATATATGACACGTTCCAGCAACACTTTTCTTGCTGTTTTTTCGGGACGAACATAGAAATTTTTGAGGTCAGGCAAAAAAGGATCTTTACGCTTCAAACGAATGTCTACTACTGCGATGAATGTCTACTACAGACTTCACATATACGCCTTGAAATCACCAGTATGTATATTACTAGAGCGAACACAAAAATAGTATCAGCAGCGGAACCTCTTTTACGGGTTCGGAAACTTATTTCCAAACCCAATATTATTTGAAAAATTTGGGTAGAACCTGGAAATTGTATGCCTGACAGGCAGTATGTGCTAAGTTGAGTTATGTGATCTTTTGCACAAAGCCAGCACATACATATATGCACAGCGCTGTTTTATTATATGCATGTATTTCTCCGTATGTTCTCATATACATAAGGGATAACTGCAAGTGCCAGCGTTAAGTTTAGTTCAACTCATACAGCTGTCAAGTACCTCACACAAAAGTTTACAATATTTCTTTTTCTTTAAAATAAAGCATATCTTTCAAAGATTTTTTTATAGTTATGACGTTTTGAAAAAATAAATCCACTTTTAATGAGACATTTATGAATTTTTTGTATCCAATTCGCTTTTACATTTAATACATTAATACTAATAAATGCCACATATACATAAAATACTTCAATACTGCCTATAAGCGTATAATAAATAAATTTGGTAAAACTGCAAACTGTCTGAAATGAATTTGCATGCGGAAGATGCACGAAAAGCCTCAAGCAGCCAAGCGAATATATTAACTTTATAATCTTTTTTGTGAGCATTTATTGAAAAAATTCGTACTCAGTGAAATACACTGGATCAGCAAGCTTGACAAGCAAAGCAGGCAATTCAAGCCAATTTCATGCAGGTTGCTCATACGCCTGGTTGTGTCGAACGGATGCTTCACGGTAAATAAATAAGGAAAATCAATTTTACAAGAATATGCTCCTGTTGAAATAAAATAAATTGGTGAAACGAGTGGAACTTGAGAAGTTCCGTATTTGTGCATACAAAAAATACTTGTACTTGTATATTTGCACTTGTAGCATATGCAGCAGGTGAAGCAGATTTCTATATCAGGTGTTTCAGGCGCTGTGGCTTTTAACGCTGAACAAAACCATGACTGAATTAGATACATACATGTATATAAACTAAACTCATGAAAATTACCGAACTTCTTCATACTACTTTTTAAGGTTAATACTAAACCAACTATATCCACAGGCGTAGCAAAAAAGCAATATGATTAAATCTTAGCCTCGCATGAGCAGATCAACTGAGAAGAAGGTGTTGAGATGATTCCGTCTCATTCTTCAGTTACTTACTGCAAAAGTGCCAAGTCCTACCGGATGTCTATGAGGATGTCTAAATGGCAATGACCAGAAATGATGTTTACAATATTCGAGAGCTGCGGCTCAGTTTGCCAAAGAAGCTCCTTCGAACGCCTTCTACCCACCAGTAGGCTCCCGTGACGTAGTAGGTTTGTGTTCCTTGGTAACACTCGAAGACTGAAACCTACTTTTCCAGCGCCAGATCATGGGAAGTAAAATAAAACTAAATCCTCCATCTTGTCAGGAAACGGTCTCATGGACCCCTGTTTAGCTAGCTCATCAGCCCAGCAGTTTACTGAAATGTTCATGTGATGAGGTACCCATATCATATCAAAAAAAGGAGGTCGGGTATTCCGTAACAAGTTTCAAGTGCCCCATCAGCGAGCCCAGGGTTCTAGTTACCGATTCGCTGTCATAGTAAATCTTTAGTTTTTTTGACAGTTGTTACCTAAATGAACTGCCAATTTACTACTTCTTTCATTGAGGCTACCTCCGCTTGGAACACACTGTAGTCAGTAGTCCGGTAGCTGAAACTTGGCCTTGATGGGCAACTCTTCGCCTAATACTCCTCCATAAAGCTTTCCATCCACTTACGACCCATTCGTGAACAGATTCACCCCGCCCTGCCTCTCCTCTTCCGTGTGCTCCAATGCCTATCATCAGGAAATTCTACAGGCCATCAAAATATCAAATTCTTTTTGTAGTTAAAGTCGTAGAATCCTGAATGATGAATGTCTTTTTGATGTGGACGCAATTCGCCAGTTGAAAATATTGATAAATATTTTGAACGTAACATTTTCATGTAATATTATAATACGTACAAAATTGTATACAATATTAAAGTTATTACCGTTGGCACCGTGGTTGAAAACTTAAGGTCGGCGAAAGATTTTCCAGTTACTTATATACATATGTTATTGAAAGATGAACTTAGCTGGTATTGCATTCCGTATAAATGAGCCTTATTTCTTGGTCTTAATTTTAACTTTTTCAGTCCTTTAGAAATGATTCATCATTCATACACATTCGATTTTTGAAACAATCACAAATGCAAATTAAGGGAACCTTTCCTCAGGAATGCTCACCATTACGGTAAACTTTTCGCGGCAGATAATACCACATCACCATCGTTTTTCTTTTGGTATGTTTTATTACTAAGCAATCCAAGTAAAAGTCAAGTTATGTCTATGTAACAAAATTTTTAAGGTTCGTTGCTAGACAGGGATGTCTGAAAAATATCTATTTTGATAAGAGCATAAACTTATAGCCGTTATTGTGGATGCCCGCAAAGGCACCTGTTGAAAATAAGCGCACAAAATGCTTACGCACCACTTCATATCAGCTGCAACCCCTTGTTCGGGCGGATTGTTGCGAGCGGGTATGAAATATACATACTTCATATACGATTAGTTCAGTAGGTTCAAGGTTAAGTTTTATTTAACGGAATCCTCTAAGCTCTGCCGGAAATACCAGCTAGTGTGAATCCTGCCTTCATTGCAAATCGGTGACCAAAATGAAAGTCGCTACATCAAATCATGTGCAAAAGGAGAGAAATGACATACCTCTCCAAAACCCAAAAACGCACAAAGTGGAAACCACAATGAACAAACTTAAGGTAGTAAAAAATTGGAGAAATTTTGGATGAAGTGTATCGAGCTAAATGGGCAAAAATAGACCTTGATGTCAAAGGGCATACCTTTCTTGCCTATTTTTCATTGAGCTCAAGAATACTGTGTTGAAAAATTATTAAAATAGTCTTAACCTTCTTCTGACCTACATCCCAGCAAATTAAGCTAGCATTTGAAATTGTAATAATGGATTTTGTGAATCCTCCCCAAAACCTGCTGCGCAGTCATTGCCCAAAGCTATTTTGCTTCCATCATGCTCTTTACCTTGCATTGTTCATGCTATTTATTTTCAGTTCTGTTAATTTTTTTACTGCTACATTTCAAATTCACTTTTTTGTGCAGTTTTACCTTTGCGTGCGTTTAAAAAGTTAGTGCAGTAATTTGAAGTGCTTATGATAGCTAGCAGCTAAATCAGAATTTTCCAATTAGCGAAAATAGTTTCTGTTGTTACCTAGAATTTATACGAACGACTACTTTTGGTTTTTTCGCTGTTAAAATTTGCTCAATTAAAACAGGAATGAATGGCAAGAATTTCGCTGGATTTTTGGCAATATATTTTTTAGTTATTCGGTGTAATTAAAAATATGCGCGGCATACGTTTTTGGGAGCTTTGGTTTTTTACTTCTTCACACCGAGTGAATTACATAACCAAATTGTTGTGTTGTCATTACCATTTAATACTTACCAATTGGGAAAACCCAACAAGCAATTTTGTGGTTAAAGCGGAGTATTTTGTGCACAATAAATACGTACATATGTATAGTATATATGTTATTCTATTTTTGTTCATTCTTTTTGGATAAAAGTAAATGAAATGGCTGTGTCAAAACACGAGTTCAACATTAATCCGCAGACTTTTATTGATTCGCCTTGGCCTATGTCTATTGGCATTCTGTAAGACAAAACGAATGGGGAACTATAAATGCTTGACTTCAAATGGAAAGAACATCATACCGAAGACATACATGGAATAAAGACGATTCTCCCAGATGATAGATTTACCAAGTTTGGCCATTAACTATTATGAAACAGAAAATTGTGAGTTGCCACGTCACTGGGGTTTCGACATAGTAAGAGGCGAATGAAATGAAAACAAAGTATGCAAAGTACAAAGTGAATACAAACAAGCATTGTGGGTAAGAAATTGTGGAAAGTAGTGTAGTTTACAAACAACCAGGACGGGGCTACACATACCATGTTTGTGGTAATTTGATAAAAGGTAGTTTGCAAAAAAAACAGCATTATTCGCGCATTATTTTGGAGCAGTTTTTGCGTTTAGCTTTGCCGTGGTACTTTTAGCATAGTCGTAGCAGTGCTGAAAAATATTTATCAAATTATTATTAGTAGATGGATGGAAACGGCTTTGTCATTTAGTGATGAGGCCCGCTACTTAGGTCTAATACTAGACAGAAAACTAGACAGAAGACAGATGGAAATCAAATGTCGAAGATAGAGTAAAAAGAACAACTATATCACTCTACTCTTGTAAGCAACTAATATTACTAATTTGGGGTCTTTCTCCATCTATCGCATATTGGCTATACAAGCCAATTGTAATACGGTATATTAGTATGATGACCGACACTAGATAAGTTATTTATCAAAAAAAAACATGGTACATGTACAAAGAATGGCCAGTGGTTGCATCTGCGGGGCACTGAGCACCACACCCCCAGGGGCACTAAACATTATGCTTAACCTATTACCAATAGAGAATTTCGGCAAGCAAACAGCTCTTAGACTAGGAGAAATCGGTCTACTCAGAATAAACCAGAGAGGACACTCTTCAATTCTAGATAAATTCCCCTGCATTCCTGGTACAACGGATTTCTGTAAGACCAAGGATATCAATTTAGATAAATCCTTCGCCACATCATTTCCTTCCAAAGAGGAATGGGATAATGGGATTATTGTTAGGGAAAATGATATAAACATCTATACAGATGGCTCAAAACTAGATAACAGAGTAGGTGGGGGGGTTTACTCCGATAAACTCAGAGTTTGCCAATAATTTCGCCTACCTGATCATTACAGTGTATTTCACGTGGAAGTCACTGCTATAAAAGAGGGACTTACTGTAATAAAAACGAGAATAGGTATTATCCACAAACGAGGTCTTCATAGACTCACACACTCCAGAAGCAATAAAAGCGCTATAATCTAAAACACACTCGTCAAAAACAGTCATAGAATGTTTTAAATTTCTAAAGGACGTATCAAAATACTACAAAATACACCTTATTTGGGTGCCAGGCCACAGAAATATAGCAGGGAACTGCAAAGCAGATGAACTTGCTCGACTTGGTGCAAAGCTAGACCTCCAAGCGCATAAGACGCTGATACCCATGCCTTTAGCCACTTGCAAGCTACTGATAGATAGTGAAACCATCAATACGGTAAATACAAGTTGGCAAAACCTCTCAACATGCGAACTAAGCAGACAGACATGGCCGAAATGGAACAGCGGTCGATCAAAAAGCTTGTTAAGATTTAACAGAGAAACTATAAGAAAAATGATAGGGGTATTAACTGGTCATTGTCTGATAGGCAGCCCCGCTAGAAGGTTAGGACTGCCATACTTCGATTTCTGTAGAAGCTGTCTAAATACAGAAGAAGTGACAGCTTAGCGGCAAGGAGGCTCCGCACTCTTGACATGGCATTTTTAATTGATGTAGCGGACATAGCGCATCTAAAACTAACGAAGCTTTGCTCGTTTACTAAAGCTACCGGATGGTTTGAAAAGGAACCCATAGGGTAAGGATAAGTTCCAGTGGTATCCCAATGGACCTATGAAAGGTCTTAGTGTGTCATTGCCCCAGCCCCCCCACCTACCTACCTACCTATTAGTGGGTATACAAAGAGCTCACAGTGCCCGCTAGATTAGCTCATAAAGCAGCTATTATTATGTATTATGCCCGAAGAAATTTGAGTTACCCCAAGTTGTGTAAAAATGCGCCTCTCGGATGTGGCCAGCGATGTAGAATTGCAAAAATCCCTTGGATTTTTCAAGGTAAGGAAATTCGTGAAACAATCAAATGTTTATTTGTTTCAGAGGAGCGAGGGCGAAGATACCAAACGAGGCTTCAGACAGGGTGACTGACTGTCGTGTGCTTCTTTTAACCTGGTGTTGGAAATGATCGTGCGAGAGCAGTACTTAATCGGTCAGGCACAATTATAAGAGCGTACAATTGTTGGCGTATGCCGATGATATTGACATCATCGGCCTTAACAACCGCGCTGGTAGTTCTGCCATTTCCAAACTGGATGAAGACGCAAAGCGAATGGGTCTGGTGGTGAACGAGGACAAAACGAAGTACGTCCTGTGATCAAAAAAACAGTCGGCGCACTCGCGCATCGGCACCCACGTCACTGTTGACAGTTATGACTTCGACGTTGTAAAATACTACGTTGAGAGGCTACGTTAGCTGGGTCATGTCGTCCGAATGGATACAAACGCTCCGGCTCTGAAAGTATTCGATGCGGTACCAGTTGGTGGTAGCAGAGGAAGAGGAAGGCCTCCTTTGCGTTGGAAAGATCAGGTGGAGAAGGACTTGGCTTTACTTGGTGTGACCAACTGGCGCCGGTGAGCACGAGAAAGAAACGACTGGCGCGCTCTATTAAACTCGGCCAAAATCGCGTAAGCGGTTATCGCGCCAATTAAGAAGAAGAAGAAGGAGGAAGATAAGCGATAGCGAGTTCCATCGAAAATCTATATTTCTATATCTATTTCAAAAGGCAAAAACTGGTTCTAGAATAAGAAGGCTTTTGTTTGAAAATTCCGTACGTTTCCGTACGTTCCGTACGTTCTGTACATTTTAATTTGATTTATAATTCTCTATTTCCTAGAATTAATTACAAAAAATATAATGAATAGAAACAAAAGTAATGTTGCATTTTTCTTTCATCACTGAAGTTATTTCAAAAATCATTATAGCCCATTCGCCATATTTTACTGACAACTTTTGCTGCATATCTGCTTGATTTCGTTTTATTTTGCAACAGACTCACACGCTTACGCTTATTATCCTTCCTCTTTACGTTAATGTTCCATTTCAGTTAAAATCTTATTTTGCGCATAAATTAAAGAGCAGTGCCATCGAGGACGATACTGCCGGAGGCCGTCGGTAAAAGGGATGACCTTTTAATGGGTTTTACAGCGCGTTTATGAGGCAAAAGCGCCCACGCCAATATCAGCGTTGGCATTTATATACATGTGCATATTTAGTCACTTCAGTAAATACTTACATACATATATAACTTGTTCCATAGGCCAGCGACACATTCCACCAATATCTGCGTCGATAAAGGCATTCTTACCACTTGCCTCATACTTCGAGATATAGACGAAGGGCAGAGTAGCGGCTATGAACTTTAGCAGCATTAGCACAGCAAAAATAACTCGAGTTGAGTAAAAAATTATTCATTATGATTTATTTAAACGAAAGACGCCTTTACTGTTGGCTTTAAATTGTTGCCGCCATTAGCGCTGATAAATGCTCGAGCTTCTAGTTCTCGAGTAGGAGGCCACGGGTGCGTAATGACGGCGACTGACTTCAACTTGTCTATCAGTCAATTTTGTGTTTTTTTACTTTACTTTCCCTTTCCTTGCATAACTCGACCTAACTGTGCGTAATATTTTATATTTTGTTTAAGGAAGTAAAAAGAAAACGGCAGCGCAAAAGAAGAAACAAAAAACCTTCTGACGGGCTGCTGCATTCAAAAATCCAAGAATTTATGACTTGGAAAATTATTTAGTGGCTTATGACTAAATGAAAATGTTTTATACCCACTCCCATGAGGACTAACAGTGTGGAGAATTCATGCGTGCATAAATTTAATACATACTTACAAATTTTCATATTCGGTATTAAGTAGGTTAATTTTTAACCAAATATGATACTATAGAAAATATATACATAAGTGCCATATATCGCGGATTAGACCCATTTTTCAGATGTAAAAGATCATACATAGCGGCTATTTGAAAGTGGCTAGAGACCAGCGGCCAACAGAGATGAGCTTCTCTTAAAACTAGTGGGACAGCTCCGACAGAATTAAAGAAAATGTCGTTTGGCTTAATACGCTCTAAAATGAGGTAGAATATATAAAAAAACTCACTTATAGTTAAATATGTTCTTACATGGAGTTAGAGATATTACTACGAATATGACAAGTCCGGTATTAAGCTCCTACCAAATCCATTTTGTAGTTTGAACTTCATACGACTTTCTGTGAATTTATTCTGTGGGCTTCGATGATTGTCTGCCGAAGGGCAACCACTATTAGAAAATTGGTTTTCTTCACTTCGGCATTCCACCGAAATTCGAACCTACGTTCTCTCTAAATTCCGAATGGTAGTCACGCACCAATCCATTTGGCTGCGGCGGACGGAAATTAGTCCCAACATGTAAAAAAAGGGTCCACGAAGGAGTTGATCAAATATCTTGCGTGTGCAGGTAACATTTCTCTGATTTGGGTTCGAGGGCATGGGAACATAGAGGGAAATGAAATTGTTGATGAGTTTGCCAGGGAGCGGTCAACTGAATTGGGCATATAGGTCTCCCACCTAACTGTAGTTAAAGGGGAATTATACAACTAATATCTTAGAAAAGTGTAGACCAGTACAATGGACGTAGGACGCAGAAAGTTCCAAACTCGTAGTTGTGTTTACCGGTCATTGGACGATCGGCAGAAATGCTGGGGTTACCGTTTAATCTCCATCGCAGAAGCTGTGTGGACCTTTCAGAGAAGAAGACTTGTTGAGTACTTTCTCTGTAAATGCCTGGTTTTGGCAGCTAAACAATTAAGCTCACTGGGTGCTACTTTCTTCGATAGCCTAGAGCAGTGCTCCAACCTAAACCCCACCAATCTTCTTCGTTACATCTAAAGCTCCGACTGGCTGTAGATATCTGCCAATTGGAGGTCTCATAATGGTATCAAAACGGCATTTTATTGCTACTTGAGGAATGCCAGAGTGGTACTTCAACCATTTCATCTACCTAATTGTGCTAAGTTTGGACGAGGTTTAGTAATTCATTATTGAGATACACACATTTAATAAAAAGTGGGTCGGGCATGGCATATACTCTCCGATCGGAATACATACGGTGGGATTCAAATCTGGAGGGTTATGAGATAAAATTATGTTAGCGACTACTTCTCAGCTGGCCGTGGCTATGATGCAGAAATCTTGGCCCTTACCTTTTAATTTCTTACCTCAGACTTGTATATAGAATTCTCTTATTGGCATACGACATTCCTCGGCGCGAATGCCGGAATCGCCATGAATTGAGGACGACCCTTTTCGCCTCCTTTTTTCTTCTCCATATTTTACTTTTACTTGTACAAGGGAGCTCCGAACCTTTCTGGAACTACCGGCTAATATTATGTAATGTAAACATTTCTGTTTCTTTTTCAGTCAATTCTCTGTGTTCAGGTAAATTGAACTGTGTGGCTAATTTTCTTCGTGAGTTAACTGAATGCGATTTATGCAATTATAAAGAAGCTAAGATTTTCCTCAGGAGGAGCAAGTGCTTCATCCATTTTTCTTATTTATAGCATACAAAATACCCTTATAGCTTCTGATCTTTAAATTATTTTACTGCCTTAAAAAAAGTTAACTTTTTATCATGGAAGTCATAAGCGCCACACACACCTAACTATAACCATATCTAAACCTGGGGAATTTTCCATGCACTTTAATGGATATCTGTGCAAAAAACCACTGCAAATTTGGAGTCACATTTGTCGAGCGTTCATGGTAATTGCGGGATGCCAGCACTCAGTACACGTTCGTGCTCAACAACGAGCATACTCGGTACGGTGTCCATGTGCCCAATCCATCCAGGCTGGCAGCCAGCGAGTCAGGAAAGTGCTTAACACAGCCACCCGGTCAATTGTGTGCTCATAAACTTAAAAGTAGCAAAGTTTTCAGAGTTGCACAGACTTGTCGTAGCCTCTATCAGTCGTGTGGGCGTGTGTGTGTGGGAATGCGAACACTTTCAGCATCTGCAGTGTCCAAGCGAATTTGCAAAAGTGTCAGAATAAGATTGGAAAAGTTTTTAGTTCTTTTCGCTCTGTTTAAAGAGTTTGCCCAAAAACCTTCGCTTAATGTGCACTTTTATAGTGTTTCTATCCGACTTTAACTGTAGTTGAGGTAATAAAAATGAAGCTCAAAAAAAAAAATACGAAGTTTAAAATATGGATGAATTTTCAATTCAAATATATAGAAAATTCAGAAATATCCAAGCCATTGAATTCCAGCATTAAGGGTGGTGCACTTGTGGCTATCTATCCATGTATGTTAGTGAAACTACTTTCAGCGGCGATTTGAAGAAATTGATGTGGAAGCTTCGTGTCTGAGACATTAATCATTCTAATGGAGTTGAGAGTGAATAAAGACATCATCGCATGTTGAAAACTGCCAAAGGCGGTTCAAGTTAGGAGATATTTACACGTCGTTTTAATTTCTTTAATATGTAAATAAAGAATAGATGTTTTTCATAATTCTATAAATTTCTATTCTTAGAAGAAGGCGGTTCACTCTAAAATTATTATTGAAGGCGTAGGTGTCCTACTACTACAGCCGAGTGGGTTTGTGCGTGATTACGATTTGGTTGCTCGTCGGCCAATGTGAACGTGAAATGTCAAATGTTAGACAAGGTTGATAAATTGTTGCCCTTTACTTATGATGCAGCATCACTCAAGCAACTGAAATAAGTCCTATATAGTGATTTAGTTTGGTAGTGAAAAAAGGAGGATTACTTTTTGCAAGATAAGTGTTTTTATAAATTACCAAACAAATTTTTTTGCTAAAGTTTTTAAAATATTTTTTTTGCTTTAATATTTTTTATCATACGAAACTTATAAAAATGCCAAAAATAACTGTATTTATTTTACTGATATTTCACTTTATACCAAAGTTTTCCTCATTGAATAAATCTCAGAATTTTCATTTTTACTTCTTATTATAGTCAAGCTCACAAATAAAAAAATTTCAAGAAAAATTTAACACCACTTCAAAATACTTGGATCACTTGACATGAAACGCGCTCTATTGCTCTGACGTAAAATAGCTGTGATGAGTCAATCTGGGAAATCACTCCTTTTTAAAACTTCCTCATAAGCGGAATGAAATATTGAGCAAAACTTTTTGTATTCGATACAAAGTGTCAATAAAAAGAACGTATAAACAAAAAAACAAAAAGGTTGAAACCAAAAAAAGAGAAGTTACATAAGAGATTCAAAGTGTCCTCCTTCCATTACCAAGCAGATACGACATTTTTGTCAGAAAGAAGTTCGAACTCTTTCTAAAATCCACTTAGTGACTTGGATCTATTGACATCTTTGAATAATTTGTAGCTGCAAAATATACTAATGTTTTCAAATAACCCCCAAAAAAGGTAACCCCCTCTCAGATACCTCAGTCACGAACCATTACGCGATTTTGGTACATAGTCTGATTACACTCGTCATCGTGCAAACTCATTCCGCGAAACGGACTTCATGGATGTATTGTAGGTTAGTTGCAACGGCAAGGCGTTAGTTCTAACAATTCTTCGATGATAGTACAGTCTCCCTGCCCAGTTTTGCTGAGGTAACTTACACAGCCTACCAGACGAAAGAGGAACCGAATTTTCTTATTATATTCCTTTGCACAAGCTGATATACAGTCTAGTCCTCCTTTGTGGGGGTTTTCAATATTCAGTTGAGAAACCCTCTGGATTGCTGTGAAGTTTGCTAAGATCGACACTATTCAATCGAATGCTTTCTCATTTCAGTGGATATGCCTCTTGATAGTAGCCAACTATAGTTGTTAGTACCAATATTCCTAGTTATGAAAAAGTTAATTACTCCATTTCCGACAGAACAACAAATATATAAAGCTCAAGAATCAGTATTAGCTGAACGAATTGTATAATTATGTCTCATATGCCTCATTCATATGAGCTTAAATGCATCATTTTTTCACATCCTAAAGTGCACAGTTAATCTCCGTTAAATAATGTTAGATCTCTCTTCACTCTGTCTAGAGCTTTAAAAGTTAATTCAATCTTTGCATATAAATCTTTGCCAGACCTTCCGAAGGCAATTGCTCTTGAATATCTTGAAGTAAAACAATACGACTTATCAAAGTATGGCAATGAATTTCGGGTATTTTGCGCCTAAGTGGTGCATTGTGCCTTTTAGGCATCACCTCCTACGTGTGGAAATATATTTCACGCAATTTGGCGATGCTAAAATACCCTTTTATAGTTGAATGAAATATTCATGACTATTTAGCACAAACACGCACGCTTATCAGTAGACATGGCTACCCTGCAGGAACAAGTTGAACTAGAGAAACGAATTTTTGATTGCAGGTCTACTACGATTTCGGCAACTGCCAAATATCTTGCTGCATTAGAGTGTGATATGGAGACGAAAAGTTATAAACGGGACATTGATGAATCGCGTGACGACTCGCTGTTTCGAGGCGGTCTGGAGGGCGAGGGGTTTGTTTCATATTAAATGACATTTAATTTTAATAAAAAATAATGTTTGGTAAATTTATAAATTGATGTAAAGGGTGGGCCATCGGCTGGATGCTTTTCAAAAAACTGCAATAAATATGATATTTTTATTTTAATAGAAAGGAAAATCTTTCACTTAAATTGCGGAATATTCATTAAAATGGCTGCTTCAGCAGACCTTGAAGTAGTCCACCCGCTTCTCTCACATGCTTCATCACATACATGATTTTATCAATAGTACGCATAATAGTCAAGTCGACAAAAGTCTCTGAATTTCCGCGTCGTTGATATCGCACAAAACAATCGAAAGGTGTCAAATCACATTTTCGAAAGGCCAAAGTGATTTCACCAAAATGCCTTTAATGCGAGTATTGCGTACGACTGGGCGACTTATTTAGCTGTAATGTCAACGTGCTGTAATTTGAGGGCGCCCAAATACGACAACTTTGGTTGTTAACGAAGCCGCTGTACTGATGAAAATGTGCTAACTTCCACCAAGACTCGATTTTTGAGGAAAATTGCAATTTTTTGTATTACTGGAACGCTCATACAGAAATACGTGTTCATAGCGGTCGTCAATTTTTGTACTTATTGGTTATGGTAAGTGAATAAGCCGAGGCATATATGCTGCTGTGATCTCCGCTAAGTTTCATTATGTTCAGCTGCAATATTCTCTGTCTAGCAAACCGGGAAACGCAGATAGCTCTTTCTCACGAAGTCGGTTCTAAGTTACTGAAATAACCCGCATTTATATACGGTCAAGGGCCACACTTTTTACAGAGTTCCTTCAAACTTTGAAGGGAATGTTCTATGGTGTTACAGTAACTACAAAAACAAAAACCTTAATTTCAATATCTCGAACTTTTTCCGCATACGCATTGAAAGTAAGATTTCAATATTTCGATAGATAAAATACTAATACTGAAAGGAGTGTCCGCGCCAAAATAACTCCTATATTTGAGAGAAATCAGCCTTGCTTGCCCATGCTCAATCAAACTTAACACCTACCCAGCGGAATTAATCGAGACTTCCTGGATAGTGTGAAATTCAACAGTTGCTTATGTAGAAATATATGAAAGGAATGCCGGAAACATAAGTTCTAAACTCACAAGAAGCACTTCTTCTCAACACTGACGGATTTCCCTCCAGGACATGTTCAAAAATTTACTACTTTGCACACAGGCAAACATATGTATACATGAAGACACGTAAATATGTATACCTACCTATGTTGTGTAACCATATATGTAAATACATACTCGTACGTTGGTGCTAGTTGATTTAGGCCAACAACAAATGGAGAGCTAACAAATAATCAGACAAGATTTGCCTGTCAAGCAATGATAAATTACACACGAAGCACCCATCATCCTTAATGCTAGCCCCTTTCGAAAAGAGGGAACTTCAGAGTGCCGGATAGTTAGAAGGAATGCTTGATTGAGCCACTGGGCGGGTGGATTTCAACGAATTATGTTGTGGCGTGAAATCCTGTAATGACAGTGAAAGCCGAAAATCGAATGAAGACAAATGAAGAATCGGTTCCGGTGGTTTGGAGCGGAAAGGGAAATGGGCGTGAAAAAGTGTCGCGTAAAATTTATCGCTGACACATGTTTTTGATATTGCTGTACTTTACCATTTCAATGCTGAACGGTGAAATTTTACCATTTGCTCAACGTGGTTGGGATATGACGCGATTTTTTCAAAACTAGTAAATTACTTGGTTCATCTCTTATCGACGCTTCTTTCATGGTTTTTCAGCTATATTTTATTCATTCTTAATGGGTGTCTGTATACTTTTTTACGTGTGCATTCTGAAAATGTCAACAAGCAACCATAAATAAATGCAAAAACAATAGCGAGACTAGAAGTGGCAAAGCATAACAGTCTTTTCTAGGTATAGGAAAACAATCAAAGGAGCGGCAAACTTTTGGTTGTCAAATTATTTAGCACGACTAAAACCGCAATAACAGCACCAAATTCAAAATACACAAAACCAACAAAAATAAGAATTACTGCTTTCCCGCTTTGATAGCAACAATATTTCCAATGGCAATAGTAACAGATGCAAATGCTGGTAGCAACAAGGTCAATGATCGAGATAATTAAAACTTTTAGTCAACAATAACAAAACCGAGCAAAAAGTTGAAAATTAACAGTTGAGACCGCAACAACTCGCCGTCGTCAACTGCAAAAAGAGTTGCTAAGGAGTAGGCAGGTAGGTGCGATTATATGTATGTATGCGTGTATGTATGTATGTATCATGGGAGCCATGTGACAAGTTTTAACTACGGCATTTGTTGCAGGCAATTTTAATCACCAGCAGTGGTGCCTCGGTTGCGCGTCATTTGGGGACAGTGCGTATGAGGCATGTCGTGCATACACAAACACATATACTCGTACAACTGCATAGAACTATGGTCTGTACTTCTCGATGGAAGGCGCACAGTTAAGTGGCCTCTACGTTGTGCAAATAATCGTTGACAACTCGTTTGTGGTGTTGCCAAATTTGATTCTGATTGTATGCGACAAATGGCACCATCACATGGGTGGCTGATTGAAGAAATCTGTGGGTAATTAAATTAAATATTTACTTGTAACTAATTAAATTTCGGCTCGGAAATCACGATTTATTGCTTTCGAAACACTCATTGACAAACGTTGGTAAAAAGGTAAAATACTGTGCTGGGTTTTATTGTCGACGAAAGGGAGGCCGGGTTTTATAACGCATTGTTTCAAAAATTGGAATAGGAATAAAATACCTTAGGACAAAAATACATTTTAATATAATAGGACTATGAATAAGTTCGTGCGGTTTTACAACAGATGGCGTAACTTGATTATTATTCCATCGATCCACATTTCCAAACATTCATTGGAGAGCTACTGTCGTAAGGCACAAACGTCAGTATAAGTTTTTTATTTGAAGCGTAAACAACAATATTTTTACCACACTTGAAAATGTCGAATTTCGTGCCAAATAATGTGTTTTTGCGGGGAATTCTTCTTCATTATTTTAATATGAAGAAAAAAGCAGCCGAAAGTCATCGTATCTTGGTGGAAGTTTATGGTGAGCATGCTCTAGCTGAGCGAACGTGCCAGAAGTGGTTTGCACGCTTTAAAAGTGGTGATTTTGGCTTGGAAGACGAAGAACGCGAGGGTGCGCCGCCAAAGTTCATGGATACCGAATTGGAGGAATTGCTCGATCAAGATCCGGCTCAAACGGAAGAAGAGGTTGCACAAACTTTGGGAGTTGATCAATCAACCATTTCCAAACGTTTAAAAGCCATGGGAATGATCCGAAAGGTAGGCCATTGGGTGCCGTATGAATTGAAGCCAAGAGACGTTGAACGCCGTTTTATGGCATGCGAACAACTGCTTCAACGGCACAAAAGAAAGGGTTTTTTGCATCGAATTGTGACTGGCGATGAAAAGTGGGTCCATTACGACAATCCAAAACGTCGGGCAACGTATGGATACCCTGGCCATGCTTCAACATCGACGTCGGCGCAGAATATTCATGGCCTGAAGGTTATGCTGTGTATCTGGTGGGACCAGCTGGGTGTTGTGTATTATGAGCTACTGAAACCGAATGAAACGATTACGGGGGATGTGGATGTCTACCGACGACAATTGATGCGTTTGAGCCGAGCACTGCGAGAAAAACGGCCGCAATACGCCGATAGACACGACAAAGTTATTTTGCAACATGACAATGCTCGGCCACATGTTGCACAAGTGGTCAAAACATACTTAGAAACGCTCAAATGGGATGTCCTACCCCACCCGCCGTATAGTCCAGACCTTGCGCCATCCGATTACTATCTCTTCCGATCGATGCAACATGGCCTGGCTGACCAGCACTTCCGTAATTACGATGAAGTCAAAAAATGGATCGATTCGTGGATTGCGGCAAAACCGACCGAATTTTTCACAAAGGGAATCCGTGAATTGCCAGAAAGATGGGAAAAAGTAGTAGTAAGCGATGGACAATACTTTGAATATTAAATTTGAAACCATTTTACGTCAATAAAGTTTCAAATTTCGAAAAAAAACCGCACGAACTTATTCATAGTCCTATTACTTAAACATATTATATAACATAGTTTTATTAAACACAAGGTGTTGTAATAAGAACTACGTTCTTTTTCCAATGGATAGTTTTGGTAATCTGTACCTCTGTGTTGTGTTGTGCGCTCGTTTTAAGCTGGATGGCATTAAAAAGATAAGATTTCGTAATAAAAATGCTCAGATAATTTTGTGATAGCTTGACTCAGTATCTATTATTTCCCGCTTGTTAAGGTGCGCACCAATGAAGAGAAAATTTGCCATATTTTATATTTTTCTTCGATAAACACGAAAACGCAAGCCAGTTATGCTCAATTTTTCCTCATAGAATATTCATCAATGAATCATCGCTGAATCGCAACAAAGTCTATTTCTAAATTGAAACGGTTTCTCAAGTGAAAACGGCATTGGTCAAATTGCGTTGAACTGACGCAAACCGTGGGCAAAACAGTATTGACAGCCGGGAAAAATTTGCTGTGTGTTTGAGGGGTTTTGGTATGAAATCCTCTGAGCGGCTCCCCTACAGCCAAACTCTTATTTAGGACCGTACTATCAACGAAAGAGAGAACCAATCCAAACCAAGACAACGCCAGACTACACACGTCGATAGTGACGCGCGAGAAGGTGTGGAGCTTGGTTCGGATATTTTTATGCATCCACTTTATAGTCCATATAGCTGGCACCAAACGGTGTTAATCGTTGAAACTTAACAAGTATTATAAAAATTTTCTTGGAAATCTTGTGTGACGAAGGGCTTATAAAAATTGAATGCCCTAGTATTTTGCCCAGGCTTATGTAATTATCTTCATAATGCTAACAAGGTATGTATGGAACAAATCAGTGTATACGTGACCAAAACCGAGTCACGACACTAAATATACTTGTAGTTTATATGGCAAGTAAAGGAATAGATTTAATTTTATTATTAGTAGAATCGATTCCATACTTGGGAAATATTGAACACATTGACCAGCTTTAACGTTAAAGAATTTATAGCGACTAATTTTTGACGTAAATCTGGGATGAAAAGCCAATAAAAATGCTATCGGCGGATGATATAATAAGTAAAGCATTTACGTTTTATGAAAATATAAAAATTTCAGACTTGGTTTATTGTTCCGGGTTATCAGCTATAAAGTGCACACATTGCCTTGGTACGCTGTTGTTTTTTTCGCTTTTGATTGGAACAGATCAAGAATGTAGCGTATGTATATAAGTACTTACTGTAAGATTATAGCGTATTCAACGATATTATATATCGCGCAGCAGTTGGATATCAGAGTTCGTTTAAAGCCAATGAGAATATAAAGAGTTATCTAATAAGAGGTGTTATTTTGATATTCAAAGAAAAATGCTATTTTGTAATATAAATTATAAAGAGGAAGGTATGCTGTGAACAGTGGAAAATAACATCAGGGAAATGACGACCACAACCACGCTTACTGGACAATATCCTTTTCATGAAATTTTCCATAACCGAATTGCAAAGTGTCTGCCCTATGTCCTCGATAGGCTCACGAATTCTATCTTTGAGGTTTTGAATCGACCCTGGGTTCTTGGCGTAGCTCTTCTCTTTTACGTGGCTCCAGGAAAAAAAGTCACGAGGTGTTAAATCACAAGATCTCGGTGCCCAATTGTGATCACCTCTTCGAGAGATAACACGGTCCGAAAACTTTTCCCGTAAAACATCTGTTGACACGGATCGCTTAAAGAAAACACACCGTTTCGTTTCAAATAGATTCTTATATTAATTTAACAATTAGCGCGGTTGCATTTATATACATTCTCTAAAGCGGTAAGTTATGCGGTAAAAACATAAGCGGTAAAATATGCAGTAATTGCGGGATGAATAACAAAAGCAGTAAATAAAATCTAAGTTCAAAGACCTAATTAAACAGCAATATGTACCTACGCATGTACATACATACGTGTAAGAACAAAGGATATAGCAGAAAATAGAATATAACAAAAGCGATTAAGTGTTTACATTGCTGACATTAACCCTTAAGTAATATTATAAAAATTAAAACTTAAATTAAATGCATAGACGGACTCAACAACATCAATGGTTTCGTTGCTTTTGTGGCACGTAGCACCGTCTTGTTGAAAATAAACGTTGTCTAGATCAATACCATCCAATTCCGGCCATAAAAAGTTGTTAATCAGCTCTCGATAGCGATAGATAACACCTGTTATTGGAAAACCCTCGCAGTTCTGTACAAATTAAGAGGCAGATATTATTGTTGTAAAATGATTTACATATACGTCTATGCGGAGTGATATTCAAAAGAAATGCCAGATGGCAAATATAAAGTTACCGTGTTCTTCGTTACTGGAGCGACCCGGATTTATATCCTAATCGTCTCACCAGCATGGCCCTAATTTTAATGGCGAAGATTTTAAGCCGTAACACCAATAGCAATGCTCCAAAACATGATACAAAATTGTGGCAACAAATATGAGAAAGGACATAGTTGTTGCAAACTTTGTTCGTTTTTTTATATTTTCAAAAAACCGTAATTTTCGAAACAAAAATTACTTATTTTCGGCCAAAAAGTATATCTTAAAAAGAGAAAAGATTTTTTAGAAATTTAAAGGTTTTTAATTTCATTAAACAAAAAATAATTAATTTAAAATAAAATAACAAAAACAGTTTAAATTGTAACTAAAACTAAAAAAAAGAGACGTTATAAATGGCGATATTTAAATCACATTTTGCTTTATTCAAATTCAGTTTCATAATTTTTCGTAAATTTCTTTTATACATTTGATTTGATACCTCAAATGTAATACAATTTGAACTTTTTTTTAAGTCTCTTGTTATTAAAATACCAGAGACTTCCTTTTATTTTAAATATTTAAATTGAGTATTTTCACTGAGTGCAAAGGACAGCTGAAGCCATTTGCAACTTCATGCCATTTTTTCTCTTGAGCTCACCCCAGTGGTCTTGAGCTCAAAAATTTAGGGTATTCTCAGGAAATTTGTTTTACAATAAAAAAAATAAAAAACGGTATTTAAATGTTTTAGGTTTTTTATTTAGATTCTTTTAATAATTTCAAAAATGGCGCTGAAGTTGACCCTCCAGAAAAATTGGACCAGGACGGTGTTGTTTATTTTGGCTCTTCTATTTATCTGAAACACAAAAACAAAAGAAATTAATAATCAGTAGCTATGTTCCGTGCTAGATTAAAAAAAAACAATTTGGCAAAATGGCGCGGTTTTGAATTTCACTCTCTAAAAATCGGAGTTGTTCAGCTTTTTAATAAAAAAATACGAAATAACTAAAATAATAATATGATTCCAGTACGGGCGATAGCCATTGATGTTATGAACAACATATTAAAATTTTAGACGATTTGGTTGAACAGTTCTTTTATTTAACAACAACGGGCCGAAAAAAGTCGTTTCGACATAAATGAGTTTAAAGTTTGAGGGACAGGCGCGCGCGGACCGCTCTCTACCTAATTAATGGGCTGTATAAACTATAAGATTGGGAATTTCTACTTGAAAGTATATTCTTAAGATACTATACTCTCGAAATAACGAAAAAAAACAAATCATCGATTTTTGAAATTTCTAGACCACTGTGTCTGGAATTTACTCCCAATATATTCTAATATCAGTGTCATATGCTAATTATAGACTGGAAAAATTGATGAGACGTAATTCGCGTAATTCTCAACTGTCTACATAATTATTCATTCGTTCAATGACTATAAATGAAAGTTATTTTAGTTTTCTCATTTATTTATATAAAGGATTGGTGCCTGGCTACTATTCGGTAGTACCTGGGGTTGAATCTTCAGCCATGATAAGCCAAATGATAAAAAAAAAGTGCTTGCTAATAGCGATAGATTCTCGGCAGGCAGTGGCAAACTTTCGTATTTCTGTGTATTTCTGCCATAAAAAAGCTCCTCATAAAAGGACCATCTACAGTTCGGAGGTGATATAAAACTGTAGATAACAAGTCACAGGCTATAAAGAGGGGGAGGAGCTCAGCCCGAGGCCCTCATAATAATGAAAGGATAAAATATATATTATATGTATATACATTTATTCGTTCAAATATCTGAAATTATGGATGTGCGCACTATGAGGTTAAAGAACTAAATGTTTGTCTAAAAACTGCAACTTGAAGTTAAAACTATGAACCTGGCAGCATTGATGGCTCGGTGTGCCCATATGGGAGGATTTAATAGAGCTGGGGTTCAAATCCTCATGTATTTAATTTTCTACACTGTTTGTAATTGATTCCTTAAATTTGTTAAATGTTAATAGCGCAGATTGTAAATAAAAGGCAATTTATAAAAAAAAATTGAAATTAAGTATTATCCTCATCCCGCTTAGCGCCATCGGTATAATAGACCGAAGTTTCTTTGCCAATCGTTTCCCCAGTTAAAGCATAAGCAGTTGTTTAAAGAAATAAAATCTTTTTGCTAAGTTTATAGTTTCTTTTTGCACAATATTATTCAATTTAGAAGTTTCCTAACTGTTTTAAGAAACAAATTATAAATAGGAATTACCAAATTATCATATTTAAAAAATGAGTTTCCCTACTTACAACATATTAGAGGAAGAAAAAGTTACTAATGTGGTTTCACTTCGTATCCACGATGATTTAAAATAGTTACGATTATACGATTTAGATAAATATTTCCAGCTAATCTTCAGTTTTCGACAATGGACAAACTCTACCCGTTCTTGCCGGCTATATGATTTCCGTGCTTTATCAACATTTACAATGCTTGTTCTACCAGAATGGATTCACCGTTTTGCTGTTGCATTAGATATTTCATTGGGTTCATCCATACCTATATTTACCAAACAAATTTTTAGTCACTGCTCTGGCATTTCACCTTAGTCATAGTCGTACCGAAGAGCGAATCGAAATTTCACTTTCTTTACCTTATTTTCAATGCTACAGCCTACACCTATTATCACTTTAAAGCGCCGTATAGTGTGGCCGGTTGCAATGTATATTCACAACTTGAATTGTGGCTCACTAAAGACATCGAACACAAAACAGCCAGAACTTCATCTGATATAAATATGTAGATATATAATATATTGTCTATATTATGGGCAAGAGAAAAAAAAAACACATTTTGTTCTATAATATATTACATCCTTCACCTTCAGCGTTTCTAAGCTACGCTAGCGTCAACCTGTTTCCATTTATTGCAGATAATCAACCGAAATTGAACATATATTTCACTTGCACAAACACAAACACAAAACGGCTTAGCAAAAAATTACATATGTACAATACAAAGAATCTGCCGGTACTCAGCTGGTTATTATGTGTAACAGATGAAGTGATTTTTTTTGTTTTGTTTCGTGCGAATATCGCAAGAGTTGTAGTTGCCCAGAGGGTGAAGTTGCCACGTTTACGTATAGGTAATTTTTCCCCATTGCGGTCGCACAATGACACAACATCAGTTAGATCTTTTCTTTTTTACACATTCACACACAATGATGTGGGCTCCGAGCCCCACATACACACACATATGTATTGGGCGTGGTCACATTCTTAGCCACATTCTCAAATTCAGCCACTTAAGGTTCAGGCTCAAGGCAAGGATGTGGTGGAGTTAAATAAGCGGCTGAAATTGAAAATCGAGGGAATAAGGGTGAAACACACAAAACAAATTGTGTAACATTTTTATGTTGCTGTCCGTCATTGTGGCAGCATATATTATGGCAGTGGATCGGATATCTGAATCGTATAATCGTAAGCGTTTGCTTTAGCTCTTTTAGGTGATTATGTGAGAAATTTCAATTCAACAAGAAAGACGACAGGACCAAGTCTAGCGGTAGCGTAGGTGTTCAACATATTTGTGTTAATAAAACTTAATGTGCGTACATGTTGGATTGAGAGGGCAAAACCGCATGAATGTACGAGCCAACAGGTTGCTCATACGCCACGACGTCTTGCGCTTTGACACTGCATTCAAAGTTTCCGAATGGTTGGTTCGATTTATACCCGATTTATACATTATAACTGGTAAGCCAGGCAAAAATACTTGTACATACTAAAGAGAGTACTAAAGAGATTTGAAGTTACAGTTGAAAAGTCTGTGACAAAAACTTTGTGCGCACATATGCACTAAACGCGAATGTAGGTTTGCTAGTGTGTATATGTGTGTGCATGTAGCTGCACGTGCATAGTTACTACTTTGTAGTAAAAGTATATGAGAGTGTGAAAGTTTGAAGTTGCAATATGTGTTCGTACATGTGATTGCATGGTAAAATGCGTATTGAGTAGCACATAAAAATCGGAACTGAATTTTACCGAACATCCTGAGTGACTGTAAATTTACATACGTATAGCATATATACATACATACATACATTTGTTTGTACATTCATAGTTGTAAAAAGTTTTACGACTGATTTACCTTACGTGCGCGTCATCACAGGCTTGCGGCTAGAGTGTATTCCAAATCTTTTGAGACATAAAGCCACTTTCTGGATTTATTATACTTTTTGGGACAGGTTTATGTAATTTGACATGATTTAAATAGATTTCCTTGGCATGGTAATGAATGCAAATACCATTCTGTAAGTTTTTTTCGGTGGCTGCTTCTTATTTTAGTAAGACAGCCACACGTGCATGGTTTTTATTAGGTTTTTAAGGGTAACTCTCGTAACCGGAATGCCACAATGAATATTTAAGTATATTTGGTATATGCATAATAGTGTGGCTAAAAGCTGTTTGGGGATTTTTATGTTTACTTATGGTATATACTCGTGATCACTAATGTGGTGAGTATTATAATTTTATTAATATACAGCGCCCAGGCTCGAAGCACCGGCAATGAAATACAAAATTATAGAAGTGGTTTTTTCCTAATAGCAACCGCCTCTTGGCAAGAAATGGCAAACCTCCAAACGTATTTCTGCCACGAAAAAAAAAATCCTCATAAAAAGACATCTGCCGTTCGGAGGTGGCTTAAAACTGTAGATCTCTTCATTTTTAAACAGGCGCCGGAGCTCGGTCAAACATCCAACAAAAGGATGTAAGCGCCAATTTTATTTATAAATGGAAATGAGTCACTCATATATGAAGCACAAAGAGGTTCAGAAAAATAAAGGAATGAGATGGGTTATGGTTGGCTTTCTATTTCAATGCAATGAAATGATGCAGTGATGTCTTGTGTAGTCACGTTTAGTATTGAAAATACTATTAAACACTTGGTACGCTTTACGCTTTGCTGCGCCGCTTAAGCAAAACTGTTTTATATAGTGAGTGGGTAATTTTATTCTGACGTTCTGGAAATATCTACCATATATCGTCCCTATATAAAAGAAAAATTAATGAGCCTCAAGAAAACTTCTATAAACAAATAAGGATACAATCAGAAAGATTATCTTTGGTTTGAAAGATGGAAATTTACAAAGATGGTCGAACAATTTCCTCAACGTGGCATACGTTGGTGTGTCAGAAAGCACTAAAGTGAATGAAAGGAAATGTGCTTCTGCTCTGTGTTTACCGCAAAAACATACGTGGTAAAATTTGTAAATGAATGGACCACATCGTCGAAAGGTAAGTATCATATGTTATCGCAACATTCATACCAAATACTCACAATTTCAGCTCGCTGATTTCTACCCTTCGAGAGAAAATACGATCGATGGCTAAATGTCCAAATATTCAAAAGCTAATGTAAATTCGTTAACTCTCTGCCGCGATGTCTGAATTTGGTATCCCCGCAATACTAATACGGCTATGCAAGATGACGTTGCTGAACACCAGCAGCCCCGTCAGAATTGGGAAGGGCCTCTCCGAGCCGTTTGATACCAAACGAGGTTTCAGACAGGGTGACTCGCTGTCCTGTGACTTATTTAACCTGATGTTGGAGCGGATCGTACGAGCCGCAGAACTTAATCGCTCAGACACAATTTTTTATAGGAGCGTACAATTGTTGGTGTATGTCGACGATATTGACATCATCTGCTTTAACAACCGCGCTGTTATTTCTGCCTTCTCCAAACTGGATAAAAAGGCAAAGCGAATGAGTCTGGTGGTGAACGAGGACAAAACGAAGTACCTCCTGTCATCAAACAAACAGTCGGCACACTCGCGTATCGGCACCCACGTCACTGTTGACAGTTATAATTTCGAGTTTGTAAAGGACTTCGTATATTAGGAACTAGCATTAACACCGATAACAATGTCAGCCTTGAAATCCAACGTAGAATCTCTCTTGCCAACAAGTGCTACTTTGGACTAGGTAGGCAATTGAGTAGTAAAGTCCTCTCTTGACAAACAAAATTAATACTCTACAAGACTCTCATGATGCCCGTCCTAACGCATGGCGGATAAGCGTGGACGATGACAACATCCGATGAAGCGAAGCTTGGAGTGTTTGAGAGAAGGATTCTGCGTAAGATTTTTGGACCTTTGCACGTTGGCAACAGCGAATATCGCAGACGATGGAGCGATGAGCTGTATGAGCTTTACGACGACATAGACATAACGCAGCGAATAAAGACCCAGCGGGTATGCTGGCTAGGTCATGTTGTCCGAATGGATACAAACGCTCTGGCTCTGAAAGTATTCGATGCGGTACCAGCTGGTGGTAGTAGAGGAAGAGGAAGGTCTCCTCTGCGTAGGAAACATCAGGTGGAGACGGACTTCGCTTCACTTGGTGTGTCCAATTGGCGCGGGTTAGCACGAGAAAGAAACGACTGGCGCGCTTTGTCAAACTCGGCCAAAATCGGGTAAGCGGTTATCGCACCAATTAAGAAGAAGAATGTAAATTCGAAGCTAGAATTCAAGGTAATAAGTTGCCGACAAAAAAGCAAATAATACCATCCCACTTCGGGAATGCAGACAGAAGAAACGAAATTGTATATTACGTGAGGTTAGGTTACGTTAGCCTGCTTGGAAACAAGCCATGCATAGACCTTTTGGGCCCTAGCCAGATGGAAGAATTCATAAAATACTTAAAAATAATTCAAGTAAGATACAATATAATAAAGAAATTATCTTTTAAGAGCCCTAACTTCCAAATATTTTAAAAAATATTCTATAAATTAAATGTAAGTCGTTTCTTAGATGTCGTGTTATTGATATGATTGTTAGCGTTGTTTCAGTTATTGTTGGCTTTAAGCTGTCGATCGGAACAGTCTTAATATTATAAGTTGTTATTATTTTCAAATATTATTCATCTTTTTTCAAAACTCATAAACTCACTGCTGCAAAAATTCCTATTAATGAGCCTTTTTAAATTTACTATTTATATATTTATTTTTAGTAAATCTAGAAAAATATAATTTCGTACACACTACAACAAAAATACTTAACGATAATAGTTCATATTCATCTATATGTATATATATATATATATATATATTGGCGCGTATACCCGTTTTGGGTGTTCGGCCGAGCTCCTCCTCCTATTTGTGGCGTGCGTCTTGATGTTGTTCCACAAATGGAAGAACCTACAGTTTCAAGCCGACTCCGACCGCTAGATATTTTTTATGAGAAGCTCTTTCATGGCAGAAACACAATCGGTGTATTTACACTATGTGCACTTCATTTCTTTTCCACATAGATACATGTGTTCTTTCCAGAGAAGTTTGGGGTCAATAGTCATTTCAAGGTATCTTGCTTTGGTGTCTATTTGGTGAGAACTAGAGAAAACTACATGAATTGTCGCCATTATTGAACCGTAAAGTTTTCCCAAAAATCTGCTGTAACTTGTTTCTTGCTGCTTCTAAGGTTTTATGAGTTTTCAATAGGACGGTATCATCTGTGAAAGCGTTGCGCAACGTACAACGAACAGGTCGTAGTACACTGCCCTGAGCTACCCCGGTTTCCATGAGTTGAATATCTTACAGTGTTTGCCTCAATGTTTTACATAAAAGTGTCGCTTTACTTTTTCATTATCAGATAGTAGTACAGTGGAAGACACTGTTTAAGTTTAAATAATAGTCCTTTGAGTCACACGCTGTTAGAAGCTTTCGCTACATCAAAATAGACAGCAGCACAGGTATTCCTTTTATCAATTTTTGGCACTATTTTATTTGTTACTCTATGCATCTGTTCTATTGTTGAATGTTTTCGACGAAATCCGAATTAGCGGGAAGGAGTTAAGTTTCGCGTCTGTAGTATGGGGTCAAGGCGATCGAGTATAAGTCTCTCTAATTGGTCTGCATGAAGAAGCTTCAGAGGCGTCTTTATTTGGTCTAGGTATGGCAATGATTTTGACAACTTTCCAAGGTAGTGGAACATACTTCATTCGTAATGCTGAGCTAAATATATTTTTTAAGTACAAATGATTGAATGAAATTCAGAGTTACTAATGTCTTGGTTATTACGTTGCTTTGTAAATGAGTTTTCGCCTAAAAAAGCGTTAAAATTATTGAAACAATATACCACGAAATTCGCAATTTTTTTATTGGAGATAATCATCCGAATAAGTCGAAAATTCAAATCTTGGTGAAAAAATTTCAAGAAACTGGTTCTGTCGAGGATAGAAAGAGGAGGCCGTTGTGAGGGCGTTGTGTTGAGAAGATGCCATTGCTGTAAAAGCGCGAAGTTTGCTGAACAACCTTCAACATCGATATTTCGGCGTTCTCAAAAATTAGGTATTCATGAATTGACTGTTCGACTGTTCGACTGTTTGGCAGATTTTTCCACTCTACAAACAGGAGAAGGAGTTCAGTCAAACATCTAGCAGAAGTATACGCGCCAATTATTTATTTATTTTTTAATTTTTCACATTTAATTGTTAAGAGCCGCATTTTGGAAAGAAATAGTAAAACTTGAAAGAATCTAAGTTTTCACCTATCTTTTTTTAAAACTATATCTAGGCACGTCTTTTGAAAGACTCTTCGTATGTAAGTATATTAGGACGGATAATTTTTCTTTTGACAACGCCTCGGACTCCGCATACAAATCTATTAAAAATCCCTTACAAAATAGCTTTACAGTCAGTATCCAGGATCCCAAGTTTTAACAGAATCTATCGTTAATTAACACGAAAACAGAAAGGGAGCTATGCATAAGACGATAGGAAGTAGAGAAAAGACACAAGGTGGAATGTTAGGAAGATCTAAAACCAAACTAATTCTAAGTACATTGTTAGTTGAAAAAAAATTATGTTTGAAAAGAAATTAAGAAGCAAACTTTTTTATTTTATGGTACTACAATATTAAATACAAATTATACTTAATTTGCTTTGTAGCGCCATCTTTTCGTTCTTTAAAAGAAAAAGTAATATCAAAAATAAATTATTCGTACTAAGAATTGCCCAAATACTTTATATCAAATTCGTGTTATATGAAGATAGTTTCCTTACAATTTGGGTGACTCAGAAATGACTTTAGACATATCTCTAGTGAACATTGTTTCTTAAAATTCTACATAGAATCCAAATCTGTTAGGAACGATGCCAAAAAAAATTCACCCACACATATATTGGGTGTTTTTTAGGAGCTTGAGAACTATCGTTATCGATAACTATGGTTTGTCAGCTGAGAATGACAAACTGTGTTGACATGCCTATTCAGGAAGATTTGACAAGTCATCATGAATCTTTTAACGCTAGAACAACGCTCCCAAATTGTGGAAATTTATTTTGAAAAAAAAAAAACAATTGTTTTTTGCGAAGTTCATAGAGCAGCATCATTGGTCCCTATTTCTTTCGAAACAAGGAGCTGGCTGAATTTTTATTTCTAAAAATTAATCAGCTAAGCATCGACGACTTTTAGTTCATGTAGTATTATTGCAGTATTCAATCCACCATTCGCGCTATACGACCAGATTTATATTAAAAAGTAGTCACAAATTGGACTGATCGTCGAACATATGTCGGTTCTTATATTCAAAAAATGAATCATATCACATTATATGATTTTTTAGAACCTCTTAAAAAACACCCAATACATAAAGTTCACTCCGTTAGAAAATTCTATATCAAATGCTTTTAAAGGCACGCTTTTAAATCATTTGTTTTTTTAGGTATTAATAAAAAATGTACGCTTTCATTTCACAAATCTTCTTCTATACTATAAAGGTGAATGTCTGTACGTTGTCCGCGCATCACTCTAGACTTCATAATCCGCATAAGCTGTTCAACTATGACCCAAATGCAAAGTTCAAAAACGGTTTGAGATAGAAAATTAATAAAAATAATTTTGCTTGATATTTTTCTAATTGGTTGTTTTGATTTTATTCAACGAGGCATAGCAACGGACGCCGGGCATTGTAATATAATGTAATAAAAAATTATTTACTATGAAATTATTGTTTGTAATTCTTTTATATATAGTACATATCCTAAATCCCTCAAAACTACTCCTACGCGAGCGGGGCCGCGGGTTAAAGCTAGTGTCTTATATATTTTACACAAATTATTGGAATCCTTTTCAGCAAACTATTTAAGAATTTTGTTTTGGTAGCGGAACGAACCAAATGTATATCCGGCCAATGATTGTGATTGTATGAACAAGTAGTAACCTTCACTTGCGTTGTTCAAGTAAGAACGACAACAACACGAAATCACTTGTAGAAAATGAAAGCCAAAGAACTTCTTCGTATGGCACTTCCGTCTACGTATTGTCTCACACTTCCGGTTAGTTTCAATGAATTTCCGGCTGGTGTAAATAAACCATCAGATATGACATATTCTTAACAGACATATACTTAAATACATACGTAGGTACTTGTGAATGATAATAATGTTTGTGTCTAGCTTTATTTGATTATGTTATGATGGGCAATTGCGAAGTATATGAAGTTATGAACTTATACACAGCCTACATAAAATAGGCACTACCCAGCACAAACGCGCTTACTTCAAAAGAAAGAAATATTGGAAATTGCTTACCTTTGTACTTCTGGAATGCATTACTTTTACACAGGCATGCTATTCACCGCAGGCTATTGTAGGCTGCAATACGAGAAATTGTATGAAGTATACTTGACTTTAACGATTGAATAGAAATAAATGGACAATACTCTACAAAGAAGCGAATGCGGAATGCCTGAATTCTTGCAAAAAACGAATGAAGAAAATCGTATCCTAGTTATTAAAGAAGAAAGAAGAGAGAGAATGCACAATGCAAAGGAAAACTTAATACAGAAAACAAGATATAGGTTATTTCAAAGACTAAAAATTTTGGTTTTTGCAATGTAATATTTTTGGTTCATTAAAAACATAAATAAGTACCAATGTGCAATGCAACATTGTTTAGTTTTGAGTGAGCTTTCGGGCAAGGTAATGTTTCACATGAGTAGTGAAAGTACTGGTGTCAAACTCACCTGCAGTTCAAGAATGCGTGAGCTTTCTGATTTTCGAGAAAGTAATCAGCTCACTAAGCGTCATCAATTCCCAATAATTTAAACTCACTGTCTTGATTTCTGCTGCGCCAACAGTTTGTTTTGGCAACAATCCCACATTTAAAATTCTCCAAAAATATCACTCGCTGCATTCAATCGTCCTAATAAAATCATTTGTATCACTTTGCTTTAAAACTTAATAGTGATAGCATCAAAACTCCGCGTTGCAGTAAATTGATTGTCTATTTTTGTTTCCAGTTAAGAATTGAAGTGCTCATTATTTAGTTATTGAAATATTATTCTATTTGTTTATCTTAAAAAATCAAAAATATTACAGTACAATGAATAATTGCATGCTACAGGGTATTCGAATGTATAGATCAAAATGGCAAAAACGTCATATGGATTCGCAAGTGGTGTGGGACCACCCATTTTTTTAATTTTTCTCCCATCGTATTTGTGATTAGGACTTTTCGCAAAATTGAGTAGTTGTGATTCATCATTAAAATTTGTTTTTTCTTTCCCAAATTTAGAAATGCTTTTAATAAAGTGAAAAAGCGTTTTCCGTGGCAAAACGAGTTTAGTGGAAGTTAATACTCTATTGTATGATGAAAGTAAAATTAATAGTGAGGAAAATCCCCATTGTGAAAGGAATTGAGAAGGTGTGCTCAATAACAGAAAGTTATTCGGCTCTGAGCGAATTTGACAGGGGAAACCGGGATTGGTATTGTGATATACGAAAAAACTAATATATATTAAATCCACTTCGTTGCCGTCTAATCAACGACTGATTGGAAGAGTGCGTAAATATCTCTGAAATTATCACCCATACTACTTCGTTGCCATATAAATAACGACTGATTGGACGAGTGTGTGAACACATATGAAATGATCGTGTAGACTTCGGCTGCCGAATCTTCCTTGTGACTTGGCAGCCGAAGTTCCCCTCACAATTTTCTTTTCCACCATATTTAACATAATGACCAAACCGTGAAAATCTATCATCCTTGGAAAATCACTGGATCGGGTGAATTTGATGCGCATAGTTATACCTATATATATATATATATACATATACATATACAATATATTGTATACACATAGTCCTAAGCTAAAATTGATGTTGAGGAGATGAGAGTCTTTATCGCGGTTTTGTTTTTACTGGTTACCATAAGTTGTCGACTAAACGTTTATACTGTTTACTTGTCAAGAAGTGGAAAATCGTTTTATTGAAGATACCGGTTAATTGAAATAAGAAATATATTCATCTGGCAAGCACCATTAAAACAAAAGAAACAAATATATCCTGTGAGCTTATTTTTCAATAAAATAATTGTTTTTATAAACAAATATATGGTAGAGGGTTTTCCAAACAGAGGTTTATTTTGATATTCAAAGAAAAATGATATTTTTTAATATAAATGATCGAATGTTTATTTCATTATATAGAGGAAGGTATGCCGTTAATAGTGGAAAATAATACTGGTATCAGGCAAATGACCACCACGACCACGTTTACACGACAATATCCTTTTCATGAAATTTTCCATAACCGAATTGCAAAGTGGCTGCCCTATGTCATCGATAGGCTCACGAATTCCATCTTTGAGGTCTTGAATCGACCCTGTGCTGTTGGCGTACAAACACGTGGCCACAAAGAAAAAAGTCACGGTCCGGAAAAATTTCCCGTAAAAGATCAATGGTCTCGTTGCGACACAAGAGCGCCGTCTTGTTGAAAATAAACGTTTTCCAGATCAATACCATCCAATTCCGGCCATAAAAAATCGTTAATCATCTCTCGATAGCTCAATCCATTCACCAGTAACACTTGTTATTGGAAAACCCTTTATAAGAAGGTATTGTATAAGATAGCGCAAAATTAATCACCCTACCGGAAGATTTAGGCGAGCAATGGAGTGGGTAAAGATCAAAATGAAGATTTCCATCAAATAAAATAATTATTATTATGCAAAAGAGTTATTCAAAAAAAAATTAGATGACTAATTTTTCACCACATGGCAATGCTGGTTGTACATGAGAAAATACAGCCTGGGAAATGGGCATGGTGACCAGAAAAAAATTTGAAATTTATTTTTAGCACATGAAGCCCAGAAGTAGCTGGTGCACAAAAAAACAGAAAAATCGGTCAACGGTTTATGTTCCCTAGAATCAACGAGTTTAGGTCGTAATTTGTTTCACATGGTTTCATAAAAACAGGTCTAAAGTGCTTTAATACTCGAGAGAGAGAAAGATCATTAGGATAATTTTCGTCGGAAGTAATGGGATAGAAATAGACGCTACGTGCAGTTTAGCTGGTTATTTAAATATTTGGCCTAGCATTTTTCTACTACAGAAAATAGGGAGAAGATTTAAGACATTTATGCGTTATATGAGGAAAGAACAAAAAACTCCACATGCGCACTGGCCATGCTAACTGTAAATATAAAGAAGTGAAAAACGTTGTTTTGGAAAAAATGCGCTTATAGTTGTATATCGTGTTAGGAGGGGTTGCGTAAGTAATAAAAAAAAATATATTTATACATTTTTCTCGCCTTTATGCTTTGAGTATGCCAGTTCTCATACATAAGAGAAAACTGTACACAAAAGCAAAAAAAAAAAAAGATTTGTTTTTCAATTTCTATAGCGGCTTAACTGCTTATGTAATTATACAAGTGTGTCATTTTCTTTTTGAACCTTCTAATTTCGCTTATTATGTGTGTGCATTTGTATTTATTAAAAAATTTCTGTTTTAACTTTTCTTTTTCTTTTTTTCATCCTTTTCCAACTTTTCCTTTTCACATTGTAACAATATGATTATACTGCTTAATGATCCCAAATATATCTCACAATTATGTGATTTGATGAATTGATTTAAAGGAAAATGAGAAGTGAAAAAGGAGAAAATTAACATGATAAGGTTAAATTATAGAGGCCTTAACTCTTAACGCTGGGAAACAGACATATTTTTAATGAATTCCACTTTTTACTCTTCCCTTAGTTGTTTCTCATTTACCATCCGCTCCTGTATGCTATATACAGTTATTATATCAGCGGATGTACATTCATATTTTCATCTAAACCATTTTTGGTGTTTCCACGAATCTGTGAGGAGTTGGGAGGGTGCAACCCTATGCCTCTACCTACACTACACTTCATGCAGAAGTGTATATTTATATGTGTATATAAATATGTATATATGCGTGTTTGTCAACAGCTACTTCCGATTTCTATTTGATGCTTCTATGTAATACAGATGTACATATAGGTGTATACGTGCAATTTAACGGATGTGCGCATCCGTGAATCCTTTGAAACTGTGCTCGAGATGACGAGTGTTCTCATAGCGGCGGTTAAAAGTTTTCTTGATATTGATGTTGATGTTCGTGTTGGCTTGGTTTTTGATGTCATGTTTCATGTTTTACTTTTAGTTTTATTACGAAATTTGTACTTTGTTTCCTCAAGAGTGTTTATCTAAAATAAATTTTGCTGGGAAAATTTGATTCCTTGCTCGAGCAGCTGTTTTTATTGCGAACGTAGCAAAATCGAGGAAAACGAAATTAAATGTATTCGCAAAATTGTTAAAATGTTAAATTCGAGATGTATACTATATACTTCCACTTCTACTTCTACTCTTGCTTTTACTTTACTCTTACAAATATTTATGTGCAAATGTATGCACACATGTATTTTATCTGGTTGCTATGCTATCTGTCTGTATGTATGTATATTCTATGCAAGTCAATAAATTGTTGATTTAAATTTTCCAATTTTTGCTGGCATCGCCTTTATATCTGCTGCTTTTCCGTGTCGATGGTTGCAATGCACACAAACGTACGTACATACATACATGTGTACATCATTTATCCCAGGTAGCCTAATACGGAGCGCTCTGTAGCAGGAGTGAAAAGGGAGTCTTCGAGAATACCAGACGGGGGCACGATGTATAGAATGCAGAGGTATGGCCAACATCAGACCGTTAACCGGGCCTCAGTCATTTTGCAGGAATCAGCTGATGTGCTAATGCCATGAAGGCTGTCATGGTGGTTTTATAAAAAAGAGTAACGCAGCTATTTCTTCATCGCCATCTGAGCAATGACTGATTAAACGAGTGTGTGAGCGGATAAAATTCTGCTACCGAGTCCCCGGTGACGGATGACTAAACCCGCTAATCTATCCTCCGTAGTATGAGAGTGCGTTTAGACATAACGCCGTGCCTCTTGTGTTATCTTATTTATATTCATTATTTTTTGCATTCGCTTATTCGCTCTTGTAATATTATTATATCTTCTCTTACGAAAAAAATCGTTCTAAGCCAACGAACTACTTTGGGTTTGATGAAACTGTAGCAAAACTAAAGAGGAGCTTTCCAACATGCAGAAATCAGCGCGCAGAAATTGGTTTTGAGCTCTCCCAGCTAAAGTCACTCCTGAGAGTTGTACCTCAAGGCTCAGTTCTTGGGCCACTGCTATTTAGTTTATTCATCAATGACAACAACGATTATATTCTCAATCTGGTCAAAAAAATTGATTTGTTATTTAATCATGTTGCATACATAAAGGGTGATTTTTTAAGAGCTATAGGAAAGTTTTTCAAAAAAACACACGTAAAATTCAGCAAAATGCGCGTCAAATGGTCCTAATTGAAGCAGGCTTGTATGAATAGACATGAGCTTTAACATAGCTCCACAAAAAATAATCTAAAGGCATTATATCGCACGACATGGGTGGCCAATTGACAGGTCCCGAACGTGAAATAAAATGTTCACCGAACTCGCCTCTCAACAAGTCCATTGTTACGCGTGCTGCGTGGTATGTGGCACCGTCTTGCTGAAACCACATATCATGCAAGTCAAGCTCTTGCATTTTGGGCAAAAAAAAGTTGAATATCATTTCACGGTAGCGCTCACCATTCACAGGTGCGTTACGATTCGCAACATCTTTGAAGAAGTACGGTCCAACGATACCTCCAGCCCATAAACCTTACCAAACTGTGACCTTTTCTGGATACATTGGTAGCTCTTGCATTTTGCTGGCTGATCTTCACTCCAAAATCGACAATTCTGCTTATTTACGTACCCATTGATTCAAAAATGAGCGTCGTCGCTAAACATAATTATTCGATAAAAAAGTGGATCTTCGGCCAACTTTCAAGAGCCCATTCACCAAAAATTCTGCGTTGCGGTAGGTCGTTCGGCTTCAATTCTTGCACCAGCTGTATTTTATTAATTCGACTTATTGTCTTTGTCAAATATATAAATGAAATGAAAAAAAGTTAGCTAATTAAAGGTTTATTAAATATAAATAAAAATAAATAGTTCCAAATACTGCGTCTTTTCTATCTTTGGATGATTTAGGCTGAATAGAGAAGTCTTTGCCTGTGATTCAGCGAGCTTCCTGCGAATCCGAAAGTACACATTTCAGGAGTTAGGTATGCGCACTTTCACATACATATGTACGTATAGGTATATTAAGAAGCCCCTTCTCTCCGGCGGATATGCTTCTTTGGGATCTTTTTCGCAGCGCACCGCGAACTTTGATGGTTCGCTGGGATGCTCGTATATCAATACATATATCCGACACAAATTGTTTACCCCTTTGTTGGTGACTAAGTCAATGCTGAGGATAGTAGCCGCTGGGGCACACACCAAACGGAATTTCTGGCTGTTTGTTGATCTTGTTTAATGCTTAAATACGATACCAAGCTTTCGTTTTCATTTCAACAGCGTCGTTTTTTCATTACCAGCAGCGGAGAGGGACAATTTATTTTGTATTGTAGCAGCAACATGTTCTGTTTTATCCAAGTTTTCATTTATATATGTGTTTTGGGTTTTTCTGTTGATTCGCTCAGCGCTTAAACGGCTGAGTGTTTTTCTGTCGTCGCGAACTTTCCATGGTGTTAAATCCCTTTGTAAAAAATTATTTGTTTGCTTTACAAGAGTGTGAATTGGCGTTACTCGATATATGAATAAGATTTCTTGTATTTGTGCTGACTGAACGAGTAAGCCTTTAGCGGTTCAAAACCATTGCAGCGGAAGGACTCACATTTGGATATAGATGTACTATATGTATGTGCAAAATATGGGCATACATATGCACGCTGTGCTTAAACTTAGTAAAAATTCACGTTACAAATTTGTGCAATTTTTAATTGAAAAGTAATTATATACAGTTTGTCAATAAAGTGTTTTACAAGGGGAATATTTATTTTTAAAGGATCATGGTAAACCTCACTATGGAACTGTTAATTTCTGTTACACTATGTATGCTCCGGCTAAAGAACGACTGGCTTGTGGATATTTCCTATTGCTCAAGTTGCAAAAACTGCTCATCGAAGAGAAACTCGTAACATAAAGGCAGAGTTTAGAATTAAATTAACTTGAAGATTACAAGGTTTGCCTGTTTTCCAGTCAATATCGTTATTATTCTGCAACCTCTAAGATGACTCTCAACTTGAAAAATTAGGTTCTCAGTCAAGTCTGGAGTTAAACGGAATAGTTTTTGAAACGCCTCTGCAGCCAAATGGACAGGATTGTCCACATACCAGAGCAAACATCGATCCACTGTTTGAGGGTTCACTATCTCCTCTCCACGCGATAAGCCATAAGCCAAATAATCAAAGCCCATATTCGCGTTTTTTTAATAAGTTTTTATTGATGAAATTTCTAAATTTTACTTTAAACTACAAATTATTGTTTTCTCATTTAATTTAACCACAAAATTGTTGTCGTTTAGTTTGCAATAATTGGCATGTTAACCAAACAGCTGATTTTGTCTTATCGATTTTCGTTATGAAATGGGTTACCGAATAGCAAAATCATTAAAATCGTAGTTAAGGAAAGATAACAATGCGAATATCGCTAAAATGTGTTAGTGAATTACACTACAGGTCTCTAAAATTTAAGTTCCTTTTAAATAAATTGGAAATTATGAAGATAAAATAATATAAAATTAAGTAAAGCTATTTCAATGTGCCCTCATCTCAATAAATTAATAAATTGTTTTCGGAATGCACTTTTGCAATTCCTTAGAATGCAAAGAGCGGTCATTGTGGCAGGATACTCAACATCTTATATGACAGATTACCTTTTTATATATGTATACATATGCATATATATTAGGGTGTCCGTTGTTTAACAATTTGATTATTTTTCTTGCGACGCCTCCTAAACTTTTTGTTTTCCGTCTAAGAAAAATTATCAGATCAAAATCAGCTCTTAATATTCAGAATAAACCTTTCCCCAAACACGATATATTTCCCATATAAATAACATGGGATTTTGCTACTTTTTGGAATAAACTTTTTTTCTCTAGTATGCTAATTTACAGCTATGAAAAACACATATTCTGATGGCAATTTTAACTCTCTACAAAAAAGATCTCTTATAATTTTTCGATAAATTGACTCCTTTAAAAGTTAATCGAAGTTAAAGTTGAACTGTATGTAAATTTCAGGCATTTTCACTTTTGCAGCAAAATTATTATTGTTGTAGTAAACTTCTCACGTTTATATTTAAAAATAATCAATGGACCAGAGCCAAGTAAAAATTATTCAAACACTTTTCCATTTACAGTATCTAATCAACTAATATTTCTGAAAAAATTTATCAATTCAAAGTACTAAATATGCTTGAGTGCGCATGTGCAAGAAAAAACCAAACCATATGTTGGCAGAAATGCTTGTAAAAATAATTGAAAGAGACATTTCATAGCAATGGACAAAAATTGAACAAATTCGCAAAAAAAAAATTCTGCTATTTTGGCTTTTGTTCGAATGCATTATCTACTTATAAATTATACTCAGTTTCGTAGAAAATCTCGTTTGTTAACGATGGAAAATCGCATTGCAGTGATTGCATTACTTGAGAGTGGTAAAAGTTCAAATGAGATATACGAATTGCAAAAAAGCTTAATATTTCGAGAAAGTTTTTTTACCGCACGATCAATGGTTTTTCCCAACCGTCTGAAGTGATAGGTAGAAAAAGAAGTGGTCGTCCTCGCGTGAATCGAATCAGGGCCGCAATAAAAGCCGTTCGAGGAAGAAAATGATGTCCAGGGAAATGAATGAATCGACCAGATCCATGTTAAGATTAATTAGAGCTAATGCCCACATGAAAGCCTTTCGTCGCTCAACTAGTGATCTTTTGGCAACACGCTTGAAAAAAAATTAGACTCGACAGATGCAAGTAGCTTCTTCGGTGGCTCGTGGTCAACGGCCATGCAAATATCATTTGCACAGAAGAGAAAATTTTCACTGTTGAAGAAGATTTTAATAACGAAACCATAAATTCTATGCTAAAACTTTTAAAGACGCCAAAAATGTTGTTCCAAGGGTTCAGCGTGGCCACCACTCAGCCCCGTAAGGGTTTGGTGGGGAGTCTCTTGTAAAGGGGCAAGAGTGTCAGAATTGCAGAACATGACCTGTCGAGACCTCGCAGAAAATTGGAGAGTCTCAAATAATTTTTGGTTCGAGCAGCGACGCCAATATTCATGGAAACCGGGCGTGCTGCAATAGCTGAAAGACCTAATCGTTTGAAAGTTTGTGTAAAATCAAATGGTGACCATTTCGAATGAAAATTAAGAGTATAACGAAACAAAAAAATATGTTGAAAGAATTTGTAACATATTGTCAAACAAAAAATATTCAAACACACTTTAGTCCAAGCAATTTTCAAAAGGGTTCCCATTGACTTAATATGTTTAAATTTATACTGAGGGCTTTTTGTTTTGGAGTTGAAATAGAAATAATGAAATGTTGCCAAACGAAAATTATTCAAAACAAGAAGGAAAGTTAAATTTGTACGTATATTAGGAAAATTTTATTTGGGCTGACTACTAATTTTTTGGGAAAACAATTTTATTTCATTTTATATTATTAAAAAAAAATTATAGACAATGAAAGTCACGGCTTGTTTCATCGGAGGGATGGACTTAAATTTAGTGTTAATATAAAATAAATGGACGTGTTTTCAAGTTTCACCTCAAAATGAGGTGTATTTTATTAAGTGGTTATCGAGCCTAAAGCAACCCCTTTTTTTTTTCAAAATTTTATGTAGTCGTATTTCTGTTTCCTGATTTTTTTTTTTAATTTTAGTAAAATGTGGCTGACTATATAAGTTTGTTGCGGACCAAACTTATCCGTTCCTTACTTTTTTATTCTTTATTTATCGGATAGAGAAAATGCATCTGGTTAAAATATACCAGACTTTTTTATGTGAATGTGTGCATGTGTATATAAATGCAAGGCCAAATCATTCAGATTCTGCTTCGATGGAAAAGTTTACAAAGAAGAAGCGATAAGAGCTGCAAGCATTTTTGATTTCCATGAAAAAGAAAAACTATAAAAAGTGAGAAGTACTTCGTCTTTTTGCCATTCTTAATTCTTTATAAGTAGTATATATATGTCTGTATATGCATGCTTGTACATACGAAATAATATTTTTTATTTGAAGTTTAACAATTCTGCTGTTTTTTTTTTGGTTTTTCTTGAATCGAAACTTTTACGCTTGTTGTTGCTTGTGGTAATCATGCAAACCATTTGTTTACTTAATCATTTTACTCTCATTGCGTTTTTCGTTTCATTTGTGGCGCTCAAAGTTTCTCCTTAATTTGCGAAGCTAAAGTGGCTGATGGCCGCCGAACGGCGAGGCATGTGTTGGAAGGCCAGGCATTTTGATTGTGGAGGCGTGGCAATTTGATGTTAGTGGAGTTGCAGTCTGCTGTAAGTTTGTGCAGGCGTGTGTACGGGGCTATTAATTGAATTGGTGGCAATTACGTTTGGCAAAAACTTTTCGATCCTTGAGCGCGAATTTGCTTGGATTGGTGTGTGGCCGCTTGACGGACCACGGCATGCTGGACGAGTAACAAGGATACGACAAATGCCATCCATAACACTCAGCTGCTTTCATTCAACTTTGTGAGTGGGTAAATAAATACTTTTGTATGCATGTCTGCGTTTACAGCATTTATCCATACAAACATACATATGTACTTATATAGATGCGTGCATATTTCTCCAGTACAACGACAGCACTTTTATTAATTATTTCATTATTTTAATACATTTCCGAAAAACGAGAAAAATAAACAAATTCATTTAAATTGAATGTGAAGTGTGACAACCATGAGTGTTGAGTAAGTAACCATTTAGGATGCATTTTAATACCAACGAGTGATTTACATTCATACAAATTTGTACAAGAGCCCCTTAACAGTAAACTTTAAAGTAAATGGATTTCCTTTTTGCTACTGAAAACAATTTCATTAAATCTTTATGCCACTTTAAACCGATTTTTTGTGACTGTAGTTGTCAAAAGGCTTATGGACACACGCATATCTAAGGGAATGGCATGAAGTAAGCACACCAGTGTGGAACTATACATATACATGCGCATACATATGTACATAGGCATATTGTATACCCTGCAGGAAATTTTGCTCATCACAAATAAATATAAACTTAAACTTCTTCAAATAAATTCGAGTCGTTCTGCTCGTATTCGCGGCGTGCGTTTTGATGTTATCCCATAAGTTTAGCTTTTTAATGGCATAAATTAACTCGGAGGTTTGCCATTGTTTTCCAAGGTGGTGCCACTACTTATTAGAAAAGTAGTTTTGCTTTCGTTGTCATGTATTATGGGTGAGTATCGAATCTAGAACGTACTGCCGACATGTCACGCGCTAGCACGATTAAATATTCCCATTATTCAAACTTTTTTTTTTTTTATTTAGTAAAAGTTTTTCAAAACAAATTCTATCTATACAGATATATTTTTGGATAAATGCATAATTTTGCATATCCAAAAAAAATTGGAGTTGTGCGCGTACTTATTTGAGATATTTCTACTTAAAATTTTTTTTCGTATATTTCTGAGTTAAATTTGTGACAGTAAATAATATGGCAAAACTGCATTCATCAAGTTAACGTCTCGACAAATAAACCGTTTGGTATCTATTAACGCAGCTTTTAAGGGAAAAAGGTATTTTTGTGCAATATGTTAATTTTTATAACAGACATTTTTTTAAATAATTGATGAATCAATAATAATCATGAAATATTTCAATAAATATAAAAGATATTTTGGTACGTTACAAAAAACGAAAATAGTTACCGTCATCCGTCAAAAAAATTATCAAAAATGAACGCGAATCTGAGTCACTTTGATCTGAAATATTATACCAAAATTTAATGATTATACAAAACTTCATACATTTTTTTTATTTTGTACAATATTTCAAACTTTTAGTTATATGGTGTTGTTGCTGTATGAAAAAAATAGAAATAGATGAAAAATAAATACATAAATTCTGCAATATCCGACATATTATTGCTATTATTATGTAGGTGTGGGAATTCTGTTGGGTTTTCGGCTCTGCTGCTTTCTTCCGCAGTCTTGGGTGTAGATATTGTATTTAAAGATTTTTTTTAATACATTTATTTTGCAGTAATATTTGTACTTAAAACTAAGACATGTATGGAAAACACCCAGTGTTGCAACCATTCCTAAAATGTTTGGTTATTATCATAATAATTCCATTGTTAAAGTAGTAGTATGTTAAAGGAGATGTATTGGGAGTTATTTTTTTGTGAGATGAGGCAAGCTTCCTTATTCTTCAGCTATTGTGAGATCACAATGTATTTGGGCATTTGCGATGTATTGTAGTATGGTGCGTTTGTAATTATTTTTAGGGATTTTGACTGTAATCTTTAGAGTATTTCGATGTTAGAGTTAGCTGCAGCGTCCCCGAGTTGTATGCCATAGATCCATATTGGCTTAAAGATATGTGAGTAGAGTAAGAGCTTAGTTTTGAGAGAAACTTGAGAATTTCAATTAAGTAACTGGTACAGGTTTCGGAGTTTAATTCCAAGTGCTTTGACTTTTGTAAAAATATACGTTTTGCATGCAAGCTTGCTGTCAAGGTGCATGCCAAGATATTTTGTAACATTATTTCGGGGGATGATTACATTATTGAGTTTAACGGACGGGCAAGTGTTTCGTTTGAGCGTAAAGGCAACTAGAGCAGATTTTGTCTCGTTAGCTTTTATGTTACAGTCTTTCCCTCATTGAGTTATTTCATCAAGTCTTTTCTGAAGTTTGAGGGAAACCACTTCGGGGTGGAAGTCTATAGCGAGTAGGGTGGTGCCCTCTGAAAAAGTTCCGACGATAGTTTCCCCCTGTAATTGGTAGATCTTGTGTATAAAGCCAGGGATCAACATTTTCTTCCCTCTCCGCACCGATTGGGCTGTTTGGTGAACTGTCAGGGCCAAATATATGGAGATATTTTATAAATATCCCGTGCCCCGAAAGGAATTGCGTTAGCTGGTAGTCTGTTCCCCCATGGTTCCTTTTTAACCACGTCGAGAGGATGGGTATTAACTCATGCGCCCATTTACCTTCAGGTGATCTGTTCCACCGGTCGTGCCAGTGCGCAACGACGCTTCTTCTCCTGCAATTTCTTTACTCCTTGTTTTACCGTCGTGTTCGGTTACGCTATAGGGGCTATGACGGCGGTTTGTTTACGAATAAACTGAGATTGTGGTAGTAATTCGTTACCACCTGAACAACGACAACTGATTGGACAAGTATGTTAATACGTATAGAATGAGCGGACAGAATTCTGCTGCCGAATACCTGGTGACGTGACAGTCGGTTATCACACTATAATTACTATTACTATCGCAATTTTGCTTCCGATGGACAAACGGGGAATCATCATCCTTGATTAAACATTACTTTTACTGTTGTTTTTGCATAGGATAGGCATATGGTATGTCCCACAAATATTTACAAATATTGGAGGTCTTCGGCTTGGCAGTTCCTAAACTCGTTTAAAGAGTCCGCTTATCATTACTGTCTTCTAAATTGCAAAAACTTCTTCCATTTTGACAACCTTTATGACCGAGCAGAGTGCTAAGACAGTTTTACCTATATCTGCTTAATTTTTCAAATCGTCTGAAAAGTTGCTGGAGTCGAAATTTTAATCTCTACTTAAAGAAAGTCTTATATCACTTGGCTTGGAATTCGAAAAAATTTTTGAAAAACTTCCGCTGGCTGCTACTACGAGTACTAAATATAGGAGCCTTCAACTAAATATTTAGTTCGTACTTTGGAATGTTTGAAATCGCTCATAGTTACTAGAGAACACTTAACATTTAACTTAATTTCATTTCACTTCTTACAGACCAGATTACAAAAGCAGACTTATGCAAACTTTCAGCCAACAAGAGACATCGGAAGAGCAAAATTTGATTGAATGCCACTGAGTATTCTATTGAATTCCTTTATAGCTCTTGCAATACGGTAAAAAGAATTATAGTTAGCCTTGACGTGAAATGGGAACTTAATGCTTAGGGTTCATTGCGGAACCTTGAAGCTTATAAGCTTAATTAGTTTCGGGCAACTAATTAGAATGATGTCATAGACAAACAACAGCGATTTATGGATATTTCCAATTCAGGTGACTTCATTTCTAAAACCATACAACGGGCAGTATAGGATGTCAAAGGATCAGATAAATGAAGTGGCTTGGGGGAAAAACAAAGTGTTTCTTTTATAGAGGCCTTTAAAGACTCTACCATAAAGGCGGAGAATATCTAGATTAGCATATGCTTCATATTTAATAAAGTTAATGTGATTAGAAAAGTAAATCTCGAGTCAATCATCACTCAGAGACCCACAAGCTCCTGAACAGTAGAAAGGTTGACTTCACGAAGAGAAAATGGGTTAAGTGTTTAGAAATGGTGGTGTGAATATATTTCTTGATAGTAAGAGGTAATTTATTTTCTCTACTACAATTAGCCAAGCCTTTGGGATCTTCTTGTAAAAGCTGAATATCTGACATATAAGAAATTCGTCTAAAAATCTTAAGCCGGCCGCTTAGATTAGAAGCTTTGAGTATTTTAAATAACTTCTTCTGTGATTCATCAAAACAAAAGATAATTGGGCCAAAAATTCCATCCTGTGGTACTCCGGATGTGGTAATAAAAGTATATAACTTAGTATTTTTAATTTCAACACAAGCAGTTTTTAGAAAGGCGCAAGCTAATCCTGAGCGGAGCCCTAATCGTTAGAGTTTATGCAATATGGGAGATCACTGTAGTGATCGGTATCTCGTGAAGTATCGATCAAGCAATTCAAAGTTTCTGCTCGTTGTCAATGACATTTCATACTAAAAAATCGTTTGCTATTTTTTGTTTATTACATTTAATTGTGAGTTACAGGGTGTTAACAGTGGAAGTCAATAAGAAGAAAATTCGGTACATTTTACAGAATTGCAAGCCAGACCGCTGAAATTGTGAATGGTGTTTATGATGCCGATACTGTAACAGCTAATTACGTGCAATTTTGATTTCGTAGAATTCGTTGAGGCATTTTGATGTTATAGAAAATGTCAATAATGTCGAAAGTGCCGATAAAATCACATAAATAATCGAATTCGACTGGCATGTTAGTAGTCGCAGCATCGCTCAGGAGCTAAAGATCGACTATAATGAACAGTTTTCAATCATTTGCGTAAAAAAAATATAATGGATTTATTTTTCCCAAAACCAATATACCGTGTGCAACAGTGTCAAAAGCCTTCTAGAAATCAGTGTAGTGTTACATCGACTTGACATCATCTCTTGAGCAGCATCATCTTTTTTTTGAAAACTAATAAAACAACTAATAAAACGTGTGTTCAGCGTCATCGCTCAACGCTTCGCAGTATATGAATTTGGAATTGACTATCTTACCCATGCGGTATAGGTATCTCCGGAAGTATCCGTGGCCTGAGAGGAACTGAGTTAAGAAGTAGTTCACTTTCCCGAAGTTCCTTTGGACCCATTTGTCAATTGATTGAATAAGTTTCACCGTCCGTTTGCCTCTCGGTACAGTGTCCCATCGGCTTTGCCACTGCAGCATGGTTTGGCATCTCCATTCTGAGAAGCTACTGATGACGTGTTCCTTCTTGGAGTCCCACGCATCCATTCGTTCCCGGATCATGGGATCGACGCTGATCATGAAAATTGCTGCGATTGAGACGGTGCGGTAGGCTGAGGCAACTCTGAGTGCCGCTGTTCATTGCATAGCCTCCAGTGCTTTGCGCTTGGCTTTGCAGTTTAGCACAATACCCCATACTTCGCTGCCGTACAGGAGAATTGAGCTTGTGGCCGCCATAATTAGCTTTCTTTTGCTCTGTGTTGGCCCATGTTGTTTCCATGTTTCCCATTAATCTACTTAGCATACCCGTGACCTTTGCTGCTTTGGTAGCCGCATGCCATATCTTGGCCCAGAAAGTAAGCCTGCAGTCAAGTTGAATATCTAAGTATTTCACTACTTTTTGGGTCACTAAGGACGCTTATTTGCATGCTAACCTAGAGTGGCATGTGACCTCGTGTGACTTCGGTTTCATGTTTGGCGAGTTCCAGGCCGCGGTCTTCAAGCCATATTTGCGCCCTTATCATGACTTGGTTCAGCTTCCTTCTAGCGTTATCAGTGTCCCGAGGTGTTATGACCGCCGCCATATCATCCGCGAATCCCACTGGATATGTATTTTCTGGCATTTCTATGCTCAATATCTCTTAGCTCAGATTTCAGAGATTGGGGCCGAGAATAGATCCTTGAGCTGCGCCAGACGTTATCGCTTTTGTTTTCTGACCATCTGGTGTATTGTACAGCAGTTCAAGCTCACTCAGGTAGCTCTGGAGAATCATTAGCAGGTATGCAGATATTCGAAACCTTTCTCGTAGTGCATTTGTAATGCCTGTCCATCGAAGGCTGTTAAAGGCGTTTCGTACATCAAGCGTTGCCAGGACGGTGATGCGGTTCGGGTAGTGGCGTCTCGTTGAGCGTGTTACCACCTACTCTATTGCGCCAAGGGTGGATTTTCCGCGTCGGAAACCGTATTGCCTTGCTTATATCCCTCCTGCACTCTCAACAGACTCTGCAAGTATGAGTTTTTCAAACAATTTCCAGGCGCTGTTCAGCATGCAATGCGGACGCCAAGCTGACGGTTGCGATGGGTCATCCTTACCCTTACTGATCAGCATCAGTTTCTGTATTTTCCACAGTTTAGGGACGATGCTTTGAGTAATGCATGCATTGCAAACATCAGGCCTCATATCTGGTCGGCTTTCAGCCACAAGATTGAGAGCTTCACCTGGGATGCCTTCTGGGCCTGGAGCTTTGTTTCTTTTGAGTCTTCTTGCCGCGGTTTTAAGCTCTTCCTCGGTGAAGGGTGGGAGCATCTCGTCACCTTGAGGGTTTCGGTCTCCGCACAGTATAGGGTGGGTGGGGACCAGTTAGCCCACTGTTTTGCTAATAGAATCACTGTCTAGTTGTACGGCTGTGGAGTTGGTGTTTAACTTCCCCGTTACAATTTTATAGCCCAGACCCCAAAGGTTGTTATTTAGATCTCTTCGAAGTTCCTCCCATTTTGTCTGATATCAGCAGCTTCCGCCTCTGCTTCTCTGTTTCGACTGGCGCTGGTGTAACTTCTTATATTACGGAAGCAGGTTCTTCTGAGCTCTGGGATTTCTGATGCCCACCAGTATACAGGTTGAGCGTAACCCCGCGCGGGACGCCGATGTGTCGCAGCTTTTGGCAATGCGCTGCATCATGGCGCTTGCAAGGGAGCCAGCGCCACCACTTATGGGCGGCATGGAAACTGCATCAAAGTGAGCTAAAAACGCTACAGTGTTCACTTTGGCCATGTTCCATTTGCGAGTGCTCTTTTTTTTAGGTGTTGGGTAGGGTCAGTTCTCGCACTGATCCGGAATGTGATATACTGATGGTCACTTCCAGTATATTCGTCCAAAACTTCCCACCCGTTGATTGCCCCAGTCAGGCTATCAGTCACTAGGCTGATATCCGGCGTGGTGTGTTCACAACCTGGCCTCCTAAAAGTAGTGGCGTTTCCTGTGTTTGAAACTGCAAGCCCCAGTCTGGCAGCCATATGTAGTATATGTCTTCCCCGTGTGTTCGTACTAGGGATGCCCCACTCGACAGCCTTGGCGTTAAAGTCACCTGCTACGATGAAGGGGCCTATTTCCCGAACCTTATCCTCAATAAGGTCCAGTTTCGTTCTAACCTGTTTCATACTGTCGCTGAAGGTAAGATAGCAGCTTAGCATTGTGAGGCGTTGTGGATCTATAGCTCGTTTCTTCGTTTTCATTACCTGCTTCAAGAGGTTATATGCAGTTAGAATTTAAAAAAACTCGATTTTTTTTCTTAATGATAATGCTTAAGAATACACACATAAATTTTAATATCGTTCTGGTGAATATTTTCGAAGTTACACGCAAATTTGTAAAGCCTTTTCAGAGAGCTTGAAAGTACAAGGCAAACTTTAAACGCGTTTTTCTCAAAATGGTGTTTTCAAAGTCGGTGACCAACATTACTCGAAAACGGCTAAAGCGATTAGTCTCAAATTTTAATACAAGTTTCTTAAATATATTTTTAGTACTTAATCGAAGGTTTTTTCTCACCTATAAATATTTTTTTTTAAACAATTTAAGGCCGATATTTTGGCCAAAAATAGATTTTTGGTTGAGAAACCAACATACGATGTATCATCATATCCGCCTATATCCCGCATTTTATGAAAACTACTAATATTAATTAATTACTTGCCAAATGCTTAGGCACAAAGTTATTGAACAAAGGAAATTGATACTAGCGCATCAACTCGGCTTTCGCCCAAAACATTCCAACAAGTACAGAGACTACCTTAAGTTATAGAAAATGTCTACGAAAAGAAAAAAGTATACCCTGCTGTCTTCCTTAATGTATCCAAAGCTTTCGATAAGGCATGTCACGTTGAAAAGAGATATATTTTAAAATCCTATTTATCCCATTGCTTTCGAATTAAATACGACGACACGTATTCTGATCTGAAAGAAATTAAAGCTGATGTCCCAGAGGGTAGACGGATTAGATTTCTCGTAAAGAAAAAAAGAGAAGAACTTGATATTAAATTCAGAAACATTTATTGGCTTATGCGTAATCGATCCGCTTTCCGCATTTAAAATAAAATACTTCTTTACAAGCAAGTGCTAAAACCAAATTAAACCTATGGGATCCAATTATGGGGTTGCTCAAGATCCAGCAACATAGCCTCAGTCCTCATCGACTAACCCAAAGGGTTTAAGAAGATGAAACGCAAAAGCCGCACCACCTCATGAAGTAATCAACTCCTTTATAAGTTTTGTAGAAAGCATCATCATATTAATGCTGCATTATATAAAAAACCATAAAATGGTTAGTTTATTTATTGTTAACTAGTTACAATGCAAATGGAATAATAAAAAAATACCGAGCATAAGCATTTGTAGGAGAGGTTAGAATCAACTACAAAGTTAGACTTAAAGAAATCCGCAAACAGATTTATAGAGTCAAACAAGGAGTAAACGGAATTTCCATTAAATATCGCGAAATATTTCAGCATTTTTTTGATCGAAAATGTTTCTAGAAAGCTTTAGCACTATCTTGTAACTCCACTTCATATGAGATTCGTATTACTTAAAAAATAATTTGTCAAGAAGATTACAGCTAGTAAAATAGTGAATATTTTTTTAAGCATACATCTTGGGCGGTTTTGTATAAACTAAAATATTTACTTTTTAGATTCTTCAACCTTTTTAAGGCTTTCGCGTACCAGGGTAACTTATGAATACGTGCGGTCAGCACTGAAAGATCAGCCCTAAAAAATTTCGATGATTTTTCTGCAAAAAAGCGTCGAAGCATTCTGCGACACTTTATGGCAGAAAAACTGATTTTAATTAATTTTAAGAATTTTTGAATGCTGTCAATATTATGATCCTCAAAGTTAAAGGCCCCGTTGCTCCAAAAATTTGACACTGAAACCAATGCTGGAGGTTTTAAAGCAAGCGATATAGGGACGTGTAGCATGTCAGATTTACAGTGATATTTTTGTAATAAGAAAACTATTTGTGCATACACAAATGTAGATATGTATGTATACTTCGGCGGTATTCGCGACTTGTGTATTTAGAAAGTCGAGGGATGTCTGTATGGCTATTATATATGGCTATCACGGAATAAAATGCAGAATTTCAGTTGCAAATCAAGCAAGAAATTTAATTTTGTTTTTCAATACTCTACAAATCTAAACAAATTTATGTAAGCCTGAATAGCAAGGCTTGCTGCAAAAAGGCATTTCCTCTAACAAAAAGTAGAAAATATTTACTCAATAGATGTCTATAGCACTTCGATTATTCGATACCAATTAACAGTTGGCAGAAATTAATTTACTTCAAAGTAAAGTACGTTCATACATACATACATGCATGCATCGATCATGTATACGTAATTTCCAACTGGGAATTTCTGCATGTTGCGTTTGTGTAAATTTCGCCTGCGGAATTTATTTCGTACATATGCATGTTCCTACGTATGTAAGTAGGTATACATGCATTCTTTCCAGAGCCTATATGGAATGCATGTGAAAAAGTAAAGAGTTATTGCCTTTCCTCCGATATTTGTATGACTTGCCTTACTTGCGAACGAAGGCATGCATCGATTGAAACAAAGCAATTAATTGACGCGAAAAAATTGCAGAGAAGAGAAGATATCGTAGTTACTGCTCGATATTTGAAAAACGATTTTTTTGCCCATGCATTTGCATTTTCATCAGTTGCAATTCATGCAATTTATTTGTTTGCACCGAGGTGAGTGTATGTGGTCCCTTAAAAGCACTCAAATCGAGTAGATATTCGCTCATACGTTTACATTTATATAGTAAGCATATGTACATTAGGATGGCCCAACAATATTTGTTGGGGATGTTACTCCTAGTTAAAAAAATGAGTTACTTATATTTTTGTTTTTATTATATTTAATATTTACCCATGGTCAATAGAAAAAATTTAGGGAGTTGCATCAAGAAATTTTTTTTCCCACTCCTAGTGCGCATAGAAAGCAATAATAAAATGTTAAATTCTTCGTTGAAAATAAATTAATTAAACGAAAGTTTTTTTCTATTCGCTGTCGAACGGCGGCGGGCGATGGAAAACCGCTGAGCATATTTTTGCTATGGTGTGACAAAAAAATAAAATAAAATCTGGAAGAAAATTCAATTAACCATTATTTTGAAAGGAAATTCGTTATTTACTTATTGAGTTTAACAGAGTGTCTGGGATTTATGACTTTTGATGGAATTTTCAATGACACTTATGCCCAGTTGGTATTCTATCTTGACAATTTTCAATTTCTTGAGCGTATAGTATAGTTTGGTAAACTCCTTATTTCGGATGACCTCACACCATATATATTCGTATATATTTATATATATAAAGGGTGGTTAAGTTTCAAGGGCCGGTGTTGAATGTGAACCACGCCTAAACGTCAACGACACCGTTGGACTTCTTTCTTTGGGTTTATTTGAAAGAAAAGGTGTACGTCGATAAGCCACCAACAATTCAAGAGCTAAAGGATGAGATAATTCGCCCAACTAGCCGCAGACCACCGTGAAATTATTCATTCCTTTGCAATAAAGAGACTATTTCGTTGGCTGTAGGGAATGTCACACCACTTTGTTGAAAGCGAATATCGTCAATATCCATAGCATTCACAATATCTCAAATCAATGTTATTGACATATGTACGTAAGTATCCCGCTCTCACAATCCGCTGACGGTAAACGCAATTTCAACTGAATTTTCGATGCAAAATGGTTCAGTGACACAACCGCCGCCTGTCTGGCATTAAACCCGTCGACTCAAAGAGAGTCAGTCAACATAGTAAGGAGCTACAACAACAACAACAACTTATATTTCTTAATTAGCTTCTTCATTCTGGATTCTATTGATTCACAAGTGAAATCGCATTGATTTTTAATAAATTGTATATACTTTATTTAATATCTGCAAAAAAAGGCCAAAAGGTCGTGACTCGTGACGACTGCCAAAACAAAACACTCATAAAAAACGTTATCTTGAACGACCCCGTATATAATTGTAAATACTATAGACCAATATACATATACAGTTCGTGAAGTTTGCAACTTGTTTTATGTTTTGTGTAAGTTTTAGAATTAATCTTAACTACACGAATGGCGAATTCAGTGGGAGTAGGAATCCTACAACAAGAGAAATGCCATCAATTTATGTCCTCTTATTTTATTTGGTGCAAAGCTGTTGAAACTCTACGAAATCCTACTTGCGTACAAATGGAAGAGTAAAGAAGAAAAGAATTTCGATTTTCACAAATTAAATGATAAATTGTTGAAGGACTTCTTTAGATATTATTAACTTACTTATAAAGTGGTCAAATTCGATTGTATGAAAGACACATTTTAATAAAGGATATTAAGCCGTTCTTAAGCAAATTCTTTGGAAAAAATATATAGCCCGAACCACCTAAACATGCAAAGCACTCAGTTAAAGTAGAAACGCTTATTTGGCTGACAATTTTGTTAAAGACTGTCACATAGTACTGTCATAGTAGTAACGTCTATTCTTTTTGAAGAGGCGAAGGAACTTATACGTCTCATAATGAACCGAACGAGAGGCCACCTACTAATCACTTCGAGCTGATAATAATTAACATAGCTGCATGTAACTTGGCGTTGCTAAGGCTAGTCCTTGGCTGTCAACCTCTTTGAGAAATTAGTTTACAGTTGATTGTAAAATGTGTATGTACCTTAATTGAGAATTAGCTGGAAGGGCTATCAACTCAGGTAAAATTTTCTGGCAGGCTTATTTTGCTTCAGCAATTGTCTAAAGCTAAGGAATAGCTAAATGTGTTATAGCGAAACTCAAAATAGTTCATAATTTTAGTTGACAGCGCTTTGACGGTTTTTGACTACACAATTTTCAGCTTTGCTTATGGTTTAGTTGATTGTTTTGATAGTCCTTATTGTTATTGTATCGTTTGCACATTGAGGTTTCCATACGTTAACAATACCAATTCCAAACAGTAGCGAATGTGTAATGAAAAGGTGTAGTAAAAGGGAGTCAATTACGTTTAGATGACATTGACGGCTTTACCATATGTATCCTATTTATGTGAACAACTTCTAATTTAATGGTTATTTTTAACTATTATTTTTTAATATTATTATTACAATATTATTTTTTATTTTATGGTTCGGAAAATTTTTAATTATGTTTATAAAGCTTTAGTACCTCCCGTTAGGTCCTTTTTGATTTTTGCCACCTCTATAATTTCTATAAGAAAAATTTGTTTAAGTCCATTTCCGTCAGTTTAAGCGTGAATTTAGGCCATGCGTAAAATTTGCGGGAAAGCGAAAACCACGCTGCAGATGCCTGCTGTGTTTAATTCGGAATGGCTTTGTTACATATGTACGTATTTACAGAATTACTTGCCTCTGCGCGCAAAGGCTTGTTTAAGAAAAACTTAATTAAATTACCTATATACATATAAAACTACAACTTCGCCTGCAATGAATTACGTAAAAATACCTCTCTTTTAAACGGCCAACAAGTCGATTGGAATTCCATGCAATTCTACTATTCGGGCGCAGGTGTGCCTTTTCATTTCTTTGAAATCCTTTGTATTGCTTTAACAGTCATTCGAAAGGAACCCATATGCATCCAGTTTGAAATCGGGCTAGCACTCATATGTTATGTGTGCTCATATATAGTATGTGAAAGTTGAACTACTCAGCAAACTATCTATATTGTTGTATAAATTATCATTTGATGGAAGAAGTCATGTCTACATGTACTATCATAGTTACAAAATGGCCAATTAAAGGTGTACTCAATCTCATATATTCCTTTATCACTACAAATAGCAATGCCTTAAGCATAAAGGATGGATGCACTAAGGATTAGGGGAATAAGTAGTAAATTTTGTTGTATTCAATCATTTGCTTGTTTGGACCATTTCGAACTAGTCCATAAAGTGGCGTAACACTGATGCAGAGGCTGACCACCTCGTTAAATGGTGTTTAGTTGAAGCCTAGCTATTCGTAAAAATATTAGTTGTTAGTATTGAAAAAGGGTAGAAGACGAACTACCTCAACAATAGCCACTTGTAGTTATGCCTAAAAACTCAAGTGAAAGCTTTTATTCGCTTCAAATAGAATGGTGTTAAAAACTTATAGGCAGAGGCAAACATGAAGTTGGCATTAGCTTTGCTGACAGCTACGTTCATTTTTTCTGCGACGAATAGCTGTTTGACTCTACTTGTGCACTTCGAGCGCAGAAATGCCTATCAGCAATTTGTTCTCGCCCTTTGATAGACGTAGATTTTTTTCACTAATTGAAGAAAATTCTATAAATTGAATATTCTGTAGGTGCATCGTTATAGGTACTTCTCAGAATCGTTATGCTTTTAACTGTTGGTGGTGCGAAAAATTCCTTTAGTGGAACTCAATAACAAGTATTTGCTTCTCGAGTCTTTTTAATGGTCGAACTTCTTAACTAACCCCACATCTACACACATCTTTTATTAAATGTGTCTTAGCATCTCTAAAATGTCTGTGCCGTTTTTTAAAGCGAGCACGTAGCTGTGTTAACATTTCGATTTCAAAATGGCATCAAGCAATTCGGAAATGGCGCTGCAAAGAGAAAATTGTTGTCGAGCTACGAAATGACAGCTGATTTTATGACAGTGATGGCAAGAAATCCAGTAAGACATATTCGCTTTAACAGTGAAATTCGTTGCAGGCAGGGTCTTACTTACTGCCTAGAGGACTTTTGAGTTTCGCATAATTAAGAAAAACAAATATTTGATGGGCTCACAATTCCGTTCAAGAGCTCACCACATCTGTTCACCAGGATGTGCAACTGCATGAATGGAAATTCTCAGAACTTATTTGTGTGCAAGGTTTGGTACAAAAATTGAAAAAGTTCTGTGCATTCTCTGAAACGCTCACAAACTATCAGGTCAGTCCATAAGTTCGTACGTTTTTTAAAGGTGGTTTTAAAATTAATAAAAAAGATGTTTAAATTATTTATTAATCAATAATATATTTTCCTTGATTATTTACAATGTCTTCCCAACGTTTAGGCAAATTTTTAATTTCCTGCTCAAGAAATTTGTTGTCCTGGGAGCCAAAATACGCTTCGAGATCCCATTTTATAGCTTCTTTTGAGGAGTAGTTCTTCTTATTCATATGTGTTTGAAGGTGATAATCACAAGGTGCAATATCCGAAGAGTATGGTGGATGCGGCATTAGCTCTCATCCGAGCCCGTTCAGCTTGCCTAATGTTTGCCTTGCGGTATGAGGTCTTGCGTTGTCGTGGTGAAACAAAACTTTGCGTCTTTTCACTAAAGACGGTCGATTTTTTTTAAGTGTCTCATTCAGGTTTGATAGCTGATGGGAATAATAATCAGCAGTTATCGTCTGGTTTGGTTCCAGAAGTTCATAATAAACAATACCGGCCATATCCCACCAAATAGACAGGAGGATCTTCTTGGGGTGAAGGCCATCTCTAGGGGTCGGTTCTGGTGTTTCATCTTTATCTAACCATTGACGGTTGCGAACAAGATTATTGCAAAGGACCCATTTTTCATCACCAGTAACGATACGGTTCAAAAAACTTTCATTTTCAAGCCGTTGCAGCAGCTGAGAATACACATTCACTCTCTGCTGAAGGTTGGCGACGAAAAGTCTATACGGAATCCATTTTCCCAGCTTTGAAACCTTTCCCAACTAAACAAGGTGCCTGTGAACTGTTCCATGCGATGAATTTAACCTCTGACCTATTATATCGACTGTAAAATTTGGCTCAGCTGCCACGAGAAGATTTAATTTTATCTTTCAACAACACGTGCTTCTATCGTGATTAAAATCACTTGTTGAATGCGCAATATATCAAAGAAAATATAAATAGTTCCATTATATTCCGCGAATAATTTTTTGTATGCGAAAATCGTACAGAAGTGAAATTATGGGTAAGTTCGTGCGTATAACTTATGGACTGACCTGATACTAACTAACGCTAAGTCTAATATCTTTCTGTGAACCAGCGGTGAAATGACAAATAAGGTAGGTATACCTACTCACTTTACTGTTGGTTGATGTATGTAGCTTCGAAGTTGTGAAAAACTTTACCTACTTGTCAGCCTCCATAGACATCAATAGCAATGTTGACCTGAGCTCAGGCTAAGAATAATTCTCACCAACAGGTGCTATTTCGAGCTCAAGCACCAATTGAGGAATAAGAGCCCGTCGTTATATAGCCCGTTATATAGCGAAGAAGCGCGAACGATGTTCAACAAAGAAGAGGACTTTAGAAGTATTCTAAGGAGAGAGGGCGATAACTACACGTGCTTTTTTATGACATGGAAATAAAAATACATCGAATAGTGCCTCATTTTCATAAACGGGAGAGGCAACGGCCGAATTTTCTTCAAATCAAGCAATGAAACGCTATACTATACAAAGTTATACTGCAACATAATAATGTTGAGTTCATATCTAAAATCAGAGCTCTTACCTCACCCCCATAATCTCTGGGCATTGCTCTTTCCTAGTACAATTTGTTTTCATTGATGGGTCATGCGGAGAAGTATACAAATGGATCCATTAATGAATTACCTTAAAAGACGAGGAGTTTTTCCAGCGCGGAATTTGTGTGCTACCCGAATAGTGTCATACTTTGAAAAGTAAGTATGTATGTAAAAATAATTTTTTAAATATTCAGCACAAATGGAGGAAGAAAAGTTGTGGGCAATTGTTATTTGTGAATTTCCCTTAAACGATGAATAAAGAACATCCATATTTATATTTATATAGGCACAGATCACTTGGATCAAAAAATTCTGGGAACGACTGCCAGGTGGCGCTCTGAGTCAGCCAATTTGAGTTTTGTTTTTTTCTTGTTAGGTTGCCATATGTGATTAACGTTCCTACAAAATTTTAATGTCCATGCTTGACATTTGTAAGAGGTACGCCGTCTTCAGTAAATCTACCTCTGCCCGTGTTTTCGATTTTTTACAGTTTAAAAATTGATTTGGATTTGCAACAACGAGTTTGAATTCAATTTTGCGGGGAAAACCTTAGAAATATGGGGAAACTGTTTCGGTAATGATACTTTAAAGAAAACAGCCGTTTACGAGGGGCATGGACAGTTCACAAGATATAGTCAGTCCATAGATCGTTCGGATGACGCCATCAACAATTACGCCTAATACTTAAATAGTGGCTCACAGATGTATCTGTAAAGAGTCTTGTATGAAAAATTTCAAATTTGCTTATGTAGAACAGACGAATTTACATCTTAAATGTGCATTCTAATTGTTGCGCGTTTTCTTAGCCAGAAAGCATAAATATTGTACCGTTAAGCAATTAAAATAAATAGAAAACGTGCGTGGAAATGAGATTGAGTGTTCACCAAATGAGTTTTGCTTATTGTATCTTCCCTCTAACAATTTTTGTTTTTTTATTTATTTTGAATTTGGGGCTATGGAGTGCATTATTTTTAATAAAGGGTTTTCCAATAACAGGTGTTACAGGTGAATGAACTACGCTATCGAGAGATGATTAACAATTTTTTTATGGCCGGAATTGGATGGTATTGATCTTGACAACGTTTATTTTCAACAAGACGGCGCTACGTGCCACAAAAGCAACGATACCATTAATCTTTCACGGGAAAAGTTTCCGGACCTTGAGAGAGATATCTCGAAGAAGTGATCACAATTGGCCACCGAGATCTTGTGATTTAACACCTTATGACTTTTTTCTTTGGGAAAGGGAAGGTCTACGCCAACAGCCCAGAGTCAATTTAAGACCTCAAAGATGGAATTCGTGAGGCTATCGAGGACATATGGCACCCACTTCGGTTATGGAAAATTTCATGAAAAGAATATTGTTCTGTAAGTGTGGTTATTTCCCTGATGTATACCTTCCTCTTTATAATAAAATAAACATCCGATCGTTTATATTAAAAAATAGCATTTTTCTTTGAATATCAAAATAACACCTCTTATTAAAAAAACCCTTTATTACTTACATCATATCTGAATTCATTTTGTTTGTAAGTGTGGCACTGGGGTTATTAAAATCGCCAAAGGGTAAATAATTAATTAGAGCTGAAAAATTGTTTGTTTAGTCGATGTCGCCAAACGACAGAGAAGTAATAAAGCCCTGTTAAGAATGCGATCATTTGGCAAATGTAATACGTGGCGGTCAAGCGAAGTAGAGTTGACAGTCAGAGAAGAACATCAAATATTGAAAGAAAATCACGAAATACCCCATATACATATGAGCTTCAAAAACTAACTAAAAATTAAAGGCTGCTTTTCCTACCTAAGTGTCTGATGATACAGGGCACCGCGTGGCCAGGAGTAACAATGGAAAAATAAAAAAAAAAGAACAACTACTTTTAGTTGTCAACAGTTTTGAATTAAAATAATTTGAGCTTTGGAAAATCGCAACCTTTAGTGATAAAGGGAAGTATATTACTTTTGGAATAAATGTCGCAGTGGTAGTAACAATTTTTTTATAGTACGAAGAGCAGTGAGTTAAAATCCTTAAATCAACTGATAAGCACAGCGGAGGTGCTGTGATGATTTGGTGCTGTATGTCAGCTCAGGGAGTTGGAAAACTTGTGTTTATAAAATACACAATGGAAAATCATCTTTATGTGTCTATTTTCAAGGAAAATTTACTTTCAAGGTATGTCAAGGAACACAAAACGACCCCAAACATGCTGCTTAAGATGTTAAGATGGAAATACTTTCCAGCACAAAGGATTTTCAAACACCTGGCGAAAATTCTGGTATAAACCATATAGAGAATCGTTGGGTGTGATTCGTGGATTAAGTGCGGGAATACAAAATTTCATCAAAACGTGACCTTAAGGCTATTGAAAAAGTACCTACCGAATTTCGCCACAAGTTGGTAGAATCTATGGCAAGATGCTGTTTTCCAATATATTGGTTATCGTACAAAATATTAAATTACTTGTGCATATATAGATACTTAGATACACCACTACTAGTCAAAAGCAAAACACTTTTATGAGCAATGAATTCTGATTTTTTTGAAGTACTGTTAAGTAAGTTTTTGAAGTACGAAGTAACATAGGCTCTGCTAATTTGCTTCGTATATCACCAACACAAACTCAGTTTTTTCATAAACGCATGTAAATTAGCTGATTCCATCAGAATGGTTGAAGAGCAGTTAAGGGTCTTGACAGAGAGCATACACGTCTCCTATGTAGATGATATTTACGAGACATCAGAAGGCGTTCTATCGTAGACCTTAGTGCGATGTTGTGATAGATCCTTTGTTTTGAAATCAAAATGTCGGAAACAATATCGAAGGAACCGACACACTATTGGTATGTGGGGCATGCTCCCACTAACACTATAGGATTCCTCTTTCTGGGCTGGCTTCCCCCCTGGAACCGCATTAGCATTTCTTCAAGGTGGCGCTGCGTTTATGTATATCGACACAGTAGGTTCCTGTGTCCAGCTTCCGCTCCTCTGGGCGCATGGAAACTTTACGCCACCGATGGTATCGACTTCTTCCACTGCTTCGAAAGCGGCTGTGGGCGGAATGAAGCATTAGAGATACTCATAAACTATTGTATTGCCTTCTGTTTGGTATTGTTGTTAGTGTTTGACTTAAGCGTCTGTTTCTGTCGTCGGTTTCTCTGAAACAGTGTCCACATTTTTACGGCATCCAATTTAGCGATGGTCGCGTACATATCTCGGACAAATCCTGGGTGAGATGGCGGATGCTCAAAAGCCTTCTCCAGCACTGCTCGTTGTTCACTGATACGTTTGCGGTGAAAGGCCACATATTCTGCGCTCTCAACTGCATTCGAGCAACTGGGGCAAAAAGGACTATCGGCCAGCTGGAAACGGCCTAGGTATTCCAGAAAGTCGCCATATCCGGTGAGTATCTGAGTTAGGTAGTACCCAATATCACCATGCTTCCATAGTTTTAGATCCCATGGCACCATCATTCACCCTTCAAGATTTGGTATAAGTTTGCATGTCTACCGGTCTTTGGTTAACTCATCCCGTCTTTGCTATTTGGCCATCGATCGCGCTCTTTTTGCAACCTTTTCTGCTACCGTCAGTTTCACTCCTTTCACTCCATATAGGCGATACAACTCCGTCGAATGGATGTCCCCTGGTATGTTTCTAGCAAAAACGCATATTGCGTTGCCCGATACCTATAAGCGCATGCTGTACGTAGTGCGCTGGGTTGGCGGGTACTAAATATCCAAAACTCAAACTCAACAGCAGATCACTAGTGCTTCGAGGGTTGGAAAAACGCGCTAACACTAGTGTATTCCAACTGGATGGAGAACCATTTTCAATATGACGAAATAAATATGGATATGTCGTTAAGTATTTTGCAATGAAATAAAAAGCCATCCATTATTTGAAAATACCTCATGTTTCAAAATATGTGTAGCATAACGGTTTTCAATTATTTGATTGATCACCAGACAGTCAGTGCTGATGATATGAATATACTGGTAATTTCCATCAACAACTTTTTAAATCGGCTTATGTACAGGTATATTGCTTGGCTATAACATCAATGCATCCGTCGTTGTGTAAGCAGCAACTTCATTAGTGCAGCAGCTTAAAGCGAAAACAATTTCCAACAATTTAAAATTTCACGCGCGCACTTGCGTACAAGAGTATTATAATTTTGTTCACACAAGGGTTGTATGTAATAGCATAAAGCAATAGCGCTACTATTTTTATTTGTAGACCGAATGCTCGGAATGATCAGAGGAGTCGAGTTAGTTTTGTCTGTCGTTCGTCTGCCTGAGCAAAAATTAATAAGGAATACGAGGAAGGTAAAATTTTGAAAAAATTGGTGATGGATAACAACTTAATAAAAATCTGGATAACAACTTAATAAAACTCCCCTTGGTATGCGTATTTCTTTCCACCAATTTTAAGACTAAATTTCCGTCCATCTGTCTGCTGTTACAAGCCATAACTTTCATTGTTTTGTTTATTAGCTTGTGTGATTTCAAAAATTAAGAGCCAGCTCAAAATAAATTTTACTAAAATGTGCGTGGGTACATTATAGTTCAGTCTGGACCCAATTTAGCAGTTTCTTACTTGTTATGGCGACATTTACACATATTTTTAATACGCAATTGAATATTCGAAACGATGCTTCATTTAAATGTTGGAAGGAGTAAGTGCGCGCTTGTAATTCAGCAGCCACTTTGTGTGGCGTTCAAGCGTTAACCACACCGGATATACGAAATCAGCATTCCAACCAACACTACTCACTGTCCGTACTGCACTGCAGTGGCCGCGATCGAGTAGCAATTGGAAATGTACTTCCGTTGTCGATAAAGACATGGCCAATCGCCGATTGAATTTTAAGTACACCAATGACTTGAAACCACTCGATGCTGCTTGCGGGATGCTAGATTGTGCCTCAGATCGAATGCAGTGGTAGATTTGCCATGTATAATATATTTCGCCCTTTTTCTTTTCACTTAGCCATTTTACAATTTAAAATATTTTCCAATAAATATAACCGCCGTCTTCAAATACAATGCTACGGATGCTGTAAGGAGGAAAGGCGGCAAGACGAATGGGTAGTAGAAGTGGCTCACTAAGTAGACAAAGTGATGGACTGAAATTACCACGAATACAATTCTCGCTAAAAATTGCCAAAAATGTTTTACCAATACTTTAATGGAATTACTAAGCCAGTGTTGCGCTGCTGGAAAGTAGTCACTAAATCTGTATCTGAATGTGCGCGTTATTAAAATATACTCGTACAAAATTAAATAACGCACCGAAAAAAAAAACAACACGACTTAGGTAAAATATTTATAAATGGGCGGTACCGCACCCATTTCTGGGTAAATGCCCATATCTCGACAAAGACTTTGTACACGCATTTCTCTTCACCTCATTTGGATTACACATAAATGCAAGGTGGAGCAAAATTAACATTGTTTTGAAAATCTCAACTGATGTAATCCAATTGTCAGACGTATCATTGCGATAGGTGCCATAAAAGGATTCATACAGTTTTCTAACGAAATAAATTGGCGCACTCTCATTCCTGTCGGCTTCCGTGACTTTTTCTATACACGAAATGGCATTGAATAAGTAAAATGTTTTGGCGTCGGTTATCGTCACACTTCTTATGCCATAACGATGGGGCTTGGATTTTCTTCCATGAAATCCCAAAGTTGTTCATCGATGGTACATTGTTCCGATGGAATATAATTGTCTCGACAATTTTTTACGAAATACCCCAAATTTCTCTAATTGGAGGTAAATTATCAGATTGTCTTCGAATTACCCTTGTTGATTTGTCATCAAACCGTAATCGCGAGGCAATAAATTCGAATCTCTGCATACTTATTACACTTCGATACATACTACCACCATATTCATAAGGTCATATGCCCTCCGTACTACTACGATTATCTCTTTTTATACCTGCGAAATAAACCAATCTTATAAACGCATGAAGTTCGATAAGAATTATTTTTTGGAAAGCGGCGCGCACTTTATCTTCACCTGCCGTTGCGTTCTATTTATCGTTTTATAAATAGGTATATTCGTATATTTCAAAATGATCTCCAATATGTCATCTGCAAACAATACCGTCCAAGCGTCCAGTGGGGACTTAGCCGTTAGGGCATAATTTTTTCTACCTGGCAAATGGATTTTCAGGGACGCACGCCGATCTCGCACTTCAGGTAAATTTAACGCCCATTTATACCGATATTTCTCATACACACATCCTCGTTGTCGAGTAGACGTTAATGGGTGTGATTTTGTTTCTTCTCCATCTGAACTATGAGCGGATTCAGATAATTTTTCTATATTAATTTTTCAGCGCCTTCTTCACTACACGGCTCTACTTGTCCAAGAACATCTTCTTCGTCATCATTTGAATCGTTTCCGAAATATTTCGCAAGTTCTCGATGCTCGATTTCAGAACTTGTTCGATCTGCCATTTTATACTAAAATAAATCATCAAAATCATGGATACGCAAGCAGCTCCGATTGTATTCAAAACGTTTTTGAAAAATGATACAATAGAAAATGCTTCATAGAAATATAATATGGATAAGTTCGTGCGGTTTTACAACAGATGGCGTAACTTGATTATTATTCCATCGATCCACATTTCCAAACATTCATTGGAGAGCTACTGTCGTAAGGCACAAACGTCAGTATAAGTTTTTTATTTGAAGCGTAAACAACAATATTTTTACCACACTTGAAAATGTCGAATTTCGTGCCAAATAATGTGTTTTTGCGGGGAATTCTTTAATATGAAGAAAAAAGCAGCCGAAAGTCATCGTATCTTGGTGGAAGTTTATGGTGAGCATGCTCTAGCTGAGCGAACGTGCCAGAAGTGGTTTGCACGCTTTAAAAGTGGTGATTTTGGCCGCGCCGCCAAAGTTCATGGATACCGAATTGGAGGAATTGCTCGATCAAGATCCGGCTCAAACGCAAGAAGAGGTTGCAAAAACTTTGGGAGTTGATCAATCAACCATTTCCAAACGTTTAAAAGCCATGGGAATGATCCGAAATTCAAATTTCGAACTTATTCATAGACCTATTACGTCAATTTGTTATTCAATCGATTTTTTAACCATTAATTTACTAAAATAATGAAAATTTAAGAATATATCCAAAGAAACTTGAAGAAAACAAACTTTTCCATGATCGAAAATTTGCCCTTTCAGAGTGCCGCAATTAAGCATTGTAATAAAAAATATTTTTATCTCATATTTTTTCCCATATTCTATGTTCTTCTAACTTTCAATTGACGCAAAAGTTTTCTGATTTCGTCAATTCATTGAGAAATCCTGAATTTTTTATCAAACTACGGCACGGTGCATGTTTCGTACCATTTGTTTATGATAAAATATTATTAAAATAAACAATTTTGAAAAAATCTCCTCGAATATATTTAGCGAAAGCTTAGAAGATACCTCATGAATTTTTTCTAATTTTCTGTAGGCGTTATATAGCCGAAATAAGCGCCGGACGCGAACTACCCATCGGCATGGGATTCGGTAGTTTTCTCTATGCAGGTATGTGAAAATATTTGTTTTGTGGGAAATATGTCATTTTAAGCTATTTTAACTTATACCTGTATTATCTAATTTTCGTTCGCCAAATGAAACGACATGAGATTAGGGTTAATCATCCAATTTGGTTTGTGCATAACTTTATTCCTAAATAAAAAAAATGACTTTGTGACTTGTGTGACAATCTTTATTTTGACATTTACGTGCCCCATGCTTGTCTGTTCGTAACCTGTAGCTGTCTACTTCACAACTGAAAAAAGTATAAATCTTTCGTTGGGGTGGCTAAATCTGCACTACCTTGTATTACTGAGATTGGTCACAAACCACGCTCACTCTTTATATGATCAGACTAAAAACTAAAAAAAGATTTGTGAAGTGATCCAAATACACTGATACCAATACTAACATTTTTATAGATTTGCATCAATAGCATATTAAAATATTAATAATATGAAAAAAATTATAATGAAATACTGATTTCTATGTACGATTGCATGCGAATCGTAAGTTGCCTAAAGTTATGCAAAATTTTACCAACTATGCATAATCAGACCTTAAGCTTTAAAACTGTTTTTTCAACCTTTTAGTCTTATGCATTATGACACTCTCACAGTAAAAGAGCGGTATTTATGTATATAATGTCGCCGTACTGCAGATAGGGCCCAACAACCTTAGATAATTGATTTCATTTCGTTAACGAGTGAAAAATAAAATTTACAAAAGAATTTCGTTTCATTTCAAAGCAAAATTAACGACATAAAATCTAATCGTTAACATTTAATATAACAATTCCACATAGCTAAAGTGTTTAAGCGCAAACACCAGCCAAAAAACTCGTCAAATCCAATACAAATATCATAACGCAAACTCATTTCAAACCCATCCTTCATAGCGTAATTATGTTGGGTTTGCATGAATTTGAATATTAAATGGTGGCAATAGTGTTCATTTATGTGATTTTTTGTGCTTTTGTTAGCTAGTCAAAATCTGGACAACTTGATTGGCTGCCGACGTCTAAAATTTAGCTATATAGTCTGATACATACACAATAATGAAATAAATGTAAATAACCACAATTTCCATCGAACACGCGTTGGAAACGGTTGGGTTTGGCTTTGGTGCAAACGTGATGTAAACGATAATAAACTGAATCGTTCCAATAGAAACGATTTTTCTTTTTGGATGGATCCTTTACCTGCATATCGCTCATTTACTTCAATAGTTTATATGTAACTTAAAAACCCAATATGTAAGAAAAATAATAAGAAAAGTGTTCAATGTGGCTAGCGGGGCTGTTAATCGATATTGTCATGATTTATCTTACATAGCATACGAGTAAAATAAGAGTTTTTGGTCATTTTTCCATACTTATCTCAAAACAAATTTTTTTTTATTATGATCTATTGTCGTAAATGAACGATGTATGTGAAAGATGGCTCGTAACATTAGTGGAAAGCTAAGAATGATAGAAAATATAATGCACACATTTGTTCACTTTCTGTACTGACATCACTTTATTGTCAAATTCACCAATAATGAATGGGACGTACATATGTAATTTGTATGAATATTATCAGTATAAACCCAATGTAAACTAAGAGTCATTCGTATTCTCCAAGATTAACTAATCATATGAACGCTTGAAGCTATGCTCTTTCTAATGCTCATATAGTATGTATAATTTCACACTCTTCTAAGTGAGAGACATTTCTTTAATAATGTTACCTCACAAATACTCGTGCAAACAAACTGCAGAGCCAATTGAGCATTTCATTTGAAGAATTTGTTGATATTCACATTCATGCTGAAGTTTAGTTAATTCATTTCGATTTAGTTGGTCCGTCTTGTAAGTTGTTTTCGGTGTTGTTAAAAATACTTATGAATAAAATAATGTTAATATACTCGTGCGTGCATTATTAAACGGATAAAACGTTGTCTCAATTCTCAATTAAGTGGTAGTAAAAAAAAACACATTGAACTTGAAACTGTGCAAAGAGCAAACTCTATCAGCAATTTCTAGGCATTGGTATACAAAAAACTTAAATAATGTTGGAGGCAGCGCCACGTGAGGTGAGTGAATGTTTGAGTTTCCTCTCCAACTCTCACATGCTTAAAACCCTGAGTGTGTTGAAAACATATATGGAAATACCCTGCAGGAAAAACATTAGTTGGGAACTAGAATACTACTAGTTTGGTTTTCAGCTAAACTAGTTCTATCAAAATGTCAACAGTCCGGCTATGCCACAGCAAAATACCAATTCATACTGGCCAAAATATATTCTAGTTCAATATGTTTCTAAAATAACCGGTTTTAATTCAGCTGAAATATAAAAAAAAATCATTGCATTCCACTGTAGAAAATACGTTTATTCTCAAAATTAAATAAAACTTCTTTCAGGTTTAGTAATTGGTTAAATAATCAAAAATTGGCTCAAACTTACACTACACATAGTGTTAAATAAAAAAATAAAACAAATTCTTAAAAAAAAAAATGGAAATAAAACTTAAGGTATTTACTTTAGGACAATAAATTTAATTAAGGCTAGTTAAATTTTGGATTTATACATTTTGTGTACGATTGGCGCGCGGATTTATCTGCAATGGTCCGTTTTTGAAATAAAAACCTTTTTAATTGCATGTCTAGTTCATCGACATCTGATTCAAGTGCCTTCAAGAAATCTTAAGTTGTGGCAAAAAAAGTGAATATGGCATTGTTATATAAATGACTTGGATATAATGTTTTTATAACAAATGTTTATATCAGTATCTACTTTTTTATCTTAAAAAAATCAACTAATTTTAAGACAAGGCGATTACTTTATTACTGGTATTATTCTAGTCAATGACGAACTAAAATAATTTCTTCTATAAAACACCAGTATCCGAACTATATTGGTTCCATATTAGTTTGGCTGTTCCCTGCGGGGTATGCACAAATTTTGTTGAGTGAGCGAATTCGTATTAGCTGGTTTTTAGTTAATGCGTCACACATTTTGATAAAGCCGGCTGGTAGATACTCTTAGTTAGGAGACAAAGTTCAGCCAGATTTTTACAAAAAATGCACATACATATATGTATGTATGCAATGGGGGATGTATGTAATATATGTTTGTAATGCGTTGTGGCGCGGCTACAGTCAAAGGTCAATAAAATGAACCTTTTTTGTTTAGACCAGATAATCAAAGTTTGTGTTTGAAAACAATGCCGTTCAGATAAACTTGCAAAAATACTAAAAAAGTTAATGTTATTTAAGTTATCGCCATATTTACCATTTTCTTTTTTGGGAAATACATTTGAAATTTATTAAAGAGAAATTTGTAAAGAGAAAGTGAAGTTTGACTGCTAAGTGCATTTACTTTCGTGTATTTAGCTATTGAAAAGATCATCATTTTTTTTTAATACATTTTGAACGCAGAAAAATCATTTCGCTCTTTCAGATTATTATTGGTGCCCCTTTTTTTTCATGTGTCCCTTAAACTGTATAATTACCATTTTTACCGGAAAGGGTAAATCCTACCATTATAGTTATTTGGAATACAATTTCGTTGAAATGACTTCCACAGCTGGCTTTACAGTAGTTCATTCTGTTAACGTAATTTTTCAGTACATATTGACGATTTCGACATTTATCTTAATTCCGCTCTGGATGATTAGCGTAACATTTATCCTTAACAGCGATCCACAAAAAAATACTCTAATGCTGTCAAATCGCAGTTTCTAGGTGCCCAGTTGACATCACCGTTTCGGCTGGTTACTCCATTTTCAAAGTCTGTGCATAATAATTGCTAATAATAATATTTAAAGTTGGCCACACAGCCATCCATCTTGAAATCAATTTTTTTGGGGGGAATAATGCTTTCACGCCCACCATTGGCTGCAACGTCGGCTTCTTGCTCGAAATTGAGAAATTTAGAAAATTTTTCCGTAATGACGCCGCCCGATCAAAATTCACACATCAGGCCAAAACTAGCAGCTGATAAAGAGTTGAGGTCGGCTATTACTGTGTGTTTTAAAGGTCTACCTAAAATAGTTTGAATTGAACTTCTTCCTCATAATTCTTAGTGTATTGAATGAATGAATAGGTATGCACTTCGACCCTCTACTTATTGCAGTAGCTTCTCCGAACCCTCTCAATAAACCTAAGATGAAGAAAGATTGGGCTGAGGGTATGGGCCTTTATATCGGCCATAATATCTAACACTTATTTCAGGTTTGTGCCTGTTTGCCTTCCTTGAGATGGCATACAAAAGTTTTTCGAAGGAAAATCACTCCTTTTCGGGCCGAGTAAAGCCTTAGGTAGTTTCTAGGGATATCCCCGAGTACTGGAATCAGGAAAGTAAAGATACTTGAACGGGTTGAAAAATTATAAATACTAATTCAGTCATGTGGTAGCGATTAGGTCTTTAAACCCTCCTTGTCGTATTGCCTATCTGATTGAATCATCTTGCGTGTCAGCACTGAATCAGTGGAAGGATCTTTGGGAGTTTACCAATAATATTCAGAAGTGTGGACGCTACGATTAGGATCAATAAGAATTTATTCATCGTATTTTCTAATCTTAGTCACTATATAGTCACAAAGCTGAAATTTTCAAGATACACAATAGTGATATGCATACTATAAAGCCGGTGATATAAATTTGAAGAAACGTAATCCTTTTGATCTGTTGCACTATTTCTTATACATAAATAAAAAACTAATTCTGAAAATATTTTGCTCTACTTCTTTTAGTACGAAGATATTCGCATCGCTGTACCTTGGGGCCATATAGCAGGCCGTTGGTATGGCAATCGTAATTTGCGGCCCATACTCGCTATCCATGGCTGGCTCGACAACTTAGGCACTTGGGACACATTGATTCCTCTGCTGCCGCAGCACATTGGTATACTTTGTGTTGATCTGCCCGGGCATGGACATTCGTCTAATTACCCCAAGGGTATGCAATATCACGGCATAGATTTTATAGACGTTATAATGCGTGTTATCATGGAATATAAATGGCCAAAGGTTTCATTACTGGCGCATTCGCTTGGTTCAATAGTTTCCTTCATTTACACTGCGCTTTTCCCGGACATGGTGGATATGCTAATAGCCATTGATATTATTAAACCTGCCTACAATACAGAGAAGGAAGAAATAAACCAGCTGCGCGTGAATGCTGAGAAAATGCTTTTGGAAGACGAGCGTAGCAATAAGTTGGCGATGTATGAGCCACCCTCGTATACATACGATCAATTAGAGCGGGTGCTATTCGAGGGTTCGCAAAGGTCGGTTGATATTGATAAATGTAAACACCTGCTAGATCGGAATATTGCTAAGTCAAGAAAATTTCCGGAAAAATATTATTTCTCGCGTGATAGTCGTTTGAAATATTATAATCGACTCATAACTTGGCCCGCGCTAGATTTAGAACTGGCTAGAAGAATTAAGAATGTGCCATATATGGTAATAAAAGCCACCAAGTCGAATTACATGGGAGAAGATTCTAAGGAAATTATCGAAATATTGCGCCAGAACAATCCACATTTTGAGTATCACGAAATTGATGGAACACATCACGTCCACTTAAATAATGCGAGGGAATGCGCGACTGTAATAAATCCATTCATTAATGCTCATAGGCCAGCTATGCCGGATACTTGGACCGTTGATGATGAAGAGGAAACTGCAGTTAAAACGAGTAAAAGTAGAAACCGTCGCAAAAATGCAGCAAAAAGACATTTCAAATGGCTTAGAAGTAAATTATGAAGAACTGGATGCGACACAGTTGACATTTCAATATTCAATGTGAATAGCCTTAGAATAAAAAAAGAGTATTATTTGTAATTATAATTTAGTGCTGGGGAATTCATTAGCGCGGTTCGGGGCTGATATCAAAAAATAAATTTTATTTAAGAAAAATTTGGTACATTTTTTTCGTTTTTTCTATCCTTTTGCTACTAGTTTCTAGGTACTTGAGTTTGTCATTCCATTTTGAATTTGCTGGTATAGTATTAGGTAATAACTGAAAACAGTTAGCGAGAGACTGACTTATCATTGTTAGCATTTTGGTATAAATATGTCTATATCTATCCTTATTCCTTTATGCTGTTACATACAACCGTTACGTGAGCAGAATTGTAATACCTTTGAGCACAAGTGCGCGAATATTCATATGTCATTGTTCTAATTCGTTCATACGTTTAATAGGTTTTGCAACCACATAGGTCTTGGGCAAACATTGTATGTAGAAATAAGCAATAAGAAATATTTTGATGAGTAAACAATCAAATGGGCCAGCATTGAAGGGAAAACGAGGATCAGATTACTGAACCGGACGATTCCTGAAGGATTGCTATAAGAATTCAATACGGTACACCTAAAATATCGTCATGATAGTCAAATTTAAGTTATATACCGCCGTAAGTTTAATTCCGAAGAATTTATCGCTAAATATCGAATTTACTAAAAAATAATTTTTTTTATAATATATATATAACTAATAAAACAAATCAACGCAAATTAAGTTCTGAAAAAAAACAAACAAAAATAATATAAAAAATTGGCAGCGAGTTACAGTGAAAATTAAATACTAAGTAATTAATAAACTTATAACGAAAAGGATTTGTTACCTGAGCATTTTGAACATTAAGTGATAAAAAGAGTAAGGTAAAAAAAACACAATACCAACAAACAACAAAAACAAAAATTACGGAGCTTACTTACAACCGCATTCGGCAATCGCAGTAACCGAATTTATAACAGAAACTTCAACAGTAAAGGAATTTAGAGGCGATAAATAAAATGATTTATCTGCATTCACTAGAGATAAAGACACAAGGATCAGTCCTCGCCGCAAGAAGGACCTTACGGCCATCACCGACATGGAAAGAATAAATGAAGTACTTATAAGAAACTTCGGGGTCATCAATACCCTCAATATTAATACTGCCGATAATAGGGACAACCGCAGCAAAAGTAACTGAAGTCGTAAAATGTGACAGGCAGAATATAGAAGAACACCTCAAACTTTTCGACTCAAACAATCACATTGCAATAAACACCCCAAACAGGAACATACAAATTAACGATAACTTCAACAAAATATTCAAAAAATCGTAAAGTTTGAGAGAAAAATCATTTCGAAGTACGAAAATCGAGATATACATCAGAAACTTCCGTACCTAGAAATACTACTAAGAATTAAATTACTTAGAGACAACATACTTGTAGAACACACTCAGAATAGCCTGGCCTCAGCTAGATTCAACTTACAGTGGCTCAATAAAAAATAAATATATATATTGTATTAAAATGCAAATCTATTGCATTTATAGGTCACATTTATTCTCGTTCTTCAAGCGTATTTTTCAAAATTATTATACAAAAAACATAAACAAACTTCAGCTCATTCGTACATATAAAATACAAACATAAAAACTTAGCAAAATACCCTATGATCAAAAAGTTCCGTGTATGTTTAATTTAAACGAACTGCGCACGTGTGAACCAGCCCATATTTTTTTCTTATGTTGGTAGGACTGTAAAACACAAATTTATCACTTCTTAGTGCCATCGGATCATTTGAGAGATGCTGTCCGTTGCAGAAAGCCGGACATGTGGCCAAACAATTATTGGATTTTGCAGGATGATAACGCGCCATCCTACCGAGTCCAAATTGTGCTGGATTATTTGACCAAAAAAAAAAGGAAATACCATAGTGCAAGCACCGTATTTACCTTATATGGCCCCGTGCGACTTCTTTTTTTTTAAGTTACCCAAGTTGAAGTTACCGCTTCGTGAAAGGAGATTTCAGTCGATAGGGGAGATCAAAGAGAATGCGACAAAGGAGCTGAATACCTTCCCTTCATCAGCCTACCAGGGGTTCATGGAGGACTGGGTTAAACGTTGGCGCATGCGTGTTGTTTCAGACGGGTCATATTTTGAAGGAGATAAAATAAATTTGCCTGAAATTTCACTCTGTTTTGTTTTATTTAAACGTTCCCGGCACTATCTGATCATAGGGTACATGACAAAAAAGAACTCGCACATTTATATGAAGTAGAGTTAGACAAATAATATTTAGAAAAACAATATAATTTATAATTAGTCGGCAAGTCTTTATTTTTTCTTACATCATTCAGTCTTTTTGGCATGGATTCGACCACTTTTTTGCATGTTAAAGGATCTATTTCCCCCACTCTTCTTCAATAGTATCTTCTAGGTCTTTCGTGCTTCTAATAACATGCTCTTTCAGTTGGTTTTCAAAATGAGCCCACAGATGTCCAATTATTTTGAGATTATGGAGGTGTTTCAAGTACTACAGGACAGTTGTACATAAGCCATAGGCGGACATCAAGTGCCTTGTACTTGGGATCGTTGTCTTGATAGTATTGGTATTGTTTGTGGTCAATATTGCCGTTAATGAAGCATAAACCCACCTCCATGTTAAACTGTCGGACGTCAGTTTTTTTCTAGCAACTCTTCATTAGGTTTCCTTCATACATATGATTGTCCATCAGACTGAAATATGTTTATCTTGCTTTCATCTACAAATAAAACGTTCTTCCAGAACTCGAAGACACTTTGGCAATTTTATTCTCTTGTGTCGGTTAATCTCGTTGATGAAAGGTTTTTTTGGTGCAACTTTGCCATTATAATTATTCTTTCACAACACTATACGTATGTGTATACTTTCGGGGTTGCAGTTAATATTGAGCTGTTGGGCGACTTCTATTGCCACCTTAGGAGTGCATTATCCACCGTTCATCTAAATCCGAAAACAATTTTGGTCGTCTCGAGTTCTTTTTATTTACCACGGATTTGTTTTCTTTGTCACGTCGTATACAGTCGAACGGGGGTTATCTACTATTTCTGTGATTTCCCGAACGGTTTAAATTATTTCATGATTACTAATAATTAAATTTCTGACTTCTAAAATTTGGACTTTTATTCAACAAAGCAAGACTGAAATTTTATTTTATTCATTACGTTTGCTTCTTTCTAAGCACTGTTCTACCGGGAGCAAATTAATTGCACGATTCTTTGATTTAAAGTGCCAACCAATAAAAAATTCTACATTTTTGATACTTTACTTACTCAAAAAATGTATTTCAGAAAAACCTAAAAGTCTCAAAATTATGAAGTAATCAGAAAAATTGAAAAATTTTAAGAAAAGAGAAGAAATTATGGAAATTAAAAAGTTTTAATAATTGTAAAAAACACGAAAGGAATTGAAATTAATAGTACACGAAACATTCAACTATTGATGAAGTACATATGTATGTAGGAGAGTTCGAATAATTGAAAACGCTTTTTAAGAAAGAAAAACTTGCTCTGCGGTATTCCTTGATGTCTCCAAAGTGTTCGACAAAGTATGCCGCTCGACTAAACTTCACCCAGGACACAATCAAATATCTTCCAATATACATATATAAATGATACACAAGTTCGCTACTCAAATACTGCAAAATACCTGGGGAGGACTCAAGACAAAAAGAAAAGGAATTAAAGTATAGAAATAAGTCTATATGGTCCTACGGCGCACAGTTATGGGGCTGCTCCAGCCAAAGAAACGTTCAACATTTACAAAGCTTCCAGGAAAAAAATATTAAATGTGCAGTCGGTGCTCCTTGGTTTATCTGTAGCTCCGATCTCGAGCGTGACCTAAATATTGACTCGGTAGCAGACACAATAATAATGCAACAAAAGCCCCAAAGCAAGATTGAGAAACCACGTCAATATGGAGGCCTCATGTCCTGTTAATCCAACTAACTGGAGAAGAAGATTGAAACGCAAAAAACTCAAGGACAAATGGACTAAATAGAATCACACCTGAAGTGTTGTATGTACCTCATATTAAAAATTCAAAACGAATTGCTCGTTAGTTAATAATATTTTTCTTTGTAACTAGTTGCAATGTAAACTTAAAAAAAATCTAACAGGAACTAGCTTTATTTTATTCAATGCTGGTGAACTATGTATAAGAAGTTGAACATATCAAAATTTTAATAAATCATTTACACCCAAGTATGTAATAGGCTACTTAAAATGAAGCACCAATTTATTAGTATTAACCAAATTGAAAATGTCCAGAAAATCCAAGGACTTACCTTCCACAAAAAATCACATCAAGTAAATTCTTGGCTAACAATTTCAGTTATTGTAGTGGTAATAATAGCCTTAGCTCGTAATCTTCAGCGAAGTAAAACTATTGAACCTAATATAAATGCAAAAACCCAGGAGTGTTTTCAATCAAGGGCGGGGTGAGTTGCGCCAGTTTAGAAAGTTGTCAGTGGATATGAGATGCCTGGAGTTAAAATAATGAAGACGAATGAAGATGTTTTACGAAAACATGATTTTGTTCAGCTGATAATATTTGGATCGTGACAACAAATAGCTTTAGTTCTTGCCTTGTTCGGAACATGGTTTTAGTATAAAATATTAAAATAAATTTATACACTGCCATATAAATGTGGAATGTGTTTTTGGTGGTAATTATGTACGTGCATATGTCTGTGTAGTAGTTTGGCGCAGAGAACGGATGCCTTGTTTAGTTGAATTGTCGAAACTATAGTACGACTTTAGAATATTTTATTGTTGTGGAATTTTATTAAATATCATATATTTTAATACAAACCAGATCATACTTTCCCAAAGGCTTTCAACATTCAGAATTCGAATGATGGGGCATAATTGTTCTTACTTTTCCGAGATATTTTAGTTTAAAGTTAAGGAAAACGAGATTTTGGCATATATTTGAGGTTCAAAAGCAAGGCGTTTTTTTCTAAATAAAAAACCCATTCAGAATGCTAAAAGTACAAATATTTTTCTTTTGAATTGATTTGAGTTTGCCTTAAAATTGAATATTCAAGCATTTATTAAGTTTAAGACTTAAGAGTTTTTAATATTTATGGCTGATTTATCCACAATCCAGAGATTCTGCATTGCTACACAGAAATTTTCCGACAAAGTCTTTTTTTTTAATTTTCTTAGCACTCCTTCGACCCTACACCTACATATTTTTCAGGTATTTAAAAATAAGAGTTAGAATTATACACATGGGTAAGAAATATTGGCTCTAACTGACTCTAACACTTAAAACACTAAAAAAGCCTTTTTATTTTAAGCTTTATATGTATGATCTAGGGGCAATATATTTAAAGAATCATTAAGAAATTTCTAGCTGTAAGCACTCTACATTTAATTTCATTCAAAATCACCGTGAAGTGCCGGATAATTAAAAAATAATAGCTCCACTGGGTTATATGTATGCAAAGCGATAACTTTATTTTCTTGTCTTCACACTTGAAAGTATAAAAATCTAAATGTTAGCCTTACGCGCCAGGATAAGTGTGCAGTGCTAGTCATAATCTTCTTTCACTTCTCATTCTATTTGTCGCAAATAAATTTAAATATTTCTTAATTTTATCCAAAGGTACTTTTTACATGCCGTCGTATATTTGACTTATGCTCCGTCGCGGTTTTATCTGTCCACAAGGTAGACTTAAAAATGAATGGATTATGGGCAATGTAATATATAAATATCCCATCTCCTCGAAAATTTTTTCTCTCTCTCGACAATATTATTGAGAAATTTATTACTTTGTGTACAAAGAGGGTGAAAAATTAATGGGCCTGCCAGAATCGCACATTTATTCAAAGCAACGCTAACACATCCAGCCAGCGTCCTCAACAACTTAAACATCGGTGGTGCCCGCCATTCCAGCTTTTGGCACTATTGTCGTTCAAATGATTTTGTATATTCATCATCAGCTCGTAAAGTGGGTGTGTTGCAGTGTCAGTGGGAGACTGAAACAATAAAGCACATGCAAAGAAAATTGGCGACGATGACATCCAAATTGCAACAACTATAATAGCAAAACACAATTTTGCCTATAAGTGTACTTCTTGTTTGTATGAGTGCTTAAGTTCTCTTTTGGGTATGTACGTATGTACAGCGGCGAGCATAAGTGAGTGCAAGATGTTTTTTAATACTTCCAATGTTTTTCTAGCTAGAATTTTTTTGTATATTCTTCATTCTTTAGCCATAACTATATAATATAAATCCAACTTGCAGAACTCTATACAAAATCTAGAAAAAGTTTAAAAATTTGCATCTTATTTCGAACTTTTTAATCTGAATCTTAAAGAAATGTTTGGGCATGCACTAATATGACCCATGCAATTATAATAGAATAATAGTGAAAGCCTGTTTACTGTATCCAGGTTGTTCATTACATCAAGGTTAATATTTCAAAAATTATTTTATTTGCCCAAAATAACACAACTTTTCTAAGAGTTTTCCACTTAGATGCTAAATTGTCGGGTGAGGGAGAATGTTGCACATCTTTTTATTTATTTCCGAAATTGTTGATTTTGCTACTCCAAATATTATTGTCAAAGATAAAACACTAAGCTTTTTCGATGTTTTCAATAGTTTCAGATTTTTTCTTAAACGAAAGGAATTTCCTTACGGACATGATGGCATAAACAAATTATTAATATTCAAAAACTTTTGAATACACTTATACCGGCATACGTCCACCCAGATATGGTTTACACTCGATAAGAAAACAAATATTTTTGTTGCTTTCTGCTTGAGATTGCTTTGAAAATTTTGCTCACTATTTAGAGGCTCTCGACTGTTCACTGTTAAGAATAGTGCACTCAAAATTCTTAGTGTTCACTATATCCAGACACGACGGTATGTGGTATTTGTTAAATAATGCCCAATATTAAAAAAATAGCAAAAAAAAAAAAAAAATAAAAATATTTAAATAAAATATTAAAAAAAGTATCATGCAGGCAGTTATGCTCGCCACTGTAACTCCAGCAAGAAATTGTTGATGTTGTGCAAAAATGGAGAAAGGACGACAATGTGTTAAATTTAAGACGCCATTATAAATGACTATTTTAAGCTAAATAAATTGTTTGGTATTTGCTGTTTTGCTTTTGTTGTTGTTGGTTCTCTTATTTCGATAGTCGTTGGTCGATGGCTTTGCAGTTCATGTTTCACCATTTGTTTCTGCTTCTTTCCAACAAGAGTGGTGGCATTTTTTCAGCTTTGCATTTGCTTCACATCCGCTTGAAGAGCAATTTGAAGTACTCTTATGCATTTGAGTAATGAATGTGCATTTGATTGGCAAACATTTTTGCCTTGTTTCGAGTTGCTGATGCATGAAATGAATATGTCAACGATGACATTAGCACCAGCCGTTTCTGTTTGACTCCAATTCCAAAGTAAATGATTTTTGAGTAATTGAGTGCAACTAATATTTATTTTTGAAAATGCATTGCGGAGGTAATTTATGAAAAGTTGGAGTTTGTGAAGCTACCCGAGTGTTCACCCACAGATTAAGTAAATGCCTTTAATGGATCATGACACGGTAGGTTTATTTGTCGAACCCTTTTGGCATTTTCATAAATTGATAGTTTATATCACCTTTGTAGCTTCCGATTAGTTATTTGTCGAATTACAAACTTCCGGCGGATTCTATGTTTCAGCAACGTCAGAGTTGGACATTCGCAAAGACAAAGCCGATTCTTGCAGCATGCTTTCATATCCGCCAATGCCTGCCTAGTGATAGTTGCTCTACAAAAGTTGTAGACACTTCTGCCCCTGATCACTTTAGTAAAGCCGTTGTGTTCAGTTAATAATAATTTGGTCAGAGTTCTGTTGCTATTCTACATGCTTAAATATGAGAACATATTTTCCTAGCAATTATAAGGAAGCTCGAATTTCTCTTTGTATTTGAGAGGGCATCCTAATACCTTAGCAAATCCGTTCGCCTCTTTATTTCCTCCGATTTTCATAAAGCCGCGAACCTAATCAAGAGAGATCACCATCGACTGGGCATTTGAATATTAATATGAATTTGCCCAGCTCGATTAATTTTGATCTAGTAATTGGCGATTCTAACGCTAATAGCGTTGCTTGGCTGCCTAAATCAATATATTACCGCTCTCGTTCTGTTAGTAGTTTTAATTTCGAGTTTCAAAGAGCATCAATCCCAAAATGTCAGAATGATAACAGGAGTCGATATGGACATGTTTGTCTATTCGTCCAGCCATCTGCCTGCAATTTGGTGTAAATGTGGCACTACTCTTTGTCCAAGACAGTTTGCTATTGAAAATGGGCAGAATCGGTCTGTCATATAACGCTAATTTTTAAAAAAGAAAAGTTATATCATGTGTGTTATGAATAAAGCAAAATTATTCAAACTTGTAATAATAATAATAAACTTGTGTAAATAATGTGCCCAAGGTGATCAAATGCGTTTATCTCGGTAACGGCTTCATAAAACTCGCTTAAACTTTGCACACACTTTGACCCCGATTTTTCTTAGATTATCAACTAATTGACAAGCAACTACCTGTATTTATTTAAATTAATTATTATTACATTATTAATTATTGGTGGCCGCCGTAGCCGAATGGGTTGGTGCGTGATTACCATTCGGAATTCACAGAGAGAACGTTGGTTCGAATCTCGGTGAAACACCAAAATTAAGAAAATCATTTTTCTAATAGTGGTCGCCCCTCGGCAGGCAATGGCGAACCTCCGAGTGTATTTCTGCCATGAAAAAGCTCCTCATTATTATTATTACATTTAGAGGTTTTTTTAATATTTTTTTTATTTAAGGAAATTTTTTAATAATATATACATTCTTGTTTCGGAAAAAGCTTCTTGATGCCGTCGCTGGCATTTACGTACTCTGAACACTTCATCCAACCACATGTTCTGTGAGTGCCAGCTTTCTTATAATGAGTCCTGTAATGCATTTCGTCTTCCTATTTTAGGTCTTTATTAAATGCAACCTAGTAAGTATTTCCGCAACTAATATTTGAAAGGCAATCGGGTCCAGATAGTCAATATGCCAAATTTTTCGCGCGCAATTCTTTTCGAGCATTTCACAGTGCACCATGCCCTCCCAGTCCCACTAAACATGTGTCATGATCTTTTTTGGATGAAGATCCAGCTTGACTATCGGCTTTGGCGTATCTCCTGAAACCACCCACTTCTTTCTTTGCCTCATACGGATATATAGGCACCATTTCTCATCTCCCGTGACGATTCGGTAAAAAAGTGCAGTTTATGACCACGTGTTGCTCGATGATGGGCGAGATGCTGAGAAGCAATTTGAAGGTGACGTTATTTGGTGTTTTTGTTGAGCTCGCGATGCACTTAGGCTCTCAATTTTTCGGTAAATCCCATTGAATGAAGGTGATTGACAATCGTTTTATGATCGTAGCTCATTTTTTTCGCCAATTCACGTTCACCTTCAAAAGTGATTTGAGACGCTTTTCATCGAATTCAGAAAACTTTCCGCTGAATCCGCTTTTGGAACTTTGCAAACCATTCCGTGCTGTATACTCGCGTATGTGGCGGCCTGCTTCGGCAGCTTTTTGTCCTCCATGAAAAGCACAGAAGGGCAGGTGTTGAAAATATTGATTTTTGCCTCCTGGGTATTCCATTTCTAATCCTCAAAACTAATAAAAAGTTAAATAACTCAAAAACACAAAGAGTTCTGAGTTCGAATGAATACTTACCCTTTGCCAAACAGTAAACAAATCGTTGTAAAATAAATGAAAATACAAAAACGGTATGAACTTTTACCCCAACCCAATACATATATAAGTTTGTTTGTTATACAGATTTTGTCAGTCATTCTGCATTTTTAGTTTGTTTCACATTTTTGTTTATCTAAAAGTATGCATAAGTATACCAAAGAAATGAATTTTTGTTCAAAATTAACATCGTAATCTTATCTCAGTTACTATATTCACCGGACTTGGCACACATCAACTGTTTTCTGTTCTCAAAGCTAAATATACTCCTGAAAAAATTCAGCTTTGCCACTATTGAGGAGATAAATATTGTATCGTTGGAAGAGCTCAAGGTAAGGCCAAAAAGCGCTTATCAGAAGTATATTACATATGGATTGGGGAGAGCAAATATGTATTGAATAAGTATGTTTTGAGAAAAAAGAAAAGTCATCTGTCTACTCGGCCACACCTCATACACTGATCTGGCTATAGGAAATAAATGCCCAGTTAGTCTAGTTCCGTAGGTTAACACTTATTAGTTTTTTGTGTTGTTTTTGTATTTTGTTTTTTTGTTTGTTGTTTTTGTGCCAAGGAGCTATGTAAATGAGTGGTCAAAGATCAACGTTTGAATGTTAATTGTTTTATTTATTAAGAATCTGTAGGTATTAGATTGGTATATGGTGTTAGGTATGTTAAGTGCGAAAGGTAAATTGTAATATTTCAATTATTTAATTTATTTGATATGACATCTTAGGTGGCAAACTGTCAAATAGCCGGAAAAGAAACTTAGAGTAAAACAAAGTAGCTACACCACTAATGAACGCGAGAAAAATTTAGTAAAGAAATTAGAAGAGGAACATTTAAAAAAATGGAATAATATAAAAGTTGATGTCTTGAGTAATGGTTGACAATTTTTTTTCGTTCTTAACTAACTCGGTCTTTCGAGTGATTTTTCTTGGAACAAGCTTCAACTTTTTCTCTTTGAAATTTATTCTCTGCCCTCTCTTTGACTTGCAGTATCACTCGAATTAGTGTTCCTTTTTCAGCTTTTATATTTGCTGCAGCAATAAGACATTGTTCATCGTACTAATTCTCTCTACATCATTAGCTTTGAATGATTAACTTAGCTGTAGGACGAAATACGAGTACAAAGAACTTTCAAGGATTATAACTTAATGATAGTTGTTTTAAGAAATAAAAAAAAACAATTTCAAAAAAGGAATTTACATATTCATGTTTGTATGCATTTATGCATGCATGTTGTCATTTTAAGCGCTTTGGTAAAATATTTGTGGTGTGGTGGTTACCTCTCCATATAAGTATGTATGCATAGGGTTTTTCATTAAGACCGCTCGAACTTTGATATCAAATGAAGCAAATACATTCAGTGATATTGTGATATTGTTTTTTATTCTGAATTTGCATTTAAAAATGCTAAAACTCTGCAAGCAGTGACTTAAATAGAAAAAGAAAAATTGACAACGTGACAGAGTTCACAATGTCAAAACATAGAAAAAACAATTACTATGCTATTCTAGACATTAACTACAAGAGTGTAATGAAGTGATAGAAAAATTTGAGCAGTACTTGTATACCAACAATTTAAGCAACGAAATAAGTGAACAAATAAAAACTGGTGATACAACAAATAATATCACCGATACACCAACAAGTGCAAAGTCAATTACAAATCCAGTTGACTCTACTATTGTAAACAATGACAGTGAAACAAAAACAAACACAAATATCAAACACAAAAACAATAGTAAAAATATTCCCCCCATAAATACATTTGATATAGAATTGAAACAAATTATAGAATTAATAAAAGATGGCTTAATGATAACACAATTCACAATAAAAGAATATAAATAAAACAAGGTAGCAATTTACCTAAAAAACGTCGCCGACTATAAAAGACTTCGAGGATACTTAGAAAAATCTAAAGTCAAATTCTAATGATATACGCCTAAATGTTTGAAAACAAAAACTATTATATATTAATGAAAGGACTAAAGAGTAACACCGACACCAAAGACATTTTGAGTGAACTTTGCAACTATCAAAGCGATAACCTTGAAATCCTCAAAGTAACACAATTCACTACCAAAAACTCAACACAACAAAAAATAAAACTACAAATTTTTATGGTTCAAATAAGTGCAGAAAGCAAGCAATGTTAACGAATTAAATTATATTAAAACCATTTTATACCACTGCATTAAATGGGAACACTTACCTGGGCCTGAGATAACTCAATGCAGGAATTGCCAAAGCTTCTTCTATAGCGCAGCTAATTGTAACCTACCAACAAGATGTGCAAATGTAGCGGAACACATAAAACCGAAGACTAGATATTCAAAAGGTCAATTTAACTATTTAAAATGCATCGACTATGATAGCGACCATTGCACTATCAAAATCAACGCTACTCGTAGGGATGGCACATTCTATCTTACGTTGGTAGGCAGTCCAATACAAAGAACATTGGACTCAAAAAAAACCAATTGGAAAAAATTTCGAAATACCTTGAACACACAACTTCAGAAAGAGATTTTGGCACCAAACTTAACTAATTCCGAAATTGATCTTCACTTGCTTAAGCTAAATAAAATTATTTAAGCAGCTGTAGAAAAAAATGTACCAAAAGTAAAGATAAAAAATCCTACCAATACTCTTGTAAACCTACCTATAATAAAAACACCAGTGAAAGAAAAAAGTTAAATTCTTATTAACATCAAAAATCTACAAATATACCTCCCTCCTAACATTCTCCAACAAGATAAAACAAAACTAAATCTTATCAAAAAACTAATCAATGACAATATAAATATTCAATTTTATATTATCAACTTGAACACACACTTATTTCCCTTAAGAATAGCGACCCCTGAAAATTTTCAGTAAGGAAACGAACATTTCTAAAAAACGACAACTCAATTAGTCTCATAAACGTTCCTTTTAACTCATCACATATACTTCAAAAAGCTGGCCTTGATTGCAATCTACTAGAAAAAAATTTTACAACAGACAACTACTCCATCAAAAACAGTGAAGATATACCCGATGTAGTAGGGCTTCATTTTGAAGCAATTCATTCTTCAAAACAGTGCAAACCTGACAATCTCGTTCACTTACAGGTGCAAGAATGCTTCAATAAGTTTTTAGAAACAAAAACTTAATTCGACAGCTTTCGAGCAACCAAAACAAGTTTTGATGCCATCAAACAAGCCAATAATTTAACCGAAGAACAAACAGGCAACTGCTTTATTCCTTTCGATGATCTCTCAGATATATTTTCCAATCTTAAAAGTAAACTGTCCTCAGGCTTAGACCAAATACCTAACATTATTCTGAAAAACTTATCCCAAGAACTAATTTCAGAATATTGCACACTATTCAACAACATGTTGAATAATGCCTATTTTCCTCCTATTTGGAAACTTTTTGAAAAATCTCCGACCAATTAGCTTGTTACCAAACATTAGTAAAGATTTTGAGGTCGTAATCAACATAAATATAAACAGGATCACTAAAACCAACAACTTAGTGAATTCTAAACAATTTGGTTTTAAATATAGACATTCAACTATACATGCAATTAACCTTGTGACCTCCGAAATTAACTGGAGCTGGAGTAAAAAACATGTCACAGGAGTTTGCTTCTTAGACATTGAAAAAGCTTTCGACAAAGTGTGGATCGAAGGCCTGATATCTAAACTCATAGGCGTTCTTTTCAATCTCTTTATACTTGACTTACTGCATAAAATAGACAATATCATAGCCTTTGCTGATGATATTGTCATTTGCCATCCAGACAGAACAATGAAGGATATTAACAGATTGTAGAAGATTTTGCAGCAAACTGGTATCTTAAAATAAATACAAAGAAATGCGAAATCATTTTGTTTCGTCCGCACATAAAAAAATGCAACTCAAATATCAGGAAAAATCTAAATATAATATCGAACGAAACCAGAATCCCTATTCAAACCACTGAGAGAGTCAAATATCTCGGTATTCACCTTGATACATTTCTATACTATAACGATCACATTAACCTCCAAGTCGAGAAGACCGCAAGAACTTTCCATATCTATAAAAAACTGTTTTCATCAAAACTACTATAGAAGAAAGTCAAAATATTAATATATCAAACCCTGGTAAGACCGATACTCACATATGGTTGCTCAATTTGGTACAACCTTTCACCTTTAACTCACACCACCTTTTTAGTCTGACTACCTTATTTTACTACTTTTAAGCCTTTTATTATAAACAAAATCTTGCATCGTTTTTGTTCCCTTTTTCCCTGCATCAAAGATATAAAATATTTTAATAACTTCTAAGTTAAAACAAAATGAATTTCAATACTAAGGAAAAGTTACTCGACATCAGATAATATAGGTACTTGAGAGCTCGTCTAGAGACATTGTACGACACATCATTACTATACTAATACTATTGTTTATTGTACATAGTACTTAATATTATTAATTGGAAACAAATAAACAAATATAAAAAACAAACAAAAAATGAATAAATGGTGACATTCAAAGCGACAATTCCAGTCTACATAGGGCAAATATTGCAGGTGGGCCACAGAAAATAGTCGAGCGATGTTAGTGAATGTAGGAACCACGCGTGATGACGAAGTCTTCTAACTTCTCATCCAATAAGTACAGTGCACTCTATGCAGTTGGCAAGTGAGCTCCTTTTGAACTTACATATATAGAAGGCCTTTGCACGCCATTCTAAACCACGAAAAGTTTGTTACCATTGTCAATATCTGTTATTGACAGTGAGCTCACCTCCTTGCACATCTTCGAAAAAATATGGGTCGATAATGCAGCCAGATTAAAATCCGCACCAACAGAGACTTTTTCGTAGTGTAGAGGCAGCTGATGAAATCTGATATTTGTGCTTGTTTACTAGCCGCTCAGCCAGAGTCAATCACTGAAGATAATTTTCTCCACGATGCCAGGATGTAGCTTATGAAGTTTTTGCGAACAGTCCATTAATTTTGATAATAAATTTTAATAATTTCAACAGACTAGGGATGGCGCGTACATCCAGTGTGTGGGTAATTAACTGAGCTCCTTCTCAAATTTGGGGTGAGCGTTTTGAAGTTGTCTTACAAATGGAGAGGTCTACAGATTTCAACCGCCTCCCACCGGCAATAGTTTTTTATTGATGTGGTGTTTTTTTATTAGTTTTTTTATAAGGAGCTACATAAATATTCCAACTAAATTTACTATTACTCATCGCTTGCCGATAAATTTTCTCAATCAAACAATGAAATTTTGTAATTAAACAAAATTTATTTTTGGAAAAATATCGATAATCTTTCACGTATGTGCATAATTCACTATACAGTAGATTCTGTTTTTATGCGGTATATACGTTCCGCAAGAAACAGCATAAAAAAAGCTACCAATTCTATAGTAAAACTATAGATACGTTTCAAAAGTGCTAAGAACCGCATAAATCTGAAATAATGTAATAAAATCGCATAAAAAAGGGTACTAGTCCCATATTATAACTATAGATACGTTCCATAGACCGCATGAATCTGAAATAATTAAATAAAATCGCATAAACAAAAAATTTTATTTTTGAATATTATATCTTTATTTAAGAAACGTCAGAAACGAGAAATAAATGTGCATCAGAAATAGAATCAGACAATACCCGCATGTTGTGCATTCGTTTAGGATTTGGCGTAAAATCACTTTCGTCACTTGAGGAAATGTACACGTCTGATCTGGATGGTAATGCAGCCGGTTCCATACTTGTAGGGTTAGCATTTCTGATGTAATCTGTGATGAGTTTTTGCTTAGCTGGTTTATAATCTTGTTTATACAATTCCCGATAGATCGACATGCATTTTTTAATTTTTTTAAAAATCGCACTATTTCAAAACCGCATAAAAACAGAATCTACTGTAATTGATTCTACTTTTTGATTAAAACTTACTAAAAAAAATCATATGCCACAAAATTCTAGCAAAATTCGAGTGCACCTATTGAAACCCCTCTTATATGCCTTTATGCTTTTTGCTGTAAGGATGTACTAATGCTTGTGTGCATGCTTATTATCGTTTATAGAGTAATGCGTAATATGTAATTAAAAAACAATTTAAATTTATGCAAAGGGTAAAACGAGTGCTAACGAAACATCAGTAAGCAAAGCAACGCAAGGTTAGTTGGTGTGGAGTTGGTGGCGTTGGTAGTGCAACAGCAGCGCTCCGCAAGGATTTCTTGTCTCTGTAGTCATTACCGTAAATACCTTAAAGTGTGAGGGAGTGAGTGCACTTAAAACTCTTGAAACTCAAGCATTGTAGTTTTTGAGTAAAATAATTGCGAAAACAATTCATCGGCGTAAAATTTGCACATTTGCACTTAATTTAATTTGAAATGCAACGAAGTAGTGAAATATGCAAATGAGGAATTCCCGACGCTGACGAGCGAAAAGCCTTTGCGGCTCAACTACACACCCACTCACATCAGAACACATCGTATACAAATACAAATATATGCATATGTATACATATACACATTTGTATCCTTTCTATGTGAGCGAATACATTTGTATTCACATTTACAGTGGCAGCACGTGCGTTTGTATAATTGGGTTTTTGTTTTTTGATTCCAAAATTGTAGTTGGAGAGTACGATTTTGGAAAAGTTCTTACTAAATGGAAACGGAAAATCTCTTAAAATCTAGAAAAGTATGTATGAATACATATACGCGCTAGTATATAGTAAACAAATGGCATCCATTTGCTTGAATCGTAAATTGTTTGGCAATTAAAAGAAAAAAATCTGCTTTTGCAAACTGCAATTTAAGTTGGGCCTGCAAATAAGTGAGACAGCACACACACACACAGCAATTTCCATTTCATTAATCCAATTTGCATGAAAAAGTTGTAAATGAGAATTTATTGGAAACTGAGCAAATTATTTCCGAATATTGTTAAACTTTTTACTCGCATTTGTATCGGGTGTGTTTTTAGCTGCATGAGAACCATCGGTATCAATAACTATAGACTCACTGCTGAGAATGGCATACTGTGTTCACATTTCTATTCAGTAAGGTTTGGCAAGGCGTCATTAATCGGTTTATGCCATTAAAATGCTTCTAAACTGTAGAAATTCACTTTGAAAAAAAAAAATGAAAATGAATAAATCTGTTCGCGAATCTCATAGTTCACTTTTACGTCCGATTTACACGCTGGCGGCATCATGGAATTTTACGCTGAAATGTGGGCACTATCGAGCCGTGCTGACTGAATTTTTGTTTCCAAAAATTAAGCAACTAAATATCGACGAAATTTGGTTCCAACAAGACGGCGCAACTTGTCCTACAGCGCGCCTAGCAACCGATTTATTGCTATATTAAAGCCACCATTGAGGCCATACGAACAGGTTTATTGGAAAAAGTAGTCAAAAATTGGATTGATGGAATGGACCATGCAACTCGTAGTCACGGCGAATATGTGTCGAATATCATACTCAAAAAATAAATACCATGCAACTATCTGGTAGATTATGATAAAACAAATTCATTTCAAAAATATTTCTGTTTTGCATTATCATTTTAACTTCTTAAGCTCTTAAAAAACACCCGATATAAAGTATTGAGTTTATATATATATTATATGTTACGTATGAAGTATGTGTAATAAACACTGGCGGATGCAGAAGCTTGCTAAGAAGGGTTGAACTTTGCTAAAATTATTCTAAAACCCATGACACAATAATTTTTAGAAGGTATGTTGAGTTCAAAATTTTTGGCATAAGCAGTGTCTGTTGACAAACACGCGATGTTGCCACTGTCCCGCGATGCCCCCATGTTCAATGGGATTTTCACGCATTTTTACTTATAACTGGTAATCCCAATTTTATTACGAGTTTAATACACACTTACTACAGCTAATCACATCAATAAAAATCATATAAACGCAAAGGCAAGAGTGCAATGTTTTGTGTACTTCTTGACGTTAGGCTAGGTTAGGTTGACCTGGCTGGCTGAAAGCCATCACATACACCTATTCGTCCTTATTTATACCAGATGGAGCTTAACCCTTACGGTTCCTTGTAGTAGGCTTCTTGTAATACCACAAGCCTGCCTATTTTGCGAATCTAAGTAAGCTCTGAAGCTCTAACCTCTCTTCTTGTAGAGCTCCTAAACATTTCATTCAGGTTCAAGCTAATGCAGCGCAAGAACATAGAAGGTTTTATAAAGTTTCCCTCCCTTCTATGTAGTTCAAATCTGCAAAATCTGCAGCTATCGTTGTTTGCGATTCCAATTTTGTATGCGTGTGCCGCCAACAAATCGTGACCTGTCAGTATATTTCCGATAGTTCTACTTTCCTTTCTAGACAGGCCTAGTACGAATCTGGCGTATTTATCTGCATTCTGCGTATACATGATTTACGTCGTTTTACAAGTGGCTAGATTATTCCATCTCCTGTCTATCCGTATTTTCATGTTCGCAGCGTTGTTTGCCATTGTATTGGTATGTATATAGGTTTCAGTATGTCGTTTTCTTGTTCGATTTGTATGTAAACAGTGCTTTTGGCAATCTCATCTACAATTTCGTTTCCTACAATGCTTTTATGTCCGGGTACCCAATGGATGTGTAACCGTCTGTCTGCGGCTAGTCTCTCTATTCCCTCGTCATAATAACGTTTTTAGATGAAATTTCATATGAGTTTATTGCTGGTGCTATTTTTGCAGCCTTTCCTAAAGCAAATACTTCTGCTTGAAAAATACTGCAATGGTCAGGAACCTTAATTCGCCGCTTGATGTCGAGATCTGCGCAATAAATCCCTGTAACTACTCCGTCCATCATTTTCGAGCCGTCGGTAAATATATTAAGCATAGAGGATAGGTTTCATACCTCTTTTCCACCCATCTTCTTTTATTGTTGGTCGGAAACTCTTCGCCCAATTGTATTTCGGAGCCATATAATCTGTATTGGTCCGATAACTCATACCTATTGAGCTATGTCCGAATATTTTACAGGTAAATGCTCCCGTTGCGTTAAGTCGTACTGCAGATCTAGCTGCTGGACCTTCTACCACATCTTAAAATCGAATCTTCACTTTTTTCCAAATTATCTGAGAAAAGATTTTACTAGTGTTCAGTTCACAAAATCCATGAAATTTTGTGAGCTGTATACCCAAAAAAAAAACGAAATCGTGAGATGTGTATAAAATACCTATATATTTTGTTTATTTTACTTTTTTTCATTGACTTCATTATTTATTGCTTCCTCCAATTAACATTTAGAATATTTGAAAACTTATTTTAAAATATTATTAAAGCATCTTTCTGGTCTAGAGACTTGAAAATTGAAGGCGTTGAAAATTGAAAAAAAACAATCGGTATTAATTGAAAATCGTTTTTATTCATTAGATCAATTATTTATTTACAAAAAAATATATTTTTTTTTCGATAACAATAATAAAAAAACATTGCTTCCTCTAACGTAACCACTGGCGTAACTGATTGGACTGCTCAGATACGTTCGGCCGATTATTCATTAGATGATATGTCGCTATGGTGGGTAGCAGATTTACAAAAAAAAACAAAAAAAAATTTCTATATATAATATTTTGCCTGTTTATTATATTAGAAAAACAAAAAAACAAATAAGGGATTTTTTTTTCACGTTCTCTCTCTTAAAAAAAAAATAGAAAAATTGATTATAAAATTATAATTCTGCTACCCGGGAGAGCCACAAGTCTACTCAATGACATATTAAAAATTTAAATCAATCGGTTCAGTACCGCCAACTCGGAAAAAATAGTTTCGAGAAAAACACGGTTAACGTGCTAACGTGGCGTCGGACTCCAAACTGGTCTCGTTTTCAAGGACTGCAACGTCTAAACTACAACGAATTTCAATATAAAAATTTGCAAGTATATTTTTGAAAGTATAAACTATCATAATATGAAAAAAATCGATTTTTGGAAATTCTAGACCAGAAAGGTGCCTTAATGCAATCATAACATATTTTAAAATACTGTATATGAATTTATCATTCCACTGATTGATCAGACATCAGAAAAATACTCTTACGGAGTATGGTAATGCTTCTAATTCAAGCCAGCCTAACTAGGTAAACTAATTCGGTTAACGTCATCCACTGTTTCTAGGTATGTCAAGCGTCGCTTAGAGAACAGTACGTGTTAGAGCTCTGTTAGCCAAGACTTACGACTTAACTTGGTTTCCATAGAATCTTGGAGATGATTACTCAGCACGTCATCACGATTGCACCAGCTATAACAGTTTTTTATTGCACTTATTTACAATGTTTTATTTTGTTTACTTGTTTACTTAACGTCTCGACACTAAATGTTTGATGACTTTCAATGGTGAATTTCAATGAAATTGGCTGTCACCATTGCAAACTACATGAAGTTGGCAATTCAGGTTATGAAATATCAAATATTTTAAGTCATAGGTGAAATGGTTAAAGTGCCAGTCTGGCACTCCTCAGGCAGCACTGAAGCGCCGTTTTGATACCATTATGAGACCTCCAACAGGCAGATATCTAGAGTCAGCCAGAGCTACTGATGTAATGGAGAAGATTGGTGGGATTTAGGTTGGCGCACTGCCCCAGGCTGTCGAAGAAAGGAGCACCCAGGGATCTTAGTCGTCTAGCTGCCAAACCCGGTCATTTACAGAGAAAATGCTCTAAAGTCTCCTTTTCTGAAAGGTCCCCACAGCTTCTGCAATGGGGGTTAAATGGTAACCCTAGCTTTTCCGCGTGTGTGCCGATCGTCCAGTGATTGGTAAATACAGCTACGAGTTTGGAAATTGAATGGCGAGGAGTTCAAAGACTTTCTGAGTCCTTCGTATTTGGACGAATTTTATTTAAAATAGGTAAACAAGTGATATGGCAGCATGATTCCCTCTCACCTCTCAATTTATATAAAACATATAACTTAGGAATTTAAAATCTATAGCTCCATGTTTTCTAAGTTAATTGTCGTGTAGGGTAATCAACATGTGTTGGCCTAAGTTAAGCTTCACCCCAAGAGCAGACAATTTGAAATACTTTGCAACTATAACCTTACAACTATTCAACGGAAGCAGCATTTCATTGTTTTTAACATTTTTTATGATGAAAATTAAAAAAAATTTTAACTCTTAACCATGTATGCAGTAAAACACTAATTTTTGTTCTATACCTATTTATTAATTTATAAGTAGAATTAAGATCTGTCAGTTCTTTTGGTTGCGTCATATTTGTTATCCGCATAAGTCCGGTTAGTCACTATACTTACGGACATACACCGTTCGTCACGTCCGTCATTTCACACATGTAAAATGTGGATTTTTTGATTAAATTGGTACCACAAATAACACCATTTCTGTAGATGGTTAACATGGCGGATAACAAGAAGTTTTTTTTACTGTATATAAATTATTGTATTGTGCTAAGACCTAAAAAACTGAAAGTCCTCTCACTAGAAATTTTTTGGAATTTCGGACTATGAATAAGTTCGTGCGGTTTTTTTTCGAAATTTGAAACTTTATTGACGTAAAATGGTTACAAATTTAATATTCAAAGTATTGTCCATCGCTTACTACTACTTTTTCCCATCTTTCTGGCAATTCACGGATTCCCTTTGTGAAAAATTCGGTCGGTTTTGCCGCAATCCACGAATCGATCCATTTTTTGACTTCATCGTAATTACGGAAGTGCTGGTCAGCCAGGCCATGTTGCATCGATCGGAAGAGATAGTAATCGGATGGCGCAAGGTCTGGACTATACGGCGGGTGGGGTAGGACATCCCATTTGAGCGTTTCTAAGTATGTTTTGACCACTTGTGCAACATGTGGCCGAGCATTGTCATGTTGCAAAATAACTTTGTCGTGTCTATCGGCGTATTGCGGCCGTTTTTCTCGCAGTGCTCGGCTCAAACGCATCAATTGTCGTCGGTAGACATCCCCCGTAATCGTTTCATTCGGTTTCAGTAGCTCATAATACACAACACCCAGCTAGTCCCACCAGATACACAGCATAACCTTCAGGCCATGAATATTCTGCGCCGACGTCGATGTTGAAGCATGGACAGGGTATCCATACGTTGCCCGACGTTTTGGATTGTCGTAATGGACCCACTTTTCATCGCCAGTCACAATTCGATGCAAAAAACCCTTTCTTTTGTGCCGTTGAAGCAGTTGTTCGCATGCCATAAAACGGCGTTCAACGTCTCTTGGCTTCAATTCATACGGCACCCAATGGCCTACCTTTCGGATCATTCCCATGGCTTTTAAACGTTTGGAAATGGTTGATTGATCAACTCCCAAAGTTTTTGCAACCTCTTCTTGCGTTTGAGCCGGATCTTGATCGAGCAATTCCTCCAATTCGGTATCCATGAACTTTGGCGGCGCACCCTCGCGTTCTTCGTCTTCCAAGCCAAAATCACCACTTTTAAAGCGTGCAAACCACTTCTGGCACGTTCGCTCAGCTAGAGCATGCTCACCATAAACTTCCACCAAGATACGATGACTTTCGGCTGCTTTTTTCTTCATATTAAAATAATGAAGAAGAATTCCCCGCAAAGACACATTATTTGGCACGAAATTCGACATTTTCAAGTGTGGTAAAAATATTGTTGTTTACGCTTCAAATAAAAAACTTATACTGACGTTTGTGCCTTACGACAGTAGCTCTCCAATGAATGTTTGGAAATGTGGATCGATGGAATAATAATCAAGTTACGCCATCTGTTGTAAAACCGCACGAACTTATTCATAGTCCTATATAAAATTTTGTTTGCTGTGGCCCTAAACATATTGGCCCTTAGTTTTAGATAAACTAAAAGCAGGTTTTAACGACTACAAATAGGATCTAAAATGAATTTTCTAAAAGTAGCGTGAAATTAAGCACCCTATCCAAATTTTTCTAATTTTTGCAAATGTCGTCTTACCTCAATCATATTTGGCACTTGAGACAGCTGTAGTGTACAGACAGTCAAGCAATGGAGGCCGTGAATTTCAAAATAAAGACCTCTATTTTTATTTAGTAAAAGAGTTATTCAAAAACAAAATTTATAAACTAATTTGCGCTGCTTTATTGTTGAAAAAAGTACTTATTAACTCCATGTTCTTACAATTTTTAAGGCTGGTTTTTTTCATAATAATTTTATAAAATTTAAATATATATTAAAATACAATCAAATAAAAGGAAAGCATTACGAAATTTTGCGATATAATCGTGGCAAAAAAAAAAACAAATAAGTAGAAGCCGTATGAGCTTGTTGAATTAGGTAATAATACGATCACATATGCATTAATCACCTCTAAATCCACCAAATTAATCTAACCGTTAAAATATGGCAGATCACCTGCAAAATTGACAATCAGTCGTCAGAACTGCTTTGAGAGATTTTTCTTCATAGAAATTATTTTGGTGGAATATTTCGGTCTTTTTGATTTCTTTAATTATTATTAACGATATGAAGAAAAAAGGATACATTGCGCAATTAATTGGCTGCTAATAATAAACAGTGGGAGGAAATCCGTATGCGACGTTTACTGAATACTGCTTTTATTAGAATTATGTTTACAGACCTGTTTTCTTTGCCGGCATAATAATAAGTATAATAAAATGTAAGTTTAAAGTTGCGAAAAAATTCCGTTGATTTCTTATAACTTTTTCCTTGACGGTGCTGCGTATTATTTCCATATAAAAAAGTGCATTCGTTATATTATCACAAAAAGTAGAGCGAATTCAATAAAAATATTATTGTTCTCGTATTAAGAATATCAATATAACATAGAATAGACTAATAAATCCTACTCTGAGGATTCAGTGTTCGACTGTGTAATTTTATACCATCTCTGCAACGATTTTCCGAAAGCTCTTCAAAATTCTATCTAATCAATTTTTGTCGAATTGTTAGCGAAGTCTTTTCCCACATTTAATTCTTCATGTAAAATATAGAGTGCTCGTTGATATGAGGTACCATGGTATCAATAATTTCACGCTTAAGCATAGTACTAAGTTCGCGTTTCACATGAAATGGTGCCAAATCCACACAAGATGCATTGCCGTGAAATATGCGTGAAATTTCGTATGTATCTTACGACAAAGTAGTATACCAGCAACATTTTTCACACCTACTTAAAATGCACACATCATTTAAAATTGACCGAACACCGACAGTAGGAATTTTTAAGCAAAACGTTTTCGCAATGAGTATTATTAAATCTTCCTTATATTTTTTGTGTCAATATATGGGTTTTCCAAACAGAGATGTCATTTTGATATTCAAAGAAAAATGCTACTTTTAATATAAATGATCGGATGTTTATTTCATTATAAAGTGGAAGGTATGCCGTTAATAGTGGAAAACAACATCTGGCAAACGACCACCACGACCGCGCTTACAGGACAATATCCTTTTCATGAAATTTTCCATAACCGGATTGCAAAGTGGCTGCCCTATATCCTCGATAGCCTCACGAATTCCATCCTTCTGCTCTTGAATCGACCCTGGGCTGTTGGCGTAGACCTTCACGTGGCCCCAAATAAAAAAGTCACCTGGTGTGAAATCACAAGATCTCGGTGGCCAATTGTGATAACACGGAAAATTTTCCGGTGAAAGATCAATGGTTTCGTTGCTTGTGTGTCTCGTAGCGCCGACTTGTTGAAAATAATCGTTGTCCAGATCAATACCATCCAATTCCGGCCATTAAAAATCGTTCATCATCTCTTGATAGCGTAATCCATTCATCAATAACACCTGTTATTGGAAAACCCTTTATTTATAATTGAAAACACTTTGCTTACCAAAATTTGCTAATTGTTACTGGGGTGATGCTTATAAATTTGACGTTTCTTGAACATTTCACGACAAGCCAAGTGCATGTTGCTGGCGAAATTTCACGGCTGTTAAGTTAATACTAATCCTTAGTCAAACTTACTTATGTACTTGTACTATGGTATATGTTATTGAACTTATTGGACGTGCATGTACGACCAGATTTAAACTCTAAATTCCTTCGATGAAATGAAATTGCACATATCTTTAATACTTGCTCTATTTTTCTATGAATTTCTTCCAAAACAAGGAATTTTATCCCTGTGAGACCTAGGGCTCTTTTCATCGTAAAAAATTACACTGAGACGCCGACTTCAAATAACTTGCAAAGAAAGAGTGAATGAGTAGATCTAAATAAAATATTTTATGTGTCCAAATGAAATCGAAAGTATTAAAATGGCGTATAAATTTGAATTCCTTTACTGGTTAGTAGGTGTTGCTTTCAATAATTTTCAAGTCACCTCCAAAAAGTGGAGCATCTACCGCATGTCTTGGCGAAATGTTTGTTAGACTGGCTTGTGAGTGAATAACAATCACACAAAGCTGGGATCTTGTTACAAAATGGGTTTGCCGCATTTGAGGATTAAAAAAATCAGCGGGTTATTATGCAGAAACCAATGCATCCGCAGAGAGTATCCGATGACTGAATGGCATTGGCGAGAGGTGGAATCAATTGTACGATTTCTGAAAATACCAAGCTACAACTTCTTGTAGACTGAAGTAGAAGGCATGGGCTCTACTTTTTGCGCAGTCCGTAATTGTGTTGTCCGCCAAACAATAGTAGGATGGTCTCACATATTGTTTGGAAAGAAATAGCTGGAGTAGTTGCAAGACGATGAAATTTCGCACTTTCGTTGGGATTGGACAAGTTAGGGAATTATGAAAATGTGGCAAATATCTCTTTAATGTATATACTGCAAAATACCTCCATAAAAGAAAAAACATAAATAAAAAAAAGTTTACAATGTGATGTAATTCCAAATTTCTTATAGAAATTATATAAGGATCAAAATTTGCTAGTAGCCAACTTCTTGGAAAGCAATAGTCTGTACTTTCTGTAATCGCTGCGAAATCTTTCTTTCCCTTACAGTAGCTTCTTCAAATGTAAGCGTCTCGTTTTTTAACTCGATAAATTCAGTCAACGAATTTATATTCGGATCACAATTTCTAAGTTTTCACCTGAGACAGCGGAGGGCGGAGAGAAGCGTCAAGGTCGTCAGTTATAATGTCCTATTTTTGCTTAGCTATATTTATTAAAATAAATATTTGCCCGATGGCATTGATTTTTTCTCTATTTTGACAAGTAAATGCTATACTTTCATCTAAACCTACAATAAAAGCAATCATAAAAAATGTTATTAGAAACATACATTCCTCAGTTGAATAAAAATCTCAAAGAGTTTGCTAAAATAAAATTTTACTGACTCCTGCTATTATTTTGTATAAAATAATCAATTTCGTAAAAAGCTATAATAAATGTCTGTCACCCAAATATTGCTTTATAAGGTTAAATAAATCAAATATAAAAATGGAATGTTTACCGCATAGGCGGATGCCAAGTGACTGCCTGATGGTGTGATGTGATCCATAATCCGATAACTATTCAAAACCAAAAAAAAAAAATTAAAAAAAATGGTGACCAATTTTCAACCAACTTAAGCCACCAAATACCCCTTCAGTTACGACCTTGGTTATATGTGTGTGTGAATGCATATATTATGCAAAAACACAGAAAAATGTAATTGTGTACAAAAGTTATTTTGAAAAATCTGTGTATGTTTATGTCAGATCTTGACAGAAATAAATGCATATAAAATAAAATAAAATAAATCAAATGAAATTCTCTGTTTTTAATGGTTAACAATACAAAAATTTCAACTATTTGTCACCCGCCTCCTTCTCTTACTGTTATTTGCATTGCCATTGCAGGGTAAGTCAACACCAAACTGCAAGTAAAATCCAAGCGAAGGCTCTAGAGCACACACACACACAAATGCATACATAAATAACCTGACAGTACGTAAGTGCATTTATTTTACAAAATTTTGTTGCAATTCGGGCTAAATAAAGTATTTCCTCACATCTATGCATATTCATCAGTAATATTAATAGGCTATTTCAAGTGAGTAATTAGCATTTTCCCCCAACTTTTTTGTAAATTGACTGTTTTGAGTGCGGAATGTATATGTATGTGTGTTAAATATAATATAATTCGAGCGGAGTTATGTGGGCAATTCTTTGAATATGCATGAATGTTTTTCGTAGGATGTGTGGACTTTTAGATCGTTTCATAACTAATTTCTTCGCACATACATATGTTACAAATTTGGCCTTAAAGTTATTAACACAGGTTTTAAAATGTATGAATTTTGGACATATACATATACGAGGTGTGTTCAAAAAGTATCCCGAATTTTGTAGGTTACGCAGGTTACGTATGTATATTCGAATTTCAATTTTTTTTGGCAATATGTTGGTACTCATGTCTCTCACTCATGCCGACGAGTTCGACCACTTTGAATGTTCAGTTAATTGTTGGCAGCTGCTTTGCTTGCACGTGTTTCGGCTCGTCTTCGATTTTTACCTATTCAAAAAGATGGATCAAAAAGCCTGTGTCAAATTTTGTGTGAAAAACGAAATTAAGTGCGCGGATGCATTCCGAATGTTGACTGTGTCATACGGAGAAGCTACTTTGGACCAAAGTAACGTTCATCGGTGGTACAAAATGTTCTCAAAAGGCCGAGAAGATGTCCGAGAAGATGTGAACGACGAAAAGCGTGCCGGTCGCCCGAGCACTCCAACAACAGACGGAAAAATTGAAGAAGTGAAGAAAATGGTATTGGCCAATCGTCGAATCACCGTTAGAGAAGTTGTTGAGGACCTAGACATATCGATTGGCTCGTGCCATCCGATTTTTTTCAATGTTTTGGGCATGAGACGGGTCGCCGCAAAATTCGTACCAAAAATGCTCAATTTCAACCAAAAGCAGCATCACATGAACATTGCTAATGAAATGTTGGACTCTATCCCCGACGACCCAAATTTCCTCTATAGGGTCATAACTCGTGGCAAATCGTAGGCTTATGGTTATGACGCGGAAATCAAAGCTCAATCATCTCAATGGAAGCTGCCGCATGAACCAAGACCGAAAAAAGCGCCCCAGTTCGGTCGAATTTAAAAGTTTTGCTTACCGTTTTCTTCGATTGCAGAGGCGTTTTGCATTATGAGTTCTTGCCACAGGGTAAAACGGTGAATAAGGAATATTATCTGCAAGTTATGCGTAATTTGCGCGAAGCAATCCGCCAGCAACGCCCGGATTTGTGGAAGAAGAAAAATTGGCTCTTGCATCACGATAACACGCCTGCTCACACATCGTTGCTTGTGCGCCAATTTTTATCCAAAAACCACACACTAGTGATGCCACAGCCACCGTTTTCCCTAGATCTGGCCTCCTGTGACTTTTTCTTGTTCCCGAAATTGAAGAGGCTCATGAAAGGACGACGCTACGCTGCGATTGACGAGATAAAGACGACATCGAAGGAGGAGCTGAAGAAGATAAAAAAATGATTTTTTGAAGTGCTTTGAAGTTTGGGAAAAACGTTACCACAAGTTCATAATATCGCATGGGGATTACTTTGAAGGGGACCAAATAGATATGAATGAATAAATAAATAATTTTTGAAAAAACACAAAATTCGCTATACTTTTTGAAGACAAGTCTAGATGTTTCTCTGCAAATGGAGTGATCTATAATTTTGTATTGTCTCCGAACGGTAGATGGTTTTTTCATGGCCGAAATACATGATTGCCATTGCCTGTGGAGGGGTAGCAGCCACAAGAAAAATACCCACACTGGGTTTCGAACCGATGTACTATCGAATGATAGTAATAATCAATCTCATTAGACTACAACGCAAATTGAAGAAAGAAGATGGCGTCTTCTCAAAATCGCTACTTTATATTTCGCGATTTTGACAAGTGTAACGTCAGGTACAGGGTTGTAGTTTGTTTATTTCTAACATCTGGAAATACGCTTTATGCTTTCTTATGCCAGTGTGGAGCTTGCGCACTTTTTATGCAAATGTGGCCAACATTAAAAGAAAGTGTACACCATTATTTCATTATCCAAATCAGACCAACAATATTCCCCATCGCTTTTAGAGGCCGACTTCTAGACCACTTTGCTATTTCAAAAAAGCACCCGTAAAATTCAGAAAAATGCATGCAATTTTTATTTAAATCGATAGAACAATCCATATAATTTATTGTTTGAAGATTATTTCATGCAAATGTTGACGGCGACTGCCCTTCAAATGGTCCATCCGCTTAGTCCAATTTTGGCATACCCTTTCCAATGTTTTGGCCGGTATCTCACATATAAATGCTTTAATGTTGCCTTCTAATACGTTAATTGAAGCAGGCTTGTCTGAATAGACATGAGCTTTAACAAAGCCCCACAAAAAAAAATCTAAAGGCGTTATATCGCACGATCTGGGTGGCCAATTGACAGGTCCCGAACGTGAAATAAAATGTTCACCGAACTCGCCTCTCAACAAGTCCATTGTTACGCGTGCTGTGTGGCATGTGGCACCGTCTTGCTGAAACCACATGTCATGCAAGTCAAGCTCTTGCTCTTTGGGGGAAAAAACGTTGGATATCATTTCACGGTAGCGCTCACCATTCACAGTTACGTTACGATTCGCAGCATCTTTGAAGAAGTACGGTCCATTGATAACTCCAGCCCATAAAACGCACCAAACTGTGACCTTTCCTGGATACATTTGTAGCTCTTGCAATTCTTCTGGCTGATCTTCACTCCAAAATCGACAAGTCTGCTTATTTACGTACCCATTGATCCAAAAATAAGCTTCGTCGGTGAACACAATTTTTCGACTTCAAACTTTCTTAACAGAACACGCATTTTTATAATAAAATGCAATGATTTGCAAGCGTTGTTCGTTGTAAGACGATTCATGGTTAAATTATGGACCAAACTGAAGATGGTTGACAGTGAAACAAAACACGAAACGTGCGTCAGCTATTTAAACCAACTGTTTAAAAAGATAATAGCTGAAAAATCACCCGTTATATATATATATAGATTCGGTCAAAAAAGTACCGGGAATTGTTCAATAAAACGCAAAATAATTGTTTAAGCTTCAAAATTTATTTGTCGCCTTCAAAATGGGCTCCATTCGAGGCAATACACATATGCCAACGATTAGTCCAGTCATCAAGTCACCCCTTCAACGTATTTGAAGAAATATTTTTCAGCTCCTTCAGCGAATTCCCCTTAATGGCCTTTTTTGGCGAAAAAAGTGTTCACAATATGGACCTTGTGAGACGGTGCGTCCATGCGTTTTCTTTCCACAAATTGGCCCGTTTCCTATGCATAATCTCTTTCAAACGTCGCATAACTGCCGAATAATATTTTTTATTTACTGTAGAGCCATTTAGAGCGATGTCCGAGTGCACAACTCTATGACAATCAAAGAAAACGAGTAGCATGACATTCACTTCTGACCGATTATGACGTGGGCTTTTGGGTTTCGGCTCATGTGGACAGCGCCATTCAGCCACTTGCTGATTGGTTTGCATGTCAAACTCATATACCCACGTCTCATCACCTGTTATGATGCGATGATGCCCTGGATAAACGTTGGATCCGAATTCACTTGCTCAAGTATGTGTTCGGCCACCTTCTTCCGATGAATTTTTTGAAAGAAATTAATCTTTCTTAGAACGAGTCCAGCAGCCACTAGTCCAATTGATGGTGTCAAATGTTGCGAATTGATTCGTGAGACACGCTCACGAGCTACATCCCTCAATGATGGTTTTCCCGCACCATTTCCTTGACTTTGTCGAGATTTTTCTCCGTTGAAGACGTTGATGGGCGACCAGATCGGAGCAAAATTTCCACGCCTTGTCGGCCCTCTGTAAAAGCCTTATATCACTCGTAGACCCGTGTTTTTGATAAAGCACACTCGCCATAGGCTTTCTGCAACATTTTCAACAAATCGGCACATGAAATTCCGTTCAAAACTCAAATTTCAAGACAAATTCTTTGTTCGATATTTTTATCGATAGTGAAAAACGCAGAGCACACCTGCGGTTTACTGATTTAATTAAATGCCAAAAATAAGCTAATTGACAGATCATGTCAAACTCCTCGACTCTTAGATGACAATTGTACTAACATTCCAACAAAAAAATTTAGACATACTATATGTGTAACGCGCGCTTTTTAGATGAACAATGCCCTATTTTGACAGAATGTATATGTATGTATAATTGGCACTTATACTGTTTTTGGGTGTTTGGCCGAGCTTCTCCTCCTATTTGTGGCGTGCGTCTTGATGTTTTTCCACATTGCTACAAGGCAACTGACAGCTGTATCGCAAAGTTTGACATTTTTTGGCTTTTACGTACTCAGAACGTTTTGAAATACCAGCGCTATTTGTGTTGTTTACAGTAACTTAAAAGATTCATCTCGGTCCAAAAATGGAATTAAATCGTGAACATTTTCGTGCGATTATTTTTTACAACTTTCGACGTGGATTAACTCAGCAACATTGCATGGATGAACTTAATTCATGTTTTGGCGATGAAGCTCCACCAAGGACCAGTGTTTATGGATGGTATGGTGAATTCAATCATGGTCGTAGTTCACTCCAAGACGAATTTCGTGAAGGTCGTCCAAAATCAGTTGTTGTTCCGAAAACCACTGATGCGTGCGCGAACTGATATTGCAAGATCGTCATGTGACCTATCGTGAGATTGAGACAATCTTAGGCATTAGTGGGACCAGCATACATTCAATTTTGCATAAACATTTGACTGTCAAAAAAATTTGTTCGCGTTGGATCCCACACAATTTGTCAATCGCTCAAAAAAAGGCTCGTGTGGATTGGTCGTATTGTTACTCTACCAAAAAATTAAAGTGGAATTAAAAAAGATAAATATTGTTGTAATGGCGAAGTTTCACGATCTGACTGGCAGTAATAGCGAACTAGATGTCAAAACCAAAACATGAATTAGCATACGAGCCGCCAGATCTAGAAATTACGATAGTTATTAGGAACATGTATGATATATACGAGTATGTCTGAACCTCTCCATATCAATTTACTAATTGATCGATTTCTGTTGTCTCTGGCATCATTACATAATCGGCATGTGGTCTGACCAAATCTGTTTGCCTACTTTAAAATTATCCCCATAACTCAAGGGATTCTGATCCACTGCGCAAATGTAATTTGCATTTATCGACTTGTCCTTAGATTTTCGGTGTCATAGCCTGCCTTTAATAGATTTGTGTACATTTTTTAAATTTCTTGTGGTATTTCGCCAATTCTTACTTTATAGTACCCAATAGTAATTATGTTACATAGTTATAAAAATGGTCCTCATGGGTATAAAAAGGGGATTAAAAGTAGAAGGTCATCTGTAAATAAAGCTCCAAAACATTATCAGCTTTTTACTCATTATTGCTATTATAGGTATTTTATGCTTTACGAACAGTGCCCAGGTACTCGCTAAGCTGAGAAACTAGAAACCATGTATGCAAATTCTACTGAGCCCTCACATCTTATGAAAGCTAGGTTGTTGTATGGAAAATTACCATTAAGTCTATGCAAAATCTTCAAGCTAACAACAGTACATATTCCTTGTTTGCAGTATTAAACACACTTGGCTACGGTCGCTTAGCCAAATTTAATTTGATGAGAAACAAATAAACGCCGCGTCGCGTCGGTCCACTTCAGAAAATATGTATAAATTTGTTCATACATACTTATAGATATAATCATGATGCGAGGCAGTTATCCAAATCCCTAAAAAACACAATTCGTTGATAGTTATACCTGTGTGTGTGTGTATGTCTGTTTGTATAAATGCCGGTTGGTGACTATAGGTAACTTTTATTATGACAATGAGATTTTACATTTTCCAATTATTTCAAAATGTGTGCATATATACATACATAAATAGGTACATATACATAGCCATAGATAAATACGTATAACTGAGGTTGCCATGTACAAAGAGCTTTTCCCATTTCCTCGCGTAAATATTGAATCAGAACGAGACCCAGCGTATTTATCTTTCAAATTGTCGACAAACAACATAAAAACTGGAACCAATTGCACAATTCGACAATGGGGAGCTTCTCGCTTGTAATTTCGTGGGAAATATTGACACTCACAATTAATATTCTTTTAAATGCTTAAAAGCTGAGTGGGAAGGACGCCTTGTTTGCGTATTTTAATTGGGAAATTAGTGACATCCTACGAGCTAACAAAAACCAAGAGGGTGTGGAGCTTAAGAATAAAAATTTAAATAACATTAAAAAACTAGTTCGATGTATTTTCCTCAATAGGAGTATATTTTCAGCAGCCAGTTTTAGTTAATAGGTTGAAAATTGGTGTTGTTATAAAGGTGGAACAAACCATTGAAAGCCGAAAAGTGTGGGACTTGCCTTTCATCGCACTAAAAACCCATCCCCAGACTGTTTCTCTCCTTCTATCGTTAAATATTACTTCGCGGAGGGGGAACGATTAAGAAGTAAGTAAGTATACCAAGAACATCCAAGGAATTTAAAAATTCTGTGGGATAATTTATCACTTCGTCCTGATTCATGATGCTGTTAATGGATTTGTATATAATAGAATCGCCTGTAATTTTCTTCAATTGCGTCCTTTTCTAAGGTATTTGATGCAGTGTTGGTTATATCGGTTGCTGATATCCGACACATGGGTGTTCACTACGGCTTGTAACTCGGTTCATACGATCAGTCCAATAAATCGATTGCTAAGCGTGCTGATTAGCAAGTTGCGCCTTCTTGTTGAAACCAAATGTTGTCGTTTAGCTGATAATTTTTGGAAACAAAAATTCAGTCAGTATCGCTCAAATCACTCACCATTCACCGTAACGGCAGCTCCTTCCTCATTCTCGGCGTTAAGCGATTCATAAATGGTATTTTCCTTGCCAATCCTTACTTACTAAAAATGCCAGAACAGTTTTCCATGCTCAGCTGTCAAACCTTAGTTTTCGATATCGATAGCTAAAAATACCCTATATTTCGGTATTTTGTTAGGAATTTCTGATAGTTTCTTGTGACAATCCCTTGATCTTGAGTTGGTATTATTGTTATCAACATTGGGCCTAATTCAAGGATTTAGGTAATGCCTTTTAATCCTACCTCCAAGAGAAATTCATCGTGTGCCTTGCAGTTTAATTCTCTATGCTGTAAAATCATCAGATGTCACCTGAATAAATTCCTAGTTTAGACAGATGATAGCTCAGCATGCAATACTGAGTCACAGAATTCGTATTAAGATAATACTTAAGTTGTTCTTAGATTGGCCGATGCATTCCTTCACGGTTACGAGGATTCAGAATTACTTTTGAGTGTCTCAAACCAGGTAGATTGTGCTGGTATAAAGTAACTCCCTATGAGTATTCTGAATCTGGTATGTTGTCCCAGTAAGATTTCTTTCGATATTCTCTCTGGTTTAGAAGTTAAATGGTTGTTTAAAATGCAAGTGCATTTCCACTCTCCTTCTTCTTAATTGGCGAGGTAACCGCTTACGCGATTTTAGCCGAATTTAACAAAGCGCGCTAGTCGTTTCTTACTCGTGTCGTGCTAACCGGCGCCAGTTGCGCACACCAAGTGAAGCCAAGCCCTTGTCCACCTGATCTTTTCGACGCAGAGGAGGCCTTCCTCTTCCGCTACTACCACCAGCTGGTACTGCATCGAATACTTTCAGGGCCGAAGCGTTTCTATCTATTCGGACAACATGCCCCATCCAACGAAGCCTCTGGATCTTTATTCGCTGCACTTTGTTTATGTCGCCGTAAAGCTTATACAGCTCACTTGTTGGTAAGAGAGATTCTACGTTGGATTTCCATTGACATTATTATATGTAGGTGTTAAAGCTGGTCCCTAAATAAACGAAGTTTTTTACAACCTCGAAGTCATAACTGTCAATAGAGACGTGGGTGCCGATACGCGGATAAGCTGACTGGTTGTTTGATGATAGGAAGTGCTCAGTTTTGTCCTCGTTCACCACCAGACCCATTAACTTTGCCTCTTTATCCAGTTTGGAGAAGGCAGAACTAACAGTGGTATTGATAAGGCCGAGGAAGTCAATATCATCGGCATACGCCTGCAATTGTACTCTCTTATAAAAAATTTTGCCTGAGCGATTAAGTTCCGTGGCTCACACGATCCTCTCCACCATCAGGTTAAAGAAGTCACACGACAGCGAGTCACCCTGTCTGAAACCTCGTTTGGTATCAAACGGCTCGGAGCGGTCTTTCCCAATTCTGACGGCGCTGCTGATATTGAGCAACGTCATCTTTCATAGCCGTATTAGTTTTGCGGGGATACCAAATTCAGACATCGCGGCATATAGGTAACTTTTTTTCGTACTGGCGAATGCAGCTTTGAAGTCGACGAAAAGATGATGTGTGTCGATTCTCCTTTCATGGGTCTTTTCCAAGATTTGGCGTATTGTAAATATTTGGTCGATGGTGGACTTTCCAGGTATAAAGCCACACTGATAAGGTCCAATCAATTGGTTGATGGTTGGTTTCAGTCTTTCACACAATACGCTCGCTAGAACCTTATAGGCGACATTTAGAACAGTTATCCCGCGATAATTGGCACAGATTGTAGGATCACACTTTTCTTATGGATTGGGCAGAGTACACTTAAATCCCAATCGGCAGGCATGCTTTCATCCGATCATATTTTGCATAGAAGCTGATGCATGCACCTTACCACCTTCTCCCCGCCATGTTTGAATAGCTCAGCCGGCAGTCCGTCGGCTTTGTTGTTCTTTAGCCGCGTTATTGCTATTCTCACCTCGTCATGGTCGGGTAGCGGATCGACAATACCGTCGTCAACGATTGGGGTATCGAGACCTTCACATTCTCAGTGACATGCGCAGCTGTCACTATTTAACAGGTTCGAGAAGTGTTCCCTCCATAATTTAAGTGTGCTCTGGATGTCAGTGACCAGGGCGCCGTCTTTGTTCTTACAGGTTCCCCCGGTTTTAAAATCTTCTGTAAGGCGCCGAACTTTCTAGTAGAATTTTCAGACGTTGCTCCTGTTGGACAACATCTCAATTTCCTCGCACTCATGTATTTCGGCCTCTCATGCATTCGCCTTCTCACGTTGGCTCAGCTAGCCAGAGGATACTTAGGCTAATCCCGGAAGTTGTGATGTGCTTGAACTATATGTAGAAGAATCGTCTTGGCCACTCCCAAGTGAATGGCGATAAGTAACTTGTCTCACTTGCGTGGACTTCTACATATGGAACCATCCTTGCACTTCCACTATCTGGTTAAATTTGCTATACCAGTTGGTCATATCTTTTCATTGGGATATCTGTATATGAGGTATATAAATCCTTTCACAGCAGTGCAAGGAAAATTGTGTACTCGTATTGGAAAGGAAAATTAGCTCTAAGAGGAGATTACACAAAGTTAGGAATTTCCGTGGCAATCTTCACAAAAAATGTATAGAAAATTAACCCAAAAAGGAAGTTTGCTAGACAGATCACGATTTTGCGGTAGCTACAAAGCATTGGCGTTCACAACAACAATATTTCAAAAGTAAGTGAAAGCCAAAAAAATTTGACCCAAATAGCTGAAGATAGTGCATTAGATAGAAATGCTGTTTGGCTGGCAGTCTCATCCTAGTGACAAAGAAGTAAGGAAGCACTAAATTCGGTTCGGACGGAACTTTATATACCCAAATACATTTTACTAAAATTTAATTTGGAATTGCTGTTAATTTTTGGAATAAAGCATACTTATAGACAAGGAGAGTAATAGCATATTTTATTAAGTCGTTATTGAGATACACACATTCACCTAAAAATGTTCAATGCTCATGATTTTATGGATTACAACAGTGTGATATATGACGAATCTTTGTCAGAAAGCAAGACAGTTACACAGTTTATTTGGGCGCTATGAGACGCTTACATGAAGTAATTCGCCAAAGAGAAAGTATTTGTGGGAAAACAATGATGGATTTTATATATGTATATACTTGGCGTGTACACCCTTTTTGGGTGTTTTGGCCGAGCTCCGTGGTGTGCGTCTTCATGATGTTCCACAAATGGAGGGGCCTACAGTTTCAAGCCGACTCTGAATTTTTTATGAGGATCTGTTTAATGGCAGAAATACACTCGGAGGTTTGCCCTTGCCTGCTGAGGGGCGACCGCTACTAGAAAGAACGAGATTTGAACCTACATTCTCTCTAATTTCCGAATATTAGTCACGCACCAACCCATTTGGCTGCGGCAGTCACCATCATTGGCCGTGAATTTTTGACCAAGAACGAAACGAGCCATTCAATAGCGATCGAATTCCCGTTCAGCCTGATATGGCTCCCTGTGATTTTTTTCTGTTCGATCAAGTCAAAAAATCGCTACGGGAAACGCGTTTTAACGGTCGAAAGGAAGTAATGAAAAAATCGAAGACGGCTCCGATGGCTTTAGAGTTCCAGAAATGTTTCCATAGCTGGGTCAAATAGTTGATGTGGAGTACTTTGAAGGGGATAATATCACTTTTGAGGAATAAAATTGTATTTTGAATTTTCTGAATATATTTTGAGAATTGCTTGATTAAAGTGGATATTATTTTTTACTTGAGTTATCGTACGAACCATTATGATGTTACATACATTATGAGAAATAAATTATAATAGCCTTATCTCCAAGTGCGTGCGGGTATAAAAAAATCGCAAAGAAATTGAAAGCGGATATCACTGAGCTTCTTCTCGTCAATTCTTCTTTAACGTGCATTTGTGTGTTTTCTTAACTTTTTTTATTACGTTGTGTATTCCACTTGATGGCTTTAATGGTGTATTTATTTCGCTCGCTTACCAGAGTTTTTGGCTCAAAAACTTCGCACTACAGATGGGAAGCATGAAAAATTCAATTTATGCTGCTTCATCGTAAAATGACTTAAAGTGTTGTTTGCTTCTAAATAAATGAAGGAGTTGGGTAGGATGTTGTGTGACACAAATAAGCAGATAATAACAAAACAAAAAGAAAGCAACAATTTTGCTATTATGCTAGTCCATACCCTGGGGCTTAGTAGAAATTGTAATTTGTTTGCGGCGAACAGTGACAAGTTGGCTAATGTGCTTTTATACCGCGATACTTGTGCGAAAGAAGAAGAATACCACGAAAGTAGGAATACACGAGCTTACAACGATAGAAAGCTACAAGTATGAATGGTATAAGGATGACAAGCATATTAGCAGGCATTATCAAGGCTGCAAAGTAAATACAGTTTGCCAAATTGATGCAAAAGGACCTCAGGTGTGCAATTTAGCAAGGTGCCTAAAAAGCTTATTTGACCTAACATATTTATATTTATATACGTACACAAAATCGTATATGCTCGTCTGATGTGTTGATACGAGAAATAGAAAAAGTTAGATTTTTTAAACCATTTTGTTATTTAAACACTTTCAAGTTCGAACTATTATAAGTACTCTAAGGTGAATTTTACTGTTTCACTCTCCTTACAGACTGAGGGGATTCCCATTATATTTATGCCACGTCATTCCCAAATATAAACGAATGTCAAAGGATAGCTCAGAAGAGCTCCAGTAACGGAGGGATAATTGTGCCACTATGCATAAACATGGAATTTTTATTCAGTTAAAGATTTAGACCTATGCAAAAAATGAATCATTTATTTTTTCAATTTGGTGAATGCCATCAACTTATATGCTCTTGCAGTGGATATAAGGTTCTGTCGAGCATATTGTGTGAAATACTAAAACCATATACCAGCTCACTGATTGGACTTTATCAGTATGGTTTTAGACTTGAAAAAACCAGCATCGACCAGATCTTCCTACTACACCAAATCCTGGAAAAAATCCATGAAAAAGATAATGTCATAACTCATCATCTCCTTGTCGATTATAAGTCTGTTTTCGATATCCGATAAGGAATCGCCTATATGCCACAATGTCTGAGTTCGGTATTCCCGCAAAACTGATCCGACTTTGCAAAATGATATTGAGCAACATGTCCAGCGCTGTCAAGGTAGGTAAATTCCTCTCCGAATCTTTCAATACTGACTATCGTGCGACCTCTGCAAATGGAAGGAGTGTTACAGAGAGCCGGCGTTCATCGAAATGACACTATTTTCACCAAAAGTGTCCAGCTCACTGCATATGCTGATGACATTGGCATCATAGGGCACTGAAATTGTGAAGGAATTTATATGACTTCCGGCGTTACAACAACAAACGATGTCAGCCTGGACTTACATAGACGAATCACGCTTGCAATAGGTGTTACTATGGCCTCAGTAGCAAATGTGTAGCAGAGACCTCTCTCGCCCGACAAAATTGACACTCTACGAGACGTTCATCTTACCCGTGCTACTCTATGGCGCTCAAACATAGGTTGTGTTGCACACTGATGCAGCTGCACTTGGGATATTCGAGAGAAAGATACTTAAGATGCATAGTTAAGAGCATCAATATTTAGCGCTTGCGCTGACTGGGCCACGTCGAGCGTATAAATGCAGAAAATCCAGGCAAAAGGCAAGCCTAACATCGCTTGGTGTAATAGATTGGAGAAGGCGCGCGTAAGGCAGAGACGCTTGGCGAGACTTGTTGTAGTCAGCCTTAATCCGGTAACGGATTGTGAGCCTTGAGGCCATACAGGTAAGGAAGTAAGTGCTAATATTATGGGAAATTGTTGAGCAGAGATTAAAAGACACGCGTGGTTACAACGTAAGATGACGACTACTTTATTTAGTAAAAGAAAAGCCATATATACAATGGAATAATAGAAAGAAGAAAAGTAAAAGCGAGAGTTGCCAGATTTGTATTATTTTACAATACTTCCCTTTAATAGAACATCTGGCAACATTGCAAAACACATATTTCGTTTTAAGTTTATAAACATTACTTCAGGTTACAATTCTGTTATTAATTAGAAAGGCTTACTGTACCCATCCTTATATTAAGGGGGAGGTAGGGTTTAGCGCTAAAAAAAAACACTTTTTTGTGAATTTTTTACAGAAATATGGCTTAAGATACTTTAATAAAATCAGTTACATGTTATTGTACATCTTTTCAATAAGTTTTTAAAAAATATTAATAATAAAATATTGACAAAGCCCATGACAGAGTTTTTTTGGAGATATGTTTTTCGAGAGGTGCTCTGCGGTGCCAATCGGCATTCGTCGAAGAATCATCTGAAACTAAAAAAGTAGAATTTTTCAGTTAAAGTATGACGTAATGCTCCCCCCTACATTAATACAATTTTTTTTTTCATTTTTGTAGTTTTGGTGGCAAAAAAACGTAAAACGAGCATTTTTGGCGAAAAATTTCGCCATATTTGTAAGTGAAAAACAACCTTAAAAAACAAAAAATAAAAAAAAAACAGTGTAGGGGGCAGGTATTTTTGATTTAGAAAACGTGTGCCAAATTTGAAAAGAATCGGTTGAATAGTTTCGGAGTTGTGATTGGCACCGACTTTTAAGAAGTCGTTTCGGGAAAAACGCGTTTGAAAAAATGACTCTGAGAAATTATCGATGCTCCGCATTCGAGGTAGAGTGCCTACAAAGGCTATAACTTTGAGAGTTCTGCTCCGACCCACTTAAAATTTTGACACAACATTCTTGAAATGATTTACTATAAGATGAGTGAAGAAAAAAAATTCGATTTTGTGACCCTACCCCCCCCCCCCCCTTAATGGATTCATGCATGTCGCTTGTAGGGATGAACTCCAGCAGCTTAATAGATTTATTTCTAAGCCAGGATTTATAAGCAAATTGACTGCATTTATACGCAAATTGACTGCAAAACTGATAACGGTGCGAGTATTTTGCGCTGCATACAGAAGACAACCAATCGCTTCCATATATGGAACGTGTACCATTTCTTTCTTTGCGTGCTCGGTTTTGGAACACATTTCTGCAGTAAGCTTTTACGACAAGTCCAGTGGCGTTGAAACAGCGTTACAGCCGTCTATTCCAAAACGTTTCAGTATGCTGAAAATATATTCAGATTGATCAAGTTTAATTAATTGCTTAACCACGTCGCGCTGTACTCGCAAGCTAAACACCGATGAAGCCAAACCCATGACTTTCATTTTAAATCTAAAAGGCAACTCGTTTTTAATACGCTGCGTAGCCTTTTTGTCGTTGGAGAACACCAAGACGTCGTTAACATAAATCGCCACGTACACCATGCTGCAATCATTCACGCAATAGTAAATGCATTGATCAACATCACTTCTAATAAGCCCCAAGGAGATAAGCACCGTGTTCAGTTTATCGTTCCAAACTTTACTTGCTTGCTTCAAACCGTACAGAGACTTTATCAATCGACACACTCTGCCTGACCCATCATCATTACCGTCAGGCTGCTTTATATACACTTCCTCTTGAAGCTCACCATTTAAAAATGCCGTCACTGCATCCAATTGATGAACTGATAAGTCGTGCTTCACCGCCATTGCGAACAAAAATCGTAATGAACTGTGTCTCACCACAGGTGAAAAGGTTTCCTAATAATCAACGCCCTGTTTCTGCGAACAGCCCTTTACAAGTAGCCTCGCTTTGTAACGAACAACCGCACCATTAGAATAACGTTTAACTTTAAAAACCCATTTCGAATTTATTGCTCTTTTAGCCGTAGGCAATTTCGCAAGCACCCAAGTGTTATTTGATTTAAGGGAATCGATCTCCTCTTCCATCGCCAGTTTCCAAGCACACGCTTCAGCACTACTTAACGCCTCTTTAACAGGATCATCAGCATCAGCCACTGCACTCAACAATAAATTCTTTTTTAGTTTCCTTGTAATACGCTCCGAACGACGAACTGGACACATTTGCTTGTTGTTCACTATATTCTGAACAGCTATTTCCCCTTCATCAGGAGTATCATATTCGCTGTCAGAAGATTTGTTGACATCTGACAATTCGCTATTATTTTTTCCCCTGAATTGTTAATGTCACAATCTTCCCTTGCATCACCAATATCAACATTCAAATTTGGTTCAGAATGCTTTGTAGATTTGCTTGTATTTTCTAAAACGCAACATCTCGACTTGTAATAAATTTATAATCAGATTTTCGGTATAATCGGTATGCTTTAGAAACAGTGCAATTCCCTAAATATATACACTCATCTGATTTTGCAGGAACCATTGCCATACAACCAAATGCATAATGTTTTGACCGGTTTTACACCGGATCATATTTCTTCCGGACTTCGACAATTGCCTCTACATGATATTTGATTTAATAAGTAGGCTGCTGTATTTGCAGCTTCTGCCCAGAAGAGATTAAAAATACGCGAGTGGTTACAACGTAAGATGACGACTACTTTCTATTTAGTAAAAGAAAAGCCATATATACAATGGAATAATGGAAAGGAGAAAAGTAAAAGCGTGAGTTGCCAGATTTGTATTATTTTACAATAGAAATATTATTTTGTCCTTTACACGCTCCATTGCTTGTCTGTTGGCATCTTGCAGCTGTATAGTTTACAAGTGTCAAATTTGATTGACGTACCACGCCATTCGCAAGAATTATAAATCTTCCAATAGGGTGATTAATTTTGCGCCACCTTGTAGTTAGAATCTAATATATCAAATCAAATTAATTTTGTTCCTGCCTAGTCTTTAGTTCTTATGCAATGGAGGAAGTGCTTACATGCTAATTCATTTTTCATCTGGTTATTTAAATTCTTCGCTGTTAAGGAGTTGCTGGAATGAATTTTGTTTAGTGATGACTTCACTTGAAACTATTTCTTTATTTCTTCCTTATTGTTTTGAATTGATGGCATAGTATGTATATCCAGAGTGGTCGAATTGGAGCCGAGCGTTGATATAAATGGTGGTCGATTCATATACTGCGTGTATGAATGACGTGTTCCAGCTTTATATTGTACCACTGGTATACGTAAGCTGACCAAGTTGACGCTGACATCGGACGTTTCGCATAAATCTGCTGTGTTTCTTTTAAATTTTCTATAAATAGCTGCCCAACATTCTCCGAATAATTAAGCGCCATCTCTTTCACATTGATTAGTATCCCTTTCCAAATCTTCTTCTTGATTGGCATGACGGCAAGTCCTTCTCGACCTGATCTTTCTAACGCAGAGTAGGTATGCCTCTTCCTCTGCTACCATCAGCTGGTACCGCATCGAATAATTTCAGAGCGTTTGTATTCATTTGGACGTTGGACATTGGAATTTTTGGCATGTCGCATCCAACGAGGCACAGGATTTTTATTCGCTGCGCTGTGTCTATGTTGTCGGCCACCGTAGCCGAATGGGTTGGTGCGTGATTACCATTCGGAATTCACAGAGAGAACGTTGGTTCGAATCTCGGTGAAACACCAAAATTAAGAAAAACATTTTTCTAATAGCGGTCGCCCCTCGGCAGGCAATGGCAAACCTCCGAGTGTATTTCTGCCATGGAAAAGCTCCTCATAAAAAAATATCTGGCGTTCGGAGTCGGCCCGAAACTGTAGGCCCCTCCATTTGTGGAACAACATCAAGACGCACACCACAAATAGGAGGATGAGCTCGGCCAAACACTCAAAAAGGGTGTACACGCTAATTATATATATATATGTCTATGTCGTCGCTAAGCCCATACAGCTCATTGTTCCATAGCTTACGGTACTCGCCGTCACTAACATGCGAAGATCCAAAACTCTTTCGCATAATCTTTCCCTCAAGCACTCCAAGGGACGCTTCATGGGATGTTGTCATCGTGTTCGTCTGCACCATATGATAAGACGGGCATGATGGGAGACTTATAAAGTGTAAGTTTTTTTCGGTGAGCCTACTAAGTCCAAGGTAGCACTTGTTGACAAGAAAGATACTTCGTTGGATTTCAAGGCTGACATTGCTATCGGTGTTAATTCTGTCTTTTATAACCTCGAAGTTATAACTGTCAACAGTGACGTGGGTGCCAATGCGCGAGTGCGCCTGACAGGAGGTACTTTGTTTTGTCTTCATTCACCACCAGACCCATTAACTTTGCTTTTTTATCCAGTTTGGAAAAGGCAGAACTAACAGTGATGTTGTTAAAGCCAATGATGTCAGTATTGGTGGACAATACTCGCAAAGAACAGGAGTGAGAGTTGAGTGGCAGCTTTCAGATGTCGTGCATTCTTTGCGTAGTTGGATGTACGTTTTTTGCTGCAATAAGATAATAAGCCGAGTCAATGTTGGGCCCCCGGATTTCACGTTTTTCGATGACGAAATAGCGACGTACCTTGGCGTATTTTTAATTCTGGAATCTGGTGCTGCAGCGTACCTTGTTTTGGGCTCCGACGAAGTCGATCAGCCTCTGTCCGTTACCGGATGTTTCGTTGTGTAGGCTGAATTTTCCGACTGTAGGATCAAAAATTCCCTCCTTGTCCACCCTGGCGTTGAAGTCGCCATGCATGATTTTTATGCCGGGACGGGGGCAGCGCTCATAGGAACGTTCCAAGCGCCCATAGAAGGTATATTTCGTTGCATCGTTTTTCTCTACCGTCTTAGCGTGGATGCATATGAGCGAGATGTAGAAAAATTTCGCGTTGATACGTATTATTGCAAGACGCTCGTCCACCGGAATGGACGAAAGTATCATACTTGCCGACGAGGTATCTCTCCCGCTATAAATCCAACACTAAATTTACCCTCCTTTGCACAAAAGGCCATGAGAAGTGCAAACCTCATAAAGAATCTATTTATATATATATACGGCAGTTGTAGTAGACGTCGCAAGGTCTAATACCCAACTTGCCTTGCTCCATCCATCGTATCTCCTGAATGGCAGTGATGTCAGTCTTTGCTTCACTTGTCAACTGAATATCAATCAGGTACTCTTCCCACTTGCCACTTTTCGAAATACTCGGCTGCTTTTCGCAAACAATTATCTTCAACATATTGTGTGTCTGCCCCGCCTTCGCTCGAATCAGGTTTGAGGTCTTTGGCACTGATGTGTTAAGAAGCGACGATCTTGGCTCCTTGGCACCACAAGATCTACTCAGATTTCTTCGGAGATCGGGTAGATTTAAAGAAAATTAAAAGGGAATCCAGGTGTAGTACAATGGACTCAATTAATGTCTGAGTGCTGCACTTGCTAGTTGTCCCGACAAAAAAAAAAAAAAAATCTTCAACATTGTGATTGGAAAAAATAATAAGAATAATAATAAATATGAAATGCTCGTAATTTTTTTTCTTTTATATTTCAGATATCAAAAAATGCAGGTGATTGGAAGGCGAAAGCTACCGCACTTGAAGATAAATGGAATCTCAACCCCTGCATTGGGGCTATCGATGGCAAACACGACCATATCAAAAAAGAAGGGGAAGCGGATGGTAGAGTTTCCGATGCAGGTGATTTTGAGCAAACAAAACTAAAACAAATGTTCGACGATAATCTTTTAAATATACCACCATCTGTTTCTTTACTACATTCCGAGCAAGCGTTCACATGCGTTTTTGTTGGAGACGACGCATTCCTCCTCATGCAGCCTGCGAAAGGTGTAAATGGAGCGGTAAATGCAAAATACATACAAAACAAATTTTGTAACTTTTTTTTGAGCTATTTTAAGATGTATACATGTAAAAATAATGTATGCTTTTATATGCCGCCAAAATCATAGAAAAAGTTTTTTCTAATCGCGAGCGGCCTTCAGCAGGGAATGGCAAATTTCCGATAGTATTTCTGCCATGAAAAAGTTCCTCATAAAAATATTTGCCGCTCGTAATCGGCTTAAAACTCCATTTGTGGAACAACATCAACACGTAAGCCACAAATAGGAGGAGGAGCTTGGCAATGTCGAAGCCATTTCATATCGAAAGCAAAAATTTCATAAGCTTAGTGAGGGTTATGTGAATCTACGAGGGCTGCTCTTTATGTTTCTGGCAACGGGTATTTCTATTGTTGTCAGGCGTCATTTATCATTTCTATTAGAAAGGGTGACATATTTTACCTTAAACGTCCTCAGAACGTTTTGATGTTGGAGACATATTATCGAAGCTAGAATTATTTTTCAGATTCATCTCGCCGAAAAAAGGAATTACGAGTAAATCGTTAACATTTCGTGCAATTACAATATTTTTCACAATTTTCAACCTGGGTTAAGAAGACAAGAACGCATTAATAAAATAAAATCATTATATGGTGAGCAAGCACCATTACTTAGCACCGCAAAAAATTGGTACAATGAATTTTAACACCTTTGCTGTTCGCTAACCCAGGGAAGAAAGGGCCTCCAAAATCAGTTATTGTGCCAGAAAATATCGATGGTGTGCATGAAAGTATTGAGAAAGATCGTCATGTCATATAAAGTGAGATTGAGGCATCTTTGGGTGTTACATAGTACGACGACCATCCATAAGATTTTGCATGATCACCTTGTGGTAAAAAACTGTGCTCACATTTGAGCTGGAATCAAGGAGAATATCTGAAAAAAAAATAACATAAATTAAACAGTTTTCAACCGCCAATGTTGATTTTACTATTGTTACGCCAGAAACACAAACATGGAACGGTTTTATTAACGCCATAAAAAATGCGCTTGGTATTGGTAACTGGCAAACCGACAAAGTCTCGCGAAAAAAGTGTTATATGACTGGCTTTATAAAATTATAAAATGGCAAGGAAGATGTCGCTAAAATTGCATTTTCCTGCTTCACAGTTGAGCTTTTTTTCCGAAATTGAAGCTTTGCTTGCTTTTATTTGCGATTATAATTAAAAAATGGGGACTTCCGAAAGGTAAATGGTTGAAATGGATTTCAGTTGCATTAATCTGCATTAAGCATCCATACATACATACATATGTACTCTATGAGCCGAATGTGCATAAAAGCATTTTCGCAAATGGCACATGCATTTTGCGTTAAACGTACTCTGCTCCATATTTGCCACTTTTTTCTTGCGCATGCATATTTAATATTTTTTAATATAAAAACGTACAGTTATGATTAATTTTAACATAGTGGCAGCACAACTTGAAATAAATTCATTAAAAATTATTTTTTGGTGCCACGTTGCCAAATACTAACTATTTAGTTATTCATTAAAATTCTTCAAAGTATAGAGTCGTTGGAGATAGAATACCTGAAACAACACTACATTTCTCAGCACATCTAATGTGAATCTAACCTTTAACCCTTCTGCACCTTTAAGAAAAACTGTTAAAGTCACAAAATGGGCTCTTGTAAATTTCAGTTTAAAGATTATAAGATATTAATTAAAAGTTAATAAATTAACTTTTTTATTGTTATTCGAATTAAAAACATAGATAATTTAAAAATACACAAACTTTTAAAGCTTATTAGGCATGGTTTTGGCTGTAACAGTAGTTTGATGGTGACCGATGGCACTCTGCAATTTCACATACCAAACGATCTTCGAAAGTTTTTCGACAACTGACGCTTGCCACTCTTCGAGTCGTTTTCCGTTTAAGGCGATATGTAGCCGTGGATCTGATGATATGCTTACATTTTGAACTAGATGCGCCGATGCTCACGAACCTCGAATATCTTCTCTGCGCCGCATACGCTGCAGCGTCTTCTAAGTCTTCTCCAAAGTCTTCTAAGTAAAGTCTTCGCTTTGTCACAAACTAAAGCTAATAGTGAATATATCAATGAGATTGCTAAAAAGAGCTGCAGGCCATCGCTTTGCTTGCCTTTTACTTCCTTTATATATCTGGCGTTAGTTTATAGTTTCTAGTTCTATTATATTAAAATAAAATTTATAAATTTAGTAATTTGCATCCAACTATAGCTTTAGCTAAACTTAATCTTGATGCTACTAGGCTGTCTCTGTACAAGGTGGCTAAAAATTAATCACACAGTCCGAAGATTTATAATTTTTGTGAATGGCGTGGTACGTCAATCAATTGTTGCAGTATACAAACAAATAAGAAATGGAGCACGTAAAGGTCAAAATAAAGGTTTCCATCACCCAAACCATATTTTTTTTATAGCCTGTACAAATTATATTTTACTAAACTCTTGAGGAATACAACTAGTTCAAGTTCATTTATGCAATTTATCTATTTAAAGAAATAATGTTTATTTGACAGTTTTTACCTTGTTTTGTACATAACATTTATACATATCCCAAGAATTGTGTTTGCTCTATAAAACGTATTCGAATTGTCAGTAAACGCCAAAGTACTTAACTGTAAGTGTCTTCCTTTCACTTGCAATAAATAAACACCTAGATGGTGCTTCAAAAATACCGAAACTCTCAATATAACATATATCAGTAACTGCGAATAAACTTAAATACATACATACATATATACATACATACATCTATATATATGAGCATGTGCGGATCCCAGAGTGTGTAATCGGAAATGCAACTCTTCCGTATTTTTATTTTAATGTTACAGATAATAACATTTCCGCTGGGATATGTACCTACTCGTATATACTTGTACAAGCGTATCTATTAATATATTATATGTCTATCCATTTATATATCGCACCTATGTAAACGTACACATCTGCATCCATACGTACACTTGTGCATATGTAAGCTCAACCACCTGCATCATGCAATTTTGCTGCAATTGTTCAAATTATTTGTTAGCCGTTGGTGAAATTGCAATACACTTAAATTTTGGTGAGTACAGACTAGTCGCCTGCACAACACATCCAAATAAATGTCCACGAAAGTACATAGATATGTAGGAGTGCGCTGAAGTGCTGGTGTATTCGTGAATACATATGGAGAACGAAAGTGTCGACAGCACATTGAAAGCAATTGATGTATAACAGGATTCAGTTGTCATGTAGCAACCGAAATGTACCTGAATGGTTAGTAGAAATGTTGTTGTAAGGGAGAATATACGAGACAATGCCCTATTTGTAGTGTATGTGTAAATAGTTTAAAGGCCACAAGGTTTCCATCGTGGGTTTTATTAAATTTTATCTTATTTTTGGTACATATGTATGTATGAATGTATATAAGTATAAATAATTGTTTTGTATTCTCATACACCCAGCAAACGGATATAATGGTAGTTGTTTAATTTGGGTGTGCTAAATGGGCTGATTATCAGCTCATTATCTGTTGACGCCAAGAAATGAAACGTCGATTGGTCTTAATTGATTACTTTATCGCTCAGAGAATAATTGAAATACTATCAGAGTGATAAGAAAAATTAAAAATCTGTCTTGTTCTTCTCCTAAAGTTGCTTTTGGCTATTGCAGATTATGGTGTTTTATAACAGGCAATGCAACGGCTGGCACTATTCGATCGCCATATGAAATTGCATGCGAGTGGTTTTTTGGTTTCGACTCGATCAAACAGAAGAAAATCGTAGGGAGCCATAAAAATAGAATTGATGGCTGTTCGTATTGTTCTTGGACAAAAATTCACGAATAACGATGGCTCTGGGCGACGGTGGTGCATAATCCACGAGTTGCTTTCCCAAAATTTTTTTCTTTTCTACAAAGTGGCTTTACGTAGATGCTTCACCACGCCCGTATAGTCCGTATTAACTGCCTGGCATTAACGCGGTCTCTCTTTGGCATGAAATTCAGTTTCTTTGGGGCCAACTTTGCAACAACACGGCGCACACTCAAATCAATAACTACTACTGATAGTTAATTTGTGGTTGCTGATCAACTTTTCTTTGGCAGAGCGCCTCCTTCTATTTGTGGCGTGCGTCTTGATGTTCTTCCTCAAATGGAGGGACCTCCAGTTTCAAGCCGACTCCGAGAGGCAGATATTTTTTATGAGGAGCTTTTCCATGTCAGAAATACAATCGGAAGTTTCCCATTGCCTGTAGAGGAGCGACCGCTATTAGAAAGACTTCTTTTCATTGTGGTCTTTCACAGAGATTGAAACAAATGATTTACAGCAAGATTTTCAAGGAAATGCAAAAGAACTTCAAAAATGCTGATGCATCGAGTCATTTGTTTGCATCAACTGATCTTTTTTTAAGTGGTATAAGGTAAGAAGTCAATTATTTTTAGAATTTGTTTTAGGTTAATTAGCTGAAACTAAACATGATTATAAAATTTCGTTCTATTATATTTTTGCCAAAAAATTAATGAAGCCGTACCATATGCAATTTTATCTCCTATTAAAAAATTCGATAGCATTTCACAGTAAAAAACTTTCAGAAGTAGAAAAAACGTTTTAATGAAGGAAAAAATCCAAACTTTCTTTTGAGCTTAATTAAAAACAAAAAAACTAGAAATTATTTGACTTATATTTCTAAGAGAAAAATACTAGCACAAAACAAATCGAAGTCTTGAACACCTTTTGAAAAATTTATGCCACTGTATAGTGGAGCATCTCCACCATAATTTCATCAAAATTGTAATGATAACTTTTTAGGCGGGTACACTCGGTTTGACCCATAAGTGAGATATAGAGTATAGCAGATGTTTTTAGCAAATGGAATGTGGTTTTATCCGTGTAATACCCCCTAATTAATGAATAGCTTAAATATTTTACTAGGAGGTAAACATCTGCGAAATTATCCTTTTATCGGGCGAGGCTGGTAATAAGAGTCACTCGTAAGGAAAACTCCGCCTGTCATGCAACTTAATATAGTTTCATTATTGCCATGTTAACCATGTTTAAACAAATTTGAATTTCTTAAAATTTCTTGGTAACATCGTAATTTTGGTAGATCGAGACCATGCTCTTCTCTTTTTCTTAATTGGCGCTATAACGCTTACGCGATTTTGGCCGAGTTTAACAAAGCGCGCCAGTCATTTATTTCTCGTGCTAACCGGGCCAATTGGACACACCAAGTGAAACCAAGTCCTTCTTCACCTGACCTTTCCACCACAGAAGGTCTTCACCTGACCTTTCCACCTCTTTCTCTGCTACCATCAGCTGGTACCGCATCGAATACTTTTAAAGTCGGAGCGTTTGTATGCATTCGGACGACATGACCCAGCCAACGTAGCCGCTGGATCTTCATTCGCTGCGCTATGTCTATGTCGTCGTATAGCTCATACAGCTTATCATTCCATCGCCTGCGATATTCGCCGTTGCCAACGTGCACATTTAAAATCTAATCGGCAGGCATGTCTTCATCCGACCATGTTTTGCATAGGAGCTGATGCATGCACCTTACCAGCTCCTCGTCGCCTTGAATAGCTCAGCCGGCACTCCGTCGGCTGTTTAGCCGCGTTATCGCTATTCTCACCTCGTCATGGTCGGGTAGTGGAATGACAATTCCGTCGTCAACGATTGGGGTATCGGGATCTTCACATTCTCAGTGACATGCGCAGCTTTAACAGGTTCGAGAAGTGTTGCCTCCATAATTTATGATTGCTATGTACGTCAGTCACCAGATCGCCGTTTTTGTTCTTACAGGTCCCCCCGGTCTTAAAGCCTTCTGTAAGCCGCCGAACTTTCTAGTAGAATTTTCGGGCGTTGTTCCTATTGTCCAGTATCTCAAGCTCCTCGCATTCATGTATTTCGGCCTCTCGTTTCTTCTTTCGGATATTCGCCTCTCTTCCTTTTTTAGCTATCGGTAGCGATCCCACATGGCTTGCGTTGCGCTCGATCACAGCGTGGTTCTATAGGCGGTATCCTTTCTTTCTGCGGCAGCATGACATTAGTCGTCGTAGCAACTGTTTTTTCGGGCTCGCGAGAGTCCGATTTCTTCTTCGGCTGCGGTAATTAGAGAACGACAAATGTTGCTCCATTGTTCGTGCGTGCCGGTTTGTTGGACAGTACTCTCTGAGAGCAGGAGTGAGAGTCGAGTGGCGAATCTTCTGGCTGTCTGTTGTGATTGCAGCTTTTCGATGTTGAGCATTCTTTGCGTAGGTAGATGCACGTTTTTTGCTGCACAGAGGCGTGTGCGCAGTTTGGCTGCAACAAGGTAATGATCCAAGTCGATGTTGGGTCGTCGGATCGTACGCACATCTAATACACTAAGGGGCCGGACATTCCAGGTGCATGCCCTAAAATTGTATTCCTTAATTCGTTTGCAGGAGTCGTCATCAGTATAGGAAGTTCTCATCTGATGCTTTGTTTGTGTTTTCATTGAGGGGCATTTTTAGGTGGCGGGTCCCAAACCCATCACACAACCAGCTATCGTGGAATGCTTCGCCTTCTCACGTTGCTCACTCCCGAACGGGTGTTCGGAAGCTACTCAGAGGATACGTGGGATAATCTCGGACGTTGCTTGAAACGTCCTGGCCACTCCCAAGTGAATGGCGATCAGTAACTTTCCCCACTTGCGTGGACTTCTACATATGGAACCATCCTTGAGAACATATTAACGTATAGAATAAAGCAAATATTAGACTGAATTTCACTTGGGATGCTACTATGCCCAAATTTCGTTCATTCAGATGTTAAAAAAAATATGTTTTAATTTAAAAGAGTATGTAAATATTTCTTACACACATCTTTATATTCATAAGCACATAAAGGCTTGATAAGCTGCCAAAACTAAAACCAAATATACTCGTACAGTACTGTGCTAAACAATATCTTCGCAAATTTGATAGTAAAATAACTCAGGAAAAGTAATAATAACTACAATTCTGGTCATTTGTAATTTAATTTTTACTTTTTGAGTCGGATTACATTCTCCTAACCTTCGGTATGGATTTTTTTGAGAGAATATTTTTTGGTTTACATACTACTGTAGCAGTATATTTCACATAAGAATGCATATTTCTAATACATATATTAGTGACTTACATATCTTGTAATAAGACGACTTTAGGTAATGAGAATTGCAAAATAAAAATAAATTAAGAAAAACAAAACACGTCATCCGCTTCTAGGGCAAATAAGAGCATAATGTGTCTGAAATAACAAATAAGAAGCTAAAACTATATATGATTACTTTCCTGCTCGCCATTATTGTACTTATCCATATAAAATCCACAGGGATCCCAATGCTGAGCATAGTGTCGCATAGGCAACTTCTCTTCTTGATATCAAAATCGTTTCTAAAATCGACGAAAAGGTGATGCGGGTCGATTTGCTTGTTCGAACTGTAAAAAAACTGGTCACTGGTGGAATTGCAGTTGACTACATTATGACTAAATGATATGATCTTGCAGGTAATATTGAGAAAAATTATTCCACGGTAATTGGTGCACATTATATGTAGGATCATCTTTCTTATTGATGCATATATTAATACACAATTTTTATAAATTAATCAAGAATAGGGGATTTCTTTCAGAGTACACACAGAGTTACTTATGGCTAAGAGCTATGTAGACAATTCATTTATTAAAATTACGTATGGTCAGCAGAAATTTTAAAACTAAGGAATTTGAGGGCTGGTCCATAACATATACTCGTTCATAGAATGCATAAATGGATGTAACTCGCCCCAAGAAAAACTTGGAGTAACTCTTTAGGGAGCATGAAAATAAATTAGCTCCAGGGGAAATTGGCAACACACGTCCTTTCGTGTGACACGCATGCTTGGTATTGCTCATATTTTCATATTTATTTCGGCACTTCGGGCACCCCTAGGTCAATTGCTTTGGTGTGTAGGTTGGTATATGTACATTATAGTGCTTGAATTCAGTGATTGTTTGGTAAATTGCGTTTCAGAAATATGTTCAGAAAGATGTCAATATGTTCTAATTTTAGTAAAATGTGTAGCTTATTTTTGTGATTTTTTAAGCCGTTCGCGTTCCATGCAATTATTCTTAGAATATCAGTCATTGTTATTGTTATCTTTAGACCATTATTAAAATAAATAAGAATACACATGTGCCCCACCTGTTCTTCCTCGTCGTCTGTGAACAGCGAAGGCGGTATACCGTTGGCTTCAGGGGTCTTGTTGTTTTTAATGAGCTATGTTGCTGCCTCTTCTCATCTTGACGAAGTGGAGTGAGATGCCAATATATGTACTGGTTTTGGGCAGATACCCAAAATAGCAGTTATTACATTTTTCAAAAATTATAATAAAAATAAAGGAAAAAATATAGAAAAAGTTTTCGATATCATCGAGGTCCCAGGACCTGCTCTATAAGAATCCGGATTGCTTTTTATTTTTGTATAATAACTTTTTGGGAAAAAGTTCAATGTGAATTGTTTTTTCCGTTAAAAATATCTGAAAGCTTTTTTCCGTTCGACCGTTATTATTCAGCTGAAAAAATTAAAGCAATCGTTTTTTTATTTTCTAAGAAAATAAAAGTTAGGAAATAATTTTTTTCCCGAACGTTTTATTATAAAAGTTATAACTGGTTGTGTCACTGACTTTGGGTTGGGTTATTGACTTTGCGTTCAGCTCACGTAACATCAGGTCATTCATTCAAAATCATTGAAAAGGACTCCCTCCACTTTTCATTTTTTTGTTTGTTATTACCAAACAATGTAACTTTTTGAAGTTATTTCAAATTAGTTTGAAAACTTTCTATTTATTTAATTATTCAATATAAGACACTCAATCGACTTCAAGTACAAAAAACTTGGTTCGTATTTATGCACGGTTAAGATGTTGAAGAATGTGGACACACACAAACGTACGTACATGCATAGTGCACATACAAAGGCACAGTAAACAGGTAGCATCAGTAGAGCAAAAACAACAAGATAAATGTATGTATTTTGTTTTGTCTTTTCGCCCCTAGAATTTCAAAATCTATAAACAGAGATTGACAGTTGAGAGTAATTTATGCAAAATGTTACAATTTAGAGGCTAATTAAAAAAATAATAATAGTAAATGCAACCCTGCTGCTGTTACCTATTTAATGTGTCTTGGTACCATAGATGGGCACACTGCATTTTATATTTACTGCACTACAAATAGCAGTAATTTGTAATATTTTACTGATACTGAAATTTAATTTGCATTACCAGTAAACTTTTACTGATTACTGAAAAAAATTCCAGTAAAAATATTTTTTTAATGATTACTGGAAAAAATTGCAATAATATTCTCGGTTTCAAGATCTGACTCTTGTTCAAGATCTCTCTCTCTCTCTCTTGTATTTATTTCTGAGAATAAGAAGATAAGCCAAAACTAAAAATATTTATTGAGGACATAATAAATGATTTAATTTCCTTGATGAGAGTTCATTCGATTTTGACTACCCATAAACAGTAAATATGAGTATTTTACTAATAATGCAAATCAAATTACATTATCAATATTTCTACTGCAATTTTTTCCAGTAAGCTATCAAAATATTTTACTGGAATTTTTTTCCAGTAATCAGTAAAAAAATATTTTTACTGCATTTGTTCAGTAATATATAATTGGCCTCGGTAGTCAAACGTTAGTGCACTAGCCTACCATCATAGGTTGGGGGTTCGAATCCCACGTAAATACGGTTCTCGCATTTTTCCAAACTTACCTACTTTCCTAGTTTCTATAAAAAAAAAACAATTAATTCCACAACCCCAACAACCTAATCCTTTCAATCCTTACTCCCGCAGAAAAAGTTACTTGCATTGTGGCTGTTAAAACAAGCAAAAAAAAAAAACAAAATACAGAAAAAGACACAGTTACATATTGCATAAGTGGCGCCAGCAATCGGAAGCGGGCAATCGCGATAATAACGCAGGCACACCAAATTTATCGAAGTTTTCAACCATCTGTGTGACCCTTCTGCCAGAAAAATTTGACACACATATGGCGCTTCAAGCAGTAAGAAGGCGTTGTTCCTAAGCAACGACAGGTGGGCATTCCGACTAGTTAGGCCTCGTAGCGGCAGGCTAATCACCTACCCTGTCAGAAAGCAAATAGATTATCGAAACCAACGCAAGACTGAGTCTTGTCCAGGCCTTATGCTCCCGAGTGGAGTGAGCAAGGGGAGAGAAAAATATATTGGCTTATATAACATGTAATATGTAGAATGGACGCAACTTTTGTTGGCTTGACCGCATTAGAAAAGTGTCCGAGTTTCAAATCGGTACACTGCTGCATGATAGTCCCGCACCAACTCATTCGGTCCCGGCGGCCGCACAATCTGTTATGCACCCTATATTTCTTACCGTACCAATGGAAGCTTCTATACTTCCTACTACTTCTGCACATTTTGCATGCTGGAAGTTCAGCAGTAATCCTGCCCTTTTATTCTTAGCTTTCGAGCACACCCCTAAGGCCATATGGAAAAGAGCTTCTTAAGTTTTGCACAATACTGTCCGTTGTCCGTGCATACTATACATATATCCGAGCGTAAGGTCGTACAAGTGGATTAGTGACCATTTTGAAGCCATGCTTTGGTCCTTTTGTTCCTTAGATTCCTTGTTGTTGTTTACTCTGCGTTCCTTGTCCATTGCCAGCGGCATATTGCGGCAAATGCAAAAATGCGAAAATGTTTTACATTCTTTATGCTGCGAAGTCAGACCGGTTGGCGCGTTGGTATTTGGCCTTTGGCAACTATTTGAGTGAGAATTCAAATCGCTGTGTGTCTGAATGTCTGTGTGTTTATGAAAAAGTGCAATTGTGGGCCAAGAGGTTATTATATGGTCAAATTACGATTGTGTAATAACTAAAACGAAAAATGTGCGTTCAGGAATCTGTGGAGGTGAATTCAATAAGTTCAAAAGAAGAAAAAAAGTTAATGCAGAAAATTAAATGCATTTATCCAATTTGTATGTATGCATGTACTTATGAATACGTAAGCATGTTTAAGTGACCGCTGTGCGTATGAAAATATATTTGTAATGTTAAAACTGTATGGGGGCCAAAGAAAATTTAAGTCTCAAACAGATAAGTTTACTCTGAATCTGCCTTCACTTAATCATCTTTATTTGCAAAGAAAAAAAAATTTACTTCAAATTGGTTACGGAACCATTTGAAATTATACTCACATTTATTTTGGCAGAGGCAACAAGAGTACTACTGCGTTTCTTTTTATCTACTTATCGTGAACGGAAATTTTCCTGCGGAAAAACAAGTACATTTATTTTGCGTGTATACTTGTAAATATAAATAATTGGCGCGTACAATTACTTTCAGGTGTTTGGCCGAGCGCCTCCTCCTATTTGAAGTGTGCGTCTTGATGTTGGTGAAAAAAGTTATTGAATTGAAGGTTTAGAAGCAAATACGTTAAGACAGCCTAAAGGCAGTCTTGTCGATTTTAGTTAAAATTAGTGTTGTGTGGCATATTAAATAATAATAATAATACTTTTGCATTATTCCTACAAGGCACATACGACCGTTATAAAAATTTTCCAATTTTCTTGATCTAAAGCTATGAATTTTTTTTATCTGCAGCTCTTATTTTGGGCTGCAATTTCAAGCTCGGTCTGCCTTCTTTACGTATCTGCTGGATGCCCTCGCCAACTCATTTTCGTTACATCGAGATCAATATTAAATAATAGTGGGGAGAAAACGGAGCCCTGCCGGACCTCAGTATCCACTGAGATTTATTGCTTAGTGAATTGTTATAATTCTAAATTTGTTGGTTTAAGCTCTAGGTGATCTATATAAGCTTTGACGGCACTCTTTTATCTGTATTCGACTGACTGCCGCCTTGATTCTTTGGCTGTTAACATGGTCTATGCATGATTTCGGGAGCCATAATGTTCAGGTTTCAACTCTGAATTTATTTATACTTCAATTCCTTTGCCAACTATCTGAGCTATTTTTTATATATTTTTTTTCCTTGTTTACTCCTCTCGGGAGCATGAGGCCTCGACAAGACTTGTCTTGCGTTGGTTTCGTTAATATATTTGATTTCGACAGGGTAGGTGCTTAGCCAGCCGCTGCCAGTCCTAAGTGGTGGAAATGACCACCTGTCGTTGCTTAGGAACAACGCCTTCTTTACTGCTTGGAGCGCCATCTGAGTTTCACATTTTTCTGCAGAAGGATCGCACAGATGGTTGAGGACTTCGCTAAATTTGGTGTGTCTGCGCTATTAACGTGGTTGCCTGCTTCCTCTTGCTGGCACCACTGATGCAATGTGTTACTGTTTGTTTTTGCTTGTTTTAGCAGCCTCAAAGCAAGTAAGGCGCTAACTATTGTGCGGGAGTAAGGATAGAATGGATAAGGTTTTGGGTTTAAGAAAATGAGATTTTTTGTTTTTAGAAATGGAAAGTAGCTGAATTTGGAAAAGTGCGAGGACTGTGCTTTAGTGGGATTCGAACCCACAACCTCTGGGATGGCAGGCTAGTCCACTTACCCTAGGCTACCGAGACCAATTTAATTTTTTATTTATTTTAGTACATATGTATATATGTACTGTATTACGTAGAGTGCTACCACATCAATTGTAAGGTATCCCTTCTTCGGAATCTTCAAAGTTTTCACTCTTTTCCACCCTTTCATATTTTAAATATGATTAATCGACATAAGAAACCAAATGAGCTGCTTACACCCTTTTTGGGTGTAAGACCGAGCTTCTCATCTCTTTTTTGACGTGCGCTTTAAGCATTTATAACGCGTTTGGTTTCGTTTTCAGCTCTGGAATCGTCTAGGGGTTATTGGGATAGACATTATTTTCCAATGGAGTCAAATTGCAAGATATTGACGGAGATTTTACCTCATTGTTTCGTTAGATAATTTTTCCAGGAAACTTCGGTTGAAATATGGCTGTTGCATCATGCGCTGTATGACCAGTGGCTCGGTCTTGTTGAAACCACATATTGTTCATGTTAAAGCTTTTTCATGAATAAAATACGGATGCCTTATTTGTTTACGTATCTGTTTAGGGCAAAATGTGCCTCATCGCTGTTTTCATAAAACGTTTGGATAATTTTTACGTGCTGTTCAACCGAGAATCGCTCCATCACTAAAGTTGTCAAAGCCTGTACTATCAACTGTCTGAAAAACAAGAAACACAACTTAATTTTTTTTTGATTGAATATAAATAAAGATATACATCACCCTTCTAAATATCCAACTAATGCGACTACAGAGTATTAAATGTTTGGCTATTTTGTACGATTTGATCAATGATTTTGATTCCATAGGAGTGCGTGCCCAAATTTAAATATGTGATTAAGTGAGTTTTGGCCAGCGCTACAAGATACAATCATCATCCGGTCTAGGCGATTTGTTACAAAAAGATTTAAAAATTAGTTCTAGCGCACTGAATAGGGCGATATAATTTGCCACGAAATTACACAAAATGGCTAAGTAGAATGGTATTAAATTGTCGTAGAAAATGTCGTAATGAAAATCCGGCGTTTGAAATTTGTCGTATAAAACGCACAATCGTTTTTCATAAGAACAATACTTTATCTGAAAGTGTGTACACTAAACATAACATTGGTTATAGGAGGAAAAACACCACTTTATTGGATAATCAAATTATATGCTTTCTTGAATAATCATGGCCACTGATATGAAAGACGGCATTTTGGAAATGAGGAAAGTTTTTCTTCACTCGCTAGTTAAGTACTTGTACGAGTATGTAGTTACCCGCCTCTATCTAAAGTCATACCACCTTGATCAAAAAGTTCACGGAATATATTCAGCAAATTCAAAATACGAGTTTATTCCTCAAAAGTGATATTATCTCCTTCAAAGTACACCACATCAACTGCGACGCACTTATGCCAGCGTTTGATCCAGCTGTCGAAACATTTCTGGAGCATTATTTTCGGTATAACCATTGGGGCCGTTTTCGATTTTTCCATACTTCGATTACGTCCATTCGGCTGCTAAAAAGCGTTCCCCGTAGTAGTTTTATGGTTTTGACTCCATCAAACAGAAAAAAGGCACAGGGGCCATATCAGGTGAATTCGATGGCTTTTCGTTTCGTTCTTGGTCAAAAATTCACGTAGAATAATGGTACTCTGCGACGATGGGTTATCGTGGTGCAAAATTCAGTAGTTGTTTTACGTCAATATTAACAAATGTGAACGCAGGCCGGTAACATCTAACCAAAGCTAACGGCTAAAGAGCTGTGCTAATTGAGTTCTCATGCAATGGTTCCAATAATAGCTCTGCACCAACAATCATTTCACCATTTTCATTTGCTTTAATTTTTTTTAAATATGGTGGAAAGCACAGCAACTGTGATAAACGTAAACTCACTTTCGGAGGAGTTTTTCTTTTTATTTTTAAGAGGAGGAAGCATCGAAAGTTTAGTCCTTTTAGTGTTGAACTTTAAGCCGAACTAAATATCCTACCATCAGGGCACCGATCTCGCGGTACTACTGTTGAGTATTTCGTCGGGAGGCGATTTAAGCACTAGGCTCAACGTCAGTTACTTTTCTGATAAAATACGTCTGTCTGTTACCATCTAATGTTAGAAATTTTTCAGAAGTGAGCCATTGTCGGATCTGTATACCTTATGTACCATGTCCCTGCCTAGGTAAGGTAAGAAAGTTAGTTTTTAAGCGTGCTATGGTCAGCTTACCTGAATTACGCTATCTAATTTCGTAGGTGTGCCGTGAGGTTGGCGCTCAGTAAAAAGACAACGAGAATGAGTTTTCAACATTCCAATTGTCCGTCCACATTTCTTGCCAGCGTTGCGAAAAGGTGTTAACAAGTAGGGGTACTCCGTTGTGGGTATCCGGAATCACCTAAACGAAATTAAATATGCTAATACTTGTACATGAATACATGTACTATAATGTATGCAATATAAATAAATAAATAGATTTGTATTGTATTTCCGTTATAGTAACTGAATTTGTAAAAATTCATTTAGTGAACTGTTGTTCTACACCGATGAATCGGGGACAAAAAATCAAAAATCGTCCATTGTAAGACCATACAGTGGGAAACCAGAGGGGAAAGAAAATAACAGGTGGAAAAAATGAAGAGCGGGCTTCAAATTAGAAGATGACGACCAACAGTGGCTATTTACATATATATGTATTAACCGCTTCAAGCTACTGATGAAATTCACCAGGTGTGTGATATTAAAACCTGCAATATCTGCAGTTATAGCGAAAAATCGGAGGCCCGGATGTTTAAATCTTTGCCCGATGAGAGCAGGATAGTCGAGAAGAAGGTACTGAGATGATTCCACAATTCCTCATAGTCGTAAGCATGCAGAAAATTAATATGCTACCAGTGTTACAAATTAGTTACGACATACAATAAGAACATTTATGTTAGCCTTTCCTGTTTAAATATATGTGGCTGTTTATCGTTTTGAGGAGCAATAATTCCAATTGTGTTTTATCAACGCTAACCGTTCAGGTTTGGTATTCCGAAGTTTGATTACAATTTACTTCACGACTGCTGTTGCTTTTCTTATAAAAGCCAAAAACACCTGATTCAAAACTACCTGAACAGAGGATTCAGCTAGCCCCAACTATGGTCTATTAATGATGAGATATAGATAAAGAAGTATGGCGTTCTGGTTTGTCCTTCATGTATCATAAAGGTGTACTTGCTTAACTGAAATTTGGACATAAATGTGAATTAGAATATAGTTAACGCATATTTAATTTACTCATTTGAGCAATTGTTTAGTTTTATTGTAAAATGGTGGTTCATAGACTTGCACTTTTGCAATAAAATAAAGTAGATCTCTCAGTACTTTCAACGTTTTACTAGTATTGCTTTAATTTCGCATGCCCTTCTCGTGTTTTGTCTTTTTTGACAGAATCAGCTGATAGACTGAGGTCACTTGGAATGTGTTTACAAAAAGATTGGTGATATACGAAAAAGATTAACCCATGATACTTCGTTGCAATCTGAACAACGACTGATTGGACAGGTGTGTGAATACATGTGAATTGATCATGTGAAATTCGGCTACCGAAATTGAGCGAGTAACTTCGACCAAAAGATAATAGGCTTATCAGGTTTGGCCATTCACTATGGTGAAAAACAATATTTTGCGAGCAATTTCGGCTGTCACGTCACATAAGTAGTCGGCAATCGAATTCTGCCCGCTCGTTTCACACGATCAGCTAACGGTCTGATCTTAGCCACACCTCTATAAATCTTTTCACCATGATTTTATACGTATTCTTACCCTCGCCCAATTAGTCGTTATTCAGACGGCAACGAAATAATATGAGAACTGGCTGCGTCAATTATTTCATATACCACCAAAGCAATCTTAGTTTTTACCGATATCTGTCCTAAACAAAGCGAATCGGCTGATTCTTTCAAAATTGCTAAGAGCTGGTTAATGGTTTCATGCTGGCGACACCTACTAAATCCCCAACGACCTTGATCTCCTCGTCAAAAGGTATATCAAACATACGTAATCTTTAATTTTATCAGCGAGAGGCTACGAACTCTCGCTGTGCTTAATTTGGTCTGGACCGAACTCTAAAGCATATACCCGGGTACAATTTTGTAAGATGGAATTTGGACTTACAGGTTTTGAAGTCAAACATACTCGGAGACACAGAGAAATGAAAACGAAAGTATTTTCGCTAATAAATATTTATTATAAGTGCCCATCTCTAATATCACTAAAATATGGACATTAGGAAAAATTCGCCAATGAACGAATTGTTATTAATAACAATAAAAAAATGTTAGTGAGGTGAGAACTTCATATAAAAATGTATATATAACATATACATACGTACAAGTAATTTGCTAACAAAAAACTTTCACATGTAACACATGGGCTGAACAGTCCCGGGCCTTACACATAATGGGACTAGTTTTATTGCATTCACTACAATAACAATAAAATGATGGTTTGCTGACTTCAAACGTGGTCGCAGAGACATCGGTGATGCACAACGCAATGGACGTCCAAATGAGGCGATAACACCAGAAAACATTACAAAAATCAACAAAATCGTTTTGAATGATCGAAAAGTGAAGTTGCGTGAGTTAGCTGGCATCGTAAAAATATCAAAAGAACGTATTAGCTTTATTTTGCGTGAGCATTTGACTATGGCAAAGCTCTGTTCAAAGTGGGTGTTGAGCTTGCTTACGAACGTGTTGATGATGGTAAAGCAATGGCAAAACTATTTACATGAATTGAACTTCAAATTGCTCCCACATCCATCGTATTCGCCAGATTTGGCTCCCAGTGACTACTGGCTGTTCGCGGACTAAAAAAATGCTCATCGGTAGGAAATTTCGCTCGAATTAGGAGGTTATCGCTGAAACTGAGGCCTATTTTGAGGCGAAAGATAAATCGTTCTACAAAAGTGGTATTGACATGTTAGACCGGCATTGGAATGCCTGCGTTGTTCTTACGTTGGAAATTACGTTGATGAATAAAGGTAATTTTGTACAAAAAAAAAAAAAACGGGTTTCCCTTGTTAGGATCAGGGCTTTTCTGCCCATGTGTTACAATCAATTATCTGTTATTGCTTGTAACCACAGATTTGTGTCTGTATATATGTACATGCATATGCAAGTACGCATTCGAAAGAAAGCAAATCCAATTATTTTTAAGCTTGTAAACTCTCGCGTAATCTGGAAAAGTAACAACAACTTAGCCGCGTCAATCCCCACACGTTCAACGCCTTTAATTGCTTTTTCGAATGCTTTTAGGAAAATTGAACTTTATTGGAATATTAATGCAACTAGTACTTTAGAATGAGTCGCGGCGCAATGGAAGCGAAATAACTGGTATCGTCTCTGTAGGAAAATCAGTTATGATGAACTGGTGCTCATTTGGTGTATTCGAAACCATATTTTACTTTCATTCTTTCTTGCTTACAATCTATCATACTAGGTAAACTTACGCTGTGCCGTGTTATTTAGATACTAAAGTTATCCGGCGTAATAGGGCTGCCACAATAGGTACGTTGCGGCAACTCAGTTAACTGTCGTGACGTGTAAAACGAACGGTGGTGTTAAAATGAAAGTATTGCCGTATATAAACAAAAAACAAAAACATATGCTCTTGTCGTGAAAGCAAATATTATATTTCGTCTAACTTGGTAACCGTATTGTATTTCGTATAAACAGGTTTTTTTTGGTTAGTAAATATTATCATAAATTTAATGCTTATTGACATGAAAGGGGGTTTTAATAGAATTTATGGTAGTCGTAAACAGTGGACACGACCATAACTTTGAGATCGGGGCGCACATTCATTTTTCAAGACAACCTGGATAAGCCTAGCCCTTTCCCTACTCTTTCAAGCTTTAATCCGAAATTCACCCTTCATTTGAATTAACTCAATTCATTTAAATTCCACTTATTTTCGGCATTTAATTTCATATAAAATAAAAAACACCATCGATAAAACTTGCCGTACGGCAAAAGTAGAAAGTTGCCAGTTTTTACATTCGGCTCTAGCTAGGATTTGACTCCATTCGATAATTTTTTGTAGACCACCGTCTAGAGATAATTCTAGATTTGAAACATAAAATCGAACTTCTAAAAATATTCTAAAAAATTGGGTTGACAGAACGGGCTACGGGCCGTAGAAATCATGCCAATGAAATCGCACACTATATTTAATAGGAAGATTTGCACTTACGAATTAAAAAACAAAAAATTATAGAGAATATGCATGCGCTTTTTATTTCTAGCCGAATTAAATAGAGGAAGATTGTGTACTGATGAGCTTATAAATAAGTCTGTATGAAGCAAAAGTAAAAATGAAATCTTTTTCAATGCCAGTTGCGTTATAACATAGCCATCGGCTATGAGAACCTAGAGTAAGGAAGCCCTTGAAGAGTTTTAATGCTTTCCGATAGTTAAAATCTTGATATTGGCGAGGATAATTAAAGCCTCTAGGTCTCGTAAACTCATATGAACAGGATGGCTTTTATGAAAGGATTCCAAAATTCATTAGATATGTGCAATGAAACCTTCATTGGGTGGACACTCACTGCCCAAATTTATTCCGATGCCTAAGACATCCTTATGGGAAAAAATTTTCGTCCCAGGGCAGTGTTCGTTTTATAGAGGCATCTATTAGGGAAAGTTATACTACTCTCTTTCCTATTGCTTCAAAAGCCAGAATTTAATAGATATTCTTTAAAATTAACCATAGTCAGATGTTGGTTGGCCACTTTCATGGTACGTGGATACGTCAGTCGTATAAGAAGTATATAAGATCACTGCAGTCGATGTACTGTAAATTATCTTTAGTAAGAATTGGCTTTAAACCACGTTTTTTTGGGTGAAAACAGAATCCAAACATAAAAAGTAATTACATAACTGCAAAACTTTGAAACCCGTGAAAACATTTTTGTAATAGCGGTCGCCCCTCAGCAGGTAATCGCAAACCTCTGAGTGTATTTCTGCCATGAAAAAGCTCCTCATCAAAATACCTGCCTTTCGGAGTAGCCTTGAAACTGTAGGTTCCTCCATTTGTGGAATAATATCAAGACTCACACCACAAATAAGAGGAGGAGGCTAAACACCCAAGAAGGATATATGCGCCAATTATGTATATATATATATAATGTGGATATTAAGATTGGGGTAACAAGCTTCAGGGAATGCTCAGAATATTGCTTTTAAGTATAAACTTGAGACAGTGAACCTAAGAATTTTCAAAAAATTTTGCATGGCAGAAATAAACATACCGCAATTAAAAACAAACTTTTTCTATTATTTGGTGTTTCGAACTCAGGTACTAACCACCGAATGTTAGTCACGCCGCAACTCTTTCGATTACGGCACTAATAATTAAAAAAAGAACATAAAATCATAAATCATAACAAGCTTCAGGGAAATGTTCAGAATATTATTTTTAAGTATAAACTTGAGACAGTGAACCTAAGAATTTTAGAAGTTTCAAAAATTTTTGAAGAACGAATATTCGCTTCATAACATCGGGACTATTCCTTACGAATATAATAATTTGCTCCATTTATTGGGTATTTGACTGAGCTCCGCCTCTTCCTAGGGTTTTACCCTGCCTCCGAACGGTGGTTTTTTACGAGAAGCTTTTGCATGGCAGAAATAAACAGACCGCAATTAAAAAGAAACTTTTTCTATTATTTGGTGTTTCGAACTCAGGCACTAACCACCGAATGTTAGTCACGCAGCAACTCTTTCGATTATGGCACTAATAATTAAAAAAGTACATAAAATCATAAATCATAAAATCATTTCTCAAATTTTTTTGAAAATCCAAACATATGCTCCACTAACTTCGTGAAAAGACCGAATTATGAAACCAGCAGAATATCACAGTTCGAAGCATACATTTTTACTTTACCCTCATGAATGTAAGGATTCAGTACCGGGTTGCAAATGGTGAGTAAATGACAATAGTATTCCATTCGGTTCGTTTTTTGCATGCTTTTATTTGACAGATGACAAAAAGGGCGGTGAAATCCTCTTCTACATCATTCTCCGGGAGTATATGCAGAATATCAAGAATGAGTTTTGACATAGGCAATAAATTCAATTTTGACTTCAATAGCACTCTTTATTTATAGTTGACTGACTTCTTTTTCGTAACTATTTTATGAATATTTCAAATTTATTCATATCATTTAAAAGTAATAATAAAAAAATGTAAAATTATATGGAAAATCAGCATAAATGACTAACACACTATTTCGCACTGTCAATAAACTGTTTGTATGCATTTGTGTGTTGAATAGAGCAAATATGGCATTATGATTAGTTATATTATTTTAAATTCAAAAAATATATATATTTTCAGAAATTACCCTTACAAATTTCATTTATGGAGCTTTTATTAAATATTGTTTCCTACTTGGATGTAAACACAAAATAGCAGAGAAAAAGTGCGAAGAACGCACATATTGAAATTTTTGAGCACGATATCTGTTTCCGATCTGTTGTGAGATTCCTTGAGCTCTCGCGAGCTGTTGGTGTTGTACCAACATATCCATTCGCCGTAAATGGTTGGTAAATGCCACTGAAGTGATAGTTCTTTGCCGAATATGAATCCAGGTCGTTCCGATAACGTAGAACCGACAGCAGTAATGAGTAACTAATAGCCATAAGTGATTAGTGCCTGAATTAGAGATTATATTCATATTTTCAGAAAACCTATGTTAATGCATCTATGAATTTTGGATATTGCCTGTCCTATATCGTCTCAAGCCCCACGAATTGTTTCGGTTGGTTTTCCAACTTTTTAATCTAATATACCATTCAGAAAGTATTTGATTTTGGGTTTGATTTTATCCAGTTTCCCTAGGATGGGCCAACTCTTTTTCGAGGTGAAACACACAACAATCAATATTCTTTATGATATACGTCAAAATTTAATTCATAATTTACTTAAGTTTAAATAAAACTACACTTTTTAAACTAAAAATTATTTACATTGTTTGCATAGAAACGTCAACTACAGGATAACGACAACTCGGGCGTAATCCAGCAATGCAAAATTTCGATTGGCATCGGCCTCTTCCGATCTGGTCCGATCTCAAAACCCGTTGTTGAAAAGTAATACACATAAACTTTGTGCTCGTGAAGTGCCGCTCGATTTTATCCAATCTTTTCTTTTCATTTTGCCTTTCGGGACATGAACAAATTTAACGCCCTCTTTTTCTCACGTGTTGTGGCACAAAAAAAAAACAGTATTGCCTACTAATTTTTGTAGAAAAAATTCCTTTTCTATAAAATTTGCTCTGAAGTGAAAAGTAGCTTTTCCGAGAAAACATCACTAAATATGTGACACAAGGTGAAAATAAGGCATCTTACATCACCTTACTTACTCACATATGACCGAAATAGGGAGAAAATTAAACATCTTACATCACCTCTAATTATTTGCTTCTTGGTAAGATAGAACTTGTCAATTGTCACTTTGTAAGCCATAAATTTCTTTGTGTTTGCCAGCATTATAAGGTTTTTGGCATCAGAGAGCGCGCAAATGTCATATTAAAACAAAGTACAAATATGTAGTCAATCACCTGTTTCAAAAACAATTGGTTACATGGGGATCTACACAGCACCAATACACTACATTTAACCCAAACAGGCTAAAACCCGAGTATCCATCTTACTGCCGTTGCAATGATGTCAAAATGTTTGTTCGGCTACGGCTTGGGCACACGATTGCAAGCCACTCATATATATTCAACAGAACTAACCGACCAAACTGCCAGCACTGCCCTACATCACCACTAACATCAATTCATCTTCTCGACAACTGCACACAATTTTCCACAGTAAGGAGCAATATTTTTAGGGACCAAATCCCATCATCACTATTAAAAAATATATGCTACGAAAATATTATAAAAATGTCAGATTACTTAGCACAGACCGATTTAAAGAAACTTATTTAACTAATTTACCATTACTTTACCTAGCTTGCCTGTAATTAATTCATAATTCTTTTTATAACAAACCAGAGAGCCGAAGGTCCTGGCAACCAGTGCTCCTATTCTCGTGTTAAAATAATTATATTATTATACCACGTTTGTAAATAAATAAATAAAATAAATAAAACAAAGTACATACAAATATATAAAATTAATTTCATATTTGAAATTTTTACGTGAGAAGGATTTTGAATGTAGATAAAAGAATAAAATTACTTGCAGTTAATTATATATATATAAGGTATGCACAAATACCAAATGATATAAAAATGTAAGGCTAAGTACCAAAATCTTATATATTATATAATGACTTTCTCCAAATTTTACGCGCTTTCACGATTATATAGTTATATATATGTATATATTGTATTATATCTCATAGAGCTCTTGGCTTCGGGTATCATGTCTGTTGCAGACGGTCGCAGTTCGCCGGGCTGATTTGCTACTTCCCCTTTTCCGTTCAGTTCGTCATCCGAAGCACCAGACGTCTTAAGTTTGGCCGTTCTGTTTTCCTCGAATACTTTCTGGGACTCTTCAGAAATTAACAGCAGTGCAATGGAGCTGTTTTTCTGAGGTTCCTCCAATTTTGTAATAGACTAGCTGCCCATAGGAACCTAAGGGTGTTGAAGCTTGAGACCGTGGAGGATCTTCGGAATCTCCAGATTCATTTTCGGTAGCCAAATGCGGGCTGTAGGTCTTCTTGTAATCTTCGAAGCTGGGATGAGCTTAAGTGAGAGTCTCTACCAGGCTTTGCTGACCTCAGCAATGCACTTCTCCAGAAAACCCCTGGAGAATTCATCGGCACACTTGATCACCCTACAAACACGGCAGATATTTCCCGAGTCGAAAAGAGGTTTGCGATAAGGTATTCGACTATCATTTCTGACAGCCGTCCCTCAACGGCACCCCAATGTGTCAGCACCTCCCTACCACTATGGGCTCTTGCATCTACGAGTCAAACTTGGAGGTGATCCCTGGCCACCTCGCTATAAGCAACCACCGGGCCCTTAACTGAGACGAGAAATTTTTTATGTCTTGGCAGTCCGTCTGCTTACATCTTGTGATCGGTTACGTTTAGCCGCTGGTTGGTTCTGCGGATTTTTATGTAATTGGAGATCGGTAGTTTTACTCGTGGCCATGGTTTCGTACTCCGAAAGTACGGCCTCATATCTGATGGCTTAAGTGATATATAAAAAAAAAATCTACACAGTCTTCGGCAAAGTTACTTTGTTGCCATCTTTGGCAGAATTCTGCTGCAGAGTACCCGGTAACGTTGCAGCCGAAGTTACTCGCTCAATATCGTTATTCACTTTAGCTGAAGGACAAACCCGGTAATCTATCATCATGGGTGTAAAACCACTGATTTTAATTCAAAACTGTTTATCAGTTACAGCGATTAATGCATTTGGAAGTGGTCTAGCAGTAAGAGTGATTCCACACGAGATAGAATGAGTAAATCGGAGAACGACAATTTAGTATTTTCAATCACTGTAATAAACGGTGGTTTACCAATCGCTGATAGTGAATGTTTGCTCACCACTAGTCTAGGCACAGGTGTTAGAGCAAATTGAGCTATTGCTTAAAAATGTCCCTCTGTTCAACTCAACTAGAATGAATAGCCCTAAAAGAAACAAAAAATATTGTATTATTTTATATTTATATTTGTTATTTATATTTGCCGATAAATTTCTCTGACTATTAGAAGTTTTCCCCGCAGGGTTTTCTGCATATGTATATAAAGATGTACGTAGTGTAGAATAGTTGATGCGTATGTTTGATAGTAATGCTGAATTTTGGCAACCAAAGTGGCTGCGCAACCATTGTTTTTTTGTTAAAACGCTACCTTTGCGATTATTCTATTTTCTGTCACTCACTTACTTTGGTTTCTACACTGGAATTGGTCACCAGGGGGGGAAAATAAGCGCTGTGGGTATAGGACGTCGATGTTTGTAGAGCTCGCCCTTAAGTGCTTACATAGATTCACATACAAATGAATATACCTACACACATAAATACATATACAATACCTATGGATTCAGAATTTCATAAGCTTTTGACAATTGTTGTGATATTCATTTTTATCAAGTTTCTGCCTCTGCTTGGGTGAATTTGAAAATGTATTTTTTATTTGTGTGTGCAACCTAAAGCAACGGTCTCAGCTATTTTAAATTTTTTGGCAACATGATAATCCGTAAAGCTTTAAGTTTGGATATGTTCGCATTTGTATGAATAGTAGGGTGATCGGGCGGAAAGACGACTACATACATATAACTACTACATACAATGACTAATTTTTTCCATATAAAATATACAGAATCAGCAGGCACTGAGTGTTCAATTTTTATTCTCCAGACAATTATACTGATTTTCTGCTGGAAACAGGTACACAATATGACACAGTCATGAACACCCGGTTATTTTATAGAGTGCATAAAATGCGTTTAGTTAATAGCGCTTGGCACCGTCCTAAAATAATAATTGTCCGAAACTAGCAAGTGAGCGATTCTATGTCAAGTGATCCAAGTATTTTGGTCATTGTCGTCAATTCTTAAAGTCTGGTTCGTTTTGTACTTTTAATTACAACAAGAATTAAGCTTAAAAATATTTAGAAAAAAATCTATTCGTTTTGCGATTTATTCAATGAACTTTCTAAAGTCAAATATTTGAACAACTGTTTTTTTTGTGATTTTTAGAACATTATATAATAAAAAAAATTGAAGGAAAAGTTATATTTTCTGTTGATTTTTTTCACATTTTTGGAAATCATCCCTTTTCAGATTTTGGTCATTGTCGTCAATTCTTAAAGTCTGGTTCGTTTTGTACTTTTAATTACAACAAGAATTAAGCTTAAAAATATTTAGAAAAAAATCTATTCGTTTTGCGACTTATTCAATGAAAATGTTTATACTAGAACTTTCTAAAGTCAAATATTTGAACAACTGTTTTTTTTGTGATTTTTAGAATATTATATAATAAAAAAAATTGAAGGAAAAGTTATATTTTCTGTTGATTTTTTTCACATTTTTGGAAATCATCCCTTTTCAGATTTTGTTCTTATATTTTGTAGAATTTTTACAACTATTTTTAAACTTTTAAGGCCAAATATTACTTTTTCAGCAAATTGTTTTGAGAAAAGATTATATTTTTTCACATTTTTGAAAAACACCCCTCTTCAGATTTTTTCTTATAGTAAGTAATAGCTGAGTTTCTGCTCAGTGATTCTTGCAAGTTTCATAATGCGATTCTCATAACTTTTCGAGTTACATATATTCAAGAGATTTTCTCAGACGCCGAATCACCCTAATGTAACATATTCCCATGCTCTCCTCTCAAGGACATTTAGAATTTGCTTTTATTTCCATTAGGTTTTATCAGCTCTGGGTTATATTATGATATGTTATTGTTTTGCTCCAGTTTATTTACCAAAGGGATATACAAATCAAAGCGTTAACTGCGTGCAATCGACGCCGCCGGTGTTATTAACCGCCTACAAAGTCCAGCAAGTGTAAAATTCAGTATGTAGGCTACTATGGAATATTTGCCTATTTAAATGAAAGAGTTTTGTGCTGAGTGAATTGCACAATTGCAAAGAAATTTAAGTGAGGCCGAATACTGGAAGTGACTGAACACAATTTTGATCGTAAGGAATAAAATATACGTTAATCGGAAAGTAAGTAAAAAAGGGAGCTTTAACAGGCTGGCCTTTGGATATTTCTTAAAAGAATGAAAAATTCAAATGCGTGAAAAGGGCAACCGGATGATGCAGGTTGTTTCGAAAAATCAATCGATATAAGATTACTGTTCGGAATGCTTCAGTTTGCAAGAAATAAAAGCAAATTACGGATAGTGTTGTAAATCTTAGTAGATAGTTCATACAAGACGGCAGCACTCAAGTTTTCCCGATAGCTAATTACGTACAATTTTGATTCGTCGATTCCATTCAGGAATTTGTGATATTAAAATCGCAGAAATAATCGAAATTGATAGGCATGTCAGTAGCCATAGTATTACCCAGGAGGGACCTACAACTTTATGGCGCCTCCGAACGACAGATGGCTTTTTGTGAGGAGCTCTTTCATGTCAGAAATACACTCGGAGGTTTTTCTCTGCCAGTCGGGGGGCGACCGCTATTAAATATAAAAAGCCTTTTTCTATCATTTCAGACTCGGCTGGAAACATTGAAACACAGGTGTTTAGGTAAATGGGTGAACTTAATATAACAACAGATCAAATCATAGATGAACATAAGATCTTCTATTTTCGAATCGATAAGCTTACAAGAAACACCGTAAACAGGTAAAGGCTAAGACAAACTAAGCGACTGAAGAGCCGACGAGTTTGGCCATTTTGAATGTACGTTTATCGGTGGTACATAATGTTCTCAGAAGGCCGAGAAGATGTGAACGACGAAAAGCATGCCGGACGCCCGAGCACTTCAACAACAGACCAAAAAATTGATGAAGTGAAGAAAATAGTATTGGCCAATTGTCGAGCTACCGCTAGAGAAGTTGCTGAGGTCCTAGACACATCGATTGGCTTGTGCCATTCGATTTTTTCCTATGATTTGGGCATGAGACGGGTCGCCGCAAAATTCGTACCAAAACTGCTCAATTTCGACCAAAAGCAGCATCGCATGAACATTGCTAATGAGATGTTGGACTCTGTCCGCGAGGACCCAAATTTGCTCCAAAGGGTCATAACTGGTGACGAATCGTAGGTTTAAGGTTATGACGCGGAAACCAAAGCTCAATCATCTCAATGGAAGTTGCTGCACGAACCAAGACGGAAAAAAGCGCCCCAAGTTCGGTCGAATGTAAAAGTTTTGCTTACCGTTTTCTTCGATTGCAGGGGCGTTGTGCATCATGAGTTCTTGCCACAGGGTAAAACGGTGAATAAGTAATATTACCTGCCAGTTATGCGTAATTTGCACGAAGCAATCCGTCCTCCGAATTATGGCGGATAGAGACAATGCATTCTAAAAAGAATGAAATTCCTTGCCATCATTTGCCCTCATGTATTCATCTGATGTTTTCAAAATAATCGCGTGTGTAAAAGCGAATGCCAAATTTTTAATGTCTCGATTTTATGACCGGGACATGGGTAGATAGTGCGTTTGTTTGTACGAGTTGGCAAATATTCATGCATATCCGTTTTGAAGCAGTAAACTTTAAACAAATAGAATTTTTTGAATTGTTGTTTTGCGGCTTACCACAAAAGAAAAAAAAAATAAGAACTGGCATAGTTTCTCAATTTATATTTTTGGTTTTTGCCTTTTACTTATTTATTTCATTCCCTTTTGCCATTGCATTAACAGTTGAATGCTCTAAGCGCAAAATAGTTTTGAATTTGTTGTGGCTTGAAAGGTTCGTGATTTCTCCTGTGAGTGCATACATTCACACATACAATCATACATATAATAAATATTTGCAATTAACTGCGTCGAGTTCCAAGGTGACCCCATGAACGTGACCACAGTTCACCTTTGATATTTTTTCATCTCTGCGTATCGCGCACTGCCATGGCTGCCATAGCTGCATTGGGTAAGGGTATAATTGTATGTGTGTATGATTGCTTACAAACTCCCTCATCCACCTTTCCGATCACCTTGGCCCCTGTTTTTGACATGGCTCTTTGGCATTCAAGTAAGTTTGCAGAATTTATTAGAGCGAAGTAAGTAATTTTTGAAAATGAAAAAGTTTTTCTGTAGTCGAAATGCTCCGTGTTCGCTGAGCGAAAAGCATAAGCAATTTGTTGGGGGCGTCATATGAAATGGGTGGCAGTAAGCGCAGGCAGTTACTGTTGCATTTTAAAGCACTTGAATGAGTTGGACGACTGTTCCCTTCATATGTATGTATGAAGCTGCAAATAGCGTGCGCACGTCTAGACACAGCGGAAAAAAGATTGCCACTACTCTGAACCGCTAATAGGGCGCTGTGTAAAAAGTTTAAAAGTAATGAGCGTAGTTCTTACCAATGGCAGCTCTCCATTATGATCCCATATGAAATGCACTTAGACTCCGATAATGTTTACTTATGTTAATGGAATAGTGATTTATTTTTTAAAATGTTGCCGAACCAAGCATGAGTTTGAAAATTTACTTTATTGTGCATTTGTATGCGACTTTTGTAGAGTTAGAAGTTGTATTGTAATACATACATATAAAAGGTCTTTTAAGAGAGACGCCTGTATGTTAATACTGAGCAGTTTCTAGATGGTATTTATTTTTATGTTAAGTAGAATAGAACAACGCGTTAAAATCATTGAAACTTATTATGAAAATAATCGATCTTTAAGAACAACATATCGCAAAATTCCTGATGTTTTTGGTAGAAATAAACGTCCGAATGAGTCTATAAGGTTGATGAAAAAATTGAAGGAACTAATTCTGATTTGGGCGATTTTACCAGTACTATAGGCCTTTACTGTTCATGATGGGCATTTAAATGATACCATTTTTTCCAAATATAATTGTCCAAATATAATAATCCGAAATAATCTAAATTTGTACATGTTTTATTTTAAAACAACATCTAGGCGCGTCTTTTGAAATGCCCTTTATAAGTATGTACATATATCTATGTTTGCATTCTATTCTGTTTCTGACAGCAAATGCCTCGAAGAAATAATTAGAAAATGTCAAATTTTATAAAATTAATGTTCGTTATTAAATTAAATGAACACTTCGGTTAAACTTTCATTTTTTGCACACATGTGGGTGCACATCCATTAACCCTTCATGTCGAAAAAAAGGAGAGAGCCAAGTAATAGTAAAAATGAAAACAAAAGTTTAATGCATCATATTTGAGCTGCCGTCATCCTGAGCCTGCGAGTTTCCGGAAGCTCGGGAAATTCCGGGATCCCGAAAAATTTGAAATGCCGAGTTGAAAAGAGAAAATAATTTTGATTGCACTGAAAGCCTGTCTTAATTATTTATGTATATAATATTGTGTAGATTGATTCGCATTGAAAATTGCATTATTATTATGTAGAATACAAATAAATCAACCCATTCATTCGACCTTACTCTGGTTACTTTTGGTGTTTCCACTTTGTGATATACAGGTACTTGTTCTTATTTGTGAAGCACTCGTATATGTTCCATGGGGTCTATTCTCGTTCTGTGTAAACGGGAACTGTGTTTGCAGACACTTTTCACTCTGTATTTTCCCAAACGATTATTTTGCGATTCTCGTTTGTGCCATGATACAAGTGTTCCGTTTCTACTGTAGCCATGGAATTTTACATGTTGAAGCTAGAGTAAATTTGAAGATAATATGATGCAAATAATTATTTTGATTGATTTGGAGCAAAAAGCTTGTGATGAGAAACGGTAAAATAATGATTTTATTGATTGAATATTTATAAGAATTTGTTGATAGTGCTGAGACGCTCACTTGGCGATGGATAAAATCCCTTTGAAATGACCACCAACGATCACATTTATTTAGAGCGCATTGAGGAACCTGAAGTACATGTTAGTGCCCCTACAAATATCTCAAGTCGTGGTGTTTTGAATATAGCAAAAAGGCAACTTTTGTTTAAAGGTAATTCAATTGTCACTTACTTACTTATATGACCTGATTAAGGATCACCACCCGTTAGCGGATTAAGGCCGATAGCAAAAAGTCTCCCCAGATGTCTCTGCTTTGTGCGCGCCTTCTCGAATCTATTACACCAAGCTATGATAGGGTTCCCTCGACCTGGTCCTTCCATCGGAGACATGTTCTTCTATCCTATCTCTAACTTGGCATCCGAACACCTTCTTTGCTGGAACTTATCCATCCATACGCCCGATGTGGCCCAGACGGTGCAAGCGCTGAATATTGAAGCGCTTCACTATGGCCACATCGCCTTAGAGCTCATACAGCTAGTGGTTCATTCGGCGGTAGTAGTTATAGCCAACACGAAGAGGGCCGAAGATTTTCCAAGTATAATTCTCTCGAATACGCCAGGAGCGTACAATTCAATTGTACCAAAATATTTAAACTTGAAATAACAATAATTCAAATAAGCTCTTTTTCTTTGGTGAGATATATTGATCATAAATATTACAATAATATCAACAATATGCGCACAAACCCACAAATAAGTCTCCTCACGTTTACGCTAGAATACAATCTGAAAAACTGTTCGGAAAAAAGTAGAATTTGATAGTGATTTTGTAACTATAAATTAAAAATTAAAATACTGTGACAGTTTTTTGCAAAAAAATACAGAAAAATAATTTTAATTCAATTTACGTAATGAATAAAATGAACAAAATAAAATATTAACTCAAAAATTAAAAAATTGCAGTTTAATTTAACAACTTAAAATCAAATCGCAAACACAGGAGATCAATGATTCGCCTTGATGTTGACCTTATACTGACTTTTATAAAAGTAGATTTCATTCTTCAACAATAACCATATAAATTCTAGTGTATGACTTTGTTAAACTAAAAAACAACATCTCAAATTTTTATTCAGTTTTAAATTTTTTAAACAAAATTTTTAGAAACTGTTCGGTCATACAGTTTTATAGCCACGCAACTGTACTCGCATTTGCACGCTTGCCACGGATCTCCTTCTTCATTTTTCACACACAAATTGTCAGTGAAAAGGAAATTTGCATAACAAACTATTTTGACGTTTCTTTTCGGAACGCGAGTCGAAAGTGTAATGAAAATCGTCGAATAACGTTTTATTCCAGGATGGGTTTAAAAAATCCCGGGATGGGTTTAAAAAAATCCCGAAATCTCGCGGTCAGAATTTTTTCACTAATATTAGCATCTCTAAAATGTACATTCGTAATATTAGCAGGAGATAATATTACATACCTTTGATATGAATATTTTTTAATAATACAGCGCACGCTCGATAACGTGAACTACTTCAAACCAGGACAGTTCACGTTAACAAAAGTGATCACTTCTTGGAATGCCCAAAAGGACTAAGTAAATATATTTTTTCACATTTAAATTCACATTTTATTCTTGTTTTACATATTTACATATTAATTGAAAATTAAGTCATACCATGGTTTTATTTAAAAAAATCAGACATCTTTTTTTGTATCTTCTGTTTTTCTAATAAAACTTGAAGCACAGCTTTCTCCCTTAACCGTCTTAGCACACTCATATCATTTTGATCGACGTCTTCATGACCAGCGCATATTAACGCCTTGTTGAAAATTTCAACTGCTTCAGTCGGCTTAGTTTTCTCCAGTTGCTCTGATACGCTGTCATCATCGGATTCGTCCTCTTGTTGATGATCGTCATCTGCATTACCCTCCTTGATATCTTCGTTCCATTTATGAATGGCTGGTAACGTGAATTCAATCTGAAATTTTTAATAAAAAAAGTTTTTTCAATAACCCATTTACATATCTTTGAGCATATCTGCGAACACGAACGAACCTCAGGATTTAAACTACTAAGGAGATCGATGGGGTTGCTCATCAAGGTACGAAGTTCAGCTTCCCATTTTTCTTTTAAAACCGCCAACGGAACACTGTCTTCGGGATCATCATTGTTTACCGCAAAATTTAAAATACTGTTTCAGCACTTAGCTAGTGTTGCTTAACCAGATTTCGAGCTCTTATAGTCGGTGGGACCCTGAAAGTTTTTAAATCAGCGTGGATTCTTTGCCTTTCCAATTACCAAAAGCTTGTGGGATCCAGTGGCGTTTGAACATCATAAAAATGTGATTCGCCGCTTCTCGAACTTTACCCCTGGGGCTCTCTTCTCCAAACTTGATGCGTACGTTTTCTCTGGCAAAAGTCCCCAGAATAACCCCGACTCATCAGCATTATTTAACTGATCGTTGCACAACTCCAATTCGGATATTTTAGCTTTAAGTTTTTCTTTAAACGGATCCACTAGCTGAGGTTGCGAAGAGAGTTTTTCGCCTGATATTTTAAGAAGACGAATACCGTACCTCTTCTTGAATCCTTGGAGCCATCCATCACTAGCGAAGAAATTTGCTTCATTTTCTTTAAATTTTGCATGCAGTGTTTTTGCCTTTTCTTTCAACATTAGATCACTTACTGGCCAGTTTTTATCTTGCATTCGGATAAACCAACGATGAAGAGCTCTCTCCATTTTCGGCAACTCTGAAGAACACTGTGTTTTTCTATTTCCAGGTCCACAGTACGTGTTGTTTACGCATTTTGAAATCACTTGCTTTTTCGCTTTAATGTTACAAATTGTTGATTTAGCAGCATTATATTTCTTTGCTAAAATCGTGACAGATGAGCCTTTTTTTTAAAAGCCGAGAGTTTTAGCCTTTTATTTTAATGTCAAGCACACGGGATTTTTAGAACTCATTTTCACCAAAAAACATAAGACGAAACATTCTTTGCAAAACCAAAACCGGGACTGAAATATTTTACTCCTTACATGCAATTACGAATAAAATGCCTATTTTATAATTAGGGAATTCCCCAATTTCAGAATTACTTGTGATCAATGTAAACTACATTCAAATAATTGTAACGTTTATTGTTCATGTCATAGAACTTTTTGGGTTTGTTCACGTTTTAGAGTAGTCAATGCACAAAAATGTCTGTTCACGTTTTGGGGTGTTCACGCTTTAGAGCGTTCACGTTATCGAGCGTGCGCTGTATTACAATACAACCTCGGTGGGGTGAACTAGTTCGTTAAAGGCCTGTTTACTCAACCACTTCATTGTGTTCAATGAACACAAATCAAAATTTAAATGCAATTTAAGATAATTCACTTATTAAATTGTTACATTTTATTTAAAATATAATATCATATTCAATTTAAACATTTCATAATTTTTTCCAAACAAAATTTTAAAATTGGGTTGCTTCTTTTAAGACAGTTCTTTACCGTTTCATCCTTAAAATTTCGAAGGACAAGTATATTATCAAGAGAGTTCGTGTTTTCTTCGGCCAACCCGATAGTCTTGTCAAAGACACTAATAGCTTCCGATGCCGTTATAAAATGTTTGTCTTATTGTTTGTTCACACTACTACTTAGCGCAAAACAGATATTTGTTCATCCTACCGAGTATGCAATGTAAGAAATTGGGTGTTCACTCGATCGAGGATTTCAGTTAAGCCCCGGACCCATTCAAGCTCGAATGTGTTGTAAAATTGTAAAGGATAATTCATTCGCCGTGAAATATACCAAATTCAGTGCATATATGATATTTAGCCTTATCAAGCGTAATTAAGTATTCTGTGAAAAAATACAACCATCTCAGGTATAATTAAAATTTGCTTTAAAAATGCTAGTTACTTTTGTCATGAAGCAAGTTGCCTTTTGAATTGGTTACTACGTGGAACTTATATATAACGGTTATTTTCAAACCTACCAAAAATTGGATATTTCTGTAGCTTACAATAATATAATATGTATTTCTGTAGCTAAAATTCAATGTATTTATTACGATCATAACAAAGTTTTGGAAAATGCGTGAGCAAATGGAACTTTCGTCATCTTCTCTATTGGGTTGGGGAATAAGATCATAGCGTTTTTGTATTTTCTTTTATTTTAAAACGATTTGTTTGCTGTTTCGCAATCATTCGATTGTTAACTGTTATTTTTGAGTTATTTAGTTTTTTATGAGTTTTGAGGCTTAGAAAAGGAATACCTAAGAGGCAAAAATTAACATTTTCTTTGCTTTTCATCGAGGTCCAAACGCTGCCGAAGCCGCTCGCGACATTTGCGACATGTATAGAGAAGGTGTCGAAGGTTATAGCTGTCTTCAGCATGGAAATGGTTTGCGAAGTAAAAAACTGGCTACTCTGACGACGATGACACGTCCTGCAGTGGAAGGCCTTCTGAATTCAATGAAGAACGTCTCAAATCACTTTTGAGGAAGAACGGTCGCCAAACCAGTCGTGAATTGGCGGAAGATGGATCATCGTCCAAAAAAGCTCATGATATATGATTGGTGGGCTGGAAGAGCATGGTGCATTGTGAAATGCCCGAAAAGAATACCACGGTCAAAACGAGGTTTTTTACGTTGCCCTGCTACACCGCGTGAATGTGATCATACTCCATTACGACAATGCCAGGCCCCATGTTGCAAAGTCATCAAAGCCTCACTCCGAGGACTTGAATGGGAGGTCCTTCCGCATCCACTGACCGATTACCATCTCTTCCGCTCCCTGCCAAACCATATGAAGCCTGTTACCCTCGAAAATAAAGAGGTCCTTAAAAGCTTCAACTTCTTTGACACCAGACCAGGCGATTTTTGGTGGAACGGCATCAACAAATTGGTCGAGAGGTGGAAAGAGATTGTAAAGAGCAACTTTGAATATATATTTGTTTAACCTATTGATATAAAGGGTGATTTTTTAAGAGCTATAGGAAAGGTTTTTTAAAAAACACACGTAAAATTGCATGAAATTTTTATTTAAATCGATAGTACAGTCCATATAATTTACTGTTTGAAGATTATATCATACAAATGTTGACCGCGATTGCGCTTCAAATGGTCCATCCGCTTAGTCCAATTTTTGGCATACTCTTTCCAATGTTTCGGCCGGTATCTCACATATAAATGCTTTAATGTTGTCTTCCAAAGCGTTAATTGAAGCAGGCTTGTCTGAATAGACATGAGCTTTAACATAGCCCCACAAAAAATAATCTAAAGGCGTTATATCGCACGATATGGGTGGCCAATTGACTGTCCCCGAATGTGAAATAAAATGTTCACCGAACTCGTCTCTCAACAAGTCCATTGTTACGAGTGTTGTGTGGCATGTGGCACCGTCTTGCTGAAACCACATGTCATGCAAGTCAAGCTCTTGCTTTTTGGGCAAAAAAATTTGGATATCATTTTACGGTAGCGCACACCATTCAAGTACGGTCCATTAATACCTCCAGCCCATAAAACGCACCAAGCTGTGACCTTTTCTGGATACATTGGTAGCTCTTGCAATTCTTCTGGCTAATCTTCACTCCAAAATCGACAATTCTGTTTATTTACGTACCCATTGATCTAAAAATGAGCTTCGTCGCTGAACACAATTCTTCGATAAAAAAGTGGATCTTCGGCCAACTGTCCAAGAGCCCATTTACCAAAAATTGTGCGTTGCGGTAGGTCGTTCGGCTTTAATTCTTGCACCAGCTGTGCTTTGAAAGGCTTCACACCTAAATCCTTTCGCAAAATTTTCCACGTTGTTGAGTAACAGAGGCCCACTTGCTGCGAACGGCGACGAATCGATAATTGATGGTCATCATTAACACTGGCCGATACAGCTGCGATATTTTCTTCAGTTCGTACTCTACGTAAGCGTGTTGGTGGTTTGATGTCCAATAATGTAAATTTGGTTCTACATTTAGTCACAATAGCTCGAATAGCCGCTTCAGTGGGTCGATTAAACTGACCATAAAATGGAAGAAGCGCGCGATAAACTTTCTTAACAGGACACGCATTTTTATAATAAAATTCAATGATTTGCAAGCGTTGTTCGTTGTAAGACGATTCATGGTTAAATTATAGACCAAACTGAAGATCTTTGAGAGTGAAACAAAACACGAGACGTGCGTCAGCTGTTTAAACCAACTGTTTAAAAAGATAATAGCTAAAAAATTACCCGTTAATTATGGTTTTTTATTTAAATAAGGGTCTTCGTTAAAAACGCTACGAACTTATTTCCCAATCTAATATTTTACCTATGCCGTTCATTTGAATGAAATCCAGCCTATTCTCGAAGGGAATTTATGAGACAATCACTTTATTTTATAGTTTTTATAAATTTTAGAGATGGAGAATTTAGGATAAAATATTAAAAAAATAAAGACGCATCGCGCTATCGTTGGAAAGTAAAAACTGAATAAAAAACGCAAACAGCGATGTAGTAAAATACGCCATTTTTCGCTTGTTACTATGGCTATCGCTTATGTTTTCCGACCCATTTCGTATTTCCAACATACCTATGTATGATGAACGTTGGAAAATTAAGATTGAATATGAGTTCATACTCATTTTGATATTCATATTGAATATGGAATTTGTGCTTACTCCCTTCATAGGGTGTTTGGCCGAACTCCTCCTCATATTTGTAGTTAGCGTCCTGATATTGTTCCAAAAATGGAGGGACTTAAAGTTTTAAGACGACTCCGAACAGCAGATGGTTTTTTATGAGAAGTTTTCTATCATTTGATGTTTCACACCCGGAGATTCGAACGCGGACACTTCCGAAAGGTAGTCAGGCAACGACCTATTCGACTACGGCAGCCGCCATATATTGGATATCGGAGATGATTTTCGAGCGCGCGTCATATTATTGGGTTTATAAAAATATTAGATTATATAAAAATTGTTTGTGCCCGATGCATACTCTCTTACACTTTGATATAAGTGGTTTTGGTGGTGCATGTCAAATGGTGTGCTTAAGTTTAATTCAGGTTTTGATGGTAATTCACCATAGCAAGTTACAAGATAGAGTAACGCATACAACTGGTACAACTTTTTTTTATAAAAATGAGTTCTTGCATCCATTTCAGGTCAGATACGATGGCCTTTCGAAGTAGATCTTCTACAGTTAAGCGAAAAAATTTCAGACGTCTGGCTCGACAAGTAACCAGTCGGTGATGACTTAATACCAATCAATGAATTTTTCGTCGGGACTTGGGTCTACACTTGCAAATTATCCAATTTAACCAGGGTCCTATAGTAGGTGACCATAGCCTATTTTATTTACACACTGGCTACGTTGCGCATAGAAGATGATATAAATTTCGCAAAGACATCTTCTTTAGAGACACATTTTTAGATGATGTCAATTTCTTTCGATTTAAGTTAAACAGTACGTTCGCCACATAGCAAACATCACGTAAGAAGATGGAAGATTTGAGGGTATGACTATCTATCGCAGTAATTGTGCAATTTTCTCCCGATAGACTTTTTATTGTGGACTTCAAAGTCAACATCATTCAACCCATTGCTCAAATTCAGCTGGATCTATGCAGCAGGGCCATTGAGAATTGGATCCGTGCGACTATATGAAGCTGTGGCAGACCTTTAAGCGATGCCAGTTTCCATAAATAATGGCACATGGGAAACTTAAACTTTTAAATAAAATAAGAGTAAATTCGCCTAATTAAGTTCAAAGAATATAACGATGTATAGGGTTTTTCAGTAACAGCGCTTCAACTTTTGAACTTTTTTGAATAAAACACAAACGGTTTGACTTTTTTAACTAATTTTTTTTTATTATCTAATTAGTTTGAACATATACATTTAAGTATGAAATTCGATTTCTTTTGCATGACCACCGCGTGCACGTTTTACGAAGTCCAATCGTTGAACCCAATTTTCGACCACTCTTTTGCATAAATCGGCCGAAATTCCAGCAATTTCGCGTTCAATATTGGCTCTAAGCTCACAAATCGTCGCCGGCTTGTTACTGTAGACCAATGACTCCACATAACCCCAAAACAGGACGGCTTGTTAAGTGGACCGTAAAATGGCCGTAATGCTCTTAAAGTAGCAGCAACAGAACGATTATTTTCATAAAAAATTTGCACGATTTGCAATCGTTGCTCAAGTGTGTAGCGTTCCATGATGAAATGTATACTAATGAAGTTTAGAAATGACAAGCGAAAAATAAAAAATATTGCGTCGTTCGCCCTCCCTATCGGAAAAAAGTTGAGACGCACCTATTGAACAACCCTATATTTAGCTTGCACTTAGCAATTTTAAAAAGTTTTGAAGTGGAACGGCCGCCTTAGCTGAATGGGTTGGTGCGTGATTACCATTCGGAAGTGTACAGATTCGAATCACAGTGCATGAAAGAAGTGATAGAAAAAGTGTTTATAAAAGCGATCTCAACTCGTCAGGCAATGGCGAACCTCCGAGAGTATTTCTGCCACGAAAAAGCGCAAAGCTCCTCATGAAAAACTATCTGCCTTGCGGCAAGTGGCACACATAATATGATACAAATATGTGCATAGAAACTTCAGTGAATGAAAAACTCACTTTCCAAATTGCAAATCAATTATTTCTCGATTGCTTAAGTTAATTGGTTATGAAATCGAAACTATCCACATTTGAATGATCGTATGCGCATTCATTCAATTTAAAAGGATTAAAAATGGTTGCACAAACACTCGGAATACAAGCTAAATTTGAGTGTTTTCCAATATACTACAGCAATGCGAAATATTTCGTTTTTTTTGTGGTATTTCAAGTGAGATTATTAATGTGTGAGTAAAATAATTTGAAATGTCATATTTTTATCCATATGAAAATAAATGTCCTCTCTCGACGACTAAAACTAACACTCTACAAGACTCTCATCATGCCCGTCCTAACGTATGGCGCAGAAGCTTGGACGATGAAGCGACGCTTGGAGTGTTCGAGAGAAAGATTCTGCGTAAGATTTTTGGACCTTTCCACGTTGGCAACGGCGAATATCGCAGGCGATGGAACGATGAGCTGTATGAGCTTTACGACGACATAGACATAGTGCAGCGAATAAAGATCCAGCGGCTACGTTGGCTGGGTCATGTCATCCGAATGGATACAAACGCTCCGGCTTTGAAAGTATTCGATGCGGTACCAGCTGGTGGTAGCAGAGGAAGAGGGCGGCCTCCTCTGCGTTGGAAAGATCAGGTGGAGAAGAACTTGGCTTCACTTGGTGTGTTCAACTGGCGCCGGTTAGCACGAGAAAGAAACGACTGGCGCGCTTTGTTAAATTCGGCCAAAATCGCTCTGTTGCTATTTCAGCGACACAATCCTGATGCCCTTAAAATGGATTGGAAACTGCTCAACGCATTAAAACCGCATGCGAACGGATCTCAGTACCTTATACTCCCAATTAACAAGAAGGCCGAATACCTGTTATACTGTCGCTTCCGTAAGATGTCTTGGGGTAGTGTACACCTGCGCCTTAAGAAACTACACCCTAAGGACAGCAACGAAAAACTCAGAAGCGAGGAAGGAGAGGGTGATCTCGGACTGGAATCCTTGATGAACGCTACTTTTACGCTTCAAAGTACTGACCCAAACGGAGGGAAAGATTCTGCAGATCAACTTCGAGTACAGTAGGATGGCATCGGTAGAGCTCCTCCTCGTGCTTGAGGAAGGTAGCTACGATGTGGCTCTAATCCAAGAACCATATATATCTTACGCAACATGGTATCTGGATTAGAGACAAACAATTTTCAATTGTTGTCCTCACCTTCTGTTCTACTGACCATTTACTTAGAAAAATACGAATTTTCAACAACAAATCTCAGGTACTAGCCTATGCTGACCACATTGCTCCTATAGCACAAAGTGAAGCTGAACTTTTGAGAGCATACAAAAAATGAAAACACCAAGCACTAATTATAGATGCAGTGCTCCGCACATAGAGAAAACTACGTAAAAGGTGATCACATTGTATGCACTTTCTTCAATAAGGTTTTTTGACAGATCACGCGTGACTACTGGCGAACTAAATACATAAATTTCATCAGTATTCATTGACATTTCATCACTTACGTCTCAACAACGTTTACAAATCGTACAATTCTATTACGAGAATCGACTCTCTGTGAAAAGTGCTCATCACGCGTTCAGGCCAACTTATGGTATATGGCAACGAGGGCCATTGTTGACTTAATGGCTACGTCAATAAGCGAAATTGCCATATTTGGGTTGATGAGCACTCCGAAGCCACTCAAGAACAGCCATTACATCTATGGAAAACTACCGTTTGGCACGGCTTATGGGCTAGACGAATCATCGGCCCATATCTCTTCGAAGATGAGGCTGACGCCAATGTAACAGTGAAGGGCGAGCGCTATCGCGCCATGATAAACGACTTCTTGATGCCAGAAATTGAAGCCCATAATCTCCAAAACATTTGGTTTCAACAAGACGGCGCTACTTACCATTGAAGCCGTGAAACAATGGATCTACTGCATCTTCGTATCGATAGCAATTTATCTCTCGTCTCGGACAAGTGGATTGGCCACCAGAATCATGTGATATCACACTTTTGGACTTTTGCTGAATACTTTTTGGATAAGCCAGCTGCAAATGTGGCATTGGAAGCCAACATTATTAAAGTTATTCACGAGATAGTGCTCCAGCGAGTCATTCAAAATTGGTGTTTGTGGATGGCCGAATTACGACGCAGTTGCGGCAAATATTTGAAAGCGAATATCTCTAAAAAATAAATGTTCTAGTTACATGAAAATAATAAAAATTGGCCAATCAATTTGAAGTTTTATTGTTTTGTTTCAATTTAAAATCCGATATCTTTAAATTGATCACCCTTTACATGCACCTTACAAGGAATCGGAAGCCGAGAAATTCCTTAACTGTCGATAACGAATACATCGAGAGGGTGGATCAATTCAAATACCTCGGTTTAATCATCAACAACAATGCCGGTACATCTGTGGCCATAGGTGATCGAATGTACTCTGCGAACAAAGCATTCTATGAGCATAAAGCATTGCGCCATATGAAACTCATCAAATAGCGATTGTTAACAAGAGTGCAGAAACTGTGCATATATAAGTCGCTAATTAGGCCAATTCTTACATACAGTTGTACTACTATAGGTACTTAAAGCAGAAATTCAAACATAACACAAATATTAACTTTCGAAAGGAATACTCAGAAAAATATGGTGCACTTTGCATGGCAGATGGTGTGTGTCGAGTAAGATATACTGAATAGCTTGATGTACTTATAGAAAGAGAAAATGCAGTAATACGTGTATATGTAAAGAGTCAACGAATAAGATTCCTGAGTCATGCCAAAAAAATAGAGCTACTAGCATAAGCTATTACAGAACATAGGTGGGAAAAAGAAGCAGACGAAGACCGCGGAAAAGGTGGATGGATTCTGTCGTAAATGATCAAAGGACAAGGAGCGTTGCCAATTGGAAAGAGCTGACTAATGATCGGGTTAAATGGATGATTGCAGCTGCGGAAGCTATGGTCTGCCCAAGATTGTGGAGCTAATGGTGATGATGATTTAATAGGTGGCGTAAAATTAATCATCGGAAGATTTATAATTTTTGCAAATGGGGTCGTATGTCAATCATATTTCACACTTGGGAAGTAGACAGCTGCAGTATTGAGACAAACAATGTAGTACATAAAGTGTGCTTTTGTATTAATTTAGTAAAAAAAGTTATTTAAAAACAAACAACAATTGTTTTAAATTATTGATTATGCGCTAACTATTATATTTGGAACGCATCGTTACGGTTGTGGGAATGAAATTATAGTATCAATCGTTTTGGCCGATTTTCTTTTATGGATCGCATAGAACGCTTTAATATACATAACTAGCATTGATAGACACTTTCAGCAGTTCACTAGTAAGTACTAATATTGCTAAATATTTATTCAAATTTTTAGACTGAGATTGATACTTAAATATACATATAACTCAAGCTCATTTGCATAAAAATATAATCATGGTTCAGAATTAACACCAACTTGCATTCGAAAGTAAAAAAATATTGCTTAAGGAATCATTTCGTACTAATTTCAAGCAAAGCGATTATCAGTTAATTGAATTCGGTTGCGTGCACACAGCTAACTCGGAAGTTGTTGACAAAGATAACTTCTGGCCTTTATGTGCGTAAAACTTTGTTTGCACTCCAAAATGAGAGACTTTGCAGGAGTTAGGAAACAAATGGTTATCTTTACAGCTAAGCAATTGCTAAATTTAGTGCACACTTGGCCTGCGCATGCAATGCAGGGCGGCCCATCTTATGTTTAGAATTTCATTTAATTCAGCTGTAAATAAAATACTTATAAATATTTTTCACTAATTTTTTTTATTGGGAAAAGTAAAACTTGTCATTAAATTTGAAAAACAATTTTTAGTGCCCTCTCTGAACCCAATTTTTCTGAACATTTTCGGGAGTCTCGATGTTTATCTTATTAATAGCAACTTCAGATTTACGCCTAATGTCTTAAATCATCCCTGGGTGGTAAGCGTGGCAGTTATTCTTAATAATAAATAAAAAAAAACTTTTTCATCGTTTTGATGTTTCACGGAGATTCGAAGCCAGACTTTAATGAATGGTACTCACGCACCAACCCCTACGCCAATAGCGGCCACCTATGTTAATCAATTCGAATATCAAGAAGATGGCAACCATGAATGCATTTAGGTTAAATGAAGCGGGTCGCTGGAAGGAAAAAATGTATGGACTTGCCAGTCTATTATTTCAATAATAATTTTGCGACTTCAATAGTAATTTTGACACTCTCTTTCTATTTCGGAAGGGATGGAGTGAGGGACTTTCACTATATGATTTCGGCTCTCCAGTACATAATACAGATGGTCAAAAATTAATTGTATGTATTCTCATATACTTAGATGGAGGGATCAGAGACCATGCCAAGTCAGCAGAACGTTGTGCCCCTACACCCACAACCACAAACAAACGACAACATTGATAAATATGAAATGAAGGGATGCCTGTGCCGTGATAAGTGGTTTCTGGTTCATAAATGAAGCAGCCGGTATCCCTTACATAATGTCACAGACCGTATAACTTTTTGGTAGCGAGGATCTGGCAATAAAATGGTGCGGAAGAGCTAATTGGATTCTTGGAGAGCCAACCTCATATTTAAAATATGATTTAGCTTGCTTTATCTTTGAAATTACTAGCATTTTATGTTATGAAATTAATAGCATTTTGCTACAGAAAATATTTTTCCTCGAATTTATCTGAACAAATTTGGTTTTATAACCATTTGTGGAAATTGACATTGACGCATAATAACGTTTAAAAAAGAGAAAACTGCTCAGAACTCTTCACTCCACAAAATAACTTTGTTTGGCAATTATATGAGTAAGTAAAATGTGCTGAGATAAGCGACTTGACTTAAGGGGTTATATACTTATGGACTAAAAAATCGAAATTTTTTTATGCAATACTCTAAAAGTACATCATCTTAAAAATATAAATTCAAAAAATCATAAAGATCGGAGCACTAGAACGAAAGTTACAGATCGTGGAAGCGCGCGACCTTTCTTGGAACGAGAAGTGCACGCAAACCTTTAGACGCGATTATCTCGAAGTCGTGTTTTTTGAAAATTACTATCGCGGTGATCATATTTATCAAAAATTATTTGACCGATTTGTATAAACTTTTTTTTTAATCATTCGAAGTTACAACCTTATGAATCTGAACAGTTCACTTTTTATAAATATTTGCATAGTTCGCTGGAATTAATTTTTTTTAATTTTTCAACCCCTCAAAAATCGTTTTTTTGGTGAAAAGTGGTTTCATATCGAGATAAATTATTTTTGGGTAAATAAACCCTTCAGATTCACTAAAAAACTTTTTTCTACAATATTTTAATTTTTTTGATTTCAGTTGAGCTGCTCATGCGCTATCGTGATCACCGCAAGCCTCTTCTAGAAAACGGCGTTTCGGGGGAGGGGCGATATCAACAATAAATAATAACATTTTTTAAAATAAAAACACCAAAATGTATTCTTCGAGAGTGACCCTTTTGTATGATATATGCCTCATTTGAATAAAAGTTCTAAAACATATTTAAAAAAAATTATGACATTCGTCCATTTTTTCGTACACATACGAAGTGTGTTTAAACAATAAAGCGAATTTCAAATTTCGCGGGCTACGATTATTATTATTTTTTATGTTGGTACACTCGTCTCGAAGATATGTTCACGGTTTACGCAATATAGCAGGTTTAGTTTTTTTGTGAGAGGCATAAATAGGACAAGTGTTTTGCGGGCTCGGCGATTTTCTGTCAAAAAAATATATATATAATTATTTCCCGTAAAATATAGCCATTTTGTACCCAACAGTCGTAATAAAAGGTGAGCGTATTATGAAACTAGCATATAATTGAAAAAATAAAATTTTGTGAAAAGATTGAGTATTCTAGCAATTGATTTCTGATCTATGGTTTTTTTAAACTTTCTTTCTTAGAATTATCTCTAGAAACCGAAAATACCGCACGATTTGTCGAAAAGTTTTTACGAACGGTTTGACCAACCTCTATTTGTGTTTTGTTTAGAAGAAATTTCTGTTTATTAGCAACATAAAGTTTGTCAAGGAAGTATTTTGACATCTACTAATCTAGCGAAATTCAAGCGTATTGCTTTAGAAAATATATATTTTTTAATTGTATTCTTTCAACTTTTGGTTTTATTGGACTAATAGCGGTTGCCCCCGCGAAGTGGGGAACCTCTGAATATATTTCTGCCAAGAAAAATCTACATTTTAAAATCCATTTACCGTTCGGAGAAAGTATAAAACTGTTGGTCTCCTCATTTAAGATAAGTAACATATTTACAGTATCTATCCAACGAATTCCGAACAATATGTATGAGAATACACGGTGGCCTAATTTGGTTATAAATAAAATTGCAGCACTCGGTAGAAACCCACTGCATAGGTGGACATTTTGTTTTCTGAAAGCGGTTGCCCCTCGGCAGACAAAAATGTTTTAGTGTAGTTTTGCAATGAAAAAACCTTCTCATAAAAAACCATCTGCTACTTGGAGGCGGCATTCAATGTCCAGTGAATGGTATTTTCCAAACTTGACTGATAAAGCAAATTGTTGAAATGGTTGTGAAAGTCTTGCGTACTAAGGCCCATACTTTGCAAGGCCCATCAGTCACTCGAATTTCTTACTGAGTTTAGTAGCTCAACTTCTTTGCAACTCCAATCAAATTTTTGTTTTTGGTTGCACAATTTGAAGTATTTTTTCCTGCAAGAAACGAGTTTCTGTCTCATCATCTCTAAGAGAATCCAGGAAACCTATAATTTTTTCGCTCAATTTTTCACTTTACATCTGTACCTCGTTTAATTTTGTTAACCAAAGTGGAAACTTTTTTATTGATAAATATTTTCGAGAGCACAATTCACCTTTGAACGTGGCTGCAATTAGCTCCTGGCAGTTAAGTTGGGTCTACAAACCAGTTTCAGTGAAAATAAATCAACCGACTCCCTTACAGAAAACGGCATTTTTAGCGTAACAAGTACGAGAATATGTTCTGAGTAAAGGGGTTTCCAATAAGAGGTGTTATTTTTATATTCAAAGAAAAATGCTATTTACTAATATAAATGATCGGATGTTTATTTCATTATAAAGAGGAAGGTATGCCGTTAATAGTGGAAAATAACATCAGGCAAATGACCACCGCGACCACGCTTACAGGACAATATCCTTTTCATGAAATTTTCCATAACCGAATTGCAAAGTGACTGCCTATGTCCTCGATAGCCTCACGAATTCCATCTTTGAGGTCTTGAATCGACCCTGGGCTGTTGGTGTAGACCTTCTCTTTCATGTGGCCCCAAAGAAAAAAGTCGCAAGGTGTTAAATCACAAGATCTCGGTGGCCAATTGTGATCACCTCTTCGAGAGAGAACACGGCGCGGAAACTTTTTCCGTAAAAGATCAATGGTTTTGTTGCTTGTGTGGCACGTAGCGCCGTCTTGTTGAAAATAATCGTTGTCCAGATCAATACCATCCAATTCCGGCCATAAAAAATCGTTCATCATCTCTCGATAGCGCAATCCATTCATTCATAGCACTTGTTATTGGAAAATACTTTATTTTGTCGGCTATACTAAAATTGTGTTGTCTAGCGTTAAAAATAACCCCTGCAAAGTAACTAATTAACTCTAGTAATGGTTTTCCTTTCTTGTCTAGAACAAAATCTTTGGAATTCCTTGTAGCAGAGAAGCTTGGCAGGGGAATTCTTGTCTATCTTTTGCTCTTCACTAACGCGTGCATTTATCCCCCAACACAAAAGTAAGAAGTAGGTTTATTTTTATTGTTGACTACATTATTTGACTATTAGTTGAAAACACAAAAGGATTGTATACTTGAATGAGCTTTAAACAAAGTAAACATAGTACAAAAAAAAAAAACAATAGTTTTGTAAAATAATGTTTAGAGCCGAATATATCGAAAATGGTTAAGTTTTGGACATTATGCCATATGATCAGAAATTACCTAACTAATTTCCTTAAGTATGTATAGTATATGCCAGTTGAGGGCAATAACTAGAGATCGGATTTTTATGCAAATTGAATATTTTAGTATGATGAGTTTCTACCTAGGTGCGAACTTCATGTGATGTTAAACAAAAATATGCACTTGCATAAGAATCCGATGTCTAGTAATAACGTATGGATCAACTGCACAAAGCTCTTTGAATCCTCTTTGATTTCATAATTTGAGTTGTAAGGTCTACTACTGCTTTAGACGAAATACGTAGGGGCAGTGTGCAGTTTACTAGCCGTTAATTTGGAAAATTATTTTACATAACACATTCCCTGTTTGGGTGGCAGTTCGCAATTACAATTTGAATAGCTACTTTCACTAACAATTGGCTTTAATACACTACCTACACTTATAATTAGTTGGGATTATTGATTGTTAAGTAAAGCCTTCGTATGGCGATGATGCTAGGTACCAGTTTCACACATACAATTATGATTGGTCAATGCCATGGAAATACCCGACCACAAAAGCAAACCAGGCAATGCACAACACATATGTACGAGGGGTGCCTTTTATATGTCGGGATTTGGCAACCCTGGTGTTGCAATCTGGCAACTGACAGCTGTATCGCAAAGTTTGACATTTTTTGGCATTTACGTACTCAGAACGTTTTGAAATACCAGCGCTATTTGTGTTGTTTACAGTAACTTAAAAGATTCATCTCGGTCCAAAAATGGAATTAAATCGTGAACATTTTCGTGCGATTATTTTTTACAACTTTCGACGTGGATTAACTCAGCAATATTGCATGGATGAACTTAATTCATGTTTTGGGGATGAAGCTCCATCAAGGACCAGTGTTTATGGATGGTATGGTGAATTCAATCGTGGTCGTAGTTCACTCCAAGACGAATTTCGTGAAGGTCGTCCAAAATCAGTTGTTGTTCCGAAAACCATTGATGCTGTGCGCGAACTGATATTGCAAGATCGTCATGTGACCTATCGTGAGATTGAGACAATCTTAGGCATTAGTGGGACCAGCATACATTCAATATTGCATAAACATTTGACTGTCAAAAAAATTTGTTTGCGTTGGATCTCACACAATTTTGTCAATCGCTCAAAAAACGGCTCGTGTCGATTGGTCGAAGGAAAGGCTCAAAAAATACGATTGCGGGGCTTCGAAACACGTCTATGACATCGTGATAGGTGATGAATAATGGATTTACGCGTATGAGCCCGAAAGTAAACAGCAGTCGACTGTATGGGTGTTTCAAGATGAGCCAAACACAACAAAAGTTGTTCGCGCACGACGCACTTCAAAGCAAATGGTCGCCTGTTTTTTCGAAAAAACTGGACATGTCGCAACCGTACCACTAGAACAACATAGAACAGTAAATTCTGAGTGGTACACACCCATTTGTTTGCCAGTTGTCTTCCAAGAAATTAGGAAAACCAATTGCCAAAAACGGATCACTCTTCACCAGGACAATGCGAGCTCTCACACATCGGCTCAAACAACTGCATTTTTGAGCACCCAAAACATCGAATTAATGGGTCATCCGCCGTATAGTTCTGACTTTGCACCGAATGACTTCTTTTTATTCCCGTACGTAAAAAACAAACTGAGAGGTCAACGTGTTTCGACACCTGAAGAAGCGGTTGCGGCATTCAGAATGCATGTTTTGGAGGTACCTCATTCAGAGTGGCAAAAGTGCTTCGACAATTGGTTCAAACGCATGCAAAAGTGTATAGATCTTCATGGAGAATATTTTGAAAAAGAATAAAGTGATTTTCGATGATTAAAATTTGTTTTTGTTCTCTAGTCCCGACATATAAAAGGCACCCCTCGTATAAGTATTTGTGCATATCTAATTACCATCCCAAAGTGAATATACGCCACGTACATAATCGTCAGAGTCACAATTGTGAATTGCCACGTAACTAGCGAATCGCAGTTTAACTAGTTGCCTTACTCCTTGTAATGCAATTACTTATAATTATATTTCATATAAATAGATAAGTAAACAAAATATTTTATATGTGTATATTATCACGTAGAACAATTATAAGTTATGACCTCGGACGTTGTCATCCACCAGCACTAGTTCGCAAAGTGCTCGATTTAATCATTCTGATCATTTGTGCGATTAATTTTTTGGTCTTGCTCAACATATTTTTCGGCATAAAAAAGCTATAGCGTCTCAAGCGCTTCAGTGTGTTTAATTTTGTTTTGAAGAGGTTTTGATCGGATGACTCGCAGTTTGCTTCGACATAAACAGTCTTATGCGCATAACGTAAGACTTATACCAGATTTCTTCGTGAACGAATCGACGCCCTGATTGATTTTGAGGAGTCCGCGTCAGTGATGTTTCCAAATCATGGTGAACCTTATAACCAATGAAATGTATAAAGAAAATTTGAGATTTCTAAATCGGTGTGATTTGCATATAATATAACGAGTTAAGTTTTAGTCCTTCTCCTTCTGAAAAAGAGCAAAAAAAAATAATAGTTTCGGGAAGTTATAGCCACATATATGCACGCCCTCAAATGCCGTATGCACCCTGTATATTACCCAATACCAGCCAGTTTTAGATTCTATTTTTATTTTAGAATTTTACATTTTTTTTTGTTCAATGTTCATTACTGTTGTTTATAAAGTTTAGTTTATTGTCTCACCAAAATCCATATTTATCCAAATTTTTAACTTTATGCAAAAATTAGAAAAAGTGGAAAAATGTTAACCAAATTTAAAAAAAATATAATATATAAGAATTTGTAATCAGTTTTAAGGTAGTGAATTAAGTGGCAATTTGAGTTGCTAGAAAATTCATTCAATTTTTTGTATTTATCAAAGTTAACGTGAATTTTAATCAGCTTCAAACTTGCACTTTGGTACAGTAAAATTGAATGTGCTAAAGAGCTTCATACCCAAATTTTTTTTTAATTCTGATTAATAGTTTAGAACATTTTTATGAAAGGTTTGCGAATTTTTACGAAAGGTTGTAAAGTTTTTATAAATTTTGCACAAAGTGTGAGTCCTCGACTGATAATAAAATAATAAATAAAGTTGTAAAAAATAATTGAAGTTAAAAGTTACATAAATAAATAGTCAACACTTTTCGAAATGCTGAGGTGCCATAGTTTTTCTCTAGCTGTATATGTTTATGTCTATCTCGATTTCTTTATACTGTTATATCTTTGGGCATCAGTGATGGTAAATGTAGGGAAAATTCCCTACATGTAGGGATTTTTGTCGAAAAATTTGGGTGTAGGGAAAAGAAGGACAGATTTTGTTAAATTCTGTAAATGTAACGAATTTTCAAGAAGGACAGAAAAAAATTTGAAATAGCGGGAAAAATTTGAAAAGCTCTTTTAAAATAAAAATCCGCAGTAAGGTTTCATGCCAGACTTTTTTCTTAATGGCAGAATATTGTTAGTTTTCTGGTGCTTTGTACTTTTGAAATAAGTTTGCAAGTAATTTAGTTTTAGCTTTTTTTATATTTAAAATGCATATATATTTATATATGAGTTCCCCCTCTTCGACTGACTCTTCGGAGGAACACCAGGAAAAACAATGCAAGTATCGGAAACAAAAGTTCAATAACAAGTGGCTTGATGATGACAATTTTAGTGGCTGGTTGGAAGCTGTGGCTAACGATCCATTCAAATGAAAATTGGCTGCGTGCGACAAAGTTTTGAACTGCGGCAAGTCTGATTTTCAGAAGCACGCCGAATCAGAAATGCACCAAAAAAATATGAAGGCAATAAAAAATACACCTAAAATAAACAGAGTTTTTTAAGAAAAAGACGAGTAAACCAAATGGTTCCAGAAATTTCCAATTAAGACTTAGCATGTTCTTCGCTGAGCATAATGTCGCGCTGCAAGTGGTGAACCATTTAATCCCACTCTGAAAAAATAAAAACTCTGCATTGCTTTAAACAGAACTGAATGTAATGAGAAAGTCTAATTTTTAGTCTTTTTGCTGAATTTTTCTTTACATTTGTGTTTATAATAGTCGTATAATAAATATGTGTACTTATATATATTTGAAATAAAATTTGTTTTTATTATAAAGTGTCAAAATAGCTCCAAGTCCAAAACTTAAGCAAATAACTCAATTTTGACGTTACAAGTGCCTCATTATACATAGTGTAAACACAGGAGAAAAAATGTTCCGAATTGTATAGGGAAAATTTTTTGTAAGCGTAGGGAAAAGTAGTGATTTTTTTTGGGCTGGGTAGGGGTTTTTCAAAAAATCATTCACCATCACTGTTGGGCACAAGTGCGCTCGGCTATAAACGTACAAATATTGAGTTGGTCTCAAGGTACATATTTTAGTCGAGCTAGCGAAGTGTTCGGTCCTAGCTATTAGTGAAGTAATTGGTTTATTAGATCTAATAAAGTGCGCGTTATAATGGCACTAGGGAAATAGTTAGCTTACCAGTACCAGCGAGGTGTCTGAGGAATGGTAGTGCTGAGGGAGGGCAATTCCTTTCTCCTAGGATATGTTAACGTTAAATTCAACAGTTGATTACAAGGAAAACTGATTGGAGCGGGACTGATGACGTCCACCTAAATTAGGTGAAGTCCCTTGTTCGAGTGTAGCTACGTTCACTGCAGGGTATGTATACATATATGTATGTACTATTATATGCTATGTATATACGAAACATTATTATGTATATATGTGTGTCGAAAGTCTAGCATCGATGAAGCAGCTTTCAAGCACTCACATGTAGCTACTATTGAGAAGCTTATCACGCATAATATCGAGCACGTGAGATATTTGTACCATAATACCATAAATTCTTAGTGAATAACAATGAAGGAACAACACCAGAAACGACAGTAACTGGCAAAGCATTCCAACTCAGGCATGACTTCAAATGGCACTCTGAACAAGAGCACAAGCCGCGCAAGAACAAGAATCGCTACAAACAACGGAGCAATAGATATATGTATTAAACATTTGCTGTTGTTGGAACTGTTCAAATTAAAGTCCTGCACATGAAAGTTGCTATGACTGCAGAAATGTAAGATATTGGTTGATTATGCCTACTACTGTGCGTGTATGCACACTCACTATAAGGCTACATATACAAGTACACGAATTTTCAATGCGAAGCTGGTTGTGTGAAATGAGCGTGACCTGTGATATGACATTGCTTGCGAGAAATTGATAGTCTGGTGTCCATACGCACTAGTTACAGAACTATACACGAAAATACCAATGCTAACTTAATTAATTAGTAACACCGCAGTGATTGCGCTTGGAAGTAGATGCATTATAAAATACGCTCTATTATTGGCCTAGACGTTTTAAAGTATTCACATTATAGTCATCATAGTAGCCGTAATTAGATTATTGAAGCTGGAGCTTTAAAAATGTCGTAAATTGGTGTACCATAAATATTTGTAGAGAATTTTGGGCACACAAACGTCATGGGTGGTTCGAATTTGTATGTGGTTATGTAATATTCTACCTTCTATGTGAGGTATAAGATTGACCATTTATTAAAAGTAAAAAAAAAAAAAAAGGAAAAAAGTACCGCAATAAATAGTTCTAGCATTTCTTAGCAGAAAAATTCCACCAGCTTTCCATCCCAATTCCACGAATGTGGAAAATGGAAAATGTCGCGAAATCATATGAAATCTTTAGTCTAGCAAAAACGCGCAAACGGAAAATTCAAGACATTATTACTGTGAAATTTATAAAGTTTGAAGATGATCGCAAGCGAACTAATATTAAAGCACGCTGGCGTGAGTATTATGCACTCTTATCAAATGAAGAGTTCCAGCAGAGCGATATTCTCTACCAGTATCACTTCAGGGCCCTATCGCAAAATAAAAAAAAAACAGAAGTCTTCATTGCAATCGCCTAAATGAAAAAACAAGACAGTTGGACCAGACAAAATCCTACGAAGATGTGGAAGATACTAAGGAATGACGGCAGTAACTTTCTTGCAATGCTTTTCAATAAAATCATAAGCAACATTATAGCAAAAGCATGGCGCAACAGTTACCTAATACAGTTTTATACCAGATAATGCAACAACTATCGTGGTATAAGGTTTATGTCTCATACGATCAAAATCTGGGAAAGAGTAATTTTCGCTCTTATCAAAGAAGTGGCACATGTCAGTGGAAATCAATTTGGCTTTGTAAGCGGTAGATCTACGATAGATGCCATACACATCTTGCGACATCATGTGGAAAATATCGAGTGCAACGAAAGAATTTTCATACAATATTTATAAATCTGGAAAATGAGTTCGATCGAATTCCAAGAGATCTAGCTTGGAGGGCACTTAGCATACTCCAGAATGCACTGTAAATGTGGTGAAGGATATGTACTTACCATACATGGAACATTACAAGTCTTCTGTGACGGCGGTGCATCCGAGAAGTTCTCCATAAACGTAGGGGTACATGAGGGCTCGGCCCCCAGCCCCCTTATTTTCAACCCGGCTATGGATACTCTAACACGCAAGCTACAAGATGCATTGCCTGATGCTTTACAAAATAAATTGTCACAGTGTGCTGCAGTTTTGGAAATAAATGGCTTACGCATATGTAGACAGACAACAGAGCACGTCACTATCGCTTTTAATGACAGTGATCAGATTGCGTAACTTCACTTCGATGCTGAAACGATGCCCATGTCCGAGGGTTTCAAATTCCTTGGCTCTATTGTTAGCGATGATAGACTGGGGAGTGACGAACCGCATACAAGCCGGCTCACAAAGTTGGCGTCAGAAATCTTGTGTCAGGAGCCTTGTGTGATAAAAAGATTCAAATAAAGTTAAAAGGCAAAATTTATAAAGCTAAACTGGCGAATGGTTAGGTCTGCAACGGCGTATGTCTGAGAATTCTTTGTGAACACTTTTTTCAATACATACCCCAAATCCTTAAGAATTAAAAAAGAAATCTCTTGAACGAACCTTCATTAAAGAATTATGAACATTCAACAAAAAAAAAAAAGGAAAATAGTCAAAATTGTTTAAAATGTTTATGCCTACCATTTTGTAGCAGGATGTATGGTTCTGACAGTGAGTTTAGAGTCGAAAAATATCACCCACTCTCTGATTTCGTCTACAGGTTTCAGTTTTGTCCTTGAATATATTATTCGCGTAATATAATATATACATAGCTATAACTCTTCTACTTGAAAGCATATTTCAATTGCCATTTGACATTTGAATATAAATGAAGAAAACTCTGTCTAAGTCAGATTCCCATTAAACTGAATCTTCAATAGCATAGAGGAAAAAATCGACAAGAGTAAATGTAAACTTGTATCATTAATACAAATTATGAAGAGAGATGTACCGAAAATACTGCCTTAAGGGGCACAAAACGTTACCTGAGAACGACAAATATTTGTGTTTTCGAATACAACTCTGCAGGTCCTAGTAGATAAATACGAGGCTGTCCAATTTAGGAAGGTGGAGTGAAATCTGAAATAACCGAATGTACTAAGCAATATTTTAAAACTTTAATAGAGACCTTCGAAAAGTCCGTGTATGATATCTACTTAATAGATAGCCTTAAAGTCGTCAAAAAAATTGCAAGATTAGGCACCGAAGACCTTTCACTAACAAAACCATGTTGATTCGATTCCTATTCCCAATTTTCAAAATTACCGTTATATGAGTTTTTTTCTAATTCTTTTGAAATAGTCCAGCAGAGAGCGACATATAGTATTGAAAGTTAACATTCATGATTTTATGTGCGTGTAGCAAATTTTTAGGAGAAAAGGTGACAAATGGGATGGCTTCAGAGTTGCAATCGCTTCTTGAACGTGATCTTCCGTCACGAAGAATTAAATAACAGTTAAAGTGAAAGTACATCGCAAGTAAATCAAGAAAACAGTTCTTATTTTTACGAAGCTCTTCGTTTTTATTTTGCACAAAATGGTTGATTTGTTGACGTTAAGGTCAAGCCATCCCCAACCAACTGCTCTTGTGTTTTTTCAATGTTAAGCTAATATTTCCTCAAAACGCATACAGCTTTCGTTTCATTTTGATCCCTTACAATATCGAAATTCACGCTTTTATTTTTAGCATTGCTTATAATTAAATTTTCACTGATGTCCCAAGTGTTAAGATCAACGATCTCAACATCGATAAGCTATCAATAGTATCTTTAAAATATTCTACATATATTTATTTAATTTCATTAAAGTTTACATATTTACAACAATTATTATACAAACTAAAATACGCAGGACAGTTTTTCATAAAAATTATTCCTTTTCATTAAATGTTTAATTTTAAAATTGCATTACTTTGCCTGACCTCTTTCCAACGCAGAGAATGCCTTCCTCTTCCTCTGCTACCACCAGCTGGTTCCGCATCGAATACTTTCAGAGCCGAAGCGTTTGTATCCATTCAGACGACATGACCCAGCCTGCGTAGCTGTTGGATCTTCATTTGCTTCGCTATGTCTATGTTGTCATAAAGCTCATACAGCTCATCGTTGCTAACGTGCAAAGGTCCAAAAATCTTGGGCAGAATCTTTCTCTCAAACACTTCAAGGGACGCTTCATCGGATGTTGTCATCGTCCACTCTTCTGCACTATACGTTAGGACGGGCATAATGAGATTCTTATAAAGTGTTAGTTTTGTGCGTCGAGAGAGGGCTTTACTACTAAACATTATTATATGTGATACTGCCATTATTATAGGTGCTAGTGCCTAAATAAACGAAGAATGTTTCTAGTTAATGTGACATAAATGTTACTCAAAATGCAGCTTCGGAATATCCCTCATATGCAGCCAACTTTCTAAGCCTTTGTCTCCTCAGTCGTGTCAAATCTCAAATGTTTTATGGTACCTTTAAATTTTGAAAACAAAGAAAGTCACTGGAGGCTAAGGCTGGTGATTATGGTGAAAATACAAATTATTTGATACATTTTTTTCGATAACAACTTATTGAAATACGTTTAACCTTAATATCTGTCAAAACCAATCTAAAATGCAAAACATGCAACGGAAAGTTAGAGAAACGAATGTATATAATAATATAAATAATAGTAGGCGCTTGAACCCTTTGTTGGGAGTTTGGCCGATCTCCTTTTCTTATTGGTGATGTGCGTGTTGATGTTTTACAACAAACGGGACCTACAGTTTTATGCCGCCTTCAAATGACAGATATTTTGTATGAGAAACTTTCTTATGTCAGAAATACTTTTGGAGATTTACCATCGGCTGCCGAGAAGCGAACGATATTCGAAGAAACTTTTTCTATCAGTTGATATTACATGCACAGGGCTACCGATTCTAACTTAACTTAATCTATGATACTTTTGTATTTCAACAAACTTCATATTTGTCAAAGACGATTTGAAATAAACAAATGAACTATGAATTTTCAGTAATAATTTCGCGCTTAGCTTTTTTGTTCCGAGTAAGGTTGAAGCCTTTTTCTCCCACCGACAACTCAAGAACAACACATTTGAAACCCAACAACATGATCGAAATCGTTTTAAAAAAATTGAATTGTATTCAATTTCGAAGAAATTTTTCGGTATTTACTTGCAGAATGCAATGGATTTTTTAACAAAATTGGCTCAGGAAGTTCATATCGTAGGAAAACGTAATTGCTTTGGGTTTTAAATTTGTCAGATTGCAACCAGTCAATGGTTGACCGCCTTCACTTGCACTCTTTGAGCGAGCCACATGTAGACTTCATGCATACATACATTATACCTATGTATGCATATGTACATAATTTGGATTTGCACGCACAAATGCTATTATGACATTTAGTAAGTCGGACATACAAAACACTGAAGGCGATCAAGAAGAAAGAGCGATTGTGGGTTGCATAAAATGTCTAGCAAATACATAAATTTGTCAACGCATCACATTTGTAGGGCAAGGCTGGAGAGGAGTGAAAGAAAGCGATGTATATATTTGTATACGACTCACGGCATATTAAGGCATAAATACGTGCTGTGGAAATACTTGTACACACGGATATGCCCTGAAACCAGCCTTTCTTGTGCTATGCACAATAGCAGGCAGCAGAAATTAAGTTAGTAAGCCACTGAGAAGAGAAGTTCATTTGGCCCAACCAAACTTTAATATATTATATTATTTGTAGTGTATGTGAATTCATTCAGTTGGAAATGCCAAGCAATCAAAGAGTATATATTGCTGATAACTAAACAAAACTGCAAACGGAATAATGCCGTCAACTAACTATTTGAATAGTGCGAATTTTCGTAATATGCTAAAATGTAAATAGCTTACATACACATATCCGCATAATATTTCATTACGGTTGAGTTGTAATTTAGTCAGCTCTCTGCAACGGTAAACAAACGTCTTATATTTATGACTCAAAGGCTATTTATTGATATTTTAATATTATTAGTAATAATAATATTGATAACACTTTGACATATACTCACTCTTGTTTACGCCTTAACTTTCTCATCCAAGTTTTTGTATCCATACGTTTTCAAATTGTATACCGTCACCGCGGCAATTAGTTTTTAGGGGAAAATTTTCATTGAGAAAACAAGTAATTTCCTCTCCCTTTGTTTGTATATTCTCGGGGCATGGCATCTCGGCGAATTCGGAAGGCACAAACTTGCATTCTATCATTCTTGCTTGGAATTTGGCTAATGCCTGCTGAGTGGCAACCGTTGATGTTTATTAGATATGAAAGTTGATTGTTTTACCCTTGAGCATTGTTGGAAATATTGAAAACTAAACTCCAAAGCTGGCGTAGTGTTTTCCTCGCCAGGTAATGGCAAACCTCCGAGTGTATTTCTGCCATGAAAAAGCTTCTCATAAAAATATGTAAGCACCAATTACAATATAACGGGTGATTTTTTAACTATTATCTTTTTAGAAAGTTGGTTTAAACAGCAAATATAGCTATAATTTAACCATGAACCGTCTTACAAACGAACAACGCTTGCAAATCATTGAATTTTATTATAAAAATGCTGTTAAGAAAGTTTATCGCGCGCTTCTTCCATTTTATGGTCAGTTGAAGCGGCTATTCGAGCTGCTGTGACTAAATTTAGAACCAAATTTACATTATTGGACATCAAACCACCAACACGCTTACGTAGAGTACGAACTGAAGAAAATATCGCAGCTGTATCGGCCAGTGTTAATGATGACCATCAATTATCGATTCGTCGCCGTTCGCAGCAATTGGGCCTCTGTTACTCAACAACGTGGAAAATTTTGCACTCTTTAGATTATTTTTTGTGGGGCTATGTTAAAGCTCATGTTTATTCAGACAAGCCTGCTTCAATTAACACATTGGAAGACAACATTAAAGCATTTATATGTGAGATACCGGCCGAAACATTGGAAAGGGTATGCCAAAATTTGACTAAGCGGATGGACCATTTGAAGCGCAGTCGCGGTCAAAATTTGCATGAAATAATCTTCAAACATTAAATTATATGGACTGAATTTTATGTGTGTTTTTTTGTTTTGAAAAACGTTCCTGTAGCTCTTAAAAAATCGCCCTATATATATTGTAGTTATATTATATTATATATAATATATAAACGTTTCAATACATTTTTATCAAACCTACTTTTTTTGAGATAACCGAAGGTATAGCTCACTCAAGTAAGAAAACCAAAACACAAAAAATTCTAGGTCCTTCCATTTGAGGAACGATTTCAAGACGCACAGCATAAATAAGAGGAGGAGCTCAGCTTAGCAATCAAAAAGGATGGATGCAAGCGCAAATTGCTTATATAAACCGCACTGCATAATTATAAGCGCACAATAATTTATTAAAATTTTTACAATAATTTACTCAAAGCGTGTTAAGAGAAACGTTCGCAAGAAGAGCAAGAAGCAAGAAGACAGTAGGCAAATATAACTGCTGCAAAATTATACGCGGAGGTCTCACTAAGTACCCATGAACACCATTTTTTTCTTAATTTAATAATTAACATAATACCCTTTTAGAAAGATACACTTTATCCCAACACTCCGGCCAATTTTTTAACCCCTCCAAAAAATTGGATTTGTCGAACTCTCCAAAATACGCCTCTGTCTCAGCGTTGACTTCCTCGTTTGAACTAAATTTTAGTCTCGCAAGCCATTTTTTAATGTTAGGGAACAAGAAAAAGTCCGAGTGAGCCACATCGAGTGAATACGGTGGGTGTGGCAGCAGTTCATAATGCAATTCATGCAGTTTGGCGACGACAACTCCGTTTTAATGTGCTGCTGAGTTATCGAGATGAAACAGCGCCAACTTTTTCGCCAAATGCGGCCGTGAAAGCCCTAAATTTTTTGTAAAAGGGGCGAATAACTCAATGTAGTATCTTCCAGTGATATTTCTTCCTTTTTTTTAAAAACCGTTGCCATGACCTTTCCGGCCATTGTTTTGATTATTGCTTAGTTTCTGGTATGTAATGATGAATGTAGGCTTCCTTTGGATCTCGCTTAAATTGCTCAAACACTGCTTCGAAGTTAACATCCGCCTCCGCTTGTTGTCCACCGGGAGCAATCGCGGCACCCATCGGGCCGATAATTTTTTCATCGTCAACTTATCATGCAAAATATTGATTGCCATTCTGGTCGACACATCTATATCTGTTGCTTCGCGCACTTTCGTTCTTTGATCAGCGAGAGTCATGTCGTGGATTTTTTGAATGATTTCCTCGGTAACCGTGTGTGCCGAGCGTCCTGGTCGCTTCTTATCAAAAACAGATGTTCGCCCACGTTTAAATTCGTTGAACCAATATCTAACTGTGGGCATAGATGGCGAAGAGTCCTCATAGACGGCATCCAACTTTACTTTTCTTTCCCCGTATTTTTTCCCATCCAAAAACAAAAAGTGAATTACCGAACGATACTGCTCTTTTTACATCTTAGCGAAAATTACGAAACACATCTTAGCTTCCAAATCCAAACTAATAATATGGATCGTTTTGGAATCTGGTAGCTCAAAATAAATAAAACAGCTTTTCAAAAATACAGATAGTTTTCCAAGAGTTACCAATATTTTTGTAAGGTTATATTTTCTGATGAAAAAAAATTTAACTTGGCTCGGCTCAACAGATACAGTAAGAAAGTATTGGAAAGATTTGCGTTTAGATCCAAGATATTTTTCAAAAAGAATTTTTGGCGGTAGGTATCTTTTGGTGTGCAGAGTTGTGAGTACGCTTGGAAAGATCAATTTCCAATTCCCATAACACGCATTAATTCCGATGGGTACATAAGCTTCCTTTCGGATAAATTGCTGCCTTTTTTAAATGTACATTTTGACGAAAATCTTGTTTTCAAGCAAAATAATGCGGCTTGTCATTCATTTCATGGCACTTTATAAAAGGGACTCTTATACCACGCAACTACTGCAAAGTTATTCGATTCAATGCTGAACAGGTTCTTATTGATGAAATGAATTTAAAATTTGACTCCTAAGCCACTCAGGTTAAAATGTCTGTATTTAAAACTCTGGAAAGTGAAAGGCTATATAGTCAAGGAGGAAGTTTTTGTTTTTAGTTTTGACGAAGAGAAGTAACAGAAAAAAAAGATAGGATAGACTAGAGAAATAAAGATAGTTAGACCAGTGAGAATTTCCCAGATTCTTTGATAAATCTGAAAATATCCTCCAGTTTGAGAGAACGGATTTTATTCGTTCTCATGACATCGGAGCCTAAAATTCGCAGCCATGTTTTAGGAAATGCAGACAAAAAATGCTCAGTGCTATCTGCATCCTCTAAGCAAGGCAGGCAAATTGGGCTCAATGATTCCAATGGTGGTCATATGTTGACACTCAACCCATGGGTGTCCTGTAATAGTACCGATCATCAACCGAACGCCTTTTCTTCAAAGTTTTAGAAGAAAGTCCGAAAATTTTCTGTTCGGGCTTGTCACAAAATACTTTGCGGTTCTGCAGCATTCTAGATCGGACCATCGTTCTTTATGTAAATAGCATACGTAATCGCTGATCCACTTCATGATTCCTGCAGAATTGATTCCGATTATTGGCTCTGGTCTCTGTGGGGTACTGCTGATTCGCAGTTGGCCAATTCATCGGCAATTTCATTCCCTTGTACACCGAAGTGTCCTGGAACCCGTATAAGTACATGCTTACTCTATCTTGCAGCATAATTAATCTTCTTCTTACATTCTTGAACAATATTTGAGGTTTGCTTTGCGTTCTCCAGAGCCTTTAGTGCAGTCTGGCTCTCACCGCTGTGTCAGAGCCGTTTGGAAAACAGTTACCATTCCTGCCATAGAGTAATGATACTTATTACTATCGTTTAAGTACCATCCGGTTCCATCGGTAAACTAAATATCCTTCAAACGTCTTTGAATGCATTTTCTATTACTCCATTGCCTGAAACTATGTTTTATTGATATCAAATTTCCTTCCAAATGAAACTATGGGCTTAAGGTCGCAAGTCGAAGTTCCACCTTCGTGCCAGAAACCATATTTATGGAGTATACACATTGCTTTTATTGCTTGCTGTTGTATCTTAAGATCCAAGGGGAGCAAACTAAGCATAGCATTTAGGACATCGCCGGAGGTTATACTCACGGCACCCATTATGCATAAACACACACTTCTTTGCAGCCTGTATAGTTTCCGAAATGTGAATTTAACCATAGTCCATCGCCACCAAACCACAGAAGCATAAGAAGTGATTAGTCTGATAAGCGCTGTGTATATCCACCAGACCGCAGCGGATTTCAGACCTCAGGTTTTGCCAAAGACTTACAGCATTGTTGAAAAATCCCAAATGCGCGATCCACATTCAGGGAAACATGTCTTTGCCAAGTCAGTTTCTTATCCAAGATTACTTCTAGATATTTAACGTTATCGTAGAGATTGAGTGTCACACCTTTTAGTGCTGCAAAACTAAATCCATCCAATGGGAGTCATTCTTGCTTGGACGTGACGGTATTAGTTCGTGTCTTATTGATAATAAAAAATACCCAAAGTTTTTTTGTCGCTTGTTTTAATGTGAACTTGTATTTTTTAACATACTTGTGCCAACAAGGCGGCCGCCGTAGCCGAATGGGTTGGTGCGTGATTACCATTCGGAATTCACAGATAGAACGTTGGTTCGAATCTCAGTAAAACCAAAATTAATAAAAACATTTTTCTAATAGCGGTCGCCCCTCGGCAGGCAATGGCAAACCTTCGAGTGTATTTCTGCCATGAAAAAAAGCTCCCCATAAAAAAATATTTGCCGTTCGGAGTCGGCTTGAAAGTGTAGGTCCCTCCATTTGTGGAACAACATGAAGACGCACACCACAAATAGGAGGAGGAGCTAGGCCAAACACCCAAAAAGGGTGTACGCGCCAATTATATATATATATATTTATACTTGTGCCAACAATGCATGAAAAATAGTTTCCCTAAAAGACAATGAAAAATATAAGTAAAATTATTGTATGTTCCTAATTATGCAACGGGGTATATATACGAAATTAGCTCTTACTTATATGATCATATGCTTCAAAATTAAATTGTATCTACTAAATAACAAGATGAGTAAAAGTGATTAGTAATATTTGGATACGTTTTTCTTTACATTTTGAGATCCAAAGACCTTTTTTTCAGCTTCCAATAATTGTGGTACAAAGTGTTCTGGTATTAAGGCACTTTGCATTATAGAGCCTTTGTTTTTGATTATTTTTTTAAATATTTTCTTACTATTCAAAGCAAATAGCACGCCCTTAATTTTTTTCAATATTTTTCCCTGAAAAATTCATAAAATTGGCCTAGTTCTTGAAGCTCTAGAGTGCTTTGCCTCTATAGTGGGTTCTTTTTTTATATCCGTACTATGTTGCTACTTAGTACTTGTTTATTTAATAAAATTTTTCTTAGTTTTACTTTATAGTATATAATGGATTTTAATTAGAGCATAAAAAGTATTTTTATATTTTTTATTATTCTTGAAGTCATAAGCCTAACGTAACATAAAAAAAAGGAAGAAACTTGCCTGCATTATTTCATAAAACAACCCACAGAGCTGGCATACAAAGTCCGTTATACTACATATCTACATACATATTGGGAAAAGTTTCACAACTCTACGCGAAATTAGAAAAGTTATTTCACTTTTTTATGTGTTGACAGATTTAAGTAGGCACCTGGCGCAAATCGGCTAATTCACAATAAATCACGAAATAAATTTATCTTCTTCTTTCCTTTAATTTGCTATTTCTCGCGCTTGTAATGGTTCTCCCAGTCGTGTTGTATATTCTCTGATTGTGTATTGAATATTTTATGATTCGTAATTAAATGTGAGAAGTACTCACAATATCCAGGTATATAGGTATGTATTACACTAAAAGGGACCTCTCTGCTGGTTGGCTTAACAGTAAAATTGAAATTGCGCCTAATTTATTGCGACTATATACAGGGTGCTCCTAGTCACATTTGGAATTCAATTTAATTTGGTTATAAAGAAAGCGCACATTTATATTTCCAATGAATTTTCTTTTATTAGAAAATGTACTTAAGCCTTGTCATTAAACCGAAACAAAATTTCATTCAAATGAATTCCACGCTGGCCTAACATAGCCCCATTTTTCAGAATATCAGTGACAACTTGGATTACTGAGACTTGAGCATCATGCTGTGCTTAAACCAAGTCTGATTCGAGAGATTTCTAACCCCGGATTTTTTTTCTCACTATTTCGAAATCAAAGCGTATAGACTCCATTGCTTGTTCATTGTATTTACCTGAGCCTGATTTACTCTCATCGAAAAATTCCTGGGCATGCCAAAATACGTCGTGGAATTTCGGCGTAACTGGTATCCCTTAACTTAAGTAGCTAGCCCTAGCGGGTCATAGCTGGGACCTAAACTTATACAAGAGCATGCATATACAACTTCTTGAAAATCGCCTAAGACTTAAAAAATGTCAAGTATCCAATCGGCATTTTGCGCTCTAGTCGTCAAGTCCTGTTAACAGTATTTTGAAGGAATTACCTTCGAAATTGGCTCCCTTAACATTACATAATTTTGCCCATTATTAGAATTCGTGTCTCAATTGGAATTCCTGTAACATGTGGTTACATATAGAGTTAACTACTGCTAACATTAACTGAAGTTGACGAGGTGAAGGGACTTCTAGAACAGATGATACTCAATCACTTTTTTCGAAGATTGGCGGAGGCACATTTGCAGCACATGCATTATTTTGAACATTCTTTCTGGGCTCCTGCGTCCTGCCAATATAAGTAAGTTATTATTTCGTATTGGTCTCATTGAAGATTATCTTTTGAAGTGCAGCACCACTTTTAATTATTCATGCTACTAGAAGACATGATTCATGTGAGAATATCCGCCAGCTTCAAAACGATCGCTAACATTTGGGAAGAATCTGCTGTTCACCTTTAATCAAGGGTTAAAGCTTTTTCATCTCAGAATGCTTGAACAAGTTTGGAGCACACCGTGATCATATATCTGCCGACGAGTCAACTTCCTTCAACTTCAAGCATAAGGTTTATTATCAATTGGCTGTTCGAAAGAATTTCCACCATATGGTATGCGTCACCGACACTAACGGGTGGGCCATATAGCGTTTGCTTTTTGAACCACCTATTTTTTTGAGAATGGTGACTCAAATGACATGTCAAATCTGTTCATAATTTACTTAAAGGTTTGACATTTACGAAATGGAACGCTATACGGTTGAACAAAATTGGGAAATATTGAAAACTTATTTCCAAAGTGGTGAGTCTTCTTCTTCTTCCGTGGTTACAATAAATGGCGAGTGTCACCGTGACATGCTCAACGAGTTTTTGTTTCCAAAAATTGAAGAGGATGACATGGACGACATTTGGTTTCAACAGGACGGTTCAACTTGTCACACTGCCAAAGTTACACTCGAACTTTTTGCTACCGTTTTTGAAAACCGAATAATCAGCCGAAATTCCGATATCAATTGGCCGCCTCGGAGCTGTGACTTAAGCCCGTTGGACTATGTTTTGTGGGGAGCCGTTAAGGACAAATGCTATGCGAACCATCCAGAGACGATTGATGCTTTAAAGCAAGAAATCGAAGTTGCCATTCATGAAATTGGAGCCCAAACAATCGAAAATGTGCTTAAAAATTGGGTTGATCGAATGGCTTACTGTAAAGCCAGTCGTGGCAGTTATTCGAACGATATTATTTTTCATTCATAAATGACAATGATCAATATTCAAAATAAAACAAAAAAATTTGAAAAAATATTGATTAATTTTTTTTTATAGCCGATTCAAAAAGCAAATTTTACACCGCGCACACTCAAGCACACCGCGAAAGAATTGAATTGCTTCTACATATTTGGCGTAAATTGAAATTTTGAAAAGGTCGAGCCAAGAAGCACTGAGAGTTGGTGGCTCCTAAAACACTCAGACTAAAAGGCCCATTGCATTTAGAGCTCTGGAAAGAGGGTGGATAGTCAAGGAAGAAAGCAGAAAGGTATGAGAGAAAGAGATAAGAAAGAATAGAGACAGAGACAAAGGAAGATTGTCGTGTGAGAATTTTCCAGATTTTTTGGCAAATCTGTAAATATCCTCCAGTTTTAGAGAACGAATATTACTAATTCTCACGACATCGGAGCCCAAAATTCGTAGCCTTGATCTAGCAAAGGCAGGACACTCACAGAGAAAGTGCTCAGTGCTATCCCATGGTGTTCATCTGCTGACACACATTGCATGGGTGTCTTGTAATAGTACCGACCATCAACCGACCTTCCAAATTTTAGTAGAAAGCAATTCTGCAGCGTTATAGACTGGACCATTGCACTTAATGTAAATTGCATATATTATATAATCGCTGATCCAATACATGATTTCGGTGGAACAGATTCCGATTATTGGCTCCGGCCCCTGTGGATGAACCGCTGATCCACGGTTGGCCAATTCATTGGCAATTTCGTTTCCTTGAACACCGGAGTGTCCTGGAACCCATAGAAGTACAAGCCTGCTCTGGCTTGCGACAGAATTAAGATTATTCTTACATTCTCGAACAATCTTCGGGATTCATTTTGCGTTCTCCGGAGCCTTCAGTTCAGCCTGACTGTCATTGAAAACTCCAATGTTTTTTCCGCTCCATCTTCTCTCGATTATCCATTCGGCTACTTCCAGGATGGCAAAAATTTCCGTTGGAAAACAATTGCCATTCCCCCAATAACATAGTGATACTTATTACTATCGCTTAAGTACTATCCGGCTCCAGACCCTATTTCATTCTTGGACCCATCGGTAAGGAAAATATCCGTCAAACCTCCCCGAATACATTATGGATTGCTCCATTGCTCACGCAATGGAAATTTGACATCAAATGTCCTTCCAAATTAAACTATGGATATCAGGTCGTCGTTAAGTGCCGAAAAAGGCGGATACTGCTCAGATAGTTTCTTAAAGATATCTCTGTGTTAATATTTGGCGTAAGGAGTACCCAATTTGCAAATCTCTAACCATAAAAACTGTGCAATGAAATGATGCATCATTACGAGTATAAGTACTGAAAACTGGATTGGAAAAGTTTGAATGCCAAAGAGTAAGGGCATTGCAGCTAAACTTAATTGCCTATTTATGGTGTGAGAAACAAATCTTAATACCAATTAAAATGGCATGCGAGTATGCATAGTAAATATTAATACCTAGTCTGATGCATCACAGTTCTTAACAAAATTCAAATGACTTTAAAGCTTTGATTCATCAATTATGTAGGGAAGAAGAATAAATCTCCAAATATGGTATGTAGTATAGGCGGGGAAAACACCCCGAGGAGGAAATAGAACACAATAAAGTAGGGTAAGTAAATACAAAATTTTGAGGAAGTTAGACGTAGAAAAGTAATCTGAATCCTTGAAAGCGATGCAATAGATCTTTCAATACAAATCGACTATGCACGAACGGGAGAGAGAGAAGCCCAATCATTGCTTGCTGTGGTTTACACGCCGAAAGACATATTGATTCATAATTTTTTTTAAACAAAAAGCGGAGTCAACGTTACCATCAAAGGTGAGGGCTGCAGGCAAACGACACGCTACGTTCTGATTCCTGACGTCAATACGATTCGTCTCTTTGGGCAATACGTATCACCAACAAAACATTGCATAATTTATGAGATAATACGGGTTATGCAGGAAATGTTTTTATGAAAATGGGGCGAAATGTTATAAAATTTAGTCCAGGGAATAATTTTTAAAAGTGTCTTTTAGATTAGTAGAAAAATTAAGAAATTTGATCAAAATCAGCTATCCGAGAAAGGTGGCCCACACTCGAGAACCTGTTAATATTATCTGTTTGTTCTTTAATGGTAAATTTTTGAAATTTAACCCAAATCAGTAAAAGTAAGACTTCTTCTAAAGTGGATCGCTTGTCGATGGAAAGTCTTCATACAGTAATGAAATCTCAAATTTGGGACTCAAAAGTAGTTCTGATTATACCGCCAGGGTGAAACAAACGGAGTGTTTTCGATAAAAATGGAGTAATTTTTCGGCATCTGCATTTTCCCTGCTAACCGCATTAAACAGTTAATTAACTTCATGGTAGCCATGAAATTCCGCACGTCCCATAACGAGAGAGCTGAGATATTTCTAGAAAAAATTTAACAGTTTCTAGGCTAACAAGAATACTGTAGTATCTCGACATCTTACCAAATGCGCGGTAAACCCCAGTAAAATTGTCAAAGAATTGTGACTAGTACTCGATACTAAACTATCTGGTCACCTATTAAGCTCCAATAACTCTCCAACTAAATCCATCGTAGTACGATTCTACAAAAACGACATTATTGAGTTCGAATTGTCACGTCGTAAATTCGAAATTCGTAGAGTACCACCACTGGGAGTTCATTCGTAGCAGCCTTACGTACATTTTTCAAAGAATTCGTTACGATGCACAGTGGTTTAGCCCCATCAATTTTTGTAGAAAATTAAAAGGTGCAGCGTAGGGCTTAAATTTTTCGTGTAAAACTTTTAAGGATAAATCAAGAAAAAAAGTAAAATGGGTAGATCGGTTTATTATTGTATAAAGCATACCTCCTATACGAACCTAACCACTTTAACGTTTTAAAAATGCGATCCAAAGAGCACCGATAAATGTAGGACTTCGAAATTTCGTTAATATCGTAAGTAAACATACAAACAATGAGCGAAATCGGGCTAAGACCGATTTGAAGACCCTTGTTCAGAGTTTCCCACGTCTTCTTCTTTAGTTACAAATACTCAATGCAGATTGTAAGCGATCACAGTAATAAATTCATTCCATTTCATCGTTAATTTTCATATAAATAGCTATGAAAAACGATTCATTTTATTTACTTTAACAAAGCTATAAGAAATTTTAAGAAAACTATAGCATATTTTAATAAAACTATAAAATATTTTATATTATATTATTTCTGCTTCAAATTTCAATCGATTGCTTCGATTAGTTTATCGTTTGTGGCCTGTATAAGTAGCGATGCTCTTGCGATTGGATTGCCATATTCATATATACTCGTAAATGAGTTGTTGCAGGTCATTAATTTCGCCAGCCGATATTGTGGTCAGCCAACTGAAAATGATGCGTTTACGAAGCCCTTTTTCTTAGAAAAAAACAAATCTTTTATTTTATATGCAGCATGCTACTTTTTGGTAAATGTAGTCTTGACAAAATCCGATGAAGCGCCGCTGTTTAAGAAAAAGATTATGCCCAAGATTTTTGGACCTTTGCACATTGGCAACGACGACACAGACATAGCGCAGTGAATAAAGATCCAGCGGCTACGTTGGCTGGGTCATGTCGTCCGAATGGATACAAACGCTCCGGCTCTGAAAGTATTCGATGCGGTACCAGGATTTTTAATGCTTGAAGAAAAATAGATTTATTAGTAAAATGAGTCCTCAAAAAAAAGATTGACAGATAATTGCGGCTGGAATGGATTAGATATTAATCCTAACTAGCATAGAAATAAATAAGCTATATCCCAACAAAACAGTGGGAAAAGAAAAACATACCCATTGAATCAAGCAATGTACGGAAAAAAGCATTAGTTCCTTTAATTTAAATATTTATGCACACTAGATGGTCAATCAAGTAATGTAATCATTTTCAATAATTAGACACATTCCTCTTATGCTGTCACTTGAAACAAATATCTATTTTGTATTTGAAAATCTAACCATCATTACCCGCTGTACGAGGTGTTTTGATTGCCGGAGAAAATGTTTAAAATAAAATTTTGATCTTCCACTTTTATTTCACGAGTATTAAATTTATTAAAAATGTTTTTCATTTTAAGTAGCTGTATGTGATTGCAAAAAATATGGGAAGGGAACCCAGTTTATAAATCGTATTAATTGATGACGCCCTGGCAAGACTTGGTCTAATACCTTTAATCAGGCCCGTGCGCAGACCCTCAGATTTAGGGAGGGTTCCAACTTTTGTTGCAGTTTGATATAACTTTGTTTGTGTTTATAAATTTATGACACAGTACACGCTTAAGTCACAGTTTTGGATATGATGAATCATTGATTGGTGATAAGGATAATTAATAATCAAAAAAAGATTGATATTAATTTATTATAATATGCTTTATAATAACTCATCAATGTTCTCATGCTTTATTCGTAAATAATTTTCTCTGTTCATCTAAGCAATCTATGTTATTAGCTATTATCAGATTTTATAGAAGTAATTGAACATATACTATACATTTATTACTATTTGAGTAAAGACAAATGCCTATTTTTTTTCATAGCGATTCATGTCACGTTTGAACCCTGCAAACCGCCCCGTGCGTACGGACCTGCCTTTACGGTGATGAGGCTGATATCGGTTGATAGGCTACAGACTAAGTGTATAGGTAAATAACTGCACTAATGAAGGTGAAAACTTTGTATTGTTTTGAAGCAATTCTTCGCTATTCTGGGCACCTTACTCGATTAAATTGTTGCTGCTTTGATTAAGAATATTTTTTGAAAGAGGAAAATGCTTGCGTTCCGTTATTCTGAATCATCATTGTCTCATTTTTTGAAGGGATAGGAAAGCAATACTTTTCACAGAAATTCATTTTAAATTAGGTACTTACGTAAATGTCGCTTGGATGTGAATATTACAAAATGCCAAGGAAATCTAAACAAAATACGATGTTGAATATCAAATTAACTGTAATATAATCAAAGTTGCTTCCTATTAAAAACATACTCTCAATTATCCTGCTTGTCATAAATGTCTGTTTAAATGAAGCAATAACAAAAAATTTAATTAAATTTTTTTGCAGATGAATGAAAGTCGTCACAGCAATACGGAAGTCATCTGTAAATCTTGTTTTGTCTACAACTTCCGCTACTTTTAGCTACTTTTTAAAAATTCTTAGCCACTTGTATATGTGTAGGTGTATGTACATACGAGAGGATGCACTGTGTGTCGGACGAATTCAGTGAGTGACCAAAACCCTTCAATGCTAAAAACAGATCATAAAAACAATTAAAATCATTTTGAAATAGTCTTTGATAGAAATATAAGGTCAACTCAACAAATTCACAATAAAAATTTGTAAAAATTAATTTCTTCTACCCATAGAATCCGTAGATGCGGTTACGATGTGAGACTCTTTGCAAATGCAAAGATTTCATTAACATAAATCATATTTCATAATTCACGAAATGTAAATACATCGAGGAGTATTCTAGCATGAATTTGTTTTTCAGTTGTACTGTATTTTTTCAAAGTTTAATTTTGTTAATTGGAACTTTATTTGTAATCTTTTATGATTCTTATTTGTCTTGATCAAACTGCAAAGCTTGCCATCGTGGAGCTTCGCCATAATATATATGTATATTGGTATTCTCCAAAACCACAACAAAATGATTACCAATTTAAAAATCGCCGGAAATTTTTAAAATCTAAATTTAATATTTCAAAGTTCGGAAAATGTATCTCATTCAATAGGAGAGTTTAGAAGAAAAATGTGTTCAAGGCTAGCCACGTATGAATGAAAAATATATTATATTTATTAAAAGATAAAAGAATATCACTTATTTAATACATGTATGCTTAGTTTTAATAAGACACGAATTTCTCACAACAATAATTTACACTTCAATAATTACAAACTTTGTACTAAAGTGTTAATAGTCGAACTAAAAATTTTAGTCTAAGCTGTACCCGAAAAAAAAAAATTATTATAAAACTGAATAACTTCATATTTTGGAACAAATTCTGTTTAAATTAGTTCTGAAATTTTTCATTTCGGCCACTCGAGTCGTCGGGCTCACAGTGCAGCTGTTTGTACGTGTTGAATTCTATTCATATAAATGCAGTGAAGCCTTTATATAACGAAGATGAAGTGGTTGAACAAGTGATTCCTTAATGTGTATTAAAATATCAAAACTTGAGTACGACGGAAAACGCATCATTTTTGAAAAAATTCTTTATATGTAAGTATAAGTAGTTTCGTTTTCTTTCAATTTTTAAATGTTTTAAATTGGTGCTAAAATATTCTGTTATCTTAGTTTGTTTACACTGATTTTGAATAAAAAAACTTAATCGATTTTTCTACAGATGTAAAATCTTCAAAAAGATGTATAAAGTGGTGAAACGTTTCGTTTCGAAATATGTTTGAAATTTGTTAACTTTTGTTGCGTGGTCAAATCGACTTGTGCTTCACTGGATATCCCATTATGACAGGTACTTTAACCGTCAATTCAAAACACTTTAAGCGTCAATTCAAAATATAGAATTCACAATTCCTATTGTGCAAAATTACAACTAAAAATTGGCGTGATGGGTATTTTTGCTTGAGCGTATTGGCGGGGTTGCTATAGCAAATTAAAATTTGTACTGTAACATTAAAAGCAATAGAATATCGAAAAAAAATACAATGACAAATATTTGTAATATACGAGGGCGAGTCAATAAGTCCGTGACTTTTTGTATTTCTGACCTCTTTACTGAAAAGAAATACTGCTCCTGTCAACAGGCATCTGTGAGTTGAGTCCTGTCAAAATTTGAACGTGCTGCGTCAGTTAGTTTGTGTTTTACAGCTACCTTTATCAGACTACCCAGTAATCACAGACTACCCAGTAATCACAGTCGACCACAAACGCAATCGTGTAACAACTTCACAGGAAGGTTTGGCGTTGTTTAATCGCAATATGGAGGAGTTTTTGCGCCGTTTTGTAACCGTGGACGAAACATGGATCCATCACCATACACCAGAGACCAAACAACAGTCGAAACAGTGGGTTTCTAAGGGTGAATCGGCTTAATAAGCACACGAAATTTAATTTTGTCCATTTTCTCCTCAAATACTGGGTAGTCTGATAAAAATAGCTGTAAAACACAAACTAACTGACGCAGCACGTTCAAAATTTGACAGGAGTCAACTGACAGATGCCCGTTGACAGGAGCAGTATTTCTTTTCAGTAAAGAGGTCAGAAATACAAAAAGTCACGGACTTATTGACCCGCCCTCGTATCTCTTAGCTATAATAATGCTTTTTTGTAGAGAAATATCTAAGTTTGTAGGACATTTTTTTAGAATTTTGGTACGATTTTGAATAAAGTTACTCAATTTTTATGGTTCCATAAAATACCGTTTTGGAATCAAGTCATATCAGCTGTGGGCATTTTGTGACGAATTTTGAGTCGGTACTTCATCATATTATAAGTATATTTGTTAAATAGAGCTTGGCGGTCGCCGTAGTCGAATGGGTTGGTGCGTCACTACCATTCGAACTCACGCATTCCCGTGCATGAATATGAAATATTAGAAAAAATGTTTTCTAATAGCGGTCACCTCATAAAAACCATTTGCCGTTCGGGATCGGCTTGAAACTGTAAGCCCCTTTATTTGTGGAACAACACCGCAAATAGGGGAGGAGCCCGGCGAAACAACTAACAGAAGTGTACGCGCCAATTACTTATTTCCTTTAAATATTTTTAAATAAAGCTTTTTGTTGTATCAAGGTTCTATTTATCAAGTTATCACTGTATACATTTACACATACACTTACACGTACGCAGACATGTACGACTGAAATAGCTTCTAATATATCGGGTGTCTTTTTAGCTCCATGAGAACTACCGAGAAAGATAACTATGGTTTAACAGCTTAGAATGGTAAATTGTGTTGACATTTCTGTTTAGTAAAGTTTGGTAAGTCATCATGAATCGTTTAACGTCAGAACTACGTTTCCAAATTGTGGAAATTTGTTTTGAAAAATAGTCTGTTCGCGAAGTTCATAAAGTCCGTATTTCTTTTGAAATGGGGAAGAAACTGCTTTAAAAGTCAATGCCGAGCGCTATCGAGTCATGCTCATTGAGTTTTTGTTTGCAAACATTAATTCAGCGCATTTAACAATGGATGTCTTGCAATATTCAAGCCACCATCGACGCCATACGGCCAAAATTGGACTGATCGAATGGACCATATAAATCGTAGCTGCGGCGGACATATGCCGGATATAATATTTAAAATATAAATGCCACGAAAAAAATTCATTTTTACAATATTTCCGTTTCGTATTATCATTTTAAATTCTCAAGCTCTTAAAAAAAGGACCCGATATGTAAGTTCTTAGGTATGACATGAATTGCTACTATTGTAGTTTGCCTACTGAGCACCCAAACACACATCGGCTCATTCCCACCCCTATTTCGGCTTGCTTCTGCAACAAGCACAACAGGCTTGCCTGGCTGACTTGTAATTTTGCTGTGTGGTGAAAGCCAACGTAGCTTTAAAAGTACTTTAGCAATCAAAACAGTAGAACCGGAAAATTTCGTTTAACGGCCACCTTGAGGTATTCCCACCCTCTTCGCCATGTTGTATTTTTGTGCTCAAATAAAAAGAAATAAAAAAGACTAAGCACAAAATAATCTCAAATGATAGACGCAGAAATTTCTGTATCTCAGAAATACCGGAAAGTCACGAAAACGTGTGCACATTAAAAATTGCCACAAAATTAACTTGTGGAATTAAAGTGCGGGTAGTGTGAAATGTTTGAAATGTTCGTTTAACATTCTGGAGAGTGCAGAGATAAATGGCCGCGCAAAGGTGGTACATTGCCGTTATGCTTCGGCGCTAATTTACATTAAAGCGTTAAATGAAATATTAAAAACCAAAACACAGAAGTAGGCGTAATGAACAATTCGTATATTAGAGGCTGGCTTGCAGGGGAACAAAGTTTGATTAGCGATATCAATTTTTAAAAAGAAGAATAGAAGACAAGCAGATAAATAATTAAATACAATTTTCCACTTATTTGAGTACCATCCTTTTTTTTAGGGCTGTAGTTAATTTATCGATACTAGAAGAAGCAATCCGAAAATTGCCTGAGAAATGAATAAAAGAAGTGGCTAGCGATGAGTAATACTGTGAATAAAATACACAAACCTTACCTTCACAATTTTTGGTTATAATGCTCCTAATAAATGCCTAAATAAATCCTCCTGATATACCCGATACTAACAGTGATACCATCAGTTTTTCTTTCCAACGCCATAAATCGGAACACCGAGTAAGATGCCCTTGCTTAACAATTAGCGTAGGCTTTTTTTGATTCATCACTCATTTGTTGGGTATTCAAATTAAATCATTTGTTTGACAATTTTTTACTTATGTTTTAGTAATTAAGAGTACTACCTAGCTGTAAAATGTAGCAATCATATACCGTATGTGGGATAATTGCAAATGCTTTAGGTTTGAGCCTCAGAAGGATATGGAAAATATCAAAGAGATCACATAAAATTGAGTAAAAACAAACACAAAATAAAAGTAATTCTGCTCCAAAACTGGGTTGGATTGTTTTTTCCTAAAGGCTTGTAAACAAACTGTAGTAGTGAGATTCTTTTGAATGCATGTATTTTTACAATTTATTCACTGCCATTAAGGTTCTGTTAACTTAGGCAACACAAAAACTGTTTGGAGCCTTTGGGACTACCGCTGAAAGATTCAAAACCCAAAAGAGTAAGCTTGACTTGGCCTACTTATGTTTCAGTAGGTTGTATTTTAATAGAACCCGTTTTCTTGACATTAAATATACTCATATCAGGCAATTTTCAAGTAAAGGGTGATTTTTTAAGAGCTATAGGAAAGTTTTTCAAAAAAACACACAGAAAATTCAGAAAAATACATTACATTTTTATTTAAATTGATAGTACAGTCCATATAATTTAATGTTTGAAGATTATTTCATGCAAATGTTGACCGCGACTGCGCTTCAAATGGTCCATACGTTTAGTCCAATTTTGGCATACTCTTTCCAATGTTTCGGCCGGTATCTCACATATAAATGCTTTAATGTTGTCTTCCAATGTGTTAATTGAACCAGGCTTGTCTGAATAGACTCGAGCTTTAACATAGCTCCACAAAAAATAATATAAAGGCGTTATATCGCACGACATGGGTGGCCAATTGACATGTCCCGAACGTGAAATAAAATGTTCACCGAACTCGCCTCTCAACAAGTCCATTGTTACGCGTGCTGTGTAACAAGCTCTTGCATTTTGGGCAAAAAAAAGTTGGATATCATTTTACGGTAGCGCTCACCATTCACAGTTACGTTACGATTCGCAGCATCTTTGAAGAAGTACGATCCATTGATACCTCCAGCCCATAAAACGCACCAAACTGTGACATTTCCTGGATACATTTTTAGCTCTTGCAATTCTTCTGGCTAATCTTCACTCCAAAATCGACAATTCTGCTTATTTACGCACCCATTGATCCAAAAATGAGCTTCGTCGCTGAGCACAATTCTTCGATATAAAGGTGGATCTTTGGCCAACTTTCCAAGAGCCCATTCACCAAAAATTCTGCGTTGCGGTAGTTCGTTCGGCTTAGGCCGTTCGGCTTCAATTCTTGCACCAGCTGTATTTTGAAAGGCTTCACACCTAAATCCTTTCGCAAAATTTTCCACGTTGTTGAGTAACAGGGGCCCAATTGCTGCGAACGGCGACGAATCGATAATTAATGGTCATCATTAACACTGGCCGATACAGCTGCGATATTTTCTTCAGTTCGCACTCTACGTAAGCGTGTTGGTGGTTTGATGTCCAATAATGTAAATTTGGTTCTACATTTAGTCACAATAGCTCGAATAGCCGCTTCAGTGGGTCGATCTGACTGGACTGACCATAAAATGGTCAATATATCGCAGTGTCCATAAAACATTAGAATATCAGCGTATTCGTTATTGGTATATAGTACATCGCCATATTCACAAGCAAGTTCATGAACCACGTCGCACAGTTAGAAGAAGAAATAGTCCAACAATGCAAGTCACGTTTTTATAGACATTTTCCCAGAGCACATCTACCACGAAGGAATCGTATAAGCAGACTTATGAAAAATGGTACGGTTGAGTAAGAGTGAGATTATATAAGAAATGTTCACTGGACATTTTTCGATTGTTTAAATTATCCCAGGTACTACATAATGCTTCGTTATGTTCAATACCTGCTGAGTCTATTCAATTACATTATTCTTAGCAAATTATAACGTGTTGGATAGTTAAAGAGTTATGCTAAATTCTTAATTAATTTGAAGAATTATTTCCGTACAAAATTTTTGTTTTTAATGATGTGAAGTAGGAGGCACTTAGTAAAAAATCGTAAATTCAAGCCTTTATCAAATAGCCATTTAAACTGATTTTTATTCATTAACCTACCCTTTCACAGCAACAAAATCGGAACTCTGAACAAAAATTTCAAAAGGATGAACCTACAAACAAGAAAGTATTTTTTGTTAAATAATCCTCAAAAACGAATTTCTGGAAAGTGATGATGTTCTTAAATACCCAATGACCACTTTCCTGGTAACCGTGTATATGGTAGCGCTTTCTTCAGTTAAGTCCCTCCGTTCCAACCAGAAAACCAATTCTTAATAAGGCAAAATATCACCCATTACACGATTTGTCAATACATACATATATGTTATGTATATGTATAAAAGTATTGATCGAGCTATATCTTGACGCTGTTCTACAAAAGAAGAGAAAGTTTTAAAGCGACTCCAAACGGCAACCGGTTTTTTATGAAGAGCTTTTTGGCAAAAATACACGGATAATCAAAAGTAGCAACGCTCAAATTACTCCAAAAAGATTAATATATTTATTATCGAAATTTGTCGAGTAATAAGCATCAAATAGGTGTATAGTAAATGTCCGAACACAATCAAAGACTCTAATACGCATGCCCTTTACTCCTACTATCGATGTAAGTACTGCTGGTTTACTATCTGAGTAGATGAAAACTTTGTTATTTACAAGTATTCAGAGATTTTGTTTTATTGGTTTAGCCTTTCTTAAGTCTTATCCACCAGATAATTAATGTATTTTATGGTATTGTAAAGGTTGCATGAATCAAGAGTTGTAATTGACCCAGTCGGGCCGGAGTAAAAGCATATAAAATTGCAGGCTAATTAGGGGTAAGCAGAACTGTTATTTCTTGTAGTACAATGTTTTAAAAACAATCATTGGGAATTTCAAATCGATTGAGTTTATAGTTTCTGTGATATACACTACTTAGTCTGTTGCTTTCGGTGGCCAAATTGGTAGCCGTTGGCTTTCTAATTTGTCGTATTTATTTTTCTTGGCAATTTTCTCAATGGGTTAGAATGTTAAATAAATTACATATTTAAATAAAAAAGAAATTGGTACAAGGGGTCCCAAAATTAGCCACCCTATAGGAAGATTTATAATTTCTGCAACTGGCGTCGGACGTCAATCACATTTGACACTTGTGAACTAGATAGCTGGAGTATACAAAGAGACATGCAATGGTGTGCGTAAAGATCCAAAACAGATGTCTATCGCTCGAAATCATTTTTTTATTATTGAGTGAAGAAGTTATTCAAAAACAAATTTTGCCGATTAATTTTTGAATTGGTTCAAGATTTTCGGCTTTGTTGAAAACTAAATAAACAATTATCGTTGAAAATTTGTAGATTTGTAATTAAATTATAGATTTACTATTAAACTAAAGTATGTAATTTTCTAGGCCTTATTTATTTTAGGCTAAGCTCTACAAAATCGTGTGGCCATCCCAATGCACAACTTGTGAGGGGGCGCCCAAGACTGGTCCAAAATGATAATAATTTTGTGGTAATTTAATTTTTTTTTAAATTGGCTAAAGTTAAGTCTATAAAAAATCTGTATTTTAATTTTATAAATGAAATTTAATGTGTATTTATTTATTGGCCTCTGAGAAAGTTATTTCTTATTCTGATAGTGCACATGTGTATGTGTATATTTGAGTATTCATTTGAGTGTCCATTTGAGTATTAGATTTGGTAATTGCGTAAATTTATATCAGCATTTTTACTTAAGATGTGTTTGTGCGTAATTTTAGAATACCCTATACGGACTCTTATTATTACTATTTGAGGTCTTCTAAGAAGATCGGACTTCTCGACCAGTTCGTTGATGCCGTTCCGCCTGGTGTCATAGAAGTTTTTGAGCCAGCTTTAAAGGATATCTCGAAGGTAACGCCCTTCATATAGTCTGACAGGGAGTGGAAAAGATGGTAATCGGTCGGTGCAAGGTCCGGAGAATACGGCAGATGCTGAAGCACCTCCCATTCAAGCCCTTGGAGTGCGGCTTTGACGACTTGGTTGTCGTGAAGGAGTATGGTTTGACCATGCCGATAAGCTCTTTTCAGTCGAATAGCCTCCTTCACGCGGTGTAGCTGGGCAATGTAGAGTTCCTGGTGAATTGTGGCATTCATTTCGAGAATTCCTAAGTGCAAAAACCCTCCCAATCGCACCGAACACATATCTTCTTTGGATGAAGATGCGGCGCTTGACTCTCGGCTTTGGTTTGCCAAAGTTATTTTCAAGTTCAAGTTGTCTTCAGACTATTTGTCTGGTACCCATGTGTGGCCAGGTGTCCAAATTAATTACAGTTTCGAATATATTTATATAAGAAATTTAGTTACTGTCGAAAAAATTATCAAAAATACTAGATTTAAATAGATTATTATTCAAATTAGATAGAAAAAACACATAAGTATGTAATTATGAGCTTTATGCGACTCTGATTATAATATTTCACTAAAATAAAAAAGTGTACGTCTGGTGTATTAAATTCAGTTCAGTTCAAACGTGAATATTTCCCCACTGGTTATAATAAAAATTTATTTGATGAATGCCATCATCACATTAAAAAAATTAAATGCTATTTTTGCATACGTTAAATCTATAAAATAAGAGCACATGTTTAAAGTTGCCTGCCATCCTGTGTGTAGGGTGCCGGACACACTACATAAATACCCGAAAAGTAAATCAAGCTGTCGCATTGCTTTCGTCGGCACGTTTAAACACCGCAAACTTAAAATGAAAAAATATGAGGAATATGAATAAAAGTTCTGTTTGACTTAGCATTCGCCACTGAACTCCACTGCTATCCTTCCACACATAACGTCATATTACTACTCATTACACAATTCGCTAGCAAACCGAGCACCACCACCAGCTGCGGCACCTCTTACCCGAAAATATTGCGGGTAACCATGACAGCCACATCCTGTGCTGTAAGCTTTGCGGTTTGTCGCGACCAAAGCGCTTCTGGTGCAGGCGTATGTGTATTTGCAAGCGTGAGTGTTTATTCGTAGCTCTATTTTACGCCTATTTGACATAAAGTGCGATGAAGCGGACTTTTTCACAGACTTTTCAACGCATTAAAATTTCTGTTGTCTTCACGTATGTGTATATGTAGGTATGTAAGTATGTGTGTGGGTATATTTTTATATATAGACTTTTTTACATTTGGCTTTTTCTTTGCACGTTTCGGTAAATGTATTTACGTTTTCAACATTGCCACCTTTTCCATTGTTTTAATTCCCTGAACGTGTTTATACGGGGAGGAAAATATTTTTCCACTTGTCATTTTTATTATCACAGCCATGCTCTTCCGCCTTCAGCATTCCGGTAGCTTTCCGCTGCATCTCTTTGCTGCATCATCATTGGTTTAGCTTGATTTTTTTTTTTTAATTTCAGTGTTTCTTCCTTTTTCGCACAAAAAAAAAAACTTCATACAAGTGTCAGATATGACACTTTAAAAATATTTACGTTATGATTACATGTAGCCTTGTTAACCACTCCAACGCCGGATTGACTGCCACAAGGTATTATTATACTGTATTTATTTTACTTTATTTGCTGTTTTGTCGCAACTGCTTTGCATTTGTATTATTTTTGCGAAGCAGAGCGTCAATAATTTTACACTTTGTTGAGTTTTTAACTGATGGCTTTGGCATGTTGGTTTAATAACAACAACAAAATCTTACCAGCCTTTGTAAATTTTCTACTTGGGAATGGAAAATCGTTTCGTAACAAATAATGACAAATCATTTTCACATTGGCTGTCTACATAATATTTACTCGTAACCTGGGATTTCACTAACTTTTTAAAGTGGTTTAAGTAAGAGTTTCGCTGATTCAAAATAATGAAGGCTTTGCGCTTGAGAGAAAATAAATAAATATTGTTTGGGAGTTTTGCTTGTTTGCGCGCACTCTTTCGAGGCGAGAATATCCCACGTAAATTCAACTACCACGGCCAAAATATTTTTAATGGCACATATGACATTTTCGCCCACAAGAAAATATACATTATTGCGTAAAAAAACATATACAGTGAACTATAGAGATTCCACCTATAATATTTTATCAGGCGATGCGTTACGGAATGCAGAAAAAATTGGCTTAAAAATCCATTTTCGAAAAATAGCGCAGACAATAATTTGGTGCAAAGGCGATATATGTGTCGATATACTATAGTAACTAGTGGAAGCATATAGTGGAGACTGTAATGATAAAAAAAACATTTAATAACCAAAATTATAACTAAATTATTGAAACTTGTTATGAAAATGGTGGATCTTTAACATATCGAAAGCTCAGTGGAAATTTGGTGGAAATAATCGTCCGAATGAGTTAATTCAAAGGTTGGTGAAAAAATTAAAAAAAAATTGGTCCTTCGAGGCTAGAAAATGACTGGCCGACCAAAAAATGGATGTTCTGTTGAGAATATGGTATGTTGATGTAGCGCAAAGTGTTATTGAACAATCCTCAACATCGATATCTCGACGTTCTCAAAAATTAGGTATACATGAATAGTGAAATTTGAATGAATCTAAATGTTTACATGTTTTACTTTAAAGCACAATCCAGGCGCGCTTTTTGAAAACCCCTTTATTTATATATATAAACTTATATATCTTTTGTATATTACTCTCTCATGGTGTTTTTAATATGTCGAGCAAAAATATATCTACCATGATATTATGTTTGATGACTGGAAGGGTAGAACAATTCTTGGATATAAGATGATAAAATGTTAAAAATTGATTGCATTTAGTGCAGTTCGAAAGATCTGTGTGCCCCATTCTAAGTCTGTTAAATGCCTTAATCTCGCTTACAAGCATATGAGAAGTATATCGAAAATCTGATTTATTTATTGTATGGTCTAAAGCACGCTTTGCAGGTCTTCTCAGCAGTTTCAGTTTCTCGAATAGAGAATACCCAGAAAAGTTTAATTTTTCTTTCGCTAGTTATTAAAATACATATCTTTTACTTTAGTGGTACTAACTATTCCATCCAGATTTTGAACGAGTATATGAACAGTTAGGTAAATAGCCTGGCACAAATATTTTCTGGACATTTTACTCATGAAGTACATATATTATATATACGTGTATCCTTGGCCGGTTAGCGGCTTTGTGCTCTCCATCTATGCATTTTAAATTTGTCAAATTAAGGAATTTGTATTTTTACGTTAATAATAAATAAGTTGGATATTCTTTATCCACTATCTACTAAAAAATTTATATTAAATTTAAACTATATAAAATACTATATTATCATAACTTTTTTTAAGAATCCAAGTTGCACATACCTATGGTGTCCGAGACTGAAAGGTAGAACCATCCCCTCAATTCTCATTGTTTTATAAGTTTGCTAGCTTTATGAGCAAGAAGTCTTAAATACGGTGTGACTGACAACTCAGTCCTGCTCTTTTTTAAGGGACTGCAAATGAAACTATTGGGTGTTTTTTAAGGGCTTAGGAACTTGAAATGATAACATAAAACAAAAATATTGTTGGAATGATTGTTTTTTATTCTAGTCTGGTAGATAATTTCATGGCATTTATTTTTCGAATATGATATCCGGCGTATGTCCGCCACGGCCACGAGTTACATGTTTCGTTCCATTGATCGAATTTTTGACTATAAATCTGGCTGTAATAAGGTATTGACCATAAAACGGCTTTTTTACAATAAATATGGCCGTATAGTCTGAATGGTGGCTTGAATATTGTAATAAATCGATTGTATGGCTCTGAATTTCGCGAACAGATTTATTTCTTCCAAATAAATTTTGATAATTTGAAAGCGCTGTTCTGGCGTTACACAATTAATGATAACTTGCCAAATCTTATATATATATATGTATATAATTGGCGCATAAGCCGTTTTTTGATGTTTGGCCGAGCTCTTCCTCCTATTTGTATATATTTATGAGGAGCTTTTTCATGGCAAAAATACGGAGGTTCGCCATTGCCTGCCGAGGGGCGACCGGTATTGGGAAGCCTTCCTTTTAATTTTGGTGTTTATCCGAGATTCGAACCTACGTTCTCTCTGAATTCCGAATGGTAGTCACGCACCAACCAATTCGGCTACGGCGGCCGCCAAATCTAAATCCTACTGTAGAGAAATATCAACACAGTTTGCCATTGTCAGCTGTCAAGCCATGGTTATCGATATCGATAGTTCTCATGCAGCTAAACAAATACCCGATATAAGCAAACGTATAAAAATTGGTATTTTTTTCAATTTGGCATTATGGTATGTTTCTTATGAGAGCACTGCCAAATTTAATTATACTTTGCTAAATATATTCGATTACAAGGCCTTTCGCTAGAGCGTAGAATGCCAGAATATATTATATACTTCATGGTTGAGATTTAAAAATATCATCGGAATTTCCGAGAAAATTTTAGAAGTATGTTTATGATAATTTTGAGTGTAAAAAAATTTTAAGTCATCGATAACTATTATTTTCAGATTTAAATTATAAAAGCCTTTAAAATAATCCCAAGTAAGACAATTTTAGTATTCAAAGACTTTGTTTAGTGACTCAAATAAAAAATGCTCCGGATAATAATTATCTGGGAAATGCATTTTTAAGTCCTTAAATTAAGAAGTCTTTGAATAATAGTTATTAGAAAGTAAACAACAACAACAACATCAAAAAATAAAAATAAAGAAAACGCCGATGAGAGGGTGTTCAAAAGGAAGAGTAGAGCGCTGCAATCTCCAAAGAAAGAAATAAAAAATAATGCCGCAAGAAGTGTGACTGACGCTATACGAAACGACTAGCCGCAAGTCCTCCAGTTCTCAATACGCAAGTCCTCCAGTTCTCTCGCCAAACATAGATGGCAAAGATGGCCAATGGTGACAGCAGGACCAAAGACTGGCCCTAAGCTATCAAACACAGGAAAACCGAAAAAGCCGTTAAAATTAAGCAACAATCGGAAGCACTCCTAACCAAACCCGCAGAACTACATAGCTACGCGAATGTTTTAAGAAATCCCCGTAGCAAAATAAAGTCTAGTGACGCGGAAGCCAAAATAAAAGCCGTTCGAAAACCTAGAGCGGGAGTTGTACTGGTAGATCTGGATAAAGGCGATCGGCTATTATAACAGATCTTGAATCGAAAACTTCGCTCGAGATACGATACTTAGATTCTCTTACTACAAAAGAAGAAGTGGTAGAGGCTCTAAAGACGACCCTCACTATAAACACGGAAGAGATAGGCGTAAACTTGTCAGCAACAAATAGCAGATGCGGCGATTAGATGCGGCGAACCGGGCCATAAGCTCAAAGAATGCACCAAAACCCCAAAATGCTGTTTGTGCTCTGAAGTGAATCACAGCTCGGCTGATGATATACCGGGATCGGGAAGATGCGCGGTTTATAAGGGCCAAAACGTAAAATGAATATATTACATGCAAACATGTAAAACCGCAGACGCGCTCCTATCACAACTGATAGCAGAAAAAAACACAGACATTGTTATAATCAGTGAGAAAAATAAACAAAAATATACCGGGAACTAGTTAGAGGACCCCACCGGTACTGCGGCACTCTTGTCCCCGCCAGGAAGTGGGGTAAACACAACAGGAAACGGGAGCGGAAATGGCTATGTGTGGCGCGCATCCAACAAACCACAAATAAGCTGATAACTAACGCCCAGCGATAACATCGACATTGAGGATATGGCTCGCGAAATCGGGGGATCGTCGACTTTGTATGAACTCTGTGCCTCTTATTACAAGGTCTCATTTTACATAATTTTTCCAAGAACTCATCTACCGAGTAGGTCGAGAGACGGTAATTGCGCTCATCATTCAATTAGTTGCACTTTTATACACATCCGTTTACAGGATATTAAAATTTGAGGACTTGCTTTTACGGCAAGCAGATTTAAGTTCTTTTAAAAAATATTTTTATTCTTCATATATTTGCATGAAAAAACAAAAAAAAAACAAACAAACAAAAAAACCATGGAAATGAGAGAGAGAAATTAAATAGTTTGCAAACGGCAAAAATTCTAACAGAGGTTTTGAGCGGTTGCTTTACTAGATTTTTATCACCATATTTAATAAAAAAAAATTTAGCGAAATATTTCTCATATTTTTTTGTGCTATTTTGTTAAATTTTATATGTCCTACACATTGCGCTAATACAAATAACTAACAGAGCGTGACTGAATTTGTTATTGTCCACTTGAAAAAGAAATTTCCCATTTTAAATTCTTTCTTTGTGTTTTTTTATAGTTTTTGACATTATAGCCTCTGGAAAAAACCGCCGCGTTGAGTTGTCAATCTCGCCTTGATGAATAAATCTTGTCAATGACAATTGAAAAGACAATTGCCAATCTTGTTTTCTATTGCTTTCTTTTATATGTAAGTAGTAAGAATTTTATTTGCTTAAATTTACATGAGAAATAAAATTACTACCAGCCCACTTGCGAAATATCATTAAATCAGTACAGCCGAATCAGCATAAATTCTATCGCCAGGTGTGAATAATCGATTTTTCTCGGGCGTTGATAAGAATACAGTTTCGAATCTCAATGGGCTGCCAGTATGAGTTTCAACTATTTACATATCATTACGTGAAGTGACATTGGGTGCGAGCTCAAAGTTAATTTTGTCAAAGCAGAAATAATAAAAATTGCATCAGCCCATAAAGCAAGACTCTCCAGGTATGCATCACCCTAGCTGAAACAGTTTGGTTTGTACGACGGTTTAAATGCTTTAAAACCAGGAATGCCACTTACTAGGTTCAACTAATTTAGCTCGTTTTGAACTGAATCACTTAAACCAGAATTATATACCTTGCTTTCCAGGCGGCATGACACTCTGCATTTTATTCAGCTATACGATTTGTCACCTGAAAGTTCCAACGCTGTGTACATACAATCGTGAGTATAGTCCGGTTAAATTAGGCCAAAACGTAAGGGTGAAGCTACTAAAATTCATAACAAGCTGAAAATTGATGAAATTATTCAAAACATATGTACAAATAAAATTTTAAAGCTCCCAATCGATCCGGCCGGAGGGAAAAAATTGACTTGAAGTCAAAGGTTAAAAAACTGGGTTTTCCGTGAATTTCTCGAAAACGGTCAGTTTTATCGCAAAATTAACTCAGATCAATGATTTTTTCCCTAAATACCACCGTTTCTAAGATATAACGAAGTAAAGTGTAATAATATGCATAAGCACGCCACGTATATACATTTTTGTAGCTGTAATATGAGTAAACATCCTTTTTTATCGGTGATTTTAACTGAGATTTAAAATACAAAATATACACATAAGTATAATTCTCAGGATATTAGGTATAATGAAACCCAGCCCCTTATTTTATATGCTAGTGTAACCTTGAAACGACAGCTGTCCATCTGTTCAATTGTGTGCGTGGCTACGGTTGTATACCTGCTTTGTGTGAGAATTCCCTCTAACTGAACTATCGCTAGTCTTGAGCGTCATTCCGTAGTGAAAACACATGTTTATTCTTTATTCTTTTTTCTATTTTCTATTTTATGTTGCTTTAATTTAATTATAAAAATGTCAGAATATTGTTTTATTTGTGCTAAACTTTTAACTGAAAGGGCAACTGTTACTGTCGAACGTGCTGCTGATTTTTCAAAAAAAAATATATATATATGTTATTAAATGATGAGTCGAGTCACATTGCACAATTTTGTTTTCAAAATTAGATTCTTCGGTTATACTCGTCTTTCAAGGCAACTAAAAAATTCCACTAGGTCCTTTACTGCTGTGTAAGTTATCAACGGATAAACGAATACACTCGTAAATATACATTGAAATAGATAAGTGATATCAACTCACAGTTTTCCTTCTGTCGAAGACGGAAAATAGTACAATAATAAAAATATGAATTTGATCACAATGCAGGGGAAGACGTAGAGGAAGACGTTGCGCAAGCGGTCAGCCTGAAACTCTACGGTAGTGCTATCAAAATCGAACTACTTGCTATAGTGAATTGTTTACAATTAATTTAATTGTTCGCAACTGTGAAATAAACGCAAGTTACTTTTGCAATATGTACAGGGTCCAGCACTCGAAGTGTAACCAATTTCAGATGGATCGCGCAGCTGATGCACAGCCATCAGCTGTCCGTTCGTTGGCTAAATGATAGTCCAGAGTATTGTTTACAAACGCACATTTTACCGAAAGTCAATGCGAAAAAATGAAATTAGTAATGGATTTCAAACGTAGTAGTGTGATTGCATTATATTCGGCTGGAAAATCACAACCAGCGATTGTTCGTGAGCTCGATATATATATATATATATATAATTGGCGCGTATATCCTTTGTGGGTGTTTGGCCGAGCTCCTCCTCCTAGTTGTGGTGTGCGTCTTGATGTGTTCCACAAATGGAGGGACCTCTAGTTTCAAGCTTTTTCATGGCAGAAATACACTCGGAGGTTTGCCATTGCCTGCCGAGGGGGAGTAAATAAAGTTTTTGTTTATCTCAGCATTACTCGTTATAATGGTACTGGTAGCATCGCGAAACGTCAAGGAGGTGGTCATCAAAAGACTGCAACGTCACGGTAAGTGTTTCAAAAAGTTAAGAAGCGACTTGAGCGATATCCCCGACGAAGTGCCAATCAAATGGGAAAAGAACTGAAAATATCAGACCGTAGAATCCACCGCATACTGATAAATGATCTCAAAGTCAAGCCTTACACGAATCAAAAGGCGCATGATCTCACACAAAAGCAGCAACAAGTCAGACTTGAGAGAGCGAAGGAGTTGCTTCGCTTAGCCGAAAGCCGTCAATTTCCGAACTTTGTGTTCTCTGACGAGAAAATTTTTCAAATTGAGCAATTCGTAAGCTCTCAAAATGATTGGGTTTATTTGACCAACCGTTGATATGAGAATTTGAGTCATTAATTGGCCACCAGCAGACAGCAGACAGCACCCGCCACAGGTAATGGTTTGGACTGCTGTTACCGCAGATGGGCGCTCTTCAATCGTTTTCATCGAGCATGGTGTCCAGGTAAATACGAAATATTATCGGGAATGAATTCTGTAGATTACTTTGAAGCCGTGGGCAGAAAAACATTTCGGTGGTAGGCCATGGACGTTTCAACAGAACTCGGCACTGTCTAACAAAGCTTGTGAACTTTATAACGTCCACACAATGGCTCTGAAGTTCAACAGACGCGAATCCGATGGATTATTCTCTTTGGGTCATTTTGGAGCGCAAAGTCTGTCTGGACCGTCTTAAAGCCATAGCCAAGGCAAAAGGGGGTTATATCGAGCAAAAGTAAATCGATTCTTAATTTTGGATTATTTTCACACAGTTTTTACTATAAATTGAATAAAAGTAATTTTCCAAACTAAATGTATTGCCTTTATAATTGGTTACACTTCGAGTGCAAGACGTTGTATTAATGACAATATAATTAATTAAAATAAACCATATTGGATGTAACAAAATTCTGTGTTTGGGTTTCTGTTTCAATTTCAAATTGGTCCCCAGGGGTCGCATAGGGGAAGGATTTCTTTCCTTATATTATTGTTTGTGCTTTGATGTGGTTTAAAGTGCTACACCTTATACTCTCCGCCACCTACCCCAAAACAAGTAGGAAAATAAGTAAACATTTCCGATTTGAACATCTGCCTTATAGCTACAAACAATCTTTCAGTGGCCATGGTCAAAGTTTTATCCTTTTTTTCAATAAATGGCTCAATTCTTAGCAAAATGTAATCAAGTGGTGAAATTCTCTAGAGTAATTGATTTCGTGATTTGATTGTTTCTTTTAAAACAGGTTTTAATTTAGAAACAATTGCTAATCTGCAATCGAGTCCATTTTAACTGTTATTATATTTCGTTCGTTTTCCACTATGAACACTCGTCAGCTTGCCCCAACGCAAGCAATTCGAATTCGGCTTCGTATTTATCTTCATCTTCGATTTCGCCCATAGAGTGAAAGTCTGCAACCTTAGAATCAAATGTTACTTACTTCTCAAAGCTGCAAGAGGCCACGCAGACAGAGTCTAAAATCTCGTCCAACTTCGTGTAGTTCTTTCAAATTTTAATGGAGCTAATGGGCTGACCCACCGTTCTAGGGCCTAACTTTATAAGTTTCACTAGGATATCAAATTTAGGCAAATACCTAGTTGAATAGTTAGCTTATTTTCGTGCTATCGAAAACAGCTTAAAATAAACGAGAAGATAGGGACAGCTGATTCCTTTCTCAAAGATCTTTTTCAGGATTAGACATAGGGTAAAACTCTGGTGGATTGGATAGATCTGATGCAATACTGATAATTTAAATAAAGTGTTTGACTACGGACTTCAGTCTTTCTCACAGTACCGCCAATTGGGTAAAGCCAGCATACAGAACAATCATCTGAATTGCGCTCTCTATCGGGTATTTGTGCTTTAACAACTAGCGCGCTCTATACGGCATCCTTTTGTTTTTAAGCCATGTGAGCAGTATATTCAGCTCATCTCATGAATTTGCGGAATCTAAAGATCAACACTGGCATATATTTGTATTTAAAATCATTACTGGTATTCAAAGAGGCTAAGGAGTCTTGCTTGTATATCTCTTGAGTAAGTTACCAGAGGAGCCTTTTCATGGCAGAAATATGATCGGAGGTTTGCCATTGCTTGCCGAGGGGTGACCACTATTGGAAACAACTACAAATTTTTCTATTATTTGGTGAGTCATAGAAGGAGATTCGACCCTGTTCACCTCCGAGTGGTAGTCACGAATCAATCCATTTGGATTCGACGGCTCTATACTCTCCACATTGATCTGCATTAGACCCACGGCACTCTTTATCTTGCAAAAACTGTCGTCGGGCATAGAAGATTGCAGATTCTCATGTGTATTGGAATTTGTGGTTTGTTTTACGTGTCGGAGCCCAGCGTTTTACCCAGTTCTAGGAGTTTTAATAATGATGCACTTAAATAGCGAGCTGCTTGGAGGAAATTCCACCCCATTTTGTTAATAAGGCGCTGAAAGTTAGCATCAAAGCAATCAATCGTAGCTGATTTCAATTCCTCCACCATATCTGTTTAACTTTAATGAATATTTCTTCGATGATCGAAACGGACACCTTAAAATTTGCCTCGGCTTATAAAGAAAAATACACTCTCTTAAAAAAAAACTTTAAAGTGAATTGCAAATCCTTCAACGCAACTAGAGTTAATAATATTACGAAAGCGTACTGTACTAAATGAGCAGAAAGTAATTAATATTTTCGAGTGAGTACTTCGAGTCATCTATTTAACTCTGTATATGCATGTAATTATGCAAGTGCTTACCTACTAACACAGTGTTAGGCAGTGCCCTGTAGGAAATGAAGGTTACTTTAAATTAACTTGGAAATGATTTGGATTCGACTAAAATTCACTTTTAGCTATTTAACAATAATCAACTTTTATGGTCAGTATTTCCCAATTATCAAATAAGCTATAATACTCATTGTAGTTAAAAATAGCCAGTCGTGGATACTTATACATTACATGGCATCTAACCAATAACTAAATATTTTGGATCCATTTTTAATTAATATAGTAGAATCTGAACTAGTTATGCTGACGTTACTCAATCCAAACGTAAGAAAACTAAATTTTGTTTCATGTACATAGACCGCTTCCCATGGTATAAATCGGAAATTATAGCAAATTTTTAAGTTTATTAATCATCTGACTTATTAGTAACTGTTTTTTTTTTAACTCACACTATGTAAATATCGTTTTTTTAATTAATGATGACACAGTCATCATTGTTATTCCAACAACCCGCTCTGGGTCTTGGCTTTGTGTAACATTTGCCTCCAGTTCGATTTATCCCTTGCTTGAGTTTTCCAATAACGTATCCCAAATAGCTGAGCGTCACGATGTGCGCCATCCAACCATCGAAGTTTTGGTCTTCCTTTGCCTCCATTTCTTCTTTAGGATTTTCTTGGTTGGATATGCTTCGTCTACCCTTATAATGTGATCATTTTATTGCGCTGACAATATTCAGATGAATCACGGTTTTTGAAGCTCGGTATTGAATCGTATTCTCCAAATTGTTTTACAAACATCACCAAGTACTTTTCGTAGTGATAAAGGATGATTAGATTGGAGGTACTTTTCCAATAGAGTTTTGTTTTTTGATAGATTTCGCGGGACTACCGTCAAACTAAATAAATAATTTTTTTCATTATTCATTGACATTTCTTCAATATACGACTCAACAATATTTTTAAATCATACAATTGTATCACGAAAATCGACGCTCTGTGAAAAGTGTTCGCCGCGAGCTCAACAAGCAAAATTGCCATATTTAGGCTGAAGAGCAGTTCGAAGTCATTGAATAACAGCCACTACATCATCATGCGGCCTATGGGCTGGAGGAATCATTGGCCAATATTTCTTCAAAGACGAGGCTGGCGACAATATGACATTGAATAATGGCGAACGATATCGTGCCATGATAAACGACTTTTAGATGCCGGAAATTGAAGCCCATGATCTCCACAACATTTGGTTTCAACAATACGGCACTACTTGCCATACAGCTCGTGAAACAATGGATTTAATGCGTCGTCGTTTCGGTGAGCAATTTATCTATCGTCTCGGACCAGTGGATTGGTCACCAAGATCGTGTGATATCACTCCTTTTGACATCTATTTGATTGAGGTATTGGAAACCAATATTACTATAGTTATTCTCGAGATACCGAGGGAAGTCCTCCAGCGAATCATTCAAAATTAGTTTTTACGGATGACCGAATTACGGCACAGTTGCGGCCAACTTTTGAAAGGGATTATCTTAAAAAATAAATAGCATAAATGGTTATACACAAAAAAAGAGATTGTCTGTAAAGTCGGTTTACTGACGATAGTTTAACGTGACAACGTCATAAGAAAATACTGATGTAATGGTTGCAATTTTCAAAACAAAATTTTAATTTTATTTGTTTGATAAATATTTTGTATGAATATAGAGAAGGAGGTAAATGGAATCGCAATGGAATAGGTCAAGTTACATTTACACAAACGTGAAAAATGACGAAACATTTATCAAATTCATGAAAGATATGTTCCATTTCGATTGTGCATCAGACGTTAATAAGTCAACAACACTAAGAGGCACCATCATCGATTTGCCTTTTTCAAGACACATTACACTCGAAACACTCACTTTCATTTCCTACTTTTCCTATCATCGTCCTATTCTCGACAGAGAAATGGTTCATTCCCATGCACACAGGAAGAAGGCATATGCAAATACAAATATGTGAATTTATATATATACATATGCGCATATACATACACATACATACATATATATGCTCACTCAAGTAGGAGAGAGCCAGATGTCGAACGTTGCCGAACGCGGGGGCCGATTGTGCTCTTTGTCGTTCGTTCCGCGCTCTCGTTTGTAGTTCAAGCAAAGCAACGACGCATGAGCAAGGTAACGACGATTGAGCAAGATAACGACGAATGAGCAAGATAACGACGCATTTTTTCGTGCGTGCAGCCGGCTAAATCGAATTATAAGACGTTATCACGTCAAAAATAATAATGATTGCCCAACGATTTGAATTTTCATTGTATTATTTTCGAAAAAATCCGATACCTCTAAATTGATCACCCTTTATAAGTACTGGTATGATTAGAGTATAATAAGTCGTTATTTTCGCTGATATTTTAAGAATGTGACATTTTATATATATATTTTTCTTTTAATATATAAATAACATCTTAATATATAAAGAAAATGAACGTTCGTAATTGGAGAAATGAGGCAAGAAAGAGACTGAATTGTAGGAGGATTGTTGATGGAGCTATGGTCCAGCACAGACTGTGAAGCTAAGAGAGAGATATAAAGAAAAAATACTAAACATTAATCAAACATTATATTCATCATTATAAAAACACATTCGGGTATTGTTGTATTTGCTTTCTAATATTTATCGCATTGCTACCACTTTTACTTACTTACTTACTATACTTACTTTTTCTAAAAATTTTGTATATTTCAGCACAAACTTATTTTAACTTAAGAAACTATTCCGCACAACCAGCCCCTAATTTTTATTTGTTTGAAATTTCTTCAATGTCACGAGTACGAGTATGTCACCACATATCAAAGCGTTCTCCAATGGTAATAATTTGTCACAAAAAAGAATTTTTAATATATATATACAATATATATTCAACCAATATATTTATATTATATATAATATATATTTTTCTTGTATACAATTTTTTTGCAAAACCGAGGTTATTTGAGTAAATTCTTTTCATATATTTTCTGTTTACTTACTCAAACCGGAAAATAAACCAATTTTAAAAGAATGGGCATGCCCAAAATACTCAGATCACTTGACATGGAATCGCGCTGAAAGAATTTTGCTACTCAACTTTTGAATCTCAACTCTTTCTAGGCTACATCAAATCTCGTGTCTATCTTGATACACTGAATATCTTAAGCCACAAAAATCAGGTACGTATCGTGTGGGTTTCACGGCGCATACCATATATTGGTAACGCAATGGCAAATAAATTTGCCAAGAAAGGGGCGGCCTCTTCTTTATTCCTCCACTCCTATTCAGAAAATAAAGGAAAGACGAAGAGGATCAGCTGAGACAATCTACCAGGCTTTTTAAAATCGAAATCAATGGTAGGTAGCTTTAACCTAAGCCGATTTGCAAATTGTGCAGAATAAAATAATAATAATTTCAGAATCATCATAGGAATTCCATCAGGGCATCGTAGATTGAATCATTATCTTAATAACCTGAGAATACACTCCAATGAAACTTGAAAGTAATAATTGATGCTTAAGCAGGATAAACACTTGAGTAAACATATTTTACCAGAGGAGGAAATTAAAATCAATAAACCTTAACAAATACTAAAATTCATTGAGGAAATACTCTGAATCCATAAAAGGGCACAATAAATCTTTCAGGTTGCAGTTTTTATTCTTTCTAAAAATCAGGAGCTTTTATTCCTGCCATCTTTAATTCAAGTTTTTATTAAAAAAAATGATTATTTTGGTAACGTTGCGATGACACATCATAAACTCTGGATGAAAATTCTGCTGCATTACCTGACAATTACTTTTAAGTTAGCCTTTTGTAGTTAAATAAAAGTGAGATTTTTTTTCGTAATTCCAGCAAAAATGCTAACTATATTTTGGTATTGGTATTTTTTCTACAAGGCAATGCATTGCACACATACATATACAATATGATTTGTGGTTAGCAATCTGCAACAGCTGCAACTAATGCACTGCGAATGGAGTGGCTGAGTGTCAGTCAGCGTTAGTTGGTGCCAAATTACTCTGGCAGCTGCATTTCGAATATGCGACGATTTTAACAACTACCGTCTAAGTATGAGTTTATGTTGACATTTATACTTTCATATGTAACTGTAGTATAAAGTTTATTCTGAGTTGCGCAGAAAAAAGGCGTACGACAATGAAAAGTTTAACTGCATTCAATTTGGCACTTTCGAGTGCGAAATGAGTCCACAGATAATAGTGTCAAACATCGCAATTACATACATATTTACATGTATAAGCATCCTTAGTGAACACTCCAAGTAACTTACAGCATTTGCTTGAAGAAAAATTTATTTACGGGACATTCCATGCGAGTTTGCAGAGTAAGGCTGGAGTAAGAATAATTGAGAAATATGGAACCTTGGTGTGTTTTATAAACAAAAATTGCAAGTAATATACATTTTGTTTCTTTAACTCAACTTCCTGATTTTGGAAACTTAAACCGCATCCCTAACATTTTCATGTTTTGCTACTGATTTCTCGGTTCCATTGCATAATTTGAGTTATTAGTGTAATAAAGAGTTATCAAAACATCCATAAAAGCAGATTTCTCATAAATTGCTAGTCGTGACAAGACAAAGAACAGTCTGAATTATGTAAAAGTTCAGTTGGTATACACCACGGCAATATTATGGGAGCCATCCTAAACGTGCTATACAAATACGACTTAATAGCTTCTGAAGAAACCATAGTCAGAACGTTCGCGGATGACACTACTGTACTCACAATAGACTCGCATCCCCATGTGGCCTCCCAAAAACTCCATAAGGGACTTGATAAAATAGCTCAGGCACATTAAGCCCAACGAGAAAAAAACTTTCCCAAGTCACTTGTGCACTAAATCGAAAAACTTTCTCACTCGTTAAGCTCAATAATCAAGTATTAAACTAATATCACTAAATATCTCGGCATGCATCTTGATAGCAAACTTCCATGAAAAACCTAGGTTAGGTTAAATGCCCTAGCTACGGGCTCACTTGGACAAATATTAAAGAAAATTCGTCCGTTGTGGTGCCATACATGGGAGAGGAGAAAGGAGAAGGGAAGGAAGAAGAAGCCTTGGGATTTGAGACGATGATGACCATACATTTTACGACGCCGACGGTGGCTGATTTGCGTTCGTAGTTAGCCGCAACAAGGTACTGATGAGCTTCACCAAATTATCTACACCGACTATATCCGCAGGCGTAATGAAAAAGTGAGAGCCCAGATGTCTAAGCCTTTGCCCGACGAGAGCAAGGCAGCTGAGAAGAAGGTGTTGAAATGATTCCACCTCGTCCTCCAGACAGTTTTTGCAGAACGGACTTGAGGCAATCCCAAGTTTCACGGCATGAACACCTAACGGACAATGTCCGGTAAAGATGCCCACCAAATTCGAGAGCTGGGGCTTTGTTAGCCTTAGGAGTTCCCTTGAGCGTCCCCGATCTACCCGTGGCCAGAAGGATCTCGCGACCTTGCACGTTTGCGCACTAGCCCAGCGCTCGCTGAGTTCACTCGAGGCCCATCTTTCCAGGAGCAGACCACAGGTTCTTAGGAGAGCTTCAATTCTCTCATTTCGCGACGAAACCGTCTCCAAAGCAGTTTCCCTCTATGCCGCTGTGCCCGGGAACCCAAATGAGCCTGATGACGAAGAATTCGGATGCAATCGAGAGAGAAGCCAGACATTCCCAGACCAATCTCGACCGCACAAACAGCGAGCCCAAGGCCCTTATTGCCGATTGGCTATCGGAGTAAATATTTACTTCTTTAACGGTAATTACCGACTCAAGCAACCAGTCCACCGCTTCCTTAATTGCGGATACCTCTGCTTAGAAAACGCTGACGAAAAACCTATATTTTCATCACATTACTATATCGAACATATGCCGTGAGGGACTTACCTAACTCCAGAATCGAAATACTTGAAAGATTCGAGTCGAAAACCCTCAGAATGATGTCAAACGTCTCTTATTATATCACAAATACACAAATGCAGCTTAACCTCAAAGTATATACAATAATTTAAGAAATAAGAAAAAATACCACATCACACGACTCCAATCCGACTCAAATCCGCTTGTTACAGTAAAAATTGCAAATCCCATAACCTTCACCAGACTGCAGGGAAAGTCCACAGCATACCTCATCTGGTAATAAATTAGTCTAAATTATTATTTACCCTAAAATTAGTAAATGGTTGCACCACTGGGTGTATTCCATAATTGTTTTTTCTCTTAAATAAAGAGTTTTAAGTAAAAATATTGCTTAACGTTTAAAAAACAGATCACAAGAAAGTAATGGATCAAATGGATTACAGACATACATATGTCGAAAATCTTGTAGATATGCCAAGCAATATTGTATTGTATGAACGAAACGATGGTGGTATATTTTGTGATAGGAAAGCTACTTATTAGAAGAACACTTGTGCCATTCTGGGAAGTATTAGTAGTATACGTCATTTCAGAAATCCATAGGTAAAATCACTCCCAGCTGGTCATCCAAAAATGCTCACAGCTGAGATAACCTTATTCCCAAAAGCTCAATTCTTAATATCTAGAAACTAAGAAATATATTACAAATATTTATTATAGTAAATCTTCCAAGTCAAATATATTTTTTTGTCGATATTCTATTGTTTTAATGTTACCATAAAAATTCTAATTTGCCATAGAAACCCCACCATTACGTACGAGCAAAGAGGTAAAGCACTCACGCTTTCACATACCTAGGTGTCTATCAAACTCACACCTAGGATATCTGCAAAAAAATTGGAAGAAGAAGAGTGTTTTTCCTATGCCATTGCATAGAACACTGTTGGTGATTAAAATAAAAGTGCGTGCCAATAACAAAGTGAAGTTCAGATTAGTGTAGGCATCAGCGTTTTGTTGCATATCGAAACTGTAAGGATCGGCATATACAAAGTGGTGCAAAATTAATTGCCCTATTGGAAGATTTATAATTTTTGTACACACATTCGACACTTATGAACTAGACAGCTGAAACAGACAAGCAATGAAGCACGTAAAGATAAAAATAAATGTTGCCATGGTTCAAAATATTTTTTTTATTTAGTAAAAATGTTATTCAAAAACAAAATTCGCCACTTATTTTAAGAGGCGTCATGCTTATTTAAAAAGTGTACAGGGTTCGGCACTCGAAGTGTCACCAATTAAAAGGACCATAAATTTAGTTTAGAAATTTACTTTTATTCAATTCAAAGTAAAAAAATGTGTAAGAATCATACAAAATTAAGAATCAATTTACTTTTGCTCGATGTGACCCCCTTTTGCCTTGGCTATGGCCCTGAGACGGTCCAGACGGACATTGCGCTCCAAAATGACCCAAAGAGAATAATCCATCGGATTCGCGTCTGTTGAACTTCAGAGCCATTGTGTGGACGTTATGAAGTTCGGAAGCTTTGTGAGACAGTGCCGAGTTCTGTTGAAACGTCCATGGTTTACCACCGAAATATTTCTCTGCCAACGGCATCAAAGTAATCTACAGAATTCATTCCCGATAATATTTCGTATTTACCTGGACATCATGCTCGATGAAAATGATTGAAGAGCGCCCATCTGCGGTAACAGCAGTCCAAACCATTACCTGTGGCGGCTGTTGTCTGCTGTCTGCTGGTGGTCAATCGATGACTCAAATTCTCATATGAACGGTTGGTCAAATAAACCCTATCATTTTGGGAGTTTACGAATTGCTCAATTTGAAAAATTTTCTCGTCAAAAAACACAAAGTTCGGAAATTGACGGCTTTCGGCTAAGCGAAGCAACTCCTTCACTCTCTCAAATCTGACTTGTTGCTGCTTTTGTGTGAGATCATGCGCCTTTTGATTCTTGTAAGACTTGACTTTGAGATCATTTATCAGTATGCGGCGGATTCTACGATCTGATATTTTCAGTTCTTTTCCCATTTGATTAGCACACTTAATTGGGAAATTTTTAATATTTCGCTGGAGGGCTTAGGTCAATATCTCGTGAATAACTTTAGTAATGTTGGCTTTTAATGCCTCAACCGAAGCTGGTTTATCACCAAAGTATTTAGACATTATATACTCCCAAAAATATAATTTCAAAAGTGTGATATCACACGATTTTGGAGGGATAAATTGCGCACCGAATGTGCTACGTTGGCGCCAGCTTCGTCTTTGAAGAAATATGGGCCGACGGGCCTCCAGCCCATAGGCCGCACCAATGTTTGTTGTAGCTGTTTTCCATGGATATAATGGCTGTCCTTGAATGGCTTCGGGTTGCTCTTTAGCGCGTGGTTTGTCAAAAAAAACTCTATTATGAAAAGTACCGTGAATTTTATGACCCTTTATATTACATATTTGGCGTGTTTCTTGGGTTATCTCTTTCAGTATCATGATCAGTTCCTATTGGAATGATTCGAATAATTTGTATGAGTGTTGGTAGCACCGATATAAAGTTTCTGGTTTGGTAATAAATACTAAGGAGAAGAAACACAAACAAGTTTTTTTTATATATTTCCATAAGAACTATTATCGAAAACGCGTTCGGGATCTTAGAAACAAGATTGAAATTATTACTTACTGGGAAAGAAAATACCGACTTGGGCTCAATCTCCAAAATATTTATATGTGGATGTATTCTACACAATATTTGCTGTTTAGCACATGGCAGCATTGAAGATGGAAGATTAATAGAAGACGAAGGATCTGTAATTAATACACAGGTTCAGGAGAATGACATTTAAACTGATAATCGGAGTAGTATAGTTTTTAAAGGGCTAGTCAATTCAAATGTTATCAATTTGCCATAAAAGTTGATGGCTAATGGCATAGCATTCAAATTTTTTGCAAAAAAAATTCGATCCAGCATGCACAACAATATACCAACATAACCAAGATGCAAAGTTAGAACAGAAGGCATAAAAGGCGTGTGCTTTTACACGACCTAATATCGAATACAATAGACAAACGGTGGGTATAACCATGATTATGGTATACCCCATTATCCAAAATGTTGCTGAAATCATGAAAATCGTGTAGACGTACCAGAACGAGAATCCTTTTTCCATCCCCTAGGAATTGAATAGTATCCATAAAAAATGGATAAAAATCACCTAATTTTTCTTTTTCTTCATCGATATTAAGCGGAAATACAGTGACAAGTCAAATCAATAGTACTGCAAAAATTCTTTTAAAATTGATTTCTAGCATTGGACCAAACTCTTTATATTCCACTTAACCGTAGGATGATGGGTTGGTGCGTGACTACTATTCGGAAGCGCAACGTAATTAGCATTCCTATCAAAATTGTATCAGCATTGCTTGACATTTGTAAGAATTACGCCTTCCTTAATAAATCTGCCACGTAATTTGGATTTTTTACAGTTTTAAAAGTGGGTTTGAATTTATAACAACGTGTTTATATTAAATTTTGCGTTAAAAAGGATACAATGCTGTGAAAACCTTAGAAATGTTGGGAAACTAACTATTTCGGTAGTGATACTTTAAAGAAAAAAACATTTACGAGGAGATCGTGTGTTCATTGATCGTTCGGATGACAAATGGAGTGGCCGTCGACATCGAAAACTGATGAACACATAAGTGGAAGAAAAGTTGATCAGTAACCACAAATTAACCATCAGAGAGCTGGCAGAGGACTTGAACATTGCTCTTGGATCCGTTAAGGCAAGATAAGAGGAATGGGATAACGGGCTTATTGTTAGAGAAAATAATATAAACATCTATACAGATGACTCAAAACTAGACAACAGAGTAGGTGGAGGGGTTTACTCCGATAAACTCATAGTTAGCCAATCATTTTGCCTACCTGATAATTGCAGTGTACTTCAGGCGGAAGTCACTTCCATAAAAGAGGGACTTACGGTATTAAAAATGAGCGAGCGCCATACCATAGGAATATAGGGTGGAACTACAAAGCAGATGAATTTGCTCTAACCGGTACGACGTTTGATCTCCAAGTCGATAAGACGCCTGTAAACTGCTTATAGATGGAGAAACCAGCAACAAGGTAAATAGAAGTTAGCAAAACCTCACAACATGCGAACTAAGCAGACAGACATGACCGAAATGGAACAGCAATCGATCAAAAACTTTGTCAAGATTTAACAAAGAAGTTATAAGAAAAATGATAGGGGTATTAAATGGCTAAGCTCGGCTTAAATTCGCCAAAAACCTTGACATTCTACATGATGTCTACTTTCAGTATTCATAGAGGTCGGTCTCTATCTGGTATGGCTAGGGACCAAAAGGTTTATGCGTGGCCTGGTTGGCTACCTAACCTAACTGGTCATTACCATGCAAGAAGGTTAGGATTCCCGTACTTCGATTTCTGTAGAAGCTGTCTCAATACAGAAGAAGAGGGAAAAGTCAGACACCTTGTATGTGAGTGTGAAATCTTAACTATAAGGAGGCTCCGCACTCTTGATACGGCATTTCTAACTGATGTAGCGGACATAGTGCAAATAAAACTAACGAAGCTTTGCTCGTTTATTGAAGCTATCGGATGGTTTGAAAAGGAACCCATAGGGTAGAGATAAGTTCAGGTGATATCACAATGGACCTACGAAAGGTCTAAATGTGTCATTACGACAGCCAACCCACCTACCTACCTACCTCAGGGAAAGCGTGACTTTTGATCAAAAGTGATCCAATATAATATATTCTAAACGAAATAATTGGTAGTGCTGAGCCCGCCTATCACCATCTAAAAGTTAAGGTAGAGTTCTAAAACTCGTACCCTTTTTTTCTACAATTACTCACGAGCTTTCATTATATGCAGTGACAAAAGCTCCGAAGATATAAATGATATCAAGACAGTCGCGCTGAGTACGGGAAGATTTGTGATTTCCACTTAACAAACACTTAAAATTGTAGTTCCCCCATAGCCGCGTTGTGTGCGCGTTTACTGTTAACAAAAGCCACACAAACATCTCCAAACTGCACTGCAGAAGAATGAGTGTCTCATCTAAATGATTGTGTATGTTACTGTAAAAACTGTAGCATTTATCAAAAGTATATTTTATTACGTGCGTTATTCTCATACACCCCAGTGCACTTCATTGCCAATCTTCTGGCCTCTGCCTATAAAGAGTACCGCTGAAATACAAACTATTCTACATACAGCCCTTTTGGCAAATGACGCAAATCTATTTACGTGTTATTGTAACAACATTGCTGCGGTTTTTATTACCACTCACTAATACATGCATATTCACATACACATACTCGTACGTGCAGCATTATATATTATTATTATTATTATATATTAACTGTTTATGTGATAATGGTTTCTTGTTGTATTGTAACTGTTGTGGTAAAATTGCAAATATGTGCAACACATTGCGGTAAGCAGACATATGTATATTGGTCTATTGTTGGCTGTAAATCGCTTATACATGTAAAATGTAACTTGTGGCTGTTGTGTGTTCTCCGCTATTAAATTTAAGTTTCTTATCATTCCCATGCACCGCAGATGTCCACAACTTAGGCCCGCTCACATTAGCAAAATGCACCGCATGGTGCACAAGAATAATTATATAGTTATTTATATGCGTGGATTTGTATGAATGCGCATTGCACTTTTGTTGCACATTCACAAGCTGACGATATATTGTACTCAACGTGTCATTGTCAGACGTTGCGCTCGACTTCAAATGTTGTTGTTCATTTCTCCGCTGATGTGTGAGAGTACTTAGGCACGTGAGCACAAGGACATGTTTAGTTATTTACCCACTTGCAAACAGATTCAAATGAGCACTATAGTACGCACATATACACATGACTAGGCAAATGCAATAAAATATTGTAGAGCGCCTTGTTACAGCGAAGTTTTGTAGCTGATGCAAATCAACAGACAGGGCGTATGAGTAACCACCAGGCAGCCAAACCTGATTACATTAAATCTTAAGACTACGTTGAAAGATAACAAGTAAATTGTAAATTGCGTCATGGAGTTTGGAATTTAGAGCTCATAATTAGTATTTCACAGATGAAAGTGGTTTGATTTTGTTTGTGAAAAATTCGGTGTGAGAAAATTGGCGAAAAACTTAACATTAGTTCAAATTTTATTGGTTTATTAAACAATTTCAGAACTGACAGCTGGTTAATGAAATTAAAAAAAGTTTTATTCTAATCAAAGTTTTCTTTATTATAGTATTACAAATATTTTTCGTTTTTGAGTTTCAACTGTAACTAGAGTTCAAAGGAGAATAGTTGTACTTTGTACTATGCTCAATCCCGGCTGTTGCGTCTTTGTTCATGCAACTTGGGCAATGTGAGCAACCTATGGGAACTATGCGGCAGCCAATCTGTGTGGAACCATAGGTCATGGCAGAAATAAAGAGAGGTTTCATAGATGCTTTAAGAGAGCTTTGACGTAATCGGTAAAGAAATTTGGTATGTTCAGCAGGAGGTGCGTATGCGTGGTAGAAAACAGCTCGCTTAGAAATGTGTGTACCAAATTTAAATCCCACACAGTAGCGTGGTGCGCTGGACTTAGAAGAACTTGCTCCATGAAAAGCTTTTTCCAATGGAAATACAAACAAAGCCTCGGATGAGACCACCCCTTTTGATGACGACTATAGCAAATGTTTTGAACAATATGAATTGTGCGCGTGCACTTGCAATGTTCAGTCCCTAAATGAGGAAGGTCTTCAACAAGCCTGGCAGAAGCACCTAAAAGAAAAGGCAAACATCATTTCCTTTCAAGAAATGCGACGGACGGAGGAAATAGAAGACCATTGGACTTTACGACGTCTACTGTAGTTGCCATGTAAATGATAGCAAATTCGGTGTCGAATTTATGGTCGGAAAGGGGGCTTCGTTCAATCCGGTTAAATAATTCGCATCAAAGTGAGATTTTTAAACATCTTGAACAGACAAGAACGATGCGGTCAAAAATGGCGCTATGAGTGCTTGAAATATTCCTATGAAAATTTATAAGATGAGCCATGTGAATCACTACCGGGAGTTGATAAATAGGCGTATTTCCGGATAGGAAAAAGAATAGGCTGCAAAGAACTTGAGATCCTGGCTAATACGAAAAGTAACCGAAAATTCCAACAAGAAGGTTTCAGGACTGGTGCATATTTCTGTAAGAACTAAGACGTCGATTTGGTAGCTAACATCCAAAGCTGAATAGTGACAACTGTGGATGTTACAGATAATATGAAGATCTCGATACTCCAATGACAACGAGACTGTCGTTCCCCTAACCGTGAATGTGGAGGTATGAACAGTAATATCGCCGTATCGGTTGAGGAGTGAGATGCATTCATCCCCTCATATGCAAAATGTAGCTGAATGAATGCATGCCTGCTGATTGATATTTAAGTGTGTTCTGCTCAATCCAGAAGAATAGTGATCCATGACAATTACCGCTGATATTGCACACCCGGTTCTCTAGGTTGCATGCGAAAAAGTGAAGCCCAAGTGATTGGGCCTTAACAATGGGGATTTAGACCTGGAAAATTCAAAATTGATCAGATACCCAGAATAAGCCAAGTCTTGGAAAAGACATATTCGATCTCTTTTTAGATTTTAAAGCCGCTTTCGACAGTATCAACAAGTTCGGTCTATAAGCCAACAAAATTAATACGGCTGTGCAAAATTGAACAAAACTAGCAGCTCTGTCAGAATTGTGAGTCATTTGATTCCAAGCGAGGTTTCAGACTGTGTGACTCTCTATCATGCCTTTATATAACCTGTAGCTGATATTGACATCATCGGCCTTAAAAACTTCGCTGCTAGTTACGCCTATTCTAAGCTGAATAAAGAATCAAAGCGAATGGGTCTGGTGGGGAACAAGAAGAAGACGAAGAAGCACTTCCAGCCCTCCAGCTCGGAAAGTGTTCCATGCGACACCAGCTGATGATAGCCGAGAAAGGGGAATGCTTTTCTGCATTGCAAAGATCAAATTTAGGAGGGCCTGATTACATTCGACGAGTCCCACAGCAGCCGGTTAGCACAAAAAAGAAACGAATAGCATTCTTTGGTAAACTCGATCACAAACGCTTAAGTCCCAACCAAGAAGATGGAAATATTCTACTACATTTCTTTTACAACCCACAGACTTTATCCATCCACTCTTTCCATAAGTCGAAAACGACTTTCCTCACTTCGTCCCAGTACCTTCCCTTTGGGTTTTGTATTTATACTAAATATCATCTTCAAAAGAAATTGGTTAGTAAAATATGTTTTCATGGAAAACACGTGGTTCTGTTTTTTCTCTATTTTATTTTAATGTCATTTTGGTTTTCTGTCCTTTCGTCTTCGTGATGCTTCGTTTTCTGAGTGAACCGAAATAGGTTTGCACAGAGAATCTGACACAAATTTGTTGACAATTAAGTATCACGCAGCTACACAGGCAGGACTACGGCGATCACCGTGAAACTAAGGCATAGGTCCTTCATAGTAAAATGATGAAAAATGCTATAAAAGAAAATGTCCATACAGCCCGAAGAATCTCTTTTTAGGTTTGCAAAATCGTTTTTGGCTAGGTTTACAAGGACGTGGCATGTTGCAAAAAGTATAGAACTTCAAATCCAGACAAAAAAAATCGATGATCATAATTTAGTAGCTGTTATTGTTGGCCGAAATGGTATTTCCAGCAACATTTTTGCATAAAGTGAATGTTACAAATTTTGTTTGTTAATTGGACTTAGTATCTCCATGTTCAGTCCTAATACGCCCACAACGCAAGCGATATACTTGTCCTATTATCCATATGACTTGGATCATTCTCCACTCCTTATTTTAAATGGAAGTGATGTTAAATATGAGAGAGTTGTTTATATTATTAATATTTTCATTTTAATGCATAACATCACAAATGCGGTTATCACTTTGGAAATAGGCTTACAATATTTCTCACAGTTATTCAGCAGTTACGCGATTCTCTTTGGTTCGAGAAGATATAATACTGACTAGGAGTGCATATTTTGCACCGGAAATAGCTGTTACTGTTTTTTAACCACTCAAATAAAAACCACTTATTTTACATAAACAAAACAAATCAATAAATGCATTAAAATAGGATAGAACATAAATATTATTTTTATGTCAGTTTGACTTTTACAGTTATCCTCTTAGTTTGATTGCCTTCAGATTCTCATTGGTCTAACGCTCATGGAGTTGAATGCAACCATAAAAATAAAAAATAAAGAAAGCCATATTGTGGAATAATAAAATCGCATTCAATTTGCATAATGCGCCACTTTCGAAACCGCAAATAATAATATTTATATTGTTAATGGCCATTATTAGTGGAGAATTTCTAAATTTTATGAAATTTTAAGCAACAGTTAATATACTTTTTGGGCTGAAGAATTTATATTTCTATACATTATGTTATTTTCCTCAAAATAAATGAAGTCAATATTATATTTATACCCGTGTATGTGTATATGTTTGCGTATGTGTTTGTTGCCACTGTGCTGGGAATGAAAATTTTATTGCATTTGTTAAAGTTTAGAAATCGAATGTAATACTCAATTCTACGCCAAAATTGTTTACGTAGTAAGGTGTGTTGTTCTATAGTAATTGGAATAAGGGAGATATGGCTAATAAATAATGAGACAAGGGCTGAAAAAGATATGGATATACGTGGCACCCAGCAACAGTATCTACTTCCGGCGAATCCATAAATAAATATCGTTTCACGTTTTACCCTTAATTTCGCAAACCAAAATATGTTAAGCGATTATTTTTACTTCTGTAGGTAGCTCAATGAATGCCAAAACCATTTGAATGGTAAGAAATTAAAAACATATAAGTACGATACTTAAAATTGAATTATAACTGTGGTGCATTTGCCATATATTGCCATCCAAACGCATGTAAATACGTAGGGGTCTGGAGCTCAACCAAAGATTTTAAAAAAGGTGTCAAACGGAGGGTTAAGAAATACGTATCCTAGCATTTAGTGCTCCTTTCTCAGTAGGCAAAAAAATGCCTTTTATTTATTTGTACAAAGTGAAAGCGCAATCTTGTTCTTAGGAACGAAAGCACCATGTGATAGCCTTAGACCTTTTTTAAATGTTTTCAAGATGATCGAATAGACCTTAAAATAATTCGCTCTTCCATGTTACATATGCGTGACAATATTAAAAAGGTTAGGCATTCTTGAGGGACAAACTTTTATTAAATACTACTACTCGTATATTCATGCAGAACTTCGTGAAATAATAAGTAAAATACTATGTAAATCGTGGAGAAACATGTCAATAGGCTCATTCAGCATTACCTATTAAGAAGTTTCTTGCCAAATGCAAGTGTTGGGTCATCTGAGAGATAAAATCAATTTCTGGATTCATTTCAAAAATTTAGTGATTTAGTTTTAAAGAGAAATGACTGACTAAGTAAGATCCATAAAATTTTTACCCCAAAAGTAATATCAAGTAGTACAGTAAAAGATTGTACAGCGAACACATATGCAATTTTCGGCGCAATTCAATGGCGCATATAGGTAAAATTTAGAGTTTTTTCCTAATAGTTTGAAGACTATTTTTTACGTGCATGGTTCAAAAGATATACGCGAATCAAAATGGAACTGTAAAATACAGCGTTTGCAATATTCCTTGAAAGAAAAAGTTGGCTCGGCCTTCTTCCTTCGATTAACGTGAATAAATTCACTGCCTTTTAACGATCGCTGAATAAACTTCTAAATTTGACAAAGGTCATGAAAAATGTATTGCGAATTTGTATTAAACTTTGTTGAATACTCCGCAGCTTAAACTTTTTTGTGGCAGATGATATTAAACAATTGATTTACAGCAAGGCTTTCAAGAAACTGCACTAGAACTTCAGCAAATACTGACTCGTCCAATCATGTGCCTCCCTCATCTGATCCATCCATAAATTATAACGTGTCTTTGAAAAGGGACTCTTAAATGCTAGTAGTGAATAATTCTTAGACGGCACCTGTTTTTATGTCATCTTTGACATTTCCCAAATCGACAGATATACAACTTTACATAATAGAACAATGCGCTAAAATTATTGCAACTTATTATGAAAATGGTCCATTTTTAAGAACAACATATCGCAGAGTTCGTGGAAATAATCATCCGAATGAGTTGACAGTTCAATGATGGAGAAAAAATTTCAAGAAATGGGTTCTGTGGAGGATAGAAAGCACTTGTAGACCAAAACCTGAACGTCCGGTTGAGAATAGTTCTGCTGTAGCGCAAAGTGTTGCTGAACAACCTTGAAGAACGATGTCTAGACGTTCTCAACAATTAGCCATTCATAAATTCACTATTTTCATGGCAGACATTTAAATGAGTCTCATTTTTCACATGTAATACAGAACAAATAACCGTTAACCACTGATCACATATTTATTGTAAGCAATCTTAATAAAAACAATTTGCATATATGTAAGTGAACTCCAAAAATTTAAGTGCGGTGCTTCTACTATACTTCCCAAAAGTGTACATATGTATATTTAACCCTTCGTAGGGCACCCGCGTGTGGCCTTTGACTTCGGGCGTCAATTTAGCAGAACTCTATTATAACTAACGACTTGTGCTTCTATGAAGCTTTCTAAAGTTTCATTCACTATGGATTTATCAACATAACTTTTAAAAAGGATCCGCGAAAAGGGCGAAAAATGCCAGACCCGGGTGCCCAACCGAAGGTTTTAAAACAAGTGCCCATCGAAAGGTTAAAATAGATTGGATGATTTCATATATGATTTTTGCCATAATATTCCCGAATTTCATATGAAATGAGAACTGCAAACTTTGAGATGGCATAAAAAGAGACAAAAAAAGAATCTGATACAAATATTTGGTAAAATATTATACGTATGTGCTTATTTTCCATAACATATCAGAAAAATACCTTGAACTCCAGCCATTACACACTTATTTATTTATTTTTTTTTTCATTTTGTTGCTGTGTGTAAGCAAACTTGTTTAAAATTTATTGATCTATCAGTAACAGAGGTGTTAACTATAATTTTAATGTTCCGTTACTTGTAATAAAGACAACTGTGTGATTATTTCTGGCACCAACTTTCAATTCGTCTTTAGAGCATATGAAGCCGCACATGAAAATACGGATTAAGCTTACAAATGAATATAATTTGAGTTATGGTAAAGCAGGCACTTCAGAAAAACGGGTCAATGATGCTACCACTCTAAAATTCACACCAAACTGTCACTCTTCACATTATATTACTGCGGACAACATTTTGCGGCACTTCTATTAAATTAATGTTCCTTAGTTGTTCATTACGGCAGAGCAGCTTTTGATCAGGTGTAATGGAGCAAATGTGGTTATATGGCAACAGAAGCAAATAGGTTTCTGGTGTTTTCAAATATGTGGAAGTGAATCAAGCTTGTGTATGGCCGAGACGAAATATGAGCATGCAGAGATGATTGTGTGCGTTCTGAATAGGGTCACTGGAAAGCCTCGGATGCATTGAGGTGTTTATAGCGCGGAGTGCATTCTGTTCATTTTGCAGTTTGCATTTGCCTGTTGAATACTTTAGTGGTATAGGCACATTGTTGGCTCATTTGGCTGCTTGTTTAACTAGTGAATTACCAGGAGTTCCATTTTGGCTTTATATCCTTAGAAGTTTAATTTTGTTTGGGGTGCATATTACGGTGTTTCTAATTTACAGTATTGTATTGACTGTGGCTGCCATATCCGAATGGGTTGGTGTGTGATTACCATTCGGTAGCGCTTGAAAGAAAAAATGTTTCCTAATAATTCTCCGGCCGCCTCTTGGCAGGCAATGGAAAACCTCCATGAAAAAACTCCTCATAAGAAACCATCTGCCTTTTGGATGCGGCATGAAACTGTTGGTCTCTCCATTTGTGAAACAAAATCAAGATGGACATCACAAATCATAGTTGGAGCTCAGTAAAATATGTGTATAGTATAATCTGAGCTATATCGATGAATATTTAAAATTGTGTATTTTCTTCTTTTTTCATACACATTAGGGTTCGTACATTTGTCTGGTGCTTGACATGAGCTGATGCTTGACTACCATTCGGAAGTGCGTAGGTTCAAATCAGGTAGGTTCTAGTAGCGGTCGCATCTCGGCAGGCAATGGTAAGGCTCCGAGTGTATTTCTGATTTGTAACTCAGGCTGCAGGACTACAGGGCTTAATAAAGTTTCCTTGCTTAATAAAGTTTCCTTCCTCTTTACTTCAGTTTGTTGGAATCGAAGTTGTCGAATAGTTTTTAAGTTATGGCGAATACGCTTATATACGACAGACTGTATATACAATTTTTATTATTATTTCTAAATTGTGTAATATAACTTGAATAGTCTTCTCAAGTTTAAAGTCCATTATAACAGAGTTTTTGAAAGCTCTGCTAGGTCTAGTTGGTTTGGTGTGTTGGATTCAATCGCGTTTTTCTTAAAACACAAAGTTTTAAGTCCGTTGGCATAATTTCTCGAAAAATAATATGCTGAAGAATACTGCACACTTTTTGAAGAACTTTTTTTATACAACTAATTTTCAGACCAAATGTCGTACACTCTTTCGTATACAACTCATCCAGCAGAGGAAATTTAACGCGCAATCACTTATCGCTGAGAGAAAAAAAAGGCATTTATTTTGAGTGTGACCATTAGCGTGAAAGAAAGAGTTTCAATGAGCCTAAAATATTGCACCTTGCATTAAACAGCAGCTACAACACACAATGTTGAGCAAGGTTAGGCTATTAGGTTAAGATATACAAATTATTCACACAGAAATTATTAACATTTAAAATAAAAATTTTTAAAATAAGAAATTAGATAATTGTTTTTAGAAAAATAAGTTTATTAAACATATTTTTTTATTTCCGAATTATTAATATTTCACTTCAATTTGCCAACAATGGCACTAAAGTTAAGGCTTCCAATTTAAAATTGAATTGTACCGTTTTCTGATAACTAATGAATTAACATACATTCAAACTACACAAGTTTAACTTTCCGCACGATTTGTAAAGAAGCCTTCCAAAATGAAATTTTTACAGAAAAATTAATTTAAAATGTACTTTCCTTGTCATGTCCGACTCCACCTTAAGAATTTCAACCAGCCGCTGTAGATGCAGCGGAAGTTTCAAAGTAAACCCATTTGTGAGAATTCATTTAAATTTCACAGCAATAATTATTAATTCTCCATTTTGAAATTTGTGCTAGTACATATTAATTATTGCGTAATTCATTACTCTGACTAGCATTCTCAATTACTCACATTGCATTGATTTTCACTGATAAATTTACTACGTATAATGAAAGGAAAGAGATGGTGTGATAAGATGAGATTCGAAAACGCATAAAATCCTATTATGCCAAAGCCAAGTGGAGAAAATGCAATACAAGTAGAATAACAAGATACAATAAGCAGCACAGACGAAGTAAGTATTGAATTGGCTTTATTAGGCTTTCATAATTGGCAATCCGGCTGAGCTGAGTGAGTGAATTGACAACAGATGGAAAACGGAAAGTAAGAAATGATAATAGTAAATATAGGTACTCAATATTAGCAGAGTAAGCAAATATTTGCTATGAAATACCCTGCAGGGAAAAATACTAGTTGTGAACTACAATAGAATACTACCAGTTCCCTTTTTAGCTCAACCAGTTCGCTTTAACACGTCCGAAGAAGTAATTATTTCACACCATTTGGTTGGTTGGAAGGCGTGCTGGCTGAGTGACACATCCCAGACGCAATTAGCGGGAAAGAAGCCGTTTTGGGATACCACTAGTTGAACTACTATCTGCCTATGTCATGTATTTTCTTTCCTGCAATTTCTACCAAATTGTTCATTGAGAACTGCCACAGCATTCTATGTCGTAGAACACCCAAACTTGGGCACTCACACAGATAGTGGAAGGATCTTTTTTATTGCAGCTTCTACATATATCGTTATACGGTCCCCTCATCTTCCTAACATGGTCTTCGGTAAGTCTATGACCGGTTACTGTTGAAGTAATTCCAAAGATATCTGTTCTTGGCTTTCCTAACAGTTCATCAGTTCTGGAGTTGCTGTAATCTGGCCACTTTTCTTTTGCTATTTTGCAGATATCGGTGGTGGTCCACCAGTCAATAGCTTATCGAATTGGAAAAAGATCTCATTTTTGTAGATGCTTCGGGGGCAGCCCACTGCTACCACTTCGTATACTCTAGAGGGAGCTTCCTGTCTTGCCAGCTCATTAGCTTTCTCATTTCCTTCTATGTTCACATAGCCCAATACCTAGATGAGAGTGATGCCTGTTGTACGCGTCTAGGCATTTTGAAATGGTTGTCGATGACTATCTGAAAAAATACGTGCTTCTGATAGTTGTTGTGGATGATTTCTGATTATCCTATAAGATTCTCTTATCCCGAGAACCTCTGCTTGAAAGAAGTCATTCCAATTTCGCAGGCGAAAGGACTTGGAAATTTCGAGATCTTTCGAATATACACCCGCGCTGACGACAAAATCCACCTCGGATCCATTGGTGTAAAGTGCTTTGGTATCTGCCTTGACTACTAAACATTACTTTACATTCTAGTCTGAAACCTACGGTAGCGGTATTGTAGCCTGATGGATTGTCGCATAGCTTTCGACTATCAAGAATTGTACTATGACCAAACACCTTAGCATTCCAACAACCACCTACATTTATTCTGATGGTGGTATTTGCTGCGGTTAGTCGTATTGCAAATCTATTGGTAACAGGTTTAGTATGACATTCAGTGCCTCTGCTGAGCAAGATTTCATAACTCCAGTTATTCCTGCGCATGTTGGTCATTGTAAGCTATTTAACTGTCTAACGGTGTACTTTTTGCTCAATGGAGGCCACCATACTAATGATTCACATAAGTTTCACACACTATGTGAGGACCATCGCAGAAAAGACATAATATATGTTTCCCGTTTTTTTTATATATCCTGTATTACAATCTGTTAAATATTATATTAACACTATGCCATCTTTGTATAAGTCTAACTAGGATCTTTTTTTTTTGTTGCATTAGTTTTATTTTTTTTTTATTGCATCGGTACTATTTTTCCCATTTGCTCGTTTCGGTGCACTGAAAGTCGATGTATGTGTTTAGTGCTATAGTTTCTTATTCTGTCTTGGATTGTGTCCACATTTAAGTCCTGATAGATGAAAATAAACCAATTAGCATTTTTGATATTTTGTAATATTATATTTTGGATCGTGTTCGCTGCATAAGCTGCAGGTTTGTGTTTTTAGCCGTTCCCCATATTTTTATTCCGTATCTCCATTTGTGAAACAACATCAAGACGCACACAACAAATGTGAGAAGGAGCTCGACCAAACACCAAAAAAAAACTATATATATATGTGTATATATATTTCCAGATTGTTTATATTTCCAGATTGTTTAGTAATAATTGTAATCAGTAATAATTGTTTTGTATATAAGCATCTTATTAAAGCGGTAGCTTTGAAGCTCGTCCGATTAGCCAACTTAAATAACATTCGTATTTTATATACAATTTTCTCTCGCTTTTGTAGTTCTTCAAAATTTCATAATAGTTTGGAAATGCGTTGGAGTTTATGCGAAACTCCTTTACAGCTACTTAATATTTTGTGTCATTCATATCGTTAAGTGTTTTGTGGACAACCCTATTGATTTGTTGAACTATTAAATGTAGTTGTCTAAATCGGAATTGATGGCTTTGTATCACTTTTTTCCTATCAGTCGGTCAATCAATATTAGAGTGAATGCCCTAAAAATTATTTCTTTACTATTTTTTAAAGAATTGGTTTTAATATTGTTAGCATTACTTATAGTGTAAGTGTGAACTAAATTTTGAATGTTTAGCCAATCAGTGTACCTGAAAGAAGTTTCATTTAATTAAAAAAAATTTATATATAAAACTAAATTTTTTAGGATTAACTTTTGCTAATGCATCCAGTGATGAGACCGCCAATAGAAATATAAACTTAATAGAGCAATTTCGAGCGGGGCTTTTCTTTTAAACCTCTTATGACAACTGTGTTTTCTCATTAGACATGAGGCCAAAGTATTTGGGGGGAAGAATAATTTCATTTTATAGTTGGTTGTTATATTTTTTTATTTCCTCTTTGGGCATTGCAGCCTTACCAAGGGCAATGTATTATCTCTATAATATTTCGTTATTTGAGTAGACTGCAGTACCCCATAGCTGGATCCCGTATGCTCAAATGGGTTTGAGAGTGGCCTTATATAATATAAGACATTTTTTTATGTAGCGAAAATTGAGATCTTTGGTTTAGTGACCAATAAAGAGAAGTAGTTTTTAAACCTAAAACCTTTCTTATGGGCAGGATGTGTGTTTTTCTAGTGAGTTTTGAATCCATGTGTATGCCTAAGTACTTAGTTTCGCTTAATTATGGGATCTGGATGCCATGGAGCTTTACTGGAGGACGGTGCTTACGTCGGGTTGTAAAATTTGGCTACTGTGAACTGATATTTTGCTGATTCATCGCCGAATATCGTCGTGTAAAAATACCAAAAATGCCTAATATAAAGGCTGATTTTTTAAGAGCTATAGGAAAGTTTTTCAAAAAAATACACGTTAAATTCAGAAAAATGCAGGAAATTTTTATTTAAATCGATAGTACAGTGCATATAATTTAATGTTCGAAGATTATTTCATGCAAATGTTGACCGCGACTGCGCTTCAAATGGTCCATCTGCTTAGTCCAATTTTGGCATACTCTTTCCAATGTTTCGGCCGGTATCTCACATATAAATACTTTAATGCTAATGCGTTAATTGAAGCAGGCTTGTCTGAATAGACTCGAGCTTGAACATAGCCCCACAAAAATAATCTAAAGGCGTTATACCGCACGGTCTGGGTGGCCAATTGACAGGTCCCGAACGTGAAATAAAATGTTCACCGAACTCGCCTCTCAACAAGTGCATTGTTACGCGTGCTGTGTGGCATGTGGCACCGTCTTGCTGAAACCACATGTAATGCAAGTCAAGCTCTTGCTCTTTGGGCAAAAAAACGTTGTATATCATTTCACGGTAGCGCTCACCATTCACAGTTACGTTACGATTCGCAGCATCTTTGAAGAAGTAAAACGCACCAAACTGTGACCTTTCCTGGATACATTGGTAGCTCTTGCAATTCTTCTGGCTGATCTTCACTCCAAAATCGACAATTCTGCTTATTTACGTACCCATTGATCCAAAAATGAGTTTCGTCGCTGAACACAATTTTTCGATAAAAAAGTGGATCTTCGGCTAACTTTCCAGGAGCCCATTCACCAAAAATTCTGCGTTGCGGTAGGTCGTTCGGCTTCAATTCTTGCACCAGCTGTGCTTTGAAAGGCTTCACACCTAAATCCTTTCGCAAAATTTTCCACGTTGTTGAGTAACAGAGGCCCAATTGCTACGAACGGCGACGAATCGATAATTGATGGTCATCATTAACACTGACCGACACAGCTACGATATTTTCTCCAGTTCGTACTCTACGTAAGCGTGTTGGTGGTTTGATGTCCAATAATGTAAATTTGGTAATAAATTTAGTCACAATAGCTCGAATAGCCGCTTCAGTAGGTCGATTAAACTAACCATAAAAACTGACCGCGCGATAAACTTTATTAACAGAACACGCATTTTTATAATAAAATTCATCGATTTGCAAGCGTTGTTCGTTAGTAAGACGATTCATGGTTAAATTATAGACCAAACTGAAGATGTTTGATAATGGAACCAAACACGAAATGTGCGTCAACTGTTTGAAAAGATAATAGCCAAAAAATCACCCGTTTGAATGCTTTTATGCTAGTTTGGCTTTTCCCTGCAGGATATTTACAATACACGCGTACTCTGGCATGCTTTCAAGGAGGTTATTCTGTGCAGCTTTCGTATACATACATAAAGGCTTGTATGCAAATAAGTATATACCTGTTTATCGAAAGGTGTGCGAACAATGTGAATGCAATTTGTAGTGAGAGTGAAGTGGGCATTTTTGGAATTCTAGCCCTTTGTATAATATTGCAAGTTTTCAATTCAGTTAGCTTGAGTTCATCTTCTAAATTTAATGAGTTCTTAAAATAATTGGAAAAATATGTATGTGCACATGTATACCTACAATACCAGGTAAAAGTCGTTTATTGAAAGCTTTCACAATATCTACTATCACGCCAATTTAAAGTTCTGCCTATATTCAACTAGCTAGGGACCAACAAATGGAGGGAGCTACAGTTTTAAGCTGACTCCGAAAGGCAAATATTTTTATGAGGAGCTTTTTCATGGCAGAAATACATTCGGAGGTTAGTCATTGCTGAGGGCTGACCGCTTTAGAAAAAACGTTTTCTTCATTTTGGTGTTTCTCCGAGATTCGAACCTATGCACTTCCGAATGGTAGTCCCGCACCAATCCATGCGGCTACGGTGGACCCATAGTTATAGTCTTAAGATAAAATACTCGGTATCTGTGCAACTTTTTTTCTTAATTACTGACCTTATTTAGAAAAATTATCAATAGGGAGGATGCACGAAGAGATTATATCCTTACATGGTATAAGATTTTGAGCCCAGTTACCGACATATTGAACCATGAATGTTCCGACAAAAATTATTTAGTTTACATATGTATAAATTCTGTCATAGACATAGCATTGAAAATCATTTATGTATACAAATATGTTAACCATGCACTTTTTAAACAAGTAAGGATTGTGCGAAGGTTTTTTATAAGATCGATATTCCTTTCATGCCTACTTTTTATTTTGGCACATCGACTGGAATACCCGTTTTTTAATTACGTTTTTAATTTCTTTCTTCCTTTCAGATACTTCAATTTTTATTGTTCTGCCACAAACCATTACTTTTATTTCATTCTTGTACGTGATGTGCGGCAAGCATTCCATAAATCTTACACACACATGGGGTGGTGAAAGGCGAAATGCGAGATATTTATGCCAATTTTGCGTTCTGATTAGGATGTATATACATATATTGCACTGATGTATATATAGCAAGTACTCGTATACCACATGTCGCTTTTGCTATAGCAACGCACAAGTTATGCGCCTCTTCCGTCAATCATACATAAAGCGAGAGTTGTTCAACCTTTAAACTAAAAATGGTTTGTTTCAAGGCTGATTGTCGTCAAAGCTTAAATTGGGTCTTGGATATGCTTCACTTACTTCACAGTGGCATCACATGTTTCTATCGTAAAAACGAATTTAATGGGTACAGAGTAACCGTTCGAAGAGGGAGAACGGCTTTACCAAAAATCTTAATTTCCATAATATCCTGTTAAACATAAAAGAAGTGACCCACTTCCCACGAAGCAGTAATTTTCAAACAAGCAAAAGAAAACGTGATATCTCTGATATAAATCATGTGAAATTACACACATTTTCTAGAAATAATGAACCCATGGAAGTAAATACGAGTAATGTCAAATGTTGAAAAGTTTGCTGTACGACGACTCCTTTTGGGTAAATGCCTATAACTCGAAAACGACTACATAATATTCCATCAAAGTTGGTACACGTATTTCTCCCACCTCCGTTATATGCGGCATAAATATTATTGAGATCGTTTAAAAACTACGCCCACTCTTTATGTGTTAAGACTAAATTTCCGTCTGTCCCTCTGTTACTACGAGATACTCCTCTCATTGTCTTAATTCGATTTTGAATGTGCGCGGATATAAAGCTCGGTCCAGACCGAATTTAGCACCTTATTTCTTGTTTTTAGATTACTTTTCATCTCGTTTCAATGTTGTCAAGTATGATATTTGTTGAATTTGAATCACAGGCTACGCAGATTTTGCTCTAAAACTTCAATTGATATTTAGATTAGATTAGAATAGATTATTCTTTATTTTCTAGTAACTTCACTACAACTTCAAATATGATGGCGTAAGGTGTATACGCCTATTATTGAAAACACAGTAAAATAATAATAAAAATCAAATCAAATGTATAAGCAGACTGTGTAGACGTGTTTTTGAGTAGTTGCAGTTTAATCCGTATTTTTATTTAATCCACTGAGTGTTAGTTTGCTAAAAAACTAGGTAAATCCTTTAAAAGTGGTTCTTTTGTCCGGGTAAATCAAAATCGTAATAAAGTTTAACATAACTACTTCAAATACTGCGAAAAAGCCTTGTTGTTACACCTGTTAAATTGTTTGAATTTACTAACATGCCAAAAATGTCAACACGAACAACGGCCTTAAACAAATTGTCACCATCCCCGCAAACGCCTTCAGTACAAAGTAAGTCCCTTAGTACCGATGCATCAAGCGCTACTCTCAATGCGTGGTTTGCGAAAATTGAGAGTCGCCTAGAATCACAGAAGCAGAGCATCATTGAAGAGCTAACCTTACGACTAAGAGAATCGGAAGAGCGAGTAATGGAGCGATTCAGTGAGTTGTCAGCGGATGTTATGAACTTGAAGTCGGCAGTTAGGCACATGGAAGAGCGCGTAAAGGGAACTGAACTGAAATGTGCTGATGTAGACAAATTGCGCAGCGAGGTATATGCACTCACCGAACAATTAAATGTATATGAGAACAACGCAATATCAACAGATGTGATTGTTAGTGGGTTGCCTATAAGGAAAGATGAGGACATTCTAAATGATTTCTCCAAGCTGTGCCAAACGCTTCAAGTAAGACTAGCGCCCGTACGTTCTGCTTTTCGGTTACGACCAAACAATAAAAGCGCAGCTCCAATTATAATCAAATTGAGCTCTGCTGCAGATCGCTCTCAACTGTTGAAAGCTGTAGCTAAATTCTGCAAAGATAAGAGACGAGCACTTTCTCTTAGTGATGTCGGCGTCAGTATTGAAGGGAAGCTATTTATCCACGAATGTCTTACGAAAAAAAATCGCGAACTAATGCGTTTGGCTATGCAATACAAAAAGCAAAAGCGTCTAACGTCAGTTTTCTCTGTTCGTGGGCAAGTGTTTGTTAGAGCTCGACCCCAAACTGATGCTGTAATTATAACTGAAAAAACGAGTATAGAGAGCATTGCAACTCCTAATATGTAAAAACAAAAACATTTATGCGTTATATTATTAATGTTATGTCTGCGTTAAATTTATTCTCTTATTTATCATTTATGTTTTCCAAACTCTTTGCTTTACATTGTAATCATTTTTATTTTAGTATCACTTCTATTTCGTTCATCTCATTTGTACTTTTCATATTCTTGGCTTTACAATGTAATCTTTTTTATTTTGATCTCATTCCTATCTATCTCATTATCCCCTTGCTTTATTTAAATTCCTCCACCTTGCGTATACTCCCAACCATAAACTGTCAATGTGTAATGAAATAGCAAAACAAGTAGACAAAGAACATGCAAGAGGATTGCTTAAACTCATTTCTAATCGCTACAATGGGTTTAATGTGTGTCAGTTGAATGCGCGAAGTTTGAATGCTGAAAAAATTGACTATCTAAATTTTGTTTTTGATAATTTGAGCATTGACTTAATATGTATTACAGAGACATGGTTTAAAGACTATATTGATAATAATGTGTATTCCCTGTGCGACTATACTATTATTAGATGTGATAGGACTACGAAAACTCGAGGAGGTGGCATTGCTTTATATTTTAAAAATAATTTGAAATGGAAAGAGATCTGTAGATCAGATCATTTTCAAGAAGTCGAATACATTTTTGTTGAATTTTATGATAACAATACCAAATGTCTTGTTGCATGCATTTACAACCCTAGCAATAGAAATGACCTCTCAGTGATATTTGATAAATTAGCGGAATTCCACATATCCTATGAACATATTATTGTGTGTGGTGATTTAAATGTAGACCTTCTTTGTGATAATTTTTCTTCCAGGAGTTTGATAGATAGTTTCCAATCATTAGGAATTTCCTTAATCAATGAATATGCTACTCGCTTTGCACCCCACTGCAAACCAAGTCTTTTGGATGTATTTTGCGTCAGTGACAGAGATTACGTCAGTCATATTGATCAGCTTCCTATGGCTGGAATTTCTGACCACGAGTTGATATTCTTATCTTACAACATCCAGTTCAACAGACACAATCAAGAAAAGGAGATATTTTTTAGAGACTTTAAACTTATTCAGCATGATCTCTTAAATAAGGAGGCTGCCGAGCTTAATTGGAATATGTGTCGGTTATTCACAACAGTGGATGAAAAACTGCAACATTTCAATGCTTTAGTCAGCCATCTATTTGATAGGTTTGTTCCGTTGCGTAAAATTAAAGTCCACGGAAATAGGAAACCATGGTTTACGCGTGAGATATTGTCTTTAATTAGAGAGCGTAGTAAAGCATATAAGAAATGGAAAATTGATAGAAACACTCACTCGTGGCAAAAATATCGTGTAGCAAGAAATAAAGTAACTGCAATCACTAGAGATGCCAAAAGGGCATATTTACAATGGAAGCTCAATGATAGTTTACCTCCGAAAGTCCTATGGAAAAACCTTAAAACCTTAGGTGTCTCAGGAGAGAATAAGCCCGTGTGCAGTTTGGACCCAGAAATCTTAAATACTCACTTTCTAGCTTCTAACAGGACTCCACTCGACATATCTGTAAAAGTTCCTCTACGAGTGCATGTTGATGACGGTGAGTTTGAATTTGTGTCTGCAACAGAGATGGATTTGATACAGTGTGTACAAACTGTCAAATCTAATGCTATAGGAACCGACGGCATTTGCCTTAAATTTCTTAAAATTATTCTACCATTTGTAGTACCACCACTTACGCACATAATTAACTTTTCAATCACCTCATCTACATTTCCATATCTTTGGAAGATAGCAAATATAATACCTGTGCCAAAAACAAAATGCCCTACCGCTCCTCAGCACTTCAGACCAATAAGCATTTTACCTGCCCTATCGAAAGTATTTGAAACATTTTTGGCGCGACAAATTACCTACTACTTGGACAAGAATAATCTGCTGAGTAATTTCCAGTCGGGTTTCAGAAGTCTGCATAGTTGCTCCACAGCTATGCTTAAAATTTTTGAAGATGTTCGCTCTGCTTATGATAAAAACTACCTAACAGTGCTAGTATTACTCGATTTTTCAAAAGCATTTGATACTATTGATCACAAAATTTTACTGCAAAAATTGTGCTATCACTATAAGTTTGGAGCATTTTCTCTGCAACTAATAAAAAGTTACCTTTCGAATCGGCTACAACAAGTTAAATGTGGTGGTAACTACTCAAGTCTAAAACCAATTACGTCAGGTGTGCCGCAGGGCTCTATTTTAGGTCCAATTTTATTTTGCATTTTCATTAATGATATTGTTGAGTGTTGCCAAAATTCGTCGATTCATCTCTATGCTGATGACACCCAGATCTACCTGTCAAGGCCAATAGGTCTTATTGAAGATTTGATAGCAAGGCTTAATGAAGACCTCACTCGTATTTCTAACTGGTCCAAATCTAACAACTTGAAATTAAATGAGTCAAAGACGAAGGCGATTGCTATTTCTCATTCAAAGTATGACCTTAACTCTTTGCCGCCAATATTACTTAATGAAGTAAATATTAACTTTGATGACATAGTAACTAACCTGGGTTTCAGAATAAATTCAAGATTATCATGCGTTGACCATGTAAACTTTGTTGTAAACAAGGTATATAATATTCTTAGAAAGCTATATTGTACTGCCTACTTACTGCCACGGCAAACTAAATTAAAACTTGTTAGATCACTCATTGTTCCTCATGTTTCGTACGCTGAATTAGTATATTGCAGGCTTGATAATAATTCGAAACAAAAATTGCAAATCGTTTTAAATAATGCAGCGCGTTTCGTGTTTGAAAAACGGAAATATGACCATATATCTATCTACTCAAAACAGATTCTCGATCATAACCTCGACTCGTATCTCAAAATACGCTCTGTTTTGTTCCTGCATAAACTAATACACACACAAAAACCATTGTACCTGTATAAAAACATTAAACAATGTCAGTGCACCCGAACATTGAATCTAATTGTTCCGACTTACACTTACTTGGAATCAGAACGCATGTTCTTTGTCAGTGCCATTAAACTATGGAATTCTATACCAACTACAATAAAGCTTATAAAACAAGCAAGGTGTTTTAAAACTGCAGTTTCTAACTACTTCTAACCTTTAATACCCCTTTCCTTCTCCCATTCCCACCATCTTTCTCTTCTTCTCACTTACTACTCTAAGTTTTAGTCTATAAGTTTTATAGTTAATCTAGTTTTAAATCTAAGTAGCATTTCTATGTATACCATCCTCGTATTCTAGAATTATAAGAAGATGTACTACCACAAGACTCTGTCTTACTATGTGCAAAACAAATCAAATAAATTGAAATTGAAAATTACCCATTGTTTTTCCTCGGCATTCCATACACTTTTGCAACTCGAAAGTGGATACCTCGAAAAGGAGCTCTTTTTTGGCTTCAACAATTTCTTCAGGCGATAAAAAATGTTAACCTCGCTTCCTTTCGTTCTGCAAACGTTTTCGTTTCATGGTAAACAAATTAACATTAACAGATATCACGTTTTTTTGCATTTTCAAAATGGCGTCGTATGTGAGGCAGGCGCGGTTATTGAACGAAAGCCAAAGAGATATAGGTGTACCTAGTTTCATTGAAATATTCATATTAACTTTTGTTCGGGCTTTCGAGAGCACGAACGGATGGCTAAATTGACTCCTCTTATTATTCTGAATAATTTAGTATACCCCAGGTAACACAAAATTAATCACCCAATCAGAAAATTTCTAATTTTTGAAAATGACGTCGTGCGTCAATCAAATCTGACACTTATGAATTAGATTGCTGCAGTATACAAACAAATAAGCAGTGAAGCACAGATTTCCAACACTCAAAATCATTTTTTTTATTAGGTAAAAAGTTACTCAAAAAGCAAATTATACATATCTATAGCTATCTCGCTTCTGTTATGCTGGCACATGCAATCGTTTTGGGAACAAAAATATTTGTGCACAAATGCGCGTGGGCATAAAAATGGCATATATTAAAGTGCATACGTAAGCAGCTACTAAATTGAATTGTAATCATTATTTAAAGCAAATACGTTTGTGCACCCAAGCAGATGTTTTCCATAAGCACACATGCGTACTTGGTTGATTTAGGAATTCATCAGCATATGCACACATACGTATTCGTCTGCATACATGTTTCAATATGGTTAAGATGGTAAAGACACATATTTATAAAACAAACAGCTAATTAAGTTTGATTGCAGGTGTATATTCTGCTAATAATACGAGATAAATCATTCAATAACATCAACCATTGACTTTAGCAATTATTGAAGCATATGCTTTTACACACACATATGTACATGCATATAATGTACATACGTGTAATGCGACTTCCGGGCACAATTCTCGCTTCACAATTAAGTAAAAATTACAAGATTCCACATATGTTGAGTTGTAGATTTTAATGGAAAACTCCCCAAGCTCAAATGTCTATCAACACTGCTCCCTGCGGCAAAAGTGGCGAAGTATGTATTGAAGTAATGGCTTGTCTGCTTGCAAGTGAACGGAGGATTGACCAAAGATTCCTAGGGAGTTCTTAGTGTTTGTGTCGCCGCCTTGCTGTGGCATACTATACAGAGGCAGTGAATTATGTACCCTGCAGTCAAGTTAACTAATTCTGAACTACCAGAATTAGCCATGCAGCTAAAATCCACAGTTGGTCTTCTAGGAATCAGTTGATGAACTAGTTCGTAGCAGATAAAAGAAAAAGCTGGTCCACTTTTAATTTAATATAAATATTAACTAGTGCTTAATAAAAACAAACATTTATGTAAACTTATATAATATAATAACCAGAGATCGGATTATATACAACAGTTTATTTGAGGCGGATAAAGAGAACTGAATTTTTCATGTTAAACCTACAACAACACTAGTTTTATGGTCATACAAGTATCAAAACGGAGATACCGGATCAGAATGTAATATGTTTATGAACAGACTATATGATTCCAAAATATCTTTTTACCGTAAACAGCGATAAATGGGAACGGGCAGAATCTTGAGTTGATAGTAGAAGTCTCGGGTGGTTCACAGGCGGTTCGAAAGCATCTACTGGAGTCGTGCGTCTTGATGTTGTTCCACAAATGGAGTCCAGTAGGTCCAGTATCAAGCCGATTCCGAAAGCCAGCTATTTTTTATGAGGAGCTTTTTCATGGCAGAAATACAATCGGAAGTTTGCCATTGCCTGCCGAGGGGCGAACGCTATTAGAAAACACTTTTTCGTAATTTTGCTGCTTCACCGAGATTCGAACCTTTCTCTGAATTCCGAATGGTAGTCAGCAACAACACATTCGGCTACGGTGGTCGCTGCATATGCAATTTGCAAAAATGTGAACTCATCAATTTATGAATGGATGTTGGTAATATTTACTTTGCAATAAATTACTTTGTTTTGTTAATCGATACTATAAATGTGAATGTCTGTACGTTGTCCACGCATCACTACGAAACAACAACCCAAATGACGTAAAAATTTGTATACATTCATATTTTCACCCAATGAAGGTTATAGGCATGTTTTTATGATGGAACTCCCTTCCCACAGCCGCCAGGCCGCACCACCACTCTCATTCGTCACGAGTAATCGAATATTTGCTTAAATTTACTGTAAAAAATCTTAGTCTTTCCTATTTCCCACTATTTATAGCACACTCTAGACTTCATAATCCGCATAAGCTGTTCAACTATGACAAAAATGCAAAGTTCAAAAACGGTTTGAGATAGAAAACTAATAAAAATAATTTTGCTTGATATTTTTCTTATTGGTTGTTTTGATTTTATTCAACGAGGCATAGCAACGGACGCCGGGTATTGTAATATTATGTAATAAAAAATTATTTTCTATGAAATTATTGTTTGTAATTCTTTTATATATAGTACATATCCTAAATCCCTCAAAACTACTCTTACGTGAGCGGGGCCGCAGGTTCAAGCTAGTTGTTTATAAGAAAAAGTAGATGAATTATTAGTAAAGTAATAAATAAAAATTTTATTTTGAAAAATAAATTTTTCATTTGTTTCGCAAATACTTTTAAAATTATTTGATTGGTCGAATGTTCTATGGTCGGATGAATGGAACTTCGAAGGAGGCTTAGTTTACTTTAAAATTTCAACAACCACTGCGTCTCATTGTAGTCAAATTTCGAAGAGATGACACAAATCTTATAAAGCGATTTCTTTTGCTTCCCTACAGGTATTTGGTACACCCGGTGTGACGTACGTGAGGCGACGGCTTGCAGAGGAATATCATCCAGATTGCTTGGTTCTGTTAAGCATGAGCGAGGCAGCAGTACGATATGGGGCTGTATGGCTGCTGATGGATTCGGCGAAATGTTCATATATTTTTTAGAACATATATTTTTTAAAAACTGTACTTTTGCCTTCGTTAACGCGCATTTTCGGCGACACTAATTTAGATGTATGTAAAGATTGGAGAAATCGCCTAATCCTTTTTGCATGCATCCTGAGCGATTCAGGAATGCTTACTAATTAACAGGTCATTTAGAAACTAGTATAACTATATCCACTCTCCGACTAATATAACTTTTTCCATAAAGTACCAATTCATGAACAAGAGTGTTTGTTGAGTAGTAGTTTTCCCCTGCAGGGTAAATAAATATACACACGCGATATATTCAACAATAAAAGTAGTAGGCAGTGCGTCCGACCACACGTCGACATGTTCTACAGCAGAAAACAATTATTGCTCAATTCAAGATGAAATGGACAAATAATTCACAAGTGTCCTCCCCAATACATTAGCAAATGGCGTGCATTTGTATTAGGTGTGCACCTGACAATGAAAAATTCGTGAATCAAATATATATATTTAACCTGTATAGCATTAATTTTTCCAACCGAAGTTACGATAAATGGTTGGGATTTTGAATATATATCACTTAATTATTTATCTTTTTTAAAAGGCTTTTCTCTTATTAATATATACATCTATAGGTACGTTAGGTTGCAGCGGCTGTCCATTATGAGACACACTCAGACTCTTAGCCCATTATGATACTGTATGGTTAACTTGTCCTGATCTCCAATGCGAATTTTTAATTTTTTTAGAAGATCCCTGATTTCCACAGTGCTGATATTTTCCAACTGATTGAAAATTGTCCACCTAAAGTAATGAATCTTCGTCAGATGCGATGGCTTTAGGTCTTCGTCTAGACAACTCCTGGTGAAGTCATCTGTATGCATGCCTGCCTGCAGATAATTATTAATATATACATATACTTGTATTTACAGTGAGTTTAATAACTATAGCATTGGGACCTATGGACAACTTTTAACAATCATTATTCAATTTTAAGATTTTTTTATGAAAATATATCAAATTGAAGCAAAAACTCGTGCAAATTAAAAAAAGTTCAACAAATTTTCTTCAAAATTTTTAATCACAACCCTTACAAAAATTTTCAAGTGTGCAGCTTATAATCCATTAAATTTTAATGTAAGTGCAAGCTTGAAAAAGGTCAAAAACTGCTTTGACATTCGACTATGCATTTGACACTACGTGTCATAAGCTGTAATTTGATATTTTTATCGAAAAGTGTGTTATTCTTAAGCATAAATGTTTTCACCTACGACCTTTATTTGTTTACTTTTTAATGAGTTAAAAAATTCAATTTGTCAAAAAGATGAAATTAACTTTGTGCAAAGATTTATTACGATTTGTGACTTTTTGCGTTGAAGTAACACCCTTAGCTACTGTGAAACACTGGTCCCACAAGATCCATGGTGGCCGTCGATGCTTACAGGATGAATTTCGTGAAGGGCATCCAAAAACAATTATTGTGCCGGTACTGTGTGTTTAAATAATAATGGAAGATCGTCATGTGACATATCGCAAGGTAAAGGAACCAACATAAATTCAATATTTTATATCGCAATATTTGGTCGTCAAGAAGATTTGTTCTCGTTAGATACCGTTGGCCAAAAACGGACTGCTGTCGACTGCAGGAAAGGAAAATTGAAGAAATGCAAGAAATCCAAGACGAGCGTCATTCAACAAAAGTTGATCGCGGAAGAAGCACATCAAAGCAAATGGCCGCCTGTTTTTTCAGGATATCTGGTCGTGACGCAACTGTACCACTAGAGCAACTTCAAATGGTCAATTCTGAATAGTACAAAGCACAAACATTAAGAAAAAACAGCCGCCAAGAACGAATCATCTTTCACCAAGACAATGCGAGCTCTCACACCTCGAACCACACAAGAGAGATCGAATGATTTCTTTTTTTCCCAAACATCAAAAATTAAATGCAAGATCAGCATTTTTCAATGTCTGAAGAAACTGTTGAAGCCTTTGAACAGCTGACTTTGATGGCATCCTCTACTGAGTGGCAAAAATGCTTGGAAAATTGGTTTAAGTGAATGCAGAAGTGATGGACTTCCACTTTGAAAAACAATATTGCCATTTTACTGTATTCTCATTATTGAGCGTAAGGTATATATAAACGGCAACCCTCGTACACCGTGGGCTGTGACTTATTACTCGTACAGCAACAACACAAGATCATACTATTGGGCATACTATATGTTTAATTTTCCTTCGTTACTGTATTTATGGTATATGTACATATGAATGTGAGTATATAAATACAAATAGATTTATTTACAACTTTCTTTTGGTTTGAGGATTATACTCCTAGTATGTTGTTTTATGTACCTACTTATACGGGGCGTGTTTTTAAATTACGCCGCCGCAGCGCTGAGGTCGCCGTTTTGCGCATGCGCGTCATGTAGCTACATCTGCCATTACGGAACCATCCGCTCGAGTCTACATCTTTCTGAAAAGTTTCCTGCTGTCTCAAGAAGTGGTCTTTACGAAATTGTGTCCGAACGTTTAAATTATCGGAAATTGTTTTCACGCTGGGTGCTAAAAATGTGAAGCAGTGGTTGTCTAATCAGGCGGCAATCTTCTTTGACGATGACATACAAAAGCTGGTCCCAAGATACGATAAATGCCTCAATAGTAATGGGAATTATGTAGAAAAGTAGAGTAAAGTTGGCCTTTCAAGTGAATAAATTATTTTTCGAAAAAAATTAGCTTTTTGTTTTTTTTTTTTTGTGAAAACGGTACTTACTTTAAAAACACGCCTCGTATATTTGCGGCGGCCGCCGTAGCTGATTAAGTTGGGTCCGAATCTCCGTGCATCAACATGAAATAATAGAAAACGTTTTTTTCTAATAGGAGTCGTCCTTCGGCAGGTAATGACAAAAATTTGACTGTATTTCTGCCATGAAAAAGCTACTCAGCACGTCCCTCCATTTGTGGAATAACATCAAGATGCATGTCACAAATAAGAGAAGGAGCTCGGCCAAATTTGCAAAAAGGGTGTAAGCGCCCATCATGCACATATATGTATACTGTTTTATTCTTATTTTTATTAGAGTATTTTGTTGTATGTATTCTTAAAATACAAGAGCGTACTAATCCGCACCATGCCAGTCGACATTAGACATGAATTGGCTTGACGACAGTGGATTTTTTGCACGTTTTCGGTAGACAAAAGGAACAGTTACTCAGGTGCTGTAAATGAATGTCTGCGAAAATTTTAAAATCGTATCAAACTTTCCAGACGTTGTTGTTGCCACCGATTGCACGCACGTGAAGATTCACAAAGATTCGCCTAGCACTGACCAAGTCGTAATGATAGAGGTAGATGTTTTGGCTCGTTTGTGTCAATTGCTTTTTCGCATTCACTTGTATTGTTTTTGTTCGAAAAAACAGCCAGCTATGAAATAGCTCGAAAAAGTTTGTAGCTAATTGATTAACCGAAAGCGAGTGCATAACGAAATTGAAGAAATCCAAAGACGAAGTTGTTACATGGACTGAAAATTGGTATATAAAATTTAATGAAAAAAATCAGTTTACGAGGATTTCACTAATAAGAAAATTTTTTATGAAGCCGCAAAGTTTGATGCAAAACTCGACTTAAAAGTGCAAAAGTTTCAAGGGTTAATTGGCAGAAATTCTGAACTTTTTAACTCAAAACATACTGCTCAGTCACAACCAAGTGCTAAAACCTATGTGGGTCAATGGCCTTCAATTATGGTGATGCATTGCAAAGACCATCATCAAGGCTATACAGCGTTTCGAAAGATCTCCGTGGTACGTAAAAAATAATTATAAAAACTGCATCAAGTTCAATATAAAAAATAAAAAACAAACTTTAAAAACTCGCGGTTGTGTCGCCGATTGCTTCTTGGTGACACTGAGCGATTCCATGTCACGTGATTCAAATATTTTGGACATTGAGGTAGTTTGTTATTTTATTTTTTATTTTACAAAAGACACAGTTTCCCAAAAAAACTTAGGAAAAAATAAAATTTTGTCCCACTTTTTATTTATTTTTATTTTAAAAAAGATTTTTGACTTTGAAAAATTTAAATTTTCAACATTGAGTAAATCTTAGATTTTTTAATTACTTTCAAAACGGAGGAAGGATAAATTACAACTTCAGCCACACCGACACCCAATTTTGCAAAATTAGATGATACAATTTATCTCAGTGTTTTTTTTTACTTAAGTAGCTAAGTACCAAAACAGTCTTGTGTCAAGCTAGTGTTGTTATTCCGAGAACAATGTTGTTGCTTTTTCTCATTTTTCTGGTAACATTGGGATACCACGTCGGAGGAAATCTTAACTTTTGGAAGCGATCCAATTTTTGATTACTTCATATAGTGTAAAGTGTTGCTCTGACAGATTATGAACCATCGAACGAGACAGGGGATAATAGGAAGAGAAAATGAATACCAAAAAAAGTGATAATGATTTTGAGTCACTAATACATACTTGAATGTTGTATTAGTCTAAACATTCAATATTACATATTTACTCTGGCAATTCTAACGTATCCTTCACGTGGAACCATCATCTGTCAACCGACGGAAACGAACTGTACACCTGATAGGTATATCCCCGAGAACCACTCCCGTTACTTGTGTTTCACAAATGTTTTCCTAAGCATTGCAAGGAACATATGAACGCGTGCCTTTTTCACTGATAACATAAATATAGTGTGTATGTGTGCGTATGAACCGTGCTTTGTTAAGAAAATTTATTACTAAAATAAATAATGCCCAATACAGCGCCCTAAGACAAGAACAATTTTGCTCTGCAGCATTCATTTAATCGAATCTATCATCCATTGGATTTCGCATAATCAATGCGAGCATTGCCCAGCAATTTGTTCACTATTCACCTAATTAAGTGCAATAAATTTTACACAAGCGGCTGCACAAATGTCATTGGGTTATTTTACTCTACTTTTATTCTTGTTTTGGTTGTTGTTAGATTTGTACTTCAATTATATGGGAAACGTTTCAAAGTGACCTGGAAATAGAAGCTTTTAGTATTTCGACTTCAACTGACACTGTCCACAGCCGAAAGCAGTGTCTGAATCGAAAAAGCCTACTTGGCAGTGATAAAGTGTTATCTATAAAGTGGATTTTGTCTGGTCGATCAATGGCAGTAAATCAAAGTAGGCAGGCGTTTGCACTTCCAAGACAAAGGAAATTTGCCGACATTGAACAAACGTAAAACCACAAATATCTTTGGTATTGGTTTTGTGGGTCACCGATGGGTTTTTATCACCCAACGTCCTGCAGTACGGAAGAATAGAAGAATGGCAATGAAACTTGTATGTGGTTAGATAAATCAGTTGAAGTAGGCAATTTCCTGGTCATTCATGTGATTAAATCACCAATTTCAAATTTCGCCTACCAAGTGCACTTATCGCTTATGAAGTATACGGCTTACATTTAATACATAGGTATACTGAGTATATGGCTTTGAAGTTCACAAGTGTGCGTACATAATGCCTTTTAAAATGTAAATGACAATTGAAGTTTTTTGCTCATTACAAGAAAACTTGTTCAAATCAAATTTACAAAGCGAGATGAAATATTATTAGATGTGGTTAATCAAAAGTAGGCAAAATTTATATGCATATATTATTTTAAACTAATTTGGTGTTTTTATCCAACAGCTCTCACTGAGAAAAATTGGCAGATTTTAGATAATTTTAAAGTTTTTCAGTACAAGATCTATACAAATGACAAGAACGTGAAGCTATTAAGTATGCTGAAGAGAAGCTTTTCAATACTTATCGGCATCAATCAAGGCTTCTAAGTCCGAACTGTGCACCAGTCCTTCCAGACTTTGTCGCATAAGTTGCACATTGATAAAAGTTCAGTGACAGTCATATTTTTTATCAGGATTTTAGTTGTATGAGTTCCTCATAATTATCTGTCGCTCGGGTGAATGGCTGAATAAACCTTTCCACGTAGTAATAAATATGTAGAAATACTGAAAAATAACAAATTATCAACATTTAGGATACATAAAACAGATGTATCTCGTTCGCCTCGGAAGGTAACTCATTGGCAATAACCTACTTACATACGACAATGACCGTGTTTTGTAATAAAGGATCTTTCAAAAGACATGCCTGGATGTTTTGAAGTAAAACAGGTAAGAACTTAGATTCTTTCCCATTTCGCTATTTATATTCAAACGTATATATATATACATATATACATATTAGGCCGGGCCGATTTGTGGGGAGGCAAAAAAATCGCCCATTGCTCTGTGAAAATCATATTCTAGGGATCAAAATAAGAAACTTTGCCGAAGGAACCATACCTTTAAAACGAATTCTGATGTCCCCCAATTTGGGTAGAACTTTCAGTGTATATTTAGTGATATTTTGAAATGATTGTATGGGAAACCCTCCAGGGGAGTTCCAGGGGGTATACCACTGGCATGGGTGGATCGGCCGTCCAAAGTTAGTGGGGGTCGGTCATACATTTGGACTCGATTGGAGCACTCTAAATGGGTCAAAGTGGGATTTTTCGTTCGACCCAAATTAGGGGGATATCAGAATTCATCTTAGAGGTATGGTTCCTTCGGCAAAGTTTCTTATTTTGATCCCTAGAATACGATTTTGACAGAGCAATGAGCGATTTTTAAATCGACCCGCCCTAATACATATATATAATATAAATGGCGCGTACACCCTTTTTGGAAGTTTGGCCAAGCTCCCTCTCCTATTTGTGACATGCTTCTTGATGTTATTCCACAAATGGGGGGGCGTACAGTTTTAAGCCGACTCCGAGCGGCAGATATTTTTGATGAGGCACTTTTTTATGGCGATTCATGAATGCCGAAATGACGAGAACGTCGAGATATCGATGCTGAGGGTGGTTCAATAAAACATTGCGCTAAGTAGCAATATTCTCAAAAAAATCTCCAGTTTTTGGTCTGCCAATCCTTTTCTATCCTCGACAGAACCAGTTTCTTGAATTGTCGCCTAATTCAGACAATTATTTCCACTTAAAAAATCACGAATTTTGAGATATGTTGTTCTTAAAATCGACCATTTTCATAAGAAGTTTCAATAACTTTAATGCGTTGTTTTATCGCGTAAAATTATACAGATGCAGATACAAAAAGGTACCGCCTAGGATTTATTCATTACTTACAAATAGGCGTGACTTTTTAAAGATTCTTTAGAGCTCAGAGAGTTGGATTCAGAAGTATTATGCCTCTACGGTAATATGGAGGCAGCAAAATTTTGCCAGAAGTTGACCACATATCCAGATAATGCAAGTCTAGTATGATAAGAGCAGCACTAGATTCTCGTAACAAGAAAATGTCTCCACTCGTACCATTACTGACTGTAAACTTGTCAACATCAATAAGATGTTTTGGCCAAAAATTCCAGAATATTTGTCTACATATTTTAATAGGGCAACTCGTTTTCAAATACAGGTACATTTTATACCCAAAAATAGGATCTGATCAAATTTTAACCGTCTAATGAAAACAATATATTTTTTTCGAAGAAGAATCTGTTTGATTATTGACATTCCGAAGACAGGTTTAAGAGGGAAGCATTTTCTTTTACATACTATATGTACCTTAACAATGCTAAATAATATATGATTCGGTTCATATAATATCGTTAACACAACAAGAAAAATTTTCGACCTTGCAAACATTTCTTCTAATATAAGGAGTTGAAGAAGAAATAATAGATCGATCTAATATTAGTGAAATTAGTTTGTAAAAATTTAATACAAGTGGCTGAAAACTAATCATCTATTAATATTATTATTATTATTTTTTAATAACTTTTTTATTAAATAAAAAAATATATTTTGAGTGATGGATGATGTGTTTGCCAATCCAATAAACAGCCAGAGAAAAAGGAAACAATCTGCTATTTCCTTTGTGAATGCCCTACCCTATGGAAGGACAGAACGTTAACCCTGGGCAAACCGCTGTTCGAGAGTCTCGAACAAGTATCTGGCTTAGATGTCAACAACCTAATAAGGTTCCTGAACCGCACAGACTGGATATAGTCATGCTGTAAATAACCTTTAAACAAGTTGGTAACGAGGATGTGGCAACAAAATGGTGCTGAAGCGCTAGTTGCATTCTGGACGAATCCCCACTTAAACCAACCAACCAAGAGCGCTCTCTCCTCGGCGGGCAATGACAAACCTCGAGTGAATTTCTACCATGAAAAAGCAAGTTATTGAATACAGAACGTCTCTTCTTCGTAACATTCCATGTCATGTTAAAGCGAAATTTCTCAATGGGCTTATGAAATAGAAAAGCTCTTCACATAAAACACACACCCATCACAAGAGTCCCATTCTATCAAAAGATGCTTAGCGCCACCGCATTAATGTGTGCAAACAAACCGAAATAAATAATCACGTGAACGAGCGCACCCAGGAGCTCCCGCTATCATCGGTTCCACACTCTTAGGCTAAGCAAAATGTGTGCATATTGAGATATGGTGATACAACTTTTGTGATATCACTTTTGGACCAAATCACGATTTAAATTTGTAAGAAAGGGACCAAGCTCTTTTTCAAAATACCTCTCATTGGATTTATTTAACGGAGAAAACGGTGAATAGCAACGATAAAATAATAACGAAAACATTTTAGAATATTGAACCTACACACTTTAGGGTGATGAATAGTGATATATATCATATAACGTATATCACACACTCAATGTCCAGTTAAAGTAACTGTGATGAGATATATGAAATGTACATACATTCTATTAACCTCTTAAGTTCACAATCAAAAATGTTGTTAAGTATTACATGCACATGCCATATTATTATTGTTATTATCTGTATACTATTTAACTTATTTGGATGTAATCGTAATAACAAAACATATGGATCAACTATTGAGATAGTTACACACATTCTAATTATGTCATATGTACAGATGTGCAAGCAAGAATACATATAATATGTACATATATGCAAATAGCGCATATTAATTTGAGATAGGTTTCATTTCGTAATATAATATCAGGCTGTTGTAGCTCAACTTTGAACAATTTGATAATTCAACACATGGGCTTTTGGATGACGGGGATATAAGGGTTCGACCCCTCTCGATTAATGTGAAATAAAAAAAATTACAATGTAGAGAAATTACCCTACATTGAAATACGCATATTCTAAATGGAAAGATATTTTTGTGGGCAGACATTCGAAAAAATATCGCATGAGACATAAAACACAATGGGCAATCAAAAATTAATGATAAAGGATATTTGTAATGAAACTAACTACCTGAAGGAAATGGTTTCACTTGCGCGCACCCTGTTTAGTAGCGTGTAAAAGGATAAAATCAAGAGGTCATCTTTTCGGGACGAAGCATTCATTGTGCGAAGCATTGACGGAAAGGCATAGGCCTCTCCATACTCTACCGTTATAATGACCTGTAATGGTTGCTGCGATACTCTGTCTGAAAAGATTGCTACTATAGCACCAATACCTTTGTAGTGTTTTAGTGATTTGAAAGCTTCTCTGATTGCTAATTATTCTGCCTGGAATACGCTGGCATAGTCATCAAATCGAATTGATTTGGATAATTTGAGGGACTCCGAATAGAGGTCAGATCCCACACCGCAGTTCATCTTACAACCGTCAGTGTAGATTTCAATGGCGAATCTGTCAATCACCTTCTCGTAACGTAAAATCTTTCTTGAAGATAAGGTCGGGGATGGTGAAGTCTGATTTGTTTTTGAACTATTGCTTTCGTTGAAATTCACTTTCTCGTCACTCGATCACCAGTTTTACGCTAATATCAGATATGCCCATAGCTTCAAAGTTGCCTTCAATGCCATTGCTCCATGGTTTTCTCGGCCTTCCTCTTCTTCTGTCGCCTTGTGGATTTGTTTCGAATGTCGTTTTTATACCTCTATCGTTCGCAATTCGTATAATGTGACCGGACAATTGAATCTTTTGTGTTTTGATGTACTTGATTACAGTTACACCCCTGATATATGTGTCTAACTCTTTATAGTATCTCCCCAAAGTGGAAGCTCTCCAATCTGGCCTAGGCTTTTGTTTGGCGTTCCACGCTTGGCAAATTTCCTTCGTATCCCATTTTGAATGTGAATATCTGTATATTTCATACCTTTTCAAATCCATATCTAACTATTTTGAGCATCATTTATCATATCCTATATCCCTCCCGTCATTTGAATGTTCCTTAATATGCCAGTGTGTGCGAGTAGTTTATGTTATATTGTGGTCTAATATAATTATTTATTCGCGAGTTAATTAATGTTGACTTTTGCGAGATTGATAATAATAAATTATTGAACTATTTAATAGATACTTTATATGTTAGGAAATGTTGACGCATTCAAGGGAATTACATAAACGCAAACAATGCAATTGTATTCATGTATTAAATAATATTATTGTTCATATATGAGGTTATGTTTGCAGGTAAGGTAGCTTCACGCCCGTTACCAAAGTTACAAATACATTAAAATTAATAACATTTAAAAAGCCAAATACAAGGTAAGCCTTACGAGTTGTAGTGAAAGGATATGTACTGTAACTGCTTAGCTAAGGGCACCCATCTGATGGTGGCCGACTATCTTTATTCTAACATGGTACAACTTCTTGCTGATATTTAGGTAAACTCAGTGACAGTCGTCTAATTCCGTGCCCTGCATACACGCTCGGACTTCGAATTCGTTCACCTTTGACAGTAGTGACATTAAGTATTCGGCTAGTTTGCTATACAATTACTAACTGACAGATTTGAACGGTTGGACTTGGGTTCACCACCATGCATTCCCATAAGAAATTGTTGAGTCTTAATGGCTGGGGATTGGTGAGTGCGGTGTGACTTTCAATGGACCACTGTTAACAACATTACACTGCGCAATGACTCCAACCGAGGCTCTTCCACTAGTGTCAAGAGGTGCAGTTGTACACTGGAGTAATTTGGAGAAAAACCCTCTCGGTGTTATTCCAGTTTACATGATAGTGAATCATCTCAATCGAACTGCTGGTTCCTTGTTTCTTGAATAATTAAGTTGGTGGCTATGGTGATGTTCGCCAGCATCTCAAACGGATCGTTTGGTTAATCTCAGACGTGCTCTTTTTGTTAGCGACTATTTAGAGTATATGGCCTCTCGTGGAAAGTTGTCAAAACTAATTTGAATCATTACTGGAAATGTAATAAAAATGCCCCAAATCTTTTCGTTTTTGGGCTGGTGTAAATTTATATTGCAACTCTTAGCAATTCGGGACAAAGTTTCTTAAACGAAACCCAGGACATTATTTATGGCCTTGGCTTTATGGTTCACACCGGCTTCGTTTACGCTATCAAATTTAGTTACTAGATCGTGAACATACTTATATGACCCTACTTAGTATGACCCTAATGAACAGATCCGAGTAAAATTTTTCATGTACCGCGCAGCATGCGAAACTAAATATCATATCATAAGCATTTAACCGATTGCTCCTCTCCATGAGAATCATTGCAAATTTATGTCAACACGCTTGATTCTGACTTGTGAAAACATTTCTTCTACTACCATATATTACCTGCGATAGCAGTTTCACGTTGTTGGAACTCAAACGTTATAGCCATCAACGGTTGCGCCTGGCTCCTTCAATAGAACTTAAATAAATATTTGAGGTTGCAGAGTACGATGAATACGATGTGGAGACGGGCTTCAATTTTCGCCATTCACTATTACTATTACATTGCGGCAGCCTCGCCTTTAAGGAAATATGATTGAAAATTGATGACATGATGAAAGAATTACTTATTTAGTTTGACAGTAGTCACGCGTGATCTGTCAAAAAAACCCTATTGGAAAAAAGTACCACCAATCTTATCACCCTTTACTAATTATGTACTTGCACATATTTGTGATTTTTGGTTTTTAAATTATTTCATTAAATTATAATGAATATGTGGTAACGTTCACTCATTATTGCTTAAATTTTTTTTTGTTTACAATTTCTGTTTGTGTGTCTGTTATTTTATTTACAGTTGATTGTTTGGCCAATTTTTATTTTTGCTAAAATATTCTAGCGCACAAGAGCTTTAGCATTCGCAAAGCGCTGCATCACTCGGCATAAATCAGTGAACAATTTGCATTTAACCGGTGTGTGCTCAACTCCCATAAATTAGATAATTTATGCAAGTGCGATAACGAAAATTGTATATTCTTGTGTTTTTATTTAGATATTTTCTATTGAAATACAAACGAAAATGTTTCACTTAAAGAATACTTCAATTATTTTATTTTTTCCACTGATTTCTTTAAATTTATTTAGCCAGTTATTTATACGATATTTGTGGGACGTTGAATATTCAAATATGTTGCAGTAAAAAATAGATCTTTGAGTCTTTTAAAATTCCTCTTCGGAATGCAAAATTCATTATTTGTTTTGTACAATCTTACCTTGTAAATTAAGATTCATCTGAGAATTTTACTTCACGAATTAGTCTATTTAAATTGAGTTTAAATTTCACTTGATTAAGCTCCAGTATGATAACAGCCTGTATATCTCTATCTATGAAAGCCTCGGAAAAAATAGTTATGTTGCTCCATTAACGATTGATCTTTCAAAGGTATTTGATTTAGTAAACATAGAAATTAGCTGAGTTGGGTTTGAAGGGCAATGAATTGACAATCTTGGAAACTTTTTTAACAAATAAAAACAGAAAGTTTCCCAAAGTTATGACTAGAAACTACGAGTTGTCGGAACCAAGTTCCGGAATAAAGCTATATCTCAGGAACTAGCAACACCGCGTTATGCGTAACCCCATTTCTGGAATGATATAGCTCCAGTTGAAGTTTGAATTATGTAGCACGTTTCGTTTGTGTTTAATCCATGTTTTTCGAAATTAATAGTATAGTAACGCCCTGAATGAAAGTGAGCGAAAATACGTCTGCGAGGATTAGTTATTTCAGATTCAATTCGAAATAAGACATAGGTATTTGAATATGTGTCTTGACACCGGTTAACAAAGTCAGCAGTGGCCGGCTGACAAAAGCGAGGGTGTAAGTTTATTAAAACGTTTTTTTGGAAAAATCACAGTTGACACTCAGATCGGACTCTTCATATTCCCCATTAATGTCTGGAACTGATGGAATAGAAAACGAGCTAAATCGACATGGCTTTCCCAATATATGTAGTAAAAAATCCTTAATTGACTGAGTGAACGAACTACAGGTATATTATAAAGTGAAAGTACGAAGGAGAGAATGTTTTAATTCTTACGGACCTATTATCTGATGAGATGGCTCTTTGAGTTCTAGTAAAAAGATTCTATGGAATATTTATGGAATTGGACTATATGAGCTTTACGGTGACATGGAAATAGTGATAATAGATGGAAATAGATACAACAGTAGCAGAAACTCCAGCCCCTAAACGTATTCATTTCGGTACCTGTTGGTGATAACAGGGAAATAATAAGGGTTTTATTTGAATTCGATATATCAAGCGTTGAAGCACTTGGCTTCCCCATTTAGCATGAGGAAGAAATGACTTGCTCATTTTGTCCCAATAAGGAAGAAAAAATATAAATATTTATATATATCTGATCAGAAAAGAAAATTGTTTACTTGTAGAAAAAAGTTAAAATCGGTGTGGTACTTTTGGCATGGAGTGTTAACCCGCAGTAACATATACGCTGACATATGTAAAATGTATGTAGTTGGAATGAATCATGTCCTACATTGAAAAATGAATTTCAAATTTATTGCGCAAATCCAATGATGAGTATTTTCCAACTTTTGGCCGAGATTAAATTTTTTTGCCACTGTAAATAATATAAAAATACCTGTTCGTCAAAACTTTTTGGGTTGGTTGATATTAAAAAAATGTTCATGCTGCTGTCAAACCTGTCCAAACTGTGTTCAAAGTGCTCTACTCTGATATATGTATAAATTTACGCTTGCAAACATATGTATACGATAAGGGGTAGATAACGATAATAAATATGTACGCTTACGTGGACATAAATATGAGGCTGGATACGAGTATATGAATGTACATATGTAAATTATTTTAAGGAAAAGGTTACCCAAAATGTTTGTTCACATCAAAACTTTTAATATATAGGCAATAATTCATTTAATACATACAATGTTAGCCCAGCAGCGCCTTCGAAAGGCTTCTCACCTTAGAGCGATTCCCTCAATTTTATGTCAGGCAAATAAGAAAGTTCTAGCTTTGGTCCGGACCGAAACTTATATGTGCATATAAATATATAAGGATATAAATGGCGCTAGCACCCTTTGTTAGGTGTTTTGGCCGAGCTTATTTTCCTATTTGTGGTGGCCGTCTTGGTTTTTTCCACAAATGAAGGGAGCTACAGTTTTATGCTGCCTCCTCTGCCGAGGGGTTACTGCTATTAGAAAAAAACTTTTCTATTATTTTGTGTTTCATGCTCGAATGGTAGTTGCGCACTCACCCATTGGTCTATGGCTGCCGTACTTACTTATATACACGCACATAGGTATTTAAATAAAATTTAATTTTAGCTAGCGCGGCCGCGCTCACTTTTCAAAATTCTACTTGCATCATATTATATTTCGCGAATGTAAACTATGTGTCGGTTGCTATAGAACTTCACTTGAAACTTTGATGCTTTGTTAGAGATGTATGCAGGCTGTGAGTGAAACACAATACTCGTACTTTTTCTATTCGCCAATTCTGGTCACCTCAAATAGCAGCTCACAGTGGATAATGCCCTTCCAAAAAAATCAAACATATAGCAAAAACTTCATGAACCGTTTGGGCGAACTCATTGCGGTTTCACACCATGTCTCATCGCTTCAAAAATGGTTTGATGGTGATTACGTTGCATTTCAGAAAATAATCGCATACCAGAATCGAAACCAATGTATAATAATGTTATTATACAACATTGCTCAGTGAAGGCACCTAGTGGAAATGGTCAGACATTTTGATTTCATTTAAAAAATCCTTCAGTTATCAAGATCGTAAAGATCGCCATGCTGGTAGAACGGGGTGTTTATTGACAGGAGGTGTTCTTATCGCCGTCAAGCTTTTCAAATAGAACTTGCCAATGAAGACCGTATTCTCGAACAATTATGTGTTAGCGTCAAAAGTTCTTTCGGTTTTCGACTTCCCTATTCTTAAAGCCTCATTCATTCCGCCAAGAAGTAATTTTGAAACCTACAAAGCTTATACTGATAATGTTGTCTTTCTTGATCTTAATGAAGTTGATGATCGTACAGAAGTGATTGTATTTTTGGGAATTTTAATCATCCGAATATTTCAAAGATTACAAATTTCTCTACATTTGGTTTAACTCCATGTTATGCTACCATTTCCCTTGAGTCATATTTCAGCGATAACCTGTTGAGTTTAGATGTAATATATTTGTGGTGGTTTAGATTTAGTTCAAAGTAGTTGTTTCGAGAACAAACTCAGTTGAATTTTTGACCTCATTTTCGTTACAGGTAATTTTAATTCTTCTATATATTTCTCAATGTCAACGTCTTAAGGGGGGACTCTACTGTAAAACTAAAAAAAAATCGATTTTTTACTTTTTGTTGAAACATACTCAGAAACAACTCCAGAATGTTCCATGAAAATCTTAAAAAGAAATCTTGAATAGTTTTCAAGTTATAAAAGTTTTAGCAAAGCAGGTATAAACTGAGCGCTCGAGAGGTTTACGGTCATATGCGTGTTTTTCTCGAAACCACGTTTTCAAAATTGCCCACATCACAGCTCCGTGAAAAATTAACATATCAAGCTCAAACTTTGATAGTATATTTTAAACAATATTTACTAGTTTTTAAAGCTATGGTGGGGAAAAATTTATTATTTATAACCCCTTTTTTAATAACAAAATGACAACAAAAAAATGTCGATTTTTTAAAAAACTTCAAAAATTTTACAAAAAAATTTTTTTTTTGCAAGTAATAGGCTTAACAACTAAAAATAATGATATATAATAAAAAAAATTTGGGTTTTTTGATTTCAGATTTTTTTTAAATGCGCGACAGTGTGGGCAGATTTCAAAAGGCGTTTCGGGGGAGCGGCTGTACAGCTGCCATTTTGAAATGAAAATAAATTTAAAAATTTTTTTTGTACACTCAAGACCTGTGTTTATGTAACCCTAAACTTTTTTTTACTAATTAAATTAATACAAGTATGAAAACAAAATCCATGAAAATTTGATTTTTACAGTAGAATCCCCCCTTAAGTGTCACTGATTGTTCTAATACATTTAAATTAACATTGTTAGAAACAAGCTCCTCAAATATTCCCAAGCTGAAAAGTGCCGCTATAAGTTTCATGGTATACACATAGCTTTATAAAAACTTAAGAATCTACGTTATAAATTTTACGAAAGGTTCATAAAAACGAATAACCATCATTTTTGTATTTAATATCAGTATTTTTTAAATTCTTTATCGTAATTATATATCTGAGAATAAATTAAGTCGTGTTCGAAAGCGTTTTGCCACTTCACAAAATCGAACAAGACGTGAGCGAACTCTCCTTTGGAGGTAGCCAATTTATTTGCCCAGTTTTTTCAATCAAACATTTTACGTCACAATGATATATCTCAAGCTGTAACATTCTATTAATTTTTCATCCTCAAGTTTCGGTAATTTGTATCTCCCTACTGAGGACATCTCAGATGGAACTTTAGCATTGAAGCCCTCATCTTACACCGATGTAGACGGTCTAAAAATTATCTTTAATAAATCACTACTGGAATCTTCATTGATTATTGGAAACTGACAATCTTTTAAAGAGGCAACAAAAATAATATGCGTAACTTTAGACGATTTTCAAAGCTGTCCAAATTTTGCGAGGCTATTACTAAATGGATGGTTCCATATGTAGAAGTCCACGCAAGTGGGAACAGTTTCTGATCGCCATTCACTTGGGAGTGGCCGGGACGATTATTCTGCATATGGTTCAAGCAGCTCACACCTTCCAGGATTAGCCCAAGTATCCTCTGGGTAGCTTCCGAACACCTGTTCGGGAGTGAGCAACGTGAGAAGGCGAAGCATTCCGCGATAACTGGTTGTGCGATGGGTTTCGGACCCGCCACCTAAAAATCCCCCCAATGAAAACACAAACAAAGCATTGGACGAGAACTTCCTATACTGATAACGACCCCAAACAAAATAAGGAATATGATTTGTGGGCATGCACCTGGAATGTCCGGTCCCTTAATGGGGAAGTAGAGTAAAGGCTTATATCACTGCTATCCAAGAGATGCGATGAACGGAGCAAGGCAAGAAAAATTCGGTGTTGGATTTGTTGTGGGTGAGAGACTTCATCGCCAAGTACTGTCGTTCACTCCGGTGGACGAGCGTCTCGCAATAATCCGCATTAAAGTGCGATTTCTTAACACCTCGCTCATTTGCGCCCACGCCCCGACGGAAGAGAAGGACGATGCAACCAAAGATTCCTTCTATGAGCTCCTGGAACGTTCCTATGAGCGCTGCCCCGGCACGTCATAAAAATAGTGTTTGGCCACTTCAATGTCAGGGTGGGCAAGGAGGGAATTTTTGGTCCCACAGTGGGGAAATTCAGCTTGCAAAATGAAACATCCGGTAACGGTCAGAGGCTGATCGACATCGCCGGGGCCCGAAACATGGTAGTCTACAGCACCAGATTCCAGCGTAAAAAGATACACCAAGCTACCTGGCTGTCTGCTGATCGAAAAACGCGAAACCAGATCGATTATGTTGTGATAGATGGACGACAAGCTTCTAGTGTATTAGATGTACGTACGATCCGAGGACCCAACATCAACTGGCATCATTACCTCGTTGCAGCCAAACTGCGCACACGCCTCTGTGCAGCCAAAAACGTACATATACCTACGCAAAGAATGTTGAACATCGAAAAGCTGCAATCACAACAGACAGCCAGAAGATTCGCTACTCGACTCTCACTCCTGCTCTCAGAGAGTACTGCCCAACGAACCAGCGTGCACGACCAATGGAGCAACATTTCTCTTTCTCTACGTACATTGGATTCCGGCGAGCCCGAAAAAACAGTTGGTACGAAGAGAAATGTCATGCTGCGTAGAAAGAAACGATGCTGTCTATAGAACCACGCCGCGATCCGGCACAACGCGAGCCACCGAGAGCTAAGGAAGGAAGAGAGACGTATTATTCGAAAGAAGAAACGAGAGTCCGAAATACGTGAGTGCGAGGGTCTTGAGTTGCTGGCCAACAACGCCCGAAAATTCTGTAAGAACAAAGACGGCGATCTGGTGACTGACATCCAGAGCATACTTAAATTATGGAGGGAAACTTCTCGAACCTGTTAAATAGTGATAGCGGCAAATGTCACAGAAAATGTGAAGATCTCGATACCCCAATCGTTGACGACGGAATTGTCGTTCCGTTACCCGACCATGACGAGGTGAGAATAGCGATAACGCGGCTAAAAAACAACGAAGCCGCGGGCGCCGACCGACTACCGGCTGAGCATGACGGCGAGGAGCTCGTAAGGTGCATTTATCAGCTTCTATGCAAAATATGGTCGGATAAAAGCATACCTGCCGGTTGGAACTAATACGGCTTTGCAAGATGACGTTGCTCAACACCAGCAGTCCCGTCAGAATTGGGAAGGCCCTCTCCGAGCCGTTTGTTACCATACGAGGATTCAAAGTGGGTAACTCGCTGCTGGGTGACTTCTTTAACCTGATATTGGAGAGGATCGTACAAGCCGCAGAACTTAATCGCTTAGGCACAATATTTTTTAAAAGCGTACAATTGTTGGCGTATGCCGATGCTATTATTTCTGCCTCAACCGCGCTGTTATTTCTGCCTTCTCCAAACTGGATAAAGAGGCAAAGCGAATGGGTCTGGTGGTGAACGAGGACAAAAGGAAGTACCTCCTGTTATCAAACAAGCAGTCGGTGCAGTTGTATGTTTAGGAAGCAGCATTGACACCGATAACAATGTCAGCCAGGAAACCCAACGTAGAATCTCGCTTGTCCACAAGTGCTACTTTGGACTAAGTAGGCAACTGAGTAGTAAAGTCCTCTCTCGACGAACAAAACTAAAACTCTACAATTCTCTCATCATGCCCGTCTTAACGTACGGAGCAAAATTTTGGACGATGACAATATCCGATGAAGCGACGCTTGGAGAGAAAGATTCTGCGTGTTTGAGAAAAAGATTCTGCGTAAGATTTTTAGACTTTGTACGTTGGCAACAGCGACTATCGCATTCGATGGAAAGATGAGCTGTATGAGCTTTAAGACGACATAGACGTAGTGCAGCGAATAAAGATCCAGCGGCTACGCTAGCTGGGTCATGTCGTCCGAATGGATACAAACGCTCCGGCTCTGAAAGTATAATATTTCATGCGGTACCAGTTGGTGGCAGCAGAGGAAGAGGAAGGCCTTCTCTGCGTTGGAAAGATCAGGTGGAGAAGGAGTTGGCTTCATTTGGTGTGCCCAACTGGCGCCGGTTAGCACGAGAAAGAAATGATTACGACCCAGTATATCCCAGGGGTACACCGGACCACGCCATCAAAGAAATATATGACGCACCATCAACATCAATAACACATTTCCGATATAGAATTTAATCCATTTGAAAAGAGTGGGATGAAATCCTGTAGCCCTCCATTTGGAAATTAAAGCGCTGTGATTATTAAATGCTTTAGAAAAGTCTGTGTACACAGTGTCAGCTGTCTCATGTAGCTAAAAAACACCCGACATAAATACGAACGAGTTTAAAAATTTGTACCGAAATGAGGTCATTAGACCTGCAGCCCATATAGCCAACAGCATCAGCATCAGCATCCGGAACAGCAGCAACGGCAATATTACTTTCAACATCATATACTGACCGACCGCAAATACCTTTTTTTAAAATTAATGGATAATTAATGAATTAAAATATACGCTAGCACCAATGTTTATATTCGCATACATACCTGCATAAATTGGACGCAGTGTATGTTATATGTGCGCCGAAGGAACTGACACTATATAGCATACAATTAACCTTAAACTGTTTTCAAAAGTACTACTTCAAAGTAGCACTAGTTGATGTGAGCTCACTATTGTTATGCAACAATGGACAGAAAGGTTTGCATACAGTGGCTCAAACGCTTGAACGCACATGCACACTGTACAATGTTAAAACAGAATCTCGACACTGTAAATAATTATATTTGGAAACAGCATTTAAATTATATAAAAAAATAAAAAAATGTATGGTATTTCAACATTTTCATACCGGGCAATAAAAATAAACAAAACCATAGAATTCATGTCCATACGGATAATCGTACAAAGTGGAATGTTCTTAATATAAAATGCAAAACTGCTTGATTAGTATTTAGCAGCTAATTTTTTAGTCTTTATTACAGAATTTAAACGTCTTGGCATAGACTCTACAAAGTTTTTATATATGTCTGGTTGAATATTTATTGCGGTTTTCAGAGCTTCTTTCAATTCGTTTGTGTTCCAGAAGACTTTATTTCTTTGGCCTGAACATTCTTCCCAAATATGATCGACTTTATTGAGATGAGGCAATTCAGCGGGTGTTTGGAGTAGTTTGTAGATGCGCCACATCTTGGCAACCATGAAGGTGTGATTTGAGTATTTCTGTCATAATAAATTTCAATCATCAGTCGTTCGGAGGGTTGCGTAAAACTATAGGCCCCTCTATTATGTGAAATAACATGAAGACGCACACGACAAATTGGGGGAAGAGCTCGGCCAAATTCCTAAAAGAAGTGAACGCGCTACTTATATATATATATATATTGAGGTCCTATGTTCTATGTAAAAGAGATATATGTACCTATGATCAGAAAGTACCGGGAATGTTTAAATAAAACAAAACAGAGTTAAATTTCAGGCAAATTTATTTTATCTCCTTCAAAATATGACCCGTCTGAAGGAACACACATGTGCTAACGTCTAATCCAGTCCTCCATGCACCCCTGGTAGGCCGACGAAGGGATGGTCTTCAGCTCCTTCGTCGCATTCTCTTTGATCTCCTCTATCGACTAAAATCTCCTTCCGCGAAGTGGTAACTTCAACTTGAGAAACAAAAAGAAGTCGCAGGGGGGCATATCAGGTGAATACGGTACTTGCACGATGGTATTTACTTGGAGTTTGGTCAAATAATCCAGCACAATTTGAGATTGTTGCGATGACGCATGATGATAACGCGCCAATCCAAGAATTGTTTGCCCACATTTCTGGCCCCTTGCGACGTACAGCATCTCTCAAGTGATCCGATGGCGCTAAAAAGTGACAGATGTGTGTCTTACAGTCCTGCCAACATAAGAAAAAAATATGGGCCGGTTCCCACGTGCGCGGTTCGTTTAAATTAAACACTCCCGGTACTTTCTGATCATCATTAGCAAACATAATTATACCAAAATAATTAAAATCTAACCGTTTTCGCAGATGATATTATTTTCTGCTGGGTATTTAAATCCAATCGTTTCATTTAACGTTTTTACTGCCAAATATCATATTCATATTCCAATATTTCTACCGTTTCATTTGCACAGCTGCGGTTTTCTCATAAATTTTATAAATTGTGAAATAAAACGTGAGTATTATTCAGTATATTTGTATGCCTTTGAAAATACTCCGCGAATATTTTTGCTATAAATACATAAAAATATAATATAAGTATATTCGTCAGTAAATATAATATATATTCTAATTAATTTACTCTCTTTTTATGCTCATCCACACTTTATGGTTAGCATATTTACATCTTGTTGCATTTATACAGGGTATTTAACTAATTTTTAATTTTATAGCACATAACGGTTGTATATAATATCATGAAGGAATAATGAGGGAGGAGTGGATTTAGCCTACAAAATATATAATGAACCCACTTCATTTTGATTCGGCATAAAAATTATTAAGATCAGATATCAAACACGTCCGTTTTTTATATAATATTTTAAGACTAAATTTCCGTACATCCCTCTGATGTTTCAAGATATAACTCGCGTTGCCTATGAATATTTTGATTCCAAAAATTAACAGCTGACCCAAATTAGATGATACTAAAACATGAGCGAGTTTTCGAAGCTTTTCGCACTTGTTTTTAAATAAAACTATTTTTTATTCAATATGATCTTCCCCAAGCTTAATACATTCACTCCCACGATTCTCCAAGAATTATTGATATCTACATTCGTACATATATAAAGGGTGGCACAAAATTAAATCGGTTGCGCAAAATTAACCATTTAACTTTTTACTAAAAACAAAATTATTTTGAATGACGGAAATCTTTATTTTGACTCTTACGTGCTCCATTGCTTGTCTGTTTGTATGCTGCAGCTGTCTAGCTCATAAGTGTCAAATATGATTGCCGTAGGACGATATTTGAAAATATTATAAATCTTTCCATAATTGATTAATTTTGCGCCACATATGTATACATATGTATATATATACTCCCTTGGTTGCTAAGTGGATCATTGGGACTCAGATCTTTATACCATCTCTATAATGACTTTTCAGAAGTTTTTCCAAATTATGTCTCAGAGTTTAAGGAATGCAAAAGTCACACGAAAGAAAACTGCAAACGGCAAAAATGAAAATGATGAGATACTTAGCCTCGGTCACGATCCAGCATTGTGCCTAATCGATTAATTAGTGGAAGTCTTAATATCGCGTCGATTGAGCAAAAAATACAAGTAATCGTGCGTCTTCGCTGGTATGGGCATGTCCAGAGGAAGCCTGAATCAAATATGGCAAAAAACATGTTAAACATTGCCATAGCACCAAGAAAGCCTGGTCGACCGCAACATACATGGACGAAGCAACTAGAAAGTTATATGAAACGTGTAAACTTAAACACCGAGACGAGCCAGGAGCGAAAAATCTGGATATTACGTACCAGGAGAGCTGACACCAAGTGAAATGTGATAAGGTCAAAGAAGAAAAATTTAACAGTTGCGGCACTAATATTCCAGCTTAACACTTTTCGTTGTGCCATTTTTTATGTAACATCTGAAGTTCTCGCACGTCTGAGATGCTTATGGACGCTTAGTGAAACTTAGATATCAGAAAAATATCGTATGCTTCCTCAATACATTCTGGTATTGTTGCACTTTATGAACGTACATGAACAATTTTACCAAGTTATACGTTAACGTTAAACTCTAAAACCGAACGATGCATAGTTTGTAATGAGGAAGGATATTCTTTGAACACCTGCTTTAATTTTTTATGACAGTATAGCGCCGCGGTCGGTCCCGTGCTTGACGCTTGAAGAGTTCTGCTCCCCAGATGTTCGAGGCGTGTTCTTAAAGTAAGTACCGTTTTGGCATAAAAAAACAACATGTAAATTTTTTCTAAAAATAATTTATTCGCGCGAAAGGCCAACTTTAATCTACTTTTGTACATAAATTTCATTACTTTTGAGGCCTTTATCGTATCTTGGGATAAGCTTTTGTATGCCATAGTCAAAGAAGATTGTCGCCTGATTAGAACACCACTGCTTCACAGTCGTTTTTACTTTGTCATCATCGGAATGGCGCTGCCCCGCAAAATGCTTCTTTAAGTGCATAAACAAATGGTAGTCGATCGGCGCTAGATCGGGACTGTATGAAGGGTGGTCCAATTGTTCCCAGCCAAAAGAAGTGGTAAGGTCTTGTGTTCGATTTGCTGCGTGTGAACGGGCATTATCGTGGAGTAAAACGACACTTGCGCGACATCTTTAAAGGCCCTAACCCATTTCCGCACCATTCCATCACTCATAATGTGTTCACCATACACTTCACTGATTTGGTGATGAATGTCAGCTGATTTGAAGCCTTGAACACAGGGGAACCGTATTACAGCGCGCACTTCACAGTCAGCGGGATTCTCAATAGGTGGAGGCATTTTAAATCATGCAAACAGATATAGACTCGACCCGATTGTTCCGTAATGGCGTCTGTGGCCTCCCAATAGATGTAGCTACACGACGCGATAAACGGCGACCTCAGCGCTGCGGCAGCGTAATTTAAAAACGGTACTTACTTTAAAATCACGCCTCGTAATTACGATAAAAATATGGTACTGCACTAGTGGGAGTCACGCTGAATTCAATGTAGACTGGTCTACATGCCATATGATTGTATGTATATTGCCCTCTCCCTCAACGGAGATTATGGACAACGTTTAGTTCGCCTAGTCAGTTGATATGAGACAAAGTATTAGACTAAGTTCTATGCTTCGATCTAGTAACACAGAATGTAGGTAGCAAATATCCTTCACTCACCGACAGAAGAGAAGAAGTGATTGATCTAATCTTAAAGATATCTAATCTCCTACAACCCAAAAACTCAAATCAGTTGAAAAGGTGACCCACAAAGTAACGATTATATTGATGGCTTGTTTCGGTGAAGAATGTCCGCTAAGAGGAAGTAAGTAGAGAAAGCGGCTCTAGGTAGAACACTGATTTTAGCAAACTTGAGGAGAGTGCAAACCATTATCTCTGCGGCTGTCCGGCTTTACCACACTTAGATGGTAAATTTTGGGGCCACAAGCATTGAAAATATACGAGCTACATTCTCTTTTCTCCGAAAAACGGCTAAAATTTAAAAAAAAATCGAATGAGTCTGCTGAGGAGTAATGAGTGCCACTCCTGCCTATACCTTCCTATCCACTTGAATTCTCGCTCTTCGACATAAATGCCATTGGCGATTCGGAATTGTTATGTAACTAAACTGTATTTTAATTAACAAAATTTAAAACTTTTTAATCTTTGAAAAAATTTGAGTACGCAGAGTTGTAGCCCACTGATTTTTAATATATCAAAGTGCCAATTTGAAGTAACTAAAACAAATATTTTATTTACTCTCTTGTGTAATTTTTTATAGCAAATGCATGACATTTTAGATTTATATGGTTTTTGTGGGATATTGAACTATATTTTCATAAAGAAAGTATTAAAAATAAATATAACTAAAATGTATAGCGAAAACTTGTTAATAAGTCCCTATAGTTATTTAATTCAGTGTATATTTATTAATATGCGAGTGCCTATTTCCGAGTTATAATTAAATTCGCTTAACTTACTTGTAACACTTCGTATGGTTTATTCAATGCAGCGTTGCACAAAAACAGTGGTTTTCTATTCTTACGCTCTATGTAGCGTATGATCCATTCAATGGCTTCTGAGAAAAAAACATGCTTTAGCAGGTTCGTATATTTAATAGTAGCTGATTTATTATCCTTTTAATGGCATTTGCTGTCCCTTCACTTCTGCAAAAAAATATGCTTTTACTTCACTTTTGTTATAAACTTTTATTAATTACTTCTGCTTATCATCTACAACCTAAGTGAATTTGTTATTTATGTAATCGAGTGGGTGCTGTAATCTTATTTTGGGGGAATGCAAAAAACCACTTACTCTACTAAAAATAAGGTGGTAAGTAGGTGTATCAGAGGGTGTAAGCATTTCTTTTACGCCTTGTGACCATTCCTACCAACGCAAGCTTATTGTCTATTGTCTCAATGGAAAACGTAAAAAAAAACATAAGTAACGTAGTCGTGCCTTACTCAGCTACCAAAAAGTCAACTATATTTATCATTTTTTCGAAAGCTGCAAATGCAAGTAAATATGAATGCGCATTTCATTGGCTAAGGTAAATTGTTTACCACTTGGTAAGTGAAACTTCCCGCAAATAATATATAGCTAAGTGCACACATAGTAGCATACAAACATACATAGCAAGGCCACAAGGGCCTACAAGTGCATCGTATTTTATGGTTTGTTGTTTTTACCGTAAACTAGTACGTTTGGTTAAGCGGGTGCACAGCGTCGAATGAATAGCTGTAGTGGTAGCTAAAAGACAGGCTGTGTTAAGGGCATCCATGGCGAGAATAAAATGTGTCCCATGCACAAGAGCCTCCAGTACATACCAGTGGTACTTGTCGCTCAAGCGGCTGGTGGAGCTGGAGTACAGCAATTTCAACTTTGCAGATCAAGTTTTTCATCTTCCCACAACTATGCAATTTTGTCTTACAGCACCATACCTCTACGTCACTCCCCCTAGTAGTTGCGACTCTGACGTCTGCTGTTTATCATCGTAGTAAAATAGGTAGTTGGTTGGTGGTTAAGTGTTGGTCTAGAAGTTCCCTTTTCAAACTAAACATGCATAGTAAATGTATACGTAAGTATGTTATGCAAATATTTTATTTGCCGCGTAAAATATTGCAAATACAAAACGACATACTTGTTCTGCCCATTTCTTAGACGGCAACTAGGAAGTTGTTTGTAGGGCGTTTTTCATGTCTTCAGAGCAACTTGACTTTGCCAGAAAAGTGAATTAAATTTTTGAATGGTGTTGTTGCGTTCGGGCAGTGCTGGCCATAAATATTCTTTCCAACTGAGTGCAACTTCCTTCTGCCAATTTTCCCTGAACTTCTTAAGTGTACTTTAAAGTTTTCCCTTCTGAAATTTTCTTGCTCACCACCTTCAGTTATGTAGGAGCTCGTATGTGTTCCAAGTCAGATTAGTGGTAAGATGTTTTGTTATGCTGTTTATACCTGTATTCATATTTTCTTCGTTATGAAATTTGTATAACTTCAAAACAAAAAACGATAAATTAGAATGTTAAATCTGGAATAGTCAATAATCAATGTTTTAGAAAATTTACTAGTGTTATGCACACTCGTACATGTAAGTAATGGATATGGAGTCGCATGATCCACGAAAAGCGAGTGTTATCAATCAGCGTTATCGGAACAAACCGATATTAAGTCTGTAGTGAAGGTTAAATTAGATGTGCCGTAACCATAACCAAATAAATCTGCTGATCGAACCAACCTATAGGTTATGACGGTCGCCCCTCGGCAGGTAATGTCAAACCTCCAAGTGCATTTCTGCCATAAAAAAAAATCTTCTTAAAAAACCATCTGCGTTCGGAGGCGGCGTAAAACTGTAGTTTCCTCCGATTGTTGAACAACATCAAGACGCACACCACAAACAGAAGGAGAAGCAAAACACCTTACAGATGTGTAAGCGTCATTATTTTGTTGAGGCACAATTTCGAAATTTGAAATTGGGGCTTTAGTTAAAACTTAATTAAAATTCATCTGTGTAAATAACCAGAAAAGTGAAAACATGGCCATAATCCTAATATGATATTTAGATATTTAGAGCTTTGCATAATAGCAATGGCGCTTATCGCAGGCGATGGAACGATGCATACTTACGACGGTACTGGTATAGGCGTAGAACAGCGAATAGAGATCCAGAGGCTACGTTGACTGAGTAATTTCGTCCGAATGGAAACAAACGCTACGCCTCTGAAAGTATTCGATGCGGTATCAACTGGTGGTAGCAGAGGAAGTGGAAGGCCTCCTCTTCGTTGGAAAGATCTGGTGGAGAAGAACTTGGCTGCACTTGGTTCACGAGAAAGAAACGACTGCCTCGACACGGCCAAAATCGCTTAAGTGCTTAACGCGCCAATCAAGAATCCACCTGTCGCATCTGTTTAAATAGTGTTCGTATATAACAATTTTTGCGCTAAGTTATATTACAGGTGCTATTAGGGGTCAAAGATCAGTTCTTCAAAAAAATGTAAAACCATATACATATTTTAAAAAACTTTTGACCCACTTTAAAAAAAAGAGGTGTTATTGTAAAAGTAATGAGACGATCTTTCCTTTTAAATGCGTAATATTTTGTAAAAAAATAAAATATTAATTTGGTAAAAGGTAATCCATAATTTTTGCGTCAAATTTTTGCACAAATGGCTTGAAATTGTTTTGTGGTCGATCTTTAGCTTCTGAGCGATGCTATGACTACTAACATGACGGTCAACTTCGACTATTCCTGTGATTTTATCGACATTATCGACACTTAATTAACTGCATCGTCACCATAAACACCATTCACAATTTTAGCATCTGGACTGGCTTGTAAAGCGTTTTTCAGTAAGAGCGAACAAACACATTTAAGTATGAAATTCGATTTCTTTTGCATGACCACCGCGTGCACGTTTTACGAAGTCCAATCGTTGAACCCAATTTCGACCACTCTTTTGCATAAATCGGCCGAAATTGCAGCAATTTCGCGTTCAATATTGGCTCTGAGCTCACAAATCGTCGCCGGCTTGTTACTGTAGACCACTGACTTCACATAACCCCAAAGAAAATAGTCTAGAGGCGTCAAATCACACGAGCGCGGCGGCCATTCGACCGGTCCATTTCTGGAAATAATGCGCTCATCGAACTTACTCTTCAACAAATCAATTGTAGCGTGTGCTGTGTGGCTTATGGCCCCGTCCTGTTGAAACCACATGTCGTCTAAGTCCATACCATTCAATTGCGGCCAAAAATAATGGTTTATCATGTCGCGGTATCGATTTCCATTCACAGTAACGTGGCGATCGTTCTCGTCAACGAAAAAATATGGGCCAATTACGCCGCCGGCATGTAAACCGCACCAAACAGTGATTTTTTCGGGATGCAACGGTGCCTCATGAATCACGTGTGGATTGCTTTCTCCCAGTAACGCATATTTTGCTTGTTGGCAAAGCCATTGAGCCAAAAGTGAGCTTCATCACTGAAGATGATTTTTCGACTTTAAACTTTCTTAACAGAACACGCATTTTTATAATAAAATTCAATGATTTGCAAGCGTTGCTCAAGTGTGTAGCGTTCCATGATGAAATGTATACTAATGAAGTTTACAAATGACAAGCGAAAAATAAAAAATATTGCGTCGTTCGCCCTCCCTATCGGACAAAAGTTGAAGCGCACCTATTGATAAACGCTTTATTTATATATTTATCAAAGAAAACCTATAAAATGTACCGAGTTTTTCTTTGTTGACTTCTATTGTCTTCTTAACACCCTGTAACTCACAACTAAATGGAACAAACAAACAACAGCAAAAGAAGATTTTTAGAGATGTCGATCCCTACCCATGTCGATCCCAGCTACCCAGAAAATTCCTCAAACTAATACTTATATACTACTGAATAATTTATTTATATAAAACATAAATTACATTTACTTTGAAATATAACTCGTTTTGTAAAAAATGAAAAGCCACCATGTTTTTTATATGTAGAGAAACTTCGGTACAAATAAAGCTTGTCCCATAATTATAAGGTCGCTACATATTTACCAGTTTTGACATTTCATTTTCTTAATTAATCTAATTAATTTAACGTTAGTTAATTCTTATAAACATAATTTCATTTCTAAAATTCCAACTTTTTAACTCGCATTGTCTTTGAGTTTGTTTGCAGCCAATCCAAACTAAATTTTACTAAAATGTGCGCGCATATATTTAATATATGTATAAAGTGCGGTCTTAACTGAATTTAGTATTTGTTACTTGTTAGCTTTAAATTTATTTCCACACGCTCTTACCGCAAATGATGCAGGCTATAACGCAAGTTTGTTAGAGTGAAATTGTGTGAAACATCATATGGCAAATTGTGTCTCTCCGCTTTTGAAAAGTTTTTGAAACATAAAATAGCCAGCGATTTGTAAATGTTAAGAGTGCTACCAGTAAGTGTTGGTTGCTAGTTGAAACGCTTTATTCTTGAAATGAGAAAGTACGTGACAAAATGGTTGCTTCCTTTCAATTTCTAAAATTGCATTATGTGAAGAGTTTTCTGTGCGCCAGTTTTACGCTCAGCAAAAATATTGCACGAAACTTTGTTGCAAAATTTTCGGACATGAAATTGGCTGTTAACATAGTTTCGACAGAAATCAGGACATATACATACGGGTACAAATACATGATTGTATGTACATATTAAGAAATGAAACTGGGAAAAATACTGCAAGTCTCTTAGATTTTATGCTTCAATGTTTTCTTTCTCGTAAAGATGAAATTTTTAAGCACACATGAATTTAATATAAAAAATATATATAAACCGATTACATGTATAATCCGGTGTAGTTATAGGGTGATTTATTAAGACTTCCTTCTCTGAAATTTGCATGCGTTTAGAATGATATTCGTATAATGTTATAGTCCACGTTTGTTTGGAACAAACTGGATTATGCTGCTTTCATTTTGGAGGTCTTATCATGCAGTCGAAATAAATCGAGTGGAAAAGGTCAAAAAATGTTTGTGCTTTTACACTCCTTTCACTCAAGTTTTCAGACCCGAATCCATCACACGAATCTCGCCGCCGATTGGTTAGTCTTTCCGCATTAAGTGACAGAGGCACTCTTCAGGCAGTATAATCCATCTTTGATCTCGTTTATAGGAAAATTGACTATCTGGCTATTCTAGGACGAATACTGTTTAATATTCCTTACGGAAATTTTCGTCGTTTAAAGATTTTTTGCGTTGGCTTTAGTAAGAAATTAAACTTAGTTCTGCCATGAGTTCTTTTTCAAGTTAAGTCCGTTATATATATGAAATTATAATACTTTTTTTAATAAAATAAGCTTTAATTAATCACGCAAATATTAATAAAAAAATTATTTTCATTCGAAATGGTCACATTTGCTTTTACACAAGCCTTCAAACGATAAGGCCACTCAGCTGTTGCAGTACGCACGGTTTCCATGGATATTGACGTCGCGGCTCGAACCAAAGATGGTTTGGCTCCCCAAGTTTCTGTGAGGTCTTCGATAGGCCATGTTCTCCAATTCTGAGCACAAACTGTAGTCCAATGGATTTAGATCTGGATTTCAAGACGGTCAATCTTCTATTCTTATGAAAATAGAAATATTGCTTTCTAGCCACTGCTGGGTGGTTTTTGCCTTATGGGCTGGAGCGCAATCTTGCTGGAAGATCCAACGGTCTCCATTGAAGAAGGTACTGCTCAATTGTTTCACCACGCCTTCCAAGACATCCCAGTGTTTTGCACCGGTCTTAACCCCTTTCTCGTAGAAATTAAAACAAACCTTTACGGAGGCTGGATTGTCGCAACGCTGAACCGATTGAATAACATTTTTCGCGTCTTTAGAAGTTTTTGCCTGGAATTTGTCGTCTTGCTTATTAAAAACTTCTTCAACAGTGAAAATTTTCCCATCTGTGAAAAGAATATTTTCATGGCCGTTAACGGCGTGCTACCGAAGAATCTGTCGATACTTATTTTTTTCAAGCGCGTTTGCCAAAAGATGACTTGTTGAACGATGAAAGGCTTTCATGTGGAGATCATCTCTAATTAGTCTTGACATCGATCGAAAATCTTACTTGAACTTTTATCACACTTTTGTAATACAATTACTGAAATTCGATTGTTAACAAGCGAAATGTGCCACGAAACTGAGTATAATTTATGAGTAGGTAATGCATATGAACAAAAGCAAAAATAAGGGGATTTTTTTCTGCGAATTTATTCTCACCACATGCATCTTTTGCTGAAATTCTCAATGAAGATAAGAAACAAACAAAATAACAAACAATTATCAGATTCTCGCCCAAATACTTCTCAAACTGAATAATCAAGAAGATTTCAACAAAAACCTCCAAAAACGAATAAATGATCTCGAAAAACAAATAAGGCCCAAGGTAACAAAATCAATGACTGATATGCTGAGAATTATGGCACGGAATGCGAATGGCTTAAAAATCAAAAAAATAAATTACAAATTTTATTATAATAGAATTAGAGCATATTGACGTCTGTTTTATTTCTGAAACACACTTTACCAAACATTCGCACATTGAATTCAAGCACTATAATGTCTACTACACTATACACCCAAGCAACTGTCCAAAGGGTGGTAGTGCTGTAATAATTAAGAAAAATATTGAGCAGTACGAAGATTTCACTTTAAGTACAGAAATATTCCAAACCACAACTGTAACAATTAAAACAAAAAACCAACCGCTTTTAACCACTGCTATACACTGCCCGCCAAGATACACTGTATCCTCAGGCGAATACAAGAATCTCATCAACATGCACAAATTTAAGTTTTTAATTGGTGGAGATTTTAATGCAAAAAATGTTTATTGGGGGTCACGTTTAACCACAGTAAGAGGTCGTGAGTTGTACAAAGCAGCGCGAGAAACTGGATGTGACTTCATTTCAAGCGTGAAACCAACATATTGGCCAACTGATGTCAATAAAACTCCAGACCTGATCAACTTTTTCATTGTAAAGAAACTGTCAACGAACTTTATTCAAATAGCCGAAGGTTCTGCTCATTCACCAATATTTTAGAAAGAAAGTAATCCGGCGCTTCGTAATAAAAATACTGACTGGAAATCCTTTGCAAAAATTCTTCAAAATATTCAAGAAAATGATTTCTTAGTATCCACCAAAGATCAATTAGAAGAAGAAGTTCAAAGGTTTGTTCACGAATTTCTGAAAGCCACCTGGATGAGTACATCCAATTTCAAAAGGAATATATCTGGAGCTCACTGCCCCAAATAAATTAAGCAGCTCATCACAAACAGAAGGAAATTACGCCGAAAATGACAACAAACTCGTTCCCCCAGTAACAAAACCAAACTAAACAAAGCATCACAAGAATTAAATAGTGAAATAAATTTTATTAAAACTAAATCAATAAATAAGGACATTTCAAGCTTAAGACCTGAGAAAAGAGATGACTACTCCCTTTGGAAATGTACTAAATATTTTAGAAGACCAAACTGTCATGTTCCTCCAATCAAAAAAGATAATAATGCATGGGCAAAAAGTGTCAAAGACAAGGCAATAGCTTTTGCAAAACACTTAACAAAAACCTTTCAACCCATCGAAAATCAATGTGACAATTTGTATACTCTTACTGTGAACGAAAGCACACCTATCTCATTCATTATCATAAAAGAATTCAAAAGAAATATTAAGCAACTAAAAGATAAAAAAGCACTCGGATTCGATTTAATTACAACTTAGGTATTAAAAAAGTTACCCTATATAAGTTTGGTTAAATTAGTAAAGTTATTGAATCATTCAATTTATCTACACTATGCTCCAACCGGGAAAAGATTTACGTCTTCTTTCCTCATACCGACCAGTTTCGATGCTGCCTCAAATTGGTAAGCTATTTGAAAAGCTCATCCTCAATCGATTGACGCCAATTATCGACTCTAAAAATTTGTTACTTTCGCATCATTTTGGCTTTCGCAGTAAATATTCAACCATCGATCAGGTGCACAGAATCACTGCTGAAATCGAAAACTCTTTTGAACAGAGTAACATGTGTTCAGCAGTATTCCTGGACGTCGCACAAGCTTTCGACAAGGTTTGGCATGTCGGTTTAAATAACTTAATACCTGCCCTCCGAATACTCTAACCTTGAAGAAATTAATGCTGGTGCGCCGCAAGGATGCATTCTTGGTCCACTCCTATACCTTTTATATACCAGAGACTTGTCGATACCCCCGAATAGCTTGATCGCCACATTTGCTGACGAAACTGCCATCCTAGCAATTGGAAGTGCTGAAGAAGCTGCAGCCAAACGCTTTTGAAGAATGGACGAAGACTTGTCGCATAAAATTGAACAATGTCAAGTCAGTTCATGTAAACTTCATCAATAAAAAAGTGAATCAGTATCCAACAATACTGCTAGGTGCAAAATACCTTCGCATAACGCTCGATGCTAAGCTTCGATGGAAAGAGCATATAAAACTTTAACGGCATGAAATCCATCTGAAGGAATGAAATGGCTAATTGGACGAAGATCAAAGATATCCATATATTACAAAATATCTATATATAAACAAATTATAAAGCCTGTGTGGTCCTAGGCGCGCAACTATGAGGTTGCACCAGTCAAAGTAATATAAATATACTTCAACGACTCCAGAATAAAATCCTTCGAGATATTCTCAACTCACCTTGGTTCGTTCGGAATAAAGATATTCATCGTGACCTCAAGATCCCTACAGTTGTTGAAAAAATTAAAAAACAAGCAGAAACCCACTCCCTCAGGCCTCAAAGGTACGTGAATGAGAAAGCTAACAAACTCTTCAACACATCAGGCCTAACACGACGACTCCATCGAATCAAACCACATGATCTGGCATGATGGCTGTTAACTTAAGGAAGGGACTATGAAAATCTCTCCATAAAATTATTTTATGTTATTAAAATTGTACTGCTCGTTAGTTTATGTGCAAGTAACGGGTGATTTTTTAGCTATTATCTTTTTAAACAGTTGGCTTAAACAGCTGACGCACGTTTCGTGTTATGTTTCACTGTCAAACATCTTCAGTTTGGTCTATAATTTAACCATGAATCGTCTTACAAACGAACAACGCTTTTTATTTTATTATAAAAATGCGTGTTCTGTTAAGAAAGTTTATCGCGCGCTTCTTCCATTTTATGGTCAGTAGGGGTATTCTATTTTTGTAACCTATGTTCTACATGCCCGTACACGATGAGAAAAAAATGGGTTGGTGCGTGATTACCATTCGGAATTCAAAGAGAGAACGTTGGTTCGAATCTCGGTGAAACCAAAATTAATAAAAACATTTTTCTAATAGCGGTCGCCCCTCGGCAGGCAATGGCAAACCTCCGAGTGTATTTCTGCCATGAAAAAGCTCCTCAGAAAAATATCTGCCGTTCGGAGTCGGCTTAAAACTGTAGGTCCCTCCATTTGTGGATCAACATTAAAACGCACACCACAAATAGGAGGAGGAGCTCGGCCAAACACTCAGAAAGGGTGTAGGTACGCGCCAATTATGTATACATATATATATATACGATGAGAAACATTGATGAGAAACTGCGTGTTTAGTTTTTTTTTATTCAAAAAAGTGCAGGCACCAAACGATTTTAAAATTTATTTGCGCATATACATACAAACATGTACAAATACATTGGACACATATGTATGTATTGCTGTTGACCGCTTTGCTATTTGTTTTCGTTTGCTTTTGTTTTTTTTTTTACTTATCAATTATTTAATTCATTAGTTATTGAATTTGGTATTAGAAGAAATAAATTTCAAATTTCAGGTTCGTTCATTTTTACAAAATGAATATAAATCTTTCAGTTCTTTAATGGCTCGTTCGGCACATATGTATATTAGACCGTTTTAAATTTGAAATGACTGAATCTTCCTCCACCCTGTGTTTTTTTAAACATTGATGGGCAGTTTTGAACGGCTTTACAGATTCTTCCTAGCATTCAAAATTATTATTGTGAAAACGTTGGTCGGAAAACCATACTTCGTACCAAGCACTGCATATAAATTGACAAACTTGTAAAAGTTTTGCTCTGTAATTGGCAAGGAATATAAATGTGAGCAATGCAAGAATAGCTCTGGACTTCCAACGGGCGTTACTGAGCGATGGTAAAACTGGAAAGTTAATGTAAGGAAAAACGTTATGTTTTTAATAATACTTAAAGATTTGTCCAAGGTCATACAAATACTGCATGTCATCAAGCCATTTGATATTAGGAATTTCATTTTTCTGCCGCTTTGTTTGAAGTTTTGTTTCAGATTTTGAAAGTCAGTTATTAAATCTGAAAATATTTCGTAGTAAATATTTGGTGATGTTGCTTTTGCGACAAGTAATTCATTCATTACATGCTTCAGAATTAAATCCAAAACATGGTGTTGGCAACCAACATATTGTGGCGGTGTCAAACATTTTTCTTCAAAGCATCATTGTAGATGATGAACAATTCCATTTTTCCCCAGGTGTTCACATTTGTTGTAACGCATTCAATCATTTTAACTGAGTTCCACAAATAAAATCGGTCTAGAATTACCTTTATGTCTGTAAATTTAAGTAGAGTTAGAAATGTATATTTTTATATATAAATTTATATTGTATTTATATTATAAAATCTTAATTTTTATTTCTTACCTTCAAATATTGTGACACTCAAGCACAGTTACCGCTACTTGCACTTCTTTAGTTTCATTTGACAATACCACTACCTGCGCTTCCTTTTTTTCCAAATTTTTTGCCGTCAAAATGAAGACACCAATTCTCTTTTTGTAACGTTGTCATATATTTTGCTTCCAATCGCTCGGCTGATTTCATTGAGGCTTTATATACGGCAGATTGTGAGGGTGCAGGAATATAAATGCCTGATTTCACTAATTCTTCACATACTGTAGGTGCTTTTTTGCTACTCAAACTTGTTTTCTCTATCATGTCTACTGCGATCTTTATTTGACACTTGGCTTTTCTAAGCCTTTTTATAAGTTTTTCAGGATGATACAATTCATTATCTCCTTCCAGGGACGATGTTGTTGTATCAGATTCACTTGCATTTATAAAACTTTTCTTTTGTATGGTCACTGGTTTAAGTAAAGCAATTTTTGATGGATGAATATTTCTTTCCTTTTCAGTGGTATATCCAACATCTCCATTGGAATTTTGTTGAACTGCATACAACTTTTTGTCTTCAACACTCAGCCAAATGCCATTTGGATTGGTTATATTAAACAATTGTCCCAAAACTACAGAAACTTTTCCATTAGGTCGCTTTAAAAACTTCGAACAATTTTTTAAGAGATTTTCTACTTTTCTTTCAATTGAAGTTTTAGCCATACTGGGAAAGTTTAATTTTGTCCATAAATCCAGCAATTCGTCGGCAATAATTCTAAATCTTGCTTTTTTACTTTTTTCGACGTTTGCCAATGAGTTATATCTACCTATTATAAGGGTCTTCTTAGGTATTCTGCAAAGTGCGTTCAAATTTTTATCAACCTGTTTTATTTCTGCTTTTCTCGAAGCGAATCAAAGAGTTTTCCCATCGTTGCGAATTTCTTGAAATTGCATTAGAACTTTTCTTGAATCTCTTTTTTTTCCACTGTTTAAAAATGTTATATTAATTGTTTATGATCAGAGAGCACAAAAAACGTAAACTACTTAAATCTATTCAGAAAGCAAATAAAGGCAGAGAAGTACTATACTCAGTTCTGCCTTCAAAATAGTGGTAAATATTTACCACTACATTAAAAAAAAACAAAAATTATAAAACAACAAAACCAAATAAGAATATGAAAAAACAAATAGCAAAGCGGTCAACAGCTATACATATGTATCCAATGTATTTGTACATGTTTGTGTGTATATGCGTATATAAATTATAAAACCGTTTGATGCCTGTACTTTTTTGAATAAACAAAAAACTAAAAACTCAGTTATGATGTTTTTAATGTTTCCCATCGTGTACGGGCTTGTAAATTAAAAAACAAAGGCCAAACTACACTGAAGCGGCTATTCGAGCTATTGTGACTAAATTTAGAACCAAATTCACATTATTGGCCATCAAACCACCAACACGCTTACGTAGAGTGCGAACTGGAGAAAATATCGCAGCTGTATCGGCCAGTGTTAATGATGACCATAAATTATCGATTCGTCGCCGTTCGCAGCAATTGGTCCCCTGTTACTCAACAACGTGTAAGGATTTACACTTTCCAAATACAGCTGGTGCAAGAATTGAAGCCGAACGACCTATCGCAACGCAGAAGTTTTGGTGAATGGGCTCTTGGAAAGTTGGCAGAAGATCCACTTTTTTATCGAAAAATTGTGTTCAGCGACGAAGCTTACTTTTGGGTCAATGGGTACGTAAATAAGCAGAATTGTCGATTTTGGAATAAAGATCAGGCAGAAGAATTGCAAGAGCTACCAATGTATCCATTATCCAGAAAAGGTCACAGTTTGGTGCGCTTTATGGGCTGGACATATCATTGGATCGTACTTCTTCAAAGATGCTGCGAATCGTAACGTAACTGTGAATGGTGAGCGCTACCGTGAAATTATATCCACATTTTTTTTGCTCAAAATGCAAGAGCTTGACTTGCATGACATGTGGTTTCAGCAAGACGGTGCCACATGCCACATGCCACGCGTAATAATGAACTTGTGGAGATTATTTTTGTGGGGCTATGTTCAAGCTCGAGTCTATTCAGACAAGCCTGTTTCAATTAACGCATTGGAAGACAACATGTGAGATACCGGCCGAAACATTGGAAAGAGTATGCCAAAATTGGACTAAGCGAGTGGACCATTTGAAGCGCAGTCGCGGTCAACATTTGCATGAAATAATCTATGGGATTAAATAAAAATTTCATGCATTGTTCTGAATTTAGCGTGTGTTTTTTTGAAATACTTTCCTATAGCTCTTAAAAAATCAACAAATAGAGTTATGTATAATATATTGTATCTATGTTTGTAATAAAAAAATGCGTTATAAAATTTGGCACAGAATTTATTATAGTTATAATGTCTGACTTTAAGGGGGGACCTGGTTTATAAGGTCAAAAAAATCAATTTTTGTTTTTTCGTTTTAAGCGATTCCTAATATATTTCAGAATATTCACACAAAGTTACAGAGCCTAATTCTCAATATTTCCGTAGATACAAAGCCAAAGGTAGGCGAGCGTTAGGTAGTTACGCTGTGACCGGACAGCTATAGTACAAACTTTATCTTCTTTTCATTTTTATGATTTCTTTGAATTGGCGTACATGAATGAAAAAAAAACTAATGAACCTTTTGAAATGAATCATAGCTTGTTCCCTTCAGTAGTAAATTTTCTTCTATTTGAACTAACAAAATAGATAAAAAAAAATTTTTTTAAGATTTTTATACCAAGTTGAAGTGAATTTGCTTTTTATAGAAAGGCATTTTTTTCTTTAAAACCTCCGAAAAAATTGAAATTTTGGAGTTTCTCTCAGTTTACTTAGTTCATCTAGAATAAAAAATTATTTTAATTAGAAATCCATTTGAATTTTTTGCTTTAGATAATAATTACGAGCTGTATCTTGTACGCCAGTTGGAAACTCCAGCGTTGCAGCGCTCTACTAATTTCTATGTTAAACATTTTTTTCAACTTATTTTAACCAGTACAAAAATTTTTTATACTTTTTAAATGTTCATTAAAAGATAGAAAACACTTTGCAGTGCTAAATTAATTTTTTCCTTAAAAAAAAAAATTGGAAAGAGATGCAATTTTTAGACCTCATAAACCAGGTTCCCCCCTTAATTATCTCTGAAACTTTTTGGATTTGGGCCTTTCTGTGACCAAACAATTATTTTGAATGTAATTAAAAATTTTTTTTTTTATGTATTAACTGAAAGTAATACTTCGTATGTTATTTTAGTTTTATATTATATTAATTCGTTAAAAATCAATTTAAACTTGAATATATTTTTTTAGCAATTTAAATAGTTATTTATGTTGGTAAATTAATTTTACTACGCTTCTTAATCTTGAATATTCTAAAATATTTTCATTGTACCTACGAATTAGTCTCTTAAAATTCTGCTCGAATGTTAGAAAAGTCTCTCTTAATAAAGAAATAAATATTACCAAGCCATTCAATGAATCTTTATAAACAGGTCGTTTATCTTTATTTTGTTTATTTATCTTTTTTATTATTGTAGTGCTTGACGTCACCGGCTGTCAAAGTCATGAAAAACAAAATAGCAGTTTTCGGAAGGCGCCACCTTCTGTAATATATTCGCCGTGGGTAGGGGTTGTCTTGATTTTATCGTATATGAACAACACAATCTGAGTTTTTGCCGATTTCTGTTGTAAGCAAATATCTGTCATATTCCTTATTAGGTCAAAAAACTATTGCTGAGAATCGATTAACGGTTTTATGCATTCTGCACATCGTGTGTAGAAAACGACATTATCTGAGGAGCCTTCAAGCCACAAGCTTCAATACAAGTTCATCCAGAAGCGCCCTGTCCTCACTCTCCCTAAGCTATTCATTATTTATTAACTGTGTATACTAACTAAAAGCACTGTTTTTTTTATCTCGTAAACTGAAGAGTTAATCATATCCCTTTACATTCGTCTGTCTCCAGAAGTAATAGTAAAATGTTAATTTTGAAACCTAGAATATTTTATATTTCAGCAATGAAGAATTTGTTCTATTTTTTTTCCATTAAGCTAATATAAATTATTCCTGTTTGAAATTTTTGCAAAATATTAGATGAGTACGTAAAATCACACTCTTACTTAAAGACCTAAATAAAATAAATGTGAAAAATCTGAATCGAAATCTTTATTAAAACTGGCTAACAATTTCACATGCATTTAAATGTTTGCATATCCAATTTCATATGCCAATTGGGACTAGATAATTATATATTCTGATTTTGTTAAAAAAAATTTCATTTTAGATGAAAGCTTATCGGATCATAAAGGGTTTTTAAACTGTCATGGAAATCCGTTTGTGACTGCAGCAGGCAATGCGTTTTACCTTCTGCTGCTGTGGAACTACCATTTTTACATATTTTCTACTGAAGCTAGCATTTGCATTTGAAATGTTGCCAAATGGGTCGAGCTTTCTGCCAGAGTATAGAAAATATGAAGCGAACTAAAAACATAAAAACAAAATTAGCAAAAATGCACACATTTGAAAGGCTACCTAAATTTGGCTATTTGAAATTTAACTTTTCTATTCCTAAAACTGTTTTGGTTTCATTACTTTTTTAGAACGTTAAAACTCAAGTTGTTGGAAAAATATAAAATATATTGTAGTATTTACTTGATATACATTACTTGTTGTTTAATCGGCTTTATTTAATAGTTAGAATTAAACCAACTATCACTCGGCATTTGATTTGCTTGCCACGTCCGCTATATTCTGATAGGAGAAACTATGTGAAACTATTTTTAATAAAGGGTCTGACAAAGTGATGTCTAGAAGTCAGCAGAGAATAATTCTTAGACAAATTATTGAAACTTATTTTGAAATTAATAATCATTTAAATGGGCTGTTAATTTAAAGGTTGGTGAAAAAATTAAAGAAACTAAAGGGTGATCAATTTAGATGTGTGGAATTTTAAATTGAAATAAAACAACGATAATTCAAATTGATTGGGCGGTCTTTATTATTTTTGTGTGGAACCATGCATGACATTTATTTTAAAGATAATCCCTTTCAAGTGTTCGCTGCAACTGCGCCATAATTCGGTCATCCGAAACACCAATTTTGAATGACTCACTGGAGAACTTCGGTCGTTGACTTCCAATGCATCAATCCAAGCTGGTTTATCCACAAAGCATTTAGACTTTACATACGCCCATAAATAAAAGTTCTAAGGTGTGATATCACACGATCTTGGTGGCCCATCCACTACTCCGAGACAAGAAATAAATTGTTCACCGAAACGACGACGCAATAAATCCATTGTTTCATGGGCTCTATTGTAAGTCATCTTGTTGGAACCAAATGTTGTAGAGATCACGGGTTTCAATTTGGGTCATCAAAAAGTCGTTTATCATAGCGCGATAGCATTCGCCATTATTCAATGACACATTGTGCGCCAGCCTCGTCTTTGAAGAAATATGCCCATAGGCCGCACCAAATGGTTGTTTCCAATGAATGTAATGGCTGTTCCTGAATGGCTCCAGGTTTCTCTTCAGCCCAAATATGATAATTTTGTTTAAATGTGCCTCAATTCTGGACACCATAAGCTGGCCTGAGCGCGCGATTTTCATCATACAATTGTACGAATTGTAGGTGTTGCTGACGCGTAAGTCTTTCCATGATGAAATTTCAATAAATACTGAAACAAATTATGTATTTAGCTTTAACAGTAGTCATGCGTGATCTGTCAAATAAACCTTATATGAAAAAGTGCCTCCATTCTGATCACCCTTTAGTTCTACCGAGGATAGTAAAAGGACTGGTAGACCAAAAACTACACGTTCTGTTGAGAATATTGATGCTGTAGCACAAAGTGTTGCTGAATAACCTTTAACATCGATATATAAACAATGAGGCATCCATGAATCAGCTCTCTGACTATTAACCTATAAAAGTGCTCATGGTGGACATTGAAGTTTCCTCTCTTACCAGTTTCCTCCTATACGTTCTCTCTTAGGTCTGAAGTGTAATAAGTATGAGTACCTGACTTTTAATTCTGATTATAGGCTTACACAAATTTAAAAAATCTCTTTTATGTTATGTTAAAATTGTTGCTCAGAGAGAGGCCACACTAGGACGAAGAAATCAAATTCATTCTTTATAATACCATTGCAAAGAAAGTAAGGTGGAGGAAACTAATAAGACGTAAGGATGAGAAGGACGGAGGAGAAGGGTTTAAGTATTTGGGGATGATGACCCGCAGACTGAGTTAAGGGTGTGTTAATTGTTCCCTGCTGCTGATGAAGTTCAACAGGCTGTTAATGGTAAAACTTGATATATCAAAAAGCACGGAAGGCCACGATGCGTGCATTCTAGTGCCACGAGAGCCAGATAGCCAAGGGGAAGCAGATGCAAAATGGACTCGAAGTAATGCCGAGTCTCACAGCATGCATACTTCGTGGAAAGTGTCCCCTAAGGGAGCTTCCATTATGTTAACCTCAGAAGCTCCCTCGAGTGCCTCCGATCTTCTGGTGGCCAGAAAGATTTCGCCACCTCCCATATTTGTGTACTTGCCCAGCACTCACTAAATTGACGCAAAGCCCGCCCTTCCAGGAGCAGATAGCAGTCAATCAAGAGGCTCCAAATCCTCTCATTTCGCGTGGAAACTACCACACAGACCCTTTGTCTAACCAGTTCATTTGCCTCGCAGCTTCCTGCAATGTTGGTATTATATAACCAGGTACCCAAATCTGCCTTATATCAAAGAATTCGGCTGCGATCGATTGTGATGTCAGGCATTCTCTGACCAATTTCGAGTGCACCATCACAAGTAAACATCGCATCTCATCATCAGACTTCTCATCAGAGATTTCCAAAAGATAACTGAGATAAAATTTTAAAAACTTGTAGACGCAGCAAAACAAATCTGAGACTTAACATTTGGTTTTAAAAAATAGTCTTCTTCTATTAATGTTGGTGGTTAAAAACAGTTTTATTGTTTTTCAGAATATTCTGCATTATGATCAGTACACCTTTGCATTCGATTGAACTACTTTTCGAAACACTTTGCCCAGTCGCTTTTCCAAGATACCTCAATCTCACGGTATTTAACACGACGATCTTGCCCAATCATTCTCTGCACAGTATCCATATCTTCTGACAGCAGCTGAGTTTGGATGATCTTGCCGGATTTCGTCGTAAACAAACAATGATCACGAAACAATTTGTTGTACCTGATGTTGCTTGCTCGTCACAAAATCAATTTAGGTCACTGCATGCATTCTTTTCTGTTTAATTAGGAAAAATACTTGTAAATCCATTTTTGAATATTTAAAGTTACTGTAAACAACACTAATACTGGTCACACACAAAAATATTCTGAGTGCGTTTAGGGTAAAATAAGGTATGCCAAACTTGAAAATAGAAACGTCAACTGGCGCCTGAACTCATTAGAAGCGCCCAGATCCAGAAATATAAATAGTAAAACTCAGCACCAAATTGAATTCGATGAATGCTCAACGAAGGCAGACACACACCTATGTGCATATGCATGATTTCCCATTAGACTGCACCAATTTAGCAATTTCCTCGAAGAACTGGCATAAAAACGCGCAGGGCATACAATAAGTCAAGTGGGCAAATGTACACAAATGTGAAAGCAATGTATCTAATGGCTATTTGCCTAGTATTAAAAATTCATTGTGTCTTCTTACAACTGACCGAAAAATCAAACTTTTATACAAACATAAAACCTACAATTCAATCCAAGCTCTTGCTGATTCGTCCAACGGAGTGCAGTTCAAGTCAAAAAAATCTGTATTGCGTTAAAGCACTTACATATGTACGAGGGGGGTTCAATAAATACGCGTGTTAGAAATAAAGACAATTTTTTCAAAAATTTTTTTTTATTTTTCGAAACAGTCCCCTTTTAGACAGATGCACTTCTACTGCTGTCCTTTTTTTTAAACTCTCTAAATATGCCTCTGTCTCGGCGAAGACTTCCTCGTTTGAATTAAATTTTTTCCCGCGAACCATTTCTTCATGTTAGGGATCTAGAAAAAGTCGTAGAGAGCCAGATCGGGTGAATATGGGGGTGTGGTAGCAATTCATCCAGTTTGGCGACGAAAACTCCGGATGAATGTGCTGGTGCGTTATCGGGGTGGAACCGCACCTTTTCCGCCAAATGCGGTCGAGAATGCCCTCAATTTTTTGCGAAAGCGCCCAATAACTCATTGTAGCATTCTCCAGAGATATTTCTTCTTTTTTTTTAAATCCATGAGGATGACATTGTTCGCATCCCATAAAATTGTTGACATGACTTTTCCGGTCGATGGGACTGTCTTCGGGTGAAATCCATTGTTTTGATTATTGCTTAGTTTCTGGTATGTAATGATGAATCCTGTTTCCTTCGGATCTTGCTTAAATTGTTCCAAACACTGCTTCTAAGTTAACAGACGCGTCCGCTTGTTGTCTCCCGTGAGCAATCGCGGCAACCATAGGGCCGACAATTTTTTCATCGCCAACTAAGTAAGCAAAATATTGATTGCCGTTCCGGTCGACTCACCTATGGACTCTGTTAATTCGCACACTTTCGTTCGTCGATCAGATAAGAATCATGTCGTGGACTTTTTGAATTATTTCCTCGGTAAACACGTCTGCCGAGCGTCCTGGTCGCTCCTCATCAAAAACGGATGTTCGCCCACGTTTAAATTCGTTGAACCAATATCTAAATGTGGTCATAGATGGCGAATCGTCCCCATAGACAGCATCTAACTTTGCTTTTATCTCTTATCTCATCTTAGCGAAAATCACGAAACACGTCTTACTCGAATAGCTGCTAAATCCAAACCAGCCTATCAATCAGTGTGAAATGTGTTTTGCCATCGTTTGATAAATGGCAGTACGCGATGCTAATACTAACTTCCCACAGGAGCGCTCCCTGTCCTCAAACATGGGTACTTATTGAATCGCCCTTGTACCTATGTGTGTATGGCTGTGTGAGTAGCCACACTTGATGACAGCTCGACAAATATACATACGTGCATACAAATGCACATGTAAGCGTCTGCTTTCATTCATTTCACTTCCACTTCCTACTACAGAACTACGCCACCTGTTATCTAAATTACATTTAAAGTGCCAAATTGTATACGCTTACATGTGGCTTGACTTGTAGGTAATGCCATCAAGTAGTTAGTGCGTAAATATAACAGGAAGTTGCATACTGCAGATTAGAAACAGGTTTAAATGGTATGGCACAACAAACTGTGCACTTACAGATATCCAATGCTACGACTGCTACTGCTTCTCGAACCAGAAGAGGTAGGAAATACAACAGTTCTATTATTTACCATTACGCCTGCATGTGTACATGGACTATTCCTCAAACTGAGTTGGTACGGTATAGCAAAGTTTGCTAAATTTGTGGTGAGAATGGTTTTAGGTGGAGAGCATCTTAAATAGTAAACTCACCTATAAGCCACAGCAGACCGAACCAAATCAAATCAAACTGCTTTGAAGCGAGCATTTGAACACAAAGATTATATACATATATTTACATGTATACACGCGCGCAACCAAGGGGTGTTCTGGGGTTCAAAGCCACCGAATTTTTGATACCAATTAGGTCACTTTTCATCACGCTTATCACGAAAAAAATATAAAAAAATGCATTAGGCAATTGAGTTGTAACGTCCTCTCTCGACGAACAGACTAACATGTTATAAGGCATTTCATACGCTCTGGCTCTGAAAATATCGATGCGGTACCAGCTAGTGGTAGCAGGGGAAGAGAAACACCTCCTATATGTTAGAAAGATCAGGTAGAGAAGGGCTTGGCTTCACTTGGTGTTTCCAACTGGCTGGACTGGTATGTTTTGTTTAACTCGGCCAAAATGCATAAGCGGATATTATGCCAATCAAGAAAAAGAAGAATTAAAGTTTAAGTCGAAGCCAAATTTTTTTTTTCTTATTACTTCTTACACTATTTTTTTAACTTTTTTTGCGGTCACCCAGACCCATGTGCCAATTAGCGGATTTTTATGCGCCTAATTAAGGATGAAATAAAACAAATATCAGTTTATAAGCAAACCGTATTTTTATATGAACATTATCTTCATGGCTTTTGTCACGTGAATCAAAAATTATCACTTTTCGAGCGAAACTAGGTTTTAATTTACAACTACCATCGAGAGAGGACGATTTGTTTAGCATTCATCATCATTTAGCTCTTGGCATAATTTTTTGTTAAATATAAATACATATATTATTGGCAAAAAAAACAAAAACAAAAGCAAAATAGTTGGCCTTCATGAAGTGACAGGAAGTGTATTTAGAGAACGAGACTCAAGTTCCCACTGTTGAAAGAATTTTAGAAAAATTTGTTGAAAACAAGTGGCGATTCAGAGTCAAACTATAGTTGTTTTTCTATTTTCATGCCGTTAAATATCTTTATGTGTTCTATTGTGTCTTGGACTTAATTTATTTTCATAAAAAGAAATGTTTTCTTTTGGCTTCTTATTAATTTTGTTTTAGAACATTGAGAGAGTTTTATTCAAAACCGCCCTTCCCCACCCAAATCATGTGTGCGCACCTGTTTATATATATGTATACACATATGTATGTATATGAAATCTGTATATTTATATATTAATATACACTTACATACAATACAGCAGAGTAAAAGTAGCAAATCCCATTACGTATACGCCCCGTATACCTAACGCCTGCACTTCCCAAACATCGTAATTCATGACCTATCTTTGCTGTGCTGACTGACAAGAGCTTTTTGTTATGTTTGTTAACAAATTTATTTATTTGTTTGTATTTCAAAGTGTACTGTTATTATATGAAATGCAATTTGTGATATGAAATGCCTATGCCATTCTGAAATTTTGAAGTAGTCCGTCAGCATTTGAAAGCGCACCAATTCTTCCATATTTTTGAATATTCCAGCTATCGATGCAGACCACAAATTGATTTTTCGAAGCATGTTAAATGCTGATATTTTATGGTAACTACAACTGGTTATTGGCAATGTACAACATAAATTGAATTCCTTGTTAACATTGACAATTTGGTTGAAGATTTAATTAATCCATCCTGCAGCGGAAACTATTTTGTTCTATTTTCCCAAAAAGACATTAGATTTAAAATGTATTTGCCTTCGAATAAAATATTTATCATCAAAAGTCAAAAGTCAAAGAAAAACTCACAGCAAACAAAATATGTAAGCAATTAAGGACATCTGGCTCTTCCGTTCTGTCAAGGGCATATTATTGTGCCTAAATTGAATGATGACTTTCTGATTGAAGCTATGAAGGCACGTATGTACCACATATTGATTTACTGTGTGTATATTAAGAATAAGGGTCAAAAATTTCCTAATATTGAAAATAAGATTTGACCGCTTTTTGAGCTAAAAAAAATATTTATTTCTTTTATTTTTAAATATTTATTAAAAAAAATATATATTTATTTCTTTTATATTTAAATGTTTATTTGTCTCTTTTGCTTCATTTACAAAATTTACTTAAAGAGTAAATCTTAACAGCTAATTGTAATATAAAGCAGTAGCACCGATTCTTTAATATTGGCATTTGTTTCATGGCTCTATATTTCACACAAATTTCGTATCGCCAAGACATTTCTTCTTATTAGGAAACAGCAAATGGTCAAAAGGACACAATTTAGAAAATATGCTGGATGTGGAAGCAATTAGTAAAATATACGTAATACATGCAATGTTACCATTACATTGTGTTGACAGTATAGTTTTGTGTTGTATGTTGTTTTAGTGAGAGATAATTTTATCGTCGCACTGCTCTACATAATATACGCGCTGGTAATCACTTTCTATTTGTCGGGAAAATCGATGTGAGTAGCAAAATCAGTCGTCAGGAATTCAAAAGAAATACCTTCTTTCGCGACATTCGGCCTCGTTCTATCACGTAAAATGCTGTCTGCAAAATGAATTCGAATTAACGTAAAAATTCGCCAAAGTATACCTTGAAGGTAAATATGGTAAACAAAGACCGCATCTGGGGATAGCTTTTTTATATTCCAATATGTTTTCTAAGTTGAAATCAGTACCTAGTACATGAGTTAAACCTGTCGAATTTTTAAGCCCATGTATCTTCAGCTGCTATTAATCCGATATTACACAAGTTCACAACCAACTTAGTTACCTAATTTAGCTGCATGTGACTTTCAGCTGTTCACTAAACTGATGAGCTCATCCCGAAAACATTATTTCAAGTATATAGTGGAAATTTATTGCTAATCGGGTTTGCTACTAAACCACTCTTTCGGTGAGAAGTTATTATTTTAAACCGAACAAGCCCAACCAGGAGCTTTTGATGATGACTTCTAATTGAGGTCGAAATATAAATAACTAAATTGTTTTTGTTTTATTGTTGAATCGGTATTTAGCTCACAAAACATAAATACAAATAGAGAACGAAATAGAGCGGGCGGAATAAATGGTTAGTTCCTTAACAAAATGAAACAACTCCACTTGAATGATAAGACTTTGCGCGGGTTTGTAACTTTTTTCTTGGCAAAAGATTTGATGGTTGATTTCACTTATTTGGGACCTTCTAAATTCGATGGCAGTACTTCAAAGAAGCCTGGACCCTCATTTTTATATTACCTATGTTAATTTGGGATTTCCATACGCTTATGTTGATTCCCTTCAGATATATATATTTACATGTAGAATTGTCCCTTGCACCCTTTATTTGTCGTTTGGCCGAGCTCCTTTTCGGCTTGGAGTGGGTGTCTAAATATTTTCCCATAGTTTTACGCCAAGATCGTACGGCAGACTGGTTTTTAGCTTTTTCTATAGATTAGCTTTTTCTGTCACTTGATGTTTCATGCACGGAGAGTTGAACTTCTGCGCTTCCGAATGGTAATCACGCACCAACTCATTCGACTAAGTCGGCTGCTTATTTCAATGTTAATTGTATTGTATTGTTAATGTATAAAATTGGATTAGACTGGAGAACAAAAACAAAAATACAATTGGGTCCACATAACAAAACTCGAAAGAACGCATAGAAATCCACAAAAATGGACATGAAGGCGTGCGAATTTAGTATTATTTATATATTCTGTCAAAAAAATATCGGGAATTGTTCATTTAAAAAGCACGCGTTACACATATGTCTACATTTCTGATCTGTAAATTTGCTTGTTTTTGGCATTTAATTAAATCAGTAAACCACAGGTGTGCTCCGCGATTTTCACTATAAATAAAAATATCGAACAAAGAATTTGTCTTAAATTTTGTGTTTTGAACGGGATTTCGTGTATCGAATCGTTGAAAATGTTGCAGAAAGCGTATGGCTAGTGTGTTTTATCAAAAACACAGGTCTACGATTGGTATAGGGCTTTTGCAGAGGGCCAAGAAGTCGTGGAAGATTTGCCTCGATCTGGTCGCCCATCAACATCTTCAACGGATGAAAACGTCGACAAAGTCAAGGAAATTGTGCTGGAAAACCATTATTTAAGTTTGAAGGAGGTTACTCGTAATCTTAGCGTGTCTCACGAATCAATTCGTAACATTTTACACCATCAATTGGGCATGAAACGAGTGGCTGCTCAACTTGTTCTAAAAGATATTAATTTCTTTAAAACAATTAATCGGAAGAAAGTGGCTGAAGACATGCTTGAGCAAGTGAATTTGGATTCAACGTTTATCCAGCGCATCATAACAGGTGATAAGAAATGATAAGTAACTTCATTGCGTTTTCTGGCATCCAAGAAATTCGTCGTCGCCATATTTTTCGGATTTGACAAGGTGGACAACTACATTTTCTGGATAAGGGGCGTTAATTCACTCAACATGTTTTACAAATATCTGAAGATTATTCATTTAAAAATATTATAATTTCCATTCGTAGGAAACACTCTGATATCAGAAGATGAAGATTTAATGTGGCTTTCCGTAACCTAACTTACTTTTACCAATTTGATTCTAAAGCTTCTATTGAAGAAATGTTTAGAATATCGCTCTTAACCGAGAGGGAAGCTTGTTATTCTCAAATTAGCCTTTTTGATACCTTCTCCTAGTAACTCTCATTGCGAGAAGTTTGCAGGTTTCCAGAAAAACTCTTATTTTTTGGGGTCGGTCCTTTAGGTCGATAGCCACTAACGCAAAATATGGTATGCGCAAAAATATCGAAGAATCCAAAAATACCTTTGATAACACAACATTAATCTATAAAGGATCTATTATGTCTCCTAAAGGAAAACGAGAGCAGACAATTTCGCGAGGAAAAGGTCTGAGATAAGACATGAGGAGTCAAGTCCTGGTTTTCGAATCTCTTCAGGTTTACTGTATTCATTGTAAGATGAAAAGACTTGCCCAGGTACTAAAAGATGTTGGATTAATTTGCACGCCTGCCCCGGAATATCACGTTCACCATAGCCTACGCTCAATGAACGAAAAACTTAGCTGGTCTACTGTCTATAAGGTCCCATATAATGACTTCTTTAAGAGGTGCTAGAGAGGCAGAGTTCATTCAATACTCTGTACTTCAGAGTACAACGCTCTTTAGAATTCTTTAAGGACGTACCGATAAACCAAACCTGGTCTACCTAATATTTCATCAAGCAGCAGTCAAGCAATAAATATCTGACTGGAGGAGATGTGAAGCAAAGGAATGATTATTCATTGACCAAATTAAAATTAAACCGTTTCCAACTCGGTCGACAGCTAACTGGTAAATGAATTAATTTCGCCCAATACAATACAACAACGACGCAACAACAAACATGGCCGTCGACCACTTAATTGATAGTTGCTCAACATGGCTGCTTGCTCGAGGGGACGACGAATTAATGCGATAAAAACGGATGTTTGTTCAGATACTATTTTAATTATCGTCTCCGGAAACTCACAGAAATGCGGAATGAACTGAAGAATTTGCAAATTATACAGATTAAATGATTGAATGAATAATGAAGTCGAGCGACGTAGGGCGAGCTGAAATAATTATCATACTAAACTAAACAGAAAGTTTTAAATAATAATAAATTTTTATAACAATTATCAACCAAACTAAAATTGATCTTTTCAATTTGATAGCAACTGTTGATTGTGAGATTTCAAGCTTCCAAGCAACTGTTTTTGTTTTCCTTGGCTTTCATTTAAATGGAATCCACTAATACTTAATATAAATCACTTTCATTGGCTATTTACGAATACATATCATTAAATTATTCATTTAAATTACACCATCGTTCATTTTTATCATTAAATAGTATTCTACTTGTTTTGTGTGATGCCATTTGGAATAGCAGGAAGTTCAAAAGTCAGGTTATGAAGTTGGCCAAAAAAACAGAAGTGATCGTTTCAGAACGGTGACGAAGTCCGCTGAAATATTTATGCATGATTCCAGATGAATTTTATTTTTAAAAAATTCTGAACGCAAAAAACTTTTTCATCAGGTAATTCGTGATGATTTTAATATTATATATTAATGTTGGTTGTGGTGGATGTCGATTATAGAGAAGTAGATTTGGATCATTTTACTCATTGCGATTAGATGCGTTGAAAGCACAACATTTTTTTATTAAATGGTGAAAATTCTGAATGTTAATTGAGTCCAGGTCCGATCGAGTTTAATTTCCAAATTCGAATTAAGTGCATACCCTGAGTTAAATAACTGCAGCACAGGGAATAATTGACTTAGTTGTTTCTTATTCAAACAACAAAAATTAAAAGTCGACTGCAACAGCGCACATAATTAACCAAAAGAAGTGAACTTTACTCCATCTTTCAGGCAGCATACAGAAGGTGCAATATCTAGGTTATACGTCGGGTGGGGCAAGATTTTCTTTGAGAGCTCGATTTAAACGTATTAGCTACAGTCGGTAATGATCGCCAGTAATGGTTTCAGATGGTTAGAGAAGTTCACACCCTTCGTATCCCACCAGAAGCACAACATAACCATTGAAACATGAATATTTTTTTCGCTGTCGATGTGCCTGGTTCACCTGGCAGGCTCCAACTTTTTCGACGCTTAGGGTTATCATAATAGATCCATTTTTTATCACCAGTGACGATGCGATGCAGAAAACTTTTTCTTTTCTGTCGTTCAAGAAGCATCTCACACGTCACCAAACGTATCTCGATATCCCTCTCCTTCAATTGATGTGGCGCCCAGTTACCTGCTTTCTTGACCATTTCCATCACGTGTAAACGTTTACCGATGGTTGCTTTGTCAACATTCAACTCTTTAGACATTTCATCAAGGGTTCGACATGCGTCTTCATCCAATAATTGTTGTAGTTGAGTATCTTCGAATTTTTTCGGTGCCCCTTCACGATCTTTATCACTCACGTCGAAATTGCCACTTCGGAAGTGTCGAAACCACTCTTTACAAGTTGCATTTGATGGAGCGTGGTTACCGTAAATATTGATCAATATACGACACGTTTCACCTGCACTTTTCCTAAAAAGGTAATAATAAAGCATGACTTCCCGCAAATGCTCTTTTTTCGGGACGAACATAGACATTTTTGACGTCAGATAGAAAAGAATCTTTAACGAATGTTAGCTACTGTGATCGAAACCTCGCATACGCATACACCTTCAAATTAGAATTTCATTCAAATAAGTTTTCGAATCGCTCTTTAAACATAACCATACTTTTTGTTCTTTTTATTTTCTTAGGTTAAGTAACATATTTACTGTATTCAAAAATGATTTAAAATTTTATAAACAGTTTTATTTCGGGTTCCATTCCTGTTACTTTACCTTATAATGGGTTTTTCAATTGGCGCGGGTCGATTTTGGCGCCCTGTGGTAGCCATTTTGTTTTGGTGACATCTGTCAAATCTTTTGTTTATTATTCAGTTGTTTATGCCAAATCATCATGGCAAGTTGCACGATTGAACAGCACGTTCAAATGATAAAACTTTATTATCAAAATGAGTGCTCATTAACGTAAACCTTGCGCGCATTGCGCCCATTTTTCGGTAGACGTAGTGGCCATTCCAATTTCTTATGGCCCATATTGAACCATGTGGGCCTAGACGACATGTGGTTCCAGCAGGACGGCGCTACGTGCCACACAGCAAACACCATTTTATTCCAGCATCTACCCGCCCTTATTGAAAAACCCTTTAGTATATGTCTATTCAAAATATTTATTTTGTGAGATATTGTATGCACATATTATTTAAAATGTTAACTAAAAAGTACTTAAATCTCCTCAAGTCACAAAAAAGCAAAGTTCTAGTTTTGGTCAATCAAAATTTAATTATTAGTGATGGTAATGCTAGTAAAGGGTGATTTTTTAAGAGCTATAGGAAAGTATTTCAAAAAAAACCCAAAAGGAATTCAGAAATATGCATGAAGTTTTTATTGAAATCGATAGAACAGTCCATATAGTTTAATGTTTGAAGATTATTTCATGCAAATGTTGACCGCGACTGCGCTTCAAATGGTCTATCCGCTTAGTCCAATTTTGGCATACTCTTTCCAATGGCCGGTATCTCACATATAAATGCTTTAAAGTTGCCTTCCAATGCGTTCCACACCAAACTGTGACCTTTTCTGGATACATTGGTAGCTCTTGCAATTCTTCTGGCTGATCTTCACTCCAAAATCGGCAATTCTGCTTATTTACGTACCCATTGATCCAAAAATGAGCTTCGTCGCTTAACGCAATTTTTCGATAAAAAAGTGAATCTTCGGCCAACTTTCCCAGAGTCCATTCACCAAAAATTCTGCGTTGCGGTGGGTCGTTCGGCTCAATTCTTGCACCAGTTGTATTTTGAAAGGCTTCACGCCTAAGTCATTTCTCAAAATTTTCAACGTTGTTGAGTAACAGAGGCCCAATTGCTGCGAACGGCGACGAATCGATAACACTGTGGTACAAAAAAAAAAGTTGCAAAAAAACTTTGGATCGGATATGGTGAGGGTTGTAGCTTATGAAAAACTGAAAATAATGGTATAGTTGAAATTTCCAATACACCCCCAAAATCTCATTTTATGGCCATAAAACCGTTTTTCAGTAGGTTGATATGAACAATCACTCCTAACTTCGCCAATTTCCATCCGATTTCGAATTTGCTTTTTTAGTTCGAAAGAACAAAAACAAGCCTTTTTGACAGTGTGTTAACATTTTTTCTGAAATGACAACTGACGAGACTGTAGACGGAAGTATTTGGAATTTTTTTATTTTTTCTCCATTTTTTCGACTTTGACATAATTTTTACGATATTATCCGATATTGAGGATTTTTTTTAGTACACTACTGTTATAGTAAATTTAATTTTGCGTCAAATGAGCTATATTTGACTGTAATTGAATTAAAATTAATAGAGTTGTGTGGGTTTTAAGATTTTTTCTTTTTTTACTACGAGATTTGGTATGCGTTTCGAAGCATGAAAATAATAACAAGTGCCATTATAAACGCATAATATTTATTGGAGTATTGCGCAGTGCAGCACTGTACGGTATGGTACGGTGCAGTACACAACGGCACTGGTTCCAAACTTAAAAATGCATTGGAAACGGCCCTTTGGAGTTTAGTATGGTACGGTACATTTGTCATTTCTTCATCAGTTTTGAATACTTCTCTGTAAGAAATTCGATCATCATCATTCATCTGAAGTCGTCATCAACTAAATTCCATTGTTTAAATCGAGAAGCGAGCGTTTCAGATTGTCTTCCCGATAGAAGTATGTAAATCAGGAGAAAGATCCTGAAAATCTGAATTTGATACAATGTCTCGTTCTGAAAACTTAGAACCAGACGGAAAGTACTCTTCATCATCAGGTTTATTGTTATCAGTTTGATCATCATCAGCAATGAGTTGAACTTCCTTCAGTTCATGACCTGCAGTTGAGTCAATCATATCGTCCAAGACTACGGGGTTCTTAACAGTTGCAACATCAGCATACTTTATGTGCTTTCGAGTTTTATAATGATGACCGTTTACGTCCGTTTTACAAAAATAACAATCATCTGGTTTATGATAAGGCTGATGATGCCATATCATCGGAGAATATTGAGAAACTTGACTTTTCTGGCAACGTTTTGATTTATATCTTTTGAATTTCAATGAAACAAACAATAAAACTTTGACGTTTTAATAAGGTTAAATTATAATAACAAACTTCTTTTGTTAATCAATGTACAGTGTGAACTTTGGCACACTTGGGAGCTTTTCCATATTTCTATTGAAAAAAATGTGCTATAATATGTCAGATATTTTCGTAAGTTCTAACCAGTTCTGTTGTATGCAGTACAGTGTACTCTTATGTATTCATATATACTCCAATAAATATTACGTATCTATAATAACGCATCAAAACACGTCCTTATTCCCATTTAGCGTAAGCTATACCAACATTCCAAATTAGTAAAAAAAAAAACAAAAAATCTTAAAACCCACACAACTCTACTAATTTTAATTCAATTACAGTCAAATATAGCTCATTTGACGCAAAATTAAATTTACTATAACAGTAGTGTACTAAAAAAAATCCTCAATATCGGATAATATCGCAAAAATGATGTCAAAGTTGAAAAAATAGAGAAAAAATAAAAAAATTCCGAATACTTCCGTCTACAGTCTCGTCAGTTGTCATTTCAGAAAAATTGTCAACACACTGTCAAAAAGGCTTGTTTTTGTTCTTTCGAACTAAAAAAGCAAATTCGAAATCGGATGGAAATTGGCGAAGTTAGGAGTGATTGTTCATATCAACCTACTGAAAAACGGTTTTATGGCCATAAAATGAGATTTTGGGGGTGTATTGGAAATTTCAACTATACCATTATTTTCAGTTTTTCATAAGCTACAACCCTCACCATGTCCGATCCAAAGTTTTTTTGCAACTTTTTTTTTTGTACCACAGTGTAATTGATGGCCATCATTAACACTGGCCGATACAGCTGCGATATTTTCTTCAGTTCGCACTCTACGTAAGCGTGTTGGTGGTTTGATGTCCAATAATGCGAATTTGGTTCTAAATTTAGTCACAATAGCTCAAATAGCCGCTTCAGTGGGTCGATTAAACTGGCCATAAAATGGAAGAAGCGCGCGATAAACTTTCTTAACAGAACACGCATTTTTATAATAAAATTCAATGATTTGCTCGTTGTAAGACGATTCATGGTCAAATTATAGATCAAACTGAAGATGTTTGACAGTGAAACAAAACACGAAACGTGCGTCAGCTTTTTAAACCAACTGTTTAAAAAGATAATAGCTAAAAAATCACCCGTTATATCTACATCATTGTACTTAACCGAAATTTGCTAATGAGAAAAAACACAAAATATTGTTTTTCTGTTTTGAAAGTTGTTACCCGTCGCACGGAGTAAGTAAAAAAATAATAATTGCTTTTTGCTTGTTTTTAGTTGTTAGTTGTGCCCGATGTCAGAATTAGGAATTGAAAGCTAGATAAAAAAATTCGATACAAAGAAGACAAGCTGCGATTATATTTTTAAGAAATTATTTTCTCAAAATGTTGATCCTTACATCCGTCGGATACATTCTTGGAATCCGGAGTAGTGATGTCGGGAAGCCATTAAGCTCGGAAATGATATTTTCTTTTAGTACTCATATAGTGCTGCTTTTAGTACTCATATAGACTTTACTTTCGAGGTAGCCCCATAAAGGAAAATCCGTTGGCTTAATATAGGGCAACCTGAATGGCCAAGATATGTCACCAAAACGGCTTACCAGTTTGTTAAGGAAGAAATCATGCAGTATCACCATGGTCTCTCTGGTCCTGTGCGGCATGACGCCATCTTGTTGAAACCATGTATGTGTACTAAAGTAAGGATGCTCTTTCATTATTGCCAGAATGACTCAGGATGCGCCGATAAGAAATACCGTTCACGGAAATTGCATTCCCACGGCGATTTTCAAAAAAATATGGTCCAATTATTCCACGCCAGACCATTAATTTGGCACTGTGATGTGGCGGTATTAAAGGTGGATGTTTTAGTAGTTGTCTCTATCCTTTAGGTGAACAATAATGACAATTTTGCTTATTTACACTGCCATTTAAATGAAAATGGGATTCACTCCAAAAGTTTTTACCGTACGAAATCACTCTAAATTTGTCTCGCAGCAATTGTTACGCAAACTGATTACTAAACTTGAACACTAAACTTTTGAAGAGATGAAATCTAAGATCCTTCTTAAATACATCAAGCATAATCCTTTATGGAAGTCCCAGGGCTACCGCTCTCTTGCGCACCGGATTGGCATCGATCTCATAGCGTCAAATTTAATATTTTCATTTGTTCTCGATGATGTGTTCGGTTTGCCACCGAAATTGTTACCTGAAATCTTTGCACCCAGGAACGAATCAATTATTCCCTTGGGGCATCATGTATACGTCGAATATTGTAACATGAACAAAATCTACTAGAACTTATAGAATTTATGGTAGTCGTAGACGGTAGGTGCGACGATGTAATCGAGATCGGGATGCACATTCATTTTTCAGGACATCTCGGTTATGTCTAGCCTTTTCTCAGCTCTTTCAAGGTTTTATTGAAAAGGTAAGGGTGCATTTAAATATATATTAATTTTCTGCATTGAATTTGACGTAATAAAAAAAACCATCGAGATAAATTTGCGCGATATAAAAAGGTTCTTTTTTAAACATTTATAATTTTTGCCGCATTTGCCCATGGGAAAAGTAGAAAGTTGCCAAAATATGTGCGTTCCGGCATGGCGTGCGGCACGCATCTAGCACCTTCGACTCAAATACACATAATCGATTTTGCTGTCAAATTCGTTCCCGCATCGGGCGGAACGGACCCATTGTGAGGGGCCTATAACGAAGCTAACGCGGTCCCCTTCTGTAAAACCTAATTCTGCCACCGGATACCCTGTAAGTTTATGTGTATAGTATAAAACCAATAATGCAATTGTTTCAACGTCTGTATCTGCTTATATATAGAGACAATAAAAATAAATGCATACATTAAATGTGTGAATCAAATAGATAAATTTGACAATAGTTGAAATTTACAAGCTAGTGCTTTTATTGCAGTTTTACCATGAGTTAATGTTTTTTTTTACAAACTTTTGGTCATTTTTAAAACTCAATAATTTTTCTTTCTTTATTCTTTTGGTGTCGTGCACGGCTTAGTGCCTTTGGCGACCTCCTCAATCGCCTCAAGGCAAAGATATACTCTGGTGTACACACACGCACACATATATCTACATTGGTATATCTACATGGGTATAAAATAGAAGATAAAAGCTGTAATTTATTGCATTTAATTGACCAGTTGGTAAAAGGATATTGATAACAACTCTATTTTGTCCGAGTATTACAAGTTTTATTGGCGGCCGCCGTAGCCGAATGGGTTGGTGCGTGCTTACCATTCGGAATTCAGAGTGAGGTCGTTGGTTCGAATTTCTGTGAAAGCAAAATTAATAAAAACATTTTTCTAATAGCGGTCGCCCCTCGGCAGACAATGGCAAACCTCCGAGTGTATTTCTGCCATGAAAAAGCTCCTCATAAAAATATCTGCCGTTCGGAGTCGGCTTGAAACTGTAGGTCCCTCCATTTGTGGAACAACATCAAGACGCACACCACAAATAGGAGGAGGAGCTCGGCCAAACACCTAACAGAAGTGTACGCGCCAACTATTTATTTTCTTTTTTTTATTACAAGTATAAAATCGTCAGTATACCTGAATACAAACGACTTACATATATGCCGCTTTTCGACAACATCCTAAGTACGACTAAAAATGAAAAAAAAATCCAAAATTATAATCAAGCAATGTACATAAGCAACTAGTAGTCCACGCCTTGGGCCACAGAGGTTTACTATAAAATAGGCGCTACAAATCACGAAATTAATTATAATTATTGAATTATTTGGATAATTTTTTTGGAACATTTTAAAACGATGGTCAGAGGAATGCAAACCAATAAGTGGTTATATAAACATGTAGCATAAAATGCATCCCTGTGGAACAGCCCTAAGCAAAGCACAATAAAAAGACACTGTCAATTATGTGACACTGCCAAACGCAAAAAATAAAAACGCAGTCAAACACAAAACATCTTTGCTTTGCCTGCTTATACCCGCTGAACGTAGCTCGGCACATTTAATGCATAAAAAGCTTTTCGGTGAAAAAGTGTCACTTTCGTTTCAAAAAGGTTGATTGTTTCTATAATAATTACCTAATTTGATTGGTGGAGAACCAAAGTAAACTTTTCAAAGTTTAACTACAAAGAAGAAATGTTTCAACCGATTGATTCGGTTTTGATTCGTGTTTTTGCGCATTGCCACGCCCCTTTTATAAACTGCTTGAAATTATGTCAAATTTAACCTTTCCGTGTGCGAATTATTGCATTACATACATATCTACATATTTCGAGACTTTATTTTATACCTTTAGCAGACCAGCAAGAAAACAGTTCAGAATTTCTGCTGCAAATGTACGGATCTTGAGTTCAGTTCGCTATATATACCTGGGTCCTTAGTATTTTTGCAAAGCAATATCAAAAAACAAACATGAAAAAATTTGATCCCTATATCCAGTAATAAAAAAATTATTTTAACATTGTTCTACTGAAATAATCGAAACGCTTCCTGAGCAAAAAATTGCTGAGCCTGGAGAGCAGTAAGAACTGAGGTATGGTAGGTAAGCACAAGAACAACGATATATCACACTTTTAGATCAGTATGTACATGCCTTGCAAAAATTCTTCAAGCTCAGAGGTGTACGGCGAAGTTTTATTTTTCTTGTAAGAAGGAAGGGTCTACTGTACACGTATAAAACATTGCAGTTGGTTCGACAATAATGCAGCATTAATCAGAAGAATGTGGGCCTGGGGCGTTAACCGCCACCTCGAAGACTGCTTAGGAATCGCTGTCGCTAACCAATTTATCCACGACAACCAGCTCTCTGGGTATAAGCAAATGATTGAATAAATTTCTAAATATATATAATTTTCAATATATAGAACACTCTAAATTCCTTCCTATCCTTTATGGATTTTTTATTCACGCCCAACAATATACCCATTCTGCTTAAGAAAATTCACCAGTCCTTTTTGTTTTTTTATAATTTTTGTATGTTGTAAGATTTTGTAAGAATATTCGTTTATGGGTATAATTAAAAGTAACCCAATTTAAAAGTACGTACATACTCAGTATTGCAATTAATGGCTTTGATGAAATTCTGAGAATAAAAAATGATGCAGAATAATTACGTGAAAACGGACGTGCAACATCTTGTGCCAGCCAGCGTGCAGCCTTTATTACAAAGCATCCGTCCATACTTGAGCTCCCACCGCAATTCCACTGTCATCGTTTTTCGCCAGCTGGCTTTCAGTGTGAGGCAAACTGAAATGTTACTCATCTCTTTAATGGCACATCAGCCATTATGGAATCGAGCACGTATCTGTTGCACTGTTGCACTCTTACTGACGATGCATAGGCAATGCTAAGAAATGCAGGGACTCTAGGTCATTACGCCATCTGCGAGCTGGGAAATGCAAATAACTGCAATAAATTGCAAACTCGCATCAATTATGCCGACCTAAGTGAAAATGCAAAAAGTTACGAAGATCTCACTTTATGCCTTACATATGGATATTAGCATTGCATATACATACGTACACATTGTTGGACACAGTGAAGAAACAATCAGGCAATAAAAAATTCATTAAAAACTATTCAAGCGCCTTTAGTTAGAATACGGTTCAATTACACTGATCGACAAGCTTTTTGCCACATGGATTCTGTTTCCCAATTATTACATTGCTACATACAACGTGAAGTCTAAAACAAACTAGACTGGCGTCATAAAAATGTTTTCGGTAGCACCATATTTTTAATGAGTTAGTTCGTTGGAAGTTCTGCTTTCTCCAAACTGGATAAAGAGGCAAAGCGAATGGGTCTGGTGGTAAACGAGGACAAAACGAAGTACCTCCTGTCTTCAAACAAACAGTCGGCGCACTCGCGTATCGGCACCCACGTCACTGTTGACAATTATAACTTCGAGGTTGTAAAAGACTTCGTTTATTTAGGAACCAGCATTAAGACCGATAACAATGTCAGCCTTGAAATCCAACGTAGAATCTCTCTTGCCAATAAGTGCTACTTTGGACTAAGTAAGCAATTGAGTAGTAAAGTCTTCTCTCGACGAACAAAACTAACACTCTACTCGAAGCAGAAGCTTGGACGATGACAACATCCGATGAAGCGACGCTTGAAGTCTTTGAGAGAAAGATTCTGCGGAAGATTTTTGGACCTTTGCACGTTGGAAACGGCGAATATCGCAGCCGATGCAACGATGAGCTGTGTGAGCTTTACGACGACATAGACATAACGCAGCGAATAAAAATCCAGCGGCTACGTTGGCTGGGTCATGTCGTCCAATGGAAATAAACGCTCCGACTTTGAAAATATTCGATGCGGTACCAGCTGGTGGTAGCAAAGGCCTCCTCTGCGTTGGAAAGGTCAGGTGGAGAAAGACTTGGCTTCACTTGGTGTGTCCAATTGGCGTCCAAAATCGCTTAAGCGGCTATCGCGCCAGTTAAGAAGAAGAGAGAAGTTCGTTGTAAGTTACATCCTTATCTGACTTCCAGTGAAAGCTTGGTGACATTCGGTTCAGTGGAAGCGAAGTTATTGCGTCTAAAGTGTCAGAATGTTTGTGTCATAGGTGTCAAAAATGAGTTTCAAACAAAGAGCTAATATTAAATTTTGTTTTAAAATCGGTAGAATGTTTACCGAAACATTTGAATTGATGGAAAAAGTTTATGGCGATGATTGTCTATCTCGTGACAGAGTTTATGAGTGGTTTCCATATTTCAGAGATGGTTGTGAGGACGTAAATGACAATGAACGTACGGGCAGCCCAAAATCAGTAATCATGGAGAACTCCATCGAAATGGTTTGTAACTTTATCAAAAATGAACCGAAATCATCGCTGAAATTCATGGAATCGGAGTTAAATATCTTAAAAACATGGATTTATCGCAAGGTCTGTGCACGTTTTATTCCGCACAAGTTAACTAAGGACCAAAAATTACTCAGAATTACACATTCGAAAGACCTCATTAAAGAGGCGAGAAAGGGCACTAACTTCCTTTACAACATTGTAACTAATGATGAAACGTGATTTTTCCAACATCAACCTGAAACTAAGCTTGAAAGTGCCAAATGGAAGACCCCAGATGAGCCACGATCCAAAAAAGGTCCGAAGAAATTAAAAATGAAGTCAATACTCATTTGTTTTTACGATTCCAGGGAATTGTCCACATGGAGTTCATGCTAATGGGGCAAACCGTCAATGCAATTTTCTATCTTGGCGTTTTAAAGCTTTTGTTGCATCGCATTCGTCGAATTCGCCCTGAATACTGCGAAGGAGGAAGCTGGTGCTTATTGCGTGATAATGCATCATCTAATCGATCCACTCTCGTGACTGATTTTTTGACTAAAAATCGCATTTTAACCATCTATCCCTCACTGTATTAATCTGATATGGCTCCCTGTGCCTTCTATCTATTCGTAAAATTGCATTTGGCGATGTAGGGAAAACGTTTTGCGTACGTAGAGCCCATACAAGAGGCTTGTACCGACATTCTGAAGGACATTCCGGTCAATGACCTGAAAAACTCTTCAGAAAAGCTTTTAGATCGCGCAAAACCGTGTACCAAGGCCACAGGGGACTATTTTGAATAAATAAATTTGAAGTTGTTAGAACAAAGCTCCTGTCGCTTCTATTTTAACTCAATCTTGCTTATTTTGTATGTATATATTGTATATGTATGTATATATATGCATATAATTGGCGTTTACATCTTTGTTGGGTATTTGGCCAAGGTTCTCCTCCTATTTCTATTCCACAAATGGATGGACCACAGTATTAAGCCGACTCCGAACTGCAGATATTTTTTATGAGGAGCGTTTTCATGGCAGAACTATACTCGAAGGTTTGCTATTGCCTGCAGAGGGGCGACCGCTTGCGGTTATATTTCGTCGTTTCTTAGAGCCTTCGCACACGGGTCGTATCGTCAGCGGCACTACATTATTTTTTATGTAGCGACGATGACGATACGCTTGCTTTTCCGCACGCAGTGCAACTAGTTATCGTGCAAATACGATTTGCCAATATGTCGAGCGATTAATATAAATTTATTTTATTCCATTATCTTCTCCACCGAAGGATAAGTAAAAGAAAAAGGGGCGCTGGGTGTATCCGTACATTAGGAATAATTCAAACAGCAGATTATTCATTGCCACAAGGCAGAAGAGGATGATTACAAATTTCATCCTTCTGCTAACGCAAATGATTATAAATTTCAGACATTTTACATAATGTATAAAAATGATTTTGTAGAAATTTTTAAGCCGACTATTCAAAAACAATATACTGTAATTACACTGGGAATCAAAAAAAAAAACTACAAGCGTACAGGATCATTGATGACTCTGTTATACGTCATGCTGCATGCTTGCTGTGACGACTACGAGTAGCTACGACCCGTATGGGGTTTGCCATTTGAACACAAGTGTGCGACAACGAAACGTATGCCTCGCGTTTATATTGTCGCACACGCTACAATGACGATGCGACCCGTTTGCGGAGGCTCTTAGTTGGTTGCTCGCTGCTTTAAGACGTCGAGGCATCAACTAATCACCAAATACAGGGTAGGCCATTTAAAGCGGGCCCATCTGGCAACCCTATAACTTTTGACAGGAACGTCAGATCGACTAATGACATAGCGCGTTGGAAGCGTCAGTCCAAGACAATTTTTACCATGGAGCAGTACACTCCAAAAGAACGCGCTGAAATAATTCAGCTTTACATCCAAAATAACTTCTCAATTGTGAAAACTCAACGTGCGTTTAAAAAAAAAAATAAAGTTAAAAGTGCGCCATCCAAAAGCACTTTACAGCGTTTATACGCAAAATTTATTAACCACGGTAGTCTCAGCAATACCAGCCACGCATCCAGACAACGTACACGACGTTCTGCTGAAAATATCGAGGCTGTACGAGCCAGTGTTGAGGAGGCTCCGCGAACATCGAGTTATCGTCGTTCTCAGGAATTAGGCATCGCCAGGACAACACTCAGGCGCATAATTCGCATCGATTTGAAAATGTTTCCGTACAAAATTCAAATGGCACAAAAACAATCGATTTTTTGAAGCCATTGTTCCCTGGAAGGTTGATTTCGAAAAATGGTGATTTTCCGTGGCCACCGAGATCACCAGATTTGACGCCACCGGACTTTTATTTGTGGGGTTATCTGAAATCCAAGGTATACATCAACAAGCCAAGGACTCTAACTCAACTTAAAAACAATATCCGACGCGAAATCGCCGCCATACCGGCCGAAATATTGGCCAAAACGATGGAAAACGCCGAAAAAAGGACACATTTGGCCATCAAGGCCAGAGGCAAACATTTGAAGGATATCATTTTCAAAAACTAGCTGGAACAAATCTCCTTGAATCAAAATAAATGATTTTTCATATCAACACAAAAAAAAATGTTTTTTTCAATGTTTTTTTTCAGAAACAAATGGGCCCGCTTTAAATGGCTTACCCTGTACTTTTGTACTTGAAAGAAAAATTTAGATAAAATAAAAATAAATCAGTCCAAAAGTGTAGGTGTGTAAATAAACTGTCTACTGCGCTCACTAAAACAATAAATAAAATACGTTAATTCGCACCTTCTCGTTAATTTAACTTACACCTATAAACTAAATTACACCTACAATTGGTTGCGATGCTAAATATTCGTAACTACTGGTCGAAGTGAAAATATGAATATGCAAATTTAGTATTAACACCTTTAAATAAATTAATTAAAAACAAGTACGCGGCTATGCCAAAAAGTTGAGATCAATAAAATCCGTCTTACCGTAAGTATACTCACACATATAAATATTCATCAGCGCTTCAATTGTATTTGTGCTCAGTTTGCATCATTCGTTCTAGAAAGCATCCAATTTTAATTAATAGGAAGCCTACCAAAATTCTTTTATTACAATGCACATTTGCCACGAATGCGAGAAATTAAACTTTTGATAAACCATTTGAAATCCGCACACGAATCAACAAAATTGTATGCAAATACAGCAAATTAGTCGAAATTCTTCTACAATAATTTATTGTCTTTTAGTAATTTATGAAATCGTTTAAATCACCTAGAACGGTAAAGAAAATCATACTCACTGATTAGCTGAATTCGTTGCCAAGAGAGATTATTGGGAACATTTAATTTACGCTTTATAAGAAATTATTAAAAATGTGCACATTTATATGTAGGTACACGAGTACTCAAATTCAAGTGTTTGCATGAATTACTTCATAGCATCAATATATATGGTACATGTATCCGAAAATATTGTTCTTCTTGTTATTGCTCTCTACTTGAACAGATAAGTAGTAGCAGAACAAGTGGCGCGAAAAGTGTTGCTATGGAAATTCCTTTACATGTTTAGATTGACACAAACTCAACAAATAATTACTTTTTTGAGGTGCAATGGGGCTCTCGAGCGTTGTGGATGCCTTGTTATCACTCCAAATATAGAAGTATTTCTTATTCCTCGCTCACGTTAAAAAGTTAGTTCAATTTTACTTTATTTCCAACCCATTCAACAAACATGCGAAAAAGCGATGCATCAACGACTTTAACTGCTACACCAGTTAGATTTTATGAGCCAACTTATCGACACTCATGCATTTTAAGAAACTTTTGGTTCATCCCCCTGTGGACGGATTAATGTAGACCTTCGCTTAATCCAAGTGGAACATTTTCCATGCACATTCCATCGAGAGAGCAGTGGACGGGGCGCTCCACTTGGCCTGTTTAACCTGTTCACGGATAGATCGAAGTTGGAAGGAAAGGTTGGCAGAGGAGTATTCTGTGAGGAGCTCCCCATCAGACTTAAATTCAGCATAACGGACCACTGCAGGGTGTTCCAAACAGAGGTAACCGCAATCAAAGAAGCAGCAGCTCACATGCAAACTGATTGTCAAACAAGTAAATATTTTCTCCGATAATCCAATCATATTAAACGGCCGAGGCCGTTGGTTGAATATTATCCATAAGAACTACAAGCCGTTTATGAGGCCTGTAATAGAATGTGAGAATAAAGTTCCGCGATTTACAACCGTTGCTTTCATCACAATTTGTTAGGTTATACATTAAAAGAGGTTATTATATTAAAAAATGTGTTTACTTGGACAGGAGGTCGAACAGAAAGCCCAAAAACATGCATTATTAAATTATCTTTATTTCGTTTCGTTTTACTGACTTTCAAAACATCCAAACTTGGATCATAATGTATACAAAATCATACAGTCTCTGCACTGAATGCCATGAGATCGCTTAACTGGCCATAATGAACTTTCAATGGCTTTAGTTCAAGGCAAAGCGAGTTATAGGAAAACAAAAGTGAAATGTTTAGGCACAAACTGAAACGGTAATGTTGTAAGCGAATTAAATTTCGCTATTTCGCTTGCTTAATTGCCATTTTGAATGTTCTATTTGCCATACAGCTCTACTCAAAAGTCAGTTATGAAATTAATGGGCAATACCCCTGTATGTGCGTCCGCTGTGTGAGGTGCATCCCAATTAAAAGGTATTATGCGCTTTAGCAATGTACATATCCGTAGCTGCCTCATAAAAGTGTGCCAAACACAATTTCAGTTCCAATGCAGAAAAATGCAATCAAGACAATTTTGTCGTGAATAATGAGCAACATGTTCGGACTTTTTGTTGTTGGTTGCACGTACATAAGTACGAGTAACTAAAATGTCATGCTGTTGGCACAACTGGTGTTGAGGTTATTGTTTCAACACGAATGGACACAATTCACTGAACGTATTGTATCAAAATGCCTGCCGCTATACAAATCGATCACACTCTACCACTCACACATTCTCATATCTTCCATTCGAACTTAATACAGCCCCACAAAAGAGCAAATACATTTCGTCGACGATAACATCGATGGCCCATTTTAGACGAGCATTTGTTTGAATTCGCTTTTACGTATATGTATATGTATGTTTGAGTATGAGGTGCTCAGGTGCTAGTGCATTTGCAATTGTTTGCATCGCTAGGGGGAGTACTTCCGTGCTTTAATATGTGACTTCAGCCCATAACGACTTGTTAAGCAGCTGTGCCTGCAGATGCGGATACACTGACGCTGCCGCTGCTGTAGGCGGGTACGGATGCGAAAGCTGCGCAAAGATTTTCATATCGCAATTAAAATGAACTTTTTGATGTCGTAGTTGCTTTGAATTTAAGAATCGTTCAGGCGAAAGAGACTTCAACACTTCCGTCCGAATATCATCATTGTAATGCAGAGAGGGCGTTTTAAATGGAATTATGTGATTGGTTGCAAATACTTTTGCACAAAACTGCTTGCGGGTTCATGGCAACCCGATCATTTTTAAACCGAGGGGTATACAAATTTTGTTCACATAACGGTTGTATGTAGCAGTATAAATGAATCGTGGTATACAATCTATAGACTCATACACATATCAAAATGCTCAGAATGATGAGAGAAGTCGATTCAGTCATGTGTGTCCGTCCGCCTGTCCCACACACGGCAACTCGAGCAACACACTTTCCTTTCCCAAGGCAGTTTGGAACTGAAAATTGGCAAAAGTGGTCAATAACCACATCCTCCTTCTATATAATAGTCATTTTCAAAAAAGGAAATAAAGCATGATTTATCAGCCATCATACGAGGTGTGCTAAAAAAATAAGGTGAATTTTTATTTTTCTCAAAATATGTTTATTTTTTCGTCAATTTCTCCTTCAAAGTATTCTCCATCTGAGGGAGTCTTGTGTCAACGTTTTTCCTATCTTCGAAGCAGTTCTGATAAGCACTTTTTGACATGCCCTTGAGCTCTCTCAGCGATTCGTTTTTTATCTCCTCAATCGTCGCAAAACGTCGTCCTTTCATGGGTCGCTTCAATCTTGGGAACAGGAAAAAGTCACAGGGGGCCAAATCTTTTGAATACGGGGTGAGTGAGCAGGTGCATTATCATGATGCAAAAGCCATGTATTTTTTTCTAAATACAATTCCAAGCGTTTTTTCGTATTGTTTTACGCAAAAGGCGCATAACTTCAAGGTAATACTTCTTATTTACAGTACGACTTGCGGTAAGAACTCCTAATGCTCTACGCTATGGTAATCGAAGAAAACAATGAGCAAAACCTTGACATTTGATCGAACTTGGCGTTCTTTTTTTGGTCTTGACTCTCCTGGACTCTTTCATTGGGACGATTGGGTTTTGGTTTCGATGTCATAACCATATACCCATGATTCGTCACCAGTTATAACCCTTTTAAGCAAATCTGGATCATCGTTGACGTCATTCAACAATTCTTGAGAGAAGCTCATGCGACGTTGTTTTTGGACAAAATTCAGCAGTTTCGGAGCGAACTACGCTGCCACACGCTTCATGCCCAAAATCTCCGAAAAGATTGCATGGCATGCAACCGATATGCCGATATGCCGACATCCTCAGTAACTCCTCTAATTGTGATTCAACGATTCTCAATAACACTTTTTTTCACTTTCTCAACATTTTCATAGGCTGTTGATGTGCTGGAGCATCCAGAGCGTCGTCGTTCACATCTTCTCGACCTTCTGTGAAAACCTTGTACTTCTTTAAAAAAAAAATTTTTGACTCAGAGTACTCTCACCGTATGGCAAGTGTTTGGAGTACTTAATTCCATTTTTTACACAAAATTTGATGCAACTTCTTTGATCCATTTTTTACAGCAGAAACATCATTTGTTTTATTTATGCCTTTCGTCTCTTCGATATGAGTGTACCAACTTAAAAAAAATAGTAATCGAAATTCGAATGTACGTAGCCCGTATATGAAGCAAACAGAAATATATTGAAAGAAAAATTTTTGCGAAATGAACGGCGCCACGCTCATTTAGATCCGACATAAATATTACTGAGATCGGACAAAAGCCGTGGCTACTTTTTATATGTTAAGACGAAATTTCATTTCTGATTGTTTATGAGCTTGTTTGTTTTAAAAAATTAATAATCAGTCCAAATTAAATTTTATTAAGTAAAGTAAGTAAAGTTCGGGCTGGACTAAATTTAGCAGATTCTTCAATTTCAATTTTTTGCAGTTGTGAAAAGTTGATTAAAAACCAACACGCTTTCTCATACCGCCTCGATTCCTTCCTTCCCGGAACAACTGCCAGTAGGCGTTCAAAGAATTAGAATTATGTTTCTTAGTAAGTTTGCCATATCATTCTTACCTAGCCATCGCTTGAAATTTGCAAAATTTACGCCATCTTCAGTAAATCTATCCCTTCAAATGTTTGCGATTTTTTACAGTTAAATTTGGCGTTAAAAATGAATACAATGACTTGGATTTGCCCGTGTTGCTACAAAGTTGGTACCAAAGACCTGAATTTCATGCAAAACCGGGACCCGTTGATATTGTCAAAGAACCCAATACAATATTCATCAAATGCATCGCTACTGGAGACGAGATGTAGGTTAATGAGTCCGACACGACAAGTCGTTTTATTATTTGGGTGTTATAAGATGTTTGCGTGAGGCAATTGGCCAAGAAAGAAAGGATTTATTTGAAAACAACCAGTGGATTTTGTGTCATGATAACGCACCGTCAGAAATGTTTAATGAGACATAACGCATTACCCATAACAAAGATTAAAAATGTGTGTTAAGTATAAATTAGCTTTTGTATAATAATAAATAATAAAAATGAAGATGATTTGAAAAATCATAGCAAAGCCCCATTTGACTCCCATATGATTGAGCCTCTTCTAATACCACATGGAGATTTCGAAGACATTATACAAGGCATTATACGAAATTGTCATATAGACAAACAGAGTTGTTTGCTTCTGCATTTAATCAGTAGAAACTTCACGCAATCGTAATGATGATCCAGAAGTCCACAAACAGCCATTTAAAATAATCTCGGGCAGCGACGAATTTTTTTATTGCGTTAATGTATCGAATACAAATTTTACAGTAGCCTATTCTTCCAAGCATATTTTTTTCGTAAATTTCTGAGCTATCTCACCAAATTTCTGTCATATAACCAATCTTATTTTAGCTACATCACTCCGAATAATAGACTATTTACAATAAGTATGATAAGTAGGTAGCTTATTGTACCTATTTTTTAGAATATAGTGAGAACAGCGAACGAGTGATGGAGTAATGAAACCACCTGCAGAATTGCCTCGCAATCTCAATTCTAAACACATTTAATAGAATCGTCAAAGTTAAGAATAGTTGAACAAATATAAATCTAGTCTTAGCACACTAATTTCATTCATAATAGGGCACTGTCTAATAGGTAGACCTCTGTATAGAGAAGGAAGACATGAATTCATACCTTCTGTGACACTGTCCCGCTCAATCTAGATGCAGATTTAGTATTTTTGGTAGATCATTTTGCACGATGGAAATCCGTGCCCTTCTTAAGTTTCTGAACGTTTCATATTGGTTTTAGAAGAGATAAGGACAAGTTCACGATGCTGGGAACTTGTTTATTTTTTATTTGCGCTTGTATTGGGTATGGGAATGAGTTTCCGTCCTTTCTTAGCCAAAGTTACGATTTATGTAAGCAATCAAATAATACATAATATTATTTTAAGTATTTGCCATTAGAAGCTACAACTTTACTCCACCTTTTAGGCAGCATTCGGGTTCATCTGACGAAAAATTTGAGTTCTTTTGACTTGATTAATTCATTGAGCCAATTTGCGATGCTCTCGGAAGAAGTGAACCGCTCTCCAATAAGGGCTGACTGCATTGATCGGAACAGATGGTAATCCGAAGCTGCAATATCTGGGTTACACGGCGGGTGGGACAAGATTTTCTGTGAGAGCTCGATTCAAACGCATTAGCTACAGCCGGTAACGATCGCCAGTAATGGCATCAGATGGTTAAAGAAGTGCACACCCTTCTGATCTCACCAGGTGCACAACATAACTTTTGAAGGGTGAATATTTTTTTCGCTGTCGATGGGCCTGTTTCACCTAGCTCCAACTTTTTCGACGCTTAGGGTTATCATAACGAGCAGAAAACCTTTTATTTTCTGCCGTTCAAGATGCATCTCACTCGTCTCTCGAGGTGATGATGATGTGGCACCCAGTTACCTGCTTTCTGGACCATTCCCATCGCGTGCAAACGTTTACCGACGGTTGATCTGTCATCTGGCACTTTTCTTTAAAAGGTATTAATGAAGCATGACTTCCCGCAAATGCTTGACACTTCAAACGAGTGTAACCTACTGCGATCGAGGCCTCGCATATACACCTTCAAGTCCCCAGTATATTATTAGAGCGAACACAAAAATAGTATCAGCAGGGATACCTCTTTTACGAGGGCGGAAACTTGTTCCCATACACAATACTTACACTCATTATTTACACCATCCGGACAACAGGATAGCTCTGTAGTGCTCTTGAGCGCATACATAGCTGCCCATCCCTTACACTATATGTTTTTATTTTATTTTTAAATTTCTTGGTTTGCTCATCAGTAGCTATCATATTATATCAAAAATTACCTTTTAACGAATAAAATTCAATAAGAAATAATTTTTTTAGTCGTGTTATTTGAAGTATATGTGGTTTACATAAATATTTGGGTAGTGACCTTTTTGTTTGGAACTATTTGTCTACATTACTTGCAACCACGAGAAGGTAGAAAATTTCCACTTATTTTTATTGGTCTAACTATAATATATACCATATTTGTGTCTACTAGCAAACGCCAATTCACTCGTCCCTCCTGTACCACTTTCTCAGTACTCGTCTATTCTTCGTCTTTGTATTACCGTCCTCACTCCCCTAAATTAAATAGTGAACAATTGGGCAACACTCCTACGAACCAAGTTATGCTAATCGCAGAACTACGACAATTTTACATACATAGTGAATGAAAGCAAACATTTACCTTTGAAAAATTCTTGATTTTCGCACGTGACCAAGGTTGGCAAACCTAAACATGAGCCAATTTAAATTTCCAATAACATATTGCGAAGTGTGTTAAATGGTTTTTATGGCATTTTTAAAAGGTGAATCAACACTTATTTTATTTACATATAAATATCTCTATTTAACATCCAATTTCTTCATATAATCGAAGTTAAATCGTTTTTTATGCCTCTAACGGAGTGGGTTTAAACACTCCATCAACAAACATAACCCTTTTCACGTAATAGGTTTTATGTGTTTGAGAAGGGATAGCAAAGAATGCTTGGGATATGTTTATTTTAGCAGAAAGTGACAGTTTTTTCATTAAATGGTTCTCAATTCTTTGTTGATTGATATATTTACTTGGGTCTAATTTGACCAATTTTTTTATCGATTACGCCAAAGCCTTGATGCATAAATACATGTATATTATGTGACTGTGTGTATAGCTGGGGCTGTGTGATGTTGATTTGTGTACCAAAAATGCCAAGTAGACGGATGACACAAACGAGATGTTTAACCTTTTCGTGAATAATTCTGGTCTTCTGCATACAAAAATAAAAATTAATAGTTATTCGAAATTATTGGCTAAACAGCTACGAGGGCCGCTGCACGCGATTGTGGCTTCGAAGAAATTAATTAGCACAGACTTAGCTCGTAGTGATGACTTGGTTTTAACAAATTTTAAAAAAGGTGGTTGTGAAAAAAATTGCCTGGAGATGAAGAGCTTAAGGCGGCATTAAGCGCACATTTTTCGGACGACAAGGAAGAATATTTTTTTAGAGGGCATTGTAAAAGATATCTCAAATAATAGTTTATTGAGTTTATTAATTGAAGTTATGGATTATATTGAAAAAGAAAATATATTGCATTTAGTGTGAGTTGTAATACATTGATATATTTTTCGGAATACATTGAACGCCGTTTGTGCGTATAGCTTTTTCCATTTTGCTCATATTTTATGACCTATCATTTAACAATAAGTTTACGAAAGTTTGTATAAGCACACGTATTCGTCTACGCAAGGGTATTAAATATTTGAGAGATAAATAAAGGCATATGTATAATAATGAGAGGAGTCAACAAAAACATATATGTTCTCCCATCCGCCCGTGTACATCGTGTAAAAATGTGTGTATTTCAATGAAACTTAGTTTGGTTGTGAAAATAAGCAAAATCGCCGCCCACATAATGGTAATGTTCAAAAACGAAAACAAAGTGATACATTTTTTATAAATGAAGCAGACAGAAATACGTCGATAGAAAAATGATGAAAATGGGCACTCGCATACCCATTTTTCGGTATCTGCGTGCATCTCGATGACATCTTCATAAAACTCCTCCAACTTTCCAACCTTCCAACACTCAACAATCATTCCTTGCATCCAGGGTAAAAATTATTGAGATCATAAAAACCACGACCACTTTTTATATCATCTTCATCCATCTGTAATACTGACTCGGTGTGAACTTTAGGTTCATCAACGGTTTTCTTCCGTTTAAGTTAGTCGAGAACTTCCATATTCCAGTTCTTTACTTTTAATTTATTCAGGTCTTCGGTGATGTTTTTCAGTCACGCCAATTTGGGTCTGACTTTGTTTCTCAAGATAATTGGGTTATAGTTTATTATTTTTTTTTGGGGTCGCGGCTCTTCCATACGCCGTTGCATACGAGTAGGTCAACTAGTTTTTTATCATACCGTTTTCGGTACTCGCCGTCGTCATCTCGTATGGACCAAACATTTTTCTCTCCACTTTTTATTAATTAAAACTAAATTTTCGTCCGCTGATGTTGCAAACTACAGCTCATAATATTTATACCACATTCCTTATGAGTCTGTTTGATCGGTCTAGACCGATTTTAGCGCTCTCAAACTTCTCTCCATATGTAGAGGTTTTAAATTGATGGCTGAATTTTTTATGAAATTTAAAGATTTTAAAATTTAGTAATTTTTTAGTACCTCAACAGTCAGAGTGGCGATTTGCACCTCTAGCGTCAGTGACTTCTCAATTTTCGTTCGAACAAAGCACATCTTTGAATTGCCTTTTCAAATACTTCCTTTGGTATTTTCTTTATGTGCCATTTAAACGACCGCTCAGCCTGAGGTTCTCTTTTAGTTTTGACATGAAGCCATGCACCGCTATATGTATACCTTTGTGCATATGTGTGTATGTATCAATTGTGCGTTTTTCAAGAACAGTATTTATTTTGCCTCAAGTTAAAATGTCATCTAATTAACTGAAAAATTTCTTATGTGCAAACTCAATCAAAATAAAGGTAGAGTGTACCACGAGATATTTGGCTTTTGTAGAAATTGTTCTCCACAATTTCGCCATTATTTTGTAAAGGTAATTTAATTTACCGTAACTGAGGTATACCATCTGCCTTTCGGAGGCGGTACAAAAACCTGAGATCCCTCCATTTGTCGAACAATATCAGAACGCGCAACACAAATTATTGGAGGAGGCCAGCCAAACGCAGGATGTACTCACCTGTAGTATGAAGTACGTATGAAGTATCCTATTACATATCTACAGCTGCAGAACTAAGACGATATTGTACACATTATGTCCTAAAAGCCATCTGCGAACGTTAGTAAGCTTTGTGAATTTAGCTGCCGAATTGACAAAGCCCACGAATTTGGCAACAAAGCAACAGAAGCACCATTAACAAAGCCCATTGTCGCTCAAAGCATAATAGACCAACGAACAATGGTATCCATTTCAGCCACCTTCTAGTGCATTTAGTACTTTCTTAGCGTATAATCCTAATGACCACAAGCCACAATTTCACAATTTCCTTCGGATCACACTTGTCGGATATTCAACCATCAGCATCATGTATTTGTATATGTGTAGGTATGTATGTATATGCTTCATCACCACCACTTAGCTATTTTGTATCGCTTAAGGCAGATTGCTTTCAATTCAGATGTACACAAGTTTCTTCACGAAAATGTATGGTTGTGTGTAAGTACTCACTTTTTATTCATATTTTATAATGGCATAAAGATGAAAATCGCTTTTGCTAGGGAAAACGGGTCCCTCCTATATATGTATTTTTCTGGCGGAAGGCAATACTTTTGAGTCAGAACTTGCAACATTTCACGAGCTGACAATGACCTGAATTGGCACATTTTGTAAAGGAGTCCACTGGTTCGCTTATATGGCGCATATATGTAAGTATATTTAATATATATTATTACACATAGATGCGCCACCCTCAAATATTTAAACCCCGTTTTGGTTGTGCCGTTCGATTACACCGATTTGTAGTAAATAACTTCTTTTAGTGCAAACCATTTTTTAATAAATAACGTTTTTCATGGTATCTGACATATAGATCAAAATATGAAAACCAGTACATCTCTAAAACCAATTAAGCTAGGGTACCGGAACTTGGCATGAAGGCATAAATTGTATATACCGTATTTATGGTGAAAATAATAGGTATTAGAAAAGGAAGCATTGCACCTCCAATATAAACTGAAATTTTGAAATAGCAGCCAAAAAAGCTACAGTTACACAAATTGCCAATACCTGTCTTATGGTGAAAGGTGATAGATATCAAGTGACTTAAAGTGAGACCTTTGCATCGCAAAGTCAAGATGAATACTTCTAGAAAGCCGATTAAACTCTTGAAATCGTCTTGCAAGAGGGGTAAATCAAATTAAGGTAATTAGATCTGAGAACATTGACTTTCAAGGCGTAAAGGTTGAAGAGCAAAACGTGCAAACTTGCGTTGAACTCTTTCAATTCTAAGGGAATTCGGATTCCAGATGACGGAGGCATACTTCCACTTCGAACGGACTAAAGTATTATATACGATTGTTTCAGTGTATGGATCTCTAAAATCCCTAGAAAGCGTAGTAAAAAAGATAAGTTGGCATATAGATAAGGAAAGTAAAAAAGGAATCAAAAGTACCACCATGATCACGAATTTCGTTTTCTGAGACAAGAGGTACATTTCAAACATAATACGGTAAGGAAAGGAAATTCTTGGCTTTGAAAAACGTCATGTGATAACATTTACTAGTATTAGGATATAGTTTGTTTTGCAGATCTTTCTGTAACAACATTGCATCTGATAGACAGGAGATTCTGCGAAACAGCTTGAAAACGTCTGCAGAGAGTAAATATTTCGAATGCTTGAAATAAAAACCAACGTCATTAATGGAAACTATAAACAAAGCAGGACCAAGAATGTTTCCTTGTGGTATTCCAGAAGTTGACAAAAACGTGTGAGATTTAGTATACCCCATTTCAACAAATGAGATTTTATTTGGCAGGTATGATTTCAGCCATAAAAGCCTAGGTTTTCAAGTTTCCAGAAGGGAACTTCGTGCGAGACCGTGTCGAATGCTTTCAAAAAATGGCGTCAGCTTGAGACCAACTATTAAACTCAGAAACTCAGAACTGAGAAAAAACAACTACATTTGTAAAAGCAGTCGCCCATCAACAAATCCTTGCTGACAAGGATCAAATAATCCTTTGATAGCAAATTCTATCTTATTCTTGACCACTTTCTCAAAATGGTTTGAACAAGTCGAAAATTTAAATATAAGTCTTAACATAAAAAGTGAATAACTACAATAACTGAAAAAAGGCATTCCATCAATGTTTCTTTTGAAAAAGGTCAATAAAGATGAAATACCATTAATAATATCTTGTTCAGTTAACGACACCGACTCAATGTCTACGGTGTTGGGTGTATGAACACAAAAATCATAGTTGGTGTTTTCTGAGTCCAGTATTTGGATTTGAAAAAGTCAGCAAAAAGGTTTGAATATTAGAATATCCGTTTTTCGAATTGATATATTTTCAGAAAATCATTGGGTTTCCTTTTAATTCTACTTCGCACCAAGAAATATATTTATTATACCCAACTTTGTTTATTTTATTTCTCAACTTTTCCAACGAGTTACTTGGTCCATTCGATTAGTCGCATTTGCGACTACTTATTCCAATAAATCTGGCTGTATGTCGTCAATGCTGGCTTAAATATTACAATAAATCGGTTGCTAAGCACGCTGTATGGCAAATTACGCTATTTTGTTGGAACCAAATGTCGACGATTAGTTCTTGTAAACAAAAATTAAAGCAGCATAACTCGATAGCGCCCGCCATTCACTGTAACGACAGCTCCCTCCTCATTTCGAAAGAAATAAGGGCCGATGATGCCGCCAACATGTAAACCGCAAGTAAAATGAATGAAGTGCTCTACGATTTTTCCAGATTTAGTTTCCACTTCATGCAAAAAAAATACCGCCTTGATATTGATAAAGGCATGAGGCTAAACTCCGGCCAAGGCTAAAGGAGGAGATGAGATGTGAATACGCAGTCCAGACATCAGTCGAGTGAGTGAAGAACTCCAATGGAACCAAGACCAACAAAACCACGACAAACAATTGCACACCACGAATTTTTACCAGAGGGTCAGATATATCATCTTCTTAATTGGCACGATAATCGCTTGAGCGATTTTGGCCGAGTTTAACAAAGCGCGCTAATCGTTTGGCAAACAGCTCCGATGGCTATTTCGAGAGGAAGGTAATAATATCACTTTTGAGAAATAAACTTGTGTTTGAATTTTTTGAATATAATTCGGGAATTTTTTTTATCAAGGTATATATCGTCCCCTTAGTATAACAATAGTCTATGTGCTCATAGGCTATTATTTTTTTATTGAATTTTTGGTTTCTCCATCGTCGATTTTATATGTGGTCAAAATTTTGTCAAATTCTAGTTCCACAAAGTGGGTCAAAACGTCAGTCAAAAAATAATAAATATTTACAAACATAACGAGATTTGAGTGAGAGCTACTTTCGACAAAAAGTTTTAAATTCATTTTCTCAAAACATCAAAAAATATATAGGCTATTTTAATACTAAGGGGACGATATGTTTGTAATATTTTTGAGATCATCTCAATTTAGTAGTATAGAAGTCACGTTCTCAACCGATGTCAAGTATCATACCTCTGCTTAATTCTAAACGCCGAGGATTGATTTCCGAATGCTATCACTGTTCGATCAGTCTGCTAACTGGGTATAGGTGTATGCAACTGTATGTACATATATAAAAAAGGAGTAAAGAAGACGCAAATAATAATACATGCAGTACAATAATGGGCTGGTCCTTGGAAATGCTTCCGTCAGGCTTCTTCTTCAACTTATTCTGTGCGTCTTGATGTTGTTCTAAGTATATAGGGCTTTACAGATTCATGCGGCTTCTGGAGAAAAATGATTTTTTCGAAAAAAATTTTCATGACAAAAATAAATTCAGAAATTTTCATTGCTTACCGAGCGCCAGTCATTGTCAGTACAATTCTTTGTGTTCGTAAACAGGCTGTGCACTGGAAACGGGTACTTATAAATACATGCGATTTTGCGGCTCACATAATTTTAGAGTGTCATCGAATAGGCTTCATCTTTAGATAGGATTACATACATATATCTAATAATAAAATGAGTTCAAGCAGCAGGCCCCTTTCTTCTGATTGTATTCGTGAGCTTTCATTAAACTTACCTCTGTTGAGTTTCAGGAACACATATTGATGTAAAAAAATTGACTGCTACCGAAAACAATGAGTCTTTATGCAAGCTCTGCTGATATCTCCAAACTAAGCGGTTTGATAGGGAGTCGGATCCAGTCAGAACAGTATTCATTGCAACTAAGCTCACACAGTTCTCTGATCACTGCGGTATCTACCAGGTTCTACTAACAGTAGTAATAGAAGCATCTTTTTATAGGTATGAAAATTACCCCGTGTTAAAGCACTTATCAACAGCTTTCATTTGATATCCATATTGTACAAACACATTCTAGGGTCCACGTTTTGGTCTCTATCTCGAGACCCTAGTCACGGAGCGGATGGAAATACTCTGAACTAAAGCATTCACTAACAGCTTCCATTTGATACCCATATTGTACATACACGTCCGAAGGTTACCCGGGTCCACGTTTTGACCTATATCTCGAGACCCTATATACCAATAGGTATCCAAACTATACGGAAACCATCTGCAATACCTCCTTAACAATGTGTGTAAGTTTGGTTTAATTCGGTGCAAAGACACGGCGGGTCCAGACCCTAGTCATCAATAGGTATGAAAATTACCCCGTATTAAAGCACTTATCAACAGCTTTCATTTGATACACATATTGTACATACACAACCAAAGGTTACCCGGGTCCACGTTTTGACCTATATCTCGAGACCCCAGTAACGGAGCGGCATGAAAAATACTCTGTACTAAAGCATTCACCAACAGCTTCAATTTGATATCCATATTGTACAAACACATTCTAGGGTCCACGTTTTGGTCTCTATCTCGAGACCCTAGTCACGGAGCGGTATGAAAAATATTTTGAACTAAAGCATTCACCAACAGCTTCCATTTGATACCCATATTGTACATACACATCCGAAGGTTACCCGGGTCCACGTTTTGATGCTGTTTTGAGGATTTTCCGGGTAATTATTCGAATTTTTCTCACCTTTTAAACCTTCCCTAGACCTCCACGAATAATTCAAGACCAAGATAAGATAAATCCGTTCAGCCGTTCTCGAGCTTTAGCGAGACTAACGAACAGCAATTCATTTTTATATATATAGATTATTTTAACTTGCATAACTGTTATATGTACACAAATGCAGCATAAAGGAATCGACAAGTCGGGGTGACATCTTTGGTATAAATAATGTAAAATTGTTCATACGTGGTAAAAGTTTTAATATTTTCTTGTTTGCCAGCCCAAATTAAATAAATTGTACGTAGATGTGAACCCTTTGGTCTGAACCGAATATTAGCACAACCAAAATGCAATTAAGATGTTTTATTTAACCAGTAATTTGAGAGCAATCAAATCGAATCAATTGAAATTTATTGTAATAGGAAGGTACTTGCAATCAAATTGATTCCAATCGATGAATTATTGTTGATTACAGGTAATATTCACAAATAGAGCCATCAATTTTGATTACTAAGCTAGTAGCACAGTCACTGATTGCTAAAAAACAATATTGTAGCTCTTCACAGATGTGCTAAGGAGTAAGTACTATATTCTGCAACTGTATGTTTTCTCATTGCAGCTATTTGGTTCCATGCAAAATGCATTTTATATGGAATGAGGTATAATCTATATATATAAAAATGAATTGCTGTTCGTTAGTCTCGCTAAAACTCGAGAACGGCTGAACGGATTTATCTTATCTTGGTCTTGAATTATTCGTGGAGGTCTAGGGAAGGTTTAAAAGGTGAGAAAAATTCGAATAAAGATATAGGTCAAAACGTGGACCCGGGTAACCTTCGGACGTGTATGTACAATATGGGTATCAAATGAAAGCTGTTGATAAGTGCTTTAATACGGGGTAATTTTCATACCTATTGATGAGTAGGGTCTCGAAATATATGCCAAAACGTGGACCCGCCGTGTCTTTGAACCGAATTAAACCAAACTTACACACATTGTTAAGTAGGTATTGAAGATGATTTCCGTATAGTTTGAATATCTATTGGTAGATAGGGTCTCGAGATATAGGTCAAAACGTGGACCCGGGTAACCTTCGGACGTGTATGTACAATATGGGTATCAAATGGAAGCTGTTGGTAAGTGCTTTAATACGGGGTAATTTTCATACCTATTGATGAGTAGGGTCTCGAAATATATGCCAAAACGTGGACCCGCCGTGTCTTTGAACCGAATTAAACCAAACTTACACACATTGTTAAGTAGGTATGGAAGATGACTTCCGTATAGTTTGAATATCTATTGGTAGATAGGGTCTCGAGATATAGGTCAAAACGTGGACCCGGGTAACCTTCGGACGTGTATGTACAATATGGGTATCAAATGAAAGCTGTTGATAAGTGCTTTAATACGGGGTAATTTTCATACCTATTGATGACTAGGGTCTCGAAATATATGCCAAAACGTGGACCCGCCGTGTCTTTGCACCGAATTAAACCAAACTTATGCACATTGTTAAGTAAGTATTGAAAATGGGTTTCGTAAAGTTTGGTTGTAATTCGGAGCAGTGGCAACGGGTACAGCGTTCTTTTGAGCCAGCCATAATGTCGCTTTCTTTTTTAACGCTTGGGGCGGAACTGAACTGTCAAATTGACAGTGTGAGTTACAATGTGTCAATATTTCTTTCTGATTTGGATGCCATAAGGAAAAAACGTAAGTGCAACATGTAAAAATTGTTTGTGAATTTTTTTGGAGTGGATTTTGGAACAGTGAATTATTTCTTACGAAATTTGAGAATTTAATGTGAAATCCGAATGAAATTATGTATTCGTGGAAAAAAAAATTTTTTTCGTTTTTTTTCTTTGAAAAATATAAATGGATAATGGTTAAAAAAGCTCCAATGCTTAATAAAACATATAAATTGAAACGAAAAATTCATGGATGATCAGGAAAAAAAGACGATTGTTTATTCATATGCGTTGATTTGAAATTTAAAAACAATCTTCTTTTTTCCTGATTTTCAATTTATATTTTATATTTACTCAAAAACAAATAGAAAAACAAAAAATATTGTTTATGCCAAAGCGCTTGAATAAAGAATAAAGAAATAAATAATATGAAAACCATATATTTTCTGTTCTAAACCATATCTATTCTATTTTAGTGTGCCCAGCGAAGGGGGCCGGGTTTGCTAGTATTTTATATTTGTGTTGTAAAATGGTTCATTATTTCTCTTTTAAAATGTGTTTTATCTATCCATAGTTTTACCAGAAATTTTCTTTTTAGAAAAATGCAATGATATGGATAAGGTAAAAAAATTGTTGTCTCCAAAATACCACTCTGTCTCGGCGATGATTTCCTCGTTTGAACTAAATTTTTTTTCATAGATGGCAAAGCGTCCCCATAGACAGCATCTAACTTTGCTTTTATCTCTTATCGCATCTTAGCGAAAATCACGAAACTCGCCTTACTCGAATAGCTGCCAAATCCAAACCAACCTATCAATGAGTCTGAAATTTGTTTTACCGTCGTTTGATAGATAACACCACACGATGCTAATACCAACTTCACTCAAGAGCGCCTGCTCAGAATACTGGCGCCTAATAATGCTCAGAATACTGGCTTTCTATTAGTCAGTCGTAGCTGATTTCTCCGGAGCAGAAAGTAGACCAAAGAGGTCGAATCTTACACAGAATAAGCTAATTCATGCCCTTCAAAAGCACGTTGCAATAAAAAGCTTAGTTCATACACCGTGTGACCAGAAGCAATTAGTTCCAAGACGATCTAGAATTTTGTAGAAGACCAGACAGCTTTTAGACAAGTTATCTAATTTAAAGAAGCAAATATGCTTATAAAAAATTATAGTAAAAATAATAATAACTTTTTATTTATAGTACTAAAGTACCATTACATGGCAATCACAGAATATAAATTTTCCCCTATTTCTACATGTACATTTGATACTGGTATGAATATCCAGTACTAACAAATTTATTTGAGCATTGGCTGCCGAGGCCATCATTTCCATATATGCAGAAAAAGTATGCACGTACGAAACCTGCACCCGGAAAAAGGCAATGCATATGTCTTTAAAGCACACAGCAAAACAAACAAATCTCGATTAAACACAAACCATCTTGCCGACACAGAGTTTCTGTTGTAACTATAATATTTTATTTTAAATATTTTCTTTTGCTTGTGGGGCAAAAAGTAGGATCACAAACTACATTGAAGTTACTAAAGGGTTCTCCAGTAAAGAAATGTTGAAATGGAACAAAACATATATGTGAGGGAGATTCTAACTTGTTTTTCATATGCAAACTCCTGTGATTTGAGAAACCCCCACAAGAAAAAGCTTAGCCAGGCCAAATCCCACAAAATCCAATCGGAGTGAAATCGTCCATGCAGAATATCCATCACGGCATGTCATGCGCGTCCGTATCGTTCAATAAAAGGCAACAGAAATTGATTGCTATTGATTTGTAGCAATCGCCCTTTACGGTGATGGCCGCATCAAAGTTGTTTTCGGACAGTACAAGCCAATGGCGGTACCATAAGTTCAAAATTCACCTCAAATAATAAGTTTTTGTAATATACGAGGTGTGTTCAAAAAGTATGACGAATTTTGTGTTTCTTCAAAAATTATTTATTTATTCACTAATATCTATTTTGTCCCCTTCAAAGTAATCCCCATTTATGCATTTGTGCCAACGTTTTTTCTAATCTTCGAAGCACTTCAAAAAATCATTTTTTTTATCCTGTTCAGCTCCTCCTTCGATGACGTCTTTATCTCGTCAATCATAGCGTGGCGTCGTCCTTTCATGGACCTCATCAGTTTCGGCAACAAGAAAAAGTAACAGGGGCCAGATCTATGGAATACGGTGGTGTAAGAAAATGTATTTCCGAGACGCCCAGCTTGCTGTACAGCAGTCTCAAACATCATTAATGGTGAATAATGCACAAAATTCGTAACTGCTGGTACCATATTCCTATCAGTCCGAAAATCTTGAAGAAGGCTTTTTTTATAGAAAAACCATCAAAACTTAGTTGACAAGAGCTGGAGAATCAGTGGATGCAATTTCTGACGCGATGCACATCTATTTATAATATTTAAGCTCAGTAGGTGGGGTTGATGAGAATGGTTTGGAAATCTAGAGAGATTTAAAAGTTTTTTGGGCAATAAATGAAATGATTTAAAAGTTAAATTTCCTAATCCATATAACATTGCATTCAAATATTAATTTGCGGAAAAGAAAGAAATCCATTTTTTTTTTATTTTATGCAAGTGGCCTAAAATTGTTTTATGATCGATCTTTAGCTCCTGGTTGCTACGACTACTAGCATGCCGGTCAACTTCGACTATTTCTGTGATTTTATCGACATTTTCGACGACTGGCTTCCCTTTGCCATGTGCATCTTTCACATCCAAATGCGTGAACAGAATCGACGAAATCAAAATTGCACGTAATCAGCTGTTAAAGTATCGGCGCCATAAAGTATTAACAAATTCGGCGGCCGTTTGCATTTTTGCCCTTATCAAAGGAAAACACTATATAATGTACCGAATTTCGTCTTTGTTGACTTCCATTGCTAACACTCTGTAACTCACAACTGAATGGAACAAACAAAAAACAGGAAAACTTTGAATTGTTTGATCGATACTTTACGCGACATTGATCACTACGGTCTTCTACCGAGAAAATAATATATTTCTTTTTCCCCAAACTAATATTTAACTATTCTAACAACTTCCTTTCCCTCCCAACCTTTCTTTTCGAAGGCTGCATAGCCAATCGGCAAAGAAGCAGATTGCAGGGAAAACGAATATGTAAACTGTTGTTTATTCAAGGACCACGTAGGCAGCATTGCTTTTGAGTACTAAAGGTTTTATGTGGTATATTAAGACTTAACAAAATGTAAAGATTTTCGATTGCAACGGTTAGGTTAGGTTAGGTTAGCCTGGTTGGCAATAAGCCGCGCATAGACCTTTTGGTCCCTAGCGATACCAGATGGAGATCGACCTCTATGAATACCTGAAGTAGACATCATGTAGGATGTCAGCGCTTTTGGCGAATCTAAGTAGGGCTGGGAGCTCCGCTTTTGAGACGTCTTCCTGACCCTCAAACAGTGGGGCTCCCAGGCATTTTAGTCGCGTTTTTAATAATGCCGGACAAGCGCACAGAAGGTGTTCTAAAGTCATTGCAACGGTTAGGTTCTAATAAAATAATAATAAAATATTACGAAACTTACACCAATTTTACCAATTTTCTAGCAGCACACGCATACAAAATAGGAATTACAAGCAATAATAACTGCAGATTTTGCCAGCCAAAGCCACCTAACCTAATCTACATCACTTTACTAGAGCATAGTCTTAAATTTCTCGTGTAATAACAGTCAAAATCCATACAAATTGCAATGCCATGAAATATGCCTGAAATTTCCTACGCATCTCATAGCAAGGTAGTCAGTTCACGCGTAAAATGCCAGCAAATGTAGCGAAAACTGGCAGTTCATTTGTGAGTGGAGAGTTTGAGTTCGAATGCTCTCTAGATATGTCATTTTTTAGCGAAACGTTTTCACAAAGAGCGGAAGTAAATCGTTATATTTTCTTATGTCAATATCTTTTTTTTATTTCAAGTTTACATTGCGACTAGTTACAAAGAAAAATATTGTTAAATATCGAGATATTTGTTTTGAATTTATAATATGAGGTACATACAACACTTAAGGTGTGATTCTATTTAGCCCTCTAAGTCTTTGAGTTTTTTACGTTACAATCTTCTTCTCCAATTAGTTGTGCCAATATAACAAATATGTATAATAAATTATTTAAAAATACTTTCCTCATCTAAATTTACCAATAGCTTCGGGGCAATAAATGTGAGTTTCAAAGAAACATTTCACCACAAGCCAAATGCATGTTGCTGGCGAAATCTGTGAAGTTAGTACTAGCCTTAACCCCTTAACTACTTACATAAGGAAAGAAGTTTTATCATTTGCCCATGCTGCTTTGACATTCGTGACAGATTAGTAAAATTGGCAAACGCTTCCAAAAGCACATGGCCGCTACAGTCTATCAAAAATGGCACGTACCTACTGGAAAACCCTATACAACGACGTTAGTTCGAAGACATTGCACTATGTATACTGCATGGTGTACTTGTGCATATGTATGTGCCTATGTATAAAACCATTTGTATGTTTGACAGTAAAGAGCAAACCGCTGTGAAATTCACCAAGTGAATATTCTGTGGTTTATCTGAAGTTGGGAATGGGTTTTTCTTTTCCAAATTGTCCTTTACTCAATTTAGCGTCCAATTGGCTTCGGTAACTGCTGTTCTGTGGTTTCCAGTGTTGTTTGGTTTTTCTGTTTTTTGTTAAATTTCCTTTCGATATGCTTTAATTATTATTCTCTTAGTTCACTTCACCAGATTTTAATGGGAGCAGCTGTGAAAGTTCAAGGGGATATGTGTAAGTGGCTTATCGAAATTTCTCTTTAAACTTTTCCAACCAAATTATTACAAGTAGTGCTCACACGTTCACATACAATCGAATTTTATCGAAAATAGCTGGTATAAATTTTTACTCCGGATCAAATGCTCTCAACTTGCAAGCACAATTTTCCTCTTTACCAGCAATTGAATTCGTTTGTATAATTTTGTGACACATCCTTTGGAAGAGGATTAAGTGCTTTAGTTAAGTAAGTGAAGTGTAGTTAATAAAAGCTGTTGCTAGCTTTTGAAATATATCAAACTGTTAATTCTTCTGTACATTATGAAATGTTTATGTAAATATGAATTGTTCACAAAAGCAAGGAAAAAAGTTAAAAGTTAGAAACTAAAAGCAAGTAAATATAAACTTTTAGTTAATTTGTTCATTAAATTCAATATAGTAATACGGCGGCCAAAAATTGCTATGGCGTAACACAATTGGTTAAGAGTCGCCTTTGTAATAAGAAGGCGTATAAAATTTAAAACTTTCATGCTTACGTTCCACAACCATACATATTCACTTACAGGGGTGTGCATATTGTTAGACTTACGTGAAATATTTCAATATACTCGCACATAAGTACTCAATCCTTTGACACCTACAAGAAATCAAAATTCCGTCAAATATTTCTCCAACTAGCCTTTCAAACTGTATAAGAATTATTAGCTCATCGACTCCAAGCTTGAATACCTCTCCTAGGCTTGTTATTCTTTAGCCGCGCCATTTTTATTTCCATTTTGTCTTAGTAAAGTAATGGAAAATCGACTACCTTGACAAGAAGCTTATTTCACTACTGACACATTTGTAGCATACCCGTGATGAAATGTCCTATAATATTGGGGATGCCTTCTTAGCAAAAGTAAGGAATTATTTAAACAATTAAATGTACGTATTCCTACCGACATTCGACCCGATCTCCGAATCTTATCATAGAACTTCCGAAGGTTTTTCCTTTGCATATTCGCGTGCACATCTTTCTGTCTCTCTTTACAAAAAGTGTCAACAAACATAAACACTAACATATATAATATATACGAGCATGGGTGTTTAGCTCATGCTGTTCTCTATCGCAGCGTGGCATCTAGCAATACTCGTACAATAAATTGCTCCGATGGGCTCATTCAAATCCCAATAAGTTCTTCGTGACCTCACTATTATGACCGCGTATGTTGCTTCTAAAGAAAAAGAGAGACAGCTTCTCAACTTCCAGTTTTCCTTGGTAAGATAATCATCCGAATTGATATAGAGTCCTCAGCTCAGACATATGTACCTTGCAGAGAAGAGTCAAACTACTCGGAAAACGTTATGGTTTATTAACTGGTACTTAATGGAAAAAGTCTTACTAGTTCGAGAGCTAATTCCATTTGTATTACTTGTGAAATTACCAATTAGTTGTGTATGCAAAATGTCGAATGTTAAAGAAGCACGCAATAACGATTAGATGAATGTAAGTCTTATTGCATCCAATCATCGGTTTATTGGCCATTAACTGATGCATGGGCTAATTATTTAATTCATTAAATGATATGAAACATTGGTTAACAAATCAATGGTTACTTTGCGAAACATCTACTAAGAATTAGAAGATTTGATTGCGGAACATATCTAATTTTCAGAAAACAAGCCTTCGGTATATCACAATGTAACTGATGCGATTTCAATCATGCAACAGCCGTAATGATCCTTCTGATGTTGTAATTTAGTACTAAACACTATATCGAATGCCCTGCCGTGATCGCATTATCGTCAGTCTATTAGCAGAGATTCTTCATGAATACTGGATCCATGGCATAGTTTTTGCCAAACCATATGTTAAAATTTAATACCAAGTACATTGCAGCAGTAGTAGGACGTAGCAAGATCCGCTGGTATTTTCATCTTGTTCTGTTCAGCAAATCTTCTGAATGGTGGTGAGAGCATCAACCAGCCGCGCAGAGCTATGTACTTTATCTATTAACTTACTCGGCTTTACATTTGCTTGTCGTTATATCGTACGCCTCTGCACCCATTAGTAATGAGTGATATTTCACTATCAATCATTTTTGCATTGTGAATCAAAGATCATTTATGCTACCCAACGGAAGCAATGATTGGTGAATTTTCCTGCTGTTAATTTTTGATGGTGAAATTTTTGTTAGCGATAGTAATGATTTTCTGCTCTGAATTTCGATTACAATTTCTGATCGTTTGTGCTCTATACATGGGAAATTTTTTTATCCAAATGCTTTGTAATTAGTTGTGGTACTCGACGTTTTCGATGTTTCTGAAAAGACATCAAAGATTAATAAAAAGAAAGGAAATATGGCGAATTTTGAGCCAATAAATTTATGTCATATTCACTACTTGCAAAAAGAATACAACTTATCCCATGCAAATTAAAAAAAATGCCAAACGAACATTGTGCATCTCATGTGAAGAGGATTGCATAAGAAGTAACTCTTAAGTCATATAAAATCTGAATTTAATTGAATTGCAAGGCGTATTTTAAAATAATAAAAAAAAATTAAATTTTTACAGAATGCACTATTTTTACTCAAAACATGGCCCTTAGTAATTATATGTGAAAAATTGCATTCATTTAGACCTGATTATCATAGCATTAAAAAATCATGGTGGTTAAAAAATCCCAATTGCTTAGTTCACTGAAGAAAAAATCACTATATCCCTCATCACTAAAACACAAGGTCGCTATAAAAAATGAGGTATTTTTCGTGGAATATTAATTGTTTGCATTGTGAAAAAACGCTGGAAGATTTAGTACTATTAAGTCAAATACTTCAGAGTAGCTACAAAAAAACTCGTCCCCTTTATTGTTTCGTGATATTCTACTTCATTTTTCAAATCATTATTCACTATTCAATTTTATCGATTTATTAGATTAGGTTACGCTGGCTACCATTCTAAACGGAATGTGGAGAAGTATACTCAGGACAAATAACCCATTGTGATGTAAGGAAGCTGCCTCTAACTCCGTCCACACCTATATGATACCACCCTGAGTCTCTTTTAAGAACCGCTGGAGACTCCGAATGGTTACTGACTCCCTATCTGTTAGACATTCAAATAAATATTTGCTAAGGTGCAGTTGCCACTTTTTTATCAGAACAGGGCACTGGTAGAGATAGTATTTGGCTCTTTCCTTCTCTCTCTCATTGTTGTGAAAAAATCCCTTCAATTATTGTTCATTATTATATATTATTATACATTATTATTATATTAAGCGAGTTTAATAATTGAGTTCTTATTTCATCGAGGCCAGCCCAGTTTGGTGTCCAGCACTTGATCCTATCTAATATTTGCCTGTTTAATGACCAACAATCAAAGCTGCAGCTTACACGAAGGTTGAAGCCGGCAGTACTACGGGTAGTGATTCTAATAATATGCACACTTCTGTAAGTTGTGTTTACATACTTGGAAGGACACCAAAATCCTAGCGTTTGATATTCGAAATGCGCTATACTCAGTTTTAGTGTCAATATTTTTCTGCAGTGGCAAGCAAAAATGAAATTGCCAATAGCTATTCTTTTAACTCTTTATGTCGTACATATGAACATAAATAAAATACACATTTAGGCCATACGTACAGGCTCACAAGGACGTTGTTGGTACAGGGAGCATAAATAGATGAGTAGGAAAGACGCGCATGTATGTATAGTAAATAAACGAACTTATCTAAAAATGCAAATGTGGACTTTAAATTTGAAAATGCCATATTTATTTTTTTATAGCTATGACATAACCCTTTCAGGCTCCGTAGAAGTAAAACGTTCGTGAATGTTGTTAAATCTTTTTACTTTAAAAGAGCAAATCTTTTATATATGTAACATACATGCAAACATGTGTAGGTCTATATGTAATGTAATTGACGCGTCCACCCTTTGACAGGTAGTCGTGCTCCTCTTTAAATGTTCGTCTTGATGTCATCCTATAAAGAGGCAGACCTTCAGGTTTGTGCCGCCCTCGAACTTCGTGTTAATCTTGATGAAGAGGTTTTTCACTGGGCGTTTGCCATTGTTTACCGAGTAGTAACCAACATTAAAAAATATTGCCAATCATTCTTTATTGCATGTCCACATTCGAACTATGGACGTAGAGAATAGAAGTCATGCAATAAACGCTCAGTCATGGTGACAAGTAGATGAACTTCATATTTTTGAAAACGATTTAATTTGTAAGAATATCTATTTTGTACAGCCGTAAGCAAAAATGCTTCCAGTAGGTTCCTAAAATTTAAATTAAATCTTCATGTTACTCAATATTTTGACAAAAATGTTTTATTGTAAAATTTTTATTTTTATTTTAAATTAATTACATTACAGTTTGATTTAACATTTTTCGTATTTAATATGGAGTGGAGTGACATAGAAAATTATTCCGTGGTGATTACATTGCAAAAGTGCGAAAATAGCGCTAGGCAGATGATAACTGAGCTTTGATGCTATAGCAAACACTTTTTGTAAAATTTTTGTACACATTTTTCCCCCACTTTTTAAATTAAATAGAAGCGTTCTCTACATTAAATTTTTAAATAAACTTATGTATGAAACAATAACATATGCCAGCTTATATTAAAACTACTTTAACTCGATCCATACTACGCCGTAAGTGGAAGATTTTTAATGTATTTGGCCGTCTTTCTTCGGAAAATTATGCAAACGAATGAGTATGGATAACAAGCCATACTCAAACAGGGATTTTAACTCCAGTGTAACATTCTCTCAAGTTTGGCGTTCAGCTTTATGAACTACCATGGCAAATTCAGCCAATTCGGCAAATTTTGTCACCATGCAAGTTCCGCTTTGAGGAGAGCCGAGCCTTATTCAACTTTTCTTATCGATTATAATTATACATACATGTAATCATAAAAGCTATAGAAATTCTAAGATTTTTTTCATGTAACGATTTATGTAAAACTGGCGAGCTTAGAAATAAACTTCAAAATTTTCCAAACAAAATTACATCCAAAAATTATTTATAAAAAAATTATGTAACATATCAAAAAACCAAAAATAGCACTATGCGAATGGTAAGCATTGAAACCAAATCTCTTTAACGTTAATAAACTTTTATTTCAACTAATTTTTATATAATATTTCCTCTCTTCTTTTGTATCATACTAACAATGTGAAGTTTGTTTTTTTAATAACACAGGGCTACAAAATAAAAAAAAAATCGAAAGAACTCTTCAAGTGATATAGTGCACGTTTTAGGTCAAGACCAGTACAACACAAATCTGTGTTTAGAAAATTCAAAACACCCTAAAATTTTTTATTTATGGTTAAAAAACCGATTTATGGTGTTTTTGATGAAGTAAAAATACATAACTAATCCATTTTTCAACCGATTTTTTATTTCAATATGGTCTTGGGAAGGGGAGTGTATGTGCGTTATGAATGTATATGTATAATTCTAAGATTGAACGATTAACGTTGAAAAAAAAAATCAATAACAAGCTCTGATTTGTGCAATTTTTAAACGTTTTTTTTTTTCAATGTGATATAATTTTTTGGTCACTATTCTCCAACGGGCACCACAAGTATATATGTACATATTTTTAAACTCCAATAAAATTTGCTCGAAATAAGCTATTTTTCATCTTCATAATAGAAAACTTCAAAGTTACGATTTGAAAAAAAAAAGTTTTTTTCCACATTTTTAAAAATCCAGCTGAACCGAGACTGCGAGAGAGTACCGCATGACCGATAGTTCTTTACTGCTCATTGTGGCTAATTTTGAAAGACAGCAATAAGTTTACATAACTATGAATACATCTAACATATCAAAACTCATTATAACCCAAGCTTACCTAATCCAAATGTCACAGCAGAACCGTTTGCTATTTGCTGGTAAGCATAGATGTACAATTTAATGAGTGTGAAAAACCATCACTATTGAATGATCAAGACCTATTAAACCTTAGCATAAGTGCATCTAACCTGACCTAACCTAACCTTACCTAACCTTATTTAAATTAAACTGATGTATTTATTATTTCTAGATGTTTTGAATCGAGTACACATAGAAGTACAACGCAATCGGTTCAACTGTGTTACGTAGGGTTCTATTTAGTGAAGTGAGATTAGGATAAGTTATTCAAAGGTTTGGATAGGTTGGCATTGCAAACTAATCAAAATGACTTCCTTTTGCAATGCAGAAAAGCAGTTAGGTGATACTACGTCCGGGTAAGTCAGAAAATCGCAGAAGTAAGTCAGCAAATTGCGTTACTTTTTGCATTATTTATTTTTCTTTTTTGACGTTATAATGTTCTTCTACGGACTCTGTTCAACTCGAGAATTTTCTGTATTTATTTTATTTCACAAAAACGTTCTTCACTTAGAAAATTTTTTATGAATTTTGATGAAATAATGCTTGCTAGATTCGGAATGGGCACAGGTATGAGTAAATATACTTAATTTCGAGGGGTGCCTTTTATATTCGGGATTTGGCAACCCTGGTGTTGCAATCTGGCAACTGACAGCTGTATCGCAAAGTTTGACATTTTTTGGCTTTTGCGTACTCAGAACGTTTTGAAATACCAGAACATTTTTGTGCGATTATTTTTTACAACGTTCGACGTGGATTAACTCAGCAACATTGCATGGATGAACTTAATTCATTTTTTGGCGATGAAGCTCCATCAAGGACCAGTATTTATCGATGGTATGGTGAATTCAAACGTGGTCGTAGTTCACTCCAAGATGAATTTCGTGAAGGTCGTCCAAAATCAGTTGTTGTTCCGAAAACCATTGATGCTGTGCGCGAACTGATATTGTAAGATCGTCGTGTGCCCTATCGTGAGATTGAGACAATCTTAGGCCTTAGTGGGGCCAGCATACATTCAATATTGCATAAACATTTGACTGTCAAAAAAATTTGTTCGCGTTGGATCCCACACAATTTGTCAATCGCTCAAAAAAAGGCTCGTGTCGATTGGTCAAAGGAAATGCTAAAAAAATACGATCGCGGGGCTTCGAAACACGTCTATGACATCGTGACAGGTGATGAATCTTGGATTTACGCGTATGAGCCCGAAAGTAAACAGCAGTCGACTGTATGGGTGTTTCAAGATGAGCCAAATCCAACAAAAGTTGTTCGCGCACGAAGCACTTCCAAGCAAATGGTCGCCTGTTTTTCGGAAAAAATGGACATGTGGCAACCGTACCACTAGAACAACGCAGAACAGTAAATTCTGAGTGGTACACAACCATTTGTTTGCCAGTTGTCTTCCCAGAAATTAGGAAAACCAATCGCCAAAGACGGATCACTCTTTACCAGGACAATGCGAGCTCTCACACATCGGCTCAAACAACTGCATTTTTGAGCACCCAAAACATCGAATTAATGGGTCATCCGCCGTATAGTCCTGACTTGGCACCGAATGACTTCTTTTTATTCCCGTACGTAAAAAACCAACTGAGAGGTCAACGTTTTTCGACACTTGAAGAAGCGGTTGCGGCATTCAGAATGCATGTTTTGGAGATACCTCATTCAGAGTGGCAAAAGTGCTTCGACAATTGATTCAAACGCATGCAAAAGTGTATAGATCTTCATGGAGAATATTTTGAAAAGCAATAAAGTGATTTTCGATGATTAAAATTTGTTTTTGTTCTCTAATCCCGACATATTAAAGGTACCCCTCATATAGACGTATTTCGCGAATAATAACGGAGAACCGCATTAAATTTGCAAATATGAAAGTAGTGAACAAAACTTTCAGTTTACTGATTATTTTGTTTTACAAAAAAATCCGTTACTTCGACACATTTTGATCGATTTTTGAAAATTAATGCTTTTTACATTCGGAAAAGATGCAGCTATAAGACTTTTTACTAATAAATAAACCTTTCATTTCAATATTATCGACGACATCTCGTTAAACTCGCAAAAATTGGACAAATTGACTACAATTTAAGTTTTGTGTTGAAAACTCAGTATTTATTTTTGCTTAGCGTGAAAAATAGAAGACTTACGTCAGAAGGACTAACATTTACCTCAACAAAACTGTTTCAAGATTGGAAATCGGGTAAAATGCAGACGAGCTACGAATTTTTAAGATAAAAAATTTGAGGGTGTTAAAGATTTTTTGAACATGGATCCGCGTCGTTCTCGGCTATATCTACAGGGCTCATCATGTCACTTCAAAAGTTCTGATTCACTCTAGCACCGTGTAATCTGCGAGCCACTGTGATTGTAAACCAATGACTTTAAGCATTACCATATTCGAACTGACTTTAAACGAGCTGTCTGCCCATGACAAAGGAGCGAAAAATCCTCGTTATTCTTTTGTATTTACACTAATCTTTATAATTACAGTATGATAAGTATGAAAATCTTATAGATTTGCAACCATATTTTACCATACGTACAATAGATCTATATGTACATTGTACCGTACTGAAAAAAGTCTGAACCTGAACTATTTTTGCAAAGCAAATACGCATCTTTATATTTTTTATATCTGAGGCATTTACAGTCAGATATTAAAGCAGGTATCCCTTTCTCGTAACTACCCACTAGCTCTCAGGTCCTACCACCCTAATGCTAGCAAATCAAGACTCACCAAAAATCATTAAACTTTTGCTAAGGAAGTTTTCGATTCGAAAGCAACTTCAATTTTTTAAGGCTTACTTTTTCGCATTTTTCGTTCCATCTTCAGAATTTACAGTGGGATGTTAAAGTACAATGATTTTGTCTTGGGGAACACATTTTTTTCCAACGTTCTTTGGCTTAACATTTCTATACCGTTGGTCAGCCTACAGGTCGTAAATAGTTTGTGTGTAACAATCATTCTGAGTTGGTTGCTGTCCAGAATTGTTTAAAAAAAGGAAACGATTAAAAAATAAGCTTAAGTATTACAGCAGAAAAATATATTCTAAAAAAGTATTTGATAGCGTTGCCACCAGAATTGCAAACATAGTAACTTACCGCAAATTTCAATTTATTGTTGAGATATTCGTAGGCATCAAATGAAAAGTGTTTAAACAAGCTTTATTAAAACATATTTTTCGCAAGTTGTTCCACCTTTCTTTTTTTTGGAAATTAAGAAACTAGTTACAAAAATATATTACTTGTAAAAAATTATATTACTAGTTACAAAAATATATTACTTGTAAAAAATTATATTTATGTATATTTCTCGGTCTTTCAAACAACGCGCCAAGCTGTTGTTTCAAAATAAGACATGTAAAAATGTAGATTCTTTCAGGTTTCACTATTTTTAATCAAAATACGACTCCTAAAAATATATGAGAACTCCAATCATTTAAAAGTCCATGAGTACGTCTACAGGCTGTCATACCAGAATTAAAAATTTCAAGGACTCATTCAAACGTTATTAAGTGCAGCAATCGTAATCCGAATGTTGTGTTTCAGCTCTGAAACGGCTGTTGGCTTATGCCATAGCCTTTATTTTTCAAAAAATCTAATCTGGTCTACCAATCCTCGACAGCATCAGTCTCATGAAATTTTGACCAAATTTTGAATTGTCACTCATTTGGACGATTATTTCTACCAAAAAAATCAGGAATTTTGCGATATGTCGTTTTTAAACATAGACCTTTTAAATAATAAATTAAATAATTTTAACTCGCGTGTAAAATTTTACATCTTTCTACTTGGCAAATGTCAAAGACGTCATATAAAAGGTACCGGCTAGAAACTAGTCACTCCTGACATCTAGACGTCACTTCGAAAGACCATTTATATATATATAAGCATAATAAGGCATGGTTCGTGATTCCTCCATTTGTGGAACAACATCAAGATGCACGCCAATTATATTCGAAGTGTGTTTAAAAAGTTTCGCGAATTTTGATTTTTCGCAGGTTATGTATATTTTCGAATTTTTTTATTCAAAATGGCCGAACTCGTCGGCATAAGTGAGAGACATGGCTACCAAGATATCGCCACAAAAAAATATAAATTCGAATATACGTAACCTGCGAAGATTCACAATTCGCGATACTTTTTGAACACACCTCGAATTTTATGTCATACTAGTCTTGGACATACCGATACAAACACTTGAGCGAGTTGTTGTTCGTAAATAGGTTATATTGTGCATCTGGTGAGATCTATTATGAACTCCTTAAACCATCTGAAACCATCACTGGCGATCGTTACCGAATCTAGCTCTCAAAGAAATGCGGCTGGAATGGGACGGTAGAGATGACAAACTGATTTTGCTGTATGACAACGTTAGACCACACGTTGTTCGGTCCAGAAATATTTAGAGAGACTGAATTGGGGAATCTTGCTCCACCCGCCGTATACCTAAGACATTGCACCTTCGGATTACCATCTTGGAGAGCTGTTCACTTCATACGAGAGCATCGCAAACTGGCTCAATGAATGGATCAAGTCAAAAGAACTCGAATTTTTCGTCAGAGAAATCCATTTGCTGCCTGAAAGAATGAGTAAAGTTGTAACTTCCAATGGATAATACTTAACATAATGTTATGTATTATTTGATTGATTAAATAATTCGTAACTTGGCTAAGAAAGAACGGAAACTTATTCCCATACCCAATACTTTTCCTGGACTTTTACTCAAAATTGTTAGAGTTAACAACCCAGTGTGGTGCTGAGAGAGCCAATTTGTCAAGAGGGAAAGAAAACGCCGCTTACAGAGCAAACCTTTTATTGTTGAATCAAGCTCAAACCTTACAAATAACCCGCTTTAAAACAAAAAAATTAACTAGAAACCGAAATCTTTTGCGCTTCCATTTCAAAAATTTAAAGCTGACAAGTGTTTTATTAAATGTATTTTATTTTATAAGCAAGTGAGGCTGCGCGCACCAGTTTTTTGTTTGAATATCCTAATTACTTGAATACGCATTGTATGTTGCACAATTAAATAGAAAAAGCCTGTTCACTGTTAAGTATTTCTCCCCACTCAACGCTCACGACATATCTACATATTCATAGCCAAGAAATTGCTCGCCTAATTTCATGCCAAAACCTAATTCACATTTAAAAATGCAAATTAAATTTGATGTTGGCGTGGATTATGTGAGCAGTCCTCAGCCCTCACCTGAGCTGATTTCCTAAGCTTCTAACGGCTATGTGAAAATACTGAATACACACACATACATAGTTATCGTACATAACATCCGCGTAATTGCCATCCAAGCCCAAAACTTCTAATTACACATGACAATTCCACAAAAAGCGGTAAAGTGGCGCTGTTGCATGCCACAAGCATGTAAACCGAGCTTTATTGCAATTGCACTACGTTTTTGTGTGTAACGGAAAACTCAAAACGTCAAAATGCCAAAAAGCCAAAAAGCCGTTCGTAATCGCATTTTTGTGTATTCGCATGTGTGTGCTCATTGTAAATATGTATGCACATACTCGTGTATATGTACATCGGTTAGGTTAGCCAATGTGTTTTAATGAAGGCATTAAACATTAGCATTACCTCCAAGCGATTTGGTTTGCATATGAAATTAACATTTGACTTTGAAGCTTGCGGTTGAATTATTGGGTTTTACAAATAGATTCAGGTCTGCACACTGGTGCAGTTTGCTTTGTCACTGATAAAGCTCGCATTTTATCTTCGTCATTGTTAGGAACTGGTATATATTATATAAAATACTCCGCGAAATGGAACATCATCATAATTATGCTATTTAAAAAGATTCGTATAAAAAATACTTCTTGCTTGAAGTTGGCTTAAAACGTAGGTCCCTCCATTTGTGGAACAACATCAAAACTAACCGAGAACTTAGAGCTATTACGTCGTACAAAAGCTAAGAGGGAGTAAGAAATAGATGCAACAAAGTTAATCTGGATATTGAATGAAAAATGGGAGTAAAAGAGCACGCCTAGAACTTTGAATTTACGAAGAGTGAAATAAAATATTAGCAATAATATAAGTTGATTAAAAACATTTTGGGATTTGGCGAAATTAATGTAGAAAGCAGTTCTTGATATTTAAAGACCTGCCGCAGTTATTGCACTACCGGACGAGCGTATCAATTTCCGATTGCAACATAGAAACCTTCTCAGTTTTTCTAATCACAGAAAATATTTTCAAATCAACATTTAGATAAATAAGACTTCAACCATTAGAAAACAGAACAGAATGAAAACCAAGCGAGACTAATTTACGTAAAAGAATTGTATGAGAAACTATCAAGAGCTTTAGAAAAGTCCGTGGCGATTTAAAAAGCAAAAGTGGAAAACAAAATTTACCAAAGGCAGCTAGGTTGGAAACTGTAGACCTACCCGTAACAAATCTGATTGGGCGCAATTATACTCTTAGTCGCAAAGTATTTTTGTATTTTCTTTTACAATTCCTTCGAAAAGTTTGGGTATAAAGAAAGCTCCGAGGTTGGCCTGTAGTTGCTCAAATCATTTTCTGCCACTTTTAAAAATTGCGGTAATATGATAGTTGTGATTTTCCAATCGATGAGGAAGACTCGAGAAGATAAAGGTTTATTAAAAATCAAGTTTGAAGGACTAACTATTATATTTCTCGGTGAATTTTTGAGAGAAGTAAGGCTTAAATAGCCAACATTTGGAGATGCAAGTTGATTAACTTGGTGAGAAGGGAACAAGTCAGCATCGACATGAGTGAAATTAGACCTGAAGAAATCGGCTACATACGTTTTTTCATTAATTAAATCGAACCGCAGGAGGGACTTTATCAAGAAGAGTTCATTTAGGTTAAATAAAGCGGGTCGATAGAAGGGAAAAATGGTCATGCAAGTCTATTATTGCGACGAACTCAGTTAACCTCGGAGAGGACTGATTATATTATCCCGAAGGTAACATTCAACAAGAATTTTGCCACTCTCTTTCCATTTAGAGAGGAAGGATTTCTCACTAAACAACTTCTATAGTGCAGCCTATACAGATGACTCTAAAATGGATTGTAGCATTAGATAATATATACCTGATTCTCATAGAGAACAAGCAGCCAAAATGGGTATCCCTCACAACACACACTGTCACAGTTGTAAGCAACTGGAAAGAAAGGAAACAATCTCCAGTTCCTCTGTGAATGCCCTGCCCTATGGAAGGACAGAATATTAACCCTGGGTAAACCACTGTTCGAGAGTCTCGAACAACTGTCTGGATAAAATATCAACCACTTAATAAAGTTCCTGAACCACACAAACTAGATATGTCGTGCTGTAAATAACCATTAAAGAAGTTGGTCACTAGAATGTGGCCACAAAATGACGCGGAAGCGGTAGTTGGATTCTGGACGAATCATCACTTAAACCAACCAACCAACCAAGGGATTTCAGCGCTCCCAACATCGATATCCCGAGAAGCAAAAGTTTGCTAAATTTATTTACTAACTTTAAAAATCAAAGTTCCGAACTTTCTTCAAAATTTACAAAAATTTAACAAATTTTCAAAAAATGTATAAACATTTTCAAATTTTTAATCAGAATTTTAAGGTACATTCTGAGTACGGTGTCTCATAGCTCATTTTATTTCAGTATAATAAACATTTTGTTGAAAATTGTGTTTGCATATGCTGTAGGGCATTTTACTGCATATATATAAAAGACTTCCAAGCATTTACCTCCAATATATATTTTTTTCAGCCGATACAATTCAAACTCACGTACTATAAGTAGACTTATCGTCATATGCCATTTCATGTGTGTATAATAATCGTACTGTTATACTTAGTATGGACACACGCCTTATTCGCATTCTTTTTTTTTTTGACACAATGCCACTTAGTGGAAAAGTCGACGCTAAGAGGATAAGTTACAGACCATTTAATCATGGTGATACACGAAGGCTATACTCCAGCTCTTACTGTGTCCGTACTGAAATGAATTGTTTGCTTTCCATACTGATGCCAATGGTTCCAGATTCAAATATTTACGATCACGTTTTTCATTTGAGGTAAAGGATTAAATGAACCCTGTACAGTGGAATGTGGCTCTTCCCGAAACTCGCAATAGGAGTTTGTTCCGCAGTGCTGTGAAAGCTGCAATATTTTTTCTCAGCTACCAATGACTGCGCTACTAATTTTATTACAATCGAAATGATGTACTTTTACCCACGATCGCTAATTAACTAAATTTATTTGAAACGCTAAAATCACTTATAACGCCAAAAAACTTAATTGCAACGCCCAAAAAAACATTTATTTAAGTTTTTGTAGTAAAGCAATTGATTTCACTGTAATTATTAAGGCAATTAAAAATAGGCTTCAAAACAATTAAAATATGTCAAAAAAATAAACAAAAATGCCAAAAAAAGTGTGTCACAAGAATCAAAAACATCCCATAAAAATTTAATAAATGCACTAAAAACCACAAATGCCATAAGATATTTAAAAAGTTCAAAAATATATATTGAACAAATCAATTAGATTATTTATTTTTTTGGAGTGTTTGCTGCATGTTTAAGTTAAATATTGCGCATACTCGTATAAACATACAGCATACTCGTATACTCACTTTCATACATTAAACCAAAATACAAATTTCACAAATTTTAGTTAGTTTTATTGTTACAATAAATCACAAAAATTGTACTAAGTTTATCAAATACGAGTATTTATATGAGAAAAGGTAAGGTTAAAAAAAAAAATAAACATGTAAAGATGGCAAAAATGCATGTGTCGTCACATCAGTGCAGTAAATAAACAATGAAACAGAGACTAAAAAAGCCAAAAACCTAGCTTTTTTCGGGCACACATACATATGTATGTACGAGCACGTATTTACACACAAAGGCTTATTTATTTTCTGTACTAACGACAATCAATTGCCAAACTCACCAAAAATAAAGTAACAGCTTTCGAAAGGCGCCATCTTCTTTTTTCTCTACATAGTGGAAAAACTCATTAAATTAACGCTGCTTAAATCAAGTACTCTTTGTAGTAGAGACCTGCAAAGTTTCTTTGAATTTTTTTGTACTATTTCATACTATATTTCTTCCAAATATTGAGAATAATAGAAAACAGCGCCAACTTGGAAGACATAGACTTGGACAATAAGCAATTTGAACAAGACAATGCTGCTTGTCATACAGCTCATGAGACAATTGCCCTATTGTGAATGAAGTTCCAGGACGTGGTAAAATGGCTTCTGAGGTCTTGCAGTTTGACTCCATTAGACTTCTTTCTCTGGAGCAAGCCGAAAAGTATGCTCTGTGCTGATTGATTCAAGTTGAATACACCAAGTGAAACCAAGTCATTTCGTAGTGTAGAGTGTTAGTTTTGTTCGTCAAGAGAGGGCTTTACTACTCAGTTGCCTACTCAGTCCAAAGTCGCACTTATTGGTAAGAGAGATTCTTCGTTGGATTTTAAGGCTGACATTGTTATCGTTGTAAATACTGGTCCCTGGATAAACGAAGTCACTCAATACCTAGGAAATCATAGCTGTCAACAGTGACGTGCGCCGACTGTTTGTTTGTCCTCGTACACCACCAGACCTATTCGCTTTGCTTCTTTATCCTGTTTGGAAAAAGCAGAACTATCAGCGCGGTTGTTAGGTTGATACCAACATTATCAGCATACGCCAAGAATTGTATGCTCTTATAAAAAATTGTGCCTGAGCGATTAAGTTCTGCGAGACGACAGCGAGTCACCCTGTCTGAGACCTCGTTTGGTATCAAACGGCTCGGAGAGGTCCTTCCCAATTCTGAGGGCGCTGCTGGTGTTGAGCAACGTCATCTTGTATACCCGTATTAGTTTTCCGGGGATACCAAATTCAGACATCGCGGCATACTGATAACTCCTTTCCGTACTGTCGAAATCGACGAAAAGATGGTGTGTATCGATTCTCCTTTCATGGTTCTTTACCTAGACTTAGCGTATTATGAATATCTCGTCGATGACGGACTTTCCAGTTCTAAAGCTACATTGGTAAGGTCCATTCAGTTGGTTGATGGTGGGCCTCAGTTTTTCACACAATACACTCGGTGGAACATTATAAACGATATTTAGAAGAATAGACCCGTAATAATTGGCACAGATTGTAGGATCACCCTTCTCACGGATTGCGCAGATCACACTTAAATTCCAATCGGCAGGCATGCTTCTATCCGTTTTTTTTTTAATTTGTTTATATAAAATATGTTTTGGTATAAAATATGTATGTTTAAATCTTAAATATTAGTTGATATGCATATAAAAGGCTATGGGAATTTGCCTCAAATAAATATATTGGGTCCTTTGCTTTTTGTTTTGTTTATCAATAATATAACTTAAGCCCTGACCGATAGGGGCTTCCAAAAAATTAAAGTTGCGGTGAACCAACTGTTCACCGATAACATAAAAAACGCGATTTTAATTGTTCACATATAATTTTTATTCCGCACTAGTTGCGGTTCTGATTCTAACTAAACTTTACAAATTATAATTCTTACCAACTAGCTTCTTAACCTAAGCTAATTCGCCAACGTTGCAGTTCCCACCACTTGCTGGTATTTCGCAATCGTTGGGTTGCGCGTGTTGGCCAATATGCTGGCCTTGCAATTCCCAAGCATTGGATATTGCAATTGATCGCTTGCGCGTGTGTCGCGTCAGCGAAAGTTCTTGTGTGAACTTTAATTGGAGCAATGAACTCACGTGTAGTGCAATGTGATCACAGGGTGCGACGTTGGGAAGTGTAGTGGTGTATGGCAACATAACTTATATGATGATTCAATGATGATTGCGGATTTACATATACTTCAAGTTGATTTAACAGTTTAGTTAAATGGTGTAGTGTCTCTCGATTATCGCTTAATATTAAAAAATGTTTTAAACTCAGGTATACTAAAAACATATATCAGGTTTTTACTTGCTTACTTACTCTACTACTTTTATAAAAAAAAATACAAAATATGCCTCTTATACGCGTTCGAAGATTCCATTTTATTTTTTAACAACACGTGCTTCTATCCGCGATTAAAATCCCTTGTTGAATGCACAATATATCAAAGAAAAGATAAATATTTCCGTTATATTCCGCGAATAATTTTTTGTATGCAAAAATAGTACAAAAGTGAAAGTTTCTACCCATACGCACGAACTTATGGACTGACCTGATACTTCAATCTGTTGAAGAAATCACAGATCAAGGGGTTGTTTTTGACGCACGTTTCTAAATCATAAAGACTTTATTCTAAATAATGCGTAGCGTATTCTAAGGTTCATACAAAGAAATAGCTCGAACTTTGCAGACCCAATACACTTAAGTTGCTATTTACTGCAATTGATTAATTTCTTTGGGATATGTCGTTTTTATTTGGATAACTTACTATCAATTCTCTATTGACAAAATTGAACGAGTACAAATAGTTTTCTTTAAGTATGCTCCCTCTTCCCTAGGTTTCTCTGATCCTGCCTCATCGTATAAATGCCGCGAAATTCACCATGAAGAGAATAATGAGTGGTATTAATGTGATCTTTATAATTATGTAAAAATATAAATTTTTTAAAAATGAGTTCAATAATTCACTCAGTTCTATTTAGCCTCACATTTTTTTATCAACTACTCACATTGTCGGCGATTGCGATTATTGTTGTTGTTGTTTTTACCAAACTTCTTTTTCTCCTTCGCGCAATAAAATCTCTCTCTCGTCACTGCTGTGGGGCCTTATTTTCTATATAAAAAAGCACTAAAATGCGCATATTTAAAGAAAAGAAAATACCAAATTCTTATTGAATTGGGTAAAAGACTTTGTATGCTTGACTGATTATCTTTACTGAGTGCGTTTGTGTTATGGTCATGTACAATGAACCGGATTTGAAAAAAAAAACGGAGTTTTATAAATCAATCCTTGTGTTTAAAACTTATGTTAACAGAATTTCTTAAAAAGGTGCCGAAAAATACGTATTTGCTATATTTGAGGTTATTTAACAAGATAATGTACTCCTTTTTCAAAAAGGTCGTCATGGTTTCTTCAGTATTATCTGATATTTTTTTTACTATGGATACACCTCTATGGCTTTAATTTGTATTCAGTAAAATCAAGGGCTTGTTTAAATCTATAAAAAGATTTTAAATGTTAAGAAGAGTTTAGAGATGAAGACAAAATATTTTCATATTCATAGCCTCAAAAATGAGATTTGCACTTCCAAAGCATCAAATTTTATAAGATTAAATATAAGCGTTAAATGCAAGACAAACAAAAAAGGGCCTTTCTTAGCCTTTTTTTAATAATAAATTTTTTAACTTCAAAAAAGCACTAAATTTATTGCGAAGAGCAGAGGGTTTTCAACACTACATACTGGTAGCTGCACTAATGCCACGTCATGCTCTCTTTGATGGGCGTAATTTTGTTTTGGTCATTTTTGGGTGAAATTAGCCTCTTTTTTATATATAATTGACTCTTCGGGCACCATCAGGTTTTTAGGTACTAAATATCCGTTTCCTTTAAATAGGCTTAGAACAAATTATGCCAACAATGCTCCTATTGCTCGCTCTCTTCATGAACTCGGTGAGATCTCGAATTACATATATTGAATTAAACTTTAGAACTAAACTTTTGGTTCTGCTCAATTAAACTATAATCTAAGTTTTTGATAACGACATTTTTATACTATGTAGTCCGTAAGAACAATTGTTTACTGATAATTAGGGATAATTAAATAAATAAAAAAAAATGTAATCATAAATTTAATTCAATTAAATTGAGAAAAAACTGCCAAAAAGTCATAAAAAATGTTAAGGCATCCTGTGTTCATAGAGGAGTCGTGGTGGGCATTATAGTTTTTTATACTTAATAGACTTAAAAAACATGATGAAATTAAAAAGAATTATTTCGAAAATTTTTGTTAGCCATTTCATGGGCCTTACATTACTCCTGAAAACTAATTTTATTTTTAAAACATCTTTTATTCAAGAAGAAAAATTCAATTTTTTTAAATTAGCTTTTATTAATTCACTTACAAAAGATAGCTTACACAATTGCAAACAATTTTTTAAAACTTCATTTAAATTCATGGCATATATTATTTTCTCTAACCAAATAACCACATCCTCTTTGAAGGAATTATTTTCAGGTTCGGCTTCTGCATTTACTTACCAGTTCTTGTGAATTTATTTCGTTAATAAAAAACACCATAAATCAAACCCCTTGAGGATGTTCATCCATTAATGATTGTGCACTCCATCAGTTGATTGTGTATTTAGGGTCATTCGTTGGATGCGTATTTGGCCAAAATGCAATGAAAAGGCGAAATAAGGAATTTGTATCACACAAAAGATAAAAAAGGGAAGTGAGGAATAAAATGAACCCATTCATCTCATTTGCGCTTAGCAATGCGCGAGCACGTAAAAGGATTGGGTTTGTAAATATGAATGCGTATGTGTGTATGTATGTATGTAATTACATGACCACATTTTTAATGTGAAATTTTGGTTGCCCGTAAATTAAATATTTTCAGTTCAACATCTTATTTTTTTGTTTGTTGATAATAAGAAAAGAGTTCAGTCAATGCTGGCAGAAATATAATACTTACTTTTAATATATGTATGTAGATATAGTATGTATGTATGCACCAAACTTCAAAGCAATAGCTATAATTTAATTGCTCTACCTTTAATATAAAAGTAATTGTTTGAATCTTATCTCGTCATTCTCGTCGCTTTTATGGTACCAAATAAACTCCCCGAACTTGATTTATTAGTTAACAAAGATACGCAAAATTTTTATTCGATATCAACAACAAAAATCTGAAACAACTAAACGCCTTTTTTTTAACTTGAATTTCGCATAAATTTTTTTTAGCATTATGCAATATTATTTTTTACGACTCATCAAATGATTTAACAAGTTTTTGTGCCCAAGCTATTGGTGCCTTGTGATTCATTTTAGATGTTTAAAGATACTGTTAAGTGGCGTCGCAGTATGCGCAGCGTCGAATTATTACCTCCACTGTAGTGTGACAAGGAGGATAGGTTTACCAGGTTTTCTCCAAGGCGAATTGAGTAACTGAGGTGGCGCCAACAGATATTTTTTCGCGATTTTGACAAGTCTACGTCAGCTCCCTTCGCAATACAAAACAAACGATCGAATCAAAGGAGGAGAAATTACATGTTTGTGAAAATTCAGTGAATGGCTTGATAATATTATAATTTGTGAGAATAAAACTAAACCAACCAAAGCAAACAAAACTTCCAAATGCAGTGTTTTACGTTTTTATGTGAAAGACTCCGTGACTAGAAAGTATGTTTAATTGCTTGTGTTTGGTTTTTTTCCATTGCTTTTGCCTTCTCTTCTTCTTCATAAACAAGTAATTCCCTTCCTTTTGTTTGTTTTTTGATGGACTCTTACGGCATCTCAAATTCGGAAGGCGCAATCATTTTCTGTATCTTTCTTGGGTTTGCTCTTTAACTATGGTGAAAAAGAAAATTGTGTGGGCAACTTCCGCTGCCACGGCACTTGGGAGATACAACCGAATTCTGCAAGATCATTTCACATGTATTCACACACTCGTCCAATCAGTCGTTGTTCAGATGACAACAAAGAATCATTGGTCAATTTTTTTCGCATATCGCCAACACAATCTCAGTTTTTCGAAGTCAAACTCCTATAAAACGTCAGAGATAGTTTCAATTTAAGAACATCTATTAGTTTAGTGTTAGCCGACAGGCAAAGTACATGAGCACCCTTCAGCCAACTTCAGCAATTAAGAACAAGAACAGCAGCAGAACTCGCATAAACAATAAAAAGCTCCATTACTACTGTAACCAATATCTTAAAGGCAATGATCGGTGCCTACTTCGACAAACGTAGAACAGATGTGTCCAGAAACCCAATTAACGGTGTATATAAATATGTATAATATATCCAAATACCTAATCACAAAAAACATAAAACACTTAGAGGATGATTATAAATAAATGGATATAAATGTTGCACAATTTCTTTCAAAAGGACCCACCCAATTTTTTTTACTTTATTTATTTTTAACTTTAAATTATACTAATAAACAAATTTTCATTTGATAATTTAACTATGAGGCCTGCTACCGTTGGGCGTTTTAAAAGTCTTTGAGAAGAATTCAGCCGAAGTAAATTGGATGCTGCATCGTTGATTTGATTTTGAGTCGGTGTTTGTGAGCTATGACAAATTGTTTCGTCACTTCAGTCACAGTAGGTACTGCCAAGATCACGATGATGGTCGCTATTCCTTATACGGGACCTAAGGTTTCAAGCCGACTCCGAACGGTAGATATCTTTTATGAGGAGCTTTTTCATGGCAGAAATACACTCGGAGGCTTACCATTGATTGCCAAGGGGCGACTACTATTAGAAAAATGTTATTCTTCTTCATTATAACCTATTTTATTTTAATTCAAGCTTCTTTACATAAGCTTTAAGAACAGTTTGACATCAAGGGCTATGCCCTGATATCGATGAGGTATTTTCAGTCGAATAGTCTCATTCACACGGTGTAGCTGGGCAACGTAAAGCTCCTAGTTGACCGTCGCATTCTTTTCGAGCATTCACAGTGCATCATGCCCTTCTAGTTCCACCAAACACATAGCATGATCTTCTTTCGATGGAGAGGCTCTCAACTTTTGTGTATTTCCTGGAGCTACCCGCTCCTTTCTTTGCTTGCGTGCTGCTCGATGGCGGGGGAGATACTGAGAAGCAATTTGAAGACGACTTTCTTTGCTTTCTTCGTGGGCTCCCATTGAATGAAGTTGATTGAGAATTGACTGTTTTAGCGAACGTTCCCCTTCAAAAGTGATTTGAGACGTTGTTCTTCGAATTCCGAAGGCTTTCCGCTGCGAGACGCGTCATCGACGTCAAAGTTACCAATTTTGAACTTTGCAAACCATTTCCAAACTGTAGGCTCACCTTCTCCATACACGTCGCAAATGTCCTGAACTGCTTCGGCAGCTTTTTGACTTTTGAGCAGAAGTCGAAAGCGTGGATTTTTGCCTCCCGGGTATTCCGTTTCTATACCTCAAAACTAATAAAAAAATAAATAACTCAAAAATGCAATTAACATAGTTTTGTGAAGCAGAAAGAGTTCTATCGAATGAATACTTACCCTATGAACCTATTCCCCAACCCAATAAAAGCATCTTCACCGAGGCGAATATGATACATACAGACTTTTTAATTCGTGCGCCTGGAAGTAGTTGGATTCTCAAAATATGAAGGCTGTGCTTAGCAATAGAGGAGTTCGCTATTTATATACGATGAAAATTCACTGAGCTTCAGAGCGATTTAACTCGCCCATTCTTCTAAAAACGAGATTTTGGTATACATTTTTGCTGTTTTTGATTACCGATTGATTCACAAGATTCAAAGTTTCCAGTCGGGTAAAATTCTCGATATCCCATCCGGATCTGTTTGTTTGCGTGATAATACATATGATGTACCAGATGTTATCGAGCACAGCTCCTACTGACTATTTTAAACTATGTTACGAATTGTTATATTGCATAAAGAAAGAAAAAATAATAGTAATAGTAACAAGATATTGCCAATAGATTAAAATCATATATCAAAAAATTTAGTGAAGACCCTTAGATAGTGAAGGGCCGGGAAGGATCAGAAAATCTTTAAAATCGAGGCGGAAACTTCAGAAACAACTTTTCTACACGTTCAAGTCTTGCTATAGCAAACAGCGAATAAACGCAGCATAAACATGATGAGAAGGAACGAAAAATTCAAATAACTGTTTTAGGGAACAAAAGTATGATCAATTGAGAAATCTAAAATTGATTGAAACTTTGAAATATTAAGATTAATGTGAGAATCAAAAGAAGAATGAGACTAAGGTCCTTAATTTTCTGGACAGACTGAACTTTAGGACACTACGAGCTTTTGAAAAATTAATACAAAAGCACTTTCCATTATAAAGAAAGGAGTGACTTCGGTCACCGAAATAACTACGAGTCCAACTCCGCTTGCAGATTCGGTGCCTTAGCCCCAATATTTACTTCAGAAAATAGTTTTAAATCACTAGGATGAAAAAAAATTGATGACGGAAACACATCTACTATTATTATTCATTAATAAAACATTAAGAAAATATCCTAAAAGACTAACTTATGGAAAGCCAGAAGAAGAAGTGACAAATCCGAGAGACATAATCAATAGTTCCAATTAGTTTGGTAAGATTTTATGATGTTGTTTTTTTTTCTCGGAATAATGTCGCGTGAGTTGCCAAATTTTCATGTTTTTTTCTTAATTTGTTATGTAGGGGTATCGGATTTTAAATTGAAATAAATCAATGAAAATTCAAATTGATTCGGCCATTCGTAAACACCTAATTTGAATGACGCTGGAGCACTTCGGTCGTTATCTCGTGAATAACTTTAGTATTGTTGGCTTCCAATGTCTCTATCGAAGCTGGTTTATCCACAAAGCATTTGAACTTTACATACCCCCACAAATAAAAGTCCAAAGGTGTGATATCACACGATCTTGGTGGCCAATCCACTGGTCTGAGACGAGAGTTAAATTCCTCACCGAAACGACGGCGCAGTAAACCCATAGTTTCTCGGGCTGTATGGCAAGTAGCGTCGTCTTATTGTAACCAAACAAGCGGCGATCCCGAGCCTCAATTTTCGGCACCATAAAAAAACAAGTTCTGCGGGTATTCGGGAACTTGGAGCTGGGAGAATATCGACTATATTTCGATTTGTATCTATAATGGAATTTGATTTTGATCGAAGTATATAAATACAATGCTGAATACCACCTTGATCAAGTTTCTTCCTCAAAAGTAATATTACCGCCTTCAAAGTACACTCCATCAACTGCAACGCACTTATGCTACGGTTTGATCCAGCTCTCGAACCATTTCTGGAATCTATTTCCGGTATAGTCATTAATATTTTTAACCACTTCCTTTCGGTTGTTAAAACTCATTCCCCGAAAAGATTCTTCCGCTCGACAAAACAGAAAAAAATCGCAAAAAAAAATATACGGATATTGATGGCACTGTGCGACGGTGCGTTAATTTGGTGCAAAATCCACGAGGTATTTTCCCACAAATCCTTTATTTTTAGGCGAATTGATTCACGTAAACGTCTCATAACGCCCGAACAATAATCCTTATTAACTGTCTGACCTTCTGCACAAAATTCGTGGTGTATTCGTACAGTACCTTTGTAGTTCATAAAACCGTGACCATCGCTATCTTTTTTGACTGAAAGCAACATGGTTTTTTTAGTCTTATTGCATTCAGAGCTCTCACTCACTTGATGCCTGGGTTGCGTGTCGTACTCATTAGCCCACATCTCCACTCCATTAATGATGCCTTTGTTGAATATTGGATCGGATTCAGCCTTGGAAATCGTGTCACTTCTTTGCATTAAATTCAGGTCCTTTGGAATCAACTTTGCAGCAACACGGCGCAGCAAACTCATTAACTTCAATGTCCTGAATTGATCCATAAGCAGTGTTCAGCTCTCTGATACTTAATTTGAGCTTATTTATGAACTTTTCTTTCACTTTATTGATGTTTTCATAAGTTTTCCATATCGCGAGTCTTGGCTAACAGAGCCCTAACGGGCATTTCCCAAATCGGCAATAGGGCTCATCGATTTAATTATGGATAATGGTTAGCTCAAACAACTATAGAAGTTAATCTAACCGAGGTCCGAATTCAAAGTTTAACCTTAGTGTTTGCCATATTATAATATAAAAATAGGATACGAAAAGTTTAGCTAAAACTTTCTCTGTGATCGCCGATGACTTGCTGCTTCGTTAATGGTTTCTCAAAAGACGCGCCTAGCAGTTTTTTTTTTAAATAAAACATGTCAAAAATAGATTATTTCAGGCCTCACTATTTTTATTCAAAATACGGACTATTTTTATTCAAAATACGGCTCTTAGCAATTATATGGTAAAAATTGCATAATTTAAATATTGCCACCTAGCACGTCTACAGATAAAGTCCGCCAAACAGACGATTCATGATTGCCTAATGATTGAGAAAGTCGAGATGTCGATGTTGCAAGGCTGAACTTTTGCTACAGCAGAAATATTCTCAACAGAACGTACAGTTTCTGGTTTTGCAGTCATTTTTTTATCCTCAACAGAATCAGTTTCTTGAAACTTTTGCACCAACTTTGAGTTTTCGACTCCTTCGGATGATTATTTCCACCAAAAAAAAAAACAACTACGAATTTTGCGATAATAATAAGTTCATAATAATAATAAGTTGTATGTGTCACTTTTGAAAGATCCTTTAACAACAAAACGATTGCTACTTCCACCTTAACTTTATTATTATTTCACAAGCAATATTTATCACTGAAGTGTAAATATGCTTATAGTGCGAGAAGTCGATGTTATCATTATTATTATTATTGTTAACTTGCGAATTTTGCAGAATGTTGAAAGCTGAAAGCCAAGATGCTAATGGTGTAAGGTGTTGTAGCATATTTTGATTTTTATGTTCTTATTGTGTTTTGCCTTTAAGACGAGCATTTGCACACTTGACTGCTCTGCCTACACGGTTCAGTGACTGCTTATGTATCACGACCAAAAAGCGAGCATCGAAGAGGAGGGCAAATTTGGAGGTTATGTAGTTTTTGTTGTTGTTATTATTGTTATTACAGTGAAACACCAGCTCAGTAGAAACTTGTTGCAATCACTGCGGAAAACCCAAACAGATTTAGGAGTCCCTGCCTGTTTGGTTGTCATGCCATTCACTGGAATGTATAATTATTAGGGACGACAATCCCGGCGCTTTTCGTGTCCTTGTATAATCGCGGCATCCCGATAAATTTTAATTATTAAATTGCAAGAAGTAAAAATTGTTCAATAAAAACATTTATTATAATAAAAGCTTTCCAATTTCCCAGAAACTGGTTTTACAAATTATTTATATAAAATTACAATTAGGATAGGGGAAATGGTTGCAGTACCACTCTGGAACTCCCCAAGTAGCACTAAAGTGTCGTTTTGATACCATTATGAGACGTCCAACACACAGATATCTATTCAGGTTGGCGCCTTGCCTCAGGCTGTTGCACCCGAACATGCCAAACCCGAACATTTACGCAAAAATGCTCAACAGTCTCCTTCTCTAAAAGGTCCCACAGCTTCTGCAATGGGAGTAAATAGTTAACCTAGTTTTTCCGTGTGGTGCCGATCGTCCAACAACCGGTACGAATTTGGAAATTTAATGGCGTGGAATCCCCAGGACTTTCTGAGTCCTTCGTCTATTGTATTGAGGTCTAATGGATTTTGAAATAGATCCATAATAAGCTCCATCTTTTCTGCGCTTTCCAGAGAAATAAGCAGTGTAATTATCCTCTAAAAACAGTCAAGGGGATGGGTAGGAGGTATCTGAGAGCAATTCAGTCCCCTTCCAGACAAGCTCATCAGCAATTTCATTTACCTCTATGTCCCTATGTCCTGGAACCCAAGAGATCCCATCTCCTCCTTACAGGAGTTTACTAGTTTCCTTCTGCACCATGGCGTCGTCAGAGCCTTGTTCGCGGCGTGACTATAGGAAAATGTTAATATCTCCCTCACTCCTACGTTTCCTAAGCATTTTGCTTGCCTGCAGAATCGCGAAAACTTCTGCCTGAAAAACACTAGCAGTATTCAACAATTTTATGGAAGTAAATGAATTGGCTGATTTAAAGAAAACCCCTGCTGCGACCCCTGATTACATCTTGGAGCCGTCAGTGAAGGCAGAGGTACCTACGATATTGAGAATCTTATAATTTATTCGACGCAAACTGAAAAAAGAAGATGAAATAATTCTCAATGTTTGAGGTAGGAGTCAATATCTTCGAACGGATTATTAATACCTTTTAACAGTTCTTCAGCTGCTTCAGAACGAAACATGTTTTTTATCAGCAGTTGTATGCCCCTCGTTCAGTTCAAGATTATAAGACTTCATTTTAAATGATTTGTTCTTCTTGCATAACCATCTTAAATGCAATGTTAATAGTTGATTAAATTTATTAATATTTGTTTAATATTTTTATATTCTTATAACTAATGCTTTTTTTAATACAATTTGTGTGTGCTGCTAACTACTTTAAGACCTGCCTATATGAGCATATAAGTATATTTACAAAAGAGATTTTTGAATCCAGTTTATCTTGAATTAAACATTTTTTTTAATATGCCGAGATCCCGGAATAACAATTTTCCGCTAATATTGTCATCACCAATAAGTATATACGTATACGCTCACATTCGTACTACACCTACCCTGCAGGGAAAAGCCAGGAATCATTATAGTTGAGATACCACGCATGTCTAGAATTTGCCAGGGAGATTCACTTAGCATCGTTCTTTTCAATGTTCTACTGAACCAGACCATAAATGAGGTCAAGCAATTAAATGGTTACCGAACGAAACACTCAAACTTCCCCATAATATGTTATGTGGGAATCTATTACACAAATTCGTAGTCACTGCAAAAGTATAGAGTTTTTTAATAAGAGGTGTTATTTTGATCTTGAAAGAAAAATGCTATTTTTTAATGTAAATGATCGGATGTTTATTTCATTATAAAGCGGGAGGTGGAAAATAACATCAGGCAATTGACCACCACGACCACGCTTACAAGAAATGAAATTTTCCTTAACCAAATTGCAAAGTGTCCTTGATAGCCTCAATATGTTCTTGATAGCCTCACGAATTCCATCTTTGAGGTCTTGAATCGACCCTGGGCTGTTGGCGTAGACCTTCTCTTTCACGTGGCCTTAAAGAAAAAAGTCACAAGGTATTAAATCACAAGAAGATAACACGGTCCGGAAACTTTTCCCGTAAAAGATCAATGGTTTCGTTGCTTGTGTGGCACGTAGCGCCGTCTTGTTGAAAATAAACGTTGTTTAGATCGATACCATCCAATACCGGCCATAAAAAATCGTTAATCATCTCTTGATAGCGAAATCCATTCACCTGTAACACCTGTTATTGGAAAACCCTTTATTTAATATGGAAGTATCGACTTAGAGGTCGTTGGCTCGAATCTCGGTGAAAGCAAAATTAATAAAAACATTTTTCTAATAGCGGTCGCCCCTCGGCAAGCAATGGCAAGCCTCCGAGTGTATTTCTGCCATGAAAAAGCTCCTCATAAAAATATCTGCCGTTTGGAGTCGGCTTGAAACTGTAGGATCCTCCATTTGTGGAACAACATCAAGACGCACACCACAAATAGGAGGAGGAGCTCGGCCAAACACCTAACAGAAGTGTACGCGCCAATTATTTATTTTTTTTTTATCGACTTAGTCATATCAAAAAATTCAATGAGCTGCAAACTGAAAATAAATCGAGCTGTTATTGAACAAGTGAAGAAGATTAGGAAGCATTATTAAGGAAGTGCGAGAAAGATGTGCTAAAGGGTGCAAGATATCAGGATGCCTTAGAGACATAATGTAAAGGAGTAAGTACTCCCAGTGATCAAATAGTAAGACCGTAAGACCCAAACAATGTAAGGAGAGCAGAATAATTTTTGTTTTTTGTTATAATTTATTTTTTTTTTACAATGTTGGATTTGTTTTTTTAGTGCATTTTATGTTTACTCTTTCATGAAGAAAGACAGGCCAGAATCCTATAACAAAAGGCAAAGAAGAAGAAGAAGAGACATACATAACAATGTAATATTCACTATTTTCGTCACAACTAAAGTGTTTTTGCGAGTGTGTTTTGCGCGACCTCGAGTATGCCGATTATTTAGTTTTATATCAAATCTTTGCATGGCGATAGATATCAGACGGTCTCAACATCAACACCGATAGAATGAATTAATGCCAAAAGTGATGATCACTTTAATATTAGTGTCAATCTAGTAGAGGGGTTACTCAATTTGAGTACCCTGAGAGTATTATCAAAAAAGGCAGCTGTACTTTTTGTCAATTTAAACTGGATCTAGTGAACTAGCGTGTTCCTAAATACTAAATTAAAAATGTTTAATGTTTGCATCAACGCAGTGATGCTTTATGACTCAGAAACTTGGTTAGTGACGGTTTCTATCACACATACAGTTAGTAACAGATTCCTTGAAATAACCTAAGTTATAACAAAATTGTGTTTTATTTACATGAATGTAATACAAAAATCATATTTAATCCAAATAATGACAAAATTTTAAAAAGGATCAAAATTATAGCTTTCTATATTGCACTTTATAAAAATTCATGTCTCAAAAGTAAGTATATAGTTCATCATATTATTAATTTGTGAAATCGAAAACATAATTAAAATCAAATCCTGGTATTTCACCGGTCATATTGTTTGGATCCAATTCCACGTTAACTTTTCTCCAAACTTTTTCACGGCTATCAGATCCACAGATACTGAACTTACACTCATCAGATAATATGACATATGGTTCCAAAACGTTTGGTCATATTTTTCATGATCTTTTGCGAATGAAATCCGTTTATTCCGATTGACACTACTCACGAAGGGTTTTTTTCTAATATTGCGCCCAGGATAACCAGCACTATGCAAAACCCGGCGAATAGTTTGGGTGCTAAACTGTTTTCCAGTCTCATTTTCAACTTCAGATATCAATTTGCGGGCACTTATTTTGGGGTTTGTCCTAATTTTCCGTACGACTAAACTTTTTTCTCTGGGACTTAAGAGCGGCGGATGCCCACAATGCTCTTTATTAGTGGTGCTTTCCGCACTTTTATATTTATTCACAATCTTTTAAGCAAAACACTTATCTATCAAACGACCAATGATTTATGTTCCTTGTGATATTTTATAATCAGTTTTCTTAAATCATCAGAAAGATCTTTTCCTCTTGGTGCCATTACTAAAATGTCGCAAAACTTAATACAAAACGTACATCCCTAAATGTCTATACTCACTTTAATTATTTCCTTTTAGTAGCTTTAACTTTTTTAATCAATACGTAAAAATTAATGTTATGCTAACTGAACAATCGTTTGCTGTATACTAACTTTTGTGACATAAATTTCTGTGGCATCAAAGACAAAGCAAAGCGTGTATAATGGTACCTAAAATTTACAGCTAAATTAAGGCGCATATGAAAGCTTATCCCAGTACACAATTATCATGTATAAAATATTTTGATTACATATTAAGGAAAGCGTTATCGTCAAACAAATCCATAAATCAGGCTCCTGTATGCTTATTTATGTTACTAACTGTACATGAGTTGCAAACCTTTATCAACTGAGGCTTCAGACAAATTTTAAAAATATAGTGCAGAAAGTAATAAGCAACGAGCAGCTATAGGCTTAAGGACAACAATAACGAATTCACAAAAAAAATTATGAAAAGGAAGTACGGCTTTACGGCCACTCCTTACGCAACCCTGTGAGCGGAATAGCAAATGCCGCCTTGGAATGAAATCCGCAAGGAAGAAAGAATTTGAGTCGATCGAAAACAACATGGATAAGGACAACCAACAGAGAGAAAAGTAAAACATTTAGCGAACTAAGTGAATTTTGCTGCTGCCTAGCTGCCCAATTAACATTTCATAAGACATCGCCGTATTAAAAATACCAGTTACTAAAATGGGATCAGATAAAACATGAACTGGTTCACAACTAGTATTTTTCCCTGCAGGGCATCTCCTATTTTCAGCGTATATGCGGCGCCATGCTCACTTTCCTTCACTTTCCGCGTTATTGTTGTGTTGAATCTATTTAAAATCGAAGCGCTGTCAAAGGGGGATTTGCTGTAATATTTTACATGATGTAGAATTATGATGACAGGTTAACAAAATATTTCATATTTTTCACTTCGAAAGTTTTGGGCATGTTCCGTAGGAAGGAGACATTTTGACAGCTGCGCTTGGTAGTACGTGGTACAAGCGGCACAAAGAGTTCGAAAGCGAATTACACATACAAATATTACTTATAATGGCAAAGTGTGCGCACAAAAAGCAAGTGTGTTAAAGAAGACCCCAAAAAGAGTTATTAATTTAGTTGTGAAAGCAGTACTGCGGAAGTAAGAGTATTTTGATGGCACTTTCACCGTCCATTAAGTGTGGTTGCTTTTAAATTTGTTTAAAACTGTTTTTATGTACGCCTTCACACAAAATTAATGGCATTATTTTGTTTTATTACATAAATCAATTGAAAGGAAAGAGAGCTTAGGATGGCGGCGAAGAGATTCCTGTCAAGAATTGTATGCAAACTCTTCAAGAATGGCGCTTCGTTTTCTCGATGACTGCACATATATATACACAAGGTGATCAACTGATAACTGCACCACTCAGGCTAAAGAGCCCATTGTATTTAAAGCTCTGGAAAGGGGGTAGATAGTCAAGGAGGGAGGGAGAAAAGTATCAGAGAAAGAGATAGGAAAGAATAGAGACAGAGATAGTTAGTCCTGTGAGAATTTTCCAGATTCCTTGGCAAATCTGTAAATATCCTCCAGTTTTAGAAAACGAATATTACTCATTCTCACAACATAGGAACCCAAAACTCGTAGCAGAGAAAGTGCTCAGTGCTATCCGCCTCCTCCAAGCACGACAGGGTCGTCATTGATTCCAATGCTGGGCATAAGCGGACCCCATGGGTTGTGTCCTGTAATAATACCGACAATCAACCAAACGTCTTTCTTTCCAGTTTTTAGTAGAAAATTTGACAGTTTTCTGTTCAGACTTGTCACAAAACATTTTGCAGCTCTGCAGCGTTCTAGACCCGACAATCTATACTCTTACATTCAACCCTAAAGCTTCTGCAATAATCATTGTAAATAGTGCCCTGCCTTCAGATGTAATATGTGTAGTCGTTATTACTTCGGCATTTATAGGTTCTGCTGCTTAAGAGATGCTCTATGGCGCTATTCACAAAGATAGTGGAGATAAATGGTCTTATACATATATCTATACTGTGAGCTAGTACTCAATCTTTTCTTGAAATCAAAGATTCTATAAAATGCGTTTCTAAATACTTGTTTTATATAAAATTATTATTATTATGGTTGCTATCGCGTAGGCTTTGGCCGATTAGTGCAGAATCAAATATTTACTAATGTTCTCTACTTCTCGCTATCGTTTTAATTTGAGTCCATGAGAGAGATTCGATAATCTCTAGAAATTTCTCATTGACACCAAGATCCTTTAGGGCGTCCCCTGCGGTGCGATCATTATGGGTAAGAGTCTAACGCCATTCATGTCAGTGTCTTTTTTTAGAACAACTCGTATATACAAATTTTTACAAAGGAATTAGTGAAATTGACAATCATTTGGCTGGTGTTAACCTGCAAACTTTATGACATTTAGTACGTATGAATATTCTGGGATACATGACTACTAGGGATGACGTTTTCTACCAAGAGCCGAATGGCGCTAAGGGAAGGTGATTGAAAGATACGATATCAAAATCTATACCGATGGTTCTAAGATGAACTGTGGAGTGGGAGCTGGTTTCCATTCGGAGCCACTCAATCTATCTCAGTCAATTCGTCTTTCTGACTATGCCAGCGTGTTCCAGGCAGATTTCGTGGTGATCAGAGAAGCATGCAAATCACTAAAACTCTACAAAGAAGTTGGTCTTACACCTTGTAGCTTTCTTCTCAGACAGGCAAGCAGCTGTAAAGGCCTTAAACTCCAACTCCATTTCATCCAAACTAGTCTTACTGTGTAGAGAGCAGCTGGAATTGCTTAGTCATTGGCTTGATATGGGTTCCCGGTCATAGGAACATACTGGGTAATGAGATGGTGGATGAGCTAGCAAGAAAAGGTTCGACACTAGAAATATCAGAGGCAGTGGCAGTCTCCACCCCACTCAACACATTAAAAGCATCCATTGCTTCACACTATCATGATTTAGCCGAAAGAAGATGGAAGCAATTAATTACATGTATTACAACAAAAAACACATGGCCGTCGTACAAAATCCAAAGGACGAATGATCTGTTAGGATGCTCTCTCAAGCATCACTGCAACCCTTACAGGCCATTGGAAAGTAGGGAATCATGCAGCTAGACTCAACCTACCCTACAATCCTATCTGCAGAAGCTCTCAAGCGGCAGGGGTGAAGGAAAATCTTTTCCACTACTTATGTGAATGTCCAGAGCTAGCTAGGGCACGGCTTCGTTCCTTCGGTAAGCCTTTCTTACAGCAAATTGATGAGATGTCAGACATCGAGATAAAGAATTAGCTGCTATACTTGGACCTCACAAAATGAATCTGACTTAGAAAAAAAAAAAAACAATCACACGAGAACACTGGTAGTAAAACGGTGCTGGTCACTAATTAGGATTATTTCAGTAGAAATACTCAACCGCTTCAACAACAACAACAACTAGGGATGTGAATTTTGGAGTCCCAGGATAAAAGTCCCTTGAACGATGAAGACATCCGTCCCTTGTATGAGCTTCACGACGACATAGCCATAGCACAGCGAATGAAGAGCCAGCGATTTCGTTGAGTGGGTCATGTCGTTCGATTGGAATCAAACGCTATGAAATTATTCTATGCGGTAGCAGCTGGTGAGCAAAAACGTTTAAGTCGGAAATATCAGGTGGAGAAGGACTTGGGTGCACTTGAATTGTGATTCAAATATGTTTTTATGTAAATAATATAATTTAGTTGTGACTTATCTTTTCAAATTCAAATCAGATTATATAGTTTTTTCCCGCACAAATTTGAATCAGATGAATTCTAATGAATTTTTAAGTTCTTGTGAGGTGTCTTCCACATATCTTAAGTTTCTTTATCAGACATGTACACTGCCAAATATGTACATGATTAAATGCTTATAAACTCAACTATTGTCTTTTGTTTTGTTACTAATTAAATAATTTTTACTTTATTAGTTATTAATTATCTGACATTTGAACTTCTAAGACAATCTTGATTCAATTTCTTTCGAGTTAAGTTATTGCAAATTAATGAATATGTAAATCCCGGGTATAATCCCGTAATCCCGATGGATTCATTATCTCTATATAATAAAGACTAAGTAGATAGCGATTTTTTCGATAAATTGTGAGATCTTGGGAGCCCCAAGGGGTTTGCATTCGCTTCAAATATGGAAATTTTGCTTATTCTTTTACCAATTTAATGCGATAAATGCATTGCTAATTTGTTGCCAATAAGTTCAAATTTGTGGACTCCATTTACAAATTACAATATTTGCTACACCTCGGAATAACCCCATATGTGCAATACACCTGTGAAATACATTAACTTTAAACCTACTGTGTTCAATTCCCAGTCTGCAGACTAAAATTACCCTAAAAACTGCAGGGAAGTTCGATATTAAATTACTCAATCGACATGACATTTTAATTTCAAATAAATCAGCTCATGCCATTAGGGGTAAAGTTATATTTAGATATTCCGCAGTAATTATTGAGTTAACCCATTACTTACTGTATGGAATCCCCTAACCATTAAACATCTAAACGATTTGGAATATGCTGAAGACATCGTAAACAGTCTCATCTGCAGTCACGACAGAATTATTTCAAAATAAATATTAAGAAAAGGAAATCAGTTAATAGACGAGTAAATGCTACTCAGCTTAATAATATTACCATTGCTGGTCAACAGAGTGAAGAAGTGGAAGAGTTCACGTATCTTGGTAGCCAAATTACTGCAAACGCTGGCGCTTTTGCTGATATTTATAACAGCAAGATTAAGCAAAGCAAAAGCAGCCTTTGTCATGCTCAAAAAAATGTGGTACTCCAAGCAGATTACGGAGAAAACGAAAATACGTATTTGAATTCTAACGTCAAATCAGTCTTATTGTACGGTGGTGAGTCCTGGCCAACAGCAGTGGAGATTGTGTTGAAACTGCAAACGTTTGTAAATCGATGCCTCCGAACAATAATACGCGCTATATATATATATGGGGCATTCTTTCTGAACGTGAGACCCCCTGCCCCCAGAATAGATTTTGACGAAAAGAGGTCTATGAGGGCTTAAAATGTAGGTAATTATGTTTACTTTCGAAAGCAAAGTGGCACTTCTTGAAATTCAAAATGGCGGATCCAATATGGCGGATTCAATATGGCGCAATTTTGCAGTTCGTGCATCAGATTTATGCTATGAACTGATGATAAAAAATGTGATGAATAATCAGTGACCAATAAAAATAAATAATTAACTTGGAAATATGTAAAATTAAATCCAATGCAACAATTTTACTTAAAAATAAATAAAGAAAACACGAAATAGCATAAATCTGATGCACGAACTGCAAAATTTCGCCATATTGAATCCGCCATATTGGATCCGCCATTTTGAATTTCAAGAAGTGCCACTTTGCTTTCGAAAGTAAACATAATTACCTACATTTTAAGCCCTCATAGACCTCTTTTCGTCAAAATCTATTCTGGGGGCAGGGGGTCTCACGTTCAGAAAGAATGCCCCATATATATATATAATTGGAGCGTACACCCTTTTTGGGTGTTTGGCCGAGCTCCTCCTCCTATTTGTGGTGTGCGTCTTGATGTTGTTCCACAAATGGAGGGACCTACAGTTTCAAGCCGACTCCGAACGGCAGATTTTTTTAAGAGGAGCTGTTTCATGGCAGAAATACACTCGGAGGTTTGCCATTGCCTGCCGAGGGGCGACCGCTATTAGAAAAAAGTTTTTCTTAATTTTGGTGTTTCATCGAGATTCGAACCGACGTTCTCTCTGTGAATTGCGAATGGTAGTCACGCACCAACCCATTCGGCTACGGCGGCCGCCATAATACGCGCTTAGTGGCCAGAAATCTGAATAGCGAACTCTGAATTGTACAGAAGATGCAATCAAGTTACAATTAACGTCGAAATCCGTAATAGAAATTTATCATGGATTGGACACACCCTCAAAAAAACCAAGAAGTGCCAACGTTGGCTTTAGAGTGAAACCCACTAGGGTAAAGACACAGGGGTAGACTAAGCGGATCCTGCATAACGAAATAATCCGCAATGAAATAAAACGCAAACGAAAGAAATAAGTGGAAATAATTAACTTTGCAAACAATAATAATAGTAATAATGACTTTTGGATTGAAAATGGACTGTAAATTTATAAGAGTGATAGGTTCACCAGGTTTGGCCATTAGCTACCAAGGATGACTTGGTGAAAAGATTTTTAGAGGTGTGCTATTTAACAGACCATTATTCGGCTCTGAGTGAATTTCACTGAATCAGTTGATGAGCTGACGTCACTCTGTATATTCTTACAAAAAACCTGAGATTGTGTTGGTCATATACGATAAAAAGCAACAACATGACACTTCGCTGTAGTCTGAACAACACTGAGTGTGTGAATATGCGCGAAATTGTAGTGCAATTTCGGCTCGCGAATCTCCCCTGTGACATAGCAACTGAAGTTCCCTTCACAATTTTCTTTTCACCATAGTTAAAAAGCTAACCTTGTAGGTTGATAGATCTACCAGGTTTGGCCATTAGTTATGGGGAAAAACAAAACTGTTCGAGCAATTTCGGCTGTCACATCACATCCGCATCCGATTTCTACACGCCCGTTTCACACGAATTCACGCATTCGAACAATCAATCGTTGTTCAGACGGCAACGAAGCAAAATAAGAGAATATTGTTTTGTTTTCCTCGTACATCACCTGTTTCGTATACATTTTTTTATCATGTAAAAATTATTTTAAATGATTTAATTCCTTATGGTACAATTAACACATAATGCAAGTTAACACAATTTTTGTATTCTTATTTTTAATTTCTGGAAGAGTAATGCACATTAGGTTGCATCGCTCTCTATCCATAAAATAAAAATAAAAAAATTACAATAGTATTGTTTTTTCCATTGCAATTATTATATATATAAGACTAACGCTAAAATATTTATAAATATGTTAGACTTACGGGATCCGAACCGATTTGAAGAATTTCCCAAAAATTTCATTATTTTGATTCCTTTGATAAAATGCTTCGACAGTGTCATGCAGATGCATTAAGCTCATACTCTACTATCACCCGAGTGTTTTTTTTTTTCATTATTATATTATTATTATTATTTTTTTTTTTTTTTTTGAGAAAAAAATTATTATTATTATTATTTTTTTTTTTTTTGAGAAAAAAATTTTTTTAACCAATTTTACTTACAATATAAAAAAACTCGATTTCTGGACGTATTTTCAAATCTCTCTAGCTCAAGTAAATCTTAACATTTTTCCGAAATGTTTTGGCTGCACACTTAAAATACAATCGATTTTGCAATTCCTATGGAAAGCCGCAACTTTATGCGGTGAGGCACCCTAATGTACATAAGTATGCATATATAAGCAAATACCAAAACGAATTACGTAAAGTTCGCTGGTTTTAACAGAAATCAGCCAATTCGTTGACATTCTTCTTTAATCTTTTTAAGCTCTTAATTGGACAAGGTACCAGACAAGTACCACTCGAAAGTTTCAATTCTTATTTTTTCGTATGGCATCTGGGAATAATTAATCTTCTTGAACAATTTTTTTTCACCTGCTACACTGCAACTTTCTCAACAAGTAGCCTGAGTGCGCCTTTTAATTAAGTTGCGAAAATATCGTGGTGTAATTTAAAAATAATAAAACGTTTAATATTGTTGCATATTAAAGATGCGAAGACGAGCATACTTTAGGGAACAATTTGCCGGGTACATAGCCACAAGAAAGTTTTTAAACTAAAAATATGGCGGCAAAAAGTATGCACTGCTTAAATTACTACTAAATGTGACAAAGAGCAAAAGCATTGATTTTTCTTTTTTAAGAATAGCTTATTCCACAAGCGAATAATGAAAATATTTGAGAATACTGACAAGCTTCAACTCTCATGAGTTATGTGCGTGCTGATGTTGTTACGTAAATGGAGGAATCAACAGTTTTATGCCGACTTTGAATGGATAACTGTTTCTTGTGATAACCTTTGTCGCAGTAGCAATACACACGGAGGCCTGGTGAGGGGCGATCGCTAGTAATTACATCATGTGCTGTTTCACGCTCGCAGAAGACTTCAAGCCCGGGGCAACGGAATGGTAATCACGCACTTATTAACGTCGACCGATTCGACTTTTACGCATAACTCAAGTGACTTTTAACTAATTCATTTAATATATTTGTTTATAATCTAAAAGCGGAATCATTATCATGCTTTTTTGTCGTCACTCGTTCCAAGTCGGGCTCGGAAAAGTCATCAAGATTTTTGTACACTATATACCGCTGATTCCACATCACAACAAACTCACCACGACCACCACCACGACCACGCTTACCGAATTGTAAAGTGGCTGCCCTATGTCCTCGATAGCCTCACGAATTCCATCTTTGAGGTCTTGAATTGACCCTGGGCTGTTGGCGTAGACCTTCTCTTTCACAAACGCAATTTTTTCCCTAGTAATTTTTCTTAATCATATTTTATCTTAGCAATCGAAAAAAAAAATTGTGAAAGTGTTAAAAAGAACCGAAGATACTTCACTTTAAAGACTATACCAATATTTCCAACATCGAACAAATCCCAAAATAATACTTTTTTTTAATTTTTTTAAGTTTCAGCAATTATACTCATTCCTTAAAATAAGAAAATTTATAGAAAAATTTCCAAGGACATTTCAGGGAATGATAAATACTACGTTTTAATTGAACGCACTGATTGGATGTCATTAATATGCCTATTGGTCGAGATATAGCAGATTTTGGACATCTAAATATTGTTATTTGTGTTTAGGGGGCGAACTCCAAGCCTTAAAAGTAACTAACTTCTGTATTCTTTCGTTATGAAACATTTTATATAGCATCTCGCTTGCTCCAAGGTGTTCACCGCACCTGCTGGTGTACGGAGACTGCAGATATTGAAGAGATCTTAAATTTAATATGCACTTTGAAGCGGTACCAGCATGATTCACTTATCCCCGTCACTGAATTTGGTCGACTTCGCTGTATCCAGTCTTTTAGTACATACAGTGCAAAACACGAAAACCTAATGCGATCTGAGCACTGGAACGCAATTAACACTGGTACTAATTCGGCACCCGATTTTGACTCTAGCCTTTAGAGACACCGACATATTTCCCACTCCGTAGGTAGATTTTAGATTTCAAGGATTCCAAAAAATTACTGATGTAGTAAGAAATGCCACGTCGAGTCATCCAAAACCCACAATATACTTGGGTATCGTTTATTAACACTCTTGCTAACAAGTCTTACTTTAGATCGGAGCTGGCCATTTCATTAGCACGCGTGCCAAATTTTTATCTTCTGCTTTCACACGCACATTAGCCTTCTCCGTGGTGTAGCGAATTCAGAAGAGTTTAGCGGGATTTGCCGATGTAACATGGGATGTAACAGCGGTTTGTTTACTTCGTTGCCTTACTTTCACAATTTAACTTCGGAACGCCAAACCTTTCCATCTATCATCCTTGGGCCACACCATCTGAACTCTCTCCACCGTGCGTAAAAATGTGCTGTTACAAGTTTATTTTCGCCAAGCATTAGAAAGTGGCAAATAGATGAAGCAACTGGTATAAATGAGCATATCTTGGCAACGCTGGAATAGAGCTGCCTTAAATTACATGTGTTTGTAAGATAGAAAGTCTTATGAGGAATAACCATACTCGCTAGCGGTTAGCTTTACTCGATAACTTTGTTGTTGCTTTCACACGAAAATGTTTCGTCAAGTTGGTGGATAAGGGGCGACGAGAAGAGCCTACATACTCCACAATTGCTTCAAAAATGCGATTTGGAATAGAGGCATAAAGAGATTTAAGGTTGTTTAAAGAAATGGGGCCCATATACGCTTTAATTGCAAGAATTAAATTGAAAATGAATTAAATTATTGTAATATTTATTGAATTGCTTTCCATTCTCAAGTATCTTTTCTTTCACTCATACCCGCAAGTTATTATAGATAGAATTGCTAGAGTAGTTGGTACGAGTATATGTATTATTGGACATGGCTGTTTAATGGCTAAAGAAACTGCAAATTATTTGATACCAAAGATGTATTTCCATCGGAACTCTCTCAAAATCTCATTCTAAGTTAACACTATAAAAAAAATACTTTTTTGGTTTTTTTGCACGCTGTCGCTTGATTTATTAAGTGTGACTGCTGGAAAAATGGCACAGAGGATAAGAAAAGTGTACATGCATTTATATGTTAAATAAAAGCTCATAAAAATGCAATGAAGTCAACTAGAAGCTGTGATTTCCACCACATGCAACTGTCATGCTAAAAAATCCACACAAGTACAAATACGCAGAACGGCGAAAACCCCCAAAACGGCATGCAACGAACGATTGCCAAAAAAAAAAAACAATTTGGAAAATAAAACTTAAGAAAAGAGTGAGAAAATGTTCTTCTTTTCACTATGCGTGATACCTAAAAGTTTATGTAAGTGACATACAAAAACGTGCACGTTCACCAAACAAGGAAAAACCGAAGGAAGCTTCTTCAAAAATTGCATTAGTGAGCAGCGAATGAATATTGCGGATGTGAAAAGCAAGCGCGAAAGGCACAAGCTGATGGCAATTCCAACCAGCGAAAGCACCAAGGAGCCCAATGATGCAAGCAATCAGTGTTGAAACTCGGATTTGCACAAAAATCAAAAATCGAAAAAGAATTTCTCATAGCCACATATTGATGCAGTAAAAAATACATATCTGACTTATAGTCATTTTGGGAAAAGAGTTTAAATACTTATGGACTTAGTAATGGTTACTTTTATCAAAAGTTAATTCTTAACAGCTACATTTGATTTTAGAACATTTTGTTTCTGAGCTAGTAGGCAAGGATATTACACTAGATATATTTGTTCAGATAACGACTGTTTTAATAGTCCATCGAAGTCAAGATAGATATGCTTAAACATATACTCTTACACCATTCTCAGTATGGGATGGTCAAATGCCTACACTCGAGCAGAAAAGTCCATTTTTTACGTTTTAAATGCAATTTAAGGTATTTATTGAGCTTTTATTTTATACTTGGGCACCTAATTCATGCTCGTGAAACTTAGCAAAATATTATAGGCCTTAATATAAAAACAATTGAAATTAAATACATTTCATTGTACCCTTTTCACCCTAGTGGTCACTTGAATACACCAAAGATACTTTCTAAGCGTTCCTCATTAGCTGTAAGACCGCCATAAAAAATCATATATTTAAAAAAAGTTGCTTCTAAGTTTTACTTTACTAAGCTTCACTTGAGGCAAAGGTAAAGACAAAAGCTGGTGGTAATTTTTGCATATTTCTTGAGTTTAGTGAAGCTTTGCCATACTTTGTGGATATCATTAATGAGATGCTTTTTGTTTATTATAATTTTAGCATACGACATTTTTAGAGAGTTTATCAGAAAAAGGAACCCATTTCAATATTTATAGAAAAAGTGATCAATTTTACTTTAAACTAAACTGAATGCACTTTTATGTTATGTTCCTAATTCTGCGTTCTTGCCTACATTCCACTAAATAAAATCAGCCGAAAAGTTTACTAAATTTCTGTATTTCTAAAATTTGCATTACTGTTTCAATCTTAACGAAATTTTTTCTTTTTTAATAAATAGAAAAATTAAACTGAATGAATGTGACGAGAAGACGATAGTTTCGGTGTTAAAAATCCCAACTACACTGCATTTTTATACGCTTAATATTAAAACTAATCAGAATTAACTAATTTTTATTATCAAGGAAGTAATCTTTATGTTATGTTATAATTTATTGAATAAAGTGCGCAGATCAGCAGAATTAGCAATATGTGGCGTCGTGAAAACCACGCCGTCCAGGGCTTCGGACATCATATTACATCTGCCACCCCTGGATCTCTTCTGCAAGCTTCAACGGCCTGCAAGCTCAGAGCGAACTCACAATGGGAGACGGTCACACATGGACATTCAACCATCTTAGACTCCTATACAGGCATACTCAGTCTTAATGAAAATCCCTTCTAGACTGAAATGGCTTGAAGAAGATCCATCACCCAACACACCCGTTAAGACCTACACGGACGGATCTAAAATGGATACCGGATTATATTGCGAAGAGCTTTTTATCAGTGAATCCTTTAAACTACCTGATCACTGTAGGGATTTTAAGCGGAAATAAACGCTATTCGTGAAATCTTAAGATGGTTAGAGATAAACAGAATATCAGCACCAGATATCTGCATTCTGTAGGTAGGAACTGTAGGGCTGACCAACTTGCAAGAGAAGGTACCTGTATGCCAAACGTAAACAATTTTATGGAGGTACCTCTCACAACTTGTAAGCTTCTTGTTATGGATGCAATAATCAGTAATCTGTAAATCGAAGATGGATTAGTGCCAAAACCTGTGAAATTGCTAGGCAAACATGGCCAATGCTAAATCTACGTCTGTCCAAGATTATTATAAAATTGAGTAGACTTTAAATAAGGACGTTAGCAGGGCCCTCGCAGATTATTGTCTCATAGGAAATCACGCAAGTAGATTAGGCGTTTATATGCACGATTTCTGTTGTAGCTGCAGGAATGCGGAGGAGTTGGAAATAAATCCAACACCTTTTTTGCACATGCCCGGCTCTAGCCAGAAGCAGCAACCGATATTTAAGATCCTACTTCGTAATTAATATTGATAATCTATACACTTTAGGCATTAACAACCTTTTGTGATTTGTCCAAAGCTCAGTAATGTTAATGCGTTGGTCTATCGTGCAAAATTGTACATATCCACCCTCTAGGGGTTATTCACTGCTAACATCTAGGCGTCATTTATAATAGACCCTGTATATACAATTGATGCTTATAACCTTTACTTCGTGTTTAGCCGAACTCCTCCTCCAATTTTTAGTGTGCGGAATGGAGAGACTAACAGTTTTACGCCGAAATTTTAAACGTAATTTGTTAGGAGCTTTTTCGTGCCAAATATATACTCCGACCACTAACCCTTTCCATAATTTGTGGTTTTTGATTTTGAACTAAAGCACTGCAAAATCATAGTCATGCACCAGTGCATTCGGCTACGGTAGCCGCTATGCCTTTTAAATACATCCATAAAAAGATTATGAAGCCTGCGGAAGCTGAACTTCAATTGAAGTATTTTCGCTAATTTTGGTGATCGTTGTAATGAATATAAGCATCGGTAATTTTAAGTTATTGTTTACTATATGTGCTCATTCTAAGTTTTCCATAAATTCAATTATAACTAACTTAAAAATTTTATTTGAAAATAAACAGTTTTTTGGGTGTAACATTTCTGGTTCTAATAGCCCACACTGTACTGTAGTTATTGTACATGCATACATAGACATAACATTTGTGTGTGGTAAAGTTTTGAAAATGAAAAAGGTACTCAAATTAAAAAAAAGAAAATGTAGGTAATTGAAAGGGACACATTATTTCCAACAGATTTCTCTTCTGTGCGCATTAGCCGGAACAAAGTTTTATACTAAAAGAAGTAAAAGCGGCAGACGTGATAAAATAACAAAATTATGTAAACAACCCAAAATTAAGTTTTGGCGATGGAACTGTCTGCGGATTAAAATTGATTAATTAAGTGATGCGCAGCAAAATTGCTGTCCTTTCCCTACTCTCTTTATGTATTCACAACTTGGCTGTGTTTATCCTTTTGATATATATTTATGTGCTTGCGAAGAGCAATGTAAAAATTGTCCAATGGTGACCCAAATGTGATGAATTAGCAATGGAAAGCTCAGTCCAACTAACTGCTATTTATCATAATGAGCCAAGAGCCTTGCAAATTTTATGCTACTACTTCAGGAAAAACTATGAATTTAAATCGAAAGTCACTAACGTAAAATACTAAAGTCTTTGTCCGACATTCTGATTTTTAATAAGTAAGTGTACAATTCGATAAATTCTTTCAATCAAAGTTCTATAATTCCCTCAGTTTTCCTCTGATTGTTTTGAAATATTTATATATGCAAAAAACACAAAACACAGTTAAAAAATTGCTCAAATCGGTTAAAAAAAATCCACTAAATTACGCTTCTTTAGCTTTTTTAAGTATATTTAAAAAAACATGTCGCACATTACTTTTTTCATGATAATGTTGTTTTATTGTTTTATTACGAAACTATTATATATACACTAAAGCTGTTTCCCTGGAATCTACTCTGTCAGTTGACAGAATCACGTGGGCAATAAATAGTTTTTCCTTTTTTAAATCACCAGGTTCTGACGATATCTTGCCTGTGATGCTTCAAAAAACAAGTAGCTCGGCGGTTCCTGTCCTGCAAGAAATCTACTTGGCGTAATCACGTCCCCGCCAACTGGAAGAAATCGAGGGTCGTTTTCATATCCAAGGCGACTCGGCCAAGAACTTTAGGTCAATAAGTCTTACCGCATTTGTCCAAAGGTCTTTGAAAGATTGATTGATTTTCATATCCGAGAGCACATCGAATCCAAATTATTTCCAGCACAATATGCTTACATGAAAAGGCGAGGTCGAAGGGGCTTTGGAAAAATCTCTGGAAGGCAAACAACTCAATTTGGCGCCCTGCATAGATATAAAAAGTGCTTTTAACAACATCAGGGCGGGGTCAATTGTCACTGCGTTAGATAGACTACAGGTGGAAAGACCTATCTGTTTCTGGATCCCGTCGCTGCTTGGCTGCAGGGAAGTTAATGCGGTGGCAAAAGGGACTAAAGTCACTAGATCCGTTCACAGGGGGACGCCGCAGAGTGGTGTCCTTTCGCCCCTACTTTGGCTAGTTGCTATTAACGAAGTTCTGATAATTCTAAATAAAGGTGGGGTTAAGGTAGTAACATGGCTTGGTCCGGATGGTATCGGAACTACTGGTGTTTTTCATGCAGAAGTCTTAGCGGTCCTGAAGGCATGCAAGCTGCTTAAGAAACGCGGGAGAGAGGGAGATATTAACATTTTCTCCGATAGAGAAGCTGCGATCAAGGCTCTGCCGACGCCATGGTACAGAACGAAACTAGTAAACTCCTGTAAGGAGGAGATTAAAAATATAGGGTATGCAGGTAACATTTCTCTAATCTGGGTTCCAGGACACAGGAACATAGAGGGAAATGAAATTGATGATGAGCTTGCCAGGAAAGGGACTGAATTGGCCTCAGAAACCTCCTACCCGGTCATCGCCATCCCCCTGACAGTTGTTGAAGGGGAACTGCACAAATAATTTCTCAGGATAGAGCTCCATTTCTTCATGTGCTATTTCGAAAACCCTTTGGCCCCAGTACAATATACGGAGGCCTCAAAAAGTCCTCTATACTCCTCGCTATTCAATTTCCAAACTCGGAGCTGTGTTTACCGGTCACTGGACTCTGTAATGGTCACTGGTCTCTGTAAATATCCGGGTTTGGTAGCTAGACGAGTAAGATGACTGGATGCTCCTTTCTTTGACAGAATGTTGCATTCTTCTCCATTATATGAACAGCTCTGGCTGGCTGTAGATATCTGTCATGTTCATTCAGATCTCATAATGGTATCAAAACGGCGCTTCAGTGCTACTCGAGGAGTGCCAGACTGGCACTTCAACCATTTCACCCACCTACCTCTATACACAAGCTTAGTATTACTAACCAAAATAAGTAGTATTAGGTAAAATAACCACAAATAAATTTATATACGAGGTGTGTTCAAAAAGTATCGTCAATTTTGTGTTTTTTTTTTCAAAAATTATTTAGTTATTTATTAATATCTGTTTTGTCCCCTTCAAAGTAATCCCCATGAGATATTATGCACTTGTGCCAACGTTTTTTCCAATCTTCGAAGCACTTCAAAAAATTATTTTTTTTATCTTGTTGAGCTCCTCCTTCGATGCCGTCTTTATCTCGTCAATCGTAGCGTAGCGTCATCCTTTCATGGGCCTGTTCAGTTTCGAGAACAAGAAAAAATCACAGGGGGCCAGATTTGAAGAATACGGTGGCTGTGGCATTAGTGTGATGTTTTTTGCCAAAAAGTCGCGCAAAAGCAACGATGTGTGAGCAGGAGCGTTATCGTGATGCAAGAGTCAATTTTTGTTCTTCCACAAATCCAGGCGTTTCTGGCGGATTGCTTCCCGCAAATTGCGCATAACTTGCAGGTAATATTCCTTATTGACCATTCTACCCTGTAGCAAGAACTTATGATGGACAACGCCCCTGCAATCGAAGAAAACGGTAAGCAAAACTTTTACATTCCACTGAACTTGGCGCGCTTTTTTCGGTCGTGGTTCGTGCGGCAGCTTCCATTGAGATGATTGAAGTTTGGTTTCCACGATTCGTCACCAGTTATAACCCTCTGGAGCAAATTTGGGTCGCAGCGGACAGAGTCAGTAATGTAGTAATGTACATGCGATCCTGTTTTTGGTCGAAATTGAGTAGTTTTGGTACGAATTTCGCCGTGACCCGTCTCATGCCCAAATCATTGAGAAAAATCGAATGGCACGAGCCAATCGATATGTCTAGGTCCTCAGCAACTTCTTTAACGGTGATTCGACGATTGGCTAATACCGTTTTCTTCACTTGATCAATTTTTTCGTCTGTTGTTGAAGTGCTCAGGCGTCCGGCACGCTTTTCGTCATTCACATCTTCTCGGCCTTCTGAAAACATTTTGTACCACCGATAAACGTTGCTTTGGTCCAAAGTAGCTTCTCCCTATGACACAGTCAACATTCGGAATGCATCCGCGTACTTAATTTCGTTTTTCACACAAACTTTGATACAGGTTCTTTGATCCATCTTTTTGAATAGGTAAAAATCGAAGACGAGCTGAAACAGGTGCAAGCAAAGCAGCTGTCGACAATTCATTGAACATTCAAAATGGCCGACCTCATCGGCATGAGTGAGAGACATGAGTACCAACATATCGCCACAAAAAAATCGAAATTCGAATATACATAACCTGTGAAAATTCAAAATTCGCGATACTTTTTAAACACACCTCGTACAAATGGTATAAGGAATATATCAAATTGCTTTAAGAATGCAAACAATGAATTTATTTACACTAAACTTCTAACTGTAACAGTATGGTTTTAATAACTTTCAAAATTTTATCTGCCGAGGACCTTCTGGTGGAAATGCTCATACATAGATGCACTTGGAACTTTTGGTTTTCGAGTACAGAGGATGAGTATTTTTACAAGATGAGGACTAGTCTTCAATTTGAGATAATAAGGATGGTTATAGTCTGGGTTCTATTGTACTTTTTCCCAGAAATAATTAAATACGTTATACCTTTCGAAATTTTAATAGGAGCTCAGCATTGAGAGACTCTTTTTAATGGCATCCATTACAATTTGTTGAAAATCACTATTAGCTGTTAACCAAAGCATACGCTTTTTGCTTTTTTTATTACAAATATGGCAGATGCAAGTACAGTTACTATCAATATAATTACTACCAATGAAGCATTTATGTTCTTATGGTATGCATATATTTATCAAAAAAGGATCACAGATTAATGGCCCTTTTCGGTGGACAGAAAAGCAAACTAGAAATTTGCTTACGACTGTCTTGAACAATGTATAGGCTAATCCAGAAAAATTTGTGGTAACATATTTAAATTTTTCACTATAAGCTTGTTTCGCATTTTGAAAAATATTTCTGTAAACCAACTGCCCAAATTTAAGATCACATTACGGAAAATTTTCCAAATTTACACTACATATCAAAGAAAGTTTTCCATCAGCACTTAAGTGGAGCACTGGAGAGTGAAGATGTAAAAAGTGTTGATGAATACCTCAAAGAGATATGTTTTATAACAACCTGCACGCAATATTTGGACGGCGAGGGAATATCCAACCGCCGGTCATCTATCAGTCTAAAAACCCAACGTCATTGTTGGAAAATAATGAAAGTCTGTTAGTCAGTCCGTCGGTATTTTCTTCTGCCATTCTGGAGAATCTAGTCAATCTATCTTGTTCCTTTGCTTCAAATTTTTGTGCAGAAAGCATTACCACAACATCAAAAAGAAATTTTAAAATACCTCAAAGCCGGCTTTATTATTTGACATTAAAAAGAAAAAGGTTGAAATAAAAGCATGTAAACTTGAATTGGAAAAACGTGGAAAACAAATTCATATTGCAAAAACTTCAGCTGGATAAAAAAGAAAGGATCGAAACGGAAAAATTAAGATTAGATCACGAAAGATTGTGATATAAGTATGAATAATGGGAATAATTATGATCCAAATGGATTGTAATAATTAAACATGAAATGAAAATGGAATTGCCAATATGTGCTTTTGTACATATTTTTACTTATATTAAAATTGAATTTATTTTGACATTGTTATTTGCAAAAATAAATATGCAAGGGAATTCTCTATACAAATTTGTTTATTAATTATATAATATTATACGAACAACATCTCACAGATTGTTCGTCGTGTTGTATCTTCTTCATGAGTTGGAGCAACAATGTTCTGCAACAATGCACAGCAATGTATTCATTTGTTCACCTTTTGCATTCCGTTTTCACTTTTAATTTTAAGCCTTAAACTTTTAAACTGTCATGTTCTTTCATCATGCCGAAACAATGCTCACTTCTAGTCATATACCGACTAAATGTTTTGTTGAAAAATGTACTTTGGGTCTATGTTAGGTCTCTGGAATTCTCTCCGAATGGTGTTATAACTGTGTGAAACATTTTATAGGCACTGTCAACTGCGATCAATTTTGATCCATGAAAAAATATATCTATTTCGTTCGAGAACTCGCAGTTATTAAAAATAATTAGATACCCTAACACGAAACGTCTAATTTGCAACCTATGATCGCACTAAACCTTAACAGAGTAGATATGATTCCGTGAAAAGTACGCTTCTGGTTCTTGCGAAGGTTTTTCCGCTAAAAGAAATTCTGTGCCATCTACGTACCCCACGTAATTAGGTAATTCATTCCATGTTTCTGATACTAGCTTTTTGGTTCATCGGTGCTTAGCCAAAACTGATACTCACCTTTATATTTGAATAGCGCTTTAAAGATTATTTCAGCTTAGTTCTAAAATAAAAATAAAAATATTGCTAATCATTACGCCCAAAAGATTAAAAAACTCTGACTTGAATGGCATGGCCATCACTTACCACAAATAAGCCAGCGATCTTAGAGAGAGTAGCTCCTTCACCGCTTGAGCCTAAGCGATATAATACAATTGCGAGCTCCATTTCGAGAGAAAATTGTTTACATGATCGAGCTTGGTTCAAAAGATCATCTTCTTTTATTAAATTCAAAATAAAATAAAAGGTTTTTCAAGTTATACGTGGGATCTTCTTGAATGTGCTCTCGCCTAGTTGCCATAAAACTTCTTTTAAAAACATTTTACAATTAGGTACAGTATTTGAAATCATTGACACACCGTTTATGCACTCTACACACATAGCCAATACAATCCATGCAAGGAGGAGGAGTATTGTCCAATATTTCATGTTCTTTTAACTTCGGTAGGAAAATCTAAGTTTAGACATAGGATTTAAAATATCTTTTAATACAAATTTATGCGCTGTAGTTTCGAAATTATTTAAGAAGTTGTTGTTTTTCCTTAATTTCTGCATTTTTTTGCTCTTAGTTTCAACAATTGAAAAACAGCTGACTTCTAAGGGACTCGCCACGAGGCACTCATTTAACAATAGTGCTAACTTCGCAACGTTGCATTATTACATAAATGCCACATTAAATGAGTACCATTACTATGTTTTCCATCAGACGAGAAATCTATGCTGAGTAAAACATTGAGTTATACCAGTTTTATGAGGTATAGCCATACTAGCTGGGAATCTTGCTCTTTGTTAACTTTGTTGTTGCCTTCACATACAAGTTTGACGTTATGTGAGCCGAGCAGTAAGACAGCGAGCAGATAAGTGGCGAATAGAATAGGCCTAAAGAAAAAGTTCCAAATTTCATTGATTTAAAGCATTGAACCGTTAATGCAGAGTATATAATTTCCGACAACGTTTTTTTATCATTACTCGTTTTTCATTTCTGAAACCATATAAAATGTCGTATTTATTAAAATTAATGGGTAACTTCTACAAATACCACCATTTCAATTCAAGCATCTTCATCTGTTGTTTTTGCGTTCGTTCGTTCTGCAACATCCTCAATAAAATTTGTTGTATATAAATAAGCGTGTCTAACCAAAAAATTGCAACCAGATTTATTCCCATTTGAATTTTGCTTACACATTGAGATTTAAAATAAATTATTTCGTTGCGTTGAAAAGTAATTTATGAATATTACTTCATTACTTGCCGCGATTGGAAATAGTATCACACTGTGTTGGAAACTGTGGCAGCTTTCAAAGAGCTGCATTGATTTCGATTTTTTGTGCTATATATGAAAATTTATTGCGTACCGAAATTAGCTTTTGACCTTTAATAACTACATTTTACCTTTGCCCGCAAATTGCACACGAAATATGTGTCACTATATCAAATATACAAATACGACGTGTGTGTATGTGCATATATCTTTCAAAACGTAGAGTTTAAAATTTCATTTAATTTGCTTGCCAGAAAACTGTAAATCATTCCAAATTATTACGCTTGAGAAGGGTGGCCTTTATAAATAGCGGCGGTTAATGACGAGCGATCAAAATCAATGAATAAAGCACTATTTGGAACGCATTATATTGCAAAGGACACAATATAATGCATATGAATACATGTATGTACATACAATTATTGGAGCTAATAAAAGATAGGAGGTAAGGCAATGCAAAATTAATGCTCACTGTACAAGTAGAAGGTGTTTCGAAACGAGTTTATTTTTTAATCACAGGTTTTTGAGTGCAAGCGGCGCTTTCTCACTCAAAACTTTAACTGCCAGTTAGTAGAATTGTTTACTCGAAATGAAAAAAAAACCTATTTTACGAGTAAAGAACCTTAGGAAATATTGGAATTGTATCAATGAAAAGTAAGAGTTGTTTTCACCCAAACGATGCGTATATTGAACGAAAGCTTTACTAGTGACAATACTCATATCCCGCTCTATCGGCCAATCGACCTATCGAGAATGACCGTTGAGAGCGAGAGAGTGCCACTCAGTTCTGGAGCAACGACTCGCAACTGACCCTGATGAGAATTATGCACATTATTCAAACGTCTTAACAATTGAAGGCAAACGACTATTCACATCTCAGTTTCGGTACAAATTAGACATAGAATGATGAGAAGAATCAGGAGGTGGAACGAGCTTTACTGTTCCATAGTAAAAAGTGAGGTATCGGAGTTTAAATTGAAATAAAACAACGAAAATTCAAATTGATTGGTCAATTTAGACTTTACATCCCCCACAAATAAATGTCTAAAAGAGTGATATCACACGATTTTGATGGCGAATCCACTGGCCCGAGACGAGAGACGCAGTAAATCCATTGTTTCACGGACTGTATGGCAAATAGCGCCGTATTGTTGGAACCAAATGTTATGGAGATAGCCGGCTTCAATTTCTGGCATCTAAAAGTCGTTTATCATGGCGCGATAACGTTCGCCATTATTCAATGTCATATTCTCGCCAGCCTCGTCTTTGAAGAAATATAGGCCGATGACTCCTATTGTATTGTATGGCAATTTTTCTTATTGACCTAGCCATGCAGCCGCGATGAACACTTTTCACAGAGCGTCGATTTTCGTAATACAATCAGATGATTTATAAACGTTGTTTAGGCGTAAGTCTTTCTGAATACTGAAAAAGTATGTATTTATTTTGAGAGTAGTCAAGCGTGATTCCCTTTTATATACTAGGGACTCTATCTCAATTAACGGTGACTTTGATTTTAGTGGAACAATGCCCAAAACAACACAGATCATTAAAAAATGTATATATTATATACTAAATTCATTATTCCGTAATCACTATGGCTCCCGATGTGGCCGTTTGACTTCGGGGTTAGAATGTTATATTTTTTTAGAACCACCCTTTACTTCACGTTTCCAATATTTTTGTGCATATGCAATTAAAGCCTTGAAATGAAATAATGGCATATAAAACTGCATTATGCACAATTAGGCAGATATTTAGCTATCAGTGTTTGCCCAGTTGCCACACAAACACTTACACAAAGCATGTGCAACATTTAATTAGCTGTAATGCTACGCCTCAATAGCCCAGCCCTATTGCAATTTAATGGCAAAATTACATGCTTGTATGCGGATATGTGTGAATGTGGTTTGTAAGTTTAAAAATCGCTCACTAATAGCTCAACAACAAACATACATATATTAAACAAATTTTCATGAAAAACTTTAAAAAGGCACGAGCGTGAATTTGCATAAAACTGCATACCAATATAATGAGAATTCGAGCACATACACATTCTAACTTGTACCGTATGTTTATCACGATGCATAATGTGTTGCTATCGATAAAATTTAACCCATTACGGCCAAGAAATAGAATCCGATATTTATAATTTTTATTACACCATCCACTTTTGCCCTCTATATGATCAAAATAATTTTAAAAAATTCTTACCAATAGCAGTACAGCGGGTATTTTGTTAATTTATAGTAATGCTTGTTTATGCAAAGCGAATTTATTTTTAACCCTCCACTGGGCACCTTGTTTAAAACCTTTGGTTCGGAACGGAGGGTTAATGAACTGTACTAATGCAGTGTAGTACACTTATATATGTAGAAAAATTAGTGTTATATACATTGAATGTGCTTTAAAGCATATACCAGCTGCCTTCCATCTTAAGAGCGCAATAGTTTGATTTTGATTTTCCTTTATTCGGAACTTATAACTTAGGATTTACACACAAAATGTTGAGTGACAATATGGATAAAATCTCAATTACCCAATTTCATAACAGACCGAAATTCAGAAATAGCACATGAATGTTAAACTGCCGTATTCAATGTCATCCAAACTATTGGGAATAGTGGCATCTGCCCGGTGGCAACTTAAGTTAGCATGAGGTCTTCAAGGACAATGCCATTAACTTTCTCCTCTTGAAGGCGTGGATGAAAGTAAATGATAGCAGCACAACTATAAGCCAACAGCTGAGACAATTGCACGCAATGAATTATGTCGACCACCTGACATCCATTTCAGCTTATTGGAAAACTTTGTACGATGACTTTAACTGCAAGCAATGCTATTGCAATTGTGTGTAGCGCAGTGCAGGTGAAGCTATGATGAGAACACATAGAGGTACGCATATTTACTAGTGCTGCACGAAGTCACATACCTATACACATTTTAGATATTTGCATGTACGAATATGTGCGTAAGTAGTTGACTTAAGCTGGTTTCCATATTTTATACTAAATATTATAAAAGTGCATTGGCTTGCTCATGTAAGTGTACCTACATATAATATATACCAAATCAGAGTAGAGTGAATGTTGGTCAAAAGCAGCTGCTACTTACATACATACATATATACTAGAAGTAATAAAATGGGACTTCGAGTGCTTTTTGTGTCTTTGAACCTTTCGAGTGCTTGCATTCCGACTTCTACATATTAGCTCTTAGATATGAATATCTAACGTTTTTGAAAAGTGTTAGCAGTGAGTTTTGCTGTTGGCGGCTTTTGAATATTTATGTGACAAATTATGGCATTTCTAGCAATCAGCATACGTGATTAATTCTAAAAATTTCGTTGTTTGTACATTCCCACTGTATGCCAAGGGTGGAAAAACTTTTCTCATTTCAAACTTTTACTGAGCACACACTTGCCGCATAAGTACATGTTTGCCTGAAAGGAGGGTTAATGCATTCGTTGTCTTGTGCAATGCTTGCGAAAGTTGAAAGTTGAAAGTTTTCATGGCAACAACTTTTCACGTGTCGTCCGTGTTTGAATATACTTACGAACAGTTTCTCCTTTGGATATGCGAGTTTGTATGTGACTGAAGCTACCCTGCTGACAATCGACTGGCTACACAAAAGTACAAATCTTTTCTTATTTTTTATAAAAAACACTCAATTGACCAAAACAAACTGGTATAAGTTCTATTCTTTAATTTTATTCTTTAACTTGCAAATACACGATGTAGCTGCGATTATTAAAAGAACAAGTAAATATATGCACATAAATATCTGCAAATATCGCAATAATATAAACCCTTAACTGATATCGGATTCTTTTCAACAACTACAAAATACCCAACCACAGAAATGACATATGGCTATATTCCAATTCTAGAGAGGTTCCTGTTGTCATGTGCACGAAATTTGCAGCCATTGTTATGGTGTTAGGTGTTGTGCACAACAAAGGACATGGCATGCCACGACACTTCTTTACTCAAGCATTTCGAGTGAATTCTGCTGCATGTATCGAGGTTCCAAAAACATAAATGAAACCTTGGATTGATAGTGTACGCGGTGATAGCGAATTCAGCAAGACTCTGCTACTTCACACAAAGCGATTGCAATACCATATTGGATGGCTGAAAATTCCATGACCACATAACACCGAACTTATGCCCCCCTAACTCCCCAGACTTAATTCCCATGGATTATTACGTATGGAAATAGTTGAGCGTAAACCTATAAACATCCTCTTAACACGATTTCTCATCCGAAGGCTGCGATTAATACCAATATGGGAAATTTGAATAAGGACCAATTGATTCGGGCATGCAATCGTTGCAATGAAGGTTTTATTGAATGATTTTATCGGTGTATATTAAGTTAATGTTGTGTACAAAATTCGTGAAGTTTTATTAAATTTTGTTCAAAATAAAAGTTAATTAGTTTTACTCTCAAGTAGTACTCAAATACCGTATGCACCCTGTAGAGTTATTATAATTAAGTATTTAAGATTTGACTAAAGCTTCAACTCTCCAGCACGTCAGGTACGCATGCAAACCAATGTAAGAGTATCTAAAAACGTTTTAGGCATTTTTAACAGAATATTTATTGATGGTGAAGCGCATCAATTTCCGTCTTTATTCTTAGATAATCGCTTAGAGTAGTCACACTTTGGTTCTTAAGTAAGATTTGGAGTTTAATTTTATTCTGCACCGAAGCATGGCAATTAGGTACATTCATCAATTTTAAGGATTTTTTATAGTTTCATTAATTTGCTTTTGACAACATGCAATTACATCAAAAGTCCCTGTCGATAAGTTGTCATCTATTAAAAACGATTTTAAACTGACCCATACAACTTTAAGGTTTAGCCAACTTCATTTTCATCACGTTGTTATCACACAGACTGGCTGTACAGTAGCCTATTTTTCAATCTAAAATTTTTCATTACGTTGTATACAGTTTCAGTGCCAACTTCGATTACTCGCCACTATTTCAACTTCTCAACCTTTTCTGGATAGTTAGCACTACTTGTATCCTTAACGACGGCATGCCCAAAAGTCGATTATTCGAAACATACAGCAAAAAGTATGGGTTTAAAATAAACGTTGCTAAGTTCATGATTATGAACAGAAAACGTTCGCATAATAATGAAATACTGGCAATACCAAATGAAATGGTTGAACACGCTCATGCCTTAGAAATATAAGGTGTTGGACGAACATGAACAGGATCAGAAACCTATAGGATTCAGTAAGATAACGCGAAACATAAAATAATAGCTAATTTAAATTAAGCAAATGATCCATACCACATAAATATCACACACATAAGTAGATAAATTATTTTTTGGAAGACCGCGAAAATTCGAAATCGAAAAGGCAATTAAAGAAAAAGACAAATGCTTGAATGTAAGGTTGGCTCCATGGCATATAGCTTCACCGTGTTAGTAAATCGTCTAGGCCAATCTCTTTAACTCGGGGAAACAATAAATCGGTTAACGTGTCGCTATAATGCTCGTCATTTTGATTAAGGACAACAATCGACTTCTCCTTAACGACTTTTCTGGCCACTAAATGCATCAATTCTGTTTGTTCGAAAACAATACTTTTCTGTAAAATGGCACATCTTCAACAGAGCCTTCTTCAAACCAGTTGATCACACAAGAAGCGATTTCTGTAAATGTCTAACCAGAAACTAAACTTTTTTGAACATCATGGCTGTCAAAATCAAAAAACGTTCAAACTCCAAATTAGGCGGCTTAGCCTTAATTACCTCAATCGAAGTAGAAAAAGACTTCGAAAATTGGTTGAAATGCGACTTTCGACTACGAAAATATCTACTTTTAATTGTTTTTTTTAAAACTTAAGTAGCAACACTCGTACGATTTCTGATAACTATTCAACTAGCCACGAGAAGAAGTGTTGTCCTAGATAACAGATATTGCTCCCCTTCAAAATAATTTTGAAATTCTCAAGAACAACAGTCATTAATCGACTAAATTATTACAAACAGACTGTTTACAGCACAAAGTTTATTGGACATAGGAACACTTAATTCGGCCAATGCAAGAAGTGACCACAAATTGGTATATTGTAAGAATTGAATTGGCTACATGTATTTAAAAAAAGAAACGAACGAAAAATAGAAACGTACAACATAGAAGCTCTTGATCACGAAAATACATACTAAGATTTTACTAGCTAACATATTGTCGGGAAATATTACTAAAAATTACGTAAATGAAAATTATGATTCGAATGCAGCATGGAAAAAAATTAAATCCAACATTTTGGAAGCATCAGAAGAAGCTCTAGGTAAAAGACTAGTAAGCATTGCTAAGCCTAAAAGGAACAAAACTCCCTGGTTCACCGAAGGAGTAAAACGAATAGCTGAATAGAAAAAGAAGGCATTTTTAGACTACAAGACAGCAAAAAAAGGGGAAAACAAGAACGTTACATTGAACAAAGAAAGTTAACTAATAAAAGAATAAGAAAAATAAAATAATCGAACTGGGAAAGATTCACAAAGTCCATGAAAAGTAATATATATGGAAAGTGAAGATAAAAGAGAGCGTTCCATTTATGACTATGAATTTAGAAATTAGATATAACTACTACGAAAGTTGAACTGGCAATACAAATGCTTAGGAATAAAAAAGCTCCTGGTCCTGACGGTGTTGCAAATGAAATGCTTAAATATGGTGATTGCACATCTCTTCAACATTTCATTGAGAAAGCAAAAAACACCGCAAGAGTGGAAATCAAGCGTTACGATACCAATTTTTAAAAAAGGACAACAAAGATGGCCCACAAAATTATCGCGGTGTTGTCCTTCTAAGCTCAGTTCAAAGCAAGACTTTCGTCAAAACAGGTCCACAACGGATTGTATATTTATTTATGCTTTTATGTGGTTTGTTGATCTTAAAAAACCGTTTGATCGCGTCAAACTTGAGAGTATACTGCAATTATTAAAAGAAAGAAAAGCCCCTCGACAAATCCTACAAGTCATCAGCGATCTCAATACCACGTGCTCAACAAAAATAATGGTAAATATACCAAAGTATAAATTGCGCTACCGGAATACGGCAAGGCAAGACTTAAGACAGCTACAACTTTTCAATCTTATTATGGATGAAATTATCTCAGAGGTAAGGCAACATATCATGAAAACATATCAATAATATGTTACGCAGACGACGCTGTTTTGTTATAACTTGCAGAATATATAATACAATATGGAAGTTTCAACTGAAAAAACTAAATCTTTAGTAATATGGAAAGAACCTAAAAGATGCAAGTTGGAGATTGACCGCCATATGATAGAACAAGTAATGGAATATAAATATAATATTTGGGTGCAGATGTATCTAGAAATCGCAATATGATAATGGAGGTGCGAGAGAGATGCGCAAACGGTGCACGGATATCAGGGTGCCTGCGAGAAATCACTTGCAAAAACAAGTACATGAACATGAAAAATGAAACACGAATCTACAAAACAATTGTAAAGCCGATATTTACTTATAAAGCAAAAGCTCGTGCAGAAAACATGAAAACGACTATATGGACTACTGAAATGCATACTGGAAAAACTAGGTGGCCGACATTGTAAAATTCATAAGAGCCAGATGACGTGCATGGAACGAACATGTGACACGAGCTCCTAGCAATCGGTTGATAAAAATAGCTTCGATATGGGATACCTGAAGGAACGAGACGACCAGGAAGACCACCAAAACGATGGGCAGAAAGTTGGATATCTACCTCAGCAAAAAATTAATCACGATAATGATATGAGATTTATGCATTATATTGTACAGTAATGAACAACAATTTATGTGTAATGTCCCTAAATATTAAAATGAATTTATGTATCAATGTATATACATATATAAACTTTAATATATAAATATGTATGCATCCTAATTGTTGTGTAAAGAAAAACAGACAAAGCCTATAATAAAAGATAAAGAAGAAGAAGAAAATTACTGCATAGTGAAGAATTTTTGACATCAGCTTTCTTTTAAACTATATACATATATTCGAGCATGTATGTGAGATATTTAATTTTCAAATCAGTTTTCTTTTCATTTTTTTGAGCATAGATTGTAAAATGATACAAAAATATTATCTGAAAATTTTCTGTCTGAAAAGCTAAGGTCAATTGCAAAAATTCTTTCTAGATATCCGACAAAAAACTTATATGAAAAAGTAATACTGTGCCGAGACGACAATTTGTACCTTTATTTGCTCTTTAGAAACCACTGACGGGAAATTAATGAAATTTCTTGGCCTTGTGTAAACTTTTACTTTACTCAATTTGGTTTGGTTTCATTAAAATATTATCATATATTATTGTATTTAAGAAATTACCTTGACTACCCTCATGTGCCGTTTTCGATTCATATGATGAAACATTTAATACATTTCGGCGAGAATATTACCTTTAATTGACTTTTATGAGTGACTGGTTAATGAATAAAAGTCATAGAAGAAGAAACACCAGAAAAAATAAGGTGGATCAATCAAAATATTTGAAGCTCTTTTAAATGAAAGTGGTGATGAAGATACCTCTCTAATAATAGTGATGAAATGTTGTGTCAGAAGAGTCTGATACTAATGAGAATAATACTTCAACCACTTATAGCTAATGGCTTCGTAAACATCAACTCGTTATATATTTTGAAATACGGTGTAGCTAATTAGCCAAAACCATTTATGTCTCAATGTGATAGACTTGGAAGAGAAAATATTATTACTCTTTCGCCCGATTTGCAAAAAAACAACCATATAATGATATCAATAAACCATTTCTCTTATAATTTCTCCACATCACTGAATATTGAACCGGTCCGTGAAGTGTTGGACGAATGGTCGAAATTATAGCTGACTATTGAAACTCATTGCGGCCGCTGTAGTCGAGTTGATTGGTGGTAGGTAGTGTCCGGGGTCGAATCTTCTGATATGATACACTAAATGATAAAAAAATTGTTTCTAATTGAGGTCGCCTTTTGGCAGGCGATGGCAAATCTCCACTTGTATTCCTGACATGAAAAAATCTCACTTATAGCTAATGGCTTCGTAAACATGAACTCGTTATATATTTTGAAATACGGTGTAGCTAATTAGCCAAAACCATTTATGTCTCAATGTGATAGACTTGGAAGAGATAATATTATTACTCTTCCGCCCGATTTGCAAAAAAAAACAAAACCAGTTAATGATATCAATAAACCATTTCTCTTATAATTTCTCCACATCACTGAATATTGAACCGGTCCGTGAAGTGTTGGACGAATGGTCGAAATTATAGCTGACTATTGAAACTCATTGCGGCCGCTGTAGTCGAGTTGATTGGTGGTAGGTAGTGTCCGGGGTCGAATCTTCTGATATGATACACTAAATGATAAAAAAATTGTTTCTAATTGAGGTCGCCTTTTGGCAGGCGATGGCAAATCTCCACTTGTATTCCTGACATGAAAAAATCTCACTTATAGCTAATGGCTTCGTAAACATGAACTCATCATATATTTGGAAATACGGTGTAGTTAATTAGCCAAAACAATGTATGTCTCAATAGGATAGACTTGGAAGAGATAATATTATTACTCTTCCGCCCGATTTGCAAAAAAAAACAAAACCAGTTAATGATATCAATAAACCATTTCTCTTATAATTTCTCCACATCACTGAATATTGAACCGGTCCGTGAAGTGTTGGACGAATGGTCGAAATTATAGCTGACTATTGAAACTCATTGCGGCCGCTGTAGTCGAGTTGATTGGTGGTAGGTAGTGTCCGGGGTCGAATCTTCTGATATGATACACTAAATGATAAAAAAATTGTTTCTAATTGAGGTCGCCTTTTGGCAGGCGATGGCAAATCTCCACTTGTATTCCTGACATGAAAAAATCTCACTTATAGCTAATGGCTTCGTAAACATGAACTCATCATATATTTGGAAATACGGTGTAATTAATTAGCCAAAACAATGTATGTCTCAATAGGATAGACTTGGAAGAGATAATATTATTACTCTTCCGCCCGATTTGCAAAAAAAAAACAAAACCAGTTAATGATATCAATAAACCATTTCTCTTATAATTTCTCCACATCACTGAATATTGAACCGGTCCGTGAAGTGTTAGACGAATGGTCGAAATTATAGCTGACTATTGAAACTCATTGCGGCCGCTGTAGTCGAGTTGATTGGTGGTAGGTAGTGTCCGGGGTCGAATCTTTTAATATGATTCACTAAATGATAAAAAAAAATGTTTCTAATTGCGGTAGCTTTTTGGCAGGCGATGGCAAATCTCCACGTGTATTCCTAAACAACACCATAAAAAACTAACTACACACCACAAAAAGGAGGAGAAGCTCAACCAAACCTAAGTCTAAAACAACGCTGGCGTAGGTGCGTTGATGGGGAGTGCTTTGAAGGCGAGAATATAACTTTTGAGAAATAAATTTTTATTTTGAATTTTCTGAATATGGTTGGTTGGTTAGAGTGGCGATTCATCCAGAATCCAACTAGCTCTTCCGCACCATTTTGTTGCCACATCCTCGTTACCAAATTGTTTAACAGTTATTTACAGCAGAACTATATCCAGTCTGTGCGGTTTAGGAACCTTATTAGGTTGTTGACGTCTAAGCCAGATAGCTGCTCGAGACTCTCGAACAGCGGTTTGCCCAGGGTTAACATTCTATCCTTCCATAGGGCAGGGCATTCACAGAGGAAATGAAAGATTGTTTCTTTTTTCTCCGGTTGTTTACAACTATGACAGTATGTGTTATGAGGGATGCCTATTTTGGCGGCTTGTTCTCCGATAGACCAGAAGCCAGTTATGACTGCCGTAAGTCTACAGTAGTCATGTTTATTAATGTCGACGATTGCTTGAGGTTGTAGGTGGGCCATAACGTTCTGCTGATTTTGCATTTCGTCTGGTCTCTCCATCTGCAATCTGCAATTCGAAGGTATTTTAGGGAAATTGCATTCTTGACCGCACCTAGTGGAGTGAATACTGGTACTGCAAGAGCGCTATTCATGGCAGATCCCCCTCTTGCCAGTTCATCAGCTTTTTCGTTACCTTCTATGTTCCGGTGTCCCGGGACCCAAATTAAGGTTACTCTATGGTTTTCGTTCAAGTTGGTGAGGCTATTCCTACTTTGCTCCACCACTTTAGAGGTTGTTGTAGTCGCGTCCAGCGCCTGGATTGCAGCTTGGCTATCCGAAAGAATAGCGATATTGCCCTTTAAGAGAAATCTGCGATTAGTAACCTACAGGCTTCCCCAATTGCTAGTACTTCCGCATGGAAGACGCTGCTGGTATTAGGGAGACGCACAGATTTTTCAATTCCAAGTCTATGAGAATATATACCAGCTCCAACACCACAATCCATTTTACTGCCATCTGCATAGACTGTGGTATCGAAGTTGTTTAGAGTTAATCCCTTATTCCATTCTTTTTTAGATGGAAAGAGTGTGACAAAATTCCTATTGAACGTTAGCAGCGGGACGATGTAGTCAGTCCTCACCGAGGTTAACTGAGTTTGTCGCAATAATAGACTGAATATATTCCGGGTTCTTTTTGGTCAATAATATATTGCAACTCATATAAATGTGTTCCAGTTGGCGAACTTAGGGGCGGCTTTAGAAGTATTAATATAATCGACATGGGTATTTTCTTTGCACACGTTAATTATTTTCCATTAACTCGAATTGGCAAATAATGCAAAAATCTATACTCAAGGATTTTTGCAAAGCCTCTACCGACAATATATTGTAATTTCCCTAATTTTTCACTTTTCAGAATAGTGAAATTATTCAGATCGTTGTTGAAAACGACACATGACGGTAGCAAATGTATGTTTTTTTGAAAATCAGATTAAATTCGTTTTTCCCAGAAACTATATTATTTATTTTAATTATTATTATAATTTATTAGTTTTATTTTATTTTATTTTATTTTTCATTTATTTAATATATTTATTTTTTTTTTTTGAAAATTTGAAAAAATCACATAAAAAATTATATAATAACACTGTATTTGTAGCTTCATAAAATATTTTAAATAACTGTCTAAAAACTATTTTCAAAAATACAAAAATAGACCTTCAACTCACATTTTCCCCGCTGGGCAGTAATAATGCAATATCTGGTTACATTACGCCTTGGCATTCGTTGCATGTTTACCTTTCGACTATGAAATGAAAATTCATTGCTTCGGTTATGCTGATATGGAAATGAGCTTGCGTGAGTGTCCTGCAGCTGAGTGGTTTATTTGCTTTTCCAATTAAATAAATACTTTAATTAATATTTGCAGCACATTCGTGAAACCTATCTGGAGCCTCAGTACTTCTCGAATAAACAATAGGCATACAAATATCTCTTGATTGGTTTTAAGGCGATGTGGAAATGAATGCTCCATAATTTTCATTTGCAAAATAGGGAAAAGGCTATTTGCACTGGGAGCTAAATGAATTATTGTGAAATACATAGCCAAGCGTACACCATAACTTTACATTGGAAACCAAAAGTTAGTTAATATTGTTTTGAATAAACAAAAAATCTTTCGAATAAGTTTTCGAAATTTAAAAAAGATACTGAGTTGAGCTAAAATTGTCAGATGTAAAGTAAGATTTTTTTTTGTCGGGGCAACTAGCAAGTACAGTTTTAATTTTCTTTAAATCTACCCGACCTCCGAAGAAATTTGAGTAGATCTTGTGGTGCCAAAGAGCCAAGGTGGTCGCTTTTCAACGATTCAATGCCAAAGGCCAAGCCTGCTTCAATTAACGCATTGGAAGACAACATTAAAGCATTTATATGAGCGATACCTGCCGAAAAATTGGAAAGAGTATGCCAAAATTTGACTAAGCGGATGGACCATTTGAAGCGCAGTCGCGGTCAACATTTGCATGAAATAATCTTCAAACATTAAATTATATTGACTGTACTATCGATTTAAATAAAAATTTCATGCATTTTTCTGAATTTTACGTGTGTTTTTTTGAAAAACTTTCCTATAGCTCTTAAAACATCACCCTTTATATACATATATATATATATATACAGTCACTCCTTGACAAACAGTGGCAAACCTCCGCGTGTATTTGCGCCAAAAAATTATTTATTTTTATATGAGTGTTAATAACATATGTGCACATATTTTCCCTGAATAGCCAATACATATATATTTAGTCATGTCATAAGTTCTGTTACAAGTTAAGTCTGTTATAGATATGAAACTATACAACTTTTTCTAATGAAGTTAGTTTTGTTCAGTGATGTAAATATTACAAAAAATTTCGTTCGAAAAGTCACCATTTGCTTAACACACGCTTTCAAACCATTAAGTCATTCACCTATTGCAGAACGGACGGTTTCCATGGACATTGACGTCCCTGCTCGAACCAAAGATTGTTTGAGACCCTTGACATGTATCTGGTCGATGCATTCATTCCCCTTGCGATTTTCCTTAGCTCCCCACCCCATTGTTAACAAGCGAAATTTTCCACGAAACTGAGTATAATTTATGAGTAGGTAATGCATACGAACAAAAGCAAAAATAATGGAATTTTTTCCTGTGAACTTGTTCTCGCCGTATGCCTTGTAAAATTTGTCACAGCTGAGTAGCATATAAATGCTCATATTATCATTATCATTCTTTATAGAAATGTTCAGTAAACTATTCATTTTTGTTCTAGACATAGAAAAAAACCCCTTGCTTGTGTGATATTCTATCTCTCTTTTACCAATGGTAATTTGATATAGGTGGAAAATATATCTGCTCTGATCTAAAGGCAAGACAACTAATATATTAATTGTTATGCTTATAATGCAATCACTGCTAGCAACTAAACTGCTCATTGTTGTCAACACAAAATTCTCAGAACTAATAATCAAACTACTCATATTGTCCTTGGTACCAATAATCAAGCTACTCATTTTTTTCGTCATAAAGTCCTCATTACTGCATAAAACAAATAAATAGAAAAGTAACAATTTTATTTTTGCAAACGAAATGTTTTAAAAAAATTTAGAATTTATAAAAATATTTTTTTATAAGAAATCTTAATTTAAGAAACTATTATACATATTACTACTGTTGATTTTTTATTCCTAATTTATAATTTATTACTCATGTTTTTTAATTAAAGCCCATTTTGTTTTTATACCCTTGTTCACTTCGTTCGGGAGCATAGCGTCTCGACAACACTTTTCCATCGTACACGGTTCTAGGCGATTGTTTTTGTGCCGTCTCATGTGATGTCGCCAACTGCTAACTCGGCAACATTGACCTTCTCCAAGTAATATTTGGCCCACCGCGACCTTTGCTTCCTTGCCGTCTCCAGTGCTTGCTATTCACGTGATGCTATCTGGGGGTTTTCTGAATCCGTGACCTATGCATCGCCATTTTCCGCGCTTGATTTGCCATATCATGGGCTTCTCATTCGTTGATCTCCACAGCGCGTCGTTGCTGATGGTGTTCGGTCAGATTACTCTACAGGTGATGCAAAGACATTAGTGAAAGATTGTAGCCTCTGTGTGATGGTGTTGGAGACCAGACTAGCCTGCTCTTCCTTCTAAGTTGAAATTGAAGTAAAACTGTGATGTGCCGGTTCCGTTCTATGTTAAAAAACCAAATAAGAGCGTAAGTTATGAACATTTTCGAAGATCATACATTATATAATACATTATACCTACATAACTTTACTTTACATAAATAACTTTCTACTTTATCACATTTTGGGTAACTACCAACTATTTTCATCGTTGAGATGGGGTTAGAACCAACTTAAAGTCCATCTACTTCATCACATAAATCCTTTAAGAAATCATTGATGTCCCATGATTATTTCATCCCAGAAACGCAAGCAGTATTGAACAAATTCCGAAAACCAACAATCGCCCCAAGGATGGACCACAAAACCAGACCAGACAAAAATAAGACCATGGATTCCTACGTCAATTTTTACTTCATCCTTATATTTCTTACATCAACCTTCCTTCTTCTCCTGGCACAGATTGAATAACAGTATTTTTCTCGCTTGTATTAAACAGACCAAGACAAATCAAATTCAAATGAATAGAATTTGTTTAAAGAACCCAACCAATATACATGTCAATAAGCGTTTGGTATTTGGCACTCGGGTTATTTTAATTTTTCTTGACATTTTGTTTTCATAGCTACCTGTCATTTTTCGTTTGTTCTATTTGCACTCAAGCAAAAACCTGAGAATAGATACCAGGAGATATGAGTTCCGTTAGCTTGGCTGCTTGCAGATTTGTCAAAGATGACGTGTAACAACAAAAAAGTCAAATAACAGTGCGAGTTTGCGAGAGTAGCGCGAAAGATTTTGTAATTGTACTAACATTTCTGCCGCCGTAGGCGAATGGGGTGGTGTGTGACTACCATTCGGAATTGAGAGAGAACATAGGTTCAAACAGGTGAAACAACAAAATTAATAAAAAATTTTCTAATAGCGGTCGCCCCTCGGTAGGCAATGGCAAACCTCCGAGTGTATTTCTGCCATGAAAAAGCTCTTCAAAAAATATCTGCCGTTCGGAATCGGCTTGAAACTATAAAAGGTCTCTCCATTTGTTGAACAACATCAAGACGCACACCACAAATAGGAGGAGGAGCTCGGCCAAACACCCAGAAAGGATGTACGCGCCAATTATATATGTATATATAGCGTTTTTCAATAGGTGCGCTTCTACTTTTTTCCGATAGGGAGGGCGAACGACGCAATATTTTTTTATTTTTCGCTTGTCATTTGTAAACTTCATTAGTATACATTTCATCATAGAACGCTACACACTTGAGCAACAATTGCAAATCGTGCAAATTTTTTATGAAAATAATCGTTCTGTTGCTGCTACTTTAAGAGCAGATTTTCCAAAAAATCATCTTCAGTGATGAAGCTCACTTTTGGCTCAATGACTTTGTCAACAAGCAAAATATGCGTTACTGGGCAGAAAGCAATCCACACGTGATTCATGAGGCACCGTTGCATCCCGAAAAAATCACTGTTTGGTGCGGTTTACATGCCGGCGTCGTAATTGGCCCATATTTTTTCGTTGACGAGAACGATCGCCACGTTACTGTGAATGGAAATCGATACCGCGACATGATAAACGATTATTTTTCTCCGCAATTGAATGGTATGGACTTAGACGACATGTAGTTTCAACAGGACGGGGCCACAAGCCACACAGCACACGCTACAATTGATTTGTTGAAGAGTAAGTTCGACGAGCGCATTATTTCCAGAAATGGACCGGTCGAATGGCCGCCCCGCTCGTGTGATTTGACGCCTCTAGACTATTTTCTTTGGGGTTATGTGAAGTCATTGGTCTACAGTAACAAGCCGGCGACGATTTGTGAGCTCAGAGCCAATGTTGAACGCGAAATTGCTGGAATTTCGGCCGATTTATGCAAAAGAGTGGTCGAAAATTGGGTTCAACGATTGGACTTCGTAAAATGTGCACGCGGTGGTCATGCAAAAGAAATCGAATTTCATACTTAAACGTATATGTTCAAACTCGATAATAAAAAAAAATTAGTTAAAAAAGTCAAACCGTTTGTGTTTTATTCAAAAAAAAGTTGAAGCGCTCTTACTGAAAAACGCTTTATTAGAATTTCGGTCACGGAGGTTTTGCTGGGTATGTTGTCGTTCACACTTCATTGTACAAAGTGTTAGGAGATTACGCTCATGTAAGAGAAAAGGTTCAAACCCACAAAACAGCACCATTTTTAAAGATATTGCCAAAAATATACCACTTCACACTATGAAAAACAAAGAAAATAATTATAGAAGGTAAAAAACTTGGTCCAAATGGAACACAGTGAATAGTCTAATATTGAAAAATGCATTAACAAAATTCTGTCAAATTATTTCATTTTTAGTGATTTATAGAAAATATTACTCCTATCTTTTAATCTTTTTTTGTTTAGCGTATACAAAAATATTTATCTCCTGATTCTTACAGCTGTTAGCAGTCAGCAGCAGCTTTAGGGATTAGAGATCGCTACTTTACCACTGATGTCTGAATTCAGGTATAAGCAATGGTTTCCATCCCGCATACCTTTTTAAGTTTTTAATAGTTGTCTACATATATATTATATATACATACACACACATATGCATATTTTTGCATAACAAGCAATTGGGTGGGACTTTTCGTCCAGTTTGTACATTTTTTTTTTTTCATTCGAATAGCTGCGAATAGATAGGTTTGCACAAAACTTTGTAATCATTTTTTGTTGTGGCACTAATCCACTTCTATCCAAATTGTAACAGGCAGTCGAAAAACTAAAACCAGAAACCGTGCATGCAAAGCAAGTCAGATCGCAAAAAGAAAGCCAACCACAGCGTTCGCACTGCTGAAAAATTGTGAAAGTGAAAAATTGTAGCTAAACTTGACTTGGCATGCATATTTTGGCAGCTGGATTTGTTGCCAACAAAAGTCAAAACTGTCAAGAAAATTTACGCATCGAGAATTTGAGCAGAGAGCTCTTATTCATATTTTTTTGCGCACTGCCACTATTAGTGGGCATTACCAGCCAATGCTTTTTCACAATTTTCTATTCAAATTATAGCATTTCCTATGATGCGTACGAGGAAGGTAAAAACGCATTTAGTTGAAAAGTCACATTGAGACTAATGTTTTTCTCGCGAAGTATTGAGAAAAACTTCAACAATCAGAAAGTATTAAAAAATCTTGAAGCAAGAGTTTGCACAATTCGTACCAAATGCATACTTGTAATATTGGAATTTACACATAAATGACAAGAGCTGCAACTGTAAGTATATGAATTTTTGAAACGTATCAACTGCGTGCTTTTATGAATTTCACTTCTGCTAGCAAATATCTCTCAAAACATAAAATTGTTTTTTTTTTTGTTTCTGTTAAATTTGATACTTGTATGCGATTCGCAACTGGGTGAAAGTATTGCAAGGGACGGGTTTCAAAAAGAATTAAACAAACTGAACAGCCAACATTGTAGCGGTAAAATATATTATAATCTTATAGGCATTTCCAAATTATTAGATGATCAAGGAACAAGTACCGCTTTCATTGTTAACATCAAATGATGAGAACTTTTAATCTAGTAAATCAATAAATAAAATGGGACAGATATTTTTAAGATTTATATATGAAAAGTGAGGCGCGACCTGGACCTTCTAAAAAAGCTAACCTGCCATTATCACGGAACCAGCAGGCCAGGTATCAGGTTTTCAAGTTTCAATAGAGGATTCTGTACTTTGGCATTGTAGTATGATTTGAGCCTTTGGCCCTGGTTTGAACATTGAAAGGGCTGGCAAGATTTAAAGGCTCTCATTTGTTCTCATAACCGGTGCGATGTCAACCACGCAACTCGATATATGTGTAAGCGACACTAAATCTCATTCCTGTAGATCAGCGGTCAAATAAGATTTCCGCACTGCTAGCGGTGATATGTAAGATTGAATACTTTAAGAAAATAGGCAAACCGGGAATGGTAAGCTATTCACCAATAGTACCACAATATTCATGCACTTATATCCTCAACGGGAGGGTGGGAACAAGGCATTGTGAGACTGATATAATCCATTATACATGATAATTGTGTACGTAGATGACTTAAATCTCGACGGCAAGATTGTCAGCAGAGTATTATTCTTAACAATTGCGAATATATTTTATTATTCGACTCCCCTACTATTGTTGTGTCTTTCAGGATGAACTTTTGATATACTAAAGTGGAGACACTGGTACGTGGAGATTATATCCATATTTTCATTGACATCCAAGCGCCTATAAAATCCGTCACGCAGTAGTCTACAACCACTAGCCGTGAAATGTCACACTTCTCCCTGACCGCTGCGTTATCGAGGAGAACCGGAAGGTAGATGAACTAGCAAAACTCCGCACTTACTTTTCTAACGTCTACTTATATAATATATAGACAATGATATAGAGTACACTCTTTCAGGCATGTAAGCTCTTTATTCTTAAGAAATTTATAAGAATAGCGAACAAAAGATAGCATGGCGCGCCTTCCTCCAAAATCTCCCGGCAATTGTGTCCGACCCTCAATGCTAAACACACAGAATCATTGTTAAAGCGAAATACAATATATCATATATACAATATATCACATGATGTAACGGAGCACTGTCTAATAGGCAGACACGCACATAGGATACCCGTTTGCGGGGATATTTGACTTCTGCAGACGCTGTCAAGATGAAGAAGAGAAAGAGACGATTATGACCCTTCTGTAATATTGTCCTGCTCTATCAAAACGAAGATTCTTCATTCTAGGTAGGCAATTCCAGCGCTGTGGAAATCAGTGATCGGCTATTGTTTTCGATAACTTCACATTGGTTTTAAGAGAGATCGGGACAAATTTCCCATGCCGTGTCGCAAAGGGCTTTGCGCCTGAGTGTGTCCCATAGTAAACAAATGGTACAAGTTGACTTATCCTATTATTTTAACCTATCCATATTTCCACTCAAATTCTATATTGCAATTTAAAGATTATTGCAATGCAAAGATTTTAGAAATACACCTTACGGGACTTTGATTTCCACCATGTATATAATGTTTGATCACTTCTGCAGTCCTTACTTCATGTTATTTATTTACTTTATTATAAATGTTTAATTCATCATCAACTTATAACTGCATATTTTCAAAATATTCGAAAATGTGTACTGTTGCATTTGCTGTATGCAACTTATCTCTCGCACAAGAATGAATTTTTCTTGCTTCATTTCCCTCGTATTCTATTTCCAACACCATTTTTTATTGTTGCATCATTGTCAAATTGTCACAACGAAGATTGCCACTGTACACGTGCACCTCATGCCCACACACTGGTGGGTAGGTTTTTGATTCACATTTTCAACCACATTCAGTTATTCTGCATAAAAGAGCTCAAGACCTATGTACTTAGACCGGAGTAAATTTCAAATACCGAATATATACTCTATTGATATTAGACGTCCTGAATGGGTTTAAAAGTTCACCACTGGAAATAGTGACTTCATTCCGCGTTTGCCTTCAAAAAGACGGTTCGTGCACTATGAAGCGTTTATGGACTGTGGATTTGCTTATACACGACTTCTTATTAAACGCATTGCTTCATAAAGATTGTGCTTCTTCTTAGTTTATTGATTCACGCGTATAAGATATCAAGAAGCATCTCGCTAGAAGTAATGCCAAAAAAATTGTTTCAACTTATTTCAGATTAGGCTTGATCTGCTCTTGAAAAGAATTCACTCGATGTCCACAGAGAAGCAATCAGATAAGGGAGAGCCTGAAAATTACTTCAAAGTTTCGTCTGAAAGTTTTTGCGGAGTAAAATTTACTGAAGAATCAGTTTTTAAACATTTTAATTCTCCAACGCCTTTCTATATTTGTTTTTTGGGGTGCTTCTTGACGTATGTCGTAAAACGACGCTTTTAGGTGGAAGCTAATGGGTTACAATGTGTTACGAAAATAGTTTTCGTGAAGTTTCACTCTATATGTCGTAACCTTTTTCATATTTTTTAAACTTTTTTTCACTTTTTTGAAAACTACAAGTACCATAGATATTAAGGCGGGACATGAAAAGATACATGAGATGATACTTCGAAAAACTCAATATTGAATGATTATGAAAAAGTTTTTATTTAAATATTTTATACAGATAAAGTAGGTATTTGAAAGTGACATTATATTTCAATTGCAACTAAAGTTAAACGAAAAATCGAGTGACAAGCTGTCAATATGGTATCCGAGTACGCAGAGTGTGTGTTGCAGCTGAGACTCAGAGATTGCTTGCTGCCGGAAGTGCACTTCCGACACTCACTGCTCAAAAAGGTAACTTTTTACATATGCATTTACAATATACCATGCATGCTCGCTACCACATGTGCTGTAAAAATATGTTTGGAAAATTGTACGAAGAACATATGTTTTGTCGAAAAGTCACAAGACAGTGTGTGGAATATTAAAAAGTGCTTACATTGCACGCACTACTCACACATTTCGTATTTTATTTCAACTGAACGTATTTTATTTCAAAAGTATACATAGGGAACGTGCATCTTATGCAAACGAATTTACTATGTATGTATAAAGCACCACTAATACATCAAACACTCATGAAATCAGCAAGGGGAACGTGGCGTATGAGCAACTCAAACCGCCTGAGTTCAAAGATTTCCCAGATTTCAAAAATTTTAATTGCTGTTAGTAATTTTAGCTTTACGCTATACAATTACAACATAATTATGTAGGTCTTTCATAAGTTTTTAAACATTCTATGTTTACGTAAATTCATGCATACAAAATGTATTATTAAATGAATAAATAAATAAATAAATAATTTGTATGCGGCGGTACCTAAAGTGATGCCTTGCAATGCAGCAGTGATTAACCATAGGAATATGCATAAATGCATTAGGGTGGTTCTTATGCACATTCGAGTTTGTAGATTTTGTTCGGTCTAACTTAAAAAAGTTAAAGAGCACTCTAAACTTGGATTAATTATTTATTAGACAAGAAGACGATCTTAAAATATTTTTTTAGTACATATAAGGCAAGAATTGTAGCTAAAATAATATAGTACATAAATCTAGACTCTAAATAAATGTATATGTACATGTGTATTAGTAGCACAAACAAGCAATTTTTTTCAGTTTCCCTCCAAAATTTATTCTCCATGTGGCCAAAATAATAATTTGTATTTTTTTACTTATTTATTTTTAATATTTGCCCATGCTGCCAACGCTTTGAAAGTTACCATCGAATTTTCATAGAAAGAAAAGTAATATTATGTTTACGGATCGATGCTACTTCTGTTATCAGTCCGGTGGTGATTGCGAAAATAAAAAAACACCACTTTTGCTTTATTTTAATTTTAACCATATGTTAGGTAGTAACTAAAGGAGAATAATTTTTTGGCCATAGAACAAATTTGATGCCACACCCTCAAGAAAGCAAATATTATTGGGTCAATTCTAACGCAGTGCGGCATATATTAAAGTTTTGACTATTTATTTATTTTGTATATAATTTTTTAAATTGTATAAAAATATAAGACTTATATATTTTATACAAGGTCTGCTACCTTACCTAGCCTAATCATCCAACTTTGTTTTTGAATATCTTTTTTACTACAATTTTTGACTGATGGATTGATATTTAACACATAATTTGAAAAGTCTCAGGCCTAACAAAAAAAAAAACCGTTTTTTTTTGTACAAAATTAGTTTTATTCATCAACTTAATGTCCATCCAGAACAACGTAATCATTCCAGTGCCGCTCTCACATTTCAATATCACTTTTGTAGAGCGATTTATCTTTTGACTCAACATAGGCCTCTGTTTAGGCGATAACCTCTTCATTCGAGCGAAATTTCCTACCGGCGATAATGTTTTTAGGTCTACGAACAGGCAAAAGGCGCTGGAAACCAAATCTAGCGAGTACAGTGAATGTGGGAACAATTCGAAGATCAGTTCATGTAGGCTTGACATTGTTTTGATTGACTTGTAACGCGGTGCATTGTCTTGAAAGTGAGCAAACGCGGCACCTACTTTGAACAGAGCTTTCTCATAGTCAAATGCTCAAACAATATAAATCTTTTGATATATTTACGATGTCAGCCAACCCACGCAACTTCACTTTTCGATCATTCAAAAAGATTTTGTGGGTATTTTTTTTTGTTGTCTGGTGTTACCACCTCATTTGGACGTCCACTGTGTTGTGCATCATCAATGTCTCTACGACTATCTTTGTTGCTTCTGATGATGCGGAGTCCCAAAACACTTTTCAAGCCATTGCTTCCCTTGAACGGTATTTTTACCCATCAAGAAGCAGTATAAAATTAATATACGAAATTATTTTTCATCCATTATTTTGAAAATAGCAAAAGTAGCGTCACTCTTAGCACAATAACTCACGAACTAATAACAGAATATGTGAATGCAGTAAAACGAGTGCCATCTATGTTTGAAGCTCAAGACTTTTTAGCCCAAAAACTAAGTATATAACTTAAAGTATCAAACTTTGAAGCAAATTTAAAAAAATTCAAAAAATGTTCATCAAAGTTTCAAACTTTTTAATTAGAATTTGGAGGAAGCATTTTCACGTTTGAAGTGGCTCATAAATTGGTCACATTCAGATGCTGATGGTTGTTCCGCTATCTTGCTCAAGAATTGTCCGGCGTTTGCAATTTCTCTTGAGATTATCTTTAGCAAACCTTTATCTACAAGCATTTCTTAAATGAATCATAATTTACAATCATCACACATTTTTTTAAAGACGGAAGAAAAAATCATGTTCGCAATTATAGGCCGATTTCCAGCGTCTCCACATATGGTTTTGTAACTGGCCGCTGTACAGCTACTAATATTGCTTTTTTTAGTGAATTCTGTATGTTAACGTTTTTCAAAGGAATCCAAATTGATTGTATTTGCACTGACTTCTCTAAGGCATTTTACAAGGTGTCGCACGAGATTCTGGTAAACAAGCTAGCTAACTTTGGCTTCATTTCAGCCTACTGCAACGGCTTAAGTCATTTGACAGACAAACGGTGCGTGGTAAAAATCGACGGAGCTCCCCAAGTGACCATCTTAGGAATATTACGAGTTTCTTGCTCTTCGTGGATGATTTAAAAATTTTCTTATCTGTTAAGAATTCAGTGGATGCACAGAAGCTTCAACTCGACTTGAATAATCTCCATCGGAGGTGCATGAGATCGCGTATATCTTTGCATAATACAATTTTTTTATCTATAACGTTTTCGAGGCGTCAGTACATTTCTAGCACATCCGAATTTTCTGATCCCTATACCCATAAACTGTTGTTTAGGGCTCTTATACGCCCTACGTAATACCGTATGGAATGCTTTCAGAGCCGGAGAGTTTGTATTCATTCAGACGACATGACCTTGTCGATGGAGCCGCTTTATCTTTAGCGATGGATATTACTCTGAATAAAATACGAACAAACTACAAAACTTTTATTAGAAAGTTTTCTTGAACATTAACGCGAGAACCATCCTAAGAAATATGCTATACATCTATATGCTCGCACACTTGCGATTGAGACTGGCGCTTCAATGCCAGATGCTTCCGCAATCATCAACGCCAAAGTGAAGATGCATACAATCATGCGAATTTATACATACATATAAACAAATTTCTGTGTGCGTGCTTGTATGATGCACATCCTTCCTGATGCTGCCACCATGCACATTTTGCAACTCAGCTACAGTTGCAGCCACTTCTCTTCAAACATTTATCAGCAGCAACACGTACTATTTCTTCCACTTTTTCTTGGTAACCTTCACACTTCTTGTGTATACGTATGTATGTATGTAAGTGTGTTAAAATGCTTCTTCTTATTATCGGCGTGCCTGCTGGTAATAGTGCCAACACTTATCATCTGCTTATGGTCTACGCTGCACCACGCCGAATTTGCTCTACTCGTTTTAATGTCGCTTCAGGTAATTTCATTTAGCAAAATTCGTACCTTCAACACTCGCAGCAGCATCAAAAGCATAAATAACAACAACGAGTACAATAATGACTCTGACAACGGAAGCCATACCTGTTGGCAAAATATTATCTTGTTACAAATTTCCTGAAACATATAAATTGTGTTTACTTATAAAATTTTGTGTGCTCACGTAAATGGCGAAATTCTCATTCATGTTGCATTCGCTTTTCCTCTTCTTCTTCTTATTTTCTCATTCTTATTCTCATTCATTACCATTTGGTAAAAAGTTTCAAATCGTATACATTTGCATTGTTCAAATCTAATTTAAGTGTGCGTATGCGTGTATGTGCGTAGGTGAACTGACTTAAGCAATTCTTGTTTATTTATGTATCATTTGGGATAAGCACACTTTTGAGGTATAAAGAAGGCATTTAAGACAAAGAAAAAATTGATTCCAATAAAAAAATTGTATTTATATAATTTATAAAAAAACAAAATCAATTTAACTAATTTTAGTAAAATTTTAAAAATATATAGAACTTCAATACATATACATTTTATAAAAAATATAGTGCACGTGAGTACGTGGCTGTACATGATTAAATAAAATTTAATCCAAAAAATTATTATAAATATTTTAGGGAGGAGTTTCAGTAAATTATAGGGTTTCTATATAAAATGTTTCTAAAGAGACGCCACCAACTGAAAAACAAAACAAACAAAACTTAAAATGAAATTGCAATTTGAACGACTCTGGACTTAGCTTTAATCGTTTAATGATATTAAACGAACAGCGCTCGCAGTGGGATTAAAGACTTAATTCGGATTTTTCTGAGGAATTAACAGCAACTTATGCGAATTGGCAACTAGGCTTAATTAGCATAATTTAAGCGGATTACGTGGATGGAAAAATTGCCGAAAAATTACAGTTAATATCTATCGTAAATGAAAAATAATGAAACTTTTCAAGAGAAGAACAAGAGAATTTAAAAACAATTATTGCAGCATAAAAATTCCAGAACAACACAGGATTATAGCATTTTCGTTTTATTTTTAAGTTTAAAAATGCGTTTTTCCAATTTCAGATGGCAAGCAGAAAGAAATGTTCAACCTGAATAGGGATTTCTTGTTCTCTTTCCTGAGATGTAATGGATGCAATGCTAGTTTCCACTAACACATTCGAAATTTCATTAATTGTTTTGATATTGCGGAGCAGTTTAATTTTTTATATAAGTAATAATAACCGTATTTGTCGCCTGCGATCCATCTTTTACTGACAAAACTATTCAATAAACAAACCAGCTGTTCACTAATCCGCATAACAACTGTCTTTCACACTACAATTTTTATCAGAATTAACTGCGCCGGTAATCCCAATTAACGTCGTTGTCTGTCTAGGCTGTAACGCACGCTTTTTAAAACGTGGGAAAAATTAATTTTTATTCAATTTCGTATAATATAACAATTTCTATATATTTTGATTTCAATGGAACGTTATAATGGAAAGTGGCAGTGAAGTCAAGAATTTTAACTTGTTGATCTGTGAAGTTCGTTTAGGTTGGGGTTATGTTTTTATACTCGTACATATACATATACTATACATATATAAATATATATATATATATATATAATTGGCGCGTACACCCTTTTTGGGGGTTTGGCCGAGCTCCTCCTCCTATTTGTGGTGTGCGTCTTGATGTTGTTCCACAAATGGAGGGACCTACAGTTTCAAGCCGACTCCGAACGACAGTTATTTTTTATGAGGAGCTTTTTCATGGCATAAATACTAGGGTTTCTCATTTTCCGTCACATAATGATTCCCGGGAAACGAGAATATTTCGAAAATATTCCCGGGATTCCCGGGAAAATCGAGTTTTTATATTTACTAATTAAAATAAATTTATTAATTTAAAAACAATTAAAAAATTCATTTTCACATATTTTATTCATATTCACAAAACAAAAAAATTCATATTTATTCAAATTCATAAAACAAAAAAAAAAGTTATTTATTAGAAGAGTTTTTAAAATGAGTTCTGAGACAAACTAGCGCATTAACTGAATTGTCGTTGAGTCTTGTCCTAATTTTGGTGACAAAAAGGCCAGCAGTCGAAAATACTCTTTCACTTTCCACTGAAGTTGGTTTAATGCAAAGAAGAGCATCTAAGAGCATTTTCAAATTTTTGGTTAACTTTCCACTAGCTTCAAATAAATTAAATTCTTTTAATATAGTCTTATATTCTGTATCTCCAGTACTTTGTTTTTTGGCGCTCATACTATTTATAGCACTTTCAAGCTTTCGTTTCAAAACATTCGCGGGCATTTCTGCTTCTATATTGTTTTCCGTTTCGGAAATCAATACGCTTTCTTCATTTTCAAGTACAGTGGTGTCTTCAAGGATATTAACTGGAAATAGGCGGTGTAACAATTCTTTAGATAATTTAACCATTTCAGACTTCGACGACATTTCAAAAAACATATCATCTTGATTTGAGTACAATAAACTTGAATTATTTAGTTACTTTACCAATGAAATTAAAATTTTGGATCTTCGAGTTGTCATACGGAATTTAAAATTTTGTAATAATTCTCGAGATATTGAATTATCTAACGCATTTAACGTTTCTATTAGGAACGATAGTATTCCCTCACTCTTTATTAAATCCATATCACGTCGACATAATGCATCGGACGCTAATTTTACTGGACGTAAACAAGTAATTAATGTGCTTACAATTTTGAACAGCTGATCTTCCTTTTCAAGTAGATGTGTAGCATTAACTTCGCATAGACTTTTTTTAATCGGAATTCTTATTTGCTCAAATCTTTCCAACATATCTAATAAGCTATTCCACCTTGTCGTACAGTCTAATGATAGGTTTAATTCTTTACCATATTCTAATTTGACATTTTGCTGAAGAATTGTGTTACGTACTGGCGATTTTCTGAAAAATGATGCTATCTTGCGGATTTGTTTTATTGCATCCTGGATATGAGGTTTTAGATCTTTGAATTTAAGGTCACTTATATTTGTATCTTGTTCATATGACATCCCTTCAAATGTTGTATTTTCGTCTTTGTCAAGACAATCATAATTATCAATGTCGCTATCATCATCTGAATCTAATAATTGGTCTACTTGGTGCTGCTGATTTTTTTGCAATAATAATTCTGTCTTAGTAGAACCAAAAAGGGTATCCAGAACAGCCAAATGAATCCCATGTGTGTAGCATTGTAAATGGAAGGCAGGAGCTAACTTTCCAAATTTCACCATAACGGCTGCTCCATCAGTTATGATTGCAATAATATCTGTAGATAAATTCAAGTTAAATTCCTTTAACCGCTCATTAACTAAATCTAATGTTTTTTCAGCTCCACAACTTCCTTCAATTCTTATTAATCCCAAATTTTCAAATATCCCACCATTGGACATAACATTGATATTCATGTATCTACGATTACGGCTGCTTGTCCACTCATCTACAGTTAAGCAAAATTTTTGATTTGCATTTAGAATAGTTGAAAATCTATATTTAAGTTTTGATTTAACTTCGGCATAATAGTTGAATATAAGATTCATTATGTGTGAAGGATTTTTAGGAAGAAAATATCCTTTCGCACAAATAGATTCACGAATGAACGTACTTTTCGAAATAACATTGATGGAAATTCCATCTACAGCTGCTAGTTTTGCAAGAATTTCTTCCAATGATTGTTTCTTTACATATTTTAAAATGGAATTTTGATTTCCTGAAATTGATTTATCAGATTTGTCCGGCGATGAAGTACTTGGAGCGTCGAATTTATTGTTCTTGGTAACCAAATCTATTCCATGTTGGATTTGCATATGACGATTTATTCCACTTGTGGAACCTCCCTTTCTCATAATCACTTGATTACATTTATTGCATTTTGCTTTGTCCTTATTAGTAGAATCAATGGTAAAATAAAATCTCCAATTTCTTTCTGACGACATTCGTATTTTTTAATAACCCTTTAATTTTAATATTTAAAATATCAGTGGAATAATAACTAATTGTTATTAAAATTCAATTAAACTTACTTTAATTCACAAAGAAATCTTTTAACCACTTTTAATATATAACTTTTTAAAATATAAAAAGTAAAGACACCCAAACGCTATGACTTTTCAAATATTTGTGTTGCACAGCTGTATAATCACGAAAACAAGAAAGTCAATGCTTGCTTAGCTTACTTTGTTTTTGAATATTTTTAAATAAAAAAAGTAATTTGAATTTTTCATTTTAAATGATAATAAATGTTAAATAATCCCGGGAATTTACGTTTTTTTTCGGGAAATCGGGAATAGATATTTTTGCGGATTACCCGGGATATCGGGAACGGGAAATCCCGGGAGAGAAACCCTAATAAATACACTCGGAGGTTTGCCATTGCCTACCGAGGGGCGACCGCTTTTAGAAGAAAACTTTTTCTTAACTTTTTGATCTTTCACCGAGATTCCAACCGACGTTCTCTCTCTGAATTCCGAATGGTATATACTATACATATATACCAGACATATATACAACTTATTAATTTTAGCTATTTTTTAACATCTAGCTATTTTATTTATATTTTTCATGTGTAATACTGAAATAATAAAACTATTTTTAGTTCTGTTTTTATTTATTTTTGTTTTTAAACAATATAAACTTTTTAAAAACAAAATAAAAAACCTTATGTTGTTGGTTACTACAGGTGGTTAAGAGCATAATGGACTGTTATGCGTTTTTGTTTACTAGAAGCAGCAAGTGACCAAGTTATATCAGTGACCATTCATGAAGATCAAAACCCTCTTTCGCTTATCGTAAGGCACCAGATCAAATGTGAGCAATATTATAAGAGGCTTTATAGCTAAAAACGTACACTGGGGCTCAAGACGAACTCCAACGAAAGGAAGAGAATTACATAAGGCGATGCAACTTGGTGGATGTGATATGGTCACAACGTGCAAACCAACGTACTGGCCAACTGATTTCAACAAAATGCCTGCCCTAATGGATTTCTTCATAGTTCACAAAATATCTCGAAACTTTCTAGAAACTGAAGATAGTGTTTATCTAAACTCGGGTCACTCACCAATATTTTTGTCTCTCAGCGAGCATATCATTTGTAAAGAACATATGGGCAAATTGAGTAACCGATTCACAGATTGGCATTACTTCAAGAAAGTTCTAGAAAATTGCAAAAACCATGAATTACAAATAATTAATGAGAAGCAGTTAAATAATGAAGTTAAAAATTTTACGTCCAACGTGCAACTTGCCGCATGGAAAAGTACTCCAACTATTAAAAAACCGCAGACATTACACAATGGGCATTAAAGAGAAAACTTCACAGTAAGTGGCATCAAACTCGAGCTCCAGTAGATAAAACTAAGCTAAACAAAATGAAAAAAGACCTTTGACGGAAAATAAACAAATTTAAAAATGATAATTTTTCTCATCACTTGCATTCATTGTTCAACGATCGTCGTGTGGATTACTCCTTATGGAAGTGCATTAAATACTTAAAAAGGAAAGCAGAATTATATGCTATCTATCTGATGTTTTTAGACCTCACGAAGCAACATGCAAAAGCCTGTACATCTGTGCTGCAAGAGTTCGAAGAAATTCTACGAGATAAAAAAAATTAAAAGTCGCTTGGTTTCGATTTAATCGCTGCAGAAATACTCAAACCGCTTTCTTTAAAAGCAACCAAATTCTCACTAAGATAATAAATGCATCTTTTAAGTTTCATTAAATTCCAATTTTCTGGAAAACTGCGGAGGATATTATGCTCTAAAAACCAGGCAAATCTCGACACGAGGTTTCATCGTATAGGCCCATATCACTGCCTCAAGGCTTCTTTACCTTCTCAATTCGTAAGATGAACCCATATAGGTATAATGGACCTCAGATGATGCTGAAATATTCGCGGTGTGATCCAACTAGAACTCCTTTGAGCTCCTTACTACAAAGCCGACCATAGATCTAAACTTGGCCATCATAAAGTGTATATGTTTGGAAAACGACATTTTCGATGTTCTTTTCATAAATTTTTGTGAGGGTGGTAGTGCCTAACTTTTAATGAAAATCAATCACAACTTTGTGTCTACCGAAGGGTAAGTTCTGGCATCTACCAGAGGTAAGGAGCTATCATCACACCTAGTTCCCAATCTTCTTAAGTCCTCTTAAAGTAGCATGCAGTTAGCTACGTCCTCTATACTACTTTAAATTTTCAAGTAATCTGCGTACAGCAGACAACGCGATGTCAAAAAAACGTCTGGAATATCAGTGAGAAAGATTAAGAACAATAATGGCCCGAGATGGCTACCTTAGGTGGGTTTAACGGCATCAGATTTTATATTGTTTATACGAACGAATTGAGTTCTATCAGTGGGTGAAGATGCAAACCATTTAAGTTAGCAGGGATGCAAACCAACTGAACCCAGCTTTTTTGGCTGACTCTATTGATTAGGAAATATTATTATTATAATCCTTATTGTATAGTTAAAGTACATAATGCAGGGTTATGTTAAAAATTATATTTGTAAACAACCCTTGAGAAAAATTATAAGCAGCTACTTAAAAGATCGAGTGCTGGTATGCAATATGAAGGAAGGCGTCAAAGAAAATAAAATCTCTGGAGTCGTGCCACAAGAATCTGTGCTAGGTCCGTTACTCTAGAACGTAATATACGACAGCCATCTGCGGTTGCAAATGCATTAACGTTCACAGGTTATTAATTTTGCAGACGACATAGTTATTGTAGTCGTAGGCAAGTATATAAAGGAGATGGAAGAAGTGGCAAACGTAGTTATTTCACAGACGTGGCTGGCAAAAGTGAACACGAAATCCTCTCAAAAGCTGCAGAGAAAACTGAAAAAGTAGCATAGCTCATAGTGACCTCGGGAGGGCCCAGACAACAAAGTAGGTTGCTGTATGCAAACAGGGTAATAAGTGTTCTTTTGTACGGTACACCTATCTGGCCTGATACGCTGGATAAAACCTCATACGCACGCGAAATGACATTCTTGTATGAAAACTATCCATCCTGCACCTTCAGTTCAAAAGATGTTATAGAAGACGCAGAACATTGGTTTTTTTGTCTGTCTGCAGTTTGAAACCGAAATGGTTGACTTGAGAAATAAGGTATGGAAACCAATTAAAGTTAACTATCTGGTTCATATTGTATTTGAGCAAAAAATAAAATCACCACAAAGTGGCGTTGGGGGCAGCGTCTCCGCAAATTTTCATAGAAAGGCAATATACCGCTTCACCACCGCGTAGAAATACCTGACGATAGTTCCACGGACAAAGGGAAACGGAACAGGGGTGGGTGTTTAATGCGGTAAGCCTCCAAGTCCTACACATTCCAATGCTTTTTCAATAATTTGTGCCATCTCTACAAAACAAAAGAAAAAAATCTATGGAATTTCATTGGTTTGAAAGTTCAAAAAATGTCTTGAAAATTGTGCTGATACAGGTAGATAAAGGTATCATTACTTAATCAGAAAAAAACTAAACAAAATCCCTTCTATAACATAAAATAATAAAGTTATGTGTATGGTATGTCGATTCTCCTTTCACGGGCATTTCCATTTCAATTTCCAAGTCTAAAACAATACTGATAAGGTCCAATCAGTTGGCTGCTGATGGGCTTCCCTCTTTTGCTCAGTACGCTCGATAGAACCTTTTACGCAATATTTAGAAAACCAATTACGCGGTAGTCGGTACAGATCACCCTAACAGGTATAATGCAGGCTCGTATTCGTATTCGTATTCGCATCGTGCCGATGCATGCATCTTTCAGCTCTTCGCCACCATGTTTAAGTAGCTCAGCCGGCAGCCCGTCTCAGACACTTCGCATATCATACATTTCTCTTTCTTTTTCAACTCCCACATTGCTCGTATTGCGCCCGATCGCAGCGTGGCCCTATTAACAGCGTTATTTTTTCTGCGTGACATTCCTCATCGTACCAATTGCTTTTTCGAACTCGACGAGATCATCATTTCACAGTTTTTGTATACCAGCACGAATATTATCTTCCATTTTAACTGGGGCACTTGCTTTTTCCCCACTTCTTGTAGTTTAGTAGTTTCTGGAATATTTAGCGTCATTCGAATTTGTTTCTTTCATTTCTTTTTGAGATGGTAAAGAAAAACTAGAAGTACTTGATTGAGCTCTTAAAAACTCACTACTAGGTACTTTTTCCAGCAACCAAATTTCGCTTCAAAGTTCAATTACCAGCCAAAGATGAAAGAAATACGTGAGAAGCTAATAGGCCAATGCCGAAAATTCGTTCATACTTGAAGTACCACAGGTAAGCGTTTTGTGCGACCCCTAAATATTAGCTTATGCTTTTGATTTACATCACTGCTAGTCAAGGCGTAAGCAAAGCCATATGAAAGTGATGAAACATCATATTGTGCCTGTTCAAAACGAAATACAAAATTGTTTTTGTATGAGTACACAACTTTATTTTCTTTTCATAGTCTATACCCGCCTGTATAATATAATTTTTTGTGAGTGAGCATAACATAGGCAAGCAATAATTTAGGAAAATCAATACCCTACGAGTTTTGAAAAAACAAAACGAGCGCACGAGCCTATACTTAAATTAATAATACATTCCAACCTACGTACGTATATACAACATACACATACAACATACTTATGCATATTCGCATATTTGAATAACGAGTTTAAATATTCATAAAGGTCCTTTGTCTGCATCGTTCATTTACTAGTCGAATTCTATGCAAACGCCTCGAGTCTCATTTCTGTGCCAAAGCGGGCACAACATGATGGAAGTAATTGGATCTCGGCTGGCGTCATGATAAACATATCCGCAGTGCCATTGGTGGGCGCCAATTTTGACACTTGAAGATAAATTTAAGATTTATTTAAATAAGTTCTTGCCAACTTTAATTTACAAGGCGGAAACCGGATGGGCAGCCCACACAATTAAACAAAATTAAAAAACAAAAGTAAGGGAGTTCAAAGTTCGGGCCGGACTTAACTTTATATACCCGCGCATATTTCAGTAAAATTTAATTTAAGTTGGCTTTTAATTTTTGGAATTAAACTAAATCATAGACCATGAGAGTAATTCCATTCTCGGACCAACAACGAAAAAAGCTATTCGCACTGGCCATAAGCGTTTTCTAACAGTCTTTGTTTGCATTTTCAATAAAAAAGAGAAAATTAAAATGGTAAATTATTTAATTTAATTAAAATTAAAAAATTTTAGTAAAGACGTCATCTTATAGAATGCCGACAAGGAACATGTGATCACAAAGGCATTGGTATTACGAAGCCAGTCCCAAATCTTCCACTTCCACGGTACTTTAAATTGTAAAAATTGTAAAATGATGGAGTTAATCGCTTTAGAACCATGAAGAATTGTGAAAATGAAAGGCCAAAAAATAATTATATGTAATATTATGATGTATTTCGATGTATTTCTTACATTATTATACGCTTTGATAGTCCCTTGCCACCCTACAGCGCTAGGTGCATGCTTACCAATGTTTAATTACTTGAGACCCGACAGTTTGTTCGAAAATTAATGCTCATATGCGATATAATATCCGGCGTCATTAGCTGTTCAGATCTACTTGGTCAAATAAGTTTGAATGTTCCTAATGGAGTACTTCGCCCTTATAATCCATTTTATTTTGCAGTTCTCAGATTTAATTACCCTAATTTCGGTCCGCGTGCAAAAGGACTTTAAGAGTTTAATCGACACGAAGACACGAATTTTCATTCGAAAACCACATTTTTTCACAAAAATGTGTTTCCGATACCGATCCGAACATGGCTTTTAGCTTGGTATTTTAAGCTCGGGTTTTTTAGCTCAATGAGAACTTTCGATATGGAAACTAAGGTTTGGCAGCTGAGAGTGGCAAACAGTGTTGACATTTATGTTCAGTAAGGTTTTGCAAGTCATCATGAATCGTTTAACACCAAAAAAAGCACTTGCAAATTGTGGAAATTTACTTTTACAAAAATAAATCTGTTCGTGAAGTTCATAGAGCACTGGCCACATCATGGGTTCATATTTCTTTCAAAATGAGGAAGAACGGTGGACGGTGAATGGCGAACTCTATTGAACCATGCTTACTGAATTTTTGTTTCAAAAAATTAATCACCTAAACATCGACGACATTTGGTGTCAACAAAACAGCGAAACTTGCCATACATTAACGCCGCACGGCAAGACTTATTGGAAAAATTAAGCAAAATTGGACTGATCGAATGGACCCTGCAACTCGTAGCCCCACGGGCATATGCCGCATATCATATTTAAAAAATAAATCCCATTAAATTATCTACCAAATTATAATAAAAAATTCACTCCACCAATATTTTTGTTTCGTATCATCATTTTAAGTTCTCAAGCTCCTAAAAAACATCAGATGTACAATATGTTCGTATATACATACTTGTACATATGGATATACAGCAATATATGCTTACGAGTATAGGTATCTCAATTCTTTCATGCTGTTACATACAACCGTTATGTGAGCAAAATTAAATTACCCTGTGGCACAAGTCTGTAGTATAAAAATAATAATTTACCAGTGAAATAATGAAATATATTTTCGCATACTTATTTTCCAAAAGACGCATTGCTAAATTCATTGAAAGCAGAATACGCACATTAAGTGCTGCGCCGTTTTATTTTTCGCAAGGCAGACAGCGCAAAGGAGTTGGTCATGTTCGCCAATTACATTCATATCTTTGAATTATCGCTGAAATTGATCGTCAGCAATTGCAGGAATTTTCTGAAGCTCCCTTTAGCACAACTAGACTTTCAAAGATTAATGGTAGCTCCCACCACTCACGTAAATACTGAATATGAAAAATATAACCCGAACTTTGGATGGTTCGATTTTTGACCGGAGTCACATTTTCATTGCATTGGGTATAAAAAGGGCCTACTCATAGTGATTTTGGCCATGTATTCTAACTAAATAAGTTTGTCTACAAAAATCAATAAGGATTAAAAGCCTCTGACCAAAAACATTTCCTATTTACTTACCGCGCCAATATGTCTACTTCCGTTTATTTGTCTGCGACTGTATTTGTTCACTGTGCATTCTTTTTTTATTTTTTGCTATACCAGTATTCTACATAGCAAGCCTTTTATAAGCGAGTGTATGCACATACATACCCGTACAAACATTTCTCACTGCAAACATTAAAGGTAGCGAACTGCATGCAATCTCCTGCCAATTGGGTCAAGTGACAGCGACATGGCTGATTGCCAGAAATATTTGTTGAAAAGCTTGAAACGCATAAAAGGAAATATAACTTTATAACAATGGCTATAACATAAAGAAGTTGAAATATTTTTCGATTGAAATTCACAACTTTTTGCGTTCAAGCTGCGTCTATCCGATTTTCTAACACAATTCACACAAAGAGTAGCGCAAACTAGAATCTATAATGAAACGAATAAGAAAGTAATAAATTCGGTTCGGACGACACTTTGTATACCCGCGTACATTTTAGTAAAATTTAATTAGCGTTAGCTGTTAATTTTGGAGTCTAGCAAACTCAAAGGCAATGAGAGTTATAGCTTATAGCATCAGAGGAACGGAGGAAAATTTAGGGCGTAGTTATTACCCGATTGAATGAATTTTTTTATTATAATCTTGTAGATAATTTCATGGCATTTATTTTCTATGAATATCAGGCATTATGAGTTACATAGACCATTCGATCGATGCCGATGCATATCGTCGACACAAAAATTCAATGAACATTATGCGCATTTTCTGGCCTCGAATTATGTCTAACACCGAATTACTAAAGAAAGCTATTCAATCCGATGAGATGACTGAAATCTGTAGAAGCAAATGGCAATGGAATGGTCACACCCTGACGAAGAATGACGAAAACATGGCGATATTGACGATATACCATAGATAGCTCTCCTCTGTTATGTTCTGTTGTTACATAAAACTGTTGTTAGAACAAAATTATAATACCCTGATGCGCAAGTGTGCGAGAGTATAAAAATAAATAAAAAATTTATTGAGCAGACATTTCTGGAGTAAGAAAAATGGAGCCGTCCCATGTGATGCCGACATACGCATCGACCTTCGACAAGTGATCATTGGCCGATCACGACCTCTGCTCCCTTACGGGTTCCAGTCCAGTGCCATTCTCGTGATTCTATCTGGTGATTTTCTAAGCATGTGCCATATCCACCATCACTTCCGTAAAACAATACTAACTTCACATATGATTTGAATATTCGCAGTTTAGTGCGGAGACTTGCGAACTCGTTAATCCGAGCTCCTCCTCCTATTTGTAACGTGCGTCTTGATATTGTTCCACAAATGGAGGAGCCTACAGTTTCAAGTCGACTCTGAACGGTAAATATTTTTTATGAGGAGCTTTTTCATGGCAGAAATACAATGCGAAGTTTGCCATTGCATGCCGAGGGGCGACCGCTTTAGAAAAAACTTTTTCTTAATTTTGGTGTTTCACCGAGATTCGACCCGTTCGCTTCGAATTCCAATTGGTAGTCACGCACCAACCCACTCGGCTAAGGTTTCAACGAATTCGACAAAATCGGCTGTTATAATCTGAAGATATCTGTTAAATTTTTTCTTTTATGTTCAAATAACTTTTCCTTTCATTTCACTTTTATAATAAAAATAATACATATATTACATTAGGAAAGGCACTAGTGATAAGACTATGTACCTGCCTCAATAAATGTGTTGGTTCATGTTGTAATTTGTCCGCTCATATGCACACTAGGGTGGTTCGAATTCCAACAAATTTTTCAAATCAAATTCTAATAGTGCGGAAAAGTTGCTATGGAGTAACACAAGTATTTTGGTAAAAAAAAAATTGAAATCGGTTAATATCTTCTGTTGGCGCAACTCACTTAAAGTTTTGAAAATTTTGTCGAAAATAGTGCATTTTCTGAACTTTTTGAAAGTAAGATTTAATTAATTACGAATTATTACCAAGCTATATCACTTTCTTTAATTGTTATTCAGTAGTTGTAGTATATTTACTTTTGCTTAAAATGAGTGAAAAAACAAAAAAACCCCGGTTTCATATTTCTCGGAAAGATCATGTTTGTCCAATATTTGGCGCTCCTAAGGATTTTTTTTTAAGAAATCTGCCCTCTTATGCTGACGTTATTCTTTGTTGTTTTGAACAAAGATACGTAATGTCATCATCAACAGAATTACCTTCACAGAAAATTGCTTTTTCAGAAATAGCGAATGTGGTAGCTCAGAAAATTAAGATGCTTTATATGACAGCATCTATCCCTACAGTTTCTCAAACCAGGGTTGAACAAATGATCACTGCATATCATGCAAAATATTGGAAAAAAAGAAAGTCTTACAAAAGAGATAAAGAAAATCCTAAGTTTCAGAAGGCTCATGAAATATTCAAGACCGAAGCAGAGAAAATGTTTGACATTTCTTCATGCAAATGTCAAATGTCAAATGACTGTAACTGCGGTAAACCTTTGTCATTATGTATTTGTCCAAACCCTATTTCTATTGACTGTGGATGTGAAAAAGATCGTAAAATTCCTGTCATAGAACGTAAATTTCTTTTCGATCAAAGAACTGCCAGAGTCGGAAAGATTGGTTCTATAGATGTACTTGAAACTGCAAAACTTACTCGTCGAGCTGAAAGAAATGAAAAAACGAAACATAAAATGACATCCTCTAGTACTTACACTTTTTCTGTTGACAATGCCAAAAGTTTTTCAGATGATTTGGATGACAACATTGAAGATTTCGTTGAGAATCGTTCGCCTGAAGTACAAGAACATGTCAAAGATCCAACATTCGCTCTCAGCCAATCAACATCATACCTTCAAAAGCCTTCTACCTCACAAATGCGCATTAATCTTCCTGAAACTGCAGTAATTAGTGACCGATTTGGTGTTTCGGAAAGAGCAACCGCTGCAATTGCGACGTCAGTTCTGAAAGACCTACAAATCGTTACTGATACAGACTTGACTTTTGTTATAGATAAAAATAAAATCAGAAGGGAGAAATCTAAAATCAGAAAAGCCTTGCAACAGGAACCTAAAACTATGTCCGAAGCCCTTACATCCCTTTATTTTGATGGGAGAAAAGATGAGACCTTATACCAGGAGGAAGTAGGCTCCAAGCGTTATCGCAAAACACGCAAGGAAGAACATGTCTCTATTATAATGGAACCTGGTTCTCAATATATAACTCATGTAACGCCTATTTCTGGTACAAGCAAAGGTATCACTGAAAGTATGATATCTCACTTAAATGAAATGGAATTTGATTTTAGTGAACTTCTCCTAGTTGGTTGTGATGGCACAGCAACTAATACAGGCTGGAGAGGTGGTATTATTAGGCGTATTGAATTATACTTGAACAGACCAATTCAGTGGAATATATGCTTGCTTCATGCAAAGGAATTACCTTTGCGACACGTATTTCAACATTTTGATGGAAAAACAAGTGGACCGAATTCATTTTCAGGTACAATCGGAAAACAACTTTAGGGCGTTGAACACTTGCCTGTTGTTAATTTCAATAAAATTGAGTGTGATTTAGTACAAGTCACATGCAGAGACAATTTGAGTAAAGATCAAAAATATCTTTACGACATTGGGCAAGCTATTCATTTAGGTAATTGTTCATCTGATCTGTCTCTGCGAGGTCCAGGAAAACTCTCCCACGCGCGTTGGCTCACTCTAGGAAACAGAACGTTGAGATTATACATATCAATTGAAGACCCTTCTGAAAACTTAGTTCACATAGTTACATTTATAATGAAAGTGTATTTACCTATGTGGTTTCAAATAAAACTGAACGATTCAATTGCAGATGGTGCGAGACATGTCTTCACTATGATTAAAAATTCTCGGTACTTACCAGAACATCTTCTGAGAGTAGTTGATCCTGTGATACAACACAATGCTTATTTCGCGCATCCTGAAAATTTGCTTTTATCTATGGTCACAGATGAAAATCGGAATGTACGTAAGATTGGGGTACAAAGGATTTTAAAAGCCAGAGAGACAACTTCTACTGCGAAGAATTCGGTGCGCTCATTCATTTTGCCAAAACTGAACTTTAATGCCACTAATTACTATGAAATGATCAACTGGTCTTCTACAATACTATCACCTCCTCCAGTACTAAGAAATGTCTTAAATGCAGATCTGTTATCTTCCATTGATAACCAACCATCTATCTCTCAATGGAACTTGTTTAGCTTTCCATGCCACACTCAAGCGGTAGAGCGAACTGTTAAGCTTGTCACTGAAGCGTCGAACAAGGTATGTGGTTATCAAAATAGGGATGGTCACATACGGTCAACTTTATTTTCTCGTTCTAGTTTGCCTAAATTTGATCACAAATCCCAGTTTGTAATTAACGCATAAAGAGAGTTCACTGTACAAATCTTCACGATCGTAAATTTTTTTAATGATAGTAGCAAACAAAAAATTTAAAAAACAAAAAAAAAATATTTAAAAAAACAAAAAAAACATAAAATATTAAAAAAAAACAAAAAAAACTTATAAAATATAAAAAAAAACAAAAAAAATATAAAATATTAAAAAAAATTATAAAATATAAAAAAAAACAAAAAAAAAAGTGGGATCAGATTTTTCACCACGTCCTCGTCGTTGATCCTGGGGAAAGCTAAGCGTGAAAAGCCTTATAGAATGCATGAATAAACTGTTTAAATACAAACTAATCCTTATAAATAATTAAGTTTAAACATAATAATAAGTAAAACTTTGGAAAACGACATTTAAAACATAATTCTAAAAAAATTAGGAAATATGCATTTTTCGACAAAATTTTCAAAACTTTAAATGAGTTGCGCGAACAGAAGATATTGACCGATTTCAATTTTTTTTTACCAAATTACTTGTGTTACTCCATAGCAACTTTTCCGCACTACTAGAATTTGATTTGAAAAATTTGTTGGAATTCGAACCACCCTAATGCACACTTCGAAATTTCAAAAGAAATGAGAAAAATCGTAAACTTCGGGTCACACACACAACCGATTGCAAGTTGACAAAAAATTTTGCCAATTTTCGATCGGTTTGCCAATTGCGCCACACACGCATCAATCTGTTTAAACTTCAACGGGTTGTTTGGATTTGTTCTCGTCTGTGCCCAGCTTTAGACACTCATGCAATCAGGCCGTAGATATGCTCTATCCCGGCCCCGGGGAAAAATTGCAAATGCGGGCACTTTCCAATTATGTCTAATTCATATAATTCGAATTATTCTCGAGTCCGGGCCCCTCTGAAAACTCCGGGCCCGGGGTAAAAAGTCCCCGATCCCTCCTCGATAGCTCGAATAGCCGCTTCAGGGGGTCGATTAAACTGACCATAAAATGGAAGAAGCGCGCGATAAACTTTCTTAACAGAACACGCATTTTTATAATAAAATTCAATGATTTGCAAGCGTTGTTTGTTTGTAAGACGATTCATGATTAAATTAAGACCAAACTGAAGATGTTTGACAGTGAAACAAAACACGAAACGTGCGTCTGCTGTTTAAACCAACTGTTTAAAAAGATAATAGCTAAAAAATAACGTGTTATAAAGTATTTCAGGGGGAGAGTGAAATTCAATCAGGGAATTAAGCCACAAAGTCTAAAAAGTTCGGTGTGAAGGTTTATCTTTAAGTAAATTTTATAAACAAATTGCGCATAGTTTTTGTTACAATATTTGCTCAAAATGTCCACCTGCTGTTTGTGAACAAGCTGTAACTCGAGCTGTCATTTGCTGCGACGGTGTGCCAACTAACTGTAAATACATCTTTTGTTTAACGATAAGTTGTAACTCTGAAAGGATGTCCACTAATTTGTTTATAAGAAGTTCAGAAACCTAAGTCCATTCAGTGGGCCAGCTAAAATAGTAGTCCAATTAAAATGTTGTCATGTCTGCTCCCACATTGACCGAAAACTCATGCTGGAATGAACTTTGGCATAACGCATATGGGTTCTCGGCAAGCTACATATGGTGATTGTAATAACGTGTCCGCGTAAATTTCATTTCGTCTGTACGAGTACAAGTTAATATAACAAATAACACTTAGTATAGGATATTTCATAAGTTAAGAAACAGCCCTCGCAATTGCGACATTTATATTGTAAACGTAGACATAAATACAATTCGAAGCAAATTAAATATTTACATAAGTTGTATCAGCGCGCTATAGCTGCAATGGTCAGTGACGGTAACCGGACACTTTTGTTTTGCTGCAAGAGTTTCCGTTATCGCCAAAGATTTTGCTGAGTCGGCTTGCCGACCATGACATTGTGGCGTGATGCGAGTTTTGGCTTAGCTTAAGTGAAATATTCTATGTTTTAAGAGTTTAGTTTGGATATACAGCGCTCTTGCGATAAGTCGCTTCAATAAATATCCACTCCGGCACTTGGCCGTAAAATAATTTGTTTCTTTTCGTCTGAGCCCGAGGCCAGCAATAAGAGGCACAGTTTGCCTCTCAACATTAAATTTAATTAATTTACACATTATCTATTCTTAAAAAGTGGGAATCTGTAGTACGTGGCAATTTATACGCAGTGAAAATGTGGGCCAGAGGGCATAATCGGCTCACATAATTCTTGCACTTTCCTGAAATGGGAAAGAGTTAAAGCCACAAATAACTAAAGTTTTTGATTCTTCTTTATTGGCACAGTAACCGCCTGATTGGCCATGATTTTGGCCAAGTTTAACAAATCGCGCCAGTCGTTTCTTTCACGGCTTACCGACGCCAATTGGACACACTAAGTGAAAGCAAGTCCGTCTCCACATGGATCTACTAACGCAGTGGAAGCCTTCCTGCTTCCTTACCAGTACTGAATCTTAATTCACATTCACTCTTGTCTACGTACTGCTTACATAGCTCATCGCTCCATCGGCTTCGGTATTCGCCGTTGTCAACGCGCAAATGTCCGTAAATCCTCCGTAGAATCTTTCTCTCCAATACTCCAAAGGACGTCGCATGAAGTGTTGTTATCGTTCAAGCTTTTGTCCCATACAGTAGGATGGGTATAATGAGGTACTTGCAAAGGGTGATTTTTGTTCGTCAAAAATGGACTTTATACTCAATTCCGCACTTAATCCAAAGTAGCACTTGTTAACAAAAGATATTCTTCGTTCAATCTCAAAGATGGCGCTGTTTTTTTATGTTGGTCTGATTCTCAAGTAACCGAAGTCCCATTTCCAAATTTATAACTGACAACAATGACGTAATTGCTAAGGCGCGAAAGAGCAGACTTTTTCTCTGATCTCTCTCACTTCCAGACTAACTCGCCTCGCTACGCGCGTCGTTGTTAAGGCCGATGGTGTTAATAATAATCGTCATACGCAGGAAAATACGCGCTCTTGTAAAAGCTGGATTCAGTTCTGCAGCTAATTTGATTGCCTCACTTATAAAAACCATAAATTTTAAAGCGCTTTGCAAAGGTTCAAGTTGAAACAACTAGTATAGCTCCTAAGATATTAAGCAGAAAGTTTACAATTTGATGATTTTCTTAAGATTACGTAACCGAATTTTGATAAAAGTCAAATGGTTGCAGGTTAAAACTTTAGTTTTTTAAAGAACAGCGTGACTGGAAAAAAAATATTGTTTTTTTATTTTATTTTTCTAACATTCCTCGGTCATCCTCAGTGTCTGCTATAAAAATCTAAAGCAATTGTACAAGTTGCTTAGTATTTAATTTCATTGGCTTGCGAATCAGCACATTAAGGCGCCTGTAAGCACAAGACTTCCACATCAAAATTATATCAGTTTTCAGGCACACCTTCGTTATGAGGTAAAATAAAAATAAAAATAACAGCCATTTAAGGGCGTTTGAGCTAGACCCGAACTTTGAGATATCTTTCGTCACGAAATTAACCACAAAATGTAGTCTTAAAGTCTTCCTAGACCCTGTATAATATATCAAAGTTAAGCACAAGCAACTTTTAGTGAAAGAGAAATTTGCTTAAAACCATTTGGATAATAAATCTAAAATTGCGCCAATACTTACTATATATAGAAGTTAATTAGGTTGCTGAACAAAGATTGCACTAAAATTAAACACGTAACCAACCACAATTACGCAGCCAGCAATGAATCACTTAGACAATACAGCAGTGTAGCTGCTTGAAACAGGACGTATAGTGTTCAATTCCTTTCACCAAACACCATTTGACTTGATTTTCCTTGCCCATTCGGCAAACAGCAAACGCAATTAATGGCATCAAAATCCAAAAAAATGCCAACAATGCAAATGGGTTGTTCACAAGTGCTCAAATGGCCAGCACTCTCACATCAGCAAGAAAGCTTAGCAACGGAAGAGCAAAATATTCATAGAATCTCACATTTTTGTTATGAGAAAACTATGTATGTACTAACATATACCAACTATATACGAACAAAAATTTGGAAAATTTGATGAAGATTTTGCTTCTGTGTGTGTGCAACGCAAGAAGATTTATTTACTTCTAATCCAAAGGACGAAGATAACTAAGTATGTATGTTGAGTTTTGGTCGTTACTTATGTGGATGAAATCCGGGTAAATACGAGTATAATCGCGTCTACATTCTTGTAGCATAGACCTACAAAGACTTAATTTTCTTTTCAAAAACTCATATATCGACTAAAAAAGCAACCACAGATAGAATTATTCTTTTACTACGCAACTTATAAAAAAACTCAATTTTTCTGTAAAATTTTGTTCAAAATTATGCAAAATTAATATATAGATTCTTAACCGAAAGCCTGTTTGAAAAGCGTTGCATACAATTTGGAAACAAAATTTAATTATCTTTAATTCTATAAATCGACCAATTACTTTCCGAGATAAAAGCAAATTAATGATATCACTTTAACGCAAATCTCAAAAAGTATAAATTTAGCTATATGTGGAAAACTGATCCGTTTTTTTAATACCAAGCACACAAGTAAGGAAGTGCTAAATTTGGTCAGGGCCGAATCTCATGTAGCCGCGCATATTTTAATAAAATTTAATTAGGACTGGCTTTGGATTTATGAAATCAAACAAACTTATAAACAATTAAAGTTATACTTAGCATATACGAGTAACATCAGTGGGGCGAACTGAAAATCAACATATAAAGATTGGGAGGTTTTTATTCGATGTCTATAATATTTACGTCAGATCTAAATGAGGTGCGGTGCAGAACGTATACCAAGCTTGGGCGAGTTTTATTAAGTCATTAACGAGAAACCAAAATTTAAAACTTTGTTTGGGCGCTAAAAATAGTAACTCAGTAAATTTTTATATATTAAAATAATGCAGTATTTGAATAATATTTTATTTATTTATTTAAAATAAAAAAAATTATTTATTTCTTTAATTAAAATATTCAAAATTGAGCGAGTAGCAGTGAGTCTCGGTTGGTGCCTCGCAAAAAAATTGTTTTACGTTGTTTATCGAAATTCGCCACAGAATTATTCGAAAGAAAAAAAATTAAAAGAAAAATATCTTTCAGAGATATCTCTGGATGATTTTTTTTGATTTCTAAATTTTCGGCAGCCCTTGGAAGTCTAAAAACCGCGTACGGGTGTTTGGGATTCATAAAAAACTCACTCTAACTTCCTATTAGAAAGAGTTAATGTTATTCAAGAGGGCCACCTGGAGGAAACGCTGTGGCTTAATCAACAACCTCATAACAGCGATACGTCTACCAATTACTCTCATCTCCCTTTTCCTTAAATGTATTGCTAAAATGACTGATAGAGGCAAATCGAATGGATCGGCCTCTGTGCATGAACCAACTTGCATACCTAGAGGATATAGCGACACATTGGTATCTTCACGGAGAAATTGCCTTACTACGAAACAAGAAAATTCTCTGGAGTCTAAAAATATAGCCCTGTACCTTTTTATAGAAATATCGGGGGCTCTTGATAATACATATTATCATTCATTGCAATAGGCCATGTCAGCCTTGAAATTCAACGGAGGCTCTCTTGCCAACAAGTGTTACTTTGTACTAAGTAGGCAATTGAGTAGTAAAGTTCTCTCTCGAAGATTAACTCTTAATAAGGCTCTTACCATGCCCGCCCTATCGTATGGCGTACAAGCTTGGACGATGACAACATCCAATGAGACTTCCCTTGGAGTGATTGGGAGAAATATTCTGCGAAAAATTTTTAGACCCTTGCATGTTAGCGACAGCGAGAATCGTAGGCGAAGAAACCATGAGTAGTATGAGGTCTACGACAACATAAACATAGCGCAGCGAATAATGATCCAGCGGCTTCGTTGGCTGGATCCTGTCGTCCGAATGGATGTGCCCCGGCTCTGAAAGTATTCAATGCCATACCAACACCAGCTTGTGGTATCAGAGAAAGTGGAAGGTCTCCTCTGCGTTAGAAAGATCAAGTGGAGAATTACTTGGTGTTTCCAACTCGGCTAAAATCGCTTAAGCGGTTAACGTGTATCTGGGTGTGATTTATGCTCAAGACAAGAAAACTTAACATGGAACTAGGAGGGATACATAAATCTGTAACAAACACCAGAATTGTTCTCGCTCCTCTTCTATGGACCTTTGTTATAGATGAACTCGTACACATGCTGAATGACAAATTTAAGGAGACAACTTGGTGATCTGTATCGCAGGTAACCATGAGAAACCAATATCGAATCAAATGCAATAAGCCCTTTTACTTTTTCCTTGCTTTTTTTATGAATAGCGTAACTTCCAAAAATATCCTTTTAACTACTGCGCTTTAACACAGTATTTTGGTGTCTGCAAGCTCGTGTGCAAGTAGGCACTTCGGCGCGTAACATTTCCGGTGTCAAGAGGCATTTCCACCATTTCTTAAAAAAAAAAAAAACATTATAAAAAATATCCACAAACAACAAAAATGAGCTCACATAATAAAAAAGGAAAATAGCCGCAAGTGCCGGATGCCAATGTTGAACAGATGGGAGCACTGCAACGTTGCATTTCCTTCTGGCTTGCCTTTTGGCATTTGTTTGTTGCAAGAGAGAATGGTAAACACGTTTGTTAATTCAACTCGAGCCCTCAAGGCAATTTGCACGTCCATCGCGCCACTTCAACACATACATACAGTCTTTACCTTCCGATAACTTGGACATTGTGACTACACTTTTCCCCATTACATTTGGTATACAATATACACATACATAAGTGTCCACAAATGCTACGTATGCAGGTATGTATATGTATTAAATTTACGGTTATAACATTAAGATGATCCAAAAGAATTACTTAATTTTTTTATTCGACCAACCTGCGAACTTGCATCTAGCAAATGTATCAACCTTGTAGCTTTTACTCAAGACCGTGCTCAAGATCTATTCATATTTGAATTTTCCGAAGTAGCCCAACACACACAGTTATGCACCATTTTACTACCAGTTCGCTTTGCAGCTATAGTCCTTCGTAAACTGAAATGACACAATTTAGGGTATGGGACCTCAAAAATTACTTAAAGATAATCCCTTTCAAATGTTGGCCGTCTTGGAGGTCCTTGGTCGGCACCTCGTGAATGACCTTAGTAATGTTGGCTTCCAATAATCGAAGCTGGTTTACCCACAAAACATTTAGACATGATCTTGGTGGCCAATCCATTGGTCCGAGACAAGAGATAAATTGCTCACCAAAAACGACGCAGTAAATCCATTGTTTTACGAACTTTGTGGCAAGTAGCGCTGCCTTGTTATGTTGTGAAGATCACGGACTTCAATTTTCGTTATCCTAGCGTAATAGCGTTCGCCATTCATCAACGAACTAGTCAGCTTTTACATCAGAATTACTAATTACTAATTTACAATGAACAAAAAGGAGCAAATGATTGTATCCATCAAAAATTGTATTTGTCTAATCTTCATTTCATCCATCCTGAACAACTGAAGCGTTCCTATTTATAGTAATAAAAAAATATTGTTGTTTTGTTTTGCTTACAGATTTCACCATTTTAGGTCCTGAACAATACTAGTAATTCTAGAAACAGCATGACTTCCTCATCATCCTCCTGGTCATAAAATAGATAAATATAGACAACGACCTCGTATAACCATTGATATGAATCGTAGAACCTTTTCACAGAAATTTTATGGTACATATGTTGGGCTTGGCTAATGTAATCGATAAGAATTTATATATTTTTTAGAGTGTGCTTCTATCCTTTCTGCCCCTTTTCCAAGTATTTATTAGGAAATATTTCCGCCTTTCCTCTCTATTCCCAAATTCCCAAATTGTCACAAAATATCTGAATCGGAATAATGATTTAACCCTCCGTTGTGCATCAGGGTCTGGCCAGACGTTTTCGAGTTTGGACGCGAATTTAACATATTTCTATTATAGCTAGCGACTTGACCTTCCCAAACTTAGCTTAGCAATCTTTTCAAAAGATCCTCAGCTAGGACGAAAAATGGGCGGGTTTTAGAAAAGATGTCCAACGGAGGATTAAAGATGCTGCAATACATAAGTACAAATTTAGCATCCAAAAGGTATTGTAATGCAGGGAACAAATAAACCCAATACGCATATATTTTCAAATACCGTAAGAGTGTTCAGAGATTTGGGTAAATCATTTGCTCCGCGTCGAAAATAATATGGGGCGGATATAATAAGTATTATAAAAATATTTTCATTTCTCGATGGTGACGCCAGGCAGTGCTTTTAACTTAAACTTGAGTTCTGTGATGAAAACGTCAATAAAGTGAAGTAAAAGTTGATCAATAACCGCAAAATCAACCACCAAAAAAGAAAGCAAAGTTCACGGTTTTATGCCAGAGAAACACTATTATTTGGGCGTTATGAGACATTTACGTGAAGCATCTGCCGTATACTAAAAAATGATCTCAAAGTCAAGCCTTACAAGGCTTAATGACTAAAAAACTTTGTTCCGAACTTCATAACGTCCACAGAATAGCTGTCAAATTCACCAGACGTGAATCGGATGGATTTGTCTCTTTGGGCCGATTTTGAGAGGAAAGTTCAAATTAAAAATTTCACTAGTCTCGAGGCGCTGAAAAAAGTTATTGTCCGCGAGTTGGCCAAAATAGCTGCAAGTCACATTCGGGTGAGTGGTTTCTTGACCATCTCAAAGTCATAGTCAAATCAAAAGGTGGCCATATCATATGGTAAATTGACTCTTCATTTTGTATTGTTTTCACACATTTTTTACTTTGAATTGAATAAAAGTAATTTTCCAAACTAAATTTATGGTCTTTTTGATTGGTTACACTTCGAGTGCCGGACCCTGTAATTGCAGCAGCATGTAAATATATTACCCAGAAAGTCAGTGTACAGTTTTAAAACATATGGCAGAAGCTTTAAAAATGATACATCAAAACGAAAATTAATATTTTGTTCGATAGGAACGATGTTTTAAGACTTCACTCAGTCCATTTAACATTGAGTTTACTAGTTTATCTGCTTCCTAGGTTGTAATATTCGCTCCTTCTGCCCGCATAACACTTCTCAAAGCCAAAGCTTGTACCAGAGCCAAAGCTTAACGATCTTTGCTGTGTGTTTCGGGTCGCAACCCCACACCATAACTTCACAACCACCGCCGTTTTGTTTCTTAAGAGCAGTGCCTAATTTGCTCCGACCAATTTGAAGGCCAAAAACTATAAAATTTGCTTTCTTCTGAAAAAAATGATCAACACTCTGGCTTTTTTATACAATTACAATAAACAATTTTCTTGGACCGACACTACCATGGTATCCAGCTTCACGTAAAACTCATCTAGCAGTTCTCGCAGAAGTAGTCATATCTTCATGTTTTCAACAATTTTCGATTATGCAATTCGAGGGTTAACTTTTGTCATATAGATTATGCTGCGCACTTCTCGGACTTTTGGCGTTCTTGGGCGCCCAGACCTCTGTTCACTTGTGAATGTTTACGCGTTGTACAGAGGCATATTTTTCCCAATAGCTTTGCCAATATTTCGCAAACTATTTCCATCTTTCTAAGATTTTATAATTATATTTCTTTAATTTTATAATTAATTTCTCTTCTTTTAGCTTCAATGTTTTCATATTATTACCATTTTTAAATAAAATGTGCAACTGTGTTCGCTAACCGATCAATTATAATGACAAATAATGAAAAGTGTGAGAAAGCCAAAAGAATATCCTGAAAAAGGCAAACTGTACACAGAATTTCTGGTTGCTATATGTAAATATTACTGTAATTACCTACCCTTAAGAACCTAATGAAACAATAAATAAATGAAATATGTTTACTACTATAAATTTATATTGTGTTTTAATCAATTTAAAAATATTTGTAAGGTGTACGCAGACTTTATGGGCTATGTGTATGTCCATACCTAACTCGAATCCTTTCTGCTATTATTAACCAATAATTGTTTTTCCATTCATCTAGTCCCCTCTATAAGCCGATCATCTGGATAAAGGAGATATCTCAAAGCAATTTAAGGTTTAAAATGCCCCCTTTCGATGTGAGGGTCCGTTTTAAAAACGGTGCTGGTAATAGGTATAAAAGATGTTATGAGATTTTTTATATATTTTATGCAGATGTATGAAATTCGGCAGCCTTTTTTAAGTGTTTTAACAAATATCAATATTTTTAACCTTATCAAGGTAACTCTTCAATAAGCTAAAATGTATAAAGTGCAAACATATAATTATATCCAAAAATAATCCAGGACTACCCTAATGGTACATGCGCACTTGCCTTCATATGTATTCGTATGTAAGTGCTTTGGAAATGTATAAGTATTCACCATCGTTTGTTGAATATTTTTAGTGGACTTGTATGTGCATGAATGGAGTAGTATTAGCACAAGTCTTTATGTTGTCATTGCCTCGGGTTAGTCAGGTCATCGCTATGGAATTAAGTTGAAAATAAAAGATAAAGTGAAAAGATAAACAATTCAAAAGATGTGCTTTTAGCACATAGTTTTTTTTTGTTTGTTAATGCCAAACTAAAAACTTTCAGCCTTTCACTTTTTAAAAGGGCACATAGAGCGTCATTTATAGAGGCATATTATATTATCTAGCAATTAAGGCCAAGTGTTGCATAATCTGTGGTATCTCCATTTAAAGGGGTATGTAGGTACAGCCATTACATATGTGTACGAGTATATGTATGGTATATGAGTACATTTATATACTTACTTATGCTTTTCTTACTGAACATTCTCAATTAGATATTAGATAAGATGTTCTTTGAGAAAACTTCATAAATCCTTACTAAATCCTTACATACAAAAATTATAGGATCAACAATAAATTCATTAATTTATAATACTAACTGCCTCAATTCGCAACTTGTCCTTCCACTAAGATCTATAACTTAAGGCTGACTAAACAAATCAAACAATCTATATTTACTTATACCTATACACAATATACGCAAATACATATGCATAAATATATAAAAATAAATAAATAATTGGCGCGTACACTTCCGTTAGGTGGTTGGCCGAGCTCCTTTTCCTCTTGATGTTGTTCTACAAATGGAGAGATCTTCAGTTTTAAGCGGACTCGAACGGCAAATGTTATTTTATAAGGACCTTTTCCATGGCAGAAATACACTCGAAGGTTTGCCATTGCCTGCCAAGGCATGCCATGCACGGAGATTCGAATTCTCTAATGGTAGTCGTGTATCAACCCATTCGGCTACGGCGGCCGCTGAACCCAGATATCACTGGATGCAAAAATGACAACTTTTTGTAGCGCTCAGAAAGCATTTTTGATATGAAAAATTCGTCTAATGCAGCCGCCGTATCGCCAAAATATATAACGGGTGATTTTTTAGCTATTATCTGTTTAAACAGTTGGTATAAACAGCTGACGCACGTTTCGTGTTTTATTTCACTGTCAAACATCTTCAGTTTGGTCTTAATTTAACTATGAATCGTCTTATAACGAAACCCGCTTGCAAATCATTGAAGTTTATTATAAAAATGCGTGTTCTGTTAAGAAAGTTTATCGCGCGCTTCTTCCATTTTATGGTTTATGAAGCGGCTAATTCGAGCTATTTCCTGAATTTTTCGTTTGTTCTTCTGAAAAACTTTCCTATAGCTCTTAAAAAATCACCCTTTATTCACTTTTGGTTTGAATCTCTTAATAGACGAAATAGCCAAGTTGTGCTTTATACAGCAAAACATGGCACATATGTATATGCTTAGATGCCAATCACGTTCGTTGTCAATATATAATTTTTGTGACATATCCACGGTCATGGTTACGTTACAAATATAAATAATTAAGTACTATTCATAAAATAACATAAAATTATGCTACAGCTCACATCGATCTCTTTTCAATTTTTTACTACCATATCAGAAAGGGAATAAGCTTATGTTTCTTTTCCATTACTTCCTAATCACAACAAGGGATTAAGTAGTATCCGAAATCTGTTGTCAAACTTTACACAACCTTTTATAAATGAATCATGAGTTTGGCAGTTTCCATTTCCTTTTCCTCTTCTTTTTGTCTGTTTATTCACAGCACTGACGTTACGGCAAATTGAGAAGGCGCATTATTGTATTCAATCAATCTTGAGACGACTTAAAAAATCAGCAAAGAGATGGGCAGTCACCTGCAATAATAAACTACTGAGATAATACATGAACACATATTTTTTTGGATTTAACAAAATGCCACAAGGCCCTACGATTTAATTTAACCTCGGACTCAAATATTCATACATATTCACGCTGGAAAATGCGAACTTTTTAATCAGTTGGTAACTCAAACTCGTTTGCTTCTTCAATTCCCTATTGAGCCAAGTAATTCTATAACATTTTTTTTAATGACTGGTATATATGTATATGTAATATGTATTTTGTACAAATTATTCGAGTCTTCAAAAGATTTATTAACATTGATGCAAAGAAATATGCTCATCAAACTGAGCTTCGATGGAGGATCACCCATATAATGAAAAATCAATATTATCATTAATAAATACAAGACCAAGAATCCTGACAAGGTTAAATGTTACATTATTTACCTGGGAAAGTTCCAGACTTGAGAAATTATGAAATAAATAAGATTCGGCAAAATTCAATCTGGGTTGGCTCGTGACTGCCATTCGGGATTCGGAGAACGTGGGTTGGAATCTCCTTAAAACACCAAAATGAAGAAAAAAGTTGTTTCTAATAGCGGTCGCCCTTCGACAGCTTCTCATACAAAATATCTGCCGTTCGGAATCGGCTTAAAACTGTATGTACCACCATTTGTGAAACAACATGACGCCGCACACCACAAATATGAGGAGCAGCACGGCCAAACACCCAAAAAAGGTGGATGTGCCAATTATATATATATTAGGCCGGGTCGATTTGTGGGGAGGCAAAAAAATCGCCCATTGCTCTGTGAAAATCATATTCTAGGGATCAAAATAAGAAACTTTGCCGAAGGAACCATACCTCTAAAACGAATTCGGATGTCCCCCAATTTGGGTCGAACTTTTAGTGTCTTTTGTGGGGAGGCAAAAAAATCGCCCATTGCTCTATTCTAGGGATCAAAATAAGAAACTTTGCCGAAGGAACCATACCTCTAAAACGAATTCTGATGTCCCCCAATTTGGGTCGAACTTTTTATTTTCTTTTCTCATGTAAAGGCCAAAAATTGTGATATTTTGAAATGATTGTATGGAGAGGCCCCCCCGGGAAGTTCCAAGGGGTGTGCCACTGGCATGGGTGGATCGGCCGTCCAAAGTTAGTGGGACCCATTTGGTCATACATTTGGACTCGATTGGAGCACTCTAAATGGGTCAAAGTGGGATTTTTCGTTCGACTCAAATTGGGGGACAGCAGATAGGTAGACAATATATTTGCAAAACAAACTAAACTACCTTGGACTGAAAGTCAATGTAAAGAAAACAAAAAAATTTGGCGATAAATGCGAATGACGCGTACGTCAATATTAGAGAGAACAGTGACAAAGTGAGCGAGTTTCAATATCTTCTAAGCCATTTCATGGCAGATGGGGGTGCAAAATTGATTTCTTCACAAGGCTGCGGAAAGCAAGAAACGCATTTGCAGATCGCCAACCAATGTGGCTGCCCAAACAAATCAGGGTGAAACCAAACTTCGAATCATTCATTCAAATATTAAATCTGTCCTTCTCTATGCTTGTGAAACATGGTGACTATCAGCAAAACCCGTTCAAAAGCTGCAAGTGTTTGTAAACCCCAGTCTGAGGTATATTCTGCGCATTTGGTGACCAGAGGATTGAATATCGAACGCGGGCTTACACCGACGTTGTCAACAAAAACCATTCGCGACAGAAATCAGAGAGCGCACGTGAAGGTGGGTAGGTCATGCCCTACGCAAGGCAGGCGCGAAGATCAACAGATAAGCACTGGACTAGAATCCCCACGGTCAGCGGAACCTAGGTAAATCTAGGGGCGGAAGTGATATAAGATGTGAACAACAACCTGATGTGACAGCAAGTAAAAGCAAAAGCAGGGATCATAACAGAATGGAAAAATTTGATAATGAGAAACTATAATGATGATGATGATCGATCAATTTCGACAAATCGTAAGGCATCCTTTGATGGAAAATGAACTTCACACTCAAGTACTAAATTATAAAAATGTTAAATAAAAATGTGAAACAAAAAAGACAGACCATACTCGTAGAAAAAAGGCATGATATCAAAGACCCATGTGCCTAAACATTTATTATTGAGTAAAATTTCGTCATATAGATAGTTCGCTTCATAGAAGAGCACAAAATCGTCTTTATTTAAGTTTTATATGTTATCTAGTCACAGGTAGAAGTCGCTTCTTCAATGGATCGTAAACGAACGCAACGCGGAGCGAAAGCAGCCCCCAGGAGAGCCTCATAAAAAAATTCTTGCATAGTGCCTATATACATATTTCCCTAACCAAGTTTGTCTACTAAAAAAGCTATTTATATGTAACTTACAAAAGCGCCACAAGTGGAAGCCAACAAAGGAGGAAGGCGATAATTAAAGTCACAAAGAGGTAAACAAAGTTAGTAACAATGGTTACTGTGGCAAAGGCTCACTGTGGCATTTAAAGCAGTTAGCAAGCTCCTCGGGCAGTTGAAGGCAAATGTAAATATGTAAGGTACTTGCCCATTACTGTGGTGGTGAGAATTAAAATTGAAATGTGTACTGCAGTTAGCTTCCTCGTTCTTTTATATTACATTGTTGCGTTATTGTTACAATATAAATCCAATATTTTAATTTTTTTACAAACAAAAGGCATTCTATTTTAAAATTTCAACATAAAATTTGAATGAAAAATTGAACATGAATAGCAAATTTAAGGGGTTAGGGGTAGTTAAATTAAAAAAAAATGGATTTTTTTTGCATTTTCTTAAATAATAATATCTTAAAATTGTTGAGTGAAAATTTTAAGTGAATCCGACAAATACTTTTCTCTCTGTTTTTTGACTGGTGATCACTGTAACTTAAAAACCGCTTGGTAGATTTCAATAAAATTTATACTGCTTTTGAAAACCATAAAAAACTCGTGCCTGATCGAAAGATTTTTTTCATACATTTTTTTACACAATTAATTGTCGGTGTTTTCTCGAAAATCTGAAAAATATTTCCTGAAGCCGCCATATTGTTAATTTTGAAAAAAAAGCTTCGATCAGGCACAAGATTATCTATTAATAGAACTAATTTCTTTTGTCCGACCGAAACTGATCAAAACTTATTAAAAAACTAAACTTAAAATTACTTATGGATCCGTTCAGAATATTGAAGCTATTGATTTGCGTTTGCGCCATGTTGTTGCAAAGTTGGTCCCAAAGGACATAAATTTCATACAAAAAAGGATATCGCCAAAAACATGTTTTCCAAGGTTCAATCCCACTCAACATTCATTAAACGCATCATTACTGGAGACGAGACGTAGCTTTATGAGTACAACAAGTGAGTGAGTCGCAAGCTCCGAATGAACCAAGGTTTTTATGGATTCCAACGGTATTGCATACCAAGAATTTTTGGCAGAAATATAGTTGAAAGATTCAGCGTTCGCGTGACTACTTAAAAACCCATATGAAAGCGCAAATTGAGTTTTGGAAAGCATTTCATTACTGTAATATATTAATGGGCAATTCAAATTGGGTAGAAACCTCCTAAACCCAAAATATAATAGCTCAGGTGCCGCAGATGCACGTGCGCACACACTCACACATGCATATAAATCTTGCACACCGCAATTATGGGCAACAAATGAACCAACCAAGACAGCAGCGAAATCAACCACTCACGTGCATTCAGTCTACGCTGACTACGTGCCGTGAAGTTCTAAACAAAATATGGCGGAGGATTTTGGCGAATATTTATGACTGCAAGTGCTGTTCGTACGTGACGAATGGTGCTTGACGTATCAGTAGTCCAATGAATTATAGGTACTACTTGCCTGCATCGTCTGCATGTATTTGAGCATAAAAAATTATAAAAAACAAAAAGCATTAATTATCACCATGGTTTGGACTTCTAGTTAACTACGGAATAGGAACTGTAACTGCTGATGGAATGTTTTTATGTCAGTTTGATCCCAAGTCCAAGCTAAATTCGATGCCGTGGGATTTATGGGAAGAAGATTTTCGAGATGCAAACCCTCCACATAGAAATATAAAAAGTATACAACCATAATTTTCAATCGTTAAATACTTTGGGCCGCGAACATATCAGCTCCACCTCTTGTGCTATCAGATTTATGATTTTATCTACTTGTATATTTTAGCCGAAAGCAGTTAATCTTTTTTCCATTTAAGACAAAATTTATAGCGACATCAGTTGGCATTACAGTGTTTGCTCACATTTTCATCTTAAGTGCTTCGTCACACTGTATATGTTTCTAATTACTCAACCCACCAATTAAGGCTCAATTGGTTGTATTAAAAGTTTTTAATCAAGGTCACGCTTTCACAAAATCTTCTGATGGGAATGTAGAGCCTTCAAAAAATAAGTATGATAGACGGCAAAGGCAAGCATAGTGTTTGATATGTTGGTGACGTAATTTTAAGGTTGCTAATAAAGTGTCTCTGGCGGTCGTCGTAGCCGAATGCTTGGTACGTGATACCATCCGAAAGTGCGTAGGTTTGAATCACCATGCATGAACATCGAGTAATAGAAAAAGTGTTTTCTAATAGCGGTCGCCCCTTGGCAGGCAATGGCAAACCTCCAAGTGTATTTCTGCCATGAAAAACCATTAGCCGTTCAGCGTGGGCTTAAAATTGTAGGTCACTCCATTTGTTGAACAACAACAAGGCGCACGCAAGAAGGAGGAGCACGGCCAATGCCACAATGCACTAAATTAACCCAGATGCCACTGGAAAATCATAAGTTCAACCCGGCCAACCTGACATTCATACTGCGAATCCTTCAACAGCCGGTTTAGCGAACCGGACCTGAATCCGGCCAGGATCTGTCACTTCAGCAGCATTACCCAAAAATGTGTGGGCATTATTTTATGTTATTACAACAAAAACAAATTTAAAGCCGAGCATTCTGATGCGAGTTAAATATAATGTGGTTGGTGGGGTCAGAAAGGAGTGATATGAAACTATTTAAAAATATTATTAAACAATTAACAATACTGATTTTTTTGAAGATACTATTAAGAGACAATATATCAGAATACGCGCTTAGATACAAAGGAGTAATTTTTCGTTAAGATAATGTGCACCCTCATGATGTTACACCGTTTACATGCTATGGAGAGTAAGTCTTTCTCACGCGTCGTATTCACCAGACCTCACAGTTGAGTTGACAACCCAAAGCCCTCTTAATGGATTCAGAGTATTTCTCTGAGGCCAATTCCTCAAGAAATTTTAGTATTTATCCTATTTTATTGAATTTGATCTCCTTCTCTGGTAAAATATGTTTAGCCACAGCACAAGGCTTCACCTTCCTCCGTACAAAACCTAAGATGATGACTCAATCAACAATGCCCTGTTACGCAATGGAGTTTATAAAATTTTGTTTTCTCATTTATTTTTATGGCTTCAAAAACATGATTTTGTTGATGTTTATTTTCATTATACATATTAAAACGTCGTTGTCGATATTAACTTGTATCCAGAAAGAGTTGTTGTTTTGTAGTTATGAAGCTCGTATTAGTTGATTCGAGTAATAGAGGAAAAGAGCTTGTAATTTTTTTTTTGTTGTTGCTATTTCGGGGCGGAAAAATGAGTTGAAATGAAAAAAATTTAACACGCGATTTAAGAAGCCAAATCGTGAAATGACTAATTTTACTATACATTTGAGAAGAGCCATAAAAGTATATGTGGATAGCACTAAGTTGCAAACTTCAACTTCTGACTATTGCTTTCTAAACCAAAAACGTATTACTTTTTAAATGCTATATACAGGGTGGATCATATAGCGTTTGCTTTTTGAACCAACTATTTTTTTGAGAATGGTAACACAAATGACATGTCAAATGTGTTCATAATTTTGCTTAAAGGTTTGACATTTACGAAATGGGACGCTATACGCTTGAACAAAATTGGGAAATATTGAAAACTTATTTCGAACTTTTGGCTACCGTTTTTGAATTCCGATATCAATTGGCCGCCTCGGAGCTGTGATTTGAGCCCGTTGGACTATTTTTTGTGGGGAGCCGTTAAGGACAAATGCTATGCGAACCATCCAGAGACGATTGATGCTTCAAAAGACGAAATCGAAGTTGCCATTCATGAAATTGGAGCCCAAACAATCGAAAATGTGCTTAAAAACTGGGTTGATCGAATGGCCTACTGTAAAGCCAGTCGTGGCAGTCATTTGAACGATATTATTTTTCATTTATAAATGACAATGTTCAATTTTCAAAATAAAAAAAAAAAGTTTGAAAAAATATTGATTAATTTTTTTATAGCCGATTCAAAAAGCAAATTTTACCTATACCCTATACTTTTTATATTAGTTTTGTTTTATAAAAATAAATATATGTATATTACACTTTGGTTGATGACTGATGCCTGAGAATAAAAAATCAGTGTTCAATAGATATTGGTCGAATCGACAAGGCCCTCATAAAAAATAGCATTTGCTCTTTAGGGTTCAAATGACAGCATTAAAAAAAAATCTGCACAAGAAGGTATTAACAAGAGTAACTTTTGTATTGCTGAAATTTAAAGAAGCGTATTTCACATCAGACCTTTCGCATCTATTGAAACGAAAGTGAGTTACAGAATTTGGTCATACATCAGGAAGTCTGGTTAATAGCCACGTCTAGCTCAAACGTAACCGTTCTTTATACATTGTGTATTTTGTATATATTTGTAAACAAGTGTATTATTATTATTATTTATTAAATTATAATTAAAATTAAAATTATAAAGTAATATGTTCACAGCACTAGCTACCAAAGTTATCGGCATAATGAACGTACGATTTGAACAATTATATGTGCATACACTTATCCATCTTTGGAAAAGCCCATAACTTATGCACGTCATACAGACGTACCGACAAATTGAATTTAATAAAACGAGATACTATACTATACTATGTAATTTATACTTTCCCACGTCGCGCAAATTCCTTTGTTCATCTAAAAGGAAAGCAATAAAAGAGAGTTGTCATTTCTTTTCTAAGTTACTGGCTAACATTTTCTATGGCGGCCTGTTACGCGCCACAGGACTACTAACTATAAGTACAATAATTTCCCACGAAAGTGTTTATGATTGCACGCTAAACCCATTTGTGGCTCCCAGAAGAAATACGTAATAACACCCACTTACCACCGCACACATTAAACATACATATATTACTGCAGGCACATCTACTTGTATGTATGTGTGCATATCTACATAAATTACTGAGCTCTAAACTGCAATCGGTGTGAAAGTTTCGCTGTTGCAACAGCTGTTCTTAACTTTCAAACGAACATTATTGGTTGTGGTTTGTTTATGTTAATGTAATAAATAGCTATGTAAAATGCATTATACAAATTAGCCTAATGGGTACATTAAATGTGGCTGCATGGCATACAAAGTAGCTCATAGCCATGCGTATGTGTGTGTGTGTGTGTGTAAGTACCCGCTAGCACCACGGGTCGGTTATCAACTGACTAATCGTCCACGGCTTGGTATATACTAGAAGTCTCAGCCCAATCTACTTACAATGCTTCCGCTACACGTATTTAAAATTGCGAGTCGTAGGCAGTAGACCATTGCCACCTCAGCATTACATTTCGTCCACTTTTCGTCAGTCTCTTTGGATATAACTAAATATGATATATAAAGGAGGACAATAACTATTAATTAAAATATTATTCTAAATATACTTATACTTATAATTGGCACGTATATCATGTGTTGGGTATACAGGCGAGCATCTCCTTCAATTTGCGGTGTATGCCACTTTGCTGCACTGGTTTGATTTTATATGTATGGAAACCATAGATTTTATATAATATATTAATACTGCAAAATCAATTTTTTATTTTCTCGTCAATTTAATTTTTTAAAGCACTTCGAAAGGAGATACTTCGTTTTACCTTCGCTCGACTCTATACCAAGTCGCCTGACTTCCCTACCCAGATAGGAAAAGGCAGATCTAACAGCGTCGTCGTTAGGGACGATAATGTCGATGCCATCGGTATACTGTGCAAACTCGATTCAGTTATGCAGCTAGCAATAGAAATTGGCTATTACACTGTGCGACAGTGATTTTATACTTTTATGGAGACCTAGTACAACTTGTAGGTCTGGTAAAACGAAGAAAAATGGTATAGGAGAAATTTCCAATACACCCCCAAAATCTCATTTTATGGCCATAAAACCGTTTTTCAGTAGGTTGATGTGAACAATCACTCCTAACTTCGCCAATTTCCATCCGATTTAGAATTTGTTTTTTTAGTTGGAAAGAACAAAAACAGGCCTTTTTGACAGTTTGTTGACAATTTTTCTGAAGTGACAACTGACGAGACTGTAGACGGAAGTATTTGGAATTTTTTTATTTTTTCTCTATTTTTTCAACTTTGACATAATTTTTACGATGTTATCCGATATTGAGGATTTTTTTAGTATACTACTGTTATAGTAAATTTGATTTTGCGTCGAATGAGCTATATTTGAGTGTAATTGAATTAAAATTAATTAATAAAATAAATAGAGTTGTATGGGTTTTAAGATTTTATTTTTTTGGTATGTAGGTATAACTTACGCTAAATGGGAATAAGGGCGCGTTTCGAAGCATGAAAATGATAATAAGTGTCATTATAAACACATAATATTTATTGGAGTATTGTGCAGTGCAGCACTGTACGGTTCCAAACTTAAAAATGCATTGGAAACGGCCCTATGGAGTTTAGTATGGTACGGCTTGTTGGTACACAAGTACTTCCTCTCCCAAACATGTTTGGTGGCATGATAAGAACAACAACAATAATAGCAGACATTAATGCAAATGAAGCGTTACAGTTTTGCACTCCCGTATTATTATGGGTGAATAATAAAATAATTATGAATATAATTTCCACTACATTTTTTCCTTTTTCAGTTCCAGGATGCGATTAGACATTCTAGATATGTATTTCCGCACAAATTCTAGCCTGCCATTGAACTTTCGTTCGCTCCCACTACTCGTTTTTTCCAGCTGAGATTTGGCGTGGATCGACAAATTCTTGAATTCCCACAAAGGCCATTTCGAGCAAGCAAATTTTTGCTTATTTGTCCAGTTTCACAATATGTGCGTGTGCCTAGGGTCATTGTGTAATTTGTTAGTGGCCGAACGTTTTTTTTTTCAAACTAAATATATAATATTACGTTTCTGCATAATACCGGCATACAAACCTAAAACCGTTATGGACCAACCCTCGTGTTTCCTTGTTTGCTTTGCGTGATGAGTTTTGGTTGAATTTGGATCTTTGGCCAAATGCCAGTCTGAACCATTTATTTCTTTATTCCAAATTTTAGTCTATTTATTGGTACCACCATTTTATTAATCATGCGGAATATATTCCATGAAATGTATAGTCACCACCATTAGCTGTAATGGCAGCACATATTCGAGTCCATTTTTTTCTTTGTTACTCTCGGTAGCATAGGGCCTCGACAAGACTCAATCCTGCTTTGGTTTCATTAATCTATTTTGATTTCTGACAGGGTAGGTGAATAGCCTGCCGCTACCAGTCCTATAAATAATAGTGGGAATGCCCAGCTGTCGTTGCTTAGGAACGACGCCTTCTTATTGCTTGGAGCGCCATCTGTGTTTCCCATTTTTCTGCCAGAAGGATCGCACAGCTGCTTGGGGACTTTGCTAAATTTGGTGTGTCTGTGCTATTACCGCAGTTGGTAGCTTCATCTTGCTAGCACCACTGATGCAATGTGTAGCCACAATGCACATAAGCCTTGAACATTGCGCGGGAGTAAGGATGGAAAGGATACGTTTTGGGGTTGAAGAACGAGATTTTTTGTTTTAGAAACAGAGGAAGTAGGTAAATTTGGAAAAGTGTGAGGACCGTGCTTTACGTTGGATATTGGAGTCATACTTTGTGTTAATTTCGGCGAAAGTTTTGGAGGAAAACGGAGCGAAATCACCCGTATTTGTTTTTCTTTGAGCTGTTAACTACTGCTTTTTCAATAGGGCTGACATCAGGTGGCTGTGAAGGCCAGTCCAACAAATCCTATTTTGCTTAGATGGTTGTGATCGTGCCCTTCTTTTAAAATCGAAGTCTGGGTAGTTTTTCCAAACATCTTTGCAGCTGATGGTAAGTGCCAATGCTTTTTGGTAAATTTTATTTATCAAAACTGCATTCAAATTGGCGGTAAACACAAATAAACGGCCAAATCCGCTTTCGAAGCAGTGGCCCAAACATAAAACCTTCATTGGATGTTTCACCAGGACCGACGAATGCACCTATTCGCCCAAAAGGAAGATTCATCCATGAATATTACGATTGCCCAATTCCGTTTTGAATTGGTTTAGCCCATACAAGTGTTTTTAATGTGTAATGATAAGAGCAGCGGTTTTTTCAATGTCCTCCGGAATTTGTGGCCTTCTGCACGTAAATGTCCTCGAATCTTTTCTTTTGAATTACATACATACATTACATACACCTCTTTACAATAAAATTGCTTTAGCTTCGCCCAACGATAAATTCGGCTGTGCGCGCTGTAGTAATTTGAAAACGCAACTGTTTTCTGGCTGGCATATTTATTTTTTTTTAACTCTGCTGCCATATTAAGAATGGTTCGAATTGGCAAAACTCGCTAAGGCTGTTATAGCGCAAATGAAGAACTAGAAAAAGGTCACCTACCATAGCTCAACCCTCTCTAAGCCGTCAGAAATTTCGAGCATTAACACCTTCGGCAGTAATGAGTTAAACTTTGAACCACATATTTTTTGTGCCTTGCGCGGCTGTCGTATTTCATAAGTATTGTATTAAGCCACAAATATTTTCTTCTACGTCATATAAAGGCAGGATATGTGAGATGAGGTTACGATGGCAGTTTCCCAATATAGAGTACATATATGGAGACTCACTCTATTTTTTTGGTCCACACTGAAAGAGAGCCTTTAGTCATTTTGCCAGTAGTTTTGGTCATTTTGCTTGTGCTTTATGAAGCGAAAGAGAGTGTGAGTACTAATTTCATTTAGCGAGAAAGTACTTATACAGGTATCGAAGTCGCGTTTTGGCCTGAGTGGTCAGGTACAAGTATTATATCAGTTTCCTTGTGCTTTACAAAATATAGACCTACATATTAAATGAATGATATCGATTTTGCTTTATTTCGTGATCCGGTGATTACTTGAAGTCGACCAACCTTCTGTTCGAGGTGTGGTCGTGTGAACTGAATTTTTCGGCTGTTTACCAAACAAGCATTTCCTTCTGGCACCCACCAACTACGATCTTTAGTCAGTTCTGTTCAATCAGTAGTCATATCGATCTCATCTTTGCTCCAGATAAATAAAATATATTCAACAAGAAAGGAAAGTGAAGTTCGTTTTAGACCGAGTACAAATATTAACTTTTGATCTAGTTATTGTGCCCACGGATGAACGGACGGACAGACAGTATGCCTAAATCGACTCATCTAACCGACCTGAACATTTCGGTACATTCTTACATACATATATGAATGTCATCTCAGTATTTAAAATCTGATGAGCCTCATCATCAGCATAAAGCGGTTAACGCAACCGCAACACACATAGTCATCGTTCATAATCCACATACATACATATATGGTACTAAAGCCATCCTCCTTCCCAACCAAAATATGGAGTATTCGGTGCCTTCTATTGTACCACTCGCATTGCACAGCACTTATCATTACCATCCTTTGCTAATTCTAATGAGGATATTTGAACAAAAGCTAATACATCTTTCATGGCAACATACTGCATCTATTATAACGTATGTAAGTATGTAGATATATTCGTGGGTTTGGGTCACGCGAACTGTAAAATAGCCACTTTTGCCTAAAACAATACCCTGGGAGTAATATCCCAGTTGCGAAATAACCAGAAAATAAACAGCAGTTTGCAATTAAAAACAACAATACGTGGAATTTGCGAACAATGAACGAACCAGTTCGTAGATATACTTGCATATGTGTGCGTGCGCTTATGTGTATGTGAATTGTTCGCAAAAGCAATAAACGGAAAGCTCGTTCAACTATCATACACCATAATTGTGATTTTCCGCACACATATACACAAATTCAAATGCACGCATAATACGTGAATGCATACGTAGAAGTAAATATTTTTGCAAGAGTATATGTATATGCATGTTTGTTACATGCATACATTTGAGTGTGTCACATGTCGCGGCCTTATTGTGTATTGTAAATTGTCGTCAAAGCCGTTAGTGTTGTTGATTGCAGCACTGCAACAATAAATTCTTTTGTTGCTGACACAACACATAAATTACACAGCACTCTGCTAACACTACAAGTAGTATATATGAGGGGAACTAACTAGAAAGCGAATCGGAATATATCTACATAAACAGCAAAAGTATCCGTTAGGGCAAAAACTGTATATATGAAAACCATGCAGTATGTATTTAGAGTAGGCTTTTTGTATAAATAAGCCCATGTTTGTATGAAAATTTGTGCTTAATTAATTTATCACAATATATGCGAGAAATTCACGCACACATGCATATGCATAGATCATCAAAACGTGGCACTAAACAAACAAAATCTGCAATTCGTAATTCTGAGTCATTACATATTCACACAATGGTTGATGCTGCCATATTTGAATTATATGCAAACCTTTTGGGCGCCACTCTGTTAATGTGCAAGATACTGGAAAATTTGATTTTGAAAAAGGTAATGCGATATCTGCGTCGGCCGTAGCCGAATAGGTTGGTGCGTGAATACCATTTGGAAATGCAGAGGTTCAAATCGCCGTGCAAGCAACACTAAATGATAGAAACATTTTTTTTCTAATAGCGGTCGCCCCTAGGCGGGCAATAGCAAACCTACCAGTTTAAGTCTGCTTTGAGAAATCTCCTCATAAAAAATCATTGCCCTTCGGAACCGGCTTAAAACTGCATTCTATATAGCCTACAAAAACTTATAGTTTTATAATCAACTATAAGCACCCACATACTTCAAAATAAATATTTCATAAGAATTCTTATTTACTATCCTTCGCTTTGCTTGGGTATAAAGTTAAATCTTCTCTTCTTCCTAGTTGGTGCGATAACCGCCTACGCGATTTTGGCCGCGTTTAACAAAGCGCGCTAGTCATTTCTTTCTCGTGCTAGCCGGCGCCAGTTGGAGCCACCAAGTAAAGCCAAGTCCATCTCCATCTGATCTTTCCAACGCAAATAAGGCCTTCCTTTTCCTCTGCTACCACCAGCTGGTACCGCATCGAATACTTTCACAGCCGGAGCGTTTGTATCCATTCGGACGACATGACCCAGCCAGCGTAGCCGCTGGATCTTTATTCGCTGCGTAATATCCTCGACAGATGAATTGTACGCTCTTATAAAAAATTGTGCTCTACGGCTCGTACGATCCTCCCCTACATCATGTTACAGAAGACACACGATAGCGAGTCACCCTGTCTGAAACCTCGTTTGGTGTCAAACGACTCGGAGAGGTCTTTCCCAATTCTGGCAAATATTGTAGGATCACTCGTCTTATGGATTGGGCAGAGCACTCTTAAATCCAATAGGCAGGCATGCTTCCATGTGACCATATTTTGCATAGAAGCTAATGCATGCACCTTACCAGCTCCTCGCCGCCATGTTTGAAAAGCTCAGCCGGCAGTCCGTCAGCGCCCGCGGGTTTGTTGTTCTTTAGCCACATTATCGCTATTCTCACCTAGTCGTGGTCGGGTAGCGGAACGACAATTCCGTCGTCAACGATTAATTCTCTCTGACATGCGCATCTATTATTATTTAACAGATTCTAGAAGTGATCCCTCCAAAATTGAAGTATGCTGTGGATGTCAGTCACCAGATCGCCGTCTTTGTTCTTACAAGAAAACCTTCTGTAAGCCGCCGAACTTTCTGGTAAAATTTTCGGGCGTTGTTCCTATTGGCTAACATCTCGAGTTCCTCGCACTTACGCATTTCAGCCTCTCCTTTCTTCTTTCGGATAATACGTCTCTCTTCCTTTGTTAGCTCACAGTAGCGATCCCACATTGCTCGCGTTGCGCCCGATAGACGCGTTGCTCTACAGACAGCATCTTTTTTTTCAGCGGCAGCATGACATTCCCCAACTGTTTTTTCAGGTCCGCCGGAGTCTAATTTCTTAGGAACGAGAAATGTTGCTCCATTGCTCGTACATGTCGGTTTGTTGAGCGAAAGGTTAAAGAATCGCGCTTTGATGCGGATTAATGCGAGACGCTCGTCCAACGGAGTGAACGGCAGTACTTGACGACGAAGTCTCTCTCCCACAACAAATCCGACACCGAATTTGCGCTCCTTTACATGACAGCTGTAGTAGACGTCGCAAGGTCCTAAGTTTTTCTTGTCTGGCCCGGTTCATCGCATCTCTTGAATGGCAGTGATGTCAGCCTTTACTCTCACGAGGACACCAACCAGTCGGGCAGAGGCACCTTCCCCATTAAAAGACCGGTCATTCCAGGTGCATGCCCTCAAATCGTATTCCTTATTTCGTTTGCAGGGGTTTAATTGACGGGTCCCAAACCCAGCGCTCAACCAGATATCCTGGAATGCTTCGCCTTCTCACGTTAGCTCACTTCCGAACGGGTGTTCGGAAGCTACCCAGAGGATACTTGGGTTAATCCAGGAAGTTGTGAGCTGCTTGAATCATATGCAAAAGAATCGTCCTGGCCACTCCCAAGTGAATGGCGATCAGTTAACCCCTTTTATAAAGTTAAATATCATAACATATTTGCTTGCCGGTGCACCGCTGGTGATCTTAGTAATGGTTATTCTCCAACAGCCAGTGTATTACAGGAGATCACATCATGGTCTATCCGCATAACAACATATACAGAATGTTCGGTGAAAGAAGTAAGAATTAAAAGCTAAATTAAATAATAATTACTAATGATAAAAGGTTATTTCAATAACTATAACAAAAAAGCCAAGTACGATTTCTTTTAATATTTCTTCTAAATGGTGACCATTACGTCGGGTACCTTCTTGGAATCTCAACTCCGTACTCCATGCCACTCGCTGGAGAATTGATGTCGCGATGCTATTGGAATAGGATAAATGGCTGCCCACGCGTCCGGCTCACTTGAACAAAAAATCAAAATTCGTCCATTGGGAAAAACAGGGAAAACAACCATATATGTAGGTGGAAAACAAAGAATAAGGGGCTTTGGATTGTGATATATGTATGTATGTGATATGCAAATCTGAAAAAATCCGCAGGTGTAGCAAAAAAAAGTATTACACAGAAGTTGGAATATTTGCCCGACAAGAGCAAGGCAGCCGAGGTGAAGGTACTGAGATGATTCCACCTCACTTTCCAGACAGTTTCTGCAGAAAGAACTGAAAGCAATTCCAAGTATCGCCGTATGAACACTTAACGGATAATGTCCGTTAATCATACCCAGGAGCCTCAGAAGCTCCTTTGATCGCCCCCGATCTACCCGTGGCCAGAAGAATTCACGAGTTTGAATGGGTCCACACTAACCCAGGGCTCGCTGAGTTCAGACGCTGCCTATCTTTTCAGGAGTAGATCACAGGTTCTTCTTAAGGGAACCCCAATCTTGTCATTTCGCGTTGAAACCGTCTCCAGGGTCCTCTGTCTACCGAGCTTATCAGCCCAGCAGTTTCCATCTATGCAGCTGTGACCGGGAACTTGAGTCAGCCTAATTTCGAATTCGAGACATACACATAGATATTTACATCCTTTACAGTAATTATAGAAGTAAGCAACCAACTTAACTTCGCGAATTACATTTTCTTTTGGTGCCGAGATGGTCACTGGGTTTGTTTCAAAGACTTTTTGAGGTACCTCCACAGAATAAAGTCCATAGGGGTAAAATCGGGCGGCCTGCATGGATATGAAATTATCAAATTGTCAGGGAAGAAATCATGCAATATATAGTATTTACCGTACGAAACCACTCAAACAAAATTTCCCCGAAATTTTTACACAAAGTTAAATCGGTACGCTTAAGAGCTTGCAGGATTTGAATTTTGCAGAGGTCTTAGATCCATGACCGAATATTGTAAGGTGAACAAAATCTACGACGAACAGTTGATAAGAATCAATGGCCTTGAAATACGCCTCGATTGCGAACGCATAACGTTCACCCGTCTACGAGTAAATATCCCAAACGGTCCTCAGCCTGCTCAGCTATTGGGAAGAAATATATATTATATTAAAAAATTTAAAAGCTAATTCTGCTACCGGACACCCTGCATATATTTGCATATTAAGACCTTAAGCCTTTTGTTAGGGGTTTGGTGTGCGTCTGAGGTTTTTCCGCTAGTGGAGGGGCCTACAGTTTTATGCCGCTCCTGAACGGCATTTATTTCCATTTCTTTTATTATTTTTACTCGAACTTAATTTTTCAAGCAGATAGTAACCCAAAATTAAGCTCCCTTAAACCCTCTTCATTTCACATCTAACGGCATATCTTCCTCTTTATAATGAAATAAACATCCGATCATTTATATTAAAAAATAGCATTTTTCAAAGAATATCAAAAAAAAACCTCTTATTAAAAGAGCCTTTTATTTGATTAATTTAATTAAAATTTTTAACAGATGGCAACTCTCTGAAAGAAATAGCCCATTTTTCAATTCAGGTCATAAACTATCTGTATGTAAAATTTTGTGCAAATACTCAGTCGTTTTCGGCTGATTGAGCCACACACATCCAACCTCACAAACATACAAACTTTAACATTTGTAAGACTATGTCAGTAGGATAGGATTAGTAGGATTTTTTTTATTTTTTTTAATTTTTCCTCTTGCGAACTTATTTTTTCCCACAACCATTATTTTTACCCAAAATCTCATTCCAGCTATCCATTTGCCTCTAGCATCACGCAGAGGAATGAATCGGCTTGGAAGGTTCTCAAACAATTGTTTTAAACTGCGGATGTTTGCCCACGACGCCCTCATGACCTCATTTAATTTGTCTTTGTTGTTAAAATTATGCTCCTCATTCAGTAATTTGTGTGGCCAATTGATCAAAGATTGGTGCCGCACTGCCAAAAATCAGCCAATGTTGCTCTGGTCACATGAATTTGAGCGTTATACCATATCGCATTCGTAACCATAATTGGAGTCAAACAATTCTTGAAACATCTCTGACGGCATTTCCACTACTTTAAAGTGTTTTATCATTCATTCCAATTTTACTACGATAGGTGGTTCCCATAACTACTTGAATACTTAATTGCCGCAGTTTCACCCTCAGGGTGCATGGATATTAACATAACTATAATACACGCGAAGCAAATGTCGGTTATGTAGATGACAAGTGCCAAAAAACTCACTTGAGGTACACCATATTTCAAAGGTGTAATCTGGCTTGCTCTCAAACCGGCTTTCACTCGTACAACCGAATTTATTTATAAACAATAAATCGCAGCCGAAATAATTTCCATATTATTGCCTCAGATTCCTGTGCACTTGTAAATCACCCGCTACTCAGCAAAGTCAAATATGTGACAGAGAAAATATTAATTTTGTTTCGAAATCCCTGTTTTCTGTGTTAAGTTTTCGTGCCGGGTGATAATAAACTTTCCTTCGTCTAAGAACAAACGATTCATAGTGGCATACTAAATTACACCGTAAGCGAAAGTTTTAGCCACAGCATAAAAAGCCAACTTTGGCCAAATTATATTTACAAATACAAACAGACATGACATGTTAGCACCTGGACAAGTGAAGTTTACAAGTTTACGTGTGTTTTGAGGCTGTAGCTACATATGAATGCATGTATGTACACTTGTTCATGTGTGATAGTGTGTGTTGTCATTGCGGTGATCGTTTTGTTGTTATCAGTATTGTTAGGTCTAACGCCTTTGTTTGTGCACTACATTGCACACTGCAATACATTCGTACAATGCGAGCAAGGGATATTATGTAGCAAGGCAACAAAAATAAAGGAAAATTGTTCACAGTGCAAGCACAAATAGAAATACTCGTACATATGAACTCCTGTTGTTATGCAATACAACGCCATTCATGTACAGTGTCTGGAAGCTTTAAATTACTTGGTTTCTTTGTTCTTTCCCTGCAACGTATTTTTTGCATTGCTTTTTTATTTTTTGTTCGGGTTTTTTGTTTATTTTTGACATCAAAGTTTTATGTTTCACAGATGAGCAGGACACTGGATGACTTCAGGTGAGAAATGCAACGAACCCTGAAACAAGTGATGTGACAAATGCAACTACAAGCCAGATGAACAACGGTACATTTGCTATGCTATGCTGTGTGCTATACTGTGCAGCGCTATGTTGTGCTGCTGGCATTTTAAAAGTTTTTGCTTTTTTGCTTGCTTGTTGCAAATTGCTTCGTTGTAATTAATTTTCTGTTCTCAGTGTGTGCACATCTACCCTGACTGCACAATTAAAAAAATGTTCTCTGCATTCGGTACACTTATTAGAGGTGGCAGGAATTAAAAAATTCTTCACATTTAATTGGTATTATTTACGCTGTTAGAAACTTAGTTTTTATTTATATTTAATTTCTTCCTATCGAATTCGTACTTAATACGTGAAATATTTGTAATTAAATTTTTTTGAAGCCTGCGGGAATTATAAAATAGAAAATATAAATAGTAATTAATTGATTGCCATAATTTATATCAGAATGCAAAACCAACATATTTTAAGTAATTTTTGCGTTATTTTTCATAAATTTAGCAACTCGTCGTTTTGGCTGTTCGTTTGTGGAACGAAAAGTGCATTGCACTTCAAAAATTAACTCCTGCATTATTTTGCCCACTAAGTTGCTAATGTGCACGTGCCCATATTTGTTTATACTGTTGTGTGTATATTTATACACTATTTTTAATGTTTAAAAAACTCCTCCCCTAATAGATATATGCTTTTTCTTCTTCCTCATTCTAATGCTTCCTTACTCTTCTCTTTCTACTTCCACTTTTTTATAGCGTACTTATAACCTTTCTCAACACACACATACGAGTATTTCCTAACACACCTCTAAGGCGGCCGCCGTAGACCGATTGAGTTGGCACGTGACTACCATGCGGAAGTGCGCAGATTCGAATCTCCGTGCATGGAACACCAAATAATAGAACAAGTTTTTTTCTAATAGCGGTCGCAACTTGGCAGGCGAAATACAAACCTCCGAGTGTATTTCTGCCATGAAAAAGCTCCTTACAAAAAATATCCAGTCACTGCATTTCACCAGATCATCCTGCAATTTTTCATTTTGCCAGAACTCATCCATTAGCGGCTTCAAGATATGTGCACTATGAGTGGGCTCGGCTTTGAGAAGTTCAAGAGGAATACCGTCGGGGTCTGCTGATTTGTTCATAAGTAAATTTGTTTATTCACCTAAGAAATCATTTGCAGTTTTAAACGCGTCAACGAATTTCATTTTCCATTTGTCTGATTTAACTTAAGTAGTTCAAATTGTTTCTACTTATGTTCGGCTTGTTTTTTCACTGCCGCAACTTTGAGGCAGTTCTCGCCAATTAATAGATGATAATCTGAATTTACGTCAACCCCTCGCTTGTTTCTTACATCTTAGAGTTAAGTGGACCATTTTTTGTCGATAGTGATATGGCCTATTTGGTTTTCAGTGACGTGGTCTGTGCACCAAGTCGTAAACATTTTCAATGGAGACATTGAAAATGCCCATTACAATTTTAATGCTTCCATTGTAAATGTTCTTCATGACGAGAGTCAGCTGAAAATAGAAGTCCTCCTTTCTGGGGCATATAACACTTCTGTGGGGCGTAGAACAGTACTATTCTGATTTTCCATGAATTTGATTGTAAACAAACAATCGCCATACCACTTTCTCTTACTTTCTTGTTCCGACTTTCCTGAGAAAATTTCACTTTTTTAAGCCTTCTCTTACTTCGCTAAGTTCAATTATGGTTAGCTTGTAATTTATAAATTCATTGGAAATATTTTTTTTTTATTCTCACTAGTTGAGGTTGCAATAATGTCATGTATATGATATACTTGTGCGCCTTTATTGGGTGTTTGGCCGAGCTACTCTTCCTATTTGTAGTGTGCGTCGTGATGTTATTCCACAAATGGATGGACCTACAGTTTAAAGCCGATTCCAAACGGAGGATACTTTTTATGAGGAGCTTTTTTATGACAGAAATTCACTCGGAGGTTTACCATTGCCTGCCGAGGGGTGACCGTTATTAGAAAATAATTTTTCTTCATTTTGGTGTTTCACCGAGATTCAAACCTACGTTCTCTCTGAATTCCTAATGGTAGTCACGCACAAACCCATTCGGCTACGGCGGTCGCGATATCATAATTATATCTTCTTCTTCTTAATTGGCACGATAACCGTCCACGCGATTTTGGCCGAGTTTAAAAAAGCGCGCCAATCCTTTCTTTCTCGTGCTAACCGGCGCCAATTGGACACATCAAGTGAAGCCAAGTCCTTCTCCACCTGATCTTTCCAACGCAAAGGAGGTCTTCCTCTTCCTCTGCTACCACCAGCTGGTACCGCATCGAATACTTTCAGAGCCGGAGCGTTCGTATCCATTCGGACGACATGACCCAGCCAACGAAGCCGCTGGATCTGTATTCGCTGCACTATGTCTATGTCGTCGTAAAGCTCATACAGCTCATCGTTCCATCGTCTGCGATATTCGCCGTTGCCAACGTGGAAAGGTCCAAAAATCTTACGCAGAATCTTTCTCTCAAAGACTCTAAGCGTCACTTCACCGGATGTTGTCATCGTCCAAGCTTCTGCGCCATACGTTAGTAGAGGTATGATGAGAGCCTTGTAGTATGAGTTTTGTTCGTCGAGAGAGGACTTTACTGCTCAGTCGCCTACTTAGTCCAAAGTAGCACTTGTTGGCAAAAGAGATTCTGCGTTGGACTTCAAGTCTGATATTTTTATCGGTGTTAATACGGGTTCCGAAATAAACGAAGTCTTGTACGAGTACAACCTCGAAATTATAACTGTCAACAGTGACGTGAGTGCCGATACGCGAGGGCGCCGACTGTTAGTTTAGTTCTGCGGCTCGTACGATCCTCTCCAACATCAGCTTAAAGAAGTCACACGACAGCGGTCACCTTGTCTGAAACCTCGTTTGGTATCAAACGGCTCGGAGAGGTCCTTCCCAATTCTGACGGCACTACTTGTGTTGAGCAACGTCATCTTGCAATGGCGTATTAGTTTTGTGGGGATACCAAATTCAGACATAGCGGCATACAGATAACTCCTTTTCGTACTGTCGAATGCACCATCGACAAAAAGATGGTGTGTATCGATTCTCCTTTCATGGGTCTTTTCCAAGATTTGGCGTATTGGGAATATTTGGTCGATGGTAGACCTTCCAGGCCTAAAGCCACACTGATAAGGTCCAATCTGTTGGTTGATGGTGAGCTTCGGCCTTTCATACAATACGCACCCTAGAACCTTATAGGCGATATTTAGAAAACTAGTCCCGAGGTAATTGGCACAGATTGCAGTATCACTCTTCTTATGGATTGGGCAGAGCACACTTAAATTCCAATCGGCAGGCATGCTTTCATCCGACCATATTTTGCATAGAAGCTGATGCCTGCACCTTACCAGCTCCTCGCCACCATGTTTGAATAGCTCAGCCGGCAGTCCGTCGGCACCCACGGCTTTGTTGTTCTTTAGCCGCGTTATCGCTATTCTCACCTCGTCATGGTCCGTTGTCAACGAAGCATCTAATCTAATCTATCTAATACCCTTCTGTTTCTTTATATATAAAAATGAATGTTTGTCTGTATGTCATCGATGAACTCAAAAACTACTGGACCGATTATTATAAAAATTGGTATATATATGTATTTTTCCACGGAGAAGGTTTGTAGAATATGCTCATTGATGCCACTCGCCTCCAGGTGGCGGTGCAGAGTAGCAACTTCTGCCCCGTTCAACCGATTGTCATAAAGATTAGTATGACCATGTATTTTTACACAGAGGAAACGAATATCAAATGGACAGCTCTATGTGGCTTGCTCACGTGTCGGAAAACCTTCTGATTTATTCGTCTACGCACTAGAAAATAAAAACAAGGAATATTGTGTATCCCACAGCACTTTAATAATCATCGAATTGAAATTAACCTTAGTAATGTCACAATTTTTTCGAAATAAACGAAATCAATAAAATGGTTTAGAATTAATTGAATATTTGTGTACTGATTTTTCTTTAAAGTTATTTTTCTTAAATTTATTTCAGTTGTTGGCATAGCAATGCGCGCCGGGTACAGCTAGTTATATACAATTTAAATAATTGGAAACAAACAAATTGCATTAAATTGTTTTTTTTTTTTTTTTGTAAAGTAGGAAAACTCGCTTTCCTGCTTGTGGAGTCCAATTTAGTATTCGTTTAAAATACTTGAATGTTTTTCAACTCCTGTTATTCGTTATAATTTTGTGTGTAAATAAGTAGGTTTTGTTTGAAATAAATGTGTATATATAGGAAATATTTTGTAATAAATGGAATTAGAAAAAAATTGTAATTTTCAATGTAAAACAACGAGTTTTTAAATTTTGGAATTTTGCCGCAACATCATCGTTTTGTGTTCATCATTTTTGATCCTTCTAGCCGGATATTTCATTGCAACATATTAAGGATTCTCCCCACAACACTGCTCTTAAAAATAGTAAAATAAAGTAGTCTTGCAATTTTACGGTCTCTACGCTTTTTTGTTCAGAGTTGTCAATGCAATTCTTCAGTTACCGAAAGGTTAGGTTGGGTTAGACTTGGTTGCTCCTGTACATCGCACATAGACCAGAAATTGATCCACAGTGAAACCAAATGTTGGTTGAAGAGTTTATTTTATATTTTTTCTTCAATACACCGTTTAAATAATTTTTGATTTGCCACAATTTCTAATGTTGAAAATGATGCATAACCTAAGCAGTTTATTCGTGTTTTGCTAAGTGCAGGGCAGTGGCAGAGTAGGTGTTCCAGAGCTCCTCTCGCGTTGACTTGGTTAGATATTGTCCATGTATCGTTCTGTGTCCCGTCGGTATCCCCACTACAACTTTATACTCTTTCCTGGAAAGAGATAAAATATAGTTTGTATAACAGACATTGTGCTTGCGTAGCGTGATTTTCATCATCCTGCATGGGCTAGTTGTTTGCAGAAAGGCGATGGTTTTAACGAAAGAAGGCGTTTTTTAAAAACAAATTGACCCTCCCTAATATACCATATATCTATAACTTCAACAAATTATCCAAATTTAAACAAGTCTATTCATGAAATAGTAATGTCTCGCATCTCTGTCATAATTTGGCCTTAAATTCTTACATGCATGTGAGTTAAAGCATTCAAAAAGTTTCTCAGTTATGGTCAGCTATTTAGAATATGTACATGTGTGCATATGTGTCAAATCTAAACTTGAAAGGATTTTTTGTTTGCTGGCGAAAAATACTTTTTATGACTTGGAGCGTTGACCACTATGGCTCCAGTTCAATGAATCGTCTAGACATTTGTTATTTATTGTTAACTAAGCAAAAATAAATTTATTCGCCATTAAAAAAACGGAAAAGAATTGAGTTTACCAAAACTTTTTTATTAGCTTTTACATGCACACGTGAGTTTTTATTTATGTACGATTGTATGGACCAAATCGATATATCCAAATTTAATTTTTTTTCTTTGTCGGCAATACATTCAACCGTTCAATAGAGAGTTTAAAGCTTTCATAGTGATTTTATTTGTATTATAAAACTGAAAGTGGCAAGGAATTATTTGTTCTGATATTTAATTCATCAACGATATTCCCTCTGCCAAACCTCCCTGCGCACAAGATGTACGGAATGCAAAGGTGTAGCCAACATCAAGACGTTATTCGGCTCTCAGTGAATGTGAAGAAATCAGCTGATTTGCTGATCTAACAAGGATTAGAACAGCAGTTTGTTTGCGACAGAGGTCAGCAAAAACTGAGTTCGTTGGTGGTACTATAAACGAAAAAAACAACGCATTCATTACATTGTTGTCCTCTATGCGTGCGAAATGAACTTGCACAAAACCCCCCGTGACGTAACAGCAACATTTTTTCTTACAATTTGTGTTCGAACGCTGTATTTTACCACCCTTGAACTACGCACTACCCTGAAGATTCAGGTTATTCGTAGGTACGAAGACTTTTTTGCGAAGATTCAGGTTATTCGTAGGTACGAAGACAGCGTCACCTAAAAAGGGTGATCTATCTAGCGATTAAAATTTGAACTAACGATTTACAAATACATAGGTCACTTTATGCTTAAAAAAAATTTGGACACTTAAAGGCAGTCGAAAATCTTTAATAACCAAAACACTGATGACAGTTGACCGCACAGAAGTTGCATTTTGATATCATGTAATATATTTTCTAGGGCGCCGTCAAGATGGCACGATTCAAAAGTTGAAAAAGAAATCGAAGCTCACGAAGGACACTGCGGTAGAAGTCATATCGCACTTGTTACGTTAAAGCGTAACAACTCAAAATTTCCAAATTTTAGTTTTTTGCAAGAAAACAATGTACAGTGGTCATCTCTACCCACTGTAAAAATCGTTCAGTGGTTTGTCTAGATTTTCATTAAAAAAACCGTTATGACTCTCTCTTTGTTTTCAGAATGACTTCTTCTGTCTCAACTAAAGAGTGACATTTGTAGTTGTCTCCAAGTGTTTGAACAAATTTGTGTCACATAAAGCGTAACATTTTGAATTGTGCCTGTTTACAACCAAACGGTTTGTTTAAAATATACCACTAAGTGTATGAAAAAATTTCAGGAAAAGAGTAACAACTCAAAAATTTGTTATTTTAGCGCAACTACTAAAAAAATAAGAATGAAACAACCGATATATTGTTTTTAATGATATTTTCGTGCAGATACATATTTTTTTCCTTGTAATATATTATTAATATTTACAGAAACAGTTTTTCGTCTCTACTGAAAATGTTCAGATTTTGAGTTGTTACGCTTTAACGTAACAAGTGCGATATGTCAACATCATTTACCATCATTAATATCAGGAAACTATCTATCGATTAAAACAAAATTGGAAAAAAGGGTTCTCTTGTCTCATTGCTGACAGTGCAACGTCACGTATTTCTCAGCGTGCTCCTTGTTAGCCTGCTTTGGGTATTCAAATGTATCTTACCCTTATGTAGTTTTTTGTGAGCATACATAAATGTAAAGTCTGTGAAACAAACCCAGTGACCATCTCAGCACTAAAAGAAAATATCTTTCACAAAGTTTAATTAGTTGTTTACTTCTATACTCCGACAGCCAAGCGTCAATAAGGTTTTGGGCTCGTTATTTGTGCGTTCGAGATTAGTCAAGGAATGCCTCACTTATCTCTCGACTTCGAAATGAGGCTCATCTGGGCTGTTGGACACAGCTGCATAGAGGGAAACTGCAGGACTGGGGACCCTGGAGATGGTTTCAACGCAAAATGAGAGGATTGGGGTACCTTTAAAAAGAACCTGTGATCTACTCCAGAAAAGATAAGCAACGCGTCAACTCAGCGAGAACTAGGTTAGTGCGAAAACATTCAAACTCGTGAATTTTACTGGCCACGAGTAGATCGGGGGCGTTCAAGGAAGGTTTTACGGCTTAAAAAGCTGCGGCTCGCGAATTTGGTTGGTATGATTAACGGACATTGTCCGTTAGGTGTCCATGAAGTGATACTTGGGATTGCTTCCAGTTCTTTATGGCAGAAGCTATCTGGAGAGTGAGGTGGAATCATCTCAGTATCTTCACCTCGGCTGCCCTGCTCTCGTCGGGCAAAGATTCCAACATATGTGCAATAACTTTTTTGCTACACCTGCGGGTATTTCAGATTTAAATATCACATACCTATAACTCATTCCAAAACCCCTTCTTTTTTGTTTTCCACCTATATGGTTGTCTTCTCTGTTTTCCCGACATCCCGACATTAGTTGTCCAGCGATTGGCACGGGGTACGGAGGTCGGATTCCAAGAAGGTATCAAACATAATGGTCAACCTTTAAAGGAAAATAACGAAAAGAAAAATGCGCACTTATCTTCCTTTTAATAGTTGTTGAAATAAATTTTTATCATTAGCAACTCTTCTTAAATTTATCTTTTAATTCCCGATTCTGCCACCGGACTCCTTGTATGTATTTATCGTACAGTAATTTCAAGCACACAAAAATATTTTCTGTGTTTGTAAATTGTTGTTTGACTTTTCACAAAGCTATTTATACAATTCAAAGTGTACTCTTATATTTCCTAGTTTTGTGGAGTGGCTGATATCGAGATTCTCGATCAATTTCAGCCGAATATAGGAAATCTCGTTGAATGTACCTACTTGACTTGTTATTGCTTATATTCATTTAAGCTGCACTAAAAAATGTGAATTGCCATAAAGTTTTTGGTTGTTGTTGCTGTCAGTGTTGTTATTCGTTAAGTTAAGGAAATTCAGTTTCACAAAGTTAGCTGCAATTCCTTTGACATTGGCATGAGCCTCTGGATTGGCACTTAGCAGATTATCCGAGTAGCGAATGGTGGTGAACTGTATGCAAAACTGAAAATAAATGCTCCAGTCGTTATTTGAAATTCATATCTTGGCAGAGAGCAGCGTCAGTAGCATACCTTACGTACCTTTGTAACTGCATACATATATACATAGAAACATACATATATATATTCATATATCCCTCTGTTTGTACTTAAAATTGACTGCTTTCGTTGGTACCTCAAATAGGTCACAACGGCTATGTTTTTGGTTTTTGTTCGCTTTTCGAAATTTCATTCTTGCTACACAAAAGAGGATTATTCTTATTTTTCCACATTTTTACAGTGCCTTGGATTGTGTCCGACATTGGCACTTTATTGAGTAAAATAAACGACAAACTGTGTGCGGTGCCAATGAGCCAAATGGAGTACGCATACCATGGAGTAGGTGAAGGGTGTGAAGAAGAAATACGTGTAAAAATTCACGTTTGTCTATACAAAAAAAATCAGAATGTTTCCGTGCAGTTACACTATTCAACCTGATCGGAAACTGAATGTCAAAAAGTCAGTGGACGTGAAAAGTGTATTATGTAATATATATGTATGTGTGTATAGGTGTAGATATGTATAAATGTATGTGCATAAGTCTGACGCAAAGTGTGAGCTTTAAGGCGAAAATGTTTTCGACATACAATAAAAATCTGACTAAATGGCGGAATATTTATGGATGATTATATATATATGCCTGTGTGTATAAACATGAAAGTATGTGTGTTTTAATCACATTTATTTCTAATTTACATAAAGTGATAAACTAAATTTTAAAAGGTACAAATTGTTGGAGAATCTGATGGAGTACTTATTCGAGGAGATTTCAAACCTAAGTTGTACCACGATATTTATTTTGAAAGGCTTATTTAAGAGGTTCTTTATTCATTATCATATCTTATTCCTCCCTGGAACCGTAAAAAATAATAATAATAATGTAATTAGCCAATTAAGAAAAGCAACTATACAATCCTGAAAGTAAATCACGAGTAGACAAATATATATAACAATATATATAACAAATTTATAGTCAGTGGCTTAAAGTTTTCAAAATTTTGTTATAGATGGCTTTAGATTGTATGTAAAAACTGTTACAAATCGAAAAGTTCTTTGAACATATTTCTCAGATAATGCCTGTGGGGTGTACCGAAGATGGAGTGCCGTCAATACAAACGTTGACTTGTCTCTTTTTAGTCTTTCAGTCCATTGCGACCTACTCTAGGTAAGCTACACCAAGATATTCGATGTGATAGTAGTAGTAATAGGACTATGAATAAGTTCGTGCGGTTTTACAACAGATGGCGTAACTTGATTATTATTCCATCGATCCACATTTCCAAACATTCATTGGAGAGCTACTGTCGTAAGGCACAAACGTCAGTATAAGTTTTTTATTTGAAGCGTAAACAACAATATTTTTACTACACTTGAAAATGTCGAATTTCGTGCCAAATAATGTGTTTTTGCGGGGAATTCTTCTTCATTATTTTAATATGAAGAAAAAAGCAGCCGAAAGTCATCGTATCTTGGTGGAAGTTTATGGTGAGCATGCTTTAGCTGAGCGAACGTGCCAGAAGTGGTTTGCACGCTTTAAAAGTGGTGATTTTGGCTTGGAAGACGAAGAACGCGAGGGTGCGCCGCCAAAGTTCATGGATACCGAATTGGAGGAATTGCTCGATCAAGATCCGGCTCAAACGCAAGAAGAGGTTGCAAAAACTTTGGGAGTTGATCAATCAACCATTTCCAAACGTTTAAAAGCCATGGGAATGATCCGAAAGGTAGGCCATTGGGTGCCGTATGAATTGAAGCCAAGAGACGTTGAACGCCGTTTTATGGCATGCGAACAACTGCTTCAACGGCACAAAAGAAAGGGTTTTTTGCATCGAATTGTGACTGGCGATGAAAAGTGGGTCCATTACGACAATCCAAAACGTCGGGCAACGTATGGATACCCTGGCCATGCTTCAACATCGACGTCGGCGCAGAATATTCATGGCCTGAAGGTTATGCTGTGTATCTGGTGGGACCAGCTGGGTGTTGTGTATTATGAGCTACTGAAACCGAATGAAACGATTACGGGGGATGTCTACCGACGACAATTGATGCGTTTGAGCCGAGCACTGCGAGAAAAACGGCCGCAATACGCCGATAGACACGACAAAGTTATTTTGCAACATGACAATGCTCGGCCACATGTTGCACAAGTGGTCAAAACATACTTAGAAACGCTCAAATGGGATGTCCTACCCAGTGGCGTAGATAGCTTTTTGTGATGGGGGGGGGGATATAATTTCACAATATCTTTTTTTTACATTCAATATATAATATTTTTATCGGTTTTCTTTTTCCATAATCATGGGAATCACTTACCATACTCTATATAAACAAAAAAAAAATTACGGATAAATTTTTTCACTTGGCTGCCCTCAATATGCAAAAAATTCTTGCATCAATTAAAGAAGAAAATCAAGTTTTCGGGATTTTTTCGATAACTCATCTATGACTTCATCGGCTGTGATTGGAATATCATGATGAATAGCTAGAGCAGTCAATCCGTTCAAGCGATCAACGATCCAATGAGTTTCCAGGTTTGATATCGCCTTTACGAATTAAATATCTCTTCCAAACTTTTAATTCGACAAGAACAGCATGTAGCCCCGCAGTGAGAAATTCCTGGTAAAACTAGACTGTTTTGATGAATTTATCAGCTACTTTGTCGATTTCGTTCAAATCATGCTTGAATAGGGCCGAAAATCCTTCTAATATATTTTCATGTTTGGTAAATTTTTCTCCAAGATCCATGATATAAAAATCTAAAAAAGGATTAAACGCTGTCACACGAAAATAATCTTCCGTGCTTTGAACTTCAGGATTTGCTCGATTTTTTTGTCTGCGCGCTATTCTTTTGTGTTTGATCTCAATGTCAAGATTTTCAGCAATTTTTTTCGAAGCTTCGTAAATTGCAGAAAAAGCGTCTTCTTTTGCGCGAATCTTTTTTACTTCCTGGCGAGATCCATGGCTTAGACCAAATCTAAATTAACCTTTTGCAATTCATGACTCAAAGGCAACGAAAGTTGAAAAATTACATTGATAATATGTAAACATATAATATTTAAAATTCGAAATCCATGGCGTTTTTCAGATTTTTGGCGTTTTTTTCCGAGGTTCTCATTGCATCTAGAGTTTCGTAAACAAACGGGAATAACTCAAAAAAGTCGTTGACGGCCTCATATTTCGAAACCCATCGAGTCAGATTCAATCTTTTCAAAGATTTCGTTCGTGGAGTTTCATCAGATTCTTCAATCGTGTTTTCCAAAATGGCTTTTCTTTTAGGGGTATGCAAGAAATTGTAGACATTTTCGAGGGTACCGAGGCAATCTCTAATGGCTGGTATGTTGCTAGTGATGGATATAGCAAGATTCAAAGAATGTGCGGCACAATGAACGTATATAGCATGAGGCGCATAATTATTACGTATAATTACCTAAACACCTTTATATTGACCGGACATATTACTTGCCCCGTCAAATCCTTGGCCCATCAAGAAAGAAATATCCAATTCAAAATTTTGAAGATTTTCTACCACTAGCAAGAGCAGCACCTGTAAATTTGAACATCATATAATTAATGACATAAATATATATATAAACTTCCCAAGTAGCATACACTTGGATCTGGCCAAAATCTTTGACTGTATTTTCACTGCCTGACGCTTCACGACGAAGTTTCTTCGCAGTCGTTTCAGCAGATAATTCTGCATTTTCTTCATTTTCGCTATTCTTAGCAAAGGGTGTTCTTGCCACTAAAAATCTTTTCATCATGAGATGATAAACAAATAACAATGCAAACGTGATTATGGAATAGGTTATAAATCCGCAATATTGACTCTATGTTCGATTATCGAACTTCAATACGTCCTTATCGTCGATAAGTTATCGATGACAGCGCCATTTCATGCCTTTCAATTGGTAAGCCCGTTTAGGCGCGGGAATTCCATTGTGTTCAAATTCAAAACTATTATAAAAAGATTTTTTCTTTCTCATTGTAAAGTGGTTTAAATGATGTCATACTGCAAAAAGGTTGAAGGCATTTCGAGAAATGGACGCATATACATGTATAAGTACAATTTTTCAAAAATTTTTGTTTCAATTTCTCATGGGGGGGGATTGATCCCCTTGATCCCCCCCCCCCCCTATCTACGCCACTGGTCCTACCCCACCCGCCATATAGTCCAGACCTTGCGCCATCCGATTACTATCTCTTCCGATCGATGCAACATGGCCTGGCTGACCAGCACTTCCGTAATTACGATGAAGTCAAAAAATGGATCGATTCGTGGATTGCGGCAAAACCGACCGAATTTTTCACAAAGGGAATCCGTGAATTGCCAGAAAGATGGGAAAAAGTAGTAGTAAGCGATGGACAATACTTTGAATATTAAATTTGTAACCATTTCACGTCAATAAAGTTTCAAATTTCGAAAAAAAACCGCACGAACTTATTCATATTCCACACAAAATCAAAAAATTGCACGTGTTCTCTTTTTGCTTTTTGAACTCAGTTGTCAAAATGATTAGAAAGGTAAACAAAGTCTGTCGAGTGTTTCGTTAAATTGTTCGAAGTAAATTTGTAAATGTAATAATGTGAATGGAGGTTTACTAAGGAATACACAGCTGGAATGGGCTCTGAGGACAACTTCTTTGGGCCGGAGCCCGTTCTGCCACTCCTTTCTGCAGCTATCAAAGCCACGGTTAGCAAACCCACAAGCGAGCTTGGCAGGCTGAGAAAGGCTGCAGATGGACGAAACTGATATTACCTGTCCGACCGGCTGTCGCACTTCCTCCTGTCACTAAGCAGAAGGGAGTGTAGGCAGCTGTTGGACTGATGACGGGCCACTTTCTATGGGCAAAGCACATTGAAAAGGTAGGCATCTCAGACAGTGCACTCTGCCCAGCATATGGGGAGGAGGATTAGACAGCGGACCACTTTCTGTGCGTTTGCCCAGTCTTCGCTCGAATCAGGCTTGAGGGTTTTAGCACTGATGTGTTAAGTGGTGACAACCTTGAATCCTTGGCACCACAAAATCTACTCAGATTTTTTTGGAGTTCAAGTAGATTTAAAGAAAATTAAAAAGGGAACCCGAGTGCAGTGCAATGGACTTAATTGTGCCTGAGTGCTGCACTTGCTAGTCTGTCCTGACAAAAAAAAAAAGAATACTCATTTTTATTCAGATAGTATTTTCTCCTATGTCCAACACCGGCTACGAGGACTTCATGCAAGTAGTGGAAATAAATGTTTTAGGCGGCCGTCGTAGCCGAATGGGTCGCCCCTCGGCAGGCAATGGCAAATCTCCGAGTGTATTTCTGCTATGAAAAATCTCATCATAATAAATATCTGACACTCGGAATCGGCTTGAAACTGTAGATCCCTCCATTTATAGAACAATATTAGGATGTACGGCCCAAACAGGCTGAGGGTCTCAGCCAAACACTCAAAAAGGGTCTAAGAGTCAGTTTTTCTTTCTTCTTCACACAATATATGTATATATATACTTATACTTACATATATATAATTGAACCAAATATGAACTCAGTCAAGAGCATGTTATTAAAATGATTGGCTTTGCTTGCGTGAATAATTTAGGAGAAAGTATTTTTATTATTAAACGTATTTTCAATGTTTTCATTTTGGTATCACTTTTTAGATGCAAAGCCAATCCTTACGCTGCCTTGACTTTTCTCGAATTAAGCATCAAAATCCAAAACGACGCTCTGCACGTAAATCCAACTATACTCAATGTTGAAACTTGTATTTGTCACATATGAATTTATAAGTACAGTCACTCACTTCTTATTTGAGACAGACACGATTTTTTCATAAAGTAATCAATATTTCATAATATTTTGGAAAAATAGGAAGACAAAATATGCAGGTATTTTGTTTTATTTCAGTTCTCAACATAAAATATTGGGTATGGGAATAAGTTCTTAGCCAAAGTTACGAATTATTTAAACAATTAAATAATATATGGTATTATGGGAAGTATGTGTTATTGGAAGCTACAACTTTACTCCATTTTTCAGGCAGCATTCAGATTCCTCTGACGAAAAATTCGAGTTCTTTTGACTTCATCTATTCATTGAGCCAGTTTGCGATGATCTCGTAAGAAGCGAACCGCTCTCCAATAAGGACTAACTGCATTGGTCGTAACAGATGGTAATCCGAAGGTGCAATATGTGGGGAATATGGCGGGTGGGGCAAGATTTCCGAATTCAGTCCCTTTAAATATTTCTGGATCGATTTACCAACTTGTGGTCTAACGTTTTCATGCAGCAATATCAGTTTGTCATGTCTACCGGCCTGCTCCAGCCGCTTTTCGTTACGAAAGCGGAAACGTATTCCCATACAAAAAAATGTCCACTCATTTCATTGGAACGCACCAAAAAAATCCTGCAGAGAATTCACGTCACAGCTTAAGTGGTGCAACTTAAAAAATAACAACTAATATATTATTTCTGATTTATAAAATTTTAAGGTATTTTGTACTTTGTTGGGAACCCTTTCTATCAATTACAGCTGGAAGTCTACGTGGCATGAAGTCAACCAAATTTTTTTCTGTAAGTTATTCTGGAATAATTTGGTCCCGCTCTTCAAGTATCGCCTTTTTAAGATCAGATTAGTTATAGATGTCATGTTTTCTTATATTTGCCTTCAAAACCGAACACAAAATTTCGCTGTCGTTCAAATGCGGTGATTGTGCAGGAGTGTAACAATGTGGGCACATTTATATATTAACCATGTTTGTACTAGTTGTGAATTGTGCTTAGGGCCGTTATCTTGATAAAAGCGAAAGTCACCTTCAATTTGTAATTTCCCAACGCATTGAACCAAATATTCTTGCAAAAGTTTTAAATAAACATCTTTGTTCATTGCTTCTTCGATAAAGGTCATTAGATGGCATTTATGCCCAAACCATAACGTTGCCACCGCCGTGTTTTATAGTAGCTCGCAAATTTGGCGGTTTGGCTCCGTATTGGCAACGCGCCATATAAAAATTCCGGTATCTGGTCCAAATAAGTTTATTTTTACGTTGTCTGCAAAAAGTACGGTCCTCCAAAATGCTGGGGTTCCATTAAGATGGTCACGCGCAAACTGCAATTACATAAATCTGATTCCCTCAGTACTCTTCGTACAAAAGTTTCTGGATGGCAAGTCTTACCAAAATCCTTTTTGGCCATTTCTGCTTATTTTGGAGCGTTTTTTGCTCAATTTTTCTGCACTTGGCGACTAACCACTAACACTCTTTCTCTGTGAAAGTTTTATTTGCCATACGATTTTCATGCATAAGGCGTTCAATAATGAGCTGAACTGTTGACGAACTTAAATGTACAATTTCAGTTTACCATGCGGCATTCCTTTTATGAAGTGCTCCATATATAAAAAAGGAAGCGTACATAAAATTTAATATCAAACCTACTCTACAAACACTCGCATATTGAAAATAAAATTTGGTTTGTTGCAACTTGCGCCGGAAATGGCGGTACTTTTAAATGCATTATTGAAACTACGGCATGAATTCTCTGTTTATGTTTTTTTTTTTTTTGCATTACAATGAAATGAGTAAACATTTTTGGATTTAATGTTGAGAAATAAAATAAAGCAAAATAAATTATTATCTGCATACTCAATTTTTTTCATTTTCGCAAAATATTATCAAATATAGAACACTTTACAAAAAAATCTGTATGGTATAAGGTGTGAGCGACTGTATATATTTTTCCCTGAAGGCAATCGAATTGTGTGTGAAGCGCTCGTTATATCCGCCTTTAGTTTACTTGTGAACTTCTTTAATTCATCGTTATTATCATGAGCAGAAGCACCAATGAGCATTGGAAGTGCTCGCCAACACTGTGCTATTGCCCTTGTCAATGAGAGAACTGAAAAATTCATAAATTATTGAAACGTTTGTGTTGCTCGGTATAAAAGTGTTAAAGGACGTGACTCGGGCATTGTTGATAACTGACGTGATAGTGAATACACAGTTGATGATATGGTCGCCACAGTACCTTATGCATGCCTGTTGACACAAATTATTGAAATGGAAATTTGAATACACTGAATTTGCAAAGTATGCTTTAGGCGTTTATAACGAGTGTTATTTATATAAAGTAAAGAATACAAAAGCTGTGAAATTCTTTATTTTGTACATTAACCCATACATACGTTACGTTATAATTTTTTTTTTTCAATGCGTAGCCAGTACTTGCAAAATTAGAAATTTTTTACCTCAATACTTGCAACATTTTTTGTTTTTCCTTTCTCGTTTGCTCTTTTTACGTTGTATTTTTGAGAATAAACCTCGGGGAAGTACCGACGATGTCATTCTGGTAATGACATTTTTTGAATTGAATCAGCTGAATGATTTTAGAGGATGTACCGTCTAATTCATTCGCTGACGGAATTACAGTTTTGCGTTAACTTTTGTATGGTGGGGTCTCATAATTGTAAAGGAAAAATTTACACTGCATACCATAAAAACCTGACATTCTCAACAAAATAAATGCGAGAATTTCCTTTAATGCAGTAGCTAAAAACTTTCACGTGAGTAGAGCAAAGCTAGGAAAAGCCTGGCTAAAATTTTGCAGGGAAAAATTATCAATAAGAAAAATAAAAAAAAAAGTGTGACTCCATCAACTCATTTCTGTACAAATTTAACAAAGCTAATACGGATTTACATTTGGCAAAAGAGCAGATATATAAAGCCAATAACTTTGGTTAATTTCGGAAGATCTTACAATATTTAACTCTTGTACGCTCTAAGTAAACCTCGGCTCCGGCTACTGTTTTATTCAAAAATTGCTAAAAGAAGCAGGTAAAAGAAAATATTTGCCATCCCAAAAAGGGCGACGGCCAAATATCGATGATGTGCTTTCTCCAAAGTGTACGGCTCTAATACATCCCATGTTTTTTTTTTTTGGCGGTGAGGTTGGATTAAAAATGCCTTCGCAATATATAGTAACCGTCGCTACTACGTGTGTGTTGATTCCTCCATAAAAATCCCTGCTCTTCTTTTGGCTTTTTCGAGGTAGAGGGCCAAGACGACGTCCTAAGAAGGGCTCTTACTTACTCACCCTGCGTCCAGGGACGCCTGTTTTGAGAAACCTATTCTCAATGCTCTTCAGCATAAGTTTCCATTTCTCGCTTCTTTTTTCGGATAATATCCTGCGACGGCATCCCATTTTCCTTCGGCTAGTATCATTTTCTCTATTAATTTTTCAGGTGTAAATACACCAATAGTTCGTTGCAGAGCTGTTCTCTCTATGTCTAATATGGTAGAAGCGTGGTACTGGGATTTGTGAGACTTTCGCCTCCCATCTCCGTTTGAGCTCTTGTGCTAGAATATCTATAGAGATGGTTCCGCTGATAACTAAAACCGCTGCTTCAGATATTGTTCTGTATGAAGAAGCCAGGTGCGTTGCACGTATTTCGCATCCACATAAAAGAATCGAGTTCGTCGTGTGCATTAAAAGTTTACGCTTGTTCTGTGTTGGACCTCCAAGGTTTGCCATGAGCTTATTTAACATGCCGCTTACTTTGGCAGCTCTTCTGGCAATATGATTAAAGGGTGGCGCAAAATTAATCGGGTGGCGCAAAATTAACCATTACTAAAAAAAAAAATTATTTTATATTATTTATAATTATGCTCCATTGCTTGTCTGTTTGTATGCTGCAGCTGTCTAGCTCACAAGTGTCAAATATGATTGCCGTAGGATGATATTTGCAAATATTATAAATCTTTCCATAATTGATTAATTTTGGGTCACCTGTTATGTGCGCCCAGTAAGTTCATGGGATACGTCTGTTAGTTAGAAGGATTAGCTCTGTTTTCTCTGTGGCCAACTGTAATACATGGCCTTCTAGCTATGTCTGAACTCGGATCATCACTTGATTTACCTTCCTTTTGGCTTCGTCACTAAATGCACATCCTCAGGCATCTTTATTCGAAGGATTTCATCGTAGCTTATATTCAAAAGTTCAGGTCCGAGTATTGATCCTTGGGCCGCAACTGCTGTTATTTGTTTAGTCTTGCCTCCTTCTTTCGTTTCGCTATTGCTTAGATAGCTAGATTATTCGGGGTCTTATTTTACCTTTAAGGCTTCAATTACTTCGTCCCAACTTAAACTGTTGAATATCCAGTTTGGCTAGTAATACTAAATGTTTGGAGTCTAATACAACCCATGGACCGAAACGTTATAAGGCTTACTAAATTGAACTACAAAAAACCTTCTTAAGTCCCATTTTTTTCTCGTGGAGAAACTACAGATGAGTCTCTGTGAAATATCGACATGAAAAATGCAATATGCTTTTTACCTAGTGCATCGGATGCCCTTACTGCAGCATCAGTTTAGTCATCGTTTCAAAATCTGTTTGAAAAAGCGTCTGGTTGGGATTGCGACGATATCATTCCTCTCCTTCCTCATTCCTCCAGTCGTTGCAATTTTGCTTCGTGAAGTAGAACCATTGCAGCCCGTCTCCCAATCTGAAATGGAGCAATGGATTGTGGAACCTTATTCGGAACCTACAGCTTTAAATGAAAAATACTGTAATGAAGACGACGAAACTGCCGGTGGAGGAAATACCGACGTAATGGTAAATACTAATAAAATTACATCGGAGGAGGCAATATCAGCATTCAATATATGCCTGGCTTGGGCATAGCTAAACAATGCTTGCTTAAATGACATTTGAACGCTGCAGAGTTTGTGGAACAATGTGGTAGTGGACAAGCGAGTATGTACAAAACAAACCAAAATCAAAAATTTCTTTAATTTCAAATGAAACTTAGCGCTTTAAAGGGTATTTAACTAATATAATATAACCAAAGAAATCGGATTGCTATCTGAACAAGAACTATTTTAATTTGTATGGTACAATAAACGTCAGTACTTGCAACAACCTCGAAACATTGATCGAGTTGCACTGTAAAAAGCGCACCCAAAAACATAGTAATGTGTATAAGCTTCAATGAGTATGGAGCATCCGCAAGCGTGAAAACTTTGACCCTTTCATCTGCAGGATTCCAGGAGCCACGGCTTATTTAAACAAAATATAATATACACGGTGCGTATACAACTTGCGAGTAAAACTATTTAGCTTGGAACTCAATTTAATGAAACTTCTCAAAATGTTTACACTACATTAACTTTAGACATATATCTAAAGAATTATTAAATAAAATTTCCAATAGCTGCAATAACCTCCTCGATCCGGGTCCGGAAACGAGTTCATACCCAAATCAAATACTCCTTATTCATATTGACCAAAACGGTATTAGTTGCAACCTTCTTAGAAGAAATTGTGTTATGAGGATGCTTATTGGTTTACGCTCAAACTAACCAGCGGATTAAGATCTGAGGAGTTAGGCGACCATAAGTTCGGTGTTATCTGGTCATAGAAATTTTCTCCCATCCAATCTTATGCCGCCATGGCTTTGTGTGAAGGAGCAGAGTCTTGCTGAAAAATGAATTGACTGTCACCGCGTACATTATCAATCCAGGGTTTACTTGCTGTCTCCAGAACCTCGATATACGCACCAGAATTCACTTGAAATCCTTGAGTAAAAAAGTGTGGTGGTATATATGTCTTTTGCTGCTCACAACACCATAACTGTGCCTGAAAACTTTGCGTGCGTTACAACAGGAACCTCTGTAGGGTTGGAACATATCGATTTGTCATTCTGCTTATTTCTACGGTTGTTCTTTTGGCCTTGATTAAAACTTGAATTTGTTAGAAAAAAACCATAACATCTCAGGCGCTTTAGAGCGTTTAATTTTGTTTAGAATCGTTTTGATCGGATAAGTCGTTGTTCTCGTGTTTGCTCTCACATAAACTGTCTTCTGAATCTTGTCTATATAGATCTTGTCGATATAGGATTTATACCGGGGATCTTCATGGACAACTCAATGGATAAGACCGCGAAAACATTAAGCTCCCTCGCAAGGGCCCTGAATGATTTTGAAGGCTCCACGTCAATGATCGCATGCACTTACAATCAAATTTGCAGATCGAATAGTGTTAGAATGTTCCTTGTGTTTTTTGCGAGTGGTTCCGAGAAGTTATTGCCACATATATGCATGCCCTCAAATACCATAAGAACCCTGTATTTATAACTCATTTATTTTTTATAATAACTTTTTATGATTATGTTGGGTATGACCAATTTTCTTCCGTGATTATGTTTTTTTTTTTCATAACTGTAGTACATTCACCTCATCTAGTTCACACCCCAAATGTCCGTGTGAATATTTTAACTGACTAACCTCTTTGATTTAACTGCCACTATTATTATAAATAAGCACTATTATTTTCACTTAAAATAAGAATTTTAACTTCACAATAATAATATATACAATGATATATGTTAAAAATGCACAAGTTTCTGGCATATGAGGTGTGTTCAAAAAATAAGGTGAATTTTAATTTTTCTCAAAAAATATTTATTTTTTCATCAATTTCTATTTTATCTCCTTGAAAGTAGTTCCCCTCAGATATAATACAATCCTCGAAGTATTTCTGATATGCACCTTTTGGTATGTCGTTGCGCTCTCTCAGCGATTTGGTTTTTAGCTCCTCAATCGTCGCAAAACGCCGCTTGAATCTTGTTCCACAATTCCGGGTGTTTTGTTGTAGGAACCCCTAATGCACAACAGTGAGCAAAACCTTGATATTTTATCGAACTTGATGTGCTTTTTATGATCTTGGCTCTACCGGACTGTTCCTTTGGGACGATTGGGCTTTGGTTTCGATGCCATAACCATATACCCAGTTATGGCCATTTATTTCATGCTCAAAATTTCCGAAAAGGCGAATTAATCAGGTGTTCTACTGATATCACCTTCTGGAGATACGTCTTGAAACATTCCTTGCAAACATTCAAATTTGTTATTAAAAATTTTCTAACACACTCAATGAGTGCTCAACATTTCATCTCAGGAGATCGAATATTCACTAAATAACCAAGCTCTGTATATTGACTGGCTTATACCTATGTAGCAGATTAGAGACATTAGAAGATCTTTGACGATTCCTGTATAAGTTATTTGAGTGTGCATGGACTAAATTGGGATGTTGTTAGAAATAAATGAATTTTTTTTTTTCAATTTTAAACGTTTATTAACAAAAAATGGTTACAAATTTAATCTTCAAAATAATAGCCATTGCTAGCGACACATTTTTCCCATCTCTCGGGCAATTTGTGGATGCCGGCCACGGTCCTCGATCTCCGCCATAAAATCACCACTTCGGAATTTTTCAAACCACCTGAAGCACTGTGCTCTACTTAGAGCATGTTTACCATAGGCTTCTACAAGCATTTGATGAGCTTGTGAAGCGTTTTTCTTCAACTGATAACAGAAAATCAACGATGTCCGCAAATCGTAGTTTGAAGGCACGAAATTCGACATTTTGAAGAGCGACAAAAATGCATTGTTGTATGAAACGTAACAAACAATGAACTGGATATTGTTGACAGATGACAGACGACAGACGAAAAAACAACACATTTGGAAGGTTTAAAAATACTCCTATCGACATCCATGGACTAATAGCTGAAAGTCTCATTTCATAGGTATATACCTGGTACATCTATTCAAACATCTCAAAAGCGTTCACAATTCAGTGCCAATGATGCATTAGGATAAATTATATTCGGTTGAAAGGCTGCCCACAAGGGGCACGCCTATGCAGTTAAGTAAATGGTATTTTCGATTACTACCGTATTCAATAACTAACTCCTTCGACTACCTCCGCTCTAATATTCACCTTCTGGTTCTTTGTAACTCTGAATGACAATTTTCTTTCTCAGCGCTCTCTAAGAATACTACAAATAGGTAAAGGAACCCAAGCTCTTTATTTTCAGAAAGTCAAGCGCTGTTCTATTGAAAAGTTCTTGTAACCTGGGATTATATTAGCTTGTTAACAAAATATTCAGATGAGATCGGAAGGGAAGTCAGGCATTCTCAGACCCACAAAAAAGATCGTTTAGGTCGAAGCGTCGGCCATTGGGAACACTGCAGATACACAATTATTACAGATTATTTATCTCCTTACGGAATACTCGTTTATACTAGTCAGCAGCATGATGCACAGAATTCAAAGGTAGCGCCCATCTTCTATTCTCAGTGAATTTTACTGAATCTCTGTGTGTGCGACGTCATTTATTCGCTGTTAGTTTCTTCTTCTTCTGGCATTGTTGTTGACATTTTCACATATCTCTCACGCAACGTGATGCCACGCATATCTGATGGGCGCAATCTTGTATTCTCCCTTGTATAGCGGACATGACACACTCTGGTGAAATGAGGCGAATTGCCAAACGTTCATCTCAAGGGACTCACCCAATACTCTTGCAAATCAACTTCGAACCATCTATACTGCTTTCTACTTTAAGGCTGTAACGGAAAAGGAAAATGAACTCCAAAATTCACCATTTGCGCGACAGTTGTTGTTAAATCTGGCAAACATAAATTCCTTTAAGTTTTGAAAATAAAATAAAAAATCTACTTTCTTTCTAATTAAGCAATTAATGATGCACTTCAAGCCAATTAGATGCAATATTAATCTAAATTACATGTACGCTGCAGTCCTTTAGATAATTTTCCGAAATATTTGGGATATTTCATCAGAATATTATCACAATAAACCAGAGTTGCCAGGGATGCTAGAATGCGAGCAGGATGAAATTAAGGATTTCAGCTTAAAAACTGTTATACTTTGGTAAAAATTTCTGCTGTTCACATCTGTAGAGCTACATACGGCCTGACAAGTAAAGGCGTCGGGTCTCAATATTTTATGTAGAAGTTCCAAAGCTCTTTTGGGAGGGTTCTACCTAAATTAAATCATATTCTTAATTTGGACTCTACCCTGCCTTAAGAAGTAATTAAGTTGTTCTGCCCTATAGTCAGTAAGAATTTTGTTCATTTTGCTAAATAAATAAATATAAGTATGAAATTTCGCGCAAAAAGCGTATTATTTGCTATAAGATCGATTTCTGCCGTCTTCATGTCAGATACTCAACTGAGCGTTGCGTTGAGTTGTTTCTTGCCGCCTCTATAGGGTAGATTTTTCTTATAAAAACTTTTTCATGGGAGAAATAAAATTTGAGGTTATCTATATTACAATATAATTAGATGTTTCATGTCCACAGTATACTTAGAGCCCTGGCCAACCGAATATTAGTTACGAGGGTTCCCATTTATATTTTCGGCCTTGGGTACTTTTAGTGATATCAGGAGCCGTGCGACATTTCAGTTGGAAAGTGTGGCATCATAGTGTTGTTCATAGTGGCTTTAAAAATTCATCTCGGCAAAAAGTGGAAGTAAACCGAAACATTTTCGTGCGATTATTTTTTACAATTTTCAACGTGGATTAGCAAGACTAGAACGCATCGATAAATTAAATTCATTGTGAGGAGAGCAAGATATTATTTATTTAAATAATGGGTGATCAATTTAGTGATATCGGATTTAAAATTGAAATAAAAAAACAAAAATTCAAAATGATTGGGTAATCTTTATTACTTTTGTTTACTTTACATTTATTTTTAAAGATAATTCCTTCCAAATGTTGACCGTAACTGCGCCGTAATTCGGCCATCCGTAAACACCAATTTTGAAAGACTCACTGGAGGACTGCGGTCGGTATCTCGTGAATAACTTTAGTAATGTTGACTTTCAATGCCTCAGTCGAGGCTGGTTTATCCAAAAAGCATCTAGACTTTACATGACCCCATAAATAAAAGTCCAAAGGAAGTGATATCACACGATCGTGGTGGCCAATCCACTGATCCAAGACGAGAGATAAATTGCTCACCGTAACGACGATGCAGTAAGTCCACTGTTTCACGGGCTGTGTGACAAGTAGCGCCGTCTTCTTAGCTTCAATTTCCGACACCAAAAAGTCGTTTATCATGGAGCGATAGCATTCGCCATTCACTGTTTCATTGGCGTCAACCTCGTCTTTGAACAAATATGGGCCGATTATTCCTTCAGCTCATAGGCCGCCCCAAACAATTGTTGGATATAATGGTTGTTCTTGAATGGCTTCAGGCTGCTTTTCAACCCAAACACGGCGGTTTTGTTAATTGACGTAGCCATCATCGCTGAACGAAATTCGGGTCCCAAGATGCGGATCTTCGCCGAGTTTTTCAAGAGCCCAACGACTGAAATTATGACGCTTTGGAAGATAGATGGAATAGCTATGTTTTATATGCTTTCAATCAAGATCTTTCTGTAAAACCGCCCAAGTGCCATTATATAGGCCAAGTTGTTGAGATCGGCGCCCAATCGATTCTTCCAGGTTTTTAGCAAAATTCTCAATTAGAGCCGCAATTTTCTCTTCATTTATCTAATCGGTCGGGTATCATCCAATAATGTAAAATTATTCTCAATTTTTCCGATGGTTTGCCGAATAGTGCGTTCGGTAGGACGGTAATGTACACCATAAGTTGACTTGAACGCGCGATGAACACTTTTCACAGAGCAGCGATTTTTCTGGTTCAACTGTACGATGATGAAAAGTTTGAAAATGAAGAAAAAAATTCTGTATTTAGGTTGGCAGTAGTCACGCGTGATCTGTCAAAAAATCCTTATTGGAAAAAGTACCTTCAATCTGATCTCACTTCCCTCAATCATTTTTTTGGGTGTTTGGCTGCTTCTTCATGGCAGAAATGTATGCGGAGGCTTGCCATTGCATGCCAAGGGGCGAACGCTAATAGAAAAAAACTATTTCTATCATTTAGTGTTTCATGCCCGGGGTTTTCGAGCCCAGGCATTACCGATTGTTAGTTAGACACCAACTCATTTGGTTACGACGTCCGCTTTGGGCCATTGTTAGCCCAGGAATATAAATATTAATACGATTTTGGCCTATGTACGTCCTCCATCCACCATATGATTCTGGACTTGCGCCCTCATATTGACTATTACATGTTTCGACCGCTATAAAATTTTCTCAATGGAAAAAGTTTAATTCCATAGATGTCTTTTCATTGCACTTTTTTTTGCTTAGACAATCCGGAATTTCTACAATAATCGAATTATCCCCATAGCCGAAAAGTTTTGTATATCCGAGTGGCTCAAGTTTTAGCAAACGAGTGGGAAGAAGAACGCTGGTTGTATCGCAGTATTCTGCGTATTTTGGCATTTTAAGCTGAATTTTCTGAATTGCTGAAAGCACTCACATCACTTAAAAGCAAAGTAAGGCATGAGCATAGAAAGTCTTAAGCACATAAATAAAATAAATGAAAATTCATACAAAAAATTACTCAAAAGGAAAGCGAATGGGGTGTGAATTTATTTCGATAGCAAAATGTTGGCCTAATCAATCAAGCTTGTTAGGGATGAAAGAAAACGAATTAAATTATTATGCATAGCACTTGACCGCAGGCGACAACATTCTTCATCTCAAATATTATATTCACAGTATACTGACTACTTGTATAATATTACAAACAGAAATAAAAACTTATTGGGTGGCACATACATATCATACGATAAATATGGTATGTAAGTGCTTACGGATATTGAAGGCATTTGTGTGATATTAGCAATATTTTCCATGTTAAACCAACGCAACGAATGTTTGGGTTGAGAGGATGTCCAATTAATGCCACGAACCAAAAAACTTTGATATGCTATACTCGTGCACAACATCAGTGACTGCTTACGAGTACACAACACACATAGAGATCGAATGGTGTTACTTTCTCACACTTCCTTGTCTTTGTTTCTAATTTTTATTGATGAGTGACATAAACCATAATCCAATTTGGTTTTAGATAAAAATACAGTGATGACTGTGAGCTCTTCTATTCTGATGTGTAAGGAATTTTTAGCGGCAGAAGGAAATATTTATACTTAGAGAGCAGTAGTGAATCGGTTTTTCGATATGCTTTTAATTTTTTGTAATGTATTGTACATATTTCCATTCAATTACAAAAGGTTTTATAAGCAAGCAGCTTGACTTACTTTGGGAATTCAGCTTCCTTATGAAAGCAATCAATAATGGTTCTTTGCAAATTTTTATACGAATTTTATTAAAAAATTAAATAAAATGGTAAACAAAAATTAATTATTTCATACGAAAATGTGATTTGATATTTTTCGATGACTTTTGAGATTACACTTGTGGGTATTTGAGTAAGTATTACTCATGGCATAGCAAAATGGTGGAACATAGTTTTTTCTTACTTTTTTTACAATTTGCAGTTTTATAATATATATATATATAGGTATATATATATATAAATATATATATTATAAAATTATATTTATAATATATAATGCTTGGGGTGATAAACAATTTTGAAAAAAAAGTTATTTTGCAAAATATGTACTTGCAATTGAAAATTTTAAGCTGTAAAAAATTTTCAAAAACTATTATATAAAACTATAATATATTGTTAAAAAATAAGTTGAAAAATAATAATTTTTTAACATTTTACTTAAACACTATTCTTTATTATTCAGAAGTTAATAAAAAAAAAATTTAAAACAAAATTATTAATTTATTTTATGAAACAATTTTATAAGATAAATTAAAAAAAAAAACATGTTTTAATCATTTATTTGCGCACCAATATTTATTATTCAGCATTATTAATGCTAGGAATATAATAGACTTAAGCAAGAAAAATATATTTTCTTAAAATTTGAGCCTTTTTAAAAACTAGTTAAATTTTCTAATTTCTGCTATTTCTAGTTTCTGCTATTTCTTAAAAAAAAAAACGTTTGCTTCATTTTTATTTAATTATATTTTTTATTTTATTTATTTTTTTATTTTTTGTTTGTTTTATTCTATTTCATTTTATTTAATTTAATTTTATTTTATTTTGTTTTATTTTATTTTTATTTTTTTTTTTTTATTTTTTTTTTATTGCATCCCAATAAAGGAGTGATTTACGTTAATTGGCGACAGCTTCGCTGCAAGCCAATAATTTATAACAGGTACAAAGATTACAATTAAATTAATGCCTATAAATATTATATAAAATATCTAAAAATTTTACAAACAAGAAAAACGTTTACTGTAAAAAGTTTCGGACTATATGACAAGAATTGAGTAAAGCTGCTTTCTGCATGTCGAAAATTAAATATTCTTTATTTTATTTTGTTTTATTATAAATTTTTTTTTTATTTTTATTTTTTTTTTTTTTAAAGCTTACATATAATATAATAAAATTATTATATAAACTAAAACTATACGTTTGATACGACGGCTTTCGGCTGCCAAAAATAAGTAGATATTTTTTCTGCTAGTATTTTGCAATATATAATTTTTAAACATCCCTTGGGGTGTTAAAAAATTAAAAAAAAATATTTTGCGAGATATCCGCAATTATTGGAATTTTTTATAATAAAGGTTTTTTATATAATTAAGATTTTTTTTCTCAAAAATTGTTAGACCTATTTTAGGAAAAATTTAAAATTTTTATATTGTTGAAAAAAAAAATATATTTATTTATGCTATTAAATTTTTTTAAACTATTTGTTTTTAATAAAATGAAATTAATTTTTTTTTTTAATAATATATTTGCATACCAATTAAATAAATAAAAATATCATAGATCTAAGCAAAGAAAATATATTTTCTTAAAATCTGAACCTTCTTAAAAACTAGTTAAAGTTTAAAGAGGTTTTTATGTTATTTCTAAGAATTTTTGTTTTCCTTTATTTTATTTCTATTTTATGTTATTTTAAAAAGTTTACGTAATAATAAAATTATTATATTAACTAAAACCAGCGCAGCGCTTGCTTCGGCGACTTTCGGCTGCCAAAAATAAATAAATATTTTTTCTGTTCGTATTTTGCTTTAAATAATTTTTAAGCATGTCAGCAGGTGAAGGCTTTGCTAAAATAAAAAAAAAATCTTTTTATGCTCGGAGCGCAAGCTTCAAACATATTTTGCTCAGAACAAACAAATTTGTATTGCTTAAGTCTGTAATATTCCTAGCATTATTTCTGAAGAATAAAAATTGGTTGGCAATTAAATTAAAAAAAAATGTTAATTTCACTTTATTAAATAAATGTTTTCAAATTCTTTTTATTAAATTTTTTTTAAATTTAATTTAAGTAAAATTTTATATTATTATAATAATATAATTTGACATTTTTCCTAAAATCTTGTGAAAATAACTTTTTATTGTAGCATTAATAGTTTTCAAGATAGTCTAAAACAAAAAATATTTCTTTCCAATTGCGAATATCTTGCATAATAACCTTTTTTTTAATTGTTTAGCACAGTTTTTTGGCACCTCAAGTACTACAAAACTTTGACATTGAAAAAAAAATCTGTGGTATCGCATTCCCCTTTTCTATGGAACGGCCCTTGCAATAAATTCAAATTATCCATACGTGGAACCGTCATGACTGTGCATTAAACATATTATCAAAACGGAGTATATTAAGACCATCTTAACCCCAGTGAGAGGGGGACAGAGAGAGTACCCTTATCCGCGTATCTCTGTACAAATTGTTCTGAAATTTTCTGTTTATTATTGAAACAGTAAGAAAAATAAGCGATTTCTGCATCATTATTTTGAACAATATCGATATAGCAGCATTGGCATTCAATATAATTTATATGGAATACGAAACACAATATATAATATTTCAATGGGCCGTAGCAGCATGTTTCTAAAAAATTGAAGTTTTGAGTGGTGTAAAGAAAATATGCGAGTGTATGTACATAAGTACATAGAAGGACGTGCTGAAAGCTCATAAATAGTAGCAACACCTTTTATTCCATCTACTACCATATACAAGATATGCGTGGGCGCGAAGTTCAGGCCGTTTAAAAACTCAAGTGGACGCATGAAATTGAAACTCAATATTAGGAAGTTGCCGCGTTGGCAAAGCCGTGGGAAATAAGCAAAAAAATTTGGCAAATGTGTCTCAAAGCGTTTCAGTCGAGTGTGCAGTGAACATTCAACCAACCATCTCGGATGTACTTATCAACCTGCATGTAAGGCTCTCAATAAATATTGCACTTAATTTTTCTATTTATAAATAGTTCTTAAACTTTCTTATATTTTCATTAGTTTCTGCCTTTAAATGAATTGCTGAGCCGATTTCAATTATATATTTATACCTTAAAAACCTCAATTTACACAAAAAATCCGAATTAGTTGAGACCTTCACTTTTACTCTCCACGTGGGGCTTTTGTTGAAATATTTCTAAAAATTTAATTGTAATCCGATTTGGCTTATATTCAGGACAGATGTACATATGTACGTACAATACAGATCATATATTGACCAGATGAAAATAAACGTTCTTTCGAAAACGTCTGTCCGCTAGATAGCGTTCAAATTGAGATATTTTGAAAGTCTTATTTCTGTTATGCTTTGGTAAAAATTCAAAATATAAGTACTCGTAAAGTACTTACTTAGAAAAAGTAACCTCGATTTTTGTATACCCGCTCTAATGTTTATAAGATTCTGTTAATGTAAGTAATGTTAACATGATGACGATGCTAATGCAATGAAAGCAAGAGTTAATCGTATGTGCGTTGGGGAAATCCAAACTAAACAGTTGCTATTATAGTAACAAATTAGTAGTTACTTAGAAAATTTGAGAAAGTTTTAGAATGAGATCCTGTGGAAGCTTTGGAAGTAAGCCGCAAAGTGACGTAAATTACTAGAATTGATATATTCAAGTAACAAGTTATTGATTGATGTGCATATCATATCATTCTTTAGCCAAGATCGATTGGTATTAAAAATGGACGAAAAAGGATAATAATCACGCCAACCTCACTTATAAAAATAATTTTCGAGAAAGAAAAAATGAGAGAAAAATATTATTTCCCCTCGCAATCGTACGACAGCGAAGTATACAGTGTAATCACAGCAGGCAAAGAATTTTCATAGTCACCATTGAAAAAATTCACCACTGGGGAAAAATGATAACTGAAATTATTGCATGAGATATATTTGCAATATCATGAGATAACCTAAAGTTAATGGAATTGCATTCACATAACCTACAATATTTAGACAAAAGGGTTTGTTATGCATTTCAATTCCGAAAAATCTAAACAAAATTCGTTATACAGTTTTCTTAGTTTCAAAAGTGTAGTCTTTCATCTGCCAAATTTTAAAAACTGTTTTATTGGGTAGAGTATTACTGATACAAATTTTATTTATGAAAATTGCATTTGCCTCAGAGTAAGAGAGCTTTCAAAAAAAACATTAAAATCAGAACAAGGCAAAGGACGTGCCCAGTGCTGGGCCACTTTGGCAAAAGGGACATTGCGGTCTAAACTCTTACCTCTTCGGATGTTTGGCAGACTTAGAACTCGTACACATTCGCAATATTTCATGTAGGGGCTCCACGACATTGAGATTTAGAGGCACAAGCATTGTCTTGTATGTGTCTCTTTGTGAAGAAAGTTCGAGAAATTGGCATGTTAATTAACAGCAGAAACTCAGCCCAGCTCCGAAAAACGACCTCAGCAACGTACATTATCCATACTAACCTGATCTTGCGTAAAGATCTTGAATTTTTCAATGGTTTTCGCAATCGACAGAAAAACACAGTAATAAATAAGGCGATAAAAATTATAAAGGGTTTTCCAATAAGAGGTGTTATTTTTATATTCAAAGAAAAATGCTATTTTTTGATATAAACGATCGGATATTTATTTCATTATAAAGAGGAAGGTATGCCGTTAATAATGGAAAATAACCACCACCACCACCACGCTGACAGGACAATATCCTTTTTATGAAATTTTCCATAACCGAATTGCAAAGTGGCTGCCCTATGTCCTCGATAGCCTCACGAATTATATCTTTGAGATCTTGAATCGACCCTGGGCTGTTGACGTAGACCTTTTCTTTCACGTGGCCCCAAAGAAAAAAGTCACAAGAGCTCGGTGGCCAATTGTGATCACCTTTACGAGAGACAACACGGTCCGCAAACTTTTTCCGTAAAAGATCAATGGTTTCGTTGCTTGTATGGCACGTATTGCCGTCTTGTTGAAAATAAACGTTGTCCAGATCAATACCATCAAAATCCGGCCATAAAAAATCGTTAATCATCTCTCGATAGCGCAATCCATTCACAAATAACAACTGTTATTGCAAAACCCTTTATTTTATAAGGCCACTATGTTAACAAGCAAATTTGTCTTATTTGGAACTCGAAAAACCTGCGTCTTAGAAAATACCTGCTGAGCGAGCAACTGTTTTGAGTGAGTTTTGGAGTAGCGAAATTTTTCAGCCATGTTTTTTAGACAATGTACCTGCGTAATCTCTAACTGAAAACTGCTTGGCAGTGCATTGAAGAAATGGATGTGGGCAAGCTTTGGTTCTGGCAACGTGACACTACATGCCACACAAGTAGACCAATATTAAATCTTTTGTGGACGAAAGTTAATCGTGTTATCAGCTATTCTGGTGATGCCATACGGCCCCCGACGGAAATGCAATATTGTAATATTACATACATACTATACGCTTTTACCGAACAATCGTAATGTGCTTGAAAATTTAGTTAGCAGAATTGGATACTGCAGAGTAGACAAGCTAGCCATTGGATTAAATTTTTGCCCTACAATAATTAATTATTAATTTGTTAATAAAGCAAGGAGAAGAGAAGTATTAATTTTTTGTTTTTATTGCATGTTTAAAGGGCAACTAACCAATGAGATAACTTATATGGAATATAATAGAAGGAGATTTGCACTTCGATCTAAAGATGTTTTGTGCTGTCTACTTATAACAGTACCTTATCGAACCCAGTTTCCTAAATAAACTTAAGATGGCCTAAACGACAGGAGTCGGTGAACCATACCACAAGCCTATTTAAACGCCTAGTAATCTGCAGTGACCTGTGAGAACGGCCGTGAGCAGTTTCAGTTTGTACTTAGGGAGGTTTATGGGATGCCTGAATCTCGTTTCGTTGTACCCTTCCAGTAAGGACTTAGCCCCACTGTTTGGTACCAGCTTATATCTCTTAGCGTTCTTCTTCTTCTTCTTCCTCTTATTTTTTTTTCTTCTTCTTATTCTTAGCGTCACAGTACTTGGTGAACCATTGCTTCCTTCACAGCTTCTTGCTATTAATCTCGATTTACAGCCACTTCCCTCCAACATTACACGCGCATTTTCCTAAGATCAGCTTCCACATCTTCTAGACACCTTTTCCTTGGGTTTCCCCTTTTTCTTTCTCCAATTGGGCGAAGATCTAGGGCCTTTCACGTTGATCGCTCCCTTGGACCATATCTCTTAGCCTTATGTCTGATATTATTTATGGTATTGTAGACTCTTCTACTCTGTTGAACGGATTTATTTCCCTGCACACCATTAAAATCTTTGTAAATTGAAATATTTTTTCTAGAGTTCGTTAAGACCAATTATGTATATTATGTCCCTGAATAGCTTAGGGAAAGTGGGGAAACCGAGGATAGCGACAGTGCTATATTTTACTGAGCTTAATAGGTCGTAAAGTTTGTAAGCGTAAAGTTTGGATATGTATATTAAGCTTTGTCGCTCTGCCTCCTCTTGTCTTGGAAAGAGTCTTATGGAAAGAACTTCGGGAAACGACGTATCAGTGCATCCTTCTACTATGCACACAGTATACGCTTTCAAGTTATCATTTCATAAGTCCTTTGAGAGATGCAGCGATCTGCTCCGCAAATGAAATGATAAACAAAAACCTAACTCGCTTAAAAAATCCCAATCATTAGAGTTTTGAGAGATCTTCATACTTATATGTACTAAAGCTCGTTAGATGTAGATGTCTCTATATATAACACGAAATTTGATGTTTTATTTATTTAAATTAATTCTTAACATTTCCTTTATTCTCATTTATGTACAGGTGCCGACAGAAGTCTACATACACCCCTCCCTTTCGTTGTTTACAAAGTACAAACACTTTGTTTAATATGTTTTGCTTTTGCTTTTCTTATGTTTTTTGCTTTGCTAATATTGATTTTAGTTGCAAACTGTGAATCGTAACGCAACTGTGAATGGTGAGCGCTACCGTGAAATGATATCCAACTTTTTTTTGCCCAAAATGCAAGAACTTGACTTGCATGACATGTGGCTTCAGCAGAGGCGAGTTCGGTGAACATCTTATTTCACTTCGGGACCTGTCAATTGGCCACCCAGATCGTGCGATATAACGCCTTTAGATTATTTTTTGTGGGGCTATGTTAAATCGCATGTCTATTCAGACAAGCCTGCTTCAATTAACGCATTAGAAGACAACATTACAGCATTTATATGTGAGATACGGCCGAAACATTGGAAAGAGTATGCCGAAATTGGACTGAGCGGATTGACCATTTGAAGCGCAGTCGCGTTCAACATTTGCATGAAATAATCTTCTAACATTAAATTATATGCACTGTACTATCGATTTAAATAAAAATTGCATGCATTTTTCTGAATTTTACGTGTGTTTTTTTGAAAACTTTCCTATAGCTCTTAAAAAATCACCCTTTAGTTAAGTAATATATATATATATATCTAAAATAAAAATAAAAAATAAATAATTGGCGCGTACACTTCTGTTAGGTGTTTGGCCGAGCTCCTCCTCCTATTTGTGGTGTGCGTCTCGATGTTGTTCCACAAATGGAGGGACCTACAGTTTCAAGCCGACTCCGAACGGCAGATATTTTTATGAGGAGCTTTTTCATGGCAGAAATACACTCGGAGGTTTGCCATTGCTTGCCGAGGGGCGGCCGCTATTAGAAAAATGTTTTTATTAATTTTGCTTTCACCGAGATTCGAACCAACGACCTCTCTGTGAATTCCGAATGGTAATCACGCACCAACCCATTCGGCTACGGCGGCCGCTAATAAGACATAAAAGAATCATTTAAGTCATAAAAACATAGAAATAAGTAAAACCAAAAATGCATTCCATTAAAAAAAATTACATATGTACTTCATTATAAATAAAACAAATTTTGGATAATAATATCTATAAATATGTACAGCTTATCCCTATTTTTAAGCGAACTTAATTACTATCACTTTCGACTATTAGTTTTCTCTTACGAACTTGTAATATCTGACTCTTCACTGGATTTAATAATATCATTCTATTTTTCTTCTGCATTTACTGAATTGGTTGTAGTCATAGTTTCATGAGAATTTTTTTGGAAAAAATTCTGAAATAAGCTTTTGTTGCTTATTTTTATGTGTCATATCTTTGTAGACCCCTTCATATTGTTTTAATAGATCATTAACACCTCGTTGACATTTAAGACCGCGATCTAAAATAACATCTCCTCCTTGAAAATAGTTTCCTAGTACAAGTTCCTCGTGAACAAATTTAGCTGTGATTGCATTGGATTCATTGTTTTCGATGCCAGATTCAAAGTCATATTCAACACTATTTTCCTCACAACTTTTAACCATTTCAATTAAGTTTAGTTCCTGATCTTGCTTGAATTCTTTAATATCTGCTTGAGTTATATCGTCAAAGCCTTCTCCACCTAATTCTTGACCCAACTCAATTATCCGAGAATACTCTTCCTCCAAAGCTACGCTACTATTCTCACCATTAAATATATCAGGCCATAAAGATTTCCAACAGGCACGCAGCGTTGATTTTTCAATCTCGTTATACGACAATCCAACATTGTAAATTTTGTCCAGGCATCAATAATTGAAAGAGTTCTTTTATTTTCCACATGATCTAACATATATCTGAATGACGTTTTTAAATGCAGGGCCTTGAAAGTCGAAATTATCCCTAGGTCTAGGGGTTGCAGCAAAGAAGTCGTACTTTGAGGTAAAAAAACAACTTCAACATTTTCAAGTTACAAGTCTTGAGGGTGTCCTGGAGCGTTATCAAGAATTAGAAAGACTTTAAGAGGTAACCCTTTTTTGATTAAATACTTTTACACATCTGACACAGAAATGTTATGGAACCAATCATTGAACAACGTTGCGGTAACCCAAGCTCTTTTATTGGCTTTCCAATAAACGGGAAGATTGTTAATATTCAAACCTTTAAACGATCGTGGTCGGTTAGCTTTACCAATTACCAATGGCTTTATAATTGGATCTCCAGAAGCATTTCTGCAAAGAAGAATCGTTATACGATCTTTTGCAATCTAATGACCGCTAGCTGCGCTACTCGTATGCATTACAGCTGCTACACTTTTTCTAATTGAGTCTTCGTTTTTCTTTATTGATCTTATTTTTGCTTCGTTCATTGAATAAAATTTAGCAATATCCACCATTATTTCTTTATTTCTTAAGCGGTCCAAAATTTCAATTTTAGTTTCTAAAGAAATAATTTTTCTCTTCATGCCGGTTTTGTTAATTTTTGCTTTCCCCTTGGTAAAAAATTGTTTGCTTTAGCATTTAAAGGTAAATTCCCTCTTTGTTTTTGTTTTGATTAAAGTACATTATCAAAGTATTGTGACAGAATAGCATGTTGTATTGCCGGATTTAAAATAATGTTAAAATAAATTACATAAAAATAAATAATAAAAATTTGTTTTGATTTTGAAAACCGTGTAAGAACGAATCCGTTTTAAGCGAATACCGTGTAAAGCGAGGTATAGGTGTAATTTGTTATATAGTCTCTTGGAGAAACTTTACTTCATATATTACTATTTCGAAATAAAAAATATCAGGGTCAGCCGGTAGGTTCTTTACTCATACAAAATTAACTATTTTGCGAATGTTTTAGAAATAAGAGTTCTGATATTTTGAAAATGAGGATATATGGTATTGCTCACATTTTCGATTAAAGTAGTCTAACTACTCCATGAATTTCTACGTTGGTGACATGAGGCCTGAGGAGACCACTCATAAAATTTTCCCGAGAATAGTTTTCTAGAACATTTTAATCTACTAACCCCTTTCGCAATTAATTTTTTAAAGGGGTTTCTTAAAGTAAGAATCATGGCTCCTAAGGAGCTAGTGTATTAAAATATTGTACGAAAATATTTCCTGTGAAATTTTACTATACGTCTGACACTTTCATTTCGATCAGACATGTACATATTTTAACCATTTTTCCACTTTTTTGAAAGCTACTTGAAAAATCTAGTAGGCCGTAGAAAAAAATTCCGGCTAAGGTTTGGAAATCAATTGAGCGTTTTATTTCCGGATAGGTATATATATATATATGTATATAATTGGCTCTTACACACTCCGAGCTCCTCCTTCTACTTGTGGTATGCGTCTTGATGTTGTTCCACAAATGGACACACCTAAAGTTTTAAGCCAACTCCGAACGAAGATATTTTTTATGAGGAGGTTTTTCATTGTCTTACTTACCGGCTTACCATTGCCTGCCGAGGGGCCACCTGTTAGTTAAAACGTTCTATCCTTTTAGTATTTTAAGCACGGAGATTCGAATCCACGCACTCTCGAACGGTAGGCACGCACTAACATTCAGCGACCGCCGTATAGGTATAAATACTTGCACCAAATATTAGAAAAGTTTGGACTAGCTTCGATTGGTGCACAGTGCAATAAGTTCCATAAGAGTCCAGCAGTTTTCTTTAATTTATGAGTTACATATTTTGAATTTGGGAAAACTGACTTCATATTTCAATAAACAGGGAATCCAAATACTACTCGGAGGTACAAGTTTGTTACAAATCGTAACATGCAAATATTAAAAGAAAATTGAGGTTATAAAAAATAATGGTTTGTATGGACAAAACTGACCTAAGATTGAGTTTAAGCAAATATGTTTTTTAATTAAAATCGAAAAGTAATGACCCATGAGCAAAATAATAAAAAAATATAATTTAGAAAATATGCACAATTTGTCAGAGAAAAACACAAATAGTCAAATAGCAATCATTCCCCTGCATCTAAAAATAAAAAAAAATACTACATAGATTAGATATTTTGGCACAAAAAAGTGGTAAGGAAATAATAATTAAATTTCAAGTTATATTTTTTAATTTATTATTTTTAATAATTACCATTCCTACCTATGCTTATGCCTTATCGTATCGTAACTAAAGCTTCGCAATTGGCTCTATCCCGTGAACGTCATTCATTCGTAAAAATGGCACTATATACGACGCCACTCGCTCAGGGTTATTCAAATGAACGTGATGCTTTTCTCCTTTCAACAGATGAAACTCGAATGTGCGATTATTGGCACGTAAAACACTGATGACTTCCTTAAGATTCTCCTCCTTTATATATTCCGAAAATTCAGCTTTAATGACGAGATAATGGATATTGTGCAAACGTTCAGCCATTGCCAGCACCAATTCAGGCTGAGTAAAAACCATATCTAAAAGCTTAACTCGCGCGTCGCGTGAGAAATAATACAAGTCAGAGTTGCACTCCGACCGTTTAACACTACGTTCCAGCAGAAATTTACAATGTGCCAATTCCACAGACTGCTCTGAACCACGATATAGCAAATCTTCCAAGCCCTCATAGGTATAAAGTGGCGCAGGCTCTTTCAACCAGCGATCCTCGGCGTTTAATGTCTTCTCCATCATCACAGATGTCAAAGTAATTTGTATATTTGGCAAAAAATAAGGCGTAGTCAACGCATCGATGGCAATGATCATGTCCACCTTGTTTGGAAAAAGTGCGGCATAATAGAAACTAAGTGCAGCTCCCATTGAGTGACCAATAAAAGAGATTTTATGCCATTTATAGTAACGAACAATACGATGAACTATGCGTACAAAGTCATTGAAGTGATAATAAAGACCGGCTGGAAAGTGTGAGGAACGACCGTGACCCGGCAAATCAATGGCTAGTATGGGCCGGTGTGGAGCAATAAGCGGAGCTAAGCGGGCGAAACTGCCGACATTATCTTGCCAACCGTGCAAGGCGAGCAGGGGACGTGCGTGTTGATTACCATACCAGCAGCCAGCGATGTATCCCCACGGCACTGGAATTTGCAATTCGAATGGCTATAAAATTAATAGAGACACACTATCTTGAATGAATTTTCGTTTGCTGGTTTTTCCCCCTAAACAAATCGTTATCAGCTCCAATCGACAGTGCGATAATTTCACTTACTTGGCTCTCCGACATTTCGCACTCGTTAACTCGACGCCTCCACAGATCTCTGGTGGGATTTAAGGTTACCTTCTGTGTGGTTTATAATAGACTAAAACTCTAAACTTTCGAGAATTAAACAACACTCTTTCCAAAAGAAAAATCAACATGTATTTACAACAATTAAAAAAAAGCTACATACGCATCTGTGTACCAAATTTGTTAATAAAATAAAAAAATATTTAACCAACGAACTCTGATCTCATTACATTAGTCTACATAAGTACATATACATACATACATACAAGCTTAAGTACTACTATAATACATGTACTATGCTATATTAAGCGCAATTTGCTTATGCGCACATTTTTATGAGTAAAGCCATAAAATTTAATTAAAATTTAAAGACGAGCATTTCAAGATCACAATTTACCCTTTGCCAGCAATTCATTTTTAGCACCTGACTGCTGAACTTGGAAGACTGCCAGTGGGCGATAGCGCTTCAAAAAGGGCGCGATCAATTTGGCGATAAGCGGCGCATCGTTCAAGTGCACATGGTGAGTTCCATTCGGCACCACATGCGTTTCAAAGTGTGGATTATTTTCGTTCATTATAGCAATCAACTCTGTGGATTCAGGGCCTATATTAGTGGAGGCACCGGCTTTGATAACCAAGTGCGGAATTTTCATCACACAAATACGCATTGCCATGGCTTGGAAAAATGCTTTTTCTGCCTCTAAATCCAGTATGTATTTAACTCGTGTGTCACGTGAAAAGTAATATTTTTCGGGGTATTTTCGCGATCTACTCAAGTTCCTTTCCAAAATATATTTGCAGTTTTCAAGATTCACAGAGTACCCCGAACCCTTATGGAGCAAACGTTCACACTCGGCAAACGCATAGCTTGGCGGTTCCTGAAGAATTGCAGCATCCATTAAACGTTCATTGTCTAGCAGCGCTTTATTCATTGCAAATCGGCGATGATCTAGGTAGAGTACTGGGCCAAGACTATCTCTTTTGACGATATCAATTTCAATTAGGAGATCAACTTTGGTTGGATAGAGTGCTGTGAAGTAAAACGCCACTGATCCACCCATGGAATGACCCATTAGCGATACCTTGGACCAGTTGTATGATTTCATCAAACCTATTATAACGCGCACATACTCCATGATATGATATATTATTCCAGGTGGTAGATGTGAGGAGTAGCCATGTCCGGGAAGGTCGATGCATAGCACACTGCCAGCTGTTCGCACGAGTAGCGGTGCCAATTTAGCAAAGGTACCACAATTATCGAGCCAACCATGCAATGCGAGTAGCGGGCGAACTGACTGGTCACCATACCAACGTCCCGATATATGGCCGTATGTTGCGGGGATCGTGATTTCTGTGAACTAAAATATCAGAATATATGTAGTAATGATTCTAGGTATCTACGAAGTATATATGTATGAAGAAAATGTAATTTAGGAATCTGAAATACCTTTGAATATTATACTTGCATAATTATATAAATATTTAGTTGCCCGACAAAAGCGATGGATGGACCATCTAGTGTCTGAAATTTTAGCAAAACGCACATGAATATTTTTAATTTTTTTTTTTTATTAATTAGAAAGAATAAACCTTGCTATTAAGCATGGAGCACAATTTCACAGAAATAACTTCGATGACTCGCTTTACAGTAGCCCATTCTGTCAATCTAATTTTTCAATACATTTTCGCGAGTTTCGGATCATAGTGACTTTCGGCGGATGTTTAGCGTAACATTTATTCTAAAAGGTAACCGCAAAACATAATCAATAGAGGCAGCTTCTAGGTAGACAACTGGCATCGCCATTTCGGCCGTTTATTCGATTTTCAATCGGTCGGCCTGAGCGCTGATCCCCTTGATTTTTCAAAGATGAGAGATTACAAGGTTTGACCATCCACAGCAAAATCGTAAAAGTAACTTTATCATTTGTATTCGACAGAAAGAGAGGTGAGTGGAATGAATAACAAACTTGAGAGAGTAACTTCGGCTGCCACGTCATCGAGGACTCAGCAACAGAATTTTGCCATTCATACGTATTCACACACTCGTTTAATCAATTCTTGTTCAGACGGCCGTGAAATAACATGAGCATAGGGTGTGTTGATTTTTTTCGTATATCATCAACACAATCTCACTTTTGTGGAGGCTCGTTAGGCATGCGTGCAGGGCTAATGCTTGTAAAGGCAAACAAGACTCGAAGATGTCGAGTGGCTCGCGCCACAAAACGTTTCGAGCTTTGGCTGTAATGACGCCGGGGGTTTACCATTTACTGCCGAAAAGAGCTGGTTATCTTGAGTTGTATTTCTCAACGGGCTCCTTTTTGTCCAATGCTCTAACAAATTTCAAAAACTGCAACTCTTTCCCGTTTTTGCAGCACTTGAAGCAATTCAAATCAGATATTTGGCTTCCGGTATATGATACTTCAGGACTTTACAGCAACTACGGCAATAAACAAAATTTGTCACTACGGTGTCATCCGGCTTTAGGAATTCAGCCACCACACTCCAAACAAGACACTTGCATTTTGTTCAGAAACGAGATCTATTGTATCTGTCATTATAATTCTCGTACTTAATAGCCGCTGGCCAATTATTGCCCCCAAATTAGCAATTGTACTTTGGTAGATGAAGCGGGCATGAATGTGTTGCCGCAATCGTCTTGCACAATTAGCTAACAGTTCATTAATTTATTACTGAACATAAACGACTGATCATAATACAAAGCCTGGATCATTTACCAGTATATACATACAGAATCTAGGTATCCGTCGCACTCTGGTACAAATCGTGAGAAATGAATATCTAGTGGAAAATTGCTGGAAACTTTTACTTCACCCATTATATTCTATGAGCATATTCATTTAATTTATATTATTTAACTTACATGTAGCGTATTTTCTGCCGGCATAATTTTTATCGGGCGAAGCACAGCAAATATGTTTAGAAGTATAAAACGAACAACCTAAATTCGTTGTTGGATCACTACTAACACAATTAACGAAATAATCAGCACAACGAAATTAGCGCCTTAGAAGAGAACAGAGATTTGAAGTAATTTACCTGAGCATAAAAGTATTTAATAAAGAGCAAAGTTAGACTAAAGAATGAGAGCGAAAAGCTTACTGATGCATATCAAGTTTTTACACACACGTTAACGTATACAAAGTAATATAATATAATATGTATATATATAAATTTGAAACTTTTGATTAAATCATTAAGGGGGCTCTATAGACTTATTTCCAATTACTGTTGTGCGAACGTGCATACTTCTTATTCCCTTAGTACAAGTTAAACCGAGTTGAAGAGATCAATTTTGCAGGGCTAAACTCAGTTTAAAAATTCACCACAGTTAAACTAGCACTGAAAAACTGGTACTAAGCCCACTTATTCGTAAAAAAACTAAATATATTTTTTGGCCCCGTACAATACCAACTCGGACCGAAGTGACAGTAGATAGGACATACATATGCTTAAAATAGTGATGGCAATGTTACCAAGCATGCCCTGTGTTGAGACCCCTTTCAACAAGCTGGTCGAGGAGTGGTAGGCCACGTACCACCGGGAGATGCTCAACAGAAGCTGCAATCTCTCTTGGTCCTAAGTAGAACGATTTTTGACGTGATAACGTCTTATAATTCGATTTAACAGGCTGCACGCACGAAAAAATGTGTCGTTACCTTGCTCATTGCCGTTACCTTTCTCATTAGTGTTACCTTGCTCATTGCCGTTACCTTGCTCACATGTCGTTACCTTGCTCATTGCCGTTACCTTAAATGAACTGCAAGCAAAAGCGCGGAACGAACGACAAAGCAAACAAAGCAAACGAACGGCAACGTTCGACATCTTACTCTCTCCTACTTAAGTGAGCGTATATGTGTATGTATATGCGCATATGTACATATATAAATTCACTTATTTGTATTTGCATATGCCTTCTTATTGATTATTATTAATTTGATTTACTTGAAGAATTTAAAATAAAACCAAGTTTGTTAATAATACCTGTTGTTTTAATGTTATTATTATTTTTTGACGTGATAACGTCTTATAATTCTATGTAGCCAGCTGCACGCACTAAAAAATGCGTCGTTATCTTGCTCATGCGTCGTTACCTTGCTTGAACAGCATGTTATGTTATGTTATGATATGTTATGTAATGTTATGTTATGTTTGATATGTTATGTTATGTTATGTTATGTTATGTTATGTTATGTTATGTTATGTTATGTTATGTTATGTTATGTTATGTTATGTTATGTTATGTTATGTTATGTTATGTTATGTTATGTTATGTTATGTTATGTTATGTTATGTTATGTTATGTTATGTTATGTTATGTTATGTTATGTTATGTTATGTTATGTTATGTTATGTTATGTTATGTTATGTTATGTTATGTTATGTTATGTTATGTTATGTTATGTTATGTTATGTTATGTTATGTTATGTTATGTTATGTTATGTTATGTTATGTTATGTTATGTTATGTTATGTTATGTTATGTTATGTTATGTTATGTTATGTTATGTTATGTTATGTTATGTTATGTTATGTTATGTTATGTTATGTTATGTTATGTTATGTTATGTTATGTTATGTTATGTTATGTTATGTTATGTTATGTTATGTTATGTTATGTTATGTTATGTTATGTTATGTTATGTTATGTTATGTTATGCTATGTTATGTTATGTTATGTTATGTTATGTTATGTTATGTTATGTTATGTTATGTTATGTTATGTTATGTTATGTTATGTTATGTTATGTTATGTTATGTTATGTTATGTTATGTTATGTTATGTTATGTTATGTTATGTTATGTTATGTTAAAGTATATTATGTTATGTTAATGTTAACTCATTCTCTATATCCATACAAAATATCTATCAAACAAATAAAATTAAAATTTTCTTTTGAAAAATGCAACCATTCAATTAGTATTTTCTTGTGACGTTATCACGTTAAACTATCGTCAGTAAACCGACTTTACAGACAACCTCTTTTTTTTTTTAATTTGTGAGAGGTTGGATAGGCACTCAGTCAGGAAGACCATTGTACTACACTCGGATAGATGTGTTTCATCCATCTTTGAGGTTAAATTATAGGGCTGTCACAATGGGTCCGTTCCGACCGTTACGGCAATGCATTTGATTGACGTAACATGTAAAGCGTACTGTGGTGACACAATGAAAGTATTGCCGCAAACAAAAAAACAATGGTAGTCGTAAACGGTGGGTGCGACCATAACTTCGAAATCATTCATTTTTCAAGGCAAACCACTAACGATAAAAATGTGTGCGATACAAAATTGTTCTTCTTTTAACAGTTGTTATTTTCGCTGCACTTGCCGTACGGCAAAAATAGGAAGTTGCCGGTTTTTGTGAATTCCGTCTTGGTTTACGGCACGTAATTGGCGCCTTCGACTCAAATATACGTAATCTATTTTGCTGTCAGTAAAATTCGTTGCCGCAACAGACGGAACGGACCGATTGTGATGGGTCTATTAGAGGTGACATGGCATAACGCCATAACCTGAACCGTAGTATTAACCATAACGATTTTTAAGGTTAATTACTGGTGTCATAACCATAACCACGTAAATCTGCTGATCGAACCAAGCTATGGGCAACACTGTAATCAATTAGAGGTAGTCATAACCGTAACCGTAAGTATTTTTTTGTTATTGGCTATTTACAAATAAAATGTCGTCCGTTTTCGCTTAAACATAGTTGTCATTTGGAAAAGGCGTGGTAATTGTTCCAACCTATCGCAATAAGGCCAACATGTTTTCTTTGAGACATTTACATTTTTGCTCAAGTTAAAGATAAGATAAATTCAAATAATTTAATTTATTTATTATTTTATGAGATGTGTAACTTTAAATGTCGTGTGTACCAAGTATAGTAAATTAACAGTTCCAATGTCATTCGTAGCCGAAAGCTGATTTATTTTACCTTTTAATAACACAACTTTGCTCGCAAAAAATATAAATACACAAATGGGGAATATTTTTACTTCAAAATTTTTACATTTCTCTCAAGGTACTATGCGAGAAAGATTAATTATTTTACCTTTTACTAAACTTTATTCTGTCGCTTTAAGCGTTCGGAGCTTTCATTATAATTTTTGTTTTCATTGAAACGTAGTATTCTTAATTATTCTTAATTTTATAAGAAAAAAATACAAAATCTGATACCTTTCCATCCTATTTTCAAAAAAATACACCATACTGTGAAATGATATTTATATACACCACGTTATTGTGAATATTTCCTTGCCGTGCTGTACCTCCACATAGATAAAAGAGGAAGAATCATGTCAGCTGTCTGAAAAGTCAAAGTTGATTTTGTGGTTAGGATGCAGTGTTTGTGCAATAGTTCGTAATTATTTTTTCATTATTAATAGCAAAAATAATGGCGTTTTTGGTCAAGAATTTACTTTCTGCGGCGCGCAAGCCTTGCCTTGTCAGTAACCTAACATGTAAGTATGTTTATTCCCACCAATCTCACGAATTTCATTCAATTTAAATTATAGACACATTTCGTGCCCTAAACATTACACCTCGTCTTGTGCAACAACAAAAAGCCTCTTTGGTGAATACTCTTGCTGTAGCAAACACAAATGAAAAGATTGCAGAGGTCGAACAGAAAGAATGTCAAGATGTCTTCAATAAAGTAAACACACAACTTGCAGCCGAAAAGGAAGGAAGGTTATTCGCTATTGTGCATTTGTGTGGCAAGCAGTTTAAAATCACAGCGGGAGACATTATTCTTGTGGAAGGTTATTGGCCACCAACGATTGGAGACCAAATTCGCTTGGAAAAAGTACTTCTGGCAGGTGCGAAGGACTTTACATTAATCGGTCGGCCACTGCTTCCTCAGGGTTTGGTAAACGTGAACGCCACCATTATTGAGAAAACGTTAACGCACACAAAGACACATTTTAAGAAGAAGCGCAGGAAGCAATATATGCGTATTAACTTCCAGCGTTCTCCAAACACAATGATTCGTATAAATTCAATTGAAATTGAGAAAAATGTAAATGAACAAACACAAATTATAAGCGAGCCACGTATTTTTTAGTTAAAACATCAATAAAGTAGTTACGAAATATTTGGTTATGTGAAGTTAATATTGAAGTTTCGGCTAAAATGGAATAATTTAGAATTTTAGCTTCGTTCCTAGTACGCTCTGTTTTGTTTGCTTAATAATAGTATAGTCAATGATTTGGTTACTTTTAATTTTAGAAGAGGTAGCAAGTCAAGAGTAAACAATTCAGCGTACATACCACTGCACGACAAACTCGAACTTTTTCCCTACAAGGCAAGGGTCCGGCAAAAGTATCGTAACGGGAACTAAAAAATATTTACGTGTATCAGCGATTTGAAGGTTTACGTCTGAAATTTGTTTTAAGTGCAGTCTAAGCTGCCACCTTCTGGGCATTTTTATGGTAAATCGACATTGGACACTTGTGATCCTTACATAGTATGTGTATTTTAAAATATAAATTATTTTTGAAAATTAGTTAAACGAATATTTTCCTACCATAAGTTCCTCACTTTTCACTTTATACCATTTGGAGTTACACCAAAATAGCTTCGTTAAAAGCATAAAGAGGGGAAATGTAAAAACTATTCACCACACTCAACTCTATGGGCAGACCAGCATGCTATTTGGTTAATATTTATATACTTACACATGTATGCATGTAAGACATTGCTCACAATATCTGCGTATTACATGTAAATAATCGCTTCTTAACTTTAGCAAACTTAGGTTTCAAAAAGTCATTGTTATATAATTTAACAGAAGATTAATCAGTTCTTTCAAAACGTTTTTTTTTTTACATTTCTCTTCCAAATTAACCCATGCGTTTTTTCTATTCAAAAATAAAACAAACACTTTTATACGCTGAAAAAAACAAGTATATGTATATAGGTGCCTACAATTATAAAAGTGATCTAAGTCATATATATCTTATTTCGCGATATTTAAGAATTGCGTTTGAGCGAGTTAAAAACCTATTTTTGTATTATGCGACATTTTAATTTATAATTTTCTTTGTCTTGACTAATGAAAATTTATTATCAATATGAAATATAATATGAACTTCATTCAAAAATGTTGTTTTTAAAGCTTTAATTGACTTAGACTATTTTCAAAATTAATTGAATGTCCTATAAATGACTTAGTGCAATTAAGAACAATGAGTTTTATTTGAAACAATAACTTTAACGAAGTAATTCATGAACATTTATTAATTAGTTTTAGAAAATAATCATTTTTATCACTCTTTCATTATCACTCTTAAAATATTCATGGTGGTGGGATGTATGGCAGTAAACACATATACCCATACCATATATGACCCAATACCAAAAATTTGTGGTCTACCGTTTCAATATTATTATAAGCAATTTCCATCCGTTAATGTTACGATTTTGGCCTGAACACCACTGTATGCTATTACGAGTTTTTGAGTAATTATAATATCCTCCATATTCGCTAAAATGCATCTGTTTACCTCTTGATCCTGTAAGTTTATCTCATCCATCTTGACATTGTCATTATGGAAATTATGGAAGCCCAAGTTATAAACGTAAATATTTCGCTTATAATAGACTAATTAACGAAACAGACAGTTTAGGGCACGGAAGAGCTTTTTGTTAATCAATCGAGGATTCATAGTGTTCGCTAGAATTTCCTCTGGCTTTTTTCTGGTCCTCTGCAAGACAGTTCCTAGCTTTTTCTGCATTTTGTAAATTTACATCATGACTTTCTCTAAGATGTGGGAGAGAAATCCTCATTATTGCATGCTTGGATTTTTCCATTCAGTAAATATAAATTATATGTAATTTCTTCCAATTTTTGACTTAGACCACTTTCATAATTAACACTAAATGAATTCCGTATAACGTTGGAATTACATCACCTGTCTGTAGGTTCATTTTTGACGATGTCGTGAAAATTACATAAAATACGAATAGTTTAAGGGGTAACACCACTGTAGATATTTCAAAAAATTAATTTTTTTTTATAAGCTTAAAAAATTCTTTGAACCTTTTAAAATACAGAACGAAAAGTTTTATACGTTACCGAAGTTTATTTCATAAATATTTTAAGCTTTTAACCAAGCGTTAGTGACTGCTACCTAACGACTTCTCCAAATTTCCAAACTTTAAACGCGTTTTTCTCAAAACACGTTTTCTGAAATTGGCACGCAGCAAAACTCAAACAATTTTAAATATTTTTAATAAGGTTTTTCACTACGTCTGTATAATAACCTTCTTAAGAGAAGAGCGTAGGGGATTTTCGATAGATTAATTTAAACGATTGTTATAATTATTTAAGTGCCGTTTTTTTTTGTCCAAAATAGAGTTTTTTCCTTCAAATGCTTGCTAATTCCACAAAAATAAATATTTTTTAAATCCCCTACGTATTTCTCTAGCTATTCTTATCTAGATTAAGAAAAAAAATGTTTCTTTGTTCCAGATTAAAATTTGCACCCTCTGTGCTGCGTGCCGCGGAGCTCCTTCAAGAGAAACCACATTACAAAAATGTCTCCAATGCCGCCATTTTGTAAAATTTTTCGATCAAATTTTGTAGTTTTGTATTTTAGTATATAAGTAATAACTTCCCAAATCAGAGTGATTGTTTTCCCTTTCCTTCTAAACAAAAAAATTCTTTAAAAATCGTGTTTATTTTACACGTGTACAGTGGTGTTACCCCTTAAGATAATGTGGATGTAAAATAAGCGATAAACTCATTTTTTTAATGTTGACTTATACCAGCTTCATAATTATGGGCACATATGTATATGTGTTGTAATCATGATTCAATTATTCAAGGTTTGCTCACTTGTGACATTCGATTTTTGACATTCCCTTACAAAAGGTTGTATTTAAGAAAGTGAATAGAGTGGAAAATATTAAATCCTTTTTGGTAAACATGGTAAACAAAAAAAGTATTTTCTTACTTAAATGGAAGCAAACTGCGAATGATTTAAAAAATAAATTTTAATTAATATTTGAATGTATATAATGGTACAAATAGAATTTATTAGCGGAAATTACCAAGTCTAATATTAAAACAAGAAATTATTTCACTTAATCCTCCTTAATTTTATTTTGTGAATTAATTTTTAAATTTAAAACCGATCGCGAAGTTTCGCCAATATGAAACTATTTTGTTAAAAATAAATAAATAATTGGCACGTACAATTTTATAAGGTGTTTGACCGAGATTCTCCTCCTATTTGTAGCGCGCATTCCACAAATGGAAGGACCTACGGTTTTAAGCCGATTCCGGTAGATGGTTTTTTATAAGAAGCTTTTTCATGCTGGTACTGTGCTTTGCCAAGCCTCCTCTGGACACTTCATCCATCCATGGGAAGGTGGGCTCATTGGAAATAAGTTCCGTCAATCCCAACTTTTTTATAATGAGGTATGTAATGTTATCGATCGTGTCGGGACTACCCAATTATTCTCCCTGTCGTAACTGTTTGGGAAATGCTAGCTTTTTGCAAAACATGGATTCCGTCTAAATCATCATATCATAGGAAATAAAGCTTTGTAAATCCACCTCTCATCGATCTCGCATTGCGTCAATTACTCTATCATATCCGGACTTAAGCGGTATGTATTTCAAGTCATACTACCATAGTCCTGAACATACCGATGAAAACTTTTTAGCGAGTTGTTGCTCGTAAGCAGGCCATTTTGAAAATTAAATGTGTTTTCTACTTTACTTTTCCTCCACTTTTACTCAAAATTTCTAGAGCTAGCAACCCAGTGTCTTGCTAAGGGAGCCGATTTGTCAAGAGAGAACGAGAAAGCTACTTACTGAGCAAACCTTTTATCGTTGAATCATGTTTTGTAATGGCTTTGGTTTTTGTTTTTCAATATATGAGATTTCTTTAACTTTAATTAAAATGGCGGGATGAAAAGATGAAAATCCACAAAACGCCAGGATATTCCACCGTCTGTGAGATCAAACTGTATTGTGACGTAATACTGTACTCGTCTGTACCGTTATTACGGCAGTTTATTTTTTATGATTTACATAGTCCGACGTAATTATTATTATTTATATAGTCATCATATAGATCATACTTACGGGACACGTACTAGTACGTTTTCTAACGATTGATACTTGAGCGGGAGACACGTACTAATACGGGTTAGGGCAATGCCATAATGTTATATTTCAATATAAAATACATAAAGTTTTGGTTAAAAAATTAAATATTATTTGATTTATTGAGATTTAACTGAAAAACTAAATTTGCTCGCAAAATCCCTGCGCCCACCAAGATTCCGCACACAAAGTGTTAAGAATATAGTACAAGATAGGAGGAGCCAACCCATTCGGCCACGGCGGATGTTTAAAAAGCAGATTGCGAGAATATATTGCTACTAAAATTTTGCATATTTGAGTTCATAATCAACAGATTAAAGTATTTGCATAACACAAAGCACAATGGAAATCCAAATGCTGATTATTATACTGATTACACCGTGCGACAAGCACTGTTGTTTTTTTGACATCCAGGAAAAAATTCATGACCACCTGAAACTATAGATTTTAAGAAGAAATGATGCAAACTCAGTTCTTAATTTTCTCATCAAATTGATTTTTAAAGAACTTTAAAGTTTCAAAAAGCGAAAACGGAAAGAGAGTTTAATAAATTTTTTACATTTTTTATAAAGCCGCAAGCAGAACGAAGTTGAATCTTATATTACATTTGATATAGATTTTTTTTTAAATAATTCATTAGGAAATTTCATGGACATTTAAGCATACATTATTCTAAGGGCATTATTGTGCTATATTGGGCCTAGCGAAAAGTAAACAAACAATTTTTTTAACAGCAGTTTGTCTTTCGTTTGATATCTACTTACCTATATGTACATATTAATATCATAAAGGGAATATAAGAAAAGGGTATTTCAAAAGTAAAGCCTAGATGTCTGTAGTAAATAATTCCTAGACATTACCTTGTTTATGCCATCTTTCTGAAGTACAATTTTACACAATAGAACAATCTTGAAATTATTCAAACTTATTATGAAAATGATTGATCTTTAAGAACAACATATCTCAAAATTCGTGACTTTTTTGGTCCGTCGTCCGAATGAGTATTCAATTCAATGGTTGGTAAAAATCAAGTTCTGCCAAGAATAAAAAAGGACTGACCGACCAAAAACTAGACATTCTCTTGAGAATATTATTGCTGTAGCGCAAACTGTTGCTGAACAACCTTCAACATGGATATCTCGACGCTCTCAACAACTAGGCATTCATAAATTGACTGTTTGGCGGATTTTATGTTACCTGTAGACATTTACATTATCCATTTTTCACATACAATTGTTAAGAGCCGTATTTCGATGAAATAGTTAAATCTGAATTTTTATATGTATTATGATATCATATTTTAAACAACTTCTAGGCGCGTCTTTTGAAAAAATATATTAATGGAAAATGATGGAAAAATTACATTTTTCTTGGATAACTTTTACTGCGGCACTGTGTTATTATCAGAGTTGGGCATTTTTGAACTACTACTAAATTGCAAAGCGCTGGTTTCAACTACATCGAATTCTGTCAGACACAATGTGGGTCAAATCTAAAAATCGGTGACTATGCTTCCGAAGTAGTGCAGGAATCTAAATACCGTGTAGCGACCGCCGTAGCCCAATGGGCTGGAGCTTGACTACCATTAAGAATTCAGAGAGAACGTAGGTTCAAATCTCGATGTAACACCAAAATTAAGAAAACGTTTTTTCTAATAGCGGTCGCCCCTCGGAAGGCAATGGCAAACCTCTGAGTGTATTTCTGCCATGAAAAAGCTTCTCATAAAAATATCTGCCGTTCGGAGTCGGCTTGAAACTGTAGATCCCTCCATTTGTGGAACAACATCAAGACGTACGCCACAAATAGGAGGAGGAACTCGGCAAAACACCCAAAAACGGCGTAAGCGCCAATTGTCATTAATCATGGCAACAAAATATCTGCAGAAATCGGCCACAGAGTCCGTATGGCCAACCGCTGCTATTTTTCGCTGTTTCAACAGCTAAAGAGTCGACTCCTATACAGAAAAACAAAGATTTCACTGTATCGCTCAATTTTTATTTCCTTCTTTCTCTATGGTAGTAAAACGTGGACACTCAGAGATCCAGATAAACAGAAATTTTTTTTGGCACGATATGTGATAGAGGCGAGTGGCGGGAACTCGAAAAACTATATGCGCACCCATCTGTGATAACCACAATCATGATCAACAGATTGAGCAGAGTAGGTCACATATCGCGGAATAACAAATACTCTTCGGTAAATGCCACTGACAGAGAAGAATGGGCCGCCCGCCTCTTAGATGGATTGACGATGTAAAAGAAGACGCAGGCTTATTGGGATTTTGGGCATGGAGGACACAGGCAAGAAACCGAGACAATTGGAGCCATATGCTACAGCAGGCGAAGACCCGACCAAGGTTGTCCAGCCAACAATGATGATGATGACTAGATTGCACTACCAATGTCTATGCAGTGTTAGTTGAAATGGAAAATTCATTATCACTGAAAATTTAGTGATACTGAAAAAAAAATTGCCTTATCACTAAACCTTTAGTGGTAGTGATGAAAAGGCATTATGCTTTTAGTGATTGTTAATTTTTTTCCATTATCACTAAATTTTCTGAGAAATATAATCATTAACTAAATACATTTGAATTTATATTTTGAATTGAATATTTGTAAAAATATGCAAAAGTTATCGCTGAAGCTATCGACTTCCTTCAAAGGGAATAAAATATATTATATTATTTGATAATTTTATTCCTACTTTAAAATAGTAAAAATAAAAATGCGACGCTTAGCTTCCGAAAACTTAAAATTTCTTTCAGAATTTCGCTGAGTCAAACACTCTAGATGGTATTCAAGATAAAGTTATTGTAAAGAATAGAGCTGAAGTTTAAAGGACAACCAGTAGGATAAGAAAGTAACGACAGCTTTCCATAAGTGCAAATACATCATTTTTACGAATTCGATGGGGAGTTCATAGGTATTCGATTAAAAGAAAACCACCTGCGAAATTTTTGTTAACCACTTCCATCTTAGACGAAAATTATATAAGTAGTAAAGGGTTTTCCAATAACAAGTATTATTTTTAATAGCCCGCTATTTCTGTAGATGTCACTTTTGAAGCTGTCATTTTTTGATATTTGACAAGTAGGAGCTACGCCATTAATAAAAATGGAACGATACACGCTTAAGAAACGCATTGAAATTATTAAAATTCACTATAAAAATGGTGAAAAATTCGAGCTGTGGGACAAGTTAGTGATGTGAAGAATAAAACTCGCGCACGTCACTCAAAGACAGCCGAAATTGTTGCTGTTGTAGCCGAAAGTGTTAAAGAAAACCCAGGTTTGTCCATTTCTCGTCGTTCTTTGGGATTAGGCATTCCACAAACGTCATTAGACCGTATTTTGCATAATTAAATTGCAATGCAATAATTTGATAAACGTTTTCCATTATCCTTATTAGGCTTGCCAGGATTAATATTTTCTTTTTTTACCTGTGGGCAAAAAGTAAGTGAATTTGGTTGTAAAATGAAAAATCTTTATTTATTCTTGTAAGTCAATTTCATCCCCTTCAAAATAATCCCCTCTCGATCAAATACACTTATGCCAACGATTTTTCCAATCCCCGAAACATGCCAAATAGTTCATTTCCGGTATAGCCATCAGCACCTTCTTCGATTCAGCTTTTATCTCCTCAATCGACTCGAAACGCGTTCCCCGGAGTGGTCTCTTGAGTTTTGGGAATAGCCAGAAGTCACACGGAGCCAAATCAGGCGAATACGGTGGTTGCGGAACGATATGCGTGGAATTTTTGGCGAAATGGTCACGAAGAACGAGTGCAGTGTGAGACGGTGCATTATCGTGATGTAAAAACCAAGAGTTGTTGGCCCATAATCCTGGTCTTTTTAGACGAACTGCTTGACGTAAACGACGCATAACGCTCAAATAATAATCCTTATTAACAGTTTGGCCAGGTGGAAGGAATTCATAGTGCACCACACCACGAAAATCGAAAAAACTGACCAATGGGTGGGGTAGCCGTTTCTCAGGCCCCCTCCAAGAAATAAGTTCTTCATCCCGATTACTTCTTTATCACGGCCGATAACTGCATAGCTTTAGACTCACAGTCGATAAGAAAGGAATCAAATATAACATGAATATATCGAATCATTAATTCACTGACTGCAATGATAACAATAATTTTCATTCATAATAAAAAATAGTTTAAAAAAACTAAAAAACACGCTTTTTTGCTAATCGAACTAAAAAGTAGAAAATAAAAAATAGTTTAAAAAAACTAAAAAACACGCTTTTATTGTCAATCGAACTAAAAAGTATAAAATAAATTTTAATGACAAAGAGACCTATAATGAAGTAAAAGCAAATCGAACGATCAGTAATAGTCAACTACCTCAGAACAGAATTATAACAAAAATTAAGATACAAATAGAGTAATTCAAATTAGAGTTAAACGCGTGGGATGCTTGATATAGTAAATATTACAATCATTCTATTGGCAACTACCTATGTACAGAAGGTTATGAAAGTGAAGCAAAATGCATCCCACGCTTTTAACTCTAATTTGAATTATTCTATTTGTATCTTAATTTTTGTTATAATTCTGTTCTGAGGTAGTTGACTATGACTGATCGTTCGATTTGCTATTACTTCATTATAGGTCCCTTTGTCATTAAAATTTATTTTATACTTTTTAGTTCGATTGGCAATAAAAGCGTGTTTTTTAGTTTTTTAAACTATTTTTTATTTAACTACCATTGAAGAATTAGTGGTAGTGAAACGCCCATATCATTTATTCTTTTGTGCCCAACTATGGGTATTATGCATTCACATAAGTGGAAATGTTAACATTTTTAACTCAGAGAAATTCATGAATTCATGCTGTGTTAGGATACAAAGAAAATTTTAGTTAGCCAAAAAAATTGTTAGCTCCCGTAGCGCTATGCTAAATGAAAACCACTTTGCAGACAATCTAGTAGAATATGTGTGTACTAAAGAAAAAATTTAAGCGATTTCGTAAAAAGAAAATCCTTTCATACATCACCCATCCTAAGATATGTAAATATGTTTGTAAGTTGGCTCTTTTACAACTTGCCCGTTAACCAAGTATTACGCGAAAGCATTCTTGCATGCTTCCGGAATAATATTCGGGCTTTACAAGAATTGAATGACTTAACTAAATCAGCATGCAGGAATTCTATGCATGCAACACTTTTAGAAGTTTGAGAGAAAGACATTGCTATTCTATGAACTGAATGTAATAAAGCAATGCTTCTTATGTATTTTAGAATATCAATGTTCTTTTATTAAAGCACATCTAGATTATGGCATTTAGTTATGGTCAGTGTTGTAAAACACTGCAAATGTTAATAATAAATGAGTGAGGCAAAAGAAATGTGTGAAGTTTCATAAAGAAATCGTTTATTCGTATAATTTTCGTTTTCATTTTATACCAAATAAATTAAAATTTTATATTTGGTTGCGAGTCGTTTTTTGGCAATAACTACCCTGGAATGTGCTGCCATGGAATCAAAGGCTTTTTATTGCACTATGGCAATTTTTAAACGTTTCCAACGATTTTGGGTTAAAGTCTTGCGATTGTGGAGTTCATTTTCATCAAATACACCCTTTTGTCCGTCATCTAAAAGTGCATCTTGCTATCATATTTCGAATCCTTGATTGCTGCTTTGTCTAAATGAGCAGCACTTTTTCCTGACCATACAGAAGCACCACGTTTTCAAAAATATTCAATGAATTGGGGCCACATTATAAGGGGTTAGAGTCAGAATTTTCAAAAAATTTGATTTTTTTTTGCATTTTCTTAAAGTATAGTATCTTAAAAATATTGTGTGAAAATTCGAAGTGAATCCGACAAATACTTTTCGAGTTATTCAACAATTAACAAAGGGCGCTCGGGCGCTCCGGAGCGTTCTTTGAGCAAGTAGCTAAAAAGAAAAATGGATTGCTGCACGCATGAAAGTGGCAGATAAGCGCGCTAACTATAAGGTAGAATGCTACATAGGCAACAGCAAATCGATATTTTGGAAGTTGCTATGACGGCTGAAAGACTATTATATGGTCCAGAAATAGGTGACTCAGTGTAAGTAATTCAATAATTCGTATAACTCTACATAAATCGATAACAAAACTTTGAATGCGTTTTTTTTTTCAAAACTATGTTTTTTGAACTGGTGATCACAGTAACTTAAAAACCGCTTGGAAGATTTCAATAAAATTTATACTGCTTTTGAAAAACATAAAAAACTCGTGCATTATCGAAGTATTTTTTTTTTTTTTTTTCAAACAATTAATTGTCGGGTTTTTGACGTGATAACGTCTTATAATTGGATGTAGCCGGCTACACGCCCCAAAAAATCCGTCGTTATCTTGCTCATTCGTCGTTATCTTGCTCATGCGTTGTTATCTTGCTCATGCGTCGTTGCTTTGCTTGAACTGCAAGCGAGAGCGCGGAACGAACGACATATAGGCACAATCGGCCACCGCGTTCGGCAACGTTCGACATCTGGCTCTCTCCTACTTGAGTGAGCATATATGTATTTATATGCGCATATGTATATAAATTCACATATTTGTATTTGCATATGCCTTCTTCCTGTGTGCATGGTAATAAATCATTTCTCTGTTGAGAATAGGACGATGGTAGAAAAAGTAGGAAATGAAAAGGGGTGTTTGAAAAAGGCAAATCGATGATGTTGCCTCTTAGTGTTGTTGGCTTATTAACGTCTGATGCACAATCGAAATTGAACATATCTTTTATGAATTTGATAAATGTTTCGTAATTTTTCACGTTTGTGCAAATGTAACTTGATCAATTCCATTGCGATTCCATTTACATACCTCCTTCTCTATATCCATACAAAATATCTATCAAACAAATAAAATTAAAATTTTCTTTGGAAAAATGCAACCATTCCATCAGTATTTTCTTATGACGTTGTCACGTTAAATTATCGTCAGTAAACCGACTTTACAGACAACCTCTTTTTCTTGAAAATCTGAAAAATATTTCCTAAGGCCGCCATATTCTTAATTTTGAAAAAAAGCTTCGATCACACACAAGATTATCTATTAAGAAAACTAATTTCTCTTGTCCGATTGATTTTAAATAAACTGATGATGATCACCGCAAGGGGCTTCTGGAGAAACGGGATCCACAGAAAGAGCGAAAACTTTTACAACTATTATTATTATTATTTTTTTTTTTTGTTAAAGCTTTGCTAAAATCAAGTTGAAACATGGTGTGTTAATGCTATGTTTTTATTTTTGTAAAACAAAGCAATTGACTAACAAAAAAACTTTTTGAAAATCATCATTTTTCCCGGCCTCTTACTACCCCTAACCCCATAATACGAAAAACATGCGCACATCATTATGTCAATGCCGTCATTGGGAAGGTCTTTGGTGTATCATATCTTGGCATATATAGGTCCTCCTAACGTAAGATCGGTATTATCTTCCACCGCACAAAGCGTGTTTCGCAGATCGCCAGACCAAGTTCACTTTAGCAAGCGGCATTCCATCCATTGGCCACTCACCTTTTGGTGAGAAGCGGCACTTTTCTGTAACGACTTTCATATCCAGATCCTATCCATTTTTGGTGGCATTAACCGTTTTCGGGCACGAGTCTCCATCTTTGGCATGTTATAAATGGGAAGGTGATGGCTTCTAATATTATTTTAATTATAATTAGAAAGTTGAAGAATTTCTATTCAAAATCCTTAGAGAGTTTCTAAGTTGAAAAAAAAGCATTTAGCAGAGATTGTGAATGCAACAGAATAATTGCCAATCATGCATGAATGCAAATTTGGGTGAATACAGTCATTAATATCATTCAGTACTGGTACTACCATATATCAGGTGTTCTTTGAACTACATGAAAACTATCAGTATCAATAACTATGGTTTAGCAGCTGAGAATGGCAAACTGTGTTGGCATTTATGTTCAGTAAAGTTGCAAGGGCAGTTACTGCCAACAAACGACTCGCAACCAAATATTAAATTTTAGTTGTTTAACGCCAGAAAAACGCTTTCAAATTGTGGAAATTTATTTAGAAGCAAAAAAATTTGTTTGCGAAATGAGAAATGAGCTGCCGTTATGGGAATGGCGAGCGCTATCGAGCCATGCTGACTGAATTTTTGTTTCCAAAAATTAATTCGTTAAACATTGCCGACATTTGATTTGATCAAGACAGCGCAACTTGCTTGCAGCGCACTTAAGAATCGTTTTATTGCAATGTTCAAACCACCATTAACGCCGTGCGACCAGATTTGGATCAAGTAACTCGTAGCCGTGGAATTACCTACCAGATTAATAATAAAAAAATCCATTCCAACAATATTTTTGTTTTGTGTTGTCATTTTAAGTTCTTAAGCTTCTTAAAAAGCGATCCGATACAACAGTAAAATCAAGTAAAAAATACAAACTACCTACTGCAATTATAAATAAAACTAACGATTACAATTATAAATAAAAAAAAACACCAGTCTAACGGTTAGACGCGATAGAAGTGAAACCTTCCGTAAAACAAACTGAGAGAGAGTAAGACGAAAGCAGCATTAGGAGCAAGATAATTATAGGTTCATTATAATATTGCTATAAAGTTCATATTTTATTTTCTTCATTTTATTATTATTCATCCTCAATGTTTTCAATTTCAACAAATGATACGAGTGGCTTATGATAGCTAAAATATGATACAAATGCTTTGGTTTCGATGTTGTCAACATGTCTTTGAAATGCCGCGTCAATGGTTGTTTTTGATCGTGTTGTCGATTCAGTGCGATTGTTACACATTTTTAAATTGAATGTTGTATTGAGAACGTCAATTAAAGGAACTGCTGTGTCCAATGCAAAATTTACGTTAAAATCGCCACTTAAAATCATTGGAACTTTATTGTAGTCTTTTCTAAGTATCCGCGATACTTCTGGTGTATACTTTATTAAATTTTCATGAATGAATTCCGTGATGCTATTTATTGATTTTTTTTCTGTCGATACTCACGACACTTTTCTGTATTATTTTTCGGCATAACTGCGGTAAATATTTAAAAATGAAAATATTTACGAATATAAAAATACACACGCGGTTGCTATTATGAGCGTCCCCAGCAAAACCTGCGTGACCGAAACTCTAACACAATTACATTTTTTTGAATGTTACAAACACATATGCACGCAGGTTTTGCTGGGGCGTGACCGAAACTCTAACACAATTACACATATGCACTCGTATTTGTTTGAAAACCGACTTTTTTTTTGGTTCTCCGTCACCTTTGGAAAATGTGTAAACAGTAAGCAAACTTTATTCATATATTTTTCCTCATTTTTGCATCAGTAAAATTAAACAAACGCCGTAGCCGAATGGGTTGGTGCGTGACTACTATTCAGAATTCACAGAGAGAACGTCAGTTCGAATCTCGGTGAAAACATCAAAATTAAGGAAAACTATTTTTCTAATAGCGCTCACCCCTCAGCAGGCAATGGCAAAACACCGAGTGTATTTCTGCCATGAAAAAAACCTCCTCATAAACATATCATAAAATAAAATAAAATAACTGTACAAAAAATTTTTTTTTCTTGTGATTCGAACCAAGGATTTTGGATCGGAAGTTCACATTGCTAGCCGCTCGGCTATCGCGCCATGCTGTCGGCGCTGGCCTAAAAGTTATTTAGTTCGTCGCTACGTGTATATGTAATATTCGTAGCCAAGAGTGTCGCTTTTTTCGTTTCACTTTTTCTCAAATCACTCCCAACGATTCTAAAGAAGTTTTCACTTCAATATCTGCTTTTCTTACATTAAGTGAAACAATTCTGTACAACGCGAGTCTATTAATTTTAAAATATTTTTATACTGAATGATTGGGACTGAATGAATGACTCCAGATTTCATTCATCTCAATGCTCATTCAGAAGCTTGGACGATGACAACATCCGATGAAGCGACGCTTGGAGTGTTCGAGAGAAAGATTCTGCGTAAGATTTTTGGACCATTGCACGTTGGCAACGGCGAATATCGCAGACGATGGAACGATGAGCTGTATGAGCTTTACGACGACATAGACATAGCGCAGCGAATAAAGATCCAGCGGCTACGTTGGCTGGGTCATGTCGTCCGAATGGATACAAACGCTCCGGCTTTGAAAGTATTCGATGCGGTACCAGCTGGTGGTAGCAAAGGAAGAGGGCGGCATAAACATGTTCGTTGAAAACTAATATTGCGCCAGCCAATTTTATGGTTTTTATGAAAACTCAGTACAATCTACGTCTTATCTAACAGAGCTCTTACGGGAGAATAGTTGTGAAAATGAGAATAAGCATGCAAGGAAAAGAAGTTACTCAAATAACACACAAGTAAATTACACAACTGTGACGTCACAAATAAAGCGATCCGGTCATATTAACCAAGAGCAGAATAACGGTACGAGATGGACATCACCTTTGAGGTCTATAGGTCGTGGAAAGTGGCTACATCCGCGAACCGCTATCCCGCCTTGGCGCATTGATTTCATTTTCAGGTACGAATCAATCACTGGTATGAAACTAACAGAATACAGCTCGCACCAGAAGTGCACGCAGTGTAGCACCAAAAAGCAGGCAAATATTAAATTATTTCCAATAAAACTACGTGAAAACTTAGGAGGGCTACACAAAGACATCCTACTCTCTCCCACTTGCACTCTTAAAAAAATTTTTAAATATAAGCTTTTAATGAAAGTTTTTTAAATATAAGCTACATTCCTAAAACAGGAAAAAGAGTGAAACCTTAATAGTACATAATTAGCGATTTCCAACTGCAAATGATTTCACACTTATACAGCTTTGTTTTGAAGCAACGGTAAAATGTCAAGTATAATAAAATAAAATACAATGAAATTCGCCACTACAAAACAAATCTAAGCTTTCTACCCACTGAGGCAACAATAGGCTCGTACAACCCCGCAATTACGTCTCGTCATCAACTTTGTGTCACTTGACAACGCGAACAGCAGCAATTTACATTAATTTGGATACCAAAAGTTTCTAATTACTACTGTATAAAATTTTAATTAATTAGTTTTTCATTTCAATAAATACGAGTGTTTAACACACATACATACATACGTATATGTATCTAATATAAGCAAAGGCATAATTCACATCAAAGAAAATTAATTAATTTTTGTGTCATTCTTACGTGTCTAAGGAATTTTGTCATTCATAAAAGGTTAAAGCAAAATTATAATACCATTAGGTGCAAGAACGCGCCAGTATAAAAATCTTCCAATGAGTAGCACAAATGAACAACAAGGTCACTTTGCGCGAGGGCAAATAATGTGGTATTGTTGCTGGTTTCGGAAGTTTCTGTAGGATAAATATTATATCTCTTATGAAATGTTTCACTTAAAATGTTAGGCCACAGTAGCGGGGGAAAAATAAGCATATTTTCGTTATTCAATTGTATGTTCTTGCAAACTGTAAAGTTCTAAGTAAGGTAAGGTAAGGACTAGAAAGGGGTGCCTCAGCATTTCCTAGAAATTATTGGTTTGGGGAATAAATTCGTAGCGTTTTTACAGAAGACTTTTATTTAAACATAAAACAATAAATATATCAATAATTTAATCAATTATATATTCGCCGTTGTTGTTTATAACCTCTTCCCACCTCTAGACCAATTTGTTGATACCGTTCCACCAAAACTCGCCTGGTCTGGTGTCAAGGAAGTTGTTGAGCCCGGTTTTAAGGACCTCTTTGTTATCGAAAGTAACGCCCTTCATATGGTTTGAAGCAGTAATCGGTTGGTGCAAGGTCCGGAGAATACGGCGGATGCTGAAGGACCTCGATCTCTTGGAGTGCGGCTGTGACAACTTTTCGAGCATTTTTCAGTGCGCCATGCCCTTCCAGTCCCGCCAAACACATAACATGATCTTCTATGTGATTGAGAATCGTTTTATGATCGCAGTTAATTTTCCCCCCAATTCACGACTGGTTTGGCGACTGTGCTCCTTCCTTCAAAAGTGATTTAACACGTTCTTGGCAGCTTTTCAACCTCGATGAAAAGCAAAGAAGTGCAGGTGTCAAAAATGTTGATTTTTGCATCCTGGGTATTCCATTTAGAAGCCTCAAAGTTAATAAAAAATGAAATAGCTCAAGAATACAATTAACATAGTTTTGTAGGGCAGAAAGAGTTCTATCGAATGAATACTTACCCTTTGCCAAACAGTATTGTATTGTATTGTATTGTACATATGTATAGTCACCACCATTAGCTATAATCTTCAAATCATATGGAAGTAAAGGGCTCCATTTTGGAAGTAATGGGCTCCAAATCAACCGAATTCACCCTGAGAACTGTTTGACCGTCCATATTTATTATATTTAGGATTTTTGCTTAACTATTGCCCAATTTCAATAGGGTTGGCAACAGGCGACTGTGAAGACGAATCCAACATTTCAATCCCATTGGCTGTTTCCACTTCGTCTTCGATGCTTGGAATCGTTGTAGTTTTGTAAAATCCATGGTTGACTTAATCTTCCATCTTCGCAGCTGAAGGTAATCATGATTTTTTGAAAATTTTATTCAACAAAACAAAACAAAAAATTTTTATTTTAACACGGCAATGATCCCAAACATACTGCTTATGATATTAAAATGTGGTTACTTTTCAACACAAAGCATTTGCAAATACCTCTTCAAAGTCCCAACATAAATTCAATAAAAAATGTTTGGGCTTATATCGAGAATAAAATGCGACTACATAAAATTTCATCAAAAAGTAACCTTAAAGCTGTTTTGATCGAGAAATTTTAAAAAATACCGCTAGATTTCGCCGAAAGTTGGTAAAATCTCTGCCCAAATTTTTAGGGACTGTTCCCAAAAGTAATGGATATCTTGGGAACTATTAAATAGCTTGCGCATACATACAGTTATGCCGAGGATATGACATCGGCCTTAACAACCGGGCTGCTGTTTCTGCCTCTTCCAAACTGGATATAGAAGTAAAGCGAATGAGTCTGGTGGTGAACGGGGACAAATCGAAGTACTTCCTAACAACAAAACTAACACTTTATAAGACTCTCTCATGCCCGTCCTAACGTATGGCACAGAAGCTTGGACGATGTCAACAACCGATGGGGCGTCCCTTGGCGTATTTGAAAAAAATATTATGTGGAAGATTTTTGGATATTTGCACGTTGGGAACGGCGAGTATCGAAGGCGATGGAACAATGAGCTGTATGAGCTTTAAGACAACGTAGGCTTAGTGCAGGGAATAAAGATCCAACAGCTACATTGGCTGGGCCATGTCATGCGAAGGCTCCGACTATGAAACTATTCGATGCGATACCAGCTGGTGTAGCAGAGGAAGAGAAAGACCTTCTCTGCGTTGGAAAGATAAGGTGCAGAAGAACTTGGATTCACTTGGTGTTTCTAATTGGCGCCGATTAGCACGAGAAAGAGACGACTGGCGCGCTTTGTTAAACTCGACCAAAATCGCGTAAGCGGTTATCGCACCAATCAATAAGAAGAATGGATGTATGTATGTTTGTACGTAGAAGGAACTTCTTTAAAATGTTTAGAGTGTTTTAAAAACTTTTAAAATTATTTATTCATTCGTTTGTATGTAAATCATTTTTTCATATTGATTGCCATTTAACTTCAACATTTACCAAAGTCTAGACTTGAACGCAAAAATCTAGCAAAAATTACTGAAATGTGTATTCTTTTTAATATCTATTTCTGTTCCCATTCCTGCAATCATCAAACCGAGTGTATACTCGTATTTACCTACATACATAAAAATGTATGTATGTATGTATGTGCAGTATGTAAACCAAAGCAACGATCATGTTTATCAACCATCACAGCGACCGCAGTTGCATTCAAATTCGCCACTACAGACTGTCAGGCATGAGCTTTTCCAATCTAAATGTGTGTATATTTGTACGTAGTATATAAGTATAAGTATATATGTACTTGCATTTGCGGTGGCAGTACTTTCAACAATAACGATAACAACAAAAAAATTACAATTGACAGCGGCATGTAAGGAAATATTCCAATTGTTTTGAAGATAAACAATAATATTTTCATAACTAAAACAATCCTGCTGTCGGGTCAATTGTACGTATATATGTGCATATGTACTTAGCCATATAAAGATGTATACAGAGTTAATATAGGGGATTTCGTTTAGAGCGCATGAAGGTTTTTATTTTCATACATATGTATGCACTCGGTGAGGGTGAATATAATTGCGGGCGCATGGCTGCTACGCTACACTATAGAGGGCACATCCTAGTGGACCAGTTTTGAAATACATTTTCGCAAAAATTAAGATGGCGAGTTATGGCGAGAAGGCGAGTCATGCTGGCCTTCAGGGCGACAATCGGCTATGGCTTGTCTCATGTAGCCCCTACCGAAAATTGTCCATTACATCCGTCCTCTCCTCGGCCATTAAATGCCAAGAAGACAAAGCATTCCAACTTTTGATCCAATAATTTAAACGCGACTTTTTACGCAACTCCGAAGAAATAAGGACCGATGATATTGGGCCTGCTGAATAGAAAATGCGTTTATATTAAACAGTACTAAGCACTTCGGTATTCTGAACGGAAGTCTATGCCATCTTGAATGTACCGTACTGGTGAATTGAGAAAAAGTGCCAAGGTAGTAGTATTGAAATTTTTAGTGACAGTCAAGCTGCACTGTTAGCTCTTGCTAACCCACGATGCTCTTCGAAATTAGTTGGTTAATGTTGGACAAAACTAAACAGTGTTGCAAAACACAACCAAGTTTGTCTTATTCGGGTGCCTGAGCTTTGTGGTATTGCAGGGAACGAGTTGTTTGACACAGTGGGTAATAAAGGTTCTGCAAGCATACCACTAGGTTCTGAACCCTTTCTAGGTGTCAATTCTACATCAATTCGTCTTTGGACTTATTACTTCAGAAGACGTTGGTCTGAATTGGACTCCTGCAGAGTAGCCAAGTACTTTGTGAAAGAACCAAACAGGAAATTAGCGACCTTTCTCTTGGAGCGACCTTAGTAAGAGAGTATTGGTGGTGACTGTGGTCAGCACATGATTACCATGGAAATCATTGGCGACCCAATATGCTTATCTTGTCTTGAACATAAATCTAATCTAATCTAAGCACTATCAATTGACTTAATTTTTTCAGTACTTTACTCCACAAAAAGTGTGACTAACTCTTTACTAGTGTCAAGAGGTGGTAGCGAAAGCTCGAAAATCAACATACATGCATATGTGAGTATCGAACCAGCTGCAGAAATCGTTCATGAGTTCGCACTCTTTAAAACCGGGCAAGCTTTTTTTGAGGTACGTCTTGAAAGAACGTAGTCACAACGTCACTTAAAATCCCATATACTTGAGTGATGGAGGAAAGAGCAGTGTGTGTTTTTTTAGTGATACTGATCGGTATTCTTCACCTTCCTCCAAAGACCGTTACGTTAACCATTTCAAGTTTTCTTTCCCGTTCATGTTCATCTCATCAAATTCGGCAGTATTGCTTGTTTACGGAACCATTCACTTGAAATTAGCTTCAACATGGAAAATGAATTTCTTCCCGAATGTTCTGCGTGCAGCTTCACTGAATTTGATAATAAATTTTAACAATTTCATACATCTTTGAATCGTGTGGCGTTCCACGGTTAAAAGTCAAGTCCAAATAAGTATTACCGTCAAATATGAAAGCTGTGTATTTACCAAGATGACCGCTGTACATTGTCCAAGCTCGAACGCACCTATTGAGAACCCTTATACATGCATACAAATATGCATATGCCTTCACCATGAAGATGCCAACGTAGATTTGAATATTCATGTAATAATTTCGCAGCTCTTGTTCTCTTCAAGCTGCATAGTTCTACTGCATTTTGCATCGAAACATGCACATATACATACACACAGAACTTGGTAAAAGCCAACGCACTGAGTAATTGACGAGGAGTTTTATGGTACATATATATGTACATGAGGATGTACATACATACATATGTACGTAAGTATGTAGGTAGATAAATTTTGCAAGATTTCATGAAAGTAAAATGAACGTTGCCAACCACACTAACCAAGCAATGGATGCTTACCGACATTAGTTTCCAAAAAGTCCAAAACTTATCGGCTGCAATTGAAGAGGAGCATGCAAGTGCGAGAATGGGAATCTGTTGTTTTTGCTAGACAAACCGCCGCGACGTTTAAGGGGGTTGGGTAGCGTGAATTGCATTCATGGCATTCCTTCCAGTGCTTTGAGTAGTAAAGTTGGGTAAATGAGATTTGTTTGCTTTATTGCATAAGTGGCATAAGTGACATTGCATGCTTGGAATGTCAACCTAAGAATGGAGGGAGGGGAGCTTTCTATGCAACACCGACTTGTTTGCGGCAATTTGAAGTACTGAGTGCCAACTGAAATTGACTGCAACAACTTATTCACGCTCCGATCAAATTCTAATGTCTGAGGTTCAGCAGAGTATACATTTTTGTGGAAATTGCCAAATATTACTAGAGAAATACTTATGTGCATATGTATGTGCACATGCATGTACATACATATGAATGTATGTACCATTAATGTCAGAATATTCCACAATGTTTGTGGGCCCTTAATTACAATTATAAAGACTACAAGGTGTAAGTACGGTAGAGGACGTCATCTCCCAAATTTTGGATGAAGAAGATAGTCCGTTTATTTTTGACTTATGTATGTACGAATGTACGATGAACACACGCGGAATACCAATCAAGATGTTCCTGGCATGAAATTCGAAAAATTGCACAAGATCGCTCACGATGGTCTGAGTTTGGATCCCCCCTATGCTCTGATTAAGAGCGGTATTTCTTCATTTAACTATATCAATAATTTCATGTACAAACTATTTATTGTTAATTTGACTAGAGATATCAAGGACTAAAAAACAAACAAAAAATATATACGAAGCAAGAGCAACCTACAAATGTCCTACTGTTTTCTCCAAAAGGATAAAATCAAAGTCCGTAGAAAGTTTAATTTTAAATGCCCATCAGACCGGATCGCGGATCCCAAAATACGATTACCTCCGATTTTAGGGTAAAAAGAGTGTTCGTACAATAAAATGTATAATTGTTTTTATTTTTTATTTTATGATACTTTGTGTACTTGCCACAATTGTTTCGCCATTAATTATCCTTGGTGACAAAACGATATTTTTAAGGAAAAATTCTTATGTGAATGTATGCATGTATGTACATATGTAAGAGTATGAAATTACACTAGAGCATGCCAGCGTCAGTAAAAGCAACACCCTCTGAACATAAGCATTGCTCTCACAGGCCATTTTCGCAAATTTCGTATTTTGGGGAAAGCAATGCACGTTGATTTTATCAAAAGGAATTACTGAATGCCGACTTTGTTGAGCGGGCATCTTTCTTCTTTGACCAGAGTTTACTAGTTTGGGGAAATGACATTGTATCTCCCAAAGAGTGTATATGTATGTACACATGTGCTCGATAACAGAAGCTGTGGTAAAAGTTAAAATTGTTTCTAGCAAAAAGTGCAAAAAGTTATGGCAAATCCCACTCAGCCAATTTCCCATTCAATAGAGTTCAAACTCAACGAATTAAGAACGGAAGCAAAGGGAGAGTTTCGAAGTGCTTTTTGGCGGGAGCAATAAGAAGTGAATTGTTATATGTATGTATGTACACAATTATATAAACAATGCACACATATACATATGTATATTAAAATAAATAAAATCGCATAGACATACACCGGTATTCAAGGTTCAAAATAAAGAGATCATTTTTCTACTTTAGGAAATTCGATGTGGAATTTAAAATAAGTATTGCATCTCGCTTTCGAATGGCCAAATTGTAACCGTCGTGAATTCCGCAGTTGACTACTAATAGTTCCCATTTTGCACGCTTATTACGGTTAACGTTTAATCGGTTTCAAAGTTATGCACTGCTCAACCAAAGAAAAATTTGTACTTATGTATATATAAAATAATTTTTCACAATTGTCAGCCTCAGCAAAACACTTGTGTACAAAAAGGAAAAAAGAAATGAAATATACATATGTATATGTTAAGTACACTATACACATATATTAGCTAAACTCGTTTTGCGTCCGATCCGTTAAAGAACACCAGGAAATTTTGCGATTTACGTAGAAAGAAACAACACAAAATATCCTACCGGCTTGAGTTGAAGGCGCATAACTATTTGCAACCTGATTAGTAGTGTTGTAAAGCAAAAAATTCCAGCTAAACGTCAAACTGCTAGATCCACACATAAAACTAAGCCACGTCCATTCTAGGTGATAGAAATAAAATAGCTTTTTTTCTTGCGATTTTGTGGTTGCAATGGCAAAGTGGTCTTTTTTGTTCTTTCGCATTTTTCGTTTACATTCGGATTGAAGTTTTCAACACTCAAGCCAGCAAATGGAAAAACCAAATAAGTTCAAAAACATTTGCAAATTTGGGCTCTTTACTTTTGAATTTTTGTTTTGAGTTTTTTATTATTACATTATTCTGTTGGAGTTAATCGTTTTAATCTTCGTTTTCCCGTTTTCGTTTTCTACGATTTTGGTAGTTTGCGCATTTATTCATTTTGATGATTTGTTAGTCGTTGTTATATGCTTAATGCTATATATTCAAATTGTGTCATCTATTGTGTCGATGTTGAGGTCCCTGTGGATCACGTCGTTTGTACATTGTACATATATATACCAGCCTGCTTTTGTTATTGTTCGAAGTATTTTAGATTGGGTTTTTGGCATTATTTTGATATTAGTTTTTTTGCTGTGCCCCAGATTTCTATGCCATATTTCCAAATGGGTGAGATTATAGATTTATATATTATATCACTACTTTGTTGTTAAGGTTTAGTTTTAAATTTTTAGCCAACAGCCAGTATAGTTGTCTGAACTTGTTTTTGATTTCGTTTGTTTCCTATATGTCGTTTCCAATTTAATTTTTCATCTATAGTTATGCCAAGGTACTTTGCACTAGGGTGAATTTTTATTTCATTGCTTTTTATTGTTAGTTTGTGTTTCTTACGCTTTCTATTTGTGTACATTACTTGTATCGTTTCATCTTTGTTGACATCTATTCCCCAATTATCGAGCCATGATAAAGTGTCATTTATTGTTTGTTAAAGAATGTCAGTAGCTTTTTTTCTATTTTATCTGATGCCTTTAAAACTGTGTCAACCACGAATGTGGGTATCATGCAATTTTTTGTTATTGGGATCGGTATGTCTTTAAAAAACAGGCTTAACAAAAATGCCCAGAATTTTGAGGAATCATATTTTATTATATAGTACATAAACAAATTTTACCAAGGAATTATCCCGAAGCCCACAATCATGATTTGACTATATATTGTACTATATTGCACAGAGGGCCATAAGCATTTAAGTGGGTTTTGCCAAATCCATAATCTGCGACACACACAATTTTTTTTTTTATTTTTTTATTTACAACTGCATTCAACAGCCGAAAAAGGAATTGTCTATATAAATCATAAATCCGTCGAACAATTCAAAGTTTATGCTGGTTGTCAAAGTGACTTTTAACACTAAAAAATATATTTTGCTGCTTTTTGATTTATCCATTCAGTTATGAGTTACAGGGTGTTAACAATGGAAAACGTCAACAAAGGAAAAATTTGGTCCATTTTACAGTTTTCCTTTGATAAAGGCGAAAATGCAAACCAGGCCGCTAAAAATGTTAATGGTGTTTATGGTGATGTATGATACTGTAACAGCTAACATGCAATTTTGGTTTCGTCGACTCCATTCAGGCACTTTTGATGTTAAGGATTATGTCGAAAATGGCAATAAAATCACAGAGATAATCAAAGTTGACCGGCATATTATTAGTCGTAGCAAACATTTTACGCAAAAAAACAAGATTTATTTGATCCTAATATAACTGGTGCCTAATTTGCCTATAGTTTCATATCACCTTTGACGTTAGAAAGACCTTTCAACCAAAAACCTACCATTTGGGTGCCCACATGGGTTGCGCACTCAGATCCTACCCAACGGTAGCCATTCGGCTATGGCGGCCTCATATTTACAAACTTAATGTAAAAGTATATACATACACACATACATGCATACAAGTATACGCGATTAAGCCACTGAACTATTTGCTCTTGTTAAATTCCCATCAACTGGTCAGAAAAGAAATCGAAAAAATAAGCAAATAAACTGGAAACTGAAACAATTGATGTAATGGAATTGTCATCACAAGCTGTCCGATTATCTATCATCGAACAAGTGCACTTCGGCAATTGAACTTGCGGAAAATGTTGGCTCAATCGAAAGACCATGTCGCAGGATATACATATACTTGTACATAGTTGCACATGTGTGAGTGTGCACGCGTGCGACCCTGCAGGGGAAAATACTAGTTATTAATTAAATTACTCGCAGTTCACTTTTCAGCTCAACCAGGTCGTGTTATATCTTATTTTGTACGGCCATGCATCATCAAAATACCTGTTACAATACCAGTTCATACTAGCCAAAACAAAATTATAGTACAATATGTGGCTTAAAACACTATTTTAGAGTAGTTAATATATATACAAAAATGCATTCCATTTCATTCTAACGTTTTAAAATATTCCGTGTTATATAAAAGGTGTATACAGAATTGGTTTTTTTCATAAAATTAAATGAAACTACCAAAATTTGGTTCAAACTCACAGGATAAATAAATTCGAAAAAATGAAAATTCTAAAATAAAGACTACAAGTCACAAAAATTCAATATAATTTCATACATTTACTTTAGGAACATAAATAAAATTATTTATTATGTATACGTATTTTTGATGGTAGCAATGCTTCGAAACTACAGTATACACAGATGGTCTAAAGATGGATTGTGGTGTTGGCGCTGGAATATATTCTCATAGACATAGCATTGAAAAATATGTGCGTCTTCCCAATAATTGCAGTGTTTTCCAGGGGGAAGTACTGGCAATAGGGGAAGCTTGTAGACTACTAATCGCAGAATTCTCTTTTAAGTGCAATATAGCTATTCTTTCGCACAGCCAAGCTACAATCCAAGCAATGAATTCAGTTACAACAATCTCTAAACTGGTAAAACAAAGCAAAAATAGTCTTACCAGCCTTTCCTTACTTAGCGTAAACCATAAAGCTACCTTAATCTGAGTCCCGGGATATCGGAACATTGAAGGGAACGAAAAGGCGGACGATCTGGCAAAAGAAGATGAATCGGTATTCACACCACTGGGTGTAATCAAGAATGCAAATTTCTTAAAATATCTACAAATCGCGGAATGCAGATGAAGGGACGGTTGTGCGTCGCGCTGAACACCAGCGCAAATCTTTATGAATTGGCAATAGGCCACTACCCTTCCCGGGGAATAATACTTGACGGTTGACGTCTCGCTGAACTACAGCGCAAATGTTAATGAATTGGCAGTAGGAGCTTCCTCCTCCCGTAAAGTTATACTTAACTTAATATTGACAAATATGAAACTAAGGGATGCCTACAGACTCACAGTGGTGATAATTGGGTTCTAGTCTACGGGGGAATAAGCAACCAAAATACGCATCCTTCACAACACACACTGTCACAGTTATAAGCAACGAGAAAAAAAGGAAACGATTTTCTCTGTGAATGCCCTGTATTATGGAAGTAGAGAATGTCACCCCTCGGCAGAGCATTGTTCGAGAGTAACAAACAACTGTCAAACTTAGACGTCAACAACCTAATAAATTTCTTAAACTGCACAGACTGGATAAAGTCATGTTGTAAATAACCATTAAGCAAGTTGGTAGCGAGGATATGGCAACAAAGTGGTGCGGATGCGCTATTTGGATTCTAGATGAATCACCACTTTAACCAACCTACCATATTTTATGTCTGGTTGCTGCGAGGATTTTTCCTCCATTGACCTTCTTTTGAAAAAAATATTTTTTATTCAATTGTACTCCTGGTTCATCGGCATCTGATGACAGTATGTAGGGAACAAAATTACTTCTTACTTTTTGTAAAAACACTTTAGTTTTGGCGAAAACAGTTAATATTAGATGATTATATAAGTGTATGGAAATAATTCATAAGCAAATGGGGTGAAATAGTTATTTTTTATTTGACATTTTAAAGCTTAAACTAAGTCAATATGTATAACAATTTAAATTCATTCCTCTAATCTTATTAGCTTGTGTTGAGAGACTACATATGAAGTGAATAAATTTTATGAAATATTAATTAATGGTTACCTTTACAGCCATCAGTATCTGTAATGGTGATAATTGGTACGTGCATAGATGAGTCTTTCACGTTCTTATCTAAAAAAAAAAATCAACTAGTCCGCAGACAAATAGATCATTTTACCACTAGTTCTTTTCTAGTCAATAACATACTAGTACAATTTTTAATATTATATTAATATAATTTTAAATACTAGTAGCTCGACAAGAATAATTCTGTACTACTTTGATTTATCCCTACAGGGGAGTTGCTTGCTCTCATATATGCTTATATATAAATATATGTATGTATGCGTCAATGTGAGCCCACTGCAGTGCTATTGCAATTTGTTCCCTTACTGCCCCCGTTCACTGTAAATGCCGTAACCACTTCAAATATTGAATATCGAATCGATTGGCCTTGCAAAAAACCCATTTATCTTAGATGGAATGGAACAGTTGCAATTGAAACTTGGCAAGAAAAGCTGAAACTGATGAAAATTTATTATTACTTGTGTGAGCAGTGTGTCCGACAATTTTCATGCAGAAAGAAACTCTTTAAGGAAAAATTTCAATGAGTAAAGTACGCGTATGTATGTAAGCAAATTCTACACCTCAACTTTTGACGCCCTTTTCAAAAATTTTAACGCACTTTTAGTTACTTGGGTTGTATTTTTGTATTATGTACTTTTTCTATTAAAAACCTTAGTAAACTTAAGACAAGATACTACCTCTAATACAGGGCGGAAGCCTCGATAGCTAGTACATTATTGGGTCATATACTTAGTTCTGCCATAAGTTTTGTTATGAGTTAAGCGCGTTACAGAAAAGTATAAAATTATAATGTTTTTTTTTAATGAAGTTAGTTTTATTTACGGTGACCGCCGTAGCCGAATAGGTTGGTGCGTGAGTACCATTCGAAATACAGAGAGAACGTAGCTTCAAATCTCGAAAAAACACCAAAAATGAAGAAAAAGTTTTTTCTAATAGCGGTCGCCGGTCGGCAGGCAATGTCAAACCTCCGAGTGAATTTCTGCCATTAAAAACTTCATACAAAATATCTGCCTTTCGGAGTCAGCATAAAACTGTAGGAACAACATCAAGACGCACAGGAGCTTCTCCTCCTAGCTCGGCCAAACACCCAAAAAGAGAGTAAGCGCAGCACCAATTATATATATAATATTATATATAATGTCTCAGCAATGAGTAATTATTATTCATTTTCACGCCAGCCAATCTTCGGCGGGCTACCTGGCGCCAGTTGGACCCACCAAAAGAATCCAAGTCTGGACATTTAAGGTTGAATAAGAGATGTCATAACCAACACACATAAATCTTCTGATCGAACCAACCTATGGGCAACGCTATAATCGATTAGGGGTGGCATGCCATAATGTTGTAGTCATAACCGTAATTGCAAACAGCTTGATTCTCTATATTGTGATATGCATATCATCATGCCAGTTCTAACGTATGGCGCAGAAGTTTCGACGATGACAATATCCGATGAGGCGTTCTTGGAGTGTTTGAGAGAAAGATTCTGCGGCAGATTTTTTCACCTTTGCACGTTGCTGATGGTGATTAATGACCTATATAAGCCTTCTCTACTTGAACCAGTTAGCACGGAAAAGGGACGACTGCCGCGCTTTGTTAAACTCAGCCAATACACTTTTGCATTTTCATAGCACTTTTGCCTCTCGAAAGTGGGAGGTATCCAGCGAGCTGTTTAAAGGCTTCAATACATTTGATTTCTCTTTTACTTCCGGCTCATATGCATAGATCCCAAGTTAGCCACATCTTTTGTATCATGCTCAATGAGAAATTCTGACAACGTCTTAACTCTCGAGAATTCCGTATAAATATTGTTGCCCAGAATTTTTCATTTAATAGGCATCATAAAAATTTTGTCATTACGATGGCTTAATCGTTTTCTTTGTCTTAATCAATAGTAAATTACCGTCAACATCTAAATTATCAAAGAAAATTTGTATAGAAAACTCCATTATTTTTATTTACGCATGCATCTTCACATACCTTTGCAAAATATATGTGTAAGTACCAAACATCAGGAAAGTATTAGATTAGCATTGATAACAGCCATTTTTTGCGAAAATATGACTGTACTTTTTCGTTGAGAGGCATTGCAAATTGATAATTTTGAGGCCATTTTTCTCAACATTTTGGTTTTTTGGATTATGATAGAAGTAAAGAAGCGATATGTACACAGATATAAAAGTATACTCATACCTCAATTTAGATATGTTCTGGGAAAAATCTTGAAAAACGAAACCGTGTAAACGTGGCACAGAGTTCATACAAAGTAGACGAATACGAGTATGTTCAAAGCCTGAAAACCGTGTAAATCGATATAAAGAAGACAACGAAAAGTCGAAGATATGCTCATTATAATCGAGTAAAATGAGTAAAAATTAAAACGAAAGCATTAATTAAATCTTTCAAATAAAAATAATAAAAAAATGTAAAAAAACAGGAAACACTTTTTCGAATATAAGTTTCCATTCTCTTTATTGTCCTAACAATCGTCTCATTCATTTCATATTCTCTTGCTCCGGATGTTGAGCCTTGTTCAAATTTTAATCTAAAAATACAATTTTTTCCAAACTGATTGTTTTCCTTTCCTTGTTAGAGCACTATTACGAAATAAATTTATAAAACTAAAAAACTGATTTTTTTCGCCTAAAACAATGAGAAGCTCAGCCAGAATCCATAACCAAAATTTCAAAAAAGTCGGTACAGCCGTCGTACCACAATTTCACATTTCCCTCACTCAACTGCACTATTGTGACGTCACGCCTCTCCGACGGGCACATTCTGGAGTACAGAGTGCAAGACCATATTTAACTAAAAGCTATGAAGAACTATAAATATTGCCGAGTTTTTGCTTTTTTGGTTAATATAAAATATTACCTTATTAGAGACTTGGAAAACCGTTTTATAGTAATAAAGAAGCCAAAGAATCCTGAGCTGCGATTTTTCACAGTTAAGACTTTTTTCTGGGGTAGCTTGAAAACGGATATGCATTTTTGGCACTTTTTAAAAGAAACCAGCCAATGTCCAACCCGTTCGCCTTCGGTTCGTCTCATAAAACTGGTATTTGGTAACTCACTATTTTCAATCCTGCCAACTCTCTTTTCTGATACTATGCAAGTATCATTAGACCGCGTTCATACGGGATAACTGTTGGTGATTCAACTCATAACTTGTAAAATATGGAAAGGCGAGAAAAGAAGAGGCATACCAGTTTGTTCGCACTTGGCCAACATGCTTTGTGCTCTTGTTCTTTTCAATCTTGTTATTAGCTGAAGACTAAAAATTTAAACAATTACAAGCAACAGAGTTGCCGTGTGACCACGGTCTTACAAAAACTCGAATCGAACACGCCTATAAATAAATTTTTGGTTGATCAACCTTAATTAATGAGATAAACTGTACTTAATTTATTTTATTTAAAACTCTACTTATACATAAACGAATTAATCTATAGAAGCTTTCGATTTGCCAACCATTTAGCGAGTTACGAATAAAACTACTCGCTTTATGCACATATACTTGGCAGCACTGAACTATTTTGTTGGCGGTAGGCAAATGAAAGAGATGCTAAGAAACTCAGTGCACATTTGGAAGTACAAAACTCGCTTAAAGACACTTCTGCTCGCATTGTTGTTGTTTGTTGTTTCGTTAGCCGACCTCAACCGAGCACAGAAGTAGTGAGTCGAAAGCAGCTGATATTTCTTATTGTTCTACAGTCATTGCGTATATACATATATACAATTATTCATTTGTAGTTATCAATAATCTGGACGATGCTGACGGATGTGCCAACAATGCCACCGAATATTCCGAATGCCACCAGAATTATGTTCTTTATTAATTTAATTTTCCATTTCCCGTAACCAGAGCCGTATTGAACACATATTTGTAGTAATGCAGGGAAAATCAAACCGAGTATTGATAAGCAAAGTGATCCAACTAACGACAAGAAGAGCGATAAATCAGGTATGGCCACAGCACAGAAAACTGAAATGTGTAAAAAAATTATTATTGATAGCAACAAAAACAATGAAAAATATAGTTTTAATATTACATGTTAGCAACACAATGCTGGCTCTTATCAGCAGTTCATATAGCACATCTCTAGAGGCATTCTTTGTGCGCTTCGAAAGATATTTGTTCCAAATAATATCAGCTGTAACATAGCCCTGCACCGCATAAGTAACCCAAGTGGTAATGGCGAAAGTAATTTTTGTGACCTGAGCTAATCTGTAGTAAAATTGATAATTAATTTAGTTTTTCATACAAGTAATATAATAATTCCAAAAATAAATATACAGGGTAATTCCCCACACCAAATGTGCTTTGAAATGGGCTTTAATAGTAGACTGTCACATACACCTTTGAAAGACGTTTTTCAGACAAGTTTTATATTGTGCCACAAATAGAATTAACTATCTCTAATTTTCCAGTCACTACAAATGGAAATTTGTATAAGACATAAAGTATAGGGTTTTCCAAACAGAGGTGTTATTTTCGTATTCAAAGAAGAATGCTATTTTTTATAATGATTGGATGTTTATTTCATTATAAAGACGTAGGTATGCCGTTCAAATAACATCAGACAAATGACCACTACGGCCACGCTTACAGGACAATATTCTTTTCATGAAATTTTCCATAGCCGAATTGCAAAGTGGCTGCCCTATGTCCTCGATTGCCTCACCAATTCCATCTTCAAGGTCTTGAATCGACCCTGGGCTGTTGGCGGAGACCTTCTCTTTCACGTGGCCTCAATGAAAAAAGTCGCAAGGTGTTAAATCACAAGAAGATAACTCGGTCCGGAAACTTTTCCCGTAAAAGATCAATGGTTTCGATGCTTGTGTGGCACGTAGCGCCGTCTTGTTGAAAATAAACGTGGTCTAGATCAATACCATCCAATTCCGGCTATAAAAAATCGTTAATCATCGCTCGATAGCGCAATCCATTCACCAATAACACCTGTTATTGGAAAACCCTATATTTAGACACTGCCGGCTGTGGATTGGCCGCTGTTAAAAAAAATTCATATCCACATTGGGAATCACATTACCATGTAAGAGGTTGTGGTATGTGTTATTTGGGAGCCAAAAATCCATTATTGCCGAGTTATAGCAGTTCTCAGTTTTTTGTACTCCTCACACTCTGATTAAAATTTAGTCATTGTGAAAAAATTTTTAAATTCTATATAAAATCTATATAAGAAAGATACGATCAAAATTGGGAGTTTTTTTCGTTAAATTCCGAACTTAATACAATTACTAAAAAATATGTAGCAAAGTCGGAACAAGACATTTTTTCTGGTTTCTTGATATAGTTATGTATGTATATTAGAATGACCTAAAAAAGAAAAAAAAATATCTTAATGCTATGATTTGTTCTATGATCAATAAATTAGTCCTTATATTTTTATTAAAAAAAATTGTAATAAAAAGGTATTTTAATAAAAAAATAAACATATGCAACTTGTTTTTATAGGAACCCTGAAATGTTGCAAATAATATTTTTTTAGTTTTGTACAACTTTTTGATATTTGTGAAAATAAATTAAAAGAGAAAACTTCTTTTCCCCACACAAATTCATTTTCGCTCTATAGATCTTACTTTTTTTAATAATCAATTTAAGTTTCGTGAAATATGTGCTTATTTATGGATACTTTTAAAACATTTGTCATTAAAAGTTTAAAAATTAAAAACCAAAATTGTTAAGTCTAAACTGATAATACAAACAAAGGGTGGTTAAATTTCAGGGGCCGATGCTGAATGTGAACCTCACCTAAACGTCAACGACCCCGTTAGACTTCTTTCTTTGGGGTTATTTGAAAGAAAAGGTGTACGTCGATAAGCCAGCAAAAATTGAAGAGCTAAAAGATGAGATAATTCGGCACATTAGCGGCATAGAACCTCAATTATGCCTCAGCGTCATCGAAAATTTGGACCATCGGATGGAGGTGTGCCGCCGAGGCCGCGGCGGCCATTTGGCCGATATTTTGTTCCATACGTAATTGAGCCATACCAATATTATCATAATAAAGAGAAATGATAATAATATCCTAAAAAAATTGTATTTTATTCAAAATCAACACCGGCTCTTGAAACTTAACCACCCTTTATTTGTATTATCAGTTTAGACTTGGTTGGCATTTTCATTTAGCGTGTAGTGTCTCGATTGTAAACTTACGGGTATCAATAACAACTTAGGCAAATATACAAAGTATTGAAACCTTTGAGGTGCCGTTCTAGTCCGCTATGCTTAAAAAGAAAACTTAGGCTAGCGACTTTAGGCCTCCTTTATTAGACTATATCACGCAGTCCAAAGAACAACGGACCAGTAAGAAAAAACGAGAAAAGGCAATGTAGGATTGTTGTAATGATAATAGATAATGTCAAGATCGTTGGATCGTGCAGCTAGCAGTCCTTAAATATATCACGTAATTCCGTGGAAGAGCTCTAGAAAGATTCAACAAGTCAACGTCATTCTATGAAGAAACATAGAGCAAAGATGTATTTTAGTATCGACATATTTTTCGTATTCAAAAAAATTTAAGAAGAAGTATGAAGAAGGCAAAGTTCTGACTTAATTTTATGTGAATTTTACACTTTGGGTTTCTTGCGGGGCTAGTTTACAATACAATTTCAGTGGAAATAATGGTAAGTATCTGAACTAAGCTGTAGGCTGCGGACATGTAAATGCCTTTAAACTCTGGCAAACAATTTGAATAAGATTTTTGATTAAAGTGAACAACACTTATACCTTTTTAAAAAGCTATTGGAAACTTGAAGTTTACTGGAACTTATCTTATCTTCAAACCACTCGAATTTATCAACGATTCCGCTAATATCAGAGTCAGAGCAGTTAGTGATCCCTTCGAGTGTCCTGCTTCTGTATGTACACACGAAAAAACGGCGAAGACATTTGCTTACTTTTTTCGTTTTAAAGCTACGCAACCACTGTTGATTTAATACCATGTAGCCTCCACCACTTGCTTGGTTAAAGTAAATTTTTCTCTTGGATACTCAAAAGAGGACAACCCAATTAGTTCTGAATTCTTGAATTCCTTGAAAGACAGGCACCGGCTCTAACCAATTCGTCAACGTTTCTCTCCACATACCATGTTTCTAAGACTCGACACCCAAATGAGTGAGAAGTCGATTAAGCTCAATATAAACTATAAAAAATAGAATTTAAAATAAGAACCTGGCCAGGCAAGGATTTATCCCAGAACTATTTTGCTTTCCCAAAAAAACACCATTTTTGTACCCCTTTGAAATTTATTCTTAGTACTCTACAAACTCTCTCAATCCCCAGTATTTCTGTCATTAAGAAGCCCTCCGAGTTTGGTAGTTGAATCGACAGTAATATCTCCTAAAGAATACCTCTACCCCTTTGCCATTTTGGCACCATCGGTGTATGTATATGGACGTGGAATCCTTATCCCATAATGTTAGAGAGGAGAGGAGCTTCAACCCCTTCATGAAGCAAACTTCTTCTGAAAGTTAATGATCATTGAATCTACGTATGCAATATCCTAACTACATATTTGAGTCTGATTGTACTTATAGAATAGGTTGCAATTTCACGAATGTGGATTTCTATGGGCGGGACAAAGTTCAGCGCGTCTATTTGACATTAGTTTGTACCAGCCATAACCCTTATATCAACTAACTTTGTATAGCTTGTGACATCTTAACTCCCCAGCTTCCAAAAAAGTACTCATTGGACGTGTAGTATATTAGGTACGCCTTCTTTACGAATTGTCAACAATTGTCTGGAGCCAGTAAAAATTTCTCAAGGAATTCAGTGATCGTAAAAGAGCAAATAAGCACGGTGAACCGGATGGTACGAAACTGAATAATAAGATTGGTCAGCGCACTCTCCGGAAGGCTCAAGCTCATTTTACCGAACCACTGAAGTGCGTTCTAAGCGGAAGTAACTCCTAAATATAAGCAGTTGCTCACTTTTGTAGCATCTATGAAGGAAGTAAACATTAAACCGAGACTTAAGTACTAATCAAGGTCATGGGCTAGCTCATGGTGCGAAAGAGACTAGTAGAAAAATGCTTTGGCATCAACTTGTAAGGTCGCGAGTTACTTCAGGCCACAGCACTTTTGCGGCAGCTGTCTGGAAGTTGAAGTGGAATCATCCCAGTACCTTTTCCTCAGCTATCCTGCTTTCGCGAGTGTAAAATTAAGGCATCTGGGTTTTCCCTGAATTTCAACAGCAGCGCAAAGTGGTTAACGCAGCCGTAAATTGTCATGACTGGGTATTTATTCTCCTTCGTCCCATTTGGTATCAGAATGGACGATTTTAATTCTCGTCTAAGTAAGTCCTCTCATCATCAAGGGCATCTACATAACCTAACCAAACCTATTGGGATTCTGCTACTACTTTATCGTCGGCATATATGTAGGTATGTACTCTACTTTTATTTCAGCACGATTTCTTCCGCGCTGTAAAGTTTTGACAATCCCAATTTTTCAACCAATAGCCCCTGTATATTATTAAAAAAAAAATTAAGAAATAAAAAAATACATCTAAAATGTTTTACAAATTAAGGCAAAATACCATTAATGCATATCTGCATACGTATCTTGTTGTTAGCAACTTACACTTCCTGTTGAGGTATGTTCAAGGTCACACTACCTAAAGCCTCTTCGCCGTACTTCCAGTAACCAAAGAAGCCTAACAGAGCATATAAAACAAGAACGATTGTTATGCCGATGTTCAATATTCCGAAGGGCTTCACAAAATTCTTCGGTTTTTCCATATTTTCCTCCAAGGCAAGAATCTATTTAAAGATATTTATAAGCGCAATTTTATTATTTTATAATCTATCACAGTTTACTAACCACTCCGACAGCTTCAATGGCAAATAATACCGTACCAAAATATATTGGTAACCTAGAAATTTCCTGAAAGGGCTTGCGTGTGGAAATCGGTGGCAAACTTTCAAAGATATAGTACAGCACAATACAGAAGCCTGAAATTGGAATATTTATACTGCGTGTAGGCCTCTACAATACACTCACCTCCCAGGAGCATTATATTGGCAACTAATGAAAAAGGTGCCAACATCTTAAGATTTCTTATGCTGTATATAAGAAAGAGTGGAATTAAAACGAAACACATATGCAATCGTACATCCAAAACAATTAGGTTTTCATCCACAACCTGCTTGATGTTCTCTGCTATGAACACCACATACACACAACAAATGCCAAAGTGATAAAAAGCTAAAAATCCATCAACAAATGGGCTGCAGTTAAAAATTATGAAATTTCTTTAAAAAATGTCCCAATAATAGTGTAGAAAACATACATACGTTGTTATTGGTACGACAAATCTAAAAGCTGGTGGACCATCCTGAAAACCAATTCTCATTGCCTCAGAAAATGTCAAATAAGGTACACGCTTACGCTTACACAGCTCATACATTGAATTTATCTGAAATTAATCGAGAGAACATTGAACTGATTTATACATAAATACACATCAAATATATTATACAAATATGGCGCAATATTAATCACCCTATCGGAAGATTTATAATTTTTGCAAATTACGACGTACGTCAATCATATTTGACACTTGTGAACTAGACAGCTGCAGTATATAGTGCCTGCCGGAGGCAAACATGGAGCGCATAAAGGTCAAAATAAATATTTCCATCACTCGAATTCATATTTTATTATTTGTTAAAAAATTTATTCAAAAACAAAATTATAATGTAATATATAAAGTGCAATTATTTCACTTGCTGCGTTGTATTTTTCTATCTGGCGATGTTGAGTATTTTCTTCCATATTAGAGAAATATGTGGAGTAGGCGTTAAATGGAGAAAATGAATAGCCCGCAGCCGAAAAAAATCCCAAAAATCAGTGAGATTTATGATCTACTTGCAACTTGCATTTTATTATACCAAAATTCATTGATCCACATATGATAATCGCAACGACGATATGAAATTAGATAGTGTACAAGACCACTTAGTTTGCCAACGGCATCATCTTATAAATACAATATGTCCTAATTCAAAAAATCTTCCACAAAGAAATGATCACTCGATTGCTCAAAAGTTTCCCCCATGGATTGTACGTCGCAATTAGTCCTGAGTGAGTTCGTAGCTTACTCCTCCTCAGTCTGAGAAGGAATTTTGCTACCAGCCAGTCAGGTCTTTTCAGGAAAAACATTGTCGCGGGCAAGTATGCAGCCGCAATTTTGATCTCCAGGTTTAGTCCCCTCTAACTATTGTTTAATGTTTAATGATGTGGCCTAAGAACGCGGGGGTAAAGGATTTGAGTTGAATGAAGAAATCATCAATGAAACAATAGCCCTTTCCCAGACACAATTGACGACTTCGATAAATGAAAGGAAAATTGATTGAAGTGTATCGAGCTAAAATGAGGGAATTTTTAAAAATTAATTTTGTTTTTGCCCAGTAGAGTATTGCCCATTTTAACTTTCAGGGACTTATCGACCAACAGTCTGATTTATAATAAAAGCTATCAGATTTTGGAGCTTATGAGAAAAGGAAAGCTTTGATAGCAGCAAAAATTACAACTTTGCAGTCAGAAAACCTTCTGTCTGACTTTCGCCTCACACAAAATCCTTTATATTACATATATAATATATAGTATGTATATCAACCCTTTTAATATACAGTTATGTGAAAAATAATAGGGGCAGTGTTTAAAGGATTTATTTTTTCTTAAACGGTAGAAAAAAGATTAATAACAAAATTTTTGCTATTCCTATAATATATATTATTTTTTTTTTTTTTTTTGCGATTTTATATGAATTTATATAGTTTAACGTGTGAAAAAAATAAGGACACTTCATGAAATCTTAAAGCTATAAATAACTTAAGTCAAACTAAATAGATATTTTAACTGGATATTGTTGCATAAAGCCTCAGTGCCATATTAGTACTTTGTTGCGGATCATTTGTTATCCAGAACAGCAGCACATCTTCTAGGCATTGAGTCGACCAAATTTTGACAAACATGTACTGGTATTGCGTTCCACGCATCCTGAATAAGATTCCAAAGCTGGTCGCAACTTGATGGACACTCTCCCCTGATTGCCCTCTTAACTTCGCTCCACAAATTTTCTATGGGGTTCAAATCAGGGGATTGTGCTGGCCATTCTAAAACATTGATTTTGTTGTCCTGGAACCACTTCTTTGTGGATTTTGCCGTATGTTTTGGGTCATTATCCTGCTGGAAGACCCATATGAGTGGCATATTTTCTTTGGCATACGGCAGCATTGTATTTTTCAAAATTTCAATGTAATCAGCCGATTTCATTATGTTCTGGATGCGATATAGAGGACCCACACCATAATAAGAGAATGACCCCCATACCATGATGCTACCACCACCGTGTTTGACCGTCTTTAAAGTATATTTTGTATTGAATTCTTGATGGATAGACCTTCTTACATGGTGGACACCTCTATCAGAAGAAAAAAAGTTTACTTTTGTTTCATCGGACCACAGAATGTTACCCCAATTTTTCTTCAGGCCAATTGATATGAGTTTTAGCAAATTGTAATCTTTGTTTTATGTTCTTTTTGGATAACAATGGCACTTTTCTCGCACTACGGGCTCTCAATTCCTCACCGATGAGTGTTTTTCGAATCGTTGATGTGTCAACGTCAATGTTTAAATCATTTTTTATTCGTTTAGATGTGATAAATGGATCTTTTTTTACGCATCGTATAATACTTATTTTTATATATTAGTAGGTGTAATTTTTGGTTTTCTACCACGGGTTTCATCCTTGGGAATCCATTTAATAGCATTTTCGACCATCGTTTTTGAAATACCGAGCATTTGTGCAATTTTTCTGTACGAATTTCCGCTTTTACTTAAATTTTTAATATTATTTCTGGTAGCGTGGTCGCAGTGTGAAATTCTACCCATATTTTCCTAAAAAGTTACAAAATTGAAATTTATTTAGCAATTAATGTGAAGCTGTGAATTTTATTTTACGCACTTACTTAAAAAAAAAACAAGTCTCTCTAATTTTTAGTATTGTATTTTTACCAAAACGAAAAACTGTCCTTATTATTTTTCACAGCAGAAATCGCGCACTTCTTAAAGAAAATAATTTGTTATCTAAACAAAAGAAAAAGACACACAAATTGTAACGGGATTTCTCAATGTCGTTTACAAGCTTTGCTATACAATTCTCTTTTAGCGCAAATTCTTTCATTTTACATGAATTCGTAAGCACAAAAAACGGTGAATACAACTGTCCTTATTATTTTTCACATAACTGTAAGTAATTACATAATTCATAAAAAGAATATCTTACCAAAATGTGCAAACAGTGAAGCGCTATCCCACCGATGATCAGTGTAAATATGGGTCCATTGATATAACCAGCATTTGCGAATGCACTTGGCATAGCCAAAACACCCGAACCTATGGAGGCCTTCAGGAAGTGTGCAAAAGTCTGCATATTTCTACAATTGAATATACAAGTATGTATGTAGTTTCAGAGCTCAATCTGTATCGTCTTTAAGCACATATTTCATTACATACGTAGTGGGTTTTTTTACTTTTCGATGTAGATGCGGATCATAGTCATCAATTTGTTTATGCGCGTTTTGTTCATTTGTCCCTTTCGTTTCCGGAAACCCATTGAAGTTAGATTCTGATTTCGATATATTTTGAGAACTGGTGCAAAATAAAAGAAGAAAATACTGATTATAAATACATAAACAAATTATGGCAAATAACTATGAACATGAAATTAAAAGATCGATATCCCGGCTGTCGGACTGCCTACTAAATAGTTAGTCTATTTATCCACGTATCCGTGGATTGGATTGAATGAAATCTGCACGCACTGCAATGTACTATAAGCTGAGCGTATGAGTGCAGAAAGGACCGCGTTAGCTTCGTTATTCGTGCGAGTTATTTAGTCCCGATGTCACAGTGGGTGGGTGAAAAATGTGCGTTCGCAATCGAAGCGTATTTCAAAAACAATGTTTTGTGCGCAAATGCTCATCGTAGATTTTGTTCACGTTATTTCATGTTTAGGTGCTGTCCCAAGTGAAGATTTGATTCGATTAGGCGTCCGAAGTTTTCGGGCAACAAGTTCGTTAGCAAACAGTTCGCGGCCGGAGCCTAGCTGGACTTCGAAAACAATTGAAAATATTGAACTCGTAGCTAGCAGTTTACATGATAATCCGCGTCAGTTCGTGCGCAAGAGAGCGGCTGCCGGCTGCCCTAGGACTTCCAAAAACTACTGCGCATGAAGGATCCTAAATGCTTTCAGTATTTCAAAATTTAAATCGCCTAACGATTACAATTTGCATAAACATTTCTGCGAGATAATAGTTGAGCGATTTCGTACGGTAGTTAGTTAGGTTTGGCAGCCACATCGCACATAGAAACAACGATGCCACTTAGACCACGAAATGGGTTCTAAAATATATAGATTATCTATATTCGTTCAGAAGTAGGATTTTAAAAATCGGTTCCGGCTTCTGGCTAGAGCTGGGCATGTGCAAAAAAGGTGTTGAATTGTTTCCAGCTCGACAGAAATCATGCGTGTAAACGCCTAATCTCTTTACATGATTTCCTATGAGACAATTTTCTGTGAGGGCCCCTACTAAGGTCCTGATTTGAAGTCTATTCAGTTTTATAATACTCTTGGAGAGACGTAAATTTAGCCTTGGCCATTTTTGCCTAGCAATTTCACAGGTGTTAACGTCAATCCATCTTTGATTTGCAGAACAGATTAATGCGTCCTTAATGAGAAGCTTACAAGTTGCGAGAGGTATCTCCATAAAATTACTTATGTCTGGCATACAGGTGCCTTCTCTTGCAAGTTGGTCTGCCCTACAGTTCCCTGGTATATCTCTGTGGCCTGGAATCCAACATAAGATTATACCTACGATATTGTTTGGCCATCTTATTTAGAGATTGGCGACAAGGTAAGACACTCCTTGATGTTGTTTGGAATGCATCCAGGGCTCGTAGGGCAGCTTGGCTGTCTGATAGAATCCAGATATCCGTTGATGATATTCTGTTTATCTTTAACCATTTTAAGGCTTCATGAATAGCGTTTATTTCCGCTTGAAAAACACTACAGTGATCCGGTAGTTTAAAGGATTCACTAATAGGAAGCTCTTCGCAAAATAACCCTGATCCTACACCGGTGTCCATTTTAGATCCGTCCGTGTAGATCTTAACGGGTGTGTTGGGTGTTGGATCTTCTTCGAACCATTCCAGTCTAGAAGGGATTTTCATTAGGAAATTCCTTTCGAAGCAAAGAATGGGAGGGTGATAATCACAGCCACTGAGTATATCCGTGTAGGAGTCTAAGATGGTTGAATGTCCATGTGTGACAGTCCTCCATTGTGAGCTCGCTTTGAGCCTTAAAGCGGAGCAGGCCGCTGAGTATTTGCAGAAAAGATCTAAGGGTTGCAGATGTAGTATAATGACGCCACATATTGCTAATTCCGCTGATCTCTGCACCTTATTCAATAAATTAGAATAGGTTTTTTTTCTGCATAGCACACCACCAGACAAGATTTCCATATAGAAGAATGGGTCTGACGACAGCAGTTTAAAGCCAATGAGCAATCTGAGGTTTAATTCCCCAGGTCTTACCTAAAGCTCTCTTACAGGCATAAAAAGCTAGGTTTGCTTTCCTGACTCTTTCTAAGACGTTTGACTTCCAAGTCAGTTTTCTATCTATGTTTAGTCCCAAGTACTTGGTTTCTTCCGAAATCACAAGAGCTTCCCGCTTGAGCATAATTGGACTTAGCTGAGGGATTTTGTGTTTCCTAGTGAACAATATGAGTTGTGTTTTGTCTGGGTTGACTCCTAGACCACACTTTGCTGCCCACCTAGAAAGTATGTCTAGAGCATTTTGTATTAGGTCTCTTAATGTAGATACAAATTTACCAGAGACATCAATAACAACATCATCGGCGTAAGTATTAACAGAAGTTTATTACAACTGCGTTCCATAAAAACGCTGAGAGGACTCCACCTTGCGGTGTACCTCTACTTACCAATCTCCTGAGCATCGATTCTCCTAATTTCGCTTCAATGATTCTGCTATTTAGCATTTTGTCAATGAAGTCTACCAAGCCCGGTTCTACAACAAGAATAGTGAGTGCCCCCCCTCAACATTTTTAAAGGCCCCTTCAATATCAAGGAAAGCGGCTAAAGTAAATTCCTGTTTGTGCAGTGAATTCTCTGCCGTGTAAATAAGGTTTTGTAGAGCTGTCCCTACCGATTTCCATTTCGTGTAGGCATGTTGTGACGTAAAGATAAGATTTCTATCTATAGATAGGCTTAAGTGAAATTCTATCAATCTCTCCAAAGTTTTCAATAGGGAAGAAGAAAGAGATATCGGTCTTAAGTCTTTTGGATGGGTATGTGAGTTTCTACCAGCTTTTGGAATGAAAACAATTTTGACTTGTCTCCACTTAAGAGTGGAGTACATGACCGTAAAGAAACCAGCCTTTGAAGATTTCTAGCAGCCAGTGTGCTAGATATCCGGCAGCCTTTTGCAGTTCCACTGGGTAAATACCATCTGGACCCGGTGATTTAAAGGGTTTGAAACTTTCAATCGCCCATAAGAGCCGATGCTCAGATATAGCGTCTATTCTGACTTCACGACAGTGTATTGTATCTTCCATGTCATGCCCAGTAATGTCTGAGCAGCCTGGAAAATGAGTGTCGGGTAAAAGTTCTGAAGACTATTCACTGGTAGTTGTGAAAGTGGCATCACTTTTTTGTAGCAGTTCTCAATTTTGAGGACTTCCCGCTAAGATCTTATGAAGTGTGGAGGTCTCAGTTGCCCCTCAACCTCTTCACAAAAGGATTTCCAAGATTGCCTTTGGGCATTTCTGATTTCCTTCTTGTACGGTAAATACTATTGTATATTTTGGAGTGACGAAACCTATTTTCATTTAAATGGAAGTGTAAATAAACAAAATTGTCGTATTGGTCACCTAAAGGAGAGAGCCCACTATTAAAACATAAGCAGCCACTTCCCAATCCTAAACTGACGGTTTGATGTGCTTCGTCAAGTAGTAGTATAGCGGGACCATATTTGTTTAAAACGTTGAGGGCAAGCAATTATAGATAGTGACTCTTACTGATGCCTGCTGAACAATTATTTACTACCAATAATGAGCGTTATTTTCCCCCTAAGAAACTGTTAAGCATTCTCGATGGCATATCTTGGCAACCCAGGTCAGCCGATCTTACCTCTATTAAATTTCTTCTGGGGGGGTGCGTCAAAAGTAAAGTTTATGAAGCAAGCCCAGTGACCATCTCAGCACTAAAAGAAAATATCATTCGCGAGGTTAATGGCATCCCGATATCACTTCCTAACGGATGACATGGACCACAGAGGCTAGATTCCAAGAGATCCGACCTAACAGTCAGCATTTTTAAAGCTCGCAAGCCATTTAGTCTCACGCTCTCGTTTCCTTTGTTTGTTTTGGTTTTGTTTCCGTTTTTTTATTCAAATAAATTAGAAGTCGAAAATACTTTTGCAAATATTTAATTCTTATATGCTGTAAAAGCGTGTAAAATTCATTTAATAACAGGATAATATTCAGATCTTAGTTCTAGAATATTAATTTCGCGTAAACGAGTATGTCCGAGTATATTTAAATTACAAATAATTGAAAGTTAAACGCAAGTAGCGCCGAGCTGTTTTGCCAGATCTTTATTCTAAAGAATGGACCCTCCAACTTTTACTACAAGGAACCGAATCAGTGTCGAGTAATGCCAGTGGATTTATTCAAACGGCTAGAACATAATATCCGAATTTTTTTTTAATTTTTTTATTGCACACATATTTATTGCACCATAGGTATTTTTATTTGTTTATTCTTACAGTGACTCATATTCGTATTAAGGCAATCTTAATTTTAGTTTTACTTCCTTCTCTCTCTTCTCCAAGCATTGCTCATAACAACTTTTTACTCGATTTACCGAAAATTTTTTGCATGCAAAATTAAAGTTTCGTTGTTGTACGATAAGAACATAAATATTCGTATAAATACATCTATTTTAGACATATTTAGAGAACTTTTAATAATAAACTGGTGCTCCATTTTCATTCATAACTTCAAAAATACGTTTTGACATTGATTTCACTAAATTTTGCAGCAAATACGGTCCAAATCTTCCCAAGCTTCCTCAATGGCCAATTTGAGCTGAAGTAAAGTCTTATACTGGTGTACTTGCGCTTTATGTTATAGAAAAAATTTTGCACGACATGCACCTCCAGAGGTTCTGGACCGGATTCAAATCGGGACTGCATGCAGACCACTTCATAAGCGGTATTTTGTGCTCTTCAAACAATTTCAAAGATTCTATAGAAACGTGAATGTCAGCGTTATCTTGTTGGGAAATGCTGTCTCCCCCCATTTTATCACCCAAAAATCAAATGACCGCATCGTCCAATAATTCCGTGGATAGAATTGATCTTGTTCGGCACACAACAAATATTATATTTGCTTTTCCTCTTGATGAATGATGATGCATGTGTTTTCGAGCGAAGTCTAAGAGCTCGTGTCTGTGATGCGATTTCGACACAGCCTTGCACATAGGACCTTTTCAGAATTAAACAGCATATTATTAAAATAATTTTGCACTTGATTGTTAAAAAAAAACTTCCTAATTATCAGTTTAACGCAAAAATTGTGTTATGTTTTTATTGACTTCAGTGTTTTCGACTTATTTATTCAGGTGCTTTTAAACGAATATGTTCTTATATTTATTATGATATATTTATTATATGTGTCACTGTATATTCAAAATCAATCTCACGTAAAAATTTGTTTCTTACATGACATTTGTATGCTCTCTGACGAAAGACCTTAATGTTAAAATGTGTATAAGGCAAAACAAATCTATTAATCTATTATTTAATATTGAATGAAATAATTACAAATTGTTTTCTGACTTATTGAAAGAAGTTGGAATGGTTACAGTGATTTAAATATAATATAAAAAAAGTGGAATAACATGTAACAAGTTAGCAGTGCTGAGAATTTAAAGCACTTATAATGCGAGCAAAAATAAAATAAAAAACAAATCGTGGCCGTTGCGTTCCAACTTACTATATTTTTATTATTGTAAAGAGATAGACATCGTGTAGCCGAATAGGTTGGTACGGGACTACAATTCGGAAGTGCCTGGGTTCGAAGCTCCTAGCATGAAACACCAAATAATAGAAAACGATTTTTCGAATTGCGGTCGTTCCTCAGCAGGCAATAGCAAACCTCCGACTGTAACATACATATTTCTGTCATGAAAAAGCTCCGCATAAAAAAACTATAGGTGTCACCATTTGTGGAAAAACAACAAGGCACACACCACAAATATGAGGAAGAACTTGGCAAGCCACCCCAACAAAAGATGTAAGCGTCTGTAAGGTTTGGCAGTACAGTAAGATTTCTCGAACCATCATGAATCGTTTTACGTCAAATCAACGCTCTCAAATATATGTATGTATGTTTAATACTTAGGTGGAACAACACATCTAAGTAGACAATGTGGGTATATGAATCCAATGTTACCATTGTGATCGATTTTGAAAATCAAACTCAGTTGATTCAGCGAAATTCATTCATTGAAATTGGGAGTCCCTCAGAAACACATAATGGCGAGCTATGCAAACGAATATTCATCTATACTCATAAAATATAAAATTAACTCAAAACGTGAAGCGACTTCTTTATTTGAAATACCGAAATGTGCTCCAGTTGCTGCCTACCCAAGATATGCTACGTCTACATTGAAAGCCGCTGCAAAAGGGTGGAGAACCTTAAATATAGTGTTTATGACATTTTAATTTTTTTAGAGCTGAAACCTGAACCATAATATGTAATTAGAAATTAATCAGAAATTGAAGGGTGGTCTCGGTTATTAAAAATAATTCAAATATCAAATGTCTAGATCATTTGCTCTTGTATGCTCTCAACTTCCTGATGGTGCTATGTGACCAGCACTGCGTATACGTAAAAAAAAATTGCTGCTGTAGCATATAAAGCTTTTGATTTAAAAAAACATGAAAATAAACAACAAAAGAGGCTTACGATCAATTTGAATTTTAACTCGTTGTAAAGGGAAAAGATCATATCTTAAATTCCGAAAACGTAACACAATGACGACCTTTCGCCCGATCTTCGTGTGCAGTAAGCAAATGTCATTCGGGTACACCACTTTGATCCAAGTTCCCGGAATAAAAAATACTGTGATTAACATTACTACTACAATTTCATTGCCAATGCCTGGCATTTGAGAAAACTTCATTGTCTTGAGTAAATATACCTATGCACGTGTTTTCGATTTTTTTACAGTTTTAAATATGGATTTGAATTTGCAATAACGGCTTTGTATTAAATTTTGGGTTAAAAAAGGATTCACTGGTGCCAAAACCATAGAAATATTGGGAAACTGTTTCGGTAATGATACTCCGTTTACAGATGCGATACAGCCGTTTACTAATGGCAGGAACGCTTCAGAAGAGATCGTGAGTCTATTGAGGATGTCGAACGTAGTGGCCGGCGACATCGAAAATTGCAATAAAATGAAGGAAAAGTTGATTAATCATCGCAAATTAACCATCAGAGAGCTGGCAGAGGGACTAGAATATTGATTATGGATCCATTCAGAACATTGTAGTTATAGATTTGGGTTGATATTGCGTTGATGTCTCCAAATACATGATTTCCAACGCTGCATCTGACCCAACATTCATCAAACGCATCAATACCGTGGACGAGATGTGCGTTTATGAGGACCACACGCCATCCATACATCAGACGACTAAGAAAGCGATGCTCACGGTTTTTAAGGATTACAACGGTATTGTATCCCATGAATTTTTGACAAAGGATTAGACATTTAAAAAGGACTCTTATTTGCGCGCAATGGAAAGAAAGAAAGGATTTGCGGGGAAACAACTCGTGGATTTTGACCAATGATAATGCGCCGTCTCACAGTGCCATCATTAACAAGAATGGAACTAATATAGTACCATCCAACAGCCATCGTCCATCCATCCTGCTCAGCTTGATATGACTCCCTGCAATTTTTTTCTATTTGTTGGTGTCAAAATGCCATTATAGTCAAAAGAAAGTAATGGAAAAATCGAAGACAGCTGTGATGGCTATACCGAAAATAAGTGGCATAAGTGCGTTACAGTTGTTTGGGAATACTTTGAAGGCGATAATATCACTTTTAAGGAATATACTTGTATTTTGAGTTTTCTGGATATAGGTATTCCGGGAACTATTTGATCATGAGACACGAAGCAAAGGTATAAAACCAATGTAAATATATCAAAATAGTATATAAGCACTAGATATAAAAAATAACTATTTTCACAACCGCCTTGACTAATTGTTTTAAAATTAATAATAATTATTATTAAAAATCGTCATTAATTCACTTCATTGAGGCCACTTATCTATCTTATCTTAATAATTTAATTCATATCCGCTTTAAAATCCAATAAAGATTAACTCGTGATTGAAAAAGTCTACTTTCAGGAACGAGAAATCTCTCCATTTTCAGCCCAATCACTTAGACCGATGAGTTTTCAATGGGAATAAGTATTTTATGATTTCCTCAGTCAATATTTATTTAAAATTTAATCAGCGCATGCCACAAATACTGGCATAACTTGTCTATGCTGTTATCTGAGTGATTTATATTGTATAATGTTTTTATCTACTTAGGTTATTGTTATATGTACCTACTAATGCTAGTAAATGGATAAAATCATTTAAAATTTTTATCTAAAGCACACGTAAGTACATACTATATGTATATCGTGCATGTCTACGCAGCAAAACATCACCAGTTCAATTATCGATAGCTTTATCAGTAATTTCGGATAAAGTTTCTTTGGGATCCTCAAATCGCCTAACCATAAGTAGATATCTGGAGCATATTAATTTAGAGTTTTGCCTACTATAGGTATAACAAAACGAACATCCTAAAGAGATTTAATTTTTCGCAAAAATTTGAAAAAAAATACAACAGGAGTCAGCAAAAACTGGGATCGGTTGGTAATATAGTGAAAAATCATTGCCCAAACTGATTGGAAGAGCGTAAGAATACGAGTACGTGTGAAATTAGTAGACACAATTAGGCAGTCAAGTCTCCTATAACGTAGCAATCGAATTTACTCTCACAATTTGGTTGAGATGGTCAAATCTTGTGTTCTATAATTTCTGGCCACCTTCTGTATTCTTTCCATCATGTTAGTCATGACAAAGGCTGTGTGGGAGAGTCCAACTTAAAGTTAAGTGAGTGTTTATACGTCTCTAGCGAGATAATATTTCACGTAATACTAGATTATATAACACATGAGCTGAAAAATCCGGGGCTAATAAAGAAAGCAGGTTCTTTTTGTTCAATATTAGGTTTAATCATCAACGTAATTTCCATCAAGATCAACACAATCATTCTAGCGCCGCTCTTACATTTCAATACCACTTTTGTAGAACGATTTATCTTTTAGCTCAACATTGGCCTCCGTTTAGGCGATAACCTCTTCATTCGAGCGAAATTTCCCACCGGCGAGCACTTTTTTATTTCTGCGAACAGCCAGTAGTCCCTGGGAGCCAAATCTGGCGAATACGGTGTATGTGCGAGCAATTCTTAGTCAAATGGCTGTCTTTTTAAGGTTAGCACTAACTGAAAAAGGGGTTAATGTAATAAAACTAGTGCCATCCATGTGTTAGGCCCGGGAATTTTAGGCCCATGTGCTATATTATGTATAATGTAAACAAAGCACTTAAATGTTATTCACTTCACAACAAAACAGTATCTAACGTGACATTGGTGGTATTTTTCACTCATTCACAAAGTAACGTGCGCGTCAAGTTGTCCTACAGTTTTATGCTAACTCCGAATGTCAGATAGTTTTATGAAAAGCTTTTTCCTGGCAGAAATACACCTAGAAATTTACCATTTCCAGCCAAGGGGCGAGCTGCAAAAATTTTAACATTAAACGACTCAATGTATGTACGTGAAAGAAGTTAATAAAAGGTTAGTTGTATTGACATTTCTCGGTATTACAAAAGCGGTTCAATAAGTACCCGTGACTGATGGCGATCCTGAGGGTAAACAAATTTCTGACTGATTGATATGGATTTGGTAACTATTCGAGTAAGACGTGTTTCGTGATTTTCGCTAAGATGAAAGAAGAGCAGTTCGGTAATTCGCTTTTTGTTTTTGGATGGGAAAAAATGCGAAGAGATAAAAGCAAAAATGGATACTGTCTATAGGAGCGCTTCGTCATTTATGCCCACAGTTAGATATTGGTTCAACGAATTTAAACGTAGGCGAACATCCGTTGAGAAGACTCCCAGCAGATGTGGTTACCGAGGAAATCATTCAAAAAGTCCACGACATGATTCTCACTGATCGACGAACGAAAGTGCGCGAAGTAACATAGGCCATAGGTGTGTCGACCGGAATGGCAATTAATATTTTACATGAAAAGTTGGCGATGAAAAAATGTTCAGCCAGATGGGTGCCGCGATTGCTCACAAGTAACAACAAGCGGATGCGACGAAAGAGTGTTTGGAGTAATTTAAGCGAGATCCGAAATCTGGATTCATCATCACACACCAGAAACTAAGCAACAATCACAACAATAGATTTCTCCCGGAGAATCTGTTCCAAAGAAGACGAAGACAGTCCCATCGGCCAGAGGGTTATATTCATCCTCATGGATTTTTTAGAAAAAGGAAGGACGATCACTGGACAATACTACAGTGGGTTAAACACGCTTTCACAAAAAACTGAAGGAGAAACGCCCGCAGGCGAAAAAGAAGGTGCTGTTTCACCGCGACAATGCACCAGTATATTCATCCGGAGTTGTCGCCGACAAGCTGCATGAATTTCGTTATGAAATGCTGCCGCACCCACCGTATTCACCCGATCTGGCTCCCTGCGACTCTTCCTTGTTCCCCAACATGAAGAAATGGCTCGCGGGAAAAAGATTTAGTTCAAACGAGGAAGTCATCGCCAAGACAGAGGCGTATTTTGGAGAGTTCCACAAATCCTATTTTTTGGAGGAGTTAAACATGGCCGGAGCGTTGGGAGAAAAATATATCTTTCTTAAAGGACACTATGTTGAAAAATATAAGTTTTTGAAAAATGGTGTCTTCATTCCTAACACGGATACTTATTCAACTCCCCTCGTAAAATATATATTTGGAAAACCACCCACTAAAAAACACTTAAATAATTTCTGAAATAATAAAAAAAAATAATATATGTAAGTGGCAATCAAAATTTGCAAGAATCCAATGTTCAGAGTTAGTTTCGATTTGTATTTGAGTAATTATCTGATTTAGTATTTACCATCAGATTTTTAAGAGCGACCTGACAGAAGTTATACAAATTTTTGTATGCATATGTTATTTGTACATATAAATAAAAATATTTAAATTAAAACAAATATTATCTTAATTTGCATAAGTATATACGGGCAGGTTCCATAATACACTTCGGAGTGAATTCAATTGAAATTTTCTGGCAATTATATTCAATCGGAAGTGAATTGCAGAATCTACCCAATAGTCTCTTTTTTTAACTTACATCATTTTTTAGTAAATTTATGCACTTATTTACGCAAATAAGTTTCTTAAACTTCTTAATGCGAAATAATATTACACGATTTTGGTATTTCAAATACTCGTTATAAAAAATTCGTTTCAAATTTCTTGTACATATTTAGTACAATGATATAATTTTTTTTTCAAGCACTTGTTTTTTAACACACTTTTGATGTTTTCCTCTCACTTAAGTAAATATTTTGTTGATGATAACTATAAGAGTGAGTATTTAATTAATTTTAAAATAAATACAAATAATTTTTAACAAGTTCCTTATCTACGTATTTAATTAAACTCTTTAGATATTTTTGGTACAAAATGAAGAAAAATTTAGTAAAAATCCTTAAGAGAAGAAATGCGTGAATATTGCGTTTAACGATCAATTTGATCAAACCAACGACAACAGACTGAAATGCGAAAGTGAATTTAAGGCGTCAATGATGCTAACAAAAGCTTTTCTGCCACTCTGCGCAAATGAAGGTAAATACTTTGTTAAGGGGCTGTACTCACAATCTGTATGCAATAGTGTTTTTATTCATAGCAATTAAAAATTTATTGTTACTTCATTATAGTTGTAGTGATAAGAAATCCCACCATTAGACTAGTAAAATGTGTAAAACCAGGTCATATACTTGTATATAAGTTGGCTCGAAGGAAAGATCTATTATTGAAATAATAAACAGCATCAATAAAATACACAACATATACCAGTACATATACACATACACACGAGTGTATATATTGTATTAACTTTGGAGATATTTGTACAATGAAGGAAGCTTACTCTGGTTCGTAGAGCACTTTTTTTCTGGTAGCGTACTTTTGTTCTACGAGTACTAATATTCTTAGAAAAACTAATATCATGCATTTTCGCTCTTAGGAGTTCTGTTGAGGAACATATTTTTAAGTACATATGTTCTTAGTCTTACCATAAATTCTGTGACAAATTTTACAATGCAGATGGGAAGAACAAATTCGCAGAAACAATTCCGTTATTTTGGCATTGTCTACACATAAATTATATTCAGTTTCGTGACAAATTTCGCTTCTTAACAAGGGGGTGGGGAGCTAAGGAAAATCACATTGTAGTGATTGCATTACATAATTGTGGTAAAAGTGCAAGTGAGATTTACGAATTGCTGAAAAAACTTAATATAATATTTCGAGAATGTTTGTTTACCGCACGATCAATCGTTTTCCCCAAACGTCTAAAGTAACTGACAGAAAAAGAAGTTTTTTCGCGTAGTTCGAACCAGTGCAGTCATACCTAAAAGCCGTTCGAGAAAGCAGAAAATCTTGTCCAGGGAAATGAATGCATCGACCAGATCCATGTCAAGACTAATTAGATATGATCTCCACAAGAAAGCCCTCCGGCGCTCAACTGATCATCTTTTGACAACTTTTAGACTCGACAGAAGCAAGCAGTTTCTTCGGTGGCACGCGGTCAACGGCCATGAAAATATTCTTTTCACAGATAAGAACATTTTTACTGTTGAAGAAGTTTTTAACAAGCAAAACGATAATATGTTAAAACTTCAAAAGATGCCAAAAAATGTGTTCCTTAAAAATTACTTAAGAAAGTCATGATTTAAAAGTAATATTAATATCCTTATCCCACCAAAGACTTGCGAGTGTAATCCACACTGCTAACTCACAACTAGAGTTGGGTATTTCCCGAGAAAATCCCAATCTCGAGAATCGGGATTTCCCGAAATAACGAAAATTTCAATTCTCGAGATGCGGGATTTCCCGAAAATAATTTTTGAGATTTCTCGAGAATTCTCGAAAATTCGGGAAAAATTCCAAAAAATTAAAAAAAAAAATCTAAAACCAGTGTAAGAGCAATAAATTTCATAAAATATTATTTTTATTTATTTTTATTAAAGTATAAATTACATAAAAAAATATTTGAAAATATTACTTACTATCTCAATTATTGCAAACAAAAAAGTGAAACAAAAATAATTACAAAAAAATTCAAAACAAAAATAATTCAAGATTATACTTATTAAAATAGGGGAAAAAAGTGATTGTAAACATTATTTCCCAAAATGGTGTTTTATTATAAAAAACACAGACTGTCAATGGCTTCGTCTGACAATCGCGTACGCTTTTTGGACACAAAATTTGATCATGACACTGGCCCCATCACTTGTAATAGCCACGATGTCGGACTGTAGTTTTATATTGAAGTCTGAAAGCTTTGCATTTACGAGCTCATATACTTTTTCAGCGGGACATGATTCCTGAATGCGAACCAGACCAAGGTTGTCAGATTGTCCATCGCCATAATATATATGGATGTTCATGTAACGTTGGTTTCGCACGCTTGTCCACTCGTCGATGCTCAAGCTGAACTTACGCTGTGCAGATTTAAAATTTTCAATTTTGATCTTCAAATCGCTTTTTATTTTCGTGCAGTACTTCATAACCAAACCCAGAACAGCTTTGTGACACTTTGGAAGATGAAATCCTAAGCGGCTGATACTATTACGAATGAACTCACTTTTTGTTATCGCGTTTATTGGAATTCCATCTTTTGCAGCCATTTTCGCAACAATTTGTTCAAGCGATTCAGGCGAGGAAGAAGTATTGAAAAAGTTGTGAAGAGTTCGGGTCTTCTTGGCTGGTGGCTGTTCTTTTGGAGCCTCATGTTCCCTTCGCTTCATGTTGTGTATCCTCTCCATGTGACGGTGAAGTCCAGATGTTGACGATGACTTGCATGTAATGATTTTATTGCATTTCAAACATGTTGCTTCGTCGTCAAATCGCTTGAAAAGCTGCCACACTTGGTCGTATTCGTATTCTGAACTCATGATTTTTAATGCTAAAAATTCAAAATTTGTTTTAAATTTTGTTTTTTAAAGGAAGTAACTAACCGGTACTCACAGTCAACGATACATCGATTCAAAACTTAAAAATAAGTAATATTTGGACCACAAAATATTTTATTATACGGTGTACCGGTGTACTTAATCAGGTACCACAAAATGAAATGCACCCGCTCACTACAAAAAATAAATTTACAAACGTCGTCTGTGCAGTCTGCGAACAAATTGAAATTGCTTGACTATTTTCAAAGCATTTCTAATTGCTTAACTGCTGCTACATATAAGAAACACATAAAACTAAACTTCATTCGCTTGATATTACAGTGCTTTCCCTCGACATAGCATAACAACGCATCTAGCATTTACTCTGTAGTCACCCTAAAACAAAAAAAAAACAAACAAACAAACAAATGGAACAGTTATACTGTTGTGGCTTTTCGCATAGCAATTGAAACTATGGTGTGAATTGTATGTGATTCTGCGAATTAGTATGTAGTGTGCGATTCTTTGTAACATAATGGCCGTTACAGTTTGGTGTTTCGAGGTATTAATCGTATGTATGTGTATTCTTTTACTTTTGAAAGAATTGTTTTTTCTCTTGATATTTGACAACAAAAATTAAAAAAAAAATGGATTTCTCGAGAAATCTTGAAACATTCTCGAGATTCGGGATTTCCCGAAATGCTAAAAATTTCAATTCTCGAGATTCGGGATGGAAAAATATCGAGAATTTCTCGAGAATTCCCGTCGGGAAATTCCCGAAACCCAACTCTACTCACAACTGTTTCGCTTTTTGTGTTTTGCCGTTGATTACAGATAACAAATAATCGTCTTGCTTCTATAAGGTATCTCTTAGCATTTTAGGCAAATGTGAGTACACGTATTTAAATTAAAGTAAATTCTACACTTAAATGCTGCCCTACTTGTCTACAGGCATGTGGAGGATGTGCTCTATAAAATAATCTCTCTTTTGGAACGACATTAATACAATTTAACGGATCCTATTTCTAAAACAGAAGATTACTGTAAATAATATGTACATTTCGGAGTAAAGTAAAAAAGTATGCACGATGTAGCTAACCCAACCGACATGCCCTATATGAACATTTGCGTTCCGAATTTTTTTTTAAACTTAACTTGTTTTTATATTTTTAGCTATTCAATTGAAATAAAAGCAATTCTAACAGCTTATCATACATAGACACAGCCAAGAGAAGAGCTCTGCCGTGACGCAAATTCTACAGTTTCGTAAGCTGTGAGTCATTGACTGGTTTATGTCGAATACTGCTGTATTTAATATTCCCTTTAAATATTAGATGGGAAATCCAAACAAATGGTTAGTCCAATAAAAAGAAAACTTTGAATGTACATTAGGGGGCGCCACCAATTTTTACACCGGAACTATAAAATTTATTATATTTGAAGACTGTCGGAAAAATATAAGTTTTCGTGGGCTGGACCGACTTGGAAATACGTCCAGGAATCGAATTTTTGATAAATAAAATTAGTTTTCAAAACATCTTTTCTAAGAAATTCTCTCAAATTTTATAAGAATTTAAGCTCTGACGTCTGAATAATATATATGCAAGCATAATTTCTTTAAGCTCCTGTTGTTGCGTAGAGCCAGCACAAAATTATTAAAATCATTTCGATTGTGAACAAGTTGTTTTAAGGAGTTCCAAATAGAGTTTGCTTACGGATCTATTAACCGTATCTACCAGGCGTCACCAGGAGGTCTTTGGTCTTCGGCGGATCTTTGCACCTTGCGTATTCCACCACAGAGCAGCCCTGCAAACTTCGCCGGCATCTTTGCGCAAAGTGTGGCCTATCCAGCCAAATCGTCTGCGTTTGAGGATGAGCCCGATTGGGAGTTCGTTGGCCGAAATAAGCAAATTCTGGTTTCAAATAACTCAAGGCCACCAGATTCCCATAATTTTGCGTAAGCAAGCGTTGACGAAGAATTGTAGCCTTCGGATGGGAACGGATGTAAGCGACCAGAATTTGCAGCCATATACCAACACCGTTTTTACGTTGGAACTGAAGATTCGTAGCTTAGTTTTGACAAATATGGAATTTGAAACCCTAATGTTGCACAATTGTGAAAATGCTGCGCGACCTTTGTTAATACGATGGACGATGTCTTCAATCGTCCAGCCTGCTGGTGTGATTTTGCTTCCGAGGTAGCAAAATTCCGTCATACGATTGAACTCTCTCTGATTAACAATGTTTAAAAATTGTATTAACCGAATCCAAATTCATAATGAGATTTTTTATGCTATTTTTTTGATTTTTTCTGAAAGATAAACTGGGATAGTTTAGCCAACTCTTGTCCTATTTAGTCTTCTAAGCAGAGATGCTCAACAAATATAATGAACCGATTTAGTTTCCACAACGAGTAAGAAGAAGAGCTTTACAAAAAAATTTAATTTCATTTGAAGGCAGAATTAACGAAACGAAAATAAATTAACGAAAAAACGTTTATTTTGCTAACGCGAAGGTGTACATCGTTTACAGACGATGTCTTGCCTGTCTTCATATATATTCATAAACAAGCTGATCGCTTGTAGGACGAAACCAGTGCACTAAATTCAACATCGATTTGGCTTACGTTGAAAACGAATAATAACAATAAATTGAATCATTTTAGCAGAAATGTTTGCCCTTTTTCGGGGAACGTTAAACTTAACGATACGTGGCAACCTTGCTTGTAAGGTATCCCTGAAAGGGTATTTTCTCATCATTATTTTGATTCTGTTGATAAAATTTGTAAACATATTTAGGTTAGGGCGGTCGCCGGAGCCGAATGGGTTGCTGCGTGATTACCATTCGGAATTCACGTTGGTTTGAATCTCGGTGAAACCAAAATTAATAAAAAAACAACATTTTTCTAATAGCGGTCGCCCCTCGGCAGGCAATGGCAAACCTCTGAGTGTATTTCTGCCCTGAAAAAAGCTCCTCATAAAAAAAACTATCTGCCGTTCGGAGTCGGCTTGAAACTGTAGGTCCCTCCATTTGTGGAACAACATTAAGACGCACACCACAAATAGGAGGAGGAGCTCGGCCAAACACCCAAAAAGGGTGTACACGCCATTTATATTATATATATATATATATATATATATATATATTTAGGTCAACCTTTAAAGCTGGAATTCTTCTATCATTTGAGCGAATTTTTCGGAAAAAACTCAATTTAAAAACTAATTTTATATATCAAAAACAATAAATTTTTGGAGGTATAATACTTTTAAATTGGCCCAGCTTACATAAATCTTAATATTGTTCAGAAATATTTGAGCTTTAATCTTGGAATATAATATATTTTATAATTCCGATGGGAAGACAACCTGAGAGTGGTGCACCTTAATTAGCATGCATACTCGACTATAAAGCACATTAACAGGGTGGCGTTTTGGCATTGGAACTATCGACTTTTTTTTAATTTTCAGACTAAAATAACATCCGTAAAATATCCAAAAATTAGTTTGTTGTTAGAATTCAAAATATGTGTCCCTTTTCGCTTGATAAAATGACTGAAAATGAGCATTTGACCAAAAAATCATATTTTTAATTGGAGCTCATTTTTATCTCGATAGCTATATTAACCTGCGGAATTTTCGCATTTGGTAGTCGGAAAAGCCTCGCATAGACTTGGAGAAGTTAATGCCCTCAGTGCCAGTGACTGTTTGTGACACGTATTTTGATCGCGCGGCAATAAAAGGCCGTACTTTCGAAAATGACCAAGAGACCACCATTACATTCGATAGCGGCAAATGCGCCACATTTATAATTAATTTTTAAGCGTCGCAGGCATATATTTTTAATTTTTGAGATACCTACCTATCAAAATATAGAACACTCGTATATCGTGTAATAAACGATGGGGCATTGCTGCTCGAAAAAAGCATCCGAAGCATCCACAAAACTTCTGCTTTCTGCATATTAGAGCGAGTTATTGTACATCCATGACCAAAAAAATACCAATAAATGCATCAAGCTCAATGCTAGTCAGATCAATCCAAATTCTTTGTATGTGCTTAATTCCGTGTTCGAATGGGTTCACTTGCATATCGATTTGTTTCCGAAATGACAATAAATGAAATATTGGGTGTAAAAAATTTCTTGAATACCTCAATAGAAAAGGAAATTTTGATGCCTTAGCCCTGAGCGAAGTCGCTAAGTATCTTTACACCGAGCTCGATGTACAATATATTTTGTTGGCAGCCAAGTAACGTAGCGCCACGATAGCAAGCTTGGCAATGTGATCAATATTGGGCTAAATAACTCTTTGACGATTGGCATTTGATGATCAGGCACGAAGTTTAAAAGTAAAGTATGCAACTTACTTATGCAATCGAAAATTGTATTTTTCAATGATATTTTGATGCAGTGGATAAAACCAAGCTAATTCGCAGTTCATGCGAAAGAGCTATGCTAAGCCCGAACTGCCAACTAATAAGCCACCAAAGCAACAAAATTGTGAGTATTCCTATTGTTTCCTCAATTTGAGCTTTCGAACTTTTGTGCACTGTCTTCAAAAACCAAGTAATAAAACGAAAAGTTGTTATCAATTGGCCTCCTAGAAGTTCCGATTTTACTTCATTAGATTAATCCAGATACGGCTCAAGAGTTAAAATATGAAAGTGCAGTTACCATTTGTGGGATATGTAAGTACCGAAACTGGCGAAATTGACGGAAAAAGTGAGCTGAGGGAATGTAGAATACTACTGTAAAAACCACCGTGAAATATTTATAGTTGAATTAAAATAAATTCCAAACGCTAGATGGGCCAGCCTGTATATATTAATTAACGAAGTAATCTTGAATTCAAAAAGCTCACATCAGGGCGATGATTTCTGAAAAGCTACGTTGTTTTAATGATGGATACAAAACCTTTTTCTTTAAACGAATATGACCTGTGTGTAGAACCAATGTATTTCGGGGTAGTTAATTTTAATAGCACCGCAATATTTACAAAAATAGTCAGAGAAGCTTATTAGTGTAATGGTAAATTTTTTTTCGAAAATGCTGCTGGAAACGACTTTCGCTAACAATGAGCACTGGGCAGCCAGGAGGAGTCAGTAACGCATTACGAAATTTGTTAGACGCGGTTTGTAATTTCAAAACTAATAGAGGCAGCCATTTCAATAAACTCGTATTCTACTTTCAAATATTGGTTATAGATATTTGAACTTTCTAATGAAGTTATCGAATTTTTTAATTAATGCTATTTACATTTTTTAATCACCCTTTAAATACATAATACCTACTTCGAGACCCAATAACTTGCTCAGTACTTTTTTATTTTTATTTTATAGGTATACTTGTATCCCCAATAAAAAATTTGATTCTTTTTACACTTGATACTAACTTTATTGCAGTAACAAAAAACATAAGCCCGAGTAATTTTGTGTGATTTGATAAGTCTCTTATATCGTTTATTTTTCGCTTATTATTATTGAGCAAATAGTGCTATTTATTTGAAGCAGTCATTTATTATTTTGCAGTATTTAATTTTTGTCGACTGTAATTTTTCTTCGGAATACTCTAAGCGAAATAGTTCAGAACAAAAAATAAAATTTTTATAATAAAATAATCAAAGGTTAAATCTTTTACCTTTAGGCATAAGGAAGAGAAAAGCGGCATATGGGACACTGAACAAAAAAAAAATTGTGTAATAAAATAATCAGAAGTTAAATATTTTACCTTTCGGCATAAGGAAGAGAAAAAACGAAACAAAAAATATTTTAAAGGTTTATTTCAGCCACTTATTGTAAACAATTAATAATTTTCAAGGGCGGAAATACTCCAGAGGTTATCCATTGTATTTAGGTCTGGACTAACTGTGGGCCATTTCAACACAGGAATATTTTTCGACTGCTTTGTACGCTTAACGCTGTAGAGTGGAGCATTGTCCTGTTGATACACTCAAACTCACCGTGAAAGTCTTTGACAAATTTCAATAAAACATTATCAAGGAACTCTACGTAATTTTCTGTATTCATCTTATGCGAAATAAATCAAATTGGGGTCTTGCCACGGTAGCTAAAAGCACCTCAATTCGTAACTCGCGAATATCTCTTCAATACTTCTGAGAGCCATCAGGCCCATCGCGATTAACTTTTTTATGAAATGATAGATTGCCATTCATCCTCCCAGAATTTATGATTTTCGGTGAATTCGAGTCTAGCCGCTTTGTGGCGTGGTGAAAGTTTCGTTTTAGCCAGTCTATTTTGATATTTTAAATTCGAATCTTCACTCAAAATTTGCTGTAGTCTTCTCTTCGTAATATTGAGAAAATTTTCGTAATTTCGTAAGGGCTGGTGTTTTTTTTTTCACAGCCAACCATCTTATCTCTCTGCTATACCTGTCGTCTTCGGACCTCTTCTTTTAATTTTTCCATATCCACCGGGATTTTTCAAAAAGTTGTAGATGGTAGTTTTAGTTGGATTTACTTTGAGCACTCTTTTGTGAACTGAGACTCTCGATTCACTATAACCTAGAATAATAGCGCTCTCCGCGGTAAATAGCTGCGTTCCTCTTGGCATAGTGTCCTAAAAAGTTATTTTCCCGGCATGAAAATTATTTATTTGCTAATGAAACTATTCAACTTACCTTAAGGAATCTTTTAAATTGTGAAATGTATACAAAAATATTACGCAATTATGACAACACCAAATAAAGAACCTATTTCCTTTAAGAAACTCAAATATCAAGCAACGCTCAAATGTAACGAGCCTTGAGGCATAAGTTAACTGTTAATGTTACAAATTAAGTCCTTTATAGATATGAAATCATAATATTTTTTTAATGAAGTTGGTTTTATTTAATCATGTTAATATTAAAAAACAAGATCAGTAGTCAATGGTCACCATTTACTTTTACACAATTGAAGAACTGAAAGACGAATAGGCCATTCGGATTCCGTGGATATTGCCGACGTTGCTCGAACCAAAGATTGTTTGAGACCTTCAAATTTCTGTGAGTTCTTCGACAGATCATGTTCTCTAAATCTGGACCTATTGTAGTCCAATAGATTTAAATCTGGACTTCCAGACAGCCAATCTTCTGCAGCTATGAACCCAGGGATATTTTTTTTAGCTACTGCTGGGTGCTTTTTGCTGGAAGGTCCAATGCTCTCTATTGAAGAGAGTACTGCTCAACTGCTTCACCACTTATTCTAAGTCAACATCCTGGTAAACTTAACCTTTTTTCGCAGAAATTAAGAGATGTAACGCCTTTACAAGGCTCTCCCCACCAAACCATTACGGAGGCTGGATGGTGTCAACGCTGAACTTTTGGAATAACATTTTTTGCGACTTAAGAAGTTTTACCATAGATTTTGTCGTTTTGCTTATTAAAAACTTCTTCGACAAAATTTTATCACCTGTGAAAGAAATATTTTCAAGCCCGTTAACTGAGCGCCACCGAAGAAGCTGCTTGCATCTGTCGGGACTACTCATAATTTTCTTCAAGCACGTTGTCAAAAGATGATTAGTTGAGCGACGGAAGGCTTTCATGTGGAGATCATATCTAATTAGTCTTGACATGGATCTGGTCGATACATTCATTTCCCTGGACAAGATTTTCTGCTTTCTCGAACGGCTTTTATGACTACACTGGTTCGAACTACGCGAGGACGACCGTTTACTTTTCTCTCTATTACTTCAGACGTTTGGGATAAACGATTCTCGGAATATTAAGTTTTTTCAGCAATTCGTAAATTTCACTTGCATTTTTGCCACATTTAAATAATGCAATCACTGTAATGCGATTTTGCTTAGCTCCCCACTCCTTTGTTAACAAGCAAAATTGGTCACGGAAGTGAGTATAATTTATGAATAGACAATGAATACGAACAAAACGGATGTACACTCAATTCTCCCAGGAAGTTCGCAGCGGGTCTTCTCAATCGGCGGGCTTTGTAGCATCGGCATCAGTAACCTGAATACAAAAAACCAAAAAGTTTTTTGTTTTTTAATGTCATAATTTCTCTATGAATTAATCAAAAATGAAAAAAAAATTCGCGGAATAAAATGCTTCAAACATAACATTATATTAACATTTTATAAAAAAAAAAGTTTTTTTCGAAAATTTACAGGTATCTGCCCCCTTAAACAGCCCCACATTTATTTATACTTGTATGTACATACATATATAATATTTCCTTAAAATAAGCCTAAATCTATGCAATGGCTCGCTTTTCCCAAATATTACAAATTTACTAACGCTGAGAATTAAAACGCAATTAAACTCCGTTTCAAGTAATTTTAACTAATTGGATAAGTACCTAGTGCCCGATTTCTTGATATACTACACAGAAGTGTTACAGTACTGTACATTCTTTGTTTATTAAACTGTTGAAAGTCGAGAAGCAACAGGAAGCAACGGTAAATAAGAACAGGTTGTGACTTTTATATAACTGTAAAGACTTGTATAACTTTTTCAATGTCGTAAAAGTAAGAAAATCCAGCAACGAATAAAAAATTGCATATTAATTGCTAAGGCTAAATTTTTACTAAAGAGTATTCATACTTATATATTGTAAGTTGTCTGATAGAAAGTGAAAACTAAAAACAAAGTTGTCACGTGAAGACGAAAAATAATATAGAAAAACAAATTTGTTAAAAAAAAGTGAAAAAACTTGTCGTATATTGTGCACCACCGAAACTGAAAGGATTGGTGCGTAACTACTATTCGGAAGTGCTTGGGTTGGAATCTCCATGCATGAAAGACCAAAATTATAGAAAAACTTTTTTCTAATAGGAGAGGGAACTCGGCCAAACACCCAATAAAGAGTGTAAGCGCTAATTATATATAGATAAACTTCAGATTGTATATATAATTCAGAGAAAGTATAGGGTTATTCAATAGGTGCGCTTCAACTTTTTTCCGATAGGGAGGGCGAACGACGCTATATTTTTTATTTTTCGCTTGTCATTTGTAAACTTCATTAGTATACATTTCATCATGGAACGCTACACACTTGAGCAACGATTGCAAATCGTGCAAATTTTTTATGAAAATAATCGTTCTGTTGTTGCTACTTTAAGAGCAGTACGGCCAATTTACGGTCCATTTAACAAGCCGTCCCGTTTTGGGGTTATGTGAAGTCATTGGTCTACAGTAACAAGCCGGCGACGATTTGTGCGCTCAGAGCCAATATTGAACGCGAAGTTGCTGGAATTTCGGCCGATTTATGCAAAAGAGTGGTCGAAAATTGGGTTCAACGATTGGACTTCGTAAAACGTGCACGCGTTGGTCATGCAAAAGAAATCGAATTTCATACTTAAATGTATAATAAAAAAAAATTAGTTAAAAAAGTCAAACCGTTTGTGTTTTATTCAAAAAAGTTCAAAAGTTGAAGCGCTCTTACTGAAAACCCCTATACTTTATTCTCATATAATTTGTTTACAGATATCTACACTTGCATGTAGAGTATAGTGGAGACTCTTAGCTTTATAATTATTTGCGAAATTGCATTGGAAGTACAATTATAATGAGAGGAAAGCGGCAGTATCACGTAGATTAGCATTAGCCAACGAAATCCGAAAAGCAAATTTTATAAAATTTTTAAATATTATTGTTTTGCAAACGTATTCATTAAGGATTTATGTATACAAAATATTACTGTATTTTCTACTCATTAGAAATTAAAAGCAATCGCTGTGTGTATTACAGGAACAGAAGAAGTAAGGAAGGCTAAATACGAAAACTGGCACAATTGACTTGCCAAACTAACCAATAGCTTAAGGGGTTATACGCAGTTATGAAGCAAATAAAAGACGGGTTGTCAAGGATTTATCCTGAAGAAACTTCAGAATATTTTAATTAGAAAATTTTTGGCGGTTATAAAAGCATCCTTCAAGAACGTAACAAAATTTTTTATTTATGAAAATGTTGATTATAGAGCGCGCTGCAGGCGATTTCTGGAACCTCCTTTAAAAAAAGACGATTTACGGTGTACATCGTAACTCAGGATTGGATTATCTGAAATCAAAAAACCAAACAAATTTTGTTAATATATTAGATTATCTAGTAATTAATCGTTCGGCTAATCAAAATAGTGAATTTTCACAAAATGGCAGCTTTTAAAAGAAATGATTTCGATTTTTACGTTAAAATTTGGCCGTAAATTGATTATAAAATGGAAAATAAGTATCAGATTTACAAAAGGAACCATTAAATACTAGAAAATGTATCTTTAAAGATTGAGTTAAAACGGTTGACCGATCAAACAAGCCGTTTTCGAGATATCGTGTACACCGACTTGAAAAATGCCGTTTTGAAAAAAACACTTTTATAGTTTCAATACCTACCTTAAAACGTGCCGAGGCATCTCTACATATTTAGGTATAACTCCGAAAGTATTGCTTAGATCTACATACTTCAAACTTCGTGCGTATACTTTTGAATATATGTACATTACAAAAATGCAATAAAAAAATCGATTTTTTTGAAAGTCATAACTGCGTATAACCCCTTAAGCGCTACGTAGAGCGAGAATGTCTACTTGGCGTGAACACTATCTTGTTTGTTATTTAATATGACTAATTTTAGTGTTACGAAATTAAATATTTTTATATCCGTGCAGGGATTTTATAGTTTTGTTTACGGTTGAATATAACCTCTCAAAGGAATCGAGTTAGATATACGTATATACATAGACATTAAAGGTTCCAAATGACGTGAGGAGCCGATTTAACTATGTTTGTCTGTGCATATCCACGATAACTCGAGGAAAATAATAATTACTTCAACGAAATCTTGGGCCAAGATAGTTTGATATAGAAACTAGGCGGAATCATTTTATAACTATTATAGTGTTCCTCAAAAACAAAAAAAGTGATATACCTGTAAATGTTTTTTTTTTCCAAATATCGTAAAAATGACAAACCCAAAACAGAAATACGATGAAAATATGAAGGAAAGAGATAACGCCGGACAGTGAGGTATTGCGTGCGAACAATGGAGATTAAGGCACCTTTCTGGTCTAGAATTTCGAATTATTTTTTTTCATGTTACTATAGTTTATACTTGCAAAAATATGCTTGCAAATTTTTATATTGAAATTCGTTGTACTATAATTGAGACGTACAGTCCTTTAAAACGAGACTGGTTTGGAGTACGACGCCCAGGTATAAGCGCGTTAACCGTGTTGTTCGCGAAACTATTTTTTCCCAGTTAGCGTTGGTAATTTCTCAAAAAGTACTGAACCGATTGATTTGAATTTTTAATGTCTTATTGAGTAGACTTGTGGCTTTCGCGAGTAGAAGAATTATAATTTTATAATGAAGTTTTCTATTTTTTAAGAGCGAGAACGTGAAAAAAATCCTTTTGTTTTGTTTTTCCAGTAAACAGATAAAATATCTAGAAACTTTTTCTCTTTTTTGTAAATCTCCTACCCACCATAGCGACATATTTTCTTCTTCTTAACTGACGCGATAACCGCTTACGCGATTTTGGACGTGTTTAACAAAACGTGCAAGTCGTTTCTTTCTCGTGCTAACCGGCGCCAATTGGGCACACCAAGTGAAACCAAGTCCTTCTCCATAAGATCTTTCCAACGCAGAGGTGGCCTTCCTCTTCCTCTACTACCACCAGCTGGTACCGCATCGAATACTTTCAGAGCAGGACTGTTTGCATCCATTCGGACAACATGACCGAGCCAGCGTAGCCGCTGTATCTTAATGTATATGTCGTCGTAAAGCTCATACAGCTCAGCGTTCCATCGCCAGCGATATTCGTTGAAAAGATTGATGTGTCCAATTGGCGTATTAAAACGTAAATACGTTCTCTGCATCAAGTACAAATCGGGAATGAAAGGAGTACTATAAAAAATTCTCCTCATTTGGCTTGCACAGAAGTTGCGGTATTAGACCTCTTCAATTCGACAAACATTGGCAAATGGCGAATAGATAAGCAACTGGTATAAATAAACTTATATTGGTAGCACTGGAAAGAAGCTCCCAAAATTTACATTTCTATCGAATTACTTTAAAAGTTTTGGTAAGACCGCGTTCGTTGTTGCTTCAACTCGTTACTTGTGATGCTCACTCTCTGTCAACACCCTTTGTGTTCTCTTTCTCTTCAATGTTGTTGTTAGCGGTAGACTAAAAACTAACAGTTGCAAGGAGTGTGATCACGACGACAACATCAAAAGAGAATTTGCAAAGTTGAATCAACAAAAGTTTCCCTGTATCAAAGCAGTCTAAGAGAGATATGGCAGCCTGGAAAATAGTAAGCTATACCCGGTTTATGAAGTATAAACATACTCGCTAGTGGCGAATCTATAATCGATAACTTTGTTGCTGCTTTCACATACAATTTGTTCATCAAGCGAGCAGAACACAAACATAGCGAGCAGAATAGTGGCGAATCGAAGGCGCCTATTGCCTTAAAACATATACCTCAGTGTGAACAGGTTCCTTCGAATAATAAAAATACAGCAGTTCGAAAAAATTTTGCAATTTTAGTCATATGTTCTTTATATGTAAAAGAAATGTCGAGTTTTGTAGAAAACATTACTCTCAAAATTATGCATTATGAAATCTTCTCGATTGTAATTGCAATTAAGAAATTATATGTGAACGAATTTGAAAATGGGTGCAATTTTTACTACCACAATGAACTTCATCAATTGACTCGAACTTTTTTCACGTTTCCTATTAAATGTATTCAATGTGTTAAAGCACAGTTTTTATTTAAATTTTAAATTTCAAGTTAAGATAGCCCTAATGTGCGAGAAGGTGTGTACCTGTACTTGAGTACCTATTGTTTAATTGTTTATTTTCCAATGCAACCTTTTAATAGTTACCTATAGTTTTTGATTATTATTCTAACACACACATACTCGTACATCAAGCGTCAAGTACTTGCGCTAGAATAGAGATATGGGAACAACAAGGAACAGTAGTGATTGCTAGATAACACCCATTAACTTTGATAGTAAGTCAAGGTGTTGTGTAAAGAAACAAATTAAAGTAATGTATATCATGTAATATCATCAATTTTCTACAAAGTTTTACATATAAAATGTCTAAATAGCAAATGTTAGGGATGCAAATCCCGATTAAAAAGTCGGTATCGAAGTTTAGTATCGAAGTATATGATTTACAACTCTTACGGACTAGATTACATATTCACATAAATCTAAACTAATAAGTAAGTTGGGTTATTTTTTCTCGTCGCCAAATTCGCAGCTTCTTAGGCTGATAATGAAGATTTTTGGGGATGGGAATTATGCTAGAAATCGACTAAAAAAATTAACCAATGCCCTTGTGTCCGGGTAACCAATAAATGTGCATGCACAGTGACTAGTCTCTCTATGGCTTTCCTGCTTTTTAGAACATTTTTATTGCTTTAACCGCCGCTTGACTGATAAATAAATATATTTTGGAGTTGGTTGAAGTCTTTTCGAATCATATTTCTGCAGCCTTTCCTGTAGCAAAGACTTCTGCTGCAGTGGTCGGGGAAGTTAAATGGCTGCCTGAGGCCTAGCTCTGCGCAATAGATACCTGCACCTACTTCGTCGAACGTTTTCGAGCCAATCGGTAAATATATTAAGAGTATTTAGGCTACTCTTTTCAAACCCTCTTCTTCTATTACTGTTGTTCGGTATTTCTTTACCGTCTTGACCCTGTAACTCATGCCTCTTGAGCTTTGTCCGAATGTCTTACGGCAGTTTTAGCTGTTAGACAATCCGCCGCAACGTTAAGTATTCCTTCAAGTCGAGTATTCTTTCTTTGGTGCAATGTGCACTATGACGTTGAATACTTACCATAGGTTTTTTATATGATGGTTTTTTTCAACATCAATATCTCGACGTTGTCATCAATTAGACATTAATGAATCACTGTTTACCGAATTTCGCCTGTAGACATGCTCTTGGCGGACATTTAAATTATGTCAATTTTCAAATATAATTTTTAAGAGCCGTATATTGAATAAAAATAATGAAACATGAAGGAATCTAAATATTTACATATTTATTTTTAAACAACATCTAGGCGCCTTTATGTAGAATGAGAAATAAATCCATTATTAGAGAGCAATAAATCCATTATTTTGGGCGATACTACAACTACTAACATGCCGGTAAACTTCGATTATTTCTGTGACTTTATCTATATTTTCGACATAATCTTTACCATCAAAAATGCCTGAACGAAATCGCGCAATCATAATTGCACGTAATTAGTTGTTACAGTATCGGCACAATAAGCACCATTCAAAATTTCGGCGGCCTGGTTTGCATTTTCGCTTTTATCAAAGAAAATTTGTAAAATGCACTGAATTTTCTCTTTGTTGACTTCCACTGTTAACACCCTGTAACTCAGAACGAATGGAGCAAACAAAATACAGCACAAGAATTGTTTTAGTGTAAAATGTCACCTTGATAACCAGCATAAACTTTAAATTGTTGGATCGATACCGATCAGTCATTTACCTAGAGAAAATGATAGACTAATGTTAGCTCTATATTCGCACTTGCTTTTGCAGGTTATTCGATTTTTTTTCGCTTGAAGCAATATTTTGGAGTATATTCATTATCTTCAACGATGGGATAACTCTTATTGTTCATTAGGGTAGCCGCCACTTTTTTTAATATTTGCTTTTTTTAAGTTTGTTGTCCCGGAAACCTTCATTTTTTAGCTCTTCATTATCATCCTCTTGCAGCCAGTTTCTTTAGGATTGCCAAATATTTTTCCATGGCTCTTGAAATAATCCAAACCCCTCCCATGAAGCACAAGCGCTACAGAATACTTAGAATAAAAAGATTACTAAAAAAACTCATAAAATTAAATTTTATTCGGCTTTATTAAATTTATGTAATGTAACAAAAAATACAAAATCTTCATTAAAAATTAAGAAGGTAACTGTACATGTATCGGCAATTTACTGATCTCATCTCATTCTTCACATTCATTTTTATTTAAATTTACATCAAATCAAAATAATAAGCAAGTGTTAAACTCGGTCAGGACCAGTCTTTACTTATTACCCGCGTACATTTTAGTAAAATCTAATTTAGGGTAACTCAAATAGAATCAAATAAATAAGTAATAGCCTGAAACATCAGAGAGATGAACGTAAATTTAATCCTAGCAGGCAGAAAATACGTGATTTTTATCCGATCTCAGTATTATATATAAATATAACTAATAATTGGCGGGGTTAGGTGTTTGGCTCAACTCCTCCTCCTATTTGTAGCGTGCGTCTCGATGTTGTTCCGCAAATGGAGTGACCTACAATTTTAAGCCAACTCCGACAAATATTTTTCATGACAAAAATACACTCGGAGGTTTGCCATTGCCTGCCGAGGGGCGAAAGTTATTAGAAAAAAAGTTGTCTATCATTTTAGATTTAGATTAGATTAGATTTTTCATTGGCGGTACTCCACAAATACATATTCCTTTAGCACTGTTATCAAAAAAGTTTTTGCGAAATATGCTTACGTACAAAAAATTTCACAGCAACATAAAAAAAATGCAACATGACGTGCGGAACCATTTGCAGCCTAGAGCTGTGAAAGTTTAAGTGACAAAAGATGGTCGACGGATGCACAAATTACAATGCTCTAATTATAATTCTGTTCGTTAAGGCAAGCCTGCTGATTTTATCAATACCCACCAGACGCCTATTTCACGTAAAAATTTGTATAAAAATCAATTTTCACCATTCCTCAGGTTTTTTCTCTAACATTGAAAACATGGTTTAAACTTCACGCGGGGTAATTTAATGGATACCAAACGAGCAAAGAAAGTTGTGGCAATTTAAACAATATTTTTACATAAAAATTTTCCTGAAGAAAAAATTATAGAAAACTAAATTTTAAAACCTAACCGCATATCTTTGAGGAAAAATTGAAAATTTCCGCCAACAAAAAAATGTGTTTTATTAACTGTTTGTTTTTAATCTCTAGCGCAAGAATTTTTATTTTGACCGGTTAGTAGTTCGGCTTAAAACAAAACTTGAAGATAACCACTTTATAAAAACTCATATAATTTTATACAGCCACGTCAAAAGTAAAGAAGTGCAATTTATTCCATGCATTTTATGTTCTCTTAAATACAATAATGCGTTTGAAAATATGAAGCAAAATAATAAGTGCTGCTCAAATCAATCAAAGCCTAATGTATACATATACAGTTTGGCAGGGAAGTGTTTTGGCATCTATTAATCTAGCGAAATTCAATCATACTTAAGAAAATATGTATTTTCTGATGGTTTTCTTACAATCTTTGATTTTATTTGACTAAAATAAATAATTCGTCAACCAATTGTAGAAAACACAGATAATCTGAGGTTTGTTGTCAACAATGAAACCAACTTTTGTTGCGCTATTTATCAAATGCCATTGCAGAATATTCAAATATTGTCGGGCATCCATCGTACCTTCGATAAACACCAAATCATCCATTCCCTTGCTAGATATGCACCCACACACCATAACTAAAAGTGTTCCATATTTTACTGTCGAGTTAAAGGCTGCCGCACTCTATTGGGTCCATGTTGTAATAATCATTCCAGCAGCTATCTGGCGAGCTGGATATGTTCTAGCGAAAGATAATCGCTTTTCAATAGCTGTGCAGAGAGCAAAGGCTTCTTTCGAGCAGCAGTATAGTTGTGCTTTTGCAAAATATATATATATATATATATAACAGGTGGCGCTAAAGTAATCCTCCTATCAGAAAATGCTATACATTTTGCGATTGACCTCTAATGTCAGTTCTGTTTTGACATTTTTGTAGTAAACACATGCGAAATACACTTTAATAAACAATGTTACGCTACACTGCTCCAGAACGCGGAATATTGCTGACTATTTATTTGACCAATAATAGGTCGGTGACTTTGGCACAAAGTGAATTTCGTCGCCGTCCAACGCCTACTGGTGAAACACTGCGACGTTTAGCCGCTCGCCTCGAAGAGACTGGCACAACACGAGATGCTGCCAGGCGTGGCAGACACCGGAGTAGCCGTTCTGCAGAGAATATTGCTGCTGTAGCCGAGGATGTCATGGAAGCGCCGTCGACATCGACCAGACGACGTGCCACGCAAATGGGTATCAGTCGACGGTCTTTACAGCGAATTTTGGTACAAGATTTGAAGATGTTTTCGTACAAAGTCCAGACGGTGCATCAGCTGTTAACTGCTGACCGCCAATCGCATCTAACATACGCTCAAGCCATCCTTAATCACCACCAAGAGGAAGATGATTTTTCATCAAAAATAATCATAAGTGATGAGGCCCATTTCCATCTTAGCGGGTACGTAAATAAGCAAAAATTTACGCTTCTGGGGCACTGAAAATCCGCGTGTAACCCACGAAGAGCCATTACACCCGCTCAAAGTCACTGTATGGTGTGCTGTTTTCGCTGGAGGAGCCATTGGACCTTTTTTCTTCGGAGACGTCACGGGCCAAACGATTACTGTGAATGGTGAGCGCTACAGAGCAATGATCAACGAGTTCTTTTTGCCGCAACTTGATGAATTGGGATCGGAAAACATGTGGTTCCAACAGAACGGTGCAACGGCACACACTGCACGTGCCACAACCGATATGCTGAAGGATGCATTTCCCGGGCGCTTATCTCCCGTTTTGGCGATTTGCACTGGCCAGCCAGATTGCCTGATTTGACCGCTCCAGACTTCTTTTTGTGGGGCTTTTTGAAGTCGTGGGTTTATGTCAACAAGCCTCAGACTCTTGCAGCTCTTAAAGACAATATCCGTCAAGAATGTGAGGACCTATCGCCGGAAGTTTCGGCCAAAGTGATGGAAAATGCCATAAAAAGGGCTCAAATGGCAATCAACTGTGGCGGCGGCCATTTACATGACATCGTATTCTCGACTTGATGTAAAAAAAATTAAAAGACCAAATAAAAATAATCCACAAGAAGAATCAAAATTTTTAATTTTTTTTTAAATTACAGCCAAAAAACATCGCAAGGTTACTTTTGCACCACCTGTTATATATATATATATATATATATTATATTTGTTGGGGATGAATTATTCTCATTTTCACAAAATACACGAATACATTTTTGGATTTGTATCTCTCCTTTCTCTCTCTCTCTCTCCCCAGCTTCAATATTAAACGTAATGTTAATAGATTAAAATGATCTTCAACTAAATGATAGCTGTTATAATGCTCTCACTATTCTCTTAATTTGTTTTGTTGGTGCTTTTTTGTTACACGTGCAATTAAAGCTGAAACTGAGTATGTATATACATATTTTATACCGCACACATTATTGCACCGAAAAGAGTTTCTAAATACCGCAATCCCGGAATACTATTGAAGATATCCCGAAATCACAAGAACAAATATTTAACATCCCTACATATAATAGGCAATACACTCGTCAGCCAACAAATACATATAAGTATTCAAGATATAATTATAAAATATGTATGTATAGTTTTTGTTATTGCGTAAGTGATAAAATGGAATGATGGGAGAGCTGGCTAAAAACCAATCAAAAAACACAAACTTACCACAGTAACAAAACAACTGCTCTACAGTTGAGAACTGAAATCGTTTGTAGTTATAAGATACTCATACATTTGTTAATATACACACGTATAAATATTTATTTACATTTTTTTCACTCGTGGAGAGAGAGACTTGAATTCAGTTAGAAAATATCAACGACGAGTGCGTCACCAATTCTATCCAAATTTGCTTTTAGTCAGTCTATCTTTTCCATATTGTGTGTAAATCATTTTGTGTGCTCATAAAAAAAAAGTTTAATTTCAAAATAAAATTTGAATAGTGAATTTAGTAAAACTTTTTATATTTATGAGCAGTTGTCGGTAACCGAGCTACTATTGTTTGGCATATTTTTTTTTTATTTTTGCGTTATATAACTAATTGGCAATAGCACGGGCGAATTAGAACGGTTAACCGGTAACTGGCTACCAAATCTGTAAAAATCACACACGCCAACGGAAAAATATAAAAGTGATAAGATCGAAAAATGGTATTCTCGATACAGGTAAATGTCATAATAAAACGACCAAAGTTTTTGGATATACACATACTTACTATGAATGTATATACGAGCGCCGATTAATAGTTAAGTACCCGTGAGAGCAATGTGCAATAGAATTAAATTTTTCTTCATCTGTTATTTATTTTCTGCGTAATATCCTTTAAGGTTGACGATACATTTTTTACAACCTTTCTGCCATGCCTATAACCGCCTCAAAAATTAAACTTACCACAGTCTTCTAAATACATACATACGTTTCTATCTCGCTGGTAACTTTCTATTCCATGCTAAATTGTTTAGCCATGAGCCATTCAATATTGAAGAACTGATAGAAGATAGAAGGAGGTAGCCAATTCGTTCATGAATTTACACACAACAATTACACAGAAATATATCTCAAAATATTTTAATAGTAAACTCAACGATTGAACTAGTCCCGCGTAACCGATAAGAGGGGCGTAATCTATATGTCTTACGAATCATTTTTGCACCAGTACATGACCCATGGTGGAGCAAATATATCATAGAAGGTGACGACATCCGCGAAGTGAATTTGACAAAATCAGTTAATTGGCTGATGTAATAAGTGGGATTTGTTTTCATTTTATTGCTTTTAATTTTTATTGTTATTAACGAGCGAATTTATCTTCCAACGCCGTTTTCTTGCTGGCTTATCCGATGTTTACGTCAAAGCCAGAATACTCTAACGGATGTTGCAATCTTGTAATCTATCATTCAAAGGGCAACGAGCGAACGAAAGACAAAAGTTGACTTATTTATTAGAATTTATATATAATAAAGGGTGATTTTTTAGCTATTATCTTTTTAAACAGTTGGTTGAAACAGCTTACGCACGTTTCGTGTTTTGTTTCACTGTCAAACATCTTCGGTTTGGTCTATAATTTAAACATGAATCGTCTTAAAAGCGAACTACGCTTGCAAATCATTGAATTTTATTATAAAAATGCGTGTTCTATTAAGAAATTTTAAGATCCACTTTTTTATCGAAAAATTGTGTTCAGCGACGAAGCTCATTTTTGGATCAATGGGTACGTAAATAAGCAGAATTGTCGATTTGGGAGTGAAGATCAGCCAGAAGAATTGCAAGAGCTACCAATGTATCCAGAAAAGGTCACAGTTTGGTGCGGTTTATGGGCTGGAGGTATCATTGGACCGTACTTCTTCAAAGATGCTGCGAATCGTAACGTAACTGTGAATGGTGAGCGCTACCGTGAAATGATATCCAACTTTTTTTTGCCCAAAATGCAAGAGCTTGACTTGCATGACATGTGGTTTCAGTAAGACGGTGCCACATGCCACACAGCACGCGTAACAATGGACTTGTTGAGAGGCGAGTTCGGTGAACATTTTATTTCACGTTCGGGACCTTTCAATTGGCCACCCAGATCGTCCGATATAACGCCTTTAGATTATTTCTTGTGGGGCTATGTTAAAGATCATGTCTATTCAGACAAGCCTGCTTCAATTAACGCATTGGAAGACAACATTAAAGCATTTATATGTGAGATAATGCCCGAAACATTGGAAAGAGTATGCCAAAATTGGACAAAGCGGATGGACCATTTGAAGCGCAGTCGCGGTCAACATTTGCATGAAATAATCTTCAAACATTAAATTATATGGACTGTACTATCGATTTAAATAAAAATTTCATGCATTTTTCTGAATTTTACGTGTGTTTTTGAAAAACTTAAAAAATCACCTAGTACTCGTTTCCTGCCAGAGCCTACAACTCGATAGTTTGATAAAAGTAAATCATAGTGGTTAAGTTACAATCTTTTGAAAAATTATTTAAAGCAGTTATATTGGTCACAGAAGCAGTAGCTAGGAGAACAGAAAATTTGCTGGATCCGAAGTGTTTCTTCCTGATACTTTCTAAAGTTCGACAATCGTTTAACGGATGGTCAGCTGATAGGTTATTATCGCAAAACGGGTAGTGTTGGTGTGTGAGTGTGGTATGTCCTATTCAGTGTCGGGCTCACTGGCTTGATAATTATCGAGGTGTATGGCTTGAGTAAAGAGCTGATATGTGCATGTCGTTGATTGCAGTATACAGATGCATAAACGTATTCCATGCTGCCAGTTGAATAGAGTCAATATATTTTTATATGTCTATGTAAATAATTTTCGGAATAAACTGGGAACAGTAGGCTTGTTGTCGGCATACATTAGTCGTGCTGTTTCTTTGGTTTGCTCGTTACCTCGGATGCCTTTATGGTCCGGTACCAACATTGATCTTTTTTATGTTACGAATACAAAGATCTCTTATTTTTTCAACCAATTTGCTATTGCTATAAATGTTTTGTATGGCTTTAATGGACGGCATGCTATCAGTACAAATCAGGATTTTTCCCTTTATTACGCTAGAAAAGTGTGTTAGGCATCGGTATCTATCATACTTATAAAATTGTTGAGCAACAGAAAAAAATATGAGCAATATGAGAATAAAAATGTATGGCATATCTTTACCATCAAACATTGATTGAGAGACGATAGTCTCGTATTCTTAACGATGAGATTAAGCATAAATATCAAAATGATTAGTTTCATTGCGTAATTGTACATGCTTCGGAGGCGAACATTAAAGTTAACTTCCTACAGAAGAAGTCGGAGAGAAATCGAGCAGGTGGAAAGGTTGATAAATTCAAGAGTTCGATGAGCTTTATGACCAGTAGTAATTCATGGTAATGCCTATGTCAACATATTCTTGTTGCAGACTCTTATCACGTATTTTTTATTCTTATTTTATTTATTTTTTCATAAAATGCCGCCTGCACAGTTCTCCATGAAAAGTACACAATTTCGCATTTCCAACTAAAAATACTTCCAAATTATCTGAATCTGTTTGTGGTATTAACCTTTATTCAGGCATAAATCAAAATGTTTACTTATGGAAATTTTATATTTTATATCAGAAATATTAGACCTCTTCTTTTCGCCAAGTGTTGGCAAGTAGCGAATAGATGAAGCAGCTGGTATAAATGAACATATCTTGGCAACTCTGGGATACGACTGTTTTAAATTACATTCGTTTGTAAGACAGTAAGTTATGCCAGTTTAATGAGGTATAGCCATGCTCGCTAGCGGCGAATCTTGCTCGAAAACTTTTTTGTTGCTTTCGCTTACAAATTTTTCGTTTAGTTAATCGAGCATAAAGATAGCGAGCGGGGAAGTGCCGAATAGAAGAGGTATATTATTCGGTCATATTTGACTGCTCTGACAAACTCCAGAAGATATGATGGTACATTATTCGAGCGAAACAAGCATTTTGAAATTGTGGTAAGCTGCGAATACTCTTATAGGTATAATCAACCCAATCATGTAATTCATATTCATCGTAGACTGTTTTTCGTAGAAACTAAGAAATTGTAATCATACAATTCGAATAGCTCCGAACGTACGTTCAAAATTCGTAGAGTAGCATTCACCGAATACAATCGTAACGTCAAATCTTAGAGTTTCGTACAATTTTTCTACGACTACGTTAGATTAACGGATAAAAATTATAACGAGTAATAAAAAGAGGATTGAAAAGGAAACAAATAAAAAAGCTGTAAAATGTAAGTCCTTTATTAACTAAACTATAAATAATGAGAAATTTTGGAAGTATATGTACTTTTATGTGACTTCCACAGGTGTAAAGTTGTAACAACACGGCAGCAGTAGGCCACTTTGTTGGAGCTAAATAAAGGAGAAATCAATGTGGCCATGATACTTTAGTAGCCCTTCGGTTTGTAGTAGATTCATTTTTAAATGATCCCAGGAAATTTTTATTTTTGATAAAATTTTATTTTGTTTTTCTCTTTTTTCAATGGCACTCATGTCGAGATTTACCCATTGAGGACACTATCGTGTTTGTAGTGGCACCAATACGTCTTTTAGCACATAGCTAAATGTCGACTGTCCCATTGGCACGTTGTAAATTTTGCCAATTCCTTGCTGATAGCTTCCCTCCGCAAGAAACCGTAAAACAGATGATAGGCAGAGAACTGGAGTTATGGACGACGACCTTGCTGAGCTTGCGCTGTGTTCAATAAAACTCAAAACGTATGTAAATGCAGCTTTATTTAAACCGTATTTAAATAAACTTTCTCTTTAACAAAAGGTAAGCACTTAAATTGTTTGTCCATATCGAGAGGCTTACTGGCATCTCTCAATATTTTTCGCTCAATTTTGGGACTCCGTTTAGTTCTCTCTTCCTCCATTAACACATCCGCACAAATCAACAGAGACATTTTAATTTGAAAATTCAGCTAACTTGACAAAAAACTTAAAGATTATTTACTAAATTGTCTTCTTTACATTGAAGTGAGCTGTTGTCGAAATATCAAAATTTGACATTTGAATTTGGCAGCACTTTCGTGTTCACATGGAACCCACGATTACAATTTTTTCGTATTCGTAGTAGACATTCGTATTCGAAGGTTTTCTACGACGGTTTCTATGGTATGGTTGAATACAATTTGAATGCTCTACTCCTATTAACGGATCATACAAAAGTATTAAAGCGTTTTAATTTTTTAGCTTTGTTTGACATTTTAATGGAAGTGCCCATATATCAGTTTACAGGATTACTGGTGGTTTGAATGTCAAAGTGATCTGTTTTGTTTATATTTTGATTCAAATTCATGAGATTCTTGGAAAGCTCAATTCATAGAGAAATTCGTTGAATCCGTAGAAACTAGTCAGCTAATTTTGATGTTTAAACCACCAAATTGCAAAATTAAGTACATGTAAATTTTGTTTTTTTACTACTGCTACCACCTTGTACGAATTTGCCTTGATTACTAGATAAAGTATAATTTCGCAAATGCACTTGGCGGGCATATAAAAGGGTATTTATTTCTGATTCTGAAATTTAATCAGCAAACAAAAGCTTCTGGCTATGACTCATACGCCTGTGTTTGTACATAATGGGTAACCTGTATGCAAAGAGGAAGTTTTATATAGGCCAGTCTGAAGTATTGTTATAAGGAGCGTTTGTAAGCAAAATTAAATAAATGCCCGCAAGAGAGTGCTTCAGATACTGGCCAAATGCAGGTGTAAAAGACCCAAAAAAGAAATTTCAGCGGGTTGAAGAAACTTCCAAAATAAAGGCTAATTCTTAGAAGTATGAAAACAGCAATAAAAACCTTTATAGTTTATTGACTTTAAAGAACCACCAACATGCTGCATTACAGGTTGTATTTTGGTTTGAAGAATATTTTCCCAATACTATAAGTAGGTATGGTCGGCCATGGTATTGAAACCGATTTGATTTGCTTAAAAATAATACCAAGAAATTGCAACTTCTTCAATTCCTATAAGAAGTAATCCCGGGTCATACTTTTTGAAAATTCACGCCATTCTTACAGAGTTTTTTTGTTGGATGTCTTTAATCTTTTCTTCTTTGCAAGAGTTTTCTACACAATGACTTTTAATGCTCTTCTAAATGTCTCTCTACTAACGGAGTGGCAATAGCTTTTTTAGAGCTGTTTTAACTTATTAGTAGAGATTTTTGGCCTCAACTGACGTCATAAGAAATCACGCAGTATTGCCATGGTCTCTCTGATCGCATGCGACGTGCCGCCATCTTGCTGACACCATCTCTGTCTACTGAAGGAAGGATGTTCATTATTTGTAGAAAATAATTGTTCAGCAAGCGTCGATAAGATACATCGTCCACAGAAATTGATTACCCTTAACGATTTTCTAAGAATATGATCCAACTATTCCACTGTTTGACATTGCACACCAAACTGTCACTTTGGGACTGAGAAGTGGCTGCTGATAATTTAATAGTTAGTTCTGTCCTTTAGATGACCAATAATTACAATATAAATGAAAATTTACTTCAATACTGCAAGAGATAGTGTTTACTGTACGAAATCGCTCCAACATTGTCTCGCAGAAATGTTTACCCAAATTGCAATCTATAGGCTTAAGCGCTTGCACGATTTGAATTTCGAAGAGAATGTCCTCGGACCCCAGGACTGCCGCTCTCTTGCGCACGGACTGACGTGGGTTATTGTGCAAACTTGTAACGAAGAGTTCAATGCTTTCATTTGCTCTCATTGTTCGGCTGGGCCCCGGCCATGGGCTGTTTGTCACCAAACTGGTTTCCTGGAACCTTTGCACCCGTGAACGAATCTAATCCTCACTTGGGGCATCACGTAAACGTCGAATAATGTAGGTAACATGAACAAAATCTATGACGAGCAGGAATGAAACGAATAATAGGCCTTGAAATACGTTACGTTTAAACCTAATTCTGCTACCGGACGCAATGTATGTATATGGCCATTGGACCTTCACCACTTTCTCTGGCGGAAAAGTTCATAAACGTCGAAGTACAATCCTCCTTTATTCTACTGCTACCGCGATGCCAAAATTTGGTACGCCAACAAAACGTATATATATGGTCATATAGATTTCCATTGAGCACCGAATTAGGAGGAATCTCTCCAAGCCAGCTAATATTATTTGTTACGGCGGCTATCGTTTGTTGACCTAATTTCCACTGTAAAATATGCAAGCCTTTGGGTGAATATGTGACATAAAGAAGCTTCTCATAAAAACCATGAATGGCAGAAAACTTCAGCTCCTTCTATTTGTAGAACAACATCAAGCCATGCATCCCAAATTGAAGCAGAAGATCGAACAAACATTTAAGAATATATGTATATATGTATGTATATTCATTCGGCCTCGGTAGTCTAGCGTAAGTGCACTGGCCTGCCATCCCAGAGGTTACGGGTTCAAATTCCACGTAAAGCACGGTTCACACACTTTTCTAAATTTACCTACTTTTACTGTTTCAAAAAAAAAAAAAAACTAATTCCTCAACCCCAAAAGCCTTATCCTTTCCATCCTTACTCCCGCACAATAGACAGCGCATTCTTTGCGTTGTGGCTGCTGAAACAAGCAAAAACTAAGAAAAACACACAGTTATACATTGCATTAGTGGCGCCAACAAGAGGAAGCGGGCAATCGCGGTAATAGCGCTGACAAACCAAATTTAGCGAAGTCCTCAACCATCTGTGTGATCCTTCTGCCAGAAAAATGTGAAACACAGGTGGCCAAATATTAGACTATTTTGTATAGTAATCCCCAAAATTCCCAAAATTAAAAAAAAAAAAATATTGATCTGATATAATTTTTCTAGTACACTAGCCAGTAGACATACCCATACATACATACTATTTATGTGTAAGTAAGTGCCTGAATCGTATCAATAAAATATTTTTGTTAATATTATTTTCAATGGAAAGACTTATCATCTCGACGTGTTTGTATCGTTTAGAGATGTGGGCTATTTCGTGTACTCAAAACTATCTACGCCACGAGTTACTCACTCATAATAGATTAATAATCATAATAAGAAACATAAGTGCAAAAATCTGATAGCATTGTGATTCCCCATTCCCTGATCTAGCACTTTGTGCTATAAATATTCGTATATTGTATACTATAATGTGTTGTTTGAAGTGGTAATTCATCAAAAATCCAATTATAGATCCATTCTGTGCGATTGAATATCTTTGTGAGGTTGTTTAACATACGTCTGTACCAGCCAGCTCTTCAAGGTTCTCAAAGCGGTTTTCCAAGGGTTTGTCACTCTCGGACATTCACAGAGGAAGTACCTATAATATAGTTTTCTTTCTTCCGGTAGATTACAACTATGGCCGCATATATTGTAAGGGATGCCCATTTTGGCTGCCTGCTCTTCTATTTGCTAGAAGGCAGTTATCACTGCCGAGAGTCTGCAGGCAACCCTTCGTTTAATATTTGCCTGACGTTTGTTCTGCTGAATTTGTAGGTTGTCTGATCCCTCCATCTACAATCCGCGCTTTGTAAATATTTTGAGGAGACTGCATTCTTGATTGCACCCAGTGGTGTGAATATCGTTTCTGCAAGAATGTTATTCATGGCAGTTCCTTCTCTAGCCAATTCGTCCACTTTTTAAATGACTTTAACTACATATGTGTATATTATTAGTATTTATATTGTACACTGGTAAACTAAAAACAATAGGTGTGCTAAAGCTATGTAATAATTGCTGCAATATTGGAGTTCTCTTAATTGCTTGATAATCTGTTGATGATGCTCAGCTGATAATTTAATGAAATATTGCAGATATTATTTTGCACATAATACGTCTGTTCATGAAGCAAATAGTTTGTAACAATTGTTACAAATTATCAGGCTTGTACCCAAAAAATTTGCAAAGTAGGAGAAAGTGAGAGAGCAAAATGACATTTCATTTAGAAGTGAAGTTGCATAAATTCTTACTTGTAAGAATTTTCCAGTGAGAAAAACAGCTAATCGCAAAGTAAAAATAAACACGAAATAAAATTTGCGAATTGCAATTGCTAACGGAATGTTCTTAATCTGACTGCGATGATGAAATGGAACGAATTATTGTGGACAAAATAAAATAATGTGATGTTAAGCTCAACTGAAAAGATTTTTAATTTTTGTGATTTTTCGCGCCAACAAACTAATCAGCTATTCGTAAAACCAGCAAATTGTTACTGGTTTTGCGATCATGTACTTTTTTTGATATTTTTCGCTTTGAGAGCGAATTCTCGGAAATTAAGTTACAGGCACGTTACTGGATAATTTTTACATGAACAAACCTTATGTGATATTTGATAGGGTTCTTTGAAAGAGTAAGAATAGAGCATGAACTTTAATTTCTGCAATACTTTACCCCAAAGAACCGATTTCTTCAAACGAAATGTGACCAACAACTTGGCTCCAGCCGAGGGCCTTTCATCAGTAGAAACAATAAATAATATTAAACAATACCACTTTTTATATAAAGATTTGCATACGAGTAACAATTCGATTTTTATTATAAACAGTTTACCTTCAGATGTGCAGTGAAATTTTTTGTACTGCGTATGTTTTGCTACAGATGAGCAACTGATTGTCTGTCAACATTTCATCGAACGCGTAAAGTTGGCAATATTGTAAGAATTTTCACTTAAAACATAATTTTATTAAAAAAAAAGAGTGACACTGTCGCAAATATTGAAGCTCGACGCAATTTCTTGTCAACTGAGAAAATTGTCCTAGATACTTAAGGGCATTGTTATTTAAGCAATTTGTAATTATTTTGCATATCTCCCAAACTTAACCTTTTTCGAAATATTCGATTTTAAAGATTTTTGATAAAGTTTTGTATTTACCATTTTGTTTCTTAAGTGTCGAAGATGCTTGTTTTTTCAAGAAAACTTCTAACTATAGTAATGCCCACTATTCAGCTCCGAAACACAAAGAAGAAATAATTTCCATTATTTTTGCCTGATTGCTTAAATGGCGAGGACTACGAAAATTTTTAAGAAATAATTTACTCTCGATTAACGAAATGAGGCAGTATCTAAGAACAACTATCGTGAAAATTAATTTAAGGAGATGAATGAAAATTTGTATCAGGATAGGGGTGGTCTTGAGGAGAACAAATTGTAGTGCATAAAACAGTACAAATTGTTAACTTCTTTGTTTTAGTCACGTATTTTTACAATTTTTTTTTTATGGAAATTTACGTTCCACTAGTCCTACGTTCCACCTACGGGTTATTTTTTATATAATCTTTTAAGTATATAAAAAGATATTCTAGCTTTTTAAATAAATAATATATAATTATTAGCGATAAGAAGTAGGGAACACGAAAATAATGGACTTCTTTTTAATAGTAGAGTAAAGAGTAGGAGTTACTCTTTGTTTTCCCCTTTGGGCTCAGGCGACCTCAACTCAATTAATTTAGACTTTGTTTAATATTATTAAAAACTAATCATTTTAGCAACAAAATTGTCAGTAATCAATAAAAATAATATTGGAACTTGTTTGTGTATTTTCAGAATTCAGAAACAGGGGAAATGGACTACACGTATCGTCCCCTGTGTTCGGTAAAACATCAAGATTTTGATATGGAGACTGGTGAACCCTTAAACGGCCCAAAATGGAAAGTTCGATATGTCAAATATGAAAATTTCCACATACCCAAAAAATATCTACGAGTCCACCCCGCCGAGGAAATGGACACAAAAATTACCACTTTCTGCGATGACGAGTATTCACAAACAGATATCCATGTAAAACCATTTGCCACGGCGACCAAATCAGAAGAGAAATGTGGTAAACAATATAAAAAGGAGGATTTCATGAATATGGACGGAGTTAAAAATGTAATTCTACTAAATGTATACGAGTATATATGTTTGTTTTTATTTTATCTTCAAAAAAATACGAATATTAAAACAATTAAAAATTTTGCAGGATATCCTCTTGGGTTACACTAAGGAGACGTATATACTTTTTCTCATTCCATCACTATTTTACTTCACATTGACTTTTATTCTGGTTGCCATTGAGGGATTTTTACACTACTGGGCACACAAGAAAAACTCCTTAAACACGAATAAATCCTATTACTTCCGCAGCCCATTGCATCTGTTGACATCCCAGTTTTGCGCGCGTTGCCGTTGTGAATGTGAAATGGAGATAAAAATTTTCCAAACGCTAAACAAGCAAATGCGCAAAGTTAGACATTCGAGAGCGCTGAAAGATGTGACCAAAATAATAACATAAATTTTGAATTTGCTTTTATTTATGGATCTATAAAAAACAAAGTTGATATTTTATTTTAAATACGACGGCGGTTCTGCGTTACCCCAGCGACTTGGATTCAAATCCAATCAAAGAATATAACTTTGGCATTATATACCAAAAATTTATTGGGAATGTTTTACTATATTACTACAACAACAACCACTCCGGGTTATATAAACTTTGTAAATTTTCGAACATACGTATGTAATAGCTCAAAAAATTGTACATTAAAAATGCAATATGTTACTTTATAAAAAAAAAGCTTGCAAGGCTTGAAAGTGTTATATTTCTCTTATGCATAGGTAATCGAATTCAGAAAAAAATTTATATGAACCTTTTAATCCTGTGCAAGAGTCTATACGATCTTAGTTGTATTCTTATAATACGACGCGTCTGCATATAAGCACGATTTAGTACTTTTGAGTATTGAGTTGTTTAAATTTTTAGCCATTGCTTGAATCAATTATAAATGACTTTTGTTTTTCTTGAGATTTCGCATACTCGTATTTATGTATGGTTAGGTGGAATTTATATCATAAAACTATTGGGTTGGGGAATAAGTTCATAGCGTTCTTATATTTTCTTTTATTTTACAATGATTGGTTCGCTGTTTGGCAAAGGGTATGTATTCTTTCGATAGAAATCTTTCTGCTCTATAAAACTATATTAATTGTATTTTAAAATTATTTAATTTTTAATTAGTTTTGAGGCTTAGAAATGGAATACCCAGAAAGCAAAAATCAAAACCGTAGCAGCGCGTAACATTTGCGACGTGTATGGAGAAGGTGTCATAGGCGACTCTACAGCACAGAAATGGTTTGCAAAGTTCCTAAATGGTGGCTTTGACGTCGATGACACGCGGGGGGAGACCTTCTGAATCCAATAAAGAACGTCTCAAATCGCTTTTGAAGGAGAATAGTCGTCAAACCAGTCGTGAATTGGCGGAAATAATACCGCTCTTAAAGAATGTTTTTTGTATCGAATCAACACGGGAGATGAAAAACGGTGCCTATACATCAATATGAATCAAAGAAAGGAGTAGGTTGCTTCAGGAGATACGCAAAAGCCGAGAGTCAAGCCAAATCTTCAGCCAAAGAAAACTATGATATGTGTTTGGTGGGAACGGGCATGGTGCACTGGAAAATGCTCAAAAAGAATGGCATGATCAACATGGAGCTCTACACTGCCCAGTTACACCGCGTGAATGAGGCTATTCGACTGAAAAGACCTGATCGACATGATCAAACCATACTCCTTCACGACAACTCCAGGCCCCACGTTGCTCAAATCGTCAAAGCCGCACTCCAAGAGCTCGAATGGGAGGCCCTTCAGCATCCGCCGTATTCTCCGGACCTTGGACCGACCGATTACCATCTTTTCATCAAACCATATGAAGGATACAGATTGGCCCCAGTTATAGTGTGTCATATAGTTCGCTTTAAATTCAACATGACTTAGGAGAATTACTGCAGTGTCGCATTCTTGTCCAAATTTTCATACACAAATTTTGTAATATATTATAGTTAAATACGTACTCAATAAATAAACATAGTATTGTAACTCTATGACCTTACCTTCCACCAAAAAAAAACAGGAAAAATGGTCAAAAAACCCTGTCAGATGTGTAGATTTTACATTATTTATTTAGTATCAGGTCAGTCCATAAGTTCGTGCATTTTTTAAAGGTGGCTTTTAATTTAATAAAAAAGATGTTTAAAGTATTTATTAATCAATAATATATTTTCCTTCATTATTTACAATGTCTTCCCAACGTTTAAGCAAATTTTGAATTCCCTGCTCAAAAAATTGTTTGTCCTTGGAGCCAAAATACGCTTCGATATCCCTTTTTATAGCTTTTTTTGAGGAGTAGTTCTTGTTATGGGTTTGAAGTCCACGGAAAAGGTGATATTCTCAAGGTGCAATATCCGGAGAGTATGGTGGATGCGGCATTAGCTCCCATCCGAGCTGGTTCAGCTTGCCTAATGTTAGCCTTGCTGTATGAGGTCTTGCGTTGTCGTGGTCAAACAAAACTTTGCGTCTATTCACTAAAGACGGTCGATTTTTTTAAGTGCCTCATTCAGGTTTGATAGCTGATGGAAATAATAATCAGCAGTTATCATCTGGTTTGGTTTCTGAAGTTCATAATAAACAATACCGGTCATATCCCACCAAATAGACATGAGAATCTTCTTGGGGTGAAGGCCATCTCTAGGGGTCGGTTCTGGTATTTCATCTTTATCTAAGCATTGGCGTTTGCTAACAGGATTATTGTAAAGGACCCATTTTTCATCACCAGTAACGATACGGTTAAAAAACTTTCATTTTCAAGCCGTTGCAGCAGCTGAGAACACACATTCACTCTCTGCTGAAGGTTGGCGACGGAAAGTCTATGCAGAACCCATTTTCTCAACTTTGAAACCTTTCCCAACTGAACCAGGTGCCTGTGAACTGTTCCATGCGATGAATTTAACCTCTGAGCTATCATATCGACTGTCAAACTTGGCTCAGGTTCCACGAGTTCGAGCAAGGCGCCGGAGTTAAAGACTTCAAGACGACGCACGCACAATGTAATTGTTTACAAGCTAATTGTTTACGTAAACAATTCATTTTTGTAAATATTGTAAACAATTAATTTTTTTTGCTTTTTTTTATGAATCAGAAACAATCTACTACTAATTAAGCATTTTCACTATTTTTCAAACAGTTTTCCAAGCTGGTAATAAAAATAATAAAAAAATACGCTTTAATATTTAGTATTTTAATATTTTTATTAATTTTCACTGTCCGATTCTTCATTGATTTGGTCAATTTTCATTTGATAATAAATAAAAAGTAGTTTTTTGGACCTTGCAAACGAGAGTCTGTTCCTCAAATCTGAATGAATAAAATTCCAATTCGAAAATAAGCGTTCAATTCGCGCTGAAGAGGTGGGTATATTGATTAATTTCAAAGTTGTTTCTGCCAGATGTGGATATTTTATCGATGCCATTCTCCAATATAAACAGGCATCTTCGCTCAAGTTTTTTGACGGTAAAACGCCGAAGTAGGATCTTCTGTTCAGAAATAGGTCAAGCTCCTGCAAAGCTTCTCCACTCATAGTATTAAAAAGGAAATCCGTTACTTTTGCAGTTTTATCAGGATCTAACTTGTTTCGGTCATGATATGGATACAAATAATAAGCTGCTAGAGAGTAGACATTAAGCGCTTGCTCAATACGTCGTTCGTATATAGTTCTAGACATATGCTGGTAAACGTTTACAATTGTTTACATTATTTACAATTGTTTACAATGTAAGTGTAAACAATCCAAAAAATGTTGTAAACGCCCAACCCTGATTGTTACGCGTGCTGTGTGGCATGTGGCAACATCTTGCTGAAACCACATGTCATGCAAGTCAAGCTCTTGCATTTTGGGCAAAAAAAAAGTTGGATATCATTTCACGGTAGCGCTCACCATTCACAGTTACGTTACGATTCGCAGCATCTTTGAAGAAGTACGGTCCAATGATACCTCCAGCCCATAAACCGCACCAAACTGTGACCTTTTCTGGATACATTGGTAGCTCTTGCAATTCTTCTGGCTGATTTTCACTCGAAATCGACAATTCTGCTTATTTACGTACCCATTGATCCAAAAATGAGCTTCGTCGCTGAACACAATTTTTCGATAAAAAAGTGGATCTTAAACTTTCTTAATAGAACACACATTTTTATAATAAAATTCAATGATTTGCAAGCGTAGTTCGCTTTTAAGACGATTCATGTTTAAATTATAGACCAAACTGAAGATGTTTGACAGTGAAACAAAACACAAAACGTGCGTCAGCTGTTTAAACCAACTGTTTAAAAAGATAATAGCTAAAAAATCACCCGTTATGAGCACTACAAAACCAAATTTATTCGGTATACAACTTTTCACGACTCAAGTCCCGCCGGTCAAAATGACGCCAACGGTTATGGAGCTCAAAAGAAAAAAAATTAGTTGAAAGTTCGCACGTTAAGCGTTATAAAGTTCAACATAATAGTAAATGACATTTATTTGAATTTATCTCTTGATTTCATAGGCTACGTTCAGCTGAAAGACATCTGAGTATGTTCAACCATCCAAAAAATTGAAAACTTCTAATGACGACAAAAGCAGTAACAATGAAAGCGATAACGAAAATACCGAATATCAAAACCGAATATTAAAACATTCAAAAATGTTGTAACTCCTTTCAAATTTTAAAATAAAAATAAAATGTTTAATTTTAAATTTTATGGACTAATCGCATGCAAAGTCATTTTCAGTGATAACGTCGTTTGCGTGTTCGCGAAGACTTTAGATATTTTTGTAATTGACTTTGTGATTCGAACAAATCTATTGATTGCCCATACTAACAGTGATTACGTCTATTACGTCAATTTGGTTTATTTGGCTGAAGTTACTGTTCTAAAACGAATAAAAAATTAACATTCACTAATTAAAATGTTATTTAAATTGGAGAACCTACACAAATTTTAACTAAATTAGCCGGGAACCCTTCTAGTTCCGACCATTCCGTATAATCGAAGAGCACCATTTAATATTTCAGAAATGTATTAATTTTTTTTTTTAATTTTTAATTGTATGTAAATTCTTCTCCGCCATGTTCGAAAACCCTTATTAATTAAGCAGGAGTAAAAAAATTTTGCTGCGCTAGAGATTACAGTATTAATGTTATGATTTAGGAACGATAAGAAAATTTTACTAACGATAAAAAACAAAAGTGCAAAAATATATGTAAATATCATTGACTTAAAACGAATTTACAAAATTTTTACGAAATTTGAAGTTTTATTTTTTTCTTATATGTATGCAATTTTGTTACTCATTCAATTACCAGAGGTGGCAAACTGTTGCCAATCTCACCTGCGTACTTAATTTTACAACCTCCAAAAGCAGTTCTCCAAAAACCTGGTTATGGTGGTACATTCTATCAGAAAGAGGAAATAATTCGTTATTCAGATAATATACAATGTTGTCTATTGTCCCTCGTAAAAGTTATGTGTTGCCTTTTTTGGATTTGTTCCATGGCTGTTCTTGTATGGCTCTTTAATCGTATGTTAGGACTGGTTCTGCTATTGTGCTCACGAGCGCACTGTTCTGTATTCACCTGCCAGGTCTTTCATTTCAGCATACCCTATACTTAACTTCTATACTTATTCGTTACTATATTTTATAACCGTTTAGATATTAATTATATACTTAAATAGTCCTAAGCACTCTGACAGTGTCATGAACATACATATGTTCACGGTAAATAATGAACTAAAAATCAATTCGAATGAATCACATCAAACCCAATGTGTATCATAAGCAATTGAAAGTATACAAATTTATATCACACACACTTTCACACATATACAGGGTTGGCCATATTAAATTGACCCATGTGATTATTAAAAAAATATGGAAAAAGAAACATTTTTTTGTGTTTCATTGTGAAAAACATTTAATTTAGTTCAAGGAGATTCGTTTACATCACTTTTTGAATATGATATCGCGCAAGTGGTCGCCCTTAGCACGTATTTGGATATGTACAGGGTTGGCCATCTTAAACTGACCCATGTGATTATTAAAAAAATATGGAAAAAGAAACATTTTTTTGTGTTTCATTGTGAAAAACATTTAATTTAGTTCAAGGAGATTCGTTTACATCACTTTTTGAATATGATATCGCGCAAGTGGTCGCCCTTAGCTCGTATAGCGTAATATGCCCGTTTTTCGGCGTTTTCCATAGTTTTGGCCAGCGTCTCGGCCGATATGGCGGCTATTTCCCGTCGGATATTGGCCTTAAGTGCGCCTAGTGTCTTTGGCTTGTTGACGTAAACCTTAGATTTCAAATTACAGTAAAAAGTTATAGGGTTACTCAATGGGTCAGTTTAATATGGCCAACCCTGTACATATATATTTGTATGTTCGTATATTAACCTCTACTGCTTCAGCTATCCACTTCCAGTCCTTACTCTTACGCGTAATTTTTCTCTTCCCATATTAAACAAAACATATAGTTTTATTAAAAATTGTGAAAAAATAGCAAATTTAATTGACCTAGTTAAATAAATGCAGACGTATCACACAATTATATTTAGTTACTTTGACAAAGGCAAATTTTAGCATCTTACAACATATTATATTTGTGTATGTAATTACCAATATTGCATACAAAAGTCTCTAGTTTTCATCAATTTGAGCCATTTTCTTGAGACTCGGGGAAACTTCAAACTCCGCGCCTGTGCAAGATCTCAGATCTTCCACCGAGAAACCATCAGCAATTTCAATTAGTGTCAAGCCAACGCCTTTCTCCACGGAAAAAACAGCCTATACAATATTTCAACCAAAATGTTGCTGGATTACTTAAGAACAATACTTAAGCTTGGCATTTAATCATACCTTTTCCGAAATAATCAAATCAACAACGCATTGTCCAGTTAGTGGCAACGTACATTTGTCTAAAATTTTAGGTGAACCATCCCGTGCGTTATGTTCCATTGTGATAACGACTTTGGTGCCAGGAGCCGCCACCAAATCCATAGCGCCACCCATGCCTTTCACAAGTTTACCCTAGCATTCAAAAATAAAAGAGAGTTCATTGTGGTTTTATTCACTTACGCTTGTATTTATCATCATCATCCAATACTTACCGGTATCATCCAATTGGCCAAATCGCCAGTCGCAGACACTTCCATTGCTCCAAGTATCGTCAAATCGACATGGCCACCACGAATCATAGCAAAACTGTCATCTGAACCAAAATATGATGCTCCTGGTACAACAGTTACACTCTCTTTTCCGGCATTAATCAGATCTGGATCAACCTGTTCCTTCGTTGGGAATGGTCCCAGACCTAATATTCCATTTTCGGACTGCAACATAACTTTCATTCCTTTAGGTATGTAATTAGAAGATAAAACTGGCATTCCGATGCCCAAATTGGCATACATGCCATCCCGGAATTCTAAGGCTACACGTTTTGCGATTCGTTCACGCAACTCTTGTCCTGGGCTAGACTTTGACTCATTATCAGTGTTTTCACGCAGGCGAAGACGCTCTACTCGCTTGCGATAGTTGGAGCCCCTAACGATTCGATCTACATAAATGCCTGGAATATGAATCTCATTCGGAGTTAACGCGCCAACAGGTACAATGTCTTCTACCTCAACAATGGTTGTCTTAGCGGCGCGACTCATAGGAGCATTGAAGTTACGTGCTGACTTGTTGAAAACTAAACAAAAATAAAAAATACATATAATAAAAAGAAGTAAAGAAATGTTAAATAGTAATAAGCAACAGAGAGAGTATAAGATGCCAAATAACCTGCGAATGACACATTTTTGCCCAATGTCCATGTTATAAATTTTTTAAACAGTCCCATTGCATACTCCATTATAAAAAATTTCAATATGTTTCTCCATATTGGTTACAGAAATGTAACATAAATAACTTCATATTTAAAAAAAGGCATCACACAAAAATAGGTCTAAAGTTATTAGCTGACTCTGGAAAGGTAGCCTACGTATTACCAAAGATAACATTTACACCATTTCTAGGGAGAGACAAAAATCAAAACTTCGTCCGTATTTGAGTTTTTGTAGTAAGAGTAATGCGGGTCACAAAAGGCAGCAGAAGAATGGACTTCGCTACCGGCATTCAGAAGGCAAAGACGAAGATGGACTCTCGGTGAATGTTATATTATATTATTTAAAACCTCTTTTAGATTACACAAGTAGTACTTGGGTACTAAATATACTGTGCTAAATAGTTTTGAAATTTTTTTTTTATTTTGCAAGATATTCGTAATTAAAAATTTGAATTTGAAAGAAATTCCCTTTTTAAGAACCTTTTAGGCAATATTAAAAATTTCTAATATATATTATTAAAAAATAAATTTATAAAACCGAATGCTACAAAACTTGAAAGTTTAAGAAAAATCAATGTACACCAACCATTTCTTTTTCCAATGGAACTGCCTAGATTTTTAATTTAATGTAAACAAGTGGGCTTTATTCCACACATTTACAAAATTCTAACGCTTTCTTGCTTTGCTATCATCCCGTTTACCGAATTTGAGCAAATTTACTGAGGAAATTTATTGAATAAAAAAATAGTTTTAAGTATTGGAAATCTTTATTTTGGCCTTTACGAGCTCTATTGGTTGTTTTTATACTGCAGCTGTCTAGTTCGCATTTGTAAAAATTGTAAATTACCGCCTTGTATTTTTCGTATTTTTTTAATTACTTTAGAAGGTATATGGGGCTATTCTATAATTTCGCTTATTTTAAATGTCAACCATTCCAAAAGTGACAGGCATACTTGGACGATCTGACAGATATCTCTATCCTTTTCATTCTGAATATGGTGTTGTATATGTATATGCATCAATATCAAGAATTTCAACGTCGTATTGGGTTAGGTTTTGTTATTCACTTCCGAGTGAATTTTAAGGCACGTGCCAGCAAATTAGTTACAGAACCGGCCTGATTAAGTATTTTAAACAAAAAATGTTACTGTAATTGAAATATGATATTAGATAATAAGTCAATTAAATGCGAAATATTTTTTCTTTCAAAGTAATTTAGTGATTCTAATATATGAAAGTAATCAAAACTCGTGTCCGATTATTTGAAGCCGCGGCTCATAAGTATGGACTTTTGATAAAACAATAATTCAAATTTGGTAAAAAACAAAAATCAATACTAATTCCAGTAATACCGAGATATGTATGTGATGAAATACTGACCTAAATTGCCATATGGGTCGGCTTTATAAGCCTTTATAACAGCATAATCGGCAAAAATAGACTCCTCCATAATGTAGTCTCTCCCATTAAATGTTTGCACCGGTTTGGGTTTACTAGCAACTGCGATTTTGCCATCCTTTGTATACTTAATTGGCGCCCCTCCTTTTTGTACAAGGGTACCATATCCGGTAGGTGTGAAAAATGCCGGAATTCCTGAAATTAATTTGTAGTATTCTAATTAATATCAACGATGAAACATTCATTATGTTGATAGTGCTTACCAGCGCCACCAGCTCTAATTTTCTCGGCAATAGTACCCTGTGGTGTCAATTCTATGGCTAATTCACCTGACAAATATTGCCGGACTAGTTCTTTATTTTCACCAACATAAGAAGCAATCATCTTGCTGATTTGCTTTTGTTGGATCAGCAAGCCAATACCCCAATCTTCAACACCTAAAAATAAGATTTAAATTATTTTATTATTCAGTATACGAGGTTGTAAAATTTCTGAGAATGTGGGGTAGAAACATTTGTTTTATCAGAATTTCAATGGCCAATTTCATTTAATTTCATTTTTACAAACAATTAAGCATATTGTACTATATAATAAATAAATAAATGTTATAACAAGTGCTTGTTTAAAATATTATAAAAATAAATAATTGGCGCATACACTTCTGTTAGGTGTCTGCCCGAGCTCCTCTTCCTATTTGTGATATGTGTCCTGATGTTGTTCCATAAATGGAGGACCTACAGCTTTAAGCCGACTCCAAACGGCAAATGTTTTTTATATGAAGCTTTTTCAGGAGCAAAAATACACTCGGAAAAAACTTTTTCTACCATTTTGATGTTTCATCCACGAAGATTCGAACTTATGCACTCCCAAAAGGTAGTCACGCATCAAACTATTCGGCTACGACTGCCGGGGGCAGTACACGCTTTTTGGGTGTTTTGCCGAGCTCCTCCACCTATTTGTGAGGTACGTCTTGATATTGTTCCACAGATGGAGGAACCTACAGTTTCAAGCCGACTCCGAACGGCAGATATTTTTATGAGGAGCTTTTTCATGACAGAAATACACTCGGACTTGCCATTATCTGCCGAGGGGCGACCGCTATTAGAAAAATGTTTTTCTTAATTCCGAATGGTATTCACGCACCAACCCATTCACCTACGGCGGCCGCCCCGTAGATTAGGGGCTAGAAATCAAGTTCTAAGAAGAAATAATAAGCATTAAGTTGAAAGCATATTGTGGTATACACACCATATAACATACAAATCCACTGCTGAGAGATCCAAACATTCAAACTTAGAGGCTCATACCTCTTCTGCACGAGATATCCCCCAAGTCGAGCCGTTCCGGTCCAACTTATCAGACATTTTGTTACTATAAATATTCTGGTACCTCTTCATGCAGATCAACTTGACGATATCACTAATGTGGGTCCTTTTATCTGTTTTATTATTAACAAATAGTTGTACAAATAAAAGAATTTGATTTGAATTTGAATTTGATTGATTACTTGAAAAAAAGAAAATATGCTAGCGGCTTAAAATTTGTATCTACACGGCTGCGCGTCTGTCTGCTACTCCCGTCTTCTTTCACAACACGTCGCGCTTGTCTATATTCAGTGTTGTCATTCTCATTGTCGTTGTCGCTGTAGTTGTCGCTTTCGCTTGTGGGCTTTATATTGGGGTTGCCGCCTATTTCAGGGTTTCTCCAATCCCACACTAATACAGAGTCAAGAGCCGTCATTACTGTCTGGCAGCCCGAAAAGATAGCAACAATGGTTCGCCACTAGGATTATTTTATAAACCTCCCAGATAGCAAGAGGTTGCAGCTGATAGACGCTCAGTAAAACTCAATCGTGCCTCTCGATAGAAATATCTGCTGAAGAGATTCCTGCACGAACTCAACAATTCATTTTGGAACTGTCGTAGATGCCCCAAACCGTTCAGTAATTTATATGGAGTTTCTTAATTTGGACATAGCAAAACTTATTAGTTCCCTTATCCTCTACGAAAAGAGTTCGACTATCTCCACAACCTCCTATTCAAACAATATATGTTTAGAGTTGAATCAAATCTGAGACGTAATCCTAAAAGTTTTTTGCAATATATTAACACGAAACGCAAAACGAATAGATTTCCTACAAGTTTATTCTACGAAGGAGTTGTATCTGACTCTTGTAATTTGTTCTAAAAAGTATATGAAAATCATGTATCCTTGGATATATTGGATTCCTGACCATTAGATCAAATTGATAGCTTCTATGTGATGCCAGCCGTCGTTAAGTTGGCAATATATAACCTTAAAAGTAGTCAAAAAACTAACCAAGAAGGTATTGCCACAATATTTTTTAAGTTAAATTATTCATTCATATCTAGACCAATTGCGAACCCATTTAATAACTGCCTATGAACAGCTTTTTTTCTTAACTCTTGGAAGCTCTGCACAAAACCGAATTGTTCAATCATGTCCAGTCACTCATATCCATACATCAACATGGTATAGTTCCCCTAAGATTAATTTCAGCTTTATGCACTAATTAAACCATAAGCGTACTTTAAAATCAAGCTCAATTGTTTTAAGGTGTGATGAGACAGGGCATTACTACTAGCCTCATTTTTTTTGTTATGTTGGTACACCTTTCATATCAAAGTATGTCAAGTTTCAGTCCAATCTGCCAATTCATTCTTTGTTTACAAGCCATTGAGTATCGCCGTGTCACAATATTTTCTACAATGGAAAAAATCGAATATTGTGTGCTGATTGAATTTTTATTTTTGGAAGGTTTAAAAGCGACGGAAATTTATAAACGGATGATGAAAGTGTATAAGACTTTTCGCCAACAATTAGAATAGTAGAAATGATGAGTTGCTGAATTTAAACGTGATCGTACAAGCCTTGAAGACAATGAAGGACGTTCAAAAACAGTAACAGTAACCAGAAATCGTGGAAAATTATTAGGAAGTGTAAGCAATATTTTGACTGACGCATTGCAAGCTGTGTGCACAATGGGTGCCGCATTCGCTAACAATAGAATGCGACTTTCTCAGCAACATTCAGCGCGTTTTCGAAAGGGAAAAAGTGGATTTTGTGCGTCGATTCATCGCTATGGATGATCCTAAATCAAAACAGCTCCGAAACGAATTCGTGTCCAAAAATCGGCCAAGGTGTTAGCATCGGTTTTTTGGAATGCGAAAGGAATATTGTTTGTGGATTACTTGCAAACTGGTAAAACAATAACTCCTGAATATGATTGTAACCTTTTAGATCAACTAAAGGAAAAAATTCGTTAAAAGAGACCCAGTTTACCCAGAAAAAAATTATTTTTCATCAGAACAATGCACCGCGTCACAAGAGTATTTTGACAATAGCTAATAGGACTATGAATAAGTTCCTTGCGGTTTTACAACAGATGGCGTAACTTGATTATTATTCCATCGATCCACATTTCCAAACATTCATTGGAGAGCTACTGTCGTAAGGCACAAACGTCAGTATAAGTTTTTTATTTGAAAATATCGAATTTCGTGCCAAATAATGTGTTTTTGCGGGGAATTCTTCTTCATTATTTTAATATGAAGAAAAAAGCAGCCGAAAGTCATCGTATCTTGGTGGAAGTTTATGGTGAGCATGCTCTAGCTGAGCGAACGTGCCAGAAGTGGTTTGCACGTTTTAAAAGTGGTGATTTTGGCTTGGAAGACGAAGAACGCGAGGGTGCGCCGCCAAAGTTCATGGATACCGAATTGGAGGAATTGCTCGATCAAGATCCGGCTCAAACGCAAGAAGAGGATGCAAAAACTTTGGGAGTTGATCAATCAACCATTTCCAAACGTTTAAAAGCCATGGGAATGATCCGAAAGGTAGGCCATTGGGTGCCGTATGAATTGAAGCCAAGAGACGTTGAACGCCGTTTTATGGCATGCGAACAACTGCTTCAACGGCACAAAAGAAAGGGTTTTTTGCATCGAATTGTGACTGGCGATGAAAAGTGGGTCCATTACGACAATCCAAAACGTCGGGCAACGTATGGATACCCTGGCCATGCTTCAACATCGACGTCGGCGCAGAATATTCATGGCCTGAAGGTTATGCTGTGTATCTGGTGGGACCAGCTGGGTGTTGTGTATTATGAGCTACTGAAACCGAATGAAACGATTACGGGGGATGTCTACCGACGACAATTGATGCGTTTGAGCCGAGCACTGCGAGAAAAACGGCCGCAATACGCCGATAGACACGACAAAGTTATTTTGCAACATGACAATGCTCGGCCACATGTTGCACAAGTGGTCAAAACATACTTAGAAACGCTCAAATGGGATGTCCTATCCCACCCGCCGTATAGTCCAGACCTTGCGCCATCCGATTACTATCTCTTCCGATCGATGCAACATGGCCTGGCTGACCAGCACTTCCGTAATTACGATGAAGTCAAAAAATGGATCGATTCGTGGATTGCGGCAAAACCGACCGAATTTTTCACAAAGGGAATCCGTGAATTGCCAGAAAGATGGGAAAAAGTAGTAGTAAGCGATGGACAATACTTTGAATATTAAATTTGTAACCATTTTACGTCAATAAAGTTTCAAATTTCGAAAAAACCGCACGAACTTATTCATAGTCCTATTAAAAACCACGAATTGTTGGGGCATTCACCGTACTCACCAGATTTGGCCCCTAACGACTTCCATCTTTTTCCAGACTTAAAAAAATTCATGCGTGGAAAGCGTTTTTCACCAAATAATGAGGTCATAACAGCTGTGGAAGCGTATTTTGAATTCATAAATTGGAATCACATTGGAATAAGTGTATTGATGCTCAGGGAGACTATACTTGGACTACTGTTGCATAATCCTACACTAATAACGTTGAAAAAGTTCAAAAGTATTGCTTTGCGTACTTTGCCATGGCCAAATGGTCTCCCAAACTACAAGTATATTGGTAGACGTAAATTACTCGGCTTGCAGAGTCCGTAATATAGAAGAACATATCTTTCAATTTTATTTGTAGATAATTTTTTAAATTCGAATATTTACTATTCGCAAATCGCTGATTTAGTTAAGTTTGAAGTCCTATACCGCGAATTAAGAAGAAATAGTTTGTTCGTTGAAAATGTTCACACGACTACTTATGAGTTTAATGAGCCATTTGCTAGAAGCATTCGCATATGCAATAATTATACTAAAGATCTAAGCTTTAGCTTAGAAATAGGTAGCTTTAAGTTGAAGTTGTTAAGTTTTTTTAAATAATGTTTATTTCGTAAGAGTAATCGGTAGATAATAAATAAATAAATAAATAAAAATACAAGAATTGAGTCAATCACAGATTCCTTTCATAGAATTATTCAATTGTCAAGGCTGTTAGTTGTAAAATCAATAATTACTGATCTGGGTCCAAATTAAATGTTTCTTGGGAAACTGATGGTCCAACGGAACTAATTGTCATTGTCTTATCACGACTTTTCTACCTAATATACTTCCACATTTATATACATTATTGGATTAGCCTCTTTAATGAGACACAGTATCGAGCCCCATTGCTGGCATTGGCACGGTTGTGCCGATATCCTGGCAAATAATGTTTCAAGTTGGTCTAAGAAATTGTATCTATGTGACTTACATATTTCTATTTGTACTTATAGATACCTATATTTGTTTGGTCCAAGTAAATAAATTAATCGTGTTGAACAATGAGTTTTAACATGGATTTTCATAACATAACCTAAAAATAAATTTGATAATAAATTAAATTGTGACTAACCTCCGTTATTTGAAACTGCAGTTATATTCTTAACACTCTTTTCCCGAAGGGCATCGATCAATTTCTCAGGTATGCCGCAGACACCAAATCCACCGAATAAGATTTTAGATCCATTTGGGATATCAGAAACTGCTGCAGCTGCACTCTCGAAAATTTTTCCTTTAGATTTGACACTTGTGGAGTAACAAGCAATGAGCTTAAAAAAATAAAAGAGAAGATCAGTAATTACCATGATGTAATAATAAAGGTAACTTTCCCCACTTGCGTGGACTTCTACATATGGAACCATCCTCCCGGGTTCCATATGTAGAAGTCCACGCAAGTGGGGAAAGTTACTGATCGCCATTCACTTGGGAGTGGCCAGGACGATTCTTCTGCAAAGGCGATGTACGTTGTGACAGCTCAATTTCGTGCTGTTTTAGCTTGAATTTGAATTTGAGAACGTAGGTTCGAATCTCGGTGAAACCAAAATTAATAAAAACATTTTTCTAATAGCGGTCGCCCCTCGGCAGGCAATGGCAAACCTCCGAGTGAATTTCTGCCATGAAAAAAGTTCCTCATAAAAATATCTGCCGTTCGGAGTCGGCTTGGAACTGTAGGTCCCTCCGTTTGTGGAACAACATCAAAACGCACCCAACAAATAGGAGGAGGAGCTCGGCCAAACACCCAAAAAGGGTGTACGCGCCAATTATATACATATAGACTTCCACTTAAAATTAACATATTTCTATTCTAGCCTAGCGTTTCCGCACCTGGCGCTGCACCTTCCTCGGTTAGGGATTCGGCCGTATAACATTTATCATGTTCTGGTTTATCTATTTGCAGTATTAAATAACCGTTCCGAAAGTCTATTTATTACCCAGTTCAGTCTTGAACCGTTTGACAAAACTAAATATCCGGAGCATCACGACCCATGGCATTAAAACCGCATGAGCCAATGATAGCTTTGGTTGTTCTTAGGATATCCCTCTTCACTTAAGACTGGAAATGAATGTGAAGAGGTGTGAGTTCTAGAAAAACCTCCATTGATGCCGCGGATGCACGCAAGATTTGATAACCTTGTTAAAGTATTTTTTACTTCGTCGTATTTTGCTTCGTCGTGTAACGCTCCCAGACTACTGCCCCGTAGGAAATCATAGGTCTAACTATAGTCTCGTAGATCTATCGCAGTAATTTTGGTGTACATTCCCAACTTTTCGATGCAATCAATTTTGACGTCATGAATACTCTAATGGCCTTCTCCAACTCTTTCAGCGAATTCTCCTTAATGACCTCTATCCTCACACACACGTTCTCTCTCCAAAGTCGCATAACTTCCAAATAATATCCTTTATTTACCGTAGAATCGTTTGGAATGAATTCCGAGTGCACAACACCATGATAATCAAAGAAAACGAGTAGCATGACTTTCACTTCTGGCCGACTTTGACGTGGTTTTTTGGGTTTCGGCTCATATGGATAGCGCCATTCAGACGCCTGTGGACTGGTTTGCATGTCAAACTCATATACCCACGTCTCATCACCTGTTACGATGCGCTGGATAAACGTTGGATCCGAATTCACTTGTTCAAATATGTCTTCAGCCACCTTCTTTCAATGAATTTTTTTATTGAGAATTGATTCGTACGACACGCTAAGGTCGCGAGCTACCCCCCTTAAACTTAAATGATGGTTTTCCAACGCCATTTCCTTGACTTTGTCGACGTTTTCATCCGTTGAAGACGTTGATGGGCGACCGGATCGGGGCAAATCTTCCACGACTTCTCGGCCCTCTACAAAAGCCTAATACCACTCGTATACCCAAGTTTTTGATAAAACACACTCGCCATGGGCTTTCTGCAACATTTTCAATGATTCGGCACACGAAATCACGTTCAAAACACAACATTCAAGACAAATTCTTTGTTCGATATTTGCATCTATAGTGAAAATTGCAGAGCACACCTACGGTTGACTTATATAATTAAATGACAAAAACAAGCTAATTGAGAGATCACGCTCAAACTCTGCGACACTATAGAAGAGAGTTGTACGGACATTCCAGCAAAAAAATTTGGACATATATGTATCGCGCTTTTTAAATACACATTTAAGCCCTGAAATTTGGGTCCTATGCCCCCAGTGATCGGTGCGATTGTAAGTAATCATCATCTTTATACACTTTATATAACATCGAAAGGTGGTTAGTATGTCGGGGTCGATTCTGGATAGGTAAGAGTTTACTCGGGTCTGTCGGGGTAGCTGAAGCTCTTCATGTGCAATAGGTGGTGGTTGGACTTCGATGATCGCATTCTGAGATCGGGAGTTTAGGAAGATAGTAAGCGTCCCCGATGCGTGTCATTTAGCGTCCGTCTGTATACGTCGGTCCAGTAGCTCTGTCTAGCGCAGTATATAGTTTTTATGTAGACTATCGGTGTATTAACTAGTGTAGATTTGAATTCTTCAAATTTATTTGTACCTTTTTGCGAGAATCTATTTATTCTTACCACAAATTCTGTGACAAATTTTATAATAAATTCGCATAAAAAAGTTCCGTTATTTTTGCTTTTATTCGTATGCATTGTCTACTTATACAATAAGTTATACTCAGTTTCGTGGCAATTAAATCGCTTGAGAAAGAATTCTCACAAATCCCCTTAGAAAGCAGATAATCATGCCCAGGGAAAGGAATGTATCGACCAGATCCGTATCAAAACTATTTAGAGATAATCTCCACATGAAAGTCTTCCGTCGCTCAAATGGTCAATTTTTGACAACGCGCTTAAAGAAAAATAGACTCGACAGATGCAAGCAGTTTCTTTGGTGGCACGTGGTCAACGGCCGTGAAAATATTCTTTTCACAGATGATAATAAAATGTTAACTGTCGAAGAAATTTTTATTAAGCAAAACGACACAGCAGTTGAGCAGTGCTCCCTTCAATGGAGAGCGTTGGATCTTCCAGCAGTGACTAAAAAATAATATTCCTGGGTTCATAGCCGCAGAAGATTGGCCGTGTAGAAGTCCAGATCTGAATCCATTGGAATACAGTTTGTTGTCAGAGTTAGAGAACATGGCCTGTCGAAGACCACACAGAAATTTGGAGAGTCTCAAACAGTTTTTGGTTCGAGCAGCTACGTCAATATCCATGAAAACCGTACGTGCTGCAATGGCTGAATGGCTTAAGCGTTTGAAGATTTGGGTAAAAGCAAATGATGACCATTTCGAATGAAAATTAAAATTTTATTTTTAACATTTACATGATTAAATAAAACTAACTTCAATAAAAAAAGTATTATAATTTCATATCTATAACCGACTTAACTTGCAACAGTAATTATGGCAGGACTAAGTATGTTTTCCATGAAAGGGGTACAAGGTACCCAACGTTGTTAGCTTGGGGAACAACAGCTGGGTATGTGTTTATCTTGAGCGTAAATGTCACATGTTTATATTTTTGATCATTCACTTTAATTCGCCGGCCCACTTTAGTTCCCCAGTCACTCCTCTACAAGCTGTAAGTACTTTTCTAAGACTTTTTAAGACTCTATTGGTCATCTGTTTAGGTATATAACTGCGGTGTTATATGTTCAATTTCGGGCAATGTAGTTTGGTATGACTCTTTAACACACGCAGGTATAATGCTTGTTTTAGAGGTGAGTGAAAAGTCTGGTAAGGTAACCCCATATTGATACTTTGTAAAGCTATTAGGGATACCCTCTTGAATTCCCTCCCAAAAGTCATTATCTCTCAGTGTCTCTGGTAGCAACTTTACGCTTGTTCGCTTTCCATAGAGAATACCTTTAGATTCCATGAGGAGATAATTTCTTTACAAAAATATTGATATTCTTCATTTTTCTTCTCCGTATTTTTCAACTTAAATTTTGTGGTGGGGGTAGACGCATTGTTCTCACATTTGGAATCTATGCCACCGGAATCAGCATTATTCAAAAGTTTTAAGCTATATTTTGTATGCTGTTACAACATAAAGACCATCCCCAGCAAAACCTGTGTGACCGAAACACTAACACAATTACACTTTTTTGTATGTTACTAACACATATGCACTCGTATTTGTTTGAAAATCGACTTTTTTTTTATTCTCCGTCACCTTTGGAAAATGTGTAAGCAGTAAGCAAACTTCATTCATATATTTTTTCTCATTTTTGCATCAATAGAAAAAAAAAACAAAAAAAAAAACGGCAAGTGGCTGTCAAAGCAATAAGTCAAAAAGATATCTTTTCTCTCTTTTTGATATCAAAGTAGGCCGAGAATCAAATTGTCAACCTTTGGCAAATGTGTAAGCAGTAAGCAAACTTTATTCATATAGTTTTCCTGATTTTTGCATCACTCAAAGTAAACAAACGCCGTAGCCGAATGGGTTGGTGCGTGATTACTATTCAGAATTCACAGAGAAAACATCAGTTCGAATCTCGGTGAAAGCAAAATTTATAAAAACATTTTTCTAATAGCGGTCGCCCATCAGCAGGCAATGGCAAAATACCGAGTGTATTTCTGCCATGAAAAAAATCTCCTCATAAACATATCATAAAACAAAATAAAATAAATGTATAAAAAAGAATTTTTTTTTGTGATTCGAACCAAGGATTTCGGATCGGAAGTCTACATTGCTAGCCGCTGGGCTATCGCGCTGTGCTGTCGCCGCTGGCTTAAAAGTTATTTTGTTCGTCGCTACGTTTATATGAAACTGGCACTGGCAAACGAATCCATATGTATGAAAAGGATAGAAAATCACCCGTACACAAAGTTTTGGCACGATTTTCCCAACGCTTTTAACAACGTGATTGTAAAGGGGCGTGGTTAGTGATAGTTTAACGGCCACGCGTGGCGGTTACGTGAAGGGTAACATGACCGCCACTCTTCTTGCTGGGTCAGTTGCCACTTACATATACTATACATATGTATGTAAATATTATACAAATACTTAGTGTTATGGTGGTAATTATAATTCTTTATTATGTTTTCAATATAATTTATTTGTATGAGTTAATCAACATCATTTCAAATTGTTAACAATTCAGTTGTAATCAAGTGATAACGTAAATATTTATTACGAATTGTTGCAAAGACACAAAGCAGTCGTTATTTCAGGCATGCATATGTATAATATTAGTTCAATATTCTAGCTGTTCATTTGAATTAGCAGTACTTTCTCCAATATTAGGGTCTTGTAATCTTTGATACTTGAGAAATTTTGTGGTTAATTGACAACGCCTTGTTGGCGTTGTTCTAGTTTGCATTTCTTCATTACCGGAATTAAATGAGCATATTTTTATGATGCCCACACATGATGGAAATAATCGTTACTTTGCGTTCAGCGAATTTGACAAAGAGTTACGTCGTTTTAGCACCAGTATGGCCAGAATACCATTTTCGTAACTTGATTTAGCATTTTTTTTTTTTTCTTATTTAGTCTCGGAGTTTTAATTCTTTCTTCATGACATTTTTCTAGCCTGTACTAATTAAAAGTAATATTTATAATTTTGTAAAATATAATTTTTTTTTTAAATTAGTTCAATAATTTACTCAGTTTTATTTATATATATATATAACATTTAAAGAAAATCAAATACCAAACTTTTGTTAAATTACTTAAAGAACTTTGTATGCGTGACAAACTCTTAAGGGAACGACTTTTTTGCTATATTAGAGGTTATGTCACTAGATAAGGTACTCTTTTTGTAAAAATGTTATTATAATTTCTTTAGGATTTTCTGGTCCTTTTTTGTTTAGTTTTACTATGAATACACCTCTTAATGCCCTATGCCCCACTGACCGGAAGAAATGATTACACCTCTAAGGTTTTAATTCGCATTCAGTAAAATCAAACGCTTTTTAAAATGTGTTAAAAGGTGTTCAATCTTAAGAAGAGTTTAGAGGAAAAGATTTAGTATTCTTGCATAACCTTAAAAGGAATAAAAAATTAAATTCGCACCTTCAAAATATCATATTTTATAAGAATCAACCAATTTTCATTAGCACTAAAATCTTCTCAGAGTGACTTTTTTTAACCTTTTTTTCTTTAATAATATAGTTTTTTTTTACTTACAGTTTCGGTAGCTTTGAATTAAAAAAAGAAATAAACACGAAACTTAAAAAAATTCGCATTTTGGGTATAAAAAAGCACCCAATTTATTGCGAAGAGCAAGTGATTGGTAACACTGCACAACTCGGCAAACGTGACGTCACGCACTCTCTGATGGGCGCAATCTTGTTTCTATCATTCTTGATATTATGCCCTCGCGTGAGAGTAAATGATTTGCAAACGTTGAAAATGCTCAGCGGTTCCCCTTACTATATTTTGATCATGGTACAAACAACAGCTATACATTTTTACACATGCATATGGGCATATTAAAGTGCATATCATCATATCAAATTATCAACGATTATCAAACCATGTGATGCGTTTTAAGATAAATGAACAGTGATAGGAACTGATGCTCCTTGTTGGCTAAGCAACTCACGACCGAAGATGTAATAATTGTTACTAAAATTGTTAACCACAAAATCACCGAAATTCCTCAACTAATGTCCATACCAGAATTATTTCCCTTAGTGGCATTATCGGAATATAACATTTTATAGGCGGAATATGCTCATTTTTACAGAGCTCTCACGAAACTTGGAGTTTCATTTCATGTCACCTTCGCATAAATCTGCTGAAGCTCTTTAGTTTTAGCTCACACACAAACACTTCATATATGTATGTAGTTATGTAGTTAGACAGCATATTTATTTCTGTATTAAGAATTATGAAGGGAACTACAAATCAAAATACTTGCCGGTGTTGGCTCGTCACAATACTCACTTTTATTGAATGTCGACTATAAAGTGTGCTATTTGCCAAACCGTTACGCAGTTGGTTTATCAACATATTTTTAATACTTTACGAAATAATCCAATTTGCTGAAAGAAATAAAAGAAACTACTTAACTATGCTACTACGCGGCACAACAAGAGGATCCAAGCGTGAAACAAGTACTAAATTTAAGTTCCACACTGATTGCTAGTCTGTTGCATAAAGCTCATGCTATTAAAAACAAAATTATCACATATAGCGATGTGAGGCAATTATTTATTTTACCAAAATGATAATTTAATTTCATTGATAAAGTATTCTATCACTTTTGATTATTTTAAGTGCGTTAATCGGTATATTGAACAGTAATAGTAGTTGATAAATATAGTACACTAAGTTTATTTACCTTGTTATCTTAAATTTCACTCAACTATATATAAAATTTTAGCGGCAAGACAAATATTTTAGCAGTAGAAGTTTTCTATTATGTTTCAAAATGAAGTAAGTTAAACTTGGATTATATCCGGCCAAGGACTGTCACTTCAGCAGCATTCCTCATATATATGTATATGGGGAATGTTTATGCTGGTACAACAACAACAACAACAACAACGGAAACTCGAGCACATTTAAAAAATTTCTGATACTAATACTTACGTAAAGTATAAACGTATAAAAAACTTTAAGAACTTAAAAAATATTCTCAGGGAGAGAAATACAGTGCAAACTGAATGTCATAAAAAGGATAAAAGCGTGTCGAAGGAGTTTTTTGCTACTTTTAAGTATTTATAACATCTAAATGTACCTTATTTTAAAAGTCCATAAAAATGTAATTGTAGTATTATTTGCACAGCATGGTTTACGATAACAAAAAAGTCGTGTGGATGTACTTGTTTGAATCAAAAGTATTTTAATATTGCTGAAGAAACCTACTACTATAGAAACACTATCAGCTGATCTTCAAAAAATGCCAACAGCTGAGATCACCTGATTCCAAAATTTGTATATCATATGGTTGCATAAAAAATGATTAAATTTCATAGAAAATCGTATCACGAAGCATAAAAAGTGTTGTACAAATTTAGATATTACTCAATAAAAAAGCATTATTACAGCTAAGAAATATATTAAAAGTACTTGTTATTGCACATTTCACACCATCACACATAAAAGTAATTGTTCTTCCTTTTTCTGTTTATTTGAGATGATGTTACAGCGTATATTACATTATATATATATATGTATATTGTATTGTATATATATATATAATTGGCGTGTACACCCTTTCTGGGAGTTTGGCCGAGCTCCTCCTCCTATTTGTGGTGTGCGTCTTGATGTTGTTCCACAAATGGAGGGACCTACAGTTTCAAGCCGACTCCGAACGGAGGTTTGCGGTTGCCTGCTGACTGGCGCCTGCTATTAGAAAACACTTTTTCTTCATTTTGGTGTTTCCCCGAGATTCGAACCTACGTTCTCTCTGAATTCCGAATGGTAGTCACGCACCAACTCATTCGGCTACATTAGTCTAATGCTGAAAACAGTGAAGCCCGTAAACGCAATTCCGACTCAGCTGTTTCAATCAAACTAATGAGAACCCCATGTAAACGAAAAGTTCCTTCCTTCCGTATCGTAGTACCGTAGATTTTATTTCACGATTATTCAAAAAATTCCGTAATTCCGACCCAGCTGATTTAGCTCCTGGTGACGCACAAGCATGCATGTTCTGCTGCTTATATGTGTGCTTGTCGGGTACCTGACGCTAATATCTAAAATTTTTGATTTTCATCATGCAAAAGCCGACAACAAGTATGTGTGACACGAAGCAAGTACGAGTGCCACCCGACACGCACACATTTAAGCCTGCTGGACATGCATGCTTGAGCGGTACCAGGGGCTCATTGCTCTCTCACCACACAGTGTTGCCAAGCAGTACATTTCGAAATCATTTACAAAATAAACTTAGAAAAATGATCATTTTTGTTAAAATAGCTTAAAAATACTGTTGAATAATGTTAATTATAGATAAATGAACTATTTGCATTTGTTGGTTTTTGGCTTATGCTTATTAAACAATGAAAAATTGTAACTCATAACGCGGATGTGTGAAAAAGTGTGTAAGCAAAAATATCAAAGGCAACATTGTGTAGATACAACCAAATGCATACACACACAAACCGATGTATTGTGTAAATATGTAATTAAAAGAACGCAGTTGTTCTCGGGGGTGAGTTTTTATGCACTGTTTTCAGCATAAGTATAATACACGTTATCTATCGCGATTTCGAATACGCGAGACATCGAAAAGTGTGAATAATCGACTAAAACATATCGGACTTGTCCATCACTATATTTTACGTTCATGATATCAGTTATCGAAAGAGCTTGTGTAAACTGTCAGCTTCTGGTTGATCCGGTAACACTTTTTAAAGAAAAAGTCAATTTTCCCTGTGCATATCAAAAGCGTCATTACTTGCATTGTCCGATAAAATTAATGTTCAAAAGAAATATAAGAAAATACAGGTGTTTAAAAAGATATATTGAATTATAAAGCGAGTGGATAAGTAAAATAGAAGCTGAATAGTTTCTGTTCTCTAAGCACGGTCGTGGATCAGCTGGTCAAAGTGATACGGCAGAAAATGTAAATAGAACAAAACGGTTGTAGTTCCGTAAATAATATGACTTCTTTACAGTAGTTATTATTCTGATAATTTATTTATAATACAAATAATTGCCGATAAAGAAAACTACTACGCAATCGTATATTGTTTGAAATGTTAGATATTCACGGCTGATTTCTGCAGATAGGACTTGTTTATATTTTGCTTTAAATTTAGAGTTGCCAAATGACATTTAAATGTAGTTCTTATCTAAAAACGCAAGGATAACAAACAATTCGTTATTTTTAATCAAATAATAATTTGATATAGCTTCTTATTTAATATTTATAGGCAGTTTTCAATACTCCTATTCAAATTAACAATTTCCTTATGTATTTATTTCAAAGGAAGCAATTGGCCGCATATGACAAGATTCCTAACTGTATATTTAAATATGTTAGTTTGTATATTATTATTGCATAGGGATATAAACTCGTTAATGTGTATGTACGCTACAATATTTTATTATTGCGTTTCAATCACCTTTGCTAACAGTAGCTCAGCGATAAGGATGCTGTTTCATCCATCGAAAGATTATACTTCAAGCTGCTGAGAACAGATGTAATAAATTGTGAGTTCTTGATTAAATCGTTTCTAGCTAGCAGATATAAATTAATTTTGTATCAAATAAATCCCTCCACATTTATCATTAAAAAAACTTTTTAACCTTAAATATTCTACATACAAAATTTTGTTACAGGAGTACAAGAAATTGTTACTCTCTGAAATAATTGTATATATAGTATATTGCACAATTGCGTTTATAAAAACAACTTACTTTTTAAAAGCTGCTATAATAAATATATTTATATTTTTTATTAATTTATAAAAATAACTTCTGACCCATTGCAGTGCTTACGCTATCTTTTTAGACCTGATACACTTATTGCGGATTGGCCTCCTAGAGTGGAGTGAACTAATGCCATTACAAATCCAGAGAAATTTAACTCCAATAAATTTCCTATTTAATTCATTTAATTGTTGCTTTCATGTAATATTGATAAAAAATGGAGCAGAAGGTCATGCAGGCCGAGGGCTCTGCTTATTTACTGGCGGATACATTAAGTATTATTTGGGAAAATTATCTCGGCACTGACGATGATAGCGAAACTAAAGTAAGTAAATTGCATGCTGCTCATTCAGCGTTGATACAGTTTGTCTTTGTTTCAGTTACATTGGATGGAATTGTTTCTGTTTTATTTTCAATATGCAGAAGAAGACACTTTGCAGTCAGAGGTCATGAAAAGGTAAATTAGTTAAAAATGTATAGCATATATGCTGCATATATATTGCGGCCGCCGTAGCCGAATGGGTTGGTGCGTGACTACCATTCGGAATTCACAGAGAGAACGTAGGTTCGAATCTCGGTGAAACACCAAATTTAAGAAAACGTTTTTTCTAATAGCGGTCGCCCCTCGGTTGGGGGCAAGGGTATTTCTGCCTTGAAAAAGTTCCTGGAGTCGGCTTGAAACTCCCTCCATTTTGTGAAACAACATCAAGACGCACACCACAAATAGGAGGAAGAGTTCGGCCAAACACCCAGAAAGGGTGTACGCACCAATTATATACATATGTATGTATATATATAAATATATGCAAATACGAAAGAGACAAATTTTTAAATACAAATTTCTTTAAATATTTTCTGAATTTAAGTATGAAAATATATACTTTGAAAACTAAGTATTAACAAAATAAAAAAGAGTGTAAATGCATGTCTTAATTCGGATGCTTATAGCTGCTGTTATTAACAAATTACGATGTTTTTAAATAGGGCAAAGTTACTGCTGCAACAACAACAATAACATACTAACCTTTTTTACATTTTAATAACCCAATTTTCTATCCTTTTAACACATAAAAATATTTACGAATAGACGAACTTTACTATCTTAAATTACATATCCTTTATTTATCTTAAATTGCATAGTCTTAAAACTGAGCAGTGACAATACAAGTTTTGGGCAAAAGTTATAACAATACAGCGCACGCTCGATAACGTGAACTAATTCAAACCAAGGCAGTTCACGTTAAACAAAAGTGTTCACGTTTTGGGATGCCCAAAAAGACTAAGTAAATATATTTTTTCACATTCAAATTCACAGTTTATTCTTGTCAGTTTATTCGTTACATATTAATTGAAAATTAAGTCATACGATGGTTTTATTTAAAAAAATCAGTCATCTTTTTTTGTATCTTCCGTTTTTCTAAAACTTGAAGCACAGCTTTCTGCCTTAACCGTCTTAGCACACTCATATCATTTTGATCGTCGTCTTCATGACCAGCCCATATTAACGCCTTGTTGAAAATTTCAACTGCTTAGGTTGGCTTAATTTTCTCCAGTTGCTCTGATTCGTTGTCATCATCGGATTCGTCCTCTTGTTGATGATCGTCATCTGCATTGCCTCGATATCTTCGTTCCATTCATTAATGGCTGGTAACGTGAATTCAATCTGAAATTTTTAGTCAAAAGTTTTTTCAATAACCCACATACATATCTTTGAGCATATCTGCGAACACGAACGAACATCAGGATTTAAACTACTGAGAAGATCGACGGTGTTGCTCAGCTCAGCATCAGAAGTTCAGCTTCCCATTTTTCTTTTAAAATCGCCAACGAAACATTATCTTCAGGATCATCATTGGTTACCGCAAAATTTAAAATACGGTTCCAGCACTTAGCTAATGTTGCTTCACCAACATGAAACCAAGCCGCATCCAAAAGATTTAAAGCTGTTTTTAAGTTAATTTTTTTCAACGACTCGAGCAAATCAGACTTTGTCGCTGTTTCTGTAATGCAACTTAGTGAATTTTATTGCATTACTGATATACTGTTTACTAGATAGGGCTAGTTTACTGGGGCGGCAGCCTTTGGTCGGGGAAAACCCGAGTTATTCCGGTAACGTAGAACCGGCTGCCATGGGAATTTTATTTCATTCTGATCTATCGGTTGAATGAGGGGAGTAGGTTTGGTGGCATAAACTTTGCCGAAATTCATTCTTTCATTTGGAGCGAGTGAGAAGGAGCGTTGTCGATTAGGAGGAGAGCTTTAATTGGTAAAGCTTTCTTCTTTAAAAACGATGTATCCTTAAAAAACAACCAGTTAACCTAAAAATCGGACAAAACTTAAAAGGAATATTCACCTGTGGAACAAATGACTCATGAAACCATTGCTTAAAAATAACCGACGTCATCCAGGCGGATTTCGAGCTCTTATAGTCGGTGGGACACTGAAAGTTTTTAAAGCAGCGTGGATTCTTCGCCTTTCCAATTACCAAAAGCTTAAGCTTGTGGGATCCAGTGGCGTTTGAACAGTATAAAAACATGATTCGTTGCTTCTCGGGCTTTACCCCTGGGACTCTCTTCTCCAAACTTGACGCGTACGTTTTCTCTGGCAAAAGTCTCCAGAAGAACCCCGACTCATCAGCATTATATAACTGATCGCACTGACGCACAACTCCAATTCGGGCATTTTAGCTTTAACTTTTTCTTCAAACGGAGACAGTTAGAGTTTTTTCGCCTGATATTTTAAGAAGACGAATACCGTACCTCTTCTTGAATCCTTGGAGCCATCCATCACTAGCGAAGAAGTTTGCTTCATTTTCTTTAAATTTTGCATGCAGTGTTTTTGCCTTTTCTTTCAACATTAGAGCACTTACTGGCCAGTTTTTATCTCGCATACGGATAAACCAACTTATCGTTGGCTCTCTCCATTTTGGGCAACTCTGAAGAACGCAGTGTTTTTTATTTCCAGGTCCACAATACGTATTGTTTACGCATTTTAAAATCACTTGCTTTTTCGCTTTAATGTTACAAATTGTTGATTTAGCAACATTATATTTCTTTGCTAAAATCGTCACAGATGAGCCTTTTTTTAAAAAGCCGAGAACTTTAGCCTTTTCTTTTAATGTCAAACACATGGGTTTTTTAGAACTCATTTTCACCAGAAAACATAAGACGAAACACTCTTTGCAAAACCAAAACCGGGACTGAAATATTTTACTCCTTACATGCAATTACGAATAAAATGCCTATTTTATAATTAGGGGATTCCCCAATTTCAGAATTACTTGAGATCTATGGAAACTACATTCAAATAATTGTAACGTTTATTGTTAATGCTTTTTGGGTTTGTTCACGTTTTAGAGTAGTCAATGCATAAAAATGTCTGTTCACGTTTTGGGGTGTTCACGCTTTAGAGCGTTCACGTTATCGAGCGTGCGCTGTATAAGGTTTTAAAATAACCGGTATATTGACAAATTCAGTTTACTATTAACGCCGCTTGTAATATATATATATATATATATATGTATGTATATATGTATATATAATAATATTATATAAACATTTGTTATTACTGTTTTCCATATCTAAATCTTTTTCTGAATTAAGTTATTTTTCTTCTAGTTTAATGCATAATATTCCAGAAGAAATCACCTCATATCTCTTGGAGACGGTGTGTAACATCATAAATAAATCGCCCTTATCAATTCCTTCATATATGACTGCATGCGATAATACTGACCTAATACAAGAAGCGATAAGTTACCCCGAAATGAGCGATGTAAATTATACAAATAAATGTTTTACACCGGTAATTTGCGCATTTTTATTATTTTTCTTTTTGTTGAACTTGTTTATTAATTATTAAAATTAATTTCACATGCAGCTAATACTAAATGACCCAAGTGACTGGAGTAAAATAATTGCTTTGCGCAGTTTTCTCACAAACAATCTTGGCAAGCAATTGCTTCGATTCCTTTTACGTGTGGACAACAAGGTAATACGAGTATGCTTTATTCAAACAACATTTGAGATTTTTTATTTCTGCTAATTTTTAACAGCTCATTGCTTCACAAAAAGGTCTTTGCAATTTATGCATCAAACTGTTCCCGAACTGCAAATGGAATACTGAAGAAATTGATCTTCATACCCCACTTTCTGTACTGTCACTCATTGGCAGCATTTCCCCGCTTCAGATGCCAAATTTAAAACCGCAGAAAATAGAATATGAATTAAAATTAAAATCACCAACCTATAAATTTGAGGAAGAACTTAAGAATTTTAGAGATGAAATTGCAAGTAGCGATGAAATAGCATTTTTACTGGTGAAATTAATATCAAAGTGTGCCGCAAATGAATGTGAAGACAATCTTAATTCCCAATCAGTATCAATGATTTCGTTAAACTTTGCATTAGAATGCTTGTGCAGTAATGATGAGATGTATACAAGAAAACAAAATGCCACCACAATCAAGCTCGAACTTTTACAGCTCATGATTCACTGTATTAACAATATTATTAATGTTTCTTCTGGCGTAAGCGTTATACAATTTCAAGATGTATTTGCAAAGTTAGCAGCCATATTACAAAAACATGTCAAAGAAGTTGTAGGATCTGAAAATGTGTTTGACAACAATGACTGCACTCCACTTCGTTTTACCTTAGAATTTCTAAGCGCAATCAACTATATTATTTTTTATATTATACAAAGTATCATAATCCATCTTAACAAATCGAATAAACCTCATCAAGGAGTAGGCAACAAAAGTAGTTTATGTGTTTTAAAATTTTTTGATGAAAATGTGGTTGATATAAGCATTGAAACATTTCATCAAGTGTTACAGAACTTGGGAACCCATACTGGCATTGATGTCGAAGCACGAATGCTAATTGTGTTGACTTTTAGAGCGCTTATCAAAATCATCGACCAACTTTTCAAGAATGATCAAATCGCAAGAAACAATTATATTTACCCAAGCAGTGGTCATATGCGCAGAAGATGTCGCAACTTTCCACAAGCACATTGTTGTACGCAAGCACCGACAATAAGCTGCTTCTTTCAAAGCATATTGCTAAATTTGCTACCTAAAACCTCAGTCGATATGCAGGAATATGGCGTACGCTATTTATTGCACACTGGAGTCTGCTGCTGTCACTACACAATAAACACTTATGCTACATGCTTGAATATAATTTTAAACTTCACACCACAATATCAAAATTGTATTTATAAATTTCTTCATCGTAGGATACTTTGCACTATTTTTTTACAAGACCATATTGGTCACGACAAACGCCAAGCGGAAAAATGTGCAAAATGTGATACAAAGTTTAAGTCGCTGGAGTTCCGTGAAGAAATTTTACAGCTCTACAAAGTGCTTCTTGAAAAGCTCATGTCAAGTGGAGAAGTAGACAGCAATAAAATAACTTCACTTCATCTATTGCTAAGACATTTAAAATACATATCAGATATATTGAGCAGTGACATGGCGGCGGGTATTCTAGCAGGACTCATTTTACCAACATTTCGTCGCTTTAAAGCGGAATGGCTGGAAAATGAAAAACCAAGCAAAGTACTACGCTTTTTCTCTTCAAACCAGCATGTATCACAACCACTTAGCAATAATTCAAATATCGCAGCGTGTCCTGATAACAAAATCGAAGCATCTAATGCCACAGTTATTCCTTTGAGTGTCTTACAGGATTGCTTAAATGTTTTCGTTGCGTATTTGGGAATAGATATACGCTTAATAAAGGCGTTTTACAATGAAGAAAATATTTCGCATTTAGAAGAGCTCTTCTGTGAACCGACACTAGTTCATAGTTTATGTAATCTTATTCAAATTGGCATCGACAATATGACATTTTTGGGAGAAAACAATCAGGAGCAAAGTGTATTAAGTCAACGCCTTATTATGCTGCTATTGAATAGTGGTGAAGAGAGCGCTTCTCTGTTCAATTATCTACTAAACTATTCAATTACCACCACTACTTCCGACCATAAAAAAGAAAAGGAAGTACCAGAAATATCACGTGCGGTCGACATTTTAAATGTGGCCACCTTACAGTGGTCATTTACATACGAGTTGTTGCAGACCAGCCAATGCTTTTTTAACGCATTTTCAACCCTTTATAATTTGAACAAATATAATGAGACACCTGTTGAAAGTATTGATACCCAGCCGCAGCAATTAAATGAGCAGGATTGTAATACAACAAAGAGAAATTCGCAAAATAAGACGAGTGGCGAGAAAACACTTCTCGATATTTTGACACTAAACTATAATGCATTGTGCAGTTTTTTGCAAATCTCGCAGAAAAGCTGTTCGAATACTTCTAAACACATACATCAACAGTATCACATTTATACAACAACACCACCCCCAATGCAAAACGCTTTGAATATTATAGACCCAGAAGCCAACAAAGAAGACTGTTATTTGTCAAGTTCACTCGAATCTTTGCTCTCGAGCATAGAGGTAGAATCAATACAACACACGTTTGACTCAATTAGTTCATCGATTGCATCGACCGCGACAACAATTGCGGCTTGGCTTGATAATCAACGCTTTCCGGTCAACGATCGCACGTTTCAAACAGACACACAGTGCTTTGCAGAAAGTTTCAATTTATCTTTTTTGAATAAATTAAAACATCATACATCAAGAAATTTAGAATATTTATACGACGCTGAGACGCAAACTAAAGATAGTATTGTTATTTACGATATACGAAACCAGGTCAATTCACGTGCTGCCGACAATTTATCATTGCCTGTGACGACCGCGGCGTTAAACACATCTAGTGTGGGCACACTTGCAACCCCAACTGTGTGGAATTGTGCCGCCGATGCACTTTCAACATCCACACTAGTTGTTGGGCCAGAAACTTATGCAGCCGTACTCAAAATTGGCACAAGTATTATTGGGAAATTATTTAGTGTCTTAAGTTCATTTTTTGGTAGCAGTAGTAATACGAATTCAGTAACCAATTTAAACAAGAGTACAAATGAAACGTGCCTCGGTCACGAGATTGATCCGAACTTGATTAGCTTGCTGGAAAATAGCAGCGACAGCAGAAGGTATCTGCTAAGACTATTCGAAACAACAATGGCTATTAGTATCAAAAGTTTTAAATATGGAAGGGGTAAGTGAAGTTTCTACAAATATTTATAGATTATCTTAACAAAACTTAGTAAAATAGAAACACATTTATTTATTAGCAAAGTAACTTTTGTAAAATAAAAATGCTATAAAAAATTACCAAAATAATATAAAAAATTACCAATAAATCGAAAAATCATTGCACACGAAATGTGTGTAACCCACAGGAAATCCACTGCTCACGAACTGGTTCACTACTGGGCAATTTGGAACCATATATAGGTCCGTCCCTACAGTATATTAGTAAATTGTGCACGGTTTGAATATTTGCACAGAAATTACTTATTCTTATAGATTATTGCGTTTGCAGCAATTCAAAAAGGTTTTTTTAGATAAGCGTGCCGAAATGTCCGCGAACTCTTCTTTTATGTTGTATAAAAAATGTGTGGCCTTATAGGTATTGTATGGCGAACACTATGGCGTTAAATGAAAATATGTATTTACTTTTACTTAGGGAGGCATAGTACTAAAATGAAAACATTGCATCCGTTTTTCTCGAGTTTTTAATTTTTTGGATTATGAAAATTACGGCAAATGAGCGCTATGTATGTACTTACATATGTAAAATAGCATAAATTGTTGAAAAAATAGTAATTATAATGAATGGAAAATTATAAATTGAATAAAAAATACAGGTATTGGAGATACGAGATGTTTTTCTAATCTGTAGAATAGCTTTATGACATCAGTGATGAAAAATATTTTTATCCATATGGCCACCAGAGAAGCATCTGAAGTATGTCATATTCAAGCATACATTTTCGACTATTTTTTCAAAACTTGCTGCTCTCTGTCACGAAAAGTGTGCACGATATTAGTTTCAATGGCTTGTTCGCGTGCACCAATGATTTCAAATAGTTGCGGAGGCGTTAGGTTACATTAGTTCATTTACAGAGATAATCCTAATAAATCCACTTCCAAATCATGTTTACGCACATTTGGCAACAACCAATCGGTGGGCACGGCTCTATACCGATTTTTCTTTTGCTTTTCTTACAGCGTAAACACTCGGTATTGCTGCTGCAGTATTACCATAGCATTTTTTGGGGCTTATTTTGGCTGGTGAAAATCTAGGCCCTACCAGACTGATTGAATCTTGACCTGTTTATCAATTTTCCCACCAACGGTACCATTGAAATAATCAAATTTTAAGGAATGCTGAGCTCTAAGTTCAGGTTGTCCCGGTTGGTGGCTTAGAATCGACTTGTCGTCCGTACGCGCCGTTTTCCCTGTAGGGCAAGTTTTCAAATGCGGTAATAGCTTTGCACTCCAGCTCATATGTACACCTTTGTTCACAATAATAGCAATTAGCTTAAAATTGATTTTTGATCATTTTTTGTTAGCAAACACACCATTCTTCCATATAACAATTCTCGAAATTTTTTTTATGCTGAAAAAATGCACAAGACCGCTAGCAAAAAAACCAAAGGACGATTTTTGAGCCACTCCAAATTTGCGCTTTATTATAACAAAATTCAATGGGCTATAAAACTGCATACTCAAAGTTGTTCTAAAACTCCTGAGTAAAAAGTTTGAAACTGTTGAATATTCGTTGTTTTTTTTTTTTAATTATTTACAAAGTTCAAAACTTTAAGTTATATGGTCTTTGTTGTATTACAAACTATTTTTTATAAAAAAATAAATATAAAAAGTCAAAACTATTGCGAAGAGCGCGCTGCTAATATTATGAACAGGGGTGTATGAATGCACATACTTTCCCACATAAACTGTTTGCATTTATGTATCTGCGTATGTAAAAATGTTTTGAAGCCATACTAGTGATTGCTACGATTAAGTCGACAAACAATTATGATTATAGCGCAATCTTTAGAACTTGCTCACGAACTAAGCAGCAATTTATTGGAAAGTGCTTTGCTTGTATTCCTTGTTAAAAATAAACTCACATCACCTCGAAAAAAAAACAAAATGAGATAATCTCAAGGTAATTCATATAAATAAATTTTATGAATTGTAGGTTTTTACGCACTATTTTTTTTTTTGTTTTTTGCTAAAAAAGTTGAAAATTTTAAATTTTTTAACATACTTTTGCTTAACTGCCTAAGAATTATGTCAGACGTCAGACTGAAAATTCTTTCTCACAAAATACTTGCACACCACCAGATTGCCCTGAGTGGAACTTTATCTTTATATTGACATTAAGATGCATATCTTGACGATAACAATAACAACGCTCCCGCAGCAGTGTGGGATTAAAGTAATCTTATCACCTCTCTTACAATTTGTGCTAAAATGCACTGTGATAAGTATTAAATTAATTGCAGCATTTATATAAAATAAAAATATTTTTGTATTTTTAGCCGACACGATGGAAAATCATCTGTTGAAATTGAAGGCGCTAATATTGAAGAGTGCTACTTCTGATAGGGGCCAAACACATACGGAAGAGCATGCGCACGAAAAAGCTGTTGTGAAGGCATTGCAGAGTCTTTTGAAAATATCAGAACAATCCTCCACCCACCCCGATCAATCTAGAGGTACAGATTTTAATAACAGCAACGGTCTTCCGAATAATGCAAGTGAGGATGCGGCATTACAATCGCCACTGCGACCGAGTGCTCGATCATTTAGTAGCAAAAGAGCGCATGCCAAAAACACTAATATGATGCCGAAAAAGTCGATCCACGGGGAGAACTGCGATGCAGACCCTTTTTCCACACGCAAATCAGTGTTCTGTGATAGCGAAATGGAGCTCAGTGATAATGAGAATGATGACAACTATATAACGGCGGACGAGGGATACGAAGCCGATGGTGAGATACCTGAATTATCTGAATCAGAGATTGAATTGGATAAAGCAGAATTTTGGACTTCATTTCAACCAAGTTCTCACTACCGAACACGTTTACTGCACGATGGGCTTTGCCATTTGGTTGTAGAAATTCTAATTGAGCTATCAGAAAAGTGTATCCTTAATCCAGTTAGTTGGAGTGAATGCTTGGTACAACTTGCAAATCATCTTTTCGTAATACGTGCACATATAGGAGATTCACTATTTTTACTGCGTGGATTTGCACCAGTATTGAAATGTGGAGATCCACGTTTAAGAGGTTTGTACAAAATAAAAAAGGAAAGCAGCTTTTGGTATCAAACAGTTTCTCTTATTTGGAGCAGAACCACTAGTACTTTCTACTTACTTGTATAAAAAAATCAAAAAATACAAAGTCACTCAAATTTTACTAATTATTTATTTAGAACTTCAACAAGCATTGCTGGAATTAATCGTGGACATTGACACGCCTGAAGTTTTGTGCACTTATTTCAATATTTTATCCGCTAAGAATCCTCCAGTTGACCTATTAATAAAACATCTTAATCATAATTGTGGTAGTAAATTGAAAAGGCCTCAGCCTATGGTAGAGTTGGAATTTCCTATAATGATTGGTAACATCTTTGTAAACAATGAATTTCTAATTTACTCACAATTTATCTATTAAAGATGGTAAATGTACTTCAACAACCGACCAGCGTTTAACAATGGAAATCGATCGCATTCGTAATCAACATATAGCCGCACAGGCCACAACACCTTTGTCCCGTACACCATGCATTATTCCCATAACTCACGCCAGGCTATGGGGCAATGACGGATTCACGCTTTCCTTTTGGCTGCAAATGAAAGGCAAACCCTATAGCAAATCCTCCTCATTGCTTGTAGAGGACGAGATACACAGTTCTCACGAAGACTATCTTGTAAATTAAATTATAACAACAAAACTTATGCATGCATATATATTTATATTAACTGAATTTTTTCTAGAGAACGCACATCGTTTCCATTGGCACTAACCAAGTTATGATAAGTGCTTATGTTGACAGCAATATGAAGTTAGTGTTCGAAACTTGCAACCCCGGCGCAGAAATTCAAATTAAGTCGCCAGTGGGAACTCAGTTGCCATCACAGCCAACTAGTGAGATTTCGGAGAAGAAGAATGAAACTTCTTCAAAAGATGAGTCAAACCGAAATATTAATTACAGTGGTAGTTGCAAATCAAAACCAGCCACTTCTAAGACGACGCCCGAAGAAGCATCAAACTCATCAAACCTCCGCGTTGCTTTGAAACAAACTAAGCTTGTGATCCTTAACAGTTTTAATAACATGCATCTTTTTAAATACCATAATAATCATCAATCTTATGAGAACTCCACCGTCGACCTGAAGTCATTTCGATTTACAAGAAATCGTTGGCGTCACGTTGCATTCAGTGTATGCACACATCAAGATTACATAGAGTTAATTGTTTATATCGACGGAGTAGAGCAAGATATTGTGAATTTGCATTTTCGTAATATTAAAAATTTCTTAAGAAATCACTCTTTCCAAGTAATTTGCCTTGGAGATAGTCTCAGTAACTTAGGTGACAACAATGAACCGCAACGCTCTCCCGTTGATGGATATCCGATGCCGTTTAGCATATCAAATTTATTGTTATTCAATTGCAAATTTCCAGCGTGGGAAACAATTGCGAATTTGACGGCAATGGGACCGGATTTCTCTGAGCTTGCTCCACTCCAAGTAAACTCCTGGCAACCGAATTATGGTTTTGTTAATCTAAGTAAACTCAGAAAGGCCAATTTCGGTAATATTGCTGAATCAATGAAACTGCTATATGAATCTCGTTTGCTAGCGTATACCGCCGAGTCTCCAGACATTGTAATGGGCTATAATAATGAATTAAACACAAAAGAAGGAAACGTTTTGAGTGGTGAGTGGTAGTTTAATTTTTTGTTTTAGTTTTTGACCAACGTCTGTTTATAAAAACCTAACTTAATTGTCGGCAAGCAATGGCAATCCTCCAATTGTATTTTTGCCCTGAAAAAGTCGGCTTAAAACTATAGCTCCCTCCTTTTGTGAAACAATTTCAACGCGCATACACAAAAAGAAGGGAAAACTCGACCAAACACCTAAAAAGGGTATAAGCGTCAATTATATATACATACATATAACGGAATTTATAAAAATATGTGTATGTGTCTTCAAGAAAAAAATGCTCAAAATGAAGTAAGAATCGATTTAACAATGTCTGTTGATCTGTGCAACCGTTCTTCTGGCTTTGCGACAGATAACTCAAACATAAGAAAAAGTTATCTTAACGAAACTCGCTGCACAGGCTACGATTACTATTAAAAATGTGGGCAGTCGGAAGACAACGGCCCCGGCGGTATTCGATGCGGTACTAGCTGGTGGTAGCAGAGGAAGAGGAAAGCCTCCTCCCCGTTGGAAAGATCAGGTGCAGAAAGACTTGGCTTCACTTGGTGTGTCCAACTGGCGCCGGTTAGCACGAAAAAGAAACGACTGGCTTTGTTAAACTCGGCCAAAATCGCATAAACGGTTAACTTTCTATATAACGCTTATTTTTAAAAATGCATAAAATGCCATATTTCGGCAACGATTAAATAAAATTTGCTCAATTTCGGTATTGAGATTGATATTAAAAAATAAGGAATATCAATAAGAAAATACCGTTCTATTACCCAATTAATCCTCCCAAGTATGGTACATACTTTGAATCTGATTTTACTAAGCATAGTTTTGCAAATTTTTCTTGAAAAATATATCGAGCAGAAATTAAGAAATTGGATAGTCAATATAAGACAGAGTGACCGATTAATGGGCCTAATCAGTCAATAACCATGCCCACCTTACCTGTAAAAGAAGTTTTTACTTATGCCATATCTGAACGACATCTAATGCACACTAAAATTTAACTGCTAGTTCAATAATATAAAAAGTTCCAAAAATATTATTAATATTAGAAAAAATTTTTAAAAAGATTAGAGAGATTATTCATACAAATGTTGGAAAATTGCCCATTTTACAATTTGTTTCTCTAAAATTAGTATATTAAAGCGGGCACTCCATATTTACATACGGGAATTGCTACTGGAGTGACAGTCCTTGGCCGGATATAAATCCGAGTCGTTTCGGTAACGTAGAACCGACTGTCGTGGAAACGGCATTAAATCATTGTAATTTCTTCCTAATCACGAAAACAATTTTTATACCAATCGCTGGCATAGCGACAAGCTGCTGACAATGTTGTACGCGTCGCCTATGAATTGCCGGTGACTAGCCGATATCGCATCGTTTCGTAGACAGTTTGTTCTACATAACGACCCGGATTTATATTCGGCCGAAAATTCTCCAAAAATGTATAGGAAATATTATGTTGTGTCAACAACAACAACTGCCTACAGCGTATAGTGCGCAGACGTCGCCAAATAATTTGAAGCAACTGTGATTAGCCGATGACTCTGCAGCGGGTCGTATGTTAATTATCCAATAGTACTCTACTTATATGTATAAATGTATATAATAAGCCACTTTATATCAAAATACCCTCTAGATATAAAACCATAATGTTCGGTTCTACCTAACCTTGGGCTCTTCTTTACTTTTATTTCATTTAAACCATTTTATTTTTCTAATAACATTTAAAAGCTATAAAATATATTTCAGCGGGACGTGTTTATGGCTTAATTTTATATGGAGAATTGATACAAAATCATTTGCATTCCATTCAAACTGCAACTTTGTTGTGCGGAGGCCTTTCAGCACACCTGTACTTAGTCGCCAGGGTAAAAATTACGAATATCTACATAAAAACGTACACCATATTTTGCATTGTATCTGTTATAATTGTCTAGATTGTTGAGCTAAGCAGCAACTCGATGTCACAGCACATGGCTCTAGAGTTTTTCCTAAATGTGGCCTTATCTGATTCACAATTATATGCGGAATTCTTGCGAATAAATTGTATGAACCTTTTAGGTTACGTAATTAAGACCGATCGCTGTACTAAAGACGTGAATCTCCTAAGAAGTATTTTAAATAATGCCTGTTCACAACCCATTATTATAAAGAAAGGCGAAACAATAGAAGTCTGCGAAAACACAAACGCCATTATAGTATACCCGCAACTGGTCATATCAATACTGCATCGTTATTCAGATTGGCATCGTTCAGGGGTTGAACATTCTGAAGTACTGGATATGTTATTCCAATGCATTTTGGCGCTCACACGAGAGAAACACCCACATCGCGATTTAAATCTTTATCAATTACAAACAGCAGGTCTACTCAAGGAACTACTTAATTTATGCAAAGTATATGTAATTGAATCACCAAATCCGGTGTACATTTCAAATAGTGCCGCCGAGTCATTTGTGTCCATATTATCAGTTTTTGCTGGATCACCACCATCCACATCACTAATGGATGAAATAATGAAATTGGCATTACTCCTTCAAAAACCCAGTGAATGTTACATAACTCATGATAGATCAAAGTTTTATTTTCTTTTAACGCCACAACCACCAGTCAAAGAAAGATCATCGGCGAGTTATAATTTCAGTCGAGTAGCAACACAATTTCGACGTAAATCTAAAAGGGAGCGACCAGGTGTCGCAAAGCCTGTTACTGCAGATAAAGCAGACTTGAGCGCAAAACAGACTGAGAAAATAAAACGTTTGCGCCGGTTGCATATAACATCCTCAAGTTCACCTTTCAAGCGTAATTTGCTTGAGCTGGAAGATAACTTGGAAAATGTAGCAGACTGCACCAGATTGAATAAGAAAGCTTTACGCTTATTAAGCCCAGTCAACATCGAGAATTGGCGAACAAGATTTAAACACTATCCCGATTGGCATATGGCAACGAGTTCAATGAAAAAAGTGCATCCTTCGAATAAAGCTGAGAAATATTTATCAGTATCATCGTGTTCACCCAATAAAATTACTCGTAGGCGCTTACAACATGCTCATTTTAATAAGACTCCAAGCACTGAAACGCCCAAAGTGAGAAAACGAGAGTCACAGTCGCATAAAACATCAGCTCCTAGCATTGCTTGTAGTAGTTTGGACAGAGAAACTCTGGGGAGGCATCACTTAGGAGAATCGCCTGTGTCAACATCTGCACAGCAACGTCGAAGTAGATTACTAGTAAAAACCGATTTTTATAATTGGCCGGGTATTATTGCTTTGCAGGAGGGACTATTAACACTGCTGAAAGACTTTCTCTGTCTCTTGCCGGACAACGCAGTGGAAGAGGTAATAGAAATATATATGTACATATATTAAACTTATTTGATATTTACTTTTCATTTGCTAGGTTTTGAAGCACTATGTCAAAGTTGATATCATTCTGGTGCTATGTAATAATGGCAGCTGTGCAGTGCGTACGGCTATAATCAAATTATTAACAGTACTGATGAAGCGCCTACAACAAAGTGACATACTTGTGCATGTTAAAAGCTTATATCCGCAGCACTTGGCAAATCAAATGTCCATATATCCAACCGATATGCAGATGTTTGAAGCATGCTTGGAATGGGTTACTGGTATATATAACAGTGCGAGAACAGGTTTAAGCTGTGACACGACATTGCACATTGTGGACCGCTTCGGAATCAACACCCTACTGTCAATTGTAATAAACATGCCGAATAATCAAATTGGTCATAAAGTGAAAGCTTTTAAAATACTCAATAAAATATGTTTTACGGTTTGTAACATAGATTTTCATTAAATATATTTTAATTACCTTTAACTATGCATCACTTTTCAGGAAGGAGAACAGCAACAACTCTTAATCGAGGCCGGTTTGCTGCTTTGTTGCATTAAATCGCTTTTCAATTTATACTTAACCTCGAGTATTGTAGATGTTTTGGTAGAGGAATCCATATTGGAACTTTTGACAAAAATAGGTGAAAATTCGTTGAAATCAGTTGGCCACATAAAGGTCAGTGCTTATAAAATGTGGTGGATCTTTTCCTTTCAAAATGTAAAATTCCTTATCATTTTAGGTTGTATGGGATATTATTAACATGCTAACATTCTTGCATGAAGGTGCCTCTGTCTCGGTTATTAAGAATTTACGTTCTGCGCAAGCGCGCCTGCTGTTCAAGTGGATTAGCATGTTTTTTGATTCTGTCAATGAAACGAAAATATTTAAAGGTACATACTGCAATATGCAAAATAATAATATACATGTCAGCTACAACTTTATACTCTTACAGTAATTGGGCTACCGAATTCGACTTTATCGCCTACCGAGACTAAAGAGAGACTGCGCTTACTCATCGACCGTTGTGCGCAGTTCTATGCCGTTTGTGATGTTAATTACACGCCTAGTGCTTCAGAGGTGGAACTTTTCCAATTAATTGTTACATATAGTATTTCTACGAGCCACCGGTGTAACAACTTCATTGCTTGGGGCTTGCAACCGTCACGACCCCGGGAACTGCGTGCTTTTATTGTTGATGCGCTTTGGAGCTCTTGTCAAGCCGACTGCTTGCCATCGGTTATTTACGACGGAAAGATAATTAAATCGTTTCTGTGGTTGTGTTTGCTTGAGGATTTGGAGAAACCATTGAAAAATTTGAAACGCTTATGCAAAATATTGGGTATAAATGAGCACGATTCGACATGGAACTTAGAGAATGAACTAGAGCGCATTGAGCTTAATCGTAGTAGTGTGGCGGCTGAGCAAAAAACAAAATTAGAAGAGACGGCTTACCGACTGGAACCGCTTGCTATGAGTTGTATTGAATCATCAATGCTAACTACAAGGCGCGTTGCTGAATTGCAAGTTAGTACAGTATTTTTAATGGTATTGGGTGACTCTTGGGTTAGACTAATTGTTTTCAGGTGATTAATAACATAATTTTTTGTAAGGTATTGATGTTCTGTTCAATTTAAAAGCAGAAAGTATGTATAATATAGTGTGCATATTATGTAATCGAATTGATTTTTCGGGTATATCAATTCGGAAAAATAAGTTATATTTAAAATGTGCGAAGTGGTTCAAAAAAAGAAATACGATGAAAGAAAAATGTTGGAAAATGGGTAATGTCGTACTTATTTCCCATTTTAATAAAATGGCCCAGACTTGGTACACTTATTGCTCTCTAACTTATTTAGATCGGACAAAATATTAGTGAGTTCGGACAAAAGCGACGCCCACTTTTTATATGTTTAGACTAAATTTCTATAGGTCAGTCTAATGTTACGAGCTATAGCTCTCTATGACTGAGTTTGTTTAATTCCAATAATTAGCTTCAGTCCTAAATTAAATATTATTAAAATGTACGTGGGTACATTTGTTACTTAGTTTTTCATGGTTACGTTTGTATTCTAATAAGCAACTAAAAGTGGATGGAGTAGAGAAGTTGCATTCAATTTTCTTTGCGGAAACAATATCGCCATTTATTTACAAGTACAATTCGATTTCCAATCTGCCAAAAGCATTGACTAAATCATAGGCTGGTGCTGAAAAAACTAACTAGTTCCACAGACACTAAATTTTGAATCGCGTTAATGGTTTCTGAATTGCGATGAATCGAGTCCAGAGCGAAGACTAAAAACTTGCACCAACGAGTCACTGTTTGGTGCGGTTTTAGGTCTGACGGCAACATCGGGCCTTTTTTTTCGAAAATGAGCGAGAAGCCGCGGTTACAGTAAATGGCGAGCGTAGTTTTTTCCAAAAATTGAAGAGGATGACATGGACGATATTTGGTTTCAACAGGACGGTGCAACTTGTCACACTGGCAAAGGTACACTCGATCTTTTGGCTACCGTTTTTGAAAACCGAATAATCAGCCGAAATTCCGATATCAATTCCGGCTCGGAGCTGTGATTTAAGCCCGTTGGACTATTACCGTTAAGGACAATGCTTTAAAACTCGAAATCGAAGTTGCCATTCATGTGCTTAAAAATTGGGTTGATCGAATGACCTACTGTAAAGCCAGTCGTGGCAGTCATTTGAACGATATTATTTTTCATTCATAAATGATATGGTTCAATCTTCAAAATAAAACAAAAATTCTGAAAAAAATAATAATTGATTAGTTTTTTTTTTATAGCCGATTCAAAAAGCAAATGAAATGACTATGTAATTATTTGAATACATATTTAACAAAATTATTGTATTTGCAGAATTCCGAGCGTAAACTATTGATGTATCAATTGAAAGACTATGATGATGCAACCATTTACACAAAATGGCTGGGAGTTGTACGTCGCATGACACATGATGGTGCGCCATGGTACTCAAGAGAACGTGCGGAAAAGTATGTACAAACATGTTCTAGAATAATAGCCTGAAATTATAGGCTCCTTTACATACCTGTGTACATATATTTTTTAAATAGCTCTTGGGAACTAGATGATACCGAGGGTCCTTCTAGAGTTCATTCACGTTTGCGTCCCTGTCATTTAGACATCGATAAACGGTTTTTCATGGAGGATTACTACACTTCAGAGCTGCGTAACAATGATACTGTATTGAATTCCAGTGCCTCTAGTATTGTCGAATATATACGACCCTTGGAATATCTATTGTCAAGTTATGATCAACAGCTCAATATTTCACTTAATTCTCAAATACTTTACAATTTCCCCGCAAAATTTTTACCTGTTGACGGCGAAATAGATGGTGAGATTATTATAACCGATCATAAACTATACTTTATGGCTACATATCGATGCAAGTACTTCTACATTAACTGTGATATTTGGAGCATAAGTGAAATTTGGCTGAAACGCTATCAACACCAAGAAAAAGCTTTCGAAATATTTTTGGATACAAATCAGTCATTATTCTTCTCACTACAAAATCAAGAAGATTATAAAATTATGTACGACGTTTTTAGTGACAAAATCGTCACACATCCCGACCAAGCAAAAATTCTCGTTATCACACAACAGTGGCGTGAAGGTTTACTGACCAATTGGGAATACTTAATGACACTTAATCAAGTTGCTGGGCGAACGTATAATGATCTCATGCAGTATCCTATATTTCCATGGATATTATCAAATTATGTGTCTGATATATTAGATTTGACAGACGTATCGAATTTTCGAAAGTTGGACAAACCTGTCGCAGTGCAATATGAAGAGAATGAACAGCATTACATCAACAACTATACGGTAAATTAAAGTTACTACTACTTGATGTAAAGCACATTGAGCAGGTAGTAACAGTAGAGCAACCAAAATAATGTTATTGCTTTTGATCCCTAAAAAATTAGAGTAACTTAAGTAATATATGACAATTTAGAGACCAAATAAATAAATAAAATATCAAATCAGCTGCTCCACTGCTACTGCCTGTTCAAAGTGCCTAAGTATTGGTGGTACATTTTTTAATCAAATACGGCATTAGTTAAATATATAATAGAAATAATCTGTAATATAATTTAAGAAGGCCGGTGTTCCATGTGGAACGGATTTAATTTTTGGTTGTTACTAGGTTATCAGCCTACTTCTCCGTATTAACCTGTTAAGTGATTGTGTCGTATATATGGGGCAATTTCAAAAGTTCATTTTTGTGTCGTATATGTGCGTATTGCAATGAAATTTAAAGTTAAGCAAAAAACGAAAATTTCCCTTTTATTTTGACCTTATAAAGTAAGCATTAACACTGAATTTCCTGATAATCGTTATCATAATCGTTCAGCCAACGCGCGCGGTGAATCCAATATTTGGCTGAAAACCGGTTTTGCATCCCGGTCTTCGCTTGAAATTAATTCAGCACAGTAAATCGGGCTGTCTAAGAAAAACTAATCGCTTAACAGATTAATATGACTTCAGGTAATTAAAATTGCTAACTAAAACACGTCATCCGCTCCTAGGGCAAACAAGAGCATGGCGTGTCTCAGACGTCCAATGTACCCATGGGGTTAAACATACCATCAATATATGTTTCTGAGAGTTTTTACAACACTCATTGCAATTCCGGCACGTATTTATACTTAACTTAACTTAAACTTTTGAACCTGCTTTCTCAAAATTGCGTCTTTCGAAATAGTTAGCAAGATATCTCAAAACCAAGCAATCAAGCAATTGCATTTAACTTTCATGACATATTTAGAACCTTCTTGATTAAAGCTAAAGCCATGATTCGAGCATTGTGATATCCGTAAAAATTTCAGTTCTTCAAATTTTAAACAAATAAAAAGTACCAAAAATTACGGATTCATATTCAAAAGCAATTAAATATAATATTCTATTCCGGATAGGACCACAACCCTACCGGTTATTCTTTTTTATTCTTTGATAGTATAAAGAACTACTAAAAATCATCTATCTGCATATCTTATCGCTCCTAGTCGGCGTATAGGGCGGAATTCCGTTTCTTGAGTGTGTTCATTATTACGAACGCGTCAATGGGCCGACGCAACCTATTGTTCGACAATAGAATATGTGATGGAATTTCAGGTGTCCATACTCAGCTTGTAACCACTATTCTCGCGGGTACCATAATTTTTTGCAGCTCGGCAGACCTGTACTTATCGTCCTCTCATATTAGTTCACTTCATGATCGTTATGAAGAAGCTATCCAGGGAGTACCTAGCCGAAGCTGGCAATCTCCAGCTGCTTGAACCATTCAACGAAGGAGTCGCTTCTGGTCATGCCCAATTGTAGGGCAATCAGAGAGCTATCAGTAATATGCACCTCTGTGAAAAGTCCCATTCCCCACCCCATCTTCCGGTTATTAAACTGGCTAAATTTTTCCAGATTAGTATAACAGCAAACAGCGTAACTATACTAAAACTAACAATACTAAAATTTTTGGTTGACGGAGATTTATTTATTTATAAGATACGGTTTTAATTAAAGTTTTAATACATCTAGGGAAATTAAAAAATTAAAAAAATTTAATTCTGGTACAAAAGAATGTAAACTTAAAACTAGAAACAAACAGTCACTAATATAAAGGCAGTAAGTCTAAATATAGCTTCTTATAATTGCATTTAAGACTTGAAGGCAAGTTTTAAAAAGATTAAAGCCTTTAAAGATGAATACAAAGCATTGAAAACATAAATAAATAGATCAAAACCAGACTGTTAAATCGCTATCACCTCCAATTTACAGAATTAAAATAATGATGGATTACCTTTTTGTAGTTACCCCTATTTATAGTAGCCTTGACAGAATCCCAATGCAATGGAATTCCAATTGTGTTAACATTTCAGTTCAGTCGTCATGAATCGTTGAACATCAAAGCAACACTTTCAAATTGTTGAAATTTACTTTGAAAAACAAAAAATTAATCTGTTCGCAAAGGCACCGAAAGATAGATTCATCGTCGTTCTTAACTTATTGGTCTTTGTCCTTCGAGTACGTGGAAAATTTTACGTAAGGATCTTGGCTTATATGCTTATACATTATAGCTTGTGCAAGAATTGAAGTCAAATGATGCTTTTTGCGTCCCATTTTTGCTGATAGAGCTCATTGAGATTTATTATTCAGATTTATTGGAAAAAGTAGTCAAAAATTGGACTACTCGAATAGGCCATGTATTCATATTCAAGAAATAACGGCCATGAAATTATCTACCAGATTATAAAAAAAAATCTTTCTAACAATATTTCTATTTTGTATTATCATTTTTAGTTCTCCAGCTCTTAAATCTTACCCGATATTATACTAAAATTTAAGGGGCTCTGAAACTGCACACCTGACTATAAAGTTTGGAGTGTTGAAAATGTATTGCGTCTTTTAAATTTTGATGAGACTTTAAGTTATATGCTTTTTGTTGTGATATAACTCATATATTTTATACAAAAAATTATTTTTTTGACCACCTCTTTTATATAAACGTAAGAACATTGTGCTTGCTGTATTTTTCTTACTAATTATGACTTGCTTTTTCTTTTAGTATATTAACAATACGATGACTAACATGGGATCCATGACGCTGAAACCGTATCATTATAGCTCACACTACTCAAACTCTGGCACGGTGCTGCATTTCCTCGTGCGTGTACCACCCTTTACGAGTTATTTCCTGAGATACCAAGGTAAATATTTTCCGATGTTTACAAGGTGTTATTTTTTTAATATGAAGGGAATATCATTCTCTACAAACTTTGGTTATGAATTTAATATTTGAGTTGTCACTTTATATTTGTATTGAGTTATTTGCATATACAGGGCCCGCCATCTATCGTTACGGATTTGAACTAGGTATTATTTGAAGAATGGTAACACTTACCTGTCATCTGATTTGACAGAAAATTAGTTTTATTCTCCCGCTGAACGAAAATGGTTGTGTATACACTCAAAAAACGCTGGGAAATATTGCGACATTACTTTGAAAAGATGGCGCTACTTGCCACACAGCGAATGCTACGATCAATCTTTTGCGCACTGTCTTCGAAGATCGCATTATCAGCCGAAATTCTGATATCGTTTGGCCGCCTCGGAGCTGCGATTTGACGCCGTTGGATTATTATCTTTGGGGTGCAGTCAAAGACCAGTGTTATGCCAACAAACCAGCAACAATTGGTGCACTGAAGACCAACATACGCGATGTCATAGGTGAAATACAGCCGCATACAATCGAAAATGTGTTGAAAAATTGGACCGATCGTATGGGATGGTGCATGGCTAGCCGAGGCAGCCATTTGAATGAAGTTGTGTTCCATCATTAACCGGAAGGATTGTACTTCAAAATAAAAAAAAACAGTTTGCAAAAATATTGAGTAGTTTCTTTTTTAGAGCATTTTTAATTCCGTAAAGTTATATGGCGGACCCTATATATATGTATCTTTGCTTGAAGAAATCCGAGAGCTTCAAATCACATAATCTTGCTGATCGACTTACATCTTCGCGACGCAAGATAACGTAATTTTCGAAGCGCTTCCGCCTTGCGCTGAATTCAAAAAAGGCGGTCTGAATGGTACACCCTTTAACGAGCACCTACCAAGCATTGTGTGAGCGAGTTCTAAATAACTAAAGCAACTTGCAGCAAAATTTACTCCGTAGACCTCGAGCTAAGCAACATTTGAATGACAACTAAAATAGCATTTTTCGAGGCAATGAATATATTTCTCGTAAGGAGTAAACGTTAAACTCCTTATGACGATTAATCTCTGGATATTTTAGACAACTAACGACTTTTTTGCATCCAGAAAGAGCATTTCTGTGCGATTAAAATGAAAATGAGAAAATGGAAGTTATTAACTTCGATTACCCTCTGTAATGAAAATATCCATTTTCTTTTCAAGGTTAAAAATAAGCGATATACACTTTTTGAGCCGCGTTTGACTCTCGCGATCAAATGACTAATAGTTTCGGAGCGATTGAAATAATATATTGCTAAGTACTATCAAATTCAATTCCGATCGAAACTGCCACTGTTTGGCCTCTAAACGTTTAGCAAAATCGAATGTTCGTTTTAGAATTCACTCATTGGGCGGGCATCGGGATGAACAGCATAATAAAGTGAGCTCAATTAGGCTTGTGAACTAACATTTACAATTTAGATAACTAAAAATCTCACGCATGCAAATTTTTCAGACAATAATTTCGACTTGCCTGATCGAACATTTCACTCTCTTAATACCACTTGGAACTTGGCGAGCCGGGATAGCCCTACTGATGTCAAAGAACTCATACCAGAATTTTTCTGTTTGCCAGAAATGTTTGAGAATTTTGAACGATTTAACTTCGGTTGTCGCCAGAATGGAGAACGCGTGGAAGCTGTACAATTACCACCTTGGTGTCTTCGCGATGCACGACTCTTCGTACTTATACATCGACAGGCTTTGGAAGCAGAGCTCGCTCGTAATCAACTACATCACTGGGTAGATTTAATATTCGGTTATAAACAATCCGGTGAAAATGCAGTTGAAGCAATTAATGTTTTTCATCCAGCGGTAATTATTATGCTACAAATTCCTTCCTTGCTTTATGTAATTTAAATTTATTTGCTTCTTTTTAGACATATCCTTCATTTTTGGAATCAATCACATCGGATCCAATAGAGCGGAAAGCCGTAGAAACGATGATAAAAACGTATGGACAAATGCCGAGACAGCTTTTTAAAAATCCACATCGACAAACAAAATCATTAAACTATTGTCTTGGCACTAAGGAGGTACTACCAACCGTACGTGGTCTGCGTTGGGGTGTATATTTAGGATCACCACAGCTGCATACTCCTACGCTTGGTAATATTTATAAGATTCCTGGCGCCGAGTATTTAATTTCATTCAATAACACCAACGTTGTTTATGGGTTCCCAACAAAGTCTTGCATCATGCAAGGTGCTGAAGTGGATACATTTAATGTCATATCATGGGATTATGAGGATCACATTGTTCGTATTCAACCGCTAAATAAATTAAATACTAAACCGAAAAATATTCTGCGTAGCAATATTATCGATGGTATTACGGCATGCGGCGCCGACCCAAATTCAAATCAACTTTGGTTCGGCCACAAGTCAGGCCGTATAAGTATATACAAATGCAATAGTGTAGATATTAGCAATCGGCCGGTAAAAAGTCGACAGAATTACATACGAGGTCTTCGACGTTCCTACAATTCGGCATTTCGCAAACTGACTACTAAAAGTTATGCAGAAGAAGGAGATACCAGCAATGTAACGCCGCTACTGAATTCATCCATGGGCTCATCATCAGATACCGCACAGCGGGATAGTGCCGATCTTATATGGAACGGACCAACAATTCTGCTACGACACACCGATGAAGTAACCAGCATTCGATTATCAGTTGAATTTAAAATCGGAGTATCTGCAGGTCGAGACGGTATAGCCGTTATTTGGGATCTTAACAAGTAAGTTCACTTCACAGCTAATGTATTTAGATATAATCCACAAATAAAGTATTTATGCATATTTTAGCTGGAATTATATACGAACAATTGATAGGCCGGCGGAGATTCATCACTCACCAATAACCGTAGTTACAATAAGTCCAACCTTGGGTGATATAGTTACGGTGCATACCACACCACAGCAGTTGGCACCAAAATCGACACCAGAACGACAAACTACAAATAATAGTAATAGCAGCGCTGATAGTAGCCAACAGCAGAAAAGTGATGAAAGCACAAGTTCGCCGTCAATGCCCGATGAATGTTTCGAAGTGACGGAAGAAAGTTTAGATGATTTCGTGAATGTGTCTATAAATCCGAATGGAAAATCAATATTGAGATTGCACACAATCAATGCGCGCTACGTCCAACATATTGTGCATGAAGACCGTATATTGGCAGCCACCTATTCGTACATCAAGGAAGGTGTTGGTGTTAACGTCATTGCCACAGCTGTGGAAGGAGGCACGATACGTCTATGGTCTAGTTGGAATTTGAGTTTCGTTAGTGAAATTATCACAGGCATATCAAATATAAAAAGGTAGTGCCCATGACTTCAACTTCTGACATTCGGAAGATTACACTGCAATCAAATATTTTATTTTCTTCTCTTTTGTTTTAGCATTGTATACTCAACACATCAGCATCTAGTAGCGCTAACAAAAGATTCGCACATACAAGTGTGGGAAACTGAGGGACTTTATGGGAATTCTCCAAAATTTCCACAAATAGCTTATAAGTAAAGAAGTTATGAATTATACACGATAAGCTCAACTAATTCACGAAAGCATATTAATGTATTTGAGAAGCAATAACACTTTACAAAACAAATAAAAAATAAAAATAAACATTTAACTTGGCAATACAAAAGCATTTAATTTTAAAATTGTGTGTGGACCGCATTTTTTAAAAGGTGCGAACTTATATGGGACAAAGGAGGCATTATTGTATGAAATGTGCATGTAGCAGGAAAAAATTGACTTCTGCCATCTACTTGACAAATGCCGAAGATGATAGTTTGCGTAACTGCGAATCTATGTTCGAGGTAAAAATGGAATATAAAATGAAAATATTTTAGTAAAGCACAATAAGCAAGTGTGGAATAAAAATAACAAATCGTATTTGAATGTTATATGAAATCAATTTCAAATCTCTTCACTGTAATGTTGTTGGAACAGCATAAAACATCCCTTTTTAATGTTGAGGAATACTGTTGAACCGAAAGTTCCTGGTTATATACATAATTGGTGCATACACCCTTTTTGTGTGTTTGGCCGAGCTCCTCCTCCTATTTGTGGTGTGCGTCTTGATGTTGTTCCACAAATGGAGGGACCTACAGTCTCAAGCCGACTCCGAACGGCAGATATTTTTATGAGGAGCTTTTTCATGACAGAAATACACTCGGAGGTTTGCCATTGCCTGCCCAGGAGCGACCGCTATTAGAAAAATGTTTTTCTTAATTTTGCTTTCACCGAGATTCGAACCACCGACCTCTCTGTGAATTCCGAATGGTAGTCACACACACACCAACCCATTCGGCTACGGCGGCCGGTTCCTGGTTAGATAGAAAAATTTAAGACTGACATTACTGCAGTAAAGGGGATGCGATGATCATGACATGGTCGTTCCCACGGCAGTCGGTTCTACGTAACCGGAATGACCCGGATTTATATCCGGCCAAGAAATATTTACGCTGTTATACCAACAACTACAACAACATCATGGCATGGTTGCAATAACTATGCAACATGTGACGTCTGTTTCAAAAGTCATGAACGATTAAAGGGCTCCATTAAAACGACAAAATCCCCAATAGATATTGTCATAGACGGAAGGAACACTTGGAGTGTACTTTTGCTCGCAACTACACCATATTTCTCCATAAAAAGCAAACCAGTCTTCATCATCAACCATCAAACCAATGGAATGGTCTAATGGAAAAATCAAATCATACATTTAATCTTCTAATCTTCACAACATTTTCTGATATGAGTTGTATGCAAATTATTGTACAATATTAGTACTTACTTCCACGTTAATAAATCATCCGCTAATGGGAAACTAAGTGTAAATTAGTATAGGATTAAATACTTTTTATGCAATATAGGTTGAATTTCGTTTTTCAAAAACTTTTCCCGACATGATCACGAACAAACTCGTTTCAATAATGCGGATGTGGTTAAACTTTGTACTTTGATGGGTGTATAACACTCTTATAAAAGTTTTTCATCCGCGCCAAGGTGGTTTGCAGCAATTCAAACGTTTATCAGATTTATCCAATTTAGTATTCAATGTCGACATCTTGGACTTATTAGCCAGCGCTAAAATTTCATCCAATTTATCAAATTCACTGGGTGACTTGCTAAGTAGCTACAATCGAAAATAAATATGAATAAAAAAGATCTTCATTTATTTTGTATGTAATACATACCAGTTCAATATATGCTTGCAGTCTGTCAATTGGTTCTGGTGAAGCTTTCCGCTCGTTGACATTATTTAGATTATTTTCTTTAATTCTCAATATCCTATCTCGCACTTTATCCTTTTTGGGTGTTTCAAAATATCTTTCGTCTTTACATGCATCATTCTCATTATTTACCATGGATTCACAGTCTGTATTATTATTACTTATTTGCTGCGATTGATTGCTTGGTGACGTTAAAATTTCTAGCGCTTTCTGCCACTGGTCTTCCATAACATCATGTAGTTTTTCCGCTATAACAGCTCTAAAAACATTTTATTTTTTTTAAACAAATCCATGTATTTAAATAAAAAATGAACTTACCTTTTGGCTTTATAAGCGCTCAATTTGTTATTTAGGTCTTCAATTTTCTTGGAGGCATTCGCAAGTTGAATGCGATACAACTCCACTTCTTCTTTATGTTTTTCTTGCAGTAAATTGAGTTCCATCTCATTTTTTTCGTTAATAAGTTCTATTTGCTTGACGGCCCGCTCAGCGATTAAACGTTCACGTTCACGTGCTTCCAGTTTTAGTATTTCTTCATTCTTATCCAACTGCTGTTGAAACTCTTTCATTTTCTGTTCAACAGCATTTTCTAGCTGCTGCTGGTAATGGGATTTTAGAGTTTTCTGTTGAAGCTCCATTTTTTTCTTTAAACTCATCTAAGTAAACAAAAATTACTTTTAAATTGCGTTAAAATTTAAACTAAATTATTTACTTCACTTTCTGATAGATTTACTACTTTTTCCTGCAAAGATTTTTTCTGGGTTTCTAACGTATCGGCGCGGGATTTTTGCTTTTGTTGAAGCTCTTGCAATATTTCTTTTTGATTTCTCAATGTAGCGCAATCTTTCTCCAAATCATCACAGCGTGTTTTGAGCTGAAATTGAAAACAAAAGTTGTGTTAATAGAAGAATGGAAGAAGAAAGTCTATCGACAGGCTGCGAAGCATGGGTACTGACGTCTAAAAAAAGAACTACCTTCTCCGCTTTGAGTGTAAAATCCTAAAGATATTTGGGCCAGTAAGAGAAGCTGATGGATCTTTCAGAAATAGCAAAAAAAACAAAAAAAAAGAAAAAAAAAACATTGATCGTTTCGCGGCTGAGGTTGTTTGGACACCTACTCAGGATGGGCGAAAGCGGAATTACGAACGCTCTTATTAGCGGCAGCGAAAAGCGTGGAAGACCACCAAGAAATGGACAGGCGATGGTGATATACTCCTGAACCAAGTCGTATGGAACGTGATTGTGACGGAAACACCGGCTCACTCCGATCTGCAATTTCTATGCTGATGATGATGAGAAGAAGAATAACTATAGGTCATGATGGTGCATGTTCCAATCATTTCATTTACTTTCTACAGCGCTGCACAATCCATGTTCAACTACATTGTTACATTTTGAATAAGAAAGCTTTTTAGAACTCTAGACTTTACAGAACGAAATAGTGCGAAACTTAATTACGATATTGTGCTCTATGCGGATTATTTTAGTTCGGACCAGAAATGCAGTCATATCATTAAATATCAGCTATTGAATACCGTTGCCGGAAACCAACGCAAACCAAAAATTTCAGCTGCATTGTGAGTGCTCCAAAACATTCAAAACTGAGATCAAAGTACTAAACAAACAATCTTTCGCACGAAAAGATACCCTAGTTTATACTAGTATTTATACAGTCAAAAACGACATTCACCGGGAGACCGGCACAACCTTCTTAAGCTCCCGTCCTGTGTGTGCCGAAATCGGAGTCCAACCACCACCTATTACAGATGAAGAGCTCCAGCTTCCCCGTAAAACACGCATAACACTGGCACAATTACGTTCTGGATACTGTAGCAGGTTAAACTCCTACCTATCCAGAATCGACCCCGACATACCAAACATATGTCCGGCATGTGAAGGCACCCCGCACGAAACTAACCACCTTTTCAAATGCCTCTTAAAACCGACTCATCTAACACCCCTCTCCCTCTGGACCCAACCCGTCGAAACAGCATGTTTCCTGGGCCTACCTTTAGATGAGCCAGACGAAGACGAACGGTGATATACCCTACACTGACGGGGTTTCTATTGCTGTTAAAACAAGAACAACGAAAAGATACCCCGCATGACACTAACCTACTCTGCAGTTGTCTTTAAAAAAGCCATCCATCGCGACGTTTCCCTTCGAACCGACCCCGTCGAAATTACACGTTTCCTATGGCTGCAGTTAAACGACATTCACAACAGAAGTTGATGCAGAATATCATAATTTAAGTTTTATTTATGCTTCTTACCTTTTCATTTAGATAATCCACTTTCACAAGTTTATCTTTAAATTTATTCAATTCGTTTGTAGCAAATTCCTCCGATCTTTTGAACCCATGAATCTTCACCTCAAGCTCCTCTATTTGTTGCTTATACATATTAGTACATTCATTAGTCTTCCTAATTTATGTTTGAAATATAAATTTAGATGTGTATGTGCCTAAAATTCATTAATGACTACAAACATTACTTGGATGAGGTCATGAGCTCATTTTCCAGCTTCTCACTTTTGTCCTGAAATTTAGTTACTAAATTTACAGCTTGCGCCAATTCTTTTTGAAGTGATTCCATTTTAATGTTAAACTCTGCCTTGTCTGCCTTCAGTGTTGCTACATTTTCTCGCAATTGATGAACTTCTGCATCTAATCTATATATAAACAAATCTTATAAACTCATTGGAAATAGAGATGATTCCATTCAGAATTATGATTAATGGTTAAATCAAGGAAAAAGTTTGGCATTTAGAAACAACAAAATCCATTTAAAGAAGAAGTATTCTTACCCATTACAAACGGATTGCGCATTGCAGATTGCTGCATCTTTGGCACGATCTACTTCTATGGCCACCGACAACCTTTGTTGATACTCTAGAAGACGCGTCTGTAATGAATGTACGGTGCGCTCAAGATGCTGGCGCCGAAGTTGCTCTTCTACATGCACGGAATGTTGTGGAGCAGTGCAAGAAATAGCAGTTCCCTGCCCGCTTTTGCCCCAGATCTCACTTAAACTAATTAGATTCGTATCTGCACATAGAGTCGCTCTCATTTCTGGATAAGTTAATTGATAACGATTATCTTTTGTGGTCTGTGTTTTTTCATTTGCAACTGAATTGTCCGGAACTTGCTGATTTGAAATTGAACATGCATTAGTTACTTGCTCTCGATTTCGGTCACCCAAAAAATGATCAATCTCTGTTAAAATACTTCCAGCGTCGTTATTATAAAGCCGATCAGTACCAGGCAAGCATTTTGGGGTAGAGTGAACCAGACCCTCCCTTTTATTGCGCTCTGCTTGTGTGCTATTTGATATCGTAGATATATCAGAAGGTGCTATAAAATGGTAATCTTTTTCACGTTCCATTACTTTCAAACGCGAATTAATTTCTTTCAATTCAGCGCTTCTATTTGCAGCTAGCACATCAAGAGTTTTCTGAGTTGCGGGTTCCATATAATTTTTAGACTCTGTAAGATTTACATCCATTGAATGACGATGTTTCTCTGAATGAGGTGTATCACTATTTGATACATTCAAAAATATTTCATTCCAATTAACTGCAGTTATTGGACTAATTGCAGCCGAATTAATTGTGTGAAACTCTTTCAATTCCTCGGGCGTAGCAGTGGCAAAGTAATTTGGTGGTATTAACAGCAAAATATCAGTATCATCCGAATCACTCATTACACGCCGTTAACGCGGGTTTTCTATCAAACTACTAATTTGTAAATTCAAATAATTGAAGTAAACAAACTTGCGGACACCAAAGTAATTAATTAATTTTATTACAATTTCGCTTTGTTGTATTTCGTAGCAAATAGCTAGATTTCACTGTACAATTTGTTGTGCGATGCCAACACCGCCATCAGCCGCCATTATAACTTTAGTAACCGAAGCGCCTTCCCATGACAGTCGGTTCTACGTTACCGGAACGACCCGGATTTATATCCGGCCACGGACTATCACTTCAGCAGCATTTCCCATATACATATGTATGGGGAATGTTTATGCTGCTACAACAACAATAACTTTTGTGGTATTTCGTGTGTTTTTAAAAATATGATTCTAAGAATAGTAGTTTCACAATTTTAAATAGTAGGGATGAAAAAACCAAAACAATGATTAACAATTTAAGTTAGAACCATGTGCATGCCAGCCTTTTGCAATGTAAATTACTTTAGTATTTGTAAAAATAGTTCAAATATATTTACACGACTAGAAATATGCTATAATTAATTGGTTAATTGAATTGGAATAAAATATCCGAAATAAATATGAATTTGATTTCCACAAACTTAAATTGAATCCCAATATGTGCCGTAACGTGAAGTTACTGTAAATGGCAAAGTTGCTCCAGAGAACGTAAATACAATTTATTTTACGTACATGTATTTACGTTCTATAATTGAATCATGGTTGCTCTACGTTCATTGCTCTAGGTATGTTCAGTTGACAACAATACGCTGGTTATAATAAAAAGAACAGGAAATAATAATGGCGCAATGGAGTTGTGTAAATGATATCCTAATTAATTTTTCAATACTAGCATAGTTTAACTGTGGTGAGTTTTTTGAAAGGTTTTAGTATACAAAATTTTATATTTTAATATAAATAAAAATAAACTAGTCCACATAATAATAAAATGTTAGGTATTGATAGTGATAGCTATTAAAATTAGAGTTTCATATTTATTAGTATTTGTAGATTTACGCAGCTGCCGTACCTGAATTTATTGGAGGTGACTACTATTCGGAAGAGCACTGGTTCGAAAACCCGGTCACGAAACACCAACTAATAGAGCAATTTTTTCTAATAGTGGTTACACCTCGACAAACAACAATCGGTGTAAGCACCAATTATTAGAATTTTTTATTGATTCTTGAAGGAATCGTGAAATAATAAAAAATAAAGACTGCTTAGAGAACGCCACTTGAACCAAAAAACTGTACAACGGACTATCTCTTGATATGGAGTAGGATCTATTCACCTCATATCCAATAAAAAAGGCAAATTTATTTACAATGACATACACAAGAAGTAATGATACCATTTGCTGAGGAGAATATGCCACTTCGGTGGCTTTTTATATGAGATGATAGCAAAACACACCTTAATGTTAATACTTGAATGATTTTAACAAAATAATGAAAAGTTATGGATTGGAAGAGACAATTACCCGATCTAAACCACGTTGAAAACCTTTCGAGAAATTTAAAAAAGAGAATTGGGAGGGCAACATTAAAAAATAAGGATGTATGGCAAAAAACCAGAGAACTATGATATTCCACTCCCATAGAAACTTGCTGTAGGATTATCAATTCTATGCCAAATCGGATACAAATAGTCATTGACAATCGTGGTGAACACAGTGCTTATTGATTAAACTTAATTTAAATAGCATTTTTTATAAAATCTCCAAGTTCTTTTTGTATTTCGTACCTATTTTAATGACCACACAAATATTTCCTTTTTGAAGTGAAACTTCTTTAGGCGCGTCGGGGGCCCCAAGGCAGATTGAAAATAGGCGAGTGAAACGGTAAGTTCGGAGCGTTACCGAAATCCGTCAAATGGGCGGGGCCAAGGAGCAGCTGCTCCTTCCCACTTTCGCCTATTCGCTCTCTCGCATCGCAAGCGCTGACGTTTCAAATTCACAATTTAAATATGATTTTATTGACTGAAGGAAAGAGTTTACATCTTATTGGAGATTGTATGCGCTAAAAAGAGAAAACGATACTGGTTAAGGGCTGACTGATTAAAATGTAATAGATCTGTAGGGTGCTAAAGAGATTTAATTTTTTAGTTGGTAAATTCACAGGGTGCGTATATAAACAAAAAACTTTAAATTAAAAGCGTAAGTAATAGCATACAAAAATTAAATCACGAACAAATGCAGAATAGTGACGCTTCAGCCCGGAAAATAATAAAAAATATGAAAACCTGAATTTAACACGAGAGAGGGGGGAGAGATCTAAACCGGGGCTCCCATGCATGGAACAACCAACTTAGAAGTTTCACTTCTACCGTGCGTGAGTCTGACAGACCCTATATTTTTTTTGTTCCTATTCTTACTAGTTGAAGTTTTAAAGGATCCTTAAATTATTATTTATATTTGTCATATTGATCTATAAAATAAATACCACATGTAATTAAATATCTGTTAATTTAAAAAATTTTAATTCCCGTATAAACGTGGGAATACCTATTTTAATGACCATATGTGTACATAGTAAATGTATAAGTATATGCGTCTACAAAAAATATAAATATGTAATAAACCTTTTACATTTTTTGCGGAAATAAAGAACCAAAGGCTAAAGATCAAATTTTCAATAGTTTTTAAGATATCAAATTTTATGTTTTTCAAAATCTTAGATGAATTAATTGTAAGAGTATAAAAACAGACATCTACAAGTATAACCTACGTACAGTGATGAACAAAAGTATTGGCACAGCAAGATACTTTCACTTTAACATTACTTTTTGTCCACTTATGAAGTGATTTTTAATCGCAAAAAAAACGGGATAGACAGAAGAACATATTACCAATCATATTTCCTTCAACTCATTTTATTATCTTTTATATTTAATTAACACTAATTATAATATTAAAAAAAGTACTTATTATAACGAAACAAAATTATTGGCACACTTAAGTTTTATCAGGCTTTTTCGTCTAAATTTTATTAATCTAGCAACTTTTTTTCAAAAGTCGCGTTATGTTCACACAAGCAATTTAGTTTTTGTCAAAATTCAAACTACAAACAGCATAGTGCCTTCAATTACAGCAAACTTTGCTTAAATTTTTGTAAAATGAGCAGCAAAAAAAGTGAAACCACCGAATCTCAGCGCAAAATAATATTATATTTGCATAATCAGGGCAAATCATACGCTGAGATTGGTGAAATGATGGACAGAAGTCGCTACACCATACGAAGCATTGTTTAACGTTTCAACAGCGCTTCATCTTTGAAAAGCGTGAAACGTACGGACAGGCCTAAGGCTTTAAACGACCGCGAACGCTGCCAAATAGTCAAAAAGGTAAAAAAAAAACCCAAGAATATCCTCCACACAAATCGCAGCAGAAGTTAAGGAAGAGATGGGAAAGGATATTCATCCAATAACGGTCCGGAGGGTATTGCATGAGGAGAACTACAATTCCCGCGTGGCTAGACGCAAACCGCTCATTTCTAAAGTGAACCAAAAGAAGCGTCTAGCCTATGCAAAGCCAAGTGACTTTTGGGACAATGTACTCTTCTCGGATGAAAGCAAATTCAATATCTTTCACTCTGATGGCCGCCAAACTGTGTGGAGAAAGCCTAACACCGAACTGCAAAAACAGAACCTTGCTGCGACTGTAAAACATGGAGGTGGAGGAGTAATTGTGTGGGGCTGCATGTCCGCTGCAGGTGTTGGTGAGCTGGAATTCATTGACGGCATTATGGATAAAAAATATTATATGGAAATCCTGAAGAGAAACGTCAAAAAAAGTGCCGAAAAGCTGAAATTGCCCGGTTCATTTTCATTTCAACACGACAATGACCCGAAGCATACTGCTCATGATGTGAGTATGTGGCTTGCGCACCACATCAAACATACATTGCCGCATCCGCCTCAGTCGCCTGATCTAAACCCAATCGAACATTTGTGGGAAGAGCTAGATAGGCGCGTTAAGAAGCGTGCTATTTCAACAAAAGCAGAGTTGAAGGTGGCACTGGTGGAGGAATGGCAGAATATTGGGGCAGAAACCACCCAAAAATTGGTTTCATCGATGCCAAGACGGCTGGAAGCAGTCATCCAGCAAAAGGGCTTGGCTACAAAATATTAATTTGTTTATATTATATTTCACTATTTTGTTATTGTTTTTTTATATTTTAATGAAGTGTGCCAATAATTTTGTTTTGTTATAATAAGTACTTTTTTTAATATTATAATTAGTGTTAATTAAATATAAAAAATAATAAAATGAGTTGAAGGAAATATGATTGGTAATATGTTCTTCTGTCTATCCCGTTTTTTTTGCGATTAAAAATCACTTCATAAGTGAACAAAAAGTAATGTTAAAGTGAAAGAATCTTGCTGTGCCAATACTTTTGTTCATCACTGTACATTTTTTTTAAATTCTGGGAATGTCAGTTTCCTAGAATACTGAAAAAAAAACTACATTTCATCCGTTCGCCGTGTAATTTGTGGAGTCAGGCGTTGTGTGGGGGCATCAAAATCATTCTGTTCATTGCAACTGGCGAGTGCATCTGAATTTGAATCCTCCTCCGCATCTTGCTCCATTCGTTCACCTATACTCCCGTTGACATCAACTTCCGCATTCACATCTTGCGTCCGCTTCATTCTGTTTTCCATGTTTTCTAACTTTTTCTGCAGAATGGAAATTTTTTCTTTTTTGGTATTCAATACAACAAGAAATTTCCTTAACATTTTCTGCTTCCACTCTTCTTTCTCTTGCACAACTTTTTCAACGTCTTCCACAAGATTCGATAATGCCTCATTTGTCCTCTGGTTCTCGCTTTCAACCCTTCCTGTGGCGATCAAATTTAGGGCAATATCCAACATTTCATAACTTTTATCAGCTTCAGTTAACTTTACTTCCAGATACCTAATGCAGAATCCGTCATTTTTATTTACAATGAGAATTTTCTTTTCACCATCCAGCTCTATTTCAAAGCTTGGCAACCCGATATCACTGGTTAATACATTTTTACACTCTGCACGGAAGTCATTTAGTGGAATATCTAATTCCGCAGCCGGTTCCTCGAAATCTATTGGGGCGATATGGCCTTTGTAATATAATCCTGCTTTCGAGTCTTTTATATATAAATCAACGGCATTATCATGCCACTCACTATGTAGATAAATATGCCTTTTGCAGTCTGCTTCAGAACTTTTTAGTAAAAGTTTCTTTAAATAAACTGAATCCATTACTAACTTTGTTCAGGCAAAGAATTAGTGCATTGATGCTTATGAAATTGCAATGAACATATCAAAATAATTAACAGCTGATGATTACATTACGTTATCATAATGATAGGGTCACAATATAGCAATAAATATAGCTTCATATTACCATTAGAGAATAATATCGCGTACAATACAAATAAAACGGTTTATTATTTCTACTTGCGTGTTTTTTCACCCAACATAAGGAAAATATTTTATAAAGACTAATCAGTATATAATTACCGTCGTTACCCTTTCTTTATTGTCAACACTTTACGACATAAATAGTGCAAATAAAATTCTTCGCGATTTTCGCGACACCCCTTATGACTTACGAGGTCAAGCACCATATTTCATAGGGTTTAAAGAAATAAGTTATTTCATAAAGTTATAAATGTAATATTTACCTATACTTGAGTAGTATGACCACCCCATAAAATTTTGGGAAATGCTGCTGAATTTATAGTCATTGGCCGAATATAAATCAGGAACGCTTATAGGATCAAAAAGTTAACTTAAAGCAATTAACAAAAACACTCTGCGAATTCTGGAATACAAACTTTGCACCAAACAAAAAACAATGCTTCGTAGTAGTAGTATTTATTATGTTTAAACATGATAGTTTTTTCCACAAAAGAATTATAAATAAAATGTATAGTAATAAGTTAATATGAATACAATATTATATTTTTAAACTGCACAAAATTAATTTTAAGTTGATACAATTTTGTTCACTGAAAAGCAGCTACTATTTATTTTGGAATCACCATTATTATGTACGTGTGTAAATATTTATGTACATCAAAGCAAAAAAATATGATTTTAAATATAAGATTACTGAATTATATAACAAACCTTAAATTATACAAAAAATTACCAGAAAATGTTAACAAATAAAGACATACAATGTAATGTAAGGAAATAATACACTTAGTCTTTTTCGAATTACATAATTTTCAATACATTTAAATGTATGTACAACAGTTAAACATATTCAACTTTGAGCTTTGGTCGATATATGTATATGTATGTATGTATGTATATATGTTTGACATGTAATGATTTGAAAGAAGGCTGAATATTTCAAATTAGAATTTTCAACACATACATTACCACCACGAATAAACGCATGAAATGCATAGTAAGATTCATTCTTTTTAATTAGGTATGCTTATGCTGAAGGCACAAACTCCATCATTTTATAGGTGCAAAAAAAGATGTCACATCTGGGTTTGTTTAGCTGCAATACAATACTTATACAGTAAATAACATATTTTTAAAATATAAGTGGGAAACATAATTATCCATTTTGATGCTCTTTTAAATGATAATAAATACAATTTCGTATTTGCGAATGCTAGCTGTAGACATTTAAAAAATGGTTATGTTATGTGTGCGATTCTTTGAGGTGAATCCTCATAGAATTAGCAGATCATCATCATCGGGCTTTTTAACAGATTTTTTTTGGTTGTCTACTACACCGGCATTGGCGACACTGGTACTTGTGTTGGCTCCCGGTAAGTTGGGAAGATTTTCTGCGGCTGCCGCTCTCTCTTCCAAGAACTTATCAAACTCGGTGCTAGTTAAGGTTTCCTCAAAGCCTTCAGCGCCTTCCTTCTGTAATATCAATTTATATATATATAGAGTCGTATGTATATATGTATGAACGTACATACATATAGAAAGTGTAAGGATAGAAAGCTTCTATAAATTGAAAAAAAAAATTTAAATAAAATAAAAATAAAAAAATACATAACACGAGATATTTGTTTTTTTTTTAATTGAATCTTTATATGTATATAATATACTAAACTTAAAAATAAAAGTTTAACCCGATTACTTACAGAACTGCCTAACCATGCCTCCATTTCATCAACTTCGTTTTCTCGAGCCGGCTTTGATTACGAAATATTAAAAATACACAACCGAAAAATAATAAAATAAGCGATATAATTTTAATATAATAAAGCTATAAAAAATATGCATACATATAAATAAAAAACTTTTAATAAGCTTATATATGTACACATACAGGTCACTAGACTAAAAATTATTTTACAATTTTTACTCACTTTACTTATGACCGAAGTTTCCTTGGTTCTCTTGAAAGGTAAATTAATACTGCCAGCTGCCGCATCAACCGTGGGAATGTCTTTTAAAAGATCGCTTTTGCTGCGAAAGAATTTTCATTGATAAAATAAGCGAAAAACCAATGGATAATGGAAATAGTAAATAAACTAGTAAACAGATGTTTTTTTTTTTTTTTTTAATTGTCCTAATTATCCTGATTTGCTGGTGTTTTTATACCAGATTTATGGACTAGTTTCATATATATCTACCGTAACTATCCTACATAACAACTGTTTAACCAAATGTCATTTTGCAATTAGGATTTTGTTGTAGAAAAAGTAATATTTATAAATGCAATAATATTTTTTTAAAACGTATATATATTTTCGGTGAATTGCATTTACATACATAATTAATCGCAATTGCATTTTGACTTATGACATGGAACGGTTGCACTAGAATAATTTTTCCAAAAAACAAAATTGGGCATCCTACAATAGCACCATCGATATGCAATTATTGATAAAAACGAATACCTGCTATAGAAAAAAAAAATACAGTATTTAAATTGTGGAGGTGAGAAATCTCACATGCACGATTATCTCTATTTTTGTTGTTTTCAGCCATTATAAATTTAGATAGTTGCTTGGCCGGTTCTACGTTAACAGAACGAGGACTGTCACTTCAGCAGCCTTCCCAGTATATTTATGCTGCTACAACAACAATTGCTTGGGTCTATTATTTTTTTATAATAAAATACGAAAATACAAGCTGATGCGATATTTGCTTGCAACACTAGTGCCGCCTTTTCTTGAATTCTAACAATTTCTTACTGTTATCTGCCAATTTAAGAAATTTCCATTTCAATAATATTCGAGCTTCCTTTCCACTGAATTCATTGAAATTTTCTGGCAATTGCAGTGAAACTCAATCGGAAAATAACTACACAACCTGCTTATTAATTATCCAAACTAAATATGAATTAATTAGCTTGAATGAAAAAAGTACACAAACTTGACACCCTATTTAAGTAATCTTAAAGCTGACAGCGTAAACGAGAAAATCAATAACCGCAAGCGGATTCGATCTCGCTTATGTGATAATATAAATAGTATTCAAATATAATAGTATAAATTGTAAAAAAAATATATCTACTTATTCGTGTCGGTCCGCGATTGAGCCAGCATGTCGAACTCATCAACATCTTTATTTTGGGGTTTAGCTGCGCCTGTATCTAAAAAGCGCATATTAGGTTAGTCTACGAGTAATTGAAGTGAAATTAAAGCCCATTACTCATATAGTTGAATGAATTCGATAGCTTGTCGACCTTGGCATCCAGATCAATTAACCGTGGATCATTTGATACTGCACCAGCTTGTGAGGCACTAGATGAGGGCGGAGCACCAATTGCAGCGCCTAGTATAGCCGAAGGCGATGTAGCACTACTACTTGATCGGTTCTTTTCATATCGTTGATGACGTAAAAATAAGTTATTTAGTTCATCATTAAGGCGTAGTAACTCAGCAGTAAGTTCATCGTCGTTAATTCGTCCAATTAAATCCACAATTCGGCCCTGAATTTCTCTTAAAATTATCAATTTTAATTACATATGTGTTTAATAGTTAAATATAAGATCTCGCCTCATACTTGCAAGTGGCTGTTAATTCTGTTAACAAAGCATAGTCGTCCTGATCCTCCTGACCAGGTTTCAGCTCGGTAAGCATTTCACCCAATACAGACATATTATGTGCCACGATTTCCAACTCTGATTTTAATTTAGTCGTTTGTTCTGCACTTAAAACGGTGGGTCCATTGCTCTAAAAAGGAAATTCGTATAAAATCATATTTAAATTACATATTCTGTTTGATTTTACATGTGGAGCGATAGGCATGGCATGCTGTGGGGAAATTGTTTGCTGAACATGCTGCGGCGGTGGCTCGGGTACACTCTATAAATATATAATTATAATTAATAACATATATGCATACACGATCCTAAAGTTAGTTGCTTACACGCTGGGGTGTGTAAATTGGTGCCAAGTTTTCTATATCCGTCTGAGGGAATTCGATTCCCTTATTCTTCAACTCCATATACATTTGTGTAACGCCATTCAAATCAGGTTGATTCTTAAAAGCATCTGCCCAAATTTGAATTAGGCTTAATACTTTTTCTTGCATTACAGCTGGCGGATCATTTTTGGGTCCAATTAATTTGATCAGTTCCTGAATAAAATCTTTCTGAGCAACCAATACATGAAGTGCTTTACCACAGTTCTTCACGCAAGTCTCCAACACGGTTAAAGTATACATTATTACTTGATTATCTTTGCCAGCATTTTGCGAGAGTCTCTTCCGTATAGCCTTCATTGCATCACGTGCCGTATCCGAAGACTCGTTAATCATATCGCATATTTCCATATTCAAGGCCCAATTCTCGGAAGCCAAAGAGCTATCGGTAGCTTGCTCTAAAAAATAAAATCAGTGAAAAATTTAAGTGTACTTTTATTAAATCTAATTTTGTGTTCTTAAAATGCAAAAAGTACCCCCCTTTTATAAATCTAGTGTAAAAGTGATAAATACTATGGTAAATAGTGCAATTCATCAGTAAGTTTATTGTTGACATTAAGCTAGCATGAACGTGAGAAATTAAAGAATATGCACATGGATTTGCCGTAGCCGAATGGTTGATGCGTAATTCGCCATTCGGAAGTGCGCAGGTCAAAAACCTCCGTGTATGAAACACCAAATGATAGAAAGCGTGTTTTTTTTATAATAGCGGTCGCCCCTCGGTAGACAATGGTAAACTTCCGAGTGTATTTCTGCAATGAAAAAGCTCCTCATAAAAAATATCTGCCGTTCGGGGTCGGTAGGTCCCTCCATTTGTGGAACAACATCAAGGCACGCCAAAAATTGGAGGAAGAGCTTGGCCAAACACCGGAAAAGGGTGTAAGTGCTAAAATATTAAATATTTGAATATAATTATTTGTTAACTGTTATCTCTTATAACCTAATTTAACTGTTAGGTTAACTTAGTCCAAACTCATGAGTTTTAAACTATTAACTTTAAATGTGAAGTGTTCTACAAAATTCGGTATGAAAACTGCCGATAGTAATAGGTTCGAGAGGCCGAGGTAATAGATTCGTGTCGAATATTCAGTTCAATACATATATCTCCTTGCAATGCTGCAGTTTCTTCAGAAGGTAAACATTCTATACTTAAAATAGCACTATATTGTTTTTGTTGTTGTAACAGTATACTGCCCCTACCTAGTTCGGTTCGTTCATTAATTGTCGTCGTAGAAATATGAGTTAATTAGAAGATACAATTTTATTAAAAGTGAAATGTTATTTCAATTATTATATATTATATGTAAGTGAACATATTGCATATTTTGGTTATATTTTGATTTTTTACGGCAAAAAGAATGCTGCATTGGCTATTAAAATAAGAACATACATATTTGATGTTTAGGGTCATAAACGAAATGGTTTGCTAATTCAGCGATGTTAGAGCAACCACTAAATAAGTCCAATAAGTCTGACCAAACCACTTTTTATATCGTACCATTTATTTAATACCACTCTTGACAATTCAATTTTTCAAGTTCAATTTTACTTTGCATATAAATTATATTATGTATTTGAAAATCACCTGCAATGCTGGTTGTTAGACGTTCTTCTCTGACCCACATACACTCACGATTCTATACTCTTCATTTGTTCGGCCTAAATTGGCTTACGCCGCTGATATCTGGATACTGTATCACGCTATTCATATAAATCGATTGGAGAGAGTGCAGAAAGTATTCCTACGTTTTGCTTTTCACCCCTTAAATTTTTCTGAACCAATTCCATCTTATAATTTTCTTATTGCCAATTAATTGGCTTGTTATCATTAAATAACAGTCAATTACTTTTGGCTTTTTCATTTCTTCTCGACATCCTTTCAGTTAAAATCGACTGCTTATCCCTTTTTGGGCTAATTGATTTTAACATGTAGAAATCTTCGCAGTTTCGATACTTTTCGTACAAATTTATATAAAACGGTTAGCAATGCTAGTGCTCAAATTAATAGCGCTTTGACCGAGTGCCATTCTTTCTTGAATTGTATTGAATAGATTGAAGTAGAATTTATTGTGAAATAATTTACCACAGTGGTATTGGAAATTATCCTTAAGCACATTGTACTAAACAAATAATTTATATTTTTGTATTTTTGTATTTTTATATTTATCTAACGTCTGTACCATTTAACTCTGGACATAGGTTTGTATAGTAAATAAATAATTAGAGATATAAATAAAAAGTGCAATTGGACCTGAAGTCGTCCACTGATGAAATTATGGCCCTAGTCGAAAAATGGCAAAAATTTATTGATCGAAAGGGTATATATGTATTTGAATTAATATTGTTCATTGGCATTTCACGACAACTGAGTTTCGCAACTTTTCCACAGGTGCTTATCTAAAGCAGTTAATTTGGGGTTAGCTAAAGATACATAGATATACTTATGTATTGGTAAATGGGTGAAAGCGGATGCATAAGAATATTAAACAAAAAATGGATTTAAGAAATAATTATAAAAGAATTATCACGATAAGTATGTACCTCAAATGCACAATAAAGTGCATTACTAACAAATCAGAAGTGTTTTTTTTTTCTAGTTAATTTACATACCTATGTGAAAGTAAGACTCACGTTTAAGAGAATTCAGATGATCTTGTCATACGTTTATCGTATTTCATTTTGGCATTTCGAGCTAAGTTTTTCCCTCTTTATTTATTAGATTAGCATATTAAGAATAGTAACAAAATCTGTATAGATAACGTCGGTTAAAGGGGTCCCTAGTGCATAACAAGCTCTGTTGCGTGAGTCAACTATATTGGCATTTATTTCCATTATAGATTATAGTATGTGCATATGGATGTACAAATGCATATGCACACAAGTATTGCGAATTAAGCGTTTGAACAAAATACATTGTACAATACAACTTAACTGACAACTTATTGCTACATTTACACAAACTTTGATGCACTATTTTATATACTATTTCCATATATTATAGAATACACATTTGCCGACTTGCATATATATATGCTTTTCATATAAGCATTGCGAAAAAAGTTATTATATCTGCTACCAATCTCATTTCTTTTTATATTTTATAGACTATCTAATATTATTTTTGCATGTAACAATGAAATTTGTTTTAATTACTGTTGGATACTTATCGCCTTTCCCTTTTCTTATCTAAAACTCATATAATTAAATTACCTATTCGTTGTCCAATTGGCGTTGAAAATGGATTGTTAAAGAAGGATGCCATTTCTATTTTTTAATTAGTACAAAGCGTTGCAACAGTATACTCGTATAATATTGGTTCTTCACTTTATTTTCAGTAAAAACATAAAACAGCACAGAAACACAATCACTTATTTTTTCTATATTTCTTTTCTTCACCACTTGGCCATTTAATCGTTTATCCCGAAATGACGTTCGTCAATTGACAAATACGGCCTTTGTTTTTGTTTGCGTAGTGGGCTGTGCTGCCATTTCATTTTATCAAGATATGTGCTGACAAAAAAACCTGCTACAAGTAATCATGGAGATAAACAATTCGGAAGAAATAAAAGAAAATACGGTTATAGGTGCAAATATGTTTATTAAATATTAAATAATTATTTTAATTTTTTTCTTGCGTACTTGTTAGCAGCGTTGTAAATAAGTACGTATCAAAAGTTCTCTCTTTCAATATTTATAACAGAAAATATAGCCGGTTACTTTTGATTTTAAAAGCGCCAGTGACATCTGTTGTGAATTTTTTCCTATTATAGTGGCAGACTTCACCGTCTTAGCTGTCAGTGTAGTGTGAGAACTAGGCCGAACAAAAAATTCTCTGAAATTGGAATTATTGGACTTATTCCTTTGCCATTAGCAATTAACGACTACATCCTTAAGATGGCATGCAACGCAAATAAAGCGCCCTTCCTCCGTTCTATTGCAGTAAGTTTTATTAGAAATGAAGTAACATTTTGCTAACCCAAAATTCTACAACCGTGGTTACGTAAAACTATTAACTTCCGTATGTCATTATGTACTTATGATTTATGAAAAATTGTTTTTTATCGAAATACAGAAACGCGGTTTGGCCACAAACCAGTGTCCTCGTCCATTGGGCCAACCAGCTGAAGTTAAAACAACTGTGTTGAATAACAAATTGGTGGTTGCCACTGCTGAAGCTTCCCTGCCAATCACCCGTGTATCCATAGTTTTCCGGTGAGTTGTCTCTTGAAAGATATTGGCATTGCCTTGTATTTGACTATATACTGTTTTAGTGCTGGATCGCGCAATGAAAGCTATGAAAACCAGGGCGCTGCTCATTTGTTGCGTACTGCCACTAATTTATCTACCAAAAACTCTACTGCTTTTGCTATAAATCGCCATATCCAACAAGTTGGTGGTAGCTTAAGTGCAACATCCGATCGGGAGTTAGTTGCATACACCGTTGAAACCACTTCGGACCAAATAGACACCGGATTGCGTTACTTGCAGGATCTTGTTCAGCCTGCATTTAAGCCTTGGGAACTTGCTGACAGTGTTCCAGTTATAAAATCTCAATTGGCATCTGTAACACCACAAGTAACTCATATCTGCTTAGTTTGAAAAATGTACTTTAATATTCCCAAAATTGTATGCAGGTGCGCGCTGTAGAGTTATTGCATAAGGCCGCTTTTCGTTCGGGTCTAGGTAACTCGATCTACATACCGAAATTCCAAATTGGAAAATTGTCAAGTGAATCACTGCTGCATTACGTTGCTAACAACTTTACTCCCAGCCGTTGCGCAGTTGTTGGAGTTGGTATCGACCACAACACACTGTCAGGTTTTGCCCAGAATCTGGAGTTGTCCTCAGAATCGGGAAAATCTGACTCTGCCGCATATTATGGTGGAGATGCTCGCAAGGATACAGCAGGAGTTATTTCTCATGTCGCTGTTGCTGGCCAAGGTGGTTCTCTAATAAACCAAAAGGAGGCTTTAGCATTTGCTGTTTTAAAGGAAGCTGTAGGTGCTCCAGCTGCCACTAAACGAGGCAATGCTAGTGGTTCTTTCGGCAAAGCTTTGCAAGGCGCTGTAACTGACGCAGCCGTCTCGTTTTCTGCACTCAATGCATCTTACGCTGATGCTGGACTCTTCGGATTTTTGGTGTCTACCGATGTTCAGCACATTGGCAAGGTAAGTGATTTATTTAATGAAATTAATTTGAATATACATATATGTACGGAACTATATTTGTCAGGCTGTAGATGCTTTGACACGTGCTTTGAAATCGGGATCTGTATCAGCTAATGATATTAATCGTGGAAAAGCTCTGCTAAAAGCTGCTTTGTTGGAAAGCTATTCTACAGACAGCTCTTTACTCCACGAAATTGGTGTACAGGGTGTCCATACTAAACAGGTGCAGAACATTGATGCCCTGTTAGCGGCAGTCGATAGCGTCAGTCAGCAAGAAGTGCAGGAGGTAAAGTTGTATGCAATTACTTTGATATAAAGCTAATTTAAAATTCTCCGTAACTAGGCTGCAAAGAAAGTGGGTTCATCGAAGCTGTCTGTTGGAGCCGTAGGCAATCTAGCCAACGTACCATATGCGTCAGATCTAGCTTAATTATATAATAATATGAAATAATGATAAATTGTAAAAAACAAACTGTCGAAAAAGTGAGAATATGCGTTTTGACCTTAGTAACCAAATACTTGAATGGTGAATAAATTAGTCATTATCGTGTGCACTAACGTGAACTTATCCCTTCTGTTTTATTAAAGTAAACAAATTGGAATATGGTCAGATTAAAATATATTATTTTTCAATTCGATAATTTACATGGTTCAATGGTTATTTATGGGATAATTTAAACTTTTTTTTGTAGATATAAATGAGAAAATAATTTTGAATTTAAACATGGAAGCCATTTAACGCTTACGTTTTTATCATGGTAATCTTCATTAGCTGGCAACGTTGAACATTTTTAAAACTTACCATCGAAATCCCGAGCCGATGGTCCTCAAAAAGCGATTACCCTAGTCAGGCTGTCCCTTGGATTTGAGAACACTCATACCTCGGCCTACACAAGACCAAATTAATTGAAGTGGACAAGCATGGAAGAATGGTAGAAAATTGTCACCAAGTATTGATCTCTACAAACGTGTTAACGGTGATCATACGAGCGATATAAAATTCCATGTTTAGCTTAACATATCGCCCGTTTCGTGGAAGAACGTCATAGCTCACACAGAGAAAAACGGTTTCAAAGTTCTTTGTTTACAATCCCTCACTTTCATCTTGTGAGGTAATTTTAATCGGCATCGTTTTCGCATATTAATCTACACATTATTTTAGGATTAGTACACTCTTGCAGCAAATGAGCGGAATGCACAGCCCAACTCCGATATAATTATGTCAATCAGTAATATTTTTGAAATATTTATACAGTATCCACTCATACATATAGACGCTCGATTTTATACGCACTCAATAGAGTGAACATCATCCTAACTTCTTTTGCTTTGTTTTCAAGTCTACTGTCGCTTGCTTTTAAGAAATTCGTAACGAAAATAGCAAAAAAGATTCTTACTATAGTTAATGGGAGGCACAAAAATGCGTAAAACAATGATGGACACTCAATTCAATATTTCCCGCAGATTAAGCGTAATGTGGGGAAATTAAAACAACAACAATGATGATGCCTTTAATAAAATCATAAAATGGGCTGACGAAAATTGTACAACAGATGAAATTCAAATTTAACTAAACGCCAGTAAAAGAACACAGTTAACATAACTTCCTAATATTCAGTAAAAACTTCATATATTTTAAAATTGCAATTGTGAAACAAAAGTTTATGTTTGCGCACTATTACAATGCATTTTTCAATAAAAATGTTTTTAGTTCTTAAAACACAATTTTTCAAGTTATCATATAAGAGATAAAATGGTAAATATACATTTTATTTTTTCTCATATATATGAACAATTCGTTTATATGTACAGGGCCTGTCTGAATTAGTTCACTAAACGAGCGGGTACCATACTTTATTTTCCTGTTGGCAGCGAAATATATCAATGTATCGTTGCATCTCTATTTCACCATCTATCATCTACTTCATATCTAGCATTTCAATTCTTAATTTCGGTAATATGAACGCGCTACTTCTTTCCGCTTTATCTAGGTTATTTACAAGTGTAGTTCTTATACTTTCTAATTGACTCCCTTGACTCTTGATTTCGCTTCAACGTTAAACATAAAAAAGGAGTTTATCTTATCACACGTTTTGGAAAATATTTTCCACTTTAATATGCGTTTACAAATTAAACGACTGCCACAATAAGAATGGCAACAAACAAAACAATTATTATCAACCAGTAGCCTGAAAAAATAGAAATTTTATACATTTTTTATTTTTATTTTTGTTGTGAATAAACTGCTGTATCAAGCCTACCCCATGTGCTATCCCTTCGATTTACTTCGCTGATATTGCCTGTTTCAACATGTACATGCGCATCAACCCTTTCCATAGTATCTGCCAAATTATCTAGTATATCTGAAAATTTAATAAATTTAGCAACCCGTTAACACCTCAGATGTTAGAATTACCATTTTGGTTTCCTACTTCTTGACCTAATTGTGAAGCGAGATTTTTTTGTCTCGAGATTGTTTGAGATAAAATCTCTAAACCTCGATTTTGCCTCTCCAGAATGTCGATTTGCCGCTGTTTCAAAGCGTTGACATCACTTAAATTGTTTGTTGGAAATGCATTTTCAGTTGAGGTGCCAGCTCTATCAGTATCGACGGGCGATTGAGCAAACAGTTCTGCTCGCTCCCAATTTGTGTCTTGCGTTATTTTTCGATGTACTTGTGCAAGCTGTGCTTGAAGTGCATCCACTTGTTGCTTTCTGAGAATAACCTCTTCAGGAGCTCTACATAAAAATAAAAATTTAGTTAAGAAGAGCTAAATTTTAAAACCTAAAACCCCATAGACAATGAGAGTTATAACTTGTGATACCTTGTGTATAATTTTGGACGATTTTTATAAGTTTTTATCGAGATACACGTATTTAGTTAAAAATGGATGTATTAGCACTCATATTTAAATATTTTTCTTTTCTTTTGAGTTTATCACTTTTACCAAATTTGAATCATTTTGATTTGTTTACAAAAGAGATATCACATTTTTTTCTTTTGTAAAAAACAAGGGTGTGGGTGGGTATGTTCATAGGTGTCGCCGCCTCCCGGCTCGTCAGGAGGCACCTCTTCAATTACTACGACGGGATGAAGGATAAAACAAATTGACAACTACTGGGCCGGGCAGTGTTTAGACAGACAATTAACGACATTCATCGGGAGACACTACCACCTCCTTCAGCTTTCGACTCGCGAATGCCGTAATCGGAGTCCAACCACCACCCAGAGCAGATGAAGAGCTCCAGCTATCCCGAGATACCCGTGCAACTCTAGCACAATTACGTTCTGGATACTGTAGCAGGTTAGACTTCTACCTATCGAGAATTGAAACCGAAATACTAAACATATGTCCGGCATGTGAAGCCACCACGTACGACACTAACCACCTTCTCACATCCCCCATCAAACCCACTCTTCTAACACCCCTCTCCCTCTGGACCCAACCTGTCGAAACAGCAAGTTTCCTGGGCCTGCCGTTAGATGAGCTAGACGAAGACGATCGGTAATCTACACTACACCGACAGGGTTAAGTATACTGCTACAACAACAGCAGCAACATAGGTTTCGCCTTTTTGAGCTGAAATACCTTAGCTTGTTCCGGAGTAATAGCTTCTAACATTAGACGGGAGAGCAAAGCACTGCCTAATTTCCTAAATATTATTCGCGTTGTATTTTTTTTTTTTTTTTGTTCATCGTTTGTACCAAATTGGAGTAATTTTTTTCTTTTGTGAAAATTACCGTGGGACGTATGCTCAGCTGTTATTTATGGGAATGACGGGGGTTCTCTCGACTGCCGTATCATTAAACCAGGCATGTCTACTGCGCTGAACCTCAAACTCATAAGGAGTAACATGTGCCTAAGTTTCATTGATATATATTAATTGTTGATAGAGTTATCATGCGCACAGACTGGCAGGCGAACATACGTGATTAAACCGACTTCCTAATCATTCCCAGCATTTTGGTATATAAATATCGAAATATATCTCAATTCATTTATGCTGTTACATACAAACGATATGCGAACAAAATTAGAATAAGCTTGGGCATTTTGGATGTAATTAGATAAATAAGGAGTTTAACCAAACCATACATTGACTGGGCATCCTCCAGTAATCGCAGCTTCTGTTTAAGTTCTTTTACTTCACCCTCGAACTGTTTTAGTTCAGTCTGTATTGCAGCTGTAAGACGGTTGTATTGTACCGAATTTTTTTGGCCTTTTTCGCGCTGTGCCAATTTCAGTTTAATTGATTCACTAAGCGTTGAACATGCTTCGCATTCTCTTGACCTGCAATTGATCAAATCTTCAAATTAATTTATCAGCGACGTACTTTTTAGTAACATTACCATGAGTCAACTTCTAGGAGCGACATTTTTAATTATTCATATAAATCTGATTTTGTATCCTATACAAACTACCGAATGTAGTTCAAGGAGTGATACTTTAAAATATAAATATTAAAGCTTTTGTTATTTTTTAATGATTAATTTGATTATGAAAATAAAAATACTGCCTTCTGAATGTTTATCACTGTTTTTAATCATATGATATAGAGCTGTAGAACGAAAATCGATAATACTTTGTAGTCATCGTTTTTTATTTTGTTATCGATGTTATTCCAATTATGATTTAAGCAAGGCGTATTCATTAATAGATCTGCCTTGGATTTTGGTAAAGGGCACAATTCGCAGCGATTTGTGCCTAGTCCACTAGCACACACACTGTACACAAATCCATAAACCATCGTTTAGTTGCGATCGTCGTACTGTTAACGTGCGAAACAAAAAAGCGGATGACGCGAAGAAATAGGGTTGGATGAAAGAATGGTTGTAAAATAGGAGCGATCTAAGTTGTTAGAAAATATAGAAATGAGTGCTCCAGAGGAGTATACATTTTTTTATTAACATTGTCATTTTTTGGATTTCTTGACCAGTAAAAAAATGAGAAAATCCACTAAACAAATCATATTCTTCTGATTCTATGTCGTCCGCTTACTTTGTGTTTGCTCAGTCACAATTTTGCTTTTAGTGTGCTTCCGAACTGTCATAACTCTTTTTCCGTCCCAAACCAAAAGTAACAAATCGGACAAAAAATTTAAGTCTGTACATTTATAGAAAACAAATAAAGACATTAAAAAATACGCACAAATAAAGAAAATCATCACTGTGCTTCACATCTTTCAGACAAAATGAAGCGAATACAATCTTTTATTTTTGCCTTAAAAAATACTGACAATTTGGCATAATCATCAATAATTAATAATTAACAATAGCTTCCCCACTTTCTGAAAAGTCTGAAAAGTAGAGAGCGCGTTAAGCATTCGACACGAATCTTTGAAATTGCTCTTAGTGAAAAATTAAATATATGGATAGATATAATTAAAAAATAAATAAATAATTGGCGCGTACACTTCTGTTAGGTTTTTGGTCTCGTCTATTTGTGGCGTGCGTCTTGATATTGTTCCACAAATGGTGGGGCCTTCAGTTTAAAGCCGACTCTGAACGGCAAATCGTTTTTTATGAGAAGCTTTTTTATGGCAGAAATACATTCGGAGGTTTGTCATTGCCTACCGGGGGCGACAGCTATAATAATTTTCCTTTTTCATGTAGATACCTGCGTACCTACGCACTCCCCGAATTGTAGATACGCACCAAACCATGCGGCTACGGTGACTGGAATATAATTTACAAATGAAAATATTAAAAATAAAGTCTAGGGATTGGAAGAGTCTGTGTTACCCAAAATTTTCTGACGATTTACGTGATTTGTAAAATCGCAAAATAAAGGATTGAAAACATTGAAATTAGACTTTTCAGAATTGAAGGTTATAATAATTTGTGGTATCCAGTTGTTTTTACTTTTTTATATTTAACGTAAGACGGTATACATGAGAACACCGGACAAAGCTAATCCATGTATGTACAAATATTAAGAGGTGAACGACGATAGGAGAGGCTGCTTCTTTGTTGTTACCTTATTTGATTGTTGACATTCCAGTTGAAATTTTGACATTCGAACCAAGTTGCAAAAGCAAAATACATGTAAATGTTGATGTTGCTCTAGTGCAGTCACCTTCTATAAATTCGCCTTGGTTTTGATACCACTTGTGCAATTTTATTGGGATTTTTTCATTCAGCTTTTTTATTTCGTGCGGCTCGGTTCTTAGTCGGGGAAATTCTAGGAAAGTGGTTTTATGGTTACGACAAAAATTTTTCATTTCATTTAGAAATTTTTTTATTGAAAATGAAATTCTAAAGTCGTTTTTATACGAAATTTTATAGCAGAAAAGTGAATACGGTGAAAAAGTGAATACGGTTGTGTTATTTAAAACAAACAAAGGAGACGTAAATGCGATTAGAACGTACATAACACAAGTAAAAAATAAGGTGCGAAGTTGTTAATTAATGTTGTACTGAGCAATACTTAAGTAGATAATTTTGGAAGTTTGTGATATGTACATTCTTAGCCTCGTGCTTGTGACGGAATTTTATTAAGGGAAACAAGAAAAAATGATTTTGTAACTGCAGCGCCATGTTTGCCACGGCTCAGATAAAAAAGAAGACCGCTGAACAGCTGTGCGTTTGTTTATCTAAAATCCAATTGGGAAAAGCTGTTACCAATTGAATGCAAATTATTCTATCATATTTATAAGGTACAAAAATCGATAAAACGAAAATCGTTGCGTACACAAAAGGTTGGCGGCATTCACGCCGGCTAGAATTTAGTATAATGCCGATCGCTTTGGAGAAAACGGTAAAAAGGGGGTGATAGAGGGGTGTATCCCCATCTTAAAACTGAAAACAGAACCTGCCGGAGGCTTATAGTTTTTAAGTAATTTAATGTTAAAGTTCTATAATTTAGCGAAAAGTTGGTGTTGCCATACACCTGAAATGAAAATGAAGTTCGCACGCAGGGATGTTCAGTGGAAGGTTCATTGTAAAACTGCAGTATTTTTTGCTGTAATTTAAAGTTGAGAAATGAATTTGAAAATAAAAACATACAACTCACTTAAACTTAAAAACAATGATATTAAGCGTATCACAAAAAATAATAAAGTAATTAAAATTAAATTAAATTAATTAACACAGTATTTTTGCGTGGAACTCTTTATCGCGTAGGCGGCCTTCGGCCGCGCTTCATAAAAATAACCCTCATCAGTCCTACTCCGGCTACGCAATCCACAGTATTTTTGCGTAGAACTCCTTTTCGCGTGGGCGGCCTTCGGCCGCGCTTCAAAAAAATAACCCTCATCAGTCCAACTCCGGCTACGCAATCCACAGTATTTTTGCGTAGAACTCCTTTTCGCGTGGGCGGCCTTCGGCCGCGCTTCAAAAAAATAACCCTCATCAGTCCAACTCCGGCTACGCAATCCACAGTATTTTTGCGTAGAACTCCTTTTCGCGTGGGCGGCCTTCGGCCGCGCTTCAAAAAAATAACCCTCATCAGTCCAACTCCGGCTACGCAATGCACAGTATTTTTGCGTAAAACTCCTTTCCGTGTTAAAACCATTGAACCCAAAATTAAAACGTCATATGCGTGTATGTAGTAAGCAGGCACAATAACCCCCATTCCCATCATTAACACTAAACTCAAGTACTTAATTTTTGTTTTCATTTGCAGGCATCCGGCAACACCATACTGTTGTAATTCCAATCTTCTTCTTGTTCGCGCTTAAAATTGGAATGTGATTGCATAGGCAAATGAATTTGCATTTAATTTTAATAGATATAATTAGAATATTAGCATAAAAATCGGTACAAACACGCGTGTGAGTGTATATTTGGTGATTTATAGTGAAATGTTAAAAAATATAGAGTGTAATGTGGCAAATTATACTGATGTTCCCAAGGGCATTTTGAATGTAAATAATTAAAAAATTATTATTTCCCGATTAATTCAAAGTTATAAAGAGTGTTCCTTAACACCTCACTAACATCTCCACCAAGTTTCATTAAAAAAAACATTATAGTTTGCCAGAAATTCCAAGATCGGCATTGTTCTAAATTCCAGCCAATCGAATAAGTGAAATATTTATATTTGAAATAAATTAAGGCGGTTGGATTTAGTGTTCTGCCGCGTGAGCTATTTTAGGCAAAGTATAATGATTTATTTAATGAAACTCGGTGGAGGAGCTGGGGAGGGGCTCCGGAACACCCATTATAACTCCCGACATTGCGGAAATAATAGTTTGTATCTGCCTTCAAAATGCGTTCAGCAATTTCACTATAGTTTCCCACTTTATACTATGTTCTTAATAAAATATGCAGTCGCACACGTGTTTTTACTCGTTGTAATATTTGTATGCAAAATATTTCAATGAAAATTAAATGCAAATGCATTTACCAATTCCTTTCCAATTTTATACTAGACTAGCAATTCATCGTAACCGATAGTAATTTTGTGTTGCCAGATGCCCGCAAAAATAAATAAAAATTCCAAAAAATATGAAGGATTTCAGTTTAGTGTTGATGATGAGGATGGGGGTTATCGTGCCTCCATACTACACACATACACATTACGTTTTAATTTATGGGGGTTATTTGTTTAAATCGCGGCCGTAGGCGGCCCACGCGGAAAAATTAAAAAAAAAAACTGCGGATGGCGTAGCTATAGTTATACAGTTTTTTAAAGCGCGGCCGAAGGCAGCCTATGCGGAAAGGAGTTTTACACAAAAAATGCTGTGGAAAGCGTAGCAGGAGTTGGACTGTTGAGCGTTATTTTTTGAAGCGCCGCTGAAAGCTCTTACTCGGAGAAGAGTTCTACACAAAAATACTGTGGATTTACAAACACCCTTTCAGTCAATGCATCTGTAGAATTCTAAGGAACCTGCATACGATATCCGTTCTTTTTATGTGTCTGACAGCACTAACTTTTAGCTAAAATATATAAATTTAACAACAAATTACTTTGACACTATACGACTCTGGAGGGCGCGGTTTTGTTTTAGAATGGCCATATGCCCCTCTCCAAATAGAGAGGAAATTACGTACTTTGTGGGACGTATGAAAAAATTGATAAAAAAGTCGAGGGGGTACCAATGCATGCGTAGTGACTAACCCTAGTGTTAATAATTTGAAGAAGGGAAATACATTTTTGGTCACTGTTCAAAAGTTATTAACAAAAGCACTTACTTAGAAAATATTGCCAATAACTTAAATATTATACATTGTCAATAAAAATGTACTTGTACACGATTTTGAATGCCGAACTCTATTGTGCTATTGCTATAACTCATCTATAACATATTTAAGGGGGAGTTCCCACCAGTTGAAAAAAGTCGTTTTGAGAAAAACGCCGTTCTAACTACCGCGCGCTACGGTGCCGAACCGACGGGCGGTCACTTAAGTGCTCATAGAATCGGGAATAATGCGAATTTCCTTTTAACATTTTTACCACATTTTCTTGAGTAGTTATACTAACAATTTATGCAATAAAAAAATTTCGATTTTTTGATCAGTCTAAACTGGTTTCCCCCTACTAAACTAAACTACTGATCATTTTTTTTTAGCATTAATTCAGATTTCACTTTTCACTTCTACCTCTCGGATCAACCCTGCGTCGTTTTTTTTATATAAAACAATTTTTAATTAAATTTAGATCTCCCGGCACGGTGTAGTCATCAATCGTCATCGTCAATTTCATCTAACGGTAAACCCAAAAACATTCCGTTTCGACCGGCGAGAAAGGGGTGGAGCTTTAGTAAAACCAAAACTAAATTTTTTGTATAATGTACATTTGTTGAATAGGTAGGAGTTTAACTTGCTGCCTTATCCGGAACGTGATGGGACTGCGAGATTTAGAAGATGTTTCGTCATGGAGATGTCTCCTGACCTACCTAGGAGGTGGCTCAGCCTTAGTATGTCGTTAATAGCAGTATCTTAGTCTGTACCTTCGTACACAGGCCGGCCGATTGCCTTAAATGTCACTAGTAACGTAACAACCCAAACGTAAAAAAATTGTTTAATCATCAAAATTTATTTTGTCGTCTTCAAAATAGGCTTCATTCGAAGCAATACACATATGCCAACGATTAGTCCAGTCGTCAAAGCAACTTATAAACGCGTTTGAAGAGATCTTCTTCAACTCTTTCAACGAATTCTCCTTAATGTCCTCTGTTGACTCAAAGCGGCGTCCGCGGGGTGGCAATTTAAGTTTTGGGGAAAAGGAAAAAGTCACAAAGGGCTAAATTCGGTGAATACGGTGGTTGTTCGATGATATTTCTCCAGTTTTTGGTCAAAAAAGTGTTCATAATATGAGACTTGTGAGACGGTGAGTTATCATGATCCAAGATCCATGAGTTTTCTTTCCACAAATTGCCACGTGTCTAATACCCAATTGATGGTGTAAAATGTTGCGAATTGATACGTGAGACACGCTAAGGCCACGAGCTACCTCCCTCAAACTTAAAGAATGGTTTTCCAGCACCATTTCCTTGACTTTGTCGATGTTTTCATCCTTTGAAGACGTTGATGGGCGACCAGATCGGGGCAAATCTTCCACGACTTCTCGGCCCTCTGCAAAAGCCTAATATCACTCGTAGACCCGTGTTTTTGATAAAGTACACTCGCCTATGGCCATAGGCTTTCTGCAACATTTTCAACGATTCGGCACACGAAATCCCGTTCAAAACACAAAATTTAAGACAAATTCTTTGTTCGATATTTTTATCCATAGTGAAAATCGCAGAGCACACCTGCGGTTGACTGATATAATTAAATGCCAAAAAAATATTTTGACAGATCACGTTCCACTCTGTATGGGACAGAGGACAGTTGTACCAACATTCCAGCAAATATTTTTTTGACAGAATGTAAAAAGCAAAAAACCACTGCAATTTCCTGGTACTATATTTGTAACTATATTGCGGCCGCCGTAGCCGAATGGGTTGGTGCGTGACTACCATTCGGAATTCACAGAGAGAACGTTGGTTCGAATCCCGGTGAAACACCAAAATTAAGAAAAACATTTTTCTAATAGCGGTCGCCCCTGGGCAGGCAATGGCAAACCTCCGAGTGTATTTCTGCCATGAAAAAGCTCCTCATAAAAAGATCTGCCGTTCGGAGTCGGCTTGAAACTGTAGGTCCCTCCATTTATGAAACAACATACATATACATTCCAGAATAGGCCTCAAGCAATCCCCTAGCAACCGATTTTCGCTAATCATTGGCTTTTTGGAGAAAAATTGTGATGTAGGAATCTGCATGAAAATAATAAAAAGGGAATAATAAACAATTTATGTCGCTGTAGAAGCTGGAAATAATTCAAACTTACCCCTTCCCTCTAGAGCTTCTTCTAAATATTTTAGATATATTTTTATCTATTTTATGAGGAGGAGCACGGCCAAACACCTAATATAATTGTACGCGCTAATTATTTATTTTTGTTCTTTCTCTTTATATTTTTTTGCTTGCCCGCTCCATTTCAAATTCTTTTGGTTTGCAAAAGCTAATTAATTGTCCTTCTATGGTATAGAGTTTTGGTATAGTAAATTAGCTATGTTGGGCAAGTGCAAATGTATAAGGGCTATTTACAAATATGTAAGTGCAAAAACAACAAAGTGTAGAAAAATAAAAAAAGTCTATATTTGCCATCATAATTTGCAAATGCCATAATGTACTTAATCGTGAATCGCCCTACACATTTTCCTGTTGTTCATTGAAAATATTTATTAATTTATTTACAGTCTTATAAGACCTATAATACATTCAGGAAATTAAAATTTTCGAACATTTGGTATGTTTTTACAACTTAATATATTTTATATTATTTATTTGGCATCAGCTGATTTGACAGTAAGCAGATTTAACAGTTTGAGTAAAATCTTTAAAATCTTTCGTAACTTAAGTTAGAAAGAGGGAACATTGCTTTAATCCTATAATTCTTAATTTTCTTCTAATATAAATGGTTGGGCAATTAATAGTTTATTATTTTATTAGAACAAAATAGTATAGTATGAATACAAGCAAATCAAATAACATAAAACTCCACTCTGGTTGCTGTCCGGTAGTCAAGAAGCTCTGCGTTGATTGTCGCTAAAGATATTCTCGCAACCAACAAAATCGAAAAATTAACAAAGGGTTGCAAATTATCATAGCGTCTTGTAATAAATTTCGCTGTCCTGATTATTATAATGTAATCATCAAACAGCTCGAAACACTCCATAAATTTTGTACTAATGCTGCTGAAGTGACAGTCCTTGGCTAGATACAAATCTGGTCGTTCCAGTATAGCAAATTCGATATTCGTGAGAATATAGCAATGCCCTGTTACCATCCGATATGAAAACTACTTTTAAATCACAAACTCGCATAATGAAAAATGCCTTTGAATGCTTTTCGGCCGTTTTCTTACTTTTGGGTTTTCTCTAGGAACTGTCAGTGAAACTGTGCTTAAAATTTATTTTCAGCCTCGGTGCCTCATTTTATGTGCCTCGTTCCTTTTCTCTCACAACAAAATCATCTCCTTTTAATTAGGGCAAACCATGTGCGACATATTCTGCACACATATGTAAATATCAGTTGGAGCATACTCCGATAAGCTTTCGACCGACAGTCATATCACTTGACGAATCCTTTAATGCTAATACCTAGTGTCACACATATCACAAATCCTCCTTAAAAGACGTACAACTAAAAATTTGGCCGAGCTTATCCTCCTTGGGGTTTGCGTGTTGCTGTTGTTCCACAAATGGAGGGACCTACATTTTTAAACCGACTCCGAACGGCAAATGGTTGTTTATGAGGAGATTTTGTATGGCAGAAATGCACTCGGAGGTTTGAAATTGTCTGCCGAGGTTGTTAGAAAAACAGAAAAACTTTTTTTATTATTAGGTGTTTCTGCCCGGGTTTCGAACACATGCACTTCCGAATGGTAGTTTCGCACCAACTCAATCGTCTACGGCGTTTGGGGTGTAGCTTATGTTTTTATGATACCATTTCATTTCACTAGATTTTAAAAACCAAAATATGTCAATGTTCAAAAAATTGCCACTGGAGGTTTTCACAAAATTTGTTAAGAGAATGGTTAAATTGGCTACCGGTTGTGCTTTTATTCTTCTGGTGCGGGTAGACTAATCTATATACATATGTATGTGTGTGTGAGTGGCCGAATGTGAAGGCAAAAGAAGAATGACAAAAAAGATTGATTTTTCCTGCGCTGCGTTGCGCACAACATATGAGAAATTACGACGTCGACCGAGCGCCGCTCGACTGCGACGATGGCGACGAGAAGTCAAGCGAAAACTTACAATTCTGCCTCAGAGCGCACGGTCGGAAAAATAGAAAATCAGTTCGGGTGAAAATTTAGAGAAATAACGTCACAGGTACGCAAGTACGCCAAAATTGAAGAAGAAGAATGTGAAAATTTTCATTTGTACAAAATTATAAAAAAATGCAAGCTTGCAAAAGAAATTTCACAGAAATATTACATAATATGTATTCGGTAAAAAACGCCAATCACTTTATAAGGAAAACTACTTGCGTCGGATATTGAATTAAAAACGAAATTCGTAAAATTTTTTTAATACAATTTGAATTTCAATTTGAACATAGGAGCTGAGCAGAGAAAAGTTCCAAATTTTTTCACATTGAGCAACATTGAAAAGAATTTTTAATTTTTTACCTAAAAATATTATAAAATAAAAAATACAATTTTTGCATTACAGTGAATGATAAGACTCGCCATAAGTTGTTTAAGTCAAAAAAAAAAAAAATATTGTATTTTCTTTTATGCATTTAAGTGAGTACTGAAATTTCACGCAGACGGAAAAATTTTGCGACAAATCAGCGAAACTGGAACAAAATTAAAAATTTTAATCTATAAAAATCGCGTTTCGCCGTGCAAACAAGTCTGTATTTTTATACTTTAGTACATAGTGGCTTTAATACATAGCTCTACTAAAGAGGAAGGGCGACGTCGAGGGACAACACGACCAACGACCAATATACGGTCAGCAGTACGACGTTACCATTATTAAAGCAGATATACTATTTGTACGTTGTTGTAGTTGGTGGAAGCTGCATACTTTCCATTGCTGTGGAGCACCCCGGAAATGAAACAAGCAACAATATCCTGCGCCCTTTAATTGTTGCTCTCATCAGCTTTCAAACCGTATTTACCGATATAGTCATCAGTGCTTTTGTCACAATTCACCTGGACGGCTTTCAGCAAGAAGTGTATTGTTCATTCGAAACTGTGGAGTTGATAACAAATCATTTTGTAAAATCTAACTTGCAACCTTAGGCATAAAAAACACGCGTTGGTGCGTGTAGGCATATGTCTATTTAGATAGCTTTTACATTTATCAATAGCTTGGTGAGTTTGGGTGAGTGCTGTTTCTCAACGAATTAACGCGATATAGGCAAAGATTATTCAATGGCCAATAAGAGTCAATAACAACATTATACAATTACAGTAAAAACGAAACGAAAACAAAGCACGAAACTGTGACGAAACAAAAGAAAATGCAGGCACTGAGAAAATCGGCTAGGAAACTAACGTAAATACTAAACTCAACCCAAAAGCAGAGCAAAGCAACGTTAAGAGAAACAACATAGGCGAGTGAAGGTAAAGCGTGAATAAATTAATTTTGCAAAAAACACTAAGGAAAAATTGTTGTATAATAACAGCATGTGTGAGTGCAATACGATAAACTAAGTAACGTATAGATGCTAAAGATATTCCATTAATTTTCAATAAAATTATTTAAGTTTACAAGTATGTACATATGCGTACGTAAGCACACATTTATATCACGTTTCCGTATGCTCTAGTTCTGTGCTGAAAAATTAAAGTCACACAATAATTTTGGTTCGCATTTAGATACTCCATAGTTGAAATATTAAATTTTAATAAAAAAATGTTATTACATCACTGCAAATTTTCTACTATTTCTCATTTTTTTTATGTCAATATTGTCGTATTGCACTGCTGTCCCATTTTCATTGCCTCAACTGCGACGGCCTTATTGGATCAATTATGTAGTGTAAATACCAGAGCAACTCAGACGCTCTCAGTGAATACAATAGCCGAAATTTAATCCCTTAAACTAAATCTACACGTACATCACGTGCAAATGTGTAACACACATATATACAATATGTATCTACTTATGTACAATATTTACAGTGGTAGTCATAGCATGAACAACTAGTAAAATTGAAATTAAAATAACTTTTTTCCGGCCGCCGTTGTCGTGTAGTTACTATTTGATGAGTTCGGGTTCGGCAGGTAATGGCAAATCTCTCAATACATTTCTGCCCTGAAACAAAAAAAAAAACGGGATAACGGGACAACGTTTAATTTTTCAGTTGCTTAATAACTGTTTTATAAGATAAATATTTTGTTCGTTGCCAATAAGATCTATTTCCCAACCTTTATTTTTTCAGTTGCTTGATAAATAATATGAACATTTCATATATATATACAATATTATATATACACTTGCGCTCACATAGTTAAGTAATTTTATATTTGTTTCTATCTTCATGCTACATTTTTTCTTAAATTCTTTATTAAAATATAGTTCATGGTGTAGCAAAAACATCTAAATCAAAGCAAATTTTGTAGAAAATTCACAAAAACTATGAATGAACGGTGCAGGTCTCATGGACATTCACGAAATATCCTTTCGCGTATTGCACGTATATAATATATGTATATGTACATATGTATAAGTAGATATGCATAGAGTGACAACGGAAAAAATATTTCTGCTGTATATTAATTATCAAGCAACACAAAAACCAAACGTTGGGAAGTAATTCTTATTGACAATGAAAAAAGTATTTCTCATCTTATAAATGCAATGAAACAACTGTACTGGTAAAATTTCGGAATTCATTTTTTATTTTTTTATTCGCGATAATTTTTATTTTTTATTTCTGGAAAAAAACTTCTCAAGACGCACACTACAAATCAGATTAGGAGCTCTGACATGTTGCAGGAAGTGTTTTCAATTTTACTCTTTGTCTATTTAAAAAAAAATGATTAACAATAACTGATGAATTGCAAATTTCAGAGCAGTGTTTAAAAAATCACCATTTGTTTTGACAAAACTCGAATTAGATCCTTTCACAAAAAAAAAACAGAAACGCAGAATTTGGCATACACCGTCTGTATTCAGCTGGTATCATTACTTAGGTCTAATTTTAATTGTTTTCTTAAGATCTTTAATACCTGTTCTTCAATATAATTCAAAGGGGCTAATGCTTAAAGAATTGCTTGGTTTCTTGCTGTTCTGCTGTATAATATTTTCAATATAGTCTAAAAGCGTATTTATGAGCAGAAAATTTACCTCGGATTTGAGTTTTTGCGTAAATCACTTAAATCGTATTTGCCTTTAAAAGCGTTTTGGGCCAATGTTTCGTCCCTAATATTTTTTAAATTAACAAAATAGATTTTTCTTACTTCACATTCGGTTTTGAGTACAATACATTTCCTTTTCGGTCGGTAAGATTGATAAATTAAGAACTCACATTTATTCCACACTTCCGAAACCTTCATATTACCATATGTTTACATTGTGAAACCTTCAGTCCACTTTTTATTGCTACTGTATTTCTATCCATGATTATGCCTTCTTCTCCTAGTATTAGTCTTGCATGGTCTTCCTAAGCCTCTTGTCCTAACTTTTTCTTAATTAACCTAACAGGAGTCTGTGACCATTTTATTAGTTTTTTTGTTTTGCTATTTAGCGGCAATATAGTCCATGTTTCCTCGAAATAAAAATTTCAGCCTCAAGAATTAATAGTAAAACCTCAATAGAGAAATTAAAGACACTTCATAACTCTTGACTATCTTTGCCCAGCGCCAAACCAAAAGCCCTGGGAAATAGTGCTTTTTTTTGTATTTTCATATAAGCATTTTTGATGTAACAAATAATAATTATATAATATTATAAAACTGTGTACCCAGTTTTTTTAATTCTGTTTGAAATTTTGATGAAATGTTTTCGAATTTTTTTAAATCTTGTACAATGTTTGGAATCTTGATTTACTCGATGCTTGTAGAAGAAAGTGTTATAGTATTTTTTTTTTAAATAGAATAAAAACACAAAAAAACGGGATAAAAGTACTGAAAATTGGGTAAAATAACGTAATTTTATTATGACCGTAAGTGCATATTTTTCAAAATAATTCATTGGAAAATTTCAAAGATATTTTTCCCCTTTCGATTGATGTCCTTATTAATATCATAGAGCGAGTATAAGTACTATTTAAAACCATTTTTTGAAAATTAAGTCTTTGAAACTTTAAAGTCCTTTAAAAAGTTAAATTGATGAGAAATTAAAAAACTTAGTATGCAGCATTGCTCAATAAAATCTGTAGTTCCACTGCATTATGACATGTTTCCTCGATAACTTTTGATGTGCTACACTGTTATAAAAGTATATCGTTCTTTTGCTCAACGAATGTCACAACTCGAAAAATCCAAAATTCAAGAATAAAGCAGTATTTATATGAAGCGGTTTCATGAGCGATTCAACATCGCTTTCAGCAAAATTGCCTGTATAAATTGTGTTTCAATTTTCTGGAAAGCGATAAAATTGGTTGCCTCAAAGTAGATGGGCGATGTATTATCTATTTAATTTTGTTTACTTTTGTACAAATCATCGGAAGTGCCCAAAAATTCACACTGACGAACCCATTTCCTGATCCATACTCCAAATTTCCTTTTCTTAGGGAATTTTGCAGGTCATATTGAATCGCTTAGGAAATCGCTCCATGTAAATACAGCTTAACGGCTCAAAAGTTTCCAATTTACTATAACTCCCTAAGTAATAGTAAATAATAAATTTCCATATTATGAGATACTGTACGTCACAGATATCGCTATAAGTGGTGAACTCTGTATATTTATACATTTTTTGCTTGTTTTTTTTCCTTTATTATGACACTTGCAAAAAATGAGCGATATCTTCATGCCGATTAAAACCCCAATAGAAAGTCAGCCGTGTGCGAATTGATTATTATGTTGTAGGTCTACGGTCAAAAGCATATTTCATTTTCAGCGTGAGAGCGTCATGACATATTTTACGAGTCATGAATTTTATATAAAGCCCCTCTTCAGGTCCATAGGTGTATATAAAATTTTCTATTATCCCATGCCCCTTTAATTGGCACAACACGCGCATGCAATGCAAATTCCTTCACTGAGCTCTATATATACATGTGTATGTATGTATGTATGTATATGGTTTTCGTCCTCTCTTCACTACATACATATTTTAGGTTGCAATATGGTTGCTGCCTTTTTCGTTATTTTTGTGGTGGCACTCTTGAGCAAATATTCCAACTACACGCTTGAACAATTACTCCGCTACATATGTATGTACGCATAGCATCACACAGCTCATCGCCAACCCCATTGTGACGCTTGGAAACTCAAAAATTTTACTAAGCTTCCACGCTGTGGTGCATAAAGTAACTGTTTTTTGGCAGAGCAAGTGCACATGTGTATCTACCATAGATACAGTCTATTTCAAAAATATAAGACCTACCAAATATTGGCTACTTCTGATAGCCGCTAAGTATTTCGCTGCAACTTCTAATTTGACAATTCTAAAACTGCCTGAACAATTGTGATAATATAACGGCAAAAGTGGAGAGTGGAAAAGGAAATGAATTAACACGTTGACTGCCGAGCGAAATTTGCTGGTTATCACACAGCGCCGCAAGTGTGCATCACCACCACACCAAAAACAATGCGCCGGGCAATGGGTGCCGGCGCGGCAGTCAACGTGTTAATCATTACTTACACATTCACATTGTTTAAATTTTTCTCTTGGTTGGAGGCCAGAAAGGGAACAAGACTACTTTCATGCTGTTCATTATGACCGAAGTAAATTGCAGCTCCAATGTTTTGATGGAGAAGATCGCTTCCCACAACATGACTTCCCACCGCTGTAGTACTTTTTTGGATGCTTTGCTAGCACCTGTTTAAGCCGGAAGAGCCATCAGGGTTTTATTTTATTGCACCATAAAAAATACTTTGAGCCAATTTTTATTTTCATTTTTTTTTTTTATGAAATATGGGAATCATCATGCGTTTGTGGGCTTAAATCTATTTAGGCAGTTCTGTGGTGAGGTAACAGGCATGGTCATTCTAGCACGTTCTATGATCGGATTACGTTTTAAAGATCTCTGTATAGTTTGAGAACACACTTTTATGTTGCCAATGCTTGGAAGTTTGGAGTAACTTTGTTTTGAATTGCGGAGTATGGGCATATTTTTCTTTTTCGTCCAGCGTTTTTCTTAGCGCAGTAAGTCTCCGATTTGAAAAAGAAATTTTCACCACACAGTGATTCCGGCCAATTTACATCGTAATGGCATAAACTTCAAATTCTTCACTTTTCTTGAATTTTGCCACCGAGTTTTCTTCAGTATTGTATTATTAATAAATATATTATTATTAATAAATATATCTAATGAAAAATAACCCGGAATTGAAGTAAAACTGTTTATATTACAATTAGGTCAAAGCACACAATAAAAGTAGTGGACATACTATATAAAAATGTTCAACACGGGTTAAATTAATATTATTTTTATCTTTCAAAGCTTTATCGTTATTTGTTGTATTGGATATTGATTGCTCAATACTAAAGTTACTAATACTCAAAATTCATAGATGAAAGTTTCATATAAATAGTAGGTGCGATAACCAAAACTTCAACGGTCTTGTAATTTTGCAACAGAGTGTAAGTACGCACACTTGAGTCATATATGAGGCTACATAGTACATACATAACGCATCGCCAGCCATGTAGTTAAGGGCGAGAGTGAGGGTGGAGGAAGTAGTAGCGGATAGCCGAAATAAAAGCAATAAGAAAAGAGTATAGAGTAAAGTAAAAAAAGCACATGGCCTAGTTTGCCGATTCTGCTTTGATTTGCTTTTTTTCGGTTACTACTTTTTTTTGTTTTGTCGCTGTTACCATTCCAGTTACTGCTTCCGACCGACAATCAGTCCAATGTGCTTCGATACGTACAAAGATCTGGTTCACTAGCACTAAACATTTAAGGTTGTGTACATGAACAAATCGGGCTTTTTTTCTAAATGTAACTTTGTCATTGGCGAAATGAGTTCAAGTATGGAACATAATAGCTGGCATTATATTTATTTTGCGTTGGTTAGTGTTAGGATGAAATGGCTAAGCACAAATAAAGTGATCTATATTTTGTTAAAAAAGAGATAAGAAATATTTCTTTACTTTCCTTTCAATAAAAAAATATTAATGACATGGCCAATTTCTGACCTTCAACAAGGTTTGCAGAATCAAAGTTGGAACTATTACTTACTTGAATTACCCTAATTTTTGAGTTCACCAAATGCTCACATCGCTGCTTCAGAATCTTCAGCCACGCATCTTTAACGATTTTCCAAAGTGGTTGATTATTACTCGATTAGGTATTGTTTACAGATATTTTTAAGTCCCCCCACTGATTTTCTATAGAATTAGGTCGGGGGACTGAGTTGGCCATTCCATAATCTCAATTTTATTTGCGTGAAATCAACCTTGGCCTTCCGACTCGTGTGTTCAGAATCATTATCCCGCTGGTAGACCCATTTTATTGCCATTTTCTCACATTTCCCTAAACAATGCCACTTTTATTTGTTTGTTGTAACAGCATAAACCATTCTCTTTTTCTCTTTTTTTGGGAACACTGTTTATAATCTGGTTCCGTTAATGTAAGCCAAATTTTCCTAGGGACACTCATTATATAACAGCAGGTTAGTACTATGATTGAAAACTATTCACTATGGCGCGGCTGTAGATGTTATACACCAATATTTTTTCTGACTTCTTCGCATAAATCTACGGATATACTTGCAATTAACATTGTACTTTGCTGATAAGAGAATTCAAACACTCTGTCTTATCAGCATAGATTATTCTGGGTCTAAAGGATCTTTAATTTACACAAACGTTTTATCAACTTCGTATTAATAGTAGGCAGATAAATTTGTTGTGTCATTGCATACAAAAAATTGTGAACAGTGGAGTTGCGGCATTTAACATTACCCGACAGTATACACATAATAAGCAGCCGAGAGGAAATGACGATGTTTCTGAACTTTAAAGAGTAGATACATTTCAAACGCCCTTTTGGGCCCTTTGGAGTGCATCTTGTTCTATTTTGTTTCAATGGAGATATCCACTCTACACGGCGTAAGAGTCTATCACGTGGGCAATCGGTTATTAACAGCCAACATATCTCATCAATATAGTATCTTCGCATATATTCTATTTTTAGGTTGGAAGTTTTTTAGTAGCACTCCAGTGAAGGGGGACAATAGAGAGAATGTCGTTCGTGGGCCCCTCATTTTGTAAGGCTAAGACAACAACCAATTAGAGGGGAACCTCGGCTAAACACCTAATAAAGGATGTAGGCGCTATTAATTTACGGACTTTAGAGCAAAGAGAGCAAGCAGAGAGTTACCAAAAGCCACCTCAATTGGTTGGACCAATTTGTATGGTTAGGAGAGTTATGGATTCTTTCATATACGCTCACCTACTTACATATTACATATTAAAATATAGTGAACGGCATATGAAGAGATGTAACATAAATGGAGGTTCTAACAAGATAATGACCAAACAAAAAACTGAAGCATATAAAGCCTGGCTTCAGAGTACATAGTAGAATATACATACATAAGTTCTTGACTGGCCCAGCAACTGGCAAACCTTTATCACGAAAATCAAAAGTGAAAATTAAACAATCAATCAAGTTCAGTCGGTAATAGTAAGGAATATCGCTGGATATCATGAATAATTGAATACCTTCTATTCCCAAGAGATGCACAGCGTCTGCCAGAATAGTGGATACGCTATTAGCTACCAATGTTAAAATTTTCTTGGTTGCCTTAATCAAATATGCTTTGCTTTTGTCACTATTAAATTGCTTTTAAGCAAAGCTTGTTTCTTTAATATTAACTTTTTATTTATAAAACGCGAAATTCCTAAGATTTTTCTTCGTCAATGATAAAAGTATATACCTACATATAAAAAAATGAGTTCAAAACAAAATTCTGCAAAATAACGTCGTGTTTATAAAGAATTTACGATATGAACAAAAATGTACTAACGGGCGCTCTAGCTTTGGCCGATCTGTATCTACAGTAAATTCATATTCTCGTGATTGTGCAAATATTAGTATCGTAAATAATTGCATAAAAATTGCTTTCTTCTTTTTAAAAATATGTAGATCACACACGTGTATATATGTACATATTTATAAGCAAGTATGAATTAGCAAAAAGTAAATAAAACAAAAAAAGTTATGAAAAAATTACAAACAGGTAAAATATAAACAAGCACATCCATGCAACAACAAATGGAAGTACTCGTATTTATAACGTTAACGCGCGCACCACACACATTCGTACCTTCATAAAGAAATTATCAGCCACCCACTCGCTGCCGTCCATCCGAATGAACCCATACAATACATAATCACACATTTTTATGTCTCTCCTTCGTAACGCTCACTGAGCAGCGCTCTTTTAAGCTTTTGTTTTGTTTACTTCGATTGTGCGCGAGCGAGCTCTCTTTCAATGGATGCCACTCGTGAGTACATATTCTCGATAGTAGGGCAAAATTGTGTATTGATTATGTGACCGACGAGACCAGTAACGCGATTCAATACTTCCACCATATGATAGCAATAACAAGCACAGGAGCACGTCATTGTTGCTGTGCTGGTGATTGTGCGGAAAGGAGTGACAAGCGGAAACGTACTGCACAGTCATCACTTGCAAAGCAATTATGATTGGCTTGCTTGACCGGCTCGTTGCCTCGCTGGGACGTCGACTAAGCGATGGCATTCGGTAGGGGTGTTTATTAGCTCACAAATAGCTGCGTCGGTAAAAACAATGGCATCCCCTCCGGCAAGGGGTGGTGTGAATGGGGCCATTAGCAGGAAGGCACTAGCCGAGAACATTATTTAGGCTTTGCTTCGTTATGGCTCAGTGGGCAGCTTCAATGGCATTTCAGTTTGACCAATTTTCATCATGTACATATATTTCTCACTATTTATTTTAGTTAGTAACAATTCGTCGAATATTCTGGCTTTCGTTTTGATTGTGTGATACTCATCTACATACTTCACCTTATAGTATAGTTCTAATCTGCTACTACATTATGAGTATACTTGTGCTCTTATTTGTCTTCTTCTCAAAGCGGGCTTCGAACGGATTCAGATATTTATTTCTTTATTTCATGAAATGTTTTTCCACATTAGTTATCAAACGTGATTCAGCTTGATTAATTAATTAGCAAATATATTATAAACTATTATTTAGTGGGGAAATATTTACATATTTGCTCCAAATTATCTACATTTTGATTACATTAATTTCATATACATATAATATACATATGTAGTTTATTTTTTAATATTTTTTTCTTTGAGTTAATTGCAATTTTTTTCACACAAATAAATAATTTCGTATTATACAGTGGTCACACAATTTATTCGTACACTCACAGTTTATAAACAGATGCACCTGATACTTAGCACGATGTAGACAAACGAACAAAATTTTGATATATTCGTAAAGAATGACATATTTATTTAATATTTAAGGAACAAAAACTTTCAATTTCATTTATGGAATTAGAGAACTTAAATATTTTGCGCAAAGCTAAAGTTTTTTACGTACTACGCAGGGTGTACGAATAAATTGTCTGACCACTGTAAATAATTTCGTATGCGGGAATGGAGTTTTCTACATAGTTTTTATGAAGCTTCTTGTACGCGAGAGTCCTTTGTTTCGAAGAGAGTCCATATGTATATTAAGTTTCTAAAAGGGTCAAGAAGTATTCCAGACATATGTATATGCAGTCAAACTCTTGACTGTCAAAGTTCTTTATCTTTGTTTTTATGGTTTCTTTAACTTAACAGAAGTTAAGAGTCCTTTTGTGTTTCCGAAATGCCAAGTAATTCCACCGCGATCGAGTTAATTCAAACAGCTGATTTTTGTTTACATTTGAGGTAGTAAATGGGTATCAGGATAATCTGTAAGTTCCATGCATTGAAAAATACTTACGAACGATGAGCTGGCAACCATATACATATGTGTATGTTCGAGTACGGTGCCGTAACGGTGCTTTTTGCGGTTGAATATACTTTTGCGTTTTAGTTAGAGCATTGATACTTTTGTGAGAAATATACTTAAGATCGATTCGGTCTTCGTCCAAAATGATGCGAATCTGTTTTATATTGTAACTGGTAAGCAAATACAAAATAAAGTATCTGGAGTATTCCTACAGCACTTTATTTTAGTTGAAACGATTCAATAATGTCGAGCAGGAAAAATTCCACTCCAGCTCTTCGAAAAGTAATCATAGAGTTACAAAAATCGGATTTTCTTACTGTGCAATTTCAACACTATTAAACGTTTCAAAAACGATGGTTTTTAATACTTTGAAATATTTTTCTAAACATAAAAAAGCAGAAAACGTTTCCAAAAAAAAAAAAACAAAAAAAGTGTGACTGTATTTCTAGCCAGATTGATAAGATGGTTGTTAGATGGTCAAAATAGGATCCTATGAAGAGTGCTGCGGACATTCATTGAGACATTTTAGTTCATCTAGAGAAGCTAGTAACGAATAGAACAGTTGCGCTTCCATTGGCAGAAGCAGGGCTGCACGGCGAACTGGCACGGAAGAAGCTATTGATAATATCACCGATAGCGCCGAACTGAGCTTGCGCGAGAGGACATATCCTGGACTTACAATCAGTGGCGTTATATTTTATTCAGCGCTGAAACGAAGGAAAATAGAGCTGGTTCAGATGGCAAACATGTGCAGCATTCGACTCCAAGTTGGTCTCACCCATCATAAAGCACGAGGGAGGCTCAATAATGGTGTGGAGTTGCTTTTTGTTGAACGTCGCGGTCTAATTCACAGTATTGAATGTGATATGGATACGGTCAAGTTCGTTCAGATACTTTAAAATATAATGCTACCTTATGCTACCTTTACTGGTGATTTTGAAATTTCAACAAGACAGTGGTCCGTAGCACATTTCTCGCGTGGCAAAAAAGTTTTTCGAAGACAATTCGATCTCTGTTCTGATCCGAGCTGGAGAACCAGGTTCACAATACTCTTTAGTCTGTTCTTTTGATTTGGGATCATGATGATATACCCAAGCCTCATCCATAGTGATGAATCGACGCACAAAATCCATATCTTTCGAAAACACTCTAAATGCTGCTGAAAAAGTCACATTCGAATGTGTTTTTGTTGAATTGTTAGCGAATACGGTACCCATTTTGCACACAGCTTTCTGAAACCCAATACTTCAAATGCCTAGGGCTTCTACTAAATATCTTTCAGCCACTCGGAGATTTTCCAATACGATATCCTGTATTTTTTCTCCGATTTCTTGTGTTGTTACTGTTTTTTGACGTCCCTGACATGGAACGTCTTCAAGGCTTGGCTAGTAACAATGTCCTCTCTTATCGAACTGCAAAACTTATTGAACAACCTAGTAATTTACCCTGTCAAATCGATTACTTGGCGGACTGTGTACAATGACGCGCTGATCACCCGAAGCCAAAGAGAGCTTTAACTTCAATATCAGCTCACCGAATTGCATACTCTCATCCACGGCAGGGAACCGTAATTGTTGCTCACAAACTGTTCCCAGACTTGTGTACAGTAGGCGTGGTTGGAACTTTCGCCAAAAATTTACTTCTATATTCACATGCTTTGTACAACACAAAACACATTCACTTCAAATATAAGTTTGTAATAACTATTTTTCAATGTTGTTAAAGCTGAAATTTATTTTTCGAGCGTTAAAATTATAATCAGTTAAAACTAATCCCCAGGCATGAATGCTTTGTATACCCTGCAGGAATCCATTGTACCAAAAAGGCGTTGTTTTAGTGAATTTAGGAGCATTCCATTTCTTTACCTACACTTACTCGGCGGTGTCTTAAGAATAATCAGTTGTCTCACATTGCATCATTTTTTGATAGTTCGGAACTAGCATTAAATGAGGCGGGTACGAAATAATAAGCTGTGCACAATCTTTCGATAGTTGGGATCTAGCTTAAAGTCGAAAATTACTTACCTACTTTGTTCACGAGAAATAAAACTTGAACCTATCTACCAATAGTTTGGATGGTGGAGCACTAGTATACCATTCAGAAGGCTCCGGGTTTAATTATTAAATGCTTTTTAATTTATACATAAACTTAACTATTAAATTACAAAAATGACATCACCTTCCATTCCTATTTGAACTAACCACTTACTGCATCAGAAGCGCTATGGCGCTACTAGCGAAATCGTACTTTCGTTCACTAGATCAGGATACTCTGCAGGCCACATGCCATACATATATGCACACTAGACCGGAGTGAAATACGTAAATTTTTTCAAATCATATCGTAATAGCAGGGAAAAGTTGCTACATATCAATACAAATTCAGGAAAAAAAAGAAATTTCAAATCGGTTAATATCTTCCGTTCGCGCATTGCATTTAAAATTTACAAATTTTATAATAAATTGAACAAATATTCGAAAAATTGTAAGACGTGGAAATGATGTTAGATAAAGTTCATTTTTTGTAGACTATTACAACATCAGGTATAGTTTGAAAAGAAAAACGTCTACCGCTCTATCAAAGCCCCTACAGCCCCTGAAAAGAAGTGGAAAATGTCATTTTTTGTATAAATTTACGTAATTGCGAGTGGTTAGTTTCTCTATTTTAATTTTTGTATAAGTCTTATTGAGTATATAAGTAGAATAAATTATTCCCCTCTTAGCGCGCCCACTGACCACACTATCTTAAAGAAGTTTTGTACAGCTCTTGGCCTGCCCTTTTTGGACGACTCAGAACTCACCGCGTGAAGGTTACTGTACGACGAGTTCCACCCACTCCCTTCCCAACCAACCAACCAAAGATGAAAAATTATTTATTCGGGAGTGGCAAAGTCTGCTTTAGTGTCAAATTGAGGCATAACTGTACGAGAAGTGAGTGCTGCTCTTATAAACCCATCACGTCTCTCGTTCCCATACACTTTTGAGGACGCTTGAGTTACTAGTTTTACGCAACTCTCCACAGCTTGCGTATGGCATGGAATATTTGTTAAATCTATGGTTAATTTAGGTTTTTCTTTATCAGAAATTAATTGCAAGATATCTTCAGAAGATGCCTCATAGGTAATTCATTAAAATGGAGGAGACAGATAGCCCATTGTACTGGTCTTTTTAAACGCGTTTCAATGAATTTTATTGCACCATTCTTCCACCCAGTATTTGTTGACGTACCATCACATCCAATCACTACAACATTAGATTTATTTATACCATTTTCTTCAAAATAATTTACAATGCTGTATGCTGTGTCCTTTCCACTTTTTGAAGTAGGTACTAAATGACAAAGGTACTTTGAGCCTGGTTCTGCTATTACTGAAATGTGCTCTTATTTTTTTATAGATTGATAACGTTTGTTTCCTTTTTCAACTAAAACTAAAGTGTCATCCATCCTGCCATCAAAATACACACACATCGGATCGTTTAATTGCTCTATTGCATTCCCCGATTCGATAAGTTTTAGTCTACATTTTTCTTTTTCTCTTCTCATTTTGCTTCGATCAACAACAAAAGAAGTATCTTTGTCCGTTATAAGACCAACGTCTATAAATGCACTAGACACAATAGCTGCTGCTGCTCTATCAGATACTCCAAAACGATCACTTGTTAAGGCCGTTGCTGGAAGTGATAAGCGCATCTGTGCATTTTTGGAACTTGCTGACTGAGAGGAAATAGAGCGTGGGGTCTGAAAATCGGGATCATTCTTATCATTGTCAACTTCAGGAGTTATCTCTGTTTCAGAATCAATACTACTCCAGGTAAGTTGGTCTGACTTAAGTGACGAGCTTTTCTCTGCAATTTTAATGTAAGCTTTTGAGTTTCTTTGGTATCTACTGTCCCAATCTTTCCTTGTCCGAGATATCTTTGAGCATATAGAAATTTGATTTCTAATGGCGGTATCTTTCTATCTTTAGGGCATGTGCAGTTGATAGTTACCGGCCTGGGACAAATACACTTGTCAAAGCTTCTTTGACAAAAGCAATTGAGTGTCATCTCGCACTTGCAGGACGAAATGTCAAATAATGTACTTGAAGATTGTTCAATAAAATCATTGTACTTCTTTTGTTTCTCAGGTGTGTCTTTGTCCCTTGAATAAGATTTACGAAGAGTGTAGTATCGATCATATAGATGTTTAATCTTTTGTACAACTCTTGTGTGGGAAACTATTGGAATCGAAGCCTTGGAATAAAGGGACTCAGTCTGATGAGCTACAGTATCTGCTACAACTGTGAAGCTTAACTTCTGACCAGAACTGGCAGCAGAAGATTCTACTGACATTTTGTACCTCACTTCTTGCCAACATTGTATAATATCGGTATTAGTGGGAAGGACCGATGACAGCAGTGGTTTAGGTGCACCAAAAAATGGGCAGTGTATGTCCTTACGAGTAAGAGACATGAATAAAATGTTTCAAGAGATTTAATGTTAAGTAATTGTGTAAACTATGTAATTCAAAAGAACATCGAATAGAATTTTTTTTGACCAAACAGCGCTGTTCGACAAGAGTGAAAGCAGAACTGGTAATGACCAGAGAGTACTAGCTCTTCCGTGCACTTCGTTTATCGGTATGCCAGAATCAAAAGCAAAATGAAAAGAAAGACGATGGAATACAAGTAACCAAGTGGAAGACGATCTAAAGCACAGACGTGTTGTAGTAGCCGTAAGCCGCTTTCACGCAAGCCTCATTTGGCATAGGCTTCCTTAGTAGATTTGGTGTAAAATTGGTAAAAGTTAATCGCTCAGAACCACAGAAATGGATAGATTAGTAAATTAAAAATCTACTACTCAATGCTGAAAGTGCTATGTATAAAAAGGGAGCTCGATCTTTAATCATTTACCACTTCTACAAGTTTTCGTAAATCAGCTAGATTTGGGATAAAATTTGTAAATTTTAAATGCAATGCGCGAACGGAAGATATTAACCGATTTGAAATTTCTTTTTTTTCCTGAATTTGTATTGATATGTAGCAACTTTTCCCTGCTATTACGATATGATTTGAAAAAATTTACGTATTTCACTCCGGTCTAAATGCACACCCGAAACGGCATGGTTGGTGTTTTCATGCTGTGTCAGTCATGCAAAGCGTATTCATTTCAAGCTTGATTGGCATTTCATTGCAGTGAAATTGATTAATTATTTACCCACTTAATGATACTGAAAATACTGGAAGGTCACTTAATTTCTAAAATTTCCACATGAATGTTTCAAATAAAGAATGCTTATTAGACACCTGCGTTCTATTCTGTTAAAAAAATTGAGCGCATTGTATGTGTATGTATGAAGTTCAATTCAAAGTGATTATTACTCTGAGCAATGGACTAACCAACTAAACCTTCTTAAAAAGTTCTTAATATGTGTAGTTGCTTCAAGTCTCACGCAAATTATCTAAAAATACTGCCCGTGACTTAAGAGGCCTCCTTCATAATGGCGTAAGATTATTTTAACCATTTCATTTTCACACACCTTCAATAGGGGAAGTAAGGCACACATCCAGCATGTTTTCCGATCAACAAGCGATCCTCTTATATATAAATCTCATTGGCGGGGAGTTTGCTTACATTATTTATATACAATAATATCTGCGTATTCATATATTATATTATATTTACAATAAAGAAGTAATAGTATGGCACATGGAGGATATGCGAACTCCTTAGCAAGGCCATATCTGAAATGCATGGGAAATGAAATAGCGGATCATCTAGCTAAAAGAAGGGGCAAACATGCCCCTAATTGCTCCTAAACCTGTCCATCAACGAACTTCTCAGGAGGTGGGAGGAGAAGAAGTTTGTTGAGCACTGGCGAAATTCTATCGGTCAGCGACAAGCGAAACAATTCCTAACGCCGGACAGAGGAATTTCTGATAAATTACTTTCACATTGCAGAGTAAACTTAAGACTTCTAACTGGTTACTTTACAGGCCACTGTAGCTTGAGATACCACTTAAACAAAATGGGTCTTCTGATTCTGTGAAATGGGCACTGAAAATTCAGAGCACAATCTTTGTAAATGTCCTGCACTAGGCAAAAAAACGGCTACGGAACCTTGGTACTGCCGTACCTCCATATAAATTATGGAACAATAAACCCCAGCATGTTTAAAAAGCTCACCTCTTTGTTTGGTGCAGAAATTCGATGCGTATGCGTCTCCTCAGTTTGTTACATTAAATAGCATGCAATTTACAAAAAAATTATGAAAAATTACAAAGACTAAATTATCTTCGTAAAGATGTAAATATACATTTAATCATAATATAATAAATTATATAAAAATTGTATGTGTGTACATTCTAAGTTAGGGGTAAGAAATTCACTAAAAGTGCTAGGAAGCGCTTGGAGTCCGCGCGGAAGCGGCCTCGAGTGCAAAGGAGTAAAACTCTTATTGATGGTGGGAGAGTGGAATGGCGTCACCCAAAGCCCAAATTTGCTTACATGATCTTACATATTTAAACATGTGCTCACAAGATTAAGTCACTTTATCTTCTTACAATATTTCCAATATTTTTCATGCTAAAATTTATTCTTTAATTGTTTATAACTTGTACAACAATGTCCTATTAAAGCAAACTTTCAAAGTTTGTACAAAATTTACAAAAATTTAACAAATTTCAAAAAATTATCAAAATTTTTAAATTTTTTTTAATTTTTTAATTTTAATCAGACTTTTTCGAAAACTTCTGGGTATGTAGTATTATAGCCCGTTAAATTATAGTATTTATAATAAAGTTAAGTTCGAAGTTACTCAAAAATCGCGTTTATTTATGAAAATTTTTTTCGCATACGATTTTCAACATTTTCTTTTCTTTCCATATATGTAAATAAATTATGTGTACGGAAGTTTTTTATATGGAAGAAGATTCTGCTATCACCAGCAGAATTTTATCACAGAGCTGTGAATATTTCTGCATGCTTATCGAAACATTTTGTCTTTTGATTATCTTGCATCAAACGAGCGATATGTAGTCATGGAATGAGTATTAGTAGTATTAGATACATATTTATATAATATCATAATTATGTACCCCTAATTTTGTCTCAAAAGTTAGTAACAGACACTAATAATTCATTAATTCAATTAATCGAATTTTCAAGAACTTAACAGATTTTTTGTGTTTGGCGAAGAGCGAAATATTTCATTGAATGGTAAAAAGATAATAAATACATTCACAGTTTAAAAACTTAGCTAAAATTTAATTCTAATAATGTCCTGTTTCTCCTATTTTCTGTAAGTTCGAAAACTCGACTTGGCATAATGAGATTTTCGGTTGTTATTTGTGATGTTAATTCATCTAAGCCTCTAAATTTCTTATTACTATCCAAGCTGCCCGTTCCAGAACTTCTACCTGATGCTGCTGAAATCATGATGCTGATTATCATGAACAGATAAATTGTCCACCTAGAAAATCCTTTCATTTTCTTTTGCATTTAAAAAAATAAAGTACTTATTTATTCTCTGCTGTTGAAGGAAAGGTTGCCAAAGTTTTGGCGTGAGAATACTCATGTGCACACTCTTTGCGCAAATCTCTCTAATACCAGTAAAATCCTTTAACCAACAACTTGGCGAAAAACTTCATTGCTTTTCGTTAATCGCAGACCCGTTTTGAGTGTTTGGTTTCCAATATTTTTTGACGATTTCAGTATTCTTAAACTCGTAGTTCGGCTAACATTAAACTGGGAATGAAAGGTACCGAGCCTGGAAAAGAAAATATAATTCTGTTGTTCTCAAAATAATTTTTATTCTTCGGTATAAAGTAGTCTGTATCGAGGTCTTCATAAAAGGCATTTGTTTCGGTGATGTTTCATCATTCAGGGTAACATTTCTTTCTTAGTTGGAATCTTTTCATGTTTGAAAATAACTAAAAGTATTCAATCTAGCATTTGAATGTACAGATATGAAATAATATTTATGAAACTACTTTCTGGTGTGGATGGTGTTTTTTCCTTAAAATATATAATATTTATATTTTATAATATTTTTTAACTCCGGGTGGCGAGTAGGGCCCAAAAAAGTTATTGAAGTAGTTATGGTTGCTAACAAGTTACATGATACACATTATTCCAGTTATCAAAAAAACCAAGAAAAGAAACGCCCTGCAGACTTCGCTGCCATCTTTGCGCAGTGGATAGCCTGTCCAATCAAATTGTATGCGTTTGATGGTTCGCTCGATGGGATTTCATTGGTCGATTCTAATACGTATTAGATATAATACGCGGCCTCCAGATCCTTAAGATTATGCGCTGGCAGGAGTTGACAAAAGCTTGCAGTTTCCGAAGCAGCACAAATGTTAGCGCCCAGGACTCGCAATCACAAAGCAGCACGGACTTTACATTGAAACTGACCATCCGATGCTTTGCTTTGACTGATAAGGATTTTAAAGACCATTTGTTTTTTAGTTATGCAAAAGCACCACGGGCTTTATTCGATTGCAATACCTTTGGACGTTCCACCTGCTGGTGTTATTTTGCTCCCGAGATAGCAAAAATCCTTCTTGGGGTTGATTTCCCTCCTGGTAAAATGTGGGACATCGCTCTATAAGCAGTTCGCGATAAATTCGGTTTTGTTTATGCGATGACATCAGCGTACGCCAGTTCTTCTAGATTTTCGCGGAAGTTCCAGGGTACGCCCCGTTTGCCCTTTAGCGCTTTGTCGAGAACTATGCTCTATCGCTTCCGAGAGTTGTTTGTTGTCCATAACTTTTCATTCAACCTGTGTAGTGTGTCTTAATGATGTTAGTTAACTTTTCCGAAATACCTTTAGCGCGCAGCGAGTACCAAATATTGTAGAGTTTCTGCTCATGCTGTTAAATGCAGTACTTCTCCGTCACAAAGCCGCATTCGTTGGACTTAGGAAAACAAAGCTACTTCATTTAAAGCGCAAATTACTTAAAAGCTATCCTTTATGACGCTGCCATCCATATTCAAAACTGTGTCCATTTTGTTTTCAAGGGCTCTTGAAATTATCGTGCTTTTTTCGCATACAGGCAGATTCTCCACATTCATGCTCTTTAAATCATTTGACCAACTTATCGAATTCCTCCGACTTTCGGAAATATTTTGGTGCAGCCGTTACAGATAATTTTTGCTGGTGAGAAAAAAGAAATACGACTTTGAACCACGAACTTTTGTTGAGCACTTATTATGAAATATGCCTTGACACTGTTAAAATCTCTACTTAAATGTCATAAAATTCGGTGGCGCATTGGGACAGGAATAATCTAACGTTACCTAAAATTTCTCTTTTGCGACTAACGGTTAAGCAACTGTGAGCCACTCGCTTCTACCAAACACACTTTATTCAGTGTATTCGTGGAACAGGTATTTGCAGGTGACATTTGAAGAAGTAACAGCAAGCTAACGGTATGAAATCGTGTATACAGGAAATTTCAGTTTTGAAATGAACAGCAACAGCTGCTATCAACTTATCTGTGGTTGTTGCGTTCTTATTGTTGGCATTTGTCACTGCGAGTGCTTTGCGTCGATTAGTCATTTGAAATAATTTTATTTATAAAAACGAATTCTTGCAAAAGTGGGACCATAGTCACTTATTCAAAAATACATACATATTACATATATGTATATAGGTACCATATATACCAATGTTGCACTGTTTTGCAAAATATAAGTTCACTTATAGAGATATACACACACACATTTGTTATTTTCAAGAGCTGAGAAATACAGTTTGTCAAGAATGAGTTTTCACACTGAAAATAAATTTAATTTTTTGTTTCAAGAAGCATAAAAGTTCATTTATTTATTTGGTACAATTTTTTAAGCTATTTATATTTAAATAAAACATTTATAGTTACTTCATGGGAAAAGAATTAAAAATTAAACGGAAAGAAAACAAAAAAATACAACAAAAAGAAATATTAGCTCATTTTGTAAGTGTCAAATTACTCTTTTCACAATTGATATTGTTTGCTTTCTTAAACAAGTTATTAAAGAAATGAATACTCTTTTGTAAAAATTAATACTTGGTATGGTTACCCTTTGCATCTATTACGCATTGTAGTCTTTTTTTCATGGACTGCACCAACTTTACCAGGTCATAATTGTTTGGTACATTATGCCACTCTTCTAATATGGCAGTTTTAAGTGCTGTTCGGTTTTTGGGCTGCCTCTTTGCTACTTTTTTTTTAAATGCACCCATAGATTTTCAATGGGGTTTAAGTCGGGGCTCTGAGCTGGTGTATCCATAACTTTTCCGCAGTTATACAGAACCCACATACGCACTCTATGCTCTTTGTGTTTGGGATCATTGTCTTGATAAAATTTAAAATAAGATTTGTTGTTTGTTACGAACCCAAATTTCGTTGCACTGCTTACTAAGTGTCTCTTTAAAATCTGCAAGTATTGCATAGAATCCATAGTATCCTCTATGAATTCCAAATCGCCTACTCCTCTGCTGGAAATACACCCCCAAATCATGACTGACAACTTTCCAAATTTTACAGTCGGAATAATATTGCGTCTTTCTAGCGATGTTAGTGCCTTGCGCCACACTCTTGCAGGCCCGTCGTTATAATATAACATCATTTTCGTCTCATCACAGAATATAATGTCGTCCCAATAGTCAACAGGCTCGGAAATTAGCATAGTTGCGAAGGACAAACGTTTTTCCACATTCGCTGAAGACAGCAACGGTTTTTTGCGTGCTGACCTTGAAAAATATTTGTGCTGCATTATGGTTTGGCGTACTGTTTCATGTGAAACAACAATTCCGCACTCTTCCTTAAGTTCTCTCGCAAGAGTTCTGGTCGAAACCTAAGGATTTTGATTAATTTTTCGCATGATTACGTGCTCTGCACGTTTTGTTTTTTTTTTCGAGTCACCTCCTCCACACTTTGGTTCTAATCTATTCTCATTTTCAGCTCGATTTATCACATTATATATTGTTTTTCGACTTATGCAAAACATTTCAGACAATTCCCGCGCACTTTTACCCAATTGATGGTTATAATAAATCAATTGTACCACATCAAACGATAATCTTTTTCCGGGCATTTTAGAAGCACAATATTTTAATAATTTCCGTCCCGTCAAAGCAAAAACTAATGAGCTATTGACAGAAAGTTCATAGGAAATAGGAATGTAAAGCTTTTGTAACTTAAAGTACCGCTCATCCGTGAATAACCTCCAAAAAATTTTAAAAGCGATGTAGTGAAAACAGTTGTTTGACACTAACAAAACAAAGTGGGATAGGTTTTTGTTGTATTTTGCAATTTTATTTATATGAACTTGTGCTATTTTTTGCATACCTTTAAATTTATTGTATTTATAAATAAAAATCATCAAAAAACAAGTTCCAAAGAAATTTAATTAATACTTCTCTGAATTTGTGTTTATTTTCAGTGTGAAAACTCATTCTTGACAAACTGTATATATTTTCGAAACGTACACAAATGAGTGGAGCATCACGGATGATATGGGCACATATGTACATTTTAACAATAAGTTAATGATTTTTATAAAATATCAGGCTCAGGTAGTTCTTGTTTTGGAGTTAATTTCTGGTCGCCAAATGTAAAGAATCACTTTGAACTACATACATATGTTACTTTCGAATCTTCTACTAGATGTTTGCGAGAAACATTCCAGTGGGGTCATGAAACCCCAAAGCACCTCTATATACCAAGTGAGCAGTTTTTTTGTTTAACAGCACAACAATTTGCAAACAGGATGCCTCTAAGTTTAACGCCACGGTAGGGCCATTAGATTCTCACTCTGAACGTATCCAGACATCAAATCACTGCAGCGTATTTCTAGTGGAAGTTTTAGTCGTTTTGGACCCCACGTCATAGAAAAATAAAAGGAAACTGCTTGACAGATAAACTTTCAAGATAAGGTCCGACCAAGCAAATTATTCCAATGGAACAACGCTATGGTGGATAGAATCAAAAACCAGGTTATTGTACAAGGTAACTATAGACCAGAAAGGGGCGTCAGATGCTGCGTACTCGCCGAAAAGATAAGGTACTATTGTCCTGAACTGTGTGAAAGTAGGTAGATTTCTTGAATACTCTGAATCTCGTGGCCGATAATTTAAAAGGCGAGTTGAAACTCGTCAAATGTCTGCTCCTAACTGTTTTTGTTTTAACAGCCGAATTATTGTTTCTAAATAGGGAAATGCGGCTGAAGTGATAGTCCGTGTCCGGACATAAGTCCTAATCATTACGGTAATGACCTCTGCTTCTCTGGTCGTACTGAGAAAGTAAAATATGAACACCATTTTCCAATTATTCTTTAAAAGATCTACGCGATCTATGAGTATTGAATTTATTTCTTTAGCACGAACTATGGGTGTGAGTAAATCAGCTTTGCGAAATCTTCCTCGCTTCAGCGAAAAAAACTTTCTGCGCACATCGGCACTCAGAATGCTTACCATGCCCCCGAAATACTCTTTACCGAAGTCTAAGTAGTTATTTCTCAACTGGCACACCACTTTGTGTCGTTTTCTAGTCTAATCTTTTTAAAACGTCCTTACTTTTCAACAATTTTATTTGGTTGCTACCGGCGTCTGAGATACTATCAAAAGCTCTCGTAGCAAATATTCGTACTACCTTGCCCTTGGCTTGGTCCAAAAGCATGTAATTATCAGATCCCATTTAGCATATTTAAGTATTGCTTGCGGATTTATTACTGTATAGATATTAGAGTTAATCGGACCCTCTTTCGTTACGATTGTTTAGAAAGCTCCCGTCCTGGGGCACTTGTTTTAAAAGGAACATTTAAATTTCTTAGCATATTACTACTAAAAAGTGCATTCCCTTAATTCTATTGTCAATGTATATCTGAATTTCTTTTAGTACTAACACATACACGGGTGTTTTCTTATTATATATTATTAAAGGTCGATTGAGTATTTGTATAAAAAATGGACTAATCCCAAGGAACACCGACTCCTATTTAATATACCCAAAGTTGGAACAAAGTTGGCGGCCGCCGTAGCCGAATGGGTTGGTGCGTGATCACCATTCGGAATTCACTGAGAGGTCGTTGGTTCGAATCTCGGTGAAAGCAAAATTAATGAAAACATTTTTCTAATAGCGGTCGCCCCTCGGCAGGCAATGGCAAACCTCCGAGTGTATTTCTGCCATGAAAAAGCTCCTCATAAAAATATCTGCCGTTCGGAGTCGGCTTGAAACTGTAGGTCCCTCCATTTTGTGGAACAACATCAAGACGCACACCACAAATAGGAGGAGGAGCTCGGCCAAACACCTAACAGAAGTGTACGCGCCAATTATTTATTTATTTATTTTAAAGTTGGAACAAAAGAAAGGGTTTCTACGATTAATTCCTAAATTGGGTATACAAATTCGGTTAAAACTGAATTTATATTTATTTTTGTTTTGTTAAGAAATAAGCATATTGTTTGGTGGGTGAAGTAGGGTTCAAAATGCCAAGAAATAAGTTAGCAATACAGGTATATATATAATTGGCGCGTATACCCTTTTTGGGTGTTTTTACTGAGCTCCTCCTCCTATATGTAGTGTGCGTCTTGATGTTGTTCCACAAATGGAGGGACCTACAGTTTCAAGCCGACTCCGAACGGCAGATATTTTTATGAGGAGCTTTTTCATGGCAGAAATACACTCGGAGGTTTGCCATTGCCTGCCGGGGGGCGACCGCTATTAGAAAAAAACTTTTTCTTAATTTTTTGATATTGCACCGAGATTCGAACCGACGTCCTCTCTGTGAATTCCGAATGGTAGTCACGCTACGGCGGCCGCCAATACAGGTAGTATGACAATATTACTCAGTAATCTGAGTATTATTATTGAAAATTGGGAAACCATCTCAAAGTGGATGATAACCTGTAATATTTTAACTTTTCAAACAGAATAGCTTTAAATTTGTTTTAAATTTCAAATAAAATATTGCAATAATTTAAAATAAAACGTATTAATTTTTTTCTTTTATATATTTTCCGATTGAACTGACCGTCTGCTATTTTGCTGATTTGAACCTCATGTGCGGCCACGATTCATATGACGCTACGCTCTATTTGTGGACGCTAACCAATATAACATTTAATGCAACAACAAACGTATTGCCAACGTAACGAAAAAACAAAAATATAAATAAATCATTAATACGTACTACATACATACAACAATTCGGCGCATACTCATCAAATACTTATTATTTTGTATGATTTATTTTTGTGTAATAACATTCACACCAATTACAAAAAAAAAACTACAAAAATATTGTTCGCGCGCATTTTTCACATAACTCACTCGGACACTTGCTCTCACAACCACATCTTTATATTCGTTGGCGTGCGCACTGTTGCACCCTATGCTGTTTTCTAAATTTAGGGCATCATCAGTAGCAACAACAGCAACGGCACTAATCACTGTCGGAACGCACCGAGTGGCATTATCGAGTCGATTATCGGTATTGGAGGAGAACCCAATCTATTGCTCATTTGTTGAATACACTTCATACAGTAAAATCTGTAATTGAACTGAAGTATCTACAAAAAAATTAATGAGAGCCGAAATTAATTAAGAGTCAAAAATTGTGACTACCGGCTAAGAGTAAGAGTAAAGGTTTGGAACTCTTATAAAATGGATTCACTTAAAATTCCAAAAGGTAATTAGCAATTATCAGGATATAAATTGTTTTGTGAATTTATATCGGATCCAATGGCGTCGAATATTTACAAATTACATACTCGTTTTCATTTGCAGGTGGTAACAGCAATGCAGCAGTTGGTGGCGGCAAGCCCACTGGCAGTGTACCAATCACCGTCCGGTTTAATGCTGGCGATGAATGCATTGACGATATATTTCAGACATTTCACAATAGCAACAACAGTGGCTGTGGTAGTGGTGTGAGTGGTGGAGCCGGTGGTAATGGAAGCGGAGGGGGTGGTGGCGGCGTTAGTGGCAGTGGTGGTGGTGGTGGTCCAAATGTCGGCGGCGGGAATTCCTTGTCGACCAGCCCATCACAACATCACCAGCTGCAGCAACAAAATGTAAGTGAAAAATTTGGGAATTCGTAGTGCGCTTAATTGTTTCTAATTGTTTCTATTGTATTTATTTATTTAATTAAGCAAATGAATAGAAATATCCATAACTGACTTATAGAGTGCAAAACTGTGTGAATGTAATATTATTTAACATTACTTTTTAATTAAAAAATTATCACATCTGTTGAAAGGAAATTATAAAAACTTTTGCAAGGACTTAGCTCAGCTCAAGGCGAATCTATTAAAAGTGGTGTCGGTAGCCCAGCTGATTTATTGTTTTTTTTTTCTTTCGCTGTGTACATCAGGAGTCAGGAGTATAAAATTAATTGAGGAAAAACCGTTCTATTCACACCACCAACTTCTTGTCGGCTGGCAACATAGTTCGTCCTTTTTGTTTTCGTTTCTACTTTCTTTTGTTGTGATATTTCTAATATTCTAAACGTTGTTTTTGGTCTAGTGCCCCTTGATTCAGCCAATGCTCTCACTAGAGAACAGCCAAACGTAACTTTTTTAGGCTAACATCGAAACTTTCGCCGAACTCGGCCAAATCCATGAATGGTCAGCCGAAACCAATCCGAATATTTTTCAAGGGAATAAAAATATTCAACGATTAAAACAAAAACAGTTTTTTTACAAATGTGATCGGTTAGCGAACTCAGTTGCATATAGTTTCTTAAGTGGTAATAATATGAATACATGGAAATCAAAGGGAAATAAATTTGTGCATCAGAAAGGAAAATAGTTATAAAATTGTGGGAAGATGGATACAAAAAAAATAATAAAAAATAAATAATTGACGCGTGCATTTCAATTAGGTGTTTGACCAAGCTCCTCCTCCAATTTGTGGCCTGTTTCAGTTCTAAGCTGCCTCCGAAAGGCAGATGGTTTTCTATGAGGAACTTTTTCAAGGCAAAAATGTACTCGGAAGTTTTGCCATTGCTCGCAGAGGGCCAACAGCTATTAGAAAAAAAAATTCTATCACTTGGTGTTTCGTGCAGATTTGGCTACGGTGGCTACAATTTTTAATCAAAAAAAGTAAAGAAATATTCGGTCGGAATGCGGCCATTTTTCGCTAAGTCAAACCGAATCTCTGTGGCCGAATTTGTAGGGAACTGAAATTCAATCGATTTTAGTTCTCACTAATGGAGAATTTAATGCATAGCAAGCGATTGCATGCCAAGTAATCCGAGTACTCTATGCATTGCCTTTAATTCTTCATTTTTTTTATTTGTAGGCTTATGAATAATAAGAAGTAATCTGAATAAATTTAAAAAAATTTGGTAAAGTGAAATATCGTCAGTACCAATTAATTTTTTTTTTTAATAAAATTGTATCCGATGTTTTTTTTAAGAGTTTGAGAACGTAAAATGATAGTAAAAACATAAACTTGGATTAATTTTTTTTTATTATAATCTGGTAGATAATTTCATGGGATTTGTTTTTTTCAATATGATAACCGGTATATATGCGCCGCGGCTACACGAATTACATGGTCCATTCGACCAGTCAAATTTTTCACACCTTTTCCAACAAATTTGGCGTCAATGGTGTCTTGAATATTGCAATAAATCGATTTGTCGTCGATGTTTAGATGATTAATTTTTGGAAGCAAATCCAGTCAGCATGGCTCGATAGCGCTCGCCATTCACCGTAACACCAGCTCCTTTCTCATTTCGAAAGAAATAAGAACCGCCAGCGTGTAGACCGACCGCACGTAAAATAGAGTAAGTGCTCTATGAAATTAGCGAACAGATTTTTTTTATCAAAGTAAATTTATACAATTTGGAAACGTTGTTCTGGCGTTGAATGATTCATGATGTTGGCCATATTTAGCCTCCAACCCATAGTTATCAATATCGATATTTCTCACGTAGCTAAAAACACACCCGATATAATTGCGTTAAAAATTCTTGGAAACAATTTTCTCTTTTTCATTTTGAAGAACCTTCTCTGAATTTTTTCGTATATTTTTTGTTAATAGCTTAGATTATACTCAGATGGGATTCCCATAACTTTTCGAATTCTGTTTAAATGTGTTTGGTGTACATGTGTACCGTGTTTAATTTAAGCTGACACATATGTATGTATACTCATGTATGTATGTATGTACATTCCATCGTGATGAAAATTCGAGTAGTTGTTTTAGAATTAGCAAGTCGATTGCCTTAAAAGTTTGTTACAGTCTGTTATATTATCTATATATGTACATATATAAAAATTAAGCCGAAAAAAAGTGTGCATTTGTCCGGGGTAATCTCAGCAACGCGTGTAAGGAAAACAATGAAAGTTTCACACATTGTTGGTGTTGCTTTGGCAAAGGTTTCTGTGAAGTTTGGTTGAAATCCGATAACGCGTGTGTGTGCGGTGCGTCGGTTAAGTGAGTGTGTTTTTGCTATTTGCCGCACGTATTTTTTGTACCGCACATAGCATTCATTAGAATTGAATACATTTTGGTCGTGTGTGTCTGGGCCGATTATTATGAAATTTGGTATACGTATATATATATTTTTCCACGGTGAAGGTTAGTATAATATGCTTATTGATTCCACTCGCCACCAGGTGGCGCTGCCGAAGGCCAAAACGAGGACCCGGGTAACCCTAGGATGTGTTTTTACATTGTGGGTATCAAATCAAAGCTACTGATGAGTGCTTTAAGGGGTAACACCACTGTACACGCGTAAAATAAACACGATTTTTAAAGAATTTTTTTGTATAGAAGGAAAGGGGAAACAATCACTCTGATTTGGGAAGTTATTACTTATATACTAAAATACAAAACTACAAAGTTTGATCGAAAAATTTTACAAAATGGCGGCATTGGAGAGATTTTTGTAATGTGGTTTCTCTTGAAGGAGCTCCGCGGCACGCAGCACAGAGGGTGCAAATTTTAATCTGGAACAAAGAAACATTTTTTTTCTTAATCTAGATAAGAATAGCTAGAGAAACACGTAGGGGATTTAAAAAATATTTATTTTTGTGGAATTAGCAAGCATTTGAAGGAAAAACTCTATTTCGGACTAAAAAAACGGCACTTAAATAATTATAACAATCGTTTAAATTAATCTATCGAAAATCCCCTACGCTCTTCTCTTATGAAGGTTATTATACAGACGTAGTGAAAAACCTGATTAAAAATATTTAAAATTGTTTGAGTTATGCTGCGTGCCAATTTCAGAAAACGTGTTTTGAGAAAAACGCGTTTAAAGTTTGGAAATTTGGAGAAGTCGTTAGGTAGCAGTCACTAACGCTTGGTTAAAAGCTTAAAATATTTATGAAATAGACTTCGGTAACGTATAAAACTTTTTGTTCTGTATTTTAAAAGGTTCAAAGAATTTTTTAAGCTTATAAAAAAAATCAATTTTTTGAAATTTCTACAGTGGTGTTACCCCTTAATACAGAGTATTTTTTAGATCTCTGAGTGACCAGGGTCTCGAGATATAGGCGAAAAGGTGCACCAAGGTACCCTTGGATGTGTTTGTACAATATGGGTATCAGATGGAAGCTGCTGATGAAAGCTTTCAAGTGAAGTAATTTTTACTGTCCGTTTCCGGGATAAAGAAAGGAGATGGAGCTGGAGATGGAAGAGGAAAAGGAATAGCTACAGGAAGAGGAAGAGAAAGAGGAAGACCACTTATTATTAAAAATTAAAAAAAAAAATTCTAAAAAAATTTTAAAATGTTACATATACGCTTATTATATAAACGTTAATCTGAAGTCAGTTATAGTGAAAAATTCATTGTATCATTGCCGGCGTGATTGGTGATCGTTTCCTTAATTTTTTGCAGAAAGGTTATGCTAATATGAGATATTACCTATATCATTCATATATTTACGTATTACCTGTGTACTCACAAATATACGGTTGAAGCAAATATATGTCAGTTTTTTTACTTCGTCTGGAAAAGTTTATATAAATTTAAGAAGAGTAAATAGAACTTATTTTATATCAGACTTCACGCAAAAAAGTCATTTGCGCCTGAACACATAGCTGGGTTAAAGCGGGGAGGAATAGAACAGTTCTCTTCTCCTTCTCCGCTTTATCGCACACGTAATTGTATGGGATGAGTGCACGATGGTACATAAAAAGTCACTGGAAGCGCTTGATAGGACATTACGAGATTTACGTAGTAAAAATGAAATGTTTGGTCGTGCCTTAGTGCTGCTGGCAGGTGATTTTAGACAAACACTGCCTGTTATTCCTCGAGCAACTGTAGCAGATGAATTGGCTGCATGTTTGAAATCATCATATTTGTGGAGACATGTCCAAACACTCAAACTAACTACAAATGTCCGTGTTCTAATGCAAAATGATCCATCAGCTGCTGAATTTTCACAGCAATTATTGGATATTGGAAATGGCAAAGTTCTTGTCGATAATTTAACTGGCTTAATAACTTTACAACCAAACTTTTGTCAAATAAGTCAAACGAAAGAACAGTTAATTCAAAGTATTTTCCCAAATTTGCCTCAAAATTACAAAAATCATGATTGGCTTAGTGAACGAGCCATCTTGGCTGGCAAAAATAAAGATGTCAATGAAATGAATGCGGCTATTTTGGCTAACATACCAAGTCCAGAACAAACATATCGATCCGTTGACACTGTTACAAATCAAGATGATATTGTAAATTATCCCACTGAATTTTTGAATTCATTTGATTTACCTGGATTACCGCCACACATGCTAAACTTGAAAATAGGAGCACCGATTATTATGTTGAGAAACATAAATCAACCACGACTATGTAATGGCAGTCGATTAACAGTTAAGAGATTGATGAATAACGTCATTGAAGCAACAATTTTGAATGGAAAATACTCTGGTGAAGACGTTTTAAATACCAATGATACCATCGGATATGCCGTTTGAGTTCAAACGTCTTCAATTTCCTGTTCGCCTTGCGTTCGCGATTACTATTAATAAGTCACAAGGCCAAACTTGATCAATTTGTGGTATTGATTTAGAATACCCATGTTTTTCTCATGGCCAACTTTATGTTTCATGCTCAAGAGTTGGTAAGCCATCGGTATTGTTCATTTATTCAACAACGCATGGAAAAACCAAAGAGCATTACAATAAAAAAAGTAATAAAGTAAATCACATCAAACGCTTTTTAATTGCTACTACTATTCAAACCTTCTTTCATTACTATTCATGCGCGAGAATTTTTATAAAAAACACATAGTATTTTTCGGTTTAATTTAATTAATTAATCTAGATTTTTTTAAAGACGATCAGCGGAACGGGCGGGTTTTCGCTAGTATTATATAAGAGCGTGGTCACTGTTACACGTAGATAAAAAATCAGAGCGTCCTGTTTCTTTTTCTATGACATAGAGGGCACCTCTGTCCTTCATGCTTTTTGTAAAAAGTCAGCTGTCTGTCAAATTTAGTCTTCAATTGAGTGGTTTTTTCGAAATGAATACTGTTTACGGTGTTGGCATATCTTACGGAACGATTCGCAGGCACTTGCTTGCCAATAAACTTAAATATCGCAGTACTCTTGCAAAAACGAGTGGAATGGGCGAAGGAAAACTTAGACCGCGATTGGAGCAATATAATTTTTTCTGATGAATGATCCTTCTGGGCACTTCGCAGACGCAAGCCATGTAATTAAGATCAACTTTCTCGACAAATCCGGAAAATTTTGAGGTTTTTTCCGGTAGAATATACAGAAAAATTAGTGGAAATTATGTCCCGACGGTGCCAGGCCTTAACTGACAATGCAGGAGATTGGACTTGCTACTGAGATATTTGCATTGAGTATTGACGACCAAATTATCAATAAATTTGCGAATTTTCGAAAAATCAATTATTATTTAACAGTGACCACGCTCTTATGTAACAGACTGTAAAGAAATGGTGCCTTCACTAAAAATGTGCACATGGTCACGTCTTCATTAATTTTCGCAGAAAATAAAGCACTGAGGTAGGTGTTATTTGATGCCATGCCTGGCGAAGGGGTTTCCAATAGGAGCGCATAAACTTAAAAGTTCATGGTGATCATTTCAAAATGTCAATGAATCCGTTGAACTTATTGTGATTTCACACAAATCACATAATTAATTGACATAAACGGTCGGAATTCACAGAGAGAACGTAGGTTCGAATCTCGGTGAAACAGCAAAATTAAGAAAAAGTGTTTTCTAATAGCGGTCGCTCCTCGGTAGGCAATGGAAAACCTCCGATTGTTTTTCTGCCATGAAAAAGCTCCTCATAAAAGATATCTGCCGTTCGGAGTCGGCTTGAAATTGTAGGTCCCTCCATTTGTAGAACAACAACAAGACGGTCGCCAGAAATAGGAGAAGGAGTTCGGCCAAACACCTAAAAAGGGTGTACTCGCCAATTATATAGGGGTTTCCAATAAAAGGTGTTACAGGTGAATGGATTGCGCTTTCGGTCGGAATTGGATGGTATTGATCTGGACAACGTTTATTTTCAACAAGACGGCGCTATGTGCCACACAAGCAACGATATAATTGATCTTTTACGGGGAAAGTTTCCGGACCGTGTTATCTCTCAATGGTAAGGTGATCACAATTGGTCCCTGAGATTTTGTGATTTAACACCTTCTGACTTTATTCTTTGGGGCCACGTGAAAGAGAAGGTCTACGCCAACAGCCCAGGGTCGATTCAAAACCTCAAAGATGGACTTCGTGAGGCTATCGAGGACATAGGGCAGCCACTTTGCAATTCGGTTATGGAAAATTTAATGAAAAGGATATTGTCCTGCAAGCGTGGTCGTGGTGGTCCTCTTTATAATGAAATAAACATCCGATCATTTATATTAAAAAATAGCATTTTTCTTTGAATATCAGAATAACACCTCTTATTGGAAAACCCTTTATATATGTATAAACTCATTCATGATTTGAAGATGGCGAGCCCTATTGGAAAACCCTTTACTTTTCCATTACATCGATTCACTACTAATAAACCCTTTACGACTTCATTACTGCTATAAATCGCAAGCGAATACTAGTCCACATTTGTATTTATTTCAGTACTCGTTATATTTTGCGCGAAATAAGTTCACTGCATATCGCAATTCTGGCTGCCGGTTGTGCTTTTTTGCTTCATATAATCTTAAATATATACTAATACATATACATACATAAGTACATTCATACTAGTTGTACCGCGTGTGAGTCATTAAATACTCTGGCAGAAAGAGTTTTAGTATATAAGTATTCTTTATTGCATTTGTTTATTTTTCTTTATTGAAATATTTGTTAATGCGTAATTTTCGCTTCTGGATACAAATTTATCGAAAGATTTTATGTGAAAGATATCTAGTTCATGTTTGGAAGATTGACGTCGAAAAATGGATAAATAAACATATACATACATATATATACACATACATACATAACCATATGTACATATTATATTTGTATTAAATCAACGCAAAATTTTCGTTTATTTCGACAATTCTTAATTAGCATATTTGGGATTATACGAATTAAAGCAAATATGAGCCGGTTTATTCGATAATGTAAACAATTTAACAATTTCGCTATTGGACTTTCTTAATTTTAAGTAAAAAACTTGACCATTTTCACAAACCTCTCTTGATGCCACTTTAGTACAATCAAGAAAAGTTTTCAAATTTTCGAAGGGGTGATAATCGCTCAGTGTCAGTGCTCTGGATAATATGGTGGCCATTAATTTGTCTCAATTTAATGTTTTGTTCTATGGGAGCAGCTTATAGTGAATTTTTCTTCTTGACTGGCGCGATAACTGCTTAAACGATTTTGGCCCAGTTTAACAAAGCTTGTCAGTCAGGACACACAAAGTGAAACCAATTCCTTCTTCATCTGAACTTTCCTTTGCTACACCCAGCTCGTACCGCATCGAGTACTTTCAGAGCCGGAGCGTTTGTATCCATTCGGCTACATTACCTAACCAACGTCGCTGCTACACTATGTCGTGAGCGGTTTCTCAACGTAAGCATTTCTCCTTGCCTTTTTCTCCACGTTTTCTATTTATTATTTATTTTTATTTTATTCCACGCGCGTTTGGATGGATCCCTTTAATAGCAGGTGCTTTAAAAAGCAATTAAAATGATGAGTAGTGAATTATTTTTTTACTACAAGCAAATTATAATAAATTGAAATAATAAATGGCAGAAGGGATGTGCAGTAATTTATTGTCTGATTACATATTGTCAAATATATCTACACAAACACACATACATACAATTATGCTCGAAATAATGGCAGTGACATACATTAGTATAGTCGAATTTTCCACCTAATTAAGAAAACATATCTTAGAACAATATTTTTATTTTGCTCTCTTTAGCCATGCTTATGTTTATAAGAAAAATACAGTATGTACTCCATTTTTAATAAAAATAATAGTGTCAAAAGCATAATTTTGATCCTGATTAAAAACAGCAGTAATCAGCGTATTCGATCAAAAATAAAACATAGAATAACTAATTCATTATATTACACAAAATAAGGCTTAAATTGTCAATATTTCGTCGCACGGCCCTTTTTGCGTAGTACTGCTGCACATCTACAAGGCATAAAGTACCACGCATTTCCAGTCTTCCAGACCTTGTTGGTATTTGTATGATTCTCTTTGCCTACAGGTTCTGTGACATCTGCCCAAAGATGTTTAATGGGATTGAGGTCAGGTGACTGTGACGGCCTGCCCATGCCCTCACCCCCGTTGGAAGCGAACCAAGTTCTTGCAAACTTACTGGCATGCTTTGATCGTTGTCTTGCTTATACACCCATTTCAGAGGCATCTTTCATTGCTCCTGGGATAACATGAGTGACTCCATTATCTCCAAAGACAACTTGACATCCATGTGGTTAGACGATGTACAAAATGCAGAGGTTTGACCAACATCAGTCCGCTACTCGGCTCTCGGCGATTTGGAAGGAATCAGCTGAAGGCTGGCTGACTTCACGTGGGTTATGACAGCTTTTTGTTTACGAAAAAACAGATTGTGCTGGTGATATACAAAAACAAATCTACACAGCCCTCGCTCATGTTACTTCGTTGCCGTCTGAAGAACAACTGGTTGGACGAGTGTGTGAATACGTGTGAAATGAGCGGGCAGATATCTGCTGCCGAGTCCTCGGTGACCTGATAGCCGAAGTTACTCTCACAATTTTGGTTTTCAATAGGCACTAAGAATGATAGAAAGAAGATTGCGCCCATCAAAAGTGCGTGACGTCACGTTTTTCAGAGTTGTGCAGTGTTGCCAACCATTTGCACTTCACAATAAATTTAGTGCTTTTTTTATACCCAAAATGCGAAAATTTTGAAGTTTCGTGTTTGTTTCTTTTTTTTTTAATTTAAAGTTACCGAAACTTTAAGTTAAAAAAAAACTAATATATATTATTAAACAAAAAAGGGTAAAAAAGGTCACTCTGAGAAGATTTTAGTACTAATGAACATTTTTTGACTCTTATAAAATTTGATATTTTGAAAGTGCAGATTTAATTTTTTATTCCTTTTAAGGTTATGCAAGAATATTAAATCTTCTTCTCTCAACTTTTCTTAAGATTGAAAACCTTTTTACACATTTGCACAAATGCGAATTAAAACATAGTGGAACATAGGGCATTAAGAGGTGTATGCGTTGTAAAAATAAGCCACAAAATACTAGAAAATACTAAAGAAACTATACTGCCATTTTTGCAAAAAGAGTACCTTATCTAGTAACATCACCTCAAATATAACCAAAAAGTCGTTCCCTTAACAAAAGAGTCTCGCTTAACAAATAAAACTCATAAATTAAATTATACATAAGCATAACACATTTATTAAAAAAAAACGCACATTCTAAAGACAATTAGTCACGCATACAAAGTTTTTTAAGTAATTCAATAAAAATTTGGTGTTTTATTTTCTTTAAATGGGCATTTTAGTGCGTTTTTATATCCAAAGCTAGGCAACACTGCAATAGCGAGAGAGAGATTTGACTGCTGAAAGCAGAAAAACACCAACAACAACTGCAATCGCGGGCAATGCTACCAGATGTTAAAAAAAGTAAAGCTAAATAAAACTGAGTGAATTATTGAACTAATTATTAAAAAATGTATATTTTACAAAATTATAACCATTACTTTTAATTAGAACAGGCTCGAAAAATGTCATGAAGAAAGAACTAAAACTCCGAGACTAAATAACAAAAAAAAAATGCTAAATCAAGTTACGAAAATGGTAATCTGGCCATACTGGAGCTAAAACCACGTAACTCATTGTCAAATTCGCTGAGCGCAAAGTAACGGCACCACGATAGGCGCCATCTCATTATTCTTTCCATCATGAATAGTCACAATATAGAGAATACTTAAAGAAGGTGGCGCCTTCGTTTCATGTTTATCAATGTTGACGTTTGTTTGTGGTTGTAGGTGGAGCATAGCGTTCTGCTAATTTTGCATGACGTCTGGTCTCTTCATCTACAAGCCGCGATTCGGAGGTATTTTGAGGAAATTGTATTCTTGATTGCACCCAGTAGTGTGTCATGGCAGATCACCCTGGATTGCAGCCTGGCTATTCGAAAGATATATTGCCTTAAAAGGGAAGTATCCAATTAATAGTTTAGAAGCTTCCCCTATTGCCAATACTTCCGCCTGGAAAACACTGCAAGTATTAGGAAGACGTGCAGATTTTTCAATTTGAAAAGTGAAAATGATTTGATTGGCAATGCAAATTTCCCTTTCGTGCTTATTAAATCGACCAGATGCTACCATCTGGTATCTTGACCCTAGAAGCCATTGAATGATTTTTGGACAAAATATGGCTGATCCAAGCAGAATTTCTCGTAGATTCGATAGAGGAATATAAAACTCTTCAGCTCTCTTTATTGGCCGCACTAGTAGGCCTATTGTACTGTCTCCGACTTTCTCTGTACAATTACGTGTGAACCTCTAGCTATCGGATTAAAATTAAGGGTGTATTGCACTCTAAATGCTATTACCACTCGATTGAGTTCGAGCTGTAGACAATTCGAGTTATGTGAGGGTGACTGTGGTGGGTGCCTTATCTCATGCTGTCTATGTGGTTTTTGTTTTCTGTCTTCTTTGTAAGCACTTGTTGATACAAAAAAATGGGATTGGAAAATTGTCGTAATATGGTTTGCCTTGTTTGTTTAGTTTTTTTTTTTAAAGCTTGCAATTTTTTATACTTTCAGTTTCTCCTCATAATTCGAGGCGTGCGGTTATCAATTTTTGTTTAAAGCCCGAGTAGCTTATTTTCAATAAAATGGGTAAAGGAAAGTCAGTAACGGGGCAGAAAAAAATTAAAACTGAAGTTTGCAAGGAGGCTGGACTGCCAATTAATAAAATATCTCAAAAACTCGGGAGAAGCAGGAAGAGTGCATCTGTGTTTCCACGAGAAAAGTTGAGAAATGGAAAAAATAGTGCAAGCGTTAACTATCAAGTGAATTCTGTTGTTGACAGCAGAGTTATTTTGAGAGAAGCTGCCAATTCGCATGATTCGGCAACCAAAGCAAGGGTTCAAGTTGGCATTCAAGCTGATTTATCTTTTGTACAGAAAGTGATAAAAAAAGCTTCATATTTGGAGAGACTGAAAATTAAGAAACAGTCTCCACTAAATATGGGTCACAAAGGAAAACTCTCCTCTTTTGGTTGCGCCCAAATGATGTGGAATTCTGAGAGGCCCTACATTGGTCTTTCCGATGAAACGAAATTTAATTTGGATCGCACAGATGGATATCATGAATATTTGTATGACTTTCTCAAGAAAGGGCATCAACTAATTCGCCATCAAAGTGAAGGGAGAAGTGAGTGTGTGTGTGGAGCTAGTTGTGATGAGACATTTGAGCTGGAATTTTTGTTCAAGAATTTAAGTGCGAGAATTTACAACCACGTCCTTGAAACTGGCGTTCTTCACTTCAAAAACATATTTGACAATTTGCAATGGCATCTTCAACATGGCAATACTCCGATTCATAATGTCCGTTTAGCAGAAACCTGGACTGATCTTCAAAACGTAGGTATTAAACTTAAAAAGTGATCACCGATCTTACCCGATTTGAATACGATACCACCTGTAATGTGTGCCCAGAACTAAATTAAAAATAATAATAAAGTGGGATAATATCAAGGAAGAAAAGTTATATAAACCAAATTTATTTAAATATAAACTAAATTAATAAATAGAAAACAAAGTTCAAGCACATGTGCTCACGTTTGAAGATTTCAAATATTTGGAATCAACATTTGGAGTAATGGATGGAATATTACATATTATGTTTCTGAACCAATTGCTTTTCTTGAAGATAGCGGACAGAAAAATTTGGCCACCCGCTCAAATTTCTGAAACGGGATCATGAGGTTTTTTTTTCGTTTAAGTTTCCGGCATTGTTCATCTGGGTCGGCAAGTCGCCGAGCCTCAGGGTTGGTATGTTTCTCGAGACTTTTGGTTTGAGCTGCAACATATTGTTTGACAACTTCACATACCAACATTATCTTGAGTTCACGATGTAAGTCAGTTCAGATCCCATGGTGCGCTTGCTGTGCATTTAATGAATTTGTTTTGAGATCGGTGAATGTTTTTAATTCGTGTTTGTTTAGCACAACAACATACATAGCTGTATGTCATAAGCCACGGGCTGAACTAGATACTTGGTTGTAAGTTGAAAGTTTATGGAAAGAGGTGAACTTTTTCTTATAACCCAAGTTTTGCATTTTAAGGATTAATCCAGTATGTTTTATTTTAATGTGGTCTTTTTAGCAGAGTTTTGCAACAACTTGTAATGTATATAAGACGATATTATTGGAATTTTTTGTTGGTGAAATCTACATGGATTGATTATTGTCATTAAGTTTTGTAAGCCACTCCATAGTCCATTCTGTCTGGTAGGCTCATGTTGTACAATCGAAGCCGTATAGTTCTCGCTGATACTACGTTCAGTTACAGTGGCCTTTGATGACTTAAGAGGATCCTTCTTGGGAAGAGTCGCAATTAATGAACGTTACAACAAACTTTTTGTTTTCGAAGATTTCCCACGATCATTCGCTCCTCAACTGTGCAATGCTGCGCAGGAATCATCTTTGAAAGAAATTAATTATTAGTTATTAAATGAACAGTTCCTATTGTAGTGGCCACACAAAACTACTTTTTATGAAAGTAATCGAATTTGTGTAACCAATAACGCAACTTAATAAAGGGGTTTCCAATAACAGGTGTTATTTTGAATAGCTCGCTGTTTCGGTAGATGCCACTTTTGAAGCTGTCATTTTTTAATATTTGACAAGTAGAAACTGCGCAATTAATAAAAGTGGAACGATACACGGTTAAACAACGCATTGCAATTATTACAATTCACTATAAAAATGGTGAACATTTAGCAGAGACGGTTCGTAAAACTCGACCATTTTTGGGTCATCGTGAAGCACCTTGTCGGACCGCAATACAGAAATTGATGAAAAAATTCGAGCTGTTGGGACAAGTTAGTGATGTAAAGAATAAAACCCCGTGCATGTCGCTCAAGAACAGCAGAAAATATAGCTGTTGTAGCCGAAAGTGTTGAAGAAAACCCAGGTTTGTCCATTCCTCGTCGTTCTTTGTAATTAGGCATTCCACAAACGTCATTACACCGTATTTTGCATAATGATAAGTCTTAAGTCTTATAAGTCCAGTTTACACAAGAACTCAAGCCGGCCGATCATCAACAACGTCGTGTCTTTGCTGATAGGGTCGTTGAAATGCACGAAAATGATCCGGAATCCATCGAAAAATCATCTTGAGTGATGAGGCCCATTTCCACTTCGGTGGCTTCGTGAACAAGCAAAATTGTCGGATCTGGGGCTCAGAAAATCCATATGCGTATCTCCTCAGACTTCTCCGAACAATATTTGAAGTTTTAGCCAACTTTGATATATCATATATTAACTATCAATTGTGAAAAATAGAGAATTGTACTTTTTTAAATTTCCTTCCTTTCCATCAAGACGCACGCCACAAATAGGTGTAATCTAATGAGAAAACTCCGTGTTCTATTCTAAGAATGTCGCATTCAACGAGGGTAAAGAGACAAATTTTCTCCCTTGGGGAAACCTTGCCAAGAGAGTTGGTTGCCCTGAAAAACAACTGACTAATTAAAACATTAATATTAAGAAATGTTTATGCCGAACATAGATGGATACATACTCGCAGTATTTTGTGCTCTTTCTAGAGTAGGCAATAATATATGCCTTTTTACAGGGTTGAGTGCAGCATTGAACAATTTGTACATTCTGGAAGGACGACATCGCTAGTTGAAGGTTTCACTTATGTCGATTAACTTTCTCTGGTGCCAAGGATAATAGTTGCCATTTTTTTCCTTCTTTGGAAAGTAAAATCCAAACTACTTGTATTTTTGACTGAGCAGTAAATCCCTGTACTTTTAACGTATTTGTATCCAATATCTCAGTTTATATCTTCACAATTATAAATTATTTATTATTTGAAATTACACTATCTTATAAAACGTAGTAGATTTAGCAATAATGGTCGGCTTTGCCAGAAAATTGCCCTGAAATAAGTTTTATGTGTACTATATATACATACATATTTATATTGACCTAAATATTTTGCTCTTTTTAGATGGAAGATGTAAATACAAGGAATAACTTTCTGCAAGGCAACTTCTTCAATCGTAAAAGGTATTTATTGCACAAGTTTACTTTCTCTATATTTCATTCAACTCATCCAACAAAACATTTATAACTCACACAACTTCCGAATCTATCCAAAGTGGTCTAATCAAATGTTGGTTGCTGTATATGGAATAAAAACAACTTAAGTTAAAAGAAGAAAAATTGCCTACACATTGATATACTAAATACTGAGTTTAAATACTGAGAAAAGAAGTGAGGAGTAGAGTAAAGCTACTTTTGCCTTTGGTTAGGCGTATAGCAAGAATGATAGGTTACAGATTGCGACATCCATGAGAGTATTTCGGACGGTCTATTACAATACAACGGTAAAACTGAAAACAAATATCCACTTTTACGTCAGCTCAATAGCTGATTCTGTAAAATTCAATGAGAGCGAGATAGCGGTTTCATTAACTTAGGTTTATAGATCAATCACCTAAATTACCACCTCCGCATTGTATGGTCTTGAGGAGCTCAGAGTTAAGCGCATAATGCGATTACCAACTTTAAAAGTGCTTGGGGAGCTCTGAACTTCAATAGCTGCCAATAGATTACGGTACTCGGATAGAGCAAACCGAATATTCGAATTCAGATGTGATTTTTCAACACAACAACTTCTTTAGCGTTCCTTTTAAGTATTATTTGACTTTTTGAGTTTTGAAGGATATACGAGAAGCGGCTCACAAGTTCGCGATCTAAGGTATTTAATGAATGAGATCCATGTTTTAATATTTTGTTATTTTTAGTGTATTTTTCACATCGTGAATGTTAGTTTTTAAGACAAAATATTCTTTAAATTTATCTGAAATGGCCGTCTTTGTGTCACTGTAGTCGGGTTATCGTCGTTCTCGTAACTTCTTTTTTAAATTAAAAAAAGGCGAAAGTCACTGCCAGTGTGTAGACTTACTTAGATTAGATTAGATTATAGTTGTGGGGGGGTTGGACAAGTCTAAGCTTTCAGTCAGGAGACAGTTGGACTACACCCGGATAGATTTCAGTAGAAAGAATACAGATAGGAAAGATAAAAAGTGGGTGATATGACGGAAAAATTAGTTTGAAGTCACTCTTCCACAAATCTCTTAGATTCATTGAAGAATCTTAAGAAATCCGAAAGAGTATGAACTTTATCCAAACTCAGTATATCGCAACCCAATATCCTAAGTCTGATTCTGTAGAACGCCGGACAGCTACAGAGAAAATGCTCTGCATTGTTGTCATTCCCAAGGCAGGGTAGGCATATCGGGCTGTCTACGACCCCCATGGCAGCCATGTGCTGACTACAGACGTTGTGCCCTGTGATTACACCTACCAGTACTCTCAAATCTTTTCTGCTGAGTTTTAAGAAAAGGGTCGCTTTTTCCATGTTTGCTTCTTTCACAAAGCACTTGCACGAATTCAACCCAGACTAACGTCCTCTATGGGTAGACCTCATGAAGTCGTCAATCCATAATTGAATCGATGCGGAATTGACACCTAGAAAGGGTTCAGGGCCTAGTGACATACTTGCAGAGCCTTCATTAGTCAATTTATCAGCTAACTCGTTCCTTGTGCCTTACTTACTGACTTACTTGTCATACCAACTTGTCATACTTCTTCTGTACGACCCAGTAAATCAGCGTAGCACTTACCATTCATTGTAGTCTCTTTGAGTAGGTAATCAATTAATAAATTCCCTCGCTATTCCAGAAAATGGTAACCATAATCTTCAACGCGGATTTTCCCACTTTGAATTTTTTTGGTGACTTTTCTGCCTTTTTTAATTTTACCTCCTGAATTGACTTTTGCTTGGACTCCGGTTCAAATTGGCGAATCCAGGTTTCTTCACTGGTTACTGTGGTTGAAAATTTCGTCTTAATCCCTGTGAAACAACTTCGTTCCTTGCTAATCTATAGCTTTTCTGCAGTACTAATAGGCCAGTATAAGTTGTTCGACTTACGAACCTTTTTTTGGTACCAATCGTCAATGGACGACCCGGGCTGGTTTGTAAATAGTTGAGCCTGTTTTCTAGCACTGTATATGAAAGTGCAGAAAGTTGAAGACTTGGTGACATTTCTTCAAACATTTGCTCCAGCGTATTTCCTTTTTTAGCAAGCAATTTAATAACAGCGTGGTGTTTCAAATTGCGACATTTTCCGTTGAAAAATACCTACTTAGTAAAATTCAAACTGATTGGGCATTCTTTATTATTTATGTGTAGAATCATTCATTACATTTGTCCGTTAAAGATAACCCCTTTCAAATGTTGGCTGCAACTGCGCTGTAATTCGGCTATCCGTAAATACCAATTTTAAATGATTTGCTGGGGGATTTCGGTCGGTATCTCGTGAATAACTTTGTAGTGTTGGCTTCCAATGCCTCAATCGTAGCTAGTTTATTCACAAACCATTTAGACTTTACATACCCCCACAAATAAAAATCCGAAGGACTTCTAATCGGTCAGTACCATCCAATAATGTAAAATTATTTTCAATTTTGCGGATGGTTTCCCGAATAGTGCGTATGGCAGGACAGTTATGTACACCATAAGTTGCTTGAGCTCGCGAAGAACACTTTTCACAGAGCGTCGATTTTCGTAATACAATTTTACTATTTGTAAACGTTGTTGAGACGTAGGGCTTTCCATGATGAAATGTCAATGAATACTGTAAAAATTATGTATTTAGTTTGACACGCGTGACCTGTCAAAAAACCCAATTGCTTATTTTTATTGATGACGAAAAGCATATTTTAAAATTTTTAGAAATTTTTATGAAAAAATTAATTTATTTAAAATACCATTTTTTTCTTAAAAAAACAGTATTAGTTATGGTATTATGTTTTTATCGATTTCCTTCAAAACTTCTGATCAATCATCACCTTATGTTTTCTACCTGTTTCATCATTCGTCAACATCCAGACAACATTCGCTGGTATCTGTTCTCCATAATCTGAATATCTTGAGGAAATCGTTCATCTTGTTCTTCATTTACAGCACCAAGATTGTCAAAACTCGAGCATTCATTATATGGAAGAATAATAATACACAATATGCACTTAGTTCTGCGATAAGTTCTGTTACAAGTTAAGTCCGTTATAGATATGCAATTATAATACTGTTTTTAATGAAGTAAGTTTTATTTAAACATGTAAATATAAAACAATGTTTAAATTTTCATTCGAAATGGTCAGCATTTGCTTTTACACAATCCTTCAAACGATTAGGCCATTCAGCTATTGCAGCACGAAGGGTTTCTATGGGTATTGGCGTCACTTCTTGAGCAAATGATTGTTTAGACACTTCAAATTTCTGTGAGGTTTTCTACATGCCATGTTCTCCAATTCTGACCACAAACTGTATTCCAATGGATTCACATCTGGACTTGCAGACAGCCTCATTTGTGAAAAGAATATTTCCATGACCGTTGACCGCGTGCCACCGAAGAAGCTGCTTGCACCTGTCGACTTCAAGCGCGTTATCAAAAGATGACCAGTGGAGCGACGGAAGGCTTTCATGTGCAGACCATCTCTAATTAGTCTTGACATGAATCTGGTCGATACATTCATTGATTGGTCATGACTTTCTGCTTTCTAAAGGGATTTCTGCGAATTATTTCTCGAACCATGCGAGGACGACCACTCCTTTTTCTGTCTGTCACTTCTGATGTTTTTTCAGTAACACGTAAATATGACTTGCACTTTTACCACACTTTTGTTTGTTCTCGCCGTTTGCATTGCAGAATTTATGGCAAGACTAATGTTTGGTCAAGCTCCTTCTCGTATTTATTGCGTGCGTCTTGTTGTTCCACAAATGGATAAACTTACAGTTTTCCGCCGCCTGCGAACGGGAGATTTTTTTATGAAGTCCTTTTTCATAGCAGAAATGCACTCGAAAGCTTGCCATTCTTTGCCGAAGGCGACCGCTTTTAGAAAAAAATTTCTATTAATTGGTGTTTCGTGCCCGCGGTTTCGAACCAGAACATTTCCGAATGGTAGTCACGCAGCAACCCATTTTGCTACGGCAGCATATATATATTTTCCGTGGTTCCTAGGAGGAACCCGGGGTCTGGGCATTATCGGGATTTTTTAGAAACTCCGATTAAAAAGTTGAAAGTTTTGATAATAATTAGTGAAAATTGTTAAATTTGTGTGCTTTTTGCATTTTTTCGTGAAAATTTGATTTAGATGATTTGTGTTATACAAGGTGGAGCAAAATTAACCATCCATTTTGTTTTTGAATAACTTTTCTACTAAATACAAGAAAAAATGATTTTGAGTGATGGAAAACTTTATTTTGACCCTTACGCGCTCCATTGCTTGTCTGTTTGTATACTGGAGCTGTGAAGTTCATAGGTGTCAAATATAATTGACGTACGGCGTCATTTGCAAAAAGTAAAAATCTTCCGGTAGTGCGATTGATTTTGCGCCACCTCTTGTAGTGAACTATACAAAAAATGAGCATGTATTGTAAAATATTGAGGATACTAATTTTTCTGCTTCCGGCAGGCTTGAAAACACAAACCGTTATTCACTACATGGTGAGGATCTCATAACTAGTTTTAATCAGAAATTTGTTTTAATATACCACCTAAATTTACTAGTGCGATTTTTTTGTGCAGTAAGTAATGTTGATATTATTTTTGTTTCTTTCGTCAAATTGCGAGCGTGGTTTGTGGTTAATTCTGCCATTGCATACAACAAACTTTCCTGGGCGCCGACTGTTCGTAGCGGCTCGCAACGAATTTATGAATGAACACAGTCGCTCACGTATTGTTCTATTTCGGTGTTGCCAAGCGCATTGAAGACTACCCCAAGTTTCTTTCGCAGTGGGCCATTGTATTTCCGACGCGTTGTTGGTAACAACAGGCCAAGGCAGACAGTTTGTATGTGGGGAGATTGGCTGTTTGACTGGTGTAAGGCTGAAGTTTGTTATTTGTTGTCAAGGGAAGACTGAAGTAGGGACTGAAGTAGCTGACAGTCTGTTAGTTTGTTTTGTTCTTTGCTTGTGGAATGGGTGTAACGATTTTGCATTCATAAGCGCATTCCGATGTAACCCTTTGCAAGCCGTTGCAAGCCGTTGCAAGCCTTTGCGCATACTCGCGCCTATAGATCATGCAAACAATTTAGTCAACGCCAGAGTGAGTTGCAATTGCGAAGTGCAGGTGAAACGCTTCCAATTATTGTGTTTGTATATAATACTTGCATCGAAAACAGTGAATGAGTTTTGCTTGAGACGTGGTTATTTTTTTTATCTTTTATTTCTATTTGCTTTTGAGGCTTTCAGTCTTTCAGCTGCACTTTGCACACTCAAGCACTTATCCATTCTTGATGCACTCACCAACCAAACGTGCTTCACTTGTTAATGCTGTCGGCAGTAAGTGGAAGTCTCTACTGCATCTATGTACATACATATGTTGTATGTATACATATGTACATATGCACGTGTCTATGTATTTCTGCATTTGATTACTGGCTGATTGTCACTACACCGAAAACTAACAACAATCTACATTGTTAATGACTTTGATGGCCGCACTGTTTTTACATTTATATGTCTACTTAATTTAGCTTAGCCGCCTCCGCGTTTGTTTTCTATATGCATTGGTGTGTGTACCTACATATGTGCATACGACCCTATGTTCCTGCTCTTCTATATTGAGCAATTTTCTAGCGTTGACGTTGGCATCAGTGTAAACATCGTTGTTGTTGTTACTGTTATTGTTAGTGTGGGTATTTTAGTGCAATACTCTCAGCATTTTACATTAATCTATGCAATGCAAACAAAAAGTCTGCTTTCTTGCACCTTTTCATTTTAAAAATTAAAAACCGTCTGGGCTGGCTTGTTATTCGTTCGACGGCACCGATTCTCCCAGTCTAGTAGGCGCGTGTCTGTTTTACACTCCACTCTCCATAATATTCTATTGGAGTCGTTTGCTTCTCCTCTAGCTACTACAGGCTTCACTCTCGTAGGCTTTTTATGCCTGCATTCAACCTCCTTGCTGTTATTGCGCCTGAATGTATGTTTACTTTTTATCCCTTTTCTTTTTGAATTTTACACTTCTTTTGTGCATTTCTACTTATTTCTTTTTTTTATCATACGTCGCTCTATGGCTGGTGCATTTTTATGCATGGCAACGGTGATATGCGGTGGAACCACTTTGCGCTCAAAGTGTAGTTAAAAAAATTCTAAATAACGCTAGCTAGACTCCATAATAGGCATACCATACATACGTATGTATTTATGCATGTACATATGTTTGTGGTTTATAGCCTAACATAATATGTACAAAGTATACAAATAAAAATTATATCGGAAGAAGTGCTCACAGCTGGTTCGAGGGGTTATTGATTCCAGCACGAATTACATACAGAAAATGGGGGAAAGGGTGTACATGTTTGTGTTTTTATAACCGCAAACTTGCTAACGTAAAAATAAAAAATATCGCTGAGTATATTTTGACCCTTAACAGACCAGTGCCGTCATACAAGCGATATGGTAGTTTTTCTTAGTGGGTCCAACACTGCGTATGTGGAGGCAAATCCATTTTATTTTTTTATAACTTATTGTTACATTTATTAGTAATGCGTAAATTGTTATGATATCTTGGGAAGAAAGCCTCTAAGACGCGTTAATATATCATTCGCAGTGGAACTAAAAACCGCGGCACAATCCGCTCGGATCGAAGAGGCCAAGATTTAAGACGGGAAACAAAATTTTACTGCGGAGAGTGCTGTGAAAAGTACTTTAAAATAATATAAAATTTAAATTATATTGTTATCTAATTACCCTGTGTTCTTAAATGCTTACTAAAATATAAATTTCTTATTATCTATATTCGATTTAAAAAGGTTTAGTACACAGTTTCTTTTCGAAAAATTGCTTGGGCCTGGCGGGAAATAAACTTGAAAAGCTTCTCTTAATAGGTTATGAAAAAAATAAATAAAAATCTATTTTTCGGTTGGTTATGAAATACAATTTTATTTAAGACACTGTCACGTGCGGCTATTCAGTCTATTTTTACAAGTATAGGGTGTTTTTTTATAGCTTGAGAACTTAAAATGATAATACAAAATAGAAATATTGTTGGAACGAATTTATTTAACATAATCTGATAAATAATTTAAATGCACTTATTTTTTAAATATGATATCCGGCATATAATTGTGCCGCCTTGTTGGAACCAAATATCTAGTTGGTCTTTAGCTAATTAAGTTTTGGAAACAAAATTTTAGTCAGCCATGGCTCAATATCGTTCGTCATTCACTATAACGGCAGCTTCTTTCTCATTTCGAATGAAATAAGGACCGACCGCCAACGTGAGGACCGTACATAAAATGATTAAACTATTAATATTAACTTTGCGAACAGATTTATTTTTTTGAAAGTAAATTTCCATAATTTGGAAGCATTGTTCTGTCGTTAAACGAGTCCTGATGCCCTAACCAAACTTACTGAACAAAAATGTCGAAACATTTTGCCATTCTTGACATCTGAGTTATCGATATCGATAGTTTTCGTGGAGCTTAAAAAACATTATTACTATAGTAGATTCTGTTTTTATGTGGTAGATACGTTCCGCAAGAAACAGCATAAAAAAAGCTACCAGTTCTATAGTAAAACTATAGATACGTTTCAAAAGTGCTAGGAACCGCATAAATCTGAAATAATGTAATAAAATCGCATAAAAAAAGGGCACTAGTCCCATATTATAACTATAGATACGTTCCATAGACCGCATGAATCTGAAATAATTAAATAAAATCGCATAAACAAAAAATTTTATTTTTGAAAATTATACCTTTATTTAAGAAACGTCAGAATCGAAATATAAATTCACGTCAGAAATAGAATCAGACAATACCCACATGTTGCGCATTCATTTAGGATTTGGCGTAAAATCACTTTCGTCACTTGAGGAAATGTACACGTCTGATCTAGATGGTTATGCAGGCCGTTCCATACTTGTAGGGTAAGCATTTCTGATGTAATCTGTGATGAGTTTTTGCTTAGCTGGTTTAGAATCTTGTTTATATGTACAATTCCCGATAGGTCGGCATGTATTTTTTAATTAAAAAAAAACCGCACTATTTCAAAACCGCATAAAAAAAAACCGCATAAAAACAGAACCTACTGTATACACTTTTTCGCGCGTTTGTGCATAAGGGATTATGATTTAACAGTATGAGAGAATCTATTATATATAGATATACATATGGGACCTGTGCTCAAAAAAATATGAGCTCGACGATTTATCAAGTTTTGGCTATATTTTGAACTAATGTGGACTTTTATGAATTAAACAAACACTCTTATCGATTTCTATATTTTCCATTTAGTACTTTTTGATCAATATCAACAAATTTTGAGAAATTTGGACTTAAAGCAAGAACTCATATTTTGATATTTTTCCCAAGGAAATGCAGTTGCCTTTTTTTGAAGTGTTCCCAATGAAATTATATTAACAAAATAGTTAAACGATCAATTGCTTTTTTATCTTCTGCATAGGAGATCCTGCGATTGGGCTCTTGTTCACTGCAGTTATCTGTACATTCGATATGCATTGAATTGTTTAAGCATGCATGGTTTTAAATTGCACTGCGCATTATTCTCGAATTTGCCTTGATAACTGTTTGAGCGTCAATATTTGTTTTCCTTTGAATTTTTTAACTTAACTTTTGCCCAAACATTTTCTATTGGGTTGCCATCAGGCGACTGTGAAGGCCAATCCAACATTTCAATCTCATTTGGCTGTTTCCACTCTACACACCTTCGTATTCGATACTTGGGATCGTTGTCCTCTGTAAAAACCAAGATTAGCTGGTTCTACCAAATATCGTTTCAGATGATGGCAATTATACTTTTTGGAGAATTTTATTCATGAAAACTGCATTCAAATTTGCGGTAAACTCAAATAAACGGTCAAATCCTGTTTCGAAGAAACAGTCCCAAACATAAACCTTAATTGGATGAAATATTGGATGGTTACCAGTTCGTTGAAGTTATCGATTATCAGCTAAATACCAGGACCGACGTATGTAACTATTTCCCAAAAAAAAATTATTTAGCCGTGAATATTTTTTTTCTTGTTCACTCCACTCGGGAGCATAGGGCCTCGACAAGACTCAGCCTTGCGTTGGTTTCGTTAATCTATTTGATTTCTGACAGGGTAGGTGATTAGCCTGCCGCTACCAGAATAAAGTGAATATTAAGTTTTCCTAATTCTGTGTTCTGTGTTCTGAATTTGCCTTAGTAGACGCAAGTCTTTTTTCAATATGTGATAGTTAGAGCAACGGTTTTTCAACGTGTTCCAGAATTTGTGGTTTGCGTAAACATCCCCGAATCGTGCCTTTGGATGCATTAACGCCCCTTTTCCTTAAATCTGTTTCAACTTCACGGAACATAAAGTTCAAACCAATGATCTTCTGAACTTACTTTGGAGAGGTATAATTTTTGGACTCCGTCCGTCGAAGTCGTAAATTTCTCACAAAACTATAAATTTATATAACCCGTATTGTGAAAAGGATATACTTATTGAGTTGGGGAATAAGTTCGTAGCGTTTTTACCGAAGACTTTAAACAAAAAACAATAATTATATCAATAAGTTAATTAATTATATATTCGCCGTTACTGTTTACAACCTCTTCCCACCTCCCGGCCAATTCGATGATACCGTTCAGCCAAAAATCACGTGGTCTGGTGTCAAAGAAGTTGTTGAGAAAGTTTTTAAGGACCTCTTTGTTATCGAAGGTAACGCCCTTCATTTGGCTTAAAATGGTAATCGGTTGGCGCAAGGTTCGAAGAATACGGCGGATGCTGAAGGACCTCCCATTCGAGATCTTGGAATGCGACTTTGACGACTTGTGCAACATGAGGCCTGGCGTTGTCGTGAAGGAGTATAGTTTGACCATGTCGATCAAGTTTTGTCAGCCGAATAGCCTCATTCACGCGGTGTAGCTGGACAGTGTAGAGCTCGTTGTTGACCGTGCCATTCTTTTCGAGCATTTCCCAGAGCACCATGCCCTCCCAATCTCACCAAACACGTATCATGATCTTCTTTGGATCAAGATCCGTGTTGACTCTCCTCTTTGGCGTATCTCCTGGAGCCACCCACTCCTTTCTTTGCTTCATATTGATGTATAGTCACCATTTCTCCTCTCCCGTGACGATTCGGTACAAAAAGCGCTGTTCATCACCACGTGTTGCTCGACGGCGGGCGAGATGCTGAGAAGCAATTTGAAGGCGACTTTCTTTGTTTTTTTCGTTGAGCTCGTAAGGCAACCAGACTCTCAATTTTTCGGTAAATCTCAGTGAAGGTGATTGAGAATCATTTTATGACCGCAGTTCATTTATTTATTTGTAAAGTATTTCAATTTTACTAAGAGAAAATTTTCGAGCAAATAAACTGAAATCTTTATGACTACCGATCTAAATGAGGTTATTTGGCAGCTATTTGTTGTGTAGAAGTCAAACCCCCCGTCTACTGTATTTAGGACCGTCTGTTAGAACGTCACATTCAGGACTGGCGCAGAATGCTTTTGGAAGTCTCCAAAATATCATTTTCATAGAGAGCCGCTTTTGCTTAGTCTACAGACCCTTATTCTGTTCTGCCGGAATGCTATAGTAGGGATAATCCTAGTCTACTAAATTACTAAATTACTTACCAGACTTGATAGAATGCAACTCCATGAGCTCAAGTACGTGATTTAAAAGTCATCACGGGAACTCATGGACCGAATGAACTGCCCACAAGGCTTAAGAAAAATATTGAGATTTTTATCTAAGTTAGTGTGTAGCAGACTAAAGTTGCTATAATGTAGAATGGTCTTTGATATACCCCTCGTAGGTCATCCTGTGGGGAAAATCCGCTATCTATTTCTTGACAAGTGCCCCCCTTGACAGCTTTCATCGAATAAATCAGTATAAAAACTTTCTCTCAGACCAATGCTGGAGTTGTTTATGTTTAGTAGCAGTTTTGATTAAAATCTGGTTAAATATGTTAAAAGTTGAATTGAAAGTTTTAATTCTTCTTTGCCCAATACAGCTAATACGTGCTTATCTCTATGTATGTTTGCTACATTCTAAAATGACGCACCCTCTACTTAAGTATCCACATACTCTCTATATTGCTGCGGGATTTGAGTTAACCTATCATACACACATACATACATTTTTATCCACATACATACGTTGTAAGTAATGTTGAAACTCTTGCCTGCATCTGCAATTTTATACTTTATATCCTGAGTCTTTTTAAGTTTGCTGCACCTAAAAGCATGCAATTAAAATTGCATATAGACCCAGACAGCTTGCATATATGTACGTGCATACACTCATACATACTCACGTATACTGCATTCGAACGCTGCTGTTCAATGGCTGAAAGCATAAAAATATGCACTGCAAGCATACAAGTGTGAATAAAATATCAACTCAATCGTTTGAGTCAGTCAACTTTTTACTTATGACGTTGTGAAGTGGGGTTCGAACGCCTAAAAACATGTAACTCTGAATATGTCTATACGTGAGTTGCTCTGTAAATTGCAGTTTCTTTGCTGTTACCTTTAATTTGTTTTCGAAAGTTAAATTTATTCATTATTCTTTTTCATAGATTCATATAAAATTAAATACTTTTATTACCATCGTCAAATTTTCTCACCAAATAATCAGTTTTAGGCTCTCCCATATTTTTTTTTGAATGTAAGTAAACTTAATATTTATAACACACACGTTCACACTAAAGATAAGTGAAGTTGTGGGTTTGCCCTCTTTTCAAGTACTTCCGGGTGTGCTAGCAGGAGTGTAGTTAACAAAATTTGTGTATGTTGCTTTTATTATGATATAAGCCATCGTTCACCACTCTATGCAGTGCAAGGGTATATTATTCAGGTTGATGAGTTCTAGTAGGCTTTTTAGTAAAAGGGTGAAGTTTCTCCACTCCTGCTTTGCATAGAAATGGTGAGAATGCATATATTTGACTGATTTAAAAAACTTGACTAAACTAAAAAATTTAAGTAGTGGATCAAAAGAGTCCCAGCTTTCTTAAAGTGTTTTTCAAAGTAATTTTTTAAAGGCTCGATATGAAGAAAATGTTTTAAATACCATAAACAAGTTGCTGCCAAATTTTGTTGAATTCATTTAGAAAGTGGTTCATTGTTTGGGAATTTACCAATTAAGGAAATTTTATAGACACCTCGTGACATTTTCTATTGATCAACAACAATTGGTACTAATTTGGGAAAATTTAATAGAACCAAAGGGTTTTCCAATAAGAGGTGTTATTTTGATATTCAACGAAAAATGCTATTTTTTAATATAAATGATCGGATATTTATTTCATTACAAAGAGGAAGGTATGCCATTAATAGTGGAAAATAACATCAGGCAATATCCTTTTCAAGAAATTTTCCATAACCGAATTGCAAAGTGGCTGCCCTATGTCCTCGATAGCCTCACGAATTCCATCTTTGAGGTTTTGAATCGACCCTGGGCTGTTGGCGTAGACCTTCTCTTACACGTGGCCCCAAAGAAAAAAATCTCAAAGTGTTAAATCCCAAGATCTCGGTGGCCAATTGTGATCACCTCTTCGAGAGATAACACGGTCTAGAAGCTTTTCCCGTAAAAGATCAATGGTTTCGTTACTTGTGTGGTCCATGTAGGTCTTGTTGAAAATAAACGTTGTCCAGATTGGATAGTATCAATTCCGGCCATAAAAAATCGTTAATCATCTTTCAATAGTGCAATCCTATTCAAAATAACACCTGTTGTTGTAATATACATAAAGCCCTTTAGTATCACCTAGTGGTCGAAATCGACTGAGTATTTAAAACGGTGCTTATAATTTGCAGTGGACTATTTAATATTTACATGCACTCGTATATAAAGAGGAGGTTCCTATAAAGAAAAATAAAAAATAAAAAAATAATTGACGCGTACACTTCTGCTAGATGTTTGGCCGAGCTCCTCCTCCTATTTGTGGCGTGCGTCTGCATATTGGTACACAAACGGAGGCACCTAGAGTTTTAAGCCGACTCCAAACGGCAAATGCTTTGTTTTTATTAGGAGCTTTTTCATAGCAGAACTACATGCGATGGTTGGCTGTTACCGGTATTACCCTATTTGCCTATTACTCGTTGTCAAAAAATTTGTGCGTGCCCACTTTTGTTGGCCCAGGGTTCGAAGTCTACTGCCTACATTATATATATAATTGCCACTTACACCCCTTGTTGGGTGTTAGACCGAGCTCTTCCTCCAGTTTGTGGTGTGTGTCTTGATGTTGCCTCACAAAGGGAGCGACCTCCAGTTTTATACCACCTCCGAATGGCAGATAGTTTTTTATGAGGAGCTTTTTTAAGTCAGAAATACACACGAATGTTTGTAATTGCCTACCGAGGGGCGCCCGTTTCATACTTTTAACGCCTATCGACAGCTGGGTAGGTAAGTTAGATGGTAAGAGTACCACAGGTACACTACAAGTAGCACTAGAGTGTCGTTTTGATACCATAATGTAGACCATTACCTGCGAAAATGTTCACAGCTTAAAGGAAGTAAAGCCATGTACGGCCGTCTAGTTCTGTTGATGTTTTGGAGGAGAGAAACGGGATTTAGACTGGAGAACTGCCGCAGGCACACTAAGGAACCTCAAGCGCCTAGCCGCCAGATCCGAACATTTGCAAAGAAATCGTTCAATCGTCTCATTTTCTCCCGGACCCCCAGAGCTTATGCAATGGGGGTCGTACGGAAGTCCAAGCTGCTCCGCATGCGTTCCGATCACCTAGTGACCGGTGACGACCGCTAAGAGTTCGGAAATTGAATGGTGGAGAATCACTATCACTATCACTACCTCTGTCGTTCTGAGCCTAAAGTGTTTTTGAGATAGCACACGATAAGATAGAAAACTATCTGATCTATCGACAAGTTTGGACAATTTATTCGTTTCACGAAAATAGCTCCTTTTTCTACAAAATTCACATAAAACAAACTTTCAAGCTTCGTGCAAATAAAAGAAACTTGAATTCTATAAAAAGTTCAAACTTTTTAATCAGAATTTCGCAGACAAATTTCGAGTATGCAGAGTTATAGTCCACTGAATTTTGGTGCAATAAAGCGCAAGTTTGACATTGCTGAAAAATCTCGTTGATTTTTTTAAATATTTTTTGTTAACGGTTTTGGGTGTTTTCTTCCGCATAGAAAAATGCCAGTCAACCGTTATATGGAGGAACTAAGTTTTCGAAATTTGAAACTTTATTGACGTAAAATGGTTACAAATTTAATATTCAAAGTATTGTCCATCGCTTACTACTACTTTTTCCCATCTTTCTGGCAATTCACGGATTCCCTTTGTGAAAAATTCGGTCGGTTTTGCCGCAATCCACGAATCGATCCATTTTTTGACTTCATCGTAATTACGGAAGTGCTGGTCAGCCAGGCCATGTTGCATCGATCGGAAGAGATAGTAATCGGATGGCGCAAGGTCTGGACTATACGGCGGGTGGGGTAGGACATCCCATGTGAGCGTTTCTAAGTATGTCTTGACCACTTGTGCAACATGTGGCCGAGCATTGTCATGTTGCAAAATAACTTTGTCGTGTCTATCGGCGTATTGCGGCCGTTTTTCTCGCAGTGCTCGGCTCAAACGCATCAATTGTCGTCGGTAGACATCCCCCGTAATCGTTTCATTCGGTTTCAGTAGCTCATAATACACAACACCCAGCTGGTCCCACCAGATACACAGCATAACCTTCAGGCCATGAATATTCTGCGCCGACGTCGATGTTGAAGCATGGCCAGGGTATCCATACGTTGCTCGACGTTTTGGATTGTCGTAATGGACCCACTTTTCATCGCCAGTCACAATTCGATGCAAAAAACCCTTTCTTTTGTGCCGTTGAAGCAGTTGTTCGCATGCCATAAAACGGCGTTCAACGTCTCTTGGCTTCAATTCATACGGCACCCAATGGCCTACCTTTCGGATCATTCCCATGGCTTTTAAACGTTTGGAAATGGTTGATTGATCAACTCCCAAAGTTTTTGCAACCTCTTCTTGCGTTTGAGCCGGATCTTTATCGAGCAATTCCTCCAATTCGGTATCCATGAACTTTGGCGGCGCACCCTCGCGTTCTTCGTCTTCCAAGCCAAAATCACCACTTTTAAAGCGTGCAAACCACTTCTGGCACGTTCGCTCAGCTAGAGCATGCTCACCATAAACTTCCACCAAGATACGATGACTTTCGGCTGCTTTTTTCTTCATATTAAAATAATGAAGAAGAATTCCCCGCAAAAACACATTATTTGGCACGAAATTCGACATTTTCAAGTGTGGTAAAAATATTGTTGTTTACGCTTCAAATAAAAAACTTATACTGACGTTTGTGCCTTACAACAGTAGCTCTCCAATGAATGTTTGGAAATGTGGATCGATAGAATAATAATCAAGTTACGCCATCTGTTGTAAAACCGCACGAACTTATTCATAGTCCTATTACATACACAATTTCGGCGGCTTTTTGCACCTTATATAATATTTTCCATCAAACGAGTCAGTATGCTCACATAACTCTCATTGTTTACTATTTTCCTTAGTGTAATCAATTCGGAGTAGACCAAACTATGGCAATCAAAGAAAAACCTTAATTTCGGGTCGATTTTGTCGTGATTTTTTGGGCTCGTCAGAGAAGCACCATTCTAATGATTGATGTACCGTTTCAATGTCATATTTATACACCAATATCAGGCCCCCGGTAATGATGACTTCAGTAATATTTCGGCCCAAGGAAAGCATTTTTTGGGCGGTAGCAATGCCGCTTTGTAAACTTTCACAAGCTGCTCTTCAATCGTTCTGATCCCCGAGACACCATGCATAACGCTCTGCATCGATTCGATATCGACTGCTTTTCCCCAGTGGCGTTCGTGACGATCCGCGAGTAAAATGTCTTTAATTTTTCGTCGGTCACAGAGATGAAATGACACAAGGCCAATCATTGACTACAATACGGTTCGGTTTAGGCTCTGTACCACTCGCATGCCTTGTATTCGTTAGTGACCAGTTGGTTTGCTATCATTAACATTTAATAAGTTAATAATTTTTCAAAGCTATTGGTCAAATGATAGACTTTGACCGAGCAAATTGACTTCGGCATAAAACTATAAATGTTTTCATGAAATTTGTAAGTTTTTCCTGTTTTGTCCCTTTTTACTGTTTGTGGTCGTGGTTTTATTAAAACGCCTACAGCAAATATCAATCACGTTGTGATTCCGCGTTACTGTTCGTGATACTTTAGAACGTAAATGTGATTTTGTTTACCTTTTGCTTACAACCCACCAAGTAAAGAGTGTTCCATTCAGACCATCTATTTTGAATTTTTTTATTCCGAACATCATAATTGCATGCAAACATTTCGCAAAGCGCTTGCTCGTCTATCATACTGAAATATCATCTGAAGCACTTTTAAGCGCTATCAGAAAGATAGTCTTTATTTTATAATACAAAAACAAAGTATACTACTATCGCATCCTTAACTTCTTAGCGTGCATAAAGAAGATAATTTTGTATTTGCGCGAACAAAAATCAAAGCCATCGAAAAATTTATTGAATATTAGAATATTAGAATATATCGTATTAAACTGCTGTAGCCGAATGGGGTTGTGCGTGGCTACCATTCCGTAGGGACCGCGTTTGAAACCCAATGTAGTCAAGAAATACAAAATGGTAGAAAAAGTTTTATCTAATATCCTTTCAGCAGGCCATGACAAACTCCTGAATACGTTTCTGCCATGAAAAACCTGAAAAAAGTGAAACAGCATCAAGCGGCACAGCACTTTGACGTTTGGAAGTGAGTTTCAAATAAGTAAAATTATCGAAGAACATTTTCTGCGCGCCAGGGATAGAGTGCACCAACGGAAAGGTACAAATAAAAATGCAAGCAACAATTTACGCTTTCATTAAAAACAAGAAAAATTATTAAATATATGTGCATATTTGCAATTTTTTACAATCAGGTGAAAATGAAAGAAAAAAAAAACAATTGAACTAAAAACTACTCTTTTACGTAACGTTTCTGTGTCTTCCCGACGACAGTAAGAAATTGTCGGAAGTATCGCATGTGATTCAGTATGGACGTAACGCTTACGGGAAACAGTTTTTCCGGAAGAAAGACAGTCAGAAGATGAGAAATCGTTAGCTTTCGCAATGAAACTTCATACTTTTTAGCCACTTGCGCGATAAGAAATACTGGCTAGGTTTTGTGACAGCTCCTATGTGTGCGAGCATTAAGGTTTTGAAATTGAAAATTACACGGCTACACCAAGGCATAGAAATGGTGAAAATCCAATCGTAAATTGGTGAGAGTTTAGCGGAGGTGCTACGAAAATGCCGTTATCTTACGGCAAGGCGATTTGACCTATGTCATGCGATTTGACGAAGTTCCCTTCTTCGGGGTTTTTTTGTTTGGTATTAAATGTATGTGCCAACAATTCTAAAATAATTCCTGAACTGAAAGACGGTGTTAGACTCGCCGCTGATGATGCCACTAAGTCTTTGAAAATTTTGCCAATATGGCCAACGAAATGGCCGTGCATCAGATATTACGTTCCATAAATGAATACACGATTTACTATATTACAATAAAAGCATCTTGGTTTTTCAAATAAACATTGCGTACTTCTTAAAATTTTCAAAATTGCCGACCTCTCTGGTGCACCCTATACTAAAAATGTGAACTTCTCTGAAATTGAAAACTGCTGGCTTCACAAAAGTATACGCAGTGTCATCAGCGACATGAAATTGAAGCGAGCAAAGTGGAAAAATGTAATTATTTTTCTAAGGGTTTGCAGCTTCTGCGCTCGTGGGAGGTAAATGCAATCCAGGCATTTATTAACTGGAAAATTGAGAATATTAATTTAGATGGAATTTAAATGAGTTACTAGTGGCATCATATTAAATTGTAAAATTAGAATCTTAAAACGAAATGAAAATACAAACTGGGCTAAAAGTGAATTTTAAGATTGAACAGTTTTGATATTTTTTGAAATAAAAATAATAACATAATTCTTATGAATACTCAGATATCCGATACAAAATGTGTGCCCTTTATCTGTTTACGTAGACGTCGTTTCAAAAATACATTTTGCAGTAGTCAGCATATCTCAGCGTAGAATCATCTGAAATCAAAAAAATCGAATAATTTAGTTAAAGTATGAGTTAAACTCCCCCCCAACGTTTATTTTGACGATTTATTTTCATTTTCAGCCATTTGGTAGTCGTTTGAAGTAAAAAGTTATTTTTGACGAAAAAATGCCGCCATTTTGTAGGTGTAAAACCACCTTAATATAAAAAAAAAATGGCGAAAAAAAACGTTGGGAGGAGGTTTTTTATAGTTTTCAAATGCCAATCACTACGCACTTTAAAAAAAAAGGTTCGAGAAAACCGCGTTTAAAGTTTGTAACGGACTACGCGCGCAACTGCTGCGTCTCGGCAGATGTTTGAGGCGGCTCGGCTTTATGCTCTATAACTTAAAAAGTTTTGCTCGGATTGACTTAAAATTTTAACACGGTATTTTTGAAATGTTTTACCACAATAACATGCAAAAAAAAAATCGATTTTTATCCCTTTGGCTTCAAATCGTGCACACGGCACTGTATAATATAGGTGGATCGGAATACGTGGATCATTTTACCTTTTTCAAGGTGAACAATGTGACTGACACCGCGCGAACTCCAAACGAAACTGCCGCTCTGACATTTTTACTTTACAGACACATCATCACAGAAAAATCCACTGAATCGAATGTTTCTTAATTTTATGTGTGCTGTGATGAATCCAGGCTTCTTCTATATATACCTAGATTATATATAATTGGCTCTCACACTACTTTATTCGGTGTTTTTTGGGCGAGCTCTTGCTCCAATTTGTGATGTGTGTTAAATGGAAGGACCAACAGTTGTATGCCGCCTCCAGATGAACAGATAGCTTTTTATGATAACCAGAAATACACACGGAGGTTTGCCATTGCCTACTGAAGGGCAACCGAAAACTTTTTCTATAATTTTGTGTTTAGTGTCCGGGGTTTCGATAGTCACACAAACCATTCGGCTAGAGCGGCCACCATATTTCTTCTACGATCTTTTCACAATATTGTTGTCAATTGTGAGCAATCATATCCAAATATTTTTACAAAATTTACTTATTCATGCGATAAGCCTATAGTGTGCGCACATCCATTCGCAAATTGTCTAATATCTCACTGTGGATTTTATTGTTCATCTCGGGTGTAGTGACCTCAATTAGGTGACCAGAATGTTCGATGTGACTTTTGCCGGTAAGAGCGCTTCCAAAATGAGTGCACCGATAGCGGATTATTCCAATCGAAGGCGCAGATCTTCCGTAATACGTTCCTAACTTGGGCTTGGTTTGCGCGTTGGCTTATGTGGTGGCAGAAAAGCATTTAATGAGCATTTAATGCTCGTCGCGTCTATTTCAGCAACAGAGTCGGTTGGTGACAGATTTAACCACACACTTGCGCTATACACATGTCAACATAACGTCTATGGACATTTGTATTTAGCTATTTGTATACAACTGACGCTATGCTCAAACTAAGTATTTTGTAAGTGAAGCGAGAATAGAGGAATTTTAGGCTAAATGGTATTTCATGCTTGGGTGAATCTCTCTGAGCCCTATTATTCATTAGTTGATGTTTCTTGCCGATTGGAAATCACATTTTTTGTAAACTTTTTTTTGCGTTATTGGCAATACCCTCTGCAACAGGCAACCTCTCTAAACATAAAGCCAATCAATATATTATAAATCGAAAATTGTCACATTTTCTCACAAGAAAAAAAAAAACACTATTCTTTGTAAATACCTTGAAAACGTAGCAAATTAAATTACCTGTAATTTGATATATCACTTGCTTTGATCACTTAACGTATTCTCCAGATATAGAAATTTTTATGATCTACCTTTTTTTCTTGAATCCAAAATTTTTTTTCGCGATATCTTCAAAATATTTGGCAAAAAAATATGCGAATTTTTGGACTCGCGACCGATTTTACATAGGAGTTCGTTGGTTTGGCTCTTGGGCTTTGTTTTTGTTTTTTGTTTTTTGCTGATATTAAATTAAATCTTAATCATACTTCTGAGGAAAAGGAGGAAAAATGTAATTTAAACGGTCAAATTATCCAAAATTTCGTATCGGGTGATGAATAAATACAGGCATAATGCTTTTTGTTCTAGGTTTATTTATCATAACAGCCACAGCGACCAACTTTTGATAAACTGACACCAACATATTTAAATTAGGCTTATTAAAAAAAAAAGTAAATTTATCAACCTTCTTTCCGCTCAACGTTTTAAATGCAATGAAAAGTTAATAGTGCATATATATTTATATTTACAAATATTATGAAAATTATAAAAATATAAATTGTTAAAATGTGCAATTCACCAATCGAATATATCGACTTCGATGTGTCCGATAGTAAGTTTGGGCGTTACTATTCTGTTATTCTGGGCAGTTTTTAAGCGTTTCCTCTACCAATATTTTACAATTGAAACACGTCACATACGATTCAACAACAAGCAAGAACACTTGAATGATTTCAAATAAAATATACACAAGAAGAAAGAAATATGCAAAAAAAATTGTTAACAACTCAAAACCAGTTTTCCGTTCAAGAAAACAAAAAACAAAAACACATTTAAAAATAGCGGTTTTTATTGAAGATGGCAACGATATTTGTAACAATTTTTAACATTGAGATTTCACTGCTGAGTGCCATAATATCCATAACCGTGCCTAACTGCATTGAAACATGTTGAGCAGCAAATACTTTGACACAACATGTTGCTATGGCTCTCTACCTCTTCATCCATTGCTGTAATACTCGTATGCATAGATGTATTATGTATTTATGTATATTCAAATACCCGATAAATGCTCAGCCGTCTACCACAATGCTCTCACAACAATACAATAAACTATAGTGAATAAATGGATTTGCACACTTCTCTGCCACAGCTCGCTCAGTCAGCCAGTGAAAAGGAGCTCAACACAATTTAAAACAAATATTTTATTCACGACATTTGTATTTGTATGTATTTGTTAAATGTAATGTGTATGTGTGTACATGTAAACAAGCCAATAATTTTGTAACCGACTCGTGTAGCCAAGTAAAATCACAACAATACAAATATTTGATGAAATATTAAATGTAAGTGTTGGGTGGACAATAAATCGGTAGAGTAATGTATATCCTTTCGTCTACTTATTTATTGATCCACCAACACGAGCATCACCACATCAGAGTCAATCAATTGTTTATTACATACTACTCTAGCATACAGATGATAAATGTTAAACGAAGGAACTGCAAACGCCCAGTGTAACATATATGTAATGCTTAACGCTTAGAAATTGTGTACCTAAGTATATCATACTCATACTCACATACAATTGTGAGTGAGAATGCCAATTTCCTGTCAAATTACCAACATGAAATGCATAAATTTTTGTTATTGATCAAATTGAAATGTCGGTGCTCAAATGCACAAGTCGAATATATACATTAAGTGCCACCTCCATCGTTGCATATTTGTAACGCTGGGCGGAAGCGGGTTAATATTAAATTTTATTGTTCCATCTTTTGTTTTATAAGTTAAGAAGACTTGTAATAAAATTACAACGCAATTCAAGTGAGTGTATATGTGATTGATTGCAATGATTGAAAGCAGTCAGTTTATTATAAAAAATTTTCGAGCAAAACACAATCAAATTTGGCTCTACTGGGTGATTAAAACAATAAAATGTGCACTGATTTTCTAATCGAATAAATAACTATGTCTCTGGGATCAAATGGTATAAGATGGTAGCGATTGTATACAAAAAAATGTCATGTATTTTGTTTTTCTTTTTTGGTGGCTAAATTGTCCAAGTCAGCTGAACACCCTTCTAACGCGGATTGCTTGAGAAAAGGAAACTATGTACTAACGAAATATAAACAATTCAATTTGTCGGATTTTTTATTTTACCTTATTGAACATGGAATTATTGCGCACTTGCATTATGTTCGCGTTTCACGTGAAATAGCTGTCGAAATCCACACAAATTGCATTGCAGTGAAATATGCGTGAAATTTTCTATGTATCTCACGGCAAAGTAGTAATCAGTTCACGCCGAGAACACCGCGAAGCATGACAGCATCATGATGCCAGCAACCTTTTCACACCTATTTATAATGCACCGTGGGCTTATAACACATTTAGCGAACATTAGGTGCAAAAGATCGATGGGCTGTGTGGTATGAGGCCTCATGCTGCTAAAATCAAAGATCTTCCAAGTCCATGTCTTCAATTTTCGGCCAAAAAAGTTTGTTTATCATGTCTTTGTAGCCTTCACCGTTAAACCGAAATGGCGTTCCCAGCAGTCAATGATGTCACCGCTCAAAAATTCGCACCAAACAGTCTCTGTCTGAGATTGCATTGGTATCTCGACGATCAGGTGCGGGTTTTTCGAGTTCCATGCGCTCCACTCTCAGCCACCACAGCCAAGAACCATACTAGTTTTATACTGAATTTATTTATAGAATTAATAAATCTTGTTTATCCTGCACTATCTTACATTTTAAGTATCACAGTTCTTTCAACGGACCGTAAATTGTTAAATCCACTTAAAGTTTAAACAACATTTATTGTGTGGTTAGGAACGCCTACAACTTGTCCTCTCCTTCTAGCGCTAATATTGGTCCTGGTTAACCCATCACAGTTTTATGTCATTATTATTATCATTATCGGGCATAGGGCACTGCGACCTCTAACGGGACCACTTTAATTAAAAATTTCTCGGAAAACAAAATCAAAATACAAGTTTATTCCTCAAAAGCGATAATATCCCTTTCAAAGTGCTTCCCATCAATTGCAACGCACTTATGCTAGAGTTTGATCTAGCTCTCCAAATATTTCTGGTACTCTATTTTTGGTATAGGTATCAGAGCCATCTTCGATTTTTCCATTACTTCCTTTCTAGTCATTTTTTCACTCGGAAAACAGAAAAATATAGCAGGGAGTTATATCAGGCTGAACAGGAATTCGATGGCTGTTGGATGGTATTCATTTCGTTTTTGGTAAAAAAATCACTGATTAAATGATGGCATTTCACAATAGATCAGCTCTGGTCGCAGTGCGTAATGGCCTTCTAATAAATGATGGCATTGTGTGACTGTGCGTTTCGTCCTTTAGTTTTTGACGAATTGCTTCAGCTAAACATCTCATAACGCCCAAATAATAGTCCTTATTAACTGTCTACCCTTCTGGCAAAAATTGCTGGCGTAAAATACCGTTAAAATCGGTGAAAACCGTGGCCATCGTTTTATTTTGTGACTCAAAACGACGTGACTATTTTAGCCTTGGCTCATTCGGAGTTCTCTACTCATTCGCCTTATGCCTGGCTTACGTGTCGATCTTAATCACGTCTCGTCGTCAGTAATGATGCGTTTGAAAATATTCGGCTTTTGGAAATCATGTCTTGGGCGATATCAATACCGTCCATTTTTTGCGAGAAATTCACGTGCTTTGGGACAAACTTTGCAGCAACACGGCGCAAACCCAAATCATTAACTACGCTGTCATGAACGGATCCATAAGCAATGTTCAAACCCTCTGTCAGCTCTCTTATGGCTAATTTGCGGCTACTGATAAACTTTTAGTTCATTTTGTTCATCAGTTTTCGATGTCGACGGCCTGCCACTATGTTCGTCATAATCGATGGACTCACGATCTCTTTTGAAGCCTTCATGCCACTTGTAAGCGGCTGTTTTCTTTAGAGCATCATTACTGAGGCAGTGTCCCAACATTTTTAAGATTTTCGCACCATTTATTCTATTTTTAATGCAAAATTTAATACAAACTGGTTTTTGCGTATTCAAATTCTTTTTTCAAAATTAAAAAAAAAATCGAAAACGTGCAGAGGTAGATTTATTCAAAGCGGCTTAACTTTTACAAATGTTAAGCAATGGCTATAAAATTTTGGTAGAAATGTTAACCACAACTTAAGGGGTTATATACCTTGTGGTCCGGTGAAATTAGCGAAAGTTGGGTTTTTTTTAAAGATATGTAGCAATAATTTTATTGTATAAAAGTTTTTATTATTGGATATTACAATGTTTAAAGAAAAAAAAAAGGCTTTGTTTGTGTAAAAATATTTAAAAATGGCGGAGTTATGGCGTTTTCCCCCAAGACCCTTTTTTTGGAAGAGGCTTGCGGTGGACGCGATTCAAGTCCACCAAGCCAACTGAAATCAAAAAATCGAAAAGATTTCATTAGTATAGGGTTATATCTTCTTAGTGAACGATCAATATATTAAATATTTTGATTTTTGTGAAAATAGGAACATGTTTTTAAAAAACTCCACTTCTACAGTCCTAAAATTGGCATTAAAAAATTCATATCTGCAAAATAAAAATTTATACATAAAAAGTTGATCGTTCACTAAGAGGCGACATCAATTACGAACAATTTAAAAAAAAAATTATAAAAATCGGTTGAATACTTTTTTTGCAATCGCGTCCACCGCAAAAGCATTTTTGGAAAAACACGTTTTTGAGATAATCGCGTTTAAAGTTTCAAGCGCCGCATGAGGCCGTACGCTCAGGACGTGACGACGCACAATTTAAAACGCTGTAACTTTCGATCTATTGCTCAGATCTCTATGAAATTTTTGGAAAATGTTCTCAAGGGATTGTACTTTACGATAAAGAAATAAAATTTATTTTGATTTTTTTGAAAAACACAAGGTATATAACCCCTTAACAAAAACGAACTGAACACAAACCAGTTGACTTAAGGGAGAACACCACTGTGACCCCCTGTTTTTTATGCCGTTTTTCAAGAATTTTTTTTGTGGGAAAAAAAAGAGATATTTCAAATTTTTTTGTTTTGTTTTGTTTGTTGTTTATTAAAGATACATAACAAACTTTTTCAAAATTTTCAACCCCGATGGTGGCGCTGGGGAAGCTCCCGCGTCAGGTGCTGTGGCTTCTGCAGTGATCCGCGGCACGCAGCAGAACTGTCTTCAAAGTTGATCTGAAAAAAAATACCGAGTGTTTTCGTTAATAATATGATATTTTGAAGAGAAGTACATAGGGATTTGAAAAAATATGGATTTTTAAAAAATTGGAACGCTTTTCAAATTTAAGGTCGATTTTCGAGCAAAATTTCTCTTCGAAAAAAGGCTATAATTTTTTTTTTTTTTTAGATATCGAAAAAACCCTATGTACTTCTTTAGATAATCTAGTTTTATCGATGCAGTCCAAATTTGAAGTCGATCGGATAAGAATTGCTCGAGTTCTACTGCGTGCCGCACTCAAAAAAGTGGTTTTGAGAAAAACGTGTTCAAAGTTTGAAGTTATGCGATAAATTGCGCTGCACCGCTCCACAAAATATTTAATATCTCCGAAAATAATTATTTTTTCGACCTGGGACAAACGGCATTCTATTCTTAAATGTATTCTAGATTTTTCTAGATGGTTTTCAAAAAATCGATTTTTTGAAGTTGTCACAGTGGTGTTCTCCCTTAAGGGGTTAGGCCACTCTAGGATTTTCAAAATATCGAAATTTTTTTTTTTGCTTAAAAGATGCTTTAAACTCTTTAGAATATAAAACAAAAAGTCCTATGCGTGAAAAAAATGTTTATCTCTAATATTTCGCACTTTTGCGCGAGCGCCTCTGACGTCTCTGAACCGACTATTCAAATTTAAAGCGTGTTTATCTCAAAACGTGATTTTTCAAAACGGCAAGCAGCATAACACAAACAATTTTTAATATTTTCACTTGTAATTGTACAAGGATCTTTAGAACATTATTCCGCACTGAAATACGTACGGATTTTTTTATTAATTAATTAGAAAAATTTTTATAAACAATTAACGGTTCCATTTTAGACGAAAAATTCTACTTTTGACTTCAAACATCTGCAAAATACACAAATTTCAATATTTCTAAAATCCCGTACGTATTTCTACAGCTATACTCACGTCGATTGAGAAGAATGTTTTTAATTTGGTTTAGGTGGACATTTACGTCAGTTGTACTGCTTGCCGTGAAGTGCCTTTTTCGCAGGGCGCGTTCAGAGATTCACTCCAAAGGCGCCATTTTGTAATATTTTTCAATAAAAATATTTGTAATTACACTTAAATACATGCTTAATAATATACTTAAAAAGTTTTTTCCTGGCACCTTTCTTTCAATGTAAAAAAAATCCTTAAAAAACTGCTTTTTTACAGTAGCTAGAGTGGCGTAACCCCTTAAAGTGTCACCGGAGTGGCTGTACCGGAAATGTTTTGATCGAGGTGGTATTGGACTCGGCCATTCATCCTATGTGTTAAGGTTTTTAGTAAATACAATCAGTCCCAATTTCCTCATGCAGAATTTTTTTTTAGAAAAAACTATGCATAGTTGCTATTTAGTAGTTCATCTAGTTCATTCAGTAATAGGTTACAATTTTATAAGCTTTTATTCACTCAGTTATATGTAATATTATTTTAAGAGTTTTGTGTGCTTGAATTGCGTTGATAAAAAAAATGACTTGTAATTTCTAATCAATATGTATATACCCTATGTATATCTGTAGTAAGGATTTAGTATACCTAAGTATTCCACCTCACAAAGTATCACCACCACACCACATACCAGTACCAGTACATTCCATGCATTTGTTGCAACTTTACATTTTATCAACCAATTCATTGCTACATCGTCTCACATCTCTATCCTCCGCAGTGGACTGCCCAACAAGCAACAGCTTTCACCGAATCATCCCTGTCCGCCACATGATGGCAACAGTCCTACTTCACCTGGTGGCGGCGGATCTCCTTATAACGGTTCACAGGCTGGTGGCAGTGGCGGCATTTCGCCGAATTCCAATGCGGGCATTTCACCTAACAAATATCGACGCAGCATATCATTCCCGAATAAGGGCGGCACCTCGCCCACACCCGGCTATTCGCTAGACATGAACGCCGCACAGTCTCATATACCCACACTGTCAGTGGGCAATAGTGGTAGTCAAAGCGCTGGTGCTACTGGCGGCGGTGACGCACCCTACCTCGGTTCTGGCTTCACCCCCGACCGTTTGGTGGGCAATGGCCTTGACATGCGTCCTATCGATCACTGCTTAAACGATATAATGCGCAATATGGGTGCAGTCGGTGCTGGTGGGGACAACAATGTGGCCGCTGCTGCTGTTCTAGCAGAACGTATGCGTAATCAGAAGTTAAGCGAACATCATCTCAGCGAAGCAGATGCTGTGGCTATAGCAAGTGGTAACGGTGCTGGTGCCTATTTGGATGCAAATTTGAAATTGAATTCACCATCGCGGGCGTCACCACATTCGCAGGGTTCAGAGCATATGGCACGGTATTCGAGAAAGGTATTTGTAGGGGGTTTGCCACCAGACATTGATGAGGATGAGATCACCACGTCGTTTCGACGTTTTGGACCCTTGGTTGTTGATTGGCCACACAAAGCTGAATCAAAATCGTATTTCCCGCCAAAGGGATACGCCTTTCTGCTCTTCCAGGATGAAAACAGCGTGCAGCAGTTAATCGATTCGTGCATCACCGACGATGATAAGCTTTACCTATGCGTCTCATCTCCTACTATCAAAGATAAACCGGTACAAATACGACCATGGCGTCTGGCAGATGCTGATTATGTACTCGATGCAACCATGTCATTGGATCCGCGTAAAACCGTTTTCGTTGGCGGTGTACCGCGCCCATTGAAAGCCTTTGAGCTGGCTATGATTATGGATCGGCTATATGGTGGTGTATGTTATGCGGGTATCGACACCGATCCGGAACTAAAGTACCCGAAGGGCGCTGGACGCGTTGCATTCGCCAATCAACAGAGCTACATTGCAGCTATATCGGCGCGATTCGTACAACTGCAACATGGCGATATCGATAAACGTGTGGAGGTGAAACCATATGTGCTCGACGATCAGATGTGCGACGAGTGTGAGGGTCAACGTTGCGGTGGAAAATTCGCACCATTCTTTTGCGCCAACGTTACATGTCTACAATATTATTGCGAGAATTGTTGGGGTGTCATTCATGCGCGCCCCGGACGTGAATATCATAAACCTCTAGTCAAAGAAGGCGCCGACCGGCCACGGGCGGTGCCATTCCGTTGGTGTTAACGGCGGCGTTAATATGGCCAGCGAACAGCCGAGCGAAAGCTACCGACGGCTAATGGCGGATGCGCGTCGATTCAAAACGCGTGGTAAATGGAATGGCAAAGAGTGGCGCAACAGGAGTAAGGATATTGAACGATATCAAATTGGCCATGTGGAATATATGAAAATTGCGATTGAAACAGAATGAAAAAGAGAGAGGTAGCTGTTGTGTGGGGAAAAGGCTGGCAGGCATGGCAAGATTTCAAAAGTAGATGCATCTAATATTTTCTGCTTACAGAACAAATCGAACTGAAGCTGTTAAGTTAAATGCATTGAATTTTTGTTTTTGTTTACGGAAGCCCAAACCACATTTTGTGCATATGCAAAGAAAAAATAAGAAAAAGAAAAAAAAAACAACAAAACAAGAACACACACATATACAAAACTACAAGTACACAAAGAGCAAAAGATGTATGTTAAATTTTGCAATAACAGAAAAAGCAAAGGATACCAAAAACGGTTTGAAAACTAAGCGCATTCACAAGTTTAATCAGAACAAAAGCGTGTATATGTAGTAGTGTTAGGTTATATGAATGGAGGCAAAAGGAAATTTTAGAAAAATTTTATTACACAAATACCTACTTAACTAGAACAGATATATATACTAAAATACTTAGGATGGGCTTATACTCAGATATGTACATACCGATGTGTGTGTGTGTGACAAATATAAAATGCATATATACATATATAGATATGTTTAAAAGTAGCGGGCCTATGAAATGAATTAAAGCGAATAAAAATAGTTTAGTGAACAAAAACAAAAGCAAGAACGAAATACTTGAACAATTTTATAGCGTTTTCTTACTTATGAAAATATCGACTAGTGATTGCTTCAAAATTAATAGGAACTTAAAGCTATAGCAAATTACCCATAAACACACAAAATCTACAGTTTCAGAAGCAGATTTTCTACAGCTAAAGTTCGAACATGTTATTACTCTATGAATACTAGCTAGCCAAAATCAATTGAGTAAAAGACACAACACAAGCACAGACACTAATGCCAATACACGGTTCATATTTAGAAATATGGAAGTGAATGCCTTCCAATGTCAAGCGCAATACCGCCAGATTAGTTTACTGCTTTCAAGCTCCAATGGGAGCTACTATGTTTAACATCCATACATACATGTGCGTGGTGTGTATGTGTGCGTGCATATTTGTAGGCCCCTCTATTAGCATATCGGATGTGTAATGAATTTTGAGTTCATGTTTAGTTATTTTTGTTTTTGCATATTTGTATGCATATACATATAAAAAATGTACATACATACATTTGTATATGAAATTTTCTTTCGATATGTCGAAAATTCGAAAAAGGATAAATGGTTTTCAAATCAGCGCAGTATTTTTTTAATTTTATTTTTATTGTCATGATTATTATATAAACTAATATTAGTTATAACGGTTTTTAATGTTTTTTTTTTGCTATGCTAATATAAATGCCAAATGCCTTGCATATTGTTATTTATATTCACATGCTATTCTTAATGGAATTTAGTTGTAGTCTGAATTGTAAACATTTTTAATGGTGTTTTGTTGTACAATAGTGAAACGTATTTTTGAAAAAGGCAAAAATTATTTAAAATAATTAGCGCACATTAAATGGAGTTCCACTGGTGAAATATTGAGAAATGGTACTAAATAATTTTTTTATTAGTTTTTAATTTCTAGTAGACACATTAGTAGTGATAATGAATCCTCGCAAGCTAGAAAAACCTATTAGTGTATAGAGAAGCCAATTGTATGCCAAAAAGTATGGAGAATGTGAGCGTAAAATTCTAATGAAGTAAATGAAAATGAAAATGGAGAAAACTAAAGGAAATTAGAGCGGAAGAAATGTATGCTTGTCTGAGTCTACTGGGCTGACAAAATTCAATATTGAATAGAGAGGCTACCAAAGATGTGAACAGAAAAGTGCGATACATAATTTTGCTCATTCATTAATAAAATATAGCGCATATATTATGTAAAAAAAGTTATAAGCACTCAACACATGAAGGCTGAGCCCTCATGAATCGCTCTATGAAAAGAGGCAGCTACACCAACTGAACCAACCTAAAACCAGTAGACTTTCGCAATCATGACTTATTTCAAATACTTTTTATAGATATTTTTAACAGCTCTGCTCGCCGCGCACACGATTGTATAAAGAACTAAAATCTTTTCAAAAGTAATTTACTTCATTTAGCATTTAGAGTAGTGTTGAACGATCGTCATCATCACCGATGAATGTTGCAAGTTAATTTAAAATACCTCAGCAAAAATGTGTTTTTTCGCAAAAAATTGAAATACCACCAAAGTCGTAGGTGAATTTTTGTTGGCTTTTCGTCTTGAAAAGTCAACAAAAATTGAAAGACAACTAACGTGTGTCAACTTGTTAACTAATATAAAAATGCTAATAATAATAATAATAAAATATGTTTAGTAGAAATTTCCTACGCATCCTTTTCTGCACACACTTATACCTTTTTCCTAATTTAGATAATAATGTTTTTTTTTTGTTCCTTTTTAATATAGGTATATATATTATTTTATGCTAATACTTAAAAAAAAGAAATTTTTTTATTACACTTTTGTATGTTTTACTCGTATTTGTATATAATTTTATTTGTTTTTTCATACATACTTTTCTATGACCGAATAATTGTTATTGTTTTTGTGTTTGTATGCATTTTATTCTTGTATGTATGTAACTATGTATTGGTGATAGCTGAATTTTTGTTACAATTTTTATTTGTTTTTTTTTTTTATTAAAAATATTGACTGATAAATTTTTGTTGTGTGAATTGGCGCGCCACATGCACACACACATGCGTATGCATATAGAAATATGTATAAATATTTGCGCAATTTATTATAGATTGTAGTTTTTGTTTTTGTTTTCTGCTAATCGAGAATTGTCACTTAATTTTTCTAGTTTTATATGACCTTAAATCATTTTTTTAGTGACAGAAAAAAGCCTTCGATAGCACACGAAATTTCGTGAGTTGTTTTCAGGTTAGACTTGGGATATTTGCCTTGGATACAGCCAAATGCATGAGCAATTCGCAATTACTCGATATGACACCCAACTTGACTTGAAATCGGTGCAGAATTTACGTTGAAAACAAATCGCCAAGTGGCACACAGTTGAACTTCTTTAGAATTACTTCAGTAACTGAGACAATCGTTGCAGTTTGCGAAGTACTAGTAACATCTTTCAAAAATGACCCTGTACATAGATGTATATTTTTTAGCACTGGAAGAAGCTTAACAAAAATAACCTTAACAAAATAGGAGACCTAAATAAAATATAATTACTTTTTTTTTCAGGATAAATTCTGTTTAAAGATTCAAAAACAAAGGTTCTTGTTTTTTTGTTTTGTTTTTTTAATTATTTTAGAAATGCTTGCTCGTTTTTCAACTGTTTTCCTTCCAGTTTCAAATAGGCAGTGCAGAGCAGGTTATAATTTATACTAAATGAGCGCTCTTTTAGACCACACAACAACAAAATGTAACATGTAGCAAGAAATAAACAATACCAAAATACATACATACATATGCAAAGGATGTTGCAATACATACACATACATGTTCACATACATAGTGAATTCAATTAAAATATGAGACAAAAACAATTGTAAAATTACATATAATCTAATAATTTCTGGAGTAAAACCATTTTTTATATAGAAGATTTGTAACATTTTTATTAAATATTAAATAAAAAATACTTTAATGGGGAATTAAAGTAAAAATGCGCATGCAATAAACTCTTTCTAAGCTTAGGCAAGTCTAATGGTATAAAAACAATTAATAAAATATGTATATTAAATTATTATGAAATGTGCAATATTATACTAATATTAATAAAACCAAAGTAGATCGGAGTGGACTTTGCCTATAAGCATATAAGCTTCCATACATATGTACATATACACATACATACATAGCTATTTACTTGATTCGGATATACCATATCCGATCGTCAGCAGGAAATTAGAAAGCAGTGTCAGCAGCAAAATCGAAGAGGCAGAAATAAAGTATGTAAATAGCGGATGTGTAGAAATAAACCAAATTTCTAGGTTAAATGAAAATAAAAATGTCAAGCAGCAGGCTAGCCGTTATAGTGGTTAGTGACTGTCATTCGTGTCTCGATATAATTGATTTTAAATCATAAATATTTGTGAAAAAATATTTTGGTTTCTTTAATTATAGATTTTTGGTAGAACTTTGGCGTTGAGCCCTTGTTTGCCAGTAATTTTGCTAAAAAAATACTTAGCCACATTTTTCACAAATATTTATAGCTTAAAAAACATTCTTGTTGAAGCAGACTGCACGGACTAGTCGCAGTAGTGGCTAATAGTGACTAGTTATAATTGCGCGAATAAAGCTGACTACATAAACACGCATACAACTACATGTATGTGTATATAAAAAATTCATGATTTCCACTTAATTTGTGCAATACTTAGTTGTATTGTGTGCAGTACGAGTACTTGTGAGTGCTATATATCAGCATATACTTATACATACAAACATAATATTTGTATTAAGTAAAATGTAAAAAATTATTTAGAAAAATTCTAATAAACTATCTAAGAAGAATTGGGATGAAATAAGTGAAAATAAGCTAAATTGAAAACTACGTATCGTGCAAGACAATTGAAAGCAGCTGCAGCAGCCAGTGTTTCATGCTAGAACGCTGACTCAATTACATGAAAATGTATGTAAATGTGTGTGGAAATAAGAAAATTATGCGAAATTGTATCATCACATTAGTTAAATCTTTTTAGACAAATTTTTGCTATTGCTTTACTGAATAAATAAAATTAATACAAAACTATAGACTAAAAAATAAAAATAAAATAATAATAATAATGTAACGAAAAATGGCGAAAATAATTTAAACATGAAGGAAACAAAAAACAAAAAACAAAACAAAATGAAGAAAATTAATTAATGACTTGTATCATGTATAACTAAATCGATAGACATTTTCTAGGATTTTTATTGTTATTGTATATTGCATATGTTTTTTTGTATTGTTCAAATATCAAGGTACATACATACATACATGCATATAAATATATATAAAAGGAAATTTTCTCGAGTTTTATATGTATATATGTACATACATACAAACATACATGCATATGTCCAAAATACACACTGCAAATGATGTAACATACATACGTACATATGTATTATGTATAGAGGTCATTAGTTTTTCATAAAGAATCACAACAGTGAAAGCAAATTTAGTTGCCGCTGAACGCGTGTATAACACTACAAACATTGGGATGTGAGAGGAAAATGTGCTTTGGAAAAGCTACTAATGTTGTAGAACTTTCCAATTCCAATATTGTGCACACCTTTGTCCGCTCAGCGTAAATTGAAAAATTTTGTTCTTTTCAAAGGAAAAGGCTAATTTTTGAAATAATGTATGTGAAATACATATATACACACATACATATATATATAATATAAAATCGTAGTAAATTCAAGTTGTTTTTTATAGATTTTTATACTTTTTTATACTTTACTGTTTATTAAAGAAAACAAAAACTTAAGAACCAAATAAAAATGTATGCAAAAAGTGGTAGCGATGAGAAGCAAACATTAAACAAAATGCGCAGCAGTTAATAGAAATTTATTATAACCACAAGAATTTGTAATTTATACAATTAAGCCGAACAATAAAAGAAATATTAATACACAATCAATAGTCAGAAGTAAAATCGACCCTTTCTGAATAATTAATAGTTCGCCATTGTTTTATTAATTAGACTAAAAAATCTAACGCTTACTCTAAGTGGTAACTATTTGCAATATACACACATTAATATATAGTAGTTGTCAAGTACTTTTACATAAAATTTCGCCTAGTTTTATATGCCCTATTTCGAGCTGCGTCCGATATCTCGCAAAAGTATTTGGAACTCTATTTTTGACATCTCCTCTTATGCTGCTGACTTGAAAGTTAGCTGTAATTTAAACAATCAAAAAATATTTGTTTTCATAAATATTCGAAAGACATATTTAGGCGAAAGTTAAAAAAAATAAATAAAAAATTATTTCGCCAGTTTCAAACGGAAAACTTTTCGTATTCGATGCTCAATAGATGCAGAAACCCGTGATCTTCGAAAATGTGGTTTTACTTCGAAAATCGAAAACGATGTTTCTCTTTACAGAAATGTTTTAACCAAGACACTTAAACTTAAAGTCTCCTCTTTTACTTTCTCGAACTTAAACTTTCAATTTATTATATAAGGGCATTTTCACATAGCTTTTTATAATTGATTAATTCAATACACTTTTGTATCAAAGGTTTTGCCGAATTTTTGCTATAATAAATTAAAAATCAAAACATATGTAAATCAGTCTGAAATGTAAAAATAATTAGCAGTTGCTTGTGCTGTGGGTGCATTCCACAAGCGCTCTAATGCGTCATGTTTGATGCGATTAAAATCTCACTGCGGTTGCGCATAAAAATAATAATAATAATCGCTGAAGGTTAAAAAATGCCCAAAATGGATTTCACCCATTACTTTGGAAAAGTAAACATGTTTTCTAGTCAGATATCTTTTAAGGAAACACAAAACGAAATCTTTGAGTCTTCTTTCAATAAAATAGGGAATCCGAAAACTTTTGTGAGGCACTATCAGTTTAAAGTGGCGAACGAAATAAAAGGTTTGTTATATTTTAAATTTCTGCTTTCATTTCAATGCTAGTGCCTAGGGTATTTTTTGCTTTTTACGAATATGTGCAATATTTAATTAATAAAATCCCTTGAAGACCGAGATGTACTTTTTTGAATATGCAAATCTATAATAATATCATGGCTCATAAGTAGTCAACTGGCTAAAATAAAAATGAAAAACACAAATAAATAAAGAATAAAATAACATTAGGTTAGTCCTTTTTTATAGAAATTTTTTATATTCGAAATTTTTTATCTTCACTTTATTATTATTGTATGTATAAAGTACATATCTGTTGTATCACATATGTAGAGCTCTTAGTTTATAGTTGTAGTTCGCTAATAGACATAATGTTTTCATATTTTTCCTATTTACACGTATATTCACGTTATTAATTAATTAAATTAGTTAATTTTTGTTTTGTTTGTTGAGAGTATATACATTTTGCTTATTTTTAAAAATATTAGATTTTTATTAAATTGTCATCACTGTTAAATTGTAATTATCATTTGTATTTGAAATTTTTTTTATAATGAACATTAAATGTCTTGTATTATATTTTTGAACAAAAAATTAAAAAAAAAATAAGTAAAAGATTACCAAATGGAAGCGCGTTTTATTTCATGGGCGATGAAACTTACCTGAGTGAAATGTACACTAGTGGCAGAAACTAAATCGTCTAATATATATAATTCTGCAAAAAATATGTCAAAGCAGCAGTCGTACATTTGTCTTAAAACAAGAAAAATTTGTTTATAACTAAAGACCAAATAAAAAAAATGCTCTCATAAGTGGACTAGGTGTGATTATGTACTGAATTTTCAATAAAATTTTATTTAAAATTTGCTTTTCTGTTTGAATATTTGGATAGTATAAGTAAAGGGTACTTCAAAAGGCGCGCCTAGATGTTGCTCTAAAATAAAACATGTACAAATTTAAATTCCTTCATGTTTCACTATTTTTATTCAAAATAACGGCTCTTAACAATTATATGTTACAAAGTTTAAATGCCCAGCATGAACACGGCTACAGGTAAAATCCGCCGCAATGTCGATTCATGTTGAAAATTGTTGGACGTCCTATGCTCCAATAGGAGTTAAAAGAAACAAATAAAAAGAAATAATATAATTGTTGAAAACGTCGAGATATTGACACAATTTAAGAGCCAAAATATGAACCGTCGATCTTTTGTGGGGGTCGTCTTCAGAGTAATTTCGAAATAAATATTTTTTTTTTTATTGACAAAAATGTCTATAACAAAACTCGGCTAGAAAATTTTACCATCCAAAAACAAATTGGAACTAATCGGAATCAGTTAGGAACCATTTGCTTTTTGGGTGGTGAAAAAAAAACATGATGCCTCTAAACTTTGAGTAATTTTGCCCAAACTTGATACAAATGATAAACCCAAGAAAAGAAATACGACGCAAGTAATATTACGAGAAATGTGCAATGCCACACCGTCTTTCCTCCTAATGTTACAATTTATAAATCGAGAAGAAGATGAGATATTTTTGCCAAACTCGTCAAGGATATTTTCCTTGATATAGGGTAAGTGCCTATTGAAAAGTGGCGTAATGGGTTAAGCAATAATGTTTCCAATTCTTATCGTCTATGAGTTTTTTTGATTCCAAATAAATATTAGTTTTACCAAAATGTGCGCGGGTATATGAAATTCGGTCCGGACCTTCATACTTAAAATTATTATCATTAGTTTTTATACTTTACGTTTATACTATACGTTCAACTGAAGTGTTGTTGCCAAAATAAAAATTATACATGAATGGGATTTTCAGTCATTTTCGACTTAAACTATCCTTCTGCGAAATGTACTGGAAATACATACAATTCATCGGAAATAATAAATTTTTTAATTCTAATTGGCAAAAAAAAAACAACAAACAAAAAACATCGGCCAAACGGTTGCTTACAAAACATATTTTACGTTCATTTATTCATTTGGCTAAATGGTAGTGTGAAAAATAAAAAAAATATCCCCTTCAATTTCTTCAAATTCTCTGAACGCTTTTGAATCTGAGAATAAGTGGAAAGACAATATGAGGCGAGGCTACTAGATGCTTACTTGGACTTATTAATAGGGCCTAACCTATATTTCACCTAAACTGACCTACACGTAATCCAACCTAATTTTTCGAAGCAATTATGAAGCAGACATTTTCAAGCTAAGTAACCGTTATCTAATGGGCAATTAGAGGGTATACAAATTTTGGGACATTCTAGTTACGTGAATAAGAGAGTTTAAATATCCAATGAGAGTTTTACCCAAAAAATAAATGCCGAATCGTAAGACTAATCGATTTAATATTGTTTTTCTTAAATGCTTGCAATATAATTATTGTGCTACTGCTTATTTTATTTTATTTATTTGTATCTATGTATGTGTTACATTTTAAAATTTTTGCGATGGTCAGAAATGAAATATGGGTTTGTGAATTTTGTATTCATCATCACCATTCGCACTACAGTCTTGCGAAGCCCAATTTATATTATTATTATCATATTTTGAACTGTAATGGTATTCATAATAGCAATTTTTTAATATGTAAATACAGTGAATCCTCGATATAACGCAAATCTCTATATAGAAATTCCTTAAAAACCGTTTTTCATAAACAAACTTTACACGGATATATAATATAAAAATGGTACTTTCTTTAGTAATTCAAGCCTATACCCATACCATACATATACATATGGTGCTAAATGTTTATATATATAAAATGGTTTTTTCTATACTTTAAAATTATGAATTTAGAATAAATAGAACACAAAACGTCAATAAAGTACCGTTATAACACTAGAATCAAACGTAAGTTGACTGTGAAGAAAGCACGGCGCACTACCTCTTCACATGGTTTACAATCGCCGAAGCAGCACATTTCCTGGGTCTACCATTAAATGGCCAGGAAAAACACCTAGTCGGTTGAGCGCCGATATATGTAGGTAGGGCCTAATAAGGCTACTAAAATAGCAAAAAATGCCCACTTAGCAATCTCAGCATAACAAATTATGAATTCTTTTCACGATTTTAATTACATTTTTTTAATTTCTTTAGGTTTCTGCAGATTTTCTCTTACCTCAGCTTTACAAAACTATCGACATAACGAACTGTAATTTTGCACATGCGATGCAACTTCGTAATATCGAGGACTTACTGTATAATTCTATTGAGTTTCATAGAAAAGAGAATTTTAAGTGGGGTTTTGTGCACAACTGCTGATATTTCTGCCACTAGTGTACAATAGGAAAGGGGTTTTCTTTGTATTACGTGCGTTTAAAATTGCTATGTAAGCATCCACTTTTAGAATATTTTTTTAATATTAATTTTGTTCCCTTCAGTTGAAATAGTTACATAAGTTCTTACTCTCTCATTACATACTCGCTAAAATTATGTTTTTGTTTTTGAAAATCTATACTTAAAAACTAAGCTAACTCTAAGTTGTTCTACTGAAAATTTTCAATGATAAAAATACTATAAAATTGCCTTAATAAACAAGAACTCTACGTACATACATATATATATATATATATACATATGTGTACATAATCAAATTTATGTAGAAAGAAATCTAAATAAATGAATATCTCGTTCGACTTACTAACAACATACACACTTGCAAAAATATTCATTCGTGTTAAAAATGGTAGTAGTTGTTTTTATACTTTCAATACTTGGAACAGAAAAAAGAAAAATAACCTAAAGCAAACCAAATGATATGCGAATAAACTTTTTGAGCTGTAATTTACTTACATATGTACATACATACATACATACAGACATACCTAAAACCGAAAACTGAAAATTTGTAGAAAGTAATAGTAATAACTCTAAAAGTTAATCTCGATTATCTTCCTGTTTAAAGAGCAAATTCAAAAATTACTACACTACACATTCAAGCAAAAACAAAAAACAAAAAAAAAATCACAAACGTAAAAATAGTAGGCTGTCCACAATTTATCATCTAAAATTTTTAAACAATACCTATTTAATACTACTTTTTCTACAAAATGTAACAAAACTCCGCGTTCTAAAATTCTGAAAATGTATTAATCCAAGCTAAATAAAGTAATAAATAAGACTACTGCTTCTAACGAGTAAGATAGTATATTTAATACAAAACCAAAAAGTGGCATTTCAAAAATCGATATTTGAAAAACCCTTACAAACAGGAAACTATTAAGAAAAATAATAGTAAAAACACTTATATTGACAGTTAAATCCTAATAAAATATGATAACCATTAAATATTAAAGAAAAATTAGTACAATTTCTCCTTCTTGGCTGTAGCGCAAAAACAAGAAAAATTAATAAAAAAAAAACTAAACGGAAATAAAGCAGAAAAGGAGAAACCTAAAATGCCCGAGTCACGTTAACCTTAACAAAAATTGTAATAAATTACCCCAAAAAAGAAAAAATGAAAACAAACTTTCAGATTGAAAGTTTAACCAACCTTAAACACGTGCAATACCAACAACTAAAATTAATACAACTAATACATACACATAATATAAACTACAAGTAATATACATATACTCGTATATTGGACGAATAGATAACTTCGAATTTGCCTTAAATTGTTTAATTTTATCCAAGCACTTACTTACGTATTAATAAAGATAAATATAATAGGAAATAAATACATACATAAATGTTTGTAGCCAAATTTTTAAAATTTATATAAATTTTCTTTCAATATTGTTGTGCGCCTGTTTTATGTAGATACTATCGTTTTCGACTTTGCAGTTTATGGTAGTATTACATGCCATATTTACGAACGAGTGTTATTGTCTTCCATACATTTCATAAAGTGGATGCTTCAAAATCTGCTTCATATCGTATTTTCAGGGTAAGATTTTTTGTAAACTATATTGCCTTGCACCTACTTAAAATATTAACGTCATAAACCATGTAAGAGGAGCATAATGCATATGCTAGCACAACTCGGCCGCCTTCCGCCGTGACTCAATCAATATGAAATGAATAGGGAAGTAAATAAATGTATGAACCCCACACCCTATTGTAAGAGCACCACGTGATTTTTCTCTGATATTTGAGTTATACATTTGGGACTTGTTGAATATCAACGTAGATTGAACAATCCCTGCACTTTTGCTGTTTCTAACAACCGAGCTGGCGGTCGCTCTGTTAGACTAACGAACGCGCTTTTTGGCGGCTTCCAAGAAGATGAGGCATCGGTAGATCATGTTAATACAACATACTATACATAACTCTTCATATGTTCTATACGAGAAGTGACTATTAAGTAACGAGACTGATGCTGTACTATATTTTATTGTTGAGTTTTTAAATATTTGCCTATTATCAATGGGCTAAAATGTTGTTCCTTTAAAACTTAAGAGTAGTTATAAATCGCACTTAGCAAGATTCAGCGAATAAGGATGATGGTATAGCAGTGAAATACCGCATTTAGATAGGAATTTCTAGCTTCTGGCTCCCAACAATTCGCAGCTTTTCTTGTTCTTGGAACAGAATGTGGTGGAGCCAACATCAGAACTTTAATCGGCTCTCAGCTCTGGCGTAACCGGAGCTATGGTCGTTGCCGTCTGAGAGGACTCTACTCTACTGTCAAATCCCCGGTGACGTGGTAGCCGAAGTTTCTCTCACAATATTGCTTCGGATGGCCAAACCTGGTAATCTGTCATCCTTGATTTCTTATTCTTTCAAGAAGTGCAGCAAGAATGTGAAAATTTTGATGTTGACTAATAGTTTGATCTTTAGGTACCCAGTAAAGGTATCAGAATATTAATTTTTTTGATTTTATAAGTACTTGCGTAGAAGGGCGACACGGCCGTGACTAATCTTCAATGTCTTTTCAGCCATTCTGAAAACGCTTAAACCACTTACAGGCGATGAATATCTGTTATCATATAATTTTTCTATTACATTATATCTTACAGTTTCGGTTTTGTATATTTTTCTGGTGAAGGAACAAAAGCTTTGGTCCGATCTGTTTACAGAAGCGAGAGGTATTGCATACTAAAGTGAAGTGAATTTAACACTTGTCTTTAATAACTGAGCCACTTTGAAGTTAATAAAGGTACGCCGCGAAGTAGCGTGAAGCAGTCAGCTTAAGATATCCAGAACGATACCTATATCAGTAAATATTTTTTATAATGACCGTCGGAAAATTAATGCCAAGAGAATAGAGAAATTTAAAAAGATAAAGTTAACAATCGTCTTCTAAATAACGAATAAACGATCACGCAATAAAAATCGCTTCCGATCACAACTCTGCATTTTACCTGCGGCTATTGACAAATATTTGCAAGATATGCCAGTGACGCTGCTCTACCCCTATGCCATTGCAAAGCTCACACAGCTCACTATTCCATGACCTGCTGCATTCGATGCAAAGATCTAAATATCTCCTGGAAAATTTTTCTCTCGAACACTACAAGGATTGACTAATCCGATGACTAACAAAGTGTCTTTTGTTCGTCGATTGAGGAATCAGTTCAATGTAGCGCTTATTGGTAAGAGTAATTCTTGTTGAGCTTTCTAGGGAGAAATTGTTGCATTTGTTAATGTTGGCTCCCGGCTAGCCGAAATACTCTACCGCATCAAAAGTATGACTGCAGCCTTCGGCTCTTTTTTAAGATTTGGCATGTTGTAATAGATTTACCAGAAGCAAGGATGTAAGGTGAGGCGGCCGCCGTAGCCGAATAGTTGGTTCGTGACTGCCATTCAGGAGCGCATAGGTTCGAGTCTCCGTGCGTGAAAAACCAAAATGATAGAAACATTTTTTTCTAATAGCGGTCGCCCCTAGGCAGGCAATGGCAAACCCCCGAGTGTATTTCTGCCATAAAAATGCTCCTCATAAAAACCACTTGCCGTTTGGAGCCGGCTTAAAACTGTAGGTCCCTCCATCTAGGGAAAAATATCAAGACGCACACCACAAATTTGAGGAGGAGCTCGGTCAAACACCCAAAAAGGGTTTAAGCGCCATTTATATAAATATATCTATTATGATACTTCTGTGACCAACGTCAGGAAGACCTTTTTCAAGTAAGATCTGCATTTCTAATGCACTTCTGGCTAGGTCCTTTGCTCCATTGTTTCCAACAATTTATTCTATTTTACAAGATAGAGAATTAATCCTTCGAATGCCCCCGAGAATAAGAATTTCTTACAGGAATTTTCTAATTTTAAAACCGTTTGTAAGCCGCCGAATAATGTTTTGGTATTTTTTATTTTGTCTTCTTTAAAATTCTACACATTGCGCCCGAATAATCGCATCGTGATTTTGTTAGCTGTCAGCCATTCATCGTACGTCGTACGTATAAGTATCATACTTTCAATAATTTCTTCAGCAGCAAGGTTGGAGTATATTTATGAAGTAGCTCATAATTATATTAAGAATTGCAGACAGATGCTAGACGAATACAATGACAATTACAGCGCGTGATTTTTACCATTTTACAAACCACTGATCGCACGTGATGGATCTTCCGGAGTATTTCTAAGGGTAGTAGAGCTTCATACACTTCACGGTACAAGTTTCGAGTGGATTCAATTTACATACTTACGGGCAGCGAGGTTTTGCAATGCGTGGTTACGACAAATATACTTATTTTTATATAGAGTTTTGACATTTGCGTAGCCTCTTCTGAATTGAAACAATAAAGTCAGTGCTCGTGGTTATTTTAGTTATATAATAGACATACACATTTATTTTAAAGTAGTGAAAATATATTCAGCAGGCTAACTATCGCGTACTCATACTGGTTTTATATCCCATTTAATCAGTCGGTCTTTGCAAAATTTAATTTACTTTGCTTACGCAGGGCATCTCACGATGGTTTTTTCGCAGTTTTAAGTGGGTAAGATATGCAAATTCTCTCTCACCCTTACATCGTAATTCGAAAAACATTCGCACGAGCTTTGGCCTTGAATCCATTCAAAGACACTGAAAATGTTGTAAGAATTGTAAATAACTTTCTAACTTCGGAATATCGGAATACGGCAAGAGTTTAAACAGATGTGCGTGAAAGAATATCATAAAAAAATTCAAACGAAGCAAAGCTGTTAATATTTATCCAAATGAATAATCTACAGCCCTAGTCAAAATTATTTACACAAAGCTAATATTTTCAAATCTTTTCTTAAAATTTCAAATTTGGTCGGTGTTAAGGGGGGAAGCTGGTCTAGAATTTTGAAAAAATCGAAAAATTTTTTTTTGTCTTAAAAGGTGCTTTAGGGTCTTAGAAATAATATACCAAATGAGGGATGCCAGCAAAAATGTCTAAATGCCCAAATTTTTCATTCGACGGCAGTGCCTCGCAGGTATGCCCCGAACGCTATTTACAACTTTAAACGCATTTTTCTCGAAATCACTTTTTTTAAACTGGCCGAAGACATAACTCGAACAAATCTTTACCGATTCTTACGAAATTTTGACAATACATTCGAAATACCTTTCTCCGGAGACGTACATAGGATTTTTTATTTATATTACATAGTTTTTTTTTTAATCAACAATTTTATATCGTTCTTTATAGTGAAAATTGTAACTTTTTGTTCAAACGTGCACCATTTCGCGAAAAAACAAAATACCGAAAAAATCCTACGTACGTCTCTTTCTGTTGTTATATACAAACTAAAAAAATTTTATTTTTTGATCCAGGACAAAAATTAAGGAGTTTACGTCTTCGGCAATGGACCCACTAGAAAAAAAGGCGCCTTAGGAGAAATGCTGGACAGCGGCCATTTTGAAATTAATTCAGACGAAAAATTTTGTATTTGTACCATGAAAGCTATATTATTAAACCTATTTCACAGATTTTCGATTGATTCCTTTGTTGAGTCAAAATAAATTCATAAAATATGCCCATTTTTTGCGCTCTAGACCAGCTTCCCCCCTTAAGAAACTTTTTTCAAAAATGTTATTTTTTTATTATGGAGTTTTGAAAATATAAACATAAATTAACACAATATTAGCTTTGTTTTTATGATATTTTAAGCGCTTACATACATACAGTTGTGTGGACCTAATTAGTAACGCATATTTTGCTTTTTAACTTTTATTCGTTTTTTCTTAAAATGTAGTTCATTCCTCAGCAAGTGCCATATAAATCAAAGTTTCAAACTTTGTAGAAAATTTATGAAAATTCGATTAATCTATATATTAATACGGAGAGCAAAATTTTGTCGTTCCTTTGATTAGTATTTATGCTTTTTTAAACAAAATTATTTTTTTTTCCGTAATACAAGAAATTAATTGTTTCCAATGCATGAATAAAAAAAATTATGATATTTGAAATACAGTAGGTTCTGTTTTTATGCGGCTTTTTTTTATGCGGTTTTGAAATAGTGCGGTTTTTTTTTTAATTACAAAATGCATGTCGACCTATCGGGAATTGTACATATAAACAAGATTCTAAGCCAGCTAAGCAAAAACTCATCACAGATTACATCAGAAATGCTAACCCTACAAGTATGGAACCGCCTGCATAACTATCTAGATCAGACGTGTACATTTCTTCAAGTGACGAAAGTGATTTTACGCCAAATCCTAAACGAACGCGCAACATGTGGGTATTGTCTGATTTTATTTCTGACTTAAATTTATTTTTCGATTCTGACGTTTCTTAAATAAAGATATAATTTTCAAAAATACAATATTTTGTTTATGCTTTATTTATTTATTTCAGATTCATGCGGTCTATGGAACGTATCTATAGTTATAATATGGGACTAGTGCCCTTTCTTATGCGATTTTATTACATTATTTCAGATTTATGCGGTTTTAGCACTTTTGAAACGTATCTATAGTTTTACTATAGAACTGGTAGCTTTTTTTATGCTGTTTTTTTTTTATGCTGTTTGTTGCGGAACGTATCTACCGCATAAAAATAGAACCTACTGTACACAAACATAGAATCGCTTAATACAGGTAAAATGGGATATTTTTCACATCTAATTTTACTACAACTATTCACATACCTTATACTCAAATATGAACGAGACGTTATCAATAAAACGGTCCGCGGATGACATATGGTAAAAATATTGTAATTTTTTTGTTTTTTGGTAGAACTGTTTACATGGCAAATTTCAGCGTGATATGTCACATAGACACAAGACGTGATGTGTGAGCTGGTGCATTATCGTGATGCAAGAACCATGACTTGTTGTCCCACAATTCCTTCCTTTTAAGACGAATGTTCTCGCGCAAACGCTTTAAAACGTCTAAATAATATTCAGCGTTAACCGATCGGCCTTGCGGAAGGAACTCCGAGTGCACCACACCTTCGTAATCGAAAAAAAACAGTCAGCATAACCTTAATTTTTGAGCGACTTTGGCGTGGTTTTTTGGGTTGATGTACGGCCCTCTTTGAACGATTTGTACCACTGGAAAACACGTGCACGCGATAGAGCAGAGTCCCCATAGGTTGTCTGCAACATTTTTAAGGCGTCTGAAGCCGAAATTTTGTTGGAATAACAAAATTTCAAACAAATTCTTTGTTCAACTTGAATTTCCATCGTTAAATTCGAAGAACACACTCGAGCTTGACTTGTTTACAGTAGCACAGAAAACAAACTATGTGACATATCACGCTGAAATTTGCCATGTAAGCTTATAACAGTCCTACCAAAAAATAAAAAAATTATTTTTGCCATATGTCATCCGCGGACCGTTTTGCTGATAACGTCTCGTTCATATTTGAGCAGAAGTTACCTATATCATGTTCAAAGTTTCAACATAAGCTATCCATTTATATATGTTTCAACTTTTTTCTATGACTATAAATACCTACTAAAAAAAGTTACGGCTAAATTTTGCTCTCCGTATTTATATAACGTCGAAATTTCGACGTATGGGCGATCCTAGTATTCATTAAAATTAAAAAATTTTTAATCAGAGTTCTTAGAACAATTTCTGGTATGTAGTTTTTTAGATTTTTGATAGTATCAGCAAGTGCAGTCAACAAACATTACAGTACAGATATATACATGTATCCATACATATGTATATATATATATTTGTCGCTTACATTCTTTATTGCGTGTTTGGCCGAGCTCATCCTCCTATTTGTGGTGTGAGTCTTGATGTTGCTCCACAAATGGAGGGACCTACAGTTTTAAGCCGACTCCGAAGGAAAATGGTTTTTTATGAGAAGCTTTCTTATGACAGAAATACAACAAAAACTTGCCAGTGGCAGTTTTTTCTATTATATGGTGTCTTCTGCACGGACATTCGAACCTGTGCACCTCCGAATGGTAGTTGCCCACCAACCCATTCGTCTACGGCGAGATAGATAAATTGCGGAAATTTACTTTAAAAAAGAAAATCTCTTCGTGAAGTTCATAGAGCACTTTGTCCAGTTTCCGATGCAATTTTACTCTTTTCGATTCAAAGCCATCAACAAGACAAAGAAATGAAAGAAAAGCATTATGCTGCTGTAGCGCGAAATGTTGAAGAAGACGCCGAAATGTCGGGTTGTCGTCGTTATCAACTTTTTGGCTTTTGTCCTTCGGCTACGTGGAAAATTTGACGTAAAATACATCTTGTACCAGAACTGAAGCCGAATGACTATTGTTTGTGTTGTATTTTTGCTGGTTGGACTTATTTGAAAATGGCCGAGCATGAGCATTTTTTATCGAAGCATTGTGTCTGGTGATGAAGCTCATTTCCGGTTGAATTTTTACGTCAATAAGCAAAATTGCCGCATGTGGAGCGAAGGCAATCCTCAACCAATCTTTTGAAATGAGGAAGAAGCGGTCGTTATGGGGAATAGCGAGCGCTATCGAGTCATGTTGGCTGAATTTTCCATAAATAAATTAGCTAAACATCGATGGTATTTGGTTTCAACAAGACGGCGCAATTTGTCACACAGTGCGCATAATAATCGATTTATTGGACTGATCGCCTTACCCATCTTGTAACACGTAGCCGCGGCGGAGACATGCCGGATATATTCTATTAAAAAATGAGTGCCACGAAATCATCTACCAGATTATAATAAAAAAATGTATTCCAATAATATTTCTGTTTTTTTTACCATTTTAAGTTCTTATGTATTTAAAAACACCCTATATAAGATCAGAAAAAGAAAAAATAAATCAGACATTTACCGAACAAATGCTCGGTTAGAACTACAAATTCTGTTTTAATGAACAAATTGAAATTTGTTATTTTAAAGAAATCAACTGCACACTTATACTAAATTTTGGTCCTATGGTTTCCTATGGTTCCGCGAGGAAGCAAGGGCCACAACAATCTTCCTACATTCGACTCTATCCGAAGCAAGCTTTTTCAGCTCGTTCCTGCTTTTATTGGTTTTCTCCACCAGGTCTGCGAGGGTCTATCTCCTCGACGGCTTCCTTGTGGATTTAATCAATTGTAGTGCGCCTGATGTCACTTTATTCTCTTCCAAGAATGTATTCAAGCCAACCCCATTTCCTTTTCAGGACTTCCGTTTGCATTGGAGTTTGGTTGGCGCTGCTTTAAGGGTTGCTGTTTGATACGGTGCTGAGCCAAAAAATGCGAAGAATTGAACGCAGGCAGCGATTTATAAAGCCTTGTAGACGTTGCATGTCTGTAACTGCAAAGTTCCAACTGACTCGATTGGATTTAAATTATGGAAATCTTTATTTTGACCTTAACGCCCTCCTTGCTTTAGCTGTTTAGTTCACAAGTGTCAAATATAATTGCTTTACGACGCTATTTGAAAAAATTATAAATCTTCCGATAGGGTGATTAATTTTGCGCCGCTTTGTATTTTCACTGAATTTATTGCATTACTTTAGATGAGGCTATCCAAATGTTATGGACTGTTACATCACCTTGTTTTTAATTTTGGACCTACTTTATAACAATAGGCCTATTCACAATCAAGTGCGAAAAATAGGGCATGCGCCATTGGCGAATTACCATGCCAATACAATAACAAAATATATATACGCATTTGGCATCGTAATTTACTAATGTCATGATGCCAGATAATTTTCACTTAATTTGGAATTGCCCTAATATTTTTTGAAATGCTAATATGTAAAGAACGAAAACCAAATACGAAACTTTAGTGAATTCAAACTCTAATTTATTGGGCTTTGTATTTCTCTTAGGTGCATGCAGGTATCGATTTTTTGATAGTCAAATAAAAATTGATAAAGCTAATAATTTTAATGAAGAAATATTATGCAAAACTGAATGTAAAGAAAAAGGAACAAAAAATATAATAATAATAAAGTTGCATAGAATATTTTTTGAAGATTTTCATAGCACAATTTTTGTGAGTTACGAATGCATACTTTATTATTACGAAATATGTATTTATATATGTACTTACATGCTTCGTGCATATGTATGTATATTTTTTATTTAATGATTTGTAGCTAGTAAATCAGTGACAAGTTTAATGGAAAGTAAATACATACATACATACATACCTATTAGAAATTAGAATTTGAACGTAACGTCAACAAAGGGAAGATTATTGCATTCGCAACTTTTTGATAATGAATTATTTACTTATACGAGTAGCAACAAAAGTAGTAAAAAATAAGAGCCCTAATTGGATGATGAATTTGGTACCTTTACATATGTATTGACTTAATAACAAGCGAACAAAAAGAAATATATATAAAGAGAAAAAAATTAAATATTCTACAGTAAAGTGAATATGTTAAATTGAGACACCATGTCAATGAGCTGAAGAGCTGAAACAAGCCACTGAAGCACCTAGCAGTTAAGAAGAAAACCTAAAAAGTATTACTTTGGCGCGAAATCTGTTATCAGTGAGAAAAGAGGAACAATGGAAATGCATTTTAAATTCTGGATAGCATTGTACCTTAATTGCATTGAACCTTATACATGCATACATACACACATACCATATATGCAGATATATAAGTTGAATTCGTATGAAAAGATTCGTACGAAAAATTTAGAGAATTTAATTAAAATTAGAAATAAGAAAATGAAATCCTTTAAAAACATACATGCATACATACCTACAAAAAGTAAATGAAATAAACCGAAAATTTCGAGTCGAGTCAAGAGTCCAGGGTTGACCTTAACCCCTTGGCGTCCGTACCAGTTGAGTGTCTCCCACGACTCGTCCTTCCATTCAAATTTACAAAATCAAAGCAAAAATAGTACTAGAAGTAAAGAGTAAATACTTTTCCGAATAATACAAAATAAAAATGAAACTTGTCATAAAAATATACTCAATCAGTAAATCAAGCAAGTAAATGAAGCAAGAGATTAATACACAGCACGAAATAAATAAAAAGCAAACAAATATGAAAGTGGATTGCAACCAGAGACCCTTAACGACCAGTAATTCCTTTAGCAAAATATTTAAGAATGCATATAATGAAAAAAATAAGAATAAAAATAAATAAATATAAATACATACATAAATACAAATAAATATTGACTAACTGCAACCAGAACAATTAAAAAGTAACAAAGTAGGAAAAAATGAAATTACCGAACAGCTTGAATATTACAAGCGTGCATGGTATTATTAAAATATTTTTTCACACTTTATATTTACTTACTTATATAAAAAAAACTATTATACAATAATATATATTTCATATACGAAAAATAGAAATTATACTGTATATATATTATTTAACAGTTGAGATTTATAATTATTTGCTATAGAAAAAACAAAACCAAAACCAAAACAAAAAAAAATAGACGTAGTAAAAACAACAAATATTGTAGTTTTTATTTAATTTTTCAAAATTTTGGCATACATGGAATTACGAAAAAAACAAAGACCTTATGAAAAATAAATTCAATCGAAAGATCGCTGAGTGCAGATAGTGAATGTAAATGGAGCTGCTTAGTCGAACGCACACTCATTCTATATACTATGTACGTTCGCGCGTTTGCTGGAAGAATGCCATAACTAAAAAATTAAAAACTCGAGAAAAACGGCTTCAAAGTTTTCAATTTTCTATGCCGACCTAAGTAAACATGGGGTGAAAAGTCCCGTGTCTAATAAAGAAAACACTCTTTTTTTGTTTAGAATTAGCTTTACTAATCAACGTAATTTCGATCAAGTTAAACGCAATCATTCCAGCTCTGCTTTAAATTCGATACCACTTTTGTAGAACGATTTATCTTTTGCCTCAAAATAGCTCTCAGTTTCAGAGATAATCTCTTCATTCGAAGGAAATTTCTTACTGGCGAGTATTGTTTTAGGTCTGCGAATAATCAGTAGTCGTTGGGAGTCAAATCCGGCGAATACGGTGGGTGTGGGAACAATTCGAAGTTCAATTAAACATGGCCAAACACTGCTCAGAATCATCAATACGCTCCTGTTTTTGGTCAACAGTGAGCAAACGCGGCAGACAATGTGAACAGAGCTTTGCCATAATAAATGCTTATGCAAAATGAAGGCAAAATATTCTTTTGATATCTTTACGATGTCAACTAACTTACATAACTCCACTTTTCGATGATTCGAAACGATTTTGTGGATTTCTGATGTTTTCTGGTGTTACCACCTCATTTGGACGTTCACTGCGTTGTTCATCATCGTTGTCTCTAGAACCACGTTGGAAGTCAGCAAACCATCGTTGAAATTTGAATTTGAATAGTAACTGAAAAAGAGGCGAAGCAATAAAATAAATGCTATAAAATAGATGGCTAGTTCTGTGTTGGTTCCGGGACTTATCAGCCCATGTGTTAAGAGTAAATAAAGGCTGGTTAAGTTTCAAGGGCCGGTGTTGATTTTGAATAAAATACAATTTTGTTTAGGAAATTATTGTCTTTTCTCTTTATTATGATAATATTGGTATGGCTCAATTACGTATTGAATAAAATATCAGCCAAATGGCCCCCGCGGCCTCGCCGGCACACCTCCATTCGATGGTCCAAATTTTCGATGACGCTGAGGCATAATTGAGGTTCTATGCCATTAATGGGCCCAATTATCTCTTTTTTTTAGTTCTTGAATTGTTGCTGGCTTATGGACGTACACCTTTTCTTTCAAATAACCCCAAAGAAAGAAGTCCAACGGTGTCGTTGACGTTTAGGTGTGGTTCACATTCAGCATCGGCCCCTGAAATTTAACCACCCTTTACATATAATATATTCATCTAGTGAAACGCTGTTTGCCACAGATATTATCACAAATTTTTTACGTAACATAAAGTAAGAGCTGGTGGTAATTTCTGCACATTAAGCTAAAATTTCTTTTTCTCTTTTATTATGACGCTTTTGCAGAAATGAACTATATGTATAGTATTTACATAAAGCCCAAAAAACCGAAATTCTCAAAAACGTACGCTGTCTATGTGCATTAGGGCGGGTCGATTTAAAAATCGCTCATTGCTCTGTGAAAATCATATTCTAGGGATCAAAATAAGAAACTTTGCCGAAGGAACCATACCTCTAAAACGAATTCTGATGTCCCCCAATTTGGGTCGAACGAAAAATCCCACTTTGACCCATTTAGAGTGCTCCAATCGAGTCCAAATGTATGACCGACCCCCACTAACTTTGGACGGCCGATCCACCCATGCCAGTGGCACACCCCCTGGAACTCCCCTGGGGGTTCCCCATACAATCATTTGAAAATATCACCATTTTTGGGCTTTACATGAGAAAAGAAACTAAAAAGTTCGACCCAAATTGGGTGACATCAGAATACGTTTCAGAGGTATGGTTCCCTCGGCAAAGTTTCTTATTTTGATCCCTAGAATATGATTTTCACATCATTCGTTGTATGGAAAAAATACTCAAGGTCGCCAGCAAACAAAAAAAAAGTATTAATTTGTACAAAGCTAGAAACTTGGATTTATATTAGTTTTGTAGTAGAATGAAATATGTTTTTGAAGTGAAACTTCTTAGGCGTCGATGGACGAGCGAGAATGGAGAGTAAAATTTCAAGGCCATGCAACGTTTTGGGCATTTTCGTTCCGCGAGAGAGAAAAAGATATAACGTAGAGGAAAAGGAGAGAGAGATAGATACACTTTAGGCTATTTTTCCTTGTGGTTGCTAATTTCTAGTGAGAAATAACACTGCCTATTTTTTGGCGCTTGTTTATTGGTGCAAACTTGTAGGAAATATATTTTAGGTGCCTACCTTTCGGCGTTATATTTCCTTGGCGCCTACTGTTTGGGGCGTTTTTTGGTCCCAATTTTTTTGGCGTTTTTTTGGTGCCTTTCTTTTTGGCGTTTATTTCCGTTTCCTGGCTAGTGCTTGTGCGTACTATAAAGTGCTATCCATTCCGGCGTCGGATTTATTGGTATTGCCTTACGGTAATTTGTGCCGTTGCTGCGGTCCTGAAATCGCTGCGTTTGTGCGGGAGATAAGCGCTCGGAGTAGTGCGCGTTGTTGCCACGGTTTGTCTCCGGCGTTTACCTACACCGGTCGACCCTATTTAGATATATATTTTCTCTCTCTCTCATTCTCTCTCGGGTCTCTCCCTCTTTCTTTGTCTGCCTTGAAAGTTTCACTTCTGTTATGTGTACTACGCTACACGCACTTACATAAATAAAAAATAAAAATAAGTAGTCAAAATTTCCCAATACAAGTAAATCCCTGTGCTATAGTTATGAAGCACCCCTTATTTCCGCAATGTAGACAAGTGAGCGAAACACAATATGATATTCATGATATTTTTGATATTAAAGTATACGAGTATCTTAATAATAGCAGGTATTTCAGCCCAACACCACGTAAAAGGCCTCTGATTTCAGAACAAATGCTTTAATTTGGCTTGAGTTTGCACATACACATATTGACAAGGGAAAAGATTTCTGATTATTACTGATTAATCGATGTTTAATATATTTGTAAGTGGTAGCCGGGTTAAAACATGGTGGAGAAGAAATGCGGATATGGAAATGAAAAATTTGTTACCTACTTTCATGCAGGGCGGGAGTGGCGTAATGGTTTGGCTAGCTATAGCTGCATCTGGCATTGGAAAGATAACCTTTATTGAAGGTACTATGGACCAATATAAATTTAAAAACATGTTGGAACAACATTGGGTCTTGGGCAAGGTTGTTTTTTCCAACATGACATTAACCCTAAGTATACTGCACTAAGTGTTAAAGAATGTCTCTTATATAAAATAAATATGGTACACCACCGCAAAGTCCATATTTAAATCCGATAGAGCACATTTGGGAGCTTTTAGAGGGGAAAATTCAACAAAGTATAGTAACTGACTGAAATTCAACAAAGTGTAGTAACTGGCGACCGCCGTAGCCGAATGGGTTGGTGCGTGACTACCATTCGCAATTCACAGAGAGAACTTCGGTTCGAATCTCCGGGAAACACCAAAATTAAGAAAAACATTTTTCTAATAGCGGTCGCCCCTCGCTAGGCAAAGGCAAACCTCCGAGTGTATTTCTGCCATGAAAAAGTTCCTCATAAAAATATCTGCCGTTCGGAGTCGGCTTAAAACTGTAGGTCCCTCCATTTGTGGAGCAACATCAAGACGCACACCACAAATAGGAGGAAGAGCTCGGCAATACACCCAAAACAGGGTGTACGCGCTAATTACAGGGTGGGCCACATAGCATTTGCTTTTTGAACCAACTATTTTTTTGAGAATGGTAACACAAATGACATGTCAAATGTGTTCATAATTTACTTAAAGGTTTGGCATTTATGAAATGGGACGCTATATGCTTGAACAAAATTGGGAAATATTGAAAATCTATTTCCAAAGTGGTGAGTCTTCTTCTTCTTCCGCGGTTACAGTAAATGGCGAGCGTTACCGTGACATGCTCAACGAGTTTTTGTTTCCAAAAATTGAAGAGGATGACATGGACGACATGTGGTTTCAACAGGACGGTGCAACTTGTCACACTGCCAAAGTTACACTCGAACTTTTGGCTACCGTTTTTGAATTCCGATATCAATTGGCTGCCTCGGAGCTGTGATTTAAGCCCGTTGGACTATTTTTTGTGGGGAGCCGTTAAGGACAAATGCTATGCGAACCATTCAGAGACGATTGATGCTTTAAAACACGAAATCGAAGTTGCCATTCATGAAATTGGAGCCTAAACAATCGAAAATGTCGGGTTGATCGAATGGCCTACTGTAAAGTCAGTCGTGACAGTCATTTGAACGATATTATTTTTCTTTCATAAATGACAATGTTCAATCTTCAAAATAAAAAAAAAGTTTGAAAAAATATTGATTAGTTTTTTTTTATAGCCGATTCAAAAATCAAATTTTACATGGCCCACTCTGTATATATATATATAGTAACTGACGTAAAATCGATAAAAACAGAGTTGATTGAGACATGGAAGCAAATAACGCGGGAAGAACTTACCCAACTAGTTGCATCAATACCCCAATGCTTATCAAATCCGATAGAGCATATTTGGGAGCTTTTATAGGGAAAAATGAAAACTACATCAACCTTTTTTTCAATTAATGTATACCTTCTGGTATCTAAGAAAATATGTTGCTGTATGTAGACTTGAGTCCTTCACAACATGAGTCTATCGCAACATTCCGCCACTCTGGCGGACTTAACACTCACTTGTATTAAGGCGTGCGGCAGTTAAGAGTTCACAAGCGCTAAACTAACACTGGGTTTTTTATGGCAACGTTTTTCATACGGTTTAGTCAAAGAGCCGCTCTTGAAGTTAAGTTTGATTACTTGATTCAATCTCATGACTATAATTTTATATAGCTTAACCCTCTTTAATAATGTACAGTGAGTTAAATAAGTTTTCTGTGCAAAATTAATAAAGTAAATTGTAAGAAATGCGAGATATTAACCCAGTCACATCCAACACGAAAAAAATTAACCCTTTCGCGACCATTTTTACATGTGTTCTTTACATATTTACAAAGTTCTTATAAATATGCCAATTACGTTCTTAAAACGTTTATTAAAATATTGGCTCTTTTGTCCGTTCTCTGCTAAATTACACATACACTGAGCATCAAATAAAAGTATAAATGTCATTTCCGATTTATTCAAATATATGATGATATTACCACATTTCTAAAGGTGTCTGAATAACAAAAACATAAGAGTTTATCCTTCCAGACGTCAAACGAAAATATTACTTTTGTATTTTTTTGGTGGCCGCCGTAGCCGAATGGATTGGTGCGTGACTACCATTCGAAATTCAGAGAGAACAAAGGTTCGCATCTCGGAAAAATTAAGAAAACGTTTTTCTAATAGCGGTGGCGCCTCGGCAGGCAATGGCAAACCTCCGAGTGTATTTCTGCCATGAAAAAGCTCCTCATAAAAATATCATTTGTGGAGCAACATCAAGACGCACACCACAAATAGGAGGAGGAGCTCGGCCAAACACCCAAAAAGGGTGTACGCGCCAATTATATATATATATAGTTTTTTAAACCAAATGTTCGTAGGTTTCGCTGCACTGTACTGGCGCAAACATCCAAATCCAAACTTTTGATCAACTCCCTTGATGAAATTTCAGTGTTTTCTGCGACTTTTCTTCTCATGAGACGCTCAACGTGCATTGAAATTTTTGGTTTTGGATCTCCTTCATACTGAGTCTTGTATTTTTTTCTTTTCTTGAAGTTTTCAAAAGTCTTTCTAGCGCCTCTAATCGAAACGGAATGTTTCTCAGATTCTTTTGTGTATGTTTCACGCTTCTTCTACAATCAAGTTCCGCATTTTTCACTTAGAATGAAACAATTCACTTAATCAATGCAAATTTGGTAAAACCTGAAGTAAACTTTTGTTTTACGTTGTTAAAAATCAACACAAATTAAAATTATACATACTTTCATATGGAGCGCGCGATCGGCTAACCTGCATAGACTAATCACTTCTCATCTACTAACAATTTTTCAAGTGTAAGTAATAAGTTAAAGTCTAATTCGAACTGTTTATTTACATAGTTGAATCTCTTCATGTAATTACTATTGAAAATGTGGCTGCAAATAGTCATCATTTACACTTCCGTTTGATGCTTATTGTATGCAGGTTGCTTTCTTCATATTGAAGTTATAGAAAAGTGGTATTATACGCACAGCGCAACAAATCGCAAATTGGAATAAAATGAATTGTTTTCTAAAGGGACCAAAAAGGCTTAAAAATTGTAAGCGGCTGCCTGATTCAAGTAATAAAGTATGTAGTTAGAGGAATAGAAAAGAATAATGCAGTACTCGCATAAAGAAAAAAATAGAAAATTTCCCGTTCGATTAATTTAAGAATTATCTTTAAATATTGAATTTATTTATCATATAAGAAAATATACCCTGGAACCATGCGTATACCTATGTACATTCACATGCTGTATAAGTGAATGGAAATGATAACAATAAATTGCAATATTGGAACTAAAGTCATTAGCAAACTTAGAAATGAAAAAAGACGGGTTTAAGTTTTTACGTTTTTGCTCTTTACTCCAAATGTAGAAACATTCATAATTATTGCACGAATGAATTTCTAATAAAAACACGAACACAAACCAAAATAAGAACAATATGTTTGTATGTAAATGCAAAATTAAAGCAAACCTCTGTGGGCGCAGAACAAGGATCCAAGAAACCATATATGTACATACATACATACATAAATAGAACAGTTTAAATGCAATATTATAAAAAAATAGTAACATATATAAATTTTAAGAAAAAACATAAACAGAATAAAAAAAATATCTCCATTTAAATAATAAAACAAATACTTTTTTCTGAAATAAATAAACTTTGCTGATGTTTTAATTTTTAGAGCGTAATTAAAGGTGAAATTTTAAGTGACACACAATAACGCCATAACCTTAACCGTGATCGTGGCTATAACTAACTATATTTACTATCATCTATATTGGTGATTTATCTATAAGTAGCTGATATTTACATAAAATTTAAATTGAAATTTAAAAGGTCGAGTCAAGAAGCACCGAGAGATTTGGTAAGTCCTAAAACACTCAGCCTAAAAAGCCCATTGTATAATATTTAAAGCTCTGGAAAGTGAACGGATAGATAGTCAAAGAACAAATGCGAGATGTCACAGAAGTAAAAATATAGGATAGAATAGAGGAATACAGGTAGTTAGACCCGTGAGAGTTTTCCAGATTCTTTGATAAAGCTGAAAATATCCTCCAGTTTGAGAGAACGAATTTTACTTGTTCTCATAACATCGGAACCTAGAATTCTTAGCCTTGCTCTAACAAATGCGGGACACTCACAGAGAAAATGCTCAGTGCCATCCGCCTCCTCTAAGCAAGACAGGCAAATTGGCACCTCAATGATTCCAATGGTGGTCATATGTTGACCTCATGAATGGTGCCCTGCAATAATACCGACCATCTATCGAACACCTTTTTTGCCAAGTTTTAGAAGAAATTTCGACCGTTTTCCATTTGGGCTTATCACAAAATACTTTGCAGTTCTGCAGCATTCCAGAACATCGCTCTTTATGTAAATTGCATACATAATCGCTGATCCACTTCTTCATTCCTGCAGAACTGATTTCGATTATTGCTATGATATTTACATACATTGTCATTTATTTGTTCATTTCGCAGTGCAGAAACTAGGTGAGAACATGGACAGTGACGAGGAAATTAATAATTTTTTCATTAATAGACTGGCATTAGATCCCACAATGCAGCAAGCCAACATTTAGTTGGTGCTGGTTAAGGCGAAAAACCAAAATTCAATTGGTCTGTACGGCGACGGTTATGACCACGATATTATGGTATGCTACCTCTAATCGATTACAGTGTTGCTCATAGATCAGTTCGATCAGCAGATTTATACGGTTATGGTTATGGTTATGACATTTCTAATATAACCTTAAGAAGAGAAAGTGCTGGCACATTTTTGTTTTCTTGGCCTTTCAGTGACTGACCTATTGAAATTTGGAAATTTTACTTATTGGAAAATTTAAAAGCATATAAACTAGTAACTGAAAAACAAATGTATTTTCTTCGGTTCTTTTCCAGTTTAAAAAAGTAAGTGGTTTTTCTAAAATTGAGATCCTAAGAGTTAATTTAAAAATTAATGTACTTAAATCTCTACTGCAGCAGGTGTATCGGTTATTAGTATGCAGTTTTTATTTAGAAAATTTTTGATTTCCGAAAGCATATTTTAGGTGCTGATCTTCATCATCTTACGTGCATTAAGTAGCTTTTGAAGATGAACTTTGGCGAAATTAATTCAAGAAACGCACTACTGGTTTTATTCATTCTGTAATAATATAAAGTGTACCAGGTAGAAATGACATTCGTTTTCAGTTCACATATTTGGCAGCTAAACTGTAACTTTTTTGTGTTTTGTCCTGATTCTGCCACACTTTTCAAAAAAAAAAAAAAAATTAAAATGTGGAAACCTCAAATGTGCGTACATCTAACTGGCTGCCCTTTGCATTATTACACTATAGTTTTATGTTTTTTAATGTTTGAAAAAAGTTGTCGACTTGGTTGAAAATTTTCACATATTCTTGTGGATTCCCTTTGTAAGTTTTTATATTCATCTTGTGTTAGTAATTCATTGAAAATCTACTGGAAGAAATACAATTTGGCAAAAAATAAAAGTAAGAATTTTGAACGTTTATTTAAGGTGGGCAAATGAAAATAGTTTTCCGTTTCGTTCTTCCAAATAGCTCAGCTATCTAGGCGACGGGTTATGCGCCATTTTTAGAGACAATTTTGTTGTAATTTAATATTGCCCGTCCACAGTGGGCATTATGCTCGGAATCAACCCAATGGTAGTCACGTATGGTACAAGTCAACCCGAGCATGTTGGTAGTCTCTGTCTTGTAATTTTCTTTCTTCTCGTTTGGCGCTGTATTCGCCTAGCCGATTTTTCCGAGTTCAATAAAGCTGTGTTGTTGCTGTGTTACCGCATCCTACTATTGATTTTTCCAACGCATATCTTTCTCTTTCTCGGCTTCCACCAGCGAGCACGTCGTCGAATATTTTGAGGACCGTAACCGTTGAGTCATTATTCGCTGCATTATGCCCCCTGCGGTAATTGCCGCCATGTGAGGTTTCTTACATTTTCCTCTGGGATTTCAGCATCGCTTGGGATTAACCACTTTATTTGCTTTGTACCTAATAAATTTATATGTATAACAAACGAGCTACGCTTGTGTGATGTTTCCCATTGTTCCTTAGTACATATTCTGCTCTTAGTTTACCTACTCAGTAATTGTATTTCTGGAAGATCTTTAGTTAAGGCCGATGTGCATCCAGAGGCTGGATGTGTATCCAGAGCAGCACAAATGTGTTTTTTGGTGCTGAAAGAAAAGTGTACCTCTTCAAAAGCTATAATGTAAACATGCTATTGAAGAGAGAATTGATGTCCGCATGGCTATCTGAAAAATCTATTGTATAAATTCGTAATTCATATCTTTGTCGATGGTGGCTCAGTTCGAACCTGAAACTCATCGCAAAGGAAAGTTTGGTGTTAGGTCTACTTCACATGTCCGCGAATCATGTTTCTGCACGTATGATGTGTGAATCCGTTTGCCAAACTTTTCAAATGAGAAAAAACGTTGAGCCTCCGGCAGAGAATTTTCATTGTTACTCAACATCAGTCAAAACTTGTGGCATACTCACATAATCAGAAGCTTGCCTTCAGTTTTTAGGGGACAACGACTACGAATTATAGAAAAACTGCAGGTAATGTATTTGGTATGGCTATGGACAAAGGTTGGCATTTTCATAAATTTTTACTCATCGCAATTCATGAGTAAAGAAAAACGAGAGGGCCATTTGCTTATTACTCTTTTCAGAATATATATAACTTGTTCATGTGTGCACGCAAAAGTTGCATTTAGACGCACGGTGTTGTAGTTTTCGAATACAAAAAATGAAAGCTTTGAGCTGAAAATGTTTCATTCTCATTAAATTTCATTTTAAAAAGTTTTGTGTGTAATAAGCAAATATTTTGTTTTCTTGTTATTTTTGACTTAGATCGGGCAGCATCGAAGGCGTTTCACCAACTTCTTCAGGAGATAATCTAATATCAACGTTGTCTGGCGATACAGCATCGGTTGGTACTTGGAGATTAATTAAGGGCAAAGTTTCGCAGACCTTTGAGGATATAAAATCATCGAAAACGAGCTCTCAAGCTTTGTCAACGTCAGTACCAAAAGGTGAGGAAATTTTATTTTAATTGTTATGGTGGCATTATTAAAAAAAAAATAACAACACTTGCAGTTGAGAGCCCACGGCAACATTTCCAACAACTACTAAATGACCCAGAATCTGATCCCGACAATCCCACTACACACTCATCCATAAGCGACGATTTGCTATTTGATTTGGAACGGAAGTCACCCCATTTGAAAGGTGGCGATTCTGATTCCTCCGCCGACGGCGAACAATTGCCTGAAAGTGAAGCGGAACATTCAAGATTGCGTCGCGGTCTAGCAAATCTCAAATCTAAAGTGAAATCAAAGCCGCATCATCACTCCCAATCTCACCAATCGAGTTCACATTCTGCACAACAAACCGGTCTTGCGACTGCAGCACTTTCATCAGCTACAATTTCCACTGCGTTCGGCACCGCTGCCATAAAACCAATGAAGAGGGAATCGACTGGATCCAATTCGTCTTCTAAGGGTTCATTACGTGATGCTTTCTTACGTCGACGACGCCCATCCCCGACAGATCAAACAGATCGTACAGTGTTGGTTCCACGCTTGGAGCCAAATGAAGCGCAACCAACAGACAAAAAAGCGTCTGCTAAGATTAAAAAACGAGGAATAATTTCAGGCAAAAAAGAGGTGGAAATCGAGTCAGGAGTCGAAATGATGGAGGATACATTACCAACTTTACCAGATGACTCAAATAGAATCGATGAGCCTGGAACTTCTATGGGTCATCGCAATGATTTACACTTGCATTTTAAAAGTGATGAAGAATGGTTTAAAATTGGCCCCTCTCAAAGCACCTATAATGAAGCAGCGGAAGTAGGCGACCACCAGCAGCAGGAAATCAACACGCAAAGACGGGATGAGCAGATACTACCAAGAGAAAATGAACGTGAATGCAAAAACATACAAGCAAAAACAAAATTTGCGACCAGCATGCCCATAAGTCGGGTGGCAGTACTGTTGATTGTGTTGCTCTTGCCCGTACATGGTTTTATACGCGGCGTACTTGCGTGTCTTATGAGCTTCGCCATTGCCGATTCGTTAAGTATAATAGCGCAAGCTTTTATTTACAAATTTTTCCAATCTCATCCTGAACAGTCCGAGTTCGAGATACCCGACTACACAAAATTGCCGATTTGTAAGGTACCTGCAGTAGAAGAGCATAAGACAGTCAAATCATACACAGTAAGTGTGAATGCATTGATAATGTTGCAGTTTCTATAGATTTATACTGTTTTTAGGGTTGGATGAACGAGATTTTTAGCTATGACCCCGTAACTTTTCATATAACACAGACCAATTCGGTTTATTTGCGACTCGATGGCACAATTCTGCGTGTCTCAACAACATTGGCGCGTATACCCAAGCGGGTCATGTGGAACGAGCAACCCATAGATATAAAACACATACATTTTACTGGACATCGTATTTTCAATTTACTTGGTTGCAATGTCGAACTTTTGCCCTTGGGATTGGCGCGCAAACGGTAAACACCAGTTTCATTATTTACACTCGTACTCATTCGGGTTCAATATTTTGTTAAATCTTGTTTTAGCTATTTTAATCGCAAGTATCCGATTCAGTTGATCATCAAACGTAGCGCTGAAGACGATACGTATCTGGATCTATCGGAACAGCCATCCAATGAACACTCTGCAACGGGTAGTAGGACAGAAGTGCACTCAACCGATAGCAGGCTATCACAAATTTCCAACGAAGTTCTGGAGCAGTACACGGATTTGAAAGAAACCAATGCTAATTCGCAGGATGTTGATTTCGCATCTGCCATTATGAATGCGGATGTAAGTTTAAAAATGTTGTTAAGGTTCCTAAATTTCTAATTTCGGATTTGCTGGTTGTAGTTGCAACAATTACAAGATGACACACAAAACAATGATACACTTATACCATGCGGTGACGAAGTGCGTCTGATACTGTTTGCGCGTGCCGATCGCGAGAAAGAGGATTGGTACCGACGTTTTGTTGCGGCAAGCGAGGGCGACGTGCACGATCAAGTGCTGCGGTTGCCGAATCTTAAATTAGTAGATGATGCTGAACTGCAAAGAGCAGCTGCAAAAGCAGCACAAATGCCCTTGGATCCCAATGCAAAGGTACCAGATGTTACAATTTCTTGGAGAAAATCACATTCTATTTTATTATCTGCAGCGAGACGTTGGTTCTTCTGAAAATGATAATAATGCGGACAATGAGTCGTTAGTATTGCCCCCGGATATGGCGCCGCCGTTAGTGGTTGAGAGTAAATCGGAATTCAAAGATATTCCCGATGATATGGAAGTGGTGCTTACACCTACTGAGACCTTTGAAGGTTTACTCATGAGCTCATGTGCTGCGCGAAACCCCCAGGACTACATACGTTTCATGGCTATATATCAGGTGCGGGTGTATACATTTAAATGAAAACTTGTTTGTTTTAATATTTAATTCATTATTATTTTTATTTATACTCAGTGCATTTATTACATTAGGGCTTTAAATCTCTTCTCGCATACGTTCTTGTAAACGAGGGCGATGTGTGTCTTATGAAGTTTTGGGGAATGTTGAGAATACAAAGGTGGCGCTATCCATGCACCGCTACTTTGTTCGTGGCGAATTTGATAGCATCGGCTGTTTTGGGTGACATCAGCACCGAAAATAAACAAGTCTTCGTGCGTATTTGACCCATAATTTCACTTTTGTACGATTTTTGCATACAAAAAATTATTCGCGGAATATAACGGAACTAAATATTTATATTTTCTTTGATATATTGGGCATTCAACAAGTGATTTTAATCGCGGATAGAGGCACGTGTTGTTAAAAAATAAAATAGAATCTTCGAACGCGTGTATTTTTTTTATAAAAGTGGGGAAAATGCAACAACTGCTGCTGCAGAAATAAACACTGTTCACTTTCCGTCACCAACCTTCAGCAGAGAGTGAAAGTGTGTTCTCAGCTGCTGCAACGGCTTGAAAATGAAAGCTTTTTGAACCGTATCGTTACTGGTGATGAAAAATCAGTCCTTTACAAGAAGATTATCCTGTCTATTTGGTGGGGTATGACCGGTATTGTTTATTATGAACTTCTGAAACCAAACCAGATGATAACTGCTGATTATTATTCCCATCAGCTATCAAACCTGAATGAGGCACTTAAAAAAAAATCGATCGTCTTTAGTGAATAGACGCAAAGTTTTGTTTGACCACGACAACACAAGACCTCATACCGCAAGGCAAATATTAGGCAAGCTGAACGAGCTCGGATGGGAGCTAATGCCGCATCCACCATACTCTCCGGATATTGCGCCTCGTGGAATTCAGTCCCATATGAGTAACAAGAACTACTCCTCAAAAGAAGCTGTAAAAAGGGATATCGAAGCGTATTGTGGCTCCAGGGACAAAAAATCTTTTGAGCAGGGAATAATGAAGGAAAATATATTATTGATTAATAAATACTTTAAACATCTTTTTTATTACAATAATTTTAAAACCCCCTTTAAAAAACGCACGAACTTATGGACTGACCTGATACTTGTATGTGAATCAATCAGTGAATATTTTGATTTTTACATTCAGTAGAATACCTTTTTTATGTTTTCTTACGATTTGATGTTTCAGTACGAAAGTGATCTACTTTTATGCTGCTTCACGTATTTGTTTATATTCTTACTGAAATTTTAACACTCAAACCACTACATTGCAACAAAAAAAAAAATCATGGGAAAAATAAAGCATGCAAATTTTGTTTTTGTTCTGCTGCTATCACTTTGTATGGATCGGCTTGAATAAAAGGAAACTTGCAATTGCTGGATAAGCAAATAAAACCTAAAAAAAAATTAAGCAAGTGTAAGAAATGTAAAATCTAACCCATTCCGGGTGTTCTTTTTCCAGGTCGAATGCAAAAGAATGCAGCATTTCTGGGCTGTTTTCTTAATTTGCGCTTCGTCGTATAATTTATTGCTCTTGACAAGCACATGACCTCGAGAAAGTAACAACTAAGCCAGAAAATACCTGTTTTTGTTTTTTCTATTTTATATGGTCTTCTGTCGTTTGTTCATAGAAATATCTACACACATATATGAAAATGTCTCAAACAACCTCAGCCGAGCTTTTCCTCCATTATATAACGCATATCATGCTGATGAACTACAAATAGAGTGCCGCATTGTTTTACGCCTCTTCCATTCAGCAGATAAGTTTTATTAGGCTTGCAATTGCCTGCGAAGAGGTGACTTCTATTAAAAATATTACGTTTGTCATCATAAAATATTTTATGTATACACTGAACTTCCAACCCGGCCAAACCGAATAGTAGTCACGCACAAAGCACTCGCTGACAACGAGCTTGAGCAAACATTTTGCTTCCCGAACGAAACTTGGTGAGTAAGTGATACGTTGTATATCGACGACTGATATTGATAATAGACGATATCACCACTTTCCATTAACTTTAAAATTGGAAATTCCAAAAAATGTTATATTTCAATAACTAATAAAGGTTTGTTAAAAGTTAGTACAAAGATGGACATGAAGGCTTAAAAGTTTTGCGAAAAAATATATCGCTCCCAAGTGTATATTGTGTGAGTGTTGGCTCAAATTGCATGAGCTCTTGACTATGAGAAAACTCTGTTCAAAGTGAGGCAAAAGATAAATTGTTCTACGAAAGTGGTATTGAAATGTTAGAGTGGCAATGGAATGGTTGCTTTGTTCTTGATGGAAATTACGTTGATGAATAAAGCGAATTTTGAACAAAAACAAAAAGGTTTTTTCTTTGTTAAGCCCGGTACTTTTCAGCCTATGTGCTATATGGAGGAGCCGACGGCATTAGTTATATTTTAACAATGTGTCATGATAAGGTTTAATATTTTGTAACATTAATATATGATTTAATTAAATTTATTTATGTTTCAGCTTTTGATTTTATTTTCATTTAATTCTTCATTTCCATTGTTTATTATTTTATCTTTTAAGGGCGCTTGTAAAGAAGATAGAATTCCAGTTTATGCCACACCAATCCCAAGGGATAAGCATGACAAAGTATGTTATAATTTTCATATTTATTATTTTAATAAAAATTTATTGGAAGTTTTTTTTTTGTATACATATAGTACATATTTCATTTTGTTTACTTTCGCATTTAAATGATATATTTGTAGTTATCAATCTATTCGATATTATAATCTATTTTTTATTACCACCCGTAGTCACGCCGCTCTAGGCGCAACGCGAACGAACTATGGAAAGGCATTGATCAATCTTTATTTTTGGGACCTTCCGGAAGCGTTGTATGGGCCAATGTGTTAATTGGTCGTGTTCTCTATAGCTGCCTGCATGACAGTATGGTTAAAGATAAGATCAAAGAATTGCTACAGAAAAAAATCAGCGCCATTAAGGTGAGAAACCAATAATTATAATTACGAACTAATAGCTGCTATGAATCCTTATGCGTTATTTGCCATAGATGATCATTCTTTGAATCGATGATTTAAATTTCCATTTTCAGTCTTTTTCACATTTAGTCTCATAGTTTACTGTTAATTTGGTTTAGAAGAAATTGTGGAAAATGTATTAAAATAAAAAATAATTATTTAGTGTGCAAAAACCATATTTTATAGAAAAAAACGATTAGCAACGAGTCAAAAATTGCTTTCGTAGTTTCGACGAAGAATTTTTTTTTCAAAATAAAAAAAAAACAAAAAACCTAAGCAAGCTATATATATATAAATATATAATTGTCGCGTACACCCTTTTTGGGTATTTGGCCGAGCTCCTCCTCCTATTTGTGGTGTGCGTCTTGATGTTGTTCCATAAATGGAGGGACAGTTTCAAGCCGACTCCGAACGGCAGATGTTTTTATGAGGAGCTTTTTCATGGCAGAAATACACTCGGAGGTTTGTCATTGCCTGCCGAGGGGCGACCGCTATTAGAAAAATGTTTTTCTTAATTTAGGTGTCTCACCGAGATTCGAACCAACGTTCTCTCTGTGAATTCCGAATGGTAATCACGCACCAACCCATTCGGCTACGGCAGCCGGCTATATAGCTATATAGAGTTAAATTTCACGAGGTTTCTCTAATTTTTATTATAATTTCTTAATTTTTACTTACTATTGAATATGGTGAGAGTTTTTCTTTTGATGTATCCGAAAAACCATTCTCATGAGAAGAATTTTTTGTATTTGCTTTTGTGCCTTGAGAGGCGTCTACAGGCCTGTTGTACACAGGTTAGGTGAAGTGGCTGTCCTTCAATTCACCTAGGACTGTTAGATATCCCTTGTGATACCACTGGAACTATCCTATCCTTACTCTACTTGGTCCTCTCTAAACCGTTGTGTGGTCTTTACAAAGTTGGCTATACTAGCTAGGTTGAGATTCGCAACATCCGCAATGTTGTCTAGAAAAGCGAGATCGTGCAATCTCAACCGTTATCTACACAGAGTGATGAACCCGCATAGAAGGTGTTCGATTGCCTCTTCCTCTTCTATATCCTGACAGCTTCGGCAATAGTCATTGGATGGTGCCCCTAATCTTCTGGCATGTCTTTCTATTAGGCAGTGCCCAGATAGGACACCTACTACGATTATTAAATCCTTCCTACTTAATTTAAGTAAACTCTTAGTGCGACCTATGTTCTATTCGGGCCACGTTTGTCTACTTATAGCGCAGGTGTTAAACTGTTTCCAGTTGGAATTTGCAACTGTAATGATATGTATGTCTATTAAAAGTTTCCATGTTGTCAAGGGCATGGATATGTAGACCTTGTCCTGACTAACTTTTATTTAGCGCTAAAATGCTTTCTGTGATTGCCAAGACTGTAGCTTAGAGCACACTGCAATGATCAGGCAAGCGAAAGGTGCCTATAGTTTTGGAATATAGGCCCACCCACTTGATCATTGAGTTTGAGCCATCAGTATATATGTTGACCCCGTTTTCATTATTTATTAACCCTTTTCCCAGTCCTCTCTGGACGGAAAATTGATTATATAAGTCCTGTCTAGGCATGAATGCACCGAGTGACAGAGATCAGTGGTGTAAGGAATACCCGGAAACATCTCCAGTATGCCTGAGTGCCCCTGGTTGGTTGTCTTTAGCATTGATGATTCCCTCAATCTTAGCGCCGCTATGGCGGCTAGTTGTCTACAATATAGGCATCGACAATAAATGCAGCATACCTTTTGGAGCCGAAGTTGGCATTGTTTGCAATAGGAGAAACAGTCATGTGCATCAGGAGATAGCGGCCTTTGTTTTTAATAAAAGCAACATTTCCGAACTATTTTCACGCCTTCGTCTACTTGAAAAATAGATGTGTTAAAATATTAAGTTTTTCTCTAAAGGAAGGTGGTGTTTTATAATAAAATGGCGCATATGTTTTCTTTGAGAGTATTAGATAGTTTCTCAAATGCCACTCTATGAACACTCTTAGAAAAATCGAACTGTACATTACATTTTATGTATTGATCGTATTTTAACTAATGTATGTTTAATTTTTTTACTTAAAACGTTCACAGCTGCCCTCTTTCATAGAGGACATTATTATCACAAAAATAAATCTCGGAGATACACCGCCACTTATACATCGCGTCTCACAACCTTTTCTGGACGAGCGTGGCACTTGGGTGGATGCCGACATCACCTATGAAGGTCTGCTGCAATTGACAGTCACTACCAAATTGAATTTGATGCGCATTAAACAACAGAAACGACCTACAGATGGAATAAACATAACCGTTCCCAACCCAATGCATACTGTTACTAATACTAGTGCCCCAAATGGAACTTCTAGTACCGGTGTTACTAATACCACTGCAATACCACCCATAAATGTGATATCCGATGCCGAGGCTGGAAGAATCCCAACTACTAGACTACCCTTAGATGAACTTAATGCCGATGATGTCGCGACTAGTGTCATCTTTGACAGTGATGCGGAGAGTACGGGCGATTCGGATACAGATCCAGAGAGTGTGAGTGCGCCAATGGCGAGTACTTTATCAAACGTCGGCTTGACATCATCTGCGTCTGGTATAGCACCGCAATCCGATACTGCTACAGGCGCGCAATCAGAGTATGTTCTTGAGAGTTTGAAAAGCAGAAATAGTTTTTATTTTAATTTACTACACAATTGGTTTACAGCTATAATTTCATACCAACGGCGCCTGGCAATGCGCGGCGTATTTTTCGCATTGTCGATCGAATTGCGGCTTCAAATTTCTTTCAATATGCCACGGACTTACCAGTTGTGCAGCGTGCCATTGAAAATATGAATACAAATATAACGTTGCGTATAGATCTGAGAGGGCTGGTTGGACGTGGCGTAATTAACATTCCACCACCACCGTCTGATCGCATATGGCTATCGTAAGTACATAATTTAATTTTCTTCTCCTGCGTTGCAACGCAGATGGCCACAAGATGGGTTGGTTCGGTGGCTTTCAAATATTGAGAGTGAGTGAATAGCAAGTGGGTTGATCAATCGGTTAAAATCAAAGAGGACAGAATACAAGATTAGACAGACTGTAGTAAAATTTTGAGAGTGGTTTTGTCGTAACGTCATTTTTGAGAAACAATAAGAGAGAATTAGAAGAAAAGTGTCCATTTTGCAATCAGCAATGAAGAGTTAGATTAGATTAGATTAATGCAAAAGGGAAGGGAATGGAAATAAGTGTTGTTTGCGAACAAAAATTTCCAAACAAACCTCCAAATTGACATCAGCTCGACAGCTGATTTTATTAAGTTCACTGACAACCGTAAGGGCAAATCAATTTGTTAGCCGAATAGCAGTCCAATTAAAGGAAATTAGATTAAATTAATTAAAAAGTTGTCGTATTCGACTAATAACACAGCGACTATCAGTCACTTTTAAGATGGCATAGTAGATGTAGTAGATCTGGTCGTGTACCACAGAAAACCATGCTTAAAATTTACCATATCCCCCGAAATCTTTATTTATTGTTTAAAAAAATCTATTTTTTGGTACTTGCTGCATTAAAAAGCTTTTTCGATTGAAACTCGAAACTAAGACAAAACCCCAGATTTATGTATATGCTTCGTAAGCTTCAGCCTTCCTTCTTATAAAAACGTCTCAAAATAATAAATATGTTTTTGAGGTTATACAATTTTAATGCATGAAGTACATGAAGTACTAAACTTGTTTTTTAGACTAGATAAAATTTTTGTTGCATATGGAAAGTTTTAAAAATGGTTTTGTGTTGTATTCGACCAGGTCTATAAAGTCTTATAAGTACAAAATGGCTGTTGCGCGGTATGTCTAACGACTAAACTTTTGCGATGCACTAATCGCATTTATTTAAAAGCCCGCATGGATATCCTGGCACATTTTTGGGTACAAAGTCCGTTTTTCTTCTTCTGACGCGATTTTGGCCGAGTTTAACAAAGCGCGCCAGTCATTTCTTTCTCGTGCTAACTTCCGCCAGTTGGACATACCAAGTGAAGCCAAGACCTGCTCCACCTGATCTTTCCAACGGAGAGGAGGCCTTCCTCTTCCTCTGCTACCACCAGCTCGTATCGCATCGAATACTTTCAGAGCCGGAGCGTTTGTATCTATTCTTTAATCGCTGCGCTATGTCTATGTCGTCGTAAAGCTCATACAGCTCATCAAAGAACAAAAAGCTTGAATTCAAATTCATATAATTAAAACATCCTGAAGTGAGTCAAGCGCTTTGCCTATATGTTTGAGTATATATTAATAATATTATTATACTAGCTTTCCAATCTTTAAAAATGAAACCAACGAAAATAAATATTCAAAATCCATAAAAGCAAAAAAATAAAATTGAGAAAATAAATATAGTATGTTACAGTTATCATTTTTATTGTGAACGGTTAATTGGAATAGTAAAAAGTAAACGATTAGTCGATTAAGTGCATTCGGTTATTTTTGGTTAGTAGATTAATAAAAGCACTAGCACTGATGGTAAAACAGAGTAGAGTGTCTCAGCTGTCTACTAAATATTAAGCATTGGAATAAAATTTCAATGGAAACCATTTAAGACCGCTGACCATTTGACCGTTTAACATACAATCAAGACCTTCAATGTACGCTTTCAACAATCGTTACAAATTTTGTAATTATATAACATTCTCAATTTACCCACAGCTTTCGTGGTCCGCCCCGTCTTTGGCTATCAGCAAAGCCAGCACTTGGTGAAAAATCTGTGGACTATTCCATTGTGACAAGCATCATCGAAAGCAAATTGTGCGAGGTGGTGAATAAGTTTCTGGTTTACCCCAATATGGTCGACGTCACCATACCATTCCTGGGGCAACCAACATACGAGTATTTGCGTGGTGAAAAAACAAAACGTACTGAATAAATTTGTAATTGACAAGTTGCACATAAAAAATAATGTTATGTTATATAACAGTTTCGCAAAAATATTTTTGAATACATTTTTTTTTTTATAAAAATATGTCACTTGATAAAAATGTGTAAAATAATTAAAAATGTATGGTATGCACCAACGCTTCGTTCCGGAATATATTCCTCTGTCGTGATAACTTCCGAGTACGTTCCGAAATATATTCCTACATGCAAGTCTCTGTCGTGATAGCAACTTTCCAAAACATATGTATACATATGCATACAAGCTACAAAAATATAATATTTATAAGTCGTAATTCCATATATTATACATTTCATAGATTAACTTAAAAATAAAATATGAGTTTTTTCCATTTTTTATATTTGTTAAATTTAGTTGATAATAAAATATATGTATATCGAGCCTAGCTAACTTAAGTGAATATTTTTAGTTGGGTAAATTTACAACACACATACATATACGAGTATACAAATAATTATGTAATTCACGCACACATCCCATATTAAGTGCTACATCCAATTTCTGGCTGATGGTTTTTAAGAGTAACTTTTTTATGGCAAAACCGCTATTAGTAAGGATATTTTGCATAATTTCGTGTTTTATTGGACATTAAGTGGACATTAAACCCCGAACTCGCACAAACCCACTTGGCTAAAGAAACATCGATATGTATGCAGATATGTTTGTATGAAAATGAATGCCCATCGTTAACTTTCTATTCACTATCAAGTATTCGACTTCTTGGGGATTACGATCAGGTATTGCTTTCAAATTGGTTGAGGAGATTAGATTAATTTAAAAGTTAGGATAGACCTAAAGAATTAATTTATTAGAATATAATTTTAAACAGCGTTGTCTCGCTAGCTTCCAATACGAAGTTAATAAAATCGCTGAAGGAGGGAATATTACACCAAAAATGCAAATAAAATTAAAATAAAAGTAAATTACAATTCCTTAATTTTTTAAGTTTATTTGAAATAACATTTCATAAACTTCTCAAGTAATTTGTTACGCTGCTTTAAAGGGACAAATCTCAACCACTTTAGACCTGAAAATAGAAAAATATTGGGCAATGTCAGCGCATTTCAATTACAGGATTATCATCGCGTGAAAACTAACAGTTATTGCATTTAGTTAAAGGCTAATTTCTCTTCATGAGTACTAGTAGCAAAATTCAATTTAAGCACCAAATAAATGTGATACTTATCTGTAGCTGAAAATGGACTGAGACACTTCGAAATTTGAAATCGATATTGTCACTGACAAAATTGAGATCTATTGAGCTTGTTTTGAAAACAATGAATTTGCACTAAAACTAGGGCTTAGAATATTATCAACGACATAAGAATCGATCATTGATAAAAAATCAAGTTTAGATGCATTATTAAGTAGGTAGGGTGGTTGTCGTAATGACACACTTAGACCTGTCGTAGGTACATTGTGATACCACTGGAACTTATCCTTACACTATGGATTCCTTTTTAAACCATTCTGTATCTTTTATAAACGAGCAAAGCTTCGTTAGTTTTAGGTACATATAAGAGTGAGAAAACTCCTTTGACTAAGCCTTCCCACTTACATAAGACGTGCCCGACTGTTTCTTCTTCTGTGGGTGTCATAACTTTCTGTTGTGGTTACCTAATAAACAATGACCAGTTAATACACTTATCATGTTTCTTGTACCTTCTCTATTAAATCTCAATAGGCTTTTTAAGCGACCGCTGTTCCATTTCGACCATGTCAGTTTGCTTAGTGGTTTGATGGTTTCCCTATCTATGAGTAATTCACAAGTGGCCATGGGCATGGGTATCAACGTCTTATCCAATTGCATATCAAGAGTTGTAACCAATTAGAGAAGGTTCATCTGCTTTGCAGTTTCCTGCTATATTCCTTTGACTTGGCTCCCAAATAAGGTGTACTTTGAGATACGTCACTTAGAAGTTCAAAACATTCTATAACGATTTTTGACGATTGTGTTTTGGATTTTATGGCTGGTTGACTGCCTCTTTTATAGAGTTCCGCTTGAAATACACGGCAATGTTCAGGTAGGGGAAATGATTGGTTGACCCCAAGTTTAACATAGTAAACCCTTCCACCTGGTTTGTTATCTTGCTTTGAGTCATATGTATAGATGTTTATATCATATTCGTTAAGAATAAGTCCGTTATCACATTCCTCTTTCGAAGGAAACGCCGCATCATATAAATATCAAAATTGCTCTCAGGTGGATACATCCCACGCAGTAAATACAACGAGCACGCACCTGAGTAATCCTTAATATATATACATATTTCATTTTAAAACTAAATCGTTATTGCTTAAGGAAACCTGGGAAACGCGCAGATTCCGTCGAACTGCAATAAGAATTCCAACCACCAGGAGTAAGACTCGTTCTGTTAACATCACAATCTTTGCGGAATACTTTAAATAAGTTCACATGAAAATATTCACTTTCAAAGAAATTTGAATTCAGCTTAGATTTGCTAGAGCTTGCTAAGTTTGGTCTTTTGGTGACTTTTCCCGTTGAAAAACATTCAAAGGGTCGAAGTTCCACGTTTACGGGTCGTAGCACATGACTTAAGAGTTTGTGTATAAAAATGCCTTAACACCCAACTTGAAATTCACCTTCTCTAGTGAAGAAATGTCAGCAGGATAAATTATCTTTATCAATACCAGCATTTTTAGAAGCGAAAGAAAAAGTATTTTCGCCAGAATCATTAGGCGTAAAAGAAAACCAATAAATGTAACAACATTCTTGAATTAAATACATTCATATCTTTGCTACTATTCCGGCCAATAACAATTTTATAGAACGAAAGGTTAAAACACCATTTCACATAGGTTTGCTACATAATTTTGTATATTTTTTTATTTATTGATTTATATAAATTTATACTACATAAGTGTATAATAAAAATTCAGCACTGGCTATCTGGTCGAAGTTAGACGGTGTTAGGACGCAAGGTTGGATTCCGTCTGGTTTATGAGAAAGCAGTATAAATATATTAATACTAAGCGCTCTGAAATAACAACTCAAACAACGGCTGATATTTTCAAATTATATAAAAATATGGTTCAGTATTTTAATGATTTTTGCTTTACCAAACTTTCTAATTACTTGTGGCATACCTTCAACTCCGTTCATCTCTTAGTTGTAAGAGAATTCTCCCAGTTTTTAGCTATATCTGACTAATATATTCGTCTTTGGATCTGCATTGTTTCATGATTATTCGCATAACATTGGGCCATTTCGCACCCGGAAAATGTAATTTCGCTTTTTATGCGCGAGGTTGTCCCTATAAAAATATTTCACTTAAGAATTTACATCACTTCTGAAATATGGGCGTAACATCAATTCACCTCTTATTCTTGAGCATGAAATCCTTTGCAACATTTGTCATAAGATTTGATCAAATAGTTTTTTAATCTGGTTTTGAAATTTCACTGTTATTTACTATTTAAAGTGCTTTTTGAGTGATCATATTGACCCAGGTTCAGCAGCGCAGAACTAACCAATAGTGGATTGTTGTTGCGTCATAAATATTCCCCGTAAATGTTTGGGGAATATTGCTGGAGTGTCAGTCCTTGGCACTGGATATAAATCTGGATCGTTGAAGTAAATTAGAACAGGCTGCCATGGGCCAATAATAATAAAGTAGTGCGCCAATATTACAGGCTTATGTATATGTATTTATGTATGTTTGTATAGTTATTAGAACAAAGTTCGGTAGGTGTATGTGAAAGTTTTTTTTATGATGTTTATTAAACGAAAATCAAATTAATTAGAAAATATTAAATTACTAAACTAACAAATGGAGGGAAAACGCAACAATATAAAACCTAGTTTACACAATGCTTAATAGCCTAGGCAGACAGTGGCGTTAATCGGGATTACTGCAGCAGTTAATTCTGATTAAAATTGTACTGCGACAGACGGTTGTTATGCGGATTAATGAAGGGCTGATTTGTTCATTCAATAAAAGATGGATTGCAAGCGATAAATGCGGGTATTAGCTGCCTCAATACTAAGAAATATATATATTTTTTTATCTTAAATTGCTATTTTTAAAATTTGGAATTTCGAACGTATTAGTGTAAACTAGCATTGCATCTTTTCTCTTTCGACTCTTTAAAAATTTCATTATTTTATAGTTAAAAGTTATATTTAGTTCACAATAGATACTAAATGTCATTTTTCGGCTATGTTGCCATCGAAAATCCCCCTAAATTATGAGAATTAAGTATAGTTGTCAATCCGTATTAGTTGCACGTAAATCGTTAATACCGATTAACGCCGTCGTCTGCCTATGCTATAAAGCTTATTTTACTATTATTCAAATGTTTAAATTTGCAAAATTATTGTATTAGGAAAATCCATCTAACAACTATAATTCTGTGAGAGTTATGCATATGTATGTATGTACAAGTATATCCATTTAAAAATTTGTCAACTAGTTATTCCTAGACATATAAGCAGATAACATATGTATATGTAATACTTTGTAACTAATACTACGTGTGGAATTTTTGTTCTATTTTTCTACCTATGGTAGCTAATAACTCGTCAAACTATCTCGCTCTATTTCTCTCTATTTACTGACTTTCTTTATTCTTCTTTTAAAATAGAAAGTAAAAATAAATATCAAATATTAAATATGAAATATCTATAATAGCAATACGTCTGAAATAGATAAGAAATAACTTAAATAAAAATAGGCTCTACGCACACGCAGTCATTCAAACCTATAATTCTCACTACTTGTACGCCCCCGATAATCGCTACTGTTGGCTAAAATTTGCAATTAGTGCAAACTCTGTCATCGTGAATTTCAGATTTTTATTAATTCGATAACTGCTCTTTTTCTTTTTGATTGGCACGATGACCACTTGACATCATCGGCATACGCTAGCAACAATGGCACGTTAATATCGAAACGTATGTCTGTTTGAAAACTAGTTTGGTAACAAATGGTTTGGAGGGGTATTTCCGAATTTCGACGGAGCTGACGAAATGAGCAGCCGCATTAGTCTTGCGAAGATACCAAATTTAGACATCGCGGTAGATAGGCAAGTATTTTTCTTGCTGTCGATAGCTACTTCAATAAATGCTACGCTAGCATTATTTTCCATATTTGTAATACAAAAAACATGAAAAGAATTTAATTTGTTTACATAAACCTAGGCTTTCATGTGTAAATAACTCTGAAGGTGTTTGTTTGAGGCATTGAGCAGGCGATTCATATAAAAAGACAATTTGAAGTCTGTAATTTTCCTGACCTATGATTGAATAAAAAAGTAAGCGCGATTATTGCGGCCAGCGCTGGTCACGTTTATCGGGAAGACACTGTATATAAAGTCTATTTGTCTCCACCGAATACATTCCTTTGCAAGCATTTAAAATACCTACATATATACGTCCGCATTTTTATACAAACGCACTTATTTATTGAAATCTGTCTGTACGTTTATAATTATTATAAGTTATTTAATATACTTTCTGGTATACATACTTGTATATATATTTTTACTAATTACCATATACATATAATACATATTATGTTTATGGTGTTTATTATTTACATGCAAACATATTTTTATTTAAAACCAATTTGAAGGAATCAACCTATACGTACACTTTTTCTGTGAATCATTTTACTATTATATTAAATTATGTACAACAAATTTACACATTTCTACTGATTTTAGCTACATATGTATGTGTGCTGAATATATGCATAAGTATAATATACGAGATATCTATGTACATGCAAACAGATCTAAGAACTTAATGCAATTTCATTTTGAATTTTAAATAAAACTTCAGCTGAACATAAAAATTGATTTCTCATTTTCAAAGAAAGTAGGTATGCACTTTAACGTGAAAAAAAATAATGATAAAAAATTAAATTAAATGAGAGAAAAAAAAAATTAATATAAATAGTAATAAAAAAAATTAAAATAAAACATTTAAATAAAATGCGATAAAACAAAATGGAATGGAATAAAATATGTAAGTAATGTTTATTTTTTCTGTATATTGTATTACATCTTATATATAAAATAAAGTCAACTTTTTGTGTGTGTTCGCTAACCGGCCGTGTCTTTGCACCGAATTAAACCAAACTTACACACATTGTTAAGAAGGAATTGATGATGGTTTCCATATAGTTTGGATACCTATTGGTGGATAGGGTTCGAGATATAGGTCAAAACGTGGCCCCGGGTAACCTTCTGATGTGTATGTACAATATGGGTATCAAATGGAAGCTGTTGGTGAATGCTTTAGTTCAGAGTATTTTTCATGCCGCTCCGTGACTAGGGCCTCGAGATAGAGACCAAAACGTGGACCCTAGAATGTGTTTGTACAATATGGATATCAAATTGAAGCTGTTGGTGAATGCTTGAGTACAGAGTATTTTTCATGCCACTCCGTGACTGGGGTCTCGAGATATAGGTCAAAACGTGGACCCGGGTAACCTTTGGTTGTGTATGTACAATATGGGTATCAAATGAAAGCTGTCGATAAGTGCTTTAATACGGGATAATTTTCATACCTATTGATGACTAGGGTCTCGAAATATATGCCAAAACGTGGACCCGCCGTGTCTTTGCACCGAATTAAACCAAACTTACACACATTGTTAAGTAAGTATTGAAAATGGGTTTCGTAAAGTTTGGTTGTAATTCGGAGCACTGGCAACGGGTACAGCGTTCTTTTGAACCAGCCATAATGTCGTTTACTTTTTTAACGCTTGGGGCGGAACTGAACTGTCAAATTGACAGTGTGAGCTACAATGTGTTAATATTTCTTTCTGATTTGGATGCCATAAGGAGAAGACGTAAGTGCAAAGTGTAAAAATTTTTTGTGCATTTTTTTGGAGTGGATTTTGGAACAGTGAATAATTTCTTACGAAATTTGAGAATTTAATGTGAAATCCGAATGAAATTATGTGTTCGTGGAAAAAAAATTTTTTTTCGTTTTTGTTTGTTTGAAAAGTATAAATGGATAATGGTTAAAAAAGTTCCAATGCTTAATAAAACATATAAATTGAAACGAAAAATGCATGGATGATCAGGAAAAAAGACGATTGTTTCTTAGTTATTCATTTGCGTTCATTCGAAATTTAAAAACAATCTTCTTTTTTCCTTATTTTCAATTTATATTTTTTATTTACTCAAAAACAAATAGAAAAACAAAAAATATTGTTTAAGCCAAAGCGCTTGAATAAAGAATAAAGAAATAAATAATATGAAAACCATATCTTTTTTGTTCTAAACCATATCTATTCTATTTTAGTGTGCCCAGCGAAGCGGGCCGGGTTTGCTAGTTTCTAATAAATAAATAAATAATTTATTGAGGAACTCAAATATTTGTTTAAAAGCCAGCCAGCATTATAGAAAAATAAGAGCGATGAATATAAAGACAGAAATTTAAAATTAAAATCGTGACAAATTTTATTAGAAAAATATAAAGAAGTAGACAAAAATGCTAGTATAGAAAGTGTGCAAAAAAATCTTCTGATGATAAACATTTTTTTCCGCGTTCGATGCTCACTCAGCAACGAACAGCGTGAAAGTAAAATCGTCAACAAATCCACACTTGTGTGGCAAGATGAGTTTCAACCGATTGTTTGGATTTATTTTCTGTTTGTGCCCAGCATTAGGGACTTCAACATCTTCTGGATTGAATTCATTACGTCAATCTTTCAGACAAACCATAAAAAAATTGTTATGTAGCATGCAGCAACATCCGGCAGACACTATAGATCGACCATCCAACCTCATTATCTTATAAATATTTCAGACCTCATAAGCTTCGTAATTATGCATGGATTATCTTGTGCTTGATTTGATTAAAATGTATTAAACAAATTTAAAATAAGTACAGGTGTCCGATGGCAGAATTAGGTTTCAAAATTGGGTAAATTTAAAGTTCCTCCCTACGTGCTGAGTGTATGAGCGGAGAGAACTATGTTAGCTTCGTTATTCGTACGGGTTATTTAGTCATGATGTCACAGTGGACGTGCTCACCCGTGTTCGCAATCGGAGCGTATTCCAAGGCCAATGATTCGTGTGCAACTGCTCGTCGTAGATTTTGTTCACGCTACAATATTCAACATTTACGTGATCCCCTAAGAGAAGATTTTATCCGGCTCTGGCTGATGCACATCCGGACATCGAGAACAAATGAAAATATTTAACTCATCGCTGCAATTTGCCTGCTCGGGGACTTCCAAAAACTATTGTGCATGAAATATTGAGGACTTCTACTCTTCAAAGTTCAAATCGTGCAAGCGCGTACAAATTTCTGCGAGACAATGTTCGAGCCATTTCGTTCTGTAAACACTATCTTTTGAAGTGAGAAGCCCATTTTCATTTGAATGGAAATGTTAATAAGCAAAACTGTCCCTTGCTGACAGAACACACTATAAAACCATCAATAGCCACTTCACAGTCCCAAAGTAGGGGTTTGGTGTCCACTATCAAGCGGTGGAATAATTTGATCTTTTTTTTTTTGAAAATCGTCACGGGGCAAGCAATTTCCGTAGACGGTGTATCTTTACATTAGTCAGAGCGACAATGGCGATACTGCGTGATGTTTTCTCCAACAAACTGATAAGCTGTTCCGATGACATATCCTGGCAATCCAGATAGCCCGATCTTAGCTCTATGGAGTATTTCTGTTGGGATGAAGTAAAGTAAAGTATGTGAAACAAACCCAGCTCATCTCAGCACTAAAAGAAAATATCGTTCGGAGGTTAATGACATCTCTTCTTCAGCGAATAGCAAGGAGTACGGAGGCCAGATTCCTTCATTCCAGTTTTCACTCGTTTTTCAAAGAATTTATTTGTTATCCCGTTATGTGAATCAAATTTCACCAATATTTGTCTATCATTTTGCATTTGGCTGTCTAAAGTTCTTGGGTAAATATTGAAAGATATTTTAACAAATATGTATGTTTGTTTATAAATTAAAGTATTACCGTTTACAGTGAGTGAATTGATAAGTAATTGAAGTGTTAAATACAATACACAATTGATTGTTATAAAAAGTTAACCAAATAATATTACAATGTGCCAAATAGAGGAGTTATTGATCTCCTTCTTAATAAAAGAACGAAAACAAGTTATATTGAAAGGAATCATAGTGCCGGTACTCCTGAAAGTGTTACTGAAAAAAGTGTGGCTTATGTTGAAAATTTCAATGAACAAATTGCAAGTGATACTCCATTCCCAAGTATAAGTTCTTCAGAAAGCGGTGACGAAATCATTGACCAGTATGATACTAGAGACAAGTTAGCTAAATGGAGTGATGGAGTGATTTGCAATTCTCCATGATGCACTGTTGACAATTTTAAGACATTCACTGCCTACCTTGTCAAAAGATGCAAGAACATTGAAAAAAACCCCTAGGGATGCACCAATAGTTCAAATTGAAGGTGAGTACGTCCATTATGGGCCGAAAGAGTGCTTGACAGTTTTTTTTGTTCTAATTCACACCAAAGCGATAAAATTGAGTTAAACGTAAACGTCGACGGATTACCAATACTCGTAGCTAAATGCTCTTTAGTTCAGGCTTGGCCGATCCTCGTTAATGTGCACGGCACGAAGTGTGTATGTACCGCGGGAGTTTAGTCTGGTAATAGTAAGCCTAAAAACGTTAATCAGTTTTTAACGCCATTTATTGCAGAGTTTACTGAATTGCTTAACGAAAACTATATCTTCAATGATAAAGCGTACAAAGTGAGCTGCCGATCATTTATTTGTGATGCGCCGGCAAGAGCTATAGTTATGGGTATAAAAAGTCATAATGGTTATAATTGTTTTCATAAATGTTTACAACATTTTATGAACAGGCGTATGACGTTCAAGCTCGGAAGTAATACCTTGCGGTACAATGAAAATTTTCGAGCTCCATACAGCAACTAAAATAAAAATAAATAAATAATTGGCGCGTACACTTCTGTTAGGTGTTTGGCCGAGCTCCTCCTCCTATTTGTGGTGTGCGTCTTGATGTTGTTCCACAAATGGAGGGACCTACAGTTTCAAGCCGACTCCGAACGGCAGATATTTTTATGAGGAGCTTTTTCATGGCAGAAATACACTCGGAGGTTTGCCATTGCCTGCCGAGGGGCGACCGCTATTAGAAAAATGTTTTTATTAATTTTGCTTTCACCGAGATTCGAACCAACGACCTCTCAGTGAATTCCGAATGGTGATCACGCACCAACCCATTCGGCTACAGCGGCCGCAACCATACAGCAACTACCTACATGGAAATTGAGAAGTTGCCAATAGACATAGATAGGAAAACATATTTCTTCCGGAATTCTCGGCAATTTTTATAACGTTTTTTGTTTGTTTTTTATCAATCTTGTCGCTAAGTGTAATATAATAATAACTTTTGGTTTTTGCTTATTTTTAGACATTTCAAATGAAGTGGTCGACTGATTGGAGGATTGTGTGAATATGTGTTTGGGCGAGTGCGTGAATACGTGTGAAATGATCGCGCCGAATTCGATGGCTGAATCCACAAGTTTCAGATCCATCCTAATCTGGAAACGAAGTCTTCCCTGCTTTGCTAAATTTGGGAAAGTCCGAAAGCGACTGTGACGAGTTTTATGAAACAGCTAAATCCTATATTTTTGTGTGCACCAAGCAGAATTTATGGTTCTTTATACTCACCAATGCTTTTATATTATTGAATGTAATAATATAGAATTTTTTCGTGAAATCTACACATTTAAGCATTTTTATTTATGCTCCAAAGGGGGTACTAAATACATACAGAATTATTATATACTTTACGAAATTCTATTATAATATTAAAACTGTTTTTTTTATATAAGCGTGATATGTTGTGTAGGACTCCATTAACTTCTTCAAAATGAATTCTCATTCTCAGGTGTGTAAACATTTTCATCTACATATACATATGTATATAGATATTGATGTTGAGATTATATTGATCGATTTTTAGCTGTTCACATTGTGCCCTTTAGGCAAGAGAATAGGGAATATGAAATGCGTAAAATTCGGAGAAAAATTTCCATAGTCAAGGGCTTGAAGCCGCCAGCAGTGAACTAAGAATAAGAGAAAAATTAAGAAATTTAAAAAATTCAAATTACTTATTTTCAGTTTATTATTTTTGTGAATTGGTAGAAGTAATATTGTTAGCCCATATTTTACAATGACAATCAATTAGGCCCTGGGCAAACAATGAATGCCGCAGTAGTCCATTTAGACTGCTTAAGTTGATCAAAAAATCTCTTAAACTGAGCTCCATATAATGTAGGGAATAATGTTATACAGGGTTTGATTGAAAAGTAATAAGCCTTGCCGCGCGGAACGTCTGCCAAGCGATCAACCGAATCGGCTGGTGGGGGAAAATAATCGTTGGACCTTCCCCTTCCACTAGAAACCGGTCCCAGTTCGCTGGCAACAGCGGTGCAGTCAACATCGCTCCTCGCGTGAAAGCTGTTTTAAAAGTGTGTTAGGATTTTGCAGTGGCGAAAATGAAGCGATCGTTGGAGCAACGGTACTCGATAAAATTTTGCGTAAAACTAAACAAAACGAGTACCGAAACCATCCCGTCCACCAGGAGTTTGTACCTCCAGGAAGCACTGTAAACGCGGCATTTCACAAAGAAGTGCTCCTTCGGCTGAAAAACCGCGTCGCCCGGGTTCGGCCCGACCTCGCACACCGCCTTCGCAATATCGCTCTCATTGCCGCTTTTTTTAAATTGGAGTGACTGAAGTCAGCTTCTAATCATCAATAAATATTCCTTCAGCTGAGGATTTGTTAAAAATTAGTTTAAGAGGTTGCACCAAAGGGCGACAAATTTTAAACAAAGTTACAGAAAGACCGTCTACATCCGAATGAGAAGAGTTTTTAATCTTTAACAATCCCTCAACGACAACACCATCTGATAGAACAACTGAACCAAAGTCAACAGTAGAAGACAATTGCCCTCGAGAAATTTTTGCGAATGGCTGCCAAATGTTCTTCCTGCATATCTTCATCAGACACGAAGTTAGATGAAAAGAAATGGGCAAATAAGATTGCTGTAACACTGCAAGGAAGCAGTAACGTCCTTATTAAAAACAGTATTGAGAATACAAGTTCCTCATACTCCACAAGCATAAAACGATGGCTATTGCAATGGTAACCGTTATTGAATATTTTGACAGTTGGATGTCAGTGCCTACTGTAATACTACTGAAACATAAAAATTAAAAAATAATAAACTCATTGCTATCTGGTCACCTCAAGCACATAAGGCTGATTTAGGCGATCATGTATTTACTACTGTGGGCAAAAAGTAAGGTGAATTTGGTTGTAAAATGAAAACTCTTTATTTATTCTTGTAAATCAATTTCATCCCCTTCAAAATAATCCCCTCTCGATGAAATACACTTATGCCAACGATTTTTCCAATCCCCGAAACATGCCAAATAGTCCATTTCCGGTATAGCCATCAGCACCTTCTTCGATTCAGCTTTTATCTCCTCAATCGACTCGAAACGCGTTCCTCGGAGTGGGCTCTTGAGTTTTGGGAATAGCCAGAAGTCACACGGAGCCAAATCAGGCGAATACGGTGGTTGCGGAACGATGTGCGTGGAATTTTTGGCGAAATGGTCACGAGTGCAGTGTGACACGGTGCATTATCGTGATGCAAAAACTAAGAGTTGTTGGCCCATAATTCTGGTATTTTTAGACGAATTGCTTCACATAAACGAAGCATAACGCTCAAATAATATTCCTTATTAACAGTTTGGCCAGGTGGAAGGAATTCATAGTGCACCACACCACGAAAATCGACAAAAAACTGTCATCATGACCTTTATTTTTGAACGACTTTGACGTGCTCTTTTCGGTCTGGCTTCGCCTTTAGCACATTGTTTCACACACATCAACGCGACGACTTTTTCCAAGAAATTGAGCGTTTTCGGTACCAAACAAGATTTGACTTTTCGTATGCCCAAATGATCTTTCAAAATGGTTTTCGCAGATCCTTCTGATATTCCGATCATATCAGTCAAATGACGATTTTTGAGCACTAACTCCTTCACTTTATTGACGTGTTGGTCATCTGTTGACGTCGATGGTCGTCCGGAGCGCTCCAAGTCATCAACACATTCTCGACCCTCTTTGAAGTCTTTGTACCACTTATAAACATTTTTCTGCGACATGGTCGAATCACCAAATGCTCGTTTGGTAAACACAAGCGTAAATATATTACTGATAATGACATTCACATGAAAGTTGGCTCAGATGTTATTAACAGTGCTGCCAACTCATGAAAAAAAACTAGAGCGAAATTTTAATCATTTGATTGACAAATAAATTCACCTTACTTTTTGCACACAGTGGTATGTGGTTATTAATATAGGACTTGATCGAGCCTTAATCAATGCGGAAGTAGTGCATAGCATCATGCCCAATGTAAACGTGTTGTTACTTTTATAAACGCCAAGGGTCTGAGAACCTCGAATTTTAACGTTTCATTAGCCCAAAATAGTGAAAAATCGACATAAGGAAAAAGGGTAAACAAAAATTTGCCCACCTATTTGACCAAAGCTATTCCATCAAATAGATTATTGTTTTGCAGCCGGAGCCCTGGGGTATATATACCCTATGATCAGAAAGTACTGGGAATGTTTAATTTATACGAACCGCGCACGTGGGAACCGGTCCACATTGGACTGTAGGACTGTAAGACACGCATCTGTCAGTTTTTAGCGCCATCGGATAATTAGTGTCTGCCCGGCCGGCCAGAAATGTGGCCAAACAATTCTTAGATTTTGTATGATGATAACGCGCCATCACACCGAGCCCAAATTGTGCTGGATTATTTGACCAAACACCAAGTAAATACCATCGTGCAAGCCCCGTATTCACTTGATATGGCCCCGTGCGACTTCTTTTTATTTCCCAGGTTGAAGTTACCACTTCGTGCAAGGAGATTTTAGTCGATAAGGAGATCAAAGACATTACGACGAAAGAGCTGAAAATAAGCTGAGATAAAATAAATTTGCCTGAAATTTAACTCTGTTTTGTTTTATTTTAACATTCCCCTTTACTCTCAGATCATAGGGTATACATTCTGTCAAAAAAGTACCGGGAATCGTTCAATAAATTGTTTGATCATCAACATTTATTTTGTCGCCTTCAAAAAAGCCAACGATTAATCCAGTCATTAAAGCACGCGTTTGAAGAGACCTCCTTCAACTCTTTCAGCGAATTCTCCTTAATGGCCTCTTTCCTCTATCGACTTAAAACGGCGTCCGCGGAGTGGAAATTTAAGTTTTGGGAAAGGGAAAAAGTCATAGGGAACAAAATCCGGTGAATACGGTGGTTGTTCGATGATATTTGTCTGGTTTTTGGTGAAAAAAGTGTTTACAGTATGAGCCTTGTGAGACGGTGCGTTATCATGGTGCAAGATCCATGAGTTTTCTTTCCACAAATTGAGACGTTCTAAAACGTCGCATAACTTCCAAATAATATTCTTTATTTACCGTAGAACCATTTGGAACGAATTCCGAGTGCACATGTTAATCAAAGAAAACTAGTAGCATCACTTTCACTTCTTTCACTGTTGGCCGGCTTTGACGTGGTTTTCATGTCAAACTCATATACCCACGTCTCATCACTTGTTATGGTGCGCTGGATAAACGTTGGGTCCGAATTCACTTGCTCAAGCATATCTTCAACGATCTTCTTCCGATGAATTTTTTGAAAGAAATTCAACTCTTTTGGAACCATTCGAACAGCCACGCGTCTCATGCCCAATTTATGGTGTAAAATGTTGCGGATTGCTTCTTGAGACACGCTAAGGTCACAAGCTACCTCCCTCAAACTTAAAGAATGGTTTTCCAGCACCATTTCCTTGACTTTGTCGACGTTTTCATTCGTTAAAGATGTTGTTGGGCGACCAGATCGGGGTAAATCTTCCACGACTTTTCGGTCCTTTGCAAAAGCCTTATACCACTCGTAGACCAGTGTACCGCGATTTTGATAAAGCACACTTGCCATAGGCTTTCTGCAACATTTTCAACGATTTGGCACACGAAATCCCGTTCAAAATACAAAACTTAAGACAAATTCTTTGTTCGATATTTTTATCTATAGCCAAAATCCCAGAGCACACCTGCGGTTGACTGATATATTTAAATGCCAAAAACAAGCTAATTAACAAATTACGCTCAAACTCTGCAACACTATAGAGGGAGTTTATACCAACATTCCAGCAAAAAAAAATTTAGACAGATGTTCGCTAGGGCCCTAACCTAGTAGATGCTACTAACAATTCGAACTTTAATTTATGGATCTTAGCCATTGTCAAAATGCTCTTGTGACACGGTGCATTGCCCCGATTAAAAGTAATTTTTTTCTTTTGTAAACTGGGTCTTTTTTATTTTTTCTTCTTTTTCCTTTCCTTTTCCTTCAGCTGCTCTAAAAGATTACAATAATATTCATAATTTATTGTTTTACTAGTTTTCAAGTAATCTACACAGAAAATTCCTTTCGCTTCCCAAAAAAAAAAAACTGATGCTAAAACCTTCTTGGCCGATTTCTGGACATCGAAGAACCAGGTGTACACCACTCCTTCGTCTCTTGTAAATATCTATATATGTTGCTCTATAAATGTTGCTGGATGCTGAGAAAGTCTCTTTCGAATGTGTTTTTATTCCATTGTTAGCGAATGCGGCACTCACTGCGGAGACAGCTTTCTGAAACCCAATGAGATGCCAAGGGCTTTTACTAAATTTCTTTCAGTCACTAGACGATTTTTCAATACGATTTCCTGTATATTTTCTACGATTTCTGGTGTTGCTGTTTTTGAACGTCCTTGACGTGGATCGTGTTTAAGGCTTGTACGAAAGCTTAAGGCTTACATTCAGCAACCCATCTTTTTACTGTAGTAATTGATGGCGAGGAGTTCTTATACACTTTCAACATTCGTTCATAAATTTCCGTTGCTTTTAAACCTTCCAAAAATAAAAAGTTCAATCACTGCACGATACATGATTTAGTGTTTCACGGATACTCGAACGTACGTACCGAATGGTAGTCACGCTACAACACATTCGGCAACGGCGGCCGCCCTGAGTTAAGGGTTGTTGTATACATATATGTATATAAAACGAACATACGAGGTGTGTTCAAAAAGTATAGCGAATTTTGTGTTTTTTCAAAAATTATTTATTTATTCATTAATATCTATTTTGTCCCCTTCAAAGTAATCCTCATGAGATATTATGTACTTGTGACAACGTTTTTTCCAATCTTCGAAGCACTTAAAAAAATCATTTTTATCTTGTTCAGCTCCTTCTTCGACACAGCGGTGTCTTTTCATGGGCCTCTTCAGTTTCGGGAACAAGAAAAAGTCACAGGGGGCCAGATCTGAAGAATACGGTGGCTGTGGCATCATTAGTGTGTTGTTTTTGGCCAAAAAGGCGCGCACAAGCAACGATGTGTGAGCAGGAACGTTATCGTGATGCAAGAGCTAATTTTTGACCTCCCTCAAATCCGGGCGTTTCTGGCGGATTGCTTCGTGCAAATTGTGCATAACTCGCAGGTAATATTCCTTATTGACCGTTTTACCCTGTGGCAAGAACTCATGATGCACAACGCCCCTGCAATCGAAGAAAACAGTAAGCAAAACTTTTACATTCGACCGAACTTGGCGCGCTTTTTTCGGTCTTGGCTCGTGCGACAGCTTCCATGAGATGATTGAGCTTTGGTTTCCACGTCATAACCATAAACCCACAATTCGTCATCAGTTATGACTCTCTGGAGCAAATTTGGGTTGTCGCGGACAGAGTCCAACATCTCATTAGCAATGTTCATGCGATGCTGCTTTTGGTCGAAATTGAGCAGTTTTGGTACGAATTTTCCGGCCCACATCATTGAAAAAAATCGAATGGCACGAGCCAATCGATATGTCGAGGACCTCAGTAACTTCTCTAACGGTGATTCGACGATTGGCCAATACCATTTTCTGCACTTCATCAATTTTTTCGTCTGTTGTCGAAGTGCTCGGGCGTCCGGCACGCTTTTTATCGTTCACATCTTCTCGGCCTTCCGAGAACATTTCGTACCACCGATAAACGTTGCTTTGGTCCAAAGTAGCTTCTCCGTATGACACAGTCAACATGGAATGCATCCGCGCACTTAATTTCGTTTTTCACACAAAATTTGATACAGGTTCTTTGATCCACCTTTTTGAATAGGTAAAAATCGAAGACGAGCCGAAAGACGTGCAAGCAAAGCAGCTGTCAACAATTAACTGAACATTGAAAATGGCCGAACTCGTCGACATGAGTGAGAGACATGAGTACCAACATGTCGTCACAAAAAAATCGAAATCCGAATATACGTAACCTGCGAAAGTTCAAGATTCGCGATACTTTTTGAGCACACCTCGTATGTACAATTATTTGTTATTTTTTTTATAAAATTACCTGCAAAGGCGTTTGACTTCTAGTGATTATCAACAGTACATATTTGCGAAATTTCACGTCACGTTGAGTCCAGTTGGTATTATATGCTGCGCTAGCTATAGCAAGGCTCTTGAAAGATAAATTTTTCCGTTAACATTGATTAACAATTTGTGAAAATCAAAACCAAGTTCCCCTTACCTCATCGGAGAAATCGTTTGCCAGATAAAAGGTTTGAAAAATTGCGACTGTTTGAACGAATAAAATTAAAAAGCCTTTTAAAATAAGTGCCAAATCAAATTCCTGAAAAATTAAAGTATATAAAGTGGATTAAAAATGTGATGAAATCAATTAAAAATTCAATGTTATAAAATTTTATTTTTGAATTAATAATTCACGGAATCCAAATATTGCTTACAAAAATATATATGTAGCAATAAATAATACTCCTAGTAATTACAGTATTTGGGGCACAGAATTTCGTTGAAGGGAAGATAAATTAATGGAATCTTAACGTTAAAATAAATTGTCAAATTCCTAACTGGTAATTTTGAAGCGCCAAATGAAAAGGTTTTTTCTAAAGAGGTCACCCCTCGGCAGGCAACAGTAGACCTCCGAGTGTGTTTCTATCATACTATGAAAAAGATTCTCATGACCAACTACCTGTCGGGAGGCGGCACACAAACTGAAGTAGGAACTCGGCCAAACATCTAACAAAAGATTTATGTGCTAATTATATATACATACGTATGTAAGTAATACTAAGCTTAACTATGCATTTAAATATATAATAGTAAAATATATCTCACCATCGTTGAATATATGAGCAACATACACATTATTATGCAATAAATACCGACATCAAGCAAGTTTGTGGCCGAGAATAATTCTTCCAAATCATCATGAAAGCTAAGGAAATGTGTAAATATATTTATTTTATTCATCTCGATCGTACCATAAACTTATACACACAAACACATATATTAATATGTATATATATATGGGGCATTCTTTCTGAACGTGAGACCCCCTGCCCCCAGAATAGATTTTGACGAAAAGAGGTCTATGAGGGCTTAAAATGTAGGTAATTATGTTTACTTTCGAAAGCAAAGTGGCACTTCTTGAAATTCAAAATGGCGGATCCAATATGGCGGATTCAATATGGCGCAATTTTGCAGTTCGTGCATCAGATTTATGCTATTTCGTGTTTTCTTTATTTATTTTTAAGTAAAATTGTTGCAATGGATATAATTTTACATATTTCCAAGTTAATTATTTATTTTTATTGGTCACTGATTATTCATCACATTTTTTATCATCAGTTCATAGCATAAATCTGATGCACGAACTGCAAAATTGCGCCATATTGAATCCGCCATATTGGATCCGCCATTTTGAATTTCAAGAAGTGCCACTTTGCTTTCGAAAGTAAACATAATTACCTACATTTTAAGCCCTCATAGACCTCTTTTCGTCAAAATCTATTCTGGGGGCAGGGGGTCTCACGTTCAGAAAGAATGCCCCATATATATATATATATATATGCGCATGTAGTTAACGAATATGTTTTAACACTTTTTTGATTGGTGTAATTATTTAAATTATTTAAATTATAAAAGAAAATATATCACTTACTTGATTATCTTCATATGGCATTGAACGCATTTCTTGATATTTTTTAAGGCGCTCTCCTCATTCATTTGGGATAAGTTGTTGATTCTCTGCTGAAGATCTTTCAGCATGAATGTTCCAAAAGACATCAATATTAGAAATGAATTCACACTCGGAATGTATGAATAAGCGCATACTGGGATTACCCAAAATGCTTGAAGTAGGTAGATAATCTCGAAAGATGGGCTCTTTAGTAAATCGACACCTGGTACTGCAATGCTAATAACGAAGTCTGTTAAAGTTTGTAAATTTTTTTTAATTTTCTGTTTTAGGTACAAATATACATACATACTCACTGCCATATTGGGTCAGAATTGGTTGAAAGGAAACAAATGCGGCGGCGCTTATACTACAACGTTGAATATATTTGGAAAAATGTACAGTACGTTTAGTGAATTTCTGTAGCTCATAAAAAGTTCTTTTGTCATCATCGTGCTGTCGAAAATATGTGAAGCAAATAGTATAAATAATCAATAATATGTAATAATATTGTACAAGGTGAGACAGCCAGTTTGATGTACGCATATATACGAAGAAATAAAGCAGAACAAAACAAAAAAAAAACACTCTTGAAAAGATTCTGTATTCAAGTAGCTTTCTTGCTTCTACAGAAAAAATAGGCTTCTTAATTCATCAACAATGTTGCTCACTCTTCAGTTTTCACTCATTATAGTAGTATTATGCTAACGTATAGCGCAGAAGCTTGGACGATGGCAATATCCGACGAGGCGTCATTTGGAGTGTTTGAGAGAAAGATTCTGATGAGCTTTATGAGCTTTACAAGCACATAGACATAGTGCAGCGAAGAAAGATACATCGGCTTCGTTGGTTGGGCAATGTCGTCCAAATGGAAACAAACGCTCTGGCTCCGAAAGAATAGGATGCGGTACCAGCTGGTGGTAGCAGAGGAGGAGAAAGTCCTGCGGAAAGTCTACGTTGGAAAGGCCAGCTGGAGAAGGACTTGGCTTCACTTGGTGTGCCCAACTGACCTGAGGAATAAAGTGAGCTTTATTAAACTCGATCAAAATCGCGTAAGCGGCTACCGTGCCAATCAGTAAGTAGAATAATATAATGTTTAATAAAGGGTGATTTTTTAAGAGCTATAGGAAAGTTTTTCAAAAAAAAACACACGTAAAACTCAAAAAAATGCATGAAATTTTTATTTAAGTCGATAGTACAGTCCATATAATTTAATGTTTGAAGATTATTTCATGCAAATGTTGACCATGACTGCGCTTCAAATACTCCATTCGCTTAGTCCAATTATGGCATACTCTTTTAAATGTTTCGGCCGGTATCTCACATATAAATGCTTTAATGTTGTCTTCTAATGCGTTAATTGAAGCAGGCTTGTCTGAATAGACATGAGCTTTAACATAGCCCCACAAAAAATAATCTAAAGGCGTTATACCGCACGATCTGGGTGGCCAATTGACAGGTCCCGAACGTGAAATAAAATGTTCACCGAACTCGCCTCTCAACAAGTCCATTATTAAGAGTGCTGTGTGGCATGTGGCTCCGTGTTGCTGAAACCACATGTCATGCAAGTCAAGCTCTTGCATTTTGGGCAAAAAAAAGTTGGATATCATTTCACGGTAGCGCTCACCATTCACAGTCATGTTACGATTCCCAGCATCTTTGAAGAAGTATGGTCCAATGATACCTCCAGCCCATAAACCGCACCAAACTGTGACCTTTTCTGGATACATTGGTAGCTCTTGCAATTCTTTTGGCTGATCTTCACTCCAAAATCGACAATTCTGCTTATTTACATACCCATAGATCCAAAAATGAGCTTCGTCGCTGAACACAATTTTTCGACTTTAAACTTTCTTAACAGAACACGCATTTTTATAATAAAATTCAATGATTTGCAAGCGTTGTTCGTTTGTAAGACGATTCATGGTTAAATTATAGACCAAACTGAAGATGTTTGACAGTGAAACAAAACACGAAACGTACGTCAGCTATTTAAACCAACTGCTTAAAAAGATAATAGCTAAAAAATCGCCCGTTACTAGTAATAGTAACCTTATTATACCAAAAGCAAGAATTGGTGGACACAAGATTGTGTGAACACAAAATGGCAGATGGGTAGGTAAGACTGGTGGCTGCCAATATGGCCCACTTAGACCTGTCGTAGATACGTTGTGATACCACTGGAACCTCTCCTTGCGATATGGGGTCTCTTCTAAAACATCTTGTGGCTTTTATAAGCGATGGCTTCTTTAGTTTAAGATGCATATTTTTCGCTACATTTATTAAAAATTCACTACCAAGCGTGTAAAGTCTTTTTCTAGTTAATTCTTTACACTCACAATTCAGATGTCTAATAATTTCCTGCTCTGCTATATGATAGCAGGTTCTACAATAATTGTATGTATAGTATGACACTCCCAGCCCTCTAGCATGGTTACCTATTAGACCCTATCAAAGTTCTTGTATTCTTTGTGTTAAGTTTCATCAGGCATTTGAACGACCACTGTGAATTTCGGCCATGTTAATTTGCTTAGGTTTTGCCATTTTGAATGTACTATCATTATTATTATTATTACAAACTGAAGTTTATAATTAAAATTATAAGCCTAGTTAGGAAAGCTATGGCTGCTAAGGCCTTCAGCTTCTTCTTATGATGTAAAATTAGTGCTTAATTAATGCTTAATACTAAGTGCTTATGCGTCGTTTAGAATTTCATTATAAATTAGGAGATATAATATATTTATTCGACATGTTTGTTTAAATTTCGTAATATAATTTTGATATTTTTAAGAAAGCTATAATTTTTTTAATATTATCGATTGTGGGGTTGGAAATGCATTGAATGGGATCGGTGTTATGGAATATATGGTACTATCATATTTTAATAGTTTCTCTGTCTATCAGTATTTTACAAGATGGCCCGAGGGAAGAAATTAAAAGAAACAAATGGATTGAGCCATTCGGAAACTTCTTGAAGCTCGGTGAAAAAGTATGTACGCTTCATTTCTCTGAAATGGATTTTGAGACCGGGTCTGATCGGAAAAGAGCTAAACATTCCAGTGATGCTATTCCAATGCCAGCCCAAGTTTTAAATATTGGAAATGAGGCTGTACAACCCGACTCTTCATTTGTCGATATTTGTACTCAGACTGATTAAAAACTGGTTTTAATTAATGAAAATTAAATATGTAAAACTGTATTTTTATTTAGATCGAACTATGATAGCCAGTTTGCAATTCTTGAAAAATAAGGCGCAATGCACGAGTCGTGGATTTGAAGAAATTTAAGTCTAATGCCAGCTCAATTTTCACTGAAGGGCAAGTCAGAAAATTAGAGAAAAATAGGAAAAGGCACCAATGGGCATGGGATTGCATCGGAAATAGCTTTCAATTTTGCTAGACCAAAGATGTACAACCATTTGTACAACCGAGCGAGTCCACTGTGTCCAAATGCTGCCGGCTATATCATACGAAAGAGACTATGTGCCCAATGAGCTTTCACTTACATGGGTGGACACAGTTTCCTAGGGGCATTGGTTAAACCAAGAGCTGATTTTTTAAGAAAAATTAAGCTTTTGGAAACAGTGTTTGCTAAATTGAATGGAAACAAAATACAAGACGAAAAAAAACATTTTTGTACACAGAAAATATTTTATTAGATGAAGATGTGAAGAAGCCGAACGCAATTTCGCATTAAATATTTGAACAAGTGCTTGAAGGGCTAAATATATGACCAAAAGTAGTTTTTTCACAAGTAATCTACTTTTTGTTTTAAAATATTCAGTTGGGAGATAAGTTCATAGCGTTTTTGTATTTTTTATTTTATTTTACAACGATTGGTTTGCTGTTGGGCAAAGGGTAAGTATTTATTCGATTGTACTCTTTCTGCTCTATAAAGCTAGATAAATTGTAATTTTAGTTATTTAATTTTTTATTAGTTTTGAGGCTTAGAAATGTAATACCCGGGAGGCAAAAATCAATTTTTCTCGACACCTGCTCTGCTTTGATTTCCATCGAGGGAAAAAGCTGCCGAAGCAGCCCGGGACATTTGCGACGCGTATGGAGAAGGTGTCATAGGTAAGTCTACAGGACGGAAATGGTTTGCAAAGTTCAAAACGGGCCACTTCGACGTCGATGACATGTCCCGCAGCGGAAGGCCTTCTGAATTCGATGAAGAACGTTTTAAATCACTTTTAAAGGAGAATGGTCGTCAAGCCAGTCGTGAAATGGCTTCCCTTCATTCAATGGGAATTACTAAAAAACTGGCAGCCTGTGTGCCTCATGAGCTCAACAAAAAAGCGAAGAAAGTCGCCTTCAAATTGTCTCTCAGCATCTTGCCTGTCATCGAGCAACACGTGGTCATACGGAAGATGAGAAATGGTTCCTATACATCAATATGAAACAAAGAAAGGAGTGAGTAGCTCCATGAGATACGCCAAAGCCGAGAGTTAACGGGATCTTTATCCAAAGAAGGAGATATCTGTTTGGTGGAACTGGGAGGGCATGGTGCACTGGGAAATGCTCGAAGAGAATGCCACGGTGAATAAGGAGCTCTACATTGCCCACCACCACCAATCATGAAAAGACCTGATCGACATGATCAAACAATACTCTTTCACGACAACGCCTCAGGAACTATGTCCTCAAAGCCGCACTATAAGAGCTCCTTTAGCATCCGTTGTATTCTTCAGTCTTGCACCGACCGATTATGATATTTTCTGCTCCCTGTCAAACCATGTGAAGGGCGTTGCCTTCGATAACAAAGACGTCCATAAAAACTTGCTCAACAACGTCTGCGACACCAGGCACCAACAAATTGGTTGCGATGTGGGAAGAGGTTGTAAACAGCAACAGCGAGTATATAATTAATTAATTTATTGATAAAATTATTTTTTGTTTAAATAACCAACCCCAACCCAATGTTTATGTACATATTATTTACTTTATGTACTATTCCTATTACTTTTCTACTATCATTTTCGCAGAGGGCAATCATATTCTTCCCTTCTCTCCCTACTTCCAAAATGCAACAATAGATTAAGGAGTATCCAATTTCAGTTGAACATTTTAAAACTTTTATTATTGAATCATAAAGTTTGACAACTGATTCGGATGCTAGTTAATCCATTAATGCAATTTGGATAAAGGGAAAAAGAGGCATAAGTTTATCCCCTTTCTGAAAAGCTAGTACAAAATGTAGAAAAGTTCGATGTAAACCATGGAATAATAATTCCTCCCTCGGTGGAGCGCGTCGGATAGGGAAATGCCTCTCAGATATGGATGCCAGGAGAGAAATGAAAGATCTCTCGCAGACCACACAGGTCGAAGATATAAACTTCGTTAAAAACTAACTTTCCTCGACGTCTGATTCATCATATGAGATGCGGTCGAAGGCGGGTGTTTTTTCCTGGAGCAAGCGGCTCGCTATAAATATGTGATCTGGACGTGCTTTCCCTACTGACGTACATGGGGTTGCGCAGGGTTGGTAGTCCAGCCGTAAAACCAAACTACCCAAAAACGGTTCCCGAATTTTAAAAGATGGATATACTAAATTTAAAAGCTCTTTGTTTGACAAACAACTCTGATAACTAAGCCATACAGAAATAAAATAGAGCTTAACCCCAATATATATAATAAACAATATTTTCCCACAAAAAATATATTTTTCCCATTCTCAGAAGACATTGATATGTTAATCTATGTACGAGTTTTGGATATTGCCGGTGCCATGTCCCAAGCCCAATGAATTGTTTTAGTCAGGTTTTCTAACTTTTTAATCTGCCCCTCAGAAAGTATTTGACTGACATTGGATTTGAATTTATCCAGTTTCACAAGTCGTTCCTAAGATGGGCCAAATCATTTTCCAAGAGGAATCCACGACAATCAGTATATGACCTAAATACTTTTTTCTTTGAATAAAACTACACTTTTTAAATAAAAAAGATTTACTTAGTTTGTGTAGAAGTATCAACCCAAGCTTGTTCCGTCACGAGCTCATTCCAGCAAAGCAAAAGTTTGATAGAAATCCGAGGAGCCGAAAAGTGATACACTCAAACTTTTTCGTCTGATTTCAATGAAGTGCCGGACGACTTTACCCTATCTTTCGAGTTCATTTTGTCTTTTGGGATATTAGCAAACTTAACCCCCTCTCCTGTCTACGTTTTGTGGCGCAACAGAAACAGTATTGCCTTCTAACTTTTTTAGCTGAAGTTTTCATTTCTAAGCTTTTGAGTAGTTCTTATTTAGAATTTGCTCTGAAATAAAAAAATTCATTTTCAGGAGGACACCATGGATTTATTAAGCAGGTCAAGATGACTAACACTGGGTGAAAATTAGATAAATTACATCACCAAGCAATAATTAAATGTGGCCGCTGTAGTCTAATGGCTTGGTGCGCGATTAACATCCGGAAGTGGTTAGGTTCGAGACTCCGTGCATGAAACACCACAGTGATAGAAAGTTTCTAATAGCGGTCACCCCCTGGCAAGTAACGAAAAGCCTCCGAGTTTAAAAAGCTTCTAATAAAGAACAAATATCTGCCTTTCGGAGTCGGATTAAAAACTGAGGGCACCGCCATTTAGGGGAAAACATCAAATAGGAGTAGAAGGTTGGCCAACCACACAAAATGGGTGTAAGCGCCAATTATATTATATATAATATATAATATTCGCTTGAAACGGTCAACTCACCTCCAAATCGTTGTACCAATTATCAATGTCTTTATAAGTATCCGCAAATTTCTTTTGATGAGTTATTACAGCAAAAGCACGCGTTACCGTTGTAATCAGATTCATGATGATAAATATATCGTAGATCGCATTACCCAAACCAGTCCAATTGAAGCAAATGTTATAAGCTGCTGGTAAAATTGTTAGAGTTGGCACAGATATTAGTAAATAGGCGCGTGAACGTTTGCTTTCATCTAAATAACCCAAATACTCCATAGACTTCAAACACCAGCTAAACAATTTAGCAGCGTAACCCATTTTGTTGTGCAACCAGAATTAATTTTCCAATTTCCTGTTAAGTAATAACTGAGAACTATAGGAAATAGTAATACGCTTGGAAGCAAAGAAATTTCCTTTTCATAGGCTTGAGGAAGTTTGCAAAAAATTGCGTAATGTGCATGAGATCTCATACGAGTTATAATTTACGCAATCGATTTAATTACTACTCTTGCATTATACTCGCATTACATTTAATAATACTCTGCGTTTGGACTAGTGTGCCATTAAATATTTGGTTGACGTCCGACCTTGACTTGGGCTGTAAAAAGTCAAATATTTATTATTAACCAATGGTTAGAAAATAATTGTTAAAGGGATAAAAAAAGTGATGCAATGGCAGAGGAGCTCGGCGAAGCACGCAACAAAGGGTGTCAGCTCCAGCTGAATAACTTTCAAAAAAAAAAAAACAACATATTTGTAGAAGTGAAGTAGTTTTATTTGGTTTGGTTATTTATAATTTATTAAAACTATTTTTAGAATACAATATCAGCCAAGTGACCACCTTTATTAGCAATCACAAACTGCGATATTTTTTCTGCGTTTGCCATCACCAAGCATTTCGGGTTTTATAGTGTCGATTTCAGTACGAATGTTTGCCTTAAGCTGGTCAATAGTCTGCGGCTTGTTGGCATAAACCTTACTTTTCAGATAACCCTACAAAAAGAAGTCCAGGGGGGGGGGTTAAGTCAGGTGATATCGGGGGCCAGTCGATGTCGCCTCTTTTTGTCACTAGACGTCCCGGAAATTTACGTTGCAGAAATTCAATTGTTACATTCGCAGTGTCGCATGGCGTATCGTCTTGTTGAAACTAGTAACGGTATAATCCTTTCTCACGCATTTGCGGGCAGACATATTGAGCCAACATCCATCCATATCGGTTTCCATCGACCGTTTCGTTTTCTTGGTAAAAATATTGCGCAATGATGGTTTTGGCGCAAATGCGGGCCCAAACAGTTACTTTCCGGTCATGCAATGGCGTTTCATCGATCTCGTGTGGATTCTCAGTTACCCAAATGCGGCAATTTTCTTTATTCACGCTGCCAAAGAGGTTAAAATGTGCCTCGTCAGTCATTAGCATTTGCTTCCAAAAATTGGGTTCAGTGTCAACCATTCGAGCGACTGCTTGGCCGTATTCCAAGCGACGTGAATGGTCTGTCGGCAATATTCTCTGTGTCAATTGCACTTTATACGAAAACAAATTTAAGTCATCCTTTAAAATGCTCCCCATTGTGGTTTTACTGACGCCAAAATGCTGAGCACGACTACAGTACGACACTGTTGGCTCCTGGGCAACGGTCTCCCTCACTGGTTTAACAAGTTCATTGGAACGTTTTGGTCGTTGATGAACGGCATGATGACGATCTTCTACTGTCGACGAATAGTATATTCTGACAGTGCCTGTTTGTCGCGATACTTTTTGCGATATGTTCATTGAGTTAGAACAATATAACGACTATTTTCGATGTATAGCGTCACTATTTCAGCGCGTTATTTTGGATTAAAGCGATCCGTATTTGAAATTGTATTGAATTGACGTATCGAAAACATGTATGTTGAAGTCGATTGGTTGGTAAATGACCATGTCATTCAGCGTTTATATACGGACATAAAGGATGGCGCACCCTGTACATACATATATATATAAGTATATAAATACTCTGTGAATGTGTACTTTGACATTCGAATCGTGTGATATAATATTTAAACCTGATATATCTGCAGGTGTAGTAACAACATGAGACTCAAGATGTCTGAATCTTAGCCCGGCGAGAGCAGGACAGCTGAGATGATGCCACCTGATCCTCTGGACAACTTCGACACGAGATGCGAGTATTAATAAATACATTTCAATTGATTGTGCAGAATGTGAAAGTTTAAGTAGCAAGGATTGCAATTAAGACTTTTAAACAAATATGGTTTTAGTGACTTAGATTTTTGAATAAAATTTGTTTTACTAACTTTCTTTTTAATAAAATTATACCCGAATACTATAAGAACACAGATTTTCAACTTCAAACTGCATTTACAACGGAGGTATGAAAGCATGAAAAGCAAATTACATTTTTGAGTTCATCGTCCTCAAATTTAACAAGATACAAATTTTCATTTTAAATCATTGATTTTTGCTCACATTTTATATGGAATAGAAGCCCCGTTGGTCTGTTAGGTTCGTTTTAAATACTTAGATATGTATATATGTACTATAAACACTGTTAAAGGACTTCCAATATTTTTTTATTTTATTGCATTAACCGTCTAATTTTGTGGAATATTTAATTTCATTCAAATTTCTGTCTCGGCTGGCGCTGCAGTAAACCATATACTCGTACCAGCTCAGTTTTGAATTTTATGAAGTCGTCTACAACAAATCTATCAATGAATTCCAAAAAACAACAAATGGTTGGACATGAATCATGATGGTTGGGGACGTCTTGATTTTCGAAGAAAAATTCGGCAGAAGTGCCACCACATCGGACTGACTTAGATAAGGACAATGAAATACTGAAGATGGTCTTCCCAATTTCCCCAGTTACTTCATTTTTTGCGATATTAAGGGGGGAAGCTGGTCTAGAATTTTGAAAAAATCGAAAAATTTTTTTTTGTCTTAAAAGGTGCTTTAGGGTCTTAGAAATAATATACCAAATGAGGGATGCCAGCAAAAATGTCTAAATGCCCAAATTTTTCATTCGACGGCAGTGCCTCGCAGGTATGCCCCGAACGCTATTTACAACTTTAAACGCGTTTTTCTCGAAATCACTTTTTTTAAACTGGCCGAAGACATAACTCGAACAAATCTTTACCGATTCTTACCAAATTTTTGACAATACATTCGAAATACCTTTCTCCGGAGAGGTACGTAGGATTTTTTATTTATATTACATAGTTTTTTTTTAATCAACAATTTTATGTCGTTCTTTATAGTGAAAATTGTAACTTTTTGTTCAAACGTGCACCATTTCGCGAAAAAACAAAATATCAAAAAAATCCTACGTACGTCTCTTTCTGTTGTTATATAGAAACTAAAAAAAATTTATTTTTTGATCCAGGACAAAAATTAAGGAGTTTACGTCTTCGGCAATGGACCCACTAGAAAAAAAGGCGCCTTAGGAGAACTGCTGGACAGCGGCCATTTTGAAATTAATTCAGACGAAAAATTTTGTATTTGTACCATGAAAGCTATATTATTAAACCTATTTCACAGATTTTCGATTGATTCCTTTGTTGAGTCAAAATAAATTCATAAAATATGCCCATTTTTTGCGCTCTAGACCAGCTTCCCCCCTTAACAAGTCCGATGTCAAGCCTCTTACCAATACAAAGCAAACGAACAAAACAAACAAAGGAGGAGAAATTACGTGTTTGTGAAAATTGAGATTTGTGACATTTAAACTAAAAAAACGAATGAAAACGAAATACCGCGTGTTAAAGTGTGAAAACCCTCAAAATCAGAAGAATGTGTGTGTGTATGAATAATTTCTTGTGCTTGAAAATTTCTATTGCTTTCGCCTTTCTTTACAAAGAAGTAATACCGCTTCCTTTAGTTCGTTTATTCATGGAGTCTAACGACACAGCGAATTCAGAAGGCGCGACCTTGTATTCTTTCATCATTGTAGGAATGAAGAGGTAAGAAGGACGTTGAGTAAGTGAGTCGTTGTAGGTAAACAATGTTTGCACAATCTGGAACTCTTTATTATTAAAGATGCTACCAAAGTAAGCGACTCAAACAATACCAATCGTCTGTGCAACATGCAACACGCAACATGTGCAACATGCAAACTGACAGCACATTGCTCAGATGTTGGCAATATATTATATAATATGACTTAAAATATTTCATAACATTAATTGCCAACCTCATTCAGTTTTATGTCGCGATTGGTAATCTGTTTGAAATTCATCAAAAATTTAGTGTAGAGTAGTAGTAAAAATGTAGTAAAAAATGATCTCTATAAATAGCGGCGGCTGCCGTAACCGAATGGGTTGGTGCGTGATTACCATTCGGAATTCATAGAGAGGTCGTTGGTTCGAATCTCGGTGAAAGCAAAATTAATAAAAACATTTTTTTAATAGCGGTCGCCCCTCGGCAGGCAATGGCAAACCTCCGAGTGTATTTCTGCCCTGAAAAAAGCTCCTCATAAAAATATCGGCCGCTCGGAGTCGGCTTGAAACTGTAGGTCCCTCCATTTGTGGAACAACATCAAGACGCACACCACAAATAGGAGGAGGAGCTCGGTCAAACACCTAACAGAAGTGTACGCGCCAATTATTTATTTTTGTTTTTAAATATAAAAATTTGAATACAACATTTAAGTTTTAACTGATAAATTATCTCTCTATTTCCTTTATTAGCACATTTCATCAGACAATCGGCAGGTTTTATGTGCAAATCTAAATCTAGTAGAATAGTAATCATTCTTCGGCTAAAAATTATTCACGCACAATGAAGCAGGACGAAATGCTAAACTAGAATGCATGCCTTATGGTAGTAAATGCTTGGACGTAGACTAAAAATGACGATGTTAGGGTTACCAGAACAATAGTTGCACTATAGAAATAAAATTTAAAAAATTATTTATAATTTTGAGCTGTTGCCCTTTTTACCCACTTTACACTCTAAATATTTGAATTTTAAACATTGCAGTAAACTCAAAGAACACCGAAAACAATAAAAGCGTTTAGAATTTATTTGAGAGCAGATACTTCATTTCTTGATGACGTGGTAGTAGGCTTTGTTTCCAGTAAGAGATTAAAGAAATTACACGCAACGCGTTAAAGTGGAAAATATTAATTATAAAACATGTTTTTCATTCTATCATATCATGGATTTACATCCAAGCAAGGACTAGGATTCGAACAGTGTGATCCAATTCTTCAAGAATATTCTATACTATTATAAGACATCCAAAGATTGTGGATTCTCTCCAAATAACGTACACTGTTTCTTTAAAATAACGTACATAAATTATTTTTGAAACAATTTTATTGTAATAAAATATGTATACGTATGTGTATGTGTATACATATATGTGATACGAAAAATCAGACTTTGAGTCCAATGCAATTAAATATAATATAAGTGGGTACATTTGCTTATAAGACAACAATATTATGTAGTTCCGACTCCTTAAAATACTTCTGGAAATAAGTATTTACTTACATATTTTTAAACCTTACATGGAACAAAGGTGAACTTTTGATGCTTATAATACTAAGTTAATCTTAAGCCGACACATTTACAATTGTGAATTTTTGAAATCGGAAGACTTTTCGTAGCGTGTCATTTCGGTTCTTATATGCGCTGCCGACGATTGCCAGAATTAGTACATATTAATCATTTCTAATTTCGTCAGTAGAAGTACTGCAAATTTCCTCATCTTCAGTAGTATCCTCCACCGACAATGGAGATCCATTGGGATTTCTAATTATTAACTCATCACCATTCATTTCTCCATCGCTTACCATAACGAATTGGTCGTGGTCATGCTTTTCACCAAACTGCTTTGGCCATACACCAGCCCTACTGTATTCTTTTAATTGCTCTGGAGTTAGGAGTTTACACATTTCCACCTTCACCTTATGGCCCTTTATCCTGAGACCCTTAATAGGTTCCACCAGCACATAATCTCCACGCCCGATCAATATATTCCTACGAAACTTTTTCGGCATGGAGGCTAGGGTATTCTCAGAGCCCACAATTGCAGTTTCAACTTTGTACAGATTGTTGTCACGACATTTAATCACACGCATTATTTGCTGCCTCTCTGTGGGCAACTCAAACTTGTCCTCCATCATTTCCTTAAGCACGAGCCTGCGGCGTATTCCAATCGACATTTTAGATTGGTTGAATGAGAGAAAATAAAGTGGTACAGTAATTTGTTGCAGCAGCTTACAGGAAGCGATTCCGGTCAGCAATAGTGTCAACAAGTAAGCCTCAATACTTTGTATTCAAGTTTTCAACTCGATGTTATTCCTCGTAGGTTGATTTTGCTCGAAGTGCTTAGGTTTAAAATGGAAATAGAACTAAGTAATTTTGCGAAAATTCCCACCTTTTATGCTGTTACATTTTCGATTTGGCTTGGAATGTTAGCAGGTAGACGATTGATAATGCCATAACAACAAAGGATTGAAACTTTTGAAAATACAGGCCAGCGACAACGGAAAACCCTAAATAAATGCTTGGTTTTACAAGTATTGAGGTAATTCGTGCAGCTATCACTTGTTCCAAATATGCAAATATGGTGGAAGGTTCAAGGCCACTGAATTTTGAGCGAGTGCAACTATAAGAGTGAAAATTTAGTGTTCTGTTGTCTGCCTGTACTTCCATGTTGCAAAAGAGAGCCTTTGTTTGAAATAAATATTAGTATTTTCATGTGTTCCTGAAGTATGCAGCTTGTATGCATTCGCCCACTGTTCCTGCTTGCTCAATAGTGAATAGCTTTTACCATTAAGCCTTACACAAAATTAAGAAAAGAAAATTCAAATGAAAGTCTGAAGTAGAAACATTCCTTTGCTGGTTGGCGTACATACATATATTGTATATATGTACATATGTATATGATATATACTATAACTTTACATGGAATATGATATGCGCTCTGTTCCAAATTATAAACACATAAAATAAAATAAATGGTTAAAAAATAGTCAAAATATCAATAGACTAGCGCATCATGTAATGAAGTTATTCTGCTAACATAAAATTTTGGGAGGTTCACTTAACATTTTTCTTGACTCCTCCAAACACCAGTAAACAACAAGTGCGATGGAAACGGCTGTGATAGCTATAGTTGTAATAAGTGAATGAATTGAAGGCGATAAAGAAGAAAGGCGTTATATTAAAAATAGAAAACGAATGTGAATTGCGGAAAGGTAGACATTTTCTAACCGAGAGTTGCTCAACACGTAAAGAAAAACTGAGTCCAAGGATTCCAAAAATTATTTGCGAAAAGCCACTAGTGCGTGAACCTGTTGTACAACGAGTCCAAGATGATAAGCTAACACATTAACTCGTTAATGGGCTGAATTGTTTGGATCGAGGAAAGAGGAGGTGCACCGAGTTGCTCGTCCTCGGACAATACCATTTATGTTCTATTGGTATTCGCTTTCATTTACAAATTCTTTTAGTGGGTGCAGTTTTGTTGAGGTTTATTGGAATGCATACGGTAAGCTGTGAAATTAAAATTTGGTTCTAGAATTTTTGCACTTAAGGATAAAGATACATATCTATAGGCATATATACTAAGTATGAATATTTCAGATTATGGAGTACCAAGATCAAATAAGGGTTTTAACTGAAATTGTAGATCTATACTAAATGGAGGGTCTTTTTTAAACTCCAGGACTAATCGAGCAAATGTAGAGGGAAGCGAAGTCGGGAAAAGGATCATTCGCACAAAAGAGCTATTGATATTAGAAAAAGCTAGTTACAAAACTTATTTGCTTATCTCTAGCGGAAACTCTGTCTTTGACCCTGCAGTTTCTTGCTGCAATTAAACTACAACACAAATTTATATAAGCAATTAAATATGTAAAAGTTGTGTGCCATTAAATCGGTTCCTAACTTTATTTTACCCACTTTTCATATGGAATAGAAATACCGTTCGTCCGTTAGGTTCGTTAGGTTCCGCAGCATGTTCTGATTTTGGAAGGAAATGGCTTAGTATGCATTGCCTTCTCTCGAACTATACGGGTTAAAATGATTTTTAGAGCAACATTGCCACCATTTCGCGACTCCTTGAAGACAATAGGCGATATCCAAGAATGATAGAATAATAGATTGCGCCTTTCAAATTCACCGTGTCGTAAGAGCCCAAGAATGATAGAATACAAGATTATGTCTTCCGAGTTCGCCGTGTCGTAAGAGCCCATGAATAAACAAACAAAAGGATGGGGAATTACTTGTTTGTGAAGAACAAGAGTTGAAGAAAGCAATGGAAACAACCAAACACAAGAAAATATACGCACACACACATACTTTCTAGCCACGGCGTCTTGCGCACAAAAACGCAAATGCAAAAAACCGCATTTGGAGGCTTTACATTAATTTGTGCTTTCACAATTTAACACACGGCTTTTCGTTTTTATTGGTTTGTTTAGTTTAAATATCGCAAATCACCATATTACCAAGTCTTTCACTGAATTTTCACCAACATGCAATTTCTCCTCCTTTTGTTTGTTCCTTTTGCATTGGAAAGGGAATTGACGCTGTGCATTCTATTGGCAACAACAGCAGTACCCATGGAGAAAAGATTTTTAATGGTGTGGCCAATATCATACCGAAGACAGAATCAGTTGATGGGCTGACGCAGCCGGGGTAATGGATGGGTTTGTTTACGAAAAAACAAGAATGTGTTAGTGATATACGCAAAAAATAACACAATGTCGCTTCGTTGCCGTCTGCACGACTGATTGGGCGAGTGTATGAATACATGAGAAATGATCGTGCAGAATTCGGCTGAATCTCCCAAGTACGTGTGCTGTCTGGAAGCGTTATTAGAAGTTTTAAGCGCTTTACTTATAGAAAATCTTAAGGGCGATTTTATTTAATAACTAATGGTGTTCACATCCATTCCTAATCTAGAAACCAAGTGTTTTCTGCTTTGGTAAATTTGGAAAACTTCAAAAGCGACTGTGACGAATTAAAAAAAAAACAGCATAATCCTGCATTTTTGAGAACACCAAGTAGAATTTATAGATCTTCATACTCACCAATGCTTCTGTATTATTGAGTGTAACAATTTAGAATTTTTTCGTGCAAATCTACACATTTAAACATTTTTATTAGTGCTCCAAAGGAGGTACTAAATACATACACTATTATTATGTACTTTATGACATTCTATTGTAATATTCAAAATGTTTTTTTTTTATATAAGCGTGATATGTTGTGTAGGACTCCATTGACTTCTTCAAAATGAATTCTCATTCTCAGGTGTGTAAACATTTTTATCTACAAATACATATATGAATATTGATGTTGAGATTATATTGATCGATTTTCAGCTGTTCACATTGTGCCCTTTAGGCAAGAGAATAGGGAATATGAAATGCGTAAAATTCGGAGAAAAATTTCCATAGTCAAGGGCTTGAAGCCGCCAGCAGTGAACTAAGAATAAGAATAAGAGAAAAATTAATAAATTTAAAAAATTCAAATTACTTATTTTCAGTTAATTGGTTTTGTGAATTGGTCAAAGTAATAATAGTTTACGTGGTGAATCTCGTTAGTCCATATTTTGCAATGACAATCAATTAGGCCCAGGGCAACCAATGAATGTCGCAGTAGTCCATTTAGAATCTCTAAGTTGTTCGCAAATCTCCGAAACCTCGTCATGTCCGCTGCATATAATGGAGCGAATAACGTTATGCCCCGACATAGGCTGTCAAACAACGGAAATGATGCTTAAATGCCAAATTTGCCAAGAAGAAAGTAGTGATTTGCATTTAGCGGCACATTGTATTCTGCACATTAACTGCACCAAAACCAAGCTTAAAATTCTCATAAAGAAGCTCACAAAAATTTTGCACTAGCGCACTGAATGCCATCGAAGAAGATATAAACTTATTGGAAATTCATGCACTAGAAGAGTGATGCTTGATGCTTATTAGCTCCAGTGACGAGTAGTTTGGTTATTGAAATTAGTAGCAGCTTAGCCAAAAAAGAGTTTCGTCCGAGAAGCCATGATGAAGACCGATCTCGCGATGGCTTTTGAAATGGTAAACGTTATTGAATATTTTGATAGCTGAATGTCAGTGCCTACTATGATAACTACATAAACATAAAAATGAAAAAAAACTCATTGTTATCTGGGCTTGATCGAATCTAAATCAATGCGGAAATAGCGCATAGCTTCATGCCCAATGCACTTTTATAAGCGCTAAGGGTCTGAGCACTTCGAACTTAAACGTTTCAGGCGCCCAAAACAGTGAAGAACCGACATAATAAAATTTCTTATGTCAGGAAGAAAGTAAATCCAATCGTTATTTTTTTATTTTTCATGAAATTATCATAATTCATGCTTACATACATACCTTAGAGCCTAAGCGATTGTTTTTATTGAATGTTTAAACGTCCGAAAATCTGAGAATTACATTACAAAATCCGGATACTACTCAATTCCTCCTTACAACTTATGACTCCTTGATTTTTATATTATATTTTAGTATCTGCTAAGCTTATTTGAAAATGCATTACTAAAATCTCCCTTCGAGCAAATGCAAACCGCGCAAAATATCCCTAATATTTAAGTTAAGTATCTGAAACAAAGTTGCAAAAGAGTAACAGGGCTGCCGTATTGTAGCATTTGTTGAGCAGTACGAATGAACCCATACTTTTTAAAGTTATTTACCCGCCATTTGACTAAAGTTAATGCATCAAAAGAATTGTTGCTTCGTGGCCGGAGCCTTGGGTTAAGGCTTGTATAAGTGTAATACGTACATATGCACAATTAATTTTTATTTTCTTTTTAATAAAATTACCTGCAAAGGTTTTTGACTTCTAATGATTATCAACAGTACACATTTGCGAAATTTCACATCACGTTGAGTCCAGTTGGTATTATATGCTGCGTTAGCTACAGTACGGCTCTTGAAACATACATTTTTCGGTTAACATTGATTAACAATTTGTGAATATAAAAATTAAATAGTCCTAACCTCATCAGAGAAATTGTTTGCCAGATAAAAAGTTCGAGAAATGGAGACTGTTTGAACGCATAAGATTAAAATGCCTTTTAAAATAAGTGCTGGTTCATATTCCTGAAAAATTAAAATATATAAAAATGTGATAAAATCAATTAAAAATTCAATATTAGATACCTATTTTAATTTTTGAACTAATTTTTCAAGGAATCGAAATATTACTTAAAATAGTATATGCGTAGCCATAAATAATACTTTTCTATTGTTTTTATTAACAAGGTGTGGTACGGTAAAATATAGAGAAACAGAATGCAAAATAGTCTTTATTTTAATTATTTAATTTAACTATTATAAATTATTAAGCATATTTTGTTATTGTTTTCTAATAGGTTTTACTGACTTAATAAGTTTTACTGGCAGTACTCCTGAGTAGCTTCTCACATCACAAAAACTAAACATGCGAAATTCCTAATTTTCCTTATTATAATGAAATAAAAAAAAAATAAAAAAAGAACAAAAATGTAAAGTTAATTTCGTACTGTAACCTCTTCCCGGTAGGCTTCGGAAAATAAGTATATTTTATGTAGGGTAAATACAGGGCCCGTATCGAATTGGCCATTTCGAATTTTTAAATCCTACTTCAGATTTGTGATCAGCGATCCAAAAAATCCTAGGGTAACAAGTTTCAAACCAATCCGACTGCATCGACCATTTTGAATTTTTAAAATTTAACTTGTGATGCAGGGTTGATCAATTAGCAGGGTATGATTGATGCGTACCGTAGTAGCCGGGGTCAATAGGTACCTGGCGTCTCTCACATCAAGATCTTAGTGTACAATGGGTAAACGCATCCTACAAGAGGGAACCCTGTTACAGAACACTGTGATGTAGACCCGGAGGGTGTCGAATCTACCCCAAATCTAACGCTGGTGTCAAGTGCTCTGTCGGATAGTATCAAATACTAGCTTGTTACTTAGTAGTCCTCTATTTCTCATCGTCTCTATATTTCTCTTAAACTTTCTGAGAGTTCCCTTCTTTTCATGTTACAAAAATAAGCGTCGATCGGACTGGATCCAGTGTCACTCCACAAACATGCTTCTCTTGGTACACGCAGCCTGCCGTTAGGAACTTATAAAGCGAACCTTTTTTGGACAAGGAGTGTTTTTCCAGCTGAGCTTGACTCGTCGTAACATTGCTTTTAAAACATATGTTCTAAAGACCGTCATAACGGCGTTCCACCCTGGTGGTATTCGGAAATTACCGCATTGAGGAGAGACACCAGGAAGATGTTTAATCTAGCAAAAAGAACGGGATCTTGGCAAGCATATACGGATGCCCTCGAAATTTTTCAAATATACCTCAGAAGGGTCCAAATGGAATCCTTGAAGGATTTCTGCGGAAACATTGCAGAAAGCTCTGATGGAATATTTGAAAGTGTCGATTTCCCCAAATTACAGCGTCAATGTTCCTGGTGGACGGAGAATACTTGCGCGAACACCTTCAATTTGAGAACCTGGAGTATGTCCGGCAACATTATACGTCATAAAAGGGTGGCAATTAGCCTTTTCCAACCGTATAAATCTCCAGCTAGATGGCATCTTGTCCGTTGAATTAAAAGTGGTCTATGAATTTCGAAGTCCTCCCACAAGGCTTTACAAGGCTAGCTTCAACTTTTACCATACACCGAAGGGATGGACTATTGCAAAAATGGTTTTCATCTCCAAAGGGAAGCGCTGCCTCCATTTGGAATCCTTACTAAATGGGATGGGACTTACACTTGCTGGCGAAGTAAATTCCCTCGATATTATTCTACACCGTACATTTAACTGGCGATCATCGAGCTGAATAGGTTGGTGCGTGGCTACTATTCGGAAGTACATAGGTTCGAATCTCCGTACATGAAACACCACAATAAAAAACGTTTTTCTAATAGCGGTCGCCCCTGGGCAGACAATGGCAAACCTCCGAGTGTATTTCTATCATGTAAAAGCTCCTCGCAAAAACCCATTTGCCGTTCGAAATCGGCTTAGAACTGTGGGTGCCTCAATTTACGGAACGACATCAACACGAACGTTACGAATAGGAGGAGGAGCTCGGTCAAACGCCCAAAAAGGATGTAAGCGCCAGTTATATATATTTACAATATACTGCGTCAGAAGAAAAGAACCGGTTGTTTTCTTGTAACCTCAAGATATATTTCCTTCTGCTTTTTGCTGCATAATAGTCGCACTTAAGGGCTACAACGTCAGTGCTAACTCAGGTTAGTGTCGTTTCCTAACTTTCCCAAACACAACCAAACAGAAGTGAGTGAGAAGTGCACGAAGCGTTTTGAGGCGGTATTTTTATGCACGCATTCGAAAGGGACGCAATTATCTTACGCCGCGGCTGCAAAGTGATTAAAAAATCAAAAAAGTTTGTTGTGATGTCGAATCAGTGGTATGAAGTGTACAAAAATGTTGATGACTTTTCACGGGGCTTGAAACGAGTGACGACAAAAAGCAGGATAAAGTGATCGTCCAAGCGGGACCCTTCTTTGCGACTACGCCAAGCATGCACAATTCTTGTTAAAAAGGGAATAGATGTGAGCATCAACACCATCGATCGACGACGGAAAGGCGAACATATCCTACCGTCCCACATCATCAAAATCACTGCTCTCAGAAAAACACATTGAAAAACAACAAAGTAAGAAAATAGCGTCACAGTATTGGACTGGCGTTCCCAGTCCCCAGAGGCCAACCCCATTGAAAATGTGTGAAGAATTATGAAAACGCATCTTGCCGGAAGGCCAGTTCATGATTTAAAGCAACTCGTGCGTCAAGTTCGCAAAATCTAGTCCTGTTTTTCGACGAGTTACGCAGAAAAGCTGGTTCAAAGCATGAAGAGTATGCCAGGCTATACTCGACAACGATGAAGACTACACGGCTTATTGAGTAATTGCGACTCGTAGTTTAGTATATACTTTCATGTAAAAAAGTTTTAAATATGGCACAGACTGTTCATGTATATATATATATTTAGACTCAACTTTTTTTACAGCAGTAAGTAATACTCGTACTAAGCTTAACAAGGTATTTATATCTAGTAAAGTATATCTCACCATTGTTGAATATATCAGCAACATACAAATGACTATGCAATAAATACTGACATCTATCAAGTTTGTGGCCGAGAATATTTCTTCCAAAACATCATAAAAGCTAAGGAAATATGTACATTTATTTTATTAATCTTGGGCGCATTCGCATAGATATTTGAGGCTCTATAAAAGAAAATATTTTCATCACTTACTTTATTATTTTCATATGGGATTGCACGCATTCCTTGATGTTCTTTAAGGCATTCTCCTCATCCATTTGGGATAAGTTATCCATTTCCTGCTGAAGATCTTTCAGCATGAATGTTCCAAAAGACATGAATATTAGAAATGATTCCGCGCATGCAAAGTATGAATAAGCGCATACTGGGATTACCCAAAATGCTTGAAGTAGGTAGATAATCTCGTAAATCGGGCTCCTTAGTAAATCGATACCTGGCACTGCAATGCCAATAACGAAGTCTATTAAAGTGTGAAATTTGTTTTTTCAATTTTCTGTTTTAGGTATAAATATACATACATACTCACTGCCATAGTGTGTCAGAATTGGTTGAAAGGCAACGATAAAGGCAGTGATTATAGCATAACGATGAATGTATTTCGAAACACGCAGAGTATTTTTAGTGAATTTCTGTAGCTCACTAAAAGTTCTTTTGTCATCATCGTGCTGCTTAAAAATGCATACATATAATATTAAATTCGCATTAATAATTCACAGTGTGCATGATTCAATTTTTAAAGGTTTGCTTACTTGTGACATTATTAGAATTTGGGCACATCCTTACAAAAGGTTGCATTTAAGAAGGTGCATACACTAGGAAAATCTTAGATAATGCTTTGGTCCGTTCAATATTGGAGTATGCCTCCGTCATCTGGAATCCGATGCACGGGTTTTTAAAAAAAATAATGTGAATTTTCAAATTTCGCGGGCTGTATACTTTCGACTGCCGATTATTATTTTTGAAGGGAAAGAGGTTTCACTCGATGGACGAGCGAGTTTGAAAAGTAAAATTTCAAGTTCATGCAACGTTTTGGGCATTTTCGTTCCGCGAGAGAGAAAAAAGATGGAAGATAGAGAGCTATACCTTATATATATCTTAGATACACTTTAGGCTATTTTTCCTGAGTTTTTCTTTGTGGTTGCTAATTTCTGGTGAGAAATAACACTGCCTGCTTTTTGGCGCTTGTTTGTTGGTGCAAACTTGTAGGAAATATATTTTAGGTGCCTACCTTTGGCGTTATATTTCCCTGGTGCCTACTGTTTGGGGCTTTTTTTGGTCCCAAATTTTTGAGCGTTTTTTTTGGTGCTTACTTTTTGGCGCTTATTTCCGCTTCCTGGCTAGTGCTTGTGCGTACTATAAAGTGCTATCCATTTCGGCGTTGGATTTACTGGTATTGCCTTGCGGTAATTTGTGCCGTTGCTGCGGTCCTAAAATCGCTGCGTATGTGCGGGTGATAAACGCTCGGAGTAGTGCGCGTTGTTGCCTCTGGGTTGGTTGGTTAGAGTGGTGATTCAGCCAGAATCCAACTAGCGCTTCCGCACCATTTTGTTGCCACATCCTCGTTACCAAATTGTTTAACAGTTATTTGCAGCAGGACTATATCCAGTCTGTGCGGTTTAGGAACCTTGACGTCTAAGCCAGACAGTTGCTCGAGACTCTCGAACAGCGGTTTGCCCAGGGTTAACATTCTGTCCCTCCATAGGGCAGGGCATTCACAGAGGAAATGGAAGATTGTTTCTTTTTTCTCCGGTTGTTTACAACTGTGACAGTATGTGTTGTGAGGGATGCCCATTTTGGCGGCTTGTTCTCCGATAGACCAGAAGCCAGTTATGACTGCCGTAAGTCTACAGGTGTCCCGTCGTTTCATGTTTATTAATGTCGACGATTGCTTGAGGTTGTAGGTTGGCCATAACGTTCTGCTGATTTTGCATTTCGTCTGGTCTCTCCATCTACAATCTGCAATTCGAAGGTATTTTAGGGAAATTGCGTTCTTGACCGCACCTAGTGGAGTGAATACTGGTACTGCAAGAGCGCTATTCATGGCAGATCCCCCTCTTGCCAGTTCATCAGCTTTTTCGTTGCCTTCTATGTTCCGGTGTCCCGGCACCCAAATTAAGGTTACTCTATGGTTTTCACTCAAGTTGGTGAGGCTATTCCTACTTTGCTCCACCACTTTAGAGGTTGTTATAGTCGCGTCCAGCGCCTGGATTGCGGCTTGGCTATCCGAAAGAATAGCGATATTGCCCTTAAAAGAGAAATCTGCGATTAGTAACCTACAGGCTTCCCCAATTGCTAGTACTTCCGCTTGGAAGACGCTGCTGGTATTAGGGAGACGCACAGATTTTTCAATTCCAAGTCTATGAGAATATATACCAGCTCCAACACCACAATCCATTTTACTGCCATCTGTATAGACTGTGGTATCGAAGTTGTTTAGAGAGAATCCCTTATTCCATTCTTTTTTAGATGGAAAGAGTGTGGCAAAATTCCTATTGAACGTTACCATCGGGACGATGTAGTCAGTCCTCACCGAGGTTAACTGAGTTTGTCGCGATAATAGACTAGCGTGACCATAAGTTTTTCCTTTCCAGCGACCCGCCTCATTTAACCTAAATGCACTCATGGTTGCCGTCTTCTTTATATGTAGGTCTATTGGAATAACGTGTGTCAGTGCATTGAGAGCCTCTCTAGGACATGATCTGATTGCACCGACCGTTATTGCACAGGCTGATCTTTGTATTCTGCCGAGTAGTTTGGTATTGTACTCTCTCCCTAGAGCTTTCCACCAAACTACCGAACCATACGATAAAATGGGTCGTATAACCGCCTTATACAGCCATAATGTATGCTTAGGTTGAAGACCCCATCTTCTTCCAAGCATACGCTTACAGGCATATAAAGCAATTTCTGCTTTCCTTACCCGTTCTTCGACGTTTAACTTCCAGCTAAGTTTGGAGTCCAAAATTACCCCTAAGTACTTTGCGCTGGTTGATAAAGACAGAGTTTGTCCGTTGATATTTGGTAGGGTAAAAGTTGGTACCTTATATCTGGTGGTAAAAAGCATAAGTTCTGTTTTACGCGGGTTTAAACTTAGCCCACATCCTGTGGCCCAAGAGTTAAGCTCGCCTAACGCCCTTTGGATGATCCCACTGATCGTATTTGGACACAGTCCTGACACCATTAAGACCACATCATCAGCGTACGCCACCACTTTTACCCCACCTCCGTCAAGTTTTATTAAGATTTTGCTAATCACACATAGCCAAAGAAGTGGAGATAATACTCCCCCTTGTGGAGTGCCTCCGTGGACCTTCTTGGTTATGTTGATATTACCCATATTAGCTTTGATGATCCTGGTTTCTAGCATGGAGATGATCCAGTTACTGATGCAACTGTCCACTTCCAGGTCTATCAACGCCCGTTGGATGGCATCTGTGCTAACATTGTTAAAGGCGCCTTCGATATCCAAGAATGCCGCCATGGTATAATGTTTGCTCTCTAGAGAGCCCTCTATTGTTCCGATTACCTCGTGAAGCGCTGTCTCCGTAGATTTGCCTTTAAGGTATGCGTGTTGTGCAGTTGATAAACCCGAGCTCTCCAAAGAGCTTCTGAGGTGCGTATCCAAAAGTCTTTCAAAAGTTTTTAACAGGAAAGACGAAAGACTGATTGGCCTGAAGTCCTTCGCTGATTCATGTCCTCTTCTACCTACTTTTGGTATGAAGACGACCTTGACTAGTTTCCAGCTATCTGGAATATGGCCTAAGTTTAAACACGCTTTAAAAATTTCCTCTAGCCATGGTAGGATACAGTCCAAGGTTTCCTGTAACATCTTTGGAATGATCCCATCTGGCCCCGGAGATTTAAAGGGTGAGAAAGATTTGATTGCCCATGCAACTTTTTCTTTGGTAATAATTTCATTTGCAAGATGCTGTGGATTATATTGGCTCCGCCTAATATTTCCCCTCTCACTTTCGTAAGCGCTGCATCCCGGAAAATGCGTATTTAGCAGAAGCTCTAGCGATTCTTCTGCTGTAGCAGTCCAAGTTCCATCGGGTTTCTTGACCCAAGAAGCCATTGAGTGGTCTTTGGAAAGAACACGGCTGAGCCTAGCAGAATCCCTGGTGGATTCGATTGACGAACAAAATTCCCTCCAGCTCTCTTTTTTGGCGGCCCTGATTGCCTTCTTGTACTGTCTCCGACTTTCTCTGTACAATTCCCAATTTCCCGTCGAGTAGCTGAGGTTAAACGTTGATCTGGATTTTTCTCTTAGTTTTAAGAGCTCACTGCTCCACCAAGGAGGGTGAGTTTTTTTGCTAAATTTTATGGGGCAGGACGTTTTGTAGGCCCTACTAAATGCCTTTTCCAGTGTTATGACCCTGCTCTCAAGGTTTTCCGTGAGAGTGATTTGAGGGATAGGAGTCTCTCCTATCCTCTTGTTTACTATATTTTTGAACCTCTTCCAGTTGGTTCTTAAAGGATTTCGATACGGTAGGGGTGGATCTACCTTAAGATCCAAATCGTATAGAATCCAACTATGATCAGAAAAGGACCTTTTATTGGATACCCTCCAATTATCTACCCTTACTGAGCTATTTTCAGACAGTAGAGTAACATCAATCACTTCCTCCCATCCTCTGAAGTACTCCGTACTAGGAAAGGTGAAAGTGGGAGTGTTACCCCTGTTACATACCGATAAGTTAGTATTAATAATAAAATTATATAAAGACTCACCTTGGTCGTTTGTCTCGGAGCTTCCCCACAACGCATGCCTTGCGTTGGCATCGCATCCGAGCAGCAGGTTCTTGTTTCTGGCTTCATGCACAAGCCGACGAGCCTCCTCGGGTGGTGCTGGCCGATCATGTGCCATGTAGATGGAAGCCAATATGATGCCGACACCGTCAGCGGCTTCTACCTCCACAGCCGTCACATCCTGTGAACAATATGATGGGATTAAAAATATATTCAAATGTTTCTTAGCTACAATACAAGATCTGGGGTTACCTTCAGTCCGTTTGTAGAAAAGGTTGTGGTTGTTCCCGGTAAACCCCTTCACCTCGGTGCTCCGCACCCAGGGTTCCTGGATTAAAGCGATGTCGACGTCCTCCTCCGCCAGGAGAACGGTTAGGTTGTCCGTTGCAGTCCGCGAGTGCTGCAAGTTTATTTGGACAACCTTGAGACCCATGCTGCTGGTCGCTTTACAATTTGACGGCGTCGTCAAGCTGCACTTCCGGGTGCTGCTCATTAGCGCCATCGTTTTTGGTGGATGCGGCGTCGTCAAGTTGCATGCATGTGAGCAACTCGTTGGCGCCGTCAACCTCGTCCTGTTCATCCTCCGGATTTGCAGATCGGAATATCTTCAGTTGCGTTTTCCTGACGCCGAACCGAAGTTTATTGTCCACTTTCCCCAGTGGCTCGATGCTCTCCTCCGATATTTGGAGAAGGAAGGACACACTGTTCTTTTGCGGAGCCTCCGCTTTGATGATACTCCAATCATCCATCGGAACAGTGCGGTTGTGTGCCTGCAGGTATGGAATAAGCTGTTTAGCTTCAAATTCCATGTTTGGAATCCAGATGCGGGCCCTCGGCCGTCGAGGGATTTCGCTGGCCGGGATTAGTTTGAGCCTCAAACCTTCCCAGTCGCTCTGGATTTTGCCCACAACTGTTTGCAGGAAGTTAAGGGAGAGTTGATCGTCGCACTTGATCACCCTGTATCCGCGGACCACCTCCATTGAATCAAATCCTGGCACATGACCCTCCGGGTTTGCCATGACGTGATCGACGACAATGCGGGACAGCCGTGCCTCGATTTCGGACCACTTATCCGATGCAGGTTTACCGCGGTTAGTTAATTCGTCAACCAACGCTATTTGCAGGTGATCCCGTGCCACCTCATTAAATGAGCGTTTGGTTGGTTTTGGTATTGAAGCTGTGTGAACCGACACTTTTGGCTTCTTCGTTGGTTTGTCGCTTTCGTCCTGCGAACGATTGCGTTTCACGGCTTCTGCCTTCTGGGTGGCCTGGAACGCCAGGTACTCATCGACCACCTTTTGGCACCTTGCCTTATCGACCGCGTCCTTTGGATGAGCTTTCCCTTCAGCCTCATTTTTTCTTATTCTTCCGAGAATAGTCAGAGACCTCTGGTAGAGCTTGTACCTGGACGGGCCTTTTTTAGCGTTTTGGCGCTTTTGCCCCTTGGCATCAGCGGATGTGGATGGTTGATTAGTGGTTGATGGCGTGCTGTGGCCCACAGCTTTGCCATCAACCGTCTCTTGGCTGGAGGCCAAGAGTTCGTCCTCTGAGGAAGTTCCCAACTTCCTCAGTTCGTTGGTGTCGGTCCGAGTTGTCCATTTGTCCAACTGTTGTGTCAATGGGTGCGTCCGTTTAACCGTTCCTTTTGGGTCTGTGTCCGTCCGTTTGTCCGTCTTCTTTGTAATCTTATCCGAATTTTTTTGTTTATTTTGTTTGTTCATTCTGTTTCGTACGGTCACCTGCCCTTCCAGAAGGCTGCACATGTCGCCATGTGCGGTGACCAATGAGGATTTAGGGGAAATAAACAGTCCGCCATGGCAGCGCCCCATACCATGGTAAGGCCACCGTTACAACCTGAGGCGGCCTGGTGTCAGGAGGGCTCCGTTAAAAGACAGCCTAATTTTATCCCCCGGCTGCCAAACCCACCCAATAGGCACGGGTCGCGTTACACCTTGGGTTGAGGGAGTTTTTTTAACGAAGTTTACGTCTTCGACCTGTGTGGTTCGCGGGAGACCTACTCTCCTACCTTCCATATCTGGGAGGCGTTCCCCTATCCACCACCTGGGGACGCGCCCTATAGGGATAACAGGTTCCCCAAAGGGGGGAATTTATGTTGTGAATTTATTTAGATATATATTCTTTCTCTCTCTCTCTCTCTCTCTCATTCTCTCTTGGGTCTCTCCCTCTTTCTTTGTCTGCCTTGAAAGTTTCACTTCTGTTATGTGTACTAAGCTACATGCACTTTTTTAGTTTTTTATATTGGTACACTCGTCTCGAAGATATGTTCACGGTTTTAGCAATATGGCATGTTTAGTTTGTTTGTGAGTGTAACAATTTTCTTCACTTTCTCAACATTTTCATAGGTTGTTTGTGTTGCTGGGGCGTACAAAGCGAGCGTAGTCATTCACATCTGCTCGACCTTCTGTGAAAAGCTTGTACCACTTGTAAACATTTTCTTGACTCTGAGTACTGTCACCTATGCCGCTGTCAACAGTTCAAGTGCTTTTGAGCACTCAATCCCATTTTTTACACACAATTTGATCCAACTTCTTTGATCCATTTTTTTCAATAACAGAAAATCGCCGAATACGCAAAACACTTGCCTTGCTTATGCTGATATTGCTAAAACCATGAACATATCTTCGAGACGAGTGTACCAACATAAAAAAATAATAATCGAAAGTTGAATGTACGTAGCCCGCGAAATTCGAAAATTCACCTTATTTTTTGAACACACCTCGCATATGACATGAGACGGATAAATATACACAAAAACTATATGGTATGAAACGAAAAATAAGAATCGGATCTCTATTTTTGAAATTTTCACCATTTCTGCGTTTGTGTTTATTAGTAGCCTATGAATATGATTTGTGCTGCTTCAATAAATTTAAATTTAAGGTCCCTGCATATATCGTCATTGGGTATGTATTATATCAACCTGCGTTTGTGATAATCCTTAAGATTATTGATTGTAGTTGTTCCATAGTCGTTCTTGATCAATGGAAAAAGTCCCATATGTCTGCCAGACTCAACGATTTCTATGATTTTATTAACACTTTCGGCAACCGTTTTATCAGAACGGAATCGTTGAAGACTATGCTTGGTTGGTACATTAGATACTTTAGTGGCTACATACATATGTATGTAAACAGCACAAATTGATTTAGTCGTCCGACTTTTTACCTTCATTCCAGTGAAACTGTAGAATTTTTCTTGCAGTCTGTTTTTACCTTTACTTTGGAACTCTGTAACACGCAACCGGCGTATCTAAACACGAAACTCTCAAACAACGTTTTTCTAATGCATAATGCCATCTTTACATCGCCGTGTAGAATGAATCGGTCTGGCGCAATGCAATAAAGCCGTAGGAAATAACGCCAAATGGTTGTATTTCTCTTCGGTGAAGTGAAATAAGGCCATAACCAAAAAATTTGCACACGGGTAATAACGTCACCGGATGTGAGGTATACGTCTAACGTGGAAATATAAAAGGGTATTTACCGGGAATATATTGAGAACTTTTTATTTCACTTAATAACAGCTCAAACCAGGTATTCATACAATTTAATTATCCTTAAAAACATACAAACTCTATCTGTATTTTGTCCTAATATTCGGTTAAAACGGTCAACTCACCTCCAAATCGTTGTACCAATTATCAATCTCTTTATAAGTATCCGCAAATTTCTTTTGATGAGTTATTACAGCAAAAGCACGCGTTACCGTTGTAATCAGAATCATGATGATAAATATATCGTAGATCGCATTACCCAAATCAGTCCAATTGAAGCAAATGTTATAAGCTGCTGGTAAAACTGTTAGAGCTGGCACAGATATTATTAAATAGGCGCGTGAACGTTTGCTTTCATCTAAATAACCCAAATACTCCATCGACTTCAAAAACCAGCTAAACAATTCAGCAGCGTAACCCATTTTGTTGTGCAACCAGAATTAATTTTCCAATTCCCTGTTGAGTAATAACTGAGAACTATAGGAAATAGTAATACGCTTGAAAGCAAAGAAATTTACTTTTCATAGGCTTGAGAAAGTTTGCAAAAAATTGCGTAATGTGCGTGAGATCTGATACGAGTTATAATTTACGCAATCGATTTAATTACTACTCTTGCATTATACTCGCATTACATTTAATAATACTCTGCATATGGACTAGTTTGCCATCGAATATTCGGTTCACGTTCGAACTGGCTTCCTTATTTGTAATATCGTTAATGCGACTACGGTTGCCGGGTATTTTTGTGGATATGATTACTCTTTAGTTGATTCCTGGTTTAAACTTTCTGTATACGTGAAATATAATATTATAAAGAGGAAAATTTTTCTTTTTAATAGCGGTCACCCTTTTGAAGGTGGTGGTACATTATGGAAGGTATTTCTTCCGTGAATAATCCTGTCAATCGCCTAACAAAGCATTTACGTTTCAATTACATATACTCGTACGTACTAGTGTAGGGTTTTCTAGTAGGTTGGGTAGATGTTGACAGGTTGTAGAGCATGCGCGCATCGCATCGAAGGAGGTACGTTTTACGGTAAAACAAAATTTAATATATACTTTATAGGAATCATTCGCCTATCATTATGCTGCATACAATATAAAATAGTGCGGGATAAAACGTGCAAATTGGGCAATTTGATTTTGTGCTTTGTACGCTTTGCTTCAAAATACGCTGTTTACTCCACTTGGTATAGACGCATACGTTTACAAAAGAAAAAAGTTTAAAACGTTAGGATAAACATATATATGAATGCATTCCTTGATATTGCTGTACTAAATTAAAAAAAAATTGCATAATTTTTATGGGGAGATTTTGAAGTAGTTCAGCTGTAATTAAATCTTTAATACGAAGTCCGTGGAAAGGTCAAAAAAGTTCCGGTTCAGTGGAAGCGAAGTTATTGCATCTAAAGTGTCAGTAAGTTTGTGTCATCGGTACAAAAATGAGTTTCGAAGAAATTTTCAAATCAAATTTTGCTCTAAAATCGGAAAAACGTTTACCGAAACATTTGAATTGATAAAAAAAGTTTATGGCGATGATTGTCTATCTCGTGCCAGAGTTCAAGAGTGGTTTACACGTTTCAGAGATGGGCCGCCCAAAATCAGTAATCTGCGAAGACTCAATCGAAATTGTTCGTAAATTTATCAAAAATTAACCGAAATCATCGTTGAAATTCATGGAATCGGTGTTGAATATGTCCCAAACATCGATTCATGGCATTTTCACTGATCATTTGGGCTTATAAAAGGTCTGTACACGTTTCATTCCCTATAAGTTAACTGAGGACCAAAAATTGCTCAGAATTCAAGATTCGAAAGATCTCATTAAAGAAACGAGAACTTCCTTTACAACATTGTAACTGGTGGTGAAACGTGGTGTTTGCAACATGAACCTGAAACTAAGCGTCAAAGTGCCAAGTGGAAGGCCTCAGACGAGCCACCACCCAAAAGATCGCGTTTGGAGAAGTCAAAAATCAAGTCGATGCTCATTTGTTTTTACGATTCCAAGAGAATTGTACCAAAAGAGTTCGTGCCAACGCGCCAAACCGTCAATGCAATTTTCCATCTTGGCGCTCTGAAACGTTTGTTGCAACGCATTCGTCGAGTTCGCCCTGAATATCGCGAAAGGAGGATTGATTTGTGCTTGTGACTGATTTTTCTGACTAGAAATCGCATTTGAACCATCATTCACTCACTATATTCACCTGATATGGCTCCCTGTGACTTCTACCTATGGCCATGAAAGGAAAACGTTTTGCGTCCGTAGAAGCCATCCAACAGGCTTGTACCGACATCCTGAAGGACATTCCCGTCAATGACCCGAAACACTCTTTCGAAAAGCTTGTAGATCGCGCAAAACAGTGTATTGAGACCAGAAGGGACTATTTGGAATAAATAAACTCGAAGTAATCAGAACAAAGCTCCTCTAGTTTCTATTTGAACTCAGTCTTGTTTACTTTGGACTTCACCTTGCATAACTTATTTGCTATTCCAGCAAACTCTTCCCATAACAACTTGCAATAATGAGAGCTGATTTTCATTACTTTATCGACTCAAAATACGTATATATTCAAAAACTAAGATTTCCAAAAAGCGTATTGAGATATCAACTGAAAAGGAGTCGATGTTTAGGAGAGATAACTTTCTCCTGTCTGAAAAGAATGAAGACTATTCAAAGAAACAAAATTTGAGAAGTAACATATTATAATTTTTGAAACTTTTTATATACTGTCTTTTAAAAAAACGTTCGACGGACATTAATCCTCTCCGTTGTATTAGGATCGCTTAAAGGGATTGGCAGCTCTAGCAATGCACAGTTAACGAGGTCATTGATGAGATATCTAAGAAACAACGCAGGCTAGATTTCGTTCTGTAATAAATCTACAAGCATGTCGTTTTATTTACACTTGTAAATATACCAAAAATTGTTTCTATTAAAATAAAAAAAATTTTTTTAATAATCAACTGAACTTACTTTCCAATAATTCACTACGTACAATGTACTATGGAAGCTATGATTCTCATACCTTATCAAAAATTATAATCGATGTCAATTTTTATTACACCTAATACTTATCAAACATTTCCTATCCCCCCCATCATTCGAAGCTATCTACGCCACTGTAGCGCAGACAAACGAAACTTAGCGAAGTCCTCAACCATCTGTGCGCTCCTTCTGCCAGAAAAATGTGAGACACAGCTGGCGCTGCAAGCAGTAAGAAGTTGTTGTTCCTAAGCAACGACAGGTGGGCATTCGCACTACTTAGGACTGATAGCGGCAGGCTAATCACTTACCCTGTCAGAAATCAAATAGATTCACGAAACCAACGCAAGACTGAGTCCTGTAGAGGCTTTATGCTCCCGAGTGAAGTGAGGAAGGAATAACAAAAAAAAAAAAAAGAATATTCGAAAGTATGAAACCTAGAAAATTTGTTTCTCGAGAAACGATTATGAGGTAAATACTCCAATTTCTAGGTCATGTGCGTATTTAAATTTTTCTGGGGCCGTATGGCATCATCTTTTTTTGTTTTTGTAGTAATTATTATACCATTGTACATAAGCTTAGCCCATTCCCTGCCACGTCTAAATTGTATGAAGTTATTCCCATGGCCATTTATATTTTGAGTGTTATTGTTTACCAAAATCCTGTTATTTCTTGGTAAGAGCAATTAGTATGTATAATATTTTATCATACGTAATCATTTACAAGCAGAAAACCAAAGACGAGTATACTCGTTGTTGGCAATGGGAAGGCAAGGGGACTCGATATCCTTTTTCGTATTTGCGTACGTTTTAGTAGAAAAACAAATAATAAATTACGCAGAAGGGTAAAATAATGAAAATGCAATAAAACGAGATACAACATTCTGGAAATTGGCAGCACTTAGAAATTCACTATTGTCGATTACAGTGTCTCAGCAGATAACGGGATAATGTAGTACCGCGTATTTTGATTTTTCTTCGGGCTGCGTAACTGTAACAGCAGTTATTATCACACATTGTTGTACATATTAGGTATACTTTCAATGTGAAAATTCTCAATGGTTATAAAGCTTATAATTATTTATTTTATCCCTTGTACAATTCAATTTCGTTATAATGGACGACCATATATCAATTGGCAGTGATTTTGATTCAGAAGAAGATTATTTTCTAAATGATAGTGATTCCGAGACTAAACCAGGCGACAGTCTATCGCCTATTGCAAAAAAAAAGACCACAAAGAAATACTATGATGTATGATTCGGAAGAATCAGAAAGTGAAAATTAAGTTTCTAGTACTTCTATCAATGTGGAATCTGTAAATGAAGATACCAGAAGTGGCAATATGTGGACAGAAGTGGAAAGAGATCCTCCAGTTTTTGAATTTCGAGAAAAGGATCAAGGCTTGAGTCTTCTGGGAATATTAAGAACTCCAGGTGAACTAATTGACATATTCAAATCTGATAAATTTATTGATATGTTGGTTCAAAAAACTAAAGAGTATGCTGCAGAAATAATAGGGCGGAAAGGGATAATGAGAAAATCATCAAGATTTCATAATTGGGAAGCCACTAATCGCTGAGAAATGCGAATATTCTGGGTAATAGTGCAAACCACGAAAATAGTAAGCTACAAAAGATCGAACCGATTGTTACACATTTTAATAACGTGATAAATTTAGTATATAATCCTGGCAATGATCTAGTTATTGATGAGTCTTTAGTCTGATATTATGGCGTGGCCGTCTTCACTTTCGGCAATATACAAAAGTAAAAAAAAAAAAAAATTTGGCGTAAAATTATCTGAATTATGTGAATCGCAGGGTATGATACTACGAATACAAATTTATTGCAGAAAATCTGAGATTCGGTCAGACCAGCGGAATCACAGTACTTCGGTTGTGCTTAGAAAATATCTATTTGGTTTTCTCTCCGGTTGTTTGGAGATCGCCAAGTAGTTTTATACCGCAGCTTATGCGGAAAAATTGAGCTACCAATCAGGAGTTTATGGTAGTTGCAAAAGTCAACCAAAAGTTCGCCATTTCCATTTAGGTGACCGGTTCCGCGTTTTTCCATTACATGCAGAAGACCCGTGTTGATATCGCCGATTTGAGCTTTAAAATCACCCATCACAATTAAAACGTCTTGCTCTGCCCCTAGTTGACTAAAGCATTTTTTGTCGGCGCCGCTAACTTCCGCTGGAGAATATGCTTGTAATACTGTGACTTTCCGCACACGAGATTTAAAGCGGGCCAGCAGAAGTCTAGATGATGTAGGTTTCCATTCGATAAGTGCATCTGCAGACTGTTTGCTCAGTAGTAAGTCTATACCCTCGATATGATAGTTTTCGTGGCCTGAGTAAATAAGTTTCTCACCGTTTGTCGTAATATGTTCACCAAAGCGCGTCCACCGATTACTGAAACCAGAAATAAATCAAAGAAAACTAAATCGAATTCTACGTTCACGAAAATCTTTAATATGAAACAGGCTACCTGAATTGGATACTGGAATGTGAATTAAAAGCATATACTTATTCCTGCCATAAGTTCTGTTAGAATTTAACTCTGTTATAGATATCAAACTACATTACTTAAGCCATTCGGTTAAGCAGCACGCACGGTTTCCATGGATATTGACGTCGTTGCTCGAACCAAAGATTGTTTGAGACTTTACAAATTTCTGCGAGGACTTTAACAGGCAATGTTTCCCAACTCAGGCCACAAACTGTAGTTCAATGAATTCAGATCTGGACTTCCAGATGGACAATCTCCTACGGCTATGAACCCAGGAATATGTTTTAGCCACTGTTGGGTGATTTTTGCCTTATCTGCTGGAGCGTAGTCTTGCTGGAAGATCCAACGCTCTCCATTAAAGCGAGTACTGCTCAACTGCTTCCCCACACCTTTTGGTACACTTTTGCACTGGTTTTAACACATTTTTCCGCAGAAACCAAACCATTACGGAGGCTGGACGGTGGCCACGCTGAACCCTTGGAACAAATTGTATTGCGTCTTTAGAAGTTGTAGCATAGATTTAGGCGTTTTGCTTATTAAAATCTTCTTCAACAGTGAAAATTTTATCATCTGTGAAAAAAATACTTTCATAGCCCTTGGCGTGGGTACCGACGAAGAAGCTGCTTGCATCTGTCGAGTCTAATTTTCTTCAAGAGCGTTGTCAAAAGATGACTAGTTGAGTAAAGTTTTCCTGGGACAGAGTGATCCTTACGGATTTAGCAATAGACTAGACATCAAAAAAAGTGTCTAAAGACAACAAAAAAAAGAAACATATCTGACTGAAGTTGCAACCCCTAATGATAATAATCTAATCCAAAAAGAACAAGAACAATTTTTTAAATATACTCCAATCGCAATTGAAATAAAACAATTATTCAAGCAACGAAAAGAGAGTGGCGTGGGAATCATAATAGAGTATACTCACGCCCAACCTTTTTCAAGATGTATTACATATTTATATACCAATATGTAACTTCGCTGAAATTTTGACAGTTTATTTAACAATTTATACACGCTCGGCAAACGTAAAACCCTGCGCATTATAATGGTAACCTTTACTGAATATTTTGACAGCGCATGCCAGTGATAAATTAAATAAATTTGACAAAATTTAAACTTTTTTGTCAAGGAAAAAAAATTGGCACAATTGGCACATAAGGCATCCTTGTGATATCGAAACATATACTTATTTTTGTAAAAAGTAGGGAAATTAATTACACTTAGCGATATTTTTTTTTAATGTACAATAAAAAATGATAATTTTCTGGAATATTTAATATAGCTTCTGGTAGGTCTATTTTAAGTTTCCAACAATAATCTGCTAACATACCTGGACTCCATTTCGCTCGGTAGTTCTTTGTCATTAAGGAAATGTCCTGATGAAATATCTCGCATTGTTCATCACTCACATCACCTAAATTTGCTGGAAAGAAATCCACATGAGAGTCCAGCATATGTATTTTTAAAGACATATTACACCCCAAAGCTTTATATGGCATTAAAAGCTCATTTATTAATTCTTTGTAATTTTCCGCTTTATAGTTTCCTAGAAAATTTTGAACAACGTTCACAAAACTTTTCCAGACAAGTTTTTCTTGATCATTCAATTTTTTTTCCTTATCTTTAAACAGTTCCCCTATTTATGGGCTTACGAATACTCCCTCCTTAATTTTTGCTTCGCTGAGTTTGGGGAATTTTTCTTTTAGGTAAAAAATCCACTACCATCTTTGGGCATAGCCTTTACAAAATTTTTTATCAAGCCGAGTTTTATTCGCAACGGTGGTAAAAATATGTCATTAGGGTTCTCTAAAGGATCATTCTTAACATTTTTATGGCTTGGAGTAAGTGATTCACGTTTGGGCCACACTTTCATTATGTAGTGATTTTTTCTGTCTCTACTGTATTAGCCCAAGAAAAAGAGTAATGACTTTAAAGTCTCCAAACGTGTTCACTGTATTTAAATGCGTTTCTTTCAATTCGTGAGGAACCCGTGTATCGAGTTTTTGAACATAGCCAAGTTATTGTTTTAAGTGATTTCCAATGCTTGCATGTGATACCAAAAGCTTCTCTGCAATCTCACGTGTTGTACTGTGACAATCCGAATCGAGTATTGCTTTGATTAGGGCGTCATCAACTTCAACTGGACGACCAGACTTTTTCCTCTTTTAGTGGAAAATCACCAGAACGAAATTTGGCAAACCAACTTTGACACTGCCGTTCTTTTAAGGCTTCGTCACCATAAACAGCACATAACTTTTTATGAGCTTGCGATGCGATTTTCCCTTTGCGGAAATAAAAAAGCAATATTTGACAAAAATATTCCTTTTGATCAAAAAACGTATTTTACTGATTGACAGCTGAATTACCAACTATCAAATAACAAAATATGTTTGACATTAATACTACGTCTGCAAACCTAAAAATTCAAATGAAGCTATCTACGAGTGAAATCCGCAATTACTAAGTTGCCAACCCAATATAATTGCATGCGAAGCATAATCAGCCTTAACCATTTGGGGATGAGTGTCGGCATATAGTCGGCATATAGTACAATTGCGGACGCGTACGGCTGTAAGGGTCGCGACGTATGTCGTTCTGAGAGTCACGTTTTCATTCAAAGGGGCCATTAGCGATGAAGCCCTATCTTCCTTATAATGTAAACTTTCGGCGTGAGACGACGGTAGAGTCGTCACTGCCAGAGGAACCAGCAGGCCTTTTATATATTTTATATTTTATCCTACCCACGATGGCTAAGCGATCTAGAGATGATACGTGATAGAAAGATAGTGACATTTCTGACGAATATTACTTTGAATCTGATAAGACGGAATATTACGGCCTTACTTCGTCAATTTGAACGATACGTATACATAAATACAACCAAACTTCTTTTTCTACGTATTTATTTTCTTTGCTGCGCACTCCAATACCTCTCGTCCTCACAGACGCTCGCCCGTCGAGCGACTCCGTCCCCAAAGGGATAAGCTTTCTGAAATTGTGCGAAGTATGCATTACGCGCTTCCATTCTGTTGTTGTTCAGACGGCAACGAAGTAACATTGGTTGCGTTGATTTTCTCGAATATCTTTCTCCATCACAAACTCAGTTTTATACAAAACGCTATACAAAACCTGCTACGACCACAATTTAGCTGATTGTTCTCTCAAAATCGCTGAGAGCCGGTTAACCACACTTTTTTTAGTTTTCTCCACCGTGGATGAAATATTTGTCATGTGTGTGTGAGTAAATACATATATGAATGCCTACCACTTGTCAGTTAAATAATAAAAGATTGTTTCGTTTCTTTTTGTTATTTATTATTATTACTTAATCTATATAATAATTCACTTTTTTTATTGAAGTTCAAGAAAATTATGAGTAGATTTACAAAACTTAAGTCTAAGGAGATATTTGTGTGTGGGCCTGTGCATGCAGCTTTACATTCCGGATATGCTAACAAACACACATGTAGCTGTTTTTATACACAATGCATATTTATAGTTGTATATATGATGTCTAATTTCTATATATGTATGCTCAATATTACGTACCTATGATTATTCATTCATATACATATCATATACGAGTATATATAAACTGTATACATAATGTACAACATCCATAACAAATTTCTATATAAATACAATATCTTAAATTCAAATAAAAAACTTCAAAAAACTTGATAACCTCTACGAAAAATTTGTTGACTTATTCAAATGCGAAAACTCCTTATTTCACTGTACATACTTATGGTATAGATGTAAGCATGAGGGTATTCACAATTCCATGATATGTTCTTACATAAATGAAGCCTATTTAAACGGCAAATTTATTCTGTATGATAAGAAATAATTATACCTATTACTTTAATTGACTTTAGATTTCGGAGGAAACTATTTTGCAAAATATTTATACATACATTATTGAATTCACGTTGCGAAACACTAATATTTCTATGCCAATAAAAACTCTTCTACTTTTTCTGGCCTTGGTATTGGGAGCGGTGAAATGATTATCAGAGGTTTAATTTAATTAAATTAAGTACCGAATTTCTCTCAAAAGGAAATGCGAGCGGAACTTTTTTGTGCTTAGAAGAATACCAAAAGCTGACAAGTTTAATAGTAGTGATTCCATTTAAAATTTTTCTCAGGGACTATATATTAGAATAGTGGTACGCAAGTGAGCTTCAAAGTTTTACGAAGAGTTTGCTTCTGCAAACAACGCCAGACTGTGCAGCAACAAACTATTGAAGTAAGGTTCAGTGATAAATCTTTATTGTTGTAAACCTGTATTATCATTTAACGAATCGCTCAAGGTGAGCACAGCTATTTTTAACGCAGTTCACCACTCAAAAGCTGTGGTCCCGCGACTTATAGCCTGAAATGTGTTTTGGATTCAGACAACATTGAGTAAAGATATTTTTAAAATAGAATTTGGTATCCATTGCATACTTTTATGAGGAAAACCGGAACAACACAAAAAAAAAAAACACCCAAAACGATCGCCTTAAATGTATGGAAGCGAAATATTAACGATTTCGTTCTTGGAAAACCATGATTTTTTACACTCTGAATATATTTACACACTTTTGTTTTTACGAATCGGCAGAGTTGCATTACAATCATAAAAGTTTCAAATGAAAGGAAACAGTTTTACACAAAAGGTATAGTTTTTAAATGATGTTTTAAAAATGAGCAGTTTGCTTAAAATATTTGTATCGTAGAATAGTCGCATATTCTTTGGAGTGTCAGAACATAAAATGGATGGCAGGTTAGCTTTGCTTTAGGATAACAAATGGATAACAAGTTTTCTGTATTTACTAAAATACGTGATTACATATTATGTTTTAACAAACTTATATTTTTTTATTATATGTACAAGCTTCTGAACTTTTGCAAAAAACAAAATGTTGCTGAAGTCTTCCAATTTCGACTTTAAGGTATAAACAGAATCAAATCGCTGAGCGAACTTTGTCGAAGGAAAGTTCGCTGTAAAAAAACAGCATGTAGTGCATGCGACTGCACAAAAACAAAGCGACGACGGAGTACGTCTGATGAAAGAGATTTATTTTTAATTTTGCTGCTGCTACCGAACGAAAAAATCAGAAATGGCTTGCACATCAGGGTTCGGATTTCTCGTTACAATTATACTTTTCCAATACTAAAACCTCAAAAAAAGTACTTGGTATGACGGAGACAGTTTTGATATAATAAGTTTTAAATAGTAAATATTTGAACCCTTTGCGGTCGTATTAAATTTGGACTTGGGTCTCGTACAGCTCGGAACTAATGTTCGTTAAAAGAGCAATGACACATAGCTTGTACGATTATGAAGAATAAACAGTATTTTTATGAGGACAGATACCTGTAGAATTTCGAAAAAAATGTCAAAACATTTTTAGAACGTAAATTTAAGTATTTCTTATATTATAGATCGTCAACCGCGACGACTCTATTCTTTGCGTTCCAGCGTTGGGAGAGGTATAGTCACGTTGCCCACTTAAGACGCGTTTTTCTCAAAACTATATGTTTCGAATTGGCGTACACGATAACTCGAAAAGTTATTGACCGATCTCCCTTAAATTTTGCACACATCTTTTTTATGATATTAGTTGTCGAAAATTTTTCGAAGCAACTATAGTGGCAAAATTCGCCCCAAAAATCATTTTTTTAAGCATTTTATTTCGCGATTTTTTTTCATTTTTGTTTAATTCATATAGAAATTATGAAATAAATAAACAAACAAATTTTTGGTTTTATTTACAGGTATCTGCCTCCTTAATTCTGTAAATAAATACAGTATAAATTATTATTACCACCTTATGTGTGGTGTCCAGGTTGTACGACTGGAATGATAAGAAATCTTTGCTGGCTGAAAGCACACATAGGACCGCAAAGGGTTCCCAAAAACAAAAGTTAAAGTAGTTAAAAGTATTTCTTGTGCCGTTATTCCAGTTTCTTCTCTAATAACAACAAAATATTTTATTAAAGCCAAAGGACAGCGTTATCATAATAAAATAATTAAAAGACAATGTGCTGTTAAAAGATTTCAGAAGACGCTACCGAGCACGAAAAGCGTTTTGATAGATAAACTGTATTATTTTAAAATGAAACTGGCTAGTATAATATGTGTTATGTATATTTTTATGTAAAAAGAAAAAAAAAATATTCTTATGAAAATATTAATTATAAAAAGACACAAAAGTTTGTACAATTTTATTATTATACAAAAAGTACAGCTCTGAAGTACAGTTCCAAAAAGTTCACTTCGCAACCCTTTTGCACCTTATAAAAGGGCTATTTAAAACTTTAATAATTTTAATTAAACGTAAAATTTACGCACTCATGTTTTCGCTTTTATGTTTTTATATTTTTTATTTGTCAATCAGCTGATGTGACTCTCGTTTTGGTTCTACTTTACTGAAATGTGAAATGCTGCGGCACCGCTCCGTCCGATTAAATTCGCTCAGCAATTTGGCCTTTTGTTTATATTTGTATGCCGATGTATGTATTTTGATCTTTTGTACACAGTAGTGTATACTAGTGTATAAATTATTAAGCATCCAATTTTGTTTGTGAATAACTTTTTTACTAAATAAAAAAAGGAGATTTTGAGTGACGGGAATCTTTTTTTTTTCACCTTTACGCTTTTTTTTTCACCTTGCTTGTCTATTATTATATTGCAGCTGTATAATTCACAAATGCCAAATATGATTAACGTACGACGCCATTTGCAAAAATTAGAATTCTTGCGCTAAGGTAATTAATTTTGCGCCACCTTCTACATCTACAGCATTGAATTCTTAATAACACAACAAACTTGTGTGTGACTAGTGAAGAGTCAATTTATGATGTTTTTTGAAAAGCCCGCAGACGGATACTTGTAAATATGTTTGCATGTGAAAAACTTGCGATGCTCGAACTCAATTGCTTTAGTTTTTGAATTAAGAAATTTTTTTGTAACTCGACTTACAATAACATACAAATATAATTGACCTAAGGTATTTAAGACTGTTGGTTCACTATTTATTCGTATGTACATAAACATGTATGTATGTTGGTTGAATGCATTTACTTAAAAAAATTTCGATTTTAAATACAAACGTTTTTCATTCCTCAAATATTCGTATATGTTTTTCCTTTAAAACCCTTGCTTAATTAATATTTTTTCTGCTTGTCATTTCGATATGTCCTAAAGTTGATTTGTGATGTACAGAGTGGAGAGCTTTTGTCTTAATAAGCTTCACGACTTCTTGAAGCTTTCTGGTTACAGTAAAGAATTCGAAGCTTTGACTTAACATAACTAAAATCAATTCTCAGTTCGTATTATTTTAATCATATCAATATTTTTTTTTACAAAGAGATATTCTATGTTCCAAAACAATGCCTTTAAATATCTATATAGATATTTTCCAATCCAAACTTGCAGATTGTTCACGTGTCTCGTATGCCAGTTACATTTGCGTGTAAGAATAAAATATTTGGTCTCCATGTGTAGCATTTTACAGAGTTAGAAACTGAAAACCTACTTATTGCTACTTTCGAAGTAGTTTTATACTTATATGAAACGCTTGAAGGTATGCAATAGTTGGTTGTAGTTATGCCTTCTAGTTCACGCGCATGCGCCTGACAGTCGAGGCACGTGATTAAGCGATTTATTAAAATAAACTGCTTTTAAAGTGTGACCATAATTTTAGCATAGCCTTCATGTGCCATACACTTCATGTGCCTATATATTTTTTTGCATCTACTTCGTTTTATCTCGCAATTATTGTACTTATTTATAAATATTTAACAACAGCTTTCAGTATTTGTATATATAGTTTATGTACACAAAGGTACATGCAAATGATTTGTAAAACTGTAGAATAATGTAATCTTAAAAAGAAACCACTAAACTTGTCCAATATTTGTAAAACAATAAACTCAACAAAATATTATTTAATAAAAAAAAATTGCTTCACCTTTTAATGGAGTCTCTTTGCCACAACGATTTATTTCTTTAGTCGTATTTGGTTGAACTAATTGCCAGTGTCCACTGGAATTTCAGGATCTTTTTCCCGCGCTAATTCTACCATTCATTTTACCAAAATCGCTTAGAGCCGCATGCCATGATATCTAGCAAACGCGTTACATAAGCAAAAGGGCAAAAAGATCGTAAAAAGGTGTACTATACCAACACCCGAAAGCACGCCAATAATGATTTCGCGGTGGGAAATAATCCAGTCGGTGAACACTTCATAGCAGCCCTGCAAAGAAAATGAAGAATTAAATATTCATTAAGTAATTTCAGTTCAGTTCCATTTCATTAGCTGCATTACCAACCTTCTTGTAATAGCTGTTGCTCTCGGTGGGATTTGTCACACAGTCATCGTCACGTGGCAGTAGTTGACTCACATCCTTCAGTACGCAACAGGCTTCGGGCAGCGTATGATTACCCTTGTTACTGATCCAAGAGAGTGAGGCGTTAAAGTCACGATAATCGTTCACGCCACAGCAGCTCATCTGGCTCATCATTTGATTCCACATGTGTGTGACGGCGTCCATGTTCTCATTGGTGGAGTAGTAGTCGGTGATGGTGGATTGCAAGAAAGTCTTTGTCTCAGCGCGCGCCTAATAGGATTTCAATACATTAGCTTATTATGAGCAGGAATATTAATTGTGTAAATACGAACCTTTTCTTTGTAGAATGCCCCAAGTCCGCCAGCTACAATTTCAGCAATTAACAGCAAAATCATAAAGACGCCATACTGAAAATAATAACGAAGAGAATAAAAGAGTTTCCTTATTAAATGGTTACGTATACGCCTAGTTGTACAGTGTGAGCTGTAAAATGTCCAATGTTGCAGAATTTATATTGCAAAAAATATTTTACGCTGCAATTAAATACTCAACTATATTCGCACTAATTTTTTAAATGCCGCTTGAGCCAAGAAAAAAAATAGAGCGTCTGTTCATCCACATATTAAATGTGGGGACGACCAATTAGAGCAAAAGCGGCAGCGAGCGCGCATTCATTGTTGAGAGTCGCAAGTTAAGTGAAGCAAATTACATTGCCGCATATATATATAAGCATTGATATTTTACACAATGCAATTACACGCTTTTTTTCTGCTCTACTACTCTCTCCCAGTTAAGTGCCGGCCACAAAAGCTGTCAGCAGCCTTTAATCACCTTGCAATGCGAGGTTGTTGTGCGAAAATTGCACGACTGACTGTTGTAGACAGCTTTGCAACAATTTTTTATTACGTGTATTTGACAATTTAAGAGTGGATGTGTTAGTTTGCAATCTTGTAGTTGGCATTTTCTGACGTTTTACATGCAATCTGATATATTTATTTACACATACATAGACGTTTGTTAGGCATAACATAACGATAGCCGTACATTTATTCATCCGAAAAAGATTTTTCTTATACAGGGTGGCGCAAAATTAAACATCCAACTTCGTTTTGGAATAACTTTTTTTTTATTAAATAACAGAAAATGATTTTGAGTGATTGAAATCTTTACTTTGATCTTCGCGCGCTCCATTGCTTGTCTGTTTGTATAATGCAGCTGTTTAGTTCACAAGTGTCGTATATGATTGATCTGGACGCTATTTGAAAAATTTATAAATATTCCGCTAGGGTGATTAATTTTGCGCCACCTTGTATCTATAAGTTTTACTACTTGATTTTCTCTGTAAATTGAAATCTAAATTTAAATTTTGATATGAGTGCTGAATGATGAAATAATGATAAAGTTGTAAGGGCCGTTTACTCGACTGCCATTAAATGTAAGGTTCATAAAATTGGGAGTTAAAATTGTCGAGTTTTGTTTTCTTAACAACATTTCAAATATTTCTTTAACACTAACGAATAGGTGGCTGCGCTAAAGAAGAATAGAAAATAAACTGATACAATCAAGTATTCAGGTATACATACGGTAAATATTGTGGTTTAGTAGCAAAAGGTTTTAAGTGCATTATTAAGATCAGAAATGGATACAAAATAAAATGAAAATAAAAAGCCAAATACTTTATTGCAAAAGAGTAAGTAATTATTCTGCATTTGATGGGGGAATACGAAGAGGTGATTGAGAATAAAAAGTCAGAGGTAGGGCTTTTGCTTTTGCGATACCTTTGGACACTGCGTTAACTGAAATCTCTTACTGATTTTCTTGTTTGTGTACTCTTTCAAATAATCTACTTGGCTCCAAAAAGTCCTCTTGGAAATATGGCACTCTGAGGTTTCTGCAAAAATTTCCTTATAAATATTCTCCAGCGCAATTTTTCAATTTTTTAATTAACCATTCTTAGACATTTTTTAGAAGCGTTGTACAATATCAATTATTATATATAAAAGGATACTAACAACCAATTTTCATTTGATAATTTAACTTATTTATATATAAATATATCGCACCCTAAATACAAAAGGGTCACAACTCAAAATTTTCCACACTCGAGCTTGACTTGTTTACAGTAGCACTGAAAACAAACTATGTGACATATCACGCTGAAATTTGCCATGTAAGCTTATAACAGTCCTACCAAAAAACCAAAAATTTATTTTTGCCATATGTGATCCGCGGACCGTTTTATTGATAACGTCTCGTTCATATTTGAGCAGAAGGGACATTTTGAGTTGTGACACTTTTGTATTTAGGGTGCGATATATAATAAAAATATCTGCCGTTCGGAGTCGGCTTGAAACTGTAGGTCCCTCCATTTGTGGAACAACATCAAAGCGCACGCCACAAATAGAAGGAGGAGTAGGAAAAATAAGGCGTAGGAGTAGGAGTAGGAAAAATAAGGCGTACATATTATTTATTTATATTTTTTGGGAGTGGTGTCATGAAGCATATTTGACATTTGTGGCAGTAAACAAATTGACAACCAATGGAGTGCTTAAAGGTCAAAATAAAGATTCTCATCTCAAAATCACTTTTTTATTTAGGAAACAAGTTATTTAAAAACAAAATTGGATGATTAATTTTGCGCCACCTTGTATATTTGTCACATATTCTGTAAGCATGATGAAATTATAGAAAGTTAAATTAAAAAAATTAAAAAAGTATTTCGCTGTCTCATCTCCGTTTAGGCATTTGAATATCTCATCATTACTTTAGATACCTCAACTGTAGTAGTACAATTTCGGAATTACCCATCATAAATTTAGATTTACATTAATGTATGAAATGAATGCAAGTATATTAGTAAATGTAAGTAAAGTCTGTAATCTTAGTGATTTTCTTGACTTTGTCTGACGTTTTTTACACATGCAATAGAAAAATTATCTAAATAAATTAAGGACCCATAAATCACTTCAAATGTGCAATAAGCAATTAGACAAACATTGATAAGAAAATACTCATAGCTTTAATAAGATGCAAAGATATTTCACGTCAGTCCTTTGTAAGGTCTCTTAAAAAGCGTTGTTCAAGTTGTTAAGTCCTTCTGAAGTCGGTTCCCGGTAGTGAATTTTAATCAGTTGGATAATTTCCATTGCCAAATACACCAATATATAAAAAAATGCTAGGATTATGTAAAAATATCGAGGGTGTATTTAAATTTGAATACCGAAGACAGTTGCTGGCATCAGCGTGTAGTAAGATGATCCGATTGATACAAAATATTTAAACAGATCTTCTCACAATAATAAGCGTAAAAAGTGATTAAGTGGAGTGGAAATAACATTTATAAAAAATAGGTGTTGAAAAAAATTGTAATGGCTAATTTCTAATTTTGAAAAAAAGAAAATTGTTGCGTCGACTGAAGCGAGCTAAAGACAAAAGCTATGATTATGAATTATTCACCAGATTTTAAGTGTTTACTAATTCATTAGTTTTAAAAGTATCTCTCAAACGCGAAGCGAGCTAAAGACAAAAGCTATGATTATGAATTATTCACCAGATTTTAAGTGTTTACTAATTCATTAGTTTTAAAAGTATCTCTCAAACGCGAAGCGAGCTAAAGACAAAAGCTATGATTATGAATTATTCACCAGATTTTAAGTGTTTGCTAATTCATTAGTTTTAAAAGTATCTCTCAAACGCCAAGCGTACAGTACTAGAATAGCTATGACGAAGAAGGGAGGCCTCAGAAAATTTTATTACTAATGATTCGAAATGATTACTATGCATGTTGGTTGCAGAAAAGTGGAACCATTATCAAGTGCAGTATCTCCTTTTAGTATGTTTTCAAGAAAAATAATATATATTATTGATGAAGTGAAATCTGCTAAATACATTGATTTGGTGATATAAATACCCTGTATAAGAGATCTGATATTATGTTTAGACTTGCAACTTAATTGAGGAAATTAATTTAATACCATAAAATTATGTAAAATAAATTACGAAATTGAAAAACCATTTTGATCTCATGCTAAGATTTTAACTCTCATCAGTCCCTGCTACTCTCAGACATCGGACCTTTAACCTTTTTTCAGCTGGTGAGTTTTCTTCGTCAATTGAGCATCATCGGACCTCAATTTCTAGTGCTTCGTGCTTTACTTGGCCCGCGTCAAAACAAAAATGATCTGTACCTATGTCATGAGAACTGAATCCCGCCAGATCTTGCTCTTTATATTGAACAGACTTCTCAAGGTTGCGTGGATAATTTGCCCAAATTTATCGGCAATCAAATTTTAATTGCAGAATTTTGTAAACGTTCCAATAGCTTAAATATCTTAGTTTTAGAATTAAGTTTTTAGTTAGGATATACAATCTTTTTTTTTTGGATAAGTATGCAAATATTACCACAAATCTTTCTTTTACGCTGAAGAAATTTATATGAAGATAGTGCAGGTCATGTCAAATTTAAGGCATGCATTTTAAATTTTTGTTGCTGTTGGTTACAGACATATAGACCAATATTTAACCGTGGAAAACATAACATGTGATGAAATGGAAAGGGAGATATTTTACCATTGGTATTAACACATTTTTTTATATAAAGTATTATGCCAGGGTGAGTTGCCCCTTATCTAAAAAAAATCCCAAATGAATTAAAAACAGTAAGCTGAGGTATTTGAGTATAACGCAATTTTTAAATACTACACCCAAATCGATCCTTCTAAAAAAATTAGCATTTTCTAAAAATTACTGACAAAATATATGATATTGTATATTAAAAATTGCATAATAAAAATTCGTTTAACGAAAATCTTCATTTGTTCGTAGTTTCAGCCGCTACAGAATTTTGAATCAACTCACTAATTTTACACGGGCCTAAAGCATGAAAACCACTTCGTTTGGCATCGACTTTGAGTATTTTCGTGCATGGTGTGGTCTAATTTTTTTGTAGTACTTGTTGCGGGACTCTTCTGCGTCATCCAAAAATTGTACGATTAGTAATATAGTAAAATTAATCAACAAGTTGTGTACAGAGGATGGTATATAATACCAGTTGTGTTTATTGCTGTTTCCAATGCATAAACTCCGAAGGCTTAGTCATAAACCGGAAGATAAAGTTTGTGGAATGAAATCCACATCTGTATTTCAGCACTTCATCAACCGTAGTTAATTTAGCAGAATAAGAAGCATTGGAAAAAAATTGTTTAAAAGAAAATCATCTTCATGCGTTTAACTTCTTCATCCGTAGATCGTAGTGCTTTAAGAATTTAAGCGACCCTCTTTGTGTGGAGCCTTCACCCAAATATAAGTGCAATACGTTTTTTTATATCGCTGTTTTTCCCTTACAACATGGATAAGGCCGATTCAATTGCTCTATTTTCTATATAAAAATTTCTATTTTCTATTTCAAATTTCATGCGCTGAATACATTGAAGCGTATGACCTTTTTCTTGAAATTAAGCTTCTCTGTTACAAATAAGTAGTTCTAAGCTTTTAAGGAATGTGTAGTTAACTGCCTATATCAGCATGCAGATTTTTTTGTGTGCTTATACTTAATCAAATTTGAAACCATCGGAAAACGTCGCAACTCTTTTCAGACTAAAGACTTTCACCGAAATTATAAAAAAAACATAATAGATATATTTTCACAGAAGCTTTTGCTGTAATCTAACCGATTTTAAATCTGAATCTGTTTTGCTACATATGACGTTGCTTGGAAAACATTCCAAAAATTAAGGACTGAAAATTACTTCATTGGGAGTAAATTTCAACAATTTCATTATGGCTTCTTCAAATGCAATTTCCACTTTTTTCGTTAAATAAACGCAAAAAGCTCAAGAAAGTATTAAAGTATAAATTGCTCTTAACGAAAAAATTATACAAAAAATTTGAATATAAAAATAACTCAATGCTTAGAAAATATATTTGTGATTAGGCGTTGCAGGAGCTATAGTGCGGCATAGCTAACGGAAAACTTTGACGCCAAATTTCTCGAGATTTTGCTTGTTCAGTTATGCCGTCCTTTCATCAAACGGCCGACTACTATAGTATCATATTAAGTTTGAATAAGAATATATGAAAAAGAAAAAATATCCATGCACAATTTCGTATATGTTGGTACGACCTACTCTCGTATACAAGTAATAACCTACGTATCTACTAAATTTTTTGGAGTTTATTTATTTATTCCAAGTCAATGAAGTAATCCATTCTTGCACGCTAAGATAACAGCTTAGATAGATATTAAAATTAATAATAAAAATAAGTGACTTTAAATGGAATTTCTAATGACTTTACAAAACTTTCATTTCAGAAAATCGCTATGCAACAAAATATCCAAAAATCATATTTTGTTGATAAGTTATTGAATTGAAAAAGCGATCTAGTGGTAGGTTAATTAAATCTAATTCAAACTGAGTTATTAAGAAGACCATTAAAAGAATTATGCTCTAATAACCTAGAGCAATTGATACTGTCACTAATGAAATACGCGATAAAAATTAAAGAATACACAATTCTTCTACATTCAACCGAATGCGAGTTAATCAACGCACAATATGCGCGTTGGGAAAGCAAGGTTCTAATTATAGGTTGTATGGACTATTAAAGAACTTTCTAATCTTAAAGAACACTATTACTATAAATTAGGATCATATTTGGTGGTTTCAAGAAATATAAAAATAGTTTTGTAACAAGAAATTAGTATCTAAAAAATAATAATTTCAAAAACACAAAAAATTATTTACTTCACTTACTTACCGCTTACCACAAATAAAATTCTGTGTACATACTTGCATAGTACTAATACTCGTACATACAGTTTGTTTGCGAACTGCATATTTACCTTTCGGGGTTTTAGTATGCAATTCTACATTCAAATAAGTGACTTATCTATCAACATTTATACATTTCTATTTTGATGAATTAAATCAAATGCCACATTTATGTTTTTATTTCAATAGCATCATCATTGCTTATCTAGATTACTATATGAATTTACAAAAAAAAAATGCTTTACCGCTTGCAGTTACCATAATCACATTTTGCCATGGCTTTGGCTTGGGCTGGTTTTCAGTGATATTAGCTAAGTTGGAATCGCCTACTGAAACAGAGCTAGATTTTGTCATTACTGTGAATGAAGGATCATGGATAGGTGGACTAAGTTCACTTGGTGGTGCGTGCGGCAATATCGTTTATGGCATTTTGGCCGATTTCATAGGGCGAAAAGCAAGCAATTATGTTCTAGCCATACCATACATAGTGAGTAGTATTTGAGATGGAAAACCTTTTGTGAGCTACTTTTACTTATTGCGATTTGAAAAAATGTTTCTATTAAACAGGTTTCTTGGATACTCATTTATTTTGCGAGCTCCGTGGAATACTTATATGTGAGTCGCTTTCTTGCTGGTGTAACGGGTGGCGGCACTTATGTCATTATACCGATCTTCATTGGTGAAATAGCAGAACCTAAGTATGTGTGTTAAATGTTAAATTTTGATTCCAATATATAAAGGGTGGTTCCAAAATTCAGTTTTTCAGCAATTTGTATTAAATTTTCTTCTTGCTTCTAAGTGTACAGCAAGCTGCATTTTCTGATAATCATTTCATTTGCTGAGCGAATCGCTGCATCTCTCAAATGGCTTATGAAATGTTAAATTGAAAACATGTAATATGTGTTTACCACAGACACTCATATGTATGTATATACTCGTATTTCATCAAGCGCATGTGTCCATTTGTATGTGTGTGTATTTCTTAATTAAAACACAGAAGTATTGGGTGCATTTTCAGGATAATCTCACTGAATTTTAATTGATTTAATGTTATTGGAGCTTCTTTAAAGAAATAAAGGGTTTTCCAATAAGAGGTGTTATTTTGATATACAAAGAAAAATGCTATTTTTTAATATAAATGACCGGATGTTTATTTCATTATAAAGAGGAAGGCTGCCGCTGATAGTGGAAAATAACATCAGGTAAAAAACAACTACGACCACGCTTATAGGACAATATCCTTTTCATGAAATTTTCCATAACCGAATTGCAAAGTGGCTGCCCTATGTCCTCGATAGCCTCTCGAATTCCATCTTTGAGGTCTTGAATCGTCCCTGGGCTGTTGGCGTAGACCTTCTCTTACACGTGGCCCCAAAGAAAAAAGTCTTAAGGTGTTAAATCCCAAGATCTCGGTGGCCAATTGTGATCACCTCTTCGAAAGATAACACGGTCCGGAAACTTTTCCCGTAAAAGATCAATAGTTTCGTTGCTTGTGTGGCACGTAGCGGCGTCTTGTTGAAAATAAACGTTGTCCAGATCAATACCATCCAATTCCGGCCATAAAAAATCGTTAATCATCTCTCGATAGCGATAGATAACACCTGTTATTGGAAAACCCTTTATTTGCTTACCCAATAAATTTTTTTTTGTGTTTTATAAAATATAGGAGAATTTATCGCTTTCATAATTACCATAATCGTTTTCAGCAATACTAATGCTGCTGTTGTTGTAGTAGCACAAACATTTCTCATACACAGACGGAGAATGCTACTGAAGTGACAGTCCTTGGCCGGATATAAATCCGGGTTGTTCCGGTTACGTAGAACCGATTGCCGTTGAAACGTCTAATACTAATGTTCGAATCAACTGCTTGTGACAAGACAACTACAAAGTCTTCAAAGCCAAAAAAAGTGTAAAACTTGACTACTTTTAGGTTTTCTTACTTTGTCATTTTCATACATTGTGCTATATGTGATGTAACTCATGTTGGGAAATGTTGTGATGACGTCATTTAATTATTTTATTTAATATATATTTATTAAAACCCAACACAATAACCTTCGGCTATATTTCAGCACTGGGCATAAGTAAGATAACAACATATTCCAATTTTATATCTAAATCTCGTTTCTAAGGCCTGTACATTTCAAATATGCGAGAAAAAAGTTAAATAGTAATGATGAAAAAGTTAAGCTACGGGAAAAAGAAGACGCGAAACAGAAAATAATCAATTATCAATTGGAAATATATTTCCGAAGCAGTGCGTTTTTAATAATTTTCAAATTTAGTGGAAAAGCGCAAACGAAGAAGTGCCATTCAGATATTGATAACTTAACTTTGGCGTGTAAGAGCTGAAATGATCTGATATAAATTATGGCTGAGAGACTGAGGTTTATTTGATAGCAATGTTTCGTGCAACTTGGTAAGGCATCTCAGTTTTAATAAATTTTCAAGCGAAAATTTCAAAGTTCTGAAACAGTTTTGTGAGTGCTTGCCGCAGTATGAAGCCACAAGGCTCAATAGATTTAATAAAACCTAACTGGCTGCACTGCACTGGCATTGTGCGTTGAAGCTCCAAGAGCTCTCAAGTTCAAATAAACCTAGTCGTAAACGAGCTCACCCCGAAGCTCAAGTAACAATCCGTTCTCCTCACAATTCTCAGTTGTCTCACTCTTCTCAAGGTAATTATTTTGTTTCATTTTTTTTAATAAAAAAACATGTGTAAAAGCAACACGCTCCGTTCTTTTATTTTAAAGAGCAAACATTCGCACTATTCACAGAATCTGATTTCATACATATTGACTGCCACAATTCTTAGCGTTCTACAGAGGCAAGTTTGACAATCAAAATTTAAAGCAGGTAAAAACTGTTAATGTCTAAGAAAAATATGCTTCCACAATTAACTTGTATTTGGTCCACCCTGCCCGCATTTATTTTACAATAACTCATATACGTTCTTTGAATTTTTCAGAATACGCGGTCGTTTAACATCGTTCTTCTCTCTAACCCTGTACAGTGGAATATTTATTGGTTACATAATAACGTCGCGTGTGCCATATCATTATATACCCATACCGGGTGTAGCTATACCCATCATTTACATGGTGTTTCAACTATTCTTCCCAGAAACCCCAATGTACTTGCTGCAACGTGGTTCGTACGCACGCGCTAAGGAATCCCTCAAATTCTACCGCAATTTCCAACCGACCACAAAAGAGAACTCTCAACAATTTGAAATTGTATTCAATGACTTGAAGAATGCCGTAACAAGTAATAAGAATAATATGAACACTGTCACATGGCGTGATTTTTGTAAGTACTGTCATTTCTGATGGCCACATAAAAACATAGTTTTTACATTTTTTTAATACCAAAGGTAATCGAGAGGCTGTCATTGCCTTTGGCAACGGTTTCGTGCTAATGCTACTCAACGTTTTCTGCGGTGCCTACGGTATACTCTATTACACGTCCAGTGTTTTCGTACAAGCCCGCACCGAAATGCATCCGGACACTAATACCATCATAGTAGGCTTGGTACAGGTTACTGGTGTATATACGGCGACATTTTTGGTCGATAGATTTGGTCGCAGGCCATTAATGATGTTTTCATGCGCAGCTACAAGTATAGGCATGGCGACATTTGGATTGTACGGTTATCTGCTCCAAAACACTACTGTTGATGTATCAGCAGTCCGTTCATGGCTGCCGCTAGTGAATGCTTGTTTCATTATGTTTGTGGCCAATTCGGGTCTCATACCAATACCATTTGTCTTACTGGTAGAACTAATGCCAGCAAAGGTAAGCAAATTCTTTGCTGAAAATTTTATTTTTTAAGATTTTCATATTAATTACTGCCAATTTCTTTAAACAGATACGAGCAAAGGCGGCAGCCATTTGTTTGGTAATATTTAACATAATTGGATTTGTTTTGATGAAAATGTTTCCAATATCTTTGGCTGCATTCGGCCTATCTGCGCCAATGTGGCTGTTTGCCGTCACGTGCTTTCTTGGGCTAATTTACATAGCACTCTTCATTAAAGAGACTAAGGGCATGTCTCTTAATAAAGTGGAACCGGAAGCTTGATGTTTATATAAGTACAAAAAGGGTGTAAACCCATCTGGACTCATCGTACTTTAATTATATTATGAGTGATGAAACTTAGTATTATGTAAGATAGTAATAATTTTCCAAAGAAAGAAATTCGATTTTCAACTGAAAGATCTGCAGTTTTATGTTGAGTCTAAAAGAAGAATTAAGTTCGGTATACTTCTCGAGTATGAAGCATGGGTAAAGATCCAATAGTATACGGCTACAACAAAAATAGTTAACTACTAAAATAAAAACAACATAGAATAGAAACTTTTTATTAAAAGTCTCTGCTTATTAACGAAAATCCACTTTAACAAAGAGTGTCTTAAAAACATGTTGCATTTTGGAGATGGTACACCACAATTAGGTGGAGCAATTCGGTTAATGGTGGAATTACCAAGTCATTTCTTAGCGCAGTTCGTCATGAAGTGCATTTTCAAATTGGTATCACTGCTGTATAGCTGCGAAAACAACAAAAAGGCTCCAAACTTTGATAAACCAATGTTTAAGAGCTACATATGTATAATATATGCGCATATGGTGACTAGATAGCTGGATTTCTAATAACGAGCTTTTTGTTCGAAGCAAACAAAGTCCGGTTGAGATTGAAATACGCGAACGAAAGTGGAAAGGGATAGGCCATACAGTCCGTAAACCTAAGACTGACATCTGCAGAACGTAGAACTAGACTGGAATCCGTAAGGCTGTCGCCGAAGAGGACGGCCGAAAGGAATATGGAGACGAAGCCTGCATGCCGTATTCACGACATCTGACGACTTGTCCACTTGGCCGCAGATAAAGTCAATACAAAACGACCCCAATGGAATTTATTTGTATCGACACTTCACGCCCCCAGCCGGCGCGATAGCAAATAATAATAATAATACAAATAATAATGGTAATAGAACAATCAAATTTATAAATCGCCTTGCCCTCATAATTTGCAAATGCAGTGACGCCAAAGGCCATTTGCATTTAATTGTGAATTCCTCCAGTAAAATTTAAAATAATTAAAGAACTTTGGATTTTCTAAGCAAATAAACAAATTATTATTTTAAGTTGACTTGCATTTCATTCAATATTATTTCATTTACAATATGGCGCAAAATGAATCACTCTAGCGGAATACTACAATTTCTGCAAATGGCGTTGTATGTATGCCAATCTTATTTGACACTTGTGTATTAAACAGCTGCGGTATACAAACCGTCAACCTATGGAGCGCGTAAGGGTCAAAATAAAGATTTTCATCACTCAAAATCATGTTTTTATTTAGTAAAAAAGTTATTCAAAAATCAAATTTTGAATTAAATAGTTCTCCGCCACCTTGTAACGGGTGTTTTTTTACTGCATGATAACCATGGTTTGACAGCTGAGAATGGCAAACTGTGTTAACATTCGAAGTTGCGGAAATTTACTTTGAAAAAAAAAAAAAAATGTTTTCGCGACGTTCATAGAGCATTGGCGGCATCATCGGTCCTTATTTCATTCGAAACGAAGAAGAAGCTGCAGTTACGGTGAATAGCGAGCGCTATGAAGCCATTCTGACTGAATTGAACTATTTCTAAAAATTAATTACTTAAACGTTGACGACACCAAGGAGGGGCATTCTGCCATACAACGCGCTTAGCATTCGATTTATTGCAATATTCAGGTCCCCATTGACGCCAGATTTATTGGAGAAACCAGCCACGGTGGACATTTGTCGGATATATTAAAAAAATAAATCTCATGGCAGCGTCTTTCAGATTATAATAAAAAACATTCATTACTAAAATATGGCTTAAAATTTTAAGTTCTCAAGCTTTTAAAAAAGACCCGATACTAATATATGAACTGATATGAGACGAGGCATATTTGTGAAAAAGTGTGCATACGGAACAATGGTAACATAATTTATGGATACAATCTGGGATTCTTTTATATATTCCATAAATTTGGTGTTCTAAAATCGTAATCTTGAATGTTCGTATATCATTTTCATTAATTTTTAACTGAATTTTGGTAACTAATTTCATTGTAATATAAGGGATGTATCCGTTTTTCAGATTGAAATAAACTAAAAGTGTATCCAGAGTTTCCGGAGGCCTTACTTGGAGAGTTTGGATACAGAAATATGCACTGGAATGACGAGAATTCGTTATATGAGAAGCTACTTACCCAAAAATATTCTAAAAATTCTGGATGAAAAGTTAAAAATTTGATGAAATTTTGAAAAAAATTTGAAAATTGCGTACAAAGTTTTGAACTCTGAGTCACAAGATTTTTGTAGTAATATCAACTATATTCTTATAAAAACAATAGCGCTGTGCTTATAATTTTGCAACGGGTTGTGTATAAGAAGAAAATGTAAGGCACGAATTAATAATGGTTAGGGCTCGTACAATTGCGCTCACATAAGTAAGTCACTTCAATATTTTTCATGGTAAATTTTTTCCTTAATTTTTTAAATAAAGTTCATTGTGTAGTAAAAACTTTGTACATCAAAGTTTCGTACTTTGTACAAAATACATAAGAAATTAAAAATTTCAAAAAGCAACCGTGAAAATTTCCAAATTTTAATAAGAATCTCACAGTATAGCTCATTAAATTTTAGTATTATAAAGGGTTTTTTAATTGGCGCGGGTCGATTTTGGCGCCCTGTGGCAGCCATTTTGTTTTGGTGACATCTGTCAAATCTTTTGTTTATTATTCAGTTGTTTATGCTAAATCATCATGGCAAGTTACACGATTGAACAGCACGTTCAAATGATAAAACTTTATTATCAAAATGAGTGTTCATTAACGCAAACGTTGCGCGCATTGCGGCCATTTTTCGGTAGACGTAGTGGCCCTTCCAATTTCTTATGGGCCATATTGAACCATATGGACCTAGACGACATGTGGTTCCAGCAGAACGGCGCTACGTGCCACACAGTAAACGCCATTTTATTCCATTTCAACATCTACCCGCCCTTATTGAAAAACCCTATAGAACGCAAGTTTGAGGTCGCTAAATAGCTTATTGATTTCTGAAAATTTGTTTGGATATTTAAAGACTTCTCAATGTATGTACTACACAGCAATGGGGTATAAGACTGCATAATCGGAATTTTTAGAAAACTTCTAAAAACTTTTAACTTTCTAAAAATTCTGATTAAAAAGTTGAAAATTTTTATGGCAATATTTTTTAAATTTGCTAAATTTTCGTGAATTTCGTTAGAAACTTTGATTTATAACGTTTCCGTTGTGCAATTAAATATACTTTTATAAAAAATTATCTGTAAAAATTTAGTAATAAAAATATTGCAAATATACTACAACGATAAAGTGCCTTAGTTATGTGAGCACAAGTCTGTGTCAAATATAATGAAAATTCCCCTCACAAAATTGCACAACACTTCTTACGCACCCACAACTCCATTATATTTCTTAAATCAATGCTTTTTGTAACCTTAAAACCTAAATAAAATTTTAGTAAGCTAAAAGCGTTCTTTATCTCCCTCTTTGCTCCAACGACTTTCTCTTCATTTATTCGAATATATTCATTTGCGCTCTTCACTTTGCTTCCAAAGAGTATACTCTTGCACAATGCAGACTTTTTAATTTTGACCTCAATTCCAGTCCAAGTATTCGATCAAATTTATGATAACCCTGAGCTAAATATTATTGTTGGTGTTGGTGGCGTATTGTACTTGCATAGCATATTTTTATGCAACTTATGGTAATGCGTTTGCTGCAACAGTGAATTTAAATGCCGTTTGGACACAATCACAGTAAAAGTATGTATTTAGGTAAACTTGAAAATTGAAAATCAAATCACTCAGCAAAATTCAATGTTTACGAGACGTTAAAGATGTTACATTTAGTATGGCTTGACGGTATTAAAACCTGTGCAGAATACTCGTATATGAGTATGAAACTGGTGTGGTTTTGTAGTAAGTAAATACACACTTCATCAAAAAATTTTACTTACGCCAGGCAACATTCCTAAGCATATAGCAAGTAATGGTAGCCTTACAAGAATCATCACATAATTCTTTTGATCGTAACTCAACGGCCTGTGAGTGACTTCCATTCGGTAGTATCCAGCTTCGAAACCCACTGAGAACATGTGGACCGGAAACAGCGGTCAACTCCCGGTAAGCCATGGCAATCCTCTGAATATGTATATGCACCTCTGTCATGGAAAATCTTCTCATAAAAAAATTATTTGCCGTTCGGAGGCAACATAAAAATGCCGGCTCCTCATTTGTTGGGCACCATCAAGATGCACACTTCACATTGGAAGAGAAGCTGAGCCAAACACTTATCAAAGGCTGTAAGCGTTTAAGGGATTTTTTATATGCCTATGCTAATGCAACAAAACTTTCAATTCAAATTCAAAACTATGCAATAATAAATATTGAGAAGTGAAGATAAAAGTTAGGCAGAAATTGGTACAATATATTGAAAAAAAGTTTCATTTCTGCCCAAAAATATGTTAATATTATTATTACTGTGAAACATAAAAGATATATTGGGTCTCCACCATGGATTCAGAGCATTTCTCTTAGAAAAAAATCCTCAAAAAATGTTATTAATTGCCCTATTTTTTTAAGTTTTATTTCCTCTTCTAGTAAGATGCTATGTTTATCCAGATGTTTGTCCCGATTATGCATCGATGCCTGGGCGGTTCCACCTTCCAAACTACAGAACCCTAAATTCCATCGAAGTACATTCCCGGGCTAATAAGATGATTACACTGTGCGATAGTGATTTTATACTTTTATGGAGACCTAGTACAACTTGTAGGTATAGTAAAACTAAGAAAAATGGTATAGGAGAAATTTCCAATACACCCCCAAAATCTCGTTTTATGGCCATAAAACCGTTTTTCAGTAGGTTGATGTGAAGAATCACTCCTAGCTTCGCCAATTTCCATCTGATTTCGAATTTGTTTTTTTTAGTTCGAAAGAACAAAAACAAGCCTTTTTGATAGTGTGTTGACAATTTTTCTGAAATGACAACTGACGAGACTGTAGACGGAAGTATTTGAAATTTTTTTTATTTTTTCTCTATTTTTTCAACTTTGACATAATTTTTACGATATTATCCGATATTGAGGATTTTTTTTAGTACACTACTGTTATAGTAAATTTAATTGTGCGTCGAATGAGCTATATTTGACTGTAATTGAATTAAAATTAATAGAGTTGTGGGAGTTTTAAGATTTTATTTTGTTTTTTTACTAATTTGGTATGTAGGTATAACTGACGCTAAATGGGAATAAAGACGTGTTTTGATGCGTTATTATAGATACGTAATATTTATTGGAGTATATATGTACTGTATATATGTACTGTAGAACTGGTTAAAACTTACGAAAATATCTGACATATTTATCACACTTTTTTTTTCAATAGAAATATGAAAAAGCTCCCAAATGTACCAAAGTTCACACTGTACATTGATTAACAAAATAAGTTTATTATTTTAATATAACCTTATTAAAACGTCAAAGTTGTATTGTTTGTTTCATTGAAATTCAAGAGATATAAATCAAAACGTTGCCAGAAAAGTCGAATTTCTCAATATTCTCCGATGATGTGGCATCATCAGCCTTATCATAAACCAGATGATTGTTATTTTTATAAAACGGACGTAAACGGTCATATCCGCTGGACGGCGAACATAGTACGAAATATATCAATGTAAACATGTTTTTTGCAAAATAATAAATTTTCAGCTACTTTTTTGCTATTATTTGTACATGAAGTCGCTTTTGCAAGTAATGACGATCATTTTGAACACAGTATGATTAAAATCGGTTCGTTTTTGACTAAGTTATGAGCAATTAAAAAAAAATTTTCTTATAAAATTAAAAAAAATCGATTTTGAGCTGAAAAACAAAATTGCCGATAAATCTTGAAAAAAAATTTTTTCGGGCGAACAAAAAAATACGTGTCTCATTATTTTGACCACAGAGCAACATATTTGAGTTACATCGAAGTCGAAGAACATGTCTCGAATAGCCCTTTTGAATTGAAATGGAAAGCATCACCAATTTCTTTCCGGTTGAGTGGCTCAGTGGAGTAGTGCAGCGCTTTCAAATTCATAAGTGTAAAATTGAGACACTCAACGAATGTAAATATGTACATACATATGTACGAGTACTTAAAGAGATAAGCAGTTTTGGATTAATCAATTTTAGTAGCTCTTATTTCGTAAACAGTAGATATGCTGGAAAAAAATGTGCAAAAGAAAATATGGAGAAAAAATAGGGTTTAACCAGTCTTACTCCTGTGAGAGTATAATTTGCAAAGGCCTGGGCCATCAATCGCTGATCGCACTTATTTAGATAAACGTACATATAACTGGCGGCCGTCGTAGCTGAATGGTGCGTGACTATCATTCGGAATTTAGAGAGAACGCAGGTTCGATCTCGGCGAAAGACCGAAAATCGAAAGACAGTAGTGAAAACAAAACCCTTTATCAAAACATCAGCTGCCTTTTCACAGTTTGAAAGCGACGATTTGGTGTATATTGCAATTTGCTAAACGATTATTTGATGTCAATAATCAACAAACTGATAAGTCGTCAGCAAGGTTAATGGCATTCCGACATCACTTCTCCAGCGAGTGGCATGGAGTACGGAAACCATATTCCAGAAGTGTATGCGTCATAACGGGTAAAATTTAGAGAAAATAATTTGCAATAGTTATTGAAATAAACTTTTACCTTTAGTAAATATTTTAATTTAGCGTTTAACTCCTAATTCTCCGTTGGCAGAATGTACCATTACTTAAATAAATGCCTATTTTGAAAGCTTTAAGTTGTAACATTTCGTATAGCAGCTTATAGAATAAATTACTACCATTTACGGCATAGTGCAATACGTTAAATTTACATCGCTGACGATTGCCGCAATATGAAAAAAATTTTTGCTACCCGTCGAGAAACCTACATTCAACCTGTCCACCGTACATATATCAAATGGATTGCTTAAATCAGTAAAACTTTTAAATTGGGTTCCATGAGTAGTGATAAGTTTCTATTAAATATTCACCCTCACTTCTTCTTGTGGCTGGGCGAATGATGGTCTCTGCTTGCCTTGTCTTGTGCTCCGTCTGCTCGACCGAATTAGCTATTCTGTGTTTATGCTTAGTTGCGCATGCTCGCACGGTCATTGTGTGCTGGTGGTCACCAGTAATAACAACAATAACAAAATAGAAGTGATAATAAAGCAATTCAAATCTTAATAAACTTATTTTATATGGTTGTTGAAAGCCACATCAATGCTATAAAAAAATAAGAAAACGACAAGAGAAAAATTCGGACAAACAAGTGAATTTGAGGCAATCATTGAATCAACAATTGAAACAACAGTAACACTAACGATTTCATGTAAGGTATGTAATGCAAAGAGTAGCAAGAAATGGAAAAAAGATAATAAAAATTATATTTATTTCTGTGACACAACCACAACCGCAACTCAATGCTACACTTGAATGCATTCATTACGACATGACAACGGAGCAACAAAAACTAACAAAGCAACGTGCAATAAATGCTCAACCACTATCTTCATGCCAACCAGCCGCGGAGAAGCGTGTGCTTTGTATGTTTTTATCATTATGCGTTTATCGTTTTTATATTAAACGAGTAGACTCGTATAATTTTTTACTTTCTTTAGAGTGGGAAAGGTAACTACTTATTCATTTGGACACCTTTGTTTCTGATATGTACTGATTTATAAAAGCACGTGACTTGGCGTTGAATTCATTGCCGATTTAGTGGTAGTGCAGTCGCTTTGTTTTTGTCTGCAGCTAATTTTGTATTGAGACTTTTGGGGACTTATGGAAATACATAGATATTTCGCGATTGTGAAACCATTGTGTGCATTGGTTCAATTAAAGTAGTAGCAAAAACCCGATTACAATAGATTTTTATTTAGTAAAGTGCACCGATGCATATTGAGAAGAGCTTGTTGTGAAGGAACACGTTATAGAACTTAAGTATTTTCAAATTTAATAATACAACCTTGTGTGGTTCAAAAACTAATGATTTGTTAAGTCCGGTTATACTGCAACTCGTATTCCGATTTGTCAGATGAAACGTCATAAATTTCAGACCACCAGTGGTTCGAATGATAATTAATTGTGAGTTCCGCGGAAGCAGAGCTGTAAGCTGCCGGACGGGTCACAGTTTGCTACGGCCTTTAGATATGAAGTGTAGCTGTGATTAAGTATTTATTTACGAATAAGCAGGCCCGGACAAGCAGCGGGTAGGAATAGTAGGTGTGGGCTATCTTGCTTTGTGGTATGGCCGTCCCTCAAAAAACCCACAACACCTAATAATTTCTACTGGTAAGGCGAACAAATGCCACCATCAAATAAACATTCTGCCCTGATTCTTCATCGCAGCGTCTGCCTTCACGTGATGAGCGGATCAAACAGCGTCTATCTCGTAGCGAGTGGTTGTCTCTTGGAAATGCTATTCTTCGCAAGCTATACCAAAGATGGCAGCTCCATCACGAGGATAGAGGTTCTAGACTAGTAACTATTACTTCGAAACCAAATTGTTAATGAAACCACCAGTAGCACAAGGAAAGTTTCGTTTTATTTTAGCCCCGCGCCTATCTGAGAAACAGAGATTTTGGATTGTATCGATGCCGATTTGAAGAAAAAATGACGGAACAAAGTAAAAAAAAGTTCTCTCCAGAATAACGCTTGTAGTCGCAATGACAATATCTAATGAATGGATGAATTCGTGCCTCATCAGGCATATTTTTCAGATGCAGCCCCGTACCACTATTTCCGGGTTCCAAGTATATATAATAAATCCCCGTAGCCAAGTGGGTTTGTTCGTGATTAACACTTAACCAGAATTTGAAGCACACTACCTGGTGAAGACTCTCGTCAAATGCATTTCTTTTGAAATGTCTTTAAGACTTGGGAATGAGTCAGACGCAAGGGCATTGCGCACTATACAAGTTGAGGCAGGGAGTTGCTTCAAAGACAAAAGTCGAAATGGTTTCTAGAGGCTTCCGCGTCGACGGCCAAATCGAATGTTCACGGCGCCAAAGTCTGTATTTGGTGGGATGAACTCAGTATGACGTACGAGTAATATGAGGTATTGAAACCGAGTGCAATTAATGCATTTGAGCCTAGTACTGAGGCAAAATCAGCCGCAGCATCAGAAGAAACAAAACAAAGTTTTATTTTAGCATGATAAAGCGCATTCTTTTGTCGCAAAACAATCGAAGACATACTTAGAAACACTTAAATGGGAGGTCTTACTTACCCGCGGTATGTTGCTTCTTCCAATTATCATTTATTCCGATAAAATGGATCGACTAATGGATTACTTCAAACGACAATGGATTGTCCCTATTAATTAAGATTAGGTAGATAGGTAGGTGAAATGGTTTTGATACCATTATGAGACCTTCAACAGGCAGATATCTACAGCTAGCCAGAACTGTTGATATGATGGAGAAGATTGATGGAAGCTGGGTTGGCGCACTCCCCCAGGCTGTCGAAGAAAGGAGCACCCAGCGATCTTAATCGTCTAGCTGCCAAACCCAGACATTTACAGAGAAAGTGCTCAACAGTCTCCTTCTCTGAAAGATCCCCACAGCTTCTGCAATGGGGGGTTAAATGGTAACTTTAACTTTTCCACCGCTCTAGCTCCTGCAGATAGTCCAGTGACTGATAAACACAGCTATGAGATTGGAAATTGAATGGTGAGGAGTCCAAAAGACTTTCTGAGTCTTCCGCATATTGTACTGGGGCGAAAGGGTTTTCGAAATAGCACATGAAGAAGTGGAGCTCCATCTTTTCTACGCTTTCCTGAGAAATAATTTGTGCAGTTCTCCTTTAACAACTGTCAGCTGGATGCCGATGCTATCAATTAACTATCAAAACATTTCTCCAATGAAAAAAGTTTAAAATCCAAGCACATGGTACTTATTTACAGATAAAGCATTAAGGGGGGTAACCAGTTTAGACTTATCAAAAATCGTCTTTTTTTATTGCATAAATTGTTAGTATAACTACTCAAGAATATGTGGCAAAAATTTTAAAGCGAAATTCGCATTGTTCCCGATTCTATGAGCACTTCAGTGACTGCCCGTCGGTTCCGCACCGTAGGGCGCGTTAGTTAGAACGACGTTTTTCTCGAAACCACTTTTTTCAACTGGTGGGCACTCTAGCTCAAAAAGTTATCGACCAATCGTTATAAATTTTTTTTGGAGCATTCTTCATTCAATCCTAATTCATATGAACCTAATTCTGGGATAATGTTATCATTAAAAATGTTTTTTTTTAAAGCAAAATAGATGAAAAAATATGGTATGAAAAAATTACATTGTGTTCAAGCGCCTCACAGATATGCAATATTCTTAGGAAACATGTTGTTAACGAAAAAAAAATTGTTGTTGATTACGGAGTTAAATTGCAACTTCAGGAATGCTCACCAGAAAGATATTGGGAAGGCAATCGTCCATGGACAAGACGCTCTAACGCCACTTTTTGCCGGCGGAAATGGCTTGAAATAATTTTAAAGTGTAATTAAAAATATGAGGAAAAGTTTAAACAATTTCGGATTATTCCTTCCTAGTTCAAAAATTCACGAAGAACACCAAAATTTTGGGCTCCTAAACCGGTTTCCTCCCTTAAGGAGAAATTGTTAGTCCTCTCCTGAAGGTCCTATGAGGATTCCTGTATTGAAGAGGGAATAAGATATGGCCAAATAATATGTATATAGCCTTACCAAAAAAGGCGTAATAAATACTTAAGGATATTATTATTTTGGTAATTTCTGATTAATTTTGTTACATATATGACATTATTTCTAAAACTGAACCGTTTTTGAGAATTTAAAGATTATTTTAAATGCTCGTTCAACGGTCCGATTTTTTTCCTATTTTTATTTAAGGTTATATCAGTAAATTAAATCAACAATAAAATTTAAAGAAAGCTCAGAAAGTTAAAAATGGCTGCTTTAAATTTATAATTTTTCATTAAATGTGTCGTTCTCTACATCATTATTGAAAAAATGTTGTATCGAACCTATTCCGCCAATTTTTTTTAAATCATGTCCGTTTAGTTATTCAAAAGTTATAATATTTAAATAAATAACATAATTCATTCCAAAGGCGTATAACGGGCTCAACTAGTGGATAGTAAAACTTCATACGAAGATAAAAATTATGAAACTACGCGACTAAAACTAAAAACCTTGCAATCGAAACTTTTTTATTTACTACAATTCGTTCGCGACATGGATTCGTTCCTATTCCAGATACAAATTCCCATTATTATCCTCAAATATTTTTCAGTTTTTTAAATTAGGCCAGGTGCTAAACAGGTATTGCGTGGAATCGACTTTTCGTTATGTTGGACTATCTACTGAATCTATTCAATTAAATTCTTCTTATAAAAAATAAATTACTAAAATATGTATAGAAACACAAATCTCCGTAAATGCAGTAAAACGTTTTCTTAAACAACTCTGAGGAGTTTTTGATATTCGTTTGATGTATATCTGTAAATATTGGGAAAAGCTTTTATGATGCACCCAAAATAATTAATAAATCTATGCTGAATGTGAAACATGCAACATACACACACAAGTATAAGCATTTCAAACATTTTTCCTCAAAAAAGTAAAACTTTCTCCCAGTTCGTGACTAAAGGAAAATAAAAAAATTTAAATTAAGGTGAAATAAAAGAAAGTATTAGACGTGTGGTTGAGGATTAGACCAGCAGTTGCGCCAAGGGCTGCACCTATAAACTAAAAACCTCAAAACAAAAAAAAAAATATCAGCACATAATTGCACAGCAGACTTATCTCATCAGTGTAATGCATTTTATAATCCACTTGGTTTGCATTCCTCTGAACCGTCATGCGGCACGACACAATGCTACGTGCCGCTAATTTTCCAAAGGTTTTGTGACAGTTTGTTTTTACCCAACTTCTTATACACATTATTTGCATGTTTACAGGTATATACATGCAGCTACAATTTTCATATAGTTTCTATTGGAAGCAAATTCTTTAAAGTACGCGCTGGCCAATGTGCGCTGCCGTCATCCATTTAGCATTATTGAGCATATTCGGTGATATCTGCTACGCGCAGTTATGTTGCGCATGCGCCTCTGCGCACCCACAAAACCATTAACAATTGCATACAAATTTGCTTTTCGTGTTTCATGATTTTTTCCTTCACCAGATTTTGGTTTCGGTTTATTTTTTTCATTGTCGCGTGCAATAAAGTATTTTTTGCTTTGCATTGTAAACACAATATTTCGTTGCCGTTGCTCATTGTTGCTGTCTATTTATAATGACTCGTTGGTAGTCTATCGTTGACTGATTATTTTGTCATCTGGCGACACAAATGGCAAATTGCAACATTATGTACTATTACGAACGACAAACAAAACATTTTAAATTAGCCAATGACATTGGCCAAGCCATTTCGGTTTAATAGAAAATTGCAGATATTTGACCTTGTAGAGTGGGGAAATTTTAACATAACTTTTAACGTAACTTCGGAAAAGATAGGAAATAAAGTTGAAATTTTACATCTTTTTTCAACGAGTGTAGATTACTTGTTTCAAAGAGTGGTATCTCTAAATACATGTAAGTGGAGACGAGTAGTAGTTGGCTACCTAAAATAAATACTTAGCGCTCTCAATCTCTCTATTGATAAAATTAAATGCGTTACTCATTGCACACCTTTTTCATTTAGTACGTTTTGGTACAAAAACATTGGAACATTTTAAAAGGTGAAAATAATTCTACTTTTTCATATAATAGTTACACTTTTTACATTTATTTTCGTAACAAAATTCAAATAAAATTGAATCTGTGTATGTGTATTTTATATAGGCATCTTAACAGATATTTAAAAAAATTTTACGATAAGCTCTTGTGATCCCTGGTCACAATATAGATTATATTTAACTTTGGATAAGGGGGCGGTGCTACACCTCCAGCAAAGGCAAAGTTTTAGTTCGTCATGATTCCTCATCTAATTGTTTCGGATTAATGTTTTTTGGAAAAGTTTATCTTATAAATCATTTGGTATTTACATTTTATATGCCACTTTGATCCAAAAGATCACGGAACAACCACCAGATGACACTCTAAGTCAACTGATTTGATTTTTTCTGTTTCGTTGCCACATCTTTGATTAGCATTCCCCCCAAAACTTTATCGCCATTACTTAACATTTGTGAAAGTTACGCCGTCTTGAGTAAATCTACCTCGGCACGTGTTTCCGATTTTTTACAGTTCTAAAAATGGGTTTGAATTTGCAACAATGAGTTTGTATGAAATTTTGCAGGTTTTTTTACAAATTCGATGCAGATTCAATGGGGCAAAAACCTTTGATATGTTGGGCAACTGTTTCGATAATGATACTTTCAAGAAAACAACCGTCTACGAGTGGCATGAATGCTTCAGAAGAGATCCTGAGTCCATCGACGGTCTGGCTGTCGACATCAACAACTGATGAAAACATTAAAAAAGTGAAAGAGTACTTGATCAATAACCGCTACTTAACTATCAGAAAGTTGACAGAGAATTTGAATATTTCTTCGGAATCCGTTCAGAACATTGTAGGTAATGATTTGGGTTTGCGCCATGTTGCTGTAAAGTTGGCTCAAAAGGAACCGAATTTCATGCAAAACAGTTACCGCGTTGATATCGCCAAACATATGATTTCTAAGGCTCAATCCGGGCCAATATTCATCAAATTGCAAAGCATAATTACTGAAGACGAGACGTAGGTTTATGAGTGATTGGAGAGCTCCGGATGAACCAAGATCAAAAAAATCACGGCGTTTTCAGTCAAAAAGGAAAGCGATGCTCACCGTTATACCACGAATTTTTACCAGAAGGTCAGACAGCTAATAAGGAAATTATTTGGGCGTGAAGTAATTCGCCGAAGAAGAAAGGATTGGTGCGAAAACATCTCGTGTATTTCATATTTTCTTTAAATCTTACAAGAAAGAAGCCGAATTCTAATGCATGGGGCAAATTGCAGCAACTCAATCGAAAAAAAAAAAATTTATACTCCAAAGAACTTGAATAAGGTAGCTTAAATTTCTTTTTTATTTTGGCGCAGGAATTCAAAGTGAGTCCCCTAGTATATTAATGAATTTCTAAGTATTATATCATAACATTAGTGCTGACATTTCGTAAGGCAAAAAGCGTTATTAAAATTTAGACAGATAAATTTACAAGTAGACAACACAAAAGTGTAAGTAACTACAAAAAAACGTGTTCCAGGCGTGTTTCAGATGTTCTCTGAATGACTACATGACATTGAATCCAGCTATAGTCTGACGAATTCACATAAACTGTGATTGTTTTTAACGCGTTGGCGGCTGAATTGTCACAACTAAATATTTGGTTTACATTTCCATTGCTTAAATTTTGTTTTTCCAGTGATATTTTGTGAAATATGGTCAATAACACGATTTTTTATTTTTATAAAAATGAAATCAAGCAATTAAGACACTACAAATTGAATTGTTTCAGTTTTGGTTTATCTTTTTCTTTCTTTATTTTTTCAACTAATTTGCCGTACAAACATTCAGCGGAGTTCGATTATTTGGCCACCAAAGCCAAAATCTTTCAGCCGCCACCAGTTTATATCAATTCGCTTTAGGTGAAATATGCGTGACAATTTACAAAATTTTTTCGACGGAGAATTGATGTGCTACTTGAAATTAATAATATTTTTAATCAAAATGTTAAGAATTTACAAAAGAACAACGAGGTTTAGTTATATTTGGCAAAGTTTGATTCATTTTAATTCAAACGTTTTTTTAAGGGGCAGATAATAAAAACTATTTGTTACGATTGAATTAAGCACGCCGAATTTCAATGCAGAACTAATTGGCGCATAATCGTAGTCGAAAATTATTTATTATTATATTTCATAACAGAAAATAAAAATAAATCCATAGTTTATTTTAGTCGTAGTCAAATTAGTAAGTGGGTTTAGCCTAGAAATGGGTTTAAATTTAACTGGGTTGGTTTTAAGCAAATTAAATGAAATTTACAAATGCATGAGCACTCAAATTTCAGGACATTAAAAGAGATTTCGATATACAATAGTAAACGTTGAAACATTGTTAAAGCACTCTAAAAAAGTTATAAAAAATCAACGGGAATTACGACCTGTGTACGTTAGCAACGGCGATCATCGGCGACGATACCAATAATAACGGAAACGACAATTCGTGTTTATCTAACGATATAATTCAGTTAGACTCTTCGGAATTAATTATTTGATTTTAATAGAAATGAAAATAAAAGCAGCAAATTAATGTAGATTGTTTTTCAACGAAACCACTACAAGAGTCAAAAATACCGCGAGCAAACCTGCCCCTTGGCTGCAAAAGCAATGGATGAGATTTTGTGTAAAATGTTCTATACAACTTCTTTAGTTAATTCTAAATTCCACGTTTTGCATCTTTCACCTAAAAGAGGAAGATGAAAAAGATACGGAAATTTTAAGTAAACGAAGAAAGACATAAGATATTATAAAGTCTGTGCCCTATATTCCTCCGGTTTTTCAGGAACATTTTAAGTACTTTTTCAAAATAATTATTAAATTTTCATTAAATATTTCAATAAAGTTATTGTTTCAAATAAAACACATAATTTTTTATTGCTTTAAGTCATTTATAGGACATTCAATTAATTTCGAAAATAGTCAAAGTCAATTCTAACTTTTGAAACAACATTTTTGTATGAAAATTTCATATTCATAATAAATTTCGGTTAATTAAGACTAATAAAATTCTATATAAAAAGGTTCCATAATGTAAAAATATTTTTTCATTTATTCAAATGAATTTCATTTAATATCTTTAAACACGAATTATGTGACTTAGACCACTTCATAATATAATTATGAGCACATATATCATTAAAAAACAAATCTTTTCAAATGACTTTGTTGCATCTCAAAGCGAAAATCTAATTTTCTAATTTTAATTTCTTACTACTCTTTATCAAAGCGTGCTGTGTGGAAATGAATTAGATAGTCTGGTTCTTTAGTAAAAAAATCATTAATTTTTAATAATATTTAAAAATCATTAATAAGATTTGTATACCAGTGAATCATCAAAGGTTTAGTAAGTAGTGAAAAGGGAGTGTTTTGCATGCTTCAAAATTTCCAACAGGTCTTACGGTTTTCTGCTCAGAGAGCTGATTTGTCAACAGAGAACGAAAAATCTGCTTACGAAGGCTCTGTGCACATTTGTGGACGAGTAATAGTTGCTTCAATGGGCGGCCGTCGTAGTCAAATGGGTTGATCTGTGACTATAATTCGGAAGTATTCGAAAGCCCGGATACGAAACAATATTAATTCAATTGACGTCTGCGCACTATTCATTATGGCTATGCATGAAATATTCAAAAAGGTCGAGTTGAATATTGTCGGATTTATTTTTTATTTATATTTTTTTCTAGAGAGAAGTTGAAATAAGCGAATTACATCAGGTTCACGAAATGAAACGGAAAATTTTCTAATTTTAACGCGAGCGTTAACCAAATTTGGGTTATTTAATAAATAAATAAAATTAAATAAAAAAAAAGTATTTTTAACTTAATACATTTACAACTAAGACCCTTTCACAAAAGTAATTTTAATTTAACATTTAAACTGTTCAGCAGAGAAAATCTTGCAACTGGCAAAAGTTCTGATTTGCAACGACGTCCAAGTATGCAGTTGTCGAGTAAACAACGTATGGTAAAACCAGGAAGCAACTATCATAAGTTTATAAATGTGCGGAAAGCCTTGCAAACCTTTTATAATGGATTCATACACGGTTACATACATAAGTAATGAACTATTAATAATAGGAAAGAAATAAGTTCATATGTATGTAAATATATGCGTTTAAATTTTCTTGTAACTTTTCAGAAAAATCAGAATTGACACTCAAGAAACCAAACATATTTTGTTGTTATATAGACCATTGTTATTTTTGCTCTACAGATACTGCCTGATCAATGTGCCTTGAACGAGGGTAAATCATTTTTTATTTCTCACACACAACGCTTTCCCCGGGGAAAGTTTCAATGAAATCACGCCAATGTCGCAATCGAAATACTAAAGACGTGCTCTTGTTTGCTCATTGAAGATTTGTCAAGTATATATATATATGCATGTACATATGTATGAACTTTTGTATGCATACCGCTTAATACGCGCTCATAGCTGTCGCAGCAAGCAAAGAAAAAATCGAAAATTTAAAGTTTCTAATATGGCATTTAAATTTTCTGATATGCACAGCTGACCGCACGCGATACGCCAAGACATCATACCCGCAATGGGTATGCATACAAGTATGCCCATGTAGACTGGACTCTGCTTCAGACGCCTCAACTTACCGTCGTTAGTAGACAACGCGACTCACGTATTGCGCCACAATAGCCCAGGAAACTCATGAAGAACATAATGGCGCCGATTACAATCAAAACGTACGCCATCTGCTCGATGGCACGCGGCTGTGTGAATTGCTGGAATGAAAACGAAAACTTTATTTCAGATCTGAAAATCACAAATATTAAGAATAAATAACAAAAACTATAAAGTGCAAGTAAAATCTGTGAAGAATAATTTAAATAGTCAAACAAAGCAGTATTTGTTGTCAGTAAATGAAAATGAAAGCCACAGTGTACGTGAGAGTAATCCACTGAGATGATGAAGCGCACGGGCCACTGACTGTGCAAACAACAACCAAAATGGAAATATAATAACCAGTCTCAATGCCTCTGCTACAGTTGCGATCCTTTTAATAGCACTGCAAACTGCGTGCTTTCCGTATTGTAAATTGGGTTTTTGTGCGCCAATTGCCGAAAACGAGTAATTTTACTCCAGAATTTGAAAAATTCATTTTTTTGGATTTAAAAATAGTTCTGAGCATCAAAAACAATATTCAATGGTTGCTCTAGAAGAAAAGTTGAACTTTACGTGTAATCTTGTAAGGGAATTAAAAAAAGGTTATTTTGAAATTGACGCTCCTTTTTGCATCAGAATGATAAGAAAAGTTTTTTCTTATTTGTATAGTATATGGGTTGAGTAAACATTTTGAATATATGTAAGTGTGTTTAAAAAATATTTTTTAATATTTGTGGTATTTGTATTATTTTAGAACAACATTTAAGCTTGGGCCTTTTTGATATTTTTTTTTAAACAACAAAAAAAGTGTATAAAATACGGCAGCAACAAATAACAGCATTGTTATTCCAATTTATTGAAAATTACAGCAAAAATGAAAGTAAATTCATATTTATCGTACTTTATATTTTAGTGCAGTATAACATTTGTGCTTCATGGAGTCGAACATTTTTCTAATGAAACATTATACCAGGTCCTCTGAATTACTTCCCACAGTTCTTTATTATTTGTTATTTTTTATTTCTCAATGGCTTTTCTAAGGTCAGCAAATAAGCTGTCTTCATAACTCCATTCTTAGTGAGACTTTGCGGTATCGTGGCATCTAAAATTTATTGGTTGAATGGGTTCTTCGGATGATCGGTCAAAGTGCCCGCCCAGGGAGGTACCCTTTGTCAGCTTTTCGTCAATTTTCTTGGTGAAATTCCTAAAATTTCCACCATAGGGAATGTTGATGAAGTTTGCGTGGTCATTAGATGGAATGCCCCCTATTTTACGGTTGAAACGTGACTACCATTCGGGAGATGTGGGTTCGAATTCCCGTGAAATACCAAAATAAAGAACACGTTTTTTCTAATAGCGGTCGCCCCTCAGCAGTCAATGGCAAAACTCCGATTGCATTTCTGCAATGAAAAAGCTCCTGCTATTTGCCTTTGAGAGTCGGCTTGAAACTGTAGGTCTCTCAACATCAAGTTGCACACCACAAATATGAGGGGGAGCACGCCCAAATATCCAAAAAGGGTGTACGCGCCAATTATATTTAAGTACTCGTATATAGGTGCCTGGTGCACAAAATACGCTCTTTCTTTTAACCGTACGAAAATGGAGATGATGTTCATGTTTCATAACAAGAAGACTGTGGCTGAAAACTTCAAATATTTAGGAACTCGGCTTTGATCTCAAACTTGTGTACATTGGCTACATTGTGTCATAGAAAAGCACCAAAATTATGTGGTAAGTTTTGAAGGCTCAGCTCCCAATTGATTTACAAGGTCATACCCTTTATGCTGCTCGCGGCGCTCATATCTAAAGAGCGATTCGAAAAGCTGGACCATCTTGCGTGCTGCTCCACCGCTGTCTTTCAGGTGGAAGTGTTCGGCATATCTGTGGCTGTTGTTACAAAAAGAGGAAAGATAATTCAGACTTGTATCTGCTCGAACAGCTAAACAGCTATGATGACTTACTGAACTGTACAGGTAAAATCAAAACTCCTTTGTGCGTTGGACCCCTCACAAACTGAGCGCCGTTATATATACTTATACAATACTACAGTCATCAGACTTTTGTCACGATTACTTTCATGGATGCCGATTTCATAGGGTTCAACTTAAAATACAATTTTCGATTTACGAAAGCAGAGCAAAAAAGGGTGGGAGGCGCTCCCAATACCCAAGTAATTAATAAAACTTCCATTTTATTCTCCCGAAACCAATTTTTCGCCGTTGTGCTGAGGCATCCACTTCAATAGCTTTTTGTATAAGATATTCGCTTTGAAAAATATATAAATGGCAATATTAATCCATTAGCTATTATTAACGATAAAGGGTGGAGCCATGTCATAACAAATTAGATGTCAAGTTTTATTGTTTTGTACTTTGAAGGAATTCCCGAGTGATTCTTTGGAAATTTTGTTTTTATCTCGTAAAAATCTTTTTATTTTCAGTACTTAACATGACCCTTTTAACTAATACTTAATTTATAACTCTACGGAAAATAATTTAAAGGCAGCAAATCAGGCGATTTTGGCAGCCAAATTACTGTGGAGCATTTACAATAAAATATTTTCCTCGGGGTTTCGTTTGTAACAAATTGATTGTTTCGTTAGCTGTGGGGCAGGTACGACATGCCGTCAAGTATAGGTAAAAAAATCGACCGTTCAAGTGACAAATTCTGGATCTTTTTCAATACTTTCCACACCGATATTTTTATAAGTGATTGAACACCCGTGAAGTATCCAGAAGTTTGCGAAATTGCGAGTTTCTACAGATCCAATCTTTTCATAGGGGAATTTTGTCATTTTTATGTGATTCCCGAGCGAAATCGAACTCACTTTAGTAAATTGTAGATTTCCTACTAAACATCTGTCAAAGGAGACGCCATTGACGTGAGATAGCTGTAACAACAATACACTGCTAAAAGAGAATCTCGAATTTTAAGTAATCTGTATATAAAAAATATCTCAGGAAACTGCACATAAACTGCTCGAAATTGTTAATTCAATTTTGTGAACTACACATACATATTTATAGTTTATTTTGCTTGATTCTCTTTTGTTGTGTAAATACTTGTAAGACCATCCAACCAAAAGAAAACTTTTTAAATTGGGAAATAAAATTATTTTCGGTCCGAAAAGAATTAAGATGTAAGAAAAAAATCCTTTTATGGCAACGGTTGATAGGCATAAGATTGTTGGTATTAAATCACTTAAAAGTTGAAGTCAAAAGCACTTTAGAAATGCTTAAAAATGAGGTGTGGTAATGCATTTATGTAAGTACTCGTATATACAGATAATAAGAACGGAGTAATTATATTGCATTTTTTTGTGGAATTGTGTTTTTATAGGTAGGGGGGCTTACATGGAAATAAAATATATTACATGAACTTCTTTTAATATCAATGAAATTTGTTTATTTCATAGATCATTTTAAGATATTGCTCATTGATGGCATAAAGCTTTCTCCATCTTTCTCAGTTCTAGCAAAAAAAGTTGCGATTCATATTGTGGATTTCCATTTTAATTGTAGTTGTTTAGTTGTTGTTAGTTTAGCCTTGAACTGCCTCCGGATTCATTACAAAAATTTACGTTGTAACTCAAGGCTTGTTTCGAAAGAAATACTACTTCTAGTGAAGTAATAGCTGCAATTCCCTACTAGTTCGAACCTTTTCTACCAGAATTTTTTGGAAATCGATCCCGTACTCGAGAAACTAGTAAAATGTAGCGCAGTTTAGAGAGTAAACAAGAAGCTATCAGTTTTTGCTGATAAATTCATGTAAATGTGTCAAACTAAGGACCAGATTGGGTCATCGGCTATGTCGAAAAACTAAATTGCGAGAGCAACATTGGCTGGCACGGGGGACTCGATAGCAAATTCTATTCTATCCAGACAGTCGTCCAATCAGTTCTTGTTGAGACGACAAAAAAGAAAATTTAGTGGAGGCTGTATTGAATTTTTTCGTATATCACCAACACAATCTCAGTTTCTTCATAAAGAAACCTCTATCATGACCCAATTGACGTCAGCCAATCAGCTGATTTCTTCAAATTCGCTGTGAGTCGAGTTACAGTCTACGTGGGCCACACCTTCTGAATCCTTTTCACAATGTATGACATTTTTACATAAATGGTTCTTACTCACTAGGGTACAAACGATTCTTAAGGTTTAGTTACTTAAAATACTCTTAAGGTCTATTCACACACATACATACGTGCCTACGGCTTCCGTTAACTCCTGCAGTAGTAAATTTTACATCATTTTTTTCTCCAAATTAATACGTTTCTGTATTATTATATAATGATTAGATATTTAAATAAACCAATCTAAATTTATGTCAATTACAATATTCAGAAATTAAAAACTTAAAGTTTTTTATTTCTCTGAATAATGGGTAGTTTATTTCACCATCCTTTTCATGCAAACAAAAAACAAGGGTTTACAATTTACTACTGGTTAAAAGTTAAAATTAAAAAAGGAGTAGTGCTAATTTTTCTGGCTTATCGGAGTAAAAGAAAAATAATTTAATCATTAAAGAAAATAATATGAAACAGCCAAACCGCACGAACGACGCGGCCAATGATTTCACTGACTTATAAAGCACATCAAATGGTGACTTTTTGTGTTTTAATGGAATGAAGTTTCCGCTTAATCTGAGTGATTCCAATCGGGGTTTGCAATTTGCTGGAACGGAGTCGACGAAATAAAAATGAATGACACGTGAATGAAGAAAAATGTGCAACAGTTGAGTTCGATAACAAAATTGCCTAGCACTAGCTATCAATCCAAATCAAGATCGTAAGCGAGAATTCTCTCCCAAAGAGCAGAAAAAGCACAAAATTGATGAAGCGAAAGTTTGACATTACTTGCAGAAGCCGAAAAAAAAGATTTCTTCATTGAGATTGTTTAAGAATTTATGGGTTGCCCAAAAAAAAAAAATTACCGTAAATATACTTCAAAACCTCACGTATTTTGTAGGGCCTTGCAAGTTCTGCAATTTTTGATACGTTTCACAAAAGCTTTGACAACTTATACCTTAAAAACTATAAGTTTCCCACAAAAAAGATGTTTTTCCTATTCTCAGAAGACCTATGGGCTTAAAAGTCTCGGGCTTAAAAAAGAATTGCGTTTTTTTTTGTTCAAAATTAGCTTTATTCGCCAAAGTAATTTCCATCAAGAACAGCGCCGCTCGAAGATTTCATACCACTTTTAAATTTTTTGATGTATTCTGGTTTTACCGCCTCAATTGGACGTCCACTGCGTTGTGTATCATCGGTGTCCACGTTTGAAGTCAGCAAACCAATGTTTTATTGTTATTTCTGATGGAGCGGTGTCCACATAGTCATAAGCCATTGCTACGCTTGAACGGTATTTTTTCCCATTAAGAAGCAGTGTAGAATTAAAACACAAGAATTTCATGTTGCATGCATTGTTTTGAAAATAACAAAAGTAGCGTCACTCTTAGCACAATAACTCCCGAACTAATGAATGGAATATCATGAAGTTCTTACAGCTGTCCGTACATTGTCATAATATAAACCACACTTTTTAAATAAAAAAAGATTTTCTTTACTATTTGCGTATAAATGTCAGGCGCGAATTGTTCCATCTCGGGCTCATTCCAGCAATGCAAAACGATAGGCGTCGAAAGAGCATCACTACACAACTTCGCCCTCTTTCGTTCTGACCCGATCTTGAAACCCGTTGCCGAAAAGTGATACACGCTATCTTGTTCGCCCGCTTTCATTGATGTACCGTACCCATGTTTTGTGGCACAGCAAAAAACAGTATTGCTTGCTAGGTTTTTTAACAAAAGTTTTCATTTCTATGCTTTTGAGTACTTTTTCTTTAGATTTTGCTCTGAAATAAAAAGTAGCTTTTCCAAGAGGATATCACGGCGGCCGCCGTAGCCAAATGGGTTGGTGCGTGATTACCATTCGGAATTCACAGAGAGGTCGTTGGTTCGAATCTCGGTGAAAGCAAAATTAATAAAAACATTTTTCTAATAGCGGTCGCCCCTTGGCAGGCAATGGCAAACCTCCGAGTGTATTTCTGAAATGAAAAAGCTCCTCATAAAAATATCTGCCGTTCGGAGTCGGCTTGAAACTGTAGGTCCCTCCATTTGTGGAACAACATCAAGACGCACACCACAAATAGGAGTAGGAGCTCGGCCAAACACCTAACAGAAGTATACGCGCCAATTATTTATTTTTTTTTATCACGGATTTATTAAGTAGCTTAGGATGGCTTGCATAGGGTGAAAATTAGAATTCCTACGTCACTTTTAATTATTGTTTCATCGTCTATGGGAAGAATTGCGCTTTTTTTACCGCACCTTATACACGTGTGTTTAAAGTGGCGATCTGGTAAAAATGGTAAAACACTGTTTTATTACTTTCCAGGAAAATGGGACTGCAACTAGCGGAATCTGAGTCGACAGACATACATACCTATATATGTAGTTTCAGTTGCATATCTGACAGTAGCGGCATTTGCACATGCAATTGCCTGCCGCAAGCAATTAGTGATTTGTATTTTCCTAGAGCAGCAGGTGGGCGCAGTTACCTCTTTGAAAACCGCCATACTCACTTTCAACACGCCAGCGCGTGGAAACGAGAAAATTGCCTATTTCACGCTCATAGAAAAAATAACCATTGTGCATTTTCCCATGTGGCAATGGCCTAAGCACAGGCCTGCATACAGCCATATGTACATATGTACACATACAAGAAATATATGTGTGCACATAACATAATTGCATGTGCATGTGGTTCATTGACCATATATTCCTTATCACATTTGAACTTTTTGCCTCCAACTGGTGTGGGTCTTATAATCAATTAGACTTAATTTTATACACATTACCCACATCCAGGTAAACTGATGTTGTTCAGACAATGCAACTTGCAACTCGGACAGTCCTTCAATTGCCGCTATTTCCAAATCACAATTATTATATAATATTTTCTTTTCTTTGATATCTTTGAAATAAATATGAGGTACAAATATTTATTTATTTACTTATTTACTCCAACTACAATTCGTGTCGACAGTGGTCAAGGGCTAGGCGCTAAAGGGTGTGTATGCAAATTGTAGGAAGGGTGATAAACGTTAGGTTTTGTGTATATACCTATGTGTGTGTTCCCCTGTGTGTGCGTCTTATTGTGCCCAACCCAATCCGATTTGTGAAGGAGATTTTTTTAACGATTTGTTTCCTGAGGTAAACTTTCTTTTTTCGTGAATTCCAGTTGTGTTAGTGTGGTTGTATGAACCCCTACTGTGTAATACTAAAGTACAATTTTATGTTTTCCGAATAAAGGATTTTAGGTCAAAAACTCCACCGCCTCCTTACTTCTTTGATTATATTTAATATTATTAAGAAAATTATGCATAACAGTGACGAAGAGCGGATAGATAAAACAGTAATAAATGTGAATGAAGCGCAATAATACACTGAGCAAAATCGCAGAGAATAACCGTGAAGAAGCCATGAAATGAAATTGGCAATGAATCGATATGGAATGAAATAAAATAATATAAAAATATATGCAGTGAAATGAACTTAACCCATTACCGCCTACTGTGCATGTTTAAATACCCTAGCTGATTGCATGATTTGTTTGTAAATAATTAAATAAATAAAAGTACTTTTCTAGTATAATATATTTATAAGTATTATATAAAAGCCTAATGCGGCGTTATTTTTTTTAAACTTATGTAAGCAATTGGCGAGTATCAATGTAGATTCAGAGTAAATAGGTCAACGGCAGATCAATGCTTAGTAATATTCCAAATCTTCAAACAGTTTTAGGAACATAGGCTTAACATCCATTGTATATTTGTGGGCCTTAAAAAAGCCTACGACAGCATCAACAGAAACGAACTGCCCTTGTTCTCCTATCTATGATAAGGGACAGTATCTAAAGTAATGATAGAAGGAAAAACTTCAGATTCATTCGGTGTTGTTAGTGGTGTAAAGCAAGCAGTTGGTCTGAAAGCTGGTCCAAGCACTTCTCGAAAAGTGGAAACTTCAAATACGTGTGTATAAACCTTAGCAGCATTGCAGATCCCCTACCCTTACCTACGTAAACTTTAGAATTCAAGTTGCCAACAGAAGCTATTTCGCACATCTTAAGCTGCTGATCATACTGCTCTGATGATCGTGTAAGCTGCAAATTTATATGACCCTAATAAAACCGGCCGCCGTAGACGAATGGGTTGGTGTGTGACTACCAATCGGAACTCAGAGACAACGTAAGTTCGAATCTCGGTGAAAGACCGAAAATGAAGAAAAAGGTCGCCCTTCAGCAGGCAATGGCAAACCTCCGAGTGTTTTTCTGCCATGAAAAAGCTCCTCATAAAAATTATCTACCGTTCGAAGTCGGCTTGAAAATGAAGGTCCCTCCGTTTTCGGAACAACATCAAGATACCACACCACAAATAGGAGGAGAAGCTCTGCCAAGCACCCAGAAAGGATGTAAGCGCCAGTTATATATATAGCAATTCATGGCTGCGAAGCATCGGCTCTGCCCACCAACATTAAAAACCGCTTTGAGCCGAAGATTCAGAGGGGAAAATTTAATAAATAGAGGTAGCTAATAGAATATAGATATTATAAAGAAATCAAAGAACTGATAAGGGACCAAAACATTACGTGCTTTGCTAAGGCGCAGAGGTTACGATGCAAAAAAGTCCTAAAGCTCTCATGTGATGAGAGGCAGAAAACGTAGAAAATCCAAAAAAAAAAAAAAACGAAAATGGATGGATGATATTCAAAAGGGGGAGCCTAGAAACGAACCGAAGCATTTGGAGAGATTTTGTTAAGCACTGGCCCAACTCGAGTTGTAATTGTTATGATGATGATGATATATGTACATTTAAGTTACCCATTTACCCCTGTTAAGTTTGTGGTCGAGCTCATTCTCTAATTTGTGGTGTACGTCATGATGCTATTCTACAAATAGCAGGAATTATACATAAATATGTCCCATATAATATACTTATAAATAAATTTTATGCCGCTTCCGAACGGCAGCTGGTTTTGTTTAGGATACAATTTTTCATAGCAGAAATATACTTGGAGGTTTACCATTGCTTGCCGAGGGACGGTCGGTATAAAATGAAACCTTTTGCATCATTTTCTTGCTTTATGTCACACTGGGTTTCGGACCCACCCCACCAAATCTTTCGGCTATGGCAGCCCCATGATATAAATAGTATTATGCAATAAAAAGTGATTGCGAATCAAAACTACAGATTTAGCCGATAATGCGTTAAAGGAATTGAAATATAATGAGAGGAAATCAAACAAAATGCAATTTCATGATATTAAGCGGCATGATATTGGCGGTCGCCGTAGCCGAATGGGTTGCTGCGTGACTACCATTCGGAATTCCCAGAGAGAACGTCGGTTCGAATCTCGGTGAAACACCAAAATTAAGAAACAGTTTTTTCTAATAGCGGTCGCCCCTCGGCAGTCAATGGCAAACCTCCGACTATATTTCTGCCATGAAAAAGCTCCTCATGAAAAATATTTGCCGTTCGGAGTCGGCTTGAAACTGTAGGACCCTTTGTGGAACAACATCAAGACGCACACCACAAATAGGAGGAGGAGCTCGACCAAACACCCAAAACGGGTATACGCGCCAATATATATATATATATAAGTGAAATAAAGTCCACGCTAGTCCAGCCATAATTTAGCTTAGATTAAATCTAATCTGATATCCTTTATTGGGAGCGCATATGCAATACAATTCCATATTTAACTTCTGATGAAATATAGACTGACTGCTGCCAAATGAGCAGACACTTATTTTGGCAAAAATATTATTTTGTAATTCTTATGACCCTTATTCATGACAATCTTACGAACAGGTAAGCCCGATTTTTTGAACATACGCTACGCTCACCATCTCCAAATCGCTGGAGGCTTGGTGGTAGCAATACCGGTTACTTCAGCAGATGATTCAATACTTGGAAGCCTCAAACAGTATTTTGGAGTTTATTCATAGCCATTCATTGCAACTGTAGAATAACTCTTATCGCTCATAACACAATTGAAGAAGAACTTGAGCAAAAAAGTCCTGAGGGAGGTGGGCATAGTCTATGGTTAACAAGTACTGACTGCTAATGGTACCTTTTTCTTTTATTTTATTCTTATTTCAGATATCCGTAGTACACTTTTTAATGCTGCCGTTAAGAGAAAATGTTACACCAGCAACCCAGAGACGATCATAGAGTTGAAGTATGAAATTGAAGGAACGGCATAATGAACTATTAGATATCCAACCAAGGAAGTGATTTTAATGAAATTTGACTCCTTGTTCAACAGCAAGATTCACTCTTTACAATAAAAAAAATGTTATTGAAAAATGTTCACTGGTAATTTATTTATGATCGCATTGAATTAAAGTAGGCAACTTTCATTCCTATCATTGATATTATTTGTCGCAGTGTAGAAATTTAGGTCATCGTCCAATATACGATTGTGTGAAATTGCCGGTAGGCATGGTAAATGAAGTATATTAGCGTTTTTTTTTGAAAAAAAATATTAATTTCTTACGTACGAACTAAACACGCTTAACATGCATGCATGTACGTACATACACCCTCTTTCACTGCTCATACTCATATTGATAATATTCTACAAAGACGTGGCGGCCATAATTGAGAGCTATTAAATCTTGATAAGTCGGCAGTGACACGCAAAGCTAGACAGAAGAGTCACAATCAAGTAGCCACCCAGTCGATCAGCCAGCAAAATCAAATTTAATAATTTAGTAGACAGGGATTTCCTCCAGTTTTTCCTGAGTCAATATGGACAATTTAAGGGGTTGCAATATGCGTTAGAGATATGTAGAAATTACCATTACACAATAATAATTGCATTTTTGAAAAGATAGTTTGTTGGTGCATTTATTTATACTCGTACTCGTAATATTATACATCATTGAAGTCTACATACGTATGTGCAGTGAAACCTATTGGGGGTTGAACACTTACTGCTCCGGATATACTTAGCGTATTTCCTTGGATTACCCAACTCAGTATCAGGATCAATTCTTACTGTAACGATTCGGGTTAGTTTTATGGGTGTTGGTGCACTGATATAAAACTACGTAGGAGGGGAGAAACATAAGCAATTTGGTACATTCTCCTATAAGAATTTTAGTCGAAAATGAATTCGGAATACTTAAAACAAGGCTAAGACGATTACTTCATTTCAAGCAAATCGCAGGCTTGGCTTCAGTCGTTAAAATATTCAAATGCTTGTATTCTATTGGAACATGGCAGCGTTGAAGACGAAACATTAACAAGATAAAAGACCTGTAAATGATACACATTTTGAAGAAAACGGTGCCAGGGCAACAGCTGATGTAGCCGAATGTGTTGCTGCGTGACTACCATTCAGAAGTGCACAGATTCGAATCTCCGGGCATAAAACACCGAATGTTCTAATAGCGGCCGTCCCTCGGCAGGTAGTGTCAAACCTCCGAGTGTATTTCTGCCATGAAAAAGCTCCTCATAAAATCCATGTGCTGTACAGAGTCGGCGTAAAACCTCCTTCCATTTGTGGAACAACAGCAAGGCGCACGTCAAAAACGTGTAAGCATATATTATTGTATATAAATATATATATGCATTTAAATCTCTGGAAAGTAAAAGGGTAGATAGTCAAAGAGGAAAGGAGAGATGAAGAAAGAAAAAGGTAGGATAGAATTGAGGCATAGAGATAGCTAGATCTGTGAGAATATTCCAGATTTTTTGGTAAATCTGAAAATATCCTACAGTTTGAGAGAACGAATATTATCATAACATCAGAACCCAAAGTTCGCATGCTGGCTCTAGGAAATGCAGGAAACTAACAGAGAAAATGCTCTGTGCTATCCGTCCTCTCTAAGCCAGACAAGTAAATCGGGCTCTCAATGATTGTAATGGCGGTCATATATTGACCCCATGGATTGTATCTTGTAAGAATACCGACCATCGACCCAACGTCGTTTCTTCCCAGTTTTAGAAGAAAGTTCGACAGTTTTCTATTCGGGCTTGTCACAAGAGACTTTGCAGCTCTGCAGAGTTCTAGATCGGATCATCGCTCTTTATGTAAATTATGTAAATTGTATACATACGAGGGGTGCCTTTTATATTTCGGGATTAGAGAACAAAAATAAATTTTAATCATCGAAAATTACTTTATTGTTTTTCAAAATATTCTCCATGAAGATCTATACACTTTTGCATGCGTTTGAACCAATTGTCGAAGCACTTTTGCCACTCTGAATGAGGTACCTCCAAAACATGCATTCGGAATGCCGCAACCGCTTCTTCAAGTGTCGAAAAACGTTGACTTCTCAGTTTGTTTTTTACGTACGGGAATAAAAAGAAGTCATTCGGTGCCAAGTCAGGACTATACGGCGGATGACCCATTAATTCGATGTTTTGGGTGCTCAAAAATGCAGTTGTTTGAGCCGATGTGTGAGAGCTCGCATTGTCCTGGTGAAGAGTGATCCGTCTTTGGCGATTGGTTTTCCTAATTTCTTGGAAGACAACTGGCAAACAAATGGTTGTGTACCACTCAGAATTTACTGTTCTGCGTTGTTCTAGTGGTACGGTTGCGACATGTCCATTGTTGGATTTGGCTAATCTTGACTGCTGTTTACTTTCGGGCTCATACGCGTAAATCCATGATTCATCAACTGTCACGATGTCATAGACGTGTTTCGAAGCCCCGCGATCGTATTTTTTGAGCATTTCCTTCGACCAATCGACACGAGCCTTTTTTTGAGCGACTGACAAATTGTGTGGGATCCAACGCGAACAAATTTTTTTGACAGTCAAATGTTTATGCAATATTGAATGTATGCTGGTCCCACTAATGCCTAAGATTGTCTCAATCTCACGATAGGTCACATGACAGCATCAATGGTTTTCGGAACAACAACTGATTTTGGACGACCTTCACGAAATTCGTCTTGGAGTGAACTACGACCACGATTGAATTCACCATACCATCGATAAACACTGGTCCTTGATGGAGCTTCATCGCCAAAAAATGAATTAAGTTCATTCATGCAATATTGCTGAGTTAATCCACGTCGAAAGTTGCAAAAATAATCGCACGAAAATGTTCACGATGTAGTTCCATTTTTGGACCGAGATGAATCTTTTAAGTTACTGTAAACAACACAAATAGGAAAAATGTCAAACTTTGCGATATAGTTGTCAGTTGCCAGATTGCAACACCAGGGTTGCCAAATCCCGAAACATAAAAGGCACCCCTCGTAATCGCTGAACCACTTCATGATTCCTGCAGTACTGTTCCGCTTATTCGCTCTGGTGCCTGTGGGGTAACCACTGAACCTCAGTTGGCCAATTCATCGGCAATTTGATTTCCTTGAACACCGCAATGTCCTGAAACCCGCATAAGTTCTAGCTTATTCTGCCTTGCAACAGAGTTAAACTTCTTCTTACATTCTTGAACAATCTTTGAGGTTTACTTTGCGTTCTCCAGAGCCTTTAGTGCAGCCTGGCTGTTACTAAAGACCCCAATCTGTTTCCCGCTCCATCTCCTCTCAATTCTCCATTCTGCTACTTTAAGAATGGCAAAAATTTCCGTTTGGAAAAGAATTGCCATTCCTCCAATATCGCAATGATACTACTCTCGTTTAATATAATATAATATACGTATATACCTACTATTAAAATTAAAATAATAAATATAATATATACTCGAACAAAATTAATACTGGTACTTACGTTAATGTTTTCGCTGTCAACTATTTTAAGCAATGCAATCAGTGAGGCTTTGTCGACCGCTAACCAAATGCCAGTGCCCAGCACGATTGTGCCAACGACCTATGGTTCGAAGAAATAAATGCAAAAAATCAATTTGTAAGAAATAGTAAAAAATGTATGCAAACAATAACAATAAGATGCGAACAAATATTTAGTATCAAAATAAATGCAGTGAGTGGGAGTCGGGGATGTGTACTAAAAGATAAATGCACAAATGCGCAGTTTAATATTTAATACGTATGTATGTACGTATATTTTTGTACTTTCAGTTTGAGTTGTCATTCATTTCTTTCCACTGCTTTTAGTTTATACATTTGCACACTTACATAAGCATATATTCGAGTTTATTCCTACTGTGCGGTTTGTTCAATTCACCTTCGAGTGCAATAAATACGATACGATTTGTGGTCGTGATGGAAAGTCAAAACAAGTTTTCACTTTTCTTTGTGCATTTATTTCAATACTAGACATTATCCGTAAATATATACACGGGGATTAACAAAAGTTCGCTTAAGATTTTAAGTAAAAGGCTAAAAACATTTTTTACAATAATTTCCTAACTTTAATCTCCATGGTGGTGTTTTTTTGTCTTTTTTAGATTTGCAAATTCAACATTAATTTCCTTAATCATCTTCTCATACACTGCCGAAGCCTTTCCTCCTTAATTCGCAGCTACTTTCAGTCTAGTTTTCAGAGGAATACAACTAAAATGGTTTTCCATGCTGAAATTAATTGGTATCATTACTTTTGCCACTGGTTCGTATGCATTGTCTACTCACAATTTTTAAACATTTTCGTGGCAAATATCGGTTGTTAACAATGGAGTGGAGATCTAAGGAGAATCGCATTACAGTGATTGCATTACAAAAGTGTGGTAAAAGTGCAAGTGAGATTTAAGAATTGCTGACAAGCTTAATATTTCGAGAATGTTTTTTTACCGCACGATCAATCGTTTTTCCCAAACATCTGAAGTGACAGACAGAGAAATAAGTGGTCGCCCTCACGTGGTTCGAACCAGTGCAGCCATAAAAGTCATTCGAGAGAGAATTCACAGAAATCCCCTTAGAAAACAGAAAACCATGTCCAAGAAATGAATGTATCCATGACAGGACTAATTATGGTTGATCTCCACATGAAAGCCTTCCATAACTGATTTTGGACGGTGATACTCAAAATTCATCGTTGAGTGAAGTGACATCGAGAAAATCAATTTTCTCGCCATACTCGCCATATAATGTTATAATTTTAATTCATCGATCACTCTTGTCTTATCCCGTGTGAAAAATAATCGCACCAAAATATGCACGGTTGAATTCCAATCTTTTTACCGTGATGAATTTTTTAAACCACTATAGCTAACACTAATATGGCTGACACTCAGAATATTTGAGTGCGCTCATGATAAAATATGTCAAACTTTCCAATGGAAACGTCAGTTGGCACCAGACAACACCAGAAGTGCCCAAGGTCAGAAATATAATTAGCAGCTCTCGTACATACCATAATATTTTATATCTAGATTCATACACATATTCAAGTTTTATTATATTTGATATGATACTCACAAAGAAGAGGAAGTTAAATAGGCATAGCAGATATTTGGCTAGCCAGACGCCACAATCAGAACCCATTTTGCCGCTTATGACTGTTGATTATTAAAAAATTGTATTCTGAAACAAAAAGTAAATATACCATATATTATTTATCTGCATATACATAATTATGTGGAAAAGTTCACAAATTCAAAGCATGCAAAAAAGTAAAAGAAACCTAAATGCAGATTTTTCTCATTCAAGAAAAGTTAAAACATTTTCTCGTGCGTAAAAAATAAGTAAATGAATAAGGAAAACTTGTTTCGTTCCACTGACCGGGTCGTTTCCCCCACTAATCTCCAACAATTCAGCTTATTTTATTTTGCGAAAAAAAGGTTTGTTGTATCAAAATCTTGTTAAACTCTTGCGGGAATATATTTAAAAATTGTTTGAAATACCCTTTAATTCTTTTTAGTTAGGCTGAAAGTAAAGTGAAGGGAAATTAAATAAGGCGCATGGAAGTGCTGCAGTTTTCTTATAAGTTTTTTCATAGCAGCAGATTTTCTAGGAGACGTTGGTATATGGGTTAGCGGCTGGGGTACCCTGAACCTACTTACATATGCACTATGTATACATAAATAAATGATATACTTATAAAGTTATACCTATATACTTACATAATACATACGCGATGTATTCAAAATGTAAGGTGAATTTTTAAATTTTGTGGGCTACGTACTTTCGATTATTATTTTTGTTTAGTTTGTTTGTGAGAGACATAAATAAGACAAGTGTTTTGCGTATTCGGTGAATAGATCAAAAGAGTTGCATCAAATTTTGTATAAAAAATGGAATTAAGTGCTCAAAAATACTTGAAATGTTGACAGTGGCATACGGTGGGGGTACCCTGAGTCAAGGTCGAGAAGATGTGAATAACGCTCGCTCTGGACGCCCCAGCACATCAACAACTTATGAAAATTTTGAGGAAGTGAAGAAAATTGTTATGGAGAATCATCGAATTACAATTAGAAAAGTTACTGAGGATGTCGGTATATCGGCATATTGGTTGGCACATGCCATGCAATCTTTTTGGAAATTTTGGGCATTGGCGTGTGGCAGCGAGGTTCATTTCAAAAGTTCTGAATTTTAACCAAAAATAACGTCGCATGAGGATCGCTCAGGAATTGTTGAATGACGTCAACGACGATCCAAATTTGCTTAAATGGTCATAATGGGTATATGGTTATGACATCGAAACCACAGCCCAATCGTTCTAATGGAAGAATCTAGGAGATCCAAGACAGAAAACGGTACGCCAAGTTCGATCAAATGTCAAGGTTTGGCTCACTGTTTTCTACGATTACCATGGGGTAGTGCGTCGGGAGTTCTTACCACAAGGTCGTACGGAAAATAAGGAGTATTACCTTGAAAATATGCGCATCTGCGTGAAGCACTACGAAAAAAGTGCCCGGAAAAAATGCATGGTTTTTGCTAATCACTAATCTTTGCTTGTGAGAGATTATTTGACAAATTCGGCCTTCTGCGACTGTTTCCTATTCCCAAGTTTGAAGAGGATTAGAAAAAACAGTGGCAAAAGTGTATTAATAGGTCTATGAATAAGTTCGTGCGGTTTTTTTTCGAAATTTGAATTTCGGATCATTCCCAAGGCTTTTAAACGTTTGGAAATGGTTGATTGATCAACTCCCAAAGTTTTTGCAACCTCTTCTTGCGTTTGAGCCGGATCTTGATCGAGCAATTCCTCCAATTCGGTATCCATGAACTTTGGCGGCGCGGCCAAAATCACCACTTTTAAAGCGTGCAAACCACTTCTGGCACGTTTGCTCAGCTAGAGCATGCTCACCATAAACTTCCACCAAGATACGATGACTTTCGGCTGCTTTTTTCTTCATATTAAAAAATTCCCCGCAAAAACACATTATTTGGCACGAAATTCGACATTTTCAAGTGTGGTAAAAATATTGTTGTTTACGCTTCAAATAAAAAACTTATACTGACGTTTGTGCCTTAGGACAGTAGCTCTCCAATGAATGTTTGGAAATGTGGATCGATGGAATAATAATCAAGTTACGCCATCTGTTGTAAAACCGCACGAACTTATCCATAGACTGAAGGGGACTACTATAAAATATTATAGATAAAATAGAAATTGATGAGCAAATAAATATTCTTTGAGAAAAATTAAAATTCACCTTATTTTTTGAATACATCTCTTATATAGGTATAAATTCTCCGTGAGCCTATTTGATTGTGTTTCGAATTTTTAATTCCAATGTAAAGTCATGGAATGCGACGACAGCTGGCACATACTCACTACAAGACTTTCTAAATAGATGTCTACGAAAAATCCTCAAAATATTCTGGCCAAATACTCAATCGCATGCTGATTTATAGGCCAGAACACAGCAGTAGTCAATGCTACTCAAAATCCGAAAGAAAAAATGGGGCTGGATCAGCAATGTTCTCAAGGAAAATAGCTGCTATTTACTGGAACCCCCAAGGAAGCTGGAAATATCATGTATGATGAAATAAGGAGAAGAGAAGAAAAACTAGTTCATTTTTGCTTTTCGTGAACCATTACGTGTCAACCTCTCCCACGTAATTGATATAAACTGAGAGTCCTAAAATGCCTTGATATTCGAGGAGGGGCATTAATGTTAATTTCTGCCCTAATAAATGGACTAAAAGTGAATCCTATTAGCAGGTTAAGGATTATCCAATTAAAAATCAAGAATATCGAGCTCATAAATGAGTAACGTGTGATATATTTTATGGAATGCTTTATTGAAATTTAGTGTTTGTATGTTAGGTGCATGAGTATGAACACTTTCTCTAAACCAATTTGAAACCGGAGTTGTGAATTCAATTAGATTAGTAATATGAAGTTGATTTGCATTAAATAAAATGGGCAATAGATGCAGGATGGATTGGGTAGGCCAACAACGATAGAACGCCGGAACGAGCTTTTGCACCAGATTATGTCAGAGTGTGATAAGTAGATATTTTATGATAAGATCAAGAGAAAAAATTATAAATTACGCCATATTCGGGCAGCAGTTGTCATCGCCGTCTACATGAACGCCAATGGTATGTAAGCTCGACCCCAACCAAGACGGTATCTTATATTATGCGAAACTGAGCTTAGGTAAGACCATACACGGAAGCAAGTAACGACAGCAACTGAGACATGTTCGAGTCACATTTCAGCATGATAACGCTGTGCCACAGCTTGAAAATTTTGTAGGTACTGTCGCACAAAATTCAAAAGGCATTGCACCTTCCTAGAACTGGTTGAAAATTAGTTGGAAAACGGTTTGGAACCAGTTGCCATGTATAAGTATACACACATACACATAATATATATCTGCTTAACCTAAATAATGTTATATACTAATGCATATACATAAATACAATATGTATGTATGCACTCATAGTTCATTTTTGAAATTGAGATTGTTAATTGCCCAGTGAGCTTTCATTTAAATATTAAACTTTCTAATTAGCACCAGCAATAGTATCTAATGGCGGGTTATGACAACACTTTGAACAAAAGGTTATTCTAAATAATATTTCGTACATTCATACGCTCACACATTTGCCTGGAATTTGTTCGTGAGGTAGCAATGAAAAGCTCAAAACGCGGTTAAACGCAAATTAATATTAATCCCATGCTGCACAATATACATATATATCTATACATACATACATAAATATGTAAGTATATACCGACATTTATGCTTTTACCAGCAATATGGATAATTGGCTACGAACACACATATGTATGTATAGAACATGTTTTCAAATGTTATGAACGAAATGTGCATAATGGCTTTGTTTTTGTTTGCATAGTGGATAGCTAAACAAACAAACATTCGTTCAAGCTGTATTAACACTAAGCCGCTGACAGAAGAAATGCTAAATAAAAAAATAATAATAAATGGCAGACACAGTAATCGCAGTAGGTATACGCCTCTCAGTGGAAAATAGTTAAAAAATTAATTGTTGCGACTACTGCATGTACATATGTATGTACATACTTATATATACACTCATGGACAATAAAATTGGTGTGAGGCATTTTGGCCAGTCTTCACTGTTTTGCTTTTGTTTATTTAATGTTCATTATTTTTTATAAAAGTCTAAGTCATTTTACAACAAAACCATTTAATCGTTTTTTCAAACCTTGTATAAAAATTATGGAAATTCCTCAAGCTTCCACTAAAATTTCCAACCAAAATCAGAGATTTATTATATATTGTAATTAATTTTTGGTGTGCAGTTTTGTGCCCAGTTCAATTCTAATATAACAAAGTGCAAGCCGTATTTGCAGCAAAATACCATTGATTTTTGAGCATTTTTTTTACTGAAATTTTTATCAAATGGAAGAAAACGCCTAGTACAGTCAACAAAAAACATTTTGTGCAAAATTTGAAATAGCGAGTTTTATTGTTTGTTTTGTAAGTACTCTTGCCTCTATGTTGTTTTAAAATAAATGATCCAATAATACAGATTCTTTCAGGTTTCAGGTTTGAATTCGAAATACGGCTCTTAACAATTCTATGCGAAAAATTACATCATTTAAATGCCCACTATGAGCACGTCTACAGGCTGCCATACGAAATTTTCAAGGAATCGCTTACACATTATCGCATTGGGCTCGACAATCTCAACCCGAATGCTGTCTTTCGGCTCTAAAATTGATGTTGGCTTATTCACATTTACTTTACTTTTCACAAAACAGCACTAAAAGTATTCTAGTCGCATTAGATCGAATGATCTATGTAGGTGACCAGTGCATGTCACCATTATGTGAAATTAATTGGGCTGGAATTTTACAACGCAGTAATACAAAGTTTTCCCGTGTTAAGTGACTTGTGGCTCCACCCTGTTGAAAATTAAGACCCTCATAGACATGCTTTGAAGCTCAGGCCCCAAAAAATCTTCAATCTGTTATCTATAGTAATGCCCATTGATAGTAACAGCTTTTAGATTTTCATCTTCGAAGAAAAACGGATCAATTCTTCCACTATCCTAAAACCACACCAAACAACTAACCAGTCTATTTTAGTGGATGTAATGATTTCCCATAAATTACTCAAAACCATGAATGTGGAAGGAGCTTCATCACTAAAGATGATTTTGCGTGAAAAACCAGCATCATGTTCGAATAGCTAATTCACGAAATTTCTGCGTTGATAATGAACTGTTGGCTTCAATTTTTTTGTTTGAGTTTTGTAAGGATGGAAAGCTTATGTAAAATCCGCCAAACAGGCGATTCTTGAACGCCTAATTGTTGAGCACATCGAGGCATCGATGTTCAAGGTTGTTCAGAAAGTGTAGCGCAAAGTGCCTACAGTAGCAATATTCTCAAAAGAACGTTCAGTTTTCGGTCTGCCAGTCCTTTTTCTATCTTCGGTAGAACCCAAACCAGTTTCTTGAAATTTGTTTCACGAAACTTTGAATTGTCGACACATTCATTATTTCCACTAAAAAATCACAAATTTCGTTGGTCTGAAATATCGACCACAAGCAAACAAATGACAAAGATGTCTTAAAAACGGTACAGTCTAGGAATCGTTCACTACTACAACTACCGTCACTTTTTAAATACCCCTTATAAGACTACACGGCAAAACCACTTTTTTTCTGGGTACTAGACCAAACCAAGAGATTTTTTAGATTTTTAAGAGATTGAGCCATAAGTAAAAAAGTAATTTCACCGATTTTCGCCGTTAGCCTCCGAAATCGAGCTTTTCGAAGTTCGAAATTGGGGCTCTAGTAAAAAATTGTTTAAAATTAATGCACGCCATTAAATAAAAAAATAATATATATAAGGTCGAGATACAATTGTTCCACCTACATATATAAATTTTAGACATGTTTTTTTTTGTTAAAAATTATATTACAGGCGCTATTAGAGGTCAAGTTTCAGATCTGCGAAAAATTAAAAATCTTTTATTTTAAATAATTATTGTTCGACATTTAAAGTATTGATGTTGTTGTTAAATAGAGCAAACGCTCTTTCCTTTAATATGCATAATAAGATACCCTTTTATATAAAATTAATAGATACAAAACAAATAAAAGTAATATAGCAAAACGATAGAAAAAAAGGAGCTCGGCCAAACACCTAACAGAAGTGTCCGCGAAAATTATTATTATTTTTTTTTAATATAGCCAAAACTGGGAAAAATGTCGCACACCTATCTTATTGCCCACGAGTGTACATATATATGTAAGTATGTAGGCTACCGTTGTCATCACCGTCGATGCAGCGGTGGAAATAATGTGACAAGTCATTCGACGCCTAAAAGTAGTGCAATCGTGGATGTATTATACATATTTACATACACATATATGTATGTATTTAAGTAGACAAGCCGAACTAGATATTCTGCATGTGTGCAAATTCTCCTGTTATTGTATGATGGTGGTGACGTACAAGCATTTTTTTACTGTTACACCTTACCAAGTATTACGGTTAAGCCACGACTAAACGGGTCTGAGAAAGCCCTCGAGTCTCATGCTGACAAGTTAAATATGTATATATGTATGTATGTATGTGTGCATGAACACCTGTACTTATGATTGTGAATGCATTCATCGTTTGGTTTCACTAAAAACGGAAGGAGTTTTTAAGCCAAACATCTTTTTGTTGGCGGAGGTATTTGCTAGCTATGAGAAATATCATCAATAATAATAAAAAGAGAACATGTGGCATCCTTGCATATCCGCACAATTTAATATAATGCTGGAGGCATATTTATAACACATTTATGTGTTATCTACATATTTGTACAATTTGTTGTATACCCTGCAAAAAATGGGACTTGTCTCGGAAGTGTCCGAAAACAGTCCCAAAGCAATATGCGACTATTGCCGCTTTTAATTTCTTTATATGGAATGAAATGTGACCTTTTGTTTGAGCATCTCCTATGAAGATATTAATTTTACATTTCTATACTCAAACTAGTATGCAGTGAAAGTAGTCGGTCTCGAAATTGATGTATTCGGCTTATTTATCTATAGAAAACGCAATAGCCGGCGAGTTATAACATCGATACACCACACTTGGGGTACTTTAAATCTTGACTCAGACAATACAAAATTATTTCATATTATATCTCAGTTTTTTTTTTTAATTCAAATAAATAAATTACAAATAACTTCACATTTGACTTGGAAATTTCACAAGCTCGAGAATAGACTTGAACCAGAAGACTTCAATATTAAGACTTTACACTATGAAATTATCCTTATGTACGCGCGCAGTGGTTAGGCTGGGACTCCATACCAGTCCTTCCGGAAGTTGTCGCATACGTCGCGTATGCTTCAAAGGTAGGTTAGTAAAATTGTATGATTATTTTTCAAAGTTCACAAACCAGCACAGTTTTATAAAGAAATAGAAATTCAAATTAAATTGTTGGTTGGTCAGAAACCGATCTGCAGCCGCGCACTTCTTTTCTCATCTTTTGCTCGATGCTGTGGCGCTACAAGGCGACACAAGTATGAGTTGCCACCTTACTCAAGTTCACTCCTAAATATATTTATGATAAAAAAAATTAACAATAATACGTTTGTTTCCACATCTTACCGGTTTATTCGAAAGGGCAAACATTCCCTTTATTTATAGAACAGGCATCGTCTGTAGCATCCTGTTAGCCCAGTTTTCCAAGACCTTGGCGACGGTTTCTGTCACTATCTTACGAACGGCTTGCCTAATATTCACCTTAATATTCTTTATTGGATTATCCGCACAATCACGGCCCTTATTGGCATTGTACAAAAAAAAGTCGAACGGCGTCAAATCGCAGCTCCGAAGTGACTTGACGCGCAAAAGGTCGATTGTGACACTAGCTGTGTGCCATAGCGCGCCATCCTGCTGAAACCAAAGATCGTCCATGTCTTCAATTTTCGGCCACGAAAAATCGTTTATTATGCTTCTGTAACATTCACCGTTGACCAAAATGGCGCTTTCCGAAGAAATAAATAACAAGAAAAATTGATGTTACCGCTCCACAATACGCATGAAACTGTCACTCTCTCAGGTTGTGTTGGCTTCTCGACGATCACGTTTGGCTTTTGAAGCAGTTTTGCTTGTGTGCGATAGGCTCAAATGAATACAGTTAGTACTTGATTATGCCCATTCAGAAGCTGTATCTACATGTGTGCATTCATATGTATGTAAACTCCTCATTTATGCACGGGAAATAGTGAATTTGCCACACACCTCAATGGGCCCTCAATGAGCTACTCAAGTGAAGTAGATGGCATGTAATAGTTAGTACCGTTCGGATACAATAACAAACAACTACCGACAACCAGATCCGGAAGAGAAGACCATAGAATGTTAGCGGGCCTGCACTTGTTTATGATTACGTTACGACTATCTGACGGTAAACCAACAACAGTCCATATTAAGTGTTGCCGCTCTTGCTGCCAACTTTATTGTCTGCATTGTGAAATCAACCGCAAAGCCATTCCATGCATACATGTGAGCGAATGATTGGCAAAACCAGTATCTTGCTTTGCGTATTTGGCTTGAACAGTTACTACTATTCAAGCGTCTAAATTTTATCGGGTGCAACTGTGCACGTCTGTATATATATATATGTACAAAGGTGTATTTGTGCATATATGTATATGTAAATTCCATTCTTGCGTTTATTTCCAATTTAATTGCAAAATGTAGCTGAGCCTATGAAATAGTTTTTGCCGTTGCCACCATCTACGCAATGATTTGGAATCCAGTTTGTTACATTATAATTACAGTTAAGTTAGTTTTCTACTTTGTTGGCAATTACATATTTGGCTATTGTTAAAATATTATATATTGGCCACATACTCGTATATAGGTATGCATTTGAATTCTTTTAATTGTAGCTGTTTGTTTTCATTGTATTCTTTTACGCACAAACGTACTTTGGTCATCTTATTCCATGCTTAAAGCAGCTATTAAGATTTTCAAATTTTTGGTAAAAAAAATCTTTTTATAAGCCTAAAACCTAATTAAACTCTTCATTTGGTCTTGCATATGCCCTTTGTAATTTTTGCATTTAAAATTTACGCATTTCATAAAAATTCACACAAATCTTCATTTTTTTGTCAATGATAAAAAAAGAACACATGAATTTTATTTATTTATTTTTATTTATTGAAATATTATAAGTATAACCTAGTGTGAAGCTAATAAGTAATCATCACTTAACAATGATGAAATGGTTGTGCATTTCTTTCTCTTTTGCAAATAAAGGGAGGATGGGTCACGCTTTCAGATGTTACATACAAACAAATATATATAAAATTCAATCAACATGTGAAATAGATGCAAGGGGTAACTCAGCATCTAGACACTTAATTATTCATTTTATAACTGTCAAATTCGATTGAATACTATGACAATATTTTAAGTAATTTTGAAATCTTAATTGTTTGAAAGCATTGTTTAATTTTTTGATGAATAGGAAAGAGCGATGCCCTGATTCTTGCAAACAAGAGAAATGCACAGTCTGGAAAACTAAAATTATGAAAGATACAGCCAATGTGAGTGCCGCAGAAAAATCCCAATTGCTTGTCAAATATGCAAATGACAGCCCATTGCTTCACAAATCTTGGAAATATATGGCTTGACTATTTCATGACATGAATTGCCAAATTCTTTAAATTTCCTGTCTCGATTAGTAATTTTCTTGGAATTGATCATTGAAACCAATCACAAATTTAGTGTCGTCTTTGGCCTCTTATTAAAGCCTATAATTTGAAGGAAGTAATGTAAAACAAATACAAACAAATCAAGTCGGTAGCCGGTTTCTACCGAGAACTTATAGACTGTCTAATAGAAGTGTGCCTGCTAAATAGGCGTATCTTTTTCGCAATACGCGTTGTCCAATTTGTTAGTTTTGTGAGAAATTTAGAAAACATTCTTTGTTTTTGCAAAATGTGTTCCGCATATGAAAACGATTTCAAGCAGTGTTCTTATGTGCACAGTGTTTTGATGTGCTCTCAAAGCCCAAACATGGCACGTGCAACTGCAGCAAAATATTTAAAAAAGTCGAAGACTTTCATAAATAAATGGGTCCAACGGTATACCGAAGTTAAAAACGTTGAGCACTTCCAAGTACGACGCACAAAACCAAAAATGCCTCTCAAAAGCAAGATCAGAATTCCACTGATTTGTTTGTGACAAAGCCGAACTAGTGTAAGTTTTCCTTCAAACTACTTCAGTTTCTCGAAACTAGAAGTTCGGCTTTGTCACAAACAAATCAGTGGATTTCTGATCTTGCCTTGGAGAGGCATTTTTTGTTTTGTTATGGTTACAAAAACATAATTGGCCTGACCTTGAATTCCGGGGCACATTGAAAAAACCACTGCTCTCATTTTCACACAACGAAAAAGGACTTGCATGAGCTAAGGCAAATACAAAACGGATGGACAAACGTTATATTCATGGGTGAATCTTTTTTTGTCTGAATAGTTGCATACGTCGGCCTTGCTTCTAATAATCGACAACTCCAACGAACTGTTAAGCACTTGGTTGGGGTTCATGCTTGGGGCTGCATTTCTGAAAAAGAACTGGACCGTTCATTTTATTTTAATAAAAGCAAACCAAAAAGCATTATGCGCATCAGCTGCAAAGATGATTTGAAAAACTAGCCATTCTCAGATTTTACCAGAAGAGAACGATCGCAAGTATCGAAGCCGAAGATGTGTGGAGTGGAAAACAAAAATTCAAAGGAAAACAAATATGGATGATCAAACAGCATTTATTATACAGACTCTATGTGTATATGAAAATTTTACGACCAAAATTATTTATATTAAGTATTAGAGGGCTAATTATGCCTCTAATTATTTTTAAATTATTTGAGGCTGAGATTAGAAAGGCTAATTTAGGCTAACTCAAAGGCCTTCTAACGTTATGTTAACTCCAAAAAGTCCTGCTCAACTATTCCTCATGAAGTATTTTACAATGACAGTTTTGCTTCCTTCACTCGGTTGGCGGTTGATGATGTTTGCGATGAAATTTAGAGCATTAAACCTTCCGGATTGTGACGGTTTTTCATCTTATTTCTTCAGCTCTTTTATAGATTTTTAATAAATCGCTAGAATTATGAGATTTTATACATTTGTGAAAAGTCACATCTGTCTATATATATTCAAGGCTGGCAATGAAAATGATGTTGCTAATTACAGATCTATTTCCGAATTATCTATGACATCACACTTGCTTGCATTTATTATCAAACACGAGCGGTATTTGGCCATGTATGGTAGCATATCCAATAACCAGCATAGTTTCATGGCTGGCAAGTAAATCGTCACTGATCTTGCTGCATTCACAGAATTTTTAATTCTGTTTTCAATGATAGGCTCCAAGCACTCGATGCAGTCTATACGGACTGTTGAGGGCATGAAACATGAACTCGATCAACGTATTTAGCTTAATACTACCTACTCACCACTCACGCCAAGTATGGTTTTACTGAGGATGATAGATTTCAACAAGGATGATAGATACCAGACTTGCTAGTTAGGTATGGTGAAAAATAAAACTGTTGAGGGGAACTTTGGATTCTACGTCGAATCGTCGGCATATCTGTCAAATTCGCTCAGAGCCGAATAACGGACTGCTAGGCAGTACCCGTATACAATTTTTTTGAGATTTCAAAGTTTGGGAAAGAAAATTGTGAGGGATACTTTGGCTGCCACGACATTTGGCAGCCGAATTCCGCTCGGTTATATCACATGTATTTGTACACTCGTCCAATCAATCGTTGTTCAGATAGCAACGAAGTCACACGAACATATACTGTGTTTTTGGATATCACTAACGCAATCTTAGTGGCAGCCGAAGTGTGCCCAATAATTTCACATATTCACACACTCGTCCAATCAGTCGTTGTTCAGACGGCAACGAAGGGTCATTGGTTGATTTTTTCATATATCACCAACACAATCTCGGTTCTTTTGTGAACGCACCCCAACCCATCAGCTGATTCTGTCAAATCCACTCAGAGTGGTAAAACGGTCTGTTAAAGAGCTCTCGTATAAAATCGTTTCACCATAGGGTTGTAGCTGGCCACTAAACTGTCAAACACTCTCTCCTGCACGCTGAATAATCATAGTATTAATCAATTCATCATAGTATTAGATGCACTTTACAAAAATGAGCGAGAAAAATTACCACAAGTACTTTTGCTTGTTCGTCAGTCTTCTTCCCACACTTATTTCCATTACTCATGTCTGCCAATATCCGTCAAAGCAAAGGTGTGAACTATTCACTTTCAAAAGTAATTGCGAAGACACAATAGCTAAGAGTAAAACAAAAAGTTTCTAAATTGCACACTCAATTCTCACAGAAATTCTATTTCTCAGCCAGTCAGTACAAGTAATGAATCTTGATGTTGATTGAGCTTTGCTTGTGGAAATACCAGCACGAAAAAATTGCCATAATAAATTGTAGCAATTATTTACATATCTACACACGTTAATAGATCTAGATATTAATACATGCATATCACACATTAAGTTTTATATCTACACATAAATATGCACAATGTATGTATAAGTACGTAGGCATTTGCACATATACGAGTATACCCCACAGTCAAGCCAACTAGCACTGAACTACCTTATTACGTTTTATTTCTTTTCCAGCTGAAGTAGTTCATCTTCTAGCTTCTTTTCAATGATAATATATTAATTAGGGTTTTGAACATGACGATGTCCTCTGCATCATCAGATGCTCAGCTTCCTCATCATTTATTGTATATTCGTTGAACACTTATTTCGTGTATCCTTCACATTTGCAGCCATTTTCTTTTTAGTAATAGGATAGTACGTTTTTGCTTAAACAATAACTTCTGGATTTAAGAGGCAACCAAAATGCTCAAAATGCTTAAAATTCACATACTTCATCCTAGGAAATCTATTAAGGAAACCCCGATTAGAAGCAATTTCGAAACTTATACGAAAAATCCGCTTAATGAAAAAACCGCTCGTATAAATAAAACAAATTATTTATTTCTAACTTCAAAAAATGTAGGCATGTACCAAGCACACCAAACTAGCACCTGTTTGCAGTAGAATAAGCACAAGAGAAATTAATTTTGTTTTTGCTTTTAGTACCTATACTACACAAAATACACCATAAAAAAACACTGACAGTTTAGAGTAATAAAAAAAAATTTACAATGTAAAGATCAAATAAAACTGCTGCTCTACTGCTATTACCTGTTCAATGTGCCTTGGTATGTCAACAAATTCACACGTGTGTGGCGAAATAAGTTTGAACCGATTGTTTCGATTTGTTTCCCGCCTGTGGCCTGCTTAACACACTCATAAATAATACTCGAATAATCACCAACATCAATAATAATAGCTGTCGTCGATAATGTGACCGGATGATCAAAACAAGTAAAGCTAAATAGAACTGAGTGAATTGAACTAATTTTTAGAAAATTTATATTTTACATAAATAAACATCACATTTTAATTAAAGGAGGATAGAAAAATGTCAGTAGGTTAGGTTAGGTTAAATGGCTGCCCTTGCTTAGGGCCCACTTGGACAAATATTCAAAAATGTCATTAAGAATGAATAACACTCCGAGGCTAAAGATAAAGAAATGCTAAATCAAGTTAGGAAAATGGTAATCTGATCACCAATTCGACGTCACGAAAATCAGCTCATATTGGCAAATTTGTTGAGAGCAAAGTAACGGTATCACGATAGACGCCACCTCATTATTCTCTCCATCGTGTGTACATACATATAAGGCAAAAGGTTGCCGTGCCATAAACCAAAAAAAAAAAAACAACTGCACATACTGAGAACTTTTCCAACTTTTTTCCAGGGGATTTTTATACGAGTGATTTCTAATGATAAAATCTCGTTAACTTATAAGAGCCAGAATCCCTTAACCATTGGGCTCGTATCCAAAAAGTACTGTCCTCTAATTGATAATTTTGCCAGTGGTACTATTATATTCGGTCTCGAATTGATGTGGCTTCTTCCATCAAATACCAGTACAAGAATTTTAATGCTTAGAGGAATGAGTCGTACGGATTTTCACTTGTAGATACAGGTACATCAATTTAAAGTAGTAGTATGCGTACCCAGTAAGGCAGCTGAGTATCACATAAGTGCTTATTTTATAATTATCATTGGTTACAAAGCCCTTAGCAAACTACTCGTTTTTATTCTAGGCTTAGGGAAAAATAACTATCTTCTCCTTGCGATATTTATATCTCGCTTCTTTTCACAGCTATTTCATAACATTGATAAATATGGTATTGCTCTATAAAGGCAAGATATGTAAATACTGCAGACTAAAAAACTCTTTATTAATGATTAAAGTTCTTGACAAACCTTTGTAGTAGCTAAAGATAGGATTCAGATTTTATTTCTGGCTACTTCAATTGCTCATAATTTCGTACAATCAGACGAAATTATACTATGCATCCATATCATTATCATACTCTTAATGTAGCAATGATAATCCTTTTAAGAATAGAGTTTGAAATAAATATCTGCTAGAACTTAAGATGGACTTTGAAAAACGATAACTCGAAATGAATTCGAAAGTTATGGGCCATCAGTTCTGCTTAGTGGGCCATTGAATAAAGTGACAGATTGCTACAGATACATGGGGATTGCTACCCCAACAGACCAAACCCATCATGCTTGCATCCTTGGTGTGTCGTGTTTTTCATGGAGCTCTACAAAATTTAAATTTTTAACATCCACGTGGCATGGGTATTAAATAACGGAACTGAAGCTGCTATAGAAGCAATACTTATACCCCAAACACCAGTAACTGCCGCCTGTTCAGCGTGAAACAGTACCTTTCGCTTCTGTGAACAAATCAATATAGCAATTGACTTCATTCGCATTGGAGTAGTGTTTCTTTCGCCAGAAAAAATTTTAAGAGGTGGAAATGGCACGGGTCCTGAAGGGGAAGAGCTCCCCTGCTCAATAGTTCAACGACATTCAAGGAAATAAACATCTAATCCGACAGCTAAGTGTCGATTAAGGTCCTATGTTTGTTAATGGTGTGCTCCATACTGGTCGCGAAATGAAGCTTTTATATCAAACTCATATTGGTTCCTGATCACAGGAATATTACAGAAAAATGGTTGGGTGATGAGCTAACTAGTGAGTTGACACGCAAGGTGGCTATTAGGGTTCCCTTAGGTATAAGTGGTCTGCATGGGAAGGGCGAGTGTATCAACTTGTGGGGACGTGAGAGCTTTTGGTCGCAGACGCACGAATAACTCCTAAGCTCGATTCTTTGATTTCCTAAGCCTGCATTAGTTGGGGGAAGAGGTGAAATCATCTCGGCTCTTAATCCTCAGCTACGCTGCTATCACAGGACTAAGATTCGGGCATCTTGGCTCTTATTGCTAAGATATACCTGAGGAAATATAGTTTGGCCGTGAAGAGATTTGGGAGGGGTGCATGTTGAAGTATATTTGTATGTACATACATAATGGGTAAATAAGGATAAAATCAAAATAATATGTTTTAGAGCGCCAGTATCATTATTTAGTAGTCACATCAGGTATAATATAATATTTTTATTGGGATCAGCATTCTTACAGTGTTTCAGTACCCTACTATATGCACTACAGTCCATATTTACATATTATTTGTATTTGCAATATTTCGTAGTTGATTTAATCACTTTATTACTCTTTTTATTCACATTTTATTATTGTGGCTTCCCATTGTAAATATGTACGTATGTATGCATTTGATATAATTTTCACAGCCACTTTTTCGAAAATAAAAGTGTATAAGTATATACATTTATTTAGTCTGTTGTTACTTATTAATTATTTTTCTCGCATTGCTGAGTTTTCCCGATTTGTTTGGGATTTTCCAGATTTTCATTGTTTTATACAATTTAGGTCAACTTTGAATAACATCTTCATGATGGTAGCGATGATGCCAATGCTGTTCATGAACACAAGCACATACGAACGTGTAGAAGTGTGAATATCCACACTCACATGTGTTTACACATAATTGGTGAAGTGTTATGGCAAGTGTGGGTTGTCGTGCCAGTCAGTTTTCTATTTCTATTTTACATAAAACAATGAAAATTATGATTTATGGAGCTACGGTTGTGGGAAGTGAAATTCTTACTTAAAATGGTAGTGGGCGTTAACAAAAATATTTTTTTATCAAGTGTGTACGAGTATATACTTAAGTATGTGGCTACATTTGTAGTTGTATATTTATTTTGATATAAACAACTTTATTTATTTACAGATGTTTTAAAAAATATTTTAATTATGTTAAATTATTGGAAATAATTTTTTTAGCTCATAGCATCTACAATATATTTTAAGTTTATCTCTAAAGCAACCTTCTTCTTCTTAGTATTTTATTATAGGCTTGCGCCTGTTTTTCTTCACAAAGAATACAGATAAAAATGAACAATTTACAGATATCATTATGAACATTACAAACTTGCGTTGAAGTTGAGACGCAGCTTTCACAACATCTCTTTGGTAGACGCTCCGGCTTGTGTTTTCCAGATGGTATAAAATATCTCGCGGCTCTTATAATTCCGTCGCTTCGAGCTCTTATCACATGGCGGTACCAAGCGCGTGGTCGTGTTCTTGTAAACGTTTCGGTTCAGATTACATCGTTTCTAATGCAATCGAATCGTGTTGTCCCAACGATTGATCAGATTTACATTTGAATTGTACGCATCAGTGGTTTTGTTTTTGAGTTTTCTATTTGTACCTCAGCTCCATAAATCAGTATAGGCCTGATTGCAGTTCTATAAATACGCGATTTGCTTTAGTGTCCCATAAAACCGCTTTGTAAGTATAAATCTTGAGCCGAAGGCCTTAGTATCTAGTGCTCTCGCTACGTCTATTAGTTATTTGTAATTATTGAGCTAAGCAAACTGCAATATAATGCTATGAAATAATATCTGCTATTATCGGCTCTTCATTAGCCGACCACATTCATTCAACCGATTGAGTCGTCAATTGTGACAAACTGAAACACAAAATATAGGTATATATTTGATGGAGCTTCCGAATCGGAATGAAGCTCGCAAGAGCACGTAAGTGATTCAGAGTTCACAATCTCGGCAAAAATTTTTAATTGAAATTAAACGTCATCCACATATAAAAAACCCAGTCAACATCTTTCAATGCATTAAAATGCCAACATTAACTTAAACCAGACTCTACTCCAAACTGTCTTCCGTTGGCGAGGTACTGATTGTGCAATGCTTTAAATTGGGTTTACAGAGCTCTCGATACATCACTGGCAAATTCAGCCCAATTGAATCACGGCAGACAGAAGTCACTTTGGTGATTTGTGGTTAATATTAACTAGTGACTGACTATCAGCATATGGATTTTCTCTTATGTACAGATTTATACGCTTGTAAATAGTAGCAAAAAATATGTGCAGTTAGGTTCTTCATAAGATTTCGTAATTGTCGCATTGTCTTGAGTCGTAAAGTTTTTAATTAAATATTATAATTGTGGCTTCTGTAACAATTTGTTTTCAGATACACGAACAGTAGGTTGTTAAGCTAATGTTTCTATCCTCGGGATGAGATTGCCAACTTAAATTTAATTAGCGGGATCAGCGTTGGCAGTCGCCCATTGTGAGACAGACGCTGGTTGCTTTCAACCAGAGAACTGAAATTGAGGTGAATTAGCAATGCTTTGCGAAAAGACAACACTTAAATCAGCAGACATGCACTGGACAGGCATCCTCAAAGACAGCGCACTAAAGGCAGACCTAGAGCTATTTAGCGACGCTGTGTAGAAGAGTTATTTAAAGTCGCGAATAACCTAAATATGTATTACATGGTCCCCTTTATGCTAGGAAAATGAGAATTAGACGGTTAGGTTTCTGATACAAAAATTATTTTAGGCTTTCCTGCACACATGGTATTCTGAGTTCTTGGGTAAATCGAATACCCAGCAGATCTGAATGCAAAAAAGCAAAGAAATGTGTTGTAATAGCAAGGCGACGGTTCCGACGTATCGTATTTGGTATGACAATCGTCGAAAATGACGATAAAATCATGGAATTCGTCAAGTCAGAGCGCTTTTGTTCAGGAACTACAGATTAGACCCTTTATCGCACCATATACAGGGTATGATATGATGACCTGAGAGTAAAACTAGTAAGGTTTTATTTCGATCAGAGTTTAATGAAGCCTTACGAATTTTTTATACAACATTAAATTATAAAATATCTATAAAATCATTCTACAAAATTTTCATTAGCTTCTGCTTCAATAGCTTCTTGGACCCCGGAAACGATTGCATGCCCGAACCAAATGCTTTTTATTCATATTGACCAATTAATTGCATCCTTTAGAGGAGAAGTGGTATTATGAGGCTGCTTATTGGTTCCACGCTCAACTATAGCCCTTACGTAGTAATTCAAGGAATTAAGTACAATAATTCAAAGAATCTGGAGAATTAAGCAGCCATAAGTTCGGTGTTTATGGCCATGAAAATTTTCCGCCATCTACTTATCATTTTGTGCCACCATCCCATTGTATGAACGAGCAGAATCTTGCTGACTAGCGTTTGGGCTGCTACCACGTAGACTATCAATCTAGGGTTTTCCTACTGTACCTCGATACTCTGCATACATGCAGAATTCAATTCATATCCTTGAGTAAAGAAATATGGTGGCATGACATGTCCTTTATGACACTTAAAACCATAACAGGAGCTGGTAGGATTGGAATGTAGCCATTTCATCACTTTTCATCAGAAAAAAAGCACAACATCTCAGACGCTTCAGGGTGCTTGATTATATTATATTTAGAAGGTGCTGTTCGTGTATATACTTAGTCCTGCCATTAGTTCTGTTACAAGTTCAGTCAGTTATAGATATGCAATTATAATACTTTTTTTTAATGAAGTTAGTTTTATTTAATCATCTAAATATTAAAGAAACAATTTAAAATTTTCATTCAAAACGATCACCATGGATATTGACGTCACTGCTCGAATCAAAGATTGTTTGAGACTCTCCTGATTTCTGTGAGGCCTTCGACAAGCCATGTTCTCCAATTCTGACCACAAACTGTAGTCCCATGGTTTCAGAGTTGGACTTCCAGACGTCTAATCTTCTGGGGCTATGAACCCATGAATATTGTTTTTAGCCACAGTTGGGTGGATTTTGCCTTATGGGCTAAAGCGGAATCTTGCTGGAAGATCCAACGCTCCCCATTGATCCAACGCTGCTCAACAGCTTCATCCCGCCATCTAAGATATTCTCCTGATACACTTTTGCCCCGGTCTTTCCCAAACATGATTTTCTGTTTTCAAAGTGGATTTCTGCGAACTCTTTCCCGAAAGTATTTTAAGCTGCAGCTGGTTCGAACCACGCGCAGACGACCACTTCTTGTTTTGTCTGTCACTTCAGACGTTTGCGAAAATCGATTGATCATGCGGTAAGCAAATATTCTCGAAATGTTAAGTTTTTTCAGCAGTTCGTAAAACCCATTTGCACTTTTACGAGACTTTTGTAATGCAATTACTCCATTGCTAACCAGCGAAATTTACCACGAAGCTGAGTATAATTTGTGAGCAGATAATCTATACAAACAAACGCAAATGTGTATGTATTGCAAAATTTTTCACAGAATTCATGGCAAGACAAAGTATATATGTAAGTAATATATGTAATTGGTTCTCAAACCCTCTTCCGGTTTATTTCGATTACAGACGGTGCACGATTTTTTTTTGAAACGAGTTTTTTATGGCAGAAATGTACTAGGATGTTTACAATGGTCTGCCGAGGAACGACCGCTATTAGAAAAATCTTTCTTATCGATTGGTGCCCGGGTTTCGAACCTGTGCACTTACGAATGGTAGTCACGCACCAGGCCATTCACCTACGGCGGTCGCGGCACCAACTGCATCAGTACAATTATAAATACGGCAATTCATCATGCAAGTAAATCAAAAAACGCTAAGAACCTTCTACTTTGTCCAATATTTTTTAATCTTCCCTTCTGTTGGGCTCTTAATGGCGTATTGAACTGATACACATTCATTCTTAAATATCCCCGAGTCCACAAAAATCACGAAAAGAAAAACGCTTTCTAAAATACAAAAGCGCAATCCCATTGGAAATGCTCAGAAAATAATAGAAAAAATAGCAAAAGTGTTATAAAATTTTTGCTGGCTAAACTGCCTTACAAAACTAAAATTATCTAATGCTCAATATGCAATTAAATCACAGTATTACACCAACACTATTTACGCACAAGCATTGCCGGCTAAAGTGCAGTTGGTGCGCACGCGTAACCACACAAAATAAGTGGCAGATAAGTAAACAAGTAAGATTGCAACAATCAAAAGATTAAAAGTGTTGGAATTAACAAAAAAAAAATAATTACAAAAAATTTTGCTGAAAACTTTTTTGAGTGCTACGGAGGGAGACGTTGAGTAGACAGAGTTGAAGTGTAGATTTCATAAAAAGTGAAAGTTCATCCAAGCTCAACGATGCGCAAAAGTGGCGGCTAGACAAGTGCTAGAGTTGAAGTGGTTACGTTTGAGATGATATTGTTGCTGGCGCTTGTTTATTGTGCATACATACATACATATGTACATATGTAGTTATGTAGTTACTTGTACATGCAAGCCATCACTGCCGAAATGCACTTCCACTTACGCCCAGTCAACAAAGCTGATGTTAAGTGGCGTGGATTTTTATGTTAATTGTGTTTTAGAAAATCGAAATTCGACAAGGCATTTTCAGATAGAGTCTCCTCACTGCGGCTCTGCCGCCCAATCAAACAATGAAGTGATCGTAAAAATACGAAGGAAAAAAATGTTTTTGTTGTAACTAAGCAACAATCATTGTATTGCCACAATAGCCTAGCAATAATGTTGCTTACTGAACAGCACAACTGCAACGAAATGTGGCTTAACGACTATAAACCTACATTCAAACATACATTTAAAAAATATGCGAGTGAATATTGCAAGCCTCAAAAAATGCAAGTGACCAAGTGTGGCATCGAATTGAGGCATGAAAAAGCACACAAGTAAATGCGTGTCACGAAAGACAGTGAATGCGGCTTGTGAGTAGAGCTACTCGTAGCGTGCATGACTGCCTTTAGATTTGCCAATAGACGTATGATTTGGTTTAATAGGCACCGTACATGCAAACATATACATATGAGTGTGTGTGTGCTCGATTTAGTTCACATATGTATGTATTTAGTAGCGCATAAATAAAATTATGTGCGCCACATTAAAAAATATTCGCCGGCAACTTGGCTTGCCAATATGTCTGTAGGCGGCAGCAATTCAGGTAGGCAGAGGCGACGGAAGCAGGTAAAGGATAATGAATGCATGTATAGGCATATGTTTTTGTTTGTTGGCTATTTTCGTAATTTAAAAAATTTTTCGGTAATACTTATTGCTTCGAGAAAAAACAAGACACCAGTAATTTTATTTCGTTTCTTTCCTTTAATAACTCCGCATATTTCCCTTCCGCATGTGTCCAGTTTTTAGCTGCCACTCCAGTAGTAGATTCAGACCCTCAATGTATTTGTTTTTGTTTTTATCTTACTCCAGTATTAAATTTGGTAGTGTGATAAACAAAACACGATTAAAATGCACTTACACAGTGGATTTAATTTCCATTTTTTTCATACTAGTGAAACTTAGTATGTATGCGACACAATATCGAGTTCAATTGCATTTTAGCTTCTCGTCAGCATTTCTTAAAATGACTGCAAAGTCAGGATCTAAGATTCGAAAAATTATTATAAACTTATAAAAGCTTATCTGGATATGAAATGAAAGGAAAATATGAAGGAAATTTCCTTACAATTTTACTTTTTGAAACAAGTGGAGTTTGTTCTTTGAAATGATCCAGACGGTCAATTGACATGTGGAAAGTTAGCTCCATTGCCAGTAATCTCAAACAACGATGCCGTCAGCAGGTAAACGATATTCAAACCGTAACTTTTCCAATCCAAATACGTAAATTTTCCTATTAATACATTTAATCATTTAATTCCATTTTTAATATGAATTTTTCCGACACTAAAGCAAATTAATAGGTATTACATTATTCTTGCTTACCAATACTGAATCTAACCGATGTGGGCTTGGAAACCTGGACATCATCATGGCTTCCGTATTTGATTTTCACATCTTTGATCTGCAAATGTTGCAAATGTACCCAGACCGTCGAGTACTTCCCCGATTTTTTGAAGCTCCATGAATTTTCCTTCAACAAATTAATGCCTACCAATTGGATAATTCTCACACCAGGTTTCACCAATCAATTTATCAGGCTGTTTTAAAATTTGTTTCAATATGACGCTTAAAAAATAAATAATTGGCTAAGCTTCTGGTCTTATATTTGGTGTGCGTCTTTTTGTTGTTTCCCAAATGGAGGGACCTACAGTGTTAAGCTGACTCCGAACGACAATGGTTTTTTTAGGAGGAGCTTTTTCATGGCAAAAATACACTCAGATGTTTGCCATTGTCTGCCGAGTGGCGACCGCAATTGGAAAAAACTTTTTCATTGTTCTGTTTCATGCACGGAGATTCGAACCTACGCACTCCCGAATGGTAGTCACGCAGCCATTCGGCTACGGTGGCCGAAGCTTACATATTTTAAGTTTTAACAGTCTGATTGAGTAATGAAGCAGGGCATCAGTTTTTAAATTTTTAACCTCTTTTCTAGTGGCACTTAATGTCGATGTTGATGTCGATGATGATGTTGATTTGATGTTGGTGTCACTTCACCATCGCTTGATACTACGCAACTTAATTTATTGCAACGTTTTAGTTATTCAAAACCGGATTTTACTACAAAGTTTTTTAGGGAAAAATTCTCATGATAATAAATTCGAATGCGGCCGAACGGGCTTTTGACTGTGATATAAAATTCATATTCAATTATTTATAGCAAATTCTGCAATGCGTTATCACCCCACACACACATATTTAGGAGTATGCATGTACGTATGCTATCTTTATGTTGTGGTAAATTTTATTTGGGTTTTATTAACAATTTTCTTAAAAAAAAAATAATAATAATAATTGGCGCGTACACTTAGGTGTTTGGCCGAGCTCCTCCTCCTATTTGTGGTGTGCGTCTTGATGTTGTTCCACAAATGGAGGGACCTACAGTTTCAAGCCGACTCCGAACGGCAGATATTTTTATGAGGAGCTTTTTCATGGCAGAAATACACTCGGAGGTTTGCCATTGCCTGCCGAGGGGCGACCGCTATTAGAAAAATGTTTTTATTAATTTTGCTTTTACCGAGATTCGAACCAACGACCTCTCTGTGAACTCCGAATGGTAATCACGCACCAACCCATTCGGCTACGGCGGCCACAATTTTCTTACATACATACATTTTCACATTCGATTGCATATGGAATCAACAAGGCTGGGCTAAGTGCATTCAGTCACACTAACCACACAAGCCGCAAAGCCAGCAACAGCGATGACACGCATGCATGCAATTATAACTCGCCGGCCGTCTGTCGCCTTACTCTATCTCTTTCCTCTAACTCGCGACATCTGCCAATTACTTACATCGGTTTTATTGCGTCCATCCGTTCATATTTCTAACCCGAAAAACGTATGTGCATCTGTTTGACTTTATACGCACATGCACAGATACGTATGTATGTGCTCGAATATCATTTGGGCGTTTGCTTGTTTGTTCAATGACAGTTTTCTTGCTTCAAATTAAAACAATAATAACAATAAAACTGCTAGATAGGAAAAATCATATTTTTTCCTTTTTTGATGCGCGTAACAGGAAATTGCATGTGGCTTGCTTGCCTTAATAAATACTTAAATACATGCATGTAGGTGGTTAATATGTATACATAGAAATATACATATGCACATGCATGTATGAATTTTTATAATATTTAATTATATCTGTACTTTATTTAAATTAAAATTAGGAATGCTTTGAACGAACGAACGAAAAGCATTATGTATCATAGTTACAAAAGTTTCCTTTTGTATTACATAGATATTTTCATGTTGAAAAGGTCAGATGTCCGAGTGGAGGCACAGAAAATGTTCCACCACCTCATCTTATTCAAGGCAATAAAGTTAAATGAACGTTTCATTGTATGCTAATTATATGCAGTTGTTGGGATCATGAAAATTGACTAATCGTCAATGGTCAAGTAGACAAGTGGTCTACAGCCCCGTATAAATAATGAAATCAGATACGCAGCCTAGACTTTCTTACATTGTGAGCTTACCTAGACCTGCCCCAGTTATCTCTGAATCGTTTCAATGCGCAAGGAAGGGCGGGCTAGTATTTTGTATACAGTAGAGTAGAGTAGAACAAGTAAATAGTAGCGCCACCATCTCAACTCGTGCTAGGATCGGGAGGGCCGAGACAGCAACGTAAGCTGCTGTACGCAAGCGTGGTAAGAAATACCTATTCTTCTGTACGGTGCCCTATCTTGTCTGATGTACTGGATAAAACCTCATAAGCGCGCGGAATGAGATCCTTGTACCGATTTTAAAGTATATATTAGGAATATGTAGCGCGTTCCGAATTACATTAGAGGAAGCAGCGTTTGTAACATCTGGGGCCAATGCTCATTTTAACATTTTGACTGGGCACGGTTGGCTCAAATTTTATTTACATAAATTCGGGCATGAAGATGGCCCATGTGCACCTTTAAAGTTAACAACCTGGTTGATATTATGCTTGAGTCTAAAGAAAACTGGTCCACTGTTTGCAATGCAGCAAATAAAATCATAACAAAGTTGCGTTGCGACAAGCGTCTCCGCAAATGATCATAGGAAAGCAATAGGGCGCTCCCCCTCCAGCAGGGAAGAGTTTTTAGTGCGGTGAGCCAAAATCATATAAAATGTTAACACTCAACTTTTTGACCAGTTTTGCATATTTTTTTTGGTTTTGTATGTTCATGATTTTTTAATAAAAGTGTTTAACAAAACTCATATAAATCCAATTTAAAAATTTTATACAAAAATTAGAAAAAATACCACACAATTTTTATGCCAAATAGAAACCTTTTAATTCGAATTTCCAGAAAAATGTTAGGTACGTAGTTTTACAGTTTAATAAAAAGCGCAAAGCGCAAAAAAAGTTTTACAGTTTAGTAAAAAGCTCAAAGCGCAAAAAAAGTCATGAATTTGTTATATGGACAAAATATCATGCGGAAAAAAATTAACTGAAATTTTCAGTAACATCCAACTTGCACTTTACGGTAACTGAAATTCTATTCTTATTTCTTTCGTGAAAAGGTTGCTGGCAATTTTCAATTTAATTTTATTTAAAATGGCTAACCATTCAGATAAATATATAAAAGGTGGCGTAAAATTCTTCATACAATCAATTTTGTGTTTTTAATTTTTACTGAATAAAAAGAAATGATTTTGAGTGATGGAAATATTTACGTGATCCATTGCTTGTCTGTTTGTATAAGTATACTGCAGCTGTTTAGTTCAGAAGCATTAAATATGATTGAAAGCAATGAGAGTGCAAAATGTATGCCGCATCTCATTTAGTTTTCTAATGGCATTGCTTTTCGAATAGAATTACGTAGTAACCCACCAGAACGCGGACTTATCAGGAGTATCACTTCAGCAGTGTGCTTTGCTTGCTCACTAATTGTGCAGTATATCTTTAGAACAACGATAATTTGGATTCGGAGTGGATTTTTTTATGTTGGAGATTTGCTCTTGGAATGTCACATCCACTCGTAATAACTATATATTAATATATATTTTGACACCAAAACTGTTGCGATACAGAGGAAATGCTCTTGTATACGAGGTGAAACAGTATTTCTAATGCAAAAAAATTCTTCTTCACCCTTCTTGGCTTCAGCGCTTACGGCACAAAGTTGAATATTTTCACTCACTTGACTTGATTTATTACACTCAAACTTGTCACTTTTGGGTTTGACCCGGAGCTTGCCACTTTGACACCACCATTTTAAAATTTTCAACCCTGCTTGTTGTTGTTTGGAGAATGCTGATGGAGTGACAGTCATTGGCTGGTTATAAAATTAGGCCATTCCGGTAACGTAGAACCGATTGTCTTCGGAAAGACTTTTTTGTTTGTCTTTGAAAGTCGTTTGTTGGTGTTGTTGCAACAGTTCACCAGGTCCTGCTAGCGTTGTGTACTCACCGTACATCAGCGTCTAACTCATATAATAGAAGGCCCAGAAAACGTTCTTTTTCGGCAGATTGGGTCCAGAGAGAGAGGGGTGTTAAGTGAGTGGGGTTAAGGGTGCGTGGGAGTGGGAGTGGATGGTTAGGTGGAGCGGGGTACCTTCACGTGCCAAACATATATATTGGGAGTGATTTTGGATAGATAGGATTTTAACCAGCTACAATATCTAGAACGTATATGTGTCAAATTAGCGCTGATCTTACGAGGTAGCTGAGGCTCGTCGTCTGCAACAGTTGGACCCTGATCACAGCATTCGTTGGTTGGGAGTTTAAGAAGGCGATGAGAGTCTCCTCTTGGATGTCGTTTAATGTATGCCTATATATATTGCCAGTAGTGGCAGCCATTTCTACATACCTGCATGACTCGGGTTTTTCCCAACCATGGGCGATCACCCCAGTAAACTATCCCTATACAGTGCGTTGAACGGCAAACTTTGCTGGTTTTACCTTACGCTCTCTGTTGCTCATGGCAAAATTGTTTTTTTTTAACCATTTAAATCCGTACTTTCATGAAACATTAAAATGCATGATTTTCTTTTAAATATTTATCACGTCCTGGTTGGCAATGACAAACCTCTGATTGCATTTTCTACCAACCAAAAGGTTACCATAAAAGACGCCTGACATTTGGTGGCCAGATAAATCTGTAAGGTCCATCAATTGTACAAAAACATCAACGGCCCTCAAATGCAGGCCAAGCCGTGTAATTCAGTGTCTTATGAGCCTGAACATACACATTTCACCAGAACAGTGATTTTCTTACAACTGTTTGAAACTGAAATGGAAACTGAAATTACAATGCTCTCATTCCCATTTATAAAAGCTGAATAATAGTTGACCATTAAAAAAGTCAAAATAGTAGGAAAAGTTCAACCAACATTTACAAATGGCTTGCACACATATATGGGTGTGTGCGTGTGGGTTGTCCGATTGCATCTTAGCAATTCCATTTTGTCAACAGACTTTCGGACGGGTAACAAAAAATGCACAAATATATATAACATATACACACATGTGTATATATGTATGAATGAAAGTGCATGCCGTGCTGCATCGAATTGATGGTCAACAAAAACTGTTGCTGGTATTCTCAAGTACAGTACATGGCACTCATTACTAAATGCTCGACATACACTTACGGATACACTATGTAACAGAATTTTTCGTGCCAAAACCTCTGCATATTTGTATTCGCAAACAAATTTTTACCAGACCACTATTTAGGGTTGGGTGTTTGGAATGCTTGAATATGACAATGACTCTATTCAGGATATTTGCTAATTTGAGAGCCCTACTTTTAAGTAGATATCCCGGTATCGAGTTGTGCGATTAGCTCTCTACTCGCTCGAATTATGTTTATTGCGCAACTGTTTAAATGTTTGTTCGAAATTTCAGGGCTTTTGAACAATTAGAGCAGCTAAACAAAAATGTTCTGTTTTATTTGTCGGCAGCCTTTTAGCATTTTAGTTTTAGCTTTTAACATTTAACTTTAACATTTTTTTCCCATGCGGATGTTCTTCACTTCAATAATAACCATATATTTAAGAATGTACACAGACAATTTAATATCGTTCCGGTGAATATTTTCGAAGTTACACGCAAATTTGAAAAGGCGTTTCAGAGTGCTTGAAAATGTTTTTCAAACTTTAAACGCGTTTATCTCAAAATGGTGTTTCAAAGTCTGTGACCAACATTACTCTAAAACGCCTAAACCGATTAATCTCAAATTTTAAATCGAGCTTTTTAAATATATTTTTTAGTAATCAAGAGAAAAATTTTTTCTCACCGATAAATATTTTCTGTTTTATAAACAATTTAAGGCCGAAATTTTGGCCCAAAAATTACTTTTTTTTTTTAGAAACCGCCATTTTGTCAAAAAAATTTATTTTGCTAATTATTTCAATTAATTTCTAGATTTAACATTACTTTAACGAAATCTGTTTGGTTTTTTAATTTCGGAGGATCCAGTTCAGAGTGGTCACCGCAAAACGGAGCGGTGAGAGGAGCTCCTGGCAGATTAGCCAAATAAATATTTTTATTAATTAAGTCTTAAAATATAGCTAAAGGATAACATAATATGTGTAAAAATTTTTAGAACAATAAATTTAAAAGTTATCTCAGAAAAAAATCTGGAAAATTCGGTTTTTTTCGGCCTTCTTACTGTATATAACCCCGGAAAGATTAATTTACTGAAGATGCTCCAAAATCGGTGCTTATGCCAAAAACATTATTGCATGCATGTGATCTACTGTGAGAGTGAGGGAATTATAGAGACAAATTGATCAGCATGTATAAAATATCACCTGATTAGTAAGAAGTGTAAAAAATGTGTTCCTGTTCAAAAAGGTATTTGTGCCGATCAAATGTTAAGCAAATTCATTGGAGGTGTTTAAAAATGCATCTATAAGAGCATGGTAGGCGAGGAATCTATTAATTTATGCGCATTTTACATATATGTTTTATGCTTGGTGCGGTTTGCATTTCGACCTCATGGCCTTTTGTACCCTCTACTCATGACAGTACCAAATTAAGGGAACTTATTAAACCTAAGATAAAGCTGGGTTGGGCTGAGCGTATATTCCACCGCACGCAGTCGAGATGCGTTATTCTTCTTCGCGCTATAGTATCACATTTGAGAAAAACGGTGCGCTGAAGTCTCCGGAGACTAGTCACAAATCGACAGGCTTCAGTGGAGGATATCCCAATCCTGTGCAGATGGTTACGCAATCTGCTGTGACTTGTAAAAATGCCCGTGAGTTGCCTGAAACTCCTTTAATTATACGCTCCCAGTAAAGACTTCGCGCGGCGCAGCCTCGTAATTTGGTGCCAGCTGACTTCTCTTAGCCTTAACTCTTCACTTTTTAGCTTCTCCTTGATGATATGTTGTCCCATAGCAAGTTCGCAATGTAGGCAAAAAGTGATCCACACTTTATAAATAATAAAAATTTAGTCGATCTTATTTAATATATTTTTGTTTCACAATATCACTTTTATTTGTACTTCACAAGGATCTAAGGCTTGCGGACCAATGTACTAAAAATCAATTGGTATCAAATTGTAAACTATTTTAGATAGTTTTTATGGGAGTCTTTTCTTATTAGAAATGCACTGAGAGGTTTGACATCGCTTGGCAAAGGCCGACCGCTACATATAAAAATAATTGTTTTCGGATTTTTAATGTCTCATGTTCAAAATGTGCTTCGAAAGGGACCTACGCAAAACTTCGGCAGATTTATTTTTCAACTTTGTTTTACATTTAGTCAGTTTTTCACTAGTGCGGCTCAATTAATTATTCAATATCCAATACTCATAAAGTGTTAAATTATAAAAATGTTGCCACTTTGAGGGTTTTATACCTATTGGCTACTGAAGGTATGCAATAAAGGGGTTTTCAAAAATGTCACTAGGGAATAATTCTTAAACAGTACCTTCGTTTTATGTCATCTTTGGTATTTGTCAAGTAGACAGATGTGCAATTTTACACGATAAAATAACGCGTTAAAATTATTACAATTTATTATGAAAGAGGTCGGTCTTTAAAAAACAACAAATCGCGAAATTCCTGATTTTTTAGTGGAAATAATCGTCCGGGTGAGTTGTTCGGGTTCAAAAGTTCCTTAATAATTTTCAAGAAACTGGTTTTATCTTTTGAAATACACTTTATATCATGCGATTGATACTTCTACCAAATTTTATATATTTTTTTTTAATTTACTGTTGTATCTATACACAATCGACCGTACCAAACAAAAGTTCGCCATGCACCCTTGAGCTTAACGAATTTTTAAAAGGCAATTTCAAGAATTTTTTCTAGCATTTTTGACCGAACGTAAGAGTCTCCTTTTACACTTATCTTCGACACTTATAATCGGATTTTAGAATATGATATTTCGATAATATATAGATAATCGATATTTTTGTCTCCCCAATACACATTTGCTGTTTAAAGAATTGTTGGTTCAAGTAATCCGCTCTAATACTAACCCAACAGATCTAAATTCCTACCACCCTAACGAATCACCTTCACAAAGCCAGTAAATTAAAGCTCGCCAATAATCATTAAACATTAACTACCTTTACATGAGCATTGTAAAATAATGTACCTAAACTCATACAGCGGTTAAGCGAGAGAATTATTCGGATACACAGTGTATACTAGATACGTACATATGTGTGTGTTTATGTAAGTAATTTTATATGTCAGCTCAAAGGTTTAAGTGTGTGATGTTTCATTTTTAGCCAACACAAAAAGTTCTTGTTCATATTCGTATTTTAACAATTCTCAAGCATTTTATTGTATTGTATAACTTTTTACTTCGCGATTTTTTTTGTTGCTTGTAGTTTGCTAACAGCAGTCAACGAAACAGCAATAAACGAAATAACAACAACAATGGCAACCCAAATACTTTTAACGTATTTTGCTCTGCTTTTCTTGTACATTTGCTGACTTTCATACATATTAAATAAATATATGCACATCTGTGTGCTTTATAATAGCAGCACAACGTTTTGCAAAGTTTGACTATTTAGGTCATTTTTATTTTATAAAAATATAGTTCATACTGCTACTGTTGTAGCCTTATACTTTTAACAAAATAATTTTTGTTTTTTATTTTAACCAAAATTTCAAACTTTTTAATCAGAATAAAAGAAAAATTGCGAGTATGCATTTAAAAAAAGAAAATGAATATATAAAATTGCGCTGATTTTCAACTTTTTTTTTTGCCAGCAGTCTTGTGGATTTTCTACAAAAAAAAATTCGACTATTCTTTACTCGTATATTGAAGAAAATGTATTGCATTGTCAAACAGCAACGCGATTTTCAGTTACTTGAAACTTGCACGTTATTATACTAAAATTTAATGGGCTACAAAACTGCATAGTCAGAATTTTTCTAAAGGCACAAAGTTTAATCGTTTTTGTTGCAGTATGAGCTATATTTTTATAAATACATATATAAAAAAGAACTAAAACACTAATAAATTGCCACAATCTTGCAATATGTCACGCTACTATTATTGTGAACACAGGTGTAAGTGTACGAGTATGTAGTTGCGTACAAATGTCGGTTATTTAAGTGGTTCATAGTCAAGATATATGTGGTTATTTTTTTTTTTATTTTTAGTATTTTAAACACAAAAACTTTATTCTTTGGTGTTTTTGTCATTTTATATTTTTTTTTATTTATATGTAGGTCAGTGTCGATTGTATTCAAATGAAACAATGAGTAAAGAAGAGAGACTTTTCTTTTACGATGATTGTATTGGCGAAAACTCTAACTTTATTTATATTATACCTGGGTTTCATTGAACTAGTAAATAGAAAAGAAATGGTGGGTTCGCTACATGTTGAGTGACAAGGCAGATCCAGCCAGATTCTGAATTGGTTGGTTCGTTTCTCAGGAAATGAAGTGGATTTACTAAAAGTAAATACGGGCTTATCAAGGAGATACCACCTTCAGTTCTACCGTAAAGCCGTTAGTCGTCGGTTGTAATGCCTTACTATCCGTAAAAATTCTCTTATTCTCTTAGAAAAAGAAAAACGGAACCGTGTTGTCCCAAAGGAAGAAAACTAGTTCTAATATTTATAAGCGGAAAGTCCAAGACTGAGATTTCAATAAGAACATTTTTCTCAAACGTATAGATACCTAGTACTCATCTAGGACTAGCACTAGAAGGTCAGAGCTTCTAACTTCTTCACAATGATTTTGCTTTGTTGTCTAAACTTGTTGAAATGAACTTGAATCATATCTAAATTACCGAGGTGTTTTATAATATTTGTGATGAGAGCAAGGCTTAATTTCTCCATGCTAAAACCTGGTCACATCTTTCAATTAGTATCTTCTTACCTTTTACTCCGGAAGATTTTTAATTATCCTAACTAGTTTCGTTTCCTAACTGATTTGATTTCATTTTGATTTAAACAAAAGGCAACTGAGAGAAAAAGGGCATAAATTGGCATTATATGCTGTAATGTGGAAAACTAGTAAGCTATTTTCCAAGTGACTGTTCGCTGAATTCGTTGTTGAGTTTGCCGAACCTGAGTATTTAAAACATATTTCATTTCTGCGAAACCTCTACAGTCGATTTCCCTTGTAGTGGCTTCGCTTTGTCGAAAGCCTTTTTTGTGGCTCCCCTTTGAGTAGCCCATATACCTTTTAAAAATTCCTGCACCGGCCAACGCCCGAATCCCTAATACTTTACTCATAATACACTTTTGCTTTCGAGAGAGACTTAAAATTTGTTTCTTGTTTGTGTCGTTTTGGCATATCTGAAGTAGAAAATCAATCTCTAATCGAATATAGTATGTGTCAGTTTTTAAGAGCTCCTAGAATAACAAAGCTTGAAGTAGGTCAGATCACAATAGTAAAATGAAATATGTATTACTATTTTTTTCTATTTCCTATTGTCAGATGTTAAATGCCATATCATCTAATTTTTCAATTAGCTATTGCTAATTTTACGCTACGACTTTGTGTGGAAGCACTCAAATGTGCGAACGTTACGCATAACTGGGAAATGCATGTGTGAGTAAAAATAATAAACAATTTTAGTTGTGAAATATTCAAATGACCAATAGATATCGAACAAGTGAATAACCAGCTAAGCTAACGTAATATTTAACAAACCCTGTAGAGAATATATGATTTAGTGAAAAAGCACTAGTCCGGCTAGAAGTGACCTGCTCCTCACTGGTTAAAGGGAAGTATAATAAGGCATATTGACAAGTTAGGCACTCTTAATTTTCTTTGATGGTGTAGTAAACATTTATAGAATAATTTAAAGGTTCTTGACCAAGCTCCTCTTCCTATTTGTTGCGTATGCGCTCCTTTCTACATTTCAATCTCAGTAATATTGTATTCTTAAGAGTATTCTTATTCATGGCTTTGAGCATTTTCATACTCCTGTAGAAATTGTGTCCAATAATTAACCAGGACTTTATTATCGACCTTCACGTAGTCTCGCTTTTACACTATACAATAAATCCAACTTTGTCCCTATGGTCACAGGAACCGATCTGGCAAAGTCTAGCGAATCCTGGCCACACACGTAAAATACGCACTCGCACATAGAACTGTCCAATTACTGCCTGTCGACATAAATATATTCACGATGAAATGAAGTCGCGGAAACTAAGCAAAAAACAAAAGCCATCAACCTTTTCCTCCATCGTGGCTTGGATATCCTCGCCTTCGTCGGCCTTTCCCCATGATTTTTCTTACCCTCTGCTAACTCTGTTTATAGATCTCGAGGTCATACTCAGATCTACTGATCTCATAGCCAAATTATTTAATCTCTGTCGCCGCTCTGAATGAGGACAGCAAATCCTCGCCAATTCTCTTGGCACTAGTAAAAAAGTTACTTTCGAAAATGCATACATGATTCCGTGATTGAAATAAGAATGGAGCAAAGGAACATTTAGAACTTGCTATACTCTCGCCTAGACTACTTCCTAGACTTCACTAGACTTAACATTTGCTTGCATGGAGAAGAAAAGAAAAGCACTGTTCTTTGGATATTGCTTCACTAGAAGAGAATAGGTAGGCATCAGTAGATTTCTCTACAGGGTATGTATAAGTACACTCATTGGTGCGTTAGTCTTTAATGACTCCAACACAAAATTGTGCGGTTAATGATAATTTAATATATTTTTGTGGTTTTTTTGTTTTTTAATTAAATGTCAAAGTTGAGTCTGTTATTAAATGAGAAAACAAAATATGTGTGCGTACAAACAAAATGGACTGACTGCAAAATATTATTATATAATGGAAGACTGGGTTAAAGAATAAGATAATTTTAATTTATCATATTTACATGCAGTTTGTTATGCCGTTTCAATTACAACACTGGAAATGCTACACTTTTTAGGCGACAGTTTTATGGGCTGACTAATTGTGTGGCTAAATTAAAAATTTTAGATAATTTCTTCAGTATTTCTAATGAAGCGTCGTTAAAAACACCAATTTATTTTCATTAAACAGAAAATTATTGACCAATTTACTCTATGCGATATTTCATTTATACAAATATGTCAAAAAGATACTCAAGCATGAATAGGCACTGAACATTTTCTGTATAACAGTTGTGTAAATTTAATTGATAAGTAAGAGAACAAACATACATGCATATGTATTTGCATAGTAGTGCATATGAATTGTGTCATTGTCTGTACGCTTCAATGAAGATGAAATGATGAAAAATTTGCAAAAACGACTTTCAACTGGCATGCAATAAAAATATGTGTATATTAGAGCGGGTAAATTTCTTTAGAACTATTATTTTCGTTCGTTCATTCGTAGCATATCCGAAAAAGAAAAACTATAAAAACGACACATTTGAGCACAGCTCTAAAGCAAATTGCAAGTTCTCCGAGTTTCAAAAAAAGCTATATTTAATTAATTAATATACTTATATATGTATATGCACACGATGCACACGATGCACACTCGAGTTGAGGACATTCATAAATGTGACTATAACTTCCCGATATTATTATTTTTCTTTTTGCTCTTTCTCGGATAAGACCTGGAGGCCTAAAACTTAGCTCAAGAAATTAAGAGACATGTAGTTATACCATGTATATAGTTTTTTTCAATTTCAAACGTTTATTAACAAAGAAGTGGTTACAAATTTAATCTTTAAAATAATAGCCATCGTAGCGACACATTTTTCCCATCTCTCAGGCAATTTGTGTATGCCGCGCCAAAAAAAATGGCCGCGTTTGGCCGCAAACCAATCATTGAGCCATTTTTTGGCTTCTTCGTGAGAATTGAAGCGCTGCTCGGAAAGTGCGTGGCCCATCGATGCAAACAAATGATAATCGGAAGGCGCCAAGTCTGGTGAGTAAGCCGCATGCACCAGCGGTTCCCAATCGTATGTCTCCACCAATTCCCAGGTCGCTCTTCTTCGATGTGGCGGTGCATTGTCACATTGTCAGTTCAGGCGGCACCAATCTTCCGATCTTTACAATCATGCCCATGACTTTAAAACGTTTGGAAATGGTTTTTTGGGTCACTCCCAACTGCTCTGCCATCATTTATTGCATTTGATCATCATCTTCATCCAACAATGCTTGCAATTCGGCGTCCTCAAACTTTTTCTGTGGCCGGCCACGGTCTTCGTTCTCCACGCTAAAATCACCACTTCGGAATTTTTAAAACCACCTGAAGCACTGTGCTCTACTTAGAGCAAGTCCACCATAAGCTTCTATAAGCATTTGATGAGCTTGAGAAGCGTTTTTCTTCATTTGATAACAGAAAATCAAAGATGACCGCAAATCGTAGTTTGAAGGCACGAAATTCGGCATTTTTAAGAGCGACAAAAATGCATTGTTGTATGAAACGTAACAAACAATGAACTGAATATTGTTGACAGATGACAGACGAAAAAAATTAAATATTTAAAAATACTCCTAGCTACAGCTATGGACTAATAGCTGAAAGTCTCATTTCATAGGTATATTTATTTGTGCAACGTTCTCACCGATTCAGAAATCCCTAATTTTGTTAAGTGCGCCCGATAAAGACAAACACAAAAATAAAGATAAAGACAAAGATAAAGACAAAGACAAAGACAAAGGGAAAGACAAAGAAAAAAGATAAAGATAAAGATAATGATAAAGATAAAGATAAAGATAAAGGTAAAGATAAAAATAGGGACCAGAATAGAGTGTGAAAGTAGTAAGTAAAAGAAAAAGTAAAAATAAATCCTTACTTTTTCCTCTATCCTTTTTCTAACGCAGAACCGCTTGCTTCTGTAAAAAGTGTTAAGTGGCGAATATAGATAAAACAGAATCGTTTTAAATTTGTGAATGAAATTTTGAAGAAGTGGATGACAATGAACTGTATATACGGCACGCATTTCGGGGTGATTGAAGCGTTTTAAAGATGACCAAAAATAAGTTAACAGACATAATTTTGGCTGGTTTGGAACAAAAGATTAACCCATGAAAAGAAATACGACGCAAGGAAGATTTTGAGAAATGAGTGGTGCCCCGCCTACTTTTGGTTGAATTCGGGTATCTCGATAACGACTTTATATATGTGTGGTACATGTGTTGCTCCCCATCTCATTAAAATCTGACAAAAATATTGCTGATACGGACGAAAAGTACACCCACTTTTTATATGTCATAAGCTATAACCCTCATTGCCCCTGAGTTTATTTGATTTTAAAATTAAAAACCAACCCAAATTGAATTTTACTAAAACGTGCGCTAGCATATAAATGTTGGTCCGAACCGATTTTAGCACCGCCTTGCTTGTTCAGCGTTGCTTTGCCTCATATTTACACTTATTGCCCTAGTGGAGTTTGGCACGCAGTAAACATAACACAAACCGCATTTTAGATCAATGCTGTTTGATTAACTTGTAACTTGTAGCTCAGGTCGGGGTTATAAAGGACTTAGTGTGTCTGGAAAAGAGTACTTTCAGTCATAAGTATTTCCCAAGTTTAAGAGTTGCAACAAAAATTTTCATATACGAGTATGGAAACGCAACTTAAAATTTAAAATATTTTCCTCTTAACGGTAACGTCAAAATATGTTGACTGCATAGTATTATATTTATTTAAGTTTTGTTACGAAGACTTGAATAGTTATAAATATGTTTTTGGTTACAAATTTTGTATGATAATGCACTTACAATTTCACTTATGGTGCAGAAATCCAACTCTATGAATGAAGTAGTAGCGAATACAACTTGAATAGGTGATAATTTTCTCAACTCAGTCTCACGGGTGTACGCTAAAACTCTGTAAAAATAACCGAAAAAACAAGTCTCCTATATATTTTTTTTATGTAGGTGTGTGGAATATACGTAGCAGAACAAAACTGAAGACTCTAAATTTAATAGCGGGCTCGGGCTAAGCTCATGTCGATTGCATGAATATATCTGACACAATTAATATTACTGTTATTTTTAGTACATATATTACATATATTACACAAGAGTATGTGCATTAAGGTGGAACGATAGTATATGGGCAATTTTTTATATGTATATATTTTTTGTAATGGTATATCAATGAAATGCTGCTTTTATGAGATTTAACAAAAATTAAAAAATAGTATAATATATATGTATATACTAGAATTGGCGCGTACGCCCTTTTTTCGTGTTTGGCCGAGCTCCTCTTCCTATTTGTAGCGTGCGTCTTCATGTTGTTCAACAAATTGAAAAACATTAACTTCTTAAAATAAAGTTTGGAGGTGCCGCCACACTAATCAAATTTGGAAAAATAAATAAATTTTGCACATCTATTAGTCAACTTTCTATACTTAATTTTTTATATATTTTAAGTTTTAACTTGTTTTTAATTGATACTAAAATACTAAAAAGTTTAATAATAATAAAAGTTTAAATAAAAACCGATAGAACTTATCGCCCACAATGCAAGCTGGTAATGACTCGAAAGTCATCTGATGTCACAAAATACATCAATAACAATAAATAGCGTAATGAGTTACCTTAGAAGGCCATGACTACGCTTTGAAATCAACTTAAACGCTAACAACAATTAAAAGTACATACAAGTCTACGGGTAAATGTATGCTCGCGTGAACCAACTAACATAATTTTGGGAAGTGAAAATTAAATGATTGAATTTAAAGTTTTTCAATAATTAATGGTGAGATGAAGCAAATCATATTTGCATTCAAGAATGATAGAAACACGATTGCACCCATCAGAGAGTGCGTGACGTCACATTGCTCAACTCGTTGCTCTTCGCAATAAATTTCGTGATTTTTTAAGCCCAAAATGCGAAATTATTTGAGTTTGGTGTTGTTTCTTTTTTTAAATTTAAAGCAATCAAAACTGTAACTAAAAAAAACTTCGGCTGTAGCCAAATGGATTGCTGCGGGACTACCATTCAGAAGTGTACCGGTTCGAGTGTCTGGACATGAAATACCAAGTTATAGAAAAAGTTTTCCTAAAAGCAATCACCCTTCGTCACTAAACTGGGGAGGGTGCAAAGGAGTGCATGCATTGGCATCACTGGAGCATGTAAAACTTGCCCCAGTGCTACCCTGAATGTCCTTTTGCACTTACTTCCCATCGACTTTTCCGTCATTTCCATCGCAGCTCAAAGTGCAATCAGGTTAAAGGAGATTTGTCTCTGGAGACAATCTCTCAAGGGACATGGAAGCATTTTCGGGCAATTAACACCGTATTTCTCCGAACTTCGAACAGATCTCTCTATCCGCAAACTAGAGTTTGAGGGTCGTGCTAGAGCAATCTTTCCAATAGGCAAGATTGGATCGAGGGGAAAATCTGCACCGAAGCTTGCACCTCTGCCTTCACTGACGGTTCCAAGATGTAATTGGGAGTCGGAGCAGGGGTTTTCTCTAAATCAGCCAATTTATCTATCTCCTTTAAACTGCCGAACACTGCTAGTGTTTTTGAAGCAGAAGTCCTTGCGATCTGGCAGGCATGCAAAATGCTTACGGAACGCGGGAGCGAGGGAGGTATTAACATTTTCTCCGATAGTCAAGCCGCGATTAAGGCTCTGACGACACTATGGTGCAGATCAAAATTAGTAAACTCCTGTAAAGAGAAGATCAAATCATTTGGGTGTGCATGTAACATTTCTCTGATCTGGGTTCCAGGTCATGGGAACATAGAGGGAAATGAAATTGCTGATGAGCTTGCCAGGAAGGGGACTGAACTGGCCTCAGAGACCTCCTACTCGGTCATCGGCATCCCCTTGGCAGTTGTCAAAGGGGAACTGCACAAATTATTTCTCAGGAAAGCGCAGAAAAGATGGAGCTCCATTTCTTCATGTGCTATTTCGAAAACCCTTTGGCCCCAATACGATATACGAAGAACTCAGAAAGTTCTTTGGACTCCTCGCCATTCAATTCCATACTCGTAGCTGTTTTTACCGGTCACTGGACGATCGGCACACACGCGGAAAAGCTAGGGTTACCATTTAACACCCATTGCAGAAGCTGTGGGGACCTTTCAGAGAAGGAGATTTTTGAGCATTTTCTCTGTAAATGTCCGGGTTTGGAAGCTAGAAGACTAAGGTCACTGGAGCTCCTTTTTTCGACAGCCTGGGGCAGTGCGCCTACCTAAATCCAATCAATCTTCTCCATTATGTCAACAGCTCTGGTTGTCTGTAGATATCTGCCTGTTGGAGGTCTCATAATGGTATCAAAACGGCGATTTAATGCTACTTGAGGAGTGCCAGGTGCACTTCAACCATTTCACCTACCTACCTAATCACCCTTCGACAGGCAGTGGAAAATCTTCGATTATATCTTTACCATGAAAAAAAAAACTTCTCATAAAAAAGCATTTGCAGCATAAAACTGTTAGTCCCTCCAATTGTGGAAAACATCAAGGCATACATCGCAAATATGAGGAAGAGTCCGACCAAACAGCCAATGACGGTAGGTTTATGTATAAGTATAAGTATAAGTATATTTCTAGAATAAAAATCCACCTTCTGCAGGTCTGAGGGTGTCCGTTATTTACCAATTCGATTATTTTTCTTGCGACGCTCCCCAAACTTTTAGTTTTCCGTCTAAGAAAAATGATCAGATCAAAATCAGCTCTTAATATTCAGAATAAACCTTGCCCCAAACACGATATATTTCCCATTCACATAACATGGGATTTTGCTAATTTTTGTAATAAACTTTTTTTTTCTCTAGTATGCTAAGTAACAGCTATGAAAAACACATATTCTGATAGCAATTTTACCTCTCTACAAAAAAGATCTCTTATAATTTTTCGATAAATTGACTTCTTTAAAAGTTAATCGAAGTTAAAGTTGAACTGTGTGTAAATTTCAGACTTTTTCACTTTTGCAGCAAAATTATTACTGTTATAGCAAAATTCTGACGTTTATATAAAAAAATGACATATATGTATGTAAGAACGTACGTGTTTTTCAGCTCTATTTTTCTTTATCTAAAGGTTGTTCCTTTTACTTCCGTTACGTGTTTTACTCCACATTTGGTTAATGTTTCAATGCCACCACTTGGTTTATGTACATTATATAACTCATTAAAGATAACAAAAACTAAAACGGCGAATACAAACAAAATACAGATGAATTAAAAATTATGCAAAACGAAAATGGAAAAAAAGCAGCTACTTTTAGGTATGTAAGCTAAAATCAACAGACCATAGATAATAAGACAGCATATAAAAAAAAGATAAAAGATTTAAATGGAGAATCGTTCAGGTCTGGCTGCGTAATATTATGTAAAATATAAAAAATCGTGGCCAACTAGAGATATAAATACCTTGTGCTATTCGTAGTCTGTAAGATTGTAAATTCTTAGACTAAATAAACAAATAAATAAATATTTGAATGTGCTTTAAATTTATTTTATATGATTTTATTCCAACTAATAAAAAGACTAAATGCTTATTTATGCATAAAAAGAAAATATGTCAACTGTTTTCCCGGTTTGTTATTTACCTATCTGCGCTTATATCTGTCTGTTTCGTTTGTGCTTCCTACTATAATTATCTGAAAGGTGTCACCTGCCGCAATATCTGTATCTACCTAATAAATATACATGCATATGTGTGAGTATACTCGTAGCATAACGAAAACTAAATAAAGTTTGCTGCTTTTAAATTAGCCGGCTGACAAAAGAAGCTTAGAAGCACGTACCAACAATGCTGCTCACATAGGTACAGAGCAGACATCGAAAGGCCTTTAAAGGTGGTATTAGCGCCACTTAATTATAAACATACTAAAGGTAGACATATAGATATAATATATATGTACTAATGTAAGTATATTAAAACTCTTAAGTTGTTATTTAATCGTATCGGTATTGCTACCTTATTTAAAAAAAAAGCTGCTGCCGACTCTTTGACCTGTTAATTTTTCGAAAAATATTTATTTATATGTATATAATTTCACCCTTTCAAAATAATCCATTTCAGATATAATACGCCTGTACCAACTCGCCTGTAAATCTTCGCACCAGCTCTGAGCACAAGACGTCTTGGTATGGCCTGAACTGGTTCAACGATGTGAGTTTTATCTCCACAATATGTAGTCGAAAATGTTCACCTTTTCGTAGGTATTTTCTGTTTTTCATTTACAGAGTAACACTTAGTATTTTATTAGTACTTCACCATTATTATATGCAACTAGAATGATTCAAACATGAAAGTTTCATAATCTAAATTTGTACACCAGTTCATTAACAAATCAATCCAATCTATGTAACTTAAAAAGAGTAAAAATGCAATTAAACACTTTTTAAGTAATCATAGACTTGTGACTTCACAGTTTCAATGTCGAGTAATGAGTTCCATACTCGAATGAAAAATAATCTAATGAAAAACAGCTAGGTAATTAAATGTTGGAACAATGAAACTGTTGTGTCCGAGACCTTACTGGTATCAACTTCTCTAACAGATAGTCAGACAACTTGAACAAAGTAACTTTGCATATAAATATGCAATTTCTAGCAGCCCAGTGACTTTGTTCGTCAGGCGGAGATATGCTTATATCTACTAATCCCATATACATAACGCGTATAAGTAGTAAATGCCACATTAAGATTGTGGCAAGGTATTGAATCCAGTTTGCTGTATGTCAATTAGTAGCATAAATACCTTGAGAATTAATTTGCTCCTCGTTTTCACTGGCGTGAATGTTACAGAGACTCTCAGCTTTCGCAATACTTATACTTAGCATATACTTATACTTCTCACAACCCTATTTATATGGTCACGACTGGTCAGTTTTGAGTTAAGTATAAACCCCAAATTCTGTTCCTTATCCGTAAAGCTAAGGGAACTGGTACCTGTCCACAATTGAAGGTAATTATCAACGTACGCCACATTATTACATATAACATTGGTAAAACATATGAGTTTGATGCATTCAAACATAGAGAGTTATCATTAGCCCAAACAGAAATAACATACAAATCGCAGCTTATTTTGAAACATATAATAAATCTTCAACGAGACAAATATTACCGGACAAGTACAATTGTATATCATCAGCATGCGGTAAAAACATCGTTGCCAAAGGACTGAACAGAAGTGGACCAATGATAGGCTGAGATATTAATTTGCTTAAACTTCTGCGTTCTACTCCCAAGTTAGTTGACCATGAGTTTCGCCGTACTGTCTTTGAAGCCGAAATAGTGTTTAAGCCCCGAACACAACAACTTGTGACCCACTCAGTCAAATGCTTTTGAAAAGTCAAGTTAACAAAGAAGTGTCAAGTCACCATTGTCAAAGCTAATTCTAATATCGTCTAGTATTTTAGCCATTGCTGTCGAGCAACTATGATTATATAAATAGTTGATTCATGATTGCCTAATTGTTGAGAACGTCGAGATATCGATGCTGAATGTTTTTCAGCCACGCTTTGCACCACAGCAGCAGTATTCTCAACAGAAAGTTGAACATTTTTGGTCTATTAATCCTTTTTCGTCGAATTAAATTGTTGACTCATTTGGACGATTATTTCCACCAAACAAATCACGAATTTTGCGATGTATTGTTCTTCAAGATCGACCATTTTCGTAATAAGTTTTAATGATCTTAACGCGTTGTTCGTGTAAGGTTTTACATCTATCTACTTGACAAATGTCAAAGATGACATAAAAGAAAGGTACCGTCTAGGAATTATTCACTACTGTCATCTGGAAGTCACCTTTAAAAGACCCTTTACATTGCCCGTGAATTTTTAAATGTCACCTTACTTTTTGAACACACTTCGCTAGTGCAATATTAGTGAAAAATTATGATTTTAGGATTTCGGAATATTTTTAAAGTAATTCCGGTATACCGGGATTTCCTCCGGGATTCACCTTGGGAATCACTAAAAACTAAAATATATTAAAATTATTAGCGAAAAATAAATGAAATAAAATTCTGAGACTGAAAGCATTTAAATATACAGTCATATCATTTAATAAAATTTTAAGTTTTATTTTAAAAACCATGTGATTCAGGGACGCGTATATCAAAAATAAGAAAGCAAGTACAAGGTGTTTGTGTAGTAGTTATTATAAAAAATCGGTCCACGGTTCGATTCCATAAAGCAAACTAAAATCATATTTAAAAAAACACGAAAAAATAATGATTAGTATTGCAGTTTAAATATTTACGTACGAACAACAAAACATTTAAATTGGCGTATTTTAATCTTGACCTGAACTTGTTACATACAAAAGCTGCTGATGAAAAACATCTTTCGGCCTCAACACTTGTCGGCGGAACTGTCAAAAGTAAAAAGCCTTTTAAAGATGAACTCCCTTCTTCACCATTACAAAATATTTCAACTTCATTTATCAACGCGTCGAATAAATTATAAGTTTTCCAATTTAAGGAAGTTTGCGTATATTGACTTGTATTCTTTATTGATTTATTTTTCTTAAAAGTTTCTGTGTCGTTTTCATTAGTGTCACTTTGAGCAAATCCAATTACATCAGAAAAAAGCTCAAGCTGTAATTTCAAAAGCCTGGTGTCAAGCACTTTCTCAATGATAGACAAATATGGCATTTTACTTCAGCTAATGATTCGTGAGAAAAGAGAATACGTGTGATATAATCCTTTGACGCTAGTCAATTATTTCGATCTTTCAAATTAAAATAGGCTTCTTTGAAATTGAAAAGCTTTTATTGTAATCAAGGTTTTATTTCATTCAACTTGATATTTCAAAATTTAATGGAAGCTAACCCCGAGATTTTCTGGACCTAAAAAACACCGAGATTCCAAGATTGAAGTCCCTAATGCGCACATATGAATGTATGTAGGAATTTGTTAGCCGTATTATGTGAGTGCGATTTAGACTTTAGCTTAAGCCTTAAAGTTTTTGTCTCTAATTTCCCTCTGATTGGTACTCGTTTGTTGTATATGTAGGTTTACTCGGATAGGTAGTTGGCTTGTACAAAGGTTTGCAAATATATATATGTATGTAAATGCTTGTTAAGATTAACTCCAGACAAAAAATTGGAGCGTTTAAAGTTTTTGCGGTTTTTTTCTACATCATGAGAGTACGACATTAAATCTTTTTTAGTATGGCTTTGAATATTTTTAGTTCATTACTTGCGTAATTTAATTTCAAAATGTTGAATTATTACCCTGACAAAGTTCATGCAATATAGCCAAGTTAAAATAGGTGCATATATGTAAATGTGTGTATACATATAAAATTCAGTTTACTAGTTTATTGACTTCAGCAATAATTATTATATGCCAACTTGTTTACAAATATAGAAATGTAAATATATGCAAATGACTATAACGAGCTGGCTTTTGCATGTATATTTGAATTTTTATTTCTGCTCTTACTGAGCTGTCGTTGACCACTTTTTATGACTAGACAATAATTTCTATATAGTTGAACGAAAAAATTTAAATATCGTTATTTGAATACGAAAAGAATAATTTTGTATATAAATGCAATCGTGCTGTTAATCTTTGATTTTGGTCTGGAAACGTCAAAATGCTATTGATGGCAAGGCCTAAATTTTGTAACAGTATGAAATTCACGAATGGGCAACATTTCGAAATTATTAAAATTTGTTACCGAAATTCTGAGTCAACTTTAATCACCCTTCAGTTGTGATTGGGGTAAAAATAAAATCTAGAATTTCTAAGCAGTTCAAGTATAGGTATCACTTAAGCAGATTCTCGGTGGGGCTAAGACCTTAAGCAGAAAGTCGTTTAGCCATGAAAGCCAATTATTTTCAAAGTTTTCATGTATTTCTAATTTATCCCCAAATTTGTACATTTTGGCAAGGAAGTATTTTAGCGTCTACTAATCTAATGAAAATCAAACATATTACTTAAGGAAATATGTATTTTGTTAAGCTTTTCTTTGAATTGTTGATTTTATGTGACTAATATAAATAATTTATAAGCCAATAGTAGAAAATAAAGTTATTCGGTTCGAAACTAGCGCAAAAATAAAAGACAAAAGCAATAACACTTCAAACGCAGCTGTCAAGAAAATATTTTTGCATTAGCAGCTAATAGCTTTACGTTTTATGATTTAAAGAATGAAATGTGAATCAATACTTCGTGTAACTACCCCGAGCATCTGTAACACCTTATAGTCTGCTTCTTATAAAATTAATCAATTTTTGGACCTTATAGTCCTGGGGTATCTTGTACTCGCCCGTTTGAGTCCCTTTTTTGCGAATTTAATATGCCCATAATTTTCTATTGGATTAATATCCAGACCTTGAGCTGGTGCATTCAATACTTTACTCCGATAAAAAGAAGCCCGATTCTAGCCATAAGAGCTTTATGTTTTGGATCGTTGTCTTGATGGAAATTAAACTAAGGTTTGTTGTTCACAATGAAGGTAAATTTCGTTCCACTATTTATCGAATCGCATTGCAGAATATTCAAATATTGTCGGGCACCCAACTTATCTTCTGCAAACACCAAATCTCTAGTTGGAAATACATCCCCACACTAGGTTTGAAAGTTTGCCAAATTTCACTTTTAATGGCTGCCCCCATACTCTATAGGGTCCATTTTTGTAATGCAGCATGATTTTAGTCACATTGCTGAATATCACATCATCCCAGTAGCTATCTGAATAAGCTAGGTTCTAGCGAAAGACAACCGCCTTTCAATATGCTGTGCAATGAGCAAGAGATACTTTCGAGCAACTCGTGAAGTATAATTGCACTTCAGCAAAACTTGGCGGACTATTTCATCTCTAAGCTCACTAGCAAAATTTCTAATCGGAAGATGCAGATTTGCAGCTGCTTTTCCTAACACTATTTTTCTTTCACTTGCAGATTTTGGCTTTACACAGATTTTTTACACGATTTATTATAAATAGTTTGGCCAGTTAAACAAAATATTTATGATAACTGTTGAACTTTATCCAATTATTAGATTTGTAATAGACCAACTGAATCACCTCAAACGATGTCCGTTGCCTCGACATTTTTATGTATTTTTATTTAATATTTTGATCAACAAATCCACCTTATTGCTGATTCAAGTATGATAGAATACCAGGTTTGGCCAATCTACTATGGTGAAAAACAAAATTGTACGAGCAACATCGATTGCCACGCCACCGGGTACTCGGCAGTCGAAATCTGCCCACTTGTATTAAATTTTTTTATATACCACCAATACAATCTCAAGTTTTTCGTAGGCAAACATCTGTCGTGAGCCTGATAGCCTCAGCAAAACAGCTGATTTTTTCAAATTCGCTGAGAGCCAGTTAACGATCTGCTCTTAGCCAAACTTTCTGAACTCTTTTCACCATGGACTGATTCACGACTAACGCATATGGAACAACTCAGTGAGACAACGGTATATCAAATAATTTTAGCAAACGACGCCGAAATTAGATGTGAAAAACACTTTCTTGGCAGCCGAGAGAAGAATGTGTTTTGTTTTTGTATTTTATTATAACCGTTTACCGTTACGAAATGCTGGTAAGTAAGTAAAACTTTGACACCCATGAAATAAAATTTGTACACAAGCTTTAAAATCGCCGATACACGTGTATTTTTTCACCTCGCCGTCCAGAACCCATTCTCGGAACCCATTCGGCTACGGCGGCCGGGGTAGGTCTCGTATACCGTCGAGATAAAACTGTTCATCTTTTGAGGCTATCCACGGATCAACCCATTTTTTGATGTGCTCATATAAATTGAACTGCTGGTCAGCTAGGTGATAATCGGACGGCGCAATATCTGGAGAATATGGCGGGTGGGGTAGGATTTCTCATTTCCCATTTCCAGGTAGGTTTTAACGGGTTTGGCAACGTGAGGCCGAGCGTTGTCATGGTGTAGAATCACTTTTTCATGCTTCAGATCCCCAGTGATGGTTTCGCCTGGTTTTAACAGTTCATAATAAATAACGCCAACTTCGTCCCACCAAATGCATTGCATAACCTTCGCAGCGTCAATATTCGGCCGAGGCGACGACGTAGATGCATGACTTTCTTTTCTTTGAATTGCTGTAATGAATCCATTTTTCATCAGCCGTCACGATGCGAAGATGCGATGAAGAAAGCCCTTTCTTTTTTGCCGCTGGAGCAGTTGTTCACAGGCTATAAAACGACGTTCAATATCCTTTGGTTTTAACTCATAAGGAACCCAAATCGCCTGTTTCTGAATCATTCCTAAAGCATGCAATCGTTTGGAAATGGATTGGCGGGTAACTCCCAATACTGAAGCAAGCTCCTCTTGCGTTTGACACGGATCCTCATTGAGCAATGTCTCCAATTCAGCGTCTTCGAAGGTTTTTGGAATTCCTTCACGCGGACGGTCGTCAACATTAAAATCACCGTTTTTGAAGCGATGGAACTAATCTCGGCACGTTGTTTCGCTTAAAGCAGCAATTCCATAAACTGTTTGTAGCTCTCGATGCGCTTCAGTCGCCATTTTTTTTGAATGAAAAAGGAAAATTAACACAAAATGACGATTATTCGGCATAAAATCAGACGTTTTCACAAAACCAAAAGTATTGGATACCAAAACAAAATCACCAATGTGTCGAAGCAGTTTGTTTACCATATGTCTAAGCTTGGTTTATGACGTTTAGGTTATGTCAGAATCGACTTGCACACACCAGCAGTGTATTGACAAACAGCGAGAACTTAGTTGCGCACCTAATGCATATGTAATACATATACATATACGCATCCGACGGTGAAAATATTCGTCGATTGTTGATTCGGTGATTGTTTTGAAGCAAATACAGCAGTAGAGAGTGCCGATTTTGAAGCGGTGGAAATATTATCCATTGGAAACACATTTTGGCTTAAGAGCTGGAAACACATTTTGACTTTTTCGCGCTGAAAGTTGGTGTGATGGACCTGGACCTTAATGTATTTGCCCTTTCGAATAAATTCAATGTAGTATACAATAGTAAAAAAGTTAATTGTTAATGTTAATTTGTTATATCATTTTTAAAAATATACGAGCCAATAGCCCACTATTTACTTATAAATGCATGGACATGTACGTCGTGGCATACGAGTATTTACGTATGCAAAGATTTGTGTATCCAACTTATTACCACATTACTTGTATATCAGCAAGTTTTACTTAAACTTTTAGTATGCAAACAAAGGTTTTGAAAACACCATAAGCTGTATGTAAATACGAAACGAATGAAATCTAAAATCCCGTTTATCTAGTTGACTTGAAGAAATTAACATTTTTCATTAGCTTGCTTCACGATTGTGAAAAAGTTGCATGCTTTGACCAAGCTAATATGAAGCATAGTTTGTATACCCATTAGCTATTATTCATACCTAATTACAAATATACAAATATACACATATACCTACATACATACACATAGGCACACATTGAGAAATTGATTTTGAAATGTTAGATATTAGCAGCACCAAGGAAAATTTTTATTAAATGTATATATGCACATACGAGTATACTATAAATTCCTGTTTCTGTAATATATTTTAAGAGCTTTAGAACTTAAAATGATAATACAAAATATAAATATTGTTTGAATGACTTTTTTTTATTATAATCTGGTAGATACCTTCATGGGATTTATTTTTAGAATATGATATCCGGAATATGTCAGCCGTGCGAGTTAAATTCTATTCGATCAGTCCAATTTTTGACTAGTTTTTCCAATAAATCTGCCCTATGGCGCCAATGATGGCTTGAATATTGCAATAAATCGATTGTTAAGCGAGCTGTATGGCTAACTCAACCGTCTTGTTATTTAATTTTTGTAAGAAATAAGGATCCGATGATGCCATCAGTGTTCTAAAAACTTCGCGAACAGATTTATTTTTCCAAGTAAAATTCTAAAATCTGAAAGCATTATTCTGGCGTTAAACAATTGGCAAAACCTTCTGAACAAAACCATAGTTATCGAAATTGATAATTCACATGCAGCTAAAAACGCACCCGATAGTTATTATATAAATAGTTATCTGAGCTTATGCTGCCTACTATGGATAATATTATTTCAGGTTTTACTGTACATCCATATGCATTGCACCCTAGATGAAAGCTTGTGTTGTATTTTGACTTTTGCTACCTCATTTACTTGGCACTTTTTCTCGAATTCGCATACATGAAAACATGCGTTCTAGCAGCCTTAATACAGCTTCAGACTTCATTAATTGTAGTTAGGGAATTAGCAATTAAATTTCAACGACCGCATTCCGAGCGCATTTGCAAACTTCAACAGTGGACGTTAGAGCGCATTGAGGCCGCTGCGAAGTCTAATCTTAAACCTACTCCCACTTGATCTCTTTTCTCTTGCTCTCAGTCTTTCCCTCTATGTACTGCATAACGATTGGGGTATTCATTTACATTAATATGGGCTCCATTAGTTTGTTGCAAACAACCAGTGGCCCAGCGTTCAACTGGACAAGTCTGGTAATGTGAAAGTGCAATAGACTTACGAGTCAGTGTAAAGAACAACTGTGTCATATAAGTATGAGTATGAGTATGGGTATGAAGTGTAAATACACAGATATGTTTATGTAAGCGTCCACTTAAACGCATTTGATTGAATGGCAATAACTGATGCTAAACTGACAGTCGGCTGATTTAGCAGTTTTTTAAGCAGTCAGCCAGTAAATATGGAGGAGCATGCCGTAAGTGTGGCGGCCGCTGTAGCCGAATGGGTTGGTGCGTGACTACCATTCGGAATTCACAGAGAGGACATTGGTTCGAATCTCGGTGGAACAGCAAAATTAAGAAAAACATTTTTCTAATAGGAGGAGGAGCTCGGCCAAACACCCAAAAAGGGTGTACGCGCCATTTATATATATATATGCTGTATGTGTGGTAATTCGTCAGCTGGGAGCAGTTGCAGTTGACCAAAATGCGTAGCAGTTATACCTTGTTATACTGTTATGAGACTATTACTACGCGCCATTCAGGTTTGTCATGGAAATGCATAGATGTATGTTTAGGGTGGGTAAAATTTTCTTTTTGAATCGGCTATAAAAAAAAAAATCAATATTTTTTTAAACTTTTTTTTTTTATTTTGAAGATTGAACATTGTCATTTATGAATGAAAAATAATATCGTTCAAATGACTGCCACGACTGGCTTTACAGTAGGCCATTCGATCAACCCAATTTTTAAGCACAATTTCGATTTTTTGGGCTCCAATTTCATGAATGGCAACTTCGATTTCTGTTTTAAAGCATCAATCATCTTTAGATGGTTCGCATAGCATTTGTCCTTTGATATCGGAATTATGTAAAATTTTCTTTTTGAATCGGCTATAAAAAAAACTAATCAATATTTTTTTAAACTTTTTTTTTTATTTTGAAGATTGAACATTGTCATTTATGAATGAAAAATAATATCGTTCAAATGACTGCCACGACTGGCTTTACAGTAGGCCATTCGATCAACCCAATTTTTAAGCACAATTTCGATTTTTTGGGCTCCAATTTCATGAATGGCAACTTCGATTTCTGTTTTAAAGCATCAATCATCTTTAGATGGTTCGCATAGCATTTGTCGTTTGATATCGGAATTTCGGCTGATTATTCGGTTTTCAAAAACGGTAGCCAAAAGTTCGAGTGTAACTTTGGCAGTGTGACAAGTTGCACCGTCCTGTTGAAACCAAATGTCGTCCATGTCATCCTCTTCAATTTTTGGAAACAAAAACTCGTTTAGCATGTCACGGTAACGCTCGCCATTTACTGTAACCGCGGCTTCTCGCTCATTTTCGAAAAAAATGGCCCGATGATGCCGCAAGACCAAAAACCGCACCAAACCCTGACTCTTTGTGGATGCATTTGCTTCTCTACAGTAGCGTGTGGATTTTCTGAGCCCCAAATCCGACAATTTTGCTTATTGACGTAGCCACCGATGTGAAAATCAGAAAATAAGAAGAAGACTCACCACTTTGGAAATAGATTTTCAATATTTCCCAATTTTGTTCAAGCGTATAGCGTCCCATTTCGTAAATGTCAAACCTTTAAGTAAATTATGAACCCATTTGACATGTCTTTGTGTTACCATTCTGTATGTAGCCGAAATAGGTATTTAATTGAAAACTTTGCTACTTGCTTTAAATTACTGGTCTGTGCGTTTGGCTACATAAGGACAACCTATTCTATTTGTACTTTTGCGGCTAAAAAGCCTTTCAGAGAACCTTTTTGTGGAGTCATGAAATCAGATATTATCCACAATGTACAGAATGTAGATATATCATATATATATGTCAAAGCTCAAATCGGCTCTTAGCGAATTCGAAATAATCAGTGGTTTGAGGTAGGCGGCATCTTTGCATTCTATACATCGTGGCATACATGGAGAGCGATGGGTCGATGTTGATAAACTGTGATTACCATGTTGTTTATGTGGCTTTTGATAAATCTTTTGGTGATATTTTATGCTTTGGGCACTTTTAGGCTTGCCTTATGTTTCCATTGAGATTTTACCATAAACGTCTCTTGGGTTAATGAGATAGCTGTCTGGTTAGGCAATAATGTGATTACCCTTAGAGAAGTATAGTCTGAGTCTGAAGGTCAAGTGGCGATTGTTGGGATTGTCACGCACCCAATGTATATGGCTGCCAGGTTGTATATCTAGAAACGCGCGTGGGCAGAATGCTTCGAAAATTGGTTCAAACGAGTGCAAAAGTATATTGATCATGCAGGAGAATATTTTGAAAAACAATAAAGTCGTTTTCAATAATTTTTTCCTTTGTTAGAATGTTGAATACTTTTTTTCTTATCAAATAAAGAAAATAAATTTGAGTAATGGAAAGTTTTATTTTGACCTCTGCGCGGCCCATTGCTTTCTTCTTTGTAACCGACAGCTGTCTAGTTCACAAGTGTTAAAAATAATTGACGTATGACGCTATTTACAAAAAATATAAACTTAGCGGCACCTTGTTTAAACGATTAGTTACCAACCTTTGCTTCGGCGATTCGATATCGTTACACTCTTTCTTATACGGTTCGTTGAAGCCACTTTTGCGAATAAGTCACAATCGACCGATCGATTTTAAAAGTCAACATAATCCATGTTCGGTTGAATTAATCCAGCAGAGTCATTGAGAATTGGGTTTCTTGGATCCATGTCCCTGTGCAAAGCCGTGGCGTCATATTCCGTATATAATAGCTAAAATGGGACTTTAAAAAAATCAAATGGACTCGTTAATGCCTCACACACATATTGTTTTATTCAATATCACCTGACCTTAACGGTAAAACCTATATTAGGTTGGGGAATAGGTTCGTAGCGTTTTTATATTTTCCTTTTTTTATAACGATTTGTTTGCTGTTTGGCAAAGGGTAAGTATTCATTCGGTAGAACTCTTTCTGCTCAACAAATCCATGTTAATTGGATTTTTGGGTTATTGAATTTTTTGAAGTGGAATACCCAGGAGGCAAAAATTAATATTTTTGACACCTCCTCTTCTTTGCTTTTCATCGAGGTCAAAAAACTGTCGAAGCAGCCCGGGACATTTGCGACGTGTATGGATAAGGTGTCATAGGCGAGTCTATAGCACGTCCTGCAGTGGAAGGTCTTCTGAATTCGATTCGATTCTCAATAACCTTCACCTTCATTCAATGGGATTTACCGAAAACTTGGGAGTCTGGGTGCCTCATGAACTCAACGAAAAAAAAACAAAGATGACTTCAAATTGCTTCTCAGCATCTCGCCAAATGGTGGATATATGTACATCAATATGAAATAGAAAGGACTGAGTGCCTCCATGAGATACGTCAAAGCCGTGAGTCAATCGGATCTTCATCCAAAGAAGATCAAGATATGTGTTTGGTGGGACCGGCATGGTGCACTGGGAAATGCTCCAGAGAATGCCACGGTCAACAAGAAGCTCTAAATTGTCCAGCTACACCGCGTGAATGAGGCGATTCGACTGAAAAGACCTGATCGACATGGTCAACCCATAGTCCTTCACGACAACGCCTGGCCCAATATTGCACAAGAAGTCAAAGCCTCACTCCAAGAGCTCGAATGGGAGGTCCTTCAGTATCCGCCGTATTCCACCGACCATATGAAGGGCGCTACCTTCGATAACAAAGGGGTCCTGAAGAGGTCAACAACTTCTTTGACACCAGTCCAGGCGATTTTTTGGCGGTCGTGAGGTGGAAAGAGGTTATGAACGGCAATGGCGAATATTTAACTGATTAACTTATTGATATAACATAATTTTTTTTTAAATATCCCAACCCAATATTTTCTTTTAAATTTCAATATTCCTCATTTTTGACGTAAATTGGCAATTTCAGTATGGAAGTACTTGTATGAACATAAGCCATGTATAGTAGATGAAAATTCATTTCAAACTAATATTAATTTGCTTGCTTGGCAGCCTGCTTTCAAACAAGTTTACTTCCTTAACGTTCTCGACTTAACATTTAATCATTAACCTATTTACGTTGTATATACACACTTGCATATGTAAAAGTATAAAATATTCCAACTACTACGACAACAGACAATAGAATAATTGCAAGCTCTGGCACACTCATCCCCAGATTAGCCCAGAGCGAATTGTGTGACTCAACAGAGAATTTAAGCTCTATTTGTCAACTATGTAGATGTACATATGTACGATATGTGTAGATATTAATTAATGTGCCAATAAAGGAAATTGCATGATAGAGTAACATAAAAAAGTTATTATTCGTACACACACGGGTTTGTATAGATAAATGAATGAACAAATATTAATGCATAGACGAATGTATTAGTGGAACGAGTGAAACATTTTTTATATACAAGTATTTTAGATTTACATATATTTTATTTCAACGAATGCTAAATTTTTATAAGTTGAATGAGGATCAGAAACTAAGCTTTTGATTTCCAATTAAATTTAACATCAAATACATATCTACATAAAAGTTAATTAATAAATTAACTGAAGGAGGTTACTTAACACTGTTGTTTCATCGGTTTTGCTGCATGCTGCTCCAACATGGGCGGAAGCCACAAACTACAGTTCATATGTAAGGTGCATGGAATCTGTGTACCTATTGAGTGCCCTCAGAATGTGCTGTGCGTTTGAGAGGCCGTAACAGAGGACGCCATCATGGTTATTGCGGGGCTATTCCCAATCAGTTTAATGGCAGATGAGTACGCTAAAGTGCAAGAACAAATCTGGTCCAATACGACTGACTATGTGTAAAGAAGCAAGAGAGTGCGTACATGGCAGGAAAAATGGAGTTCGTCCCCTGACGTTGGACGTACCGGTTGATTCCCATAATCTTCAAATGAGTTAAAACATATACAGTTAATCTTTTATCTGACCCAAATACTGACTGGTCATGGGTGTTTCAACTCCTATCTATATAGCTTTAAGCAGGAATACGATCCGTATTGCACCTATTATCCGCTAACTGTAGAAGACGCAGAACATGTTTTGTTTGTCTGTCCTCGATTTGATTTCGAAAGGGAGGAGTTAAGCATTTGGTGAAACCAAACATGATGATGAAAAAATTTTAAATTACAAATTAAAATACCTGCAAATGATTCAGAAAAAATGGAGAACTTTTGGTGGTTGCATATGTTTGAGGTTTTCTTTTCAAATCCCTAACACGCCTGAGCCACACACCTTAAAAGATGTTGTAACATGAATTTCGCCAGTATTTACAAATATATAGGGTGGGCCATGTAAAATTTGATTTTTGAATCGACTAAAAAAAAACGAATCAATATTTTTTCAAACTTTTTTTTTATTTTGAAGATTGAACATTGTCATTTATGAATGAAAAATAATATCGTTCAAATGACTGCCGCGACTGGCTTTACAGTAGGCCATTCGATCAACCCAATTTTTAAGCACATTTTCGATTGTTTGGGCTCCAATTTCATGAATGGCAACTTCGATTTCGTGTTTTAAAGCATCAATCGCCTCTGGATGGTTCGCATAGCATTTGTCCTTAACGGCTCCGGACAAAAAATAGTCCAACGGGGTTAAATCACAGCTCCGAGGCGGCCAATTGATATCGGAATTCAAAAGCGGTAGCCAAAAGTTCGAGTGTAACTTTGGCAGTGTGACAAGTTGCACCGTCCTGTTGAAACCAAATGTCGTCCATGTCATCCTCTTCGATTTTTGGAAATGAAAACTCGTTTAGCATGTCACGGTAACGCTCGCCATTTACTGTAACCGCAGAAGAAGAAGAAGACTCACCACTTTGGAAATAGATTTTCAGTATTTCCCAATTTTGTTCAAGCGTATAGCGTCCCATTTCGTAAATTTCAAACCTTTAAGTAAATTATGAACACATTTGACATGTCATTTGTGTTATCATTTTAAAAAAAATAGGTGGTTCAGAAAGCAAACGCTATATGGCCCACCCTGTACATATTTACATACACAGGAAAATAATTGCTGTCCATTGCAGTAGTGGAGTTTCATTCCTTGACTTTTCTTTCACTTCAACCACAACCAATCTCTTCACAGGTACACGCCCACACACACACAAATATATAAGTACATATATATGTATGCATGTACGTAATCTATTCACAGCAATGCATTTCCCGGTTTGTAAAATCTCTCAAGTTATTGCTTTCCTCATTAATGATAAATGTTGCAATTGTTGATATTTGTTTGCTTTTGTATTTGCTTTTGTTTGCTTTTGCATTGCTTTCATTGCTTATTAATCTTGGTTTTGTTATATATTTCAGTACTTTTTTTCCTTTTTCTTGTTATTTAATCGCTTGTTTTAAACCTGTCTTTTTACCTCTTGTTATTTGAGAAGCGTGAGCAAGGCAGCGTTGCATGGCTGCGCAGCTGCAGAAATTGAGAAAGTGATGCGATTATTTCGTGTATTTTTGCCTTTGGAGTGGCAGCAAAAAACTGTAAGGCGGCTTATGAAAGTTTATACCACCACCAGAAATGTTTAATGCACACGCCTGCATGTGCATATAAGTATGTATATTTGTGTATATGTACTTATGCCTGTTTGCATATGAAAGCTAAGAGTTACATCTGGACGTTAACGTTTGAAAGGAAAGATAATAAGCGATCTGCTTGCACGTATTTTATGTGAGTCCAGTTGGGTCAGTGATCCCCACGTATGACGGCTGGTGCTAATATTGAATAACACAATTATCATTGAAGCAGTGTTTTTTGTTTTTTGGAAATTTTGTTTGTAAGCGTTTCTGTTTATAAAAGGTGAAGTTTGCAAATGAAGCGATTTCACAATTAGCTACAAAGGAATTATATATAAGTAGTTGTCTTTTATGGATAGATCTTCCAAGTGTACTAAGACAAAATTTTGGTTTTTTGATACAGTTTGTCATTTCTTTAGAGTCAAACTAAGGTTGGACAACGCCTGTGACTACACTACACAATACCGAAAATAAATAAAAAAATAGTTGTGACAACGTCTTACTTAAAAGGAGCCAAAAATCACAAGGTACTTACATTTGAAACATAGTAGCGGATGTATAACTAGAGAGACTGCGGCCTCGTTACCAATAGAACCAATAGAACACGAATCCTTCCTTGTTATGAGAGAACACATCATCAAAGGGAAGCTTAGTAGAGAAGAGCAGAGGTTAAGAGAACTGCGCTGCCACCAAATTAGGGGGCTACGCCAGGCAAAGTCCTTATGGGCAGGCACAATCAAAGCGGTTTCGGAAGCTCCAAACCCTCCCTAAGGATAAACTGAGAATGCTATTAAAACTCTTAAGTGTATTAAAGATTATTAATTATACACTTTCATTTTGAGGAGTGCGCGAAACAACAACTGCATGTAACTACTTTCGTTTAATAAGAATACGTAGCGCGTTCTGCCCAGGATTGGGGTAGATTAGATTAGATTTGTGGGAGGCTGGACAAGTCCAAGCACTCAGTCAGTAGACCATTGTACTACACCCGGATAGATATCAGTAGAAAGAGTAGAGATAGGAAAAATAAAAGGTGGATGGTAAAAACGGATAAATTTGTTTGAGGTCACTCTTCCGCAAATCTCTTGGATTCATTCATGAATTTTAAGAGATCCGGAACCCAATATCCTTGAGTTTTAGGCGAAAGGTCGCTGTTTTCCTGTTTGGTTCTTTCACAAAGCACTTTGCCACTCTGCACGAGTTCAACTCAGACCTCTGTGGGTAGACCTCATGAAGTCCTCAATCCATAGTTGAATCGATGCGGAATTGACGCCTAGAAAGGGTTCAGGACCTAGTGGCATACTTGCAGAGCCTTCACTTGCCAATTTATCAGCTAACTCGTTTCCTGCAATACCACAATGTCCAGGCACCCAAATAAGACTAACTTTGTTGTGTTTTGCAACACTGTTCAATTTTGTGTTACATTCGCCGACTAACTTCGAAGAGCAGCATGGGTTAGCAAGGGCTTTCAGCGCAGCTTGACTGTCACTACAAATTCCAATACTGTTACCCACTTTTTCTCAATTAGCCAGTACGCCTCATTCAAGATGGCATAGATTTCCGTAAGGAATACTGTGGCCATCTGTCCTGTGGCATAGGAGTACTTAGTGTCTTCGTCTAAGTACCATCCAGATCCAGAGTGTGACGATATCCAAAGTGTGATAATATCCTGTTAATAGGTTCTCTGGACTTAACCATTGATCTCTATCTGGGATCAAAACGTCAAACTTCCTACCGAAGCTAACGACAGGCACCCGATTGTCCACCGGCATCGAGAACAGTGTGCACCGCTCTGACAACTGGTGGTATATCTGACAGTGGCTAGTGCTTACTTCATTTCCCCAGACTCCGTTTAACTTGAGCCTGTACGACGCCTTCATTGCTTCCTTTCGAATTTGAAAATCTAGAGGTTGCACGTTCAGAATGGCATTAAGGGCATCACCAGATGTCGTACTCATGGCACCTGTGATACCGAAGCGCACACTTCTCTGTAGCCTCTTTAGACGTTTTACTCTGGAATTAACCATTGTGGCTCCAGGATTGGGGTACGGTCCACTGACTTCATCGTTTCTACTACCAGTTTCCTGAGACTCCAGTACACCGTATCCTTGAATGTAGCGCTATGCCGCGAAGAAGTTGAGGTATATCGGCCAATTGCAGCTAGAAGAAAGGCATAAAGGCTCAGCCCAATCCAGCTCTATCTTAGGTTTAATAAGGGAACAGGGTTTGGATAAGGTAGTGTGAGAAAGATAATGAATTCGAAGTTCAAACCTCAAATTCATTCTATTATATCCTATATGGAAGACATCTTTTCTAAAACATATAAACTCTTTGTCTCTCTCTCTCTTCTCTACCTCCTTCACATATTGGCTTATTGGCCATAAGTATGGTATGTAGAAGGGCCCACTTAGGCCTAGGGTGCCATTGTGATACCACTAATTTGTACTCAAGTTCCCCTTCTAATTCCTAATTTGGTGAAACCACTTTGTCGGCTAAGCGATGAAATACTGTGGATGGCTGCCGTTTTCAAGGCTGTTAGGCCTCAAAAGAAATAAGAATTCAGACAGGGAGATCGCGTTCTGGCAAGAACGAGATAGTTACAGGAGAAGTGTTCAACACACTCCACCTTCTCCTCGTCCCTGCAACTGCGACAGAAGTTATTAGAAGGAAGCCCTATACGATTCATATGTGATCCCACTAAGCTATAAAATCCCGGTATTAATTGTTGAGGAGCATAGCTCTGTGCAGACTTGTCTAGTTCTCTCACAAGCGGGTCCCGTGGTTTGCGTGATGTAGACCGATCTGATTCAGAGCTTGCTTGAGGGCAAAGGCATGCCAACATATTGGGCAGAATTGACTAATTTTAGATCAGTTTCAATTCTAGCCAGCTCATCCGCGATGAAATTTCCACGAATGCCTCTGTGTTCCTCGAAGTTCGAGACTTAGGCAGATTATTTAGAATCGGTCAACATTCAACTGCTACTTTGAATGAAGTATTTTGCCAATGTACAGATTTTATGACAGCCTAACTGTTAGAGTAGACAGTGATCGGTTAAGCTGCAAGAGAGGAGTCTCTAACCTCCTTTTTAATGGCTATTAACTCAGCTTGAAAGGCGTTGCGGTAGTCAGGTAGTCGTAGGCTTAGGTTCAGCTGAAGCACAAATTCTTGGTCAAAGTCTTTCATGTTATCCCATTCACATCTTTGTGGGACTCGTGTTAAAAAATTATTTTTAGAACTGAATTGTAAATTATCAGCTCCTTTTGTATTCCCTGAAGTGTCCTGAGAACTTTAAAGTATCAAATCAGAAATATTTCGAGGGTATGCATTCAGTCTGATTGCGTTGATTGACATGTTATGGTTTATCGTCAAAAATGTCAATGAAATAGGATGACCACCGCAGTACCCGGATCTCAAACCGGTTGAGAATTTTTCGGATCTGGTGAATCGGCGGATAGATAGTAGTAGACTTCAAGAGTCCTGCAATCAATTCCGATGAAAACCATCGATAACTTAATTCCATCAATACCAGTAATAAACAACAGTGGATTTGCTCCAGAAATGGAGCACCTACAGTTTTACGCTGCTCTTGAACGGTAGATGATTTTATGATATGAGAAGCTGTATCATATCAGAAGTTTATTTTCATTACTTCACCGATTCAAAACAAACTGATAATATGCAACGCTTCGAAATCAAATATTAATTTGGTTTTAAATTTTATTGTTCAATTTTCATTTGGATTTAATTTTTTCTTTTATTATTTATTTTTAGAACATTGAACGTGCTTTATGGTTTACTCACTCTTTATAAATAGAGTATTATAAGAAAACCTACAATTATTTACCTATTTTATATATTTCTATTTATGCCTTCAAGTATTTCGGACGATTTTTCCGGTAACCAAGTGTTATTTTCTAAACTACCTTTTTAAATATATTATTATATATTTAGCCATTTCGTATAAGTTGCTTACATAAACAAAGTAAGTACGGAACATTGAACTTACGAAGTTGCAGAGTTTTAACCTCTATTAGCTGCAATACTCTACGCCAGATCCTCAAGTATACTTACATCTATTTTTCCATTATGGTAATCACTACCGTGACCTTCGTCTTAGGTACATTCTTTGTATTACGAGGTTTCACTTTAAACTTGGCTTCAATTACGCCCCCAGGTAATGCAGTCTTGCACGTGGCCACAAATCTGGTTACTGTGCCATGCCCAGCCTAAGTTTTTCTGGGGCAGGTACGAAATCTTGCTGAAACACATATTCTAGACGAAGTCTCTCACCTACTATAAATCCAAAACGGATTTACATTTCTTGACATGTAAGCTGCAGTAGACGTCACAATTTTCTTCTTGCCTTGCCCCGTCCATCGCATTTCTTGAAAGACAGTGGTGTCAGCCGTTGCTCTTACGAGGGCATCAACCAGCCAAGCAGAGGCACCTTTCCTTTTTCCAAGAGACCGGATATTCCATGTTCATGCCTTGAAATCGTGCTCCTTAGGTCGTTCGCAGGGGTCATCATAGTTATAGGCAGTTCTCATCCCAGTACGTGGCGGGTCAAAATTCCAGCGCACAACCAGATATCCAGAGCTACTTCGTTTTCTCATGTTATTTCGCTCTCAAACGGATATTCGGAAACCGGAGGACACTTGGGCAAAACACGGAAGTTGTGAGATGCTTGGAGCTTATGCAGAAGAATCATCCTAGCCACTCCCGAGTGAATGGTGATCAGAGACTGTCCCCGCTGGTGTGGACCTCTATACATGAAACTGTCTTCCGGAGGCCCTACTCGTAAAAATAAAGAGGCAGGATATCGCAATCAGTGTTGCTAGAACTTTTTTCACAGTAAACTAAAAAAAAATGTGTTTTCGACCAAAAAACTATAACTTGTAAAATGGCAGGTCGCTTTAGAAAACTTAATCATGTTAGTTGTAATAAACTTAAATAACAAAACGCAATACTTATCTAAATTGCTTTGTTATTCTTAATTTCATACCTCGATTTAAGTATATTTTTTTTTTAAGAAATTTTTTGTTCTTAAAATACCAGAGAGTGCTGGAACTTGTAATTTATTTATTATTTTGTTTTATTGTCATTTATTGTCAATATCATCCTTGCATCCGGCTTCCCAAAAGGCTTTGGCAATGCCATATAAAGCAATGGCAATGGCAGCCATTTTTGCAGCTAAACGACTGAATTATCTGCTCAGGTCTTTCTACGCCACAAACGGATTCTAGCATCACAGCTCGTGTTTCCTGGTCTCTACTCACTCTTATTGCACGTACATATATCTCGAGTGCGGCAGTTCAATAGTAGTCCATCAGGATACAGTGCCATAAAAATATGTACCTTTCCCTGCTTACTTTCCCTAAAAGTTTTTCGCTTTTAACACACTTCGACGTCCCTCTATTTCGCATATATCTTACATGAAGTTCACCATTTTTCAATTTCGCAAAGAAGGCCTAACTCAATAAATGCTTATTGCATACACAATAAAATATATAGCAGAGAAAAAAATGTATATTACCAAAAACCAAAAACAAAAAATTAAGTATTACAAAACTTACGCCAATATAGTTACAGCCTCTAAGTATGTACCATCATAACCCCAGGGCTTTGAATTTTAATATAAATTTTACAGCTTTTGTTCACTTTCGCAAATCATTAAGTAATCGAATCATTAACGCGCAACCTTAAATTTGCTAAATTTGCTTAAAATTTCACGCTAAATAACTTCCCGCTGTTGATTTTCATTTGCATTTTTTATGATTTTAGATCTTGATCAACTAGCGGCAAGCCGCAAGCAAGCACAGCGAAGCATTAACACCAAAATCTTAGCCGTAGTTTAGTTCACGTTGCAATAAGGTCGTTGGTGAGTGGTTCAATGAGCTAATGCAAATATGTAAGTTTGTAGTCAAAAGCTCGTTTTATGTTCCGCTGATTTGGCTTTTGTTGGCCGCAAGCGAATTTGTAAAGACAAATAAAAAAATCGCAAGTAAAACAATATCAAGAAGAAAAACGAGCTTTACTTAAAATCAAAAATAAAAACAAAAAACTGCACACTAACTCACTTAATTACTTCATGATAAAGTCCAATGCATACAATTCAGCTGCAAAATTGTAAGCCAGTCTCTTTTGCGTGTGTACCCCAAATTAGTACGCGCAAATTTTTGGCTGCAGCATGGCAAGCAAGTGAGCGCATTCATTCATACAGATGTGTGTACGAGTATGTACGTTTGCATATGAGCTTACGACACTTATGGGTAACCCTGCAGTCAAACCTACTAGTTCTCCAGTTATTTTGCTTTACAGCTGAAATAGTTCGTCTTCTATCTTTTTTCAATGCCATCAACTGGTACGAATATATGGCGATGACCTACGAAATGTTTGCTCGACTTAATACATGGTTCAAACTTCACAACCCTTTACACGACACGAAATTGCTATTCGCCGTGCTTGTTCGGTCCAGGTTGGAATATGCGTCATTTGTTTGGAGATAAAATGAATTGGTGATAATTTGCTATTCAGGGAATAGAACGGGAACAAAAGATTTTCTTGAAATTGCCCCATTTCCCTCTTATAGCTCCCGCTTGTTATTAAATGGATTAAAGTCGTTTGGATACAGAAGGTCAAATTTATTGTTTTCTTTTGTGTTCAATTTAATTCAAGGTGGTATTGATTGTGCGTTTCTTTAGCAAATCATTAACTTTTTTATTTCCGCGAAACTTTACGCATCTCTTAATTTGTTATCTGAAGATATTCAAAACGAATTTCGAGTCCAATGCACCTATTGCTCGGACCTTTGGCGAATTTAATGAGATCTCGAATTCCATATCGTTAGATTTTACAATTACCAAAAATCAATTATCTTCTCTGTTGAATACATCATTTAGTTCGCTAATATTTAGTATGTACATTAATTGTTATTGTTTTGATCAAGTTGTACATTATTTTTAGCTCGTTTTTTGTTATTTTATTAATAAAAGGTTTATATTAGCACTAAGTCAATAGTCAGTAAGAACTTTTGAGGTTTCGACTAAATAAAGTTAAATAAATAAAAAACCAATAAGTAAAATAAAGAAACGTCTGTTTCGAGCTTCTTCATACCAGTTAACGAAACAGTAAGCCAGTCAGTGCTATACCACTTAATAAACTAGTTCATGACGGGCAAAAGGCAGATAATCAACTCTATGGACATTTAAATATACGAGTACATATCTAATCCTCCTTTCATACATTCTCAACATTTGAAGCATTTTTATTCGTAGAAACATTAGTTTTGGATAATCTTTTAATTGATAACTTTGCAACTGGTATAATTCTAATCAATATCGAACTATTATCACCTCTTCACATCAAATAATAATACATGAACTCTAGTGTTTGCTGCGTGGTTTGACTTTGCTCTACATGGACATTTATATATATAAATGTATATGTATGGTAGCTATCATCTTTATAAGCTCTATATGTATGCATGAAAGCCAAAAAATGCGCCCCAAATTATATATAAAACAGATCCAATTCATTGGAACGAAATGGGACTATGAAAGAGTGCATTCCCTGCATAGTAAAAGTACAGTGAAACCTTGTTTTTTCGTGCTTAATTGTCTCAGAAATATACTCATAACGAATAAATTTACCATATCAAGACTATTTCGAACAGTTGAAGGTTCGCATGGACCGTTGTAGTGCTAGAGAAGCGATGTATATTAAAGGTACAGGGTGGGCCATATAGCGTTTGCTTTTTGAGCCACCTACTTTTTTGAGAATGGTAACACAAATGACATGTCAAATGTGTTCATAATTTACTTAAAGGTTTGACATTTACGAAATGGGACGCTATACGCTTGAACAAAATTGGGAAATATTGAAAACCTATTTCCAAAGTGGTGAGTCTTCTTTTTCTTTTCTGATTTTCACATCGGTGGCTACGTCAATAAGCAAAATTGTCGGATTTGGGGCTCAGAAAATCCATACGTTACTGTAGAGAAGCAAATGCATCCACAACGAGTCAGGGTTTGGTGCGGGTTTTGGTCTGGCGGCACCATCGGGCGGCATTTAAGTCCGTTGGACTATTTTTAGCCGTTAAGGACAAATGCTATGCGAGCCATCCAGAGACGATTGATGCTTTAAAACACGAAATCGAAGTTGCTATTCATGAAATTGGAGCCCAAACAATCGAAAATGTGCTTAAAAATTGGGTTGATCGAATGGCCTACTGTAAAGCCAGTCGTGGCAGCTTGCAAAATATTAGTTATAATATTAGTTTTTTTTTATAGTCGATTCAAAAAGCAAATTTTACATGGCCCACCCTATATAATAAGTAAATGTATGAAATCAAATGAAATGTTTTACAGTGTCAGTTGTTTAATAGCAACATCTCGTGCTTTCTATAAAAAACTAGTATGCCCGGTCAGACCTTGTCTTGCTACACACCGCATTCTATAATATGTATGCAATAATAATATTTGTGGTGTGCACAAAGACACTTGCTGCTGAAGGGTTCTTGAACCTGCGCAATAGTGCGAGATTACCATATGAATACAGTCCATAGAAAACACTTTTGAAATACATTTTTGCACTTTTTATTCTTATAATATTCGGGTGTAATAAATAAAATTGAAATTGAGTTAAGAGGATGTGAATGACTACGCTCGCTCTGGACACCCCAGCACATCAACAACCTATGAAAATGTTGAGAAAGTGAAGAAAATTGTTATGCTCGAATTACAATTAGAGGAGTTGCTGAGGAGGATATCGGCATATTGGCATATCGGTTTGCTCATGCCATGCAATCTTTTCGGAAATTTTGAGCGTGAAGCGTGTGACAGCGAAGTTTGTTCCAAAATTGCTGATATTTGACCAAAAACAACGTCGCATGAGCATCGCTCAGGAATTGTTGAATGACGTCAACGATGATCCAGATGTGCTTAAAAGGTTCATAACTGGTGGGGAATCATGGGTATATGGTTACGACATCGAAACTAAACCCCAATCGTCCCAATAGAAAAGCCCAACCCAAGAGTCGATAGCAGAAAATCACCGAACACGTAAAACACTTGTCTTATGTATTTATTAGGCCGGGTCAATTTGTGGGGAGGCAAAAAAATCGCCCATTCCTCTGTGAAAATCATATTCTAGGGATCAAAATAAGAAACTTTGCCGAAGGGACCATACCTCTAAAACGAATTCTGATGTTCCCCAATTTGGGTCGAACTTTTAGTGTATTTTGTGGGGAGGCAAAAAAATCGCCCATTGCTCTGTGAAAATCGTATTTTAGGGATCAAAATAAGAAACTTTGCCGAAGGAACCATACCTCTAAAACGAATTCTGATGTCCCCCAATTTGCATCGAACTTTTTAGTTTCTTTTCTCATGCAAAGGCCAAAAATTGTGATATTTTGAAATGATTGTATGGGAAACCCCCCCGGGGAGTTCCAGGGGGTGTGCCCCTAGCATGGGTGGATTGGCTGTCCAAAGTTAGTGGGGGTCGGTCATACATTTGGACCCGATTGGAGCACTCTAAATGGGTCAAAGTGGGATTTTTCGTTCGACCCAAATTGGGGGACATCAGAATTCGTTTTAGAGGTATGGTTGATTCGGCAACGTTTCTTATTTTGATCCCTAGAATACGATTTTCACAGAGCAATGAGCGATTTTTAAATCGACCCGCCCTAGTATTTATGCCTCTCACAAACTAACGGTTTTTTGCTACAACCGTGAACATATTTTCGAGACAAGTGTACCAACATAAAAAATAATAATAATCGAAGTCGAATCTACGTAGCCCGCGAAATTTTAAACCTCACCTTATTTTTGATCACACCTCGTATAAAGCATTTAACGGGTTTAAAATTTTTACTCTGATGCTGAGAATAATACAAGTTTTTTAAAGTCTACTGCACTTTCTTTTCATGCTTCTGTGAGATGTTGATTTGCTAGGGAGATGAAGAAAAGTGTGCGCTTTTCAGTTAAAGCTCGCTGTATTAGTGACTTTTTTGTTTAATCGGAAAAATTAAAAATTAGAGGGCCATACTTAAGCATAATTTATTTGAGCTCTATAGGTCGGGTACAATTAATACAGAAGTGAAAGTATAATAAGATAGCCAATTGATCTACCAGATAATTTGTAGGTAATTGGTGAAAAAATTAGTGAAAAGTCTATTACAAATTTCAGAAATTTTTTTATGAATTAATAGTGCAGGCGTATGAGATTAGAAGCTGCTTAACGTTTTTTCGGCTGTAGCCAAAGCAATGTTAGAAATTAAGGAAACTGGTCAATAATCAAGTCCATATGTATAAGCAAGGCATGAGCTGATCCAAATACATCTAATATGCCCTAATACCCCCGCCTGGGAAATGCATCAGTCAATGCCACACAAATCGCTGGCTGGTTTCTTTGCAAATCAATAGACAGTAAATTATTAAATTCTTGTTAATATAATATTTTGTTTTGCTTGATTTTTTTCATTTAATGGCAAATAATTGAAATAAATAAATAATAAGTTAGCAGGTCGGTATTGCTTTCATATCGCATCGCGTTATGCATCGCTTTAATGTGCATTTGCGATTTATTAATAAGAGATGAAAAATGCATTCATATTTGTAGGGTATAAAAAGTCCGGTTGTAATTTTAAATCCGAACAACAGAGAAATCGGAATTTTTGTGCATGTTTCTACGAGTTACATAACACTCGCTACCAGCACAAAATGAAAGTAAACCTGCCCAAATAAACAAACACGCACGTTAATGCATTTACATTAAGAAGGAGCAACAGTATTTGATATGAAAACTAAAAAATGTTTGGAATGGCATAGCAATGAAAAGTTGCTTTTATAAGAATTGACAAAAATAGCGTCCAAAGCAAGCTCGTCACTGAAAGTCGTTAGATGTCATCAACTGCGTCAATACGAGTAACACTAAATAGCATTACAAGTTACCGTAGAAGTCCATGAGAACGCTTTGAAATCAATTTAAATATAAACAACACCCAAGTGATTCGTTGCGAACTGAAATGGAAAATGTTGAATTTTGTTTCTTTTTTTTCAAAAATTAAAGGTGTCGGTGGAGTGGGAAGCACTTCTTAACATACGATGCAGCAAATAATATTTTGCACCCTGATAAGGATAGAAACCCAACTTTCTGCAGGTCTCCCAAAAGTAATAAAAAAAACAAAAATCATTCCACCCTAATGTACTTCAACCTACATATTAGGAGCATACTGCACGTGAATGATTTGGTTGCAGCCCACTCATACGCATGTGTGTATGTATGTAGTCGTTTATATGCTGCCCAAATTTATTAGCATTTTTGCAGGTACAAACATAGTACAGTGGCACAGGACTCTGTACGTACTCATAAATACCGCGTGCCGGAAAAAATTTATTTAATTTAAAAAAGTGAATTTATTAACAAAATACTAAAGAACACAAATACTTATCCCGCGAGTCAGATATAAAAATAAATATTTTAAAATTATATGAAATATTGGAAAGAACTCACAGCGCACAAAAGTAAATGTATGTTTGTATATACGTACTTCAAAACTTACTTAAACTTAGTGCAAACATTTATTCCTTATTTGGTTTGTTTAGTATTTAGACGAGCCTCTCTTTATCTCTACTATTATCCTTAAATAATTTTTCCCAGAGATGGTAGATTGCCAGGTTTGGTCAATCTGGTATGTTGAAAAACAAAATTTCACGAGCAACTTCGGCTGCTACCAGGGATGATAGATTTCAAAATTTGCTTGATGGGTATGGTGAAAACAAATTTTTGGGGGATCTTTGGATTACATGTCACTTGAGATGTGTTTCACAAAATTTAGCTTGTGGTACTGATAAAAATCAACACAGCCAATGCTTGTTGGTTGTACCACAAGCTAAATTTTGTGAAACACATCCCAACTGACGTCAGCAGACCTGTCAAATTCGCTTAGAGCCGAATAATGGTCTGCTACGTAATATACCTTTAAAAATCTCTTCATCATACATTTCGCATGTATTCACACACTCGTCCAATTAGTCGGTGTTTAGATATAAAGGAAGTAATTTGAGTGGGTATTGTGTCGATATTTTTTTCCGAAAATTACTAACACAATCGTATCGTACACCAGCCGAATTCTGCATAATCATTTCACATGTATTCGCACCCTCGTCCAATTAGTCGCTGTGCAAATAGCAACGAAGCAATATAAACGGAGACTTTGTTGATTTTTTTCGTATACCACCAACACAATCTCAGTTCATCGGAAACAAACCGCTGTCATGACCCCGATGACGTCAGCCAATCAACTGATTTTTTTAACATTCGCTAAGAGCCACTAACGGTCTGATCTTGGCCACACCTCAATTTTTTTCACTATGGATTTTTATGGAAAATATAAGTTTTTTTAATTTTTTCAGCCATTTTTTGATTCAAATCATCTCAAAGTTTCTGCTATTTATTTCCATTATGAATGCATTCTATTACGTAGGCATTCTTATTAATCCTACAAATGCTCCTATATGATTGTGGTCCGGTGATTGGGGTGATGAATGTTTCTTTAACGTTACCTCTGGAGTTTTACAGCTGTATATTTACAGCTATTCTACGCGCTGCAACATCCACTGAAACAACAGCTTACCATATTTTCTGTTAAAATTTTTTTATAGTGAAAACAATTTAACAGTTTTTGAAAATTTGAACACAAGAAATAGTTAACATGGCGGATAAAAAGAAGAAATGAAACTACCGTCTACAAATTACTGTGTCATGGTTTAATCTAAACGTGAAACTATAATAATGGGACGATTTGTTGTTTATTTAAACAGATGTGGACGTTGCGCTTGTAAATATAAAGGTTACTTCAATTAGAAATAAACAGTTTGTATAGTTTCAACAACATTTTTAGTGGGAGTACGTATAGTTTCCTGTGCGACTGTATATAAGTACATAACATTTATTCTTTACTTGGATTTTGGTGTAATCTGAATATGAGCACACGTGTGTCAATTTCTTGGTGGTATTGCATGTGCGCTGAAATCAGAGTTTGTACAAAGTCGCTCTGATTTCAGTTTTGAATTGACACAATTATGGCGCACGTTTACTTGCGCACACAAGTTTCGCATAACATTTTTGCAATTACTGCTTTGGTGGGGGATTTTCACAATTTGGCAGTATAAGTGAGGTTTGTAATTAAATCATTTAATTATTAAATAATTGGAATTGATACGCGGTTAACAGAAAATGTATGCCAAGCAACCTCAATTACATACCCACTATACACCAGCAGCAATGCAACTTCAAATAGTATGTTTTATTGTACACAAATACAGAGGTGGCCAACAAGTTTGCAACCAAAAGGGGTAATTTACTCATGCCAATTTTTTCAACAGTTAACTTAAAGTTTATATATTTATTTTTGAAGTGAAACTTCCTTAGGTGTCGATGGACGAGCGAGAATGGAGAGTAAAATTTCAAGGCCATGCAACGTTTTGGGCATTTTCGTTCCGCGAGAGAGAGAGCTATACTTTATAGTTATATATTTTATGATGAGTTTTTGTTGTACAGTAACATAGTTGAAACTGTTCGGCGCCGCCGCGACTATTTCAGACTGTTCAGCAGAATGGCAACTAGAATGATGGCCGCTACGGCTGCGCCTATTAATGCATTTTGTTCTTGTAGTCGCTAGACTTTGGACGACATATGCATTTAGAGGAATAAAGTAAGTGCCCTGTGTGTGTGGTTATGTGTACGTGCATATGTGTATATTAATAAGCATTGTTTTGCTGGAAGTTCAGAATACAAATACATATATACGTACATAGACTAGGGCATCAAGTGTCATACGCACGTACAAATATGTACATGCATATGCAAAAGATAATTGTTTTAGCATTTGTTAGGCCGGAATTTGATCATTAGGATATTTACTCCCTAATTATTGCATGAAATATGATAAGGCGATGCTCGTGAGGTAGGTCATATTTAATAAAGATGCAATTGAACTTAGTTGTCCCATATAAATACGTTTCTTTGAAGTTTTGTTTTATATATTTTAAATTTCAAAGTTTTATACTATCTAGAAAATGCATACATATATTATTCCCTGTAGGTAGGTAGGTAGGTAAGATGGCAAGAGTACCCCAGTACACTACAAGTAGCACTTACGTGCCGTTTTGATAACATAATGTGGACCACTACCTGTGAAAGGATTAAGGGAGGAGATAAGACCGTCTACAGCCATCCAGTGCTGTTGATGTAGCGGAGGAGAGAAAAGGGATCTAGGCTGGAGAATTTCATCAAGTCATCCCCAAAGGGGACGCTGAGGAATCTCAAGCGCCTAGCCGCCAAAGCCGGATATCTACAGAGAAAGTGTTCCACAGTCTCTTTCTCTGTAGGATCCCCACAGCTTCTGCAATGGGGGTTGTACGGAATTCCAAGCTTCTCCACGTGAGTGCCGATCACCCTGTAGTAAAATGTAAATTGAAAAAAATTTAGGTCATGGTTGCTGCAGTGCGTATGCACATACTATAAGAATTGAAGATGCAATTGAACTAACTAACATACATACATAAGTATGTATATATTGAGCCAGACTTACACTTGTATGCTCTATGAATTCTCGTCTAAAATTATTTTTGTAAATTTTGCCTATTTGTATCCTCTGCAGATGTTGTGAATTTATTTAGATATATAATATATTCTTTCTCTCTCTCTCTCTCTCACTCATCCTCTTTCGGGTCTTTCCCTCTTTCTTTGTCTGCCTTGAAAGTTTCAGTTCTACACGCTACACGCACTTTTTTATGCAAGGTATTGTTCAAGCAATTAAAAAAAAACAATATTCATTCATCTAATGATAGTGAAAAGTCATTTAAATAAACCAAAATCAAATTAAGGCGATGCACCTGTTACAAATAAAACTCGTATACTCTAGACAAAATATAATTTTCCAATACTTTTTAATAACCTCAGCAAATTTTCTAATCATCGATGATATGTATAAGACTTTCAATAGAGGGTCTTTCAAAAGTGACGCCTAGATGACAGTAGTGAATAATTCCTAGATGGTACTATTTTATGAAATCTTTGACATTGGTCAAGTAGACAGATGTACAATTTTAATCCTGGATACAACGGGCTAAAATTATTATGAAAAATAAATTATAAAACAATACAAAATAGTCCACCTTTAAAAAAAAACATATCGCAAAATTCGTGATTTGTTTAGTGCAAATAATTGTTCCATGAGTCGAAAATTCAGATTAGTGAAAAAACTTCAAGATCCTGATACTGTCGAGGATAGAAAAAGGACTGGCAAACCAAAAAATTTACTTTCTGTTGAGAATATTGGTGCTGTAGCGCAAAGTGTTGCTGAACAACCTTCAACATCCGTACCTCGACGTTCTTACCAATTAGGTATTCATGAATCGACTGTTTGGCGGAATTTAACTCTAGACGTGGCCAAGGTGGGCATTTAAACCTTTTGAATAAAAATATTCAAACTTGTAAGAATTTAAATTTTTTCTTGTTTTATTTTGAAACAACATCTAGGCGTCTCTTTTGAAGGATCCTTTATAACTCATTGAAATTGTTCTCTACTTGCTTTCGAGTTAAGATCATACCATAAGATTTATTTAATTTTGTTCCAACTTTCGAACTACTTTACGAAACCAGACGAGAGTTTAAGGCCACTATCGTGTTGGCAGTTCTAAGCAAGCGACATTTCCCATTCAGCAAACGGTAGTATGACGTTACTTAAAATGTCCCTACAATTTTCGGCTGTCACAGTTTCAGTTACACGGTGAAATGAACCAATAACAATACCGAAGAAGCACCTCTACACGGCTATTACCACTATAACCACCTCCGTGTCAAAATGTGACAGCTGTACATTGTCATGGTGAAAAGAATTCCGATGTATGGCCAACATCAGACCGTTAACCGGCCCTCAGCGATTTTGAGGGATTCAGCTGATTTGTTGACGTAACCGGGGTTATTATTATGGTTTATTTATGAAAAACTGAGATTATGTTTGTGATATAGGAACAATTCAATACAGCCTACGTTTATGTTACTTCGCTGCCGTTTGAACAACGACTGATTGGTCGAGTATGTGAATACGTGGGGAATGAGCGGCCAGAACTCGGCTGCCGAGTCCCCGATGACGTGGCAGCCGAAGTTACACTCACAATTTTGCTTCAGATGGCCACATTTCATTCTTGCATCTGACCATAAAATTGCCTTTTATTGCTGCTGAGTCTTATTGAAATGCGAACGAGCAAATCTTAACCTTGCCTTTCTGTTTTTTGTAGACATAATTTTAGTACACATAGTTTTTTCATGCAACTGCAACGGTGTATGCGAAACTCCAAGGTTCTGCTTTTAATTAGACCGATGTCGAGTCGAATTTCGCTTTTATCTTCTCTTGAAACTGGATTCTGGTATTTGCAATGATATTCCGAATTTGCCGATCTTCTCTTTGGATTGTAGCACGACGCTTCCCTATTTTCTATGAACTGTATGCAGCAGAATAATTAATAAGACAGCAAAATATCGATTTACGAATGGAATATTTTAAGGATATTTCTTATTGCGAGAGCCAACTTCTAAAATTTATTTTTGAGTTTTCCTTTAAGTCGGACTGTATCCATTTCCACTTATTTTCAGCAAAAATTATTGCAACGGTCGCTGTTTACCGAAAATGTGTCTAGGCACGCGAAGAATTAACTGCAAACTTTAAATGAAATACAAAAGCATGAAACTCAAATCTCTAAGGGGAATGCATTTACTACTGGCTAAACTGGCATTAACAAAATAACAAGCTTTGGAGAGAGTACAGCAAATATTACATAGTTGCAAATGTTTTAAATACCTACATTTCGTTTTCTCTATAGTTAATATTACTTAGCTGTTGTTGTAGGTTAGCAGCGAAAATGTATTTGTGCATACTCGTAGTTAACAAACACGACAACTGAATCTACGGAAAAGAGAAAAACCCTGTGCACAAGCATTGTTTTAGCAAAGAAATTATAAATAAAAGAAACATTTGACATCAGCTGCAATCGTTTTGATTACATTTTTCGGGCGAACATATTTTTTAGGTCTGCGAACAGCCAGTAGTCGCCGGGAGCCAAATCTGGAAAATCTGGTGGTGGATGTAGGAGCAATTCGGAGTTAAATTCATTTGGTTTTACCATTACTCAGAATCTTCAACACGTTCTTGTTTTTGGTCAACAGTGAGTAAACGCCGACCCACTTTGAACAGAGCTTTCTCATAGTCAAATGTTCATGCAATATAAGGCCAGCATATTCTTTTAAGATCTTTACGATGTCATCTAACTCACTCAACTTAACTTTTCGATCATTCAATACGATTTTGTGGATTTTTTTATGTTTTCTGGTGTTACCGCCTCATTTGGCGCCCACTGCGTTGTACATCATCGGTGTCTCTACGACCACGTTTGAAGTCAGCAAACCATCGTTTTATTATTATTTCTGATGGAACGTAGTCGATAGAACATTTTTCAAGCCATTGCTTTGCTTGAACGGTATCTTTTCTCATCAAAAATCAGTGAGAAATTAAAACACAAAATTATTTTTGAAAATAACAAAAGTGGCGTCACTCTTAGCACAATAGCTCACGAATTAATGAATAGAGTATCATGAAACTTTAACAGCTGTCTTTTTAAGGTTAGTACTAACTGTTGAGTTCTGTTCATTTGATGAAAAATGCTTTCCACGCATGCATTTTTTTAGGTCTAGAATCAGATGGAAGTCGCTAGTGGCCAAATATGGTGAATTCGGTGGATGCTTCAACATTTTGAATTTTATTGAGCCATTCTCAAAATGTTCTTGTGATACGGTGCATTGTCCTGATAAAAATAATCTTTTTCTTTTGCAAACTGGGTCTTTTTTTTGCATCATTTGGTCCAAAAAGTTACAATAATATTCAGAATTTATTGTTTTACTCGTTTGGAAGTAATCCAGAAACAAAATCAATTACGCATCCCAAAAAACAGTTGCTAACACCTTCTTGACCGATTTCTTGGCACAAACTCATTTCGGAGCCGAAAAGCCAGGTTCACACCGATTCTTAGTATCCTGTTTTAATTTAGGATTATGGTGATAGACCCAAGTCTCATCCACATTATCCTTTCGAAAATGCCCTAAAAATGCTGAGAAAGTCGCCTTCGAATGTGTTATTGTTCTATTGATAGCGAACCCATTCTGCACACAGCTTTCTGAAACCCAATACTTCAGTCAAAATATTGCTTACACTGCCTGATGAGATGTCTAGGGATTCCACTAAATCTCTTTCAGTCTCCCAATTTTTTAAATTGAGCAACCCATCCCTCTACTGTGCTAATTTATTGCGAAGCATCATAATACACTTTCATTCGTTCATAAATTTCCTTCGCTTTTAAACTGTCCAAAAATAAAAATTCAATCACCGCAACATACTTAATTTTTTCCATTGTAGAAAATATTGTGACTCATCGATACTAACTGGCTTGTAATCACATAATGAATTGACAGATTGAAATGAAACATTCATATAAAAAGTGTGCCAAAAAAAAAAAAAAAAAAACAATGCCCTCTCTTAGCGAACCGCAAAACTTATTGAACAACTTCGTATACTTGCTATTCCCGGGTTGTTTTTTTCACTGAGGTTGCAAAAAATTATGGCAGCAATGCGCATAGATAATTCTCTATTACATTTGATAATAAGTAAAAAGAGGACAAGTCGTTTATGGACACACTCTATTTTGTGTAAAATAATTCCATAATTCATAATATTTAACAAAAAATTTATTAGAATTATGTTTACAGACCTGTTTTCTTTGCCGGCATCCATTTCATTTAGTTTTTATTTTGATGCTTCTCCCTACATTTGTAATAATAATTATCGATAACACAGAGAACACAGGGTTGTATGTCAAAAAGTATCGTTATTATCTATGATTATTTTATAATCTTAGATTTTGGGGGGAAATTTTGTATGGGAAATCTCGCTTTTTAATTACGGATTTTGAGTTAAGCGCGAAAAAGTAGATCATCTGCTTATAGCAATATTCATTTAAGGTTATTATTTCTTCTCCCATGTACTGCCACTTTTCTTCTTCTTTCTTCGATTATCGCCGATTTTCCAAGATTCACTTTTATATTCCATTTTTCGCTATACCTTTCTAAATGTTTGAACGTTTTTTGTAATATATGTATATACATCGTCAGAAAGAAGCACCATATCATCCGCATAAAGTAAAGTATTATATTGTAATTATCAATTAATAAACCACCCCCTAATTCTTCATGCAGTCCATTGAGGCATAAGGCGAAAAGCATATGAAAGAAGGTTGTCTTGTTTAATGACCAAATGATTGAATTAGATTTCTGATATATCATATTTTCTGAATAAAGTTAACAAATTTTGTCGATATTCTCATTTCGCGTAATTTGTAAATTAACAGTTTTTTTAGATACCTTGTCACAGACAGCTTTAAAGTCAACAAAAACGAAAAGAAACAATTTTCGAATTTCTACAATTGAGTTAAAATTCAAGGAAACTATGATACGTCAGTAGCTACTATATCCTCCATCTCACTATTAAATAATCCATAGGGGTTTCTAAGGTATGTGTGTATATGTACATATATATGCACTTCGAAAGTAAGGAATTTAGAGTTATTAGGTATTGGCATTAGCGAATTTAATATTTATGTACATATTTACAAAGCCGATGCCAACACCGTTAAAATTTAACTGAGTTTCCCATATTCATATACCCACAAAATACGGATCGCACAAAACAACACGCAGAAAAATTAAATTGAAAAATTGCAAAAAAAGCGCATACAAAACGGCCGCACAAACACACTTTTGACTGTAATCAGTTTAATTTTATACTAAGTTAGACTTTTTTAATTCTGCTTTTCCTATTTTTTTGTTTTTTTTGAAGTGAAAACTTCTTTAGAATCGTTGGGAGTGATTTGAGGAAAAGTGAAACGAAAAACGCGACCAACTTGGCTACGAAGCGTTATATTATATGTTGATATAAAAGTAGCGACGAACTAAATAAAAATAAATTTTATTTTTTCTTGTGATTCGAACCAAGGATTTTGGATCGGAAGCTCACATTGCTAGTCGCTCGGCTACCGCGCCATGCTGTCGTCGCTGGCCTAAAAGTTATTTAGTTACGAAGCATTATATTATATGTTGATATAAATAATTTTTGTGAGCGTGTAATTCTCAAAAGTTTTATTAGGTTTATTATTTAAAATGTATTGACTAGGTAGTTTGGTTATCAGCTTAACATCTGATAAATCCTCCATCGGAGGACAACAAATGTTAAACTGATTTTTGGAAATGGGCGGAGTGTTTTAGGGGCTTGCTCCTTCTCTGCCACGGGTTGACCCGGTATTGCAGTACCGGCGGGATTTCGGCTTTGAATAAATACAAGAAAAAATATACTAATACATTTAGCTTTGGTGTGAAGAGCCATAAATTTTTATATGAATACATGTAGACGAAAATGGAATTTTTTTTTTTGAAATTTGCATTGTAGGACTTTCTGATTATTTATTGAAAACAGTTTTTTTGGTTTAGATACTGAAAGTCAGTTTAAGTGAATCGGTATAAATATTTCGTACATTAATTTTTGAAGTGAAAACTTCTTTAGAATCGTTGGGAGTGATTTGGGAAAAAGTGAAACGAATTCCAACATATAAACGTAGCGACGAACTAAATAACTTTTAGGCCAGCACCGACAGTATGGCGCGATAGCCGAGCGGCTAGCATGTGATCTTCCGATCCAAAATTCTTGGTTCGAATCACAAGAAATAAAATTTTTTTTTTTTTTGAAATTTGCATTGTAGGAGATTTCTGATTATTTATTGAAAACAGTTTTTTGGCTTTTCTATTTTTGGTTTAGATACTGAAAGTCAGTTTAAGTGAATCGGTATAAATATTTCGTACATTAATTTTTTTTTTGTGAGCGTGTAGTTCTCAAAGGTTTATTAGGTTTATTATTTAAAATGTATTGACTAGGTGTGTGGTTATCAGCTTAACATCTGATAGATCCTCCATCGGAGGACAACAAATGTTAAACTAATTTTTGGAAATGCGCGGAGTGTTTTAGGGGCTTGCTCTCCACCTCTGCCACGGGTTGGCCCGGTATTGCAGTACCGCCGGGATTTCAGCCTTGAATAAATACAAGAAAAAATATACTAATACATTTAGCTTTGGTGGGAAGAGACATAAATTTTTATATGAATACAAGTAGACGAAAATGGAAGAAATTTGTAAGTCTGTTTCTTCGGTCCGTTTGGGTATTTTTTTTGACAACATCGAAACCAAAGCATTTGTATCATATTTTATCTGTCATAAGCCACTCGTATCATTTGTTGAAATTGAAAACATTGAGGATGAATAATGATAAAATGAAGAAAATAAAATATGAACTTTATAGCAATATTATAATGAACCTATAATTATCCCGCTCCTAATGCTGCTTTCGTCTTATTCTCTCTCAGTTTGTTTTACGAAAGGTTTCACTTCTATCAAGTCTAACCGTTAGACTGGTATTTTTTTTTTTTTTTTGTTTTCTGTGGTTTGTGTGAGTTTTCCAGAATTGTGATATATTTGCTAAGTTAATTAAATTTGCTGTCACTCTTCATTTCTGTATACAAATATGCCTGCACTGTAACTGTTTTCCATCGCTCCCTTTGCTTTGCATTCACATTCGTCATAGAATGTAAACTTTGCATTTTTAAACAGCTATTTAGCATTTCGAAGCTGTTATCGAAGTAAATTTGCTGTGAAAGTTGCTGAAAAACATTTACCGATCCAATTTTAATTATTTAAAGCAGCATGAACCAGCTGGCAGCAACACTTCCACAGCCACAGTTCATTCCACAGCCCAGAGGGGCCCACTTATCAGCCTTACGTGTGGAAAAAGTTAGTCATAATTGGATGTTTTTTAGCTGATATGGCTTACATACACGCAGGAGTATGTGTGCATGTATTTACTTACCCTGCAAAAAATGCGACTTGCCCAGATATGCTCGGAGCACGCGACTAGTTCCATTTTTGTACTCTTGATATTGAATGAAGTGTCCCCTTTTATTTGAGCATATCCTATGAAGGGATTAATTGTGTCCTAAGGGTATGAAGTGGGACTAGTAGTTGTATACATTTATATACATATTGGCACGGATTAGCCGGTAGATCCCACTTCAAGTCCGAACTACAAATCTTGGCACAGGCAAATAAATATGTTTTTATTTTTTTCCGTTCTAAATGCGGTATAACATTTAATGCAATATTTAGTTTGGTTTCTAATTCAAATATTGCAAAGGTAAATTTATATTTGCCTTGCAAAATTCAAATGCCCGAGAAAGGACTCAAACCAGCGCCTTCAGAATCCCAAGCTGTAGCCTGCACATTCTGTCATTGCTGTCAAATAGGAATGGAGGTGTTATTCACATTTTCTTTTTAGCCTTGTTACTTTCAAACTTCGAAGAAGTGATACGAAATTGTCGAATTAATACCCAATTGAACCTCATGTAAACTAGTCCCTGAATACTTTTTTAGAGATTAGCGCCACAACTCCTTGCAAGGTACAAGTGCCAAACCGCGCGGATTTACACTTCCTTACTGCGTATTAAAACCACAAAGAACTGATATTATTGAGCTGAATGCTACAAACGTAAGTACGCACATACAAAGGTACGAGTAAGAAATATGTAAATATGATATGATATGTATGTGCCACATGCTGGTGGCAACATGCAAATTCACATGTCGTAACAATTTTATTTGAAAGATGGAACCTGTTGCCATGTCAGCCAAAAAAATTCCTAACCAACATGAATAGGTAGCCAATATTCGTATGTACGTACGTACACATATTTTCGTGGAAACACTCTGACTGTGCCTACGGTGCGTTTTCTGCATTTTCTTGCGAAAAGAAAAAAATCGCAGTTCTGCCACTCGTCTTCATTCGAATTGATTCACTTTCAAGCACAAAAAACAGCTTTGATGCAGACTTTATGTTTTTTCCCTCTCCGCAGCAAATGTTACACAGCTGCAACGGAGCTCACACTGATCAAAACCAAACTTACATGGAAACACATGCCCAATCGCAAAAACATAAACCCACCTTATGTATGTACATATGCACATATACATACATATGTATACTACTTGGCATGTAGCCAGTCAAGCGGCCTTAACGAGATCAGCGTGTACCCACTGGTCTCGGGCACAAAGAAGAAAAGTAGTCAGGAGAAGAAGAAAAACCAGAACTCGCGCAGCAACCTGCAAGTCTGGCTGGGCGACAAGTGCCGCTCGGTTTGCTCTATGATGCGAGGGCCAAAGAGGTGCTGTTGCAAAAGAAGCTTTGTTTAGGTGCCAGCGTCAATTAAAACAAAACAAAAATGAAAACAAACAAAGCCGATATGCGCATGCGTACCATGAGATTGCCGCTAATGAAAGGCTCTCAATGGGAAAGAGCAGAAAAAAAGCAATTTAAGTGTGCAAAAGTGAGAAGTGCAAGAAAAATTAAAAAAGTGCACAAAAAGTACGAAGCTGTGTAAAATAAAAAGTGAATAACTGTAAATCGTAAAAAGTAGCACAACACAGAAATGGTCATAAAATGTGAGCCGATTGGTGGCAGGAAGGGTAGTGAGTCAACTGCATATACGTATATTGTCATAAGCATGCATGCAAAACTATTATTGAAAGTCAGTAGACAACCATCGATAAGGCATTAAAATCTAATTTATGTGTTGTTGCATAGAAATGGAAGTTGGGCAACAAACTTTACTAACCAAATTACGAGTTTAATGCGCAAAGCTGCAAAAAGTTTGTTTTTTGCTTTCTAGAACTTTTGTTTTTTCGCTAAATTTTTGATTTTTAATAGAAATGTCGCGCTTTAGAGGTACAATAAGCAGTTAATTCACAAATACTCGTCCCTATCGTGAATATTATGTGTGTAAATATTCCCATATATTACAATGCAACACAGGAATAAATTTTTCCACTTTTATGTGCCGATTATGTTAGTATTGCTCCATAACTTCGTACTTACGGGACCATTTTTAGTTTACCGCTAAACCCTACTCATTAAAGCGAAGTTTATCACAATTTTTTTTTCCTTGTTCACTCCTCTCGGGAGCATAGGGCCTCGACAAGATTTGTCTTGCGTTGGTTTCGTGAATCTATTTGATTTCTGACAGGGTAGGTGATTAGCCTGCTGTTATCAGTCCTAAGTAGTGCGAATGCCCACCTGTCGTTGCTTAGGAACAACGCCTTCTTACTGCGCCATCTGTGTGTCAAATTTTTCTGGCAGAAGGATCGCACGGATTGTTGAGGACTTCACTAAATTTTGTGTGTCTGCTATTATCGCGATTGCCCGCTGCCTCTTGCTGGCGCCACTGATGAATTGTGTGTTTTTCTTTGTTTTTGCTTGCTGCAATGCAAATAATGCACTGACCATTGTGCGGGAGTAAGGATGGGAAGGATAAGTTTTTGGGGTTGAGGAATGAGATTTTTGTTTGATTTCTTTGTTTATTTTTTTTTTGTTTTAGAAAGAGGGAAAGTAGGTAAATTTGGAAAAGTGCGAGGACCGTGCTTTACGTGGGATTCGAACCCACAACCTTTGGGATGGCAGGCTAGTGCATTTACGCTAGACTACCGAGGCCGCCATATCATACAATTACTTTTCCTTTAACTTGCCCTTCTTTATGAATAATGGACACGAAAAATATTAGTGAGGCGAAAATCATTGTAACATAAAATTTGTACAAGCCTTCAAAACAATTTTTTATTTTATACTCTTCTTTATTAAATGTACTATGTTAAACAGGAAACGCATGTAAATTCTCTTTGTTATAAACAAAATGGCGCTATTTAGATTTGACTCCTCTCATTAGGCGATGAACATTAATTTTTGTTCCGGTATCTTCCGCTCTCTGCTATTTCATTTTAAACTGCGGCTCGTTTTTAACTAATTTTTTTTTTAGCAATTTTCTTTCAACAATTGCCAAAAATGTTTTTCTCCCAATGGGTAGCAAATGTGCACAGTTTATTTAAACAATATTTACCGCGTGGTTTTCACACTTGTTCATGGCAAGATGACTATAACGACTCGATGCTAAATATGGCCGGAACATAATTGAGTCTGTAGATTGTTTTATGAATGGCAGTAAACATTTTTACAAACACTCCTCATATGAATTTCTTAATTTGTAGTGCCCGTGGTAATGAGCGATTTACGCTTCATACCACACTGGCAGATAGCTAGCCAAACAAAATATTTTTTAGGGAACTTGTTCAACATTTTTAGCAAAAAGGCATCTAGGACTCTCCTCCCTTCATTGCAGCATACAACTCAGCGCAATGAATGAAAAACACTTTTTTTGTGAATTTTTTACAGAAATATGGCTAAAGATACTTTAATAAAATCAGTTACATGTTATTGTACATCTTTTCAATAAGTTTTTAAAAAAAAATTAATAATAAAATATTGACAAATAAGCCCATGACAGAGTTTTTTTGGAGATATGTTTTTCGAGAGGTGCTCTGCGGTGCCAATCGGCATTCGTCGTAGAATCATCTGAAACTAAAAAAGTCGAATTTTTCAGTTAAAGTATGACGTAATGCTCCCCCCTACATTAATAAAATTTTTTTTTTTTTCATTTTTGTAGTTTTGGTGGCAAAAAAACGTAAAACGAGCATTTTTGGCGAAAAATTTCGCCATATTTGTAAGTGAAAAACAACCTTAAAAAGCAAAAAATAAAAAAAACAGTGTAGGGGGGAGGTATTTTTGATTTAGAAAACGTGTGCCAAATTTGAAAAGAATCGGTTGAATAGTTTCGGAGTTGTGATTGGCACCGACTTTTAAGAAGTCGTTTCAGGAAAAACGCGTTTGAAAAAATGACTCTGAGAAATTATCGATGCTCCGCATTCGAGGTAGAGTGCCTACAAAGGCTATAACTTTGAGAGTTCTGCTCCGATCCACTTAAAATTTTGACACAACATTCTTGAAATGATTTACTATAAGATGAGTGAAGAAAAAAAATTTCGATTTTGTGACCCTACCCCCCCCTTAAAGTCTGGTTTAGCGTATGTTTAATCGTTTAACTACACGGCTATATTTATTGATGCCTTGATTTTAATTTTCACGCACGTGCTTTAGCACATCGTTTGGGTCCTACAATGTGTTTATATGATCGTAAACCTTTACTTTTGCGCACTTCTTTGGCTTGCGGCTGCGACACAAACTCTTTCTTTTCTTCGACTTTCAGGCCTTTGTTCAACGGGCAAGGTTTCATTAAACTTTTTTAACAAATAAGTTACCGAACTTTTCGTACTATTTAAAGTTTTTGCTATGCCATTGTGCGACAAATTACTGTTTTCTTACTTTTTGCGCAATTTTCTTCGCAAGTTCCAGATGTGTAGGTACTATTTTTTTATTAAAGTTTGTTTTACGCAAATGACGAATGAACACAATCGGCTAGTTTTTGGGAGTCCATTTTTTACTATACTTTTTATTATATTTAATAAGGCTCTGTTAATACAGAAACGTCGGATGGAGACCGCGAATTTACACTTTTAAAATATAGGTGACTTACCGAATTTCTTAACATCAACTGCCATTTCGTAGTTTGACAACTCAGTTTTCATTTCCCCCCACCAATTGCATGCGCGACTACAACGATCTGATTTACTTGAAGACATTTTGAAAATTAAAAACTTAGACAGGAAGTTGCCCACGTAAGAAAACTGGACAAAGTCAAAACAGAAATGTGACAGATGATGCAGACATCTCGAAGGTCGTGGCTTGTAAATATAACTGGTCATTGGTTATTTGGCAGGCGTTCCTTAAGATTAGGAGTTTCCTCCCATGAATATTGTAGACGTTGTAGAGATGAGGCAGAGGAAGAAACATTTGAGCACTTCCTTTGCAATTGTCCAGCCTTAGCTAAAATCAGAGCAGGTTTTCTAGGTAGATACTTTTTGAATTCTCTTACGAAACTGTCCGACGTGGAGATTAGGCCAATCCTGCGCTTCACGAAGAAAAATAAATGAGGTTCCCGTGTCGCGCAGTGGTATCACAACGGACATGTAAGGTCTAAGTGAGTATAGTCGTCGTATAGACCGACTACCACCATAACCTGACCTAAGATTTCCATCACTCAAAATAATTTTTATTTTTTTGCATAGTAAAAAAATATTCAAAAACAAAAGTGGATGATTAATTTTGTGCCACCCAATTTATTGATTACATGAAAAAATAATTTGCAAGAAATGGACCCGCTAGGTCAGTTACCTTTTATACACATACACATATACATACATACATACACACATATGTATATGTAATATATAAAAAGAAAAAGCGAGGACACAAAACAGTAAAAACTGCCGCCGTTGAGCCCTAGTTTTTATGAAATTTTCTATACTATTTAATATAATGTAACAGAAGAAAATTTGCAAAAGTTACAGTAGAGAAGGGGCAAGGAGAAGCAGTTTTAAAAATAGCTTATTTTTCTTCTGTAAGAAAAGCAACGCACTTTTTACTCTGATTTTGCTGAAGCTTTCCGGTATAAGAAAAAAACATGCCGCTTATTTGCAGGGGGAGTGTCTTAATTTTGGGGTGTCTTCGATAATGAAGGGTATTCATTCGCACCCATTAACCAACTTCTAATTTCGATGAAATTATGATTGTTTGGGCTATTAATACAATAGGAAGCATGCCTTTAGTGAGCGTCGTTTAAAGAGATAGCGCATAACGCTGAATTTGAACGTGCTCCAGTTTCAATTGTTTCGTGTTTTCAGTTTCAATCAAACCTATGCAGATTCGAAGCTAATTTTCTTCGCTAGTCCACAAATATTATTTCGGATATGTAAGAGGCAACGGTATTGGAGGAGGAGTGGTAGGTAGCTTACATACAAAAATACTGTTCATCTCTTGAACTGCTTATGCTAAGATACTAGTAATTTATACGGTTACATATTTCATCACTACCCTACAAAAAACAAAATGTAGTAGGTATTGGAAGAGGACGCTAACTAAAATTTAAAATACTGTTTAATTCAGGAAATGCTCATGCTGAGGTACTATAATTTGTTATATGTACGTAAATACCGAAAAATGGAAGGTATCGGCAAACAAAATATGGCATGTGGTTGTAAATGTTTATAATGTTAGTTTTTCAAAAATAAGTTCGTCCGTTAACAAAATTAGCCACAACCAGCCAGCAGTACAAGCAGTACAGCCAGAGCGTAAGCCAGAATCTTTCGATTGAGAGTACCGCGCGCCATAGAAGGGCGTAGAAAGCACTGAAACAATCGAATATCAAGCTTTTTGCTTGAAACTCGGTCTAAAGTGAATTCTTCAAGTGCAGACTACAGGACACATTTAGCACAGTAAGCTGGTGGATCAGATTAACAAGGCGAGATAATTTTTTCTCCAACTATAAAAGATCCTTTGGGCGAGTAAAGTGGGGGCTGATACGGCAATGGCAAATTGTGGTGATTTTAATTGTTAAGTTGCTCGCATTCTCGTGGTTTGATTGTCTGTGTGTATGTTCATGTGTAAACTGAATCATAAAAATTATAACAAGAACAGATTTTGTTTGTTTGTAAAAGATAAAAATAGTTGTATAATGCATTGTATATAAAGATAGTTGTATAATGCTGACAGATCAATTGTTTTGGTGATAAATAATTCTTGCAACCAATTAAATGCGCAATTTTTTTTAATGATAGTGAGCGTCGTTTGTGGTAATTATATCACAATTTTTTTTTGTTAACGAAAGAGCCTAATGTCCCATTCCATTGGAATGTGCCAAAACATTTATACATCAATTTAATAAATACTTATAAAAATCTATTCCCTACGGTTTAAAATAAGTTAGAAACAAAATATTAAGCCCGTTAGATGAATCTAATTCCAGTTATTCAAATCCTGAACACTGTGTCATACTACAAAGAAAAGGGCGATTTTTTTTTATATCAAAGAAAAAGCTTAGTAACAAAAAATTTCCAAAACTCAACGCTATTGTGCAATCACTTGAACCTTCCACTTTGTTGGACTAAAATTCAATGGATTGTAAAATTGCATACCCTCAAAAATTCTCAAAATTCTGGTTAAAAAGTTGAAAGTTTTGATGAAATTTTGAAAAAATTTTGTACATAGTTTGAAACTTTGCCTAACATAGTTTTTGTTGCAATATATATTTAGGGGTGCGCTTATAATTTAGCACCCGAGTGTAAATGAGGAAAAATCGTAAGTGGAAATCAACAGTGGGTTGGTCAAGTAAAAATAGTATTACGTAATTCATGGCGATTTACATATCAGCACCGAAATATAATTTAAGAATGATCTCGCTCGCATACAGTTGAAAAAGAAGCAGTAAAGTACATATTTTTGTAAAAACAAATATTGAAAAATACATAGTTATTAAAGACTGAAGCTCAACTTTTCAATTTAATGCAAAAACAACAAGGGCAATGCATTTTATTCTTACTTTTGGTTCCTAGAATGTCAAGATCTATAAACAAAGATTGCTCGATTAGAGTAGGTAGGTACGTAGGGTGGTTGTCATAAAGACACACTTAGACTTTTCGCAGGTCCATTGTGGTACCACTGGAGCTTATCCTTACCCTACGTGTTCCTTTTCAAACCATCCGGTAGTTTTAACAAACGAGCAGAACTTCGTTAGTTTTAGATGGGCTATGTCCGCTACATCGGTTAAAAATGCTGTATCAAGAGTGCGCAGCCTTCTCATAGCTAAGCTTTCACACTCATATAAAAGGTGTCTGACTGTTTCCTCTTCTTCTGTATTAAGACAGCTTCTACAGAAATCGAAGTACGGGAGTCCTAACCTTCTAGCGTGGCTGCCTATTAAGCAATTACCATCATTTTTCTTATAGCTTCTCTGTTAAACCTTAGCAAGATCTTCGATCGACCGCTGTTCCAGTTCGGCCATGTCTGTCTGCTTAGTTCGCATGTTGTGAGGTTTTGCCAGCTTGTATTTACCTTTTTGATGGTTTCCCTGGCTATAAGTAATTTACAAGTGGCTATAGGCATGGGTATCAGCGCCTTATCCGGTTTGAGATCGAGCGTTGTACCGGTTCGCGCAAGCTCATCCGCCTTGCAGTTTCCTGCTATATTCCTGTGGCCTGGCACCCAGATAAGGTGCGCTTTGTAGCACTTAGATACGTCATTTAGTAGTTTAAAACATTCTAGAATTGTTTTTGACGAGTGCGTTTTAGATTCAAGCGCTTTTATTGCCGCTTGACTGTCCAAATAAATGAAGACTTCATTTGTGGATAATACTCTCGTTTTAATTACCGTAAGTCCCTCTTTTATGGCAGTGACTTCCACCTGAAATACACTGCAATGATCAGGTAGGCGAAATGATTGGCATACTCCGAGTTTATCGGAGTAAACCCCTCCACCTACTTTGTTGCCCAGTTTTGAGCCATTTGTGTAGATGTTTAAATCATTTTTCTTAACAATAAGCCCGTTATCCCATTCCTCTTTGGAAGGAATTACTGTGACAAAGGATTTATTTAAGTTGATGTCCTTGGTCTTACAGAAATCCGTTGTGTGAGGAATGCAGGGGGATTTTTCTAAAATTGAAGAGTGTCCTCTTTGGTTCGTTCTGAGTAGGTCAATTTCTCTTAGTCTGAGAGCTGCTTTGGCAGCTGTTTGCTTACCGAATTGCTCTATTGGTAAAAGGTTAAGCATAATATTTAGTGTATCTGTGGGTGTGGTCCCAAGGGCCCCGCAGATGCAAAACCTGGCCATTCTTTGTACATGTACCATGATTCTTTTAATGTCCATATAATTTATCTAAAGCCGGCAACCATACTAATATACCGTATGTTAGGATTGGTCTGACAATTGATGTGTAAAGCCAATAGATGGGGAGAGACCCCAACTTAGTCCTGTCAGCTGTTTACAAGAGTATAGTGCTATTGTCGCCTTTCTTACTCTATCTTCGACATTTGCCTTCCAACTTAGTTTCCTGTCTAGTATTAGGCCTAAGTAGCGGGCCTCATCACTAAATGACAGTGCCGTTACACCTAGAGTCGGGGGAGCTATATTTAGAGTTTCGCATTAAATAATCTTGTTTAAGAATGTACTTTGGTATAATGGCTATCATTTTTGATAAAGAAATACGACTCTTTGTACGATTGTTCGCAGCTAAACATTAAAACATCTCCACAGAGTAGTGACCTGAGCCCCATTCAATACCTCTAGGAGAATTGAAAATAAAAGAAAGGAGATATCTAAGCTTAAATTTTCAATTTTCAGCTTATTTTTATTAATTTTATAATATTTAACAAAGTTAGTTTCTAAAATAGTTCATTTGAAAAATTGATTAAGGTTTTCCTTACGAAAAAAGTTTACCGTTGACCTTTAATATCTCATTTTTTTCACTAGTTTTATCATGTCATATTCTATACTTGCTCACTGATGAAAATTAAAATCATTTTTTCTTTAGCCTTGTTCCTTTTCTCTTTAATGAAACATGCACACTTACCTACTCAGCTTAACTGCCGCCAAATATTTATTAATATCCACTTGTCGCCTACTTTCACTGCCACAGTAACACCACCGTTTTTTTGCTTTGCTCAAAAATTTTTTGTAACGTTGAAAATTCTCAATAACTTAGTGGTTACTAGAACTCTTTTACAATTAGGTAGTTATTTTGGCTTTCACTTCTACGGACCGCACTTACACTTCAATGCGAACATTTGTGTATTATTCTTGTGGCTTCTTTGTATTTAATCACAAGCGACCCTCTTTCAATTGCTTTTGTCATTCACGGTGTGGCATATAACACTTTTCATTTAGCAGATAAATAATGTTGTTTTTAGCAGTTTTCCGCGCTTTAACTTTTAATGTTAAATTCGCGTACACCAAATATAATATATAAGTTATATAAAAAATGATCGAGTGACACACGTTACTCGAAGCTAATCGTTTTAGAACAGGTGGCAATTGCCGTTATTGCGTTGCAGTAGTTAAAAGCAAAACCAAATGTCAACAATGAACGTATGAGACACTAAACGTATTTATCACTCAACAAAAATGCATAATTTTGTCACTGTACGTGTGCCATTTTCTATAATTTTCGCTGCATTAAACTTATATTTTGTTTTTGCAAAATGAGAAACAAAAGTAAAAAATTGTGGCAATTTTCTTTTTTACGCCTTTAGGCTACAGACTACACAGCAGCTTCCAGTGGCGATGCAAAACTAAAAACCACTCTTCAACCGAACAAGTGAACATACGTATGTATGTATGTATGAAAGCACTTACTTTGTATGCGTAAACAAACAAATATCGAAAGCGACACTAAGCACCAATAGCGAACCTTTCCGTCGAAAACTATAAAAAAAAAACTAATTAGCTTTTACTATGGCGAGTTTTCTGCGCTTCGACTTCTGCCTCCAACAAGCGACGACAACAAATTGAATTCTTTTCCTCTGAATGATAGTTTTGGAGTCATCTCCAGTTTATAGCGCGCTCCAAACCACCATTCCACTTTACGCTTTTGTATGTGTTGTACATAATACATACATACATAAATACATCATAGGCGCATATCTTTGGAGCTGTGACTATTCGGGGTTTGACAATGTTTCAATTCCGTTTTGCTGTTATTTATTTTAACTGCCCATGCAGCCACTTCTACAGTTTCAAGCAATTATTATTGTCACCTGGCTTTTGTTTTTGTATTTGCGGGCTTACGGCTGCATTTCCAATTGAGAAGTGATTACTCTTCCTCGGTCTCTCACGTATGTATGCTTGTGTCAGTGCGCATTCTGCGTTCCTACTTGTATCAATGCTGGCTGCTATTTTTTCTTTTCGAAGAGCTTTCGATTGGCGCTCTAAAGCCCGTTTCAAAATGTTTCGTATCGCATTTCGTTCCGCCTACTTATGCAGCTCCACCGTGCATTGAAGCGAACTACATGTATATTACCTACGTACGTACAGATGTACATATTTATTTCACTGGTCGGTAGCAGTTGCCTTGAAAGTTTATGCTTTTCACTTTGTTAGTTATTCGCTAGTTGAGCTTTCCTTATTTAGATAAGCTTTTAAAAGATTTAGTTTGGTTCACATAGCTAAGCTTTTTTATTGGCCAGGGCAAGAACTTCCGGCGGGAATTAAGTGATGTGTTATACAGAGATGTTATATGTAACCTGCTCTGTACTGTTCCTACTAAATCTCAAATAGCTCATCACCTGTTGGTTTTAGACCACAACTAGTTCGTCTTTCATCTTTTTTCAATGCAACAGTTGGTATATTTAGCAAGGCGATAATCTGTCAATTGTCAACCAGTAAGCCAACTAGTCCATAGTAGGCGAAAATGATTCCAGCACTAGAAAAATAAAATAGAATCCATCCCAATTCTGACGGCGCTGCTGGTATTGAGCAACGTCATCTTGAATAGCCGTATTAGTTTTGCGGGTATACCAAATTCTGCACCGCTTACATATATGAAGCAACTCCTTTTCGTACTGTTAAATGCAGCTTGAAAATAGACAAAAAGGTGTTGTGTCTCGATTCTCGTTTAATGTTTTTTTTCACACAATAGGCTCGCTAGAACCTTATAGGCGATATTTAGAGGAATAATCCCACGGTAATTGGCACAGATTGCAGGAACAGGATTGGGCAGAGCACACCTAAATTCCAATCGGTAGGCATGCATTCATCCGACTATATTTTACCTAGGTGGTGATGCATGCACCTTACCAGCTCCTCGCCGCCATGTTGCATCTAGCATCTTAAGTTGCGTTATCGCTGTTCTCCCCTCGTCATGGTCGGGCAGCGGAACCACAGTTCCGTCGTCAACGCTGCTGTCTGTATTTAACAGGTTTGAGAAGTGTTCCCTCCACCATTCAAGCACGCTCTGTATATCAATCACCAGACCGCCGTCTTTGTTTTTACAGAAAATCGCCCCGGTCTTCAAACCTTCTGTAAGCCGCCGAACTTTGTGCAAGGTGCAATACTCTGTTTTCCTTGTCCCATCCATCCCATCCCTAGAATGGCAGTGATATCAGCTTTTGCTCTTACGATGGCATCAACCAGCCGTGCAGAGGCACCTTCCTCATTGAGGCGCCGGACACTCCAGATGCATGCCGCAAAATCATAAGCCTTAGTGCATTAGCAGGGGTTGGTTTTTCACTGGAGAAAGATTTTTTACGTGGCGGGTCCCAAACCCTGCGCTCAACCAAAAATTCTGGGTGGCTTCGCCTTCTCATATTGACAAAACAAAATTTTCCAATTTAGGTTTTGTTAGGCTTAGACAAGTAGAAAAAAATTGCATACTCCGAATTTTGAAGGGGTCCTGAAAATGTGGACTCAGGGGTTAAAAACCAATTCTCCATATTTTGAGGCATATACTTAATATCATATATTATATTATATTATATATTTATACCTGTACCTATATACTTATTAATTCAATGAAAACTTTACATATAGCATTCAGCATTAAGGATGCTCCGCATGCAGGTAAAATAAATAGAAACTTTTGTACTTTTTAATTTTTTAATATTTTTTTTAATATTACATAAGTATGTGAATAAACTAATTTCAATTCTATTTTCAACGAGTTTCAACTCCTAGTTTAAGATTCACTGAGGTCATCGAAGACATGGACCATTTATTTCACCATAGAAAATGTACCATACGGAACATATTTTGCAAAAAACAAAAACTTGGGAAGCCGATAGAGTACATATATGTATGTTGTCTATACCAAAAAAATTTAATAATAACTAAAAAATTTAATTAATAACTAAAACTAAAAATAATGAGGCTCGAAATCCATGTTCGAGCTATTCTGCCATGAACTTTTTTTATTCAAAGTACTTCAGTCGCCGAAACAAAATAGAGAAAACATTTGACCAGCCATAATTTTGTATCTTTAGTATGTCTATTGGCCGACTCTTCGACCTACAAAATCTTTTGTGTTCTGCGTGACCCGCCCTAATGAAAATATATAACTTCCAAGACTTGTTGCAGAAATTTCATATTGACGACAAATATGTAAGTGTCAGAAAAAATGAATTATGTCGCATTTATTTAACTGAATGACAAACGTGTTCGAAAAAATATAATTTATCTCTTCGCTTTTAATTGAAGACTACAGAACTATAGAAAATATAGCCGAAAAGTGTTAAGAAAAGCGAATTTGGCATACAAATGTTACCGATCGCCCAAAATGATTGCTTTCTCAATATGAGCCAAGATTATCTGATTTGCACGACAATACATAAAGCGCGGCAACTGGGCTTTTTCACTGGCGAGACATTTGTACGCATCACACTGGACAAAGCGCATAGAACGACCAAGTCTTATGCGCGCTCTGAAAATCCATACTACAACGAGGTAAGACATCTATATCTCAACTGATTAACAAGCAACTTGAATTAAAGTTGAATGTCCCCGTGCTGCTATTTAGTATTTCGTCTTTGAGCTACGTTGCACTCTAACTGAACTGTTGCGTTTAACGGTCTTGTATGAGGTGCGAAAACGCAATGCATGCAAAAAAACCTTGACCCATGGCGAACTGCTCATTGATCTTCAGAGCGTTTGGAATCAACCGAATCGTTGTTACTTCAAAAAATGGGGTCGTCTTGAGGCCTCTATAGCGGACATGTCCAATATCACGCCAGGCGTATGCAAAGGTTATCTACAGATTGATTTGGCAATTGTCTCACAGAACTCGGATCCCAACACTGTGCTTAGACCACACGAAGACGCAATGCTGGAGCTGAATAAATGGCAGATAAATCAGGACTATGATAATATCGAGAGGTATTTCTTATGTGCAAACCATAAATGACAAATATCTTTACCTATGCCATTTTTCCAGAAATATGCTACAAAATGCGGACAACATGATGCAGTGCAATATCCGTTATAATGTCACGCTCTATAAAGCAGTGCTGACCAAGAAGAGCGACTATCTCATACAAGTATCCTTTGCTGGCAACCATGTACTTGTGACACCGTCCAATTCACCAACGACCTTTCATTTCTAAAGTTTAGATTCCATCCTTTCAAGGGCAAGACAAATGTTTGCAAAGCCACAGCTCAACCGGTGTGGAATCATTCGGTGTGCTTCTCATGGACATTCCCATCACTATCGCAGACCTTTGTTGTACAGATTTTATCACATGAGCACCTACAATGGAAGACTGTCGCAGACTATGAGATCCATTTCGATGAGATTGCATTTAAAGGTTTCTGGTTCAAAAAAGATAAATCTTTTATTAATATTTAGAGCAAAGGCAAAATAAACTAATTTCATTATGCTACAGATAAACCGGCTTTGGGCCCTACATACGTGCATTTCTACGATATGTCCAATCCACTGCAATACCTTGGACGACTTTTAGTGGAGGTCAGCTCGGAGTGTCTACCCACTGGTCCAGCGCGTGATCTCTTAACAAAGCCCGTTGCACCGTTAGAAGAGAAACGTTGGTGGCAGGAAGAGACATTCCTAGTGGAGTTTCTACCACTGCAAGGCGACTTTATGCATGGAAATTTTAGTAACTGCCGAATATCTATGAGGCTCGCAGGTACTACAAAAGGTTTTACTTTTGACATTCCAGTTCGATAAATGCGGCAAGCGATAAAAAATCGGTTACCAAATTTGAAACCACAAGCTACCGATGACCTAAGAAATTGTGGGGTTATGCCCCAAGCCTTAATTATATTATACAGGGTGACATAATTATATTAAATACGATTGATTTATGCTCGCCGTGTCAGAAAGTGGCTTGCTCGTTGTAGTCTGGAATAGTATAGCAGAATTATTTGTCTTAGCGCAGTAAATGCAGACATATTTTTAAATCATATCGGATAGTTCCTGTTCTTAACATTCTGCGCCATTTCAATACATTTAAGCTTACATTGATAGTTATTTTATCAGCATCATAAACCTCTTCCTGGCTACACTTGAATCTGGGCTGGTCCGTTAGCCATGACACCAATAATTATTATTGTAACAGCTAAAATAGTAGAGATAAATCCGGATTTGCGCGATAGCGAAGCATCTTACTTATTCAATATTTCCTCGCCCAACTAATACAAAAATATCGGTCCATAAAATCTTGGCACACGTAGCACTTAAGGTGAATTTGGTGACCAATCGGAGAGTACGTAACCTCAACATCTGTATGAAACTGTAAAAAATTTTTTGGGCCTAATTAAACCAAAAAACATTCTAAAAATTCACAACACTTATAGACTAAAATACGAAGAAAAAATGCAAAAGTTCACGAAGTAGACATATGGTATATCTTTTCTCTTACAGCAAGTACCTCTTTTATGACTATTACATTGCTGAGATCCTTCATGAAGTTCAATATCTTGCACAGGCATTCAAAATAGGCCTTTATAGTAGACTTCACTTCTTCACTATCAATATTTTCCCCCTTTCTTTCCATTTTTTTCAATATACCTATAAACCTTTGCTGAAGGAAATCTCTACAATCTAACTACTAATCAGGACTATAAGCATTGCAGTTATGTTTCAAAGCTAGAGTTGTGTAGTGCAGCTCTGGTTATGTGACTGTTTTGCACCGGCACAGTATATGTATTTTCCTATAAGCGAAGTATCTTGTCGTGACAGCCGTTTCTTTAAAACCAATTAATAATATATCTTCTATATCCCAGAAAACAGTAGCCCCAATCTTTCCAGCCAATTGTCGCCCCAGAGCTTCTTCGGCGGTGCTGAAGCTTTTGCATGCTAATACATAGACCCTTTCTTCTACTCAGCTTCACGGAGTTTTTTTTTATTAGTATTTTCATTGCAACTAGTATAACATTACATATACCGATGTATATACTAACGAGCAATTTTTGTGGAGTTTTGTTGCAACAAATAATTTATGTTAATCCTCAGCAAAATACAAATAGTTTAAATCTAGAGGTTTTTTACGTTTGAGCCTTCGTTTCCATTTTGTAGTATTATCGTTAAGAATTAAGGCCTCATTGTTCACATGCTTGCTTAGTCGCTCTGCGTGCGACTTTGCAAATTTCTTTATGGTTGCCGTAACTGAATCAATATTGAGATCACGTTCTAGATCTTGGGCCTAATATACCATGGAGCACAAACTGCATGCTTCACAGAGGTGAGCTCAGGTTTTGTCTCCTAAACGAATCCAGTTATACAGATTTAAAAACTCGCATGAACACTCGGCACACTATTGTGTCTGAAGTGAAGTGTGGGAATGTACTCATCATACGCTGGTCTTAGCCTGGTCATATCCAGATAATCAGGAAAGATATTAGCAATGCTTGTAGATGCTACTCTAACTATTTCCACTCATGGTTTTTCTTTCAAATGTGCATCTATCGCAACAATTTATTTGTCCTTTGAGAACTTCGTATCAATCGGCTGGAATGAGCTCTGATAGTTTTCAATTTACTCTCTATTTTTCTTGTGCATACTATGATACATATAATTATTATGCCAGGGCAAACATCTCTAGCAAATCGATGGCATTTCTTAATCACATCACTAGACGATCTTTTCTTCCCGACTGATTTGTTCATTCGGCGAGACCTCAAAAGTTATTGAACCGATTTAAATGTATTGAACCGATTTCGAGTTCTAATAACTGAAAATTAAAATTTACTTACTTTTACTAATCACTTTATTCCGTGAACTTCTTTATCTATATTCGCCCCTCAGCTTTCTTAATATAAACTAAAGATAAACACAATTTCAGTTAGCGCTTCAGTCGGCTGTAGCTCGGCATAGATCTGGAGTAACTACTCACATGACGATCCGATTCGAGGATTTATATAAGGTTGTCAAAAAAGTCTTGCGGTATTTCCGCAAGCTTGTCTTTGCAAGCGCGTAGTTCTAGTTGTATTCGTCGCATCGGTTCACGCTAGAGCTTTTTGAAAAGCTCTTTTCACGTGCTAACACGTGTTTGATTAATTGTTGTTTGCTTTTAGTCGTTCGTGAGTTATAGCGTCGCAAACATGGAGCAAAATAAAGAGAAAATACGGCATATTTTACAGTACTACTACGATAAAGGTAATTCATCTCATGCTGCCAATAAAATTTGTGCAGTTTATGGACCCGATACAGTTTCCATTTCCACCGCACAACGATGGTTTCAACGTTTTCGTTCTGGTGCAGAGGTGATCGAAGATGCGCCACGGTCCGGAAGGTCTGTCGTCGAAAATTGCGATAAAATCGCTGAATTGATCGAAAGAGACCGGCATAGTAGCAGCCGTAGCATCGGCCAAGAGCTGGGCATGAGTCATCAAACCGTTATAAACCATTTGAAGAAGCTTGGATTCAAAAAGAAGCTCGATGTATGGGTGCCACACGACTTGACGCAAAAAAACATTTTTGCCCGTATGGATGCATGCGAATCGCTTCTGAATCGCAACAAAATCGACCCGTTTTTGAAGCGGATGGTGACTGGCGATGAAAAGTGGGTCACTTACGACAACGTGAAGCGCAAACGGTCGTGGTCGAAAAGCGGTGAAGCTACCCAGATGGTGGCCAAGCCTGGATTGACGGCCAGGAAGGGTCTTCTGTGTGTTTGGTGGGATTGGCAGGGAATCATCCACTATGAGCTGCTCCCCTATGGCCAAACGCTCAATTCGGACCTGTACTGCCAACAACTGGACCGCTTGAATGCAGCACTCATTCAGAAGAGGCCATCTTTGATCAACAGAGGCCGAATTGTCTTCCATCAGGACAACGCCAGGCCACACACATCTTTGGTGACGCGCCAGAAGCTCCGAGAGCTCGGATGGGAGGTTCTTTTGCATCCACCGTATAGTCCGGATCTCGCCCCAAGTGATTACCACCTATTTCTGTCCATGGCGAACGAGCTTGGTAGTCGGAAGTTGTCCACAAGAGAGTCCTGTGAAAATTGGCTCTCCGAGTTTTTTGACAATAGGGAAGCGAGCTTCTATAAGAGGGGCATTATGAAGTTGGCATCTCGTTGGGAACTCGTCATCGAACAAAACGGTGCATTATAACCAATTTTATGAACAATTGAAAATTCAATAAAAATACCGCAAGACTTTTTTGACAACCTTATATAATTCTGTCAACATTTTGGATCGTCCTTCAGCGTGCATATTACCACAACAGAATTATTGGATTTGCAACTAAGTTATGGCGGATTTTTTTAGAAAATCAAATACAATTTTATCAACTTTATTCTGTAATGTATTGATCAATGACCTTTTGCCAACTTTCAGGCAGCATCATAATCCCACGTTCATAAAACTTCTGGTTTTTATTAACAAAAAAATGAATCAGGTACGATTTGATATCATCATCATTATTGAAAATTTTAACATTCAAGGAGTTTTGTAAAGATCGAAACAAATAATAATCAGATGGTGCAAGGTAAGGAATATATGGTGGATGTGGCAAAACATCCCAACCAACCTCCAATAATTTTAGCCGAGTGGCAAAAGATGTGAGTGGCCTTGCATTGTCATGATGGAATACAAAACTTTTTCGATATGTCAATTCGGGCCGCTTTTCTTTAACTGCATTGTTTAATTTCGTTAGTTGTTCAATGTAGGAATCAGAATTGATCGTAATTGATTGTAATACCACCAAACTGATAACAAAACCTTCTTTTGATGTATATCAGCTTTTGATGTTGTTTGAGTTGGTTCACCTGGCCTGCTCCACGATCTTTTCCACTTGATATTTTTGTAAACAACCCATCTTTCATCGCCAGTTATCGGTCGTTTTAAAAACGGATCGTTTTCATTACGTTTCTTTAGTAAATCGCAGCTGTTAATGCGTTGTGCTAAATGCGTTACTTTCAGTTCGTGAGGAACCCATGTATCGAGTTTTTGAACATAGCCAAGTTGTTGTTTTAAGTGATTTCCATTGCATGTATGTGATACATGAAGCTTCTTTGCAATCTCGCGTGTTGTACTGTGACGATGCGAATCGAGTATTGCTTTGATTAGGGCGTCATCAACTTCAACTGGACGACCAGACGTTTTTCATCTTTGAGTGAAAAATCACCAGAACGAAATTTGGCAAACCAACTTTGACACTGCCGTTCTTTTAAGGCTTCGTTACCATAAACAGCACATAACTTTTTATGAACTTGCGATGAGGTTTTCCTTTTGCCAAAATAAAAAAGCAAAAAATGACGAAACTGTTCCTTTTGGTTTTCCATTTTTCAACGAACGCTAAGCGAAAACTACGCAATCGACCAAAAAACTTTTTTTATTGATTGACAGCTGAATTGACAACAATCAAATAACAAAATGTGTTTTACATTTATACTACGTCTGCAAACCTAAAAATTCAACTGAAGCCATCTATGAGTGAAATCCGCAATAACTTAGTTGCCAACCCAATACTTTTAACACTGCTTTGCTATTGCATTCGATACTGCATTGGATCCATAAACAGCACAAAGCTTTTTGGTCACTTGAATTTTCTCCTATATGCTTCCATTTTGGAATTATGTAGCACAGAACTATTAAAGAACTCTTTGGAGCACAATCGATATCACCATATAACACATGGGCCCGAGCCTAACAGAGAAAACACGTTTTTTTGATCAAAATTAGCTTCATTCAGTAAAGTAATTTCCATCAGAAACAACGCAATCATTTCAGCGCTGCTCTTCAATACCACTTTTAAAAACTATTTATCTTTTGCCTCAAAATAGACCTCAGTTACAGAGATAAACTCTTCAGTCGTGCGAAATTTCTTACCTGCGAACAGTTTCTTTTAGAGCTGTGAGGCAAATCTGGCGAATACGGAGGATGTGGCAGCAATTCAAAGTTCAATTCATTGTTTTGATTGACTTGTGACACGGTGCGTTGTTTTGAAAGTGAGTACACGCGGCACCCATATAGAACAGAGCTTTTTAATAGTCCAATGCTCATGCAATATAAAGCCAACACTTTCTTTAGATATTTTTGCGATATCAGCTAACTTACTCAACTTCACTTTTCGATCATTCAAAACGATTTTGTGGATTTTTTTTTTTATGTTACCGCATCATTTGGACGCCCAGTGCGTTGTACATCATCGTTGTTTCTACGACCACGCTTGAAGTCACCAAACCATCGTTTTATTGTTGTTTCTGAAAGAGCGGAGTCCCTATAATAATTTCGCAGCCATTGCTTTGCTTGAACGATATTTTTCCCCATCAAAAAGCAGTGAAAAATTAAATTAAATTAAATCAAAATTATTTTTGATGCAATGTTTTGAAAATAACAAAAGTAGCGTTACTCTTAGCACAATAACTCCAGAACTAATGAATGGAATATCATGAAATTTTAACAGCTGTCTTTTTAAAGTTAGTAGTAACTGAAAAAGAGGTGAATGTAATAAAACTAGTGCCATTGCCATTGTTAGGGTCGCGAATTTTTTACCCCTTTTGTGTTAGATCGCAAGACAACTAAATACGTTAGTGGAAGGCATTCAGATCTATTAACTTAACCTGTGTACAAATATATATTTTAATATATTAAATGCGTATAGACTTTATTCTGGTAGACATACGTATCCTAAGTGGGATATGGCTAAGAAGAGTTTGAATTTTTATTTTTTAGTTTCTTTCACTATTGGGTGTTCCCTTAGTAAGACCGGCATTACCTCTTAAATTGATCATGAGATTGTTGACGGAGAATAAGGAATCTCTCCCCTCTTCCGTAGAGGTCTAGGCAGATTTAAGTTCTTTGACATTTGTCGTTTACAGCATTGTTAGAAACTTCAAACTTATCTTGGAAATAAACACTTTGCTTTAGAGAATTCCTCCAACTATGTGGAATGCTATCTGAAAAGCTATCCAGGTAAAATGACCAGCGCTGGCACCAACTTAAAGTATTTTCGACAAGAAGCGGCTTACAAAGCGGTTTACTTAAGACTCACTATGCCCGATAATCGGTATAAATTCGATAGTGATTATTATATGCAAGAAATTTTGGATCTAATAGTTAAGTATCTAAAGTTTCATCTACTCATTTCAAGCTTCATTTAGGTTCATTTTCATTTCATTGATAATTGTGCCCAACTTAGGAATCGGAACTGAAAACATTCAAACTTTTTCAAATCAAATACATCAACCAATTCGTACTCCAAGCCAAATGTTTGAAGGCCATTATAATGAATTTGCAAAATAAATTAAAGGAGGGTGTCGACGAAAAAAGGCTAGAATACGCTGGTTTCAAAGACACCACCATGTGGGATACCAATCGCTTAGTCTACGTAAATGCTTTTTTCGTAAGTTCATAACTCAAAAACATTCATTTTGCAAGAACTTTCTGAAGACTTTTTTTACCCCTCATGCAGGAAAGATTTCCTGAAAATCTGCGGGCGATGCGTCAAAAGCTAAAGACTGCGCCCCCCATGTTAATAGAAAGCATCATCGTGGAAGTTGTAGATCAAATGGTTTTACATTCGAACGAACTAAAGAGCCTTTTGGCCACAACGCGCTTACAGGATGAATGGCCCACCCTCTTTATTATGATCACTGTATCGGGAAATCGTGATATTGCGGTTTGCCGACTCAATGCGAAATACTTTTTAAATGCACCAAAGGACAAAACAGCCAGCCCGAATAGTTTATGTTGGCGCATGCGGAATTTCATATTCAAGGTCATATCACAAGACTACCACAGCTCGCAGTAGTGAAATTAAATCTAGCTCCACTTTCCCTTTATCTTTAGGATATTCAATGTCAGCACAGCTGCATCAATTGTGGCTGCAATGTCGGCATTATACAAGGCACACTTGGCATCGTGGTCGATAGCGAACGTACCGAATACGTGGCCACCATCACCAACGATTGGAAACAGACCGAACTCTACTATTGGACACCCATTGTACACTACACCGTTTACAAATGCCGAATATTTATACATCAAGCAAAAGTGCGTCCAGGCAGCGATACAAATGGGCTTTGTGATGGCTATCTACGCGTTATCTTTGGTTCGCAGTGGGCGCAGACATCCACAGAAGAGGCCACGCTCTCACCAATATGGAATTGTGTGATTTGCTTCGACATGATTGTGATGCCCGGCATCATGCAATGGTACTTCAAACATCCTCCACTTATATCTGTGGAGCTGTACGATCGAGATCGTGTAACGGCCAATGACTATGTTGGTTGTGGTACTGTACAGGTATCAGTGATAAGTACGAAAGATGCGGATGATAGCGCACGCGAAGAGCCTGAAAATAAGCTCAAGCTAAACAAAATGGTGAAGACGAGAATCGCTATGAAGAAATTTCATAAACTCAAAGTGTTGTCTCCACCACCGCTCAGCTGGGTGCCGATTGCTCAGGATGGCAGTGTAAGAGCGGAGGTGTTGATGTCTGCAGAGCTCGTGGAGATACAACAAGAAATTGGGCAAATGGAAATAATGGAGCCGACCATCACAAATGGTATACCGACGAGTATAAAACCAATTATGAAAAACTTTGTGTGAGTACTGGAAGTAGGTCCACTGTTAAAAGTGCGTATTTACATTGCTTATTTATACAGGTTAGAGGTGGTTTTCATTGGTTTTAGAAATTATACAAAGACCACTTTTGGTGGCAGACATCGGATAAAAGTCATGATGGGTGATCTGGTGCTAACGAGTGGACTTTCATCGACGCGTTTGAAGAATAGCATTAACTTTTTAGTAATATTTGCTTCTGGGGTGGTGGTAAGTTTTAGTTAATTGGTTTGGGGTCTTGCGACAATACGATACAAGAAATCTGTACACACGAAGTATGTTGGTTAAATGTGTAGACTGACGCTGTAGAACAATTTATTTTGATTTCGTATATATGTATTTAATATCACCTCCAATATGTATAATAAACCCATCCTCTATACCTGCCGTGCTTCATGCAAATCACCCCTCGCCCAAAGCAGTGAAGCAAATCTTCTTACATCCCTTTCAGAATGCATGCCACGTTCCCTTCGCTCTCTCACAGCTTCCCCTACTTTAATTGGCAGATTCCATCTATAGAAAACAGACAGAAGTCGTATTTCGGCTAAAGCAACGTCAATCTCGTCCTTGACAGAATTGATAAAATTGAAAGACGTTGGTTCATGCAAACGTTAAAAATGCCCTAGGTTTTACCTTCTACTCAAATATGAACGAGACGGTATCAATAAAACGGTCCGCGGATGAGATATGGCAAAAATAAATTTTTTGTTTTTTGGTAGAACTGTTATAAGCTTACATGGCAGTTTGTTTTCTGTGCTACTGTAAACAAGTCAAGCTCGAGTGTGTTCTTCGAATTCTCTTTTATGACTTCAATTGTCTCAAAATGTTTTCCACGGAGCGGCAACTTGAGCTTGGGAAACAGGAAAAAGTCACATGGAGCCATATCAGGTGAATACGGTGCTTGCGGAACGATATTAACATTATTTTTGTTCAAATAATCGCGAACAAGACGTGATGTGTGAGCTGGTGTATTATCGTGATGCAAGAACAATGACTTGTTGTCCCACAATTCCTTCCTTTTAAGACGAATGTTCTCGCGCAAACGCTTCAAAACGTCTAAATAATATTCAGCGTTAACCGATTTTGCGATTTGTGCGATTTTCAAGCACAATTTCCTTTACTTTTCCGATATTTTCATCGTTTACTGATGTTGCTGGACGACGTTCATGAGGCAAGTTTTCAACCGATGTACGGCCCTCTTTGAACGATTTGTACCACTGGAAAACACGTGCACGCGATAGAGCAGAGTCCCCATAGGTTGTCTGCAACATTTTTAAGGCGTCTGAAGCCGAAATTTTGTTGGAATAACAAAATTTCAAACAAATTCTTTTTTCAACTTGAATTTCCATCGTTAAATTCGAAGAACACACTCGAGCTTGACTTGTTTACAGTAGCACAGAAAACAAACTATGTCACATATCACGCTGAAATTTGCCATGTAAGCTTATAACAGTCCTACCAAAAAACAAAAAATTTATTTTTGCCATATGTCATCCGCGGACCGTTTTATTGATACCGTCTCGTTCATATTTGAGCAGAAGTTATACTACAATTTTGCAGCTTTTAGTTCGACTTTAGTCATGGCAGCAGAGACCAAAAATGATTACCAGCACTAGTATAAATAGAGTTCAAGCAACCATTACTAGAGTCCCCTCCAACATCCATATTCAGTTAAAGGCCATAGGCTTATGGTTTGTTGGTTTAAGTGGTGTTTCGTCCGGAATCCAAGTAGCGTTTCTGCACCATTTTGTTCCCACATCCTCGTTAGAAACCAAGGTTATTTACAGAATGACTATATCCAGCCTGTGCCGCTCAGGAACCTTATTAAATTGTTGCCATCTAACCCAGATAGTTGTTCGAGACTCTCGAACAGCGGTTTGCCCAGGGTTAATATTATGTTCCTCCATATGGAAGGGCATTCATAGAGGAAATGGAAGATTGTTTCCTTTTTCTCCGGTTGTTTACGTCTGTGGCAGTGTGTGTTGTGAGGGATGTCCATTTTGGCTGCTTGTTTCCCGACAGACCAAAAGCCAGTTATGACTGCCGTCGTTTCATGTTTATTAATGTTGACGATTGTTTAACGTTGTAGGTTCTGCTAATTTTGCATTTCTGGTCTATCCATCTACAATCCGCGGTTCAGAGGTAGGTCATAGCCGAGGGAATATAAAATAAAAAGGTTCGGGTTGTAGAGCTGTTCAGCCATTTCAACAACTTTTGCGAAGCTTCGAAGTGGTAGACGGGGATATCTCTAAAGGCGTCGCGCTTCGTGAGAAAATAGCAAACCCCTGAGAGTACTTTTTCCGTAAAGAAGCTTCCCATAAATCGTCCATTTGGAAAGAACGCATATAAACAATTGAAGGAGAAAACTGGCTTAGGCACATTTCAAAAATGTCGCAATACATTTGAGCATGAGTATTTGAATGATGCACTACATTTGAGTACTAATGTGGCAATCAGTCACAAAAAAATGTAAGGTATTGTAAGGATAGATGAGAAAGGTGGTACTCTGTAATCTAAAGGTTCTTTTGTATCAGGAACGAACTCCTCTATACCCCTTTAAACTTCCTAAAGGTTATCAAACAGTTCTTTGTTACATTACCTCAAGAAAATCAATTTAGATCTAGCGAAATCCCGACATGTACAGGCGTAATCGGCGCTTAAAAAGTCTTTTGTGTGCCCAAATGGCTCTTTTAGCTTTACTTGTTAAGTTTATTTGCGATACCTTTTTGTGCACAAGGAATTTATTTTCAGAGCCTTCCTGAGCAACTCGAATATTGGCCAGCAATCATTGCTACAGATGTATCCGTTTCGTCGAAGGGTGCCGAAACGACATTGGGTGCCGTTTTGATACCTGATTCAAAACGTTTTCTGCAATCAGCTAAATCAGTAAAATGTATACCGGCAATGCCTGGCGACGAAGCTTCAACGATGCTGCAAATAGCTGATAGGGAGGACAATGAAACTGAACCACTGCTAAATAAGAGCAAACTAACGCTATTCCAGCGCACTATTGGTGTCTTCAAAAAATCTAAAGATCCTGCAAGATTACCACCAATCGAAAATATTGATCACTTACAAGCAATCGATGAAACTCAATACAGTTGGTGGACAAAATATTATAACTCGATTTATTCATATCAGGTTAGTCAAATAATTTTTATTTTATGAAAATTAATTAACGCAATTTATTAATCCTCCATTCAGGAAACCGGTGATTTTTCTCATCTATACAAGCATAGCTTGGTCATTTATCCTAATGAGTTGGAGCGTCAAGCCGATCTCAGCTATTTACACGACTGGGCTGAACCTGTCAAATTGGTACATGGTGTAAAATATAAAAAGAACTCTATGCCAAAGGAAGAAACATATGCGACACTGAAGTTAAATATTAAACTTGTGCCCTGCAAATGTGGCACCAATGATGGCGGTGATGGTATTATGTTACGTCCACTAGCAGCGGCTCTGAATCCACGTTATCAGGCCGAGCTGCACACACTTACCGACCTAACAAAGATTATTGTTCGCATCTATGTGGTGCAAGGTGTACAATTAAGGCCGCATGACAAGAACAGCAAGTCGGATGCTTACGTTAAATTGCAATTAGCTGGAAAGACTATAGCGAATCGGGCGCATTATGTGCCCAATGAGAGTAATCCGATATTTGGGAAGTGCTTTCAAATGGAAGGAGTGCTGCCAAGGTATGGATACACTTCTTAATTTATATAATTTCAAAATGGGGGATTCGCAAAAGAAACGTTAGTTGTATTAACTCGCCCAGAAATCTATTGTAAATACCTTCATAACAATGCTTTAGTTGTCGGTATGCGTCACTTTGCTGTTTTGTTTTCCTTTTTTAACTCGAAAGAAAGTCATTAAATTTCATCGGAAGTTTAGGATCAATGAAAACATCTTGTTCCAAGATAAGGAACGATCTTTCAAAACATCTCGCTTTGAAGACTAAGTGGCGTTACTCAGTAAAGATTCGTACCAAAAGCAAGAAGACTTGGCAGAATCATTAACATAACAAAAATTTCCAAACAGATGGGGGTAAAGGGGCTCTTTAAAGTGACACCTAGGCGACACCTTCACATTTGTCAAGTAGACAGAAGTAAAATTTTCACCATGGATACTTACATAATACAAAGTGTTAAAATTATTGAAATTTTTCATGAAAATCAAATAATTAAAAATGGTCGACCATCAAAAATGGTCGATTTATATTCTTCATTTTGTTGGAGGAAATAACCATTCGAAAGAGTCGATAATTCAAAGCTTGCTGAAAAAATTTCCAGGAACTGGTTCTGTCGAGAATAGAAAAAGGACTGGCAGACCAAAAACTGGACGTTCTGTTGAGAATATTGTTGCTGTGGCGCAAAGTGTTGTCGAGCAACCTTCAACATCGATATCTTGACGTTCTCAACAATTAGGCATTCATGCACCGATTGGCGGTTTTCACATAAGGATTTCCATTTGCATCCTTACGAAATTCAATTAATACATATTATCAAGGCAGAAATTTCGTGAATTGGATCTTTGATCTTGATGCTGTTTTTTTCCTGAAAAGATTTGTCAACAAACAAAACTGCCACATCTGGGTAGAAGAAGATTTTCTAGTAATTTCGGAAAAAGCATTATATCCACAAAAATGTGCTGTTTGATTGGTTGGTGTGATTTTTAGGCAGGTGGAATAATTGGCACCTTTTTCTTGGAAGATAAAAATGAAAGAGCTGTTAATATCAATCGACATCGCTATAGACACCTGATTGAAAATTGTCTATGGCCTGAGCTAAAAGGAATATATGTATATATAGACGATCTTTGCCTTCAACATCATGGAGCCACAAGTCACAAAACGCGGGAAAATATTGCATTATTGCATCTAAATTTCCTCGTCGATTAATTTTACATAGCCTACCATACATTTTAAGAAGTTTTTTGAAAATTAAAGTCTATGCGCATAAGCCAGCAACTATGCTAGAGCTGAAACACAACTTTCGGATCGAGATCGTTGAGCTCAATGCGATAATGTTTGAGCGAGTCGTTGAAAATTTCATATGACAGCCTGTAGGCATGCTCATGGTGGAAATTTAAATGATGCCATTTTTCACATATAATTGCTAATAGCCATATTTTGAGTAAAAATAGTGAAACGTAAGATAATCTTAATGTTTACATATTTTATTTTAAATCGATATCTATGCGCGTCTTTTGAAAGACCCTTTTATGAGTTTGCTTCTCCAATGCTGAATCCTGTGGTAGCTAGCGGCGAAAATGGTTACACTAAAATAGCTCTAGGCCAGGCTCGGTATAATATGTATGGTTATGGTTGATGGAACCGGAAGGGAATGATGTGGTATTAGCCCGTTAAATTTGGCGAAACTTTCACTGGATAGTTTTACTGTCAACAAAATATATTCGTACCAGTGCGTATTTTTCAGCATAACAATGTTCGATCTTATGTTGCCATATTGGCTGAACCCTATTTAAGAAACTGTGGAAGACGATCACATCCGAAGTATACACCTAGCTTGGTTTCTTATAATTTTCGCCGGAGCAATCATTTCTCTGGAACCACTCCAATTTTTTTGATTCTCTCTTGGTCCCAAAAGGTGGCAAACAATTAAATGGTAGATTCTGAAGGACACTATTTCGGCTAATACACTCATTGTTGTGCTATGCTATTTGCCAAATTCTTGCAAAAAATAAGAAAATTTTTCATTTTCAAGTAGCTGATGCGATACATAAAAATGCAGTATTTTGGATGATTTCATATTTTGGATTGATAGATTTACATAGATATATAGAAAAAAAGACATCTTATCAGAAACAGAGGCACTTCAGCTCGAGCAGCCATAGCAGATCGCACTATATTTTTTTTTACAAGATTGGTGGGTTTCAAAAGGGTATTAATGCATTTGTCAACCATCTGACTAATAAATTTGGGACTAATTTTAGTTAGGAGTGCATTCAGAGTATTTGCAAGCGTCCATTATTTTTACTCCTCACTCCTTACTCCTTTAAACTACACAAATAATATACGAGTATGTGAATAAATTAAATCTATTTTTTCAAAACAGCTGAAAAATAATACCACTAGACGTGCTTATTTGTACTGTATATTACGTACATATTGAGTTCTTCTTTTCTCTTGCAGTCAGTTGGAGTATGCAGCTCTATCTTTCAATAAAAATCTAAAATTCCTACGGCTGTTTTGAATGCTTTTCCAGACGAGGAAGCGACCTTCGATGCTTCTGCGCCTTTTATAGCTACTAATGGTTGAATGCATATTGTATGCTTAATGATTTGCTTCTGAAAGTCACGAAAGGTTTTATGCTGAGAGCTTTAAACAGCCTCTACTCAGCCTAAATAAGTATAAGTATGTCATTGCCAAAACCGGTTTGTGCGTGACTACCTGTCGATAGGGCCCGTTGTGGGCACGAAACACCAAATTGATAAGAAAGGTTTTTTCTAATAGCGGTCACCCCTCGGCAGGCATTGGTAAATTTCCGAAGGTGTTATTGCTACAAAAGAGCTCCTCCTAATTCTATTTGTAGAACAACATCGAGACGCACGCCGCAAATTGGAGGAGGAACCCCGCCAAACATACAACAAAGTGTGTAACCACCAGTTATGTATATATAATATGAACCTTCAGTCTTGACCAGACCAATATTGATATCAATTATAAATCTTTAAAAATTCTGAATCCGGCTACCAAAATATTTAAAACCTTTATTGAGAAGTTTTCATCGTATTTTGGATATTCGATCTGAGAATGTTGAAATACACTGTTAACAAAACGGGTCAATTTCACATAATCAAGCCATTTGTCCTGACATCTAGAATAGGCTCTATTAACTTGGCTGATCTACATTGGCCACACAGCTACATACAGGGTTGTCCGTATTCGACGGACCCATGTGTTTTTTAGGCCCATTCCAATCGACGAGGCTTGTCCGCAGGCAACAATATTTGCGTCAATTGAATCTTATACGGGAATAAATGCAAATCAATGCAGATAATTCGATGTAAAGTAGTCCGAGCAATGCCCAACTGCTGAGAACGGCGATTTTGGGATGTCCTTGGTGACGTCTCAACACTGGCCCATACAAGAGCAATATTCTCATCCGATCGCCTTGGTCGCATCACCAGTCTAAAACCTTTCGTACAAACCTTTAATGGTGTTCTTAGAAGGCGCACTTTTCACATTATTTAATTTTTTATACGCACGTTGAGTTTTCACAATTGACTTCTTTTGTTGAATGTAAATTTCAACAATTTGGGAGCGCTCGCGTGGCGTGTACTGTTCCATGGTAAAAATCTGCTTAGACTGACGCTTCCAACGCGGTATGTCATTAAGCGATCTGACGTCTCTGTCAAAAGATACAGGGTTTCCAGATAGGTCCGTCGAATATAGGCAACCCTGTAGTTCATATAAGCAGTGCCAACAAGAGCTTTTATTGAGGTCTACATACTTTAGATTTTAAATCATACTCATGCTACACTGTTTTGCGCGCTGTTTAGTACATTGCCTCTAAGGGGAATAACGTAGAACCAACACAGCTGAGACGGGACTGTAAAATGCTGAGCAGTGACACAGGCGACCCTCCAAGTTATCTTTAGATACCGTGCACATTTCACTTTGCACCAATTCTAATTTTACTGCGAAATTGTCCCTTTGGTACCCCAATTATGATTCTACAAACTGCTCTCGGAAGGGCTAAAAGATTTTTGATGGGTTTTGCGTTGCTGAGCAGAGCACGATTTTATCAGTCCCGCAAAATGTGAATGTGAATCGTTTTCGATTTCACTGATCTGTCCAACTAAATTCTAACGTAGGTCTAAGAGAGATAGATATCGGACACTTTGATGGCCAGCACAATAATAGGCTAACACTATGGTTCAATCTTTCCATCGGATTATTTTATGTTTCTTAGTTTTGGCCCCGCATTGCCATGCATTAAACGAATTGACCATTGCAGCTGTTACTGCCTTAATGGTAGCCTACCTAATAACGAAGATATTCATATGACTTAAGAACAGTTTATTTGCCTGCTACTTAGCAGCTTAAATTAAAGTGTTAATCTTGAGAACTGTTAATCTGTGTTAATCCTGTTTTAAACTAGTCTGGAGGACGACATAAGTTGAACTGCTATTCATATTACTAGGCTCGAATAGCAATGAAAAAAGTTATTTAAATTTTAATTATTTACATAACTTATTATTTAAATTTTTTCAAAATACGATAACATACATATTTTTATGTCGTCAGTTCAATATTAATATTTCGGTAAATGTAACTTATTTTGTCAAGTCGATCAAACGCTTTTAAATGTTCCCAAGGAAGACTACCAATCGAAATATCGACGACTAAGAATGACTTAAAAAAATTCAAAAAATATTTTTATTAAAATACCAGACGTGATAAATTAAAAACAAAAAAATTCCTCTAGAATGCAATCGTCCTAGAAAGGTCCGGAATTAACTTTATTTGCATTTATAATAAATCTACATACACAAATACTATACATGTTTTAACCATTTCCCTTTCTCATATCTGCTTGATTGTGCTTCATTTTTCTAGAGATAATATGCTGGAAATCTCTGTTTTCGATCGCAACATGTTTGCTGATGATTATATCGGCTCCACTTTTATTGATTTGGAAGACCGTTGGCGTTCAAGGCATCGCGCTGCTGTTGGCATTTCTAAGGAATATTCGAAGTACTTAATTTTCAGTTTTTATTTTTAGTTTTAATAAAAAATGATATTTTGCAGGAACGGATATAATAAATGGCGTAATATTGCCACACCATTTGAGATTCTGAACGAGCTTTGCTCCCAACATGATCTACCAGCACCACAGTTTCTTGGAAAGAGTATTGAAGTAGGCGGTTTGAAGTTTCAAGATGAAACGCGTATTGCGCTAGGTTTGTATTTCCTAGTATTCTATGCAAATTAAAACATTACATGCAAGCTCATGGTATTCTGAAGGGAGGGATATTCATATTTAATTCGACAATGAAATTTAAATAGTTTATTATCCCTATGCAAAGAGTTTCAACAGTTGCTAAGTAATGGAGTACGCTATTGCTAAGTAATGGAGTAGGTGCTCACATGCCGGCTTCAATGTATAATTTTCATTAATATTATAAATATCCACCTGGCCTACAACAACGGAAGCGTTGAAGCTCTGATCAGCATACTTGTTTTTGGCGCCTTATCCGAATTTTTATCTTGGGCGTAGTGATGCTGAAGAATTTGTGACACTTTCCCGTTTTTTATCTGTAGTTTGAAAAGCTGCAATACACAACTGGCCTCACCAAAAAAAACTGTCAAGGGCAACCAGGCTGTATAAAAAATTAGTAAATAATCGAAGCAACCAATACTACTGAAAGGTATAAAAGCCATAAAATGAAAACTAACTCGACTATTTCCATAACTGCCGAAATATGGACAAACAAAGCCAAGCGAGGTGTGAAGATGATCCCGTCAAGGGATGAAACTTCTCGACTTTACGACGAGTGTATTTTTACCCAGTAGTACTTGATTGAGACCTGTTTAGTGGGGCGTAAGCGTAGGTTATCAGAAACCCGGAGCCTCAGTGATGTTCTCGGAGAGAGAGGGAGCTCGAACAGCGCAAATCTAGGAATATGCTGAAACCCGGAACAGTCAATGAGGCAAACAAACCAACATACAACGAAACGAAAATAATCCCAGCGCAATGAATCAATCAGGGATTATTGAGTATAATCTAACATAACAACACATACTGTCACAGTTGTAAACAACCGGAGAAAAAAGAAACAATCTTCCATTTCCTCTGTGAATGCCCTGCCCTATGGAGGGACAGAATGTTAACCCTGGGCAAACCGCTGTTCGAGAGTCTCGAGCAACTGTCTGGCTTAGACGTCAACAACCTAATAAGGTTCCTAAACCGCACAGACTGGATATAGTCCTGCTGCAAATAACTGTTAAACAATTTGGTAACGAGGATGTGGCAACAAAATGGTGCGGAAGCGCTAGTTGGATTCTGGCTGAATCACCACTCTAACCAACCAACCAACATAACGCTTCAGTTATTCTCTGATTTGAGGATGAGAGTGAACGCAAATAAAGTGGCCAATTTTTTGTAGGAAATACATTCTCTCAAAAAAGTATCGGGAATTGTTCAATAAAACGCAAAATAACGATTAGTCCAGCGTTTTAAGAGATCTTCTTCAGCTCCTTTAGCGAATTTTCCTTAATGGCCTCTATCGACTCAAAGTGGCGTCCGCGGAGTGGCAATTTAAGACGGTAGTTGTTCGATGATATTTGTCGACTTTTTCGTCAAAAAAGTGTCCACAATATGAGACTTGTGAGACGGTGCATAACTTCCTAATAATAATATTTTTTTACCGTCGCATAACTTTGAAATAATATTCTTTACTTACCGTAGAACCATGGAACGAATTTCGAATGCACAACACCACACACGAGCAGCATGACTTTCACTTTTTACCGACTTCGACGGGGTTTTTTTGGGTTTCGACTGATGTGGATAGTGCCATTCTGCCGCCTGTTGATTTCTTTGCATGTCAAACTCATGTAGCACGTCTCATCACCTGTTATGATGCGCTGGATAATGTCCAAATTCACTTGCTCACGCATGCCTTCAGCCACCTTCCGATGAATTTTTTTAAAGAAAATCAACTCTTTTGAAACGAGTCATGCCCAATTGATGGTGTAAAATGTTGCGAAGTGATTCGTGAGACACGCTAAGGTCATGAGCTACGTCCCTCAAACCAGCACCATCCACGACCTTCACGACTAGACCCGTGTTTTTGATAAAACACACTCGCCATAGGCTTTCTGCGACATTTTCAACATTCGGCGCACGAAATCCCGTTCAAAATACAAAATTGAAAACAAGTTCTTTGTTCGATATTTTTATCCATACTGAAAATCGCAGAGCACACTTGCGGTTGACTGATGTAATTAAATGCCAAAAACAAGCTAATTAACAAATCATGCTCAAACTCTGCGACACTATAGATAACAGTTGTACCAACATTCCTGCAAAAAAAATAAGACATATGTGTAACGCGCGCTTTTTAAAAACTCACCGAAAATCTCAGAAAAATTTAAAATCTCAACCAGGTGTAATTAAAATTTTTACAAATCTGGTATCATAAAATTTTGAGTATACATAATATACGTAAGTACCACCTTGATCAAAAAGTTTCCGGAACAACCGCTAGGTGACGTTCGAAGTCAATGAATTTGGGTTCTGTTTTTATTGTGGTAGGTTGCCACATCTGTGATTAACATTCCTACCAAAATGTTGTCTGCATTGCTTCACATTTGTAAAATTTGCGCTGTCTTCAGTAAATCTACCTCTGAAAGTGTTTTCGATTTTTATAGTTTTGAAAATGGATTTGAATTTGCAACAACGAGTTTGTATTACATTTTGTGCTATTAATTTATTGGTGTGAAAACCTTAACAATGTTGGGAAACTGTCTCGGAACTGATATTCTACAGAAAGCAGTCCTTTACGAGTGGCAAGCACTCTTCAGGGGAGATTGTGAGTCCATCGATGGTCTACCAGTCAACATCGGAAGCTGATGAAAACATCAACAAAGTGAAGGGAAAGTTTATCAATACCCGCAAATTAATCATCAGAGAGCTGCCAGAGAACTAGAATATTTCTTCTGGTTTCCTTAAGGTAGTTTCCATTGTAGTTAATGATTTCAGTTTCCGCCGAGCTGCTGCAAAGTTGATCCCAAAAGACCTAAATTTGATGTAAAACAGAGACCGCGTTGATATCGCCAAACACATGATTTCCAAGGCTGATTCCGACCCAACATTCATCAAATTGCAATGCATGACCACTGGAGACGAGACATGGGCTTATGAATACTACAACCAATCCACACATCAGGCAAGTGAGTCGAGAGCCCCGAATGAACCAAGACTAAAAAGTCGACGTTTTCAGTCAAAAAAGAAAGCTATGCTCACGGTTTTTATGGATTAAAACTAGACGAATTTTGGGCAGAAGGTCAGAGAGTTAATAGTGACTATTATTTGGTCATTATGAGAAGTTTACGTGAAGCAATTCATAAAAAACAAAAGAATTTGAGTGAAAATAACTCGAGAATTTTATACAACTATAACGCATAGTTGCACAATGCCATTATTTTCCGTCAATTTTTGACTGGAGAACGAAGCGAATACCATCCAACAACCATCGCATTCACATGATAGGCTCCCTACAATTTTTTTCTGTGTGATCGAGTCAAAAAACCTCTAATAGGAACGCGTTTTAACAAACGAAAGGAAGTAATAGAAAAATTGAAGAAGGAGTTCCAGAAAATACAGTTCCAAAATGTTTCGAGAGCTGAATCAAACGCTGGCATGAGTGTGTGGCGGTTGACGTGAAGTACTTTGAAGGCGATAATATTACTTTTGAGGAATAAACTTGTATATATTTTGAATTTTCTGAACATATTAGGGAACTTTTTGATCAAGGTGGTACATTCTGGCATCCATATATTGTTTAAGTATCGGCCTTTTTGAACATAACGTATTTTTCAGTGACTTCAGGTATACATACGTGTGTGAGAAGCCTCTCAAGAGATATTTGAATTTTCAAGTATCATGGGCTAAGTACATGGGGTTAAGTTTTTTGTTTTGTTTAAGTTAACATGCATTGGTGCGTGGTTTGGTGCATTTGGCGATTTTTGACTAATGAAAAAATTAATAAAAAAATATTTATTTGTTTGCCAAAAATCAATACCGAAATTAATACTCACCCAGCCTATTCACTGGGTTTGGCCACTTGCCACTTTTTTCTGTTCCCAAAACTGAAAATACCCACGAAAATTTGGGAGCTAAAGATCGCATCGGCGGAAGAAATACGAAAAAGCGCAAATCAGAAGTATTTTGGGGATTGAATGAGGCTATTTATACTATAAACTATATACAGGGTTGGCCATATTAAACTGACCCATTGAGTAACCCTATAACTTTTTACTGTAATTTGAAATCTAAGGTTTACGTCAACAAGCCAAAGACACTAGGCGCACTTAAGGCCAACATCCGACGGGAAATAGCCGCCATATCGGCCGAGACGCTGGCCAAAACTATGGAAAATGCCGAAAAACGGGCACATTACGCTATACGAGCTAAGGGCGACCACTTGCGCGATATCATATTCAAAAAGTGATGTAAACGAATCTCCTTGAACTAAATTAAATGTTTTTCACAATGAAACACAAAAAAATGTTTCTTTTTCCATATTTTTTTAATAATCACATGGGTCAGTTTAAGATGGCCAACCCTGTATATTTAAATTACTAGGATTACTTGGAACATGGATTTCGAAGAATAAAGTAATATTTTCGAGAAAAATTACAAGTCGCCTTTCTTTTGAACAAGCCTCGTATGCCATGTGATTGCAAAGCAAAAAACGTTTCGTTTATCTATGACCTGCTATTAATAATTTATTTTATTCCATTAGACGAAGAATTGCAAGAACGGCTAAGTCTAACGGCGCTTCATCACTTCGATCAGCTACCTTCCTTTGGTTACAAACTGGTGCCGGAGCATGTAGAAACTCGAACTTTATACAGACGTGATTGCCCGGGTATAGAACAGGTCTGTAGAGAATTTTATTCTTCCTTAAAAATACTTGCAATTTGCATCATTTCAGGGTAAAATACAGTTATGGGTTGAAATGTATGAAGGCAATCTAAATATACCGGCACCTATCGATATTACCCCACACCCACCGCAATCGTACGAATTACGCGTCGTAGTCATTGGTTGCACCGACCTAACGTTGGATGAGCGAAATATATTTGGCAAAAAGATGAGCGACATTGTGGTGAAAGGGTAAGTGAGGATTTTATACTACGTAATACAAACAGTAGAGAAATAAGTTGGGTCATTAAGTTGTTAATTAATATTCAATATTATTCGTTAATTAATACGCACATTTCATTTCACAAACTCCTAAACTGAACTGAAGCTGGTGCACCGACAGAGAGCAAATGCAAGCCACTGATATCCATTACCGCTCATTCGATGGAGAAGCAGCTTTTAATTGGCGCATGGTATTTCCCCTCAAGTATTCCTCCAATGAGGATATGGTGAGTTGTAGTAGTTTTTCTAATTATTTAAATTTCTTTTAGATTGTATTTTTTTTTTGTTTTTTAACTTTTTAACTGTTGTTTTTAGCTGTAAACTTAGCAAATGCTCATTTGCTTAATGAGCTCTGCTATAAGTATTGATTTCAGTGTAAGTAAGTATTGAAAGGCAGTGCGCAAAGTGAAGTGTAGAATGCAGTGAACTAAGAGTTTTTTCTTTGTTATTTGATATTTTTATTTAGAAGAATTAAGCCTCAATTAATTGCATGATATTGTACATAAATATCGGAATATGAAATATCTAGAAAATTTGCTCTCGATTTTGAAGGAGGTTAACAGACTACGGAAACTTTCTACGAATTACAAGTTCTTCGCGAAAAAGGAGATACAGATTTTTTTAATGTGATATGTAAATAGCACACCGCAACATAGTAGAACGACTTCTGTATTATATACTTATACTTATACATATATGGACGCCTGCCTGTCTTTGACATACACTGCGATATGGGTTTATTGACTTACTTTTAACGCGGTGAAATGTATTAATTTCGCCCTTTTCATTGCGTTTTTACTGCTCTTTATGAAAGTGGTGTCACTGCAAGTCAGTGTAAAAATAAATGAATGAATAAACATAACTGCCTGTCGGAGCAAAAATATTGCAGAAACTGTTGGTAATGTCTGAAATAAACCAACAAAAAACAAACTAATATAATTTATGTGTGTTTTTTTTTAACTTACGACCGATTTCATGTACATATACGCCGAATGCTATGAAACTGGCCGTTGGTCCGAACATCTACACAATTTTTTTCTTTCATAGAATTCGAACAAATCACCAAATACGGTGATACAATCAAAAAGGTGGATCAATAAAATTACTAATATAATATTGTGAATGCGTACTCATACATCACGCCGAAATATTTAGTGTTCCTTTATACTGAAAATAATCGCCTAGTTGTGTTAGCTCAGCTAGTTTTTAGAATAAAATTCTGATGACAACGAAACTCATTTCACACTTTCTGTTCACTTGCAAACAGTTTAAGTACAGTCTCGATGGAAGAGCTGATCGAAAGTAAGGCGCGTCACAGCTAGATTCATATGTGCGCTCGTTTCGGATAAATCAAAGCAACTTAGGTTTTATATTTCCGAAATGTCTCTCAAAAATTCTCTAAAATATGATTGTTCATTTGGATTTTGTTATTTATGTTCTAATCGGGACTTTATTGAATGGTGACTTCTGTGATCACAACCTCTAAAACGTTTTCCACAAGAGTACTCTCTGTAAAAATTAGTCTCTCACGAGAAGGCAGAGTTCTAATCTTTAATAATACTTTAATCACATTGTCAAAGGTAACATTATTTAATAGAGTAGATGGTACCATAGTTCTAAATGCAGTAATCCGTTTGGTGGTTAGTATTGGACAGAAGTTGATAGTTTTAAGAATATCATTCAAGGAGAATGTTTCGAAAGTGATGGAGGGGTAGAAATATGTATTTTAGGTTGCTGCGTTAGCTTTTACATTTCCAGGTATGCTTATGTGGCTAGATATCCATAGAAACTCTATTTTGTTGGGATATTTTATTAGGCCGCCGTAGCCGAATGGGTTGGTGCGTGATCACCATTCGGAATTCACTGAGAGGTCGTTGGTTCGAATCTCGGTGAAAGCAAAATTAATAAAAATATTTTTCTAATAGCGGTCGCCCCTCGGCAGGCAATGGCAAGCCTCCGAGTGTATTTCTGCCATGAAAAAGCTCCTCATAAAAATATCTGCCGTTCGGAGTCGGCTTGAAACTGTAGGTCCCTCCATTTGTGGAACAACACCAAGACGCACACCACAAATAGGAGGAGGAGCTCGGCCAAACACCTAACAGAAGTGTACGCGCCAATTATTTATTTATTTTATTTTTTTATTAGTTTATCCCTGATTCGATAAACGATCAGATTACCACTAAGGATATTTTTTAGCGCCAGACAGACTGGCAAGCTGTCTGTACATATTCGGAATTTGCCTGACGCTTGAAGGATAGCCAATGCCTTGACAGAAAAATGGAGCTGTTCGGAGTCAGCCACCCACTGTATATTAGGCTTCTATCATTCTCTACCACAGAAAAATTTTTACTATGGTCAGTACTTGAACCATCGGTGAAAATCGTTACCCAACCCTTTAAGGACTGCGAATGAATGAGTTCCATAAAACGTTGTATAAAAACCACCTAATTTGTGTTAAGTTTGTGGAGAGCATGAAGGTCGGAATTTATTGATGCAGGAAGGAGTTTCCAAGGACAGTGACTACTAATTTTCGAGCAAGATGCCAGTAAGAAATACCAAGATTGTTCCAGTTTTATATGCACCGACGAATGACCGACCAAATTTTGAAAGACCAACAATGCCGAGAAGCTGTTATAAATGTGTTGAAAATAAGTTTATTTATGGTGGTGGAAAATTTGGCTATAAGTTTAAGAGCAGTTATTTGATATCTTTCAGTGATAGATGGACGACCAACTTCAGTTAAAACACACTTGATAGGAGACGTTGGGAAGGCTGAATGATAAGGGGTATTGAGAAGGTTTAGATGGTGTTTGGCACACCAGCCGTAAATGAGAAGACATAAATCGATTTTAGATAATACGATGGATCGAATAATGGTGATATGTATTTTTTGATGTATACCAAGGTGTTTTGATGACAAATATTCAGCCTAGTGAAGAGGCTATTTCTTAGTGTGGAACAGTGGAGTTTAAAAGTGTGATTATCATCAAAAATTACCCCAAGTATTTTAAGATTGGCTACGTTCTTTAATCGCGAATTGCTTACTTATACATACGGCTTATACGTTGACAATTATGTGTTCGGCATATATTTAGTTCCTTGTATTTGCTATAGGTCAATGTAGTCCCTGAGTATTGCCCCCAAGTATTGATATCGTTTGGCAAGTTGATGAAATTCCTTTCGACTGTTCAAGGATCTTTTGACTTAGTATAAAAATAGCATCATCAGCATAAATACGGAAGCTAATTGAATTAAAGTTGCTCGCTATTTTTTTCGCTTTTCAAAGGCTATTGAAGAGCATAAGTATATGCATAAAGCCTTCTTTCTCACTAAACAACCGCTTCAAGTGATAATTTATATCCATATAGCGATAATCAGTATACAGCATTTATTTCTTCAAATTTAATTTATTTTTCTGTATAACCTACTAAGATAATTTAAATCATGTATTCTCTAAAGCTTGTATACCTTAGAAAAAGTTTACTCGGTGGTCGAAAAACGCTTATACGGCAGCTATTACCTCGCTATCGTCGTTAAATTTTCTACCTCTGAGTTGTTCCTTGAGAAGACGAAAGAGATAGAAGTCGTTGGGAGCTAGATCTGGAGAATGGGAATATCAGCATCTACAATTTATTTGACTTTTTTACATTCGCCCTTAGTCGATATACTACCAAGCTTAAACTCCTTAAACCACCTTGCAGCTTTAGAATAAAGATAAGCAGAGTCCTCCAGAGTTCTGCTTCAATTGATAATAAATGTTAATCGATATGCTTCACTGTAGTAGAATTTTTTTTGGGCGGAGGATCTCAACGGCAGATCTTACAAAATTGTTCTCTATTTTAACCCTCTGGCTTTTTTCGACTTTGGTCGTAAATTTAACAAATTTCTATTACTTGTATATCGAAGAACTTGAGCTTCTAGGTAGCTTCCTATCTGCCAACCTAAAAATAAAAAAATAAAGAAATTACATTAATCAAATTGAGTTTTAAAATTCACCGATGATATTTATGAGGAACTTTTTTATGGCAGGAATACGCTCGGTGGTTTGCTAATGACTTCCGAGGGATGACCGCTACTAAAAAAAACTTTTTCTATCATTTGGTGTGATACTTGGAGATTCGAACCTCTAAGTCAATTGATTTAAGTTTTTTTTTTTTGTTAGGTCGCCACATACATATGTGATAACCATCATGATTCAATTATAGAAGAGTAGGTAAGTAAGCAGCTTTCTCGCTCACTCTTGACAAATCGGCTCCCTTCTTTGAAAACATGTTTTATGAAAAAACTTTTAAATTGTAGTAAAAACTAAAGTTTTTGTGCAAATTATATGGTCGGCAACACCGTTTCCACTTTGACGCTTTGCCTTGTTATTATTCGTTGAAAATAATTTATCTGTTTGTAAACGTTCAAGTAAGTATTATATAATAATGAAAGCTAATTATTTTGAAAATAATGTCTTTTTTCACTATTTGTGTCGATTACTTGGAGTCGGCTTTCTGCTGCAGAAAACCACCGGCTTGTGAATTTTCATACCCGTAAGTCCAGATCAGACATTTGTAAAAATTCTTATTAATCTTTTTCATTCATAGGTTTTTATAACAGCGTTTTTGCAAATATAATAGTGACCACCTTACATACATTACATAAACTACAGTTGGTAAGTTCTGTTAGAATATTTGCTAATAAATTGTTTATAAAAGTTTTTATTTGCAGGACTTCACGGACGAGCAAGTGCAGCGAAAGATGTGTGTTGAAGAGCTAGGTGGCACAACTATTGTGGTTTTTAGAAGCAAAGGCAAGTATGCGCGTATTTCTATCGTTGTCACATGTGGTGCTATGGACAATTTCATAGATGACATTGAGCGTGCTGTGTATGATGGTGCAAATACCTAGTTAAGTGTTTAACATGTGACGGTCATTATGTGCCTAGTGCTGCTATCACTGAAATCAATTTGGCTTCCGAATTGGCTGTCCACGTCGATACCTGACCCGGTCTAGATGCATGCGCAACACCTACACGGGCAAGTCCTCGCGCTTTACGTCTACAATTACACGTAAGTTGTAGTGATATATTTGTGAGTTAACACTTTTTAAGATTTTTGGTTTACAGGTTTTTGATTTTTTCCCGAATAAGTGCAACGTTAAAACACCTATACGAGCCAGTGCACCCACTTTCTTCATATTTCCGCTCCGATTCATTAATGCGATATACGTAAATTTACAAACAATCACAATTACTAAAAGTGGATTATATGATATTATGAATATAAAGAAAATTTTTCGATGTTTTAGTTTTAGACCATTTGAATACATTTTCCTAACTCTTACTAATATTAAGGACGCCAATTATATTAAGGTAGACAAATTTTAGACTATAAACTAGTAAATTTGTAATTTTTGTTGTAAACAATTTTAACTCTTTTAACTCCAATTTTTTTCTTATGTTTAGAAATGATCGACTGAACTTCTGCTTTCGCAATGTCTTCACGGTAACATATGTACATGTATTGTTATGCACGAAATACGGAATTAAACTTTCTGTTGTTTTGTATATTAAAGGACTTGTAGTATTATAGAATTTTATGGCAAATATTCTTGTAGTAAATTTAATACATTATATTCCTTTATTATGACTATTTTTTGTTCTTTCCCGCAAAATATACACAAATCTATTGCGAGACTAGATTCTTAAAATGTTCCTCGGAAATATTGCTGGTTATATTTAACGTATCATGACAGCCAAATCTGTATCAAATTCAATGGTTTAACAAGTGACTCTCTCAATGCGTAATATAAGATATAAAGGATACTAAAAGTCAGTATTTATTTCAGGAATAAATAAATAACAGTTATGAAACGTACATTTACGTTCGTACGATACTGAAATAAGCAAATTTGCAACATCTCGTAATGCAAAGGTTACTAAACATGGCTTTATATGCATAAGAGTGAACTAATTTTCTAAAAATATTCCTAGCAGCATTTTCTTTTTAATGTAATGAAAATACTCCTTTAGATACTCCATTTTTTTACGTTTGCCTCGTTTCACATCTAGCTAATGTTTGTTCTACAACTACGAACTAACTTGAAACCCATACATAAGTAACCTCACATATTTCTGCGTGCTCTTGTGTTACATAAACATCGAAAATACTCTAAATAAATATTATATTTACTTAAAAAAAAAAAAACAATAATTGTTCTGTAGTTTTGTTTTAATGTGGATTAAATAACCAATATCTTAGTTTTTCTCTTATTACAGGACTAATTAGCTACTTTACGGACTTTTTTACTACCTTTAGGCAAGAAGCGGAAAACATTTTTCCCTTTTTCTCCATCCTTCGTAAATGCAGCCCTAAAATAAAGGAGTGTCAAAGCGCCCTTGTCATTACTTACCTAATTCTATAATTGAATCATGATTAACATTAAAAATATATCACATTTTTCGAATGTTATTTTTTTCGCTCTGACATTTTTTTTTTTCATTTTCTTTATTTATTGAATTTTTCTTGTACATATAAGAAACTCATTATTTGTTCAATTGTAATATATGTATATGTATATTACATATATGGTTATTTATTTGTATTTATTTATTTATTTATAACGATGAAAAACAATAAATTATTTTTACACGAAATAAGGAGCACTGGCTTCCAGGGACTTCGGCTCACTGATGCGGATATAAAGGAAAGATAAACTTAATTAAGTCTTATACGTAAAAGTGGGGGAATGATGAAATTATCTATTAAGATGTTGTTGTCCATATCAAATTAAGGGTTTTAATACTGTTCATAATAAGTATTCTGATATTTAAATACATATATTAGCGAAGAAGGGGTTTGGCTATCGAAGATATTTTCCCTTATTGCTACGAAATGTGGACATCCGTCGAGTAGGTGCTTGACGGTTAAGGCCAATAAGGCAGTACAAGCAAGGAGATGGGCTGGAAAGCACTAATCGATTCGAGTGTGTGACGATTGTATATCCTAGGCGTAAGCGGACGAATGCTTTGACCTTATTGCAACGACAACTTGCTGGATAGTTACAGGACAACGTGCGGATTAAATGTGGTATATTAGTATATGTGACGCCATTGGTGTGTTAAGTTGGCGATGCGATATATGTTGTATATGTCTTTTTTTGTGATATATTCAAAGGTTATAAGGTATTGCTTTGTGGCAAGCCTTGCTCTTTCGTCCCCCAGTTCATTTCCTTTGATGCCCCCATGCCCTGGTACCCAGGAATGTATGAGATTAAATAAGATTTGATCTTTCTGTTCATTTTGGAGGGTAGGGTTGATTTACTATCGATGCAAATTACTGTTTTCAAATTTTTTACTTTCGGCGAAGATGATTGCGTTGAAGATTGCTGCAGCTTCAGCTGTGTAGACGGAAGCAAAGCTGGGGAGTATACCTGCTGTGATTGTTGCCCCACGAAAATCATCAACTGCAAACGAAGTTGTGCTTCTCTAAATTTAATAAAAATTGAGATTTTGTTATCTCCCAAGACGGAGACAATTCCTTGTTGCGAAGGAAAGGATAAAGGATACCGAGTTCTCTGGCGTATTCGATGATGTGATGAGAGTGAATGAATGAAGGGAGCCAGAAAGGAGGTCTTCCTTAAAGCTTCCGTTGCCCCTCACGACGATTATGTGTGAATGTTTTTTTTTTTTGTTTTTTTTTTTGTATGTGATGGAATTGGATGGAGGAAACCGGATAGACCTTGTGTCTTATCTCTCAGCACGATGAGTCTGTACTGAATGCCGGAATGACGAAAAATGAAATAATGATTATTTTGTTGTTGTTATTTTTTTGCTCCGAAATAATAATTATTTTTTGAGTTCTAAATTTTTTAATCAAATATAATAATAATTTTTTCAATGTTATTTCTACATTTTTTCTCTCAGAAACAAAAATAATTTTTTGAGTTAACTTTTTTTGGCAGATCGCTTTACCCCAATCTAACTAATCTTATACATATATAAGTAGACATACATAACCCAGCCGAAAGCCTAGCCGTGCTGGCGCTGCGATAATTTCTGTTTATTTAATAATTTTATTGGTATTTAAATTTAAATTAAATAAAAAAATGTACGCATATTATATATACCATCTATGAAGGGCGTTTCATAAGTATATAACAAAAATTTATTGCAAATTTTACCAATTTACTTATATAAAAATACGAGCTTTAACCCGCGGCCCCGCTCGCGTAGGAGTAGTTTTGAGGGATTTAGGATATGTTTATAAAAGATTTACAAACAATAATTTCATAGAAAATAATTTTTTATTAATAACCATAATATTACAATACCCGGCATCCGTTGTTAAGCCTCGTTGAATAAAATCAAAACAACCAATCAGAAAAATATCAAGCAAAATTATTTTTATTAATTTTCTATCTCAAACCGTTTTTGAACTTTGCATTTGGGTCATAGTTGAACAGCTTATGTGGATTATGAAGTCTAGAGTGTGCTATAAATAGTGGGAAATAGGAAAAACTAAGATTTTTTAGATTAAATTTAAGCAAATATTCGATTACTAGTGACGAATGAGAGTGGTGACGCGGCCTGGGGGCTGTGGGAACGAAGTTCTATCATAAAAACATGCTTACAACCTTCATTGGGTGAAAATATGAATGTATAAAAATGTTTCCGTCATTTGGTGTTGTCGTTTCGTAGTGATGCGCGGACCACGTACAGACATTCACTTTTATAGTATAGATGTTCATTCTCCTATAAAAACCATAGTAATCCAAGTCTCAAATTTTCGGCAAATAAAAAAACAATGAAGCAATTGTTCATCAACATTTCAAATTTTTTAGTCACTTGTAGAAAAACTTCAATTACACTTTTATAGTCCATTTAATTCTGGTATATTTAAGTGCAAGTTTCAGTAATATGCAAGTAGCTCGAAATTCGCGTTGATTTTTAACAAATTTTTTTCACTATTGCGCACTTTCTCCATACAACGAATACCAGACATTTTTTTTCCGCACGCTTCTTGCTCGTATTGCATAATTTTTAACTTAATAACTATTCGCCCCCTAAATCTATTGCACTCACTTCTCATATCTTTCGCTCTCCAACAGATGGTAATCAAAGTCAAAAGTAGCGTACTCAATGAATACGAAGTGAAACATCCACCTGTTTTATATTTTCAAGTCTGGGACAATGATTTCATCACGAGCAATGATTTTCTTGGCATGCTCGAGATTAATTTGTCAAACTTTCAAGAGCCCTGCACGAATCGTCGTTTCTGCACACTAACCAATGAGTTTGCCGGCATTAAGCTGCCCGAAACCCTAGCTCGCTTGCAAGGTATCGCACATCAGCGCCGCCCGACGGTGAATTTGTTTGCCAAGAAACGCATACGTGGCTGGTTTCCTTTGCACGGTAACATCGATCGTGCGTCCAATGAAAAACGGCTCAAGGAACAGATACGCACACAAACGGTAATGTGGAAATTTTAGCTTCAGTGTAAGTGCAAATATTCTTATAATCTTATAGGGTAAAATCGAGCTAGAACTGGAATTACTTACCGAGGCGGAAGCGGCTGCGAATCCAGTTGGAGTAGGTCGGAATCCTCCGAATGCCTTAGCGAAACCATCGTAAGCTTCTTATTGTCCTTATGTTTATGCTTATTTGACTTTAAATTATGCGTTCTCTTTACAGACGTCCCGAAACCTCCTTTAATCCATTTACCCATCCACTTAAGTCATTCCATAAAATCATACAACCCTTTTTTATCAAATGTCTTATTATAATTGGCGCTTGCGCTATTGTCATTCTGATTATTGTGCACTTCTTCTCCAACTTACCATTCAAATTTATCGGATTGCGTTGAATTCATTTCGAGTTAAAACTATCTGAAAGGAATAATTGTTATGCAAATAAATTATAATTTCATAACTATTTGCCATTTTAAATTTAAATATTATGTATTTTAGACTTTACTATGTTAATAAAAGCAAATTAAGTTGGATGGTTGGGCGAGAAATCTAAATTCGTACATGGTAGCATTGAAAGGGAAAAGAGAATCAGGTAAAAGGTGTAGATAAGGGCTAACAAGCAAACGATGACTATTTACAGTTGTGCGAACTCCTTCGAGCTCATGATGAATTGCAGTGGCTAAAATTCAACCCTGGCATTTCCGCGGGCGAAATTAGACAGTGACAGGCAAGATGTCTTAATATTTGTCTGGCCAAAGCAGGGTGGCTGATTCTACGCCTCGCAATGTTTTACATTTTTTCCGCCCATGGGCTGCTGCCTAAGTAAGCCATCCCTGTGTACTGCTGTGTATTTCACTACTCGTCTTCCGACTACTGACAGCAGCTACGTTACTCTGAACACTCCTCATCAGGGCTGGAGTCGAGCCTAACTCTGGTCCCGAAGTATGTTTTAATACATAGAGAGTGGGTCACATACAACGTTGCTCTCGCCAGCACGTGTGCTCAGCCTCCATGGCTTCTACTTCGCACAAATAACCCAAAACCGAACCCACTCGGTTCTCTGGAGCTTACCAGAGCAGCTTGCGTCCCCCGTTCTGTCAGCACGACGAGCCATCCATGAAAGGATTAATATTTGTCTGGCACGCTAACTTTTTATCACAGCTTAAGTGCTCACAAGTAGGTAAGAGTACTTTCCCCTGTCAGAATAAATCAGTGGAGCACCCCGGTTTTAGCAATCTTAATCCCTGGATATTTTATATCTTCTTTTTTTCGTCTTGATAACATTTACTGACAGGATAAAAATACGTTAGCGAGTCCAAACTCTGCCGCAAACGTACCTAATAAGATATGAAATGATATGATATGATATTGAGCGTGCCCATCATTCAGTAGGACTCGGGCTCAAAGTGTCCGTGCATGACACAGAATGATAGAAAAGGTTTTTTCTAGTAACGGACGTTTTTCGGCAGGCGATGACAAGCCTCGAAGTGTATTTCACTCACCACAGTAAGTTTCAAGACCGAGGAAACCAAATCGCAGTCCCACCCAAGCTTACTCGGCTACGGTAGTCGCCATCTAGAGCAAATAAGTTAAACTCAAAACTTTGCTACCTTTTCATTAGCTTTTGCCAAGGTTTAGCTGGCATGTGAGCCTCGGAGATTATTTGTCGCTGAAAGTGCGCTCCACTTATAAGTTGAAATCATAAAGCACGACGAACGTTAAGACATTTCAAGAAACGATCTTCTTTTCCATCGATATGAAAGAAGAGTAAAATAAATTTCACACATCGTACTCTTTTAGTGTAATCGAAGCCACTCCAGCAACAAATGCTTCCTCTAGTTTCATCCTTATAGTTGTGATATTAGTCAAAGTGGTCCTGATGTCGTATAGAAGGTGGGTTCTCTTGAAAACCCTTATACTCCAATGCGCTCTTTCAAATCAAAGATGCTTACGCTTTCGTTTGAAGGATTTTAAAAATATGACATATTCAGTATAGTCTTTCTGTTAACTAATTTTTTGGTTCTTTCAGACAGCAGCTTACAGCTACACATTTCTAGTGATAACCAAATACTACACACATAACTATTAGACTATTCATGCCACTTCTCTGTTAACTGTAAAAAGCTATTACATATCGAATCAACTCTACAGGAATGCATTCGTTGTACTATTTGTTCCAAGTTTCATTATGTTAAAATGTAAAACATATTTACTTATTTATACATTGCATATACAAATTTATGTATTTATATGTGCATATATAATTTAGTAAAGGGTATTTCAAAAGAGAAGCCTACAATCTTCATTTTCTTGGTTGACGCGATAACCGCTTGTGTAATTTTGGCCGAGTTTAACAAAGCGCGCCAGTCGTTTCTTTCTCGTGCTAATAGGCTCCAGTTGGACACCCAGTGAAGCCAAGTCCTTCTCCACCTGATCTTTCGAACGTAGAGGAGGCCTTCCTCTTCCTCTGCTACCACCAGCTGGTACCGCATCAAAAGCTTCCAGAGCCAGAACGTTTGTATCCATTCGGACGACATGACCCAGCCAACGTAGCCGCTGGATCTTTATACGCTGCGCAATGTCTATGTCGCTATGAAACCCATACAGCTCAATGTTGCATCGCAAAGTTCGTAATTTTTTAGTGGAAATAATTGTCTGAATGTGTCGACAATTTAAAAGCTGGTGGAAAATTTCAAGAAACTGGTTCTGTCGTTTTTTGAATAAATGTAGTGAAACCTGAAAAAACATATACATAAGTATTGTAAATTTGAACATGTTTTATTTTAAAACAACATCGAGGCGCATCTTTTGAAAAACCCTTTACAAGCTATTAAACGAATAAATAGAAATAAATAGAAAGACATGTAACAATTTTTTCTGACGCCAATAATGGAGAATGGAAATACGTGTACATATATAAAAATATCAGCATAATTGATATGCAATATTTACTCATATACACTCATGGGCAATAAAATAGGTGTGCTATTGTACATTTTGAGTAATTTAGCTATTTTACTTTTGTGTTTTTTGTATTTATTAATTTTTTTTATAAAAGTTTGATTTACTGTACTACAAAAATCAAATACACTTTTTTCCAAACTATGATTACCGTTGATTTTTGCCAATTTTTTAACAATTCGCTAACAGTATCAAAATTATCATTTAACATGGGCCACATTCCGCTAAGCTGGAGAGAGACAAAAGTCTCCTTCTTCAGACCCATTACTCTAACGTCTTTTCTGCTCAAGATCCTGGAGAGAATAATGGATGAATATATACGGGACGTTGCGCCTTTAAATAGGCTCTCCTCGCCATAACATGCCTGTACTAAAGGGAAGTCTACAGAAACCGCCTTACACTCACTAGTTGGGTTGGTGGAAAAAAGTTTATTCGACAAAGAGTTTGCATTGGTTGCTTTCGTAGATATAGAAGGCGCTTTCAACAATATAAATGCAAACGCTATAGTAGACTCTTTAGAAGATTTTGGAGTTGAACCACACGTTGTAGCCATGATAGAAGCTATACTCGTCAAAAGAAAGGTAACGGCTAAAATAGGTAGCACTATTTTAAGCAGACAGGTCTGCAGAGGCACACCGCAAGCCGGAATCTTCTCCCTTCTTCTTTGGATTTTGACGGTAAATTCCCTATTGCTGACCAGGGAAAGAGGGGGTTGCCACGTCACTGCTTAAGCAGTCGACTTAGCAATTGCCGTTAAAGGCAAATATCCTAACAGCCTTATGGATATTCTGCGCTCTAACATGACCACACTTAGAAGCTGGACGGAGAGCAGGGGACTCGGTATAAACTCCGCAAAAACTAAAATAATTCTCTTTACAAAGAAACATAGGCTCTCTATAATCTCCACGGTAATTTTTAAGGGACTTTAAGATTCCTTTAAAAGAGAATGTCAAGTACCTAGGACTCATATTAGACAGGGAACTCACGTGGAAACATAATATTGAGGAAAGAGTAAAGAAGGCCAACGTTGCATTATACACTTGCAAAAAAGCGGTCGGTATTAAATGGAGACTAACACTTCGTGTTACACATTGGTTCTATACTTCTGTAGTTAGGCCAATCTTAATATATGGAATACTGGTATGGTGACCAAGTGCTCAAAATGCGAGTTACGCTAAAATTATGAGTTAGGTACAAAGAATCGCTTTTTTAGGCATCTCTGGGGTTCTAACGAATACCCCAAACAAAGCGCTGGAAGTGCTAATCAATCTACCTGCACTAAATCTGGTAGAAAAACACGTGGCCGCCGCCTCGGCGCTCAGACTCAAAAGTATGGTGCTATGGAAAGTTGTTTTTCTACGCTTCTATCTTGGACTCTCTGAATAGTCACAAACAAGAAATAGACTATTCTATTCCTAGACTTACATCCGACAAGCTCTTCAAGACAAGTATACCGTCAAGAAAGGAGTGGCAGACACCAAGGCCATGGAGAAGGAGGGAATTATATTTTTATTCAGATGGAGTTGGATATGGAGTTTTCTCAAAGGAATTAGGACTGGAACTTTCCGTTTGACTACCAGAGTATTGCAGCGTCTATCAGGCAGAGGTTCTAGCTATAAAATAAGTGCCTACATATCTAAATACGCATGAAGTAACAAAAACGACTATAAATATATTCTCGGATATCCAGGTGGCCATTAAATCAATGAATGCGGCTAAACTAAGATAGAAGGTTGCACAGGAGTGCCGGGCAGCCCTAAATGTTATTAGTGTCGTATTCAAGGTCAGCTTTATTTGGGTCCGGGGCATAGAGATATTGTTGGAAACTATAAAGCTGATGAGCTAGCCAGAAAAGGTACTGCTCTTCAACTGCTCAGTAATAAAAGTACCATTGGAATACCTTTGGTCACGAGTAAACTAATAATAAAAAACAACATTATCCAAGAGGCCAATAGGTCATGGAGAGATGAAGATACATGTGTAACAGCTAGGCTACTATGGCGGCAAATAAACAAGAAAAAGACAAGGAATTGCTTAGTCTCTCAAGAGATAATATCTCGAAGGTCGTGGCTTGTTTAACCGGTCATTGGCTATTTGGCAGGCATTCCTCTAGACTAGGAACATCCCATAAATATTACAGAAGTTGCAAAGATGAGGAAGAGGAAGAGATATTTGAGCACTTCCTTTGCAATTGTCCAGCCCTACCTAAAATCAGAGCAGGTTGTCTAGGTAAATACTTTTTTAGTTCTCTTACAGAGCTGTCTGGCGTGCAGTTGGGATCAATTCTACGTTTCATGCGAGCCACAAAATGGTTCCACGAAGGATAGTAAATTGCAGCACAGTGATATAACAACAGGCCTGTAAGGTTTAAGTGAGTTGGTCGTGCAGACCGACTACTACCATAACCTAACCTAACCTAACAGTGTCATGCAGTTTCTTCCACACAAAGTATGTTCGACAATTTTGGAAGAATGTGGCTAGCACCGTCACCAAAAAAAAATTGTCAAAAATCAATGGTATGTTGTAACTACTTGCAACTTACTTTTTTTTATTTGAGTTGAATGGACCATAAAACTGCTTACCAAAAATTATTATAAAAACTTAAAAAGTTTGAAATTTTGATGAAAATATGTCGAATTCTCCTAATTTCTGCACAATGTTTGAGAGAACGATTTATATAGATTTTGTTATATAATGAGTTCAACTTTTATAAAAAGTTAACACAGACTAATTGAACGAAAGCAAAATAGCGAAAACTAGTAAAAATGTCGCACACCTATTTTCGTGCTCATGAGTGTATGTATGTATATACATGTGTATGAAATTTATGTGTCTATTAGCGGAAAATAGATATTTACAGATACAATTAAAACCTTTATCAGCATTTCAAATTCCAAATATGCGATGACAGCTAATGGCAGTGCCAATGGCTAGATGCATCCCGACAGCAGACTTGGTGAAATGACAAATAGTTTAACTCAATTAAGCAACGCGTACGGATATCCATTCAAGTAGTAGTCGGAAACATACATTTGCTGAACCATTGGATGAATTAAAAGGATACCTACACACGTGCATACATACCGACGTGCATATGTATGCACGTCTAACCAGCTACATTACGACAAAATTATCACGCCAACCAAGTAAAAGCCGGCGGATTTGCATAAGGAAACCATAAAAGTTGAACTACTAGCGAACAGCGCTCTTTAGCAGGACACGCATGGTGTACGAGTAGTTTTTGTTGTAATTACTGGCATTGTTGATTTTTAATTATAGCCAGTCGACGAGTAGTAGTTGAGTTGGGAGTGACTCTGAAAGGCAACTCGTCAATTGTGAATGACAGGTCAGACGAGCACGTTATTGTGTAGTTACTTTACATTCCTTGGAGAATTTAACGTCAAAGGGTAAATACTTCGTCACGCCACTTGACGCTTCTTCCACATAACATTTGCTAAATTGTCGCGCATCAAAACATCTTGAAGTTTAGTCAAACGTCGCCTGCGCAGTGGTATGCAACGAGCTCGAATGCCATTTTTTCATAAAATTCGTCCTTTCCGTCGGAAGTGAATGCACATACGAGTACATATAAGCGAGTAGCATATGTTCAAAGAAGTCTACCTTTATAGTAAACTTTTAAGAGCAGCCCGAAAGACGGTGAAAAAGTGAAAAGCAATAAGCGTGCATGCACATGCATGTATGTATGTGTGTACGTGTGTAGGTACTGCGGCATTTGGCACCATCAATACCGTACGCGTGTTGCCATTTTCAATTAACTACTCTGACGGTACTTTTGTTGTTTTTTATTTTAGACGCAAAATTCGCTACAATTTCATGCTAATAAAATAATGAAACCGTTAAAAAATGGTTACTAACGAACTCCTTGTGCGTAAGTGATGAAAATTGGTTACTCAGCTACATTTTATTCCACGCTATTGGGAATTCGCCATTGAAGTAAATAAAAAATTATATTTTTGTCGTATCCGCCTGTGTTTCACTACAAAATGTCATTTCATTCTGCCTTTTGCGGCAGTTGGTATTAAAACCATAAAAGTGTTAAGCTGTTTCTGAGAAAAAATTACAAGAACTTTAACTAAATTTCATCAGTCAACTAGACAAGGTGAGTTTGTATTTTAAGAACTTATTAACTACTAAGAAATAATTGGAATAAAATTAAGTAATTTTAAATAAATTTGAAATACAATGAAGAATATAGTAAAATAGTTCTTTATTTATTTTATAATTTACAGTTCGTAATATTTGCCTATTATTTTTTAAACAAATATATCAGAATATACATACGTTATATTTTTAGCGTATCACGTAAATGCATTTACAATAAATTCTCTGTACTTTAAAACGTCACTTATGTAAGAGACTAGCCTTTTCCAAGACTCATAATTTTTCCATTCAACACATTCGCTACATCGTCATGTGTCAATGTATCAAAGTTGTTGTTTGGAAATTCACAATACGGAATTGTGATAATACTGGGCAAAAAAATGTTCAACGTCTATTTTCCCATTTCGTCTACAGAGTGCACTCTTATTATTACACTTACACGAGTATAAGTATACCACTTAATTTCAAAATATTGCATCTTTCTTTAAATGTTACAGATTTTGGTACCTACTAATTTTATCATTGAAGTAAACTTTTCCTATGTTGATGTCTAACTGTGCGTACGTTTATTCTTTCTGCCCTGTTTGAGAGCGTTCCCTAATTCTATCTCCAATTTTATTATTCCTCATCATTATAAGCGTTTCCTTTCCAAACATTTCGGTTTAGATATCTATTATCTCATCTTAAATTGACTTCCATTCCTATTTTATTAAGTGATTTAGCCCAGAATATGTTCTTCCCTATTTTCTTTCTTAAATGTGCCTATGATTATGAAAGTGGTATCAGTCATATATTTCTTGTTTCGAGACATTTAAGAATTGCGTTTGAGCGAGTTAAAAACTATTTTTGTATTATGCGACATTTTAATTTATAATTTTTTTAGTAGTGATTAATGAAAATTTATATCAATAAAAGGAATTTCAAGTTTTGAACCATATGGACCTAGACGACATGTGGTTCCAGCAGGACGGCGCTACGTGCCACACAGCAAATGCCAATTTTTTCCATTTCAACATCTACCCGCCCTTATTGAAAAGCCCTTTATGAAACTTTGTATGAATCTCATACGAAAATGTTGTTTTTAAAGCTCTAATTGACTCAGACAATTTTCAAAATTAATGGAATGTCCTATAAATGACTTAATGGAGAAAAGAGCTATGAGTTTTATTTGAAACAGTAACTTTGATAAATTAATTCATGAATATTTATTAATAATTTTTAAAAATTAATTCATTTTTATAATTTTTTTCTAGTTTTAAAGATTCTTAAAATGTTCATGATAAACTGGGGGGATATATGGGAGTAAGCACATAATGTTCTTATGTTTTTCTTCCGTTACTGGTCTAGGGGTGGTGTAGAATGGAAGTAATTTAATATCTTCGTAATATATTTTTTTGGTCTTCTTCTTTTAGGTGAAAGATCCCAAGCGTGGAATTTATAATCATCTAAAGAAGTTTTGTAGAACATTTTATAAGGTTCATTTTCCAAGAAACACATCCATTGAATTTTCAGCCAAGAGACAGATTCACTCTGTTTGTTATTAATTCTTCTAGAAACTTCGTCGAAATAAAATCGAACTGCGACATTCGTTTTACCAAAAATGGATTTTTCCTTCTACACTATTCTATCAATTCATAATAATGCTCAGGGTTGTATAAGTAAGTGGATTTTTATTTTCATTTCTATCAAACGGAAATCACGGTAATTTGATAGAAAGGAATGACCCGATACCAAAAATTTGTGGTCTACTATTTAAATATTATTATTATATTATTTGACTGAGCAATTTTCATCCATGTCAATGCTACTTTAATGTTACGCTTTTGGCCTGAACACGCATCACTGTAAGCTATTACGTGTTTATGAGTGGTTATAATATCCCCCATATGCGCTAAAATGCATGATGCTACTCCCTGTGCACCTCTTGATGCTGTTATTTTATCCCATACATACATACATTTTGGCATTGTAATTATGGAAATTATTTTAGTTAGTTAAAGTTATAAACGTACTTATCTCGCTCATAAAAGGCTAACTAAACAGACAGTTTAATGTACGGAAGTGCTTTTTGTAAATCAAACGAGAATCCATAATATTCGCTGGAATTTCTGGTCATCTGCAAGACAATTCCTAGCTCTTTCGACATTTTGTAAATATATATCATGACTCTCTCTAAGAAAGGTAACGCGCTATTTTAAAGTTATTTTAAATGTAATTTCATCAAATATTTGACTTAGACAATTTTCAATTTAACAGTAAATGAATACCATATAACGTTGAAATTACATCCACTATCCTAAAGTTCATTTTTGACGATGTCGTGAAAATTTATTATTTATTAAATACAAAAAAGAGATAATTTTTTTGAAATTTTGACTTAGACCACTTTCATAATTAGGGGCACAAATATCGAATATATCCTGCTGGTCTGCTGGTCTCCCGTAAACACATCGGCTAACTCGTCTAGCAACTCCTGCGAGCTATTTTTAAAAAATTCAACTGGTGATTTTTCCACTGTAAGTAACAATAAATGATGCAGAATTCATTTATAGAAGTAGTTATTAAATAGTCTAAATTAATTATTCATATTCATAATAAGTATTCATTTATTTTTCAGTTAGTTAAGAAATATTTACTATTTATGTTTCCAAAATGATAAGAAAACTTATTTTTTCAAAATAAGTTTTATAAACTCAAAATAAGTTCTCTTATCATTTAATGGACTAACCCTTATTCAAGTGTTAGTAGACATTTCTTGTCACGCGCTGGTATTCTTTCCTGGATTTCATTGAGAGTTTCAATGAATGTCAATACAATACGAAAAGTAAAATTTTGTTGCATTTCTTAGATTTCCCAAGTCTTGAGTTTATGTTTAAGGGTGATCATGGTAAAACTGCGCTGATAAAGTTCATGAACCTCTTTCTCGTGGAGTGTGTCGTGTGAATTATCTGCCGTATATCGTATACCGTTCTGTTGGAGAATTATTTCGTCCTCTTCGGAAAGTATTATAAACAGAAGAAAGTATTCAAAAAGTGTGCCATTATACAAAAGCAGTCACAAAAGCAATTTCCGATCTGGCTTAATTTTTGAATTTGTTCACAGATCATCACAGATCCTCCTCCTTGTATTCGTTCTGACATTAGCCACTTCTCTTTCCTTGGATCAAATCATTAGTAACGATATCCATTTGAGCCAAATTGGTTTTTTTTCATCACTGAAGATGACGTTTCTCGCTATAGGCGCCTTCGATTCGGTACTTCTCTACTCTCTCTATGTTTAGACCCCGCTCCCGAAAAATTTGCATGTGATAGCAACAACAAAGTTATCGAGCACAATTCATCCCCAAAGTGTGTGGTTTTACTTCATAAATCTGTTTAGCTTTTTGATCTACAGTCAACAAAAACATGGAAAAGAAGCAGAACACAAAGGATGTTGACAGAGAACGAGGATCACAAGTAACGAGTGGGGGCAAAAATATTTACCTGCATGAACGCCGTCTTATACTTTTTACGTGCTTCGGAGCACATGGTATTTTGGCGGCTCTTTTCCAACCTATGCTTATTTATACCAGTTGCTTTATCTACAAGTATTAGCCACCTTCTAATGCTTGACGAATTGAAGAGTCCTAATGTCGCATTTATTCTGCTTCACGCCAGCGCTGCGTCTGAAAATAATAATATTATTATTATTTAGAAAGTTGTGCTTACAGTTAAAATGCAATTACAACAAATATCTAAGCTATGGCTGTGGTGACCGTAAACTAAATAGTGCTTATCTTTTGATTAGATTTTGTCGAGTATATTACAATGTTTTAAGTAGCTTAAAAAAATGTTAAGGTTGTAAAGGTTTAGGTTACATTTGTAAAGTTACTTCGCAACCCTTCATGTCAGCATAAGCGTGTGGATGAATTCCAGCGACCATTTTGACAAATTGGTATTCTTAAAGTTATTGCTCAACCGAGCGATTGTATTGTTGACTGAATTACTCTTTGTATTATCATTGTAGATTATTTATTAGTGTTTTCATTTTAAATAAATTGATGAACTAAAATTTCACCAGCCCTTTCGACACATTTTCCTAAACTGTATAGATTGGAGATCTTTTGCAGCATCTACATTATTGGCAGCGTTTTCATTTATTAAATGTCGCTGACTAGGTGCTTATTGAACATAATAAGGGCGCGTCTTAGGGTCTCCTTTCCAGTTGGAACGGCTAGTAAGCTGCCTTTAATTTGAGCATGGCTTAGTACCCAGACGAGTTTTATTTTATTTTTATTTTTTATAAGTAAATTTCTTATGGTGTCTGCATAAATGCTATTATCTTTTAGGCTCTTCAAGGTTTTTAGAAGTGAAAGTGATTTGTAACGATTATGAATTTATACCGATAGGGGTGGAAATTTTTAGGGCTTCATAGATGGCTATAATTCCCGTCTGAAATACAAGATATTGGCGCTGGTAACGGTTCTTTTTCTTTCTCGTGTTAACAGGCGCCAGTTAGGCACACCGAGTGAGTCAAGTCCGTCTCCAGAGAAGACCTCCTTCTTTCTCTGCTACCACTAGGTGGCACCGCATCGAGTACTTTCAGAGCCGGAGCGTTTGTATCCATTCGGACAATATGACTCAACCAACGTAGCCCGCTGGATCTTTACTTGCTGCGCTATCTCTATGTCGTCGTAAAGCTCATACAGCTCATCGTTCCATCGTCTGCGATACTTTCCGTCGGCAATGTGCAAAGGTCCAAAAATTTTGCGGAGAATCTTTCTTTCAAACACTGCAATCGACGCTTCATCGGATGTTGTTAACGTCCACGCTTCTGCGCCATACGCTAAGACGGACATGATGAGAGGCTTGTAGAGTGTTAGCGTTGAGAGAGGACTTAACTACTCATTTGCCAACTTAGTCCCAACTAGCACATGTTGGCAAGAGAGATTCTACGTTGGATTTCCGGGCTGATATTATTATAGGTGTTAATGCTGGTTTCTAAATATACGAAGTGTTTTACAACCTCGAAATTATAACTGTCAACAGTGACGTGGGTGCCGATACGAGTGTGCGCAGACTGTTTGTTTGATGAAAGGAAGTTCTTCGTTTTGTCCTCGTTCCCCACCCAGACCCATTCGTTATTCGGTATTGAAAGTGGGCGAAATCGGTCAGTAGCTACGCTCCATCTATATAGCGGTAATTCTTAAAAATTAAAGAAACCTCATATCTCTGTTATAAATGAAGCACTTCATTTAAATTCGTTATTGAAATCGGAAAATAACATCCGAGTTTCTTTGATTTAAAAAATTAACAGTCAACCCAAATTGTGTTCCTGGCCGAGTTTAACATTCCTTCTAGACAAAAACATTTGCTATACGGGGTCGGCTTAAATTTCTAGGTCCCTCAATTGGTGTAAAAATAGGAAGACGCACTCCACAAATAGGAGGAGGAGCTCGGCCAAACACCCAAAAGGGTGTACGCGCCAATCTATTGTATAAAGGTGAATGTCTGTACGTTGTCCGCGCATCACTACGAAACGACAACACCAAATGACGCAAACATTTTTATACATTCATATTTTCACCCAATGAAGGTTATAGGCATGTTTTTATGATGGAACTTCCTTCCCACAGCCCCAGGCCGCGCCTCAACTCTCATTCGTCACTAATAATCGAATATTTGCTTAAATTTAATCTAAAAAATCTTAGTTTTTCCTATTTCCCACTATTTATAGCACACTCTAGACTTCATAATCAGCATAAGCTGTTCAACTATGACCCAAATGCAAAGTTCAAAAACGGTTTGAGATAGAAAATTAATAAAAATAATTTTGCTTGATATTTTTCTGATTGGTTGTTTTGATTTTATTCAACGAGGCATAGCACCGGATGCCGGGTATTATAATATTATGGTTATTAATAAACAATATTTTCTATGAAACTATTGTTTGTAATTCTTTTATAAACATATCCTAAATCCCTCAAAACTACTCCTACGCGAGCGGGGCCGCGGGTTAAAGCTAGTATAACATATTTATATAAAAAAGTTGAAGTATTTTTCCAAAGGTTATTCTTTTCTTTTAAACTGCTGCCATTTGGCGAGAAATCAGAATTTTTGCGAGAATAATATTGTGTACCCCTTAAAACAAAACCTTCTAAATAATAACGGGTGATCAATTAAGAGGAGTTTTTTTCATTTGCGTTTTTTTTACAGATCGCGCGCGAGTTGTGGCAAACTGTCATCGTGGATTTGTTGAACAGCGTTTGGCATTTCATCATGGAAAGACTCACACCGCAACAACGTCTACAAATTGTTCAACTGTATTATGAAAATCAGCGTTCTGTGACAAATGTTTTTCGTGCGCTTAGACCGCATTATGGTCAACATAATCGGCCTGCCTTAAACACTATTCGACATACCATCAACAAATTTGAATCCGAATATTCATTGGTGGATAATTCTCGACCGAATAGACCACGTCCAGCAAGAAGCATTGAGAATATAGCGGCAGTAGCAGAGAGTGTACGTGAAAACCGCGATGAATCGATTCGGCACCGTTCTCAGCAACTTGGACTGTCGTATGGAACAACTTGGTCAATTTTACGGAAGGATCTTCATTTAAAAGCATACAAAATACAGCTCGTACAAGAACTAAAGCCAAATGACCTTCCTGCAGGTCACCGATTTGCTGATTGGGCTCTTGAAAAGATTGAAGAAGATCCGCTGTTTTCGAGCAAAATTTTGTTCAGCGATGAGGCGCATTTCTGGCTCAATGGTTACGTCAATAAGCAAAATTGCCGTATTTGGGATGAAGAGCAACCAGAACAGGTTCAAGAGCTACCTTTACACCCAGAGAAAACAACGGTCTGGTGTGGTTGATGGGCTGGTGGAATCATCGGTCCATATTTTTTCAAAAATGATGATGGCCGCAACGTAACTGTGAATGGTGCTCGCTACCGTACCATGATATCGGACTTTTTGCTACCTGAAATTGAATCTAATGATCTCTACGACATTTGGTTTCAACAAGACGGAGCCACTTGCCATACAGCTCGTGAAACAATGACTTTATTGAGAAGTCATTTCGGAGAGCAGCTGATTTCACGTTTAGGACCTGTGAGTTGGCCACCAAGATCTTGTGATATCACACCTTTGGACTTTTTTCTTTGGGGATTCGTGAAGTCCAAGGTCTATGCTGATAAACCAGCTACGATTGAAGCTCTGGAAGCCAACATTACGCGTGTTATTCACGACATACCAGTCGAAATGCTCGAACGAGTGATTGAAAATTGGACCTTCAGAATGGACCACCTTAAGCGTAGTTGCGGCCAACATTTGAATGAAGTCATATTCGAAAAGTAAATGTCAAAGAATGTCCTTTCAAATGATAAATAAAGGTTTTGAACATAATTTACATTTGTGTTTTTTTTTAACTATTGAAAAAAGCACCTCATGATTGATCACCCGTTACAAAAAACATTCTGCTTTTGAAACAGTTAAAAAATTGTTCTACTCTGAATCGTCGAACAACAAAAGCAGCATTTATGACGCCATTTTGGATTTTTATTGAAAATATAATTATATATAAATCGCATTACGCATGTATTTAAGCCCTAAAATGATTTTCTATCACTTTGTTAGTTGAACAAAAAATATCCCCAAATCCTACCTTCATTTATCGCCCCCCACAGCTGTCTAACCTCTTAAGCAGATTATACAGTAATCGATATTAGTATTTGTACTTTTTTATCTTCTTTTGTGCAACAATTAACTCTGATTTTACGAGATAAGAAATTTCACAATATTTAGAAATATACAGGTCTGAAATTCTCCTAACATTTGCGGTGCTAAATGTACTCGTGATATATACCATAAGAGATAACAGTTCTAATTTGGCTATTGATGTCGCACAATTGATGCATTTGTTTATTCATAGTTTTGATTAATTGTCCATTAAATAAAATTAATTTATTCATAGGCTTCGAAGCCGATAGGGCGAATGAAGTATAGGTTTCACTATAATTGCTATTTTAATCGGTCACAGAAGCGCGACTAGATTAGATTAGATATGATAGAGGCGGAAGCTATTGTGCTGAGAGCAACCATTATTAATATAATGTGACATCCTCCTGCCCATTAACCCCCTGTTGGGCACCCAGGTTTGGCCAGACCTTTTTCGACTTTGGATGTGAATTTAGCATAACATATTTCTTTGTAGCTAACAACTTGAGCTTCCTGTCGATTTGTGGATATGACCCTTTAAATAGTATACTCGAACAGGTCGAAAAAAATAGATTTACAATGTTACACCTTCTGTTGGGCACCTCGGATCAGGCTAGACCCCTATGTATTTACGTGCATTTGTATGGGAATATGTGGCAAATGTGCCACATTTATAATGCACTTTTAAGTATCGTAAGTATATATTTCTCATTTCTTACTTTTTTCATAGGTTCTAGCAGAGATTGAGCTACCTACAGAAGCAAAAATAATCGTTGAAAATATTTTGGTTTGGGGAAATATGATTTTTTTGTTTTGTTTTTTTTTTGACTCATTTCGCAGGTTGAAGTTGAAAAAGTTGATTACAATGAAATTTATGGCAAACTATGAAATGTCATTTACTTACTTATATGAGATTTTCGAAAGCTGTTGACATACTGGATTCTTGCATACAATACAATAGAAATAAGTTTTTGCACGAAGCCTTTCGCCTCCTTGTAGACAAACACGACAATCTCTCTTCGCAGTGCGTGTATCGGCGCCGGTGGATTGATTTACAAAAATATTCACAGGGATAGTAATTGGTTTAATTTTTTTATTTAATGCTCTTTTACACTAGCAGAATCTTTCGTGAACTAGCTTCGTTTCATCCACTGGAAGTAAGTCTTTAAAAGGCCTTAAAGTTTTACTTTTTGATATTTCAAACTCATCCTTCGCTTCTGTCAATCAAATGTCAATTGCCATACAGCTGATCGTTATTTTACAAACTACCAATCTGAGCGCATAGGCGAGTTAGATTTACAAAAAAAATATATATATAAGTATACGTAAAAGTGCCAAGTAAGGCAGCAACAAGCTCGGTTTGAAAGAAGAGAAAGAAAAATATCTAAGCATACACACCTCTATTCTTGAAATCCACTGTCACTAACACCTTTCACTTATCCAGTTCTAGGATATTGCATGCAGAACAATAAAGTTCCACTCATCTTTGTTGGCATTCTGAGGACGTTCTTCGCTCTCTAAGAAAGTTAAACAATTAATTTAATTTTATATTTTTGGGTATCTGTCCATGATATTCAAACATTAATTTGGGAATTGCGGTGCTTCTAGTTTTTTTTATAATTTTAATATATAGGGGGAACCATTGTGCTTGGTTGGATTCCATTCATCCCATTATTTATTTAATATATAGAAAATAACAATAAATTATTATTTTACAATAAAAAGAGCATTAGCTGCCAGGGCTTACAGCCCTATTTTGTTATCGAGTAAAGTTGAAGTTCCTTGGGTTTACTAATGTATTTTGATGTACTTGTTTAGCGGCATGGTCGGTGAGGTCAATGTTAATTATACATTTTACTATGTCCAACTGGATTAAAATAATTTTTGGTTAGTACTTTGTGATCATATTTCCAATTTCGGTTATATAGGATGTACTTGTTGTTTATGTGTTATGAATTAAGAGCGGATAGTCAGTCTGAACATACCTATCGCAAGATTTTGTCTCTTGCTTTACATTAGGTTTATTGCTTCAGATACGGCGATGATTTTTGTTGGGAAGACGGAGCAGTTGCTTTAAATATTTGATATTTTAATAATTTCATTATCTAGGGTTATAATATATGATCGGTCTTAGATCCGTCAATATAAATAAGAGCGTTGTTCTGGTATTTATTTCGGACTTCGTTAAACATTAACTGATATGGAGTTAGGTTTGTGTTCTTCTTGTTAAGTATACGTATCATACACTACTTGTGTAAAGAAACCATAAAAGAACCCCCAGTTAGATATTTAGAAAAAATTTCTGATATATGTATTTTAAAGTAAAATTTATTTTAGAATCCTGCTTATGACTGACTATACTTTGGGAAATGCTTTATTACTTTACTTGAAGTTGTTGGTGATACTACAAAGCGGATTATCTCGCCTTCTAATGAGAGCTTTAATGAGCTTTGGTTGTGATTAAGTATCTTTGATTTTCTCTGTAAAGTATTTTTGACTTAAACAATAAATTTGTATTAGGTGTGGCTGTACTCTGTTAAGTAGTACTCTAACTTTGTTTATGAGAGATTTAGAGGTTGTGATAACAATTAAGAAAATCCTGTCTATGCCAAGAGTTTCCGTAGAATTATCAAAATTAAGAATCCTTCTAATTAATTCTGCAAAAATTGTATAACAGGCAGATGGTGGACACTATCGAACTACCATTGATCAAAAAGTTCCCGAAATATTTTCAGAAAATTCAAAATACAAGTTTATTCCTCAAAAGCAATATTAACTCCTTCAAAGCACATCCCATCAACTACAACGTACTTATGCCAGTGTTTAATCCAGCTCTCGAACCATTTCTAGAACCCTATTTGCGGTACAGCCATCAAAGACGTCTTCGGTCTTCACTGTAGTGGTGGTTTTTTTTGACTTGATCAAACAGAAAAAATATTGCAGAGAACTATAGCAGGTGAGTTCGATGGATGTTGGAAGTTTAGTGCAATTCACTTACTTTAAACGATTTGGCAGTTGTCTCGTTAGCACCAACGAATGTGCTATTCACAAACAGATGTTTACTCAGCCTAAATAGCTATCTGCTTCTGTGTATTCAATATGATTGAGAATAGCATCTCTGTCAGATTAAATATCAAAATGAGCGCATGACGCAAAGAAGAATAGCAATAAGACGTACCAGCCAAGCTGTTAAATTAAATGTTGAGTATTTTTTTAATTATATTTGCACAAAGTAAGCAAAATAAAATGACTGTTTATTTAAAATTAATGTTTACGTAATACTTTTTGTGCATATATTGCTTCAGGATATCATCCACAGCTGCTAAAAGAAGCCGCGCCGAGCAACTCTATCAAAAATATATTTTGAAGCTTTGCGGCTCTACATAGGTCATGGAAAACCTTACCTTGTGGCAAAATATGGAGCGGTCTGTTACACGATTTATGCTATGGCTTATGTTATTTGGATATTTCTCTTAGCTCACCTAGGGGTTGATGATAACAAAAACGCAATGCAACTACACCCTACTAACATAAAAGCAATATTTAGAAATGAATATGCAAGAACATATAATCGCTGTTATTCTGGAATATCTAAGTTAATGGCCAAGCTGAATAATTAAGTCCTCAAACAAGTCTGGAGTTAACTGGATTAACTTTCAGAATTCCCTTGCGGCCTAATGGAAATGATTGTCCACATCTCACAGCGAACGTCGATTTACTGTTTGAGGACTAATGGGACCCTAAATAATGGGCCAATAAATCACAATCCAAATAATTAATAACCCTTTGATAATGTTATTTCAACGTTTCAACTAAAATAACCAATTTTTATTTTATCTATAGATTTAACCACACCTCGCTATAATCGACTTATTAACCAAAACAGCTGATTTTGTCGTATCAATGTTCGTTAAAATATGGGTTACCGAAGTTTGAAATCATTGAAATTTCGCTTAAGGAGACATAACCATGCGAATATCGCTAAAATATGTTGGTGAATTCACCCAACTAAGCTGGCGTTATATCCAAATATTGCTTAAAATTTTTGTTTTGTTTACAAACTACTTTCTTCTTTCTATTCTCTAAAAATCTAACTAGTCTAACCTTACAAACCTAACCTTACTTTTCGTTGTTGTTTACAAATGTTGGCTTAGTATTTTATCGGCGACTGATCAAAATGCTTTCTATGGACTTCTAATCAAAAATAAACAAAAACCAAATGAGTAGACACTTAATTTTATTATTCAAACAATTTAATCATTTTATCAAATGCAATGGACTTGGTAATGACCTTGGCAATGAAAGTAGTTTTTTTTGTGTGTATATACATATATTTAATTTAGTTAGCTAACTCCCATATATATACACTCATAGAATTACAAATTTCCTAAAATGTTTTTGTTTTGGCTATTTGCACTCCGATTTAGTGATGTCTATGCATGAGCAAAGACAGAAAAGATGGGTAAAATAGCAAAATTAATTTTTCGTGAAATATTCTTTTATTTTTGTTTTGTGAATTTTTCTAATTTATTATTTAGTTTTCTTATAACGCAATTTTTATAAATTATTCCGCCATAAGTATTGGAAAATTTAGCTAGTTCTAAAAACTTGGTCCCTTCAATGTTTAAATTCTCATTTTTAACAGCATATGATGTCTTAACGCATATGTTTTATTTTGTTTGCCTGCAAAAATATTCCATGATACGAGATTTTATTATCGTTACAGTTATATTTGACAAGTATGCGTGCAAGCAGTAGGTTATGTAATTTTTATTAATACAAAACGCATTATTCTTCATAAAATTGAGTCAAATCTAAAACTCTTTCTTATGCATAAGACGCAATGTTGCGTGTGTATATCAAAAGGAAGTTGATAGTTTTAATGTTTTAAAAAAGCAGCAGTACTTAAAAGTAAAATTAAAAATAAAAAAGCATTTGCTAAGGATACAAATTAATTTCAATAACTGTAAGACAATTTCGGATTTTATTTTTTACAAATTATTTCTTCTAAATATTGACCGTTATGTGTAATACACTCTTGGCAACTGGCCCTCGTACTACTTGGCACTCGACGGAGAAGTGATGTAGGGATGACATAAACCTTGCGAATGATATTTTCCGTCAGTACTGAGACAGAAGTCTCATAGAAGAAAGTCCGTAAGGGTAAGATTGAGTGATTGTGGCCAGGATATGTCACCGAAACGGCTTGTCCGTTTGTTAGGAAAGATAGTTGATGGAAGAAATGATACTAGTTCAAGAGGGACTGGAATTTTATTATTTTGCCATTGTGAACCAGTTTATAAATTGGTAAACCACTGATTCATGGGCTCACTGTTCGCTAAATGTAATGATGTTGATGATGCATATAATTTTGAAAGAGTATCCGGTTTACTTGTAACGATCACCCCTGGCTTTGGGGCGTTCGCCCGCATTCTTATTGAGCCCACGAAAAAAGATCAAGAATAGCTACAACAAGTGCCGCAAAATCTGCGAGAAAGTTAAACATCTTCTGCGTAGGTATTCAGCTTTATTGACGAAACGGATAACCATTATGGGAGCGTCGAGTCTATTCGCCGCCCTCATAATCTGACATATTTTGTGGCTTGTTGAGTTGCTGTCCAGTACTGATTTATCAACTCGAAGTATTGGCAGTAATTGAAGAGGAACGAGCGATATTTGAAAATCATAGTTTTGGATAGAAACACAATTTAATTGAACTCACAATGCCTCAACTAACGAACGAGACGCAAATAGCATAAACAAATTTTAATCTTTTTAAAAGTCGTATAACTTAAATAGGATATTTTAAAAATTATATCATTCGTGAGTTCAAAAAAACGTGGCCGAGAAACCTAAAGGTATGAGCTAAAGGTTAAATTAGAAGTGCCATAACCATAACCACGCAAATCGGAAACCATAAACTGTAATCGACCACTGTAGCAGACCAATTGAATTTTGGTTTTTTACCGTAACCATAAACAGCTGGTTGTTGATTTGCTGTATTGTGGTATATAATGCCATTATATAATATTAATGAATAAATTACAAATATCCTTATCACGATTCGTGTTGTTATCTTTTCTTTAGTTTCTGCACTTCCGAAATGAACAAATAAATGAAAATGTATGCAAATATCAGCTATTTATGGTTATGGCACCAATAATAGATGACTGTAAATATCATTATGGTTAAGCCCACGGTTAAGGATAAGGCGTCATGGTATGACACCTCTACTTTAACCTTAAAACAGCAGATAATCTTTTTTATAAGCCACAAAACTTGATTATTTGTAGATCTTAACACAAAATATCTTGCCTATACGTATACAGAAATCCGCGAATCCGTGAAGTCCGACCTGTAAAATTGCTTTTCTCTCATACATAAATATAATATCAACTCATCCTCATGTACGCTATGTATATGGCCCACCCTGTATGTACGTAAATATGTATGTTTTATTTATACAAGCAGTTACTACTCGCTGTATATACTCGTACGTATACAGGTGCACCTGTTTTTATTGTCACTACTCCCCATTTAATAATAAAATAAATTACATTGCCAGTTACAGGGCTTTATTCGGGTAAACCTTGGCATACGCACATTCTTGCGCGCCTCAAAGTATACTTATATAATAAAAAAAAGCTCAATTTCGCTGCGTATGCCATTCTGCGGCTGCCGTAGCCGAATGGATTGGTGCATGACTACCATTCAGAATTCACAGAGAGAACGTCGATTCGAATCTCGGTAAAACACCAAAATTAAGAAAAACATTTTTCTAATAGCGGTCGCCCCTCGGCAGGCAATGGCCAACCTACGAGTGTATTTCTGCCATGAAAAAGCTCCTCATAAAAAATATCTTCCGTTCGGAGTCGGCTAGAAACTGTAGGTCCCTCCATTTGTGGAACAACATACACACAAAAATTAAAAAAATTCCTGTTCAAAAGTTCTGTGTCAACTTTTTTAAAATTTTGTACGTTTTTGCTTGATGCATTATATGGCTTTTTTATTGTATGAATTATATGCTTACAAAAACTCGTTGTGTGTTTATAATTTTGCATCGTGTGATTTGTAATACTTTATAATCAAATATATTTAAATCATCAGAAAGCTAAAAGAGTTTGGTGCCATCGATTTTTTGCTGACTTCAAACGTGACGCTCAACGCAGTGGACGTAAAAATGAGGCGGTAACAGTAAAACACATCAGAAAAATCATTTTGAATAAACGAAATGTGAAACGTTTTGGATCTACATATATTGCTTGAGCATTTGACTATGAGGACTATGAGAAAGCTCTTTTCCATGTGGGTGCCGCGTTTGCTCACTTTCAAAACAACGCACCGTATCACAAGTTAATCAAAACAATTAGAACTTTGAATTGCTCCCACATCCACCGTATTCGCCAGATTTGGCTCCCAGCGACTACTGATTGTTCGCAGACCTAAAAAACTACTCGCCGGTAAGAAATTTCGCTCGACTGAAGAGTGTATCGCTGAAACTGATGTCTATCTTGAGGCAAAAGATAAATCGTTGATGAAGAGAGCTAATTTTGAACAAAAAAAACATGTTTTTTTTCTTAGACTCGGCATTTTTTAGCCCATGTGTTATTCTCAGGACCTCGTCGTAGCTTCTACATGATTTTTAGATTCACTCCTATAAACTGTACCAACAAAATAAATTTGTCTATATAATATAGCGAATCTAAACTTCAGAGCTCCAACTTTTTAAACAAGTTACCTATTTGCAATTGTTCAAAGATATTTGAAATGGAAAAATGGAAAATATAACTTGATTTCTCATAAGTTGTGTTTTTGAAAATTTTCTCCGTGCAAGATGTACAACTGATTAGGCTCCGACTAAATATTTCGTTTGTGAAAATTTAAGGATAAATTCGCATAAATTCGCTTTCCAACAATACCAAATACATCGACATTTGGGACAACAAAATGTTTGACTTTTGCCCGCTTCAGAAGCATAATAAATACCATATTAATTTAAGTTTCAACCTTTTTATAAGATATTTAAAAACTTGACAAGTTTTTGTTAAAAGTTCAAAATTTTTTCAGAATTAACACAAAAATTTGAGTACGCAATTTCATTGGTCATAAAAACGTAGTATAATAAAATAAAAGTTTGAAGTTGCTCAGAGTTCTCGTGAATTTTCGATATTTTTTTCCTAAAGGTTTTGCGCATTTATCCATATAAAAATATATGTTTTTCATTCTTTGGATTAATCTGTTTCGTGTTATAAAATAAACTATAATTTTAAAGGGTGTTTTTTTTAGAGGTTAGGTTTTCAAGTTGGCACTACTTTTTTCGTAGATGGTCTTTTTGACAGCTGTCACTTGATTTATGCTCAGTTTGGTTTGCCATTTCATAATGAATAGACTTACACCTGAACAACGTTTGCAAATCGTGCAAATTTATTACGAAAATAATGATTCGGTTCGCGCGACGCATCGAAGAAAATTTTGTTCAGCGATGAAGCTCACTTTTGGTTGAATGGGTATGTCAATAAGCAAAATTGTCGCATTTGGAGTGAACATAATCCACAAGCCATTGCTGAGACGCCGTTACATCCTCAAAAAGTCACTGTTTGGTGTGCTCTATGGGCAGAGGGAATCATTGGTCCATATTTCTTTAAAAATGAAGCCGGCCATAATGTTACAGTCAATGGAGAGCGCTATAGAGCCATGATTAATGACTTTTTCGTGCCTGAATTGGACGATGTTGATGTGGACAACCTTTGGTTCCAACAAGACGGCGCTACATACCATACAGCCAACGCAACAATCGAATTATTGAAGGAAACTTTTGGTGAGCGCATTATCTCGCGCCGTGGACCTGTGGCGTGGCCTCCAAGATCGTGCGATATAACACCGCTGGACTATTTCTTCTGGGGCTATGTGAAGTCGCTTGTCTACGCAGATAAGCCCGAGACGATTGACGTCTTGGAAGAGAATATTCGGCGCGTTATTGCTGACATACGGCCCCAATTGCTGCAAAAAGTGGTCGAAAATTGGGCTTCTCGGCTGGAATTTATTCGAGCCAGCCGCGGCGGCCACTTGCCCGAAATCATTTTTAAAACATAATGGCAAACCCTTATCTTTATAATAAAGCTAAATTCTTGGCCATAACATTAAATTATATACGTTTTATTTCATCTTGAAAACCTAACCTCTAAAAAAAACACTCTTTATAATATTAAAAAAAAAATAGACAGGGCATGGTGATTTTATAATTCTGCAACCAGTGTACCAAATACAAGAATAATTTCGAAATGAAAAATGCCACACAACAAAGGACTTTCGTTTAACAAAATTCTATTACAACAAAATGTCTTTCAATTTCAAAGGATCTTTGATATTAAAATTCACCTTGAATACTTGCAAACACAATGATTAAAATATGTTGTATTATTAAAAAATACAGTACAGTTATCTAAGTAATAGTAATGGTGTGCTAATTACCGTGCCAGGACTGTATATGCATTACTTTTAATTGTAATCGCTTGTAATAGCTACTTTCTCCTAATTGGCAATACAGATAGCGCCTACACACCAATTCTACAACTATTCACCGGAATGTGTGCTTTCGCACATATATTTTTCCGTAATGTAATGTATCCGTTTGTTTGCACTATCACTTATCTATTCAACAAGTTGCTGTTGTCTGCTGTCTGCGCCTCTGTCCTCTACCAAATTATATTTGTTTCGAAATGCCCAAATAATACTTGTATGAATATAACTGCTGCGAACATCTCTTATTTCGGTTTAAGCCGCGCGCTAATAAAGTTGTCAGCGAATAAATGTTGAGTGTGAAGAAGTTAATTGTGTTTGTCGACTTATGTGGGCCAATAAAATACAACCTAAGCAAGCTTGGGGGTAGGTTAAAAGAACAAAAATTAAATATGATTAGGTTAAATTCTTTTTCAAACTAAAATTTAAATTTAATTAGAATTATTAAATCAACATTGATATCCTTACATCGGCTCTAATATCCAGAGTAAGTAATTTATAGTGAGAGCAGTGAAAATAGTGTAAATTGAAAGAGGGCGTGCGTGAATATACCACAGCTTGGTTGCAAAGTGGTGAAAGCGACACCTGCAACTACCAGTAAAGGAATCGAAATTTTCATACCATTTTCATTTAATTTCATTTATTTTTCTCTGTGACGTTACAATCAATCATACAGACTAGATTGCATACTACGTCGTATCTTATAAATTAAACTAAGATCGCAATGACTTAATATTCGATTTAAATAGTGATCATAGCGCTGAAAGCTCAATATTACCTATTTTTGAGATTTTATTAAAATCAGTGAAAGTTTTAAAGATCGACGAGAGAAACTATTTTTTGCTTTTATTGAATGCAGATTAAAAGGAGGTTGAAAACGCAAGACTCTTTTTGGAGCTTCGAAACATATGTATCTGTTTGAGTAGATCGGTGCAGTCAATATAACGACAGATCCAATCATTGGCAAACATAAGTGATTGAACAGTTCTTCTATTTTCAAGCGATTTCTAATCAAAAAGTTAAGGGAAAGGTTTGGAAAAGTTTGGAAAAGTTAAGCGAATGACGAGTTAAACGAACGAATTTACGTAGTAGTATTTCGATCCTATTAGCATGAAAACTATAAACTTGATTCCAAATTATCGAGGTGGGCATTATAAGGTATTTTGCTAGTATAGATATAGATATAAAATTTACAAATGCGGAATGAGATAAGAATATGATTAACAAAAGTGAGTCAAACACAGATCGATGAAATCTTGAACTGAGGTTAGCTGGCGGCTTAAAATGTTATACGCTGTATGCATGGGGTATACGAAAACTTAGGGAATATAAAAGAATTTATTGATATTTAATGGTAAATTATTTCTACGGTTCCGTGCGTCGAATGCACAGATAATTATGTCAAAGAGTTTAAGATCATCAAAAGCTTTTTAGAAGTCAGTATTCATAACGTCTGCCCAACACCCATTTCTGAAAAATGAGACTCAATTTATTATATAAAAGGTGATCAATTTAGAGGTATTGGATTTTAAATTAAAATAAAACAACAAAAGTTCAAATTGATTGGGCAATCTTTTTTTATATTTTCGTGTACAGCCATTCATGACATTTATTTCTTACAGGTAACCCCTTTCAAAAGTTGGCCGCAACTGCGTCGTAATTCGATCCGTAAACATCAATTTTGAATGACTCGCTGAAGGACGTTGGTCGGTACCTCCTGAATAACTTTAATAATGTTGGCTTTCAATGTCTCAATTCCTCCAAAAGAAAAGAGTTTTTGAAAAAATCCAGATTATAATCCGAATCGGGCCATATTCAATGTTTTTAAAAAATCTAGATTAAGGTCCGCAGAATATTCGGCTGAGGCGACGACGTAGAAGCATGACCGGGCAGTATGCCTGACTTTCTTTTATTTGAATTGCTGTAATAAATCCATTTTTCATCACCCGTCACGATGCGAAGATGCGATGAAGAAAACCCTTCCTTTTTTGCCGCTGGATCAGTTGTTCACAGTCGAAAAAACGACGTTCAACATCCCTTGGTTTTAACTCATAAGGAACCCAAGTCCCCTGTTTCTGAACCATTCCCACAGCATGCAATCGCTTAGATATGGATTGGCGGGTAACTCCTAATACTGAAGCAAATTCTTCTTGCGTTTCACACGGATCTTCATTGAGCAATGCCTCCAATTCGGCGTCTTCGAAGGTTTTTGGCTTTCCTTCACGCGGACGGTCGTCAACATTAAAATCACCGTCTTTAAAGCGACGGAACCAATCTCGGCACGTTGTTTCACTTAAAGTAGCGTATCCATAAACTTTTTGTAGCTCTCGACGCGCTTCAGCCGCCGTTTTTTTTTTCGAATGAAAGAGGACAATCTACTCTTCCCGCAAATGACGGTTATTCGGCACAAAATCAGACATTTTCACAAAACCAAAAGTACGGGTATATGATACCAAAACAAAATCACTATCGTGTCGAAATAGTTTGTTTACCATATGTCTAAGCTTGGTTTATGACGTTTAGGTTATGTTAGAATCGACTAGCACACACTGCTGGCGGCATCTATTGACAAACAGCGGGAACTTAGTTGCGCACTTAATATATACCGAAGCGTCTGGCGCGATGCTTTCGAAATTAGAGTATAACAAATTTATAAAATAACTACTGGGACAATTATATAGAGAGACTACTAAATCACTTGACCTTCAATTTAAAGGAAATATAATGCATATATAGGTATAGTAACAGAAATTCAATTTCGGTCTTATTAAAAAGTGCCCAGAGAAAGTTCAATTAATTTTACTATTATTATTATTGATTGGTTGTTTGTGCAGAGCTATTGTGCAGCCACGTAACCTGCTCAAACAGTTTTAAGCTGTTAATAAATCGTAAAACTGCTGTAGGTTTAATTCTACCAGGAGGTTTGGATCTATAGCCCCATTTCCCAGATAATTTAGTCTACGTCGTGCCACTGCTGAGTGGTCACATATAACGTGTTCTGCTGTTTCTTTTGCCTCTTTGCAGAGTCCACAGGAGTCGTTTTCTATTTCATGTGATAAGTTTACAGTGTCCTGCTCGTAGTTCAGTGTAAAGTTGTATGTCCTTTCTGCTTAGGTTAAGGATTGCTTCTGCATTTATCCGTTCTGGATCTATGAGTCTTTTCGATTGCCGCATTCCCGGTTTGGCCCTCCAGTAATCGATTAGAAAGGCACCTTTGTTATTGTTATTTACCCCGCAGAAAGGTTCAGGACCTATGAAGGGAGTGTTTGCCCCTTTCTTCGCTACTGTGTCCGCAATTTCATTCCCTTCGTGTCCCTCATGTCCCGGAACCCACATCAAGGTAACAAAGTTTCTTGATGCTAGGGTGTTGAGGATTTTAAAACATCCCCAGACCAACCTTGATTGGATCCGTAAACATTCTCAGGCACACATCTCTAAGGCGTGAACCTCCGCCTAGAAAATGGAAGTGGTTTTACCCATTGCGATTGCTTTTTTGAAATGTAGTCCGACAATTCTAGCCCCGGCACTACCGTCTTCCATTTTGGGCCCATCAGTAAACCACACCTGTGCGCCCTGTTTTAAGAATATTTCATAGTTTCTCCACGCTGAGCGGGCACTAATGACCACTTTGAATTTCTTGAAGAATTCTAGTTTCTCTTCCATCTTGTCGTGAGCTGTCACTAAATAAATTCACTCTCAAGAAATTGTATGCACTTCTCCACGAATCTAGCCAACTTTTTTAATTCGCAAAGGCATAAATTATAGGCCCCCTATATTGGTTTCACTTGGTTTTAATAATTCATAATACAAGCAAATATATCAAGCCGAGTTTGTTCTCCCCAAATACGGAGTATAACCATGGCGATGTAAACATTCAGATTGGTCGTCGACGTGGGAACAAGTTCTGGCTTTGGATTATCGTAGTAGACCTATTTCCGTCCTCAATTGCAATGCAATGTAGAAACGCTTTCCATATTTCGAACCAACTGTTCTCAAGCAAAGAATCGCTTTTCAACATCGGCTTCGGCATCTCGGCTTCAACTCGTAGGTAACGTGCTTGTGCTCACTTCTGAGTAATTTCAAATGGCGAAAGCGATTGTTGAGCCATTCCCCCTTTATCTCCCTATTCTTTTGAAGAAATACTTTTTTAGTCACATCACAATAAAAATTGATAATCCTGTCACATCCATTACCTAGGGATGCGATGCCCATTTCTGTTAACCAGTTATTACATTTTATTCGTATACCATACATCAAATAGGGATATCATAATCATAGTTATTGAATATAATGGAAAGATAATCCTTTTATATCAAGTATTGCCTCCAATTCTTAATCTTCAATATTTTCTGCTTTGCTCTGCTAAACCGAATTTCAGCATCAGAGTCACCGCTGTTTTTGAGCGACCTTGAACTTTATTCTTCCGAAATTGAATGGGTTATAAACTGCATTCCAATAAGCTTTAAAGAAATTCTGATCACACAGTTGAACATTTTTAAGAATATTTTTTGAAAGTTGCCAAATTTTAGTAAACTTTGTACAAACTTTGATTTACAAGGCTTTTAAATTATATTTTTATGCAATGACCTATATTTGTAGCATAATATTGCGAATACTGGAAAAAATTATGTTTCTTAATTATGTGAGCACTACTGTCTGGATATCTGACTGATACTTTTTACCAAAAGTTAGCCGAAACGTATGCAGTGGCATTTTATGATATCTAACTTATATACACCACGGAAACTTACTTGCATACACTCAGTTTATACGAGGGTTGCCTTTAATATTTTGCACGCAATAATGAAAACTCAATAAAATAGTAATGAAAATTTGTTTATTCTCCTTGGAAGTCAATTCACTTGCGTATTCGCTTAAACTAATTTACAAAAACGAGCTTTTTAAAGACATTTACAGCTTCTTCAGGCATTGAAAACTTTGATATTGCATTTTGTTCAAACAAAAATCATTAGATGTCAAATCAGTGCTCAAAAACTCTCTTATGTGAGTCGTTACGGGAGAGCGCGCATTGGTAAAAATTGATTCGTCTTCGGCGGTTGGTTTTCCTTAATTCTCCGAAAACTTCTTTCAAACAAATAGTTGTGTATAACTCAGAATTTACGGCAAGACTAAATTTTCTGATTTTCCATATGCTTTGAGATGCTTCTTCCGCGTACAACTTGTCCTAGAACAAGAATCCTGCCGCATTCGTCAACTGTTGTGATGTCATAGACGTGCTTTAAATTTTTAAATTTAAATTTTAATTAAATTTATTTTAAATTTTTTCGGCAATTATCATATATCATATCATATACCATATCATATATCCAACGAGAACAAATCTTTTTGATGACCATATGTTTCTGCATTATTGAACGTATTTATGCTGGTCCCACCCATCGAAGGTCGAGGCAAGAACTAATTCGGTAAAGAGTAACAAAGCTCTACATAGTGATAACATCTCACCTGAACCTTTGAAAGTCAATCCTACTTAATTTTACCCCAACGTTAAAAATGTCTTTGATACTGGCAACCTTCCAGATGAGCTGAGCAGGCTTGATCATCACATTCCCAAAAAAAAGAAACGTTACAGAATGTAAACACTGGAGAGGTATTACTCTGCTAAGCACGTTAACCAAGGTAATTGTGCATCAATAAAAGGCTTTCAGCCGGACTTCAACCAGAGGTCAAGCCAGAACAGGCAGGCAGGCTTTCGTTCTGCACCTGCACTGATCACATAAATAGCCTTCGAGTAACTAGATATTGAGTGCCTTGGGAAGTCATAGACGGAGAAAGCGATCAAGCACTTGGAGACGATTGTTGGATTTGGAAACGCGCGCCGTAAATTTAATCTGAAATGAAGCTAAGAGACTGGCGCAGAACAGATCTAAATAGAAGCAATTTGTTGTGGCCCTCTGTTCCTCCCTAAAACTATAGGAAATCAAAAAAATAAAAAATATTCAATGATGCCTCTATCTCGCGATATATCACACGACGATTGTGCGTTCTCAATTGGCGCACAGCAACGATTATTTCTGGCATAATAAGCGTTTTTGGATGGCCTTCAGGAAATTCGCCTCACAAGTATTGACTTTACTGCACGTTGTATTAGCGTTACACAGTGGCTAAGTGTAGTGATTTAATGCCAAAAGTCGAAGAAAGTTGATCAAAAACTTCTGTTTCGATAATCCACGTGGTAAATCGTAGTAAATTTTCAATTATTCTCAACTCCATGAAAAAAGAGCAACTAAAGCTTTTAGGTGAAAATAAAAAAATATCGAGTTACAGCTCATCAAACGTAGTATAGCAAAGGCGCAAAATAAAAACAGCAACTCTCGTATATCAGCGGTCAATTCATTGAGGTGCCATTAGTGCCAATAAAATTAATAACTATAATTAAATTATAATCAGTTAAGGTGCATGTAGTTATTTACGTCTAACTGAAGTTAAACAAATATGCTTTAGCAATAAATAGCCCTATAATCCAACTCGCAACTCTAGGAATTGGTTATGATAAATACACAAGTAAAGGAGTCAATTTAGATAAACAGTCGCCTGTCCTATACTATCATATACTATCCTATAATCGTATTTAATTTCGTTTATTTACTTATTTATTTCTTTATAATTTTCAGCAGTCAAATTACTTTATCACCTTCTCACTTCACCGAAGTCCATATGCCGAAATTATTGAATGGTTTCTACAACAACAGCCATCATGGCATAACGCCCGAACTTGGAGAGGCGCAGCCCAAACTACTGCCTAGCCCTTATAAAAATAAAAGACAACAAAGCAAGGTAAGTAAGGTCGTTGGTTGGCAGAAAATTGAATAATGTTGACTGAAATTGAAAATAAATATAATTCTACTTGAATTTAAAAACTACAATTTACGAATTTAATTTTTTCTATCCCTCTTCACCCACTGCAATTCATTCAATTGGGTTTTCTTTCGATTGCACATTTCCCACAGTTCTGTATGTTTTCCGTGATAATCGAACGCGCCACCTCGGCAGGTAAACGCGCCGAGATTGAGGATGTGGACACGCCACTCGAATCCATGCTGCAGCCGGAACCAGCAGAACAAGTTTGTCTACTGCGTGACAGTCCGTACAGGATATTAAGGGTAAGTGTTCGTTTAATATGAACAGTATATGATACGAGTATTCATCCCTAATTTGTTGCCAACCGAGGGCAGTGCTTTTAAAAAAGAGCAACTACTAAAGCAATAAATGTGCTATCACTGTGAAAGTTGCAATAAATTGGCAAGATAAATGCTGCGGCACAACAATGAATCGCCAGTATGGTACATATGCAGAATACACACAAACATATATAAGCACTTTATGTATATATGCACATGCAAGCTACTGCTTAGGGAATCAGAGAATCAACAATTACAACTTGGTTGGCGCACACATGGTTGAAAACTCAATTTGGTTGATGACAATTGGTTTGTTTCGAATGCGATTGCTTCACTTCATGGCTGTTATTTTTACTATTGCAGCAAATGTTGCCTTGTTAATTTTACTTGATAGATAGCCATTGTTGTCGTTGTTGTGATAGCCTCGCAGGCGTAGACAGTACTCGTGCACGTGCCCACGCTTGAATAATTATTTTGCAAAGAACTCTAACTAAATTTAAGGTAAACTTTAATTCGAACCAACGCACAGTAATACCACTCGTATGGAGCAACGCTCAAAAATTGTTTTCTGCAAAATTAAATAAAGTTTCGCTTATTAATTTTATCTTGGCTAGACTGGAATCGGATTAAAAAAAAATAATAATAATTGGCGCGTATACTTCTGTTAGGTATTTGGCCGAGCTCCTCCTCCTATGTGTGGCGTGCGTCTGGATGTTGTTCCACAAATGGATTACTTTCCATAAAAGGTACTTTTGGAAAGTGCAAAAACTGCATTGTTTAAGTAACTGAATTCCTAAAAAGTGTATGTAGAGTGTATTTTAAGGCAAAACATTTAGTTTTGAATAAATTTTGGAAAATGAGCGTGTCAAGTGCACTTATAATCAGTAACCGTTTGACCGAATTCAACTAAACTTAGTGCACGTATTTTTGTTAGCTCAAAAATACACTCAAAAATAATTTGGCACTTTTGAAATTGGCCAATAACCACGCTCACTTTCAACGATATTTCACTACATGATAATGCTAGATTTTTAAGGTTCGTATTTAGAGAAGATATTTCACTACATTTAGAGAAATATTTCAATGGAAATTTTGGAAATATTCTGAGAAACTCACAACGGCATATACTTCCCAACGATCACTTCTATGTAAACAACCGTCAACTGTTATATTCGACGGCGATATATCTCCAAGAGATATTAGGTGGACCGAAAAGTAATGTCGTTTCTGCATATGTCAATGGAAATCGCACTACAGATATTTTAAGGCGAAAGTGGAATCAAATCCGCGTTAAACACTCGAGGAACTGTCAAATACTCTAAACCAACCTTACTCGACGATCCAAGAACATTTGCAACAAATCGGTAAAACAAACAGTGCGGGTATTTGGGTTCCGCTTAATCTGTCTGAAGAAAAGTTAGCAGATCCATGACATGCAACTTGTTGCTTCAACGGTGCAATACAGAACCGTTTTTTGATTGCTTGATAAGAGCAGATGAAAAATGGGTCGCGCAAAAGGCAATTACTCTCTATGGCCCATGCCATAAATGTGGAGTGACAGTAGTAGGCTTCGTACCGAATACTCCACGTTTTCTTTCAGAGGAGGCTATGAATCTCATAATTTCTTTAATTTTAGTTAATTTAATTTTATAAGTGCAGTATTTCTCGCTTAAAAGCACCTCGGTTGTAAACATTCCCCAATTATAGGTACTAGAAAAAGTGTAATAAAATGCCAGCTAATTAAATCTACACCGGATTAGGAAAAGTATTATTTCGGTCTCGCTTCAATGAACATTCGGTCGAAAATTACAGGCTTTTTTAAAACTACTTACTAAAGAGAGGCATAAATAAGACAAGTGTTTTGCGTGTTCGGCGATTTTCTGCTATCGAATCTTGGCTTAGACTCTTCTATTGGGACGATTGGGTTTTAGTTTTGATTTCGTAACCATATACCCATGATTCCTCTCCAGTTATGAAAATCTGAAAATCCTTTTAAACAAATCTGGAACATCGTTGACGTCATTCAACAATTCCTGAGCGATGCTCATGCATCGTTGGTTTTGGTCAAACTTCAACAATTTTGGAACGAACTTCGCTGCCACTCGCTTCATGCCCTAAATTTCGGAAAATATTGTATGGCATGAGCAAGCCGAAATGCCAATATGCCGACATCCTCAGCAACTTCTCTAATTATGATTCGATGATTCTCCATAACAATTTTCTTCACTTTCTCAACATTTTCATAGGTTGTTGATGTGCTGGAGTATCCAGAGCGAGCGTCGTAATTCACATCCTCTCGACCTTCTGTGAAAAGCTTGTACCACTTGTCAACATTTTTTTGACTCAGAGTACTCTCATCGTATGCCACTCTCAACATTTCAAGTGTTTTTGAGCACTTAATTCCATTTTGTACACAAAATTTTATGCAACTTCTTTGATCCATTTTTTGAAAATCGCCGAACACGCAAAACACTTGTCTTATTTATGCGTCTCACAAACAAACTAAATACGCTATATTGCTAAAACCGTGAACATATGACGAGTGTACCAACATAAAAAATAATAATAATCGAAAGTCGAATGTACGTGGCTGGCGAAATTTTAAACTTCACCTTATTTTTTTAACAAACCTCGAATATATATGATACTTGTACGCCCTTTTTTGTGTATTTGGCCGAGCTACTCCTCCTATTTGTGGTGTGCGTCATGATGTTGTTTCTCAAATGGAGGGGTCTTAAAACTGTTAAGCTGACTCCGAACGGCAGATATTTTTTATGAGGAGCTTTTTTGTGGCAGAAATGCACTCGGAGGTTTGACATTGCCTGCTGAGGGGCGGCTGCTATTAGAAAAACCTTTTTCTTCATTTTGATGTTTTACGGAGATTCGGAACCACGTTCTCTCCGAATTCCGAATGGTAGTCACGCACCAACCCATTCGGCTACGACGACCGCAAAATTCAGTATATGTAACTGTTTCTTGATATCAGTGCACTTGATTTCAATAAATGAAATCTCAAATTGTTCTTGTTTTAAAAGGAATTTTTTTAATTTAATAGAATCAGTTGTACGTTTCGTTTAATTAGATGCCCCTTTAATGTTTAAAACCGAGGATTCGAATATATGCGCATTCTGTGTTTGTAAGCAAGATTTCACGTAAGCTCTTCTCTCTTGTAAGCATAGAATCTCTTGTATTTTACATAAAAGTATATGCAAATAAATTATAATAATTTTCATTCATTCTGGCCCTTCCGTGTAGATGGAGGTATGAGTTGAAAATTATCCACTACTTACCACAAAGCAGTTTTATAAATTTATCCCGAAAAACTGGCAAAGCTGTGTTGCTTCAGAATTAACTATACCTATTTTCAAAATCGCGGGAGAATTCACTGATCATTTCGGAATTGATATTAGGCCTCTATCTATATGTTTTTATAGATAATCCACACCTGCTTCCAGGTTTCTAATATGTTCTTTTTCTATATTCCTGGCAAATTCTCCAGCAAGGAGTGCAGAGCTGATTTTGCTCTTTCAAGAGATGCAGCTATGACTTTAGACATCCAAATGTCAAATGCATGCATTCTAGTTAGGTTTCACCTACTATATACCGGTCACCTGCAACAAGCTTATGAAAGCCTAGTGAGTGACCTTCTGAAGGAGTAGGTATATCTCAAAAATGTGATCGGGCCAATTACATTTGATTTATTCACATATTTGATGGACTTATTCCGGATTGGTGCGTGACTACCATTCGGAAGACATAGGTTCGAATTTCCGTGAAATATCAAAGTGTATAAAACATGTTTTCTAATAGCAGTTGTCTCATGTATAAAATAGGTCTTATCATGCATTAATAACTTGTACCTGCTACAAATAAAATCATACATTATATAAATTTTAACATGAAATATTTAATGCGCGTATGCCAAATAAAAAAGCCCGGGAAAGCCCCAGAAAAAAATGTACCATAACTTCACAAACTAAGACTGTATTCTAAATACTCAGACTCTACTTGTAACGAGAGCTCGAAAGCATATCTACTAAATTTTCCTTACTGGAAGTTAAGCTAAACATAATCGCACAAAAATTTCTTAGCGCGGTGGTGAAATAACAATAACGTTAATCGTTTTTTAAAAACAAAAGCCAGATTTTTAGAAAAGACAAACCTTAGGTTTAATATTCATAATGGACAAATAACTTTTCACTATTGTTTAACTTCAATTGAAACTATCAAACTTTCGATTTCACTTTTTACGGTTAAATATTAAGCCATGACAAACTTTTAATATCCTCCTTTTTTGCTTTGATTGCGGTTTATTTAAACTCCGTCAAACGCTGCTAACATGTCGAATTTGGAGATAGTGACACAAACATTTCTAAATGCTGATAACTGACGGTCCCCACTGTGCAACCGCATTGAAAAGTATGTTGCGTCCGTGGGAATCTATTTGCGTGTAGGTGTAGGTCTAACTGCTAGAAAAGTGATAGGGCGATCCATACTAGAAAAAATCGATTCTCACAAACATTAGCTACTTAAATTGATGTGACAGCATCGTAAATTCAATTATACATACGAAGGGCGAATGAAAAGTTAGCGGCATAATGTACATAATGAATGGAAAGTGGGGTTTTATATATTTTATTAATTTTCAATGTAAGCTTCCTCTAGTGAAATTGATTTTTCACATATATAGGCTGATCAATCATGAGGTGCTTTTTTCAATAGTTAAAAAAAAACAAAAATGTAAATTATGTTCAAAGCCTTTATTTATCATTTGAAAGGACATTCTTTGACATTTACTTTTTGAATATGACTTCATTCAAATGTTGGCCGCAACTACGCTTAAGGTGGTCCATTCTGAAGGTCCAATTTTCAATCACTCGTTCGAGCATTTCGACTGGTATGTCGTGAATAACACGCGTATTGTTGGCTTCCAGAGCTTCAATCGTAGCTGGTTTATCAGCATAGACCTTGGACTTCACGAATCCCCAAAGAAAAAAGTCCAAAGGTGTGATATCACAAGATCTTGGTGGCCAACTCACAGGTCCTAAACGTGAAATCAGCTGCTCTCCGAAATGACTTCTCAATAAAGTCATTGTTTCACGAGCTGTATGGCAACAGAACGCTGATTTTCATAATACAGTTGAACAATTTGTAGACGTTGTTGCGGTGTGAGTCTTTCCATGATGAAATGCCAAACGCTGTTCAACAAATCCACGATGACAGTTTGCCACAACTCGCGCGCGATCTGTAAAAAAAACGCAAATGAAAAAAAACTCCTCTTAATTGATCACCCTATACCTTCAAACCTTCACAAAAATAAATTTTTTGTTTTTTGGTAGGACTGTTATAAGCTTACATGGCAAATTTCAGCGTGATATGTGACATAGTTTGTTTTCTGTGCTACTGTAAACAAGTCAAGCTCGAGTGTGTTCTTCGAATTTTACGATGGAAATTCAAAGAATTTGTTTGAAATTTTGTTATTCCAACAAAATTTCGGCTTCAGCCGCCTTAAAAATATTGCAGACAACCTATGGGGACTCTGCTCTATCGCGTGTACGTGTTTTCCAGTGGTACAAATCGTTCAAAGAGGGCCGTACATCAACCCAAAAAACCATGCCAAAGTCGCTCAAAAATTAAGGTTATGCTGACTGTTTTTTCGATTACGAAGGTGTGGTGCACTCGGAGTTCCTTCCGCAAGGCCGATCGCTTAACGCTGAATATTATTTAGACGTTTTAAAGCGTTTGGGCGAGAACATTCGGCTTAAAAGGAAGGAATTGTGGGACAACAAGTCATGGTTCTTGCATCACTATAATGCACCAGCTCACACATCACGTCTTATTCGCGATTATTTGAACAAAAATAATGTTAATATCGTTCCGCAAGCACCGTATTCGCCTGATATGGCTCCATGTAACTTTTTCCTGTTTCCCAAGCTCAATTTGCCGCTCCGTGCAAAACATTTTGAGACAATTTGAAGTCATAAAGGAGAATTCGAAGAACACACTCGAGCTTGACTTGTTTACAGTAGCACAGAAAACAAACTGCCATGTAAGCTTATAATAGTTCTATCAAAAAACAAAAAATTTATTTTTGCCATATGTCATCCGCGGACCGTTTTATTGATAACGTCTCGTTTATATTTGAGCAGAAGGTAAAATAAATGCCTTTGAGCCAAAAAGAACAATTTTTTAGATATACCTATCCATATAACTTTCTATCTCACTGTCGTCAGAGAATCTTATGAGCCGCCCCTCGTATAAACATACATGCATACATACTTTCCCACGAGTACTCATACTTTGCCGCAGCTGTAGATGTGATTTTTCAACCGCAATCAAAATGTCACCATAAAACTCAGAATACCAAAGAATAATGAATTATATTGCAATAAAATTTAATAAATTTGAGGGCTTTTTTCTAAGAATTTCCAAAAATGTATTCGTACGCTGGGGCGTATAAGTAATATCAATAGTAGCCCAATGTTGAAAAGTTTGAGTAGGAATTGAAGTGTTTTCATTTTTTAACTCTTTCAGTGACAAGTTTTGAGCGGCAAAGAATTTGTTTTTACATTTGGCTTCTAATATATGTATGTATATCTACACTTATAAAGGAAATGGTTCAAAATTTAACAGAAACAATAAAAAATTCTAGGAAAATGTAATAATGTCCTATTATTGTCCACGGTATACAGCCCTTGCGGCACACAACGTTATCGCTATCATAGGTACGAGAATTTAAGCGATGTGATTATATTCCTTTCGACTTTCATCTGACTGATGTTCCGAAACTTTAATTTATGCAAGTGCATTAATCTATGAACTAGTTTAAAACAGATTAAGAACTATTTATTTGTATTGTTTTGTTTTCAGAAAAGTGTTAACTTAATATCAAAACTTGTATGCGAAAATACTTATGACTTTTATCAAAAGTATTAAGTTTAACAAATTTTTCCTACATTGAACAAATTTATGTCCCGAAAGTAATCCCGTAAATACGGGATTACGTGTGAAATATCGCGCATTACCATTTATCTTTAATTTTCAGCAAAAATTTTATTTAGTATCAAAACTTTGTACGAATACGTCAAAATACTTGTGATTTTTATTAAACGAACCTTTAATTCAACAAATTTTTGCTACAAACACGGGACTTCATATGAAATATCTCGAAATTACGAATCAATAATTACTGCCAATGTGACATACATCTTAACATACTATATGGGCTGAAAAGCTGCGGGCCTAACACATAAATGAACGTTTACGTTTGGATCCTGTGGGCTGCTACTGGAAAGATGGGCCTCTCGTCAACTCAGCGAGCGCTGGGCGTGCAAAGTCGTGAGATCCTTCTGGCTGTGTTAAGATCGGGGGCGCTCAAGAGAACTTTTAAGGCTAGCAAAACCACAGCTGTCGAAATTAGTAGATATCCCCACCGGACACTGTTCGTTAGGTGTCCATGCGTTGAGGCTTGGGATTGCTTCAAGCCCTTTCTGCAGAGGCTGTCTGGATGATGAGGTGGAATCATCTTAGTACCTTCTTCTGAACTGCCCTGCTTTCGTCGGGCTAAGGTTTAAACATCTGGACTCCCTCTTTTTCGCTATACCTGTAGAAACTGCGGGTTTAAATATCCCACATCTGGTGATATGTGTCAGCAGCTGCAAGCGGTTAACACATATGTAAATCGCCACTGTTGGTCATCATCCTCAAATTCTCTAATCCAAGCCCTGGATTCTGTCCAAGTGGGCTCCTCGGAAGGGCAGCCATTTAACCTAACCTAACAATAGATAAAACGAGTTTTCATTAGTTTGTGAGTTATTGACGCTAAGAGTTACACTGCTTTTGTTAATTTCAAAAAAAACCGATCAAAAAGAATTTCGTGTTTTTTTGTACTGCTTCTTGGTAGGAAAAAATACCGTTTAAGCGAAGCAATGGCTTGAAAAATGTTGTGGGGACTTCGCTCCATCAAAACCAACAATAAAAAGATGGTTTTCTAACTTCAAACGTAGTCCTAGAGACCCTACACATGTACAACGAAGTGGAAACATCAAAAGAATCCCCAAAATCGTTTTAAATGATCGAAAAGTGAAGCTGCGTGATTTAGCTGACATCGTAAAGATATCAAAAGAATGTTTTGGCTTTGTGTTGCATGAGCATTTCACTATGAGAAAGCTCTGTTCAAAGTGGCTACTGCGTTTGCTCACTATTGTTTCTGAGCAGTAGCAAAACTACATGAGTTGAACTTCGAATTGCTCCCACATCCATCGTATGCGCCACATTTGGCTCACAGCGACTACTGATTGTTCGCGGGCCTAAAAAAATGCTATCCGTTAAGAAATTTCGCTCGAATGCAGAAGTTATCGCTGAAACTGAGGCCTATTTTGAGGCAAAAGATAAATGGTTTTTCAAAAGTGGTATTAAAATGTTAGAGAGGCGCTAGAATGATTGCGCTGTTCTTGATGGAAGTTACATTGCTGAATAAAGCTAAAAAACCCCTTTTTTTTTGTTAGGCCCAGGACTTTTCAGTCCATGTGTTATTTTATATGTACACATATAATTATTCGCGAACTCTAAATAGTTTTATAATCGCAGAGCAAGTTCTTTTTGCAGAGCAAGTGGTTGTGGTTGGTTGGAATTGCCTTGGCCTGATTGATTAATTGTTAGACAAGTTCAATGGCGACGCTTTGAGTGAAGTGAAAATTATTGTCAAATATGTAAAAAAAATATTGCCAAAGGCAACTGGAACGATGCAAAAGGTGATACTCCGATTGGCTTCCAAAGAGGGTACGAATTTCAATCGATCAAACGAATGCCCTTCAAACCTTTGTGATAAGCATATTAAGGCCATTTTTAAAAACTTTGTCTGCTTTTTTATCTCTTTATTTAAAGCAGGTTAACTCCTAAACGGAAGAACCGAATTTAACGACACTTCGATTTGGCAAATTGATAGGATTCACGGATAGTATCCTCTGAACCGGTTATTTGATACTTTTTATTCAGAAGATACTGCTCGCCAGCTGACGATGGTATCGAACAATTTGTGCTGCTTATGGTTCGTTCAGCTTCTATTCAAAACATATGTTGGCTAATTAAAAATATTGTTTCTATATCGTTTAAGTTCAAATTCAGTATATGTTACAGTACATGTGAATACACATTTCTTATTTAGAAAATACATATCTCTACTAGATATTTGGCACCCATTAATAGAGATAACGCATGAGGCGCAAGTTAAATTTGGACGAACTTGCGGAAAATGTGCCAAGCGATGTCCCAAACCTACAGAAAAGACAGTGTCTCACAAAAACATTCTTCACTGAAATCATTTTATCAGAACTACGAGACCAAGAAAAATAAATTTTGTGGCGACTTTGTCGAACATAACAACCACTTTCTTACATGGTCACTGTTTGTAATTGGTGTATTGTATGTAAAACTAAAACTGTGTATTAGTATGAAATATCTCCTCGAACAATGATATTATCGATATTCTACGCTCTCTCAACTTAAGTATAAGAAACGATTGCAAATGACAATAAGAAATGATTTTGGTTTTTTTGGTGGTGAGGTTGGGTAAATGCCTACTCATAATATAGTAGATGCTTTCCATTTCAATTCAACCGGGCTATTCGGGTCATGTTCTTCGATTTCGATGTAACTCAAATATGTTGCTCTCTAGTCCAAATAATGAGACCCGTATTTTTTTTTTTGTTCGCCCGAAAAAAATTTTTTTCAAGAGTTATCTGCAATTTTGTTTTTCGGCTCAAAATCGATTTTTTTTAATTATAATATATAAGAAAACAATTTTTTAAATGCCCATAACTTAGTCAAAAATGAACCGATTTTTATAATTCTGGGCTCAAAATGATCGTCATTACTTACACGAGCAACTTCATGTAGAAATGATTGCAAAAAAGTAGTTGAACATTTTTTATTTAGCAAAAAAGAAAAAAAAATTGAAATTTTTTCGAAATTCAATATTTCAAAAAGTGTAATGTTTTTTTTTATAACTTTTTCCAAATCAAGAGGGCACCTCAAACTTCAATTAACCTGAATGCTCAGTAGCTAAAATGAGTTGTTTTTGAGTAATGAATTTTTGAGTAAAAAACCTGTTTCGTACTTCTTGTTTTTTGCAAAATAAAACATTTTCAACTACGTTTTTGCAATTGTTTCTACAGGAAGTCGTTCGTGTAAGTAATGACGATCATTTTGAACCCAGAATCATTAAAATCGGTTCATTTTTGATTAAGTTATGGGAATTTAAAAAAACAAAAATTCTTATATAATGAAAATATCCATTTTGAGCCGAAGAACAAAATTGCCGATAAATCTTGAAAAATATTTTTTCGGGAGAACAAAAAAATTCGTGTCTCATTATTTGGACCAGAGAGCAACATATTTGAGTTACATCGAAATCGAAGAACATGTCCCGAATAGCCCGGTTGAATTGAAATGGAAAGCATCTATATTAGATTTTTTTTAAATGCCCATAACATAAGTTAGTCGAAAACGAACCGATTTTAATGATTTTGGGTTCAAAATGATCGTCATTACTTACACAAGCGACTTCATGTAGAAACAATTGCAAAAAAGTAGTTAAAATTTGTTTGGTGTTTCGTACACGGAGATTCCAACTTACACACTCCCGAATGGTGGTCACGCATCTATCCATTCGGCTAAGGTGGCCGAATTTGTATGATACCTTTATTTTATTTTTTACATAGCCCCAAACTGAATTGAACTATCCTGAACTTCTACTTAGCTTCTCTTCCACTAAATCAGCCTCAGTGATTTTACATCCCACCCGCAGGCGGGATGATTGAATACATCGCACACCGTATCAACAAAGCTCGTGCAGTATTTTCACGGTTGTACAACATATGGGTATCAAATTTCCTATCAGTCAAAACTAAACTACGAATTTTCAATTCCAACGTAAAATCGGTGTTGCTATATGGCTGCGAATCCTGGTCGCTTACATCCGTGCTCATTCGAAGACTACACTCTTTCGTCAACCGTGCTTACGCAAAATTGTGAGAATCTGGTGACCTCCTGTTATTTCAAACAAGGATTTTCTTATTTCGACCAACGAACTCCCAATCGAGTTCATCATCAAACACAGACGATTTGGCTGGATAGGCCACAATTTGCCCAAAGAAACCGGCGAAGTTTACAGGACTGCTATGTGGTAGAAACCACATGGGATTGTGGAAAACCTCCTGGCGACGGATCTATCAAACTCAAACTCTACTTGGAATCCCTTAAAACAACTTGCTCACAATCAAAATAATTTCAATAATTTTGTTCTGGCCTACACCTCAAATAGGAGTTAAAGGAAGTTACGTGTATATATATATATGTATTCTCTACAAATATATAAAGGCACAGTATGTACAATACAATATGAAGCTTAGACTATTCCACTTCTGCATAAAAAAGTAAAAAAAAAATGAGTTTACAACGTGCAACTCCACAAAATAAAAATTTTTCTATACTGTTTCTATTTACAAAAGCAAAAAGTAGTTTCGAGCTATTCAATAACAAAAATTTGAGCTGTATCAACACAAACTGATATGCCTGATGTAATATAAAACTGTTTATATAAGCAAGTGCTTTCATAAAATTAAAAGAATTTAAAAAAATTTGCTTGCCAGTGGTTTTCATTAATTTGTTGCATAGTGTAATAAGCACTCATAATATACGAAGTACCGGCCAAATTTATTTATGAGCACAACAAGCACGTGCAAGTCTGTTTATTAGACACCAGCTCACATATACATAAACACATACAAGCAACGCAGACAAGAGAAGAGATGCTGTTACAGGTTACAACTTATCACCTAATTGTGGTAAATCAAAGAGAAAAGCTCATCGTAGTAACTAATACATTCAAATTAATCTATAGCTTTGTGACTTCGCGATAGAGAAGTGGATGTAAGCAATCAAAAGCAGAAGAAAAAATTCAAGAATGAACAGAGCACAACAAAATGAAAATTTAAAAGAAAATGGAACGGCAGAGCTAGGATAGGAGTAATAGAGAAAATAACTCAGCACATCGCAAACTAAAGCACAACACGCACATCCCAAAAGGATACGCAAATCTAAGTAAATGAGAGTCGTCATTGTAAGGGTGACAGAGGGAAAGCGCACTTATAAAAGCGAGCAACAGCAGAATGAAATTCTCAGTTCATCGCGAATTTCTCAAAAGGACGTTTCGTAGAAATAACAATATTGGATTATAACGGAAATTTGATGGAGTTGTTTAATTAAAAACCTTGTGATTTATTAAAATTTCAAAAAACAAAACATAAAGATAAATTTTGAGAAAAATAACTTTTCGGTTTAATAACTGATTTCGGTGAAAATTATGCACTATTTGTTAGTTATTTAAATAATGTACAACTCACCACAAACGATAGCACATCAACAGTTTGATCAGATTTGTCTATAAAGTATAAAAATTAAAGCTTCACACTTTATACAAAAATAAAAAAAATTGCTAAAACCTTTACTCACAATTTCAGGGTTTTTAATTCGAATTTTTAGAACGATTTTTAGTATGCTTTTTATAGCCAATTAAATTTTAGCGGAATAAAGTGCATATTTGAAGTTGCACAAAAATAATAATAATTTATAATTATTTTATAATTTTTTCCTTCTTAGTGCATTTGTTATACGGAAAAAGTTCGTAATACTGTTATGGAAAAAATTATAAAAAACAAATGGGATTTTTAGCAACTTTCACTTTATTTTACAAAATTCGAATGAGCTATAAAACTGGGTGTCAAGATTCCAATTGAAAACGGTGCAATTTTGATGAAAAATTTGTGCAATTTTCCTGATTTTTATGTAAAGCCGGAAAATTGAATTTAAGCGGTATTTGCTAAACAATGAGCTTTCCTTTTATACAAAAAAAATCAACGTTAAAAAACAGGAAAAAAATTTAAAACTACTCTGAAAATACTCGCTTTTTTGATGAATTTTGAACTCAATCCAATTCAAGTAAATCTTAATATCTCCTCCAGAATAATTTGGCAAATTTTATACATTCGGTGAAAAAATTGAAAAAAAGGTTGAGAGCGTTTATTTATGCATAAGTATCTAATGTGAAGTGGAAAAGTCAAGCATAAAAATTAAATGAAATAATATTAAAAAAAATGGGTGTAAATCAAGGAGGAATTCCTCCATTTGCAAAAAATATATTAAAATGTAATAATTATTTAAAACTTGCATATATTGAAATAAAACGAGTGGTGTTATAAAAATACTATTAAAAGATATTAAAATACTAATAATAATAACAGAAGCCCTAACAATATCATAGAGTGTGTAGCTCAACTCACAACTTAATAAAAAAGGCCAAAATACAAGTGTCTAGAAACGAGAGCACATCGAATAACAGAGCTAACAAAAAAATTAGATAGTTCAAATCTTCAGACATCGTTTTTAATTTTTGTTAGGTCCATGGGAGTTAGCAGTTAGAGCACCCGGTATAGGATTAGCATAGGGAAATTATTTCAACAGCATAGCTCGTCGGCTCGCAGCTGACGTAGCCGAATGGGAAGATGCGTGACTATCATTCGAAACCCCATGCATGAAACAAATGGCAAATAAACAAACAACTAATTTTAACTAACAAATAATAATAAATTGGACAAAAAACCCTATCGCCTTCAGCGGTTTTCTTGATCATCGATACAGTTCTTGAGCAAAATAGAACTAGTTATAAGTTGCGGTATACGGTACCGTGCTGGCGAGTGTTTCCGAACAAATTAACTCTCTAGCCTTCGTTACAAATAGGTATTATTTGGAACCCTTTCTGGAGAACAAAAAAAAAAAACAACAACGAATATAAATAAGTGTATAACTGCTTAAAATATGCATAGTATTGTATCAGGTGCTTTTAGCTGCATGAAAACTATTGATATCGTTGATATTTACTTCCAAACTTGCCACATAGCGCGCTTAGCAATCGATTTATTGCAAAATCAATTTGGTAAAACTTTCTTTCTAGAAGTGGTCCTGTTGACTGACCCCCTAGTTTGTGCGATTTAGCGCCCCTGTATTACTTTCTATGGGGCTATGTTAAGTCATTGGTTTATATCGGCAAACCGGCAGCTCTTAAAGCATTGGAAGCCAATATTGAAGCCACCATTGGCTTGGTCCAATGGACCATGTAACTCGTAGTCGCGGCGGACATATGCCGGATATCATATTCGAAAATGCCAAGAAATTATCTTATTAAATTATAATGTAATAAAAAAATTATTTTCAACAATATTTCTGTTTTGTATTATCATTAGCTTTTAAAGAACCACCGATATAAAATAGTTTGTCAAAAAATTACGCTTATATCTGCTCAAATATGTTGAGTGTGGATTTCAGGGTTAATTTCAAACCGGCAGCTCTTAAAGCATTGGAAGCCAATATTGAAGCCACCATTGGCTTGGTCCAATGGACCATGTAACTCGTAGTCGCGGCGGACATATGCCGGATATCATATTCGAAAATGCCAAGAAATTATCTTATTAAATTATAATGTAATAAAAAAATTATTTTCAACAATATTTCTGTTTTGTATTATCATTAGCTTTTAAAGAACCACCGATATAAAATAGTTTGTCAAAAAATTACGCTTATATCTGCTCAAATATGTTGAGTGTGGATTTCAGGGTTAATTTCATAACTATTTGAAGTTAGTACCGAAATGAATCACAATAATTTTTCTATTTGATTAACTTAATAAGATTTACTCCTAAAACTTTGTCAGCATTGCAGCAGACTTAAAAACGTAAATATTTGAAAATTAGCCCAAGGTTTTTTGCTTAACAAAAGTATGCAAAGCCTAAAATAACTATGGAACAGAGACTTATTGAAAAATATTGGCAATTCATTTGACTCTTATTTAATGTTTTACTAATATTTTCTTATATGGAAGAAAACATCATATGGAAAAAAATTTACAAAAATCCACGTCACTCTGGAGCCACTTCGAATTCGAAATTTTTCTAAAGCTTCTGAATAAAAAGTTTGGAATTTCGATGCAAATTTTTTGAAGTTTTTTATAATTTACATAAAGTTTGAAACTTGGATTTATACGATTTTTGTAGGAGAATAAAAATGAGATTATTAATTGAAACTTAATTTAAAAAGACTTGAAACTTAAAAGGGTATACATTAAGTGAAAATTAGTATGCTTGCTTTTTTCTTTCATATACGAAGTTTGTTCAAAAAATAGGGTGAATTTTTGAATTTCGCGGCTAGATACATTCGACTTGCGATTATTATTATTTTTTTATGTTGGTACACTCGTCTCGAAGATATGTTCACGGTTTTAGCAATATAGCATATTTAGTTTGTTTGTGAGAGGCACAAGACAAGTGTTCGGCGTTTTTCGTAGCTCACGAAATTTGAAAATTCTCCTTATTTTTTTAAGGAACCTCGTATATAGGCATATCTATAAGTTTGGGAAAGAGTACATCCATTATTTTCTCGGTAGATGGCTGTAGAGTTCGATATCTCGTAAAGTATCGATAAAACAATTTAAAGTCTAGACTTCTTATCAAGGTGACATTTTACACTAAAAAATAGCTTTTGCAGTTTTTTTTCGTTCCATTCAGTTGTGAACAATGGAAATCAACAAAGAGAAATTCGGTACATTTCAGTTTTTTTCTTTTTTTTTGATAAAGGCGAAATTGCAAGCCAGGCCTCTAAAATTGTGAAAGCTATTTATGGTGCCGAACGGTTTCGTCGATTCCGTTCAGACATTTTTGATGCTAAAGAAAATGTCGATAACATCACAGAAAGAATCGGCCAATACGTTAGTAATCGTAGCATCGCCCAGGAGCCAAAGATCGGCCGTAAAACAGTTTTAAGTCATTTGCCCAAAAAATTTTACGCAAAAGTAACGGGTTCATTTTTCCCCAAACTAATATTTATATTAGGGTGAATCGCTCCCCATAGAAAAAAGCGGTACTGTTTTTCCACCGGAATAATAAAATTTATTCTAAGATTTCCACCAAAAAATTTCTGAGGAACATAAATTTTCGGAAAAGTTACAAATATTGAGTTGTGCCTCTTTTGAAGATATGTAATATATATCTTACCTTTTAGGGAGAAAATACATACAACTTGCAAGCAAAGTGGTAACTCATATTTGAACTTCAAAATTATCAGCGAACTTCGGTTTAAGTCTATATCTGTCCTAAAACTGAAAGCCATAGTAATTTGTTATTAAAGTTGTGTAATTTAGCGAAACGTTAGTGCTGCCGTCTGGCAAAAGTGCAAATTATTCGCAATTGGACACAATTTTTCGATTCCTAATTAGATACAATTTTTAAACTGAAGTGCATATACCTTTAATATTTGTATGTGAATTACCTTAGGACTTTCGGATGTGCAGTGGCAAAACAACAAAAAAATAAAAATTTACGCAATAGCAGTTCATTCGTGACAGAAAATTAACAACCCACGAGTTATAATTATGTTGAGTATGCACTCCAAATTGCACTCTTAAACAAGTTACTTAATAATAATAAGTAAAACACATCCTAATAAGCTTAACAATTTCACTAAGCTACTTAATTCTATGTAAGGAGCTTTTAAATGTACGAATGCAGCTGTTTCCAATGAACTGCAATACTTTGTAATAAATGTTAAAGAGAAATCGTGCATGAAAAGCCTTCTCTATACCTACATATTTATGTATATTACCCCATATCTTTAAGCAGAACTATCCTCTCCAGTTTTCTCAGTAATACAAGTTATTTCTGAGTGCATGCAAGATGTTGTTGTTGTCGCAGGTGTTGTAGAATTGCACTTCACAAATATAAGAACACTAAAGGGCGAAACAACGGTTGGTTTCTTTTCAAAGTGGAAACAAGTTTTAAAAATTTTGAAAAGGTGCTTCCAAAGTGGAAATGACAATGTCTTATTATAACTCATGCGCTGAAAAGTACCGAGTCTAACAACGAAAACACGTTTTTTTTTCAAAATTAGCTTTGTTCATTAAAGTAATTTCCATCAAGAACAACGCAATCATTTCAGCGCCGCTCTAACATTTCAATACCACTTTTGTGGAACGATTTATCTTTTGTTTCTAAAAAGGCCTCAGTTTCAGCGATAACCTCTTCATTGGAGCGAAATTTCTTCCTGAGAGCCAAATACTGACGAATACGGTGAATATGGGAGCAATTCGAAGTTCAATTCGCTGATGGGTATTTTTCTCCATCAAGAAGCAGTGCAAAATTAAATCACGAAACTCTTTTTGATCCATTGTTTTGAAAATAAGAAATTAATAAAAGTAGCGTCACTGTTAGCACAATAACTCGCGAACTAATGAATAGAATATCATGAAATTTTAACAGCTGTCTTTTTAAGATTAGTACTAACTGGAACAGAGAGCATGCAATAAAACTAATGCCGTTCCCACGACAGTCGGTTCTACGTAGCCGGAACGACCCGAATTTATATCCGGCCAAGGACTGCCACTTCAGCAGCATTCCTCGTATATGCACGGGGAATGTTTATGCTGCTACAACAACAGCAACAACCAATACCATCTATGTGTTAGACCCAGGACTTTTCAGACCATGTGTTAGTCAATGGAAACAGTAACGACCGGTGTAACCTGACCCATTTTGAGAGTCAATCCCCGTGACTATTGATGAAGTTATTTAACAATAAGGAATCGAGAACTTCTAACAGTTATTTCCAAACAGGAATCGGATTCTTCTAACAGTTATTTCGCAACTAAATTTTAAATTCACATAGGTATGTAAATTGAAATAATTTGTGAGGAATATATGAGTTAGTAAGCATCAACTATACGAGTATTTTATAATATTAGATATCTCTTATAATGTTTTATATTGGATTAATACTACATTCGCTTGTAGCAATCAATCCCGTTTTTGAAATTTTTGAACCAAAGTAAAAATAGGATCGTGACCGCTATAACTGAAAAGCTATTTGACAAATTCGGTTTTAACAAACTGCAATATATTCTATAAAATGTATATCTGCGCAAGACGTACCTCCAAAACATCGGCTACAAATCATCCGAATTCGCTTTGAGAACCATTTGATTGTCCATATTTGTTTTCTTTCAAGAAAGATTCATGCGTGAATATTACGTTTGCGCAATTCTGTTCTGAATTTGTCTTAGCCCATGCAAGTCCTTTTTCAATGTGTGATAATGAGAGTAGCGGTTTTTTTAATGCGCTCCGGAGTTTGAGATTTTCTGCACGTAAAGATCCTGTAATCGTGTCTTTGGATACATTAACACAACTTTTCCTTAAAACTGCTTCACTTTTATGCAACGATAAGTTGGGCTTTTTCACAAACAAATCAGGCAAACTGTGATTTAACTTTGGAGAGATATTTTCTTCTGGGCCTCGTCCGCAGAAGCGGTCAACGCTTTCAACTTCGGAATATCATTGCAACGATTTATTTATGAACGCCTTCGACTTCTTCAAATATTTTGCTGCAGATGCACGTAAGATTTTTGGACCTTTGGGGTGTGTACATAAGAACACTGCTTCAAATAGTTTTTCATACGGAAAATTCTTTTTGTAAAACCAACGTACGCTTTCTAAATTTATCACAAAACCAACTAATGACACAACGCGAATTGCAAATAGGATATGCATATTTAGCAGATTTCAAATTTTGTATATAACGGAACTCTAAATTTGAATTTTGTCGGTCACACTTTATGAGATAATGTAATCAGACTGTGTACTTACAATGTATTAATATTCCATACGTTAATTTTCTTCAATGTCTTGTTTTGCTCATTAGAAACTTCCGTGACAAAAAATTGCTACGCCAATTGGAAAAATTAAAATTGGTTATAAATTGTGAATAAATTAAGACAAATAAAAACGAGTCGTCCTCCATTCAAAGCTGACTGAATTTGTAAACAGTTAGACAGGCTTTTGGGCAAAGAATTTTGAAATCGAGAAAGAAAGTTGGTCACAATTGTCACGTCCTGATGAAACCACATATTGTCCAAGCCCACGTTATCCAATTGAGGCCATAAAAAGTTTACTACCGATGACGTTCACCATAAAAGCATTGCTGACTTCATTTTCGAAGAAGTACGGGCCGATGATTCCGCCAAATGTATCTCAACGCTCAATCTCGCAATTCGCGAAATGCATTTCTTACAGAACGACCATTCTAGTGGATATTAATCCACAACTAAGTTGGGCAAAGCCTTTAGTACCGATTACATATCACAAATAATTGATGATTATAATTGTGGCAACCCTGTTCTAGCGGAACGATTGAGAGCGAGGAGGATAGTTTTGATAGTTGATTTCTAGATGTTTTTGGAAAAGGTAGCGGGAAAAGTGAAAAATAAAAATCTGAATTAAAACCTAAAAATCGTGTTTTATTTATGCGGTAATACATTGGCGACGAGTAAAAAAAGGAAAAGAAAAAGAATAAAAGGCGAAATATAACCGTGATTTAAGGAAATAATTGGATAAATAAAGTGAGTATGTGCAGGAAGCATTGTTATAACTATTTTGCGTGCACGCGTTGGGTTTTTCTGTGTGTGTGTGTGCTGCCGCTGTTCAGTTGCTTCGTGCTTGATTTTTCTTTGCATTGTCATTGTCGACCCGGTGGGAAAATTATCTGACGAAAGTCGGAAGCTGCGCTAAATTGCGAGCTGTGGAAAATTATCTGACAAAAGTCAGAAGCTGCGCTAAATTGCGAGCTGTGGAAAATTATCTGACAAAAGTCAGAAATTGCGCTGAAGGGCGGGCTGCACATACACATAAACGATATGTAAATTGTAATTAGTTGGCAAATGCCAAAAGCATTAAGGTGCTGATAATTAAATCATAAGAAATGTCAATGTGTTTACTTTTCAGGCAGGCACACAGAATGGCAGACTTAATTATAAAGCCGTTTCTTTGCGAAGCAATAGAAAAATCATCGTTGCGTATTGAATGGGAAAAATGGCTCCGAGCGTTTGAAATTTATTTAGAATCTGAAGATATCGTTTCAGTAAGGCAAAAGAAAAACAAACTTTTACATTTGGCAGGTACGCAAGTGCAATCCGTAGCTTACTCTTTGCCAGGTGCGATCGAAGCATATAATGAGACAGCTAAGAACGATGTCTATCAAGTTTTAGTTGATAAACTAAATGCTCACTTTTCTCCAAAGCAAAATTCTATTTTCGAAAGACATTTGTTTAGAACTATATGCCGCACCGAAGATGAAACTTTTGCAAAATTTGTTTTAAAATTACGTCAGCAGATAAATAAATGTTCTTTTGGCACTACAAAACATGAAATTGAAGAAATCTGCCTTAAAGATAAAATTATTGATGCATGGGCATCAAAAGAGCTCAAAAAGAAACTTCTTGAAAAAGAACGTACTTTGGACGAAGTCATTGCGGCGTGCCAAGTAGATGAACAAATAAATCAACAATCAGAAACCATGATATCTGACACAGATGGAATTAGTTCAGTTAACAAAGTTAAATACCAGGCACGGGCTTCGTTTGCCCAAGGTAGTGAATGTGGTAGATGTGGTCAAAATAGCCACGCTGATAATAGCTCGTTGTGCCCAGCTAAACTAATAAAATGTAATAAATGTGGTCGCGTAGGGCATTTCGCACGGAAATGTAGGACAAATTTAAAACGACATTCTACCCAATCTAACCTTAAAAACTCAAAACGTAAATATGATAACATTCGTTTGGTTAGTGATGACGGTTGCGACGCAGATAAACCTAAACTCGAAAGTCACTGTTTTAACATATTAAGTGACGATGAAGAAGAGACAATACAAGTGAAAATTGGGGGTCATTCGATCTCCGTAATAATTGATTCTGGGTCTCGGTTTAATCTGGTAAGTCAAACTGACTGGTTGCATTTACAAAAAGCAAAAGCTACGCTTTTCAACGTTCGCTCAAATACCCATAACCAATTCAGAAGCTGCGCCTGGGACCAATTGCTTAAGGTAATGTGCGTATTTGAGGCGCCTATATCTGTTGATAACAATCCCGAGATGATTGCCTCATTCTTCGTTATTGAGAATGGGGAACAATCCCTGCTTGGCCGTGAAACGGCAATTAAACTGAACGTGTTACGACTTGGTTCCAACCTAAACCATATTGAGCCTTTGAAACCATTTCCGAAATGGAAAGAAGTTGTAATCAAACTTTCTATTAACCCAGAGATAAAACCTGTACAACAGCCAATGAGACGTATTCCGGTAGCTTTGGAAGAAAAAGTGTTGGCTAAACTTGATGAAGCACTAAGCCTAGACGTAATCGAACCAGTGATAGGTCACAGCCCCTGGATATCACCGATGGTATTAGCTTTTAAAGAAAACGGCGACATTAGAATATGTTTGGACATGCGTCTGGCAAACAGAGCAATTTTACGCGAAAATTATCCGCTTCCCACCTTCGAATCGTTTATGACGAAATTGAGAAACGCCAAATTTTTCTCCCGGTTGGATCTTAAAGACGCTTATCACCAACTCGAGCTTCATGAAACCAGTAGAGAAATCACAACGTTTATTACGCCTCGAGGACTTTTTCGCTATAAACGATTAATGTTTGGAATTAACTCAGCGCCAGAAATCTTCCAAAGAAGGCTAGAACAGCTATTATCACCTTGTTCAAACGTTATGAACTATATAGACGACGTCATTATTTTCGGTAGTGATGAGAAGGAACATGACAAAAATGTTAATGAAGTCTGCGAAATTTTCAAAGCAAACAACGTTCTGCTAAACCATCAGAAATGTATTTGGAAAACAAACAAATTAAAATTCCTTGGTCACATTTTATCCGACAAGGGAATTGAAGTAGACCTAGAGAAGATAACGACGATAACCACATTTCGTGACCCGGTCACTAAGGAAGAAGTTCGGAGTTTTCTAGGCCTGGTAACATATGTAGGCAAGTTCATCCCGGATTTAGCCACTTGCACCGAGCCGCTGAGACGTCTTCTCATCAAAGAAAACAAGTTTGTGTGGGGCATGGTCGAGAAGAAGGCATTTGAAGATCTTAAACTGAGGTTGGCGGAAGTCACTAAGTTGTCGTATTTTAATCCAAACAAAAAGACACGTTTGATCGCTGATGCTAGTAAAGTGGCATTAGGAGCTGTACTGGTCCAATTGCAAGAAGAAACGAAGCCAAACATTATATCATTTGCTAGTAGGAGCTTATCAAAAGTAGAACAGCGATACTCCCAAACAGAGAAAGAGAGTCTAGCCTTGGTGTGGGGAGTTGAAAAATTCTACTTCTACCTAGCAGGCCTTGAATTTGAACTAGTCACCGACCACAAACCACTGGAAGCAATATTTAAACCCACATCAAAACCACCAGCCCGGATCGAGAGGTGGCTTCTGCGTTTACAAGAATACAAATTTAAAGTAATTTATAAAACTGGAAAAGAAAACATATCGGACGTTTTATCCCGGCTTTATCAACCAGCAGAAACGCAATGTTTTGACTTAGAGGGAGAACACAACATCTTGCGAGTCATTGAAAATTCTATTCCTGTGTCGATGTCCATCTCAGAAGTGGCAGAGGAAAGCACGCGCGATGAAGAAATTATCGACGCAATGTCATGTATGGATAATAATTCTTGGGAAGCAGCATCTTCAAATAAGTTGTATCCGTTTAGATTTGAGCTTTCAACTGTAGGCCAGATTCTGTTGAGGGGGACACGCATTATTATTCCAACCACATTGCGTCAGAAAGTTCTTGAATTGGCACATGAAGGTCACCCGGGGGAGTCTGTTATGAAACGTCGGTTACGATCGAAGGTCTGGCCACTAATAGATCGCGAGGTAGAAAAATTTGTAAAGAATTGCCGTGATTGCATCTTAGTATCAAGAGATTTAAAGCCAGCCCCAATGAGTAGAACTCAGTTTCCTACAGGACCATGGATTTGTGTAGCCACAGACCTTTTGGGCCCCTTACCGAACAGTGAATATATACTTGTCTTAATAGATTACTACTCCAGATATATGGAGATTAAATTTCTACGGTCGATATCTTCGTCGATCATTATCGACTCAATGAAAGAAATTTTCAGTAGACTTGGGTTTCCTAAATATTAACGAACCGACAATGGAAGGCAGTACATAAGCATGGAATTTCAGCAGTATTGTAAGACGTGTGGCATCCAACAAATCAAAACGCCTCCATATTGGCCACAGGCAAATGGCGAGGTAGAAAATATGAATAAAAATCTTGTTAAGCGACTGAAAATAGCCCACCTAAATAAAGAAAATTATAAAGAAGCAATACAAAAATTCATGCTTATGTACAATGTGACACCTCATGGCAGCACAGGTACTTCTCCATCTGAATTAATGTTCGGCCGGGTAATCCGTGATAAAATACCAAGTATCCAGGATTTAATGGGAGACGTTTCGGATTCGGTAGAGAGAGACAGAGATTGCGTGAGTAAACAGAAAGGGAAAGAAACTGCTGATAGGAAGAGAGGGGCCAAAGAAATAGATATAGAAGTTGGGAACAAAGTTTACTTGAAAAATGTCGTGTTTCCACACAAACTTACTCCTAATTTCGACACCACAGAATATGAGGTTATAGAAAGGAAGGGAAACGTAGTAAAGTTGTTTGGTGGAGGTCGAACACTGATGAGAAATGTAGCACACTTAAAGAAAATACCATCAATTCCGCCCACCACGGGGACCCAGTCTCACAGTTCTTCATTAGCTCCCGAAACACTTGTTTCGGTGGCCGCTCCTCCGGATTCTATTTCGTCCACAGGTAAACAAAACTCTGAACAATCTGATCCCCCTGGGTTTACCGGAACTACTTCTTCGGGCCAAAGGTTAAAGCTCAAGCTGGTGAACAAAGGAGGGATGTGGCAACCCTGTTCTAGCGGAACGATTGAGAGCGAGGAGGATAGTTTTGACAGTTGATTTCTAGATGTTTTTGGAAAAGGTAGCGGGAAAAGTGAAAAATAAAAATCTGAATTAAAACCTAAAAATCGTGTTTTATTTATGCGGTAATACAATAATTTATGTCAATTTACACCTATGAAGATTTATGACGGCTGTAGAAAAAATAATGATTTATGACAGCTCATCAAAAACAGAATTAAATCAGGGCTTCACGTGAGGGACTACTTTTTAAGAGACCAGGTAAAATTAGGCACAGCCTCGCTGAAAGATTCGCGAAAAATCGGAATGATGAATATAAATAAGGATAGGAGGGGGAAAATCTTTGCTAGGCGTAACAATTAGCAGCTGCCACCGAGTGAGCTCTTTCTAAGCGCAGCGTGTTTAATCCAACCTTGCTTAAGTGGGATATGAGTACTAAATTTTATCTTAGAAAAATTAAAATGCAAATCAGAATGGCAGAAGACTGATCTCTAAGTACTTGCCAACTTAAATTTAGTATTTCTCTTTTTTTTCAAAGCCAAGATTTTAGTTTTAAGTATTCCCCGATTTAAAAAAACAGTTAATTGAAGAGTAAGCCAATATATGTCAGATGGTTTTTGCTGAAACTTTGTTGAGATACTGATCTTCCCGATTTCATGTCGCTGATTTTGCTTCAGTTTAAATGAAATAAACGTTCTACCTTAACTTATCTTGAATTATTTTTATGCGTTGTGACCAACTTTTAAAAGTTTAGCGCAAAATGCTACAGAGACATGCTAAAAATTTATTTAATATATTAAAAAAATATTAAAGAATTGAATATCCCGTGTTAAAACTGAATTTATCGATATAAACTAATTGTATCTGATTTTATTGAGATAGGAAGTTATTTAAAATTTTATTTCCAAAAATATTGAGAATATTGCAGAAAACCTGGGTTATCAAGTTATGTAGCAAACAAAAATTTTTACAAGAGATACAAATAATTCAAAGAAGTTAGAGAAAGCAATAGTGCCCAATGAAAAACACGTCAAGAAAGTAAAAGATTTGACGCCCAGATATCGTCGATTGACAAATGGAAGCTGATGCATCGATTAACAACTATCTAATGCTGAGAACTTTTCATTCGGGATATATGTATAAAAATCTCTTCAAATATGTTTTCTGACTAAAAAATTTGAATTCTCGTTTGATATAAAAAACACTTAGTGCACTAGCTCACTGAATTGGAAAAAATATTTGACTTAAATATATTGTATGAAGTGCAAATACTTTAAAAGTAATAAAATAGGTAGACACTATACTACCTATCCGTAACAGCCTAGCGCACATATCCACAGATCACACTTATGTTCTTCTTGTGTTACCATTTTTTTTTTTAATGAAACACTCGCACTTCAATTCTTCTTTTTTACCCACCTGCACAAAAGTGAAGCTATTTGGAAATGACATAAAATCAGAAAATTTTTGCGTTTTATTATTGCTAAATATATAGGTTATTTGATAGATTAAAACAGTTTGAATTATTTTATAATACTTAGTTTGGAAATAAAATTGAATCAAAACCATGTATGGGCACATATGCGGTAAAGGGTTAAGTAAGCTGGGGGAGACTCTATGAAATGATTTCTAAAAGTCGGTGGAAATGACAGCGCACTGTTGGCCGGTTTCAATTTATTTTAAGACAAAATTTTCGAATAAAGCCTATTTATGGCTGTAATTCTACTCTTAACAAAGCCGTGGTGTGATACGGCAATTTGAGATCTGGAATTTGGAAGAGAATCAAATCATGAGCCAGTTTTTGAAAAAGTTTAGGTATACTAAGATTTTGCAGATCGGCTGATAATTTTGGGCATGCAACTTCCCATTTCCACTTCCACTTGCTTGACTTATGTATCGGTATGATAAATGATTTTTTTTTTTTCAATTATTTAAAAGTTTACCAAAATCCATCGATTTATTAAAAATAATTGTTAATGATTTTGCTAACAATGTAGCACAGTTTTTTAATAATACAGGAGGGAAGCCATCTGTAAAGGTTACTAATGCAAAAACTACAAAAAGGTTACTAATTTTTTGTATGTCCGATAACATTCCCCCCAAAGCATTTTTTCAGGAATTCCGGTCCTTTTATTCTTGCCTACTTTTACTGTAATACTTAAATTTATACCATTATACCACTCTCTACTTTAGAAATGTAGTTCTGATCTAGAAATTTGTTCAGAAAAGCGAACTCTTTTTGCAACCGACTGAACGCTTCATAAAATTCTGCGTTATTTTTAGATTTGCGGCATACTTTTGTGCTTGGATTTTTTATTATTAAGGTTAACTGCCACTATATGAACGAACATATGAATTGCCACTTCCAGCCTTTCTACCAAATTATCGTAGACCTGTGATATTCCGGGTCTGCTTAAGACAGATTCCTAATCTACCGAATCCAATGATTAAATAATATTTGTCTGTAAAGTGAAAGGTTCATTTGTTAAATGGGAGTTCAAAAGTAGTTTTCAGAGCGTTGGCGGCTTAGGTAAATTTTAAAAAAGAAGATTTAAAAAAATAAATAGCCGCTTATTTTTTTTTTGCCATAGAGCAAATGTAGGGGTAACATCAGAAAAATAAGTTTTTTTAATCTCCCGAAATAAATATTAGAAGAAAAAATTTAAGTATTTTTAAGTTGCTTCAATCGGAAATTTACAATACAGTAGGACACAAAATATGGAAATGGGGCCTATCAGCTCCAAAAAATATGTACCCTTTCATCCATTCGTTGATTTGAACATAATTCTAACTGACAGGTAACTGTGTGATTTGCTGTGTGTTTATTCGAGGAAAAAAGAAAGCAATACAAACGTTGCAGAAAAATTGCATATTTTAAGAGACTTTTGGCTGGCTTGAACACGGAATTATTTTGATGAAGAAGATTTTAAAATTGTACAAATTTTTAAATAAATTTGTGCTTTCAAATATTTTAGTTTGACTGACATTGTGAATACATTTAATAGACTAATTTATTTTAATGAGAATTTTGTGTGTGCAGTAGTTGTGTGTAATTAAAAGGATGCAGATATTTTTATTGCGCTTTCCAAAATTAAAATTTCGCGCTTTATTGTCGCAACTGCAATTTTCTTTTAGTTCTGTTTCGTAAAAAAAAGTATGTTAAGCACTTACTAAAATAAATAGTAGAGAAATAGAAAACTGTACCTATTTTAGAAGACTACTTTTTCCACAAACATATAGGGGATTTCAATAAGAATGCTCCAAATTTTAAATTAAATAAACCAAATAGTTTAAGTTGCCAATTTGTATTGGCACTATTGTGGCACGCTTATAAGTGGCGTATTCTAGTGCACCACTTCCCAATGGCGTGTTCGGATAAATGGGACTCAATTTCGTCAGGAATTCATGCTGGTCCTCGTTTGAGGTTTTTCTGCATAAACCAGAGGTATGTTATCACATATCTTCACAGAGGGTCTAACACATAGATGGCACTAGTTTTGTTACATTTACCTCCTAGTTATTACAAATCTTAAAGAGGAAGCTGTTACAATTTCATGATATTCTATTCATTAGCTCATGAGGAAGGCCTCCTCTGCGTTGGAAAGATCAGGTGGAAAAGGACTTCACTTGGTGTGTCATTTGGCGCCGGTTAGCACAAGAAAGAAACGACTGGCGCGCTTTGTTAAACTCGCCAATTAAGAAGAAGAAGTTTGTGAGTCATTGTGATAACAGTAACGCTACTTTTGTTATTTTCAAATCAAAAGATCAAAAAGAAATTTCATGTTTTAATTTTATACTGCTTCTTGATGGGAAAAAGTTATTCAATTTATTCCATCCTGTGGAAGCCACTTATTTGTGTGAATACATTCCATCTTAGCTTTTTATCGTTGTTCGATATCAGTAGCTCTTTATAGTGAGCTCTGATACTTGCACGTCTTCGAAAAAAGAAAGGTGGATGATATAGTCAATCCGAAATTCTAATCAATCATTGGCTTTTTCGTAGTACAGAGTTATTTGACGAACCTCTCTAGCTCTCTCTCTTTCCGCTCAAAACCCGATAGTTTTCCTTGTTAACGAAAGCACTTAAGCGGAAATAAGCCTCGCCACTGAATATGATTTTCTTCCCGAAATCTGATTTTGTTTATAAACTTTAACATTCCATTAATTATACCAGTCAGATTCAACAGCTGTAGCTTTACTAAGATGGCCGCTAGAGCGCGAGCTCATCTATTGAGAGCCTCTTAAGCTGATAAAACAACGTCTTTCCAAATCGCTAGCTTTTCAAGAGAGCGCAGGACCAGGTAAAATGTTAAATAAAAATTGCCTAAAATTAAAATAAATGGTTTATGAAATTAAATAAACATTTTCAATTCTTTACTTTTTCATCTTTGTTATATTTGTTTATTTCTTCCAGCACAAGTCACTTGATTTTTTTTAATTAGGGAAAATTGCTCTAGGTCATCTACATATGTATCTCAACACAAATTTTTTGCCAAAAGGATATACATAATTTGCATAAATAATCAGTCAATATATGTTGCTTTCGCAAATTAAATCCATGCGCCCCACGCTGCGTCACAATAGGCTATGAGCCTAAGTGTGTCCCACAGCATAACCGCTTCAACCTTACCTAACCTAACGATGCCATTTGCGAAAATTATAAATCTTCCCATAAGGTGATTAATTTTGCGCCACCTTGTATGTATCATACTTGCCAAACAAATAGTGAGTAACATTACTTTTTATTATTTAAAAGGTCGCGGCGGCATATTTTAATAGTTTTTCCAGCGCGTTGATGAAATAAATTAAAGATTTTGAAAAAATTTTTTTATTATAATTAAAAATCCTGAAATGCATAAATAATTTTTTTTTGGCGATTTCACAAATTTTCTTTGATTATTGTTGTTTTTTCTTGTTTTGTAAAGCGCTTATATGGACCAACTGCTCCATACAAAAGGATTCGAATTGTTCTACAAATAGAGAATCTCGATTTCATGGCATGCACTATTGTCGGCCGAGCATTGACAGCTATGAAGAGGAACTTTTCTATAAATTCAATACGAATACTCGACATTTGTTTAAGATGGAAGAAAACATATGGGAAAACTAATTCTCGAAATTTTTCTGAAAACTCTAATTAAATAGTCTGAAATTTTGATCAATTTTTTTTCATATTGTGAAACGTGGATTTATGTAGTTTTTGTAGGACAATGCACAATATTTTGATAAAGTTACTATTAAAATTGAATACGAAATAAATAAATTGTCAGAACTTGTCAATTAGTTTGGGTGCCATAGTTATTTAATGGAGTGTGCTGTCATAACACACACATAAACTCAAAATAATTCACGTTCCCAGCCATGCGGGTACATTAAGGTGGCAAAGGAAACAGTTTACTTGCACTAGCCTTCTCATTTCTTCTAATGTATTTAACTAACAATTTCTACAACTATGGGGGAAATGGCAACTGTTTTCCAAACGGAAGTTTTTGCCATCCTGAAAGTAGTCGAATGGATAATCGAGAGGAGATGGAGCGGGAAACAGATTGGAGTTTTCAGTGACGGTCAGGCCCCACCGAAGGTCCTGGAGTACGCGAAGCTTACCTCAAAGATTGTTCAAGAATCGAAGAAGAAGCTTAATTCTGTCCCAAGACAAAACAGGCTTGTACTTATATGGGTTCCAGGACACTCCGGTGTTCAAGGAAACGAAATTGCCGATGAATTGGCCAACCGTGGATCAGCGGTTCTCCCACAAGGGCCAGAGCCAATAATCGGAATCAGTTCCACCGGGATCATGGATCCGCGACTATGCAGGCAATCTACATAAAGAGCGATGGTCCGGTCTAGAACGCTGCAGAACTGCAAAGTGTTTTAGAAGGAAAAACGTTCGGTTGATGGTCGGTATCATTACACGACACAACCCATGGGGTCAGCATATGACCACCATTGGAATCATTGAGGACCCAATGTGCCTGTCATGCTTGGAGGAGGCGTATAGCACTTAGCACTTTCTCTGCGAGTGCCCTGCCTTTGCTAGAGTACGGCTACGAGTTTTGGGTTCCCATGTCGTGAAAATGAGTAATATTCCTTCTCTAAAACTGGAGGATATTTACAGATTTGCCAAAGAATTTGGAAAATTCTCACAGGACTAACTATCTCTATCTCTGTCTCTATTCTTTCCTATCTCTCTCTTTGATACTTTTCTCCTTCCCTCCTTGACTATCTAGCCTCTTTCGAGAGCTTTAAATGCAATGGGCTTTTTAGTCTGAGTGTTTTAGGAGCCACCAAATCTCCTGGTGCTCCTTGGCTCGATCGTTTCAAATTTCAATTTCAACTTCTCTGCGAATGATAAGAAACTATTAGTTTCAAGAACCCAAAACTCTGATCAAAGCACACACATCTGCATATAAACAATTCAATCCACATATAAGGCCACATATTACATGAAAACACAACGAAATGAGGCAAGGTCACTTAAGAGAAAACGGTTTTCCCTCCATACGCCATATCTGCATAAATGGCAAACTGACTAAATACATAGACAAATGGTACTAAATATTTGGCGTTACTAATGATTTGGTTACTTTTATTTTATTATGAACGGGTGCAAGTTCTCGGTAAGTTCTTCGTCTTTAAAACCACCGAGGCTTGTACATGTGTACCTGAACTATTAACAATATTAACAACAATATTAAAAAATAAGAAACTATTAAATTAAAATAACGTCTTTGTTGCAGTATCACCTAAAGTACTTGCAGCTTAAAATACATTTCACTAATTAATTGAAAAAGTACATTACTTATGCATTACCAAATAGTATTCAAAGCACTTGAACGAAAAATAATTTATTCAAAATTGAAAGTGTAAATAATATCAGCTGCTTCGTGACTATAATGCATAATTCTCAATGTAGTAGCTTTCAAGTAAATATAACCTCACCGATGCAGACATTTGTTTAAGTGTAAGTGAGTAAATTGTGCGTGCTTTTACACGCCCATACACGCGCTGATGTTCAGACTGAGAAATAAAATGAAAAATACATCAAAACGGGATGTTGTTGTGGGACCAATACGTTATCTAATTAATGGATGTGCACGAGGCGCTGAATTGAGTGTTGCTGCCCCACTAAAACTATCAACGCAGTGGACACGGATGTTGCGGATGCAGGCAACGCCTAAAATGCAGCCTAATGAATTACTGCAGGTAAAATTATAGTATTTTATAAAACAAAAATAGTACTAGCAACTACAAAAACCATTTAAAAAGCATGGTAAATAATGAATTTAATGGCCGAGTGAAAAAATGTGTGTACCCTGATAAAAATGAATCTCGAACGTTACAAAAAGCAAATCAAAAGTGGCACACTCTTGTGCAAAGGATCAATGAAAAATGGTGTACATACAGGGTGTGGCAATTAACTTCCAGGCTAGATTTTATAAATTTTATTACCGTCGCTCACAATGGTATTCGTCTAACTCTACATAATGAGTCCAACGTTTCCACGATTGGAAGCACTCTTGGTACTTCGTCGAAGTTAGCCTGTGCATTACACGGTTATAGCTTAAATAACCTTCTGTACGGCGGCATGATGAAACGTTTGAATATTTTTATTCGCTAAAAACTTTTGCACAATGAAGCAGGATAAATCCAAACATGCTCGGCGATTTGGGGCCGTTCACTGAAAATGCGTGCCCACAGCCACTGTATGACGGAAGCTCCTTTACGCTCTTTCACATTCCTACTTGAACCGCTTCAACCATTGAAACTTGAGCGTTTTCAGAGTGCATACATCTTCGGTTTCTCTAAAATTTATTTACAATAAATCACTTGTTATACGAGTCGCTGATTTTCACGACGTCACTAAAAAAGTTACTGTCGAAAAACACGCATAAAACACAAACCTAGCGAGCCATCGACTTCAATCCTCGATTGGCACTAAAGAAAGAGTTCTTCTTTCGAAACATAGGTTTCTCAAGTTATATATAACTAAATTGTCGGAACTTAGTTGCCACACCTTGTACATTGAATTTGATTAATGTGTTCACTGAATAAAAAAATTCGATTAACTCTATGATTTATGATGCAGCCATACACAATTGTGTGCGAGACTGTGTATTTTACATTCGTTAGAGGATATCAACATAGACCATATTAAATATAATTTTTATCGTGTAAAGTAAGAATAAAAATCTTTGCGGTATATGGAAACTCGTAGAAGGTGAGTGGTGCCACCAAGTAGAGCGTTGTTGTTGACCGATTTCTTACTCTTACATTCGAGTTTAAAATTTCTTATTCAACTCATAAGACTACAAATAAACTTTTTCAAAGCCCCCCATTGCATTCCTAAAAGTCGGTTCAAATTGCGAAAACAGCGATTTTGCGTCTTTACCCTAAAGCATCGTTTTCCATATAAAATGCTGCTAATTAAAAATGCAAATGGAGACAAGTAATGTAAGCAACAAAATGTATGCAGTGGAATGGCAACAAAAGCATTATGGAGGACTGCCTGACCGGAAGCAGTGAATGTGTATAGAGCAGGGACGAGCAGTGGCTCGCACGGGCCGTTTGCACTTACAAGACAGCTTGGTTCATTCGGGAGAGATGAGTCGTGGAACCAAAAATCAGCATGAATGAGACGAAGAATGTGACAGTTTTTTTCTACTGTCTAATTTACTTTACCAGGCATAGTCATAAGAGAATGAGGCCATATGCGTATGTGGCTCAACAGTAGGTACTAAAAATATATGTTTTACACCTCATGCCTATGCAATAATAAATATATACAGGAATAAATATCTTAATTATAAAATACGTATTGTACATTTCGTGTTAGCAATTTTTCTTGTTTTGTTTGCAAAAATATATTTACTAAGCTTATTTAAATATTATAAAATCTCGTAAAAAGAGTATAAATATTGGGTTGGGGAATAAGTTCGTGTGTTTTTATTTTCACTTTTCATTTAAACAACAAAAAATAATCATGTCAATGAGTTAAATGATTATACTATATTCGCCGTTGCTGTTTACCACCTCTTCCTGACCCATTTGTTGATACCGTTCCGCCAAAAATCGCCGGGTCTGGTGTTGTTGAGCCAGTTTTTAAGGACCTCTTTGTTATCGAAGGTAAGGCACTTCATATGGTTTGACAGGGAACGGAAAATATGGTAATCGGGCGGTGTAAAGTCCGGAGAATTCGGCAGATGCTGAAGGACTTCCCATTCGAGCTTTTTGAGTGCTGCTTTGACGACTTGTGCAACATGGGGCCGGGCGTTGTCGAGAAGTAGTATGGTTTGACCATGTTGGTCAGGCCTTTTCAGTCGAATTGCGACATTCACGCGGTCTAGCTGGACAATGTAGAGCCACTTGTTGACCGCGGCATTCTTTTCGAGCATTTCCCATTAACCATGCCCTCCCAGTCCTACCAAACACATATCAAATGGTCCGGAAGCATAAATTTAAAATTTGTTGGGAGATCTTCGCAACTTCGAGCCATCCATAAACATGTTTTCCGTGTCTCCTCAATGTTTGGCTGCCACGTTAGCTCTCTGTCAAGGACAAGCCCCAGGTACTTAACCCTGTCAGAGAGCACGAATGGGGTACTTGCCATTGAGTGGAGAAAGACTCTAGGTATTTTATATTTCCTCGTAAATAAGCCGAGCTCCATCTTCAGAAGATTTATCGAGAGACCGCGATTTGCGATCCATTTCACAACTTTCCTTAGACAATAAGTGCCACGTCATCCGCGTATGCAATAACCTTACAGCCTCTCCTCTCCAGCTACGCTAGCAAGTCGTTAAGCACAACAACCCAAAGAAGCGGCGAGAGAACACCTCCTTTGCGGAGAGCCTCTGTTCACCTGCCGGCGAGGAAAGGCTGAGCATTTTATGTTATGTTTAGCCTATTAAGGTCGGTTCCAACCCCTATTTTATCCTAGGACCTAGTGATTGCCTCCGGAAGGACATTGTTAAAAGCCCCCTCAATGTCTAGGAAGGCGCCCACCGTGAACTCTTTCTGAGATAGGGGCTTTTCGATATCTTTAACAATAAGATGCAAGGCAGACTACCGATCTGCCTTACAATAGACATGTTGAGCTTACGATAAACGCTCCCGAGGAATTACACAGCTGAGGTGCAGATCGTTCTTGCTAAAGGCCTTTGAGAGGCTGATTGGTCTGAAATCTTTATGGGATACATGTGAGATTTTACCTGCCTTGGGTATGAAAGTAATGTTCACAGCCCTCCAAGATCTGGGTATGTAGCTCCTATCTACCTCTGCAGATTTCTGCAATTGAGCAGGTAAATCGAACATCATGGTAATTCCACAGATTTGTGCGTTGAACATCACGCGAGTGAAAGTATACGATGCTCTGAATGTATTTTTTAGGTTCCCTTTTAGGTTTTCCCTTGTACGCAAAGAACTACTTTAACCTTGGCTGTTTGACAGCTTAGCGAGCCGAAAATGTGCCCAACCCTGTGGTAGAGCAAACAATGTGTAATAACAGCAGAAAATGTGGAATAAAAATGTTTATAAAATTCCTAACTTTTTTGGCATCAGACCTTGTAGTTTCCTGCTTCCTTTTTGTTGATTCCTTTGTTTGCTAGCCTTGAATTTATTTATTTACAATTTTGCAAACTGAAATGTATTCGACATCTAACATAAAAATATTGTCACTATAAATATGTAAAGACATACATATTTTTTACAAACTACTGCTGTAACTACTGTAGAAGGTTATTTAAAATGTCGTTCAAGTTATATAGCTGAGCACCCAGTTGCTATGAGCTAAACTTGAATACATCTGCTGCTGGCATTTTTAAGCAGCATCTATAGTTTATATATACGCACATATAAAGTATACATATGCACAAGGACTCGTATGATTAAACTGTATACGTAAAGAGTGTCCGGTGGCAGAATTAGGTTTTGAATTTAATGTTTCGCTCTAACCGCGGAACGTATGAATAGGAGGGCATCGCCTTAGTTTCGTTATTCGTGCGGGTTATTTACTCACGATATCGCGGTGGACGAGTGATCTCACCGCTACAAGTTTGCACGATAACCGGCGTTAATCCGTAATCAAAAGAGCACGGGAAAGATTGAGAAAAGATCTTAGACTTCACACTTTCAAAATTCAAATTGTGCAACCACTACACCACGCGATTATAATTTTCGTAAACAATTTCTACGAGACAATGTTGGAGCGATTTCGTACTGTAAACAATATCTTTTGGAGTGATGAAGCCCATTTTCATTTAAATGGAAAAGTAAATAAGCAAAACTACCCTTTAGAGACAGCTTTTTCAAGCCGACGTAGTCACCTATCGGTGCATGCTGACCGATTATTTTTTGACCATAATGAGAGAGCATCCATCCTTCAGTGCACACACATGGTTTCAGCAAGATGACGCCACGCCGCACACGGCCAGAGAGACCATGGCGATACTGCTTGATTTCTTCCCTAACAAACTGATAAGCCGTTTCGGTGTCATATCCTGGCCACCCAGCTCGCCCGATGTTTTCCCTATGGCATATATTAACTTCTGTGGGGGCACCTCAAAAATAAAGCCTATGAAAATAAACCCAGCGACCATCTCAGCACTAAAAAAGAATATCATTCGCAAGGTTAATGGCATCCCGACATCACATCTCCAGCGAGTGGCACAGAGTATGGAGCCCACATTCCTAGAGCGTATCCGACGTAACGATCAACGTTTAGAGGAAATAATTTTTGAAAGTTAAAAGTGCAATTGCTTCTTTTTAAATGAACTTTTATCATTAGTAATTATTTTTTAATTAAGCTTTTGATTCCTAATTCTGCCACCGGCCACGTATCGCCAACTTTTCTTGCTTTAGTTTTCGTGGTATTTTTGACTTCCTTCAAGAATACTTTGAATTCATTTCTTCACTACATACATATTCATATTTATATATATATAATGGCGCTCATCATGGAGTCTTTGCCCGTGCATCGGCCCTCAATTGGTAGCTCCGTAAGTGCTTTGCCTGTCAGCATATCCTATCCGGGTGCTTTTTTATGTTTATGTTATGTGTATAAAAAAAATGTTGTTTAATTTTTATTTTTTTGTCATGCTACTTTGAGCTCAACCTACTTATGTGTCGCTTTTTTGAAATAAACACGATGCACAGAATATATTGAGTATGGGAATAAGTTTCCGCCCTCGGAAAAGAGGTGTCGCGGCTGATACTATTTTTGTGTTCGCTTTAGTAATATACTGGTGATATGAAGGTGTATATGTGAGGTTTCGCTCGCAGCAGATAACATTCGTTTGAAGCGTAAAGATCCTTTTTTATTTGACGTCAAAAATGTCTGAGTTCGTCCCGAAAAAACAACATTTGCGAAAAGTCATGCTTCATTATTACCTTTCAAAGAAAAGTACAGCTGAAACGTGACGTATATTCATCAATATTTACGGTACTCACGCTCCATCAAATACAACTTGTAAAGAGTGGTTTCGACGCTTCCAAAGTGGTAATTTCGACGTGAGTGATAAATATCGCGAAGAGACACCGTAAGAATTCGAAGATACTCAACTACAACAATTGTTGGATGAAAACGCATGTCGAACCCTCGATGATATGTCTAAAGAGTTGGGTGTTCACAGAGCAACCGTCGGTAAACGTTTGCACGCGATGGGAACGTCCAGAAAGCAGGTACGATGACCCCAAACGTCGGAAATGTTAGAGCCTGCCAGGTGAACCATCTCCATCGACTGCGAAAAAAAATATTCATGATTCAAAAGTTGCGTTGTACATCTGGTGGGATCAGAAGGGTGTCATCTATTATAAACTCCTTAAACCATATGAAACCATCACTGGTGATCGTTACCGACTGAAGCTCACGCGTTTGAATTGAGCTCTCAAAGAAAAGCGGCCGGAATGGGACGGTAGACATGACAAACTGATTTTGCTGCATGACAACGCTAGGCCACACGTTGCTAAGTTGGTCCAAAAATGTTTAGAGAGACTGAATTGGGAAATCTTGCCCCACCCGCCCTATTTCCGAGACATTGTACCATCGGATTTCCATCTGTTCTTATCAATACAATTAGCCCTGTTGGTTCACTTCTTATGAGAGCATCGCAAACTGCCTCAATGAATGGATCAAGTCAAAAGAATTCGAATTTTTCGTCAGAGGAATCCGTATGCTGACTGAAATATGGAGTAAAGTTGTACGTTTCAATGGCACATACTTCACATAATATCATGCATTATTTAATTGTTTAAATAATTCGTAACTTTGGCTAAGAAAGAATCAAAGAAACGTATTCCATATCAATGGCATATCAATATTTTAACCAGTTTTCACAATCTCTGTTTTTTTTGCTTTTTTATCTTTTGTTTTTTGAATGTTCATTACCTTTACATAAAAGTATAGCTTTTTAGCAAAACCATATAAATCGAAGTTTCAAACTTCTTAGAAAAAATCCACAATCACAAATCATCACAATTCTAAAAATATTGGCATGGAGTTTTATGACTTAAAACATATTTTAGTAAAATAAAGGTGCAAGTTTAAAATTAATTTTTTATAATTATTTTCCCTGACGGTGTTGGCTTTTTTCTCCGTATAATAAATGCACAATATTTTTTATATGGAAAACTGCGCCATAATATGGCTGTTCGCACCAATGTTCCTAGTATACGTACACGCCTTCACTTTCTTTTTTCACTCTCTTTTTTTTTTTGGTGCATATGTTCTCGTCATTTTTATGTAGTGGAAGAGAAACGTAATATTATAAATATGACAACAGTTTAGGTTTCATGTTACCGACTGACATAGAATTAGTTTGAATTTTACCAACTGCTTATTTGTTGATTTAACGCATCGTGAATTTTGTCATTGGTGTTTTTATGGTAGTCTTGCACCAAGTATTAGTGAGATTGAGCACGCCAGACATATACCCATCACTCTTGTTTCTGAAAGCGTAGCTGAACGAAACGCAGTCGTGCTTTGGAAACACAGTCGATATGGGAATACTCAACCTCGTACAAAACTGCCTTAATTGTGCTAAGGACTTGGAATACGAAAGCCACAACAGACTTTATTTTATTCCTATCTAAAATAGACTTCAAGACCACATCACGCTTCCAAAATGGGATAAGTCCAGAGCGATGCATGTAACACATGCAACGAAGCGAATGCTAGGGGCACTTTGGAATACCTACTTTGTCACTGCCCTGATTTTGCTAAGACTCGACAAATGTGCCTAAGATCACGATATTTTTCATCTTTAAAAGATATTACTGACAAAAGGCTGAATGGCTCTTATAACATCCAACTGGGTTTGGTCTTCATTTGCGTCGGATGTTCGGTGAAATCAAGTGCAAGTTGGATTGGATTTTACCTTAAAGTCGTATTATTCAATCATTCTATCCCGAAAGAGTCCGTGTTTGAGGTAGTTTGAATTCGAATAATTGAATAGTTCTTTAGTTGTTTGCTAAATCCTTAGCATTTACCAAATTCGATTGAACTGAAATACTTTTTCTCGAGATGTCGCTCATCATATATATTGATTAAAATATTTTCTGTACTTTCCACTCTCTTTGACTTCTAATATTTCCATGTGCATACATACATACATAAGCGTTTAATTACCTAAATCCCCTTGCGCAAAAATTTAATAAGCGAATTCCTCTAGTTTCTACAATTTCATGAATGTATGCAATACCCGGACAGCTGGCAAAAATGCAAATTCTAATAATAAAATTTTAAGCAGCTAATTAAATATATATCAACTTATTTAACATTAACTAAGTACATAAGACCGCTGTTGCTTATTTTACGCCAGTATTAGGTGGACTTAATATTTAAAGTAGTAAGCACTCATCAAAGTATCGATAGTATCCGATTCTTAGAACTCAAAAGTGCCAAAAGTGCTTACTTATGGAACATGAAGGCCTCCCTAGGAAATATTTTTCTTTAGCTGTCCTTGGAAAGGTCATATTTGTTTACACCACAAACATTTTCAAATCAGCTTAGGTCAAAAATGTTTAAGTCTAAAAAAGGAAATAAAATTGGTTTGAATATTTGGAATATCGAGCATTATTACTTTTAAGTTGTCATAAATATTTTATCTTTTTTTGATTAAACAACGCGAGAATCATAAAAAGTTTTGTGAAATGTCACATAGTATTTCCTTCTTCAGTGGCAGTACGTCCTTTGTGAGTTGTACGAAAACGCAAAATGAGAAATATATTTAATTCAACGAGAACTACTATAATTTACATTTTTACGAACGTGAATTTTTTAATATCAAATTTGACACACTCTGCCTGTCGTCTGCCTTCGTCAAAGTGTTTATACTATCACTCGTTGTAGAACGGCAACGAGGTGACATGAGCGGAGACCGTTTTGAATTTTTCATATATAACCAATGCAATCTCAGTTTTTTCGTAAACAGACCGCTGTCAAGACCCCAGTTACGTCTGACAATCAGCTCATTCTTTCAAATTCGCTGAGAGCCGGTTAACGGTCTGATCTTGGTCACATCTTCTGAATTCTTTCACAATATGAAAAAGCTATGTCTCAAAGTGAATTACTGAATCAATCCTGGAAAATTGTGAACCCGGGATGTCGTAAAATTTTTAAAGTAATCCCGGAATCAAAATTTCCCGCTAAGACTGACCTTCTTAATATGTATGTACATATGTATATATTAAATGCAAACTTTTTTTTTTTTTTTTTTTTTTTAAATGGAAATACTTTATTTGCAATCTATCTTAGAATACAGATATTCAGCAAAAGAGATCTTATTACCTAATGACAGCATAGTATTTACACTGGTGCAAAACTACATAGAAACCTATCGAATTTTTTCTTTTTACAATTCTTATGCATATTTTATATTATTAGATTTAATTTTTACTCGAAAATTGTATAACTTACTTCATGTATAACTTATATTAGAATTTTAAAATTTATTGGAGCATTTTAACAATTTCATATTTAGCTCTTGTTTTTTTTTTGTTGTTTGTTTTTTTATTATTATTATTAAATTGACAAATTTAAAGGAATGGAAAGTCTAAGACATGATTGCGCTTTAATCATCTAATTTCGTTGGTTGTGTCCAACAAGCAAATAGCATTTGTGTTTAGATGATTTGACAATCTTTCAATGTATCTCTTAGAATATACTGAGATTTCTCTCTTAACAAATGGAATACCTAGATCCATGTGTATGGCTTCGTTTGTGATAAACCAAGGTGCATTAACAAGTGTTCGCAAAGTCTTTGACTGGTAGCGTTGCAAAATCTCCACATTGGACTTACTAGCAGTTCCCCAAAGCTGTGTACCGTAGGTCCATATAGGCTTCAATATAGCTTTATACAATCTAACCTTGTTTTCTAGACTAAGTTGAGATTTGCCCCCAAGTAGCCAGTACATTCTTTTGGTTTTATTTTTAAGCTGTTGATGCTTAGCTTTAATATGATTTTTCCATGTGAGGCGTCGATCAAGATGCATTAACAAGTACTTGACTGTGTCGCTAGTAAGAATTTGATGACCATTTAAATACACTGGAGGACATTGTTCTCTTCTTAGTGTAAATGTAACTTGAATAGACTTTTCATGATTAATATTAATTTTCCATTTATTGAGCCAAGTTTCCAAAGTGTGTAAGTGATTTTGTAGCAGGGAGGAGGCCTCTGCAGGGGACTCACTAGAAGCGATGAAGGCTGTATCATCAGAAAAGTCGCCACTTCTTACCTTTTCTGCAAACTGAATATGAAAATATTGATCTAAGGAAAAGCACCTCACTACGAAATATTCTCATACGCGTTAACAAAACATAAATCATAAGTGTAAGGACATTACTTCATAGGAAAAATCTCACACGCGTATGCTGCACACACTTGCATGTGTACATACAAATGCATATTCCATACACTAATAGGAAAGAAGAATATATAAGTATATATACGAATATGAATATAATATATTCAGTGATTTTCTGTATCAATTTTTAATTTTCAGGCGGCTGAATCGGGAAACTTGGATGAGTTCAAGCGTCTGTATCAAGCAGACAACGAACGTTTGTCTATAAAAGACGGCAAAGGTCGGACGGCAGCACACCAAGCGGCCGCACGAAATCGTGTAAATATATTGCGATACATAAATGATCAGAATGGAAGTAAGTGTAATGTTTATGAAATTTACATTTCTGTAGGTATGCATTAATCAAATTTAGTTGTGAATTTTTGATTTTGCGCTTAATACTAACCTTAACCCTTTTGCATTGAACTGTAATTAATTAATTATTAGAGCACTTTTTTTGTTCAACTTTTCATCTTATTATTATTATTTTTAAGGCCTCTTAATATGAAAAAAAGATTGACTAATTTGTTTTCTTTTACAGATTTTAACGCAAAAGATAATGCGGGCAATACTCCATTGCATGTGGCAGTTGAAAACGATTCGTTCGATGCAATTAGTTATTTGCTATCCATGTAAGCAAAAACAATTTATAACCTTTTTATAAGCACACCAAAATACTCAATCCGTTAGTTTACTTGTTGGAAAATCAAAATATTTCTCAGTTTGACGAAAGAATAAATGTAGCAAGAGGAGGGTAGCGGCATGTTCAATAACACAGAACAAAAAAGTTAAGGCGGCGCTGTCTTAATGTGAGCTTACTTCGCCTCGACAGCTGTCAAAAAAGAACGGAAAGTAGTGTAATGTATTTATGAAAGTTAGCCAAACGACAACTTTGCTTCACGTGCTTGAAGCGCTTTAAAATTCCAAATAAAGTAATGTTTTATTTGACAGCGCTTTGCCGGCCTTTGACATTTCAATTTTGTTTTTTTTTTTTTTTTTTTAATTATATGGCCATAGGAGCTTGAAAAACGAAACAAAGCAAAGCAAAGTGAGCATAGCCAGAAAAGCAAGCACCTTTAGATTTTATGATTGAAAGAAAGAAAATCGATAATATATGTAATTCTAAAAAATACGCCATGAGCAGACCATTTCTGTAGAACTATTATAGTTCAGCACGTCTAACGTTGCTTTTCACAGTGCGTCTAAAACATTGAAAACGCATAAGGTAAGGTTATAATAAATGGCTTCAAAAGCGAAGGCCTACTTGGACAAAGCATCGAATTCGTCCATACAGACTAAAAACAGAGTAAGGGTAAGAACCGAACAGGGGGAAAAAGACGACGGATTACATTGCGTTACCCGCTTCAAGCTGCTGATGAAATTCACCAGGTGTGTAATGTTTAAACCTGATATATCCGCAGATGTACCAAAAACTCTTAAGATGTCTACCAGATGTCTAAATCTTAGCCCGCCGAGAGCACCATCCTCCAGATTCCACCTCATCCTCCAGACAGCTTCTGCAGAAAGGTCTTGAGGCAATCCCAAGTCTCACCGCATGGATACCTAACGGACAATGTCTGGTAAAGATCCACCAAATTCAAAAGCTGTAGCTTTGTTAGCCCCAGAAGTTTCCTCGAGCGCCCCCGCTCTACCCGTGGCTAGAAGGATCTCACAACTTTGCACGTTTCCGCATTAACCCAGCACTCGCTAAGTTGACGAGACGGACATTTTTCCAGGAGCAGTCCACAGGTTCTCAAAGGAGCCGGTCTCGAGCGTCCCCCGCCTACCCAGTTTATCAATCCAGCAGTTCCTCGCTGTGCCGCTGTGACCGGGAATCCAAATGAGCCTAATATCGAAGTATTCGTATGCAGTCAAGAGAGAAATCAAGCATTCCCGACTTATTTGGAACGCACAATTCAGAGTAGATTTTTACCTCCCTTACAGTAATTGCAGAAGTAAGCAACCAATCCACTGCTTCTTTAATTGTGGCTAGTTCCGCTTGCAAAACACTACAGTGATCCGGTAGCCGAAACTTGAGTTTGATGGGGAGCTCCTCGCAGAATACTCCAATGATGAAATATGAAGGGCTTAGCGAAGATATACATATTGTTCAAGCATCATGGGGACGAACTCTAAGTTTCTAGGAATACTAGAGTGGTCGTAACTTAAGTCCAGAGTGTGGCCCCAGCGGCAGTTTTCCCTGCGATGTCCAATGGTACCCCATTGAATCCAATGAGGACAGACCTTTGCCCTTTCGGAATTCTCTCCACATACCATAAGCACATTCACATTTGCGCTCGCCTGTCGTGAGTTCATCGCGGAAAAATTTTTAAATATGGCGTATTTTCTTTTTGCAGGTGTCCGTCTCTGACGGGCGCTCCAGCAACACTGAGTCAAACTACTACAAAATTGTCAGAAGTTTTTTATCCTATTGACATCTATTGCAAAAAGAATGGATTTCTTTTATTACCTTCAATTTAAAAACAAATTAATGAAGAGTTTACAAACCCATTTCACACAATAAAACTCTCAGAAAATAGAGTTTTATGGGAGTCGATTGCAATGAGGTGGCCGCCGTAGCCGAATGGGTCGGTGCGTGACTACCATTCGGAATTCAGAGAGAACATAGGTTGGAATTGCGGTGAAAGACCAGAAAAAAAAAGTGTTTTCTAATATCTCTCGTACCTCGGCAGCCAATGGCAAACATCCGAGTGGACTTCTGCCATGAAAAAGCTCCTCATAAAAAATATCTGCCGTTCGAAGTCGGCTTGAAACTGGAGGTCCCTCCATTTGTGGGACAACATCAAGACGCACGCCACAAATGGGAGGAGGCGCTCAGCCAAATCTACTTACTGCTTCTTAGCTCATGTTTAAGGTTAAAAAAAATTACATCTAAAAGGTTCATTGACAGTTCGTCTATTAGCAAAATATTGTCATGATTTTTTCTGCATAAGCATGATATCGCTCTTTTTGTGGAACCATTTATGAAGAATTTCCTATAAATTGGCGTGTTAATTGACCTTACACGTTATTCTTGTATTCGGCCGGTCTACTTAAGAGAATATTTCTGCTCTGGCCGATTGTGTACTCATGAACTCGATCACATCTCAGCAACTCAACATCAATTGCTCTGACCTCAGAAGAGTCCTATATAAAGACTTATTCTTATTCGCTCGCAAGATTGAAATAAATCAAAAATTCATTAAGGAGAGTGGGTGAAGTGGAATTTCTACTTATTCTTCTTATTATTCTTTTTTCTGTTTTTTTTTTCTTTTAAGCTCGTAAGGTTTGATAGTGCGCACCATTGCGGTAGGACTCATCATCTTTTGATTTCCCCTAAATAAAGAACAAGGTATCGTTCACTTCGATATATCTGCTGAATACAAAATAGGTACCGTGGCCACGCCTTAGAATGTGTTATAGCTGCAGAGCAAACTGAATAAATTAGCATACGAGTTAATATTTTCTAGAATCAGAAATCAATTCAAAAAATTTAAAGCAGATTTTAAAAGAAAGGAATCGATAAAATTGTAACATATAGGCCTTTCAACATTGCGTGGAAATTGTGGACGCTGTAACCTACCCGAACTTCTTTGCTTTAAGACGTGTTTATTTTTGTTTTTAAATACTTATGTATGTATATATTTTGCTCCATATCACTACCACAGCCCTGTCGACACCGGTTTGCACAACGAGAAAAAGCAAGCGCCGGTCCATTTGGCAACTGAACTAAATAAGGTACAAGCATTGCGGGTGATGGGCAAATATCGAAAAGTTATCGATATACAACAAGGTGGCGAACATGGACGTACTGCATTGCATTTGGCTGCCATATATGATCATGAGGAGTGCGCCAGGATATTGGTGAGTTTAAGCAAAGAGACAAACAGTCACGTATGTACGTATTGTATTATTACCCGCCACTACCAGGAGCCGATCATAGGCCTACGAATTGCCAACCACTTGGTATACATCACGGTCCCAACTCAATCTACTCGCAATACTCTTAATACATGTATTTAGCATTTGTTTATTACCTAAGATAACGGGCCATCACCAACACAGCATTACAATGAAGATAAAAGGACACATGCGGGAGGGCAATCGCCAAGTTGAAGTGGGGGGACATTAACAAGAGAGGGTCAGGACAAAATAAGCATGCTTAAATATATAAATTTACATTCTATACATTTTTCTTCCTTATACAAAGTGGAGTCCAAAATAAACAAGACTGAGCTAAAATAGAAACGACAGGAGTATTTTTCTGATAACTTCGAGTTTATTTATTCAAAATAGCCCACTCTGTTTTCCATACACTATTTTGCACGATCGAAAAGCTTCTCGAAGGAGTGTTTCAGGTCATTAACCGGAATGTCCTTCACGATGCCAATACAAGCCATTGGGCTGCCCTCTACGGACGCAAAACGTTTTCCCTTGATGGCCAATGCAATTTTTCGAACAGGTAAAAGTCACAGGGAACCATAACAGGCGAATACGGTTAGGGATTGATAGTTAAAATGCGATTTCTAGTCAAAAAATCAGTCACAAGAGTGGATCGATGAGATGGGGTATTAACATGCAAAAAGCGCCAGTTTCCTTCTTCGCGGTATTTAGGGCGAATTCGACAAATGCGATGCAACAAACGCTTCAAAACGTCAAGATAGAAATTTTACATTGACATCAGTGCACAAACCTTTCGTAAGCCCAAATGATCAGTTAAAATGTGATAAATCGGTGTTTTGGAGATATTCAACTCCGACTTCAAGAATTTCAGCGATGATTTCGGCTCGCTTTTGATAAATTTTCGAGCGATTTCGATTTAGACACTCATTGCCAAGAACTTTTTCCATCAATTCAATTTTTTCGGTAAACGTTTTACCGATTTTAAAACAAAATTTGATATAAGCCTTTGTTCGAAACTAATTTTTGTACCGATGTCTCCAACATACCTACTGACACCTTAGACGCAATATTTTCGCTTCCACTGAACCTTTAGTCACCAAGTTTTCACTGCAGTCAGCTAGGGATGTAACTTCCAACGCACAAAGTCATTAAAAAGATGGCGTCATCCAAAAAATATTTGTATCTTGTTTATTTTGAACTTCACCTTGTATTACTTTTTTATAAGAGAAATACACTTAGAAAGCTTCTTCTTTTGGCTGGCCTACATTAAAAAAAAAAATTAGGTTTCTTTTTGGAATGTTTTTGAAAAGATATTATGTATGAAAAATCTTTATACTAAATATTTATCCGATTCATTATACTTTCGATAAAAGACAATACAAGCTAAATTTTCTTCGTTGCTGTAAAAGCGTTCTAAAATAAAATGATTACAATTTTATTAAAAATTTATAAAATTAAAAAGAAAAAAATACTTACCCTTGAACGACATCCGGGTTGCTCATAAAATTATATTCTCCCTGCTTCACTAATCACAAAGTAATTGAAAAATGTCCAAAGAATATGGCGCGACAATAACACAAACGGTAGTTTATTGAGCTCTTCTTCGCATGCAATACAGAAAACATAAATTTTAAAATACGAGGTGCATGCACAACCAAATCGCAATGGTTGCTACACACTTCTAAGTTATTGTTATTTGTTCGATGCACCCCTAGCACGTATTTTGCTATCCACATTGTAATGCTGCTGCGGCGATTGACCCCAGTACTCGCTAAAGTCTATTTACAAGAAGACAATCACTACAGCGCGTACTGCAGGGTATATTTAAGTGCACATATATATATGTAGAAATTCTATAAAAACTGGGGAAGATATACTTATTTGTGTACACATAAATATGCATATATATTAGGCCGGGTCGATTTGTGGGGAGGCAAAAAAATCGCCCATTGCTCTGTGAAAATCATATTCTAGGGATCAAAATAAGAAACTTTGCCGAAGGAACCATACCTCTAAAACGAATTCTGATGTCCCCCAATTTGGGTCGAACTTTTTAGTTTATTTTCTCATGTAAAGGCCAAAAATGGTGATATTTTGAAATGATTGTATGGGGAACCCCCCAGGGGAGTTCCAGGGGGTGTGCCACTGGCATGGGTGGATCGGCCGTCCAAAGTTAGTGGGGGTCGGTCATACATTTGGACTCGATTGGAGCACTCTAAATGGGTCAAAGTGGGATTTTTCGTTCGACCCAAATTGGGGGACATCAGAATTCGTTTTAGAGGTATGGTTCCTTCGGCAAAGTTTCTTATTTTGATCCCTAGAATACGAATTTTACAGAGCAATGAGCGATTTTTAAATCGACCCGCCTTAATATATATATACCACCACATGTCCACATGGTATTTACTATGTCCATACCTACATAACTTTTGGATTCCCTCAACTAGTCGTAAGTAGACTTCATATGAAACCTATATATATGTACCCTTAACCCACTATTTATACAATCTAAGTACATAGAACGTATGTATTTTGTCGACTTTGCACAAAGTAAATAATATATTAGGTAAAGTAAAAATTTCTGAACTTATTTTGCTGCATTTTTTCAACTAAATAAACATAGCATAGCTGTAACCTTACCTATGTAAGTGGCTCCAAAGAGCCTTCTGACTAAAGAAGAGGACTGGAAAAAGAGCTCACATGCCGATCTATGTTAGCTTGACGATTTTCATGATTTTATCGACATTTTGAATAATTTGTCTCTTCTTCGAGGTCCATATTACCAGGTCTGAATTATTTCATGGCATTCAATACTGTATTGCAAATCACTTTTTAATACGTAATGTCTCTTTTAAATCGCCTTACAGTACGAACCGATTCGGATGTGTATCCGAGAGATATGGCTTAGTAACAGAAATTTTTACTTCACTTAATATAACAACACATGATCCTTTAATTATGCATATGTATGTGTGTGTCGGCGTTGAGGAAAGCACCTTGTTACTCCTTGAAAAATATTTTACTTACTTTTATTATTCTTATATGTACATACAGTCACTCACACCTTATTTGATACAAATACGATTTTTTTGTAAAGTGTTCTATATTTCATAACATTTTCCGAAAATGGAAAAACAGCGTATGCAGACATCTTTTTTATTTTGCTTTAGTTTACTTCTCAACATAAAATACAAACAAATGTTCAAACAAGTGTATTAAATTTTATGTACGCTTGTTGTTTTAACAGTGGGACCTCGTACATCGATAGAAAAGCGTGAGTTAGTATTGGAGCATTTCAAAAAAGGAATGTCGCATTGTATTATAAAATAACTGAAATTGTTCATTTGAGTTCGTCAAGACCTCGGCACATTATTGACCGCTTTATGGATGAAAAACGTGTGGTAAATGAGAGACTAACGGCCCAAATAAAACTTTCACAGAGAATGAGTGTCAGCGGTTAGTTCGCCAAGTGAAGGAAAATCCAGCAACAAGCGCGCAAATGTTAACTGGAATGGCCTAAAAGGATTTAGGTAAAACTTACGATCCAGAAACTGTTCGAAAAATACTGATTGAACCAAATTTAAATGGTAGAAATTTAAATAAGAACCCAGCATTTTGGAAAACTATCCATTTTGCAGACGAGGTAAAAATAAACTTATTTGGCCCAGATGACAGGCGTTTTACACGGCGCGAAGCCAATACGGAGATCAAACCCCAAAATTTGTAAGCTACTATAAAACACTTCAATTTTGACAAGGTGATAAGTCTTGGCAATAAGATGGGTGTGTAGAGATTGCAGGTAATTTTATCTAACAGTGAAGGAATTTACACAATCGGAAGCATCGTGCCCCGGGTAGCGGCACGGATGTAGACATTCACTTCCAAATCGAAAAAATCAGAGGAGCATTCGAGATGTTCTTCCCTGTATGGCAAAACAACAACCTGAGTTCCAGTTTAAAGGTAAGGCTGAATGTGCTGTCGGCACTGCTGTACAGTAGCTTTACCTGGAAAATCACCACCGCTATAACCAGTTGCTTACAAGTTTTTGTCAACCGCTGTCTTAGAATTATATTCCTAATTTTCTGACCAAAAATAATTCCCAACAAGGGATTTCACTTGGATTAGAAGACAGAAATGGAAGTGGATTGGTCGCACTTTACGCAAAGAAGATGGGAGCATAGTGAAGAAGGCAATGGAATGGAACCCACCCGCGGCGAGGGGAAAAGCTCTTGAGAAAACTGGAAAAAAGTGTGGGTCTGGAGATGGCTCAACTCGGGCTAAACTGGAAGTTGGTGAAAGCGTTACGCAGTAATCGGAGGAGATGGCGCGTAGGTGTTGTTGGTGCCCTAATTCTCGCTGGGATTCACGAAAACAATCATCATTGTCACAAAAAATTGGTTGACTCTGTGCCAAGCAGACTTCAAAACAAGATATAAGAACAAGACTGATAAAACATGATACCCAACAAAGGACACTCAAAATACTAAATATAATGCCTCTGTTTTAACTGTATAATTTAAGCTGTGACGTGAATTCTATGTCTGTTTTTTTTTTTTTTGTTTTTTGCATTACAATGAAATAAGTGGATATTCGTTTGTATTTTATGCTGAGAAATAAAATAAAGCAAAATAAAAAAGATTTCTGCATGCTCTGCTTTTCCATTTTCACAAATTATTATGAAATCTAGAACACTCTACAAAAAAAATGTATCTGTATCAAATAAGGTGTGAGTGACTGTAAGTGCATAGGAACATATATAAGTATGTTTGTATTCATTTTGTTATTATTATTCAGTTAAAACTCTAATTTGATTGTATTTGCATTGATTCCATTATTATTATTGTTGTTGTTGTCAGCGTCAGTCGAATACCTTTTAATTCGCGTTACATATGTCTGACGTATCTTACAGATAACCAAATTCGAAGCATGCCCCCGTAAACCTTGCAACAACGGTTATTATCCCATACACGAAGCGGCTAAAAATGCCAGCTCCAAAACGATGGAAGTCTTCTTGCAGGCAAGTATTCTCATTTATGTGTTTATATGTACATATGTATGTAAACGTTTTATACACGTGCACATCCTCAAATCCCATTAAGTTTTGTTGTCTTTGGATATGCTTTATTTCAGTAAAATTTACATCGTCGAATGTGCCTGCATATGTGTTGGTGTCTATTTTTTTCTTGCATTCTTTTTCGTATTTGCATAAATATGTATGCACATATCCGTAATTGTATGGCATGTCAGCCCTTGCCACTTGTCGGCATTTTCACTGTATTTTCTAATTCTGGTGCGTGAATAGCGGCCGTTCCTGGACAAACCATTCAATCTATGTATGTGTTTACATGCATTTAAATGTATGTATGTATGTCAATCATGACTTTAACACTTATTTGCATACTCCATTGAGAATATAACGCAAGTATTTGGAAATGCTGTTTGTCTATATATATGTAGATGAACACATTTTGGGTTCAAACAAAGGGATTGTTCATGCTACTCAATAGGGGTACTCACACCAATTCCGGTACTTTAGCGGGTTGTTACTTTGGCAAATGAGTTTTGATTATTTTCTGTAGTTTCCGCTTTCCATTTTGACTTATTTCTGTAGTTTCCGCTTTCCAGCTGATTTATGGAAATTTCATTAAGCAAATTTAATACAATTATTTGTATAGTTCCTAGTTTCCATTCAATCCCATAGAATTTTTACTATAAAAATTAATTAATAATTTCTTTCCTTTACTTTTTGATATTTTAAATTTGAACTTTGCATCTGACCATCAAACGCCAATTGCCAAATAGCTGATTGTTATTTTGCCAACTACGAATCAAATAGTCAAGCTTTACCACGGCGGTGATTCGTTGCCAAATTCGTTGGATATACAAAAACGAAATACTTGTACACAAAACTGTCAAGTATCGAAGCAACGACTTCGGTGTGAAAACCCCTAATAATTGCTGCAATGCTACAATCCTGTTGTACGAGGGGTGCCTTTTATATTTCGGGATTAGAGAACAAAAATAAATTTTAATCATCGAAAATCACTTTATTGTTTTTCAAAATGTTCTCCATGAAGATCTATACACTTTTGCATGCGCTTGAACCAATTTTCGAAGCACTTTTACCACTCTGAATGAAGTACCTCCAAAACATGCATTCTGAATGCCGCAACCGCTTCTCTCAGTTTGTTTTTTACGTACGGGAATAAAAAGAAGTCATTCGGTGCCAAGTCAAGACTATACGGCGGATGACCCATTAATTCGATGTTTTGGGTGCTCAAAAATGCAGTTGTTTGAGCCGATGTGTGAGCTCGCATTGTCCTGGTGAAGAGTGATCCGTTTTTGGCGAATGGTTTTCCTAATTTCTTGGAAGACAACTGGCAACAAATGGTTGTGTACCACTCAGAATTTACTGTTCTGCGTTGTTCTAGTGGTACGGTTGCGACATGTCCAGTTTTTTCGAAAGAACAGGCGACTATTTGCTTGGAAGTGCTTCGTGCGCGAACAACTTTTGTTGGATTTGGCTCATCTTGAAACACCCATACAGTCGACTGCTGTTTACTTTCGGGCTGTCACCTGTCACGATGTCATAGATGTGTTTCGAAGCCCCGCGATCGTATTTTTTGAGCATTTCCTTCGACCAATCGAAACGAGCCTTTTTTTGAGCGATTGACAAATTGTGTGGGATCCAACGCGAACAAATTTTTTTGACAGTCAAATGTTTATGCAATATTGAATGTATGCTGGTCCCACTAATGCCTAAGATTGTCTGAATCTCACGATAGGTCACACGACGATCTTGCAATATCAGTTCGCGCACAGCATCAATGGTTTTCGGAACAACAACTGATTTTGTACGACCTTCCCGAAAATTGTCTTGGAGTGAACTACGACCACGATTGAATTCACCATACCATCGATAAACACTGGTCCTTGGTGGAGCTTCATCGCCAAAAAATGAATTAAGTTCATCCATGCAATGTTGCTGAGTTAATCCACGTCGAAAGTTGTAAAAAATAATCGCACGAAAATGTTCACGATTTAATTCCATTTTTGACCGAGATGAATCTTTTAAGTTACTGTAAACAACACAAATAGCGCTGGTATTTCAAAACGTTCTGAGTACGTAAAAGCCAAAAAATGTCAAACTTTGCGATACAGCTGTCAGTTGCCAGATTGCAATACCAGGGTTGCCAAATCCCGACATATAAAAGGCACCCCTCGTACTTTTGCTACACTGTTGCAGATACTCAGCTAAAATACAGTGCACAACATAAATCTTGATGCCCACCATTTTTAAGAATAATTTAAGAAATTTCACCCATTATATTAGATTCTGAAAAACTTTATTAATATATAAATAATACACTTTGTACTCATTCGTAAAAAAAAAAGAGATGTAGCATTATCCAGGAACCCATATCACTTCTGACTGAAATAACTTAGGCATCTCGTAAAGAGATGTGCTGCATTTCATGGCTACCTTAGAGGTGGTCGACTGCTTTGTGATCGATTTTAAGCCCCCTGGCTGTCAGTGAAATTTTAAATATCACCTCCAGGTGTAGGTTATTTATTGAATTTTTTCTTGTATAAGAAACTAACAATAAGTTTACAAATCTTATGTGCTAGAGTATTATATATCATACATATATGATTAAATTGGATATGAATGTGACGGAAGTCAATGAATGGAGGGAGCTAGAAGGACGGATTTCCAGTCTCCGATTCTTCGTAGCTGGGTGCCGGAAAGGCTAGTTTCCAGTTTCCCTTAAAGCTTCCGTTATCCCCACACTGGTTGTACAAGTTTTATTTTTCGGGGAATAGATATGGATGGAGGGAGCTGAAAAGGACAATTTTCCAGTATAAATATAGGACTATGAATAAGTTCGTGCGGTTTTACAACAGATGGCGTAACTTGATTATTATTCCATCGATCCACATTTCCAAACATTCATTGGAGAGCTACTGTCGTAAGGCACAAACGTCAGTATAAGTTTTTTATTTGAAGCGTAAACAACAATATTTTTACCACACTTGAAAATGTCGAATTTCGTGCCAAATAATGTGTTCTTGCGGGGAATTCTTCTTCATTATTTTAATATGAAGAAAAAAGCAGCCGAAAGTCATCGTATCTTGGTGGAAGTTTATGGTGAGCATGCTCTAGCTGAGCGAACGTGCCAGAAGTGGTTTGCACGCTTTAAAAGTGGTGATTTTGGCTTGGAAGACGAAGAACGCGAGGGTGCGCCGCCAAAGTTCATGGATACCGAATTGGAGGAATTGCTCGATCAAGATCCGGCTCAAACGCAAGAAGAGGTTGCAAAAACTTTGGGAGTTGATCAATCAACCATTTCCAAACGTTTAAAAGCCATGGGAATGATCCGAAAGGTAGGCCATTGGGTGCCGTATGAATTGAAGCCAAGAGACGTTGAACGCCGTTTTATGGCATGCGAACAACTGCTTCAACGGCACAAAAGAAAGGGTTTTTTGCATCGAATTGTGACTGGCGATGAAAAGTGGGTCCATCACGACAATCCAAAACGTCGGGCAACGTATGGATACCCTGGCCATGCTTCAACATCGACGTCGGCGCAGAATATTCATGGCCTGAAGGTTATGCTGTGTATCTGGTGGGACCAGCTGGGTGTTGTGTATTATGAGCTACTGAAACCGAATGAAACGATTACGGGGGATGTCTACCGACGACAATTGATGCGTTTGAGCCGAGCACTGCGAGAAAAACGGCCGCAATACGCCGATAGACACGACAAAGTTATTTTGCAACATGACAATGCTCGGCCACATGTTGCACAAGTGGTCAAAACATACTTAGAAACGCTCAAATGGGATGTCCTACCCCACCCGCCGTATAGTCCAGACCTTGCGCCATCCGATTACTATCTCTTCCGATCGATGCAACATGGCCTGGCTGACCAGCACTTCCGTAATTACGATGAAGTCAAAAAATGGATCGATTCGTGGATTGCGGCAAAACCGACCGAATTTTTCACAAAGGGAATCCGTGAATTGCCAGAAAGATGGGAAAAAGTAGTAGTAAGCGATGGACAATACTTTGAATATTAAATTTGTAACCATTTTACGTCAATAAAGTTTCAAATTTCGAAAAAAAACCGCACGAACTTATTCATAGTCCTATTATTTAAAACATTTTTTTTTTAATTTAGTACTTTACAACATCAAAAATTTAATGGATGAGAAAATACAAAACTGCGTATGTGGAATTACTAAATAAAATCTATAGTTTCATGTGCATACGAAATTTTTGTAGGATAGCAAAAAAAGGTGATTTTTGTCGCACGGTGCTATCATCATACTAAACTTTTGTTTTCCCAAAACTCAATAAATTTCTGTTTAAAAATATTGCCGATATTACCTGACTTCTACCAGTGTTGTACATCACCGAACATTTTTGGACATATGCTAAGAATGTACTTTCGGAAAATTCGAAAAGTTTTAAGAAAGGAATGAAAATTTAGAAAAATATAGAATGCAGAAACTTTGAACTGTCCGTTCTCTAAGGTTACAGACATAGTTCTCCGGCTTCAATTCCACTCTGTTTGCTTCCTGATAGAGTAATCACATTTGAAAAATTATGTCTAGGGAGATATGCTTTGAATAATGACGAAAAGGGTCGCATATCACTCCCTCCTCCATCCTACTCATGCAAAAGTTATGTGTTATGATACAATTAGATTAATATTTGAAGTGCTTCCCACGAAAAATATAAAAGTCATTGAAGACAAATTAAAAGCTATAATATTAAACCTAAGTATTCTTGTAGCTCTCCTTGCCATATTTAATAGAAACAAAGAATAAAGCTTCTGTATAAAAAATAGCGTATATGCAATGCATATTCTTACACGTATGTATGTACACATTTCTCGCACATTTCTGGATATATTAATGTTACCACAAAGCCGCACGCAAATGTGTGTATGGATGTATGCATGTATATTTTCAAGGAAATTTTTCGCTTTGATCTCAAACACACACATAAGCCCTTATATATGTAAATGTGTACATCTGCGTGTGTGTCTAAGCGCATGCACGAAAATCTTTACCAATCTTTTGTAACAGAAATTGCATGCTAAACATTCCCGCAAACATATGCACACATACATACTCGTGTTTGCATGTGCGTGTTTACCAACTTATCAGAAGAACATCCATAATTAAATCAGGCTCTGACATTTTCTTTACATCTGTATGCGCCATGAAATGTACATGGGTATACCACCTACGCAAGTACATAGGAATGTGCCTGCTTCTTTACATATTTTCCTTCTCTTCTATGGTCATCTTAGCGATGCAGGCTGAAATAAGGCAACTTAAAATTAGTTTATTTGTTTTTGTTTTAGTTGCCATGTTCTCAAAACGTAAATACTCAAAGGATTAAGGTAGGAAAAATTTCAAAATTTTTATATTTTGAATTTTTGGCGCTGCCTCGATCTATCCCTGACGTAACGTGCAGAAAACTTTAAGCGCGTTCTTTTCGAATCTACATTTTTCAAGCCGGCCGCACTTTTAAGTATAAAGACTTTTCACAAATTGAATAAAGGCTTAACTGTTCAGTACAGAAGAAGTTTTTCGATATAAGTACCTAATAACCTAATAATTAAATTAATTAACACCTAATTAATCTAATGACCAAATTTTATAAAAAATAAATTTCGAATTTTTTTTAATTTTAATTTTTTTTAATTGCGCTGTTCTTGAAAAACATAGATGTTCACATGTAAAATCGAAAAAAATTGTATTCACTGTAAATTAAAAAATTGTGGTGCAGTTTATCCGGCCGCGCGTTTTTCGAAAACTATAATACTTTATCGCAGAAAAGCTTTTCTTTTACAGTTTTCGGAACTTTTTATTTATGTCAATGGCTGGAAAAAATTCCTTAAATATACAATTTTTTTCTGTCGCTACAGTTGTTTAAATAAGAAAGTCAGTTAGTGTTTCTTCTTCTACACTTTTAATGTCCTAATATAGTCACCAACATTAGTGGAAAGTCAAAATTATGTTTCTAAAAGTAGTTCATTCCTGTTGTCTGTCACAGCGTAAAAGCCTCAAAAGTACCGTGTTAAATTTTATGTAGTTTGTCATTCCATCGTCTAGGTACACACCTTTACTATATTTTTACGTACCACTCTGGTCAGTAGGTCCGATGTTTCATTTCGAGGTACTCTCAAGTGATTCCATAAAAAAGGAAAGCCTCAATTCTCTATCTGGTTTTAGGTTTAAACAAATTTTCAGTCATATTAATTAACCGCATCTTAAAACTTTAACGCTTCTATTCATAATAATAGCAGCGCGACTTATTACAAAGTTCTTCACAATCATGTAGCCTTCACAGAGCTCGTAAGTGGGCACACCTTGATGAACACCAACTAGTGAATGAAATCTTTGTTCATTCTAGTCACCAAGCCATTTAAAATTTCAACCAGATATTACAAGGAAATCATCTTTATGGAAATACCGTATTTGGAGTGAAAACAAACCTCACCTATCAATACTGATCGCTTCAGGTAAATGATAGGCGACTTTCTGGTACCCCCGTCAATACAAATCGAGCAATTAATATATATGAGGTGAAGAAATTACTTTATTGAGACAAACCTCATTTCAAAGAATGAGCATGTATTAGTTAATAGCAATATCCGTTTTGCATCTGACCAGTAAAAGAACGCTAGGAAGCTGAGCGAGTTACGTGCAAAGCAACGACACGAAATATCCTACTTGAGTAGATATAACCGCTTTGACTTTAACTGCAGGTATACGTGACCCGATCAGTAGTAGTACAAATAAAACCTACTGTGAATGTGCTTCTGGAAAGTACTTGGGAAAACCCAGCTAAAGCGTCCAACTGCTGCACAAAAACATAAAACCGTGGCGAACCTACACTACGAGGGCGGATCAATAAGTACCCGTGTTTGATGGCACAGGGCGTTCCTGAGGGAAGTTGATGTTAGCATCGTGTGCTGCCATCTATTAAACGACGGCAAATCTTAGCTTGGATTTGGCAGCTATTCAAGTAAGACGTGTTTCGTGATTTTCGCTAAGATGGAAAAAGAGCAGCATTCACCGGATCTACACACGGAGACATCTGGAAGGGAGACACTGGAAATTCTCTTTTCATGTTTCTTTCGCGGCCACACGGGCAAAATTGTTTTCGGCAACATTTTGACGTTTACTACTTTCTTTAACATCTTCTATTTCGGATATATTCTACAACCCGCTAACATGTAAAGCGGAGAACGTTCGTCAACAGTTTCTTAAATATTTCAATGAAGACTGCAAACTTTTTAAATCATAAATATTTTGTTGCTTTTTTTTATGTACATATATGTATAAATTTTAGTAGCATGTCGCCTGTACGGGAGACAAATACCCTTCTCTCTTCCGCGGCCGTCCTTCTTCACCGAACAAAATGTTTCCCTTCCAATTGAGTAAATAGGCGCATTGTTCGGTAATTCGCTTTTTGTTTTTGAATGGGAAAAAATGTGAGGAGATAAAAGCAAAGCTGGATTCTATTTATAAGGACGCTTCGCCAACTATGACTACAGTTAGATATTGGTTCAACAAAATTTAACGAGGGCGAATATCCGTTTTTGATGAGAAGCGACAAGGACGCCCGGCATGCTTTTTTGAAAATTGCCATAATGTTTAAGGCAGGTGCGCGTTGTTTTTGACCGATTTCGCCCATTTTCAGTACCAAACTATTTTAACTAAGGAGTAATATGGATACCAATGTCCATTGCAATTTATTAAATATTTACTCATGTTCCCTTCAGGTGGGCAGTTATGACTCAATCGACCCTCTCCTCATTCTGAGCATTTTGATATATTATATATATATATAATTGGCGCGTATACCCTTTTTGGTTGTTTGGCCGACTCCGAACGACAGATATTTTTATGAAGAGCTTTTTCATGACAGAAATACACTCGGAGGTTTGTCCTTGCCTGCCGAGGGGCGACCGCTATTAGAAAAATGTTTTTATTAATTTTGGTTTCACCGAGATTCGAACCAACGTTCTCTCTGTGAATTCCGAATGGTAATCACGCACCAAGCCATTCGGCTACGGCGGACGCCTTGATATATTGGGTATGCGATTAAGTTTATTTAAAAGGTAATAATGAAGTACGCCTTCCCGCAAATGCTGTTTTTCGGGACGAACGTAGACATTTTTGACGTCAGATAAATGTACTACCTGAGCCATCATAATTTGTATACATATATATTAAGCCAGGTTGACGATACGAGTCAGAATCTAAACAGTCACAGACTAAACAGAACATTTACGTAACCTTTTTTTAGAACACGAAGGCAAGGCAAGAGTGCAGACTTATGTGCATTCATATGTACTTATTTTTATATGCATACATATTGTGGCTTGTCCTGCGAAGCGTGAAGAGATAATTAGCAAAAGAAATGTATCTATGTATTTACTTTCACTCAAAGAATAATTGTTGTTATTCTTTGATGGCTTTCCACTCGATGCGTTATCACCGACAAGTTTCTGGCTGGGGAATTCATTAGTTTTTTGAACGCTTGATAGACCGCACAGGTTCACTCGCACCACTTGCAGGTTCCTTCTAAAATAAATTTGTATATCAAAAACTAATTTACGCGTGGTTTTACCGCAAAAAATAGCCAACGGAAAAGTTCGGTGGCTACGAATTGTGTATGAAAGCTTTTTGAGAAGTAAGCAGAGTCCAGAGAAGTCCAGAGTCTAAATAATTCAGAAATGTTTGATTGACTCTTAGGCATGTATAGTATACGTGTATTTAAATGTTTTTTTAATGTGGCGTTTAAAATTTGCTGTTTGCTAAGATTCTGTGAAAAGATGATGTTATTCATCGGCATTACCAATCCTGAAAAAAGTTAAATTATTGGATTTTTGCTCCAGTCTTACCGTAATTTGAGGATAAGTGTCTTTGTCTGGCAGTTGAGGGAACGAAAAGAGTTAATGGTCGCTTTAAAGCTAGGGATAGCATAACTTCAATGGTGAATGTCAAAATCCATCCTTAAAAGATTAAGAAATACTCAGCAGTACTTATAGCGGCAGCTGAAGCATACAATCCGGCTGACTCTAATTTCTTTGCTAGTACTCCAACTACGGAGAGCACAGACAATTTTGTTTGACTATTGCTCTAAGCTACTAAGAGTAATGAAACGTAGCTTCGGGCGAAGCGAAACAGTAGATCCCTCGTTTTGCCCTACCTGCTCTACTACTCATCTATTCAAATGTACAGCAAGAGCAAAACTGGAAACACGAAATAGATAAGTTAAGAAGCTGAGAACGAAAAAAATTAAATTAGAATTAAAATTATATCTACAGCACTAGCTACCAGGGCTATCGGCTAAAATAATAAGGTAATTTGTTTCTTTTTTTCTATAATTCTTGGCGCACGAAGGGTGAAACAAAAAATAAGTAAAGAAACGGACAAAAAGCAGAAATAAGCCAGTAAGCGCGATTTTGTGCAACTAAGGAGTTAGCGAGCTTGATAGTAAATGCATTTTATATTAAAAGGAACCATCACAAATGGAAGTAAGAACTTCGTCAAGGCTCTTGTGTATTTGTAAATAAAATGAAGAATGAAATTTGAAGCTTGCTTGATTATATTCTAAACAATTATTTTTACCGATAGCCGATAACCCTGGTAGCTAGTGCTGTAAACATATTACTGTATAATTTTAATTATAATTTAATAAATAACTAATAATAATAATATTTTTACGGCAACTAATTTGAAGTGTAAATATTTTTTTAGGAAACATTTTTTTACAGTTTTATAATAATTTATTTCTTTTTAAGTCCCAAAAAAAGATAATTTAATCGAAGCCGACTTTGAAAGGGAAATTTTCAAAATCTATACTAAAGAGTAACTTAAGTAACCATTAAACAGAAGGGTTGAAGAATGTAACCATCGTTACTTTAAATCGTTGCAGTCTCAATCATTGACTTACACTATTTAACTGTAACCGATGAAAAACATATTTGACTAAAAGCTGCAAATTGGATGTTATTAGTCCTTCCTGTTATTCATGAGTTATTAGTTATTTTCGCAATCGTAAGTTAATATTGATAGCATAAAGCAAAATTTTGGTCTACTTGTTACGTATGGAATTATAGTACATTTTCTACAAAAACTTACTCGCAACCTATGCAAAACACTGTAAATATTTAAAATTTCGGAATTGGAAAATTAAAATTTAAAATCAAATGCCTAACAAGAAAATACTAAACAAATAATTTATCAAGCATAAATCAAACTAACAAAGACTATTTTCTCAATCTTAGTCAGAACAGTCACTTGCGACTTCAATTAATTGAATAATTTAGCTAAAAATTGCTACATTTCTTCACACATCTAACCTTGAGGGACTCTAAGTATGGCGGTAAAAATGCCATAATATAAACTTTATATTTTATTGCTTTATTTAAATATTTCGGTATAATATACAGGGTGCGTAGAGTATTTGAGAGTAACTGGAGAGTAAAACTATGATAATTAGCTTTTATTTTGAACAAAACTTAATTAAACTTCAGGAATTTTTTGCTTAATATTAACTTATTAAATATGTTTAAAATCATGCAATAAAATTTCTATTAACCGTAATAACCTCCTCGATCTGGGTCCGGAAACGATGGTACGCCCGAAGCAAATGCTCCTTATTCATATTGATACCATAACGGTATTAATTACAGCCTTCAGAGAAAAATGGTGTTATGAGGATGTTTAATGGTTTCACGCACAACTACACTTAATAATTAGTTATTCCGGGGATCAAGATCTGCGGAGTTAGGTATCATAAGTTCAGTGTTCTCAGGCACTTCAGGGTGTTTAATTATTTTAGAAGACGCTTTCATCGGACAACTCGCTGCTTTCCGACATAATCTTGTGGGCTTAACGTAGGATTTATACCGGAGATCTTCATGGACAACTTGACGGATAAGAGTCTCAGCAGCACTAAGCTCCCTCGCAAGAACCCTCATTGATTTTGAAAGGTCCTCGAGCGCTTGCACTTGTTGAATAAATTCTGACGATCGGACTGTGTTTTTTGCGTTTTATAACAGATTCTGCATTGTCGCCTGATGCTTCCAAGTCACAGCGAACCTATGAGCGAATGAACGGGCGCACTTAGAAAAATTAGCGACGATAACTGCTTGTCTCTTCATTTCTTGAGTTAAGTTGTAGCCGTCCATGTCTTAGCTGAAGGAGAGCAAAAATAAAAGGTATGATTTCGGGAAATTATAGTCACATGCTAAACATGTCCTCAAATAACGTTGCATATTAGGGCAAGCCAATTTCTAAGGAATGAAAAATTTATTTTATCATCTATTTCGTCATTTGAAGAACCTCAGGATGGCGCTCTAAAACAAATTATATATTCTAGTATTGTAAAAGGAAAAGGGAATGAATATAATTTTTTTATATGTAAATCAAGTTCAAGCTTGCAAAAAACCAAGAGCAACTAAATTGCACAATATTTAAAAATTTTGCAATATTTTTATCATTTTTATTATAATCATTAATTTCTTTTTTTCAACAGGAATTATATTCAATACTTTCTTTCTTCATTACCATAACCACCTCTAAATTTTTGTATTCATCAAAGATGGCTTCTTTTAAAATTTAGGAGGATCGAAATTGATTTTAGAGCAATGCTCTAATGGACTTTTTAGACTTTTGACTTAGAAATTTAAGTCGAAATCGAGTCTTGCTAAGAACGAAGTAGAATAATAATTGACCCACCCTAATGTATATATATACATATATTTAGTGCATACTCACATTTATGTAGATATGCAGCTCAAGTTTTGTAATTTTCCTTGTTTGCTTTGGCAGTAAGTCTGCCTAACTTTGGCCGAACTACTTGTTTACCAAGTGGCTGTTGAGAATTGCTTCCTCTGGTTCTATCTTTTGTGTGATTTGGTAAAATGCAAATGCAATTTACCATGGTCAAATTTTGAAATGTTTCAATATTTACAAACAACTTCAACATTACTTTCCAGTGTCATTTTAAGGTTTTGTTTAGCGGATTTAATCCTAGCAAAGAAAATATTATATTTACGTGCATTTGTAAATATGTAGAAATAAGTAAATTAAAAAAGTGCAAAATAAATATTGAAATTTTCATAAGTTCATTACACGACTGGAGAAATTTCCCAACTCATCGCCGGTTAAACTCAACATCTTCCATAATTTTATCAACGATTGGCCTACCAGAATGGAATGGTTGGAATCAACCCTTTGTGGTTTGAAGTTGGTACTGTATTGGGGCCCTAACCAGCACAATTTTTTTTTGTTCCCACTTTTCTCCTTGGGATTAGTGGTACAGAAGAATGAATAGAATTTTCAATTGATTACTTTTATTTTGGAACCCAAAAACGCACAATTGGCTCCTGTAAATACAAGTCGGTCCAAAAACTATTTTTAAAGCGTAATGTCAACATTTAATCGACATATATTATGAGCCGATTCAATGGACACACCGTGAGATATGCCTCACTAAAGACATCTAGCGAAAAAATTTAGAGCTTCTCAATTTATTTAACATAGGTATATCAATAAAAATCATTTGGTTCATGAATGTAAATACGAACCCACAATAGTTTGACAAGCATTAAATACATTTTTTACATACAGGGTTTGATTGAAAAGTAATGAGCCTTCCCGCGCGGAGCGTCTGCCAAGCGATCAACCGAATCGGCTGGTGGGGGAAAATGATCGTTGGACCTTCCCCTTCCCCTAGAAACCGGTCCCAGTTCGCTGGCAACAGCGGTACAGTCAACATCGCTCCGCGCGTGAAAGCTGTTTTAAAAGTGCGTTAGGATTTTGCAGTGGCGAAAATGCAGCGATCGTTGGAGCAACGTTACTCGATCAAATTTTGCGTAAAGCTAAACAATTTGTACCTCCAGGAAGCACTGTAAACGCGGCATTTTACAAAGAAGTGCTCCTTCGGCTGAAAAACCGCGTCGCCCGGGTTCGGCCCGCCTCGTCGACAATTGGACGACGACAATGCGCCGACGCACACCGCCTTCCTCTGCACCTCTGCATTGGCCAAGATGGGGGTTCCGGTGCTTCCCCACCCTCCCTACAGCCCAGACCTGCCCCCTCCGAACTTCTTCTTGTTCCCGCGCCTGAAAAGAAAGCTGAAGGGGAGGCGTTTCGACTCCATCGAGGCGATCCAAAAAACTGTGACAGCCGAATTGAACGCGATACCGGCGGATGAGTTTAAAAAATGTTTCCTGCAATGGAAGGACCGTTACCAGCGGTGTATTGACGCTCAAGTAAGACCAAATGCAATATATATACATACTACTATGCACCAAATTTAGTGGAGTTTAACAATTTGGTTTTTCAAGAAATATTCTCATTTAGTTACTGAGATATTCAATTTTTTTAAACTTTGGTAATTGTCACTATATTGATTTTAGTTCAAAGCCCACCGCCAGAATAGGAAATTATTAAAATTGTCTCTTTTATACATCCTTCTTCAATTACACTTTGCCTTGGTCTCAAATGGACACTTCACGCTATGCCCAAAGTAATTTTGCGCAGTTTTCACACCCTTGTTTTGGCGTATCAGGCTTTCTTACATGTTCCAATTACCATTTCTTATTCAGATAATCTGCATGTGACAATATCTTCACCGTCAAATCTAGATATTGCATTGAATAGCATTCCAACTTATACACCTAAGCTAATTAATGAATTAAATTCATATCATTTGCCCATCAAATTTAATCTAAAGATAGATGATCCATATAAATATTTCTAGTTCAAACTGGGACTTATCAAATGCTAACTGGTGCTCATACAAGAAGTTTTTTAAAAAATGCTCTTCAAAACACATCTAAAAATTAGAGAAGATTAACTGCCGCGAAAATGATAACGAAAATATAACAATTTTTAGTAGTCAAATAATGAATGCAGTAAGAATTTCAGTCCCTAAGAAGACATCAAAGATTAATTTTGTTAAACTATCACGTCATATATTCAATTTAATTAAAATAAGAAAATACTTTCGAAGGCAATGGAACCACCATCGACAACAGGAAGATCAGTTAGAGATAATTAGATTGTCTGGGCGTATACCGAAACAAGTCTTTCAACATAGGAACATAGAATGGAATAAAAGGATAGGTGAACTAGGTACAAGAGGTAAACCTTTCGGGAATATAAACAAAGTTTTAAAAAAGAGGCGTGTACAATGTGCAGCTCTCTTTGATCAAAACAAAACTATTGTGCTAAGCCACGAAAAAGCAAAGGCATTTGCTCACACTTTCCTAAATAATCACAAAGTTTCGGAACACTTAAGCTCTAAAATACATGAAGATGCGGCTGAAGCAGATCTAATAAAACATATTTACGCAAATATTCTCAGAATGATAGGAGGAGTCGGCTTAGCTATTCTCTCACCCTTTCAATCAATAGGAGTCAGAAAATTTAATAGGTTTTTCTTAAGTATGATTTGCGATGTTTACGATTTACTGATTTCTTCCATCCTATAATGCTCCTTTACTTTTTTAAATCTCAGGCCTCTAGAAAGTAAAAGATCTGTTCTCTCCTTAACTTATGGCATTATAAAAGAAGGTATTGACTGTGCTGCCCTTCTGGAAAAAATAAACTTTAATATCCCAAAAAGAGAACTTCGAAATTTCTACCCCTTTCACGGAAGTAATAACAAAACTAATTCTGCCCGAAACGCACAAATTGACTTGAATAAAACAAAAAAACTGGAAGTACTGAAATATAGTGAAAGATCACAAATTATTAATCAAGTAACGAAAAAGCAGCATCATACACGTACTGCAATTTATGAGTGCTGTTCAATAAGTACCCGAGTTTGATGGCAGAGGGCGTTCCTGAGAAGAGTTGGTATTAGCATTGTGTGATGTCGCCTATCAGACGACGGCAAAACAAATTTCAGGCCGATTGAGTTCGATTAAGACGTGTTTCGCTAAGATGGAAAGAAAGCAGTATCGTTCGGCAATTTGCTATTTATTTTTGGATGGGAAAAAATGCGAGCAGATAAAGGCAAAATTGTATGCTATTTATGGGGACCCTTCGCCATCTATGACCACAGTTAGATATTGGTTCATAGAATTTAAATGTGGGCGAACTTCCGTTTTTGATGAGGGGCGGCCAGGACGCATGGCAGACGTGGTTAGCTAGGAAATCATTCAAAAAGTCCTCGACATGATTCTCGCTGATCGACGAACGAAAGAGCGCGAAATAACAGTGGTCATAGATGTGTCGACCGGAACGGAAATTAATATTTTACATGATAAGTTGGAATGAAAAAATTGTCGATCCGATGGGTGCCGCGATTGCTCACGGTAGACAACAAGTGGATGTGGCTGTTAACTTCGAAGCAGTTATTGAAGCAATTTAAGCGAGATCCGAAGGAATTTTTACATCGAATTGTCACCGTTGACGAAACCTGGATTCCTCATTATACACCAGAATCTAACCAAGAATCAAAACTATGGATTTCTCTAGGATTGACAAATCCTACTTTTTGGAGGGGTTAAAAAATGGCTGGAGTGTTGAAAGAAGTGTATCTTTCTAAAAGGGGACTATGTTGAAAAATAATTTTTTTTTTAAATGGTGCCTTCATTTCTAACACGAGTACTTATTGAAACTCCCTCGTAGACATTTTCAGCCAAGAAATTTAAAATGCGGTTGGTACACATAGTCCATTTTTTCGGGCTTCTGGCGCTTGTGAATTAGCTTCGTTTCATCCACTGGAAGAAAATATCCTTCAGATATAAAATTTCTTACTATATGAATTACTTACGTACTTTTTTTCTTTCGCTTCAATCATTTCCTTCACCGCGCGCCTAACCATCAAACGACAATTGTCGAACAGCTGATGTTATTTTGCCAACTACCGATCAAATTGCCAAGCTTATTAGCGTAGCGCTTCGTTACTTGGCGCTTAGGTGCTTTCATTGGATTTACAAAAACAAAATACAACTATACGCAATACTGTCAAGTAACGAAACAACGAGCATGGTAGGAGGACCCCTAACATTTCAATAGTACACATATTAGTCTTTGGCCAAGGGATTTCGGTTTCGGATAAAAACCCTGCCCATTTCTAATATTTATGTTAAGACCAAATTTGCGGTCAAACCTCGATATTACAAGATATAACTCTCATTGTCTATAAATTTTTCTTTGATAGCAAAAATTTAGTGCGCTCAAATTAAATTTTACTAAAATGTGCGCGGATATACTTATATAAAGTTCGGTCCAAACCGAGTTTAGCTTTGCTTGTTCATTTATATAGCAGCTCTCATTTTTTAAATGTGTTATGTGCATGTGTATGTAATAAGTATTTTTATGCATGTCTATAAAATCCAACCCCATTCTTATAGTAACAATTCTATAATTAGGGATCTGTAAGTATCTGTAAATGATTGCTAATCGAAAACGTAATCAAGTGTTCACTTTTTATATTCACGATTTTTACTTAATCGTAAAAGTTAAAAGCATTTAACGCACTTCTAATCACGGCAATGACACGTGTACTGAATAACTACAAGCACATAAATTTAAATCTATCATTATTTTCTATTTCGACAGTGGGGCGAACAACGTGGCTGTCCACGCGAAGAGATGATATCCTTTTACGATTCCGAGGGCAACGTGCCACTTCATTCCGCCGTTCATGGCGGCGATATCAAAGCGGTGGAATTGTGTCTGAAATCTGGCGCGAAAATCTCTACACAGCAACATGATCTCTCGACGCCGGTGCATTTGGCGTGCGCACAGGTGAGTGGAAAACATTGCAACGGTTTAGCAACCAATTCGCTATAAATTGTTCTGATGTTTACAAAATTTTCGTTATGTTAGAATTTTTTAGTTTTACATAATAACTTTTCTCCGGCATTTTATTCTTATCAAACGTTTCTTATCATAACGTTTAAAAAATCTGCCCCTAATTTAACTTCTTATTTAAAATACCTCGGAAAATTATTCGAATATAAGTCATTAAATAGTCACTTAATACAATCATTGTACCAATTAAAGGAGATGTTGATCCACAAAACAGTAAAAAGTATTTTACATAAAAGGCAATATAATGGATATACCCACATGATTATATCCATGCATATTAGGGTGGTCCAAAAATGCATGGCAAAAAATTTATATTAAAATTTTTATGCTGCCGCCCCCCATAATGGTAAAGAATGAAAAATAAAAAGACCCGTATTTTTTTTTTTTTAATCAGACCATATTTAATGGTGCCGCCGGGGCTTTGAAATATCCCATGTATTTTGCATGGGAAAAAAATACTTTTTCGTAGATTTCATGTAAAAACCTGGAAAATGAATATATTTTAACCGGATAACTCAGTTTCTCTTCATAATTGGTCAGGGAATAACAACCAATTATGAAATAATTAATTTTTTTGTATTAACTATTTTTTATAGAACCCCAAAAAGCCCCCATAAAACGAAAATCTAAGAAAAAATCGAAAAACAATATATGTATCTATAAAAAATAGTTAATACAAAAAAAATTAATTATTTCATAATTGGTTGTTATTCCCTGACCAATTATGAAGAGAAACTGAGTTATCCGGTTAAAATATATTCATTTTCCAGGTTTTTACATGAAATCTACGAAAAAGTATTTTTTTCCCATGCAAAATACATGGGATATTTCAAAGCCCCGGCGGCACCATTAAATATGGTCTGATTAAAAAAAAAAAAAATACGGGTCTTTTTATTTTTCATTCTTTACTATTTTGGGGGGCGGCAGCATACACATTTTTTTTGGACCACCCTAATGCATATATACATTTAGCTTATATATGCTAGGTTGTTCCAAAAGTTTTGCGGTTCAATAGGAAAAACACAATTTTATGGTTTGAAATACACTTTATTATTCAGTCTCCCTGAACATCAAACACTTGTTCCAACGAAATTACAATTTATGAATTCCATCTCTGAAGGGAGAATCAGGAAGGGCTGCAAAATACGCTTCCACAGCTGTTATGACCTCATTATTTGATGAAAAACGCTTTCCACGCATGAATTTTTTTAGGTCTGGAAACAAATGCAGGTCGCTAGGGGCCAAATCTGGTGAATTCGGTGGATGCTCCAATAATTCGAACTTTAACTCATGGATTTTAGTCATTATAAAAATGATCTTGTGACACAGCGCATTGCCTTGACGAATTTTTTTTTTCTTTAGCAAACTGGGTATTTTTTCACGAATTTTTTCCTGCAGCTGATCTAAAAGATTACATTAATATTCAGAATTTTTTATTTTACCCGTTTGCAAGTAATCCACAAACAAAATTCCTTTCGCCTTCTTAGCCGATATCTGGAGACGAACTCGTTTCGGAACCGAAAAACCAGGTTCACACCATTCTTTAGCTTTTTGTTTTGATTTAGAATCATGGTGATGAACCCAAGTCTTATGCATAGACGCAAAAAATCGACTATTTTCCAATACGATACCCTGTATTTTTTTTACGATTTCTGGTGTTATTGCTGTTTTTGGACGACCCTGACATGGATCTTCTTCAAGAATTGTATGACCACGTTATGATTCAGCAACCCGTCTTTCTACTATACTAATTGATTGCGAAAAGTCCTTATTCAACATTCCCTCATAAATTCCCTTTGGTTTTAAATCTTCCAAAAATAAAAATTCAATCACTGCAAGATACTTGATTTTTTCCATTGTGAGTAAATAAAATCTAGTATATACAGGGTGGTTAAACTAGCTTTTGGAACTTGAACTATGTGTTTTTTTTTGACAACAAAAATAATAACCGTAATGTATCAGGAATTTGCTTTCAGGCTAGAAATGAGGAAATAAAGCATATTTAAGAAAAAATTTAGATTCTTTCAGGATTCACTACTTTTATTAAAAATGCGTCCGTAGTAGAGCCAGGTTGAATGATCTAGGCGGTCAGTTTATGTCACCATTACGTGAAATTAATCAACCTAGAAACTTAGATTGCAATAATGCGCCCGTATTGTACGACTTGTGGGTCCTTTGGCAGTTGGAGGTAAAGATCATATATTTATATTCCTTCAAGCCCACAAAAAGTATTCAATCAGTTGGTTATAGCAATGTCTATTGACAGTAATAGCTTTTGCATCTTCGGAGAAAAACGGATTAATTTTTCACTCAGCATTAAGCCACACCAGATAACCAAACAATCTATTTTAGTGGATGTAATGTTTTTTCTAAAAATACTCCAAGGTATCTCCTCCCCAAGCGCAGCAATTTTGTTTGTTGACAAAAATTTCCAGTGTGAAACGAGCTTCATCACTAAAGATGACTTTGCGTGAAAAAAACATCAACAAATTCAAAGACCGAATTCACGAAATTTCTGCGTTGATAATGATCTGTTGGCTTAAATTTTTATATTAATTGAAATATGAAATCCGCCAATCGACTCATGAATGCCTAATTGTTGGGAACGTTGAGATATCGGTGTTGAAGATTGGTTAACAACACTTTGTGTTCCAGCAGTATTCTCAACAGAAGGTCCAGTTTTTAGTCTGCCAGCCCTTTTTCTACATTCAACAAAACCAAAACTAGTTTCGTGAAATTGTTCAGCAACCTTTGAATTGTGGACTGATTCGAGCGATTATTTTCAGCAAAAAACCACAAGTTTGAAAAAAAAAATCTTAAAATCGACCATTTTCACAATAAGTTTCAACAATTTTAATCGTATAAAGTTCTGCTCCTTTCTACCTGACACTACTGCCATCTAGGCGTCACTTTTTAAGCACCATTTATTCAACTCAAATATCGCAAATGGGATAATCACCCGAGACAGTGATCTAGGTGCGATTTTATTCCATTACTCTCAATGCTAAACGCAGGGAACTTCTGCTAGACAAGCACAGTCAAGCACGCTGATTTCAATTGTTGTAATTGACATTGCCTAATCGGCAGGTACGCCCATAGGATGAGTGTGCAAAAACATGACTTCTGTAGAAATTGTCTAGATGAGGAAGAGGCGATCTCGTAGCTTTTGTACAATTTTAGGTATACAATTCTTTAATGAATATGAAATCTGAGTTCTGTTGAAATCACCGAAGTGAAGCCAAGTCCTTCTCCACCTGATCTTTCCAACGCTGAAGAGGCCTTCTTCCTCTGCTACCACCAACTGGTACCGCATCGAATACTTTCAGAGCCGAATGTTTGTATCCATTCGGACGACATTACCCAGCCAACGTAGCCGCTGGATCTTTATTCGCTGCGCTACATCTAAATCGTCGTAAAGCTTATACAGCTCATCGTTCCATCGCCTGCGATATTCGCCGTTGCCAAAGGTCCAAAAATCTTGTGCAGAATCTTTTTCTCAAACACTCCAAGCATCGCTTCAATGGATGTTACTATCGTCCACCCATCCTGTGCCATACGTTAGGTTGGGCATGATGAGAGCCTTGTAGAGTGTTAGTTTTGTTCGTCGAAAAAGGACTTTACTACTCGTGTGACTACTTAGTGCTACTTTAGTACTTGTTGGCAAGAGAGATTCTACGTTGAATTTCAAGGCTGACATATTTATCGGTGTTAATGCTGGTTTCTAATATCAATATCATCGGCATAAGCCAACAATTGCACGCTCTTATACCAAATTTTGCCTGAACGGTTAAGTTCTGCGGCTCGTACGATGCTCTCCAACATCTGATTAAAGAAGTTACACGACAGCGAGTCACCCTGTCTGAAACCTCCTTTAGTATCAGACGCCTCGGAGAGGTCCTTCCCAAATCTGACGGAGGTACTGGTATTGAGCAACGTCATTTTGCATAACCGTATTTGTTTTGCGGCGATAGCAAATTCAGAAATCGCGGCATATAGGCAACTCCTTTTCGCACTGTCGAGTGTTGTTTTAAAATCACCACATGCTCACTATATGCTCACTAGGACCTTTTATGCGATATTTAGAAGACTAATCCCGCAGTAATTGTCACATATTGTAAGTTCACTTTCTTGTGGTTGGCGCAGAGCACACTTAAATTCCAATCGGCAGACATGCTTTCATCCGACCATATTTTGCATAGAATCTGATGCATGCACCTTACCGGCTCTTCGCCGCCATGCTTGAATAGCTCAGCCGGCAGTCCGTCGGCGCCCGAGACTTTGTTGTTCTTTAGCCGCGTTATCGCTATTCTCTCTTCGTCATGGTCTGGTAGCGGAACGACAATTCCGTCGTCAACGATTGGGGTATCGAGATCTTCGCATTCGAAGAGTGTTCCCTCCATAATTTAAGTATGCTCTGGATGTCTGTCCCCAGATCGCCGTCTTTGTTCTTACAAGAAATCGACCCGGTCTTAAAACCTTCTGTAAGCCGCCGAACTTTCTGGTAGCATTTTCGGGCGTAGTTCCTATTGGCCTCAAACTCCCATATGGCTCGCGTTGCGCCCGATCGCAGCGTGGCTCTATAGGGAGCATCTTTTCTTGTCTATATATTTATTATTATTATAATTAAGTCTATGAACACAAGCACAATACAAAGTAGAATAACTATCCAACACGATTTAAGTAACTAAAAATAGAATATAAAGTAATTAAAAATACTCTTTTCGGAGATGAAAAATCTAGTTGGATAGAAAACGAGATTGAATTAAATTCACTTAAGGTTCGAACAAGAGGATACTCCGTTAGTACCATAGAAAGGTGAAGAGAAAATAATTCTTTCCAAAAAAAAAAAAGAACAGTCAATACTACCATTGATGTTATTATAAACAAATGAAAAAAAGGGGTCATAAATATTTTTATAGTACTTCCAAATACTTCCATTTAAATATGTATTTTTCATTAGAATGAATGCACTCAAAATTTTCTAGTTCGTCTTTTCTTAACGCAATTTAAGCTTTTTTTAGCTCGATTAGTGCAAAAGTTCTATTAGTGCACCCAGCGCCGAATTTTACAAAGTAAGTTGCACTAATTGAGCTACGACTTTATTTGCAAATAGAATCCTATAGATTAAATATTTTGATACGCCTGTCGACAATTGGGGATTTAATTGTTGACTTACGCCATGTCCAAAAAATTAAAATTTCTAAAACAAACCACATATGGAGGACGAAAAAACCACTTCGATCACCCTAGTATGTATACATAATACATACGTGTAGGTGCAAGAATTTTTTTAATTTAATATCTGACACCAGACTGCACGTCAACAAACAAAGAACACAAAAATAACTACCTCCACTTCTCACGGCGATCAACTGCCTTCGATGTTCTTGTATTTTGTCATGTTAGCATTCCTTATTTCGTCTGCTTAGCCAATTATTTACAAAGATACTCTTCCTCGGCCGTTGACAGGCTAGCAAAATTCCTTTAATACCCATGTAAATACACGCACACACATCATACACATGTATGTGTTGGCAACATTTTAGTCTGACAAAAGTCATTACTAATGGTGGCAGAAGTCTAGCAGAAAGCATTTAATAAACTTGACATCATTAAAAATGTATTGCCGACTTATAACAAACTGCTGTTGAGATTTTTTGTTTGAACTAGAAAATGTTATATGATATGATAATGATAAATATTAACTGTAATATTCGTTTCAGACATAACATTTATTTAGCAAGTTTAGCAAGCAACTTATTTAATACTTATTCTGAGCAGGAGACCAAACATGATTTTCTCAATCTTATACCTAGCATGGGCGACAATTTAAAAAATTTCAGAAACAGTTGCTAAGAGCGGTAGAAATTTGTTACGAGGAGATGTTCAGACCTATAAAATTCTAAATGGTGGATACAATATGGCGGACGAAAATCTAAAATTCTACCGAATTATTGTATTTTTAGGATTTTTGCAATATAATCAGTTTAGGGGATTTTTTAAAATTTACTCAATTCACACAGTACTACTGTTAATATACTATAGTAAACCTAATAGACTCCATTCAATTCAAGTCGTTTGAATAGAAGGCGAATACATACCGGTGTACGTTATAAAGTGGAACTTTTGACAGCCCCGTCATTCCGTATAATGACATACCACTTTGGAATGGTCAGAGGAAAAAGGTTTATAATAAAGAACAGTGCACTCCGAAAGAACATCCCTTAATAAAAAGCATCAATGGCGACGTTGTCGATCCATTATCACCATCATTTCCTCTATCTCCTTGGGGAGAATAGGGTCGATATAAAACATTTGAACTGAGTTCGAGATTTTGCTAAATCCTTTAAGCCATGATTAAATAGGGCGTGCCATACATTTTAAGACGTTCATCCTTTACGGCTGCCCCATCCAACCGCATTTTCGCCTTTTTTTTTTCTTTGATTATGGCGTCTGGTGCGGCTTTTGGGAATGCGGCTCGGTCCTCTATTTATAAAGGCTTGTAGCTTGCTTGTAAAGCTGCCGTTAGCTAGCCATGTCTCGGAACCATATAAAAGAACTGTGAGAACATTGGATTTGAATGTGTTCGCCTTTGTGTTCACAGATAAACTGGTAGAATTCCATATTTTTCGTAAGCTGAGGAAGCTCCAGCACTTTGCTAATCTGGATTCTATATCTTTCATTCCACCACTTTTCATGGTAATTTCAATTCCAAGATATTGAAATGAGTCGACAAGTTCAATATTCTCTCCATCAATGACGAAACTTAAGGGTGTAACCCACTAACTCACTTTTGAAAAATCGATTATTTTTTTTTTGCATTTTTCGAAAGTATATATATCCAGAAACATCATGTTAAAATCGCAGATTGAACTTAGGTAAGTTTTTTTCATGATTTTTCATAAAAAAAAACTTTAATTGCATTTTTCTCGAATTAACGTTTTTTCGGTTGGTCCACAAGATTTCTCGGGAACCAGTGGAACGATTCTCATGAAATTTTAACCACATATTCTACACATAAATAGCTATAAAATAAACAACTTTCGTAATAAAATTTTGATTTTTACTAATTTTTTTTCACAAAAAACAGTGTAAAAAATCATGTTTTTTAAAATTTTTTTGTTTTTTGGCCGCCATTTTGTTATTTATTAATAAAAATTAATAATTTTACTTTGTTTTATAGCTACTGTTATAACAAATCTAAAACTTTTTGATTTTTCTGTTTCAGATAAGCCGTTCTCGAGATATCGTGTGGACCAGCGACCTATCTCTAAATCATGGTGTTATGTTTAGCTATAGTTTTTGTATAAAAAAATTGCAAAAAATGAATAAAAAAAAATTTTTTCTTGTATTTTAAGACTTTATTTATCAAGCCTAACAACTTTTATATCAATATCATTCATAGCCTGCTTGAAAAAAATTTCCGAAAATAGCCTTTTTTTCGAGCGTAGTTAGTGGGTTACACCCTTAAGGATATATTGGTTTCATTTTTTTTGTCTTTTAAATGTTTATTTTCAACCCATATAGTGCGGCTTCACTTGCTACGTCATATCAGAGTGTGAGAGTAAACATACATATGTTATCAGCATAATTGGATGCGCGGAATTTACCATCAAGAGATTTATGCAGAACATTGTCAATGACTAGAAATGACGACATTAGGCAACCTTCGCTGTGGTGCCTGTGTTGCTATTGAATGGCTCTGATAAGCGGCCGTTGTGTAGCACTCTTTAGCTGAAGTTTTCGTAATGGGTTTGAATTAAAGCAATAAACTTCACAGTCTGGGAGCGCTCTCTAGATGCAGTTGCGGTGTCGAAAGCCGTACGAAAGTCAATAAATGCCCCATAAGCTCCACCGAATCAATTTATCGTGTTCATTGTTCCCAGTTTGACTGATATCGAAAAATTGCAATTTTGGCACAGATTATCCAATTTAACATCACCAGACTTTTATTTGTGGGATTATTTGTATACGAAAATATGTCAAGGACTTGCCAACGAGATGGAAGCATTTGGCCGTCAACACCTATGTTTTCGTATAAACACTCAATAGAATAGGGGGCCTCACTCCTTTCACATCCAATACAAAATTTCATAATTCGCTCATTTACACTTATTCCCCTACGTCTCTCTCTATTGCCTTTCCAAATATCACACACACTTAGTTCTTTTACTATACCGCTTCTCCATTTTCCAGGGCGCTATCGAAATCGTGAAACTCATGTTCAGCATGCAACCTTCTGAGAAGCTAACTTGTCTCAGCTGCACCGATGTTCAGAAGATGACGCCTCTTCACTGCGCTGCTATGTTTGATCACCCGGATATTGTTGAGTATTTGGTGAAGGAAGGCGCTGACATCAATGCGCTCGACAAGGAACATCGCCCACCGATCTTATTGGCCGCTTCACGTAACGGTTGGAAAACTGTGCATCTGCTGATACGTCTCGGTGCTGGCATTAATGTCAAGGACGCATCGTCACGTAATGTTTTGCATTTTGTGATTATGAATGGCGGGCGTTTACCAGAATTCGCAGATGAAGTGAACAAAAAACAATCGCATTCTCAATTAGTACAGCTGCTTAATGAAAAGGATGCTTCTGGCTGTTCGCCATTGCACTATGCCAGTCGTGATGGACATATACGTTCTTTGGAGAATCTTATTCAATTGGGCGCTTGCATTAACCTCAAGAATAACAACAACGAGAGTCCATTACATTTTGCGGCACGTTATGGTCGCTTTAATACCGTTAAACAGCTACTGGACTCGGAGAAAGGATCTTTCATAATCAACGAGAGTGATGGAGAAGGACTCACACCACTACATATCGCCTCCCAACAAGGTCACACGCGTGTGGTACAATTTTTGCTAAATCGGGGCGCGCTTTTACATCGAGATCACAATGGACGTAATCCTCTGCATTTGGCCGCGATGTCGGGCTATACACAGACCATTGAGTTGTTGCATTCCGTGCACTCACATCTACTCGATCAAGTCGACAAGGATGGTGTAAGTGTTGCTTGTCAAATTTAATATTATACGAAACAGAATAGTTTTCTCGACACACATATTTGCATATGAGTGGATATTGCAGAAATTATAATTATATTGACTTAAATAGAAACTTAATAGCCACTCTCACTTCTGTATTTTTCTTGATTACGCATGAGCAAGTGGCCTATAAAGTTATTACAAAATAATTCTTGGCGTTTTAGCTGAAAACTTCACGGTGTCTCATTTTGGCAACCTGCTTTTATGTTATTCGAAAAGTATGAGAAGTTTATTAAATCACAAAATAGGCGCCTTCCCACTCAGCTCAAAACTAAATCTAAATCTACACAAATATATGTATGTAAACCAATGGTATAGACACTTAGGTGATTCACTAAAAGCCGAAGTACTCAATATTACTTTTTTGCTGCGAAGATGAGGAGTCTATAGAACATCTCATCATCGAATGTCTGGGGTTGACGCATAGAAGGAAAAGGTTTTTAAACAAGTTTATGCTTATAGATGAAGACCTTCAATCACTCCCTCAGAAGGAGCTGGTACAATTCATAAGCATACTTAACAGTCAATAGACAGCATAGGGTGCACAATAGATCAATATGGTCGCAGTGCTAAAGGGCCATACCTTAACCCTTTACTACCATTAACCATTAACCATTAACTCAATAATACTTACGACACTCTCAGAATTGTTCTATTTGGTTGGAGAATAATGTCATTGCGTTTTAATATTTTATTTTGTTTTACAACGATTTGTTTACTGTTTGGCAAAGGGTAAGTATTCATTCGATAGAACTCTTTCTGCTCTACAAATCCATGTTAATTTGTTTTTTGAGTTATTTACTTTTTTGAAATGGAATACCCATGAGTCAAATACTTTCGACACCTGCTCTTCATTGCTTTTCATCGAAGTCAAAAGCTGCCGAAGTGGCCCGGGACATTTGCGACGCATATGGAAAAGGTGTCATAGGCGACTCTGTAGCACGGAGATGGCTTGCAAAGTTCAAAAGGCCTTCAGAATTCGATGAAGTTGAGACGTTCTTGAAAACGGTCTCCAAACCAGTCATGAATTTGTGGAAAAAATTAACTGCGATCATAAACGATGATTCTCAATGACCTTCATTCAATGGGATTTATCGAAAAATTGGGAGCCTGGGTGCCTCACAAGCTGAACGAAAAAAAAGAAGAAAGTCGCCTTCAAACTGCATCTCACCCGCCATCGAGCAAGATGCGGTCATAAACAGCGCTTTTTGTAGCGAATCGGCAAGAGATATGAAAATGGTGCCTATACATCAATGTGAAGCAAATAAAAAAAGGAGTGGGTGGCTGCAGGAGATACGTCAAAGCCGAGAGTCGAGCCGGATATTCAATCAAAGAAGAAGACATGCATTTGGTGGGACTGGGAGGGCATGGTGTACTGGGAAATACTCGAAAGGAATGAATAAGGAGCCCTACATTGTCCAGCTGCACTGCGTGAATGAGGCAAATCGACTGAAAAGGCCTGATCGACATGGCCAAACCATACTCCTTCACAACAACGCCAGGCCCCATGTTGCACAAGTCGTCACAGCAGCACTCGAAGAGCTCGAATGGAGGTCTTTCAGCATCTGCCAAATTATCCGGACCTTGCACCGACCGATTACCATATTTTCCGTTCCATGTCAAACCATATGAAGGGCGCTACCTTCGATAACGAAGAGAAACTGGCTCAACAACTTCTTTGACTCCATACTAGGCGATTTTTGGTGGAACGGCATCAATAAATTGGTCGAGAGGTGGGAAGAAGCTGCAACCAGCACAGGCGCTTATATAATCAATTAACTTATTGACATAATTATTGTTTGTTGTTTAAATAAAAATCTTCGGTAAAAAGGCTACGAACTTATTCCCCAACCAATATATTGCAAGAAAAAAAACCTATTGTTTTATTTTGAAACAGCTGATATTTAATGGAGCCTCAAAACTCATGACGTTTATTTTGCACTATATATGTATGTGTTTTTTGTTTTGCAAATTTAATATAAAAATATTAAATTTTATATATCTCAATAGGCAAACTATTAAACTACATTTCTATTCAGTGATAGAACCCGAAAAAGCAAAACAAAATATAATAAATTATCCACTGTTTAGATAGTAGGAAGGGCACAGGCTCGAATCTCTGTGAAACACCAAAATGAAGAAAAAGTTTTCGACAGGCAATGGCAAACCTCCGAGTATATTTCTGCTATGAAAAATCTCCTTATAAAAGAATACATCTGCCGTTCGGAGTCGGCCTAAAGCCTGTAGTTACCTCCACAAAGTTATGCACGGCCAAACACCCAAAAAGAGCGACTTTTTCTCATACAAAATAATTGGGACTTTTTCTCATGGGCTTCATGGGCCATGGACAATAACTGTGCCAAATTTGCAAAGAATTTGAATTCTGTTCTCATGACTCACGTGCTTGTCAAAATATTAGATATTGCCTTATGTAGTCGTTTCCTTAAAAAATCTCGAAACAAAGAACTCCAGTAATGGTGGCTCATCTTCGAGACAAGAGATGACGCCCTACTGAATTCCCTTTGTTCCGAGTTGCATTTAGAAGCTCTGAAACAATATCGTACATGAAATTGCAAATGTGTTTCAAAAAAGCGATCGCACCCAACTTGCTCATTGTGGGATAAATTTCATTTATTATGTATGTCTTATTTCAAAGCAAAAATGTTATGCAACTATGTATTGAAACCCTTTTTATTTTCCAAACTTGTATCGCTATTTAACAGAATACTGCCTTGCACTTGGCCACCATGGAGAATAAACCACACGCCATCTCGGTGCTACTCTCAATGGGTTGCAAACTCTTCTACAACTACATGGACATGAGCGCCATCGATTATGCCATCTACTATAAGTACCCCGAGTCTGCACTCGCCATGGTCACACATGAAGATCGCGCCAATGAGGTGATGGCAATGCGTTCCGACAAATACCCCTGTGTTATACTGGCACTAATTGCTTCAATGCCAAAGGTGTTCGAGGCCGTTTTGGATAAATGTATAACCAAGGCGAATTGTAAGCGTGATTCAAAGAGCTTTTACGTAAGTATTTGTTTAAAAGTTGTTCCTTTGTTCAAAATAGAACATTGTATTGCTTAAAAATATATATATTCTTATATATACTTTTATTATTTTTATTAATTAACCTTAACTTACCATAAACTGTTTATGTGAGATAAAATATGCCTAAACTCCTTATGCTTCATCTATACGGCAGATTAAGTATTCGTTTTCCTTTCTGCAATGCCCCTTCATGTATGCAAAATTGGATGAAAAAACCGGTGAATCGATAGTTCATTCGAATCCGACACCATTGCCAGCGTTGAATGTAAGCATAGAGCATGTGACACCGAATTTATTACCCCTCTGACTGCCTGCCTGCCTGCCTGTCACTTTTTGTACTTGCATGCGACTTTTCCCCCTTATGATTTATTGCTTGCAATTTTATAATATCAACTACCATAAGCTTTTTAAATATATTACATAATTTCAAGTGCTTGCTTGCAATTTTACGTAGTTTACTACTTACTTACTTAGCAATGCTTTAAAAAAGGATGTTTATTGCTTGAATGAATTATGGTGATTTAAGTACACTCATACCTATGTAAGAGTTTTTTGTTCATTACCTGAACGTTAAAGGCAGGACGTAAAGTAAAGGGTTTTCTAATAAGAGGTGTTATTTTAATATTCAAAGAAAAATGCTATTTTTTAATATAAATGATCAAATGTTTATTTCATTATAAAGAGGAAGGCTGCCGTTCATAGTGGAAAATAACATCAAGCAAATGACCACCACGACCACGCATACAGAACAATATCCTTTTCATGAAATTTTCCATAACCGAATTGCAAAGTGGATGCCCCATAGCCTCACGAATTCCATCTTTGAGGTCTTGAATCGACCCTGTGCTGTTGGCGTAGACCTTCTCTTTCACGTGGCCCCAAAGAAAGAAGTCACAAGGTGTTCACCTCTTCGAGAGATAACACGGTCCGGAAACTTTTCCCGTAAAATATCAATGGTTTCGTTGCTTGTGTGGCACATAGCGCCGAATTGTTGAAAATAAACGTTGTCCATATCAATACCATCCATTTCCGGCCATAAAAAAGCGTTAATCATCTCTCGATAGCGCAATCCTATTCAAAATAATACTTGTTATTGGAAAACCCTATTTCCTGCCCTTTGTCAAAGCTGCATATTTTTCAGCAAAGGCCAACCAAAACGTGTTATTTGAACTATTAATTTAAAATCATTGTATCAAAACATAAAAACTTGGAACAAATGCGCAAAACGCTGTTTTTGTAATAAACATATAATATTTGTTGTTGTAAAATGCTCATATCATCACCGTACGAGTTGTTTACTACATTTTTGATAAAAAATAGATTTTCTTAGTAGAACTAAAAAAACCCAGTTGAAAATTTATTTATATAAAAACAGCAGTTAAAACAGAGAATTTTTCCAATCATTCTCAAATTCTCATTCTCTTTTCTCAATTATTCAACTCAAAAAGAAACAAAAAGTGCGTTAAAAACTTATTTAAACAAAAACAGCACTTAGAACAGAGAATTTTTCCCATCATTCTTAAATCGCCATGTAAAGCAGGAAAGTCTATTTTCCAATTGACTTTTGTGAAAACGCAGCAATTATTCGTTTCACGTATTCAGACAATTTATTTTACGCGTCTGGAAGGTGAAAGATTAAATTAACTCTGTCCTGACATCATCGAGAGAAGCGAAGGGTGAATATTGCTTCTACAAGCGCTTGTTTGGCGCCTGCAGCTGTGGAGAAGGAAGGGATCTTTGGTAAACTCAGAAATTCTTTAAGACTGAATGTGAATACTTTAATTATGGAGGGAGTACACCTGCACCCCTGTGGCCCTATCTTCCACACTGGAACTCTAAGAATGTATGATGACTCCTTCCGCCCGCTAAACGGTGACACCCGCAGGATGCACAGATATGAACAGAAATATCGTTAGCAATGGATGCTGGCGAACTACCATGCTGAGCTGTTCAAATGCGCTGGCTAGTAATACCTACCATTTTCGTATATCATCAACACATTCTCAGTTTTTTTCGTAAACAAACCGCTGACATGACCCCGGTTACGTCAGCCAATCAATATGTTTAATCAGAACAGCTGACTGCTATGGCTACGGTTATGGTTAAGGTATGGCACTACTAATTGCACCTTTGCTCTCACAATTTTGTTTTTCCCCATAGCGGACGGCACTGAATTTAAGCGGGGAGTTTAAGTGTGGCCTGTCCAATCCGAAGGAAATGTATCTAGGGAGCTGGTTTTTCTCGGGCGTATTGTGTTCCCCATCTAATAAAATAAATGATACCTGCAATATGTATATCAAATATTTCTCTTATGTGTAAAGCTTACCCTCAAAAAACCAAATTACTTAGTTCAAATCCAGTGATATTTTAATAAAAGCGAACCAATCTGAAAGGAACTAGTTTTTTCACAAGTAGATGGAAAATATGTATTTTTTCCAGATATGGGACGTTTGATATTTACAGCGTCTAAGGTACTAAATCGATAAAAAGTTCGGGAATATATTTTTTATTTATGAATTAGATTCAATCGAGTGAGCAGTATTTCGCAACGGCTATATCATGTCGAAAAAATTGCTTCGCTTTCAGAAGGGCTATCTAAGACAAATTGTATGCTTTATAGTTGGATAATTTTCGGCATCGTAGCTCTTTTTTTATTAAAAAATAAGAGTGCTTATAGCCGGGTCTATACTATATCGTAAATTCTCAGTTTGCGAATATATCCTCTTGCAATTCGAGCACTATTTGGTTCCGTTATTTTTTTGAGTCAGAATCTTGTAAAGCAAATGCATTATTTTTAATATTGCCTTCCTTAACGAAATACTTAATCAAGGCAAGGTTCTGGAAATATTTATTGATGAAAAATTAAAATTATTATGAGCATAACACAAAATACGAGGGTAATACGTGTGCTGCCATCTATCAAACGACGACAAAAGAAATTTCAGACTGATTGATAGGTTAGCTTGGATTTGGCAGCTATTCAAGTAGGACGTGTTTCATGATTTTCGCTAAGATGAATAAAAATCAGTATCGTTCGGTAATTCGCTTTTTGTTTTTGGATGGGAAAAATGCACGGAGATAAAAGCAAAGTTGGATGCTGTCTATGGAGACGATTCGCCATCTATGACTACAGTTAGATATTGGTTCAACGAATCTAAACGTAGGCGAACATTCACTTTTCAAAACGTTCACGACATGACTCTCGCTGATTGACGAACGGAAGTGCGCTAAGTAAAAGAGACCATAGGTGAGTCCACCGGAACGGAAATTAATATTTTACTTGATAAGTTGGCGATGACAAAATTTTTGACCCGCTGGGTGCCGCGATTGCTCACAAGCAACAACAAGCGGATGCGGCTGTTAACTTCGAAGCAGTTATTGGAGCAATTTAAGCGAGATCCGAAGGAATTTTTGCATCGAGTTATCACCATTGATGAAACCTGCATTCATCATTACACTCGAGAAACTAAGCAACAATCAAAACAATGAATTTCTCCCAGTGAATCTGCTCCAAAGAAGGCGAAGACAGCCCCATCGACCGGAAAGGTTATGGCGACGATTTTTTGGGATATGTATAGCGCCATCCTCATGGATTTTTTAGAAAAACCAAGAACGATCACTGGGCAATACTACAGTGAGTGGACAATACTAACATTTACATGGCTCGAGGGAAAAAAATTTAGTTCAAAAGAGGAAGTCATCGCCGAGACAGAGGCTTATTTTAGAGAGTTCGACAAATCCTATAATTGAATGGAGGGGTTAAAAAATGGCCCGAGTGTTGGGAGAAGTGTATCTCTCTAAAAGGGGACTATGTTGAAAATTAAAAAAAATGTTTCTGAAAAAATGTTGTATTCATTTCTAGGACGGGTATTTATTGAACCCCCCTCTTACGTAATACAATACAATATAACAGAGAACAAAATACATAAATATCGAAACTAGCTTTACCAGTAACAAACTGATAAACCAATCATCACTCAGCACCTTACGTAGGCACCGAAATTATCAAACGCCCCTCATATACATACATAGAGCGCAACCAAACATACCACAGTATTTACATAGAGAAAATGCATTCAAATTTCAGATAAAATACTCTTTTCATGCCGTTCAGTATTCTCCTGACGAAGTAGCAAAAAAACGTTTGGCTCTCAATGATCCCAATTGGAGACAAGAACCATTACTCACCATAAATGTGAGTTGTTTTATAGAAATAATTCATGAAAATGCTAGACGACAATAGAGAGTTTATAATTTACTGCACAATCTTTACATATTATTTCATTTAGTGATAAAATTTAAAATATATAATTTACAGTACGACAAATGAATGTTTAGGATCTATGCTACAAATTTGTTACACGATAAAACTTTAAAACACCTTAATGAAATCTATCTAAATGCAAAAAATTCTTTTTGGATTTTGTTATGGCAGGTGTAAACTCCCACCCTTTTTGGGTGTTTGGCCAAGCTCCTGCTCCCATTTGTGGTGTGGGTATTTTTGTTGTTCCACAAAAGCCTACAGTTTTAAGCCGACTCCGAACGGCAGATATTTTTTATGATGAGTTTTTTCATGGCAGAAATACACTCGGAGATTTGCCATTGCCTGCAGAGAGGCGCTATTAGATACAACTTGTTCTATCATTTTGATGCTTCATGCAAGCAGATTCGAACCTGCGCACTTCCGAATGGTAGTCACACACTACCGATTCGGATATGGTGGCCGCAAATATTGCAGAGAGAAGATTGTAAACTCTTCAAATCAATTTGAAGGGTAAAGATTTCTAGTTGGATTGATAATTTTCTGCCAATTGAATTAATGAACCTCTCTTCGCCAAAAAAAAAGTTTTATTTACCTTTCATCCAACGTTTCGCAATATTGTATATGCCTTGCAAAATAGCTTAATCGGTTTTCAGTTGACCCAAATCTCTTAACCTGGAGTTTGTCGCTAGGCAAATATAAACACAAACGATCACAACGGGGAAAAAATTACCACACAATATATAGGTGTATAATTAATTAAATATTTATTTTACGTAGGAAGCGCGTCTTTTGTTTCTATGCAGAAAGGTACTTGCAGGAGCATGTCACGATATTTTGCAGAAAAAAAGTTAGAAATGGTTTTATTTACCTCTGTGGTATTTTTTACCCAGTAGCGACGAACGCCGGGTTAATGCCGAGCAATTTCAACATATTTGGAGAAATCGAGTGGTCACATCATGAAAATACTATGTTAGATGAGAGAGCAAATTATTTACTTATTTGACTTCATTTCAACGCAACACAAGTTTATTCTTTAAAAGTTATATTATCGCCTTAAAAGTACTCCCCATCAATCGCGACGCACTTATGCCAGCTCTCGAAACATTTCTGGAACTCTATTTTTAGTATAGCCATCAGATACGACTTAGGTTTTTCCATTAGTTCCATTCGGCTGTTCAAAAATCGCAAGGAGTCATATCAGATGAATTCGATGGCAGGTATTCGCTTCATTCTTGATCTGTGTGCGATGGTGCGTTATCATGGAGCAAAATCAACGAAATGTTTTCCCACAATTTTTTTATTTTTTGGCGAATTGCGTCACGTAAGCGCATCTAGACACCCAAACAATAGTCATAATTAACTGCCTGACCTTCTTCCAAAAATTCGTGGTGTATAATACCGTTGTAATCCATAAAAACCGTGAGCATCGCTTTCTTTTTTGGCTGAAAACAACGTGGTTTTTTCGTTTCGTCTGGCAGACCGTCGATGGACTCACTATCTGTTCTGAAGCATTCATGCTTCACTCGTAATCGACTGTTTTCTTAAGGTTTTCGCACCATTGAATCTGCATCGCATATTTAACGCAAAATTTAATACAAGCTCGCTGTTGCAAATTCAAATGCATCTTTACAACTGTAAAAAATCGAAAACACGTGCAGAGGTAGATTTGCTCAGGAGCCTCACCTGGCGGTTGTTTCGGGAACTTTTCGATCAATAATTACACAATAATATTGCAGTATTGTTGCACAGTACATTGGGATTTTATTGCATGCACAGTAAACAATTTTGAACCGTATATAAGTGTCGGTATCGAGTAACTTTTGACAAGGAGTAGGCGAATTTTCTTTGGGGTAAAATATAGAGAGGCATTTGTAAAAATTTTAAATCATCCGATAAAGTGATTAATTATGCGTACATATTTGTACGTTTTAAACGCATTGAGCCATAGTGAACAATATGAAATACTAAGAGTAGTCGAGAAGGGTTTAAAATTTTACGCTCAGTCTTTGTCTAGTATTATCAGAGCAACAATTCATTCGGATTACGATTAAAAATCGCCAAACACTAAAGGTATCGTGTGTTTTTTTAGCCACATGAGAACTATATGTAGATATCGATAACTATGGTTTGACAGCTGAAAATGGCAAAATGTGTTGACATTTCTATTCCATAAGATTTGGCAAGTTATCATGAATCGTTTAACACCAGAATTGTGGAAATTTACTTTGAAAAAAATCTGTTCGCGATAGAACACTGAGCACATCATCGGTCTTTATTTCTTTCGAAATAAAGAAGGAGCTGTCGTTACATGGCGTGGGCTATAGAGCCATGCTGACTGATTTTTTGTTACCATCGACAACGTTTGGCTCTATCGAGACGGCGCAACTAGCCATACAGCGCGCTTAACAATCGATTTATGGCAATTTTCAAAAACCACCATTGGCGCATATAGATTTATTGGAAAAAGTATTAAAAAATTGGACTAATGGAATGGACCAATGGAACTGGTAGCCGTGATGAACATTAAAAAATGCATTCCAACAATATTTCTGTTTTGTATTATAATTCGAAGTTCTTAAGTTCTTAAAAAACACCCGATACTTTGAAATTGGCTATCAATGCATTCTAATAAAACACAGAATTAATTTTTTTTAATATAATACAAACCACCAAATTTTGAAGCAATCGTAAACATTTATTTGTCGCCAACAGGAAATATTTTAAGCAATAAATCACATTTTTGTGCTGTGAATTGTGTATTTGTAATTTTCGGCTATGACACATATTTCTTGTGAAGAATAATAAATAGATGTGAATATATTATACATATTTATAGGTATGTTAAGTATATGATTTTTAGCTGAAAATTTGAATTGTCGTCTAGTGTTCCACAAGTGTTCATCTTTATACACTTAATATATATATATACACTTGTTTATACCCACATTTTTTATTTGTATTACCTATATATGTACATATACAGCAAGACGCACAACCCAAATAGGAGAAGTAGCTTGGCCAAACACCTAATAAAGGGTGCAAGCATCAATTACATATTATTATATACATACATGTATACCATAGTTATACAGGGTGGCCCATATAAGTCAATATCCAACTAGCGTCAATTTCGGTAATTGTGTTATCAGCCGTCTCGGCGATGGCAATTACACATTTTTTGCGATGAAGGACGGATGCACGGTTAATAATCCATTAAGGAGTCGGGCTCTTAAAGCGAAAATTGCGCATGAAATTCGTGAGATAGAGCCAGAAATTTCCAACAAGGTCTTGGCAAACTGGATATACAGGAAACACGCCACTATGAAGCCAGCGGAGGCAGCCAAATGAATGAAATCGTGTTCCGTAAATAATAGAAATGCTCGCTCTTTCGAATAAAGAAATAGTATACCCCAAAAATTAAGTTTTGGTTTTTTTTTTAATTTTTATAAAGATGCCACAATATGGACCACCCTGTGTATATTGTTAAACTTTCCTCCAATAAAGCTTATCTCTACAATTCCTCTCAGTTCGATCACTGGATTGCTTAGCAAAAGTCACAAACTAATAACAACTCAACTTGCTTGCGTTATTTAATTTCAATTCTTATTTATTTTACTTTACGTTTAGAAGTTCGCACGCTCAACTTAAGACTGATTACTTTGTGCACATGCACCTCTGCTTATATAACTGTGTTTATTTATCATAATTTCTAAATGTGACAACTCGTATCTTCTGACAACTTCCGTCTTGTCATCTGGCAGTCATGTTTTGTTTTAGTATTTCATTCGCTTGGTATTGCCAGTAGTTTCTCGAACATTCGTGGTTTGTCACTGTGTCCTCCGCTTAAGTCCCGTTGTCCCGTTTATGCACCAAATTCTTTTATCCAAATGGAGCCAATTTCTCCAGGTGAACTACTTTGTCTCTCCCTCGTCCGGTTTCGCATTGGTGTATACGATACACTACATCAGTCAATCTTTTAATCACCTTTTATCTAAATCTTTCGCAGTTTACAGTCAAGGTTCATCCCATTACCCTTTGACTGCGTACAATCCCTCACATGATGGTGTAATTCATCCATGTCACCCTGTAGTATTTCCCAATTACTACATTCGTCCTTTGCATAGGCGACACCTCTTCCGATGACTAAATCATCCGGAAGACTTAAAGCGCTTCAAGAGATGGTCCTTGCAGGCATTTCCGTAATGTTTTTCTCATTTTATCCTACTTCGAATTTCTTATTACATTGTAATGTGTTGTCAACAATATTCACAAAATGTTGGTACTCCAACCATTCCTTCCTTGAGAGAGATAAAATAAAATTGTGATGCACGTTAGTAACATTTTTTGCCAATCCTGTGGGAGATCGAGGCTTTTCACATAGACTGTGCTTTCAGAGATAGGTCCTCGTCTAGTGCCGTCTTCAACATTGAGAGTAAGGCATATATAATATGTTCCACGTACTCATCCTGTGCACTGGTATCCAAGAAATTTTGACCTGTCTATTCTCACAGAGCTCGTCCATTTTGGATCCATTATTGCTTTAATACCAGCTTGACTATCAATAAAGATGTTTGTGCGAGTGTCGAGGGGAGTAAATTCCAATGAAATATGCTACAGTGATCAGGAAGCCTTCTTTTGGGAAGAAGACAGAAAAACTGCGGGCAGAAGAAAGCGGCCGTCATTTTGCATCCAAGTGTAAAAAAATTGTATGCGTGGTAATAGGAGCCAATCTGTTCTGTTACAAAACCATGTCTCTTCCCAAAATTTACTAGTGGAATAACGTTGTCTGACCTTCCGTTTATGTCCTGTATGTTACTGTGACCAAAAAGCCTTTATGAGAATTGTCCAGTCATCCTCAGTTTTAGTGAAGATCTTTTGGCTTGGTTTCTTACTACAAATTTGATTGGATGCCAATGTCATTTTTTTTTTATTATTGATTATTATTTATTTTTCCGAAGGGTTGTCGCATTGCTACTAGTAAACATAAAAGGATACAAATAATAAAATTTTCAATTGAAAATTTAACTTGTTTTAAGAAGAAATTTAATATCGCTATTCGCTCTCGATAAGGTCTGCTGCAGTTGTACGTTTCAATCGTCTTTGAGAAGAATTCAGCCGAACTAAGCTGGATGCTGCTTCGTTGACATGCTTTTTTAGTCGCTGTTTGTGAGCTATGTATGTCAAGTTGCTTCGTTACTTCAGGAGCAGTTGGTATGCCAAGATAACGCTGAAGGTTCCTTATATAAATTAATAAAAGTGCTTGAAGTTTTTATTTTCGCCTAGTGCGATGTTGGTCTCTTTATTCACATTTATTTAATGCGCCACTATCACTCGAATTCCGTTAAGGGGTTAAATACAGTTTGAAGGCCGAAAAAAAGCGACTTTCCAGAATTTTTTCTGAGAAAACTTTTAAATTTATTGATCTAAAAATTTGTACACATATCATGTTATTTTTTAACTGTATTTTAAGACTTAGTATTAGTGAAAATATTTATTTGGAAAGGAGCTACAGCTGATATCCGGGAGCTTCTCTCAAAAAAGACGTTTTGCGGTGACCACTATACCTCTGAACTGGATCCTCTGAAATTAAAAAACCAAACAGATTTCGTTAAAGTAATGTTAAATCTAGAAATTAATTGAAGGAATTAGCAAAATAAATTTTTTTGACAAAATGGCGGTTTCTAAAAAAAAAAAAGTAATTTTTGGCCAAAATTTCGGCCTTAAATTGTTTATAAAACAGAAAATATTTATCGGTGAGAAAAAATCTTCGTTTGATTACTAAAAACTATATTTAAGAAGCTCGTGTTAAAATTTGAGACTAATCGGCTTAGCCGTTTTGGAGCAATGTTAGTCACCGACTTTGAAAACACCATTTTGAGAAAAACGTGTTTAAAGTTAAAGAATTGGTATTATATAAAAGGATCGCTACGCTCAAGTCCAAAAGTTCCTAAAACGTTGTCGAGAGTAGACTCAAATGAAAGCAAATTTACAACCATTTGTGCTCAATTACATAAAACTGAACTTAGTCTCCCTTGAGCGAGACACATATTTCCCAGCGGTAATATAACGATTCGTCAAATTGTCTATCTGTGATCATTTCAACGTATTTTTTGTTTTACTTTTGAAAATTATGGATTATTGGCTATTCAGACAGGCCTGGGCTATGTGGTGCGTGATCCATTTCTGAAAGTTCGTTGCCTTTTAAGGCCTGCCATTCAACTCGAGCGATGTAAACAGGCGTAGAACACCCACTTTCTTTCCGCCTTCTTCAGTCTTTCCAGTATGTTTTTCCCCACAACTTTGTCTCTTTCTTGAGCTTTGGTTCATACATTCCATCAGCGGCCATCTACATGGTTACAAATATCAACTTGCGGGTCATCACTAGATGGCGAGCGGAGTGGTCATTCGTGTTGCCCATCGCCTACCCCAATGCGCTTATTACTATTCTAGAGATCTTCTGTTATTTTCCATACCATAATTCTGACCGCGATCTCGGCATAGACAATGTCACTGAAACAGTAAAAAGAAGCAGCTGTAAGCATATCTTGCGACTATTAGAGCACAAAAACTATGAAATGAGACTGATACCGGAAAAGGAACTTCAACCAAAAATTATAACTAAATATCACCAAAGATAATAATGTTCTCTTCGAAAGGGAAGAGACATTTTAATTCCAGGCCCTGACACCAATTACTTAGTGTTAATATTAACAGATTGTAATTAATAATGGAAATATTATAAAAAAAAATTCTGTGATCGATTGGCACTAATTTCTGTACTTTTTGAAATTCTACTTCTTTCGCTTAGATCGTCTTCATTCCAGTGAGCTCACTTGTTAACCGCTATTACTATACCCGGGTTATGGCTCAAAAGTCCGTATAATCAGTGAACTATTTTTAAACCATTTCAGTGTATTCGACGAAAAAGTATTCAATATAAGTTTAAATAAGAAAGTTTTTTATCGAATTTCAGATAAAATATTCATTTCACGCAATTCAAAAATCGCCTGCTGAAATAGCAAAAAAACGTTTGGATCTCAATGATCCCAATTGGAGACCAGATCCTTTGCTCACCATAAATGTGAGTTGTTCTTATAGAAATGGTTCATGAATACACAAGGCGACAAATGAAAGTTTACTGTTTCCAATTAAATTTTCATAATATCTTTTAGTCACAGAGTTTGCATTATTTAAATCATAAGAAATGAATGTCAAGCGATCCTTTCGGTTACACTATGAGTGCTTTTTTTTAATTTATATTGTGCATTTTGTTAGGAAAAATTTAAATTTCTTAGATGGTATATTTGAATTATTGTATTGAATTAAAAAAATGAAAAAGTTTGATTCGTTTCCAGAAGCAAGAACTAGCTTACAGTTTTCGAAGGTTCTGACGTGCTAAACTTAATCTAACCTCGGAATACCACCCGCTTGTACCTTTTTCAAGATTTTCAAGCTTAAGAAATGGCTATATTTGATGTTATGTTACATTAGATCAGATTACGTATCAATAATTGTAATCTGGGTCTTCGTTTAAAATTTAAGTGTATAATCTGAGCACACGATGTTCACTCTATTTAACACCGTTTCTGCGAACTTACGTAGAAAGGTGTATGACGGTTAGTCAGTTTTGTAGTTTTTACGTTTTTTTTTTTCATGACACTCAAGCCACACGGCTCATATCAACCTGGTTGATGTGTCTTGAAGATTAAACAAAAATCGATTTCTACATTTTAGCGATTTGGATAAAAACTTTGGTGCATTAGGAATAGAATGAGAAGCCGCGCTCAATGAAAAAAATGGTATTGAAAAAGATAACTATAGAAACTGATTACGAATCTGACATATCATACTTTCAAATTTAAAATGGCGGATTTAATATGGCGACAATTTTTTAGAAATCGATCGGAATGGCTTCAAATTCTTCAGAATCAATTTAATTCTTTCAAAAACTTAATTGAAGAAATTTTCATAACGAAAACATGCCGAAATGTGCCGTATATAATGCATAATTTAATACATTTTTCGAAAAATAACGGCTAAAAAATACGTTCTCTGAGACTAGTAATAACAATAAATCTAACAATAATTTATAAATTGTTAAACCTCAATCGAACAAATTTTACATAAGGAATCGGTGAAAAGGCTTGGATTCGATTTTTGAAACGTGTTTAGGCAATCAAATTTCAATGCCACTGCCCTTAAAAGTGCACTTCCCAGAATTTTTTTCAATACAGACAGATTTAAACCTTCGTAAACTTTCATTTGTCGCCAACAGTATTTATTTGTAATACCAACCCAAAATTATGTGCTGTGAATTGTGTATTTGTTACTTTTATCTAAAATAGGTATTTCTTGTGAAAGCAACCGTTTGTTAACCTTAAAATTTCAGCTGTTACAGTATGTGATACAAAAATGTGCTTGTTTGCTTTTATGTAATGTAACTATTTTGTTATACACTCACACATACAGGGTGTCCAGTGGTATTAGGTTTTAAATTCAAATTTTCTCCCTGGTCCTTCAGCGTATGTGCGGGGTTATTCGTTATTCGTGCGGGTGATATACTCACGAGGTCGCAGTGAACGGCTGAACCACGTGCGCTCGCAATCGAAGCGTACTTCAAAACTAATCGTAGTAGATTTTATTCACGTTCCATTATTTCACGCTTACGTGATATCTCAAGTGAAGAATTGATTCATTCATGGCTGCGAAGGTACTGGGTAACAAGTAGCCATCGGAGGAGGACCGGCCGGACATCGAGAACAAGTTTGCACGATAATCTGCATCAGTCCGTGCGCAAGAAAGCGGCTACCTTGGGACTTCCAAAAAATGTTGTGCAAATATTACGAAAAGAACTTAGATCTCACTCACTCAAATCGCGCAAGCGCTTAAGCCTAACGATTACTATTTGCGTACAAATTTCTGCGAGACATGTTGGAGTGATTTTTATTTAAATGTAAGTGTAAATAAACAAAATTTCCGTTATTAGTCACCTAAAGGCCAAAAGCCTCTATTAAAGCATCATTATCAATTTGGTGTGCATTATCAAGCAGTGGAATATTTGGACCATATTTGTTTGACAATCGTCAAAGGCAAACAATTTCTGTGAACAATGTCTCTTATCAGCGCATGCGATTTTTTTCTGCCCATAATGAGAGAATATCTTCCTTCAGTACACTCATATGGTTTCAGCAACCTCAAAAGTAAAGTCTATGAAACAAACCCGGCGAACATCGCAGCACTAAAAGAAAATATCGTTCGCGAGGTTAATGCCATCCCGACATCGCTTCTCCAGCGAGTGGCACAGAGTTCGTAGTCCACATTCCTAGAGAGTATCCGACGTAGCTATCAACATTTAGAGGAAACAATTAAAAAAAATAAAATCCGCACTTGATTTTGTAATAATTATGGATATAATTATCATTAGTTATTATTTTTTAATTTGGCTGTTCATTCCTAATTCTGCCACCAGACACCCTATACCTTGATAATATATTTTATAATATTACTTATATATAATGTGAATTTTTTCGAGTGAGTGAATATTTAAACCAAAATACAAACATTATTGGAGAGTATTTTCATATATTATCATATTACACCGTGCGGCACATATCAACTTTTTTTGTTATCCAGGTAAAAGCACGTGAAGCTACAGATTTTATATGAAATAGAAATGTTGCATACTTAGCTTTTCATTTTCCAAAACATTTAAATGACCATAAATTCAAAGGGGAGACGTAAACTGAGGTATCCATGGCGTATACTTTATTTCATAGGAGGAATGTTAAGTCGCAAAACCGTTAAGTCGCTCCATTTTGTACCCTGTATTATTACTAGCAATACCGATCGAATCTCCGTAATACCCGCAATACGCCGAATGTGGGCTTCCATGTCAGCCTTATCAACAGAGATTTGCCCATTTCCTGAGATGATTTGGTCATCTGCATGGCTAGTTGGTGAAACCAATTACGCAATTAGTATTGGTATGGCCCACCAAAAAGGCCCGAATTATTTGCCTGCATCGCAAACATGAAACTCGAATCACCGTTACTGGAACTTAAAACTTATTGAAGAGAGCTCGTTTTCAAGATGATTCCGGATAATAATAGTGATTTATCATCTGAACTGAGTTCCTGAAAATTAAACTACTGGTCATTGACATTGCTCTCTTCACATTTCAGCTGAAATCTGTTAAAAAGTAGGAGAAAAATCCGACCCCAATTCGGAGAAGACATGGGATATTCAAAAAAGCAATGTAATATTCTGCATTGTCTGTCAATAGGATCCAGCCAAGTGCAGCATCCTGATGTCTAGCCATCCGCTTATGCGATCTTGTACAAGATCTTGTACCGTGCAACTTCTATCATTTTCCTAAAGTGAAACTGTCTTAAAAGTAACTGAAAGTGAAAACACCATGCCTGCTGAGAATGCTGACAGAAGAATAATTTTAACACTACCGAACAATGAAAGGCTTGCAAGGCACGTTGTCCCAATAGAGGAGCTGATAACATAAATTTCAAACTAAAACACAGATTACATGATGAAGTACTGAATCCGAACCTGAACTCAGGCGGTGTAATAAGTAAATATGTATGAAATCAAAATAAGTTACTCGTATCTTGAGACTTTAATCTTGTTATGCAATAAATACAATTACGGAAAGATTTGATACCAATTATACTAAAGCGCGTCGAATAAAATCGCCTCGTCTCACTACATAAGAAACAATTTCGATTATTTATGTATCTAATAAACGAAAAACTAGTTTATTCTAGAGCTTAGACACCCGGGTATCGAGCAGGGCGAGAAGCCCTATATTGCTCAACTACTCAAATGATTGTTCGAAAGCTCCGAGCTTTTGAATCAAAACAAGAATCGCTCAAATTATAGGAATAAATTCGAAATACGCGATTTCGCGCGCGAAAATTTTCGACTAATGAGCATCGAACAGCCGTACGATTACTCGTTGCTCATACGTCCGGACTGGTCGAAAATCGAGAGCTCCATCTCTTCGCCATTGTTTAAAGCTTTCAATTGCCTTACGAGATGTATTTCCATAGTAAGTTTAATCACTCCAAATAAAAGCACCCTGTACATTTTCGATAACCAGATTTATTTTAGTTTATAAAACGATCGGACATGACAAATGTTTTGTACATACATACATAAATAGGTGTCTGTTTTGTGTTATTTGCATAATCAAATGTTTTCAAAAAAATAAATGTTATATTAATTGTATACTCTTTTTTTCGATTCTTTTGTTTTCTTTGCATTTTGTGTGAGAAACAGAAAACTCCTTTTAATTTCTAATTTCAGCTGTGCCGTCTTGTTATTTCTATATGTAAATTGTTCTATATGTAAATGAAGATATTTTTCTGTATGCCTGTATTTTAAACATTTGTGTTGCTGTCGTGGTGTTATTTATTCCAAATTTATCTACACCAACAATATACATACATATTTATTTATTTGTACGCATTTGCCAGACGATGGTCACACATGGACGTGTCGAACTGCTTGCCCATCCACTCAGCCAAAAATATTTGCAAATGAAATGGAATTCATACGGCAAATACTTTCATCTTGCCAATTTATTGATCTATTCAATATTTCTTCTATTCGTCACCGTGTTTTCTTCGCTTATGATGAACGACATTGAAATTCGTCCTTTGGCAGTAAACTCAACTGTTTTGAACAATTGGAGACTATCGCTCACTAATGACAGCAATTTGAAGTGAGTTTCAAAATTATTTCGTATAAATACCACTATGCCTAGAAACTACTTATATACATATATACATACATATGTCTACTTTTGTTTAGAAATGGAGTGCTCAAAATAGCAAAGAATTTTAGACTAAATTATTTTTTCAGTGCGAATTTACCTAAATTGAACTCGCTCGAAAGAACGTATGAAGTGAAAAAAAGTTAGAGAGATGGTGAAAAGTATTCATAAAGATAAGAAGTTAAGTTACCCAAAGATGATAGATTACAAGGTTTGGCCAATCTGCTATGGCGAAAAACAAAATTGCGTAAGCAAATTCAGCCGCCGCGTACCCAGTCACGTGGCATCCGAATTCTGTCTCAGGCACACTTATTCAGACACTCGTCCAATCAGTCAGGCAACGAAGCAACATGGACGTAGACTGTGTTGATTTTTTCGTATGTATATCACCAACATAATCTCAGTTTTTTTGTACGCAAACCGCGACGTCAGCCAATCAGCTGATTTTTTCAAATTCGCTAAGAACCGGTTAATGCTTTGATCTTGGCCTCACTTTCTGAATTCGTTTCACCATTTCAGTTTGGAGTCCATCCACTAATTGGAAACTATTTAATTGAAAAATTTACCCTAAAATATGGAATACTGAATACGAAGGTCGATCAATAACAGTCCCAAATTAAGAATGGTTGCTCAAATTATTCGCGTCTTTAAAATATGCTCCAGAACTGGTCTGATTTAATCAGAAGTTAAGTGAGTAGGCTCCAGAAACTTTAAAAGAGTTCCCTTTTGGGAGAGTGACCTAAATTATGTTTCCATATAAATGATTACCGGAACAAGTAATAAATACATACATATGTATGTCTGCCCAGGATTTCTTATATGCTGTAAAGTATATTGACCAATATTTGTACCGTTTCTTTTAATCGGTACTCAGAAGCACGAATAGTGTTGTCAGCAGCGGGAAACACGCCATAAATTGTAATGCGAAATTATATTTATTTAATTATTTATTTATTTTATTTACATACCACCATGGGTTATTTTTACAATGATTGACCTTAAAAGTAGCTTACATATATTAACTAAATCCTAGATAAAGGAATTCGCAATAAAATTTAAATTTAAATTATAGTAGTAGTAAAGAAGTTAAGGTTGTAGAAGATAAATAGTAGTGGTAGTAGTTGGGATTAATTGGAATTGATTGAAATAATAAGAAATTATTTGAGTGCATTCAGCAATATTCGTCAAGGTAACGAAGCAATTTATGTCCGACTCGCAACTTCTCTTTTATACATTTAATATTTAGGGATAAGTTATTCCAAAAACGGACAGTATTAAAGTGAGTTCAATGAAAAATGAAGCAGTTATTAAATTTAATTATAGAACATTAAGGTAAGCAATTTGTTCGTAGAACGTCTGCTTTTTGCTGCTGCTAGATGATAAGAAGAAAAATGTATACTCTGCCATGTACCTTGGCCTTAACAGCAGGCTGTTAAAGGTAGGGTTGCATTTTAGACTTCCTGACCGTATTAAGGTAATGTTGTATAAGAAGATTTTCTACAGGCAGATAACACAAAGTATTGGCGTTCTATCACCAGTTTAACGAATAGCATGATTTTAAAAACATAAGTCGATCTTTGAGATATCTGGGTTCTTGAGTAGTTATGATCTTCTGAAGTAACATTAAACATTTAAACTTAGGCAAATCATGAAAAGGTACAGATGCAATAGCTTTCACATAAACAGAAATGTGGTCATAACGTATTTTCTATTAAAAATATCTCGCGATATTATTATAAAGAAACATTAAGTTTAATACGCAAACACTATCATAATGAGTATGTAACTCACAACGAATACAGTAACGTTGGTAACAAAAATGTTGTAGCTAAAAGCAGTCGAATATTCACTATGCCTATAGTAGTAAAAATATGGTTACTCTTTGTCAAGGTTCTGTTAAATGTAACCCCTAAATTTTTAATTAAGTTGATGCAAATATCAATGTAGTTAAGGGGACGACAAACATATAACTGAACATCATCGGCACCTATACAAGTATTTCACTATATTTAATGACCTTAAACAAATCATTAATATTTAGGGTTGGGGAATAAGTTCGTAGCGTTTTTATAAGTTCTTTCATTTTACAACGATTTTATTGCAGTTTGGCAAAGTATCAGAATTCATTCGATATAACTCTTTCTGTTCTACAAAACTATGTTAATTGTAATTTTGAGTTATTTATTATTGTATTAGTTTTGAGGCTTAGAAATGGAATACCCAGGAGGCAAAAATCAACATTTTCGACACCTGCTCTTCTTTGCTTTTCATCGAGATCAAAAAGCTACCCGGGACATTTGCGACGTGTATGGATAAGGTATCACAGGCGAATCTATAGAAATGATTTGTAAAGTTCCGTCCTGCAGCGGAAGGCATTCAGAAGGCCGATGAAGAACGTCTCAAATGTATTTTGAAGGTGAACGTAAATTGGCGGAAAAAATGAACTACGATCATAAAAAGATTCTCAATCCATTCAATGGGATTTACCGGAAAATTGAGAGCCTGGGTGTCTCACGAGCTCAACGAAAAAAAACAAAGAAAGTCGCCTTCAAATTGCTTCTCAGCATCTCGCCCGCCATCGAGCAGGACGCGGTCATAAACAGCGCTTTTTATACCGAATCGTCATGAGATATGAGAAATCGTGCTTATACATCAATATGAAGCAAAGAAAGGAGATGGTGGCTCCAGGAGATACGCCAAAGCCGAGAGTCAAGCCGGATCTTCATTCAAAGAAGAAGGCATGTGTTTGGTAGCACTGGGAGGGCATGGTGCACTGGGAAATTTTCGAGAAGAGTGAATAAGGTGCCCTACCTTGTCCAGCTGCACCGCGTGAATGAGACAAATGAACTGGAAAGACCTGATTGACGTAGTCAAACCATACTCCTTCACAACAACGCCAGGCTCCATGGTGCACAAGTCGTCAAAGGCGCACTCCAAAAGTTCGAATCGGAGGTCCTTCAGCATCCGCCGTATTCTCCGGACCTTGCATCGACCGTTTACCATCCGCCCCCTGTCAAACCATATGAAGGGCGTTACCTTTGATAACAAAGAGGTTTTTAAAGACTCAAAAACTTCTTTGACACCAGACCAGGCAATTTTTGATGGAACGGCATCAACAAGGTGGAAAGAGGTTGTAAACAGCAACAGCGAATATATAATTGGTTAGCTTATTTATATAATTATTGTTTTTTGTTTAAATAAAAGTCTTCGATAAAAACGCTACGAGCTTATTCCCCAACCTAATACATGACAAACAAGGTGAACCTTGAGGTACACCTTTGCGTATAGGTAAGAAGTTGGATATGGTGCTACCGACACCTACTGCCTGTAATGAATCACTGAGATATGTATGTTTCCACAAGAGTTGAAGCCGACGTTGAAACATTAAATAAATTTTTAGGCTTCAAGGTTACAAGTTCCTGGTCTACAGGGTCAAATATTTTTGAATGGGCAAGTAAAGTAAGAAAGGTCACATGCATTTTGTCAAAGTTTACTCTTGTATCATCCAGACACTTTTAGGAGTGCTGTGCTCCAGCTTCTACTGGATGTAAGCCCCAACTGCAATATGTACACCAAAACACGTTGTTGTTCAGAAACATGTTTATCTGGCGAAATATATTACACTCAGGAACTTTAAATAGTTAAGATTGTAGTAAGATATTTGTTAGCAGACATTTAAGAAAACTTCAGGCCGGCCGCATTGTATTTGACACTAAGTGTGAACTAGGTATTTATGTGACTAGTGTGTTCATTAGGTATTTCTAGTAAATGATGTGCGAGTTGCCTATTTTTGGTATGCGAGTATTTTAATACCCAATAAAAAAAAGAATTGAAGCAGCATCGGGGCAAGTTCGGATAGAGTATTAGGAGATCTCTAGATGTCCAGGTAGCATTGCTCAAAAGTTTGTTGGAAATTTGAGAGCTTTTGAACAATTTGAGCAGCTAAACAAATATTGTCAATTTTACTGATCAGCATTTCTTCTGTTTATCAGGAACGTTAGGATTGTCTATAATTAATTTGTAAAACTTAAACAAAGTGCTGACAAAAGGGTCAAAATAAACAAAATATTGCTCAATTTACCGGAAAAAGCTCAAAAATTTCGAGTAACGAGCATCGAACTCGTCGCTCATTTACCTGAGCTGTTCGTTAATGTGCGAACAAAATTGAGAGCTCTAATATATAAATAGTATACATAAAGTGGGTTTTGTTACCGGCTAGAAAACTGTATTTACAGTCTGTGTCAGAGGAAAAGAACCGTTTTTTTCTTTTAACTTCAAGATATATGTATTTCGTTCTGCTTTTTGCTGTGTAATAGTCCTACTCAACGACGCTACGACGCCAGTGCTAACTCAGGTTGGTGTCGTTCGAAACTTTCCCAAAAGCTCAACCAAACAAAAATGAGTGAGAAGTACGCGAAGAGTTTCGAGGCGGTATTTTTATGCACGCAAATTTTTATGCGAAAGGGCAGAAATTATCTTACGGTGCGGCTGCAAAAGTGATTAAAAAATCAAAAAAATTTGTTACGATGTGGAATCAGCGGTATAAAGTGTACAAAAATGTTGATGACTTCGAACGATCGAACGACGACTTATGGAGGCGAACATATCCTACCGTCCTACACCATCAAAACCACTGCTCTTAGAAAAACACAGCGAGAAACGCAAGGCTTGGGCTACCGAAAACATGGAACGCGATTGGAGTAAGGTTGTTTTCTCGAATGAAACAACTTTCTGGGCTTTGGTTCCACTTAAGCGAGCTTGGTCCACGAGCCATACTGAAATCGCTCAGCGCACTGTTAAACACCCGAGCGCAGTTTTGGATGTTTGGAACTTTTCACGCAAAATTTTAACGCCGTAAAAATGGTCGAAATTTACAACCCAGGACTTCTGAAGTCGATGAAAAAAATGTATCCAAGAAGAAACAATGATTGATGACCCAAAACACCAAAGTCGACTCTGCAAGACCTGAAAACAATAAGATGGTGTCTCCAGACGACAACCCTATTTAAAATGTGTGTGGAATTATGAAAACGCATCTTGCCGGAAAGCCAGACCGCTTATGTACTTCATGAATAATCGCGGATCCTTTTGTCTGACACAGACTCTAACATTACATGCTATGGTTAATGTACGGAAAAATGAGAGCTAAAGTTGGGGTCGAACTGACACACTCTAGGAATGGCGGTTATTTTTATTTTCATTTTGCCTCACAATGAAATTGTATTTAAAAAAGAAGTCTTATTTTCACATTATTTAGACATTTTTAGGCATTAAAATTGGGTTTGTTTTTTATCAGCCACTTAAAACGAGCGAGCAAAGTTAAAAAAGTTGAAGAAAAAAGTGTTCCCTTTTCGTATTAAAAAAACTAAAGAGTTTACCTGCCCCTACGAGTTTATTGACATTTATCGACAGTCGGTAAAATTAAGGTTTATCATTTTAATCGCAGTTCAACAGAGAGAAATGTCGAAAGGACTTCTACCTTGTTGGATGTGCTCTGGTCACACCCCTGTTAGTTGCATTGCCTTGCGATATTTTCTTGCTTGGCAGTTCTTCGAAAAACCCGTTAACAGTCAGGTTTCTTCAAAGACCTGTAAATATTGATCGACCCTCGTTCATTTGCTTGACCAAATTCATTGTATCTTAATTACATCCTCTTATGGGTAAAGAGTGGAGCCTTCCTACCATGGATGATCGTGTTGCCAAAACAAGTAACCCAAAGAAAAATGAAACTTTGCTTACTCTCATCATATTTATCTTTGTATTAATTTATTATTATGCACATATATCTTTCAGTTCTACAACAAATATTAATAACACCGATCCTGAATGGTCTGAAAATCTAACGGACGGAGGTGAATCGTTTGCAATGAAATATGGTGAGACCTATGAGTGCCTGCAACATTCTACCGCCTTGGTATTCTGCGCTGTAGCAATCGTCGTTTATATCGGCTGCAATTCTTTACGCGAATTTCTACAAATGTATCAACAACGCTTACACTACATATTCGAGATAGTCAATTTAATATCATGGATTCTATACATATCCGCCTTGATCATGGTATGGCCTGTATTCTGCTCTGATGGTAATATATCGACTGTGCACTACTCGGCTGCGGCAGTGGCGGTATTTTTATCGTGGTTCCGTCTATTGCTCTTTCTACAACGATTCGATCAAGTACTGTTGAAGAACTATAATACTTCCAAGAAATTTAGTAATAATTAATAATTATATTTTCATTAGGTTGGCATATATGTTGTGATGTTTTTGGAGATACTACAAACTCTGATAAAAGTGCTGACCGTGTTTTCAATACTTATCATTGCTTTCGGTTTAGCATTTTACATTCTTTTATCAAAGGTAAAATCAAATCAAATTTGAAGAAATAACCGAGTAATGTTATGATTCTGACAGTAGTCCCTAGTAAATTTAGGGATCTATTAATCAACACACAAAAAATTGCGCATACCGCTACACGGCTTTCGGTAAATTGGACAGATCAACAGTTCAGCTGATGCAATTGCAGTTTTTTATTTAAATTTAATACACACACAACTATTTCCTTTTTTTCTTCTTTGTTTACATTAACTTACCCTAATTTTGCTTTTTTGTTTATGAATCATCGAAATTTTGGTACCATCTTAGTTGTTCTCTCGCACATCTCACCTATATTAGAAGGTCAGAGATTGCCAATCTTTTATATTTTTTTCTTTGTTACCTTAACCTGATTTTGAACTTTTGTTTGTAATTGCACTTCTCACCTATATTGGAAAGTTAGACGTTGCCATTATTTTCTATTTTCTTCTTTGTTTATCTTTATTTAACCTAACTTTAGTTTTTTGTTACAATTATTCCAAATTTGGGTCCTCGGAAAGTCAGAGGCTGTCATTCTTTTCTATTATTTTTTTTTTGTTTACCTTAACTTAACCTAACATTGCATTTTTGGTTTACAAGTATTCCAAACTTTGGTCCTTTCTTAATAGTTGTCTCGCACATCTCACCTACATGCGTATATTTGAAAGTCAGAGATTGCCTCTCTTTAGTATTATCATCTTTGTTTACCTTCACTTAACCATTTTTGTTTATAAAATCTTCCAAATTTTGGTCCTATATTAATAGTTCTCGCGCACATCTCACCTTTGACTAAAGTTATGCCATCCTTTTCTATTTTCTTCTTTGTTTACCTTTATTTAAGCTAACTTTTCATTTTTTGTTAATAAATCTTCGCTAAATTGACTATATTTCCTTAATGCTCTCGCACATCTCATCTACATTTATGTGGCGTCTTTATTATGCCTATTTTTCTGCTATAGCCTGCGCAATCTTATATTCGGTGATATTTGGGTGACCACCGACTACTTTTATTGAATCAAAAATATTTGTGAAAATATATTTCAGTTTTTGAATTGCACATAGTTTTTTCATTCAACGATATTAAAAATTAATCGTTTATATTTTTACTTCAGTTTTATACCTTATTTTATTTATTATTTCCTTAAAAAATATTTAGTAATCCTTATAGTGTAACTGCTGTCAGAATCTATAAAAGTAAACGCTCTCTCGTACCGGCTTCTTATTTTATGAAATGTGGCTTCTATGCCGTTTTACAGATAAACGATGCGCAGCCGAATCATTTATCGTTCTCCAACATACCGATGTCACTGTTGCGCACTTTTTCAATGATGTTGGGCGAACTGGACTTTGTGGGCACCTATGTTAATACCTTTTACCGTGACCAGCTGAAAGTGCCAATAACATCATTTCTGATTTTGAGTAAGTATTAGAAAATCGTTTTTTATAAAACTAAGACACTGCATATGTGAAAATGCAACTGGTCACAAAGAAATAGAATATATGGTACCTAGGCATGGGACACTACGGACACTTATTTAAATAAGGTGAGACTTTCATTTTCTACCGAAAGTTAATACCCAAAAAACAAGCTCGACTAGAATTAACTGAAAATGCTACTACCTGCTCTCGGTGGCAGCGTTTGGTTACCAGGTTTAGCAAATACCAAGTTTAAAAGTGAAATGCTAAAGGTACAATGGGCAGCATCCATGTTTATCAAAGTTTCTTTGCCTTTGTAACTGTAGACTCGTATATATTATATGTGCATTGCATATGCAACTTCTACTAAGTCTGTTCCCGGTAGATTAGAGAAACTCCAAGTAAGCGGAGTCTCAACTAGATTTAATGCGATGCAAACATGAAGAGGCCTTAGATTTTATTTCTTTAAACTTCGGTGTTATGAACCAGGCTTATGATTCAATTTTTAAGGGTTTGCTCACTAGTGACATTCGTTTTTTGACACTCCCTTACATAAGGTTGTAAGAAGGTGAATAAATTGGAAAAAAATAAATCCTTTTTGCTAAAAATGGTAGCAAAAAAGTATTTTCTTACTTAAATGGAAACAAACTGCAAACGGTTTAGAAAATAAACTTTAATTAATATTTGAATCTAAATAATGGTACTAATAGAAGTTATTAACGAAAATTGCCAAGTCTAATATTAAAAAAAAATACCAGTCTAACGGTTAGACGCGATAGAAGTGAAACCTTCCGTAAAACAAACTGAGAGAGAATGAGACGAAAGCAGCATTAGGGGCGGGATAATTATAGGTTCATTATAATATTGCTATAAAGTTCATATTTTGTTTTCTTCATTTTATTATTATTCATCCTCAATGTTTTCAATTTCAACAAATGATACGAGTGGCTTATGATAGCTAAAATATGATACAAATACTTTGGTTTCGATGTTGTCAACATATCTTTGAAATACCGCGTCAAATGTTGTTTTTGATCGTGTTGTTGATTCAGTGCGATTGTTACACATTTTTAAATTGAATGTTGTATTGAGAAAGTCAATTGAAGGAACCGCTGTGTCCAATGCAAAATTTACGTTAAAATCGCCACTTAAAATCATTGGAACTTTATCGTAATCTTTTCTAAGTATCCGCGATACTTCTGGTGTATACTTTATTAAATTTTCGTGAATGAATTCCGTGATGCTATTTATTAATTTTTTTTTCTGTCGATATTCACGACACTTTTCTGCATTATTTTTCGGCATAATTGCGGTAAATATTTAAAAATGAAAATATTTACGAATATAAAAATACACACGCGGTTGCTATTATGAGCGTCCCCAGCAAAACCTGCGTGACCGAAACTCTAACACAATTACATTTTTTTGAATGTTACAAACACATATGCACGCAGGTTTTACTGGGGCGTGACCGAAACTCTAACACAATTACACATATGCACTCGTATTTGTTTGAAAATCGACTTTCTTTTTGGTTCTCCGTCACCTTTGGAAAATGTGTAAACAGTAAGCAAACTTTATTCAAATATTTTCCCTCATTTTTGCATCAGTAAAATTAAACAAACGCCGTAGCCGGATGGGTTGGTGCGTGACTACTATTCAGAATTCACAGAGAGAACGTCAGTTCGAATCTCGGTGAAAACACCAAAATTAAGGAAAACTATTTTTCTAATAGCGCTCACCCCTCAGCAGGCAATGACAAAACACCGAGTGTATTTCTGCCATGAAAAAAAGCTCCTCATAAACATATCATAAAATAAAATAAAATAACTGTATAAAAAAAAAATTTTTCTTGTGATTCGAACCAAGGATTTTGGATCGGAAGCTCACAATGCTGGTCGCTCGGCTACCGCGCCATGCTGTCGGTGCTGGCCTAAAAGTTATTTAGTTCGTCGCTACGTTTATATCAACATATAATATAACGCTTCGTAACTAAATAACTTTTAGGCCAGCGCCGACAGCATGGCGCGGTAGCCGAGCGACTAGCAATGTGAGCTTCCGATCCAAAATCCGTGGTTCGAATCACAAGAAAAAATAAAAGTTATTTAGTTCGTCGCTACGTTTATATCAACATATAATATAACGCTTCGTAGCCAAGAGGTCGCTTTTTCGTTTCACTTTTCCTCAAATCACTCCCAACGATTCTAAAGAAGTTTTCACTTCAAAAAGAAACTATTTTACTTAATCCAAGATTTTATTTTGTGAATTAAGTTTTAAATTTAAAACCGATCGCGATAAATAATTGGCACGTACACTTCCTCCTCCTATTTGTAGTGGGCGTTCCACAAATGGAAGACCTACAGGTTTAAGCCGATTCCGGCAGATGGTTTTTAATGAGAAGCTTTTTCATGCTTGTACTGTGCTTTGCTAAGCCTCCTCTGGACACTTCATCCATTCATGGGAAGGTGGTCTCATTGGAAACAAATTCCGTCAATCCCAACTTTTTTATAATGAGATATGCAATGTTATCGATCCCGTCGGGACTACCCAATTATTCAAACATGAAGAGGCCTTATTCACCCTATCGTAACTCTTTGGGAAATGCTAGCTCTTTGCAATACATGAATTCCTTCTAAATCACCACATCATATGAAATAAAGCTTTGTAAATTCACCACTCGTCGATCTCGGACTGCGTCAATTACTCTATCATGTCCTGACTTAAGCGGTATGTATTTCAAGTCATACTACCATAGTCCTGAACATACCGATGAAAACTCTTTAGCGAGTTGTTGCTCGTAAGCAGGCCATTTTGAAAATGAAATATTTTTTCTACAAATTTTACTTTTCCTCCACTTTCACTAAAAATTTCTAGAGCTAGCAACCCAATGTCTTGCTTAGGGAGCCCATTTGTCAAGAGAGAACGAGAAAACTGCTTACTGAGCAAACCTTTTATCATTGAATCATGAACAAGGCTATCCCACTTTTCAAATTTGGAAACAAATTTTTCATAGGAATAGCTGAGGGAGAAGCGAATAAGGAAATTGTATGGGCGTACTCTCTTCTTCACTTATGGCTCAAGTGTTGCTCAAAAGACCTCTCAGTGAACTTTGCATGTTTGCATGTTTATTGCATCATCTATCTGACTAACTTAAAGTAAAGCCTCCATCTCTAAAAAGTCTTATCACAATATGTTCTGACAACCAAGCTCTGATAAAATATTATTCTCTTAGCACTTAATCTTACTTTCTCAATTGATTCTGTGTGTGGTAGATAGAATTACAAGACTCCCCCTAATGGGACGCATGGCAAGCGAAAAATTCTTTTCGCAGCTGCAGAAGTGGGAAGCAGATGCAGAGCGCCAAACATTATTTCTGTAATGGTCTCGCTTTGGCTAGGACGCGACATCACTATCTTCAAAAATATGTCTTTGAATTTCCAACGACATTAGACTCAATGAACTTTCGGAATTTTTCGCGTTTATTAAGAAAACGCAGCAGTTGCACCATATGATTCCTATCCTTTGCATTCGTGTAGGCTTACCATCGAACCACAACTAACCACAATTAGCTATCCTTATATATAAATTATAAGCGCTTTACGCATCCGCACTCACGGGGGATCACATAAGTCTCTGCGACTTTTTTCTTCTAAAAAGTTACCAGAATAGTTTCGCTTGTCTGTGATTTCATTATGGGGATCGCATGCGGGAGTAACCCATTAACTTATACTCTACTATTCGCTTAGGACTACACGTTTTCTAAGAGTTCTTCAAAAAACCGAAAAGTATACTTCAGAAATCGGGAAACTTATTTCAGAATAGTCAATTGTATTTCAGAATACGTAAAATGTAATTCAGAATAGTCAATTGCAATACATTTTACGGTTTCTGAAGTACAATTGGCTATTCTGAAATACATTTGATGCTTTCTGAAGTACTCTTGGAAAAAAGTACTTATTTTCGTCTTCTTGCTTGGTAATGATAATGCTTGACGATGAAATATTATTACATGCCCAATGCAAAACTCAAGTTATCTATATTGAAGCTGAACTGTCTAAGAATACAATTGATACAAATATAAATACTTTTTCAAAATGATGTGGTGCCATTCCCCTAAACACCACACCAAAAACGCTTTTCGTCTTATTTTCGATGTTTCTTTTGGCACATAAAATAGGAAAAAAAAGAAATTACTTTTCGAACTCTCTGAAAAGAGTTGCTAGCGCATGCTATGTAAAAGTGGTGAAAGAAATCAACAACTATGATCTAATTGATTATCAGTAGATGCGTGGTCGAACTTGTCTGCCAATTGATGGTTTGCGTCTTGGTGGTAATAACAGATTTATGTTACATCGGAGTGTCGAATGCAATCGGAGAGTTATAACTAATTTCCAGGAACTTAATTGCCACACCTCGTATGAGGTATCGTTTTGAGACAAAGTGAGTGAACACCAAGGCCTATGGCAGTGAAATTTTGCTCACAAGCCAAACATCAAATATAGTTCTTATCCTTTTGCCTGTCCATCGAATTTGTCCTACGCAGCTATTGTGAGAACATCAACTATCGTAACAAGAACACCTCCTACGCTTAATATACTCGAGCATACCTTCTTTATTCATCAAGAAAAGAAATATCTGCATATATCAACTTAGCGGAATATTTCATTTGAAATTTTCGCTTGACTCAAATCCAGTTCTATATGTGTTTTTTTCTTTACTTATAAATTAGAAATTGTTGCTAATTTTGAATTATTCTTATGCTAAATCTTATTCCAGGTGTATTCATGATTATCATGCCGATTCTGCTAATGAATCTACTGATCGGTTTGGCGGTTGGTGATATTGAGTCTGTCAGACGAAATGCGCAGCTCAAGCGGTTAGCTATGCAGGTTTGAACTCGGATGTATACTAGTATATATGCACATACTAGGGATGCCAATATTTGCAGAAAATTTTTATTCGGAACATTATTAAAGTAATCCTTTAATACCGGGGTTCGCCTTGGGACATATCCTTTTAATATGCCTCAATATCTGAGAGCACTTTGGACGTGATTTTTTTTCGACTTTGAGCGCGAATTTAACATATTTCTATTATAGCTAACGACTTGAGCTTCCAAGTAGTTTTCTAGAATTTAAACTTCTCTCGATTTATGGACATAACTTTTTAAAAAGAATCATCGAACAGGTCAAGAAAAGGCCAAACTCGAGTGATCAACCAAAGGTTTTAAAAAAGGCGTCCAATATACATATCAAATATATACATATATACATATATATATATATATTTATACATATATATGGCCGACTCCAAACGGCAGATACTTTTTATGGAGACCTTTTTTCATGGCAGCAATACACTCGAAGGTTTGCCATTACCTGCCAAGGGGCGACCGCTATTAGACAAAAATTTTCATTTTGGTGTTTCATGCACGGAGCGGCCGCTAATTATATACATATAAATATACAGACCTATATGTACATAAATATAGTTAAACTCACAGCTAATACACTAGGCTATGTTCGTTTTTTTTGCTTGATTTGTAAACATAAAAAAACAAAAGCTGCCTTAACTCGACTAAATTACTTGATTTATTTATTTCAATTCGGCATTAAAATTGTTTAGGGGCCCTAGGGTAAGCTTACGTTAAAGACCCGAAAAGCATCAACATCACGTGGGTGGCATCCCTAGTGCATACATTCGCGCATATATTTTAAAACAATTTTTTTATATAAAATCAAATATCATCATTGTTTTTCGCGCAGGTGGTTTTGCATACCGAGCTGGAGCATAAATTGCCTCAAATGTGGCTACAAAAAATTGATAAAATGGAGCTCATCGAATATCCAAATAACACGAAGTGCAAATTGGGTTTTCTGGATATTTTTTTGCGCAAATGGTTCTCGAATCCATTCAGTGAGGATAGTAAGTATTTGTTTATCTTCTGTTATGCGGGCGTTTTCACAACTCGAATGAATAGTTTTGTAAACAATTGTACAAATATGTAAGTAATCTATACGAGGGTTGCTACTTAAATTTTAAGATAGATAAGTAAAAGAAAATATTTGTAATCGAAAATGGCTTTGTTGTTTTTTCAAAATATTGTCCATTAAGATCAATATACTTTTCCATACGTTTGAATTAATTTTCAATACACTTCTTCAACTCCAATTGACATAAGATTTGAATGAACCGAAGCGCTTTATTCGGATATATAATATATGTATAATAGGTTGTTCAATAAGTTTTGCAATTCGATAAAAGAGGCTATGCTACTAGCCAAAATTTTCGTTTAATATGTAGGCATGCTCTTCATATGAACATGGAGTTTCATTTCAATTTGTCAATTATTTCTTTGTTTACAAACCATTTAGTGTCAACGAGTCACAGTATTTTCTACAGTGGAAACAGTCAAGCATCGCGCATTGATTGAATTTTTTAATTTCGGAAGATTTAAAAGCAAAGGAAATTCATAAACGAATGTTTTGCCATCAGTGCAGTGGTCATACAAGACTTGAAGACGTCACGGGCGTCCAAAAACAGCAACAACACCAGAAGTCGTAGAAAAAATACAGGATATCGTATTGGAAAATCGCCGAGTGACTGAAAAAGATTTAGTAGTAGTCCTAAGCATCTCATTGCATGTAGCATCAAGCTACATTTTGACTGAAGTATTGGGCTTAAAAAACTGTTTGCCAATGAGTACCGTATTCGCTAGCAATGGAACAAAAACACATTCGAATGCAACTTTCTCAGCAACATTTGAAGCGTTTTGGAAAGGATGAAGCTTTGGTCTATCACCATGATCTTAAACAGGAAGCTAAAGAGTGGTGTAAACTTCGGCTCCGAAAGGAGTTCCTGTCAAGAAATCGGCCAAGAATGCATTAGCATCCGTTTTTTAGGATGCAAAAGGAATTTTGTTTGTGATACTTGCAAACTGGTAAAACAATAAATTCTAAATATTATTGTAACCTTTTAGACCATCTGAAGGAAAAGATTCGTGAAAAATACCCAGTTTGCAAAAGAAAAAATTTATTTTTAATCAAGACAATGCACCATGTCAAAAGATCATTTTGACAATGGTTAAAATCCATGAATTAAAGCTCGAATTGTTGGTATCGGAATCGAATCGTCCGTATTCGCCAGATTTCGCCCCTAGTGGCTTCCATGTGCGCAAAGCACATTTCATCAAATAATAAGGTCATAGGTCTGTGGAAACCTATTTCGCAGCACTTTCAGATTCTCACATCTATACTGAATAATAAAGTGTATTTCAAACCATAAAATTTTGTTTTTCTTATCGAACCGCAAATCTTGTTAAACACCCCAGTATATGATTAATTGACGCTTACACCCTTTTATTGGGTGTTTGGCTGAGCTGCTGATTCTCATGAAAGAGGCGAGAAAAGAGGAAAGAACTTCTTTTACGACATTCTAACTGGTGATCAAACGTGGTGTTTCCAACATGAACCTGAAACTAAGCGCCAAAGTGCCGAATGGAAGGCCCCAGACGAGCCACCACCCAAAAAATTGCGTTTGGAGAAGTCAAAAATCAAGTCGTTCTCTTTTTTTTACAATTCCAAGGGAATTGTCCACAAGGAGTTCGTGCCAATGGGCCAATGCAATTTTCTATCTTGGCGTTTGTTGCATCGCATTCGTTGAATCCGCCCTGAATACCGCGAAGGAGGAATCTGGCGCTTATTCCATGATAATGCACTATCTCATCGATCCACTCTTGTGACTGATTTTTTGACTAGAAATCGCATTTGAACCATCAATCACTCACCGTATTCGCCTGATATGGGTCAGTGTGACTTCTACCTATTCGGAAAATTGCATTGGTCAGGAAAGAAAAATGTTTTGCGTTCGTAGAGGCCTTCCAAAAGGCTTGCACCGACATCCTGAAGGGCATTCCGGTCAATGACCTGAAACGAAAAACTTTTAGGTCGCGCAAAACAGTGTATCGAGTCCAGAGGGGACTATTTTGAGTAAATAAACTCGAAGAAGAACAAAGCTCTTGTCGTTTCTATTTTAGCTCAGTCTTGTTTATTTTGGACTTCACCTTGTACATGTATATTAAAATACACTTTCACTAAAAATTTCAGTGTTTGTATACAAACAAACCAAATCTGTTAAAAACGCAGTTTCGAAATAAGTTTTGGTTAGGACCTTTGTGAATTAGAGCAACGATATACACCATGATTCGGGGTATGCCCTTTTCATCTTTCTTTCTTCAAAACGTAAATGAAAGATTCTTATTTGTACAAATTCTAATGTTGAACTTCCACCGTATTGTCTTCTCCCCAGGTACCATGGATGCAATTGCCTTCGAGAGCAACGACGAGTTTATCAATGTTGAATTGGAGCGCCAACGTCGTAAATTGCGTGATATCACACGACTATTGGACCAACAACACCAGCTTTTGCGTCTGATTGTACAGGTGTGACAAAAATATTTAAAAATTAGGAATTTAAAAAAATAGATAACATTTTAGTTTACGTAAATTAAAAAAATAGCGCCAATTTGTATAGTTGTATGTGAATTTGTATGTTATTTACGTTTCAGAAAATGGAAATCAAAACCGAGGCTGACGACGTGGATGAAGGTGTATCACCACATGATCTAAAGGCCATGTCAAACTACAATAATGGACCAGCACTAGGCTCACGATGGACTTCACCTCGAATACGCAATCGACTACGCGCGGCGCTCAGTTTTAATAAGAGTCTCTATGAATAGAGACGACTAACTTAGTTGAGAAACATATAGACAAATATTTAAGATATACACGTAAATACATATATCAAAATTGTGGTACATATGTATGTATATAGGTGAACCACAACTTTTAAACTATAAGCACTAAAAAACTAAGAAACTGTACCTATGTAACTTATTCCCTGAAGGATTTATTACGAGCCATGCAAAAAAGCACAACGCTCGTACATTGAAACAACAACAAGTAATGGATGAATTGTCTACTTTCGGGAGCAATCGAACATTTAACACCTAGCGCATGTTGCTTAGCCATATAAAGCGCATACCTATTTTTTTAACGTTCACAGCGTTTGAAAACTCATGCGAAATTGGAATGCATACTAAATTCCGTTTGTAGTAAAAAAAACCAAAAGGCAGTTTTTATACCAAGTGTGCGCAACAAGTAAAATTAGAAAAATTATGGAAATAAATAGATTAATAAGGGCAGACATTTAAAATTGTTTTTGAATTTTCGAACTATTAGTAAATAAACCTACCTTAGGACAAGGTAACATTTGAATTAGGTTTTCTTGAGATACCTACAATATATATGTAAATTTTTTCTTAAATTGCGTGTACATACACCAAACATGAATGAGTCGTAAGGTCTTATTCATTATCCTCATACCATTAGAATTTTTTTTTATATATTACAATCTGTTAATATTATATTAACAATAAGTAATTGATGTTGTGTTGCGTAAAATGTGACACACAGATGGCGCTTCAAGCAGTAAGAAGGCGTTGTTCTTAGGACTGGTAGAGGCAGGCTAATCCCCTACCCTGTCAGAAATCAAAAAACAGATTAACGAAACCAACGCAAGACTGAGTCTTGTCGAGGCCATAGGCTCCCGAGAGGAGTGAATAAGGAAAAAAAAACTGGTGTTGGGGTCGAAATTAAAATGTCCCTTCCCTTTGGAAAAGAACATTATTATCTTTGGTGATATTTAGTTAATATATAATTTTTGGTTGAAGTTCCTTTTCCGGTATCAGTCTCATTTCATAGTTTTTGTGCTCTAATAGTCGCAAGATATGCTTACTGCTGCTTCTTTTGACTGTTTCAATGACAGTGTCTATGCCGAGGTCGCGGTCGCGGTGAATATCGTCAATTCATATATACCAATTTGCGTTTGTGATTGTCCTTAGCATCTTAGATTGACTTCTCTGTATAATTTGTAGATTTGATTTACTGGCAGTCCCCCAAATTTCTTGTCTGTAGGTACGTGTTGGTCTAATTATTGATTATTAAATAAGCTTTGGAGCAAAATTTCTTGCCTGTAGCTACGTGTTGGTCTAATTACACTGTGCGACAGTGATTTTATACTTTTATGGAGACCTAGTACAACTTGTAGGTACTCCAATAAATATTATGTGTTTATAATGACACTTGTTATCATTTTCATGCTTCGATGCCTACATACCAAATTAGTAAAAAAAAAAAAAAATCTTAAAACTCACACAACTCTATTAATTTTAATTCAATTACAGTCAATTACAGTCAATATCGGATAATATCGTAAAAATTATGTCAAAGTTGAAAAAATAGAGAAAAAATAAAAAAATTCCAAATACTTCCGTCTACAGTCTCGTCAGTTGTCATTTCAGAAAAATTGTCAACATACTGTCAAAAAGGCTTGTTTTTGTTCTTTCGAACTAAAAAAACAAATTCGAAATCGGATGGAAATTGGCGAAGTTAGGAGTGATTCTTCACATCAACCTACTGAAAAACGGTTTTATGGCCATAAAACGAGATTTTGGGGGTGTATTGGAAATTTCTCCTATACCATTTTGTTTAGTTTTTCTATAGCCACAAGTTGTGCTAGGTCTCCATAAAAGTATATTTATTTTTTTTTTGTCACACAGTTAGAGTTGGGTTTCGGGAATTTCCCGACGGGAATTCTCGAGAAATTCTCGATATTTTTCCATCCCGAATCTCGAGAATTGAAATTTTTAGCATTTCGGGAAATCCCGAATCTCGAGAATGTTTCAAGATTTCTCAAGAAATCCATTTTTTTTTTTTAAATTTTTGTTGTCAAATATTAAGAGAAAAAACAACAAAGCAGCATGTTTGAAATGCAATAAAATCATTAAATGCAAGTCGTCGTCAACATCTGGACTTCACTGTCACATGGAGAGGATACACAACATGAAGCGAAGGGAACATGAGGCTCCAAAAGAACAGCCACCAGCCAAGAAGACGCGAACTCTTCACAACTTTTTCAATACTTCTTCCTCGCCTGAATCGCTTGAACAAATTGTTGCAAAATTGGCTGCAAAAGATGGAATTCCAATAAACGCGATAACAAAAAGTGAGTTCATTCGTAATAGTATCAGCCGCTTAGGATTTCATCTTCCAAAGTGTCACAAAGCTGTTCTGGGTTTGGTTATGAAGTACTGCACGAAAATAAAAAGCGATTTGAAGATCAAAATTGAAAATTTTAAATCTGCACAGCGTAAGTTCAGCTTGAGCATCGACGAGTGGACAAGCGTGCGAAACCGACGTTACATGAACATCCATATATATTATGACGATGGACAATCTGACAAGCTTGGCCTGGTTCGCATTCAGGAATCATGTCCCGCTGAAAAAGTATATGAGCTCATAAATGCAAAGCTTTCAGACTTCAATATAAAACTACAGTCCGACATCGTGGCTATTACAAGTGATGGTGCCAGTGTCATGATCAAATTTGGGAGACTATCACCAGCGCATCAACAGATTTGCTACAATCACGGCATACATTTGGCGGTCATGGAGGTAATGTACCAGAAACGAAAAGTCGCAAACAGGATATACGATAGTGACGTAAGCGATGGAGACGATTCGGATGATAGAGGCTCCGATGAAAATGAAAACAATGCAGCCAGTACTTCATTTTCCGACATTAATCCGGAAAACGCTTCCGATGACGAGGATGACAATATCGTATTTGTTGCTGACAAGACGGTCACTATAAAGTCTGCATTTGAAATCGTAAAAAAGGTTCGCAAGATAGTTTTGAAATTCAAGAACTCGCCTGTACGGAATGCCATCTTGCAGGATTATGTTAAAGAGGTCGAGAAGAAAGAGCTTTTCTTGCTGTTGGATTGCAAAACACGTTGGAATAGCCTGGAAACTATGCTGGCCAGATACATTTGCATCAGCAAGCATGTTCGTAATGCGCTCGACACTCTTAATTTAAATTTTATGGCCACTACTGACGCAGAAGGAAAGTATTGCGAGGATATCATAAATGCTGTTAAAGCTATACCTGTTGCTGTAGAAGCACTTAGTCGCCAAAATGTGAACTTACTTGCTGCGGATTCTATTCTCAAATTTTTGTTCACAAAATTGGAGAATCAGCACACCGAATTAGGCAATGAATTCTTATCCAGCCTAAAAATAAACTTAACAGCTCATAGATCTAGCCGTTTGTTATCGGCCTTTAAATATTTACACGATCCAGTTAACAGCTCTAGTGACAAATCTGAATTTTTCCACCTGTTCTAAAACAGAATTGATAAAAGAAGCCGAAAACTACTTGGTTCGTCTATTTTCTACGAGCATTCAAGAAGACCAAGCAGTGTCTAGTTCTAACGATGATGACGTATTTGCAACCAACAACGTCAATGAAGAAGATATGGCGAAACAGCTTGAAAAATACGTTCTGCAATGCTCAAAACTGAAAGCAGACATTGCGCAACATGCGGCGAACCAGATGTTTTCGTCGCTTAGAAACGAGCTAAAACTATATGAAAAAACTGGAGAGAAAACACAAAATGTTGAAAGACTGATCGGGGCTTTTAACACTGTTAAGCCAACATCGATTCAAAATGAGAGGAATTTTTCTACAGCGGGTAATTTTGTGTCCAAAAAGCGTACGCGATTGTCAGACGAAGCCATTGACAGTCTGTGTTTTTTAAAACACCATTTTGGGAAATAATGTTTACAATCACTTTTTTCCCCTATTTTAATAAGTATAATCTTGAATTATTTTTGTTTTGAATTTTTTTGTAATTATTTTTGTTTCACTTTTTTGTTTGCAATAATTGAGATAGTAATATTTTCAAATATTTTTTTATCTAATTTATACTTTAATAAAAATAAATAAAAATAATATTTTATGAAATTCATTGCTCTTACACTGGTTTTAGATTTTTTTTTTAATTTTTTGGAGTTTTTCCCGAATTTTCGAGAATTCTCGAGAAATCTCAAAAATTATTTTCGGGAAATCCCGCATCTCGAGAATTGAAATTTTCGTTATTTCGGGAAATCCCGATTCTCGAGATTGGGATTTTCTCGGGAAATACCCAACTCTGCACACAGTGTTATTGATTATTAAATAAGCTTTGGGGTGATTGTTTTCCTAGTAGCCAGTAAAGTTGTCGAACTTTGTCTTTCATCTCGTTTCTCTTGTTCAGTATGTGTTGTCTCCATGTGAGTTTTGAGTCAATCGTGATGCCTTAATATTTTACACTTGAGTGTATTTTTATGCCTTATCCATTAATTTAGATTGGATGTCTTGCAGATTTTCTCTACGCGTCTATTACATGTTGTGTTTTGTCTTTATTGACCTCAATACCCCATTTTTCAAACCATTGTGTTGTAGCTGACAGCGTATCTTGCAGTATTTTTGTTGTTGCTTCTTCATTTTTGTTAATTGACATTAAAATTGTGTCGTCTGCAAAAGTAGCTATCATGGAGCCTCAAGTAGTTGGCGTTGGTATATCTGTTGTGTATACTAGGTATAGTATGGGGCTCAGTACGCTTGTAGGTAGTCCTTGAGGTAGTCCAGCTGTCGCCGTCAAGATTTCAGAGCACTCATCATTGTAGTGTCTATCAGTTATGTACCTTTTAAGGATATTAAATATGTTAAATGGTAAACAGTTTTTTAGCTTATATAGAAGTCCTTTGTGGCCTACTCTGCCAAATGCTTTCGCGATGTCCAAACACACGGCAATGCAATATTTCTTCTTATCGAAGTCGTCTGTAATTTTGTTTACTACTCTGTGAATCTGTTGCACAGTCGAATGTTGTCTTCGGAAACCGGACTGATGAGAGGGGATAGCGTCTTTTTGTTTTAGAATCGGGTAAATTCTGTCAAGTAGTATTTTCTCACACGATTTGGAGATCATGGGCACTATAGCAACAGTGGCGTTCTTGTTTGGCTTGGGGACCGCTATAACTTGTGCAACTTTCCATGCCTTTGGAAAGTATTGTAGCCTAGTTATTCCGTTGAAAGGGGTATTTCCCCTTTATTTGGCCATATCCCGGTGACTTTTTGTCTTTAAGCTTCTTTATATATATTAATATTTTATTTCTTCTTTTGTCGTGTTTTGTATTGCATTTCCAATTGAGTTTGGCAGCTTAATGCATTTATTATCCATGCTATTTGTAAGTATTGTTTTAAAGTGGTCAGCTAGTATTTCAGGGGTCTCTTAGCTTGTTCTTGCCCATGTGGTTGTTTTTATTGGAGGCTTGTGTATGATTGTTTTAGTGAGCAGCGATTTTCTTTGTTGTTAAAGTGTCAAATATTGGTGTCGATGATGTTACTGCTTGTATTATGTTATCATTTAAGTACATATACAATTGCATAGTTCAGTTCGGTGGTGAATTTCAAAGAGACTCAATTTTCCATGTTTTCTTTTATGACATCACGAAATATATTCCAGTTCGTCTTATGGTTATATAGCGAGGTGATGATTTTTCCAACAGGTCTATCCTGGAGCGTTATTATTATTGGTGAGTGTCTGTTGATAAGTCAAGGCATGATTTTATTGCAATGTTTTCATTTTTTTTTTTTTTTTTTTTTTTTTTTTATTACAAACATAGATACAATATAAAATACATAACAATGTTTGTTGGCACTGCAACTAGTTACAGATAAACTAACGAGCAGTACAATTTTGGTAACATAAATAAAATTTTGTGAAGAGATTTTCATAGTCCCTTCCTTAAATTAACAGCCATCATGCCAGATCATGTGGTTTAATTCGATGCAGTCGTCGAGTTAGGCCTGAGGTGTTGAGCAGATTGCTAGCTTCCTCGTTCACGTGCCTTTGAAGCCTATGGGAGTGGGCTTCTGCTTGTTTTTTAATTTCTTCAGCGACCGTAGGGATATTGAGGTCACGGTGAATATCCTTATTGCGAACGAACCAAGGTGCGTTGAGAATATCTCGAAGGATTTTATTCTGGAGTCGTTGAAGTATATTTATATTACTTTGACTGGCGCAACCCCATAATTGCGCGCCATAGGACCACACTGGTTTTATAATTTGTTTATATATCGCTATTTTGTTATATATGGATAGCTTTGATCTTCGTCCAATTAGCCATTTAATTTGTATTACCTTCAGATGGATTTCATGCCGTTTAAGTTTTATATGCTCCTTCCATCGAAGCTTAGCATCAAGCGTCATGCCAAGGTATTTTGCAGTGTTTGCATGTGGTATTGCGGCACCTAGCAGCATTATTGGATAATGATTCACTTTTTTGTTGGTGAAGTTTACATGTATTGACTTGGTATTGTTCAATTTTATGCGCCAAGTCTTCGTCCATTCTTCAATAGCGTTTGTTGCAATTTGAAGTTTGGTTGCAGCTTCTTCAGCACTTTTTCCAATTGCTAGGATGGCAGTGTCGTCGGCGAAAGTGGCGATCAAGCTATTCGAGGGTATCGGCAAGTCTCTGGTGTATAAAAGGTATAAGAGCGGACCAAGAATGCTTCCTTGCGGCACACCAGCATTTATTTCTTCAAGGTCAGAGTATTCATTTCCTTGTTTAACGCGAAAGTAGCGTTCACTCAGATACGACTTTAGGAGGGCGCAAAAACCGCTTGGAAGGCAGGTATTTAGTTTGTTATTTAAACCGTCATGCCAAACCTTGTCGAAGGCTTGTGCGACGTCCAAGAATACTGCTGAACACACGTTATTCTGTTCAAAAGAGTTTTCAATTTCGGCTGTGATTCTATGCACCTGATCGATGGTTGAGTGCTTACACCGAAAGCCAAATTGATGCGAAGGTAGCAAATCTTTAGAGTCGATAATTGGCATCAACCGATTGAGGATGAGCTTTTCAAATAGCTTACCAATTTGAGGCAGCAACGAGATTGGTCTGTACGAGGAAACAAGATGTAGATCTTTTCCCGGTTTCGGAATCATTATCATTTCCGCAACTTTCCACAGGGTTGGAACATAGTGAAGCTGAATTGAATGATTAAATAACTTTACTAATTTAACCAAACTTATGTAGGGTAACTTTTTTAAAACCTCAGCTGTAATTAAATCGAATCCGGGCGCTTTTTTATCTTTTAGTTGTTTTATTTCCCTTTTGAGTTCTTTTATGGTAATGAATGAAATAGGAGTGTTTTCATCTACAGTATGAGTATACAAATTGTCAGATTGATTTTCGTTGGGTTGGAAAGTTTCTGTTAAGTGTTTTGCAAAAGCTACTGCCTTGTCTTTGTCACTTTTTGCCCATGTATTATTATCTCTTTTGATTGGAGGAACATGACAATTTGGTCTTTTCAAATATTTAGTACACTTCCAAAGTGAGTAGTCACCTTTTTTATCAGATCTCAAGCTTGAAAGGTATTGATTTATTGATTCATTTTTAATACAATTTATTTCATTATTTAATTCTTGTGATGCTTTGTTGAGCTTGGTTTTGTCACTAGGGGAACGAGTATGTTGCCATTTTCGCCGTAATTTTCTTTTGTTTATTATGAGCTGCTTAATTTCTTTGGGGTAGTTAGCTCCATTTGTTACCCTTTTGAAATTGGGTGTACTCATCCAGGCAGCTTTCTGGATTTCTTGGACAAACCTTTGAACTTCTTCTTCTAGTTGATCTTTGGTGGTTACTAAGAAGTCATTTTGTTGAATGTTTTGAAGAATTTTTGCAAAGGATTTCCAGTCAGTATTTTTATTATTGAGCGTCGGTTTACTTTCTTTCTCGATTATGGTTTCACTGATAGTTAAGAATATTGGTGAATGATCAGAATTGAGATCAGAACCTTCGGCTATTTGAATAAAATTCGTTGACAGTTTTTTTACAATGAAAAAGTCGATCAGGTCCGGAGTTTTATTGACATCAGTTGGCCAATATGTTGGTTTCGCCGTAGAAATGAAGTCACATCCAGTTTCTCGCGCTGCTTTGTACAACTCACGTCCTTTCACTGTGGTTAAACGTGATCCCCAATAAACATTTTTTGCGTTAAATGTTTTCATGAGTCAGGTTTTTCGCAATACAGAAGTCGATTAAGTCAGGAAGTTTTTAGTGTCAGTTGGCCAATGTTCTGCTTTCTGCCACGCATTTCATTGTTCTTTTTAGTATGATAGCTGCGCCTCCATGAGCTTTGTTGCCAAGGGGATTTGTATAATAAATATCGAAATTTGGTGTATTTATATAGGTCTTCTCAGTGGAAATAAGCACGATATCAAGTGCATGTCGGTTAAAAATATATGTATTATAATAGACACCAGAATTTGAATTCAGTAATAATGTCTAAGAGCCAATTTACACGACGACTTTTCACCCTGAGATTTTAAAACATTTTTCTGTAAGGAAGTACTCGAAAATCTTCTCGCATTTACACGATGGCTTTTTGCTTGCGCCTTTCCTTCCATAATTTTGATGTTTAAGTGGATAAATTTATTTGGACATTCGTTCGTTGAGCGCGAGCCCAACGTGCACTTGAAAGCGAAATATCAAAAAACCACTCGATTTCACTGACCGTGCGTGTGTGCCTACCCCATGGACTTCTCTACACTTTTTGCCACTAAGCTCGACACTCATGACTTTCCGCCCAGGGTGAAAAGATATCGTGTAAATTGGCTCTAAATCCTAACATAGATAGCAAGAAATTCTCCGTAGTGCGCAAAAAAAAGACTTGATATTTAGGTCCACTCCATTACTTGTACTTTTTTCGGAGCGAAAACCCCCCATTTTGAAAGGCCTAAGATATGTATGTTAATCTAATCCTAGCAATGTCGTTTCCACCGTTATTTTTATTTTCATATTTTGTATTTTTGTATATACTAGCTTAGCTTACGCACGATTGCTAATTTATTGCATCGCATATTTTCGAGATTTATTAAAGCTCGTGCATCTAGGGCCGTTTCTAAAAAAAAGTGATTTCTCAATGCATAGCTAGGGAACATAATACCATTTACCTGAAGATTAGCTGCCTGTAAGCTGTCAATCAAAATAAAAACTGTCAGCTGATGGCACACAAAATAAATTAAATTTATTTTGCCATCGTTTTGGAAGTTGACAAGTTTTAGTTTTTCATATAAAATAACGTATTTGGGACGAATTCACCTTTCATCTATGGACACACATAAGTACATATGTCAAATCCGAGGCTTTTAAATTATTAAAGCTAATTTGTATAGCATGAAATGATAAAATGTCCAATGTTATTGGGATTAACATTTTTTTCGATTTATCTAAATTTTTTTTTTAATTGGCACTCTAAAAATTTGGTAGCTGATTTCTCATTTTATCTTCTATTAATTTTAAATTATGAGCAAAAACACAGATGGCACATATGTATAAACACGTAGAAAGGCATCATAAATTAGGGCTTTTAAGAATCCTTTTCTAAAATATTCACAATGATGGAATTAAAAAAATAGGAGGAGGAGCTCAGCCAAACACCTAACAGAATTGTATGCGCCAATTATTTATTTTTATTATTTTTTATCTAGGTATATAAGTGGATACACTTTTTTTTGTCTTTTCCCACCTTTTACTGTATAACCTAACTTACAGCCTTACTAGCCTATGTTGTTGGTTTGGTGTGTCGTTGATGTAGTGCACGAAAAAGTTGAGAGTAAAGTACTATATATGCATACATAAACATATGCAATTACACAACCGAACTGGAATCCGATGCCGAAATGACGAATTTACAAATGTATGTATGTTTCTAGGCTAGAGTTAAGAAAAAATTAATTTTAAAATTTTCTTTAAGAAAAATGTAAAACTAGTTATTGAAAGATAGAAATAAAAAATAAAATAATTAAATAAATATATATAAATACATAAATATATACAAGGTAGCGAAAAATTGATCAACCAATTTTTCCTTTAAATAACTTTTTTACTAAATAAACAAAAAACAAAAACATTATTTTAAGTGATGGAAATCTTTATGCACTCCATTGCTTGCCTGTTTGTATACTGCAGCCGTCTAATTCCCGAGTGTCATATATAATTGGCATACGACGCCATTTGCAAAAGTTATAAAGCTTCCGATAGGGTGATTAATTTGCGCCACCTTGTATATGAATATGTGTATTTGAACCGTTTGTGATAAATGTTTGCTGTATTATACACAATTATATGGATATATAATTATACACACACATGCGAGGCGCATTTGTATGTTCTTACATACATATTTACTTATGATATATATGAGCATGCATAGCTAAATTTTATGGTTGCAATTGTGTATTTAAACGTACATATAAACATATATACACATACTAATATATATATATATATATATATATATACAATATATATATAAATATGTACGTAAAACATTGACTTTAAAGTGAAATAGAATTTATTTTTCCCACAAAATATATTAAAATTATTGTTTTATGCTGAAGAAAAAACTAATTTACTTATACATGTATATATAAGAATGTATGTAAATGTTTTCAGCAGTCTTTTAATTAAAAAACGAACTTGATTGTAAAATTGATGTTTGCAATAAAAAAAAATTACCTTAAATGGAAGCAAATGGCTGGTGTGTTTTGAGTCAAACAAAACGGATTGAAACCAAATACTTTCAAAAACTTTTGTATGTACATACATACATATGCATCGGGTGTTTTTTAGCTGCGTGAGCCCTATCAACATTGATAACTATGGTTTGACAGCTGAGAATGGCAAACTGTGCAGAAAGATTTGACAATTAATCACAAATCGGTGAACGCCAGAACAACGGTATGCCACAACTGAGGAAAGTTATAAGAAATATCTTCTCATCTTTCAAGCAGACTTATGGTGCTCATAGTCACCAACGTAAACGCAGCCCCATGTCAGCTGCTACCATGAAACTAATGAGAGCCTCATGTATTAGGTGCGCAACTAAGTTCTCGCTGTTTGTCAGTAGATGCCGCCAGCAGTGTGTGTAGTCGATTCTAACATAACCTAAACGACGTAAACCAAGCTTAGACATATGGTTAACAAACTGCTTCGACACATTGGTGATTTTGTTTTGGTATCATAATACTTATGGTTTTGTGAAAATGTCTGATTTTTTCAGACGGTGATTTTAATGTTGACGACCGTCCGCGAGAAGGAAGGCCAAAAACCTTCGATGACGCTGAATTGGAGGCATTGCTCAATAAGGATCTGTGTCAAACGGAAGAAGAGCTTGCTTCAGTATTAGAAGTTACCCGCCAATCCATTTCCAAGCGATTGCATGCTGTGGGAATGACTCAGAAACAGGGGACTTGGGTTCCTTATGAGTTAAAACCAAGGGATGTTGAATGTCGTTTTTTGCCTGTGAACAACTGCTCCAGCGGCAAAAAAAGGAAGAGTTTTCTTCATCGTATCGTAACAGGTGATGAAAAATGGATTCATTACAGCAATCCAAAGAAAAGAAAGTCATGGGGACTGCTTCTACGTCGTCGCCTCGGCCGAATATTCACACTGCGAAGGTTATGCTATGTATTTGGTGCGACCAAGCTCGTGTTATTTATTATGAACTGTTAAAATCAAGCAAAACCATCATTGGGGATCGGTATCGACTTCAATTGATATGATTGAGCCAAGCACTGCAGCAGTTCCATTCATATGAAGACATCAAAAAATGGCTTGATCCGTGGATAGCCTCAAAAGATGAACAGTTTCACCGCGACGGTATACGAGATCTACCAGAAAGATGGGGAAAAAGTAATAGCCAGCGATGGGCAATACTTTCAATGATTCACTTGTAACCATTTTTTCAGAATAAAGTTGTATTTTCATCAAGACGGTCTTTCCACCGCTATAAACGCAGCTGATTATCATTATTATATTTCCATATGTTTCCAAAATTATGTAACAAAAATTCAATCGGCATAAAGTAGTTTTACTTTTTAATTTATTTTACAAGTTCGCCTGTTCAGATGCCGTATTTTCCCCCGCTACGGCGCAGCTGACTAGACTTTTTTTCTAAATGCAACAATACACAAAAAAAATTTCAGTCGGTATTAAATGAGTTGTTAACAATTTTTTTCGACACGTTTCGCAGCATCCCACGCATGTACCCACCACTACTAGACCAGCTGACGGTTGGTTTCGTAATCCATTGGGTAGCGTCTGCCTTCAGTATTAAAATCAGTCGGCATGAAATGATGAGGTCAAAATGACCCCTGGCTCCCGGACTATAACGCAGATGTGGGAAAAAGTGTGTATGCAAAAACATCAATGGCCGATGTCGATACAACCAAACACAAACACACACAAACCGATGTATTGTGTAAATATGTAACTAAAAGAACGCAGTTGTTTTCTATGGGTTAAGTTTTGCTCAATTTTGTGTTCTCTATGGACTGCGTTACATTGGTCAGTCTGCGGACCATTACTAATACCCATTAAATAATACCCCGTGTCAATTTAGGTTTATTTATGCCAGTTGCTGCACGTTCCTGCCATTCGCTAACGGATGGGGAATCGAAACGGCTTCTGTTTCATACAATAGAGGCATTCGAATCGTCTGTATACAATTTTGTTAAAGACCTGAACGGAGCTAATTAGTAGTGAGCTAAGAGTTACATGTATACATACATATACAGATGAAACATAGGGCCTGAATAAACAAGTTATAATTTCGTTTGTTGAGAGCTAGATGTTTAAATTGACGCCAGGAACGGCCTGCTCTGTCCGCCTCTGCTGCTACTTGTCGCCTCCATGTGTTGGCCGGTCTCCCGCACCTACGGCTTCCTTGGCGATCCAGTCTAGCGCTGTCCTTGCGATGTCGTCCCGTGGTTTGCGCAAGGTGTGTCCGATCCATTTCCACTTACGACACATAATTTCTATGTGAACTGGTGTTTGCCCGGTAGCCGCCCAAAGATCAAGGCTAAGAGCTAATGCTTAGTTATTTTGTGCTCAATATTAATGAAAGGCTAAAATGTTAAAGGCTGAAGTGCACCAAGTAAAATTTTTAATGTACACATGTGATGAGCGTGATGAGCCTCAGCCTCAGCCTTACTTCAATGGAGGAGTTGCACAAAAGGAGTCATTTATTAGTAAAAACACAACTAGATCGAGTTGCCTCCGCCAGGGAGCTGGAAATTTAGAATTTCGATTTCTAGAACGTCGGTAAATTTTTCTGGCCAATCGACGTTCAGTCTTTTTAACCCAGATAGAATCAATGGAAATCCAATACTGAGCTCCACAACAGTAACATTAAGCCAAACGTGATGCTTGTAGTGTTTTGATATGGGCGTGTATGTTCGCAATCGGAGTCGGAAATTTAGTCTTTGTTGAAGGTATTATGAATAAAACGCTTTACATCACTATTCTAAAAGATAACCTCCTCCGAAAAGCCGAGAAACTTAGAATCCGTCAATATTTCCGTTACTACCAAAAAACCGCCCAAGAACTCAAGGACAAAAGACAAAGCGAAGCTGATATGGAATTGCCCGCATTTAATGAAACGAACGTGAGAATCCAATAGGCAAATATAAAAAATTTGCGCGTGGCTAACAGACTAGAAGGGTCAAAGGACAGCACACTAAATATAAAAACTTTTTTGTATTCAATTAATTTAAATTTTTTAAAACAATTTGGAAATATTTTAACAATAAATAAATGTACATATAAAAAGAATAAATAAATTTTATGTGAAACAATTTACACGAGACGAATTCTAGTTGAATGAATAGCTTGTTCCAGGGCGCATTTATTGAAGGTAGTGCCACTAGACCAACAACAATGTTTTGTACGTTTGATTGTCACGGCAAGGTATTGGCGAAGTAGAAATCAAAAAATTAATTCGCCTTGTTTTATACATATTGTGCTGATAGCTACATAGACACAGCGAAAGAGAAAACAAATCAGCTGATTTACCAACACCACCTTTAATAGATTCGCCTTTGGCTTGTTTATAGTGCCTTTTTGGACTGCCACTATTATAGGGCTGCCACAAAGTGTCCGTTGGTAAAACAATGAAAGTATTGCCCCATATAAACAAAACAAAAACAAAACCAGATCTTCTTGTCTTGAAAGCAGATATTACATATATTTCGTTGCATATAAACAGCTTTTTGGTGGTTGTGGAATATAAAGGGTGATCCGGTTGGAGGGGGTTTTTTGGCAGATTTTTTTGGCGTGACTACTGCCAAACTAAATACATATTTTTTCAGCATTCATTGACATTTCATCATGGAAAGACTAACGCCTCAACAATGTTTACAAATCGTACAATTACGAACGTCGACGCTCTGTGAAAAGAGTTCAGCGCGCGCTCAGGCCAATTTATGGTCTTCCCTCATGATATGGTTTGATGGCTACGTCAATAAGCAAAATTGCCGTATTTGGGCTGAAGAGCAACCCGAAGCAAATCAAGAACGGCCATTATATCTATTGAAAACAACCGTTTGGTGCGGCCTATGGGCTGGAGAAATCATTGGCCCATATTTCTTCAAAGTCGAGGCTGGCGCCCATGTAACAGTAACAGTGAATGGCGAACACTATCGCGCCATGATAAACGAATTTTTCATACCGGAAATTGAAGCCCACAATATTTGCTCGAGCAAGACAATGCTACTTACCGCATACCCCGTGAACCAACGGATTTACTGCGTCGTCCTTTTGGTGCGCAATTTATCTCCCGCCTCGGACCAATGGATTGGCCAATAAGATCGTCTGATATCACACTTCTGTGGGGGTATGTCAAGTCTAAATGCTTTATGGATAAACCAACATTACTAAAGTTGTTCATGAGATACCGACCAAAGTCCTCCTTCAAAACTAGTGTTTACGGATAGCCGAATTACGGTGCAGTTGCGTCCAACATTTCAAAGGGGTATCTTTAAAAAATAAATGTCAATTCTTTTATACCAGCTCAAACATTATCAGGGAAAAACTCTTAGAATTCTTTGCCAGCTTTCTAAATAACTCAAAATTATTCGTGAAAATCGATTCTATTATCTCTAAATCATTAGCTAAAGCTTAGTCGGGTATTCCCATATTCTGGATTATTATTTTTATAAATGACTTATCGATACATTTTAAGTTTGGCAACTGCCTAATGTTTGCAGATGATGTGAAACTCCTACTTGAGATACCCAAACTATCTGACAGCAATAATCTTCAGTCAGATATCTCGCCCCATAGTCTTCGCTTGTTTGTTCATTAAATGAACCTGTTTTGCGATGTGTCTGCTTTTGCAATAATTACAGCAATATTACACATAGATTCTAATGTTAAAATTAATCTTTTTGTAAAATTTGACTAATGATATTAGTCTGTAAAACTCGCTGTAGACGGAAATACATACTTACATACATAAATGAATATTCACACTCATGTATTATTACTTCATTTAAAGGTACTATGAGGCTATGAGCAGAGAAGCGTTTTGAATCCCAAAAAATATTGTAAACAAATATAGGGTTGCTCGAAGAAAAATTTGAATAGTTCAAAGTTTGCTGAATTGCTCGCGAGTTGTTGGCCTAAACAGCCATTCAATTAAAAGTTGACGCAAAAATTTCATGTGCAAATACATAGCTTTTAACCCCAAAATGAATTTTGCGTTACTTCTACAGGCGCCACCTCGTGGGCAATAGTAAACTGCTACTCTGTGCTGCCATGTGTACATATAAAAGTAACGAGTAAATTGCAATTGAGCAATTCGTTACTTCACAAATTTTTCCTGGCACAGCCGATTTGAGAAAGTAGTAATATGGAGTTCCACTCATAGAATAATGTTAGGCATAACATGAACCATCAATGTTTTTCAACTTGCTTAGCGTTTCATTCATGAAAATTTCTGCGCGGTAGGCACTGAACGTGAATATCCAAGCAATTTTATAGGCAACCCTCTTTCAGCTAATTGGCCTCGGGAGACGGTCCAGCATGCTTGACTGAGCTTTGTGTGTGTTAGTGCAGTCGGGTGTCGTCGTGTCACACATACTTGTTGTCGGCTTTTGAATGATGAAAATCAAAAATTTTAGATATTAGCGTCAATCAGCCGACACGCACACATATAAAGTTCTTGTCAAACAATGCTTGACCGTCACCCGAGGCCAAATCGCTTTCACCAGAGCAGATCGTCAGCCACCTTTTCGCCATTATATTAACTTCCTGCAACCCCTATTAAAGCAACTGTTTCAATTACAATTTCATGTGATTAAATGTGTTATAATTTTGACAACGAAGCGTATACCTCGGGTACATTTTGTCGCATACGCCACAATGACGATACAACCCGTGTTCGGAGGCCTTTAGACGATATCTTCAAAATGTCGATAACATATTATGGCAATGCACACACTTAAAATATTGCCATCGCATTCAATCAAATTTGACAGTTGTCATAAAAGGACAATTGAGTGTGGAGATGTTGAATAACTAAGAAAAATAAGTATGAAAACCCAAATATGTATACATAAATTTCGATTTTGATAAATAACTATGTATGTATGTATATGTAATAATATAATTTAATATAATTTTGTCTTGTGCTAAATATGGGGAAAGTACGCCCGACGTTTGCAATTGGGAAATTCCATACGGTACAAAAGTTCTTATGCTAAATAAATACACTGCCAGTGGATCTCTGGATGATTGCAAGTACAACGAACAAGAATGTAGCAAAAGAGTTTATATGTACGGACTAAAGCACCGTTCTTTTGCCCAACCCGTAGTGGGTTATGGGAAACAAATTATGGCTTAAACAAAGAGACGAAAAGTAAAGTACCACAGATCACAAAATTCTTTAGTTGGTTTTTTTATAGTATTTACATGCAGATATAACAAACGAAAGGTGTGTTGTCACCACCTCACGGTCAACGTTTCATTTAACTTGGTTACAGAAATCTTCTTAATCGAGTATTCCTACTGAAATTAAATGGAGCACGTGAGTTACGAACGGGAAAAATGTGAAAAACGGGAAGTTATAAAGAGGGGATAGAAGGAGTGTACAATTTTTGCTTAAAACTTTTTTACATATGGGAGGCATTCGGTCGCGTTTCAAAAGAATAACCCTCATCAGTCCAACTCCGGCTACGCAATCCATAGTATTTCTTTGTCAAACTCCTATTCGCGTGGGCGGCCTCCGGCCGCGTTTCAAGAAAGTAACCCTCATCAATTCAACTTCGCTACGCCATCCATAGTATTTTTGTCTGCAACTCCTTTCCACGATAAAACCATTGCACCCAAAATGAAAATGTCATACGAGTGTGTCTAGTAAGCAGGCACAATAACCCCTATCCCCATTATCAACACTGAGCTGAAATACTTTTTTTTTGTTCATATTTTTATTATCGTTTGAGGCATCCGGCAATCCTGTACTGTTGTCAATTCTAATGAATTCTTACAATACTTGTTCGTGCTTAACTCCCAATCCGTAATTTAAAAGCGAGATTTCCCATACAAAATTTCTCTCCCAAACCTCAGATTGTAAAATAATCTTAGATAATGAACATACTTTTTGACATACAACCCTGTGTTTTCTGTGTTATCGATAATTATTATTACGAATGTAAGGAGAAACATCAAAATAAAAACTAAATCAAGTGGACGCCGGCAAAGAAAACAGGCTTGTAGACATAATTCTTATTAAATTTTTGTTAAATATTATTAATTATGCATTCATATTACAGAAAAACATCGTGTGCCCTCTTATTACTTATTTTAAAATGTAATATCGAATTTCGAATGCCTATAGCTGCCATAATTTTTTGAAACTTCAGTAAACGTCGTTTACGGCTTTCCTTATTATTAAGAGCCAATTGCGCAATGTGCCAAACTATAGTAAAGCTTCTGAGGGCACTTTGAGGGTAAATAACTATTAAACTATTGTTTCCGGAATGATTGGGAGTTATAAAGGTTGTTCTTGAAACACTCCCTAACATCTCAATGCCCATTTTACATTATAGCAAATTCGAGCCTATATTATTTTACTAAATTAATTTTTCAGACGGGAGCAACGCCGGAATGAACTGTCATGGAATTCTAACTTAAGTGTGATCACTTCACAGAAAGTTTTTGAACGTGTAACTCCACTGTAACTGAGAAATGTACTATATATGAAGTAGAGGAAAGCCTGGCAACTCCAGAAATCTACTCGCTCGTTTATTCGATCCGAAGCGCTTCGCTTTCCAACTTTTCAATTTACTGTGCCCTGTTCATTCATTGTTCGTACATTGGTGGTGTAATACTTTTGTGAGAGTGCGATTTTGTTCATTGAAAAATCACACCGTCGCCATCTTTACTTTTCTTTACTAGAAAAAACTGAAAATTAAATAATATTGTGAGAGTGCATTCTTCAATAGAAGGTAAGAAAATTAAGATTTAACGATAAATTAAAATTTAGTATAATTCTTTACTGGTGTGGTGATTTGCACAGATGCATATATATTCTTGTGTAATTATCGATTTTTGCCTTTTTATTTGAAAATTTACTTATACTAACCGAATCGGCTTTGATTTAATACAAGGTGATATATTATTCTATTGCTTATTGTATATTCCCAATCGTGGCTTTAATATATTTTGTTATACAAATAAATTCTGCCAACGAAGAAATTTATTTTTAAAAAGGATGATTTGTTAACACATGCTGGCGTTGTGAAAGTACAGTTTGAAAAATGTGAAATTTCCAAAAGGTTGCTAAGTAGTTGAAGATGCACACAGAATATTGTGTATTGTTTTTCTTGAAGTGATCTTTTTTGTAAAAAGATTTTACATCCCGATTTGCTAAGAAGTATGACTGAAAAAATTACTGAAGAAAATCCAGACGCCATTTTGTTTTCGGCTTCACATTTTCTCCTTCATCATCCCTCAATTTCGTTTGGTTTTTTTTGTGTGTGTATACAATTATACTTGTTTGACAAGAACTCGCTGAAATTCTGGCAGTCCATTGACGTGTTCTACATCAAGTATTTAGAAGAAAAATTTAGTAAAAACTAAAATTGTGTAAATACCGGCCGGTTTATGTGTTGAAGCACAATTTTTCGAATCATCACTTTGTATGTATCTATGCATAGAGAAATGTAGTACTTTATTAAATGAGGTTATTCACATAGCGCTTAAGCAATTTTTTTTTTTTTTCTACATTTTCTCGTATTTTCTTTTACCTGTACTTGTTAGCTCACTTGACTTTTTGCCAGATTATTCGTTATTTGTACTAGCTTGGGCCGGGCAAACGAAAAATTATTCGTTCTTTCACATTTTGCGAATACACATACACTTCCGTTGTATGGCAAACTTTCGCGCCGAAACTTGGTATACATACACAATCCAGAAAAAGCTGTAATTTTTACATATACGTGTTACATTAGTCAATTAGAAGAAATCAAAGAGTTAAGCCGCTTATGACTAACATTTTCTAAAATTTCTTTTGGAATCTTGTTTTTAAAAACTCTTTCGAACTTGTATTGCTCGTATTTTATAGCAAGTGTTTGCTGTTCTCTTTGTTTTTCAGATATTTTGCAAAGATTTGAATTAAGCTAGTACTTTGATTCCTAAATTAATAAAGTACTCGCTTGTTCAGTATTGGTTGATTTTGTGTGCTTTGTTGATTAGTCAGACAACTTTTGACTTCTAAATTTAAAATTTTGTAATTCCGAATGTCTCCAAGGTATGCAGAAGTCAATGCAGCATATGCGGCATTAACACATATGAATATATTATTTTTAACGCTATTAATATTATGTATAATTTTGCAAGCTCGTTCATGCTAATCTATTTTTGTCTCTCACAGCGTTAAACAAGTAAATAACAGTAATAATAATAGAAAAATGGCATTCCGTGGTAACCAAAATCGCAATCGCAATTTCGGCGGTAATAACTATGGTGGAGGCCCAATGGGTGCCAACCGCATGGGGAATATGAATATGTCGCCGTGGGATACCCCAAATTCCGGAGGTAACTTCAGCGGTGGCAACATGCGTCAAGGCGGCGGTGGTCAAGGCATGAATGCGCAGGCTATTAGTCTAGCCAACAATTTGTTAAACAACTTGTTTAGAAATCAAAATCCCCCATCACTGTTAGATCTGCCACGTGGTGGTGGCGGCGGTATGGGCAATCGCAATCAACGCGGCGGACCGGTATGTATATGATTTTTATTTAGATACTTTACTTTAAGTTAAGTTTCCTTTTAAAGAGTTTTTAATTTTGCTATACACCAAGGCAGTCTGCAAGTGACAAATTTAGCTATAATCCCTACAAGTTAATACCGTATGCGTGATAAAAAATGGTAATCATATAAGATATATGAAGAAGTTCCAAAATTTTAAGGTTATGACGTATTTGTCGAAAACTAATGCAACTACAGGATTCATAATAACTTTTTACCTTGGGTGTGATAAGAATTATGATAAACTTAGGGTGCAAGGTCCGAAATATATGTATCAAGAATTCCCCAGATCTCATTTGATTGGTCCAAGTCAGAAATATCCCTTTCACATGATAGGCGCTTAACGCCTGAAAGTATTAAAAAATAGGCGAAACAAATCGTCCGGCGATATGGGCCGTAACGAGCAATGTTCACACAGGTAATACAAAATGTTTTGTGATAAAATTGAATGGAAGCAATATGAGCGTCAAAACCTGTGTCGTTGTTTCTACTGTCAATATAAAATAGCTGCCAAAACTCTTATAATGCCCATTTTTCACAAAGAAAAAACTCGAGTTGAACTGCACACTATTCAAAAGTCGAACGTTGTGTTAGATGCTCGACATCTGAACATGCGCTTCTTGTTGCTATTTAGTGGCAAATTATAATGTAATATTGCATTCCTTAAACTCCAGTCGTTCTACTTGTGCAATATTTATTGTTCTGACTGAATTTCATTTCATCAGTTGGGGGATCCGGGTTATCAGGCAACATAGAACCGACTGTTGAATGAATTCCATTAATAGATATTTTCGGTTTCGAAAATATAAATTTAGTGGTGGTGGTGGATTTTAGTTCGGGCCAATGCTGCCTTTGAGATATTTTTTCTTTCGCGAAATTTTTTTAATATTCACATTTTCCGTCCAGTTTTCTGAACACAGCATCATATGTGCTCATCAGATTTTTATTAGTAGCGTTTTATCGTAAAAGTTGGACAAATGCTCAAAATTTTTAATCATAATAAAGTGCAATAACTTCCTAATATTATAATATATGGTACAACTTTAATAATTTCAATCGTCACCTCTAAGTCACTGGGCTGGGGTACTAGATACAATGTATATTTCGAACTTTTGGACAACTCAATATATTATATTACTCAAAATTAATATCAAATGTTAGATTATATGTGCATTTACTTTTTTTGAGTTTTATAACGAAAGAAAATGGAAATATTTCAAATGTTAAAGAGTGTTATTCGATTTTACCTATTATTACGCATACGATATATGGAATAGCTTTTAACGTTTTATGATTAAAATATATTTGTATACAACTTTTATACTTAAAGTTCACTATTTTATTAAAAAACTTAAAGTCAACGAAGTCTGCCGAGAAAATTGTATTAGTGTTCTTTTTTATCTAAAATAACATACATATTCTTTATATATTTTCTTCATTTTGAATATGCGAATCTAAAGATTTTAACAAAAAATTGTAAAATGATTGTGCATTGGAGGCTTTCAAGTAAAAAGCATTTATCCATTTAAAATGCTATATTTTTATATTACGAGAGGAGACCAAATTGCTTTATATTAGTGCACAATTTTTTAACAGTACCATTAATTATTCCTTATGATTTTTCAATATAACCTCAATACGATACACTTAGCTCTAATATGGATTATAAGTAATAATGTTGTCGTTGTTGTGATGTTCAACAGAATACCATAGCAAATACTTAGCAGTTTTAGTTTCTCCAACTTTTAACTATAAGCAACTGTCAAGCAGCATATTTCTAATTGATCAATTATTTCATAAATTGTATATTTTATAATTTAAGGCATACAAACAAACAATTTGTTGTACTATATGCGCTGCATAATTCCAAGTTTCTAATTAGCAATTGTTTACTTTCTTTTATTCTCTTCTCCATATACAAAAACAAAACCCTAAATCACATTGAACTGAACCTCTGATTTGTTCAAATGTTCCATCTGCGGCGTATCGATTGTGATCGAAAATGTTGCAACTTCAATATAAAATGCGGTTATGGTTGACGTTATGATAATGCGTATGCTGTTGTTATTGATGTTTTGGCATTGCTTGCGTCTTGTACGCGTTGGCGCGTGATGTGTCAATTGGTTTTCGAATTTCTTTTACGAAAAAATAAAATTCCGTCCCTAAAAAATAATTGAATCGAAAACCTTATATTGCACATGTACGCAAATGCTGCGACCAAACAACCATATACTCATGCATTTACGCAATTCAAATTCACGCTACATAACTGCCGTCTACTCATGCAAATATAAATACTGATCGAATGTAAATGTTGCAACCGATGTCTCTTCAAAATGGTGCGTATCACAACTGTCGATCGATGATGATCTGCCTACTATACTGCGACACACTCTGGTCTGGTGTTTCTTCAACGATTCTTTATTGCAATCTAAATATGCTGATGACTCCAAAACAAACCAAACAAAAACAAAAACCTAAATGATATATTTCAAAAACAAATTCATTTAAATAATTGTTGATGACAAAACAAAAAACGAAATATTAATCTGCAAATGAACAATGCAATACTCTGTTAACGACATATGAACCGCGTTTTCTCGAACCAACTTGCTGCTCACATAATGTGTATTTCTTAAAAAATATGAATGATGGGTATTTCATTAACATCTAAATGAAATGAAAAATTTTCAACGACTATATTTGAACGCTTTTATTAAAAATATGTACTTCAATAAAACTATATAAATTAATGTTGTCTCGTCATACACACTCACGCATTATGCCATTTCGGCTACTCCTGTGCATATGTGTATTGACGCCATTGCTGCTCTCCACCATCCAACCAATCGTCCACTTCAAATGCTCATTTATTGTTGATTGCCAAATATGCCAACGAACTGACACATCTTATAACCACATATTTATATAACAATTATGAAACATTTCATTAAACAAAAAACAAACAAAAAATGCTTTGATATTGTATGTGTTCCAATGATGGTTATTCAAATACTGATTTTGTATTCCATATATGTTATATATTTGTAACGACGAAAAAACAAAATTCAAAAATCTTCAACAAAAAATGTGAAAATGCACTTTGGTGTTACATGATCACATGGAATTATTTGTGCTTCGAAAATGAATTTGTGTTCTAAATATGCAAATTACTGTGAAATATTTACCATGTATTGTGAAAATGTTTGCAAATTTTGTGCATTTCGATATCACGCTACATTTATATGCAATCAACAATGTTTCTGTCTACATCTGGGGAAACAAACGCAAATTCCTGCATGTTTATATCAATTGTGTGCGCATTTCATATAAAAAAACCTTTTATAAAATTGCAAAATTTTCATAACATAAAATAAAGATGGTCAATCGTGGCGCTCCTGGCAATCGCATTAATAATCGCCGTGTTCAAGGAGGTTTTCAAAACCGTGGCGCAGCTGGTGGTAAATCAGCTCAAAAGCAAGGCGCTGGCGGAATTCGCAAGCAGAATGCTTTCGATCGTGCTAAGAAACTTTTGGCTAAAAATGCCAACAATAACAAAAAGAAGGATACCGCTTCTGGCGATAAAAAAACTGAGAGGTAAGCGTTTTTGACAAAAACAAATTTCAACAAGTTTTTACTACAATTTCAATTTCGAACCAATACAAATAAAACCTACATCATTTTACGACAACTTTAAAGCAGAAATATAAATGGGGAATCCTCTATAACCCAATTTACATATACTACTATATAAGCATTGCTACTTTCTATCCCCTTTATTTAATGTTAGATGAGAGTGGGATGATGCTTTATAAAAAAATCAGTTCTCATATTACGAAATAAATGTATTCGTTTGGGAACTCAAAAAGCATGGGACAGGGACAGTGGATGAATGATTATAAAATATCTGTAGGTGGGAATGTGGGTTTTGGGGAAATGTGGGATGAATAATCATGAAATTTACTGCGATTTTTTGCTTTTTTATATTGTAGCATTATATATATATTTTTATTGCACATTTTCAGCGGACATAATTTTATTTTTAATTTTTAAAATTATTATTATTTTGCTATACTTTAATTTTTTTTTTTTTAATTTATTCAATTACCCAACGCGCATTTTCCACCTATACTAAACTTATCATCAAAATGTTATGCCATTATAAATATATATAACCGTTGTTCTTTGAATTGTGACCTATTGGAGTACTTTATTAACCTTGTTAATAGTTCCGGTAACCATCAACGCTCGTTGACTAAAATTATATTTTGAACAGTATTTGAAAAAATGATCATTAAATCCTATATAAAAAAACTGCGAATTCAGTGACAACCAACAATTGCATGGGGGTTTTCCAACATCCAAATAAGAAAAGTGAAAAAATTCGTAAGTCATAATTCAAAGAAAATGCGTTATATCTTGTGATATATATAAATGCATAAAACCGGGTCTGAGGTGATATATACATACTTTATCTATTATCAACAAAATTGCAGAAACTTGCATGTAAATTTCACATACACATGTATTTACTTTAAAACATTCCTTCCTCAGTTAACTTTTAAAAATGAGTAAAGTAATAAAATGGAGCTTGAATAAGTCACTTCAAACCTGGTTCAAAATTTTAATTTAGGAACCAAATTTTGTTAGGGGTGTGTTAAAACAACAAAATTAAATAATAAATGTTTATTTTGATAATTATTTCCCATTTATTCACAAAAAATTCGTGAATTCGCGTTCATGGCATGTGACATCTACCTCATTGTTCAAGAGTCTTTTGTTTTCGCAAAGAAAATGGCAACTCATATGTCGACATCACGAAAATATTGCCATATTGCCTTGTGAAAGTTTTACTTATTTCATATGAGAATAGAACAAAAGGAAATTCAACACTTTCACATATTATATATATAATATATAAATAGAAGCATTTACTTTAATTTTTGTTTTGTAACAATTATAGTTTTTGCAAACTATTTTGACGAACTTATTTACACAGGTCAACAAAAATCTCCCTCGCGTCCTCATTTTCTGTAGAAGGTAGATAATGTCAGTGAACAACAGTTTGAGAAAAGAAAACTAAATTTTGACTGCTCTGGTGCAGGGCGGAATAAATGCGACATTATTGCGAGAAAAGAAAGCATCTTGGCAATTTGTCGAGTGCTATATGGTAACTATTTTTGCTCACTCCATGTACGAACATAAACGGGAAAAGTACTGCGTAACGCAGGTTTTGTTCACGTTTCGCTTATCGATTTTGTCGTCATGTAAACAAATTTTCAGACAATTGATGCAAACAAAGGAGTACGACGAACTTCCCATGGCAGCCGGGTTCTACGTTACCAGAATCACTCGGGGTTTTTCCCCGATCAAGGGCTGCCGCCCCAGTAAACTAGCCCCGTCTAGTGAACCGTCTATCACGATATTATGTTTTTCCACTAAAAAAAATTCGCTTCTTGTATGTCAATGTGCACATTACAATACTACTAAAAAAACGAAAAAAAAGTTATTAACATATTTGACAATCTATTTGTCTTAACATACAATTTTTTTTTTTTTTTTTACATTTATATGTTTTCTCATCAGCCGGCCTCTGTTGCATACCAATAACTTTTGATTTCCCATTAGCAAAATAAAAAAATGAAACCATTCCTTTAAATCTCTGCAAAATTTAGTAATGCTAAAATGTAGAAAGTGCTAAATTGATTTGAATTGTTCTATCACAAGACTACAGATACGAAAACGAATATAATAATATGAACTCTATAAAAGTAGCCTTTCAAATCATCAAAATAATCATATTAATCTTGTCCTTAAATTTTTTAATACACCCCTAATATTTTAGAAGGATAATCGTGAAAATTTGTACGCGTTTCCCCATTTTATGCTGAATTATATCATCACTATTTTGCATAAGTGAAATAGTAAAATTTATATATGAACTCGAACTAATATCTTTCCTTTTCCATATATTTCCATTTCTATCAACTTGGTAAATGAATTTGCTTTGCGAATTCTCAATCAGCAGCAAGGAATCACCCTATGCCAGCGTACCCAACGACATGTTCTATTGCCATTTGTGTAAGAAGCATATGTGGGATGCCAACTCTTTCGAAAATCACATTAAGGGACGTACTCATTTGATGATGCGTGAGGGCATTGAAGAGAGTTACCGTTTAAAGGCCAATATGATTCGCCAGGAAGCTAAGATCGCCGAGCAATTGAAATCTATTGAATTGGATCGTTTGAAGCGCATGGGCAAGACCAAGCAACGCCAATTGGAATACTGTACTATGTGCGATTTGAACTTCCATGGTCATATTTCTGCTCATCGTAAATCAGAGGGTCATTTGAGTTTGAAGAAATTCCTACATCCAAAATGTATTGAGTGCAACAAGGAATTCGCTACTCGTATTGATTATGACACACATTTGTTGTCGGCTGATCATTTGCAGAAGGCTGCTGAGAAGAATACTAAGGTGGGTGAACGCAAACGGAATACTTTGACTATTCATACGGAAGAGGAAGAGGCGAAGGACTTGCGTCCACCTCAAAAGAAGAGGAAGAGGCCAGCTGCCAAAAAAGCTGAGAATGAAGGTGAAGTTAAGAAAGAGGGAGAAGAAGGTGCTGAAGGCGAAGAGGCCGAAGGTGAGGAGGCTGAGAAGAAAGAAGGTGAAGAGGGCGCTGATGAGACCAAAGAGGGTGATGAATTGAATGAAACTCAAGAAGAGGAAGAAGTCGCTTTGCCAGTAGACCCAGAAGATTGCATTCTTGATTTTTGTGAGGGTGATGAGATCCCGACTGAAGTGGATAATCGTCTGCCCAAATACAATTGGACACGTTCAGTGGGTAATGGTCTTATCACCAAATTGGAGTGCTTTGAGTGCTCGTTGTGTGGTAAATTCTTTGATACAGAAAAAACGGTGGAGGTACACTCTCGTACTGTTACTCATCACCGCAACTTCTTGAAGTTCATCAACGAGAAGTCGAGCGATACTAAGATTGCTCAGAAACGCGCAGCTGCTGCTCAAGAAGAGAGCGAGCGCAAGAAGCGTAAGCTGGAAGAAGCTGAGGCAGCAGCAACTGCTGAAGTAAAGAATGAAAACGGCGAAGCCGCTGAGGGTGGTGAGGGTGAGTTGTATGACCCTTCGGAAGCCACTGGGGATGATGAAGATGTTGAAATGAATGAGAATGGCGAAGGCGCCGAAGGTGAGGGTGAAGGTGATGAAGCTGAAGAAGAGGGTGCTGGTGATGAAGAAATGGAGGCACAAGAAAATGAGGCTGAAGCTGAACCTGAACCAGAGCCAGAACCGGAGCCAGTTAAAGAACAACCAAAGCCCGAACCTGTTAAGACACCTGCTAAACCTGCTCCAGCAACACCTACACCATCCACGCCAGCAGCTGATAACTCACCAGCCAAAAAGGCAACACCAGCTCGTGCAGCCCCAAAAGCAACGCCGCGTGGTCGTGGACGTGGACGCTACAATCGTTACTAAGAAAATAGTTTGGGTGTAGACATGACATTATTTACATTCGTCAGCATTGAGACACTTTTAAACTTCATCAATAACAAAAATATAGATTAACGTATTACTAGAGCAAAATAAATAATTTCCACTATTTAAGTTTAGTTGTAATTCTTTCCAACAATTATACCAGAAAACGTATGTTTGCAACTTGACAAGATACACAATAAACTGAAACAACAATTCAATATACATACATACATACCTACAACACTTAAACATTAACAAATGTATTACTTTTAACTGCAATTTCCATAATCATTGCTATATTTAATTGAAAACTTGAATCAAAAATATTAGATGAAGCAAAAAGTTCTGAGCGTTTTCCACTAAATGGTTTTAGTGAGAGATATTTCTCGATGTGTACTAAGTTCAATTTTTTTGCGGTTCGATTAAGATACCTGAATTGTTTTGTTATTCTGGTTCACTCTCTTCATATGAAAGTGTGTGAAGTTTCATTTCAATCTGTCAATTATTTCTTTGTTTACAAACCATTCAATATCGACGTGTCACAGTAGTTTCCACAATGGAAGGTTTAAAAGCAAAGAAAATTTGTGAGCGAATATTGAAAGTGTATAAGAATTTTTTGGCCATAATTAGTACAGTAGAAGTGGTCGACAACGTGGTTGTACAAGCCTTGAAGTCTATCCAAATAAAGGGCGTCCAAAAACAGCAACAGCACCAGAAATCGTAGACAAAAATGTAGGATATCGCTTTTATCCCGCATTGCAGTGGCAGTTCCGCAGTAGCGTTACCGACATGTGCAATTACGAAAGTGCTACTTTGCAAATGGCCCATAAAACCAACTAAAGCAAAGAAAGAAGCGTTCAGAACTTTATATTTCATTTAATATGTTATTACGAATTATTTGCAAATTTTCTGTTTTGGAACCCAAGTTAGACGAAGAGCTACTTAAAAGAATTTCGTTGTCAAAATGGAAGAGTGTGACGTACATGCAAAACTTTTTGCAATCGCGTAAATTACAATAGTATTTAATATTGTCATGTGTGTGGTGATGTAAATCACAAGCAGAGAAGGTATTGAGCTCGGTGTGCACTGGATTTTGCTGTATTATTCATTATACAATGTGAAATCATATTTTAAGAGGTAAATAAAAGAACCTTTAGATGTACGAAATGCAAAAAACAGATATTTTTCACTGACTTGTTAAATATTGGAATAGGTAAGGTTAAAGATTAAATTTCCTGTACAAGGAGGTTTATTGCCAGGGCTTTCACGAGGATGTATGGCACCTGCCATGAGCGTGAAAATTTTAATCAGTTATAACTTCGATACCGTTAGTCTCGAGCTTTTGAAATTTGGAATGAAGACATTTAAGGTAAGTGATTATATTTGGTTCTGCCATAAGTTCTGTTACAAGTTAAGTACGTTGTAGATATGAAATTATAGTCTATTTTTTGATGAATTTAGTTTTATTGTTTTAATCATGTAAAAAAATTCTATTTTCATTCGAAATGGTCACCACAAACTTTAAAACGATTAGGCCATTCAACTGTTAGTGCACGCACGGTGTTCACGGATAATGACGTCGCTGCTCACACCAAAGATTGTTTAAGATTCTAAATTCCTGTCAAGTCTTCGACAGGCCATGTTCTCCAATTCTAATTACAAACTGTAGTCCAATGGAATCAGATCTGGACTTCCAGACGGCCTTGAGCGGAATCTTGATGAAAGATGTAAAACTCTCCATTGAAGAGAGTACTGCTCACCTGCTTCACTGCTGCTTACCTTTTCCTGGCATACTTTTGCCCCGGTCTTAACCCCTTTTTTTCGCAGAAATGAGATGTAATGCCTTTACAAGACACTCCCCACCAAACCATTAAGGAGGCGTGATAGTGGCCACGCTGTACCCTTGCGTTTTTAGAAGTTTTAACATAGGTCTAGTTGTTTTGCTAAAACCTTCTTCAACAGTGAAAAGTACTGTGAAATAAGCTGCTTGCATCTGTCGAGTCTAATTTTCTTCAAGCGCGTCATCAAAAGATGACCAGTTGAGGTTTTCATGTGGAGATTATCTCTAATTAGTCTTGACATGGATCTGGTCGATACATTCATTTCCCTGGACATGATTTTCAGCTTTCTAAGGGATTTCTGCCAAACGACCACTTCTCTTTCTATTTGCTATTGCAGACGTTTAGGTAAAACAACTGATCGTGCGGTAAACAAACATTCTCAAAATATTAAGTTTTTTTCAGCAGTTCGTAAATTTCACATGCACTTGTACCACACTTTCGTAATGCAATCACTGCAATGCGATTTTCCTTAGCTCTCCCCACTCCATTGCTATCCGGCGAAATTTGCCACGAAACTGAGTATATCATAATTTATGGTAGACAATGCATACGAACAAAAGCAAAAATAGCGGACATTTTTCTGCGAATTTGTTATCGCCGTATGCATTGTAAAATTTGTCACAGAATTATTGCGAGCAGCCGACATGGCATGGATAATACCAATTATCCGTTTCGGACACCGTTTTTTCTGGCCATGCTTTATTGAGAGCTTTTACCGAATCCTTGCTAGTTACAGCTGCATAAACCAATTTGCGCTTTATTAACTCCCAAACATGATCAAGAGGGTTTAGGTTTTAGCTGGCGTGGAGCATAGTAAAGCAACCATTCCTGTTACTGATAGTGCGGTGTGCTTAGGATCGTTTCCTGGTGGGAAATTCCAATGTGGTCCACGGCTCAAACTGTCCACACAAGGCTGTAAATATTGTTGCAAAATGCTTTTGTGTAGATGTTGATCCGTTATTCCATGAATAAAGACCAAATCTCCGACCCACCTGCTAGGTTTTCGTCAGGCTTTTGCACGCCCATTACTTCCAAATAAATTTAATTTATATTCACCAATGAAAAGTATAGTTTTCCAAATTTCAACGTTATTGTGTTTGAAATTATTTGCCTGCAATCTAAGCCGACTATTTTCTTAATATATAAGCTATAACTTGCTTTAGAGGAGCTCTTCTATGCCCATTCTCTTGCAATACTCTTTGCTCGGTTTTTAGACGAACTTGCTTATTGGAAGTACTTCCGATATTATTTGCTAGTTGTAGATCACTTACTCTTGGATTCTTATGAGCTTCCTTAAGTATTTGACTAACACTTCTAAGGGAAAGTTTTTTTGTCTAGGCATATTTTCCACAGAGACGAGATTTTTTATATTTGCGAACAATATTTTGTACACTGTTGGTGAAAGCTTCTCTCCTTTTAAATGTTCTATAATTAACATTTTAACACTCGATTCTATTTCTCTTCCTTTGCCCATATTGTCATGCATAACTGGCACTGATAATAAAAACGCAACTAATAACATATCTAGACTACAAAATAACAAATCTGAGCAAATCTACAGATATAACGGTACATAATTTCTGAATAAACATAAAGATTAGTTGTGCCGTAAATTTTGGCCGGCTGAATCTTTTTGTAAAATTTACGGTTATGATTGGGGGAGGAAACTATTTTTGTTGTTTTGTTCTCTATCATTCATGGAATTGAATAAAAGTGCATACTTATAATTGTGGTAAAATATGTACTTATCTTTCAACTCAAAATTTAAAGGGGGTATTTAAAATTGAATCTCTGACTGTATTACAGTATGTCTCACAATTATTGTCGTGCAGATTTATTTGATCTTTTATTTTATTGAAATGTGAAAAGAATTTTCAGATAGTCCAAATATAACATCTTGTTTGACTGTTGTTGTTTCTTAATCACTTTAAATAATAAGATATTTATTCATAAATGGCGGACCAATAAAAATAGTCGGTTTTGCGTCAGTTTCGTCGCGTAATTTTAATCAGCTATACATAATTTTGGAAGAATGAACCATATTACATTGAGATTTTGTTCATAGCTTGAGTACGCTTCCATTAGAACTTTTTTTTACCTTAGTACATTTCTTTTCGACAAAATGTGGAGTATGCATTTGAATATTGAAAATGGTAAACGTGATTGAATATTGTATTTAAAAACACAGTGATGTTGAGATTATCATTCTACTATGTGCGTACCACCTTAATCGAAAAGTTCCCGGAATATACTCCCCAAGCTATAAGGAACATAGGCAGTAGTCCACGCGGTTTGTGGCTACATATTGCTCCCGCCGTCAGGCGCACTTATGAACCGACATGAAATTTTAATGGCTGAGATCAAAGAAACAGAACTCCACGAGAGGAACTACCTGATTACCAGAGAGGGATACAACGTGCACCGTAAAGTTCGCGAACGAGATAATGGTGGGGCTTAGCGTTTATAGTCTACAATACTGTGCAATATCATCTTATCGATAAAGACATCGACCGAGCTCGAAATATTTAAAATCTATCTATCCAAATTATCGCAGGGGACTACTTGTCGCAGAGCAGATATAAGATTCGACATTAAGCACAGTGAACGACGACGCCCGCTTCGTTTCCACGACAGTCAGTTCTATGTTACCGAAATGACGCGGATTTATATCCGGCCAAGGATTGCCACTCCAGCAGCATTCACCGTATGTAAGTATGGGGAATGCTTATGCTGCTACAACAACAACGACGCCCGCTTCGTTCGTTTCCACGGCAGTCGGTTCTACGTTACCGAAATGACGCGGATTTATATCCGGCCAAGGATTGCCACTCCAGCAGCATTCCCCGTATGTAAGAATAGGGAATGTTTATGCTGCTACAACAACAACAACAACGACGCCCGCACCAGGATAGTGGGTAACTGAAGCAGCTCGCCTGACCTAACAATTGCTAGCGCTGGCCTGATAAATAATATAGCTTGCGTCGGACCATTTATGCATTATCATCTCTATTGAAAACCCGATTTTTTTTCCGCGAATTACCTCTCCTGCATTAACTTTGACAAACACCTTCGCCGCTACTTTCATCCCTACTGATGTGCACGTAGGCGAACGCGCATTCAGCAAGGCGCTCATCGCTGCTGCGGCACACTTCATTCCAGCTGGAAGGATCAAGGATATGCGCCCCAGTTTTACAGCCGAAGAAGCCGTTCTAGTAGTGCCAGGTCGATTCCGGGGATCCTCGAATAAAGGATCTCAATTTGGCGATTCGGCAACTGGCCATGCAATGTAAGTGGACCAAATTGGCGAGCACCTGAATACCTGCAACTTCACCTGTGGTGGGAGGTAGTCTGGACCATCATAAGGTACCATAAGTGACAATCACTTTCGACAGTTGTATTGTACTGTCTGACTCGACGAGATGCGCGAGCTTTTTTACCCTGCTTTGTATTATTGTTTTAAGATTTTTATTTTATCACTTTGAACGATGTTGATTATTCTGCTAATTGTTTTTGTTGTTATTGTTGTTGTAGCAGTAACTTTGCCCTGCCAATGTAGTGTACTCACCGTTCGTCTTCGCCTAGGTCATCTAACGGTAGGCCCAGGAAACTTGCTGTTTCTCAGGTTGGGTCCAGAGGGAGAGGGGTGTGAGATGAGTGCAGTTAGATGAGTTATTCTACTAGTATTCTAATATGTATAAACAAGTAATTTTGCTCACAATAGTTTGTTTATTTTCTTTGCTGACGCCACTTCTTCCAAATTCGCAAAGAATAAAGTTGCGGATGGCGTCACCTTTGTATTCCCTATATCCTGCTACGAAAATTATAAAGGGGGTCTTTTAAGAGCTTTAGAATTTAATTAAGAAAAAAAACCGAAATATTGTTGGAATGATTTTTTTATTATAATCAGGTAGATAATTTCATGGCATTTATTTGAATCTGAATATGATATCCCGCATATGTCCATCGCGGTTGCGAGTTACATGCCCCAACCAGTCGAACTTTTGACTACCTTTTTCAATAAATCTGGACGTATGGCGTCAATGGTGGCTTGAATATTGCAATAAATCAGTTGTATTAGTTAAGCGCGCTGTATAGCAAGCTGCGCCATCTTGTTGGCACCAAATGCAGTCGATGATTAGCTGAATAATCTTTGGAAACAAAAATTCAATGAGCATGGCTAGATAGCGCTCGCCATTCACCATAACGGCAGCTCCTTCCCTCATTTCGAAAGAAATATGGGCCGATAATGCCGTCTTCTATGAACTTCGCTAACAGACTTATCTTTTTCAAAGTAAATTTCCATAATTTGGAATCGTTGATCTGGCTATAAACGTTTCATGATGACTTGCCAAAACTTTCTGAACAGGAATGTTAACACAGTTTGCCCATTTAAGCTGTCAAACGATAGTTATAATATATCGATAGTTCTCATGTAGCTAAAAAATACCCGATATTAGCTGTCAAAATCGAAGGATTCGATAAGAAAATCACAAGCGGCAGATGGACTACCCTGTACTTGTTTAACTTCTTTAACTTTTAACAGTCTTCATTACTTTATATGTGATGTTGGAAATGCGGAAGACATCATCTTAACTTTGAACTTAGCACAAAGCACACCATCTTATCTCTGGGAAGATAAAAGAGTAACACGAAAACGACCAACATAGGTTTTTGTTCTCATAATCGAGGTAGGCTGTGTTCATATTTTGGAAACTCGTCTGTTTGAATTTTATGTTCACCATTTTTAATGTTTATTTAAGTGAGTTCATATAGGGTATATTCAATAATGCATTATAATGCGCAACATACCATTTCAGAGTGAGCAGTGCGTTCAAAAATGCAAATATGGCAGTACTGCAAATGCAACGCGTTCTTAAACGTCATTTTTGTATCAAAAGTCGTGCATTATTTGCAGAAAAAATTCTCACACTGCCAATAAATACGCTAGTACAATGTCTGATGAAAAGTGGGTATTTAATTATTTATTTTAGCTTTTAATACAAAAATTGATGAAAAATACGATATTTAAACTTTATTTTATTATACTTTTCTTGGTTTTAGTGATTACTTTAGTACATCGGAGATAAAATTACTGCTCAGAGTCCGACTGAGCATGGAGAACGAGTTTACATCGGGAAGGAGGAAAAAGAGCGTGCTCTGGGCTAAGGTCGTAGATGAAGTAAAAAAAGTTAATAAAGATTTAAAAATAGATAGAAACATCGCCCAGCGAAAATTTTCTAATTTACTCATCACATATAAGCGAATAAAAAAAAGATATTAAACTTTTGATATTAAACTTTTGACAAGATATGTCCTTCTTTTAAGCTTTACACGGTTTTTTTTTTCTTAAATTTAATAAAAGACTATCGGTTTTTTCCTCACATACATCGTCCATGACCAAACTTAGTAACAATTCCATTTTACTGCACAGCGCGTTTATAAATGCAACAAATCTATTTGCAATTTTTCAACAAATCTATCAGTTGCATGAATTGTCACATTGACAGTGCTGCCAGCGCTGCAAGTACTGCGTATTATAATGCGTTTCTGAACATAGCCATAATTGAGTAGCTACTGTAAAGCTAAATACACACCAGGCAACCGTTGCAGCAACACGGCCATGTTGAAGCAACCGTTGCCTCGTGTGTAGCTGTGTTGCCAATTGATTTTCGTGTTGCCTGAAATATCAAATAAATTTGATTTTTGGGATAGGTTGCTGCAACCGTTGCTTCGTGTGTATCATTGTTTACTGCTTTTACTCGTTCAGTTCGTTGAAAACAAGCAAAGAAGAAGGTTCGTGCGGAGTAAAATAAAGTGAAAAAGGAAAAAATGGCAATTGAAAATAATGAAAATTATGTTAATTTTATTAACGAATATAAAAATTTGAGAGAGCTGTGGGATATAAGTAGTGAAAAATATAAAAACAAAAATTTTAGAAAAAAAGCATACGAACAATAAAAAAATGAATACAATAAAATTGATAAAAATTTCAAGTCCGCAAAAGAGTTTCCTGTTGCAAGATACCGCAAAGTTATTGCCAGTCTAATTTCTGCTGATATTGCCTCTCTCATTATGGTATCTTGTTTCGTTATTTTGGCCTTTACGAAGTCCAACAATTTTCTAAACAGGACTTCGTCCATCCTCATGTAATTTTTATAGTCCGCTGGCTCATTTTCCTTCAGTTCTTTCAGCAGCCTCTCTTTCTCTTCTTTTGTTGCATCTCTTCTCCTCATTTTCGTACAAAAGTTCGTCAATTATAATAAGAGAAGTAATTTTACGTATTTCGTCGATCATTTAAAAAATTTAATTTTACGTATCTTCCGCTTGTACCTTTCCTGCACCACAGTTATACACAATACTGAGATTGAAGCAACGGTCGCAACGTGTTTCTTAAACAAAGGCAACCGTTGCTGCAACACGTTGCTTCAACGGTTGTCTCGTGTATATCTAGCTTAAAAGCTATGTAAAATGTATCCAATAAATGTAGCGATATTTTATCGGTCAGAATAAAAAAACGAACCTTTGTTGCACTTGCAAAGAAAAAAAAAAAACAAAAAAAAAGGAAGTTAAAAAATTCATTATTTCAAAAGTTTCTCAACGATTTTTATTTTTGAAATGAAAAAATTAACCAAAGTGGTTTGCATGTGAAATTTAAATTCTAAACTAGTAAACTTATTTCTATTGCGTATTGATAAAAGAAAAGTAAGTAAAAAAATACATTTGATCGAAAGATTTAAAATTTTCTATAATATGTATGTATATGTGAAAAATAAATAAAATTTTAAACTCATACCAATAACAATTGCTGCTAAAAATAGCTTTCAATTAAATTTTTTGGAAATTCGTAATCTTTTGACTCACGCCAGCTTATCAAATACATAATAAAAATAGTCATTTATTTTAAAATCATTTACAACTTACAAGCTAGCAAAGTTTGTGCAGAGCTACATACATACATACGTTCTACATTCAGTTATACAAAAAATTGTGTATGTATTGTATGTATTTAGATAAATTATGGCGAAGGCAAATGATTTTTTGTGACATGTTTTTCCTTGCTTATATACAACTTATGTTTTATGTACACATACATATACAAATTCTAAAATATCTTTAAGTACAGTTTTACAATACAATTTTTTTAGGTGCTTCTAACACTAAACCTATCGCTTCATAGAGGACAAACACAACATTTTTGCACTTCACATACTAAAATGCCCACCTTTTCCAATTTTCCCAAATTGCGTTTACTTAAGATTTTTTCCCCATTTTTCTATATTATTTTTAATCTCTCGTGTCTAACAGGCTAAAGTGCCATTTGAACAAAAAATCTGAATAGGTTTAGTGTTAAGATGCAAAGTATTTTCTTTTTTGGTTTTTCTCAATTACCATTCATGCCAATCATATTCGTATTTTTAAATTTCGATCTCTCGGTATGTTTTTCAGCTATTCGACAACTGCAACAAAATGAAAGTGAATTCAGTAGGCAACATTTGCATGTATTCTGTTTTTGCAATTTGGTGGTTTGAATGACCTAGTTTCAATCGTAGTGTAAATAAAGAAACAAAGCAACAACAAATACACATACAGCTTTGACCAAATTGCAAGAAAAAACAACAAATCAGCTGCTATACTAACTTCAACTCGTATAGATTTGCCTTGCTTCACACTCTTACGATACAAAAGTAATTTACATCCCTCAAAAATGAATAAAAAATATTCGTCAAATAATTATTTGTTTATCTACAATTATAAAATGCGTATACGCACTGGCGTCTGAGCGCCACGCAACGAATCTCAGTTCAGTCCACAATCCGTTGTGTTCTGCTCGACGGTGGTGCGTAGCCGACTCTGATCACTCTGCGAGCGTCGCAGTTCGCAGCGACAGCGCTTGATGCAGCCCAATATGTACGAGTGTTTAGTGCGACTTAATACGTAAATGTATGGATCTGAGGTGAAATGCAGCGCCATCAGCACATCAGCCAAGATAAAGAATGGGTGCGCCTTGGGTACACGATTCGGTAAAATGGCCATGGGGATGGCAATCTAGAGTTAAGTGAAAAAAAAAATACATACATATATAAATTAAAATTTAATTGGTTTATTGAGGTCAATGATTGCATAGGCAACTGTAGATATGTATGTACCATAGTCTCATCATGCTTACCATTTGTGGCATCCAACAGATCACGAACGAGATGCTAAGGAATGCCATCAACTTGGCGAATTTAATCTCATCAGGGGATGCGTCTGCTGTCATTGTGACACTATTGCTATGATGATACAACGACGAGCCGCTGTTCGATTCGCCCTCGATGCGGTGAATGCTGCCTTTCTCACGATTCACCAGATCGTAGTGCATGTGTCGTTTGGTGGTGCGAGTACGTCCAATGAAGCAAAGCACGCGCGTCACGAACAAATTACAAGCGACAATTACGACGCACAAAAGGGTGCCTGCAATGACAACATAACAGTGGGGGGTGAGTTCAGAAGTCAGCGTAAACAATTGCCAATTGAATGTTAAATATTCTTGATATGCTTTCAATTACGACTATATTCTTTGTAATTGAAAGTAAGTTCCCTAAAATTCAAGGATCTCGCTGTCTGCTAGAAATGACGACAAAAACATTTATAACTGCACAGGATTTGAAAATACTTTTATTAGGCTTAAAATGCAATATTTTCTTTGATGGAGTCATTCTAAAACCAAGTCAAGCTAAAACCAAAGTTAGTAAGACAGTTTTTTTTCTGTTGATGAAGGAATTTTCTATACACATAGTAATCCCTAATGTTAAACACTTTGGTTCCTGACTCTTTGTGATGCCGCGGGGACAATTAACCATTACAATTAACTTTATCTCCTAAAACAGATTTGTTCCTGATACTCATGGAAGAAAGGTCCCTAAGTTACTTAAAATATGTTGAATGCTAGATAGTAAAAGAGAAGATTCTAGCTTTTGCTCCTCCGAATTATAGGAACTTCTATAGAAGTCTTTTTAAGGAAAGTTTCGATTTTGAAGCGAATATCTTGCCACACTGAGAGTGAGTAGAGATTTTATGCGAGGGTCACTTATTGTCGGCAAAAGTTTCCGTGCCACTTGCGCAGAATCATATCGCACTGTATCAGCGATGAGACTTTTGGGATATGCATTATCAGGTCGTCATCAAAGATGGTACATTAGAATATACTTATGTTCCTAAAAAAATTTGAAAAAAAACACTGCTCTCAACAGTCCCATTGAGGTTGGACACATCTCTCTCAACAGAGGAGGCTTCTATTATCTCTATTGTGGCCGCCTGTATTGCGCCACAAAGGTTGCTGGCTATACTTCAGTACATTCAGCAGTCTCTTCCGTACATTCCAGATTATGGACTCAAATTTAACCATGCGGCCGCCGTAGCCGATCGGGTTGGTGCGTGACTACCATTCGCCATTCACAGAGAGAACGTCGGTTCGAATCTCGGTGAAACACCAAAATTAAAAAAAAACATTTTTCTAATAGCGGTCGCCCCTCGGCAGGCAATGGCAAACCTCCGAATGTATTTCTGCCATGAAAAAGCTCCTCATAAAAATATCCGCCATTCGGAGTCGGCTCAAAACTGTAGGTCCCCCCATTTGTAGGTCCCCCCACGCCACAAATAGGAGGAGGAGCTTGGCCAAACACCCAAAAAGGGAGTACGCGCCAATTATATGTATGTATATAAGATGAAGTTGAAGCGAAGTCTGGACCAAAAAAAAGAACAATCAGACTAGAATCGGAAGTGAAAAAATTCTCCTATGTATCGACTGGCTCTGCGCTTGTACACGATACGATTACATGAAGTGTTGAATATGATCTTTTACCATTTACTTTCACTTTTGACAAAACGATTTTGGGTGAAGTTCAAGCGGAAATCAAAGGTGACTTGGATTCTAGCACAGATTACATTAAAATGGCTTGGAGTAGGTATTTAAGTAGATAACGCTGCAACAAGCAACGGACACTGTAAGTCAGGACGGGGTCACCAAAATGAAGCGATTAAAGAGCGAAACGAATGAAGTTACGTTGAACTCCCTCAATTTCATCAGCGTGAGAGTTATAGAATAGATTCTAGATTAGGATTGTTCCAATTTTGAACGAACTAAATAAAGAGTGTGTGTGTTTCTAGTGTGTGCCCGTAAAGTTTTCACGGAGCGTTTTATATACGAGTGCTTACACCTTCTGTTGGGTATCTGGCCAATTTCCTTCTCCTATTTGCCTTGCTGATGGAGGGTCCCACAGTTTTAGCAGATTCCGAACGCAAATAGTTTTTATGAGGAGCTTTTTCATGGCAGAAATACAGTAGGAGGTTTGTCATTGCCTGCTGAAGAGCGACCGCTATTGGAAAAATCTGTTTCTATTATTTGATATTCATGCACGGGGACTCGAACCTACGCACTCCCGAGTAGAAGTCACGCAACAACCTATTGGGTTACATCGGCCGAGGTATTTGTATCAAAACGGTATACTTGGATAGTATTTCCGAACTACAAATTGTAACTATGACCTTAACATATAAATTTACATGGTTATATGAATACAATAAAAAAGTTGTAAAACTTACCAAAAAGCATAAACAATACCGAATAGGTTTTATTCCAAAAACCTTCTGCGTCACGATAACGCAAACATTTCGGATTTTCTGGATTACTCTCATCGATGTAGGCGCCGAAACCAGTGAAAGGCAAAAAGGTGATAACGACTGCGATGAGCACCAGAGAATTTATGGTTTTACGCACAAGCTCGTATGTGATATGCTGTAAAGGCGGTGGATGTGGCGGAAAATTGTGTTCAAGATTAGTCATAAAGAAAATTTGGCTATAAAAAGTATTGATTCTACATATAAATATACACAAATCCACATATACATACATAAATATACGAGGGATATACCCCGCGACAAAAAAATACCACATTAATATTTTTACCACATTTGACTTATTTTTTATTTTTACTGTTCATCATTTTATTATAAAAGTATAAATCATTGGCTAAAAAACCAGTTACGTTAAATTTTCAAATTCGATACAAAAATGAGAAACATTTTGCATCCCAATTGCAGTGTTTTTAACTAGAATTTCTAGAACGATGTTTGGTATGCAGTACTAGTACTAAGTCCCAACTCTCGTAAAAAAGATACATTGGGTGACTAGTTCCGAAAAGTCGAAACAACGTTGCAGCGAAACGAAATTGAGCGAGTAACTTTGGCTAACACGACACCGGGGTCTCGTCAGAAAAATTCTCCCCCCTCATTTCACACAAACTCACACGCCCATCCAATTAGCCCAAGGATGGTAGATTTATATGGTTTGCTCTTTAATTATGGTGAAAAAGAACATTCTGATTGCCGCGTCGGTTTAGAGGTTCGTCAGCCGAATACTGCACGATCATTTCATTTGTATTCATACACTCGTCCAATCAGCCGTTGTTCAGACGGGCAACGAAGCTCAAGATCGAAACATTGTTCATATTTACAGAGGCTGATAGTAAATATTCACTGCTCAACTTTACAACAGAATTTCGGGACTGCAAATTAAGAAATTTTCGAAAAAGCATATTTGCCATTTATTTATAGTCTACTCTATTTATTCCCAAATAAATTATATTTATGTAGTTATATGTACATTCAGCCTTTTTATGATGGTAAATAAAAACAAAAAAAACCATAGAATTCATATCCAAACGAAGAATCGTACAATATTGTATGTCTTTAAAATGTTACTCAAAATTCCCTTGATCATTGCTCAACGATCGTCGTGTGAATTACTCCTTATGGGAATGCACGAAATACTTAAAAATTCCATAAATACACTGTCATCCTCTCAAGATAAAAGAAGGAAAATGGGCTAATAACAATTCCCAGAAGCAGAACTGTATGCAAGCTATCTAGCTGATGTTTTTACACCTCATGAAGTAACATGCGAAAGCCTGTGTAAGCCGTGCTCCAAAAGTTTAAAGAAATTCTACGAGTTATAAGCGCCGAACTGAAAAGAAAAATTAAAATGCTAAAAAATAGAAAGTCCCTTGGCTTCGATTTAATCATTGCAGAAATACAGCTTCCTTCTGAAAGCATCCAAATTCTCACTAACTTAATTTCCAATTTTCTGGAAAGCTAACCTTCGTAGCTTCCAAAACCAGGCAAATCTGGAGGTTTCATCGTATAGACCCATATCATTCCTACTTGTGATCTCAAAGCTATTTGATAAGCTGTTGATTCAGCGGCACAAAAAAAAAAAATTCCAACACTTCAGTTTGGTTTTCAAAGTAAACATCCTCAATCGACCAGGCACACAAGGTCACGCATGAATTAGAAAAAGCACTCGAAAACGAAAAGATGTGCTGGCGTATTCCTCGATGTGGCAAAGGCATTTTTGTCAAAATGCTTGCTTGTTAAACTAAAATTAATACTTTCTAAACCACACTACGGAATTGTGGAGTCACACTTATCAGATAGCTACTTTCGAGTCAAACAACATGATGCTTATCCAAGTCTTCAACAAATAAAGGCATGAGCAACTCAAGGTAGAAGCACACTTAAAGTACCTAGGTATGACACCTGATTGTAAAACTCAAAAACATGCAATGGCTAATGGGTAGCAGATCAAATCTATGTATAGAAAACAAACTGTTAATCTGCAGGCATATACTAAGACCAGTCCGGAGTTATGGTGCGCAGCTATGGGGGTGCGCCGGTCAAAATACCTAAAACCAAATCCAACAGTTCCAAAATAAGGTTCTTAGGTGTATTGTCAAAGCACCATGGTACCGCAGAAGTTCCGACATTGAGCGCGACCTTAAAATATACTCCGTTCACACTAAAATTGCAAAGGTGACCCATAAAGAAAGACTAGCCACAGCAATGAAGGAGCACATAATTTAATTGAAACTGACGGATTAATACTAAGGCTCAAACACACTAAACCTAGCGTTCTCACACTTCCCAAAAAACGCTTTATATTATGTAGAGTGAAAAATGTATATTGTTGTCATATTTAAGTAATTTGTAAATATTTACGATAATGCAATAGGTTAGGTTTGGTTAGCCTGGTTGGCAACAATCCACGCATAGACCTTTTGGTTCCTAGCGATACCAGATGGAGACCGACCTCTATGAATACCTAAAGTATACCTCATGTAGGATGTCAGCGCTTGTGGCGAATCTAAGCAGCGCTTGGAGAACCGCTTTTGAGACGTCCTCCAGACCCTCAAACAATGGGGCTCCCAGGCATTTTAAACGCGTTTTTGATAATGCCGGACAAACGCACAGAAGCTGTTCTAAAGTTTCCTCAACATCTTCTGCGTTTCCTGCATTTGTCCGTGTTAGCAATCCCTATCTTGTACGCATGTGCAGCCAATAGATTATGACCTGTTAGCATATCTACGATAGTTCTGCAGCTCTTTCGCGAGAGCGTAAGTACGAATTGAGTCAGTTTTTTGTTTCGTTAGTTCTACACATGACTTTTGCGGTTTGCATGTGGTTAGATTAGTCCACCTAGCTTCCACTCGTCTTTTCATGTAGTCGTCCATTTCATTGTACATATATTATATTTAGCGGTTTTGGTATGTCGTTCTCTTGTTCAAAAGGTAGTCTAACAGCACTTTTTGCTATCTCATCTACTATTTCGTTCCCCATAACACCTTTGTGACCAGGCACCCAATAGATATGCAGCCTATTGTTTGCGCCTTGCCTTTCTATGGCCTCCCTGCTCGGTCGAACATTTTTTGAGCTTACCTATTTCTTTTATTGCTGCTTGTCTGTCCATGTACATATGTATTAATTGTTGAGTTCTTTCTTGTTCTAGTGTAGGCTAGCTCCGCGGCTTTCCCCACAGCAAAAACTTCCGCTTGGAAAATACTGCTGGGGTCTGGCAGCTTGATAGGCTGCCTTATCCCTACTTTTGAGCAGTAGGTGGCATGCTGAGAATCATTTCCAGCGCCGCCGTTTAATGCAATAAAAATTAAATAAAAAAATATGTCTGGTGAAATGTTGTATCATTCGGTTGTTAGAGTTTCCTTCACCTCGTTTGTGGTCCCTAAAACTTTATTTTTTAGTTTTTTGGACAATTTCTCTGAAAAATGCTCGATTTTATTGAGAGGAGGCAATTGAGCGGATGTTTGGAGTAATTTCGGACAGTTGTAGAGTCGCCACATCTGGGCAACCATGGAGATGTCCTTCGGGTTGTTGTTCTGATAGAAAGCAAAATTGTGCAATATACCAAACTGTTCGGCACTCTGCTTAACTTTAGCTTTAAAATTGTGCAAATACACAAACTTATGAATTTTGCCTTCTACAAAATGAATTGTTCCGACACCTGCGCTTAAAACACCATAGAACCAACCCCATGCTTCACAGGAGCCTTTATATTCTTCGACTCAAATTCAGTTTGGGCTTTCTCCACCTAGCACTTTCCATCAGACCCATATTTCCTTTCATCAGTGTATAACATCTTAAAACAATAGGATAAGTACCGAAGGTAGTAATATATGTAGTTATATTTACCGTTTTCCAGTAGTCTATATCCTTAGTTATATATTCAGTGCAAACTTCATGCGGAAGCTCTTGGTTAGCGCGCAATAATTCACCCATGGAAGTTATGCTGCCTCAACACATTTCGAACTGTTTCATCACAAACCATGTTCGATTCTCTATGAGGTTTTTTTTTCTCGGGACAACTAGCAAGTGCAGCACTCAGACATTAATTGAGTCCATTATACTAAACCTGGATTCCTTTTTAATTTTCTTTAAATCTACCCGATCTCCGAAGAAATCTAAGTAGATCTTGTGGTGTCAAGGAGCCAAGATGGCCGCTTCTTAACACATCAGTGCCAAAGACCTCAAACCTGATTCGAGCGAAGTCTGCCCCACACAGGAAGTGGTCCGCCGTCTCATCCTCCTCTTCACAAGCTGGGCAGAGTACACTGTCTGAGATGCCCAACCTTTCCATGTGCTTTGCCCACAGAAAGTGGCCCGTCATCAGTCCAACCAGCCGTCTGCACTCCCCACTGCTTAATGACAAAAGGGTTTGCGACAGTCGATCGGACATGACAGGTAACATCAGTTTTGTCCATCTGCAGCCTCTCTCAGCCTGCCAAGCTTGCTTGTGGGTGGTAGTTACTCATTTGCTAACCGTGGCCGTGATGGCCTAAAGAATTTATTAAGTTTTACGGCTGTGTGGTTTTTTAACTTATTTTAAAATCATGCGTTCTTCGCGATTACTAAGTTTTTTCCCTTCACCTAGGCGGTTCTTATTTGCAATCGAAGAGTAGCTTTTGCATATTCTAATTATGTATATCTCCAAAAGTTTTTCCCGCTTCTTGTAATGTAACAATTAGCCGGCGTTCCTCTTTACTGGTATGTTTTCCTTACGGAGCCATTATGCAAGAACTATGTTTATCACTTCAAAACTTGTAGCAAAATAAAACTTTTAACGTTTTTTATGAATTTTGATGTGGATAGGGACTGCGCGCTTGAAATATAACGGAATCCTGTCACCTTTTATTTATTTTGCTTATTTTTATTCTCAGTATAAAAATATCAGAGGTAAATAATATACATTTTTGTATGTGATCAAATAAAGTACAACCTAAATAAATGAAAACCATGTTTTTTCCAAATAAAATTAATTTATCGTTTCGAAAATCTGTTTTAAAATTGAACGCTGGGCATGACAATTAGGCTTTTGAGTCACTGTATGTAAAATTCATATGAACAGGCACTAATGGATTTTCCCACAGCGTGCTTTTGAGCACCGTCCGGTAGGGCAGGTACCCACGTAAAGCACACCGCAAGCTATGTGTGTTTGTAAAACTATATGCTTGCACGTGTGCGTTCATATGTATATTATGTATATATATTTTTATTTATGAGCATGCTAAACTACATACGCATGTTCATTTATATGTAAGTACATGCGAGTACTGGTAGAAGTGCGTACCAACCTTGTGATAGATGAAGGGTCGTGCTAAAGCCATCCAACGTTCAATGGCCATGACTGCCGCAATGCAACCGGAACTAAGTCCGAAGAAGCGACACAACACTTTCAGCGTACAATCCCAACGCACATAAGCCTTGAACATATCATCGGGCACGTAAACTTTGAGCAAAAGCGTCGATAGCATGCCGAGTAGACCGATAAGATTATTCGAAGCCAAGCAACTAAAAGAGAAGAAAAACATACATACCATACATTAAAATCATCCTTATATTTATTTAATGAAAAGCGACTGTTATGGCATTTATGTATGCGTGTGTTTTGACTTAAGAGCATATGTATGTACACAGCATAAGACCATGCAAAAAATCTAAATTAGAAAGTAAAGTAAGAGTTCACAGAGTTCTCAATTTCGACCGCGACAGCAGTATATGACATTTTGACACGTGCGGTTTACTTACACAAACTCGTGGCGGTCAATTTTAGCGTCGCGTTCGGATGCTCGCAAGCGCTTTCCGATGTGTTTTCTTCATGCCCAGTTTCAGATTACTATTTATGGAAATAATGGAATTTACAAATGGATCCACACCGCAAAATAGAGTTGGTGGGGGTTTTTATTTATAGAAAAGGTCCATCAGGGACCTATTTGCAAGAAATGACAAATGCAACACCTTTCGTTTTTTTTTTCTGAAAATTAGAAGCACCAAAATTGTTTCTTCTTCTCCCTTTTATCTGTTTATAAGCCACTGTGGATGTGGATGTTGGAAAGCGACAGTGGCAAAATTGGAAAACTGTCGACAATTGTCTGACAAAAGTATCGTGACAAAGAGTGAGAAAACTAAATAGCTCCGTTCGAAGAATATTGTAAATTTGTTTATTTATATATCTATAATATTAAAAAACTTTCTACGGTTTGCAGTGAGTTGCTCTGCTTTAGAACATTTTTCCATGAAGCCGCGCGAAAATATTTACCATTTTTCTCTTGGTCCAATAAACCTTTGCTTTTGTCCCTGTTAGATTTCATTTATCCTTTTTAGTTAACGCAAAATGAAATTCATGGATTTAATCGAAAATTTTATAACACGACAACGACAATTTTGGTATTTTTTCAATGGAATTTGTCATGGAATCTAAAGACGTTAGCCACATTAACAAGCCACTCCTAAACTGTAACATATACACGAGCAGCTTGCTTTTCACTTGGTATGGGTGACATGTGGCATCGGACGGCAAGATGCCAGGTAATAAGGTAGCATATGAATATAACTTAGCCGGAAAGAGCTCTTTCGTTCCACTTTCATCGGCCTCTAAATAAATAAGTATGCCCTTTCCAGCTGTGCAAGACGTCTTCTAAGATTCTGAAGGAGCAGACGTTAATTCATGTCCTCTGACTTTTTTGAGAATCTGCGTGAGTATTAATGATCAACCTAACCTTATCTAAAGCAGGATGAAGTAATACATTTCATAATATCCTCTACACCTTTCACTCATTCTGTGAAAACCGCAACTCGTTTAGAGCTACTACGTGAGATTATTAGAGAAATCGGTTTAAATAGCAATTAGTTTCCTTGGGAAGACAGTTCAAAATATTATCGCCTCGGATAATTGCGGTTGACGTTGAACGCTGACCTTAGTTCAACAAAACGCACAATTAATGGTTGACTGACATTTAGCAGTCCTTACGACTCGTATTCCAATATATGCACTGATTTTACAGCCAATTATTTAATAGGTACTTCAAAGGGACAAAATTGGGCGCAGTCCTTTCCGTAAGTCCAAGAAATAATGCGCGAGCCAGTAACTTCCACTGCATGCTGTACTTGAATTACGGTAAAATATCTGTGCACTAAAACCTCGATTTAAACCCACCAATTGACTTTGTCCGCTTCCTAAGCCTTTAATGAAAGAGATGCTGACGGGTAAAACATTGCAGGGTATTGATTATTTTATTGCCCCTTCGCAAAATAAATATTCACATCGTCTTATGTGCGCGTTTTCCAACAAATGTAAGGCCTTATAGTTTTGTGACCTTGTTGTCGTTTATCATATAAATGCACTTGGCGATTTGCCTTTCCCTGTCGGGGGGCGCTCGCTTACATTTTTTAAATAATCTCGCTGGCAGCTTCAAACCAGGCCCAACATTGGCAATAATGTACTAACTCACTCGGATACGGCAACCGCTTTTAAGTAAATTATGACAAATATTTCTCTTTTATATTTAGCGGGATTGATGAAGGTAATTAAAAAATAAAAATTCGACTTACTGGAAATTATAGATGTTCGACCGGTGAGGTAAACAACCCGGGTAAAACACATAAACAAACAAATAATATTATTTTTCATAACCTTTCCAGATGATTCAGAGGTCTGTTAATAACCTACTTTCGGTTGGGATAAAAAAAATATATGGTAAAGGTTGGCTGAAAAGTATTAAAAGTGACGCGTATTAACTAGCAGAGGAATCAAAATTTATGCGACATTTCATCATCATCTATCATGTGAACACAACGCATTTTATTTCAACCTGTCAATTCATTCCTTATATCTACATATATGTATATAATTGGCGCGTACACCCTTTTTTTGGGTGTTTGACCAAGCTCCTCCTCCTATTTGTGGTGTGCGTCTTGATGTTGTTCCACAAATGGAGGATACTTTTATGATGAACTTTTTCATGGCAGAAATACACTCGGAGGTTTGCCATTGCCTGCCGAGGGCGACCGCTATTAGAAAAATGTTTTTATTAATTTTGCTTTCTCTCTGTGAATTCCGAATGGTAATCACGCATCAACCCATTCGGCTACGGCGGCCGCCATTCCTTGCTCGTTAGCTATTTGAGGTTGGCGAAACCGAGTGATAAATAGAAGAAGAAGATAGAGTTTTAGAAGCGATAAGAATGAACCAAGTAGTAGACATTTTCACGTTAATCGATTCTATGTTACCGAAACGACTCGTATTAGCATCCGACCAAGAACTATCAGTCCAGCAGCATTCACCAAAAGCTGGGGAGTGTTTTCTGCAGTTATAAAAAAAAAAATCATGTAGTGGGCGCCCAAAAAGTTCAATAGCACTATGAATGAATGAGTAAATGTATGATATTGTTTGGGAAGATTCAAGGGGACTAAAAGTGTGAAATCGCCAAATCACAGGCATCTCAGATGAACGAACGAAGATGAAGAACGACATATTTTACATAAATAATGGCATACAGAAAAGCTGCTCAGGAAGTAAATGCCGCATTCGTTAACGATTCATCAAAATGCTGTAGAAAATTATTACAGAGATGGTATGAAATGTTTGGGAAAACTGGATTCGCTTATTATTCTTTCTTACTTCTCAACTAACCCTTAAATAAGAAATTAAGAGGAAAAAATGTTTGCCAATTCTGGATTTAAGGAAAAATGTGATTTGCAATAACGCCACATTTATAAGGCAAAATTTTTTAAGTCGTTCTATTTCTAAATTAAATTTCCATAGAATGCGCCAATTTTGCAGTGAATTTAAATCGAAAAGACTCACTGTGCCGATTCATACAAAAATAATTGTACACCTTGCGTGTAGTTTTACGGCCTTTGGTAAACTTTTCATTATGGCTTTGCTCTCGTGCTCACATAAACATACATACATATGCATATGTATGTGTAAATATGCTGAAAACACATAAATGTAGCCTGTGGTACAAGTATGGTTGATGTTTGGTTGATTTGTATACGGTAAAGTATGTGCATTTGTACATGCGTGTGTAAATGTCTATATTTTTACTAGGCATTTTTATCACTGCGAATATAACGATGCGTTATATGTTTATAGATAGTCGTATCAAAACACGCTGTTAGGAAACAGTATTTATACATATCTCCCGAGGATTTAACCTACCATATAGGTATTTATGTATGTTGGCAAGCGTTGTGCCTGTACCGCTAGTAAAAAAATAAAAATAAAAAATAAACTTTTATGTTTCTTTTGATTATCATACTTGGCCAAGATCTCAAGCTGGCAATTTTTACAGCACCGAAATTAAATTGAACGCCATAAATAAACCCAATGGTATCCCTCCTCCAAAGGCTCCATAACTTTCAAAAATCGTGTTAGATGAAAAAATCCAAATATCTTCCCAAAAAACCGTGCAAAAGAAGTAATAATGAGATCCATATAACACACATAAGTATTTATAAAGCAAATAAATTCATTTTTATTACCAAAACAAATTAATTTTAGTGTCTGCTGACAGTGCAATCCATAAGTACAAACAAATAAAAGCTCAAACTAAAAATGGGGAAAAAATCAATTTTGTAACTATTTATCGCTACTTGGGAACCAGCGCGCAGTTTTAATACGGACTGGACCAAAAATGCTATGATCCGTAAATACCATGCATATGTCAGATACGTCAAGCCCATCTGCCGGGTTTTATTCAAATAATTTTTGCAAATGGCGTCCGTACGTCAGTCATATTTGACACTACTAAACTCGATAGCTGCAGTACGAGTATACAAACAGACAAGCAATGTAAAGGTCAAATAAAGATTTCCATCACTCAAAACTAGTTTTTTTATTCAGTAAGAAAATTATTCAATAATTAATGGTGATTAATCGTGCGCCACCTTGTACAATACTTGTTATCCAGCTAGACGAGACCTAAGGATTACGTTGAAATATTAACGCACAATTGGACTTGGTTACTTCTAAAATGTATTTGTTGCTTTTGAACAAAAAATTTTTGCTTAATAAGACAAGAACGAAAATTTCGCGAAAAAAGCGACGATAAGTTAAATCTGCTTTCGATATACATAACTTCATAGCGATACTTGTTACGACTACACTAGAAAATAAAACCGTGTTCAACTCTCAATCTTCATTTTTCCATTCTTGGACCAGAAATATAAATATCAACCATCGTATAATAGTTCTCTCGAATGCTGTTAGTGTCCAAAGGGTATCATCCATACTTATAAACGGCATCATAAGAAATTTATGGTATTGTTTTCGTTAGTCGAGAGGCACCGCTGCCCAAAAGATCACTTGTTGATAAGATTTATTCTTCGCCTGTTCTTAGGGTTGACACTTGTGCTGTTTATATTTGTTACTAAGTAGCTAATGTCCTTAACAACCATCAGTGACCTGTACTTAAATACTTGGCTCTTTATATGTTCCAAAAGATGAGGCGTTTACTGTGCGTCTTATTAATAACACCCAGTCCGGTTCCACATTTATCTGCTATTATTAGCCGAGTAGTAAAGTCCTCTTTCGACGAACAAAACTAACACTCTACAAGGCTCTCATCATGCCTGTCCTAACGTATAGTATAGCGCAGACGATGACAACATTCGATGAAGCGATGCTTGGAGTGTTTGAGAGAAAGATTCTGCGGAAGATTTTTGGACCTTTGCACGTTGCCAACGGCGACTATCGCAGACGATGGAACGATGAGCTGTATGAGCTTTACGACGACATTGATATAGCGCAACGAATAAAAGCGGTTATCGCGCCAATTAAGAAGAAGAGATTTGCCGAATGATGACTTTGAAGTCGTCATTCATAGCTGGCTTACTATAATGCTCTAATAAATTTACGTACCAGCCACCAATTCACATGACCTAAGCACCTAGCTGGCAGACCCATGCCGTAGTTTGATGTCAAAAGTTTGTCCCAATACCTGGACGTTTGGTATTGATGTATGAAAAAAAGAGGTTGTCTGCAAAGTCGGTTTACTGGCAATAGTTTAACGAGACAACGTCATAAGAAAATACTCATGGAATGGTTGCATTTTTCAAAAGAAAATTTTAATTTTATTTGTTTGATAGATATTTTGTATGGATATAGAGAAGGAGGTAGATGGAATCGCCATGGAATTGATCAAGTTACATTTATACCAACGTGAAAAAGATATGTTCAATTTCGATTTCGAGACGTTAATAAGTCAACAACACTAAGACACATTACACTCGAAACACCCCCTTTCATTTCCTACTTTTCCTATCATCGTCCTAATCTCAACAGAGAAATGGTTCATTACCATGCACACAGGAAGAAGGCATATGCAAATACAAATATGTGAATTTATATACATACATACCTATACATACATATATATGCTCACTCAAGTAGGAGAGAGCCAGATGTCGAACGTTGTCGAATGCGGTGGCCGATTGTGCTCTTTGTTGTTCGTTTCGCATGCAGTTCAAGCAAGGTAATGGCGAATGAGTAAAATAACGACGATTGAGCAAGATAACGACACATTTTTTCGTGCGTGCAGCCGGCTAAATCGAATTATACCTAAGACGTTATCACGTCAAAAAATATCGCGAATAGTTTGCTTGTAATATTTATAATTTAGCAGAATTGGAAAATTATGGACCGATAGTGCTTCTGGAATGCAAATTTCTCCAAACATGGTATTTTTCGATATGCATTAGTAGCTGATTTCGGATTATTGTTGCTCCAAATGTGACAATTTTGCTAATTCAGAAAGTCACTAAACCAGAAGGGAGTATGCCTTTAAGTACACGAAATACAAGGTCTGTTATTTTGAATAGAAAAATAATTTAATTTTGTTGTAAACTCGGTAGAATGGTTTCCGACATGCATTAAATGAAGTAAATAGAAAGTTTATAATGATGTGTCTTTATACAGTAACTCAATTCTTGAGTGGTTTAAACGGTTTTATGAAGCTCGAAAAGTTTTTGAAGACAATAATCGTGCCGACAACGGTGGTCTGAGATCTGCTGTGAACGTAAAAAAATGTTCACTTTGCGTGGAAAGTGGGCCCAAAGATAATGCTTTGTTCTATTTCGGTGCTGTGAAGCGTTACTGTCACGGATTCGTTGATACGCCATCATTCAACTTAATAACGGACTTTTTTACCAAAAATGGCAATCTATCTATCAAATGCGCTCCATTTGCCACCGATTTAAGTCCTTCACAGATTTCTTTCCGTTTGGAAAATAACATTTGGTCGCGAAAAGCAAGTGTTATGCAGACATTCAAAGCGTTCCGGGCTGACAATTGACATGCTGAACAAGATTTCTAAAAATGAGTTGTATGAGTCATTTGATATGCGAAAATTTTTATATAGAATCCGAATGGAAATATTTTGAATAAAATACATCCTTTGCCAAAATTGTTTCTATATATTTATATATATATATATATATATTTAATATATTTTTATGAGGACCTTTTTCATGGTAGAAGTTCACTTGGAAGTTTGCCATTGTCTGCCGAGGAGTGACCACTGTTAGAAAAAATATTTTCTATCATTTGGTGTTTCATGCACGGAGATTCGAACTTGTGCACTTCTGTATGATAGTCAAGCACCATTCCATTCGGCTACGACGGCCGCCTTCCCTTCTAGATTTCTTAACTTTGCACCAGTTTGGAAACTTTTGCGACAGGCCTTGTATATTTCTATAATGTGTACGAGTATACGCTGCTCGGGGGTAAGTCTCTCCAAAGTAATTTGCCATTCTGGAGAGAAATATAAAATGCTTAATAAACTTTGCCAAAAATGAACGTTCATAAAGTTTCCGAAAACACTTAATTAATGAACTTTTACGCCGCACACTACATACTTATTTGTGGTGTATTGTAAATGTAAATTTTATGCTAGTTGTGCTCTTCTTGTATGCTTAAGTGTTGCATGTACATAAAGCTTAGATATATATACACTTATGTATGTAGTACTGCGTAAGCTGTATGGTTTATATAAATATTTGCAGCATTTTTGTATGCGTGCGTAAAAGAAACAGTTTTTTAGTTAATAGTTTAGGCAGCTAAAGTTGTAACAGTGGCCTCGATAGGCAACGGCAATTGCCGATTACACTAATGCCATCAAAAACTTCTTATAATCTTCTTATAAGCTTCTTATAAGGCGCTCCGTTTGTAGTGATAGCATAACATCAAAATGCACATGAAAATTTGAAGGAGTAGAAGTACTGATGCCGACAACACATTGAGACCATTTTGCTGGAATGCCTAGCGAAGTTCAACCTCTATGGGCAGTATACTCGTATTTGTAACATTTCATAAGTTGGGTTAGGTTAGCTTAGCTGATCAACAACGACATCAGCAACATACGAGTATACTACAAAATTGATCCCTACTGTTGCCAAGATATTGTAAAGAGACAGACATAGATATATAGATACTAACCATTATGCAATGTTTAAGGGTTCCCAGTGGTCTAGTGCTCGAAAACTTAGGGTATTTTGAAAAATTTTTTTTACAATAATAAAAAATGAAAAACGATATTTAAATTTTTTAGAAGTTAAATACTTCTTTTACATACAAAAATGACATTTTTTTTATTTTAATGATTTTAAAAGTGGCGCTGAAGTTGACCCTCCCGAAAAATTGGACCTGGACGGTGTTGTCCATTTTGGCGCTGCTATTTATCTGAAACGCAAAACCCAAAAAGTTATTAATCAGTATGTTTGTAGCTATGTCCCGTACTAGAAAAAAAAGAAAAAACTAAAATTGACAAAATTGCGCGGTTTTGAATTTAACGCTCTAAAAATCGTTTTTGTTTTCAGTTTCTTAATAAAAAAAATACGAAATAATTCAAATAATACTATGACTCTAGCACAGGCGACAGCGGTTTTGAATTTAACGCTCTAAAAATCTTTTTTTTTTTTTCAGTTTCTTAATAAAAAAAATACGAAATAATTGAAATAATAATATGACTCTAGTACAGGCGACAGCCATTGATGTTGTGAACAACATATTCAAATTTCAGATGACTCGGTTGAATAGTTTTTTTTTTTTTTGACAAAAAAGTAGTTTTGATAAAATTGAGTTTAAAGTTTTGAGAGTGGATAACGCGACCATTGATGCCGCCGCGTGACGAATCTGACTACCTGCTAAAACGGCTGTAAAATCGAAAATACTGGGAATATGCTTCCAAAAATTTGACAGTATTTTCTTAAAAGCCTATACTTTCGAAATATAAAAAATCGGTTTTTTGAGATTTTGTTCTAGACCACCGGGACCCTTTAATGAACTTTAGTGAACTGCTGATCCCCTGGAATGAAGAGCCAAATGAGCAAAGTGACTGGAAAGTAACAATGAACCCTTAGATTCCTCCTTGCACGCTATGTATGTTCCACTCTACGTCAGTCGCAATGCAAGACTTATGTGAATATCACATCTGAGAGCTTGCATGTCTTCCGCGCTTTAGATGGGTACAAGATAGTTGATAATTTTTGCATTGTAGGTATGTGCGTTTTTGATATCGTTACTTTATCTAGCGTAGCTCTAAGGTAGCTGATCGACTGGTAGATGTGCGACGCCCGGCTATTCATAGCTTCAAATTCCTTTATGTCTCGGCAAAATCAATACACACATTTTTCTCTTCGGCTCGGCTAACAGTCTCACATCTCTCAGAAAATTTTCTTTCGTGACAAGACTGCTCTGCTTGAACGTTATCAATAAGTAGGACAATAAAGGAATAAGCGTTACCAAAGAACAGCTGTTGGGTACTGATAAAAGAAGTGTGGCAGTCGGACAGGTAAAAAGTTACAAAATCAATCAATTTTGATTTCAATGTTGATTTTATAGTAGGTTTAGAAGATGTAGAATTTTCAAAATTTAGGGTCGTTCATACTTAATTAATTTGCTCTTCTTAATTTCCAATTATTCCTTTCCTATTTTTTATGAATCTTTATTTTGCCGCAATGTTAACGAAGTGAGTGATGAGTTTATAATAAAACCAGAGCCTGTGCGCTTTCTTGAATTCAGGTCGTTTCCATACAGTTTTGCGTTTTGTTTTTGTTGTTCGCCATTTCGGGGAATAAAATAATATTTCTTCTTACCTTTGTATTAGCTCCATTTGGAAAAATTCAAATGATTTGGTCAAACAAATTTTTAAAGTTGGACGAGGAGGATACAAGATTAATTTGGCCGTTTCGTCATAATAGATTTGACAAATAGAGGCAAATGAAATGCAAATAAAATGTGTAAAGTAAGGTTAGTTGAATACAATCAGTATTCCATTTCCCTTGTTGTCAGCCAGGGCCGTAGAGAGCATACCCGGGCCCCGGGGGAAAATTGCAAATGCGGGCCCTTTCCAATGATGTCTAATTCATATAAATACGTATAATCTCGAGTCCGGGCCCCTCTGAAAACTCCGGACCCGCAGCACATCACTTTTTTAAACAATTTTACATCAAACTAATTTTAAATTCTTGATTAGCATTGTAATATTTTGAATTAGGTTGAATCAATCATAAATCAAATTGCTTAATTTAACATTGTTATAACTTTAAGTTAAAAATGTGTTTTTGAATCAACATTGCACATTTTAATTCAAGCTGTTTCGTGTTAAAAACAAATTTATTTTATTCAAAATTGAGGATTGTGTGATTAATCACGATCGTGCTCAAATCTACTTTGCCTTTTTACCCTAAGTGCATCTTATTTAATATCTACATTAGTGATATTGTGAGCATTATTACTTATACAAGGTGGCACAAAATTAATCATCCGTCAAGTTTTTTTGTGAACATTTTATATTTATAGTATCTATATGTATAATGGACGCGTTCACCCGTTTTGGGTGTTTGACCGAGCTCTACCTCCTATTTGTGGTGTGCGTCTTGATGTTGGTTCACAAATGGAGGGACATACAGTTTCAAGCCGACTCCGAACGGCAGATATTTTTATGAGGAACTTTTTCATGACAGAAATACATTCGGAGGTTTGCCATTCCCTGCCGAGAGCAACCGCTATTAGAAAAATATTTTTCCTAATTTGGTGTTTCCGAGATTCGAACTTACGTTCTCTCTGTGAATTCCGAATGGTAGTCACTCACCAACCCATTCGGCTACGGCGGCCATTTTTTACTAAATAAAAAAAATGCTTTTGAGTGAAGGGAATCTTTATTTTGATCTTTTCGCACCCCTTTGCTTGTCTGTGTGTATACTGCAGCTGTGTGTCAAATTGATTGACGTTATTAATTTTACTTATGTCACCTTGTACCTAGTAGTATCAAAGCCTTTGCTAATGATACCCTAATTATAATAAGTGGCGAAAATATAAACGGAATTGCTACTAAACTGTAGCATGACTTGAACGGAATATGCGCATATAAGTGGATGTGTCTGAACAGCCCGAAGATTAATGTCAACAAAACCAAATTTATGGCTATTTGCTTAAAAAATTATGATATTTCTGATTTACTTCTAACGCCTGGGAATACAAATCGACGATTACAATTTAATGGGCGTATTGGCTGTACTGTGAGCAAAATAGCAAATAAAGTAAGCTCTATGCCACTCAGCTCTACGTTAATTAAAAAGAAAGTACAAAATAATAGTTTATGAGACAATAACACAGGCATACAAAATAATCAACGATTTTTTTATCCAAGAACCAGATCATCCATTTGCTATATAGTAGGGTTTATGGAAAGGTTTTCTAAAGCTTACAGGATGAACTAGAACATGATAACGGACAGATTTCTAACTAAGCTACGAAAGGTACAGAGATGGGGTCTGTGGTTCGAGGAAAAGATACTCAGAAGCGCTGGGTAAAAATACACGTATGCTTCAAGCGGAATGATTCCTGGGCCCATAGTAATAACAAGCAGGTAATTTGAATCATTATATGTACTTATGGTTATAAATTTGAATTCGAGGAAAATCAATTAATGATATCACAAAAATCGATTTTGTGCTGGCCACTTGTTAAACTTTACTTAAGTGTGGTCAAGAGTGCATTTAAGTTAAACGAAGCCGGGCGCTGGAGCTTATGTTCATGCTAGTCTTTTATTGCGACAAACTCAGTTCGCCTCAGGGAGAACTGATTACATCATCCCAACGGTGACATTCAATAGGAATTTTGCCACTCTCTTTCCATCTCGGGAGATCTAGACAGCATGCAAAGTTAGCAGAACATTATGGCCCACCTATAATCACAAAAAAAATGCCTAAACTGATAAATATGAACCGAAAGGATGCCTGTATACTCAGGACAGAGATAAATGGCTTCTGGTCTATCGGGGAACAAGCAGCTAAAATGGGCATCCCTCGCAACACATACTGCAGCAGTTGCAAGCAACGGGAGAAAAAGAAAACCATTTTCCATTTCCTGTCTTATGGAAGGAGAGAATGCCAACCTTGACAAACAACTGTCTGGTCAACAACCTAATGAGGTTCTTAAATCACAAACACTGGATATAGTCATGCTGTAAAGAATCATCAAACAATCACGCTGTAAATAAAAATTAAATATATCCCTATCTAGTGACGTTTTTTATTCTGTTCCAGTTCAATTCACTAAATATTATTTCCTTTTCTAGCTGTTTTCTCCCAGTGTACGCTGGACGTATCCTTCTGCGTGATCCTTTTGGGTTCCATTCCTTGTGCAAGTTTTCTAAGCGTATGACCTATCCAATTCCATTTTCTTTTCAGAATATTTGTTTTGATAAGCGTATGGTTAGTCAATTCCCACAGTTTCCCATAGTTTCTGGCCACCTTATCTTCAGTATACGCCTAACGCAACTATTTGTAAAAGATTGCATGCGTATAGTAAAACGAATATGACGTTGGAGTTAAATATTCTTAATTTAGTGTCTCTTGAATCGAAAAATCCAGAGGTCGAAAAATGCATCCTAGATAGCAAAAGCTTTAAATTGCCTCTACATGTGTTGAGGTTAGTAGGAATGGACGGGTACTGTTTTTACTTATGCGCATAACCTTGACTTTAGAGACATTGATGTTCAGTCCCACTTTGGATGCCAGTGTCGATATTGCTTGGAGTTTTCATGCCATGTCGTCGTAGTTGGGTGCAAGGATGCAAATATTGTTGGCGTAATCGAGGCCGTTTAAGGAGTAACACCACTGTAGAAATTTCAAAAAATTCATTTTTTTTTTATAAGCTTAAAAAAATCTTTGAACCTTTTAAAATACAGAACAAAAAGTTTTATACGTTACCGAAGTCTATTTCATAAATATTTTAAGCTTTTAACCAAGCGTTAGTGACTGCTACCTAACGACTTCTCCAAATTTCCAAACTTTAAACGCGTTTTTCTCAAAACACGTTTTCTGAAATTGGCACGCAGCATAACTCAAACAATTTTAAATATTTTTAATCAGGTTTTTCACTACGTCTGTATAATAACCTTCTTAAGAGAACAGCGTAGGGGATTTTCGATAGATTAATTTAAACGATTGTTATAATTATTTAAGTGCCGTTTTTTTAGTCCAAAATAGAGTTTTTTCCTTCAAATGCTTGCTAATTCCACAAAAATAAATATTTTTTAAATCCCCTACGTGTTTCTCTAGCTATTCTTATCTAGATTAAGAAAAAAAATGTTTCTTTGTTCCAGATTAAAATTTGCACCCTCTGTGCTGCGTGCCGCGGAGCTCCTTTAAGAGAAACCACAATACGAAAATGTCTCCAATGCCGCCATTTTGTAAAATTTTTCGATCAAACTTTGTACTTTTGTATTTTAGTATATAAGTAATAACTTCCCAAATCAGAGTGATTGTTTCCCCTTTCCTTCTATACAAAAAAAAAATCTTTAAAAATCGTGTTTATTTTACGCGTGTACAGTGGTGTTACCCCTTAAGACCCCATGTGATGCCTCTCTGATTAGCTAGAGCCTAACCTAATATAAAGAAACGTCTGGCGCGCTTTGTTAAACTCGGCCAAAATCGCGCCATTTAAGAAGAAGAACCTAAGATGACGTCTAGGACAATTAGTGTGAAGTGGTGTAAAACTGTATGACCATTACATTATGATTCGCTTTCTTTTTTCTTTTCTTTCTTTTTCTATTTATTGCGGTCTCATATTTGCAATGTTAATAATACATTTAGTTGGGCCCTTAAGACATTCGAGTGCCTTTTAACGGACAGTTTTAGATGCATTAAATTTTACTGTAAAAATCTAGACTCAATAGAGCTCTAATAAATAAATAAATAAATTGTTGCCGTTCACTGGCTTATAATGATAATAAATACCATTGCACTGGGAGCACTTAACGCCTTCGCAAATTTTCTGTTATCTACATATAACATGAGCGCGAACAGCAGTTTTGCTAATTAGCAGCTACAAGTGAGTTAACTGTACACGCATTAATATCCTACACATAAGCACATACATCCGCGTATGTATATGTTGGTACATATGTACACATATGTAAGTACATCTGATGAGAAATGTTACACAGTCCAAGAAAATTCCATATCTATTTTTTCCATAGAGTTACTACAATTTGTTTTGGTTTGCGGGTTGCTAGTTTACACATTTTTTGAATAAACGAGCTTTGGTCTTAAAAAGAAATCAATAGGAATGTCTGTCAAAAAAGAAGCGTGACTGCCATAACTTGAAAACTATTTGACCAATTCAATTCTAACAAATTGCATTATATGGACTTATTATAATACATCTTATCTGAAATATGTTCAATAAAATGTACGGTTATCACTATTGGATATAACAGCTTCACGTCTTCGGTTTATACTTTTTGTTAATTTCTGTGCATGATGTGGAGATAATCGGCTCCAAATTAGCCGAATTTGCCTTGATAACAGTTTTCCGTCCATATTTGTTTTTTCCTTTGAGTTTTTGCTTAAATATTGCCCAAACGTTTTCAATGAAGTTGGCATCAGGCGTCTGTGAATCTCAACATTTCAATCTCAATTTTCTGTTTCCACTCTATACACATTCGGCTTCGATGGTTAGCACCGTTGTAAAATCCAAGATGGCTAGTTCTTCGGAACATCTTCGCAGCCGTATGTAGTGATGATATTTGTAAATTTTACTTATCAAAACTGCATTGCAATAGGCGGTAAGCACAAATAAACGGCTAAATCCTTTTCGGAGAAGCTGCCCAAGCATTTACCTTAACCAGGACCGACCTATGCAACTATTCGCCAAAAGGAAGATTCATCCGTGAATATTACGTTTGCCCAATTCCGATCCGAATTTTTGTTAGTCCACGCGTGTCATTTTTCAATGTGTTCCGGAATTTGAGGCCTTCTGATCTTTTTTGGAGATGTATATTTTTTTTGCCTACGTTTTTAACTTCGGCCTACCGTGGACCCATTTATTTTTGAACGCCTTCAACTACCGAAAATATTTTGCTGCAGATACACGTGATATTTGTGGGCCTTTATGATGTAAACATAGGAACACTGCTTCAAATCGTTTTTCATACGCTGAACTCATTTTGCAAAATCAACGAACGATTTCTAAGTTTTTCATAAAATTTGATGAGCAGCTATTTAATTTCATTTATAACGAAACTCTAAGTTTGAATATTGCTGGTCACGCTTCCACTTTTATCTACAAATCTATTTTATTCCCAGACTTGTTAAGATAGCTAAATTTGTATTTGACTCTAAAAGCTGGCCAAAAGCCGAAGTTACGAAATTCATGATACAGTTTATCTGAGTAGTTTTTAAACCACTTGTCGCGTGAGATGAAACTTGTATGTTGTGATAAATATAGTAGTCGAATTTTGCTTTTTGATTTATAAAATCATCTCATGGGCTTATTACAGGAAGCTATGTATTATATTTAATAAATGTTATCTAAAAACATATTATGTATACATACATATTATATATGTATATGGATATAAACGCTCCGGCTCTGAAAGTATACGTTGAGGTACCAGCTAGTAGTAGCAAAGGAAGAGGAAAGCTCGCTCTGCGTCAAAGTTCAGGTGGAGGAGGACTTGATTTCACTTGGTGTATCCAACAAAATCACTGGCGCGCTTTTTTAAATTCGGCAAAAAGAAGAAGAAGGTCAGAATTTATGAATTTTTTACTGCTCCACAGGTTTTTTTTTGTAATTTTAATAACCTGACCACTATAATATAGGCGTAAGATTCAACAGAATTAAAACCCCTAAACTACCTTGGTGCGCAAAAAATCTAAAAAAACAGCAAAAATAAATAGCAAAATGTAAAGCGACCAAACTGCATTTTTACTTCGACCAAAATCAATTCATTTAGAAAGAAATTTGATGAACTTAATAAGTTACTTTATTAAAAATACCTTTATAGTTAAAAAGGGATAACCCCAAGAGCATTCTGGAGTTAAATTAAATCCAAAAACCCAAAGTCTAACATTCCATTTTCAGTTTTTATGCTGGTAAATGAGCGAGTTGTTCTAAAAAAGCAGTTAATATTTCTAGGGTTTTTTTCTTACATTTTTTTGTCTTACTCAGGTGGCACTTCAACCATTTCACCAGATGGTAAACAAACTTTGTACCCAGTTGCCCACTTGCATTCGGGTCGCTTTTATTGTCTGCAGAGGATGTTAGTAAAGGTATCGGTTTTAAGTAGTAGATATCAATTCTAAGTAGTAGGTGTCGATTCTTAGTAGAGGTATCGATCTAAATTAATGATTTCGCTGGTCTTTCGTTTATACTTTTTAAAAAATGCATTTCGCTAATTCAAACTATAAAGATCAGGGGATCTTTAGCGTGCTCTTACCATCTTATAAATTTATTTATTGATGACTAGAAGAAGCTTTATACAAGTTTAATCCCGATTTGTAAAAGTAGTGAAAGAAATGAAGCAACTTATTGAAGACCGAAAACGAAATTGACTAAAGTTGCGTAATTTTTTAATATATTTTTAAAGAGAATTTCTCATTCCCTCTAAGTGGTTCAATCTATCTGAATCTGAATGGTTTTATTGGGCCTGACACTGTATCCAAACTTGCAATTTTATTATTGGGTAGTGTACGTTGTTTTGGTTCCCTCAATTAAAGTTTGAACTTCATATATGCATTAATACCTCTTTCAGGTTCCCTTATGTGAACAAGGTTGTAATCGAGATAGAACTGCAGATTGAGTAACTTTTCATCGACAGATAAGAACTTTAATTAGTTTCACACTCTCCGGGATCATTATACGGGTCAGCAACATTTAGAAAGCTTTTAAGACGTTGTCGTTCTGCGGACATGCTTTGATATTTACCGCAATTAGACGACTACGGTTATCAGTTGCTATTACAAAATTTTACGTAAGCTCAAATACTTATGTACGTAGATATGTACGACTATACATGAATATGATGTTATATAGTGATTAACTGGTCATTTACTGTATAAAAATGGAAAATCGATAGTTTGGCAATGGGTTGAGTCATTTTTACTATAACTGTATGACTATTATTAAAAGGCGTCTTAGAGTGAAAGTCCCTTTTCATTGACTTCTCTAGATTCTTCGATCTCTATTTCTATTTCTATCTCTATCTCTATTTATCTTCATTTAGAAGTGGCCATCAAACTACCGCAAATGATATCAAAAATTTAAGTATGCTTAACTATTTATTCTAAGCCTCAACTTGCAACGAGTTCGTATGTACAAAACGCAGAGGGATACCACAATGAAGCAGTTTGTAACAGTAGTAAATGTTGGGCGCATGTCGCTGAAATATGAGCTATCTTCAATTAGTAAGGGAGATATATAAAATACTACCGATTTGAATGAAATTTGCTTTATAGATTTCAAAAACGTAAATCTAACAGATGGCGAAGCTTAGCAAACTGCGCGGGCGTCACCCAACCAAAATGTTAATGTAATTGTTAAACATGATCTGATTTTGATGAAATTTACTGTCAACTTTTATTTTTACTGAGAAAAACATTATTTAGAAAATTTTTTGAAACATTTTTTTCAGCGAAGTTGTTAATATTACTCGAATTTCACAAAATTTGGCCTTAAGGCACCAACTACTTCTCATAATTTTCCTTACAAAAAGTGCCCAAAGTTTTTTTTTTAATATACCTATGCTTCAGATTTTCTAGATCGTGGCTCTTAAAAATTTATCATTGAGGTGTGAGAATTAATTTTTGAAAAGTCGAAAACAATTTATGTCTGAAAATTTTGATACGATATAATTGAGGAAAATGTTAAAACTTACAAAATAATTATATCCTGATTTTGAGAAATTTATTTTATCAATTTGCAATATCTAGATTCGTCATAGCTGAAAAAAATTAATTATCGAAAAAGCTTGTTTGTTGCAAAGTTCGTCTTAGTATATTAATTCACCAATAAATGCGTTATAAACGATATTATTTGTAACAAAAATAGAATTAATGCTAATTTTAAATACAAATATTTAAGCGTAGATTTGTATATACAAGTGCAAATCTGATAGAAGTGTGAAACAATTAATTCCAACTCATTGGTCATTGTTTGTAATGCAATTCATTAAGTGCTTGTGCGATTTTACTTCATTATGCAATATACATACATACATATGCATGTAATCAGCTACGTAAATGTGCTAGGTTTTTATCAAGTATGTTTTATTCATTATCACAGGAATGTGTGCAACGACACAGTCAAATAAATATAAAATACCACATCAAGTTGTGTAATTTACGGTTACTTGAGTCATATTACTATATTCGTTGAAGTGTAATTCTGAAAATCCACAAACAATTTATAAACAATTGATGTGATGAGTGAGTTTACTTTTACTATACCTATATACAGGGTGAGCGATATGAAGTGTTATGAACTTCACACTGCCTGTATCTGTAAAACAGCTCATGACATCAACGTCAAAATTGTTCTAATGACAGTTCAATATATTGTTTATAAGCCATCAAAAGCATTTGCGTCTCAGTTTTGTTGAACTTTTTTTTCTGTGATGGAATTCAAACGTAATATATTTGGCTGGAAAATCACAACCAGCCATTGTTCGTGAGCTCAGTCACCTTAAAGTGAATAAAATGTTTGTGTATCGCACTATAAAATGTTACAATGATACTGGTAGCATTGCAAAACGCTATGGATGTGGACCAAAAAAAAACCGCAACAACGCCAGAAATGGTTCGGAAAGTGAAGGCTTGACTTGAACGAAATCCACGTCGAAGTGAAAGAAAAATGGCCAAAGAACTGAAAATATCGCAACACAGCATTCGACGCATATTGAAAAATGAGCGCAAGGTCAAGACTTACAAGTTCGAAAAAGCACACGATCTTTCACCCCAGCAAAAAAAGTTCCGTGCGAAAGAGCAAAGGAGTTGTTGCGTTTGCACGTGGCGAATTTCCTAACATTGTATTTTCCCAATTGAGCAGTTCATAAACACTCAAAACGATCGTGTTTACTTGACTGAACGCTCATACGAGAATTTGAGATTACTTATGGCCACTCGAAGCAATTTCCCATCGCAAGTAATGGTTGGGGCCGCAGTGACCGCTGATGGACGCTCTCCATCTCCATCGCTTTTATCGAGCCTGGTGTCAAAGTGAATGCGACTTATTATCGGGAAAATGTTTTACAAGCTGCTTTAGAGCCGTGGACACGCAAACATTTCGGTCGTAGACCATGGACGTTCCAACAGGACTCGGCACCGTCTCATAAAGCTCGTGCGAACCAAGAATGGTTAAAAAATGGCACAATGGCTTTCGAATACGCCAGACTCAAATCCGATGGACTATTCCATCTGGTCCATTTTGGAGAACAAGGTGAGGACTAAAAAATATGCCAGTATGGATGCGCTGAAAAAAGCGATTATACGAGAATGGGCCAAAATACATCAAGATCACATTCGTGCAGCATGCAACTCGTTTTTTGACCGTTTGAAGGCTATTGTCAAGGTGGTCATGTCGAGCTAAAGTGAATATATGTTAAAATTGTCATGATTCAATTATACAAGGTTAAGTAAAGTTTGACAACTGATTTCGGATGCTACTTAATCCATTGATGCAATTTGGAAGAAAGGGAAAAAAGGGCATAAGTTGATCCCCTTTCTGAAAATGTAGTAAACAATTGAAAAAAGTCGTTGTAAGCCATAGAATAATTTTATGTTATTTTATAAGTGGTACTTAATTATTTATATTTTTAACTTAACTATTCCCATGGATTTGTGTCATATAATATATATATATATTTTGACCATGCATCGGATTGGAATCTATAGGTGCCATTTGTAAACCTACACTGAAGTAATAAATATAATAAAACAACTTGAGAATAGTGGAAACTCTTAACGAGGAAAAACCACTCTTATTTCGTCACGTCCGCTAATCATACATTTGATTTTTTAACGAGATTACCTGCAAAGTTACAAGTATAAAATCTGTGTTAAAAAAAAGATAAATTCATATATACGCAGAAACACAAGTAGACGCCCAAAGCATTGCATACTTTACTTACAATTATCTTATCGAATGCTCATTAATCTGAACAATTTTTGTAAAAATGATATCCCACCGTAAAGCTCCCTGCCGTTGAACTGGTTAAACGCTGATTCCAAAGGCGCTCCTCTTATCCTCTATCAACTATGGCGTAGAAATATATGGCCAACATGCTAAAAATAACATCAAGCTCCTAGCGTCTCCTTACCATACTGCTGTCCGACGATCTTTACGTGCATTTCCTACTTCGCCAATAAAAAACATCTTGGCAGAATCAGGTCTACCATCACTAATCGACAATGTGGAGGACAATATAAGGAAGCTTTATCCTAAGCTTGCTCTCACTTCTAATGCTTTGCTACAAAAATGCTTTCACTCGGCAGACGTGCGTGCACGGGCTCCTAAGATAGCTTCATCAATTTCCAAATGCGCCTCTTTTGCAAAAGACAATGGACTGCCCTTAAGACTATTATCGACGAGACTTAAGTTACATGCAAAAATCTACTACGACATCGGTAGCGTATTGCGCACATTTTTTAGAAATTTCATCTCGCTTTAAAAGCACTAGTTGGCAGCTAATCTTCACCGATGGTTCCAAAGCGAATTACACTTCCTTTGCTGTCGTGAAAGAGAATGGAGAGCCTATATCGTATTGACTACTACTTCCGTTTTGTTTAATTTTCACCGCAGAAGCAACAGCAGTTCTCTACGCCATGCAGTATTCGTCAAAATCGAAGGGGAAATACATTATATGCGCAGACAGTATGTCCTGTTTTCAGGCCATAAAGAACTATAATAATTCCAACCACATTATTGGAACCATAAGAAAAATCCTGATTTCTCACCCTCTAATATCAAAATCATGTGGGTACCAGGGCATTCATGCATCAACGGCAATACAATCGCTGATAATACTGCCAAGGATATGAGCATTACTCCTACGATCACATCAAACCTTTTATGTAAAAATTATGTTTATCGACTTATAGAGAAGCATAGGTAAACCAAACTAGTAGCTGACTGGTTTCACTGTAGCCATCACTACTCCAGGATTAATCCTAATCGTACTAAATCAACTTATCTATCATCCCTCCCATCTAAACATACTACGCCATACACTTGTATACGCATTGGTCACAGTGTAATCACCAATGCATATCTACTGCAAGGGAGGCAACCAAGCCAATGTCCATTTTGTAATACTCCAGTCAGTATCCTGCACTTGTTAGCCTTTTGCCCTGGACTAGATAGACAAAGACAGCAGAATTTTGACGGTCATGATGCACTATCGCTATTAATTAACCCTTCCGATTCCAACATTTCGAAAATCTATAAATTTCTGAAGGACTCTGATCTTCTACGACGTATATAAACCAGGAATTCTGCAACAGCCAGCTGAAAGCCTCCGTTGCTAGCGCTGCGTTATCTTTTTGTTTATTTAGCAATTGTATTGTTATTTAAGCTTTTAAAAATAAAAAAATAAATAAAATAAATAATTTTCACAGAACTTTCAATAGAATTGAAAGATGCGAAAGTCTAAGCAAAATGGAATAGGCAAAACAGTATTGCCTGCTAACTTTTTCAGCAAAAATTTTAATTTCTACGCTTTTGAGTACTTTTTCTTTAGAATTTGCTCTGAAATAAAAAGTAGCTTTTCCAAGAGGACAACACGGATTTATTAAGTAGCTTCAAGATGGCTAACACAGGGTGAAAATTGGCTACTTACATCACCTTTAATTATTGCTTCATGTAAAATTGTAATCATTTTTGAACAATTTTGTCTTTGAAATCAATAAAAAGTAATTTCACACAAAAAGTTATGGTGTTTTGAAATATCGTTCACCCTGTATTATAGTATTATGAAAATTTTTAAAATTTATAAGAACATAAATGTTAATTTACTTTAACTAATACTTGATACCATATCACGATAATCTTCACTGTTTCGTGCTGTTGCCCGACTGTTCGAAGTCCAATAAAATCTCTTATCTTCCTGGTTAATTACATACGAGTATTGCTAAATGTACTCTTCTTGAAGACTTGTGTATTTTAAAAGCAACCTTACCTAGTAAGTACTTCCGCGACATGTATAATATTTGAAATGCATTTGTCTGGGATTGTCAAAAAGTTTATCTTTTGCACGCACTGATCCAAAAAAAAACTGCTATACGATGTTCTGATTTAAGTGGTATGTCAGGATGCATTCCATGTCATACTGGTTTGGATACACCGCAGCAAACCCGTGACCGAGTTGTGGCTCATAAGGAGACGAATTATTTTTTCTACAAATTTTAGTCTTCCACCATATTTACTTAAAATTTCTAGCGTTAGTAATCCAGTGTCTTGCTAAATGAGTCGACTGACATGAGAGAATTAGAAGGGCGCTTGGTTGGTTGGTTGATTGAAATAGTGATTTATCCAGAATCAAACTAGCGTTTCCGCACCATTTTGCTGCCACATCTTCGTTACCAACTTGTTTACCGGCTATTTACCGCATGAATATATCCAGTCTGTGCGGGTTAAGAACCTAATTAAGTTGTTGACGTCAGAGCCAGACAGTTGTTCGAGACTTTTAAACAATGATTTGCCCAGGGTTGACATTCTCTCCTTTCATAGGGCAGGGCATTCATAGAGGAAATGGAAAATCATTTCTTTTTTCTCCGTTTGTTTACAACTGTGACAGTGTGTGTTGCAAGGGATGCTCATTTTGGCTGCTTGTTCTTCGATTTACCAAAAGCCATTTATGACTGCCGTTAGTCTCCAGGTGTCTCCTCGTTTCATGTTTGTCAATGTTGACGTTTGTTTGTGGTTCTAGGTAGGCCATAACATTCTGCTAATTTTGCATGTCGTCTTTTCTCTCCATCTATACTCCGTGATTCGGAGGCATTTTGAGGAATTTGTATTCTCAATTGCACCCATTGGTGTGAATACCGATTCTGCAAGAACGTTGTATACGGCAGAACCCTCTCTAGCCAGTTCATCTGCTTTTTTGTTACTTTCAATGTTCCGATGTTTTGGGACCCAGATTAAGATAATTTTATAGTTTACACTCAAGGTGGTAAGACCATTTCTGCTTTGTCCCACCTGTTTAGAGGTTGTTGTAGTTGCAAAGAGAGAAAACTGCTATTAATAACTTCCAAGTTTCTCCAATTAGAAAGCTGCTTACTGAGCAAACCTTTTATTACTCAATCATGATGCTGATTTACTTCCAGGTGAGACTGTTCTGAGGCAGACGTTTCAGGACACCCAGAAACTTCTAAACATTTTAATTGTATTATTTATGTATTATATACATGACTATTTATTATATATGCATATTAGTATATTATTTTAATATTAATTTTTACAATACGCAAACACCCACACCTCGCTTAACGGCCAAACGGAAAACTTGGCCGGCAGCGAAAAGCCGTTTAGTAAATCAATTATATTCATACAAATGCAAACAAATTAAATAAGAACCTTTCCAATTAAATAAATATATATATATACATATAATGTTAAGTGTATCAGGCAATTTATTTTTTAGAGGAATGCTTACTTAAAAAACAATAGCATAACAAGCAAGAACCCATTTCACGGTTGAAACATAACCAAAAAGAAAAAAATGCTTGGGAGCTGTTTTAATCAGATGAAATGCTATTGTCGTCAATTTCCGCTGTTGTTAATTGATTGGAGCTAAAATATTCGTCCAGCTTTGTTTGCTTTGCCCTTCTTTCTACCTTATTGTTGTGTTCTTCGTCGGGTCATTATGAAGAAGGATGCTTATCTAACGTTTTTATTGTTAGCTGCCTGGATAAAGAAGGCTCTGGGTCGTCACACAGTGTTCATTCGCTTACTGAGCGCATCAGCTGCTCGTTTGAAAGAGGGGAGTATACTTATTGCCCGTATAATGAAACAATTTAGGACGCAAATCTAAAAAGTGTCGTAATTAAGAAAGGCCGTTATACCGAAATGGCATATAAAGAACAGTCGCATAACGAAGCATGTGTGTATTAATATAATATTTCACTCAATTGAAGTGCTGAACATTGAATATAAAATATTCTACTAATTTCTACCACAAAAGTGTTGTAAACTCAATGTAGTCTTTCTGCTATGAGAGGGAGACCTGCCCCCGTTTCCTAAAAAAACGAAATCACGGACTTCGTGTCCTACATCCCTAGTTAGAATCACTAATATGTAGTCTATAATGAAAATTATCGAAAGTCCAACCTTCAAAATATGATTAAACTCAACTAGGTCCATCGAATCTTCTACTGTGTGTCGCCCGTACTTGGCGATTTCCATGATTTCTTCAACACTTTCAATGATTCTTCTGGTAAGGCGTTATCATCTTTGACGTCCATATTGCCACAACCGAATAGTTGTAAGTACTTACGTTACGTTCGATATTGTATTGGATCTAAAGAAATGCAAATTTTGGCAGAATGCTCCGACTTTTCATCATGGTCGTACTGGTACTGCAGAATGTATCGAAAATTTCACGAGACACAGAACTGGGCCACATAGCGGTTTCTTTTTAAAAATTAAAAAACGAAAACAATTTGTTCGGGGGGTATATAATTGGAGTATTCAAAAGAACAAACATCTCCATTATAAATGGAACACGATTTCATTCATTGGTCTCCCTCTGCTTGCTTCGCAGTAGCAGCCTGCCTATTAGCCCAGTTTTCCCAGATCCTGTTCTAGGAGATTGTTCGAATATCATCGGTCCTTATCTCATCGCACTCCACAAAAAGTCAACGGCGTCAAATCGCAACTTTGAGATTGTCAATTGATAATCGCAAACCCTCGGTTGCAATATGGCGCACTATACTCGTGAAATAAAAAATCGGCTATAACATATAATATTTTCAATATCATCCACAAAAAATTGTTTATCATGCCCCTGTAGCGTATATCATTGACCGAATTGGCGTTTCCAGTAGAATTTTCAAAGAACTAGGAACCAATGGTGCGAGCGCTCTGAAATCCGCACAAAACTGGAACTCTCTGAGGATGCAATCGCTTCTCGATCAACAGATTTGACAGTTTTGTTTGTAACATAGTCCCCGATATGGAAAGGCGCTTTGTCAGAAAGGATGATTTTTCGCTAGAAATGATTTACTTGCAGTTCCGGAAAGTGATTTATCATTTTGTAAATTACTTCTTAATATTATATGATATGGTACGGATTAGATTTCTAGAGGGAAAGAGTTGCTATTGTGAAAATAACATATATATGATTAAAACAACACTATTTCGTTGCTTACTAAGGAAAGCAGCCTTAATCAATCAGTTATAGCTACCAAACTACAATAGTTTTCATAATTCTTAATTTCTCATTTTCACTGTTTCTGAAATTGCCATAATTTACAGCATTAATTCCCTAGGAACTTAAATGCAATTGCCATCAAAGACTCAGAACCTGTTTCATAATAATAATGCAATAATCACTTGCAATGCCATTGATGTGATCCTTTTATCGTTGGCATTATAAGCTTTGCAATTGTAAATTACGGAGTGAATTGTACGTCTATTACTTAATTCAATCAAATAAAATTCAATTCATATATATTTAGCTCTGTATGTGTACGTGAAGGAGAAACGAGAGCGACATTGGTTTTGATAAATATAATTCGCATCAGGGCACATCAACAACAAAATACACGCCACTGACAAACTTGACATTTCGAGTTTGAAATTCTATACAATTCAATCAGCAACAAAATACACTTCACTTTTTGTTTTTTACCCTACTGCTGCTAGCCTTATTGTTGTGCCTTGGTTGACACATTTGCACTTTAATGCACACGTAAGCAAGCTACTTACTTGTACATTACGAGGGTGGATTTGCTTAGCTGATTATATGTAGTTAAAATAAATTTCTCGAAGCTTTCGGAGAGCTAAATACTGTTGTAATGAAAGTATGGATTAATTTAGAAAGCCATTCATTAATCTTTTATTACTAACATTCACTCTTAATTAAACTCTAGTCGGATAAAAAGTCGAAGAAAACGGAAGAAACATAAGACCATTTAGTTGTGGGACACTTGATTCAAGCATTTTACATACACTTGTATATCACATCATATAGAAAAGTAAAGGGTTACCAGGACTTAAAATGTATAAAACAAAATTTTCCTAAAATCTCTATAAGTACTGAGTACGATACGAGTATAACAGCCAATCTCTGAGCCGTCCTATAAGTGGAATTGCAACAAAGTGTAGGCTAGAATCCTAACAACCGCGCTGTTTTGCTTTTTCCTTTACTTAAAAAAAATACGTCTAAAATGTCTTGATACTCAAAAAAAGGCGTTAAAGCTAAGTTTAAGCGAAAGAAATGGATAAAGAAGCAAAGCGAATGGCTCTGGCGATGAACGAGGACAAAAAAAAGTACCTCCTGTCACTGTCCACAGTTATAATTTTGAGGTTGTAACAGACTTCGTTTATCCAGAAACCAGCATTAATACCGATAACAATGTCAGCCCTAAAATCCAACGGAGAATCTCTCTTACCAGCAAGTGCTACTTTGGACTAAGCAGGTAATTAAGTAGTAAAGTCCTCTCTCGGTGAACAAAACTAACACTCTATAAGGGTCTCATCATGACAATATTCGATGAGGCGTTCCTTGGAGTGTTTGAGAAAAAGATTAAGTAATATTTTGCGGAAAATTGTTGGACCTTTGCACGTTGCTCACTGCAATTACTGTAGGAGATGGAACAGCGAGTTGGACAAGCTGTACGACGCACTAGACATAGCGCAGCGAATAAAGATCCAGCGACTTCGTTGGCTTGGTCATGCCGTCCGAACGGATACAAACGGATATTCGATGAGGTACCAGCTGGTGGTAGCAAAGGAAGAGGAAAGTATCTGCATTGAAGAGATCAGGTGGGGAGGTGGTGTTTCTAACTGGCGCCGGTTAGCAGAGAAAGAAGAAGTAGGCTAGAATCTGTGCAAAAACAGTTTTTATTTTTTGCTCTAAGAAAATGTCGATGAAATTCTTTAGTTACACGTAAATTTTTCCTCAGCAATCTTCTTAACTTTGCTAGTCGTAAAAAGAGATTAAGAGATTTAATAATGATTTAACTGCACACAGGGTAGATTTACAGCCCATTTCTTTCGCTTAAACTTAGCTTTAACGCCTTTTTTTGAGTATCAAGACATTTTAGACGTATTTTTTTTAAGTAAAGTAAATCTAATTAAATGAAACATTCCGATGTTTGTCCCCAAACTTTACTAGATTTAATGGAAAACATTATTGTGAGTTTTACGCCTTCCATTTCTTGTCTGTTTGTATACTATAGACGTTTGCAAAAGTTATAATGGTGAGACACGAGTCCTCAATTAAATATGAGGTAATAAATCACTGCCTATACTTAGAAAACGATATCTGAAAAAATTTTCTGAAATTTAGGTGAACGCGATTTTTATCATACCATGCTGCAAGGTTATTGAGATCTGATTGAAGTTTACACGAGTGGGAAAGTCTTCTAACAGATTTAAAACCTTTCCACATAAAAGAAATTTCGAAAATTGAAAACACTCAGGTATATAAAGGGTCCGCCATATAACTTTACGGAATTAAAAATGCTATAAAAAAGAAACTACTCAATATTTTTCCAAACTGTTTTTTTTTTATTTTGAAGTACAATCCTTTCGATTAATGATGGAACACAACTTCATTCATATGGCTGCCTCGGCTAGCCATGCACCATCCCATACGATCGGTCCAATTTTTCAACACATTTTCGATTGTATGCGGCTGTAATTCAGCTTTGTTAATTGTTGCTGGTTTGTTGGCATAACACTGGTCTTTGACGGCACCCCAAAGATAATAATCCAACGGCGTCAAATCGCAGCTCCGAGGCGGCCAAACGATATCAGAATTTCGGCTGATAATGCGATCTTCGAAGACAGTGCGCAAAAGATTGATCGTAGCGCCATCTTGTTGGAACCAAATGCCACCAATATCCTCCTCTTCAATTTCTCGGAACAAAAATTCGTTCAACATGGCCCGGTAATGCTCTCCATTGATGGTTACGGCCACTTCTCGCTCATTTTCGAAGAAAAATGGAGCAATGATGCCTCTCGACCAAAATCCGCACCAAACAGTGACTCGTTGTGAATGCATCGGCTTTTCTTCGAGTGCGTGCGGGTTTTCTGAGCCCCAAATGCGGTAATTTTGCTTGTTAACATACCCGCCGAGATGGAAATGAGTAACGTACATACGCTTCATTCGGTGCTTTTTTTCTTCTCATTGCCGTACGTAATTTTCGTACACATTCTACAACATTACCATGATTTTCAAAGTAATGTCGCAATATTTCCCAGCGTTCTTTGAGCGTATACACAACCATTTTCGTTCAGCGGAAGAATAAAACTATTTTTCTGTCAAATCAGATGACAGCTAAGTGTTACCATTCTTTAAATAATACGTAGTTCAAATCCGTAACGATAGATGGCGGGCCCTGTATATCATGATGAAGCGTAATGGATCCGGAATACTGCTCTGAAAGACAGCTGGAGAGGCAACAAAAGAAAGAGAAGAAGCATTATCATCGACAACGATTCACTTATGGAGTTAACCCAAAACTAAAATCAAGTTATTGACCTTGTCAAAAGCCTTAGAAAAGTCCAATATAGACTGTGTCGAGCCTTGAGTCTGTCATCGAAAGTAGATGTACAAAATTCGGTGAATACAGCAAGACTAGTGCCAGTCGACCTGTCAGTGTTGACATTATGTTGGTTATTAATTATATGGTATAATGCTTTACGACGAAATACAACTTTTAATTGATAATAAGTTCAAGTCGGTTGATGTCGTAGATAGTTTGGAAATAGGCTTGTGTAGCAGCATCATTCTTGTTACCAGCTTTGAGCGTGCATAAAATTCCCAAATTTAGCACTACGACCTGATAGATCTGTTGTCTCCTTCATGGATTCATAGTATTTCTCTAAGCTAAACTTCCTCAATAAATTGACCCTCTAATGAAAACAGCGCTCCCATCATCACCACTCGGTTTCACTCGGTTTATTAAAGTTGAATTAAAGTTCATAACTCATAACCCTCCCTAAGGATAAACTGAGAATGTTCACTGGCATTCTCACAGGTCACTATAGACTGCATAGCCATCTGAATAGGATTGGGATATGGCGCTCTGACTTCTATCGTTTCTGCGATCAGTCCCCGGAGACTCCAGCATGCCTTCTTCTCGACTGTGACGTAGCGCGAAAAAGGTTGAGACATTAGGTCGGATGCAGCAGGAAGAAAGGCACATATCTCCAACTCAACCCAGCTCTATCTTGCACTAGAGGGCCCTCTATTTTTGGCGTAGCATTTGCTGATCGTACCACAGCGAATCGCACAAAATGGAAATTGGACGAGTCAATTTATACTCATAGCGACTACCTGGCAATTTTAATGGACGTACGCACAGTAATGCCGAGGACTGCATCTAAGACAGTCAAGAAAAGATGAAAGCAAAAAGATTTTAACGCAGTGGCTTTTGGACTAGTATGGATAGACCCTTACATCTTTCGCAAATCAGCAGAGGAGATGATAGAAGAAATAGCCGTGGGAGCTTCCGACGCAACGATACCAAGATCTAGATACCGGGGAAACCGTCAAAGCTTCCTTCAAAATGCTCCTCCAAAGCGGTCTATCTTGAGCTGTTGCTTCGTAGTTACGTATTCCCAGCTTCTTAAGATCGTGTTCCACTGCGTCTATCCAACGGTTCCTCGGTCTGCTTTGGCCTTCACGCCCATTAGCTTTCCTGTCAAGGCTTTCTTCACGGTGCAGTCAACAGGCATAAGCACAAAAGCTAGCATTTTGGTGGAGAGATGAAATAGCTAAACTACGTAAGAAAAGGTCAAACAGCGCGAGGTTGTACAATCTACGATGAAGGAAGGAATATAAATGCCGAAAATTGTGGCTTAAAAACGCAATTCAAAAAAGCAAAAATCATTGCTTTAAGGAGCTGCGAGAGCAAGCCGACAACAATCCTTGAGGATTAGCTTGCAAGACAGGTTTGAGCAAAATTTAAGGACCAAGAGCGCCACAGTTGACCAGTCCGGTGCTAATGAAAAAAATAGTTTCAGTACTCTTTCCCTTAGAGGAAGTAGGGGACTCACAAATACGGGGACTCACAGAAGCAATACGGTCAACTCCGGAAATTTTTTCAGACCCATACACGGCATGCCTTACAGAAGGAAAGTTCCCAGCGAGATGTAAAATACAACGTCTGGTTCTCCTGCTTAAAGCAGATAAACAACCCGAGCTACCTCTGTCATACAGACCCCTGGGCACAGTGGGAAAGGTCCAGAAACGTATTATCTACGAACGACTTCAGGAGCATTATCCGCAGTTATCTAAGTGAGGGCATTCTGCGATATGAAACTGAAAATGGTCAAAAAACGTACAAGGTCTTCGGTGGTGTACCACAAGGATCAATGCTGGGACCAACTTTGTGGAACATCATGTACGATGCAGTCCTGAAGGAGAAGTTTCCGCCAAACGCCGAAATTGTGGGATACGCCGATGATATTGCCCTGGTGGTAGTTGATAGAAAACTTGAGCACTTAAAGGAAAAGTGCAACGATGCTGCAGCGAGAGTGCAACGATGGCTTAACGAGGCTAAGTTATATTTAGCCGATCACAAAACCGAAGCAGTTCTAATAAGTGCAAGGAGCGCGGCCCACACCAGGAGAAAAAGCAGGGGAGCAACTGCTGACAATAGGCCGGTAGCAGCAGCAGTGGGATGAGTCGCAAAGCGTTGGACTCATACCACGTGTTGATGGCTGTTTTCAGGAATACCTGCACCATTTTAAGCTGGCAGACAACCCTTTCTGTCCAAACTACCCGAATACTGCCGCCTCTTACGACAGGCATCCGTTACCGCATGTACATTCTAACCTCCGAACCCGCTGGTACAATTATTAAGTGAAGTAAAAATATTTGAGCATATCCCACTTGAAGTCTTTAGAGATCCATACCTCACTGGCCAGCCACAAATATACGGTGATTTAAAAGTTCTATGTTGCTTCAAAAAACTTATTTAACAGTTCACAAGTCCGTCCGACTTGAAAAGTTCTTTGACGTGAAGATGTGTATTACAGCCTTCCAAAGTGCAAGTAAAAATAGGGACAATTCGTTAGTTCTTCAGTAACTATGTAGTATGATCAGGTTCAAAGAAGGAGCAGGCGTCTATTGCTATTTATGAACATGCAATAGCAAGGCGGTAGCTCCAAAGGTTCCCTTCTGCCAATATGAATGTCAAAGATGAGGAAAACCGTGATATACCATTCCTCTAAAATGGCAATAAAATCGTGGCGTGTCGGATCAGCAAGTGGGTGAGCATTCCATTGCCCAGGAGTTAGAGATTAGTAAGAAAAGGTCCATATTCGATTCAAATCGGAATCTTATCTAATTTTATTTCATTATCGAAACGAAGCGAGCGAAGAAACGCTCAAAACTTTTCACTTCACCTAAGTGATATTTTCCATCATAATTTGCCAATGCCGTGATTTCAAGTCATTCGAATTTAGTTGTGGATTGCACTAGCATATTTGAAACCTTAAATGTTGGTGGTTTATTGCTATTGACTTGCAAGTTAAAACATTCCCACAGAAAAAAAATATATATACTTATATATATAAGTACATATACAAATATAGTTATAGGCAAGCTTGAAAATTTATATTTAACTTGCACTTCGCTATTAAATCTTTTTCAACGCTGTTGACCTGTACAACCATTCACGTTGAATTATTAAGCTTTTCTACTATCTAACTTTTCTAACAAATGCCAAAAGCACGATCACAAAAAAAAAAAAAAAATAATAAAAGTGACCGTCAATGATAGGTCCTTCTAATTAAGAAAAAAAATGTACTCATATTTATATATAAAGCGGATATTAGAGAATTAAATACGTTGTTGTTGCTAATTAAGTTGCTTTATTTTAAGAATATCGCTCCTTTGACTTCTTTAAGCAGTAGAAATTTTTAAGTTCTTATCACTAAGCAGCCTAGCGTGCTGGCTTTATAATCAATAACATTTTTGAAATAATTATGATATATTTAGTTCGATTTATTCATTTTCCCGCAAGTCATTCCACGAGTTAATACTATACATTAACCCAAATCAGGCACGAATAAATAACAAAAGTCCTCGCAAATGCTTTGTTAGGCAACGAAAATATTAGGTATTATATACATACATATGTACGTATTTAATTTGACTAGTGCCCACACTGGAACTCTAGTAATTTATGATAATGAATTATTTAATTTATTATATTTGTTGAAAGTAACGGGTATTTTTTACACGTATCAAACCTTCGATAGGGATATCTGTCAAATTAGCTAATTTCACCACCAGGTAAATAATTTTGGTCTTCTTGGTTCCTCAAGTTCAATACCAATTGTTTTAGTGCGAATTGGTTCATGCCCTCATGTACCTCATAAACCCTCGTCTTGTCTCCAGTTATGATGCGTTTCTAAATGCTGGGTCGAATTCAGCCTTTGAAATCATGTCTTTGGCGATATCAACGTGGTTCCTCTTTTGCAGGAAATTCAGGTTCTTTGGGTCCAACTCTGCATCAACGCAGCACAAACCTAAATCTTTAGCTATGTATAATGTTCTAAACGGATACATAAGCAATGATCACGTCTTCTGTCAGCTCTCTGTTGGTAAATTTGCGGCTATTGATGAGCTTTTCTGTCACTTTATTGATGTTTTCTTCTGTTTTCTATGTCTACGGCTTGCCACTACCATTCCAAATCCATTTTTAATGCAAAATTTAATACAAGCTCGTTGCATATTCAAATCCATAAAATATTGGACAGGGGTACATAGGTAGATTTAGCGAAGACTGCGTAACTTTTACAAATATCAAGCAATGGCTACAAAATTTTGGTAGGAATGTTAATCACAGATGTGGCAACTTAACGAAAAATATAGAACTCAAATCAGTTGACGTTCTAAACCTAGTGGTTGTTCACGAAACTTTTGGATCAAGGTGGTATTTACATACATATTTTTTGTTGTTTGAAGTTTGGAGGAAGTATGCTTTTATACTTACACCAGAATTGAGAACTGCTTGGGGAAGCAAACTTTCTGTAGAAAAAGAACTCAAATATTGATTTACTGCTCAAATGGATGAGTGAATGCTGTATACGAGTATATGGCATGTATGAATTCAATCAAAATTGGCCCATACTATTCGGACAATTTCCACATGAGCGAGTATGTATGTATAAGTAGAATTTCGCAGAATTTTATTTTACAAAAGCAACAAAAAGTGCACAAGTTCCGGCGGAACTGAATTTCATATACGCAGGGAATGTTGTTGTGAATTCCAAGTTGAATGGCTCATTTATTTTGACATATTTGTATTTAGTTGGTGATTTTTCTCATGTTAAAATTTTTGACAATTTTTGTAATTTTAAAGTCTTTTTTCTAATTTTAAATACATTTTTTTATATGAGCTTCAACTATTATTTCTTTTTGAACTTTTTGGATTATTAAATTTATATTCTTATAAAAATTTTGCTCACATTGGTATATCGCTTTTATTTATATTTATATATTTATTCATTTCATTCAATCCTAACACAGCTTATAATTATTAGTGCTAGTCACAATATGCTTCAATTTTCATGGTAAAATTTACAAATACAATATATTTTAAGTTTCAAAAGAAAAACAAATCAAGTTAACATTACTTATGAATTACTTACATTGCTTATAGATATTAAATTTTGGGGAAGAGAATTTCAAAGTCGAATCACATACACCAAGAATTGCCTTTCCGACGTTTGTGTTTTGTATCTAGCAGCGAGAAGTTTTGAGTGAGAAATGACTTCATGACAGTTATTCTGAGGGCAAGGTACCCAGGTAGTTTCAAGTAGAAGATTTTGTGCAAAAGTAAGAGGGATGTAAACTGAAAAAGCTTATCCAAGGACAGGGAGTAGATTGTGTGAAACGTAGTGGTGCCGAACACATAACGAGCAAAGTGCCGCACATTATGCTACTGTGCATATTGGTCCCCAATATCTAGATTCTCTTTTAATATTACTTTTTGAGTAGTATGGACATCAACTATATATTTCACAATTTTATATCTCCGCCGTAGCCGAATGGGTTGGTGCGTGACTACCATTCGGAATTCGAAGAGATCGTAGGTTCGAATCTCGTCGAAAGTCTAAAATAAAGAAAAAGTTTATTCTAATAGCGATCCCCCCTCGGCAGGCAATGGCAAACCTCCGAGTGTATTTCTGCCATGAAAAAGGTCCTCATAAAAAATATCTGCCGTTCGGAGTCGGCTTGAAACTGTAGGTCCCTCCATTTGTGGAACTACATAAAGACGCACACCACAAATAGGGTGTACGCGCGAATTATATATATATATATATTACTTTTCCTGTGAATAAAATGCACAAGACTGTTATAACTTTTGTTCTCTCAACTATGACATCGCACAATCGAATTGCAAAGCCATCTGGATTTTGTGTCCTCAAGACAGCCAGCGTACTGGTCCACTAAACTTAAAACATTGGAAATGGAAATCTCATTACCGCTTCAACTTGTGCCGACCTATTTTCAGATTACTCACCCGTCATAATGGTACTGCATGCGCAGCCATACTTAATTGATAAATTATTCGCCGTAACATGAAATAAAACAAATTGGAAATTCATTAGCAATCACGCTCATAGATATTGCAATAAGAAATGAAGAAGATACCGACAATAATATTATTATTCTTTGATTATTATAACATCCTACTTGTAGCAGCTGGTGTAATAGCTACACCAAAACATGTGGCTGAGTAAAAACTGCTCAAAAAGAAAAACTAAAGGTTAGATTGAGCGTGTTGTTATTGAATGATGGCAAGAAAAAAAGACGATGTCGAAGAGAATGGCAGATATTCAGATCTTCTACCGCAAAATTTAAACTAAACTAAAGAAAGTTCTCAAAACAGAAGAGGAACAATATTTTCAAACGTTTTATTTTCATCATGGAGCCGAAGATATTTTCTATGGAAAGGGAATAAAAACTTTTAGCCACAAGTGGACACTGAAATGCCAAGAGAAAATGGCACTTAGGCTTGAAGTCCCGACGAAAATGCCAATTGCATTTTGAGACGAGTTTCAACCTAACAAAGCCTTAACAAATTTTTCATTTCCCAATAAAAGTAATGTTATATTGATCAGCCGTATCAAACCGGAAATTAAAAGTATAAAACAAATGTTATATACAAAAATATCACCTGTATATGACAGCATTATCCCAAATACAATTACCCAACACTGATATCTTTCTAATCTCCAAACTTTTTAATCTTTGGTGCTTACACCCTATATTAGGTGTGTGGTCGATCTCCTCCTTCTATGCGGTTGATGGTTTTTTATGAGGAGATTTTCTTGCAGAAATAACCTTACAGGAGATTTGCCATGACCTGCTAATGGGCGACCGTTATTAAGCTATCACCCCCATTGCGGGTGTCGTCTGGTGTATCTATCGATGTTATTGTACAAAAAAGGTTGGTTAGTTTTTGGAAAAGGACTGATATCTAAAACAAATTCTTTACTTAATAGTCATGACTATTATGTCAATATATCAATTTGAAGATCGTGAGAAATACGGAACTGTTGAACGCGATTATGCGTTGCCAATAAAAATAAGAAAGGCATTTGAAAAAAAGAGGTATTGCTTCGCAATCTTTCTTGATGCCAACTGAGGCATTAAAAGTATTAGTTTGGGGAAAAAGAAATTCATAACTTTTGTGTAATATTTTTGCAAAAATGGTTTAAAACTGTTTTACTGTTTAAAACTGTTTCATGGCTACGACTACTTGCACGCTGGTCAACTTCGATTATTTTTTTGATTTTAATGACATTTTCTACGACAGGCCTGCCTGTGCGGGGTGTATCTTTAACATCAAAAACTGGTAAGGGAATCGATGAACCAAAATAGCACATAATTAGCTGTTACAGTATCGGTACCATAAACACCACTCACAACTTCAGCAGTCTGGATTTCCTTTTCGCCTGTATTTAAAATTTATCGAATTTTCCCTCTCCGTTGCTAACACTCTGTAGGTAGGTAGGTTTGGCAGCCGCATCGCACATAGAGACAACGATGCCACTTAGACCACGGAATGGGTCCGTTGTGAGCCGCGGGGGCTGGGCTACATTTCCCTTTCCATATTGAACCATCCTCAGCTTTTGACAAAGCGTAAAAGGTTGTTGATACCTAAAGTGTATAGATTATCTATGTTCGTTAAGAAGTACGATTTTAAAAATCGGTTTCTGCTTCTGGATAGAGCCGGGCATGTGCAAAAGAGGTGTTGAATTGTTTCCAATTCCTCCTCATTTCTGCAGCTACGACAGAAATCATGCGTGTATACGCCTAATCTCCTTGCATGATTTCCTATGAGACAATGTCCTGTGAGGGCCCCTACTAAGGTCCTGATTTGAAGTCTACTCAGTTTTATAATACTCTTGGACAGACGTAAATTAAGCCTTGGCCATGTTTGCCTAGCAATTTCGCAGGTGTTAGCGCTAATCCATCTCTGATTTGCAGAATTGATTAGTGCGTCCTTAATGAGAAGCTTACAAGTTGCGAGAGGTATCTCCATAAACACTCTGTAACTCACAACTGAATAGAGCAAACAAAAAATAGCAAAAGAATATTTTTAGTGTGAAATGTCACCGTGACAACGACCATAAACCTTAAATTGTTTGATCGTTACTTTAGGTGACATCGATAACTACAGCCATCTACCCAGAAAATAAGGAATTGATTGGAGATCGGCCCGTGAAAGCTTGAGATACGTAGATCAGAAAGAGCCCATTCAATGGGCTAATGAGCAAGAACTCCATGCCAAGCGTTCCTAATGAAAACAAAATTTAAAGTAATGCGTTGAGAATATGGAGTTATCAAATGAATACTGCTTTCAACAAGATAAAAACTCTAAGTACGGCCCATATGGTCAAGTTATGGCCTTCTGTAATGTACCCATCTACTGCCAACACCTCCACAGTTACTGCATTTAAATCCTATTGAAACCTCCTCTGGAAAGAAATATAAATAATCACCTAATTATAAGCAAAGAGGTCTTGATAGATGTTATGTGGGAGAAGTGGGAGTAGATTTCTGTCGAAGATACTACCGAATTGGTAACTCTATGCTATATGAGTAATAAGAGAACAGAAGAAACGTTAACGGTATCCAAGAAGCTACTAAGGACGTGGTTTTTTTTAGTTTTTTGAATATTGTAACATTTTTACAAATGAGCGTAGACTTTTGGTGTATGTAATGTTTGCGTTTCAAATAAAATCTATTATTGATTTGTTAAATGGTGTGTCTAAAATGAATTATGTTATTTATTTAATATGTTTATTGCCGTTATATACAACGCTATAAAAAAATTTATTACAGAAACTCAAATATTTTGTTTTGTATCATTTTTTCAACTACACTTATGACACTAAGTGAATATGTGGCTGCCTTAAGGCCTTAATATAAAAAAGCACACATTTCCGCATTGCATTTATGCGACTTTGATTTTATGAGCAATTCTGACATAAGTTTATTCGATTTATTTAATGTCTACTTAATACATTTGTGCAAGTGCCTCCATACAATATTTTTCATTATTGAAAATTTTTAGAACTCATTTTTCTTTTTAATTCATTTATATATATAGTTAGATCATCACATCTTTGGCGTTCAGGTATGTTTTTATGGAACATGAGCGTGGTTGTTAACCAATTTCTTCATTTTCAAAAACCAGGCAGGTTGCTCAAAGTGTAAAATGTACCCCAAGCCGCATCGATTTGATTAAGTTTTCATTACATGAACGAATGGACTGATGTACATCTTATTTTCGCCACCATTTGCGGGATCTAAACTACTGTGCATCGATCGGAAAATTTCACTATACTCACACATTGCATCTGTAGTGTCGTAATCCATGAAAATAATGAGAAAACCGGCTTTGAAAGTGTCAAATTGAATTTTTTATCTTCTTTATATATAAAAATGAATGTTTGTCTGTATGTCAACGATGAACTCAAAAACTACTGGACCGATTATTATACAAATTGGTATATATATGTATCTTTCCACGGAAAAGGATTGTAGAGTATTGAACATTGTCATAAAAATTAGTATGACCATGTATTTTTACACAGAGGAAACGAATACGACATGTTCACGAGAATTAAGGTTAGAAACTGATCGAATACGTAAGCATACGCAGACCCGTTCTTCTGAGACAACTAAGCTACGGGAAAGATGACCATTGTGATCGTACACAGCGAGATTTGAGATGAAACAGATGGATTTTCGGTGGCGCAATAATTTTATTGTCTGGTGATTTTCGACAAACACTGCCCATTATACCACGTTCAACACCCGCTGATGAACTTAATGCATGTCTTAAATCATCAGTTCAATGGCGTCATTTACAGAAATTGACTTTGAAAACTAACATGCGTGTACAACTACAACAGGATGCATCGGCTGGAAATTTTGCAAAACAATTACTAGATATTGAAAATGGGCAAATGAAAATTGATGAATCAACACAATGTATCACCCTGCTAGCAAACTTCTGTAAGATCACAGAAAGCATCGCACTACACAAAACTACAAAAACCATCAGTGGCTTAGTACACGTGCTATATTAGCAGCCAAAAACATCGATGTCAATATCATCAACTTCACCATTTAGCATGGAATAGCCAGTGAAACGACAACATATAAGTCCATCGATACTGTGGAGAATCAAGACGAGGCTGTCAACTATCCAACCGAATTCTTGCATTCGCTTGATTTGCCAGGCATGCCGCCGCACGTTCTTACATTCAAAATTGGCGTACCCATCATTCTTCTTCGAAACATAAACCCTCCACGACTTTGCAACGGAACCAGACTCTCAGTCAAGAAAATTATGAACAATGTTATCGAGGCAACAATTTTGACTGGAAAATTCAAAGGGAAGACGTACTGTTGCCACGTTTCCCTACAGATATGCCATTCGAATTCAAACGTTTACAGTTCCCGGTGCGACTCGCTTTCGCAATGACTATTAACAAAGCACAAGGACAATCGTTACAAGTGTGGATTAAATTTGGAGAATCCATGCTTCTCACATGGACAGCTCTATGTGGCTTGCTCACGTGTCGGAAAACCTTCTGATTTATTCGTCTACGCACCAGATGGAAAACCAAGAAATATTGTGTATCCCACAGCACTTCAATAAACATCGAATTGAAACTAAACTTTGTAATGTCACAATTTTTTCGAAATAAACAAAATCAAAAAAATGATGTAGAATGAATTGAATATTTGTGTACTGATTTTTCTTTAAAGTTATTTTTTAAGGGGTAACACCACTGTAGAAATTTCAAAAAATTGATTTTTTTTTTATAAGCTTAAAAAATTCTTTGAACCTTTTAAAATACAGAACAAAAAGTTTTATACGTTACCGAAGTCAATTTCATAAATATTTTAAGCTTTTAACCAAGCGTTAGTGACTGCTACCTAACGACTTCTCCAAATTTCCAAACTTTAAACGCGTTTTTCTCAAAACACGTTTTCTGAAATTGGCACGCAGCATAACTCAAACAATTTTAAATATTTTTAATCAGGTTTTTCACTACGTCTATATAATAACCTTCTTAAGAGAAGAGCGTAGGGGATTTTCGATAGATTAATTTAAACGATTGTTATAATTATTTAAGTGCCGTTTTTTTAGTCCAAAATAGAGTTTTTTCCTTCAAATGCTTGCTAATTCCACAGAAATAAATATTTTTTAAATCCCCTACGTGTTTCTCTAGCTATTCTTATCTAGATTAAGAAAAAACATGTTTCTTTGTTCCAGATTAAAATTTGTACCCTCTGTGCTGCGTGCCGCGGAGCTCCTTTAAGAGAAACCACATTACGAAAATGTCTCCAATGCCGCCATTTTGTAAAATTTTTCGATCAAACTTTGTACTTTTGTATTTTAGTATATAAGTAATAACTTCCCAAATCAGAGTGATTGTTTCCCCTTTCCTTCTATACAAAAAAAATCTTTAAAAATCGTGTTTATTTTACGCGTGTACAGTGGTGTTACCCCTTAAATTTATTTTAGTTGTTAGCGTAGCAATGCGCGCCGGGTACAGCTAGTGTATTATAAATCTCTCTATCTGGCGTTCATTTCTACATATTTATTTTGGATTCGTATGTTACAAACAATCGTTATTTGAATAAAGTTCGTTAGCAGTTTCCTGGGTAGAAAAAATATACATGTGATACCAGAAAATATTCGATATCCTTGTTTGCAGGCCAAGGCAAGCATATGTGCTCATACATATGTACGTACATTGTGCTGAATAAATTGCAGACAGGGCGTATGATGAACTTTTGTAAATGTTGTGTGTAATAACTTGTAGTCAGACATTTTGTATTAAGAAGACGTATCATATAATTGAAATTCGAAGCAGTGGCATCAGTAGTAATCGTAAACGCGTGAAGGCTTAGTATAAAAGTGTGTATGGTATAATCCTTTTGCCAATCAACTACCAAAAAGGAAATGTGCTTCAGAAATGTTGCTCATACGACACACAGCCTCACTTTTATGCTGGATTAAATGTTTATCAATAAATGGAATGCACATTAATACACTTATACAAACACGTCTTATGGACTCAGCGTCAAATGTGGTCACCCATCGCATTCTCAATAAGTCTGTCAATCCATTTATGATAAGTAATTCCAACAACCACTTGTGTATATTTATAGATACACGAACGAGTACACAAAAAGAAAAGGGGAACTTTCCATAGTGTTTTTATTTGCAGGTTGGAGTGGCTAGTTCAAGTGCGTTGGCATCGCTTTAATGTTCTAAGAATTTTCAAATGCCCTTAGCATGTCGAAGACCAGTAAGGGACTTTTCGTATAATAGAAAGAGTTGGAAATATATAAATAAAATCTGGTCAAACGATTTATTTAATAACTTTGACACTGCTTTGCGAACAAGCGTAAAAAATCTATGCTTTATGAGCAAAATCGCTCAATCGTTCCTAATTAAGAAAAAGTTGTATAAAAATAAATTCAGTGTAAATAAAAACTAATCTTCATATAATATAATTTTTTCATCGCACCATTAAAGAAGGCTATAAATAAAAAAAAAAAATGTATGTAGTTTGTTTAAAATCAAAAAAATTACGTTTTTACTTATTTACAACACAGTGGAGAAACTCCCCGCAAAACTAATACGGATGTGCAAGATGACGTTGTTGAATACCAGCAGCGCCGTTAGAATTGGAAAAGTCCTCTCCGACCCATTTGATACCAAACTCGGTATAAGACAGGATGATTCGCCTTCGTGTGGACTCTTTAATTTAATGCTGGAAAAGGGTGTGCGAGCCGCAGAACTTAATTGCTCAAGCACAATTTATTAGAATAGCGTACAAGTGCTAGCATATGCTGATGATTTTAATATTATCGGCCTTAACAACCGCGCTGCATTTTAGAAGCTGGATAAAGAAGCAAAACGAATGCTTCTGATGGTGAAGGAGGACAAAACAAGGCACCTCCTATTATCAAACAAACAGTCGGCATATCGGCGTATCTGAACCTATGCCACTGTTCACAGTTATAATTTTGAAGTTAAAGTCTTTATTTATTGAGGAACCAGTATTAATACCGCTAACAAATTCAACCCTGAAAGCCCACGAAGAATCTCTCTTGCCAACATGTGCTTTATACTGAGTAGTCAATTGAGTAGTAAAGTCCACTCTGGGCAAACAAGCTAAAACGTTATACCTATGGCTTTCATGACAATATCCAAAGGGCGTTCCTTGGAGTATTCGAGAGAAAGATTATGACGACGAGTATCGTAGGCGATGGAACAATGAGCTGTATGAGCTTTACGCTGACATAGACTTAGTGCAATGAATTAAGATCCAGAAGCTGCGCTGACTAGGTCAAGTCGTCCGAATCGATATAAACGCTCCGGCTCTCCGCGCTGAAAACATCAAGTGGAGTAGGACTTGGATTCACTTTATGTGCCCAACAGGCGCCGGTTAATGCGAGAAAGAAACTTTGTTAAACTTGGGTAAAATCGCTCAATCGTAATTATCGCGCCAATCAAGAAGAAAAGGAAGAGAAACTCGAAAAAGTTCGTTGCAGCAATAAAATAATAAATACACCTTGCGGAAAGTCATACAGTATAAAATTACTTTGTATTTACTTAATTCTTAAATATGAGATCGGTCATTAAGCACAAGTAACATATGGAAGAACTGTGCGCAAGTTAGTGCCGCATTCGTTAATAATTCAACAAAAAGCTTTGGTATTTGCCAAAACTTCCGGAAGATAAATACAAGGGTGGTATGAAGTTATTGGAAGATCATTGGAGGGAGATTGTATTGTATAAACATAAATTAGGTTTGCTTATAAATTCACATTTATTCTTTATTTTTGTCCTTTGAATATTTTTCAATTTACCTTTACTTACAGGGTACTCGATCTCAACAGAATTATTGAATATCTCTGCTAATATGCATATACAATGAAAATTAAATTTATTTCAATTTAAACAGATCTTATCACAGCTTTCACCGCAATCAAAAATTTTAATTTTAATTAACTTTTATTATTTTAGCTCTTAAAATTCGTTCACATACATACATACATTCATGCGCAATGAATTCCTTGTAGGTGTGTGATATGTTGACCAGTTTTGGCTATTTTGCGTGTGTTTATTTATAATATATTTCTTATTGGCGCTTACACCCTTTATTGGCTGCTTCCCAGTTTTGCCTCCAATTTGTGGTGTGTATCTTCATACTTCTCCAAAATGACCTACAGTTTTATGCCGCATTTGAACGGCAGATGGTGTTTTATGAGAAGCTTTTTTCGTAGCAGAATTACATTCGGAGCGTTTGCCATTGCCTGCGAGCCTGTGAACTACCGAATAGTAGTCAGGCACCGATCCATTCAGCTACGGCGGCCAAGTACAGCACTCAGACCCAATTAAGTCTTTGTACTGTGCTTGGGTTCCTTTTACATTTTTTTTAAATCTATTCGACCTCCGAAGAAATCTGAATATATCTTGTGGTGCCAAGCAGTAAAGCCGACACTTCAGTGCCAAGGACCCAAACCTGATTCCACATGCTGGGCAGAGTGCACTGTGTGAGATGCCCACCTTTTCTATGTGCTTTGCTCATAGAAAGTGGTCCGCCATCAGTCCAACCAGCTGCCTACAGTCCCTTCTGCTTAATGACAGGAGGAACTGCGACAGTAGGTCAGACATCACAGGTAACATAAGTTTTGCCCCTCTGCCGACATAGTTTATTCTGGATTTACCGTACTCAAATACCCTTGAATTGTTTGAGGAGCTGTCTAAGGCCATGAGCGCAGCTTTGCTGCACCTGCAGACACATACAGATCTGCCTCTTCATCTGCTTTCTACAACAAAGTTCATAGCTTCTTGAACAACATACACTTCCGGTTAAAACACAGATGCGTGTATTCCAAGAGCGAAGTGTAATTTTCCCCCGCTGGATTCCACGTAGAAACCAGAGCTGGAACCGTGCTCGGTCATGGAGCTCATTTTTTTGAGTTGGACCACAGTTGCGCCTCTGGTAGCAACGTTCTGTATCTCTTGCCAAGTACGACTCTGGATGGTATGGCGTCAAAGCGGCCGCCTTACTTAGTGTTTGTTAATTTTTGTTTTTTAATTTAGCTCATTTTACAATAAAGACTATCGCTTTTACAAACTTTGTGAAAAAATAATTTCAATTTTGAAAAATCTGCAAAGTTTTAGCAAAAATTTCACACTTCTCAGTTTTACAGCTGATTTAATTGTAGAATAATGAAGTCTAATTTGCTAGTGCCTCTAAATTACCGAAGCTATTTTCTTTTATACAAAAAAATTGTCGAACGTGCCCCATTTTGAAAAAATACATGACACTCTTAACAAAAAAAGTTATCAAAAATCAACGGTATTTTGTGGCCTTGTGTTCTAGGATAATGAGCGGTATTTTTGAACCACTGTCAAGTTGCGCCTTACTGAAATTGAATGGGCTGCATGCCAACAAGTATTCTAAACGCTAACACTAAATAAACCAAACCGGTCAAACTCTCGCATACCCGTTTTATTACCCATATCGTCTGTCATACTATCTACCAGCAAACGAATAAAAATATTACATAAGTTCATATGTGGCTCGGAAATGTGCGAGCAATAGCTCAAAATATTTAATCAATTATCCCAAACATCCCAACAACGCAATAGAATGGTAATTAAAATTCTTACGGCCAACAGAAATGTGTCAAATCATGCAAATCACTTTATATACTACTATGCAAAATGCCTCCTTTGGCACTATTCGAATTCAATCCACTCGTAACGAACAGCTAGAAATTGTATTCTGTTGTTTTTCAGCAATATTAATGATAAATACAACATTTGCTAACTTATTTTATGACTATACGTACATATACGTGAGGCATTTGCCACCCATCCGACTCATAATTTTTTATTCGTTTACTGAATTGCAAAATTTTTCCATATTCGATAATGGCTCGTGTCATCATCATAGCAAATTTTCTATTCTATAAACATATTATGCCCTGTTTGCGTTATGTACACAGCAGTCCGGGCAATTAGTGAATGTATAGGAAATAAAATAGATAGTAAAGGGAATTTGAATGCTTCTCAGGTGATTGATGGTAAAAATAGCAATGTGGGGCGGTTCGAGTTTTTTATAATTCATGCAATGCTCCCGGTAGGTAAACATAATTAGTAAAAACATTGTGTTTTACTTATAATGCAGTTAGGAATATAATCAGCTGGCTCGGCTTACTATTATTCGGCCAATGCAAATCAGGTCAAATTGCCGGGATGGCGAAAAATTCAAAGTTCTGGGTTAGTAGTTTTGTTGTTGTTATTTAATTGAAAATACTTAAAAAGCAAAGGCACGTACATTTTGTGCAGGCAAACTATAAAACACCACTACAAAGAAGTCACTGAGTCGGGTCATTTGAATGAATTTTCGGCACGCAAATGCTAGCGGGTTCAGTGGTGATTGCTCAGCAATAAATGCGTCTTTCTCAAATTCGCTTGTTTATCAAAAAGTATAAAAAGTAAAATACTGAAATGAATAAGTAAGTTAATGGACTATGGTTAAGTTCGTGCGGTTTTTTTTCGAAATTTGAAACTTTATTGACGTAAAATGGTTACAAATTTAATATTCAAAGTATTGTCCATCGCTTGCTACTACTTTTTCCCATCTTTCTGGCAATTCACGGATTCCCTTTGTGAAAAATTCGGTCGGTTTTGCCGCAATCCACGAATCGATCCATTTTTTGACTTCATCGTAATTACGGAAGTGCTGGTCAGCCAGGCCATGTTGCATCGATCGGAAGAGATAGTAATCGGATGGCGCAAGGTCTGGACTATACAGCGGGTGGGGTAGGACATCCCATTTGAGCGTTTCTAAGTATGTTTTGACCACTTGTGCAACATGTGGCCGAGCATTGTCATGTTGCAAAATAACTTTGTCGTGTCTATCGGCGTATTGCGGCCGTTTTTCTCGCAGTGCTCGGCTCAAACGCATCAATTGTCGTCGGTAGACATCCCCCGTAATCGTTTCATTCGGTTTCAGTAGCTCATAATACACAACACCCAGCTGGTCCCACCAGATACACAGCATAACCTTCAGGCCATGAATATTCTGCGCCGACGTCGATGTTGAAGCATGGCCAGGGTATCCATACGTTGCCCGACGTTTTGGATTGTCGTAATGGACCCACTTTTCATCGCCAGTCACAATTCGATGCAAAAAACCCTTTCTTTTGTGCCGTTGAAGCAGTTGTTCGCATGCCATAAAACGGCGTTCAACGTCTCTTGGCTTCAATTCATACGGCACCCAATGGCCTACCTTTCGGATCATTCCCATGGCTTTTAAACGTTTGGAAATGGTTGATTGATCAACTCCCAAAGTTTTTGCAACCTCTTCTTGCGTTTGAGCCGGATCTTGATCGAGCAATTCCTCCAATTCGGTATCCATGAACTTTGGCGGCGCACCCTCGCGTTCTTCGTCTTCCAAGCCAAAATCACCACTTTTAAAGCGTGCAAACCACTTCTGGCACGTTCGCTCAGCTAGAGCATGCTCACCATAAACTTCCACCAAGATACGATGACTTTCGGCTGCTTTTTTCTTCATATTAAAAAATTCCCCGCAAAAACACATTATTTGGCACGAAATTCGACATTTTCAAGTGTGGTAAAAATATTGTTGTTTACGCTTCAAATAAAAAGCTTATACTGACGTTTGTGCCTTACGACAGTAGCTCTCCAATGAATGTTTGGAAATGTGGATCGATGGAATAATAATCAAGTTACGCCATCTGTTGTAAAACCGCACGAACTTATCGATAGACCTATTATTTAAAAAGTTTTATATTTGGCTTGCTGTGCTAGTTTTCAAGCTATAATAATATAATATTTGACGATCTTGATATTTTTCCGAAATGGAGGCATCTACAGATTTATGCTGACTCCAAAGGCAGATAGTTTTTTTTATTCAGAATCTTTTTCATGGCAGAACCCCACTCAGAGGTTTGAAATTGCCTGTTGAGGGGCGAGAGCTATTAAGCTATCACCGCTATTGCGAGTGTCGACTGGCAGTAGATAAACGACTCTTGAGCGATTATCGATTAGGGATACTATTGTGAGTGTCGATCGCTCGATAAATCAGCGAATATGAATAGTTTTCAATCGCTTAATGTTTGACAACAATTTCTTAGTCGTTGAAAGTAAATGCGCAAAGGAAGTAATAAAAAAAGCAATTTGTATTTAAAATTGCAAAAAATTTATGAAATTATATAAAATGAATTTGTTACACATAACAACAGTGGTAAGCGAGCCTGGTCCAGCTGATGCAGGTTCTTCAAGATTTAGGGAAGGGCATCAAGGAGATCCTACACCTAGTTGGTATGGCAGAACCTCATAGTTGCTGATTACTTTAGAATTGTGGGAATTGGTGTATTTCGTACAGCTGCTGGCAACGTGCTTTCCAAAATTGTAAACAAATACCTAAACGCAGCTTTCGGCGATCGAAATGTTTTCAAAAATCTGTACAGAAACATATTTTAACTAAATTTCTTAAGTTCCTCCAACTCCAGGGAATTAGGGGTATCTCTTAACTTCCCACTTTCATTTTCACTAAAGCTCAGCTCAATAACATTCATATTTAGTTTTTTTACAAAAAATGTATTTCAAAGTAAAATGTAAATCAAATTCCGTAAAAATGTTAAGAAAGTAACACAGCAGTTTAGATGACCGTTCACAATAGAGTAAATTTTTGTCGATCAAGTTATAAAATACAAAAATAAAATATAATCAACTCAATCGACAAGAGTCTATTCTACTGTCAGTCAACATTCGCTTACAAAGCATTCTTGGCTTTATGGCTTCAGTGCTTTAGTTAGTTGACAATCTTATAGTTGAAAACACCTATATCGCTTGGTATGAAGTTGTACTTTAAAAAATACTTTTTCTATAATTTAGTGTTTCATGCCCGAGGTTTTGTGCCCGGGTGCTTTCAAATGTTAGCCACGCGCAAACCCATTCGGCTACGGTGACCTACTTTTTACTTCTCCAAGAAATGTTTCATATTCATTTTAATTTAGTTTTTTACCTTTAAACTAAATTACTGAAATATTTCACATAACCAGCGTATAATTTGTTTTAATTAGACTTTTAAAGCAGGTGGAAAACTAAGCCTCTGTAAACCTCTTTCGTTTGAGACACATATTGTGATACATTGTATTCCAATTAACTTACGAATTAATGTCAATTTAACTTTTTAAACAGTTGGCAATCCTCTTTAAAAACCCACAAATTATTCTTAATGTTAATCAGTGTTATAAGCGATCTGTGTGCTGAATTCCATCTCAATATCTAACAAACTGTGCAGATCTGATAATATCCACAGATTGCGTATTATATATTTATTTATGCAAGGTGGCGCATAATTAATCATAGGATTTTATATTTGAATAACTTTTTTACTAAATAAAAAAATTATTCTTTTTTTACTAAATAAAAAAATTATTCTTTTTTTACTAAATAAAAAAAATTATTCTGAGTAATGCAAATCTTATATTGAACTTTACGCGCTCCATTTGTTGTCTGCTTGTATACTGCTGCTGCCTAGTTCACAAGAGATTGATGGAATTGTACATTTGCAAAAGTTATAAAACTTCCGATAGGGGTATTAGTTTTGCGCCACCTTTTACATGGCAAGTGTCGAAGTGTACAAAATATATTTGATTTGAGGTGATGTATATGGATTAAGATCTATATGTTTCAAACTTTCCTTAATTGGCTTAGCTTAAATTTAGCTTTCCAATGATACCAAGAAGTGCAAGTTCCAAGACACTCGATTTTTGCATTTTCGTCCAAGCTCGGGGCTCTATGCGGCGCAAAGAGCGCTTCATAATTAATTATTGTTGGTTTTTTGTTGTGCCTCTTTTGAAAAAAATCAAGTACATAAGTGACAAATGCATGTAAGCAAAATATGTTGTAAAATTAGTTTTAAGAGTTGTTCCTCTACTTGAAATTTAAATGCGTTTTTCTAGGTAAAGGCACCGTAAAATCTTCATACGACGGCATATTATTTGCCTGTGAAGCAGTTGATAAATGTGGGTACATATTCATGATTATTCTGAGCAAAACTGAATTGATTTAAAGCTATTTAAGAGCAATACATTTCTATCATTCCGTTTTTCTTTGAAACATTTTTTAATTTCTAAACGTATGTACGAGTATGTATGCGGGTGTTGCACTCACCAAATGTCATGCAATGAGAGTAATTGCACACTACAGAGCTGAATGCTTTAGTAAATACATAAAAAAAAAAAACAAATATAAGCGAGCTTTCGCAATTACATTTCTGGGAAAAGTGTTTAGTCATATCATCATATTCTAATATATGTATGCGCGTATTGTTCACAGTGCAATAAAAATGACGGCAAAATCGCGTGGGTTTTTGCGACTTACAGCTTTTCATGAAACAACTCGGATAACCCAAAGAGCGCGATAAACATAACTTTTTCTTTGAAATTCAGCTACAATTCGCTACAAATAAATTTATGTATGTCTGCATGTATGTGGGTCAGGGTTAAGAACTTGAAAAATACAAGTTCCAAAAAAATTTTTGTTATCGGTCCAACTGACCGCACTTTATTCACTCACAGTTCTTAAACCAAAAAGCCGCTTAAACAAGTAAACTACTTAATTTATATTAATAAAAATAGTGGCGTGACTTAATTCTAGGAACTTAAATAAGCAATTTTAAAATACTTGCATTATAAGCTTGTTGCAGAAATCAATATGAAATTTGAATAAGCAATTTAATTAAAAAGAATAAATGAAAAATATAAGAAGCAAAGAGTTTGTTAACTTGGTTTAGGTTAACTTCTATAAGAATAAATGCACATCATGCATGTAAAACAATAATTTTTAATCTTGGTCACCATGATAAAGTCAACTAATTTCATGAAGCAAGCAATATGAGATTATAATGGAAAACCCCAAACATATTTAAAAATGATTAGATTAAGGACCTGACTTAATACTCGTATATGTATTGCATTTAGTAGGAATCAAAAATGAAATTTATAATTCATTATTTGCTTATTTTTGGGTTTAGGTCAAAAATGAACATCTCTATAATAAATAACAAATTATGTACAGTTGCAAAAAAAAGCAATAAAATATAGCGAAATGCAAAGCTTAAGAGATAATCGTCCAAGTTAGCCGGATTTAACAGCATTTTTTATACTGTCAACGCAGTTTTAAACATCAAGAAATATTAGGTGTAGTAAAAAGTTTTGAACGTTTTCCCTTGTCTGTCTTTAGTGAGCCATATCTCACGAAGTATTCAAAGCACCATTTAGAAAGCGATTTAAAGGTGACGATTTAAAAGTTCCTTAACGATTTTGTGTTTTTTGCAGGCAATGTGTCACAACATTCTGAAATTGAGGTAAAAAAGAATAAATCGGTGCATTTGCACGATATATTTCATGTTGTCCTAGTTGTTCATAGTTTATATACTTATATTTACAAGGTGCTTCCATATATCTGACTGTAACTTCCGAAAACCGTTATTTTCTCCTTCCTTTTGCTTTTTTTTTTCAGATAAGACATGCAGGACTACAAATTAACTCAAGAAGTGAAGAGGCATGCAGTTGTCGTCGCTCATTTCTCTGAAATCTCAAATTTTCTTAAGGGGGGGGGCGGGGGGGGGGGTAGGGTCACAAAATCGAAATTTTTTTCTTCACTCATCTTATAGTAAATCATTTCAAGGATGTTGTGTCAAAATTTTAAGTGGATCGGAGCAGAACTCTCAAAGTTATAGCCTTTGTAGGCACTCTACCTCGAATGCGGAGCATCGATAATTTCTCAGAGTCATTTTTTCAAACGCGTTTTTCCCGAAACGACTTCTTAAAAGTCGGTGCCAATCACAACTCCGAAACTATTCAACCGATTCTTTTCAAATTTGGCACACGTTTTCTAAATCAAAAATACCTCCCCCCCACACTGTTTTTTTTATTTTTTGTGTTTTAAGGTTGTTTTTCACTTACAAATATGGCGAAATTTTTCGCCAAAAATGCTCGTTTTACGTTTTTTTGCCACCAAAACTACAAAAATGAAAAAAAAAAAATTTTATTAATGTAGGGGGGAGCATTACGTCATGCTTTAACTGAAAAATTCGACTTTTTTAGTTTCAGATGATTCTACGACGAATGCCGATTGGCACCGCAGAGCACCTCTCGAAAAACATATCTCCAAAAAAACTCTGTCATGGGCTTATTTGTCAATATTTTATTATTAATATTTTTTAAAAACTTATTGAAAAGATGTACAATAACATGTAACTGATTTTATTAAAGTATCTTAAGCCATATTTCTGTAAAAAATTCACAAAAAAAGTGTTTTTTTTTAGCGCTAAACCCTACCTCCCCCTTAAGTGGGGACATTCGTTCATAAGGTTCGCCGTGAATTGGAAGCATCAGGCGGCGATGTAGAATCCGTTGCAAAACGAGGAATGTTCTGACACTGTCCGATCTACAGAATTTATTCATCTACTGCAAGTGATCATTGACGGGGGCTCTTGAGAGGGAGCTTTATGCTTCTGAGGGTCTTACCCGTTGAATTTTCCGTGGAGATCTCCGGCATAAATCCTACCTTATGCGTATAAGACAGTTTATGTCGGAGCAAACACGAGAGCAGCGAGTTATTAAACCACATTCTAAATAAAATTAAACCCTCTGAAGCGTCTGAGAATGCCGAACTTATAGCCACCTAACTCCCCAGGCCTTAATCCCCAGGATTACTATGTATGGAGCGTAGTTACGCGTGAAACCAATAAGCATCCATATAACACCATTTCTTCTTTGAAGGCTGTGTTTAATACCGTTATGGGCAATATGAATAAGAAGCATTTAATCTGTCTATGTAACCGATTCCGGACCCAGATCGAGGTTATTGCAGTAAATGGAAATTTTTTTGAATGATTTTATAGATATATACAAAAATGAAGTTGTGTAAAAAATTCCTGAATATCCATTTTGTTCAAAAAAAGTTAGTTTTACGGAAGTCGTCATTAAATACCGTACGCACCCTGTGCATATATATAATTGGCGTTTATATCCTTTGCTTGTTCATTTGGCCGAACTCCTCCTCCTATTTGTGGTGTGTATCTTGATGCTGTTCCACAAATAGATGGACCTCCAGTTTTACACCGCCTTTGAACGGCAGATGGTTTTTTATGAGGGACTTTTTCAAGGCAGAAATACACTCGGTTGCATGCCACTGCCTGCCGAGTTGCGACCGCTATTAGTATTTCCTTTTCAATCATTTGGTGTTTCATTCCCGTTGTTTCGAACCCATGCAGTACCAAATGGTAGTCGCACACCGATCCATTCGATCGATATACACTCATAAATCCACTCGGATGATCTGCTGATAAGAATAAAGAATAGATGGTAAACTGAATAAGTAAGGAAGCCTAAATCGGTCGGAACCGGACTTTATACATATACTATATCTGCGCACATTTTACTAAATTTAATTTGGGCTGGCTTTTAATTTTTGGATTCAGACAATCTCATTGACAATGGGAGTTATAGATTTTAACATAAGTGGGACGGACGGAAAATTAGTTTTGACATATATAAAGTGGACATGATTTTTATCCGATCTCAAAAATTAAGTCGAATTTAAGTGAGATGGGTTGTCATACGTATACGGAGTTAGAGCGGATTTTAATAAGTCGTTATCGAGATACACGCATTTACCTAAAAGTTTTCTCCATTTCTAACCGAAATATCACGTTTTTCTTTTTCAAAATTACCATTACATGCCCTTGTCTAGTGGAACTCGCTGTTCTGGAGAGAGTTCAAAGGTCTGCTCTCAGTGGGGCCTTTCGAATCCCTTCTACTCTAGCGCTGCACATGCCGCAATCAGAGTGAGAGGGTCGGGATGACAGGGTTGACGGAAGAGTACTCTGTGAGGCGCTCCCCATCAAAGTTAAGCTCAGGCTAGCATACCTCTGTATTGTGTTGCAAGCTAAATTAGCCGCAATCAAAGCAGCTTCTGATTGGCTGCTTACATATGCAATAATAATCACGGATGTTAATATCTACTTCGCAGAAAAGCAGCAATTTTTCATCTGAGTATCTAGTCATAGTGACATTGCAGGAAAGTGCGTAGCAGGTGTGCTAGTTTGACAGAGGACCTGTGAGGTAGTTTCCCAACGACATGGGCGGACTTATTACACGTGATCCACTCTTGGAGAGGTGGGTTTCGCCTTAACTTAGCGAGTTTTGAACACGTACACAAACTTGTTATGTCACGAGATCCTTCTGGCCACGGGTGGCTCCGAGGCGCTCGCGGAAGTTCTAAAGCTAATAAAACATCTGCTCTCGAATTTTGTGGGTGTCCTAATAGAAAATTGACCGCGTGATATTTAAGTTTTTATGCTCGGCATTACTGCGAGCCCTTTTTGCGTCAGCTGTAGGGAGAATGAGATTAAAAGATCTCAGCATCTTCTCCAATATATAAACCCTTAGAATTATATAAAAAATACGGTTGCATCATAGTACAAACCAGAAGCCCCTAATGTTCAAATTTCAATTCTTTGCTTGTAGTTTCCCTGTTATAAAAAACAAATTGTCAATCGATAGGTTAAAAAAAGGAAGTTTTAGACTTCAGCACACAAGCAAAGTAAGCAATTTATTTGACTTTGTGCCGGCTTACAAAGAAATGAAAATTTCGCTATAAATATCTGCCTTTTTTCGCGTACGTGCCTAATCAAGTAAACAAAAAGAAACAAAAAATTACCATAAAAGAAGCTGAAAAATAAAGTACAAAAGTGGCGAAAAGCACATTTTCATTGTCATTGAGTTTGGAAAGTTAGTGGCCTAAAGAAAAGTAATATTTCCTAAAAACGGTTCACAGATTTGTCACTTAAACGAAATTTGCAATTTCTCTATTGCTTCTCCAAGCGAGTCACTTACACTTTACTTATGTGTGTACGTGTGTATGTGCTTGTGTAGTATGTAAGCACGTATAAGGGATATTGTCCAAATCCCGTAAATCCCCAAAATATGGGCGCTCATTTCACACGTATTCCAACGCGCTTCCAATTAGTCGTTGTTCAGAAAGTATTATAAAAAAGTAACACAAGCCATGACTGTCATTAGTTTTTGCGTATATGACCGACAAACAATCCGCTGTCACTGCTCTTATTACTCATTAGCAAATTTGCTAATTTCTTCAAATTCGCTGAGAGCCGTTTAGCGCTTTGATGTTGGCCAATACTTTGCAGTCTGTATGTCGTGACCATCCACCATCAAAAAGTTTTGAGCAAGAAACATGAAGACCGGAAGATACAATTCCGATCCGCTCCCCTGCTTAAACTCACTAACTTATTTAACGCCGACAAAAACAAAACAATTGTCGTCTGTTTGATTCCCATTGGAACCAAAGGGGTTTTTATCTAGTTGTTAGTTGAGTTTGGGCAGCCAGATGAGCTAGGGTTGCACTCGCTAGTTTTCATATTTTACTGTTTTGAAGCATTTGAAAAAAGGCAAGATAAAGAAAGAAACTTAACGCGTAGGCTTCACTGATGTAAATTGAAAGTGAATCTTTTTATATGCGAAACGCTATCAGCATTATTTAAAGCAAATGTTTTCTGTTGAAGAGAAACGTACCACATACGGCAATATGAGATATGTAGATCATGAGCGAGCAAACTATAGAAGAGTCGAAGTTTGTCAAGGTTGTCAATGTTGCGCGTTTCGTGGTATTGGAAGGGAATAAACATGTTTTAGTACCGCTACCACTTACAAAACGACTAATTCTGTTCACTGCCGTCTGTACGAATTTGGTTGCGAAATTTGTATTGCGCGTGTCACACATAGATATACTACATAAGTAATGCTCCGCTTGTCCTTTATTGGCTTTTTCTTAGTAATTACTAAACTATTGTACATTTTAAGAATGTATCCATTCAAAGAGCACTTAACAGACCAATCATCACTTACGCCTCTGTGGTCTGGTGGCGACGGAGCATGGTTAAGTCCACAATCCGTGAACTAACTATACAAGCTACAAAGAAGTGTATGTGTATGCATCACGGGTGCCATGAGTACAACCTCTGGTGATGCCCTAAATGCTATGCATGATTTGCTCCCCTGGATCTTAAGATACAACATTAAGCAATAAAAGCAATGTGTAGACTCCATAAATATGGTTTCTGGCACGAAGACGGAACTTCGGGACACAGAGAAATCTTTAAGATGCTATCTGAGCAGTATCCACTGTTTTTGGCACCTAAACACGACTGATACCCACAGTTTCTTTTAGAAGGAAATTTGATGTCAGATTTCCTTTGCGTGAGCAATGAGCAATCCAGAATGCATGCAGGAGTTTTGACGGATATTTTCTTTACCGATGGGTCCAAGAATGGAGTAGGGTCTGGAGCTGTCGATAGTAATAAATATCCCTATGCTATGGGGGAAATGACAACTGTTTTCCAAACGGATGTGTTTGCCATCCTGAAAGTAGCAGAATGGATAATCGAGCGGAGATGGAGCGGGAAACAGATTGGAGTTTACAGTGACAGTCAGGCTGCACTGAAGGCCCTAGAGAACACGAAGCAAACCTCAAAGATTGTTCAAGAATGTAAGAAGAAGCTTAATTCTGTAGCAAGACAAAACAGGCTTGTACTTATATGGATTCCAGGACACTCCGGTGATCAAGGAAACGAAATTGCCGATGAATGGGCCAATCGTGGATCAGCGGTGCCCCCACAAAGGCCACAGCCAATAATCGAAATCAGTTCCGCAGGAATCATGAATTGGATCAGCGATTATGTAGACAATCTACATAAAGAGCGATGGTCCGGTCTAGAACGCTGCAGAACTGCAAAGTGTTTTGTGAGATGTCCGAACAGAAAACTGTCAAACTTTCTACTACAACTTGGAAGGACAGACGTTCGGTTGATGGTCGGTATCATTAAAGGACACAACCCATGGGGTCAGCATATGACCACCATTGGAATAATTGAGGACCCAATGTGCCGGTCGTGCTTGAAAGAGGCGGATAGCACTGAGCACTTTCTCTGTGAGTGTCCTGCCTTTGCTAGAGCACGGCTACGAGTTTTGGATTGCGATGTCGGGAGAATGAGTAATATTCAATCTCTAAAACTGGAGGATATTAACAGATTTGCCAAAGAATCTGGGAATTTCTCACGGAACTAACTATCTCTATCTCCGTGTCTACAGGGTAGCTAATATTCGACGGACCCACCTGGCAACCCAGTATCTTTTGACTGAGACGTCAGATCGCTTAATGACATACCGCGTTGGAAGCGTCAGTCCAAGCAGATTTTTACCATGGAACAATACACGCCACGCGATCGCTTCCAAATTGTTGAAATTTACATTCAACAAAAGAAGCCAATTTTGAAGACTCAACGTGCGTATAAAAAATTAAATAATGTGAAAAGTGCGCCTTCTAAGAACACCATTAAAAGTTTGTACGAAAGGTACGACCAAGGCGATCGGATGAGAATATTGCTCTTGTACGGGCCAGTGTTGAGACGTCGCCAAGGACATCTCAAAATCGCCGTTCTCAGCAGTTGGGCTCGGACCACTTTACAACGAATTATCCGCATTGATTTGCATTTATTCCCGTATAAGATTCAATTGATGCAAATATTGTTGCTGCGGACAAGCCTCGTCGATTGGAATGGGTCCAAAAAACACATGGGTCCGTCGAATATGGGAAACCCTGTATTCTTTCCTATCTCTTTCTCTGATACTTTTCTCCTTCCCTCCTTGATTATCTTCCTTTTTCCAGAGCTTTAAATACAATGGGCTTTTTGGGCTGAGTGATTTAAGACGTACTAATTCTCCTGGTGCTCCTTGGCTCGACCTTTTCAAATTTCAATCCATTCAAAGACAAATAAACGATAAAATAAATAAATAAATATTCCTTTTCTTTCATTACTGTATTATGAAATCACGCCCATAAGCGTGATGGAATAATTTTTCTAGTAACACAAACTGGCTTAGCTTTATTATCGAACTTTTTCGACTACTCAATATTTACTTCAAACTGCTTCAGAGCCTATGCCAAACGGTTGACAAATTTTATGGTGAGTAATGTGGAGAGACATTTTCTTTTTCCTGCTGTGCCCGTAGGTAAGCTTTTGTTGCAGAAAAACTTTGCCAGCTGTTTGGTCTCAGATAAGGGATATAAAAGTTAAAACAAAAATCTGGCAAATATGCCGACAAATATTTGCTTTTAGTAAAACACAAAAAAAAAAAATTAAGAAAGTTGGTAAGTCCGTCTGTAGAAATGTTTGACTCTCTACTATTTACTTAAATATGTGCGGTTCTTTTAAAGATGTTTTATATGGAGATGCTGATCGGTTAATCTAATCTTATTGTTGCATAAAAATACATTAGGATGATCCAAAAAATAAATTGGAAAATAAATAAAACTTTTTCTATGGCAAATTAAATTTTTTTTCTTAATCTTATTTCAGTAAAATCTGTGCCGCCAACGCTTTGGAAATGACCATTGAGTTACAAAGCAAGAAATGCGTTTTTTAATCCAAAAATTGATACGCTAGTTCTTACTAAAAAAAACAATAACTGATATCCTAAATAAAAAAAAAATTAAAATATAAAAAATATTAATCTCGTTTTTATTTTTATTTCTGAAAAGATTTTTTCCGACTTTTGCGAAGAGAAACTAAAACAGGATATGAAATAATATCGGCTTTTAAACATTTTATACCACGACATGTGTTAAATTTGAAAATACAAATTAAAGTTTGTTTGGGTGCGAAACAAATTTAAAGGGTACCATAAAAAAACTATTTTGTTTAGGTCATCTTAATGTATATATGCAACACATGCACTTTTCGATACTCTTCGTCATTCACTTTGTTGTCCAAATAAAAAATTGGTGTACATTTTTCCATTAACCCTTTAATTAAGTTTAAGTTTTATTCACTTCATAATTGTCAAAATTTTCCCTTTCAGGCTGCTTTGTTACCTTTGGCATAGACTTTCAGTGAGCACAGCTGTGCTCCGCTTACATGTACATATAGTATCTGTAAATATTTACAAAATATTTGAGAATTGAGCAATATTATTTTTTTTTTTATTTACGTTTCAAACTAAATATATTGGTATTTTTATTTTTATTTTTATTTTTTATAAAAATGCGAAAAATATTACACTAGTAAAGAAATCTTTGCTTTTATCTCCAACGATTGTTTACTGTCCAGAGGTGCGAAAACGATAAGCAGGTTGCTGCGAAAGAAGTGTGAATGAAAAAATTTTATCTAGGGATTATTTGTAAATTTACTAATTTGCTGGAATTGCTGTCTGTCAAAAGCATGAAACAGGATGTGGCGCAAATGTTTATTTATAGCTAATTATCTACTTTGAGCCAAAATATTGATGCTATATATTTTAGGAAGCACTATTCTCACTTTGTGCTTAAGACACAACGAGCACAATTTTTTTTGTTGAAGAATATTTTATGAAATTTATTTTTAAAGCGATTGTGTTGTGTTGTATTTGGGGTATAATTGCACGGTATGAGTATCAAAAATTCATTTAGAAGCTCAGTCCGTAAATCTCAAGAAAAACTTTCCATTATTTCGTAGCTGTCTAAATTTCTTGCCAAACTAACGGAACGTGCATTTATTTCCTGTACAATCAGTGATTTTTATTTTAAACAAAAGGTAGTAGGAATAGGTGTTTTTTCTCTGGAGATCTGTGGTGCATGTAAAGCAAGTTGTGCACAAGACATTTGTTTGAGTATTTTTTACGTGTTTTTTATAAAGAGTTTTTGATTTCTCTGAGAGGTGACAACAGAGCATGAAAGCTTTGTTTTCAATATTAATTATAAAGTACCCAAACAGTTGGAAAGTAAACAAAAAATTAAAAAAAAAATAGTCCGAAATCAACTCACTCTGACAGAAAAATTGCCGCAGTGGGTGTGAAAACTTTCTCTCACGTCTCACTCTGAAGAAAATTCTAGTGAAATTAGAAAAAAGAGAAGGCGAGTTTGACTCTTTTTAAATCCGAATAAAAAATTTGTTGAACGAAATTTGAAGTGAAGTTGAAATGAAAGCTTAAGGAACTTTGAATTTTAAAGTGCAAAAGCAAAAACATTTGTAACACGAGCGTTAAGGAATGATTTTTTTGGGGTTTACTAAAGTCCTAATTTTAAATTTTCAAATATTGATGCAACGAAAACGTTTTTGGCAACATATAAGTAAAGTGATTATTCTGCCGATACTTAATTGTGCTGCATCAAATTGGGCGCAAGGACAATAATGAATGAAGCTACACTCTGCTTAGCAAGCAGTTGTACTCGTATTGAGTTCCTATCGCAAGGAGAACCCTTGCACTTACTTGGTTCAGCCAGAACCGCCTCCTAGTTACATTCAAAGTCGCCCCAGTTAGTTCAAAGACGAGGTACAGCAATAAAAATGGACCTGTCGGACTACCGATACGCTATAAACGGCATTCATTGAGTGCCAATTAGCACCTTCATAAAATCTCATACCACAAACATGGTTATCGCAGATCAATCCCGCATCGCAGACGAAGAGCTCGAGCTACCGCGTCTAACATTGGCACAAATACGTTCTGGATAATGTGTGTTATATCTATGAGAAGAATCCCCAAAAGGTACTAATCACATTTTTCACGTACACTTAAACCAACTCTTGTAATACACTTTTGCCTGTGAGCCAACTCCGCTGAAATAATACGTTTCTTGACAGGTCCTCGTTGACGAGAAATCTACCTAGGCAAGGCTTAAGAGTTGCCGCAAGTATGACAACAACAATAACGCAATTAAACTTAAAAACAACAAAGTTACTCAATGGAAATAATTTTCCGTTCGAATTTTGACAGTTAATTTGTAAAGTCTACCAGTTAGAAAGAGAGGGAGATAGATAAAGATACTTCGGAAAAAGTTCATAGAGGCGCAATGGGCTTATTTACAACTTAAATCCAATACCAAGTTAAGTCACAAAACATTTATAAGGTTGAGAATAGACAACTGGCATATGGCAGCACACAATTGAAACGGTTGGATAAAATGTGGGCTTCTAGGCTATTGTCGTTAGTCGCTGTAACGCGTTGATGGGAAAAATGTTTTTTGTTAGTGGTTTACTGCTATTTTCATTTTGAAATAGCTATAGAAAAATAATATTAGTAAATAATTGCTTACCTATCCCTACCTGAATAAATTTTATTTAAGTATATGTACACTTACAGAATTAAGCCACTTTATTTTTTTACAATTTTCGTAATACGTTTCATTCCAAGTTTTTTTTGTAAATTTTTTATAAAATATAGTTCATTCTCATAAGCAAACCCTTGCACGAAATTCACAGAAATTTCATCAAATTTGAATTGAATTCATATTTTTCTTACATATAAAATACATGCGAACATCGTATGAAAAAAAGTTGTCAAAAATCAAAGCGGCTATAAACTTTAACTTAGCATTGTGCTAAAATTGAATGGACTATAAAACTACATACCGCCAAATTTTCTCAAGATTCCGATTGAAAAGTTGAAATTTTTGATGACAATTTTTGAGATTTATTGAATTTTAGAGAAATTTGTACAAAGTTTGGAGCTATATGTTTTTTATAAAATATTTAAAATGAAAAATATCAGGTAACTTGCAGAAAGATAAAGTAACTTGATTATGTAAGGCACAAGTGTACATAACTAACAAAAACTTATATTAATTTAAATGTAGTGAAGGAATATTTATTATAAGTAACTTTGTCAAGCGCTTTATTTAATTAATTATTCGAATTTAGAGTTAAAAGCCATTTTTATACCTTTTTAACTGCTTCCAAGCAATTAGCTAAACCATTATTTTTTATTTTATTTTATTTTTTTCTATATTGGTTTTGTTTACGCGCATTAAGTATACGCTCCCTAAAGTATAAACAATAAATGCATACAAAAACAACCCACAAAATCCCCTTAAAGCCGCCAGTTAGGCTTTTTAACGAGAGAGCACTAAAACTTTATTAAAACAAATCAACTGCGCACAAGTTGTACGTCTGACTATGAATTTGTAGGTGCATATATAAGTACGTGTGTGTGCACTCATACATACCTACCATACCTAGGTGCTACATATATGAAAGTTTGTTACGTGAGGATTTAAAAGTAGTAACTTGTTAGCAGGGTTTACTATACAAGTCCGAAAGAGTCCCATTCCTCAAGTTTTGCAAATAAACAAGCAGAAAGGAAGCGCTTAAGGAGAAAATTCTCATATCTTTGATTTTCTATCATAGCTAATTCAAGTTTTAGCAAATGCTCTAACTTCGAAGTTCTGATTTCTGGTTTCCAACTTGAAGAACAAAAAAAGTAATTTAGTTTGATTGTATCTTACGCTAAGGCGCTGGTTTTCACTTGTTCACTAATACTTAAGTTAGATTCTAATGCACACAAAATGGTTTGAAGGCGCAGGTATCACAAAAAAGAGGATTTTACTTCGTAGTGATTCTTCATTTAGTATTATTTAAAGTTAGATAAAAAGCAGAAATTGTATTTAAAGAACAACAATGCAAAGCTTAATAGAACTGGATGCTGGACTAACAGGATATACTCGTATATGCATGTATGTGACCGCGCCAAGCATTGACACTTCCGGTGTAATGTTTTCTAGTGAAACCTTAGTTATTGGCAAAAGGGAGGTTTATTTATTTGTAAATAAGTTTATCTACACATTGTGCCAATTATTATCAGGATTTGAAGAACATCTATCATTGAATACTTGCACTAGAAACTACATACATAGAAACCCATACCGAACATGGCTGTCTAAAAATATTTCATAGTTCACTAAAAATACTTGTAGTAAATATTTGTAGGATTCACTTTCCAACCAGTACTTCCACTATTTACTTAGTACCCAATTATTCAAATTACTCTAATGAGGTTTTATGAAAGTTAAGAGACGCAAATTGAGAAATCCAGTTGCTTGACGTCGTCGCCTTGTTACCTGTTTCTATGCGCTATGTAGGTGGATATTACATGGCTTGAGATTCACAGCTTCACAGCAGCAAATTTTTATACAAATTATGTATAAATTATTTAACAAATAACTGCTTAGCACCGCTAGCAACAAAGGCTGCCTCTAAATTAATAGTAGGTTGTAATAGATTTGTGATTGATATTACATTCGTTTCAACAGATCAGTCTCTTTCAGAAACTTATGCAGCTTATTAATGTTTCCAGTGGTTGTCTCTCTCAGAAGATTGAGAAGGTCGATTGCGCCAAAGATTTCGTGTCGGAGTGTGTCAATAATGTTTTGACATTCTACCAGTATGTGTATTATCGATGCATATTTATCGCGAAATGGGCATTTGCTAGGAGAGGCAAATATAAGATGAAAGGTTTTATCTTTGGAATTCGAATGTCAGCGGGAAGATTGAGTTTTGTTCTGGATGGATTGATATCAGAATAGTAATGTTTGTAAGTTTTCCAGTCGTCAATTAGTTGTCTGTACCCCTCCCTTGCAATTACAGCGAAGATATCTTTTTTTGTTGTGTAAGTGTTTAATTTTGAAATTTATTCAATGTTGCAAATTTAGGTACTGGGCTTTTGAAAATGAAATAACTTCGAGTCTTCTTAATATTTTAATTTATTATTTGTTTAGAATTAATTATATTTTTTCGAACAAATTTTGGCTCTGTAAATAATTACTTTTTTTTTAAATAATTATAGTTTTGTTTGGGAAAACATTCTTACTTGTTTTGAAAACAAATTTTTTTAATTTTTTTGTTTTTTTTTTGTTAAAAATTTTCGGCGTACTGTGTTTTGTTCTTTTGTAAAAACATCCTCCTTCAAATTTTATAATTTCTTCATAATTAGCTGAGATTATGCCAAGTAATTCCCGAGAGATTCCCATAATATTTTCTCTAACAAAAAATTTAATTTTTTTTCCAAACATTTTTTGTTTAATATTTCAACTAAAAAAATTATAAAACATGAAAAAAAATCGAAGTTACCTTAATTTAAAAAAAACTCAATTATAAAATTTTCAACAATTTAATTTGAAATTTTTAACAGTACACAACTACAAACAAACCAGTACTCAGCAAAATTTATGACAATGTAAATAATACTTGGATCACCTGACATGAATTCGCTCATATGTGAAAACAAAATAAAGTTGCTCAAAATTTAGATTAATTTGGTCAAAATGAAATTGGCCGTAGACGAAGCGTATATTCTGTACACCAGCAGGGCCCCTCTGCATTAAAGGGCCCCACGGATGCTGATGGTCCATTGAAAAGGTTTAAGTGATTTTTCACCGTTACAATAAAAATGCCTTTAGTTTACGTTGCGGTTAGACGGATTCGATCCAAGCCTGGGCAAGTTTGCACTTTGCCTTCATAAACCACTATTAGAATTTCCTTTCTGATATTCAATAATATAATAATTTCGGCATTCTGGGGTTCCAAATGCCAATAAAAAAAAATTTCCAGAGTAAAACAGCGGCGGGATTTGCAAGAATTTTTGTACGTCCGCTCACAGTATCTAATGGAATTAAGAAAAATTTGAGAAATTCACTTCCATCACGGAATAAATATTTCGCATTTCATTAAGTTTTAGACCTTCCATTAATTATTTTATTAAACGCACCAATTTATGAGAGTTCAGCTCCGATCTTAGTTCTCTTTACAACCTCATCCTTATTCACCTCACGGGCTCTCTCTTCTTTATCTGCATTTATCTAGATACTTTAATTATACTGCCATAAAATGAGACTTCAATCAATGCAAAAAAACTTTATTCGGTTTGACCGACGCTCGGTACATTTTACTTTACCGATTCCTCCTTACATCTAGTTATATCTAGTTTTTTTTAGCTGGATGTCAGCTAATAAATTTGAAATCCTTAAATACCAGAAAGTCTATTATCTCGATCACATTTGATTTTGAGATTTTGCATGGTGCTTTTGGCAGCTCATTCTTACTAGAGCGCATTCTCTTTAATATCTCTGTAAGAAATCTTCGAAATCACAATATTTTTTCGCTAGAATGAGTTCGGACATTATATGACTGTAATTTTCATATTTTAAGAACTATTTTAAGAACTTGGTTTCTGTTTAACAAAAACTAAACTTACATTATTAAATGAATTGTTTAAGTTACTTCAATTCTTGTCTTAGTTTTCTCATATTAGCTTTTAAGAAACTTATATTTTCTAGACTGTAAATATATGAAATAGATAAATTACAATAATAAATCTTCTTAAACCTGAAATATAATAAGAATTCCTAAAACATTAAGCAATACCATTCAAATATTACAGAAATATTGTTTTTTTTTTTTAATTAAAACCTAAAAGTAAAAATAAATAAATAAAATAAATGAATAAATTTGAAAAATGACTCTGCATTAATATAAAAAGGGATAAAATGTATGGAGAACTATTTTCAAAAAAAGGTAACAAAGTATAGTTGCCTATATCTCCCAGAATTTTGATATATTTATCTGCGGGATTTTGACCTGAATATAGTGGGTATTCGTACTTCAACGCTTTACTTTCGAAATATTTTATATAGCAGGCTATATATTTTTGGGAATAGGATAACAAATTCTTCATGAAACATCGAACAGTTTATGCAAATTAAAAATTATCCTTTGTTCATATGCGAAAACTTATAGCTTCAGCATATGGTACGCTGCTGACATAAAAGTTTCCGTTTTTAAATATTAATACGCAAAAACTTTACAACTGTAGCTAATTCAAATTAAAAATATATTTTATTGCTAAACCACAGCAATAGCAAATATGAAAAGTGAAATATTTGAAGACCTAAGAGGCACCTATTGCTTAAAATTTGCTAGTTGTAGTTCTTACTTATTTTCATATACATAATTACACATGTACATTAAGTAGATTGTTTACACATAGTACAGTGAGTGTCACTGAAAATGGTACAACGCTTGCTTTGCATTGTTTGCAAATTATACTTTTTTTGTTCATTTATTACAATATGAAAATATATTTTATATTTTAACAAAACCGATTTGAGTCAAAGTGTTACAAAAGTGCAAATTCGAAAAATTGATTTACGAAATTTCAAATTCTCTAGATTATTTTGGAAATTGTTTTGAATAGCTTAGAATACAAAATGGCTCTGAGCTATCAGGTACAACTTACACACCAATTTTTATGAGTCCTTCGTCTCAAGTTATTATTACATTATGTAGGCTGCTACCTAAGTTTTGAGTTACAGAGCATCAGTGTACAAATATTAAATCTGGCATTTCCATTATAAAGTTTGACATTTTGAATAGTAATCGTGAATATAATCATATTTTGTCATGCGAGTTCTATATGTGTTACGTAAAAAAATTGGTCACTCATGTTGGTCAAAAAATTGAGTGTAAGCGTGAAAATTTGCGTGCGTTGATTTTCTATATCTTTAGACGTGGATTAAACCAACCACAGTGTGTCAACCCACTTCGTTTCGACTTTTGATTATAAATCCCCACTTTGAGTTTGCAGGAATGCTTGAGCATTAGCTCCCCTCGCATATGTTAAATATCGCATAAACATTTGCTGGTCGAAAAGATTAGCTACCGCATAATTTAAACAGGCTCAAATGCTTCGAAAATTTTGTCAAACACATGCCAGGGATGATCTTCATAAGCAGTATGTAGAAAAAACAAAACAACACAATACAGCATTTTCGATTACAAAAATTCACTATTAATTGCTCTGTATTTTAGGCTAGTACTGTTGTAATTTTTGTTTTTTTGCTTTGTAGCAAGTTTTTTTCGCTCATTTGACAAAATTTTGATGAATGCGATTCAGAATCGCTGTTGGCCAACACAAATCAATTTTATTTAATGAAAACATGGCAAAAAACCGTATGCAATGCGTGAAAAATATTCGAGTTTTAAGCTGTTCAAGAAACTTGTCTAGCTTTTGTATACAATTTTTTTGTGTATCGCCTCTCTAACTCCAAATTTTGGACAAAAATTTGTGCGCAGTTTCATTGCCATGTAATTGCAGTCAATGAACAGCTAACGCACCGTCAGCTTAGCAAAGTGTCCACTAGTTATGGCACCTTGAACCTCATTTAGCGCCAATCGGTCACTGAACCAATTAAATGGTGCACCAATCCCCCACCTTCCACCAGCGCACTTACATGCCTATGCATATATCTACATATATATGAATAGAACGTAAAACAGACATTCACTTGCCCTGCCAACTTCTCGTATTTATCATTCAAATATTCGTTCTTACCGTAACATTAACGTATATTTGCTGTTCTTGGTCGCCTTTTTGCGCGCCAAAATCAACAGCGCCAAAGAATTGCCAATAACGCCCAGTAATAGTACAATGCCGCTGAACAAGAAACGTCGCCGGTTGTGATATAGCGCCAGTGGTTGGGCGATGACGCTTGGCGATGCAGTTGTGCTGACATTCCAATCGAAATCATTCGTCGACTCCTCAGCTCCGAGCGAGATCAAAGATAAAACACTGGTATTCTCCATATCAGTGATTTATGGTATGAATTGTGTTTCCTAAAGCAGATGTATCTGTTCTCAGCCGAGCGTATACAACTACCTAATAATATTATTTTACTATAAGTCTAATAGTTCGCAATGTAAAAATACATTAATCGCAGTTTTTGTTTGTGTGCAAACAGCGATAAAATGTTTTAATTAAAACACTGTACACTGTCCACTGCCCGAAAAACACTGAATTACCTCTGCTACCGGTAAAATTTGCTTTACGGCTGTTTTTTATTTTTACTTTTTCCAGCGTTTGTTGTTGCTGCATAAATTACATGCAAACTCACTTAGACGCCGAGTTATTTAAAATACATAATTTATTAGCTGAGCGTATTTTAGCATTTAATTATTAATGTTGCACTGCACTTGGAAGCTGCTGCAATTGAGCAGCACCATTGGAGCAAAAGGAAACAAGTTTCGAATTACGTTTCAGCGGCGTTATGCCGATATGGATGTAGCAAATTTTAATATAATTAAATAAATAAATTTTTTTTCTATTCACTAAATTTGCGCACAAATGTATACATGCCAATATATACTAATATTTATTATAGGCAACTAGCCACCAATTCGTTCTACTTTGCCAATTAACAATTTGAATGAAATCTTAATTTAAAACTTAACGTTCGCATAAATACACAAATAACAATTCACTTTATAATTGTACTGTGCGCAACTATGATTTTTTGCTTCCAATCGTTAGCGCGGCTCGTGGCGTACTGTCTGAGCGTGTGCCACTGGAATGCTTTAATTGCCGGTAGCAGCATTACAGCTGCTGGAGCTAGCGCCAACGTCGACGCCAGTGCTAATACCAACGCCAACAGAGTTACTTTATGCCGAAGTGTGCCAAAATATATGTGCAACAATATGCGCAGCAGTGGTGATAACGCATACGAAGTGAGTGAAGGTGCTTCGCAGGCTGGATGCTCGTATACTGCCACTGGCGACGACGTCGGCATCTAGACGAAAGGTTTGCGTGTGCAATATAAATATACACACATACGTGCGTACATATATATTGATCTTATCACCACTTCCGACAATCTGTTGTGCTTTTTTTTATTATTATGGCGGTAATCATGTGGTGGTGTTCCCTGGGCTTTTACTGATGTCCAATTGCTGGCCTTTTTGTCACTAATGAAACCAAGTTGTTGTCCCCTTTCTATCTTCTAATGGAAGTGACTCTTATCCAGGCGAACGAGAGGTTTGCTATAGAATTAATTTATTTTTAGAAATAAGTTTCACTTGCTTGCGAATGTATTTTGGATGAATTTCGTGCTCTATAATGAATTATTATAATACAGATTTAGAGGTTGGGTTAGATTATATAGCTGGCCCAGTAGATAAGCAACAAATAAAGGTCTGTTGTGGTATCATCGTGCTAAATAAGGCGAGTGCCAGAGAAACGGAACAAGTTGATGAATTTAACTATGACGATTTAAGAAGGAATAATATAAAATCGGCGTAGATTCGAATCTCGGTGGCCCACCACAATGATGAAAAAGTTTTTTCTAAGGGCGATCGCCCCTTGGCAAGCAATGGCAAACCTCAGAGAGTATTTCTGCCACGAAAAAGCTCCTCATAAAAAATATCTGCCATTCGGAGTCGACTTAAAACTGCAGGTCCCTCTATTTGTAGAACACTTCAAGACGCACGCCACAACTAGGAGGAGTAGCTCGGCCAAACACCCAAAAAGGGTGTAAGCGCGAAATATATATATAGGGTGATCAATTAAGAGGACTTTTTTTCATTTGCGTTTTTTTTACAGATCGCGCGCGAGTTGTGGCAAACTGTCATCGTGGATTTGTTGAACAGCGTTTGGCATTTCATCATGGAAAGACTCACACCGCAACAACGTCTACAAATTGTTCAACTGTATTATGAAAATCAGCGTTCTGTTGCCATACAGCTCGTGAAGCAATGACTTTATTGAGAAGTCATTTCGGAGAGCAGCTGATTTCACGTTTAGGACCTGTGAGTTGGCCACCAAGATCTTGTGATATCACACCTTTGGACTTTTTTCTTTGGGGATTCGTGAAGTCCAAGGTCTATGCTGATAAACCAGCTACGATTGAAGCTCTGGAAGCCAACATTACGACATACCAGTCGAAATGCTCGAACGAGTGATTGAAAATTGGACCTTCAGAATGGACCACCTTAAGCGTAGTTGCGGCCAACATTTGAATGAAGTCATATTCAAAAAGTAAATGTCAAAGAATGTCCTTTCAAATGATAAATAAAGGTTTTGAACATAATTTACATTTTTGTTTTTTTTAACTATTGAAAAAAGCACCTCATGATTGATCACCCTATATATATATATTGTATATAAAAAAGGCGTAAACTATCTTCAACATCTTCTCGGACAGCTTAAACTATTCAAAAACGTTTGTTGGCTTACACTTCTTTCAATAATTTATATGTTGCAGTAGTGGGTTCTTCAAGTTTCATGTGAAGTTCCGCGACAATTCATTTCCATCCTCTATGCTTGAAAAAATTACCTCAAGGGTGCCCTACTTAGACAGCTCATTGGCCAAAAAGTTTCCTGCAAGCCATTGTGAACTGGCACCGTAATAGCTTACTAACAAAATATTGAAAAAAAAAAAATTCTTGACTAATTTCGAGCGGCGTATCAGTTAGTCCAGTATATCAATTGGTGCTCGACTACCGGAATAAATGTGGATCGTAAAGAGTACAAGTGGAACACTAGTTAGCCATCACTCAACTGCTTCTTAGATACAATAATTTTGGTGCGTAAATTTATTCTAAATGGAGAGTTTTTTGTAAGAGATTTCTCCAATAAGCTTTCCATTGAACTCCGAATTATTTACGACATTTGCAATTTTGGCATCTCACCCAATCTTCACTTGAGGGTATGCGTATAGAGAAGGAACTACATGAACTCTATGTATTAGGCTAGTCACAATGCAATCAGTGCAGATGGGTGGATACGATGTTGCTAAATATTCTGGAGTGGTCGTAATATAAGTCTAACTTACAGCTCGGTACCTTTCAACCAATTGTGGTCGTAGCTATTAATATTTCACACACCGTTGAGCACTAAGGTCTTGCCACTCACTCAAGCTGCCTAACAAACGTAGCCGATTCAAGTGAATTACTTACTTAATTCACAGAAAAGGATTCACAAAATATTATAATTGTTATATTATACTTATATATTAATACATACATAGTTTCATAAAATCAACAAGGAATTCAAACATTGCCTAAGAGATTGACGAAATAAGTGTTTGTCGATGGACAATACTATGAATAAAAAATCTCACAGATTTGTAGTCTGTGTCTTGTCAATACCCTATAAATAGAGGGACCTACAATTTTATGCAATTTATGTTGAATAACTGCTCAAAGTAAAAAGAACAAAAGTTTTCAGATTGTGCTCTCAATATTCTCTGCTGTAACCTGCAGTTAACTGATGCCTTATTTATGCTTTCGCGAATATTGTGCTTTCGGAATAATTTTCTCTCCAAGATTAAGCACAAGTTCTTAACCCTTTCAACAAAGCACATTAAAGGATCTTTAATTCTAATGCTAAATCATCTTTCCTCTATGCCTATGAAACATGGAATGCAAGAGCGGCCCATATAAACGCTCTGCAAGTTTTAACTAATTGATGCCTTTGCAAAATCCTGAAAATCTTCTGACCAAATACGATCTCGAATGCTGATCTGTGGAGAACTACTCAGCAATCCCCTATACTCCTTGAGATTTGCAAAAGAAAATTGGGTTCGGTTGGCCACATACCTTGTAGACAATGTGCTGACCTAACAAGAGCCCCTATTGAGTGGAATCCCCAAGCCAGCCGTAGACGAGGAAGGCTATCGAACCCGTGGAGACGATTGTTGGATTTAGCAACGCGCGCCATGGACTTAACCTGGAATGAAGCTAAGAGGCTGGCGCAGATCAGATGTGAATGGAACTTGATACGGTCATTTAAACCATAGGAAGTATTAATAACAAACCGTTATAATATTAGTTAAAAAATGGGGTTGGTGGCACATATCGCCAACTTGGCACAAAGTTATAAACCATGACGGCGATATGATTAAATACGCCATTTTAGCAACAACGTACTATTTCTTTCTATACACACATTTATACATTATACATTTTTGAATTAAATTGATCTAATAAGCATTTTTCCTTAAAAGGGCATATATTACAAGAGGCTCAAGAGTATTGCAATAAAGCATATGCAAATTATATTATCCTCTCATTGTCACAAAAACAAAAAAAAGTAAAACTGAACTGGTGACACATCCTAATCAGCTTGCAAAATTTGTTTAAAACGTACGAAATACCACACGACTACGGAGAAATGGCTTACTTGCCCAGCCGCAGATTTCCAGGGCACGTCATATACTAAGCAAATTCTGAGTCAGAGAAACTAGTTTAAGATTCGAAAACTTCCTGTGAATCTTTAAGTAATAGGGAAGACTCAATAATAAAATATTAAAATTATTAAAAAAAAGTTATGGAAAATATTTTTTTCTAATAGCGGTCGCCCCTCGGCGAGGATGGCAAACCTCCGATTACACGTCTGCCACTGTTAATAAATTCCCTCAGTTCACAGCAAAATAATTGATTACTTTTTCAGTTCCTTAGAAGAATTGTATTTTGTAATTGGAATTACTTATATGCTAATGATGTAATTTTTTTCCAAGTACTCTGAAAGGAATTGAAAATATGGTACAATCTTTTTCGCGTAATTCCATCACTTGGAATTGTAAGCTTGTTTTAGTTTTTCCTCAAAAGCATTGTAAAATTAATTAAGAAGCTGAAAGTTCATTCCCAAACGTTAAATGAGACATTTTGTATATTAGACATTTTTGTACCTTATTTCCTAGCAAAGTAAATCCAAGACAAATAGTTGCAAGGAAACATTTATTTGTGAAGTCAACAACAAGCGATAAACTGCAAATAAAGAGAAAATAGGTTTTCTCTATATCACTTCATTAAATGTGTGTTGGCTTTCAGTAAAGTCAACATTTCAAAGTGACACTCGGAGAGAGCACTTGCAAATAAAAATACCTTATTGATCAAAAAGTTCCCAGAATAACCACCTGGTGATTAACATTTCTACCAAAGTTTTATCGCCATTGCTTGATGTTTGTGAAAATAACGCCGTATTGAGTAAATCTACCTCTGCACAAATTTTTAATTCGTTACAGTTTTAAATATGGACTTGAATTTGCTACAACGAGTTTGAATTAAATTTTGCGTTAAAAATGAATTCAATGGTGTGAAAACCTTAGAAATGTTGGAAAACTGTGATGCTCTAAAGAAAACAGGTGACAGCCGTTTACGAGTGGCAGAGGGATCGTGAGCCCATCGCGGATGACGAATGGTCTGCGTGATGGCAGGCCGTCGACATCGAAAACTGAAGAAAACTTCAACAAAGTGAAAAACCAGTTGATTAAGAACTGTAAATCAACCATCAGAGAGCGAGCAGAGGATTTGAACATGGCTTATGGATCCAATCAGGAAATTGTAGTTAACGATTTAGGTTTGCGCTGTGTTGCTGCAAAGTACGTGTCAAAGGACCTGAATTTCATCCAAAAAAAGGACCACATTGATATCGCCAAACGCCTGATTCCCAAGGCAAAATCCTGAATTATGAATACGATACGCAATCCAATCTAGCAAATGGAAATCTACGAATGAACCAAGACCAAACAAAGAAACCAAGCCGTTTTCACTTAGAAACGAAAGCAATACTTACGGTTTGTATGGATTATATGGGTATTGTACACTACGAATTTTTACAATAAGTTGAGACAGTTAATAAGGACTATTATTTGGGCATTGTGAGACGCTTACGTGAAGCAATTTGTTAAAAAAAAGGAATCCGTGAAGTTTTTACCAATCACGAAGGGAATACCCTCCAACAGCCAATGAATTCACCTGATATGGTTCCCTGCTATTTTTTCTCTGTTTGATCGAGTCAAAAAACCACTACGGGGAACGCGTTTTAACAGCCGGAAGGAAGTAATGGACAAATCGAAGACGACTCTCATGTCTATACCGGAAATAAAGTTGCAGAAATGTTTCGAGAGCTGGATCAAACGCTGGTATAAGTGCGTTGCGGTTGATGGGGAGTACTTTGAAGTCGATAATACACCTTTTTGAGGAATTTCTGAATATACGAATTTCTGAATTTTCTAAATATATTCCGGGAACATTTAGAACAAGAAGATAGTCTATTAACCATGCATTCACCTTTCTAAATTCTTTTCTAACTGCGGTAATTCCTTCAATTCTTTTAAGTTACTGAAGAAAGAATCGGCAAGCTACAAATTGACCTCTAGTTCAATGGATAATACCTCTTTTGCAGACGCTGTAATACATACGACATAGTGAAATTTAAAGCAGATAGAGGAATTCAATATTTTTTTTCCTAAGCTAATTTGTTCGTCGCTAAAGTCGTAGAAGGAGCCGATTTTTGGCTTAATCAGGTCCTCGTCTCCGCTGGCAGCATGACAATCGACTGCATTAAAAAATATGATTTTAATTCAATAACCAACAAATTATTCAATCAATGTTTTGCGATTACGTTTTAAATTAATAGAATAGGGAAGCAAAAAATATATTATTCTATTCCATGCAATGTTCAATAGCTTAAAAAGTTGGTTACATTCTCATTTCCTTACAAAGTAGAGAACAAACTAAAATTACATTACCAGCACATATAGTAATTAATTCCAATTAAAAATATAATTTCTTGCAATGGAATTGCAAAAACAAAAAATGAAAATACTTTTGAAATTACTTTTACGAAATTGAAAAGTAATGGACTGACAATGAGGCACCAATCAGCTAAAGACACAGCACCAGCTTGTGTAGATGCGTGTCTCTTGTCCCCTCCGTTCATCAGTGCAGCCTATCACTTTTTGTCAGAGTCGTATTGTCGAGGTCAGTACATTTGTTCGCTCCGGGTTGCACACGCGTCAACTCCCACTTAAATATTTGAATATACATATCACTCGGTTCATTTCTTCATGCATAATTTTTGACAGCTTTCAACGTTTTATGAGCTTCCAATTTGTCGCTGCTGCCATAAATACAGCAAAGAAGTAAAGGCAGTAAAATGTTAGTTTTCCTACGCAAGTCCTAGAAAAACGGCCAAATCAAAAGACAAAGGTAAAAGTAAAAGCAAAAAATTATTTAAGGCGAAAACCAAGAAGGACACTAAATGGGCGGTCGGTTAATTTTCATCATTGCTTTCATTCACAGTCAAGATAGAGAATAAACATATAAATATATAAATATACATATCTTGCAGGAAAACTTTACCTGGCAGACAAATATTTGGTTCATAACTAGTTTGTTGGGGCTCATTTATTCTCAGTGATTCGATGAATGAAAACTTTGTCGGTTCTGGTGAGAAGAAAGTCCACAAACTATATTAAATTAAGTTAAGTTAAAAGTAAGTAAGTAACCGTATCGTATTAAAAAAATATTATTTAAAATATGGGATTTAAAATGTGTAATTAAGAACAGCAAAGCATTTACAGCGAGGTGTTCTGATTTCCCCATTTACGGAAAAATATGAAGGCGCACACCATAAATTGGAGGAGGAGCCAATTATACATTAGTATATATAAATATATATATATATATATTCTGATATTGACTTTAAAAAGTTATTTATAAAACCTACTGATCAAAAACATATCTCAGCCTCAACATTTGAACCCTATCTTCAACATTACAAAATATTTCAACTTATTTTAGCAGAGCTTCGGGTAAATTACATCGTCCGATTCCCCAAAGCACATATGAGGAAATCCATATAGGCGCCAAATTAAAACTGAAATATAATACATTTGCGTTTTTAGTACCTTAAAGTGTCAACAATGATAGTGATTTGAAAAAAAGTCGTAAAAATCTAAAATTGTACACGATATAGAAAAATGGGTATCAAATAAAAGAGCACAGTAAATGGTCAAAGTTTGGAATAGCAAGCACACCATTCAAATAGTCACTCAAGCTATGCTGGCAGTGCTTCAAGTGGTCGGTCCAATATTTTCAGTGCTATTCCGACATTATCTTAACTGCATAAAAGAAAATGTTTTTGAAAGCAAAACTTTTACTAGTGGGTGGTGTATTTATAGAACTGGTATATATTTATGGCATGATTTGAATTATATTCAAAATAGAAATTAAGAGAAACTCGCCTTGAAAAAATTGGAAAATACGAACCAAATAGGTCGGCGAATATTTCTTAAGGCAGAAAGTAAAAACTGTTGCATGAATTCTATCCATACTTTTTTGTTGGAGAGGTGTATAAAACTTATTTTATTTTAACAAATTTAGAGATTTTGTTAAACTCAAATAAAACTCTAGTAATGGAACACTTCGAGCATATAGATATTTTGAGAGACAAACATAGAAAGACCCCGAACTGCGAAATAATTAAGAAAATCCTCTCAACACCGGACCATCAACTGCACCACGGATCAAATCAAAATTAAAAGACAAGGGCAAGATTATTCTCCAGTTCTGCAATGATTTTAAGTTAATCAATAAGCATCGCGCTTCATAAGTATGGATGGGATTCGAAAAGCGTAAATTATGCAACGCAAAATGTAATAATACTTTCTCTCTATAGCATCTATCGTTGTTCCTGATTTTTTTGTTGAAATATAGCGGCCATTACTCATTTGTAAATTCAGTTGATTTTCTAAAAATTCTATTAATTTCATGGCCACCTCCTCACGTGAAATAGCGTATATTCAAGAACATAATCAAGATGCATGTAAATTTATATGTTTTCGGGGTCGCAACCATTACTTTTTTTGAGTAACCTTTAATAGGTTTCAAAGCAGCATATGACGGCGTTGTATTACTATACAGTTTGAAAACTCAAATTTTATAAAAAAAATTGCAAAAAATGTATCTACGTATTGCTGCAGCTAAAAAATTTGTGTCGAGGTATTGATATGTACTAAAGATTTCTCGTATTTTACTAACCTTCCGAAGATGATTCCATTTGGTTTTGTTCAATTTACTCCATTACAAAATCTTTCAAATGTGTACAACTTTCACTATTCATCGACAGTAATACGATGCTCAAACGAAGGCCACGTTGCGACTGAAAATACAGAGGATACTTAGGGTACAGGACGTTGCTATGAACGGTTTTCACTACTCAGGCATTACTGTAGCCAACCCAAAGACAAAAAAACTCTATCTAGAAACTTTTTTTTTCGACTTTTGGCCAGCTTTTTGGGAATCGGTCGCACTGTGCAGCGGTCAATCGTAAGTGTGGTGCGAGGACATTCACGGTATCATTTTTGTTGTGATAGATAGCGACTCCTCCGGTTCGAACATTACTTCTTTTACACTGGATGATGCAGTTAAAATTCGGTAAACTGATTTCCTCGTCTTCACGCAACCAAGTCTCATGAAAAACTACCACATTGCATTTTTCCATAACTGGATTCAATACGTTAATAGCATGAGCACGTAGACTTTGACAATTAAAAGAGTATATCGACAATCCTTCTCTTTGTTGTAGAAATTGAATCATTTGTTGATCAAGAGTTTCCAAACAATTAATCGACAGTCTTAGAAATTCTGCTTGCAAGCGGTCGACAACAGAGTGGGGAGACTACGAAGCACCGCACAAAGCGGAGAAAGAGAATAGCTTGTATGCCGTAGGCTTATACATTTCGTGACGGTTTTTCTTACCGCTAGCTCGTTTGTTGCGGCCTTGAACTTATACTCTGACGCACGTAAAGAAGTTTCACTTCAAAAACCAATTTTTTGAAATTTTCAGACTGACCCATTAATGCCACTAACGTTAATATCCTATCACACTTTGCTCTCTACGTAAACTAAGCACATTTATAAATATTTCTGTACCAAATTATTTAGTATGCCTTAGTATGTCACTTTTTATCTAGCCGACGGCCCTGCCAGCCAGTGCTTTAGATTTAACTGTTGCAGTTATTTATAATTGTTTCTCTTTACATAAATAAACTGCAGAGATTTACTATATAAATTAATTTCAAGCACATCAGTTGTATACTGATGGACTTTCTTGCAGGGTAGTGGCGTGCATTTATGGGGTGAAAGCGTTTATTTGTTTGTTTAAATACACACACACACACACATGTTCTCCATCACTTACATGCATTTGTAAGTTTATAATAACTTAATTTTGTTATTTGGAGCTGTATGTGATGCAAAAAAAAAAATCAAGCAACTGCTGTGCAAAACCTATTTCGACCCTTGTCAATGTTAACCCCGTTAGCAGCGGTGGTCGCGTGGTTTGGACAATTCAACTTCCTTCGCCTTTTTCATTCAACCTACTGTGTCCTTGATTCGACTGACAGTTTTTCATTGCAACTAATTAATTGCGGTTCTTTACGGATATTTCTAGTTTTACGAGATAAATTGGTAGCCAGGCACTCAGACTCCAACGCGTCATCAAAGGGTAAATATAAATCATATTGTATTCGCCCATAAATCATAGTATAATATTTTACTCAAATAAGAAGACGATATTTCCAGTCTGATATTCAAATTTAATTTTTTATGCTTTTAACCGATTTTTCGGAATAAGAAGGACGGTTTATCTACTTAGAGCTGATTTTTTATAGATGGTAGACTTACCAGCTTTGCCCATTGGCTATGGTTGAAAATAAAATAGCGCGAGCAACTTCGGCTGCCACGTCCCAGTACGCTCGATCTATTCCTCAAATTTGCAGTGTGTGCCTTAATGCTGACTTACAAATGGTGAGACCTACAGGTTTACGCCGACTCTTAACGGCAGGTAATTCTTATGAAAAACTTTTCATAGCATAAATACAATCGGAGGCTTATCAGGGGTTGATGAATGGTGACCATTATTACACAAAACTTTTTTTTAATTTGACGTTTCATATTTCCAGGCTACTTCAAACCAAAATCCTACCAAATAGTAGTCACATACAGAAGCATTCGGCTACAGCGGCCGCTAGATAGATGGCGCTTTCATTATAGGTTTTATCTATAGGGTTCCAAACCTTACATACTAGTCGACCCTAGTGTGCGTAGCAAATATAAAAAGATTCTAACACAATAATACAACTGGAAAATATTGATGCTCGAAATTAACTATCACATGAATATTTTTAGAGTGAAACTTAGTTTTCAAGTATTCACAAAAGATACTAAGACACTACTGATACTACTAGTACTAGTTATAGGTCCTGCAAAATTTAAATACATACTCGTATACGTGTTTTAAAGTGCATACCAATGCGAACTAGAAAAAATGTATTAAATTATATTTTTAGAGTGTAAAATATGTAAAGTGAAGTTAAGTTTATTTGTAGAAATAAAGTACTTGTTGGCATAAGGGTATACCCCTATCGAAATCAACTTTTTTTTATTGAAATGTTATAAATACTTAAATACATTTTATTCTGTTACACCTAGTTTTCACTATTGAGAAATATTTTTCTATTAAATGCTATAATATTTACATGAAATACATAAATAACTAGAAGCCAGCTGACAGAAATTTACATATGTTTGCCAGCCGTTAGAATTTTTGGAACAAGATCATTTGGTATTTTTCGTTTGAGTCCCCGGCATTGCTCATCTCGATTGGCAAGTTGGCGAGCCTCCGGGTTGGTATATTTTTCGAGACAATGAACAGTACATTCCAAGAAGCTTGAAGTTGAAAGCTCAATCAACTAATAAAAAAATATCGCTGCTGAATGCTGAAAAATTGTACGAACAGCTTAAAGTCACATATACGGCTGTTAGTATGCGCTTACGTGCAAAAAACAAGGCCATTGGGACCTACATGAATTTACTGAAAGATATCAGGGAAATATGAAAATGAATTGCGAAAGAAAGAAAAGAAAGTTTCTAACGATGATGAAAAGTGGTGGATGCTCAAGAGTTCGAGTTTAAGGCGTTCGATAAAGCTAGCATTCTTCCATAATTTTGGTCGTTTAATTTAGATAGATGCCTTGTTGAAAGTTGCTGTATCATAGCAGTCTCAATTTTTCAACATTAGGAGTAATACAATCTCTCTCTATTTATATAATGCCTCTTCTATTCCCCATTTTTCTGCTCGCAGTCTCTCTGCTCGACTAACTTAACGAAAAATTTGTACGCGAAAGCAACTACAAAGTTATCGAGCAAGATTCGCCGCTAGCTACCTTATTATTTAAACACCCATGGTCTGTACGTTTGCCACGTGCTTCAAGTTCAATAATATATAATATTTGTAAATCCTTAAGCCTCAGCACGGAACAAAGGATCTTTGCGATTTCAGTAATTGAGAGATGGACGATGTATGGGAGATTAGCCAACCGCATCCGATTCTGTCAGTGGAGCGGACAGTAGATCTTTCAGACAGAAATCTAACTAACTGCCAGTTCATCCCAAACATTTTTAACTCGTAGTTTAAAGTTACTTGGATTCACAAGAAGATAATTTTCATGGACAGAAATGCAGAAATTATGAGATATTTGATAACTGAGCAGTTAAAATCATTTTGTGAACCTCCAGCCAATATGCCATGCACAAGCGCACTCGACTACAGCGGCTTTATTAGTCGCATACAAATGAGCTAAATCAAATTATTGGCACACGACTGACGTCTGCCTCACCAGAATTGTAATACCGGCACCTGGAATTAAGTAGGCGTATATGATATCGTACTCGTATGATTCCCAAACTGCATCATTGTGTTGCAAATTTTGTTGCTTCCATGCGTTTTGCCAAAGCATGCGCATGCGTTCTACACCTGCCCAGACTCCAATTGACCAACGTCAGCGGCTCCGTGCTGCCGCCAATTCAAACGTTTGCTGAATTTTTTATTTTCGCAATAATAGGTACAGTAGGGTATTGGTTTTCCGAACATTCGATTTTCACAGCTTTGTATCAAAAAGGTGTCCAATAATTGTAACTCTTCAATTTTTAAATTAACTGCTATTGATTTCAGCGCAGATGCCTTAGCTTTGAGTATTAATATGAAGTTTAAGAGCTGCAGCTTAAAACGCACAAAAGGACAATGTTGACTCTTTGACTATGGAAAAATCGTGCAATCCACTTATGCCTCGATTGGGCTGGTGCGTAACTACCATTCGGAAGCGCCCGGATTTGAATCTCCGGGTATGAAATACCAGTTCATGAAAAAGTTTTTTCTAATAGCGGTCGCCCAACTAAAACGAACTAAAAACACATATTTAAGTGAATAGGAAAAGAAATTATTCTGTTCATATTCTGGAACTTTTCTTGAAAGACCCGCCATGAAGTTTTGTACAACGGTTTTGGCCACTTATAGCAATGCTGTCAGCCACACTTTCTTTTTATTTCCGAACATTTTTGTTGACTTCCCTATTTTGAAAAGTTTGATTTTCATCATTAACATAATGCGCTGGAGCGAAATAGGTCCCAAAGAGAGTTGGTCTATTTCGCTGGCATAGGAAGGGTAAAAGACATATTTGCAAACACTCTTTCAGACAACTCGCGTGCAAGGAAAATGCTGTAGTTTGTTTTTTGTTTTGTTTTTCTTTCTATAAGTTGTATGCCATTTCTGTTCTTATATATGCGTGGTTTCAATTTTGCCAACATGGAACGGTTCTTCCTAATTTATGGCTATTACATTATTTTCCAAATGGGCGCATGCTAATCAATTTGGACGACCACTTTTTGGTTTGCCCTTCACTGAGTCACCTTCCTTACTGCGCAAAGTGGTACTTCGCGCTGTATCACAGGATGATCCAGTGATTTTCGCCATTTTTTTATAACTAATAATGGGCTTTTTCGTCCATATTTTTCGGAGCCCTTCGATTGTATTAATTTTTTTTATTAGTGCTCTGACTGCAGAAACTGATATAGTTTTAAAAATTTAATGAAACACCAATTGGAAAACAATTTATTCACAGCTTACTACGTCGTTGCTAGAGATTTAAAATTTGCAGAATTTTCTGTTAATGCACAATTTAAGTTTTAAAGAAATTTGAGATGAAGCTGTACAGAAAAAACTTACAACTATAAAGAAACAAACAAATATTTTTCAGATTGTTGCAATGAGTTCTTGCTGCTACAGAGTACTCAATATAAAAGCTGGCGCAAAATTAGACACCCTTTGGGATGGCGTCGTACGTCATCATATTTGACACTTGTGAATTATACAGCTGCTGTATAAAAGCAGATAAAATGATTTTCCTTAAAATAATTTTTATTTATTTATAAAAGTTATTGAAAAACTAAATTGTATGTACCGGATCTGTTGTATATAAAAATGCTTATAATCTCAATTTTCAATAAAATATTTTTGCGAAATATTCAGGCAGATTTTGTTAGGATTTGTGTTTAGTAATATACATAAATTGCATTTTGTCTTTTCTAGTAAATATATCGGTAAACTTTTCGAATTGCACAACAATCGCTCACATTAATTAGTTACTAAAATCGGGGCACTACTGTATCTGTTCTCAACTGCCTTCTCCTCCACAACCCACAACCACCACAGTTCTTTACTTACATAATGACTAATTTTTCCAATAAATGCATTCATTTGCATTCCATAAATGAAATCAGAAAAGTAAATTTAATAAAATTGAAAACTTTAATCTCGTCCATAAAATTTCATTGCATCGAATGAACAATAAATGTTATTGTTCGGCAAGCACAATTAGCTTATACACACACACGCATACATTTCGGTGGCTATTTTTGGTTTATGCGAATATGCTTGAGTATTTTTACACATTTACACCATACATAGTGCGCATACATACTTCCACACACGCATACATTTTTATTGGTGTATCATTGCGTATCTGGCACTTGCATGCCGTCGAAAGAAAAAGAAAAGGCGAGTAAATTACATATTTTCATACCAATCGGTTTGATGAAATGGACTTTTGAACTTTACAAAAATGCGCAAATGATGATATACTTATTTATATATATGTACATATATACTTGTATGTATGTATACTTCAATAGAGATGGCCATGAATTGCAGCAAATGTGAATAAAGCGGCAACAAGGAGAATAATAATTTATAAAAATGTATTGTTGAGCTTGCCTGGCTGTGTGCAGTACCCGGCTAATTAGAGTTAAGGCCACCGGAAGGAGGAGTTTGCTCTACCTCTCCAAAGACTCCTTCTTAAAAAAAGCATACACACGTTTCTGGCTGTGGAAAACTTTGAGCATTGTAATAAAGTTCAATAAAAACAACTTTTTCCAAGTTCTAAGTTTTTTTGCACTTTATACAAAAAATCAAAAATATTCGTTCCTTTAACCGCAGTTAATATTTTATTTAATAATTGAATAAAATGCATAACATAAAAGTTAATGTACAGCGCAAACTTTCTTGTTCAATAACACTGTGCGGCAAAATTCGAAGAAAAAATCATATCTGATATGGAATCTGAAAAAATCGAATTCAAATTACCCTCAAAACGAGGTCCATGAGGGTTTTGCGAGCTTAGCTCGTATAACAGATATATGAATAATAAAAGTAAATAAAACTATGGAGCAGCGAACAAAAAACAAGAATGCGGTATTGCAATTATGATATGAAAGAGGGAGGCCGTTTTATACTTAAAGGTTAAAATGTTTTCGTACAATATATTCAAGTCTTCCAAATTTGGTCTCTAGCTTATCTAAATTTTTTGAAAGAACTGGTTAAAACTATATTTACCAATAATAGTGTCTGTAAAGGTTTATACTAAACCTTAATGGCGTATTATTACCTGTGGTGTTAACTTTTTAATTTTTTTTTTTTAATTTTAAAAGTATTAAAATGTTACAAAAAGTAATCCCCCAAAGTTTTCTGTAGGAATTACGGGATTACATATAGGTATACACCTTTTGGGTGTTTGGCCGAGCTCCTCCTTCTATTTGTGGCGTGCGTCTTGGTGTTGTTTCACAAATGGAGAGACCTACAGTTTCAAACCGACTTCGAACGGTAGATATTTTTATTTTTATGAGGAGCTTATTAATGGCAGAAATTCACTCGGAGATTTGCCATTGTCTGTCGAGAGGCGACCGCTATTAGAATAAACCTTTTCTTCATTTTGGTCTTTCACCGAGATTCGAACCTACGCTCTCTCTCTGAATTCCGAATGGCAGTCACTACTCTTTAACTAAATGAGACAACATTTATTAATATTCATTTCAACCTTTATTCTTACATAATAACTATTCTTACATAACAGTTGCTTGTAACACCCCATCGGAATCGGGATAGATATAGAGATGTGCATACCAAAATGTTCAGAATAATTATGTCTGTCCGTGAGATTGTGAAGAGCAGGATATCAAAATTGAGATGTTAGTATTTCTTAACTCTATAGGAAGGGTTGGTACTAGAAGTTTCAAAAGTTTCAAAATGATATTTCAAGGAGGATTATTTAAAATTTTTGTCAAACGGGTATTGGACCGTTTTCGCCCAAGTAAATATAACTTTATTAGCTCTACTTGATACATACTAGGGCAGGTCGATTTAAAAATCGCTCATTGCTCTGTGAAAATCGTATTCTAGGGATCAAAATAAGAAGCTTTGCCGAAGGAACCATACCTCTAAAACGAATTCTGATGTCCCCCAATTTGAGTCGAACGAAAAATTCCACTTTGACCCATTTAGAGTGCTCCAATCGAGTCCAAACGTATGACCGACCCCCACTAACTTTGGACGGCCGATCCACCCATGCCAGTGGCACACACCCTGAAACTCCCCTGGGGGGTTCCCCATACAATCATTTCAAAATACACAATGAAGACATTATTTCATATGCCATTCATGAGAATTGGTTTTCCCTCACCTTACACACACAAATACAAAATTTTAAGTAACTGATCCACATCAATCACGCAATCTGTGATAAATGCACGTGAAAGCATATTTTTTATTTGATTTATTTCCAAGTCAAGTCAACATAAAATGTGTATAGCAAACATGCATTCGCACAAAAGTATTTCTGTTATATTCCCATGGAGCAACACGGCGTATGCGCAATTTTTTTCTACTTTTACCCGTATTATTCATATGCCCCACTCTCAGACTAGTGCCTACATATGCGTGTTGTTATGTACATGTGTGCATGCATACTGGCAAATTGACATATTTCACAACTTTGCGTACTTACTGGGAACGAAGACTTTAAAATTTATTGTAATTAAATTAGATTAAAAAAAAAACAACTTTGAACCACGTAGGTACTTTGGGTTAATTAACTTTCATATAGAAATATATATGTACCGTATGTTTAGGCCAAAAAAACATTTTTTAAGAGATTATGTGTTTTCGCCTATTTTTCTGAAAGAAACAAAAATGTTTCATATCTGAGGGATATGTTGAAAATAAATATTTTGTGGCTCAGATAGAAGAATGTTGTGATTTCGAACTCCATTTCATCTTAAGATAGGGTAAACTAAATACTATTTACCAAATATGGCCCCTTAGTAAATTGAGATGTGAAAATTACTTCCCATTAGTATGAGTGGATCAAAATGAAATAAAATCAAATATGTGTGCGGAACCTGGACATTGGCATCAATTAAGTTAAAGACTGAGGCCTGCTCTATTACTCTTTAAAAAAAGTGTACGTAAAAATTTAATTGGAAAAAGTTTTGCTGAAGTTAAATATAATTGGCGCCTACATCCTTTCCGGGAGTTTGGTTGAGCTCCTCCTCCTATTTCTGGCGTGCGTCTTGGTGTTGTTCCACAAATGGAGGGTCCCTACAGTTTTTAAGCCGATTCCAAACGGCAGATACTTTTTTATGAACAGATTTTTCATGTCAGAAATATATTCGGAGGTTTGCTCTTACTGCCGAGAGGCGGCAGCTATTAGATACAACTGTTTCCATCAATTGGAGTTTCGTGCACAGAGATTCGAACCTGCGCACTTTCGAATGGTGGCCACGCTCCAACCCGGACGGGCCGGTCAGTCGGTAGAGCATGAGACTCTTGCTCATGCTATATGTCATAGTTATGAAAACATCACGAAAACATAACTATAGATACGTCCTTAAAATCTACATCGAAATTTGGTCAGAAGCAGGCCGAGATCGCTTGCATATCAGTCTGAAACTCGGGAGACCAAAATGCAAAATTTCTCATTCTATACTCTGCTATGTACCAATGTATCAATGCAATTAAGCAGTGGGAAACCGTTTGTCCAAATTGTGAAATCAAAAATTCCTATTGAACAAGTTTTTATTGATTATTGGCCCAACCGCCATATAACGCAAATTTTCGAAAAAGAAAAAAAATCTCTGATCAATGAAGAAAAGTTACTCAAATTTGCTGCGAATGGTGAAAATTTTAATTTTTTTGTGCTAGATGCATTTACCTCGATAACGACCAAACATTGTAAGCCTACTACTCCCATCTCATTTATATCCGACAAAATTATTAATGAGATTGTATAAAAACCACGCCCATGTTTTATTTGTTAACATTAAATTTCTGCCTGGCCCTTTACACTGCAGCCCATAACTCCCATTATGTACGAGTTTGTTTAATTCCAAAAGGTAACATTTACTAAAACGTGCGTGGATACTCGTATATAAAGTTCGGTCCAGCACAAGTTTAGTCCTTCCCTATTCATTTTATAATCACAGTTGGCATACGTGGCAATCGGATGTTCGGTCATACTGTAAAGTCATTGAATTCAAACTCATCGTCCGGCGAAGGAGTCCATGTCTCTTATCGAACTAACTTCCAGGTATTTGACCACATCAGAGCATTCACGAATGGTACAAGAACATCTCTTGATAAGCTCATATTAAGATCCTCCTGAGTACATCATAATCTAATAGGGTGGTATATAACAATTATTTGGTAGAAGCGTGACCCGCATAACTTAGAAAATAAAGGGATTTCCAATAAGAGGTGTTATTTTGATATTCAAAGAAAAATCCTATTTTTTAATATAAATGATCGAATGTTTATTTTATTATAAAGGGGAATGTATGCCGTTAATAGTGAAAAATAACATCAGGCAAATGACCACCACAACCACGCTTACACGACAATATCCATTTCATGAAATTTTCCATAACCGAACTGCAAAGTAGCTGACCTATGTCCTCGATAGCCTCACGAATTCCATCTTGAATCGACCCTGGGCTATTGGCGTAGATCTTCTCTTTTACGTATCCCCAAAGAAAAAAGTCAGAAGGTGTTAAATCACAAGATCTCGGCGGCCAATTGTGATCACCTCTTCGAGAGATAACACGGTCCGGAAACTTTTCCCGGAAAAGGTCAATGGTTTCGTTGATTGTGTGGCACGTAGCACCGTCTTGTTGAAAATAAACGTTGTCCAGATCAATACCATCAAATTCCGGCCATAAAAAATCGTTAATCATTTCTCGATAGCGCAATCCATTCACCAATAACACCAGTTATTGGAAAGCCCTTTATTTGGGTTTATGATATTTATTATACGCAATATAGTATTCAATAAAATACGTCCATGGGTTATAATAGCTTCACATCCTCAAGTAATACTCTGCGTTCTTTTCTGCGCAAGTTTTGGAGGAAATAAGCCGAATTTGTCTTGGTAACTACTTGGCCATATTTGTTTTTTTTTTTCTTAAGTTTTTGCTTAACTATTGGGCAATCATTTTGAGTAGGGTTGGCATTAGGCGACTGTAAAGACCAATACAACATTTCAATCCCATTTTGCTTTCTCCAGTAAACACAGTTTCGCATTTGATGCTGGGATCCATTGCCCTCTTGCAAAATCCAAGACTTATTAGCTATTTCCAACATCGTCGCAGCTGGCGGAAATAATGCTTTGTGGTAATATATTCATCAAAACTGTATTCGCATTGGCGGCCAAGTCCTTTTTCGGAGAAGCAGCCCCTAACATGACCCTTAACTGGATGCTTAACAGTCCGTTGAAGTTGTCGACTATCAGTAGTACACCAGACCTGACGTATGCAACTATTCGTTCAAAAGGAAGATTCTTCCGTGAATATTACGTTTTCCCAACTCTGTTCTGAATTTGCCTTAGCCCATGCAAGACTTCTTTGAACGTGCGTTAAAAAGAGCAGCGGTTTTATCAATGTGCTCTGGAATTTAGGTATTCTGCACGTAAACGTCCTCGACCGGTATATTTGGTTGTATTAATACCACTTTTCCTTAAAACTACTTTTGCTTCACACAACGATAAGTTCAGGTTTGTTACAAACAAATCTAGGATTTTCTGCGCTTGCTTTGGAGAGGTAGTTGTTTTTTTTTGGCTTCCACTGGGGAAGTCGTCAACGTTTTTGACTTCGGAGTACCGTTGGACCCATTTATTTTTGAATTTCTTCAAATATTTTGATACTTCACTTGCATCTGACAAAGATCGACTTATATTTTCAAAATCTTCTTCGTTCCGATGACGACAGTTTTTTCATGACTGAACGTCAATACTTTGTGCTCTCTGTCTGTCTCTGCAATAATTTACACATAAAAACTAAATGTACTAGGTGCGCAACTAAGTTCTCGCTGTTTTTTTGATGAAAATACAACTTTATTCTGAAAAAATGGTTACAAGTATATCATTGAAAGTATTGCCCATCACTGGCTTCTACTTTTGCCCATCTTTCTGGTAGATCTCCTACACCCTCGCGGTAAAACTGTTCATCTTTTGAGGCTATCCATTTTTTGATGTCTTCAAATGAATGGAACTGGTGGTCAGCTAGACCATGTGTCATCGATCGGAACAGGTGATAATCGGACGGCGTAATATCTGGAGAATATGGCGGGTGGTGTAGGATTTCCCATTTCAGTGTTTCCAGGTAGTTTTTAACGGGTTTGACAACGTGAGGCCTAGTGTTGTCATGCTGTAGAATCACTTTTCCATGTCTCTCAGTGCTCGGCTCAATCGCATCAATTGAAGTCGATACCGGTACCCAGTGATGATTTCGCCTGGTTTTAACAGTTCATAATAAATAACACCAACTTGGTCCCACCAAATACATGGCGTAACCTTCGCAGCGTGAATATTCGGCCGAGGCGACGACGTAGAAGCATGACCGGGCAGTCTCCATGACTTTCTTTTCTTTGGATTGCTGTAATAAATCCATTTTTCATCACCCGTCACGATGCGAAGATGCGATGAAGAAAACCCTTCCTTTTTTGCCGCTGGAGCAGTTGTTCACAGGCGAAAAAACGACGTTCAACATCCCTTGATTTTAACTCATAAGGAAGCCAAGTCCACTGTTTCTGAAACATTCCCAAAGCATGCAATCGCTTGGAAATGGATTGGCGGGCAACTCCTAATACTGAAGCCTGCTCTTCTTGTGTTTGACATGGATCCTCATTGAGCAATGCCTCCAATTCAGCATCTTCGAAGGTTTTTAGCCGTCCTTCACGCGGACGGTAGTCAACATTAAAATCATCGTCTTTGAAGCGACGGGACCAATCTTGGCACGTTGTTTCACTTAAAGCAGCATTTCCATAAACTGTTTGTAGCTCTCGATGCGCTTCAGTCGCCTTTTTTTCGAATGAAAAAGGAAAATTAACACAAAGTGACGATTATTCGGCACAAATCAGACGTTTTCACAAAACCAAAAGTATTGTATACCAAAACAAAATCACCAATGTGTCGAAGCAGTTTGTTTACCATATGTCTAAGCTTGGTTTATGACGTTTAGGTTATGTTAATAGGACTATGAATAAGTTCGTGCGGTTTTACAACAGATGGCGTAACTTGATTATTATTCCATCGATCCACATTTCCAAACATTCATTGGAGAGCTACTGTCGTAAGGCACAAACGTCAGTATAAGTTTTTTATTTGAAGCGTAAACAACAATATTTTTACCACACTTGAAAATGTCGAATTTCGTGCCAAATAATGTGTTTTTGCGGGGAATTCTTCTTCATTATTTTAATATGAAGAAAAAAGCAGCCGAAAGTCATCGTATCTTGGTGGAAGTTTATGGTGAGCATGCTCTAGCTGAGCGAACGTGCCAGAAGTGGTTGGCACGCTTTAAAAGTGGTCATTTTGGCTTGGAAGACGAAGAACGCGAGGGTGCGCCGCCAAAGTTCATGGATACCGAATTGGAGGAATTGCTCGATCAAGATCCGGCTCAAACGCAAGAAGAGGTTGCAAAAACTTTGGGAGTTGATCAATCAACCATTTCCAAACGTTTAAAAGCCATGGGAATGATCCGAAAGGTAGGCCATTGGGTGCCGTATGAATTGAAGCCAAGAGACGTTGAACGCCGTTTTATGGCATGCGAACAACTGCTTCAACGGCACAAAAGAAAGGGTTTTTTGCATCGAATTGTGACTGGCGATGAAAAGTGGGTCCATTACGACAATCCAAAACGTCGGGCAACGTATGGATACCCTGGCCATGCTTCAACATCGACGTCGGCGCAGAATATTCATGGCCTGAAGGTTATGCTGTGTATCTGGTGGGACCAGCTGGGTGTTGTGTATTATGAGCTACTGAAACCGAATGAAACGATTACGGGGGATGTCTACCGACGACAATTGATGCGTTTGAGCCGAGCACTGCGAGAAAAACGGCCGCAATACGCCGATAGACACGACAAAGTTATTTTGCAACATGACAATGCTCGGCCACATGTTGCACAAGTGGTCAAAACATACTTAGAAACGCTCAAATGGGATGTCCTACCCCACCCGCCGTATAGTCCAGACCTTGCGCCATCCGATTACTATCTCTTCCGATCGATGCAACATGGCCTGGCTGACCAGCACTTCCGTAATTACGATGAAGTCAAAAAATGGATCGATTCGTGGATTGCGGCAAAACCGACCGAATTTTTCACAAAGGGAATCCGTGAATTGCCAGAAAGATGGGAAAAAGTAGTAGTAAGCGATGGACAATACTTTGAATATTAAATTTGTAACCATTTTACGTCAATAAAGTTTCAAATTTCGAAAAAAAAAACCGCAAGAACTTATTCATAGTCCTATTAGAATCGACTAGCACACACTGCTGGCGGCATCTATTGACAAACAGCGGGAACTTAGTTACGCAGCTATATAAAAGAGAACTTGCGTTTGAGAAATGAATTTTTTCATTACTTTGCCGAATATTGCTGAATGCACTCAAATGATTTCTCATTCTTTAATTCCAATCAATCCCTACCTCTACTACTACTACAATTTCTTTGATCTAGTCTTTAACAACTCCTACAACTTCAAATTTTTTACTAATAACTGTAATTTTAATTTTATTGCTAATTTTTTTGTAGTCTAGGATTTAAATATATAAGCAATTCTTCAGGTCAATCATATAGACTTAAATAAAATAAATAAATTATGAAAACAATGGTCTGCACAAGACTGCAGTGCTAATGATGATGAAGTGCGGATATGAGTACTGTAATTAGTAGATAAGAGATCCTGTATACATTGAGATATTTAATTATTATTAAGCAAAATAAAGGAGAGCTCACACATCTACGCAAAGCTTTAGTGTTCTTCCCAGTACCTACTCAACATATTTGATGATCAAGATAAAGAGGCCAATTTGGTTTTTTAGAATTCCTTAATTTTTTTGTTACATAAAAAATTAAATAAAACTTGTATTCGCATTTATTCAAGGTTCTCTGTATGGTGTCCTCAATATCGGCCAAACTAAAGGCATTAACCGACACTTTTATGAACGAAATATGAGTAAAAGCAGAAAAATAATTAATATGAATCAAATTACGCGACACTCTTCGCTGTCTCCTATTTTACCTTCACTCTTTTCACGCAATAAACTCTAAGCCAAAGATAAATAAATATACAAATTGATGTCATGGCAAAAGCTGACGTTTGTTCCACTTAAATACGTTCATATACACAAAAATAAGGAGCAAAGTCATTTAGAAAGTTTGCACCGAAATTCTGCTCCCGGAAGGTGTCGGTAATGGTAGATGTTTATTAAAGCGCAAATTTAGGGATTGCAATGCCATTTTTATTGTCAAAGCTTTTATTGCTTAGACACATACACTGTTATTAATCTACCCTGAAGCGAGCTGGCTCGTGATCTGAATTTCACCAACGTAATAGATATTTCATATGTGTGTTGAATTTTATTCAAACTTTACTAAACGAATGCACGACATAGATATAGGTATGTACGTTATTAGGTTCGAAGAGCAATGCCAGCAGCCATTCAATTTCCACTTAATTGTGGAAAACAACAGTCAATTTGCTACAATCATTTACTTACATTTTTCCTTTCATTTGATCTTATGTATTTCATATAATCACTTTTCATTTGCCCTTAGTTGTATCTTCTTCCTCGTTTTTTCTTGCTGGAGTAGCTATAATTTTTCACTTTTCTTCTCAAATTTCCGCTCCTAGGAATATTCAATTAGCGTTGTGCATTTATTTATTTCAAGGCATTCCATGGTGAGAGAATTTAATTGATATGCAATATGTTCAATATATCGGGTGTTTGAGACGCTTCACAACTTAAAACGATAATACAAAACATAAATATTTTTGGATTGAATTTTTTTTATTATAATTCGGTAGATAATTTCATGGCATTTATTTTTTAAATATGACTTTCGGCACTTGTCTGTCGCGGCTTCGAGTTACATAGTCCATTCGATCAGTCGAATTTTTGACTATATTTTCCAATAAATCTAAATAATAAATTTCATTGAGCCTATTTAGCGAAAATGCGACGCAAACGATGACCATTTGGCTTCAGTTCTTGCACGAGCTGTATTTTGTAGGCAGTCGAAAGAGGAAGGCCGAGCTACTCCAATTTGTGTCTTGATGTTTTCCACAAATGGACGACCCAGAGTTGTTTTTATGATTAACTTTCATGGCAGTAATCACTAGGAGGATTGATATTGCCTGCCGAGGTGCGGCCGCTAATAGAAAATTTGTTGGTTTTATTTGCGGCTCCGAACCCGTGCACGACCGAGTGTTTTCAAGCACCAACACATTCGACTGCAGATGGCCACTGCATATGCAATGTGGTGCAAAGTTAATCACTCTATCGGAATATGTATAATTTTTAATTACTCAAAACAATTTTGTTTTTTATTTAGTAAAAAAGCTATTGAAAAACTAAACTGATGATGAATTTTGTGCCACCTTGTATAATAGTGCGATAGTGCAAGACATACCAGAAGCAGACACCAGTTTCGTTGAATATTTCGGTTATAAAACATCAAAAAGGTGTTTTAGATAGCGGTCACTGCTATGATGATATTGGGCGAGCTTCGTCGAGCGTGCTTCTGTCGTGATAATGCTATCTGGCCCTAAAAACACCAACACATACTTCAAAAATTGAATGAGGGGGCTGAACACTTTTGCAGTATGAAAGCGCCTGTTTATTAACTATTATTTTATGGCACAATGTCTAAGCGTGTACTATTTGACAGTTAGGTTCATTAACCTTCGTATACACTTCATTAGGGTAGCCCTCCTTTCACAAATGCTTAATTCACTTCACAATTAAACTGTGTCGTGAAAGAAAAATTTCTCATATGCCCTTCGGTGGCAAACTGAAACTAGGGCCCGAAAAAAAAATTATTTAATTGAAAAAAATATCATAGTTTTGTGTAGAATCAAAAGAGATTTAGGAACTTATAACCCTCCCCAAGGATAAACAGAGAATGATCACGTGCATTTGCAAATTGCATAGTCATCTGCATAGTATTGGGATATGGTCAACTGGCTCTTGGCGTTTTAGCGACCAATCCCCGGAGATTTCAATACACCTACTCCTTGAATGTGGCACTATAGCTCGAAGAAGATTGAGCAAAAAATCGAGTACCTTCAGTCCAATCTAGCTCTATCTTAAGTTTAATGGGAGAACTGGACTTGGATGAAGTGCCGTGAGAGTAGAGGCCACAAGAGACCATGAGGTCGAAGTGCAAACCTCAAATCTACCTATTCTATTCTATGATATTATATGTTATAGGTACTTAGATCATAATTTCAATACTTTTTAAATGAAATCAACTTCACTTCCATCGAATTGTTTCGCGAATTTTTATTCAGCCAAGAAAACACTTCATTCATTTTGTCAAGTTCGGTCTCTGTAAGTCAAGTAAGTAGGGCTGCATTTGTCAGCAGTTAGTAGTTTCGCTCGCTGGTATTGAAAATTGTCTTAAAAAAGTCGTATATTAGCATAGAATGGGAATTTTTTAATGCTATTAATTAAATAACCGGAATATGGCTATCGAAAAAGTGAGGCTACGACAATGTCTTTCCATGAAGTAGTCATTTGCTTCATATTTTTCGCCAACAAATTGATTCGGTAATCACTTGATGCCAGGTTCCTGCTATTAGGTGGATGCATATGTGTAAGTAATCAGTATCTTCTGATTTCTTTGTAGCGCATCCCAATATCGAGCCGTAGTCTCCAGAAAAGTTCGTTCTTTCTTTAAACCGCATTACTCAGAAATCAGAAAAAATATATATTTTCAATTTGATAAGTTCATTTTAATTTTTTTGCCTTTACTTAAACTCAGTTTAGTATAGTTTTTTGTTAAAAATTTGCGTAGGACATAGCAGCACAGCAGTAGTAGTGGAATAGTGCGCAACATCGTCAAAAAAAAATGATGAAAAATTAAAGAGTTTTGAGCCAGTTCAATCTTGCACTTTATTATATTTTAAAATTTTGCGGACTAAAAACGTACCTTACTCTTTGTTTTTAGTTCTGATTAAACATTTCGAAAGTTTCATAAAAATATGTACAATTTCCCTAATTTTTGTGTAACTTCTTAAATGAACTATACTTTTATAGGTGGCCGCGTAGCCGCATGGGTGGGTGCGAAAGGAAAAATAGTCAAAACTGGTAAAAATTTTGAGGTGCTATATTTTTCGGGGGCTGTATTTAATTATTATTATTGGACGCCTTTTTCCATCACTTACGGCTTACATGACTTTCTTACGATTTTAACGATGTAAATGCAATATATGTCCTATTTTCGTTATTTAAATAAAACATGTCATTGTTCGAGTATTCGATTTTTAAAAATTGTGTACACATCTATCATATTATAAATAGTACCTGCGCATATCTATACTTTTTCTATTTGCTTTTCTATTTGCGCCTTTGTCTATGTTTACATTTGCTTTGGGCGCAGAATTCATTAGGAAGGTGTTTTAGTGGAATTTGTCTGATAGAATGACAATTTTAACGACTATTCTCCATCAAAGTCTATTTAAGTACCCATGAATACACAGTCAATCAACCATTTACCTAATTTTTCGTTGACGCAACTCGTTTCGTGTTCCATATTTTGTAATTAATGAAAGGGTAATTAATTTTAGCATGAACTGAATGGAAAATGTGTGTGTAATCCTATGCAGCGTTGTGAAAATGTATGATGTTATTAACTTTGCGTGCCTATTACCCTTTTCTTCATTAAATGTGTGTAGGCTTGAAGGGATTTTTTCGTCTATAACTCTTATGATTTATGTATGGAATTAATTTGGAAATTAAATATTAAACAAAACTTAAAATTGCATTTCTTCTGTTTTTTTAATTGTTTTAAATATGACCCAAATTACCAAAGCTTCCCTGGATGTTCAAGAGTTCATTCTTCCCAAAAAAAGGTTCATTCATCCCAATATTTGACTAATAGAAGAGCCTACTCAATGCCGGAGGCCCATTGTGATACCACTAATTTGAGTTAAAATTTCCCTTTAATGCCCAATGTCTACACCAAATGGCTAGTTAGCAGCGCCGCCCATCTGATTTCTGTATTAAAAATATTGATCAGTGTTCACAGTGTAAGATAATGAAATAAATGGTGTTCCTCTCACCACGCTCGAATAAATTGAGGATCAAGGCCATCTAGGTCGTTGTTTAGCATCCCATAGTGCTACTTATTTTTAGTAGCAGTAGCCTGTCTTTCGCGTCGACAGCTAGCGTGTGGCCTAAAAAACTACATGTTAATGGTGGTTCACGATGAATGTGACCCACTCCTTCACAGTATCCTTTTGGGCTCAACATTTTCGTTACATTTGACTTTTTTCATGAACTCCTTAACGTGGAATATTTATATGAATCCCACATACACATTGATGTAAGAAAAAAGAGCATGTGGGACAATACGGAGCTCATAACATAAAAAACTTGTGTCATGTTTTCTGCAACCTACATTGATGCAGCGTAGTCACAATAGTCCAGGCGATTGTATTTTGTAAGTTTCCTCGTCCTTCGTAAGTTCTGCACGCGAGGTATTTGAAGCTATTATTCTGACTGCGTATTTTTTACAGATACAGTCCGGTTCAGTTTATTAGAGGCAATATTTTTTTTTGAAATTAAATGGTTATTAAAGCAACCGTATTTGATCTAGTAACACAAGGGTTTTTGATAATTCAAATGAAGACTCTACTTTGCTGGAAAATAAACAAGCATCAGTTGGGATATTGGTCGAAGTCCAAATGTTGTTGATCTTTACGTGAAACAAAGTGTTTACTATGGTAAGAACTATAACGGCAGAACTGCGATACCTTTAAAACCGAAAGAAACCTAAAATCACTAGGATTGCATCAGATGCCGTATTTTCAGCAGCAACAATTAAAGAAATGAAAATGTTGCCGCCTGTGAATCCATTGTTCGAAAAGATATTTTAAAAGCGCCACATTTAAGGCATACAAAATTACAAAAAAAGGCACTTTTGAATAAATTTCGCAAAAAACACTCGATTTCGCAAGGAACCATATGGCTTGGAGTTCTGTTACAAATAATAAAATTGCCATGGTACACAAAACGTTTAAAAAAGTTAAAAAATGTAAGGAACAAGTTTTACAAGAAATTTGTTCTGACCAATAGCCAGTCCTTCTATTATAAATACCAGTATTATATGAAGGAATTCAACCGTTTGGAAAGGTTCCTTTACAGAAAGTACATCGCTAATTTCGAATGAAGTATAAAGACGAACTGTAGAACGTTTTGGAATTTCATAATTTCGAAAAAATCGTGCTCACTTCTTCCTTCATCTGTCTCTTTCAATAACAAATTTGCAGGCACTTACAGTTCTGCTGCCAATCTGTTCGCAGATTTTTTCAAATCCAATTTTTTGTGTGTTGATGATGCTTCTCATTTCGACTTTTCATCTCATATTAATTCTACACTTGATTTTGGCTCAACGTCTATTTCAGTTGATGATAATCTTTTGCTATATTCAAACTAAAACATTCCTCTAAGGCAAACGTTAACGGTATTGCAACCCATTTGTTAAAAGGCTGTCTTGCACTAGTTGTACCTCTAGAAATACTATTCAATATGTCACTTCGTAGTGGTCAGTTTATCAATGCCTGGAAACTTGCTACGGTAACGCCTATTTATAAATGTGGAAACAAGAGTGACTTATGTAATTACAGGTCTATATCGAAACTCTCTGATATTTCCAAGTTATTCGATGGCATAGTTAAGGATAAGATTTATTTCTCCGTTAAAAGTAAATCATGTTTTTGTCACAGGTTGGAGTTTTTAGTGAATACTGTATCTCAGCGTGTACTTCTGGAAGCCGACTGCATCTACACAGATTTCTCCAGAGCATTCGAGATAAAGATAAATTCATAAGTTACTGATTCATAAAATAGCCTGCCTAGCCTTTCACTCTATATTTTTGCAATGGCTTACAATATCTGGTGTTTCTCAGAAAAGTATTCTAGGTCCCCTCATTTTCATAATGTTCGTGACATTCCTTCTTGCTTTTCATATGCTCAGTTTCTGTTATACGCTGATAACTTCTTCAAGCTGAGATTGACAGTCTTTTATTAAAAAATGTTTTCATACCAATTTCTAAAATCTTCGCGTCTTATTTATGAAAGCTTGTTTAGTATTGCTAGCCATGTCCTGGAGACTGTCGATCAAATAAAAGACCTGGGTGTTTTTCTTTTGTATTAAATATACCATACATTCATTAATCCCGTTAACATTATTTTCATTCGACGGAATTGCTCGAAGTTATTGGACCCATACACATTAAAATTGCATTACAAAACTTTTATACGTTCTCACCTTGAGTATGCACCTATTATTTAGTGGCCGTAGGATTAAGAAAATCCGAAAGGTTTTTGGTAAGTATGATTTGCGTCTTTACGTTTTTCTGAACCTCTTCTATTATATAATGCTCGTTTACTTCATTTAAATCTCAAAGCTCTAGAAAGTAGAAGATCTGCTTTCTCCTTAACTTTATGCTCCCCTTCTGGAAAAAATAAATTTTAATGTTCCAAGAAGAGAACTTCGAAATTTTACCCTTTTTACGGAAGTAATAACAAAGAAAATTATGCCTGAATCGCGCCAATTGCTCGCGCTCTCAATTAAATCAACCGGATCTCATGTCTTATTAATATTAAACCTCTGAAATCGTGTATATAGGTTAAGTTGGGTTGACCTGGCTGGCTGAAAGCCATCATATAGACCTATTGGTCCTTAGTGGTACCAGATGGAGCTTGACCTTTACGTTTCCTTAAAGTAGGCTTCTTGTAATAAGCCTGCGTCTTTTGCTAATCTAAGTAAGCTCTGAAGCTCTAACCCCGTGAGATATTCTAATCGCTCATATTGTAAATCTCCTAAACATTTCATTCAGGTTCTAGCTAATGCAGGGCAAGAACATAGAAGGTGTTCTAGACTTTATATGTAAATAAATAAATAACGATCCCTGTGAGTTCAATCTGGATGGGCCGGATGGACGGATCATTAAAACGGCCTGGTCTAAAATTTCATTAGGCTATCTGGAGAATTTGTACAAATCCATTCAGCCACGTACTTACGAAGTAATTTATGAACAAGATGGCAGCACAAACTATTGAGCTTTATCGACTAAAGCACAGTCTTCACTTGAATTATCCGAAAACCGTGGATCAAGGTGGATTTAATAAGGTGACAGCATTCACCCAGCTGAATTTTTCGCCGTAGGTATGGCTTACGTCAAAATGATATGCTTTGTTTGTATGTATTGGTATGTTTACATTCGTATGTTTACATTTGCTTGCTGATTTTGACATGATGCTTGCACCAAACGCAACAACAAATACATGTAGGGTTTTACTTATATGTGTTTGCTGTCACCTGTAATAAATTCGCCTTGCCGTGGATTTAACATCAAATACGGACTGTAGTTGTGGCGTGTAATAATAAAGAATGACTGCTGTCGCGTGTTTTTAACCCATTTTCGGCAGCTGGTCGATTTTTCGACCACCAACTTCGGACTCCAATATCTCAGAAACTAAATGTAAATTTATTGATCAGTTTTCACAAGTTTTAAATTTGGAATTTAGTTAATTTCCAGAGCATAATTTTTTAAGAAAAAAAGGTTCAGGGCAGATTTTTGTAAAAGAATGAAATTATCACTATTTTTACGTGTTTTTTGTGCAGATGAAAAAATAATGAAAAACAAAAAAACAAATAATTGTTACTAATTTATTGTGAAGAGAAAAGATGAAATTAAGAGAATCAAAAAAGTAACATATCGATATTGCAATAATTTTTACTGTTTCATAGACGTAAACTTTAGTGGTCGAGGAATCGACCGCTGGCCAGGAACTGTCATGTAGGATAGAACAAAATCTAGCAATATTTTTTTCTTATTGAAAGAAATGGAAGTGATTATCTTTGTGGTATAGGAAAGGTACTACCCCTGCAGGGAAAATCACTACTAGTGAACCAAAATTCTAGTTCAGCACTAGTACCTTACCTCCAAAATCGAACCTGTCCTATATTGGATGGTACGGGACTATTAGAAAATACCTACAAATCGAACTAGTTCTCATTCGTCTAATATCGAACTAGGGCAGAACTATCCTAAAAGGGATGCAGCGGTGGAATGTTGGCATTCCGCTAAGATTTTTAGTTCTAAAGTTTTTCGCTTGAGTAAATAGGATTTTGCCCGTCCCATATGGCGAAAACCCAGAGATTTTCAATACACAAGGACCGCAATAAATGTGGAAGCAATCAAATTGGAAGAAATGTTTTCTGAAATTGGTAAGCAATCAATCCTTTTTGTATACGTATATATAATTGCACTATTTTGTAGGCTCAAAATCCCCCTATGATCTCTTTACATTCTTTTTTGATCACAAATATTACCACTTTCACAAATGAGTATGCAAACCAACACAATGCTCTAATTAACATCACGCCAATCGAAATACGTAGCTTTATTGGAATATTGTACCTATCGGGGTACCATACTTTGCCACACATTGACCACTACTGGTCTGTTCGACCGGACATGGGAGTTTCAATTGTGAAGCAGGCTATGAGTCGTAATTGGTTTAAAAAAATTAAGCAGTTTTTCCATCTCGCTGACAACACGAATTTAAACGCAGCAGACCGTTTTGCGAAAGTTCGTCCTATTACTGACGCTCTCAACAAAAAGTTTATGCAGTTTGGAGTCTTTAGCCATAATCTCTCTATAGACGAACAGATGATTCCATACTTTGGACGCCACTCCTGCAAAATTTTTATCAAGGGAAAGCCAATCCGGTTTGGGTTTAAAACATGGTGCTTGTGCTCTGAAAGTGGGTACTTATTTTCTAGTTCATTGTACGGGGGAGCTGCAACCCCCCACGATAAAACTATTGGTCTAGGCGCACAAACAGTCTTAGACTTGCTTGCCAACGTATCTGACCCTGAGTGCCACATCATTTTCTTTGATAATTTTTTTCTCTTCATACCATCTAATGTGCCCTCTGAACGAACATCGATTTTTTGCAACTGGTACTATACGCGAAAATAGAATGGGGGATTCTCCTTTGAGAAATTTAAAAAAATAAATACGAGGAACATTTGACCAACTACTTGATCATCAGCAAGAAATATTTACTGTTCGGTGGAATGATAATGCTGTAGTCAATGTTATAACTAATAACTCCACAGTCAATCCAATTATTAGCACTAAAAGATATTGTCGGAAGAAAAAACAAACTATCACTATCCCGCAGCCAAAAGCTATTCAAGAGTATAATCATGGCATGGGTGGTGTGGATCTCCATGATAATGCGGTGGCAAATTATAGAATAAAGTCACAACAGAATTATTGAATTACGACAAGGACGAGGACGAGTATGAAAACGAACATGGAGATGAAGGTCCATCGAACCTTCCTCGGATCAATGAAAGGGTACACGCCGTCATGAGAAAAGCATTGAAAACAAATTTTGGCGGTGTAAATTTTGCAAGAAACATACTATTTTTACTTGCAAAAAATGCAATATTCCTTTACATACTAAATGTTTTCATGATTATCATAAAAATTTGTAACCTGACTTTTCTATCAATAAAACAACAAAAAAATATTTGTATTTGAAATAAAATGAAATAAATTGACTTCGTGTGCTAAATTTTTTTCATAAATGTTGCATTTTTTTTTAATATATTTGACGGTTTTTGGCCAGTGGTCGATTTTTCGACCAGTCCATATCTAAAACACCGATGGTCAGAATTTTTTTTTTTTTTTTAATTTTTCTTGATTATGGTCCTATAAGCACTGACTAAAAAGGAAATGGAAAAATTATGTCGAATTCTTGTAGCGGCCGAAGATGGGTTAATCGGAATTTTACAATGTCAACTGCTTCGTTCAGTTCTAGCGCTACAAGACTTCTTTCCTTCATATGGCGAAGAGTGTGAACGATTCGTGATTGGTGTTTTTACGCTATTATGTCGAACCGTATACTATTTAGTTGGTGGGTCAAATATCACGAACACAGCAAAATCACTACACTTTCGAAACTTTTTGTTTTTCATAAAAATTATTTAGTGTTACTGAAGTGACAATTTTTGGTTTGATATCCACGTGATCGTTAATGTTTATCCATTCATATATTAATATTATATTATAAAACTATTTTGTTGTTGCAGAGGCAAGAGCATATACATACACCTTCCAAACATGTTTTGCCATTGCAGCGACAGTTCTTGGCCTGTGCCAGTAGTGTGGGCCTAATTGTCGTGATATTGAATTTTCGAAGGCGTCACAGACGCTAGCAAAGACTCATTCTAGTAGTTTTTTCTACAGGGTAAGAACTATGATAGATAATTTAATCTGGCGTAAGACATCCCAATCCTGTGACTCCAGTGTATTTTCTGTGCCCTAAGAGATAAAGTAAAGTTTGCATTCTGAAACTGGAGCTATGCCTTTGATTTTAAACTGAATACAGTAAAGCTTCTGTGCTTAATGATAAAGGATTTAATTGATTTGTAATGTGATATTAATAAAATTCAACAACCAATTTCCTTCTTGGATGAAAATAAAAGCGAATGTTTGGATTTATGTTAGCTTTTATTTATTCAAAAACCAAATGAAATTTTTTCACGAAGGAAGTTAGCGTACATACATGTTAGGGATGTCAATCCCGGAGTTGCAGTCTCTTTTAAGTCTGGGATGGAGACAGCAAAATCCTAAAAAAAGTAACATTGAAAAGCACTTTATGCTTACAACACTTTTTAGGTGGAAATCAGCTGGGTTTTTTGCGTTCAACTTTTAACTCTTTAAATGACTGAAATATTAATATTCGTGTTTTATCAAATACTATTAAAATTATATGAGTGAACGGCCATCTTCTTTCTGTTTTTTCCATATAAACACACGTTCGAAAGTTCTTTATATGGAAAAATATGCTCAACATCAATTCAATTTATGTAAATTGTATATAAAAAATTTGTCAATATTTAATGCGATTTTGGAGCTACTTCAAACTTAAGATTTATTATATATATTAAAATTTAGTAGGCTAACTGCATACCCAGAAGTTTTTCAAAGGTTCCGATAAAAAGTTGAACATTTTGATGCACATTTTTTAAATTTGTTATTTTGTTACGCAATAAACAATATTTTTATAAATTAACTAACGAAAAAAATAAAGCTTGAAAATTATAGGGAGTATTGTAAACCCTTAGAGTGATTTAATTATGTGAACAAACTTGTGTAGTTAAAGTTCATTAATTTATTATATATTCTATAGAAGAAGAGCTTCTCAAGCAATAACTCCTTCGAGTTAAGTTGTTGCAAAATAATGAATATCTAAACCCCAGAACTAGTCCCGGGATTATAAAAATGGGCATCCTTAATAATTTATTTTTACTCTTTTTTTCTATGTGAAACTACCCACCCGAAATTTGATGAGATGTAATTATAATATTATTATTATTTAATACTATTAGTTGCTATCGCGTCGTGCCGTATTACGCCATTAGTAGTGTAATCCAAATATGATTAACAGTTATGCGCAACAAAGGATACCGACGGAAATCGCGACGACTCATATCACATTGTTAGGATGAAATGAATGCTATATCCAGAAAAATCGCGGCACCCAGGAGTTGCTATTTCGAACGACGAAATCCTGAATTCATTTCCAGAGTTTCCCGGGATTAAATGCTCTAGTATTTACTTAACCATACCTTCCGCAACTCATCAGCATGCCAACTGTTCCAATTTGTGATTTGCGCAACAATTCTTGTCAACACAAAAGCCTACCTGCGTAGCCTACTAATTGAGTTTATTTTACACCAGTATTGAACGAATGCAAAACAGGGGCTTACAAACTTTATTGTGCGACTCCGTTTCTTTATTTTGAATAACTTTTTACTAAATCCAAAAAAAGAACAAGTATTTTGAGTGATGGAAATCTTTATTTTGACTCTTACGCGCTCCATTGCTTGCCTTTTTATGTGTTTTGTCCTCTTATAGCACCTGTAATATATTTTTCTGCAAAAAAGTTATGCTATGGTAATTAAATAGGAGGAACAGGAAGATAATAAACCATATTTTGCTTTTTTTTGTTTAGGTATTTACTCACAGGGATTTTAAATAATACCTTACTAAAGCTCCAAATCCGAACTTCGAGAGTACATACAGCAAATGGATTTCGGAGGCTAACTTCGACAATCGGAGAAATTATATTTAAACTCATGACTCAATCTCTTAAAAATATTAGTTTGGCGGAATACCCAGCCAAGTGCTGCACAATGCAATGACTATAATTTTTTTTGTTTTGTTTTTGTTTATTAGAAATCATTCAATGAGGGGGATGAGCTTGCTTTTTTGTACAAAACAGGACAGAAGTTTTGAAATAGCTTCCCTTACTTCATTGTCTATATTGATTTGTAACTTGTGCTTCGACTTAATTCATGCAACTGCATAAGAGAACATAAATTTAGAACAGACCAGTAGAAGAATCTTTGAGGATGTAGTACTTGGTAAGCTAGTAGTTGGTGTCTTGATAAACATCCTCCTCGGCTATTGAAGGTACAGATGGTCGTTGAGTCGATGAGAATGGATCACTAATTCAGACAGATTGGTCAAGATTCCCGGGAAAATAAGTATTTAAGTGTTTACTTAATGTCGATGAGTGTTGGATTAATATGAATTTCAGATCTTCAAAAAAAGACTTTTTAAGCATTAATACAGTTAATACTTTTTTCCTCTATTTTATTGGGTATGGGAATAAGTTTCCGCCCTCGTAAAAGACGTGTCGCTGCTGATACTATTTTTGTGTTCGCCCTAGTAATATACTGGTGATTTGAAGGTGTATTTGAGAGGTCTGGATCGCAGTAGTTGACATAGTTTGAAGCATAAAGATCCTGACGTCAAAAATGCCTACGTTCCTCTCAAAAAAACAGCATTTGCGGAAAGTCATGCTTCAGTACTACCTTTCAAAGAAAAGTACAGCTGAAACGTGACGTATATTGATCAATATTTACGATAATCAAGCTCCATCAAATACAACTTGAATTTGATTTCGACGCTTTCAAAGTGGTAATTTTGACGTGAGTGGTAAAGATCGCGAAGGGGCACCAAAAAATCGTAGATTCTCAATTACAGCAATTATTGGATGAAGACGCATGTCAAACCCTTGATCATATGTCTTAAGATTTGGATGTTGACAGATCAACCGTCGGTAAACCTTTGCACGTGATGGAAACGGTCCAGAAAGCAGATAAGTGGGTGACATACCAATTGAAGAAGAGGGATATCGAGAGACGTTTGGTGACGTCTGATGCTTTTTGAACGGCTGAAAAGAAAAAGTTTTCTGCATCGCACCGTCACTGGCGATGAAAAATGGATCTATTATGATAACCATAAGTGTCGAAAAAGTTAGCGATCGTTACCGACTGCAGCTAATGCGTTTGAATCGAGCTCTCAAAGAAAAGGGGCCGGAATGAGACGGTAGACATGACCAACTGAGTTTGCTAAATGACAACGCCAGGCCACACGTTGCTAAATTCGTCCAGAAATATTTAGAGGGACTGAATTGGGAAATCTTGCCCCACACGCCGTATTCCCCAGACATTGCACCTTCGGATTTCAATCTGTTGCGATCAATGCAATCAGCCCTTATTGGAGAGCGGTTCACTTCTTACGAAGCTGGCTCAATGAATGGATCAAGTCAAAAGAACTCAAATTCTTCGTCAGAGGAATCCGTACGCTGCTTGAGATAGAGTAAAGTTGTAGGCTCTAAATGTTTAAATAATTCGTAACTTTGGCAAACAAGGACGGAAACTTATTCCCATACCCAATATCAATGTAAAGGCATTAAACAAAAACTAGTAGTTCACAAGGTGTCGTAGGTGCCGTAGGGGTGCCGAGGAGAGTGGTAGAGAGTAGTAGTATTTAGTACGTAGGTGTAGCTGTGAGGCTACATACAAATCGTGCATACTGTTATGCTGGTATAGCAGTACTCAAGAGAGTTTGACAGTTTCCTCTTCACGGGCATCATCCCAAAAAAAAAAAAAAAAATACGCCCCCGAACGGTAGATGGTTTTATATGAGGGGCTTTTTCGTGGATGGAATACAATCAGAGGTTTACCATTATCTGCCGAGGGCGACAACTATTCGAAAAAACCTTGTCTACCGTTTGGTGTTTCATGACCGAAGTTTCGAACCTGTACCGAAAGGTAGTCGGACCTTCGGGTTTCCGTCATAAACTGAGTCACATCTACGCGGAGTTATCATCCAAAAGTGATTCATTAGGATGCTCCGTATAACGCAAAGTCACGATGGCCATTTGCTCATAATTATATTCTGCATATAATGTCGAATTCATACGAATAAAGTCGTTCTGAAATTTAAATTCTTAACAAAATTTTGCGCCTCATCAAGAGAGACTTGACAAAGTTATCCTACTCGACCTCATGTCGCAAAAAGTAAGCATAGAAACAACGTAATGGGAGGTCTTACCACATGCATGTTTTTTTTTTTTTTTTTTTTTTTTGCTACTAATTTTTAATTTTTTGCGTGGTAACTAAATTTGGCTTTTGTGTTGGACTTTAAGGGGTAACACCACTGTACACGCGTAAAATAAACACGATTTTTAAAGAATTTTTTTGTATAGAAGGAAAGGGGAAACAATCACTCTGATTTGGGAAGTTATTACTTATATACTAAAATACAAAACTACAAAGTTTGATCGAAAAATTTTACAAAATGGCGGCATTGGAGACATTTTTGTAATGTGGTTTCTCTTGAAGGAGCTCCGCGGCACGCAGCACAGAGGGTGCAAATTTTAATCTGGAACAAAGAAACATTTTTTTTCTTAATCTAGATAAGAATAGCTAGAGAAACACGTAGGGGATTTAAAAAATATTTATTTTTGTGGAATTAGCAAGCATTTGAAGGAAAAAACTCTATTTTGGACTAAAAAAACGGCACTTAAATAATTATAACAATCGTTTAAATTAATCTATCGAAAATCCCCTACGCTCTTCTCTTAAGAAGGTTATTATACAGACGTAGTGAAAAACCTGATTAAAAATATTTAAAATTGTTTGAGTTATGCTGCGTGCCAATTTCAGAAAACGTGTTTTGAGAAACACGCGTTTAAAGTTTGGAAATTTGGAGAAGTCGTTAGGTAGCAGTCACTAACGCTTGGTTAAAAGCTTAAAATATTTATGAAATTGACTTCGGTAACGTATAAAACTTTTTGTTCTGTATTTTAAAAGGTTCAAAGAATTTTTTAAGCTCATAAAAAAAAAATCAATTTTTTGAAATTTCTACAGTGGTGTTACCCCTTAACTCGTCGGCAGGCTATGAAAACTTTCGAGGTGTTTCTGAAAAGAATAATCATCTGGCGTTCGGAGGCTACGTAAAACATCTAATCGAACACCACAAATAGGAGGAGGAGCTCGGCCAAATAATATTAAAAATAAAAATAAGTCGTTTGCAAACGTTCAGTTTGTGCACCACTGATGTTGTGCTTTGTGTTGTTCTATGTTTTAACTTATTTATTTATGCAAAATTTTCATTCCAACTGTCAGCAGCGTGTTGACATTTGATCGATTAACCAGATTCACATAAAGCTGTATCTTGTAGCTGTAAAACAAAAACAACCACTATAACAGTATTAAAAATAAAATAATAATTGCAAATGCGGTCGGTCTTTGTGACTACACACAGGCGCCGCGTGGTTAGTTTACATGATCACAACAGCTATTGATTGAGTTATTGATGGCGCGAGACTGGAACTTTGACGGCCACACTCTTCTGATGGGGCGTACAGAGAACATAGCGAGAATGCATGGGATGGCTTTTAAGGTGACTGACTGGCATAAAGTTTTTGCGAAATTAAGCATTGTGCCAAATACGGCGGTTCACGTACTGCTAAATAGTTAGTTTATATCTGTATTCTCTATCTTTTATTCAGCAGCTTGGTAGGTATAACTTCTGTTATTATTTACATAGAAAAACGAACCATTTTTGTATAGCCACTTAAAATTCAATCAAGATTCTTCTTGTGTACGAGCAATTATTTTATATGCATGTATCTGTTGAATTGATGTAAATTTGTGGCGTGTATTGTTTGATTTTTTTTCTAAGGAAACACAATAAATGGGAATTTTTCTGCAACTTTTTTTAGGTAGCGTTTTCGTCTTTTGTTTTGGTTTTTGTTTTTTGTTGAATACGTCTTTGTATGAAATAAATTATTTTGAAAATATTTTAAATAACAAATAAATCCCCGATGAAAGGAATGACAGATAAAAGAATAAAAAATAAATGTACACAAAATTATTGCAGTGAATATTTCAATTCACATTTCGCACACGAACTCACGCCCGAGAGTGCGGTGCTGTTGTGCATGCACAATGAGTTCTGACGATCTTAGCGCCTTTTTGGTTAGTGGCGGCAACGCAATGCACACGAGGGCGACTCATTCAGTTCCTGTAAATAGAAGAAGACGGGACTGCAAGTTCAACTTTTTATTTGTCGTAAATCGATTTTCAAAAGAACGCATCCTAATTTTCTGGCTGACCTAATAAATAAATCAGATTTAGTTACTTTTTTGCAGTTGCCCATTTAAAGTCGTGCACCCAAGTGGGTTTGGCCGAGCATTTCCTCCTTTTTGTAGCATGAGTCTTGAAGTTGTTCCACAACTGGAGGGACTTACAGTTTTAAGCTGACTCCGAACGGGAGATATTTTTTATAAGCAGCTTTTTACATGGCAGAAATCCACACCGAGGGTTACCGCTAATAAAAAAAACTTTGTATCATTTAATGCGGATACGGATAACACGACCCATACGACCCTACGCACTTCCAAGTGGTAGTCACACACAAAACCATTCATCTACGGCTCCCGTGATCGTCTAGTGATAGGGGCCTACGTTGTTCAACGCACTGGCTCCGTAATCTGTTGCTGATGCTAGCTGGTAATCTGCTGTAATATTGCATAAATTATTCTGCACAAAATGACAGTCGAAAAAGTTAAAAGACAGATGGAAACTTTGACTTAATAATAATAAATAATGAAATAACTGAGATAGTGACTGTCTGTATAACATTTATTTGGACTACGTTCTTTGTAAGGGTAAGATGTGAAACATTAATTGTAAATTATAATACAACTCCTATTGCTTTCCTACATTTAAATCTCATATTTTCGAAATATGTTTACAAAACATTCTTTTAGTTCGAAAAAATCTTACAACAGCCAACCACGATAGGTGAGAAAATTGCTTTAATTGCATTAACTCTGAGAAATCCTAAAGTAGTGTTCTATCTGCTATTTGTTTCGATAGTAAAACTGCTAATATGCCGCATCATCGCAGAATTTTTCCAATCTAATTTTGTTCAAAATAATAGTGATTCTGATGCTATCGCTTAGATCGATGTTTAAATCAATCTTCAACTCCGAATTTTGGGCACGTAAGTGTGTGTCGTACATGGAATATTAAGCTTAAAACCCTCCTCTCAGACTCATATCGATTGGCTTCTGTCATTTTTCGTCATTTTCTTTATCTGCAATTTTCATCGAGGACTGAAAACTAATAACATCCCCAGTTTTTAAAAGCGGCAACAATAATGAAGTAAGTAATCATCGATCAATTTCCAAGCTCTCGACAATTTCCAAACTCTTTGAAACCATTGTCAAAGAAAATATGTCCTTCGCTACTAAAAACTTAATTGCGTGCAATCACTGGACGGTCCAAAATGTCTAATTTAGCCGTTTTTAGTGAATATTGAATTCGGCAATCGATATGGTGGCCAGATACTTCGGCTTCAAGCTAAGGATTTCTCAGTCGCAATAAGCAATTGAAACTCCGTGAGGGCAAATGGAAATGGATAAGCCATAAACTACGGAAACCTGCTTCCGAAATTAGTAGAATGGGCTTCGATTGGAATCCAAGCGAAATGCGCAGGAGTAGACGATCCTGAGGTTCATTGAGACGCAGCCTTAATGATGAAATCAGTGTAACGAGGATGAACACGACGTGGTCTCAAGTGAAGGCAAACGTTGAATGCCGAAACATTTTTAAAACATTTATGAGGGCGCCATGCGCCCACCAGTTGGCGCTATAGCAACTTATTATTATTATTTTTGTTGCATTAGATCAGCCAGCAAGTCGATTGCTTCAAAGATTGATTTTCTTATACCTCCAAGAAATCTTCGTAACACTTTTCCTTTTATTTAAAGAACTTAAAATTACTTAAAAACAAAATTGGATGCTTAATTTTGCGCCACCTTGTAGAATACTATTGACTGCAAAATGTTTTTGATTGACACGCTTCGTATCAAAGTGATTCCGTTGAATTCCCTGCCGGCCCAAGTTTTACTGTCGGCGCACTAGAACGATAGCGGAGAGATGTGTGGGAATACCACTAATGTAACCTACTACAGGGTGGGCCATGTAAAATTTGCTTTTTGAATCGGCTATAAAAAAAACGAATCAATATTTTTTCAAACTTTTTTTTTTATTTTGAAGATTGAACATTGTCATTTATGAATGAAAAATAATATCGTTCAAATGACTGCCATGACTGGCTTTACAGTAGGCCATTCGAACAACCCTATTTTTAAGCACATTTTCGATTGTTTGGGCTCCAATTTCATGAATGGCAACTTCGATTTCTTGTTTTAAAGCATCAATCGTCTCTGGATGGTTCGCATAGCATTTGTTCTTAACAGCTCCCCACAAAAATAGTCCAACGGGCTTAAATCACAGCTCCGAGGCGGCCAATTGATATCGGAATTTCGGCTGATTACTCGGTTTTCAAAAACGGTAGCCAAAAGTTCGAGTGTAACTTTGGCAGTGTGACAAGTTGCACCGTCCTGTTGAAACCAAATGTGGTCCATGTCGTCCTCTTCAATTTTTGGAAACAACTCGTTGAGCATGTCACGATAACGCTCGCCATTTACTGTAACCGCGGCTCCTCGCTCATTTTCGAAAAAAAATGGCCCGATGATGCCGCCAGACCAAAGACCGCACAAAACAGTGGCTCGTTGTGGATGCATTTGCTTCTCTACAGTAACGTATGGATTTTCTGAGCCACAAATCCGACAATTTTGCTTATTGACGTAGCCACCGATGTGAAGATCAGAAAAGAAGAAGAAAACTCACCACTTTGGAAATAGGTTTTCAATATTTCCCAATTTTGTTCAAGCGTATAGCGTCCCATTTCGTAAATGTCAAACCTTTAAGTAAATTATGACCACATTTGACATGTCATTTGTGTTACCATTCTCAAAAAAATAGGTGGTTCAAAAAGCAAACGCTATATGGCCCACACTCTACTACCACCAATGTAACCTATTAGTGGTCTTTTTTATACTTTTATGTTGTATATTCTATATTTATGCTGCAGAACTTGTTCCATTAAATTTGTTTTCAAAATGCAACTGAAAATCGTATTTAACTTGAACAAGAAAAGCGTAACCCATATGTGGGTTACGTGGACCCCACAGAAGCAGGCCCATAAGCCAAGTATGGGTTACGCGGGACGAAACGTGTTAAAAGCGAGCACAACTTTTCACAATTGTAGGCAAACAACAAATAGGGTTACCACAATACCTGCACTTTATGTGTACAATGCCAAACAATATCACATCAAAAATTAACTCGCCTCGCGCAATACTCCCTCCTTCTGTGCTACGACACCGGCTTGGAAATACTTCTACTTGGTAATAATTGACGACTGTGGCAATACTGCGCGAATTATCGAATTGATTTCTCCAAAGCTGCTAGTTATTTTGTTAGCAAAGCAATTTAAATGAAAATGAGACGGACATTAGTGGCACCTATGCATACAAAGTACTCGAAATGTCGTAACATAAAATTCCTACTAAAAGTGTCGCTGCGACAATCTTCAAATTGCACATAAATAAAAAGCGCAATAAAAATAACAAAAACACGTGTTGTGCATTTTATCAGCTTCTTTGTGACCATAGCAAATTATTGTTTATTTATTTTTTATGGCCTTAATGTATTATAATAAATTTTCATTACATCTGCTCATTGATGACTTGTATCCAAAACAGATTAAATCAATGCTTAAAAGCAATCACAATCAACTGTATCAACTTATCCTAAGCATATTTTTGTCTATATTACAATTTTATTTCTTCTCTCTTTAAAATACGCAACTCTTTCTTTCTTAAAATATTGTATACATGATTTACATGATTTCTATTATAATTTACAATAGATATTTGGCATAACATGTACGTACGTACAATTCAATAAAAATAAAACAAAAAACATTTGCGTAATCAATCTTAAAATCAAAATACTTAATATTGCACAATTAAAATAAAATTAATTGAAAGCTTATAAATCTTTGTGACGTGAGTTTTACATACATGCACATGCATGTGGATAGGGGCAATTAAAACTAGGTCGACTAGTTATTGCAAATTCCTAACACTTAATAAGAGTTTACATTTAGCCACAATAACAATAAATCAATTATACCAAACATTAACTAACTGCAGCAGCTAAGTGGGAAGATATCATTAAAGTTAATCACGTAAATGGCTGCTTACGCCAGTAACTTTCCAAACTAAAATATTATATTATATATCTATGTAAGATAATAAGTGAACTTATACAAAATATTTGACACGCATCACAGCACCACGTCCAATGCATCGTTTCTAGCTTGGAGGTATTAAACTCGAGTTCTCCATTCATTGTATGTATATACTCGTATAATTACAATAATTTCTAGCTTTTTATTGCTCCACACTTAAGAATTATTTTGCATGCGTGCACAGAAATTATATAGGAGCTGCTTGTCTTCAAATTGGTATACATTATTTATATGGCGCAGAACACGCCCGTCCACTAAGTGCCTGGCATAGTGCACAGCCTCCAGCCGGTCCTTTGAAAGACCCACTTCGATCAGCCAATCCACGAATTCGGTGCCGTAAAATACTCTGCGATAGACTTTAATACGCCACCTGAGAATAGAAAGAAAACAGATTAGCTATAAGAATTTTCAAATTCAGTGTTAATAAGATGAAAAACAGGAAAATTTATATTAGGGCAAATGACCTATTAGTATTAGTATTTTTTTAAGATAATGCGAAATAGAAATATAATATTACAATGAATTTTGTTGTACTATAATCTGGTAGATAATTTCGTGGCATTTATAATTTTAATGTGGTATCTGGTATATGTTCGCCGCGGCTACGAGTTTCAAAGTCCATTCGATCTGTCCATTTTTCGACTACTTTTTCCAACAAATCTGGCCTTTTGGCGTCAATGGTGGCTTGAATATTACAATAAACCGATTGTTAAGCGCGCTGTATGGAACCGAATGTGGTCGATGTTTAGCTAATAAGTTTATGGATACAAAAATTCAGTCAGCATGGCTAGATAGCGCTCGCCATCCACTGTAACGGCAGCTCTTTCTTCATTTCGGAAGAAATAAGGACCCGATGATGCCGCCAGTGGTCTACCAACTTCGGGAACAGGTATGTACATACTTAGCCCTGCCATAAGTTCTGTTACAAACAAAGGGGTTAAGGGCCGTCAAAATTTTCAAAAAAATTTTTTTTTTTTGCATTCTCTTAAAGTTTAATATCTTAAAAATACTGTGTGAAAATTTAAAGTGAATCCGACAAATACTCTTCGAGTTATTCAACAATTAACAAAGGGCGGTGGGGCGCTCCGGAGCGCCGACGTATGAAAGTGGCAGATAAGCGCGCTAATGATAACATTCGAGAAGATAGAATGCTACGTAGGCAACAGCAAATGAATATTTTGGAAGCTGCTATGACGGCTGAAGAACTATTATATGGGCCAGGAATAGATGGCACAGTGTAAGTAATTAAATAATTCGCATACTTTTACAAAAATCGATAGCAAAACTTTAAATGCGTTTTTTGAACTGGTGATCACTGTAACTTAAAAACTGCTTGGTAGATTTCAATAAAATTTATACTGCTATTGAAAAACATAAAAAACTCGTGCCTGATCGAGGCCGCTATAGTGTTAATTTTGAAAAAAAAAGCTTGATAAGGCACAATATTATCTATTAATAAAACTCGTTTCTCTTGGCCGATTGATTTTAGATGAATCTCCAAGGACTAGTGATGATCACAGCAAGGGACTTCTGCAGAAATGGGTTTCATACAAACAGCGATAAATTTTGCAATTATTAATTTTTTTTTTTTGTTGAAAATTTGCTAAAGTCAAGTCGAAATATGATGTATTAATGGTATGTTTTTATTTTTGTAAAATAAAGCAATTGACTAGCACAAAAAAGTTATTGAAAATCATCATTTTTCGGGCCTCTGACTACCCCTAACCCCTTAAGTCCGATATAGATATGAAGTTATAATACTTTTTTTCCTTAGCCTTTCCCCCCTTCTATCGTTAACAAACGAAATTTGCCCCGAAACTGATGAGACAATGCACATGAACAGAAGCAAAAATAACGGAACTTTTTTCTGCGAATTTGTTCTGGCCGTATGCATTGTAAAATTTGTCAAGACTAAGTATTTACAGTGGCTCACAGCTTATTTCGTGCGATCCTTTATTTATTTAACTATAGAATGCAAATAGATTCTTACCAGTTATGCACTTGTAAGTGGGATCTACGAGTTTGTAAATGACTTAGGAATAGCTTTTTGATATTATCGAGCTCTCTTAAGTTTGTGCAATGCACGCATTCACAGCATCTTGAATTTTTTCAATTAAATAAATAAATAAATAATCATATGGCACATTTAGTACAAAGAAACACGACGGAAGTGATGTTAAATTCAAAAGCTGACATCGCCAATGACCAAGGCGTATCTATAGAATGTGGTGTGATTGGAGTAGTTGATTTTCTCTTCTTCCATTTGCCTTTAAATACCAGTAAAACGAAATGACGGAAAGTTGTTGTTGTGTTGTGAATACGCGACTAACAAATTTTATATATTTGTCATTCAATCCCTTCCTTCTATTTTGTTTCCCTTGACAGTTCTAATTTAACCCTCATCCGTTGTTGGTATGCGCGTGCATACCATTTCACTTTTTAAAACTCTGTTTAATATAGTAAATATTCATCGATTGATTTGAATTTTTGTCCAACTAAATATTTTAGCAAGTATTTCTACTACATTGAATGACAGATGGCGTTGCGGGCTGTAAGTGCCCCAACTAAAAAACTTACATATCTGTTGTTGGTACGCGTGCGCATACCAGTGTCAAAGATAATGGGATGACTTTTTGTACCGGTACATATTTGAGTGTTCGTTAGCTTTTTTCGCATGTTTTCAGAAAATTTCTCTATCAGTACGTTCTGTTAAGAAAACCTTACTACTGTAGGGAAAAATTTAGTAATTTCCAAATGTTTATATTTGTTATCACAATCAAAATTCCCATTACACTTACTTTATCCAAGTATACGTCACAGTACTTTTCCAGTCTTATCAGTAATAAAATTCCGTCCCTTATCTATTTGTTTTCCCAAAATATAGAAGCAAACAAGTATTGTCATGTTCTTCAGGTATATATAGATCTATTTCCTAAGTACAGATCAGTTACGAATCCTCTCTTCTTTTGAGAACACTAGACTTCGCATTGACATTATAACCGTGTATATATATTCTATTGTCTTTTGATTTTATTATAAAATAAACTTAGCCAGTGTTAAATATTGTGTTGAGTTATTAACGGAGAATCAATCATCACGAACAATATCTTTGATATTTTACGAGAATTTTACCATTTTTTGAAGAAAATGAATCGCCGCAGTCTACGAAATCGTATTTTTGATGAAAATGAGTTGGAAAGTGAAAGTTCAGAGCTTGAGACATCGAGTGAATATGAAGAAAATGACGATGAGCGATCTGAAAGATCGAGTGACGTTAGCCTTGAAAGTGATTCATCGGATATCGAACCACTGTCACAAGAAATTTTAGAAGGTAGCGCAGTAAATCTTGATATTCGCATGAATTCGAAAAATGGATTGATCGAGTATACGAAAGAACCATTTGTACGTGGTAGAAGATTTTCTTTTCGACATCAATCGAATGTTTCTAAAGGTATTTTTTATTCTGTTTTTCTCCTTTTTTGGTTTGGTAGTTTTGGCAACTTTATCATTCTTGTTCATTTTGCTCACACTCCCACTGCTTTTGCTATTTCTGCGGTTGATTCTCCTCTATCGGCTTTTCTTTTGATCGTTTCGCCAATTGAAGAGCATATTCTCAGATTGACAAATTTATTTGGTGCAAGAACATATCGCAACAACTGGGAACATTTGACAATTCAGCAATTGCGTGCGTACTTCGGATTGCTTCTTCTTGCTGAATGTAGATAAAGGCAGAGCTATTTTTCGCAAAACCATGAGCCTTGACATGTTCAAGAAAATTCAAAGGTGCATTCGTTTTGATGACCGCGAGGAACGTAATCGGCGTGATAAGCTTTCACCTATTCGATTTGTGTTTGACAAATGGACTGCACATCTCAAGACATTGTATACTGTTGGAAAAACAGTCACAATAGACGAACAACTTGTTCCGTTCCGTTCCATCAAAACCGGCAAAATATGGAATAAAAATTTGGGTAATTTGCGATTCAGAGTCCTATTACACTCATAATGCTCAAGTTTATCTTGGCCATGTTGCAAACACTGCTGAAGAAATGTTGGGCAACGTGTTGTGCTCGATTTGTGCCATGGGCTGACAAGTAGAAACGTTACTTGTGACAATTTTTTTACAACATACGCGCTGGCTAAAGATTTGCACAAGCAAAAAATGGCGATAGTGGGAACAATACGAAAGAATCGAGCTGAATTACCACCAATACTGCTCGATATGAAGCGAAAGCCAGTTTTTCATACAGAATTTGTTTATGAGCCACAATTGCAAGCCATTTTGTTGTCATATGTTCCAAAAAAAATCGATTTGTGACATTGTTGAGCACATATCATCGAGGCTTAGAAATTGAACAATCAGCGAAGAAGAAGCCAAATTTGATTACTTTTTACAACAAAACTAAAGGTGGAGTAGATACGCTCGACCAAATGGTAGGAACGTTTCGATCAAAGGGAAAAGTTAATCGTTGGCCAATGGCTCTCTTTTGCAATATGCTAGATATAAGTGCATTGAACGCATATATTATTTTCACCCATATTTTCTCTGATTGGAATAGAAAAAAAACAAATATTAACATTCGTCGTAGATTGTTTCTTAAGGAATTGGGTGAAGCACTCACAGTTCCATTTGCTACAAACCGTAGTCATCCACCACGTATGTCACAGCAATTCCATGCTGAATTGCATCCTCAAACATCAATGTCTCATCTTCAACCGAACCATAAAAGAGGCCGATGTTATATTTGTTCCAGTAAAAACAATCGTAATGTTTTCGCTTCCCGATGTGAAAAGTGTGCGAGATTTATCTGTGCTAGTCATAAATATTCAATTTGCCATAATTGTGCCTGTCGAATAGTTTTAAATTGAATTTTTACGTTTCCTAAATATTTATTCTTTTTTTCGCATTTTTGTTTTCATTTAACATCGTTTTAAAATTAAAAATCATTGTATTAATGAGTAATGAATAAACAATAAAAGTCGTGCAAAAAATGTATGGGTCTGCTTTTTCTTTAATTGGATTTTAATCCTGTATCCGTGCGCATACCAAACAACGTATATGTAATACGAATTCTAACAACCGATGAGGGTTAAACAATGTTATTGTTGCTTGAATGCCACTTTGAATAGAGTCGCCTTGGCAATAGCTCTGAAAAGTTCAGTAGGCGTAACGCAAATTTTATAGAAAATTTTTGTAAACTCTTAATTCTTGTTATGTAAGTGGATTAGAAGGACCGTATAGGAAGTGGCATATTCCAAACGGACCCTAACAAATGCTATGTACAACTTTTTGTGAGTCCAAGGATCTGAGAAATGTGTTCAATTACGCCGAAAAAAGGCTAACGTAACGTAAGCATTCGAAATTAAATTATCTATGTATATTAGGCCGGGTCGATTTGTGGGGAGGCAAAAAAATCGCCCATTGCTCTGTGAAAATCATATTCTAGGGATCAAAACAGAGAAACTTTGCCGAATGAACCATACCTCTAAAACGAATTCTGATGTCCCCCAATTTGGGCAAGAGCAAGGAGCGATTTGTAAATCGCTATATGGTTACTGGATGTTGGAGTCGAAAAATACCTCTCTAATTTGGTCGACAGTTTGTACTCCCAAGCATGATCACTATAATACTATATAGTATTTACTTTTCCGGAAAAAAACAACTCGAAAGCATTTATCCGGATTCAAATATAAATGATTTTTCTCGCTTCAAAAATAAACCCTGTTTATGTCAAATTGCAATCTTCAAAATTCGGTATGGCGGAGTAATTTTCAAGATCATCAGGGTAAAGGAGGAATTTCGAAAAGAGAAAAATGAACTTATATCATTAATAAAAATTATAAAGACAAGTAGGCCGATAATACCACCTTGAGGACCACCAGACGATACCTGGAAAGAACGGGACACCCTACTAGATAAATATGCGATTTATGAAAGTGGAAAGTGGGTTCTGTCCGTTAGGTGACCAATAACGGCAATTGTCCTCGAAAAACTCGAAAAGATAGTGTTTGCCGTAGGAAATCGCTCGAACATTCTGTCACAGAAATTTACGATTTCAATTTTGAAAGCTAAAATCCTAGTTTTCTAGTTCTTGGAAGTCTCAGCCGCTCTCTTGCGCACGGACTGATGTGGTTTATCGTGCAAACTTGTAGCGACGAGTTCAACATTTTCGTTTGTTCTCGATGTACCCCTGGGAAACTTCGAAACTATTTATGAATCAAATCCCACTTTGGAAATCACGTAAAGATGAACATTGCAACGTGGATAAAATCTACAACGTAAAGATTCATACAAATCATTGGCTTTGAAACACGCTTCAAGTGCGAATGCACTTAGGTCACCCGTCCACTCCGACATCTGGACTAAATAACCGGCTCGATGATAGATTACAAGGTTTGCTATTTAGCTATGGTGAAAAAGAATATTGAGGGGAACTTTGGCTGTCACGTCACTTGTGGATTCGGTAGCCGAATTCTACACGATCATTTCCCATGTATTTACACACTCGTCCAATCAGTCGTTGTTCAGACGGCAACGAAGTGTCATTGCTTAATTTTTTCGTATATCACTAAAACAATCTTAGTTTTTTCGTAAACAAACCGTTCCGTGACCACAACTGACGCCAGTCCATCAGCCGATTCTGTCAAATTCGCTCAGAGCCGAACAAAGAAATGAAATCGTTTCACCATGATCGCCGCTGATACGCTGAGCGGGAAAGCAAGAAACCTCAAATTTAAAATATAGTTTTGTCATCGGACACCCTTTACTAAATATTTCCATTTAATATGATGGCATGTGTAGATGTGGTGTTAAAAATATAATAGTAATCATATTTTGTAACGTTCCGAAATTTTTCAACGTAAGTATTCAGTATGCCCAATTGAATAGAGGGATTGATGTGTAAGAGGAATTGGAATTGGACACTGGCGTAACCTGAAAAGGACAATCCTAAATTTCCATTTTGACACTGATGTCAATTTGTATGATTGGTACTAAGAGCAATTAGAATTGGCTTATTTATAAGTAGATAATCCCCTAATTTGATATTTCTACGTGTAGATACATATATCTTCCTTAATATGAGTTGGAGGGTGCAAATACTCAGCTATTTTGTTTTGCTCAATTTAGTTGCCGGTAAAAGTGGCCGACTTTTTCAAATACCCTCAAAAATTTAAATATTTAAATAAGTGTATATTAAAAATAAAACGTGCAACAAGAAATTACGTACCTTTTCAAAACATGTGAATCAGCTGATATTAGAGAAAAACACTATGAACGATCAATAGGGCTGCATTTGACTTTAACTAAGTACTAAAATTAATATTAAGCATTTTTCTGGCTTTTTATGAATCTACTGGGCTGCAAACTACTGTAATGCGTAACACATTTTTAAATTATGTTGATTGTTTAAAAATCAACCTTTGTTTATTTTTTATGGAAGTGAGAAATGAGTGTTTTCTAAAAGCTTTTGTCAGGCAATGACAAACTATGAAGTGCATTTCGGCCATGAAAAAGATTCTTATGACAACCAGCAGCTGTTTAAGGCGATAGAAAACGATACTACATTACGGCAGACACTAAAAGCTAGAAATAAGGCTTCTCATCGCTGTAAAACGTTTCTGCAATTTTATAAGTTTCATATCCGGATTTCACCCTGAATTAATACATGTTATGAATCTCACACTGAATTTGCGAGTTAATACATGTTATGCCGCTCACAAAACTACTGGGCCGGCGAAGTGTCCGACCGAACGAGTTCCAATGAAATGTGGGCTTAATTTTGAAAAAAAAAAACTATTATAGGTTATATATAAAATTATAAAGCAAACGTATGGCCCCTATAATTTTGCCATCTAGGAAATAAATATGTGGAAATACATATGTACACACATAGGAAATAGCATTTGTGATCAATAGCATACAAATTACAATAAGTATATAAATATGATAAAATTATCCATATCCATATGATGATGATAAATTGCTATCAATGGGCGCATCGTGCCAGACAAAAAATATTATAAAAAAAATTAGCCCCATATCGAGTAAGTTAAATATGTACATATGTTTGTATTGAAATTTATGACCTGTTTAACTGGTTGTGGTTGAGAAAGTTTTAATCTAAGACTTAATTTAGTTCTCTAAATATGATATGCCTCAAACTAATTTCATACCCATAAGAATAAAAACAAAAAGCAAAAAAGCAAGCAAAAATCTGGTGAAACCTACCTTCGATCCTTGGCAATATCTTTTTTACAATTATCCAAGTGATGATTGCGGAATTGTTCGCAAATATGTTTGGTTTCCGGACTGAGGCTTGACCAGTGTGGCAAGGTCAGTACATTTGCGCCGTACCTATATGGATTAAATTGAATAAGGTAATGATTTTAGATGGAAAATTGTTTTTACAAATGCGAGACACTTCTACGCACCATAATTTGCGCCAAATTTTTACCAAAGGTGTCAGCACCTCACTAGTATCAGTGATAAACACTGCCAACACGATTAAACTCTGACCGAAATTCAAGAAAGCGTCGAGAAAACTTAATTCCAGATAAATACCAGACATTCCATCCATGACCAGAGTCCATATAGATACAGCCAAACCCTGGGAATATAATTGTTTTTGTTTTGTTTTATAAGAAAAAGCAGGCTTCTACAAAAGATCTGCTATCATTTTTCAACGTACCACAAACATTGAACACAGCAGCAAGATCAACAATACTGTATGCTTCAAAGTTTGATGTTCGTCAGCATCACTGGGGCACTCCAACGGTTCTAAACCACGACGTGATTGGTCTTGATAGCGCTCAATAATAGTTTGACAACTTTGACGCGAAGAGCTAGCGCCACAGTTAAAGGCCGGACTACAAATGCCTGAACGTATGCCAAGGTTTCTAGGCGTCGAAGAGAGACAGAACGTAAAAAATTTTAGTATATTAAATTCTGATGATAGTGTAATCTAAAACTTACTCATCCTCGAATTGATCTGTCGATGGAGTGATTGCTTTATCAACGTTTCTTTGTCGTGTTCCATCTTCTGCTGTTGGATTTGAGGCCGATTGGCGTCGCTGAAGCAAATCTTCAATATCTACAACAACAGTTGTAGTTGTTGGAGCGGTAATGGTGGAACAACAAGTGCCATTATCACCACCGCAGCCGCTAACAATCGCGCCCGCATCATTATCTGCCGTTGAAATGATATCCTCGTCATCAGAAGATGAATAGGATGCGTAACGGCGTCTTTGTGTAGGCGCACTGCCGTTGGCAACACGGGCACCCTCCGTATTCGAAAGTAAATTTGCAGTCGAAATGGTCGATTGTAAGTCAGAAGGTTCTAAAAATTTAGCAATCATTGGTATATTAGCGTTAAGCTCATAATAAATAAACAATTTTCTTACCCGAATCAGGGTTGGATAGCTCGCGGGTATATGTTAAGTATTTTTCATAACGCTTCTTGTAACGTTGATGCATAACTAAACAGCCGACAGTTACTGCAATTAAATTTCATAATAAGGCTTTAACCACAAATATAAGGCAATTAAAAAGGGCTTATTATACTGGTGTTTCAATCAGATTGAAAACTTTAAATATATCACTGTAAGGCCGCGCAAAGCACCAGGCGTTTATCGACTTCAGCAACCAAAAAAAGCTACAATGGCTAGTTAGTAACTTAACACGCACAGTTAATAGCCATGGAATTAGCTTTTCGGTAGCCGTTGAATGCCGCAAACACCGCAAATGCCTTGGAGAACCCACCGTAACTTGTCAAAAACAGTTGTCTCATCACTAATGGTGTCTCATCACTAGAATTTCCGAGAATGAATAGGTAATTACTACTTACCGCAGAAGCACATAACAAGCATAAACACGGTGACAGCTGCCTGCGCAGTGCCAAATTGAAAACTAGGATTATGTTTATCAGGCGATATAATCTGGCTATCCAAAGCGATTAGTAGAGCTGAGATAATAGCAGGTATACCCCAAGCAAGAGCGATCTGTTTGGAGGAGGAAGTAAATAATAGTTAAATTTGTATACCTGCCACAACGAGTATTTCAACTCACCATGTAAGGCCACATTTTCAGCACAAAGCACAAACTACGACATTGCAGGAACAACAAGGTAATTGCCAAAATGGCTGTCCATAATCGACTACTAAACGACCCCATATTGAAGAGAATAAACTGCAAGTATATCACCCACTTTTCCACGTGATCGAATTTCGCCCAGATTATTACCGCCAAGCAGCACATTAATTGTGAAAGCACCAAGCAAAATGTTATACGTTGCGGCATGCGTCTGAAACGTTTTGTCACAATTAACAATAACAGAACCCAACCACAGGCAGCAACACCGGCAACGCTTATGTCAAATGAAAATATATCCAACTCATGTATATAATCTACTGGATTCAAATTTGTCAGTGAAATCATTTTAGCCGAGATGAACATTAGTGGCGCCGAGATGAAAGTGCAAAGCACCATGCCCGTAGCGACCTAAAGCAGATAGTCGAATTAATTGAATTGCCATTGTGCCAGTTCACTAATGCTGCTTTCACTTACCAATTCTACTTCGACATTATATTGTGTAGCGATCACAAATGCGCCCGGAGCTGACGGGAATGTACCATACAAAAATCCGAAAGTACTCAATTCAGTTGTGTCATTGAAATCTGTACCCGCCTGCATGATGTTTACTGTCTGTCGGCACACTAGTGGTAGTACCAATCTATAAAATGCATTTTTGTATAAATTTAAGCCGGCCGCCTAAATGTATGCAATATTTTGTTAACTTACATTTTAACCAATATCAAGATACCGGGGAGCAGAAAGCCTGAGCCACGTAATGAACCACCTTGCCCAACGATTTTCAAGCCCAGCAGAAAAAGCGCTGTCGCCGAGAAGGATTGACCGAAGACACGCAATACACTCGCCATTACCTCGGGCATACCGTTCGGAAAGACAAATGCGCCGCCAACGCCAAGCAGCGTCATTAGTAACATGGGATTGAAAAATAGCGATTGAAGCGTATGCAAAACAAGCAATTGGTTTTCACTTAAACAGCGAGCGCGCTTTGTCAATTGTTCGGCAGGACAACTGTCCGGACAGTTGAGCGATTCCTGAGCCTAGGAAATATCAATTAAAAAACTGCAAAAATCCGAAAAAAAATTTACCTACCACTTCGGCTTTAGTTTGTATGATTTTGGATATTTCCATTAGTACCAAACCGATGGGATTGAGCAGCGCTAATGAAATGGGAGACATCAAGTACAAGTAAGAAGCATATTCCGGATGCACATCTTGGTATAAGGCCAATACTGAAAGCAAACCACAAATAAATTTGTTAATAATCGTTTTAATTCAATGAAGAAAAGAAACTTGTAAAAAGTCCTGCTATCTACCTATAGGGTAACCAATCGCAAAATCATTACTCTGCGTACAGAAAATACTCAGCAAACCGGCGCGAGCATAGTTGAGCGGGCGTGTTATGAGCAGTGAAATTATCAGCACAGCAAAGAAAACGATAGTCTTAGAAATTGCCATTGCCAGCAGAAAAGTCCAATTTACAGTACTCCAATCAAGCTCGACCAGCGACAGAAAGATTAGTGATGGCAACGCAAATGTACCCACGAAGGTGCCTAGGCCTTTAGTTTCGGAATTTGAAATGATTTTAAAACGACCAGCGATATAACTGTGGAATAAAAGAGCCATAGAAGTATAAGAAAATTAGTAAGTGGCACTAAAATATAAAGAATATAAAAGTAAATATAAGATTATCTGATTAAATTTTTGCTGCCAAACAGATTAACAGACCGATGGGCGGACTTGACTAAATCACTTTCTCTTATCAATGTGGATATTTTGGCATACATACACATATGGTCACTAAAATAGATACCCTATGTCCACACGGAAAATGCAAGTTTTTTTTTAATTAATAATAACAGATATTCAATTGCATGTGATTTTTATTTCATAGATAAATATAAAAAATATAGATGATAATTCAAGGATCTTTTAAAACTTAAACTAGTGACAAAAGAACAAAACGGAAAAATCCCTGTGGTCATTAAAATAGGCATCAAATAGAAATAGATACAACACAAACAGCTTTGTTATTTGATTTAAAATGCTGTTTAAATTATCGAAGCTTAATCAATAATCACTGTGTCCACCATGATCGTCAATGAATTTTCTATTCGATTTGGCATAGAATTGATAATCCATAATAATGGTAGGTCCTTATGGGAGTGGAATACCATAGTTGTTTGATTTTTCGGGCTTAAGGGCATTTAAAGTCTGTGTCAGAAAAAAGGGATCGCGATTATTCATGAAGTATAAAAGATACATTGTGTAAAATAAGTACCCGGAATTTATAATTTAAACTCTCCCGGGAATACCTGACACTTCAAATTTGGTTTTTTCATGTTGGTACACATGTCCTTGAATGCACAAGCCTTATTAGAACGGGATCTATTACTTAGTGTGTTTTATTCTGCAGTCAAAGTGAGTTGTGTAAAGAAATATATTGATTGAAAGAATGTATTGTTTTTAATTTTAAATATATTTATTTTATTTTATCATTTCAAGCTAGGCATCCAGCTTGTGAAACGATTGTTTTCTTTCTTGTGTCTTACATACTACGTACAAGCGTTTTTATAGTAATTTTTGTCAATGCAAGCCAATAACAATTTTTCGGTGTTTACTTGTGTAATATGATTCTAGCATTCACGCGCCGCACATAAAATAATTACGTTAGCTATGTTTGCGTTTAGTTTCAAGTGTAATGAACCTTTTAAGAAATATGATACTCTATTTAAACGGCACAGCAAAGTGAATGCATAAGTGGACAATAAAATAAAAACCAAAACAAAATGTTTATGAATATTAATGTTAAGGCATATCCGACTTATAATCATACTACAGTTGATCTTTTGTTTACTTGGCGAATTTTACTATGGATTTTTGCAAAAAGAGCATCGGAAGGAGGTCTCTGAAGACATGGTTTCCCGAGCTAATACGGACCCTACGTTCATGAAACGCATAATAACTGGCGATGAGACATGGGTCTACGAGTACGATATGCAAACCAGTCAGCAATCGTCTGAATGGCGCTTCGAGAACGAGCCGTATCCAAAAAAACCACGCCAAAGCCAGTCAAAAGTGAAGGTTATGCTCACGGTTTTCTTTGATTACCAAGGCGTGGTGCACTCTGAGTTCCTTCCAGAGGGCCAAACGGTTAATAAGGAATATTATTTATCCGTTTTAAGGCGTTTACGTGAAGCCATTCGCCGTAAACGGCCCGAATTGTGGAAGGACAATTCGTGGATTCTGCACGACGACAACGCGCCATCGCACCGAGCCTTGATTGTACGCGAATACAAGACCAAAAACTTAATAAATACTATCGAACAGCCACCGTATTCGCCAGATCTCGCACCCTGTGACTTTTTTCTCTTCTTTCCCACTTCGGGGAAGGCGTTTTGAGTCGATTGAAGACATTAACAAAAATTCGCTAAAGGAGCTGAAGGCCATCCCGGCGCCGGCCTACCAGCGGGCCATGGATGACTGGGTTGTTCGTTGGAATATTTGTATCGGCTCAAAAGGAGCCTATTTTGAAGGCGATCCAACAAATAATGATGAATAATATGAAAAAATGTGTTTTTTTTTTTAAATTCCGGGTACTTATTTTACACAATGTATATATTTAAATTTTTTTTTACATGAAAGTATGTACAAAACTACCAGTCGCATTTACTCAATGCGCCGTGCAGTCTTCATCGTTGTCGAGTATAGCCTCACATCTTCTTTAAGCTTTGAACCGGTTATTCTGCGCAGTTCTTCGACAAACAGGACTAGATTTTGCGAACTTGACGTAGAGTTGCTTTAAATCATGGACTGGACTTCCGGCAAGATGCGTTTTCACACATTTTCAATGCGGTTGGCGTCTGGGGACTGGGAAGGCCAGTCCAATACTGTGACGCTATTTTCTTGTTTTGTTGTTTCTCAATGTGTTTTTCTGTGCTTTGATGATGTGGGACGGTACGATATGTTCGCCTTCTTTAGTCGACGTTCGATGGTGTTGATACTCACATCTATTCCCGTTTTAGCAAGAACTGATTGTGCTTGGCGTAGTCACAAAGAAGGGTCCCCCTTAAAAAGTTGGACGATCGTCGATTTTTTGTCGTCACTTGCTTCAAGCCGCACTCGGAAAAGTCATCAACATTTTTGTACACCTTATACCGCTGATTCCAAATCACAACAAACTTTTTTGATTTTTTAATCACTTTTACAGCCGCGGCGACACTAAGCTGAGTTGGCCCTTAAGTGGGACTATTACGCACCAAAAAGCAGAACGAAATATATCTTGAAATTACAAGAAAAACGGGTTCTTTTCTTCTGACACAGACTGTACAACAAAATTTTTGGACCATCTAAGGGAGTCAACTATAAATTTGTACGTTTTTTTTTTGTTTTCGAAGATTTTTGTTTTCCGCTCCTCAACTACGATATTCATTCTAATTATTTGTTATTAAATTAACTGTCTATTTCGTTACTTGCATTACATTCAATATTTTTCCGTTAGCTAAAATGCAAGAGTTATCCGCTAAGTACCTATTTTAGTGGCCACGTAAAATTACACTTTATAAAAATAACTTAACCTGTGCAATCAATAACGCAACTTAATACATATAACGGGGTTGTAAATTCACAACGCAGCAGCGCTGCCATTTATTAATAAAGCGAAATTTCAATAATAGCTTTAATTTTTCCGAGCGGCGCAAGAAAACCAATAGGTAAAGGAAGCGTACCTACATATTTTAATGACGATGTGGCTATACATATTGGCTGTTACAAACAACCGTTATATGAACAAAGTTATACTGAAGTAGAACAATTGTCCGCACGCGCAAAATGCATGACTGTTTGTGTAATTTCTACCTGTCCCATTTCCCATTTCTTCCTCAGTTGTTTACTTCATATTATGATATCGTGAGAAATTCGGAATTACTTTTGAGTTTTCTTGGTACTGGAATAAGGAAGTTGAATTGCAGGAGTGATACACCAAAATGGTTTTAAGTTTCAATACAAATTACTCCAGCTATCGGCTCCACGAAAATGTTTTAAGCTTTTGACACAATTGAGAACGAAAAGGAGCAGAGGAGGAATTAACAAATGGGTATAACAAGTTAAGTATAGGTTGGTTGAAAAGTAAGAAAGCAAAAATAAAAAAATGCAAGTTTTTAACTCAAAATACTATTTGAGTCAACATATTTTCCGTCAACTACTATATGTACACTTATTCCAGCGATCCATCAATAATTTTGTACCATATCTGCAATGATTTTTCGAAAGCTCTGCAAAATGTTGTTCCGCAGGTTTTACTGAATTATTAACGAATGCGGCACTAACTTTCCGAACAAACCAGCTTCTCCATATGGAATTCTTCGTTTTAAATATGAAGTGAGTACACGTCCATCTGAGATGTGCTATATATGGTATCAACAGTATCATGCTTAGTCAAGCTTGGATTTTCACAAACAATATCATGCACTTGCTCAGTGATAAATTTTCTTCCCTTACAGGTTATTAAGTGCAGCTTTCGACGCTTTTTAACCAACCAGTATTTTTACATCCATACATATGTATAAGTTTAAAACTGTCCTTCAACATCCAACACTTTCATGTGAGCAATTTTGTCTCTTTTAGGTCCCGTGATTGATATTGCCGGCAACAATTTCTGGTTATGTATATGTACATATGTGCGTCATGCTAACAGCAACAACAAACGTTTAATGATGTAAACGGAAATGTAGCACATGACAATGTAGCATATGACTAATGAACGTCGTTACGTCTGGTTTGCATTTAAGGGGTATATCAAATCAGCTGACAAAAACTTCTACAGGCCAAAGTTATTAAAATTTGTAGACCCGTTTTGTTAGTATGGTTGACCCAAACTAAACTAACACGAAACTTAATATTCATGCGAATTATGGTAGCCGACGGATATGTTGCAGTGGGCGTTAAATTGATCCAAAGAATGTTTTAGACTCTCCGAATTTCAGCGAGGTCTTCGACAGGCAATGGTTTTCAATTCTGACCACAAACTGTAGTCCAATGGATTCAGATCTGGTGGTTAGTATATGCCTTATGGGCTGGAGCGGAATTTTGCTGGAAGATCCAAAGCTCTCCATTGAAGAGAGTACCACTCAACTGCTTCACCACGCCTTCTAACATATCCTCCCCCTGGATTTTTGCTTCGGTCTTAACCCTTTTTTCGCAGAAATGAAGAGATATAACGCCTTTACAAGACACTCGACGCCAAACAATTACGGAGGCTGGATGATGGCCACGCTGAACTCTTGGAACAACACTTTTTGCGTCTTTAGAAGTTTTAACGTAGATTTTGTCGTTTTGCTTATTAAAATCTTCTTCAACAGTGAACATTTTCTCATTTGTGAAAAGAATATTTGCATGGCCGTTGGTCGCGTGTCAACGAAGAAGCTGCTTGCATCTGTCAAGTTTAATTTTCCTCAAGCGCGTTGTCATGAGATGACCAGTTGAGCGAAGGCTTTCATGTTTGATCGTGCGGTAATTCGTAAAATTGTAAAATTTGTCACAGAATCTATGACAAGCCTAAGCATATACATGCTGAATCCTTTCAAATTCGCTGAGAGCCGGTTAACGGTCTGATATTGGCCACACCTTCTGTATTTTTTTTACCATGCATCCATAAATACACAAATAGAAAATAATAACCTTTTATGTGCAAATGTTTGCAAAACAGGTGTATATCATAACATATACGAGGTCTGTTCAAGAAGCAAGTATGTGAAAGCTTTTGAATTTAGCGGTGAAATTCGATCAATAAAATAAGATATGGATGTTATTGTTCTTTATTGATTTCAGAAACAAGCCATGGTTCTTTTGTTTGGGAAAATAGTGATGCTTCAATTTATTTCGAAGTGTTGGGTGAAAATGGATACCGAATGATAAGATTGTTGGATACAAATAAAATAAAATTTATAATGAAATGGGCTTATTAATTTTATCTTTCATATGTTTTTAATGAGTTCAACTCTCCTCGCACACACCCCAAAATCTTTCCACCTGGTTAGGAACATCTGTCGCTTGTGATAATAGAGGTGATTTACTTCTGATTCGATACTAATTTGTACATGAAAGATGCATACATTACAACAGTTCAGAAGCAGTAACTGCGATTTTAGTCTTCAAGAAGTCAAAGAATTTTTATTGCAAGGATTGCCTTATGAATGGCAGCCATTCTTATTTTTATCTTGTCTCACTACAAAAGTTCTATCAGTTATCTTTTGATGTAGAAGTCTTATGCTTACGAAAACGTCTTACTAGTCGGTAACAAAACACCCTGTGATATGGATGATGGAGCTCCCTAAAAATACTTTGTTTGAAAAGTTATGTATGGCCTGGTACACACCTTGTATTATATATTTCGAATTAAAACAAAAAAATTAATTAACACTAATTCCGCTGATAAGTTGTTTATAAATTTGATTTGCTAATTTTATTTGATTCCACAAATGCACAGCTGTTTTAACTTTCATAACATTTCTGTGCCGCGCTGGCAATTGCCTTTTAAAGATTATTTAATAATTTAAAAATATAAATAAGGCATTGCGTGTTGGCTGAGCAACAAGTATTATGCATTTTAATTTCAAAATGCGATATTTTAAAATCTCCATTTCTTATTTTAAACATTGCTTGCCTTTTGGCATTTTCCAACGTGAACGTTTTGTTGAACAGTGAATTCGCCACTGTGCGCCTGAAACCAGGCGATCTCCGCTTTGGAAAACTGATAGATTAAATGAGAAGCCTTTTCATGACCGAAGTGTACCCGAGGACTTTTTCCGCCTAATGTATGTACAGTGCGTTCGTGAACGATATGAAATTGGTGCATATGTATGTATGCTGCTTGGGGCGTAGTGAGCCAGCCTTTGACAACGGTTTTGTAGTTTGCTTCCATTAGCCCATAGGAAGCAAGTGATACTGATTTATAATATAAAAGAATATGTTTACAATAAAACGAAGGACAAAACACATATTTTCTCTACACAGCTAAGGCCCGAATTTATCATGAAATGGATGATGCTTTGAAGACAACCTTCTTCAAGCGGCACTGTTCAGATCCAGTTGTTAAGCGTCGAAAGACAAGACAGTGGAAAATCTTTCTTTAAGAGGTATGCATGCATGCCGTACCGTTTAGGGTCATAGTAGAGCTTTTGTCTTCACTGTTCCAGAGAATAAGAAAGTGTGACACACAATTTCCCAATTTTTTCTTGCAAATTCGTCGCGTGGGACACACAACATCGAGACAGCACACTTAATGCTTTTACCCAAAATACACGATATTCGCAGTTTTTGTTTTTTAATTTTATTTTTCTAAATTTCACAAAATAATTCCACAATTGAAAAGTCATTTCATTCGGGTTCAAACTGATAACGCCTAAGGTAAAAACATTCAAACGAATTGTCAAATAGCCATGTATACATTTTTTAGTTTTTGGTTACTTGGCTCACTGTACACCCTGGGATTAGTAAATAAAATAAGCAAAACCGGTCAAAAACTATAACCACGTTCTGTATAACGACAATTTTTAAAAATGCAAAAAGGAAGATTAGTTTGGTAATTTGTCAAGAAAGATGCTCCATTTCTCTGCTATCAGAGAAAGAAATAAGCTTATTTATTTGCTTCAAAGAAAACATATACCAGCACTTGATCAATGGGCTCAATATTGGAAAACAATGGTCAACCCAATTAATCGCTCATATACACATAGTTACCAAACACTTTCATTTCCTTCATTTCATTTATTTCAATTTTAAACATATTTAAATTAAGAAAATACCGGCTTTTAAAAACCAAAACTTTTTCCCGAATTTTCAAGAAACAAAACCACAACTTTTGTAAGCAAAAAATAAAGAAAAATTTTAATAAAAACAAAAATTCTGCCACAAACTGGCACAAAGTTAATCATCCGATTTTGTTTTTGAATAACTTTTTTACTCAATAAGAAAAGATGACTTAGAGTGATGGAAATCTTTATTTTGACCTTTACGCGATCCATTGCTTGCCTGTTTGTTATTGCAGCTGTCTAGTTCACAGGTGGCATATATATACATATGTATGTACGTCAATCATTCCAATATATAAATTTTGCAAATAATTTTGAATCAAGTACTTGTTCTTATTTTTTCAATAAGTTCTATAAATCTATTTAAATCCATTGCATGGTTTTTAAAGTACAGTGGTCAGCAACTTCGAGAACATACTATAGTTTTGTGAAAACCGCATTTAAAGATTTTGTTTTGAGGGTCTGAGAGCTCCACATTGATTGGCGGATATCTCAAGAAATATTCATTCAACTGAGTTAAAATGTTCAGGTAATATTTTCGAAATTTTGCTTTACAAGAAAATCTGACTACTTCTAGCCTATTGAAATTTTTCTGACGAAAGAAATAAACAGAATTCTAATTAATAAATAAATGACGCAAGTAGTTTTTATTAGGATCTTTTTCATGGCCACGCTGATGTTCATGCACGTAGATTCGAACCTACGCACTCCCGAATGATAGCGACGCATCAACCCATTCGGCTATCGCCTAAACAAGCGAAAATATGAAGTGTACCAAAAATCAGAGCATACTTTTCGACTTGCTGACTCTAAATTCGGGGTCACAATTGTTCTAGAGAATCAGGTTTTCGAAGCATTTTAATTTAAAAGTGCATGAAAAGCGATTGTGGCCTACATTTGACGTTATGCGCCACGAAATATGAAGTATACCAAAAATCAGAGCATACTTTTCGACTTGCTGACTCTAAATTCGGGGTCACAATTGCTCTAGAGAATCAGGTTTTCGAAGCATTTTAATTTAAAAGTGCATGAAAAGCGATTGTGGCCTACATTTGACGTTATGCGCCACGAAATATGAAGTATACCAAAAATCAGAGCATACTTTTCGACTTGCTGACTCTAAATTCGGGGTCACAATTGCTCTAGAGAATCAGGTTTTCGAAGCATTTTAATTTAAAAGTGCATGAAAAGCGATTGTGGCCTACATTTGACGTTATGCGCCACAGCAGTCACAACAGTATTTTTTCTTAATAAAATACTAATCGAGTAGTGCTTAATATAAATTTAAAATTTTTTAAGTGCGCTAATTGGGCGAAAAAAAAATTGTGAAGCAAACTCCACTACAGCAATTATGACCTCGAAAAATTTTGGAAAAGTATACTCTGGTTTCTGGTAAAATTTCCTATCGGCAAATGTAGGTATGTTAATTGAAAACAAAACTTAATAGAAATATTAATAAGTATAGGTATGGGCTGCTTAAGTCATAGAATTATTTGAAAAGATTTTGCCTTTTATTATTTTTTAACTTAATTACGCAAGCAGTTTTTTTCCAATGATTTGATTTACTAGTGCTTAATAGCCCACGGTGCGTCGTGCGCTCATAAGTCCTCTCGCTTCCACATATTTACACTGTAATTACAACACTTTACAGACTTCCGCTGACCCATAGCAATCAATCTTCAACACATTAACAATATTTGTCGCCTTTTTTGTTTTCCAAACTTTCAATTTAAATGCAAATCACAATTCGTTATTTTAGTAAGAACGGAAACAAGACGGTGAATAAGTGACATTAAACGCGTTTCTCTTTTAATACCCGCTGAATATACAAATATCGGAAGCAGTGTAACATAAAATGAAATAAGAAGTTTTCACAAACACGAACTTATGGCTAACGGCAGACACACCCCTTTCAAACGCCGCCCAGTTCCATTTTGTTATTATATTTTGTTTACAAGTCTAGATTTCCGTTCATAAGCATTGCAAATCAAAACAAACAAAATTTAAAAAAATGATACAGATATTTTTGAAAAGTTCAAGTATAGCGTGTTCAAAATAGCGTGAATCACGTAGTGCCGTAATGCTACGAACATTTTTTTTGTCACGCCTACATAGCAATAAAATAATCACTAATAATAACTTTGTTTTAGGTGAAGTAGCAGATTTATTGCATTTGAGTTGTAAAACATTTTTTATACGAGTATTTAGAAAAATTTTAATGAGTCTTATCACACCAACATATAATAGCAAGTGTTGAATATATGAAGCTATATACGTACGCAAAAACAACAAAATTGTATCGGAAAATACCGTTTACATGCACTTCTATTAAAACACATGTACAACTCGGTTCGAAAAAATATATTAGCAGTGGCTTATAATAAAAAGTATTGGGTATGGGAATAGGCTTCCGTCCTTTCTTAGCCAAACTTACGAATTATTTAAACAATTAAATAATGCATGGTATTATGTGAAGTATGTGCCATAGGAACCTACAACTTTACTCCATCTTTCAGGCAACATACGGATTCCTCTGACGAAAAATTCGAGTTCTTTTGATTTGATCCATTCATTGATCCAGTATGCGATGCTCTCGCCAGTGATGATTTCAGATGATTTAAGGAGTTCATAATAGATGACACCTTTCTGATCCCACGAGATGCACAACATAACCTTTCAAGCACGAATATTTTTTTCTCTGTCGATGGACCTTGTTCAGCTGGCGACACTTAGGGTTATCATAATAGATCCATTTTTTATTGCCAATGACGATGCGATGCAGAAAACCTTTTCTTTTCTGCCGTTCAAGAAGCATCTCACACGTCACCAAACGTTTCTCGATATCCCTCTCCTGCAATTAATGTGACACCTAGTTTCCTACTTTCTGGACCATCCCATCACGTGCAAACGTTTACCGACGGTTGGTTTGTCAACATGCAACTCTTTAGACATATCATCAAGGGTCTTCATGCGTCTTCATCAAATAATTGTTGTAGTTGAGTATCTTCGAATTTTTTCGGTGCCCCTATGCGATCTTTATCACTCTCGTCGAAATTGCCACTTTGGAAGCGTCGAAACCAATCTTTACAAGTTGTATTTGTTGGATATTATATTGATAAATATACGACACGTTTTTTCACTTTTGCACTCTTCTTTAAGAGGTAATATTGAAGCATAGCTTTCCGCCAATGCTTTTTTTCGTGGCGAACGTAGACATTTTTGTCGTCAGATAAAAAAGGATCTTTAAGCTTCAAACGAATGTCAACTACTGCGCTCCAGACCTCTCAAATACACCTTCAAATCACCAGTATATTACTAGAGCGAACACAAAAATAGTATCAGCAGTGACGCCACTTTTACGAAGGCTGAAACTTATTCCCATACCCAATATTTATATGCATTTTTTATTTATGTCAACAATAATTGCTAATAAAACTTTTGAATGCTAGATGGCAGACCTGAATACAGCACCACTGAATTTATTTTAATGATCTCGTTGCCATGGTCAAAAATTCTGTTAATTGTTTGCACCGATTGCTTGCTTAATGTGCTCAAATATAACAATGCAAGAAAGAGACTTGTGGTATTTGGACGAATTGGAGTGAAACTAAATTTTTTTAAGCATTTTTAGTTGGGTTTACGTTTTATTATAACAAACATTAGTATGGCGGAGAAGGAAAACTTTTTAAGAAATTACTGTTGGAGTGGAAAACTAACAAGTTTATCCAGGATTTGCTGGGCTGGTTCAAAAATGATTGCTAACGCTAAGAAATACATGCCAAAGAGCAAACAAGAGCTCGCTAAGAAGCCAGAGCTGAGAAGAGTTGAAAAACATATTTAATACCATCAACAAATTTATAGAAGAGCTAAACCTTAACGTGGGCTTGTCAGCTCAGAAGAAAGAAGCTCACAGCAGCTAAACTTTTCGGAAGAAACGCAAGAAAAGTGTCACTACTACAGCCACGACATGTACGAACCAGAACAAGAGCACCTGCATTGGCCAGTTCGAGAATGTTATTGTACGATGTAATGAGAATTGTTTTATTTGGTTCCACAGGACGCAGACAGTTGTACGAAGACCAAATAATGATTATTTTAACCCTAAAAACGTTACCAGGACAGTAAGCTAAAATCAACGTATGGGGCTGCTTCTCCCATATACAACTATACTGGTCGAGTATATTGGATACAAGAAAGCATGAATGACAAGTTGTACCTGCAGATAATGAAGTCAACCATGCGGAGTAGAAGATGCATCTGAAATTGGTGCATATGCAAGATTCGAGACCCAAAGCATCCCAGCAAGTTGGGAAGAAATTTGTTTGTTTCAAACGGGGCTGGTCAGCTCAGTCACCTGGCCGCAATCCTATTGAAAATTTTTGGGCAAAAGCCAAAGAAGCTGTATAATAATCCCGCAAATGCACAGAGCTCTGAAAGACTGTGAGAAAGGCGTGCAGACTGCGAGACTTTATGCTTCGTGGATGTGCAGCAGTTCCCCCAACAAAGGCCATTCCAAAATAAAAAGGTTTATATTCAAGCATATTTATTTCTATAAAAATAGAGTACTGTACATATTTTTCGTTGATAACTGTTTATCTTATAAACTTAAACATTAGCAAATAAAACAAAAATCATAAGTGAAATCTCGCTCTGAGATATTTTCTCGACTATATGCCACTGCTATTGTTTCGAACAGAGTCGTATGTATGTATGTATAATACTAAAAACAATAAAAATATTAACGTAATCGCCAAATATTTTTATATCTGCTCCTGCCCACACATAAAAATAACTCAATAAACAAGTTTCTTGAACTCAAACTTTGCTCAGTTTCATGACTTAACCATTTTTTTTATTTTGGTTTTTAATGTTCTGCACTAAAATTATCACCTTGTGTTGTCCAAAAACTTCGCTAACTAATGTAGATGTCTTAAGTGAGCTGTACTTCACAGTCTGTACGTACATTGCAAAGCTATATGTAATGATTTTTATTGAAAAGTTTGGTATGTTTTAGCATACACGTTTTTACTTACGAGCTTTATTTGCTCTTTTTTCAGTGAATTCAAAAATTCATTTCGCCCAAAAGATAGTATGAAGGTGTGAAATTTTTCGTGCGATGATTTATTACGATTTTCGACGTAGATTCCCAAGACAATGCGAGCTCTTACAAATCGGTTGTCGCAAGAGAGTTTTAAAAGACTCAAAAGATCAAATTAAAGGGTCATCCGACTTACAGCGCTGATTTGGTATCTAATGATTTCTGTTTGTTCCCGAACATCAATAATAAAATGAGAGGAATACATTTTTCAAAGCCTGAAGAAGCTGTTGAAGCCGTTAGCTGGTTTTTTTTTTGAGGTATCCACTTCTTAGTGGCAAAAGCGCTTCAGAAATTGGTTTAAGCGAATACAGAAGTGTATTGACTTCCAGGGAGAACATTTTATAAAGCAATAAACGAATTTTTGATATTATTTTAATGTGCTTTCATTATTGGGGGCACATTACGTATTACATTAAGGGGATATTATACTTAAAAAAAGTTACAAATCACAGTTTTGTGTTCGGTGAAGCCAATTGTGTACTACAGCGATTCGATTCTCACTTAAGTACCCCCAAGATGGAAAGTCGGAGCAGGCGGCCAACAAAATTTGTGCTTTTTATGGACCTAACACAATATCAAATGCAAATGCAATGCAGTGATACTAATTTTGTTGTTACTATGGACATCGGCCCTTGGGGGAACCTGTTATTCCTATAGGGCGCGTCCCCAGGTGGTGGATAGGGGAACGCCTCCCAGATATGGAAGGTAGGAGAGTAGGTCTCCCGCGAACCACACAGGTCGAAGACGTAAACTTCGTTAAAAAAACTCCCTCAACCCAAGGTGTGATGCGACCCGTGCCTATTGGGTGGGTTTGGCAGCCGGGGGACTAAATAAGGCTGTCTTCGTACGGAGCCCTCCTGATATCAGGCCGCCTCAGGTTGTAACGGTGGCCTTGCCATGGTATGGGGCGCTGCCATGGTCGACCGGATATTTCCCCTTTATCCTCTTTGGTCACCGCGCATGGCGACATGCGCAGCTCCCTTGGCGGGGCAGGTGACCGTACGAACCAGATGTAATGAAACCACAAAAACCTAAAAATTCGGATGACGGGAAAACAAACACGGAACAAACGGACAAAATGACGGTAAAACATACCAACGCATCGACAGTACGGACTGATAAAAAACCAAACACGCGGACAGAACTACAGGACAAACAAACAGACAGACAGGAGGAAGCGACGGACGCACTTAAAAAACAGTCAGACAATTGGACAAGACGTACAAGCAAAGACGAACTGAGGATGACGGGGTCACCCTCAGAGGATGAGCTCTTGGCCTCCAGCCAAGAAACAGTTGAGGGCAAAGCTGTGGGCCACAGTACGCCAACAACTATAAATCAACCAACAACATCCGCTCAAGCCATGGGGCAAAAGCGTGGTAATAAAGGTCCCTCGAGGTATAAACTTTACCAGAGGTCTCTCGCTATCCTTGGCAGGATTCGGAAAAACGAGACCGAAGGTAAAGTGCATCCCAAAGATGAGACCGACAAGGCAAGATGTCAAAAGGTGGTTGATGAATACTTGGCATTCCAAGCCGCCAACAGGACAAATGCCAAAAAACGAAACCGCTCGCATGACGAAACTGGGAAGGTAACAAAAAAGCACAAGATATCGGATCAGGGTGCAGTTGCCTCCAAACCTATCAAGCGATTTAGTGAGGTGGCACGGGACCATCTCCAAATGGCATTGGTAGACGAAACCTCTAACCGCGGGAAACCAGTGCTTGACAAATGGTCAGAGATTGAGGCACGGTTGTCTCGCATAGTCGTTGACCATGTCATGGCGAACCCGGAGGGCCAAACACCAGGTTTCGACTCGGTGGAGGTAGTCCGCGGTTACCGAGTCATTAAATGCGATGACCAATTCTCATTGCATTTCTTGACTAACGTGATTGGTAAAATCCAGAACAGCTGGGAAGGCTTGAAACTCAAGCTAATTCCGGCTAGCGAGATTCCACGAAGGCCGAGGGCTCGCATCTGGGTACCAAACATGGAGTTTGATGCCAATCAACTAATCCCCTACCTTCAGGCGCATAATCGCTCGGTGCCGATGACCGATTGGTTGATCATCAAAGCGGAGGCTCCGCAAAGGCACAGCAGGTCATTCCTCCTTCTAATTACAGAAGAGAGTCTGGAACCACTGGAGAAAGTGGGAAACAAACTTCAGTTTGGGATCAGGAAGACCCAGCTGAAGATATTCCGTTCTGCAAACCCGGAAGAGGAGCAGGATGAGGTCGATGGTGCCAACGAACTGCTGACTGGCATGCAGCTAGATGACACCGAGTCCGAAAAAGGAAACCAATAAACATGGGTTTAAAGGTTGTCCAAATTAATCTGCAGCACTCACGGTGTGCAACGGACAACCTAACCGTTCTCCTGGCGGAGGAGGACGTGGACATCGCACTAATTCAGGAACCCTGGGTGCGGAGCACCGAGGTGAAAGGGTTCACTGGGAAAACCTACAATATCTACTATAAACGGATAGAAGGTAATCCCAGAACATGTATTGTAGCTAAAAAACATTTAAACACATTTTTAATTCCATTATATAGTTCACAGGATGTGACGGCTGTTGAGGTGGAAGCCACTGACGGAGTCAGAATAACGCTTGCCTCTATATATATGGCACACGAAAGACCAGCACCGCCTGAGGAGGCTCGTAAACTTGTGCAGGAAAACCCGAACAAAACCCTGCTTCTCGGATGCGATGCCAATGCAAGGCATGCCCTATGGGGAAGCTCCGAAACAAACGACCGAGGTGAGTCTCTTTATGATTTCATAATTAACACTAACTTGTCGGTATGTAACAGGGGTAACACTCCCACTTTCACCTTTCCGAGTACGGAGTATTTCAGGGGATGGGAGGAAGTGATCGATGTTACCCTTATGTCTGAAAGCAGCTCAGTAAGGTTAGACAATTGGAGGGTCTCTGATAAAAGGTCTTTTTCGGATCACAGCTGGATCCTGTACGATCTGGATCTTAATGTTGATCCGCCCTTACCGTATAGAAATCCATTAAGAACCAACTGGAAAAGGTTCAGAAATATAGTCAATAAAAGGATAGGAGAGATTCCCATCCACAAAATCACTCTCACCGAAAGCCTTGAGAGTAGGGTCACAACACTGGAGAAGGCATTTAGTAGGGCCTACAAAACGTCCTGCCCCATAAAATTTAGTAAAAAATCCCATCCCCCTTGGTGGAGCAGTGAGCTCTCAAAACTAAGGGAAAAATCCAGATCAACGTTTAACCTCAGCTACTCGACAGGAAATTGGCAATTGTACAAAGAGAGTCGGAGACAGTACAAGAAGGCAATTAGGGCCGCCAAGAAAGAGAGCTGGAGCGAATTCTGTTCGTCAATCGAATCCACCAGGGATTCTGCCAGGCTTAGCCGTGTTCTGTCCAAAGATCATTCAATGGCTTCTTGGGTCAAGAAACCTGATGGTACTTGGACAGCTACGACAGAGGAATCGCTAGAACTTCTGCTAAACACGCATTTCCCGGGGTGCAGCGTCCACGAAAGTGGGAGGGGAAGTATTAGGCGGAGCCAATATAATCCACAGCACCTCGCAAAAGAAATAATTACAAAGGAGAAAGTTGCATGGGCAATTAAATCTTTTTCACCTTTTAAATCTCCAGGGCCAGATGGGATCATCCCAAAGATGTTACAGGAAACCTTGGACTGTATCCTACCATGGCTAGAGGAAATTTTTAAAGCGTGTTTAAACCTAGGTCATATTCCAGATAGTTGGAAACTAGTCAAGGTCGTCTTCATTCCAAAAATAGGCAGGAGGGGACATGAATCAGCGAAGGACTATAGGCCAATCAGTCTTTCGTCTTTCCTGTTAAAAACCTTTGAAAGACTTTTGGATATATATCTTAGAAGCTCTTTGGAGAGCTCTGGTATATCTACTGCACAACACGCATACCTTAAAGGCAAATCTACGGAGACAGCGCTTCACGAGGTAATCGGAACAATAGAGGGCTCTCTAGAGAACAAACATTATACCATGGCGGCATTCTTGGACATAGAAGGCGCCTTTAACAATGTTAGTACAGATGCGATCCAACGGGCGTTGATAGACTTAGAGGTGGACAATTGCATCAGTAATTGGGTCATCTCTATGCTAAAAACCAGGATCATCAAAGCTAATATGGGCAATATCAGTATAACCAAGAAGGTCCACAGAGGCACCCCACAGGGGGGAGTACTGTCTCCACTTCTCTGGTTATGCGTTATTAGCAAAATCTTAATAAAACTTAATAGAGGTGGGGTAAAAGCGGTGGCGTACGCTGATGATGTGGTGTTAATGGCGTCAGGACTGTGTCCTAATACGATCAGTGGGATCATCCAGAGGGCATTAGGCGAGCTTAACTCTTGGGCCACAGGCTGTGGCCTAGGTTTAAACCCACGTAAAACAGAGCTTATGCTTTTCACCACCAGATATAAGGTACCACCTTTTACCTTACCAAATATTAACGGACAAACTCTCTCACTACCACCCAGCGCAAAGTACTTAGGGGTAATTCTGGACTCCAAACTAAGCTGGAAATTAAATGTTGAAGAACGGGTAAGGAAGGCAGAAATTGCTTTATATGCCTGTAAACGTATGCTTGGAAGAAGATGGGGTCTTCAGCCTAAGCATACATTATGGCTGTATAAGACGGTTATACGACCTATTCTATCGTATGGTTCGGTAGTTTGGTGGAAGGCTCTAGGGAGAGAGTACAATACCAAACTACTCTGCAGAATACAAAGATCAGCATGTGCAATAACGGTCGGTGCAATCAGATCATGTCCTAGAGAGGCTCTCAATGTACTGACACACGTTATTCCAATAGACCTACATATTAAGAAGACGGCAACCATGAGTGCATTTAGGTTAAACGAAGCGGGTCGCTGGAGAGAAAAAACTTATGGTCATGCTAGTCTATTATTGCGACAAACTCAGTTAATCTCGGTGAGAACTGACTACATCGTCCCGACGGTAACTTTCAATAGGAATTTTGCCACTCTCTTTCCAACTAAGGAAGAATGGAATAAGGGATTCTCTCTAAACAACTTCGACACTACAGTCTATACGGATGGAAGTAAAATGGGCTGCGGTGTTGGAGCTGGTATATATTCTTACAGACTTAAAATTGAGAAATCTGTGCGGCTCCCTAATACCAGCAGTGTCTTCCAGGCGGAAGTACTGGCGATTGGGGAAGCTTGCAGGTTACTAATCGCAGATTTCTCTTTTAAGGGTAATATCGCTATTCTCTCGGATAGCCAAGCTGCAATCCAGGCACTGGGTTCGGCCACAACAACCTCCAAAGTGGTGGAGCAAAGTAGGAATAGCCTCACCATCTTGAGTGAAAACCATAAAGTTACCTTAATCTGGGTCCCGGGACATCGGAACATTGAAGGTAACGAAAAAGCAGATGAACTGGCAAGAGGGGGATCTGCCATGAATAACGCTCTTGCAGAATTGGTACTCACACCATTAGGTGCAGTCAAGAGCACAATTTCCCAAAAATACCTCCGAATCGCTGACTGTAGGTGGAAAGTCCAGACGAAATGCAATATTAGCAGAACGTTATGGCCCACCTGCAACCTCAAGCAATCGTCGGCATTAATAAGAATGAAACGACGGGATGCCTGGAGACTAACGGCGGTCATAACTGGCTTTTGGTCTATCGGAGAACAAGCAGCCAAAATGGGTATCCCTCACAATACATACTGTCACAGTTGCAAACAACCGGAGAAAAAGGAGACAATCTTCCATTTCCTCTGTGAATGCCCTGCCCTATGGAAGGACAGACTGTTAACCCTGGGCCAACCGCTGTTCGAGAATCTCGAGCAACTATCTGGCGTCGACGTTAACAACCTAATAAGGTTCCTTAACCGCACAGACTGGATATAGTTATGCTGTAAAAAACCGTTAAACAAGTTGGCAACGAGGATGTGGCAACAAAATGGCGCGAAAGCGCTAGTTGGATTCTGGAAGAATCACCACTTTAACCAACCAACCAACCATGGACATCGGAAGTACGCTCTACTACGACATATTGCAGAAATAGTCGAATTGAACCGGCATTTGCGCACTTCTTCCACTGCTCGGAACCATTTACATAAGGATAATTAATTCAGAATTATATTAATTTCATTATTGAAAAAAGCAAAAACAAAAAGCATCCAAAACTTTTTACTTCACCTAATATAATATACGTTTCCGTTTTAGACCGATGCGCACTAGTGCACTAGATTATTATATATCTGCCATGCTAGTAGGACATTATATAATGCTATTGCGTCACTCGTCAGACGTCTGACTTTAGTTATGTCACGACCTTTTTGGATTTGAATCTTTCTGGGGCCAAACAGGTATTTCTAAAGCAATGAAAAATATTACTTTCTATGTAAGGATTCAAAATAATACTTTTTAAATATTTGTTATGACTCAAAATTTCGTATGACCGGTCGGTCAAATAAACCCTCCCGTATTGCGGGTTTACGAATTGCTCAATTTGAAAAATTTTCTCGCCAGAAAACATAATGTTCGGAAATTGGCCGCTTTCGGCCGAGCGTAGCAACTACTTGGCTTTCTCAAGGCTGACTTATTGCTGTTTTGGTGTGATTATGCGCCTTTTGGATCTTGTAAGGCTTAACTTTGAGATCCGGTTTCAGTATGCGGCGGATGCTACGGCCAGATATTTTTAGTTCTTTCGCCATTTGATTGGCACTTCGTCGGGGATTTCGCTCAAGTCGCTTCTGCACTTTTTGAACCATTGCGTTGCAGTCTTCTGATGACCACCTCCATGACGTTTCACGATGCTATCAGTACAGACATTAATGAATAAATAAATAAAAGCAGCCGTAGACACAAAAAAATAGATAAATAAAAAGCCTTATCCGCATACATAAAGGGTGATTTTTTAAGAGCTATAGGAAAATTTTTCAAAAAACACACGTAAAATTCAGAAAAATGCATGAAATTTTTATTTAAACCGATGATACAGTCCATATAATTTACTGTTTGAAGATTATTTCATGCAAATGTTGACCGCGACTGCGCCTTAAATGGTCCATCCGTTTAGTCCAATTTTGGCATACTCTTTCCAATGTTTCGGCCGGTATCTCACATATAAATGCTTTAATGTTGTCTTTCAATGCGTTGTTAATTGAAGCAGACTTGTCTGAATAGACATGAGCTTTAACATAGCCCCACAAAAAGTAATCTAAAGGCGTTATACGCACGATCTGGGTGGCCAATTGACAGGTCCCGAACGTGAAATAAAATGTTCACCGAACTCGCCTCTCAACAAGTCCATTGTTAAGCGTGCTGTGTGGCATGTGGCATCGTGTTGCTGAAACCACATGTCATGCAAGTCGAGCTCTTGCATTTTGAGCAAAAAAAGTTGGATATCATTTCACGGTAGCGCTCACCATTCACAGTTACGTTACGATTCGCAGCATCTTTGAAGAAGTACGGTTAAATGATACCTCCAGCCCATAAACCGCACCAAACTGTGACCTTTTCTGGATACATTGGTAGCTCTTGCAATTCTTCTGGCTGATCTTCACTCCAAAATCGACAATTCTGCTTATTTACGTAGCCATTGATCCAAAAATGAGCTTTGTCGCTGAACACAATTTTTCGATAAAAAAGTGGATCTTCGGCCAACTTTCCAAGACACAGTGAAACAAAACACGAAACGTACGTCAGCTGTTTAAACCAACTGTTTAAAAAGATAATAGCTAAAAATCATTATGTGCACAGCTTGATTGATTTAGATTAAAAAATGTCACATACCTATAACAAACCTTGCATAAAAGTTTATGATTTTAAGGCCATTTCAACAAACTCGAAAGCCTAAGTTTTGTGCCACTCATAAGTGGATACCTCCAAAACAAACTAAAGGTTTCAACAGCTTATTCAGGCGTTGAAAAACGTTGAACCCTCATTTTGATTCTCGGGAACAAACAGAAATTATTAGGTGCCAAACAAGGCTATATAACAGATGACACATTAGTTCGATAGTTTGAGTATTTAAAAACTCTCTTGTGTGTGTCGATAGGTTAAAGCTCGTATTGTCTTGGGGAAGGATGATTCGTCTTCGGCAGTAGGGTTTCCTTAATTCTCCGACAACTTCTGGCAAACAAATAGTTGTGTATCATTCAGAATTAACTGTTTTAAGTAATATTATAAGTATAATTGATTCAAAACTACCACTTCAAACATAATACACGCATGCATTAGTTTTTGTTATATTTGTACAGATAATTGGAGGTTCACCTTTTGTTGTATGTTTGGTCAAGCTCCTCCTCCGATTTATACTGTGGGTCTTGAAATACAGATTTTTATGAGAAGTGTTTTCATGGCAGAAATATTCTCGGAGGTTTGCCATTTTGCCTGCCGAGGAGCGAATGCTAATGTGCCACGAAGGATGCAGTGTAGTGCGATCTCAAATGAACGAAATTGCACAGCCAGTTGCTTAGTTCCTCTATACAAGAGTTTTGGGCTTCCAAACAACAAAAGTCGCTCAAAGTTGGTATAACACCGTTTAAAAACTATAACTATTACTTTTATAGAATTTTCCCATCTATTCAAAAAACAATTAGTTTAATATTTAGGTCATTCACAAGGTGTCATAAGCATCGTATTGCCTTATATCGTAAAGTTTTTAACGGGTAAATAAGTATTTAGGGGGTTCGAAACTACAATCAATTATTTTTTAAATGTTGTACCATATTATGGTCCTCTATAGATAAGAAAACTACACTTTACATATGAGTTTCTCATCACAGCCTCTCAAGCATGATGATAACATCATATGAGGCGGCCGTTGGAATGTGCGAGGGAGACATCATGCCAAAAATTTATGAACCCTCTGGGCGTTGACAATAACAAATATCACTGAACTTTACGACGTTATAGACACAGTTTAACGAATAAACATCCAAGAATCTGTTGGCTAGGCCATGTTGGTGGCAATGCAATCACAAACTTCATTTTTAACAGCAGTTCATCCTTGGCAGACAATGGCTAAGTCATAAGTGCTTTTTTGTAAAAAGATTAAAAGAAATCATCTACCAAATTATTTCGTCTCCGTAAACATATGTACACACATGCATACGCACATAGCTTGCAGTGAAAACCAAGAACAAAACCAATAAATTTCTTTGAATCTCTTTAAATATTATAACGAAATCTAATACACAAATTACATCATAATGAAAATGAACGCAATTTCCAGAAATATTGAGTTTAACACACAAATTAGCTACGTTACGTTTACACACACAGCAAATACTAAAATTTGCAAACGATACGTCTGGAGATATTGAACGGCATGAGCAGACATCGTTATCAACACAAAAAAAATTGTTTGGATTTTTATTGTTGCACTGAAAGACAATAACTGACGGGACTGCAGTAAAGGGAGGACAAAAATAACCTAGAAGGCGTGTTTAAAGTTGACTTGAACGATTTGTCTCCCTAAAGACGTAGACGATGACGCTGGAAATTATTTACAGTTAATAATTTTTGGTACGCTCAGCGTGCAAATTGCCGGTTTGAACTTGATAAATAGACGTAAGCAAGTTAAGTAAACAATTTTAGTGCATAAACAAGTCAAATCCTAATAATTATTTATCAGAAACGCAAAAGCCCATTTTTTTCTAGCAAGTTCGGCTTAAAGTTGTATACGAAAGCTTTTTGTAGAAATCAACTATTCATTAAATAAATACGTCAATAACTTAATTTAACATTGCCAATTCTACAATTTAATTCACTTTAAGTAGGTAGAGGTATTTTATAAATTATAATTATTATATAATATTTGGTAAGGATTTCTATCAAATTAGTTCATGTAAATACATGACTTTGATATTCCTGATCAATATGTTCAAATTATTAAATAACCCATACAATTGTTTGAATTGAATGGAAATTCCCTCGAGCGGTTCCGATCCACGCGTGACCTCGCCTGTTTTGACACAAATCCCACCCTTCCAGGAGCAGACCACTGTTAATCAAGAAAACCACAAACCTCTCATTTCATGGGGAAACCACGTCTCAAGCCCTTTGCCTATCTAGCTTGGACCCGCATCTTAATGCAAGCCAAGTATTCCCCGACTAGTCTCGAAGCCAGGCCCTTAAATGCCCCTTAGCTGCCGGAATATTTATTTACTTTTTTTCACTTAATACTTATTTTATCTCGCGGCCGCCGTAGCCGAATGGGTTGGTGCGTAGCCGAATGGGTTGGTGCGTGATTACCATTCGGAATTCACCGAGAGGTCGTTGGTTCGAATCTCGGTGAAAGCAAAATTAATAAAAACATTTTTCTAACAGCGGTCGCCCCTCGGCAGGCAATGGCAAACCTCCGAGTGTATTTCTGCCATGAAAAAGCTCCTCATAAAAATATCTGCCGTTCGGAGTCGGCTTGAAACTGTAGGTCCCTCCATTTGTGGAACAACATCAAGACGCACACCACAAATAGGAGGAGGAGCTCGGCCAAACACCTAACAGAAGTGTACGCGCCAATTATTTATTTATTTTTATTTTATCTCGTTACCCGCGATACCCACGTTTTTAATCTAGTGAGTCTTTGAAAGCGACTACTTCTCGAGATAAGGCCGAGTGAACATATAAAACGTAATCGACGCCCAAAATAATTTATGAACACTAGGAAACGTATTTTTAAGTAATCTTTAACGATATGGCTTGCGCCATAATTATACTTTCCGGTCGACATTTTTAAAGGCTTGTTTATTTGCCTTCAGTAAGATCTAGACGATATAAACAAAGAACGACTGATTTTGCTCACCAAATTAACCAGTCTTGATAATAGTTGAACAAAATAGTGGGCTTTTACTTTTCTTCTTCTACTGTAAGCGTTTGTCATCGATTTCGTAATTGTTGATATAGGAGGAGAATGCATGCAACCAGTTATACTTCATTACATATGTACATACATATTTCGTATTCAATATTTAATAGCTACGTAATTAACTAACATAACATATGTGTTTGTACAAGTATTCTTGTGATGCACTACCCAGCTTGCATTTGCGATTGGGCGATCTGATAAATGTTTGGGCTTTCATACACTTTTCTACGGAAGTTGGCCAAGACGGGTATACATATGCATGGTTAAAATTTTGTAATACATATTCACATTCCTAAACTCGGCCCAACGAAAAATTTCGCATAAGACTGGAGATACTGGAAAATTGGACTACTCACTTATTTCTTCGTGCATGATGTTTTGTCACGTAATTTTTATGATTTTAACACACGAACACAATCTCTTCAACATTACAGCATCTTTACTGAGGCCGGGAGATGGCCGGTGATGTTTTAAGCAATGAGGACGCAGATAGATGTGCGAGAAAAGGACTTGAGACAGAATTTTGGAAAACCAGAACAAATCTAAATACAAGACCTGCCGGGTTTTATGTTTGCAAAATTAAAGAGAGAGCTAGAGCAGTTACTAACAACAGTTGCACTAATTTGGGCGCCGTCATTGCGGCCACCTCGGACAACACTCGACGGACAAAGAAAAATGAGTGAAAATTCGTCACTATTTTATGCCGTAACTTTAAAGCAATAATATAATAAAGCAAACTCCAAAAATCATAAATTACACTCGCTCATTGTAACTATTCAAGAATTTTATAATTTTTCATATTCTTATACCCTCGTTAGAATAAGTGCGCATACAAACAATGAGTGAACTGTTCTATATTGTTCTTATTGTAAGCCAAAGGACGGCTGTCAGTCAAATGAGGCGCCGTAACGGACTCATTCTGGCTGCTTTATTGGCCAACTGGTTCAAATAGTGGCTTAATTCTTAGAATAAGTAGAATAGGGGAAACAAAAGAACGTTAAGTATATAGATAAGTAAACGGTTTGCATAGATAAATATAAAAAAAACAAGAGAGGTAAGCACATACAGTAGTATGTCCAAAGTAAGGGTAAGTTCCATTATAAAAAAATTTAATGTTGTTAAATAACTGCGCACCATTTGCGTACCCGTTGTTAGTTAGTTTTGTGAAAATTTAAGAAGCGTGTTCCTATGTTCCCACCCTAAAGGTCCAAAAATGTCACGTGCATTTGCAACAAAGTATTTGAAGCAATCGAAGACTTTCATAAATAAATGTCTGCAACGGTATACTGAAGTTAAATACCTTGACTACTTCCCCGATAGAGGGCTAAAACAAAATAAAAAATACCTTTCCAAATCAAGATCAGAAATTCGTTGATTGGTTTGGAACGAAGCCGAACTTATCGTTGGGTGAAGTTGCAACAGTTTTATGAAAAAGGGGTTGCAATGTATCCGAAGACACGATTCATGAATGTTTACGTGCAGAAGACCTCAAATTCCGGAGCACATTGACAAAACCGCTGCTCTTATTACCACACATTGAAAAAAAAAAACGATTTGCATGGGCTAAGGTAATGTACTGAATTGTGCAAACTCAATATTCTTGAATCTTCATTTTGGGCGTAGTATACGTTGGCCCTATACGTTGGTACTGCTGATAATTGGCAACTTCAACGAACTTTAAAACAGTCAGTTAAGCTTCAAGTGTGGTGTTGCTTCTCCTAAAAATCGGTCGTTTATTTGAGTTTACCGCCTATTTCAATGCAGTTCAGATGAGTAAAATTTACCAAAAATCATTTTTACCGTCAATTGCGAATGTGTTTGGAAGAACTGACCAACCTAGCGTTTTGCAAGAAGCCATGATTCCAAAGCCGAAAGTGTGTAGAGTTTAAACCGCAAAATAGGATTGAAATATTGGATTGGCTAAGCAAAAACTCAATGGAAAACAAATATGGACACTCAAACAGTTATCAAGACAAATTCGGCTGATTTGATATAATAATTATTATAAGCCCACATAAAGCAGTTTGTTAGTTTCGAATTGATCAAATAGTTTCCAAGTTATGCCGACCACGCTTCTACAGACTGTCATAGATGTAGAATAAAGTGAATAAACTTAAGTAAGAAAGAGGTAAATATAAATAAAAGTCTATATAAAAACTTGTATATGTGCATATAGGTATATTCCTATCCTGGTTAATTTAATTATTTCATTTACTTAGCTGCGAAAACTACAAAACTCTTAGAATTGAAGCGTCTGACTCCACACAGAGCTTATTTAGGCTCGCGAGAAATTAATATACGGCGATTCACGGGACTGGTCGGGACTGGGCCCGTCATAACGATTTCTGTAGAAGTTATATAGATGAGGAGGAAGTAGATTTTATTCGGTTCTGCGCCAAATGCGTTAAGATTTATGGGAAACTCTTTCTTCGAGTATCTGGCCTTTTTAGGTGTAGCAAACTCTTTTCAAGAGTAGCCCTAGCCGGACTAACCTAACTTAATCGCATATGAGTAAATTGCCAACTGGGTAAATGCAATATTATTACAATATAAATATGCAACAATTCATTATGAAATAGCATCACTTAAATGTAGTAAACTTTCACAAAATACAGTTACTTACTAATATCTTTAATAATGCACTGCAATGCTTACGCTTAAAACCGAGTAAGATTTTATAAGCATACAAGTTTGTAAAACTTTTGTATTAGTATATTGTGTGAATTTTGAAAGGTAAACGGAGCAAAGTAAATTGAGGTCATGGAAAGGTTAAAGGTATTAGAGATATTCGTATATAAATTACACATTACTGAACTGTGAAAATAAGAAGGAAATTACAATATTTAAAAATTATAATTATATTATTAAATAGCAATTTTTAAATTTTTATTTTAATAATTATTAAATTTTATTTTTCACTTTTAAATACTCGGAGATGGTTATTTTTACAACTTTCTTAGTTTAGAAGTCTTGAAGTGGATATTTTCCTGGTCGTTTTAGCAATATTGCACAAAACCGACAAATTTGTAAATTGTCTTTGAAATAATCATTAGCGTTTTATATAAGTATATATATATTAGGTCGGGTCGATTTGTGGGGAGGCAAAAAAATCGCCCATTGCGTGAAAATCATATTCTAGGGATCAAAATAAGAAACTTTGCCGAAGGAACCATACCTCTAAAACGAATTCTGATGTCCCCCAATTTGGGTCGAACTTTTTAGTTTCTTTTCTCATGTAAAGGCCAAAAATGGTGATATTTTGAAATGATTGCATGGGGAACCCCCCAGAGGAGTTCCAGGGGGTGTGCCACTGGCATGGGTGGATCGGCCGTCCAAAGTTAATGGGGGTCGGTCATACATTTGGACTCGATTGGAGCACTCTAAATGGGTCAAAGTGGGATTTTTCGTTCGACCCAAATTTGTCCCCCTCAGAATTCGTTTTCAAGGTATGGTTCCTTCGGCAAAGTTTCTCATTTTGATCCCTAGAATACGATTTGCACAGAGCAATGAGCGATTTTTAAATCAACCCGCCCTAATATATATATATAATTGGCGCGTTTGGCCGAGCTCCTCCTATTTATGGCGTGCGTCTTGATGTTGTTCCACGAATAGCGGTTTACGGAATGAAAATATAAGCGAGATTTCGAAAATTTAAAATGGCGGAGAATATTTGAAAAATATACTCAAAAGCACGGGGTTCACGATTACATTTTCGAACACATATTTTTAAATTTCAAAGTGACTGATACAATAAGGCAGACATTTTTAGAATAACAAATTTTCCATTTTCTTGCCGGTTTTTTTTAGTAGGAACATCCAGGTATCGTTTTTTAAGCCCGATAGAACTGAACATTTTCAATTGGTTTCATGTTCACGCCCAATAGAGGAGCAGATGGATATTTTAGCGCATTTTTTCCACTAGAAAATGTAGGCTGGTACTGGTATTCAAAAATATTATAATACCTGGGCAGCAGATATTCATTAATATTATTGTTTCGATATCATGTAGATCCCAGAGCCTCTTCTAAAAATGTTCTGAAAGAAAGAAACATAGAAATGTTCGGCCAAAGTTCGGCTTCTTTTTTGCCAAAGCCTAACCGAAACAGAACTGCACTTTTGTTGCCGAACATGACCGAAGCGGAGTTCAGTCGTTCTCTTTTATTCATAAACATTTATATACAACTTCTAACGAACACATCTCTTAAGCGGACACCTCCCTTAAGTGGACATTTTTTTCGGTACATACCACAAATGCTTAAAAAAATGTTTCGAATTTTTTTCTCTTGAACGGACAACCCTCCTATAACACTTTAATTCTCCCATAACATATTATTAAATTTTTTTAATCTTCCCTCATAAGCGGACAAATTTTTCAATTTCTTAGGTGTCCGCTGAAGAGAGAGTACACTGCAATATGATATACATATATAACTTCTTGATTACAAATCTTGGTCTGAATTTTGGTGTTATTAGTGAAAATTATAATTTTCTAAATAAGTGTGGTGGTTTGAATTATTATTTCCCAAAAGAAAGAAATAATTGATTTTTATGAAATTATTATCAAAATTGTTCTAACAAGGCCTTACTTGAAAAAATTAATGTACTTAATCTACAATCTTAGATAAAACATCTTTCTTTAGTCCAAAAATTATAAAAAAATCACAATAAAAAATAAAATGATCTAAGTTATCCAATTTAGAACGAATAATTGGTGTCTTTGTGCACAAATCTACATCTTAACGAATATTTTTAAAAGTTAATTTGAACTTCTCACAATAATTTCAGACGAAAATAGTATTTCAATTCGATTAATTTTCTATAAGCAGTAATTTTGTTTTCATCATTTTCTAGCCCCTCGTTTGCTTATTTAACTACATTTACAAGTACCCGTCTTATCACTTTTGCTCGCATAATTTATATGTACATACGAGTGTATAAAAGTTGACTCAAAAGTTACAACTACTGCAGTTGTAACACTTGTAATAACACTATGCGTTAATCCAATATTACAGGCTGCAATGTAAATATTTGCATACTTGAAATGGCTCTGAATAATAAAAAATTCAAAGCGATTATTAACACGCTTAATACAAGTACGTTTAAATACTTGTATATAATGCGTTGAAAACTCTGTATGTACATATGTATATACAAACATACACTGTAGATACATACATATATGCAAGTGCAGCTATCTTAATTCAATAACAACAATTTACAATTGTTAAAACAGGAGTGAAATTGAAATTAATTAACAACAAAATATATACGATTAGCAGGGTAGCTTTTTGAAAAGTGAGTTGCATTATGAAATGCTTTTTTGTATATTTTTTCGGATTGAGGATTGTAGACTACTCTACTCAATACCATATTCCGCCTATATTTCCCGAAAACTACATCTTCATTTCTGCATTTCTATGATAAATCGGTTTCTTTTTTTACTTTACACACTTTTTTTACGCGTCTTTGCAACGCTTCGTGTGATGAGCTGTAATTCGAAATTTTTAACGAACATTTTGGTATTTTTTAGCATAAACTTATATATAACGTTTTCACTTACGACCTTTATTCGTTATTTTTTCTGTGAGTTGAAAAATTCATTTCGCCCAAAAGATGGTATGAACACGTAAAAATTTTCGTGCGACGATTTATTGCAATTTTCGCTGTCTATTATCGGGACAGGAGTGCTTTGATCAACTTACTTCGACTTTTGACGTTGAAGCACCACACTTAGTCACTGTGAAACGCGTACCAACAGGATGAATTTTGTGAAGACCGTCCAAAAACGGTTGTTGCAATTGATATTGCCAGATCGTCATATTGCGAGATAGTGGCAGCCAGAAAACAATTCATATTGCATGAACAAGAATCGTCAAGAAGATTAGGTCTCGTTGCATACCGCATAATTTGATAATCGCCCCAACAGAACTTGTGTTGATTGGTGTAAATGTACAGGGTGAACGATATTCAAAACACCATAACTTTTTTGTGTGAAATTAGTTTTTATTGACAGACAAAATTGTTCAAAAATGATATACAGTAGGTTCTGTTTTTATGCGGTAGATACGTTCCGCAAGAAACAGTATAAAAAAAACAGCATAAAAAAAGCTACTAGTTCTATAGTAAAACTATAGATACGTTTCAAATGCTAAAACCGCATAAATCTGAAATAATGTAATAAAATCGCATAAAAAAGGGCACTAGTCCCATATTATAACTATAGATACGTTCCATAGACCGCATGAATCTGTGATGAGTTTTTGCTTAGCTGGTTTAGAGTCTTGTTTATATGTACAATTCCCGATAGGTCGACATGCATTTTGCAATTTAAAAAAAACCGCACTATTTCAAAACCGCATAAAAAAAAGCCGCATAAAAACAGAACCTACTGTATTTACTAAGCTCGATATGACCACCCTTTGCCTTGACTATAGCCTTCAAACGCTCAAAAAATGATTGCATGCTGCACGAATGTTATCTTGAGGTATTTTGGCCCATTCTCGTATCACTTTTTTCAGCGCATCTATACTGACATATTTTTTAGTCCTCACCTTGCTCTCCAAAATGGACCAGATGGAATAGTGCATCGGATTTGCGTCTGGCAAATTCGAAAGCCATTGTTTGGACGAAATGAAGTGTGGAACATGATTTTTTAACCATTCTTGGTTTGTGAGACGGTGCCGAGTCCTGTTGGACTCTAAAGCAGCTTCTAAAACATTTTCCCGATAATAAGTCGCATTCACTTTGACACCAGGCTCGATAAAAACGATGGAGATGGAGAGCGTTTATCAGCGGTCACTGCGGCCCAAACCATTACTTGCGATGGGAAATTGCTTCCAGTTGCCATACGTAGGCTCAAATTCTCGTATGAGCGTACGGTCAAGTAAACACGACCGTTTTGAGTGTTTATGTACTGTTCAATTGGGAAATTTTTTTCATCAGAAAACACAATGTTAGGAAATTCGCCACGTTCGTGCAAGCACAACAACTCCTTTGCTCTTTCGCACCGAACTTTTTTTTGCTGGGGTGAAAGATCATGTGCTTTTTGGAACTTGTAAGTCTTGACCTTAAGCTCATTTTTCAATATGCGTGCGTCGAATGCTGTCTTGCGATATTTTCAGTTCTTTGGTCATTTTTCTTCCACTTCGACGTGGATTTCGTTTAAGTTGAGCCTTCACTTTCCAAACCATTTCTGGCGTTGTTGCGGTTTTTTTTGGTCCACCTCCATAGCGTTTTGCAATGCTACCAGTATCATTGTAACGTTTTATAGTGCGATACACAAACATTTTATTCACTTTGAGGCGACTGAGCTCACGAACAATGGCTGGTTGTGATTTTCCAGCCAAATATACACATTATTACGTTTGAATTCCATCACAGGAAAACAAGATTTAACACAACTGAGACGCAAATGCTTTTGATGGCTTATAAACAATATATTGAACTGTCATTAGAACAATTTTGACGTTGATGTTATGAGCTGTTTCACAGATGCAAGCAGTGTGAAGTTGGTAACACTTCATATCGTTCACCCTGTATATTGAGATATTCAGGCGCGGTAGTTCAAAGTACATCTATAACATCGTAGCAGGTGACGAATCTTGGATGTATGCATATGAGCCGGAAACAAAACAACAATCAACAATGTGGGTGTTCCATGAAAAAAGACATATAAAACTAGTTCGCGGTAGAAGCACCTCGAAGCAAGTGATCACGTATTTTAAACACGAAGTAAGCATAAGACTAATATTTTCTGCGCCTTGGCTTATATTATCAAACAAGCTGCAAGAAATGTAGTGTTGGACAAAAGATTAAGATAAAGCGAATACTTTCAACCGTTTACCTTTCAGTGACCTTTTACTTTGCTTTTTTAAGCAATGAAAGTTTATTTATTTTATATAGACAAAAAAGGTTAGCTAAAATTTTACAATTCTTCCTAAAACATTACGATGCGTTTTTTTTTTATAAAGCTAGAAATAATTCGTGAAATTGACAACTTATAAATGTTAAATTTTATGGAAATGTCTTTTCGACAAGCTCCGTTATTATAGTTATTAATAATTAGCATCCGCAAAGTTTCGCCGAATTTTGTTGAGGCCATTGCTTACTTTATCACAAATTCAATTGAATGAACATTTTAAAACATGTTACGGAAACAGTCTAGTTTCCCAAATATGCAATAAGAAGCATTTCAAAAGAAAAAATGCATTGTAAGAGAAAAAATGTCTAAGGATGTGTTCCAGTTGCAAATTTTTTGTCAGACACTGTGGTTTAACGGAAAGCAAACCATCTAGAATGCGCTTCCCGCATTATTATAAAACTACTGATAATGGCTTCACGCCCTCAGCTTAGCTGAATACTCTTCACAGTGATTATGTGCGGTATGTTGTGCTCTTCAAACCATTTCTACGATTATTTAGAAATTTTTAGCCCCAACTCAATTTCTGACACATGCAGATGTTATTTTAGCTGTTAAAGAAAAAAACGATAATCCAATTTCCAAATATTAGATGGAGCAACGTAGCCTGAAATTCTAGTCGCTGACGTCTCCTAATATTTATTGCTAAATTTAGCAGCCTTAATTGTACGAGTTGTCATATACTTCAAAACTGTCAGAAATTCTTTAAACACTTAACTGGTCAGGGAAATAATGAAAAAAAATTAAGTTCAGAAACAGAAAAAACGCCGATATCAGGTATGTGATTATGAAAAATGTAGAAGCAGAAAAATAATACTTTAGATTTATGCTTATTGCTGTAAGTCTATCAATTCAAAATTATCAGACAGGTACACAAGTTATGATGGCATATTTATATTTAATATTTGATAGCAGCTGATAGCCTCTGATGCTAGTGCTGCATGACAACCCCAGTTTAAATAATAGTTAATAACATTGTATAAGCTCAATAAAATAAAAAAAAAATAAATGCTTATATTGTTGAGATCTTTATTTTCCGTAAAATATTACTCCCTTTTATTTATTCCTTATAATTTTAGCTTCCTAAATCATTAAGCCTAAAAAGTATAGCTTGAACATTTTGCAAAATGGAACACTTTTATAAATATGACTTTTAAGTTTTTATTTATAATATGTTAAGTTTTTTCTAATAGCGGTTGCCTCTCGGCAGGTAATGGCCAATCTCCGAGTGTATTTCTGCCATGAAAAAGCTCCTCATAAAAAAATATGAGTCGGTTTAAAACTATAGGCCGAGACGCAAGGCCCACGCCCAAGGAGGAAGAGCTCAGCCAAGTACCTAACAGAAGTGTACTTGCCAATTATTTATTGTTTTATTTATTTTACGTATGTATATTACAGATTGGATTTTAAATTTTTTTAACTAAATTTTTTCCACACTTTATGGTGCTTCAGGGAATAACAATAAAGTGTGGATGGATAATACCCATGACTAATAATATGCGGCCGCCGTAGCCGAATGGGTTGGTGCGTGACTAATTCACAGAGAGAACGTCGGTTCGAATCTCGGTGAAAACACCAAAATTAAGAAAAACATTTTTCTAATAGCGGTCGCCCCTTTGCAGACAATGACAAACCTTCGAGTGTATTTCTGCCACGAAAAAGCTCCTCACAAAAATATCTGCCGTTCGGAGTCGGCTTGAAACTGTAGGTCTCTCCATTTGTGGAACAACATCAAGGCGCACACCACAAATAGGAGGAGGAGCTCGGCCAAACACCCAAAAAAGGGTGTACGCGCCAATTATATATACATATATATAATAATATGCAACAATAATATGCAACAATAATATGCAGAGTATTAAGACATATCGGGATTTTGCCAATGAAATAAATGTTTCAATACTTTTAAATGCAGATGCTAATGCTTTTTTATAATTTTCGAAAGTTGGTTCGAGCTATGAGTGTCCATATGTCTCTTAAAATTGAAATAAAGAGAAACATATACGGAAAAATTCATTTTATTTTTCAATATAGCTTAATCTTAGCAAGTAATCCAATGGTTTTCCCAAGTTTTATATCAACTCCAAAGGCTTAATCGATGGCATCTTCATTCGACCCAAATTTCTTACTGCTAAGCTATTGCTTCACATATCTAAACAGCAAATAATCCCACAGGGCTAAATCTGAAGAATAAGCCAGAAAAAACAATTCATAAACTAGTTTAGGTATTTTGTAACTGTGTTGAACTACTTGCCACTCCAAATGCGGTAGGTTTTTTTCCACCTAACTTAGTTGGCTGACTGCCTCTACCTTGGCTTTCGCTGAATATCTGCTTAAACGATAAAAATGAAGTAATTTTATTATTTTTTTCTACTTTCAGATCTTCCTATTAGGTACATTTAGAACTCAGAGGCTTCGATATTTTCCGAAAAAAAAAACGAGAAAACGAGCATAAATCCGAAAGTTTGAGCTCAGCTGATTTTTAATATGTCTTATGAAGATAAGCCACAGCCATTTACAACAATATTTTACTTGCTCAGAAAACGAAAGTGTGAATTTCCGTCACACAATCGCATTGAAAATATGCAACAACTTGTTGGACTTGTTTTAGCAGACTTTTCCGAGGAATTATGGCACGAGTGTTACTGTTTGTAGCAACAAGCATACATTTTACGCATGCAGTTACCAAATAATTAGTACCTATGTACATATGTACATATAATTACATACGTCATTGCTCTTGATTTATTTTAATTTGTTTTAAATTTGCGCAATCAAGTATTGGGCTTTCGCAAAAAAATAAAAGTTTGGGTAAAACCCACAGTGGGATAATGACAGCAGGTTTAATTAAATATTTTACAAAAAATGTATCAGTCACCGAAATCGAAATAATGATCTTTGATATAATTTAAACAAATAAATGTGACGTAAACGTCAGATAATATACAAACGTAGGTACCTAAGTGTAAAATAGTCGACGAAATTTATAAACAAGTGGACTGTGAATGACTTACTGTGACTAACAGTTTTTGCACAGTATGAATGAAAAAAATGGTCATGGTATCGAGTACTTATGAGAATCGATAGAGAATATATTTTCAAAAGTATCGGTTTCTTTATTTTCAATCTAGCAATACTTTGTTTTTGAAAAAGAGCTGTTGTCGAATGAGTCGAAGGCCTTTAATTTAAAAAGGAAACAATTCGAATAGTAATAATTTGACTATTATTGACTTCAAAATAGAAAATCAATAAATATAGTCATCTCGCTTTAATACCTATGTAGCATTGACTTCTTTTGATAACTGTAAGTCAGCAGTGAATACAAGTACAACGTTCAACTTAATTTGTAATACTCCACATCGATACTGATAGTACCGATTCTTTTGAGAAGCAAGTAAATACCATGATGGAAGGAATAAGTAATGAGATGGCGCCTATCGTGGTACTGTTACTTTGCTCTCAGCGAATTTGACAATGAGTTACGTCGCATTAGCACCAGTATGGCCAGATTACCATTTTCGTGATTTAGCATTTTTTTTTTGTTATTTAGTCTCAGAGTTTTAGTTCTTTTTTCATGACATTTTTCTAGCCTGTTTTAATTAAAAGTAATGTTTATAATTTTGTAAAATATACATTTTTTAGTAATTAGTTAAATAATTCACTCAGTTTTATTTAGCTTTACTTTTTTTAACATCTGGTGGCATTGCCCGCGATTGCAGGTGTTGTTGGTGTTCTTCTGCTTTCGGCAGTCAAATCTCCCTCTCGCTACTGCAGTATTGCCTAGCTTTAGATATAAAAACGTACTAAAATGCCAATTTAAAGAAAATAAAACACCATTTTTTTATTGAATTACTTAAAGACCTTTGCATGCGTGACAAATTGTGCTTAAATATGCTCTGTTTTTTAATAAATGTGTTATGGTTAGGTAGAATTTAATGTATGAGTTTTTTGTTAAGAGAAACTCTTTTTTTAAGAGAACAACTTTTTTGCTATATTTGAGGTTATGTAACAAGATAAGGTATTCTTTTTATAAAAATGCCGTTATAGTTTCTTCAGTAGTATTTTGTTGCTTATTTTTCCTATGAATACGCCTATAAAAAAGCACTAAATTTATTGGGAAGAGCAAAGTGTTAGCAACACTGCACAACTCGGCCAATGTGACGTCACGCACTCTGACGGGCACAATCTTGTTCCTATCATTCTTGAGTAAGTACTACTTTAATGATTGATTATAGTTCCAAAACGCTCCGAGGAGTAGGAACAGAAATACTGGGGCCTAGAGCACACAAATCCCTAACACTAAGTGCAGATACCACGATTTTCCATGCGGAACTCTTCGCCATAATGGAAACAGTGGAAATCATATCCAAAAGAGGGTTCGAGAAAGTAAAAATTAAAATACTTTCGCACACATTTAGCTTTACATTCAAATCAAAGGTCCTAATAGAGTGCAACAATGCACTCAACAAACTGGCCACTCATAATCAGATCTCACTGATACCGATACCAGGAATCTCACTGAATTCTCACCGAAGGAAACGGGAAGGCAAAAGTTTTTGAACTTCAATGCCAACAGAGCAAAATCTGCTCTAACCCTTGATAAAAAGGGCCTCAGATTACTCTGTGGAGCACTTACAGGTCACTTTGCCTGTAATTATAATAATTAAATATAGTAAATTAATAATTATAGAATTTTATTTATCTAAATAATTAAAAATTCTAATATAGACATCTCCGAGAGGTAAAAGTACAACTCATAGATAAATATATAGATGAATATAAAAAATTTAATTTTTATTATTAATTTATACAAATGTCTAACGTCAGATTAAAGTATGTGCCTATAAATGTAATATAGAATTCTGCATTTTCTAATTTAAAGGGGTTTTTTAACAAAATTAACACAATAGGGTTATCTAGTACAAGATCATACAGGTTCTGCTGTGATGAAGAGGAGTCTATGGTACCCTTAATCACTGTGAGGCATTAGACTACAGGAGGCACAGAATCCTGGGCTCGTACCTTCTAGAGGAAAAATACCTACAATTGCTTCCTCCTAAAGAGCTGGTTCGATTCCTCGGTATACTGAATAATTATAATTAAATAATTAGGGACGCACAATAGATCAATCTGGTCGCAGTGCATAAAGGCCTTAGCCTAACCCGTACAACCATTACCATGCCCCACACTAAACAAAATATTCGAAGAAATTATGTGTAAATATGTAATATAGGAAATACATATGTATGTACCTGCCGTCAAACTTGCTATTTGGTTCAGAACTATGTGTTCTTACTTACTAGCAGAAGTAATCGTTTTATCAACTGGTATTTTCTAGTAGGGCCTAGTATAGTATGTATCAGTTTGATATCAGTCAATGATCTACTCAGCCTCTACATCAGCATAACTCCATTTTACGAACTTGTTAATAAGGACCCAGCAAATGATTGATTTCATTAACATCCTCATAAGTTTGGCATACACCTATAATCGGTCAATTTATAACAATTGTACACAAATGCTATCTGGGTATACATTAAAAAAATGGAAAAACCCCAAAACCACAATGAAACGTAAACGACCAGCCAGCAGTTATTCAATGCAATTGACTTTCATGTCGTCACAAATTATGTGGCTGGCTGTTGATTCATTTAATTCTGTGCAAACAATTCAAAGCTGCCATGTACAGATGTATGTATGTATTAATGGCTAGCAGGTGCGAGGGACGTAGCTCAGTAGCTCTAACACAATGGCATGCTTGCATAGTTGAAAATGCAAGCAAACAATTAAAAAAACTCTACTTAAGCAGCCACATGTATGTTTGCATGTAAGTGAACATAAATAATAAAATATAATAAAACTGTAGGTATGCATGTATTCAATCAAGAATGAGTCGTTGACCAAAAAACAAATATACTATACCCAAGGCCGGATATATGGGGTGTCGTAGGTTTTGGGGGTTTGAATCCTCTATGACGAATTCAACTAACATTTTTAACCTTCAAGTATGGGCATTTCTTTTCGTACCACCAGCATGGACATGTGGTACGAAAAGAATTCCTAAGTGTGCAGGAACACCTTCAGAAATTGCTAGTAAAATTGAAAAGCAAAGGCAATAAAGCCAAAAATAGGTTTTGAAGAAAAATTATTGGCATAATACATTTCTGTCATCAACAAAAAATAAAAGCTAACCCAGCCAACGAGAAACTGAAAGATTATTATATTTCTGGATACGACACTGAGCTCACACATACATATATATATGTGCTTCTATACTGGTAATAAAAATACAATTACAAATACAACACATGCATTCACTTGTAAATTAAAATAAAGCGAAATGTTATGTGCTGTAAACTGCTACTTTTTTTTTCGTTCTCTGTCTTCCAACTGATATCACGAGCAATGAACTATGTCATAAAAATTCAGCTGACTGTAGAAATGTAAACACTTCTATATACAGAGGTATGTGTATACGAGTATAATATTATACAATATTAAATCCAATGATGGCAAACACGAGATTTATTCAGAAATACTACCACGTTGCGGTGAAGCTTGTAAATTCTTTTAACTCAGATTACATTAAAGATTACAATAAACAAATTAAATTCTAATGCGGAACTGATTAGATCCAAATGGGAATATCTTTATCACAAGAAAATGTACATAAAGGTGCATATATCTGTATTTTTGCTACTATAGATTTCATGGTTATTTGAATAGTGTTTAACTTAAACTTAATATCAATGTTCAGTAATATGTAAATACGTGCATACATACATTTGTATGTATTTACTATTACTCTCACATCGCTCACATGTTCCTTAATTTGTATACTTATAAACGCGATTTGAATGAAATGAAATTCTGACAACTTGCCAAAGTTTATTGTCCCTTCTCCGATCTTCATTCGTTTCGTCAAGTAAACTGAGAGCAACAATGAGAGTAAATACCAAACATACGAATCAGGAAGATGATGCACAGACGAACGTTACCTTTCACATGATAATGATGAGAAACCTTACCACACGGCCCGAGTCACTACACGTGGTATTAGAAAATGTAGGTCCCTTCTTATATTGGCCCTCTCCAATCCCCGGACTCCAACTCAATCGAGCATTTGTGGTAAGGTTTGAAAGGCCGACTTGCAGAGCTCAGCGGGAGTAGAAGAAAAATTCTTCAGACTTTTGAAAAAAAAAATGTATTACAAACATGTCGAATCGTATTATTGGTGTTTTGAAGGCGAAAGGAGAGCATAAAAAGTACTTAACTAATAACGCGCGCAGGACATTTCGTTCTGAATTCTGGAACGAAACGAGTTAATATCTGGTCAAGAACGGCAGCTTCAGTGGATTTCCCAATAGGTATAAGTACGAAAGTATTTACTAAATCTTTGAAGATGTAGCAAACAAACAGTTCATTAAGAATGATAATGGAATTAATAAATAAATTGTAATATGTAGTATTGAATATCAATATTTTCTCAACTCTCAATCATAAACTCAAACAAATATTTATTACAGAAATCACATATAGAATCACAAAATAGGCGACTTTTTTGTGTCAATGTGCGCTGAATGAGAAATATTGTTTTGATTGATTGTAATTGACTGCGAGAGGCACAAATCTAAAAAGGCACTGTCAAAAGACAGTGCATTGTAAGGAATTAAGTTTATAATTTCATTAATAACAAAATGTTTGCATTTGCATTGTTTAATTATTCAAATTGGAAAAATAAAATAAAATTATATAGTAATACAATTGCGCGCATTTGTTCTGAAAACAAAATAGACTGCACCTTTAATATACAGCGGCTTAGTGTCTAAGAGTTTCTTTCAGATTTTATAGCATACATTTAGTACCTGTTTTTTTTTTTTGCAATTTTTACATTATTTATATTTGAAAATATTTTATTCATATGTATGAGTATACTTATATACAGGGTGGGCCATATAGCGTTTGCTTTTTGAACCACCTATTTTTTTGAGAATGGTAACACAAATGACATGTCAAATGTGTTCATAATTTACTTAAAGGTTTCACATTTACGAAATGGGACGCTATACGCTTGAAAAAAATTGGGAAATATTGAAAACCTATTTCCAAAGTGGTGAGTCTTCTTCTTCTTCCGCGGTTACAGTAAATGGCGAGTGTTGCCGTTATATGCCCAACGAGTTTTTGTTTCCAAAAATTGTCATCCGGACGATATTTGGTTTCAACAGGACGGTGCAACTTGTCACACTGCCAAAGTTACACTCGAACTTTTGGCTACCGTTTTTGAAAACCGAATAATCAGCCGAAATTCCGATATCAATTGGCCGCCTCGGAGCTGTGATTTAAGCCCGTTGGACTATTTTTTGTGGGGAGCCGTTAAGGACAAATGCTATGCGAACCATGCATTGATGCTTTAAACCACGAAATCGAAGTTGCCATTCATGAAATTGGAGCCCAAACATTCGAAAATGTGCTTAAAAATTGGGTTGATCGAATGGCCTCCTGTAAAGCCAGTCGTGGCAGTCATTTGAACGATATTATTTTTCTTTCATAAATGACCATGTTCAATCTTCAAAATAAAAAAAAAAAAGTTTGAAAAAATATTGATTCGTTTTTTTATAGCCGATTCAAAAAGCAAATTTTACATGGCCCACCTTATATAATATTTATATCGCTGTGAGAGGTTTATGTTACTTAATAAAGTAATAACTGGGTGTGTTAAAGGGTGTAACAATATATAATATACATATAACAATATATATAGATATATAAATATTTGAATCTTACTCTGAAAAGCTTCTATGCCACCTTTGAATATAGACGATTTTCACGAGAAACTTTTTTAGGCCGAAGTGCAACCTTCATATGAGTCTCCAACGCTGGCAGAACTTGTCACTACGGATAGTTGGCAAATAAACCAGTCCATGAAAAGCACAATGGATTATATCGACATTGCAACAGGGAATCCAATACATTGTCCTTACTTTATCCAGACTCTAAATATAAAGCAAATTTATTGCTAGGATATATACATATGAAATGGGCGGAAGTAAAGATTGCATTTATTCCAAAAGTAAAGAAAAAACCCGAACATTTGCCTGAGTCATACAGACTGATCAGTCTTAACTCATTTTTCCTCAAAACAATGGGAAAAATATTAGATTAATGAATCAGTGAATCAACTCTTCACAGAAACGATTTATCTTGGCATCAAACTTTATAAAACGCTCATTCCCATCTTGAGAAAGTTACTGCAAAAGTCACAAGAGCATTCTTTGCACGTACAAGGTTTTGTGGAAAAACATGCGGACTGAGCCCCAAAATGACTTGCTGGCCATTCACTACAGTTGTTAAACCCATAGTCACGCTTCCCTCGGATGTGGCCTAAAGTTATGCAACGAAAGGCGGTAAATGAGCTCAACAAATTGTACCGCCTCATCTGTGTCAATACAATATAACAGAAGCAATGAAAACATGCCCAACTGACGAGTTAGGTTTGCTCGTATTCATATTTCCTCCCTGTTGGAACTTTCAAGTTTTTATTTATGAATTAATTTCATATTTTGAATCTTTAAAAGTTCACTGGTCCCAGCCGACATGTGGGTATGAAATAGGTGGGCAGAGAAAGCAAAGACGACCGCGAACACAAAGGATGAAGTATTTACATTTGTGCTTACATAGTTAAGTCACCTTACCTTTTTACAATATTCGCAATATTTTTCATGATGCATTTTTTTCGTTAAGTTTTTTATAAAAATATACATATAAATATTTTAATAACATCTACATATATAAATCAATGTTCTAAACTGTTTTCACTCATTGCTTGCGTAAAAACATATTCATAAAATTTGTTGTCACTAATTGGGCGTATTCACTTTTTGAAACTTCTACGTATTCTTTTAAATGTATTCGGTTAAGTGTGAGCATTCGGTGCAAATTGTGCGCAAAAGCAATAAAATGGTAATTTTTCGGAGAATGCCAAAGCAAAGCTTTGAATTGTCTGAAAAATACGGTAACATAGGTGTTAAAAAAGTTTAATAAAAACGAAGTCCTGGCAGTGGAAAACAAAACGTTATACATCAAGAAATTTATATGAGGGAGTGTTTGCAAAAACTTTAGCTGCCATTCATAAAAAACATGAAGGCTCAGTTTCATCTGATCTGATCTAGCATTGTATCCTTATAGCCGTCTTGCTATAAACTGGTACGAAAATCACGTACTTAATATTATTCAAAAGGACCAAACTGAAAAAAGAAATTGAAAATGAGCAACAGTGTAGAATGAATTGACAGAGAGCAGCAGATACCGTAATAAAAACCGATGTCCATCACCTAATAAGGCGAGTCAAATTTAAATTACGCCAATTTGTTTATACAAAGAGAATTGATATGAGTTTTTTGTTTCGCATAGTACACTTAATAAAGAAAATAAAATAAAAATTGTTTTGGTAGCTTACATAAATTTGATGCTCTAACGATTTTCGCCCGATCAATATTTTGCATGTCCATTCCTTATTAGGCAAATTAAGCTATTAATTTATACACAATTTAAATAAGATGAACATTAATTGACTTAATTAAAATATTGTGCGCTTTTCCCTTTGTTGAGGAAATTATAATAAACAAAAATCCCTTTGTTTGAATTATTTATTCTGATGTGTCAAATAAATAGAAATAACAATTTTTTTCTCGCAAAATAACCAGATTTTTCTTAAAGCTTTAGACAGCAAATAAATTAGAAAACTATCACTATCTAAATATCAGTAGTATTTTTTTGAAATTAATTACCTGAGCTAATTACATATTTCACACGCTCGCTTTGGCTTAACAAAAGAAATTAAGATCTGTATTAGATAATTTTTAAATACGATTTTATCTTGAACCTAACCAGCCGTTCAGACTGGTTATGAAATTCTAAAACAATGGAGATTTTTCTACAAAATTTGTTTTTTTTTTTTTAATTTTTTAAGTTAGGGATATATTTACTGCTCGATAAGAAAAAATGAATTATAAATACAACTTTGAAGATTCAAATTAATAATTTAACAATTCACAAATACTTTTAGAATGAACACAAATACATACAGGGATATCTACAGTTTTATGACGCCGTCGATTGGCAGATAATTTTTTTCAAAAAGGCCTTAAACATAAATGTCTCTTAAAAGTAATTATACGTAAAAAGTCTTGCAACTTCCGGTAGAAACCTCCTTTACTATGAATTGAGGGCATGCAATTGGAATACATATAGTACTCGTATATGTCCCAAACGCCGCGGCCCAGCTGACTAACTTCCACTAACCAACTTAAACCAAGATTGGCAACACAAATGATCAGGGTCGTAAGAGCATACCCGGGCCCCGGGGGAAAATCCGGGCCCTGGGGGAAAATTGCAAATGCGGGCCCTTTCCAATGATGTCTAATTCATATAAATACGTATAATCTCGAGTCCGGGCCCCTCTGAAAACTCCGGGCCCGGGGCGAAAAATACCGGAATACTGTATTTCTGGGAAAAGAATGGGATCGGCGCGACAACGGCAAATCAGTTTAGTGAAGTTTGCAATAACGATAGCCTTCTTTGCATTTTGTACATCGCGTTGCGCTGGGCTGTGAACCATTCAGTACCACTATACGCCAAAACGTCGAAACACTATATGCCGTTAGGTTTTCCTAGTTGAAGCTAAATAGCAAAAGTAGCAAAACAAAAACTTTATACTTCTCCTCCTTTATACTCGACCTCCAACTTCACAGTCACATCACTAAACTGGAAAGCGAGGAATGAATTGGTAATGAACATTTTGGAAAGTTCAAGGGCGCAGAGGAAAAATTTCGACGCGAAATGCAAACGAACTGCACTGTTGGATCAATAGTACTTACATATTATATATATGACTATATATGTACATACTATATACACATTTCTCTCTGCAGAGTAATTTTTGTTGAGTGACAGTATATAAAGTACTCATACATATGTTTGTATAAATTTGCACATGCATATGCACCTCATTAAACGAACTAGTCACTAATTGCAGAGACGTTTTCAATGCGCATATGCACACACACATATGTAGATATATAAGTATATGCATTGGGGTGGTTCTTATTTAATCCTTTCGGTACATTTCAAGTATCAGAGCTTCATACATTTATTTGGTCAAATTTGCACGTGACTTTCTGATACGTCATTGAAATGGAGGCAACATTATAAATAGGATTTATATGTTTTAATTTTTTTGTAATATTAATTGCGTGAGTAATGTGAAATTAATGAGTTCTGGCATAAAATCTACTGCTTTAAATTCCCAACAAAATTAAATGCGCACCAAACGCAAAATTTCTTTCTTTAAAATAAATCTGTACGCAAAGGGTTAACCAAAAAAATTTTTTTGTGACACGTCATAATTTTATTCTATTCTAAGACATGAAAAAAATGTTAAATCTTTATTTTTTTTGCATTTCTAATCTGATATTTAGGGGTCGCTGCCAGCAAATTAAAATTTTAAGAAAAATATTATTTTCATAATTTAACACAAATCAAACAATTATAACAAGAAAATATAAGTGCTTTAGGGTGATAATGTAGATTTCTTCCTATTAAGGGGTTGCATACGTCCAGAATTAAAAAAAAAATCGATTTTGCTTTGTTCGATATTTCGAAAGTATTGTGGGGAAATTCCCAATATTATAGCTTCTACAGCCCATTAACTAGGTAACTAACAAACTTTAAACTCATTTTTCTCGAAACTACTTTTTCCGGCCTGGTCTGCATGATAACTCATACAGTTTTTAATATTTCTTGACATAATTAAAGTGTGACATTTATGACGTAAAGCTCATACTTTTTTTAAAATGCCGTAAATTGCAAAATTTTTCGAAATTTAAAAATCTAGCTTAACAGACTATAACTACAACTTTATTTTACAAGAATTGTTTTTGCATTTTATGGATCCATCAGCATTTCAAGGAGAAATGATGCAGATCGTGGAGCAACTTTTTTTATTGTACTTTGGGTCACGTCATTTTTATATATTAATTTTTGTTATCCCTTCTAAAAACAGTTTTTCTTTTAGCGAATTTTTGGCGCTGCTGGACGTATGTAATCCCTTAAGTTACTTTTGTCTGTCATTTTTCAATAACAATAGAAGGTATTGCTTGTGTGGAATCTTTATCATGGCGCCTAGATTAATACTTTGCCAATGAGCGACAGAATAGACCCAACAGGGGCGTGCCAATGTTTGCGGTAGAAGTAATGAGAGTTTACCGCTACGTCAGGAGATGCCCAATGGCATTACTTATAATGTTTATATGACTAATTAAGTTGTTTCGCATGCAATAATTTGTAGGAAAGAATATTATTATTTTCTCAAACTATAGGGGCACGTAGTTGTGACCACTAAAAATCAATTAAAAAACAATCATGCGCTCATTATGGGTGGTAGAAGCGAATGGCGAGTTGACGCCGCTACTTTTCGAACGTGGAAAAATACGAAGCGCCCTAATATGTACATATGTATTCAAATGCTCAAATCTTTACCGAAACGCTGACACATTTAATTTGGATAATTTTATCAATTGAACACGCAAATGCTCTTAATCGTATCGAAAATGTGTGAGTTTCGCACTCTTTTCCATTAATAAAAAAAACAAGGTACGTTAGGAATCCATTTTGACTTATTCATTTGAATTTTATTTATTTGAACTATTTATAAAAAAAACGAATAAACTTACAGTAACACATTAAATTCAAAGTACTATGTAGTTTGAAAACAAAAGAAAATGTACTTCCAGTCAAGAAATTTAAAAGCATGTAACGTACAAGTATTTGCCGGCGAGTCTTTTTTTTAGTGCCAATTAAAAATGAGCGATTTCACAACAATTGATTAAGTAGAATAACATTAACATGAATTGATGCAATTGTTTTTGCCAACGGAATGTAGAAAAATCTGGGAACTTTTACAAAAAAATATTGGAAAAGTGGTTTCGGCTTTTTTATTAAAAAACCAAAAAACAAAAACATAGGTGAATTACGCGATTTGCTTATTGTTTCATTCCCTTGGCGCATATGACTGTTATTCTCAACTCGTTTACATGTAAGATAAAGATATCGCAAACATGCCTCTTACTATAAAACTTTGGCGCAATAAAAGGAGACAGGAGGGAAAACCAGGCGGAAAAACCAGGTGGCAATTCCCATAAGCTCACTTGTTTTGATTAAAATTTGTACACTACGTTTTTAGTGAGGTCGAAGTATGAGTAAAAATAAATACTAATACCTTTTTATTTTTTCGAGTTTACTCTCGCCGCAACACAGCCTAAAAGCCACACTAATAATAGGCCTGATAAGATCAGTTACAAAAAATTCCATTCTGTTATCAAGAACCAATTTTTTTTTTTAGTAATCTGTGTACTGCGTTATAAAATGTTCATTGAGTTATACAAATTGAATTCACGACCATGAGAAAATTCTTGGAACAGTTTTTACGGTGGCTGCATGTCTTATAATGATTTTAGTACACATACATCAAACTTTCCCGTGGGAATGTCCGATGGCGCCTGGCAACCCTCGTTTAATTTGTTTAATTATAATCCACTTCAATAAATAAATAAAATGATGCCATTATTACCAATGTACAAATAGGTTAAAAAAGAAAATACAAATAAGAATATTAGCTTGCCTACAAATATTTATAAGCGTAAATATTTAGTATATTTTAATGAGATCTGGCCAAAAAAAATGTCGGTATATCGTCTAAAATATATTTATAGATAACACGGTAAAAAGTATGCACATTCAAATTATTATTTTGTTTTATTAACAGAGGAACACAAAGAATTCAGTCAGCTGAATGGCAACAAATTTTCATGTGTATATAAATACGTATCTATTATATGTAGAGTGAAATTAAAATAGCCAATCAAAAAACTTGATTTTGTTGCTACCATAAAGCACATTATAATCTATATAAATGAATTTGTAAAACGTTGTTCATATATGGATAAGAAAACACCAACACAGGGCATAAAGCTGGGCAACTCTCATGGTATAATGATAATGATTTGGTGTCAGTAACTTCAACGCAATTTGTGGATAGCCTTATATTCCCGCTAAATGCACGAAAAGCAGTTATAAAAAGGGGTTAAACCTCACCGAGCAATTTCTTTTTTGTTTCTATGAATTCTTTTTATTTAACTACTTTTTCCAATAAATCTGGCCGTTGACGTCAATGGTGGTTTGAATATGGCAATAAGTCAGGCGTGTTAGTTAAGCGCGCTGTATGGCAAGTTGCGCCATCTTGTTGGGACCAAATGTTGTCGATGTTTAGCTGATAAATTTTTGGAAACAAAAATCCAGTCATCATGGCTCGATAATGGTCGGCATTCATTAAAAGAAAAAAAAGACCGGTGATGAAACCAGTGCGCTATGAACTTCACGAACAGATTTATTACATTTTTTTTTTTTTTTTTCAAAGTAAATTTGCACAATTTGGAAGCGTTGTTCTGGCGTTAAACGATTCATGATGACTTGCCAAACCTTACTAAAGAAATGTCAACACCGTTGCCATTCTCAACTGTCAAACCATAGTTATCGATAGTTCTCATACAGCTAAAAAAAAACACCCGATATAAAGACATTTTAAATTTATTAAACATTATCATACAAACACGCGTATTTAACATAAATTATTTCATTAGGATTGTTCAGCATTTTGGGCTCTTTGCTCAATGTCTAATTAGCGAACAGCTACCAATTAATTGCAACACTTTCTAAAAAATGTTTAAAATGGCAATACGCTTCTTACTTCTTTCTCCCAGAAACCGTTTTCATGCTTTTATTTTTCATAGCAGTCGCCACGCACAGAGAGTGCCTTCTATAATTTATGAATTTGGTAGCTGACCTCTCGTTTAATTTTTTTTATTAAATTATAATATTAGGAAGAGAAATAGAAATACAGCGCCAAAACCGGTAATCTGAGTTACATACAATAATTGTAAACAAAACTCAGCTGACGTGAAGTTTTAGTGTATGCACTCACAATGGGTTTTTGTGAGTTAATTTCTAATGTATTCACAATAATCGAACTAACCTGAAGAGTCCTTGGTGAATATGAATTTGCTATTTCAAACCAAGATTTAGTTAAGCTACCACCACATAGAGACATTGAAAAAATGGTTCCTTAGTATTGAACATTTATGCAATACCAACCACTGTTGCAAACCAAACAATTCACAACTGATTACTGAATATTTACGTTTGAAAAATTAACATTCAAAGAAAGTATATTCTATGCATTATTTCAGTAAATAACAATTTTTTCTAGACTTGCAAAATAGTGATGACGGAAAGACCACAATTTTGATTACTGGTAGAAAAATGTACCGCCTCCACCGCATCAAATTTTTATTTGGTTTTTCTATTCCTTCCTAAGTGATAGATATAGTTAGCAAGGCGAATGAATTTGCTTTGATTGAAATAACTTACACATTTTCAAAGCATATTTGAGGATCGAATTGAAAAATATAAACAATATATTGCTTAATCTGCTTTAATTGCTCTAATGCATTTTTTTATAATTACAAGTGGATGCAAATAAATGAAGATATGATCGCACTGTGATAATTGACTGGAATTCAAGGAGTTCGATAAGGTACAGGGATACATTTGCGTGTAATCAAACGAGTAATTTGTATGGCTGGATGGAAACTATCCACAAAAATGCTTACAAGCGCTTTTTTGTTTTTAATTTACTAACGGAATCATTGAGGACTAGGAAAAATGCTGAATTCCCGCTCTAGAATACACTCACCCAAGTTTAAACGATTTTTTTTTCTTTCTGTTTTTATAGAAAATTAAAATTAAAATGTAAGCAAAAAAAATGTAAATAAACATCTCAGTTTGACAATCCACAACCAAGGCAAATAAAGAAATATATATCAGCTGATCTACCCATATCACTTTGAATAAATTCGCCTTGGTTCGACGATTTTATTCTTTCATTTAAATATAAGAACGACTATATACTGCATGCATACATACATATATGTAATTGGAGCTTACATGCTTTCTTGACACTTTGGCTGAGCTCCTCCTCCACTTACAATTTTACGTTGCTTCCGAATGGTAGATGATTCTTTATGAAGAGCATTTCCATGGTAGAAATTCACTTGTAGGTTCGCCATTGCTTTTTGAGGGATAACCGCTATTTAGCTATAATACCAAGCGTTCCAGACATTATGGCCTTCAGCGTTTTATTCAGTAGCCTTGCACAGTTTTGTACACATTACCATATAGAAATTCGAAATGAAATCATTTCGAAACCTTTCATTGCGAAACATGTCAACAAAAATTTGTTTTGTGGCTGAATTATGTATCTGCAGTTGGTTGATTGTTAGTATCAATTTGGCCGACCTAAGATGAGCGAGTTTCAATACGTCTAACTAGAGCAAAATTATAAATAAGACTCTCAGATGTATTGAATTGATAAGTAGAGACCAAATATAGGGTTGTTCAATAGGTGCGCTTCAACTTTTTTCCGATAGAGAGGGCGAACGACGCAATATTTTTTATTTTTCGCTTGTCATTTGTAAACTTCAAGTAATATTCTCGAAAAATAAATCGCTGTTTGTTGTAAAGAAAATGTGCATATTTAAAAAATAGTTATAAGACCTGAGCGTCTGATTATGCATAGGAATTGGATGGTCTGGTTTTTAAGTGTTTTGGGTGTAGTGTACTTTTTACAGCTTACATGACATTTTTTTTTATCACATTACGTACATGGTCTATATTGCGTGCCATGCTAAATTTGGTAATGTTTCATAACGTGTGGACCAAAATTTTTGTATGTTTACAATTTCGTTTGCAGACAATAGTCCCATGCTTTTGTACACGAGTTGCAAACACTTCAGCTGGGTAAACTCGGATATTCCCAAAATTAAGCAAACGAAAAAAAAATTAACAGTTAAATATATTGAAAACTTGGTGAGTATAAATTCATATTCAAAGTAAATTATAAAAACGAAAATAAAGTTATTTTAACATAAATTAATAACAAGAAATGTTGACTGCGCCCAAATATCTCAACCATCAGCTCCACGTAAAGCGCGAAGCATGGTGGAAAACCTTCAAGCATAAAGGTGCTTTTTTGAATATTAAAAAATAATTATTTATTTTGAAGAAATTATGAATAAAATTATTACTTACTGGAACTCTCAAGGAGGACATGGACCAACGCATTGGTATTTCGGCTGCTCAAAACTCAGCTTTTCCAGCTAAACAGCACTGCAAATACTTTTCGCACTCCTTCTTTTATTTTTTTCACTTCTGAAAAAATGTTATTTCAAAATTTTCAAAGTAAGTTTTATTTCTTTTCAAGTTCCTTAACTTCAAATCTCCACCTTTTATAGATTATGTTAAAAAGCCACTGTTAAAACAGATATGTCAGATGCAGATTGCGCGTTCCACTGTTGAAACATATCTGTCTTGCATCACTGTTTTAACATCAGCTGCCATTTCGTCGTCTGACAACTCAAATTTCATTTTTATTTGCATGCGCGAATACAGTGATCCGATTTGATTGATGCCATTTTAAAAATAAACTGTTAAGACAGCAAAGTGCGCACATGAGAAAACGGAACAAAGTGGAAACAGAAATTTCATAGATGTGCGAATTGAATTTAACTGGGCTAATATATACAAGTTTTGCTGTTGCTTTTCATATAAATCGACATATAACTGAGTGAGTGTTCTTTTGGAATATAATATTGTGCATATTTATGTACTCATACTTGCCCTGTCATTGAAATATCAACGACACATAGCTCCATGAAACCAGCAACAGTCTTAGCGTTTTTTTCTATGAGAACCAATCAATCTGCATTCCAAATATCCTTGTTTTGTAAAGGTAGTTGCACAATTTAAACATTTTTTGTTTTAAAATTTTCTTGTTCTGCTAGTCTCATCTATTCAAATTTGAAGGACATGGAATGACGTGGTTTCCACTGAAATACTAAGGTCATTCACATATTTGAATGACTCGATATGCCATGTGTTAAAAACTGTTTGCTAAAGTAAAGACATTTCGTAAGAAGTACGAGTTAGTATAGGGTTTTTCAGTAAGAGCGCTTCAACTTTTGAACTTTTTTGAATAAAACACAAACGGTTTGACTTTTTTAACTAATGAAGTTTACTTCAGGGAATAACAACCAATTATGAAATAATTAATTTTTTTTGTATTAACTATTTTCATAAAAGTAATATAAAATATTGTTTTTCGATTTTTTCTTAGATTTTCGTTTTATGGGGGCTTTTTGGGGTTCTATAAAAAATAGTTAATACAAAAAAATTAATTATTTCATAATTGGTTGTTATTCCCTGAATGAATTTTATATGAAATCTACGAAAAAGTATTTTTTTCCCATGCAAAATACATGGGATATTTCAAAGCAACGGCGGCACCATTAAATATGGTCTGATTAAAAAAAAAAAAAATACGGGTCTTTTTATTTTTCATTCTTTACCATTATGGGGGGCGGCAGCATAAAAATTTTAATATAAATTTTTTCCCATGCATTTTTGGACCACCCTAATGTATACATTCTGTCAAAAAAATATCGGGAATTGTTCATTTAAAAAGCGCGCGTTACACATATGTCTAATTTTTTGTTGCTGGAATGTTGGTACAACTGTCTCTCATAGAGTCGCAGAGTTTGAGCGGAGCAGAGTAGCTAGTTTTAGGCATTTAATTATATCAGTCAACCGCAGGTGTGCTCTACTCGAACAAAAAATTTAAATTTTCTGTGCCGAATCGTTGAAAATATTACAGAAAGAATATGGCGAGTGTGCTTCATCAAAAACACGCCTCTACGAGTGGTATAAAGTTTTTGCAGAGGAACATTTACCTCGATCTAGTCACCCATCAAAGGCGTTGATGGATGGAAACGTCGACAAAGTCAAAGAAACGGTGCTCGAAAACCATCATTTAAGTTTGAGAGAAGTAGCTCATGACTTTAGCGTGTCTCAATCAATCAATTCGCAACATTTTACACCATCAATTGGGCATGAGACGCGTGGCTGCTCAACTCGTTCCAAGAAAGTTACATTTCTTTCAAAAAATTCATCGGTAGAAGGTGGCTTAAGACATGCTTGATCCAGCGCATCATAACAGGTGAAGAGACGTGGGTATATAAGTTTGACATGCAAACCAGTCAATAGGCGACTGAATGGCGGCGTTATCCAAATGAGCCGAAACCCAAAAAACCACATCACATTCGGTCAAAATTGAAAGTCATGCTACTCGTTTTCATTGATTATCATAATGTTGTGCACTCGGAATTCGTTCCAAATAGTTCTACGGTTAATAAAAATATTATTTGGTAGTTATGCGACGTTTAAGAGCAAATGTGCGTTGGAAATGGCCCAATTTATGAAAAGAAAACTCATGGATCTTGTACCATGATAACGCACCGTCTCACAAGGCTCATATTGTGAACACTTTTTTGACCAAAAACTCCACAAATATCATCAGTATTCACCGGATTAGCCCCCTTTTTCCTTTTCCCAAAACTTAAATTGCCACGGACGGCGCTTTGAATCGATAGAGGTCATTAAGAAGAATTCGCTGAAGGCGCTGAAGATGATATCTTCAAACGCGTTTAAAAGGTGCTTTGATGACTGGAGTAATCGTTGGCAAATGTGTGTTGCTCCGAATGGAGCCTATTTTGAAGGCGATAAAATAATTGTTGAAGATTAAACAATTATTTTGCGTTTTATTAAACAATTCCCGATATTTTTTTGACAAAATGCAAGTAATGAAAAAAACATACACTACCTCACAAAAGTATTCGGACAATTTTTTTTCTAGATTATAAAATATCAGAAACTCTTTTCAGTTTTTATTTATTGCTCAAAAAGTAATTCAGTCACTTCATTATATAAAGTCAAAAATATATTTTATTTTTTCAGGCAAAAACGTAAGTAAATAATGCATTAACGTAAAAAGTATGTGCATTTACGACACAAAAGTATTTTGAAAAATAATTGCAAACATACCTAAAATTCATGGTAGTTTTAACTAATTTGCTAATATCCTTTAATTTTAATAACTTCTCTAATTAATCATTTCTGCGTTTTCAGAGCTGATACTTCTGCATATTCTTTGAGTATCGCTGTTTTACTTGACGTAATTTCTTGTTTCCGAATGGCATGCTCCAAATCCGCCCCCTAGTGCTCGATCGGATTTAGATCCGGCAACTGAAGTGGTGTTTCCAAAACATATGTGGTGTTATAAATATAATATCCAAAGCTTGGCATTGTGAGCTGTATGCTTTGGGTTTGTGTTTAATAATTACTCGAAAGTCAAGTTTACTGTCGCTAGCACTAAAATTATTCTCTAATATTTGAATATAAAGCGATGGTTAATTTTATCAGTAATAAATTGCAAGTTAGCGACACGGTTTGGCCTTATGCATCCCCACAACATTCCATTGCTATTATCGTGTTTAACTGAAAGGTGCATTTCGGAACTCATTTTTCGCCACACTGTATTACCACAATCTGGCCTAAGAATGTTAAATTTAGTCTCATCACGTAGTATTATTTTTTACCTGCGATCATATTACTTTTTGCGACTTCCAAACCATTTTTGGTTTTTTTGCACTTATTACCGACTTAATGTATGGTATTTGCGCATTATATCCAAGAGCTCTAAGTGTTCTTCGCACAGTTTATCACTAACGGTTTCTCTGCTAATCTCAGCGAGATTCCGATTAATATCTGGGGTAGGGCCTTATCGCGGGGACTTAACATTTTTCAGGCCTTCGTGATTGTTCTAAATTTATCGAATTTTCTTGCAAAATGCTGTGGACGGTTGAAATGCTTCTTTTTGTGGAATTTAATATCTCTTTTAATGCTTTTCTTCATATTCTTTTCCTTTCCTCCAAAGTATATTAGTTTTTTTTTTATTTTCTACCCATATTATAAACAACTTCTCGTATTTGAATGAATGTAAAATTCCACAAAGAGCGACGCGCCTTTGTGTGGATAACGGTAAAGCCAATTACGATTCAAGACTCCAAATACTTATGTATGTGATGTGAGTTCAAGTCAGTTCATATTTTGTTTTTGTTTTGAGATGTTGAATTCTTTTTTTCAAGATTTGGCTAAGTGTTTATATGTATTAAAAAATGAATTGTTGAATATGAACCCGAGATAGAATAATCTTTGTTTCGGCTCTCTACTAGAAAAATTAGGTTTCCGAATAGTTTTGTGAGGCACTGTGTGCATATATAGCTACTTATAGCTTATCAGTCTTATGAAGCAACTCTTGTGAAAGCAACGTCATTGAAAATAACGCTGATCGGCAATCGAAAAAATACTCGTTAAAAACAGTTACGTGACGAGATAGGTAGAACTGAAAGTGTAAGTACTTTTGAATTCCCTAGTACTTTTAGAGTCTGAGTAGTTAAATTATTAAATAATTGAGCTAGGAAAGCACACACAATTTCACAGTGTACAGAGGATTGATTAGCTTTATCACATTCAGTGAACTGCATAATTGAACTATAAATTGGATTGACTCATGCACTCTTTACAATGAGACAAATTAATTAATTTCAATTGAATGTTATCACATAGAAATAATCGAAAAGCAAATTATTTAATTGAAATACTTCTATAAAAAATATTTGAAGGTATTTATAGAAGAGGTTGTGTGATGTGCGACATGAAAAAAGGGTGCACCTCGCCTCGCACGGACCCTCCCGCCTTTGCAACACCTATTGTGATAAGCTTTAATTCGGTATTTTGTTAATGAAAGGCTTCGTACCTTTTAGCATAAATTTACATATAAATTTTTACTTACGAGCTTTATTTTTATTATTTTTTTTTTGTTTGTTTTCAGTGCAATTCACTCGTGGAAATTTTCGCGCGTTGATTTATTACGATTTTCGAAGTTGATTAGTGAGACAGGAATGCAATAATCAACTTACTTCGGTTTTTGGGTCAAGGTGAACATAACAAAAAAAAGTACCATTGAAGTCGAACGATCCGTTTTCGAGTTATGCGTGGTCTTAAGTTAGGTTAGGTTTCTGTGGTTGCCACTCTCCATATAGTTGCCGAGGGACCCAATGAGGCCTGAAGGCCCGTAGTGGAGGTCCTAGATTGGATCCAAGTTCCACACCTAATTCCCAATGTGGTGAATCCATTTCGCCCCACGGATAAACGATAAAATACTATGAATGACTGCCGACTCCAAGTCTCCCAGGAAACCAAAGAAATGAGTTTGCTATCTAAATCACGTTCTGGCAAGAGCTGAACAGTGGCAGGATAAATGTTCAACGTTCTCCATTTCCTCCCCATTCCTGCAGCTACGACAGACGTCAAACCCCATATACATGGTTTGATTGAAAAGTTATGAGCCTTAATTTTTTTAAGCAGTTTTAATAAACCTTTTGGCTTATACAACTAATATTCTTCGAAATAGGACCCTTGAGCATCAATACACCGCTGGTAGCGGTCCTTCCACTGCAGGAAACATCCGCCGGAATCGCGTTCAATTCGGCTGTCACAGTTTTTTGGATCGCCTCGATGGAGTCGAAATGCCTCCCCTTTAGCTTTCTCTTCAGGCGCGGGAACAAGAAGAACTCCGGAGTGGTTAGGTATGGGCTGTAAGGAGGGTGGGGAAGAACCGGAACCCCCATCTTGGTCAATGCAGAGGTGCAGAGGAAGGCGGTGTGCGCCGGCGCATTGTCGTGATGAGGGGTCCAATTGTTGACGAGGTCGGGCCGAACATGGGCGACGCAGTTTTTCAGCCGAAGGAGCACTTCTTTGTAAAATGACGCATTTACGGAAGCACTGTAGAGTGGAGGTACAAACTGTTTAGCTTTACACAAAATTGTATCGAGTAACGTTGCTCCAACGATCGCTGCATTTTCGCCACAGCAAAATCCTAACACACTTTTGAAACAGCTTTCATGCGCAGAGCGATGTTGACTGCACCGCTGTTGCCAGCGAACTGGGACCGGTTTCTAGTGGAAGGGAAAGGTCCAACGATCATTTTCCTCCACCAGCCGATTCGGTTGATCGCTTGGCAGACGCTCCGCGCGGGAAGGCTCATTACTTTTCAATCAAACCCTGTATTTCCCATGTATTCTCATTAGGCAGTGATGATACCAAGCACTGCACTAATAGAAATCCGACCTAGATTGATGATGGCCCTAGTTCTGTGCTCATTCTGTTTAGGCCAGACTTGTCTAGTTATCTCACAGGTGGACTCCGAGTCATCTACTCTTAGAGCAGGATTGGATAGACTGATTTAAAAAATCAGTTTCCTTCTGGCCAGTTCATCCGCGATGTAATTGCTAGGAATGTTTCTGTGTCTAGGACTCCAGGAGTGTAGCTATGTCTAGTTCGTGGGGCACCGCTTAAACCAGCTCATTTAGAATATCTTTACATGCGATTGGCACTTTGGATGAAGTACCTTGACACTGTAGATTTGATGGCAACTTGACTATCAGAGTAGATAGTGACCGATTATGCTGCGACGGATGAGTGCCTGACCCACAATGCAGCTTCCTTTATAGATATAAACCCGGCTTGAAAGACACTGCAGTAATCAGGTAGCCGTAGTCTACAGCACTCCCGGGTCAAAGTTTGCCTATAACCGTTTTGCATGCATATAGGGTAGGCCTGTCTTCGATGTTTCGATCCCAGTTGAGTTCACTGTCTATAATAATCCCGAGTTAATTTAGTGTAAGGGTAAGACCTACCACATTTAACGAGGGGCCTTGAAATCAGGTATTTTATATTTGTTTGTGAATAGACCCATTTCGGTTTTAATGGCGTTGACTTGCAGTGCAATCTGATAGCTATCCATAATTAAGAGCGCGTTTTGTAACAGCTCGTTTAGAACTCGGAAATTGGAGATGCTTTCCTGATGCCGATAATGCAATATCATTTGGCTATGCGATGATATTACAGCTGTATTTTCCAAATTTAATAGTGTACTTACAGTGAGATTCCAGAGTAGAGAGCAGAGGACCACACCTTCGTTGTGTGCCTAGTAATCATCGTCCCCCATCTCTGTGATAATGATTGTTTTTTTCAAGAATTAGCAAAACAAATTTCTTTAGTGAGCGATCCAGACCTGTCTGAAGCAGAGCCCTGACAACAGCAAACGGGTAGAAAGCCCGTTCTATATCGAGAAAGATACCTAGCGTAAATTTTTTAAGTATTGCATTTGTATTTTGTGTAGAGCTGCGTCTATGGACCTGCCTTTAGAGTATGGCAGTGAGTGTGGATTTGTTGTCAAAAACTATACCTGTATAAAAGTCTGTTTTTTTTATAAATTTTCTTAGTTTGCAAATAAGACTGAAATTTTAGTTCGTGCAATGTTTGAACCTTTTGTCATATGGCTTTTGTTGCAGTAAGAAATCTTTTACTAAATAAATTGTTCGTACATTTTGTATAATACATGCAACCATGCCCGTCCAGGTAAAACTGCATTAGTCACTATATCTGCCCAACCTCTGCTTTTTTAATTGTATTTACAATTAATTTACACACTAACAAATATTTGCATTTTACATGAAAGAAAATCAGTGCAATCAATCGAAGTTAGATATGTACATATGTATGTATACACCTGCAGGTTCCACCGGGAGCGGTAGTTTGATAAGTAGGCACTTTTTATAACTACTAACTTATTTAATAGTCTATCGGTAATTAAAAAATGCAATAAGTATGGTTTGAATTTTTATAAACTATAATTTATTAATTTTGATATTGCATATACATATGTTTTTTGCGAATTATTAAAACAAATAAACTAATTAAAATGATTTACAAATCCTGTAACTGAATATCAACATGCAAGCAAAACAGAATTTGCGCTGTTTATTTATATGTGTGTTTGTATGAACGTAAATTAAAAGCCTCTATAATTTGAAATGTTGTACGGCATACCCCAATCTTGTGATAATTGAAGTTATAATTTGTTTTGATTTTAAATCATGATATATAGTAACTCGCAATTACAACAACATAGTTATGAAAGAGAAGCGACAGCAAATCCACCATATTAAGACACATACGCCGTTGGAATGATTTTTGTTAATAAAACAAGGGAAATTTATAAATAGTATATACCGTATATAGGTATGTATAAATCACCAAATGGAAGGTATGCTCCTCGATTAAAACCTTCCGGCTTGTCGCCGTCATATCCACCACAGTCCGTCGTCGGTTTTACATTACCGGAACGACGTAGATTACTGCAAGGACTCTCATTTCAAAAGCATTGTTTGAGACCATGTCTCGGAGTGCGGATCAGTGAACTTTTATTTGACTGATTATAAGCAGATAGTCACTTACTATACATCATAAAACCAAAGCTCTAAGTCTAAAGAACCCAACATGATATGCCGTTCCCCCGCCTTGCCTGGCTTCTACACTTCGAAACTTCTGCAACCAACTCCAAGAGTTCCTCATAGGCTGCTGGCTTTTGAATAAAAACGTTGAGCAAAGGCATTGAAGATTCTTCTTCTTCTTAATTGGCGAGATAACCGCTTACGCGATTTTGGCCGAGTTTAACAAAGCACGCCAGTCGTTTATTTGTGTTAATCGGCGCCAATTGGGCACACCAAGTGAAGCCAAGTTCTTCTCCACCTGATCTTTCCAACGTAGAGGAGGCCTTCCGCTTCCTCTGGTACCACCGGCTGGTACCACATCGAATACTCTCAAAGCCGGAGCGTTTGTATCTATTCGAATGACATGACCCAGCCAACGTAGCCGCTGGATCTTTATTCGCTGGGCTATGTCTATGTCGTCGTAAAGCTCATACAGCTGATCGTTCTATCGCCTGCGATATTCGCCATTTCCAACGTGCAAAGGTAAAAAAATCTTACGCAGAATCTTTCCCTCAACCACTCCAAGCGTCGCTTCATCGGATGTTGCATCGTCCACGCTTCTGCGCCATACGTTAGGACGGGCATAATGAGAGTCTTGTACGAGGGGTGCCTTTTATATTTCGGGATTTGGCAACCCTGGTGTTGCAATCTGGCAACTGACAGCTGTATCGCAAAGTTTGACATTTTTTGGCTTTTACGTACTCAGAACGTTTTGAAATACCAGCGCTATTTGTGTTGTTTACAGTAACTTGAAAGATTCATCTCGGTCCAAAAATGGAATTAAATCGTGAACATTTTCGTGCGATTATTTTTTACAACTTTCGACGTGGATTAACTCAGCAACATTGCATGGATGAACTTAATTCATTTTTTGGCGATGAAGCTCCGTCAAGGACCAGTGTTTATCGATGGTATGGTGAATTCAATCGTGGTCGTAGTTCACCCCCCGACGAATTTCGTAAAGGTCGTCCAAAATCAGTTGTTGTTCCGAAAACCATTGATGCTGTGCGCGAACTGATATTGAGAGATCGTCGTGTGACCTATCGTGAAATTGAGACAATCTTAGGCATTAGTGGGACCAACATACATTCAATATTGCATAAACATTTGACTGTCAAAAAAATTTGTTCGCGTTGGATCCCACACAATTTGTCAATCGCTCAAAAAAAGGCTCGTGTCGATTGGTCGAAGGAAATGCTCAAAAAATACGATCGCGGGGCTTCGAAACACGTTTATGACATCGTGACAGGTGATGAATCATGGATTTACGCGTATGAGCCCGAAAGTAAACAGCAGTCGACTGTATGGGTGTTTCAAGATGAGCCAAATCCAACAAAAGTTGTTCGCGCACGAAGCACTTCCAAGCAAATGGTCGCCTGTTTTTTCGGAAAAACTGGACATATCGCAACCGTACCACTAGAACAACGCAGAACAGTAAATTCTGAGTGGTACACAACCATTTGTTTGCCAGTTGTCTTCCAAGAAATTAGGAAAACCAATCGCCAAAGACGGAACATTCTTCACCCGGACAATGCGAGCTCTCACACATCGGCTCAAACAACTGCATTTTTGAGCACCCAAAACATCGAATTAATGGGTCATCCGCCGTATAGTCCTGACTTGGCACCGAATGACTTCTTATTATTCCCGTACGTAAAAGACAAACTGAGAGGTCAACGTTTTTCGACACCTGAAGAAGCGGTTGCGGCATTCAGAATGCATGTTTTGGAGGTACCTCATTCAGAGTGGCAAAAGTGCTTCGACAATTGGTTCAAACGCATGCAAAAGTGTATAGATCTTCATGGAGAATATTTTGGAAAACAATAAAGTGATTTTCGATGATTAAAATTTGTTTTTGTTCTCTAATCCCGACATATAAAAGGCACCCCTCGTAGAGTGTTAGTTTTCTTCGTCGAGAGAGGACTTAAATGCGAGGCATTGAAGATTGGTGTTTAAAATTAAACAGTTTTTTTTTTAGCATTTTCACTTTTTCACTCATGACTCATAATACAACACAAATATAAGAAATCTACTTCCCTATATATTTTATATATGAACCATGAAAGATTGCCAGATACCTTTTTTTATTGCAAATTATGAATGTACGAGTTAGCTACATATTTTGTGGGATCGACAATGTAAGAAAACAATATACATACGACTTTTTGAAAAATGTATTTAAATTTTAAGTTTACTACAAAGAAATTATGGAAATATCTTGTATTTGTTTATCGCAGTTTGAGAATTGTTTAGCTATTTTATAATAGACCCTACACACATTCGAACTCGAACGTGAGCAACGAGGTATACATATTTATGCAGGATTCTAAACAAAAAGCGAAATAAAAAAAATTGGTTTATATATAATGGGCCTCTCAGGTGCTCAGTTGTTCTCCTCAGTTTTCAGATTTGAATCGCATTATTGAATTCAATTTAGAACTTTTCAAATAAAATATATCGTCTTCCTTGGTTTAACAAGTCATACATATTGGAGCCTTTCCAATGAATTGTATAATATTCAACTTAATAAAATTTATATCACGCGCTAGACTAGTTAGAGTTCGTTCCAGCAAAACATTTGACCGTTTAGTGCGTTCCCACGATCGTCCTTTCTACGCAACTTGAACGGCTCAGAGTTATGTCCGGCCAAGGACTGTCACTTCAGCAGCATTCCCTGTATATACTTTGGGAATGTTTATGCTGCTACAACAACAAAAACCACTTGGCGCGGTGTATTTCACTTTTCATGACGTCACAGTATCATCTCCATGAAGTTAAAACACTTACGAGGAGGGTCAGTATCGAGCTCCATTTTAAAACTTTTTTTAAATGGACTTAAGCACTTTATCATTCTCAGCGCAGGAATGTGTCTTATCTATTATTAAATGTGAAAGTAACATTCACGTAGGACACCATATGCTTATCAGTAGTGTGCATACATACGTACATAAAACCTTCTGTTTTAAAAAAATTAAGTCGACATAAGCGAAGGCCGTTGCCGAATGCGTTTGTGCGTGACTGCCATTTGGTATTACCTGGGTTCGAAACGCTTAATACGCAGGAAACTCGAAAATGATAGAAAAGGTATGTAATAGCGGTCGAAAAACAGTGACAAACTTACGATTCAATTTCTGTTCGGAAGGGACGTAAAACAAAAGGCCACTCTATTTTGAGAAACAACATCAAGTCCAACACCACAAATTAGAGGTGGAAGTTGTGCTTTGACAAACACCCAAAAAAGGATATCCATATATAGGCATACAAATTGTTTCAAGTGAATTTTCGCATGAATAGATGTAAACAAGATTCTAGGGAGTCTATTTGGACAAAATGGGTTATAAATCAATTGATTTATAATGAATAGTTGAAATGCAACTGCGACTAGTGGGCAGGATCAGTCCAATAAATATTAGTATAACGAAAGATCTATGTTCGTAGATGAAAGATTAGATATAAGGTTTTAGTTAGCAATTCTCTGTTCAATTCTGGGTCGAAAAAACTTTGAAAATAAAGAAAATCTCTTCTTTTTGAAAGTATCTGGTAATTAAAGTAAACAAAGGAAATTAAGGTTACGTGCACGATTAATTAGAACTCATAACAGCTTAGCGTATTAGCGCATTTGTTTAATATGGAGCCAAATCTTTACATACGTATCGATTGGAAATGCCACTTTTGCACTGCGGTACTCGATAACAAGTTTCTTTAAATTATGCAAAATGAGTTACGAGAATAAACAGCCGGTATTTTATTTTATATTTTTATTGTGCCGTAATTCGGTCCCAGGTTTTTATATGAATGCGCATATGAGATGTAGGAATACATTTAAACATATAGTATATTTAACGCATCTAAATAAATTTGTATTGATCAATATAACGATTTTTGGGGCTAAAATTTCAAATATGTCTATGTAGTATTTGGATGGAGCACGGAGAGGATAGGGTGTGTTACCGCCTATTACCACTTTCGGAATGAGCATGAACCCAATATTCTAATTAGGGAAGTCTTAAACTTCTAAGGTCCTGTTGGAGACTTTTAGATATGCAAATTCAACCTTTCTAACTCTCTAACGCCCCTGTAAAGGGCGAGTTCAAAATAGTATAACTTTTTTTATATAATATTAATCGTAAAAATATTTTTAAAAATGGATTTTAAAGCTGAAGACTAGTACTTTGCGATGCCGTTGTGGAAAATTAAAAAAAAAACTTTAACTTGCTCAAAAAAAAATTTAAAAAATGGCCAAAATCTGCATTTTTGGACTATTTAACCTCAAATTGCCAAAATTCCTGACGTGCTGGAGCATTTTCAAGGTCATATTCGTTTTCAGCATAAAAAAATCTTCAAGAAACACCTATAGCGGTTTTAAAAGCTGTAAAAAAGCGAGATTTTGTAGGCCGGTGTAACTTTTGAACGAAGACAAAAAATCATTTCGGTCTCTTCAGGTTTTCAATTCTGGGGCCAATACGCATCTATTGGTGCACCCCTTCACTTCTCTTAATCAATTCGCCATAAGCTGAATAACTCTCTAATTTTTAAATTAGGTCCAACCACTTCGACAATAGAGGCAAAACTTCCGCGGCCATAATGGTTGGCCAATTAATTTTTAACATTTATTCATTTTGACAATTACCACTAAGTACCTACTTACCCACAAATGATTATGCCGAAACATTGTACTAAAGCAGGATAAAAATTATTCATCGACACTGACTGTCCGCTGTCCGGTGCAGATGTCGTTGTGGTGGTCAAAACTGTGGACAGTGTAGAAGCTCGAAACATCGAGTCAATATCATCCATATCCATGTCGTTATCTGAATCGACACTTTCAATGTTGGCGTTGCGAAATACGCCCAACGCCATTGAACTATCCATTATTGTTGATTTTGAATAACACGGCACCAATTGCGTTTATATATTCTTTTCATAAAAAAATTTTGCAAAATTTTGCAAAATTTTTCCGGTATATTTCCCACTTTAATTTGTAAATATATTGAAATATAGGCACACAAAATTAATATTATCAGCAGCATTCATGTTATGGGTTATTTAGTCACATATCGCGTTGTAAATCAAACAATTTATTGTTTTTTCGAAGCTTTGTGTCTGGGTTTTTCAGTTGCCCTTGGCTCTGAGCGCAGCGACTATGCTTGCAAATTGGGGTTGTTCTCGCCCATCCGCTTTATTACTTGTAAGCAGATTTCAGTGAAATCACCGAACGGCATACAGTTGAGAATATTTCGCTTTACGTAGACATGGTGTATTTTATTTTCGGTTGCAAAAAATCGAAAGTAGCGTAGCTTATATATTATATTTACGTCGCGGTGTATTTGTTTGACCTCGTAACAATGTTTTGTTTTTCTCCTATATGCAATTTTTTACACTACCAGAAACTTCACAATTTTAATGGATCTGTTTTACTAAGAACAGCACCCGCGCGTTAATAATATTGTACGGAGCGTTACGTTATCACTGCGGAGAGTTACAGCGTGCTTTGGACATATTTTTACCGAATTTGATTAATTTATGCACATACTAAGCCAGTAAAACTTAGGAACAAATAACAAAAGAATACACCATCATACAGCCATATAATGTCAAAATTATTTTCTTTTAAGAAATTAGTACTTGCGACATCTAGGGGTAGTTTTATCAACAGCTGGTTGTTCAGAGCTGCCAGAAGCACGACAATTTTAACGATTAAAAACAAGATTAAACATAATAGGGCCCCCACACAGCGATACAAAGAAAACAACCATCAAATTTGACGGATCTTTGGTATATTATCAAGGCGCTAACAAATTCATAGATGGGACATTTCACAAACACAGTTTTGTGTTTTGTTCAAATAATTTGCTAGCGAGAACTGTATACAAAAATTTATGCTTTCATAGTCACTAGTTAACTACTACTGTGAATGATATCCAAACACTTTCATTTCACGGTGCCAATATGCATGCAATACAAGAATGATAGAGAAACATATACGCCTTCCGAATTCGCTGTGTCGTAAGAGTGTATAAATAAACCAAGGCGAATCGAGTACCATAGGCTGCGCCATTAAAAAACAGTTACTTTATTTTCGTGATTTTAACAAGTCTGACGTCAGCTAAGTTCGCAATACGAAACAAACGAACAAAATAAACAAAAGTAATGAAACTTACATATTTGTGAAAATATTTGGTTAGAAAGTATGTGTGTGGGTATATATATTTTTTTGTGTTTGGTTGTTTCAATTGCTTTCGCCTACTCTTCTTTCAGAGAACGTTAATGTATACATTATACACGTATACATTATACATTAACGTTCTCTGCAAAATAGACGAACAAAAGTAGGAGACATTACATGTTAATGAAAATTCATTCACAATAATGATAGAGAAACGATTGTGTCTTTCGAATTCGTCGTGTCGTAAGAGTCCATGTATAAACAAACAAAAGGGAGAAGAATTACTAGGCGAAAGGTTGGTGCGTGACTAACATTCGGAATTCACAGGGAGAATGTAGGTTCGAATTTCGGTGAAACACCAAAATTAAGAAAAACATTTTTCTAATAGCAGGCGCCCCTCGACAAGCAATGGCAAACCTCCGAATGTATGCCATGAAAAAGCTCCTCATAAAAATATCTTCCGTTGGGCTTGAAACTGTAGATCTCTCCATTTGTGGAACAACATCAAGACACACGCCACATTAACGTTCTCTGTATTTTGTATCATACATGACTTTTGTATTGCGAAGGGAATTGAGGTCACGACTTGTCAAAATCGTGAAAAAAGTATCTTTTAGTATTTTTTAAATAAGGTATTCAATTCGCCTTACATCCAATAGCTGTTTTTGCTGATTTATTTGAAAAGAGGGAAAACGAGTTTCACAAGAGTTATTTTAACGAGAAAGAAGTATTGAAGTTTTTTTCGTGAATTAAAATGAGCGGGGAAAATATTAACAGTGACGAAGATTATTAAAAAGATTTTCGAAAACATTTTAGTTTTCCAACTTATGAAACTCAATATAAAACGTGCGACAACCATCTACTTTGATAAAAAATTTTGATTTGCAGATCTTTGGTTCCATGGAATTGCACGATTTCGTAAACAGTTTATTCTGTTCCCAGAAACTAAGTAGCAAAACTCAAAGTTCAGTGATGTTTCTAGCATCGTGGAATACACCAGCTCCCTCAACTCGTCTGATGTAATGGAGTTCCCATTTGTTTCCCGATCCTATTAGACTATAGTGCTGATACATTTCTGAGAAAAGACAAAATGCGCAAATCGCAAAGGGTAATTACGCTTTTTTGTCTCAGTGACACCATATTTTTTGAAACTTCTAATACATAACATATTTCCGAATCAAATTCTGAATATATTATATTTTATCGGAGTTATATTTTTTAACTATCAAATTGTGAATACCTGTGCGTCTTGGTGTTGTTCCAAAAATAGAGTTTTTTGTCTCCGGAGGAGGAGCTTTTTTCGTTTTTTTCAATCGGAGATCTGCCATTGCCTGCCTAGGGGCGACCGTTATTAGAAGACACGTTTGCTATCATTTGGTGTTTCACGCCTGGAGATTTGAACCCGTCCGCTGCCGAATGGTTGTCATGCGTCAATCCTTAAATAAAAATAAATTTTTCGCAAAATTGAAATCTTTAATTATCTGTTGTGTATTTTTTTCTTCGGCGGCGTTGCTCATATCCTCCATTTTTTTACTTTAAACTTGCACTTTATCTTACCTTATTATTTATTATATGCTCGTTTCTTTCGAACTAAAAATTTTAAACTAATGAAAATTTGTCGGATTTTTTTATAATTTTGTGTTTTTGGTTTCGTTAAAGCCCCTCAATATGTTTTAGGCTTTATGTGGAGGGGGTTTCTCTGCCTTCCACGGGTAGTTTATAATATACATATGTATATGTTACAGATGGAAGGAAGTGTTAAACTCTTAATTTGATTTTATAAATGTATATAATAAAGTCTCGGCAGGGAAAGGGATAGATATTTTTATGAAGAGGTTTTTCATGGCAAAAATACATTCGGAGGTTTGCCATTGCCTGCCGAGGGGCGACCGCTATTAGAAAAATGTTTTTCTTAATGTTGGTGTTTCACCGAGATTCTCTATGAATTCCGAATGGTCACGTAGTCACGTACCAACCCATTTGGCTACGGCGGCCGAATATACGTATTGGGTCCTACGCTTGACTTAAACTTTGGTATACCACCTTGACGAAGCCGAATTAGCTTCACCAACACCAGAACCTATGTCAATTATAACGCAGTATACAAGTTTCGACAGCGTTAATGGCTAAGGTTCCCTTATAATGGATAAATATTATAAAAAAATTCAAAGAAAGCAATCACCATTCACTAGTCAAAATTGACATTTATTTTGCAAGCCTATTTTTCCATGCTGTATTAATTCAAAGTGTACGAACCATTTTGGAGTGCCCACATTTGAAGCTTCCTTATTGTGATTTTTGATTATGTGAGGCGAGTTCCAAACAGAATGCTTAATTGCCAAGTCTGTGTACTGATAAGATCTCTAAAAGTTCAAATTTTTTAACAGACTTTGTTCTGGAAGTGAAAAAAATAACTGAAGAATTTACCACGTACAACGTGTGGCAAAATTATTTATCCAATTTTTTTTTTTTAATTACTTTTTTACTTAATACAAAAAAGAAAAAAATCGGTTTGAGTAATGGAAATCTTCGTTTTGATCTTTAGGCGCCTCATTGCTTCTCTGTTGGTACGTGCACAGCAGCCTAGTTCACAAGTGGTAAATTATAAATTTTCGCATTTTTTTATACCTTTCGAAACTGTTGCGTCGCGGTAACTTCAACTTGGGAAACAAAAAGAAGTCGCACGGGGTCATATCAGGTGAATACGGTGCTTGCACGAGGGTATTTACATGGTGGTTGGGGCAAATAATCCAGCACAATTTCTGCTCGGTGGAATGACGCGTTATCATCATGCAAAATCTAAGAATTGTTTGCCCACATTTCCGGCCAGCCAGGCAGACATTAATGATCCGATGGCGCTACAAAGTGACAGATGTTGATGTCTTACAGTCCTACCAACATAAGAAAACAATTTGGGCTCCCACGTCCGCGATTCGTTTAAATTAAACATTCCCGGTACTTTTTGATCATAGGGTAATGACGTAGTGAGTGGTTGCAGCCTATTTGCACATATTGAAAGATCTTAGGCTTCGTATTTACTTAAATTTAACAAAAACAGAAAAAAACACAGTTTGATCATTTTTGTAAGTAAATGGAGAATATATTATATACAGATATATGTAATAAAAAAAAAAACGAAAATACCGCACTGAACCTTTATCTGTTATGTCCCTATTTTTTACCACCCTTTTTCAACTTAGTACGCTGATTCTTCCGCATGCTGCGCTTCCTATTCTCTGCTTTACGCAACGCATTTTCAGTATTACGCTTCTTAATCAACTCCAAGCGCATACGTGCTTTAACGATTTGCTCTGGATGTCGCAATTCTTTATCACCACCACCTTCGCGCTTCTTAGCCGCTACCTTCGCATTGTGACGCGCATGTCGGCCCACAGGGTAACGCTGCGAATGAGAAAGTGGCTTAAAGCCATCATCGTCACTGCCGGCTTCACGCTGCAGTTGTTCTTCGATTTTAGACTTTTCTTTCCAGTCATTGTAACGACCGGTCTTAAACGAAGCCGGAATCCAGGCTCCAGATTCGGTACGTATTTTGCCAGCGCGCGGATCCTGCACTGATACCATTTTCTTTTTGATGCGATCCCATTTCTTCATACCCGGCTTATGGCGCATATCTGCAGAGTTATCACGATCGACCACTGAGAATTCAGCATTCATGGCTTGACGGTCGAAAGAGTTAATCGCAAGGCCATCTTCGGTGTGTTTATCCGCCGACTGGTAAGGGATATAGTTCTCAGTGTCTTTAGTATTTGTCTTCTTCTTTTTCTTCTTGTTCTTGTATAAATCTTCTAGATTTTTGCGCTTCTTTGGAGCGACGATTGTATCAAAAGCTGAATTAATATCATCTGCATCCGCTTCATCCATCTAAAATAACGGTATCGGAAAAGGGAACGTGTGTTAGAATGTACATATAAGAGCACAATCATATATTGTGTTTTAAACACACCTCTTCTTTTTCGGTGGCTGCGAATTGTTTATTAGCCTCCTCCTTATCAATTTCATCCATTTTATTCCTATATTTCTCAATAACATCGGTGTGTTTTGTGCGTTTTTCTTTCATTATAGTAAACGGTAGAGATCTTTGGCTACGGTTCAGTTCGAAAATCGTCTAAAGTGCAATAAATAAAATGTTTCAAAAGATTTTAGACATTCCTTTTTTTTTGTTATTCCTACTTACTGTAGATGGCTTAAAGTTGCGCATTTTTATCATTAAATCATGTTTATCTTCCTGTTGTTTGCGTACTTCTGACGCCTGAACTTCTGCCGATTTCTTATTGTTTTCGCCATTCAAATCTTCTGATTTTTCGAGTGTTAGCGCTGCTGATAGAAAATCGTCTAAGGGTTTGCAACTGTAAAACTTAATATTTTTTATGCGCGCATTTGACTCCGTCGAGGCTACAGGACGTGATGACAAATATTTTTTGTACGCATTTTCACTTGTTCTTAGTACTCCAGCCTTATGCAAAATTGTAAGAATTTGTATTTAGTATAAATATAGAAAGTTGTGGCATAAGTGAATTACTTACAATATCATGACTTTTCTTAATTTCTGTCACAGACAGATGATCTTCTTCCAACAAATCCTGGGGCGTAACACCAACCACTTTGTTGTCATTTATATTGAATGAACGATTAAGAAACAAATGTAAATCAAGAACATGAGCAGCATCATCAGTAGAGAATATCGAATAGGCGGTGCCGGTTCGTCCAGCACGTGCACAGCGACCTACACGATGTACGAACAGTTTTGGCTTTCCAGGAAAATGTAAATTTACCACATAGTCTAAACTTGGTATGTCAATACCGCGTGCTGCTACGTCGGTTACGGTTAGCACAGATACCTTCTTATTGACAAATTTTGCAGTATTAATTTTCCGTGCCGTAGGATCTAAACTAGAATACACTGCCGTGTTGGATATTCCGCACTTTGATAGAATCTATGCGCAGAAAAGTTGATTTAGTTATAGTTTCAATTTAATATATTTACTTACAAAGCATATTAATTCAACATGATGCTGTGTACCAGCAAATACTACAGTTTGAGCATTTGGTGGTATTACGTATTTGAGCAGCACTACTAAAGCCGTATATCGCTCGTCCGGGCGGCAGTATAAGAATTTAAGCATTAACCCCTCTGGTAACTTCGAATCAACATCTGTAAGCAAAGTTCGTAAAATTAAGACAATTCTTAACCAAAATAAGCCTAATCATGTACCTAAACGCAACAAAATGGGGTCATTCAAACCAGCTCGAGCAAAATTTACCAACAGCTTAGGTAGCGTCGCCGAAAATAGAACTGTTTGCCTCGTTGTAGGCAGACGATGCAATGTTTCATTCAGTTGTTCACCGAAACCCATTTCAAATAACCGATCTGCTTCATCGAACACCACATATTCTATGCAACATAAATATGTAAATAAAAAAATAAAATAAAAATCATTGAAAAATTTGTACAAATACATTCAAACATTTATCTTACCTACTGAATTCAGCTTAAGGTCCATTTCGACACATAAATGCAGAAAACGACCAGGTGTGGCTACAATTATGTCCGGGCAAGTGTGTATGGCAGAAAACTGAGAGTCCATTGAATCGCCACCAAGTACTAAAATAGTTTTAAGGTCCATAAAACGACCCAAATCTTTGATAAATTTGTAAGTTTGTACAGCCAACTCTCTTGTGGGAGAGAGAATCAATGCACGCGCTCCTTTTGTGGGTTCGCGGTTCTTCAATTTCTCAAACATGGGTATGAGAAAACATGCTGTTTTGCCGGAGCCAGTTTTAGCCATAGCCACTACATCACGTCCTTCCAATATCAAAGGTATAGTCTAAACGAAAAATTATAAAGCTTAGCAATTTGCTGCGCAGCTGTTTTCCAGTTACCTTTCGTTGAATGGGTGTAGGTATTTTGTATCCTCTTTTCGTTATACCCTTAAGAACTTCGTAAGATATACCCATTGATTGAAATCCGCCGCTTTTCTTAGCTTTGCCTGAACTTTTATTCTTTGTGTTCTCACCATCACCGCCATCGACGTTTTCAAGCGAAGGGAAACCTGGCAAATCAACATCCGTTTTTCTTTTAGCCTATAAATTGAAGACGATTTCTATTGTTAATGAAAGAATTGCAGTGGATATCACAACTAACCATTTTCACACTTAGAGATAAATAAATTTATGATTTTACTAGAATTATGTTATAAAGCAAGCGCAAGTTTTGAGAACACGTGTGACTTGGTTTGTTTTGGCAGCGGTGAAGGAATGAAAAAACAGCAAAGAGGTTTAACAACACACAGCTGATTGATTTGGTCGATAAGGCAGTTTACGGCTAACCCATTTTAAGCCACTGTACACAGAATACATTTTATCTTCCTCGATTTTGACCTACATTTTATTATGGAAATAAAGAACAATTTTATTATAACGTAACGTTGATAATTAAGGCTCGAATGTCCCTGCACGAAACATCACTTGATAGAAAGTTCTTCTAAAATTTGATTTTAGGATATTACAACAACAAAATGATAAAGTAAAGTACGTTCACATATACATTAATTACCATTACAATAATTACCATTAATTACTATCCGTTCACATCTGGCAGATTATCTGTAAAATTGACAATCAGCTGTGAAGACTGCTGTGAAAGGGTTTTCTTCATAGAAATTATTTTGGTGAAATATTTCGGTGTTTTTGGTTTGTTTAATTATTATTAAAGATATGAAGAAAATACAAGGAAAATGATTAGCTAATTTAATTGCGCAATTGGCTGCTAATAATAAAAAGTTCGAGGAAATCCGTAAACAACGTTTACTGAGGTTTCAAAAGTTATGGCAGCAATAGGCATTCGAAATTCTATATTACATTTTTTAATAAGCAATAACAGGCCAAAGCGACTATGGGCACACGCTTCTTTTGTTATATGAATGCATTTTTGTTATATGAATGCATAATTAGTAATACCTAACAAAAATTTTATTAGAATTATATCCACAGACCTGTTTTCTTTGCCGGCATCCATTTCATATAGTTTTTATTTTCATGTGTCTCGTTACATTCGTAATAACAATTATCGATAACACAGAAAACACTGGTTTGTATGTCAAAACGTATCGTTATTATCTTAGATTATTTTATAATCTCAGATTTTGGAAGAGAAATTTTGTATGGGAAATCGCGCTTTTTAATTACGGATTTTGAGTTAAGCGCGAAAAAGTGGAAAATCTACTTATATGTGAAAGTATTATAAGATGCATTTTGTTTTGCAATATAAAACGTACACATTCCGATAGAGTGCAAATAAAACCTATAGAACAACAAAATAAATTTAATTTTGTTTACTGACTATTTCGAGAGTTTAACCTAGAAGCAATTTTAACAACTTAATGTATACCTATATAGTATATTGGGGATGGGAGTTGTCGTGCATGAAAGCCATTATCTATAATAATCATCTTTATAAATTTTTTTAAATTTTTAAATTTTTTTTTTTTTGCATTTTTTTTATTTGATTTTTTAAATGAAGAACCTTTCAAGAATATTCTGTGAAAATTTTAGATGAATCGGAGCAAAACTTACAAAGATACAGCCATGTAAGTGTTGCTACCTACCTGGCTCAACCGCGTTTAGCGTTAGCGTTAAAGCGTTTTTCCCACAACTTACATACGTTTTCAAAGTCGGTGCCCCTCATAACTTTGAAACTACTGCACCGATCCTTTTGAAATTTTGAACACTTTTTCTGTAGATGTTTTACAAGGTAACGCCGAAGAGTTTTTTTCGAATTTGTTGATACTTTTGTTTTTACGGTAACTAATTCACCGATTTTTTACGCGAAAATCGTGTTTTTGACTTTAACGTGTTCCCAAAAATCGAAAAATTTTTAATTTCAAAAAACCATCTCGGCGTTACCCGGAGAATACGATTATCTAACGAAATAACTTTGGTTTTTTGATTTCAGATGATTTAACACCGAGTTATGAGGGGCACCGCAAAACTACTTTTTTTGAGATGCGTCCGAATAATTTCTGCCATTGCCGTATTTTTAAATATTTTTGGATGAAAATTTCACAAAATATACTTCAAATGCTATAGTTTTATGTAGTAAAAGATTTGACGAATAAATTTTAACTGTGTCATCAAAAAACAATCATAAAAATGTGCCTTTTTTTCCATGAATAAACGTTACCCCCCCTTTAATCCATAAACCTGCGTCAAGCGGACATTGCTAATTGAGTACTCCAAGTCTGCCGCAAAAATCCACAAAATTTATTGGGGAGTAATTTATACTCTTACAACAAAGAACTATATGAAATTAATATCTGGCTTACTCTTTCGATTGTGTAAGCAGATATGTGTATCATTATTTCCATAAAAATTTGAGTAACTTATTTTACTTTTTAGAAACTTCTTTTATTCATTAAACCTTACGAGATAACATTAACTTTCGTATTATTTAAAACAATTTATTTTGTTACTTTTTTTTAATAGTTTTCTTATAGGAATAATAGAAACAAAAGTTAATTTTCCGCTTTTTGACTTCAAATTATGCTTACTCCATAGTCTGTACAATATTATTGCATTAGTTACATCATTTTTTAAACATATTATAAATCTTTTTATGTACATATGTAATATATATTATATAAGTAGCATATAATTTCTGAAGTTGTTCATTTGCGTCTATGCGTTTGGTATTCATTTGTGTTCCACATTGGCATTAGAAAAATACAAAAATCCTAAAGAATTAACAATTTTTTTTTGTGAGCTAATAAATACATTTTTTGCTTTACTTTGAATGTAAAAAAAAATCCGAAAGGATATGTACGCTCTATGTTGATTAAATTTATTATCCTGATGTTAGTATGGTGAGTGTAAGCCACAAACGCTAAAATGTAAGACACTGAAAAATATTGAAAGTAAATGTAGTTTATATTTGTAGAATGAAACTTTTAAACCTGCCTAATTCAGTGCCACAGGACATTCAAATGCCTCATGTAATGAAATGTTTAAAAATTAATTATTTACAGTTTAAAATAAAAATAATTTATATTTCAACTTATTCAAGAACGATTGCAATGCACATTACTCAACTACATACGACTATAAATTACTAATTAACTAAATATGTTAGATATCGGGTTTTAATTATTGTTTCGATACCAACCAAAGGCGTTAATTCACATTTTTCACGTGATTTGCAACAAATATGAAAAGAAAATTAGAATGCATTGTGTTTTCAACGGCTGTAACTAGGTATCAATGTAGCCATCATCCGTCTTCTCCACCAACAATAACTCTTCCAGCCTATCCAAACGCTGACGCATTTCTTCCTTCTCTTTCTGTGCTGTCTCAAATTTACGTCGTAATTCATCATTGTGACGACGTAACTCATATAGTTGACGGCATATTTCCGGCACAGATAATAGAGAAATTACATTCGATTGGTGAGCAGGTTGTTGCTTTGCAGTCTCACTCCCAGTCGTGTTATTTTTACTAGTATTGATAGTGCCTGGTTTCATCACATTTGTAGAAGGTTGACGCACTAGCGGAGGAGCAGCAATGTTGAGCAATTGTTTTGTCCCTTGAACACTAACTGTACTCGTTTTATGTGGCTGCTGATTTTGCTTTTGCACTTGTAGCTGTTGTAATTGATCAGTGTCCGACATCTCGTTGTCACTATCAGTTGGAGCCAATTGTATGATCGAGTCAATATCATCCTCCTCCGCAATGATAGGTGTTGTTTGCTCGGCTTTCGCAACAGTTTGGTCAGATTTTAACTGCACAAGTGAGAAAATAAAGTTTTTGTTATAATTTCAATTAATTAGATAGATATTATTATTTATAAATAAACTTAGATACTTAATAATTAGACCTCAGTTAGTAAACTAAATAAACAAAAAACGTTGACAGACGTAAAAGGGATATTTATTAAGTCATCACTTGACAATTTTTAACATTGTATCTAAAAATACCTGTCGCTGGGGTAGAAGACGTGGATTCATGTAAACTTGCCGGTTACCAGGATTAAGTATTCGTTGTTCATCACTAATTTGCCTCATACGCGCCATTCGTTCGCTAAAGAAATTAGAAGGTTCAACTAATAGCAAAGATTTTGTGTTTGGAATTTAACTCACCTCGCAATTGAAGCAGGAATCTTCTGCACTCCCTTTATATTTGTATTGCCATAAAATTTTTTAAAGTCATTCAGCGAAATAATGCGTACGTTCTATAACAAAATATTATACACATTATTAATAGATTATAAAATTTTGCTCTTAAATTATTTTCTTGTTCATCGAACACACATATATGCATATAGGTATGCTTTACAAACCTTGTACATATTGAGATTATCTTTCGCTTTTGAAATGATACTGGCTCGCGCTTTATAGTTTTGTGTTCTCGATGCCAATGTTCCACGTACGGGTAGGACAGTATAATTCATATTACTGGTATTTGAATTAGGTTTTCCACTGCTAATGGAGTTAGTTTTGCTCGTATTATTGTTATTGTTATTATTATGTAGGTTTTTTGTTTCATTAAGTAGCAATTTTCCACCTTCCGACAGCACCAGCTGACGACCGTTTTGCAAGGCAGTTGCGAGTAACTCTTTAGACGTGTCTTCGTCCTCTGGCATCATAGAAATGCCATGATCCTTAAGCATATTTATTGTTGTTTTATCTAAAACACCCGTTTCTATTTAAAACAAGAAGCGGCAAAATGTGGTAATTGTTTAAAAAAAAATTACTCCCACTTTTACTGAACAAAACTTACCTTTGATATTTGCCAAATCTGAAAATTTAGCTTCTGTAAAATCGCTATTATTTGTAAGATCATCATCCGCGTCCAATGTAATTTTTGTTGAACTCCCAACGTCCTCGGTGATGAAGTTTGTCAGACCCATGATAGAGTTCACCGCATCCGATGTTTCCTTCTGTAATGTTGAATTACATTATAATTCGGTAATATTTTTAATTAAATAAAATCAGATAACTTTGGGAAAGCAGACTACTAAGAAATATTAGAATATAATTTGGAATACTCGTTTCGCCAAATTATTAATAATATGTACAGAAAGAAATTTAAAGCGAAATGGATTATATCAATGCAAGCTAACTTGGGTACCTACTTTGAATCGCTTGGACCGCACCTGCGCGCATTTTTACGATTTTTTGTACATAAGTTTGTTTGAATGCACGCATATTTATTATAGAAACACAAATAGAAAAGCACAAATAAAATTAAAACTTTAAGCATGTAATTATGAAGATTATTTGTTAACTGCATATAACACTACCAGATGTTGCAGCAAAAACTCTAACCATGCATGTACCCGCCTTAGTCGAAATTTAAAAAGACGTTATTCTCACCTCATGTTCTTCATTATATTTGCGGTTTATTTGCGATTGTCGTGCCGACTCCAATTCCTCTAGCAAATCTGCTTGTTCTGTCATTACCGCAAGGGCGATGGGGGTTTTTCCGAACTTGGATGTTATGGTCACATCGGCATTGTGTTTAAGCAGCAAACGAGCAATGGATTTGTGACCTTTCTCTACTGCCCAGTGCAATGGTGTCATTCGTAGCTGAAACACAGAAATTGTTTCGCATGTGAACATAAGCACATATACATATCTGGAGCTTTATGTTCAACATACCATATCTCGAGGATTCACTAAGCATTTTTTAGATAATAAAAGCTCCACTATGCGATCATTGCCGTAGAAACAAGCCATATGCAGAGGCGTACGATCTACTTTTGTTTTGGAATCCCTATTAATGCCGCCTTTCAATAGTGCATCGCAAATTTCGTACTGGTTGTTCATAGCTGCGAAATGTAGCGCTGACATACCCAACTAAAATTTAAGAATGAAAAGTATTAATAATCGAAAAAATGGTGGAGTTTCTGCTGGAGTGTTTGTGCGCAGAACCCATAATTACAATGCTACTGCCTCAGTCACAGTAATACGACAATCCAGTTAAGATATCATAGCCTCTGGCTAATTTGTATTTTTTTTATTCGCACAACAGTAACGATAGCCGATAGTCGCATTTGCGGTACTGAATTGACATGCTTTTATATCCGGCCAAAGACTGGCAATATAGCAGTTTTTCAACATTTTTGGGCAGTTATATGCTGTTGAAACAACAAATAACAACCCAGTCCGACTCATATTTATGTCTGGTCAAGGCCTTTCACTCCGGCAGTACGCTCAATATATTTCTCCTGGTTGTATGTATGCTGAAAAGATTGACAGATGAACAGGTGCAATACACTCACCCAGTCCGAAGTGAATGGAGCACCTCGCGACAACATATTTTTTACTCCTTTCAAATCGCCGTCACGCGCGTACTGTAATAATTGCTTTCCCAAATCTACAACAGTTGTGGGAACGTTAAATGTGTTCAGCGCCTTGTTGCTGACATCCACTTCCGTGCGCTGATCAGCCCGTGCAAATTAAAAACGAGACAAATAGAAAGAAATTGAGTACACATTTTTAAGGAGTACCACTAGAGAAACTCACAATCTTATAATTCATTAAATTCACTAATTGTCCAATTGAAGTTCCGCTTGCAGGATAAACACTTCCATCCGCTCGCAAAGTAGCCACCACTTTATTGTCAACACCGCCGCCGCCGCCTACCATTTTCTACCTTTGCTTCACTATATGGTTGCCTCTATTGTTTTAACTTTGTGTAATTTGTGAAAGGTAGCACTGCAGTAATGAAATCTGGAAATGCATTTGGAAATTGTTTAGTTTCTCAAAAACGAAATTAAAATTAGAGGAAAAGGAAACAAGACGCACGTACAAAATAGCAAGCTTTTTCTTTTCCGTCACTTCAGTCGCGTCAATCTGTTTTGTGGTGCTGTTTCGTTGACCAAATGTAGATAAAAACAAAAAAAAAAGCAGAAATAAAAGGAGAAATGGTAGGGTTGCATGCGAAAGTTTGAACGCGCAGTTACCTTTTAGAACGGAATGTGAAGAAAATTTCAATTATATAACATTTCAGTTAGTTTAAACTTTTGATTAATGACATTAGCTTACTTTAATGATGTCAAAATATAAAGTTTTCCATTTTTCCTTTGTGCGCTCAAAACCAGCTTAACAAAATTAAAACACCAAAAAAAAAAAAAAAAAAATTTAAATAAAAATACCTATTCGCGTATTTATTATTGTTGAATATTATATGTAATACTTTTTATTAAATATGTATGTGTGTGGTAGGGAATGTTTCTGCACACCAGATTGATACACACTTTTTATATAAAAACGTGTATCTTTCGTACTTTTAATTATATGAGCTCAAGGCCAGATTAACAATAAATGCCAAATTAAACAGTTGCTATTATTTATTTGTCAACAGTTTGACATCTTAATCTTAGGGACTGAAAGATATAAATACACATTTTCATTGGTTACGCATTAATTTAAAAGTAAAGTTAAAAACATACTTTAGTAAATAAATTGTGGTACTAAATTTTATTTGATGTCGACATTTCTAGATTATTAACGGAAGTGCAACTGGTGGCGTCACATACCATCAAGTACAACCCTGCTTCATGGAAATAACGAATGCTTTGAAAATGTCGCATAGTACGGAAATGGCAAAGAAACGTATTTTGCTAAAATCCACTTCCAAGCGCCACTTTTCTAGTTACTTACTTACAAATTATTTAACACAAATCATTCCAAACAATGACCCTTAGGATTCTAACTTGCTTTTGAACCTCTTAACTGTAAATCATAGTTTAACAAAATTTGGTTTCTACTTTATTGTTAGTGCACAAACTGGCTTGGTCACTTTCAATGTTTCCGTTCTTCTTTTTCCTGCTATTTCGCCAACGTTAATCTGATTTATCTTTTGCACTCAGGCTTTTGTGTGATGTCCGTTTGTATAAACATGTGTATGTATAACAAAGTGTATGTGTACATATAAACATATATTCTTTGGTATATTTACATATGTATGTGCATGGCAGTTTACTCACATCCGCTTATGTGGCGAAGCGTATACGGGGCAAATAAGAAAAACAAATCGAATCACACCGGAAGTAATTGTATACTTTTGTCGGTAATTTGCTCATCATGAAGTTCCACAGGTGTCCAAGTCGTTAAGTAGAGAATAAGAAAATTTTACTGCACAAAAGCTACACATTAGCTTGTGCTTTTCTTCAAAATGCCCTGCTTCTTTGCTTTGTTTGTTTGTTTAGATACTCATTGAAATTTTGGCAATTAAACTGAAAAAATGCAAAAACAGAAAACATTTAAATGTTTTTGTTGCTTTAGCGAAGTCACCTTCTATGAAAACACCTTGATTGCGTTTTTCTTGCATATTTTGCAGTTATTTTGTGAACAGTGAAGCAGTAACTTTGTAATTTTGGGGATAACGGGGACATCGCTCTAGGGTTTTAATAAAATATAAACATACTTAAATCATTGAGCGAACTTCGTTGGGTGATATTTGTTGGAACGTTTTGTCCAGTAAAACAGAACCGAAACGAAATTCACATCAAAAAGGAAAATATGAATCCCCATCTTTTCGATTAGTTTCGAAAGTATCATGTAAATAATACGAGTATGCAAGATATTTGAGCAATTGAAGCAACGTTTGCCAGGAATATATTTTTAAATTTTTCATTGGCAGTTGATTGTGTTGACCGGCGGCAACGGCAAAGTGAAAAATAAATCTATTATCGACGCATTTCGTTAGACCAGCATTGGGGTGGCTTTGGTTGTCTGCATCTCATATGTTGATGAATGTTTTAATTTTGAGAGAGAACTTTCGTCCGTCGAAGTTTGCGTGTTGGTATATTTTAGGGCCCGAAAATTCGAGGAGATATGTATTACTTACTTACCGGAAAGTACTTACTAAAAAACAAACAAACATTTGGCATAAAGGTTTTTCATTAATTATGGTCCATTCGAAAATTGTTATTTTACTTTTGGCGAATTTGACAATTTAGTGGAAAATAAACAAATCTTTTAGTGCAAATTTGTGCACGTACATATGTTTAGTATGTGAGCACCATCTATTCTATAATTCTTGGCGTTCCACACGTCAGGTGGGGTAAGGATTCAATACTTTTCAGCAAACTTTCCACATTTTTTAAGCAGTTTGCCGATGGAAACAGAATGCAGCTGATTAATCTAAGTGAATGAAAGTGCTTTATACCATCTTCATCTTCCAAACAAAATGTAAACAGTAGATCTTTGGTGATGCCTACAGGTCCCAACTGTACACTTAGTGTTTTTCCAGGTCCATTATTAATAAAAGTTTTGATGCACCCTACTAATGTTGTTCCACAAATGGAGGGACCTACAGATATTTTTTGAGAAATACACTCGGAGGTTTGCCTTTTCCTACCAAGGTGCGAGCGTCATTAGAAACAACTTTATTTTCATTTGGTGATGCACGGATATTCGAACCTACGCACTTCCGAAAGGAAGTAACGCATCAATCTACTCGGCTACCGCTATATTTGACCTTAAATTGGTTCCAGACTAATTTGACACTCTAAGGAATCGCACTTTGCCAATTCATCAGCCATATTGTTGCTCTGAACACCACAGTATTCCGTCACCCACATAAGTTCAATCTCATTTCGCTTTGTAACTAAGTTTATCCCCAACTCACATTCCTGAACAATTTACAAGAAGTGCGAGCGGCTTAGCGACATTACACCAATTATCCAGTGTGCTACTTTAAATATTCCGCTTCTGTATGATTTTCACTATTGGAGCCGTTGGTGTAAAAAGCTCTTACCGAGCTTCCTAAGAGGATGTCAGGATGCTTTCTTGTAGGAAAACTAACAGTTGGGGGTACCAACTCCAATCGGAGGGTGAGACTCTTTCAAAAATTTGGACCTCATTTTATCCTTACTGCCAAGATGTGGGGATTCCAGAGGGTATTATTCTCGTCATTCTCCTACTTCTCGAGATGCACAGCATTCTATGCGGGCTGCAACCTAGATTCACCGTTTAAAAAGAAGCCAAATCTTACTTTCTCAGTTAAACCAACATCCCTGAAAAAGGTCTGATTAGCGATTCGACTAAATCCTCGCATCAATTCAAGTGCCTTCACAAGTATACATACATATATGTTTGTAAGTATACGAGTATATCTATATCGCTTGCTCTATGCTTGCACAATAATTGCATAATTACGTGGTATAGAACAACTGATACGATTGTTTTCTAGTCGAATGACTTCCTTCTTAGCTTAACTTGTTCTTGTTTCGGAAATTGTTTATACTCGCATAGTTTTCTGACCATCGTCTTGCACAACGCGAGTGATTAAATATTTGCTACATACTGTTCGAGAGTGACAGATTCTTATAGAAAAGCTACTTTTGTTTTCTATTGTTGACATTTTTATAGAAAATATACACATATTTGTGAGAATTTAGTTAGAAAGTGCATAGGAAGCAAAAAATTACATAAATTGTAGGCTTATCTCCATGAATAGCTCGTCGACGAAGTGGTTCGGCAGATAAAAAACGAAGGATATATGCAGTTAATAATAAAAATTTGTTAATAATTACTAACATTTTTAATGGGTTTTGAATAGTTGAGTGGGCCGAAACTGGTGAAAGCCCTACACCATTCAAAGCGCCACACATGCACCTAACTTTCAGTCATAATCAGAAAGGGAATCCTTTCGAAATGTATGTATTAACATCTTAAAGGGCTGTTTAAATCATGCTCTACTCATGCTATTCAAGGCAGGCCGACCCATTTCTACGGTTTTAAAGATAGAGAGTAACGTGATCGTTGATATACTTACGTCGCATTTTCTTACATCATCTCCTGCGGATTAGTAATTCATTGAAAACCTCAAGGGGGCTCTAGAGCACACCAGCGAGGCCTTTAGCTCACATAGGTTGTTATTCTCTAGAGCCCCAATTAGCAATTATCGACGCTTATCTAACTTAAACGTGCTCATTTGTATTGTTTTCAATTGGTGGCAAATCTGTCGCTGCATATGTATCCATATCTAGTCTTTTTCTGCATTCATTGCATTCTTGTTAAATACATAAGGGGGCTTCTGCACAGCCTTTATACGGAATTCCACTTCTATAAAAAAAATTTTCTAATATAAAGCCAAAAATAGGCTGGCACAAATCCTCCACTGAACCCGCCCAGAGGGTGCCGGCTGGTAATAGGTACCACAGTAGTCCTGAAATAGGAGGTACCTAGCTAAGCTAATTATACAAAGATTGGTGTTCGCTACTCCTCAATAGTACAACATCATTCGGAGTATCTTTAGCATGGTCGGGGGTAAAGGGCTGGATCAAGGTGTAATGCGACCCGTGCCGAGGATCTGTCAGGCTGGGGGCCCTTTTCAAAAATAACTCAGTCGTAAACGGAGCTTACGGATACCTGGCGCCCTCCGTAATAGCTAGCCTTACCTACGTACCTGGAGCTATGCGTAGGCGGACTTCTCCTTCTCCAACACTCGTGGGTCCAAAATGAATATTGGCAATTTTAAAAATAAAAATCCTATGGAGACCGGTTCCTCCGCTAAAGGACCGGAAGGAGCTTCCAGCTCTGCAAAAAGGGCAGCGTCCATGACGAGCCTCTCTTCAGCCCCAGTTGCGACTGAGGCCAAGCCTAGTCATAACTCGGTGGCTAACAAATCTACGGCTGGTAATTTGGTCCAGCCAAACAAACAACTGTTGCGACAACCGAAAGTTGGTCGTCAAGCTGAGGTGACTGCGACCTCAGTCAGCGCTAAAAGCAGTTCTCAGGTCCAGAAATGGCCTACAATAAAAATTTCCGACCCGTCAAAAGCTGGGTACCAGGAAAGGCGCAATGCGGCCAGGTTACTCACTAGAGTACACTCAACGCCACCAGCTGGGGAAGAACTCACTAAGGAGTTGCAAGAGGCGATCGATTGGGCGAAGGCGGTACTACCCAATTTCCAAATTGAGCGTCCGGTGCATCCGGACATATCTAAGCGTCAGAGGTCAGCCGAGGGGGACAGCTCGCAGGCAAAGAAAATAAGGTTGCACAATGTCACGCCACACAAGTCTTTTGCGGAGGTTGCAAAAAACCGCATCATAATAGGCGTTGTAGACGAAAACGACCCTGAAGGAAAAATCCCCAAGAACCAATGGAAATGGGTGAATGCTGCGCTGACGAAAGTAGCGATGGAGGTTATGACCAGCAACCCTGGGCCTCCTCCTTCCTGTACAGACGCAGGGTGGTATCAGGGTCAAATAAAAATAGTTGCTTGCGACGACGAAAGGTCGGTGCAGCTTTACAAGATTGCCATCTCTAAAGTTGGCGAAGTATATCCCGGTGCCAAGCTGGCGGTGGTCGAGAAGAAGGATATTCCGTCTCGTCCAAGAGCAAGAGTTTGGTTACCAACTACTCCATCAGAGCCTGAGGATATCATGCAGCTGTTAAGAGCATGCAACCCTAATCTTCCAGCTGACAAATGGAAATTTGTCAAGTCCTTTGAGGAGAAGTCAACCACCGAGGTGGAGTCGAAAAGAGCCACTATGCAAGTCATGTTACTGCTGACTGAGGAATCACTAGAGCCATTGGCGAAGAGCGATGGCGAAGTCAATTATGGCTTCTGTAAGATTAAAATCAGGACATACAGAAGCGACACGTTAGGCCAGCTTGCTGATGATGAAGATTCGTCTAGCGAGATGGACGTGCAAGAAAAAGAATCTATAGGCGATGTCGACAGTATTGGACACGCTTCTTCTGGGGCGGATTTGACAGAAGACTTTGCCAACCTATTGTCGGAGAAAGAGCTCCTGGGTGAGGTAGACGCAGATGTTACCAATGAGGCTCCTTCAAATAAATCTGCACCACAGTAAAGCAGCTACAGCAGCCCTTGTAGAACTAATGGCGGCAGAAGAACCTGATATTGTCCTCATTCAGGAGCCATGGGTGAGACAAGGGCGCATATGCGGATTGAGGGCTCCGCACTATAAGCTTTACGCTGCCAGCTGTACAGGTAAATGTAGGACATGCGTACTAGCTAAATCTAAACTTAACGTTTTCCTAATCCCAAAATATAGCAATGAAGACTTCACGACGGTAAGCTGGGAAGCAGGTGACATCGAATTTCGTATGGCATCGATGTACTTGGCCCACGAAGAACCCGTGCCACCACAACTGTTAGTGGACTTGATATCGGACAGCGAAGCCTCCAAAAGCAGATTAATACTGGGTGGTGACGTGAATGCACACCACTCTGTATGGGGAAGCTCGGATATCAACAAACGTGGTGAGTTACTTTTCAATTACATTTTATGTACAAAATTGCTGTTGTGTAATCGTGGGAACGATCCTACTTTTATAATCAGGAATCGTCAGGAAGTTCTTGACATCACCCTAGTCTCAGATTGTTTAATAGAAAAGGTGGTTCAATGGAGAGTATTAGAGAAGCACTCCTTCTCAGACCATCGCTACATTGAACTAATATTAGAAGAAGAAATCCCTCAACCAACTAGTTTTAGGAACTACAGGAGGACCAACTGGCAGCTGTATAATTACGAGTTGGAGAGAAATCTTCCTGAAATTCCCCCTTATTATCCAGAAAACGAGGAAGAATTAGATAAGCTAGTCAATATGTTTACCGGAACATGTTGTAAAGCGCTAAATAAGTCTTGCCCTCTTGTCAGGCACAAGGGGAAGACAAAACCCCCATGGTGGTCCTCAGAACTTAGCCTTCATAAGATTGTATGTAGAACACTATTTAATAGGGCGAAATACTCTAAGTTGGAAGACGATTGGGACTTCTATTATGAGCAACTCAAAGTCTATAAAAAAGAGTTGAGGAAAGCAAAAAGATCTTCATGGAGGTCGTTCTGTGAGGATATAGAAACTACAGCGGAAGCTTCTCGCTTAAGAAAGGTCTTGGCTAGATCAACGACATCTATTGGCTTTTTACAGAAGCCAGACAACGGCTGGACGACTTCTACCAAGGAGTCGCTAAGTTTACTATTAGATACCCACTTTCCGGGGAACTCTGAAGTCTACAACTCGGGTCCTACCCGAACTTGCAACCCCAGAGTATCAGAATTTGAGATCAGCTCGGATATCTCAGACATAATCAATGGAACTAATATTACTTGGGCTATAGAAAATTTTAAGCCGTATAAATCGCCAGGCCCAGATGGGATAATACCGGCACAACTTCAGCAGCCTCTGGCTCATATCACAAGGTGGTTAGTTACCATTTTCAAAAGTACTCTTCAGTTAAATCACATTCCCTTAGCATGGAGGGAGGTTAAGGTCATCTTTATTCCAAAGGCAGGTAGAAGCTCGCATACCAAACCTAAGGACTTCAGACCGATTAGTCTATCATCTTTTCTACTGAAAACATTAGAAAAGCTGATTGACTCGGTTATCAGGAACAGCATACCCCAATCACGTATGTCCCAATCCCAACATGCCTACTGTAAAGGAAAATCTACAGAGACGGCCCTAAACTCACTGGTCACATCAATTGAAAACTCATTTGAAGTTAAAGATTATTCACTGGCAGCCTTTTTAGATATCGAAGGAGCTTTTAACAATATCCTGCCTAAGGTCATAACGAACACGCTGTCAGACCTGCGCATTTCCGGAACCTTTGTGAATTTCATTGAGCAGTTGCTTACGAGCAGGTTCGTGAATTCGACGTTGGGCTCTTCGGTGATACGCAGATCTGTCTGTAGAGGTACTCCTCAAGGCGGGGTACTTTCTCCTCTTCTGTGGAATCTAGCAATGAACAAGTTGTTGTTGGATCTGGAGGAGAGGAGAATTAAGGTTGTGGCCTACGCGGACGATGTTGCTATACTAATAAGGGGGAAGTTTCCAGACACCCTCTGCAGTCTAATGCAAAGAACCTTAAAATATGTGGATACTTGGGCCAAAACATGTGGTTTGAGCCTGAATGCGACCAAAACGGAACTAGTGTTGTTTACAAGGAAATATAAAATTCCCGACTGTCGGCCTCTGACACTCAACGGAACTCTTTTGCTGGTCGGTGAAAAGGCCAGGTACTTAGGTTTAACCCTTGACAGGAAACTTTCATGGAAGCTGAATGTTCAGGAAAGAATAAAGAAGGCTGCTACGGCGCTTTATTCCTGTAAGAGAACTGTAGGCTTAAAATGGGGATTAGCCCCCAAAATAGTTCACTGGCTATATACGGCCATAGTCAGACCAATTATGACCTACGGAGTCCTGGTCTGGTGGCCATCCCTTGATAAGAAATCTTCCATTAAGCAACTAGATAGTATTCAGAGGGCGGCAAGCCTCAGTATTACTGGGGCGCTCAAAACAACGCCAACTTCGGCTCTAAGCGTTATGTTGCATCTACTACCAATTGACCTATATTGTAGACAACTGGCCGCCAAAGCGGCTCTAAGATTGAGGGAATCATCGATGCTCAAGACAAACAATTGGGGACACTCGCGCATACTTGGGATGTTTCCAGGTATTCCTATCACCACCGACTTTTGTGACTCGGTGAATACATACCTAGACAGGCCTTATACAGTCCATTTTCCATCCAGAGAGGACTGGGTGAATGGGTTAACAAACAACGAAAACGGGGTTAGTATATATACGGACGGCTCAAAACTCAATGATCAAGTGGGAGGTGGTGTTTATTCGGAAACTATTTTCGCCAATTTATCCTTTCGCTTGCCTGATCATTGTAGCGTATTCCAGGCCGAAATCATGGCAATCTCAGAAAGCCTTTTAATGCTAAATAAAAGCGTAGTCACTGTTAGAGATATCTTTATTTACTCCGATAGTCAGGCAGCCCTGAAATCGCTTCTATCAAGCAAACACTCGTCTAAGACAGTAAAGGAGTGTTACAAATTATTAACAACACTTACACAGTACTTTTCTATTAATCTACTCTGGGTGCCGGGACACAGTAACATTACAGGTAACTGTAAGGCAGATGAGTTAGCTAGATTAGGCTCCTCGCTCCAAATTAGTCAGGACAGGCTCGACATACCTATGCCCTTGGCAACATGTAAACTTTTGATAGACAGATACACCATCAGTGCTGCTAACTCCAACTGGAGGCAGTTAAACACCTGCGCTATAAGTAGGCTAGCGTGGCCCGAATGGAACATGGGTCGCACTAAGAGTCTACTTAAGTTAGGCAGGAGGGATCTAAGGATTGTAGTAGGTGTCCTATCTGGGCACTGTCTAATAGGAAGACATGCCAGTAGATTAGGGGCACCATCTAATGACTACTGTAGAAGCTGTCAAGATATAGAGGAGGTAGAGACAATCGAACACCTACTATGCGGGTGCATGGCTCTGTGTAGTAGGCGGTGGAGATTGCTCGGTTTCCCTTTTCTGGACAGCATTGCAGAGGTTGCAAATCTCAAACTATCTAGCATAGCTAGCTTTTTAAAGGCCACACAATGGTTTAGAGAGGACCAAGTTGAGTAGGGTAGGACAGTTCCGGTGGTATCACAAGGGGCCTCTAACTGGCCTAGGTGCGTCGTATGACAGCCACTTCACCTAACCTAACCTAACCTAAGCCAAAAATATAACAATATAAATTAGCCAAGTTTTTCTTATAAATATTATTAGATTTTTTTAACAGGAGAAAACATCGTAGATCTTAGATTTTTTATATTTCGGTTTTTGGTTTGTTATTCTCTTAGCAACCATCCCATTTTCCACAGTATATTTCTAAATTTCATTAGAATACACGTGTGACCTCCTTCGTAACTAACAATCATGTGGATTTGATCGCCCACGATTGCTTGATTGGCGCGATAACTGCTTAAGTGATTTTGGCCGAGTTTAACAAAGCGCGCCAGTCGTTTCTTTCTCGTGCTAACCGGCGTCAGTTAAACACACCTAGTGAAGCCAAGACCTTCTGCACCTGATCCTTCCAACGCAGAGAAGGTCTTCCTCTTCCACTGCCACCATCAGCTGCTCATTGAATACTTTCAAAGCCGAAACGTTTGTATTCATTCGGACGACATGACCCAACTAGCGAAGTCGCTGGTTCTTTATTCGCTGCACTAAGCTCATTGCTCCAACGCCTGCGATACTCACCCTTGCTAACGCAGAATCTTTCTCTCAAATACTCCAATGACGCCCATCGGATGTGGTCATCGTCCAAGCTTATGCGGCATAAATGCTTGATGAGAGCCTTTTAAGGTGTTAGTTTTAGGTTAGGCTAAGATATACTTAGGTTCTGAGCCAATTGTGATACGGCAAAGAGCGTCCTGTCCCGATTTCTCCTAAAATAATGTGAGCTGAGCAAAAACTGTAGAAGATTTCTGATTTGAAAGTGCTAAGATGTTCTAACTCATTAAAGAATTATCTATCCGCAACGGTAAGTCTCCCTCTAGATAAAGCAGGAGAGTGGAACAGAAGATGCAAAATCGTCTCTTCATCTAGACAGCTTCCGTAGAAATCATCGGACTGAATGTCTACGTCGTTATAATAGACATACGTTAGTTAAAACTAAGCTTGGATTAATTAATGGCTACACTTAGGCTCCGCAGGTACTCTGTGGGCTTAATATTGACTGTCGGTCTCAATTGCCGAGCTGTTTCGCAGGTAGGCTTGTCATGCTACCTTTCGTTCGCTCTTCTTACGAATTTCTGAGGAATAAGCAGTTTGCATGTTTATACCTATATCTATGGCTATGGGCAGGTATATAAGTTCGGTGCCATGTTTCGCTAGTTTATCGGCCATATAATTCCACTCCCCTCGATATCACAATGGCACGGAACCCCAGTTACATTTAGGTGAAATGATTTAGCTTTTCGTTAAGAGACGGTATGTCATGGCTATCATGGAGGTTTTCGACTGCTTTGGGAAGGATCTTTTAGAGGCCTGGTTGTGTGCCAAAATGTATGTTGATATTATCTCCGAGTATCTCATCACACTGTACTAGTACCATGGTCTTACTAGTGTCATGGTTTTAATAATTCAGCCTAGGAAACACTGCAGTAGTCGGAAATCTGAAAGATAGAGAATATATCCTGATATTCGGAATAGTTTTCTGTGGGCGAATATATGTACATACAAGCAGAGTCCACCAGTCCGGGAAGCTTCGAATTTGGGTCTTACTGTGGATTTCACTAAAAGTTAGAGATATATATTGTATAGTACACTCACGAGTAACCGACACTTTCTTAATCTTGTCAGAATTTCGAATATTACTTTGCAAAGTGTCTCGGTTTAAAATTCTATTAAGTAGTTGATCCTTGTTAAGAAAAACACCAAAGGCTGAATAATTTATTATTTGTATTGGTTTATTTGGCATATCTTTCAGTATATATTTTATATGTATATACACTCGCATATATGTGTGTACTAGTTCCATATAGAAGTTTTAGTTACCTAACTTTAAGGTATACATACATATATTCATATACTTGTATTTATTTATTTACGGTAATACACATCTGCAGCGGTCTATGTGAGAGTGTATTTTTTTTAACTAATTTCAAACTGATTTTTAAGAGTTGCCTACAATCAGTCGTGCTATGCATATGTACGCATGAAGTTATATCTTACGGTAAATAAAATGATATATCATAATGAAATTTTGATTTTAAGAAAATATTAAAACCAAAGTAAAAAAATAATGTGCTGCAAAAATTCGTCATGTACGTTTTTTATTAAAATCAAGTCAACCCATTGAGAGCTCCAGATTTTTACTCGAATGTAGGTATATATTGGGGCTTTAGCTACGGAAGATCAACAGAACAACACAGCAAAACTCTAAAACAAACATACCTTGGAATTCGCCAATACCTACTTGACCTAAACAACACCAAGCCAATAGCAGTTACGACAACGAAACTTTTTCCTTTCCTTTTGTGCCACAAAATGCGTTAAGTTTATTCATGTCTCAGAAGACAGATGGAACAGAAAATATTATCTAAATTCGTGTGGCAATTCGTCGAAGCTGGGCAAAAAAGTTGTATGCGTCGCATTTCGGTAACGGATTTCAATATTCGACAAGATCAGAAGAGGGCGAAGTGGTATAGTTACGCCCTTCCTATGCCTATCGAATTTTTGCATTGCTGGCGTGAGCTTGAGAATACCCATATTTTGGTTGCCGCTTCTACGTAAACAGAGTAAATCCTTTTTGAAGTGAAACTTCTTAGGCGTCGATGGAGGAGCGAGAATGGAGAGTAAAATTTCGAGGTAAAAAATATAACGCCCCTACGGTTTGGGGCGTTTTTTTGTCCCAATTTTTTCCCCGTTTTTTTGGTACCTACTTTTTGGCACTTATTTCCTATAAAGTGCTATCCCACCGGCGTCGGATTTATTGGTATTGCCTCGCGGTAATTTGTGCCGTTGCTGCGGTCCTGGAATAGCTGCGTTTGTGCGGGTGATAAACGTTCGGAGTAGTGCGCGTTGTTGCCACGGTTTGTGTCCGGCGTTTACCTAAGCGGTCGACCCTTCTCCGTTTTTTGTAAATTTTGTCTATTTGTATTCTCTGCAAATGTTGTGAATTTTTTTAGATATATATTCTTTCTCTCTCTCTCTCTCTCTCTCTCTCTCTCTCTCTCTCTCTCATTCTCTCTCGTGTCTCTCCCTCTTTCTTTGTCTGCCTTGAAAGTTTCACTTCTGTTATGTGTACAATGCTACACGCACTTTTTTATTTAAAAAGTGTAGCTTTATTTAAACGAATTTTAATTTTTGTAGATCTTATGTTGATTGTCCTGTGTTTTACTTTGAAAAAAAAAATTGGCCCACCTTGAGAAACGACTTGTGAATGGGATAAATTCAAATTTAACGCCAGCTAAATACTTTCGGAGGGACAGATTAAAAAATTGGAAGATCCACTCAAAACAATTCATTGGACTGGGAACGATATGGCACAGGCAATTTTAAAATTCGTACATATACTTTTATATCAGAAAGTGGCGATGGATAGGTCACATATTGAGAAAATCACCAGATACCATCTCGAGAATGGTAGAGGCCGCGGTCGACCAAAAAACACTTGGAGAAGGTCGATGCTGTCCGAACTAGCAGATGCCGATATCTCACGGGACGGGGCAAAAACAACAGTGCAGAACCGTGTACGATGGAAGAGTCTTGTCGTGGCTCTATGCTCCCGAGAGGAGTGAACAAAGAAAAAAATATATTTACCTATTTTGTTTCTGTATTGCTTTGGTTATCACAATTGTTTGTCAAATAAAAACATTACTAAATTAAAGCTTTACAAAGAAAACTTCAATGAAATATGGTATAGTATGTAAAGAGCTCGGTAATTAGGCCCTTTCACTGATAGCCAGGTGCAATTAAATACCTCACAAAACAGTCGACAACCTCCAAGTGAGCTATTAAATGCCGCATATCTCTAATGAGGTAGCTGAGCCATTTCACCTAATGGGTACCCGGCCATTGTGACATTGAGGGGCATAAGCCGATGAACTAGCGGAACTCGTCACCAAGTTGACCGATGAGTACACAGACAATGATATAGGCCTACCCTTACACACATGTAAGCTACTTATCTTTGAAGAAGTGGTAAAAGCAGCGAATGAATTATGTTGTGATGAAACCACCTGCAGAATCGCCCGGCAATTATGGACGACTCTCAATGCTAAGCGCATAGAATCTCTGACAAAATAAGTTTTAGTACATTGTCTAATAGGCAGAATGGGCGTGCAAACACATGATTTCTGCAGAAGATTTCTATGTAGCTTTCCATTGTCCTGCTCTATTCAGATTTACGATTTTAGGTAGACAATTCTTTAATGAATTGGAAGATATATGTAAATGCCAATCATATGCATTGACAATATGTATGTGACAAATCCATGAAAATGTCAAAAATATAAATAATTAAGTATCATTCATAAAATAACATAAAATTATTATATGGTTTACATCGAAGTTTTTCAATTTTGACTACCTTTTCAGAAAGGGGAGAAACTTATGCCCCTTTTTCCCTTACTTCCAAATTGCATCAATGGGTTATGTAGCATCCGAAATCAGTTTTCAAACTTCACACAACCTTTTATTTTTGAATTATGGCTCAAAAGACTGTTCAAAATTTTAACAACTAAAACAAATTTTTAATTTTATTTGTCGATGTTAGCATTTTGTATAAATAATTTGTACAACTAAAAAAAGAAAAGGTTATTAGAAAAAATTCGAGCTCTTGATCGAAAATTTTGTAGTAATGAGCATCGAGCAGGTCTGCGCGCACACATTGCTGTCCGGGCTGTTCGAAAATGGGCGGTAAAAATCGAAAGCTCAAGTTCAAAACGAAGTAAAAATTTGTTTTTTGTAATTCAATTGAGATTTTGGTGAGCATCAAGGCACCAGAACAGGTAGTAGAAGTAGGCAACTGATTTGATGTTTTCCTATTTATTTTCTCTGTAAATTGTCAAATTTTACTTCAACTACCCTAAAAGGTCTACATTTTTTTGTAGATTTTGGCATTCTAGGGACCAAATGGAAAAACCAAATATATTACTTTTATTATTATTGTTCTACTGCTACTAAGTGTTCAATGTGCCTTGTAGAGTACAATTTCATTTTATACCCGTCTAGGCGAGCTATACTTTTTAAAAACAAATACGTACGAGTTTAATAAGACCACAACGACCGTGCGGGTATAGGTTTTGGGCATCACTGGTATAAAATAAAGATACGTATTTGTTGAAATTTGTTAAAAATTCGGGGAGGACTGCGTGGAACCTTTTATGGTTCCAGTCCAAGTTTGAAGTAGGTAGCACGTTTAGTCTAACTCTTATGCATGTGTTTTGGAGTTATCTTTTTTCGTGACATCGTAGAAATTAGTGAAAACCATGCGAGGATTTGTTGTCCAGCATTCATAGCCATGGCAGAAATTGGACAAGTCAAATACGAGAGGATTTTTCAAGGCTGCGAAATTTTCGCTTCTTGCCTTTGATATTAGGAAAAAACTTGTTGAGGTTTAATGCCCGCAGTGGGGATTTGAGATTATGGCCTCTATGTTATAGAGCCAGAGTTATATGGTTATCCAATACGATTTCAGAAGGTTGTTGTTGTTGTTGTTTCAGAAGGTATTGGGGGATGGTTTGCATCGTAAGTTTCTAAATGTAACCAAATCAAATGGAAATTAAACTGGGAAAGTCCCCTAGAAATAAGTTTGCAATAATTCCCAACATTTTTCAATCGCAAATTGATTCCATTCATTCCGTGGATAATTGATTCTGACACCCTGATAAGACTTCCAGCGAAAAAGAGCTGTCACTGCCAAAATTACATATGTATGATTAAAAACCACTACATGTATTCCCCTGTAGAACGAACTGAAGTAAATTATAAGTTTGCGTGTGCCATATCACACTAAGTCAACAAAAGTCCTTAATGGAAGGGGCAAATCTTAAAAGATTCAAACGACTTATGAACCTCCTTAAGAAGAAATTGAAAATGCTCACAGACTACGCTCTGCTCATCTGCATAGGCTCGGGATACGGTCTGAAGACTCCTGCACATTCTTCGCCTTGCCTCCAGATACGCCATTACACTAGCTTCTCGAGTACGATGTCATATCGCGAAGAAAGGGTAAGAATACCGTACGATTTGAAGAGAGACACAAATTCGGGGGCGCCATTATTGGTAAGACCCTTCCTTCATTTGTGTAAAGAAGTCAATACCTGCTTAAAAAAGTTGAGGAGTATACTCAGCGGAAGCTGGAAAAGGAAAGAAATAGCTACCGACAAGGAAATATTTGGTGTTGGAAGAGTTTGTAAGAAGGTTCAAATTTATTTCAAAGTGAACTGGCAAAAGACGACTTAGGTTCGTTAAACGTTCGATTAAAGAGCGATTAGAATTTATTGCATTAATAATTCTTTTAAGGAAAGGTATTTCAGGAGGAACTATAGAAGCACCTGCAGCGATTTTCTGTTAAACTACTTCATCACAATTCACATAAATAATCTGAATAAGCAGTGTGCCTGTAGCTTTTTTATGTGGCTGCACGGTCTGTTTGAAATATCCAGTGGGGTTAAATTTATTTCATTTTGTCTTTCGTCTCTCCGTGGTCAACACCAGTAGGCACCGTATCAATTACTGTCAGATCTTAAGCGTTCCATTTGCACGAAATGGTCAATTTACTATACTATGTCTTTGTCGTTGTAAAGCCCTTTTATATGTGTATATAATATATAATTGGCTCTTCCAGCCTTTTTGGGTGTTCGGCCGAGTTTCTCATGTTTGTAGCATTCGCCTCGATGTTGTTCTACAAATGGAAGGACCTACAGTTTTATGACGCCTATGAAGCCTATGAAGCCATTAACTGCCATTTTAGCCGTCTTTCAGTATAGCTGTCTTGAGTTAATAACTGCAAGAAAATTCCTCGTCAATTTCTACTGTTTTAAATGTTTTTTACTTGGTATTTTCGATAAATTAATTCCACTTTCCGCCAAAATGTTAAAACTTAAACACCCCGTGAAAAAAATATGCGACCCTCTGGACTAGTAGTGTGGGAAAGTTGGTCTGGCAGATATGCTCTTTCATATAAATCGGTGTTTGATCGTGTTGAGTAACCTTTTTGTAAAATTATTGGACTGTGTTAGTTAATTTAAAAAGAATATTTGGTTTCCTACCGAAGTGAGTTATTTAATTTCACTTCAAAAAGTGGCATAACTAAAAAATAACCAGCCTCTTTTGAGATCCATTTATTATAATACTTCAACTAGAATTTACTGCTTAGTTATACTATAATAAGTAAATTTTGTATGTCTATGTATGAGTACTATCATATAGTAAATTGCTTACATAAATTATTATAATATTGTGGCGTGTTTATCATTTCTTATTAGCGTTTCCTTAAAAATTAAGTTTAACAACATTTAATATAATAAATTATAATCACTACATACTTACATATATAAATCTGTAGAATTTAGAATTTATTAATTTTTTTTTTCAGTGACACAAAAAGTGATAAACATGTGTACAATACTTGAAATGCAGCTCAAGTTAGTTGATTTTTTATTTCTGCATATTTAGGTTAGGGTATTTTTTAATTAAATTCGCTCATTTCGTATGTTTTATGTATATAACTATAATAAGTGGCTCTTAGACCCGTTTTGGGTGTTTGGCGGAGCTCCTCCTCCTATTTGTGGTGTGCGTCTGGAAGGTTTTCCACAAATGGAAGAAACCTATGTTTTATACCGTTTTTAAATAATATTCATGCCACGGTAATTGGTGATTTTATTTACAAATACTTTTAAGAATAAAAATTAAAAACTTATACTAAAAATTAAACCAAATTATCAACTACATTTGCAAACTAAGCTAATTTATGCCGTGATGGACTAAATACTTATATGTACTCGTATGTTTATTGTGTGTTTGCAATTTCAACGATTTTTATGAATTAATTTTTATTGTTGGTTTCATATACCATACATACATATGCATGTACATCGCCAGATTTGCACAAATATGTTTAATTTTGTTCGCAATAATTGCTCTTTTTTATTTATTTACTGATACTCAATGCCCCGTGTAACCAAAAACAAAAACGTTGATCTTTCTGTTCACATATGCGCATTATCTCCATTTCAGAGCTTAGTTCGCTAACTCTAATTAAATAAGGTATTATATATACATGTTTATATATGTATACAAGATGGCGCAGAAGATTTATAATTTTTGCAAATGCCGTACGTGACTCATATTTGACACTTGGGAATTAGACAACTGCGATACACAAACAGTAAGTAATGGAGTACTTAAATGTCAAAATTTTTTTCTAATAAAAATTTTATTTTTCAATTGAATATTTATTTTCATAAACAAATTATTTAAAAACAAAATGACTAATTTTGCGTCACCTTGTATATATTACATGCTTTGTTGGGTGTTTGGCCGCGCTCTTCCTCCTGTGCTGTTTGTGGTGTGTGTCTTGATGTTCTTCCACAAATGGAGCGTCCTACAGTTTTATTCCTCCAAACGGCAGTTGGATTTTTATGAGAAGTTTTAGCCACACAAAATGTATCCCTAAGTAATTCAGGACCGTGCCACAGTTGTGAACTATCTGAGAAAAAGGAAACGATTTTCCATTTCCTGATTCACAGATGAATGCCTTATGGAAGGAAAGAATGGCAACCTTGGGCAAACCACTGTTCGAAGTCGTGAACAACTGTCTAGCTTAGACGTGGACAACCTAATAAGGTTCTTATCTCGCTCGGACTGGATATAGTCATGCTGTAAATAACCGTTAAGCAAGTTGGTAGTGAGGATGGGGCGACTACTGGATGAATCACCTCTTTAGCCAAGCAGCCAATCCAGGATTAAAAATTAATCTTAGATTGCAGCGACAACAATTGATGTGTTGCTCTGTGCCACTGATTTGTTTTGAATTAGTGGAGTAACGTCGAAAGGAAGAAGCAATGTAAATGGAAGTAGTGAAAGTGAACAAAAATGGATGCTGACAAGGAAGGAGAGTACTGACTAGAAAATATATAATATTTTCAATAAAATAATAATAATAATATTAATAATTAACAATAAGAACTTATTAAAACAGTGTAAACATTTGACTTGCAGCAAAGCCCCGCCAAGTTGTGTAAGTGCTTCCCAAAGAATGGGATGTTTGAACAAAACAACTAAGAATAAGTATTTCGGATTTCTGTCAAAGGCTCAATTGTGCGTTGAAATAAATTACTGCCCTTCTTAGTCTTTCTTCCATAATTTGATTGTGTAAACGGGTAAATTTATTTTCGGTTTCTGATAAACTTTATGTGTGAGCACATGATTTATAACAGTAATTATTGTTAGAGCGTACAATTGCTGATGACATTCATATCATCGGCCTTAATAATCGCGCTGCCTTTTCTAAGCTGGAAAAAGAAGCAAAGCGAATGAACGAGTAGAGGACGAAGCACCTCCTGTCATCAAACAAACTGTCGGCCTACTCGCGAATCGGTTGTCAGAAACTTTGTTTATTTATAAGCCAGAATTTACATCGATAATAATGTCAGCCTTGGAACCAGAGAAGAGAGAATCTCTGTTGCCAACAAGTGCTACTTTGGACTAAGTAGGCGTAGGCAATTGAGTTGTAAAGTCCTCTCACAACAAACAAAACTAAGACTATACCTGTAAGTCTCTCATCGTGCCCATAATATCGTATGGCACAGAAGCTTGGGCAATAACAACATCCGATGAGATATCCATTGGAGTGTTTGAGCGTTAGCAAGTGGCGCATATATGAAGCAATTGGTATACATCAAAATATTGTATATTGACAACGCGGGAATAGAGTTGCCTTAAATTACATGTGTTTGTAAGGCAATGAGTTATACCAGTCTAATGAGGTCAACCATGCTCGCTAGTTGCGAATCTTGGTCGATAACATTGTTGTTGCTTTCGCATGCAAATTTTTCGTTAAGTTAATCGAGCATAGAAAAGTGAGCGGGGAAATGGAAATGTAAGACGTCTAAAGTTGAAAGAGGTGCTTCGTTATATTTACTTATATAATTTCGTTATGTCTGTGGAATATTGAAATCTTGATACAACGAAAGATAGAACCTTTTTTGTATTGTTATAAGTATAGTTTTTTTAGTTTTTATTTCCAGATCAATCAATAAAGAAGAGAATACACTATTTTAATTTTACTTTACTGCACACATCCATCGATTTTACCACAGATGTCTGATATATACCCTTAGGTATGTAATGCGGTATACAACACTTCGACTCGAAAAATACTTGGGGCTATGTCGCTTAAGTAAATCGACTGACGTTTCATTGGATAATTCATTTTGGCACCATGCACAATCATTGCATTTTCATTCGTGGATCAAAAATATTTCGAGTTACAAGATATCGACGTCAATATTCTGCTATGGAAGTGAAATTAATGTGAATGGCCGTCTTAGCCGCATGGGTTGGTGCGGGATTACAATCCGGAAGTGCGCAGGTTAGAGACTCTGGATACGAAATACCACTTGATAGAAATAGTTTTTTAGTTTATTTCTGCCATGAAAAAGCTCCTCATAAAAAACCATCTGCCGTTCAGAAAGGACAGAAAACAGTTGGCATCTCCATACGCAAAAAACATCAAGACGCACAACACAAATTAGAGGAGGAGCTCAGCTAAACATCCAAAAAGATGTTAGTGCCAAGTATATATAGTAAAAAAAAATCCATTATTTCACCAATAGTTGGCTTTATTAATCTGTATCTCGCCCCTCGAGATACACTTAGGCTCATAGCCATTTGCGATACCGTCCTGATCTCCCTAAAAATAGGGATGGAATCTTTCAACTCATCAAACAATTGTCTCTCTAAAGTGACACAGAGGGTACGAGATCGTATCTTCCTCTTCTTCGTTTAGACAGCTTCTGAAGAAGTCATATGTCTGCACGCCTAGCCTCTGAACGTGTCTGCCTATAAGACAGTGCTCCGTTTGATAAATGCTATCGGATAAGATTTTGTATTAAACTTCTGAAGCAGTTTTCTGAGTGTTGATTCAGTATTGCTTGAACGCCTTTAAAAGGATTGAATTCGCCAGTTTTGTTTCGCCGTTTCCATAAAAGTAATTTGGATGTTTTAAGATGCTTTGGAAGCTCAATTGCCAAAGATGTCGATAAAATAATTACAATCGTCACGTTCGACCGTCGTATAAGCCCTTTTTCGATTGTTCACAAGCTAAACCTTGCACAAAATCCGTGATCACTTTACAAAACAAAATTTGAAATATGGATCCCACACGAGTTAACGAAAAAAGAAAACAAAAACACACGCAGGGAACATGAACAATCGAAATGAAGTTATAGCTGATAGCTGGCAATATGATTTTTTAATTCTAATAGAAACACACGCCCCTAATGATATTGAACAATGTGAAATCGAACTAAACAACTAGAAACAGCTGAACTGTTTTACAAACTCAGTAAAAACCAATATTATCACGGTTTGGGGAAAAAGGAATCCATCATTTTCTCGGTAGATGACTGTAGTGATCGATGCCTCGTAAAGTATCGATCAAACAGTTTAAAGTTTATGCTCCTTGGCAAGGTGACTTTTGACACTAAAAAATTGTTTTGCTGTTTTTTGTTTGTTTCATTCAGTTGGGAGTTACAGGGTGTTACTAATAGAAGTCAACAAATAGAAAATTCGGTACATTTTACAGTTTTTCTTTGATAAGGCAAAAATGCAAACCAGGCCGCTGAAATTGTGAATAGTGTTTGTGGTGCCGACACTGTAACAGTCGTTCAGGCATTTTCGATGTTAAAGAAAATGCCGATATTTTCACAGAAATAATCGAAGTCGTAGTCGTAGCATCGCCCAGGAGCTAAAGTTCGACCATTAAACAGTTTTAAGCCACTTGCGCAAAGATTTTACGCAAAACTAAGAAAAGAATTTAAATCTATAATATTGTTTGAGAGAATAATTCCACCAAGATCCTTCCACCGGGATTCTTGTGTTCCAGTGTCAGTAACACAGAAGTCAGATTATAATAATCGCAGTTTATAGATAACCGAATAGCGCGGAGAGGGAGATTTGTAATATTTTTCCTGCTTATTTTGCTGTTGGAAAATTCGCCTCCAGAGAAGCTTACGAACATCGATTGCCCCAGTTGTATGCCAACCGGGGTGAGTGTTTTTATGAAAATGGCATATTGGAATTACAGTAAAAATGGCAGCCAGTTGCGAGCAAAACGGTACATATTCAACTTAATTCAGATTATTCAACGACCTTTGTTATATGGTTTTTGCAGGCAGGTGTTAGAGGTGTTCACTTATTTTATACGACTTGAAAATTAAACTATGTGAAGAGCGATTTTCGTAAAATGGATTTTCAAAAGCGATTTTCATGTCACTTGGGATAGTAAGCATTCCTTTAATATTTCATATATTATCATAGGTATGTTTGTGTCTGTGCATGCGCTTATATTCTACATATTTATTGTATATTAGGTAAATACTGTGGGTAGGTTACCGTGTTGCGTTTTGTGTTTGCTATTGTATATTTTATCATTGCTGTAAATATTTTGTATTTTTTAATGAATTTTATTTACTACTTTCGTTTCTGAAAAACAAAAAAAAAGCCGACATACTTTTTTCTTATTTTTTGTTTGTTTTGCTATTCCACGCTGCGGCAAAACTGTGCGTGCACTATGCAACACAAGGAAAAATGTACGCAGTGCAACAGATTTGCGTTAATTATAAGTTATTATTTTGAATTGTTTGCCATGGTTAATTTGCTTTTTATATTATATTTATTTAGTTTACCAATGCAATTTGGAGAACCTTAAATGAATTAAAGTAAGAGACAAAAAATAATTAAATAAATAAAAGCCAAGAGTTTCTTTGTATGAGTAGAATATCATTTTTATTAATAGCAATTTAAATTAATTAAAAACTTAAATATTAAACAAAATAGATCAGCGAAATGTTAAATTAAATTGGTTACGTAAAATAATAAATAAATAAGTGATTTAATATGTTACTTATTATTTTACAGTTGTAGTTATACAGTTTTCGAAATCGGTTCGAGTACAGATTTTCTAATTAATATTTTGTTTCCCCTTTTTTGTTTTCTGTTTTTACAATAATTATTACATATGCACGTATGTATAACTTACACATAAGTAAATATACAAACAACGCTTCACATTTGTAAACATATTTGATTTTGTTAACAATATTTCATAAATCAATTTATAAAATATAAATGTATTTATAAAATACCAACATATTATATATGTATGTATGTATGCATGCATGTTCGGTTTTAAATTCAATCAACTTTAATCAAACACTTTTAATAACAAACCCTAAATCAAAGTTATTACAATTCGCTCTGGCATCGTGCGTGATGTTGTGTTGTTGTTATATTTTAACCTTTACTTCACTTGCTCATACATACTATAGTATATATAATATTTATTGTATGTATGCGTGCATTTATAGCATATATGTAGGTGCACTTATCTATATTCATATATGTATCGTATGTATGTAAATAATATAATTTTTCGTTACACAATTGCTTTTCTGACGTTAACATTAATTGTTTATTGTTTTTTCGCTCATTTTTTTGTTTTTTCGTTGGAAAGGTGAAAGTAAAAGAAGTCAGTTTGAAGGTAGGATACTTGAAAATGGGTTAAATTTACTCTACAGAAGATGCAAAGTGTGCTCGTATATTTATACGCCCATTTTCATATAATCACCATAAAAGGAAACCTACATTTCTTACTATTGTAATATTTATTTTTTTAAAGACTATTACATCAACTGACTATTTACTTGGTAGAAGTATGTCTTCATGTTACATTGCAATGAATAATTTCTTCCTTTATTTTTAAAATTATTAAAAATCACGACCACATAATGGAATAAGTTGGGGTTTAACACCGAAAGTTCTTATACTATTACATAATCTCTTGAACATTGAGAATTTCTGTTTCGCGTGTAGGATAAAAGAATGCAGACGTAATAATATAAAAAAGACATAATCACCTGCATTCGCATTTATAATTGACTCATAGAGAACAAATCACTCAGTCGTTTAAAATTTTTGCTCATATATCTTTTCAGTGTATTTCGTATTCTTTATATGTATGCAAGTATATTCTTCAAGTTAGCCATTGACTTTGAAGGCGTATATGCCCATTTTCGTATAACTGCAAAACAATGTCATATCTTTTGAAGTATTTTTATGGAGATTCATTTTTAAAAGTTTTGTGAAACTCTTAATATTGTTTCGCTTGTATGTGCTAGAGACACATGCCTCAAGTTTTCATAGTCATTGGCCCTCCACCTTACGCCGATGAGCCTGATGAAATATAATTTGCTCCGCCCACATTAATTGATATATTATTCTCACTTCCGCCCACCAGTCCGGCCGATAGCTCGCTGGCCTTATGCGTTGGCGAATGATTTGGTGTTGAGTTACTACTTTTCGGTTTACGGAACCAATTACCAAGACGCCTACGACCTAGCGAACCAGTTTGACACTCAGTCACCGCTCCGCTACTACAGCTGGGATCACGTGTTTGTGATTTCTTCGGCAGCGTATCACAGTATTTGTATTTTACTGGCGACTCGGGCAACGAACTATCCCCACCACTGGTGACCGAATTGACGCCAGCATTTGCAGTGCTAACGTCAGCCATGGACCAGTGACGCGTTGCGCCAACAAAACTAACACCGCCACCACTACTGTTGCTGTTTTCATAATCGGGCAGCTCGTAGTCGGCGTCTGACTGATCGGAGTAGTCGCGCTCATCGTAGGCATACTCGAAACCGGTCATTTCCGAGATGTAAAATGCCTTGCCGCCAAATTGTCGTTCCAGTGCTAGAGTGCTGAGAAAGCGATGCTTGCGATTTGCTGAACGGAAACTAAAGTCGAACCACTTGTCACGCGCTTCACAATAGATGCGCAGTGAATTTCGTATATTGTGTCCAAACATTTTGCCATCGCGCACATTTACCACGCGACAGCGATCGAGAAAGATGCGTCCCTTGTAAATGAAATGGCTGCGTTTAATGATGTCTCGTTTGCAATAGATCAACTGGTTGTCGAATAGAAACAATGTGCAACTACTGTTCCAGAGATTTTGCTTTTGTCGAGTGGCGTCAATTTGCAAGAAGAAGCGTGTGCTATGAAGATGGAGTGGCGGCCCTTTGAAGTTCTGGAAACTCGCTTGATGACGTGCAATTGTCTCACTGTGACGTTTACCTGTGGTTGTATGAAGACAAAAGACGCAATTAAATAATTTTCAAATAGAAATTCAAGATTCTTTTTTTATAATTACCTTCATTTACCGCTTCTGTTATGCTGCGCATTGCCTCTAATGCTAAATCGATTTTTTCGTGGGTATCAGGTATGTCCATTTGGCTTACATCAAGTTGCTCATACTGTGCTAATTCATATTCCGGCGCTTCGCCACATTTGCCAACTCCTTTAAGTATTTCGCTAAGATGCAGTGGATAGCGACAGATGCGTTGCACAGGCGCCAACAGATGTGCCGACAGTGGGAGCTCAGCGAGATTCTCCGATTCGCGGCAACTAAAATATTATGAAAATACATTTAAACTTCTATATAAAATATATTGTATGTATAAAATATGAAAATACTGGGTGTCCCGTCAAGCCGCATAATCGGAAATATGACTGAAAACTTAGAAGTTTTTGAAAAATGCTTATTTTTATTGTTCGTTTATTGTGTATGTTGATTTTATACTTAACATTGCATGGTATACGTCACGCCTACATGCGTATCTTTGAGTTTCATAGCTCTCAATGATTGTCATAAAGCTAATGTGGAGGCAATCAACGGAATAGTGAGGTCTTATTGAGGTGACTTTTTAAGTACATCCCAAGTGATGTAAATGTTTCATAATATTTTTAGAATTTGCTGATGTTAAGTGAATGAAATTGTAAACTTTTAAAAGTGGCAAATTTATTCAGTGTGGCTTCTTGGGATTGTGTTCGCCTTGGTACGTTGAAACCCAAAAACGCTCTCCATTCATTGTATGAATGTACAAAGTTAGAAGTGTGTACATATGTACAGGGTGGGCCATATAGCGTTTGCTTTTTGAACCACCTATTTTTTTGAGACTGGTAACACAAATGACATGTCAAATGTGTTCATAATTTACTTAAAGGTTTGACATTTACGAAATGGGACGCTTAACGCTTGAACAAAATTGGGAAATATTGAAAACCTATTTCCAAAGTGGTGAGTCTTCTTCTTCTTTTCTGATTTTCACATCGGTGGCTACGTCAGAAAAATTGTCGAATTTGTGGCTCAGCAAAATCCACACGTTACTGTAGAGAAGCAAATGCATCCATAGCGAGTCACTGTTTGGTGCGGTTTTTGGTCTGGCGGCATCATCGGGCGATTTTTTTCGAAAATGAGCGAGGAGCCGCGGTTACAGTATATGGCGAGCGTTACCGTGACATGCTCGACGAGTTGTTTCCAAAAATTGAAGAGGATGACATGGACGACATTTGGTTTCAACAGGACGGTGCAACTTGTCACACTGCCAAAGTTACACTCAAACTTTTGGCTACCGTTTTTGAAAACCGAATAATCAGCCGAAATTCCGATATCAATTGGCCGCCTCGGAGCTGTGATTTAAGCCCGTTGGACTATTTTTTGTGGGGAGCCGTTAAGGACAAATGCTATGCGAACCACCCAGAGACGATTGGTGCTTTAAACCACGAAATCCAAGTTGCCATTCATGAAATTGTAGCCCAAACAATCGAAAATGTGCTTAAAAATTGGGTTGATCGAATGGCCTACTGTAAACCCAGTCGTGGCAGTCATTTGAACGATATTATTTTTCATTCATAAATGACAATGTTCAATATTCAAAATAAAAAAAAGGTTGAAAAAATTTTGATTATTTTTTTTATAGCCGATTCAAAAAGCAAATGTTACATGTCCCACCCTATACATGTTAATGAATATATCAAGTGACTCCTTGTAAATCTCCAAGTCAAATATGCCAATTTGCAGCAATAGTATAACGCATTTAAAATTGAGGTTACTACATCCACAAATTTTTTTTCTGATGAGCTGTTATTTTTCGGACAAAATCTATATCGATATCAGATATTAAGGGAACAGATACCTGTAAAATTTGGGAAAAAAGTTTTTTTTCATAAAATGTTAATATAATCCTTTAAGAATATGTAAACAAATTTTTAGAACGTAAATTTGAGTATTTCTTACATTATAGATCGTCAACCGTGTCGACTCTATTCTTTACGTTCGAGCGCTGGAAGAGATATATGTAGTTACGTTGTATTCAAACTTTAGACGCGTTTTTCTCAAAACTATATTTTCCGAATTGACGTACACGATAACTCGAAAAGTTATCCCTGAAATTTTGCATACATCTTTTTTATAATGTTACTTTCTATGTGTTTCAAGTTTTCGAAAATTTTTCGAAGAAATAATTTTTTCGAAGCAAAAATAGTAGAAAATTCGCCCCAAAATTATTTTTTTTTAAGCATTTTATTCCTCGAATTTTGTTTTCCATTTTTGTTTAATTCATATAGAAATTATGACATTAATATACAAACAATTTTTGGTTTTTTGTATTCAGGTCACTGACGCCGATGCTACAATGCCCGCCGATTGAGAAGCCCCGCTGCGACCTTCTGGAAGAATTAAGTGTACATCCGCCATTTTAAATTATTAAAATAAAAAAAAAAATTGTATATTGTTTTAATGTATAAATAAACTGTATGCCAATTTTGAAAAAATATATATTGACTTCTTCATTTTAAATAATTTTATTGAAAATCAGGGAAAATATCATCGTTTATCTGCCCCCTTAATTATCACGAAGACCGGACCAAAAAAGGAAATTCGAAAATTACAATTTGCAACGTTCATATGGTTTAGTAGTGATGTTATCCTTTTTTAAATATCAGATATTTAAAAAATATTACTTCGGGGCACAACACGCCTCCAAACTTTTATTCCGCACATTGTAGTAGTCGAGTGAAATTATGCGTACCTTCCATGAGGTAGTGCCCGGGTTCAAAATCCACAGTGAGCATGAAACACCAAGTGATAGAGGAAGTTTTTTCTAATAGCGGTGCCCTTCGGCAGCTATGGGAAACCACTGAGGGTATTTATACCTTGTAAAAGCTCCTCAGGAAAAACCATCTGCCATACGGAGGGGGCATTAAATGGTAGGTCTCATGATTTATGGAACAACTTCAATACTTAGACCACAAATTGGAGGAGCGGCTCGGCCAAACAACTAGTAAGGAATGTGCGCGTCAGGTATACATATATACATATATATACTTACATATAAAAATATAGTATAGTATAAGTAGTATACTATGTTCAATAGTAGCATCTTGCAAAGTTTTTACTATTTATTTATTTTCTAAGTAATTTTTCTTAAGTATAGTTTATACTACAAAATATAAAAAAAAGGTTTACTCAAGATTTTTGGAAAATTCCAAGCATGCAGTCCCATTGAATTCCGGTATAAAAAAGTGCAAGTTTGAAGTGGCTTGATTTTTTATAGCTGTTTTTGTTGGCAATGTTGTGCATTTCGAATGCTCGAAAACAAGAAAATGCGTACTCGGAATTTTTCTAAATATTCTGCCTAAAAGTTTGAATTTTGCGAAAATTTTTTGACTTTTTTATATTTTAAAAGAAAATTTGTTTATACTTTTTAATTTAAAAAGTTTGAAAGCTAACGATATATTAAAAATTTGTTGTAATATGAATTATATTATTTTCTAATTACAAAAATTAAATAAAAGGTTGTAGCAGCATAAACAATCCCCATACAAATACTGGGAATGCTGCTAAGTGTCAGTCCTTGACCGGATATAAATCCAGGACGTTCCGGTTACGTAGAACCGACTGTCGGGGCAGCGCAGAACTGAACCTTTAGGGAGAGATGTTTTTGTTGTTGTAACATTGTTCATTTAATTTATTTATTTACAGTCTTATAATACCAATAACACAATTTTCGCCGATATGCATGTGTACTCCCATGTTTTCAACAGCACAGAGTCGTATAATTTATGCATGTACAAACATCTATCATAAATCTTAATAATTACATTATAATGTATAATAATGACGAAATGGATATGATCCCGAGCAGCCCAATTACAGTCTGAAAGGGCGAGTTGCAAAGTCGCACTGCTTGGACATATGGAAAGAACTAGGTTTAATCTCGATCCCCGGCAGTGTTCTTTCACTGATCAAACACTATCTATTGAAATAGCAATTTTGCTCCAATTTAGGTTGAAGACTCATATTTTGCAGTGGTGATATAATTTGCTTTTAAATTTTTGTATGCTATTGAAGCTTCTTATACCTGCTGGCAGTTCGCTGTATATATTTATACTTTTATAGCCTTTATACCTTTCGTAGCCGTAGCCGAATGGTTTGGTGCGTGACTACCATTCAGCAGTACGTAGGTTCGTAGGTCCGTGCATGAAAATCAAATAATAGAAACAAGTTTTTCTTATAGCGGTCGCCACTCGGCAGGCAATGGCAAAGCTCTGAGTATATTTCTGCCATAAAAAAGCTCCTCATAGAAACCATTTGCCGTTCGGAGCCGGTTTAAAACTGTAGGACGCTCCATTTGCGGAACAACATCAAGACGCACACCACAATTAGGAGGAGGAGCTCGACCAAACACCTCACAGAAGTGCACGCGCCAATTATTTATTTATTTATAGTACAAATCTTGCTTTAGATTTTCTGTTTGGCAAAATGGAAGTCTAAATTATCGCTAACTCTTGTTTTGTAAGTGTGAGTGTCACTAGTATATAGTGCCTAACCCCATTCTTAATGTTGTAAATAAATTTCATAGTATGCAAAAATTAATTGTTTACACTTAACGATTTTAAATTATTCAACAGCAGAAACATTCCCCATAAATGAATGTTTGTGTGACAGTTCTTGGCTGGATATAAAAACGCTTGTTCCGGTAACGAAAAACCGAATCTCGAGGAAGTGAAAAAACTAAACAGTGGCAGATATTGATATTTTTTCTACTTACTTGTCTAAAATAATTCTGGCATCTTTGATACGATCATATGTCTCCAATTCGATTAGTGCGCGTGGATATGCATTGCAATAGGTTGAGTAGCAGAGGAATCCCTTATGCTGGAAAGCGCGTAAAATCCACAGTTAATATGTTAATTGGTACAACTAAGTTTATCTAGCTCACCATTTTCAAAAAAACTTTGGCAACTTGATTCTGCTCGATGCCCTTGCGTAAGGCCTCCAAAAATTTGCGTTGAAATTTATAAATCGCAGTTATATTTGAGAAAATCAAACGAATACTATTCGGCGAGAAGATGTCAATACGCTTACTCATTGCCGGCAAATAGCTGTTAATGGAAAGATTACATGCAAACAAGGTTAGCAAAAAAACTATTAAAAATAAATCTTCGCATTTCTTACCCCTCACATATGGCGGCCAAAAGTTTCACATAGTTAACCTCAGTGTCAAGCAACTCTTTGACCGCACTGCGTCGCAACATATCCGCACTATCGAGTATCACATTAATGCTGCGTGATGGTGTCAAAGCGTTTGACGAATCCCCACACACGCCACCACCACCACCACCACCGGAATTCGAAGACGCATTCGGGAGACTGGCATACGAGGGCGATTCAATTACAATTGTTGTCACATTATTCTCATCAACTATGGTGGCATCCAAGTCACAAGCAACCGTTGATTCTGCTTCGGAGGCAGTCATTGCTGTCATCAATGACGGCATTGTGGTTGTACTAGAGTGTATCGCAGTTTTCGATGTAGCAGCATCTCTTTTGAAGCTGCTACGTTTTGCTGTTGGCGTTAATGCTTCAGACGTCGCGATATTTGCCATTCGAGAAAGGAAAAACACATCAGTCTTTGGGTTATGTATGACGCGCACGAACTCCTTGGGGAACCAACCGAGCTCAGGGTCAAGTATTTCTTCGACTAGTGTATTATTCTCTTCTTTGCGAATGCGTCCAAACCACCATGGACCGACTTCTTTGCGTAGAATTTCGATTAGTGTGCCACGCTCGAGGCCGAGCTCTTGCTGACCAGCGGCGGTGAAGCTATACAACACTTCAGCGTAAATGGGGTAGTAGTTTGGCGCTGCAAGAGAAGTAAGAAATTGTTAAACATACCATGTGATACATACTCGCATGCATATATTTATATATACGCGAGTAGATTGAGTAGGACAAACGGCAATTAAACTGCAGACATTCGAAAAGCTACTATGGGTTAGTTAAATTTAATTACGCCGCGTTAAGTCACCATCAATTTCCATCGAACAAGCCGTACACGGCAACTTACCTTCCTCATGTGAATTTACACTATCACTGTCACTGTCGTCCAAATCTGGAAGATAGAAATAAAACCGAAAGCGTTACCATAAATTTCACGTCAAGAGTTGCTCGATGAGGTTGCCTTTAGGGACTTACCACCAGTTCGACCGATGCCGCACATATCTAAGCCATTGGGTTGGCTTAATGAACGCGCGGGTAGTGATTCGGGTGCTTCGCGTTCCATGCTGCCACCATGAATATCCATGCGTTTGAGTATCTTTGCTTTGGCACTAAGTGTCGCCATGGTTGACTTATCTGTGATGCTTGTGGCTTTAGCCGAGTTGGCGCGACGCACTGAATGCATTTTTAATGGGACCTTGAAAGAAAAACCCAGTTAATTAAATACTAATTAAAGTGACATGCAAAAAAATGAGTTCACCAGTGGCTGTTGGTTGCAGAGAAATCACAAGGGAACAAAAAGGCTTGAACAATTTCATGCGTAAGTTGGTATAAATGTGTGTATGAGAAGGTTGGTCCATTGGCTTGTGTTTTATACCCACCAGTCTACTATGTAACTAATACAGGGTAGTCCATACAGTGGATACTTTGTAATAAAAAAACTGACAAAAATCATAGCTTTGAACTATGAGTTTCTGGTTATATCTTGAGTTTCTGGTTACGATCTTTGTAACAAACTGAGTGATTTGGCAGAGCTCAAGTGGATTTTTGGTGGGTTTGGTTGTCACAGAAGCAGCCTCCTCAACTTAGCTTAACCTAAATCTAAAATCGGAAAGAGTCCAACTTTCGCTAAGTTGTAGCCTCTTTTAGACAAAATTATCAGCCACTGCGGAGGCTGTAAAGCCTCCTAGGTATACAGGGAACCGTTCTAATTTTTGATGGTAACCAATTCACAATACACGTAAGAGAACTACTCTCCCTTACAATAATATCACCGTTCGAAACTTACCTTCTCATTAGCATGGCGTTGCCTTGCTGCCGCTGCACTCGTACTTGGTGGCATACTGTTGTCGCCACCATTTGCTGTGACTAAAATACGCGAGAATTGCTCGTCATTATCTAACTCAATTTGTATGCCTGAATCACCACTATTGCACTTGTCACGCCGATTGTACTTTGTCTTGCGGCGTTCCTTTGACGAACGCCAAATAAGTGGACCGAAACGGTATTTACCCGTAGCACCGTCGAGCACAAGATTTGATGTGGATTCTGAATGATTTTCAGTTGCCATGGAGTTGTTGCTACCAGCGCTAGCACCAACACCGGTTGCGATTGTTGTGGATGATGCGGATGCTGCATTGCTCAATACAAGCGTTTGTGTGCTGCTACTGTTTGCAATATGTGGTGGTAGTTGTTGTTGTGATGGCTTATTAAAATTGGTTAGCGTGCGTTTGAACTTCTGCAATACACCTACACTCTGGCTATTTGGTAGTCCCATTGGCTTGCCACTCACATTGCTATTCTTCGTTGTCACAGTGACCATCGTCGGCGTAGATTCGCTGGATGCATAAGACGAAGTTGAAATCTGACTGAAACACTTTAATGTAGTTGGAGCAGCGGTGGTGGTAGAAGCCTCGTTTTCTTCCTCTTGTAAGGCGTCTGTGAGCGAGGGACTCGACACTGCGCGCACTTGATGCGTCTGCAAAGATGAAGTGGTGATGCAAATAAGTGGTGAGACATACACAAAATTGTATTAAATAAATTAGTTGTACTGTGGGTGGATGTAAGGGAAGGGATGAAGATGTCCAGAGGCACACCATATTTCGCGAAAAAAACAAAGCACCTCAACATTTTGACGTTTTCAATATTTATTCAATTATTTTTTTTTTCTAAATTATTATTATTTTGAAATATAGAAATTTTCTAATAAATACCATATTAGTCAAAACGTTTTGGGCTTTTTACAAAGCCTTAAAAAATTCGGCAAAATTTCAACATTTTTAATGAGAATTTAAAAAAGCAACTATGTACCCAAATTTTATAGACCATTAAATTTTAGTATAATAAAGCGACAGTTCGAAGCTGTTTAAAATTCTCGTTTTCCTAGATACATTTTTTCCTGTTGCGTGCTTTCTCCATATAAAAAAAAAATGGGGGTTGTTTGTATGGAAAAATGCGCAACACGGTCAAGGAAAAAACTTATAAAAAATAAACGGAATTTTCTGGCTGATTTAAACTTGCACTTCATTATACTAAAATTTATTAGGCTATAAAACTGCGCATCTATTTTTTTCTAATTCGAAAATTTTAAATTTTCATGAAAATTTGTCCGATTTTTCTAATTTTCGTTAGACACTGAACTACAGTTTTATAAAAACAAAATGATGAGGTGCTCTATATTTTCACGGGATGTGTGCATCATAAAATACATATTTGTATGTATGTATACTCGTAAATTGGTATATACACAGAGAGTGGTTTGCATTTACAGAAAAGAAATTTCGCCGAAGCAAACAATTTGTCATTCCTACTGGGTAGTGTTTGTGAAGCAATATGTTGACCTATCAGCTGTGAGGTATGTAATAAATACCAACAAAATTAAGCCAAAAGTTCTCATCGGTGTGCCCATAAGAACGAATAAACAAATGCATGAATTTTTGTGCCATTCTGTTAAAATATATTCGCATTTAAAGCAGATGAATGCTGATAAAATTGATTAAATCCTAACGTATGCAAGTAAGCATATTTTTGTTAATAGATAACAGATATATGTATGACCGTATGTGTGCTTTATTTTTGTGCATCCCGCCAGCAAAAGAACACCCGGAAAGCGCTTATATTCGACTTAAAGTTGCCCTATTTTGTTTCCTTTTATTTGTATATTGCGCAGTTTTATGTTTAGCCAGAGTTTCCCCAAGTACCCATTCACAAAAGTATCTAAAGTATCTATTTTTTATTTTATGTATTCATGCACATGATTGGCGCTTATATCCTTTGTTGATTGTTTGGCGTTTGGTGTGTCTCTTGATGTTTTCTTCCACAAACAGAGGGTCCTAAAATTTAACTCCGCCTCCGAACGCCACATGGTTTTTTAAGCTTTTTCATGGCTTCATGTACTTTCAACTCGAACCGGTTATATCCACTCAAGTAGGGCATATTTTTTTTTGTTGCGCTCAACGTAATTCGTTAATATTCCTAGTGCTTCTTTGGAGGTCAGATGGCCACTGTACTAATAAAAAATATCGAATATTAGGTTGTAAAAAGCTTAGAAAACTTCACGGTTCTAGGCAGAGGGGTGCAGCTGAATCGACTCAGATCGTCGTCATGATCAGTTTGGTAAAATTTGTACGCCCTTCTCCTTCTTCATTAAAGGTAATAAAAGGATAATTTTTCTTAGCTTGGGATCCGCTGTACTCTATGAAAATTCAATTCATATTAAAAAAATAAACAAAAACTATGTTGCATACTCTATCCCATGATGTGTCGGGAACATTTTTATTTTGATATAATAATTTTCAAAAAATTCTACTTCTTATTGCTTCAAACAAAATTAAAAATCACTGGGACTCCAAAAATATGTATAAAAAATATTCGTAACTAGATTGAAAAGAAGACATATTTTCACCAACCTCCAAAAATTGATAGTTTAGGGCTATAGAGCGAAAATTAGCTGGGTCGTTTTCGAACCATTTTTTGATCTTTTAAATTATTTAAACTGACTTTTTTTCGACTAGAGCGAATCATGTCAAACGTAATCTATTCGAAAATGGGCGGAGAGCAAAGCAAAAAAAAAAAACAAAAAATACATTTGCACGTCACATGCATTTCATGGGCGCTCTAATGTACAAAAATACATACAGCTATGGACAGTGAAATAGCGAACTTATAGTGTCCTCTATACGAATCGTATAAGGGTTACCATGCGCTAGGGCAGCCCTATAGCAACTAATTATTATTATTATTTATGCGAATTATTATCTCTTAGAAGATTTAGTGATATTCGTACATATTTTTATTCCAATGTTATGCTGTGAGTCGGTTCTTTCTAATATCGGAAAATAAGTCTCATTAACTTGTTTTTTGTTTCATTTTCCCATGTTTTATTCGAAATGCAAATTATTGCGTTGGACAAAGAAATAGCGCGGCTATGTTTCAATTATTATATTTTTATACATATATATATACTAGCGGACCCTCACCCGCTTCGCTGGGTGAAAGAAAAATATAAATGAAAAGTGTTCTTTGTTTTTTTCTTGTTTCATCATTTAATTCATGCTCGGCCATTATTTTGTGACTTATTCTAATAATAATGTTTTATTTATTTTAGTGACTTACTCTAATGATTGTAAACTAACAACTTATTCTAAAGCCTTCTGATACACAAAATTTTTGGTTTTATTTTCATGCGGTGTATAAAGTAATGATGGTTTCCCTACTCGAGAATATCCTACATACAGTTGCCCATGTCCAAAGCATGGATAAGTTAGGTCAATTCGACATAATTGAAGTGTTTGACCTTGAGACTTATTGATTGTAATAGCAAAAGCAAGGCGAATGGGAAAGTGAAGTCGCTTAAAATCCAAAGAAAAAATTACAGTTCTGGGTTGGCCAGAACACAGCACACAACACCGAGCACAAAGCACATTGAAAATCAGTGGAATGTCGAAAAAATTTAAAAATGCCAATGAACTATGGCAAGGAGAACAGGAAGCGTGGAATACTATTCCTTTGGAGAGATCGCCAAAGTTAATAGAAAGTTTACTTCGCAAGTGCGATGCGGTTTTAAAAAATAAATTTATTTAAAATGTATACTCAACAAAATACTAATCAAGCAAGTAATTAATAAGCAAATTTAATTCATTTGACATAACCAATTTCTTTTTTTCTTGCAGATCGATAAAAGTTCACTTCTTCAGTGTCTAGTACAAAATGTGATAAATTCCGATTTTTCAAACTCTTTATAATTGTAGATATTGAAATGTTATTTATTTCGCGTTTTTTTTTTAATTTTTTGATAATAAAAGTATAGAGTTGTGCAATAATAACTATTTTACTAGCTAATCCAGTAAAAATCAACATCATTTTATAAAATATTACTGGGGGGAAGTGCGCTATTTCTTTGTCCATAGCTGTATACGAGTATATGAATTTGATGAATGTGAATTCGATTACACGCTCTGAATATTCGATTCAGTTTTGTACATACGTACGCCAAAATTGTTCGTATATCTTCTGCATATGTCTTACATTAAAGAATGATTGATAGCCCTTTATTTGGAAGAGCTCAACATGTGGCAAGGAGCACACGGAAAGGTATGTAAAAAACTATTCAAACGTTTTCACTTGTATTTCTTTATGCAAAAATAAGTATCCAAGTGCCTCTACATATATATGTACAGATGTATGCTCAAGAGATCGCTATTTTCTCTATTAAAACTTAAATGGCTAAGAGTCACAAAGTTGCTACTTGATGCGTTACTCATTTTTCCGCTTAAAACTCTTCACATTTTAATTGTAATCTTAAAGTAAATAAATGCAATGAATTATGAAAGTTTGCGAGTATCAAAAATATGCGCTAAATTAAATACGTGAAGCTATGGATTATATTCGTATATAGTAATGCTGCATACTCAGTTTTTCATATTCTCATGAATTAAATTTTTTACAGGATTCTAAAGTTTCAATGAAGCAAACTTTCGAAAAATAGTTTTAAATATTGCGTCGGGGAATAAGTTCATAGCGTTTTTATATCCTCTTTTATTTTACAACGATTTGCTTGCTGTTCGGCATTCGATAGAACTCTCTATGCTCGACAAAACCATGTTAATTGGGTTTTTGAGTTATCTAAATGGAATATCCAGGAGGCAAAAATCAATATTTTCGACACCTGCTCTTCTTTGCTTTTCATCGAGGTCAAGAAGCTACCGAAGCAGCCTGGGACGTTTGGGACGTATATGGAGAAGCTCTCATAGGCGAGTCTACAGCGCGGAAATGGTTTGCAAAATTCAAAAATGATGACTTTGATGTCAATGACACGTCCCACAACGAAAGGCCTTCTGAAATCGATGAAGAACGTCTCCAATCACTTTTGAAGGAGAACGGTCTCCAAACCAGTCGTGAATGAAACTCCGATCATAAAACGATTCTCAGCCACCTTCATTCAATAGGATTTACCGAAAAATTGGGAGAATGGGTGCCTAACGAGCTCAATGAAAAAAACATAGAAAGTCGCCTTCAAATTGCTTCTCAGCATCTCGCCCGTCATCGAGCAATACGCAATCATAAGCAGCGCTTTTTGTACCGAATCGTCACGGGAGATGATAAATGGTGCCTATACATTATACGAAAGGAGTGGGTGGCTGCAGGAGATACGCCGAGAGTCAAGCCAGATCTTCATCCAAAGAAGGGCAAAGAAAAAAATGCCACGGTCAACAAGGAGATCTACGTTGTCTAGCTACACCGCGTGTATAAGGCTATTCGACTGGTCAAACCATACTTCTTCACGACAACGCCATGTTGCACAAGTCGTCAAAGGCGCACTCCAAGAGGTCGAATGGGAGGTCCTTCAGCATCCGCCGTATTCTCCGGCCTTGCACCTACCGATTACCATCCTTTCCGCTCACTGTCAAACCCTATGAAGGGCGTTACCTTCGATAACAAAGAGGTTCTTAAAAACTGGCTCAACAACTTCTTTGGCAAAAGACCGGGCGATTTTTGGCGGAACCGCGAGTATATTTATATCTGATTATTGTTTTTTTTATATAATTATTGTTTTTTGTTTAAATAAAAAGTAAAAATAAAAACGCTACGAACTTCTTCCCCAACCTAATAGATATGCAGTAATATGTATGTGCATACCTCACCCACGTTTTTCTCGCTGTTTTATAAAAAGAAAAAAAAAAGCATTTAATTTTGCTCAAGTAGACACAATGAATATCTTTATGTTTTTTTCGTTTAAAATTTGAAACTTTAACTTCAAAAACGGAATTCTGAAAAGTTGCAATTCATTGCCTCTCCGTGTACATACATACATACGTACACGGATATGTAACAATGTATTTGTGAAGACAAATTGAATTGCCATTGTTGATTGCTAATTGGCGCCCATTGTTTGACTTAATTTTACAGTTAACACTTTTTATGCTCCATAAATACATATATGTATGTATGTTTACTGCATTTCTCTCACTGCTACTGCTGCCAATGATTAAATTTACATATGAAAAAAAAAAAAAAATATTATTGCTTTTGTAATTAAGAAACTAAAAAAAAGTAGTTTCAATTTAAAATATCGTCCACTACTCCACCTTTTCCCTCCTCATAAACTTCCGACCATGCCGCCTACTACAATTGGCTTCATGCCCATGCTTGAGTTGTTGATCTCCACCAGGTGGCCCAGTATCAAAATCCCAAAACTTAATCAATCCATACGTATCAATCAATGTTGGTATGATGAGACGTTTCATTGTATGTAGCTTCTCAGCTCCCAATTATATGCATAACATTGATAAGGGCGGATGTGAGATAATATTTTCGAATGATATGTTCATTTCAATTTTCTTATCGCAATAAATATTAAGACCCTAGAATTGCCCGATCCACTTCTACTCCACTTCACTTTCACATTTTATAGCCAATTAACGTTAGCAGTCGTTAGATTTGCCGACAATGTCAACACCGTCGCGCTGATAAACCTCAACTAATTCTAAGCACACCTGTGGCATAACAATTTTAATACAGGTGATTTGCTGATTTGTGAAACAAGCTCACACCAATAATAAAATGCTGAAGAACTCTCTCTCTGTGAAGGTGTATAACAAATTCCTGGTGCTATCAATAAGAGCAAATATTGATTAGAAAAATATTATCAGCAATGAACCACACAACCAAGGGTGCTAACAGCTGATAACCTGTGTATGGCACAAGAATATTTTGTTTTACAGAGAGCTAAATTAGGTTGATGTTTCTGCATTCGCACTAGCAACATGTTGCTGGTCATTTACTTTAGCCACATGTTGGCAGTTGACAAGTGGTTGAGTCCAAACAAAATGTACGGTAATTTCTTTATCTGCCAGCAACACACAGTGATTTGCACAAACTGGCTATTGCTAACATCGTTGCCTAGTTGCAGGGGCGCAATGATGTCTGTGTACTAGGCATGCCAGATCCAATCCCATTCCCGGGATACCGAAAAATTTTATTAGCCGAATTGAAAATATAGTGTAAATTTATGTGAATTGCTTTCTTTGTAACATGCTCTGGTCAAGATTAGAGTTTTCTTTAAATGCTTTTCTGTTCTTACATACACTTTGCAATGACAACAATAATTATTAATCTTATCTTTTTATATTTGACTTTAATTATATACGATTGTTTGTGTTTGTTTTATGGAGTGGATATATAACTATAATCAGAGGTTTTATTTTTGTATATTAAAGGGTCTTTCAAAAGTGACACCTAGATGTCAATTGTGAATAATTCTTAGACGGTGCCTTTTTTATGACATCTTCAACATTTGTCAAGGAAACAGATCTTTAAGAGCAACATATCGCAGAACTTCCGATTTTTGGGTGCAAATAATCGCCCGACCGAGTTGAAAATCCAAAGGTTGGTGAAACAATTTCAAGAAACTGGTTCTGTCGAGTATAGAAAAAAATCAACTCTAATCTACTAAAATGTAATGTTTGGTGTAGTTTTTGGGCTGGTGGAATAATTGGCCCATTTTTCTTTGAAGATGAAAATGAAAGAGCTGTTACTGTCGATGGACATTGCTATGGATAACTGATTCAAGACTTTTTGTGGCCTGAGCTTGAAGGAATAGGTAAGGCCAATATCTCTTTTCAATAGGATGGAGCCACAAGTCACACAATATGGGAAAGAAATGCATTATTGCGATCTAAATTTCCCTGTTGATTAATTTTAATTCTAGTATGACAGCCTGTAGACGTTCTCCTGATGAAAATTTAAATTATGTAATTTTTCACAATATAATTTTATTTTGAAACAACAATTAAAAATCACCCTCAGGTTTGATGTTTCATCAACCAGCTCGCAAAAAAGGTAGGATTTTGTTTCTACTAATCCTAGTTTCTTCAAATAATAACGAATACTATAATGTCTCGCATATTGTTCAGTGAAAATTCGTCAATCCTCTATATCTAGGCTTAGGAGCCTACTTGATGCTCTGCTAGAAGTAAGAATAAATTATTTTGGCCGCCTCTGTCAAATTCCTTGCCTTCCTGGCAATCCACCTTTTCCTTTTCGTCATGCCCATCGTTTTCTTATATCCATCGTAGCAAGACGTTGTTCCTTACTTGCAGTGTATTGCATCTAAAACTATTTATAGCTCTCTAAATAGGATCCTGCCGAAATAATTCTTAATGATTGGGTTATTGGATTATTGTACATTATTCAAACTCTTTTTACGTAATCATCTGCAGTTCTCACCATGTTTTATCTTTTCTCTTCTATCGATTGAAAAGGTGTACCTAAATGTGATAATTTGAATTTTCGAAATAGAAAAATTTCCACCGGTCCCATAACAGGTGAACTTGATGGTTGTGAGGTTTGTCGAGTTATTGGCGAGAAATTGGCGAGAAATTCATTCCTAACGATAGTTTTGTGAGCTCCAGAGTTTTTTCCATAAATATGGCCATTATCGACGAATATGGACTGACACAAAACGGCGTTTAATTCTTAAATTTTGCTATTGTGTTTTTATAAACTTGCAATGAGTTGCAGTTTAGGTGAATATTTATTAAGGTCAGTTCGGTAAATATTGATTGAAATTTTAATTCATTACATGTAAATTATATGTGAATTGGCGCTTACATCCTTTATTGGGTGTTTGGCTGAGCTGCTCCTACTCCATTTTGTGGTGTTCCCTTGATTTGATGTTGCTCCACACATGGACGGCGCTATGAGCAACGAGACCATTTATCTTATACGGGAAAAGTTTCCGGACCGTGTTATCTTTCGAAGAGGTGATCACAATTGGCCACCGAGATCTTGTGATTTAACACCTTGTGACTTTTTTCTTTGGGACCACGTGAAAGAGAAGGTCTACGCGAACAGCCCAGGGTCGATTCAAGACCTCAAAGATGGAATTCGTGAGGCTATGGAGTACACAGGCCAGCCACTTTGCAATTCGGTTATGGAAAATTTCATGAAAAGGATATTGGCCTGTAAGCGTTGTTATGGTGTGCATTTCCCTGATGTTATTTTCCACTATTAACGACAGCCTTCCTCTTTATAATAAAATAAACATTCGATCATTTATATTAAAAAATAGCATTTTTCTTTGAATACCAAAATAACACCTCTTATTGGAAACCCCTTTATACATCCATAAATGTTCAATCAAATGTAAAAGGTGAAATAATTCTTTTCACTGAGCACTCAAGCTATAGAAGTTCAACAGAATCCATAAATATCTTTTATAAATCACTATACGTTTTTTATAAACTGACGTCCCACAATGACTCTGACAGTTTCAATGCCATTAACTTAACTTTTATACATAAAACATCTATAACAACAATCATTTGTACAGACAAATGTATGTATGCATGTATGTTCTTACAAGCAATTTACTGTTTTATATTAAGTATATTTATGGGATATGATCATTTCAAGTAGATGTCAATTGGCGGTATTTAACCCATTGTATCTAACATTGTTCGCGCATAAGGACGAGTGCAGATATGTATCTATGATAGATAAAATGTGCTCTCTTGTACAGATTTTCTATTGACCATTGTAATATTGATATTGATAGTCTTGCATTATTGCGTTTCATACAATATTTTTAGGAACTGCAATGTTCGTTATACATATTTCATTTACAGTTGCAATTGTATATATTGTAAGTTAATATACAGCACACATTTCGAACTCGGTGGCCACTTTGGCGCCCTCCCTGGGGTTTTGAGAAATGTGATTTGAATTAGACTGGGAGTACGTAGCCAACTTACTACACGAGAATGCCTCATGATGTCATAATTAAACGTGCTGTGCGACCTTAGCTCAATGTTGTATTTGGGAGGTACGAAAGAATCGGAGCAAAAATGAAGCCCACTTTAGGAAGTAGGTAGTTATAACCTTCATAACTTCGTAACCTTATGGAAGGTATACTACAGTAGAAAATGAAAATTTTTATGCTATGCATTGAATAACATAATCTTTTGCCATTCGACTGACTCCATTTCTTCATGTGCTATTTCGAAAACCCTTTGGCCCTAGTACAATGTACGAAGGACTCAGAAAGTCCTTTGGACTCCTTGCCATTCCATTTCCAAACTCGTAGCTTTGCTTACCTGTCACTGGTCGATCGACACACACGCGAAAAAGATAGGTTTTCCATTTAACCCCCATTGTAGAAGTTGTGGGGACCTTTCAGAGAAGGAGACTGTTGAGTACTTTCTTTGTAAATGCCCGGGTTTGGCAGCAAGACAATTAAGATAACTGGATGCTCCTTCCTCCGACAGCCTGGGAGAGTGCGCCAACCCAAACTCCATCAATCTTCTTCATTATATCAACAGTTCTGGCTGGCTGTAGATATCTGCCTGTTGGAGGTCTCATAATGGTATCAAAACGGCTCTTTGGTGCTACTTGAGGAGTGCCAGACTGGCGCTTCAACCATTTCACTTACCTACCCGATTAAAGTAATGTTTTAACGACTTATTAGGTGACTTCATATGTAAATGCATCCGGCTTTGTTTTTTTACGTCACTGCTCAGATTATTTGTTTAATTACTTTTAACAAATTTGCACGAAGCTCATACTCATTTTAGCAACGTCCCACTAATCGAATGCAAAAACTTGTTCAAACTCCTTAATTTTGTTTAGAAAATCTCTCGAGGGCTTTAGAAACGTAAGCCCAAATGTACACCAAAAACGACATAACACAAATTTCACATATTTTACAAAATGTTTCAAAATTTCATCAAAACGTTCATTTTTTTAACCAGAATTTTTAGAATTGCAGCCCATTGAACTTTAGTATAACAAAGTGCAAGTATTGAATGAAGGCAGAGTACTGTTTTGGACAATTTTTTTTACTGAGAAGTCACGCCTTCCCATGCAAAATACATACTTAAATTTCTCATATAGAGGGAAAAGCCAAACATCGTCAAAGCGGCAGAAGAAGTTTTTTCTAAAAGTGGTCGCTCTTCGGCAGCCAATTGCAAACCTCAGGTTGTATTTCTGCCATAAAAAAGGATCTCATAAAATCCTTTGCCATTTGGAGGCGACTGTAGGTCACACTCCACAGACAGGTGAAGGAGTAAGTAATTGCTATAGCTCCTAACACAATTAGCTTCTAAGCTTGTAAGCCAACTTTGATAAACGAAAAATTAATAAATGCCGATACTCTATCAATTTTCTTTTCACTACTTACATTACCGCGAATGTTTACAAAAAGTTTGTGTCCGCGAAAATGCTAAGGGTTTGATCATCTATATATATGTATGGGATATGGGATAAGTTCCACTGATTCTTGTCGTTTCTGTGACTAATCGTAAGAGACTCCAATGCACTTTCTTCTTGAATATAGCGCTATAGCGCGGAGAAGGTTGAGACATCTCGGCTAAGTGCAGTCAGAAGAAACGCACAGACGCTCAATCCAGCCCAGCTCTATCTTGAGCTTAATAAGGAAGCTGAGTCTGGGTGAGGTACCTTGATGAGCAGAAGACACAAACGATCAGGAGGTAGAAGTGCAAACCTCGAATTAATCTTTTTATCTATATATGCATTTCTGCTATGAAAAAGCTTCTTATAAAACTCAACTACCATTGGGGGTGGTATAAAACTTCAGCTTTCTCCATTTTCATTTCATTTCATTTCATTTATTGCCCAAAATCATTTTAACATAGGAGTTTACAAAGTTATGATAAAATTAGATTATTTAGCATTATCCTAACATACATTTGTATTTATCTAGGAGTTTAAAACTTATTTTTGTCCATTTGTAGGACAACGCCTGGATATAAGCCATGAATTTTTGAAGAAATTTTATCAAAACCCCTTTCTACAAAATATTTTAAAATGCTTATATTCAGCCTGATAGCCTTTATTTTTTAATTATACCAGGTTGCACAAAGTTAATCATCCTATAGGAAGATTTATAATTTTTGCAAATGGCGTCGTACATCAATCATATTTGACACTTATGAACTACACAGTATACCGCAGTATACCAACTGAAAAGCAGTGGAGTGCGTAAAGGTCAAATTAAAGATTTCCATCAATCCAAATCATGTTTTATTTTATTTAATAAAAAATTTTTTTAAAAACAAATTTGATGTTTAATTTTGTTGTTGTCCGGTTGGAAAGAGTCCTTGGCCGGATATAAATCCGGGTCATTCTGGTAACGTAGAACCGATTGTCATGGGAACGATGATTAATTTTGCGCAACCCTTTTTTAAATATATTTCACGCAACAAAATACATAAGTAGATGTCTACTTACGCTTTACAACTTTATTATACTAGTTAATGTACCATACGTTTTCCCTGAAGGGAAAGCTACTAAATACTAAATTTTGTAAAGGTTGCCAGCATAGAAGAAGAAAACGTATACATATAAATATGTATATGAATGAAACTATTTGGTGTTTTGATGTGAGAAATTTTCATTTCGGTAATTGTTCGGTTGACCGGAAAACCGCTGTAAAATTTGTACACTTTCTTCCATTTCCATCTCGTATTTTGCCACAAACAAATTTTATCAACACACAAATATAATTGTACGCACGTATATAAAGTGAATATAGTATGTGGGCAGAAAAATTTAACACAGAGATGAAAAGTAAAACCAGAGTGGAAAACAATTTCAATAAGACGAAGTGTAAAAAATGTCCATTAAAGCCACTTTATGTACATTTAAGCAAAGGTAGGCAAAATATGGCAGACAAACTACATATAAATTAGGGTAAGAAGGTAGATGGACAGAGAGCTCTAAACTTCACTAAGGACCAATATACTTATAATTGGCCTTAATGGACGTAGTTGGAAAAACTACTAAAAAACTACTACAGAGAATGTCGTGAATGACTGAGAAGATGATGATAAGTATTTATGTACGAGTATATCTCTGTTGGCACACTCGTAGTGAATTGAGTACTACAACTATATACACGTACGTATGTATGGTTGTATACACAAATATACATACTAAGCGAAAACGGAGGAAAACGTGAAAGGCAAACGTAAAATCAACAACAACAAAAAATGAAATAAAATTATGTTGTAGCAAAATTGAAACTTGTGAGTAATGCGGGCTAGTTGTGCAGTTATGCAGCCAGTGAGCCATGGAATTTACTTCCATGGAGTGGGAAGCAAAAGGAATATGAACTAAATTTATAATCAAAAATAAAATGAGTCAGAATTTTGAAAAGCAAAAGAAAACAAATAAGAAAGTTAGGAAGTGCTGAATTCGGTCCAAGACGAACTTTATATATCCGCACATATTTTAATGAAACTTAATTTGAACTGGCTGTGGCACAGACAATGGGAATTATAGCTTGTACCCACGGAGAAACGAACGGAAAGTCAGTCTTAAAATATAAAAAACTAGGCGTGGCTTTTGTTCAATCTCCACAAGGATTTTACATGCGTCGCATTTATTTGTTTGAGTTCCTCATTTGTACCAAATTTGAGGAATTGTGCTTCATTCATAACAGACATAGAGGTGCCAAAGGGAGGGAGGTGGGCGTGGTTGATAACAGATTTCGCTAATTTTCTAAACCGAAAGTCCTTGGACAAGGAGTAAAATGTGTACCAAATTTCATTGAAATACTCGTATATTAAGTATTTTTAGCATTATCGCACACAAGGCGCGCGGACAGTCGGCTAAATCGACTCCTCTCATCGTGTCAGCCTTTTGATATATACATAGATGCATATATGAATATATATATATATATATATATGTCTATATCTATCTCTATTCCTTTGTGCTGTTAGATACAGTCATTATGTAAACAAAATTATATCATAGTTTCCTTGTTAACAAATGCGCGGGGGAATAAGAAATGTTGTTTGAAAAGCGAAGTAGTTGGTTGCATTTGTCGTTTGATTTGCTCTATACGAATGCTCGAATTACGTAGAGAGTTGGTTATATTGAGGTGTATTCAACTAATCATATATTTTTGTATATGTATGTATATGTATACATATGTACATATTCATAGGCTAACATGTATCGAGCGCATTTGTATTATTTGTAAGAAATGCGTAGAGTAACCAAAAAATCAAATATACCCATAGTTATGAAAGAAAAAATGCACAAGTAGGCATGCCTATATTCCCTTCGCTACAGTTGAATGACTTGCGGTTTTATCAATACAATTGCATATGTGTGTATTTGTAATTGATATATTAATTGCATCGAGTTGGATATGCATATACTTGTAAAGGCCGAAACTGAGTGAAGTGTGAATGTTTCACAAGAAACCTGTAATACATACAACACTGCTGTGTATGTGTGTAGTAAAGCCATTGACATTTAAAAATGTCAACGCCTTTGATTTATTAACTGTCATCAATGCGCACACAGAAGTTCCATGACTTTGCTCTGTGTGATATCACATGACAGGCTATGTCACGCTGTGATTGCATCTAGCTACATACATACATATGTGCATGAATATAAAAGAAAGAAATGAAATTGGATGCCCTGATTCTTCTATGGCAGCAGAAAGGCTTCGTAATATTAAGGGGGGACCCTCATTTATCGGGTCAAAAAAATCGATTTTTTGGAAATAATTTTAATCTATTCTACAACTATTTAAGAATATACTTTCAAAATTTCAAGTCGATATCTGTATTTTTGAAGGAGTGACAAAATTTTTAACAGGACGCGACGGGTGGCCTGATCGCCTGTATCCAAAACTTTAAACGCGTTTTTCTCGAAACATCATTTTTCGATTTTGTGTACACAATTGAGAACGCTGTATTGAACCAATCAGGCTTTACAATAGCTCATTTTAAAGATAATTAAATTGTTTTCAATGTGACATTAAGTGTTTTTAAAAAAAAAAAAGATTTTCATATTTTTTTGTAATTTTAAAGTCAATTTTTATGCATGAAAAATCACTTTTAACATAAAACTGGGTAAAAAATATCAATTTCGACATTTTTTTTTTAAATCAAAATGTCACATCGAAGGTATTATCCTAAAGTTTTAAAAAAAATTTGGTTTTTTTATTTCAGAAAAAAATTCAGAGCGCTAGAATGTACACAGATAGAATGAGGTGCCATGGACGAGGTGTATATTTCCATACTTAAAATGTTTTTTTTTCTTCTCCGAAAATTTTTGTAGACAGTCAAGACATTTATTAAAGTACTTTATGAATTACAAAACGTTTGAAGTTATTTTACCTGAGAAAAAAATTCCCAAAAATGATGCATTTTTCGACCGTCTAAATGAGGGTCCCCCCTTAAGGAAATATCTATTATTTACTAAAAAATTGCAGTTATTCGCGCAAAGGAGTTTTCATTAAGAGCTTTCGTACTGTGACAGTATAAGTATTCAAGTATAGCGGTCACATTGGTTAAGCTATAGCTGCCAAATTTAGCGGGTATATCTATCTTGATATTTAATTATGGTACGCCGCCCTGTTCAACAACAACGCGTTAAAATTTATTATCAAACTGAATGTAATTTTCACTGAACATTCGGTGTGCTAAGTTGTTGTCGATCTAGCGGATGACGCGAAATAGGCTGCTAGGACTTAACAAGTTTTTTCGAGAAATTGGACAGCCGCGAGGTACGAGCCCATCTATTGATAAGCCCTGAAGTACAATAAATTTCTAGAAAAGAGACGGCAGTCCTCTGACTTTCGTTCATTTCCAATGTTACTATGGGCACTCCATTGATTGAGCCGATACGCTTTAATATTTAACAAATAAGTCTTTGCACTTTTTACCCTTTTTTTGCCTAAAAAGGGTAGTGAAGACTAAATGTGCGAGTAATACGCCTATTGTCCTTGCACTCCGGAAATATTATACAACGCTTTATCTAATTCGAAACTGCTTGATTTTGCTTTATAGAGATAAAATTTTGTAAAAATTGTAAATTTATTTAACGTAAATAGGTATATTAATTGCCTAATTTGGTTTGTTTTTTTATATATTCGTGTGGTCTGTGAGGTATTTTCTACTATAGACTAATAAATATGTACGATCTATACGAATTAGTTTCCTTACGACACGAAAAAAACAAAGATTTAAAGATATATGGTCCAAATGTTATTAATCATTCAGAAGTAAGCATAAAATTAAAGTATCTGACTGTGATTTTGTGGTAAAGGATATTTAAGCTCATATGGCTTTCGCATGCTACCGAATCTTAATTTGTTTTTTAATTGTTGGCTATCTGTCTTTATAACTATTTGTTGGGATCAATCTACAAAGCGGGAATATTTGAGATAACTTTCTACCGAAAATATAATATAATGTTTTGCCACAAAGTCCGCTGTCATGGAGATATTTCGAAAAACCATACTTTTGATCCCATTGGCTTAATATACAGAACAATCATTATTACTCGAAGATATGATAAAGCTCTATTTCTGCCTTATTATTCCTGTTCGATTTCGAATTATAAGCGCTCATACGGATTCCATTTCTTAAATAAATAAATTTACACTTACAAAACTTAAACTATTTTATATATTATTATTTTCAATGATTTGATATACATCTCTCTCCAGCTCTCCAAATCCTCCGATACCAGTCCAATGATATATATTTTCTCCCTTCAATTTTTCCATCTAAAATAAGGCAATAGATGATACATATTTCTAATATGATCGAGGTACGCTGTTTTTCTCGGTTTAATAGTTTTTAGAAATTCTCGGTCTCTTTGTGTTCGTAATAATACTTCATTGTTAAAAACATGATCAATTCAGAGAATTTTCAATATTCGACTGAAGACCCACATTTCAAATGCTTCTAGCCTGTTCATATCTGCAGTCAACAATATTGACCAAACATAACAGTTGATGATGAAACTCAAGTGCTTTAAAATGTCCCTCGTCCTCGTCTCAGAAGAGCATCCGGAACGTAAAAATAGTCTTCAAATTTCTCAGACGTCACATTTACAACAGATTTTGCACTTGAAACTCAAATCTGTAATATCAGAACGTCAGTTTTTTTTACTCCTGTAATTTTTGCTTAGTTGTAAAAGAGTCGTCTTTTTATCGAAAAATTTGGTATTTTTGTGCACAAACTAACATATAACGATTTCACCAACGTGCTTTACTTGTTCTTTTAAAATTTAAATTGAAAAATTCTTCTCTTCCAAAAGATGGAATTAACTCGTGAAAATTTTCGTGACAATTTTTGATGTGATATATTGAATACCGTAAAATGTGACAATTGCCCAAAAAAAGGGTCGTTTCTATTGGTGTAAAGAAATTTTGAAGGAATTCAGCTGCGGTGGTTCAAAGCACGTCTATGACAACGTAACAAGTGACAAATCTTGCTTCTATGCATATGAGCCGGAAACAAACAGCAATCGATGGTATGGGTGTTCTAAGACGTACTTTATCATGTTTTTTCATGATTGGGTTCAAAATATAAAAGGCAAACTTCGTATCTATGTACAGGTATATCACTTATGAAACAAAGTAAGCCTTAAGGGACCCGGTGGTCTAGAAATTTCAAAAAATCGATTTCTTATTTTTTCGATATTTCGAAAATATAGTATCTTAAGAAAATTCTGTGAAATTTTCATGCGGAAATTCCCAATATTACGACTTCTACAGCCCATTAACTAGGTAGAGAGCGGTGCGCGCGCTCCTGTACCTCAAATTTTAAATTCATTTATCTCGAAACGACTTTTTTCGGCCTGGTGTTGTCAAAAAACAAAAAAAAGGACTATTCAACCGAATCGTTCGAAAATTTAATATGTTGTTCACAACATCAATGGCTATCGCCCGCACTAGAATCATATTATTATTTCAATTATTTCGTATTCGTTTGATTATAAAACTATAAAAAAAAGATTGTTAGAGTGTTAAATTCCAAACCGCGCCATTTTGTCATTTTTTTTTTGTGTTTCAGTTAAATAGAAGAGCCAAAATGGACAACATCATCTAGGACAAATTATTCGGGAGGGTCAATTTCAGCACCAGTTTTAAAATGATTGAAATTAAAAAAAAAAAAAAATGTTTTCATTTTTATATGTAAAGAGGTTAAAAAAAGGCCTAAAAAATTTGAATATCGTGTTTCATTATTTTATTGTAAAAAAAAATTCCTGAAAATATTCTAAATTTTCGAGCTCTAGACCACCGGGACCCCTTAAACACAGGGCTGCAACTACAGTCGCATTTCACTTTAAATTAGATATACTGAGTAAAATATAGTTTACAACTGCTGGGCACGCGTCGGTCACCTAAACTTAGCTTCGATAAAATTTTATATATTTCCTTTTTTTCTTCAATCTGCCATTTTTTCGAATAATTTAATCAATTTTAGATGTTAAGTTCACATTTTATATATTTCATATAATATACTCATATACATACATATATTCTAAACTAGGGTAAAGAACTATAGCTCTACTATACACTTGTTGGCAAGCCTTTACCATTTATTTATTTCTTATTTAATTTTGACAATTTTTTTTTATTAAAATATAGTTCATACTTCTATGAAAACCAGTCAAAGTTTCCAAGTGTGTGCGAATTAAAAAAAAAAACAAATTTAAATTTTCATCAAAATTACGCTTTTTTTCAGGTTTAAATAATAAGTGGCTCAAAAAGCACCTACTTCCTTTTCTCCCAATATGGCATTTAATATGAAAATTTTTATACTTAGCTTTAATTTTCACATTTTGTAGTGTAATAACTGCGTTGTACGAGTAGACCATTAAGAATGGAATAACTAATAATCAGTTGAACTGAAACCTTTGAGGTCTGCGATGTGCAGTGAATATGCTGTATGGATGCCTCCAATGGCCTGCTATCAAATGCGAGGTGCAGCTTTAGTATACTCGTATGTAGATAGCCTTTGACAAGGGCTGAAGTTCAGTGTGCCAACGCCAATTATGCGCATAAAATATTTCTTAAGCCTATTGAAAACGGCAGTCGTATGCTGACGAATAATAGGGGCATAACTAAGACAAGGTTATTATCATAAGTATTGATTTTTGGAAGCAAATCATTGGCTTACCTCGAGCGAAGTATAAAAAGTAAAATATGACTAATATATGAAATTGAATTTGGCTAGCTGAATTGTTTTACTTCTTGTGTCTAATATTGAAACTAAATATGAAATTTGAAATTCGCTCCCAACGCTTCTGTTAGGTGTTTTGCCGAGCTTCGCCTCCTATTTGTGGTGTGCGTCTTTATGTTGTTCCACAAATGGAGGGACTTGCAGTTTTAAGCCGACTCCGAACGGCAAATGGTTTTTTTTTCATTGCAGAAATACACTCGGAGGTTTGCCGACGCCTGCCGAGGGGCGACCGCTATTAGAAAACACTTTTTCTCTTAGGCGGTGTTAATGCACGGAGATTTGAACCTATGCTCTCCCGTATGGCAGCCACATGTAACGAATTAGCGACACCACTTGCGTTTTGTTCTCCATGTGCACGCACATACATCCATAATATAATTTGCAGGTATATGTACACATACCTACTAGAGGTGGAGAAATATCGATAGTGGACGCCATCGATAGTGGGTGATAGTTTTTTCGAAACCATCGATAGTGACGATAGTACTATCGATAGTGGATCGATAGTCAAAAAAAAAAACAGTGCAACAGTTGTTTGATTTGATGCTAAAAAAAATCTAATATTTTGTTAGATTATTTTATTAGGCGGTCGCCGTAGCCGAATGGGTTGGTGCGTGATCACCATTCGGAATTCACTGAGAGGTCGTTGGTTCGAATCTCGGTGAAAGCAAAATTAATAAAAACATTTTTCTAATAGCGGTCGCCCCTCGGCAGGCAATGGCAAACCTCCGCGTGTATTTCTGCCATGAAAAAGCTCCTCATAAAAATATCTGCCGTTCGGAGTCGGCTTAAAACTGTAGGTCCCTCCATTTGTGGAACAACACCAAGACGCACACCACAAATAGGAGGAGGAGCTCGGCCAAACACCTAACAGAAGTGTACGCGCCAATTATTTATTTTTTTTATTTTATTAATTTTTTGTTAATAACAAGATAATTTGCTTAGGAATCCTTTTTAAGTTTTCATACATATTTTCATGTACATATATACATATAAAGATTGTTTCATTTAAGAATATTACTTAATCCAAAGATTTTGATTTAAAAATAAAAGAACGTTTATGTTCTCTTCCTTAAGTCGCGTTCTTCTGTCAGAAACAATTTGTCCCGCCTTGCTAAACGCCCTTTCGGACTCGACAGATGTTGCGGGGATGCACAAATATCTTGAAATTAACTTAATCATACATGGAAAGTCCATCTGGTTAACCTGTAATAAAATTTAATGTTAAAAATTAGATGTTGTTTATCAATAATTAATTATTTAATTTCACCTTAATCCATAATAGGGGATCCATATCTTGAGGAGTTAGAGCTCTCTCCAAATACTGCCGCTTGACGATTATGACATTAGAGCGCGCATTTCTACGTTTATCGTTGGCACGGTGATCTAAGAAATCAAGGAAGGAGTCCTGCGTCTTGGTGCTGAAGTCCAAATCGGCGTTGATGGGGATTTCCTCACTAGTGCAATTCACCAATTCATTTTCCAAAAGTTTTTCTGCTTCCTCAGCATTCGCAATTTGCTGAAATCCATGTCTTTTAAACCTCGGATCTATTATTGTTGCTATTCTCGTCACAATTCGTTCCTGGTACGTAGACAGCCGTTTTGAAATGGACTCCAATAATATATTTTTCATTGTCTCTCCTTCTTGAGTTTGCAATTGTGGTGATAGACTTAGTATTTTTCGGTACAGGCCATATGTCAAAGATATAATTAATGAAATTGTCACATACGTTCCGCCACAAATTCTTTCACTAATTTGATGGAAAAATGACAATATTTTTTCAATATCTTTTAGAATATTTATTTCTTCTGCCGTCAATGGAAGAGGTGCATGCTTAGTGGACAGTAGAACCGTTGCAATAGCTTCGTGCGTTGCCCGGATTCGTTGTATCATGTAATAGAAACTGTTCCACCTTGTAGGCATTTCTTGTAAAAGGGTGTAAGCAAATTTATCTTGAACCATTTTGAATTTTTCATTTACTATGGAACTTTTCTTAAAAAATTTTACTATCACCTTACATTTTGTAAATAAAGCCTTAAATGCTTCGTCTTTATCCAATTTGAGTCCATCTTGGTCAACCAAATTTAAGGTATGAGCAAAGCATGGAAGATTCCGTATATTTAATAATTCGCACGCTTTTAGCATTGCACTGGCATTGTCTGTAACGATGCAAATAGTTTTTTCGTAAACATTCCAAAAGTTTAGTATTTCTCGCAAGGTGTTTGCAATATTTTGAGCCGAGTGATTAGTTGGGTCAATTAACTTGCGTGTGGCTAACGATGCTGTTTTCATGGTATACTCATGAAGAAAGTGGCATGTTACGGTTATAAAGTTTACATTTGCACTTGAGGTCCACAAGTCGCATGTGACGGCAATATTTGAAATACTCTCCAACATCGCGGACAATTTGGCCGAAGTTTCTCGAAACAAATTATGCATCAGCACATCTCTTAATTGCGTTCGACTTGGAAGCTTGTACCTTGGATCCAAGACTTGCTTCTACTTTATAAAGCCTTCATTTTCGATGACACTGTATGGCTGCACATCTTTGGCTATCATCTCGGTTAGGGCTCTGTCAATATCATTCTTTCGCTTACTGTTTGCATCGTAGAATACGGCTCTTTTCAAATACGAGTCCATAGAGCGCATGCTGGACCTGCAACTGCTGCTTGTAGATGCTGTGTTGTCGTTATCAGCAAGTGTAGCTGTTGTGCTAGAATCCGGTGCGTGGTCTTTTAAATCTGGATGAAATCTTTTTAAATGGTCCCGCAAATTCGAAGTGTTTCCGCTTGTTTTATATTCTTTTGCGCAGTTTAGGCACTTTGCAAATTTTTTGTCGTCGGACCGCTTAAAATATTTCCAAACTTCAGATATTTTATTTTTCATCTTTTGTGTTTGTTTCTCGGACACAACATCCTTTTCGGAGTCTGAGGAGGTGCAGTCGCAAACCGGAGTAGAGCCGCGACGTTTACTTTGTATTTGACAAAAATTTGGTTAAAATGGCTTAAAAAATACGTCATGATAATTACTTTTCTGAATGAAGCGATCCATTTCTTTGAAATTTATCAACTTTTAAATTTAATCACTTTAAAATTCACAAAGAAAATTTATATTTATAGTATAAGTGCAAACGACGCCACAAATAAATGCGGCAAATTGTATTGCAGTGATGTAAAACCAAACTATCGATGAACTATCGGCACTATCGGTAATGCAGCGCCATCGATAGTATGACAGCTCGATAGTGCCAAACCATCGATAGTGACGATAGTGCCACCGATAGTTCTCCACCTCTAATACCTACATACATATGCATATTCTTCCAAATGAGTAGTTGATTGCAAGAAACTCCACCGCTGTTGATACTAATTGCATTTACTGTGTTTCATACGAGTAATGGCTATCTCTAATGCTGCTCACCTCTCGTTCCTAGTTCTGGTATACATATGCTCCATTGCCACTTTAAGCGAAGTACGATTCCAGCAACAAATAATAATAATAATAGGGGCTTACAAGTGGCTCTATCAGAAAAAGCACAACATAATCTCTATCATTTAGTCGAGCACAATTTCGAGCAAAGGAAATACAAAATGTAGGACAGCTCGTTTGAATTACATTTGAATCTGATGTAGATATTCGACGTACATACATACATGCATATATAGTTACGTTTGCATATGATGTATGTACATTCAACTGAAAATCGAATGCTCTTATGCAAAGTGCGATTACGCTAGCATTTCTCTTGCAGATTAAGAATTATTTTTCTTCTCATCTGTTATTTCAGTAGGTAATTAGTTCGAGGAAATGCTTCTATGAACGTACCATACATACATATGTAAATTGAAAAATTATCTTATTTTACTTTATTTATAATTTGCATGCTGAATAGTGTTAAACGATTCTTTTCAGCATTGAAAATTTGCAATAATTGAATTTAATGATTTGGAGGTTTTCGAGAATTCTATAATAATAAATATGTGTCGCTCAAAGATTATAGGACATGTTATAGAATTATGTGCAATACCAGTGACTATTAAAATATTTGAAAATAAAAGGTGACACAAAAGGAATCCCCCTATTGGATGTCGTACGTCACTCATATTTGACACTTTTGAGCTAAACAACTGCGGTATATAAACAGATAAGCAATGCAGCGTGTAAAGGTCAATTTGAAACAGTTTGGACAACAAAAATTAATTATTGCCAACAATAATATTCGCTACTGTTTATAAATTTCTTCTTCTTGATTGGTGAGATAACCGTTTTAGCAATTTCGGGCGAATTTAAGAAAGCGCGCCAGTCGTTTCTTTCTCGTGTAACCGACGGGGGTCCTGGGAATAAATGTATTGAGTTGAGCGAGGTCATTGTACGAGTATATGTATAAGCATTTGGCATTTTTTCCACGTGTGTTTGTGACTGAAAAAAGGAGCTAGCCGGTTGAGCTTAAACTCACAAGATAAGTTTGCATTCCAACGAATTAGCTGAAAATCGAAGAATTTTCTATAGGTGTCGCAGGCGTTGAGACATCTCTTTAAATCGTATTTATCACCCAATTTGGCTCAAATTCAAAAATTCATACTTATATACATACATATATTATCTACAAGAAAATAAATATTTTATCCCGCAGCGAAGCGTGACCGATTTATTAGTATTAAGTAAAAAAAAAAACAATTCAGTTTTCCTTACTTTTCCCTCAATACATATATAGGTATACGTAACCTATGACCAGAAAGTACCGGGAATGTTTAAATAAAACAAAACAGAGTTAAATTTCCGCCAAATTTATTTTATCTCCTGCCTGAAGCAACACACTTGTACCTACGTTTAACCCAGCCTTCAGCTTCTTCGTCGCATTCTCTTTGATCTCCTCTATCGACTGAAATCTCCTTCCACGAAGTGGTAACTTCAACTTAGGAAACAAAAAGAAGTCAGACGGCGCCATATCAGGTGAATACGGTGCTTGCACGATGGTATGAGTATTTACTTGGTGTTTGGTCAAGCAAGCCAGCACAATTTGGGCTCGGTGCGGTGGCGCGTTATCATCATGCAAAATCCAAGAATTGTTTGCCCCCATTTCCGGCCGTTTGCGACGTACAGCATCTCTCAAACGCTTCAAAACGGATAAATAGTGACAGATGTATGTCTTACAGACCCACCAACATAAGAAAAAAATATGGACCGGTTCCGAAGTGCGCGGTTCGTTTAAATTAAACATTCCTGGCACTTTTTGATCAGACATGAATATTATTATTGTTGCGCAGGATCTGTTCTTCACTTCCGAGTGAATTTCATGCAATTTCTCTTATTTCTTTTCCCACAAAGTTTTCGGCTGTAACTAAACCAATTCCTTTTCCATTCCAGCAAAAAGTACTATAAAACAACGTAAATTCATACTTGTCCATACAATGGTGCTTATGAGCACACAAGCTCTGATATGTATGTATGTAAGTTGGTTGCCTCCAGCAAATGAGAGGAAAAAGAAGCTACACCGAAGTAAATGATGCAGTTAAAATAAATACTCTTACATTTTATTTCTTGTGATTGTTCAGGGTTATTCATAAGCACATACACACAAATGAGTATGTGTGTACGTACATGTACACTGGTCTACCCAGAAACTTGCAAAGGAGCAGGGCAGGGATAACACTTGAACTGAGGAATTGTTAAATGATTCAAGATATAAGATATGTCGTTACTGTTAAAGCTTTTTTGAGAGACAAAGTGCTAAGTGTAAGCACCATAGTCGAATGGTTTGGTGGGTGACTACCATTCGATAGCACCTGGGTCATCATGCTTTAAAATAGTCGTTCCGAGGTCCCTGCTACCACTTACCAGTTCAAAGAAAGTAAAAAAAATTGATACTCACTTCAAAATAGTAATCTGGCAGCAAAATAACTAGATCTTGCGAGAAAAGAACACAATTTGATCATTTTCGTGAACGGTGTACTGAAAAAAAAAATTGGTCAGAAAGAAAAACCATAACCTTAGCTTCTTGTTTGAAGATTGGTAAGTTTATAGCCGCACTTGATATCAACAATTACGCAAAGTGTTTCAGAAAATAAACTGTTATTAAATGATACGAGTATAATATCAGTTCAAAAATGAAAAAAAAAAATATTTAACTATTTTTCATTTCGGATCGCCAAGAGAATCTTATTGGTGATTTAGGTACGTTTACGCGGCTATAGAACCTTTTGCTTCATCGAAATACCATTTAGGGTTTCTCAAAAATACTTCGATTGCTATCTCGATAACTATTTCTCCTAAAATATTAAGTCTAACCTAATCTAAAATGAGCCCAATTTTTTTCCCAGCTCTTCACAAATGTACAGAACATCAGAATGCGACGGTGAGCGCTTGAACGTATTCCCCTTTAGATCTGCTCTTGTACGCAACATAGTTATGAGGTACATACATATGTACATACATATTTTAATTTGATACATATAAATAATGCACATCCGTTCTGGCGTTACTTCAAATAAGCAAGTACTACCTCAAGTGGAAACCGCAAATAAAACCATTACCTACAAAAGTACAAATTATATATTGAATGTGCTTATGTACGTATGTACATTTCTATAAAAACCCTGCAGGGAAAACGACTAGTACTGAACTGGTACGCTTCAAGTATATTTAGAAACGTTTTTAGTCTGCGCTCTGTCTCCTTTCCGTATTCAAAAATGATGAATTTTAACATGCCGATGTCCTAGGAAGTAGCAATCTTACCTTACTACATCTTTGCTTCGGTAGCTTAAAAATGTTACTAAATTCGCAGGAAAAGATCTATAACGCTCGAACTTAAAAAAAAGTCCTTTTGTTTTTCGACTTGTCATAGTTGAATAAAATCTTCTTTGTAATTTTGCAGACGCTTATCTTATTCCATCTTGAATCGGACGTTTGGGTATATTGAATGTGTACTTTGCTCTCAGTGTGCAGCTTTATTAAGAGAAGCTCCTACTCTAGCCAATTTTTCAGCCATCTCATTACGTGTATATTTCTATGACTGGGAACTAATACGAGCTCCTCTTGATTCGGCGGCTGTCGATTTCAACATTGGCTTGCGATCCCCGAATATTCTGGAATTTGTCGATGGTGATAAAGTGGTACTTGATTATTTGAAAAAAAAAAAACTTGCTTGCCAGTGCTTTACAGATTCTCTGAGTGTTTAGTTCCTAGGTTCGGAAGGTGTTAGCAAAGTTATGATTGGATCACCTATTACTAGATCGTCTACTTTTTCAAGCTTTACTCCCAATACGTAATTAAAAAGCGAAGTTACCCATACACAATTTCTCTCCCAAAATCCGAGATCATAAAATGATATTATAAAATATACTTTTTGCTGTACAACCCTGTACAACAAATGCAACGAGAAACTAAAGACTAAATAAAGTGGATGCCGTACAGAAAATAAGGTTGTAGACATAATTCTAGTAAAATTTTTGTTAGATACTATTAATTATTATTCTTTCATATTATAGAAAACAGACGCTTTGGCCTGTTATTGCTTATTATAAAAGTAACATGGAATTTCTCAAGCGTATTTCTGCCATAACATTTTGCCAACCTCAGTAGACGTCGTTTACGCATTTCCTTCAACTGTCTACGAGTATTACTAGTTAGCTGCAAATTGCGCAATTAAATTAACTAATGACAAATAGAAGCCTTTTCTTCACATCGTTAATAATAACTAAACAAACCGAAAACAATAAAATATTCTACCAAACCAATTTCTTTAAGAAAAATTTTTTAAAACAGTCTTGACAGCTAATTTGCCATATCGGGTAGATTAAATTTTTTGGATTTATTGCTAATCAGTGCATACATATGTGAACGTAGTTTCGCGGAATGAAGGAGGAATGTTTAGTACTTTAGTACATGCATAGTTTATTTGTGTTGTATAATCAGCTGTTTCTGTTTATATTATTTATCATCCTTTACTCAAATTTACAAACTTAATTATTTATATTGCAGATTAAGCAAAAGCGCATGCGTTAGAACCTAATAAAAATGTGTGAGACAAAAGAGGAAAAGGCAATCGTAACAAGGTATTCAAAACCATCGTATGTTCATGCAACTTTTATTAAAAAATGATAATTTCATAACACCTTGTGAATTGACCAAATGCCTCACTCTGAGTAGCAAGGAGTCCAATATTTGTGAAATCGTACTAATTTGTTCGTTCACTAATATTTTCTCTGCAGAGAATTTTCGTGGCAGTAATAATTATACTATTGAAGTAGGCACAGCGTGGGACCAATATCATACGAATACATACATATGTATGTATGTATTTATGTAAATAAACGTAAGAGCAAATGTGCGAAGAAATGTAAAACAAAGTTATACTCCCATACATACAAAGAAATGTGTGTATGCAGTTCCGGATGCGGACTACCCCAAAGGGTAGGTAGTTAAGGTGTAATATTGTTTTGTATCGAGAGAAAAAAATGTAATGGAAGTAAGGAAGAAAGACCTATGAGTAAGAATGTTGGTGCTGTGTTGCAAGAAATGCAAAGGCAGTTCAAGTGTTTTCCTTTTTTGCTCTTAAATTTTATGATAGCGTAAATTGCCACTAAAGTACGGAACTGACGAGTTAGAAAAACCAAACAGAGAAAAGAAACGTAACTTCAGTGAAATATATTGCGGATAAAAATAATTTTTTACAAGAAGTTTGAATTAAATGCAAGTTTGAAGCAATAGCCATAAACGTCGTGGAACGAGAATGCTTCCTCGAATGAATGCACGTACATACATATGTATATGTATGTGCATTTACCAATATATACACACAGTTGCTCATAAAATAGAGTATACTCAGAAGCTAATTGGAAATATATAAATGTCAGCCTATGTATTACATCAATATTATGTTTTTACTTTTATTTTTATTAACTTTTTCAGTTGTCAGGCCTTAAAATAAATATAATGGAAATTAAACTTGATTTTTTTACAAACACAAGAAAGTTGTATGATGTACATAAATATATACATACATATATAATATAATTGGCGCTTACACTTTTTTTGGGTGCTTGGCCGAGATCCCCCTTCTATTTTTTATGTGCGTCGTGCTTTTTCCACAAATGCAGGGGCCTACAGTTTTAAGTCGACTCCGAGCGGCAGAAATACACTCGGAGGTTTGCCATACACTTGGAGGTTTTGCCTAGTAAGTCAAGGTTTGCAATTGCCTGACAAGGGGCGACCTCTGTTAAAAAACATTACTCAAACACGGAGATTAGAACCCGGGCATTTCTTAATGAACGTCATGCACCAATTCAAGCTGCTAAAACGAAGTTGTATTAATAACTCATTTTACTAAATTGAGTTCAACTTCAGATAAATGTCATGCAAATTGTAACTACGAAAAAATATAGAAAAAGTAGTAGTATGTAGGGCCACAAATTATTTTTGTGGGACGCATTTATTTTCGTTTTTGCTCCTCCTTATTGCCCGGATGAACATTTTTAACTTGATTTCTGAAAAGAAATTTTAACTTGATTTCTGCCCACAGATTCTCTAATGAGTTCATATCAGGTGACTGTGGTGGTGTTTTGAGTTGTTTAGGGGCTTTGTTCAGCACCCACTCCCGACCTACGTATATGGATAGAAGCTTTAATTTTGCGGCGCTACGATGTAAATTGCAGGCTCACATTTTTCCTCAATAAATATTTTGGATCTGGCTCCACTGGCTTTAATGGATGTTTTCAATATAACGCACCAACTGTATCATATGACTTTTAAAATATTTTTGTTTTGAATATGAGAATACGGCTTTGTTTTTAAGAACTTGCTTACAATCTGATCTCCAAAAATTCATTTCTATTCCATACGTAAATTACACACTCTACCAAAAGTTATTCAGATGAGCTCCAGCGAACTTCAAACACTTAGTTTGATTCATTGAATAAAGAAATGGTTTCTTTTTTGAGATTCAACCGTGCAAGTTATGTTTTCGGAGCACACAACAGACAGTTTCAGTAGACAGTGGTTACTTGGTGTTACTTGATGTCTTTGCAGCTAATTTAAGAATGCTTATAATAGGATTTATCCATACTTTACGGACTATATTCCTTTATCATCCTCTGATTTGAGCTTTGGTTTCGAAAAATGACAAGACGATTGCTGATCACACAAATAGTTCGCGGACCACTTCTTTAGTCCCGGTGGAAGGGTCGACTGTTGAATAACATCTAGTAGTGTGAGATGACTGACTGTATCGAAAGCCTTTGGCAGGTCCAACGCTACTAGGCCGGTCCTTGCGCAGAGGTGGTTTTGGTTAAGCCCGCGCTTGATCTGAGTGTCTATGGCGGTGAGTGCTGTGGTGGTATTGTGCACTCTACGGAAGCCATGCTGATGTGTAGCTGTGGTTAGGTGCTTCTTGTAGAGTGGGAGTGGCATTTTCCTCGACCAAGGGCTGCCACCCTGTTTAGTGCGCTGAACCTCACCTTTTGTGTTTGATAGTTTTTATTGATTTCGCCTCCTCTTCTTCTTCACAAACATGTAATTCCCCTTCGTTTTGCTTGTACTTCGCAATTTTGTTTGGAATTCTGAAAGTGAAATTTCTTGAGCAAAAAAAACCAAGACCAATGTTATTTCTTCTTGCTTTGGGTCCACAAAATGCCAAAACCTTTAAACAAAGACTGATAAGTAAGACAACAAATAAATACAACAGAAAAAAGTCCAAATTTCAACCCTTCTGCTAACTGCTACCTGTTTAATGAGCCTTCGTTTATAGTCAAAAAATCTTTAGTTACATTGGTAGCTTCATTGAAAATAAGGAGTATACTCAATTCTGTGAACGACTGTATGTATGTATGTATGTACATTACCATACGCACCTTACTTCATACACTGTATTGAAATTTATTTATGAATGAAAATTTTCACATTGAAATATGAGACTTTTCTAGTTTGTGCCAGCTGAATGCATATGTGCACATAGGTACATACGTATGTATGTACAAGCGTAGGCAATTCGAACAGCGAGGGATATATAAGTCAGATACTAACTCATATCAGTAGCAATAAATATACAATATGTGTGCTCAAAAAACTTCCGTTACAGCGGAAGCATCTTATTTTACATTGTTGTACGCCTTTTCCTCCTCCCCGCCTATATATGTATGCACATTTTAAAAAACTTAACAGGCGAATGACTTCCGAGCGCTTCTCAAGTAAATAGCGCAAATTTAGAATACAAGAAAAGTGCAACTAAATCGAGTTCAGTCAGAAAGTGTGCAGAGGGGAAAAATTCTTTTCAATACTATTCTATACTTGAAATACTCGCAGTGTGGCAATGAACTTTTTAATCTATTTTAGAACTCTTTTATTGCATTCAGCGAAAGAGGAAGGAGATGCTAAGAGTACAATGTTAATACAAAACTGTTGCGGCTGTCATGTTGGCGTTGAAATGTTGGAAACATATGTTCACGTAGAATGCTGCTACAGAGTACATTTGTTTGAGTGGTTATGCATGAGTTGTACTTGAATATGTGAGAAGAGATTTGACTGAAGGAAAAATGAGGTTATCACTTGTGAGGCATTTGTTTATTATTTATTTCAGGCAGAGATCAAGGATCGCTACAGAAGCACTTAAATTAATTAGAGAAAAGAAAAATCAAGTTAGTCACATGAGAAATTATTTTCCCGATTATGTATGTATGTATGTAAATATATATCTATTTGCATAATCTGCTAACGCGTAAGTAATCGAAAGCCATTAATATTTTATGGTAGTTAAATATAAGAGCTCTCAAGTATATAAAAGTGCAGAAACTTTGCCGAAGGAACCATACCTCTAAAACGAATTCTGATGTCCCCCAATTTCAAAATATCACAATTTTTGGCCTTTACATGAAAAAATCAGCTAAATGGCTATGTTTTTTCTTCATTTTCATTTATTTATAATAATATCTATTTTTTCTCTTAAGAAATTTATTTAGTCAGAACATATATAATGAAAAAATTAATTTAAGTGAGTTATAGAAAAGAAACTAAAAAGTTCGATCCAAATTAGGGGACATCAGAATTCGTTTTAGAGGTATGGTTCCTTCGGCAAAGTTTCTTATTTTGATCCCTAGAATATGATTTTCACAGAGCAATGGGCGATTTTTTTGCCTCCCCACAAATCGACCCGGCCTAATACATATATAATTGGCGCGTACACCCATTTTTGGGTGTTTGGCCAAGCTCCTCCTCCTATTTGTGGTGTGCGTCTTGATATTGTTCCAGAAAATGGAGGGACCTACAGTTTTAAGCCGACTCCGAACGGCAGATATTTTTTTTGAGGAGCTTTTTCATGGCAGAAATACACTCGGAGGTGTGCCATTGCCTGCTAAGGGGCGAGCGCTATTAGAAAAATGTTTTTCTTAATCTTTTTTTTTTGGTGTTTCACCGAGATTCGAACCGACGTTCTCTGTGAATTCCGAATGGTGAATTCCGTGAATTCCGAATGGTAGTCACGCACCAACCCATTCGGCTACGGCGGCCGTAGTCAATATCCAGATTAAAGCATATCCCATTTGTTCTCATCTTATGTAAATATGTACAATCAAGACAACACATTTCACATATGTATGTATGCATATCAAAATTCCCCAATTATTGGCACATATCACTTATGCAAGCAAATAATTGTAGTAACACTATTAATTCCTTTGACCCATAAATAAAATAACAGGTTTGTGAGATTTAAATAAATAGAGCCAAGGCGTTAGGGAGTGCAATACATGAATAAATAAATTGTTTGCACATTACAGTTATGTGACATCGCTCACTTAACTTACTCATCTTGGCTGTCTTATAGCAACAGCAATGAGAGTAACAGCGCTAAGAAGCTACTGTTACAAATGGTGCTCATTCGAGTAATATGGAAGTTGATATGTACACACATATGCCTGTTAACTAATTTACAATAGCAATGACAATATGACAACGACACATTTGAAAATAAAATAAGAAATTACCCCAGCAATCCACGTGTTATGTAGCTATTTGAAGCAACGAGTTGCCAAACGAGTACAACAATGTTACTCGTATAAGGGGCAGTGTATGTATATGTATTAATGCATGAGGCAATGGTTGTATTATTATAGAGTTCATGCTTATTGTTAAGCATATTATAATATGGGTGTACGAGTATTGAAGTTATATGGATTTAGATTTGAATAGGCCGAGAGATCATAAGTGAAGATCCAAGCACTCACGAAATTATACTCAATACAGTGAAACCTCTCCTAACGGGTACCTCTATTAGATGGACATCTCAATTGGGCGGACATTTTTCCTATACTAAGTTTGAAGTAAACATTTTGGAATAAATTACTCTCTAAAGCGGACACTCTTTTGGCCGGACGCGAACAGTTATTTTTTATAAAATTGACACAAAAACCTCTACTGAGTGCACGCGAACCTCTTATCAAGGAACATAAAGATTACTTTTCATAACAAATAGTGTGATGTTTCTTCATGTGTTTTTTTTTAGTTTGCACCGTGATTTTATTAAAGTTTACGAGGAAAACAATACGTCTGTTAGAGTATTAGCTAGTAGGCAAGTTTTACTAATTAAATATTGCGAACAAAACTTTTTAAGATACAAATAAATTAATTCAGTACATTTGATATAATATCATCATAATTTTAAAAGAAATAATTCCGGTGCCATCTGCCTTATTGGGTTCAAAATTGGGAAAACACAGGCATCGTCAAAAATGAAGAGATTATCCAGTCAAAATGGATGAGTGGGGGGGACCATGTCTTTACTGTTTTCGAATTGTTAAAAAAAAATTGAAGAAGCGTATGCAAAATAGTTTCCTTTTGAAAAAACAAAAAAAACTTACGTCAATCGACAATTTACATATTATTTATGTAATGAGTAAGCATCTAGTTTTATGTAGTTTGTTGACTGAAATGCAATATTTATTTTTAATTTTCGTTATTACTTTTTATTCATTTATGCACATAAATGGAATATGCGCTGTTGAAAAAAAAATTAAAATGTTCGGAAATAACTAGCTTCCCAGACACTTCTCCTGGATGGACAAAAGTTGACTGACGAAGCGTGTCCGCCCAAGGGGGGCTTCACAGTACATATGTATATACCTGGAATTTCTGACGACTTGACGTTGTCCTTATGGAACACAATCTCTTCACTATTGGTCAAGGCTGGCCATTTCTGGGCCATTGCACCTTCAGACGGTGCAATTGTTGACTATAGAGGCGCGAAGTGTAGACTTAGAAGAGCAGATCATAAATATATAGATTTTAAGATTAATTTCTCATTTATGCTAGATCAAGTGCCATCGTGTTCTTTTTTCCATGGTACACATGCATACATATATACCAAATTCCCAATGGGACGTATATACATACATACCTACATAATGCCGACATGCAGGCAAGCATTTACATATGGACATACAAACATTGATATGAAGTTATTACAAGCAAAACCCAAACTGATTCGCAAACCATTACATTATGAATCTCATAATTAAATGCCATTACGCTTGAATAATTTTCTTCATTTGCACACAAAAATGTGTGTGCTGCTTTTCTTTTAGTAAAATATTTTTACATAAATACGTCGCTTTTTAGTGTGGAATTTAGCTAATTAATTTTGCAGGAAAATAGTTGGCACAGCGAGTGTGGATAAATGCGCAGAAGTATCGTATAAAAAAACCAGACTTACCAAATTCGTTGAGTAATTGCTTTTCACATCATTAACCGTTGCTAATGTAGAGGGATTTGTGGCTCTGGGTGAACTGGAAATAGGAGGAAAATGGTTGAATTTAACAAAATGTATTAAAAGAAGAAAACTGGTTTTGCAAATGCACATCAGAGGGAAGACAGAGCTTTTTCGAACTAACTACTCTGAGGAATAAAGTATATACATACATATCTACATATTAAAGGGAGGCAGTTTGAAATTAATGATACAAAATTTGAGTTCCTGAAAACTTTAAAGATAAGATTTTAAAAGCGGAAAGTAATGCATAAAGGATATGAAGAGCAATGTAAAAACAGAATTGTGGTTTTTAGGAAAATATGCGTGCACCTATGTTCACAATAATAGCAAGTCGACTTAATGCAAAGATTTGACTATTTATTTATTTTTAATTTTATTTTAACATATCAACTATTTACATATAAACTAAAAAAGTATAAAATTTTGTACAAAATTAAAAAAAAAATTCAACAAATTTTCATAAAAATTTCAGACTTTTTGATTAGAATTTTTGAAGTGGCTCAAAAATTGAGCTGATTTTTAATAGTTTTTTTTTGGTTTATACGGGATATTTTGTGCATTTTCTCCATATAACAAAAAGGTTTGAGCATTCGTTATATGGAAGAAAATGCATAGCATCATATCAGGGCGAATTTTGCCACAATATTATATTAAAATTTAATGGGGAAAATTTAAACTGCATACTCAGAATTTTTCTATTCTGACTAAAGGTTTGAAATTTGGATTAAAGTCTGTAATTTTTTTTAATTTTATGCAGTTTGTAACTTTGTGTTATTAGGAATATTTCACAATAAAGGAAAAAAATAGTTAAAACTTTGAAATATCGCACTGCTATTTTTGTGAAATATATACATATATATGCATGTATGTGCATATGTAATAGAAAAGCGAATATTAACAGTAATAATCCTGAAAAGTCAGGATTCATCGTCTTTTTTTTATAAAAAATTAAAGCATTTAAACATTCCATAAACAATGATTGACCTTTAAAATAGCTTATATATATAAAGCCTAGATGACAAAAAATTAAAAAAAAGTAACAAATTTCTTAAATTTTTTTGCTAAAACGACTAATACTCGTACGAATCTAACAAATGGGAAGTGGGAGCAATATGAGAAATAAACGAAAACACGACTTTGCAAGAAAGGTTGCATGTGTTCTGGAATATTACTAGGTTCCACTCATATATTGGTGTTCTTAATTTGCATTGATGTGAAACTGTGTTCAATACGAATTTACTCCAAATATTTTTAGTCTTTCAATTCGAAACTAAAAATTCGTTAATTATCTCGACAATAACATGGACCCATCCATGAACTTTCTGCACACAAGAAATACCGAAATTTAATATACGCACAAATACTCGGACTGATAAGACTATTCACACACATGCACACATACATAGCTTCTGCTCAAATATGAACGAGACGGTATCAATAAAACGGTCAGCGGATGACATATGGCAAAAATAAATTTTTTGTTTTTTGGTAGGACCGTTATAAGCTTACATGGCAAATTTCAGCGTGATATGTCACATAGTTTGTTTTCTGTGCTACTGTAAACAAGTCAAGCTCGAGTGTGTTCCTTGAATTCTCTTTTATGACTTCAATTGTCTCAAAATGTTTTCCACGGAGCGGCAACTTGAGCTTGGGAAACAGGAAAAAGTCACATGGAGCCATATCAGGCGAATACGGTGCTTGCGGAACGATATTAACATTATTTTTGTTCAAATAATCGCGAACAAGACGTGATGTGTGAGCTGGTGTATTATCGTGATGCAAGAACAATGACTTGTTGTCCCACAATTCCTTCCTTTTAAGACGAATGTTCTCGCGCAAACGCTTCAAAACGTCTAAATAATATTCAGCAACGTTAACCGATTTTGCGATTTGTGCGATTTTCAAGCACAATTTCCTTTACTTTTCCGATGTTTTCGTCGTTTACTTATGTTGCTGGACGACGTTCATGAGGCAAGTTTTCAACCAATGTACGGCCCTCTTTGAACGATTTGTACCACTGGAAAACACGTGCACGCGATAGAGCAGAGTCCCCATAGGTTGTCTGCAACATTTTTAAGGCGTCTGAAGCCGAAATTTTATTGGAATAACAAAAGTTCAAACAAATTCTTTGAATTTCCATCGTTAAATTCGAAGAACACACTCGAGCTTGACTTGTTTACAGTAGCACAGAAAACAAACTATGTGACATATCACGCTGAAATTTGTCATCTAAGCTAATAACAGTCCTACCAAAAAACAAAAAAAATTATTTTTGTCATATGTCATCCGCGGACCGTTTTATTGATACCGTCTCGTTCATATTTGAGCAGAAGGTATATCTTTCAAATAACCAATAGTTCACCAATTCTCTATAAGTAAAAACAATTTTTTTGTTTTAACAAATATCGAGAAATTAAGTAGCGATAAAATTATATACAATACTATATTTTTATTATATACGAGTAGATATAGTTTTCGTACGTCACATTAACCACCTCACATTTAAAAGGATTGCTACATTTGAAAAAAGAGACATTACAACATGAGACGCCCAAACTTTGTTTCTTACATATCATCTGTAAACAACCAGAATACTATAAAAACAAAAAGTACCATAGAAATAAAAGAAATTTACAAAATTAGGCGCATATGTAGATTTCTAATAAAATTCAACTTTTCTGTGGGACTGAGGTCGGGGGACTGAGCTGAGTATTCCATATCCTCAATTTGATTTTCGCGAAACCAATGCTTGGCCTTCCGACTCGTGTGCTTAGAATCATTATCCCACTGGTAGACCCATTTTATTTAAATTTCCTCTGTGCAATACGGCAACGTAACAGTCTGCGTTATTTGCACATAAATATTGGTGTCCATTATGCCATTAATTTTGTGTATGCAGCCTTCTCCATATTATGTGAATCATGCCCATACGATTATTTTTGAGCTCCCCTGTTTTATGGTTTTTGGAGTGTATTGTGGCTGATTTTCGATGCCTGGTGGACGTATAACATATTGTCGTGAAACCCTGCCGCCGTACGAAACTGTTTAAGACTTTTCAGTTGATAAAATGTTACGCCATATGCCAGCGGTTCGGCTATCATGTTTTCAAGCAAATTTCAAACGTTTTGCCTTATGTTTTGGTGACAGGAGTGGATTTTTGCGTGGACTGCGAGCTGCTAATCCAGCTTCCCGTAGTCTTCTACGCCCAGTTATGTCAGAAACACTTAAGTTTAGCTCTTTTTTAATTTGGATGGTTAACTTCATGGAACTCTCTTTGGAGAACCATCTTGCGGGCGGGTCTTTCGTTTTCCTCCTCTTTTTCCGTCTTCGCCACAAATTACATTGCGTTTGAAATCAATTTTGCCAAACATGAACGAATATTTTGCCTTTCTGTGTAAGATCTTCCATCTGCTCTGAATTTCAGAATTTGTTTTTTTTTGTTCTGTGGTGCAGAGTTTCGCTTAACCCATATAGTCAAACCATAAGATATATGTATATACGTGACTTAAAAAAAATATATATAATATATATACATATGCACATATATTATAAATAAATAATAAAAAACGTACTTTCGTCAAAATCTGTCAAAAAATTTATTAAATTAATTGTATAGCCTCAAAAAACTGAAGGCACTGCTATTTCAATATTGCACTTAATTACGTAACGACGTCAATAAAGAACCGTTATTTACGTAGTTGCAAGATTTATTCAGATAAACTCTACACATATGAAATCCCTGAACCCTTCATAGATATTTGGCATTGAAATTTTAAGAGTACTGCCATTTTCAAGTTCACAGCTGTACGTACATATATTTCTACGTGGGCATTTCAACGCAAAACCTTTCATTAAAAAAATCCGATTAAAGCACTCCTTGCATATTTCGATCATAAAAAAGCGTTCGGCTTCATTTTTACAAGAATGATAGAAAGAAGATTGCGCCCATCAGAGAGTGCGTGACGTCACGTTTTTCCGAGTTGTGCAGTATTGCCAACAAATTGCACTTCACAATAAATTTAGTGCTTTTTTATACCCAAAATGCGAAAATGGCGAAGTTTCGTGTTTGTTTCTTTTTGTTTTTAATTTAAAGCTACCGAAACTTAAAGTTAAAAAAAAACTGCATTATTATACAAAAGAAGGTTAAAAAAGGCCACTCTGAGAAGATTTTAGTGCTAATGAAAATTTGTTTAATTTAATTTTTTGCTCCATTTAAGGTTATGTAAGAATATTAAATGTCCCTCTCTCAACTCTTCTTAAGATTGAAAACCTTTTTACACATTTTAAAAGGCGTTTAAATTTACTGAATGCGGATTAAAACCATAGAGGTGTAATCATTTCTTCCGGCCATCAATCCTTAGTGGGACATAGGGCATCAAGAGGTGTATTCATTGTAAAATAAGCCACAAAATACCAGAAAATACTAAAGAAACCATACTGACATTTTTACAAAAAGAGTACCTTATCTACATAGTTCCATAACCTCAAATATAGCAAATAAGTCGTTCCCTTAACAAAAGAGTTTCGCTTAACAAAAAAACTCATAAATTAAATTGTACATAAGCATGACACATTTATTAAAAAAAACGCACGTTTTAAACACAATTTGTGATGCATACAAAGCTCTTTAAGTGATTCAATAAAAATTTGGTGTTTTATTTTCTTTCAATGGGCATTTTAGTGCGTTTTTATATCCAAAGCTAGGCAACACTGCAGTAGCGAGAGAGAGATTTGACTGCCGAAAGCAGAAGAACACCAACAACACCTGCAATCGCGGGCAATGCCACCAGATTTAAAAAAAAAGTAAAGCTAAATAAAACTGAGTGAATTATTTAACTAATTACTAAAAAATATTTATTTTACAAAATTATTGTATAAACATTACATTTTAATTAGAACAGGCTAAAAAAATGTCATGAAGAAAGAACTAAAACTCCGAGACTAGATAACAAAAAAAAAGCTAAATCAAGTTCCGAAAATGGTAATCTGGCCATACTGGTGCTAAAATCGCGTTACTCGTTGTCAAATTCGCTGCGGTCAAAGTAACGGGACCGCGATAGCGCCATCTCATTATTCTTTCCATCATGTCATTTTTATATTTCTCTTTTGATTTATAGTGTTGCCACTACAAAGATTTCGTGTAAATGAAAATGTAGCTATCTAAGCAGCAAAGTGACAGTTTATTGCATACGATAAATTTCATGCCATAAGCTCTGTGATTTATTGCATCGGTTTCCATTGACTGAGGTTTACTGAGCGGCCTCCATTTGCATTATATAGTATGAGATGATTTCTGCTTGTCGAGATGGGGGCCACGTACCACAAGTGGAACCAATGCAAATTTATTAAAAGTAATATCAGTAGACCAGCTGATTTGCTTTTTTTCTTTCGCTGTGTACATTCGGATGCTAACACAATATGAAATGACGGAAAACCGTTCCATTTGCACCATCGTCGTGTGTTTCTAGCTTTAACTGCATCTCGACTGTTCAACGCACCTCGTTCTTTTTTTTTATTTGGCTTGAATATTGCAATAAATCGATTGTAGAGCGCTATGTGGCAAATTGGAACCAAATATTATCGATGTTTATCAAAATAATTTTTGGAAACAAAATTTCAGTCAGCATGGCTCAACAGCTCTTCCCATTCACCGTAATAGCAACTCCTTCCTCATTTTGAAAGAAACAAGGTCCGATGATGCCGCCAGTGCTCTATGAACTTCGCGAACAGATTTATTGTTTTCGAAGCAAACTTCCACAATTTGGAAGCGTTGCTTTGACCTTAAACGATTCACGATGACTTGCCAAACTTTACTGAACCATAGTTATCGATGCCGAATTGAATGGAATTGAAAAAAACACATTCAGAAAGAAACCTTGGCAACTCTCTCTGGTTTTTGATAGTTCATCATGCATTTACAATTTAAAATCCGTATCCTTCACTCACTTTATCTTTGTATCAAGTTCTACTTCTCTCGTTAAATTATGCCATTCACGAATACGAAAATTTAAGAGGCGGAAAAAGGTCTTGAAATATGGTCACGGTTTATAGAAGTTGAAAAAATTCCAAGGGCCCAGCTTAAGAGAAAAAAATAATATGGCTAAAATTAATATTATGCAACCAGCAAAACTTTAAATCCAAAAGTATGTACTCCAACAAAAATGATATACAAGTAAATGTGGCTTAAAATTCGTTCAGTCCATGCGAAACAGATTAAGTAAATGAAGTATGAAATGCAACAGAGTATTCAATTTCACTGATTAAATTTTCGTACGTACTTATTTATGCGCGCCAATTATGCACAAAAAAAGAAGAAGAAATACAAAGTAATTTTGATGAAGAGTCTTAAAACAAAAAATAAATGTTTGGCATTTACCCGGAAACTCCCCTCTCCACAATATAATAATAGACACAATACTGCTTGCGAAGATATTTTCGTTGTCGAGGAAAGGTTATAAAATTTATGAGCAGCAGATGTAGTCCAATCATCAGAAAATTTTATTGCAAGGCTTTTAAGACTTTGACTTTGACTATTTTATGTATATTTTCGTGCAAATATTTATTTTCCCATGTACATAATCCTTTCGGGCTGTAATAATATCCAAAATTAAAGTGGTGTGTAGGAAAAATATTAGCTAGATAACATCAGGTGTCTACCTATGTACCTCCTGACTTGGCCGGGAGGTGGCTCAAGTTTTAGCAAATGTCTGCATGGGTGATACGTTCGCTATGATCCTAGAAGAAACACCTTGCAGGCATTTTGTTGTGTTCCTTAATTGGAGCATTGATGCCTCTTTGTGTTGGTATTGCAGGGGGGTATCAGAAGGCATACTGCCTTCCCGCTCTTTTCTAATTGTTTAACAAATATTTACTGGTGTTTCTAATACTTTCATCGTAACTCTTAATGATAAATTATATATCTGTCGGGAGAGAAAACAAATACCGTAGATGGCTCACCGACTCTTGAGCACGTCACGTACAAGTCCTGTTTCTTTTCTGTATGATCGAGTCAAAAAACCACGACGTATTTTGAGTTTTCTGATTATATTCCGGGAACTTTTTGATCAAGGTGGTATATTTCGAATATGACCCAAATCGGATCACAAAAAATGTTTTAGTAACAACTCGACCTTGGCGCCACTTAACCATAAATATGATTTACAATAATAGTTCGCCACTGGCGTCTCATGGCGGAAATTTTTCTCACACAAACCTTGTCCTTATAATCACAAATTCCAAAAAAAAGGTCAATTCATCACAAAGTTTAAAGGCTGAATAAATTCATGAACGAAGTGAACGAAAAAAAAAGAATTTTGCAAAAATGTTGGTTCACGAAATATTTTAATATTTTTGGGATCGCTGATTAGGAATAGGATAGGATACGATTTTTGAAACTCAAAATAGCGGATCCAATATGGCAGAGGAGTATTAAGTAATTCTTTTAGTTCTCCTGAAACTTGATACTCAGGGGATTTCGAAACCGTAGCGCAATTTTAAAAATTTGAAATTGCTCATCCAATACCAAAGAAGAGAGTTTAAAAAATCCCTGGATTTACTTAAAAATATTATATAGGGTCTTGAGAATACAGATACGAATCTGAAGCCCGATTTTTCAAATTCAAAATGAAGACAGAGTTGGTTAGCGTGAAACGTCCATATGCAATTTACATATGTATAAATTCCACAAAATATATAAATAGCTTCCTTTAACTCCTATTTGGAGCATGGGGCGCTTTTCCGTGCATAGCTGCTTGTCTCCTATCCCATCCCCAGGTGACGGATCGGGAAATGCTAGCCAGATATGCGGGGTAGGTGGGAAATAAATACCACTCGCGCGCCAAACAAGTTAAAGTCCTGCTTAGAGGTACGGATAGAATTCTATCACCAAGCTAGCGCAGGCCGGCTAGCAACCTTCTTGACTGATATTTGACTCGCTAACGAACCGACATACCCCAATACAGGGGACAGTAATAGTTGTAAAATTCCGTAAAATTCCAACATTCCTTACATTTTAATGCCGTGGCAGAACATGCTCATTGTAAATATTAGTACAATGAGGAATTTCTATTGTTAAGCAATTGCTGCGTTGGAAGCAAATTGCCGTATGGATATAATATATCCATACATACATACATATAAGTACATATATATGCATATTAGGCCGAGTCGATTTGTGGGGAGGCAAAAAAATTGCTCATTGCTCTGTGAAAATCATATTCTAGGGATGAAAATAAGAAACTTTGCCTAAAGAACCATACCTCTAAAACAAATTCTGATGTCCCCCAATTTGGGTCGAACTTTTTAGTTTCTTTTCTATAACTCACTTAAATTAATTTTTTCATTTACATATGTTCTGACTAAATAAATTTCTTGAGAGAAAAAATAGACATTATTATAAATAAATAATAAATATTATTATAAATAAATAAAAATAAAGAAAAAACATAGCCATTTAGCTGATTTTTGCGTGTAAAGGCCAAAAATGGTGATATTTTGAAATTGGGAACATCAGAATTCGTTTTAGAGGCATGGTTCTTTCGGCAAAGTTTTTTATTTTGATCCCTAGAATACGATTTTCACGGAGCAATGAGCGATTTTTAAATCGACCCGCCCTAATGCACATATAAGTACAGGAATGCATTGGGTCCGAATGGCGCAATCGACTGCCAGGTATGTAGATACGAAAAAAATAGAAAATAATCTGGCAGCAGAAAAAGGTGAAACTAGTGATGGTTGTATGCACATCCGTGCATATGCTCGTGTGTAATGGGAAATACATATATTCCTACGTGCAGGCGTGCAACATCAAAGGACATTTGTGAGAAAAACCACGTTTGCATTGACAAGTGAGGCGTTGCACAAAGAGCAAATAAAACCACTAATTCATGGGAAGAAGGAGAAAGAGAAATTGAGAAGCAGGACAAGGAGTGCAAGTTGAGGTGCTTGTGAATCGGATATCCTTTGTTATTTTTATGATTTGCTTAATTTCCTAGAATTGGAAAATCCATTCCATCAAATCCCTGAAACATCTAAGCGACACGTATGTACATACATAAATGTGTATGTATGCTCAAGTATGTATGAACACAGGTCCAAGGTGTGGCTGGTTAAATTAATATTTACTTAGAAAATACACCTTAGCTCTCTCGATAATGGTGCAAGGAGCACAAATTCAACACTAAACACATGGCTGCATATTAATGCAAACACAAATTCATATATGTAACATACATATGTATGTATATTACATAAGCACATATATGCATACATATGAGTGTACAAATTTTGTGGTGACGCTCATTAGAGTGACGAGATCTCGAGTTATATGCAAGCGGGTCGCAAGATGTCTTTTTTGTTGACTGAAAGGCGCCTATCTCTTTTTCGTAGAATTACATCACTGAGCTAAAGTGAATGGTGCACTGAATATGCGAAAAGATCTAGGCTAAACCGCCGTTAAAGTCTAGAAAGGAATGTGATGAGGAGATGTGAAGATCTCCGAAGGAGTATCCACAGCTCATATTCTTAGCGGGTTGGGGAATTTGCCTACTGCAACGGATACCTCTCGTAAAAGGCAACTGTCAGCTGTGAGCATAAATAAATGAATTAATGAAAGTGATGCACTCCGACCTCATAGTCTTCTACTCATCACAGTACTTCATCCAACCATTAAAATCTTAGTAAGCTTAAGAAAGAGCTGGGCTGGGCTGATTACATATGCCTTTCTTCGCGCTGAGATGCTTTAACCTTCTTCACACTATAGCGCCACATTCGAGAAGAAGGTGTGCTGGAGTCTCTGGGGACTGGTCGTGGAAACGACAGAAGTCAGTGGACCATATCGCAATCCTGTGCAGATGACTACGCATTCTGTAGTGACATATGAGAATGCCTGTGAGCGTTCTTAGTTTATCCTTAGGAAGGGTTGTGCACTTTAACTTAACGCTATTAGGCTGAGCGTAACAGGTACGCAAACAGCTTGTTAAAGATGGGAACACTAAAATTTATTGAGGGAGTTGGGCTTAAAGAAATACACTGAATCCATTGAGGGGGTTGCAATACAGTGATATTAATAGTAAAATCCATAGCTCATACTGCTTGGATCTGTTTTGTTTTGTAGTTTTAACAATCTGATTTATTGGCTGGCTCTGAGGCACGAATAACCCAACGAGCTTACAGTGCAAGAATTTTCTTGGTTTTCATAAAATCCTTTAGATTGACAAAATGTGTGTCAAAACTAAAGGGGGTTACGTTAATTTAGTTCTGCAGGGTTAAACAAAATGTTTTTTATCTATACACTTTGGTAGCCACTATAAGAATATAAAATTTCTTTGTGATCGATAGTGAATTTTTAATTTAAATGAAACAGCTGAAGTCAGGTAGGTTGTTTTGTCGTAGACTCATTGCCGTAGCCGATTGTTGTAACCCCACTTTGGATGATTTGTTTTCTGGTAGAGACATGTGTGGGTGAGCAGTCTCATAGTAAGGACGAGTCGGAGATTTATTCAGGGAGTTTTCTTTAGTCATAAGTTATTTTGGCGGTGACAACTCTTCCCCGATACAAATCTCGACAAAAAGTCAGTGTATCATATCCCCGTGGAACGAAATGAATCGATTTACGATTGAACAACATTGGGAAAGATTCAACAACAATTTTTCTCGAAAAATTATTTTTTCCGTCGAAGCACTCTCATCTTGACAGCAATTTAACAAGTAAGACTGCCGCATCTGGGGATAGGGAGATCCGCACGTGATTGTTGGAAAACCATGCACCCTCAGAGAGTGACAGCTTGGCGCCGATTTTGGAGCGGTGGCATCATTGGTTCATTTTTCTTTGCAAATGTTAATAGAAATACGATTTTTAGTGGTCGCAAATCGAAGGGATGGGCTTGCAAGATCTTTGGTCACATCAAATAGCTTCACGGCCCATTCTAAATTTGATCTCAATTGGCTACCGCGGGGCTACTAGGCGCGGCTAGCCTTTTTCTGTCGTGGGGCGTGAAAACCCGATGTTAAGCGAACAATCCATCCTTGGTTAAACGGATACGCTACCTCAGACTAGTTGAGACAGGCACATAAATACGAGCTCTTTTATATATAATGGAATATTCGAATAATCTAATAATACAGATAAACCAAATGATTTTTGTTCGTGTTTTTTAATTATTAAAGAGAACTCATCCCTATTGTCATCAAACTGGCTTGTCGTTTATTTAAAAAGGTAGCAGCAAAATTAAGAGTCAGTGGACTTAAAAATCCAGGCCCTGTGAAATGTTTGAAATGATTTGAATCAAAATTAAGAACCTTTAAGTCATTTGAGAGTGGATATTTTCCGGTTTATATAGTTCATATTATCAGATGGTCCCGGTGGAGAGAATACAGAAGGTGGCGACATCAGCGAACCTCAATTACAATTTTCCGTTGTTGTTGTTGCACCAGCATAAACAGTGCCTCTAAATGTTTGGAGAATGCTGCTCAAATGTCAGTCCTTGGCCGGATATAAATGCGGGTCGTTCCGGCACCGTAGAACCATAATAGAACCGTAATAGTTAATGTCCTACGGTGCAGGATTAAAATTTTCTGCCAAAAATCTTATTCTACATAGATTTTGTCTTTGAAATAAAGCAGTTTTAATTTATGTGTTTCAAATAAGTTTAGGTTCTTTTATACATTCACTTGTAGACGCTGCCAAACTAACGACGAAACACAAAACAAAATTAAACCAGATCTCTATCAGGATCACCTCGTTGTTTTTGTATTTTCATTTCTTTTGTGAGAGATGAAAAAAAATAAATTATTATTATAATATATATGCCATAGAAGCAGTATGTATGCTGGCTCATATTAGGCTGGTCAAAGTCTGATAGTTTTTCTTAAAAAAAAAAAGCAAAATGAAATAAAAATAAAAAACAAAGGTTCCGACAAATAAAATTTTCACAAACTGCAATTTTGCCATACTTTGACCCACTTCCTTATTCTTACAGGAGCCATTCTCTTCCAAAGAAACTCTCAAAATTCCATAAAAAAATATGTCCAGTTGCTATGCACTTCTTTGATGCAGTTTAAAAATATAAACAAAATTTTCAGCTCAAAACAATGCCTCATCTCACCGGCCCTTAATTTTATAGTCTTTTCTTTTCTCGAGAAAAATGTCACTTTACCTCACACACACATTACCACAAAGTTTTCATACGCTCTGCGAAAATGTTGCACACTACGTTTGAGAAAAGAACAAAAAAACATGCAAACTTTTCACAAATTAAATACTGGCTATAATAAAATTGAAGTTAAGTTTTCGCACAACTATTTCGACGAATTTGTGTACACAGAAAAATTAAAACCACCTGGCCAACGCTGACTCTCACTTTTTGTATGGAGTAGAAGGTGCCACAAATTTGACTGGTCCGAGTGCCAAAATGTGAGAAGAGAACCCAATGAATATGGTGAATAAAGAACGGAAAAATTTAACAACAATGGCGCAGAACAGACTAAATGCAACATTTTTACGAGAAAAGAAAACGTTATTAGATAATAAAACCGAGTGGCCTGAATAAAAAACTCACCGCCTTCGCAAAGTGTGCACTCTATACAACCAACTCGTTGAGGCTCTCTTTGGCTTTGTTTCTTTTGCAATTTCCCGCGCTGTAAGCTGTAATTCTGCAACTGTAGTAGCAGTTGTAGTTGTTGACCTCTGACTGACCATGGCAGAGCAACAGCTGGCATAAGATTCGCGCAGCTGCATTTGACACTGACCACGTTTGAGGAAAGGAGTCTACTAGCAGCAGCGACTGTTTCAGTAAATTTTTAATAGCACACTGACACTTTGAATGAGTGAGGTTAATTTTTTGTTTGCTTTTTATATTCTTTTAGTTTTTTATTATCATTTACAACGAACACCTTTACTTTGCTTTAGTATTCAAGCACTTACACCTTGACACTGAAAAACGTTGAGGCTATAGGAAATTAGAGCTAACACAGAATGCATAGACTGAAGCCAGTTTAGATAATTTTCTCATAACTGCATAAACAACAACTAATTAACGATTAACCCAGTAGGGAAAAGCGCAAAATAGGTGTTCTCACAAAACAAACAAAGGAGATCAAATATTTGTGTATGTATATATGTTTGCAAGTTGCTCCTAGCTTTACCACAAATTTGATTGATTATTTTTTTGCGTTTACTATTTTTTTTTTAATTTACCACGCGCTTCATTGGTATGAATGAATTAAATGCACATCGAATGCGTACACCCCGACCGGTGTTTAAAATGCAACTGACTCACTTGCAAGTCAGCCAAAGCCAAAGGCAGATTTCGATTTCTTTTTGAACTCGATTCGTTGAAGTCTATTGTTTTGAAAGGCATCAACGATGCCGCCAAGAGGCAGACAACAGACAATAACACCAGAAATGCAACAAAAATATAACCCAAGAACTTATTGCAGACATGCGGTCCATCCCTCTGTCACTCGTTGGTAGAATGCAACAACATCAGTAAGTAACAGCTGCAGCGTTCGCTCGTCAGCGCATTAAATTTATTTTTGTAGTTGAGTGAGAATTTTCGGAACACATACATACAAGTATGTGCAGGGATATGAAAGTTCATTAGGGTGTCCCTATTTTATGACAACTTTTTTCAGCTAATTTTTTTTATTTTTTCTTGTGACCCTGAAATATGTTAATTAATTTTATTAGTGGTACTCACTCGAATTTACTTACTTTGGCAGTTTGTTAGTTTGTTGTTTGGTAATGCGCTTTCCCACCAGCAGATTTATAGCTACTTCATTGTAAACAAATACAATTTAAAAGAAAAACTAAAAATGCCGTAATATAGTGAGAAAGCAAAATTATTAATCAGTTAATAAAAAGGCTGCGGCCTATGCATCGTACTTCAATTTTGACGTTCTCAGCCAAAAAATCTCAAATAAGAATCTGTTTCTCATTTATTGGGGGTTTTGGTGCTTGGGAATTGTTTGTTCTACAGGAAGAAGAAATTCTTGAAATACCAAACTTGATTGTATAAAAAAAAACGTGCTTATTTGTTTCCTTCAGCGTTATAATATCTTAAAATTGAACTTTGCGCGTGACCATCAAATACCAATTGACGAACGGCAGATTTTTATTTTGCCAGCTACTGATGAAATTGCAAAAGTGGCCACCGCTGCACTACATTACTTGGTGCTTTCATTGGATTTACAAAAACAAAACACGCGTATGAAGCACCGAGCGCGGTGTAAATACCCCTATTAGAGTTAAACTGATGGTTGTAACCTAAATTTGCATCAATACTTTTTGTATGAGGGTGACCACCAATGTATTTTCGTGCGCTGAATACAATTCTGAGGTCCAGAAATGCCTGCCACATTCGGGTTATGAGAAAACCGGTAACAAAAATACCCATAAAACACGAAAAATCAAAGTTGTGGTAAAAGCGCGCTTTTATAGGTTTTTACACTCGATTTCCTTGGGTTAAATTATTGATAATCTCTGAATGATAATCGCTTAACAGGCCATACTGCTTATTCCTTGCGTCGAAAGTATTGCAGATGCACTTTTACGACTAAGTAGACTCTTCCTGGGAAGAGTCCTACATAACCATAATATAAACATATTTTTTAGATACTTGAAAATACCCAAGGCAAGGTGCAAAATCAACAAGAGGCCAAAAGTTAGAACAGTGAACTGCATCACTTAACGAATGGGATCTCCTAATTGCCGCTGGACGCACAAGCTCATTCCTAACCTTGCGCCATGGTTACGACAAAGACACGGAAAAGTGGACTACTTCCTCCCTCAGATGTTGAGCGGGCACGTCTGCTTCCAGAATTACCTGCATAGGTTTGGTCTCTCCGCTTCAGCACAATGCCCAAGGCTCGCAAGATAACGTGAGGAGTTACGATTTTTGGAAGACAGCCAAGTGAGACAAATTTAACTAACAGTACGAGGTGTGTTAAAAAAATAACATGAATTTTCATCAACTTCTCTTTTATCTCCTCCAAAGTAGTCCCCCTCAGATATAATAAACTTGCACCAGCGTTTTTTCCAATCCTCGAAGCAGTTCTGATATGCACTTTTTACATTTGATCGAACTTGCCGTGCTGTTTTTGGTCTTTGCTCTCCTAGACTCTTCCATATGTCATAACCGTATACCCATGACTCGTCACTAGTTATGACCCTTTTAAGCAAATCGGGATCTTCGCTGACGTCGTTCAACAATTCCTGAACGATGCTCATGCAACGTTGCTTTTGGTAAAAATTTAGCAATTTTGGACCGAACTTCGCTGCCACGCTTCATGCCCAAAACTTTGAAAAGATTGCATGGCATGAGCCAACCGATATGTCGATATGCCGACATCCTCAGCACCTTCTCTAATTGGGAATCGAAATAACAGTTTTCTTCACTTTCTCAACATTTTCATCGGTTGTTGATGTACTGAGGCATTCAGAGCGAGCGTCATCATTCACATCTTCTCGATCTTCTGTGAAAAGCTAGCAGAAAAACGCCGATCACGCCAAACACTTGTCTTATTTATGCCTCTGATAAATAAACTAAACATGCTATGCATATTGCTAAAACCGTGAACATAAAAAATAATAATAATTGAAAGTCGAATGTACGTAGCCCGCGAAATGTGAAAATTCATTTTATTTTTTGCCGAACACCATCTGCAACTACGCGCTGTGGAAAGTAACGAATGGGGAGCGAATCTTATGGCAAACCAAACGCAGAATTTGGCGATGGATAGGTCACACGCTTGAAAAACCACTAGCAAGACGAGAATGGCACTGGGCTGGAACCCGCTGAGTTCGCGGCCGGCCAAATATCACTTGGCGAAGGTCGATGTTGTGCAAACTACCAGATACCGATATCACATGGGTCAGCGAAACAACAACAGTTCAGAACCGTGTACGATGGAATAATTACGGCTCTACCCTCGATGTAGTGTAAAAGCGGTCCCGGGGTGAAAATCAGCCGAAGAGGGGAGGCTTGTTTTAGTGGGATCATGCGTTATATATCATTGGTGCGACGGAAGTTTTCTTTATAAAAACAAATTTATTTAGAAAATATGACATTCTTCACGTTACTCTTCAGATATCATCGAAATCATACTTATCAATGCTTTCTAAGCTAAGCATATGGCTTCCAAGTATACACTATTTTAACTCAACCTCTAAACCGTATCGGTCAACAAATTTTGCTGAAATTGTAAGTATTCATTGCAAACTAACTTTTCTAACTTTCTTATGAACCAAAAGCGAAGGCGCACCCTAATTTACAAACGTCATTGTTTAAAAGGTACTCGTGTATGCTATCCTGCCGCAACTAAGAAGACACCCTAAATGTGCTGTCGAGCTGAGCGATACCAGTGAAGAATAAGAAGAGAACATAAAAGTAATTAAAGAATAAACAAGTAAGAAATGCTAAATTCGGTTCGGGCCGATTTTTATATACAAGCGTACATTTTAGTAAAATTTAATTTGGGCTGGTTGTTAACTTTTGAAATTATGCGCGCAGCCTTCATTTGATTATCCATTTTTTCAGTTTGCATGCATAAACATATGTCTATATTTTCCTCAGAAAGTATCAAGTAACGTGTATAAACACGTCGGATGAAGCTCACGGGTATAAGTTGGTTTTTCGTATAAATGGAGGGGCCGCCACTGGCCAATGAAATCATAATACTCTAGAGTACTTTATACATTAAAGTTTCTGAAATAATTGCTCTGCCAAAACCAAATAAAGATGCCAACAAGATTTCATCATACTGATTTATGACCGCCTTGATCCCCTAATACAATCTAACGACATCATTCTCTCTCATCAATTTGGCTTTCGGCGAAAACATTCAACAATAAAACAGGTACACAGGGTATCAAACAGAATACAAAAGGAAATTGACAACAAAAATTATTGCGTCGCAGTCTACCTTGACGTGGCTAAGGCCTTTGACAGTGTATAGCATCCCGGATTATTGCACAAATTACAAAAAATACTTCAAACTGACTATTATCTACTTTTGCGGAGTTACCTTAATGAAAGATATTTTTATGTTAAATATCAGGAAGAATGCTCTGACGTACTACGTATGGAAGCAGGTGTTCTAGAAGGAAGCGTTTTGGGGCCACTCATATACATTATCTAAACACATGATATACCCTGCCCAAGTGACGATATCATGATTGCAACCTTTGCTGGTGACACCGTTTTAATGACCTCTGACAAAAACATAAATATTGCCACAAATAAACTACAACAGCTACTTAACACAACGCTGGTCTGGTTTAATACATGGGAATCGAAATTAAAACAGATGAAACTATCCAAGTAATATACACAAACCGAAAGTATGGTCCACAAATATTGACTATAAATAATAAAGTCATTAAATATGTATGATACAAAAGCCAAATATATAGGCATAATAATTGATGTAAAACTGACCTGGAAAGAGCATATACTTCAAAAGAGAAATGAAGTTAAAAACAGATTCAGACAACTCTACTGGCTACTACGAAACGGCTCGCGTCTTTCACTTGGTAATAAATTGTTAATCTACAAAACTCTTATAACTGCGATCTGGAAATATGGCATCGAAAAATGGGGAACAGCAAGCAAACCAAACCTTAAAATAATGCAAGGACTACAATCAAAAATTCTAAGGACTATCACAAGCGTAAGCTGGTACATAACCAATGACAAATTCCACATTTAGAACTGCAAAAACGGAGACTAGAACGAATAACTCCGACAGCCCTAGCAGATACTGCATCACTAAAATAAATATCAACCTGTTCTACGTTTTATGTTATATAGTTTGCATTATCCCTCTTATGTTGTAAAAAGAAATGTACTTTAAATAATGATTTAATGTTACGCTTATATTTCCATAATTGTTATACAATTACTAAGTGTCGAAAGTTGACAGATGTAATAAATTGGAAAAAAGAAAAAAAATACATTAAATTATCACTACTGGGGTTCTCTTCCAAGGCTATCGATTAGACTAGATAATACAACAAAAAGAAAATAAAAAAGTCTTCAATCCTGGGGTCTTAATAGTACCTTTCTGATATATTTTTTTCTTTCTATAAGTATTTTTTTAATGTTATGCCGCCTCAAAGTTTACAGTACTCAATTTATGTATATATGAAATTTTGACATATTTTGGCAAAACCATATCTGAAGGCACACAAATATGCTTTAAATATTTATAAATTTATTTTTTGCTTATGGCCTTGAGCCATAGAACTAGAAAATACGCTTAAGTTTTTATTTTACAAGCAAAACTGTAAAAATGTAAAATGTTGCTATTTCTATTTCTATTATTTTAATTCTAAATGGTATTCCCTACTTCGTACTCGCAAAATTTGAAAAGCATTTTTTTTTATTTTATTTAATCAATTTTAAAAATCAAAATAAAAAAATTAAGAGAAATAAATTTAAAAGTATAAAGTACACAATTGTTGCCTAGCCAGTTGCCAATAATTCCAGATTGTTTTATTTTCTTATATTTTACTTTAATCTAATTCGGGAATTCTAATCTAAATCGGGATTTTGTTTAGTTTTCCTTTATTAAATCCGCACTCCAAATGCAAGTTTACACACAACTTTTTCTTATTGGCGTCCTACTCAGTATGATCCTCAATACGTTGATAACAGCTGCTACTGAGCAATACACATTTTCAGTGCGAATCTGTTGCTTTCTTAGCTGAAATAATCTATTTTCTCATTTCTTTGGTTTAAAGTTGCAGCTGACTCCAGCTGCGCTTACAAAACCGAACAAAAGTAAATGGTTTCTTCATTACTGTTCACATTAACATGTCATGTTTAGAAGTATCTTTCTCCACGAAGAAGGAGGACAGAGGCTGAAACTTTTCTATATGCAGTTGTTGTTGTTGTAGCAGCATAACCATTCCCCATATGTACATGTACGGCGAATGCTACTGGAGTGACAGTCCTTGGCTGGATACAAGGATCATAGATTCATAGGTATTGTGAAAAAAAATTTTTGAGGGCAACTTTGGATTCCACGCCATGGGTACGTTCTATATGCAGTGGAATCTGAATAATTCGTAAAAATCTGTTAATTCGCAAAATTTCCATATACATACATACGTGCTTTAGTCCCCATGATAATTCGTATTTGCTTTCTATTTTATTTTATTTTATTGAAACATTAAAATAATAAAAACATTTCATATTACATTTCGCATTGCACCTAGTTAACTAAAACTAACAATAAATAGTTGTTTTAGTAATTTCTGAATTTTTAGACATTGTTTACCACTAGGTCTAGTGTTTTCATTATAGGTTAAAGTTTTATTTTGGATTCGCCACTTTAACGTTCTGCCAATAAGTCAATACAATTTTATGTAAAGGGTGGTTAAATTTCAAGGGCCGATGTTGAATGTGGACCACACCTAAACGTCAACGACACCGTTTGACTTCTTTCTTTGGGGTTATTTGAAAGAAAATGTGTACGTCGATAAGCCAGCAACAATTCAAGAGTTAAAAAAAAAATAAATAACTGGCGCGTACACTTCTGTTAGGTGTTTGGCAGAGCTCCTCCTCCTATTTGTGGTGTGCGTATTGATGTTGTTCCACAAATGGAGGGACCTACAGTTTCAAGCCGACTCCGAACGGCAGATATTTTTATGAGGAGCTTTTTCATGACAGAAATACACTCGGAGGTTTGCCATTGCCTGCCGAGGGGCGACCGCTATTAGAAAAATGTTTTTATTAATTTTGCTTTCACCGAGATTCGAACCAACGACCTCTCTGTGAATTCCGAATGGTAGTCACGCACCAACCCATTCGGCAAGAGTTAAAGGATGAGATAATTCGGCACATTAACGGCATAGAACCTCAATTATGCCTCAGCGTCATTGAAAATTTGGACCATCGGATGGAGGTGTGCCGCCGAGGCCGCCGAGGCCGCAGCGGCCATTTGGCCGATATTTTGTAATTGAGCTATACCAATATTATCATAATAAAGAGAAATGATAATTTCCTAAAGAAATCAACACCGGCCCTTGAATTTTAACGATATTTATTTTATTTTAAATTAAGTTCAGCAATTTTCGTTTTGCCATGCTCCTTGCACTTAACCCTTTCGCTACATCTTTTTATTGCGCCATCCAAAAAATCCAAATTTTTGTGTGAGTATTTATTTTAGGACCAATAACAATACAAATGAATTTTTTTATATTTTTTTTTTATTTTTTTTTGTTAAGTGCTTTTTTTTAATGTTGCCATATGGCAACAAATGTTTTGTATTGGTTTCAATCGCAAATAAACTTCTTCTGCAATCTAATGCAAGTTAACACCTTACGAGAAATTTGTTGCCATATAGCAACAAGCTTAGTTTTAAAAATTAGCACAGCTTTTAAAGCTGCGAGCGAAAAAATATTTATATGCCAAATGACAGATTGAACATTTTTCTATATACTTTATTCCAAAATTGTTGAAAACATTTGCCCAAAATGCCTCAAAAATCTAAAAATGCAAAATACAAATTTCAGAGTGATGTGCTATATGCCAGAAGGCTTTCTTTAAAAATGTTGTATTACCGATATATAATGGGCGGTTATTATTTATTTTATTTCGGTTTAACCATTAAACTTCAATTTTTGAAAATATGTAACAAAAAAGTTGATATTTTTTACAAGAGAGTGTTGACGGCCTTTTAAAGTTTACTGTTGCCATATGGCAACAATATCGCGAAAGGGTTAAGCATAACGTCTAATGTCGTAGCCAAGTACTTTGCGGTGCAAGCATGCGGAATGTTTACAGAAAATATATGAACAGCGTTGTAAATAATATTTTTATTTCTAAAACTTGCGTGTACCGATATAATATTATTGAGTTTTATATTCCACGTTCTAGTCCAATTCGATGCCTGTAACTTTGCGGTTGATAGCCATGGTGATTTTTAGAGGTGTGCTATTTAGCAGACTAGTACTCGGCTCTTACCGGATTTGAAAGAATCAGCTGATGAGTTGACGTCACTTGGGGTGTGTTTACAAAAACAAAAAGGGAGATTGTGTTGGTGGTATAGGAAAAAATCATCCAATGACACTTTGTTGCCGTCTGAACAACGACTGATTGGACGAGTGTGTGAATACATGTGAAATGATTCTCCACGAAATAATTCGGCTGCCAAAGCTCCAAATGACGTGACAGCCAAAGTTCCCCTCACAATTTGGTTTTTTGACCATTAAAGAGTAAACCTTGTAATTCTCTCATTCTTGGCTGTTTACATTCTCATCTTCACCAACAGCGCGTACACTCGTGTCATTTGAAAATGTCGCTATTTTGCAGGATTCTAGGACTGGGAAGTAAGAAGGGTAGAACAAGTACATAATAGGCCTAAAGCTGCGATTAGTGGTGCCGTACCTTAGCCATAACCGTAGCCATAACAATTAGCTGTTCTAACCAAATATATGGACATCGCTGTAAAGGTTCTATTAAATCTATTATCTATTATCTACCATCTACCATCTATTAAATATATTATTATCTATTGAATTTGAGTTTTTGCTCGTAATCGTGCTCGAGCTGTAAATACTTATGTTTTGATATTTGGGATAAAAATTTGAATATTAGAAATCAGTGACGCAAAATTAATTGACTTAGTGGAAAATTATCCGTGCTTTTACGACAAAATGCAAATGTTGTCATTAATTCTACTTCAATATCAGCTTTTTATGGTTACAACATGACTAATCGACAAATACAGTAATGTTACGGCTATGGTTATGGTTACGGCTATTGCGTTATGGTTACGGCATCACTAATTGCAGCTTAAGTATGCTCCCTTGAGGAACGGTGGTATTGATTTTCGTAACGCTAGTATTTTGTTTATTGATTTATTAAAAAATTGTTAAAAAAAAATGAACTTAAAGCTATGACATCTGGGGTCTGAAGCTAGAAGTTTACCTTCAAATAATTACCTAAACTAAATGTCTTTAAGAAATTTACAAAAATTAAGGTTGTTAATTAGCTTAAGAACAAGAAGATCTACACCAAAGTACTGAAAACAGTACTGCGATCTTATTGTCCAATGTTTCCTGAAAAATGCTATAAATTTGCTTGGCACCATTGTCCCTTAATTGGGGTCGGCACTCCTCGTATACAATCTCCATGTTACATGGTCCCGAGTTGCCCCTTCTTTGGCTGCGTTTCGCTTGATAAGTATATGGCCATATATTGAGATCTCATTAAGAGTAAGCCGAAAGCTGCTAGGCAATTCAACGATCCTGCACTCGACGTATGGAAAGCACTGCTTTACATATGTACATAACTGAAGTTCGATACAAATTTTCTTGCAGTTATAACTGTGACTGGGGATTTATACGAGGGTTGCTAATTATTGTTTGCGCTATACAAGTAAAAAATACTTATTACCGAAAACTACTACATTGTTAACGACTTGAACTAATTTTCGAAGCACTTTTTCCATTCCGATTGAGGTAACTTCGAAACTAGTAACAAAAAAGTGTGTGAATACGACTTATTCGGGCGTTGAAACATATTTTTGGTCTGCGAAAGTAATTAAAAAATCATTGACTGCCGAATCAGTATTGTACAATGAGTGGATGGCCCATAAATTCGATGTTTTAAAGGCTCATAAATTAATAGGCGATCATTTTATTCGCAGTGCTTCAAACTAGAACAATTTTTGTGGTACCTGGCTCGTCTCCAAAAACCCATTCAGCCGACTGCTGTTTAGTTTCGCATAGGCTCATGATTCGTTGCCAGTCACGATCTTTTAGAAGAATTTCGATAAACAGCTTAGTAATTTTGTGTAACATATCTTTGGTAAGGTATCCAATTCGAATAAATACTCAATACTCAATAATATAAGAATGAAACCAATGCAGAAACTAGCCACAATATCATCATCACATAGCGATCTTTCGATATTACTTCGCGCGCGCCACGCATTTAAATATTTAGCCACAGAAAGCGATTTTGGACGACCTTCAAGAAATTCGATCTTTAGCGTTGTGCGTTACACATTGAATTCGGAAAGTCATAACCACCAATAGTTGGAAACTGTCGTTGGATTGTGCTTTATGCCCGAGGTTTCGAACCGGGCACTACCGAATGGTAGTCACACTTAACCCATTTGTCAGCCATGATAGTAATAATAGTACTATAAAGCCAAATACCACTCTAGGCGGAAGATTCTATCTTTTGCCAATATCAACCCTACACCCATGTAAGGCGTCTATTGAATTCCTTATCTTCTTCTTTGTTGGGCTGCCAGTTTAGTCTTCCATCGAGATCTAGACTTAGGCATTTCACCTTGTCCGAAAGCACCAATGGAGTGCTTCTCTATATGTGAATTGAGTGCTGGGTATTTAATATTTCGTTGATGCATCGATGAAATCCATGGCAGCAGATGAAGCTGGTTATAAGGTGTTTAACCTCTTCTGACTTTCGTTACACATACATATGTATGTGTTGGTAGTAACCAACAGTTTTCTTATTCATTAATAAAAGTTAATATATGCCCTGAAAATGTTGCATTTAAAACAAAGGCGCAAAGTGCAGGAAAATAATATGGCATTAAGAATTGAAAATTTCGTATGCCAAAATGAATGTTTCTACATTCCTGGTGCCAGTGATGCCAAATACACTAAATTCCAATATATCCACTTCGTTGTAAATGCTGACATGCGAAACGAAAATTGTTCACACATCTGCTACTTAAAAAAATGCAAAAACGCGCACACAGGCACTGTGCTACAAAAACCATAAGGGGCATATGTCTATGGATTAAAAATTACAAAAAAAGTAAAAAAAAAAATCAGAATAAGAATAAGCAGAATCCAAGCTGACGGCGAAGACGCTATTGGGAGTTTGGTACATTTCAAAATCTATATTCGTATGTGTGTGTGCTATATGTATGTATATGGTAGGATTGCCAGCTGCTCCATCTGTCCTCGTACATACATACATGGCTTACCCATAGAAGCAAGTGTGGCATGGCAGAGCGCGCGGCTTACTCAAATGTATTGTCTGGTATAATTTTGTGGCGTGCGCCAGAAAAAACTTAACAGACGAACTTATAGGAACTTATTTTTTACGGGCTACCCTGTAGGAAAATCCACTGATATCGAACCGCACTCCTAGTGCAGTCGCGATACTTCTCTTTTTCGCATAAGCAGCACGTAAACTTGGCAAAATAATATTTCAGAAAATGCCGTTTATTGCCAATTCTTTTATTTCTGTTATTGCGTTCCGAAAATTTCAAGTCTAAATTGGTGTATGACAGTTCGGCCTTGGTATCGAGGAAGATTCTTGTAGGATCAAAGGGAAATTCGGCGTCAAATGTATTGATGCGAATGTGTACTGTGAGAGTAGATTAGTATATACCTACATATGTTTGCTTGAAAAACAAGTAGTTTTAGAAGTATCCTGAACATAATTATGACATCTATTGAGCTATTCCAGTCTTTGTCTGGTTGTTGCATCTCAGATGGTCCTTTACTCGTGGTTATATGACCTCAGTGCCAGTAATAGCACCTCACTGTATAGGAGGTGTTTAAAATACCAGGTAAATGTGTAATAATTTACGTAGGGATGCGATGATCGGTTTGCAAACGGACGTAATATCCGGGTTCACTTCACGTATTTGAAAGGTTAAGGGAATTCCACAATTTCTTTCACAAACTTTCAGGGATTACTAAGCTTAGTCTCGGTTATTGATGGACAAAATAAGAAACATATCTGAGCGATGGTATCTTCAATAATTTCAAAAACAAAAAAAAAATTTTTTTCAAAATTTTCCCAAATATATGTATTTGTCAAAATTCTTTTTTTGGTTATTGATGTCTTATCGATAGTATTCTTCGATAATTACAAAAAAAAACTAATTTCAAGAAAAAAAGTTTTTTTTTCATAAAAAACTGAAAAAAGAAATTTCGAAAAAAAATTCCAATATTCGAAAAAAAAAATTTTTTTCCAAATTCTTTTTTTTGAAATTTTTTTCTCGAAAGTTTTTTGTTACATTCAAACATTTTTTTATTTTTTAAATCCTAAAAATTAAAATTTAATTATAAAAATATTGAAAACGACGGAAGATATTTTACTTCAAAAAAATCAATATCAAAATTTTCAATATAAAGGGTTTTTCAATTGGCGCGGCTCGATTTTGGCGCCCTGTGGCAGCCATTTTGTTTTGGTGACATCTGTCAAATCTTTTGTTTATTATTCAGTTGTTTATGCCAAATCATCATGGCAAGTTACACGATTGAACAGCACTTTATTATCAAAATGAGTGTTCATTAACGCAAACGTTGCGCGCATTGCGCCCATTTATTGGTAGACGTGGTGGCCCTTCAAAGCCGACTCTTCAACGTTTGGTGGCCAAATTTAAGACGACCGGGTCAGTAAACAATCAGCCAACACCCGTACGTTCAAGGAACGCAAGATCAGCCGAGAACGTTGCCGCGGTCCGTGAAAGTGTACAGCAGAACCCGAGGCAGTCTATTCCTCGCCGTGCACAAGAACTTGGCCTTTCGCAGACTTCAACTTGGCGAATTTTGCATCGGGACTTGGGCCTACACCCGTACAAGATCCAACTGACCCAGGAGCTCAAAGTTGATGACAATAGACTTCGAATCGTTTGGAAGGGAACCCCAGTTTTGGGCGAAAAATCATCTTTAGTGACGAGGCGCATTTTTGGATGAATGGCTGTGTTAACAAACAAAATTGCCGTATATGGGACGACACCAATCTACACGAGGTGCACCAGGTGATAATCCATCCTCAAAAAGTTACCGTTTGGTGTGGATTTTCGGCCGGCGGCGTCATTGGTCCGTACTTTTTTGAAAACGACGTTGGTGAGGCGGTCACCGTCAACAGCGAACGCTACACAACGATGATAACCAATTTTTTATGGCCCATATTGAACCATATGGTGGCATGTGGTTCCAGCAGGACGGCGCTATGTGCCACACAGCAAACGCCATGATTGACATTCTGCATGAACGATTTGAGGGTAAGGTTATCTCTCGCAGGGTTGATGTGAATTGGCCACCAAGGTCATGCGATTTGACCCCGCTAGACTTTTTCCTGTGGGGTTTCTTGAAGTCTCAGGTCTATACAAATAAACCACTATCGACCGATGCTCTAAAGGTGAACATAACACAGGCCATCGCTCAAATTCAGCCGGATCTATGCGGAAGAGTCATTTAAAATTGGACCACTGGGATCCGTTCCACCGTAAGAAGCCGCGGCGGGCATTTGAATGATGTCATATTCCACACTTAATGGCATATATGCGCCTTTGAAATAAAAAAATAATTTTGTCAATAACTCACACACAGCTTGTTTTATTCCATTTCAACATCTACCTGCCCTTATTGAAAAACCCTTTACTTCAACCTACAATTTTCAATCCACTCTTATGCCCAAATTATTTGCATCATTTGAAAATAGATTTTATCTTTGAATTTGTAGTTAATTTCAACGCATAAATTCATTCGCGCAGAGGTTAACTCGCAAATATTGGGCAGTAAACTTTATGCTAACGGTCGTAATTCAATATTTTCCAGCAGGGTTGCATACAAACATATGCGTGATGCATATCCATATATTTACTACATATAAGAAATTGAATCAATATGTGTTGGTCCATTAATCTTTTTCAATGCAACAAATGTATTTATGCTCTTACAACAACTGAGTTATGGAGAAGCCATCGAACGAGCGGTATCTCTTCTCGAATTCTACAAAAATAATTGCGGTTGCATACGTAAAACTATATACATACATACATGCATACATACATGCATACATACATATGTACATACATATATATATGTAAAGAAAATGTGCATAGTTTTGTGTAAATGTAATTAAAGCATGAATTTTATAGGCGCAAGTTTGAGGCTGCTGATGCGGCATTGGCAATGACACTGCACTACGAGTATGTATGTATGTATTGAAGATGTGTAGGTGGCGGAGGTGGAAGTGCTTGTGGCATGTACATATAGTAGTGTAGTGGCAGTGCAATGAGCAATCTTTACTGAATATCACACACATCCACACACACAGACTTAAACAAGCGCAAGTGATTTCTGAGTATTTCGGTGGATTCTTCAATAGCACTGTCAGCAGTAATTGTTTTCAAATCTCTGTCATTTGATCGTAAGTAATGCGATTGAATCAAAGCGCAGCTGTTGCCCGCCTTGCAGACAAACAAAACACTCATCGGTATGTATAGCATTTGGGTGGCACATTTATTGCTTTATTATTCCACGAAATAATTTATTTGTGTTTAGAAATTTTTGATACAGCCCGAGGCATCAGTGAACCTATTGACTGAACAATTCCATTCTTATTCAGCAATCATTGACTATCTACTCTGCCAGACAGAAGGCGATTGCATTACCCAACTTCTGCAAAATCGCCTTGAGCAGGATCGAATAAGTATTTGAGGGTCATATTGACACCTAAGTTAAATTGGAAGTAGAATATGGAGCTACAAATCTATTAATGGAATCGCAATTAATGGCGTGGATCTACAGCTGGTGACTTGCTCCATTATTTTTTGCAATTCGCTAGTTTGGCGGGAAGCCGTTGAGCAGGTTCCAAATTGGATTTAACAAGATTTCACTATGTACTAAGCCTTTCAGAGCACTTACATGGATGTTTCAAAATGAGCTTCGAAATAAGTGAAATAATAATACCACCCCTAATTCTAGGCTATTTACAGAAGGATCAACATACAATCCTGCATGGTCTGAAAGGTCCGCAGAAGTCTTGGCTTCCTAATATTCCAAATAATCTTGAAATATGATTAAATATACAAAATATATATCTACGTTAGTAGATTTTAGCAGTGAACTCCTTGCTGCTGACCCTAAAGAGAGGCACTTGCTCCGCAACAGCTTACGCTTGCTGATTTCGCTATCGCGGTTAAAGACAAGTTTTCCAACACACTCATGAATACGCTTAGTAACTAGACAGGGTAGGGGACTCGGGATAAAGCCCGATAAAACTGAACTAATTCACTTTACAAGGAAACATGGACTGCCCACAATCTCCCTACTAACTTTCAAGAGTGTGGAGATTCCTTTGAAGGAGAATGTTAAATACTTAGGACTCATATTAGACAGGAAAATTACGGGGATATCAAATATTGCGAATAGGGTTCGAAAGCCCAACATTGCATTGCACTCATGCAAAAAAGCGGTCGGAATCAAATGGGGATGAACACCTTGTACTGGCTTTACACTTCGGTAGTTCGGCCTAGTTAACTATATGGAATACTTGTGTGGTGGCCATCAAGTCAAAAGGCAAGTCATACGTAACTGCTTAGCAAGGTCCGGTGCTTCACCGGTGCTTTAAATACCACCCCTAATAGAGCGCTTTAGGTGCTCTTCAACTTGCCTGCTCTAAATGTGGTAGGAAAACACGTGGCTGCCGTTTGAGAGTTTAGTTTTAATAGTATGGCGCTATGGAATGCCGGGCGGCTCGGCCACGCTTCTATACTACATACTATGAGTAGTTATAAATAAAAAATCGATTACTCTTTCCCTAGATTTACTTTCGACAGGCTTTCCGAGACCAGCATTCCGTCAGTAAGAGAGTGGCGAACTCCATGGAGACGGAGGGAAATCAATTTTTACTTAGATGTATCCATGTTAGAAAACAAAGTAGGCTATGGTGCTTGTTTAAAGAGAATTTATATTAGAATTATCTCCCCGATAAATATCTTCTCGGACCGCCAGGCGGCCATCAAATCAAGGAAGGCCGTTATACTAAGATTAAAGGTTGCTCAGGAATGCCTGGTAGCTCTAAATGATATTAGCACCGTCTTCGAGGCCAGCCTTATATGGGTTCCGGGTGATAGAGATATTGAAGGAAATTTCTAGCCAGAAAGGGTACTAATCGTCCACTGCTTGAAAATAGAGGTAATATTGGAATTCCTATGGCCACTTGCAAATTAAGTATACAAATTAATATCCTCCGGGAGGTCAATAGGTCATGCAGAGAAGAAAATACGTGTTTTAGAATCAGGCTAATTTGGCTGCAAATAGATAAGAAAAGGTCAGGAGAATTGCTTAACCTCTCAAGAGAGAACATCTCGAAGCTCGTGGCCTGTGTCACCGGTCAATGGCTGTTAGGTAGGTGCTCCTCTAGACTAGGAGTATTATCGCATGAGTACTGCAGAAGTTGTAGGAGGAAAAAAGGAAAAAATAGTAGGAAACTTCCTCTGTAATTGTCCAGTTTTAGCTAAGAGTACAGCAAGTTTGTTGGGAAAATACCATTTTGACTCTCTCATAAAAGAAAGAAACAAATTCTAATGATGCCGCCATGCCATAAATTGCACTAAACAGTCAATCTTTGTGGATGTATAGTATGATCTGAAAGTACAGAGTTAAATTTCAGCGAAATTTATTTTATCTCGTTCAAAATATGACTCGTATGAAGCAACACACATGTACCTACGTTTAACTTAGTCCTTCGAGCACCCCTGGTAGGTCGACGAAGGGATGGCCTTCAGCTCCCTCGTCGCATTCTCTTTGATCTCCTCTACCGACTGAAATCTCCTTCCCCGAAGTGGTAACTTCAACTTGGGAAACAAAAAGAAGACGCACGCGGCCATATCAGGTGAATACGGTGATTGCACGATGGTATTTACTTCGTGTTTGGTCAAATAATCCAGCATAACTTAGACTCAGTGCGATGGTTATCATCATGCAAACTCCAAGAATTGTTTGCCCACATTTCCGGCCGGCCAGGCAGACACTAATGATTCGATGACGCTAAAAAATGACAGATGTGTGTCTAACAGTCCCACCAATATAAGAAAAAAAATATGGACCGGTTCCCACGTGCGCGGTTCGTTTAAATTAAACATTCCCGGTACCTTCTGATCATAGTGTATTGATGCTTTGTCGAACACTCGGGGGTCGTGCTCGCTGCAACAACGGCAATTTCTTTTACAAATGCCATTCGAAATTTTGCCAACAGAGGGACGCCAATGGTAATTTTGCTAGCTACCAAAACATAACAATTGAAAAAACTATCATTGCAATCTGATCACCTTTTATTTTGTTAACCAAAAAACAACTACAATTCTCCCATAAAACAGATGCTTCCGTTTAAATATTTACTATTCAAGATTCATATTTGTGTGTTTATAGAATATTTCCTTCCTTCCTCCCACTAGTTATTTGATATGTGAATACTTAAAAATGATTACTCTCAAGTAATGAAAAAAAAAACTGAGCCAGAATAAGCGGAACCAAATACACAAGAAGAGCAAAATCTGCCTTACTTGTGCCTCTAAGTATGTACATACATATTTACATACATAGGTGGCTTGTATGTTTGTAAGGACTACTACATGTGGGCTTGCACAGGATACAAACTACATTTGAGTGAGGGAAATTTCCAGCTTGTATCCGCTTTTATGGCAGGTGTTCTTTATTGAAACTACTTACATACACACATACATACACATACATATTATATTATATGTATTTCAAATCATTTCCCTGAATAAATTAGAATTTATTTAAGTTTGGCAGGAAAGGAAATGCTTATGCCGATTTCTTTACAGAAAATAGAAAATAATAGAAAACTGATTGACGTCGTTGATAACAAAGACTTATGTATGCATCTTCTAACGCGAAACGGAGATATTTTTAACGGAAAGCGGCCGAATACGAAAACTATTGGATCTGGCCAAATCGTCACGAACAATGAATGCATTTTAAGACAGCCGAGGTGTTTTCTAGTCACAAATCAGGCCAAGGATTCTACGATTTACTTTCTTTTATTTTTGTAGTTAAAGTTTCGAACAGATAAATGAAAATCAGCTGGACAATGCTCATCCTCACTTTTTGTACGGATAGTATCTCAATTTGCACTATCTGATGAGGCAAGTAGGAAGTCGGTCAAAGACTATTCTAAAAAGTTTTTGGTAAATTTGCTCTTCGCCCATTGAATTTCACTGAAAGCTTGCCCTCTTATATAGCGTTTTCATCGGGGCTTACTTTTGGTTTTGCAGCTTCCAAGCCATCGCCAATAATAAGGGAATGCAGTAAAGGTGATCGAATACATCCTTGGCGAACACCGCTTTGTATATCAAAAGGGACATCCCTTATGTAGCACGCGGCAGAAAGCACTTTCGTATGTTGCCCGTATTAAAGATATAAATTTATCAGGCACATTTCTTCGTCGTAAAGCCGCCCAAATCAAGTTCAGCTTAACGCTGTCAAAAACTTTCATAAAATCTACAAATACCCCATGCAAGTCTGCTCGACGATATTTCGTAGCGTATTAATATGATTAGTACGCGAGGAACCCGGTCGAAAACCCGCCTGTTCTGCACATATGGAATTGCATAAAGCCTGTATTTACTCGCTCAAGGATCACTCTTGCTATGATTTTTGCCACAGTGGGGAGCACACAAATATCACGCCAGTTGTCGCAGATCTGCAAATCGCCTTTTTATGAGATCTTAACGATTATGGCCTCATACTACTCCTTCGGGAAGTGTTTGTTATTCTAAACAGTTTCCATAGGAGGGCAAAAAAGTGAGGCAGATTGTGCGGACTGGTATTTATAAAACTCGGCGGGAGTTCCGTCAATGCCGACAGTTGTTTAACGCCTTGATGACATCCTTAATTTTTCAATGTTGGGCACATCGGCTTCATTGCGAGAATTCACCTGCAGTTGAAGTAAAGTGTTGCTGGGAGGTTCGTTCCCTTCGATTAGAAGGTTGTTAATCTTTCCAACTGCTCGTCATCTGACATTAGAAGTTTCCCATTGGTTGCTCGCACTGATCGTTCCGTGAACATCTTATTTAGGATGTTTTTTTAGCTGCATTAGATCTATCGATACCGACCATAGTTTTAATATCTGAGAATGACAACTTTGTTGACATTTCTGCTCAGTAAGGCTTCAAAAGTCATTATGAATCGTTTAACGTCAGAAAAACTCTCCCAATTGCGGAAATTTTCTTTGAAAAAAAAAACCACAAAACAAAAAAATCTATTCGCAAGGTTTATAGACAACTGGCGGCATCATCGGCCCTTATTTCTTTCGAAATGAAGAAGAAACTGCCGGTACGGTGAATCGAGCCATGATGATTGAAGTTTTGTTTTCAAAAATTATTCAGCTAAATATCAAGGATATTTGGTTCTAACAAATGGTTTATTGCAATATTCAAGCCACCATTGACGCCATACGGCCAAATTAATTGAAAAAGGAAGTCAAAAATTGGGCTGATCGAATGGACCATGTAACCCATAGCCATGGTGGACATAAACCGGAGGTCATATTAAAAAAAATAATTGCCATGAACTTATGAAACAGATTATGCACAAAACAAAAACACAATATTCCAACAATATTTTTGTTTTTTATTATCATTTTAAGTTCTTAACTTCTTATGAACTTAGGTATACCTAAACAAACGAGTTACAGTTTAAACAAAGTTTTTATTGAATACAGAGTGGAATTTTTGACAATTCTCTTAAATTTAAAACTTGCAAATCCAGAGTCTGGCTTTGGTGGGAGCTTACTATTATAAACTAATGCATTGTCAGCTTGTTAGTCTCGAAACCTGGAAAAGATAACTACCTCTCTCGCATGCTCTTTTGAAATTAGTATTGCAAATGATCCACAACAACATCAAGACGCACGCCACAAATAGGAGGAGGAGCTCGGCCAAACACCTAAAACGGGTGTACGCGCCAATTATATATATTGCAAATGGAATTATTGTTTGCCCATCTCGTACAGAAATATTATATTTTAATGCTCCGACTAGTACTATACCCACTTTTCAATGTTTAAGTGGGAACACCCATTTCAAATTACTCTAAAAATCCTCCTTCAATTGGAACTTTTTCTGTATTAAATATTTCGGGTCTGGATCCGTCTTTTTCAAAAGGAACGATTCAATAATAAATTAATAAATTGGCGTTTACACTTTTGTTAGGCGTTTGGTCGAGCTCCTCCTCCTATTTGTGGCGTGCGTCTTGATGTTGTTGAACAAATGGAGGGACCTACAATTCTAAGCAGACTCCGAATGGAAAATGTTTTTTATAAGGTGCTTTTTCATGGCAGAAATACATGTGGAGGGGCAACCGCTATTAGAAAAATGTTTTTCTATCAATTGCTGTTTCATGCACGGAGATTTGAACCTATGCACTCCCGAAAGGTTATTACGTACTAATCCATTCGGCTACGGCGGTGCGTAGTTTAATATACAATTTCAATAATAATATTTAATTTTAATTCTTCTGTTGTTGCCAACGTACAAAGGTCCAAAAATCTTACGCAGAATCTTTCTCTCAACTACTCCAAGCGTCGTATCATCGGTGGTTGTCATCGTCCACGCTTCTACGCCATATGTTAGGACGGGCCTTGTAGAGTGTTAGTTTTGTTCGTCGAGAGAGGACTTTACTACTCAATTGCCTAGATAAAAATCAAATGGAAATTCCTACAATTTTCTTGATGGTTCTGTAAAGTAACCTTTGGATGTCTCTTGGAAGTCTCTGTACACTGCCAATGCGCTTGAGTTGCAGAGCCATTTATTTAATTGGCATTAAATCTCTTAAGCCGCAATACCCACAATAAGGGGTATGTGGTATGAGTAGCGGTACCTTTTTGAAGCTCGAAAATCTTAACATTTTGCTTAAAAAACGCAGATAATCGTATACCCGATGCTTCTATGCGTCACAAATAAATGCAGCCTACTGAAATCTTACGCAGAGTAAGGCAGACAAATCCGATAAATGAGCTTGGTATTTGTTGAACATGGAAAGAAAACCATTTTAGTCATTTTGGCATTCTTTGAAAAACATAGCCAATGAGTTAACCCAGAGGAGGTATGAGAGAAGTTGTAAACTATTGGCGACAATCGACAGTCGCACAACAACAGCATCGACGCGAAGAGTCAAAGAACAGGTTTTGCCAATTACGCGCCACTATACTCGCATATATACATACATAAATAAATATATAATACGTATTTACAGAGGAATTTATGCACATGCAGTCGTACATAAATTAATTTAGGAGCTACGCACAGAGGCAGGCGGCAGCAAATGTGCAATAGTCACTGGCTGTAGTGACCACTGAAATAGGTAAAAGACAAAAAAAAAGTAAATAAGTAATTAAACAACAACGTAACCAGGGTCGTTCTGGTACACAATATGTATTAAATGTTCAACAATAACAAACATATGCACATATTTATATATTCATAATACTCTATGGTAGGTATCTTTCTACGCTGAAGCAATTTCCTCAAGGCTGTTGTTGTGAACGTGACAATTTGGTGTTGCTGCATGTGGCGCGCCAATGAAAATTGCTTAATTCTCCAAAACGTTAGCAATTGCGCACATCCAGACAGACGGCAAACAGCTGCAGCGCATACACAGACTAATAGCCCGGTTACCCACCAACGTCAACCCGCAGAAGCTCTTAGCTGGCGCAAACAGATTTATGGACATCCCAAAGCGCATTAAACAGGTAAAAGCAGCAAAGTTGCAATTGTAATTAAAAAAACTCGAAATTACTTTTTTAAATTACTCTAAACTATAAATTTTTGGTAGTAGATTTTGCGTTTTATGGACCAAAAGCAAAAAGAAAAGAGCCATGTATTTGTTGTTTTTGTTCTACTGCTGCTACCTGTTCAATGAGTCTTAGGAAGTCCCATGTAAGTGAAAATTAAAACGTGCCCGCTGAAATCTGCGCCGAATTGATTTTTTACGTAAATTCATATCAGCTGACTACTCTCTCTCTCTAGGGTTGCCAGTATACATTTTTTTAAATTTACTAAAAACTACCACAGAAATTTTCAACATATTTTTAAAATAATGCAAGTTATTATTGAATATAACGGGTTACGAGGGCTGCTATTTTTATTTCTGTCCTAATAATGGCAAATGAACATTGCTGGTTGGAAAACGTTTTTCAAAGTATTCTCCATGATGATAGATACATTTTTACACTTTTGCACTTTTTGTGCATTAAATTTGCATTACATAAATTTTCGAAGCACTTTGTTTAGTTGTATTTTTTACGCGCTTTTTAAATTGTGCGGGATCCAACGTGAACTCACCTTTTTTATCACAAGGCAAAATCTTATTGATGCTCGTCATATTAATGACCAAGGATGCCTTAATCTCACATGATGATATGTAAGTAGCTCAATTATTTGGCGTACATCATCGATATTTCCTGGCACAACAACTGATTTTGGACGACCTTCCAAGAATTCGCCGGGACACACGAAAATTGGTTGTATCAAGTTTTTACGATACTAAAGGATTTTGCTTTTTCGTCATATAAGGATTCTAGTTCATCGATGCATTCTTGTCTTATTAATCCACGACGAAAATTGTAAAAAAAAAATCGCACGAAAATGTTCAGGGTTTAATTCAATATTTTTGCCGTTCAGATGGTTATGGCAAATTATGCCAAACTTTGGTGACAACGCTAGAAGTGCCATTGATCAGATATATAAATAATAATAACAAAACTTTGAGAAGACTGAGAACACAAAGCGTATTGACAAAGCACGAGCATTACAAGTAACGAGTTGAAGCAACAAAAGCTGTCCTCAATGAAAGTGGGCTTGCTAATACTCATTAAGTGCTTCCAAACGAATGTAATTTTTGTTGCTTTATCTATTCACCACTTGTCATGTAAATACATGAAGGGCGAAAAATTAATTGCTTTAGTGAAAAGCAAAGCTAAGAATGAGTTTCTATGCCAATTTCAATATTTTACACTTGCATCTTGTGCCATTAAATTTGTGGTACTACGGAAAGCCGGTAGCCGAAGCACTTCAAAAAATATTTTTTTTTTATCTTGTTCAGCTCCTCCTTCGATGCCGTCTTTATCTCGCAGCGTAGCGGCCCCCTTTCATGGGACTCTTCAGTTTCGTGAACAAGAAAAAATCACAGGGGGCCAGATTTTGGCGCGCTTTTTTCGGTCTTGGTTCGTGCGGCAGCTTCCATTGAGATGATTGAGCTTTGGTTTTCACGTCATAACCATAAACCCACGATTCGTCACCAGTTATGACCCTCTGGAGCAAATTTGGGTCGTCGCGGATGGAGTCCAACATCTCATTAGCAATGTTCATGCGATGCTGCTTTTGGTCGAAATTGAGCAGTTTTGATACGAGTTTTGCAGCGACCCGTCTCATGCCCAAATCATAGAAAAAAATCGAATGGCACGAGCCATTCGAAATGCTTCCGCGCACTTAATTTCGTTTTTCACACGAAATTTGATACAGGTTCTTTGATCCATCTTTTTAAGTAGGTGCAAGCAAAGCAGCTGTCAACAATTAGCTGAACATTCAAAATGGCCGAACTCGTCGGCATGAGTGAGAGACATGGGTACCAACATATCGCCACAAAAAAATCGAAATTCGAATATACGTAGCCTGCGAAAATTCTAAATTCGCGATACTTTTTGAACACACCTCGTACAAATACATATACGCACATGTGCATGTACATGCGCTGACATTCTATTGGGTTGTCAACTAAGTAATTGCGGATTTCACTCATAGATGATTTCAGTTGAAATTTTAGGTTTACAGATGTAGTTTAAATGTAAAAGACATTTTCTTATTTAATAGTTGGCAATTCAGTTGTCAATCAGTAAAAAAGTTTTTTGATCGGTTGCGTAGTTTTCGTTTAGCGTTCGTTGAAAAAGGGAAAATCAAAAAAAACATTTTCGTCATATTTTGCTTTTTTATTTCCGCAAAGGGAAAACCTCATCGCAAGTTTATAAAACGTTATGTGCTGTTTATGGTGACGAAGTGTTAAAAGAATGGCAGTGTCAAAATTGGTTTGCCAAATTTCGTTCTGGTGATTTTTCACTCAAAGATGAAAAGCGCTCTGGTCGTCCAGTTGATTTGCTAAAGAAACGTAATGAAAACGATATATTTTTAAACCGACTGATAACTGGCGATGAAAAATGGGTTCAAATGGGAATATCAAGCGGAAAATATCGTAAACCAACTCAAACAATATCAAAAGAAGGTTTTGTTATCAGTTTGGTGGGATTACAAAGCAATAGTTTACTTTGAACTCTTACCACCCAACCGAACGATCAATTCTGATATCTACATTGAACAACTAACGAATTAAACAATGCAGTTGAAGAAAAGCGGCCCGAATCGACAAATCGAAAAAGTATTGTATTCCATCATGACAATGCAAGACCACACACATTTTTGGCCACTCGGCAAAAATTATTGGAGCTGATTGGGATGTTTTGCCACATTCAACATGTATACAGGAAAATCCACGGGAAAATTGACAGGAGTGAATCGATAAACTTACTTTGACTTGGCGTTTAAGCACCACTCTTAGTTAGTGTGAAACGCTGGTACAACGAGTTCCAAAAACGGTTGTTGTGTCAGAAAAAATCGATGCTGTGTGTCAAATGATAACACAAGATCGTCATATGACATTTCGCTAGGTATAGGTATCTTTAGGCATTAGAAGGACCAGCACAGATTAAATATTGCATGAACATTTGGCCGCCAAGAAAAGTTGTTCTCATTGGATACTGCATAATTTGACAATTGCCCAAAAATGGACTCGTGTCGATTGGTGTAAAGAAATGTTGAAGAAATTCTACCGCCGTGGCTCAAAGTACATCTATGATTTCATAATAGGCGACGAAAGATGATCTATGCATATGAGCCGGAAATGAAACAGCAATCGAAAGTGTGTGTTTCTAAGACCAGCTTAACCCAACAAAAAATGTTACGGAAGAAGCACCTTAAAGTAAATGATCACTTGTTTTCTCGGAAAATCTGGTCATGTCGCAACTGGACTACTAAACAAACTTAAGTCAATTCTGAGTGGTACAAAAATATTTGTTAACCAGAAGTATTTGAAGAATAAAGGAAAACTAACCGCCGAAGACGAATCATACTTCACCAAGACAATGCGAGCTCTTACAAATCGACTGACACAAGAGAGTTTTTGAACTCTCAAAAGATCGAATTAAAGGACCATCCGACTGACAGCCTTGATTCGGCACCTCATGATTTCTTTTTGTTCCCGAACAACAATAAAATGCGAGGCCAATGGTTTCTAATGCTGAAACAGCTCGTTTTGGAGGTATCCACTTCTGAGTGGCAAAAGTATTTTGAAAATTGGGTCAGGTATATGCAAAAGTGTATTGACTTCCAAGGAGAAAATTTGGAAAGACAATAAAGCCATTTTCATTATTATTTCGCTGTGCTTTCATTATTGGCTGCAAAATAATATAAAAGGCAACCTTTGTAATTCTGTGTTAAAGGATTTTTTATAGTTTTGTAAATTTCAAGTAATTTCTGATAAGAATTTTTCTGTGTTTTCGATGTGATAATTTGAAATAGTCTGAACAAAAAAAAAAACAATACTACGGGTTGGTTACTTATTTTCACAGCTTCTGTTCCTTTAGCTTCAGATAACTTTGAGAAGCAAATTCTTTGATTGAAGAAGTACCCCTTCAAGCGGATATGCATAAAGCAGATTTTGAAGATTCACAAGTTGTTGCATATTATATACACCTATGTTCAAAATAATAGTAGCGCGGTGAACTTCCAAGTTCTAGCTCCTTTTTTTATTTAATGTTTTTTTTTTTATATTTTTACAAAAGTAGAGTTCAAAAATCACGTTTCTTTTTGACAGCTTTATTGACATACGATGTAAAGAATATTCTTTTTTTATAGAAGAAAATGCTCAACATCTCGGCGAAAAGAAATTCTAATAATACTATAATTAAATGTGATAGAAAACTGCATACCTTGAAGTTTTCTAAATATTCGGACTAAAAACTTTTGCCGGCAATTGTTGTAAAATTGTTAATATTTTGTGAATTTTGTACAAATTTGGAATTTTCATTTATATGGTTTTTGCTGCAGAATGCACTTATATAAGAAAAATTGTTTAAAAAATTATATAAAATACATTTATATACAAAAATTATTAAAGTATTAAATTAAGAACCGTAGCTATGCAATTTTTTTAAATGCAGACCATTTATAGCCCTATAGACTCACCGAACTGAATTAGCAAAGGGAAAGGAACTTACCTGAAAGTAAAAAAGAAAGAAAAATACATTAAAATATTTTTGGTTTAATAAATTCGTAAATACGAATGATTGTTTTATTATCCTAGTAACTATTATTGTGTCTTAAAGCCTCCCTTGGCTCCCTTGGAATTGAAGAAACGCCATTAATTAGTATTTTTTTTTTTTTGTCGGGACAACTACCAAGTGCAGCACGCAGACACAATCAAGTCCAGTGTGACATTGAAAATTCCCTTTTAATTTTCTTTAGATCTACCCGACCTCCGAAGAAAGAGTAGATTTTGTGGTGCCAGGGAGCCAAGGTGGTCGCTTTTTAACACATCAGTGCCAAAGATCTCAAACCTGATTCGAGCGAAGGCGGGGCAGACGCACAGTATGTGGTCCTCCGTCTCATCCTCCTCTTTACAAACGTTTAGTCCATCTGCAGGCCCTCTCAGCCTGCCAAGCATGCTTGCGGGTTGAAGTAACCCATTTAATTTGCTAACCGTCTCTTTGATGGCTGCAGAAGGAAGTGGCAGAACGGGTTCCGGGCCAAAGAACGCATCCTAGCTAAGAAGTCGGTGGTCCACGATACCCATGTGTCCCGGGACCCATGATAGCATCGAGCTATTATCTCTACCGACATAGTTCAGCCTAGATTTAGAGGACTCGACTACTACTGAAGTGGTTGGGGGCTGTTTAAGGTCATGAGCGCAGCTTGGCTGTTAATTAGTATACTAGGTTGTTCAATAAGTTTTGCTACTAGCCCATTTCTTCTGTTTTATTGGTACCCTCTTCATATGAACGTACGTGAAGTTTCACTTCTATCTGTCAACTCATTCTTTGTTTACAAGCCATTTAGTAGCGACGAGTCATAGTATTTTCTACAAAGGAAAATATCGAGTATCGTGCAGTGATTGAATTTTTATTTTTAGAAGGCTTAAAAGCAAAGGAAATTTATGAATGAATGTTGAAAGAGTATAAGGGCTTTTCGCCATCAATTAGTGGAGCAGAAAGATGGGTTTCTGAATTTAAACGACGATTGAAGACTACGTCACAGATGTCCGAAAACGTAACAACACCAGAAATCGTAGATAGAATAAAGGAAATCGTATTGGAAAATTGCCGAGTGATTGAAAGAGATTTAGTAGAAGCTCTCGGCATCTCATTGGGCAGTGTAAGCAATATTTTTACTGAAGTATTGGGTTTCAGAAAGTTGTGTGCACAATGGGTGGCGCATTCGCTAACAATGAAACAAAAACACATTCGAATGCGACTTTCTGAGAACAGCAAATGGCTTTTTTTATGAAAATGTATTGTTTATCAACGGGTGGCGCAGCAGTTATTGGAAAATCCTTACATAAAGACTTTCGCGCACTTGGCTGTGATAAGCTTCGTGGACATTTTAAGCAATTCGTGTATAATTTTTTCAAATTTTTTAATAACTTCTGACACGATATTGTTTTTTATTTTGCAATTCTTAAATTTTTGCATTGGAAACAAAAACAACCAGTAATTTGGTCTCGCTTTGTTAATATATTCAGTTAAAATATTATATTTTGCAAAAAAAAAAAAAACTCAAATCTGTTATCAGCTTTTAGACTCAGTATTTTGCGTGCGCACTATTTTTCGGCTATGTATATAAATCAACAGTCATTAACGGGTTAAAGAGTAAATTTACGGATGGTTGTACTTAAATAAATATAAACGCTTAAATATTATATACATTACATAAAAGTCAGTCATAAATTTATCACTTATAAAGATACTAACAGACGTTAACCATTTAATGCAACACAACAACATTAGTTTTTACTGGTTGGTAGCCATTTCGTGCAACTACTAACACAAATTAAGAGAAGTATTCCTTCTGCAAACAAGCATGACTGCAATTTTGAGCTGAGGAATGTCTTTCAGTTAACGGTATGTCAATAAATACAATATACAGAAATATGTACTCAATTATTGTTCTATGGCATGTTGCAGTCTTTGTGTTATTTAATGGTGAATGAATTATGACACATACCTATGGACTAAAATTTGCTTAGCTACTATATATTCAGCCGCCGTAGCCAAATGGGTGGATGCGTGATTACCACACAAGAGAATAGATTCGAATCTTCTTGCATGAATCACCAAGATGGAAAGAAAAAGTTTTTCTAATAGCGGTCGCCTCTCGGCAGGCAATAACAAAGTTAGGTTAGATTAGGAGTTAAAAGCTGTTTGGGCAATATGTAGAATAATCGTTCTGATTATTCCCAAGTGAATGGCAATCAGAGACTTTCCTTATTTAAGTGGACTTCTACACATGGAACCATCCTCCTCTTCGTGAACTAAGGTAGTGATAATTCGGGAATTAGCCAGGATTGTGACATTCCAGGGTGCTATAAATAAAATTTAGTGTTACTTCGTTTGCAAACAGTTGTAGCCTTAAACCTTAAATGGGACTATGGAAACGATAGACTTATCAATGATCATTCTCCTATAACCACAGATAGTAATAAAAAGAGTAGTTTTCGAGTTGACCCCTTTGAAACAAATACTGGTTTTATTTTATGCTATGTCCTGACTTCAAATTCCGTTGTATTAACTGGATAATCAATCCGTTGAATTTCTAAACACCAATTCGCTCTTCCACATGCTTCTAAGTGCATACAAGTAGTTACAGCTATTTTGCTTCAACGATTTCCAGTACAATAACTATGGCAACAATTATATGCAATGCGTTCTATTATCATACATACATACGAGTACATGTGTATATCTGCCTCAACACTTCATTGAGTATTCTAGTGTGGCATGCAACACACCGATTCAACATTCATTTGTTGCTCATATCTATTATCTACACGATATAGATTGCCACAAAACCAACCAACATCAGCTATATACCATATACACACAAACATACGCATGCGTGTGCACTACTTTGGTACAATTGAACGCCAGAATGACTGTTGCAACAAACCGTATGTGGATCCATATAAATAGCAGGCGCCTAATTCATGCTATATTTTGTAGCGCATGCACCTCTACATGCGTACATATGTATGTGGCAAACATGCGCATACATACTATGTACATATGTATCTATATAGCTACACACGATCGTATACCTTGTGTTTGTTGCTATTAAACTGGTGCTGGATGAACGTGCGAAATAGGTTTTGTCAGTACATTTTTACATTAGGGTGTAATGCCCTCTCTGCAACCAAAAAAAAAACAACAAATTGGAACTGTTCCTCGGAATTATAAAATTTCTTTTTTTCCCAAACTAATATTTTATTTTAAGACTTTCGCCAAAATATTTCGGAAAAATATTGAGATTTACGTGAGCTGAACCGATATGAAAGCATCTAAAAAAATTGGATTTCTTGTAAATAAAATTAATTTATAAACATTGGGTATGGGAATAAGTTTCTGTCCTCTATTTGCCAAAGTTACGAGTTATTTAAACACCCAATTATTACATGATATTATGTGATGTATGTGCCATTGGAAGCTACAACTTTAAAACTCCATCTTTCAGGCAGACTACGGATTCCTCTCACGAAAAATTCGAGTTCTTTTGACTTGATCCATTCATTGAGCCAGTTTGCTATGCTCTCATAAGAAGTGGATCGCTCCCCAATAAGGGCTAATTGTATTGATTAGAACAGATGGAAATCCGAAGGTGCAATATCTTGGAAATACGGTTCGTGGGGCAAGATTTCCTAATTCAGTCCTCTAATATTTGTGCCCCGATTTAGCAACGTGTGGCATGGCGTTTTCATGCAGCAAAATTAGCTTGTCATGTCTACCGTTCTATTCCGGCCGCTTTTCTTTGAGAGCTCGAATCAAACGCATTAGCTGTAGTCGTTAACTATTGCCAGTGATGATTTCAGATGGTTTAAGCAGATGCGCAATATAACCTTTGAAGCATGAATATGTTGGTCGCTGTCGATGGACAACTGGAAGGCTCGAAATTTTTTACGCCGAAGCTTAAACTCTGCTGTTATTTGAGGTTATTTTTAAAAATAGATATATAAAAACTCGATTTTTGAAGTACTTTCAAGTACTTTACGGACCAAATCACGTAAATCTCGATATTTTTTCGAAATAATATACAACATGTTGGCGGAAGTCTTAAATGCATATAATTAATTTTATAACTCCGCTGGAAAAGCAACAACCTATTTTGGTGAGGTACCCTAATGTACATACACACATACAGAATGGTGAGCTAACAGTTGCATATAAAATAATGGTGAAAGGACTATTCCGTGTCTAAAAGTTGCGGTAATGACTCATTGTGTTGTACTTTGTGCATGAGCCGCAGACTTTTAATGTGCTGACCTTATGCGAGTGCATATATACTTGTACGTATGGTATGTGTTCATAAGATATCCGGCAGTGTCCCAAAGCGTAGGGCTTCTAACAACTTCGGCCTTCACTTCGTCGACAGAAGTCACTACAAAGCGGTTGTCGTTCTGAGCGGTACAAAAACGGACAGTAGGATTTGGCGAATTGAGGCAAGCTAACTGACTTGCAGAGTACTCTAATGTATTTCAGGCTAAAATATATGAGGCCGTTCCTTCATAACTCGCCTTCTTCGTATGCAGTCAGATTGCCATCAAGGTCTTTGGCGCTTACACCCTTTATTAGGTGTGTGGCCGAACACCTCCTCCTATTTTTTTTAAAGCAAAAACAAACAAAAAAAGTTGCGAAAAAGATAGTTAAACCTTAACGATTTAAAAAGAAAATCTAATTGACTAAGCCTTCGAAACCGCCGTGGGTCTCTAAAGAACTCAAACTCAAACTCAAGGAACTTGAAGAATAAATTTTATAAAAAACAAAAGCATTATAATGAAGCTGATTTTCGTAAGCGGTATGTGTTTTACAGAAGTAAATTCAATAAGCTCAATAAATCTTTGTACCGAAGATATATCCGTAATATAGAGAGCAATATTAAATGTAATCCATAATCCTTTTGGACTTACATAAAATCTAAGAAAAACTGTTCAAATATACGTTCATTCATCGAGGTCTCTTAAGAGGTTCATCTTAAATAGGCCTCAGCTAATTCCATTTCTGATGCTGTCTATCTCTTTGCTAATTGTTTTCCTCCGAATTTTGTTTCAGGCAATACGGATTTTGAGTTTGCTCAAAATATTCTGTCTAATTTAGATACTTCCATCAACTTTGGGAAATTAAATTTGACTGACCAGGATGTCACTGTTGGCATAGATCAGCTAAAGCCTTTCACTAGTACCGATTTTGATGATCTATCGGTTATTCTAATTAAAAGTTGCCCAGCTTTGATTACGCCTTTAAAGCTCATTTTCAACATGTTACTTTCCGCCGGAGTTTTGAAGACTGGAAATTAACTTAGGCGTAATGCCTATCTTTAAAAGCGCCAATAAAAATAATATTGAAAATTATAGGCCGATTTCCAAACTATCTACATTTTCGAAATTATTTGAGTATATCGTCAAAGACAAAATATACTTTGCTGTTAAACAATTGTTATGTCCCAATCAACATGGGTTTATTCCGGGCAGATCTACATTAACAAATTTAGCTGTCTTTACGGAGGACTGTTTGGATAAATTTCAAAGAGGTTTCTAAATAGATGGAATCTATATAGATTTCTCTACGGCTTTTGATAGAGTATCTCACCCAATATTAAATGCTAAACTTGAGCGTTTCGACTTTCACTCTTTATTTCTTAAGTCGTTAATTTCCAATCTCAATAATAGGCTCTGTGTCGTTCGAAGTGATAATATATCGACTTATTCTTTAATTGCTTCGTCTGGTGTTTCCCAAGGTAGTGTCCTAGGTCCACTACTATTTATCCTCTTCATTAACGATGTTTCTTCCTGTTTTTCATTGTGTTATTTTCTTCTGCACGCGGATGTTCTGAAAATCTATTATGAAATTAAATGTCCAGAAGACTTATCCATTCTCCAGTGTGAGTTGAATGACTTATATAGTTGGTGTGTGCGTTATAGTTTGTTCTTAAACATTAGTAAATGTCACTATACTTCGTATGCGAAAGTTTTTAATGTTGTTCCAACAGCTTACTACATCTCGAATCACTTAGTGAATTAAAAGGCCTGGGTGTTTATTTTGACTTCAAGCTCAATTTCACTATCCACATGAACTTTATTCTGTCTAAATCGTTCGCAATGTTAGCCTTTATTCGTTGAAATAGTTCTTCGTTTTCTGATCCCTATACTCTCAAACGGTTGTACTCGTCCTTAGTTCGGTCCAGGTTAGAATACACGGTATTCGTTTGGAGACCGTTTCATGCAGTCTATATTAATAGATTAGAGTCTATTCAGAGAGCTTTTCTGCGTTTTGCTTTGCGTTTGATGAAATTCGTTGATCCCATCTCGTCTTATCGGGGTCGTTGCTTATTAATAAATCGAATGTCCTTACAGTCTAGACGTGTTCTGTTTTGTCTTTGATATTTGTGCGGGCTCCATAGATTGTCTGTATCTTCTCAACAAAATTAATTTTAATGTGCTCTCACCCATTTTCCGTTGTAATGAACTATTTTTTGTAGGTATTGCTAAAACTGTTTATGGAATGAATGCTCCTTTTAGAAGGACGCCAGCGCAATTAAATGCTTATTCTTCTTTCTTAATCTTTGATTTCTCTTACTCTAAGTTTACCTTTAAGAAGTTACTTATAAGAATCTTGTCATAAGGCCTTAATTTGTATCTACCTATGTAATAGTCTGTAACCCTCTTGTTTGTTGATTAAATAAATAAATAAATAAATAAAATGTTTGGAATGGTATTAATTAAAGTGAAAGAGCTTAGGTTGGTTTTAAAATTATTTATTTTTATTTTTAAGTTTCTTGGAAAACGTACTCGTATACTTTTTTGGAGAATTTGTTTGGAACAATTTAATTTTTTTTTTAATTTTGCAAAACAATTTGGTTTTGGAGCGAGGTGGTTTTCAAATTAATAAAAAAATTTGTCAAAAATTCTCAGAAAAACTTTCATGTTCTTTTCCAAAAAATTCGTTTTATTTTTTATTCTGACATTTAAAAAAAAAATTTAGATTTCAACAGAATCGAAGAATTTTCAGCATTGAATAAATTTCGAAATAAGGATTTTCTTCCGTTTACTTCTTCTCTCACACCTAAGTACAAATAAACCAATTTTCCAAGCATTTAACTGATGCGAATTTACAACAATACACACAAAAATACTTTAATCACTTGACATGGAAATGTTCAATTGTTTCGTTTGTTTTTTTGCTCTACGCTTCATCTATTATGCATTATATTCATTATTTAATTATGCTTAAATGCATAAGCCTCGGTATCTTTTGATCTCAACAAGGCGGCATGTCTTTTCCAAAAGTTGAATACGGAATGATGGTATGACTCCCACTTAACTTTAGGGCATTCGCGGAAATTCTCAGGCCACTTCGTCCGATTTTGCTTTGCAAAGGTATTTGCTTACAAAAACAATCAACAAAAATACGCATCCGTGTGGCATTCTCGGTAGTGCACCTACTGTTTGACCATTCCATACTTTCCTCGCAACACTTTGTTAGTCACACGTACGCACACATGCATACGTGCCTATACAATATTGACATTTCCGAACTGCTGCTGATTTGCTGGCCGATGCGGGGTGGCATGTCAATTAATGATAGTGTGTCCGTAGTAAAAAAAAATTTCGTGACAGGCGGCCTACAGTGTTTTGAAAAATCAATGTTCAAAAGTTGCAGGGAATTCCTCATTCTGAGCCTTTGTTAGGGTAATTTTTTGCTTGTTACCAAAGTCCTGCTGCGTACCAATTTTCCAGCTCTTCCTTTGATTTAATTTTATTTCCATGGAGCACAAATATTTTTATTCCATGCTAAAATGCAGTGGTAACAATGAACAACAACAAAAGCAACAACCACTGACTTTTTCGCAGAATTTTATTTGTGTAAAATATGCATGCTGTAGGTGTTTTCTCAATTTCCGTTGTCCTTTAGAGCACATTCGTTTGTTATAAAAAAAACCATTATTTAAACACTCAAAAAAAAACTTCTTCGGTTCAAATTAAAACGACTATTGAAATGAGGAAATATGGGAATGATTTGGCGCCTATGAAAAGGCATCCTCTTTTCAGTATCTGATATTTTCTCAAAATGAAGAAAAAATGTTTACATGCTTTCGAGAAAAACTTTCCCGATTTAAGGAATTTGTTTTTATATTTGTAATAAATTTTATGTTTGAAATAGATAATATTTTGCTAAAAGAAAATAAAAATATTACTCATTTCAGAGTAAAATTTGCTGGAATTAGGGAAACTGTTATTTTGTTTCTAGTAAAAATTTACTAAAAGAAAAATAGCTTTTTTCTCAATTTTAAAAAATCTACCTGAATTTTCAGATTATGAAATGTTTTTAATATTGAATAAAAATGCAAAAAATTTGGTTTTAGTTTTTTATTTTTGCATTTGTAAGCATTGAGAACATTGCACGTGTAGATCCATTCCAATTATTTCTTATTTTAAGTCTTATTTTGTTTTTTCAAATCATTTAAAATTGCACAAATAGACCCATTTTTCTCGCGAGATTTCAAGGAAATGTTATAGAAATACTGCTGGACAAAAAGCTAAATGGACCTACATTCGGGCGGATACTCAAGGTTAAGTACATGGAATGTTTTAAAACACACATCAATACACTTGATTAGGTTATCGAACTTATAAAATATATCGGCGAAATACACATAATATTCCTTGCAATAAAAATAATCCAATCCAATGGAACATATAATTGGCTGAATCGTACTTTTATCCATATAATTTGCATCTACCATTAATTTCAATTTTGACTGAAGTTCACTACTTGTCGGTGCCCACAGTAAGAAACTATTTCTTGAATCTGCAATAGTGTACTTGATGAAGTGTTTTTTTTTTGTCTGTTTGCATGTTCTATATGTTCGGCCAGTTGGAATTGAGACAGAGTGTAGAAGATAAAAAATGACTAAGTCTTTTGCATCTGAAATTAGATTGTTAAAAAAAATGAGGGCTTAAGACATATTAAATACCAGCATTGATGCTTCCTTCTTTAAACTGCCTCCAAGTAGTTAAGCTGTTTGAATCTTTAATGTAAATTTCTAGCAAAGGTGGAATCGCTTGGCAGAAGCTTTCCCATTTATCAAATAACAAATTTTGCTTTTCGGGGTACAGCTTCTTAAAATCCAGTTCTATCTAAGATAGGAACGAAGAACAATAAATTATTTTTTATGTAAATAAAACTCACGAATTATACCATTAAATGTCCAAAACTCTGCTTATACTGAGGCCATTCTTCTAAAATTGTATTTAAATTGGCATCTTTTTGTAGCATTTGTCGTCGCACAGCAAAAGTCGTTTCCCATTTTAGTTGAACTTCATCTAATGGTTCAACGTTATACCTTAACCATGATTTTTCTTGAATGCAATCTAAATGTAATTTTTTTATTAAATGAAGGTTACATTAAATGCAGATTATAATATTTAATAATCTCTCATTTAAAATTTAAATTAAACCAAAATATACTCATGAGTTAAGAAAGCCATATCGTCGTTGCGATTGCAAAACTGCATAAAACCAAAACGAATTGACCAAAGAAACTGAAGTTTCACGTACACTCTTTTGCAGAATTACTCTTTGTATATTGATCTCTGTCATAATATTAATAAATTATAAGTTCAGTGAAAAAATTGAGCTATACTTTTGTAAAAAATCAGTTTTCTCTTCCTTCACCACTTATGTAGTTTTGTATATTGGATATACGCGGTATTGCTTTCGCAACGACGATATATGTACCTATGTACATATATACCTGTTACGCAAGAATTAATCTCCGTTCCTTTTGTTGTTGGTTCTACATCTCTTTTGGAAATAAGACCATCCCGTCTAAGTTTCAATAATACACTGCGGTACTTAGCATACAGAGATCCACCTGGCTTTTTTCCTTTCTTATGAATGTAATATATATCCTGTGTAAATGAAATCGAGGTTAGAAAACTTTTTTTAATAAAAATTTTAGGTTGTGATCAGACTTTAGATTCACTCGTAAATAAATCCACAATTTTATTGGCGAAAGCTTCAAATGTTTTAGGGTTTGGATGTATTTCAGCAGAAATAAAATAATTTGCAACTGTTGCAGCTAGAAGTTTCCTATACTTTGGAGTGAGACACTTTTTTTGCGCATAGTATTTCAGGATTTGTGATCCAATGCTCAAAAATTACCCTTGGTCCAAACTGCGATGTGTCGATCAATGTATCCAAATGGCTTGGGTTTAGGAGCTTCAATGATTCCTTAGTTAGACCGCTTTCTATAATTGAAATGATTAGCAATAACTAAAATGAGCAAAACAAAATATCCATAAACTTACCAATAAACACGTTCAAAAACGGTTCGCCTTCCAACTCAATTAAAATTTCTATTAATTCATCCATTGCACGACAAAATATATAATCACGAAGAAAAAAAACAATCAACTACGTATGTTCGTAAAAGCAATGAGCATTCGATAAGATAATTGTAAGTAAAGTAAAAAATAACAAAGAAGAATGTAACATCAAAATAAGGACTACGGGTTTATGTTTCAAACACATTTATAGTAATTTAAAAGAAAAAATACTCAAAAGCGATAAAATTTAATGAATTTGGAAGAGTTCAAAATAAAGAATGGTTTTCTTTATTTTAGGGAGGGAATTTTTTCTGAGTGAATAAAAACATTTTTGAAATTTAAAAATTTACAAATGGACTAAAAATTGTTAAATATTTTCTTCTAAGTGCTCATAAATTCCTAGCCATATAAAAAAACAAAATATAGTACTACTGACTTGGTCAGTTCCTTCTTTTTTATCATCAAACATTACAAATCTTAATATATAAATTAAATTAAATTTAAATAAAGTCAACCTTAAATAAACACACTTTTCGGGTTTGGTTGAGCTCCTCCTATTTATAGTGCGTGTCTTGATGTTTTCCACAAATAGAGAGACCTAGAGATTTATGCCGCCTCAGAACGGCAGATGGTTTTTTGTGCAACTTTTTCATGGCGGAAAAGTCTGGGAGGCTTTGTCATTGTTAGTCGAGGGGTGATTGCTATTAGAAAAAAACCTCTTCTAACATTTTTTGGGGTTTCATGCCAGTTGCCACTACCGAAGAGTAGTTACGCACTAACCATTCGGCTACGGCGGCCGCCGAAATTTCCATAACTCCAAAAAAACATGTCCAAAGAATTTTTTGGCCTATAGCTCCGGTTTTTCCCTATAAGTATTCAAAGTTGCTGTTTTTGAAGCATTTTTCATTTTAAAACTTATGATGCATAATGTTATAAAGATCATTTCATTTATTAGGTGCGCAACTAAGTTCTCGCTGTTTTTTTTTGGCGTAAAACGACGTTCAACATCCCTTGGCTTTAACTCATAAGGAATCCAGGTCTCCTGTTTCTGAATCATTAGCAATGCCTGCAATTCAGCGTCTTCGAAGGTTTTTGGCCTTCCTTCACGCGAACGGTCGTCAACATTAAAATCACCGTCTTTGAAGCGACGGAACCAATCTCGGCACGTTGTTCTACTTAAAGCAGCATCTCCATAAACTTTTTGTAGCTCTCGATGCGCTTCAGCCGCCGTTTTTTTTCGAAAGAAAGAGGAAAATCAACACTTCGCGCAAATGACGATTATTCGGCACAAAATCAGACCTTTTTACAAAACCAAAAGTATATGAAACCAAAACAAAATCACCAATGTGTCGAAGCAGTTTGTTTACCATATGTCTAAGCTTGGTTTATAACGTTTATGTAATGTTAGAATCGACTAGCACACACTGCTGCGGCATCTATTGACAAACAGCGGGAACTTAGTTGCGCACCTACTATTATTTCAATTATTTCGTTGTTTTTATTAAAGATTTTTAAAGTGTCAAATTCAAAACTGAGACAAATTGTTAATTTTTTTTATTCTAGTACGGGATATAGTTACCAGTTATACAGATTAATAATTGTTTTGGCTTTTGTGTTTCAGATAAATGGAAGAGCCAAAATGGGCAACACTGTTCAGGATCAATTTTTCGGGATTTTTAAAATTACTAAAATTAAAATTTTTTTTTTCATTTTTGTATGTGAAAGAAGATAAATAAATAGCCTTAAACTTTAAATATCGTTTTTCATTTTATTCATTCTAGTCTCAGCCATGCCTAACTGCCATACAAAAGTCAACAAGCAGATAGCACACAATAAATTAGATTGGCACAAGTGCGGCACAACATCAAATGACAGCCGTTGCTATAAAAATGTTAAAATGGTGGCAACAACATAGACAAGAAGCCAAACCAAAACAAAGCCTACACAAAAATTGTGTGAACAAGCCAAAAGTAATGCAAAATTCGCATAAAAAAACAACAACATAAAAGCACACACAACACAGCACGATTTAAGAAAGATTGTGCAAATGGATTGAAACCATTCTTGCATATGTGTGACTGGTTGGTGGCATACAACGCCTTAAAGCCACCACATCAAATGTCGCCTACAGCATTACTGCGAAGGAAAATTACGAGTATGTGTGCGCTTCTTATGCTTACATACACATACACCGGTGTTCACAGCAATAGACATTTATTAATGCCTGATTGAATTTTTTGATTTTTTTTATAGAAGAAAAGTTCGTACTACAACAAAATACAAATACATATAGGTAAAGTTTCAAACTTTGTACAAAATTTATTTATTTAACATATGAATCGAGTTAAATGGTACAGACATTAGGAAACATAACGCGCTTAAGGGTAAATTCCAATAACATTTTGATAAATTATTACACAATAAATAAAACTTGATGCCGAATGCACTAGCAGCCAAATAAATAGTACTTCAATCTATTATCGAGTATTGATTTGAAAATATTCAATACATGTTCTTCAACATTTTAAGCTTTTTATGCAGAATTACAGTTGAAAGTGACTCAAAATTTATATATTTATTTCTTTTATTGACGATGGTTTGTATTAGTTTTACTAAAACGAATGGTCGAAGTGGCACTTTGTATGGAGAAAATGGGCGGCGTTGTGCAAGTAAGCAAATTGTCAAAAAAAAAACCGATATTTGAGCCGCTTCCAACTTGCTTATTATACAAAAAGGCAATGGGCTAAGAACTACATATTCTCCTTTTTTTAAATGACCAAAAATTTTTGACGAATTTTTTGAATTTTTTTTAATTCTATGCAAAGTTATATACCTTTTTTTAGTATTAATTACTTATATATTATATTTTTGGAATAAGAAATTTTATGAAAAAATAAATAAATAGCAAAAATGTGTAAGATATCGCGCAGCAATTATTGTGAGCACAGGTGTGGATGGATGTACAGCTTCAATCTTTAGATCCTTCTATAAGCACTGCTCATCCGCCTACATGCGACGAATTACGTTCATAGTTTAAGTTGCAGTGCACAGTTGGCTAAAAAGCTGCCTGATAAAGTCTTTCACTGAAGTATTTGGTGTTGTTTGTTTCCTTTATAACGTAATACATCTGGCTTAGACGTACCTAACTCATACGCGTTTCTAAGCACTGCATACATACACATATGGTCATTAAAATAGGTACCCCCATGTTCAAATGGAAAATGTAAGATCTTAAAATTAATAATGAAAGATATTCAATTGTACGTGTTTCTTATTTCCCAGATGAATATAACAAATATAAGTAATAATTAAAGGATCTTTTAAAACTTAAACTGCTGACAATAGAATTACAAGGAAAATATTCATGTGGCCATTACAATGGGAAGGGTAGGTACGATACAAAAAGAATTTAGTAATTTTATTAAAATTGTTATTGAAACTATCGAAGTATAATCAATAAACACTATGCCCACTATTATCGTTAATGATTTTTAGTTTTCGATTTGGCATAGAATTGACAATTCTACGGCAGGTTTCTGTGGGATTAGAACACCAAAGATTTGATTTGATTTTTGCCATAAATCCCACTTATTTTTGAATGCTTCCTTCCCGATTCGCTTCTTTGAATCTCCCCAAAGATATTTAATGAGGTTCAGGTCGGGTGGCTCGCTTGGCTAATCCGGGACTTTAACATTATTTTGTAAAAAACATTCATTATCTTGCATAAAAAGTGGCAAACTCTTCTTAGCAAATGGCAGCATCACTTCTTGAGTATGGAAATAAATTCACATATAATAAAATATTGTAAATAAATTTGTCTATTTTATTTGTTACGAGGTGAATAGGGCGTACTCCATACCAAGAGAAGCATCCCCAAATTATTATGTTGCCGCCGCCGTGCTAGACTGTTTTTTTTATGAACTCCATTGAGAACTTTTGTCCTTTAAAATGCCTCATATTTCGCCCAGCTTCATTTCCAAATAAGTTTATGTAAAGTATGTATAGTATGATACTCGTATACCATTTTTTCATATCCTCTGGTCCACACCATGACTTGTGCTCTTGAGCAAAACTTAAATTAAATTTGAAAAATTTTAAAATCGAGAGAAGTGAAAGAAACTCAAACCTAAATAAATAAGAACAATGTGGACAGACTAAAACCAAGATAGATCAATCAATATTTAAGAAAAACTTAAGCCTAAAATAAGAAGGCCCCCATCTTGATTCAAGAGCGAGTATTTAGATTTTAGAAGTTTTGTTCCTAAAAGTAGACCGAAATAGTTCTTAAATTCAGGTGGGCCAATGTACAAGCTTTCCAAGATCTAGGGTTCTCCAACATGACATTACTTCATTTAAGTCTAAGTGTAGCACCCTTCGCCTTATTCGAGGAATTTTGCGCCGTGCATCTTCTACCGGGTTAGCTATTTAAAGTGAAAGCGTCGGGCAACCCTATAACTTTTGACAGCTCACTTGGGTAGACTAATGATATACCGAGTTGGAAGCACTAGTTCACTTCGAAAGAATGAAGAAACAACGAGAAGAACAAGAATTTTTCACCTGTACATTAAAAATAGATTCGAAATTATAAAAACTGGTGGCAGGCAAATTTTTTTTTTAAAGTGGCCCTATGTTCGAGACTGCAACTCTAGAATTGTAATTATTGTTTATTTTGTTTGGCCGACTTAGCCAACATTATTCTTCTTCTTCTTAATTGGCGCTATAACCGCTTACGCGATTTTGGCCGAGTTTAACAAAGCGCGCCAGTCGTTTCTTTCTCGTGCTAACCGGCGCCAGTTGGACACACCAAGTGAAGCCAAGTCCTTCTCCACCTGATCTTTCCAACGCAGAGGAGGCCGCCCTCTTCCTCTGCTACCACCAGCTGGTACCGCATCGAATACTTTCAAAGCCGGAGCGTTTGTATCCATTCGGACGACATGACCCAGCCAACGTAGCCGCTGGATCTTTATTCGCTGCGCTATGTCTATGTCGTCGTAAAGCTCATACAACTCATCGTTCCATCGTCTGCGATATTCGCCGTTGCCAACGTGCAAAGGTCCAAAAATCTTACGCAGAATCTTTCTCTCGAACACTCCAAGCGTCGCTTCATCGAATGTTGTCATCGTCCAAGCTTCTGCGCCATACGTTAGGACGGGCATGATGAGAGTCTTGTAGAGTGTTAGTTTTGTTCGTCGAGAGAGGACTTTACTGCTCAGTTGCCTACTTAGTCCAAAGTAGCACTTGTTGGCAAGAGAGATTCTACGTTGGATTTCAAGGCTGACATTGTTATCGGTGTTAATGCTGGTTCCTAAATAGACGAAGTCCTTTACAACCTCGAAATTATAACTGTCTACAGTGACGTGGGTTCCGATACGCGAGTGCGCCGACTGTTTGTTTGAAGACAGGAGGTACTTCGTTTTGTCCTCGTTCACCACCAGACCCATTCGCTTTGCCTCTTTATCCAGTTTGGAGAAGGCAGAACTAACAGCGCGGTTGTTAAGGCCAATGATGTCAATATCATCGGCATACGCCAACAATTGTACGCTCTTATAAAATATTGTGCCTGAGCGATTAAGTTCTGCGGCTCGTACAATGCTCTCTAACATCAGGTTAAAGAAGTCACACGACAGCGAGTCACCCTGTCTGAAACCTCGTTTGGTATCAAACGGCTCGGAGAGGTCCTTCCCAATTCTGACGGCGCTGCTGGTGTTGAGCAACGTCATCTTACATAGCCGTATTAGTTTTGTGGGGATACCAAATTCAGACATCGCGGCATACAGGTAACTCCTTTCCGTACTGTCGAATGCAGCTTTGAAGTCGACGAAAAGATGATGTGTGTCGATTCTCCTTTCATGGGTCTTTTCCAAGATTTGGCGTATTGAGAATATTTGGTCGATGGTGGACTTTCCAGGTCTGAAGCCACACTGATAAGGTCCAATCAGTTGGTTGACGGTGGGCTTCAGCCTTTCACACAATACGCTCGCTAGAACCTTATAGGCGATATTTAGAAGACTAATCCCGCGGTAATTGGCACAAATTGCAGGATCACCCTTCTTATGGATTGGGCAGAGCACACTTAAGTTCCAATCGGCAGGCATGCTTTCATCCGACCATATTATGCATAGGAGCTGATGCATGCACCTTACCAGCTCCTCGCCGCCATGTTTGAATAGCTCAGCCGGCAGTCCGTCGGCGCCCGCGGCTTTGTTGTTCTTTAGCCGCGTTATCGCTATTCTCACCTCGTCATGATCGGGTAGCGGAACGACAATTCCGTCGTCAACGATTGGGGTATCGGGATCTTCACTTTCTCTGTGATATGCGCAGCTGTCACTGTTTAATAGGTTCGAGAAGTGTTCCCTCCATAATTTAAGATTGCTCTGTACGTCAGTCACCAGTTCGCCGTCTTTGTTCTTACAGGAAAACGCCCCGGTCTTGAAACCTTCTGTAAGCCGCCGAACTTTCTGGTAGAATTTTCGGGCGTTGTTCCTGTTGGCCAGCATCTCAAGCTCTTCGCACTCACGTATTTCGGCCTCTCGTTTCTTCTTTCGGATAATACGTCTCTCTTCCTTTTTCAGCTCTCTGTAGCGATCCCACATGGCTCGCGTTGCGCCCGATCGCAGCGTGGCTCTATAAGCGGCATCTTTTCTTTCTGCGGCAGCATGACATTCCTCGTCGTACCAATTGTTTTTTCGGGCTCGCCGGAATCCGATTTCTTCTTCGGCGGCGGTACGTAGGGAACGAGAAATGTGGCTCCATTGCTCGCGCATGCCGATTTGTTGGGCAGTGCTTTCGGAGAGCAGGAGTGAGAGTCGAGTGGCGAATCTTCTGGCTGTCTGTTGTGATTGCAGCTTTTCGATGTCGAACATTCTTTGCGTAGGTAGATGTACGTTTTTTGCTGCACAGAGGCGGGTGCGCAGCTTGGCTGCAACAAGGTAATGATCCGAGTCGATGTTGGGTCCTCGGATCGTGCGTACATCTAATACACTAGAAGCGTGTCTTCCATCTATCACAACATGATCGATCTGGTTTCGCGTTTTTCGATCAGGAGACAGCCAGGTAGCTTGGTGTATCTTTTTATGCTGGAATCTGGTGCTGCAGACTACCATGTTTCGGGCCCCGGCGAAGTCGATCAGCCTCTGTCCGTTACCGGATGTTTCGTTGTGCAGGCTGAATTTTCCGACTGTGGGACCAAAAATTCCCTCCTTGCCCACCCTGGCGTTGAAGTCGCCAAGCACGACTTTTATGTCGTGGCGGGGGCAGCGCTCATAGGAACGTTCCAGGCGCTCATAGAAGGAATCTTTGGTCGCATCGTCCTTCTCTTCCGTCGGGGCGTGGGCGCAAATTAGCGATATGTTGAAAAAACGGGCTTTGATGCGGATTGTTGCGAGACGCTCGTCCACCGGAGTGAACGACAGTACTTGGCGACGAAGTCTCTCTCCCACAACAAATCCGACACCGAATTTGCGCTCCTTTACATGGCAGCTGTAGTAGACGTCGCAAGGTCCTATGTTTTTCTTACCTTGCCCCGTCCATCGCATCTCTTGGATGGCAGTGATGTCAGCCTTTACTCTCACGAGGACATCAACCAGCCGGGCAGAGGCACCTTCCCCATTAAGGGACCGGACATTCCAGGTGCATGCCCTCAAATCATAATCCTTAGTTCGTTTGCAGGGGTCGTCATCAGTATAGGGAGTTCTCATCCGAGGCTTTCTTACACTTTTCATTGGGGGCGATTTTTAAGTGGCGGGTCCCAAACCCAACGCACAACCAGCTATCCTGGAATATTTCGCCTTCTCACGTTAGCTCACTCCCGAACGGATGTTCGGAAGCTACCCAGAGGATACGTGGGCTAATCCCGGCCGTTGTGAGCTGCTTGAACCATATGCAGAAGAATCGTCCTGGCCATTCCCAAGTGAATGGCGATCAGTAACTTTCCCCACTTGCGTGGACTTCTACACATGGAACCATCCTCCCGCCAACATTATTATATATGTCGTAAAGAGAATTCAGAAGGTGCGGCTCTTAGCGATTCTGAAGGAATCAGCTGATTTGCTGACGTAACCGGGGATGTGACAGTTGTTTGTTTACGACAAAACTGAGATTATGTTAGTGATATAAGAAACAAATCAAAGCACACAAGTGGTTTTCTTATCAAAAATAGGAACGAGCACTACTCATTGGCCAAGCCAGTCCGTAGACTGGAGTGCACCTGCACGTGAAGAGAATGTACAATGCATTGGTATATAGATCGCTCGAAGACCCCAGACCGCATAGGCGCTGGAATATATGACCCCAAAACAAAGCGGTCTGTGTCTGACAGAAACCTCCGGAATGAGGAAATAGCTATTCTGAGCACCAGTCGGGCGGCACTCAAAGCATGCTCGTTCTGTGAGGTTAAGTCCTCAAATGAGTGCATCGATAAATTGAAGTTACTATTGATAGGGCTACGCCAAGCGAAGTAGGGGGATACAAAGGAGGTTCAGGCAATTCATAATCCTCCCAAAATAAAAACTGAGAATGTTCACAGGCATTCTTACAGATCAACGCAGATTACGCAGTTATTTGCACATAATTGGGATATGGTCCTCTGACTTCTGTCTGTTATCTTCTTCTCGAATGTGACACTATAGCCCGAGGAAGGTTGGGACCTTTCGGATGAATCTAGAAGAATTAATTTTATTAAGTGAATTGTGTTTGAATGAGACACTGTGTTGAATAGAAGGCACCTAATCATAAGTAAATATTTATAAAAGCAAAGCAAAATATTTCAGTGATATACAAGGTGAAGTTCAATATAAACAAGTCTGGTGCCATAAAAATGTTTTTGACGGCGCCATCTTTTTAGTGAGCTAAAGCGTTGGAAGTTACATCCCTAGCTGACTCCTATGAAAGCTTGGAGACATTCGGTTCAGTCGAAGCGAAGTTATTGCGTCTAAAGTGTTAGTATGTTTGTGCTATCGGTACAAAAATGAGTTTCGAACAAAGAGCTAATATCAAATTTTGTTTTAAAATAGGTAAAACGTTTACCGAAACATTTGAATTGATGAAAAAGGTTTATAGCGATGATTGTTTGTCTCGTGCCAGAGCTTATGAGTGGTTTACATGTTTCAGAGATGGTTGTGAGGACATAAATGACAATGAACATACGATGAAAACTCCAACGAAATTGTTCGTAAATTTATCAAAAATGAACCGAAATCATTGTTGAAATTTATGAAATCGGAGTTGAATATCTCCAAAACATCGATTTATCGCATTTGAACTGATCATTTGGCCACAAGTTAACTGAGAACCAAAAATTGCTTATAATTCAACATTCGAAAGACCTCACTAAAGGAGCGAGAAAAGCCGAGAACTTCCTTTAAAACATTTCAACTGGCGATGATTAAAACATTCTAATATGAACCTGAAACTAAACGTCAAAGTGCTGAGTGGAAGACCTTAGATAAGCAATCACCTAAAAAATTGCGTTTGGAGAAGTCAAAAATGAAGTCGTTGCTCATTTGTTTTTACGATTTCAAGGGAATTGTCCACGAGGAGCTCGTGCCAACGGGCCAAACCGTTAATGCATTTTTTTATCATGGCGTTTTGAAGCATTTGTTGCATCGCATTCATCGAATTCGCCTGAATACCGCGAAAGAAGAAGCTGGTGCTTATCGAATGATAATGCACCATCTCATCGATCCACTCTGACTGATTTTTTGACTAGAAATCGTATTTTATCCATCAATCACTCACCGTATTCGCCTGATATGGCTCCCTGTTACTTCCACCTATTCGGAAAATTGCATTTGAATATGAAAGGAAAACGTTTTCACTCCGTAAACGCCATCCATAAGGTTTGCACCGACATTCTGAAGGGCATTCCGGTCAATGACCAGAAATACTCTTTCGAAAAGCCTTTTGATCGCGCGAAACAGTTTACTGAGGTCAGAGGGGACTATTTTTTAATAAATAAACTCGAAGTTATCAGAACAAACCTCCTGCCGTTTCTATTTTAGCTCAGTCTTCTTCTTTATTTTGGACTTCACCTAGTACATATGTACGTATATTATGCCTTTCATCCTCCATTTCAAATTTAATGCACATAGCTTCCTCAATTGCACAATTTTGTTTGTCCTTTATTCCAACTATTGTCGTCATTTCTCATCATTATTCAGTTACAATTTACTTAGCTAGTTTTAATTGCCTGCCAATGTCTGACGTGTAGCTTAATAATTATGCAAACAGCTGCCATAGTTTTGCATACCGTCAATAGTCCCGAAGTCACCTTATTTTAGTCTTTAGCTGACAAAAGTATGAGCGCTTTTCCCTTTTAAATCTTTGGAATCTTATCTTTTCCATTGTACACTATATATGTATGTGTGTACATATGTATATATGTATGTATTAGTATTTGAAAGTTGCTCTAGAGGGTCGTTGCCATCCGCCATTATCTGTGCGCAATTGGTGCTTATCTACAGACTATCCCTTCTACTATGAAATGCTAAAGCAGCATTTGCTTACATACATATTTGAAAATATTTGCTTTGGCATAAATGCAGCCAACTTGGCTTGTCTACTCAGTCAAGCGTTCGGTTGGCGCTCGTCAGAAAATAGTTGTGACAGGAAAGACGTCATCAACTCTTTTAGAATTATTTTTCTTTTATTTATTTTCATTTTGTTGGAGTTACTATGTCTTGGAGTTGATATTTGTAAGTACATATGTTTTCATTTAACAAAGTTAACCAGTTAAACAGTCCATCCGCACAAACTACACTCCTCACTTTCGCCCCATTCGAATTGAAGTTGAGCTTAGTAGCTGGTTCACAAATAAAAATTAAAAAAAATCTGAGCTCCCACAGTATTTTTTTTATCTACTTGTTCGTTTTTATTTGTATTTGTTTTTTGCGTCTTTTTTGGTTAATTTTGTATGACTGGAAAGACAACTGTCAAGAACGGTCGTTAGCTGTTATGATGTGCTGTTGCGTGAAGATTTTTGTCAGCTCACTTTTGTTCGTTGTTCGTTGCAGATGTTGCTTATTATTTCGAGTATCTGTCAAAGACCAGACAGCCTCCACGAAGGCGCCCACTTCCACACTCCTACTTTCTATCTATTCATTTCCATTCAACTCCAACTCAATTCTATAGAATTAAATGTGTTTTGTTGTTTTTTTCTATTTGATTGCAGTTAATTTGCGTATTCACCATATATTCTTGTTTTTTTTATGTATTTCTATCTTCGTGCAACTTGCCGGATGAACCCGTGCTTGTTAGCGCATACACGTCGCATTCACGTGGGTTGGGGAGTTGACTGACAGTCGCTGCTGATTTACTTTTAGTTAGACTCAGTGGATGCCCATTTTTTTGACTATCACGATTTTGAAATTTTCGGGGCTAGTTATTGAAATCCAGCGAGCCCGGGACTAGTATCAGGATTTATACTCGTATATTCATTATTTTGCCGCAACGATTTAAGCGGAATAAAACAATGAATATGATCAAATAAAAAATCAAGTAATTCAGTGAAACAATTTTTACAACAAAGGAATACGTAAGCATTGCAGTACGTCGGAATAGAAAAGTAAACACGGCCGCTCTGCTTGGTTGTAATAAACCGAATGAATCTCTCCATATTTTACAAAACGACGTTTACGTCTGAAACAGAATTGGAGCAGACAGCGGGTAATGGGTTGACGGGTGACAGGTGATCCATTTCTGTTAAACACAACTGTGACGGGGACGGAAAGCACTATTGCGGCGGAATGGCTTTCAGTTGACATTTTGTGCTTAGAAAAAAATTAGTTTTGTAGTGAAACCTTTTCGTCACAAGTCACATCACAAGTGATCAATAAAGCAACCCTAGAAATAGGAATGAAACTAAAAACCGACGGCAAGAAATCCGTCACCGCCGCAATGTTATGCTATTAAATGTGTTCTAAATTTTCCAGCAATACCGACATTTTCGGGATTGACATCCCTTTTAGGAGCAGAAGTCCGCTATTAATAGAAGTTAAACAGGCGACGACCATAGCCGAGTTCATTTGTGAGTGACTAACAACCAGTCGGTCCTGATTCGAAGCCTATTATAGACATGAAAAACCAAATGATAGTAAACGGTTTTTCTAATAGCGATTGTTCAGCAGCCAATGGCAAGCCACCGAGTGTATTTCTTATTAGAAACTATCTACCACTCGGAGGCGTTATAATATTAAAAGCTCGACAATCTATGAATTATGCGTCCATTCAATGAAAATGCCTTTTGGAATACCTCCAGAAGTTTATTTGACAATCTCCTAAAAACGATAGGTAAAGTTTGGTTTATGTGGCTTTAACAAAAGGAAGCACACCGAGGTATAAGCTGATGTAATACCACTGGATGAGAAATATGAGATATAACGTAAGAGAGAAATAGAAGAAACGCTGCATGCCGGGAAGCACGATGTGCAGAGCCCAAAGGTTTGGGCAACATTAAACCGTTACTTGGTTCTCAGTGAAATCGAGGGAATCAGCTGATTTGCTGACGTAACATGGGTTATGGATATGATAATCATGAGTTCTAGCATATAAATTATTATCAGATAAAGTTGGATTAATTTCACTTCATCGACATTTGAAGTTACGATTTTGCTAGCCTGCCGACAGCTTTTTGAGCTGAGATAAGCCTAAATAGTCTAAGAGAAGCCTACTAGTATTAACAAATGCACATACCATCTTTGTTCGGAGGAACCACCCCGAAGTTATTTTGCCTAGCTGGTTCATTAACTCTGTTGTTGCTTACAATGAAAGGCATTGTTACAGGGTGGGCCAAATAAGGCTTACTAATGTTAAGCACAAATAACTTTTTTATTTTGAATTGTTGGAAATTTATTATGGAACCCTACAGTACAACACAACGCGTTAAAATTATCGAGTTTTTCTATTCTTGTCAACGATCAATTGTTTTAACGCAGCATAAATATTGGCAACATTTTTTTATGGCCACTAGAGTTATCGGTCCATATTTCTTCGAAAATGAGGATGAAACGCCGGATTCGATTTCAGAAGCTTTTTACAGAACATTGATTAAAAACTTTTTGCGGCCAATGGCGGAGCAGAATCCTAATTTGTGGTTTCAACAAGATGGAGCAACTGGAAGGATGGAGCAACTTAAGGAATTATTTAGAAGCGGCTGAAGTAGCAGTCAGCTATTCCCCGATTAATTCCAAACTCATTGTATTTGAACTACTGTAAACGGTATTACATTACAGCCATTTTGATTTTCTATTTTATGGCGTCTTGAGCACACTACGGTAAGATGGAATATCTGAAACACTTTCAACCCAGTCAACCAATTTAGACGGTCTATACTATCTAACTTTTGGGTACCGAGTCACACACAGCACTAACCCCTAGAAACCACCCCTATCATACCGCAAGCAGGCTAACCCACTTAACCCTGGGGGCAGCGTTTACTCGCATTTTTTTTTTGAATAAGTAGGGGTGTGGTGAGTCAGCACACTTATGGTGTGAGACAAAATTTTAAGAAAAATAAGACTCAATTCAAGAAAATTAGTAATCGACTATATCATGTCTATGTTATCTTAATCGATTTTCAGGTGGAGGAAAATTTAGAAACATGAAAATTTCAAAATGCGATATCTCTGCGAAAAAAAAAAAAATATTTGAGAACACAAAACGCCATTTGAAAGAAGAAGACTTTTACTTAAAGATGCCATCCTTTAATTTTGGTGAAAGAAAACATCTGCAAGGCTACATAACCTCAAATATGGGCAGAAACGGTGTTTTTTGCACTTTTAGGTTAGGATATCTCGAAAACCAGAGCTGATAGAGCAATTCTGAGGCCAGATTTGGATTCAGCCTTCGAAAATATATAGTCCGGTTTCTGGGTCTGAGATGCTGTCGACCTGTGTTATTTATTATGAATTAGCTAAATCACATTGGTGTGCGCTGACCAGCCTAACGAGTCAGAAAGAGCAAATAAAAAAAAATCGCAAATAAGTTTTTTTTGGTTTTTTTTTGTAACGTTTGAATTAATATTATTTTAAAATAAGTTTTCAAATATTGTAAATTTAATAATAAATAATGGAGTCTATACAAAAAAAAAAAACAAAAAAAAAGGTTACAAAAATTAATTCCCCCCGAAGCTAAAGTAATAATAGTGGCAGCATACTCGGTATCCCCACTCTCCCTTAGTTAATTTTCTAAGAAGATGTACTCATTCTATATTGCAACGAATAGTGTAGACAAAATAAAATGCAATGAATGCATTAAGAATGATTTCCGGTAAGTTTCATTTCCCACTTACTTCTTTACTTGAATAAATGCACAATTCTAAAACTTTTTTGGTCCAATTACTTTCATGTTCCATATGGAGAACTGCTAAACACGCGATGAACGCTCCGCACTGCGATATATTTCAAGTTCGCTGATGCTATGCATTATGTCTACATTAAGTAAGAATGCATGTATGTTTGTGCAACTTTGGATTTGATAGCACTTCACTATTAAGCTGCCAGTCTATTTCCTGCGCCTCTTTCAAATCGCATCGCATTGTCTTTGCTTAGACGCTTTCAGGCATAATTTATGCCACCGTTGTAATCTTTTAATAATTCATACAACATATCAGAAACCTACTTCGCACGTACATAGTTACATACATACATACGTATATGTATATTCATTGTTGCATGTACAAACATATTCAGCTTATGCCAGTGCATGGAATGGAGTGCAAGACGCATGCACTTCTCCATTGGAGTGGTTGCATGCATGGTATGCGCATATGCCACAAATTGACGATTGCACGTGTCTCGCCGTTCGTTATTCTCATTCTGCTAGTACGAGTTTTAACTTCTATGCATTATATGCGCTTTCTACAGTAGGCTGTGTGTTGAGGGTGGTAGCGGCGGTAGCTGAGCTGAAGGCGTGGTTGGGTAGCGGAGGAGCTGTCGATGCTGCTGCTCGAAGCAACGATGGCAGTCGGCGATTTTTGCTTTTTCAAAAGCATTCAAACATATCTTCATACTTATGCACGTAGGTACAGAAATGCACACACACACATACAAATGTAATGTTAAAATGTGGCGAGCAACAGCGCTCCATTTATTTTAAGGTGAAAATAAAGCACTCTAGCGCTTCCATATTTTCTGTGCCATGTTTCAGGGTTAATGAGTTAGGGTTTTGTTAAAGTTGCAGCAGAAAGTATTATATTTTAAGTTGCCCATAACAAAATGCAGCGCAGACACTTTTATAAGAGTATAAAAAAGTTTGGTATATTCATAGAAGCATTTACCAAAATGGAGCATGACTGTATTTCAATTGTGCCTGCACTTGATGGCATCATAAGCACTTCAATATGGCATGGCTAACATTTTATTGGGCGCAGTTGAAAAATACTGCATTTTCCATAAAGCATAAACAATTATCAAGCTCCGTTTTACTTCTTTGGGAGTGCGCTGGAAACTTTTAAGTTTAATGCTTTTCTTGGGTCAGTTGAACCAATTTTCACTACTTTCCCATGAAAATCCTATTAAACGATTTGTTTATAGCTAGTCATTACTTTATGCTATCTCGATGACAGCAATTCAACAGTTTGCTAAGGTAACGAGTCATTTTTTGAAGCAACCCAAATAGTTTGACTTATTTGTTGGAAGTGCACATCAGACTACAAGTCTGAGCTTATCAAGCGAAATCAGAAGTGGCAATCGTAAGGCGCTAAAGTAAGCCGGTGAATATATATATATATTGTATATAATAATATAATTATATAATTGGCGCGTACACCCTTTTTGGAGGGAGCTACAGTTTTAAGCCGACTCCAAACGGCAGATATTTTTTATGAGGAACTTTTTCATGGCAGAAATACACTCCGAGGTTTGTCATTGTCTGCCGAGGGGCGGCTGCAATTAGAAAAAACGTATTCTTCATTTTTGTCTTTCACCGAGATTCGAACCTACGCTCTTTCTGATCTCCGAATGGTAGTCACGTGCCAACCTATTCGGCTACGGCGGCCGCCTATGAATACCGGTGAGCCGGTGAATACAGCAAGTGTAATAAGATTTCCCATTTAAGTACTTCGAAGTACGTTGTGACCGATTCTCTTATAAACATCTTTAGATTCTTTTTAAAATTATTATTTTTGTTAATCTTTGTGATTCGGCCGTTTTACAGTGAATAGCCTAGATGAAGACCCTGATCTGACATAAGTCCGAGTCGCTCCGGTAGCTTATTAGACTTTTTATTTATGTCTTCGTGGGATACGAGGAGTTCACATCACTTAGACGAATTTTTCAAATATACCATAGAACATGAGCTCCGGACCAAAAATTTTCAGTTTTTAGCGATTACGAGATTTTGTTCTTCCCAAACGCATCAGGAATGGATTCGGATTTGAAGCTGGCATTTTTCCCCCAAAAACGCTCTTTTACATACCCCAGTGTATTGCTTTTAAACAGAGGCCTATTCAATAGAAATTACAATAAGGCTTATGAGCGTGATGGTCTCCTCTCTTTTGTTCTTACAATAAGGCTGTGATCGACGCTTTAGGTCCGAGACTATTAGGAATGCCAATCCTGAGATCCTGAAATTCCGGGTTCACAAATAACTTTAAATATCGAATTCAAAGATGTGAAAACTTGTTTATTACAAAATTCGATTTAAGATTGGAAATTTGAAATAGATTTGTCTATATTAACATCTCATCGGGAGGCACAGTATCAATCTGTGAAAGCTAGAAGAGCTAGTAATAAGAGATATACATATATACCTGCAGAGTATCGAGTTCGCTTTGGTGAACGAACAATGTGCGGAATTTATTTGCCGCACCTCAATACTAAAGTGGTACTTGACCATTGACTGGGTGGTACTTGACTATACTCGCATAGCCGTCGGAGTAAGTTACCGTAGCAGCCGTGAAGATGAGTATGAGGCAGTATGTGTATGTTCAACACTTCTTGTACGAATGTTTTCCCCTGCAGAATTATGGAGGTTTGAAAAAATACTGCAGATGGCTATTATTAGAAATACGTCTAGCATAAGTAAGTGAGGGGAGTTTTTTGCGAAGGGTTATATTCTTAAAGAGAATTGCACGGATGAGCAGTCTGTTTTCAAACGTCAACCTGGGAGAATACTGCCGTAAGCATAATTAAAGCTTAGTGGGAGCTCTTTGCAGAAGATTTCTGCACCGAACTCTTTTTGTAATTTCGAGCCATCTGTGTAAAGGTTCACTGGTGCCAGTTTTCAGATGTTACACGCCGATTACACTGGTCGACAAAAAATGATTATTTTTCTGATTCAAGCATCGGACCCGGCCTATCTTATAGATTTTTCATCGCTGAATACGAATCTGACCTTAAAAAGTTTCCATCACGTCAAGATTTTGAAAAAAATTAGTTCAAAAAGTCAAAAAAAACGTGTTTTTGACCATTTTTGACCAAATGTAGTGGATGAACCTGAGGTGATGGAAGCTTCTACCTAGCCTTAAACTGAAGCCTGAACCTTCAGTTATAAGATCCAAATCGAAAATACCCTGAATCAATTGTAAATTTTGATGTAGCACAATTTTTTTAACTGCTCGCGCACGATTTTCATAGGTGCAGCCATGCAGGCTAGTTAGCCTTATCATAGTGGTGCGCTGACTTGTACCTTTTACCTATCATGTTTTTAGTTATTGGGTTTGCTTAGCACGATTCGGAATTATTAGATATATATGTTATCAGAACTGCACTTTACATATCTTTTGTGATAAAAAGTTCATTTTTAATTGACACTTCAACATAAATTGGTCAATCAATATCTTCGAAGTTTCTTTATCATCAGTTTTTCTCAGGACTACATCTCAATTTCTTAATATTAGAATCTGACCTTTACCTACATCAGATATTTTTCAAATATATAAGTTTTTTGGTTTTTATACTTTAACTGATTCCTCAGGTTTTACTATGCCTAGAGTTTGTAAAACGGATTCAAATTTATTCTGTTACATTTGTGGACAGTTTATGACAAGAAAGCAGAGACGCACATTAACTCCTGCTACTAAAGAGTCATATGAATATTATTTTAGTTTAAAAATAATAAATTTTGATAAAAGTTGGACTCCAAACTTTTGCTGTAATCATTGTACATCAAATTTGTTTTTATGGAGACGAGGACAGCGTCCTTCCATGTCTTTTGGTACTCCAATGATATGGAAAGAACCAATAGATCATTTTACTAATTGTTACTTTTGTAGTATAAATACTTCTGGTTATTCTGGAAAGAATAAATGTAAAATCGAATATCCAAATGTATCTTCAGTGACTTACCCGCAAAATCACAGTGAACTCTTACCTGTACCAAAACTACCAAAACTTGCTCAAGAAGACGATTTAGTGACAGATAAATGTACTTATTTACAATCAGTGGATGGTTGTAAAGAACCAGAAGAAATGTCCGATTCTGAGTGTTTTGATACCATTTCTGATCAACCAATTCTTATAAATCAGTCAAAACTAAATGATTTATTTAGAGATCTGAAATTATCAAAACTTCAGAGTGAGTTACTTGGTTCTCGGATAAAGAATGGAACATGTTTGAACCCGGAACTTTTATAACTCACGTTAGAAAGCGACAGAGAAATTTGGAATCGTATTTCTCTATGAGTGGTGAACTTGTCTACTGTAATGATGTTGAAGGCCATGATGGAATTAGGAAGAGAACATAAGCCATGTGAATGGCGTTTATTCATAGACGCATCCAAAGACAGTTTAAAGGCAGTTCTTCTGTTTAATGGAAATTTATATCCATCTGTCCCTGTTGCTCACGCTGCTAAAATGAAAGAGACATATGAAAATATGAAAGTGCTTCTAGATTGTATTATATTAACTATTCAAACTACAAATGGCAAATTTGTGCAGACTTAAAAGTTGTAGCAATTGTACTTGGCTTGCAAACTGGATATACGAAGTTCTGCTGTTTTCTTTGCGAATGGGACAGTAGAGCAAGAGATAAGCATTACAAAGTTAAAGCGTGGCCTAAGAGAAAGGAATTTATTCCAGGAGCCAAAAATGTCTCAAGTAAACCTCTTGTTGATTCAAATGACATCATTTTACCACCACTTCATATCAAACTTGGCCTGATGAAAAATTTTGTAAAAGCCATGGATAAAACTGGTAAAGGATTTCTACATTTAAAAGAAAAATTTAAATATCTGAGTGATGCTAAGTTGAAAGAGGGCATTTTTGTTGGTCCAGAAATTCGCCAAGTGTTAAAAGATGAAGAATTTCAAAAAAAGCTCACTGCTAAGGAAAAAGCTGCCTGGATATCATTCAAGGAAGTATGCGCGAATTTTCTGGGTAGCAGACGATCTGACAAGTACAAAACGTTAGTTGCAAATATGTTGAAAAACTATGAACGCTTGGGCTGCAACATGTCCTTGAAGATACATTTTCTTGACTCGCATTTGGATTTTTTCCCACAAAATTGTGGAGACGTTAGCGATGAGCATGGTGAGAGATTTCATCAAGATATAAAAACTATGGAGAAAAGATATCAAGGAAAATGGAATCCTAGCATGCTTGCTGATTACTGCTGGAGCTTATTAAAAGATGATGATTGCAATTACTCTAGAAAGTCACAAAGATTAACTTTCCCAAGTCTTCCGAATAAAAATCAAATTTTAGAAAATGAAAGTACTCAAAACTAAATTCTTTATCCTTTGTGTGTTTCTTCTTATTCCTTAAAACCTTGAGAAAACTTACAAAGATTAGAAGCATCCGTGAAACTTGTATTTGAAGAACAAATTGTGGATTCAAAAAATTCAAACAAAGAAGGAAGAAATTCCTTTCTAAGGAATAACAAAAAATTACCACAAATGCGAGAATATTAATAAACAAAAAAACAAAACAAAAAGGAAAAAAAAACAAACAAAGAAAATTTTTAAAAATAAAAAAGAACAAAAAAAAAACAAAAGTGGAGTGTAAAATACTGACAGCCTCCTCGTGGCACATTCTGGGGTCGTGAATTTAATAAATTTATTATGCACTAAAATATTGGTTTACCAGCTAATGTCAGATTATAAAACTTTATTACTACTGTCAAAAATTAGTCTAATATAACTATATAAATTCATCTTTCAATAGTTGTTCGTGAAGTAAAAAGTAATTTAGATCACCATATTGGTTTTGCCTTTTTAAATTATGATGTCATATTTGTCTTCAGCGCATCATAAAACCAAACATTGAAAGAAATTTTTAGCTGACCCAGCTAACCGTATAGCTGAATTGCGATTAGCTTGAAATTAAGGTGTAACAGTTAGAAATATGTGTCTTTGGTAGAAATATAGCTAATAGCTAGAAATATTTCTAACTGTAACAACTAAATTTCTAGACAAACGAGATTCTACATACAATTTTTGCCTTTCCTTTAATTCTAAGACAAGCTGCAAAATCAAATTTTTATTTGATTTTATTAAATTTTTATTTTCGCCATCTTGAATCCGACACTTTCAATTTTGAAATTACAACTTCCGAATCGTGCTAAGCAAACCCAATAACTAAAAACATGATAGGTAAAAGGTACAAGTCAGCGCACCACTATGATAAGGCTAACTAGCCTGCATGGCTGCACCTATGAAAATCGTGCGCGAGCAGTTAAAAAAATTGTGCTACATCAAAATTTACAATTGATTCAGGGTATTTTCGATTTGGATCTTATAACTGAAGATTCAGGCTTCAGTTTAAGGCTAGGTAGAAGCTTCCATCACCTCAGGTCCATCCACTACATTTGGTCAAAAATGGTCAAAAACACGTTTTTTTGACTTTTTGAACTAATTTTTTTCAAAATCTTGACGTGATGGAAACTTTTTAAGGTCAGATTCGTATTCAGCGATGAAAAATCTATGAGATAGGCCGGGTCCGATGCTTGAATCATTTTCAGTGTCGACCTGTGTTATTGTTGATGATAATAGGATGCGACGTAGGCTAATAACCTTAAGTTGTAAGGAAAGAAAGTGTTAAAGGAAGGTGTACATATATGTATGTACACACACGGACAAAATTGTTCACACAACCACTAATTTTTCATTCGATAAGCAGTATCTTGAAAAAAAAAATTTATGTAATATATTATATTATAATTAAAAATGTTATTCTAAGAAAAATACACCAACTTGTTTGTTTATTTAAAAATAATATAAACTTAACAAAACTTTGCTCCTTGAATGAAAAACTAACAAAAATCACAGAATTCTTTATATTTTTAAGGGACAAAATTATTATTATTTTTATATTAAGTTCAATGAAATTGCTTCTTGCCTGATAACTTTATTAAGTCTATTTGGCGTAGAGTTAACTAATTTTTTAGTCACAGTTGGACTCAAATTTCGCCATTCTTGTTGGAGTACCTCCTTTAAGCCTAAAGTAGAGGTGCCATAACCATAATGCCATAAATTTGGTGACAGAACCAACATATGGACAACACTGTAGTCGATTAGAAGTGCGATGCCATAATTCCGTAGTCATAACCATTACCATAATCATAGACCAATTGAATTTTGGTTTTTCGCCGTAACAAAAGTCAGTCGCATGGTGTCGCGTTGTGTTGCATTGTGGTATACTTATTGTTATCTTTTCTTTAGTTTCTGCACTTCGAACTGCACAAATGTGATAGTATATGTAAATGTCAGCTCCTATGGCTATGGCACCAATAATTGCTAACATAAATATCGTTATGGTCAATATTACGGCTAAGGATATTGCGTTATAGTTATGCCACTTCTACGTTGAGCTTTAGTTGGGTTTTGCTAGTTATGTTAATTTTAGCGACACGTTTACCGAGTTCATCCCACAAATGTTCGATGGGATTCAAGCCTGTAGACTGTGGTAGTTTTGGAAAAATGTGGGGCCATGATGTATGATTCTCACACGCACATCGCGGGCAGTATGCTTGAGATCATTATATTGTTGGAAATAAAAATTATTTACAATACACAGTTTTGCGCACTTTCATGCAGGTTTTCTTTTAAAATATTAAGGTAAAGTGATTTATCCATAATCTTCTTCTTAATTGGCGCGATAACCGCTTACGCGATTTTGGCCGAGTTTAACAAAGCGCGCCAGTCGTTTCTTTCTCGTGCTAACCGGCGCCAATTGGACACACCAAGTGAAGCCAAGTCCTTCTCCACCTGATCTTTCCAACGCAGAGGAGGCCTTCCTCTTCCTCTACTACCACCAGCTGGTACCGCATCGAATACTTTCAGTGCCGGAGCGTTTGTATCCATTCGGACGACATGACCCAGCCAACGTAGCCGCTGGATCTTTATTCGCTGTGCTATGTCTATGTCGTCGTTAAGCTCATACAGCTCATCGTTCCATCGTCTGCGATATTCGCCGTTGCCAACGTGCAAAGGTCCAAAAATCTTACGCAGAATCTTTCTCTCAAACACTCCAAGCGTCGCTTCATCGGATGTTGTCATCGTCCAAGCTTCTGCGCCATACGTAAGGACGGGCATGATGAGAGTCTTGTAGAGTGTTAGTTTTGTTCGACGAGAGAGGACTTTACTGCTCAGTTGCCTACTTAGTCCAAAGTAGCACTTGTTGGCAAGAGAGATTCTACGTTGGATTTCAAGGCTGACATTGTTATCGGTGTTAATGCTGGTTCCTAAATAGACGAAGTCTTTTACAACCTCGAAATTATAACTGTCTACAGTGACGCGGGTGCCGATACGCGAGTGCGCCGACTGTTTGTTTGAAGACAGGAGGTACTTCGTTTTGTCCTCGTTCACCACCAAACCCATTCGCTTTGCCTCTTTATCCAGTTTGGAGAAGGCAGAACTAACAGCGCGGTTGTTAAGGCCGATGATGTCAATATCATCGGCATACGCCAACAATTGTACGCTCTTATAAAAAATTGTGCCTGAGCGATTAAGTTCTGCGGCTCGTACGATGCTCTCCAACATCAGGTTAAAGAAGTCACACGACAGCGAGTCACCCTGTCTGAAACCTCGTTTGGTATCAAACGGCTCGGAGAGGTCCTTCCCAATTCTGACGGCGCTGCTGGTGTTGAGCAACGTCATCCTACATAGCCGTATTAGTTTTGCGGGGGTACCAAATTCAGACATCGCGGCATACAGGTAACTCCTTTCCGTACTGTCGAATGCAGCTTTGAAGTCGACGAAAAGATGGTGCGTGTCGATTCTTCTTTCATGGGTCTTTTCCAAGATTTGGCGTATTGTGAATATTTGGTCGATGGTAGACTTTCCAGGTCTGAAGCCACACTGATAAGGTCCAATCAGTTGGTTGACGGTGGGCTTCAGCCTTTCACACAATACGCTCGCTAGAACCTTATAGGCGATATTTAGAAGACTAATCCCGCGGTAATTGGCACAAATTGCAGGATCGCCCTTGTTATGGATTGGGCAGAGCACACTTAAATTCCAATCGGCAGGCATGCTTTCATCCGACCATATTTTGCATAGGAGCTGATGCATGCACCTTACCAGCTCCTCGCCGCCATGTTTGAATAGCTCAGCCGGCAGTCCGTCGGCGCCCGCGGCTTTGTTGTTCTTTAGCCGCGTTATCGCTATTCTCACCTCGTCATGATCGGGTAGCGGAACGACAATTCCGTCGTCAACGATTGGGGTATCGGGATCTTCACTTTCTCGGTGACATGCGCAGCTGTCACTGTTTAATAGGTTCGAGAAGTGTTCCCTCCATAATCTAAGATTGCTCTGTACGTCAGTCACCAGTTCGCCGTCTTTGTTCTTACAGGAAAACGCCCCGGTCTTGAAACCTTCTGTAAGCCGCCGAACTTTCTGGTAGAATTTTCGGGCGTTGTTCCTGTTGGCCAGCATCTCAAGCTCTTCGCACTCACGTATTTCAGCCTCTCGTTTCTTCTTTCGGATAATACGTCTCTCTTCCTTTTTCAGCTCTCTGTAGCGATCCCACATGGCTCGCGTTGCGCCCGATCGCAGCGTGGCTCTATAAGCGGCATCTTTTCTTTCTGCGGCAGCATGACATTCCTCGTCGTACCAATTGTTTTTTCGGGCTCGCCGGAATCCGATTTCTTCTTCGGCGGCGGTACGTAGGGAACGAGAAATGTTGCTCCATTGCTCGCGCATGCCGGGTTGTTGGGCAGTGCTCTCCGAGAGCAGGAGTGAGAGTCGAGTGGCGAATCTTCTGGCTGTCTGTTGTGATTGCAGCTTTTCGATGTCGAACATTCTTTGCGTAGGTAGATGTACATTTTTTGCTGCACAGAGGCGGGTGCGCAGTTTGGCTGCAACAAGGTAATGATCCGAGTCGATGTTGGGTCCTCGGATCGTACGTACATCTAATACACTAGAAGCGTGTCTTCCATCTATCACAACATGATCGATCTGGTTTCGCGTTTTTCGATCAGGAGACAGCCAGGTGGCTTGGTGAATCTTCTTATGCTGGAATCTGGTGCTGCAGACTACCATGTTTCGGGCCCCGGCGAAGTCGATCAGCCTCTGTCCGTTACCGGATGTTTCGTTGTGCAGGCTGAATTTTCCGACTGTGGGACCAAAAATTCCCTCCTTGCCCACCCTGGCGTTGAAGTCGCCAAGCACGATTTTTATGTCGTGGCGGGGGCAGCGCTCATAGGAACGTTCCAGGCGCTCATAGAAGGAATCTTTGGTCGCATCGTCCTTCTCTTCCGTCGGGGCGTGGGCGCAAATTAGCGATATGTTGAAGAAACGGGCTTTGATGCGGATTGTTGCGAGACGCTCGTCCACCGGAGTGAACGACAGTACTTGGCGACGAAGTCTCTCTCCCACAACAAATCCGACACCGAATTTGCGCTCCTTTACATGGCAGCTGTAGTAGACGTCGCAAGGTCCCATGGTTTTCTTTCCTTGCCCCGTCCATCGCATCTCTTGGATGGCAGTGATGTCAGCCTTTACTCTCACGAGGACATCAACCAGCCGGGCAGAGGCACCTTCCCCAAAGGGACCGGACATTCCAGGTGCATGCCCTCAAATCATAATCCTTAGTTCGTTTGCAGGGGTCGTCATCAGTATAGGGAGGTCTCATCCGAGGCTTTTTAAAACTTTTCATTGGGGGCGATTTTTAAGTGGCGGGTCCCAAACCCAACGCACAACCAGCTATCCTGGAATGTTTCGCCTTCTCACGTTAGCTCACTCCCGAACGGATGTTCGGAAGCTACCCAGAGGATACGTGGGCTAATCCCGGCCGTTGTGAGCTGCTTGAACCATATGCAGAAGAATCGTCCTGGCCATTCCCAAGTGAATGGCGATCAGTAACTTTCCCCACTTGCGTGGACTTCTACACATGGAACCATCCATAATACCGTCAATAAATACAAGATTACCCACGCCTGCCGTTGACAGACATCCCCGCACCATTACACCCCTACTACCACGATTCATTTGATTTCTTTTTGTAGTGCTTTTTTCGAATTCGGTATTGGATTTTCTCCAAACTCGAATCCTTTTATCCGATTGAAAAATGTTAAACCAACTCTCGTCGCTAAAAATAACGTTGATCTGGAAATAAAGTGGCTTACTTTTATATTCCTTTGCGAACTCTATCCTCTTATTTTTATAGACTTTGCTGATGAGTGGTTTCCTTCGAGCCATTCGCAAGCTATATCCGTCATGTTCCAAGGCCCTGCGAACGGTTTTCTAATAGACTTCTTTTTTAATCTCTTCAAGAGCTTCTGATAGCACTTTTGTTAATGTAATTTTTTGATTCTTTTTTATTTTTCTTATTATATGGCGTTCATCATTCAGGGTCAATTTGCGAGGTCTTCCAGTATGAGGTCGCTCTTAAGATTTGTTTCCCCATTAAAACGCTTTATTATGCTATGAACAGTAAGACGACTTCGATTCACCGTCTAACCGATTTCTGCATATGATCGCACCGATTTCTGCATATTCTTCTTTCAGCTTCAATTGTGTCTGTTTGCTTCCGACTCATGATGTATTAATAACGCGAAAGCAAGACTTGAAATTACCAAATAAGTAAAGTTTCGAATGATCGTATTCCCAACGGGACTTATTCGAAAGCATAGCTTGCTTTGTTAGAAAACGAAATCAGTTAAAATTTAAAATTCATACTTTGTGTGAATAATTTTGTTTCTTAAAAATATGAGGAATCGTTAGATTTTCGTTAATATTTTATTTATGGAGTAAAGTTTTGTTAAGTTTACATTACTTTTAAATAAGCAATAAGTTTGTGTATTTTTCTTAGAATAGCATTTTTAATTACATTAATTTTTTCTCAAGATACAGCTTATCGAATGAACAATTAGTAGTCGTGTGAATAATTTTGCCGGTGTGCGTATATATTATATACGAGTAAATATAATTAGTTCTTAAATACTTTCTTTGATGTTTCGCAGAGTTTGTCCTCCAATTTGGGATGTGTGTTCTATAAATGGATGACCTTACATTTTCATGCTGCCTCCGAATGGCAGAAAGATTTTTATGAGAATATTTTCTAATACAGAAATGTACTTGGAGCAAGAAAAAAATGTTTCTATAGTTTAGTGTTTTTTGCTTACCATGGGTTTCGAACCCGATCGCTTCTGAATAGTAGTTACGCACAAATTCATCCAGCATTGGGGTCACGTAATATGAACATTTTTTAAAATTTTCCTTTGTATTTTTTTAATCATCGTACCCTCATCTCGGGATTCATATCATTCACATGCAATACTACCCTACAACTGACACCGACACTCAACAAAAAAGGGGTAGATCCAAATGGCATACACACACCATTAACAATATCATTTTTTTGTTTGTGTTAACAACACCGCCTGCACTATGTGCCTTCCATTAATTAATACTTCTCAGTTCCATATAATCGGATGTGCACAAAGGGGTTGCAAGACATTTTCGTTTACAATGCTTGAATTTATGCATTCATTTGGCTTTTTATTAAAAGGCTGCAAGTGAAATTTTCATTTACATGGTAAAAGATACTCCCTACACCATAATAATAATTGCGAAGTCATATTGTGGAAAGAAAAAAATATGTATATGCATATATGTGAATAAATAGCTTATATACACAGAGCTACTTTTGGAGATCAAACATATGCAAATTATTCCGAATCTTTTTCATGCTATTTTTCGGTTCCTGGGTAATAGAGTAATTGCTCACATTCCGGTCTGACTCCAAAATGTCCATAATATCCTTTACCGACATTGTCGACAGACAATTGGCCTACCAGAACGCGCCTCAGTTTCGACGTTCATATTAAAAAAACCATTGTTACCACCGCTTGCTATTGCAATCAATACATATATTGGGCACATAAACATAACACATTCTTTTGCCCACCTACTCGGGCTATTTCACCCTGAATTTTCTATTTCTTACCTCCACTTTCAAACGCTGTAACACACAACGCTTTATCAAAAAAAAATATGTGTGTGTTTTCGAGTTACTTCAAAGAATTCCAACATTTTTTTTTGTTTTATTTAAATACATTTTTATCGAGACTGGCAGTGAGTATTGCAGCCATAAACCAGTAAAACAACAGAACCCAGTTGGCCACAACAAACTTTCAAGTGCACATCTGCCAGGGAAAAGTTACCCTTTCGTTGCTTGGATACGATATAAGATCTTTTATTTTGAGACATACTTGGCCTTACGCGGAATACAGACGCTCTATCACTTCTAAAAGTAATCTGCTCCTAGCAGGAATTAAGAGTGCTCTGAAAACCAACAGTGAGTCAAAGTATCAAGGCAGAGCTGAATGATCACCGCCATATGGACGATGGAGGTCAAACTATTTACAGTTGAGGGGAAAGTCGAAGATTCACCAATACCGACTGCAAATAACCTAAAACTATTGTTGTTGTTGTAGCAGCAATACTAATCCCTGTAAGTCTAGTGTAGATCACCAATCGTCTTCTTCTAACTCATCTAAAGGTAGGCCCAGGAAACTTGCTGTTTCGACGGGTTGGGTCCTGAGGGAGAGGCACTTGGGGCAAAGACAAAAATATTCCTAGGAACATTGAAAGCAATTGACCGGTTCTGAATCACGCAGTGCTCTTTCGGTCGCCTGGTATTAGTGATTAGCAGCGGACTAAGCTTCAAACCTGTCAAAATACTGATATCAGCTCAGCTGCTGGATGCCTTTCCCACAAATAGGCTAATAGCCTAGACAGACGGCGGCGTCAATCGGATTGGATAGTTGTGTTAGTAAAAGATGGACCTCATACTGATGGCCCTGATACTAAGAAATAATTATTTATTTACAAAAGGCTTAAATTGCAATTTCCCAAGCTGTTTCGAAATATCAAAACAATTATTGCACAAAAATTTCGAACGTGTTAGTGCAAACTAGCAATGCATCCAGTCTTCCTTGTTCTTCTCTTTAAAAGTTTCATTTTTTTCATTCAAAATAGATATAAACTGCCATTTTTCGGCAATGCTGCCATCGAAAATTCCCCTAATCCACCAAAATTATGAGAATTAGATCAAGTTGTCAATACGCATTAGTTGTACTTAATTCCTGAGATAATTTCGAATTAAGTCGTTAATCCCGATTAACGCCATCGTCTATCTAGGCTATATGATGATCAGCAAGCAATTTCTGCTGAATTGCTACCGCAGCAACTACCCCTGTAGACACTTGCTTGAGGTTGAGCTACCTCCCAGGCGAGTCAGGAGGCATCTCCTAAGGGGAACGCCACTGTGGGGGGTAAAAAATTGTCGATTTTTGGGAATTTTTTTTGTAAGTAGGAATGATTATTCGAGGATCGGACCAAAGGCAATTTATTATATATGTATTAAACTATGTTGATGTAAATTTTTATTAAAAAATATTGAAAATTGACACATTTATGTATATAAACGTAACGAGTTAAAAAAAAATGACGTCATCTGGTGGCAGCGATACAGCAATGAATAGGTATCTGAAATCAAAAAACCAAAATTTTTTGACAAAATGGTGTGTGTTTTTCACCTTTTTTTGATTTTGAACAAGCCCAAGAAAATAGTAATTTTCAAAATTTTGAAAATTGGCTACGTTCAACGATAACAATAATTTTGAAAAAAAGAAAATTAAAACCGGTTCATTAGTCTTCGAGAAATCTTTGCCACCGTATCAAAAAAAGTCGTTTCGAGAAAAACGCGTTTGAAATACAGCATCGTATCGTAAGCGCTACGGGGCCGAACCGACGCTTACTTAAGTGCACATAGAAACGGTAGTAAAGCGAATTTCGCTTTAAAATTTTGACAACATTTTCTTTAGTAGTTATACTAACAATTTATGCAAAAAAAATAGATTTTTTTGAATTTTCACAGTGGTGTTCCCCCTTAAATTACTCTGATCCAAGACAAAACGCAACTACAACTACTAGACCAGACAGGTTAGAGATAGGCATTTATGGGCAGTCTTGTAACACCTGCCTAAACTAGCAACTTCTGAATGCCGTCATCACAGTCCAACCACCACCCATCGCAGTCATAGGGATTCAGTTGTCTCGTGAGACCAACATTATTTTGCCACGATTACGTGTAGTATATTCAGGGTTCTACTTTTCAAGGGTGAACTGAGCTAAAAACTATTTTTTAAGTAGGCGATGCCCGACACAATTCCAAAATTCTAGCTGTCAATAGTTATGACCGTTTCAATACACTATCTGCACTCGCAGAAGATATCTCGTTTTGTCCTCTTGCACTGCAAGATAAAGGTCAGGTTAGTTTACGCCATATTGCGGCTACTGATATCCATGAATTAGTGTGGTGTCACAAAATTACAATAGCTCCTTACCACAATTAGCCATTAAATGGAAAATAACAAATGGGCTGAGTCGGATCTCGAAAAAGCTAAAAACATTTGCTCGTCACTTATCTCGAGATTTTACCCCACATGGAACTCATCCACCATATGGACCCACCCGTACCAAAAATTTCAAAACACGAAGTGAAAGAAGCGGTAAAAAAACTTAAAACCAAGAAAGGCCCCGGATATGATCTGATCACTGGAGAAGTACTCAAGCAACTGCTAGCAGAAGGAATATCTTTCCTCATGCATATATACAATGCCTCAATATTAACTGGTGTTCCTCCTCAATCGAAATTTGCCGAAATAAAATGATCGTTGAACCCGGAAAAAGCGTCGAAAAAGTGGAATCTTATCACCCTATCAGCTAGTTGCCTAATACCTCAAAAGTTTTGGAGCCACTATTTCTTCAAAGAATTGAAGACCGAAAATTAATCCCAAATCGCCAATTCGACTTCAGAAAAGCACATGGCACACCATCGAACAAATATATAGACCCCAACCATTTGAACAGGAGAAGTAGGTATTACACAGCCGCATTTCCCGATATATCTTAAGCTTTCGACCGTGTCTGACAAGACGGTTTACTTTGTAAAATAAAGGCTACTCTACCCACAAATAATTATATCATTATCAAGTCCTACCCGGAAAATCGGCACTGTTTTGTTAAACAAAATAGAGAACAATCTCAGCTCTGTGAAAGTTTAGCCCGTATACCCCAACGCAGTATTATGGATCCCATCTTATATTTGCTATACACTACCGATCTACCAGTTACTGAGGAAACTATCATCGGAACTTATGCAGATGACACTACTTTACTCGCAATTAACTCCCTCTCCGATGTGGCTTCTCTTAAACTCCAAAAAGGACTTGATGAAAAAACCCAATGGCTCAAAGACTGCAAGTGAAATCAAATGAGGCAAAATCTGTTCAGTTACCTTTATTCTAAAGCAAAATACTTGCTCACCCGTTAAACTCAATAGCACAGTCATGCGGTTTTATTTAGTTTAAAAAAATACTATAAAAAAATAGTTCATCAAGAAGCTTAAAATAAATCCTTGAACTCCTAATGGTAAGCAGTTGCCTTTCCCTAAGCTTAAACATATATTAATTTATATTTACTCTGGTTAATATGTATTACTATAATGGTACATGTGACTGGATCCCTATTTAACTTTGAACATTACCAACAATTAAATGTTAATGCAAACTTAATTTAGAACTGGCCCACACATCAGATAAAGTAAGTATTGCGCTTGCAGTCAGTCGTAAAGACTTATTGTTAACCATATAAGTATATGCATATATACCATATATATCAATATATATTAAATATATATTTATACATATGTATGTATGTATCTATACGTCTATCACAATACAAACTTATGTCGATTCCTATGTGAATAATTAATGGTGTTCTACTCACCGCAAATGATGATTAAGTTTCGAGCCATTAACAGCCACTCCATTGATTGTTGTTTGCTATATTCAAAAGCCTGGCCAAATGGATGCGCACTGTTGTGGGCATTTATAGAGAAACTTTTCCAATTAAGTTGGACAGAATGCACAGTAGACCGGAGTGAAATACGTAAATTTTTTCAAATCATATCGTAATAGCAGGGAAAAGTTGCTACATATCAATACAAATTCAGGAAAAAAAGAAATTTCAAATCGGTTAATATCTTCCGTTCGCGCATTGCATTTAAAATTTACAAATTTTATCCCAAATCTAGCTGATTTACGAAAACTTGTAGTAGTTGTAAATGATTAAAGATCGAGCTCACTTTTTATACATAGCACTTTCAGCATTGAGCATGAAAAAGGAAACATACGTTATCAATCTATAAAAAAAGAAGAGCACATTTTAGTAATAACAGAACCAGGCTCAAAGTACCTTTGTCATTTAGTACCTACTTCAAAAAGTGGAAAGGACACAGCATTCAAAATTATTTTGAAGAAAATGGTATAAATTAATCTAATGTTGTAGTGATTGGATGTGATGGTACGTCAACAAATACTGGGTGGAAGAATGGTGCAATAAAATTCATTGAAATGCGTTTAAAAAGACCAGTACAATGGGCTATCTGTCTCCTCCATTTTAATGAATTACCTCTGAGGCATCTAGTTGAAATACTTGATGGTAAAACAACAGGTCCTCAGTCTTTCAGTGGGCTTCTTGGCAAACAGCTGGCTAAATGTGAATCTTTGTCCATCGTTGCTTTTCAGAGGATTGAATGCTCTCTTACGAACGCTTGACGCAATAAGCTTAAGTAAAGATCAGAAATACTTACATGACATTGCCATTGCTTCTGATGCTGGTTTTTGCTCCCCAGATCTAGCAAATCGAGATCCGGGACCAATATCACACTCTCGTTGGTTGACAATTGCAAACAGGTTCCTACGATTATACATTTCTTTGCAAGAGCCATCTAAAAATCTCATTCAAATTGTTAAATAAATTTTGACTGTATACGTACCTCTATGGTTCGAAATCAAAACAAATTCTTCAATAGTTGACGGACCTAAACATATTTTAGAATGTATTAAAAAATGTAGAATCTTATCTTCAGAAGTCCAGGCAGTAGTTCATAAGGTCATTCAAACAAATTCCTTTTTTGCCCATCCAGAAAACATTCTTCTCTCGATGGTGGTAGATGACAGAGAGCATGTCCGCGATCTTGGATTGAGACGAGTTCTCAAAATAAAAGAAATCCCTTCAAAAGACAAAAATATTAGAAACTTTTTGGTTCCTAAACTAAACTTTGAAGCAAATGAATATTTTGAATTAATTAATTGGACTGAAATGAAACTTACCTGCCTCCCAATTTTAGACAGCTTTTCTTCTGAAAATATCTTGCAATTAATTTCTGATGAAGAAAAACCAAAATTAACCATAGATTTAACAAATATTCCATGCCATACGCAAGCTGTGGAGCGTTGCGTAAAACTAGTAACTCAAGCGTCCTCAAAAGTGTATGGGAACGAGAGACGTGATGGGTTTATAAGAGCAACACTCACTTCTCGTACAGTTATGCCTCAATTGGACATTAAAGCAGACTTTGCCACTCCCGAATAAATAATTCTTCATCTTTGGTTGGTTGATTGGGAAGGGAGTGGGTGGAACTCGTAGTACAGTCACCTTCACGCGGAGAGTTCTGAGTCGTCCAAAAAGGGCGGGCCAAGAGCTGTACAAAACTTCTTTAAAACAGTGTGGTTCGTGGGCGCGCTAAGAGGGGAATAATTTATATATATATAACATCATTTCCACCTCTTAAAATTTTTCGAATATTTGTTCAATTTATTATAAAATTTGTAAATTTTAAATGAAATGCGCGAACGGAAGATATTAACCGATTTGAAATTTCTTTTTTTTCCTGAATTTGTATTGATATATAGCAACTTTTCCCTGCTATTACGATATGATTTGAAAAAATTTACGTATTTCACTCCGGTCTAATGCACAGTTGGCGATTTTTCGAAAATCTTGGCCAAAATTAGAAAAATGGTAGAATTCGTAATATTTATTTCGGATAAATTAAGTAGAGTATCTTCCTCTGTGTTTTGGTATACTAATTTTCATACTAAAAATTTTCATATCTAAAAAATAAAGCGGAAGTAAACAGAAAAACTCAAAACTTGTCGAAGATGATGCAAAATTTTAGACAAATTAAGTGTTGCATACATTTTCAATAGGAAATGTATTTCCCTTTAAACATTTGAAAATGGGCTATCTACATCTAAAGAAAATGGAGATTTAGTGATCTATTTGTGTTAGAACTCAAAACTGTTCTACTTTTTCTACATAAATTCAGAAGCAAATTTTTACATAGTTAATGTTTCTCAAAGTCTGATGTTAGAATCATTGGTAAATGGCGTAATCGTGTGTGGTCGTAATTAGTAGTTGGAGCTTATAGAGAGTGATTTAAAAAGCTTTACTTATCGACATTCTTTTTATGAGCTTAATTATAGAAAAAAATTGAGAGTGCTTGAAATTGTATATACATATATATATAATTGGCGCTTACGCCCATTTTGGGTGGTCGGCCGAGCTCCTCCTCCTATTTGTGGCATTCGTCTTGATGTGGTTTCACAAATAGACGGATTCACACTTCAATCCGACTCTGAACGGGAGATATTTTTTATGAGAAGCGTGTTGATGACAGGAATACACTCTGAGGTTTGCCATTGCCTGCCGAGGAACGACCGCTATTACAAAAAACTTTTTCTCCATTTTGGTCTTTCACCGAGATTCGAATCTACGTTCTCTCTGTGAATTCCGAATGGTACTCACGCACCAATCATTCGGCTACGGCGGCCGTGAAATTGTGTATACCTTAATGCAATTTAAGATATTTGTTATTGTCATTGTTGTAGGTTACCCGAAATCGGCATTCTGGGTCGGCAGTTTAAGAAGGTGGTAAGAGACTCCCGATTAATGTGGTTTAATGCCTGGGCTTAGTTGCAGTTGGGTTCGGTTCTGGATTTCGTCAGTGTAGTTGAAGATATGTGTCCTGATTCGCATAGCAAGTGCCTGTAGGGGAAATGTTTTACGGTAGGAACTCAGTAGAAATTCTTGCTGAACGTCTTACTATGGCTGCCCTGATCACAGTATTCTGACGGGTTTGAAGCTTAGGATATCTGGCTCGTTTTTATTACTTTTTCAGTACTTTGTCGTCAAATGTGGTAATATTGGCCCAATTTCATGATTTATCAGCAAAAGTTGAGAAGTGAAGTGGTTTCTTCATCAAAATATCATACCATTACTAAACGTTTTTGGGATCATTGATTATTCAAAAAGGGCAGAAACACTAGAATTTTTGCGTTCGGAATTTGATGAACTGACGGTAAGTAACCCCGAGCCCGAAGTAGGTTCCAAGACTGATGCCTTCAACTAATTCGACAATCGAGATCATTTTTGTGATTACTTAGTAGTAATGTTCCGTTATGCTATGTTATGGTATGTTATACCATGTTCTTCTATCCATGCTAGATTTTTGATGTTATACGAGTATTCACCACCTCTCGCAGTTTCCGCAAAATAGATGACTAAGTTGTATTCTAATATATGTATATAATATATGTATTAGACTTTTTGTGCGTATGCAGTTTTATAGCCAACCGTCATTGTGAAAAAAATTATTCACAATTTCGAGTTTTGAAAAAAACATGTAAAATTGGTAAACAGCGCCCTCAAAAACCCAAAATTTCGAAATTTCGCACAAAAATAATTAATATTTTTCGATTTTTGACTATCTTTTTCGGCGCATTGACCATTGTGAAATATGATATGAAGAAGTGTTTTGAAAACGCGTGCTTTGTGGTTGTTGCTCAATGTTAATGACAATCGCAGGAGATACTAAAATGAGAATCAAGTTAAAAGAAAAAAGGAAAAAAATACTGAATGATTTACAACGGAGAGGAAGAACTGCCGCCGCGTATTCATTCATGCTTTTAGTGACTTGATGAGTTACTGCATAGTTAGTTATTGTTGTTGGTGTTGGTGGCGTTTAAAAGTAGTAAAAGTTAGACAATGAATGAAAACACTCCATGATGTCAACAAACTGAGAAAATAACTGAACAACGAATTGAAAAACTGACGGACTCTTTTCTTTGTGAAGACAATGAGGCGCAATGCTTTCAAAGAGGAGAAGCAAAAAGCAAAGGGTTTAAATGATTGTCTGATTGTTTCTTTCATAATGTGTTACTGTCTAAGCAAAATGTTCTACTACGTTTGCATACATTTGTAGGTATGTAGTTAAAATATATTTTTATGGAAATCTTGGCTGGTTGGCAACTGAAAGCGTAACAGGTGAACGACTTGACCGATTGAAGCCATATTCATACGATATGAATTGTTGTTGTTTGCAGACCGGCTGAGGAATAAGTGTTGAGATGATTCCAATTCATCCTCTATAAAGCTGCCTCAAATAAAGTAGTCTGCAAAAAAATATAAAGTGGGTACGGCCCGCGAATGTTTGTGGAAGTTCCCATTAAGGCTTTTGTTACTTATTTCCAAGTTAAAAAGGTCGTGATTTCGAATGGAAGACAAATCGCCTTTTAAGTCAATGGGCAAATTAGTGTCATAACTGGAACAAGAATTCAAAACCACAAAAAATTTGAAATTTGGAAACTCGGATTGGTATATTTTGAGCTCCTTAAAGCTGGGGGATGTATGGCAATGCTAAAGCATTTGAGGCAAATAATGTTTATTATTATAAACTTTTTCATGACAAAGTTATCATGGAGGTACCACCTAGAGGCAGCTGTTTTTTCTGTAAATTTTGCTATATTAGGTGAAGAAAAAAGTTCTGAATGCTTTTCGCAAGATGTTCTTAGTGAGCCAGTTTACGAGAAACTATTTGAAAAAAAGAGGAGCGAATACCAGGGTAGTTTCATAACATATGAAGGAGAAGCAAAAACCCACGTTACATCGCTAGCTTCAATCATATTTGGTTCTTTAAAAAGCTTAGTTTAATTGCAATGCGAAATATGTGTTGCTCTGTGGTATATACCCAAAGAATTATCGGACAGACTGCGGACCTTTGTAAAGAGATGCCTTTGCAGTATTTTACTAATATGGTGGCCAGAACCTAGGATTCCTAACGTGTAACTCTTAAGTGGAACAAGCAAAAACCGGTTAATGTAGAAATCAGAGATATAAAGTGCAGAAGAGTGGCACACACCCTCTGAAAGCCGGAATATTTTCTTAGTAGGAGAGCGTTCGAATAGAACCGTCTAGGCTCAGGCGGACAAGGGCGTCCCAAAGGATCCTGACGTAAATCTATCCACTCTGAGTCTTCTGCAGTTAATAGCTCTTCATCCTGGAACCAGCAAAATGCAAGCTAATAAAGCGAGAAATTTTGCAGCAATGGACAATTTTTAACATAGCGCTGTGAGCCCTACATAATTAATAAAACTAATCTCACGATACATTACATAGAGCTACGGAGATTGCAAGAGGATATTACTTCACAAATAATTTTTCCGATATTTTTGTGCTTGGTGTAGCCAGTTAGAGTTATAACGTTCCGAAATGGATGTGAAATAGACAAAATTCAATGTATTCTTCAGTACCACCATGACCAAAGTAAAAAGGGGAAGCGGTGGCCAACAAATGTTGTCGCAACATCAAAGCAGTGGTTCCAGTTCTGGTTCTCTATAGTAAACCAATCGACGGAAATGTGAATACATCAAGTGCTCCCTAGGCCCATCCCGTAGATGGAACGAGTAAAATTATAGGCACATAACTTTTTTAATGTGTATGTATGTGTATGTCTCATATGTGTATAAATGCTTGTGTATGTAAGCTTTTAAAGATTTTCATTTAAAGGTGAATGACCTGTGATTTTAAAATTCATCAAGTTGACTAAACACAATGGCTCACAGTATATTAGAAGTTTACCGTCATGACACTAGAAAATTACCTTAACTGTAAAATAGGTACTTCTTTACATAACAATGAAATAACCCAAATACCAACAAAATAGTGCGGAACACCTTGTCTTGGCGCCAGACCACAGGTAATCAACAAAATAACGATAATGTAAGCAACCACAAAATGTGTTTATATACTTACACGTATGTAAATATTTATGTATATGTGTGTATGGAGAAAAAGAAAGGTACTTGTACGGTAATTGAATTTAAAACAAAAGCAAAGCGAGAAGCTACAAAGAATATTACATGCTCGTAGAAGAAAACAGTAAAATGATTGCTACGAATATTTACGTACTTACTTACATATGCATGTACATGTGCCTACGTAAGTGTATATATTACTCGTATAAGATGTAGAATAAGTATGTACATAAGTGCAAACGATGTGAGGTCGAAGAGTAAGAAAAAAGAAAACAAGAGGAGTTGAAAAGCATTCTGTGAATTATATAAATATTGTAATATGAGTAAGCAGGTTAATTGTTGGTACATGCATACATATGTATGTACATATGTACATACAAGTGCATATATGAAGAACTTTATAAAATTCATACAGCTCAAGAGGAAGACAGAAGTTAACTTGACCCATAAATAAAGTAAGTTTGTTAACCGGCGACTGACATATGAGTGCATATGTATGTGTTGATGAATATATTTAAGCAAAAGATCAGAAAAGATGAAGAGGGTAAAATCGTAGTTGAACTTGCCTTTACTTACTGTGCAAGTACGTGGTGCTGATGAGAAAACAGCATAGAAAGTTTGGATGAAATCAAGTTGTGAAATATATTAATATTAATACATATGTTTATACCTACATTCATGCTATGAATGAAAATTAAATAAAGTTTCATAAAATTAAGTTTTAAATTAAAATAATTAGATGAAAACAATAATAATGACAAAATAAGTAAACTAAAATAAAATAATATAATATTAAATTAAGTTAAACTAAATGAGTTAAAAAATAAAATAAAATTAAATAAAATAAAATAAAATAAAATAAAATAAAATAAAATAAAATAAAATAAAATAAAATAAAATAAAATAAAATAAAATAAAATAAAATAAAATAAAATAAAATAAAATAAAATAAAATAAAATAAAATAAAATAAAATAAAATAAAATAAAATAAAATAAAATAAAATAAAATAAAATAAAATAAAATAAAATAAAATAAAATAAAGTGTGATAAAATAAAGTTTATTAAAATTAATGCAATATAAAAAATTTCTAAAATAAATTAAAAAAAAAATATTTTATAAAATAAGTAAGGAAGGCCCAATTTTCTTCGCGTCGAGCTTTATATACACACACACATTTTAGTAAAATTTTATTTGAGGTAGCTGTTAACTTTTGAAATCAAAGGTATTCATAGACAAGCTCGGATGGACGGAAGAAAATTTTGTCTTAACATATAAAAAGTGCATCGACAGCGTCGTCATCCACATCTTCTCGACCTTCTGTGAAAAGCTTTTACCACCTGTTAAAATTTTTTTGACTTATAGTACTTTCACCGTATGCCACTGTCAACATTTCAAGTGTTTTTGAGCACTTAATTCCATTTCCACAAAGTTTGATGCAATTTCTTTGATCCATTCTTTCGATAGCAGAAAATCGTCGATCACGCAAAACACTTGTCATATTTATGCCTCTCACAAACAAACTAAACATTCTGACTGCTAAAACCGTGAACATGTCTTCGATATGAGTGTACCCCCATAACAAAAAAAAAATTATCGAAAGTCGAATGTGCGTAGCCCGCGAAATTTGAAACCCTCACTTTATTTTTTGAACACACCGCGTAAGCCCATTGGCTGTCTTCCACGCCAACAAAGCGCTTTTTTCATTGGAAAACGCTTTTTCCAATAAAAAAGGACAAAAAAAATAAAAGCCTCTGGATACCAAATCAGGTGGGTACAGTCTAAAAATCGGTTCCAAGTCTCTAGAATTGATATAGTGTGCTCAAGCTCTAACGCAAGCCAAGATATGGCATTTGTGCTTGCTTTGTACTGCTTCCTCTATATAAGTAATATGTATGTAAGTTAACTAATATAAAAATTTAATTCACGAAAGCTCAGTTTTCATTCGTAAGCTTATTTCAAAATTGGGCAAAAATTTTCGTTACTGCTTATATCGTCTGCTTTTAGATTTTGGGTCCGGTCCGGTTCAGTAGTCAGCGAGTTTCCGCGCTCATTCTATTACATAAATATGTATGTAGATTATAAAAACACCTGGCCTTTTGGCTGGAATGCACTAAACATTTCTCAAACTATCTAATACCATAAACATCGAAAATGAATTACAATTTTTGTTATGGTTTTTGGAAACACAACATACATAGTTGTTAGTACGCCTCTGCATAAGCTATCAGACCCATAGGTGCCACTGTGAGATAAAATTTACAGCTGTTTAATTACATTTATTTTTAATTACAAACGTACGTATGTATGTATGCAAGTTAATTTTATGTATTATACATGTACATACATGCATGCATAAATAAATTATACAAAAGCTAATTAGTTGGCGAAAGGAAATGAAAACAAATTGTAAATCGCATGACTCGCATATGCATGGACAAGTACATACACCGAAGCATTGCTAATTTGCAACAAACAAAAATTGCAACTGAAATTACACTCTCCAATATGCAGTAAAAGCAACCGGTGCGTTCTCAGAAATAGTGCCGATATTTTTGGGGTTTCTGCTTATGAATATGGCTTTATTAGTGGGGATAAATATGCACTCGTATGTATATAAGTGGGTCTTACATATTGCGACAAATGCCTTTTATTAACTCTTTTCATAGTTATCCACCTTAGGGAAAACGCATAATGCAGTCGTTTAAATAGAATGAAAACAATACCACCCTGATTAAAACGTTCCCGGAATATGTTTAGAAAAAACAAAATACAAGTTTTTTTCCTCAAAAGTGAAATTATCGCCTTCAAAGTAATCCCCATCAACTGCAAAGCTGCCAGATTTGATCCAGCTCGAAACACTTTTGCTACTTTATTTTCAGTGTAGCCTTCAGAGCTGTCTTCAATTTCCTTTTTCAATTTTCCATTACTTCCTGTTACTTAGGCTGTTAAAACGCGGTCCGTGTAGCGGTTTCTTGACTCCATCAAGCAGAGAAAATCGGAGGGAGCCATATCAGGTGAATTCGATGGCTGTTGGATGGTACTCATTTCGTTATTGGTGAAACATTCACGGATAGTGATGGCACTGTGCGACGGTGCGTTATAATGAGGTAAAATCCACGAGTTGTATTTTTGCAAATCCTATCTTTTTTGAGTATTTTTTCACGTAAACATCTCATACTCCAAATAATAGTCCTTATTAACTGTTTGGCCTTCTGGCAAAAAGTCATGGTAGAATGCATAAAAACAGTGAGCATCGTTTTTTTTGTTTTTTTTTTTTGACTGAAAACGACGTGTTTTTTTTTGGTCTTGGTTCATTCGGAGCTCTCCACTCACTCGCCCGAAGTCTGGGTTGCGTGTCGTACTCATAAATTCACGTCTCGTCTCATGTTAGGATGCGTTCGATGAATGTTGGGTCGGATTCAGCCTTTGAATTATGACTTTCATGATATCAACACGGTATTTTTTTTTGCTTGTTCCTTTGGGATCTACTTTGCAACAACATGGGGCAAACCCAAATCATTAACGACAATGTCCTCACATACGGGTGCGAGGTCTGAGTGCTGAAATCCAGGGAAACTGATCAGTAAAATTGCTTTGAAAGAAAGATTCTAAGAAAAATATATGGACTTGTACGACTTGACACATTCGGTAGAAATTCGAGTTAGACACACTTAGAGGTTCAAATGTAATCAAGTACATCAAAGCGCCAAGAATTCAATGATACGGTAACATTCTACGAATGAGCAATGATAGAGCTATAAAAAAGATAGATGGAGAGATGACATTGAACGCGACTTTGGAGCTATGATATCAAACGAAACGTGACGTGGAGGTGAATTGTAACGGAAGCCTGATGATGATGTTGATTATATCTAGGCATCACTTTTGAAAGGCCCTTTTTAAAAAGCCTTCATCTGGACAACAATCACAATAGGCGTTTGGTGTACTTATAATATGGTTTTGATCTAAGAGCCATTGCAGTGCACCACACTATTTCTGCTTGTACCTTCGAGTGCAGTTCTGTGATGAAAAGGGTTACCATAAAAACTATTTTCGCTTCAAAGTCATAAAACTGTGGATTCTTGATTTATTAAACCATTCATCCTTATAAATAAGGAGAAGCTCGGCCTAAAAATCCGTCATTACTAGAATGGATCAATATCTCCCAGATGTTCAGATGTCATAAGAAAGAAGGTTTCATATGCCAAATATTAATAGCCATCAGACTATTCTATTTTTACTTTATGTATTATTTGTTGGTATGCAGGCCATGCGCGAAATACTTATACATTGCATAAGTTTCAAAGAATATAACTTTTATAACCGTTTTTTTTCGCACAGCACTGTAAGTCTACAATAACAATGCAATCAATGAATCGAAAAATCACACAACATAAATTTTAAATTACGCTCATTGAGTGCTTAGCGTGGTGCATTCGAAATTATGAGTTTGCATAATTTCCAGCTTCAAGCTGAGTTTACGCATTTCCTTTTTTTATTCGCTTACTGAGTAAAATCAACAAAAGTTCAACAGAGAAAACACTAAACAATCAATCTTTTCATCGGTCATGCTCTGCAAACAAGAGGCTACAGTTGAACGGGAAATGCTGCATTATGAGCATTTGCCTCGAGCCAAGTGAATGCAATTTTATTTCTTTCATATTTTTACCGTATTGGACTTCCTGTTCAATTGTGAGGTTTTCTTTTTTTTTAATTGCATTTCTTTTGTTTCACAAAAGTGCGCTGAAGAAAATAAAATAATACCTAGGTTATGGTTGTTTAATGGGCCCAAATTTATTGCATATGTGTGCAAATATTAATATATTGTACATATAAAGGGTGGTCCGTCTAGTGGTTTATTTTTAGAAATTCAAAAGATTTAACAAATATTCCCATTATTGAAGGAACATCATTTTATTCACGACACTGCCTTGATTGGCTTCGTAGTAGCGGCTTCCCCTATCTCAAGAATGGTGTGTTCGACTTAATGGTCCATATCGTAAATGGATTGTTCGCTTAAGATTGGTTCTGGCATAGCGCGTCATCCTGCTGAAATCAAAAATTATGCAAGTCCTTGTCCTCATTTTCGACAGAAAAGCATGCTCACCCTTGACCGAAATGGTCTGCGTTTTCAAATAAAAATAGGCCAATGATGCTACCGCTCCAAAATCCGGACCAAACTTTAACTCTTTGAGAATGTATTGGCTTCTCGTCGATCACACGTGGGTTTTTCGATCCGCAGATCGTCTTTGTGCTTCATCAAAAAATACGATTTTGACTCCTTCTCAATAAACGCACTGATTGGGCTGCACAATATGGACTTTGTAAATAAATTCTCAATATCTTTCTTTCTTTCTTGACTCTTTGTCGAAAATTACAGCGGGAAAGAGCCGCCACTGTCAAAATAACATACGGTTAAAACAAACAGCATATGGACCACCCTGTACATGCAAATCTATGTATCATATTATAAAATGTATGGAATTCCATAGGCTTTTGTCATCAATCATTCCATCACATTTTATGAGGAATATGAAAAATCTGAATGAATAGTCCCAAAACTTTTTTCCAATAAAGATAGTAGAATTGAAGCAATTTATTCAAAACGAAATTAATAGTATTCAGAACATGAACAGAATACTTTCAAAAAGAAGTCAAAATTTGGGCCCTATTCTTCTCACTATTCTGCTCAATAAGCACCGCAAAGTTTACATCAGGATAAAATCTAATATTTTCAAATAGTGTTCTTCTAAGGTTTCTTCAAAATGCCGTAATTCTCTAAATGACACGATTCATAAGCTTAGAACAAGGATTAAAAAAATATCTAGTTGACAAGTGTAATTTTTAATACCACAGTGGTGCAAGTGCATAAAAACTATATAGATAATATCTTTATTTTGTATATGTTTAAATAATTTTCAGTGAACGAAATCCATTTATGAACTGTAGTGGCTCCAGTTAAGCTTCGAGAGTGGTTCCGTGTGCAGAATTCCATACGAGTACATGTAAGAAAGATTTTGACTGTAATCCACGCAGAGGGGCCAGAAACGATTTAAACAACTCATAGCAAATACGCATTTGGAGGCAAGCTAAATTGAGAAAGTAAAACAGAGTGGAGTTAACATGGTCTCAGGGTGCGTGCATATTTAAGAGTGCGTCTATCTTGAAACAAGTGCCTCCCTCTATTAAAATGTACTGGTTCTGGAACTCGCCATTTAAGAAATTAAAAGTTGCGCAACGCCTCTGATGGATAAATCGCTTTAGATGACGATTAGATTTGGGGTCATTCAACCAGAATGTTTGGTCCTGCAATTTGGTCGATGTACATAATTGTTGTTTTCAGCCGAAACTCCACGCACTGGAACGCAAGAAACTCGACGCACTGCATAAAGTAGAACATCATTGGACCCTCCAACATCTACTACAGCGGCCATCTAAAGAAACACAAATCCAGTGTCGGATTTGTGTACGGAAAGATTTTTTTTTGCCGGGACAAACTAGGAAGTACAGCACTCAAACAACATTAAGTTCATTGTACTGCACTCGGGTAACCTTTTTAATTTTCTTTATTTCATCTCCAAGCACCTCCGTTCACTACGGTTGACGTTTTAGCGTAATTTTTATCAGCGTAAGAACCTTTAATATCTCGCTTATTGACGCCTACACCTCCATGGAAGAGAACGACGATGCGAAAACAGATCGCTTCTTATCTCAACAGAAAGGTGGCAGTAGTAGAAATTTCAGCTTAGGTTGAAGGTCCCAATTCCCAATAACTGGTGGTTCAATTGAAGCTTCCTCCCCCGATTATTACGAAATATAAAGCAATAGCGTGACTAAGGAAACACCAAAGCTGCGGGAGCTGACGGACGCCCGACCGAACTATTTAAATACGGCAATGAGAAACTGGTCAGGTTCATGTACCTATAAACGTGTTTATGCAGAATGTGGTTGGACAAATGCATTCCTGTCGATTGTATTTAAATGAGCTCTGAGCAAGCTACAAAAAGATTGGACCAAAACCTTCCGCCAGTTATTGTGGAGCCATTCATCTTATGTGAAAGATAGAAACTCACCCTTGGACCGTATCGGTGGCTTTACATACATATAATATATATAATTGGCGTCTACACCCGCCCCCGAAGGGCCGAGGTTTTTCTATGAGGACTGTTATGGCAGAAATACACTTGAAGGTTTGCTATTGAATTCCGCTATTAGAAATCAGTTTTTCTATCATTTGGTGCTTTGTGCAAGATTAATGTTTTTTCCATATAAAAACTTCAACCTATCGTACAACATTATTTTAAATCGCGGCTTTCCGAGTAGCTCATAGAAATGCAAAACTGAAATTTCCTTTTTATTTTGTTTTATTCGCGACATCCTATTTTCATATCTGCAGTCGGGATAGAATCTCAAATACTTAAGCAAAATGTGTGGCACAACCATACATGGTACATGGTACTTCTGCTTCGATACACTCTTAAACGCTTTCCAGGTTTTTAAAGGAGTTCAATATATACAACCTTTTTAGGAACGTTACTTGTGGGTTGAATGACTTCAATGGATTCGTGGCGCTTTCTTTTTATCGTCAAATGAAGCTTTCGGAATAGATGTAAATCACAGGGTACCGGAAATAGTTGATAATGAGACTTTCGTTCCCTTTATAATTGGTTCCACGTTTCCGGAAGCATTCTGACTTCAACGGAATTCCTCAAAATTTTATGAGGAATTCTTCATGTTGTCATGGAATCAGAAACAAGAAATAATGCACCTTTTGTTATAACCTCACAACTCTTCATCCACGACATATTGGAGCCCGCGGCACACAGATCTTCATTTAAACTTACAAAGACCTAGAGGCTTGAGGAACCCACATTCAATTCTATTTCAATGATTTTCAAACCAGTTCCTTACTATGATTTTTTTTACTTAAGTTTAGAATTTTTTCGATGTTTTCTAAGGTAGTCCATTTTGTGTGGAGGGCCTGGCAATCGTATTTGGTGCATTTTGATAAAAAATTTACCAATTTTAACTTAAACCTCAACCAAATTTGGCGGGAATACTTACTTATTACTTTATCTCGGCAATTATTTCTTAGGAGATTTGGGAAATTTGCAAATTGTCTCACTGGAGGGACTAGTTATACTTGTATACATATATAATTGGCGCTTGCACCCCTCTTTTTGTGTTTGGTCGAGCTCAGGGCCGTAGAGAGCATACCAACTTCTGCGAAGAGCCTCATTTCTGGTTAAGTGGCTCCGTAAACAACCAAAATTGCCGTATTAGGAGCGATGAAAATGCACGGAAAATTCCACAGCTACCTCTACATATACTGCGAAACAGTTACTGGATTTTAAGCTGGCGTATTATTGAAAATTTAACATCACATTTTTATTATTTATATATCGAATTAAAGAAAAAAACTTTCAAAAGATGGTGGCATACTTTTTCGCTTTCGTTTTCTTTTGGAATAGAAGGTGTGCATACAATACATGCATACATATAAATTTCTCAAGTTTACAAGAAACTGTAACAAGCAAAAATTTATTGAGTGAATGAGTAATTGCACCATCATTGAACAACTTGTAAGTTGTAGCAAAAGAAAAACAGAAACCCCTAGTCGAAGAGTAAATAAAAAGAGAAACAATAACAATAAACTAAAGCCACCACAAAAGTTCAAACCAATTTCTGTCTTCACACTTTTTTCCATCCAAACATTTACGAGTATTTTTCAACTCTGGGCCTATCACTTTTCATCATTATCGCTAAGTGTTGTTGATGAAGAAGTTGCCACAAATTACATACATAAAATTATGTATTGTAAGAGTATTTCAATTGACAAGCAACAGTGCCTCCAAATGCTCCCTCTGCACATGTCTAGCCAAATGTCTCCAAAAAGGCGACTGTAGCAAACAAAAGGTGGAGCATTCGTAGTTTGGAATTTGTAAACAATTCGAGTATTTTTTTGTCTGGTTTCTCATCTTTGCCCCATCTCCACCCGCTCTGCGCGTGTCACGGCAACATGATCTGCCAACTAAGTGGCATTATTCAATCAGCATATTTTTTTGTTTTGTCTACACATTGTCAGTTGCTGCTGCTGAAGCGGTGTTCATGACATTCAAATGCAACAACATACATACATGCATACATACATACATACGCATGTTTATGTATGCAAGTAGGAAGCTCTGCCTGCTACGTGCTTGCTTACCCACAATATCTTCTGCATCTGATATTTTTGGAATATTTTGTTTCAGATTTCTTTTAAGTAGGCGCTCCATACTGATGAGTTAATCATGTAATCTCTTGTTTCAATACTTCTTTTTTCAGTTATAATGCATGCAACTTACCTGGAAAGAGAGAAAGTAAGGAAAATTCAAATTAAATGCCATTCAAAATTTCTTTGTAGATCTTAACAATAATCAACACACATGTGTACATATTTAATATCTTAGACGAATGCCATAGGGGAGGCGTTCGAGAAAGATGAATATGAGTTCTTAAGATAAGTCAACGTGACGTCTTAAGTACATGAGTAAGACTTGACACTAATCAGATAATTTCATATACATTAATCATATTTGTAATAGAAGAGAGTGTAAAGAGTGCTCTTAAAAAGTAAAAATGTCCGATTCCATTAATTGAAAGTTCAGTTTTCGAATTGTTTCAGTTACAAATTGTGGCATTTTTAGAATAATTTTCCCCACACATACATATCTCAAATTTAGTGAATTTAAATCTTGTTAGAAAAGAAAATAAATAATTGGTGCGTATACTTCTGTTAGGTGTTTGGCAGAGCTTCTCCTATTTGTGGTGTGCGTCTTGACCTACAGTTTTAGCCGACTCCGAACGGCAAAAGGTTTATATGAAAAGAGTTTTTTACATAAAAAAAAACAGCAGCCATAGCCGAGTATATTTGCGCATGACTAGCTTTCGGTGGATCTTTCTTCAAAACCCACTGTGTTGCCATTAAGTATCATATTACAATTTTTTAAACTTTTAAACTTTCTTCATAGTAATGGTAGAGAAGCCAATGCATCTGCCGTGAGGAATGAGGTGCAACGCATTAGACAGTATAACCGGCTGGCAAGCCCGCTTAAAACCACTCACCTAACACTCCTTTGGATCCAATCCATCAAAACAGCATGTTTGCTGGGCCTACTTTAGATGAAAATGACACCGCACTGGCAGGGCTTGAGGAACCATTACAACGGTAATAACCACAAGCCAGTGCATCCTACGAGTTTTACTGTTTGGTGTAGTTTTTGGAAACTATAATAGACAATATTGGCTGTATTTTTACATGGAAAATTAAACGGCTACAGATTTATGGTCAATGTAGTACAAAAAATTTAAATATGGGTTAAGGGCTGAAAAACTAATTTTTCATATTTCTTGGTGCATTTTTTCCAGAGTCACCATAAATACTCTTTTATGATGAAATACTTCTAACAATGACCTTTGACATATGGTAAAATCTTGACTATTTATTTTTATAAAAACATTGTTAATACTACGACAGAAACCATATAACTTGAAGTTGGAAGTGTTGTACTTTATTATTTAAAAATATTTAACAAACTTTTCGGTCAGAATTTTCAGCGAAATTCTGTGTATGCAAGTTGATACCGATTCAATTTTGTTAGTTTGAAGTGGGTCAAAGTTCGTGTTGATTTTTGAAGGTGTTATGCTTTGCTTCTATATAAAGAATGCTCGAAATTTTTTACACTTCATTATACTAGAATACAATGATCTATAAAACTGCATGCTCGAAATTTTTTTAACCATTTTTACTTAAAAGTTTGAAATGTTCAAGAAAATGTGTTGAATTTTTTAAAATTTTGTACAAACTTTGGAAATTCGAGTTATATGTTTTTTGTCGTAGTATAAAGAGTCGGCCGCCGTAGCCAAATGGGTTGGTGCGTGATTACCATTCGGAATTCACAGAGAGAACGTCGGTTCGAATCTCGGTGAAACACCAAAATTAAGAAAAACATTTCTTTAATAGCGGTCGATACTCGGCAGGGAATGGCAAATCTCCGAGTGTATTTCTGCCATGAAAAAGCTCCTCCTCCCATAAAATATCTGCCGTTCAGCGTCGGCTTGAAACTGTAGGTCCCTCCATGTGTGGAACAACATCAAGACGCACACCACAAATAGGAGGAGGAGCTCGGCCAAACACCCAAAAAGGGTGTACGCGCCAATTATATATATACATAATATATATAAAGAATTATATTAAAAAAAAGAAATGAAACTTTGTAATATGCCGCCCAGCTATTATTCTGAACACATATTTTAGGATGGCACATAAAATACAATTTTTCGTCTTTGATGCAATCCCCTATATTTTTTCTGTAGCCCAACAAATTACACCTACTTAAATTTTTTTTTTGTATTGAATTATTTGTTAATTTGAACGCTTAGAAAATTATCTAAGTATTCCCATGGAGAAATGTTTTATTGCATTAATTTGGTATACAAGTTTTATACATAAGTACAGATGTACATTACTTAACCTCTTCTTTTAATTTCCCTTCACAAACGGCCCAAAAAAAAGTACCCTACTTATCAAACAAAAAAAATAATACTTTAAACTATTTTTGATAACAAGAAAAAAAAATGTTGGGCTATCCTAAAGTATTTACATACAAGGTGGCACAAAAATTATTCATCAATATTGTTATTGAATACATTTTTTAAAGCTTCATTTGGCTTGTCTGTTTGAATACTGCAGCTGTTTAGCCCACAAGTGTCAAATAATTGACGATATAAAGGTGTACATTTGCAAAAATTATAAATCTTTCGATAAGGTGACTAATTTTGCGTCACCTTGTATAATATAGTATGCATGTAAAGGGTTTTCCAATAAGAGGTATAATTCTTATATTCAAAGAAAAATGATATTTTTTAATATAAATGATCGGATGTTTATTTCATTATAAAGAGGAAGGTCTGCCGTTAGTAGTGGAAAATAACATCAGGCAAATGACCACGACGACCACGCATACAGGGCAATATCCTTTTCATGAAATTTTTCATAACCGAATTGCAAAGGAAGTGGCTGCCCTATGTCCTCGATAGCCTCACGAATTCCATCTTTGAGGTCTTAAATCGACCCTGGGTTGTTGGCGTAGACCCTCTCTTTCACGTGGCCCTAAAGAAAAAAGTCACAAAGTGTTAAATCACAAGATCTCGGTGGGCAATTGTGATCACCTCTTCGAGAGATAAACCGGTCCGGAAACTTTTCCCCTAAAAGATCAATGGTTTCGTTGCTTGTGTGGCACGTATCACCGTCTTGTTGAAAATAAACGTTGTCCAGATCAATACCATCCAATTCCGGCTATAAAAAATCGTTAATCATCTCTCGATAGCGATAGATAACACCTGTTATAAGTATATGAATTTGTTCAAGGGCCAATTTCAACCAATATTTGTATGTAGATAAATTTATACATATGTATGTGTGCACAAAGCGCATTTTATATTTATCTATATATACATATATTTATAAATTTAAATATTTTTGTCACACGTTTTGTTTGAAATGACTTTCAAAAAAATGTATAATAATTGGTTTTCGTTGCAAGGTTTGAAAGAGCCCGACCATTCCATTTTACTTGCGTTCTACTATAAGAATTACCAATTTTTTTTTGCTTCGGATGTCTTGTACATTTGCGCGCTATTTTTACTTTCGTAAAATATGTTTGAAAAACGCTAATTTTGTTTCCTGAATAAAATATTTGGTACTCTAAAACCATTCGACAAATAATCACGTTTTTATGCATGCCTTTATTGTTTTTATTTCTTGGTATTTGGTGCAAGGTAAACATTTATTCACGCTTGCTCGTATTTTATTGCTATTTTCGAATACCAATTGCTAATATGTGGCCAGACTTTCCTTTTTTCGCACGCTTTTAGACTAAAAAATTAGTTTCTACATAAATAAACCGTACTCATATATATATACACCCTTTTTGAGTGTTTGGTCGAGCTTCTCCTTCTATTTGTGACGAGCGTCTTGACGGTGTTCCATAAATGGAGGGACCTACAGTTTCAAGCCGAATCCGAACGACAGATATTTTTTATGAAGAGCTTTTTCATAGCAGAAATACATTCCGAGGTTTGCCATTGCCTGCCTCATACGTGCACATATATATATGTATGAGTATACATATGAAATCGGGATCTATTTATATATTTATTTATTTGCCATTGAATAACATAAATTTTCTATGTGATACTTTAAGCGATGATTGTTTGTCATTTTTCATCAGTTTACCACTTCTGCATTTTTTAATTTCTGTCTAGCCAATGAAGATGCATGAGTTCTGGCACTGCCACACTCACTTTCTGTTGATCAATTCTAGGCGCTTCAATTGAATTGCTTGTTTCAATCTCATTAATTCTTGGCAAGGCATCACCTCCAATTACGCCAAGTTACTCTACATGTGCTGGGTACACGTAGGAGGTTTTACATAGGTACGTGTATTGATACTACGATGTTTGCCATTGCTAAAATAATTTTACAAATTTTATGAGGAAGTCATTAGTTCATCTAAACTTATTTCACTTTCGTGTGCCCATGTGTACAAAAGCAGTTTTCACTCACGGGCTTTAGTACCAGCTATAAACCAATCGAGATAATTACTTTATACACAACCGAAAACCGAAAACATTTAACATTAAATATATTACTTAAAAATACAAGCACCCATACAACAATAAAAACATTACATATTGGACAGTTTTATTTTTGATTTAAGAAAATGTAATTCACAAGACGCGTCTAGATGTTGTTTTAAAGCAAAATATGAAAACATTCAGATTCATGTTACACTTGTATTCAAAATACGGCTTTTAACAATTATTTGTGAAAAATAACTTCATTTAATAGTTCACCATGACCACGACTACGGGTAAAGTCCGCCAAACAGCCGATTCATGAATGTCTAATTGTTGCGAACGTCAAGATATCGATGCTCAAGGTTGTTCAGCAACACTTTGCGGTACAGCAGCAATATTCTCAACAGAACGTCCAGTTTTTGGTCTCCTAGTTCTTTTTCTATCTTCGACAGAACCAGTTTCCCGAAATTTTTTCACCAACCTTTAAATTGCCGACTCATTCGACGATTATTCTCATCCACAACAATCACGAATTCTGCGATATGTTGTTCTTAAAGATCGACTATTTTCATATAAGCTTCTATAAACGCATGTAAACCAAGATGCTGCCATACTTAGTGATGGAGCAAACATAACAAGAGATAATAAGTTTCAATAATTTTAACGCGGTATTCTATCTTGTAAAATTGCACGTCTGTTTACTTGACAAATGTCAAAGATGACATAGGAAAAGGTAGCGTTTAGGAATTATTACTACTAACAGCAAGGAACTGTCATTTAGTGATGAAGCCTGCTACTTAGGTCCAATTTTAGACAGAAAACTTAGATGGAAGACAAGTGTCAAAGATAGAGTAAAAAGATCGGCAATAGCACTCAGCTCTTGTAAAAAGTTAATTGGATTAAGTTGGGGTCTTTCCTGCTCTATCGTATACTAACTTTACACAGCGATAGTAAGACCAATTCTAACATACGGTCTACTAGTATGGTGACCGGCTTTAGATGAGAAATATACCCAAAGGACCATGGAACATGCACAAGGAATGGCCAGTCTTTGCATCTGCGGGGACCTTAGATGTAGTTCACAGAGGCACTAAACAGTATGCCTAACTTATTATCAGTAGAGCAATCCGGCAAGCAAACAGCTGCCAACCGAGCTCTCAGATTAAGAGAAATCGATCTACTCAGAACGAACCGAAGAGGGCTCTCGTAAATTTTAGAAAAATTCTCCTGCATTCCTGGTGCAATAAATTTCTGTAAGACCAAGGATATTCACGTAAATAAATCCTTCTAAATGCGATAACGGACTTATTATTAACGAAAATGACATAAACATCTATACAGATGGCTCACAACTAGATAACAAAGTAGGCGGAAAGGTTTACTCTGATAAACTTGGGTTCAGCCAATCATTTTGCCTTCCTAATCATTGCAGTGTACTTGAAGAGGAAGCCACTGCTACAAAAGAGGGATTTACGTTGATAAAAACGAGAGTATTATCCACAAATGAATTTTTCATTGACTCAGTCAGTGAAGCAGTGATAAAAGTGCTTGAATCCAAATGGACTCATAAAAAACAGTCATATAATGCTTTAAACTTCTAAATGACGTGTCTCAATACTATGAAGTACTCCTTAATTGGATGGCAGACCACAGGAATATAGCAGACAACTGCAGGGCAGGTGAACAGCGGTCGATCAAAGAGCTTGTTAAAAATTAACAGAGAAGTTATAAGAAACATGATAGGGGTATTAACTGGTCAGTGTTTAATAGGTAGGCACGGCAGAAGGGTAGGACTTCCATACTATGATTTTTGTAGGAACTATCTTATCGCAGAAGAAGAGGAAAGAATCACACACCTCCTATGTGAGTGTGAAGACTTAGCCAGAAGGAGGCTTCGCACTTTTAGTACTGCCTTTTTAACAGGTGTAACGGATATAGCGCATCTAAAACTAACGCTCGTTAGCTAACTTGCTCGTTTATAAAAGCTACAGAATGGTTTAAAAATGAGCCATTAGTGTATGGATAAGTTCCAGTGGTATCACAAGGGATATACGACAGAACTATATGTATCATTGCACAGCCACCCTACCTACCTACGTACCTACTTAACATTTTTCGTCACTTTAGAGAGACTCTTTACTACAATAAAAACTGTATAACTCTAAGTTTCAGACTTTTGGTATAAAATAAAAAAAATTAACAAATTTTCGGAAGAATTTCAAATTTTTCAATCAGAATTTATATAAAAACTTTGAATTTGTAGTTTTACGGCATATTCAATTTTGCTAATATACAATAAAGTGCAAAATGGAACTGGTTCAAAAATCGCCCTTATTTTTAACAATGTTCGCGGCTTGTCTATTTTCTCCATCTAAAAAAATTTCGATCGTTCGTTATATCGAAGGAAATACATAACGCCGTCAACAAAAAAATTATCAAAAATTAACACGAATTTCCAGCCACTATAAACTGGCACTTCTCTGGGATGCCTAGAAATTGTTTAAAAATTCGAACTAAAAAGTTGGAAATTTTAAAGAAAATTTGTCGAACTTTTTAAATTTTGTGCAATGTTTGAAACTTTGACTTACATACATATGTACGAGTAGATGGCTTTTGTTTTAGTATGAACTATATTTTTATAAAAAAAAAATTAAAAAGTTAAATGAAAAATAAATAAACAATCAAAACTTTGCAATATGTTGAGCTGCTATTATTGTGAACACAGGATGTACATAAGCATGCGATAGATCATTTTTAACAGCTACGCACATCTGTCGATTAAAATAAAATAAAATTAATTTTTTTTATTTTTTAATATTTTTATTTTATAGCGCCAGTTTTATACAAAAGTTTTGTACGAACTTATGTTTTTCTTGTTGGTGTTTTTATTCCAATCAATTTTTCGTTTTTATTTCATAGCCACCTGCCATTTCAAATTGATTTTGCAATTTCTTTTATTTCCTTAGCACGTGCACATTTCCTATGGCTCGTTTTCTGATTTTTTAATTTTTTTTAACAAAACTTTCTCGTAAAAATAGCTTTCGTTATACTCAGTGTTTAATCATTTAATTGAACAAATTTAATATAATTCGCGGATAGAGTGCACACAGTGTGGAAATATTAAAACTAATAGAAAGTCTTCCGAAACCAAATGGTCAGGCTGCTTAGCTTAGCTCATTTCATTCTGTAGTGGTTTGAACCGATACAGATATAGAGAGATATAATCGACTTACCTATATAGTACGTCTGTTTATCCGTTGGTTTATGCGATAAAAAACTCGGTACTCTAGATGGTAGGTATTGAAAATCGGTAAAAAATAAGGAACTAATAACACTGTGCGACAGTGATTTTATACTTTTATGGAGTCCTAGTACAACTTGTAGGTATAGTAAAACAAAGAAAAATGGTATAGGAGAAATTTCCAATACACCCCCAAAATCTCATTTTATGGCCATAAAACCGTTTTTCAGTAGGTTGATGTGAAGAATCACTCATAACTTCGCCAATTTCCATCCGATTTCAAATTTTTTTTTTTAGTTCGAAAGAACAAAAACAAGCCTTTTTGACAGTGTGTTGACAATTTTTCTGAAATGACAACTGACGAGACTTTAGGCGGAAGTATTTGGAATTTTTTTATTTTTTCTCTATTTTTTCAACTTTGGCATAATTTTTACGATATTATCCGATATTGAGGATTTTTTTTAGTACACTACTGTTATAGTAAATTTAATTTTGCGTCGAATGAGCTATATTTGACTGTACTTGATTTAAAATTAATAGAGTTGTGTGAGTTTTAAGATTTTATTTTTTTTTTTACTAATTTGGTATGTAGGCATCGAAGCATGAAAATGATAACAAGTGTCATTATAAACACATAATATTTATTGGAGTATTGTGCAGTGCAGCACTGTACGGTATGGTACGGTGCAGTACATAACGGAGCTGGTTCCAAACTTAAAAATGCATTGGAAACGGCCCTTTGGAGTTTAGTATGGTACGGTACATTTGGAAATTGGCGAAGTTAGGAGTGATTCTTCACATCAACCTACTGAAAAACGGATTTATGGCCATAAAATGAGATTTTGGGGGTGTATTGGAAATTTCTCCTATACCATTTTGTTTAGTTTTTCTATAGCCACAAGTTGTGCTAGGTCTCCATAAAAGTACATTTAATTTTTTTTTTTTTGTCACACAGTGTAATGGTTAGCTCCCGGAGTTAGCAGAGGGATTCAGAAGAATATAAAATAGAAATAATGCTGTAATTGGGAATGAATAGAAATAGCGAAGAAGAGACAAGGGAAAATTAAAGCTATTGGCAACAGTTTACTTCTTAAGCGTGGTGTGCTCCTAATTTTGATTTTTAATGGTAGGAGGTTCCAAAGACGGACAGCAAGGCCAAAGAACTGACGTTGTGTTAATAGGCAACTGTAGGTCATACTAAGTAAGTTAAGAGAACGAGATTCGATTTAGCACATTGAAGTCGCTCTATAATGTATTTGGGCTCCTGAGAAGTAATGACTTTGTGGAAAGGCGTTAAACATTTTAACTTTAGCAAGCCATTAAATCTTACGGAAAATATTAGTTAAAAAAAAGCGGATATGTGCTCGTGGCGTTTTATAGCATCCCGCAATATTGTTGTAAAGGACTTTTAGCTTGCTGCGCCATAGACTATCACAATCGGAGTCGAATCTCCACTGGGGTAAAGTGCTGAGTAGTCCATAATGATCGTAGTAATCCATAGACTTTGCCTATTGCATTATAGATGTGGCTATTTGAAGTCCGATTTTTATTAAAAGTTATTGCTAGGTTATTAGCAGATTTTGCAAATTTTATAGTAGAATTGTTCAGTTTCACTTTATTGCAGTCGTTAAGTTTAAATGCCCTTTTCTAAATAACGATGCACTGTAATTTGTTTGGATTTAAGAGCAAACCATTATCGCAGGCCCACTTCTTAATATTTTCTAAGTCAGTGTTGAGTTTAATAATATATTAATTGATGGGCACAAAAGGACAACTAACATACAATTGTACATCATCGACATAGACATGAATGTTACAATATTTTAGTACCTATGGAAGATCATTGGCGTATCCTAAAATCAAAGTCTGTGGTAAATCAATGCCTCATAAATAACTTTATTCAAAATAAGTTAAATGGATGGTTTCGGAAAATGAGAGATATAGGTATTTCGGTAGGGTGTTCCATCTACATTTGATATACGAGAACTTTGAATGACGTTAAGAGTTGTTGCTCAACTTGCTTCTTTTATAGAGTTTTATAGGCATCTATGCAGTATTTATTGCAGTATATGCAGTGTAATTTTAAACATGGGCCGGTCAACAGCCGCAGAATGCGTAGAAATCGTAAAATTTTATTTTGAAAATAGCTCTTCGCGTATCTTAACTCAGAGTGCCTACATTTCATTGTCAGCTCTGCAGCACAGGAAATCTTCGAATCGTGCATAAACAATCTTTACGTGAGTTAAAGTCACTGTTTGGTGTTTGGTGGATGGCCGATATCGATCTATGATGATTGAAGTTTTGCAGTCATTTATCCAGTAAAACCAGCAGGATAGCGTATTAGACCATCAGGTGTGGCAGATGATGAATTTGCCCAATACAATGTTTCCTCGGCGGCTCATCTCCAAACACGGCGGATTCGCTTGCTTGTTTTGATAGCACTGGACTTTTTACTGTGAAGCAACTTAAAGTGAAATGTGTACACTAATTATTTCTCAATAATCTCCGATGTTATGGTGTTTGATAAAAAACACTTCGGAATTCCACGAACACGCTCTATTCTTTTGAAATCCATGTGGAGCACAATGTGATTGAAATTAAGGATTTTGGGGTGATATTTGATTCCAAGTTTTCTTTCAGCAATCTTGCTTAGTTCTAGACTTTATTCGATGCAATATCTCTGAATTCTCTCATCTCTACACACAGCTCCAATTAAGTCGAATTTGGAATACGTAGTTATAATTTGGAGACCTTTATGGTCAATTTTCAATTAACAGATTTGACCGAGTTCAAAACGCTTCCCATTCCATCTTACCATTCTCGATTTTTGTTAATTACTTTGAGGTCTTTAAAAAAATAGAAGAATGGTCCTTTCTCTTCCAAATAATATTTTAACCGGAGGAAATCGAAATTGATGAATTTTTTATTAAACTATTCCTAGTTCTCATGTGTCAAGTACTCATGGAACAAACTGTATTAGTCAAGATAATGTAATGTTAAACCAATTACTATACAAGGTGGAGTTGAAAAGATATGGTGCGTTAACCTCAACTTTGTACGCCAGGCAATCGATGATATGTACCCCTAAATGTTTAAGTCACTTAAACTAGGACATTGATATAAGTAGAAAGTAGGGAGTAGGGATTCTACCTCTCCTTTACCTTTACAACTTCTGTCCAGGGAACCTGTGCGTATAAGCCAATTTCTCTAGTATTGTTCCAATATCACATTAAACACCCCGGTAAACACCATAACCAATCGATCGTATTGCAGATGAGCACTTTTCTTACCAGAACTTGCCCATTACGACCCTCAAATCTACAATAAAGGTATATGGCTAGTAGATCATTTTGCTCAGCTAAGGCATCTTCGTAAACTTCTCGTCGGTTATATGTATAGAAGTATCTGCTTCGCTAATTTACATTTCCCAACCACGTCTAGCCACCTTATCTTTTAATTCATTCCATTCAATTGATATGGCTATGCACCCAGCGGAGAGTCTAGTTAAGGCGACTCAGTGATTTCAGCGAAGCTTGATAGCGGCCGTCCTGCCGAATGGGTTGTTGTAGTAGCTGCATAAACATTCCCCATATATTTACGGGGAATGCTGCTTAGATGAAAGTGCTTGACCAGATATAAACCCGGATTGTTCCGGTAAAGTGGAATTGACTGGGAACGTAGCCGAAGCAGTTGGAAATACGCAGGTTCGAAAGCTCGGGCCCGAAACACTAAATGATAGAGATAGTTTCCCCTAATAACGGTCGCTCCTTGGCAGGCAATGGCAAACCTCCGGGTGTATTTCTGCCATGGAAAAGTCCTCATAAAAACCATCCACCAGTCGGAGTGGTTCGGACACAATTATAATCAACAAATAGATGATTAGAAAATAGAAATTGCTTTGATGGTAATTTGTAACTAAAGTTGATATTTAGTATACATATAAAAAGTATCCAGGATTGTTTATGTTTATGAGCAATCACTAAAAAAAATATTTTTTTCAATAAGCGCTTACAAAGTTCTAAGAATTAAACTTATTGCTTATAAGCAATGAAGTACAAACTCGCTTTTACCGCTACTTGGTTTAGTTTTCTTCTTCTTAATCTGAACATAGAGGGTTTTTCGAAAGTAACGCCTAGATGGCAGTAGTGAATAATTCCTTTGACATTTGAGAAGTAGACAGATGCACAATTTTAGTCGTTAAAACAACGCGTTTAAATTACTGAAACTTTCTAAGAAAATCGCCGCGCTTTAAGAATAATATATCACGAAATGCATGGTATTTTTGGTGGAAATAATCGTCCGAATGAGTCGACAATATGAAGGTTGGTGAACAAATTTCAAAAAACTGGTTCCGACAAGGATAAAAAAGGACTGGCGGACCAAAAATGGGGCATTCTGTTGAGAATATTGCTGCTGTAGCGCAAAATGTTGCTGAACAACCTTCAGCATATATAATTAACATAAAAATTGAAGTTAACAGATCATTATTAACGTAGAAAATCCATCAATAGTGATTAAGCTCATTTGCTAACAAACATAATTGCCGCCTCTGGGGAGAAGAAAACGCTCGAGTAATTTCAGAAAAATCATTACATTCACTAAAATGTCCTTTTTGGTGTGGTTTTTAGGCTGGTGGAATATTGGCCCGTTTTTCTTTGTAGATGAAAATGAAAGAGCTGTTACTGTCAATGGACATTGCTATGGATAACTGATTCAAGACTTTTTGTGGCTTTAGATTGAATGCATAGACATTTTTTTCAACAGGATGAAGCCACAAGTCACACAACACGGCATTGGATTATTGCGATTTAAGTTTCCCGTTCGATTAATTTGACGTAATGGTGACATCAACTGGTCATCTAGATCATGCGATCTGACTCCTCTAGACTATATTTTGTGTGGTTTTTTGAAAATAAAGTCTATGTGAATAAGCCCAACAAAAATTTTGTAGCTGAAACACAACATTCGGATTCATATTACTGAACTCAATGCAATACTGTGGCTATAATGTATGAGTGGATCTAGAAAAATTTGAATTCTCGTATGAGAGCCTGGGGACGAGTTCATAGTAGACATTTAAAATATGTTGTTTTTCACATATATGTATGTTTGTTATGAGTGGTATTTTTAATAAAAGCAGTGAAACCAGAAGGAATCTAAATTTTTACATATTTTATTTTAAAACAACTTCTAGCCAAGTTTTCTGGAAGACCCTTTTTTAAGTAGGAACATATTTTCTAGTAGTTGACAACATTTATCTTCACTTATATTGCTGATCAATTTCTAAAAGTAGTGATTCAACTACTTATATTTTTTACACGTACATTCTTAAACATATTCTTTTTTATTGCAAAACACTTCTAATTTAATAACGCGCTAATAATTTCAAAGATAAGCTAACCTTTTGAGGTATTTTATTACTATTTTTCATTGTTGTCCTTACTATTACGAGTATTCGTCTAAATAATACTCCAAAACAGGTCAAATATTTTTGATTTTATTATTATTATTGGTGTACCAAATAGGGTCCAAAAACAGATAATTAATATTTTTTAATCAAAGAAGAAAAAAAAACGCGAACTGAAGGATTACGAGAATACGAATTGCTCGAGATCTATGAGCATCTGCCACACAAGAAAGAAAAATCGCCATAAGCATAAAGCGAGCACGCAAAATTAAACGCGAACTGGAAGGGAAAACACATGTAAACGAAAAAAAAACAACAAAAAAGAATACACAAATCAATAACGACAACAACTAATTCCATCACACTTATAATAATGACCATTCTACAATTCTTGAAGTGATTAGGCTGATTGCATGCAAAGAATGGGGGGGGAGGGGGGGGGGTCGCAGAAAATGAATGACGGCAGATGAAACAAAAATGAATTGTAAGTCAGAGAATACCAACAATTACCACAACTAAATGAACAAATAATAGCGGGCATTAAATACGCATCGATGAGTAGAAGTGTATCAATAAATGGACCCCGAATGATTGCCATTATTTGCCATTCGAGCGCAAAACAAGCGCCAGAATCAGAGTCAGAAAATAACAGCAAACTCAGCTAAAAAGAATCTAAAACACTTGGCAGATAAAGGGGCAAACATTTTTGTACGCATACTTGCTTAACAAAAAAACAGAAAAGAACTACGAGAATTAGAAAGAAACTTGATGTGTAAAAGGATCCACAACAGTTGGGGAAGACATGAGCAGATAGCAGCGTGCGCAAATAGCAGAAGCCAATAAAATTGACCGACAAATTGGAGCAATGCCAACTGTGAATCGCACTGGCTGATAGCTAGTCTGGGATGATTGTTGCAGCACAAATTACATTGCCGTTGCATGCACTGACCGAGAAGCCGCGGGGGCACAGCAAATGTGCCAAACCAGCCAACCAGCCGACCGACCTACTGGGTGACTGATTGAATTGTCGGCTTTTAGTTACGTAGTTGGATGTTGGTTGGTTTACAAGTTATGCTGTAACTAAGCACAATTACAGGGTATTCCATAAAGTGATTTCTGTTTTAAACATATGTTATTTTGACAGTAACAGCTTTTTCCTGTTGTAAATCCTGACAGAAAGCCAAGAGATAATTAAATGAAAATTTCAAACTTATTTTCAAAAACAATGTTCTGTACTGGGAATAAATAAAAATCATATTTCCTGACGAAGTACATTTTCAGCTCCAATGTTATGAGATGGTAGTAAGGAAAACTGCCGCATCTGGAGATCGATAAACCCACACGTGACCGTCGGGAAGAAAATGCTTCCGCAGAGAGTGACGACTTGGAGGGGGTTCGGAGCAGTAGCAATATTGGCCTATTTTTCTTTGAAAATGCTGCAGGAAACACAATTTCGGTCAACGATGAGCGCTAAAGAGGCGTTATAAAAAAGTTTTTTTTTACCGGAAATTGAAGACATATACTTGAACGATCTTTGGTTTGAGCACGATGGCACACCATGCCATACATCTCATGCCATAATCGATCTTTTGCGCGGCAAGTTCCCAGCCAGAAATCGTCACCAAGGCTTTGGAAAACTAGGAGGGGTTACTGTGAAGCGAGCTGATAAATGAAATCGGATTCTATAGATAATGGGACCTTGCGAATAAGCTAATAACAACTGATTTTGTTTAATTTTTTTAATTTCTAAAAAGAAACCACTATATGGATCACCCTGTATGGACCATCATATTTACATGCTGATGCAACCACAATTGCCCTGGTTATTTGCATGTCTTAGTAATGATAAAGACTGAAAAGTAAAATAAATAAATAAATTTTGTGATGGTAAAACGGTAATGTAGTTTTGGCGCATTGCTGGTTACTTAAGAATTATGCGATTTACATGTTTACGGGTTTGAAACTTAATGCTATTTTTACTGTGAAGCAAAACAAAAAAATTCTTTTCAATTCTTTCTTCATAAGATTGTATTGCATGGCTAGTGTTCGTGCATAAAAAAACCCAGGCTCAGAACCCCAGAATTTACAAAATAGTTTGGAAAAAAATGTTGTTAATTTCTTTCTAGCTGAAGACTCCCAATGTTTACCAGCAGTCCCAATGACAGCAAACCAATCATAATCTTCTAGAGAGATTACTTGGTAAGTTCCCACGCCGCTGCAACACTACAGTTCTTTCAATGGAACTTTACCGAAACAAGGTAGTGTGGAATTCTACTCTAAGACTGAATGTGATTTAAATGTGTAGTGTTTTGCGCACGCTTATGTTCTACAATTGTGGCGTTTGGTGAAAGTTGTATTTGTCCTAAAGCCAGGCAAGGACAGCTACGCTTTACCAAAAAGTTTCAGACCTATAAGCCTGACATCGTTTATGCTTAAGGATCTGGAACGTATGGTGGAGGGGCATATTAGGACGAGGGTTCTAAGTCGAAACCCTCTCAACGTCAGACAACATGCTTATCAAAGTGGGAAATCTTCCGCATCGACTCTGCACGAGTGCGTTAGCATAATCGAAAAGAGGCTGGAAACAAGAGAGTACACTATTGGTGTGTTTGTGGACATTAAAGGGCTTTCGACAATGCTACCTTTGACTCTATGTGCTCTTCCATCAGAAGTTATGGAGTGGAAGAAATCATTGTCAGATGGATCCACTCTATGCTATTCAAAAGGCTGCTTACCATGGATAGAGAAAAAGATGAAGGAGTAAGGTTGAGGTTAAGAAGGGTTGCCCACAAGGCGATGTACTCTCCCTACCTCCACACTCGGAGGTTTGCCATTGCCTGTCGTGGGGAGACTGCTATTAAAAAACCTTTTTCTCTCATTTGATGATTTTGTTGTATGCCGACTACGGGCTTCAAACCCGTGCACTATCGAATAGCAGTCACATACCATTCGACAATGACGAATGCATTTAACACTAATAAATTTATTTCTAAATTTTGAACTTTTTGGTCGAATAATAATAATATGGAATATAAATGACAAGACTCATTCAATAGCATTTTTTTGACCGCAGCTGTATTAGTATTTGGCTTTATGTAATGTAGCTGTGTAGCTGAGTTATTTAATTAATTATAATATTCGTTAATTGCATTTATTAAAATTAGCAGGTTTCGCTAATATCCTTTTTAACAAATAATTTGTTTAAATTATTATTTTTTTAATGTTGTTTAATCGTCATCTGTCAATAGTTACCAACAGCTAAACCTGGGTAATTTTCAGTTTTCTGTCGGTATGAGATATTTTTGCTACGAATTTCTGCAATTCACTTGAAACAGGTCAAAATATGTTGAAAAAGCGATAATTAAATTATCGCTGGCAGAGCTTGAAGTTGCAGAAAAAATGCGAATGCTTTTAATGAATAGTTAGGCACAGCTATTGCTGCTGTTTGTTATGTCCATTATGAAATGTGATGGCATAGCATTGCAATTAATTTTGAAATTTAGTTGTGCCAGGCAAAATATTATTATTTTTTATTATTTCGAGCTATTTGCATATTGATGTGCATGCGGATGTGTGTGTATGTATATACATAAAATAGAAAAACTTATTGAAATCGATATACTTATATATGAATGTACCATACATGTGTATATACATATGAATAATCATTTTGAACTGGACACTGGAATAGCGCACTTTTACTTCTTAAAAAAAAAAATAGAATAAAATTTAATTTCAAATTGGTCCAGTAAATAAATGTATCTGATTAGTATTTAATTTTTTTGATCTAAGTCAATGGTAACGGCCGCCGTAGCCGAATGGGTTGGTGCGTGACTACCATTCGGAATTCCCAAAAAGAACGTAGGTTCGAATCTCGGTGAAACACCAAATTAAGAAAATGATTTTTCTGATAGCGGTCGCCCCTCGGTAGGCAATGGCAAACCTCCGAGTGTATTTCTGCCATGAAAAAACTCCTCATAAAAATATCTGCGTTCGGAGTCGGCTTGAAACTGTAAGTCCCTCCATTTGTGGAACAATATCAAGACGCACGCCACAAATAGGAGGAGAAGTTCGGCCAAACACTCAAAAAGGGTGTACGCGCCAATTATACATACATTGTATATATATAACAACCTTACTAACTAGATTTACGGGTTAAAATCAAAAAAATTTAAGAACAAAAATTAATGAGATAGTTTATTTGCCAAATAATAAGTCACAATGTGACTTAACTGGAGGCCTTAGCATCGCAAAGATCAAGGCTTCTAAGAAGCCGATTAAACTCTTCCCAGAATTGTAAGATGAGCGAAATTAAGGCAATTAAATCCGAGAACTTCAACATAAAATGGTTTATAAGAGCGAAGTACGTAAGTAAGTTCCTCTTAGGAACATTGAAATTTATTCGGCCGAGTAGACAGTCAATGGTATCAGACAATATATCGTAAACATTAAGCTTTGAACAAGTCGTCGGATCTTAAGTGTTAAAACATTGATAAGCATGCACCTAGCACTCTAGGGCGGCATGGGACTATCGAAGAGTAAAGGTTGAAGAGCAAAACGTACAAACTTGCGTTGAGCTCTTTCAATTCTAAGAGAGTGTGAGGAATATATCGAATTCCAGATGACGGAGGCCTTACTCTAACGTCGGACGGCCTAAAACATTATATACTGGGTTTCTAGTGCATTGGCCTTTGAAATCAGTAGCATAGCGTCGCAAAAAATCTGGGCTGACATATTCCTTTAATATTGATAATGAACATAAAAGACAAATTACTGGATCGGACAGTGTACAGACACCTAAAGGGCATTCATCGGGAGACTCTTACCACCTTCTTAAGCTCCCGGCCCCCGAATGCCGTCATCAGAGTCAAACAACCACCCACTGCAGACGTAGAGCTCCAACTGCCCCGAGAGTCCTGCGTAACCTTGGCACAATTACGTTCTGGATACTGTAGCAGGTTAAACTCCTACCTATCCAGAATTGACCCCGACATACTAAAATATGTCCGCCATGTGAAGGCACCCCGCACGACACTAACCACCTTTTCATATGCCCCATCAAACCCACTCATCTAATACTCCTCTCCCTCTGGACCCTACCTGTCGAAACACCAAGTTTCTTGGGCCTACCGTTAAATGAGCTAGACGAAGACGACCGGTGATTTCCGCTACACTGACAGGGTAAAGTTAACTGCTACAAAAACAACAACAACAAGGAATAAAAAAAATAACACCAAGGTCACAAATTTCATTGACTGAGATAAGAGTTACATTTGAAACATAACAAGTTGCCGAGATTCATGGACTTGGAAAACGTGATGTAATAACACTTACTAGTATTAAGACATAGTTTATTTTGCAGAGCCCAGTCCTTGGGAGCATTAAAGTATTCCTGCAATAACAATGTACCCGATAGAGAAGAGATTTTGTGAAAAAGTTTCAAATCATCTGAATAGAGTAAATACAGGGTGGCTGATGAAAGCCGCTACCAAAAAAAAAATTGAATAACTTTTTTTCTTTTTAAGTTATCTGTTCCATTTTTGTTTTAATTTGCAGATTGATCTTTAAAATTTATTAAAATGGATAACTGGGACACGCAAACAAGAATTTGGATAGTCCGCCGCTATCACGCACTGGAGTCCGTAGTTTTGGTACAGAGAGAGTACAGGCGGATGGTTGGCGGCGATCCCCCGAGCAGATGGACCATAATGAGACTGGTGAATAATTTTGCTGAGCAAGGAACAGTCGCAAGAAGGCCTTATCATCGAAACCCACCAGTTCGGACGGAGGAAACGATCGCTGCTGTAGCTGCAGCTATACAAAGCAATCCAAGGGTTTCAACAAGAAGCTTATCTGCTCAACTTGGTGTCAGCCGACAGTCTTTGCAAACAATAATGCACAAAGATTTAGACTTATTTCCCTACAAAATTCAAATGGTTAACAAACTGAATGCAGCAGACTTGCCGATTCGCTTGGAATTTTACCAGAAGATCCTGCAAATGGTGGAAGAAGACCAAAACATGTTAAACTGCCTTTTCATGTCTGATGAGGCCTATTTCGATTTAAACGGCAATGTGAACAAACAAAATTGTCGAATATGGAGTACTTCTAACCCACAGATACTCCACGAGACGGAATTGCATCCTCTTCGCGTGACAGTGTGGTGTGCGGTTTCTTCACGCTGTATTGTCGGGCCTTATTTTTTTGAAGAAAATGGTCACACCGTTACGGTTACTGGAGACCGTTATTTGAAAATGCTGAAAGAATTTTTCTATCCAGAACTACACCGAAAGAGAATTCCTTTCAACTCTGTGTGGTTTCAACAAGATGGGGCAACGTCTCACATAGCCCAGACTGTTATGACAGAGTTGCGACGAAAATTTCCCAATAAACTGATTTCAAGAAATTCCGAATTTCGTTGGCCCCCCAGGTCGCCTGACCTTACTGCATCTGACTTTTTCTTGTGGGGTTTATGTAAACAAGAAGTTTATAAAACAAAGCCAACAAATTTGGATGAACTAAAACAATCCATTCGGGCAACAATTGCGGCTATTCCTGTCGCAACTCTCAAAGCAGCAATGAACAACTTTTTACTAAGATGCCGCACTTGTGTCAACGAGCATGGGGGGCATTTAAATTCAATTATTTTTAAAACTAGTTAAGCTACATTTAATAAAATTTAATGACCTTCAACTTGAAAAAAAAAATGAATTCCATACACTAAAAAAAAGTTATTTGAGTTTCTTAATGTAGCAAAATTCATCACCTACCCTGTATTTCGGATACTTGAATCACCGACCAACCTCATTAATGAAAAGTATTAACAAGGTATGACCAAGAATACTACCTTGCTTCAAATGCTTTGTTGAGTATCCAATATTTTTTAAAACTGCTTCACACCTGCGAGGTAAACTTTCTATTAACTTTTGGCATCTTTCCAAAGTAATAGAGCTCCGCATTTCCTGTACTTCTTGCCGTTGTTCATTGTTTATTGGCACTTTTATTTTTTTTAAGCAACTTTAATCTTAATATAGTTCCACAGATTTTCATTAAGTTTAAGTTCGGGACTTTGTGGTGATTATTCCGGAACTGCATTTTTTTCTTTGAAAAGCTAAATTTTAACCAATTTTGGGGGTAGTTATCATCTATGAATAACCATTTTAGTGGCATGAATGATTATGCCTCCATCGTATTTTTGAGAATGTCAAGATAGTTAAACTTATCCATATTATCATTTATTCTCATTATTCGTCCAACTCTATTCCAAGAAAATGATTCCTTAGCTTTCAAGTTACCTTCACCGTGATTTAAAGTTTTTGTTGTGTTTCAAGGATTGCTTTTTTCTCAATGAACAAAAGCCTTCCCATCATGACCAATCATATGCATTTTAGTTTTCGTCAAAAAGTATTATTTTCTAAAATTTTACGTCTTTGCTTCCATGGGCATATGCGAAAGACAAATGAGCCTTGATATTTCTTTTCTGGCGATAGGCAACAATTTATTTTTCGCACAAGTTTGCTTGATATATTCGGGACATATTCCGCATTTATTTCCAATGTTATCGCTCGAGAGAATTTCAAGGGTCACACTTACTTTTCTTAATGATAGTCTTGTCCTGCTGATACAAGAGTACAATTCGCACAGGCGTTTTTCGAACTTTCTTTTTTTTTAACTTTCATATATTTTTTTGGACTAATACATTTGATGGCATTGAATACGATTTTGCGTGAACTCATTATTTCTGAAATTTTTTTCCTTTTGTACAATATCTTTTTCATAAATGTTCGAAATAGTGCTTTTCCTTTCTTTCTTCCTCCAATTTTCGTTATGATTTTAAAGGAAACAATTATATTTACAAGTATAAAAAACAAGAAGTTACCAAAAAATGAGCTTTAATTGGTTTATCTAATAATTAAAATAGAACTGCGATATTTCATCGTCCAGCCCAATAATATGCATTTCCAGTGAAAATTGGCAAAAAGAAATATTAAAAAAATATATATTTTTCGATATTAGAGAGAAGTGATCCACAGCATGAAATTCGCATAAAAATATATACGAATATGAGTTAATCCTATAAAAAAGGACAATTCATATGGACTACATATAAGCGCGCTATTTCTCTGGCCATAGTTGTACATACATTCATACATATACATTACATACTGTCAAGCAAAATAGACGGAACGATTAAATCGAAAAAATACAAATTTTTAAATATAACTTAATATAGCAGATTTTACCACATTTTTCATTTGCCAAGAATTTCATGACCACTGCACATCCAAGCATTAAAAGTCAAAACGTCAGTAGCACCAGTAGTAAAAACTGACCCAAGATTTCCACAAAAATAAAGCCAAATACGTACAACTTTAAAAACCTTTCAAGCTTTTTATTGCATGAAATGTTTTCATTTTAATGTCTATGTATGTATGTAGGTATGCATGCATGCATGCACATAAAATTCGATCGAAATAAAGCCATTAACGTGGTAAGTTCTGCGTTAAAAGAGACACAACTGAAAACGAAAAAATAAGAAAACAATAAAATGTGCACTCAGTGTCACATCGTAAAGTTGTCATTGATATTGACAAGCCTGACATTCCACATAAAGCGCCCCCAATATTCTGTCTCTAAACGACAATGACTCTTTGATAACATTTTTCTATTTTCGTTTTGAATTTTATAACGCTTTTATTTTTCCTAACCAAACACATTGATAATTTTATTATTTTTGTTATTGATTTGGCTGGGTGCTTGAAATCGAAAGTTTAAATGCACAATCGTCAGGAAGTAAATCATGAAGTAGGTATAGATATATGTATATGAATATAGTATATATGTACGTGCATGCAATACTCATACTTACACTTTATGTAATCGGTGCCTTTTGGTGTCAATGATTTGAGGTTTTTTTTTTGCTACAAAGTTTGACAAACCATTGTTGACATCAAATAAGGAAGTTCGATTAGTGAAGAAATATTACTGAAGCCAACAATAAAGTGGCGTAAACTTATAGGAACATGTAACACCGAGCTGATGGCTTAACCAAGTGTGATTGTGCATGACATACCGGTAGTAGATTCAAATTTCGATGCCCACTGCCGTATGTAAAATATCAAAAGGTCAAGCAGCTGCAAGTAAACTGAGCGCCAGTTTATATAAAATTAAAAATTTTTCTGCTTTTATTCCACTAAAAATATATCGAAAAATGCCCAACATTATTCTTGAACTTATAGAAAAAAGTCCCTTGTGAGCCCCCGAAAAGTAAATTGGAAAATTCCAATTTAACTTTTCGACAAACAATTTCGCAAACTTTATTCTGCTAATTTGCTTGGAATTCGTCTTAATTGATTTCAACTATGAATGACCACGGAATGGGAATCATGGCGATTAATGTATTGTAGCAGAAGCAAGGTTCCTTGGGTTCAATTACACTGACGAAGCCCAACTACAACCTGTGGACCGGACAGTATGCAGACAGACATTAAACGACATTCATCGGGAACCCTCAACACGTTCAATGCCGTTACCGGAGTTCAACCACCACCTATTACAGCGAAGGGCTTCAGCTGCCTCCCGAAAATCGACTCCGGCATACCCAATATGTGTCCACATATTGCGCGGCACACCGCACGACACTAACCACCTATTCACATGCCCTGTCAAACCTACTCACCTAACACACTTATCTCTCTGGGCCTACAGTTAGAGGAGTTAGACGAAGACGATTGGGGACTACACCGCACTGGCAGGATTTAGTAAACTGCTACAACAACAACAGGATTAGTGCAACTTTGTGTTCTGCCGGGGATTAGCGATCGCACCTTGATATTAAAAATATGCATTTGCTCTTGAGGAATATTTAAAAAAATTGGGAAAAATTATCACCGTCGGTTCGCAAACCTTTCATCAGCTTGCTTAGTATGGTTCAGAACCACTTTTTAAAACTTTTCTGTATAGAATTGAATGCAGTTCTTCTTTATTCTGCATTGCCACCACTATGATATTCATCAGAATACCAGAATCAGCTTGCTATTTACATCTATTTACTAGAAAGTATCGTCGCCTATTTGTTACTCAGTATAAAACGACTGTTCGATTTCACAATCGAAAAGAAAGTGTGGTCACATTAACACCGCAACAGCAACATTTATGCAATTATCATTAATGCAATTTTCTTTTTTTTCCCTAAATCGGGGGAAAATCTTTCACGCTTCTAATCCCTCTGCAAAAGCCTTATACCACTCGTAGACCCGTTTTTTTGATAAAGCACACTCGCCACAGGCTTTCTACAACATTTTCAACGGTTCGGCAAACGAAATCCCATACGGACTGACCGGGTTTATCGTTCAAAAATAGCGACGAGTTCAATATCTTCATTTGTTCTCGATGTCCGGAACTTGGGACTCATGAGCAAATCTTCACTTGGGGAATTACGTAAACGTCGAATACTGTCAAGTGAACAGAATTTACGACGAGCAGTTGCACACAAATCATTGGATTTGAAATACGCTTCTATTGCGAATACATCTTGTTCACCCGTCTACTGCGACATAGGTATTTACTATATAACCCGCACGAATACCGAAGCTAATGAGGTCCCTTCTCTAGTCATACGCTTTGTGGTTAGGGAGAAGCTTTAAATTTTAAATCTAACCGAACACCCTGTACTAATGATTCGCAGTGTACTAAGCTTCCCTCCGGCAGCATCTCAGACTAATTGGCTCAGCAAGTAACTTCCGCTGGGTTTCTACCACAGGAAACACCTCTACAGGCACTTCCTGGAGACTGAACCACCTACCAGGTACTTTCTGGATACATCTCATCAACTTTACTGACGAGATCCAGGGTCGAACACAACTACAATTACTGTATCAGAGAGCTTACACACAACCATTAATTAAACGACCCATCCTAACGTATGGCGCAGAAGCGTGTACGATGACAACATCCGATGAGGCGATGCTTGGGGTGTTTGAGAGAAAAATTCTGCGTAAGATTTTTGGACCTTTGCACGTTGGCAACGGCGAATATCGCAGGCGATGGAATGATGAGCTGTATAAGCTTTACGACGACATAGACATAGAGTAGCGAATAAAGATCCAGCGGCTACGTTGGCTGCTTCATGGCGTCCGAATGGATAAAAAACGCTCCGGCTCTGAAAGTATTCGATGCGGTACCAGCTGGTGGTAGCAGAAAAAGAGGAAGGCCTCCTCTGTGTTGGAAAGATCAGGTGGAGAAGGACTTGATTTCACTTGGTGTGTTCAATTGGCGCCGGTTAGCACGAGAAAGAAACGACTGGCGCGCTTTGTTAAACTCGGCCAAAATCTCGTAAACGGCTAAAGCGCCAATTAAGAAGAAGAATAATAGGGAATCTCTTATCCCCTTCCTAAGCTCCTGACACAAGAATGCCATCTACGAAGTCTAACCATCACCCATCGCAGACCAAGAGCTTCAGCTGCCTCGTGAGATCCGCGTTACTTTGGCTCAATTACGTTCAGGATATTGTAGCAGGTTAAACTCTTACCTATCGAGAATCGACTTCACCGTACTCAATACATATAATATATCGGAGAATATCGGTGTAGAAGTGTAGTATATATCCCGAAGTGTAGACAATAATGGGGTGTAATCAAATACCTGTACTGGCATACTATCCAAATACTTGAACAATGATACCAAGTTCTACTGGGACCCAAGGCAAATTAGTCATATACGTATGTATATGCGTACATGTATGTATATATAATTGGCGCTTAAACCCTTTTTGGGTGTTTGGCCGAGCTTCTCCTCCTATTTGTGGCGTGTTTCTTGGTATTGTTTCACAAATGGAGGGACTTTCGAACGGCAAATGGAGGAGCTTTTTCATGGCAGAAAAGCAAACATAGAGTTGCAAAAAAACCGGTTTAGCCTACACATTTTGCAAAATCGAAGGTTTTTAATGCTTTGAAATATATTCCTGAGTACAAAAAAGCAGAAAATTGATTGAAAGGATGATAGTTAGATTCTCAAAATCCCAGCAGCACTCTTCTTGGCATCCATCGAGAAATTGATGTTCACCTGGAAAAGCTAATACCGAAAAGAGCAGATGTGCCTCGATTGGTAGAAACAGAGCTTCAACATTCGACACGAAGTTCCTCTAACCAATCATACAGCCCAGAGGTAGCTAAATAATGGTGTGGGGCTGCTTTTCGTGGAACGGTGTCGGGCCAACTCATCGTATTAAAGGTAATATGTATGTGGTCAAATACGTTTAGCTACTTGAATATGTAATGCTACCTTATGCTGAAGAGAGTTTACCGTTGATTTGGAAATTTCAGCAAGACAATAATAGCCCGAAGCACATTTCTCGTGTGGCAAAAAAGTTTTTCGAAGACAATTTGATCACTGAATTAAATCCAGTAGAACATCTTTGGAACGACATTAAACATCCACTCAATACGAATAATATTAGAAATTTGGATCAGTTATTTGAAAAGGCCAAGGCAGAATGGAAATCCATTCCTGTTGAATGTTGTAGAGGTTTAATAATGTCATTGCAAATGCGTTGTCTAATAATAAATCAAAAAGGATTTTCAGTAAAATACTAATGTATACTTTTCCTTTTTGCCTGCATTTTTATGCTTTGACTATTATTTTTCGACGGCTGTACATACAACGTATAAATATATTCAACCTTTCTCGGGCTATTAAAAATGATGTTGAACTGCTGGAGCAAAGCTGGAAAACTGACATACTTTACAAACACACTTTCATAAATAGTTTACCAGCTGCTTAAAGTTATAGTCAACTTAGTTAGAAAGAGTTGAATGGAAAGAAAATTGCAAGTGCTCAAAGCAGCGCAATGCTTTGTACAAACTTATAATTATGTAGGTATGTCTGTGCGTATAAAGGCACATAATTGCAGAACAGTCTCAACAGCCACAGCAATATCTTCATTATGACTGTAATCGCCAATAACATTAAGAACGTTAACAGCATTATTAGCAACATTATTGCCGGCTTTACCTTGTGTATGATGGTTGCCAACTAGTGGCACTTACTTACACTAGTTAGATCGAGTGGGTTGGAGCGGAAAATTAAAGATAGGCAAATTGGCAAGCAGTAAGCTTGTTGAAGTTGTACCTGGTACCTGAGTGCGAGAGCCCCACATCACTGGATGCTAGGGAAACTTTGCAAGCCGATGATGTCAGCCACTAAACATGGCAAATCATTAACAAAAAGAAAAAAAAGAAAATTAAAAAATAAAGCTGTTAGGAGCAACTTCAGAAAGCACCGATAAGAGAAACACTACAAACTCATACAAATATACATTCAGGGTTAAATGGCACAGCGACAGGTAATGTGATTATTTGCACCCGACAAACGCGCTGAAGTGCATTATTACAGCTTCCTAGAACAGTGGCGATATGCTTGGCAACAAGCCGCAGCTACAGACAAAATTCTGTAACAAGTGGATGGTGTGGTTGATGGTAGGAAATTAAAATGAAAGTATGTAAGCGTATTGCGTATGTAAATATGTCACTAGATTCGTTCACAGGGGGACGCCGTAGGTTGGTGTCCTTTCGCACCTACTTTGGCTAGTTGCTATTGACGAAGTTCTGATAATGCTAAATAAGGGTGGGGTTAAGGTAGTAGCATACGCCGATGACTTGGTCCTGATGGTATCGGGACCTTTTCCCTCAGTCATGGTTGAGATTTTGGAAAGGTCACTGGCTGTACTCAGTCGCTGGGCTGCCACTTGCGAGTCAACTCTGACAAAACTGAGCTGGTGCTAGTTACTAGGAAATATAAACCTCCACGCTTTCGACTACCCAAACCCCAATAAACACGTTCTCCCGCTCTAATCGGTGTTAGGTATCTTGGCGTGATGCTTGCCTCCAAACTCTAGCCTTCTACTTCTGAAATCTACTATGTTCGGTAAAAAATGGGTACTCAAGCCACACGTCGCTCTGTGGATGTACATCGGAGTGGTTTTGCCAATTTTAACGTATGGATGCCTAGTTTGGTGGGAAGCTCCTCGGAAGGAGTATAATATCACTAAACTGGGGAGAGTGCGACTACATGCATTGGCATCACCGGCGCATGTAAAACTTGCCCCAGTGCTGCCCTGAATGTCGTTTTGCACTTACTTCCCATCGACTTTTACGTTATTTCCATCGCAGCTCAAGGTGCAATCAGGTTAAAGGAGGTTGGCCTCTGGAGGCAATCTCTCTAGGGACATGACATCATTTTTGGGCAGTTAACACCGTATTTCTCCGAACTTCGCACACATCTCTCTATCCGCAAACTAGAGTTTGAGGATCGTGCTAGGGCAATCTTTCCAAATAGGCAAGCTTGGATCGAGGGAAATCTGCACCGAAGCTTACACCTCCGTTTTCACTGACGGATCCAAGATGGAATCGGGAGTCGGAGCAGGGGTTTTCCCCAAATCAGTCAATTTATCTATCTCCTTTAAACTGCCGAATACTGATAGTGTTTTTTAAACAGAAGTCTTTGCGATCCTGCAGGCATGCAAAATGCTTAGGAAACGCGAGAGCGAGGGAGATATTAACATTTTCTGCGATAGTCAAACCGCGACTCCATGGGGTAAAATGAAACTAGTAAACTCGTGTAAAGAGGAGATCAAATCTCTTGGGTGTGCAGGTAACATTTTTCTAATCTGGGTCCCAGGACATAGGAACATAGAGGGAAATGAAATTGCTGATGAGCTTGCCAGGAAGGGATCTGAATTGGCCTCAGAGACCGGACATCGACATCCCTCTGACAGTTGTTAAAGGGGAACTAGACACAAATTATTTCTCAGGAAAGCGCAGAAAAGATGGAGCTCCATTTCTTCATGTGCTATTTCGAAAATCCTTTGGTCCCAGTACAATAAACGGAGGACTCACATTTTTGTTTTGAGTAAATAAAATACTGTAAATAAATACTGTTGATGATTTCACTGTGCGACAGTGATATTATACTTTTATGAAATAAGGTGAATTTTCAAATTTGGCGTGCTACGCACATTCGACTTTCGGTAATTTTTTGTTTGTTATTGGGGTACACTCCTATCGAAGACATGTTCACGGTTTTAGCAATAATATGTTTAGTTTGTTTGTGAGAGGCATAAATGAGACAAGTGTTTCTGATTTCGACTCTTGGTTGACTCCTTTTAGTTAACTCCTGGACTCTTCCATTGGGACGATTGGACTTTGGTTTCGGTGTCATAACCATGCCGCTTTTAACGATGTTAAAGATATTAATTACTTTATAACCTTTCTCTTGCTTTGGCCTGAATGTGTAGAATTGAGTATTTCGTTCTTTAAGACTCCTTCGTTTGTGTTTTTATTTCATTGATCATAACTACTTTTAGTTCGTAGTTATTTTGTATACAATCATTAAGAGCGTACCACAAATGAGGTACGGATTGGAATTACAAATTTCGCTTCATTCAAGTCAGACCATTATCATCATATTTGTATTATTCCATTTTTATACCAGTTACGTACCATGAGGTAAGTGTGGTTTAAAAGGAATTAAATATATAAGACTATTTCAAATCTTAGCAAACAGTCTTATGTATGTACTTATTATATACAATTGTTCATTGATTATATAAAAATTTTCAAGTCTAGTTACCGGAATACCAATGAAAGTTCACTATATTATTACCTTTCATGGAATTGCGAGTCGAGTTCCAACTAAGTAAACCAGCTGGTAGTTAAATTATGCGTTTGTTTTGAATTTTCTTTGATTGCTTGGGAAAGCAAAATAGTAGGACTTCTTGGTATTACTTTCATAACAAAAAACCAATCTACATTCACTTAATTTCGCGCCGATTAATCTACAGACTCCATCTATAAAAATAGCCAAAGGAAAAACCTACTTTAATTGCTTTAAATACCTTTTACTTTTCTCCATCATTTATGTGCTGACATTTAATGGCATTACACTACTCTTTTCCCATATTCGACAAAATTATCATTAAGTATTCGTTATTGCTTTTGGAAATGGTTTGTGGTTTGGCAAGTGTCTTCTTCTTTCTTTCAATTAATCTGAAATGCTAGTTGAAGTGTGCACGGCAGTAATGTTTGGAGTAAAGACGCACAGCATCTTGTTTTCTTAAAATGGGCATTTAATTTACATTAAAAAAAGCTAAGGAAGGAAGTTATAAATTCGGTCCGCGTACATTTTAGTAAAATTGAATTTGGACTGACTTTTGGAATCAAACAAACTTATGGACAATGAAATCAGTGGTTGCTGAAGGTCACGCTATGCATTAGTCAGAATTACTTTCTACATATTCCTGCTTAAGTCAATAATTGAATCGGTAGCCGCAGAGCTACAGGCTACGGCACTCGAAGTGCAACCAACTTCAAACCGCTCGCGCCCGTGCATCAGCTGTCTGTTAGTTCGTTATATGACAGTCCAGATTATTGTTTACAAGCGCGCGGAAGCATTTTGCCGGGAATAAACGCGAAAAAAGAAAATCAGTAATGGATTTCAAACGTAATTAATTTGGTTGGAAAATCACAACCCGTGATTATTCGTGAGCTCGAGCACCTTAAAATAAATAAAGTTTTTGGTTATCGCACCATTACTCGTTACAATGATACTGGTAGCATCGCGAAACGTTATAAAGGTCGTCATTAAAAGATTGCAACGTCACGTGAAACGGTTCAAAAAGTGAAGAAGCGACTTGAGCGAAATCCGTGACGAAGTGTCAATCAAATGGCGAAAGAACTGAACATTTCTGACCGTAGCATCCGTCCCATACTGAAAAATGATCTCAAAGTCAAACCAAACAAAATCTAAAAGGCGCATGATCTCACACCAAAGCTGCAAGAAGTCAGATTTGAGACATTGTGTATTCTGACGAGAAAGTTTTTCAAATTGCCAATTGAGCAATTCGTAAACTCCCAAAACGATAGGGTTTATTTGACCGACCGTTCGTTCGAGAATTTGAGTTATCGATTGGCCACCAGGAGGCAGCACCCACCACAGGTAATGGTTTGGGGCGCTGTAACCGCAGACGGGTGCTCTCCAATCATTTTCATCGAGCTTGCCGTCAAGGTAAATGCGAAATATTATCGCGAAAGTATTCTGCAGATGCCGTGGGCAGTCAAACATTTCGGTGCCAGACCATGGACGTTTCAACAGGATTCGGCACCGTCGCACAAGTGAACCAAGAATGACTAAAAATCAACTTTCCGAACTTCATAACGGCCACGCAACTCAAACTCAACAGACGCGAATCCGATGTATTATTCTCTGTGGGTCATTTTGGAGAGCAAGGTCCGAACTAAAAGATACTCCAGCCTCGAGGCGCTGAAAAAAGCTATTGTTCCCGAGTCTCAAGGTGGTCATATCGAGCAAAAGTAAATTGATTCTTAATTTTGTAATATTATTATCACATATTTTGTACTTTAAATTGAATAAAAGTAATTTTCCAAACTAAATTTATGGCATTTTTAATTGGTTACACTTCGAGAGCCGGAGCCTGCACGTTATGAAAGCTTTTCTCAATTCTAGTTATACTCATATTTGTGCTCTTAAATCATTTTGGAATACCTGTGCTATTATTAATTTTCTAGAAATGAAGCTACACTGATAAGGTCCAGTCAGTTGGTTGATGGTGAATTTTAGTTTTTCGCACAATACGCTCGATAGGACCTTGTACGGTGTCGTACGCGGTGTTTAGAACATTAATTTAACGGTAGTTAGCTCAGAGCAGCCCTAACTATATGTTAATAGTTTAAATTCATTGTTAGAAATTCAAGCTTTCCCTACCCTGTAGGGTACTTAACATACCCCTGTGTGTGCGTATGTGTGTATATGTATATGAGTATGAAATCTTTCAATTTATGAGTAAATACATACAAGCGCGTGCTATTTGCTTGTTTATATGCTTGTGGAATTTGCTGCTGAAATGCAATAAAGTTACAAAAGTCCCAAATATTTACATTATATTTTTCCTCATATTAGCTTTATTTTCAGTTTCCTTGAGGAAAATGCGGATGGAAAATGTGGCTTTAATTTTGAGATCCTCAACCTATGTAACAGCATAAGTAAATAATCCAAGTAGTCTGCAAGATTCGCTCGGCAGGAGAATAGAAATAAACGATACTTTTCAAAAATGAATGAAGAAAATTTCGAACATTTCGTTGAGTTTGTTTGATTCCACAAATTAACAACCAACTCAAATTTAATTGTGCTAAAATGAGCGCGGGTATATAAAATTCGGTCCAAAAGGGTGAGAACTTTGAACATGCGCTTATACATATGTTTGTTTTGCTTCAGAATACATTGCTGGAACCTTCTTTTTGTGGAAAAAAGTTTGATTTTTCCGTATAAAGCTTTCTAGGACAAAAATTTAGAAGTGCTCGACTATAACTTTGTTCTATAAAAGTGGTTTTCTGAAGATAGTAATTTATGGTTATATGGTCACTTTTCTGTGAAGTGATCTCAGGAGTTATGCAAGGAGATGCCCTGTGATCCTTGGTTTTCAACCTAGTGCTGAATGAAGAAGTTCATCGTTTCGATTCACAAAAACACGTCTTCAACAGCTGTATGAAAATAGATAGGCATACTTCGCAAGTATAAAGTTATTTAAGTCCAAACTCCTGTCGAGAGACCAAAATCTACGTATGTATCACGCCCTTCTACGCCCATTCTTGAATATATGGTCATATCAACAACTTATAAAGGGGCGAAACATCATAAAATACATAAAAGTTTAACGAACACGCCGGCTTGGCCCCGTAGAAGGAATGCCAGAGCAAAGAGCACCAAAACGAGCCTTGAGAAGCAACCGTACGAGAAGCGAACTAAGGAAAGGTCTAAGAAAAGATGAATAGAATCGGTTATCGATGACCTCAAAGAGAGAACATACAAAACTGTTGGCGATTGATCGAGAAATCTGAAGCAATATACTTGCGGAAGCAGAGTTCCACCCAGGACTGCGCTCGTGGACAGATTTATTATTGCTTTCGTGTTTTTTTTTTAATACTGCGCAGTTTTATTTTAGTACATTTTGAAATCAAATAAGCGCAAAATATGTAAATATTATTATATAATACAAATATACATAAAAAATATGTAAATATTATAATACAAATATATAATTAAACAGTGACAATGTACCAAACCAAACTTCATAAAAAATAATTAAAAAAAGCCTTGTTAAGTAAAAAAAAAAGTTGTTAAAATTTATATTAATGCAAATAAATTAATTTGCGATATGCAAAAGGCAAGCGCCTAATGGGATTAAAGCCAGTTAAACAAATCACTTAAATGGCTTTGGGTGAAACATTTTTTCAATTAAAAGCACGCATCGACAACACACATGCTGCGTATAAAATTATTATGAAAAAAATAGTTGTCAAGGATTATTGAAACAATAGCACACAATGCCATTACCTTTTCACTACTCGTTTAAAAAGTAAATACTACAAAGAGGATTGTAGATCCGCAGCTAAAAAAATATAGTTATGATGGTAAAAAAATACAAATACAAATACAAATATACACATACAAATGCAAACATGAGCCTTGTAGCAAAACATTGAATTTTGCCATGAATGAGTGATAACTGAAGGAGTGAGTTATCTTCTCGCCTGAACGGTTAGTCAGTCTGCAAATGGGTGAATGAATGAATAAATGAAATGTAGCGCAAAAACCTTCATGAATCCATTTGCTACAGCGCACAACGCAAGCGGCGAGCATTCACTGTGGCGATATGCAACAATACGCGCGTTGCTTATGCTGGCAGCCAGGTGTGTGCTGCATGCAAGCAAAGAATAGCATTTCATATACACACTTGCCTATGGAAAGAAAATAAGGACAGTGACGTGGCTGTGTGTTTGTGATTACTTTCTGGTATCCACTTACATACATTCATACATATACACGTTATAGTCCAACGTGTGGCAATCAGGCAAAGGCCCCTAGCACTCATGTTACTTGCTGCCGGTGGTACGTGTAGCGTTGTTTGCAACAAAAGTAGGTTGCTGATGCATCTTGCTACAACAATATCTTTTTTTTATTTGTCTACTTGCACCTGTGTGTGTGAGTTAATGATGCGAATTTCTTCAATTTTTACGATCCCGGGCTATTCGAGATCTCGAACTTATTACAATAGGCCCGAGATTTTGGTACTTAATATTTTGCAATAATTTAACTCGTAAAAACTGTCATCAAAACTATTCGAGAAGCTCTCCTCCATGTATAAACAAGTATGTATACGAGTATATACATAAATGGGGTTTAGGTATACTATGATGCTTATAAATATATATGTATATTGAGTATGGGAGTCGCTCTAGTAATATACTGGTGATCGCGAAGGGACACCGAAAAAATTCGAAGATACTCAACTACAACAATTATTGGACGCATGTCGAACCCTTGATGATGTGTCTAAAGAGTTGGATGTTGGCAGATCAACCGGCGGTAAACGTTTGCACGCGATGGGAATAGTCCAGAAAGCAGGCAACTGGTTGCCGCATCAATTGAAGGAGAGGGATATCGAGAGACATTTGGTGACGTGTGGGATGCTTCTTGAACGGCAGAACAGAAAAGGTTTTGTGCATCGCATCGTCACTGGCGATAAAAAGTGGATCTATTATGATAACCCTGATAAACCCAAATAATCCCGATTTTTCCGGGACTTAACATAGACCGGGATCCCGGAAATAACAAAGTGGGCATATTGCAGATGACCGTTATTGTTGTGATTTTAAGCGCTTGTTCTTGCCACAAATTGCAACTTATCCTTAGACACACATAGACACCAATAAGCACTTTAATACATACATATGCATACTTTCCCACACGTTTATTTATTCTACATATATTCAAGTACAAAATGCATACACACCCTGTAGGAATTACTTAACATAACGATTTCTTAAAGTGGTGTTAGAGGAGCGGGTTTGCGAGGGCATGCGAATTGGTGGTTAGGTGGCATATTATCAATTCTAGATAAGTAAAAGTGTAACCAGCTACAATATCCAGACCGTAATTGAGCCAAAGTTACGCGGGTCTCCTAAAGCAGTAGAAGCTCTTCATCTGCAATGGGCGCGGTGGTTCTACTGCGATAACGGCATTCGAAGGCCGCTAGTTTAGAAAAGTGGCAGGAGTCTCTCAATGAATGTCATTTTATGGGTGTCTATATATTGCCGATCCAGTAGTTGCAGTCGTGTTTGGTTCTGGATCTCGTCGGTGTAGTAGATGAGGTGGCTCAAGCTTTAGAAAGTGTCTGTAAGGGTGATTCCTGCGGTAACACTCCAGCAGAAATTGCTGGCTGAGCATTTTGACCGGGAGCACGGAAACTTCTTTGTGAAGTTGTTGCAGGGGAGGAATTAGGAGGCATCATGTGGCAGTATTTTGACAGATCTGAAGCAGTTTTGGACTTTAGTGGCAATTGCGGTTCTAACTATGTGCTGAAGAGGGGAACAAACTGTCAATGGTGACCCTCAAAAAACTCCTACCTGTCTAGAATCAACGCCGACATACTCAATATATGTCCGGCATCTAGAGGTACCCCGCGCGAAACTACCAACTATTCACATGTCTCACCAAACCCACTCATCTAACACCCCTCTCCCTCTGGACCCAATTCGACGAAACAGCATGCTTCCTGGACCTCCGATTAGACGTCAAACGTAAATTACACAGCCTGTCTGATATTATTAGATTGAGCGACTTACAATAACTGCAATGGGGCGGCCATAGACGAGTTAATTTATCAGTAAATACCATTCAGTTTCTTCAGATTCGAAACCCACTGCGAAATTCGAAGCTTATGAAATATTAAGTTATAAAACAATTACAGGCAATAGAAAGCCTCTGAGTGCATTTCTATTGTGGAAAAATTATCTCATAAAAAGAATCACCAGATCGGAGACGGCAAGAAACTTTAGGTCTATCTATTTGTGGGACAACATAAAGATAAAAAGCTATAAATGAGAGGAAAAGATTAGGCAGACACCTGTAGAATGTATTCCCCAATTATTTGGCAAGTAATCCGTCTATGTTTGGAAATGACTCTAAGATCACAAAACTGTTAACCTCTTAGAGTAAACTGGTGTAAAAAATAAAATAAATTTTTCCCACGACAGTTGGTTCTACGTTACCGGAACGACCTGGATTTATATCCGGGCAAAGACTGTCACTCCAGCGCCATTCTCCAAACATGTATGGGGAATGTTTATGCTGATACAAAAACAACAACCATCATCAATTAGATCCGAATTTTAAGGATCAAGGCATAAAACAAAAAAAAGTTCATCAGCTTACTCAATATTTTTTTTTTTAATTGTGTATGTACGCATGTACAGATTGAGCTTTCCGTAGAAAGATCTATAGTTATGGATATTATTATTATTTTTACTTGGATATTGGGAGCAATTTTGAAGTCGCAGGCATTTAAAAGCTTATACTTTCTATATTAAGATACGGTGGAAGTCCTACCGATTAGTTGGTTGAGAAAACAGGCTAAATGTGGAACCATTTTAGTAAAACGAATAATATCCGCTCGGCTGAGTTTCATTAGACCAAAAATACTACAGATTTAATCTGACTTAATAATGCGAAAATTGGGCGCACAAATATGTAATAGAATGCAGTCACTTATTTTTTCTGGTAAATGTTTCACAAAGTGCCATGAAAAGCTTCTCCTAAAAAATCATTTGGATCTAAATAAGGCTTTCGACACAGTCAGTCATTCCACGCTACTAGATGACATTTCACAGTCGACACTCCCGCCAGGGGTGAAGAGGTGGACCGCGAACTACCTGAGCGGTCGTCATTAGTCGGTGATATTTCGAGATCAACCATCGAAATAGAGGAAAAAAAGCAAGGAGTACCGCAAGGTGGTGTACTTTCACCCATGCTTTTCAATTTCTATATTTTGAAACTCCCCCACCCGCCAGAGGGAGTCTCCCTGGTCTCCTACGCCGACGGCTGCACGATAATGGCAATGACATTGATGGCCTATGCTTCAAGGTAAACGACTACCTCGCCTGCCTTTCTCGCTTCTTCACTGCGAGGAACTTACAACTTTCCCCCACTAAATCCACGGCGACCCTTTTCACCACCTGGACAAAGGAGGTCAAGATGCAACTTAAGGTAAAAGTCGATAACACACCAATTCCGACGGTTAACAATCCCAAAATACTGGGGCCTACCTTTGACAGCTTGCTCTCCTTCTCAGCGCATACAACCGCTATTGCAATTAAAGTACAGAATCGCAACAAGGTCCTCAAGTCGCTTGCCGGCAGCAAAAGGGGCAAAGACAAGGAAATGTTGCTGTCGATTCTCAAAGCAATAGGTCGACCGTTTCTAAGCCATGCTGCCCCTGTCTGGTCGCCTGGAACCAGTGATTCGCAGTGAACGAAGCTTCAGACCAGCTAAAACACTGCAATAAGGGCCACGACAGGACGTCTCAAGATGTCCCCGATACAACACCTACACGATGAGGCCCTTATGCTGCCTGTTAAGGCGCATAATAAACTGCTCAGCAAGCAGTTTCTGCTAGGGTGTTACCGCAGGCCTCCCCTATGCAGACACCTGCTTGAGCCCGAGCCACCTCCCAGACACGTCAGGAGGCATTTCCTCAACTACGCGGACGAGATCCAAGACAAAACAGACAGACAGCTACTGGATCGAACAGTGTACAGACAGATCATAAACGATATTCATCAGGAGATCATCACCACCTTCCTAAGCTCCAACTTCTCCGAGAGTCCCGCGTACCTTGGCACAATTACGTTCTGGATACTGTAGCAGGTTAAACCCCTACTTATCCAGAATTGACCCCGGCATACTAAACATATGTCCAGCATGTGAAGGCACCCCGTACAACACTAACCACCTTTTCACATGCCCCATCAAACCCTCTCCCCTCTGGACCCAACCTGTCGAAACAGCTAGTTTCCTGGGCCTACCGTGACATGAGCTAGACGAAAACGACCGGTGATTACACTACAATGACAGGGCAAAGTTACTGCATCTATATATATATATATATATTATATGTATGTGTATATATAATTGGCGCGTACACTCTTTTTTGGGTGTTTGGCTGAGCTCCTCCTCCTATATATGGTATGCATCTTGATGTTATTCCACAAATGGAGGGACCTACAGTTTCAAGCCGACTCCGAACGGCAGACATTTTTATGAGGAGCTTTTTCATGGCAGAAATACACTCGGAGGTTTGCCATTGCCTGCCGAGGGGCAACCGCTATTAGAAAAATGTTTTTCTTAGTTTTGGTGTTTCACCGAGATTCGAACCAACGTTCTCTCTGTGAATTCCGAATGGTAGTTACGCACCAGCCTATTTGGCTACGGCGGCCGCAGTTACTGCATCTGCTGAACTTATTTTGCCTGCAGTGAACCACTCGAACAATTTTTGCTTTTACCTACTCGACTTATTATGATAGTTTCTTGACAATCAGAGATTTATTGCTAAACTCCTATCACTTTTCATTTCAGATGAAATGGAAATAACGGTATTGGCTTTATTAATTGTGTAGTGATTTCAACTGCTCATTTTTTACGATCGGAGACTATAAGAAAACAATTTTTGAATCAATAATCGGGGAGGCATTCAAAATTTTCAAGTATGATGGCATAACTATGTACATAGAAATTGCTATAACTGCAGCCCCTATTGATGCTATGCATTTCCAGCTGGGCTAATCCCATTGTTAAGCTCTTGTTCGCCCCATTGCAATCTTTTGTGGTGGCTTTTGAGTTTCTTTTTCCTCTCAGGTACATATCATGTAACGAAATTGAAGTTGCTGCTACTTAACACACTTTGTTTTTGCACTCATACCTAGTCAAATTATATAAAATTTTGCACGTGTTCATGAGAGTATACTATATCTTGAAGTTTTAAATGACTACACCGCCATATTTGTAAGTAAATATATACATATGAAATCCATACTTAGCTCATTATAATCAACTATTTTAGCAAGCAGTGACTGGAACTTGAAAGGGTATACAAAAGTATTGCCAAGTCCTTGAGGGAAGTGCGGTAGTTTGGAGCTTTTATCTACATATGTACATTCACACAAACGACTAGGTTGAAAACAATAACAATTTTCGAAAAGCGTTTGTAACTTTAGAACTCAGCATATGACAATAGTAATATAGAAATTCATAAAAAGTAATCTATCCGGCGTGAAAACGAGCATTCTGACTGTAGTTAGTGACGCTAGAAAATAATTGCAGAAATACATATTTATGGAGGTATTGTGACAAAAATCTTTTATAGTATGGTAATAAAGGGTTTTCCGTCTACTTTTAATTTAATACAATTTTTTGTGCCAGGCACATTACGTTGTTATTTGACAGCCGTCATGTGTAGGCACTGACGTTTAGCCATGGAGAAATGTACGGCCGCACAACCTGCTCCTATTTATATTCTACAAACCATTTGAATTTTGTGGTGAATAGAATCCAACTATAGTGACTCTCCATCTGCTGAAAGAAATGGAAATGTGTTTTTCGTACTGTTGGAAATTCGTACAAGAAATTTTGAATACTTTTTTCCATTTTCTCATTCCTTCAACTTAAACTCAACAGGACCCATGGTTCAGTATCCAGCTTCCATGGTTCAGCAATAGAAAACCCACCATTTTTCGTTTGTCCGGTGGCCGTAAGAGTGAATTTGATCAAAGTCCCATTATCGCTTTGTGGTTCAGTTGAGCGCCAGTATACATAGATTATTTTGCTCAGTTTAAGAGTCAAAATATAAAACCTTGTGTCATGCCATTCAGGACAGTGATAGAGAAGATGTCTGTTAGACTCCTGCTCATTTTTGCAGCTTCTGCAATAGTCGAAATGGGGTACGCTCAATCTTTGATTATGACGACCTGGGAGACAGTGACCAGTGATCAATCAAAAAGCTTACAGACATTTTGCTTTGACCGATTAAGTAGCGCGTAGGTGCAAACTTTTTGGAGAATTTACATAATTTGTTTTGCTCTTGTTCGCTACCAGGCCGACTCGTTTTGCTTCTTTAATCAATTGCAAAAAGGTACACAAGGAATACCAGGTTTGGCTTTCCCGAGCGAAATTGTCAGAATAGTTTTGGCTGTTACAAGTTTTGCCAGTAGAATTGTGCCCACTAACGAAGTAACATGAGTAGTGGCTGCGTTGAGTTTTTCGGATATCACCAACACAAACTCAGTTTTTGCCAACCTCTGTCGTAGGCAAACCTTTGTTCTCACGAGAGTCGGTTCTTCGTAACCGGAACGACCCGGATTTATATCCGGCCAGGAATGTCACTTCAGCATGCAACAGCAAAGCTCTGTTCCTTAATATTCGCTGATAGCCGAGTAGCGGTTTGATGTTGGACACACCTTTGCATTCTATACATTGTGGAAAGCAGAAACCAAATGACGTGGGAATCATTCGATAAAACAATGATTCAATACTTTTACTGGTTTCTAGCCTCGGAACAAAAGGCGCATACGATTCACCACCTCATAAAACTCATTATTTTCAATGCTGGCAATTCTGTTTTCTGATAGTAGGCAAGCTTCATATGACCGAATTTATACCAAGCAAATTTTAAGTTTGCGAATTCTCTGTTGCTGTTCGTCATCTTGTTCACATGGCCACTTCTTTGCTTGAAATTGTTTAATTTTTGATTTACAATCAACAACATAATTGGGTGTTGAGAACACAATGGGTGTTTACAGAGCACGAGCATTACAAATAACGACTTTATACAAATTTATGCATTTTTTGGCAGCTCTTTTCCAGTGCTATCAAGGTATGTTTGCCTATTGCTTAATCTATTTGCCACTTGCTAACGCATGGCGAATCGAAGCGCGAAAGTATGATATTTTAAGTATGGAATAAATAGTTCTCTTGATGTTGCCCATGTTCTGTCAACACCATTTGTGTTTTCGTTCTTCTCAATGATGTTGTTGACTGTACTCTAAAAACTAACAATTGGAGTGTTAGACGACGGGCAATACCAAAGGACAGGCAATACCATAAGAGAATTCGCAATGTTGACGCTACAAAAGTCTTCCTGTATGAACACCGTCTAATGAACGTCTCTTGAAAGTGAGTTGCCAGCATTGAAAATAGTGAGTTATACCAGTTTTATGAGGTATAACCATACCGCTAGTGGCGAATCTTACTCGATAACTTTGTTGTTGCTTTCGCATGCATATCTTCCGTAAAGTGAGCGGAGCCCAAATGTGGCAAGCTGAGAAGTGGTATTGCATTTGTTCAAGTACTTTTCTTAATTTTTATTGTTGTATGGAAATTAAGTTTTTCAAGTTTTGTTTGATTTTTACACAACAAAAAGTCTCCATCTCTACACTTATCATAACAATAATTAAGCAAAACTCGTCCCCACTAACTGAACCATTTTCTTTTTTCAAATTTATCTGATAGGCGGTTTCTTTTTGTGTGTGCAAGGGGCAGAATACTTCACCGCTTTATTATGTATTTTACGCGCTACAAGTTTATCGGAGAGTACTTTTTCGAATTTTCCCCAGCGGAAGATATTGAAGCAAATGCAAAATCTCAACTTTTCAAAGCCAATTACATGCAGAAGTTACAAGAAAAGTAAACAAGGAAAGATAACTGCATATAGAAATTTATGGTGAGTGAAAGTTATAGCATTGCCATATAACAAATACTGGAAAGAAGTATCGATATCAAGTTTCAAGCTCGAGTAAAGTAAATAAATAGTTCATTTATTTGCAAGTGCAGGTGTCGGGAAATCACTACTTCAATATGCGAAAGCCATGCCAGCAGATTTACGGTTATTTGTCCTTATTGTGGTAAATACATACCCAGTGTTTGACATGCCTTTAGGCCGAGCTTTCCCTTCAGTTAGATATGATAAATGGAGAAATCTATATGGATATATAAATATCTATTCTGTGATTCTATAAGTTAGATATTCATTTACACAATAGTAGGTTGAGCTCAGCACCAACCATCTGTGTGGTAGAAGTTTAGCAACGCGGCTGTCATTATTACCTAATTGCCATATTCGCTCATTAAATTATCTTAAAACACGTATTCCGTAATACTCTGACGTAGAATTTCCTTTTGTGAAACATTTACGTTATTTTCTTCTTCGCATGTGTAAAACGAAAGTAAAAGTTGCCATATCAGTCGCGGCCCACTGTACAAGTACATGTTGTACTTGCAAAGAAAAAACAAACAGCACATGACATACAAAATTACAAAGTAACTGTCACCAAATGGCATGTTGTCGCTGACAGCCTAATGACCGATTCATGGCACGTAGTTAGCCAACGCTGTATGTAATTTACAGACCCTCGAAAGCCGGAACGAGTTGATGCAGATTTTGGTGGTGTGGCTGACGATTGTCGACTCCCTGCTTTCGTGAAGAATTTGTCAAATGATATGGTATTTCATTGATGAATTTTTTCGCTTTGCTTAATTTAATATTTTTCGTTTGTTCCATACTCTCTCGATGCATGGCGACACTTTCTAAATATGTAAGGTGGTAGGAGCTTTCAAAAGCTATGGACATTTGAATTACTTGTCATAGTGTGCTCTAAATAATAAAAAAATGTTGTGTTGCTCATCGAATATTAAATATACCTATATGTGCACTTCTAAACAAAAATCTGCGCGCTACCTATTCAAAAATGTTTGTAAAGCAATTTGTGTACGAAAAAAGAAATCTAAGCCAACAGCCATGGCTGCTAGTGCTTCTCTATATCTTGTTGTAAAATTAATTATATGATAATAAAGCTGAAAACAATAATAATATTGATAAAAAAATGAATTGCTCGAGTTTTTCATTAAGAGAATTACTATGAATACACCTCTCGATGCCTTACATATGTCCCACTAAGGATTGAGGACCGGAAAAAACTATTAGTCGTATGCCTCTATGGTTTTAATTCACATTCAGTAAATTCAAACGCTTTTTAAAATGTGTAAAACGGTTTTCAATGTTAATAAGAGTCGATAGAAGATTTAATATTCCTGTATAAGCTTAAAGAAGCAAAAAATTAAATCTGCACTTTCAAAATATAAAATTTTATAAGAACCAACAAATTTTCATTAACACTAAAATCTTCTCAGAGTGAACTTTTTAACATTATTTTGCTTAATAATACAGTTTTTTTAGCTTACAGTTTCGGTAGCTTTAAATTAAAAAAACGAAACAAACACCAAACTTAAAAATTTTCGCATTTTGAATATAAAAAAGCACTAAATTTATTGCGAAGAGCAAATGGTTGACAACAACTCAGCTAATGTAACATCACGCACTCTCTGATGGGCGCAAACTTGTTTCTATCATTCTTGTTCTGACACTGACAGCTATTTCAGGTTCAAAAATATTGAAAGTTGAGTAGTGAGTGAGTTGCGACAGATATCTATGCTATGTAGATAATCCGAAATGAAATGGATTCTAGAACCTTAAGCGAAAACCGCCATAGCCATACGATAGATAAAGCCAGAAAACGCCAACATGATCTAAGAAAATTCGATTCGCATAGATCAGACAGAAACGTACTGAAAACTGTTGGACAGTGATTTTAAGAAGCATTTTTAGAGATAAATCAGCCGATCGCTCACCGTTTATATCCCTATCGAAGATTGCGGGAGTGCTACTAATTGCCTTTTAATAATTAATCGAGTCTTGTGGCACGAGTGGCAACTAGGAAAGACCCGCTCTTTGCTTTCAATTTATCATTTCATAAACCATTAGAGATTTGCCCGACAAATGAAATGGCAAATAAAAAGAGCAACTTGCTCCATACTTGAGGGCGAAAATTTAACGATTCTTGCTAAACTCTGCGTAAGTACAAGGAATGAGCTTGCAAATTTGCTTTGTTTTTGATTACCTTAGTAATATTGTGAGAATCTGCATGGAACGAAAGTGAATATAAATTGGAAAAGAAGAAAAAAAATATTCCTACGCCAATTTCGATTTGCTAACCATTTAACGAGTTGCGAATAATCCAACAAAATACTTGTTGCTTATGTACATCAATTTGGTAGCACTGAAATGAGTCGTTCGCAATGTGAAGAAATTTGCTGTGAAAAGGAAGAATAAACAAAATATAAACAAAGAAAAACATACAAAAAAAAAAACAATATAGCAAAATTTTTAACATCGTATGCAAAAAAAAAGCTAAAATCAATGGGAGTTTGGAGCGACTTTAAACTGACACTTCATTAGACTAAAATTGAATGGGCATAAAAACCCACATACCAGAAGTTTTCTAACGATTTTGTTCAAAAAGTAAGCAATTTTGACTACAATTTTTTGAAATTTTGGGAATTGTTACGATATTTGTACGAAGTTTGAAATTTTGATCTATGAAGTTTTTTTTTTATTTTGTTCAATAAATTACATTTTGGTAAAAAGATTACGAATATTTTAATGTGATAAGGGAACTCAATTATGTAAGCGTATGTAAGTCAACCTATACCACCAAACCCGTGGAGTGATAGCACTTTCATCACATCTATGTAACTGTCACTTGGAATAGCTGCGCACCGTTTGCTCCACATTAGCTGCTTTCCTTCTCTGCTTTGGGCATCCAATATACAAAAATTGCTCACATCATTCGCATTAGTGAACAGCTCCATTATCCTGAATTCTTGCGGCGGTTGCTGGTATGCTCATATGCAACTTCTGTCGATTAATGGTTTCATACCGGCCATCTGAATTGCTATTTTCAAAGTTTTTTGAGCCGCATTCTTCTGATGGTCTTCTATAATTGAAATTATTTGTGTCGTTCATAGTTTGCATACTTTTAGTGGTTGTTTTTCGTTTTTCTCAGTGTCACCCACAGAGACGAGAATTAAAAAAAAAAATACATTTATTAAGTTAAAGTTATTCTAGACTTACTTCAAATGTTGGCTATACATTCTATGTTTCTTGTCTAACACCTAATTTTTTAATGGAAAAATAGCCATTAATTTTGTCTATTAAATTTGAACGTGTAATTATTATCAGTCTATTGGGTAAATTTTATTTTAAAATTCTGAGTCTTTTCTAAAAATTTTACAATATAAGGCCTACCTGGCAATCACCTGTTGCCTCGGAAAACGATACGCATCAAAAAATAAAAAAAAGAAATGTAGCCACAGTTACTGCTTTTCCTGTTTTTGTTTCTAACGGGATATTTAACGAAGCGTCATCTTCTTTTTCTTCGTACTTCGAATTTGCTTCCCTTCGATGTCTAAATACTGTCAATTGGCTTATAAAAACTTAAAGAATATTAAATAAAAATACTGTTCAGCTACTTTACGAATAAAAAAGTTGTGTCCAATCTAAAAAATTGTCTTTATGTTTAAATAAAAATAAATTCATATTTGTTACATTACAAGAAATGTATTTTAATGAAAAAACTTTTCTCAATTTGGCGATTTGAAGAGCCGATTTTGTTTATAGCAGCTTGAAGCTTAAACAACTTGCTAAAATTAGTACTTCCAATTATGTACATAGTGGCGCAAAATTAGTCAACCTACCGTCAATCATTTTCGACAATTGTGAAGAGCTGACAGATTTTTTAATTTGTCCCTATATTTCAAGAAATACGTTCCTGCTTTTTTTGTTCATGTGCGAGAGTAGTTTTTTGATTAAATTTTAGCGATATCTTTGAAAGCGTATCACTTTGCGATAGAAACCTAATAAGTGGAGCACAAAACGGAATAGAAAACGTTCACTGATAAAGGCTTTATTTTGCCAGATGTTCACATCCATCGTCTACACAGCGGGAGCGCCAAACAATGGTACATAGTTAGTTTGAAAAAGGGAGGCTCAATAAACTGTCAACGTTTATAGCCTCAGTCTTCAGAGAACGTATGAAGGTGGGCATCAAGTTATCATACAGTTACGGCTGATTGATACAACGAACGGCAGCCAGTAGAAAAATGTTCTGCTTAAAATGAAAGGATGAGTGACACATCAGGACAAAAAATCCACTTCATATGCTTCAATTAAAAGGGCGAGATGGAATTTATAAACGCCACCTGCGCAACCACAGAAATAATATAAAACAAGTAATGGTTGCGGATGGTTAACATTTAAAACTGATTAACACCACAAACACTTTATGCCACTTAAAAAATTATTTCATTCCCAGAAATCCTGTAGAACCCGAGGCGAATGGTCGTTATGCAAGGCAATGCGATTGTAAAGAAATTATCCCTGAAATCAATATGATTCAAGCTGAATATCATTACGTATAATCAAACAGCTCAAAAGGCAACAGTTGCCACTCAAAACAACTCAAGGATGTTCAAAGCTCGTTTAGTGGCTCGAGAGAAAATTTTATGCGCTCCGCATATGAATGTGGGAATATAAACAGAATAAAAAAATAAATTAAGCACAAACTGATGCAAAAGTGCGGCATACAAGAAAGGGCTGGTCGCAATACTGACAGAAGGCAAAACTTGGTAAGGAAATAATTAAAATTTATGTAATAAAATCACTCATGGAAAGCTTAAAAACAGAGCAAGGGCAGTGGTAACGTTGACGAGCGAGCAACTGCTGCAACATACGACTAACATACACATGTCCACATTTACCTCGACTCTATGTACATACTCGTACATATGTGTCTATAATAAAACAACCTAGTTTCATATTGATGCCGTTTTGATAGCAAGCAAGGCAGTGATCCGAATTCGATGAATGTCCGTCTCTTCTATATTACAGAGTAAATACCATGTGTGGCACAAACTTACCGCTGTCACAAAGGAAGCATAAGAAGGAAAATAAAATAAAAACAACCACGACATTTTTAAGCGCCATCCTATTTACATACATACATATGCATACAGAAGGGCAGAGGACAGCCAGCCATCAGTGCTAATGATAATGACGTTGACTTTTCGATCGTTATCGCGTCAGTCGTTGCGATGCAATATCAACCATTATCAGGGTTGGCTTCTGTTGCGGGACTCAGTTTGTGCATGGCGAGCTGGGATGGGAAGTAGACAGGAAAAAAGTAATTTTGAATTTTCAACGGTTATGCAATTTTGTGGTTGACAGCATCAGAATACATATGTACTTATATATGTGTATAGATGTGTGAATATACAAAGTGAGTAAGTATAATACATTTATTATGAAAATTATTCGTTTAATGTCACACAGAGTTGAGCATTCTTTACATGTTGATAGGAGATGGCTCCTCTTAATTTAAGGTATTCAAATAGAGCGAAATGAATCAAGTTAATTAACATGAGCTGAACTGGATGAGAGAAATTGATGATTTTTGATATTTTGTTTTTTTTTTGGTTTTTATCCACAGAATTGAAATACTCAGAAAGGAATGCCTCTCCCTCTCAATATACTTGTGCACACACACATTTGATGCTCTGAGCAGCATAAAACTTAAGCAATCATCAAAAAATATAAATTTTCAATGGCACTGCAAGTAATGATTTCATAAAGTGTTTATGAAGTCTTTGCCTTGGATAAATTAAGACTTCCTAGAAGAGAGCAGCAAAGGAGCGACCTGAGAGCTTTACAGATTTACCCTTAGTTAAGACTGGAACTGTTGAGAAATTGTTAAAAAAAGAACGAATAACAGGCAGTAGTTGCATAGACTTACATTGACATTACAAAATAAAATTTCTAAGATTCACTTTCTTTAAATTTCTAATAAATGCTTCACAGAGACACTACTCTTTGTTGACTTCTTTAAAGCTCGACAAACATTTTACGTCATGCAGAAAGTATTAGAACAGATTAAATTCGAGAGAAGCACTTCAGCGAGTAAAGTTAATGGATAAGGGAAAAGTCCCACTCCTTATACAAATTAAGCTAATTGAAAAAAATTTTGATAAGTGGCATCATCCATTATCATGTACTTATACATACAGTGAAGGACTAAAGTCTACATACAGTAGCATATTTTCTTATTTCCCCAGAAGTTATGCAATAACTGAACGAAATATTGATGTAGTTTGTTTGGAACTCATATTTATTCATACATTTATAAAAATAAATTATTTCACTTATTTTATAACAAAAAAATTAACAAAACAACAGAAAAGCGGGTATGACAAAAGTCTACATATATAAAGTTCACAGCTTACAAAAATGTATTGATTTTAAAATTAGCTTTTTTGAATACTTCGGGATGTTCTGTCGGACTTAAATATTCTTCCTTCCCATTAATTAATTATTGGACATACAAATTTTATCGAATAATTAATTTATCGTCGGCCCCCGTAGCAGAATGAGTTGGTGCGTGACTACTATTCGGAGTTCACAGAGAGAACGTAGGTTCGAATCTCGGTGAAGGACCAAAATGGAGAAAAAGTTTTTTCTAATAGCGGTCGTTCCTCGGCAGGCAATGGCAAGCCTCCGAGAGTATTCCTGCCATCAAAAAGCTCCTCATAAAAATATCTGCCGTTCGGAGTCGGCTTGAAACTGTAAATTCCTCCATTCGTGGAACATCATCAAGACGCACGCCAAAAATAGGAAGAGGAGCTCGGCCAAACACCCAAAAAGGGCGCACGCGCCAATTATATATATATATAAACTCTGCCAACAACAATAACACTAACAACAACAATAATAACACCAAACGTTCCCACGACAGTCGGTGCCACGTTACAGGAAGGGCGCGGATTTATATCTGATCAAGGACTGCCACTCTAGCAGCATTCCCCTTACATGTATGGGGAATATTTTATTCTGCTACATCAACACCACTGGCTCCAACAACAGAAAAAACAACAACAAATATAACAACACGAAAATCAACAAACACAACGCCAACAACAGCAAACATAACAGCAAGAACATACACAACAATAACACTAACTACAACAGCGAGCACTACATAAGGGGTTTTCCAATAACTGGTGTTATTTTGGAATGGATTGGGCTATCGAGAGATGATTAACGATTTTTTATGGCTGAAATTGGATGGTATTGATCTGGACAACGTTTATTGTCAAGAAGACGACGCTACGCGCCATACAAGCAACGAAACCATTGATCTTTTTCGGGAAAAGTTTCCGGACCGTGTTATCTCTCGAAGAGGTGATCACAATTGACCACCGAGATCTTGTGATTTAACACCTTGTGACTTCTTTCTTTGGGGCCACGTGAAAGAGAAGGTCTACGCTAAGAGTACAGGGTCGATTCAAGACCTCAAAGATGGAATTGGTGAGGCTATGTAGGACATAGGGCAGCCACTTTGCAATTCGGTTATGGAAAATTTCATGAAAAGGATATTGTCCTGTAAGCGTGGTCATGGTGGTCATTTGCCTGATGTTATTTTCCACTATTAACGGCAGCCTTCCTCTTTATAATGAAATAAACATCCGATCATTTGTATTAAAAAATAGCATTTTTCTTTGAATATAAAAAAAACTCCTCTTATTGGAAAACCCTTTATTTTACTCGCAGAATTGCATATGAAAAAAGTGGAAATTTAATGCCGTGTTTGTTAATACAACCAAAAGCGTTGAACGGGAGAAAACCATTTCCGATAACGTATAAAATTAGTGGAGGATGATTGGAATAAGTGTATTGAAGTTGTGCGAGATTGTATTGAGCAAACCAACAAATTTCATTTAAAAATTCACACGCTTTTATTTTAGCTTTATTACTTTCAATTACCCTGCACCCACAACGCAACACAAGTCAAAAATATGTAGCAAGTTGAAATTAAAGTTTAAGCCACTTACGTTTCATCACCAGCGCCACCGATTTCCACAATTGCATTTGCTGCATCCTCTGATGCTGCATGTACCTGAGGCGAAACTTTACTTGCATCCGCAACGCTAGAGGTAGAAATGATAACAATATTGTTGACAGCAACGCTTGGCTGCGTCGATGTAACAACGTAACCTGAAGCATCAGCACAAATTTCGGCGGGCGGTAAATACCATTTGGTTTGGGAACCGCTACTGGCATAGAAATTCGGTGGACTGCAATGCTTTTTAATTTGGTCTTGTGGTGCATTGCTTTCAGCAACAACTGATAATATAGTTGCTGGAATTTCCATATCCTTCGAATTTGTGGCCGTTGCTGTAGCTACTACAGCTCTGGTGTCCGTGCCGTTTGTGGCTGAGATTTCTAACACAGTCGCCGGCACGGATTCCTCCAAATTTGTGTCGAATTCATTTACCGAAGCGCGCCCACTGTCCGTTGCTGGAATATCCTGCTGTTGCTCGTGTAACTGTTGATGCGAGTTAATAATTAGTATCTGACTCGCCTTTTCGGGTTGTTCTGGCGCACAAGCGCCGTTAGCAACACTGTTGTTGCCATCGAACAGTATCACGTTGGCGGCGTTACTGAGGTCGGCGGCATTCTTCGCCGTGGTGCTGCTATTGCTGTTGGGTTGGAGGAATATGTGAACTGGGCGCGATGTTTCTGTGCCATTCGGACTCGGCTGCGTTGTTGTAGACATATTTAAGTTCAGTAGTTGTAGTTGTTGTTTTACAATAGATTTTTGCGTTTATTATAACAAGTGCGACAGCTTAACTTATAATTGTAGCAGCATAACAAGGCTTCCACGCAAAGCCCCTTGGCAGATATGCACTATAGAGGCGGGGTCGGTTGGGTTAGGTGTGACTTTCGCAAAATGTATGTATGTGTGTAGCACAAGGGTGGAAGAGTGGGTTTTGTTTTGCAATCTATTGATTTTGCAACATTTCACACTGTTGTGCAACAGAATTCTGCACCACTAGCCCCAAATTCACTGACACTGCGGGTAGGTACCTATTTGTTTTCGTGATTTTTTGTTTTTGCTGCTCGTGGTAAACAAATTGACACAAACCTATGCACTTGACACAATCGGGTACAACGTCGGAAAGAGCTATGCACTTTAACATTTCCGTGCAAATCGACGTAACAGCGACGTTCGTTGTTTTTTATCTTTATTTATTAGGATACAAAAAATGTGTAGGTGTTAGTTATACATACAGGCCTTTCTTGGCTACAAAAACGCGTTATATAAAATTTGTTGCAGTATATATATATGTATATACATAGATCATTCTTTTTACTAATTGACTTTGGCTTGTGAAGTTTGCACTACTTTTGGTTAAATAATTTTTATGTCAAAATCCATTCGTTTGGTGCCTGGCTTTATCACTCACTATATGCACGTATACCGTATATGTATGTACAACTGTAGGTACATAGCCATTTCAAAATTTTGTCGCGTTCTTTCGCCTATTTGCAGTATTGCTGCCTCTGCTAAATCACAATTCGCGCAAATACTGGTTTTCCTTTATTTTAATTTATTTATTTCACTCCTATTCTTCTTCAGCATCACCAAACACAAAAAATATATCCGCTAACCGTCGCGCATTCAATTTAAGCGTCATAAGTTAAAAACAACAAGAACCAAACTGCAAAACATACCAAAAGTTTACATCTATGCAGCGAGATTGTTGTTGGCTTGGCAATGCAACATGTTTCACCCAACAAGCTCGACCGAACAAGTTCGCTTAGTGCAGTACAAAATTAAATGCAGACACAAAAGTAAACACATATACACACATATATATATATTTAAATATTGGTTTGTGCGCGAAGCAAGTCGTGGCAGGTTTCGTCTACAGACAAAGTCCATAAAACAAATTTAGCTAAAAAGGTAAAATTGTCGGGTCTGCTTTCATACTTTAACGCTTATCGGCATTTTTTGTTTGTGGATTGCGAATTGTGTAGGACCTTAGACAAAATAGTTTGATCCACAATGTTTACCTCAAACTTGTATGCTTTCAGCGTACATTTTACAAAATGCTGTTGCGCTTACAAGTATGCAGCATGTTTGTAAGATTTGTGATAGCGCAACACGCCACACAGTGATGGCCAAATGGCATGTTAATGGAATCACAGAATGTTAATGGAATGAGAAGGCGCAAATGTTACTTTCTTCGAGTACTAATTTGTAGATTCTTGGTAAGGGATTTTCAAATTCAACTTACCACACTAGTGGAAGATTGCAGATATTTACCACGCTAGTAGAGCATTTCAGATTTTTTTCTGTGTTTATCACACTAGTAGAGGATTTCATATGACTTTTCACCACAGTAGTAGAGGATTCAACACACTAGCAAGGGATTCGTCGGTTTTCATGCTCACAGCGAAGCGAATGAGTTTGCGATTAAGAAAACTGCGCAGGCAGTTAATTTGTAGTGCAGAAGCTAAATACGGCGGAATTATTCGTTTGGTTTTTATGGCACGTATTTAATTCAGGTTCAAGTTCGAAGTCATACTTTTTTCCTTGCTTAATTTTTATTTAACAATTCAAACCAGGAAAGTTTGGTAAAATTTTTGAGTTTATTTTAATTATAATTGCTTTAAAATAGCGTTTTTTTAGATATTTTAGATATTAGAAATTTCTTTTCGGTATAAAATCGTTCATACTGGATATGATCTGAATTTTATATAAATTAACAATTAAAAATTTATTTTTATTTTTTAATTAAAAAGGAAATATGTATTGCTCATATGTAATAATAGCAGCGCTACCAATTGCAAAAGTTTGATACTTGTTTATGTTTTATTAATTTCTATTTTTTTTTAAATAAAAATAGAGTGTATACTACAACATAAACTATTCATATAACTACATATGCATGTACAAAGTTGAAAAAAATTCTTTCGAATATTCTTCAAAATTTCCCACTTTTTAACAAGTATTTTTAGAAAAAATTTGCATATACTCTCATTCATTTTGGTATAATAACAAGTTTTAAATGGTTGCCCTGTGCATTTAATCTATTTAAAAAAAATCGAACATTCGCTTTATGGAAGAAAATGCCTAAATCAATCGGTCATAAAGCTGCATACCCAGAAATTTTATAAAAATTCTTACTAAAAAGTTCGAAATTAGCACTGGAAATTTTTGTTGAATTTTTTAAAATTTTGTAAAGTTTGAAATTTAAAGTTTTTGATTTTTGTTGAAATGTAAACTATTTATAATATAAAATAAATTAACAGTAAAAACTTTGTTTCAGGTCGCCATGCTATTATTGTTAATGTACCTATCGCTTTAAAGAGATTATTAATTAACCAATTTTCCAATAAAATTTCGTGAAGTGCTACCAAACTTTCATGTGTCGAACCATCTGGCACAAGGCAAAACGTTAGTATGATTTTTTTGTCTTATGTTTCTTGTTAATAAAATAAATTCTATTAGAAGTGCGGTAATAATACTTTTGAATGAAGAAAAACAGAAAAATTTAAGAATACTTCAAATGCAACGGAAAACATTGAAAAATGCCTTTAATTATTTGTAAGGAAAATTGACAGACGTAGGCTTTTCTCTCTTCTGCTCTTCTGCAATATCTTTCTGTTTACATTTGGTGTAACCCCGCCCAAATATTGTAATTTCCTGTAATAATTCCAGCAACAGTGGGTATTGATGACACACTGTTGTTGTTGTCGTTGTAGCAGCTCATCAAACCTTGTCAGTAAAGTGTAGTCGCCGGTTATCAACGTCTATCTCATGTAACGGTGGACTTAAAAAGCACACCGTTTCGACGATTTGGGCCTAAAGCGAGTGGGGTGTTAGTTGAGTGGGTTTTGAGGGGGCATGTGAATAGGTGGTTAGTATCGTGCGGGATGCTTTTTCATGCCGGACATTTGTTGAGTATATCGGGGTCAACTTTGGATCGGTCGGTGTTTAATTTATTACACTATACTGAATGCAATTTGTCAAGAAAAGCGGGCCTCACGAAGCAGCTGAAGCTCTTTCTCTGCCATGGGTGGTGACGGCATTTGGGGGATTGGAGTTTTGGAAGGTCGTAAGATGCTCCCGATGAATGTCGTTCAATGCCTGTTTTATTCTGTCTGATCCAGTAGTTTTGTTTGGTCCTGGATTTTGTTAGTGTAGTTGAAGAGATTCCTTCTGACTTGCCTGGAAAGCGGCACAAACTCCAGGGGCAGTTCCTACGATAAAAACACAGCAGAAATTACTCGCCGAGCATCTTACTATGCTCCTAAACTGGTAACATAATACCTTGCTGTGGATTTATTGCAGGGAAGACATCTAAGGGTTGTCCTGATTGCCTCATTTTATACTTCATATAAAAAATCACATACAAGCAAATTTCTTAAACAAAACATTTTACTAAATTGAATACTAATATTTCACCAGTTTACCGTTTTTCCATACATTGGTCAAATAATACAGAAATACCACCTTGATCGAAAAGTTCCCGGAATGCATTCAGAAAGTACAAAATACAAGTTTTTTCCTCAAAAGTGATATTATCGCCTTCCCATCAACTGCAACGCTGCCATACTTTTGCTCCAGCTCTCGAAACATTGCTGGAACTCTACTTTCGGTATAGAGAGCCATCTTCCGTTTTTTTATTACTTCCTTTCGGCTCTTAAAATGCGTTCCCTGTAGTAGTTCTTTGACTCTATCAAACAAAACAAAAAAAATCGCAGGGAGTCATACCAGGTGAATTCGATGGCTGCAGTTTGGTATTCGTTTCATTTTTGGTAAACAATTCACGAATAATGATGGCACTCGGCTACGGAGCGTTATCAAGGTGCAAAATTCACGAGTTGTTTTGCCACAAACGGTTCAAACTGCTTGACGTAAAAGTCTCATAATGCCCAAATAATAGTCCTTGTTGACTGTCTGACTTTCTAGCAAAAATTCGTGGCGTACAATGGTATTGATTAATCCATAAAACCGTGAGCATCGCTTTCTTTTTTTGACCAAAAACGACGTGTTTTTTGGGTCTTGGTTCTCATTCGCCTGATCTTTGAATTACGTATCGTACTCATAAATCCACGTTTCGTCCTCTGTAATGATGCGTTTGATAAACTTTGGGTCGAATTCAGCTTTGGAAATCATTTCTTTTGTGATATCAACACGGCTGTTGTTGTTGTAGTAGCATAAGCATTCCCCATCCAATTACGGGGAATGCTGCTGAAGTGACAGTCTTTGGCCGGATATAAATCCGGGTCATTCCGGTTACGAATAACCGACTGTCGTGGGAACGACACGGTTGTTGTTTTTATTTTTGCATGAAATCCAGGTCCTTTGGGACCTACTTTGCAATAACAAGGCGCAAACCCAAATTACAATGTCCTGAATGGATCCATAAGCAATATTCCAGTCTTCTGCCAGATTCCTGATGCTTAATTGGCGACCACTGATCAACTTTTCTTTCCTCTTTGATGGACTCACGATCTCTTCTGAAGAGTTCATACCACTCTTAGGCGGCTGTTTTCTTACACAGTTTCCCAATATTTCTAAGGTTCTCGCACCATTAAATCCGTTATTAGCGTCAAATTTCATACAAATTCGTTGTTGCCGCAGTGCGCAGATACATACGCGCATTTCCGACGTCACCCATAAAAGCTATTCTTGCCGAATCGGGCCTTCCGCCTCTATACGATCACATGGAGGGTAAAATATTCAGATTCTATCCAAAAAGCTCACCGTGGGCGGTTAGCAAAAAATCCTTCATCAATACCCTAGCTTCTTTACGGACAGATAATACTCCAAACTCCCTCCCTTTAAACGGGGCCAACCTCTCCGAAACAATCGCAGACTATAAATTTAACGGCTGGCAATTGGTTTTTACTGACGGGTCAAAAGGTTTCCACACTTCTTACGCAGTGGTAGAGGAAAATCAGGAAGTTATCACGTGCGGCCTTCTATTTTCATTCTGCTCGATTTTCACCGCTGAAGCAACCGCTATATTCCAAGTCGTTCATTACTGCGCCAAAAGCAAGAGTAAATACATAATTTGCTCGGACAGTTTGCCCTGTTTCCAAGCCATCCAAAACCACAACAAGTCAAGCAAAATCATCGACTGTATTAAAAACATACTCATTTCCCATCGCAGCAGTATCAAAATCATGTGGATTCCTGGGCACTCCGGCATCCAGGGTAACACACTGGTAGATACAATTGCCAAGGACATTTCCGTTACATTTACTCCTACTCGGCGACATATGCCGACTTATTCATGCACAGAGGCAAACATAGTTACTTCGTGAATGGTCGTATAAATACCATTATTCGAACGTTAACCCCAAACGTACAAAACCTGCCTATCCATTATCGGTACCCACCAACCATATTACCCCAAATTCATATGTATTACCCCTATTACAGGTTAGTATATCCAATATCTTCCTCTTCTGTCAAGCCACAGCCAGTGTGCATCACTTACTGGTATCCTGCCCAGAACTTATTTCTCAAAAGCATCGCCACTTCAGCAACAGAGATCCTCTTCAACTTTTAGAAGATGCCACTGAAGATAACATAAAAAAAATTTACGCATTTCTAAATGACACCGACCTACTCCTTCGTATCTGATCCACCACACATCCCAGCCAGCCGAAAGCGCAGATGTAGCAACCTAACAAAAAAAATCTCATCTGAAATCAATTGACTTAGAGCGTCAATTGGCGGTTGTTCCAGGAACTTTTTGTTCAAGGTGGTACAACTTCTGAATTTTGCTTTGCAACTTTTCTCCGATAACCAAATCACGTGGTAACAAATTCTTTGAAAAATCTACAAAATCGCGCGGCACTGATAGCATAAAAGATTAGACCCTCCCAAAGGTCGTGACTTCTCATCAGGAAATAAACAAACAAATAGAAAAGCGAGAGTAAGCAAAATTATGTGGAAAACCAAGAATGATAGAATAAAGAGCGCACACACACATTTGCACAAAACGGTTTGTGCGCTGCAAACGATGGCACTCTGCTAGTGTTACCAATTGATAAAATTGAATTAACATAAAAATTAGTATTTGAAAAATTAATTTTAAAATTCGTTACCATATCTAAATTATTTGAACGAATTTACAGTTTTGAAAATTGTATTCCTTTATGAATTTTAAGAGATAATTGGATTAGCTAATATTGAGTTTTACATCATTAAATATTTACGGCTGTAATTTGTAAGCTATTTTATATTTCGGTTTTACAAATTAATTTTCGTAATAGGCGGTCGTTTTTTCGACTTAGAAATATAGTAGATCCGCCTCAAAGCAGTACTCGCAAACTCCGAGCATTGTTTTCATACCTTTTTCTGAATGATTGCCAAAGTTAAAGAATTGAGTTACCGCCATACTAACATGGCCGAGAAAATCCCGGAACTAACAGAAAGATGGCACTAATTGTATTGCATTCACCTCTTTTTTAGTTATTGCTAACCGTAGAAAGACAGCTGTTAAAATTTCATGATATCCTATTCATTAGTTCGTCAGTTATTGTGCTAAGAGTGACGCTACTTTTGTTGTTTTCAAAACAATGGATCAAAAAAAATTTGTGTTTTAATTTGACACTATCTCTTGATGGGGGGAAATACCGTTCAAGCAAAAGAATGGCTTGAAAGGTCTTTTGGGGACTTCGCTTCGATAGAGAGCGTAGAGTGCAGTATAGACACCGATGATACACAACGCAGTGGAAGTCCAAATGAGGCGGTAACACCGGAAAAACCACAACTGTAGAGTTAAATTTTTGGAGTTAGAGAAAAAATACGAACAGCTGCTTTAAAAGCTAAACACATTTAGCCTACGGCGTCAATATGTCATAAATAAATGTAAACATTTGTTTTTTTGTGGTTTTCACACTCCTAAACGTCTATCCGATTGGAAAGATTTACGAGTTTTCTATTTAAAAATATATGTTTTTATAGAAAAAAAAAAACATTACTAATGATGCTGCAGTCAAGATATTCTGAAGAGTTATAGTTTTTTGCTTCAGTTTGGTTTATACAATATATCTGCCCATAATTATGAAAGTGGTCTAAGTCATATATTTCTTGTTTCGAGATATATTTACGAGTTAAAAAATATTTTTATATTATGCGACATTTTAATTTAAAACTTTTTTTAGTCTTGATTAATGAAAATTTATTATCATTATGAAATTTTGTACGAATTTCATACGTAAATGTTTTTTTCAAAGCTCTAATTGACTTGAACCAGTTTCAAAATTAATGGAATGTCCTATATATGATTTAATGAAATAAAGAACTATGAGTTTTATTTGAAACAATAACTTTGATGAAATAGTTCATGAACATTTACTAATTATTTTTAAAAACTAATCCATTTTTATCCCTTTTTCTAGTTTTTAAGATTCTTAAAATGTTCATGATAAACTGGACTGTATGGTAGAAAATAAACATTGTAATATCTTTATGTTTTTCTCCCGTTACTAGTTTAGGGGTGGTGTATGATTGAAGTGGAACTTAGAATCATCTAAAGAAGTTTTGTAGAACATTTTATAAGGTTCATTTTCCAAGAAACGTATCCATTGAATTTTCAGTCAAAAGACAGATTCGCCCGCGGTATTTTTTACCCTTTTTGTTATTGACTCTTCTAGTGACTTCGTTAAAATATACTGCGGCTGCGACCCTCTTTTTACCGAAAATTACGGTTTCCTTCTACACTTTTCTATTAATTCATAATAATGCTCAGGAGGTAAGCTGCTTTTTTTTCAATTCCGTCAAACCGAAAGTAGAAAGGAATACCCCGATACCAAAAATGTGTGGTCTACTGTTCCAATATTACTATTATTTGATTGAGCAATTTTCGTCCATGTTAATGCTACTTTAATGTTACGATTTTGGCCTGAACACGCATCACTGTAAGGTATTACATGTTTTTGAGTAGTTACAATATCCTTCATATGCGCTAAAATGCATGATGCTACTTCCTGTGCACCTCTTGATGCTGTTATTTCATCCCACACATACATCTTGACATTGTCATTATGGAAATTATGAAAGCCAAAGTTATAAATGTACATATGTCGCTTATAAAAGACTAACGAAATAGACAGTTTAGGGTACGGAAGTGCTTCTTTTAAATCAAACGAGAATCCATAGAATTCGCTGGAATTTTCTTTGGCTCTTTTCTGGTCCTTTCCAAGAGAGTTCCTAGTTCTTTCGGCATTATTATTGCAGGCTTGGATTTTTCCATTCAGTAAATCGCATTTTTGGCAAGTGTCTTTTCGAAGAGCATGGAAGTTAAGTTCATTAAGTTAAATTCAGTATTAAATATTTTCCTGTAGATCCTTTCCTTAATAAAGAATCGATTCTTTTCCTCACATTCCTCTACTCGACTGAAATATTTTCGACCAGGAGTGTGGCGAGCTCTGGTGTAGTGGCTCTCATAAGCTGGAAAACTTAAAATATGTTCTCGTACAGCTTTTATCTCAATTTCATCTGTTTTTCGTGGAAATCCAAGCATCTCCCCACGACGATCAGTTCCAGGTGTTCCAGCATTGAGAGCCCGAGTTAACCGCCTTACTGAAATGTTATACAAAGGTGTCTAAAAAAAGTTTCTGCAAACCGACACTACTTCTGACTTATTATTTTTTGACATACGTCTCTCAAAAGTTTTAGGCCTCATTTGTTTTATTAATCGTTGATGAACTGCAGTACACAAATATCAAAATCTTTTTGTTTCCAGAAATGGTCAAAATTAAATTTTCTTTCATTACATTTTACGCGATCCAAACATTTCTTTAAGCAAAAGTAGTCCTTATTTTCAAATATTTTGGCACTTTGACATAGTGGTAAAATATCAAAATTATTTTTCTACCAATAGTAAGTTCCGACGAGCCCACCTGAATTATATTCTGGCATAAACCGGAATGTAAAGGCGTTTTCGTTATCATTTATTTTACCAGCCTACTATGTACATAGTTCAGAAATGCATCGAAGAGTGTCAAGCGCTATTTTTAAGTTATGTTTATATGTAATTTCTTCAAGTTTTTAACTTAGACCACTTTCATAATTATGGGCACATATATTATTGTATATGTATATACAAGGCGAAGCCCAAAATAAACAAGGCTGGCATCATAAAATGTTTATGAGGGCTCCATCTTTTTTTATGAGTTAGTGGGTTGGAAGTTACATCCCTAGCTGACTTCCAATGAAATCTGGGTGCCACTCGGTTCAGTGGAAGCGAAGTTATTGCGTCTCAAGTGTCAGTATGTTCGTGTCATCGGTACAAAAATGCGTTTCGAACAAAGAGCTAATATCAAATTTTGTTTTAAAATCGGTAAAACGTTTACCGCAACATTTGAATTGATGAAAAAAGTTTATGGCGATGATTGTCTATCTCGTGGCAGCAGAGTTCATGAGTGGTTTACACGTTTCAGGGATGGTTGTGAGGACATAAATGACAATGAACATACGGGCCGGCCAAAATTAGTAATCACCGAAAATTCTATCCAAACTGTTCGTAAATTTATCAAAAATGAACCAAATTCATCGTTGAAATGCATGGAATCGGAGTTGAATGTGCACGTTTCATTCAGCCCAAGTTAATTGAGGACCAAAAATTGCTCAGAATTCAACATTCGACAGACCTCTTTAAAAAGCCGTGAAAAGACAAGAACTTCCTTTACAAAATTTTAATTGGTGATGAAATGAGGTGTTTCCAACATGAACCTAAAACTGAGCGTTAAAGTGCCGAATGGAAGGCCCCAGACAAGCCACCACCCAAAATCGCGTTTGGAGAAGTGAAAAATCAAGTTGATGCTCATTTGTTGTTACGATTCCAAGGGAATTGTCCACAAGGAGTTTACGCCAATGGGCCAAACCGTCAATGCAATTTTCTATCATGACGTTTTGAAACGTTTGTTGCATCGCATTCGTCGAATTCGCCCTGAATACCGCGAAGGAGGAAGCTGTCGCTTATTGCATGTTACTGCACCATCTCATTGATTCACTCTTGTGACAGATTTTTTTGACTGGAAATCGCATTTTGACCATAAATCACTCACCGCTCACTCATTCGCCTGATATAGCTCCTTGTGACTTCTACCTATTCGGAAAACGTTTTGCGTCCGTAGAGACCACTTAAATGGCGTGTACCGACATCCTGAAGGACATCCCGGTCAATGACCAGAAATACTCTTTCGAAAAACTTTTAGATCGCGCAAAATAATGTATCGAGGCCAGAGGGGACTATTTTGAATACATAAACTCGAAGTTATCAAAACAAAGCTCCTGTCGTTTCTATTTTAGCTCAGTCTTGTTTATTTTGGACTTCACCTTGTAGAATATGAAACACTATTGCACAGACACTTATTGAGAAGTTCTGACAGTTTATTGGTTTCCTCGTTAACTTAAAAATGTTTTTCCTAAAAATATTGTTCATTCTCCTAAAAAAGTGTTCAAATTTTGTGGAAATTAAAAAAATATATTACAAATCGTTTCAGCAAATTTTCTTCAAAATTTCACACTTTTCAATCCCTTTTTGTTTTGAAAAATACTCTGTTTAGCCCACTTAATTTTAGTATTATAAAATGTAAGTTTGAAGTAGCTCGAAAATCGCGTTTATTTTCAAAAATTGGTTTTGCTCGCAATCTTGTACATTTTCTGAGTAGAAAAGAAAACAAGTTTTGCATAAAAAAAAAATTCTTCGACTTCTTTACATTGATTAGTTTGAATAGAGAAAGAATTTTAAATTTAAAAGCATTCGGTTTAATAATTTTTGAATAATTAGCCAGATTAAATGCCTGTCCAACAGTAGTTGTTCGCAATGCATCTATGCCAAATAAGTAAACACTAGCTTGAACTAAACTTTGTTGTGCCCTTGTCTCAACCCATACGAAATTTTCATCTTCAAAGACCCCCTTAAATAATCGTGGAACATTTAAAAAAAAACCGACCCTTTGTTGTAGTCTCTCATCAGTTGGCGTTTTCGATGTCATCCAACGGATTGCTCATTAAATGAACTGTTTCGACGTGGTTGGAATGAAGGCAAATTAATATAAATTTGAAGGAGGAAGATGAAAAATACGGGACATGTTCACTATTGGTAGTGTCAAGTAAAATTTTGAAGTTTTTAAACTTTTTCAAGAACGCCATTATTTCGGGAATTTTTTAAGTAACAATTCAGATAATTGCATACTGCACTAAATAATTTAAAAGTCGCAGAATCATGCCGCAGTATCCCAATGGAGACTTTCGTTTTACTGTTTATCGTACAAAAAAGCAGACGCGGATACTATTATTATTAGAAGGCTATTACGCACTGCGACCAGAGTTGATCTATTGTGCAAGACCTATTTTTGTAACCCTAGAGTTTAAGGCTTTTTATAAATTTTAGCACTATTGTGGGTTTGTTGTTCCAAAGATTACATGGAGATACTACGATACCACCAAGGTGGTGAAGTCTTTGTCTGCCCAGCGCAGGACATTCACAGAGCACATGTTCTGAGCTTTCTATATCCATTTCGCAAAAGCGGCAGACATTGGTCTCTGATAGACCAATGTTATTTAAATGATACCTCAGGCTGCAGTGACCTGTGAGGTATCCTGTTAAAAGACGCAGATCTACTCTGTTTAGTGAGAGTAGCTTGTCTGATATTCCTTTGTTGGGACTAAGAAATTGTTTGGCTTGACGCTGACCGGCACAATTTAGCCAGTGTGCAGCAAATTTCCTTTCTTCCCATTTCCTGAGGAATTCATTAATGTGGCTTTTCGTGAGTCCACAGAAAGGCTCAGGACCAGTAAGTTGCATATTTGCTCCTTGTTTTGCGAGGTCATCAGCCATTTCATTCCCCTCATGCCCTTCATGTCCCGGAATCCAGACTAGAGTTACTGTGCTGAGGTTTCCTAACATGTTGAGCGGATACTAGCAAAGATAAAAGTGCAATTGGTCCCCACTAATTCATCTCTTTGATCTTCCGCGCCAGAAGCTGAAAAAGCCATACTCTTTAAGAAAAAGCAGAATCTATAGGGCCAGTTTAAGCGGCCTGCTTATCTTTCGACAACAACAAAAGCAAATGATCTGTATCATCCCCAAATTTTTAAAACTGGCTAGATCAGTTCCATGGCCGCAAAGAAGAGCCGTCTCAGGATTGGAAAGTTTTCGTCGCTGGTAAGAAGAAATTTCTAAAGAATAGAAAGAACGAAAAGAAAAACGCCCCATGCTGAACCAAATAGTCCTTCATAAGAAGAGATCACTGAATGACCCTTCAAGTGAATCCAAAAGGTTACTCAACTCGCCAGCCTTCTTCTAACAAAGCTTTTCAGTCAGGTGATGAAGGAACACTAAGTCCTGGCAGTGCTCACCTGACGGTAATATTTACGCGACCGAACGTAATAAGCCTTCACAGGTCCTGGCCATCGTGCTTTTGTTGGATTTAGAAAAATCCGAGTATATGATGACATAGCATTTTAAACTTTTTGCTCCATGTGTTTTTGGATCATCTTAGTAAGCATACAGATTTAAAATTGGCACACAGGCATACCCTTTGCCTCGCGCGTATTAAATGTTTTCTATGTAATTTGTGTATCCAAGGCAAATCTACGCAAGGTGAGTTTCTTGCGATTTGCTGGTTAGAATGTCAACGTCCCGTGCTTATTTGTTGTTGCCTTAATCGTTTGTTTACATTCTCACTGAAATTTTGACATTAGAACAACCAAATTGCAACGAAATACATGCAAATATTATTGGCGCTCTAGCGAAGTCACCATCGACGAATTTGCTTTACTAAATGCATGAATAAATTTGAAGCCTAAATAATTTTCTACTCGAATGGTCCGCACTGACGGCATTTTAACTCGGTTGTACAAATCATGGCTGCCGTGCTTCAAAAACGGTTATTAGCGACACTCAGGTCTGCTAACCGCTGGTTTGCCTGTGGGCAAAAAGTAAGGTGAATTTATTTGTCAAACTTCGCGGAATTAAAATTTCGCTCTAGTTATTTTTTTCATGAGTTGGCAGCACTGTTAATAACATCTGGGCCAACTTTCATGTGAATGTCATTATCAGTAATATATTTACGCTTGTGTTTACCAAACGACCAAGAGTGAATTTTTCGATTTTTACAATGTCTGATTTGATTGAGCAGAGAAGTGCCATCAAATTTTGTTTGTGGAATGAAATTTCGGCTGCGGAAACGTTTAGCATGCAGAAGGCATTTGGTGTTTCGACCATGTCGCAGACAAATGTTTATAAGTGGTACAAAGACTTCAAAGAGGGTCGAGGACGTGTTGATGACTTGGAGCGCTCCGGACGACCATCGACGTCAACAGATGACCAACACGTCAATAAAGTGAAGGAGTTAGTGCTCAAAAATCGTCGGTTGACTGTTAAAGACCTTACTGATATGATCGGAATATCAGAAGGATCTGTGAAAACCATTTTGAAAGACCATTTGGGCCTACGAAAAGTCAAATCTCGTTTGGTACCGAAAACTCTCAATTTCTTGGAAAAAAGTCGTCGCGTTGATGTGTGTGAAACAATGCTTTCAGACTATCAGGACAAGCTCAAATGCATCATTACGGGAGATGAGTCTAGGATTTATGCTTACGACCTTAAAACAATCGACCAATCAAGCGAATATCGGAATAAAGGCGAGGCCAGACCGAAAAGAGCAGGCCAAAGTCGTTCAAAAATAAAGGTCATGATGACAGTTTTTTCCGATTTTCGTGCTGTGGTGCACTATGAATTCCTTCCACCTGGCCAAACTGTTAATAAGGAATATTATTTGAGCGTTATACGTCGTTTACGTGAAGCAATTCGTCTAAAAGACCAGAATTATGGGCCAACAACTCTTGGTTTTTGCATCACGATAATGCACCGTCTCACACTGCATTTGTTCTTCGTGACCATTTCGCCAAAAATTCCACGCATATCGTTCCGCAACCACGGTATTCGCCTGATTTGGCTCCGTGCGACTTCTGGCTATTCCCAAAACTCAAGAGACCACTCTGGGGAACGCGTTTCGAGTCGATTGAGGGGATAAAAGCTGAATCGAAGAAGGTGCTGATGGCTATACCGGAAATACACTATTTGGCATGTTTCGGGGATTGGAAAAATCGTTGGCATAAGTGTATTTCATCGAGAGGGGATTATTTTGAAGGGGATGAAATTAATGTACAAGAATAAATAAAGATTTTTCATTTTACAACCAAATTCCCCTTACTTTTTGCCCACAGAGTACCACCTGCTCGAACTGCTGGAAGTAAAAAGTCTGCTCAAAAGTGCCTAAATGGATGTGAGTATATTTGCATTTCAGTTACTCTAGTCAACAAGACCTCACCTTTAGTATTTACCATAGTACTAACAGCTACCACACAGAATATTTTCCAGTCTGCTATTTAGCTTATGGTGATATCCCGATTCGATACACGAGTGCATATTGAATATAGAGATGCCCAGATACTACTCACCGATATCATTTACCCACTGAATGCCACTTCAAGGGAAAATTTTCCTCTGAACACTTCTTGGGCTCCCTCATCGACCAAGCGTCTGCGCCATACCGAAAACAAGGAGAGAAATCGAAAGTACGGTTTTTGTTGGTCTGGCGGTAAAATTCAGTCCACAGCGAACCTTCTTGAGGTGAATGATTCTTCTTTGGTACAGTGGATTTCCCTGCATGTACAATTAAAATTTACTACCACCTAGCACCTGAATTGGATAACTTTTTTTGTCTGCGCGCCCAGCACAACAATCAACTCACCAACAGGCCACCTGCACTTTTCGTTGTTGTGCTCCAAACGTTCTCAGACAAAAAACGCTGCATCATTGGTGGCAAAATTTTACATTTTTATTTTGCTTAATGGGTACATTTGTATGCATTTCATTTTTGCAAGCGACGAGACAAAAGCAAACACAGCCACACAGCAAAAACAATAAAATACCATCCAAAAGAATGTATGTATGTACGTTAAGGGTGTGCGGTAGTATATGAGAAGTTTTTAGTATTTTTTTTATAATGGCATAAAAATTAATTTGCTGCCTTTAATTAAAGCTAATTAAAATCAGATATTATTATTATACCTATTTAGGATAATGTCTAAAGGTGCTCAGCCCGCTTCATGTAACAAAGATAAGATTTAAAAGGTTTAGATTTGTGACAGGGTTTTAACTGTAGGACTAAAGGAAAATATTAAAAAAATTTAATAATAATAATAATTGAAATAATAGATAATAAAACCGACACAATTTATAGTCCACAATGCAAGCTGGCAATGGCTCCAAAGTTATTTGATGTCCCAAAATACATCAATAACACTAAATAGCGTAATAAGTTACCTTAGAAGGATATGGAAATGATTTGAAATCTATCTAAACATTAACAACAACCAACAATAGCCCGTTCCCACGACAGTCGGTTCCACGTTACTGGTGCGACGCGGATTTATATCCGGCTAACGACTATCACTCCAGCAGGATTTGCGGTGCATGTATAGGGAATGCTTTGCTGCTACATGTAATAAATACTCGAAAGTGAGAACAAAATTTTTGGTGCCGAAAATTAAAAGGTGGGCTACTCCCGTTAAAAGAAAGCGCATATTCCAGGCGGTTCAAACGACCAACTCAGCTGATATACTCGTAATAACTAGAAAAATTTGAAGTTACATACACATAAAAAAACATACATAAAATCCGAATTACTTAGTGTCATAAGACAGGTGTAATTAATAAAGTAGACACAAGATTTCTGGGATAGATAATTTTAAAAGCGATTAAAGAAACATTTCTCCATCCTAATGTGCACATTTACCTGGAAGTTTATGTGATTGCGATTGGCGTGTGTGTATGCAAATATGTGTATTTGTTGATTGTCCACTCAGGAGCTTGCTTACGATTCCCCTATACATTTCACATGCCACCCACTCAAATTGAAATGGTAAAAATGTGGTGAATTCTGGATAGTAGGTTTTTCAGTCAGCCTATACATATACATATATGTCTGCATGTATGCAGCTGTAATGCTGTTTAGTGATGAGTGTTCAGTTAATAGAAGTACTTTGTAATGAGTCTCCTTTGTTGGGTGCTTCATAAGTGGCACGAGTTGTACAGAAAATGTATATAAACATCAACATGCGTGTAACTAAAGCATGCACCCTGCAAGGAAAAGCCAAACAAGTATGGAACCATTCTAGTTCAGATACTAGGGTTTAATAGTCACTGTACTATTCATCACTGGACGGTCCACAGTGTCCTTTTTTTATGGAGGTGGCACAAAGCATTGAAAGCCGAAAAGTGTGAGTCTTGCCTTTCGGCTCACCCACTAAAAACCCACCCCAGCTCCGTTTCCTTCCCGACAACCGTGAGCCTTCTCAGCAGGTCAACAAGCCAACGGCAGTTATACGGATTTTTTCAAAGCTTTCGACATGGTCTCTCATAAAATTATCTTCACTTGGATTTCACTCCATATTCAACAGTGGGTTAAATCGTATTTATTCGGAAGCTGTTGTGTGGCGGTCTCCGTAGCCAAGTGGGTTGGTGCGACACTATCATTCGGGAGTGCGTAGGTTCGAGTCTCAGTGCATGAAACAGCAAAATTATAGAAACAGTTTTTTTTCTTCTAATAGCGGCCGCCCCTTGGCATGCTACGGCAAATCTCCCATTTTATTTCAACCATGAAAAAGCTCTTTATAAAAAACAAAAGAAACTTTCAGAGTCGGGTTGAAAAGGTTCCTCCATTTGTGGAAAAACATCAACACGCACACCACAAAGAGGAGGGGGAGCTCGGCCAAGCAAATAACAGAAGTATACGTACCAATTGTTTTTTTTTGAAATTTATTTTTATTTATGGTTAATGATCACAATGATGGCATACCCTCTGAAACATTCACTGCCTCCTTTGGAGAGCCTCAATGAACTGTTTCAGATCCCCTAATCTTTGTGTTCTTTACTTCTCGTTCATAAATTTTCTGTCATATGCTGACTGCTTAAAAACATTTCAGTTATAAATAACATAACTGACGTATGTAAGCTTCAAGCAGGTATAGACAAATTTATTATGGGATTTCAAAAATCACGACTTTCTTCAAATATCAAAAAATGTTATTATGCCACTTCTTCGAATATACCTATTATTTTTATTATTTTTATTATTATTGGAATAGGTGTTTCTGAAATGTGTACCAAAATCATTAAATTTTTCTGATCCCACCTTATCATGCCGTTTGCTATAGAACAACTTGAAGTCTCTAGAAAGTAGATCGATTCTTGTATTCAGAATTTTCTTTTATCTCCAAGTGTTATGCGTAACACTCTTCTTTTCTATTTTAATAAGTTCAATATACATAAATTATGCTCGTAATACCCCTGTTGAACTTACACTTCGTGCTTTTAATAAGATCTCCAGTTCTAATTTGCTAAAATTCTCAGTTAAGAGAAGGAACTCTACTGAACTCTATCTTTTAATTTAGTTATGCGTCTGTTTGTACTTTATTTATGCATACTAGTATGTAACCCCCGAAAATCGGGTGGGCTTTTTTCCCACGGAAAGTAAACAGCATATGTGACACTTTCGTATATTACAAGTTATTATGATTAGAAAAGTGTATATTTTTATTCATATGTAATTAGTAAAGAGAACAAAACAAAACAATTATTGAGAATCCAAATGTACATTTATAAGTGCTCTTGTATGTGTCGTAATCCCGCTCACAAAATTAATTTTACTCTTTGCATAGACATGCTGTGATCAATATGAAAATGTTAATAACTTTACATACGAATATCTCATTAATAAATGAACCAATTTAATTTTTATGATTTTTTCAAACATACTCTCAAATCTTTTCTTTTGATATATATGTCATATCTGTACATATTGCAGTTTAGTCAGAATAAGCGCCATGTTTTAAAATAATACTATAGATAATTTCTTTATTCTTTAGTTTTAGTAGTCAATTTGAACTCATGTTTTCTTGAATTCTTTAAATAAATAAATTAAAAAAAACCAAAATGAAAGCATAAGAGTTCATAATTGCCTAGAAAAATATCCATAGTAAAATAACTAATTTGTTTGGAAATTAGTTGATTCATTTTAGATAAGAAAGTTTCTTCAAAGTTGTTTTGGCAAGGTTTTACAACAGGGTCGAACTCTACGAAAGACAACTACGATGAATGAAAAGGTGGTACTGATAATCCATGCACTAATCCACTATCATGGGTATTCTTTTTTTCACCACATGACAAATACAGGGTGTAAGAGTTAAGTTCAGGTAGTGCTGGCTGATATGTAAAAAGTAAAAGGTCAACGACACACGTTGTTCCAAAGCGGTCCCCCATCCAAGTACTAACTGCGGCCGACGCCGCTTAATTTTGGTGATCGGAGGAGAATCGAAGTTTTCAGCGTGGCATGGTCGTTGACAAAAGTTAAATTTACTTTTGACACGTTTTTGCAATAAGGAGTCTGTTTTAGTATTCAGCAAAAATCCAAAATCGATATAATAATGAAGTACAACATAGACTTTCACATAATATCAAAATAAATAAGGCATTTGGTTTTCGAATCTATTATAATCTTTACCAGCGCCAATAAACAAAAATTCAATTAAGAAAATCAATTCAATTGTATAAAAAAGGGTTTTTGTAAAAAAGAGGCATCGTAGAAAATGCACGCAGCAACCGGAGGCATAAATTATTTATCCGAAATTTAACTCTCACTAATTTTTTATGCGCCTAAAGAGAATACATTACATTTTATTTCTTTATTACATTTTTTTAAAGAATTTTTTTTTAGGATTTACTTATTGTGTTAATTTTAATCAATCCTTAAATATTTAATCAATTTATGTACCTGAAAAAAGTTTCATTTACTTTAAGGAAAAAAGTCTGTGTACACTTTTAATTTGTAGCAGAATATTTAAAAATATTGACATAAAAGGCATCCCTACAAAATGCTGTATATCAAAATTCTTTTCGTACGAAATACTGTAAATTAACGTAACAAAATTCTGCAGTGACAAAATTCTGTATTTACAGAATTCTGTATTTACAAAATTCTGTACTGTCTTAAAAAAATTCTGTATTGACAAAATTGTGTATTGCCGAAATGCTGTACTGACGAAATTCTGTACTGACGAAATTCTGTATTAACAAAATTCTGTATTGAAAAAATTTTGTGTTGACAAAAGTCAACGAAAAAAGGAGTTCTACGCAAAAATACGGTGGATTGCGTAGCCGGAGTCGGACTAATGAGGGTTATTTTTTTGAAGCGCGGCCGAAGGCCGCCCACGCGAAAAGGAGTTCTACGCAAAAATACGGTGGATTCTATCGAAACTGAAGAAAAAAGTGCGCATTTTTTTTATAAAATTTGTTGAATTTCTTATCATTTACTTACAGCATTTCGTCAATACAGAATTTTGTCAATACAAAATTTCGTCAATACAGAATTTCGTCAATACAGCATTTCAGCAATACAAAATATTTTTTACAGAATTTCGAAATACAGGATTTCGTATACAGAATTCTATAATACAGAATTCTGAAATACAGAGTTTTGTGTACAGCATTTTGTAAACAGAATATTGTATCATACAGCATTACGTACCCAACCCGACATAAAATGGGCATTGTTTTTAATTTTCACTGATCTAAAACTGTTTACGTATTGAAATCGATTTTTTTCAGCTAGTATGAACTGGTACTTTAACTAGTATTTTGGGCATTTCAAAGCGCATCGTCGGTTTAAAATGGCGTTTGCTAACATGGGAATAAGATAAAACACGAACTGGTTGAGCTGAAAAGTGAGGAGGTAGTATTCTAGTGCACTTGTATTTTTCCCTGCAGGGTAGGTATAAATGCAAGTGTACATGTATTCGGCTGGGCGTGCTCATGCAAAGTTTACATTTGAAAACAGAGAGGCAGAACCACGTTTACAGATGATTTACGGACAAAGAGAATGGAATGTGAAATAAACCCAAAGTAAAGATTTTTGCACTTTATAAATACTTCAAACCTCGAAATCTTTAAATACTTAAATTTAATTGCGTCCAATTAAATTTCTACGCAAAATTCTTTATTCCGCTATATGCGTGTGCTACACCAAAAATAATTCAACGGTTAACAAAAACTCTTGTTTCGTTTCCACGATAGTCGGTTCCACGTACCCGGATTTATATCCGACCAAGGACTGTCACCTCAGCAGCATTCTTCGTACATCTATGGGGAATGTTTATGCCGCTACAACAACAACAACTGCTGTTTTGCCGTCGTGAGACATCTGCTAGTGAACATCCTTAAGAAATACATGAAATAGTGGAAAACAGTTGCGTGAGTTCTGACTGAATTTAAAGTAAAAATTATGTAAATATGAACGATCTGCCCCAAATATTCCCAAGATATAGCATCCTACGAGTTTATGAGTCGTTTCACCAAAATGTTAAAATGAAATTAAGTGATAAGTGATAAACGCCTTAAGTCTCTTGAAGCCATGAACGAAAATTGTTACACTGATGCTTATATAAAATGTTTAACAGAATTGAAAAATTGTTTAGCAAAAACATTTCGTATGTAGCGTTACTTTGAAAGCTATAAAATAAATTGTAATGCCTAATGTAAGTTGTGCATTTTATTCAGAAATTCTTTGAAGAATACTGACTGAATGTGATCAGTGATATGAAACGAAAACCATTAGTTTTGCAAGAGTTGAAGGCCTTATTTAGCATAGTTAGAATGATCTGATTTAGATCAAATATGCACTGGTTTGTTCGTTGCTTTACTATCATTTTAAAGTTATCGCAATCTCTCACAGAAACCCTCGTTCTTATTGACAAAAAGCTGCGATAGTAGATTTGCAGAAGCTTTCTTCAAACGGATTTTTCAACAGCAAAATCATTCACTATAGACAAGAACATATATTAATTACTTGGTTTCAGATCCGGACAAAAAGGTGAGTACATAGAAGCATGAAAACCAAGCTTGCGAACGCAATACCTCAATATATAGTAGTTTGACTACAACTTCCCTTAATAAAGTTTGACTACCGCGATTCAACCACGACCGCTTTCGCTTTACGTTATCGTAATTGAATAATTTTTATCACCTGCCACCATTCATTTTAGAAAAATACTCTTGGATCATGAGGTTCTTTTCCAAATCTATAGCTCCTGTGTAATCAAAAAACTGCTAATCATGGCGGTCGCAATCGACAATTTCTATTAGACTTGTTTTAATTTACTTATACTTGTAAATTTACCTGATATCAATTGAAAACTGCATCAGTGTAAATATTTTATAATATTTTCAGAGGTTCTGGCTTTGTATATTTTTGTGATAAATTTTTTTTTTTTGTAATACGAGGTTTCCTTTTACATTTTGCAACACCATCTGTTATTCGATATCTTTTTCGAAAAGTTCGATATTTTTAGCGTTAACTTACATACATACACCTAATACTCTATCTACACGAATCTTTTTTTACACGAAAGGAAAAGTCTCTGAGATTCAGTAGATTTTGCTCTCTCCGTTTTATAATTTTTTTCTTATAATAATATATTTAATGAATGTGTAAGCACGAAATAAATTCTTAAGTGAACAACAAATTTTTTTTTTGCACGAATTTTTTTGGAACGTATCTATCGTGTAAAATGAGATTAGGAGTAAAATGTTTTCACTTACGAGCTTTATTTGTTTTTTTTTTTAGTGATTTGAAAAATTCATCATTTTTCACCAAGACAATGCGAGCTCTCACGCAAGAGCGTTTTAGAAGGTCATTCTCCTTACAGTCCTGATTTGGCATTTAATGATTTCTTTTATTCCCTATTCGTTTTTCAAAACCTAAAGAAGTTGTTGAAGCATTAAAACAGCTCGTTTTGGATGTATCCATTTCAGTGACAAATAAGCACTTTGGGTTCAAGCGAAAGCAGAAGTATATTGACTTGCAAGAAAATATTTTTATTTATTCATTGAACTAAAAATTGTTCAACAAAAACAAATTTTCGTGCAGGCTAATGTAGATATTTTAACAGATAACATAATAATAATCTTAATCAGTGAGAAAAAATGTAAAAAAAAAAAAAACATACAAAGTGAAATTATTTATTAGGCATAATTAAGAGGTTTAATGTAATTAGTTTTAACTTAGTTGTAATGAAAGAATGTGTAGGAAAAGCAAAGTCAATCCGAAAAAGATCTGTAAATAGTATTGAATTCGATCAGAGCTCTCATGGCGGGTGCATTCCTTGCATGCAGAGTTCTTATGAAGCCAATATAAAAAAACTGTAAACAACAAAGCTCTTTAGAAGTGGTATTAAGATAGATTCGCTTCAGAAGGGAGAGACAATCCAAAACACCTTGAATAATCTCAAACACGAAATAAATACAAAATAGATCGCTCAGACTGCAGAGATTTCAAATTGATAAGCAGGCATCTACAATAGAATGAGGGTATGGCGTCATGAAAACGAAGGGACCGTTGAGCAAAGCCAATGAAAACTTTTTGGATACGTCCAATTAGAGTTATGTGAAATGCATGATAAGGTCCCGAGATGAAAGATGCATATTTCATTTTAGGACAAACAAATGATAAGTAGAGAAATTTACTGTACTGTTGCGCCTTCCAAGCGCTAATATAGCAGAAGATTTCAAAATTATCTTATCAATATGTCTAGCAGCGAATAAAGATCCAGCGGCTACGGTTGGGTCATGTCGTCAATATCGTCGTGAATGGATACAAACACTCAGGCTGTGAAAGTGTTCGATGCGGTACCAGCTGGTGGTAGCAGAAGGAAAGGAAGGCCTTCTCTGCGTTGGAAAGATGAGGTGTAGAAGGGCTTGGCTTCACTTGGTGTGTTCAACTGGCGCTGGTTAGCAGGAGAATAAAACGACTGGCGCGTTTTGTTAAACTCGACCAAAATGGCGTAAGCGGTTTTCGCCCCAGTTAAGAAGAAGAATGTGTTTAGTAAAAGTGAACTTTGCATCAAAAATAATTTCAAAGTCAAATATTTCATTGACCGTTTTCAGTCAACAATTAGAGGTAAAATAAGCGGTTTTGAAAGGAAAAAAACCCTTGGCGAAAGTTATGTGGTAGCATTACGAAATATTTAAAAATATTTCATTTAAACCATCTCATTTTGGAGCATTTGTGAATTTAATGGAATTTTTATAATAGAATAGATTTTAATGTCGTCAGCATGAAGTAAAAACTTGGCAAATCAAGGACAGTTTTTATGTCATTGACAAACAAGACAAATAGCAAAGACCCCAAAATCTTTACTACCTTGTGGGGCTTCAACTGACACAATAAAAGAATATGATAGATGATTGTCCACAAGAAACACACATCTACGAGATATGACTGCAATCAATGGAGAAATATTGAATGGAAGCCAAGGATTGAATGCAAACCTTTGTTAAAAGTCTTAATCCATATAAAAAAATTAGCCTGGAAACCTTTCGGAAAAGCTGATATGAAATTTTCCGAGAAAACAGCCAAATTTGGGTGAAGAGATGAAGTCGTACTTGTTGGGACACATTAAGCCTTTGACTACAAAAAACATCTTATCTTTTACTATGCACTCAAACAACTTAGACGTTGTCGAAAGCTTGGAAATAGGTCTATAATTGCACACATAATTATTATTTCTGGTGTTATAAAAGCCAATATGAGTTTATCAATAAATTTTTTAGCAGGAAAGCCGAAAGGCCATCGACATCTATTTCGGAAATATTGTTTAGTTTAGCAATAACTTTGGCAATATCATCGAAGATAATAAGAAAGAGCCAAAGTCAAAAAAAAAAAAAAACAAAATCGCAGACGAAGGATTAAATTGAACTTCGAAAAACATTAAAGCCATTCTCATTATTATTTTTCTTTGTTTTCATTATTGGGCGCAAAATACAAGTGGCGCAAAAGTAGCCTTGCGATGTTTTTTGGCTGTAATTAAAAAAAAAAATGAAAACTTTGATTCTTCTTGTGGATTATTTTAATTTGGTCTTTTAATTTTTTTTACGTCAAGTCGAGAATATGATGTCATGTAAATGGCCGCCGCCACAGTTGATTGCCATTTGAGCCCTTTTTATGGCATTTTCCATCACTTTGGCCAACACTTCCGGCGATAGGTCCTCACATTCTTGACAGATATTGTCTTTAAGAGCTGCAAGAGTCTGAGGCTTGTTGGCATAAACCCGCGACTTCAAGAAGCCCCACAAAAAGATGTCTGGAGCGGTCAAATCAGGCGATCTTGCTGGGCAGTGCAAATCGCCAAAACGGGAGATTAGGCGCCCGGGAAATGCATCCTTCAGCATATCAGTTCTGGCACGTGCAGTGTGTGCCGTTGCACCGTCCTGTTGGAACCACATGTTTTTCAATCCCAATTCATCAAGTTGCGGCAAAAAGAACTCGTTGATCATTGCTCTGTAGCGCTCACCATTCACAGTAACCGTTTGGCCCGCAACGTCTTCGAAGAAAAAAGGTCCGATGACTCCTCCAGCGAAAACAGCACACCGTACAGTGATTTTGAGCGGATGTAATGGCTCTTCGTGGGCTACAAGCGGATTTTCAGTGCCCCAGAAGCGTAAATTTTGCTTATTTACGTACCCGCTAAGATGGAAATGGGCCTCATCACTCATGATTATTTTTGATGAAAAATCATCTTCCTCTTGGTGGTGATTAAGGATGGCTTGAGCGTATGTTAGACGCGATTGGCGGTCAGCAGCTAACAGCTGATGCACCATCTGGACTTTGTACGGAAACATCTTCAAATCTTGTACCAAAATTCGCTGTAAAGACCGTCGACTGATACCTATTTGCGTGGCACGTCGTCTGGTCGATGTCGACGGCGCTTCCATGACATTCTCGGCTACAGCAGCAATATTCTCTGCAGAACGGCTACTCCGGGGTCTGCCATGCCTGGCAGCACCTCGTGTTGTGCCAGTCTCTTCGAGACGAGCGGCTAAACGTCGCAGTGTTTCACCAGTAGGCGTTGGACGGCGAGGAAATCTGCGACGAAATTCACGTTGTGCCAAAGTCACCGACCGATTATTGGTCAAATAAATAGTCAGCAATATTCTGCGTTCTGGAGCGGTGTAGCGCAGCATTTTTTATTAACGTGTATTTCGCATGTGTTTACTACACAAATGTCAAAATAGAACTGACATTAGGGGCCAATCGCAAAATGTATAGCATTTTCTGATAGGAGGATTACTTTAGCGCCACCTGTTATAAAACTCAACCTTCGTATGAATTGAAAGCCGCATCGGAATAATTATATGTAGAGGTTTGGTTTTTGTTTATTTTCAAAAATTAAAAAAAAAACAATTAAATCAGTTTTCTTTGGGGCAATATGGCCTTAGTTGCCCAGCCCCAACATATACTTTATAAATTTATAAAGTTATTTATAAAGTATAGAATAAATAAATAAATAAATAAAAACAATTTAAAAACTGTATTACTATAAGATTCTTCTTTATGAATAAATAGGTGATATTTAAAATAAGTTTATCTCAGAAATTATTTTATTTCATAGTGCCTTTATATGATTTCAGTTATTGAAGTTTTCCACAAATTCAGTGAAGCCCAAAAAGGCTTTAAAAATATTCGGAAATACAGATATCATCAGTACATATGCATACATATATACATACATAAAGAAAGTATACATACCAGCATTGGAAATGATCCTTCTGCCTTTGACTTTCGAGGGCTTTTCTATAGAAATAGCACTAAAAGTACCAACACACACACATTTTCGCAAGGTTGATTACACCTTCTTGCCACTGCGTTTTACTCACTTTTGTTCCAAGGAAATTTAGCCCTTCACCACAAACTGTAAAACATTACCATCTCTGTACGCCCACAACAAGTTGCAGATTGATGGGCTTGCTCGTAGGAAATTGTACAGCTGGTGACTACAAAAAGAGCGCATGAAAGTAAGGAAGGTGGAACAACAGAAATGCCGTCTGCTCACAGGTCCGTCCTCTATAACTCTTGCTTTCCGCTATAATTCATCATCACTTCTCTCTCTCACTTAAAATTTTGTTTTGCAATATTTGTTTGTAATTTATGTTTCATTTGCTAAATAGCCGAGTGGGAGTAAGGAAAACGAGTGAATGCAGTGCAACAGGAATATTTCTGGAAATTGTTTCGAAAAGAAGTATTGGAATATTTCAATTGTGAATTGTATTTTTCTCTTGCTTTTATTTTTTTCTTTATGTATTTAAATATGTATGTGGTATTATAATTTGGTCCACATAACGATTGTATGTACCGGTAAAGGTATAAAGGAATCGAGATAGATAAATGCATATAATAGGTGGGGCCAAATGAATCATCCTATCGGAAGATTTATAGTTTTTGCAAACGACGTCGTACGTCAGTTATATTGGATACTTATGAAATAGAGCGCTGCAGTATACAAACAAACAACAATGGAGTGAGTAAATTGTTAAAATAAAGATTTCCATTACTCGAAATTTTATTTTTTATTTAGTAAACAAATTTTTCCAACAAATAATTTGGATGATTAATTTTGCGCCAAAGTGCTTAAAATAAGGAAAGGCTTTGTCTGTCCGTCTGTCTGTCTGTGTACACTCGATCAAAATACCACATATTTCAATGAAATTTGGTTGTCGCTTCTTAGCACATCAGTGCCAAAGACCTCAAACCTGATTCGAGCGAAGACCGGGCAGACACACAGAAAATGGTTCTGCGTCTCATCCTCCTCTCCACTTGCTGGGCAAAGTGCACTGTCTGAGATGGCTACCTTAGAAAGTGGCCCGTCATCAGTCCAACCAGCTGCCTACAGTCCCTTCTGCTCAATGACAGAAGGATCTGCGACAGTCGGTCGGATATGACAGGTGACATCAGTTTTACCCATTCGCAGCATCTCTCAGCTTGCCAAGCTTGCTTGTGGGTTAAAGTAACCCGTTTGCTAACCGTGGCTTTGATGGCTGCAGAAGGGAGTGGTAGAATGAGGTCAACTCCTTTGGTCCGCAGCCCATGAGCCAGAGAACTCGTTACCCGCCATAGCCACGTGTCTCGAAGCCCATGTTAGCATCAATATATTATATCTACCGACATAGCTCAATCTGGATTTACAGGACTCAACTACCCTTGAAGTTGCTGGAGGGCTATCTAAGCCCAGCTTTGCTTTAGGCATGGGTAAATCTCATTCAGATCGAAAAAAAAGCTACTTCCACCCTACATATATATAATATTAAGATCAAATTTCCGTGCGTCCATCTGATGCTGCAAGTTGTAAACCTTAATGTCTATAAATATTTGTGACTCGGAAATTAAAAAGCAGCTAAAATTAAATTTTACTAAAACATGTGCTGGTATATAAAGCTCGGTTCGGAATGATAATGCATTCAATTATTTTTATACGTGACTTTGCATTTTCAATCATTTATTTCTGGACAGAAGCGCATATTTTTGCAAATTTACTTAGTTATGCAGGTGCATATGTATGTATGAAACTTGAGCTACTGGGCATACGCAATAATAGTTACGCACCAACTTGTTCGCCATAATTACCTGAAAAGATTGTATTTTCAAATAAAAAACCCACATTAAAAAAAAAAAATCATTCGATTCTTACTTAAATCTATTTCAAGTTTCAAGCGTTGGTTGGTCTACTCAGTAGAAGTTTGAAGTTCTGAAATAAGGAGTTTGTAAAAAGACGCGCTTACATGTCTTTTAACAAAAAACATAAAAATTAAGTTTTTATTTGCCCGCTCCCCGGATGTAGTGTGATGTTTTTTATGTACACATTTAGTTTTGTTGTTGCTTAATTTAAGCGTATCTTAGTGTACTCAGAGACCGGCTTGACTAAAAAAATATTAATGCTTTAGAGGAAATTCATTTCGTAAAAGGAGCTTGGACAAAGGTTCAAACGGAAATCATAAAAAGCTGTTTAGCTGTTTCTAAAGGGCGGGCCTTGACAAAAATAGAAAAGTGTTAACTGAATTCGAGCCGGAAGATGACTTGCCACTAGCAAGGCTGGCATCGTTTTTTTTAAGTTCTAAAAAATCTTTGGGAATTGCAATTCAAATTTTGATGCATTTATTACAATATATAATAACGGCGGCCGCCGTAGCCGAATGGATTGGTGCGCGACTACCATTCGGAATTCGGAATTCACAGAGAGAACGTCGGTTCGAATCTCGGTGAAAACACCAAAATTAAGAAAAACATTTTTCTAATAGCGGTCGCCCCTCGGCAGGAAATGGCAAACCTCCGAGTGTATTTCTGCCATGAAAAAGCTCCTCATAAAAAATATCTGCCGTTCGGGGTCGGCTTGAAACTGTAGGTCCCTCCATTTGTGGGACAACATCAAGACGCACGCCACAAATAGGAGGAGGAGCTCGGGCAAACACCCAAAAAATAGGGTGAAAAAATACGTAGGTACATATTTTTGTTTGAAAGATAAAATATCAATATTTTTTATTCAAATAAGAAATAATTTTCAATTAATTAAAACATTATAAAGTTCTAAAATGAGCTGAGAGAGTGCATAAACTACAGTGGAACACCAAGTGTTTGAAGTACCTTAAGAATTTGAAAAACAAACTTGCAATTTGTATAAAACATCCAGTGACTCCACGCATTTTCTTAATTTGAGTACTTTATGAAAGGTTTTAACTGTTTAAACAAATTTCTATACTGCAATTATGTTTTAAGCTTCGAAGCCAATATTATATACAATCTGAAGCCTTTCAGGTCTTTCACTGACTCCAGGAAAGTTTGTTTCTCAATTTCAATTAATGTGTTCTACAATGGTCATTATGCGAATTTCGCCGAATTTGTCTGCGTTAATTTTATCAATGACCTGGATTATAATTTAGCAGGTTTTGCTTCCTCTAGTGACTCTGCGTTAAGCATTGGTCCATTGTCCATTTCAATTGAGCATGTAGTTAAAAGTGTTGGTAATCTTAAGACCTCGTCTCAAACCGATCTACTTTTTCCAAGCATCTACATTCTCTCAGATTTTATTTTAAAAAACTGATTATATCTAGCTGTGTCTTTTACCTCCTCTTCAATTACTCTTTGACTTCAGGTATATTTGTTGATGATTGGAAACAAACGTCGGTAGCCCCTGTTTTTAAAAGTGGTAACAAAAATGATGTCCGCAATTATAGGCCAAGTATAGAAGTCATTATGGTGTCAACGCTTCTATATCTAAAAACTTGTATTGAACTAAAGTAAGTCAACAATGCTTAAGATTTTGATTTCACGCAATCAACACATCCTTTAGTTAAGTATTTGCGAATATTTTTCTCTGCGCCACATCACTACCATTTGATCTTTGGCTTAATTTTGAGATTGTTCTACATTTAAATTAATGTTAACTGTGTAGTCTGCAAGAATATTTTGTACTTCAAAGCTTGAAATAAATTTAAGTAAACTGTGCGTATCTGGTCTGCATGATTCTTGTAATCATAGACTTAAACAATTAAATAAAAAATACTGACTTAAATAAATGGGGTTTAAGTTTTGGATTTAAAACTTCCCCGTATTTATTTTAGTTAAAAAATGTTGTGATTTAAATTTTATATCGGGTACTGCATCAAATAAGCTGTGACCCACAGTATATATATATTAGGGTGCCCCACTAAAACATTTCGACATTTTTACAAGAATTATAAAACTTATTACAGTTCAAGAAGTCCGCCAAAATATTTTTGAAAAATACTAAGATTTACGTGAATTGGACCGATTTGAAAATACATCAAAAAATTGAGTTTTTTATAAATTAAATTAGTTTTTAATAATATATTTCTTAAAAAATAATGCCCGATGATAGATGAGCTTAAGTTTAAAATGTCTGCATAAAAATGTTTAAAAATTTTACCAACGGTAGCAAAATAATGTGCTCTTCGGAGATACTTCAAATTCGGTTTAGCTCACGAAGGCCTTAATATTTTCCGAAATTTTTGACGGAAGTTTCAAAATGTAATACATTTTATAATTCTGATGGAAGAGAGTACCGAATTTTTTTGTATCGGTAATGTTGCAGCCTAACATACATAAACCGGACGAACCGGATTTATAACCAGCCATGGACCGTCCCTTGCTGTCAATTCAACAGCATTCCTCGTGCAAGTGTGTGGAATGTTTATGCTGCTATAACTACCACAACAACAAACAGAAGAAACAGAGAGTATTAAGGGAACTCTACATCGTCGATTGGAACCTGTATGGTTTGCGTAATGGCTATTTCACTTAAAAATTATTGTTTAATGGAAATGAAAATTGCAGGAAATCTATTGCCACAACAAGAAATAAATTAGCCACCACTTAACAGTTGTTTTAATTGTTGGATACTTATTAACCCATCTTCCGGAAAAGAAAAAGTGCTTATGAAAGTAGAGAAGGGAAAATCAGATCATTGAACACATCTGTTTATATACTCGTATATGTATTTTTTGTATTCAATAAAATAATACCTACTAAGGTAATGGCAATTAAGTTGACATACTTCGCATTAGATTGGAAGCCAGCACACAAATGCGATTTAGTGGCATATCAAAACATATCGAGAAATGTAAAAACATATATACTCGTACAAAAATAAACGTATGCATAAAAGGGGCCAGAGGATATTCGGTCGGCATCGAATTATAAAATTTCACCCAAATTTCGGCAGAGCAAACATGTTTATAATGGGCGTGTTTCAATAGCCCGAAATAAATCGATTCGCTTGGAATAGGTATTTGAAATGTAAAGAATATAAGAATAACAAAGCACAGCTAAACGAGCAGAATTCCTATAAATGGCAATGGGGGGATTGCATGTAGACATGTACACAAATATTGAACTACGCCCTTTGTGTTTGGCTGAGTTCCTCGTCCTATTTGTGGTGCGGATGCTGGCATCGTCCTAGTGGCATGCTGCGCAGGGCAGTGACAAAGAAGATGCCAGACAGGTTCTTCCTCTTCCTCATTCTTGCAGCTTCTGCGATAATCGAAATGAGGTACATTCAATCTTTGAGCATGTCGAGAGAGAAGCAGAGGCTTGTGATCAAAGCAACAAACATAGAGACGTATTTCCTTGGATGATTAAGGAGCCTCTTTCATCGCCTGACGTCCCATTTTGGCCAAATTCTTTTTGTAACGTTACATGTCAAGCTATCAACCCATCTCGTGTTGGCTGAAGTGACAACGCTACTAGCATTACGCAGTTTGCAGGTTGAGAGGGTATACCTACAATCTTCATATCAAGAGGGAGGCGAGTGGCAGTGCGCTCTCTCGCTAATTCGTCTGCCTAAGAATTCTCTTGTATGTCACTATGCCTTGCCACCTATATCAAACGGATGTGGAAATATCCCGCCATCTCGTTAACTGATGCCCGCCATTTGCGAGCAATGATGGAATTAGTGACAACCCCATCGCCATTGGCAATGGGAATAAATATAAGTTTCTCTAAAGACAGCTACCTCATTAATGGCTAGATATAGACATATATAAGTATACACCAACATTCTCAAAATGATGAGAAGCGTCGATTGAGCCATGACCGTCTCTTCATCCGATTTCAAGGAAACTTGGTTCGAGTGCCCATATTATTCTCTATCCAAGGTAAGTTGGTAACAAAAACTGATCAAAATCGGTTAATAATCACGACCATCTCTCATATAACTGTAATTTTCAAAAAAGAAATGATACAGTCAAAGAAATGTGTAAGAGCTAATGAAGAGAAATAGGTACAAAATCCCTTGGTATAAAAGCGATTAAGACTAAGAATTCAATGAATAGTTTTTTTTTAAAGTTCAAGCTGACAAAAACTTCTTCAAGGAAAGACATTTACACTACTCTAGTAAGTCGAAATTTCGAAAACTATGTTCTGACATTAAATTGTAACTTAAATATTTTTGGCGTTACGTCAAATCAAAGAACTCGTGCTCATGCGGCCCGTGCCAAGTGTTTTATAATCAAACCTATGCATATTATTCTTTAGAAGCCGCTAACCTCTTTCCGGATTTTTTCAGCTCAAGAATTGCAGCTCTCCATAATCACTGGTGACGTCATTCAGGGTATTTCAGTGACCAAATGATCATTTCAAACAGATGTAGATAGATTTTGCTCTTTCATGCTGAAGAATGCTTTAGATATTGCTTACCCAATTTTACTATTATAATATTCAATAAATCTCTTCACATGTATAAGTTCATTGAGATCTGGACAGCGATATCTATTGCTCTTACTTTTAGAAGAGGAAATTAAAAAAAATCCCCAACCTTTCTACGAATTTTTAAACTACTACGATTTCAAAGTTGTTCGAAATTATAGTTAAAACAAAAATAATTTTTGCAGTTAAGAGTTTAGTTACTAATCAGCATGGCTTTATGCCAGGGAGGTCAACTATTGGTTACAGTTTTTTCTGAATTTTGTCTTTCTGTCTTTATTAATAGAGCTCAAACTTTTGACAAAGAAAATCACTCTGAGTGCCTAAAATAGCTGATCTTGGCCTTCATTTCAGCTTCTTGTCATGGCGAAATGACGTTGTACTGTTGCTGTGGATGGTGTTTTTAGATAACCAAGAGCAAGCACTCAATCAGGAAACCATTGTACTACACCCGGATGGATTAGAGTGGAAAAAAATAGAGAGACAGGATAGAAACTGTAGGGATGATAAGACGGACAAATCAGTTCACTCATCCGCAAATCTTTTGGATTTATTGATGAATTTTAAAAGATACGTAAGAGGAAGAGTATGAACTTTATCCATACTCTGTACATCGCAATCCAACAGCCTACGTTTGATTTAACAAAACGCCGGACAGCTACAGAGAAAATGCTCTACAGTATCTTCATTATCAAGACAGGCCAGCCATATTGGATCGCCAAAGATTCCACAGAAGATGTGCCCTGTGATTACACTCACCTGTACTCTCACTTGGCTACTCTGTAGAAGCACAACTCAGACCAAGGTCTTCTATGGGTAGATGCACATAGATGCAGAATTGATAACTAGAAAGGGTTCAGGGCCTAGCGGTATGCTAGTATAGTTTTCATTATCCAGTTTATCAGCCAACTCGCTCCTTGTAATAATACAATGTCCAGGCACCCAAATAAGAAAAACTTTGTTGTGTTTTGCAACACTGTTCAGTTTTATCCTACATTAGATGGTATGATATTTTATTGCGCCATCGGGTGTTCCGCAACATAGCGTTATTGGACCTTTTTTGTTTGTAATGTTTTCTAATGACATACCACATTGCCTTAGGTATTCTAATTTTTAATTCTATTTAAAATATATTTAAAACCATCACAAGCCTTTCTGAGCCTATCAAACTTCAATCAGATCTTGATAAGGTAACAGCTAGATGTAGTAGGAATCGTTTACATCTAAATATTAATATATCTTTTTTTAGCATTTTCTAAATCTTAATCTCCTATCCATACTCTCTACTATATTGGTGATTCATTGCCGAGTTCAGTTAATGAGAATTGAATTACATCTTACTCTATACTTGCATTCATTCGTCGCTTTAGCTCAGATTGCAGATCTTTGGCACGATCCAAAGTAATATAGAATATGCCGTCTTCTTGGGATTGCATTATATTTGACAGATGAAACAGCTTGAGCGTGTGCAAAAACTTTAATACGTTTTGCTCTGCAGCCGCTACGATTGCATGACATGTACCCTGGGTTTAATAATAGCTCCCGTACGGATAACTGTTATTTTTCCGTTGAGTTTTTGCTTAACTATTGCTGAAACATTTTCAATAGGGTTGGTATTAGAAAACTGTGAAGGCCAGTCCATCATTGCAATCCCATTTTACTGTTTCCATTCTATACACTTGCGCATCCGATACTTGGGACCCTTGTCTTCTTGTAAAATCCAAGGTTGGCTAGTTTTTCCAAAATCCTTGTCCGGAGAAAGAACCCCAAACATGAACCTTAACTGAATGTTTAACAGTTCGTTGAAGTTGTCGATTATAAGCAGTACACCAGAACCAACGTGGGAAACTATTCGCCCAAAAGCAAGACTCATTGGTGAATTATGCGATGGTCCAATTCCGTTCTGAATTTACCTTAGCCCATGCAAGTCTGTTTTCAATGTACTTCGGAATTTGAGGTCTTCTGTACGTAAAAGTCCTCGCATGATGTCTTGGGATACATTAACACCATTTTTCTTAAAACTGCTTCAGTCCCACGCACCGATGGTTTCCGCATTGTCACAAAAAAATTATTTATTATTATAATTTGGAGAGGAATTTTTGGTCTCGTCCGAGGAAGTCGCCAACGTTTTTAACTTCGGTATACCGTTGCATTCATTTATTTATGAACATCTACTTTGGTGCATGTGAAATTTTTTTACCTTTAGGGTGTGTGCATAGGAACACGGATTTTTTATTCGCGGAACTCCTTTTTTGGTTTTTTTTTTTTTAATTTAGAATCAAGAAATTCTTTTCTTCTTTTTTTATGTTATACTTATTTCCCCTTTTAGCTTACAATTTTGGTAGCTTCAAAAATTATGGGCGCAATTGTGTTTCTATCACTCTTGATGAGATGCTTTGTAATGAAAGAAAGAGAAATAGAAGTCTGGTCACTGTCTGCCATAGTTGAGAAAGAACTTTCTATCATTTTGATATTTCATACTCGTTACAAATACGAGTATACATATACATACCCCTTTTTGTGTATACCCAACTCATCTCTGTTTTGATTCATTTGTTATTCAACAAAAATAAACCTCGGCATTTGCATGCCGAGTATTATCATAAGGGCCAGTAGCAGTTTAAAAAGTATGTAAAGCGAATGGTTAACTTTTTTTTAGAGGGCGGCTGTCGAAATATAGTGGAAGTATAAAAAAGCAAACAATTTCGCAGAAAACTACTGATGAGCTTTTCAATGCCTATTAAAATAATGAATATAGAATGTGAAATGTTCATTCTGAGCCGGAAGCAGGTGCCAAATATAATACTTTGACAGCTGCACTGTCATTTCTCTCAAACTGATTTAGATCAGTGATGGGCATCATAGCTCGCACAAGCTATGAGGGGAGCAATCAAAAGCCAGCATAAATGGAACAGAGAGTACTAATACACAAGTGAATGAGGCTTGCATGTGTGACTGAACAGTGTGCAGTAAACACCTTTTGCTAGCCTATCTTGGCTTTCAATCGGATTTCCTACAAGGGTTAGGCGCATACCTGTATAACAAACATTGTATCGATTGACCGAGTGACTTCTAGCTACTGTGTTCCATATTCGAAGGTACCACAAAGTAGTATCATAGACCTACTTCGGTTTGTATTTTACTTTAATGATGCTACTAATTGTTTTTCGATTTCAAATGTTCTGCTTTATGCGAATGGTTTAAAAGTTGTGTCTGTAATTAAAAACACTTCAGCTATAAGAAGAATGGAGGAAACCAAATTGCTTAAGATCAGTAGAGACTACCAAATTATGCACAAAGGTTTCAACGAAAATAATCCAGTTAACTTAGTTACTATATCATCATCATGAGTAATAACTGAGCTTACTTTCCCTTGGTTGAGATTCAGCAGTATTCAGATTATGGTAAACCATAGAAGTGGTGAGATGCCGCTGTTAACTTTCGTCGGTAGTCTGCAACTTCTTAATTCCGCTCAAATTGGATTCGCTAATAGCTCCCGTACCACATATGCTATATACTCAATAAAATTAATAGTAACGGCTTCATGGGCAGTCTCTATAATTAAATACATTTCAGATGTAGTTATAATATTTTTTAAGATTGATATGTTTCGCTTTTCTTTCAATATTAGCAAATGTTTTCAGGTAACATACTCCAAGGCTTTTAAAACACTGCGTACTGGTTACCACAAGCTGGCACAAAATCATTCATCCAATTTGGTTTTTGATTCACTTTTTTTATTAAATACAAAAATGGTTTTGAGTGATGAGCTGCCTAGTTCACAAATTTTAAATAGGATTGACGTGTAATTGTGATTGTGAGAAAGATTCTGCGGTAGACGTTTCGAACTTTGGACGTTGGAGACGGCGACTATCGCAGGCGATGGAAAAATGAGCTGTATGAGTTCTATGACGACATATACACAAACGCTCCTGCTTTTAAAGTATTCGATGCGGTACCAACTGGGCGTAACAGAAGAAGAGGAATGTCTCCTCTTTGTTGGAAAAATCAGGTGAAGAATGACTTGGCTTCACTTGGTGTGTCCAACTGGCGCCGGTTAGAATGAAAAAGAAACGACTGACGCGCTTTGTTAAACTCGGCCAAAATCGCTTAGCGGTTACATTTGGAGTAAGCATCGTTTATTTGAAGATCGTCTAATCAGATGGCCACAGATAGAGTAGAACACGTTCAGAATTTTTTCCCAAATTTGCACCACGCTCTTTAAACTTTTCTGATCCCTTACCGTCGTATTGTTAAATTCTAAGTATCTTGATAGCCAAATATCCGGGTTGTGTCTATATTTTATTTAGGATGTTATTAACAGTGTTGTTGATTGTCCTTACTTGGTAAAACGGATTAGATTTCTTGTCTTCAAGGGTTCACCCCCACGGCGGCTTCTTGTAGATCGAATTTTCATGGTTTTCGTTTTATCGTTTAGTCCCGCTTTCAATGAAGTTGAAAACACGTCGGTGTGCTTTAAGGAGAGAAGGCATATATCATCAGCGTAGACAAGGTCTTCGAGACGTTCATGGGAGTTGCAATAGATACCTCTTCTTTTCCCCTCAATGCACCTTTTTAGTGCATCATCAATTCGTATTATTGAAGTAAAATGTATATCCGATTTTCTCTTTCGTAAGTTCGCCTGAAGTTCATTAAAGAAAAACTGTTCATAAGTTGAAAAAATAAACTTCAGAGAGGTGTGAAAAGTGCAGGAAGAAATTGTCCAAGTGTGGCGGCACTTTCACAACGACCCTGTAAAATGCATTGAGAGTTGAATAGTGGTGCGATATGGGCGCTACCTTTGTATACATCGTGAGATTTTAACTAAGGAATACATTTTCTGAACACCGTCACTTGTGTTCGTGCCACTCATACCCAAGGATGATTAATCAAGAAAGTTTGGTCATCCGAAGCAAAATTGACAGACTTACTTCGGCAGTCACGTCATCGGGGACTCGGCAACCGAATTGTGCTCGCTCATTCACGCGTCCAATCAGTCATTGTTCAGACAACACCGAAGTAATATTAGCACCTCCGATTATGCCAGCAAATCAGCTGATTCCTTCAAAAGCGTTGAGCTAGTTAACGGTGTGATGTGACCACACTTTCTGAATTCTTTTTACCATGATTCATACCAACACATGATTATAAGGGTTGCGCTTCCATATGATTGTATAATATCGTGTATTCATACTTGGCTCTCCTATTTTCATTATTTTCGTTCACGTCTATGCAGCTCTGCTTGATAATTACAGGGTGGGCCACATAGCGTTTGCTTTTTGAACTACCTACTTTTTTGAGAATGGTAACACAAATGACATGTCAAATGTGTTCATAATTTACTTAAAGGTTTGACATTTACGAAATGGGACGCTATACGCTTGAATAAAATTGGGAGTCTTCTACTCAAACTGTGAGAAATTTGAAAAAAAAAAAAAATCCAAAAAAAAAGATTTGCAAACAATACAGTTTGTGGATCAATTTGTTAATCGTGTTCATGAAAGTGGATCGTTAATGGATAAAACAACACGTGAACGTGCTCTTACAGTGCGTACACCCGAAAACATTGCTGCTGTAGCTGAAAATGTGCGTGAACATCCAACAACCTCAACTCGTCGTCGTTCTCAATAATTGAACATTTCACGCACTTCTTTAAGGAGAATTTTGCATAAAGACCTCGGTATGAAGGCTTACAAAGTTCAATTGGTGCAAGAACTGAAGTCTAATGACCATCCAATGCGTTTTCGGTTCGCTCAATGGGCAGAAAATCGTTTGACCGAAGATGGGCATTTTTGCCGAAAAATCATCTTTTCTGATGAAGCTCATTTTCACGTCGGTGGCTACGTCAATAAGAAAAATTGTCGGATTTGGGGCTCAGAAAATCCACACGTTACTGTAGAGAAGCAAATGCATCCACAACGAGTCGCTGTTTGGTGCGGTTTTTGGTCTGGAGGCATCATCGGGCCATTTTTTGTCGAAAATGAGCCAGGAGCCGCGGTTACAGTAAATGGCGAGCGTTACCGTGACATGCTCAACGAGTTTTTGTTTCAAAAAATTGAAGAAGATGACATGGACGACATTTGGTTTCAACAGGACGGTGCAACTTGTCACACTGCCAAAGTTACACTTGAACTTTTGCTAACCGTTTTTGAAAACCGAATAATCAGTCGAAATTCCGATATCAATTGGCCGCCTCGGAGCTTTGATTTAAGCCTGTTGGACTATTTTTTGTGGGGAGCTGTTAAGAACAAATGCTATGCGAACCATCCAGAGACGATTGATGCTTTAAAAATCGAAGTTGCCATTCGTGAAATTGGAGCCCAAACAATCGAAAATGTGCTTAAAAATTGGGTTGAACGAATGGCCTACTGTAAAGCCAGTCGCGGCAGTCATTTGAACGATATTATTTTTTATTCATAAATGGCAATGTTCAATCTTCAAAATAAAAAAAAAAGTTTGAAAAAATATTGATCAGTTTTTTTTTATAGCCGACTCAAAAAACAAATTTTACATGGCCCACCCGTTAGTGTTCTTGCTGATTGTTTTTTTTGGGACTGTTTTTCCGCAACTTTAGTGCCATATACAACTATCCTGCGATGAACATCACGTAAGTGGCAGTATGCGATGTCTTGAGTGTATTTCTTCGTGTTCTTCTTCCTTGTCTTCTGAGAACTTTTTTATCCTTTTCCTAGCACTCCGTAGCTCTTTGATTGTTTTGTGAGCTCAAAATGTGGCCAACACTAATTTACCAAGTCCAAATTTGCAACAATAAGAAACATGAAAATGTTGTTCTTGCTCTTCGTTGTGAAGCTTTTTTTGTTGTTTGAATATGCCGCTATTTTCACGTTGTACATCAACCTGTACAATCCTGTAAGTCAATCAGTTTATTCCTTCGTTAACTAGTTCACTTGTCACTCATTGCCAGCAAAAGCTTTTGCCTTTTTCCTGTATTTGATTTACACACACTCCCTTTTTTCCCAGGAAAATTCTGGTTAAAAAGTTGAAAGCATTGATGAAGTTTTGCAAAATTTTGTACAGTGATTGAAACTCTAATCGGCTTAAAGCTGTAGGCCCATTTGTGGAACAACATCAAGACGCACACCACAAATAGGAGGATGCGCTCGGCCAAATATCTAACAGAAGTGTAGGCGCCAATTATTTATTTATTTTTAGTTCATAAGTAACAGGTGCCGCAAAATTAATCATTCGATTTCGTTTTTGAATAGCGTTTTTACTAAATAGAAAACAAAAATTATTCTGAGTGATGCAGATATTTATTTTGGGTCCATTGCTTGTCCGTTTGAATACAGCAGCTGTCTAGTTCGCAAGTGTCAAATATGATATGATTGACCTACGGCGCCATTCGCAAAAATTATAAATCTTCCTATTTGTGCAGAAAAAATTCCTCCTGCTTATTTTAAAATATTTAGCTTAGAAATCGATGCGATACTTGTATGCACTGCAACTCGTCTGCTTCCAACTCAATTCTTTTTATTTTAACGACAGTTCTAGAAAATATAGTAGATTTAAGTTTAAATTTATGAAACTTACGAACCCCAAATGGGTTTGAACTTTCAATAGAATTGAGTTACATGCATATGTATGAACATCTCCTCCGAAAAACTTTGTTCCGAAAACAAAAGCATGGCATTCCCAACTTGCCTCTCGCTTGCAGCACCAACATTACCTAAGGTCAGCAGGAGCGACGTTTGCCACTGAAGATGGCAGGTATGGCGTTTATTGTCAGTCCATAGCACAAAAATTAAAAGCGTTCAACACTTTACAAAAGTTTGCATTGTTAAAAGTTTTATTTTTGTCGATTTTTTCTTTTCAAAGAATTTGTGTTGTTTAACATTTTTCTCTCAATTTTTAGCGCATTCTATTAAAAATATTTTTTTCGTATATACGCAGAATATGGCGGTAAGTATAAAAGTATAAATAACTTGCTTATAAAACAAAGCAACGTTGGAATGCAAGCGGGTTACTAATAAGAATGACCTGCGTTTGAAAATAAGTGAACCTTGAGTACATTATTATGTGCGAGAAGCCAAGCGAGAGTTGAGACAATGAATTTGTAAAGGTGATTATGTTTGAAAGAAAGCTAAGACAATTCCGTGGAACGTGAAAGTTATTAAGTTAATATGAAATCTAACTAATTAATTAATTAAAAATTTGCACGTACAATTTAACCCAATATAAAAAAGACTGTATGTATTTTCCTTTAAATTACGGTATCAAATAATAAATAAAGAGTTAAATAAATGAATAAAATACCTTTTAATTAAAACCAAACTTTATGTACTAGTACATAAAAGAGAAATTACAATCCGACCATAAATGTGCAGGTGCAAAAATAAAAAATCTATTGTGGGTCAATGCCGAGTTTTTACCTCGTTCCTTAACATTTCATTGTAATTTAACAGAGAGAGGTAAGTCAATAATTAACATTATCATGGCAGCATTCATATTTCAGTCCTCGGCTTATGTTAAGAGGTTAGGTTAGGTTAGGTAGTGATGGTTGCCCAGAGAGTAGGGCACACTTGGACGAAAAAGTTTGGTTCATCCTTTGTGATACCATTGCAAGAGGGTGAAGGAAAACAGGGGAGAAAGGGAAGGGATGGGGAATGGTGAGTGTTTTTGGACTACGAACGGTGACTAGTCTGCGGTTGTGTTAACCTCTTTATGCTGCTGATGAAGTTCATCAGATTTTTGTTATCAATATCTGATATATCAGCAGGCGCAGAAAAGAAGTGACAACCAAGATACTTGAATCTTAGTCCCGCGAAAGCTGGGCAGCTAAGGAGGAGGTGCTGAGATGATTCCACCTCATCCTCCATACAGCTGACGGAAAAAGGACTCGAAGTGATTCCGAGTCTCACGGCATGTATACCTCACGGACAGTGCCCCGTGAGGATGCCCACGAAATTTGAGAAATCACATTTTGTCATCCCCAGGATACCCCTCGAACGCCTCCTATCCAAACGGGGCCAGAAGGACTTAGCGACCCTACACGTTCGTGTACTTGCCCAGCACTTGCTGAGTTGGTGTAGAGCCCATCCTTCCAGGAGTAGAGCGCAGGTTGTTAAGGGGATCCCGACCCTCTGCTTTCGCAGGCACATTATATCACAGGTCCCTTGTCTGGCCAGCTCGTCGGCTTCGCAGTTTCCTGCAATGTCACTGTGACCAGGTACCCAAATTATCTTTATGTCGAAGAATTCTGATGCAATCGAGAGTGAGGCCAGGCATTCCCTGACCAGCTTCGAATGCACCATAATAGAGCCTAGGGCCCTAATAGCCGCTTGGCTATCGGAGTAAATATTTACCTTCTTAACAGTTATTACGCAAGTAAGTAGCCAGTCAGCTGCTTCTTTAATTGCGGCCACCTCTGCTTGGAACACACTGCAGTGATCCGGTAGCCTGAATTTGAGTTTGATGGAGAGCTCTTTGCAGAATACTCCTCCTCCAACCCTACCGTCCAGCTTTGAGCCATCCGTGAACAGGTTAACGAGGCCTTGCCCCCAAGTGTTGCCCCCGGTCCACTCCTCCCTTGGTGGAATATGGGTGGAGAAAGTTCCGCTTGGACTTAGCATCTAAATGAGGCCACATCTGAGTCGGTTGCAGGGAGCGCACAACAGAATGAAAGTGTAGAGAAATTTTGCTCCTTTGGTTGCATGTCCATCCCCGAAGACGGCTCTGAGGTTAATGATCAGTGTAGATTTAGCGAAGTTATTTCATCTTACGCGAGGATGCGTCTTCGTGGCAAAACAACAATGTCAGCCTTCGTATCAAATTGCGCATATTTATATGGTTCTATAACATGGAAAGTAACAGCGGGAATCACGAGAAACTTGCAAACGTTTGTCAACCGGACCTACTAAAACTAGATAACAATGTCGCCAGGTAGGCCCTGCGATGGAACCTCTTGGTCTTACGTGAAACCAAAAGGCGTAGTTGACGTAAAACGCTCCAATAGGAGGTGAGGGGAAAAATAAATAATAATAATATTGCGACATTCGTATTTTGCATTTTTCCCCCTTCAGATTCGTACCACTCTGTCATTCGAATGTATTTAGCTGTTAAACGGCTGCGACATTCACAAATAAAAATGTAAGTAAAATGAAAAATATAAATTATAAATTACTTATATTAATACTCGTTTATTTCAAAAAATTGTAGGGTACTAAGCAGTCCAAAAGCGTTGCAAACTTCTAAAATTCAAGTTGATAGGATTGGTTGCGCCAGATGTGTATGTCGACCTAGTCCAATAGATTGTTGATATTCTTGGTCAATAAATTGTAAGGTGGGCGAAAGTTTCCCTATACCAGTAGATCTGTGAAAGCATTTCCATTCACTTCTCATGCACGTATATAAATGCTTCCTTACTCTGCCAAAAATTTTGGACAAAACTGAGAGTAACAAATTCAAACTTTGATGTAGAGTATTAAACTTCATCACTGGAAGTCACCTTTCATCATTATTTTCGAGTTATTTCGTATGATTCTCTTCTCAACCCTCTCTTAATTATTAAAAATCATCCCATACATTTTTTTATAATACATTTTTTATGATGAAAATGTTTGTTTTGCTCACTATTTCTGAGACGTTTCTGTAATACCCACATTAGGAAGAAATAAGCAAAAAAGTAAAGCAGGCAGCATTAATTGGGATACGAAAGCAACAGGGATTGGCGTATACCTCTCGCATCGCATTTAGTTTTCGAATCGCATTGTTTTGCATATCGAATTACAGAGTAACCCCACAGTTTTTTCTGCAGTTTTCATAACATTATGTGTCATTCCTGGGTGTATGGCGCCGATTCGTTTAGGAATTTTGGTCTTATGACAGGCGAGTGTTTGAGGTTTTTAAGCGGACATTTCATCAATTTTTTTAACATTACGTGTCAAAATATATATTCTAAACCGGATAATATTTCTCTAAATTATGGCTCTAAGCCTTGGGGAGGGCCGATTACATCATCCTCACGGTGACATTCAACAGGAATTTTGCCACGCACTTTCCCTTTCGGTAGGAATGGAGTAAGGGACCTTTACTAAACAACTTCGACATTATAATGCTGATAAGCATGGAACGTAGGGATGCCTGCAGACTCACGGCGGTGATAACTGGCTTCTGGTCTATCAACACATATTGTCGTACTATCAACACAACCTGCGAAAAAAGAAACGATGTTCCATTTCCTTTGTGAACGCCCTGCCTTATGAAAGGAGAGAATGTCAACCCTTGTCAAGTCACTGTTCCAGAATCTTAAAAAACTGTCACAACTTAGACGGTTCAAGGTTCTTATCCCGCTCAGACTGGATATAATAGTCATACTGTAAATAACCACTAATCATGTTGGTATCGAGAATGTTGCAACAAAATGGTGCCGAAGCGCTAGTTGGTTTCTTCATGAATAACCACTTCAACCAACCAACCAACCATGGCGCATTCTTCATGAATGACTGCAAAAATTAAGTCGCCGTTTACGATTATGGTACGGCCGATTTCATATCTGAAAAACAATTGTTCTATTACTGTGGCTTTGTACCGAACCATGGCTAAAAATGTACTATGTTATATTTGCTGAAGTTTCTAAACCGCGATAGAAGAATCAGGTTAGGAAACAACAAAGTTTTTTACAATTTTCATGTACTTCGTATGGATGGAACACCCGGTACAACACATATTGGCGCTTAGCTTTCTTTACTGGGTGTTCGGCCGACCTTCTCCTCCTATTTGTGGTGTGCGTTGATGTTGTTCCACAAATGGAGGAACCTACAGGACTGACTCCGAACGCAGATGGTTTTTTATGAGGAGCTTTTTCATGGCAGAAATACACTCAGAGGCCACTCTGCCATTGCTTTCTTCATCATTTCCTTCTATCATTCGATGTCTCCCTGATTTAATAAACCTGGCAGTTACGAATGGTAGTCACGCAACAACCCATTCCGCTACGCAGAAATTAGTTATGGATGATGTGGAGACTACAACAAAATATTTTAAGATCATTTTCGTAAACTTTGTCTCTTTGAATGCGCTCATCTCCGAGAAAGGATTTTCGAAGACAGATGAAACAGGTTATAACCTACCTTTTATTTTGAAAATATTGGTCTCTAAATGGTGCCGGTGGTATTTCTAAAAATCCTATTTATGACCCGAGTCTGAAATTAAAATCCGTCGTTCAGACGGCAACGAAGTAACATAAGCGGAAGTTGTGTTGATATTTTTCGTATATCATTAACATAATTTCCTCTTGTTACGTCAGTCCATCAGCTGATACTGTCGAATTCGCTGAGAGCCGGTTAACAATCAGATATTGGCCACGCCTTCTCAATTCTTTTCACTATGGCTAAAAGCAAACGAAGATAGACTGTCTTGACTTGAAGAGCGAAACCACTCACATGGGCTTTTATTCCAAAGCATTTACGCAGGTTTGGAAGGAAGACGTTATGTTGACGTAGTTATGTCTAAACTACATATTTCGATTTGCACATCTGTGTGTGAGTCTAAAAATGTATACGTAAATATTAGCTCTACTCACCCATGGCTCGATAATAAAATGCTCGGCAGGGAGATGCTACGCCAATAGTCTGTTCGTAAATGTGGCATGCCACGCTCTGCAGCAGTAGTAGTAGAAGTTGCAAGCTTTGTTGGCAATGGTTTTGCATCGACAGTAAATGCTGATGTTGTGGTTTTTGTTGCTGTTTGCATTACCTTTGCAGCTGTTAGTCCATATTTGATTTTGGTTCTATTTGCCCCCATGCTGCTGCTACATATGCGTGCATTTGTTGCAAGTAAAAATATAAATTGGAATTTCGTTAAAATCAATAGAAAAGTGCATACACGTACACGTACATATATACAAATACGTTCATTTATTTCTTGTGTGTGTTTATTTATTGGCAAGTGAGGCTGAAAAATGAAATGTGGGCGATTTTACAAATCGATTTTTGAGTTTTGTGACACAATGCTAGTAAAACTGGGTATACTTGGGTGTATGTGTGGTGGTGCATGAATGTTTTATTGAGGTTTTGCGGATTCTTTTAACGTACCATTATTTGAATGAAACAATTGTGGTTGACTTTTTGTATATATGTATAATATGTACTTTAGTATGCACAAAGCCCATCTAGCGTTTGGAGTTAGAATTCTCGATTTTATTGACTTTGATAGCTAAAACGATATCTATGATGTGTTTGAAATTTAAGGAGACGAAATATATTTCAATTTACGAGGGTGTGCCAATAAGTCCGTGACTTTTTGTATTTCTGACCTCTTTACTGAAAAAGAAATACTGCTCCTGTCAACAGGCATCTGTCAGTTGACTCCTGTCAAAATTTGAACGTGCTGCGTCAGTTAGTTTGTGTTTTACAGCTACCTTTATCAGACTACCCAGTAATTTGAGAAAATGGAAAAAAACTGAATTTCGTGTGCTTATTAAGCCGATTCACCCTTAGAAACCCACTGTTTCGAGTGTTGTTTGGTCTCTGGTGTGTGAATGGATCCATGTTTCGTCCACGGTTACAAAACGGTGCAAAACTCCTCCATATTGCGATTAAACAACGCCAAACCTTCCTGTGAAGTTGTTACACGATTGCGTTTGTGGTCGACTGTGAATTACTGGGTAGTTTGTAGTAAGGTAGCTGTAAAGGTAGCTGTAAAACACAAACTAACTGACGCAGCACGTTCAAATTTTGACAGGAGTCAACTGACAGATGCCTGTTGACAGGATCAGTATTTCTTTTTCAGTTAAGAGGTCAGAAATACAAAAAGTCACAGACTTATTGACACGCCCTCGTAGCTTCGCTTGTCGGTTCGCCCAATGGACTGAGTAATGTTTGGCTGAAATTGAACATTTTTTGCGTAATAATTATTTATTAAAATGAAGTTCAGCTTCATGCCGGTTGGCTTTTCCACAATTTCGGCAATTCCACATGTCATAATGCAGATACCGATGAGTATTTGGGTCAGGCGGTATTACTGGATTTTCTTTTTTCAAAAATTAGCTGGAAGTCGCCGAGCTCACTGAATGTTAAACGATTTTTTGTTTTCCAAAGTTAAAGATCGTGACATAGAATGCATTTAGTTTCAACAGGATGACGCTGTATCTCATACATCCAACTTTTCATTTGATCTATTGCGCAATACCTTCGAAAATCACATAAACATGAATTGGCTGCCTAAAACCAGCGTTTTGACTATTTTTGGACCATTGGACTATTTTTGTGGGATAAAAGGCGAAATTCGTGAAAATATACTGAAAAATTGAGTTGAGAGAATTTACCTCTTTTAGACTTTTAAGCTATTCAAACATGGCGGCGAGGAGCTGGTAAGGTGCATGCATCAGCTCCTATGCAAAATATGGTCGGATGAAAGCATGCCTGCCGATTGGAATTTAAGTGTGCTCTGCCCAATGCATAAGAAGGGCGATCCTGCAATTTGTGCCAATTACCGCGGGATTAGTCTTCTAAATATCGCCTATAAGGTTCTAGCGAGCGTATTGTGTGAAAGGCTGAAGCCCACCGTCAACCAACTGATTGGACCTTATCAGTGTGGCTTCAGACCTGGAAAGTCTACCATCGACCAAATATTCACAATACGCCAAATCTTGGAAAAGACCCATGAAAGAAGAATCGACACGCACCATCTTTTCGTCGACTTCAAAGCTGCATTCGACAGTACGGAAAGGAGTTACCTGTATGCCGCGATGTCTGAATTTGGTACCCCCGCAAAACTAATACGGCTATGTAGGATGACGTTGCTCAACACCAGCAGCGCCGTCAGAATTGGGAAGGACCTCTCCGAGCCGTTTGATACCAAACGAGGTTTCAGACAGGGTGACTCGCTGTCGTGTGACTTCTTTAACCTGATGTTGGAGAGCATCGTACGAGCCGCAGAACTTAATCGCTCAGGCACAATTTTTTATAAGAGCGTACAATTGTTGGCGTATGCCGATGATATTGACATCATCGGCCTTAACAACCGCGCTGTTAGTTCTGCCTTCTCCAAACTGGATAAAGAGGCAAAGCGAATGGGTTTGGTGGTGAACGAGGACAAAACGAAGTACCTCCTGTCTTCAAACAAACAGTCGGCGCACTCGCGTATCGGCACCCACGTCACTGTAGACAGTTATAATTTCGAGGTTGTAAAAGACTTCGTCTATTTAGGAACCAGCATTAACACCGATAACAATGTCAGCCTTGAAATCCAACGTAGAATCTCTCTTGCCAACAAGTGCTACTTTGGACTAAGTAGGCAACTGAGCAGTAAAGTCCTCTCTCGTCGAACAAAACTAACACTCTACAAGACTCTCATCATGCCCGTCCTTACGTATGGCGCAGAAGCTTGGACGATGACAACATCCGATGAAGCGACGCTTGGAGTGTTTGAGAGAAAGATTCTGCGCAAGATTTTTGGACCTTTGCACGTTGGCAACGGCGAATATCGCAGACAATGGAACGATGAGCTGTATGAGCTTTACGACGACATAGACATAGCACAGCGAATAAAGATCCAGCGGCTACGTTGGCTGGGTCATGTCGTCCGAATGGATACAAACGCTCCGGCACTGAAAGTATTCGATGCGGTACCAGCTGGTGGTAGTAGAGGAAGAGGAAGGCCTCCTCTGCGTTGGAAAGATCAGGTGGAGAAGGACTTGGCTTCACTTGGTGTGTCCAATTGGCGCCGGTTAGTACGAGAAAGAAACGACTGGCGCGCTTTGTTAAACTCGGCCAAAATCGCGTAAGCGGTTATAGCGCCAATTAAGAAGAAGAAGAAGAAGACTTTTAAGGTTTACGCTTTCAAATGAAAAAAAAAAAAAAATGCAAAATATTTACGTATCTTTTATTTATAGACACATTGAAATCCAAACGCCTACCGGAAGATTTATAATTTTTGCAAATGGCGTCGTACGTCAATCATATTTGACACTTCTGAACTAGACTGCTGCTGTATGTAAACAGTCGAACAATGGAGCGCGTAAAGGCAAAAATAAAGATTTTCATCACTCAAAATAATTTTTTTGTTCATGTAAAAAAATTTATAAAATTTATAAAAAAATTATTCAGAAAAAATAAAATCCAGTAAAAAATAATGTCCAGTAATCGTTATATGTATAAAATGCACAAGATCGCCACAATTTTTGAAATTTTTGGTATCCATTTTGCTCCTTTTTTTGTTCGAAAATGGCGCCACATGTTTTCTATTCACTTCATGCTAGAGTTCTGTACTGATGTCTCGATAATTTTCCACAATTATAAAACAATCAGATTGTACCTAAAGGGATTTTATTAAGGTGTCCATATCTTGAAATAATTTAAAAGTCGGTCTGCTGTCTTAAATAAGGATGAGGTACAATAAGTATCAGGTCAGTCCATAAGTTCGTGCGTATTTTACCCATAATTTCACTTTTGTACGATTTTTGGATACAAATAATTATTCCCGGAATATAACGGAACTATTTATATTTTGTTTGATATATTGTGCATTCAACAAGTGATTTTAATCGTGGATAGAAGCACGTGTTGTTAAAAAATAAAATGGAATCTTCGAACGGTTATAAGAGGCATATTTTGTATATTTTTTATAAAAGTGGTAAAAATTCAACAATTGCTGCTGCAGAAATAAACACTGTCCACGGAGAGGATACCGTGAGTGTAAGGACTGCCCAAAAGTGGTTCTCAAAATTCCGAAGTGGTAACTGCAACGTGGAGGATGTCCCGCGCGCTGATCGTCCTAAAGTCTTTAACTCCGACGAATTTCTCGCACTCGTGGAAGCCGAGCCAAATTTGACAGTCAGAGGTTAAATTCATCGCATGGAACAGTTCACAGACACCTAGTTCAGTTGGGAAAGGTTTCAAAGCTGGGAAAATAGGTTCCGCATAGACTTTCCATCGCCAACCTTCAGCAGAGAGTGAATGTGTGTTTTCAGCTGCTGCAACGGCTTGAAAATGAAAGTTTTTTGAACCGTATCGTTAGCGGTTATGCAAAATGGTTCCTTTACAATAATCCTGTTCGCAAACGCCAATGTCTCGTCTCCTGTCTATTTGGTGGGATATGGCCGGTTTTGTTTATTATGAACTTCTGGAACCAAACCAGATGATAACTGCTGATTATTATTCCCATCAGCTATCAAATCTCAATGAGGCACTTAAAAAAATCGACCGTTTTTAGTGAATAGGCGCAAAGTTTTGTTTCACCACGACGACGCAAGACCTCATACCGTAAGGCAAACATTAGGCGAGCTGAACGAGCTCGGATGTGAGCTAACGCCGCATCCACCATACTCTCCGGATATTGCACCTTGTGACTATCACCTTTTTTGTGGACTTCAATCCCATGTGAGTAACAAGAACTACTCCTCAAAAGAAGCTATAAAAAGGGATATCGAAGCGTATTTTGGCTCCAAGGACAAACAATTTTTTGAGCAGGGAATTAAAAATTTGCGTAAACGTTGGGAAGACATTGTAAATAATGAAGGAAAATACAATATATTATTGATTAATAAATGCTTTAAACATCTTTTTTATTAATTTTAAAACCACCTTTAAAAAACGCACGAACTTATGGACTGACCTGATACATACAAGTGAGATCTGATTATTTATTGGGTTGGCATCTAAGTAATTGCGGATTTTTTTTAGAAAATCAAAGACATTTTTTTCATGGAACTAAATAACTTTTTTCTATAATGTGTTGCCCATTTTGATCAATGACCTTTTGCCATCTTTCAATCAACATCATAATTCCACGTTCATAAAACTTCTGGTTTTTATTAGCAAAAAAACTGAATCCGCTACGATTTGACGTCATCATCATTATTGAAATTTTTACCATTCAAGGAGTTTTGTAAAGATCGAACAAAAAGTAATCAGATGGTGCAAGATTTGCCATTATCATAGTGGAATACAATACTTTTTCGATTTGTCAATTTGGGCCGCTTTTCTTCAACTGCATTGTTTAATTCGTTAGTTGTTCAATGTAGACATCAGAATTGATCGTTCGGTTGGGTGTTAAGAGTTCAAAGTAGACAACTCCTTTGTAATCCCACCAAACTGATAACAAAACCTTTTTTTGATGAATATCAGCTTTTGCTGTTGTTTGAGTTGGTTCACCTGGCCTGCTTCCCGATCTTTTCCGCTTGATATTATTGTAAACAATCCATTTTTCATCGCCAGTTATAAGTCGTTTTAAAAATGGATAATTTTCATTACGTTTCTTTACCAAATCGCAGCTGTTAATGCGTTGCGTCAAATGCATTTCTTTCAGTTCGTGAAGAGCTCATGTGTCGGGTTTTTGAACATAGCCAAGTTGTTTTAAGTGATTTTCAATACATGTATGTGATACAAGCTTCTTTGCAATCTCACGTGTTGTACTCTGACGATCCGAGCGTTTTTCATCTTTGAGTGAAAAATCACCAGAACGAAATTTGGCAAACCAATTTTGACACTGCCGTTCTTTTAAGGCTTCGTCACCATAAACAGCACATAACTTTTTATGAACTTGCGATGAGGTTTTCCTTTTGCGGAAATAAAAAAGCAAAATATGATGAAAATGTTCCTATTGATTTTCCATTTTTCAACGAACGCCAAACGAAAACTACCCAACCGATCAAAACTTTTTTCACTGATTGACAGCTGAAGTGCCAAATTCGCAATTACTTAGTTGCCAACCCAATAAAATCCCATTTTTACAGTTTTTCATCGTTCTGAATAAAATTTCACATACTTATTTCACCATCAAGACCAATCAAATAAAAAAATTAATTTTTGTTATTTTATTCTTGTTGTATTATTATTTTTATGTTGTTGTTTAAAAATAAACTCCCATGGACATAGAAAAAATAAACTGAAGTTTTTGTTTTTATCTGTCTAAAATTGTGTGCACTTCATATTCAGTTTTGTTAATTTAGTCCAAATGAAGTAAAATTTAAATCTCCCACTTATGAAGTGTTACAAAGCGCGCCCTTAATTGGCGTGTGATAAAAAACTTTACATTTTAAGCATTTGCTTTCCTTAATCATTTGTTTACTTTTCTTTAGGCATATGCTTATTTTAAATATATAAGTATATAGTTTAGTATACCACTTACCTATTTATCTCTATAGCATCTGGAAGTTTTTCATATCTGGAATTATTTTCCAGATTGCGTATATTAGCTTCGAAGGTAGTTTCTTTGCTGTGCATTTCAGCTATAGTTCGATTATCGTCTATGCTCGAAATTTCCCTTCGAGTGGGTTGTTTCTCTTTTCGTTTTGCTTCCCTTCCACGACCAGATTTCTTTAACGATTCACGTTCACGCGTTATCGGCATTTCGCATTCGCCTAAAAATATCGATGAGGTGCTAGCCAACGGTAACGTGGTAGATTTGACTGCAACCATGGACGCAGCGTTGGCTATCGAGGTGTCATTTCTGATTGCGACCATGGCGGAGCTGTTGGTGCAGCTTGCGGCCAGTTTTGTTGTTGATGGCGTTGCCGCATTATTCGATTGGTCTATGCTATCCATAAGTGTGGCACCACTGCACAAAAGCGTCCATTGAGTTTTACTGCGAGCAATACCTGTCAGAGCACAGTTATTTTGCGACTCAACAACACTACCGCGGCTACTGGCTTTATTAGCCACGTCATTGAATTTGGTATTTACACTGACAGTGGAAATGTTCGGATTGTGTGAAGAAGAATATGAGTTGTGGCGTTTGACTGGATCGCTTAAATTGTTAGCTGCACGAGTGGAATGAAAACGTTGCAGTGGAACGTTACCTTGTGCTGTGTGCGGACAATTGAATGGCAATTGTTGCGGCTCCTGTAGCGACATTTGACGTTTGGATGTGACGTGTGGGCGTGTTGCATCATTTGCGGTGCATGCGCCACAGTGTGGCCAAAACGAACAGGTGGTCGGAGATTTCAGCAATGCCTCTTGACGTTTCAAAGCATTTTTATTTGTCTTTATTGTTGTTCCTGTTGCTAAGTGTGCGGCTGTCATGGGTGTTTTCGGTTTGGCCAATTTGTGACTGTCACACAATTTAGATGTGAAGTAGAAGAATGTGAAGAAGAAGAGTTTTGTAGAGTATTAGAACGTACATATGTAGTGAGTACAGTTATTGAATGGACTTGGTAGTTGTTAGTAGTGGAGTTGGTGGTAGAGGTGTTGATGGTGGTAATTGTGGTGGTGATCGTGGTCGTGATTTCTATGAAGGTGTTAAACACTTTCCATATTCCTTTGTGGGCCCATCTACATACAATGTTTTTGTTAGTGAGAGCAGTGAGCAGTGAGTGGTGAGCTTTTATCAATGCATTTAAGTGCGACATAAATATGTAAATACAAGCGCTGGTTTGTTAGTGGTGAGTTTCATAGGCGGTCAGGTGATTTTTAAATAGCATATCTAGTGCATTCGGGAAAATATTTTAAAAATACTGGAATTCGGAAGGTAATACACTTTTTAGTATTTTTGTTTGCTAAAAAATAAGAAATGTAGGTGCGGTTTAGCGATGCTGCGTTTAGTGAAGTTTACTGTAAGCCCAAGATCATTTCTTTATTTTTTAGTTTCTATGAAATTATTGCGGTGCACTTTTTGCGGGTTGTTTTATGATTCTATTTCTCATATTACTTCACGCATAACTTTCGCATACAACTTTTTCACTTATATATATACAAGGAGTTCAGGTGACGTTTAAAGGTAAGGGTATTATAATATTTTTGGTTTTCGTATTAAAAATGTAATTTCATTCATTTAAAGCAGTCTTTATGCAGCACATGTACATGTAGGTAGGCTGGCTTTTGTTTACGCTGCACGTGACATTCATCGCACTTATTATTAAACACTTACTTCCAATACTCAACCGTAAAGATATTGCAAGTGTTTTGTTCTAACAGATTATTTATATTTTGTTTTATATTCATCACGCTAACTTGTTTAATTATATTCTCATTTATATTCGATTTTACAAACTTTTCACGCACTTTACACCAACGCCAGTATTTCTCTAATTTTCCTGTAACCATTTTGGTACTCGTTTTTGGTGGATAACCTTTGGTTAATTATTGGGTATGGGGAAATGTGACGGTTAATGTTTCACTATATTGAATTCTTTTTTTCTGTAGCTTTGCATTTCGGCTAGTAAGATGAATTTCGTGCATATTTATTAAGTTGAAGTGGTTGTGTCGGTGGTGAGATGTTATACTGGGTGCGCAGAATAGTTAATTTGCACGCTGAATGCGTCAACGAGCAGGTCAATGAAATAACGTGAAGGAGAGAGAGAGAGAATGTGGGAATGGCGATATAATTGTTTGTAAATTCAGCTGCACAGCTGTGGTTAGTAAGTTTTAGTAATTTCATTTACTATATTATATTCACACACACACACACATATTAACATTGATTAATCCGTAGCAACAACTATTGCTATCTACGTAGTGTTAGTAATTAAAATCATTTCTTTTAGTCTTTTTTTAATAGAACCACGTGCAGCTACTCAGTCGGGCAGATAGGCAGGCAGGCAGGCAGGGTAAGGCAGTCAAAGTCTATGTTAGTGATCTCGCAGGTCTGCATGCATTTTGACCTCGCGCTTTATAATATGTGCACATCCCACTTTTCCATCGCTTCAAACCTTCAATACCTGTTGCGACTGCTGCCGCTGCCACGTGCTCCTTCGCGCGATGATTCACGCGTGGGAGGATGCCGGTAGCCGTGCTCGCCGCGATATTCACCACCTGCACCTTCGGGTGTCATGCTCTCACGCCCCGAAGCGTTACCGTGCTGTCGTTCCAATGAGTATTGTGAATCGCTCGGGCTATGTGTATGTCCCAACGAGCGTTGCTGTTTTAAGGAGCCGGTTGTTGTACTCGTTGTACCCTTTGTCGTCGGTTGCTCGTAAATGTGTGTCGGGTCATTATTGAAAAAATTCAGCTCACTGTTGCCGCCACTGTTGATTGTCTCCCGAGTGCGCAACAACGTTGGTGGCAAATCGTACTCACCACTGTCGCCACGGCGAAAGTCCATAATCGGCGAACGATCGAGTGATTTGCGCAACATATCGTAGGTTAGTTCGTGATCGCAAAGTCGTGTACCGTAATTTTGGGGACTTGTTGATTGTCGCGGTAAATTGAGATTATTGCACGATGAGCCGGATGATTGTGGCGAACGTGAATTGCGTTCACCGCTTCCTGTGCCGACAGGTGACGAACGTCGTAGCCGACTGGTTTTGTTGCTGTTGCTGCCACTGCCATCGGCGATCGCGTGCAGATATCGCATGCCATTTACTGCCGCCAAATTATTGCTGACCCCATTTAGTGGCTCCCTGTAGTCATCGTCAAACGAACGACTCTTGTCAAAGTCCAAACGCAAAGTTCCATTCTGATTGTTGGCACTGCCGTTGCCACCACTGCCACCCACGTGACTATGCCCCTTCAGCCCGACTTGACTATTATAATTGCAGTAGTCGAAGTCGAAAGAGCGGCTTTTGTCGATATCATTATTGCGTGTGCGCCCGGCACTCGAGTTATTGCTAGGCAAAAGCACCGACTGCGACTTACTGCTGATGCGTACAGGTGGGCGCGTTTGCACATTGCTGCCGTTGTTGATGCGCACACCGGTTTGCTGGTAAATTGGCTGAACATTTGTTGTATGATAGGAGACGCCGGCACCTTGCGTTTGACCCATAGACACAATAACCTTGTGTGCCCGGTTTGGTGAACGTTCGCTTAGCTGTAAAGATCTGTGAGACATGCGAAATAGAGGATAAAAAGTGTAGTTACTGACATTCTTAAAATTAAATATATTTTCAAAGAAATACTGTCACTCTAAATAAAGTAGTGGCTATTCTTATTTTTAAACGCACCTCGATCTCCGTATACGATGGTCGTCCACTTGTTTGGCATTTCGACCAAGTGACCGTCGATGTTGTGAGCGTCCACCACTGCCTGACATTGCCGTTACGACCCCACTTCCTGCGGCTCCACCAACAACACTAACAACACCCACTACAGCAGTAGTTGGCAAAGCTGCGGTATTAGCTGCCGCTCCATTTCCTACATCGTGCTCGCCAGCACCACCACCACTGTAGCTTGAGCTCGAGGAGCTACGTGAGATATTCGCTATTGATTGCACATCAGTTAATCGCTGCTTGCGTTCGAGCGTATTACTGCGTGAACTTGAATTCTGTCGCGATCCCATGAGTGATGCCTGTGAACCGGGCTTTCGTCTACGGTCCTCCGGCGTAAGCGATCGTGATTCGGGTGTTAGAGAACGTTGCTTCCGTATGCTGCTTGACGAGCTATGCGATTCGTTACGATCAGGTGTTAGTGATCGCTGACGTTGCGTTTTTAAAGGTGATATGCTGTGGTGATAATTGGCGGTAAGAAATTCGCTGGAGCCTTCGTCTTCATCGCAATCTAACTCATCGTTCGACAGATCTGTGGAATAAAAGAAGAGAACAATTGAAAAACGTGTCAAGCCTACTCAAAACTTAATGTATTTCATATTGAACTATTAAAAAGAAGAAAAAGATCTCTTCCACCAATGACGATTAGAAACTGCGGATGGAGAAACCTTACATTCCAGTAAGAAAATTTCTCAGGCAGCTAATATCTTAGCCTGATAACTTTTCGTTTAGAATCAAGACTTATAAAAGCCGAGGAGCTGAGGAGTATATGATGAGGTGAATCTACCTCATTACTGTTACAGACAGCGCAAAATTGACTCAAACCCGTTTTGCATTTCTTAATTACGGATCGGTTAGTGTTTGATTATTCAATTTTGCCAAGAACAGAGTACGAAAATAACAAATACATAGTTCCACTTACTAACGCGAAGATACAGCTTTAAACCGACTCCGAACGCTACTAAAAAAAAACTGTTTCTATTATTTGATGTTCCACGGAGAATTGCACCTTCGCACTCCCGAATGGTATTCATGCCCCAACGCACTCTGCTCCGGTGGCCAAATATTTTGGATAGTCTGTTAATAAACTTCTCTGCATGTTATGATGCCCTATCAATTCAAAATAAAGGGTTTTTCAATAAGGGCGGGTAGATGTTAAAATGGAATAAAACAAGCTGTGTGTGAGTTATTGACAAAATTATTTTTTTATTTGAAAGACGCATATATGCCATTAAGTGTGGAATATGACATCATTCAAATGCCCGCCTCGACTTCTTACGGTGGAATGGATCCGAGTGGTCCAATTTTCAATGACTCTTCCACATAGATCCGGCTGAATTTGAGCGATGGCCTGTGTTATGTTCACCCTTAGAGCATCGGTCGATTGTGGTTTATTTGCATTGACCTGAGACTTCAAGAAACCCCACAGGAAAAAGTCTAGCGGGGTCAAATCGCATGACCTAGGTGGCCAATTCACATCCTCCCTGCGAGAGATAACCTTACCCTCAAATCGTTCATGCAGAATGTCAATCGTGGCGTTTGCTGTGCGGCACGTAGCGCCGTCCTGCTGGAACCACATGTCGTCTAGGTCCATATGGTTCAATATGGGCCATAAGAAATTGGTTATCATCGTTGTGTAGCGCTCGCTGTTGACGGTGAACGCCTCACCAGCCTCGTTTTCAAAAAAGTACGGACCAATGACGCCGCCGGCCCAAAACCCACACCAAACGGTAACTTTTTGAGGATGCATTATCACCTGGTGAACCTCGTGTGGATTGGTGTCGTCCCATATACGGCAATTTTGTTTGTTAACAGAGCCATTCATCCAAAAATGCGCCTCGTCACTAAAGATGATTTTTCGCCCAAAACTGGGGTTCTCTTCCAAACGATTCGAAGTCTATTGTCATCAACTTTGAGCTCCTGGGTCAGTTGGATCTTATACGGGTGTAGGTCTAAGTCTCGATGCAAAATTCGCCAAGTTGAAGTCTGCGAAGGGCCAAGTTCTTGTGCACGGCGAGGAATAGACTGCCTCGGGTTCTGCTGTACACTTTCACGGACCGCGGCAACGTTCTCGGCTGATCTTGCGTTCCTTGAACGTACGGGTGTTGGCTGATTGTTTACTGACCCGGTCGTCTCAAATTTGGCCACCAAACGTTGAAGAGTCGACTTTGAAGGGCCACCACGTCTACCGAAAAATGGGCGCAATGCGCGCAACGTTTGCGTTAATGAACACTCCTTTTGATAATAAAGTTTTATCATTTGAACGTGCTGATGGCTGCCACAGGGCACCAAAATCGACCCGCGCCAATTGAAAAACCGTTTATAATACTAGCAAAAGTTCTTTGACGAAAAAGAAACCAAAGAAACAAAAACTAGATCTTATAAAATTTAATGAAGACTAATGAAAGACTGCGTTGACATCCAAAACCAATGAGGTTAAATACTATCACTGAACACGCGAAAATATTATGAGACCGTCCTAAAATTTTACTTAACATTAACATTACATAACCAAATGGATGACAATGTTAAGATCAGAACGACGTACTTCCAAAAAAAAAAGAACCCCATAAAATACAGAGAACTTCACATTGAGGTTAGACGCCAAACAAGTCACGCAAAAATTGAGTGGTTAAATAGTCAAGAAAGTGAGAGACTAAAGAACTACATGACGAGCTTGACCTTCGCAAGAAACTTAAAGGACCTGCCGGAGCTTTCCTTAGGTCTCGTTCGTTAATAGTTCTGCATATCAGGTAATATCTGTTAAAAATTTAATGGGACCAGCTATAACAAAACATGCAGAGATAATTAAGCAGCCTGTCCGGATGAGCTTCCTTCTGAAATTTTGAAATTAATTAATGATGAACAAATTGAAATCATTCAAATAATTTTCAACTATATTAACGACTCGAGAAAGGCATGGATATCTATGGCGGCCGCTCTAGTCGCATGGATTCGGGCGTGACTTCCATTCGGAAGTGCGCTGGTTCAAATCTCTGCGCATGAAAGACCAGATGACAGACAAAAATGTTTCGAATAGCGCTCGCCCCTCGACAGACAATGGCAAACTTCCGAGTGTATTTCTGCCATGAAAAAGCTCTTCATAAAAAATATCTACCGTTCGGAGCCAGCTTGAAACTGTAGGTCCCTCCATTTGTGGAACAACATCACGCACGCTACAAATAGGAGGAGGGGCTCAGCCAAGCACCAAATAAAGGGCTAAGCGCTAGTTATAAATATATATGTACATATATGCGGCCCTAACAAAGAAAATACGTTTTCTAACAAGAACAACGCAATCATTCTAGCGCCGCTTTAACATTACAGTACTGACCTCAGTTTCAGCGATAACCTTCATTCGAGCGAAATTTCGTACCGGCGAACATGTTTTTTAGGTCTGCAAGCAGCCAGTAGTCGCTGGGAGTGTTCCCGCCTCATTTGAACGTCCACTGCATTGTGCATTATCGGTGTCTCTACGCCCACGTTTGAAGTTAGCCATGCATCGTTTTATTGTTGTATCTGATGCAGAGGAGCCACTATAATACTTTTTCCAGCCATTACTTCGCTTGAACGGTATTTTTCCCATCCGGAAGCAGTGGGTAGTAAAACATGAAGTTTTTTTTTGATCCATTGCTTCGAAAATAACAAAAGTCGCGTCACCGTTAGCAAATAACTCACGAACTAATGAATAGAATACCACGAAATTTGGTACTAGAAGGTTAGTAGTTCATCCATTTATTGTGTTAGACCCGGGAACTTTCAGCCCATGTGTTTTGCATTCGTTCATTAGTTTAAAACTGCAGAGCCGTCTAAAGAGATTTGTTTCATAGACTTTAAAAAAGCATTTGACACTTTCTTCCAAGAACCACTACAGGGCTTAAAAGTTGGCATTAAGGTAAGTGGATAAACATTAACAACATCATATATACTGAAAATACAACCTCCTTAGCAGACTGCCTAAGTTCCGTAAAAACTTCGGTTTAAAAACGTAAATTAAAGTATTATGATCGTGAGTAGAAGAAATGTCTATACGGATTAACAATTAATGGCAAAAGAAAGAGTGCAGAATTTCCAATACTTAGGCCTTTGGATTAACGAGAATTGGGGTCTTTCGATATAAATAGAAGCCCGAATTGAAGCTTTTAGAGCTGCATTCCTTAAGTACAAAAAGTTCTCAATAATCAATAATCCTGTGGTGAAACTTAAAATTCGATTTTTTAAATGCCGCGTCTTGTCTACATCACTGTATGCTATGGAGATATATACATAGTACACGGCACGAAAAAATTAAAATACCCAGGTGATTATGATGATATCTACTAAAGCGGTAATAGAAAAATGTCCCAATGCCGTTTCGTTGATGGCCCGCTTAAAATAATATTTTATTACGTGAATTATTCCATTCATGGAATGAGAGGGGCCTTTCAATGCGAGAGATTGTTCCAAAGTAAAAAAAAAAAAAACAAAGGTTTTGCATTGTTTCCATTACGGATGTACGAAAAGAACTGGTGGATAGTCAAAAATTATGATTCGAGATGTTCGGGAAATCAATAGTTTTGGTATAAATAAATCAAACTGCCCCAGCATACTCTTAATTTGAAGTTGTGTGCAATAAATTTTATAAGAGTGTTCTAATATAGAATTTTAAAAACGAGAACCTAAACCTAAGTTAACCACAGGGCACAAATAGGCCAGATTGATATTTGCAGAAGTACTAATCTTGGGAAAGGAATGGGATAGAGCATTTTTTTGCGATGGAAAAAAATTCAATCTAGACATACCAGATGGTTCCCAAATGTGTTGGCATGATAAATGGAAGAAAAAGGAGAAGCGAAATGCTCGTAACTTCGGAGGGGGTTCTGTCATTATTTGGTCAGCCATTAGTGTCAAAGGTAAACGCTAATATTATATATTTCATATCCAAGAAAATGAATAGTGTTATGTTTATAGAATCTGTAGATGAAGCTTTTACTTTTTTTTATTTTTTTTTTACTTTTTTTTATGAAAATTTCGATGAAGAGCTAATTTTCCGGCATGACAACGCAGCCGTCCATGCTTTCAAGGCAACAAAAGGGGTTTTGAAACCGAAAAAAGTACCAATTTGAGAATGGTATACTTGCAACCCTAACTTTACCCCAATCGAATATGTATGGGAAATAATTTCTAAATCGGTTTCCAAAAATGGAAGACAGTTTGATTGCGCTAAAAGTCTTAGAAATTTCGATTAATGTCGAATGGCCAAAACTTGATCAAAATATAATATTATAAAGAACAGAATTAAATCGATGCGTCGACGACTTCAAATAGTTATAATCAAAGGAGGATCAACACAAATGACTAAGCTTCTAATTATAAACTAAGCACAATAATTATGTATATTTATTTATATTAAATATATAAACATTGGGCTTATATTTTTTTAACTTTTGTTAATAATTAATTTAAGTTTCGTGACATATGCGCTTATTTCTGAATATTTTTAAAACGTTTACCATTAAAAGCTTAAATATTAAAAATATTGATTGTTAGCCGTAAACCATTTCACCGCTCGCAATCTTTATGCTCTATTAACTTTTTTTTTTTTTGGTTACTTCCCAGTTTTTTTATTACATCTGTCCATGGACACTTGGTAATTTTTGTGTTTGTATGATTCGCTTTAGTCCTAATTTCTGCGTCAGCTACATGTGAGGTATTTCTAGTAACTCTTTGTTCGAATGGGTTAGTAATTTTTGTGTGTGTTTCGTGCCATATTTCTGGATTACGTCTTTTATGGGATCAATTTTTAGGCCGCGGTGTAAGTCTTCATTTGTTATATACCAGGGTGCATTTACGATAGTCCTTAAAATTTTTGATTGAAGTCGTTGAATTATTTGTATATATATTTGATTTGCATGCCCCCATAGTTCTATGCCGTATCTCCAGATGGGTATTATCATTGTCTTATATATTAGTAGTTTGTTGTATACTGGCAGTTTTGAGTCCTTGTTGAGTAGCCAACACAGTTGTCTGAATCTGTTTTTCACTTCGCCCCTTTTTTGGATTATGTGGTCCTTCCATGTCAGTTTTACGTCAATGATCATGTCCAGGTATTTAGCTTTTGTGTTTTGAGTGATGACTGTGTTATTAATTGATATCGTACGAAGGTCATGTTTGCGGTTGGTATATATTACGTGGGCCGTTTTGTCTGTGTTTACTCGGATTCCCCATTTTGCAAACCAAGTCAACATTGTATCAATTAGATTTTGTAGCTTCAATGAAGCGACATTTATGTTTCTATCAGACGTAATTAATACTGTGTCGTCGGCGAAAGTAGCAATTATGCTGTCGTCATTTGGATAGGGAATGTCGTATTTAAATTTATTTTAATATTGGGTGTATGATACATCATTACACTGATATAACTCACTGTCTTACAAATACGTGTAATTCAAGGCAGCTTTATTCCAATATATGTTCATTTATATCAGTTGCTTCATCTATTCACCACTTGCTAACCTTGGCGAAAAGATGAGGCCGAGTAAAAATATAAGAAATTTATTTGGTCTTGCGATTTTTTCGTGTAATAAGCAACATAAACAAATTAGAATCATTTGAGATATTTGGTTATATACAAGACTTCTAAAACCCCCCGGACCTACAGACAAGTGTTGAAATATTGCGTAGAATGCAACCTAATTGTGAATTGCTTACAACGATCAAAATAAGAAAACTGTGTATTTGGGTCATATTCTGAGGAGCAATAAATATCCTGTAAGGAAAAATTGAAGGGGAAAGTGGAACGGAATCGGCAATATAGGAACTTTATTGGAGACTGCGAGAAATCGTGAAATGTTAACTAATATAAATTAAAAGTAAAATATGTAAAGTATTTTCCAATAACAGGTGTTATTTTGAATATACCGCTTTTTCGGTAGATGTCACTTTTGAAGCTGTCATTTTTTGATATTTGGCACACACGCTATTAATAAAAATAGAACGATACACGCTTAAACAACGCAATGAAACTATTCAAATTCACTATAAAAATGGTGAAAATTTAGTAGAGACGGTTCGTGAAACTCGAACATTTTTGGGTCATCGTGAAGCATCTGGTCGGACCGCAATACAGAAATTGGTGAAAAAATTCGAGCTGTTGGGACAAGTTAGTGATGTGAGGAATAAACTCGTGCACGTCGCTCAAGAATAGCCGAAATAGTGCTGATGTAGAAGAAAGTGTTGAAGAAAACCCAGGTTAGTCCATTCCTCTTCGTTCTTTGGAATTAGACATTCCACAAACGTCATTACACCGTATTTTGTATAAAGGTTTGTGTCCTTGTCCTTGTTTGTGGCTTATAAAGTCCAGTAGAACTCAAGTCGGCCGAACATCAACAACGTCGTGTCTTTGATGATTGGGTCGTTGAAATGCATGAAAATGATCCTGAATGCCATCGAAATCGTCTTGAGTGATAAGGCCCATTTTCACCTCGGTGGCTTCGTCAACAAGTAAAATTGTCGGATCTGTTTCTCAGAAAATCCAAGAGTTATTTTTGAAAAGCCTCTCTATCCCCAACGTGCAACTGTTTGGTGCGGTTTATGGTCCGGCGGAGTCATTGGACCTTACTTTTTCGAAAATGAAGCTGGAGCAACAGTTACGGTGAATGGATTGCGCTATCGAGAGATGATTAACGATTTTTAATGGCCGGAATTGGATGGCACTGCTCTGGACAACGTTTATTTTCAACAAGACGGCGCTACGTGCCGCACAAGCAACGGAACTACTGTTCTTTTACGGGAAAATATCAAAATAACACCTCTTATTGGAAAACCCTTTATCATGGTTTCTACAGCAATCCCATCTCGATTTTTCTGCTATCGTCCTTAATATTTGCATTTCTGTGGAACGCAATAATGGTTTTGTTTTTGTGTTCTCCGTGCGCGTCTTTGCACCGCATGTTAATATCGGTCTTACGATTGTTTTATACACACGCGTTTTGCTTTCCACATTCATGCTTTTGTTTTTCCATTTCTCGCAGAAAGCCTAATTATTTGTAGAGTTTCTTTGGTCTTTGTAGCGTTGTTTACTTTCTTCAGTTTTCGTCGACCTGCACTTACATATAAGATGCACTTATATATAAAATTGTATGATCGTCTACATTCGAACCAGAATTGACAAATAAAGAAGAAGAAGAAATATATATTGATAGTACTTCGATAGCCTTAACAGTTTCCCCGAATGCTTGCAGTCCTACCAATGTAAGAAGAACTTTACAACCTTGCACATCAGAGCCCTTCTCCAGCACAGGCTGGGCCGAATCGACTCAAGACAACTTACAACCCGCTTAGCATGGAGAACCCACCCAGAGTGTTGCCTGCAAAGTTAGCTAATCAGTCATATGGTTTCCTACAACAGCCCCTTTGAAATGTTAAGTGAACAACAAACTAAGTTAAGCGGCACAGGACCAATGCCACTACTTATACTTTTGGGGTCTGAGTTTTGCCACACAACTAATAGAACTTTCCAAATAATGCAGGTGTTTTGGAAAGTAGAGGAATACTCACAAAAAAGCTGTTATTGTAAGAATATTACTAAGCCCTCGTTAGGTAAATAAAAGGATGAGCCAGGTGAGCATCATCTTCTGCGTTGCATAGTTTCTTTTTTTATTTATAACAAGTAACTTCTCATAAGAAACCATCGGCTCTTTGGAGGCGTCATAGAACTGTAGGGCCCTCTATTTGTGGAACAACATCGGCACTTACACTACAAATTGAATGGCTTCACAATGCTAAGCTGCTACCTTACCCCCAGCGAAAGTATTGAACAGTTTAGAATGAAACTGGACCTTATTGAAGATAAGGTTCGCGAAATAGACTTCCCTTCATCGTAGCCGGAGACTTCAACGCCAAGGCTGTCGAGTGGGGCGCCCCTACTACGAATACACGGGCAAAGTATGTACTAGATATGGCTGCCAGACCGGGGCTTGTAGTGGAAAACACAGTTAATGCCACTACTTTTAGGAGACCAGGATGTGAACACACCACGCCGGATATCACCCTAGTGACTGATGGCCTGGCTGGGGCAATCAACGGGTGGGAAGTTCTGGAAGAATATACTGGAGGTGACTATCAGTATATCACATTCCGGATCAGTGCGAGAACTGACCCTACCCCAACACCTAAAACAAAGGGCGCTCGCAAATGGAACATGGCCAAAGTCAACACTGAAGCGTTTCTAGCTACTTTGATGCAAATTCCATGCCTCACATAAGTGGTGACGCTGGCTCGCTTGCAAGCGCCATGATGTAGCGCATTGCCAAAAGCTGCGATTTTTTGGTGCCCCACGCGGGGTTCCGCTGAAGAAGGCGAACTGTGTACTGGTGGTCGTCAGAAATCGCAGAGCTCAGAAGAACCTGCTTCCGTAATAGAAGAAGATACACCAGAGCCAGACGAAACAGAGAAGTAGAGGCGGAAGCTGCCGATTTCAGACAATCCCGAAAAGCCCTGAAGCAAGCAATCATCGCAAGTAAGAAGGCAAAATAGAAGGAACTTCGAAGGGATCTAAATATCAACCCTTGGAGTCTGGGCTACAAATTTGTAACGGGGAAGCTAAACGCCAATTCCACAGCCATACATCTAGGCAGTGATGTTATCAGCAAAATAGTGGACAGACTGTTCCCCACGCACCCTATGCTGTGCCGAGACCCAGACCCCCCAGGTGACGAGATGCTCTCTTCACCCAGGATAAGCTTAAAACCGCGGCAAGAAGCCTCAAAAGAAACAAAGCTCCAGGCCCAGATGGCATCCCAGCTGAAGCACTTGTGGCTGAAAGACGACCAGATGTGATGCTCGACGATTACAATGCATGGATTGCTCAAAGCATCTTCCCTAAGCTGTGGAAAGTACAGAAACTGATACTGATCAGTAAGGGTAAGGGTGACCCAGCACAACCGTCAGCTTGGCGTCCGCTTTGCATGCTGGACAGCGGCGGGAAATTGTTTGAGAAACTCATACAGTGTAGCCTTGCAGAGTCTGTTGAGAGAACAGGAGAATTGTCAGCAAGGCAATATGGTTTCCGACGCAGAAAATAAAACCTTGCCGCAATATAGGAGTTAGTAAGCAGCGCTCAACGCAGACGTCACTACCCGAACCGCATCACCGTCTTGGCAACGCTTGATGTACGAAACGCATTTAACAGCTTACGATGCACAGACATTATAAAAGCACTACGAGAAAGGTTTCGAATACCTGCATACCTTGCCAAGGATTCTCCAGAGCTACCTGAGTGAGCGCAAATTGCTGTACGACACACCAGATGACCACCACCAGCTTGAGTGCAGGCTTACTTTCTGGGCCCAGATACGGCATGCGTCTACCAAAGCAGCAAAGGAAACGGATATGCTAAGTAGATTAATGTCAATCAACGTTGGATCAATACAGAGCAAAAGGAAGCTACTTATGGCGGCTACAAGCTCAATTAGCCTGTACAGCAGCGAAGTCTGCGGAATCGCGCTAAACTGCAAAGCCAAGCGCAAAGCACTGGAGGCTGTGCAACGAACAGCGGCACTCAGAGTTGCCTCAGTCTACTGCACTGTCTCAAGTGCTGCAATTTTCGTGATCAGCGGTCAGATACCCATAGACCTCTTGGTCCGGGAACGAATGGATGCGTGGCACTCCAAAAAGAAACACGTCATTACTAGCTTCCCAGAATGGAGACGCCAAATCATGCTGCGGTGGCGAAGCTGATGGGACACTGAACCGACTGGCAGATGGACGGCGAAACTTATTACATAAATTGGCAAATGGGTCCAAAGAAACGTCAGGGAAGTGAACTAGTTCTTAGCTCAGTTCCTCTCGGGCCATGGATACTTCCGGAATTACCTATACTATATGGGTAAGGTAACCGATTCCAAGTGCATATACTGCGAAGCACCGAGCGATGACGCTGAACACTCGTTTCTAAGTTGTAACAGATGGCTCGTGGAAAGGAATGCTCTGAGGGCGCTCAGTGCAACAAAGCGAAGCCGCACATATAGAGACACAGGAAGACGATCCTATAGCATGAAATCTGGCTACAAATATGGTGGACCCAGACGTGGGTAAATAGAATTTACCCTTAAAGGATGGCGTTCTGGGCCCTCCCGAAGTAATATAGAAAGCAGTTCCGGGAAGGTTGTCTTCCCAGAAGGAGAGAAGTGATCGGTTTAGTGGCCACACCACACGACGCAGTAGACGACGGTCGCTGTAATTGCATTTTGACCCCACCTCATCCACCAAAAAAAAAAAAAAAAAATGAAGGAGGAGCTCGAACAAACACATAGGAGTTCAATACGACTGAGCAAATGTGTAGTGAGGAAATAAACTCTTCGGAAATAAAATCGAGAACTTTCAGTAAAGAATACAAGAATAAAGAGCTGAGTTGAAATTCTGAGTGGTGTGTATATAATTTAGCGGAATTTTATGTGAGTAGCTTAAAACGGAAAATTAATGAATGAACAGTTGCAGGACTTTACTGCTTACTCTTTGTTTATGACCTCGTCAAAATTCAAAATTACTAGCCCAGTTAATTACTCACACTTAGAAAGAGACGCCAAATTCTGGATACATCACCATTACTGTTTGGCCATCAATATATCTCTGATTTGCACGCAAAAATCAATACTTCGTTGCTCTTTTATAACTCAGCTTACGTACTATAGCTTGCAAGGCAATTGAAAAAGTTATAAATTCAACTTTAAAAATTATTCGAAATGCATTTGGTGAAGCTGCGTTAGATGTGCTTGTTCGCTCAACTGTGCCCACATTTGCAAAAATCCATGCAAGTTTCAAGGATTCACTCATTCGCATGTATGTAGATCCCTACATACATACATACATAAATTCAAGCATACACACGCTTATAGGTGTGTATGTTGGCTTCAGTCATTCATCGTTGGCTGAAGTCAAATCCATTTTGTGTATGTGCAATGAAGCACAAGTACGGAATGAATGCGAACTGGATGTCAAAGCGCCATAGATGCTTTCACAAATGCAAAACTCTTGTCATTAATGTACGAGTAAGTATAGATGGCAGAAGAAGGGATTTTAAGTGCGGAAAGAACTTTGGACTCCTAAATATTATATATGCACATACATATATCATAAAAACAGGTGTGAAGAATACAACTTTTCTCACATTAAATCATTGCATTGAGTTTTGATATGGAGAATAATTTAAACGTGCATGGATGACAGTTTGGTATTAAAGTTTGAAGTCAATTAATAGAATTGGATAATTTAATGAATAATTTGCCGGCAAAGTAAAATTTTACCATTGAAATGGAAAGTTTTATTACTAAACCTAAATTGAAGTGTTCATTCTCATGGAACTAGTCATATCAGCTATCTGCATAGCCGAGAGAAGGAGTCCGTCCAGCTTTTTCTAAGCATTACAGGTTTTGTGAAAATAGCTTTAAGGTTTGTGGCATTAGACCAATGTGAGAAAGTCTCTCTTCGAAGTTTTAGCCTAAATAGATCTGAATCTGAATTTTTACCACTTCATACATTATGAAGCGCTTTGAACTAAACTGTCCTCGCAGTATCCAAATTGTGGCCTTACAATGTCCAGGTTTTTTTGAAATTGATTGACACAGACTGCCAGAAGAAAAGAACTGGGTTGTTTCTTGTAACTTCAAGATATACTTCGTTCCGCTTTTGCTGCGTAATAGTCCCACAGAAGGGGTACGACGCCAATTCTAACTCAGGTTAGTGTCGTTCGAAATGTGTAAATGTGTGGGGAATTATGAAAACGCATTTTGTTGAAAAGATAGTCCGCGATTTAAAGCAACTCGTGCGTCAAGTTCGCAAAACCTGGACCTCTGCCGAGAAGATGTCAGGTTATATTCGACAACGATGAAGACTATACGGCTTATTGAGTCGACTCGTAGTTTTGTGCATACGATTCTATAAAAAAATTTTTTAAATATACATATATCCTTTATACTTCATGAATAATCGCGGTTCCTTTTTTCTGACACAGACTGTAGCTGCTAAAAATGCAAGATAATTTCCGGTATTGAATCAGTGGCAAATGTATAGAATAAAATGGTCAAGTAACCCCATATGCAGAATATGGCTTCCTCGCAAGCATCTTTGTACCTACAAACCGCGACTATTAGAACTCAAAATTTTTGTGAATTTTCATTCGACGACAGTAATTAGTTCTGAATTCATCAGAATCTCGAAAAAGAGGGTACTAATCCACTTAAGCTCTTAAAAATACAAATGAGAAAAACTTTATATAATATATGCCACCCAAATAAAATTATTTCACACGGACTTCAAATTGACTGCAGTGACCATTGCTTTACCAATCGCCTCTTAACTCATCTCGAATCTCCGCCGATTCACTTATTTAGATTTTAATGTATTTCGTATTCCATTCCAGCCTCCTCACTTGCATAGCATCATATTTATCTGGTAGAACCTGCTCAGTGGCACTGGAAAACATGGCTTCTCGTGCTTTCTAGGCATCGTCTGATATTCCTAAAGGTAGTATTCTTGATCCATTTCTGCTTAAAATGTTTCTTAATGATATCAGCCCATGTTAGGCGGCCGCCGTAGCCAAATAGTTTGGTGCGTGACTACCATATGAAAGTGTGCAGGTTCAAATCTCTCTACATGAAACACCAAACGATAGAAAAAGTTGTTTCTAATACCGATCGCCCCTTGGCACACAAAGAAAAAGTTCCCTCGGTGAGACGTGGGATTTTTTTCTCACAGATTAAAGAAATGTTCACTGTTGAAGAAGTTTTTAATAAGCAAAACTGCAAAATCTACGCCAAAACTTCTAAGGACGTAAAAAATGGTGCCAAATGTGCCAAGGGTTCAGTGTGGCCACCATCCAGCCTCCGTAAGGGTTTGGTGGGGAGTATCTTATAAAGGCGTTACATCTCTTCATTTCTGCGAAAAAGGAGTTAAGACCGGGACAAAAGTGTACCAAGAGGATATTTTCGAAGACGTGGTGGAGCATTTGATCCGTATTCTCTTCAAAGGAGAGCGTTGACTCTTCCAGCAAGATTCTGCTCCAGCTCATAAGGCAAAAACCATCCAGCACTGGCTAAAAAACGATATTCCTGGGTTCATAGCCGCAAAAAAATTTTGAGGTGACCATTTCGAATGAAACTTTATAAATACATTTTTTATATTTACATGATTAAATAAAACTATCTTCATTAAAAAAGTATTATAATTTCATATCTACAACGGACTAAACTTGTAACAGAATTTATGGCAGAACTAAGCGTAATATTTTCACCTTTCGAAATTTCTTCCTTACGTTGATTGTCTTACAATTTATTCCGCCGTATCGAGAACTAAAGGTTCAGTTTTATTGAATTTGAATTTTACAGAGGTTATTCTCGATGTGCGAAAAATCTTTTATATTTGAATACAGACATATGCTTTCAAGTAGTTTTTGTAGAAAATCAAATACCATAGATTATACCAATAATATTTCGAAGTCTAAACTGTAAACTGTAGACACAATTAAATATTTAGGGGTATTTTTTGACTCTAAGCTCACATTCAGTAACCATATAGATTATTTAATTCCAAACACTTACGCTACACGTTAGCCTTTGTCCGGCGTAAATATCTCCACATCTTTGTACTCTCAAAAAGTTGTACATGGCATTTATTAGGACCCGTTTATAATGTGCCGCTTTTATCTGGTGGGTCGTCCAAGTCACTTACACAAAAAGAATTGAGCGTTTGCAAAAAGTTTTAATAAAATTTGCGTTACGACTACTTTTGAATTAAATATCACTACAAAGTAGAAATACACTTTGGTCGTGTACCTTGATTGCATTGATTTCTTAAGGGGATTACTTCTCCATATACAATTTTGTATTAAAGCCATGGATAATCAGATTGGTTGTTGATCATAAGTATAAAAAAGCTAAGCTGAGAGTTGTCTTTATTATTTTACAGGCCTGGTGAAAGTTGTACTGTTGCTTTAAATAAGTAACTTCATAAGCCGGTTGAAAATTGCAGTAATTTTTGCAAGGCGATTGAAATAACTGTAACAAAGGGTGGCACACATTTTAGTACATTTTATTTGGGTTGGCTGTTAATTTCTAGAATCAAACTAGCTAGAGAGATGAATGGAAATTTAGTCATACCTACAACATTAAAATTCTAATGTGAATATGTGGCAGTTATGAAATATCTTATGGCGATTTCGTTTTGGCTTTTTTTTAAATAAGTGTAGTCCGGCGAGATAATTCTGTGCTGAATTCTAAAAAACACAGCAAAAAGAACCAGTGTCCAAATAATTCAAAGGGCCCAATCTAAAATACTTCGAAAAATAATAAAGCATGCTGGTATATACCAAACGACGTGATCCAATAACCACACAATAGCTGACACAATTAAATACACCATCAATCATCTACAAATTATCAAAACGAACAAAATGCGCAAACTACTACAATCGGAGAAAGTAGGCAAATGGGGATTAAAACGATTCACTCAAACAGAACTTACAATATGAAAAAATAATAACTATAGCACTTAGAAAATAGGATAATGTTATTTAAATTGAATTTAATCTGAAGCAAAATGAAATATTTATCTAATATTCGTTAGAGATTCCAGTACTATTTTAAAGACAATTACTTATTTTTTAAACCCAACAGATCGTATTAGGCTGGGGAATAAGTTCGTAGCGTTTTTACCGAAGACTTTTATTTAAACAAAAAACAAAAATTACATCAATAATTTAATCAATTATATATTCGCCGCTGTTGTTTACAATCTCCTTCCGCGTCTCGACCAAATAGTTAATTCCATTCCGCTATAAATCGCCTGGTCTGGTGTTGTTGGGCCAGTTTTTAAGGACCTCTTTGTTATCGAAGGTAACGCCCTTCATATGGCTTGACAGGGGCCGGAAACGGTAGTAATCGGTCGGTGCAAGGTCCGGAGAATACGGCGAATGCTGAAGGACCTTCCTTTGAGTGCGGCTCTGACGCTTGTGCAGGGCCTAGCGTTGTCGTGAAGGATAACGGTTTGACCATGTCGGTCAGGTCTTTTCAGCTGGACAATGTCGAGCTCCTTGTTGACCGTGGAACTCTTCTCAGTTCCACAAAATACATATCATGATCTCCGTTGGATGAAGATTACGCTTGACTCTTGACTTTGGCGTATCTCCTGGAGCCACTTACTTCTTTCTTTGCTTCATTTTGATGTATAGGCACCATTTCTCATCTTCCGTGATGATTCGGTACAAAAAGCGCTGTTTATGATCGCGCGTTGCTTGATGGCGGGCAAGACGCTGAGAGACAATTTGAAGGCGCCTCTTTTTGTTTTTTCGCTGAGCTCGTGGGGCACCCAGGCTGCCAGTTTTCGATAAATCCCATTAAATAACAACTTTTTGACTTCGATAAAAAGCAAATAAGAGAAGGTCTCTCCTGAGTATTCCATTTCTAAGCCTCAAAACTAATACAAAATTAAATAACTCAAAAAACCTATTAGCATGGTTTTATAGAGCAGAAAGAGTTCTATCGAATGAGTACTTACACTTTGCCAAATAGCAAACAAATCGTTGTAAAATGAAAGAAAATATAAAAACGCTATGAACTTATTTCCCAATCCAAAATTTAAAAATGGAAATAAGAAGAAAACACAAAAATCTAAAAATGCCACACTCTTCGAAGGCAAAGGAGGCAAATTTTCTTCCATGAGAAACGATGCCAGGGGAGTTGGTTGCCCTAAAAATCAGCTGACTGTTTCAGACTTTAATATTAAGAAATGCGTGTGCCACACAAAGATAGTTATTTACAGTGTTTTTTGCTCCATTCTAAGTAGGAAAAAACATATATTTTTATAGGATTAAGTGCACCATTGAACAATTTATACATCGTGAAAGCATAAAATTTTGTTGTAGATGCGAAAACACCATTATTTCTTATTTGGTGAGATTTTTAATTTAACGTAACGAGAAGTTAGCTGCAACGGCTGCCGAGTTTGACAAGCCCTTTTTTATATACCCCCGTCTTCAGTTGAAGCAAGGCGGGTTCCAATTCGAAAAGCCAAGTCCTTGTTTGTAAGTAAATAAGTAAAGTCATATGCTACTCATACCTCCTTCTAACTCACCTGATCTTGCTCCACTGTCGCATGAATTCAGTCGCTGACTCGTCGCCGTATCGAAACTGCGAAAACGCGACATACCAACGCTAACCATCGGTTGTTGGCTGCTAACAGCTGCACCCACTATGGCACCACCGCTAGCCACTCGATTGAATTGTGACTTCCTTGAACGTACTAACACATTGTGACTCTTTGAGCGCTCAAAGGAACGTTCGTGTCGGGTTCGTGGCGAATAGCGACTGCCTGCATTTGTATTTGGATTCGCGCTGGCCAAACTATACGCGGGTGGCGCTTCTTTTATGGAAGCATTCAAATAGGCAGTGGTCTGGGGATGCTGGTATTTAGGTGAATTGTCGCGACTTCGTAAACTGCCGCTGCTGCCACCACCAGAATCTTTCTTTGTCAGATAGTTAGGGGAATTACCAGTAAGGGAGCTGAAGTTAGGCGAACGCTCGCGTTCCCGCTGCAGCGTTGGTCGTTCGGAGAGGTTGCCATCAAAACTGCGCGAAAACGTTTCAACATAACTGTCGGCTGGCACATTGCGACGTGTATCATACTCAAAGCTACGGGAGAATACCATTCCCTTTACGGCGCTGCTATTGCTGTTCGCTGCATGCAGATTATTCACGGTTAGCGCTGATTGGTTTTGTCTACTGGGTATGTTTTTACGTCGCTCGATATATTTGGACTTGCTGCTGTCTTGGAAGGCGGGTGGCGGGGAGAGTATGGGCGTAATGGGAGGCGGGGAGTCGGCGTCATGCAAATTCCGCACAGGCAGGAAACCAGGGCGCTCGTTCAGTATGCTCGCCAATTGCGGGTCTACGATTCGATAACCTGGTCGCAGAGCATTGTCGCGTGATGTTACAAACACCGAATCGCCAGCATTACCTGTCCGCGTCTGATTACGTTGTATTAGTTCTTCCACTTTGCTTGCCGGATACTTGCCCATGCCGAACGCGGGATCGAGTGAATATTGATGCTGTTGCTGTAGTGCATGGCGTGCTCTATCAGAACGCCGTGTATTATCTATCTGTATAACTCGCACTGTACGTCGCAAATCTCGATCGCGTTCACCATCTATGCTTCCACCATTTTGATGAGCGTAGTTTGCACCTCTGTAACTGCCAGCGCACCGATTCTCATCGCTATTGCGTTTTGTGTTCACTTGCACCCAACCAGACTTATTCAAAAAAATTTCCTCTTTGTTTAAATGTGGCGACTTGCGAGCACTCGTTACCTTGGTGGGAATTCCATAATAATGTTCGCCAAAAAGATAGGTAGGCATATGTGTGCTACTACCGGTCACTGGTCCAGCAGCCGTACTGCCGCCAATACCGCTATCGCAACCACCACCACTCATATGGTAATGCATTCTACGCGCTTCCAGTTTTTCGTTGAAGCTGCGAGATGATGCCTCGAGGCTTTCACGTCGTTTTGCCACGTATCGCTGAAAGGCCGAAAGGTGAGGCGTTGCTTCCCCACAGCTGCCAGCACTGCCTCCACTACCACCACTAGCACTGCCAGTGGCTACAATTTGCGGACTTAGATGGCCAACTGCGACGGTTTTGAGTCGTGTTTCGTCGCCCACACTAATGATAGCCAAGTCATGCTCGCATCCACGCCGATTATTGTTGTGATGTCGGGATGGGCTGGCGCGTAAGCGTGTACGTCGCTTCTTTGGTGGTAGGGCGGGTAGTGGTAGAGTGCTGACGTCGAGTTTGTCGTGTGTGGATGAGGATAGTTCGTCGTTCTGTGACTCACGCGTCACAGAGTCGCGCGTTAAACGGCTGTCGTCCGACTGCGCCTCGCTCGAGTCCACACAGATCGAGTAGTCTTGGCGGTAAAGAGGTGGACGTTTCACTTCATCTCGTACCGCTTTGGCTTGTGTTGGTTGATCGGAGTCCTGCGATGATTGTGCTGTTGTGGTAATGGTGGGTACTTTAGCAGAACTGAAAAGAAAAAAAAAGAAAAAATTAATCAAAAAATTATTATAGAAATAATAAAGTTCATGATAACTTTGATCCAAGAAATCATAAAGCCGGAACTAAGTTCGAATTCTTAGTAAAGTTAAATAAAAACTTATTTATAAATGTTTAAGATTAAAATGGCCTTTGTGCTGCATGGTGCCTTGTAAAGCTTGCATCGAATAAATCCATTTTCTTGTCACTTAGTTGTATAAAGTGAAGCGGATGTCTATCACAAAGCATATCTTTTGTTTCACTTCCCTTCTGTCTGTGGATCTGGTGCGACAAATACGACCTAGTAGAAATCCGTGTCGGAATTGAAAGTGCTGTATCGTGGGCCTTTGAAGTAAGTACGAACTGAATAAACGGGTAGATACTAATGACGTAATCCTACGGATTTATCCATGTCCGTCACGGGTACTCCGTTCAGCAATGTCGACTGGATGATAGCATCGCCTTACGCATGCAACCGCCGGGTAGACGCGGCCCAGCCCTTTTCTAGCTCAGTGGCACCCTTTTAGTCCCAGGATAAATAAGATATACTTGTGCAGGGCATCCGAGGGCCGAATTAGGACTAACAATTAAAGTTTCTCCCTAACCGCTGAGCGTATAAGCGGAGAAGGGACCGTGTTAGCTTCGCTATTCGTGCGGGTTATTTAGTCGCGCTGTCGGAGTGGACGGGGGAACAACATGCGCTTGCTGTTGAAGTCTATTTCAGGGCTAATGATTTGTGTGCAACTACTCATTGTAGTTTTGCTCACGTTTATGTAATGCCAAGTAAAAATTTGCTTCGTTCATGGGTGCGAAGTTTTCGGGCAAAAAATTCGGTGGCAAATAGCGTACGACCGGGATTCAGCTGGGCATCGAGAACGAGTTTGCACAATAATCCACGATAGCCCGTGCGTAAGAAAGAGGCTACCCTGGGACGCCCAAAAACTATTGTGCACAGAATAGTGGGAAAGAGTCTTAGGCTTCACCCTTTCAAAATTCAAATCGAGCAAACGTTTCAGCCTAACGATTACAATTTGGAGTGATGAAGCATATTTTCATTTCAATGGAAGTGTAAATGAGAAAAATTGTCGTTACTACTAAAACATCGATGGCCACTTCACAGTCCCAAAGTAACGGTTTGGAGTGCATTGCTAAAATGTGAATTCATGGGACCATCGTTTTTTGAAACACGATTTTGAAAAATATGCATTTTAAATTTGAACTTTTTTCCGTTCAATAAGGGGAATACCTCCTATGTAATTATTATTATTAGTCTTTGAATATATTTTTTGTTGTATTTGGTAATTTTTGTATTTCATCATAAAATTGAATTTAATTTATTTTTCTTAATAAAAACTTCAAGGTAACTTCCTTTTTCATTTATGTAATATTTCTATTTCAGTTATCATAAAATTTTATACCTTAAGATATAACACGGTACGAATTATCCGTGTTATACGAGGGGCGCCTGTACATATGTATGTATATGCAGGAAGTAGGGTATTTATCAATGAAAAACTATGTAACCAGCCAGGTCAAATATTCTTCATATTATTAATTATCACAGCATTAAGTTAATGCAAAATATAGGTATAAGTTCTTATTTGTACAATCACAAGAAAATACGGGCGTAGTACCGATGCTGACGGCGTCATAAAGAAGAGAGAAAGCATAAAAAAGAAAGAGAACCGTAAGAAAATTTACGGTGCTTAAATCTTTTCTTAAACACGAGAAACACCGGTGCTTTACGGCATAGATTTACCATTTAAAATAAATCGATAGAAGTTAGGAAAAATATTTTGCAATTAGCAGATACGATAGTTACTAAACATACGTAATACATGGGCTGAAAAGTGCCGAGACTAACAAAAACGTTTTTTTTTAATTAAATTTTTTCATCAACGTAATTTCCACTAGGAATAACGCAGTCATTCCCGCGCCGTTCTAACATTTATGTAATAGAACGGTTTATCTTTTGCTTCAAAATAGGACTAAGTTTCAGTGGCCACCTATTTGAAGCAAAATTTCTTACCGACGAGCATTTTTTTAGATCTGCAAATAGCCAGAAGTTGCTGGGAGCCAAATCTGGCAAATTCGATAGATGCGGCAGTAGTTTTGCCAATGTTTTGATTGACTTGTGACACAGTAAGTTGTCCTGCCACTCCCTTCTGCAGCCATCAAAGCCGCGGTTAGCAAACGGGTTACTCTAACCCACAAGCGGGCTAGGCAGGCTGAGAGAGGCTGCAGATGGACAAAACTGATGTTACCTGTCATGTCCGACCGACTGTCGCAGTTCCTCCTGTCACTAAGCAGAGGGGAATGTAGGAGGCTGGTTGGACTGATGACTGGCCACTTACTATGGGCAAAGCACATGGAAAAGGTTGGTATCTCAAACAGTGCACTTTGTCCAGGATGTGGAGAGGAGGATGAGACGGCGGACCACTTTCTGTGGTCTGCCCTGCCTTCGCTTGAATCAGGCTTGAGGTCTTTGGCACTGATGTGCTGAGAAGCGACCACCTTGGCACCTTGGCACCACAAGATCTAATCAGATTTCTTCGGAGGTCGGGTAGATTTGAAGAAAATTAAAAAGGGAGCCCGCGTGCAGTACAATGGGCTTAGTGTTGTCTGACTACTGCACTAGCTAGTCTGTCCCGACAAAAAACAACAACAAAAAAAAAAAAAAAAAAAAAAAAATGTTGTCCTAATGAAAAAGAATTATTTTCTTTGCCATATGCGGACTTTTCTCTTCAATTTCGAGTTTGAATTCTTCTGGAATTTTATAAGGAGCTTCTTCGTGGCAGAAATACACACGGAGGTTTTCCATTGCCAGCCGAGGGCGACCGCTATTAGAAAACCTTTTTCTTCATTTTGGCGTTTCACTGAGACTCTTCCAAATGGTAGCCACACACTAATCTATTCGGCTACGGTGACCGCAATATGTATACACGTTCTATAATTTGAAATTTATTTCCATCTCGAAATGAAAATTTAACGTCTGATATACTTGTATTTAAAGTTACGTATACGTCCTGTCGGGCACGTACCCAACTACAAGGTTGGCTATTTAGAGAAACAACTTAAAAACATAATTTTTTCGTTTTTCATATGGATAGTTATTTATTTCAGTTTCAGAGCATTGGTTTCAACTAGTTCTGTATTGGCCACCTATGACGGGGGTCTTAACAGTCAAATATGCTGTACTTTTGGCGTTTTCCATCACGTCAGCCGAAATTTCGGGCGATATGGCAGCAATTTTACGTCACATACTGGCTTCTAGGAGGGCTAGGGTCCTTGCTTTGTTGGGATATATACACCTTGGTTTAAAGTAACCCCAAGTATACCGACGCTAAATAAGGTGTTCTGGGTGGTCGATCGAAATACTCATATTGTCATCCCAATCGGCGTCGGCATGATGATCGAAATTCATTGATTATCAAATGTTATCATGTTATCAAAGTTATAGATCTGGCCTATTTTCTATTTTAAATGGCTCCAACCTTTTATTATGTCATAAATGTAGAATGCAAAGAATTTAATTTTTCTACATATCTTCGAAACAATGATTCGCTCGTTTTGTATTTCTTTTTTATTCGAAATAACTTGCATACCTTCAACTATAGCTTTTTTACTATTTCCTTTGCTAAATACCATATTCAGCTGCCCTACTTCCTATCAACTATGTGCAGTTATTGGCCATATTTTTAATTATAAAACTCCCGCATGCCCACTTCAAATTCCGATGCATATATGTATTCTACAGGATTGTTCAATTTAAGTGCATATTCTTGTACATATTTTTTGCATTCTTGTAATGCAATTCTCTCATAATATCATCAGCGGCCAACAGCCATTACAAGCGAAATTCATTTTCGTATACGAGTCACACTGGCCTTTTGCCTACTTATGTATGTATGCATGTATGAGTATGTACGTGTGAGCTATGGATATACGAGTACATACAAACAAATGCATGGAAAAATATATTCTCATGCTGGAACGGATAATACCCTTGCGAAGTGGTCGTTGGTGTATTTACCTATACATACATATACGCAGAGATGGATTTGAGCATATATCTCATTGGAAGCTTAAGTTATGAAAGTCAAAGGGGTTGTTCTTTTTATTCTTTTTTGATATTTGTCATATATTGAATGTTTAACCCAAATAGCTCATGATTGTATTTAGCTAATGAAAAAGAACTTTGGCTAAGAGCCTTGTGTAATTATATTGTACGTCATACATTTACTGGGAAATTGCATTGCTCTAATTCCAATTTTAGCTTTGTTATCTATTAACTTGAAATTATGTTTTAAACGACATATTTTTAACAGGACAATGGGAAGGAGTAGTAGTAAGTCAATTTCTGCGCAGAGTGCCATTAATACTAACTGCCTCGTGATTTTATATTCTTCTTCTAATTCCATCAGCGCTGGCCCAGTTGCGATTTATAGTTTCTGCTTCATCAATTTAGTATATTTTAGCTGCACTAAAGCTTCCATCATCAGTTTATTGGAGATTTGCGAAATATTTCTAGCATTGTTCAGCTGATTTCCGTGATTAGTAACTGTTCGCGGATTGTCATTCATACCTAATCCACGTCATCTCTAATTTTGATATTACTACAAAACGCGTACGTCTACGCGTCAGCTACATCTAGAACTGGAAAGCACTTATTCAAGTCGATCGAGACCTTTATCGTATTTACAATTCTTCTTATAAAAACTCAAAACAATTTTATAAAAATTACTTGTGGACCTCTCATATCGCATAATAAATAACAAATAAATGAGTTTTAAATAAAGCTAATATAATTTCAAAACAAGAGTAACAAAAAAAAGGCAACATATAAATTTATAAGCATGTAATAATACTGAAGTGTGCACATATCATGCCTCTTGTGCCAGAAAACATAAATGGGTAAAAATTAAAATGCTTGGGAAATCGAGTTTGAAAGTTAATTGCACTGTGTTGGCATAACTTAGAATATCCAAAGGTTAATTGAGTCACATCATTGACACAAAGGTAGTAAATTTATACATTCATACTTTTGGCATAAGTTGAGACGCTGTCCATTACAGTAGCTTAAGGTATGCTGAAAAAAGATCGATACAAAAAAATGAAAAAGTGGACAAATATGCGTATTTTGTGGTTCATATTATTTTGATATCGTAAATTTTAAGCGGAATAAACAAGAAGTTGCTGCTTTCCATGCTTTAATACATATTAATTTTTGCTAAAATAAAACATCAAGTAAATCAGTGTTACTTTTTACAACAAAGGCATGCATACCTACATATGTATGCACTGCCTTCTACACGAGGGTTGCCCTTGCATTTTCTGCCTATGAAACACTACTTGTGATGAGTTGTAATTCGATATTTTTATCACAAAGTTCAGTATTTTTTAGCATAACCTTAGGTACATCTAATGTTTTCACTTAATTTGTTCACTTCATTTGTTCTTTCTTTGGCGTGTTGAAAAATTCATCTCACCCAAAAGATGGAATCAAAAGGAAAATTGTCATGCGATGGTTTATCATGACCTGCACAAGCACACATTCAATATTACATGAACATTTGACCACCAAGAAGATTTGTTTTTGTCGAATATTGCGTAATTCGACAATTCAAAAAAAAGATTCGTGTCGATTGGAGTAAAGAAATGTTGAAAAAAGAAAATCAGCCACAGTGGTTCAAAGCATGTCTATGACATCATAACAAGTGGCGAATTTTGCATGTTTGCATATGAGGTGGAAACAAAACAGCAGTCCACAGTGCAAGTGTTTCAAGATGAGCTTAATCCAACAAAAGTAATTCGCGGAAGAATCACCTCCGATGAAATAATGACCTTTTTTCGGAAAGCTGGGTTATGTCACAACTGTACCAGTAGAGAAACATAAAATAGTCAATTCTGAATGGTACACAACCATTAGTTTGCCAGAAGTTTTCGAAAAATTAAGCAACACCAACTAGCGAAAACGAACCATACTTCATCAAGTTAAAACGAGCTCTCACGAATCGGCTTACACAAGAGAGTTTTAGGACACTCAAATTATCGAACTAATGGGACAACCGCCTTTCAGCCCTGATTTCGCACCTAATGATTTTCTTTTGTTCTCAAATATGCGAGGCCAACGGTTTTCAATGTTTGAAGAAGTTGTTAAAGGCCTTAAACCTTTTTTAGGTATACACTCTGAGAGGCAAAAGAGCTTTGCTTTGGTTCAAGCGTATGCAGGATAACAACTCGAACAACAATAAAGCCATTCTCATGAGGCAACCCTCGTATAAAAAAGAACACAAAATCAGAACCGTTCCAACGTATCCTTATTTGCTAACAAGTTGAAGTCAATGTTGCTATCTTTGCTTCGTAAGAAATTGCAAATCTCGAAGTTCTCGAGTTTTTTTCGCAATTAATGACAGGATTTTCGGGACATAAAAAAACAAAATCTTGGGGTTGTTAGTTAGCTTCGAGTGGCAGTCGAAAAGCATCATCTTTATACCAATTCTTAAAGGAAATTAACAATCAATAATATTGAAATTTCCGAAAATGAAAAATGGTAAAATTTTGGAGTTTCCTCAATTATAACTGGACACTAATTAGAGAAGAAAGCTTACATTTTTTTCGAAATTTTAACTCAGGAAGCGCGAAATTATATGTTTTTAGGTATATGGAAAATTTGAAGCCCTAGCTATAGATTTGAAAAAAAAAATTAGAAAATAGATTTTTCTAAACTGCGATAGTAATTATTATATGATCGGAAAGCGATTTAACACGATTTAATATTTATGTCATGTCATGCCGGGTATGTTTCGCACTTTCAAATCGCTATATCATGGAATTGAAATTTTTTGATAATCTGTGACATGCAATACACTTACAAGACTAACGTTAACCTCTTTAATGTATATATATTAGGGTGCCCGTTATTAACCAGTTTGATTATTTTTCTTACGACGCCCCCTTAACTTTTAGTTTTCCGTCTAAGAAAAATTATCAGATCAAAATCAGCTCTTAATATTCAGAATGAACCTTACCCCAAACACGATATATTTCCCATTTACATAACATGGGATTTTGCTACTTTTTGGAATAAACTTTTTTTTTCTCTAGTATGCTAATTTACAGCTATGAAAAACACATATTCTGATGGCAATTTTAACTCTACAAAAAGATCTCTTATAATTTTTCGATAAATTGACTCCTTTAAAAGTTAATCGAAGTTAAAGTTGAACTGTGTGTAAATTTCAGACATTTTCACTTCTGCAACAAAATTATTATTATTGTAGTAAACTTCTCACGTTTATATTTAAAAATAATCAATGGACCAGAAGTAAAAATTATTCAAACATTTTTCCATCTACAGTATCTAATCAACTAATATTTCTGAAAAAATGCATCACTTATTGTCCATTGCTATGAAATGTCTTTTTCAATTATTTTTACAAGCATTTCTGTATATTTTTCGAGACAGTTTCAAGTTAAGCGCAGCAGATGAACAAAGTTATCAGGACATAGCATTGTTCGTCATTTTTGTGTATGTTTCATTTTGGTACTCGGCACCGCTAGCTGCAGCTGCACCGAATCGAGACCTTGAATTCATCAAATCTGTTTACCAATATAGAACGATCGATAAAAATCTGTCCGATGCAGTTTTCAGAAAATTTCGGAATCATCTATGGTACTTAAGTCCTGAAACAGGGGCTCTTACATTTTTCGATAAAAGGTTATCTTATAGTTTACAGCAAAAAATGGTAAAAGCATTAAAATTGAGCGATGACGATCAGTTTGATGGTCCTAAACGCTTCATATTTAATTCCGATGATTTCAAATGGTTCATAAATAAAGACATTGATTACTTTATAAACGAAAATTTTTTGAAAGATTTGATATTAATACCAGCTTTCTTCAATTAGACAGCAGTAAATGGTTAGAAGATCCTGGATATTTGAGAGGTTTAGAAATTGTAAGAAATTTAAGAGTAGTCAATGACAATGCAGAAAGAGCTGTAAAATTGTCGGAAGAATATGTTAACGTTTTAGCAAGAAGTGAAGATGACAAACAATATGTAATCCAGATTGTAAGCGAGCAACAAAAAAAAATTTCAAAATGTAACTAAAACATGTTTCTAAAATAAATCGTGCATTCCTAGGTGGTATAAATTTGATTCGACTTATGGATTTTTTCATCTTTCATCTTCATACCATAGAAATTGATCATTTTTTTATATAAACGTCAGAATTTTGCTATAACAGTAATAATTTTGTTGCAAAAGTGAAAAAGTCTGAAATTTACTCACAGTGCAACTTTAACTTCGATTAACTTTTAAAGGAGTCAATTTATCGAAAAATTATAAGAGATCTTTTTTGTAGAGAGTTAAAATTGCCATCAGAATATGTGTTTTTCATAGCTGTAAATTAGCATACTAGAGAAAAAAAAAGTTTATTCCAAAAAGTAGCAAAATCCCATGTTTTGTGAATGGGAAATATATCGTGTTTGGGGCAAGGTTTATTCTGAATATTAAAAGCTGATTTTGATCTGATCATTTTTCTTAGACGGAAAACTAAAAGTTTAGGGGACGCCGCAAGAAAAATAATCAAATTGGTAAATAACGGACACCCTAATATATATATATAGTTGAATGAGCTCACTTTTTCTGCTTCTTCGCGCCAGTCGTTTCGTTTTCTCGTGCTAACAGGCGACAGTTGGACACACCAAGTGAAGCTAAGTCCTTCTCCTTAAGTTCCAATCAGCAGGCATGATGCATGCCCCTTACCAGCTCCTCGCCGCCATGTTTGAATAGCTCAGCCGGCAGTCCGTCGGCGCCCGCGGCTTTGTTGTTCTTTAGCCGTGTTATTGCTATTCTCATCTCGTCATCCTCCGGTAGCGGAACGACAATTCCGTCGTCAACGATTGGGGTATCGGGATCTTCACATTCTCTGTGACATGCGCAGCTATCACTATTTAACAGGTTCGAAAAGTGTTCCTTCCATAATTTAAGATTGCTCTGTACGCCAGTCCGTCTTTGTTCTTACAGGAAAACGCCCCGGTCTTAAAACCTTCTATAAGCCGCCGAACTTACTGGTAGGGCGTCGCTCCTATTGGCCAGCATCTCAAGCTTCTCGCACTCACGTATTTCGGTCTCTCGTTTCTTCTTTCTGATAATACATCTCTCTTCCTTTCTTAATTCTCTGTAGCGATCTCACATGGCTCGCGTTGAGCCCGACCGTAGCATGGCTCTATAGGCAGCATCTTTTCTTTTTGCGGCAGCATGACATTCCTCGTTGTGCCAACTGAATTTCGGGCTCGTGGGAATCCGATTTCTTCTTCGGCGACCTAGAGAGCGAGAAATGTTGCTGCATTGCTCGTGCATGCCGGTTTGTTGGGCAGTACTCTCTGAGAGCAGGAGTGAGAGTCCAGTGAGCTGTTGTGATTACAGCTTTTGGATGCTGAACATTCTTTGCGTAGATGTACGTTTTTCGCTGCACAGAGGAGTGTGCGCAGTTTGGCTGTAACAAGGTAGTGATCCGAGTCGATGTTGGGTCCTCGGATCGTACGTACATCTAATACACTAGAAGGGTGTCTTCCATCTATCACAACATGATCGAGCTGGTTTCGCGTTTTTCAATCAGGAGACAGCCAGGTAGCTTGGTGTATCTTGTTATGCTGGAATCTGGTGCTGCAGACTCCCATGTTTCGGGCCCCGGCGGGGTCGATCAGCCTCTGTCCGTTACCGCATGTTTCGTTATGCAGGCTGAATTTTCCGCCTGGTGGACCAAAAATTCCCTCCTTGCTCAAACTTTTTCTATATCACTAGAAATCTTAACTCAAGCTGAAATTTTTGCATAAACGATTTTCGGGTGGAGTTATGCACCTCTTCAGAGTAGAAATATAGTAATATAAAACTAAATAAAAAAACGATTTTCGTACAAAAGCACCAAAACGAAAGAACGCATCTTATGTGGCTGTGCTGTTAACTGCACGCAATTTTCCACTCGAGTTAAAAATTAAACATAACACGAAACGAAGTATAAAATACGTACCAGTAGGCACATGAAAATGTTAAATTCGAACACAAGTAGCCAAAACTTTCCTATGTAATTGCTCATGAGTAAATCGATTTATTCTTCTCTATTATATTGAACTACTTATGACGTTGCTTGACCTAAAAATGTCAAAAGTATTCTACAACACCACACGCCTAAACGGAAATGGCAATAATCAAATAAACAAAGCGACGGCAGCTTGCTCTGGCACCCACACATACAAACGCTATGTTGTTTTCAAAAACTTTTCAGTAATAATAATAATTTCATTGAATTTTAAATTAAATTAGAGCAAACCATAGTTGGCAATAGGTTTGGCACAAAAGACTGTGGGTAGGTAAGTAGAGATGTGTCGTTGAACTACAAAAAATGTGGAAATTTCAGAGCTTGCAGAAATTTCACTTAGTTGCTTCAACCCACATGCACAAATAATTTTAAGCGAAAAGCAGTGCCGAAATTGAAATGGCATTACCAAAAAGGAACAACAACAATAAAGGAGAACCATGCCGAATCATGTGGCAGCATGTCAGCAACATGAATTCATAACTTACAAGCTGCTGGCGGTAAAAACGTACGTACATCCATATTTACATGCATACATGCTTACAAAAATTTATACGAGCATACATATATAAATGCATACATACCCACACACGCACTTAAGTGGGTGGAAATGATGAAATACATACTCATGCGTCCATATTGTAAGAAAAAAAAACTAAATTTTAAGGTATCTATCTTTGTCAAAAGCATAAATGAATTCAGAATGGGAGCAGGAAAGGAAATGGAAATGATTTAGGGGAAATCTGAGTATTTGTTGATATGCTATGACATGAGGGATTAGGGTGTAGTGAAGAATGTGTGCCAAAACATTTCTAATACATACATTTCGGCTGTTGGAGAGTGTTGTTTTTGTGAAGGAGAAATTACTTGAATGCAGTCAAGATGACGAACACGGCATGGACAGGCATTGTGTAAACATCAATCAGTGCGCAGATGAAATTGTTGGCATTTTTATTTAAATAGAGATGTGCAAGATACTGCATACAATACACACACATGCTGTCTACATACACAGATAGTTGGGCATTTATACAAAGGCTTTATAATTGAATATGTTGCGTGTATCATTAGCTAAATTCATAGAACCAACAATTTTTTTCACATTCTTAGAGCAAATCACTTGGAATAACGCGCCTCGTTAATTCTGCATTTATTTCCCAAGAGACAGCCGATTTCAGAAGATGCTTGCAGTAATTTTTCTCCCCAACTCTTATGCTCTGCTGAAACGTGGAATATTATGTACATATATACGAGTACGAGTACATATGTATGCATGCGTATCAGAGATATATATGGAATAGTATCAGAGAAGAGATAGGAAAGAATGAAGATATAGAGATAGTTAGTCCTGTGAGAATTTTCCAAATTCTTTGACAAATCTTTAAGTATCCTCCAGTTTTAGAGAACGAATATTACTCATTCTCACGACATCGGAATCCAAAACTCGTAGCGTTGCTCTAGCAAAGGCAGGACATTCACAGAGAAAGTGTTCAGTGCTATCCGCCTCCTCCAAGCAAGACAGGCACATTGAGGACCCAATGATTCCAATGGTGGTCATATGCTGACCCCATGGGTTGTGTCCTGTAATAATACAAACTATCAACCGAATACCTTTCCTTCTAAGTTCTAGTAGAAAGTTTGACAGTTTTCTGTTCGGACTTGTCACAAAACATTTTGCAGTTCTGCAGCGTTCTAGATCGGACCATGGCTCTTTATGTAGATTGCATACATAATCGCTGATCCTATTCAGGATTCCTGCGGAACTGATTTCAATTATTGGCTCTGGCCCTTGTGGGGGCACCGCTGATCCCCGGTTGGCCAATTCATCGGCAATTTCGTTTCCTTGAACACCGGGGTGCACTGGAACCCATATAAGTACAACTCTGTTCTGTCTTGCGACAGAATTAAACTTCTTCTTACATTCTTGAACAGCCTCACTGTCACTGAAAACTCCAATCTGTTTCCCGCTCCATCTCACCTCGATTATCCATTCGGCTACTTTCAGAATGGCAAAAATTTCCGTTTGGAAAACAGTTGCCATTTCCCCCATAGCATAGTGATACTTATTATGATACTACCGTTTAAGTACCATCCGGCTCAAGACCCTATTTGATTCTTCAACCCATCGGTAAGGAAAATATCCGTCAAACCTCCCTGCCTGCATTCTGGATTGCTCCATTGCTCGCGCTGACATCAAATTTCCTTCTTCATGAAACTGTGGGTATCAGGTCGTCTTTAGGTGCCAGAAACAGTGGATACTGCTCAGATAGCAACTTAAAGATTTCTCTGTGTCCCGAAGTTCCGTCTTCGTACCAGAAACTATATTTATGGAGTCTACACATTGCTTTTATTTTTTCCTGTTGTATCTTAAGATACAAGGGGAGCAGATCAAGCATAGCATTTAGGGCATTGTCAGAGGTTGTACTCATGGCCCCCCTAATGTATAAACCTACGCTTCTTTGCAGCCTGTATAGTTCCCGGAGTGTGGACTTAACCATGTTCCGTCGCCATCAGACTACAGAGGAGTAAGTGACGATTGGACTGCTAAGTGCTGTGTATATCCATAGGACCACAGCAGGTTTCACCAAAGGCTTTGCGACATTGCTGAAAAATGCTTAACGCGCCATTCACCTTCAGTGAAACGTGTGTCTCCCAAGTCAGCTTCTTATCCAAGATTACTCCTAGATATTTGACTTCATCGGAAAAACCAAGTGTCACACCTTTCAGTGTTGGAAGACTGAGTCCATCCAATTTCCTTTTTCTCGTAAACAAAACTATGGAGGTTTTGTTCGGAGTAACGGAAAGACCTTGTCTCATGCACCAGTCATCGATTTTTTCCAGAATCCTCTGCACTTTCGTGCAAAGCCTCCTTAGGGATTTATCCGATGTTAGCGCACAGACATCGTCCGCATATGCTTGGACATGAAAACCGAGTTCCTGCATTTCCGCAAGTAGAGGGTCTACGACTAAGCCCCACAGCTGCGTAGAAAAAACATCTCCTGACGGTGATTAGTTGGTCTCTGTTCTCACCCGCGGTTACCAGCATCTCAGAGAGCATGGAGTATATCCATTTTACAATGGTTTGATTAACTCCGTGTCGTTCGGCAGAAGAACATATTGAGCCGAAAGTGGTTACAATGGTTACTATATGGTGCGAATCTGGTTTTAACCCGACGTCATCGCCTAACAATTGTTTGTATCAAAAAGCGAACGTGGTAACATTCATAGAATAAGTTTGTGCCATTCTGAAAGCCATTTAGGGCACGAAATACCAACTGAGGATTGCCCATGCTGAAATATTAGAAAATATAGAGCAGAGGCACAAAAAGATACCATACAAGACAATCATATTTCCCGCTTCCATGTTTACTCAGTAATAAACAGCATGAAACTAAAATCATCAACAAATCCGTGTGTGCGAAATGAGTTTTAACCGATTGCTTGGATTACATACATAGGTATGTCGTGTTATGCAATACTTATGTCGAGTTAGTAAAATTTATAACCCGTTGTGATACTCTAATAAAGCAGAGTTAATTGAAGGATAATTCTTAGCTAGTGCCACACAAACATACCTGGCTTATTTTGTGGGTTTTTCTTAGTTTGTGAATTAAAGTAATGAAGTATACATACATACTTGCATATCTGCATATGTAAATTAAGGTGGCGCAATTTCTAAGTAATTATCTTTTTGCTACATCGTTTCTAGCATATTCAGATTCTACACATATTTCTAAAAAAAAATTTGTAGAACGTAGCTCTAAAGTCAATTTCGCGCCTACCAAATTCTAAAAGAAGCTAACAGCTAGAGAGGAAGTTATGGCTACGAAAATAGAAAATAGATAAAAATAGGGTCTGAAACCTTATAAATTAAACAAAAAATATCAAAAAATGAAATTTTATTATTAAATAATTTAATATTTTTGAATACATTTTTGAAATATTATAAAATTTGAGTGCTTTTGGTTGTTTTGCTAATATAGTTTTAGTTTGATTAAACATAAAAAGCAAAAATATATATACAGTCACTTTAGGTACAATACTGTAAAAAAATTAACGCGATTCCACTGTACCCTGTTTTGTAGCGCCATCTAGCAGTTTTTTAAATAAAAAGTTTTTTAATAAAGCAGTTTTTTAATCAAAAAGCTCACGTTAGTTATATTAAATATTACCCTTTATAATAATTTTTGTTAATTAATGATAGCTTTTCCTAATTTTATGAGCTCGAAATTGACTTCAGACTCAAGCTCTAACCGACTTTTTTCTTAAAATTTTATGCATAATACGAAAATGCTAAGAACTATTTCGAAAAAAAAAAAACAAATTGACGCACCCTAATGTACATATATGAAATACCATTAATTATGTGCACTAATTCAGTTCCCAAATTCATTAACTTCATTTCCTTTGAAAATCAAAGTTTAGATTAGCTACGTAAGTAGATAATTAGAAATTAAAGAGCTACCATTGTTACCCAGCAGACGAAATAGAAAAAAATTACAATTCTTGATACGCTTTCTGCTATTCATTACGGCGAATGTTGGGCATCACTTTTTCATCAAGGACTCGTGGGCCCTATTAATTTCTTTGATAGGGAGAAATGCAGGTGAGAGATGGCCATTTGCTTACTGCAGTGGTATCTCTGCCTATGAAATTTGGCAAACTCGGCTGAATAGTGTAGGAAAAGCTAAAATATTTATTATATTGAAGATGCGATAGTTACATCTTAAAGCTTAGTTGGGATGTGAGTAGCAGACTGCGAAATTTTTGCAGATGTTTTAGAGACAATGGTGGTGGCCGCCGCCGTAGGATTCGTAACACCAGGTGCAAAACACCAAATGAAGAAAATGTTTTTTCTAATAACGGTGTCCCTTGACAGGTACTGCAAGTCCCCGAGTGTATTTTTGCTATGAAAAAGCTTCTAAAAAATCCATGTGCTATTTGGAAGCGGCATACAACTTATAAGAACTTCCAACTTGGAGCTCGGCCATACACTCAACAAAGGGTTGCAAATAATATATGTATGAAATATATGGTGTTCTGAAATTATATGAAATATTGAAATATGAATAAAATATTTAAATATGTTTTCCTGGCTAGATAGAAATTCGCCTTAGAGCTGTGTGCCAGATAATGTTTACGAAGAGGCACGCGTGGTGCCCATATTAACATTCTCTCTGACAGTCAAGAAGCTCTAAAATCGCTGGAATATTTCCTCAAGACCCTAGCATCAAGAAACTTTGTTTCCTTGATGTGGGTTCGAGGACAGGAGGGACACGAAGGAAATGGAATTTCGGACACTTCAGTGAAATAGCGGGCAAACACTCCCTTCATAAGTTCTGAACCTTTCTGAGAGGTAAATAACAGCTTGTGCCAAAAGTGCCTTTCTACGTAAGCAGGAACAATGAGACCTCATCAACTACTGGAGAGCCCAATCGGGCATGCGGCAGTCGCAAAGATTCATAGATCCAGAACGGATAAAGGCAGAAGCAATGTTTAACATAAGCAGAAAGGACATACAACTTTACACTGAACTACGAACAGGACACTGTAAACTTAATTATCACATGAAAAAGATAGATGCGATAGAAAACGATTCCTGTAGACTTTACAAAGAAGAACAAGAAACAGCAGAACATACTATATTCTATACGACTGCCTAACAATGGCACAACGCAGACTAAATTACCGGGCTATAGATCCAAACCTCCTTACCACAGCATACACCGTCATTTGACGTCCATATTACCCGAAGGGAATCGAATCAATTCGCAACATTTTACACCACCAATTGGGCATGAGCCGCGTGGCTGCTCGACTCGTTCCAAGAGAGTTCAATTTCTTTCAAAAAATTCATCGAAAGAAGGTGACTGAAGGCATACTTGAGCAAGGGAATAAGTGAATTCGGACAACAAGTTTATCCAACGCATCATAATAGGTGATGAGAAGTGGGTATATGAGTTTGACATGCAAACCAGTCAACAGACCGCTGAATGGCACTATCCGAGCCGAAGCCCAAAAAACTACGTCAAAATCGGTCAAAAGTGAAAGTCATGCTACTCGTTTTCTTTGATTATCATGGTGTTGTGCACTAGAAATTTCGGTACGCGTTCCAAATGATTCTACGAACGCAATTTGTGGAAAGAAAACGCATGGATTGCACCGTTGGCATTTGTGTATTGCTTCGAATGGAGCCTATTATGAAGGCGACAAAATAAATTTTGGCCGAGTGGATCTGAACAGTCAATGGTACCAATTATTATATTTAGCGGGCTACATACGTAGTTGTCATAGATTAAAAAACATTGTGAAATAAAATAAAATATTTCAACAAATTTTGTTGTGTTTAATTTAGAAAATAGTTAGCGATTTCATTAAATCACCCTATCCAATATTTTCTTTCTGCAGCTTTATTAAAGTATTATATTTTAAGTTTTCAGTTATTAATTATGATAATTAAGAGTGTTGTTTCGATAATAAAGAAGGTGGAGATCACAGGAGAAAGAAAAAAATACTCTTGACTGGATAAATCAAATTAATTATGAATTAGGTTATCCCTGGCAAAAAAATGTCTATTTCACTAAACATTAAAAAATCAAATTTAAGAAATAAAAAACGGGAAAGTGAAAGAGGCCAGCTTAAGAAGTTCAATATACCCGTAGACATACATATGTATATGTATGTAGAAAGATAAGTACAGTTAAACACTTGAATTCGAACTATAAAGCAAACGAGTTCACTAAGATTTAATTCGAACACCATTTCGTGTTATAGTGTTTAACAAATTATTTAGAGCGAGGGCAATCCATCACGCGCTCTATTGCTTGTCTGTGTGTATAGGTACTGCAGCTTTGTAGTTCACAAGTGTGAAATGTGATAACGTACGACGTCATTTGCCAAAATTATAAATCTTATAAAACAAATCAAAAAACATTGAATAATAAAAACAAAATAAAAATCATATTCATTGAGCTTTACATTCTTCACAAAAAATGAAGTGATGTTGCTAAAATAATGTCACAAAAGACTGACGTCAGTAGTGAATAATTCCCGGATGGAACCTTTTTTATGTCATCTTTGACATTTGTCAATTAGACTACTTTAACCATGGATACTTTCATAATTACGTATATATTTAATGTATTGCATTATTGCGATTTTCGTTTCGCGCTCGATTAATTTCACGTAATGGTGGCATAAACTGTCTACCTAGATCGTGCGATCTAACTCCACTAGACTACTTTTTGTGGAGTTTTTTGAAAAGTAAAGTTTATGTGAATAAGCCTACAACGATATTAGAGCTGAAGCACAAAATTTGGATCAAGATTGCTGAACTCAATGCAATAATGTGGCGATAATGTGTGAGCACGCCCTTGATAATTTTAATTCTTCTGTGACAGTCTGTAGACATGCTCATGGTAGGCATTTAAATGATAATAGTTAGGAGCTACATTTTGATTAAAAATAGCGAAATCTCAAATAATCTGAATTCTTATAGCATATGTTTTATTTTAAAACAACATATAGGCGCGTACACTCTTTTTGGGTGTTTGGCCGAGCTCCTCCTCCTATTTGTGGTGTGCGTATTGATGTTGTTCCACAAATGGAGGGACCTACAGTTTCAAGCCAACTCCAAACGGCAGATATTTTTTATGAGGAGCTTTTTCATGGCAGAAATACACTTGGAGGTTTGCCATTGCCTGCCGAGGGGCGACCGCTATTAGAAAAAACGTTTTCTTAATTTTTTGATCTTTCACCGAGATTCGAACCGACGCTCACTCTCGGAATTCCGAATGGTAGTCACGCACCAACCCATTCGGCCACGGCGACCGCCCTAAAAACCCTTTATAAAAAAATTCGAGCATGTACTAAATATCACAAGAAAGGTGTGACACTCAGCGAAAAAAATTGTTAAAAATCAAAAGCTTTTTGTAGTCACTTGAAACGTGCACTTTGTTATATTAAAATTCAATGGGCTATAAAACTGCATACTCAGAAAAATTGTGGTTCAAAAATGCAAATTTTTGATAGAAGTTGGTTGCAAAGTTTGAAACTTTTTAGATAAGCGTATATGATGCCACATATTGCTTGCTCTTTAATTGGTGTGGACAATAAGAGTGCTCACGTCACTGTAAATATATACTCGAAGAGTAAAGCTGTATTAAAAGCACTAACTTTACATTTTTTAGGATCGAAACTAGTATACGAATGCCTTGATATGCTAAACCAACTTAGTGCAACAAATAAAATTGCACTTTGTTAGGTTTCGGGTCACTCTGGAATAAAAGGTAATGAAATTGCTGTTGAACTCGCTAGGGATTCACTCTGGTATCAATTGGCAGAAGCTAAATTTAGAGGCAATAGTTGAGAGAATACTCAAAGAATTACCCATTGGAAAGTCACACAAGAGTTCCGTCATGCCAAACATTTATAAAATCTTTCATGGCATTGACAGACGGAGGCGTTAATCCGAATTGCCGTGGTGTCAATCTATGGTGTGACAGACGGTTTTTAGGCGGATTAGTGAGCTAATTTGTTTATTGGATAGGTTTTCAGTAAAAAATGGACCGCAGGCAACAAATATGGTTATTACCTCACGTGATACTAATAAGTAAATATTTATTAAAAAATTCTTCAATTGCAATTTCTCAAACTGCTCTGAAATATAAAAACAATTTATGTAATTTCGAACGGGTTAGTGCAAGCTAGCATTTCATCCTTTCTCTTGTTCTTTCTCTCTGTCTCTCTCTTTCTCGTTCTTCTTTTTAAAACTTTGATTATCTTTCACCCACAATAGATCTTACCCATTGAAAATTTTCCCCTTCTGCTTAAATTATGGGAATTAAGTCTAGTAGTTCATCTGGATTAGTTGCACTTAATTTCTCCGATAATTCCGAATTAGGCCGTTAATTCCGATTGATATCACCGTCTGTCTATGCTATTACCTACAACAGGGAACTGCATAACATGCGTAAAGTAGACAAAAGGGAAATAGTTGGTTTTCTGACAGGTCGCCATTAAATAAATTACCATCTCTCCAAAATGCACATTGGGAATGAAACAGAGTGCAGACTCTGTCTGGAGGATATCCTGTGCATATCTTGTGCAACTGTATTGCCTTGGCAAAGAGAAGACTGCGCATCTTTCATCGACATCAATTGCATCCGAATGAAATCAAGAATGCTCTAAAATTTGTGCGCAAGGCGGAAAATTTACTGAAAGATCTTGGCTTTCAACCAATTCGCAACCTGAGGCTGGGAACATCTAGATTAAATGGAACCTGATGTAATACATGTATTAACTATTTCTAAAGCATGTAGTAGACCATAGAGGATCTTTTAGGTCGACGTATCTGTCTTTGCTCGCACTACGGATGCAAAATTATTATTGTTTATTGGTATGGATTCAGTCACTATCACATTAGTTTTCTCTTCATCTACTAATTTTACTACAAATACCTTCCACTCCTCCGGGTTCATCTGTGTCTCTTAACGACATGTTTACCTTGTTTAATATGGGGTTGGATTTTTAGCAAAGTTAACCCAATATTTATTGCATCGTTCTTCTCTACGCATATATGTGTATGCATGTACTCACGCACGAACTTATGTAAATAAACAATCAATGGCGCTGTAGTGCAATTCCCACTGACAATCTGTGAACTTGTCACGAAAATGTTTTGTAAGCGGTTACATTGATTTATACTTAGCAATAATTGGCAAGAGTGTATAATTGCTAGCCCGTACATACCAATATGCCATACCTTGTTGTGCCCATTTCACATGCACATACATACGTAACGACATTTTATCCTATGTATGTACAAGTGAGCTTTTCAGGCTTGTAGCTACTCATGCTCAGATGTTCAGATGTCTAGGTCAGGAAGGAAATGTATGTATATATGTCTAAGTGTATATACATATGTGTGTTGTTAAAGACACTAAACATATATGCATATATTATATATGCACATACAAATACGAAAAAACTGGGTGTACCTATAATCACTATCAGGCAAATGGAATTTTTTAGAATAGTGAACAATTCTCAAACGATTGGCGTCAACGATTATACTTAGTCCTGTCATAAGTTCTGTTACAAGTTAAGTCCGTCTTCGAATATTTTTTTAATGAAGTTCGTTTTACTTAATTATGTAAATATCAAAAAAATAAATTTCAAATTTTCATTCGAAATGGTCATCATTTGCTTCTACACAGACCTTCAAATGATTAGGCCATTCAGGTATTGCCGCACGCCCGGTTTCCATGGATATTGACGTTGCTGCTCGGATCAAAGATTGACAGGCCATGCTCTCCAATTCTGAGCACAAACTGTAGTCCAATAGATTCAGATATGCGCTTCCAGAGAGCCAATATTCTACGACTATATTGTTTTTCAGCCACAGCTGGGTGGTTTTTGCCTTATGGACTGGAGCGAAAAATCCATTGCTCTCTATTGAAGAGAATACCGCTCAACTGCTTCACCATGCCTTCTAAGACATCCTCCTGGTACACTTTTGCCCCGGTCTTATCATCTTTTTCGCAGAAATTAAGAGATGTAACGCCTTTACAAGACACTCACTCTCCAACAAACCATTACGGAGGCTGAGTGTTGGACATGCAGAACCATTTGAACAATATTTTTTGTGTCTTTAGAAGTTTTAGTATAGATTTTTTCATTTTGCTTATTAAAAACTTCTTTTCTTTACGTGCGTTGTCAAAAGATGACTAGTTGAGCGACGGAAGACTTTCATGTGGAGATCATCTTTAATTAGTCTTGACATGGATCTGGTCGATACATTCATTTCCCTGGGCCTGATTTTCTGCTTTCTAAGGAGATTTTTGCGAGTTCTTCCTCGAACGGCTTTTATGACTGCACTGGCTCGAACCCCGTGAGGACCATCACTTCTTTTTCTGTCTGCCACTTCAGACGTTTGGGAGAAACGATTGATCGTGTAGTAAACAAACATTCTCAAAATATTAAGTTTTTTCAGCAATTCGTAAAGCTTACTTGCACTTTTACCTCAAGCTCCCCATTCCATTGTTAACAAGCGAAATTTGCCACGAAACTGAGTATAATTTATGAGTAGACAATGTTCTCGCTGTATGCATTGAAAAAATTGTTACGGAATTCATGGCAAGACTATGTAATTAATTTTTGGCCGAAATTTTTTGGGTGTTTGGCCATCTCTTTTATTTATTTATGAAGCGCGTTTTGATATTTTCTTCAAACCGACTTTGAACGGCAGATAGTTTTTGTTTATTAGGACGTTTTTCATGACAGAAATATACTCGGAGGTTTTTCATTATCCGCCAAGGAGCAACCGCTGTGAAAAAACTATTTCAATCAACTGGTATTTCGCTCCCGGAATTCGAACCTGTGCACTGCCCAAAGCAATCACGTTACAACTAATTACATTATATTTCAATTAAAAAAACCAAGAATACCGGAACTTTTTCATTTTATTTAATTTTTAAGCGTACTTATATTCGGAACGCCCTGTATAGTACGAAAACATTTGCCTTAGAAATATTGCACAGCAGTTTTCACACGAGCACAACATTAGGATGAAAGGTGGCTTTTCACAATCCCAAATTAGGCGTGGGGAGAAATTGGAAATATAAAGTTTGAACTAAATAATTCGAGTTGTTAAGAGTAACAGCACAACAGGGACCTCTGTGGCACGTGTTGCGGCTAATAGAAAGGGTTTCCTGTAAAAGATACAAGCGGAAGCGAATTCTCAAATGACTGAATTAAGCAAAATGCTGTCATGTATCCCATAGATATTTACGAGGGTAGTAAAATATGCCCACATATGCATTATTACAATAAATACGCTCCTGATAGTAAAAAGTAAAACAATCCTTTTGGTTAATGAAACGTAACTATAAACGTTTGGTTGGGAAAATTGGAAATAATCTAACGTCGATCGAAAACTGAATTGAACACGGGTGACAAGAAGCAGTCAAGGGTACTCGGATAGCAAAAAGCAGAAATATATGGACATATACAAGACTCGATACACCTACAGGGTCTCAATTACGAAAATCATATATGTAGTTTATTTTGTACATACATCGATGTTAAAAGTGAAGCAAAAGTCGTAATTTATGTTCCAGTTCATGCAGGCGTTCTTTAGAAGAAAATTGATGCAAATAAGCACATAAGAGAACATAACGATGAGTTCAATGCTTTGAGAGAATCATAACTTCATAAACTGTCACCACCATTTGTCTTGCTATGCACCCTAACTACCTTACAAAGCAACCGCTGCTTATTTGATTCTCTCAATATTGAGCTTTCACGTTAACTTTCTGTTAATAACCAAAGCCAGTTATAGAGGTTGAGTTCTGGACATCCTGTATCTGCTCTTAAATACGAAGAACTCCATTTTGATGAATGTTACAGAGAGACCAGAGTCAACGGAACACTTTTCATCTTAGTTTAAGTGTCCTTGCATCAGCTCATATGTATATAGTACACTTCCAGTAAACGCTTAGTCATCTGAGCAGGCAATCACCCTCCAGCCCCTTCTTCACAGCTCCTCCAACAAGTTATTAGCCACAATACGTTACTAGAAAAAGAAAAAAGGACGTAGTGCCCCAATTCAACTGCCACTGGAGAAGGATGCCGCTCCACCGATTTCTTCGCTAAGCATTTGGTAGATAAACCTGACCAAAATAATTACGACTGCCAGTTTAGTCAGGAATGTATAGACTGCCTGCGGTACGGCGTTAAAAAAATCCATCTCTATGTCGGCTAAGTACTAGGATGTTTAAAAATGTTTCGACTGCAGCGCCAACTGATCATTAACATTCTTAGTATAGAAAGCAGTCAATAATTTGCGCAAAAAACGATTTAACATATGAGTAAGAGTGCCGTTAAATTTAGTTTCACCACTTCGGAGATAGCGCGTCCAAAGAGATGAACGGACAGAAACAGGCTTCTTTGTTTTTGCAGCAGTTTAGAGAACCCAGCCCATTGTGATGAAGCCATAAATCGTAGTTTTGCATCATATCTAATGATAGGCTGTGAAAATAGATAATTTTTATAAGGTTGAAGTAGTGATTCATTCAGCATTCAACTAGTGCGTCCGCACCATTTTGTTAAGATAGATCTAAAAGAAAAGGGGTGCTAGAAGGTCTTAATATTTTCTATTATACTTCGGTCATCGCTCGCCATAATTTTTTTGTTAATATTTTCCATGTACAGACACGATGATCTTACACATTTTCTTTATGGAGTAGAAGATAAGCGTGTAAAATATTGCAAAGTTCATTTTCATAGAAAAACAGAAGAAATCCAAGTTTACTAACTTCAAGTGAAATACGAAAAAGCAGTTTTTCTTAACTAAATTTATTTTATATTATTACTCTTAATTGTGATGGAAGCTTTGCAAAAAACATTTTAATATATCTCACTTTTTATGTAGCCTTAGCGAAAGAAGCCCAATGTATCGAATTGTAAGATCTCGGCGTTCATTGCTGTTTCATGAGATTATGCGGCCTGGGAACTTCATTAACAATAGGGTCCATGTTTAGCGCACTGTGTGGCAATTGGCGCCGTTCCATTAAAGCCACACATTGTCTTAGTTCATGTCATCGAATTCAAGCCATAGAAAGTTTGTTATCTTGCTACGATAACAATTTCCGCTCGCCGTAACAACTTTACCGGCATCATTTTTGAAGAAAGCCAAGTCCAATCCAAATCACACTAAGACTATTCCAAATGCGCCAGTTATGCTTGTTAATGTACTGATTATTGACTCAGATGGCCGCTTCTGCTGAATGAAAAAAACACGCAATGCGCGAAATACACTTCTTATAGAACGACAATTTTCATAAAACGTTTGATCCCCTTTTACGCATTATTCAACTGAGTATCGCTCAATAACTAAGCTTGTCAAAACCTACAGCATCAATTATGTAACAAAAAAATAAAAGCTTAGCAAATCACAACTAACCGCTGTCAAATATCATCCTTGAAATTATCCCTTTCGGATAATTACCCTCAATTGCTTAACTTCCTCGACAATCCAAACGCATCGGCATCGTTGTCCTCCTCAGTTTATAAATCGTACTTTTGCATTATGAAAATCGAAGTTCAGTGAAAAGTTTCTTCGCACGCTCAGGCCAACTTCAGGCCAACCGTCCAGCGATGAGGCCCATTTTTGGTTCAATGGCTACGCCAATAAACAAAATTGCCGTATTTTGGCTGAAGAGGAACCCGAAACATCCAACAAAAAACAACCGTTTGGTACGGCCTGTGCCAATCGCGCCAATGTAACAGTGCATGTCGAACGCTATCACACCATGATAAATGACTTTATGGTGCCGAAAATTGAAGCCCGTGATCTCCACAACGTTTGGTTCCGACGATGGCACTATTTGCCATACAGCCTTTGCAACAACGGATTTAGTACGTCGTCGTTTGTGTAAGCAATTTATCTCTCCCCTTGTCTCAGACCAATGGATTTGCAAACAATATCATATCATATCACACCTTCGTACTTTTATTTGGGGGGGGGGGGGTTTGTTAAGTCTGAATGCTTTGTGGATAAACCATCTTCGATTGAGGGTTTAGAAACCAACAATACTAAAACTATTCACGAGATACCGACCGAAGTCCTTCAGCGAGTCATTAAGAAATGGTGTTTATAAATGGCCGAATCACGGCGCAAGTGTGGCCGACATTTGAGAGAGATTATCTTTGAAAAGCAAAAGTTATGAATGGCTCTACGCAAAATTAGTGAAGATTGTGCAATCAATTTGAATTTTTCAAATCAAATCTATTACACATCTAATGGCTGGGAAACTTGGCTAGTATCCGATGAAGAAACAAACAAAATTTAAGCAGTTTGAACCGCTGTGTTCATCCTTCCTTCGTATCTGGTGGCACGAATACTAGATCTCGAACGCGAACCTTACCAACAAATGTAACCAAAAGTCAATAAATATTGAGATTCGGGAATGAAAATGGCGCTGGATAGGGCATAATCTGCGCAAACCAGTGCAGTCAGCAGAGTTCCTTTAGACTGGAATCCACAGCGAGCACGAAATTGAGGACGTCCAATGGGGTCACAGCGCCGTAGCAAAATGATTGTATGGACAAAAACTTGACATGGGCTCAGGCTCAAAGCTATAAATCGAAATCAATTGAAATCATTTGTTTTGGTATCATGCCCCCAGTGATTGGAGCGATAGCAATTAATAATCATCACACACACATCCGATTGGTAATTTTGCTGCCTGTACAACTAATCTCACTCTCGAACCTGTACCTGAACTATTTAGAATGTGGCTTGGTATTTAGCGTAACTTTCCGGAACTAGAAACTCGTTTTGTGAACTAGGAGGTTTGGATTGGCCGTTATATGGGTGATTAAAATAAAAGTGAAAGTTTTCGTTTGTTTGTTCAAGAAGGTGAGGAATTATTTTTTTTATTTATTTTTATTTTCTTCTTTGTTTTATATGTTGTTTTTAATGAAATTGATAATTCACATACGAAATGTATGTAAGTCACTAATAATTTTGCTGTAGTTTAATGATACTTTAACAAAGATATGTGGATCACTGGTACTCCAGAAGGAAACTTTCGGTAGTTGAGGTGATCTTTATCGGACACTGTCTGATAGGTATCCATCTTATGAGACTCGATATAACTTCGAACCCTTTATATGGCAGATGTCTGGAGGATGATGAGATGGTATGGAGGATGAGGAGGATGGATGCTATAATGATCCACAAATCAACTGTTTTGCTTTTGCTTGGCTAACATTTAGGCATCTTGCCTCCCTACAAATTGCGAAATTTTCTCATTTCCATAAAGCATTTCTCTGTCCGAATTATCTGAAAGTCCTCCTTAAAATATCTTCCTTATCCTCCTAAAAATTGCCGCTGTCATTCATTCTCCACCGTTTCATTCCTTCGGTTCCGTTTAATGAAACCACAATTAATGGGTTAAAACGATCATCCAAGAGCGCCTTCTTCCTACAGAGGAAGTCTTTTGTATATATTTACTAGTATTTTTTGATAGCGAACTGTTGACAATACTGCTTGAGTACATAAGCCTACCGTTCCTGTCCTCTTATGTTACGCAATCTAATGGATGCATGGACATACCTAGTATATGAGCGTTGTGTGTGTATGCTTGGTCTATAATTGCCCGCTTGCCAATTGATGTAGTGCTCTTTTAGCAATAATCTCAGCTGCATGCACGTACCACTTGCTGCGATATTAAAATCTACTCTACGTTCACTACTTCATTTCCAGTTTTATTTCAGTTCAATCACTTTGCGCCAGTGACGACGCCAACTTGAAATTCCAGTATTTATGCGACGTCGATGGAGTAATGAATGATTGCACGTTGCTGTCTTTTGGCGCGTATTTCTTTATGAGTTTTTCGTTTACATTCCCCAGATTTCCATTAACGTGAAATATGCGAGTGGATATGAGGAAAATGAAGTTTCTTGCGAATAGTTTTTATTTTTTCGCAGGAACTGTAATACTCTGCGTAGTTGCAAAAACTTGCTAGTCGCACGGTACTTTATTTCAGTCAGTTTTATTTTACTTCCCTTTGTTTAGTTTTATATTTTATATTGTTCGTTATGTTGATGTCACATTCATTTTATTTTATAATATTTTATTTTATTTTATTTTATTTTATTTTCTAAACTTGAATTTATATTTTTATTATAGATTGGAAACAGCAACGGCGAATATATAATTGATTAACTGGTTGATATATTTATTGCTTAAATAAAAGTAAAACGCTACAAACTTATTCTCCAACTCAATATTTTATTTTGTTTTTAATTTTTTTAGGCAAGTTCTTCTAATTTTATTTAATTTGTTGTTGTTGTTTGATTTAATTGGTTTTGTCTTATTCAATTTAGTTAGTTTGGTTTAATTTTTTGCTAATTGTTTTTGTTGAAATTGATAATATATCACAAATCTGGCATTACCTATATTATTCTTCTTCTTAATTGGCGCGATAACCACTTACGCGATTTTGGCCGAGTTTAACAAAGCGCGCCAGTCGTTTCTTTCTCGTGCTAACCGGCGCTAATTGGACACATCACGTGAAGCCAAGTCCTTTTCCACCTCAGAGGAGGCCTTCCTCTTCCTCTGCTACCACCACCTGATACCGCATCGAATACTTTCAAAGCCGGAGCGTTTGTATCCATTCGGATGACATGACCCAGCCAACGTAGCCGCTGGATCTTTATTCGCTACGCTATGTCTATGTAAAGCTCATACAGCTCATCATTCCATCCCCTGCGATATTCGCCGTTGTTAACGTGCAAAGGTCCAAGAATCTTACGCAGAATCTTTCTCTCAAACACTCCAAGCGTCGCTTCATCGGATGTTGTCATCGTCCAAGCTTCTGCGCCATACGTTAGGACGGGCATGATGAGAGTCTTGTAGAGTGTTAGTTTTGTTCGTCGAGAGAGGACTTTACTGCTCAGTTGCCTACTTAGTCCAAAGTAGTACTTGTTGGCAAGAGAGATTCTACGTTGGATTTCAAGGCTGACATTATTGTCGGTGTTAATGCTGGTTCCTAAATAAACGAAGTCTTTTACAACCTCAAAATTATAACTGTCAACAGTGACTTGGGTGCCGATACGCGAGTGCGCCGACTGTTTGTTTGAAGACAGGAGGTACTTTGTTTTGTCCTCGTTCACCACCAGACCCATTCTCTTTGCCTCTTTATCCAGTTTGGAGAAGGCAGAACTAACAGCGCGGTTGTTAAGGCCGATGATGTCAATATCATCGGCATACGCCAACAATTGTGCGCTCTTATAAAAAATTGTGCCTGAGCGATTAAGTCCTGTGGCTCGTACGATGCTCTCCAACAGCAGGTTAAAGAAGTTACACGGCAGCGAGTCACCCTGTCTGAAACCTCGTTTGGTATCAAACGGCTCGGAGAGGTCCTTCCCAATTCTGACGGCGGTGCTGGAGTTGAGCAACGTCATCTTGCATAGCTGTATTAGTTTTGTGGGGACACCAAATTCAGACATCGCGGTATACAAGTAACTCCTTTCCGTAGTGTCGAACGCAGCTTTGAAATCGACGAAAAGATGGTGTGTGTCGATTCTCCTTTCATGGGTCTTTTCCAAGATTTGGCGTATTGTAAATATTTGGTCGTTGGTATCGGGATCTTCACATTTTCTGTGACATGCACAGCTATCACTGTTTAACAGGTTCGAGAAGTGTTCCCTCCATAATTTAAGATTGCTCTGGATTTCAGTCACCAGATCGCCTATATTATACAGACTAAATGCCATTAAATCACACATTTTTTCACTTCCTGTTTAATCGAATAAACGAGAATACGTTCCAACAAGACTCTGCGATTCAATACATATTATATTTGCAATAGTTTTTTAGTTTTGTGTTTGTGTTTGCTAGGTTTATAGTTTTAATTTTTACTTTATTTTGTTTGAATTCATTAAATTTGCTTTTTAATTTTATTAGTTTTTATTTTATTTGGTTTTATTAAAAGTAATTATTATTAAATTTTTGAATTTTTATTATTTTTATTTCATTTTTATATTGTGTTTTGTTTTTGTGTTTCGATTTCTTTATTTTGTTTATTTTTTTGTGGGCTACCTTACTTTTTAAATTTAACCTTGCTTTGTTTTATAATACAGTATTTAATTATTTGATTTTATTTCTGTATTTATTTTTTTTTTTGATTTTGCATTTTAGTTTATTAACCATTTTTCAGTTGTAATTTGTTTTATATCATTTTATTTTGCTTCACATACATTTATTTTATTTTTTATTTATTTACTTTATTTTTGACCTTTTCATTCTTATTTTTATTTTCTTTTTTTTATTCTTTTTTTATTTCTTTCAAATTTTTTATAAATGTTTTATATTATTTTCTTTTATATCTTCTTCAATCTTATTAATTTTGTTTATTTTTTTATTTACATTTATGTATAAAATATTTTTTTCTTTTAAAATTTATGTTTTCATTTTTTACTTTATTTTATGTTTGCTAAATGAAATATGATTTTATACCCTAATCCCATGTCGATGGGTCGGCGCTTTATCTATCATATTATATATTTCGCCAGCAGGTATCTTCTAAGCTTTAACTTAACATATCCGGATAGATTTTTTTATTTAAATTTTGTATTTTAATAATATTTTAACAAAAAAAAAGGCATGAAAAAAGGGCCGAACACTAACGACCATCGACATGGGACTTTATTACTTTTTATGTATTTTATTTGGTTTTATTGAAAGTTTTCATCATTTATTGTTGGTATTTGTTTTATTTTTATTTAATTCCGAGTGATTTTGGTTTTGGTTCGATTTTGTATTATTTATTTTTTATCTTTTTATTGTGTGTTTTAATTTAATTTTTTATTAATCTTTAATATAATTCTTTATTAATTTGTATTTCTCTATTTGTTTATATTTAGCAGTTTTATTTTTTTAATTTTATTTTTTAGTTTTTTCATTCTTTCAGTTTATTATGCTTTATACTATTTTATTTTATTTTTTCTTTCTATTATTTTTTATTTGTTTTATTTTATTCTTCTTCTCTTTTATTTAATTGTTTTTAATTTTGTTTCATATTATATGATTTTGCTTTATATTATTTAATTTAGTAAACGTTTTTTCCCATTCCATTTTATTATATTTTTCTTTCAATAATTTTTGTAAACAGAACAGCAAAGCTGATAACTTTTGATAACTTAAAAAAATCTAAAATTATTAGCTTTTGGCGTGCGCGTACGCAAGTTAGAAAAAACTGAGAGAGTAAAGACACATTTCATTTTAAGGGGAGGTGATATTTTGTATAGGGAAAGTTTTTGCTAATAGCAATTTGAGAGCAGGGAAAAGAGCTAATCGTATTTAAGCCAATCACAAAATTAAAATTAGCTTTTAAAAAAGTAAATATTATATAAAGGTTTGTTATAGAAAAAGGTTCTAAAGATTAAAATTGAAAGTATAAACACCATTTAAACTCTGTCATAAATAAATAATTGGCGCGTACACTTGTGTTAAGTGTTCGGTCGAGCTCCTCCTCCTATTTGTGGCGCACAGCCTTAATATTATTCCACAAATGGAGGGACCTACAGTTTTAAACCGACTCCGAAAGGCAAATGGTTTTTATGTGTAAATTTTTTATGGTGAAATGCACTCTTAGGTTTGCCATTGCCCTCCAAGTTGCGGCCGTTATTAGAAGAACATTTTCTATTATTTGATATTCATGCACGGAGATTTGAACTTATGCACTCGCGAACGGGACCATGCATCCATTCGACCACGGGGGCCGCCAAACTCTGTCATAGTCAACATAAAATTTATTCTATAACAAAAACAGTGGATGGTACAACACCGACCATATTAACGAAAAATTAGATCGAGTGCTGCACAGTTCTTTTTCTTGATAGGCCCGTTTACGCGATTTTGGCCGAATTTGGTTTTGACTAAAATGTGTTTTATCGTTGAACCATGACTACAGGTCAAAGAATTTTTATATGAAATAAGTAAGTAGATATATTTTGGACTCTAAGGAATGTGCCAGATTTTTCTTATTTCCCTTTTAATTTTTAATGTAAGCAAACTACCAACTGCTCGCGAAATTTACAAGTATTCATTGGCTTCGTTTACTGCTTTGAATAATAGTTTACGGCCTTCTCTTTGAGAACGCTGATAGAGCGAATTGCCAGAATATCATTGCAAATTTACTGTAAAACTAGTCGAATAAACCTATTATGCTATTAATCTCCTCCAACACATTTCGAGCGCCTTCAAAGCGATTGTCTGCAATCAACTAATTTGTAGATGACACGTGAAAATTAATAGCTACACAACGCAAATGCAGAAACTGAGATCAAAATTTAGCAGAAAGCCAGTGAACGCATTACAGTCGATGCACAAATAATAATTATAGACTTCATGCATATAAATGGAAATCTAATGTCTGAGCCTGCAAATGGCAAAAGTAGCATCTACAGACATTTGAAGTTAGTGGCAAATATATTAATTTTAAATTGTTAGCGATGATTATGGTGGTAAGTGCACAAGTATGTTTCTGTGTGGTACACAGCAATTCGGGGCATACGAATACCAGTATTTAATTATCAGGAAAACATCGAAGCATCATCGCAAAGCATGAATTTAGTAAATGATTCAGCATTAATCGTGATTGTGTGAACAATTAATTCATAGTTTCGCCCATCTGCAGCTGCATAGTGGTTAAAACAGCCCATATTGGTAGGCGACGCTCATGTCGCTGATGCTATACCATACAGCAGCTGGAGGACTTGGACTGATATAGTTTTCGATGTTCTTTCAGTACGCTGAATCGGTGAAATACTATTAAAGCTTTATATATTAAAGATATATATATATATAATATATATATACACTTCTTATTATTATGCAGGAATCTTGTAGAGATAAAAAGTGATTTGTAAAGGAAATGCAGACTTTGTTGCGTCTACCTTTATCTCGGATATTTCTGATAACGATTTTACCGATGAAGACTTTCGAATTTTAAATAGTTTTCTCAATTTCGAAAATTTATGCTTCACTAATAAGGATATACTTAAGTAGAGCAGTTGCTAACTTAAAAATTTCCACTTAATATTATATGTACGTATGTATGTGGATGGTCTCTTAGTTATTTTGCTTAAAAATTGTCCTTCCCTGACTGACACTCTAGGATGTCTGTTGGGTTTTTCTTGATTACTTGAGACTTACTTTTATTATGCCGATTTTTAAAAGTGACAATAAAAATCACACTGCAAAATATAGGCCCAATTTCCAACCTCACTGCTGTATCTAAATTGTTCCGGTGTATAACTATCCCTCTGATGCCCGGGACCGCCTTTTGTCGAGGTCAACAAAAATTTTTCTAAAAACTACAAAAATTTAATAAAAAAAAATTCTAAAAGGGGACTCCTCACACTTAAACAATATAAGCTAGCATGTGTTCGTTCAAAGCCCATGGGATTGACTTTATTCGATTCGCAGGAAATTCATTTCAAAGTCGAATTTGGCAGCTTTGGGGGCCTTCATAGATATAGAAGGTGCTTTTAATAGCATCAGGGCGGAGTCAGTTGTCACTGCGTTGGATAGACTAGAAGTGGAAAGACCTACCTGTCTCTGGATCTCGTGCCTGCTTGGCTGTAGGGAAGTTAATGCGGTCGCAAGAGGGACTAAAGTCACCAGATTCCTTCACAGGGGGATGGTACAGGGTGGTGTCCTTTCGCCCCTACTTTGGCTAGTTCTGATAATGCTAAATAAGGATGGGGTTAAGGTAGTAGCATACGCCGATTACTTAATCCTGATGGTATCGGGACCGTTTTCCTCAGTCATGGCTGAGATTTTGGAAAGGTCAGTGGCCGTACTCAGTTGCTGGGCTGCCACGTGCGGCCTCCATGTCAACGCTTACTCTTTCGACTTCCCAAATTAAACAACCACATTCTCCAGCTCTCATCGGAAATTAGGTATCGGGAGTCGGAGCAGGTGTTTTCTCTAAATCAGGCAATTTATTTATCTACTTTAAACTGCCGAACACTGCTAGTGCTTTTCAGGCAGAAGTATTTGCGATCCTGCAGGCATGCAAAATGCTTAGGTAACGCGAGAGCGAGGGAGATAATAACATTTTCTCCGATAGTCAAGCCTCTAAAGACGCCATGGTACAGAACGAAACTAGTAAGCTCCTGTAAGGAGGAGATCAAATCTCTTGGGTGTGCAGGTAATATTTCTCTGATCTGGGTTCCGGGAGATAGGAACATAGAGGGAAATGAAATTGCTGATGAGCTTACCAGAAAGGGGACTGAATTGGTCTCAGAGATCTCCTACCCGGGCATCGGCATCCCCCTGACAGTTGTTAAAGGGGAGCTACGCAAATTATTTCAGAAAGGATGCAGAATGCGTATGCATTTGCGCCTACATACGAATGAGCTCGTTTTCCATGTTGAATTTAAGACGTCTTTTCATTGAGTGGTGCAGTTTCCGTTGTCAAGAAGTTTAAAAAAAATATTCAAAGTATGGTTTCTAAATGTTTTTATTAGCGTCATTACAGCGATGCAAAATTTATGAACCTATCGAAAGATGTTATAATATTTGATAATATCGTCGTACCTAAATCATATTCCCACTCGTGAACTAGACAGCTGCACTATGCAAATAGATAAGCAATGGAGTGCTATACTCCGCAAGAGCGTGGAATAATTGTGTAGTTTTTGTTTTACTAATAATCGGTCGGTGTTGTTGGCAGCGTGTGGATATAGTTGCCGGTTTCCTAGTCGTGTTGTGCCAACAGGGTCAGCATTCCGGCGTTTAACTGCTTGACTCGAACATACTAGAATGACTCGAGACCTTTCAGGGCACTTTGCTCGTTCGGCCGAGAATACTATATAGCGGTTTTGGGCTTCACTAGACAGAACCTACAGCGAAATTTAGTGAAAGACTTACACATGTTCCACAAAGTGAAAATAGTGCATCAGTGAATGCCGGATGGTCGTCAGTAGCGTGTGAGTTACTGTTAAGCCAACTTCAATCCTAACAACGAAAGCACTCAAAGCCACTGTGTGGTGCGTAATTCATGCGAGAGGAGTGATAGGCCGTATTTTTTGAGAGCATCATCTGAAATAAGGCCACTGTTACTAGTGAGCGTTACAGGTCCATGATAAACGACTTCTTACGGCCGGAATTAGATGAAAAGGGCTTGGTTAATTTATGGTTTCATCAAGTTGGTGCGACTACCAAACATCACGGATATTATGACGGGAACGTTTTTAGTCCGCGTAATCTCCCGTTTTGGCGATTTGGCATAGCCGGCAATATCGCTCGATTTAACCATACCAGACATTTTTTTTGAAGTCTCTGATTTATGCCAGAACAAAAAAACCTAAGACAATCGCAGGCTTTAATGTGAATACTCAACAGGTGTGCGAACAGTTATCACGGGAAATCATGGAAAATGCAATAAGGGCATAAATGTATATCAACAGCGGCGGCAGCCGTCATCACTCTAAATAGCTGTTTCTGCTAAATAAAAAAAAATGTTTCAAAAACGAAATTGGATGATTAGGTTTGCGCAGAGTTCATATATTGATTAACTATCTTTGATTTGTACTTATGCGCTAATCAAAACTACATCGCTCTCATATTCCTGCTTTAATTTTCACTAAAAACGAGTGTTTGCTCACTGGGAGAAGCTAACTTTCACATACAGCTGATTAGCAAATAATTTTCACTTTGATTTGTACTTACACCCATTTTATATATATCTTCCTACAGAACCTTCTCACAGTACAATGATTAATGTAAATAAGGGATCCCAGTAGACGAGTGTATTGGTGCCTGACATATAGACTTTTGCTATGAAAGATCTTCATTCCAACCAAATAATCTTCATTTCCAGTAAATACTTTGAAAACGTTTTTTTTTTTTGCGAATAACATTGCTAGATAACTGTAAACTCTCAAGTGCGTAAAATGACTAGGACGACACAAGTGACCGAAAAATAGAGTCTAAACTAAACTCGATGCTGTAAGCTCCTAGGGAACCCGCCTGTTTACAATGGCAGCAATCCATTGAAACTTTCATGAAAAGTGCAAGTATTGCTTCATAATTGAATTGTTGGCTTTTTGAAACAAGAGAAAAACAAGAAAAGTGGCCACTCAATAAAAATTAATTCTAAGTACTCGTAAACACCTACACGCGTACATTCATACAAAAGAAGTAACAATTTTATTTACTTACTTACACACATAGATGTATTCTGAAGCTCTTGTTAGCATAACGCAAACCGTAAAATACTTGGGTGGAAAGCACTTACACTTTTCTTCCTACGTACATCATTTGTTCGTCGTACGTTATGGTTGTCATTTTAGCTGCCAACACTTTTCCCAAGCTGTTAAACCTTCCTTCCGCCTGCAGCATTGAAAGCTCTGAGGTTTTTGCTCCCCACTAATATTTTCCTAATCAAAAGCGTTTTTCTTATTTATCATATTATTATGCGGGTATTTCCCTTTGCAACTTGTTGTTTTTGCTTATTTTTATACTATTTTGCTGTTGTTGTTGTGACTTGTTTTGTATTGTTGTTTTGCTCGCCCAGCTGCTGCAGGAAATTAAAATCTGTTCTTCAGATAGGAAAAACGAAAGTAAAAACAAAGCAAAAAACAAAACAAAAAACAGCAGGCAAGTGGCAAGAGTAAAACGTACGAGTAATATAACGGTTTTCTAGTGAAAAGAAAAATAAACAAAATAAGTACGCAAAGTGAGAAAAAATACATAAATTGAAAAGATAATAATGCAGGATAGACGTAAGCGCTGAAATTCACTTAATTCATTCATTCTGCACGAAGATAAATAAATAACGGTATAAGTCCACTACCGTTGCCAATATCATCGCTTTCATTTTCTCCCACGCCACAAACGCCATGGCCTCCATCGACTGACTGTAGCGCCTAATTGTATGCTAAATGTGGGGTTCCTTTTCCATGTCATGCCAGGCTTTTTCTTTTATTTGTGTGCCTGTACAATGCAATAAACAAAATTTCGTTATGTGTAAACGTAACGTAGACTTTTGGAAGTCTTTTCTACCTTTCGCACAAACCAAATAATGCGGAAACGGCGAAGCCTATGCGCCGCGTTTTTTATGTTTTGTTTGCGCCTATTTTGTTGTTCTTTGTTGGAGGTTTTTATTTATTTTTCGCTTAGTATAGCATTTTTTTAATGAGAGGGCGGATTACTGCTGTGCCCAATGCAGTATGCGGGGAAGTAGAATATAAATGCAAAACAAATTGTTGAAAAATAAAATAAAATATGCGTACACTTATTAGGAAAAACAGTTCTATGATATACGATGATATACAGTCTTGCCCAAAAATCTAAAATCACTAGAGAAATTTAAGTGAAGTTACTCTACTATTTAGTTAGATGTCTTTAGTCATGATTATAATTATAAAGAGAAGGTATGTGGAAAACTTTTCACTTCATTTAATCTACGTATGGAGGAGAATGGTTTCATGTGTAGAAGTCGACGCAAGTGGATTATTCTCTTTGGAGCGGCCAGGACGATTGTTCTGCATATGGTCTAAGCAGCTTACAACTTGCGGGCTTTGCCTAAATATCCTCCGGGTAGCTTCCGAACATCCGTTCGAGAGCGAGCTACCGTACGAAGGCATAACAAGAGAGTTCTGGTGAGGCCACTCCGACATATTCTGTTTAAGGGCTTATCAGGATTGCAGCATCTGTTCACCATGTTAGGTGCGGCTGCAAACGGGCGTCGGTCTTGTGGCAAGCGGTTCGTCTAAATCTTATAATATGTGGTAGTCAAAAAAGGGTGGAACATTCTGCTAGATCCTGCTTTGCGCTTATAACCTCTATAGACAGCTCTTGCGGTATGGGTATTGTATTGGATAGATTTGAGGAAGTCATAAAGTAGATCAAACGAGCTCTCAGGCGTAGTTATCAATTGTACTTAAGACCTAAATAGAAAAACATGAAATGTGAATAAGGAAAACTGGGAGAGAGTGGGGATATATTCACTTTTCGAACTTTTTGACCGCCTTGTAATAGCTGAGAAGTTTGTAGCTGATCCATCCCCATTACAATTGAACAAACATTGTTTCTATTTGGTCTAGTCACTACCAGAAAAAAATAGAGAATACGCTCTGCATTTCAAATGGATCTTGCTCCTAAGAAGACATAAGTATTGCGTTGTCGCTGTTGTCTATTGTAGACATACTACTGTGGGCAAAACGTAAGGTGAAGTTGGTTGTAAAATGAAAAATCTTTATGTATTCTTGTAAATCAATTTCATCCCCTTCAAAATAATCTCCTCTCGATGAAATACACTTATGCCAACGATTTTTCCAATCCCCGAAACATGCCAAATAGTCCATTTCCGGTATAGCCATCAGCACCTTCTTCGATTCAGCTTTTATCTCCTCAATCGACTCGAAACGCGTTCCCCGGAGTGGTCTCTTGAGTTTTGGGAATAGCCAGAAGTCACACGGAGCCAAATCAGGCGAATACGGTGGTTGCGAAACGATATGCGTGGAATTTTTGGCGAAATGGTCACGAAGAACGAGTGCGTGATGCAAAAACCAAGAGTTGTTGGTCCATAATTCTGGTCTTTTTAGACGAATTGCTTCACACCACGAAAATCGAAAAAAACTGTCATCATGACCTTTATTTTTGAACGACTTTGACGTACTCTTTTCGGTCTGGCCTTCGCTTGATTGGTCGGTTGTTTCAGGGTCGTAAGCATAAATCCAAGTCTCATCTCCCATAATGATGCATTTGAGCTTGTCCTGATAGTCTGAAAGCGACATTGTCGAATCACCAAATGCCTTCTGCAACATGCTAAACGTTTCCGCAGTCGAAATTTCATTCCGCAAACAAAATTTGATGGCACTTCTCTGCTCAATCAAATCAGACATTGTAAAAATCAAAAAATGCACTCTTGGTCGTTTGGTAAACACAAGCGTAAATATATTACTAATAATGACATTCACATGAAAGTTGGCCCAGATGTTATTAATTGTGCTGCCAACTCATGAAAAAAATAACTAGAGCGAAATTTTAATCCCGCGAAGTTTGACAAATAAAATCACCTTACTTTTTGCCCACAGTAGTACGTATCTACGTACGCGGCCGCCGTAGCCGAATGGGTTGGTGCGTGATCACCATTCGGAATTCACTGAGAGGTCGTTGGTTCGAATCTCGGTGAAAGCAAAAATTAATAAAAATATTTTTCTAATAGCGGTCGCCCCTCGGCAGGCAATGGCAAACCTCCGAGTGTATTTCTGCCATGAAGAAGCTCCTCATAAAAATATCTGCCGTTCGGAGTCGGCTTGAAACTGTAGGTCCCTCCATTTGTGGAACAACATCAAGACGCACACCATAAATAGGAGGAGGAGCTCGGCCAAACACCTAACAGAAGTGTACGCGCCAATTATTTATTTTTTTTTATTTTTAGTACGTACCTATATTGACACCTTGGATTGTGACCCTTGATAAATCCAACCAGCAGTCGTGGCTCATTCTCATTCCATGGTAAGGAATTCCGTTACTGCTTTACTCGGTTTTCCATAGGCAACTCGTTATCACATAAGTGGTATCGAGGTAGCCTTTTTGACTACTCTGCCTTTCGAAAATACACTCCAAGTTACACCCAATGGTTCATGAGTAATTCACTCTGGTCTCATTGGATGAGAACCACCCTCGCACAGTTCGCTAATTTATTAGTTAGTACGTTACTCGGAACACCGCAGTGTCCTGGTATACACATAGGTTCAAGCTTAGTCTACTTCGCGAGGCAAGTTAGCTCCATTTTATATTCGCGGTTAATATTTGAGGAATACAAGAGTCTTTTAACGATTTTTGAAGCCTTCCGTGGTCTTATTGGAATATTTCGTAATTTTTCTGTCTTCAAGAAAAGGTAATTAACACTACATAACACTTTTATGTCGTTTTCCTAGTTATTGGTATCGACAGCAATACATAGGCAGGAAAACCCATTACAAGGGCCTGGGCCCCTTGGACTTGTGTTTGTACGCAGTTCGGCTGGTATTATTCATTTATTTATTCCGTAAAGAACGCATGACGCACGCTGCGATGCAATCACGCACGGTGCCATTTAAGTGATAGAATAATATCTATAGCCTATGCTCCAGCGAATCTTACGAAGTTGCCTCTAAGAAGTAAGTCTAGCTTTTCATAATATAAAAAATCCAACATATTTCGAGTTCGAATGTTGATTCACTGTCACGGCTTCCTGGTGTTATTTCATGGCTCGTTTCATAGACGTCTTACTTATTTCAAGTTTTTTCGCTTTCTCCTCTTGAGATATATATTACCGTAGCCGAATGGGATGGTGCGTGACTACCATTCGGAATTCACAGAGAGAAAGTAGGTTTGAATCTCGGTGAAAGCAAAATTAATAAAAACATTTTTCTAATAGCGGTCGCCCCTCGGCATGCAATGGCAAACCTCCGAGTGTATCTCTGTCATGAAAAAGCTCCTCAGCTGTAGGTCCCTCCATTTGTGTTCCACAACTGTTAGAGGTTGGTCAATCATCACTTCGGAAACAACCAAACTTACACAAAAACGTTTACCTGCCAAAAATTCCGGTGACCTTAATCTTTTGTGCAAAACTGTATTATTCTTGCGAAGGTAGTTGTTTACTTTCTTATAGGGAGGCGGAATTAAACCTTTGTATATATTCAAGTAATTTTCACTATACACTTTCAAGAGGACAATGGTGTTGGTTGTCTTCTTGGTAGCCAAGGTGTTTGGACTTAGAGTAGCGAAAGCAAAGCGGCTAACAAAGTGTATAAGTATCATAGTTTAATTAATTTCCCCTCGCACTTTCTCAGACAGTCATCATATTGGTGACCAGAAATGATGTTGACCCCCACGGCATAGATGCTATTGGACAGTATGGAAACTTGCGGCTTATCAAGCAGTCACTTATGCCTCGACCATCTCTTATTAATCTCTGGCTAGAATAAGATTAAAACTGATTTCAAGCCCACCTGCTCAAGAGTAGCCTGCAGCTAGCCACAGCAGCCACTTCGAGGATACCCTATCTAGTTTATTGTGTCTCCTATAGAATTTCATATAACATAGTTGTGTTCTGATATCAAAAACAGTTTGACCCATGGTACAGTTGGTCGGAGGAAGGACGCGCATTTGAAAATTGTAATAATTACTCTGAGCTGGGCATCACTGACATTTGATGCTGTAGCAGACGGGTAAAATTTTTCAGTTGCCATAAAAGCATTGATTTCATTTAGTATTTGTCTAATTACCATTTCGAGCCCCAATCTGTAAGGTAGCCATGACCAGGACACTGCTAAAAAATTTAAGAGAACAGTTGCCCTTTGGAAGTATCGATGACTTAGCAGGTGATCGGTTGTATGAATTACATATCGGGTGTTTTTTAACTGCATGAGGACTATCGAGGTTAATAATTATGGTTTCGAACTGAGAATGGTAAACTGCGTTAACATTTCTGTTCAGTGAGGTTTGGAAAGTCAGCATGAATCGTTTAACGTCAGAATAACGGTTCCAATTAGTAGAAATTTACTTTGAAAAAGACAAATCTGTTTGCGAAATTTATAACGCGAAGTGTTGGACAAGACGTAGAAATTACGTTTCATCATCGTTCTTAATTAGTTGGCCTTTGTTCGCCGACTACTTGGAAAATTTTACGTACGGATATTGACTTACGTGCCTATAAAACGCAGTTCGTACATTAGGCTAATTTAGGTTTATTGGAAGAAGTAGTCAAAAATAGATTCAATAAGCCATGGCGAACATATGCCGGATATCATATTTGCAAAATAAATGCCATGAAATTATCTACCAGATACTCAAAAAAAAAAAATGTCCATAAAATTTCTGTTTTGTAATATCATTTTAAGTTTCCGCGCTCTCAAAAACACATAAATACATAAATTACCTTTTACTCGCTCTTTAAGGAGTAGATTGAACTTCTTATCGTGGGCACTGCATACTGGCAGTACAAGCTCTCAAATTGGGGCTCAGGAAAGAACGAAAGCGTGCTGGAAGCCACAGTAGGAAACTGTGAGCATTGATTTTTTATTTTTTGTTTTTTGAACATTCCCTCAGCATGTTTGTGTGCCCGCTCCTTGGCATCTTATGGTATTCCCCAGCGTGTTGCCAGTTTGTTTTTTTTAATTGATTCAATCATAATTTCCTAGATAAAGGTACTATTAGAGAAGTTCAGCCAGCTGCTTCAGGAAAATAAGGTGCGATATACTATATGATTATGATTTGATTTGCAAATAATTTGCCAATCATTCACATACTCGATTGCATATAGCGATTGGTGCACTTACATTGGCGCTCCTAAGTACGAAACACGAGTGAACTGAAGTTTTCCTCCTCTGCGCATTACCGCATTTACATTCATTAGCACACTTTGAGAATATATATTGGCATGTATCTATAATTTTCTGCAGCCCGTGGTGAAAATTTAAATTGGTTTTCCTTTCTTCTTTGCCTAGTTTATGTTTTATTCAAAATTCTAGAAAAGAAATTTTCTACATGACAAGTAATGTAACTTAGAAATCCCTCCCTTTTACCTACTTTGACATTGCTTCGGTTTTGTGGCCACCAGACAAATTTAAGGAATCCACCTCTTCACATCAAATAGAAGCCTGTGTACGAGTAGACAGCCAACTCAGCAAAAATTCGTTAGTCAATATTTACAGTGTAATTTTATTTTGTGTATGTTTGTATGTGGGTTTTTGTGGCTTATGAAATATTCAACAAATTCTTCACATTAAACTAAAAACCGCGTGCAAAGAGTTACTTTGCACGAATTCATAAGTAAATAAAATTAGAGAGAAGTTATGAAAATCAAATATTTTACAAATTTTATTTGAGCTTTTAATTTGACACTCAGTATGGTGAGAAGATTAAATGCGTACGTTGTTCAAATACTATAAAATAATAATCAGAAAATACTAAATAGTGGCACACAAATAGTAAGCTTTAAAGGGATTTGGAAATGTAAAATGTAAAATATGGAGGAGTGGTTCTATACAGACTCCAATATGATAGCTGCTATAGGTAAACAATTTAATACACTAAAATCTGGTTGAAATTAATTAATCAAAAGCGATTAGGCGACTAAATTATAAGTCTGCTTTGCATTTATTAAAATTGTTTTGTAAAAGGAAAAACTTGCTTGAGCAGTTTTCGCTGTTTGAAAACAAACTCATTTTTTTAGTGAAAGTGATATTTAAAAAAAATTTCGAAGTTTAAGCACACGAAAATAAATATTGAATATTTATTGACTCGAATTTAAAGTATTCAAATGTTTTGCTTTTATTTTGTAATCTTTATAAATTCAGTGATTCGCCCAATGACTGTGGTGGCCATTTAGTTCTTCTGCACCGTTAAGAGGAACTTTCCCATTACCTGTTAAGGTAAAAAAATAACCACTCAGTTCAAAGATTTTACGGTGTGATTAAACAAATAATGAAAAGATTTGTTTAATAATTATCCGATCAAGAATGTCGATAATATAAAAAAGCAAACATTTTTGCTACCCACGATTTTGGAAATTTTTATGGCAGTCAGAGGCTGAAACCAAAGGGCATACTACAAATTTACATGCCACACAAAGCTCTAAAACTTTTCGACAATTTCCAGTAGGACAAATGATACTTGATACATGGATCCGCTTCTGTTTATGGGCAGGTTCAGCCGTGGAGGTGTTATGTTACTCGGACTCGGCCAAGAACTAACCCAGGATTTTTTGAGTAAGGTCGTCGCTTATTTGCTTTGGTCGAAAAAGTCACAGGCCATAGCTTATTTTGCCCTTTAGAAGAGTAAGTTTTTACTTATTGACCAATTGTATCTGCCCCTCCTTTCATGTTGTTGCAGTGCGCAATAATTATTTTCAGTTTTTCATTTGAGTATTTTGCGGCCGCCGTGGCCGAATGAGTTGGTGCGTGACTACCATTCGGAATTTAGAGAGAGAACGTCGGTTCGAATCTCGGTGAAAGATCAAAAATTAAAAAAAAGCTTTTTCTAATAGCGGTCGCCCCTCGGCAGGCAATGGTAAACCTCCGAGTGTATTTCTGCCATGAAAAAGGTCCTCATAAAAATATATGCCATTCGGAGTCGGCTTGAAACTGTAGGTCCCTCCATTTGTGGAACAACATCAAGACGCGCACACCACAAATAGGAGGAGGAGCACGACCAAACAGCTAAAAAGGGTGTACGCGCCAATTATATATATTTATATTTTCAAGTCATTACAAGGAAATTGCTGGGGTTGACCTTGCCTTGATAGGAGTTGACCAAATTCAGAACAGCATCTTTCCTTTAGTATCTTCCATACTACTGATCTCAACGGAAATTTTCTACTAACTACATATACAGCCATGGACAGATAAATAGCACAAATGTGATCCTTATATGTTAAGTTAAGTTTTTAGGACAGACTCTGCTTTGATCAAATAAATTTGTTTGTTTACATTTTTTACCGTTATTAAGCTTACATTTATGCTAGGAATTTACCTTTTTTTTTATGCAAATATTCGCGTTCTATTTTAGCGAAGTAGTAGCGGAGAGTTAAACTTAAATATTGTTTCAGCGATTTTTAGTATAATTTTTTGTTTCTTAAATAAAATTTTAAAGCAATTATTAAAAATGGGGCGTGGAAAACTTTGCACGCCGTATGAGTCAAAACGGAAAAAGCTATGCAAAAATAGCTTAAATGAAATCGGAAAATGGTTTATATGTCCTATCCAAGCAAAAAAACGGGAAGGAAAACATAAAAGGGAAAAACTGGTGTTAATGTGGATAGAGCTATAATACGCAAAAGCGAAGCAAATAATTTTAAGTCCGTACCGGAAATATTGCTTTAAATAAACCAAGAATCTGGTCTACAGGTGTCCAAAAAGCATGTAGGAAGGCCAAGCATTACGAAGCCCAGCTGTTTGACCGCATAAGCAGAAAAAAACCACTCCTCTCAAAAAGACATATCAAACACCGACGTGCCTTTGCAAAAGCCCACAAAGACAAATCTATTCAGTTTTGGAAAAGCGTACTTTGGACCGACGAAACCAAAATAAATAGGATGGGACCAGATGGGTAAACTATTGTACGTCGTTAAAAAAATAAACCGCTAAATCTTAGGTTCACAAAAAGGACGATTAAACACGGCGGCGGAAGCATCATGGTTTGGGAAGCTTTTTCCTGGCATGGTGTTGGGCCGATTGTTCACGTGGTTGGTAAAATGGATAGATTTCAGTATATAGATATACTCCAGAATAAAATGGAGCCATTTGTGTTTGAGTTTATGCCATTAATTGCACATTTATGCAGGACGATGATCCAAAGCATACTGCAAAGACAGTGAAGCAATGTGAAATTACGTTAAGGTCAAAATCGCCAACAAAAATTTTGATGATTTGTGGGCCGCATTTGAGGAGGCTTGGTACTCCATTCCAAAGGAGGCTTGGTACTCCATTCCATGGAGCGACAGCTTGAAGAAGTAATCAAAAACGGTGGATATACTACAAAATACTAATCCGTTACTTAACTATCTGATTTGTTTACTATTTTAGGTTTGGAATTTGGAATTTTTTAGGATGTGCCACTTCTGTTATCAACGTTCTCGTAAATTAAATCAGAACTGAAATTCTTTTTGACCATTTTTTTGTTTTAAAATGGAAATAAATAAGTTTTTTATTTTTTATATTGCCTTTTTTCCTATAAAAAAGTAATCATTTAAAAAAATATTCAACTCTTTTTTTTCAAAGTCTAAATGTGCTATTTATATGACCATGGCTGTAGTTTTTCGTCAAATACAATTTTTTTCGCTCTAGAATTTTGTGTCATAATACTCAGGAAGAGACGTGAGTCATGAGTGGGATCCGCAGGCGAGTGAGTGGAGAGCTCCGAATTAACCAAGGCAAAAAAAAAAACACATCGTTTTCAGTCAAACAAGAAGGCAATGCAGACGTTCAGACAGTTAATAAGGACTATTATTTGAGCATTCCGAGGCGTTTGCGTGAAGCAGTTCGCCAAATAAGAAAGAAATCGGGGATTTTGCCTCAAGATAACGCATCTTCGCACAGCGCCATTATTATCCGTAAATTTTAGACCAAGAACGCAACGAATACTAGCCGACAGTTATTGAATTCATCTGACATGACTTCCTGCGATTTTTAATATTAGCAAACGCTTTCAAGTATTTTTTTTTTCTAAAAAGCTTAATAACTTAACTACCACCTATCGTATTCGTGGTTCAGAATTAAAGTCTGTGGAACAAGTCAAGGACTTGGGATTTTGACACGAAGCTCACGTTCTCAGTTGATATAAACTATTTAGTTGCGAAAGTGTATGCCATTCTTGTTTTGCTCCTCTAAAAAGTTTAGATTTTTTTTATCCGTATACCCTTAAAAATCTATACGTATGTAGCAATTATTAGGTCCCGTTTGGAGAGTACCACTTTTATCTAGTGGACTTTGTAATCATTTTCGTTGAATTTTGAAGAGCGTTTGCCCTTTTACGAGTATAATTATCGCTGTCTTATAAGACTTAACTTGCTATATCATACAATAATATTTGTGGTCTACTCTTTTAACTTAAAAGTCTTAAAATGTGTCATTGATTGTGCCGAGAAATTGAGTACAATTCCGCTCAAAATTTGTCTTAAAAACTTGTGAAATACTGGTTTTTTTCACGTTTACAGATTTAAATCAATTTATGCCCAAGAATTATAAAATGTAAGATTTTGGCCTTCCGAAGCGAAATTGTGAGATTAACTTGGGCTGCTACGTAAGAAGGGATTTGACAGCATAAATATGCCCACTCATTTCACACGAATTCCAACTCTCTTCTTGTCAGTCGTTGTTCGGACGACAATGAAGTAACATGGGCAATGGCTGCGTTGAGTTTTTCTTAAATGCCCAATACAATCTTAGTTTTTGTCGATCTCTGCTGCAAGCAAACTGCTGTCATTTAACGTGATACGTCAGCAAGTCAGCTGATTCACACAGTTTCAGCTATAGCGGATTAGCGGTTTGATGTTGGTGACATCTTTGCGTATTGGACATCGTGATGTATAAATATAAGGTTAAAAGAGGGCGCTTCTACTATTACTTACATTTTTTTTTTGTTATATTGGTAAACTCTGCATATGAACGTACATATGTGAAGTTTCATTTTAGTCTGCCAATTCATTCTTTGTTTACAACACCCTTAATATCGACGTGTCACAGTATTTTCTACAATGGAAAAAATCAAGTATAGTGCAGGGATTGAATTTTTAGTTTTGGAAGGCTTAAAAGCAAAAAGTTTATGAGCGAATGTTGAAAATGTACAAGGGCTTACTGCGATCAATTAGTACAGTAGAAAGATGGGTTGCTGAATTTATACGTGGTCAAGCTTTGAAGACGACCAACGTAAAGAAATTCAGAAATCTTAGAACAAATACTGGTTATCGTATTGGAAAATTGTCGAGTGTCTGAAAGAGATTTAGTTGAGGCCCTTATTGGGCAGTGTATCTTATATTTTGACTGAAGTATTGGGTTTCAGAAAGCAGACTGTGTCCACAATGGGTGTCGCATTCGCTAATAATAATGCAACAAAAACACATTCGAATGCGACTTTTTTAGCAACATTTAGAGCGTTTTCGAAAATATAAAGTGAATTTTGTGCATCGATTCATCACTATGGGTATATCACAATGATTTTAAATCAAAACAAGGTAGCCCCCCCAAGAGTGGTGTGAACCTGATTATTTATTATTTATATTTATATTTCTGGTTTATTACCAACTGGTAAAATAATAGATTCTGAATATACATATGCATAAGTAATTTTAACCTTTTCGACCATATATATATATAATTGGCGCGTACACCCTTTTTGGGTGTTTGGCCGAGCTCCTCCTCCTATTTGTGGTGTGCGCGTCTTGATGTTGTTCCACAAATGGAGGAACCTACAGTTTTAAGCGGACTCCGAACGGCAAATATATTTATGAGGAGCTATTTCATTTTGACAATGACTAAAATCCATGAATTGAAGTTTGAATTGTTGGAGGATCCTTCGTTTTCAACAGGTTTGGCCTTTAACGTCTCCCACCTTTTTCCAGACCTAAAAAAACTCACGCGTGGAAAGCGTTTTTCATCAAATGATGAGGCCACAACAGCTGTGGAAGTGCACTTTGCAGCCCTTCCAGATTCTTATCTCAGGTATGGAATTCATAAATTGGAATCTCATTGGAACAAGTGTATTGATGTTCAGGGAGACTATACTGAATAATAAAGTGTATTTCAAATCATAAAATTATGTTTTCTTATTTAACCGCAAAACTTATTTAACAACCTAGTATGCCTTTAACGCTGCATATTTGCGTACTCTGAGGGCATTACATAAATGAATTTTAAGATATTGACTTGACCTAAAACTGTCAATCTGCTATGCGCTTCACTAATAAAACAAATTATTTGCACTCACTCACTCACTTATTTACGTCTATGTACATATTTACATACATCCCTTAATCGTGCCATGTCTGTGTGCGGTTTTCGTTAAACCATAATAAACGCTTTGTAGCTGTTTTGAAATACTTTGCGTGGTAGTGACTTGAGTATTTAATAATTCAACAACTTTTCGTGAGTGATGAATTGTAATTTTCTCACAACCTTAGAGGCAGCCACATCGAGTGAAGGAAACCGCAGGAATACCAAACTTTTATCACTACTACCAAAAAGTATTTGTACATATAATTAAGTAGAGTGTTGATTTTTGAAAGCTTTCAAACAGCTAGTCAATTTATGTGACCCATACCAAAAGGCAATGAAGTATAATCTCTAACTCTCTACTTGAATGAAATTTGAACACGTGTTACCGCTTCACCTACAACAACAACTTCCTGACATCTTCATGATGTTTTTGCATACAAATTATTTCACTGTTCCAACATTTAGTCCTCAAAATGTTTTTTCGTTGAGAATTGTTTTGAAAGTTTTGCGAAAATAATCCCGGCGAAAGCAAAAATAAATTAGTTGATCACTTCAGAATACGGAAACTTAAGTCATAACTCTATATAATATAAGCAAATTCAGATTACCAAAGATAAGAAAAGTATATTAAGAAAAAAAGATTACGGCATAAAATGAGCTTTACAAGACAGCAAAGTACGTGAAAATTAAAAACAAATGCAGTGAAGGGGAAGTAAAAACATTCTGTCAGTTGGGACAACAATACAAAATTGATAAAAACACTGTAAGGAAATATTTGGAGTGTCTGAATGATCAACGTATGTAGAGGTATGTTTTACTGAACATTTAGAAATTTATTAACAAATACCATAAAAGCGATAAAACTATTTCTGGCTGAAATTGGCATATTCCTATTAGGCTAATGCCATGCTAAGATATTTAGATAATCGTTGAAATCATTGTGTTATTTTGTTGTTATGTTTCGGAGGGCGGTAAGAAACTGATATGGTCAGCCGGCCTAGAGTGTCATTTACTTGAATTATCGTTGCGTGACGACGGTCCATTTGGTATTTTTCCATTTCGCTTCAGTTGTAATAGCTGTAACGCCGTGTGATTTGTTGTCAGGGTGATTCGTACTCATATTTTGAAGCCGGAAAGGCGCACCTTTTTTACAAAAATAAGTTCCTGATGCGAACAGTTTATCAGTGTCGTATTGGTCAATCTCTTGTCATTTTACTTTGCTTTCCCATCGATTTTAGTGAGCAGTAGTGTGATGATACTCATCATGTTAGGCATTTGATTGACAAGCTGACTCACATTGTTTTTAAGTTCCTGTCTACCTTCGTTTTGAGCATGTATTATTATTTGTAGTTTGTGCTGATACTTGCGCATAAACTGATAAGCTGGCTCTACAGTAACGGAATCTGCAGTAGATTGGATTTTTTATGCAATGGTTTTTCATATGCCCATTTTTTGTGCAGTGGAGGTACTGTGGAAGTGACCTTTTTTGACGTGGGGCTTGAATTTTACCTTACAATTCAGTTAACTTGTTTAATTGTATATTTCCTTGTTGTTAGTATTTGTTTTAATTTCCAAAAAAAAAAAAATAAATGTAGGGGTTGTTTTGTGCTGCTTTCAAGAATGTTGAAAATATTAATTACCTCATTAACGTATTCAGCGACTCCAGATTTAATATCATTTATAATATCTGCAGAATGATGTTGCATATTACGCGCAATTACTTCAAACCCTTTCTCTTCCTTTGGTCAGAATGTTTCATATTGAGTATTTCGGCCAAACGCCTAACAGAACTTTACGCGTCAATTATTCATTCATTTTTTATTTTATTTGGTTCTCTAAGTAGTTTTATTATTGTTGTATAACCTACGCATTATACTTCGTTCGTATCTTCATTTTATTGTTGTTAAGTACCTTTACTTTTCGTAGTTAATTTGTATACATTTATTGAGAGCGCTGATAAGAGTGCTTAAAACGTGCATTTTTTGTACGTATAGATAGGCAGTGGCTTTGATACGTTGTTGTTGTTGTAGCAGCATAAACATTCCCCATACTTTAAAACGGGGAATGCTGCTGGAGAGACAGTCCTTGGCCGGATATAAATCCGGGACGTTTCGGTAACGTAGAACCGACTGTCGTGGAAACGGCTTTGGTACGTATTTGGGCTTTGTTGTTTTTGAATTTACAGTTTGCACCTCTTCATTTTCAGTCTCTTCTAATTTAATCCCTTGATCCTGTATATCGAATTTGTTCTCTCAATGTGAGCTGTGAGTTTTTTTGAGGACAATTTCTTTGTTTTCCTATTTACATTGCGTTCTGCTTTTTCTGGAGGGCTGCGTATTCATTTGGGTGTTTGGCTTTTCTGTTAGTTGTTGGATTTTTGTAGTGAACGAGTGGACGAGCGAAAATGGAGAGTGAAATTTCAAGGCCATGCAATGTTTTAGGCATTTTCGTTCCGTGAGAGAGAAAAAAGATAAATATAACGTAGAGGAAAAGAAGAGAGAGAGCTATACTTTATATATATCTTAGATACACTTTAGGCTATTTTCCCTTAGTTTTTCGTCGTGAGAAATAAGTCTGCCTACTTTTTGGCGCTTGTTTGTTGGTGCAAATTTGAAGAAAAAATATTTTTGTGCCTATTTTTTGGCGTTATATTTCCTTGGTGCCTACCGTTTGGGGCGTTCTTTAGTCCCAATTTTGTTTGGTGATTTTACTTTGGTGCTTACTTTTTGGGTCTTTTTTTCTCTTTCCTGGTTAGTGCTAGTGCGTACTATAAAGTGCTACTCATTCCGGCGTTGTATTTATTGGCATTCCCTTGCGATAATTTGTGCCGTTGTTGCGGTCCTGGAATTGCTGCGTTTGTGCGGGTGATAAACGTTCGGAGTAGTGCGCGTTGTTGTCACGGTTTGTGTCCGGCGTTTACCTACACCGGTCCACCCTTTTCCGTTTTTTTGTAAATTTTGTCTATTTGTATTCGCAGAAAATGTTGAAAATTTATTTAGATGTATATTCTTTCTCTCTCTCTCTCTTTCTCTCTCATTCTCTCTCGGGTCTCTCCCTCTTTCTTTGTCTGCCTTGAAAGTTTCTGTTATGTGTACTACGCTACACTCACTTTTTCCAACAATAGATGGACGTTGCGTTAGTCGTTGATTACACCATAGTTGTTATTGCTGAGGCTGTCGCTGTAGAGCTCGTGTTTACTGTGAGTATTGCGAGAGAAAGAGTAGCTATTTTTGCGGAGGCTGTGGCGGTGTTTGTTGTAAATGTTTTTAGAGTATTTAGAACATTTTTAGTTCTAGAAGTGTGGATTTTATTAACTTCTTTAGTAATCATTTTCGCGCACAGTCGTTTTGTACATTGGTTATATGAAAAAAAGAAGTCAATTGAGCCTGTACTGCTATCACCTATAATGGATTCGCCTTGATTGGACCACAAGTGGTTGATTATTTACTGACATAACAGTTACTCTGTGAGAGCGCCTACGTTCGCACTCATAAAATGGGATATTTGCAAATATTCACTACTTTTGTTTACTTACTTATATGTACAGTGACTCACGGTTTATTTGATGAAGCCAAAAAAATTATTAAAATATCAAATATATATATATATATATATATATTTCCATGTTATTTTTAAATGACATGTTTTATTTAATAACAAAAAATAACAAAAAATGTTTCTTTATAAGAAAGATATGGCAAATTAAAATTACAGTTTTGAGGTTACAGCGTAAATGATGTATAAATTATAAGTATTAAAGAAGTCATAAACACATTAATATTTCGAGTTTATGATTACGGCCAGTACTTAGAGGGGGATCTCTTTTGATTTAGAGCAGTGTTAATCGGGAATTGATAGATTTTACAAATTTTGCTGTATAATCGGAACTAATTTTATCCCATTTTTCCTGTAGAGTCCGTTTTCAGATCAGAAACAGTAGAAATATTGAGATTTCTTATTTTATTCTCTAGCACTGACCACAAAATCTCAATAACGTTGAGATCTGGACTCTGTGTCTGTTTAGGTGACTGTACTACATGTGGGCAGTTCCAGATAAGCCAAGTTTTGACAATACCAGACGTATGCTTGGGATCGTTGTCTTGGTAGAACCTGAACGAATCCCTAATGCTCATTTTATCCGCACTTTTTACTAAATTATCTTTTAGCAGATCTAGAGAGATGTCTTTATTCATGCTTCCTTCAATAAATGTTAAATTTCCGACCCTGAATAGGACATGCAACCCCATACCATCACACTGCCCTCCCCATGTTTAACTGTAGAGCGCAAATAACATGGTTTAAGCGCGGTGTTTGGTTTTATCCAAACGCAGGATTTCCTATCAGACCTGAAAAGGTTAAATTTGCTTTCATCCGCAAAAACAATGGACTTCAAGAACGAAATGTCTTTGTTCAAATGTTGTCTGCAAAACTCTTTTCTTTGTTTTCTATTACGAGCAACGATTTCTGCAATTTTTCGTTGGCTTTTGTCCTCTTCATAATGAGGAATTACGTCTTCCCTTTTTTCAAGTGAGGTCCGTTTTCTCATTTTAAAATATTTAAATTTTATCAACTTCTATTTACAAAAATTTATTGAGAATGACTTAAGATGCTAAGCTGAACAGAAAAAAATACATTTAACCGTTATTTTATTCTCACAAAAAATATAAAATACACTGCATCATTTAAGCTGTGAGCATATTTTGATGAGAAAACTATTTGTTCCTATATATTTTCAGCAAGCTTTGTTTTTGTTATTGTGTCAAACAGTGGTAAACAGTATATTTTTTATAAAATGTAATAAACATCGAGTCATTTTCTTTTTTCTAAAAATTATAATATAATAAGCTGTGAGTCACTGATATACATACCCCTGGTTTCGATATAATCACTGCAGAAATACTCAAGCAGCTTCCCCCTAAAAGCATCCAAATTCTCACTAGCATAATGAATGCATCTTTTAAGTTTCATTACGTTCTTATTCTCTGGAAAACTGCGGAGGTTATTATGCTCCAAAAACCAGGCAAACCTGGACACGAAGTCTCATCGTATAAACCTATATCACTCCTACCAGTGATCTCAAAACTGTTTGAAAAGCTGTTGATTAAAAGACTCAATAAAAAAATAGAACGAAAAAAAAATAATTCCAACTCATCAGTTTGGCTTTCGAAGTAAACATTCTACAATCGACCAGGTACACAGGATCACGCACGAAATAGAAAAAGCACTCGAAAATAAAAAAGTGTGTTCTGGCGTATTCCTCGATGTGGCAAAGGCATTCGATAAAGTTTGTCACACAGGTTTGCTTTTTAAACTAAAATTAATACTTCCTAAGCAATACTACGAAATCTTGGAGTCGTACTTATCAGATCGCTATTTTCGAGTCAAGCAAGATGATGCTTATTCAAGTCTTCGACAAATAATTGCAGGAGTACCTCAAGGCAGCGTTCTTAGGGCTCTGCTGTACCTTATCTTTACACATGACCTACTGTCTGATCCTAATTACGTCACAGCAACGTTTGCAGATGACACCGCATTGATTGCAGTTGGTAAAACTGAAAACGAATCGACAGCCACATTACAAACCGCGTTAAATAAGATCTGCCAGTGGACTAATACATGGAAAATTAAACTTAACCAAACAAAATCTGTACACGTAGTTTTCACAAACACTAAAATACAACATATACCACTATACATAGATGATCAACAAGTCCCATACTTAAACTATGCGAAATACCTAGGTATGACACTTGACTGCAAACTTCGATGGAAAGAGCATGTCAAGAAAAAGAGGCAAGAATTGGACATCAAACTCAAAAACATGCAATGGCTCATGGGTAGCAGATCAGCTCTCACGATAGAAAACAAGCTGTTAATTTACAAGCAGATACTAAGGCCATGATGGAGTTATGGTGCGCAGCTATGGGGGTGCGCCAGTCAAAGTACGAAAAACGAAATCCAACACTTCCAAAATAAGGTCCTTAGGTGCATTGTCAAAGCACCATGGTACTGTAGAAGTTCCGACATTGAGCGCGACCTTAAAATAAACTCCGTTAACACTGAAATCGCAAAGATTGCAGTTGCCCACAAAGAAAGACTATTAAACCACATCAATGAAGAAGCACTTAATTTAATTGAAACCAACGGATTAATACGAAGGCTCAGACGCACTAAACCTAGCGATCTCATACCTCCATAGAAATGCTTTATGTCATGTAGAGTGTAAATTGTGTAATTTTATCATAATTAAGTTGCTTGTTAGTCATTTGTAAATATTTATGAACTAGTTGCAATAATATAATATAAAAAAAAAAAAAAAAAAAAAAAAAAAACTGATATTCATATATCGTCCTCTTACTATTAAAATAGCCTATAAATTTTTTGATGTTTTGAGAAAATGAATTTCAAACTTTTTGTCGAAAGTAGCTCTCACTCAAATCTCGTTATGTCTGTAAATATTTATTATTTTTTGGCAGACGTTTTGACCCACTTTGTGGAACTAGAATTTGACAAAATTTTGACCACATATAAAATCGACGATGGAGAATCCAAAAATTCAATAAAAAAATAATAGCCTATGAGCACATAGGCTATTGTTATACTAAGGGGACGATATATTTTTTTGGCTTTTATTTGCAGTTTGGGCGAATTAATTTAACACTTCTGATATTTAGAACCCCTATCTGGTAAATTTACCAAATGTGCACAATGTTTGACCGGATTTTGGTAATTATTTAACGGATCGATTTAGCCTAAAAGGCTTAGAAAGACCAGCACATCAAATCACATTCAAAATTGATCTTCCAATAACACTGCACAATGACACACATTTAAAAGTTAAAAAATGCAAAAGAGTACCAGTGAAACAACTATTTTGACAGAATTCCAATTCTAACCCAGATTTTAATTATTCCAACAAATTATCTCACCAAATTCAAGCAACTACAATTTCCAATTATTTTTGCCTTTTACTGACAATTAAGAAGATAACAGTGCAGAATTTGAAAAAAGCAGGTGATCTGCGTTTTACCCATGGTTAATTATAGGTTGTTTAACTGATTTATACATTTGTGCTATCGATAATAAAAGTAAATATAAGAACATTTTAAATTTTTTATGCATATGGCAAAAGGTGCCATTAAGAGGAGCGACTAATAATCTATTCTATAAGGTACTAAACCTTTATTTTCTTCGTTAACAGTTACTCCTAGAACAAGCATCAATATCATTTCAACGAGAATTGATAAAGCTCGCAATTTGGAGCACTCCACCGTGATTGAATTCCTAGTTCAAAAAGGGGAATACGTCAAAAACAGATCTATCGGCCATTTCAAGTTTTGCCAGCTGATTATTCGCCTAGTCATTGTACTATGACACCCAGCACTATACAGATTCACTTGATTACTCGCATATCTCACTGTACTCAATGTATTATACAGTACCGACTACTATACAAATTTGCTGGGTATGCCACTACTGAGGTAGTCTTACAGAGGAGATGTGACAAGTTGGCATGCGTAGTGACATTTCTGCAAGACAATGTCACCTTTCACATTACTCGCATTGTAAAAGAAGCCTTGAAATCTACAAGTAATTAATATGCAATTCAGACCTGACTCCCAGTAAATTTCTCTTTCCAAATTTAAAAAAGGAGACAAATTATCAGCCACTCCTCATATGTAGGCACGTGCGTTGCTAGCGAAATTTAGTATTACTGAGATCTACATATGTTCAAAGCGAAATGAGAGATGAGAGGCGTGAGTAATATGACATAAAAGCAGAAGCACATAAATATAAAATTAGTATGAATATTCTCATACTTTTTCTATTACGTAAAGTTAATTACATGTATCTACCTGGCAAACAATGATGAAGCTCTTATTTATAGCAACGCACTAGCGATCAAAGAAGCCTCTCAAATTTCACATTTCCTAGAAAAGACATATCGAAATTAAAGTAGCAGATTCAGCATTTGCGTGTGGTCACACACATTCGAATACCCACATAAAATGCCTGCAAAAAGGCCTTCCGGAGGTTAAGAATTTGATTGATTTTCTATTAGCTGCTAAGCAGATTAGAATTTCGCATTTCTTTTAGACAACCTTAGGTAGGAATTTGTACTCATATAAGAGTTTAATGTGTGTATACGACTAGAATATACTTAGCATACATATGCACAAACATAAAGTATATTATCACTTCATGCGTTGATGCACATTAATGAATCGTCATGGCGTATGAGTAACATTTGTTTGATTCAAACTTATGCACAGGAAGCTTTCACCGAAATAATTTGTTGCTAAGTATTGCTGTAGTGGTATTTAAGCCTTATCAGTAATTTTCTGTGCATACATCTCTGACTCTGGAACCGGTAAACGGACCGGTGCGGATAAGCCATCTTCAAAAGCTTATCGTCAACTTAGTAAAAAGTTGGAAAAGTATTAAAGGAAATATTTCGAATATAGATTTAGTTGGAGCGCAGTTTTTTATTATTTATTTTTTATTGATATCAGGAGTTAAGTAAAATAAATTTCAGGGTGGGTGGAGAAGGGCAGTGATTAGACTCCCTAGTCAGTGAATTTATTATTATTTTACTCCATTTCATTCAGCTCAAATATGAATTTAGACGTTTTGTAGTCATATATCAAGCTTGATGACAGAACTTAAGATATGACGATATCCTAAAGAAATCACAGTCCAACCCGTATAAAAATTGATTTATTATTTGGTCGAATCACGAATCAAATGTATCAGTAATACCAATCAAGGAAATCAACGTGCCGAACTTGCCAAAACTACAACCAATGCCACTCATCTGAGATTGGGTTAGGTTGTAGCGGTTATCCACTTTGAGATACACTCAGATTCAGAACCCATTCAGATGCCGTTTAAGGAACTTGCACTTATCGCTCCTAAAATCGAGGTGAGCGGACAGAAGCTTTAGAAGGTCACATATTTCTCTCGATCTTCTAACTCTTCGAAAAATTGTCTACCAAAAACGGTAAATCTGCTTCTACATAGAGCAGAACATTGGCACAGAAGGTGCCTAATCGTCTTTGCCTCAATTAAACAGCTTTTGTGTCTTTAGACAGCACCTCGTTATGACGGAAACCAGTAAGCTAAGACAATGCTTTTTTTGGCTTAGCAAAGATTATTTGCGGTTAGCATTAAGAAATAGCCACAATTGTGAGGCGATCCTGCAGGTGGGCTCGCTACTCCATCTTTCGTTCGCTGTTCTGACAAGTATCTCAAAAATGAGAAGCTTACATACCTTACATGCAAGGGTATGCCTATGTCGATGTTTGTGTATTCATCAATCAGTTTGATGTCAAGTCTCGCTAGTTTATCAAGCCCTGTGTTTTCCCATCGACGCAATGTCTAAGAAACCTTGGTGCTTTTGTGTGAAATGGCACAGCTATTTCGTTAAAAGATGTCAGCCTTTTCATGGCAAAATTAGTAGTTGTCTTCTGAGTTGTGATGGATTTTATGTAAAAATGTAAATATCCTCTCCAGCTATCACATCAGACTGTACAGCCTTTATCATTGCAATCAATTCGTCCTGAAAAACACTACATTAGTTGGGGTACGGAAAGCTGGAAGAGATCCTCAGATATTCGGAATATGCACCTCCGCCCACCTCATCCTCGAGCTTTGAGTCATCTATATGTATATGGATGGACTCATCCTCTCCTCCTCCATCCTTCCCACTCTTCACTTGAGGATAGGAAAGCCGGGAACGTTGTGGCGGCAGTTGTAGATAAGAGTGCACAGTCCAACTCTCCGGGAAGCTGCGAAATACTGGCTAGGATCTTACATACTGTGACTGTAGCCCATTTTTGACTGCTTATTTGCTAGCGATATATTTCGTCTGCAAATATACTGGATGGTTGTTTAGCGTCGCATATAATTCTTTCAATGGAGTGGTTAACATTGTACAAGTTATCAGAACATAAACGAGTCTTTGAACCTTGTTAAGCTTTTCAATTTCACACCCTTTTCAGTTCAGTAGACGGAGCGGACCCACTTGAAACTAGACAGGTTTGGTCTAGAAGGAACGAGCACAGAACTAGATTCCTCGTCAATCTGGGCCTGCCCGCCATTAGTACGGCAGTTGGTATCATCACCGGGCAATGCCTAATGGGAACACATTGCAAACGTATGGAATTTCTTCCAAATGATTTCTGTCACAGCTTCAGAAACGAAGAGCAGGCGAAGAACTTTGAACACCTCCGCTACCATTACCCTACTCTTCCCAGAACGCGATATTCCTATCAGAACTCTTATTTCTTTGTGTATCTAGCAGACTTGGACTCGGCAGACATGCACTACATACTAAGTGATTTCACCACATTGGGAATTGCATGTGGAACTTGAGTGCAAACTAATGATATCACAATGAGTCTTCTGTATTCTTGCAGATATTTAATTTTGACTTTTGCCAGCAACCTAAAAGAGATCGAAAGTGCCACATTTAGTTGCTAAACAAATGAATATCTTTCTATGCCCTGCTTTTTCATGCAATCATATTTTTCGAGCTGCCATTTTTTCTGCTATTGGTCGCTCGACTATTTTTATATTGTGCAGAGCCCTAACTTTACAAAATAAAAATTGATGGGAATTATGTATGCACAAACATATTTATATAAATAATTGGCAATTACACAATTTTTGGGTGCTTTGCCGAGCTTTTTCTCCTATTTCTAGCGTAGGTCTTGATGTTGATCCACAAATGAAGGGATCTACCGTTTTAAACCGACTCCGAATTGCAAATCGCTAGTTTTGAAGAGATTTTTCATGGCTTGTGGGTTCCGCACCTTGCCTTGGATAGAGGCGGTTTAGTTCGCATGTTTGGATGAGCAGCGGAATTTTTCGTGCATTCCCGCAAATCGCGTCATACGATACTGTCCGGTAAGCATAGGCTACTCGCAAAGCGCTCACCGTAAAAACCTGCCTGGCCTCTCGTAAGTGTGTTTCCTGGGCTTGGGATCAAATGCGAGCGGCATATAACAGGATGGAGTCTGTCTCAGTAGATAGAAACTTCCTCCTTGCACCTTGGGCCCCCAATGTTCGGCAGCAACTGTATTAGAGCATTTGTAACCAAGGCGCCTTTCGTACTGTCTTCCACCGCGTGCTCTCTGAAGGTCCTGCGCGAGTCAATCATAAAACCCCTAAGTACTGTACATCCGGTTGAGACTGGATGTTGAGACTTGCGACACTTACCGGCAAACTCTCCCTCTTCTTCCTTTTGTTTAACAAGATTGCTCCTATTTTTTGCGCTGCTAGCTGGAGTTCAGCATTATACAACCAGCGCTCAATCCTCGCTGTCGCATCGTGAGTTCCACATCGATGACATGTTTCCCCGTTACGACCAGGGTAATATCGTCTGCGTATCCCACCAGTGTCGCATTCGGGGACAGCTCCATTTTGAGCATGCCATCGAATATTGTGTTCCACAAAGCAGGACCAAAAATCGAGCCTTGTGGTGCTCCGCCCGTCACTGTGTACTTCTGAGGTCCGTCATCGGTGTCGTATTCAAGGATCCTGCCATCGAAATAGCTCTGGATAATCCGAAGCAGGTACGAAGGCACTCCAAGACCAACCAGTGATGAAAGAATTAGCGTCCAATTTGCTGAGTTGACAGCGTTTTTTATGTCCCGTATTATGATAGTGCAGTATTTCATAGAGCGGGATGCCCCACCTGTCCTATTAATAGCGTCGCTCGCTATTTCGACCAATAGTCGAGTGGCGTCGACAGTGAATCTTGTTCGCCTGAAACCAAATTGCTAGTCATCTTGACCCCTCTAGGTATTTCTGAAAACGCTTACATTGTATCTAAAAGGCATAAGGGTCTGTATGCTGATGGATCATTTGGCAATTTGCTCGGTTTTAGCAGTAGCACTAGATACTGCCGCTTCCATCCCCTGGGAAATATACTAGACTTGATGCAATCACTATAGAGTTTGGCAAAATAATAATAAAATTATTAATATACTTCCCAGTAAAATTTGGCGTTCATAAGATTATGCGATACTATGCGTTCATGCGATCGAAGAATTTATATGAATCATTGATCTTCCTAAGCATATTTCGCACCCATGTAAAAGCTTTGATTGAAAATTTTCTGGAAAATTTTCAGCAAAATCAAAAAAACTGTATTTTTCCTGATCTCTTTCATACAAAAAATTCATCAAAATAAAAGAAAAATAATTTGCAAAGGTCCAATGTGTGGTGAACTGTTTAGTTTGGTCGTCGGAAAATTAAGCGATATATGTCAGTAATTCTTTCCATTTACTTAATTAACGTGAGCTTTCACAAAATCTAGAGAACAAAAAATAGAAATTCACCAGTATCTTCCCGATTGAATTTTTTTTGTATTACAAAATTAAAATTAAAATTCAAAGCAGCATAGAACTACATGCCATTATTATAATGATACCCTTCTTTAGTCCAATTACTAGCACATATTTTCGACCGAACTCGTGCTGAACAGCTTCCGATAATCATGAAGCCAGTTTTAATTATTACCAAACTTACAAATATTATTTGAGTGGCTTATAAATCGTACTCAGGCCATTTCGAATACTAATTTTTCAAGAACTGCAACCTTCGTATTTGATGTTCTACTGAAAGTTACCTTAAATATTATTTATTCTCATTCTTATACTCAAACTTTGAAATACCAAAGTTGACTTCTGACCGCTTTTGGCAGCCTCTTGGCGCTCTGTGGTTCATATAAAATATATTCGTTCTTTCTTGTTTATCCACAGATTGAACTGGTATGCGGAAAGCGAAAGTAAGAGGGAAAAAACAAATCTATGTATTGCAATGTGTACACCTAATTGCAGCAGCAACAATAGAGTGGCAAACAAACAACAAACAGCAACTAACAAAAAAGGCCACAAAAGTCGCACAGGCAACTTCGAAGCCAACAATAGTTGGTGGCCTAACAAAGAAGCCAAGGTTTGCAGAAAAGCTTAATACACACAGCATAAAACAAAATATGCGGGATTGAAAAAGGCATGCGAGGAATGCAAAAACGCTTAGCGATAAAATAAATCGAAGCAGCAAGTGGGAAAGATTGAACAAATCGATCGATAGTTTAGCAAAAAATGTGCACAAGGAATGACAAACGAGTTTACTCAAAACTACAACTAGCCATTTGAGTGCGACCAATGGCGCGGCCAGAAAACGTTTTGTGGGCACTATTGCCTTGAGTTGCGGTGCAATTACGTCAATCCGCCGGTTGCTGCTGGCCGCCGGTGCTTAACATGGCAATATTGCCAGCTACCGCTTGCACCATTGCTTATACATATGTATGTATATACAGTATGTTTATGTATGTATTTACTTACGTACAAATACTTACAACATGTTTGTGTTTGTGTTGTTGCATGCTACCGTTGTTACGGCCACTTGAAAGTGCAAGTGGAAATGCCACTTGCAACAGGTAAAGCTCTATACGATGTAGTTAAAGACTATATAGAGTTGGACCATAACGAGTAGAGTGGCAAGCACACTGGCAGTGAAAAACAAAAACCATGTGGAATTGGAAGTGAAGTGGACAACAGCCCCTACTACCGCAGTTGGCTATTGGCGTATAGCAAACCAGTTTGGAGTTTACATTTGCGTCTGCGTCTGCGCCTGCGCACTAACTAATACCCACCGCATGCCAGTCTAGTAAAGCTTAAGTCGTTTTGCCATTTACTGCAAAAGTGCACACATAACTCGCTTTTATTACTTTGTTTTGCAGCCTTTGTGTGGTGCGTACTCATACAGCTATACGAGTACATACTTAGATGGGTATTTTAATATTCTTGTTTCTTTGCTTCAGCCGGCATCGCACAGTGGATCGTCTTGTACAAGTTTCGGGTCATCTAAAGATGTTTTAAGAGAATTGTTAACTGGAAATTTTTCGCGAAAATTTCAAAATTTTTAGAAAATTTCAAATTTTTCAATTTTTAGAAAACTTCATAATTTGTATAACATTTTAAAAGCTTTATAATATGTCCACAGTTTTAGAAAATTTAAAAATCTCTTAAAATGAATGTAATAGAATTGAAATGATAAATTTTTAGAACATTTCAAAAGTTTTAAAAAATTTAAAAATTTACAGGAAATGCCAAAATTCTTAAAAATTCTAAAAGCTTTACAAAATTTTAATATTTTTTGAACATTTCAAAAGTTTTAGAAAATTACAAAATTTCTGGAAAATGTTAACACTTTTAGAATGTCTTACAATTTTTTGAGAATTTCAAAATATTTAGAAAATAAACAAATTTTTAGAAAGTTTCAAAATTTTTAGAAAATTCCAAAATTGACGAGGTTGAATATGCGTCCAGAAGTGCTGACTCTAGCAAGCCTTTCAAAATTACCAAAAAGCTCGTTGCCAGAAGCAGTGTTGTTGGAAGGAAGCAGATGGATTCTTTTTGATCGCCGAAAAAGAACAACTAACACGGTTGAAGGAGCACTTCTCGGCTGTACTTAATAATGAACTTGACCCCTCTGTTGACCAGCTGGTCATATGTAACGATAGCGTCGATATAAACTCTAAGATAAAACACCTGCATCAAGTTTGGCTGAAATCAATGCCGTTATTAAGCATTTATCAAATGGAGAGGTGGCTGGTATAGGTAGTATGCTTGCTGAACTATACAAAAACAGCATTCGCATGAGACAAAAATCATTCCCGCAAGAATGGAAAGAGGACATCCTAGTAAAATTTGCTAAAAAGGTGATTTGAACAACTGCACCAATTGGAGGGGTATCTGTGTGCCTCCAACGATAGCAAATAAAGCTCGGACAATCCTAAATCGATCAAATTAACACACTCAGGATTATCATCGAATTTAATTCAGAACTACACCTGGTATTTATTGATTTTTAAAAAGCCTTTGATAGCGTAAAGCAAGAGCCCACCTAGGCTGAAAAAGTTGTGTTACTTATACCAGAAAGTATCCCTGGATCCTTTCCAAGTGCTGAGTGTTGTGCGGCAAGTTGGCATTCGGTTTCCAGTCCTGTTTCTCTTCGTCGTCGAAGACGTGCTGACTGAGGCTGTCGGCAACGAAATTCATCACAGAGGCATTCAGTGGCAGATAAATAATATATCGGCTGAAAAGTCCCGGGTATAACTCAGAGATGTCACTAGTCTTTTCATTAGTTCGTCAGTTGTTGAGTGATGCTAAGAGTGATGCTACGTTATTTTCAAAACAATGGATCAAAAAGAATTTGGTGCTTTAATTTGAAACTACTTCATGATGAAAAAAAAAATCGCTCCAAGCAGAGCAATGGTTTGAGAAGTATTATGAGGACTCCGCTCCATCAGAAAAAACAATAAAAAAACGATGGTTTGCGGACTTTAAGCGTGGTCGTGGAGACACCGATGATGCACAACGTAGTGGACGTTTAAATAGGGCGGATTGTGAATACCTAGGAAATTCAGTTTCTTGGTGCACTCAAGGACTAATGAGGACCTAGCCTCAAAGGGTGACAATGCCTTGAGGACACTTGATAATGCGCTCATTCCGGAAGCTTTTATTTAAGTTATTCGCTGCATTCGATGCTGGGAAAACTACCCATCAGCACATACTGCTGGTTGTTTTGGGATTATATAATCCAGCTTCAATGCCTTCAGGTATCGTCGCTCTATCTGTATACCAGAATATATGATACACTTTTGTATTTTTTTATTTTTGTGGAGAGGAGCAGAACGCCGGCTAACTTTGTCGAAAAGTTTGGTCCATAACTCGCTCTCAAATTTAATATTTTTAGTGATATCATTTCTCGGTAAAAGTAAATTTTTGGTCGAGCTCATGTTAGCTCCATAACTACAAAACAACAACACTTTCCGCAATAATACCCGTAGTACTGATTCCAATGAAATATCGTCGGTAACTGGGATTACACGAAATTTTAAAGCGGAGTATTCGGCAATATTTAACTTCAATCTGAAAGATTTACTGTTCTTTTGTTTTCAATTGCCATATCTACAACAAATTCATTCCCGTTTGTTTCCATCCTTTATTCTATTCACCGAGCATAAAATCCTATTTTTGTTTGTGTTATTATATACAAAAATAAGTCACTTTAGCTATTTTTATATATTAAAATTTGTTTCCCCATTTGAAAGAATTACAAACCTTTTCTTACACAGCTTATTATATGCGGTTCACGGTGTGTAGATGACATTTGCGCAAGACTTCAATACAACATTTGAGTTTTTTTATTTTTCTCTTTATTCGTGAGTGGCTTTTTCTTTTTTGCTTCAAATGCCAACCTGTTTATTTTCCATTATATGGCTGATTAGTATTGAATTGCAAGAGTGTAATATGTACAGATACATATGTGTATGTGGATGTGCATGTACAAATATACATGTAGGTATGTGCATTGTAACATTTGTACACATAAGATCTCATAAAATTACCTTCTTAAGCACATAAGCAACTAAGTAACAAATTAAAGTGTGAGGCAAGTAGGCAAGTCGAGCGGTTGGAGCTGCAGAGGCGTGCAAAATAATCAGTGAAACGAAAATATATGAAATGATTTAGTTTTGATTTGCATTAGCCTAATTTGTCGTCGTTTCCAGCTAATTGAATGCTTAGATTTGGTCATTCTCTTTTGTTCAGCTTCATTAGGCAGGCAGCCAACGAGGAAATTATCAGATTAAAAGTGAAGAATGAATAATTGAAAATCAATATATATATATATATCCACATGCACTCGTATTTACTAGTAAATAGGCAATCAAAAGCTAAACTTCCGGTTATCGATGCTGGAAGCCAGAAAACCAGTCGTGCAGCGCTGTATTTGTAAGTACAGAGTTTTACAAATTAAAAATTTATAAACAAAATGAACACCCACGTCTTGCTATAAGCTAGTAAATCATTTGCAGCGGACAGAGTACCCCTTCACTTAATAAGAAACCAAAATTGGATGGTGATATCAATTAAATGTGATATTAAAGGCCAGAAATGAAAATCACAATATGTTGCGAACTATCAAAAAAGTTAAAAAATATGTGTACAAAGTGGCGCAAAATTAATCGGCCTATCGAGAAATTTATAATTTTTGGCGTCATATGCCAATCATATTTGATACTTATGAAAAAGATAGCTGCAGTACACAAATAGGCATTTAATGATGCGCCCAAAGGTGAAAATAGGTGTGTGATGAAATCACTTTTTTTTATTTAGTAAAAAAGTTATTCGAAATAGAATGATTAAGTGTGGCAATAAGTACTATTTTGGACTAAGTAGACAACTGCGTAGCAAAATAATGCCTCAACGCATGGTGAAAATATTTAGGAATATGTGGCCAAGATCAGATCCGGCTCTCAGCGAATTAGAAAGAATCAGCTGATTGGCTGCAGTCACGGGGGAAGTGACAGAGTTTTGATTACGAAAAAACTGAGGTTGTGTACGTGATATACGAAAAAAATTAGCACAATGTCGCCTCATATTGCTTCATTGTCGTCTGTAAAACGGGGCGAACGCAATTCGGCTGTCGAGTACTCGTTGACGTGACCACCGAAGTTGCTAGCTCTATTTCGGTTTTCACCATATCAGATTGGCCAAACATGTTAATCTATGGTCCTTGTTTCAAAGAATAAAAATCACTCTTTATGCTGGCCCTATTGTATGGCGTAGAAGTTTGAACAATAACAATACCTGATACGACGCTGGATTTATGGACCTTTTTGTGTTGGCGACAGCGAATATCGAAGGCTATGGAGCTATGAGTTGTACGCGCTGTAAAAAGACATGTGCATACTGAACCGAATCAAGCGGAGCCGGCCGAATACAAACGCACCGACTCCGAAAGTATTCAGTGCGGTACCATCTGGCTTCCACTGCGTTGGAAAAACCAAGTGGAGAAGGACTTGGCTTCACTTGGCGTCGATTAGCACAATGGAATAAACGACTGAGACGCTTTATTGAACTCGGCCAAAGTTGAATGGGTAATAAATATCATAGTTTTTATAGTGGACATTAATTTATAAGTAGATTTTGAGGAAGTACGAATGGAATTGAATCTTTGACATAAAATAATTTGTAATATGAAGTCTGGCCAAAGAAAGGCCAAAAACAAATTTCAAAGCCATTGGAGTGTGACGAAAAGATATGCTGTCGAATATATACTATTTATTAACTATTCTAACAGCTCTTCCCATAACCACCTGCGAAGGTGAAGGATGCAAATGGATTGCATTAACTCATGCGGCCCTCATGCTTGGGCCACGTTTTCTATAAAGTATCTGAATTACTTTGTAGCTCTATTTTAATTCCTATTTTTAAAGTAGTTGCAGACATTTTTATTCAATAAATTATTATTAAATAAGAAAACTAACAGTTTACAAACAAGAGTTCGCTAATTTCAACATTTTCCTTAATGAATTTAAATCGACCACTTGTCGAGGTATTCAAAAGTTTTCAATTGCCGGAGTAAAAATAGGTTTTATTTTACAACTACCAGTGAGGGAGAATCATTTTTAGCAACTATTTTTTAATTTATTATTGACTGTCTAAAATTATGAAATTATTTTCAACTGTGCCATTGGAACTACCTTAAAAGTTTGCTATTCTTTATTCTTCTCTATTTTGCTGTAAACTGTTTTTCCATTTTTCATTCTTTGGAATTGGGGTTTCGAATAAACTGGATGTGCAAAAAAGCTGAACTCACGCCTTTTATTAAACATTGACAAAACGATTTTTTTTTGGACGACTCTGAAGCTTGACATAAAAGCAAAAGGAAAGTGTTCGCTCCTGAACGAGTGAGAGGGAGTGTAGTTGAAAAGAACGAAATCACAAAAGCTGTTGAATGGGGCAACACATATACAAGTATACACTCGCATCTGTAGAGACTCAAACACCCGCGGTGGAAAGAATTTTTGAATAAATTTGTGAAAGCAAGCGACAGGTCGAAATCATTTTTTTTTTTTTTTTTTTCATGCGACTTAATAGATTCATTGCTTTAAATGCTCCTACAAAATTTAAGTATAAAGTGCAATATTACCTGAGTGCTTGGAAAATTCCGACCATTTATAATTTCATTCCATTCTACTACTGAAAAGTTAAACCACCACCTCCGGAATCGTTCTTAAAATGGTTCTGAAACAATTCAAACACTTTGCCTTTTCTTTGGGATCCTATTTAAGTTACTAATTTTTATATATTGAATGCTTACTTACAGCGCTGTTTAATTTTAAGAAGATTCAATTTTATTGTGTTTGTTTTATTTATTAATTGTTTTTTGTTTTTTTATTATTTCAAATTCAGCAGTCCTTTTGATTAGACCAACGGACGAAACCGGATTACTTGATCAAGGCAGTGATGCATCTGCGGGAGCTCATACAGCTCTTTGTTCTATCCTCTGCGGAATTCCCTGTCATACAATAGAACGTAAACGACGCGATATCCTGGTAGAATATGGCTGTTGTCCATCGCAATTTATTGAGGTTGGGGGCTCTACTCAAGGTGATGCTGTGTATCCGTAGACTAGTAGACTGAAACGGATATTACATTTTCCTTATTCAACTAAAATTTGTATCTAATTTATGAACCGATAAGCGAGTGCGCATGAGTGTCGTCTGTGATGCCAGGTGTGCCATCAGATGTAACTTGCGATCCCTTCAAACCATCAAGTTCATTACCAGTTTCAGACCAAAATACGTATATATACAGGGTGAACGATTTAAAGTGTGAAGTGATTTCAAATAAAAAATTGTTCAAAAATGATTACAATTTTAACATATATTCACTTAAGCTCGATATGAACACCTTTTGCCTTGACTACAGCCTTCAAATGGTCAAAAAATGAGTTGCATGCTGCACGAATGTGATCTTGAGGTATTTTGGCCCATTCTCGTATAATCGCTTCATTCAGCGCATCCATACTGGCATATTTTTTAGTCCTCACCTTGCTCTCCAAAATGGACTAGATGGAATAGGATTTGCGTCTGGTGAATTCGAAAGCCATTGTGTGGACGAATGAAATGTGAAACATTCTTGGTTCACACGAGCTTTATGAGACGGTGCCGAGTCCTGTTGGAACGTCCATAGTCTACGACCGAAATGTTAGCGTGTCCACGGCTCTAAAGCAGCTTCTAAAACATTTTCTCGATAATAAGTCGTATTCACTTTGACCAGACTCGATAAAAACGATTGGGGAGCGTCCATCAGCGGTTACTGCGGCCCAAACCATTACTTGCGGTGGGAAATTGCTTCGAGTGGCCATACGTAGGCTCAAATTCTCGTATGAGCGTTCGGTCAAGTAAACACAATCGTTTTGAGTGTTTATGAACTGCTCAATTGGGAAAGTTTTTTCATCAGAAAACGCAATGTTAGGAAATTCGCCACGTTCGTGTAAGCACAACAACTCCTTTGCTCTTTCGCACCGAACTTTTTTTGCTGAGGTGAAAGATCGTGTCCTTTTTGGAACTTGTAAGCCTTGACGTTGAGCTCATTTTTCAATATACGTCGAATGCTGTCTTGCGATATTTTCAGTTCTTTGGCCATTTTTCTTCTACTTCGACGTGGATTTCGTTCAAGTCGAGCCTTCACTTTCCGAACCATTCCTGGCATTGTTGCGGTTTTTGAATACCTGTAGCATTTCCACCATCAACTTAGTCAACAATACTACTTTAAATGCCAGCAGCAGCATTACATTCACGCACTTAAACCGATACATATGACTATTGAAAAATAATCTCCACGAAGAGTCACAAATCTGCAAAAAAGGCAGTAATAGCAAACTGGTTCGTTTTATTGAATTTGGAATAATTTCTTATTCGTACGTACTTTTTCTGTTTTTTAAATGAGCAATTGATGAATCTTACACGGCAGTGTTTTAAGAAGTGCCTATTCTCCACTACTGCGAGCATTTTTCGATAGTTCGTTTTGGTTCAAATATCGACAGATGCAATCTATTATGTTTTGCATTGTTTTTACCTAGATAGAGGGGAGTTTTGGCATACCACGTGGAAGGCTTAGACATAGATAGGTGAAATGGTTGAACTGCCAGTTTGGCACTCCTCAAGTAGCACTAAAGCACCGTTTTGACACCATTATGAGAACTCCAACAGGCAGATATCTACAGCCAGCCAGAGCTGTTGATATAATAGAGAAGATTGATGTGATTTAAGTTGGCGCACTGCCCCAGGTTGCCGAAGAAAGGAGCACCCAGTGACCTTAAATGTCTAGCTGCTAAACCCGGACAATTACAGAGAAAGTGCTCAATAGTTTCCTTCTCTGAAAGGTCCCCACAGCTTCTGAAATGGGGCTCAGCTTGGACATACTACATATACAATTTTCATTATACATAACATAAAGCATTCTTATGAATGAATGAGAGCACTGGGTTTAGTGCGTCTGAGCCTTCTTATTAATCCGTCCGTTCCAATTAAATTATGTGCTTCTTCATTGATGTGGTTTATTAGTCTTTCCTTATGGGCCACTGCAATTTTTTCGATTTCAGTGTTGACCTTAAGGTCGCGCTCAATGTCGGAACTTCTTGGCAATAACCTATGTAGGACTTTATGTTGAAACTGTTGGATTTGGTTTTTCATACTTTGACTGGCGTGACTCCATAGCTGTATATCATAGCTCTTACTGGTTGTAGATTAATAGTTTGTTTGTGGGTCTTTCGGTGAATGAGGGCAAAACAAAGTATCTGCTGTCAACACACAAAAAGTCTTCGCATCTTGGACAATATGTCAGTGTTGGCAACCAACAATTCGATGTTGTGCAGGACTTTGTCTACTTTGGGACCAACAACAGACATGACGTCAACTTTTGCCAACAGGTATTACTTTGGGCTCAGTAGGCAATTGAGAAGTAGTACCAAAATGGTACTCTACAAAGCGCTCATCATTCCCGTCCTAACGTATGGCGCTGAAGCATGGAAGATGCCAACAGCAGGTGAAAAAGTTTTGGGAGTCTTCGAGAGAAAAGTTCTACGTAAGATCGTTCTGCGTACAATGGAACAGCGAGCTGCATGAGCTATATAGGGATATCGACATACTCTATGATCTGAAAGTACCGGGAATGTTTAAATAAAACAAAACATAGTTAAATTTCAGGCAAAATTATTTTATCTCCTTCAAAATATGACCCGTCTGAAGTAACACACATGTGCCTACGTTTAACCTAGTCCTCCATGCACCCCTGGTGGGCCGACGATGGGATGGCCTTCAGCTCATTCGTCGCATTTTCTTTGATTTCCTCTACCGACTGAAATTTCCGTCCACGAAGTGGTAACTTCAACTTGGGAAACAAAAAGAAGTCGCACGGGGCCATATCAGGTGAATACAGAGCTTGCACGATGGTATTTACTTGATGTTTGGTCAAATAATCCAGCACAATTTGGACGCGGTGCGATGGTGCGTTATCATCATGCAAAATCCAAGAATTCTTTGCCCACATTTCCGGCCGGTTGAGCAGACACTAATGATCCGATGGCGCTAAAAAATGACAGATGTGTGTCTTACAGTCCTACCAATATAAAAAAAAATATGAACCGTTAAACATTCCCGGTACTTAAACATTCCCGGAACTTTCTGATCATAGGGTAGTTAAGCGTGTCAAAATACAGCGGCTACGCTAGCTTGGCCATGTCACCCATATAAAGAAGACGCTCCAGTAAGGCGAATGTGCGACACTGTACCCCAAAAAGCAAGGCCTGGAAGAGGAATACCACATCTCCGCTGGAAGGACCAAGTGCTGCAGGACCTGTTTTCACTAGAGATTCCCAACTGGCAGCAACGGGCGCAGGACAGAAACAGTTGGCATGCCTTTTTGGATTCGGCCAAAACCGACACACGGTTGTGGCGCCACATAAGCAAGTAAAGTACGTTTCTGTAGTTAGAGCGGATCTGCTTTCCATGAGCCATTTTGCTTGTTTTTATTTTTTTTTATTACAATTCTTCCTTATTTTTCTAAACCTCTGTTTCTTCCATCGAAGTTTACAATCAGGTGTCGTACCTAGATACTTCGCAGAGTTTGAGTGTGGTACCTGTTGATCATCTATGTATAGTGGTATATGCTATATTTTAATGCTTGTGAAAACTACGTGCACCGATTTAATTTGGTTTAGTTTCATTTTCTATTTATTAGCCCACTGGAAGTGCTTTTTTAAAGCGGTTTGCAATGTGGCTGTCGATTCCTTTTCAGTTTTACCAACTGCAATCACGCAGTGTCATCTGCAAACGCTGCTGTGACGTAATTAGGATCAGATGGTAGGTCATGTGCGAAGAGAAGGTATAGTAGAGGCCCAAGAACACTGCCTTGAGGTACTCGTGTCTTTATTTGCCGAAGACTTTAATGAAGATCACCTTGTTTGGTTCGAAAGTAGCGATATGATAAGTATGACTCCAAGATTTCGATGTTCGAGTATTGCTTAGGAAGTATTCATTTTAGTTTAACAAGTAAACCTGTGTGACAAACTTTATCTATGCCTTTGCCACATCGAGGAATACGCAGGAACATACTTTTTTGTTTTCGAATGCTTTTTCTATTTCGTGCGTAATATTGAAAGCTATTTTTTTATTTTGGCGCTGCTGATTAGGAAACCCAAGTTCGATTTTCAAAAATCATGATATCGAGCTATTTTTGTGCTCTTCGGTAATGATTTTACAATATGTTTTGTACTCTGTTGGTGTCACATTTTCGGCACCGAATTCGTTACTTTTCACAGGAGTACTAAAAAATACGCTATTGATAAAATTGTACTAATTCTGAGACATGAAATCTAAAATGGGAATCCGAGTAATGGACCTAAATAAACACCAATGAACACTGGAATGGCACAAATGGTCTGAATCATTCTTAATAGTTCTTGAATTTTAATGCCAAGAGAGCAAAATCAGCTCTAATTCTAGACAAAAAGGGAGCACTTACAGGTCACTTTGCCTGCAATAAACATTTCTATACAATAGGACTATCTAGCACTAGATTATGCAAGTTCTGCTGTGATGAAGAGGAGTCCAAGGAGCACTTAATCACCAACTGTGAAGTATAAGGTCACAAGTTACACAGAATCTTGGACTCGTACCTACCAGAAGATGAAGACCTACAAGTGCTCCCTCCTAAGGAGCTGGTTCGATTAATCGCAATATTAAATAATTGAAATTAAGGACTTAGCGACGCACAATAGATCAATTCGGTCGCAGTGGATAAAGGTCTTAGTTTAGCCCGTACAACCATTACCATTATATATATATAATTGGCGCGTACACGCTTTTTGGGTGTTTGGCCGAGCTCCTCCTCTCATTTGTGGCGTGCGTCTTGATGTTCTTCCACAAATGGAGGGAGCTACAGTTTCAAGCCGACTTCGAACGGCAGATATTTGTATGAGGTGCTTTTTCATTTTAAGTTTGCCTAACTAATGAAACTTTTTCCTACAGGTGTTTGTGTTATGTGTATGTAAAATATGTATAAGTGCGGATTGTAGATACTTTACGCCAATAACTGCGTCATGACTGACACTTGCGAGCGCAAAGTGAATGTTATATTTTTTGTTGGTTAACCTACTTGTGACTATCAAGTGTTGGGAATATCAATGTCATTCCCGGAAATCCGATGGGATTTTCACCGACAATTCTGTTGCCTAGCAGTTAAGTTGCTGTTTACTGAACTTACGCTAGCCCACGGAACAAAAGTGTTTCCAGACGCCATATTTGTAAGGGCACAATTGCATATGCCACGTGTGCTTGTATAGGAATGGAAAGGTTGAATACGGCGTAAGCATCGCTCTGATAATGCCACCGCACGGCCCCAAAGTTCAGCATATGTTTGGTTGAAAATCTAATGTGTTCGTATGTGTGCATGCATGCGTGCGAGTGGTGCCAATGTAAACACACATGCGCGCACATAAAGCACAATGTGAATTTTGTAACCGCAAATGCTGCAGACAAGCAGAAGAAACAACTATTCTCAACTTCAAAACACTGGCTTTTGCCACTCTGGAGAATTTTTATTTTCTATTTATTTTTTTTTTTTTGTTGGTTTTGTTTTGCTGAAATCACTGCCGCCATTTTATAAAAAATCCTGAAATGTGAAGGGTTTAAAGGGATTATAGCTCTTTCATTGCATTTTTTTCTTTGCTGATTCACATTTTTGCTGAGTTGTTAAGTGCTTTTGCCGCAGGGCTTTCTTACACTCAACGAATTCGCTTAACGCTTTTCGAATATTCAGAATGAAATTTTTTAAAGCGTGTGAAACTCTTTGCTATCACAGCTAAGCAAGGATTGAGATACAAAATATGTAAGCGTATTTACTTTACCCTTTTGCTGTAGATTTATTGTAAGGTTAATAGCAGTGCTTTTTCTGTGAATACTTGCAGTGCTTTACAAAATTGAGCTTTGATTTCTAATTGAATTTTAGAAACTGCTTTATAATACAAAATAGTTAAATTTAGAAACAATTGATGGGAGTTACCTAGTTCGAAGAAAAATTCTACTAACATCGGCGAGTTGTTAAATTGGTTTGGAGACAACACAACACTAGTGCGAATATGTCAAATCTATTTAAAGTTTGACATTTTTATACTAATCGTACTCAGAATATTTTGTCACAGGAGTGGTTTTTGTGGTTTTCGCTGGTACTTGAAATATTTACCTTGCATAAAAACTAAACCTAAATTATGAACCTTTCATGCGTTGATTTTCTATGACTTGTAACTTTAGTTTATTGTGGTTGTTATCCAATAATAAAGGGTTTTCCAATAACAGGTGTTATCTATCGCTATCGAGAGATGATTAACGACTTTTTATGAATGAAATAAACATCCGATTATTTTGATTAAGAAATAGCATTTTTCTTTGAATATCAAAATAATACCTCTTATTGGAAAATCCTTTATTAATTTCGTACCTAAATAAGATAAGGAGCAATACGCGTATTAAGTTTGTGCTATTTAATTATCACTGATTATTCAAAGTAAAATGCACATGAATGAATTTTAAGCAAAAACAACTTAACAAACTTTCAACCAAATCATATTTCACTGAAAATTGTGTAATCATCCTAGAATTTAATTACATATTATTCAGTTAACTTTTGTGGTTACACATTACACAAACCAAATGAGTCGAAAAAAAAAATCTGAAAGAATTTATAATATTTCTTAATGACAAATACTTCACATACTTATACATATAAAAATAAATAATAAAAAAATCCCAACTTCATCAAAAAAGGTCATTTTATTATATTATTTCTATGCATGATTCAATAATAAAAGGTTTGCTCAGTAAGCAGCTTTCTCATTCCCTCTTGACAAATCGGCTCCCTTAACAAGACACTGGGTTGCTAGCTCTAGAAATTTTGACTAAAAGTGGAGGAAGAGTAAAATTTGTAGAAAAAACATTTCATTTTCAAAATGGACTGCTTACGAGCAACAACTGGCTCAAGAGTTTTCATCGGTATGTTCAGGACTATGGCAGTATGACATGGAATACATACCGCTTAAGTCAGGACATGATAGAGTATTTGACGCAATCCGAGATCGAGATGGAGAATTTACAAAGCTTTATTTCTTATGATGTAGGGATTTAAACGGAACTCATGTTTGCAGCTAGCATTTGCTAAAGAGTTACAGCAGGGAGAATTATTGAATAGTCCCGACGCAATCGATTACATTGCAGACCTCATTATAAAAAAGTTGGCAGAACTTGTTTCCAATGAGCCCACCTTCCTATGGATGGATGAAGTGTCCAGAGGAGGCTTAGAAAAGCACGGTACCAGTGTGAAAGAGCTTCTCATAAAAACCATCTACCGGAATCGGCTTAAAACTGTAGGGCCTTCCAATTGTGGAACGCGCGCTACAAATAGGAGGAGGATCTCGGCAAAACACCTAACATAATTGTATGTGTCAATTATTTATTTATTTTTAACAAAATAGTTTCATATTGGCGAAACTTCGCGATTGGTTTTAAATTTAAAAATTAATTCACAAAATAAAATCTTGGATTATGTGAAATATTTTTTTGTTTTAACATTAGACTTGGCAATTTCCGCTAACCACTTCTATCTATACCATTATTTACATTCAAATATTAATTAAAATTTATTTTTTAAACCGTTCGCAGTTTGTTTCCATTTAAGTAACAAAATACTATTTTGCTACCATTTTTCCCAAAAAGGATTTAATTTTTTCCTTTTTATGCACCTTGATAAATACAACCTTTTGTAATGGAGTGTCAAAAATCGAATGTCACTAGTGAGCAAACCTTTAATAATTGAATCATGATTTCTATGAAGCTCACACAACCACTGGCAAAAATAATTTATTATTACATAAAAAACAATGCACCAACTGTAATTGTTTGCCTTTTATACCATCAGTTCAGCATTTTACCTCATCATGACGCTTATCCTGTTGCATAGCATGGCGGGGTTTGAATGCGGACCTCTGCGTCTAGATCAACCTTAATAAATTATTTGTGATACCACAACTGCAGCGAATGGCGCTTGCACTAATACATACAACGACATTTTATTTTCAAACTGCCACTCCGGCAATGAGACGTACCAGAAAAATCTGCCCTTTTCACATTCCACTTTACTAAAGAACAGTGGACTTATCGATTTTTGCTACTAGTCAAGAATTCTATCCCACGCCATTTGCCCTAAATTGCATTTGTGTACTTTTCTAAAATAAGTAACTCAGCTATTATAGCGTAATACCATAGACTACAGCGAATGTATTTGTTATTACTTTATACCGAAAAAAAATAAAGTAATTAAAAAAAATGAAAATAATATATAATAAAATAATGAAAATAAAGTAAGTCGGCTGATACGGATGTGGAAGATAAGACATGCTCTGGAAATGACGATAAAACCATAGAAATCGTCGTAAGAGTCAGAGCACTCCATTCTATAAAGAATAGCTTCTTCTTCTTCTTAATTGCCGCGATAACCGCTTACTCGATTTTGGCCGAGTTTAACTAAGCGCGTCAGTCGTTTCTTTGTCGTGCTAACCGGCGCTGAATAACTACTGTCAGATAAAGAAGTTTCATGTAAGTCTGGTATTTTTAGATTGGATTACGTTAGGTTGCTCTCTGTGAGTGTGTGGAGGGTCGTAATTAAGGCCTATGCCGCATTCAAAATGGTGTGTTTGAGTGTTTCTTTAAAATCGTGTAAAACGGAAACAGAAAAAGATTTTTTATTTTTGATTTCAGTATTTTATTTTGTAATCGTTTATTAAAAGATCTTTTTTTTTTACCATACGAGGTTCGTGCGAACAGTTGTCAACCATGAACAATGGACCCAGATATAGCCGGTTGTAGAGAACCAATTTTTGATGAAATAAAATTTAAATGACTCAGAATTGATATCATTATCGTGTGAATTACGATTATTCGAAAAAAAAATGGTTTAGTATTTTTTTTCGGATATTTAAAGTCAAAAAAAGGTAAAAAAGCGGTTTTTCATAGTTGAATGCCGGCCATTTTGTCAATTTTTTTTTTAAATAGTAGTTCACACGATAACGACATTCATACTGAACAAGAACCTTTTTGTCTGTTCGATTTCAGACACCTGTGTGAGTTCCGGAATCGCCAGCGACATACCTGTTTTTGGAAGACCATTTTTTGAATTGCAGGTTGACAACTTTTTGAACAAACCTCATATGACCAAAAAAAATAAAACACTGAAAACAAAAATGTAAACTCTTTTTTCGTTTCTATTTTACACACTTTTAAGAAAACACTTAAAAACCACCATTTCGAATGAGGCGAGGACCTTAAGCCTGGAATTCTGTTGTGTTACCATTTTCTTGGATTCAAAGTTTCATCACAAATTCGTTATGTAGTGCAGTCATTTCGTTCATCTAATAAAAAATGAAATATTTTTCTTTACACCGCCAGACATCCCAAGAAATAGTAGTTTTTGTCAAAAGCGGAACACTTCCTACTCGTTCTTGCTGCTGTGACAGAAATTATTGCAAGAAACTCATACGATTCTCATGTGCTCCCACTAGGTAGTGCCCGATAAATATACCAATAAAAATCGTATGGTATTTGAAGGTCATTTGAGATTGATGAGGTCAATGAAGACCGACCTAATCTGCAACTTACTTGGAAATTCGAAATATGTAAAGCGAAAAAGCAATTACAAATTTTTGCTTCACCTCACTATAGACGGTAAGAAGTTAAATATCATTGGCTTTAGGAAAATTATGTAAATACAATATGAGTTGTTTTGTTGTAAGCTATGCAGATGATAAACGTAAAAAGGGAATCTTTATTCATTTATGCACTCGGTAGAAAAATACTAAAATATTAAAATTTCTATTGTGCCTGCGAAATTTGAAATTTGATAATTTGTATGCATGTCGGTGTGTGTTTATAACTTTGCTGTATTCCTCCTTCACAAAAGGTAGTTAGTTCAAAAATATTAAATTATTCATAGCGTTGTGAAACAATATTTGCCAACTTTACTAAAGGCACAAATTCAGCAACAGAAAGAAATACATAAAACAGTCGGAAGGATAACTCAAAAGCCATTGCTACCAAATAAATATGAATTTCCACTCCCATACAGAGCAATTATTTGTTTTATGTTTTTTTTTTTTGCTCTGCTTTTTCAGTTGCTTCAGCTTGGCACTGATTTTGTATCATTTCTGGATTCCGTTGGCATGTGTGAACGAGAGAGTGGTAAAACAGGTAAACAAATCGTATGTATTTGCATATGCAAGAGTGTTAGAAGAGGCAAGCGGAATCGGATTTGCGGAATCAACTTGAATAACAATGCATGCAGAAGAAAAGCAAATTATTTTAAAGTGTTGAGCTATTTTCCCTAAGCAACTTCTGTTTTATATAATTTAATGTTCATTATACGGATGGATGCAATTGAAGGTGTAGGTGTCTGAGTGCATCTATATGTAACTGTATCCATTTAATTGCATTGCCAGCACGCTTATAATAACAAAACACAAAAACGCTTGCCCCTGGTGTGAATTCGCCAAAAAGCTACTGCGTTGAATGGAAAAGCAAATACAGAGGCAGTAGACAGAGGCAATAGAAATGCAAGCGGCTGACTAGTGGCAGTAAACGGCACTCAAGTTGCCGACACACATCTCTCTTCCAAGGTTAAATGCGATAAACAGTGCTGGGTTTTAGTTTTATTTAGAAAAGTGGCGCACGAGTGTTAAGCATAGGGTGGTGCGGTGTGATGTGACTGGAATATTTTGATAAGTCAACCACAATAGTGAAGTGCAGGAAGTTCCACCGGCAATAGCAGTAGCAAAGTGGCAGCAGTTGTGCGCAATTGGTCGCTTGCTTAGGCCACCCGCCTGAAAACTTGTGCAACTCTCGAAATATGTACATATCTAGTACATACGACTTTTCGTTTTGCATGAATGGCGACGCCAAAATTTGCGTGTGTAGAAAAAGGCTTTTAACTATGAATGTACGCAATTCCACACACAGCTTAGTTCCGCACATAAGTATGTATATGCACTTATATGCATAGAGAAAAGCCACCGCACAACGTGGCGTATGAGTAATCTAAGTGCAAAATAGTTTCTCGTACAGTCAGAGTCGATAGAGCGCACCACTTGCGAAAATACAACAATAGTAAATGAGCGCACTGCGTTGGGTCCCAGTAGTAATCAGTAGAAATTTGTGCAATCTGCAGTTGCAGTTTTGCGCCTAAAACGCTTCAGGTTAATACGATTGTTTGTGCCTTTATTTGCTTGCAAATCCCTTGCAGTCTTGGCAATAACCTTCTCATGCCAAGGTCATTAAACGGTTTATTCTTTTGCAACGTTTGGTTTTTAATTATTTTACAAAAATTCACTGCCCTGCACTCAATGAAACCGGCGACTAGCAAAAAAAGAGCGAGCGCATTGGATTGTGCAAAAGTTCACAGAATTTAATTTTAAGCAGTCAAAGGAATTGGATCTGTCTGCGACCGTTTGTTAATGCTGAAGGGCATATACACGAACACTAGGGTGGGAGATTGTTTCGATTTTACTCTTTTATGTACTTCTATGGCGAACTGGATGCAATTGGATAAGAGGAAGAAAGATATTAATGGTAAGTTCACATAAAATATCGAACGCATTCCAAAATTTATTACAAAAAGTAAAATTATAACAAGAAAAACTTTTTTCAAATATACGTAAAAAGTTTTAATGGGCAGGGTCGTAAAAAAATTTGAAGAATGATATGGGATAAAAATATAGCAAAATTAAGCACACGAATCATTAAACAAAGAGTAATAGGTAAAAAGACTTTAGAATGGACGAAAAGTTATGAAAATTGAACGGTATATAGAATGAGGTTCATAATATTCTGCAAACTAAACTCGATAGAATGTTATACACATACAGGTGTAAGTTGGCCAAACAGGAGGGATCCAAATAATTTGGGTTAGTGTGGTTCTCGATAGAAAACGAAACTAGAAACAAAACAGTGACCACCTTGTCAGGGAAGCAAACAAACCTCAAATATCCTGGAGTCTGAAGTCGCACATAGTACACCGGTTGTGCACAGGATGGACGCACCGAGTCCTTGCTGTAGAGTTACTACCTGGTAGCCAACATTAAAGCAAAATACATCCATCCACATAGAAGCCAAACAGACAGGTTTCAAATACAGGCTCTAGAATCTCTTCTTAGTCCGCTTATATAGCACATGAGGTTAATCTGTCGTGTTCCCATCTTTATGTAGCCTTTCCCAATTTACTATGACAGTATATACGAATTTGATGAAATTTTCAGATGTTGTTGTGAGACACCTGCGAATGTGTGTAGGTTTGCTTACAAGCCCGATTGGTGGCGCTGAAGTCGAGATATTTCTTATAGTCGTATTTTAATATTGAAATAACATATGATTTTTCCTATGCTCTTTCAAATTTGTTCTCAAGTTTTTTGGGAGATCTGCATTGGGACTAGTAGATTTTGTAATATCGTACTGAGGATGGTCGGAAAATCAGTTTTATTGGCTAGCAATCGTTGTGCTCAATGTTGAGTTCAATGACAATTCAGTTTAATTGAAGATTTTACGTCCAGTTGTGAAAAAACTTAAATTTTTTAGCATCACATTATAAGTATGCGTCTCGAAAATGGGTAACCGTTAAAGATTCAAGGGCATCTATGTATTTCCTTTAACTGACAGCGCATTTTGTAATCGAATGGAATCAAATTGGTGTTCAACTAAAAGAAAATTATCACAAACTAAGAAAACGCCGAGACATAGCTACCCTAATGTACATACACTGGCATAAAGACGTATACATATGCATATCTGTAGTATTTGCTTTGATGTTGATGGCGAAAGCAAATATTTGCAAACAAAAAAAAAAAAAAAGAAAGAAACAGACACTTGCTCACTGCTGCGTCAACAATTTAATAATCCCAAAATTTTTTTTTGGTAGGGGCATTCGTCAAAGCCTGACAAAAGTGATAAAAATAAAGTGGTTAAATTAAAATTCGTGAAGAGGCTTATGTATTTTTTTAATTTTATTCTTATTTTTATTTCTTTAAAGGCATCAAATGTTAAATACGCTCAAGGTGATTACAATCAAGGTTACCACTGGTGCGATGAAATATTCTATATAAATGCCCAGCTTTTTTGCAGAGAGGGAGAGAAAGAACCCCAAAGAAACAGGGATTAAAATTTTTCTCAATAACCGAAGGCCATGGTAGCCAGTGCTTTAGCTCTTTAAGTGGAATAATTATTTATAATTGTTACTCTTTTAATAAATAAAAAAGTAAATAAAAACAAATTTTTCTCAGGATTAGGTCAATTTCAATCTTTTCAGCATTTTCAACTTCATAAATTTTGCTGCTGGGCTTCAACGCACTCGAATGCACATATCAAGTCATTCAAGTATTTTGGATATTGCCGTAAATTGGTTAATTTGTAGACTTAATTATAATAAGAATTGAAGTTAAAAAGTTTTGAAAAAAATTTTGTAATTTTACGATTTATTCAGTGCTGAAAATTTTGGTATAGAGTTTTTTAAAGTGAAATATCTAGATTTTTAAACATTTTTATTAATTTTTGTATTATTTGGTTTTTTTTTTAATATAATTTTTAAAAATCTATTATTTTTTGAAACAAAATTTTTCACTTTTGTAAAAAATGATTCAGAAAAAAATTTTTTGTTATTTTTGAAAACCACTTCTTCACAGATTGTTTTCTTATCTCTTTAATTAGTAGCTGATCAGTGAGAAATCCGTGCAAAATATTTTTCTAGCGCAGCGTTAGCTTGCATACTCGTATATTAAATCTATTTTCAATTCGATGAAAGCGCCGCTACTTATAGTATAATGTATCTGCTCTCATTACTTCGTGGTACGCATTTGAATATAACTCGAAAAGTTAATGATCTTCAATTATGAAACTTTTAATTGTCACTGAGCAAAGCTATTAATGAAAAAATTAAAAAATAAGAAAAATGTCTAGTTTCTTTGTTTATTTTAAAAAATAGAATAAATAGGTTTTTTAAATAGTTTTTATTATTCAGTATAAAAATGTCTGAGGAAATGACGACATTTAGCTTTAAAAAACTTCATACCAAAATTTTACACATAAAATAAATCTCAAAATTATTAAATTTATTTCAAAATTTTTCCATACTTACAATACTTACAATTTTCCTTCCATACTTACAATTTTCAAAGAAATGTACGACAATGTCCAAAATACTTGGATCACTTGACTGGAAATATGTTTAAAAACTATGTTAACAAAACGTGACTTAGTTGCCTTCTTTGCTGAAGGTTGTAGTGCAAGCTTCAAGTCAGGTCTGCTAGTGTATATCATGCAAACCGATTTGGTTAAAGCTTTTGACAAGTTGTTCCAAAAAGTAGCATTATCTGAGATGGCCAGTATGGGTGTTCATTGAAATTTTCTAATTTGGAATAAATCATATTTAAGAAAGGGTATAGTGATGTGCACTATTGCTATTCACAATAACTTTTGACAGTTTATTTATGAAACTAACTGCATAGTTTTCAATGCGTAATCAATGCCAGCTTTTGTAAGTAAGGGTGCGTGAATCTCGGCTTCCCGATCCTTATACTTATAAAGTGCTTTACCTCATTTTAGTTAGATAGCGATTAAAATGCGTCACTTCGCCATATGAAAGCTCTTTCATGCTGCTTGAATGCTTGTATCCCAAAAGTTTTTCTGGGGTCTGCCCATTCTATTTTAAAGTGCTACTATGCGGTTCTAATTGCTTGTTCTAAAATTTAAAGCCGTTAAATGGTTGCACTTAATTTGTTTCATAAATAATAACTTGTATTAAAGAAATAGCTGCACAGATAAGTAATTTGTATTAAATAAGTAACTGTAAATAGAGGGGCTTTAGATAGTTAGCGAGTCACAGAATCAATATTTTGCTAACCAATAGACAGCTACGAACACACCTTATTCTTGTACTACCCGAATATTTGTAGATACCGAATAGCTGCCGTGCGACATTGAAAGTTAACTACGAAAAATTTCATATACGTGAAAGTACGGCTTTTTAACACACTTTTATTAGGACGGGTTGTATGTATGTATGTATGTATGTATGTATGTATGTATGTAACGGAATCTTTGAGCTTAATTTTCACTGGCTTCTAAACATCTGATCGACTTGAAATTTTGCACACCTATCAAGGACCGATGACAATGCAATAAGTTGATAAAAATTTTCCATTATCCTTATGGGGATTGCCAGGATTAATATTTTCTTTTTTTTACCTTGCTTCACTTTCATAACCCTCTGTACATAGGTAGTTGCCAATAGAATGATTGTAATATTTACTATATCAAGTATCCCACGCTTTTAACTCCAATTTGAATTACTCTATTTGTATCTTAATTTTTGTTATAATTCTGTTCTGAGGTAGTTGACTATGACTGATCGTTCGATTTGCTATTACTTCATTATAGGTCCCTTTGTCATTAAAATTTATTTTCTACTTTTTAGTTCGATTAGCAATAAAAGCGTGTTTTTTAGTTTTTTTAAGCTATATTTTATTTATAGTAATGCTGCATACCAGGTTTTCATATTCTCATTTTTTAAAGGACTTTAAATTTTAAAGAACTAAATCTAAAAAATGTTTTAAATACTTATACTATGATATTAATATTAATTTGATATTGCTATTAAAAAAATACCAGCTATTATAAGTTTTTTTACTTTTCGCAAGGAAAAATTTAGTACAATTAAGACCTTTCTGAAATATCACAACGAATTCTTTGGAACAAAATATTTGCTAGTGGTATGATTATGTATTAATACATACCTGAACTTCGTTCTGATTGCTGTTTTATAAAAGCTTAAAAAAATAGTTAGTTTCATCCTATGAAATCAAGTATACGCAACTTATGCCGCCGCGAAATGTTGAAGCCCCCTGAATCACTAAATTGACGAGAAAATAAAGAGCGGAGTATGCAGCATTACTACTTGGTTGTTCAGTAAGCTTTGCGGCTCGATAAGAGAGGGCAGTATTAGATCTGCAGTTTCACGTGCATATACAACTTTTTCTGGATAACAAAAAGTTGATTTTTGTTGCACGGTGTATTATGCTATTTTGTATTATTTGACTAGCTCCCCCTGGTGAAGGATGTGAATAAGCCCAAAAATTAATTTCTTATACAATTTTGGGACCTTCGGGTTGGGTCTATACTCGATGTCAATTACGAAAAAGCAAGGACCAGGGCGAATGCGATTGTTCATATGAAACCTTTCCCATTTTCCTACAAATCGTTAGAGTTAGCGAGTATTTTATAATGTCTTAAAATCGATAGGAAATTATGAAATCATGAGAATTTTTGTAAAAAAGAAAGTTTTAAATTTTTTTCACATTACTTCAGCAGTTAAAAAGTAGTAAAATAATATTTTAGTGGATACGTTGATTAAGATAATTGTTTTTTCCGATTATAAGTACTGCAGCGGTGAATGTCATGCTGCACTTATTACCGATTGAGGCCCACAGCACACAGCTGGCGGCGAAATCGGCACTTAGGTTAAGAGAATCTTCTAATTTAGTCACTAACAGAAGGGGTCACGCAACAATACTAAACAAATACTCCTTCTTACATCAAACGACAGACTTTTGTAGCTCAGCTCAGTTGCATTTAAACACATCCTTTACCCTAACTTTCCCAACGAGAGAAGATTGGGATAATGGGGTAATGGGCAATAGAAGCGGAATCAGCATCTATACTGATGGTTCCAAGCTAAATGATCAAGTAGGCGGAGGCCTTCATTCTGATTTTCATTAAAATTATTTAAAATGAAGAAGTCAATACATTTTTTTTTTTTTTCAAAATAGGCATACAGTTTATTTATACATTAAAATAATATAATTTTTTTTTATTTTAATCATTTAAAATGGCGGATGTACACTCAACTCTTTCAGGAAGGTGGCAGCGGTGCTTCTCAATCCGCGGGCATTGTAGCATCGGCGTCAGTGACCTGAGTACAAAAAACCAAAAATTTTCGCGGAATAAAATGCTTCAAAAAAAAAAAGAAAAATGAATTTTGGGGCGAATTCTCCTACTATTTTTGCTTCGAAAAATTATTTTTCGAAAAATTTTCGAAAGCTTCAAACACATAGACAGCAATACCATAAAAAAGATGTGTGCAAAATTTCAGGGAGATCGGTCAATTACTTTTCGAGAAGAATAGAGTCGTCACGGTTGACGATCTATAATGTAAGAAATATTTAAATTTACGTTCTAAAAATTTTTTTACATATTCTTAAAGGATTATATTAACATTTTATGAAAAATTTTTTTTTTTTCAAAGTTTTACAGGTCCTCTTAAAGCCACAGGTTGGTTCAATGAGGCCAATGTAGAGTGAGGAGAGGGGAAGCCGTGGTGGTATCACAATGGGCCTACAGCAGGCCTAGGTGTGTTTACCGACAACCACTATACCTACCTACCTACGTAGTACTGCCAATGCTTGATTTTATAATTAGTTTAATGGCTTGTGAACATAACACTGAATTTCTCAATGCTTCTTGCCATGTCTGATTCGATTGAAGATTCTATCAGTGGAATTAGTAAAGGTGTTGAATTATATTTCAGGTAGAAAATAAGCCAGATAAGGTTTCAAATGTCAAGGAAATCAGATATTAGGTACTCAAAAATCATCAATTGATCCTTCAGGACGGTTTTGATAGCTATTGTCGGAGTATCGTATGTATTAATTCAAACAATTTTGAAATACCCTTTAGTGCCTGGAGCACATACCTCTCATCTCGCATACTTCCTTCCTTAGAAGTTTGGCTGAGCTTCTTCTACAATTTGAGATGCTCACCTTGATGTTAGCCAAAAAAGTGAGCTACTAAAGTTGTATGCCCTTCGAACGGTAGCTGTGTTTTATGAACATATTTCTCGTGAAAAAACGATACAACCATCAAGAAGGTTAATCATTATCTGCCCAGGGGTAATCGCCGTTATAAAAAAATTTGTTTACCGCTTGGCAACGGCGCCATCTCACGCTGCATTTCAAACTCTGCCTAAAAACTCTACCCATATATTATAGGTATAAGAGTACAATAACACGTTTAACTCGAAGGTTTTACTGGCTATTCTGTAATTTGAAAATACAACTTAGGAGATATCTCATAACAGAATATTTATTGAGAGATTTACCTTAATATTTCACTAGAAATGACTTGCAGATGTAAGATGGAAAACGATTTATCAGAATTCGCAGTAGTTTTCTCCTAGAATATAAATATAATATTATATTTAAATTAAAGAGTCTTTCTAGTCCTTCTAAAATTATTCTCAACTCGCAAAACGTTTGTCATTAAAGATACATGCAATTTGTCAAGAAAATTAATGATTTGTTTACAGCATTTTTAATTATGTTGACACCTCTTAAATCATAAATTTCTTAGTCCGTTATAGTTTAACTTCACGAGTAGCCTCTACATTTCAATTACCAGACCGTCAAAAGAAATTATTTTGTTTCCTGCAAAAAAACAAAACAAAAATAAAACTGAGTTTTTCTTTGTTCGAGGCTGTAATTTTGTTTTTGCAGTTTTCAAAGTGTTTGCTCAGGCGTTGCAGCAGCTGTAACGATTCGCGCTTCAAGGAGTAGCATTGAAAATGTATGAAGACGCCCTGTTGGAATTAAGACATACTCGCATGACGAGAAAGGGATTATTGAGAATGTTTGTTTCAGTTTGTGCGTTTAGTTAGTGGACCGGATAGAATAAAATATAATAAATACGTACAATAATATATGAAATATTAAAATAAGAGTAATGATAGTTCTTGTGTTTTGTATTCTGTGTTTTTTGTTTTTTGTTTTTGTTTATGAAGATAAGAAAGTTCCGAAAATCTGTATGTAACAGAAGTGTAGGTGAGTATGCATAAGTGTAGTGACTAAAAAAATATGTTTTCCGAAATATTCGTACTGCGCAAATGACAAAATAAAATACGGCATTTTAAATAATTATAGCAAACCGACTTATTGGCAAGTCTTGACTATTTTTTTTTTGTTTTATATTTAATTTTGATAATATTTTGGTAATTATACACTTCATGGAGCACATGGAAAAATTTATCCAGAATTGTCACTCTATGCGTTTTGTCCTCGTTATTTATAATCTGAAAGAGCAAAATGATTTGTTTTCTCCGTTCACTAATCACTCACCCGGGCAAACTTCACTTTCTCTTTAACGAAACTTAAAAGAAAAGCCAACTGAATGATGCTTGGTATTGCCACTCTTTTGAAATGCAGCGATAAGTAAATTTTTTTATAAGGTGTTAGAGGGTCCATTAGCATTTCCGTTCCGTTCCGCATCGATTGGTGCCCCTCTTGACTTTTTTGACTAATTTTTCTATATTCTCCATGAAGTGTATATTTACCAACACTTTTATGAATTGTTTTACAAAAACCATAAGAATCAAATTTTGTGCAAAATTAAAAATAAATTTAACAAATTCTATCAAAAATTTCAAACTTTTTAATCAGCATTTTTATAACAACTTGAGCTTTGTGCACTTTCTCAATTTAATGAATGCTCGATTTTTTATAAAAAAAAAAAAACAAAACATTCAGCAAAAAATTTTAAATTTTATGAAAACTTCTTTTCTTTATTTTTAATTTGCACAAAGTGCTACAAAACTTTGAAATGCTGCCTGTTGCTATTAAAATTTGGAAAACAAAAAGCATGGGTCTGTTTTTTGTTTTTAATTGCTCCAATAGCGGAGTTAGGTGAACAGACTTCAAAGGCGGCGCCCATATCGTACGGATATTCCGCTCTTAGTTAATTTAACAGAATAGCTCTCAATCACACTTTTACCATTTATTTGTGTAATTTCTTCTTCTTTTTACATTCTCTCATTGCTAGGCCAAAGCTTATAACTGAGTTTGTATCAGCGTGAAGAAATTTTTGCAATATACGCACATTGATGACTGAGAGAATAGCAGATGAACAGGCTGAGAAATGTTTATAAACTATACACTCCTATATACTTGACGTAAATATTTAGGTAATTTCTGATAAATTTTTGTTGTATGATATAATTTAATGATTAAAAAAAATACCTTTATTGTTTGTTTGTCCACTGCTTTTGAAATGTTAGTTCAAGGTACCTATTTATGTATTTTCTATTTTTAGTTAAAGCATTTGGTATTGGCAGCCGCCGTAGCCAAATGGGTTGGCGTGTGACTACCATTCGGAATTCACAGAGAGAACGTATGTTTGAATCTCGGTGAAACACCAAATTAAGAAAAACATTTTTCTAATAGCGGTCGCCCCTCGGCAGGCAATGGCAAACCTCCGAGTGTATTTCTGCCATAAAAAAACTCCTCATAACAATATATGCCGTTCGGAGTCGGCTTGAAACTGTAGGTCCCTCCATTTGTGAAACTACATCAAGAAGCACACCACAAATTGGAGGGGGAGCTCGGCCAAACACCCAAAAAGAGTGTACGCGCCAATTATATATATATATATGTATAAGGTATGGAAATATTAAGAAATCGATGTGAATGAAACAATAAAACTGTATCCAATACAAATCAATAATAAAAGAATTATACAAAAAGGAGACTACAATGATAGCGAGCGCTCTATTTGGTGATTATGAACCTAGAATTATAAATATAACTACTACGGTTGTTGAACTTGCAATACAAATGCTTAAGAATAGAAAAACTCCTAGTCCTGACGGTATTACAAATGAAGTGCATAAATATGGTGGAGAGTGTCTTCATCAAGAGATTTCACATCTCTTCAACATTTCATTGAGAAATTAAAAAAAAAATACCGCAATAGTGGAAAAAAAGCAAGAAAGACGAGCCACAGATTTATCGCGGTATAACTGTGCTAAGCTCAGTTCAAAAGCTTTTTACTAAGATTTTGTTGTCACAACTTAGTCTTTACCTACAAGAACAAGAGAAGCAGCAAGGCTTTCGCTAAACAGGTCCACAACGGATTGTATATTTATTTGACAACCAATTATGGAAAAGTCAATTGAGTTCGATAATCCTGCTTTTATGTGTTTTATTGATCTTAAAAAAGCGTTTGATCGCATCAAACTTGAGGATGTACTGCAAATATTAAAAAAAGAAAGGCGCTTCGACAAATCCTATAAGTCATCAACGATCTCAATACCACGTGCTCAACAAAAATAATGGTAAATTGTAAATATCAGGTCAGTCCATAAGTTTGTGCGTTCTTTAAAAATGGTTTTAAAATTAATAACAAAAATATTTAAAGTATTTATTAATCAATAATATATTTTCCTTCATTATTTACAATGCCTTCCCAAAGTTTGGGCAAATTTTGAATTCCCTGCTCAAAAAATTTTTTGTGCTTGGAGCCAAAATACGCTTCGATATCCCTTTTAATAGCTTCTTTTGAGGAGTAGTTCTTGTTACTCATATGGCATTGAAGTCCACGGAAAAGATGATAATCACAAGGTACAATATCCGGAGAGTACGGTGGATGCGGCATTAGCTCCAATCCGAGCTCGTTCAGCTTGCCTAATGTTTGCCTTGCGGTATGAGGTCTTGCGTTGTCGTGATGAAACTAAACTTTGCGTCTATTCACTAAAGACGGTCGATTTTTTTTAAGTGCCTCATTCAGGTTTGATAGCTGATGGGAATAATAATCAGCAGTTATCATCTGGTTTGGTTCCAGAAGTTCATAATAAACAATACCGGCCATATTCCCTCAAATAGACAGGAGAATCTTCTTGGAGTGAAGGCCATTTCTAGGGGTCAGTTCTGGTATTTCATCTTTATCTAACCATTGGCGGTTGCAAACAGGATTATTGTAAAGGACCCATTTTTCATCACCAGTAACGACACGGTTCAAAAAACTTTCATTTTCAAGCCATTGAGGCAGAGAACACACATTCAACTGAAAAAACTAAATCTTTAGTAATATCAAAAGAACCTAAAAGAGGCAACTTCAAGATTGACCGCCATATGATAGAACAAATAATGCAATTTAAGTATTTGGGTGTAGATTTATCTATATTAGCAATCGAAATATAATAACGGAACTGCGAAAGAGATGTGCAAATGGTGCACGGATATCAGGGTGTCTGTGAGGAATCGTGTGGAAAAACAAGTACATGAACATGGGAAATAAAACACGAATCTACAAAACAATTTTAGGGCCGATAGTGTCTTATGGAGCAGAAGCTCATGCAGAAAACATGAAAACTAAACAATTGTTGTGGACTACTGAAATGCATGCCCTTAGGGCCACAGCTGGCAAAAATAGTCTAGACCATATAAGAAACGAGGAAATAAGAACATGGACAGTGGTGACCGACATTGTAAAATTCATGAGCTAGAAGACGAACATAGAACAAACATGTGACATGGGCCCCTAGCAACCGCTTAATAAAAATAGCTTGAGAAGGAAGAAGATGATCAACATGATGGGCAGAAAATTGGGTATCTACCACAGCAGAAAATCAATCACAATAATGATATTAAATGTATGCATTATATTATACAGGAATGTATTTATGTGTACTACTCTTAAATATTAAAATGAATTCATGTATCAATGTATATAAGTAAACTTTAATGTATAAATATGTATGTAACCTAATTGTTGTGAAAAGGAAAACAGGCAAAGTCTATACAAAAGATCAACAAGAAAAAGTTCAGGTGAACATTTTTGCGGTAGGGAGACCTTCTATAAGTGCATAGTAAGACAGGGTAAGACATGTTAAGGTGAATTCGCTACAGCTGCTGATTTCTTTCATTTTCTTGTGATTTGCCGGTTGAAATGTCAAAGTGTTTTGGTTCTTTTTTTGCCTTCCTCTTATAGTTTTATTATATAGGTTGTCAAAAAAGTCTTGCGGTATTTTTATTGAATTTTCGATTGTTCAAAAAATTGGTTATAATAATGCGATTTAAGTCAAATATGCGCCGTTTTGTTCGATGACGAGTTCCCAACGAGATGCCAACTTCATAATGCCCCTCTTATAGAAGCTCGCTTCCCTATTGTCAAAAAATTCGGAGAGCCAATTTTCACAGGACTCTCTTGTGGACAACTTCCGACTACCAAGCTCGTTCGCCATGGACAGAAATAGGTGGTTATCACTTGGTGCGAGATCCGGACTATACGGTGGATGCAAAAGAACCTCCCATCCGAGCTCCCGGAGCTTCTGGCGCGTCACCAAAGATGTGTGTGGCCTGGCGTTGTCCTGATGGAAGACAATTCGGCCTCTGTTGATCAAAGATGGCCTCTTCTGCATGAGTGCTGCATTCAAGCGGTCCAGTTGTTGGTAGTACAGGTCCGAATTGAGCGTTTGGCCATAGGGGAGCAGCTCCTAGTGGATGATTCCCTGCCAATCCCACCAAACACACAGAAGAACCTTCCTGGCCGTCAATCCAGGCTTGGCCACCGTCTGGGCAGCTTCACCGCTTTTCGACCACGACCGTTTGCACTTCACGTTGTCGTAAGTGACCCACTTTTCATCGCCAGTCACCATCCGCTTCAAAATCGGGTCGATTTTGTTGCGATTCAGAAGCGATTCGCATGCATACATACGGGCAAAAATGTTTTTTTGCGTCAAGTCGTGTGGCACCCATACATCGAGCTTCTTTTTGAATCCAAGCTTCTTCAAATGGTTTATAACGGTTTGATGACTCATGCCCAGCTCTTGGCCGATGCTACGGCTGCTACTATGCCGGTCTCTTTCGATCAATTCAGCGATTTTATCGCAATTTTTGACGACAGGCCTTCCGGACCGTGGCGCATCTTCGATCACCTCTGCACCAGTACGAAAACGTTGAAACCATCGTTGTGCGGTGGAAATGGAAACTGTATCGGGTCCACAAACTGCACAATTTTATTGGCAGCATGAGTTGCATTTTTGCCTTTATCGTAGTAGTACTGTATTTTCTCTTTATTTTGCTCCATGTTTGCGACGCTATAACTCACGAACGACTAAAAGCAAACAACAATTAATCAAACACGTGTTAGCACGTGAAAAGAGCTTTCCCAAAAGCTCTAGCGTGAACCGATGCGACGAATACAACTAGAACTACGCGCTTGCAAAGACAAGCTTGCGGAAATACCGCAAGACTTTTTTGACAACCTTTATATAGGCACTCTTTTGCTTTATACTTGCTTCGATGCACTTTAACATATTAACTTACTAGCTTTTGATACAAATGAGCACAAAATATTTTCTGTTATTTTATACACTGAATGATATACCTATTAACGACATAGTGAACGTTAATTTTCTGTTGTAGTTGATATGCAGCTTTGCACCCACCTTTTCTGAGGCCTGCTATACCGTCGCGTGCAATTTTAATCAAATGACTGTCGGACGCTATTATCACGTATCCATTCCATGCATGCTGATTGGTTCTTATAAATTTTACAACGCCGTTAATGTTTTGTTTGACAATTGCCTTTAATGTGTGCTTTTCTGCAGTAAGTAGCAATTTTTTTATCTTTTAATTTTCCGCTTGAGCTTCGCCACCGTATGTGAGTATGGGTCTTACAAATACTCTTGTATATACGCGTTTTTTGTTTTTCAATGTTCGTGTACTTATTTTTCCATAAAATATCACGAAAAACCTGACGGTCTCGCACCGTTGGTACACCTTTCTCGCACTTCTCTGATTACATTTCGGTCGCTCAATACCTTATGCCCAAATATTTGAAACGCATTATTGATTGATCGTAATTACGAAGCGTTTATATTCGCAGTCTGCTTTAAAACAGCATCGTCTGCATGGAAAATAACTTTTATGATTTGGTTGTTCAATTTGTAGTTTTTTTTCGACAAAGTACACAAAATATGGACAGTCAAACACAATGGACTTTTCCGTAAAGGGTTGCAGTATAGATAAGTAATCTGTTGTTGATCCATTTTTACTGAAGCCCTGCTGTTCTTTTGGTCCTTTTAAATATGGTTGTAACTTCAATGGCCAATATTGATGTTATATATGTATAATAAATATCTGGTGGCATGCGTCGTGCTGTTGTTCCACAAATGATTGTTCCACAGTTTTAAGCCGACTCCGAACCCCTGATTATTTTTATGAGGAAATTTTTAATGTCAGAAATACTCGGGAAGCTTCGCCATTGCCTGCCGAGGGCGAACGCTATTAGAAACAACTTTTTTAATAATTTTGCTGTTTCATGCACCGAGATTCGAACCTATGAACTTCCGAATAGTAGTCACGCATCAATGCTTTCGGCTACGGCTCATTCCATGTTTGATTAAATAGTTTACTTAGTTCAAAATAGTTTCCTCTTGAAAATAGAAGCTGATCTCACACTATCAGTGTGAGCAGTTGCAGGAACGAGCAAACTGTCGTGCTCCAAACACTAACATTCAGATAACTGGAACAAATTAGTCATCTCAAATAAAAAATGCACTAGACTAACTCAATATCGCTCAGGTCGTTAACAACAGCAACAACATTGTATGCAGACGATTGTAATGTCTCCATTAAATATTTGAAACAGAAGTTGTTGCGACAATTGAAGTCGTTAAACACAGATTAAAATATTAAAAAATTTTTATTTGGAAGACTTAATTAGTTAATGTCTGTTATTGCTGCATTTTTTGTGTCAGATGATTTGGATGGCTCAATTGAACTGCCTGCAGTACGATAGTTTGGTAAACCTGACAGAATACATCTGCCATAAGCTGTACTCTCAGATTTCTAACGTTGGGTAGTAACATATCGTACATATATAAGGAGTTGAGGTTAGTCACCTCACCGAAAGTGATTTATCAACACCCACTCCACAAATGGTGAGAGTTTCCGACGAATTGCAATTACAAACAACTCGTATAGCAAAATAATAAATTTTAATTGAAATGGAAAACATTGAAATATGATACAAGAATTTGATAAATTTAATTGACTCGATCAAATAATAAATCATATTTTTAATGATTTGTTAGTAATTATGCAATATGTAAATGCTTTGCCATTTTCACAGAGGTCGCACTCATTTACATAATTTTTACCCCGATGAAAATTAAATGAATTATACAACACTGATTTATGTACCTATATTGAACATATTTTATGTAATTTAAAGCACTCAATAGAGTACTTTTCACAATTTTTACTCAACCTTCAACCGAACACAGACCGAAGCCAAGATTGATTACACAAATATTGTCACATCTGTCAGTTTCTTCTTCATTTCTTTTTCCGTTTACGAAATTTTTCGTAACTTTATCTCTTTCAAACATGCACACGTGTAGCGTGTTTGCTTTCTAAACACTTATAAGCTTGCTTAGCGGCTAAAGTATTATATATGTAAAGCCCGGTGTGAGTTATGTGTGCGTGTGGGAAATTAAGCAGGAATGACCAAACTTTTGCCGTAGTTGCTCACAGGTTATTGCACCGGTCATAATCAACCACATTCCAACCTGCACTGGATGGGACTATCTACAAAGAGATAATGCTGATTATGTATTTAAAACAAGGAGCATCTTATATGAATTCTTGGTCTTATATATATATTTTCCCATAGTTCCTAGATGAAGCATAGGACCTCTGTTTTCTTTGTTTATGTTGGTTTCTGTAAGCCATTATTTTAATATGAGTAGGAGATTGGCCTTCTGCATCCGATCCTGGATCCGGGGCGCACTCCAGGCTGCCATGGCGTAGGGACTTCCCCTTCGCTTGTAGAAAGGTTATGCCGCCTTTGCTTAGTCGTCAGGGCCTCGTTCGTTTTAAACCGGGGATGCCACGTGAAGGAGAGGTTGACATTTTGGAGGGAGAGGCTATGTATTCGCGTCACCTTCGCTATTTACTCATCTTGAATAGTGGATTATGAGCTCCTGGTCTTGGTGGGATCTAAATCACAACCTTTTGTCATTGAATGAGGTCAGAGATGTGCTACCGAGATACAAAAGTTCTTCCAGTAAGTAGTTTTTTTTTTATTTCTGCGAAACCCAATACCTATCTTTTCTTATCTTATGGACTTTGTTTTTTCCTAGTTCATTCTACTCGGGAGCATAGGAGACCAGAACTATATTGCGTTGGTTTCGTGAATCATTTTGCTTTCTAGAAGGCTAGGTGATTAGCCTGGTGCTACCAGTCCTAAATAGTGGGTATGCCCACCTGTCTTTGCTTAGGAATAACGCCTTCTAGCTGTTAAGAGCGCCATCTGTGTTTCCCATTTATCTGTCAGAACGATCGCACAGATGATTGAGGACTTCGCTAAATCTCGTGTGTCTGCGCTATTACCGCGGTCGCGTGCTTCCTCTTGCTGGCGCCACTGATGCAATGTGTAACTGTGTGTTTTTCTTTGTTTTTGCTTGTTTTAGCAGCCACAATGCAAATAATGCGCTATCTATTGTGCGTGAGTAAGGATAGAAAGGATAAGTGTTCGGGTTAGAGGAATGAGATTTTTTTAGGAACCGGGATACGAACCCACAACCTCTGGAATGGCAGACTAGTGCACTTGCGCTAGACTACCTAGGCCGCATATTTGGACATATTCATTTGACTTACTTAAATTCTATTGGCATGCACTGAAATCTCTCGCTTTAAGTAATTGGTTGACTTTAGAAAAGTATAATAAAACATAAATTAATATATAACCACATAGAGCAGTATACTCTGTTATTGCCTTGTCTAATTGTGTAGGCATAACCCACTCTTACTGTTCATACAAAAACGCTTTTCAACCTACCACGACTGTGGCGCTGAAAAGTTTGTTTAATATCTTCAAAGTAAAACTGGCGCAGTCTTTTCCGGGATTGGATAAAGGCTATCTATTTATCTAGGGATACTCAGTAGGAAATATTATGAATTCATCCTAGCCAGAACAATTTGTTCTACGTTACCCGAATCGCCTGGATTTATATCTGTCCCAAGAACGTCACTCCAGCAGCATACCCCATGTATGTATGGGGAATGTTTATGCTGCACGACAACAACAGCATTATTACGCACTAAAAAGTGGATCGGCGAAACTTCTTATAATATTTGGGATCTCCTTGGGATTTATGTGCAGAGCTATCCCGAGCAGAGTAGTGTAATTCAGAGAAGCCAATATCAAAGAAGTATACGGTTTCCTCGCTGAACTACACTACTGAAGGTAATTATTGTAAGGGACAAGTACTTTCGTTAAGATTTTATTGCTTGTTGCGGCGATTACGTGATTTTTTTAACATTTCTCTATTTAAACGAGTCCTTAAGATAAGTTGAGTAGTTTCCATTAATAAATAAATAATTTTAATGAGAGGAAAGTAACGTTATAGGATACTATGCCAAGAGGATCGTAGCTATCTATCGAGAGCGTGCTAGTATTCTAACTAATAGTTTCAGTTCCCAACATTGCACTAAGAATAAATCGAAATAAAAATACCATCCACAACTTTTCGAAAAACCGTGATAGATATGAATAATTAAAAGAACTGCTGCAAAGCCTAAGATTTACAACAGGTGTAAGAGGGAGCTAAGGCGGTTGGTGTTCAATAAAACATCAGCCCTAACCAAATTAGTTGTGAACTTTATCTTAATGTTACGAAGAAAAGAATACAGCAAATTCGAATTTAATATTTCAAAATAGACTGGCTAAACCGGATACTCGAATTCTCTGATAATCATAAGTTCTGGGATGGTGAATGGCAATTCATCATTTTTAACAATGAAAAAAAAAATGTATCTCCATGGCTGTCATCAGGCTGTCAGAAGTATTCCGAAACTTCCACGATGGCTCTCTTATGATCTGGGGTGCTTTTAGCTATGAAGACGAATGCGGAAAATGTCGTAGTTATCTCGGGTAATATTTTATTGAACTTTGCCGAAGAATTTCATGGAGCTTACAAATCATTTAGTCTGCAGTAAAGGACCTCTGCAGCATTCTTAGCAAACAAGTTTATAAAGGCGGACGCCAGTTTAATAGCCATTTGTTCCTCAAAAAAGCTATTCAAGAGGAATGAACAAACATGATTTTTAGCGTCCTTTAGTCACTCGTAAATTCGCTTTTAAGCAGATATAAAAACAAATAGAAGATCCGTATGTAAAATTCTCGAGCCTACTACTTTTCAGCAGTCACGAAATTTGTACTTTTTTCGAGACAGATTTCGTTAAAGCAAGATACCAACCTTAACGTGAAAACCACCCTTTTCTAAAAATTTCCAATTTATTACAAATTATTTTTCCTCTAGTAATATCCCTTGCCAGCAAGTGGTGCTTTGAACCAATCAAGCAATTGAAAAATAAAGTCCTCCCCCGACGAATAAAAACCACAGCCATATTTTTTAATAATGCCCATTCCATTAAATGTATTATATAACTCAGAAGCTCTGAGGATAATATCATCCGATGAGGCAGCATTTGAGTGTTTCTGAAAAAGGTTATGGGAAAGATTTTACATGTATTTATATGCAGGTTGGCAATAGCAAATATCGCAGACAATAGAGCGTTGAGCTATAGGAGCTTTAAGACATCTTAGACATAATGCAGCGAATAAAAATCCAGCGGATACGCTGGCTAAACATGGAAGAAAACGCTGTAGCCTTGAAAGTAGAGGGTGATCAATTTAGAGGTATCGGATTTTAAATAGAAATAAAACAGAGAAAATTCAAGTTGATTGGGCAATCTTTATAACTTTTCTGTAGAACCATGCATGACATTTATTTTTAAAGATAAACCCTTTCAAGTGTTGGCCTGAACTGCGCCGTAATTCGGTCATCAGTAAACCCCATTTCTGAATGAATCGCCGGAGGACTTTGTTCGATATTTCCTCAATAACTTAAGTAATGTTGGCTTCTAATACCACAATCGAAGCTCGTTTATCCAGAATTTAGACTTTGCATACCCCTTCAAATGAAAGTCCAAACTTGTGATATCACACGATCTTCGTGGCGAATGCACTGGTCTGAGACGAGATATAAATTGCTCACCGAAACGTCAACGCAATAAATCCATTGTTTCACGGCTGTAGGATAAGTAGCGCCGTCTTGTTACAACACCGGCTTTAATTTCTGGCACGGAGAAGTCGTTTATCATGGCGCGATAGCGTTCGCCATTCACTGTTACATTGGTGCCATCCTCTTTGAAGAAATATGGTCCTCCAGACCATAGGCGGCACCATACGATTGCTTTCAACTTTCAGCTCAAATACGTCAATTTTGTTTATTGACGTAACCATTAAGCCGTAGGCCAGTTAGACACACCATAAGCTAAGCTGAACGCATGATGAACACTTTTCACCGAGAGTTAATTTTCGTAATACAATAGTACGATTTGTAGACGTTGTTGAAGCGTAAGTCTTTCCATGATGAAATGTCAATGAATACTAAGAAAATTATGTATTTAATTTGACATTAGTCACGCGTGATCTGTTAAAAAAATCCGATTGGAAAAAATAAAATCTGATCTGCGATACCTACTGGTAGTAACGGAAGTAAGGAAGATCAAGTGGAGAAGGACTTGGCTTCCCTTGGTGTGTTAGCACGATGTAAAAACGCATTGTTAAAATCGGACAAAATCGTTAACAATACAAAATTGGACTAATTAGAATATTTTTTCCACTAAAAGTACATCGTTATTTTTACAGCGTTGCGACTCTTACGCATATTCTAAACATACTATGGCAACGCTAAAAATAAAGTGGGAGTTTTCGTTTTTGGTTTTTGCCGACTAAAGTCGGTCTTTTCGTTGAAGAAAAACTATGAACCAACTAGGAGGAGTAGCAAAGTAAGGCGAGTATTACTTAGTCTATTAAAAAGTTAGAAAAAGTTCTAAAAATATTCTATTTAACATAATTGAAAGCGGTCAAGTTGAAAATTTTCTAAATTGCAGCAATACCAATGCTTTTATGTGCACACGGCAATTTAAGTATGAGTAAAAAAAGGTACATAGCTCAAAATATTCATGTACTTTACTTGACCTGAAACGAATTTCCCAACAAAGGAGGCAAGTACGAATGTTTGGACATACAAATACATGAATATTTTCCTTCTTGTTAGATGCACAGCTGGACAATTTGTTTTGCTTCGAGGTGATTTTATGTTAATTTGTAATTTTGCAGTGTTCACTGTAACAAAGTTTTGCTATAGTTGTGATTGTTGTTATTGCAGTACCACTACGCACAGCTGTCCAAGCAATTGCTATGCAATACAAGAACAGTTAAGCAACACATCTACATCATTTCCTCACCACATCCGTTTCATAGCCTTACAATGACATTTACTATCAGTTTGTTCTAAAAGTATCACTATTTTAGCTCGTACAAATACTTATATGTAGATGTGCATACAGTGTGTGTATATTTACCTTTTTATAGCTCATCTAAGTAGAACACACGATCCGGTAAAGTACGCACGACATTAGCGCAACGTGTGAAAATATTTTGTAGAGTCATTAGGGGGCACCACTCACCATACAGAAAAAAATGTATAAAATTAACATCCTCCAAAATATTTCAAAAGAATATTAAGGTTTAAGCTAGATGAAGTGATTAACGTATCTTCTCAATTTGTTTTTTTTTTAAATAAATAAAAATAATTTTTTTAAAAACTAATTTGCCAAAAAATCACTTCAATTAGTAGAAGAGTTTAGCTTAAAAGATCTGCATATAAATGTTTAAAAGTGTTATCAACAAAATTAAAATAGTGATATTTGCGAAAAAAATTAGAAGACTAAATCGTTCAAGATTTGGCTGAGTTCAAGTTGAGTTAAGTTTTCCTTAAATCTTTCTTTCTGAAGAAATGAAAGATAGCACGATAAAAGGCTTAAATATTTACAAATTTATTATTTATTTATTGAAATACAAACCTTTTAAACTTAAACTCATTCATTATCTGAGGTTGTTCAAAACAAAAAAAAAAAATATTTCTAATAACTAAAATTGTTTATAAAAAATACGACTTTTGAAGATATTTTCAAATGGGCCCAGCTCAAGTAAGTCTTAGCATTCCTCCGAAATATTTTGGTGGTAGTCTTAAAATATAATAAATTTTATAGTTCCACTGGAAAAATTGGGAGAGGCACCCTAACGAGCACATGGTATTTCAGTATTTATATAAAAAAGTGTTGCATGTACTCGTACGTAGGTTGCGTGAGGTCATCGAATTATTATTTCACGTGTGTGTACATTGTTATAAAAGGATAAAAGAGATAAAGGCAGCACAGATAAGCACGAAGTAAAACAGCAGCTATGCTGAGCATTTTACTAACATACACATGTACAAGTATGTATAAGTATGGTCATCTTTGTAAGTGAATAACTAATTGCACATAAAAATAAGGCGAGCTTATGAAGGAGAGTATACTGAAAGGGAAAGTGCTGTTTGCGAACTGGTATCACTCAGATGTACTTGGTTACATAACTAGTTTGTGAATTTTCGTTTGTTTCCATTAATGCAATACAGGGTTTGATTGAAAAGTAATGAGCCTTATTTTTTAAGCAATTTCATTAAACCTTTTGGCTTATACAACTAATATTCTTCAAAATAGGACCCTTGAGCGTCAATACACCGCTGGTAGCGGTCCTTCCATTGCAGGAAACATTTTTTTAACTCATCCGCCGGAATCGCGTTCAATTCGGCTGTCATAGTTTTTGGATCGCCTCGATGGCGTCGAAACGGCTCCCCTTCAGCTTTTTTTTCAGGCGCGGGAACAAGAAGAAGTCCGGAGGGGACAGGTTTGGGCTGTAGGGAGGGTGGGGAACCCCCATTTTGACCAATGCAGAGGTGCAGAGGAAGGCGGTGTGCGCCAGCGCATTGTCGTGATGAAGGGTCCAATTGTTGACGAGGTCGGGCCGAACCCGGGCGAGGAGGGTTTTCAGCCGAAGGGGCACTTCTTTGTAAAATGCCGCGCTTACAGTGCTTCCTGGAGGTATAAACTTCTCGATGCCTCGAGAGTCGAAAAAGATGATCAGCATGGTTTTGATCTTGGATTTCAACATGCGTTTTACCAGGGCACTGGACAGAGATTGGTCCCCGTAAGCCTCCTTGAGTAGCCCAATGGTTTCGATACTCGTTTTGTTTAGCTTTACGCAAAATTTGATCGAGTTACGTTGGTCCAACGATCGCTGCATTTTCGCCACTGCAAAATCCTAACACACTTTTAAAACAGCTTTCACGCGCGGAGCGATGTTGACTGCACGGCAAAGCAGGTTAACTGCAAATTTCATATTTTGCAAAGCGGGTTAACTACTCTTTTTCATATTGAGTGTGAAAAGGTGAAGGATGTGCAGCACTTTTTTCATTATTACAGTACATTATTATAAAACTTAAAGAGTAATTAATTGAATTTTCCTGAAAAAAGAATTTTTTATGACTGAACTGAGCTCTTAAGAAAATCGAAAATCCTAAGAATAGCCATGTTTTTACGATTTAGTATTTTGTTAACGTTCAGAAATTAATGAAAATTATCTAAACACAATCAAAAAATCATTCCTCATCTGATGTAAATAACCCTATTTATGAATATGAGCTCGGTAGTGCTAATAGAAACAGTTGGCAGTATGCGGTTCTGTTAAATGCCGATGTGCCAAACAAAAACCAAGAATGTTACACATTGCCTCTCTTGACCCGACTTATGGCAGATTTAAATAAATGAAAAAAATCAATTTCTGTCCGAAAATTCTAGCAGAAAAAACTTAATTAATGACTACTCTTTTGTTTGTATTGTTGTGGGTCTAGTGGCGCTGAATAATGCTTATAAGCACAACATTTTCTGTTATGCCAGTTGAGTTGAAAGAGTCTTTACTAGGGTTTTCGACAGCAATAAATGCAAAGAATTTGAGTATTTAAATGCAGGGGATACCAAGTTTCGTCACCAAAACGATTTCAGTCGAGAAATCAGTGGGAAAATGGTGATTAACTATTGCAGTAATAAAAATACATAGATGGGGTAGCTTTCGACTCATTTCTAATGCCGGAGTTTTCAAAGAAGGGTGGAGAAATTATAATATAAAAAATATATTTATCACTTTTCGTGTATTTCATTCGATTGAACTGAATCAGGTATCTCAAACCCTACCACAGATTAATATATAAGTATGTAGATTAATATATATTAATATATATATTTATATTTATATATGATACATACATGTAGATATATAATTTTGATGAAGTTGATGGTTGTGCCTAAAAATCCCGAAACTATGCCATGTAGAAAAACCAGACCGGAAAAGGTGATACCTGAGCAAAAACACAATGTGTGTGAATTTCAGAAGCTCGTAAAACTGCATATGGATTTATCTGAACAGCTAAAGAAGTACGTATAGGCATTGTAGAGTTTTTGCATCAGCAAATGTAAGATTATCATCGTGGCACATATTCGTAGGTGATCAATGCGTAAAATATGATAGGTAAAGCGGCCTTCATCGGGAGTTATTTCCTGTGGCTCTATATTATTATTACTTATGCACATATATTACCAAATTTTAACGAATCAACCAGATGGTACTTACATATCGACATATCGCACTGCTAATTAAAACACTTTAACGCTTCTCTATGGCTCATGCATGGGAGTAGAGCTCCCAAACTTTATTATGCAGACTCATCCACAGCTTACCATAGTTGCAAAAGCAAAAATGCTCGTTTTCTTAAATTAATGTTAGCTACAACGTCTGCCACGTCCGATATCACATTTTCATTCAAAATATAATAAATAACAAATTATTTCTTTCTTGATGAATATGAATCGGTATTTGATTTGATTTCAAATTTGCTTATAAAACCAAAACTATTGAGATTTCAAAGTTCTGTAGCTCAAGTGAAAGTTCGAGGCATAAGCAACATTTGAAATTAAATTTATAAATATCTAAAATAGTTTTGAATGATTTCAGATATGGTTTTTACCATAAATATTGTAATATCGAAGTAATTCATATAAAAGGGGGACGGCAAACTTTAAGAAGGCATAAAATTTAAAAAAAGTTGCTGATACAAATATATAATAATTTATATTCTTTACATTTTTTCAGAAAAATAACACGAGACTCTAGGTAGTAGTAATTCTTTATTTATATTTTATTGCAATATGTTATTTTTCTAAGAGTAATTTGAAATAAAATGGCGCCTACACGGCTATTCCTCGGGTTAGAAGTTTTGTAAAGAGTACGCGGCCGAAACAACTGCACCAGCAATTTTTAGTTTATGATGAGCAAACAAATGTTTTTTTTTTCAATTATGCATGTAAATAGCTATAGAATTGCGTGGGACTTTTTTTATGTACTATATTGTGAATATATACCATACAGTTAAGATTTCAAGTCAATCGGTGAAAATTTGTTCGAGTTATGAGAGTGAATGAGAATGAGTGTTGCTGCACCAAATTCAAAGCGGAAGTATTTAGACATATTCTTTAGCTCGTACTTTAAAGAGCAAAACGAAAAATGTGTTAGAAGCATGGCAATGAATTTGGCTTGTTGTCGAGAAATAAGCCAAACACTGTATCCTTGTTGCCCTTTCCACTTATCGACAAGTCTGTTCACCACTTTGTTTAGCTCCAAAAAAAAACTTTGTTGTTAGTTTTATAATTCAGTGCATAAATAGAAAAGTCATACTTATTTTTAGCTCGGTGAATATTCCTGTAGCTTGCCTTACTTGTTACTGCAAAACCTACGTGATGCGGAAATTCAAGTATTTTTGGCATAAAAAGGAAGGAACCAAGTTAATGGCTTACGATGAAAACCTCTTCAAGAGCCATCTGATGACTGAATTGCGCTACTTTTCCTTTCTTTCTAGTCAATTTTCATAGTACAATCAATAACAATAATAAAACACTTCATGACTAATTTTACTAGCGTTTGTAGCATCTTAGTTAGACTTACGAGTAGTGATTACATAAGTGTTCATTTTTTTAAATATTTTTTCCTTCGACTTATTGAAATAAAGATTGCTTTTAAAATTTCAAGACGGTATTTAGTGGAAAGCAAAGAGAAACAGCTAAAGTCAATATCACAGCGGGGTTTTTGACAGCCCACATATCGGAACTTATTACAAAAATACACCTCTCAGATGGCGAGCTGGGCATACTTACAAGCATAATGTATCATATATATATTTGTACATACAATACATATGAACATTTTATGTGCAGTATTTCATTTTAATGCCTTTTATTTATGATATTCATATACACAGTTACTTACCAAAACATTACTAGTTGTGAAATAGAGTTTGGTTCGCCTTGGTTCAAGTTTTCTCTGTAATGTGATGCTCTTCGTTCATGCACACATACATACGCAAGAAATAGAACTTGTCGGTCAACATGCACAATTAAAATCACGTCAAGCCGTATTTATATTTAGTTGTGTGCCAGTATATTTTTATATAAATATAGAAGAGTAAGTGATAAAATAAAACCATCGACAGGCTCGTGCGATTAAATGCTCGTAAAGGTGTACGTATAATGTATAAATACGTGCGTGTGTGTGGTATGTATTTCTGTAACAGCTTATTTATTTTTATTCAATTACCATAAGAAATTATATCTTTTAAGGACTAGCACAATAATAGAAGACAGTGGGCGATCCTTTAGCGAATATGTAAAAATAAGTTCATACGGTACTAAATTTGCAATTATAATTTATATTTCTCTTGGTTGTAGGAGGGGGCTGATTTTAGTTTTTGCACTATTCAGGGTGGTTAGAATAAAATTTAGAAATTTACAAAATGGATAACATTGCGTCAGAACAAACTTACAAATATTTAAAATCGAAGAATAACCAAAAACCGTGATGCCAATTCATCGCCCAGAAACTATGAGTTGCCATCATTAGACAATTTTTGCGGAGCGCCGTGAAGGATAAATATTACGCCAACATCAAGAGATGACTTAAGAGTATAAATATGAAATCGAGGTTGCCCTAAGTGAGATAAAATTCGGAACTCGTAAAAATATACTGTTAGGGTTGATAGAATGGCCTAATAGTAAAGCCAGGTGTTTCAGTGAAATTAACACATGGGTGGAAAAGTCCCGGGCCTAACAAATAAAATACTTTTTTTGTTCAAAATTAGCTTTATTCATCAACGTAATTTCCATCGAGAACAACGCAATCATTCCAGCGCCGTTCTAACATTTTGTAGGTCCTAGAGTCAGCGATAACCTCTTCATTCGAGCGAATTTTTTTTTAAATCTGCAAATAGCCAGTAATCACCAGGAGCCAACACTTGCGAACACTATGGATGTGAGAGAAATTCGAAGTTCAATTCTTGTAGTTGTGCCATTGTTTTGATTGACTTATGAGACGGTGCATTGTCTTGATGAAACAAAACTGTGGACAAACGCTACACCCACTTTGAACAAAGATTTCTTATAGTCAAATGCTCATGTAGTATGAAACCAATACATTCTATTTGATATATTTACGATGCCAGCTAAGTCACGAGAATTCAAAATGATTTTGTGCATTTTTTTTAATGTTTTCTGGTGTTTCAGGCTAATTTTGACGTTCACTGCGTTGTGCATTCTCGGAGTATCTACGACCACGTTTGAAGTCAGCAAACCATCATTTTATTGTTGTTTCTGATGGAGCGTAGTCACCATAACACTTTTCAAGTCATTGCTTCGCTAGAGCGGTATTTCTTTCATCATGAAGCAGTGATAAATTAAAACACGAAATTCTTTTTGAAAATAACAATAAAAATAACAAAAGTAGCGATACTCACTAACTAATGAATAGAATATCATGAAATTTTAACAACTGTCTTTTAAAGGTTAGTACTAACTGAAAAAGAGGTGAATGCAACCAAACTAATAACATCTATGTGTTAGGCAAGGGTTTTTTCAGCCCGTGTGTTATGTTTAAAGTGATTGGAAAATATTTGAGCGTCATTTAATTATAGCCGAAGAGTATTAAGCGCATTGTATGATGTACTCCAAAGTATCGGATGTGTTTTAAGAATGTTTTAGGAGAACTTAAAATGTTAATTCAAAACAGAAATATTGCTGAAATTATTTTTTTTTGTTATAATCTCGTAGATAATTTCATGGCATTTATTTTTTGAATATGATGTTCGGTGCTACGATCAGTCCAATAAATCTGTTATTAACACTACAGAGAGTTAAGACTAAGCAATTTCTACCAAACCCAGTCAAAATGACTGGTCTTTAAAAAATATGTAACAATAGTATTTTATTTATTTATTCAAAAATTAGTTTCCAAAAAATAAATTGCATGCATTTTATGTATACATTAATAAGTGTAAGTAAAAAAAAAATTTTTGGTTAACGAAAAGTTGCAATGCATTTTCATTTCAAAGTTTGGTTATTCTTATAGTATAAAGTAATTTATTTAGTATACCAACATAATTTTTCTTTTGAATGCATTTTCCACATACAAATTTTTTACAGATATTACAAACGATTATTATTATTAGAAGGCCATTACGCACTGCGACCAGAGCTGATCTATTGTGAAAGGCCTATTTTTGTAACCCTAGAGTTTTAGGCTTTTTAAAAGTTTTAGCACAATTTTGGGTTTGTTGCTCCAAAGATTGCATGAAGGTACTACGATACCACCAAGGTGATGAAGTCTCTGTCTGCCCAACGCAGGACATTCACAAAGCACATGTTCTGAGCTTTCTATGTCCATTTCGCAAAAGCGGCAGACATTGGTCTCAGATAAACCAATATTATTTAGATGATACCTCAGGCTGCAGTGACCTGTAAGATATACTGTTAAAAGACGCAGATCTACTCTGCTTAGTGAGAGAAGTTTGTCAGATATTCCTTTGTTGCGACTCAGGAATAGTTTGGCTTGACGCTGGCTGGCACAGTTTAGCCAGTGTGCAGCAAATTTTCTTTCTTCCCATTTCCTAAGGAATTCATTAATGTGGCCTTTTGTGAGTCCACAGAAAGGCTCAGGACCAGTAAGTTGCATATTTGCTCCTTGTTTTGCCAGGTCATCAGCCATTTCATTTCCCTCATGTCCCGGAATCCAGCCTAGTGTTACTATGTTGAGGTTTCCCAACGTGTTGTATTACAAACTATAGTAGTCTTATTATTGTGGCAGTACCGTATTTGACACCATTTGCGTAAACAAAGTAAGGCATTTGAAGTTATCGGCACATTAGATTCGCGTGATTTTACATTTTCATCGACATATTCAATGGCAAGTTTATTCGCTAATTGAAAAAGAAAATATCTAAATAATCTGGAACTCCTTTGAATTCCTTATTACAAAGCCGAGTACAGATTTAGACCTGGCAATCATAAAGTCCATATTTTTAGAAAAAGACAATTTCGATGTAAATATGACTCCCAAGTCTTCCTTTTCATAAATTTTTGTGAGAGTGGTATTGCACAACTTGTAATCGAAATCACTCGCAACTTTTCGTCTACTAAAGGACTGGCATTTACCAGCATTAAGAGGTAAAGAGTTTTCAGCACACCAAGCTTCCAATCTTGTTAAGTCCCCTTGGAGTCTTATGACGTCCTAAGTTACGTCCTCTACGCGACTGTAAATTTTCAGGCAATCTGCATACATCAGACAAAGCGATGCTACAGAAACGTCTGAAATGTCATTAACAAGTATTAAGAACAAGACGGCTACCTTGACGTTCATCTGAGGTGACTATGATGTCATCAGGTTTTACATTGTCTATACTAAACGTGCGCCTGATAAGCACTGATACGTTCCTGAGCCATATGTGCGTCAGGGGGTATATGAACCACATGTGTTTCATGAACGTGCAGAAGCAAAAATGTTCCTCTACGCTCATGGACCATATGTGTTTCAGGTAGAAATACCCACATCCGTTTTTTTGTTTTTTAATTATTATTATTACTAAAGCTATCCTATGACTATAAAAAAACAAATTATTCAAAAAACCCTGTTGGACTTGTCGGTCAATTTTGCATTTTTGTATTGGGACAGGGAACGTGTTAAGTAAGTTGGAATGAGGACCAATTGAACCCAGCTTCTTAAGTAGGTAGACAAGTTTTCAATGAATTAGAAAATTTTCGCGCGGTAAAAATCAAGGATCTTCAAAAGTCGCTGAACGATTCACATTAGTTTTAGAAGAGATAGGCTGGGGCCCATAGACAACCCGGCCCTGGACAACTACTACAACCTAGCCCTATTTAACAAAATTTAATTAGTGGCTAGGCTACAAATTATAACTGAGGACGTATTATTAAAATTTTTGTTATCCGAAATTCTAACAAAAAATAGAAATTGTTTGTCTCTCCTTTTCGACACTGTATTGTTGTTGAGTGTTTTAAAAGCATTGAATGCTTTATCTGAATATTACATATATAAATGGGGCCACGGATACCAGATGGCATTAGTATGAGTAGACTCGCCCAATTAAATTAGCCAAAGGATATGAACTTACCTGAAAGTAGAAAAATAAAAGAAATATACATTAGTAATTCTTTAATTTAATGAATTATGAACATATTATATCATTTATGAATAGTTGTATATTCACAATTATAAAGAACAATTCTATGACTTGGTAAATGACTTGGAATATGAAATACGACGGGCAGCTGATAATGCTACACCACAAGATACTTAGCGATAAATGACACTCCTTTATTTTATTTTATTCATTAACAGTTACCGCTGGAAGAAACAGTAACACTATGCCAAATGCAATTGGAAGTTCATGAGAAAAAATCCCCCTCTATATAGTAAATTATAGTTGAAAATAAAAGATGTGTCCAAACACGAGTTTTTTTTCATTAAGTATATAATGCCGCGTACTTATTAGTTGCAATCTCATAATTATTCAGGATTTTTTTTTCAAATTTTTCATTTAAAATATGCTACTACACAGTACTTGTATGCACAACTTGAAGAATTCTCCAAAAGCAAAGTCACAGAATGTTTTTCGCTTGCACCAATTTTGAAAATATCGGCGTTAGAGATTTTTCTCCAAAAAAAAAAACACGAAAACGTACTAAAATTATAAAATTATACCTTACTTTTTGGATTAACCATTGCTTCACTTTTTCTTAAACGCAACACATGCACTGGCGCACGCATACACACCCACAGATGTGTAAAAATAAAATTTCATACACTGAAGTATTTTGCCTTCCAGCGCATCACTAAATGTTTTTTTTATACAGAAAGCATCGTCTAAGACACAGCCCTTTCAACATTTCTTTACTTACAGATTCATATTTTTTGTTGTTCATTAATTTCTTTTTTTTTCTTCGTACACACTCGTACATGTATACTCGTCCTTGCCCCAGTGCACTTGTCCCTTGTTCTGTCACATCATATTGTGCATATTACTCTCGTTGGATGTCAGCAGCTTTACTGCCAACAAATTAACGTAAGTAGAATCATTTGCAATGGCACATACATACAAGTATACACTGGTACAATAAAAAATTGCAGATACTTGTTAGTACTTGTATGTACATAAATGTGTCCTCATTATGTCTAGGCTGTAGGTGCAATTTAGCACAAGAATCACGCTTTGAATGTGTTCGTATTTAAATATGTACGTATCATATTTTGCTTTAAAGTCACTACTAGCCTAGAAGACCCTGCAGTGGGCAGGCCATCGTTGCGGCCAAGAAAACGGTACTAGCCGCCAAGTCATTTAAAATTCACATATAACACTGAATTATAGCACATTCTTACATACATACACTTACATTGTAACTTGGCTGCTTATGAACAATAGCCGTATGAGTAGTAGTAGAATTGCCATTTTAAGGCGCACTTTAGTAGGTTTGAAATGGCCACCTTGAGCTGTCAACAGCTGTCAACTGTCAGTTGGCTCGCGCAACAATGCAGATACTTAAGTTGAACTGCTTAGGAAAATTCGTGCAAAGTAGGCAATTGAAATGAGGTTAGTATAAGAAATTGTCTTAAGGCGGTTCACGTTTGGAGTGTTGCAGCAGAAGAGCAGTATAGTCATAGTAATGCACAAATTAGAAATAGACTCTAATATGTAGATGAGTGTAATGATTGTCGATTTCAATGCCAAAATGTCAATTCGAAAGCTTGTAGAAAAAATCCTCTCATTGATAGCCTAATCCTATATGTTTGGAGAATTAAAAAGTTCTCAATGTTTTTTGTCTTAATCCCTCAATGAATGTATATGGTTTTAATAATCATTTAATTAATCTCGTATTCTTCAGCAATGAAATAAATGCTCATAAGACGGCCCGAATCGACGATTTGCATATTTTTATGTACCAACATATTCGACAAGTAGCCTATCAGAACGGGATCGATGGAGTCATAGTTTAGGTAATGCATTCAATATTGCATTTGGTCCATCATCATCATCGTCATTAGTTCCTGTTTCTCGCATAGCGCCTCAATAAAACATCCCCATCTTGTTTTGTTGTTAGCCAGTAGCTTAATTTCGTCCCACGTCTTTCCAGACTCTTCGACTTCCTTCTGAACCGTTCTCTTCCATGACATTTTTTGGCGACCAACCTTGCGAGCACCTTGTGGGTTCCAATCCAGGGTTTGGCGCCAAATTTTACTTGTGCCTTTGCAAAGCGTATGGCCAATCCATCTCCACTTTCCTCGTTTTATCAAGTCAGCTATCGTTTGAATTTTGTAGCTTTCGTACAGCCCGTCATTGCTATGGTGTTGGGTCACCATATCTCCTGCGCAGACATCTGTTTACGCAGCTTTGAATGTTGTTCACAATCCAGATGTTTGTAAGCGAGCTTTCTGAGCCATCCAAGAGTACCGACAATACATTTGACTTGAAAATTCGGAGTTTTGTGTACACGCTGAAGACACTCGATTACCATTCACAAAGAGGAGATCACAACAAGACCTTCTGCAAGGACGATCATTTGCTAGCATCATCTCCTACTATCCGTTTGCTAGCATCATTACCGAGCTTTCACTTCACAAAAGATTTTTCTGTAGTATTTTCCTCAAGAGCAGATTCGAGAAGGAAGCCAACTCTCTAAATTTTGATGCAGAAATCTACATCGGCGGTCCAAGATGGTTCGCGGCGTCGTGCGTGAATTGTACTCTAAATGCCTACAACTATCCAAGTCGATGAGTTTTCAAACAAAGCTATCGTATTTCAAGCATAATCAGACTGCAAAGTCATCTCCGACACTGGCTCGATATCACTCTAGTATGATTTCTAGGGCAAAATAACATTGAGGGTAACGAGAAAGCGGATAAGCTTTGTAGACTAAAATCGTTCTTAAGATCGACCACAGTGGAACCAGTAGAAGTTCCGTTCAACAGGAACTAGAGTTTCACTATTACAGCTTTGCACATAGAAAACGGAAGGGCCTGCCGGCCTGTTCTATACTGGGGAAGATATGGGCATCGGAGACCAAACAACTGCTTGAGTATGGGAGACCCGTCATTTCAAGGCTAACCGCGCTTCTCACAGGACTCTAGAATGTAGGATAGCAGGTGTTGAAGTTAAAAATAGAAGAAGTGGGAGAAATGAAACTCCTTTTCCTTTGCCATTGTCTGAAGATGTCAAGAAAGATTTGACAAACCATTTCTCAACAGAACTGATAAAATTTCGGGATTAAAATTAAGGCACCTTCGTTTCTTTACCAACATAACGAAGTGGCTATAAACAAACTCATTTAAAAACCAAATGGCGCAATTTAGATTTGACTCCTCTCATTAGTTGATGGATTCAGTTCTTGTCACGGTATCTGCTGCTCATTTTTAATATATTTTTTTGTCAGTTTTAGTAAATTTCTTTTAGCAATTGCCCAATATTTTCCAATGCGTCACAATTGTGGGCAGTTTGGTGGGTTTTAAACAATATTGTGATTTTCATACCAGTTCATAGCAAGACGGCTATAATAATACGATGCTTACCAGAACAAAACTGAGCCTTCTTGTTGTTTTATGAATGGGAGCAAACGTTTTTGTTACATATATTTCTTCATACACATTTCTTCGCGGACATGAACATTTTGCTTTCCATACCACACTGGCAGATTGCTTGGCAAACGGAACATGTTTTAAGGCACTTGTCCAATATTTATAGCTTAAAGGTACCTGGAACTCCTCCTTTCTTCGCTGCTGTATAAAACTATGTATCCTGAATTTATTTAAAGTCTGCTTTGGCGTGTGTTTCATCGTCCATTACCACCCGGCAATATTTGTCAACATCTTGACTGCATAATTTTCGCACCCATGTTTGATAACTCTTATTTTGTTTATCATTTCGACTGGTTTCTACAATCTTTTGACATGATCGTAAATCTTCACTCTCGCATACTTCTTGAACATTTTCTTCTGGCATACGGGCCTGATTTGCAGCATGAGAGTGAAGTGAAAGGCCAACTTTTGTTCAAAATAATGACATCATTCTTTGGCTTTTGTTTCCGACGCAAATCATTTTTTTCTTTCACCGCCAGGCTTCCATTCCACCGACAAGGTTTCATTAAACTTTTTGTCACATAAATTACCGTACCTTTCGGACAATTCAAATTGTTTGTCTTGGTATTGTGCGACAAATTACCGTTTACTTGCTTTTTGCACACAGTTTTCTCAGCAAGTTCACACTTAACCGAATACAATTTGAAGAATACGCAGGAGTTACAAAAAGTGAATGCGCCAAATTAATAAGGACAGCAAACACAATGAAATATTTTTTAACTACAGTTAGTGAAGTTAGCAAGTGATGAGTAAATACAATAGACGGGTTTTTCGTGTCCATTCTTTAATTGAATTTCCAATTTATACTCCTAATCAAACCATATTTGAGCAAAGTAACTCTATTAGAACTGAAATGATGAATTTTTTGTATTTTTGAAAATTGTCGAGAAATGGAAGGTGCGAGCAATTATTGTTCAACTTTCTTTATGGATACATTATGAAGCTGGACATGTGTATCGAATTTCATTCAGATACATTTTTTGACCAAGTTACCCGTTGCACAGTCAGACGGACGGACGTACTACAGACATAACTAAATCGATTCGACAATTCTTTCTGAGCATTTTGTTATATTATACTTAAACAGTATAAGTATATACAAATATCTCAACTCCCTTATGCGTTTCAATTAATGTTATGTAAGAAATGTCATTATACCCTCGTGCACTGCTGCACAAAGTATCCCTACATTTCAAGTACCTAAGTATGTACTCAAGTACTTAGTATATGCATATATTCCTAAAATGGCGTTACCAAATGCTGTGCAGCTGTTAGATTTCTTGAAATTTCGTTGATTTTATGTTGCACTTTCCTATCCATTCTACTCGTAAAACTTGGTCAATACATTTCTGCTCTCTATGCATTTTAAAAGTGCATGGAAGCCGTAAAAAACTTTGCCAGCGAAGCAACAACCGAAATAAGAAGAATTTTATAGTCTTCTTTTAGGGGACAGCATGAAGTTGAGAAATTAAATGTGCGGAAAATGTGCATTCTGTAAGCGTCAAAAAAAAAAAAAATACAGTTACTTTATTTGCATGTAGTAAAGCTTTTATCACAGTGCAGATATCGACTAAAACTTAAATTTTTTTATAGCAGATTAAAAGATACATACATATATTAAACAAAATACCCTCAAAAATAAATCATTTGATTTTAAAATACTGAGGATTTTATGACTTAAGCTCTCAAATATCATTTAAAGCAACTATTAGTGAGGCATAAGTAGCGAAAATATTCTTCCACAGTTTTAGGTATAAAAAATGCAAGACGAGCTACTTTTAATCAATGAGTTAGCAGACCACCAATGAAATGCGCAAAATAACTTTAGATTTAAATATTATACATAAAACAAATTTAATGTTGTACGAAAGGGGAGAAATTGTCAGAAAGAGTCACTGCACTCTGAAAATTATTATATATAGTTAAGCATGTGTTTGTATAGCATCATACAGTGAAGAATTATTCGCGGCTTGGGCGAAAAAAACGGCCGATCCAATTTCAAGTGCTTTCCTGTGATTGCTAGTACAATTAGAAGAGCACTTCGCAAGAAAAGGTGCGACATGGCAGAGCACCACTCAAGAATCAAAATAAAAGCATAAGGAGTTCGTAAAAATTGTAAAAACGGACTTTAGACTTTGAAAAAAAAATTTGTATATCGATGAGAGTAATTTTGAAGCATTTGGCGAGCAAAGAATGAAGCTTTTCTGGATGAAAAGAAATTAAAAACTAAGTGTATCAAACACGGTGTAGGTTGAAATATGGGAAATGTGATAAAATGCTCAAGACCGCCAGAAAAAAATTATAAAACCAACGAAACTGGCTATGATAAAATTGAATTAACTATAAAACTATATACACCTAACGTTTCTATAAATTTTGATTAAAAAGTGTGAAATTCAGTCATTTTTTTACTAAAAAAAATTAAAAAATGCTATCTAAATAAATCTCTATTTTGACCTTTACACGCTCCATTGCTTGTCTGTTTGTATGCTACAACCGACTAGTCCACAAGTGACAAATATGATTGACGTGCAAAAATCAACAAAAATCATAAATCTTCTGATATGGTTCTTGTAGTTATGTCCATCCATAAAAAAAAAAAATAAATAATTGGCGCGTACACCTCTGTTAGGTGTTTGGCCGAGCTCCTCCTCCTATTTGTGGTGTGCGTCTTGGTGTTGTTCCACAAAGGAAGGGACCTACAGTTTCAAGCCGACTCCGAACGGCAGATGAGGAGCTTTTTCATGGCAGAAATACACTCGGAGGTTTGCCATTGCCTGCCGAGGGGCGACCGCTATTAGAAAAATGTCCATCCATACTCACGTCAAAATTCACTATTCCATTCACTTGTCCTTAAGCTACGCGACATAAAAGAAGAAGGAAATTGAGATGAAAATTAGGAAAAATTAAGAATTCTAATGTGACGAGAATCAGAAAGCGCAGTTGTATGATCACGTTCCCATTTTGATTAAAAATACATTGATGTCTTGAATGAAAAGGAGTGAAAAGTAGTCAAAAACTAATATTAGAAGAGATGTAATTTAATTTTTAATGACACTCATAAATACAACGTCCTAAAAATGTAATTTTTTCGGTTCTTTTTTACCTAATGGAACATATCTTCGCTTTGTATGCGTTACGTTTTATTTGCTGAAAGCTTCTAGATGACTTTTTTAAGTGCATATTTGCACATTCCAATTTTAACCTTCAGATATGCGTAAATGGCTAGGTTCATGTGCGCAAGTGCTGTACGTGATTAAATGATTCGTGCTACTTGCCTGTAGTGCGATTTTTTGCTATTGGAAGAGGAGGGGGTTGAGTATTCGTGGATTACGAACGGTGACTAATTTGCGCTTGTGTTAGCCTCTAGGCGAGAGAGGCCCATCTTTTGCCAATGGCGCCCTGGCATCCGTACAGAGCTATTGTTGCCTTCCTTACTCTTTCCTCAATGTTAGGCTTCCACGTTAACTTACTGTCAAGGATTAGGCCTAGGTGCTTCACCTTGTCAGAAAGCGCCCTTATTAAAGGGAGTGTGGCTCTGAGTATCTTATATTTCCTCGTAAATAGGACGAGCTCCGTCTTAAGAGGATTCACCAAGAAGCCGCAGTCCGCTGCTCATAGAACAACTACTTTCACATATCGCTGCATTAAATCGTACAGTGTAACTGCAGACTTTCTTTTAACAATTAGTGCCACGTCGTCTGCGTATGCAATCATAATGGTGAGAGAACACCGTCATGTGGAATGCCACTACTGATCTGCCGGCGGAGAGAAATGCAGCTCCACTCTGTCACGATCGTTTTCTCGCTAAGCATTCTGTATATAAATCTGGTAAGGTCGCCTCCAACCCCCAGTGTACGCCCCGGCAGGACGTTTTTAAAAGCCCCCTCAATGTCGAGAAAGGCACCAACTGCAAGTTCTTCTGATACAGTAAGCATGTTGGGTATGCGACAAACGACCCAGGGAATTTCGCTTCTTAGAAGACCTGTGACCTCTTGCTTGCCTTGGGTATGAATACAACCCTCACAGTCATCCAAGATTGCGTATATGGCCCCTGGCTATGCAGCTCGCATACGCTCGCTCAACCAACGGCATGACATCTCCGCAGATTTCTGCAGTTGGGCAGGTATGATGATATCAGGACCAGGCGACTTGAAGAGCCCGAAGGAGCCAATGGCCCAAGCCAAGCGGCGCTTATCCAGCAGCCCTCGTTCCTCAGCGGTCCAAGGGCGCGGAGCTCGCCATGAGTCCCTCTTGGCCTTCCTAATTTCGTATTTATAGATTCCTACTCCTACTTTATACAGTTCCTATCCTGGGTGAGATTTAATTCTTTTCGCCCTATTAATAAGTCGTCTGCACGAAGCTCAGAAAGCTCAATTGTCCACCCTCTACGGTCTAAATGGGCAGGAGCTTTCAAGAGCCTTATTACAAGCTGAAATGAACATCTCCATCAGATTATCGGTCGCTCCCTCTGAAAGATCTAGATTTTTTCTTGGTGCTTCGGGGAAAAGGTTCAGCAGATTTCTGCCATATGTATAGCAGTCCATTCTTCTCAGATTTCGGTAGGTGGATGTTTTTGAACGGGTTTCAGTGAGGGAAAATTGAATAAACCTAAGGTCCGAAAAGGAATGGTTACTAAGCACCCTGCAATCGGAAATGCACCTTGATTAAATTAGTCTCAGAGGTCTATTACTCGGCCATCAGCATCCCCCTGACTGTTGTTGAAGGGGAATTGTACAACTTAATACCCAGAAAAGTGCAGAACATATGGAGGTCCATTTTTTCGTGTGCTATTTCGATAACCTTTTGGACACAGTATAATAGACGTAGGACGCATAAAGTTCTGGGGTCTTCACGCTATTCAATTTCCCCACGCAGAAAAGCTAGGTTTGCTATTTAATTCCCATTGCAGAAGCCCTGGGGACTTTTCAAGGAAGGAGAATGTCGTGCACATTTTCTGTAAATATACGCGTTTGGCAGCTTTATGAATAAGGTCACTGCGTGCTCTATCTACCTTTGCGCCATCTACCTTTTCCATTACATCAACAGCTCTGTTTGACTGTAGATGTCTGCCCGTTGGAGGTCTCATAATGGTATCAAAACGGTATGTTAGTGCTACTTGTGGAGTGCCAGACTGGTATTTCAACCAGTTCACCTACCTATATACACACTTTTATGGTAGGCAGTAGGATCTTATGAGAAAATAATATGAAAGATAACAATATGAAAAATGTCCTTTAAAATCGCTTGACTTTCCAATTTTCAAAAAAACAGCGCCTACTTTGATGTTAAAGGAAGCAATAAGACTTAATAGTTCAGGGTTATTTGCACCTTGACTGGAGAAAAATTATTACAAAAACTTTGCTGGCTAGAAGGCGATACGATAATAGTCGTACTTGCGATATCATTTTCATATCATATTCTAAAAAATAATTATACGTTTTAGCAAAAACTTTATTTAATAATTAATTTGATATATTTTAAAAACCCCGATCAATAATAATAGTATACTTATCTTCCTGAGTTGTATTGCGTTGTTCAGAAAATATAATCATATATCGAGTTATATTTTTTGGATAAAAAATAAAACTAATTGTTGGAGTGGGGAAAAATCACTTGCTGCGCATACTTAACGATAGGCTGGATAAATCTGCAATGACGGGAAAACCGAGGACTACGAGGCCATCCGAGCGCCTCCCAAGCGCTGGAATGAGTGCTCGACTACCCTCTCTATCGATAATTGATATTTATTTACTTATTTTTAAGTTCCTCGTTTGAACCACATTTTTTTCCAGCGAGCCATTTATTCTTTCAGGAAACAAGAAAAAGTCGCACAGAGCCAGTCCGGGTGAATACGGGGGTGCAACAGCACTTCATAACGCAATTCATGCAGTTTGGCAGCGACAACTTCTGATAAATGTGCTGTGAAAAAGTGCTCTTTTTCGCCAAATGCGGCCGTGTCTCCTTCAAGTTATTGTGAAAGCGGCCCACTTATTCACTGTAGTATTGCGCAGTGGTCGTTCTTCCTTTTTCTAAAAAATCCATGATGTTGACGCCGTTCGCACCCCAAAAAATCGTCGCCATGACCTTTCCGGCCGATGGGACTGCCTTGGTCTTCTTTGGAGCAGATTCACCGGGAGAAATCCATTGGTTTGATTGTTGCCTAGTGTTGGTGGTAATGATAAATCCAGGTTTCATCAACGGTGACAGCTCGACGCAAAAATTCTTTCGGTTCCCGCTTAAATTGCTCCAAAACCTGCTTCGAATTTAACAGCCGCATACGCTTGTTGTATATATATAATAAACGGTTTTCCAAAAACAGGTGTTATCTATCGCTACCGGGAGATGATTAACGATTTTTTATGGCCGGAATTGGATGGTATTGATCTGGATAACGTCTATTTTCAACAAGACGGCGCTACGTGTCACACAAGCCACGAAACCATTGATCTTTTACCGGAAAAGTTTCCGGATCGTGTTATCTCTAGAAGAGGTGATCACAATTGGCCACCGAGATCTTGTGATTTAACACCTTATGACTTTTTTCTTTGGAGCCACGTGAAAGAGGAGGTCTACGCCAACAGCCCAGGGTCGCTTAAAGACCTCAAAGATGGAATTCGTGAGGCTGTCGAGGGCATAGGACAGCCACTTTGCAATTTGGTTATGGAAAATTTCATGAAAAGGATATTGTCCTGTAAGTGTGGTCGTGGTGGTCATTTGCCTGGTGTTATTTTCCACTATTAACGGCATACCTTCATCTTAATAATGAAATAAACATCCGATCGTTTATATTAAAAAATAGCATTTTTCTTTGAATATCAAATTAACACCTCTTATTGGAAAACCTTTTATAAAACAATACTTTATATTATATTAAAAAAATATGTAATAAAAAACAGTAAAAAAACTATCTTGAAAAACTTAACAATGTTATAAGGTATTTTCAGTCTTTCCTATTAGTGTTGGTTAAGCGTTAACGGTGGGTGAATTGAATTCGTTTCAATTAAAATGCTGGTCACAAAGCCATTCAGTTAGAAAAAATTGAGAAATGCAAAAAGAAGAAGTTGACGGCAAACCAAGCAAACTGCAATAATCCAGGGACAAACAGATGCTCGCAGGTGCGAATCGCACACACTAAAATTGGAAAACGCATACATAAGAATTTGGTTGGGATTGTGGAGCAGTGCACTTCGTTGAGGTGCATTTATCCTATTCCTATGAAAACCGCCCACCGCTGCAGCAAGATAACTAGCACGGTTATTGTTCCTTTGAATTTTGACGTTGCTCATCAGTTTCTGATTGTACAGGCAGCCGCCGTAGCCGAATATGTTAGTGCGTGACTACCATTCGGCAGTGCATAGGTTTGAATTTCCGTGCCTGAAACTGCAAAATTATAGAAAAAGTTTGTTCTAATAGCGGTCGCCCCTGGGCAGGTAATAGCAAAATGCCGAGTGTATTTCTGCCATCGGAGTAGGCTTAAAACTGTAGGTCCGTCCATTTGTGGAACAATAGAAAGACGCACACCGCAAGCAGGAGGAATTTATTTTATTCTTTCAACCATATTTTATTCTAACAGTGGCAGCGCCTTACTGCTGCAACTCGTGATAGAAAGTCATCATAATATCTCCGGCGTGGGCACCAATGCGCGAGTGCGCCGACTGATTGTTTGATGACAGGAAGTACTTCGTTTTCTCCACGTGCACCACCAGACTCGTTCGCTTTGCCTCTTTATCCAGTTTGGAGAATGCAGAACTAACAGCGCGGTTGTTAAGGCCGATGATGTCAATATCATCGGAATACGCCAACAATTGCACGCTCTTATAAAAAATTGTGCCTGAGCGATTAAGTTCTGCGGCTCGCACAATCTTCTCCCGCTTCAGGTTAAAGAAGTCACACCTCAGCGAGTGACTCTGTTTGAAACCTCGTTTGGTATCAAATGGCTCGGCGAGGTCCTTCCCAATTCTGACGGTACTTTTGGTATTGAGCAACGTCTTTTTGCATAGCCGTATTAGTTTTGTGGGGATGTCAAATTCAGATATTCCGGTATATAGACTTATAGGCCCCTTTGCGTACTGTCAAGTGCAGCTTTAAAAGCGACCAAAAGATGGTGTGTGTCGATTCTCCTTTCACTGACCTTTTCCAAGATTTGGCGAATTGTGAATATCTGGTCGTTTTCGATTTTCCAGATCTAAAGCCACATTGATAAGGTCCAATCAGTTGGTCGAGGTTGGGCTTCAGCCTTTCACACAGTGCGCTCGCTAGAACTTTGTCGACTTTAGAAACCTGATCCCGCGGTAATTGGCACAGATTGCAGGATCACTCTTCTTATGGACTGGAACGAGCACACATAAATTAAAGTATACTGTAAAAATTAAATAAAGTGTCTTGTATTTGCTTCAGATATTTTCTAGTTTTAAGAATTAAGAAATGTTAGAACTCTAGGGCCCAAGATAGATGATTGGTGCCGTTTCAGAGTAGAGATGATTTCACCTGATTCCTCTTGCTTCAATTTGCCATGACCTCGTGATTACCGTATTTTATATTTGTATACTTCTCACTTTATTTAATTTTAATTTTTCGTATGTTTGAAATTCAACTGCTTAAATAATTCAAAATGTGTGCATATAATTTAAACCGATAGCGAAATAAGAAGTTATTTTGCTTTTTATTAGGGAAAAAATTGCATTAATAAATTAAGCAATAAATTAAATAAATAAGAGGGCATATTTATATATAAGTACTACATATGCTACATACTTTTACATTTCTGTAAGGACATGGGATTATAGTATAAAAACTTAAATTTTGTATATTTTTTTATAAAGACACACCTCAGCATATTTGTCGTTGGTCGCAATTCGCCGTTCGCAGTTGACAGTTCGTTGACGCCAACAATAACAACAAAAACTACCTACAACAGCAATGGTAAGGACTTGCCAGCGCAGAGCCTTTGAGCCTATCATTAAAGCTACGTACAACTGTGCGACTTGCTCATTTGTGCGCTCACCTGTGGCCCTCGGTGGATGGCCAAAAGGCTTCCTAAGACTTCTCCAGCATATACTTATAAGTATATGTACATATACAGGGTGCATACAGTATTTGAGTGCATGTATATATGTGGCTATAACTTTCCGAAACCATTAGTTTTCTTTTTTCATGTTTTCAGATAAGACATGACAGATGTACAAAAAATGAAGAGACACGATAACTTCGTCGCTATATGTGCAAATGACACTGATTTAGAAATGAAAAATTTCCTTAAGTGCACCCGTTGGTTTGCTCATGAGATTCACCGCGAATTGAAAGCATTAGGCGGCAGAATCTATTGCAAAACGCAAAAAACGCGAGGAGTGTTCTGGCACTGTCTGATCTGCAGAATTTATTAAATAAAAGCAAACGATCATTGACGGAGCCCCTTCAAAATCAAACAGAGCCCTTGCGAGGGGGCTTAATGTTTCTGAGGGTCTTATTCGGCGATTTGTTCATGAAGATCTTCGGTAAGAATCCTACGTTATATGCAGAAGACAGTTTATGTCGAAGCGAACATGAGAACAGCGAGTTATGCGTTCCAAACGCCTTCTAAACGAATTAAACACCCTGAAGCCCCTGATTTGTTATGGTTTGATGAAAATGAATGACAGTATTTCAAATGAGTTCTGCTGCAAATATCGCGGTTCTAGGGATAGTGGTAAGACCCTGGATTGATAGTGCACGCGGTGGCAGCCCATACAACTTTCAGCAAGATTCTGCTTCTTCACACAAAGCGATGGCGACACAATATTGGATGGTTGAAAATTTTAATGAGCTCATAACACGGGACTTATGGCCGCCTAACTCCCCTCCGAAGACCTCCTGGACTACCATGTATGGAGCGTAGTTGAAGTGAAACCAATAAGCATCCTCATAACACCATTTCTTATCTGAAGGTTGCAATTATTACAGTTATAGTCAATTTTATTGAATGAATTTATAGCTACATAAAATGTTAATGTTGTGTAAAACATTTGTGAATTTTCATTAAATTTTCTGCAAAACAAAAGCTAATTGGTTTCATTTTCAAGTTGTCCTCAAATACCGTACGTACCCTGTATATGCAAGCATCTACGATACACATACAAAACCATATCTCAATTTGCATGCATAAAGCATTTCGCGCGCGTACTGTTAATTTTCTATCTTTCCATTCATATTTCCTCATTTCTGCACTTGCGCATTTTTCCTTTTGTCAATGCCAACTTGAACGCAAATTGATGCTGTTGCTTTGCTTCAGTTTCGAATTATATGAGTACTGTCTTCCTGCTTTTGTATGACATATTGATATAGAAAAAATTGTAATAGTAAAAATGCAGCGGTAGACAATTTGCTGATGTTCTACATTGCGCGTTTTTCCCCCAAAAACCGATTACAGTTCCTTGTGACTTCGTTTGCCGTTTCTTTCCTACACACTCTTATTTTCGTGCTCTGCACCTAATCCCACCCAGAGGAGCCTTATGATTAATTGTATTTCAACTGGTGTGCCGTTGCGAGTCGCCGTTGTTTACCACAGCAATTTTCTCTTCCCTTTGCGAGGTAAATGTACTGTAATACTGTCGCTACTTCGAAACTCAGCCATTCCCATAGTAAATAATACCCGCCCAGCTCATCTTCTAGAGTGTACGAATACTTGCTGCTTGAGGTGAAAGCTCCTTGGTATTGCCGACACTATATTTCTTAAATCTCAGCCTTAACGGTTCATTCACTTATCGTTTGCTTGTGTGCGCCAGTAAACATACTTATATACATATAGCCTCTAAAGGAAATACTCAACCAATAATCTAGCCAATGAACAGTTTAGAAGTCATACTAGTTCCAGAGTGAACAGTATTGCACCAGTTGCAATAAGGCAGTTTAGGGCTCTATTCAAACAAAACATTCCTGGATTATGTTTATTTATTTACCGTAAGCTAAAACCTAGGATTTTTGCATTCAGCTTTGGTATATTCGGCTTTAAGCTTAAATTTTGGTGAGATAACATTATGATATAGAACATTTATACTCGTATGTGTGTTATTTCGTGTATTGTAGCTTAACGACGTGATTGTGTTTAGATATGTTGGTATACATTTGTTTTCTTAAGGTATTCTGTAACTCTGTGAATGTTGGCTAATGTAGGAGAGGAGATCGCTGCTATGGGGAACATCGCTGTTCGGCATTCGGGAATATTTGTGTGTTGATTGTGTTGAAATTTTCGCAACGGGATATGATATGAGATGTGGTGATAGAAGTAGGTGAGTTAGAGTGTGTGCCTGAGGAAGGGGAATTTTTGTTCGTCAAGTATTCGTGTGTTAATTTGATGTGTGCAAGTGCCTTTAGCATTCGAGTTTTTTGATTTCAAGTCTGTTTAGACGCAAAAGGTATGAGTTTTGAAGAGATCGACCTCTTTGTTGGTTGCGGTTCATATCTCTGTACTATGCTGAGGTTAGCTTTCGGTTTTTGGTGAAATTGTGAAATATTGTGTTAATATTTTTAAATCGCAATATTTAATAAATTTTACTCAAAGTAGATGCCATTTAGGTCCAGAATAAAAAAAAACAAATTTTATGATATTTTTAAAAATAAAATTATATTAGGTCGGTTAAGATAAGAAAAAATAATTTAAAATGTTAGATTAGATTATTATTGACCTTTTTTAACTCGTACAAAACTGTTAACTTTGGCCCCACATGGGACTGGAACTTAACTGTCAATTTAGAACAAATTTATTAAGTATTATAATACTGATGCTAATGCCATGTTCAAAATATCAGTTGCTAGCATTGAATAAAGATAGAAAACGAACTACTTCAGTGGCAAAGCAAGCTGCTAGTAAGGCGGTACACAACTAGTGCGTTGGACTGCAGGCTACATACAAACGTACATATATACTTACACATACATATGCGTGTGCTCGAATTTCTCCAGCACATTGCTGATTGTTCAACAGTGCCATCATTTGCAATTACTTCCTTATTTCGTCGCATTTTATACTTCAGCTTTACTACCAATCCACCCACCCGCACACACTCACACACTATATAAGTATATAGGTATTTTGCTTCCTTCCATCCTACACTTTGCTATCCATCTACAATGTTGCTTTCTGTCTGCCATTTTTATGATCTGATTTAAAATATGCTGCCACAATCCCAGACTGCGGTTCTTGTGTGTTTTTTTCTTCTTCGGCCATTGGCTGTTTGCACTGCCATATATCATAATATAGGCATACATTTTTATACCAACGCGCACTTGTGCATAAGGGTATTATAATTTGATCCACATCATAAATGCATCATGATAAATATGGGCGTATAGACCAAAAGATTCGTAGTGATGACAGCAATCGATTTACCCATGACTCTCCGTTTGTCCGTTAAATTTTGAGTAAAGGGCAGTGCCAGACCCATTATTTGTTAAATGCGTACATGTCGATAATGACTTGATAAAATCTACCTACACTTGGTAGACTTATTTTTGCCCCTCATTTAGGTTCGCTGTACATACATATTAATGTTATCGGATAAATACCATGCCCACTCTTTATCTACTAGGACTAAATTTCCGTTCATCCATCTTATGTTAAAAGCTATAACTCTCATTGTCTATGAGTTTGTTTTATTCCAAAAATGAATGGTGAATCTCAATTAAATTTTACTAAAACGTGCGCTGCTATATAAAATTCAGTCCGGTCCGGGTTTAGTACTTGCTTACTTGTCTCATTATGTTTTCACGCTAGCAAATGACAAAAATACAGGGAGACTGCGCTTAACAAAAAATTGCGATGACCAAAATGTGACATTCGATATCGACAATTTGTGTGCCGAAGCTATTAAAATCGAATTGAGGCATTAAAATGATTTATTGACGTTAGTTAAGCGGCCAGAATTATTTAATTATTCAGTTATTCACTTTGCAGAGGTAGAAAACAAATCAATAAGCTCTGTGTACAGTTAAACAGAGCCGTAAGACACAAACACCGCAGAGATCTGTTATACCTCAGTAACATATCCTTAAATTTGGAAATCTCTTAGATAGCTTCAGATACCCTAATGAACGCCAGAACTTACTTATTTTGACTTAGTAATATTTCCGCAAGTGTTTTAAGATTTGTCTGAACAAGGCGGAAAATTCACTTAAAATATTATTTATACATTCATACGTTACATTATCCTAAATTAAATCGTCCCCCAGTCATGCCGAGGACTAAATGATTTGTTAGGTAGTGAGTGAGTTTGGTTGCTCATCTTAGAAAATTAAAGAGTAGGTATAGGTCTCCTATATAAAATCTCAACGCTAAGCCGGTGATTAAGCGATTCATATTTTGGATGACGATCAACTAAGGTTTCAGACTGATGCTCAGCCTTATTTGAATTTTTGAACTCCCTCTTCTTGCCAACCCATCGGCGATATTGTTGACCACAATAGAAAATTATTGGATTGCCAGATAGTAGAAAGATTATTGATTACTTATTTGCTATTAGCTAAAGCTACCAGTAATATAATAAGATAAAGATAATGGATAAGGTAAAGTTAATATTTATACATGCTTGTCGGTGCTAAGGTTACGTTTGCAGGACATCAGCGAGAAACACGAGACACCATTTGTTTAGCGCCTTAGAGAGTTTGGTGCCAGGTTCATATATGTATACTTTTCTCTAATCCTTCATCCATTTTTCATCCACCTATGTAATATGTGTATTTCAAATCAAGTTTTGACATAGCTATCACCGCAATAATTTGCCTATTAAGCTCCTACTAAAAGATTTTGCAGTGCCTGAATCAAAGACTGGCACCTTCAGAACGATTTTCTGCAGGAAACCAGTTTGATATTTAATATTCGCAATACATTTAGAGAATTTCATTAATTTGCAAGAAAGAAATATTTTAAATTTCGCCCATAAGCTCTAAGTTGAGTTATGAGTAGGTACCTTTAAAAAAAAGAACTCTATTACTAAGCCGACAATCTTTTTTAAATCTCATTAGTCTTAGCATAACAGGGTTTGGTTTTGCCTACGTCTGGGGGATTAAAAACTATCTTAGAGCTCCTGCGTTGCTCGAAAAGATATTTTTTGATTTACATCAGACACAATGATCTTTTTCTTTATTTTATTATAAATGAAAAACTTTGGTTCTGCTTTGAAATGGGTTTGTTTGATGTCCTGATTTTTTTCCGGTAAGATGCGTTTTTTTTCTAATGGCGGTCGCCCCTCGGCGGTGAATGGCAAGACTCTGAGTACATTTCTGCGTTGAAAAAACTCCTCCTAAAAGCCATTTGCCGTTCATAGTAGGCTTAAAACTGTAGGCCCCTCCATTTGTGGAACAACATCAAGACGCACACCACAAATAGGAAGAGGAGCTTGGCCAAAAACCCATGCATGGCATCAATTATCATTAATGTAGTGTAAGCATCATTATATATAAAGGGTGATTAAATTTTAAGGGCCGATGTTGAATGTAAACCACATCTAAGCGTCAAGCTTTTTTCTGCATTTCATTTGACATTTTTCAATCTCAGACTAACTCAATTTGAACCATGGAAAGGTACACAATCGAGCAACGCGTTAAAGTTATTCAGGCTTATTATGAAAACGGGCGTTGAAATCAAAATGCATATCGCTATCAAAAGGCACAAAAAGAAGTTTGGAACAGGTAAATGGGGCGATATTGCCGGCCAATGCTACAGCAGCCCACTAACTGTACTAACTCCACTTTGTAAGGGAACATCCTCAAGTCGTTCACCTACATTTACTGTAAAAGAAATGCTGCTGATTGATGTCCAATTGCGCGACATGTCATCTCATCAACACTCTAGAACCTTCTGCGACATCGTCACCCGAAACTACGACATTCTCAGCAGAAGAGCTGCTTCGAGGTCGACCATACCTGGCAGTATCTCATGTTATTGCATAATTTTCGAGGTGAGCGGTTAAATGCCGTAATGTTTGTGTAGCTGGCATTAGACGATCGCACAACCTGCACCGATACTCAAGCTGTGCCCACACCTCTAACAAATTATTCCACAAAAAAATCGAAACAATTATTGCATATTATTGAGAAGTATAGCGATCTAAGCTTGGTTTTCGTACTTGTTCACTCTTACTTCACAAATGTTAAGGCAGAATTGGCATTTGCAAAATTGCTAGCATTTTCCGTCCTCATCTTTACTTTTGCGCCACTTTTTAGCTTATAGTCTCGCACTTGTCTGAGCTCAAGCCCATATCCAGTTAAAGTCCCTCAAATATTTCCATTGTGCCCGCTCTTGTTAGTGCATTAGTCTTTCCGCTGCCCTCGACATCGCTGTGTTCGAAAATACATTCGATTAGCTTAGATTTATTGGATGCTTGCATTTCGAGCTCATAGCCTTTTGTGCCCTCTACTCATCATACAGGGTGGCTGATGAAAGCCGCTACCAAAAAAAAAATTGAATAACTTTTTTTCTTTTTAAGTTATCTGTTCCATTTTTGTTTTAATTTGCAGATTGATCTTTAAAATTTATTAAAATGGATAACTGGGACACGCAAACAAGAGTTTGGATAGTCCGCCGCTATCACGCACTGGAGTCCGTAGTTTTGGTACAGAGAGAGTACAGGCGGATGGTTGGCGGCGATCCCCCGAGCAGATGGACAATAATGAGACTGGTGAATAATTTTGCTGAGCAAGGAACAGTCTCAAGAAGGCCTTATCATTGAAACCCACCAGTTCGGACGGAGGAAACGATCGCTGCTGTAGCTGCAGCTATACAAAGCAATCCAAGGGTTTCAACAAGAAGCTTATCTGCTCAACTTGGTGTCAGCCGACAGTCTTTGCAAACAATAATCCACAAAGATTTAGACTTATTTCCCTACAAAATTCAAATGGTTAACAAACTGAATGCAGCAGACTTGCCGATTCGCTTGGAATTTTGCCAGAAGATCTGCAAATGGTGGAAGAAGACCAAAACATGTTAAACTGCCTTTTCATGTCTGATGAGGCCCATTTCGATTTAAATGGGCAATGTGAACAAACAAAATTGTCGAATATGGAGTAATTCTAACCCACAGATACTCCACGAGACGGAATTGCATCCTCTTCGCGTGACAGTGTGGTGTGCGGTTTCTTCACGCTGTATTGTCGGGCCTTATTTTTTTGAAGAAAATGGTCACACCGTTACGGTTACTGGAGACCGTTATTTGAAAATGCTGAAAGAATTTTTCTATCCAGAACTACGCCGAAAGAGAATTCCTTTCAACTCTGTGTGGTTTCAACAAGATGGGGCAACGTCTCACATAGCCCAGACTGTTATGACAGAGTTGCGGTGAAAATTTCCCAATAAACTGATTTCAAGAAACTCCGAATTTCGTTGGCCCCCCAGGTCGCCTGACCTCACTGCACCTGACTTTTTCTTGTGGGGTTTATGTAAACAAGAAGTTTATAAAACAAAGCCAACAAGTTTGGATGAACTAAAACAATCCATTCGGGCAACAATTGCGGCTATTCCTGTCGCAACTCTCAAGACAGCAATGAACAACTTTTTACTGAGATGCCGCACATGTGTCAACGAGCATGGGGGGCATTTAAATTCAATTATTTTTAAAACTAGTTAAGCTACATTTAATAAAATTTAATGACCTTCAACTTGAAAAAAAAGTAAATGAATTCCATACACTAAAAAAAAGTTATTTGAGTTTCTGAATGTAGCAAAATTCATCAGCCACCCTGTATTACTTCATCTAGAGACAGTTCCTTTTTTAAACTTAAGACAGAGCTTTGTCTTTCTTCAGGGTACAAATAGCCGAGATGTGGAAAATACATATAAAGCTCAAAGTACTATAGCTGTCAAGCACAATCAGTCAACAGAGAGCCTTGCTCTACAGCTGTCACAACTATGGCGAACACTTCCATTATGTAAATAGTTTACATAAATCTCGAATTCAAATTAGATATTGCATCCCAAGCCCCATTAAAAAATATAATAAATTTAAGAAAAGAGGAATGTACTCCAAACCCCCTTTAATTCAGTGATTATGTAAAGTAATGTCATATTACTTAAAAACCAACTGTTAAACCGCAGAGAGACGATTGATGACATTTCCTCACTCACCCACATTCGCTCACATACTTGTACCATTGCCCTCATATTTTGGACTATACTTTAAAATGCTCCTAGGTTCGTGCAGTTGTCAGCAACATCAACACAATTTGTGCTTTGTTCCATTAATCAACCTCAACAATGGATCCATCAACAGAGCTGGAGAACAACTATTTAATCATTCAACTATGCAGCTACAAACTGTTGGTAATCATATTCAGAGCTTTGCTGTTTATCGCCCGCATTGGAAATGGTCTTCCGCAACTTGCATGGTTTCATGGTTTCAACACTCCCGCTGAAGTATGCCATGTATGTAAATGCATATGTAAATATGAAGAAAGAAAAATTGGTAAATTTTCAAAAAAGACCAACGAAACAGCGTAGGCCGATACTGCAGCATTTGAAAGACATATTTCTTATGGTTTGACCGCAGACAAATGCCTTGCATTAACGTTTAATAGTTGTGTGCTTTTGTGACACTTTACAAATATTTTGTTGTTGCTGTTGTTGTTATTGTCAATGGCGTTGGCTTTGCGCGAAAAGACAATTAAACTACATATGTAGGTATATTTGTGAAGTATCGGCTTATGAAATTGTGGTTTTGATCTGAAAGTATTAATCTGCTTCCTACTCCCTTTCGAACTACGCCTGTAAATATGTAGGTATGTATGTATGTATGCAACGCATTTATTCATATTCGGCCCAATTACTATTGTCGTTGTCGTGTTTATTATTACCTCGTTCCAAAAATCGCAATCCGATAAAGAAAAGTTCGCGACATTTAAAAAAAGACGTTGTTATTTGTGTCATTGCGAGAAATACGAATATTTTTAAATTATTTTTATTAGTGCCTCCTTGATGAAAAAATTCCCGAAATAGCCGTCAGGTAATGATCTAAGTCAACTTATTTGAGTTTCGTTTCCTTTTTTGGTAGGTTGCCATATCTGTGATTAACAGTTATATCAGAATCGCATTGGCATTGATTGACAATTGTAAAGGGTTTTTCAATAAGGGCGGGTAGATGTTGAAATGGAATAAAGTGGCGTTTGCTGTGTGGCACGTAGGGCATTCCTGCTGGAACCACATGTCGTCTAGGTCCATATGGTTCAATATGGGCCATAAGAAATTGGAAGGGCCACCACGTCTACCAATAAATAGGCGCAATGCGCGCAACGCTTGCGTTAATGAACACTCATTTTGATAATAAAGTGCTGTTCAATCGTGTAACTTGCCATGATGATTTGGCATAAACAACTGAATAATAAACAAAAGATTTGACAGATGTCACCAAAACAAAATGGCTGCCACAGAGCTCCAAAATCGACCCGCGCCAATTGAAAAACCCTTTAAAAGTTACGCCCCATTCAGTAAATCTACCTCTGAGCGTGTTTTCGAGTTTTTAAATTTTGCGTTAATAATGGATTCAATGTTACGAAAACCTTAAGAATGTTTGGAAATTGTTTCAGTAATGTTACTCCAAAGAAAACAGCGGCATGAATACTTGAAATCGTTCAGAAGAGATGGTGAATTCATCGAGGGATGGCGAACGTACTGGAGGGTCGTCGAGATTGAAAGCTGATGATAACATTAATAAAGTGAGAGAAAAGTTGATCAATAACTTGAACATTTCATATGGATCCGTTCAGGACATTGCAGGTAATGATATGGGCTTGCGCCGTGTTGCTGCAAAGTTGATCCCAAAAGACCTGAATGTAATATAAGAAAGGAACCGCGTTGATATCGCGAACAACAAAGCGAGATTTCCAGGACTGAATCTGCCTCAACATCCATCAAACGCATCATGACTGGAGACGAGACGTGCATTTATAAGTACGACATGCAGAGAGATCAGAATGAACCAAGACTAAAAAAATATTACGTCGTTTTGAGTCAAAAAAGAAAATGACTTTAACGGTTTTTATGGATTATAACAGTATTGCACACCCAAAAATTTTGCTAGAAGGTCAGACAGCTAATAAAGGCTATTATTTAAACATTTTTGTTATGTGAAGCAATTCATAAAAAAAGAAAGGATTTTTGGGAAAACAAACGACCATAAATCAAACGAATACCAGCCAGCAGCCATCCAATTTACCCAACATGGCCCCTGCAATATTTTTCTGTTAGATAGAGTAAAAAATTTACTAATAGCCGTTTTTATGGCCGAAAAGAAGCAATGAAAAAATCGAAGACGGCTCTGATGGCTATACCGAAAATAGAGTTCCAGAAAGTTTTTGAGAACTGAAGGAAGTTCTTTGAAGGCGATAATATCACTTTTGACGAATCAACTTGTATTTTGAGTTTTCTGCATATATTCCGGGAACTTTTTAAAATATTGTAGGTAGTATGTTAACTTTATCATCTTATATTAAAATAACATTTTTAATGTAATTTTATTTCATTATTTTCAAAACTAATTTGTACTAAATATAACTGTATTACTAACGTATAAGAAAGAGATTCATTTTTATACATTCAATCCATTCGTACTGCGGCCTACAAATTCTGCTCATCCAGAAATCCTTAGTGCTTTTATATTCTTGGTCCTCGCGTTTAACAAAGCTTGGACGCAAGTAGACAGCTAACTCTTCCGGTAAATTTAGTTAAACCGAACGCATAATCATATAGAGAGCAACCTATAAATTAACTAAGGAGGTTTTCAGAAAAGCTTTGGTAGAATGTAAGCAAATTTGCCATTCCAGATTCTACAAGATTGTAAGTAATTTTGTTTTGTTGAAAAATGTCTATATATAATATATTTAAATGAATCTACTCGTATTTAAACTTCGAAATCACACTTAGATTTAACAAAACAGATTTTCAATTCGTTTTGGAACCCATTAATCTAAAATTTAAGCATAGCAAGCGCAAGTGTGGAATCTCACAAAGAACAAAATTATCAACTGAACGATTCCATCTCAAGTGATTCAAGTATTGTGGAGCAAACCTATGAGTGTACATAAAAACCGCAACTTAGATTTGTAGATGCTCTGAACTCGACCTCTTTAAATACAAAATTAAATTAATTTTATTTCGGTTTTAAATTTAATCAATTAATTTTTTTTAAGAATTATTTCTAATAACATCTTACAACTGACCTAAAGTATGACTCCTAAAAAGTTCCTGAAATGGTTAAATCCTGTGCAGATTTCCATGTTTGTGTTTACTATAATGCAAACCTTCGCGACGACAAAAATGAAATGCCTTCTGAAGAAATTGAAAACCAAGACACAATGATTGCAGAAGGTAGTTTCATTTTTTCTTCTTAGTCGCCACGTAAGCTATCTGACAGAAATCGTATTTTTTGTGGTACCAATTTATTCAAAACAAAATCTTTCTTTTTGATATTGGAAATATAAAACAAATGAATAAAATATATCAGTTGAAAAATTGGCAATGATTTCCATCATATTTAAAGAAGCTGCTGCTTACGTGGATATTGCAACAGGTGTAATAGCTGCTGTATTTAAGAAAATAGGTGGATGGAGGCTTGTGAAATATGGAGCCTTCTGAAGTAAATGCACAAAATTGCAATTCATCCTTGTAAAATATGACTCAGTTCATCAAATTACCTTACAGACAAGAAAAGAATGTAAAGAAAAGCAACCCAAATTTGGCGACTAAAATATTTTTAACCAATATATGACATAAGTAAACGCAAAGTTAAGCGACTAAAATTTAATTTTTTGCAAAATTAAATCTAGATAAAGCGAAATAAAGTAAGCTGGAATTGGATACTAAATTATAGTCTCGAGGTTCACTAGTAATAAATGCAATTTTCGCAGATTTAGTCTCAAAATGTTCCCCATAAAAAGGTTAAAAATTGCGAAGACTTCTTTGTGGAACATTAATGCTTATCGGTTCAAGTATAACTGGATAGTCGATAGCCATTTAAAACACTGAAAATAAACGAAAGTAAAAGAATTGCTCTTATCATTTCTAGAGATTCTAAATTAATTAGCTTTAGCCGAGAATTATAGGATGAAGGGGCCTCTAATCATAGGGAACGTAATGCCTGCACATTAAATATTTTTGGAGCGCGCTACCGAAAGTCCGTCGGATCAAAAAATTCAGATGTATATCGACGCATGAAGCCTAGAACCGAGTACAATTTTGAGAGAATAAAATTAAAGTGACCGCTGAAAAAAAATTTCTTATCGAATAAAACTGCAAGATCCTCCAACTCTGTTATACTTTGTAGTACATCATAAGAAATGGTAGCAACCAACTGATGCCTAGAAAATGTTAAATGAAAACATTTTTTTATATTGAAAGATTGACGCTACCTCATGCATCACCGATGAAGATTGTTCAAAGCCCTCGTCTGAAGCCGAAATTTTGTTGGAATAACAAAATTTCAAACAAATTCTTTGTTCAACTTGAATTTCCATCGTTAAATTCGAAGAACACACTCGAGCTTGACTTGTTTACAGTAGCAAAGGAAACAAACTATGTGACATATCACGATGAAATTTGTCATGTAAGCTTATAATAGTCCTACCAAAAAACAAAAAATTTATTTTTGCCATATGTCATCCGCGGACCATTTTATTGATAACGTCTCGTTCATATTTGAGCAGAAGGTATATATATATACTTTATTTTTTTGATCCATTGTTAAAAAATAATTTTTTTTAGCCATACAAGATTCGTTCAAAAAGTTTTCAGCCTTCAAAAGATTGTCCACTTCAAATGAGGCGAGTACCTCAAGTCGAATTGAAGCTTGCCAACATCCATTGGGTCCTTAACAGATGAGAACATTTTTAAATCATCCATGAAGAGCAAGCAACTGACAAAGACAATCCCTTCGTGGACACCTGAAGCAGCAACAAAATCGTTCGATAAAACTCTATATATTTTTACCGTTTGTCCATCACAGATAGACCTAAGCAATTGCAGAAAGGTGTAGCTAACTTGAACAGAAAGCGTAAATGAGCTAACTTGTTTAATAGAATATCGTGCGACACTTTGTCAAATGCCTTAGAGAAGTCAGTTAAATGCAATCAACTTGGAGTCCTTTAGAAAATGAAGCGATAACATGCAGAATTCACTAAAAACAGCTAGATTGGTATAAGAGTTGAAAAGCGACCAGTTGCATAACCATGTTGATTTGGGTTAATTAAAGACTTAAGCCCAAAATAAATTGTGTCCTTTACAATGCATTCAAACAGTTTAGTGATGCTTGGAATTCGGCATCTAATTGCGAACATCGTTTTTTCTACCGCTTTTAAAATAGGTGTGAGGAACGGCTTTCTAGTTCTAATATCATATACTCGTTACAAAATGAAGAATATAAATTTATTTTCGGTAAATTTCGATGACGCCAACAGGGATACCAATAATTAGTCGGTTTTATTTTGTATTACAATGAGAATGAATACAGGAATAGGGCCATTCACTTACATATAAACATATAAAAATGTATGTAAGTATGCATGTAGCAGCATTTTGATGTGGGTTTGCTTGCGCGTGTTGATATTAAAAATGTATTGTGCCCCATGAAATTTGTAATAAATTTAGCTGCAGAAATGTTACTTAACCTATCAATCAAAGTTTATAAATACGAGGCGAGATCATAAAGGCGAAATATATACAAAATTTAATCAATCAAAGCGATATTTACATCATCTAAATTATGTATACAGAATATTTGGTATAATTTACGTAATTATTTCCCCGCTTCAAAAGCATTGAAACATACATACATACATACAAAGTGAAGTCCAAAATAAACAAGACTGAGCTAAAATAGAAACGTCAGGAGCTTTGTTCTAATAACTTCGAGTTTATTTATTCAAAGTAGTCCCCTCAAGCCTCGATGTACTATTTTGCGCGATCTAAAAGCTTTTCGAAAGAGTGTTTCAGGTCATTGACGGGAATGTCGTTCAGGATGTCGGTACAAACCTTTTAGATGACCGCTACGTACGCAACACGTTTTCCTTTCATGGTAAAATGCAATTTTCCGAATAGGTAGAAGTCACAGGGAGCCATATCAGGCGAATGAGTGAGCGGTGAGTGATTTATGGTCAAAATGCGATTTCTAGTCAAAAAATCAGTCACAAGAGTGGATCGATGAGATGGTGCATTAACATGCAATAAGCGTCAGCTTCCTCCTTTGCGGGATTCGACGAATACTATGCAACAAATACTTCAAAACGCTAAGACAGAAAATTGCATTGACGGTTTGGCCCACTGAGACGAACTCCTTGTGGACAATTCCATTGGAATCGTAAAAACAAATAAGCATCGAATTGATTTTTGACTTCTCCTGCAATTCGGAAATTTGATGCTTAGTTTCAGGTGCATGTTGGAAACACCACGTTTCATCACCAGTTACAATGTTGTAAAGGAAGTTCTCGTCTTTTCTCGCCTCTTTAAGGAGGTCTTTCGAATGTTGCATTCTGAGGAATTTTTGGTCCTCAGTCAAATTGTGCAGAATGAAACGTGCACAGACCTTTCGTAAGCCCAAACGATCAGTTAAATTGCGATAAATCGTTGTTTTGGAGATATTCAGCTCCGATTTCATGAATTTTAACGATGATTTCGGTTCATTTTAGATCAATTTACGAACAATTTCGATGAAGTTTTCGGCGATTACTGATTCTCACAACCATCTCTAAAACGTGTAAACCACTCATGAACTCTGCCACGAGATAGACAATCCTCGCCATAAACTTTTTTCATCAATTCAAATGTTTCGGTAAACGTTTTATCGATTTTAAAACAAAATTTGATATTAGCTCTTTGATCGAAACTCATTTTTGTACCGATGACACAAACATACTGACACTTTAGACGCAGTAACTTCGCTTCCACTGAACCGAATGGCTCCAAGCATTCACTGGAAGTCAGCTAGGGATGTATCTTCCAACGCAATAACTCATTAAAAAGATGGCGCCATCAAAAACATTTTTCTGAGGCCAGTCTTGTTTATTTTGGACTTCACCTTGTATATATTATATTTGTATGTATTCAGTGCTTCGGTTCATCTAAAAGCCTCTTACAAGAATTCAAATCTGTGTTTACAAGAATGCAGAAAATATTAGCTTAGCATGAGCAGAATAATAGCGGCAGCCGTAGCCGAATTGTTTGGTGCGCAACCACCATTCATATCGGATCTCCGAGCGCGAACATCAAATAATAGAAAAGCTTTTTCTAATAGCGGTCCCCCGTCGGCAGGCGAAGCAAACCTTCGAGTGTATTTCTGCCATGAAAAAGCTTCTCATAAAAACCATTTGCCATTCGGAATCGTCTTAAAACTGTAGGTACATCCATTTGTGGAACAGCATCCCGACGCACACCACCGGAGGAGCACTTCGGCCAAACACCTAACAGAAGTGTACGCGCATATTATTTGTTTAATAGCAAAGCATAGCGACGATGGGACATCTTCCGGTAGGCCAATTGTCGAAATTGTTGGCAAAATCACTTGAATCGTAGAGTCAAACCAGCATATTGGCATCCAAGATTAACCAGACAGCTATTTGAATGAGGTTGGTCTCAAGAAGAAACTCCAGACATATATATGTATAAGTGACACACAGGTTGATACAAAAAAGTACCGTTTAGGTCGAGTTTACGATTGCCATTCTTTTCTGCAACCTATCGATGTCGACTTTAAGCGATAGGTAGTTGGTGATGCAAGACGGATCACATACAACAAATAACGTAGTCAAACCGTTATGAGCCGTTTCAAATGATCGCCAAGCCTGGATGAGCGGTCAAGCACGTTTTGCTGAGAATTTAGTGCGATTGGAAGGAAATTATCTATTATCAGCTGCTTGGCAATTGGTCATAAAAACACGGATAAGTTTTTACTTAGTTCATTAATTTTTCGTCGTTCATTTCTAATATTTAAATTTTTATCGCAAATATCTGTAGGAATATAAGAATAATTTACATTGTATTTTCATCACCCAGTGTAATTTGCTAATATTTCTCATATTTTCCTCTTTATACTTATTCTAATACAATATCAAAGCAAATGTAAAGTATATCACGGCTGCTTAAGGTTACGTCTACTTATGTATGTATATAATCGTTTACAGTGATGCCCATATATTTGATCAGAACAGCTGGTTACGGTTATGGCTAAAGTACGGCACCACTGATTGCAGCTTACATCAGATGATCGTCATTCCGTTTCCGTTGCTTAAAAATAAAATACGTGGTGAGCGCATTTTTACACCTTAAGAGGCTGTCGAAACATTCAAGATTTATGTTTTTGAGGTACCTAAATACTTGGGAGTGGAATAGATATTTTGAAAAATGAAATTAATAAAATTTAATTAAAATTAAAAAAAATTAAACAGTTTTGCGGCAAAACTTCGTTGTTTTAATATCTGAGGATGTTTAATTTATAATTTAAAAGTCAAATTAATGCAGTAAGTGAGCATGACAAAAATAAATGCTTTACAAAAACTTAAAAGACAAAACAGTTATCATCTGTGGTTTTATTACTAAAAATAAACTAACCGAAGTTTACCATTTCATCACTTTGTATACTTGAAAATTCAGAATTTCTAAACAATTATTTAATTTTTATTTTTATTTTTCATTTATGAGAAACCCAAAATATGCACTTGAGTGCACCTGAATTCACATGGGTGTATATACGAGTATGTTAGGTGTAAGTATGTATGCCTATGTAAAATAATAAGTAGGTACTACACTTTTTATGCCTGCACACCTTACGCACAAATGTAAAAGTATTTACTAGAAATTTTGGATTGTACATCAAACGAGTTTTTGAAACTTATAATTCTCATGAGCGAATATTCCAAGTGGGCAGTTAACGACAATTTGAAATAGGAAATCGATGACCAGCAATCTTTTGAATATTTTGCAAAGCCACAAACTATGTATGGTATGCACACCTATATCAACATTTAGCCATGGGTGTAGGTACGTTTCAAAGACCAACGGCAGCATTAGAAAATCAACAAACAAGTTCATTGCTTTTAGGCCAAGTCTGCTCTTTTCTGACTTTAATCGGTATGTGGGCGGGCAGCTCACCATTTTATTTTATTTTCATATGCATACATACGAACATACGTATACATTTTTGTACGTAATGCGTATACGCACAAATGCAAACGAAAGTGACACTGCCACTTTTTGGATTAAATATGTAATATACGTATATATGCGTATAATGTTAGTAGTCTGCATGCTTATTGTTGTCTTAAATATCAGCTTACTTCCCGTTTAGTAGTTCTTAGGGTTCTTGTTCTTAGCGAAGTGGACATACGCTTTTTTGGGCATGTACGTGGGTACATATTAACTTACTAAGTTCTAGAAGATGACGCACATTTTGGCGAACATTTCATTTAAACTTAAAGTTTGTTCAAAGTATTTCCCTTGCGAAATTCATCAACCTGTGCTAGAGAAAATGTGTACTTTTTTCATACATAACTTTGCTATACCTTCAATAATATCGTATAAATGTTTAAAATCGAAATTCAAAGTGCTATAAGAACGATAGCCTATTGAGCGTTGGCTCAAAATTCACATAAATAAAATTCATTAGATATGAAACAATAGCAAATAGCAATAAGGACCTCGCCTCATTTGAAATGGTGTTTTCTTTGGGTGTTTCTTTAAAAGCGGGTAGAACGGACACGAAAAAAAATTTTATTTTTTTTTCAATATTTTATTTTTTGATCTACCGCTAAAAAACATCAATTTTTTGTTTAGGAGGATCGTTCAAAAAGTTGCCAGTCCTCAATAAACGGTCTTCACATGGGCAATGGACACAGATAAAGCCGGTTCTACTGAACCGATTTTGATGAAATATAATTTAAATGACGTAGCCGTTAAAGTTTAAATTACGATCGTTCAGAAAAAAATTTAGTATTTTTTTTGGACCTTTAAAGTAAAAAAAAGGTTGGAAAACGGTTCTGTATCTTTGAACGTCCTTCATTTTGTAATTTTTTTTTTGTTTTCAACGATCGTAGTTTACACGCTATCGACATTTCGTCGTCAATATTTCAGCATCGACATTTTCGTCTTTTTGATTTAAGACATCTGTGAGTCCCAGAATCCGTGTCGCCGCGACATAACTGTTTTGGAAGACCATTTTTTGAAGACTGGCAACTTTTTATACGAACCTCGTATGGCCAAAAAAAATATTTTTTAACAATGGGTTAAAAAATAAAATACTCGAAATAAAAATAAAAATTTTTTCGTTTTACGGTTTTTACGGTCTTAAAGAAACACCCAAAAAACACCATTTCGAATGAGGCGAGTGCCTTAAGGTCTTTCATTAAATATTGGGTATGGAAATAAGTTTCCGCCCGCGTAAAAGAGTTTCGCTGCTGATACTATTTTTGTGTTCGCTCTAGTAATATACTAATGATTTGAATGTGTATAAGTGAGGTCTCGATCGTAGTTGTTGGCATTCATTTGAAGCGTAAAGATCCTTTTTTATCTGACGTCAAAAAAGTCTACGTTCATCCCGAAAAACGTCATTTGCGGGAAGTCATGCTTCATTATTACCTTTTAAAGAAAAGTGCAGCTGAAACGTGTCGTATATTGATCAAAAAAATTCGAAGATACTCAACTACAATAATTATTGGATGAAGACGCATGTCGAACCCTTGATGATATGTCTAAAGAGTTGGATGTTGACAGATCAACCGTCTGTAAACGTTTGCACGCGATATGAATGGTCCAGAAAGCAGATAACTGGGTGTCACATCAATTGAAGGAGAGGGATGTCGAGAGACGTTTGGTGACGTGTGAGATGCTTCTTGAGCGGCAGAAAAGAAAAGGCATCGCATCGCATCGTCACTAGCGATGAAAAATGGATTTATTATTATAACCCTAAGCGTCGCCAGGTGAACCTGGTCCATCAACAGCGAAAAGAAAAATTCATACTTCAAATGCTATGTTGTGCATCTGGTGCGATTAGAAGGGTGTCATCTGTTATGATCTCCTTAAACCATCTGAAAACATCACTGGCGATCGTTACCGTCTGCAGCTAATGCGTTTGAATCGAGCTCTCAAAGAAAAGCTTCCGGAATGGGACGGTGGGCATGACAAACTGATTTTGCTGCATGACAACGCCAGGCCACACATTGCTAAATCGGTCCGAAAATATATAGAGCAACTGAATTGGGGAATCTTGCCCCACCCGCCGTATTCCCCAGACATTGCACCTTCGGATAACTATCTGTTCCGATCAATGCAGTCAGCCCTAATTGGAGAGCAGTTCACTTTTTGCGAGAGCATCGCAAACTGGTTCAATGAATAGATCAAGTCAAAAGAACTCGAACTTTTCGTCAGAGGAATCCGTATGCTGCCTGAAAGATGGAGTAAAGTTGTAGCTTCCAATGGCACATACTTTGGCTAAGAATGGACGGAAACTTATTCCCATACCCAATAAAAATATTTTATTTTTAAAATGTTTATTTTTAAATGTTGAAAAACAAACTTGTTGTAAAGTGAAATGTTAACCAAAAAAAAAATTGTTCTAATAAAATAAAATATATTAAAATTAATTAAAATATTTTTAATATATTTAATATATGTATTTACCATATTCAAATACACACAGCCATAGTGCTTTGCATTCTGGGGTTACTGTCGTGTTTTGTTTTTGCTCTCAATTTTCTGCTTTATTTATTGTTCGCTTAATGATGCATAAACTCTGAGGCGATGGAATAATGAGCTGTATGAACTTTACGGCAACATAGGCAGCGAATAAAGAATGGATATAAAAATTTTAGCTGTGGAAGTATTCGATGCGATACCAGCTGGTGGTAGCAGAGGAAGAAAAAGACCTCCTCTGCGTAGGAAAGATCTGGTGGAGAAGGACTTAGTTACACTTATAACTGGAATCTATTCATACAGTTTTCCCTTCTTCGTAGTTTACTTTCTTTCATATTTTTTTATACACTTCTTTGTTTTCCAAGTAGTTCCAAATAACATTACCCTTGCAGACAGGCAATGAGCATCGGTATGAATTTAGCCTTCTCTTCATCTGTTAACGCTTTACCACGACCCAATTTAAATTTCAATTTAATTGGTAACACTTTTTATTGGAGGATTAGTAGTTAAGATTATGTTCCTATCATTGGCTAATGGCTCTTTCTATTCTTGGACCGAAACTTGGGCGTAAAGCATAGGGCCCCCAGTAATCTATCGCTCTTCGGAAAGAGTTAGAGAAATTTCTTAAGTGCAAGCTCACGAAAGATTCCAGCAGGAACTCAACAGCTCAATTGTTAAGCAATTGAATGGCAAAGTTGTCAAAAATTATTTTTTATAACACTGTTTAGCATAATTTTTGAAACCAGAAAACGACTACAGAAGGTGGCGCAAAATTAATCACCATGTCGGAAGATTTATAATTTTTAGAAATGGCATTGGACAACAAGTAGTATAAAAACAGACAAGCAATGGAACGCAAAGGTCAAAATAAAGATTTACATCTATAAATTTTTTTGTCTTTTTTAATAAAAAAGTAATTCAAAAACACAATTGGATGTTTAATTTTGCGCCACCTTATATTAATGGGGTATTGGGTTTTATGTTACTTTGTGCTATTCGCAATATTTAAGATTGTACTTTATTAGGCTAAATATATAAACAAAAAATAAATAAATTAACCATGCTAAACATTTTTCTTATGTATGGCAGAAAGCACACAACACCGTCAGCAAAAAATTGTCAAAAATCAATGCGATTTTTGAGCCTCTTCAAACTTGCATAATAACAGGTGATTTTTTAGCTATTAACTTAAACTTGTTGAGAGGCGAGTGCGGTGAACATTTTGTTTCACGTTCGGGACCTGTCAATTGGCTGAGTGGCTTTAGATTAATTTTTGTGGGGCTATGTTAAAGCTCATGTCTATTCAGACAAGACTGCTTCAATTAAGGCATTGGAAGGCAACAGTAAAGCATTTATATGTGAGATAACGGCCGAAACATTGAAAAGAGTATGCCAAAATTGGACTAAGCGGATGGACCATTTCAAGTGCAGTCGCGGTCAACATTTGCATGAAATAATCTTCAAACATTAAATTATATGGACGGTACTATCGATTTAAATAAAAATTGCATGCATTTTTCTGAATTTTACGTGTGTTTTTTTTGAAAAACTTTCCTATAGCTCTTAAAAAATCACCCTTTATTATATTGAAATTCGGAATTTCGCTAAAGATTCAGATTAAACAATTTTTATGGTTTTTGTATGATTCTGCATTATAGTTTCATAAAAATATTATTAAAGGTAAATAGGAAACTAAACAAAAATTGTCATAACTTTTAAATAAGTTTTTATAGTATAGTTATCAAATGCACTGTATTTATCAGGAGATTTCGGTGGGCATTACCGAAGAAAATCCGTGAATGTATGCTTCTACAAAAATGGTATACTCAGAACTTCTTTCAGAATTATATCTATGTACGAGTATAGCCACCTCTCCGTTCTACTCAAAAAATCAAACATTTCCATACTGAGTAAGCAGAAAAATAATGGATTTTGTAAGCTTTTATAGGGAGATATGGAACGAAACCTGATTATTTTGTTACATTTTTGTATTCCCTTGTTTTGTCACACAATTTGTGCGAAAGAGTTAAATATTAAATCCCTTGCTAGGGTCAATGTGCGATTCCATTGAAAAGCAGTTACTAAACAAGGAAATCCCTTTGATGTCTCAGTTGTTTGAAATTATAGAGATTTTCGAAACTTTATTTAGATTTTGTCTACTCATTATCAGCTACACATCATACGTGTGCATGAATTCGTGGATGTGTATATGTATGAGTATCTTCTTTCATTTCAGTGCACTGGGCATTTACAATCGGCAATTTGCTTGATTGCTGTTGGTAAAGTTGCAAAGACGCACATTCAGTTCGCATTCGATAGGCAAATGATTCAAACCAATTCGACACTAATGGCACTCGCCCACCAGATAAATATACAAACATTTGCACACATCATGCCCACGTTAAGATATGTAAGTAAGCACTCGTATGTGCACACAACACAGAACACAAACCCAAATTAGTGAACGAATGAATAGTTGAATGGAATTTCAAAGCGCAGATTAATGACCTCACTATGAACTTACTGTGTGAATGCTATATTTTTGATGAAACGTCATAAAGCTAAGTGGCAAAAGATTACAGGAACACAAGGAAGGCCGAAGACTAATTGGATAAACGAGTAAGCAAATAATTAAAAACAAAGAATAAGGAGGAGAGAAATTTCGAGACTTCGAAAAACTTGAAGATTGCTATAATTCGCTTTATTAAAATTGCTTATCGGTTGCTGGTGTTTTAATGGTAGATACCGAAGTTCAGATCTACATAAGTTAAACTCTCTTATGCAGGTTGAAGGGTTAGGACACAACTAACTATAGGGCAGACAGCTGTACATTCTTTATTTATGTTCCACCAACTGGTGTTTGATGGAAGAGAGGGACTTGAATTGGACCAGTGGGAAAATTACTAATTTAAGGTGAATAGATTAGGTTGGGGAATAAGTTCGTAGCGCTTTTTATTTTACAAAGATTTCTTTGCTGTTTGGCAAAGGGTAAGTATTCATTCGATAGCACTCTTTCTGCTCTATGTTAATTGTAATTTTGAGTTATGTAATTTGTTATTAGTCTGAGGCTAAGAAACGGAATACCCAGGAGGCAAATCTTAACATTTTCGACACCTGCTCTTCTTTGCTTTTCATCGAGGTCAAAAAGCTGCCGAAACAGCCCGGGACATTAGTGACAAGTATGAAGAAGGTTTCATAGGTGAGCTTACGGCACGGAAATGGTTTTCAAAGTTCAAAAATTGTGACTTTGAGGTCAGTGACACGTCCCGCAGCGGAAGGCCTTCTGAGTTCGATGAAGAACGTCTCAAATCACTTTTGAAGGGAAACGGTCGCTAAACCAGTCGTGGCTCAACAACTGCTTTGGCACCCGACCAGGCGATTTTTGGCAGAACGACAACGAGAGGTGAGAAGAGGTTGCAGACACCAACGACGAATATAAAGTTGATTAGCTTATTGATATAACTACTTATTCCCCCACCCAATTTTTTCCTGATGCTTTCCATTTCAATTCAACCGGGCTATTCGGGTCATGTTCTTCGATTTCGATGTAACTTAAATATGTTGCTCTCTGGTCAAAATAATGAGACACGTATTTTTTTGTTCGCCCGAAAAAAATTTTTTTCAAGAGTTATCGGCAATTTTGTTTTTCGGCTCAAACTCGATTTTTTTTAATTATATAAGAAAAAATTTTTTTTAAATGCCCATAACATAGTCAAAAATGAACCGATTTTAATAATTCTGGGTTCAAAATGATCGTAATTACTTACACGAGCGACTTTATGTAGAAACAGTTGCAAAAAAGTAGTTGAAAATTTTTTATTTAGCAAAAAATAAAAAAAATTGAAATTTTTTCGAAATTCAATATTTCAAAAAGTGTATTTTGTTTTTTTTTATAACTTTTTCCAAATCAAAAGGACATCTCAAACTTTAATTGAGCTGAATGCCTAGTAGCTAAAATGAGTTGTTTTTGAGTAATGAATTTTTGAGTAAAAAACCTGTTTCGCACTTTTTGTTTTTTGCAAAATAAAACATTTTCAACTTCTTTTTTGCAATTGTTTCTGCATGAATTCGCTCGTGTAAGTAAGTACGATTATTTTGAACCCAGAATCATTCAAATTGGCTTATTTTTGACTAAGTTATGAGTAATTAAAAAAAATTTTCTTATATAGATTCTTTCCATTTCAATTCAAAAGGGCTATTCGGGACATGTTCTTTGATTTCGATGTAACTCAAATATGTTGCTCTCTGGTCAAAATAATGAGACACGTATTTTTTTGTTCGCCCGAAAAAAATTTTTTTCAAGCTTTATCGGCAGTTTTGTTTTTCGGCTTAAAATCGATTTTTTTTTAATAATATAAGAAAATTTCGTTTTTAAATGCTCATAACTTAGTCAAAAATGAACCGATTTTAATAGTTTTGGGTTCAAAATGATCGTCATTACTTACACAAGCGATTTCGTGTAGAAACAGTTGCAAAAAAGTAGTTAAAAATTTTTTATTTTGCAAAAAACAAAAAGTGCGAAATTCATTACTCAAAAACAACTCATTTTAGCTACTGGGCATTCAGCTTAATTGAAGTTTGAGGTGTCCTCTTGATTTGGAAAAAGTTATTAAAAAAAAAAAAATACACTTTTTGAAATATTGAACTTCGAAAAAATTTCAATTTTTTTTCTTTTTTGCTAAATAAAAAATTTTCAATGACTTTTTTGCAATTGTTTCTAGATGAAGTCGCTCGTGTAAGTAATTACGATCATTTTGAACCCAGAATTATTAAAATCGGTTCATTTTTGACTATGTTATGGGCATTTAAAAAAAATTTTTTCTTATTTAATTAAAAAAAATCGAGTTTGAGCCGAAAAACAAAATTGCCGATAACTCTTGAAAAAAATTTTTTTCGGGCGAACAAAAAAATACGTGTCTCAATATTTTGACCAGAGAGCAACATATTTGAGTTACATCGAAATCGAAGAACATGACCCGAATAGCCCGGTTCAATTGAAATGGAAAGCATCTCCTGTCTTTTCATGACTGGGCGCAAAATATTAAAGGCAAATCGCGATATAAGATACGCTATGACTTTTTGCAAAAAATGCGGTGGGTATATAAAAGTAAAATTCGGTTCCGTTTGCAACGAGATATGCATTTGCTTTTCGCTTGGTGAATTCAAGGATTTTCTCAAATCAGCCGTGCAGCTATGTAACTATGGAAACTAAGTACATTTCAAAATCTTTTGCAAAGTAGCAATTGATAAAGTTTGCATGCAGAACTGCCTGTGTAAGCAAGCGGCAGGGAATGCAGTGGGCGACAGTAGGTCAATCACCAATATCTGGTGTAAACACTCTTATGAAGAAATGTAAATGTATGCCCCCGGAAGTTCGCGCCATGTAAGTATGTGAGTATAAGTTACAAGAAGTACTACTGCAATTTCTTAAGTGCAATCCAAACTTAAAGAAAACATCAAAGCACACATACACATATACACATACACAAAACCACACAGTTCCAGAAAGACTCACAGAAACAAGTATAAGAGATTAGTCGAACACACCCACTGTTAGTATACTTAGTATACAGACGGCAGCCAGTGAGCAAACACAGCACACAGGATATTGAGGTAAGTATGTAGCTGTAACGGTACTTCATAATTACCGCATGTGACACAGTTTTTCGCACAGGAAAAATAACAAGCCTTTCACATACAGAAACGTATACATACGCGAAATTCCAATAATAGCACACACACAGCCCCGCCAGGAAAGGCATCCAACGAATCAACCTATACTATAAAAAATGCATTTTTGTTCTTGTTTTTTGCAAGGAGTAAGCGGCGAAAGCCTAACCCCGTCTGGTGCCGAACTCAACCTCCGACCGGCACAGTACCCCACAGCACTTTCTACTATATATTTGTGTGAATGCGTTTGTGTTGCGTTGCATTCCTCAGTGAATAAGGAATTATGTATTGAATATACAAATGTATGGGTATATGTAAAGAATGTAAGGAGCTACGTACGTGCCGGAAGCCTGAAATCCACTTCCTTAAAATCACTGCAATGAATTAAACTCCTCAGATGCTAATGTTGTAGTTGTTGCAGCAAATCGCATTTACTGCTTCCTTGTTGATATTGCAATTGCTTTGTGCACACTTTTTTCGCCACTTTTTTTTAATGCTCCTCAACTCATTTCCATTATATGCCAAATTATTTGATTTATTATTTTGCACATTCCACTAAATTAATTTATAAATTGCAAATATCTATAGTTCCACTGTATTATTCGAATAAAAAAAGAAATAAAATCAAATATTTCGTGGGAAAAGAACGCAGTAGTGACATCGGTCGAATCAAAGATGCTATTCTTGTATGTAAACTGAATCAAATGTCATGAAAACTATTGAGCAAAGGCCTGGCCAGACCTATACCAACTTTAACTGAATTTCTTTATAGAAATGATTAGTCTATAAATTTAAGATTTTATGATACCCTCAAGGCCCCTGTGTGATAGGGCCTACAAAGGTCATATCGATTTTTAAAGGTGTATTTTTATTGCGTTATGTGTTGCACGTGCATAGAAATGTATCATCCTTAAACAACAAAGGTAACGTTCGTTTAGCTGGCTGTCGAAGCGGTAATCGCCTGAACGAATTCGGGCTCACGGATAGTATGGAGCGAATTTATCGTAGCGGAGAGAGTGTTGATTATATTTCCATAACTGAAGCAGAGACTTCTGACATTGGTAATGAGCTCGAAATCGAAAAAGAATAACTTGAGCACGAGGACATTGACGAAGTTCAGTCTGATGAAGTCTATGATTAGGTTAAAAAGAAAATTATTGCATACGCTTGTAAAAAACGTGGGAAGTAGAAGCGGTAATCTAAGCATGGTATGAGGCTAATCTAACATGTGAACTCAATAGAAGTCGATAGACGAAAATGAGATATATCTTTACTATGATACAAATAGTTAATATTATTCTGAGGGGTGTATTAGTGTAGCAACAGCCAAGCAATTCAGTAAGCCAGTTTAAAACAACTTTTTTGAAAATTTAGTCCTTTATAATTTTAATGAGAAAATTAAAAACTGAGTACGCAGCATCACTATATAAGATCTACAGCTCCGTGCGCATGTGAAATATCAAATTGAGAAAAGTAACGCAGCCGAGGCATACAAATTTTTTTCAGAATGTCTTGAGGATTAGTTCGTCACCAAGTCGACAATTCTATATATAATCTCATAGCGACATATTCCGGCATTATCGTATTGCTACTCATGGATGTGAACCAGTTGCAAGTGGCTCGTCAAATGTAAACAGATTGTGCAAAATATGCTATATTAAGACTTAATTGTTTTTTCTAATAGTGGTCGCCCCTCCTCCGAGTGGATTTCTGTCATGAAAAAGCTCCCCCATTTGCCGTTTGAAGCCGGCTTAAAACTGTAGGCCTCTCCATTTGTTCAGCAGCATGAAGGCAGAGGAGGAGCTCGGCCAATTATTTATTTTTTAATGCTAAATGGCAAAGATAAACAAGACTTATTGACATTTGTTACAACATTCGAAGCAACTTCACAAGTATTATATAAGGATAAATGCGCATAGTGAGTAAAAGTTAGTCTCAGGCATTATTGAAAAACTAGTCTCTTTTATTTAATTTGTTCAATTTATTTTTCATTCCTTTAAATAAGTTTAATTTAATTTTATTTTATAACATTTTAGATAATCTATTTTAATTTAAATTAACTTAACTTATATTATTTTATTTGTTTAATTAAATTTTAATGCAATTTAGTTTAACTTGGTTTGATTTTTAATTTTTTTTTTTTTTTTATTTATTTATTTACATTATGTTCATTTTATTTTTAATTTGGTTTAATTTAATTTCATTTGTTCAATATATTTTTTATTTCCTTAATTTAATTTAATTTACGCTCAATAGAGTTAAGGTTGGGTTAATTAAAATTAAATAATATTTTAATATTATTTAAAATTATTTTCAAATTATTATATTTAATTTTATTTAAGTTTGTTGAATTTTATTTTAATTTAATAAGATTAAATATTTTAATTTCATTATATTTTTATGTTTATATTTTATTTTAATTTATTGTATTTCATTTGATCAATTTATTTTTTGATATCTTTAGTTTCATTTCATTTATTTAATTCAGCTTAGTAAAATTTAATTTTAAAATTTTTTAAATTATTTTATGATTATTATACTTAATTGTATTTAAGTTTAATTTAATTTGGTTTTATTATTTCAGATTAACTATTTAAATTTAAATATAATATATATTTATATTTATATTTATATTTATATTTATATTTATATTTATATTTATATTTATATTTATATTTATATTTATATTTATATTTATATTTATATTTATATTTATATTTATATTTATATTTATATTTATATTTATATTTATATTTATATTTATATTTATATTTATATTTATATTTATATTTATATTTATATTTATATTTATATTTATATTTATATTTATATTTTATTTCCTTTGCTCAATTTAATTTTATTTTAAATTAATTGAATTTTTTTTAGATTTCGTTTGTTAGACTTAATTTTTATTTTTTTATTTATTTTAAATTACATAATATTTTAAAGTATAACTAATTTTAACATTTTTTAAATTACTAAGTTTAATTTGAAATAAGTTCATATTTATTTGATATGAATTAATTATATTTCAGTTTATTTCATTTGTTTTAATATTAATTATTTTTATTTTTTAAATTTCATTTCTCTTATTAGTTTAGTGTAATTCTACTTTAATATTATTGTAAATATTTTTGTGCTATTAAATATAGTTTCATTAATTTATAATTTAATTTAATATGAACTAATTATATTTTAATTACTTCATTGAATGAATGAAATACTATTTAAATTAATTTAGTTTTATTTTTAATTTTATTTTATTTTCAATTAACGGAATTTTTTTCTATTTCGTTTACTAAATTTGAATTTTATTTTTTAAATATAATTTGATTTAGTTTGATTTAATTTAATTTTGGTGTTATTTATTGTAATTTAGTTTAATTTTATTTTATTATTTCAGATTAAATATTTTAATTTAAATTAATATGTTTTATTTAATTTATTCAAATTATTTTTAATTTTATTTTATTTTGAATTTAATTTAATTTTTAATTTTTTTTGTTTTGAATTAATTGATTTTTTTTTTATTCAATTTAATTAAACTTTTTTAAATTTAATTTTATTTATTATATTTTAGTTTTAGTGTAATTTAATTTTATACTATTTTAGAATAACTATTTTAATTAAAATTCATTTGTATTAATTTTTTTTATTTCACACTAGTTTTATTTCTTTATTTTATACCCGTTAAAATGAATTTTATTTCTTTAAATTTCATTTAATTTTAATTGATTTTTCATAATCTTTTAATTTATATGTTACATTGAATTTAATTAAATTTTTCATTGCTTTGGATTATTGTTGCCATTTTAATTTTTCATTAATAGAAAACTATCAATTAACCTTTGGCTCATAAAACACTTATATATACTTAAATTAATGCACCGAAATAAGAGCAATAACTCATTTGAATCACTTTCAACTCTCACATTATCTTTCACTTTTTATTCCTGTTGCTAATGCACAATTGACCGCTGTATACCACATTTAAAACTGTTCACTTTAAAAAACTCAATTTCTATCTCTTGTAAAAAGAAAAACAAAATTTATGCACACACGTGTAACCCGAGCAGAAGGACACTCACGCACAAGGCCTTAAGCACCCCTCATTAGCTGCATTAGCTCACACCGCAGATGTGAGTGCTGAATCCGCGTGTATATAGGTTTATGTGGTGAGTACTTAAATGTACTATATAAGCGTGTTGTATTTCGGTCGTCTCTTAGATGGTGCGTAAAACATCAAGCCGGATTAAATCGGTATAAACTACGGGCATATCCGCGAGTAGATTACGTGTTGCGTGTCTCCTGAAGCCCAAATTGCAATTAAAACAAAGGAAATCAAGTCAACTTGGGATAGGTGCGCGACAAACATGATTATAGGTATATACATACATACGAGTATAATACTTTCATACACACTTATCTGGGAAACCGATAAAAAGTAGCAAGCAGCAACAACTAATTGCCAGAAAGTAGCAGAAAAAGCAAAGTCACTGCTGCAAGGAAATCCCAAGTGAGCCAATGCGCGAAAATAACACAGCATCAAAACATTGCCGCGAGACACTTCGTGCAAATGCATGCAATAAAATCTTTATTTTGTACGTTTTTTGGTTTTTGCTTTTGCTATTGCACATAGAAAACTAGTAAAATGTTTTTTTGTATTTGTTTTTGTTTTAATTCTACCAGCTTCATTTTTCACACTGCACCATTTTATTACACACTCACACAGCGAATTATTAACGATTGTAAATATGCAATTTTTCAATTACATCAACCGATAAAACTAAATAAAAAAAAAACAGTAAGTGAAATAAATAAACCACGCGCGTGCGACATACCTGTACGAATGCGTAGTGACACCTGCGATATCCGAAATACAACTGGCTATAGAGTTGGCCGCACTGGTTGTTGGCGAAGTAGTTGCTATGGCTGTTGCATCGGACGCTGCTGTTGGCGTCGATGTGGACGTTGACGGTGCCGTTTCTGTTAACAGTTTAGCAGGCACTGTAGTACATTCCACTGCTGCTGTGTCGTTGACTGTTGTTAACTTTGTTGTGATTGTTGTTACTGTTATTGTTGTCGGTGTTGGCTCAGCTGGTGTTATAATGATTGTTGCTTCTGTCGGCGTTGTTGTATTTGTTGTTGACAGTTCACCAGCTACTATTCCTCTTCCGACTGTCGTAGCTGTTGTTTCATTTCGTTCGCTCGGCAAACCAGATTTAGCAGTCTGCTCAGCTGCAGCAGCGCTGCAGGCAACAGCTTCAGGAGCATGTTGCGGGCTCATGCCTTTGCCAGTCATGGTATTTTCGTTGCTCTTCGATATGTTGTCAGTTTGCGCGCCAATTTGATTTATAATCGTCGTTGTGGTCACCAGTTTTGTCTGAGAGACCGTGGTGTGAACAGTAGTTGTGCTCGTTGTTGTGGCTTTAGTTTGCAGTTCATTACGTTGGTGGGCGGCTGTTGCTCTCGAATTTGACAACATAGCTGCTGCGCATGTCAACGAATCGTCCAATTTCGTAAAGTCTATTGCTTTTGTTGTTAGTATTGTTGTTGTAATTGTTGATTGCTCAACACAACTCTCTGGTGCGGTTGCTGCTTCTACGATATCTCTGCTTTTTTCGCCTTTTATTTTGTTCGCTCTTTCCTTACTTGTTTTGATTTTTGACTCAGCACGCGATTCATGGCGGTGACTTGGTTGTGTGTACGGCGTTAGCTGTTGTGGTGGTTTTTGTTGTTGCTGTTTCTGCTGCTTCTGCTGCTGCTGCTGATGGTATTGTTCGCATTCGACTTGGCAACATGTATCACAACTTATAGTCGTTGTCGACTTTGCAGCAACTTTATGCTGCCTGCTTGACGAATCTCGGTTGCTACTGCTGGTGCCGCGACGCTTCTTCTCTCTGCGCGTGTGACTGTTGTTGGCACCGCCATCGCCGCCCACATCTTTATGCTGCTCTTTTTCTTGAGCAGCAGTAGCCACTGTTGCCGCAGTTGCCTCGACCAGGTTCAATGCCATCATCGAGGACCCTGTTGCTCCATTTGTAGCAACATTTGTGACATCTTTAGCTTGTGCACTTTTCGCAGCTACAGTTACTTCGTCGCTTTTGGTCGTTACGCTTTTCGTTCGTTCAGTTTTTACGCTCTCACTGGTAGCCGCTAGCGTGTCCTTGGATTTCGTTTGTATTGCGGTCGCATTGTCCTCGACGTTCACAGTGACCGCCTGCACTGGGGCAGAGCTGTCTGTGTTCAGTTGCATGTCGCTGCTGCTGACGATAAGCTGTTGTTCATATTGTTGTTGGTGACTTTGTTGGGGTTTCCGCTGCTCTCGGCTGAATTCAGGGCTCGATGCAGTCTGTAATATATAAACATTTATATAAATATTCTACCCGTTTTCAAAGCAATTTGCAGAATTTTATTGGTTTTTTTTCTTCAGTATTACCCCTTATATGCACAAATTCAGGGTATGATGAGAATAAGGTGATGTGAGTAATTTATTATATATTTTTCACTTTTTCGGTCTAGGCCGGTGGAAGCAATAGGATATTTTTTGTCTATCATTTAATCCTTAAAATTACTGAATAATCGAAAAAATTCTCATTTGAACATTTCTACACTAACATTGCATATTTTCACTTTATTTTTTATTCTATCTTTTTAGTACTTCACCGTAAAAACATTATAAATGAATTTCGCCACATTCCTGACATTTTTTTCAGTTACAGAAATCTTACTAAATTATATTAAAGCGAAACAAACCATTAAATAATGTAACGTGTGCACTTGAAATATTTTAGTTACATGGAACTTCCATTGGAATAAAACCCCAGTATGAACAAGTAACGAAGTGCTAAATTCGGTTCGAATTGAGCTTTATATACCCACACACATTTTAGCCAAATATAATTTGAACATACTGTACATTTGGGGAATCAAACAAACACATACACAATACTGTAACTCTCATGTAACATCAGACGGACTGACTGGTATTCAATTTTAATATCATATGTAAAAATTGCATGTGGCAGTTTTCATAATATCCCAGCAGTACTTTGCGAACATAGTTGACTCCCATTTTCCTTGCTAACGCCTTTCGTATATGTATATAGGTATCTCGGTGAAAATGTTCCATTAGTTTATTAATATATGGATCGATGGAAACATCCTATGACATTTCTGTCTCTCTAAGTTAGCGAATTTTTGGTTGCGATAATGGAATGCAGAGCCATCTTTTTTAAATGTTCTACAATTTATTTTATTAGTCTCAATTGGATATTCAACGACGGTAAAATAATTATATCTGATTCGACCAAAAATTCTAATTTACTGTTTTTCGATCCCACCGCGAAACACTTTTAATTGCGTAAGACAAAAGTAGTAATCGTTGTCATGGTTTCTGCCTCATTTAAGAGCTTGAAAATTTACAATGACAATAAAAAACAAATATATTGAACGAAAAACTTTTTTATTTTAACCTGGTATTCATTTTTTAGATATGATTTCCGGCATACGTGTGTGTCCGCCGGGGTTATGTGTTACATATTCCACTCGATCAATGATGGCTTGAATATTGCAATGAATCGATTATTCTTTATTTATATTATTTGGCAAGTTAAATAATTGTTTCAAAAATTGTTTTAAAAAATATCTGTTATTGTTATAAATTTATAAGTAGAATGACAAAAACAATGCTCATCTATAAAACCAACCCAAGGGCATTTCAGCTGAAAAATATAATGAACCTCATTTCGACTATTGCAGAAATTGCAAAAAAGAGGAGGAATTTCTCAGATATCTCATTTATCACTGTTCCAAGTTGCATGTCGGTAGCTTAGGATACTTTGGCTAACTGCGTTTGCACTTAAAACAAAATGGTTCAACGGGGAGTAGCTGGCAAACTGCTACTTTGACATCACAATGCATAGGCAACGGTCTTAGTGAGTTGGTTTAAAAGCCGAATGACACTTTTATCTACCTACCTACCCACCCACCTTTCAGCGATTCCAGATATGTATATGCGTGTGGGCAAGAATATCCAGATTTGTTTCAGACTTTCTTAAGCGAACTGCGAACCAGGAAAAAATGTTTGATGTTTAATGTTTCTGCATTAAATACGAACCAGTCAAAATGAAAGAATTGCTCAAAAGAAAAGAAAATAAAAACCTGCTAGTATAATTATTCACTTCTTCATGACAAAACATTCAACTCAGTCCTCACTTTTCCTAAAATATTCGTATGTTTACAAATGTAAATATTTATAGTGCCAGGATTTGGTAAACAAACGGAGAAAAATTGCACAAAACAAATAACAAAAATTAATTTTCTCCCAGACATTCGGAGAGAATACACAAATTTGACAACAGATCAGAAATGGTTGTTATCCTAGCTCTCTAAGAGGAACATTTAATCTTTACCTAGGTAAATAGTTCCAAAGTGAAAGCGCTGTTTTTGCTTGTTTTTTTTTCCTTTTATGCATCATTGTGCATTTGCGTGCGTCGGTTTGCGTGCTATTGTTGCTGCGTGTAAGATCATCTTAGGCAAATAAATCACCAATCACCTAATGCTGGCTCACTCACACTGTGGTGCTGTGCTAAATTCCTACTAATTGTTTTTGCCTTCGTGTTACGAATCGATCTTTGCGGGGGACTGTACACGGTCCGGCACTTGAAGTGTAACCAATTAAAAAGGCCACAAATGAAGAAGTTTGGAAATTCATTATACTTTTATTCAATTCCAAGTAAAAAAATGTGTAAAAATAACACAAAATTAGGAATCAATTTACTTTTACTCGACTATGACCTTTGCCTTGAGACGGTCCAGAAACAATTCGCAAGCTGCCCGAACGTGACTGTCAGGTAATTTGGCCCACTCGCGCACTATGGCGAATCTTTCAGTTCGAACCTTGCTCTGCAAAATGACCCAAAGAGAATAATCCATCGAATTCGCGTTTGGTGAATTTGAGAGCCATTGTGTGGACGTTATGAAGTTTGCAACGTTGTTTTTTAGCCATTCATAGTTCGCTTGAGCTTTGGGAGACGGTGCCATCCATGACGGAGAAACGTCCATGGTCTGCCACCGAAATGTTTGTGTGCGCACGGCTTCAAAGCAACCTGCATAATACTTTCCCGATAATATTTCGAGTTTACCTTGACGCCAGGCTCGATTAAAACGACTGGAGAGCGCCCATCTGCGGTTATAGCGGTCTAAACCATTACCTGTGGTGGGGGCTGTCTCTTGGTGGCCAATCAATGACTCAAATTCTCGTATGAACAGTCGGTCAAATAAACCCTATCGTTTTCGGAGTTTCCGAAATGCTCAATTGGCAATTTGAAAAATTTTCTCGTCAGAAAACACTATATTCGGAAATTGACCGCTTTTGGCCAAGCAAAGCAACTCCTACTCTCTCTCTAATCTGACTTTTTGCTACTTTGGTGTGAGATCATGCGCCTTTTGGATCTTGTAAGGTTTGACTTTGAGATAATTTTTCAGCATGGGGTGGATGCTACGGTCAGAAATTTAAGAACTGAAAATTTGATTGGCCTTCGTCGGAGATTTCGCCCAAGTCGTTTCTTCAGTTTATGAACCATTTCACGTGACGTTGCAGTCCTTTGATGGCCAACTCCATGATGTTTCGCGATGCTACCAGTATCATTGGAACGAGTAATGGTGCGATAAACAATAATGCTATCACACTTTTACGTTTAAAATCCATTACTGATTTTCTTTTTTCGCGTTTACTCTTGTCAAAATGCCTCCGCGCTCTTGTAAACAATACCTGTGCATTAGCTGCGTGAGCGGTCTGAAGTTGGTTACACTTCGAGTGCCGGACCCTGTATACATTCTTACCGACATCAATATAATCATTTCAAAAATCCTTGTATGTATTGGACGAAAAACTGGGTGTTGTAGAACCAACTAATTAAACTGCATTCGTTGCCCGTTGATGATAAGATTGATTGAGATAATTGAAGCTTATGGGACCAAATATCATGCGATTTTTTATATATATATATATATATAATTGGCGCGTACACTTCTGTTAGGTGTTTGGCCGAGCTCCTCCTCCTATTTGTGGTGTGCGTCTTGATGTTGTTCCACAAATGGAGGGACCTACAGTTTCAAGCCGACTCTGAACGCCAGATATTTTTATGAGGAGCTTTTTCATGGCAGAAATACACTCGGAGGTTTGCCATTGCCTGCCGAGAGGCGACCGCTATTAGAAAAATGTTTTTATTAATTTTGCTTTCACCGAGATTCGAACCAACGACCTCTCTGTGAATTCCGAATGGTAATCACGCACCAACCCATTCGGCTACGGCGGCTGATGCGATTTTTTTACTGAGACTAAATTGGACCAAACGATTTTTTGATAGTGATATACAATTTTGTTATGCAGGAAGAATTTGATCATGAGCTTTTTTAATGAATTTCTTTGTACTAACTTTTTTAAAATTATAAGATGTATGCTGTGCTCTTAGATAAGTAAAATAGAAATTATAGTGCGCGTTTAATAAAAGAAAAATTGTATTATAAGAAGAAATCTAAATCTAATAAATTGTGTATATATGAAGCGCTAAAACGAAGCAAAATTCGTAATTTGGGTAAGGTGGGTAAGAATAGACACCAGGTATTTCGCTTTTATCGAGAGGTACCACAGAACGGCTGGGTATGAGGGGCTCATATGTATGTACATATGAAATTAGTTATTTTTATTTATATTTTCCACTCATTTCTTGTTGGTTTTATTTTCTTTGGATAGGTAGATTTTAATTAATAGAGAAGAGTGGCTTCGTACTAAGCTTCTTATTGAAGTTTGGCGGTTTGCATAATTTTAAGGTTTGAAATACACTTTATTATTCAGTCCCTGAACATGAATACCCTTATTCCAACGAAATTCTAGTTTATGAATTGCATCCCTCAAGTGAAAATCTGGAAGGGCTGCAAAATAGGATGTAACGCTCTATCTTATTGGACCACAAAGCTTATTGAATAACCTTGTATAATAAAAGTGTTTTGTGATAAACTGATTGAATGAATGCTCCCCTAGTCGGCTGCTTGCTGGTTTTTGTAATGGGTTCATCACCGGCATAATACTTTTCAGAAAACTTAGGGTTTTTTTTAAATGTCTGGACCAGATGTTACATTTTTGACAATTTTTCTTAAAGGGTTTCGCTCTGGCGACGGTCACGGCAGTTGAGCTAACTTTATGGAGCCTTAAATAACGATTCGATAATATTTTTGAAAGTAAAGGCGATGGATATTTAGCTCATTGGATTTACTGGGCACGAGCCCTCCTTTGTATTGGGATGTAAAAACGTACTGGTCAATAAATACTTGAATAAATCGGTCGATTCCGAATCACATCCAACCTGTTCAAGATGCATCTAGATGTTGGAGCGCCACTGATAATCGTAGCATTCGTTTGAATCTTCATTACAGCACAAATCCGAGTCTACAAAAATAGCTACACAATCCGATCGCGACCGACGTCCTCGCAAGTAGCTGTTTAGAACAATCAAGGATATGAGTTACATTATCGACAACACCAGTGATATCAGCTTGTACTTCTATTGCCTACGCCCTTTCATTGGGATACTTTGATTCAGTGATACTTGTAGAAAGATACCGCCACCTACAATCGCGTCATCGTCGACCCAACGACCTCTATGGGCTTCATATAGCGTCATGAGATATATTCAACTCTAGAAGGAGCAATTACGTTCGCTGCTTCCATTTCAGCAAGTTATGGCACCGATTTCCACAACACGGATCGTACCTGTATAACCATTTAATGGTGTGGAATCGACTTTTGTTTCCCGATCGAAATCTATCTGCAAATTCAAGAAAAAACATCATCATCCAAATTTTGTGCGCAATTTTTTGTTATATCTCCACCTTTGGTTAATTTCGTTGGCGCACCCAATCAATTACAAGACCTTAAGCAATTCCTGTGCAAAGACGAGACGAAGTCGGTTTTGGGACTAAGAGTAACAGGACAATTGATTCAATGGAAATTTAACTGCAGTGATATATGGAACTTAAACTATTCATGCTAAGATATTTTTCGAAGTAATCAAAGATAACAGATCAAATACGTGATCACACATCAATAATTTACTCAAAGAGTTTGACTTTCAGCAATCCTATAAGCCTCCAAATTTCCACCCCAAGATCTTAACTTCAACTAAAGCGGCTGAGAAATAGCCGAACTTTAAGCATTTTTAAAATAATTAATAAAATTGTCTAATAGAAACTATTGATTTTCATTGTAGAACGAAACTTGTTTAATTATTCACTTAACTGTTTAACTTCTGAGTGCTTAAAAATATTTTAACACATTTTAAAACAGTTTTCCTTAAAACTTAACAAATTTTCAACGTTCTAGCAAACCTCTGGTATACTTTCTTCTCAATACAATACATTTCAAGCATTCACAAAAGTTTACCGGTCTTCCGGTAACTGTATTCCATCAATCGTCCATACACACACACACACACAGATACTTCCTCAGTGTAGCCATAAGTTTGTTCACCTTTTGAATCCTTTTGTTACACGCATTGTTGGCGTTATTCGTGCCGCCTAATCTGTACGTTCCATTATTCCTTCGCGAAATATGACATTAAGCAAATTTGTTCAATTAATTGAAAAACTTTTACGTTGGCTTAAGTCTTTCGAAACTCAAACGTCTAGGTATTGTCATTGTCGAGCAAACAGATTTGAATGAGCAGCTCACCTGCTGGCGTCGTTTTCACGTCACTACCCATTTTCTTTGTATGTAGCACGTCGCACTTTTAAATGTCATTGTTGCTACCCTTGAACAACAATAGTATCTTCATTGCCGTGCGTACATATAGCTTTCCTTCTGCATGTGACGAAGAACCTAGCGGGGCTGTTTAGTTCAAATTCATTGCCACACAGGTTTTCCGCGCCTAAACCACCATTTGCACCACACCTGTTTACTGCTTTGCTTGCCGTGCCTGTGTATATACGCAAATACTTAGATAAGTACATACAATTTAATACTTGACGTTTGACTTTTTATCCAATCGCAGTCTATTCGTTATTGCTGCATTACTTCGTGCAGAGATTATAAAATAAATTCCTACGTAGTTCTACTGACTTTTATATTACACCATGCGAGAGTAAATTATGTCCAGGAAAAATTTCAATTAATAAAAATATTAATGAAAATTAAAAAAAAAAATTGTTAATGAATTTTAAACCAGCCTGAACCAAATGACTGATGATGATAAAGTTTTGAATTTATGATTTTTCGGCCGCCATAGCCGAATGGATTGGTGTGTGACTACCATTCGGAATTCGAATCTCGCTAAAACACCAAAATGAAGAAAAGTTTTGTCTAATAGCGGTGCCCCCTCGGCAGGCAATGGAAAAACTCCGAGTGTATTTCTGCCCAAAGAGGGTATATACATATATATATTATAATTATATATATATATATATAAATTTTGATAAAATAGTTTTAATTATTTATACTCATTTTCTAATATTATTTTATTAAATTTTTACTCTAAACTTTTGCTGACTTCTCGACAGGAGAAATATAGTGCAATAATTTCCTTTGAAAAGGAAACGAAAAACTTCTCACAAATTCGAAAAGCTACTTTCAACACCTCCTAAAAAACAAAACGAAGTCATTGAGCGCAACATCATTCCGTGTAATGCAATTAAATTTGAAGAAATTATGTTCGAGCCAGCTACAACTGATGATAAAATACTTGCGATTGAAAAGTTAGGAAATATAAAAGCAAGTGGGAGTAGCCGAACTCATCAAAATGGATCAACGTAATTGCTAAATGCCTCCTTAAGTCGTATAAAATAGACCTGGGAATCTGTGAGTATACCAAAAGAGTGGCAGAGGTTGTACAATTATGTTAGACCAATCTATAAAGAAAGGAAAAATACGCGACTGCAGCGAGATAGATGAATTTTATACAGTTATACAGTTTGTCAAGTTGGCTAGGTCACGTTTCAGAAAGCCAGAAGAAAAAATCCCTCGCAAAGCGCTAGATGCGCGCATGCTTGGTGAAAAGCGAGAAGGCCATCTGCGTAGGCGATAGTTAGAAGATGCTAAGGACGATATAAAAAATTTGGAGCAACCAACTATTGTAGTATGGCTATGGATTGAGATGCATGGGAAATAATTGTGAAGGAAGCTAAGGCTCACAACCAGCTGTAGTGATATGAATGATGACTGATTTCCTTTGAAAAATATATCTTTGAAATTCCTTGAAATTTACGAATGGATTATTAGAAAAATATTTTTTCTCTCTATTATGGGATTCAATCCTGTTCATCAGCACTTTTATACAATAAATAAAATTTTTACAATTATAAACAAAAAATAAGTAAATAAATATCAATTATCGATAAAGCGGATAGTCGAGCACTCATTCCAGCGTTTCGGTGGGGGTCCGGATGGCCTCGTAGTCCTCGATTTTCCCTTCATTGCAGATTTAGCCAAGCTACAGTCAGACATACGTAGCATTTAATTTTTTTACTCCCTTCTTCGTCTTCGGCTCTACGAGACAATGTCTTGCGTGTCACATATATCTCTAATATCCTCGCTTCGCATACGATCTGTCCTCTAATCGCAATGTAGCAATCTCAATCTTGGGCACTGCTTGTTGTATTACAGTTGTATTTGCTCGGGTTTCAACTGCATAGGTGAGTACTGGTCGAACGCATGTTTTGTAGATTCGAAATTTGCCTTTTAAGCTTAGATGCTTATTTCGCCATATAACATTGCGCAAGCATGTAGAAATTCGTGCTGCTTTATTCATGTGGTTGCTTACTTCTGCTGTTGATTCTTTCGATGATGTAGATAATTATGGTATACCGGTAGCAGATTTGCATAACCTGCTCGATACGCTTTCCAAAAAATACGAGCTTACACCTGAGCGGTTGTTAAGATATTGTCATGGTCTTCGTCTTGGCTACCGATATCTGTGTGTTAAATGCAGAAGCAGCTTTTTCGCAAGGCATTTAACTTCTGCTGAAGGTCGTCTTCACTGTCAGACCCTACAACTGCTTATTAGTAGTGCATATTATCTTGATTTCATTTCTCAGCAAATATTCTCTTCCCATGTGGTTTTACAGCCGTCCATAATCAAATTGAATAGTATAGGACTTAAGCTGTCTCCTTGTCTTATCCCTGTTGCCACTGGTATTGATACTTCATAATTAGTATTGACGGAATTGACGTTTTCGCAGTTGAGATTCCTAACAATTGCCAGGATATTGTTGTCAATATTGCATTTTTTGAGAATTTTAATTAAATCTTTAAGCAAAACCTTATCAAGTGCTTTTGTCAGATCGATAAAACATAAAAAAGCTGGTATTTTATATTCAATAGCCTTTTCAACGAGTTGACGCAAGATAAAGGTGACACCTATGGCAATCGAAATATTACCAACTAAAAAGGTAATACATTTAGTTTGGAAAATTACTTTTAAGTAAAAAATGTGTGAAAATAATACAAAATTATTGAAACTTTGAAGCACTTTAAAAAATTAAATTCTTGATAAAATAAAAAAACTGAGTATGCAGCTTTACTACATCAAATCTATAGTTCCATGTATATTGAGATTTTTATTGAATAACAAAAAAAAATTATTTTTGTTGCACAATATTATACTTCCGTATTAATTGTTGCTTTGTTTGTTTTATTTATTCACCTTACCCGTTGTCAGCCTAGTGGAATATTTATTTTCTTCTTTTAAGGAATAGTTAGATATGCGCTGTGTTAGATCCGTCGGGAAATATACTGACTCTGTTTTCATCTTCTATCATACCACAATCCTAGTACTCTTTTTAAGGAAATATTCTGGTAAAGCGTATATTAAAATGAAGCTCTACACTGTTACAAGTATCTCAAATAGCTTGAGTAGTGGAACATTTTTCTAATATAGTCGCATGACCTTGATTCAATGCTTTTTGGAGGGCACGTTTCCAGAGCCTCAATGCAGACCTGGCAGCTGGTTGCTAACCGTTGGCAATAAGTACAAAACTACTTTCAGTGCTATACGAAAGAAAAAGATAGTTGAAAACACCTTTAATAACAAGAAACGCCACCAGTGTATAATCTTTATCAACGATTGATCTCTCAATATTCAAGGCTGTCTCTGTAGATTTAAAAGTAGAATTAAGAAGTAGAAAATTAACATTTATCATGATAACGCTCAGTCTGATGTCGCAAAAGAGGTGATGACAAATTTAATGGCACTGAAATGCGTAATCCTCTTACCATACCCGCCATACTCTTTAGACGTTGTTCCCCCGACTATTCTTTATTTCGTTTGATGGCAAGTGCTTTGGCTGATCGGAATTTATACTTTTATGAAAACGTGTAGAAATGAATTTATTCGCAGATTCCTTCAAAAAGCGAGAAGTTCTTCCGGTGTAGAATCCGTGCGTTATCCGAAAGTTGGGAAGTAGTGACAAACGACGGGCTTCATCCGTCAAAAGAAGCTTTTTATATACTCTACTCACAAAATAATTACATATATTTTTTATTCCTCAACATATTAATAGTATCTGTAGTATCAATCTACTTCAATAACCAATTTTGTTTACCATGAATGTCGTTTAAGGGGGTGGTCACAGCGGCATGAATGACAAGCTTCGTAGAAGCGAATTATTGCAGACCCTATATCCACTTTCAAATACGTAATCAGCTACGCTAAAAACGAGGCTTAGAGGGAGTTTCATAAAAATTTTAGGGATTAACTTAGGATGACCAGGGTAACCAAGTATTGAGTGCTACCTGAGCTTCTGGTTAGTCTCTTTTACGGGCTCATTCAAAGTGAACTTGATTAATTGATTGCTTGAAAGGTTTATTAGTGCACACTGGTGTGGTGCGGCTACATACCTTTTAATAAATTTGTTAAACTTTATGGTGCTGTGGTTCTTGGGAAAAGTCGTTCTTATAGGAAGAGCTGGACACTGCAGTAAGGCGCATGGCATAACTGTAGTGAGCACGTAATGTACGCTTTCGATTTACTAATTCATGAACTCTTTGAGAAATGTGGCGATCTACCCGGCAAATAAAATGATAAACAAGGCTAGTTTGCCACATACCAACGGGCTTTGGATAATTTTAAATTTTGAAAAATATATAATCGGGCGAGACCTCACAGTATGGAAATTCATGGCCTAATAGTATTATGAATTTAAAAATTCTATATTAAAACTTTTTTATGTCGAAAGTTTGCTTGCTAACTACTATATTTACTAGTTGCTGTAAACTATCTTGTTTTTCCTACTCGCAATCCTTTACATATTTTCGCAGAGTGATATTATTTAACCCGTACATTTACACATTCCATATTTTAAGGTGCACTTCCTTCTATCTGCAAATTTATTCAAGATGCCTAGCATACCACAGCCTGTAGCTTGTAGGTGTCTGGGAGCAGTGCCATTGTGCTGACTGTTGAGGCTTCGTTCATTTAATATAAATTGTTTCATTAATGAAACATCTCAACAATGCCATGCAATGAAATGTATTGCTGCAGGGCTTCGGAATTATTATGCATCAGCCACCTAAGCTTCTGCATATCTACCACCCCCGCTACCGCTCATATGCACCACAAAGTTTTTCAAGCCAAAAACAAAACGAGAAGGCACGACTTGACGTACAACTTGAGGGAAGTATAAATCCAGACAACGGTTGCATAAATTAGCACACACCAAAACCAAAAAAACAAAGTCGTGGAGTACAGGTAGACAAAGATATGTCAGCGTACACTGTTCAACGAATACACATTCAAAATGCAGAAAACTTACAAAGTCGTAAAACTTTGCAGCGAAATCATTGCACTAACAACTTTCATAGAAAAAAAAAGAAACAAAAACCCTACAAAGAATGGCGACAACAATGTGGAGAAAGTTAAATACAGTGGCAAGTTAGACGTGTCGCAGTTGCAAGCAACCATGCAAGTAAAGGCACGTTGAAGTTGAATGCAAACACGTGCTGCGGCGCCTGTAGGTATGCTAAAACTAGCGTTATCCAAAATTTCTATGCACTGTGACACAGAATATTCTCAGCGCGCTGTTATAAGAGCAAACTAAGCACACTACCACACACACGTACACACAAGTGTACGCCAACTCGCTCACCTTGCCTCGAAGTTGCAAACATTGCGAACGCTGCTCACTTCTGTTTTTGCCTGTCGCTGCTATTTGTTGGCTTTGTAGACAGCTTGACGCTGCGCTGGGTGCTGTGCCACCCGAGTCCTCACTGCGTGCATCGTAGAAGACATCGTCGTCGTCGGTGGCGTGTGCGCTGGTGCACACTTCTAGTTGCTTGACTGCTTCCGAAGAATTTTTACTGCCGCTATTTTCATTGTTTGGCTTGGCATGTGCGCGTTCAGGAGGCATTTCATTTTGTTGTTGTTGCTGTAGTTGTTGCTGCATAGCTGTGCTGGAATCTGGCATGTAATTAGCACCTGCAACTACTACGGCAGCAGCCACACATGACTTTGCGACGGCCAGAGGCTTTGTCGGTGTCTCACATAATTCTTTACCGCCAGAAGTGCCAGCGTATTGCGTTATTGTTGTCGCTAATGCTGTGTTTATTTTCTCCATCGCAGATGCATTAACTTTCGACTTTGGCGACTTCATTGTGGTATTTTTGCTACCCCAACTACTGTCTTGTGTCAAATTCAGCTCTGCCGCCTGCTTTTCCTTTTTACGCTTCAATGCCGCTTCTTTTTCCCCTTTAAGGTGACCTTCTTCGAATTTTTCTTGCCGTTCGCCACCTTCTTTTGGCAGTTTTTCCCTACGCCTTTCGACTGATGATTTTTTGGCTTCACCTTCATTTTCATCGCTCTGCTGTTGCTGGGCGTTCTTTAAGTTTGCACTTAGCTCTTGCATGTCGGAGTGCGTGACTGGCGATGGCGGTGGTGGTGCTGGTATGTCCTTGCTACGGCGCGAAGCTGACAATGCAGCTTGCTTCGAGACAGATGTGCTGCGATGGTGGCGTTTGCCAGACTGCGCTGCAGGTGCGTTTCCGGTCTGTTCAACACTTAAATATCGCTCTTCATGCTTTGTTGAGCCAGAAACCGCGCCTCCACTTACTATCTTAGCGCCCCCAACAATCTTAGTGGCATCATTTTGTTTCGCATCGGCGGACTCCAATACAAGATTATTATTGTTGTTATTAGCAACTGCTTCAGTGGCGACAAGTGTCTCACGACAGCTGACCTTAATCGCATCCATGTTAGCAACGTGTGGCAGCGCAGTTGGCAACCCGAGTGGGCAGTCGGTAATTTTCAAACCTTTTGGACTGTGACATGGACTTTGGCGGTCCGTACGATATACACTGTTGCTGTTTTTGTCACAGTTAGATTCTAGATTAGGATGTGGCCTTGAGTTGGGTGCATTAGTTTTTATCTTACCGACGGCACTGGGTAGAAAAGTAGTTGCCGTTTTGGGTATAGCGCCGGTGGCGCTTGCCACTAAACGATCCAATGAGGGATATTCATGGTGGTGTTTGTAAGATGCTTGCCCGTGAGCATGACGCGCACGTTTTATAGGTTGTGGGGGCATTGTTGACTGTGCGTGCTGTAAGCTTGTTCTGGGCGCCGGAGTAGGCGTGACCGAGATGTCTGTATGCGATGCATTGATGGCGCGTTGTCCGTGCGACCGTTCCTTAGTAAGCGGTAAGGTTGTGATTTGTGGCCCCTCCTTGGCCGCACGACGCCTCGGACTCACCTCCGTTGCCTGCGCTATAACATTACCGTGTTCATCTTTTACGTATTTACCCCTAGCGTCACTCACATCACACTCACCCGTACCACTCACGTTGCGTTTCATCTCCGACTGATATATGCTACGCTTTACATCGTTAACATGCTTGAAGAAATCTTGCGCATACTTGTTTTGCTTCAACTCGAGTTGGTCCTGTTGACGCTCAAGCTCATTAGTACCGGCACTCGCCGGCAGGGTGCCTGCTGCCGTTTTGCGTGGGATACCGTTGTTTCGCTGAGCAGCCAGCGCTGCTGCAGAACCACATGCACCAGGCACACTGCCGTACATGTCATCAAAATCCGAGGAAAAGTAGCTAGACGAGCAATCACAATTACGGCACTCATAGCGACAAGTATCCGAATAGCTACACTTTTCGCCGCCATCAAGACTGCAGCGTCGACATTCGAAACCGAAGCGACAGCTTTCTGAGCTGCCAAAGTAACGTCGCTGCGCGGAAGTGCACGAGAAAAGCGAGTCACCCAGACTAGAGTCACTCACCTGTCCGCCGCCACCAGCCACACCACTGAAACTACCACCGCTGCCAGCGTAGCGAAAACGATTGTACCGATGCGAATTGTCGCTGCTGCGCAATGAGTATTCGCTTAATATAGAAGCGCGGGAATCGCTCTTGTACATTTGTGGTAATTCGTATGGATCGACGAGGATCTGCGAACCGCCAATAGGACGGCTTGTAGCGAACAAGAGCGAATTTGAGGGTCCCATATTGGAGCCGCCATAAAAGGGGTCCCCCATTAGCATTTGTTGTGCCTCCAGGCGCGACATAGTGTTGTATTTATGCATGTGCTGATGTTGCAACGAATCGCTGGATGAAGAGGATTTTGTGTTCAAGCGCTGATTTCCTCCGCCTGCCGTTGGCGGAGCTGTAGCCATTGGCGGCGTATTGTAAGTGAGCATATAATGAGACTGTTGTTGTTGATTGCCACCACGATGGTTGCCGCGCACGCGTTGCTGTGTTATAAGTATGCCGGCGCTGTTAGACGGGAAACCAGGGGATTGATGATAGTGGTGATGCGGTAGGGTGGCACCGCCGTGCAGTAAATAACTATGTCCCGCGTGCTTAAATTGTTGCTGCTGATGTTGTGTGGGCTGATAATTGTAATGTTGCACTAATTGTGAGTGTTTCTGTGGCAATTGCTGGTGTTGCACCAAAGGAGTTGCATGATGCGCAAGATCCAGCTGCTGCTGTGGTTGTAGCTCTACACTTGGCGTTGTTGTTGTTGCCGTGCCAGACGAAGGCGAAGACTGTTGAAATTGCAAAATCGGATTGTAATCGCCGGTGATTGCCACAGGTGTGGTCTCTATTTTGAATACGCCCGGATTATTCGGATTGTATGATTGGAATTCAAGAATATGCGAGGCAGGCAGTTGTCCGCCGACAGAGCCATTTCCAGAAGTTTTGCTGCTTCCCCCCAATGCTGCCTCATTGAAGTTGTCACTGACATGTATGTTGCTATTCAGTGCCTGCGTGATTAATGGACCCCCGGAACTATCGAATTGATGTTGCAATTTGTTGAGTGGTTGTTGTTGCTGCTGCTGCAGTGGAACAACGGCATATGGTTTTACCAATTCACGCTGCGCTTTGACCGACCTCTGACTATCTGCTGCTGCCGTTGCCTGCTGCGCATAACAGTATTCACAATCTTCTTTAGTGCACTGTTGCAGGCAAAGCTCGCAATCAGCGTAAATACCCTCCTCTCTGCCACTACACTGTGATATGGGCGTGCCCGCACTTCTGACCGATTGTGACTGAGCTGTGTGTTGTTGTGCATGTTGCGCATGATGTTGTTGTTGTTGTTTTTGTTGCATTTGTGTTGATGCTTGGGGCGGTAAGCTGCTTTCCTGCTGCTGATGCTGCTCTTCATCGGACGGTGGCGCATCTTTGAAGAAAATCTCTTCGTATATATTCTCCTCGCTGCGTGAGTGCGATTTCTTGTTAACGCCTGCCATGCCAGCCAAACCGCTTGTGAAAGAGTTGCGTTGTCTCTCCACGAATCGTTTTGAGCTCTTAATACCCTCCTTTAGTAGATAATAGTTGAAACTTTTAATGCCAATCTCACCGCGTAGAAAGCGACGACCAATTTGCATTTTTGTGCTGCCACCCGAGGTGGAGGTGGTAGGCGTTAGCGTACTTTTGGCAGCTGCCTTTGTGGTCGATACGCCACTATGCACTGAAGCGACCTCCTCGCGCGCCTGCTCTGCCATACACTGCAAATCCACTGCCATGCCGTCGCTATACTGTTTGGTCATTACAGCTGATTGCGTTTTCGAACGGCGATTGCTGTTACCGGCGGAGCGGGTTGTTGCGGGTTCTACACTTAGATCTTCCTTCACTTGCACGTCTTGCGTTAATGTACTATCCAAGCAAGGACTGCCTTTTTGTTTGTTACTGCGTTCACGCTTCTCATGTTTTTTAACCGCACTCTTCCCCTCCGTGTAAGCTGCGCTACGTTCTAGACTGCGCCCATGACGTCCCACACTGCCTGTTGCGCTCTTTGATTGACTCTCCGAGCGTAGCGGTTCATCTGAGCTGCTCGAAACGTCATGCTCATAAGCAGTTCCTCTATCACGCAATTTACCTTGTTGAAGAAATTCCTTTGTCAATTTACTACGTTTTCCCAACGAGCTGCTGCCACCAGCTGCTACATTGCTAGCTGTATTGATGCCAAGCAAGCTTTTCGCCTTCCCATCGGATTTTCCCGAGCAGCTGTTACGACGCAGAGGATTCGCTAGGTGACTTATGTCATCTGTGTAGGCTGGATCATCATAAATACGGTCCCGCACTGAGGATACTGATCGGTCTTTAGCCTAAAAAGCGGAAAAAACAAAGAGACAATAAGTTGATATATATAAAACGAAATACAATTCAGCTAAACTAAACTAAGCTATGCATTGCCAGTTAGTTTTGAAAATATGCAAAATGAGTGTCATCAAATGCAGAAAATTCATATCGGTATGGTGAATTGTGGCATACCTGCATAATCAAACCGTATCACTATTTTGCACAAGCGTTAAATTCTCAACCGTTAAATGCGCACCGCATGCGGTGACATATCGCATTTTGCAATACGTGATATGCGTGTGGAAATGTGTGTGTGTGTTTTTTTCAATGGATTTATTGTGCGCTGTATAGCCGGTATTACGGAAATGTTGCTGGAAACGGAAATCTGATTGAAAAGTTTCCCGTTGTCGCTAAAAACCGCAGTTGATGCGTAAATGCAATATGAGAGTAGTGAATACTTGGACTCATATGAATGCATGAGTGTAGATGTGTGTATATGCAGTTCGATGGAATAAAGGCACACTAACAACAACAGCAAAGAAAAATCAGCTTAGCGTTAAAAGTATTTGCATTGAAGAGCAAAATATTATACAAGCCACCTGCCACATGGCGTGTATTGTTTTCGAACTTCTATGGGTGATCGAAATGCACACAAGCGCACACACACATACACATACGTACCACATCTTTTATCTGCTGAGCTATTTTCAATTGTGACTCTTTATACGATATATTCCTATTACAATTGCCTTCTATTGCATTAGCTGGCACAATGCTCACCACGGCGTATAAGTAACCTACTTTCGGTGGGAATGTGCACGATAACAGATTTTATTTAAAAACAATTTCCAAATACTCCGAGGATATACGAAGTGGCAGGAATTCAATAACAGGTAGCACACAACTTTGTTCCAATCATAATTTTAAATAAACTTACGTACATACATACGTACACAGGCTAAGGCTAAAACTTCCTAAGGGAGCTGCTTCGGCTTAAAAGTTTTAAATACTTATTTGCCCATAGATACTGCGCCCTGAGTACGTTTGTAATAAAATAAGGTAATGAAATAAGGAGATTTATCTTTCATAATAATTTCTTTTATTAACTTATGCAAGGTAATTTGTTTTTGCCTATTCTCGTATTCGCAGACTAGCATAGCTTGAATAATTTCTATCTAAACAAAAATATAGATTGATTTGAATGTATTGCAGATTTGTAACATACCATATTGGTTGGAACGGTGAGCATATCGTTGCTGCAATCGGATGCCGTGCATGACCAAGTGGCACCGGCAGGGGTTTGTAAATTTTATTTATTTATTTATACACAAATAAGACAACATACTTTATAGTTTTTTATATAAAATTAAAAAATATTACTTTGATAACAAAATAAGATTAAATAAAATAAAATAAAGAGATATTTTTAAAAGAGTTGAGAGAGTTGAACAATTGTTAAGTCTCAGGAAAAAAGTATAAAGTCAGCAGCCAGTTTTAAATTGTTATATAGAAAATTCCACAACTTTGTAGCCCTAATAAAACATTTTTGATGTAGCAGAATACTTGAAGCATGGCGCAATACCACATTGCTTAAAAAGTTCCCGGAATATACTCAAAAAATTCAGAATACAGTATTATGGTATTTTCCAAAAGTAAAATTGTCGTCCAGCGTTGAATCAACTCTATTTTAAGAGCCGTTTTGCAATTCGTTTTTTGATTCGCATGGAGCCATGTCTGGTGAATTCGATGCCTGTTGGATGGTATTCGCTTCGTTCTTCGTCAAAAATTCACAGATAATGCGACGGTGCATTATCATGAACGTCTCATAACGCCCAAAATTCTAGTCCTTATTAACTATTTGACCTAGGATGGGCTCTGGGGCCAACTTCTTCGGCCCGAAGCCCGTTCTGCCCCTCCCTTCTGCAGCCATCAAAGTCGGGGTTAGCAAACGGGTTAATTTAACCCACAAGGCAGCTGGTTGGACTGATGACGGGCCACTTTGTGTGGGCGAAGCGCATGGAAAAGGTACGCATCTCAGACAGCGTACTCTTCCCAGCTAGTGAAGAGGAGGATGAGACGGCGGACCACTTTCTGTGCGTATGCCCCGCCTTCGCTCGACTCAGGCTTGAGGTCTCTGGCACTGATGTGTTAAGAAGCGACAATTTGGCTCCTTGGCACCACAAAGCAAATAAAAGGGAATCCAAGTGCAATACAATGGACTTAATTGTGTCTGAGTGCTGTACTTGCTAGTTGTCCCGACTAAAACTATTTGACCTTATAACAAAAATGGCCTAATGTCTCGAATGGGGATCGTACTCATAAACATACGCCTCGCCTCCAATAAAAATGCGTTTAAAGAATGTTTGGAAGGATTCAGTTTGCGAGATCAAGTCATTGGTGCTTTGGCAATATCAACACGGTCCTTGTTTGCATGGAATACAGATCCATTGCGACCAACTTTGCAGCAACATGGCGTTTACCTAAATCATTAACTACGAATGGATCCATAAGCAAAGTACTCTGCCAACTCTCTGTTGGTTAAGTGATTATTGATCAACTTTTCTTTCACTTTACTGATGTTTTTATCAGTTTTTGATATCAACGGCCTACTAGTACGTTCGCCCTCCTCGATGGAGTCACGATCTCTTCTGAAGCGTTCATGCCAATCGTAAACGACTGTTTTTTTTAGAATATCATTACAGAAACAGCTTAGTAATATTTCTAATGTTTTCACCCCACATAATTAATTCTTAATGTACAATTTAATGCAAACTCGTTGTTTCAAATTCAAATTCATTTTTAAAACTGGAAAATATCGAAAACAAATTTTGCTAAAGATGTTAATCACAGATATACCAACCCAACAAAAAAAAGTAGATCTCAAATCAATTAACTTAGGGCGTCGTTCTGGTAACTTTTTGATCAAGAGGTTAAGGTTGCAAGGACGGTTTGACAGCGAAAGATGAGTTTGAGGAACGGATAATTTGGACGATCGAACAACTTGGATACACTGCATTCACCATTTTTTAACAAAACCTCTGAAATGTCCAACGGTATTGTTAATTAATGACTACAATTTCTTCATCCATGATTTGTAAGAGTAGACCTGCATACACTCTTGATTGCGTAGTATTGATACTAATAGGGTTTTCACTAGCTTGATTTTAATTCTCCTACAAAAAACCATATTTACTCAGTTCATAGCCACCATTTGATTGGTCCAACAACTTGAGAATGGAGAAAATAACATGAGCTTATATAAAGGGTGGTTAAGTTTCAAGGGCCGGTGTTGATTTTGAATAAAATACAATTTTTTTAAGAACTTATTATCATTTTTCATTATTATGATAATATTGGTATGGCTCAATTACGCATGGGATAAAATATTGGCCAAATAGCCGCCGTGGCCTCGGCGGCACACCTCCAACCGATGGTTCAAATTTTCGATGACGCTGAGGCATAATTGAGGTTCTATGCCGTTAATGTGCCAAATTATCTCATCCACCTCGATGGTCGTGAGTTTGATTCGTTGGACACTCTATTTCACTAATATAAATAAATAAATAAAATATTTTTCAATTAAAATAAGACAAATAGGTAAAAATAAAGCTAACTAAAATAAAAGAAATTTACATAAAATAAAGTAATTAAAATAGAATAAATTAACATTTCTTAAAATTAATTAAGGAGTTAGGGGTAATCAGAACTATCCAAAAATTTTATTTTGTTTTGTGTTTGCTTAAAGTAAAGTTGAATCTACGTAGGCAATAGCAAATCAATATTTTGGAAGCTGCTTTGACGGCTGAAAAACTATTATATGGCCCAGGAATAGATGACACATTGTAAGTAATTAAATAATTCGTATAACCCTACATAAATCGATAGCAAAATTTTAAATGCGTTTTTTTTTTCAAAACCATGTTTTTGAACTGGTGATCACTGTAACTTAAAAACCGCTTGGTAGATTTCTATAAAATTTATACTGCTTTTGAAAAAAACTCGTGCCTGGTCGAAGGATTTTTTTTCAAAAATGTAGATTTTTTTAAACAATTAATTGTGGGTTTTTTTCTCGAAAAATATTTCTTGAGGCCGCCATATCGCTAATTTTGCTAAAAAAACAAACATTTTTTATCAGGCACAAGATTATCTATTAATAAAACTATTTTTTCCTGTCCGATTAATTTTAGATGAATCTCCAAGATCTTGTGATGATCACCGCATGGGACTTCTGGAGAAACGGGATCCCCACAACCAGCGATAACTTTTCAATTATAAATGTGTCTTGTTGAAAATTTGCTTAAGGCAAGTCGAAACATGATGTATTAATGCTATATTTTTATTTTTGTAAAATAAAGCAACTGACTAGCAAAAAAACATTATTATTGAAATCATAATTTTTTCGGGCTTCTGACTACCCCTAACCCCTTAAAAAGTTAAAATAAATTAAAATATTTACCTTTACAACTTCGTCTTCACCGTTTTTTTTTTCCTTAAAATTTATTACATTATTTTAAAAAGTAATTGCACATGTGAGTATACATTTAAAACAAAAATATAGGTAAAGCACAATGTAAATAAGTATTTTCTTCAATTAGTAATTTATTCATTTAAAGCACACATTCCTTCCTATCAACTTTTTAATTAAAAATTCAATGAAATACTATGAGAGATAATAAATTATGAATTCCTGACTCAGCCAATAGTCCTAATTATGTGCGCACTTGCAAAAGTACTGACATTCGTTGAAATCCTTTGTTCACTCAGGAATGGGCCAATCCAATGCCAATAATTACTTAATCGCCACATTAATATGCCACTTGAAGCATTTTCAACAATATGTGCTTGCAACCACAGAGGCTTCACGCAACTTATTAATTTTTATACCCGCGCCCACTTAGGCACAAGGGTATTGAATGTTATTTTCCATTCAGCAATAAATACCTACTCACTACAGTGATTAATTATCGTTGGCCCAAATTTGGCGGCAGCGAATAAATTTTAAATTAAATCAGCGGTGTCGCATAATTTAGTATGTAATTTAGTATGTAAAGTCACAAGCACACACATTTGTATATACGAATGTACTACTAGACAATATATGAAAAGCTATGTGTATGCATGGTACATATGTATGTATCCGTGAGTGTATGTTAATGCGACGGATATATACATATATATTACATAAAATGAAGAGAAGAGAAGAGTATTTTCTTTACTTGTCTCACATTTTACTCACCTTAACACATACTCATACATGCATACAAGGTGTAGGAATTGGATGCCCAAGGAGCAAAGAAAATTTGTTTAAGGAGGTGGAACTTTCTGACTACTATTTTTGAGCTCCGTTAGCGTGATAACGAAACTCTAGCAAATTAAATGACGAACAAAATCTTATTGTCGGCCTTTATAACAGCCTCTCATTAACTCTACACATCTTTGCTCGCCCGATTGGAAGCACCTTTGGTAATTTTTCTAAATTATCCTGTTCCGCAACGCGGTTACAGTTTCCTTGGCCTCCTGTACGCCGTCATGATAAACTTCCTTGAGATTCGGAAATTGGGAAAGTCATAAGAGGTGATACTCGTAGTAGTACGCACTCACTAAGGTGAGCGCGGCAACATTGGAACATCTTTTTTCACGAGGAAACATTTTGACGAGGAAACATCCGACGCGTTATTGTGGTGTAATATCAAGCCTCGACGATTTTGGGTCAAATAGGGGATATGTTTTCCCGCATCCGATTCAGGATGCCAACGTACAATTATGCAGTCACGGTCTGTCCAGCGAGAATATATTCACGATGAATGACGTCGCAGATGTTGAAGACAAAATAATAAACTTTGTCTTCAGTCATGACTTAGATATTCTCGCTTTCATTAGCCATTTTCCTTTCTTGTTCAGTCGCTACTGATTTCGATTACGGAGTCATTCTCAACAGGTTTCACGCCAGTAATAAATTTATATTCGTAAAGCCCAAAACTGTAACTGAAGCAAGATCTCCTCCATCAAGCAGTTGTAGCAGTTCTCAAACTATAGCTAATTTCCCAGAATTTAATTACCACACCTACAATATTACAATATTGACGAAATATTATTTCGTTTAGTACCCAATTAAGGAAGAGGCCCCGCTCCTCCTCCAGTTTGTGTTGCGCTTCTTCATTTCGTTCCACAAATGCAGGGACCTACATTTTTACGCTGCCTCCGAATGGTAGATGGTTTTTTTTATGAAGATATTTTTGATGACAGAAATATATTCAGGGGCTTGCCAGTGTCTGTCATGGTGCGTCTGCTGTTCAATAAAATGTTTTTCTATCATTTGGTATTTCGTGCCATGGCGCTTACACCCCTTTGGGTGTTTGGATGGAGCTCCTTCTCCTATTTTTGGTGTGCGTCCCTCCATTTGTGGACATACAAATGCAGATTCCGATTCCGATTCCGAACAGCAGATATTTTTTATGAGGAGCTTTTTCATAGTATAGATACACTTGGAGGTTTGCCATTGCCTGCCGAGGGGTGACCGCTATTAGAAAAAAATTGTCTTCATTTTGGTGTTTCACGGAGGTTCGCACCTACGTTCTCCATTAACTAACATAAATAAGTGGCTCTGCTAAAATATGACAACAACAAGATTAACAAAGCGCGCCAGTCGTTTCTTTCTCGTGCTAACCGGCGCCAATTGGACACACCAAGTGAAGCCAAGTCCTTCTCCACCTGATCTTTCCAACGCAGAGGAGGCCTTCCTCTTCCTCTGCTACCACCAGCTGGTACCGCATCGAATACTTTCAAAGCCGGAGCGTTTGTGTCCATTCGGACGACATGACCCAGCCAACGAAGCCGCTGGATCTTTATTCGCTGCGCTATGCCTATGGCGTCGTAAAACTCATCGTTCCATCGTCTGCGATATTCGCCAAGGTCCAAAAATCTTACGCAGAATCTTTCTCTCGAACACTCCAAGCGTCGCTTCATCGGATGTTGTCATCGTCCAAGCTTCTGCGCCATACGTTAGGACGGGCATGATGAGAGTCTTGTAGAGTGTTAATTTTGTTCGTCGAGAGAGGACTTTACTGCTCAGTTGCCTACTTAGTCCGAAGTAGCACTTGTTGGCAAGAGAGATTCTACGTTGGATTTCAAGGCTGACATTGTTATCGGTGTTAATGCTGGTTCCTAAATACACGAAGTCTTTTACAACCTCAAAATTATAACTGTCAACAGTGACGTGGGTGCCGATACGCGAGTGCGCCGACTGTTTGTTTGAAGACGGGAGGTACTTCGTTTTGTCCTCGTTCACCACTAAACCCATTCGCTTTGCCTCTTTATCCAGTTTGGAGAAGGCAGAACTAACAGCGCGGTTGTTAAGGCCGATGATGTCAATATCATCGGCATACGCCAGCAATTGTACGCTCTTATAAAAAATTGTGCCTGAGCGATTAAGTTCTGCGGCTCGTACGATGCTCTCCAACATCAGGTTAAAGAAGTCACACGACAGCGAGTCACCCTGTCTGAAACCTCGTTTGGTATCAAACGGCTCGGAGAGGTCCTTCCCAATTCTGACGGCGCTGCTGGTGTTGAGCAACGTCATCTTACATAGCCGTATTAGTTTTGCGGGGATACCAAATTCAGACATAGCGGCATACAGGTAACTCCTTTCCGTACTGTCGAATGCAGCTTTGAAGTCGACGAAAAGATGGTGTGTGTCGATTCTCCTTTCATGGGTCTTTTCCAAGATTTGGCGTATTGTGAATAGTTGGTCGATGGTAGACTTTCCAGGTCTGAAGCCACACTGATAAGGTCCAATCAGTTGGTTGACGGTGGGCTTCAGCCTTTCACACAATACGCTCGCTAGAACCTTATAGGCGATATTTAGAAGACTAATTCCGCGGTAATTGGCACAAATTGCAGGATCGCCCTTCTTATGGATTGGGCAGAGCACACTTAAATTCCAATCGGCAGGCATGCTTTCATCCGACCATATTCTGCATAGGAGCTGATGCATGCACCTTACCAGTTCCTCGCCGCCATGTTTGAATAGCTCAGCCGGCAGTCCGTCGGCGCCCGCGGCTTTGTTGTTCTTTAGCCGTGATATTGCTATTCTCACCTCGTCATGGTCGGGTAACGGAACGACAATTCCGTCGTCAACGATTGGGGTATCGGGATCTTCACATTCTCTATGACATGCGCAGCTGTCACCGTTTAACAGGTTCGAGAAGTGTTCCCTCCATAATTTAAGATTGCTCTGTACGTCAGTCACCAGATCGCCGTCTTTGTTCTTACAGGACAACGCCCCGGTCTTAAAACCTTCTATAAGCCGCCGAACTTTTTGGTAAAATTTTCGGGCGTTGTTCCTATTGGCCAGCATCTCAAGCTCCTCGCACTCACGTATTTCGGCCTCTCGTTTCTTCTGTCGGATAATACGTCTCTCTTCCTTTTTTAGCTCTCTGTAGCGATCCCACATGGCTCGCGTTGCGCCCGATCGCAGCGTGGCTCTATAGGCGGCATCTTTTCTTTCGGCGGCAGCATGACATTCCTCGTCGTACCAATTGTTTTTTCGGGCTCGCCGGAATCCGATTTCTTCTTCGGCGGCGGTACGTAGGGAACGAGAAATGTTTCTCCATTGCTCGCGCATGCCGGTGTGTTGGGCAGTGCTCTCCGAGAGCAGGAGTGAGAGTCGAGTGGCGAATCTTCTGGCTGTCTGTTGTGATTGCAGCTTTTCGATGTCGAACATTCTTTGCGTAGGTAGATGTACGTTTTTTGCTGCACAGAGGCGTGTGCGCAGTTTGGCTGCAACAAGGTAATGATCCGAGTCGATGTTGGGTCTTCGGATCGTACGTACATCTAATACACTAGAAGCGTGTCTTCCATCTATCACAACATGATCGATCTGGTTTCGCGTTTTTCGATCTGGAGACAGCCAGGTAGCTTGGTGAATCTTCTTATGCTGGAATCTGGTGCTACAGACTACCATGTTTCGGGCCCCGGCGAAGTCGATCAGCCTCTGTCCGTTACCGGATGTTTCGTTGTGCAGGCTGAATTTTCCGACTGTGGGACCAAAAATTCCCTCCTTGCCCACCCTGGCGTTGAAGTCGCCAAGCACGATTTTTATGTCGTGGCGGGGGCAGCGCTCATAGGAACGTTCCAAGCGCTCATAGAAAGAATCCTTGGTCGCATCGTCCTTCTCTTCCGTCGGGGCGTGGGCGCAAATTAGCGAGATGTTAAAAAATCGCGCTTTGATGCGGATTGTTGCGAGACGCTCGTCCACCGGAGTGAACGACAGTACTTGGCGACGAAGTCTCTCTCCCACAACAAATCCGACATCGAATTTGCGCTCCTTTACATGGCAGCTGTAGTAGACGTCGCAAGGTCCTATGTTTTTCTTACCTTTCCCCGTCCATCGCATCTCTTGGATGGCAGTGATGTCAGCCTTTACTCTCACGAGGACATCAACCAGCCGGGCAGAGGCACCTTCCCCATTAAGGGACCGGACATTCCAGGCGCATGCCCTCAAATCGTATTCCTTATTTCGTTTGCAGGGGTCGTCATCAGTGTTGGAAGTTCTCATCCGAGGCTTTGTTGCTGTTTTCATTGGGGGGGATTTTTAAGTGGCGGGTCCCAAACCCAGCGCACAACCAGCTATGCTGGGATGCTTCGCCTTCTCACTTTAGCTCACTCCCGAACGGGTGTTCGGAAGCTAATCAGAGGATACGTGGGCTAATCCCGGACGTTGTGAGCTGCTTGAACCATATGTAGAAGAATCGTCCTGGCCACTCCCAAGTGAATGGCGATCAGTAACTTTCCCCACTTGCGTGGACTTCTACACATGGAACCATCCTCCAATACTTTATTTCACCTTCAATAAAAATGTGACAAATTGTTCATTCAGCCTTTTATAGATTATTTCATTTATCCGTCTAATAAATATTTCTTTCCTTTCAAACATTTTTATTTCGTGCAATATGCAGAAGTAAACTTATACCAACTTTCTGAATATCCCACTTAGCACACGTAGTCGTACACACAGATATGCTTCAGATACAATATTAGAAAACAAATTTGCTTTCATAATCGAATTTCAAGTTTATTAAGAAAGTTAGCCTACATATGCCTATGTGCTGCAGTTTGCACAGAATATATTGCATTTGGAATCTAATATCTCTTTTAAGTTTTTTTTTGGCATAAATTGCATAAAATAACAAAAGAGGTGCCAGAATGTGCTAAAAAATCATAAATTTATAATGTGAAGGGTTTTTCTCTGTGCGTAGGAGGTTTTGTGGTCACAGAGGTCTTGAAAGGACGCCCGGTACACTTAGTTTTCAGCCCATAGCCTAAAAAGTTTTTATGGGGTTAGGGTAGTCAGAATTGTCACAAAATTGGATTTTTTTGTTTATTGCATTTTTTTAAAGTGAATCCGACAAAGACTTTTCGAGCTATTTACCGATTAATAGAGGGCGCTAGAGCGCTCCGGAGCGTTCGAGAGCAAGTAGCTAGCAGCAGCTGCACGCAACCGACTTCTCGAATTTTATTGTTATGAATGTCCATTTTGATGAATATACCATATAAGTACACCTAAATACGCCCTATATATACCCTACTATATATATTTACAATTTCTAGGTATTGGAATGGGAATAATTCGTATAACTCCACATAAATCGATAGCAAAACTTTAAATGCGTTTTTTTTTTCAAAAATAAAATTTAAACTGCTTTTGAAAAACATAAGAAACTCGTGCCTGATCGAAGGATTGTTTTTTTTTCAAAATTTCGTTTTTTTAACAATTATTTGTCGGTTTTTTTCTCGAAAATCTGGAAAATACTTCCTGAGGCCGCCATATTGTTACTTAAAAAAAGCTTCTATCAGGCTTAAGATTATCTATCAATAAAACTAATTTCTCTTGTCCGATTGATTTTATATGAATCTCCAAGATCTTTTGATGATCACCACAAGGGACTTCTGGAGAAACAGGCTCCACAAAAACAGTGATAACTTTTAAAAATATTAATTTTTTTGTTGATATTTTTCCAAAGTCAAATCGAAACATGATATATTAATGCTATGTTTTTACTTTTGTAAAATTAAGCAATTGACTAGCAAAAGAAAATGATTGAAAATTACCATTTTTTAGGCCCTCTGACTACCCCTAACAAGTTCACAAGCGATTTATTCTTTTGTTTTCCCTGCGATACGTCAACTGTGTTCAGAAAGGGTAAAAAATTACTTCGAGTTTATTTTGATAACAATCTTTGAAATACAGTTTCCATACAAAGTGATCCTCCCTAATGCTGGTAGTTGTAAGTTGCAAGTTGTTAACTATGCATCTCTAACACATGTGTTATATGTTTAGCTTGGACAAAGCCTTCTTGCGCACTCATCTAAACCCGTTCGAGTTTGTCCCCTTCCGTGGTACTAAGTATAATTGGCTGCTTAAAATTCCTGTGCAACACTTTAACCCCTAATTTCCTTTTTTTAATGAATTACTTACTAAACCCGTTTTGAGAAAAGGTCAAAAATATCCATTTATGTGGGAAGTATAGCATTATAATGTACTTCAAAAAATTTCCTCTTTAAATTCCATTATAGAAGATTGAGGATAGAAATTATTATATGAAGTCGATAAAACTTAATATTTTAGATAAACTATTCGCTCTTTCAAGCTTAAACCCTCCGTAAAAAATGCAGTCCCTATGGACTAGTTTTGCTGTTCTCCTATAGCAAAGTTGATCCTAGAGACATCCTCTTTCATAATTATTAAAGTTTGTGCGTAACAGTACTGGAGATAAGGCAAAACATCAAAACTATTGCAAATGAAAACGGCTGTGGAAATGAGCGCATTAAGATTTATCGCAGAATTTTTTCGGCTTGATAGAAGAACGTCAATACTAAAAACTTTAAACAGTATTAAGTCCGAGAGATTTGCCGAAATGATAACATAGTCCGTTGGTCGACAATAGGAATAAGAAGATGGAGAGACCATGTGCGTAGAATCCCCAACAGCAGAATGACAAACATGGCTTTAGACAACGCCAGGCACTAGGGACGACGACCAAAAAGGTGGAATGAGTGTTGGACCTGAGAATAAGTTGAGAGGGCATTAACACAATATAGAATATATATTACTTGTATATACATACATAATAAAGCTTTAAGTCTTTATGCAAATTGGTTATAAATCTCATTATTTGTTGCAACTTAACCGAACGAAGTGCTAAATAAAGTTGAAGAAGAGGAATTTCTATAATACTCAATTACCAAGTAAGCGATAAGAGTAATATTCTTAATACGAACAACGAATACCATAAATATGTGTGAGGCCAGTGATGGAGGCGTGCACCGCGCACATCAATTACGAAACCGTCGTGTGATCAAATTTCAAATTTCCACTTCCTTGAGTTGCGCAAATAGATTCTACATATGGAAATGCCGTCATCATTAAATAGTGTGAGGTATTCCATGCACCAGTCCTAGTTTCCATCTTGGAGCCATCAGTATATAAATTTTGGACCATACCTCCGCAAAGTGATTTAGGATTTCTCCAATCGCAGTGGCGAATGGGATTGTTCAGGCATTCTTCAGAAATATTTAGGAATACAAACTTAAGATTGTACACAAGAAGATACATTAAAATGTGATCCCAGTTATCTTATCACGAAATATCCGTGCTGTTGCTGAACCCTGCTCGAAAACTTAGTAACGAGATCAACGTTGATCGCTTCCGCGCGACTTTTTCTTTGCATATTGCATACGCCAGTAAAAAAATCTCTTTCCCACACTATAGCGCGAGCACATGAGTATGTTCGTTCGTTTTCCAGAAATTTTCTTGATAATAAATACAAATTTTTGACGTCCTAATATACATGCTTATACACGAATATACCTCATATACATGTATGTATATACATATGCGTACATAACAAATAAACGTAAATTCACGCTGAAAATGAAACAATAAAACGAGACTACGAAAGCAATCGCCTGTAGCCCTCCCTACGCTCTGCTGCTGCTCGAAGGAAAGCTGGAGAACGGGCGAAACTAGCTTTAATTAAAAATTCTAATTGAAGCGTGAATGATATTCCAGCAAGCTGAATGAACGTTGTATGCGTAACTATGTTATGTATGACTCTGTTATGAACACCAATTCAATAGTGGATTTGTATGGACGTCCAAACAAAAACAAAAGGGAATTTTTTTTAATAATCTTCAAAATCGAGTATCTCGTAAGGGTTAAGTTTTGAGCCGCATACCATTTAACCAAATTAATCAGCAATGAAGAAGTAATTCGTGAACATTAATTAATTTAATTTTAAAAGTTAACCCATTCTTATCATTTTTCCTGTTCTTAAGATTCTTAAAATGTAAATGGTGGGATATATGTTAGTAAACACATAATATTATATCTTTATGTTTTGGTCTAGGGCTGGTGTATAATGGAAGTAATTTAATATTTTGGTATATTTTTGGTTTTCCTCGTTTAGGGATCCGAAATGTGGAATTTAGAATAATCTAAAGAAGTTTTGTAGAACATTTTATAAGGTTCATTTTTCAAGAAATGCATCCAATGATTTTTCAGTATAGAAATCAGCTCGTGGAATTTTTTACTCTTTTTGCTATTGATCCTTCTAGTGACTTCCTCGTAATAAAATCCGGCAGTGACGTTCGTTTTATAGAATATGTATTAGGTGCGCAACTAAGTTCTCGTTGTTTTTTTGATTAAAATACAACTTTATTCAGAAAAAATGTTTACAAGAGAATCATTGACAGTATTGCCCATCGCTGGCTACTACTTTTCCCCATCTTTCTGGTAGATCTTGTATACCGTCGCGGTAAAACTGTTCATCTTTTGAGGCTATTCACGGATCAAGCTATTTTTTATGTCTTCATAGACCATGTGCCATCGATCAGAACAGGTGATAATTGGATAGAGAATACGGCGGGTGGGGTAGGATTTCCCAGATAGGTTTTAACGGGTTTGGCAATGTGAGGCCGAGCGTTGTCATGCTATAGAATCAATTTTTCATGTCTCTCCGCGTATTGCGGCCGCTTCTCGTGCAGTGCTGGGCTCAATCGCATTAAGGGGGTATTCTAGTCTAGAAATTTGAAAAAATCGAAAAAAATTTTTTTTTCAAAATTTGATAGTTTAACTATTCAAAAATATCTCCCTAAAAGGATTTTTCAAAATTCGAATTATTTTCGAAGTTACATCTATTTTAGTGACGCGACAGCTAGACTGGTTTGAACGGACGGCGAATTTCAAACGTGTTTTTCTCGAAACTACTACTTTTCGATCGGTCGGCACGATATCTCAAGTTCTAATCAACCGATTTGCTTGAAATTTGTCATGAATATTCCTTAAATATATCTCTATCGTATGAAGCTCGAAAAACTGGAAATTTCAATTTTTTAATATGTGTAAACCATTCGAGAAAGCTTAAAAATAAGAGAAAAATCGACCTCAATTTTTTGACTAGCCGCCATTTTATGGAAACATTTTTTTTCCGTTTTTTCTGGTTCATACGATAATGACATTCATATTAATTAAGAATTTGTATTTTTTTTTTCAGATGACCACAAGGGTAGAAATCGTGGCGACGGGGACACTGCCTTTTTCCCCCCCTTCCACTTCAAGGACGCATAACTCCATGAAAATTCATTTTTTTTTTTCAAATTTATTTTGTGTGCTCCTAATATATGAATAAATAAATGATAAAAAAATGTATCGTAAAAATATCAATAGCTTTTTTTTTATTCATCGTCAAAAAATGCTCGAAATTCGGGCCTCTAGACTAGAATACCCCCTTAACTGAAGTCGCTACCGATGCTCAGTGATGCTTTCGCTTGGTCTTAACACTTCATATTAAATAACACCAACTTGGTCCCACCAAATAAGCATAACCTTTGCAGTGTGAATATTCGGCCGAGGCAACGACGTAGAAGCATAACCGGGCAAACCCCATGATTTTCTTTTCTTTGGATTGCTGGAATGAATCCATTTTTCATCACCCGTCAAGATGCGATGAAGAAAATCCTTCCTTTTTTGCCACTGGAGCAGTTTTCACTGGCAAAAAAAGGCCGTTCAACATCCCTTGGTTTTAACTAAGGAACCCTAGTCCCCGGTTTCTAAATCATTCCCAAAGCATGCAATCGCTTGGAAATGGATTGGCGGGTAACCCCCTAATACTTAAGCAACCTCTTCTTGCGTTTGACACGGATCCTCATTGAGCAATGCCTCCAATTCAGCGTCTTCGAAGGCAAAAATTTGTGGTCTCGTTATTATTATTATTTGATGCCTAAGCAATTTTAATTCAAATCAATGATATTTTAATGTTACGATTTTGGCCTTTGGCGCGTCACTGCAAGCTATTACGTGTTTTTGAGCAATTATAATTTCCTTCATATGCGCTTAAATGCATGATGCTATTTTCTATTCACCTTGATGCTGTAGTTTCATCCCATACATACATCGAAGAGTGACCCGCTTTATTTTCAAGTTATGCTTATATGTAATTTCTTTAAATTTTTTACTTAGACCACTTTCATAATTAACACTAAATGAACTCTGTATAACGTTGAAATTACATCCACTATCGAAAGGTTCATTTTTGACGATATCTTGGAAATTAAATACATATAGTTTAAGAAAATGTGGATGTGAAATGAGTGATAAACTAGTTATTTTGAAATTTTGACTTAGACCACTTTCATAATTGTGGGCACAATTACTCTTAGGTAGCAGTATCGGAGCAAAGCGATATATGCCACTCGGAAGGAAGCTAAGCAATTTGTGTTTGTATGTATGAGTGCCCTAGTGTCTCATGCTCATGGGGTCTTTGCCTCAAGTACCGGGCAGTAAGAGTTGTAATCCGATGGTCCGCGACACTCAAAAGTACAAGTTTTAAAATAGTATTCGGAGATCCATTAGCATGGTTCGAAGATTTACACATAAACCTACAAGAACATTTTGGGGAGTAGATCAAAGTTAGCCACCTTACCCAAGCCAGGTCACCACACACACATTCCATAGCAGAGAGCAGTGTAAATCCAGCGATAATTTCTTGCTTATATTCTTTTTAAATAAACGAGTTATAAAAGCCTTCTCGAAGCGCTGAGCTATGTTGCATTCCTGCTCTTCTGTGAAATCACTCGTAAGAATCATTGGCTCGCATTTTAAATGAAAAATTCCTTGAAAATGATCTAATCCGTGAAAATTCTATATTTAAATTCTCAACTTCTGCCATTATCGTCTTTGGTGTCTCTTCGGTCATTATGCCAGTATTGAAATTTTTAATAACAGGAAGATATTTTTCGAGGTATATATCAATTTTTTAGAGATTTTTTAGCTTATGCTATGCTCACCGTGAGCCGATGTTTGGCAGGTGTAAGCAATATTTTGGAATTTTTTCCTTTAAAATTTCACATTTTAATTTGGAATTAGCGTTTGTTGCTTGGTAGTAGAGGATATTTCTGTCCAAACTCGAGTTTAGAACTTCCACCCTACAATTCTTGCTTATTTTATAAATAAATCTTTTGTTAAAGTCCAACTGAAAAAAGGTAAAACTTCCCACAGTTCGTTGAGAATGAATTATTTTCATACAAGAATATTTTCACTACATTTTTGGCACCGTGGTATGGGATATTTACGACTGCGTTGATTATGAGTTAAGTTTTCCAAAGTTGCCCAAAGTTAACTTCTCGATTCTCTATATGCAATTAGTTTTTCGATGAGTTATTTGTAAACAAATTTTTACGCATTTTTTACTTTTTACAAGGTTTCACCGACAATTCGTTCGATTTATTTGGGCTATTTTGGAGCTACTGCACCTTTGAATGAGCAAATAGTTACGTCGTTTATAGTGAAGACGCGTGAGTGCTCGAGCTCACACTGCCAGGTGACGCGTACCGGCTCACCTTATTTCTGCAAAGCAAATTTTAAACGGCTTGACTGTTTTCCCAGTTAAATTCCAAAGGTTTTCAATTTATAGCAAACTTCTGGAAATTTTAATTAAAATTAATAACCTAAATAGAAATATAAAAATAAACCTTTTTTTAGTTTTTTTGTTAACATGCTGCAAACGTATTAACGCTGTGTTGCAGCTAGTAATGTGAAACTTTTAAGACTCTCAACCTTTATTACTTCTTCTCTTTTTTTGTGCAATTCTTAGAACAGAGCTCATGCTTTTAATTATGCTGTGAAATATCTCTTTCACTTACTGAACTAACTAGTCCCAACGTTTGTGTGTTAATTAATTTGTAATGAATCCAAGCAACCACAGTACGAAGAGTAGTGCTTTTCCCCGATATACTTACAGGGTGTCTGACGGCAGGATTAGGAATTGAAAGTTAAATTAAAAAGCAACTAATGATAAAAGTTTATTTCACTAACTATTACAAAAAAGACAAGTGCGGATTTAATTTTTTTTTAATTTTTTTCAATCTTAGAATCTGGCCTCCTACTCCTTCAGAAGTGATGTCGGGATGTAATTCACCCCACGAACGATATTGCCTCTTAGAGCTGAGATAGTCGCTGGATTTACTTCATAGACTTTATTTCTAAGGCAGCTATAATTTAGGTAGCCAATAACGGCAATTTTGCATACTTACACTTCCTTTTAAATGAAAATGTGCTCCAACAGTCCAAAAACTCCAAAAGATACTGTTTACCCTACGAAATCCCTCTAGCAGAAATGTTTACGTAAATTGTAATCAATAAGCTTAAGCGCTTGCACGATTTGAATTTTGACGGGCTGAAATATATGATCTTTCTTAATTGTGTTGTGCATCTTGATGTTGAAACGCAAATGGAGAAATCTACAGTTTAAGCCGACTTCGAAAGGCAAATGGTTTTTATGAGCAGTTTTTTCAAGTCAGAAATGCACTCGCAGATTTGCCATTGCCTACCAAGGGGCCGCCGCTATTACAAAAATCTGACTGAATAAGCCGCACGAAGCTAGCGCGTCACCCTCTCCGTTCATTCTACGCTCAGCGGTTAGAAAGAAACTTTAAATTTCAAACCTATTCTGCTACTGGACACCCTATATATATATTTATTTTATTATATATATATATATGCACATACATACATGCACACATTTGTTTGCAGGGGAGCATGAAATACAATATGATATTAAAAAAAAAGTCTCTTAGAAACAGTTTTTCTAATAGGAAAGGTAAAGGTACATAAATCTGCTCTGCTAAGTTTAAGACATACCGACCGATAATTTAAGCAGCTGATTTTTATTAACATGTGATATTTAATTTGAACAAATGGCTATCAAGAATATATGCCTTGTTATACTATATAAAGAAGTCCCACCGCCAGTTTTATTTATTTGATTCGCTTAGTTACTTTCAAATAAGGGAAACATTCAATTCAATGTTACTTATTAATGCTAAAAATATGGGAAAAAGTTTGAACCTAGGGACCCAAGTTGTAGCTATAATAATGATACTATGGAACTCCACTTGGTCGAATCATTTTTCCAGCTCCGATGTACAAGTATTGACAAACTGTTACAGCAAAAATATATTCCAGAAAGAAAAGCCATATAATACTTTAACGCCATACTCGATACCCTCTGGAACTTACATAAAGAGCTTGAGTACACAAAGTAATCAGCACATCTCCTAAAATCCATAAAAAAAAAGTTATAGAACTAGTATTTAAGGAGTGTAGACCCGGACTAGCTTCCATGGGCCACACTTGGGGTTTTATTTGAACTTTTTTTGCACACACAAGTTTATAAAATATGAAAAATTGGTTTTAACAAACCACAACCAGGCAAAGGTGAATATGTACATACAGATTTGACACAGGAATAAAACTCGCTCAATGTGTAATTTAGGCGAGCTTGAAAACATAGCACATTTCCTGGCACACTGCCTAATAATGTTAAGAGAATTCAAATAAGTCTTTTTCGGAAAATTTACCTTAAATGATTCACAACTGATTGAGATTCTCAATGGGGAAAATGATCATTGGAATAAACTTTTGCGTTTTATGAAATATGACTTCAGATACAGAGAAAACAGGATAATTGTTTTACACGAAATAAAGGGTGATTAGGTTTTAAGGGCCGGTGTTCATTTTGAATAAAATACAATTTTTTTAAGAAATTATTATCATTTCTCTTTATTGTAAAAATACTAGTATGGCTCAATTACGTATAAAACAAAACATTGGCCAGATGGCCGCCGCGGCCTCAGCGGCACACCTCCATCCGATGGTCCAAATTTTCGATGGCGCTGAGGCATAATTGAGGTTATATGCCGTTAATGTGCCGAATTATCTCATCCTTTAGCTCTTGAATTGTTGCTGGCTTATCGACGTACACCTTTTCTTTCAAATAACCCCAAAGAAAGAAGTCCAACGGTCTCAAATCACATGATCTTGGCGGCGAATTGACATCGCCGCGACGTGAGATTATTCGGCCATCAAATGTTTCCCGCAAAAGAGCCATTGTTTCGTTAGCTGTGTGACAAGTGGCACCGTCCTGTTGAAACCATATATTGTCCACATCCATATCTTCCAATTCGGGCCATAAAAAGTTCGTTATCATCTCACGATAGCGAGCACTATTCACAGTAACTGCCTGACCGACCTCATTTTGGAAAAAATACGGCCCAATGATGTCGCCGACCCATGCACCGCACCAAACAGTTACTCTTTGTGGGTGCATTGGTTTTTCAGTAATCACTCTTGGATTATCGTTCGCCCAAATGCGGCAATTCTGCTTATTGACGAATCCACTGAGGTGAAAATCTGTCTCATCACTGAAGATGATTTTCTTCGAAAATTGGTCATTCACTGTTGCCATTTCCTGCCACCATTCTGACCATTGACGACGGTTGAAATGGTCAAGAGGCTTTAGTTCTTGAGTCAATTGCACCTTGTAAGCGTGTAAATGCAAGTCTTTATGCATAATGTTCATCAACGACGAGCGTGAGAGGTGCAATTGTTGGGCACGACGACGAGTTGAGGTGGACGGCTCTTCAACCACACTATCGCGAACAACAGCAATATTTTCTGCAGTACGAGCTGTACGAGCATGCACTGGTGTTTTCACATCTCCTACAGATCCGGTTTGCTTAAACTTTTGCACAATTTTTCCGATTGTACGCACATTTGGACGATTAAATTGACCGAAAAAATCACGAAGTGTGCGATATGCATTTTGACTTGAACGCCCGTTTTCATAATAAGCCTAAATTCAGTTAGTCTGAAATTGGGTGGGTCTCGGTTATGCTAATTTTTTCTTATACATACCACCAAAAGATCCCTTTCAGTTCCGTAGACTGCTGACTTACAAACAGTGCTGTCTTCTCCTAGCTTCCGAGCAAAGTAAGTAACAAAAACAATGTTTTGGATTGATCGAAGTCTACTTATAATGACACTTTACAAAAACACAGAAAACAGTGTAACAGCAACAAAGGGCTTATTAGACAATTATCCCACTTAGTGCGAAAAAACCAACTTTCTAATGGGAGGCATGGCGCATATAGAATCGGCAATCCAAAACAAACTGTCTGTGGGCGTATTGATTTATTATAGCAAATGCGTTCTCCGACATCTACATATAATAATTTTTTTGAACGCAGCGGTTGTTATATGATTAGGAGAATAGGTTTCAGTGCGAAAATTATATGAGAATTAAAATGAGTGCAGCAAATCACATCCTTATATCTAATATATATAAATAAAATAAGTACGGAGGTACTATATTAGGTCCGGACCTATCTTTATATACCTGCGCACATATAAAATTTTTATTTATAACTCGTTAGCTCAATCAAACAAAAGGAAATTTAGACTTAACTTATAAAAAGTCTGATCTAAATGAAATCAGAAGAAATCCATGTATCAGTTTTGGACGAGTTTTACAATATTTAACCATTATGGAGATGCTCAAAATTACTTTAAAAATGAGTGGTAAAGCAATAAACAGCTCAGTGCAAATAAAAATTCCTAAATTTTCTATTTTAACTCACCTTAACTTTGGTCTTTTTTCTGCTGCGATGCGGCATGGTGACATCAGTTAATTTCAGCAACTTCGGTCTAATTGGGCGTTTGCCGCTCTTTGCACTACGCTCAAATGTCAAATCCAAATATGTTTCTGAAGTCATTTTGTTTCTATGTTTTCACTTGGTATAATGAATCCAAAATCTTGAATACACTTTTCTATGTGGCATTACTGGAATGAAAAGATGAGAAAGATGAAAATCAGTTGAATCAAAAATTTTATATAGGGTTTCCTAAGGGGGACGGGTTGATGTTGACAGGCAGTGACAACCATGTTTTTTGGTGCTGACAATTGGCGCTGTCAATTCTGTTGCTTATTATTTAGTTACTAATGTCAAAATTCAATGATAAGTTACAGGATAGAGCAAATAATATAACTTTATTATGAACGATTTGAGAGTATGGTTAATTTTTGTGAAAGTTTTGGGTCTCGATTGTGTGCCATCGCGCTAGAAAAAATTTTTAGTGATGAAAGACTTTACTAGACCTTTACACGATCCATTGCTTGTCTATTTGCACGAGTATACTACCTTTGTCTGGTTCACAAGTGGCAAATATGACTGCCACTTTGCAAAAATTATAAATTTTCCGTCAGGGTGATTAATTTTGCATCACCTTGTATCAACAACTCGCGTAAGCAAAAGAGAAAGACTAATAACAGACTTTTACAAAGAAGAAACCAACAAAAGCCGTTAATTGTAATTTGAATGGAACCCGACAGATGGGCCTGATATAACTGGCATAGCATTTCTAGGCCGGACCATAATAAACGTGCACGCTTGTTATTAAGTGCATTGATGCGAAAGTAATTTTTTCCCCCTAATTTAAATTTGAATGTTAATATATTTTGTACTTATGGATTGAATTTTTACTGTACAATAATTATACCAAATTATATTACGCACGTCTGGGTCCACCATGATTGTAGCCAGCTTCATGGTATAAGCTCGTTTGCTTATGTCTCCGTCTGTGAGGCTTCACTTTGTTGTACTGCGTCGAGATCTTTTTTCTTCGTAATACGTCTTCCACATATATTTTAACCGCATTCCAGTTATCCTTATCAAGCATCTTACTGATCACATTGATCGGGGCGATGTCGCAATTGAAGAACGTGAGTTCGGCGTCATCGCTCGGAGCTTGGCAGCACATGCACCTGGGATTCCTTACCTTACCCATGCGGTATAGGTATTTTCAGAAATATCCGTGGCCCGAGAGGAACTGAGTCATGAAATTGCCCACTTTCCCGAAGTTCCTATGAACCCATTTATCTATTGTAGGAATGAGCTATGCCATCCATTTGACACTCGATTCAGTGTTCCATTGGCTTTGCCACCGCTGCATGGTTTGCCAACTCCGTTCCGCGGCATTAGTGGTGGCGTGTTTTTTCCTAGAGTGTCACGCATCCACTCGATCTCGTCGAAAGGTATATCCTCGCTGATCACAAAAACTGACCGCTCATATGATGATCACTGTCGATCGAAATATTCGGCAAAGCTTAGAGCAAAGTTTCTGTCATATTTTTAATGCCAATGTGAAAAACTTGCCAAAGACATTTGTATACGTTTGATTTTGCATCTTCCTCCAACATGTGGATTTTGTCGACTAATTCAATAACGACTTTGAAATGGAAACTTTATTTATTAGCAAAATTCCAAGTTTTGTTAGCAGCTTGCAAAATGAACACGTTCGTTGTTACTGAGAGAGAATACAATATTCGAACACAAAGGAAAAGGGGAAAACCAATAATTGATTGGCAGCAAAGACAATGAACGTATGACGCTCAAGTACGAGCGCATGATTGTATCAACGCAGAGTTGATACGAAACAACAACAAGTAAGTTTTGCGAATTACAAAATTAAAACTTGAGGAGAGCCAAGGTAATTGTAATGTCTTTTGCAACCGAAACAACAACAAGTAAGTTTTGCGAATTACAAAATTAAAACTTGAGGAGAGCCAAGGTAATTGTAATGTCTTTTGCAACCGACTGCAAGATATATAAACAAGTAATTATATGGACCAAACGAAGAAAAAGTCTTAGCACGTCTGTGTCCGCAAACTAAGGGAGCTGCACTGCAGTTTTCCAAAAAAAAAAGGTAAAAATTTGCTTCACTGCATTCGCATTCCCGCATTTGTGAGTTCTCGCTGGTAGTCCAACCACATAAAGGAAGCGACATTTATGATCACCAAGTAATCGTACTCAAATACATACCTTTTGCAGATTTACCGCTTAATAAATAAAAATTTTAATTGATGCTTTAAACACTTAAGCGATTTTGACTGAGTTCAGCAATGTGAGCCTGTCGTTTCTACCTCGTGCTACCTGGCGCTAATGAAACACAGCAAAATTAATCCAAGTCCTTCTTTACTACAACTTCAACGCAAAGGAGGCTTTTTTCTTCTTTTGACAGCAGCCCTCACCGGATGTTTGAGAATAGGAATGTTTGTAAGCATCTGGATTTTTATTCGGTGTATATCTACACGTTCATGCAGCTCATTCTCATGCCTTAAATAGCACACCACCGTCAATCAAGAGCACTGTCGAAACGTTCGAACTCTCAGACGATGCATTTTGACATACCACACTTGCCCTTTTCCTTAAATGTTGATTGTATATAAGCCCTGCCGCATATCGAGTAGCCATATTGCATCTTCACTATTTTACCTCCCCGTTCATTACCATTGTCTTCGAATTCAATTGAATTGTCTTTCAATTTCTGTAAGGCCGGTAAGCTTGTGTAAGCGTATTTTTGACATGCTAATAATTCCCTGCTGCTCCAACTTTGCCATTCCTTCGCTTTCTTCAGTTCAGCAGCTGTTTGTTATCAGCTTGATTGTCAGCGTATGTTGGCATTATTACATTTGTACATATATATTTGATATACCATTTGTGCACATATGCAGCATATATCGTAGGTATGTAAAGGGTTTTTCAATAAGGGCGGGTAGATGTTAAAATGGAATAAAATGGCGTTTGCTGTGTGCTGCTGGAACCACATGTCGTCTAGGTCCATTTGGTTCAATATGGGCCATAAGAAATTGGAAGGGCCACCACATCTACCGAAAAATGGGCGCAATGCGCGCAACGTTTGCGTTAATGAACACTCATTTTGATAATAAAGTTTTATCATTTGAACGTGCTGTTCGTGTAACTTGCCATGATGATTTGGCATAAACAACTGAATAATAAACAAAAAATTTGACAGATGTCACCAAAACAAAATGGCTGCCACAGGGCGCCAAAATCGACCCGCGCCAATTGAAAACCCCTTTATTTTTTTATTCTTTTATTTGGGGACTGGGAGCGACTCACAGTCGAAGGTGGTTAAACGCTTGCCCTCAGCAAAGTATCAAGTAATCCAGATTAGAGGATGATTCGCATCACTGAATTATTGTTGTTCCTAAGATTCCCAAGCCAGTGAAGCTCAATTAGGCGAAGCGTCGTTTTATTAGAGTAAAGAAGATTCGTTAGATTGAGTTCGAAGAGGTCCATTAGAATCTACTTCTCAAAGCAAATGTGCCTTAACTAAAAGACGGGTATACATTAGTTACATAAGGGCTATCAAAAGACGCGTCTAGATGTTGTTTTAAAATGAAAAAAAAAAAATTCAAAATGTACATTCTTTTAGATTTCACTATTTTTATTCAAAACGAAATGTTCCGAAATTTTTTCACCAACCTTTGAATTTTCGACTCATTCAATGATTGTTTCCACCTTCCGAGAAATCCCAAATTTTGCGATATGTTTCTCTTAAAAATCAATCATTTTTAGAATATACATATATACAGTCTGTGTCAGAAAAAAGGAACCGCGATTATTCATGAACTATAAAAGATATATTTTTAATTTTTTTACAAGAAAGTATGTACAAATTTCCAGTCGCAATTACTCAATAAGCTGTGTAGTCTCCATCGTTGTCGAGTATAGCCTACCATCTTCTCAGCATGCTTGGAAATTTTCTGCGTAGCTAGTCGACAAACAGAACTAGATCTTGCGAACTTGACGCATGAGTTGCCTTAAATCATGGACTGGCCTCCCGGCAAGATGCGTCTTCATAGTTCCCCACACATTTTCAATGGGGTTGGCGTCTGGGGACTGGGAAGGCCAGTCCCATACTATGACGCCGTTTTCTTGTTTTGTTGTTTTCAATGTGTTTTTCTGAGTGTAGTGGTTCTGATGATGGGGAACGGTAGGATATGTTCGCTTCCTTCAGACGTCCTTCGATGGTGCTTATACTCACATCTATTCCCTTTTAGCAAGATCTGATCGTGCTTGGCGTAATCACAAAGAAGGACGCTTAAAAAGTTGGACCATCACTTTATCCCGCTTCTTTGTCGTCACTCGCTTCAAGCCGCGCGCGGAAAAGTCATCAACATTTTTGTACACCGTATACCGCCGCGGCGTAAGATAATTTCGACCATTTCGAAAGCGTGCATAAAAATAGCGCCTCAAAATGCTTCGCGTACTTCTCACTAATTTTTGTTTGGTTGCGTTGTCGGGAATGTTTCGAACGACACTAACCTGAGTTAGCACCAGCATCGTAGCCCTTAAGTGGGACCATTACACAGCAAAAAACAGAACGAAATATATCTTAAAGTTACGATAAAAAACCGGTTCTTTTCTTTTGACACAAAATGTATATAATAAGATTCTAATATATGTATTTGCCTCCTTCCTACTATCTTCTTACTCTATCAGGGATATTTACGATTAAAAAATGCAAAATGGACTCGCGTAATAAAACAGAAAAGAAATTTAGAAATTCACACAAACGCACAACATATCTATTTTTTCTACATAGTAAAGCAGAAACGATATGGCGAAATAATAGCTGATAACAAAATTATACAAAAATTGTACAAATTGTAACAAAGTATGAGAAATATCCATAGCGATAACTAATATATGACAGATGAGAATGGCAAACAGTGTTGACATTTCAGTTCATAAGGTTTGACACGTCATCAAGAATGATAAAAGAGTTCCGAGTGGAAAGATGGAATTTTATAGGTGGCAACCCTATTCAAAGACATATTCGAAATTAAGATATTCAAATCTCTTTCCTTTAATGCTTATATTGTTCTGTTTCATTTATTTTCTTATTTTTACTGTAACGTATTTTTCCAAATGGTAACTCTATTCAAAGACATATTCGATAATAGGCTCTCTTAATCTTTTGACCCTATTTTTTAATGCTTGATGATTGAATAGATTAATTTTGATTAAATACATTTTTAACAGGTGGCAACTCTCTTAGAAAAGTTATTTTTTTTCAACCCACCTCATAAACTATTTGTGGGCAAAATTTCATGCAAATCCGTTTAGTCGTTTTTACGTGATTGAGCTGCAAGCATCCAAATTCACAAACACACACACATGCACAAACTTTCACTTTAAACATAATATTAGTAAGATATACGAAATATACATACAAATGCAGCGATAGCAAATTTTCCCAAAACTCTAATCCGATTTTCATATTTTTTTATTTCATTTAAAGCTGCTTTGGTTGTATATGCTGTGAATGCAATCCTTATTTCTATAGAGTACTGTCCCCTTCTTGTAATTCAAATTTATTGATTATAGATAATTAATATTACAATCAATAAATTTATTTAAAAAACTCCAATAAATATTTCAAAGTGGGTATCCGAACAAATGTGTTAATACACACTTTAATTCAAGCCCCTTATTTGATTTTAATATATGTATATTGAAGAAATATGAATGTAGGACACATTTGAATGCATGCAATGATATAAACATTGAAGGAAATGTTAACCACCTTTCAACTTAAATTGAAAACAAAGTATTTTTGAAAGGCAGTGCGGCCTAATTTTCAACTTCAAACCTTCATTATGTTATAAAAGGGTATCAAGAAGGGCTTAAGAAAATATTAATCCAGAAATATTTTTCAAAGATGTTACCAAATTTTTTTAACATTAGAAAATAAAGAAGAAAGCTTAAATTAAAAATTAAAACTATAACAAAAGAAAATTAATAACAAAGCTCGAGTTTAGTGCCTAAGATACGAAAAATACTTTTTCGATAGCGTGATGGAGAGATATAATGGACAGATGTAAATAAATTGCAAATTTTAATTAATTTTTTTTTTTTTTTTTTTTTTTTTTTTAGTTTTTGCATTGTGGTGTTACAACTCACTTTTAATTTGCCGAGTTTGAAAACTGATAATAATGTAAAAATCTTGACACTTTATGAAAGTTGGTGAATCATCAACGGTGTGATTACTTTGAAGTTTTTGGTCACTGTAGAAACTTCAACAAATCGATTTTTATGTCATTTTGCATCATACTGAGCGTGATAAAAAACATTTAAAAAATACAATCAATGGTGGAAAGTTTAAAATGTTTTTAAGACAAATCCAGGCTCATTATCGTATTCCACTCTATATACAAATTATCAAACCAATGTGGTCACAAGGCGCACAAATTTGGGGCTGTGCCAGTCAAAATAATATCAACATAATCCAACGACTTCGAAATAAAATTCTCAAAAATATCGTCAACCCGCCTTAGTACGTTCGCACAACAGGTATTCATCGAGACCTCAACAGTCCTACGGCCGCCCATGTTCTTAAAAAAAACAGGCAAAAGCCCACTCTATGAGACTCCTGCGAGAAAACCATACGACCTTTTTGGCTGTTAATATAAAGAGAGATTTTAATATTCCTGTCATAAAAACCACCCAAAATTGTTGTTAATTGTTGTTGCTTGTTTGTTTCTATAAAAAAAAGCTACATATATATCTTCGATTCGTTCAATCGCAATCTAAAAAATGCATAGATTTATAAATCATCAATTTTTATTCCTCGGCTTTCAAACACTTCTTCCTGATAAAACATCGTGCGTAGACGATAAGGCTAAGCTAAGTTTATGAAAATTGTATGCCTTTTATAGTGATGACTTACTATACATTTTTAGGAAGTACAGATGGAATTTAATCGTTGGTAAAAAATAATAATAATAAAATAATTTGCAATATGAATTCCGAAGATAGGCCAAAAAAAGTCTTCAAATATACGCTGCCGAATGAAAGATCGTTTTCACTACCTCGTCGAAACATATTTAAAACCAGTTGAAAAACCAGGGTAACTCCCACAGAAACTTAACTCTCACGGTGAAGAGTTTAAGACAAATTTTTTGAAAACAAGGGACGAGCCAAAATCAAAGTATAGTTCATTTTCATCTTCAGATGACTAAATGGCTTTATTTGTTCCATTGTGATTTGGCTGTAAATGATTAGAAATAAATTTTTAAGTCATAAGCTATGTACTTGGATATGTATTTTTTTTCATATTCTCACTGTTTGTAAGCAAATTATTTTAAGAATACATTCACATATATGAGAGGACTCCAAATAAATTATTTTCAATATTATTAATGTAATTTTTTAATAATGTTTTTAAATTAGTTTTAAATTCAAATTATCGGAAAATTCAATTTTCACGCCAGCTTTTCTTTTTAATTAGCAGCGCAAATCTACGTAATTCTGTAAAGCTAAATGTTCACATGTGCAATCGAAAAAAATACTTGATTACCTTAAATTAAAAATGGCAAGCCATGTTGGCTCAAACGAACCCCTTCAAAAAAATTGTCAAAGAAAAGTTACTGACAGAAGCGGTTCAAAAAAAAATTTTGCGTACCGTTTATTAACCAGAATTGGAATTTGTTTAATTTTCCAACTAGAAAAAGTTCCCAATATATGGTAATTTCTTCCACCGCTGCAGTGGCCGAACTCTTAATGCATTTTATTTACAGGTATACGCGTGCAAAGTCTCTGGCTTCAATTCAAATAAGGCTGTTTATGTAATTGTGTTTACTTCCTTTTTGGTTGTTACGCCGGGCTCTAACTCCAAATTGTGTTGGGCCCTTGGACGTTTCTCCATAAATGGTAGAACTTACAGTTGTATATCACCTCTGAGAGGCAGATGGATTTTTCTGAGACGCTTTTTCAATACAGAAATACACTCTGGGGGACGACCGCTGTTAGAAAAAACATGTTTCTATCATTTGGTGTTTCATACCCACAGTGGGTTTCTTTTCATTTCAATTTCGTTTCACTTATTTTCGAGTACCTAAGTGCCTAAGAATCACTTAGCCTAAATCATAAATATTACACTACAAAGTATTCGATACTTAGTTGATAATGAAAATTCAATATCAATCTTCTTTGACAAGTTTGGAGCTATTAATTAACTAATAAGATAAAACAACGATTATGAGCGTCAGATTTCCTGACAAACATTGAAACTAACCTGCCCGAGTAATTCAGCCAATCAATGGATCCACAAGAAAGTCAAAAAGAAACATTAGCAGCTAAATAGTTCTTCTTCTTTGCAATGACCGTTATTTTATCAGTTGACAGAGAATAGCAAAAGATGAAAGTGGGTCGAAAAAATTTAGAAGCTAAAGAGCAAAACGAAGGAATTAGGAGTGCCGAATGGATAGACCACTACATGTGAAAGATTGCAAAACTTACAGAAGAAAAACCATCCAGTGTTGTAGATGTAGTGAGGATCGAATGAATCAAAGCTGGAGAACTGCCTCAGGCTATCCCCAAACGGCACACTAAGAAACCGCCAAGCCCGAACATTTGCAAAGGTAGTATTCCACAGGCTCTTACTCTGTCGAATCCTCACAGCTGTTCTACAGAAGTCCAAGCTTCTCTGCATGCGTTCCGATCTCCTAGTGAGCGGTGACCACCGCTATGAGTTTAGAAATTGAATGGTGGGGGATTCCTAGCACTTTAAGAGTCCTGCTTCTATTGTACTGAGGCCAAAGTGTTTTTGAGAAAACACACGATAAAATAGATTTCTATCTGTGTACGTAATATCGAAATAAATTTCTAAAACTTGCCATTGTGGTTTTGGCGGCATGAGTTGAAGAGTGTGGAAAAGGGTAAGTTTTTCAAAATTCTTTTAATTGTAGCATTTTAATATATTAATATTATCAACATACAGAGAATAAATTATTTGATTTACCCAATGTGTTTGGTTGGGCCAACATGTGAACTACACCATTAGTGTGTATTTTACAACGGGATAGTGCGTATTTTGCAAATGCACTACTCTAAAAACTTTATTTCCAACATCTGTTTAACTAAAAGCATTGAGGTAAAATTCTAATATTAGAACACACATGCATGCATATTAATTGAAATCCGATCAATCGCATAAAATTGCGCTCGAAAGGCCAAAATATCCGTTAAAACCCAGAATTTATGCCACATCATTTGTGCTTAGTAGTGAAATTAATTAATTTGGAAAACTTTAATCTGCTTTTAGGTATTAAGTACATAGTAACGTACCTGTTTTGTTGCTTTATTGACTAGAAATATTATCAGTGCATCGTTTCATAAGAATTTTCGTTGTGCAAACAAATACTTACATATGTATTAGGAGAGTTCCTATTTTTCAACTCTCTAAAAGTAGCCGCGTCAACTCGCCATTCGCTTTTATCACTTATATAGATAAAGCGTGGTCACCATTCCGCCTCCGTAATGGTTTGGAGGGGAGTGTCTTGTAAAGGCGTTACATCTCTTCATTTCAGCGAAAAAGGGATTAAGACTGGGGCAAAAGTGTACCAGGAGAATGTGGTAGAAGGCGTGTTGAAGCAGTTGAGCAATATTCTCTTTAATGGAGAGCATTGGATCTTCGAGCCAGATTCCGCTCCAGCCCATAAGGCAAAAACCACCCAGCAGTGGTTAAAAAACATAGCCGCAAAAGATTGGCCGTCTAGAAGTCCAGATCTGAATCCATTGGACTACAGTTGGTGGTCAGAATTGGAGAACGTGAATTGCCGAAGATTTCACAGATCTTTGGAGAATCTCAAGCAATCTTTGGCTCGAGCAGAGACGTCAATATCCATGGAAACCATGCGTGCTGCAATAGCTGAATGGCCAAGCGATTAGGCCTGTGTAAAGCAATTGGTGACCATTTCGAACGAAAATTAATTTTTTGTTTATATTTAGATTCGGTTAGGTTTGGCAGCTGCATCGCATATAGAGACATCGATGCCACTTAGACCACGAAATGGGGGCTGGGCTACATTTCCCGCTTCATATTGAACCATCCTGAGAATTTGAAAAAGCGTAAAAGGTTGTTGATGGGTATATAGTGTATAGATTATCTATATTCGTTAAGAAGTAGCATTAGAAAAATCGGTTCCTGTTTCTGGCTAGAGCTGGGCATGTGCAAAAAAGGTGTTGAATTGTTTCCAACTCCTCCTCATTTCTGCAGCTACGACAGAAGTCATGCGTGTAAAAAGGCCTAATCTCCTTGCATGATGATGAGATAATGTCTTGTGAGGGCCCCTCCTAAGGTCCTGATTTGAAGTCTACTCAATTTTATAATACTCTTGGACAGACGTAGATTTAGCCTTGACCATGTTTGCCTAGCAATTTCACAGGTGTTAATTCATCTTTGATTTGCAGAACTGATTAGTGCGTCCAAAATTTTAAGTGGATCGGAGCAGAACTCTCAAAGTTATAGCCTTTGTAGGCACTCTACCTCGAATGCGGAGCATCGATAATTTTTCAGAGTCATTTTTTCAAACGGGTTTTTCCCGAAACGACTTCTTAAAAGTCGGTGCCAATCACAACTCCGAAACTATTCAACTAATTCTTTTCAAATTTGGCACACGTTTTCTAAATCAAAAATACCTCCCCCCCCCCCCCCCACTGTTTTTTTTTTATTTTTTTTTTAAGGTTGTTTTCCACTTACAAATATGGCGAAATTTTTCGCCAAAAATGCTCCTTTTACGTTTTTTTGCCACCAAAACTACAAAAATGAAAAAAAAAAATTTATTAATGGGGGGGGGGGGGGGGGGGGGGGGAGCATTACGTCATACTTTAACTGAAAAATTCGACTTTTTTAGTTTCAGATGATTCTACGACGAATGCCGATTGGCACCGCAGAGCACCTCTCGAAAAACATATCTCCAAAAAAACTCTGTCATGGGCTTATTTGTCAATATTTTATTATTAATATTTTTTAAAAACTTATTGAAAAGATGTACAATAACATGCAACTGATTTTATTAAAGTATCTTAAGCCATATTTCTGTAAAAAATTAAAAAAAAAGTGTTTTTTTTTTTAGCGCTAAACCCTACCACCCCCTTAATGAGAAGCTTACGAGTTGCGAGAGGTATCTCCATAAAATTATTTATGTCTGGCATATAGGTACCTACCTAGTCTGCCCTACAGTTCCCTGGTATATCTCTGTAGCCTGGGACCCAGCATAAGATTATACGATATTGTTTGGCCATCTCATTTAGAGATTGGCGACAACGTAAGACACTCTTTGATGTTGTTTGGAATGCATTAATATAACATTATAGATGCGAAAAAAGGGTCTTAATTTTTTTTATGCCTTAGAATAGAATACAAGTATGGCACGTGATAAAAGATAAAAAGTTTAAGTTACATAAGCAGCACCCTAATAGACACATATACATACATTTATGCAATGTTTATTATATACTTATATACTCGTATGTACATATATTCAACCACAAAAATGTTTTCATAGTCATCCGCGTACCTATATTTGAAAATATTCCCTTATTGGAATGTAATTGAGATTCGTGATGGCAGGAAACCAATAATTAATGGTAATTATAAGTGGAATGCAAATACGAGAACATTCAAAAATAGCTAAAAGTACTTCATTCTAATTAGAATATGTAGTTGTAGTATACCATAAACTTTGCAAAAGGGGTTAATTTAAAACTTACCGCGACTTAAAACAGTTTTTACATAATTGAAAGTTAGTAGTAATTAAAAATGAAAAATGAAGCTAAGGTATTAAAGAGTTCTGCAAGCAGCTAACTCATCCTCAAATTTTTTTGCCTTTCGGTTTTCCATCCTCCAAACTTAGAATGAAATTATTATTAAATGAAATACGTGCGTAACTCGTAGTTGTAAGATATATTGTTCTTTTAGATTGTTAATCTGTTAGAAATGATTGTGTAAAGGCACCTTGACGCAGTGCAGGGACCAAAACCAGATTTAGTCACCAGGAGGCATTGTCTTTGGGTGATGCTCCACCCTGATGATTGGTACCGTTTGAGAACAATGACCATGAGCTGCCACCTCTTAGGCCTGGGTGTTACGCATCACCGTGACCCTACAAGAAGTTTTATTCGGCCGTATTATAAAGGTATTTTCTGAACACCGGACCGAGTTGGAAAATAACAGTGGCCTCACAGTGACAAGGCGCTGGCGCGGTGGGCCAAATGAGATCGCCTGTAAAATTTACAAATTTCTGTGCTTGCCTTGTCGAGTAGGAAGTAATATGAACAAGATAAATACAAGTACAAATACAACAAAAAATGAAAATAACAATAGCAGCAATATTAAGAAGAGTAAAGGGAGGAAGCAGTGTAATTACCACTTCGCGGGACTCGAAGGTGGGGAAGCGGAAGTGCCATTCTTCGAGTAACACACCTGCGATGATGATGAAATCTCCACCAACCGAGGAGTTCACAACTAACCAGCCCAAGTTGCTTTGTGCTCGAGTAGGGTAGTCATCATGGTCTCAACATCCAACACAAGAGAGCGACGATACCCTCGAAGAGCAGCAACAGGTATCAACGGCCGGGCTAGTGACCGTTCCAACAGTTTTCACCAGCGATTACCAATACTGTTGCTACGAAACAAGGAACACACTGCGTCAAGGAGGTCAGCATCTGATATTGGTCGAACTAGTCACCGATGAGACGTATTCAACTACTAGCCGTGCGTTACAGCTACCAGCAGCAGGAGTCACAAACCTCCTAAAATTCAGACAAAGGAAACGGTAGATTGAGGAGGAGCAAACGCCCAACTATCCCGCTGCGCGGATATGCTGGCGCCTTGGACAACTGAACCACAGATAGATAGATGCCATAGTGGACGAAGCCTTCAAAGGTTGGGCTCATCCTCTGGTCTTCCGGGATACTTCAGGCCAGGTATTCTGCTTGTTGACCGTGAAGACCAAAAGACCACAACATGACACCAAAACGGGAGATGAGATACTTCCAACAAACAACGCTTCATTACGTCCTTTATCTATATATATAACTGGCGCGTAAACCTTTTTTGAGTGTTTGGCCAAGCTCCTCCTCCTATTTGTGGTGTGCGTCTTGAGGTTGTTCCACAAATGGAGGGACCTACAGTTTTAAGCCGACTCCGAACGGCAGATTTTTTTTATGAGGAGCTTTTTCATGGCAGAAATACACTCGGAGGTTTGCCATTGCCTGCCGAGGGGCGCTCGATACTAGAAAAACTTTTTTCTTCATTTTGAGCTTTCACCGAGATTCGAACCTAAGTTCTCCCTGAATGGTAGTCAAGCACCAACTCATTCTTTTATACGACTGTACATTTTCAAGTCATCTACATACATCAGACAATACCCTATCAAGAAAACCCCTAAGATAACTTTACTGGTGTTCACCTTCTCTCGAAAGAAAACTTCTAAAGCTGGTTGCTGGTGTCAAATATAGTAAATAAGGTGGATGTTCCATCAATTCGTACTTTAATTAATTCAATCGTCAAAACACACCGAAACATTTCTTCTTGCCTCAGTTGATTCTTAACAAATGCCCCAATAACTCTTCCAACAGCTTTTCCATGCGTGATTTTTCTTTTAAAGTATAGAGTAATCATTTATCTAAGGTGCATGTGGTATTAGCAAATCCACCATTAATTTTTCTTTTGAATTAATACAACTTGGTTTATTTTTAACTAGTAAGCATCTAGTTACAGCCGGTTCAGTGTTATTAAATTAAAATAAAATTGTGCCAGTTACGTGCAGCACAGCAGGAGCTTAAATTGAATAGGTAAAAACGTTAGAATAACTAATTAAAAGGAATGCAACGCCGCGTCGTCAACCTCAGTCGTGCATGCTGCTAAATTGCCCCTCAAGCGGAGAAAGCGGGATGTTGGAAACGATAACATTTTCAAAATAATTGCAGCTGTACCTAGAACAAATACCAGAGAGTTAAGTTTGCTCTTACATCGCAATGAAAGTCAACTGCAAATTGCCGTTATAAGACGCGGCTAATAAAAGGAGAAGGACTGCAAAAGTTGGTCAACGCCAAGCGTGGTTGCAATGCTAGACCAAGTGAATAAAAGCGAAGAGTGCCAAGAGAAGATGTGGAAAAGTGAACGTGTTGTGGCAGGATGTTAAAGGAAGCATATGAATGAGTCAACATTTACTAACCCACTTTTTGATCAGGAAGCGGTGAAAGCAAATGGAGAACAATGGCTGATGAACACCTGCGTTGAAATGAAAGAAGAAGGAGAGGAGGAAAGGCAATTACAAAAATGTGCTCAGCTATTAAATAAAAGACGAGTGAAAGAGCGAGCTGGCCGAGTAACGGCAACGACAAACACACGTGCATTCTGGTACCGACAGACATTAATGGTTGATAATAGCGGACGTCACAGGAACAAATAGTAATACTTAAGGATGCAAAAGAAAAAATAACAAAACCTAAACCGGAGGGCACTTTAAGTGGTACATTCTCATTCATATACACAATGGCTTGCATACATGCGTGCATGTATGTGTTTTTACTAAAGTCTGTAAGAAGTAATTACATATTCAAGGCACGCCAGTTGGCGCTTCTCTGACACAGTCGGTGTTTTCCTTTTTCGAAATTCCGCGCGCAAAGCTTTCTTAGCCTTATCCATTTTATTTTACTCTATGAGTTATAATTTTTCTTGCTTTCGCTTGCTCACTTACCACGATGCAGCTGTTCTTCAACTATTTTGTTTGTGAACTGCTGAAATGCGCCATACAGTCTTAAACAAAAGTGATAATTACCTGCAAGGCGAGATGTAGAGCGCGAATCCGCTTATTGTAGCAAAGGTGGCGTCAAGTATATGTGCATGACTGTTAATAAGATCATCAGTTGAGTTCCTCTCGACAGGCAATGGCAGACCTCCGAGTGTATTTCTCTCACGACAAAGCTTCTCATAAAAACCATTCTCCGTATGGAGACGGTATACAACTGTGCAACAACAGCATTACACACACCACAAGCTGCAGAAGAAGCCAAGACAAACAAGTATGTGTGTGTCAGATATATATAATATAGTACGTGAGCATAAAAAGTTTGGAGGAATCCGCACGCTATGGTAGAGGTCAATTTCTTATACATACGAAAGGAAAACACGAACCCATTTCTGAAGAAGCTACAGGAAGAACGACAGACATAAACCATATGTTGCCTACTCCGCATGTGGCTCGACGAAGAGAAGACAAAAATTGCAGAGCTTCGAGCTTGTAGATGATCTGAGTGATTTAGTAAAGTTAAGTTAAAGATAAAAATAAGTAAGAGTTAGAGTTTTTGTTTTTTAACGCGCTGTAAAAGCAATCGAAAGCCTTAGTCGATGTGGGACTTTATCGCCACTAAAAGCACCTCAAGATCGACGGTTCATCCTACAGGGGAACCGTTTTGGTAATTACGTCTGGAGGCCATCGTGAGCAATAACCTCAATTGTCATTTAAATTCGTCTGCCGTTCGTCTTGCTACATTTTATCAATGCGACAGTTGTTGTTGCTGCCGCGTTCGTCTGTCATCATTCCTTCACCTCCAATCTATGTTGCAAGGCTCCAGGACAATTCGTGTTACAAAAGCTTATACCGCCCTCCACTTTTTATTCGACTCAAGCATTTGCGGAACTAGGTTATTGGGCGTCAGCAACACACCAGTTGTTCTTGCTAGGTCATCGCGTTCCTTAGCGAACCTGCTGCAATAAAAGGCCACATGTTCGACCCCCTCCTCTTCCATATTTCGAAAGTATAGGCTTTTAAGAATACACTATCAAATTTTTGGAAGGATATTCTCAGTATTTTCGATTTTACACCCCTTTTAGCAGGTAGAGCTTTGAACGCAATTATCTCACAACTACTTTTTTCGGCCTGGTGTTGTCAAAAAACAAAACATTATTCAACCATATGTCGACTAAATTGGGAGAATGAACTTAATACGAGGGATATCACATCACATCTATCCTCCCTAGAAGCAATTTGTTGTATAAAATACGGAGAACACTTCTTTATTTTTGCGCATGTAAGCCAGTCAGCTCTCAATGCTCTTATGATCTCCTCAGCTCTTTCATGCATCTTCGGTTATTTTATCTAAAACATTTTGAAAATACAAACACTTGGAATTGCCTGAATAACATACACATACATAAACTCTTTTTCTTTCTATAACAATTTTGCCACGTTCTTCGCTTTTTTTACTATGCCTTTGTTCTTATGTCTCATTAACGAGGCCAAAATGTTAATGGCAGTGGGTGCACATTACCTAAAGGCTTGCTTTCAGACTGTAATAAAAAAAATTAAAAAAGAAAACGACAGTTAATAACTAGGAAGAAAAACAGTGTCTGCTTCCTGCACTGCTGTCACTAAACTCTGCTAACGAAAAATATTGTTGTTGAATGCGTAACTAGAAAAAGGAAAACGTTAAGTTAGGATAAAATATCTTACAATGAGTAATTAAGTCTCCGAGTGGAAGTATATGGTATATAGGTTTCTGTACACGCCCTACCAATTAAGGGTGCGAGTAAACTTTTAATGACCAAAAAGATTTTTGGGTTTTGAGACATGAGTTCTTTCCTGCCACTAAAAAGGAATGAGACAGTGACAAATACGTACATTAGGGCGCCAAACTTTTTTGGAAAAAATATTAAGATTTACGCGGGCAAGACAGACAAAGCTATTGAAAAAGAGTTCCACCACCACAGAAGTACGGCAATCTGTTTGCCAATATTTCTGAATTTGTAGTAACCTTAAGCTTGTGGAAATAGGAGTATTTAATGTCTTCAAGTTGTAGCTGCAGAAGTGAGGAGGTGAGGAGTAAAATATTAAAATAAAATTATAGGTAATTAGTTTAGGCGTAAAACTACTTAATCAAGTCTTTCGGTGTAATTCGCCTATCGTGAGGTCGCACAAGATACAATTGGGTCATGAGCCATGGGTTTAAGACCTACTCCACATAAGACCAGTAACACTTGCATGTAGATAAGACAACGAACAGCTCCATTTCTAGAGATAGACAAGTTTAAGAAGAATGAATGCGTAATTTGTGTACAAAGAAAGAGGCAAAAAATTGTAATCAACAGCAGATAAGTGAGAAATTTAAAGAACAGACAACAGCTACGCATTTAATATTTATTGTGAATTCAATTTAGTAATTTTTTGCAGCTGTAGCTGCTATTAAGCCTTAACATCTTTTACTGTGCTTTATTTTTTCAGTATTTAAGGCAACACTCAAGCACAGCTACGGGGGCAGTTTGTTGAAGTGTTGTATTGTTAAAAACCTCCACAGAAGCAGCTAAGTCAGCAGTTAATAGAGCGCGTTGCATTTTGCAAGCAATTTTCAGCGTTTTTCCTGCACTTCGACATCTACTCTTACTGCTTTCTCTCCAAACTGTTTTTCTCGTAGCTTTTGAACAAAAACAGAAATGAAAATTGCTTGAATTGTTGTTGGTGCGAAACTAGGTTAGCATGCTGTCAGCATAAGCAAAGTCGGTAACAACAAAGTTACTTCCATACAACAGGGCAATGTTGCCAGAAGTGAAGATTCATCTTCAGAATTAAAATTTATTCTATGAAGAATCAAAAAATCTCAAAATGAAGATATTAAGGCGAAAACAAAATTCTCTCGAAAATGCGAAGTTACGACAATTTGCTCCAACCTGTGATAATTTCTGCAACTCCGATTTATAAAGTTAATGTTTTTACACTACAAATACTAAAAAGGGTCTTTTTGTATTTAAATATTCAGAAAGATATTTTGCGGTTAAAAAAGCATTTTTTATAGTTTCTGTGTTGTGTTTCCGTTTTACATTTTGTGTGAAAATTGTATCTTCACTGGACAGATTTTTGACAATATTGGTCTGGCAACACTGTCACAAAACAACAACTACAGCCACACAAAAAAAGATAAGTAACGCCGCAAGTGGCAAAAGACAAGCTGTAAAAGTGTTGTACATGCTAAAGCATCATTGATGTTCTATAGTCGTAAATTGACAACAACGCCTTGTACCTATGTGTGTGTGAGCTAGCGACACGAAAGCCATCAGCAAGCGGACGGGAACAGGGCGAGACGCCATATAATTGTCGAGAGCACAAATTGTCAGATGTTGATGTACGAGTGTATATGTATGTGTAGGTGTTGTTGTATATCTTATTCCTCCGCATACAGTCATTTATTCATTTTTATTATTTTTCTCTCGCCTTCATGGCATTTTGCATTATCGATCTCTTTGTAAATTAGCAAGCGGAAATTCAATAAAAAATTACCATAGAACTCATAATATTTAATTGGAAAAGTTGCAAATTTGTTAAGGAGATGTATTGTAGTTTAAGAGGAAAATGGAGCGTATCCAAACTGCACGATTGCATGCATACGTAATGTGAATGTTTTTCATATTTGGTATTTCGGGACACGTACTTGACAGATTGGTTGGTGTGCATTATTTAGTACTAGACATAATCGGCATGCATTGGTATGGTTGAAATATATTGTTGTTGAACAGCGCGAAATTGGTTTTTGCACTTTAAATTTGCGCAGGAACTTGGGAACAGCGTAGGGAAGTTTCTATTTTGAAAGATTTTACATTGTAAGTGCGAAAATGGTGACTTGGTTGTGAAGGAATGGGATAAATCCCAGAAAATATCATAGCAAAAAATCCGATGACGCTATTTTTTATGTAAACGCATAGATCAATAATACTAAATTAAGTAATTTGCTACGACAGGTGTGAGTTGGCATGTGTTAACTGGGGCAATGAGAACCAGTGCCACAGATGTACTCAGTGAACTTCCGAGGGAAGGGGGCTTCTATTATGACAGAGAAGGAAGTTGCCTTGGGAACAATTACTCTTAATAATATTTGTGACCAATGGATTGGAAATTTCGCAGGTCTTACGGAAGTTGCAATGGAATTCAGACGAAATCCTCTAATGAGAAAATGGGTGATAAAATAACTCCTGTGCGGAAGAATTCTTTGAATTTCAAGACAATACTTTTAGATCCGAAATGTGGTATGCAAATGGGTTGAAAGCTTGCGGATTATAAGGCTGGGGGAGGTGCCTTTTGGGCGAATGTTAAAAGATCAGTAAGTCTACAAAACACTGAAATATCAATAACCCAAACAACAGTTAAAGAAAAGAAGACAGCTTGAGCACAGAAGCAGCTACATGGCAAACACCTACACATTTTGAAAGACCAAAATATTGACAAAATGAATAGTTTTTGGGGAGGATTCCTTGATCTTGAAATCTTATAAATCCTTCTGTTTCAGGATGAAGCTCCGCTCTATGAAGACAGGTGCCAATACAGAAGGATTTATAATCGCAGTTCAAGATCAAAGAATCCACACCAAAAACTATCAAAAATAAATAATAAAAAAGACCCGATTATAACTAACGACAAATGCCGAAGATGCCAAATGCACCTAGAAACTATAGACCACATAACTGTAGGATTCCAAATTATAGCACACAGAGTATACACATAGACACAACATAGTTGCAAAAAAATAGATAAAAAACAGCCAATAAACAACATTACCAGAAAACAAATATCCAAATTACAAATATACCTCTTAGACAGTGAATACAACCTATACTGGGGCATTGCAACACACCGATTAAACTCAAATGAGCAATATACCGGTTATTAAATACTTTAATAAACAAAATAAGCAAAATTACATAAAAAAAAAATTAAAAAAAAAATAATTGGCGCGTACACTTCTGTTAGGTGTTTGGCCGAGCTCCTCCTCCTATTTGTGGTGTGCGTCTTGGTGTTGTTCCACAAATGGAGGGACCTACAGTTTCAAGCCGATTCCGAACGGCAGATATTTTTATGAGGAGCTTTTTCATGGCAGAAATACACTCGGAGGTTTGCCATTGCCTGCCGAGGGGCGACCGCTATTAGAAAAATGTTTTTATTAATTTTGCTTTCACCGAGATTCGAACCAACGACCTCTCAGTGAATTCCGAATGGTGATCACGCACCAACCCATTCGGCTATGGCGGCCGCAAAATTACATACTTTATAGAAATCAGCAGCCCAAATGATATCAACACACATAGAAAATATCTAGAAAAAATTGTAACGCATAGTGAGCTAGCTCAAGAAGTAAAAAAATACTGTAAAAACAATCCCATTTGTGATTTCAGCGACTGGATTACTCCTCAAAACATTTATTAAAAACTTAAAAGATCTCAACATCGAACCAATTATATTATATTATATTATCAAGGCTTTAATCGAATTGGATCATCATGTAACTTTGCGTGAGATTGGAGAGAAGTTAAATATACCAAAATCAACCGTTCGTGAGCATATAAAGAGTCTTGGACTGGTAAAAAAGCTTTATATTTTGGTACCACATGAACTGAAAGAAACTCATTTAACAAACCGAATCAACGCTTGTGATATGCATCTTAAATGAAATGAAGTCTATCCCTCTTTGTAGCGGATTATCCTTGGTGATGAAAAATGGATTGTTTACAATAACGTCAATCGAAAACGATCATGGTCCAAGCCTGATGACGCGCCACAAACCACTTCAAAGGCTGATACTTGCCTAAAGCAGATTATTCTGTCTGTTTGGTGGGACTGGAAGGGTGTGGTATATTTTGAGCTGCTTCAGAGGAACCAAACGATTAATTCGGATGTCTGCCAACTATTGGACAAATTAAATACAGCCATCAACGAGAATCGGCCAGAATTGATCAATCGTAAAGGTGTCATATTTCAACAGGACATCGGTAGGCCGCATACATCTTTGGTTACTCGCCAAAAACTGAGAGAGCTTGGCTAGGAACTTTTGATACATCCATCATATAGCCCTGATCTTGCACCGTCAGACCACCATTTGTTTCGGTCTTTGAACTCCTTGAATAGTAAAACTTTCGGCAATGGCGAGGCTATAAAATCGCACTTGGTTCAGTTTTTTGCAAATAAAGGCCAGAAGTTCTATGAGCGCGGAATAATGAATTTGCCGGAAAGATGGCAAAAGGTTATCGAGCAAAATGGAAAATACATAATTGATTAATGTTCATTCTAAGTTTTAATAAAAATGTATTTACTTTCTTTTAAAAAATCGGCAATTTCTTTCCGGAAAACCCAATATATAATATAAATAACAAAAAAAAAACACTAAACGCGAAAGTGTCAATACGACTTGCAGCCCGAACGATATGCGGAGGGCAAAGTGGTGTGGGAAACAATAATAAATCTTTACCAACCCAAGAAAACATCACAACAACCCTAAAAGAACTTGTAACAACCATCAAAAATACGCACATCTAGTAGTACAAAACAGTAACATCAACACGCAATAGACTGCTAAAACTAATAAACGATGCATTAAACCACCCAAACAGTTTACCATCTTATCTTACTCAAGGAATAACATTCATTAAACCAAAGAATGATCATACCAATAATCCAGCAAATTACAGCCCTATCACTTGCTTACCCACTCTTCACAAGATTAACACATCATCTCATTAAGACAATGGCACAAAAAATATATGTACCCTCACGTCATAGACAACAATATTTTAACAAATAAACAAAAGATGTAGAAAACAAAGTCAAGGCTGTCAACAACAAGTAATAATAGACCAAACGGTCACGCAACAAGCCATTAATGCGCAACGAAATCTACGAAATCTGCAACGTGTTATATTAACTACAAAAAAGGGTTCGACAAAATACCACATAACTAGCTGGCTGTTAAAACAGCTGGAAATATATAAAATACACCCGAAATGTAAACATTTCCTTAAAATAAATATGAAAACAGGGACAACAAAAATACTTCTACAAGCCCCATCCACAGTTTTAACAACAGATAGAACTAAAATAATAACCGCAATATTTCAAAGAAATGCATTAAGTGCGTTGTGATTCTGTATATGTCTGAGTCCACACTCAAATATACTCAATACAACAGAATATGGATTCAATATAAAAAATAAAAAACAAAACATTCACAAAATAAATCACTTATTATATATGGATGGCATAAAGTTGTATGCGAAAAATCAGCAAGAATTACAAAGATTAATAAGAATAATTGAAAAAATGGATCCGGAATAGGCAAATGCAAAACCCATTATATAGAATGCGGACAAAAACACAATAGAAACACTAAGCAATGAAACACCCCTAAACATGGAAAAAATGAGTTTTATAAATAACTAAGTTTCAAACAAAACATAAAAATAATTAAAAGGCTACCTAAACCCGAAAAACCTTTTTAAAGCCATGAACACATACGCGATACCGTTGCTGACATATTCCTTTGGAATAATCAAGTGGAGTAATACAGATATAGAAAACCTAAAGATAGCAATAAGAACAGAAAATATAACAAACACCAACCACATTAATGTAAGGAGCGTATAACAATCCCCAGGAAAAATGGAGGAAGGGGACTTATTGATATGCATCATCTATACAACGACCAAATAACTTAAAGACTTCTTCTAACTTAAGAACGTACTTCTACAACCAAAACATAGCACTTCATAAAACAAAACTACTAGAAGACAAAGAACCCCTTAATCTCCACAACCAAAACTTAACCCTACCAAAACGTACAATAGAAGAAACCCTAGCAGCATGGAAACAAAAACAAATACACGGAAAACATCCGCATATAGTTAACAATGGCAACATAAATCAGCAAAATTCATACACGTGGCTAAGAAAAGGAGATCGACAAGCGGAAACAGGGGAATTCATTATTGCTATACAGACCAAATTATAACAACAAGAAACTACAGAAAATATTTAATAAAAGATTTAAAAATCACATCCCACAGCTGCGGCAAATGATACACACAGAAATAATAGATCACATAACATCCGGGTGCTCAATGCTCGCGGGGGACAAAATACACGCAAAGACATGATAAAGTAGCCAAAATTATTCACAAAGAAAAAACCACAATTTTCAATCCAGCAAATAATACAACACCATGATGGAAAGAATAATGAGATGGCACCTATCGTGGTGCCGTTACTTTGCGCTCAGCGAATTTGACAATGAGTTACGTCGTTTTAGCCCCAGTATGGCCAGATTACCATTTTCGTAGCTTGATTCAGCTTTTGTTTTTTTGTTATTTAGTCTCGGAGTTTTAGTTCTTTCTTCATGACATTTTTCTAGCCTGTTCTAATTAAAAGTAATGTTTATAATTTTGTAAAATATACATTTTTTTTAAATTGGTTCAATAATTCACTCAGTTTTATTTAGCTTTACTTTTTTAAACTCTAGTAGCATTGCCCGCGATTGCAGTTGTTGTTGATGTTCGTATGCTTGCTTTGGATATGAAAACGCACTAAAATGCCGATTTAAAGAAAATAAAATACCAAATTTTTTATGATTTACTTAAAAAACTTTGTATGCGTGACAGACATTTGTCTTAAAATGTGCGCTTTTTTATATAAATGTGATATGGTTATGTACAATTTAAAAAAGCACTAAATTTATTGCGAAGGGAAAATGGTTGGCAACACTGCACAACTCGGCAAACGTGACGTCACGCATTCTCTGATGGGCGCAATCTTGTTTCTATCTTTCTTGACACAACACCATATTATCAATATACACACGAAGCTACACTAGAAAACGGAAATTTCAAACTATATTGGGACAGAACCATGCGCACTAATAAGACAATAATTTGCAACAGACAATAATGCTTGCGTAAAATCTGTGTTACTGTATGGTAGCGAAACGTGGCACATGAAACAAGACTCAACGAGAAAACTACAGGCATTCGTAAACAGATGCTTGCGACGCATTATCGGTACCTGGTGGCCACGTACTATATCTAACCCTCGCCTGTGGCAACTGACGAGCCAAAAACCTATTGAAAAGGAAATAATGCACAGAAAGTACAAATGGATCGGGCACACCCTCCGAAAACAACCCGAGGAAATAGTCTACTCAGCCTTACAATGGAACCCGCAAGGCACTAGAAACAGAGGGCGTCCCAAAATGACTTGGCGTAGATGCGTTAACCAGGAATCCAAAAAGTCATTCAATGAATTAAAATTCCTAGCCAGCAATCGGAATATGTGGAAATCTTTTGTAGATAGACTAAGTTCTTAGTACATATACCTATATGTATTGTAATACCTGAACATGTCAATAATAATAATAATAATAATAGGCAGGAACAAAAAAAAATACACAATTAGTTAAGGGTATAGTGGTCAAAGGCCCAAAAATGTGATGATTATCAATAATTTGTTTTGCTAGTCAATTGCTTTATTTTACAAAAATAAAAATAAGGCATTAATGCATTATGTTTCGACTTGACTTTAGCAAAATTTCAAAAAAAAAATTAATAATTGTAAAAGTTATCGCTAATTTCAAATATGTGCTTATGCTGATGACGTTCTCATCATGGCAAACAAACAAAACTAACTACTTCGCATATTCAAGCTGCTAGAAACAAAAGCAAAAATTATAGGACTGAATGTCAACGCCGAAAAAACTAAGTTTATGCTTTGCTCAGCACGTAATATGGATGCCAACAATCTAGCTATAGATGATTTTGTTTTTGAAGTGTAAATGAATTCAAATACTTACGATTCGTTATATCAGCGAGTAAAGTCACATAAATTGCAAAATATGAAAAAATTTAATCTGCTAATAAGACTTACTAGGCAAATATAAAATTGTTCAGATCAAAGGTTTCATCACGAATGCAGAAAATCAAAATGTATAAAACTTTGATACGTCCGGTTCTTACTTATGGTGCTGAAATTTGGACACTAAAAGCTAATGATATGAACAAGCGATTGCGATTTGAAAGAACCATATTGAGAAAATTCTACGATCGTATTCGGCTTGAAAACGGCACGTAACGCATCCGTTACAACAACGAAATTGAAAACCTTATTGGTGATGAAAATGTAATACGTTTTGTTAAAGCGCAGCGGATTAGATGGATTGGCCGGCCACATCATAAAAATGCCCAATGAAACAATCCAAAAAAGGTGTTTACTTTGCGCGCAATTGAAGGAAGAAAGAGAGGCCGACCAAGAAAGAGATGGATTGATGTCTTAGAAGCAGACTTAAAAGCGATGAACGTTCGTAATTGGAGAAATGAGGCAAAAGAGAGACTGAATTGGAGGAGGATTGTTGATGAAGCTATGGTCCACCACAGACTGGGAAGTTAAGAGAAAGAGAGAAAAATTATCGGCCGTTGCTCCAGAAGTACCGTGCGTTGATCATCACAAGTCCTTGCAGATTTATCTAAAATTAATCGGACAGGAAAAATTTGTTTTATTAATAGATAATATTGTCCCTGAGCGAACCTTTTTTTCAAAATTAACAATATGGTGACCTCAGGAAATATTTTTAAAATTTTCGAGAAAAAAACCGACAATTAAACCTTAAGAAAAATCGAAATTTTTGAAAAAAAAATCCTTAAAATCTACCAAGCGGTTTTGAGTTACAGTGATGACTAGTTGAAAAAACATAGTTTTGAGAAAAAGGCATTTAAACTTTTGCTGCCGATTTGCCCGAGCGTCCTTTTTTAAATGTTGAATAACTCGAAAAGTATTTCACGGATTCCCTTCAAATTTTCACACAATATTTCTTAGATATTATACTTTAAGAAAATGCAAAAAAAATAAATTTTTGGAAAATTCTTGCTCCCACTAAGCCTTTAAAGTAAGTGTCCCTAATGCAAGTAAGTAGAAAAAATTTAAAAATACACAGTGCTTGCTCAAGAAATTGAAAACATCTGGAAACAAAACTTAAAATCAATGAGTTTCGACGAAAAAACACATGAACAACTACAAAAAGCAGTCATACTGAAACCTGTAATACAGCAAGGTAATTTTTGAATCAGAGCCATTAGTACATAATAACACAAAACAACAGAGCACTGCCCCTGGATATCGATATCCGGAACATATGTTATCCCGGGTTATAGTAGTAATAATATGTAATAATAATAAGAATTAAAAAAATCAGGCCAGGTAAGAAGAAGTTACCGAGATGGCTCATCTTATCTTGCAGACAACTGCCGGAAAAGGCACTGAAAGTAAAGTTAAATCTCTCGCATTGTTGCGTAACGGACGATGGCCGGGTAGGACAATAGTTGAGAGCTGAGGTTTTGCTAGGCTTAGAAGTTCCCTTGCGCGTCAGAAGAATCTCGGCGCTTATCAGGTGGGTATACCTTTTCAGCACTTGCAAAAGTGACGTGAATGACGTCTTTCTTTCCCCAAAGTAGACCACTGTTAGACAATATCTGCCCCTAACTTCGCATTGCGCTGGAAAACTACTTCATGTGCACCCCACCTGGCTAGGTAGGAAAGTCAGCTTATTTTCATTAAAAATCAACTGAAGAATCTCCTCAGACTGTTCACTAAAAAACAATTTTTAGTGTACAATCCATTTCATTTTTAGCATAAAATGCAATGATAGCGATACACAATTAAATTAAATTATATGCACTCACATACAAAAGGACCCAGTTAAATTTCGCGTTCAAATCCTCTGTGTCTTTGCTTTTCCAACCTTAATAAAATCAGTGGTTGTGTTCTATTTTGACCTTTTGACCTAACTGCTGTTAGACATTTTAATAAAAACAAATTTCCATGTCAACTGACAGAAGTAATTAAAATAGCAAAATATTCATTCTACGTTTACTATACAGAGATTTAAAATTTAGTTTAATTTTGTGAAACTTTCATTGGCATTGAATTTTAAAATGCGAAAAAATAGTGCCGACTGCTATTCTATTTACATAGTCATTAAAAAATATGTATTTTTATTCAACTTTAATAATAATGGGTTGGATAGCTAAAGCCATATAGCGGCCGCCGTAGCCGAAAGAGTTGTTTGTGACTACCGTTCGGGAGTGCGTAGGTTCGAATTTCCTAGCATAAACATAAAATAAAAAATCTCTAACAGCGGAAAATAGGGAAACCTCCGAGTGCATTTGTAGCATGAAAAATCTCCTCATAAAAACCATTTGCCGTTCGGAGTTGGCTTGAAACTGTAGGTCCTTTCACTTTGCGAAACAATATCAAGACGCATACATACCACAAATAGGAGAAGGAGTTAGGCCAAACATCTAGCAGAAGTGCACGCGCAAAAAAACTTAAATAATGAATTGAAAAAAGCACTTAAAAACTTGTTTAATGCAAAATTGTATTGCAATAAAAGATTTTCCATTTCCAAGAAACTTGTGGCAATTTACTAATAAAATATGGTGACAATTGATTTCAATTGAAAGCTGTATAATTTTTTCAAATAGATCAACTAATAGTGTCCTAACTACTTTTTAAAATTTCAGCCGACAGATGTTTTTCATCAGCAGAGTTTGCATATAGCACTCTCAGATCAAGATCAGTCGATAACATTTTAAATGCTTTGCTGTTCTTATGCACACATTTTAAGATATGATTTCATCTTTTTCTAATTTATGGATTTTGTCGAAAAATGTAGCATATAGATATACCGCTTATTCTAATGCTTAACTGTAGTTAATGATGAAGTAAATATGGTATTAATCAGGTATGATAAATCACAATTGATATAAGTTTTAGTCACAGTTGAATAATAATAAATTTTTTGAATGGGATAGCCGGCATATATCCGCCGCGGCTGTAAGTTATATAGTCCATTCAATTAGTCTAATTTGTGACTGATTTATCCAATAAATTTGGCTTTGTGGCGTCAATGTTGCTTGAATATTGCAATAAATCGATTGTGAAGCGTGCTATAGGCAAGTTTTTTCATCTCGTTTGAATGTTGAAATGTCGTCGATGTTTAGCTGATTAATTATCAATAACAAAAATTTAGTCAGCACGGCTTGATAGCGCTCACCATTAACCGTAACAACAGCTCCTTCGTCATTTCTAAAAAAATAAAGTAAATTTCATCAATTTGGAAGCGTTGTTCTGACGTTAAACGATTCTTGATGACTTGCCAGACCTTATATATATATATATATATAGTAAGCTGGTCATAAAAATATCTGCCGTTCGGAGTCGGCTTGAAGCTGTAGGTCCCCCATTTGTGGGACAACATCAAGACGCACACCACAAATAGGAGGAGGAGCTCGGCCAAACACCCAAAAAGGGTGTAGGTGCCAATTATATATATATGTGGTGTGCGTCTTGATGTTGTCCCACAAATGGGGGACCTACAGCTTCAAGCCGACTCCGAACGGCAGATATTTTTATGACCAGCTTACTGAGGACTTAACTGAACAGAAATGCCACCACAGTTTGTCATTCTCAGCTGTCAACCGTCATCTTGGGAGGAAACATAAATTTCTCCGCCAACTGACAAATTGAGTGTTCCACTTTTCACCAACTTGCATTTGCGTACGTCCTCGTATTAATTTGATCGGTGCATTATTCCCGATTTATCAGCGATCTGAAAAATTTCGTTTTTAAGTTGCGCGCGAGCTTTTAAGTTGCACAAAGCAATTAGTGATGTCGGCATCTGCTAGTTCGCACAACATCGACTTTCGAAGTTATCTTTGACCTCTGCTCCCTTGAGGGTTCCAGTCTAGAACCTTTCTGATGGTGGTATGTGGCGGTTTTCTCACCGTCACTTTCTGCGTTTGATTTATCATAGAATAGGCTTCTCATTCGTTGATCTGTACAGCGCGTCGTTGCTAATTAGTGTTCGGCCAAAATATTCTACAAATAATGCAGAGACATTTTTTGACAAAAGATTGTAGCCTCTGTGTCATGGTGTTGGAGATTGGCCAAATTTCACTTCCGTACAAAAATACAGACTTCACACATGAGCAGAATATTCGCAGTTTAGTGGGCCTGAAGATTTGCGACCTCGCCCATATTGTATGCATTCACCCGAACGCCGTCCTTGCTTTGCAGTTGACATCTTCATCTGATCCGCCATCTGTCGTGATTGTGCAGCCGAGTTAGTAGAAGCTTTCGGCAAATTCCACCAGGAACCCGACAACCATTATAGGTCTTGCTTGGAATAACTTTTTCATATACTTTTCTCAATGTCAAAAAGAGTCATATTGTCTCTTTTGTACCAGTGTATGCTCTTAAAAGCAAACATATTGAAAGCGTTTGTATTTGTACATATTTGTAAAAATATTTGATTTGTTTTCATGAAATTCTCGTAGGGAACACTGTGATCGAAGTTTGCCACTTTTTCGATAAAGATTTCGATATTTGCCTGTACTTAATTGTGGTCTCTTAATTCCAAAGGTGCCCCCGTTTTGCCATATGAAAATCTCCAATTTTCGAGATAACAGTTTTTGGATATTCCCTTAAATTGTCTTTTGTTGTATATAACTCCCTCAGTTTTAAAATTAATTTACTAAAATTTTGCACGTGTTCGTTTTTTGGGTCGGTGCTATCTCTGAAAGTTGTAGAAATCGGTTCTCTAAAATATATGGCTTCCATACACCTTGTTGTTCAGATATGGAGTTTTGTGTTATAATTCCTTTCGAAAGATTTTTGCAAATGACATCAAGCATATTTAACACTTGTGAACTTGACAGCTGCAGTATACAAACAGACAAGCAGTGGGACAAAAACTATTATCTAATTTTGGGCCACCTTATCATAAACAGAAAGTTAAGTGTGAAAATCATTTAGATCGGGTTACTTTAACAAATTGCTCCCATACAACTGCTAGCTGAAATATTATTTATTAATTTATTATCTGATATAAACAAAAACCGAAATAGTATACTTAGACCTTCCATAAATTATGTGGCAAATTTAACAATGCATACGGCGAGAATAAATTCGCGGAAAAAGTTCCGTTATGTTTGCTTTTGTTTGTGTGAGATATACAAATTGCTGAAAAAACTTAATATTTTGAGAATGTGTCTTTACCGCACGATCAATCGTTTTTCCCAAATGAACTGGTGGACCTCGCGTGGTTCGAACCAATGCAGCCATAAAAGCCGTTCGAGAAAGAATTCGCAAAAATCCCCTTAGCAGAAAATCATGTCCAGGGAAATGAATGTATCGACCAGATCCATGTCAAGACTAATGAGAGATAATCTCCACATGAAAACTTTCCGTCGCTCAACTGGTCATCTTTTGACAACGCGCTTGAAGAAACGTAGAATCGACAGATACAAGCAGGTTCTTCGGTAGTACGCAGTCAATGGCCATGAAAATATTCTTTTCACAGACGAGAAAACGTTCACTCTTAAAGAAGTTTTTAATAAGCAAAACAACAAAATCTATGCTAAAAGTTCTAAAGACGCAAAAAATGTTGTTCCAAGGTTCAGCGGGCCACCATCCAGCCTCCGTAATGATTTGGTGGGGATTGTCTTGTAAAATCTTATATCTCTGCATTTCTGCGAAAAAGATGTTGAGACCAGGGCAAATATATACCAGGAGGATGACTTAGAAGACGTGGTGAAGCAGTTGAGGAGTACTTCAAAGGTGGCCGTTGGATCTCCTAGCAAGATTCCGCTCCAGCCCATAAGACAAAACCTATCCAGCAGTGGCTAAAAACATATTCCATAGTCCGTGCGTGCTGTTATAGCTGAATGGGCTAATCGTTTGAAGGCTTTTGTAAAAGCAAATGGTGACCATTTCGATTGAAAATTAAATCGAGCAACATGCGGTCATAAACAGCGTTTCTTGTACCGAATCGTCACGGGAGATGAGAAATTAATATGAAGCAAAGAAAGGAGTGGGTGGCTCCAGGAGATACGCCAAAGCCTAGAGTCAAGCCGGATCTTCATTTAAAGAAGATCGTGATATGTGCTTGGTGGGACTGGGAGGGCATGGTGCACTGCTAAATGGTCGAAAAGAATGCCGCGGTCAACAAGGAGTTCTACATTGCCTAGCTGCACCGGGTGAATGAGGCTATTCGACTGAAAATACCTGATCGAGATGGTCAAACCAGGCCCCATGTTGCACAAGTCGCCAAAGCCGCACTCCAAAACTCGAACGGGAGGTCCTTCAGCATACCCGTATTCTCTGCATCTTGTACCGATTACCATCTCTTCCGGTATGACGGGCGTTGCCTTCGATAATAAAGAAGTGCCTAAAAACTGGCTCAAAACTTCTTTGACACCCGACCAGGAGATTTTTGGCGGAACGGCACCAACAAATTGGTCGGTAGGTGGGAAGAGGTTGTAAACAGCAGCGGCAAATATGTAATTGATTAACTTATTGATGTACTTATTGTGTTTTGTTCTTTGGTAAACGCTCTTTTTATTTTTGTTATTCTCGGCCTGCGCTCCAACCGGAGTTAATGGAAATTATATGTATATATATTTATATTATATTATTAGAAACAAAGTTGAAGATAATTAAATTTTTATATTCATCCACTTTCAGACCCTGTGATCAAAAATATTCGCTAATATCGGCATCCCTAATATACATATATATATATATATATATATACTATATGTACAATATATTTCAATTTTTTGCTCAGAAATACACGAACAAGATTTTACTGGAACTTTGGAGCTTGTTAGTTTTGCTGCTTTGCAGTGAAATAACAAACATGTAGATATGAAATACAATAAAATTCATTTACATGGCAGGGATAAAAGGGTATTGTGATGAGCAAACACTAGCAAAAGTTGAATAAATAACATGCAACTTGTAACTGATTTACGTGCTCGGCTCCAATTTTTGTTTTTACGCCTTTCAGCTTTGTAATATGTTTCACGCAGAAGGATATACCTAAAACATGCTCTATTATTACTCCACTTTACTTTTGGTAGTCGGAAGCGGTATGTTATCAAACGCACGTTTAGCCCATATGTATGATATGTGCTGAGCATGAATGTTCATTTGTGCATATGTATGTCTATATGTGCATATGTGCTTATGGCTTGTTAATATGGAAAATGCAATTTCAAAGTTATATGAATAAATTTGCTGCAGGAAATTATCCCATTTGACTATCACTGAAAATATTCTCAGATGGTTAAAGCTGCTTCCATCCAGCTGTTATCGGTTTCACATTGATTTTTTTTCACCACTAATTTTTGTGGCTTTAGAAAACTGGGCGGGGCTGGCCATTCTCTTTTATATGAAAGTTTAAATAAGCAAAATTGTAGTTGTTGTTCACCTAAAATGCAGAACCCACTATTAAAAAATAACAGCTACATTAGAATCCCAAAGTGACGGTTTGGTGCAAATTGTCAAGCAGTGGAATAATTGGACCATATATATTTTTTTTTAAATGGTCGAGGGCACGCAATCGACTCTCATTACACGCTCTGAAGTTTTACAGATGTAGCTTTAGCATCTTAAACTAACGAAGTTAAACTCGTTTATAAAAGCCACAGAATGGCTTAAAAGGGATCCCATAGCGTACGGAGAAGTATCACCAGTGGTATCACAACGGACCTACGGCAGCCCTAAGTGTGTCACATTGGCAGCCACCAGACCTGTCTGCCCATTTAAGTTATTCAACCCAGAATAAGGAGAGTTTATAACGTCATTGCTAAGTTGTCGTAAAACTATATTGGGCTAATTTACTGGAAGAGAAAAAATTGTCTGTAGAGTAAGACCGCCAATGCCAAATGCAAGTGTTCCTATAGGCATACAAAGTTAAACATTCAATGTGCTTGGATGGGATCCAGATATAGAATTAAAGCGACTGTTATTGTAAACATCAAACAATTCTTTCCAGGACCAGCTTCATCACCTACAAATTCATAAATTGGTAAATTAAATTTATCTTGTGGTATGGGATGTTTGCTTAATATTAAGATTTTGAACCATGAAAAATAGTGTTTCCACTGAAATTATGGAAGAAAGTTTAAGCATCTTAATAGTAGCATAGAAGTTGATATTATTGTTTGAGAGAGTCCTATAAATTTAAATCAGTGGGTACTTCGGAAAGGACATGAACACGATAGACAACTGGAGGGAAATCTACTTCATTGCGAAGCGAATCAAAAATTTTTTGAAGCTTTCGCTGGTCAAAAACCTAATACTCTCTTCGGGTTTCCTTTATTGAACTACGATTTTCTACACTAGCTTGTTAATTACCATTATTAATGATGTCTTATTGTTCAACTCGCCTTGGATAAAAAGCATGCCAATTTCAATGGATTCCAATTTTCATTTCTTCTTGAACGACTGGCACATAGTTTGGCATGTTTTTTTAACTAAACCATAAGTAGTAATTCCACGTCCAAAGATGTGCTCAGTGTTCCCTCTCTCTGTTGTCTAAATGTCTCAAAGTGAATAATGAGCTGTGAAATCAGCAAGGTAATAGGTTTTCATTTTTATTGCTCTGCATTTTTTACTATGCACACTCATTCTTCAAAGCGAGATATGTTTATGTACATATATTTCAACATTGCTTTTGAAACCCCGGACACGAAACACCAATTGATTGAAAAAGTAGTTTCTAATAGCGGTTGCCCCTCGGCGCACCTCTAAGTGTATTTGTGTCATGAAAAAGCTCCTCATAAAAACCATCCGCCATTCCTAAGCGCCATACAATTGTAGGTACTTCCATTTGTAGAACACTATCAAGGCGCACACCACAAATTGGAGGAGGAGCTCGGCCAAACACCCATTAAAAGGGTGTACGCGCTAATTATATATATATATATATATATATAGTAAAGATATTAAAGTCTGTGCACGTTATTTGTGGAGCATCGGTTAAATTTTGTATGAATATTCAACCTAAATGAGTTCGTTAAAATATAATTTAAATTACAAATTAATGTAATGTGGTTACCCTAGCTGTGAGGGTTATCGGCTTAGGCGCATGATGCCAGCTGAAAAGCTGTAATAATATGGCTGTATGGATTGTCATTAAAGGCAACTGTCTTTGAAAAAGGTTTTTAACCTAAGTAGGTAATTAACATAATAAATAGAGCACAAGTCCCCCAGCCGATGCTCTAGCAAACCAGTCAAAAGCCAACAAGAAAGAGAGTACGAAATTCGGTCCAGACATAACTTTAATGTACCCGCGCATTTTAGTCAAATTTAATTTGGGCTGACTATTACTTTTTGTAATCAAACTAAGTCATAGGCAATGAAAGTAATAGCTTGTAGCATGAGAAGGAAGACCGGAAGTTTAATCATAGCATATACATTCATATGTGCATAGTAAGTTGGTGTGCTTTTTATTCGATACGAAAATATTTATGTCGTAATTTTGTTTCATTATAAGATTGCATTGCGACTAGTTACAAAGAGATATTAACTAACGAGCAATTTGTTTTAAATTTATAATATGAGGTACATACAACACTTAAGGTGTGATTCTGCTTAGTTCATTAAGTCTTTTGCGCCTTCTTTGCGTCTCAATCTGCTTCTCCAATTAGTTGGCTTAACAAGCATAGAAACCTCTGTATTGACGTGGTTTCTTAATCTTTCAAATGGGCTTTTGCAGCCTTTTTTATTTTGTACCGTGTCAATATTTAAATCGGGCTCGAGATCGGAGCTGCTGATAAGACGAGGAGCACGAGTGTGCATTTAAGAATTTTATTCCGAAACCTTTGTATAAGTTGAATGTTACTTTGACTTGCGCAACCCCATAACTGTGCACCGTAGGAGCATATAGGCTTCATATTATTCGATTATTATTTTTGTTTATGTCGGTACACTCGTCTCGAAGATACGTTCACAGGTTTAGCAGTATGGCCTATTTAGTATGTTTGTGAGAAGCATAAATAAGACAAGTGTTTTGCGTGTTCGGCGATTTTCTGCTACCGAAAAAAATGAATCAAAGAAGTAGCATCAAATTTTGGGCAAAAATGGAAATAAGTGCTCAAAAACACTTGAAATATTGACAGTGGCATCCAAGGAGAGTACTTTGAGATGCTCGCTCTGGACGCCCAGCCCATCAACAACCGATGAAAATGTTGAGAAAGTGAAGAAAATTGTTATGTCGAATTACATTAGGAGAAACTGCTGAGGGTGTCGGCATATCGGCATATCGGTTGGCTCATGCCATGCAATCTTTTCGGAAATTTTGGGCATGAGGGTGTGACAGTGAAGTTCGTTCCTAAATTCCTGAATTTTGACCAAAAACAACTTCGCAAGAGCATGAATGACGTCAAAGCTGATCCAGATTTGCTTAAAAGGGTCATAACTAGTGACAACTCATGGGTATGCGGTTATGACATTGAAACCAAGTTCAATCAAATGTCAAGGTCTTGTTCACTGTTTTCTTTCATTGCCATGGCATAGTTTAGAGTACAGTTCCTATCACAAGGTTGCACGGTAAATAAGGAGTGTTACCTTGAAGTTATGCACCGTTTGCACGAAGCAATACGAAAAAACACCGAGAATTGAGGAAAAAAATGCATGACTTTTGCATCATGATAATGCACTTATTCACTCATCTTCGCTTATGAGAGATTATTTGACCAAAAAGAGCACTACGGGCTTACGACTTTTTCTGTTCTCAAGATTGAAGAGACCCATGAAAGGACGGCGTTTTACTGCGATTGAGGAAATAAAAACCGAATTGATGGGAGAGCTCAATGACATACCAAAAAGTGCATATCAGGACTGCTTCGAGGATTGGAAAAAACGCTGGCACAAGTGTATTATATCTGAGGGGAACTACATTGAAGGAGATAAAATAGAAATTATGAATAAACAATTATTTTTAGAAAAAAATGAAAATTCACTTTATTTATTGAGCACACCTCGTATATAATTATTTTATTATTGGCGGATAGTGCTGATTCCTTTCCCATAAGCCAATACGTATTTCTATACCTTAATTCGACTTCTTCTTTTTTTCTCTACATGTGCGTTCTACGATTATCTTAGCTTGGCGTCATCCCCAGGTATTTTGCAGTAATTGAGTAGGGAACTTGTGTACCAATTATATAAGTATATTGGAAAATATTCGATTTTGTTCTGGGTGAAGTTTATATGTAGCTTTCTGGTGGAAGTTTATATAGCTTTCGTTTAATTTAATATGCGATTTGTTGGTCTAGGCGTACATTTCATTTATGGCTAATTGTAATTGTGAGGTCGATGCGTTTTCCGTGTTTCCTATCGAAAGAATAGCTGTACTGTCAGCAAAAGTAGCTGTTACGCCATAAGGATTGCGTGGCAGATCACACGTAAAGAGCAAATATAATAAAGGGCCAAGTACGCTTCTTTGGGGAGCCCTGCTTAAATAATTTTTGATACATGCATCTTCTTTCTTTACTCTGAAATAGCGGTCGGGTAAATATGAACGTATGATAATGAAGTACTGCTTGGGTAGTAGCGCATTTATTTTCTTCAATGGTCAATATTGGCATACTTTGTCGACTTAAATGAGGTGATGAGCAGTAAGGGTACAAAGTTTCAGTAGGCTCAAAAGAGGGCATGGTACCGTATTTTGCAAAATTGTACTTGTATTTTCTTCTAGTAAATGTGAATAACTGTGCCTCATTTGTAACAGAGGTATCATTTTATTTTATTTTTGAAAATTACGATTATAAGGGTTGCGGGCGTATTTGTTGATTGAATACTCTTTAATACCATCCTTGGACAAAGAGTCATATGTGTGCAAGGCTGCACTGAAGTACGGGTGGCGCATATTCGACGGACCCGACGGATTTCAATGACTCTTTGGACCCATTCCAATCGACGAGACTTGTCCGTAGCCAATCTTTGCGTCAATTGAATCTTATACGCGAATAAATTCAAATCAATGCGGATAACTCGTTGTAAAGTGGTCCGAGCAATGCCCAACTGCTGAGAACGGCGATTTTGGGATGTCCTTGGCGACTCCTTAGTCAGTTTTGATTTGGCCTCTTTGGATTAGAAAGAGCATCACCAGTCGAAAACCTCTCGTACAAACGTTTAATGGTGTTCTTAGAAGGCGCACTTTTCACATTATTTAATTTTTTATACGCCGTTGAGTTTTCACAATTGACTTCTTTTGTTGAATGTAAATTGCAACAATTTGGGAGCACTCACGTGGCGTGTACTGTTCCATGGTAAAACTCTGCTTGGACTGACGCTTCCAATGCGGTATGTCATTAAGCAATCTGACGTCAAAAGATACAGGGTTGCCAGATGGGTCCGTCGAATATTGGCAGTCCTGTATGTTAATAGCGAGATCAATTTCACTCATCATTCTGAAGTATAAATATGTATGCAGATACAAGTATGTCTACACCTATATCGATTCCTTAAACTGCTACATACAGCCGTTATTTGAATTAAATTTACTTATTATCTTTGCAAATCTTCAACTAATTGCCCATTATTTGAAAAAACAACCACATCATAAGGACTTTGCGGAGAATATAAGCAATCACTGTCACCACATTTTCCACATTAATAATTACCCATAGCTCGTTCATCTCTACTTCAAAAGAGTAGTCAAGCAAAGTAAAGTAAGCAAATATTTGAACAACAGCCACAATGCTTTGAGTTGATGTGGTTATCACAAAGCTGTCGGCCAGCGGAGGCCATCAATTGTAAACCAGCATTGTGATTCGAGGAACGACAGTCAAGGTCAATTGTTGCCTTGCACCTGTCAAGGGAAAACCCGTCAGCGGTTAGAGGGCCGCCTACCTCTGGCCTTGGTTGTCAGTGGTACACACCAAAGACACCCAATTATCTGCATGCGGAATATGCATACATAATTGCTGACCTGCAAACATATTTACATATATGTACAAACTCACGTAAAGGGGAGCAATGTAAAGTTAACTGCAAAAAGCCAGACAAAAACAAACAACTTTTTTTCTTTCTGCTTAAAAGGCGTCCGCATATAATAGCTTTAAAATACAAGAAAGAATATCTCAATAATTACACTGTCGGTCTCCTCTTATTACACCTGAGAGTCTTATTCACCTAAGCGGCAGTCATTTATGAAGTCGACCGTTAATTCATTTTTAACTTCCTGCTGTTCAATTTAGCAACCACCCAGGCTGGGTAACAGGAAACAAAGCAGGTTGCGAAGCGCCATTAATTTCACTTCAGTTCACTTGAGTAGGCTTATCAGTGATAGGAAAAAAACAGCGCAGATCTGGTTGGGCGCGCCCAACACGGTACACCTTATAATTCTCTTATAATTCTCTAGAGGGTCTTCCAATTTGAAATTTCGTTTTCAAACTCAAATTAAGCGCACATTTTGTATGTTTTTTTAAAGAGAATTTACTACCTGGTTATTCAAATATGTAGTAAAAAGTCTAAAATTTCTGAATAATGAATAATATTAGCCGTATCTCTCCAGCGTGAAAGTCGATTATCTTTGTGAAATGTTCGATGGCATTTCGGCATGGTTGGGATACTATAACGACAACTTCTCGCCAAAGTTTTTATTGATTCAATTGCTTACGTTTTATGCACACAAACAGAATTACGTAACGTTTGTCTTCGTGAGAAGTTCATTGCTTCTTCGACTTTATGACGTACCATATCACCAACAATAGTCCAAACTTTCTAGTTGTTGCTGTTGCTAATAGGTCAAATTGCTGTAAACGCCGTTCAAGGGCCAAACTTATATCTTCTGCAATGCTTTCCCTCACAACAACAGCTGAGATGAACTTCTGTTGATACCTCGGTTAACTAAAATATTGTTGGCTACACCATATTTTACATGCTCTGTTCCACAATTCCATTAGGCGAACATGTTTATAATTTTTGGGAAATACAATTTTGATGGATCCATCATAGTGTTATCCATCCACTAGTGGATTCAAATTATTTGTGTAGGGTTCTCAAACGGAATCGACCTCATTTCAATAAAATGAATTTCGATTTAATAATCAACATTTGCCAAAAAAGATGTCAATGGAAACGCGAACTTCAAAGGCCCGTTACATAAATAGTGTATTAAAAAAACCATTTATTATCCAATACACGGCTTTAGTAATTTAAATACCGCGCGGCTGCTTTGCGTTCGGGTCCCGAAAGATGACGTCAGAATGATACGGTTTCGCGCTAAAACAGACTGCCCCCCCAGCCTAACTCAGTATTAGAGGAGGTATTCGTGGAACCACGTCCTCAGATATTGTAGGTCTTAGAGTTACATTCTGCCGTTAATTACGTAACCAAAGAGACTTAAAAGTTCGAGTATATCTCGAACGCTCTAGGAATGATGTCCATTTTTATTTTTATTTTTACCTGACTAAAACCTTGTGGCCAAAAATTATTTTATCTTTTCGTGCAGAAGCCTTACGCCAACGAAGATAGGTGCATTCAGTCAAAAAAATGATCTGCTATGTAACGCCCAAAATTGTTTTTGCTCTTTTTTATTAGGCTCTTGGAACGAGCAAGCAAAGTAAAAAAGATGTTCCCTCTTTCGCTGTTTACTGACACAAAAAGAAAAAATTATAAAATGAACCTGTAACTGTTACGACATTTACCTTTATAAGTTACCAAATCCTAGAAACAGCATTCATTTGTAAGCTTTATGTTTTATATTTTAGGAAATAATGTTATTTGAACTTGAGCCTGCGTTGCAAAGTTCCTTCGGAATTGTGCGTTTTCTCAGCGAAGCACTCAAGTTGGGTTTGAAAGAAAATATTTACTGATTAAAAAAAATTTAGTAACGTTATACTTAAGAAAAAACATCTATTCCATGTGACTTTGGAACTAATTTTTGTGTGTGAAAAATTTGTTTTGTTTCTGTTTGTTAATAGGCCAATATTTCTAATGTTCAAGTCACTATGCCAGGACTTGTATACTAGGACGAGCCAAAAAACACCCGAAAAAAACATATTTTTTTATAACCTCGTACAAGCCCATAAACTTAAAAAGGATCTTAAAACTTACGTTTTTAAGTTTCCTACAGAAGTAATTAAAATTTATTAGAGGTTCCCAAAAATGCAGCAAATGCTATTTAATTTTTTGGACATTTGTGAAGGGCAATTACAAACGGAGATTTAATAATATCGAATATTTCATACCAAATTTAAGGGAAAGTTTATTTTTTTGGAAGGGATTTCAATGGTAATTTTTAAGCCGTTGGTGAGTAAATGTTAAATAAAAAAAATTAATAGGTGTCTAATTCGTTTGGTCAAATAACATTCTCCTAAAAGCTTTCTTTTGGGTCATCCTAATAGATATGCACACATTCAAATGTAATAAATAATGTCTATCTATCATTATGGAAAAACAAACTATTTTTTGTCTACCTATAAATATTTTTGTGTCCTACCATGAAACTCCTTACTCTTCTTAGGTAAGTATTGAGTGGCAGTATTCATAAAATAATCGAAACGAATGTTCTTACACGAATATATTTAGCTGTATATATTTTAAAAACAAATAATATGGACGGCACTTTAGCTATTTAAAGCTCTTACAATTACTCATTTATTATTTTATACAAACACCCACTAGCCCTTCGACCATAACTACCAATCGTCGTCTTCGAATATCATGCAGTTGCTAATATATATTATTCATTGTCGCTTGATAGTGCAAAGCATATTTTCATTTTTTTATAAGTTCATTTATTATGGTCTTTGTTCATGCATCACTTGGGGTGAATAATATTAAAGCGAGTCCACAGAACAAAGGCAGCCACTGTTGCAAATAATAAAACCTCTTTGTATGTAACAATTTTACCCTATTCTGCAACTCCATTTTAGAAACGTTCATTAAATTTACAATAGTATGCATTGGAAATAAGCACATACATACATATCTCCATATCCACCCTCTCACTCAGCATCCAGTTTTCATATACGGCCAAAGGCTCACAAATATTACGTATACGCTGCGTACGTGCACTTTAGGTCAAAAACAGGCAACGAGTTGCAGAATTTGGCGATCAATAGGAAGCAGTGAAATATAAAAAAAGAAAACATAACAAAATGAAAAAAATAACAACAAAAATGAAATAAATATATCTGAAAAGTTGCCGTAGATTTAACTGTACCCAGTTTTAATCATTGTCGCGGATAGCGTTATATCCGATAATCAGCGAAGCTGTTAAGCAGAGTGCGAAAACGTGCTGATTTATGCTTATAAAACATTTTTCCATTATTAAAATTTGTGAACTTTCTTCAACTTAAAAGATGCGTATATAATAAATATTTTAAATGAATTTATGTGCGTCATTATAAACATTATTTTTTATTCCTAAAAACTTATAATTATTAATTACTCACTAATCGGGGCGCTGTTCCGATTATTAAAGCACGAATATTCGAATAATCAACCAAAAATTGTAAAAAATCAGTACTGATTTACTACCATGACTTTAAAATATAATCTTAAGTTCTGCAATACTGAACTACAATGCCCAATAACTCTACGATAATTCTTCCTTTTCTTTCCTCAAATTATCTGCGAAGTGGACGCCGCTTACGAATCACCATCCATTTCTCCATCTATTGCAGTAGTAGATTGTTATCTCGCACTTCGTATTCCTTGGCATGGCTTATCAAAATCCTTCATATCTCTATGCGATCATTCTCCTTGCTCCTCTTTGAAATCATCGAAAATATTAGGCTGGAAGTCCAGAAAATGTAATTTAATGCTGATGATATAAAAAGAACCGGAAGTTTTCAACCATTTATATTCAGTAAGTAGGTAAGGTGCAAGCCTTTCTACCACTTCCTGTCAGCTTCTAACTTGGAGTCACTCAGTTTGAAAGAATCTTCTATTTTATTCGAGACTCTCACGTATTGCTTAATAAAACTTTTCTTTCTTTCACAAGTGATTCTCATACAACATTTGTTTCGGGTTTCACTGACTTTCGTGAAACAGAAATAACAGCTCTGCACTCCAGTCCAGTGTAATGAGTAAAAAATTACAGGTTTACAGATAATTAGTAATTTTTTGGCCCAAGAGCCAACTAATTTCTATATAAAATCAGTCGCTACAAATGTGCACAATTTTTCTGTAATATAATTTTGAAACTATGGCCAAATAACGGTTTTGTATTATACAGAGAAAAAAAAGTGATCATAAAAATTTATTATATCTGGAGAATCGTTAACTGCTGAAAATAAGTGCAACGACGTAATGAAGTTGTCAGTCTTTCGCTCTTACCGCATTCTTCATTAAAATTAAACGTTTTCCAGAGATTTAAAAAGTTAACTAGAATGATTTGTTTTGTTTTGAAAAAATATATATAAGTTTTCTACTTATATTGTAAGAAACATGTAAGAAACCGGGTTTCGAATTTTTTTAACATGGTGCCAAAACTATCAGAAAAGATTGAATATGTAAATGAAAAGACATTCTCCAATTTTTTGCACCGACAATACTAATGTAAATTTGGCAAAGGCCGAAGCAGAATCGGCGGTTCCCTTTTACATTTTGAACCCAATAATGAAGAAAAAATTGGTGAAACAACATCAAGACACACACCATAAATAGGAGGAGGAGCTCGGCCAAAAACCTAACAGAAGTGTAAGAGCCATTTTTTTTTATGAAAACACAGTAAAGTAATAATGAGAATGACTTTATTGTTCTTTATAAAATTCTGAAATCAATGCATCTCCGCTTTCGGTTGAAACAAAGCACTTTTGCCATTCAGAAGTGGATACCTCCTAAGCGATATGTTTAAAGGTTTCAACAATGTCTTCAAGAGTTGAAAAACGTTACCCTCGCATTTTATATTTGTTGTTCGAGAAGATAAAGTAATCATTAGGTGCCAAATCAGGGTTGTAAGGGGAATGACCATTTATCTCGATCTTTTGAGTGTTCAGAAACTGTCTTGTGTGAGCCGAGTTCCGTAACTTTTCTGACAAGCACATGGATGAAAGCCACTCAGAATTGACTATTTTAAATTTCTCTAGTCGTACAGTTGCGACATGACCCAATTTTCCGAGGAAACAAGCAACCATTTGCTTTGAAGTACTTACTCGGCGAACTAATTTTGTTGGATTAAGCTAGTCTTGGAACACCGTTACTGTCAATTTTAATTATGTTTCCAGCTCATATGCATAAACCCAAGATTCGTCACCTTTTACGATGCCATAGATGTGCTTTGAACCAACGCGGACAAATGCCTTTGACATTTCTTTGCACCAGTCGAATCATCAAATTATGAAGTATCTAACGAGAACAAGTGCTCACGTAGAGTTAAATGCAAACTGGATCCACTAATGAACAAGGAAGGCCCTATCTCGCGATATGCTAATAGGACTATGAATAAGTTCGTGCGGTTTTTTTTCGAAATTTGAAACTTTATTGACGTAAAATGGTTACAAATTTAATATTCAAAGTATTGTCCATCGCTTGCTACTACTTTTTCCCATCTTTCTGGCAATTCACGGATTCCCTTTGTGAAAAATTCGGTCGGTTTTGCCGCAATCCACGAATCGATCCATTTTTTGACTTCATCGTAATTACGGAAGTGCTGGTCAGCCAGGCCATGTTGCATCGATCGGAAGAGATAGTAATCGGATGGCGCAAGGTCTGGACTATACGGCGGGTGGGGTAGGACATCCCATTTGAGCGTTTCTAAGTATGTTTTGACCACTTGTGCAACATGTGGCCGAGCATTGTCATGTTGCAAAATAACTTTGTCGTGTCTATCGGCGTATTGCGGCCGTTTTTCTCGCAGTGCTCGGCTCAAACGCATCAATTGTCGTCGGTAGACATCCCCCGTAATCGTTTCATTCGGTTTCAGTAGCTCATAATACACAACACCCAGCTGGTCCCACCAGATACACAGCATAACCTTCAGGCCATGAATATTCTGCGCCGACGTCGATGTTGAAGCATGGCCAGGGTATCCTTACGTTGCCCGACGTTTTGGATTGTCGTAATGGACCCACTTTTCATCGCCAGTCACAATTCGATGCAAAAAACCTTTTCTTTTGTGCCGTTGAAGCAGTTGTTCGCATGCCATAAAACGGCGTTCAACGTCTCTTGGCTTCAATTCATACGGCACCCAATGGCCTACCTTTCGGATCATTCCCATGGCTTTTAAACGTTTGGAAATGGTTGATTGATCAACTCCCAAAGTTTTTGCAACCTCTTCTTGCGTTTGAGCCGGATCTTGATCGAGCAATTCCTCCAATTCGGTATCCATGAACTTTGGCGGCGCACCCTCGCGTTCTTCGTCTTCCAAGCCAAAATCACCACTTTTAAAGCGTGCAAACCACTTCTGGCACGTTCGCTCAGCTAGAGCATGCTCACCATAAACTTCCACCAAGATACGATGACTTTCGGCTGCTTTTTTCTTCATATTAAAATAATGAAGAAGAATTCCCTGCAAAAACACATTATTTGGCACGAAATTCGACATTTTCAAGTGTGGTAAAAATATTGTTGTTTACGCTTCAAATAAAAAACTTATACTGACGTTTGTGCCTTACAACAGTAGCTCTCCAATGAATGTTTGGAAATGTGGATCGATGGAATAATAATCAAGTTACGCCATCTGTTGTAAAACCGCACGAACTTATTCATAGTCCTATTACATGGCGAAATGAAATTCATCCTGCAAGGATCGGCGGCCACGTTAGAGCTCGTTGTATCAGCGTTTCACAGTGGCTAATAAATCAAATTAAAAAGATAAATGCATTCCTGTCTCGATAATTCACGTCGAAAAACAGTATTGAATCAAATTCAAGAGTTAATGCTATCTTTGGAGCGAGAGAATCTCTCAGCTCATTGAAAAAAAATTATAATGGTCTCAAGTGAAAACGTTGTACAGATTGATCAGATTGGAGGTACTTTTTCCAATAGGGCTTTCTTTACAGATGACGCGTGACTACTGTCAAAGTAACTAAAACTAAATTCAATATCTTTAAATATTCATTGACATTTTATCATGGAAAGACTTATTCCTTAACAACGTTTATCGTACAATCGTTCTGTTCATCGCGCGCTCAGGCCAACTTATGGTGTTCAGCAAAGAGACCCACTTTTGCCTTAATGGCTACGTCAGTAAAACAAAATTTCCATACTTGAGCTGAAGAGCTACCCGATGTCATTCCAGAACAGCGATTACATCCATTGAAAACGACCTTTTGGTGCGGTCTATGGGCTGGAGGAATCATCGGCCCATATTTCTTCAAAGACGAGGCTGGCGCCAATTTAACAGTGAATGGCGAATGCGATTTATCTCTCGTCTCGGACTAGTGGATTGCTCACCAAGATTGTGTGATATCACACCTTTGGACATTTATTTGTGGGCATTGAGGCATTAGAAGCCTACATCACTAAAGTTATTCACGACATACTGACCGAATTCCTCCATCAAAATTGGTGTTTACGGATCACCAAATTACGGCGTAGTTGCGGGCAACATTTTCGAGGGACTATCTTTAAAAAATGTGATGAATGGTGTTGCAAAGACGATCCTCGCGTCATTAGTTGCTTTTCTTAGCAACAAATTACTTGATGAAGTCAATTTTTATTATAAAACTATTAATTTCCAGTGGGACGTGTTTAATTCATTTCTTTCCCCAATGTTAGTAGTAGGAGCCCATGATGGAAAAAATAATGAGATGGCGCCTATCGTGGTCCCGTTACTTTGCTTTCAGCGAATTTGACAACTAGTTAGGTGATTTTAGCTCCAGTATGGCCAGATTACCATTTTCGTAACTTGATTTAGCATTTTTTTTGTTATTTAGTCTCAGAGTTTTAGTTGTTTCTTCATGACATTTTTCTAGCCTGTTATAATTAAAAAGTAATGTTTATAATTTTGTAAAATATACATTTTTTAATAATTAGTTAAATAATTCACTCGGTTTTATTTAGCTTTACTTTTTTTTTTTGGTGGCATTGCCCGCGATTGTAGGTCTTGTTGATGTTCTTCTGCTTTCAGCACTCAAATCTCTCTCTCACTACTGCAGTGTCGCCTAGCTTTGGATATAAAAACGCACTAAAATGCCCATTTAAAGAAAATAAAACACTAAATTTTTATTGAATCACTTAAAGAAGTTTATATGCGTGACAAATTGTCTTTAGAATGTGCGTTTTTTTTTAATAAATGTGTTATGCTTATGTCCAATTTAATTTATGAGTTTTTTTTGTTAAGCGAGACTCTTTTGTTAAGGGAAAGACTTATTTGCTATATTTGAGGTTATGTAACTATGTAGATAAGGTACTCTTTTTGTAAAAATGTCAGTATGGTTTCTTTGGTATTTTCTGGTATTTTGTGGCATATTTTACAATGAACACACCTCATGATGCCCTATGTCCCACTAAGGACTGATGGTTTTAATCCGCATTCAGTAAATTCAAACGCCTTTTAAAATGTGTAAAAGAGTTTTCAATCTTAAGAAGAGCTCAGAGGGGGACATTTAATATTCTTACATAACCTTGACGTCACGTACTCTCTGATGGGCGCAATCTTCTTTCTACCATTCTTGGTACGAGCCCAAATTTCTTTCATTTTATTATGTTTCAAAAAAAAAATTATAAACATTGTAACCTGTCTCACCAAGTAAAATTTCGAAAATTTATTAGCATGAAAGTTCATTCATTCATTAGCTACCAGAAGGAAATGGTTGCAAAAAAATTAAGCCAACATTTTCTTATTTCTCCGTTCAACATAAATCAAAAGAATAGTAAAAATATGATATAATTCAACAACTTCAACAGTAATAAAGATAAAAGTGTTCATCTGGGCCACAAGAAAAAACTAATTCAGGATAAACAATAAACTTGAGTCATCACAACAGCAAGTCAACAACTGTTATTGCAGCTGCTCTCCATCTAAGTATTCAGTCCATCTATCAGCAGCTATGACAGCATCACACAGCACCCCACCCCATATTCAGAGCTCATTTGCGCATTGCATGCCTCCTACAGTCGGTTTGTAAACCAAAATCTTTGCTTTACTCCACGCTGTCCTTGAGCAAGTAATTTTTAGTTATTTGCGCGCCCGACAGTCAATGTATTTCCTTATATATATGTATATTTTTGTTGATTTAATTTTTTTCACATTTCGTTTTGTACTTTCGTACGTAAGTGAGTATGTATTGGCAAAGCAAGTCTCTTTTTTCAACTAACTAGAAAATGGCGATTCTCTCCTCGTAAATTTTGTTTGTATGCTATCCATTATTTGTAAGCGTACGCGTGTTTTATTCACACAGACTACGAGTACATACGTTGCACTGGCGCTTTATTCCTTCTAATTCAACAATATTTTCATATCTCAGTGCATCTCTAATCGGAATGCTTTGAGAGATGTTGCTTCAAGATTTATGCTTCTATCACAAGAATCTTTAACTTTCTCCACACACGTTTAGCGGTAGTTCTATTTATTCCCACCCGCCAGTCGCACACGTGCCACAATTGCCTCTGTATCACCAACGATGTAGAGCAACCAAGCACTTTTCTAGCCCGAGGTAATGCAAGGCGAGGGTAGGTTAACTGATTTCGTACTATTGCCGCAGCTAAGTTTTGTATGATCCAGCTGCTAGTTGCCTTATTTTGTGTAAGGTAAATATTTACATTTTTCGTAACAATTGGAGTAACTACCAACATCATTACAAGAACTCTAGCCCTTGGGGCAACAAACCGTTATATTCGCCGCTTTCAGTGTATCACAAAATCAAGACTTTTATTCGCCCGAGAATTGGACATACGTTATTCAACCATTTCCATCTTCTAAGCGGTAAAGATATGCCAGTCTGCCCAATTTGTAGGTCTATCGATTTTACAACATCACACTTTTTGGGTTTATGCACCGGATTAAGGCAAATCTTCATCAGATTTAAAATCCACAAACCTTCGGATTAGCTTCGCAAAACAGATGACAGTTATTTGGATATGATTTTGAAATTTATGCTAGCCATTAGATACATCCTATTACTATATACAGCAATATCAAATGTATACATAGATAAGTAGCACAATGAAAAGCCGAAGGCCACAGTTGCCAGTGCTTCACCTTTTAAGTACAATAATTATTTATAATAATTTTCGTCTTTAAAAAAATTAAAATATTTAAAAAACTTTCAAAATATATTCGCCTTATTTCGATATACATGACTTTTCTAAACTTCCTTACGTCAATTGAGCATGGAATTTACCAATTTGGTAGTCTATTCAACATTAATTTTCCCCCACTTCTCCTAAGTAACATTTTTTAAGACCTCTTGCCTTACAATTTGGTGTTTCCTTATATTTCTTTCCAGAAGCACCCATAAGTGTTCAATAGAGTTTGAATCATGCGATTGCCGAGGAAGTGGCAATAGCTTGGTTACATTCTAGAAAAGCAATAATTTTATTGTACCTATGAGCCGTATAATTGAGGTCTTCCTGAAAGCAATATTTATTTGATAACCCCAGCATAGCAGCTCCTTGCTTAAAAATTTGTTTTAAAATATACAAATAAACAAGCTTGAGCATTCTTGAATCAATAAACTGCAATTTTCCCACTCCCTCAGCTGCAAATTATGAAAATCATTGGAAATTCTTATTTAAACCTTAGGCTTAGGGCGGGTCGATTTAAAAATCGCTCATTGCTCTGTGAAAATCGTATTCTAGGGATCAAAATAAGAAACTTTGCCGAAGGAACCATACCTCTGAAACGAATTCTGATGTCCCCTAATTTCAAAAAATCACAATTTTTGGCCTTTACATGAAAAAATCAGCTAAAATGGCTATGTTTTTTCTTTATTTTTATTTATTTATAATAATATTTATTATTTATTTATAATAATATCTATTTTTTCTCTTAAGAAATTTATTTAGTCAGAACATATGTAAGTGAAAAAATTAATTTAAGTGAGTTATAGAAAAGAAACTAAAAAGTTCGACCCAAATTGGGGGACATCAGAATTCGTTTTAGAGGTATGGTTCCTTCGGCAAAGTTTCTTATTTTGATCCCTAGAATATGATTTTCACAGAGCAATGGGCGATTTTTTTGCCTCCCCACAAATCGACCCGGCCTAATATATATAATTGGCGCGTACACCCTTTTTGGGTGTTTGGCCGAGCTTCTCCTCCTATTTGTAGTGTGCGTCTTGATGTTGTTCCACAAGTGGAGGGACCTACAATTTCGGCAGACTCCGAAAGGCAGATATTTTTATGAGGAGCTTTTTCGTGGCAGAAATACACTCGGAGGTTTGCCATTGCCTGCCGAGGGGCGACCGCTATTAGAAACATGTTTTTCTTAATTTTGGTGTTTCACCGCGATTCGAACCAACGTTCGCTCTGTGAATTCCGAATGGTAATCACTCACCAACCCATTCGGCTACAGCGGCCGCCTTTGGAAAATACATCTCTTTATTTAATGGGAGAGTTTAAAAGTGACCCACTTAGGCCCGGAAGCCTATTGTGATACCACTAATTTGGATTCAAATTCACTCCATAATTCCCAATGCCGTTTCTCCAATAAACGATAAAATGTTGTGGATGGCTGCCGATTCTAAATCTGCCAAACATCTACAGAAGTAAGAGTTTATCGTTGCCGAATGTAACAGTTAGATCCGTTTTTTCGTCCAATATCGATCTTGTGTTTCGCAGTATTTTCAAAGCACCTGCGAACATTACATATGATGAATTTAGGAATGGCATTCACAAAAATCAGTTATATACTAATTGACTGATTTATGTGAACTGCGTTCTATGGGCCAGTTACGAGCTGAACAATCTTTTTTTTTGTGGAGGAGGGAAGCAGCAAAGCCTATGGCCGAAGCCGTGGTGTGGGACTTTAACCCAACTAAGGTCCCCCTCGTGTCCTACGGTATGTCATCCGGGAACTTCACCATTAAGTAGTGCATCAGGAGGCCGTTAAGAGTATATTATCACTCAATCTTCTGTTATTGTCATTCTGTTCTGTACATTATGTTTGCGCTACGGAGCGCTTTCTAAGGATCTACGAGCGTATTCCGCTAATTGAAGCTTCCTCATGCTATTTGCGGCCGCTGCATATGTAGTTTTCCAGCTTTTTTCATTTTCGTATGTATATAGGATAAGATTTGTCCCTCTTATGTTTTCACCAAACGCGCTCTTAAGCATACATATGCTTTTGCCGTTTCTTGTTTTTTTGGGCACTGTGGGCAGTACGGGTCGTTCTGAAGATGGAACCTGTGTAGGTATGCTTTAAAGAAGCCATGCCAGTAAGCCACTGCGTGATACTAAAATCGATTTGTCTGTGTTTTTGCTCAATCCACCTCACGATGCTTGGAATCAGTTTAAAGGTCCTACCTTTATCGGATTGCTGCCACTGTATCTGTCATTCTGATGATGAGGTGAGCCATTTGAGGTAGCCCGAGTGGAGTCCCTTCGGATCTAGCTTAGATCTAATAAATGATACTATTTAGGTTGGCCTTAAATACTACCAAAGCCACTAGTGTCACCATCTACGTTGTTAGTGCACTAGCACTTATGGCATCGTTAAGATTTGGCGCGTACACTTCTGTTAGGTGTTTGGAGGGACCTACAACTCAAAGCCGGCATCAAGCAGCAAATTGTTTGTTATGAGGAGCTTTTTCATGGCAGAAATACACTCGGAGTTTCCCCATTGCCTGCCGAAGGGCAACCGCTATTAGAAAACCTACTTGCTCCCGAATGGTAACCACGCACCAACCCATTCGGCTATGGCGGTTGATTACAAAGTAAATTATTGCGGGACTAGTGACGGCCACCGAACTTTAGTGGAATCACTAAATACATTCACTGAGGCGCATTTCTTTGCTTGTCCACACTCTATACTCGTGTGCCGGCAATATTGCTTAGCAAATATGTGTGTGGGTGTGTGTGCATGGATGTTTGTGTTAACACATATTTACATAGGATACTAATATCCGGTTTTGGTTGGCAATGCTGTTGTCATAGTTACTATGGTGCCAGCAGTTGCTTATTCAATGAAACTTGGCGACAACTACAAATGCCGCCAAGCCATGGCATCAACCCCTCAGAAGTTCCCTGTAGCCGTCGTATCATTCGAAATGGTTGTAATAATCAGTTGTTCTCATTTGCTGATGGATTCTGTAATTTTGACATTTCCAAGGAGTGGAGAGATAAAACGTGACAATTGCCTGTATACAACATCCATACACACAAACACATATTATATATGTGTGTATGTTCCCATATTCGTCCTTTCTCCTGCTCGTTGGCTTTTGTATTTGCGATTTAATGTGTTACTGTGTCTGTTGTTCACAGGAAGATGTTTTCTAAAATCTCAGCCACTATGCTTTAAGGGCTTTAGTTCACTACGGCACTATGCTGACATCAAAATCGTTGAGCATTAGGCAACAGGATGGGGTGTCTAATTCGGCAAGAACGGAACTTTATACATCTAAAACATATTTTCAATGAAATGGCCTTTTCATAGTCATATAAGGCGATGATTGTCCGAGCGGAAGTTAAAACTTCTTCTTTATGCAGATAAATCGGCATGAAACAAGGAGGAATATATGTATGTATATCTATATTAATTGGCGCTTACATCCTTTTTGGATGTTTGGCCCAGCTCCTACTCATATTTGTGGTGTGCGTCGTGATGTTGTTTCACAAATGGAGGGACCTTACGTTTGAAGCAGACTTCTTTTTTTTTATGAGGAGCTTTTTCATGGCAGAAATGCACTCGGAGGTTTGCCATTGCCTGCCGAGGGGCGACCGCTCTTAGAAAAAACTTTTTCTTCATTTTGGTGTTTCACAGAGATTCGAACGCAAGAAGGAATGCATAAATCAATAATCACTTGCATTAGCATTGGGTATATGTTAGATGAACTTCTCTACACACTGAATGACAGGCGGCGAGTACATAAGGTTACGCAGATGATTTGGGGATCTTTATATCAGGGAGATATCAGGCACCAATATCGAAACGCATGCAGCGAGCTCTGCACATCAGCCATAGTTTGGTTGGGTACTTGACAGAATCTTCATTTGGAATGCTATTTTCGATAAAACATCGGGTCTACCTCCAGAATGACTTACTGGTCATTTACCACTGCTGCAAAAATAGTAATCCCTTGTGCTTCTTTAGCATCCCCTGGCCTAAAACTAGAGAAAGAAATGCAAGAACTAAATTAAGTAAATTTTTTTGTCTGGTGTGCATCGGGATAACTGGATCAAAGAGAACCTGCCCCAATGATGAATTTAGCGCCCTTCTGAGAATACTTCCTGCTTAGCGAAACTTTACGCAATCTCAGAATCCCATGTCCCCGCGGAAGGGGCTCATAAAAGCCCAGATAAAGTAATACCTCAAAAACAGGGAAGAAGGAGAATTCACGCAACACTGAATAGAGAGTCCAGCACAGAGGTAGGCTAAACAGTTCGTCCTTCCCTCCAGTCGCTTTATATAAAATATTTTTTATAAGCTAGCCCCATTTTCGCCAAAACTTTTAAGCTCAGGGCCTCGGAACTAGTTAGTTACTAGTTAGTTTGGGGTTACCAATTTCTTCGTTATGCCAAAATTTGCACCGTAACATGGGAGCTAGTAACAAGTGGCCCAAAAACCAACCAACCTATTTGAATATGTATAATTTTCGCAATTATCGTCATTCGTCAATCAAATTTGACACTTATGAACTAGACACCTGCAGTACACAAACATTTAGCAATGGAATATTTGCAACTTGGCGGAGTGTTTAAGATCCTTCTCACCTTGTAAAATACAATCGCTCGTATTGGATCCGTATAGCCTTTTCGCAAGATTTAGTGAGGTAATCTGGTATAATTGCATCATAAACGACGTATTATGAATTCCTCAAACTAGTTCACTGAGAAGCATCCCCATACCTGGACTTTTGCCATTTGTTTAACTGTTTCCTGAATTAGCCTTTCAATAATTTTGGTCTATACTTTCTGTCAAGAAAAATTTGTGCTAATAGCGCTTCAAATGTTGTTGAGGAATTTTCTTCACTTAAATGTGGTTAGAGATTTCTATACTTCTTGCAAATGCCTCATACACTCCACAAACTCGTGAGTCATATCGAAAGGCAAGCGCTAAGATGGAAACCTGGAGCTCCAGCAAACACTTGGCGCAGAACCATAGCTAGGGAACTCGACGACGCAAACTACAACAGTTGTGATATTTGTCATGCAGCACCTAATAGAGCGCGATTTAGATATATTGTACAGGCTCTATGTCCCATGAGGAGATCAGGAGTAAGTAAGTAAGTAATGGGTAAAAACACTCAAACAATTTATGGGATTTTACCACTGATTTTCTCAAGCCCTTGACACAATAGGCATCGTTGGACGCACAAAAATGCGTCGAAAACAAGTCTCAAAGTACACAAAAAATGCCGATTTGCCGAAAAAAATTAAGTAATAAATGATAAACTCAAAAAACGGAAATACGACACAAGTAAAATTTTGGAAAATGAGCTAACGACTTAATAAAACCTCCCCAAACTTAGTATGGCTGCTTGACCCAGTTAGGCACAACAACAAATATTATTTAGATCGGATAAAACCACTGCCACTTCTTATATGTTAAGACAAAATTTTCATCCGTCCGTCTGATGTTGAATTTGAATTGAATTTGAAGAGGTCGAGCCAAGGAGCACCAGGAGATTTGGTGGCTCCTAAAACACTCAGGCTAAAAAGCCCATTGTATTTAAAGCTCTGGAAAGGGGGTAGATAGTCAAGGAGGGAGGGAGAAAAGTATCAGAGAAAGAGATAGGAAAGAATAGAGACAGAGATAGAGATAGCTAGTCCTGTGAGAATTTTCCAGATTCTTTGGCAAATCTGTAAATATCCTCCAGTTTTAGAGAACGAATATTACCCATTCCCATGACATCGGAACCCAATACCCGTAGTCGCGCTCTAGCAAAGGCAGAACACTCACAGAGAAAGTGCTCAGTGCTATTCGCCTCCTCCAAGCATGACAGGCATACCGGGTCCTCGATGATTCCAATGGTGGTCATATGCTGACCCCATGGGTTGTGTCCTGTAATGATGCCGACCATCAACCGAATGTCTTTCGTTCTAAGTTTTAGTAGAAAGTTTGACAGTTTTCTGTTCGGACTTGTCACAAAACACTTTGCAGTTCTGCAGCGTTCTAGACCGGACCATCGCTCTTTATGTAGATTCCTGCGGAACTGATTCCGATTATTGGCTCTGGCCCCTGTGGGGGCACCGCTGATCCACGGTTGGCCAATTCGTCGGCGATTTCGTTTCCTTGAACACCGGAGTGTCTGATGTTACTAGCTATTATAACTCTCATTGTCTGTGAGTTTGTTTGATTCTAAAAAATAACAGCGGGTATATAAAGTTTCGTCTGAGCCTTTTACTAATTAAAGTATAAAATAATAATGCGTATATTACTTACAGTATTCGTATTGCTCATCATAGTAATTAAAGCCCGTAGTACTAGAATGACATATGCAAGAGAGCAAAATGAATAAAATCTTTGCTTGAATAATCCACAAATAGCAAGAGGGAATAGAATGGGCTTTAACATTTAATTACAAAACGCCAAGTTAAATTGCAGACTACAAACAAATCAGAGTAAAAGAAAATCTGAGAAATGAAAGTGCTTACACATCCGCCACGTCCATTGCAATAGGAAATGCAGCACAAAACAGAACAAGGTCAATTCGAAGAAACTAGGCCGTGAAAGACAAATGCCATGGATGTGATTAAAATTAAAGTTCTTATGAAGTTAAATATGGAAATGGGTTTACATAATTTCATTACCGCATTCCATATCGGCGGTCATAGGTATATATAGGTATGTATGCAGATATACAAATTCTCAATTGGCTTTTAATGAGTCGTAGTGTACACACCAATAATTTACTCATTTTATGTACTTATATATTAGGATGGAATGAATTTTTTTTGTTTTAAATCGCTTTTGACACAAAGTTGACTTTCTGTTTTAGACTTAATAGTGCAAAGATAGCGGCAAACATTTTGACAATCTTTTAAATAATAAGCATTACGACGAGCATTCACCTTGGGGACCTATAACTATAGCTGAAAACATCATCCCTCCACCAGAATTTGAAGAAATTATCGTGGCCCTTTAAAAGCTTCCAAATGGAAAGGCAAGCGGCGTAGATTCTATAGCGGCTAAGCTCCTAAAATAAGGTGGTGAGGAGTTACATAAGTGCCTCCACCATTTAATAATGGACGTTAGGAAAAAGAATCCATACCAGCTGATTGGCTAGGCTGCATAATCTTCCCAGTACACTAGAAAGGTGATAAGAAAGTATGTGATAACTACCGTGGTATCTCACTGCTTAACACGGTCTACAAGCTTTACACAAATGTTCTCTATGAACGAATCAACAAATATGCCAAAAGAATAATTGAAGACTACCAATGCGGATTTCGTGGAGACAAATCTACAATGGACGAATGTTTTGTTCTTAGCCAAATGTTTGAAAAACACTATGAATACGGACTAGATGTTCACTGCCTGTTCGTTGATTTCACAAGCCTTCCGCAGTGTTCAAAGAGATAGGATCCAGCACATGCTGCTTATTCGTGGAATACCTGCCAAACTAATATGGCTCGTTAGCGCAACGCTCACAAATACACAAGCAAAAGTGATCATTCAAGGAAAGCTCACAGAGTCGTTCGCTATTAAATCAGGTGTAAAGCAAAATAAGGCATCGCATCAATAGTCATTTTCAATTTGATGCTGCACTTTGTCGTAAGGGAAGTCAACATAGGTGGTACCTTGCTAACTAAAACAACCCAAATATGTGCTTACGCAGATGACATCGCTATTCTCTCAAGAAATAGGAATAATTTAAAAGAAATTTTCTTAAGAATTAACAAAATTGGGAACGATATTGGCCTTTTTGTAAACGAGTTCAAAATTTCCATGTGGGAGCATATATTTTTGAAATAGTGCAGCATTTTAAGTACTACCAAGAGTTATGTTCGCATGTAGCAGTGATTCAACATCCGCAGTCAGGGACAAGTTGCAACTTTTGTCCAAAGCTATAAAGTTAACTATGTACAAGACCCTTATTCGACCAATCCAAACGTATGGTTGTGAAGTATGGACTCTTAAGGTTGATGACTGCGCGCAGATTGCCAGGATGGAAAGAAAAATTTTAATAAAGATATTTGGCCCAATAAGAATGGCACCTATAGAACTCGATTGAACTCTGAACTGTACGATATAACTCAGAACGAGAGAGTTGTACGTTTTATTAAAGTGCAGCGCATAAGATGGCTAGGTCATGTGATCCGTATGCCGTACCGTGAAGAAAGCTTCGACAGAACAGATAATGGGCGTGAAGGCCAAAGGCAAACCGAGGAACCGTTAGATAGACGCAGTGGAACATGATCTTAGGAAGTTGGGAATTCGTAACTACAAAGTAACAGCTCAAGATAGGCCGCTCTGGAGAATCATTTTGAAGGCAGATTTGAAAGAAGAAAAAGTGCCTTAGTTCTGCACTTAAAAACAAGGGACAACCAAAAAACGTTAATTCTTTGATACTTGAAGCTTATTAATAGCTGTGTAACATTTCGTTTATTTTTGTTATCCTAAGCAGGTTATATTTTATGATTTTTAATAACTCTTACACAAACAAATTTTCATGGCCGTGTCGTTATAAAAAATATAAATTTAATCAAATTTCCATGTATTATTGCTCCACCTTAATGTATATTTGTATGTATAAAATAAACGCATTTTCGTTCCCTTAAGCGCTTTTTAAATTCTCGAGGCGATTTACTTAATGCCCAGTTGATATTCCCTTTAATATTTTGTTTTTGTATTGTACTGTTTTTTAATTTGTTTACAAACGACAAACCACTGTAAGGTTGATGTCAGAGGGGATGCTCTAAGCGATAAAAAGCTTGCAGCAGTAGTAGTTCTAGCGTCAAAGTGAAAGCATTAAAGTATAGCGTTAAATAACGATGGGAAATTTTGGAAACTTAAATATTTCAATTTCGTGTAGCCTTAACAACGCGCTTATTTAAAGGGGGCAAAAGTCAAAGCCTTTTATGACGAAGGCTATTTTCATTTGGCGCATCTGGGGTTACGAAAACCATCGCGGTGTGGAACGGTATCATCACTGGCTCATTTTTCTTTGAAAATACTTCACGCAACGATATTTTGGTCAACAGTGGGCGCTACAGTGACATAATAAACATTTTTTGCCGGAAATCGGAGACAAGCACTTGGACGATATTTGATTTCAGCAGAATGCTGCGCCATGCCACACAGCCCATGTCACAGTTGATCTTTTGCGCACCATGTTCGGTAATGAAAGTATCAATAATATCGGCGATTGGCCACTTCGTATCTGCAATTTGGCCCGGTTAGACTTTCTCTGCGCGGTGCCGTGAGGGACCAATTTTATGCGCACAATCCATTGGCGGTTTAGTGCTTAGGGCGAATATCGAGCAAGCCATTCGTGATATAGAGAAAGAACCCGTCACTAGAAACTTGGTTAATAGAATGCGTTACTGCGAAGCCAGCCGAGGCAACCACATCAATGATCCATAAATAATGAGAGTGTCTACTCTGGCGAATAAGCAAATACTATACAAAAAGGATTTTTTTTTTTTTGAGTTTTTAAAAATAAACCGCTATATGGACCAAGAAAAGAAAAAATAATCATTTATTAATTCATTTAAAAGTCTACAAATGCGGTTTTTCCTATAGACTATGAAAAACAGATACGTGCTAAATAATTAAATCAAAAATAAATTAAAATTATATAGGTGCGCAACTAAGTTCCCTCTGTTTGTCAATAGATGCCGCCAGCAATGTGTGCTAGTCGACAACATAACCTAAACGTCATAAACCAAGCTTAGACATATGGTAAACAAACTGTTTCGACACACTAGTGATTTTGTATTGGTATCATATACTTTTGTGGCGAATAATCGTCATTTGCGGTAAGTGTAGATTTTCCTCTTTCATTCGAAAAACACGGCGGCTGAAGCGCATCGAGAGCTACAAAAAGTTTCCGGAGATGCTGCTTTAAGTGAAACAATGTGCCGACATTGGTTCTGTCGCTTCAAAGACGGTGATTTTAATGTTGACGACCATCCGCGTGAAGGAAGGCCAAAAACCTTCGAAGATGCTGAATTGGAGGCATTGCTCAATGAGGATCCGTGTCAAACGCAAGAAGAACGCTTAAGTATTAGGAGCTACCCTCCAATCCATTTCCAAGCGATTGCATGCTGTGGGAATGACTCAGAAACAGGGGACTTGGGTTCCTTATGAGTTCAAACCAAGGGATGTTGAACGTCGTTTTTTCGCCTGTGAACAACTGCTCTAGCGGCAAGAAAGGAAGAGGTGATGAAAAATGGATTCATTACAGCAATCCCAAGAAAAGAAAGTCATGGTGACTACCCGGTGATGTTTCTACATCGTCGCCTCGGCCGAATATTCACGCTGCGAAGGTTATGCTATGTATTTGGTGGGACCAAGTTGGTGTTATTTATTATGAACTGTTAAAACCAGGAGAAACCATCACTAGGGATCGGTATCGACTTCAATTGATGCGATTGAGCCGAGCACTGCGCGAGACGCGGCCGCAATACGCGGAGAGGCATGAAAAAGTGATTCTCCAGCATGACAACGCTGGGCCTCACGTTGCCAAATCCGTTAAAACCTACCTGGAAATACTGAAATGGGAAATCCTACTCCACCCGCCATATTCTCCAGATATTGCGCCGTCCGATTATCACCTGTTCCGATCGATAGCACATGGTCTAGCTGACCAGCAGTTCCATTCATATAAAGACATCAAAAAAATGACTTGATCCTTGGATAGCCTCAAAAGATGAACAGTTTTACCGCGACGGTATACGAGATCTACCAGAAAGATGGGAAAAAGTAGTAACCAGCGATGAACAATACTTTCAATAATTCACTTGTAACCAATTTTTTCACAATATAGTTGTATTTTCATCAGAAAAACAGCAAGAACTTAGTTGCGCACCTAATACTAGTTTCATTGTAATGAATGAAAGAAAGTAACATTTCTTATAATTAACACAGAGAAAAAATTTTAGAAAATACTAAGAATTTAGTTCAACAGTTCATGTAGTAACAATTTGAAGTGGTTCTTTGTTGAAGAAAAATCTAGGCCAATATGATTTGAAACCGAATTGATTTCTCCCAAAGTTCTACAATTTGGAGCATTAGAAGCATAATTAGTTCTAACCATCCCAAACCATATAATATTATGATTCCGTAAGCTTCGCTGAGGAATATTGAAATTAATTTTCTCGGGTAGCGATGGAGAGTCAATCGCGCCACTTATCAAATCGAAAAGGAAAGTGAGGGAAAGAATAATCTTTCTAATATCTAGTATTTTTAGAATAATGAGCAAGTACTGACTTTCATAGGATGGAATTGAATCAGTACAAATCAAAGAACGCAAAGCATAACGCAAAAAAGCTGTCTGGGTACATTCAAGTCTACTAATAAAGTTCAGAATATGACTTTACATTGGTGTAATTTAAATAGCTTTTAAAAGAGAATTTAGAGTCAAATACCACACAAAGATCGATCGATTGGATAAACTGACATATGGTCGTAGAGACATCGATGATGCATAGCCAACTTCGCTGTCCAAATGAGGCGGTAACACCAAAAAATATCAAAAAAATCCACAAAATCGTTTTGAATAATTGAAAAGTGAGGTTGCGTGAGTTAAATGACATCGTAAAGATATCAAAAGAATGTATCGGCTTTATATTACAGGAGCAATTGACTATGACAAAGGGGATGCCGCGTTTACACATCAAAACAATGACAAAACTGCATGAATTGAACTTCGGATTGCTCCCAAATACACCGCATTCGCCAGATTTGGCTCCCAGCGACTACTGGCTGTTCGCAGACCTAAAAAATGCTCACCGGTAAGAAATTTCGCTCGAATGAAGAGGTTATGGTTGAAACTGAGGCCATTTTGAGGCAAAAGATAAATCGTTCCAGAAAAGTGATATTGAAATGTTGGAGCGGCACAGGAATGATTGCGTTGTTCTTGAAGAAAATTAAGTAGATAAATTAATCTAGTTTTAAACAAAAAAAAACTTGGCTTCTTTGTTAGGCCCAGGACTTTTCAGTCTGAGTGTTAGAACCACCAATGTGGTAGGAAGTGGGTATAACAGATCAAAATTTAGAAGAAGAAACATGAAAACACTTGTTTGCGTTAAAATCTAACTAATTTCTTTTACACCGAGCAACGACGTTACCTTAATCAGCCTTCAATTAGGAAATTAAAAATGAATACTAAATTAATGATTGTTATTTTCCAGGCATCTATGAACTCTCCCAGCTCAATGGATTTGTTGAGCATTAATAAAAGTGGATAGGCAATTTCTGAGCAGTTTTTAAAAGGATACAGACAAAATCCATATACATCAGATTTTTTTGATGTCTTGAGTTGCCGAATTCCATCTTCAACATCAGAAAGCCTTAAGGTTAACGAAGCAATATTGATTGAGGAATTCTGTGAAAACCTAAGGCAACAAAAAACTCACTATTACTCGCACGTAACCCAATTAATCCATAGTCAAACACATGTAAACAAAACCAAATATACACATATATTGTATATGTACGCAATATACAGCTGTGGAACCGCGAGCCAGCTGTAAGTGAATGCGGATCGATTTTTGTGCCATTTGTTTTGACTGAAACAACGCGAGTCAGTCGATGCCACCGAAGTCAACGTTTTCTGTAATCATTTTGCGTGTTGTTCTTCCAAAAATGCAGTTTTGACGCTGTGAGCCAAAGTAAGCCAACTCAGCTACTAGGTGCGCACACCCGTTTCAAAGCTAAATACAATATTTTAATTTTGCATATTTCAGGTATAATATTTCATGTGTTGGTACGCTAAGTAAAGTCTGTTAACCTCGCCGGAGTAAGTTGGATAGAAAGGATAAGTCTAAAAAATAGTATTTATGTTTGAAATCATTAAGGAATAAACAAGTTTCATGGAAAATGAAACTAAACCATCTTTTACGGTCAATTGCATCATCATCAACAAATTTTTAAAATTAGTAATTTGGAAATTGTTTTTGTATTATACTCTGTTTAAAATTTGAACAGCGGCATTGATTAATGTGCACATAAAAAGAAAATGAAAACATGTTCTTCTTTAAAATATATTTAGGAAGGATGGAATACAAGATTGCGCCTTTCCAAGTGCCGTGACGTCAGCACAGAAAGTAAACAAACGAAAATAGGAGGAGGAATATGCGAAAGTTAATGGAAGTTAGTGCTGATAGTCAGATGATAGAATAATTCGTACACATATATATCTGCAGGTGCCCACACAAAGGTTTGTTCATTTTCTCCACCGGCGGCACTCAGTTGTCAAGTTCACTCAAAATGAAGTAGCAGTTTTCAAAAGGCGCCGCTTTCTATATCATTTATAATATATAAACATATACATATGAATGTATGTAAAACACCGTGTGATAGTAAAAATTATTCAAGAAAAATTTCATATGCAAGTAAAACTGTAAATTTTATATAGTAATGCTGCATACTCAGTTTTTAATTTTCTTATTATTTCAACTCTTTTAAGGACTTTAAAGCTGCTAAGGACTCAATTTTCGAAAAATAGTTTCAAATACTTACCTATACTCACCATATGATATCTATATGAACTAGTATCATAGTTGAAAATCGTAGTATCGTAGTTGAAAATGCAACCAATAAAAATTCTTACTTTAAGCAGGAGGTTTTATCTAATTTCAATTGAACTGTACCTACTAAAATGTGATAAAATATGGGAATTTTTTTTTCTTTTCAAAACCTGTTTTCAGATTCTGAAATTGCCGTTGATTCATTGTTTTTTGTATACGCGATATGTAATTTAAGTTTGCATGGCAAGTGCTACATCCCCTTTTCTAATACCTACCACGTTTCACTGTAAGACTGATATTAGCAATTTGTGTAATTGTATCAAATTACATTCTCTTAGCTGTTGTCTTCCTGGAGAAAAGCCATTTGGAAATTTCAGATTATATGGGAGGTGCCACGCCACCTTCTCCAATACCTACCACTTCTCACAATAAGTGCGGAACTTTTAATTTATGTAACTGTATGAAATTTCAGTATCATGGATATTAACTGCTTCAGAAAAAAGCTTTACGGATGTTTCAGTTTGTATGGGAAGCATGTATTTAGTGTGGTGTATTTACACAATGATGATATGAAACGAAAAATTATATATCCAGCTATCAAAACATATTTTTGTTTCTCTTCGCCAAGACAAATATAGTTCAATAATAACCTTTGAAAAATGTTCCCTTAAGTGTCCTTGAAATTTCTAAGTGAATCATTTTGAAAAAAATATGCGCCTGTTAAAGGTTTGTAGTAATACATACCTCAATTCCATTCTTCGTGCTGTTTTGTAAAAACGTAAAGACGAAATTGGTTGAACTTTAATCCTCTATGGAATAAAGTATACGCAATGGATACCTCACTTTACCTTTTCCCCTCTGGAACTTTAAGGTCATTTAAAATATTAAATTGATGAGAAAAGTATAAGCACAAAATACATTCTCTTTTATATCGATAGATATAACTAGACATAGCTTAATATAATAAAAAGGGTATATAAAACAGGAAAAAGGAAGGTACACATGAAATCGTCTCCTACGTAGTCATGTATGTGCAGCTGCTTCAGGAGTTATCTTACGACTGGGAAAAATAAAAATTTTTAAATCACAAAATCGATCGGAATATACAGATACACTCAAAAGCTTGCTACACATTTTACGGATATATATGTATATACATGTGTATGTACATGTCTTTCCGCCTTACATCCTTGAATTCCCCGAAGATAAGCGAAAGCATGTGAGCATGCAAGCACCAGTCAGGGATTTCTAAAGCAAATACTACTGCACACATTTGTGCTCAGCTATGTATATGTATGTGTGTGAGTTGCAATTGAATGTATGTGTACATAAAAATGTGTCAATTTCTACGTGCATATATGGGAATGTATTTTAGGAGCATACATGGAGACATGTGCCGCGTGTTTACGTTCTACTATTTTACTTCATGCGCGTTATCCTTAAAATCTTTTTACAAGTTGCAAATGGTAAATCCTGCATTATTTTTTTGTTTGTGGGTGAAATGTGATATTAGATTATACAAGAGAATTACAAAAGGAAGTTATTTATATTTATGTGTATATATAATTGGCGCTTACGTCCCTTCTGGGTGATTGGCCAAGCCTTTTTTATAAGAAGCTTGTTCATGCCAGAGCTACTTTCGGAGGTTTGCCATTGCTTGCCGAGATACGCCCGCTATTAGAAAAAACTTTCTATCAATTAGTGTTTCATGCCAGTGGCCTCCAACTACGCACTTCTGAATGGTAATCACGCACTAGCAAAAAGGAAGTTATTAAAATATTTAATAAAATTAAAATATACTTATCCTAGGCAGGAGGCCATTGACAGCGTAGCATGACAAGTAGATTGCAAAATATATGAAGGCGGACAGTCGACACATCTGCATTACAATTCGACCGTCTTTTGTGACTTCTTTAAGAGATATTTGTTTATGCAGGGGGCAGTAACTACCAACAATTAAGAATGGAAAAAAGGGTGTATAAAAATTTATATTTTTTATTTTCTTTTGACCAGACTATAATGAAAAAAATAATAACTTGCATCTACACAAATATGCTTCATTGTATAGGTGAGGAAAGAACTTTCTTCTTGGAATGTTTCAGAAAATACATACCACAAAGATGCCTTTTCTTCGATTTTTTTTAATTTTACGCCGAGGATTTAAAACTATTTTCTATAATAAATAATGTGACTGATCCAGCGAACTTTCAAACAAGGTTGAAGTCACTGTATTTTTGATGTGAGAAGACTCGTCTTTCTTTGAATAAGGAAAAGTGTTGTCATACGAGTATTAGCTTTTCAAAAGTCTTTACTTCGTACACGACCTTGTACAAACCACTTCAGTTTGCAGAGGAAGTATTATTTTTCGCTGTAATTTTATTAATTTTAATCTTTTCTAATTTTTCACTTCAATCTCATTACTTCAAAATCATCCTCCGTTTAGCGATTTGTGCATCTTAACGGTTAACATTTTTTCAACCTCTTTAATATCTTTATTTTCATCTTTGGTTCGCTTTAAACTGGATTATTCACCACTGATTCTAAGTCTGCTAAAAAGAGACTTAAACGTGTACAAAAGGTGTTTTTGCTCTTCTGGTCTTACAACTTGGATCTACTTGTAAGTGTTCTTCAGACTCTTGAAATGGGAAGAAAAAATATTTTATTTCTCTTTCCTACAAATAATGCAAGGATGATAAATTACCAGGCTTGGTCATCTGAAGCAAAATTGTAAGAGTAACTTCGGGTGCCACTTCCTCGGATACTTGGCAGCAGAATTCTGGCCGCTCATTTCACATATATTCACACACTCGTCCAATAAGTCGTTGTTTAGACGACAACAAAGTAACTGGAGCCTGTATAGACAATCTCAGCTTTTTCTTAAGCAAACTCTTGTCATGATCGCCATGGCGTAGGCAAATCAGCTGATTCCCTCAATATCGCTGAGAGTCGGTTAACGGTCAAATTTTGTCCATACTTCTAAATCCCTTTCCATCATGTCAATTACACAATTAATGGAGGAGTCTTTACTGCAAAAAGTCACATGAATTACTGCTCAAATTCTCGGATAAATCCAGAATAATACCAAGTATATTAAGAAAAGAATTAATTTGAGTAACACATTCAAGTGAGTTAGAACATTTTTATTTAGCAAATTAGATCAGATAATCAAATTCAAGTTGATATAAGATCCATTCTCTATATTTCATGCACAATAGTTTTTAGAAATCGCAGAGCAGCCACTCTCTCGCGAACGGACTAATGCGGATTATCGTGCAAACCTGTAGCGATGAGTTCAATATTTTCATTTGATCACGACGTCTTGGTGGGCTCCGAAACTGGGCCGAGGGCTATTTGCCATTCAACTTGTTGATCGAAACCTACGCCCCAATGAACGAAGAAAATTTTTGCGCTCCAAATAGAGGTAAACGAAAAGAAAATTTAGTGCATATTTCAGTAAGTCAATGACGAAAATGAAAAACCAGATCAGACATCCAAAAATATGTGGACTGCTTATGGACCAAATACAGCAGCCAAAAGATAATTTCATTGATTCCATTATGTTGGACAAATTGTCGAAAATATTGACAATTCTTTGGAAATCGTCAAGCAAGTGTTTGGAATCATTCGATTACGAACCAAAAGGCTTATTAGCTAGCTCCCCTGTTTATTTAGAAAATGCAAATTTTTCAACTACTATAATAAATAAATAAGTCAATTTAATCGTCAAAATAAAGCGGAAAAACATTGACAACTGTTTAACTCAACTTTAACCTCACCTAAATATTACTAGTAGTTAAAATATGATTAAACCATCACAAGAGCTCGCTTTGAAGCACAGCTAGTGTGTGTGATCTGAGCCAAGGTATGAGAAAAGACATAAAAAAATTTTGGTCTTATCAGTCAATATACAAAATTTTATCTTATACCAGCCTTTCACACATTAACTCTCTTGTCTTCTTAATATGCGATGGTAGAAGGAAGATACAAAGTTTCCCAAGAGTTTTCAAAGTTTCTTCCTTTCTTTCATTGGATTTGTTACACTCAAAATTGTATCTAACAAATTCATCTTTCCAATTGTAATACTGTAAAATAAATGAGCTTGAAAATAGCTTACTTACTTCCATATTCAATTCTATTTAATCTAAATATATCGCACAATTTGCCAAATATTTCAACTTCTCCAATTTACGAAAGTACTTATTCATAAACCATCTATGGCCAAAAACAAAATTTTCAAATTTGTCTTCCAATCTGTGTACATATTCGCACATCCGAGCGCTTGTCAATAACTGTCAACAACACTAAAATTGCCGGCTCTCTGTCGCTGTTTGCCAACCACAGCTTGCCAGCCATGCAGCCAATACCAATGACCATTGGCATTAAGCGACTTAATCTATTTAAAGTTAACGCTTCCATATCCAGATGGCACCGCAAAAAAACCTGAGGAAGTTTGAAAACTGCGGTAGAACAGCGGTCGGAAAGAAAGAAGACAAATTTGCCAGGAAGGGCACCAAAAGGAACAACAACTACACAGCTAGCTAGAGGAACTGGATTTAGCAACGACTGTTTTTTGTATATGTATGTATGTCTGTTTGTTGTATTAAATTGTATTTATTTGGAAATAGCAACTAAAAGTTTCCGATTGCGCATTTCATATTGGCTTATCAGAAGTAGGAATGATTCTAACTGTAGGATCTACAGCATGTCACAAGGCATATCTGTAGAAAAACACTGGGAGGAGGGAGTCAAAAAACTTTACAAGTTCAACATTTAGTTCTAAATTGACAGATTTTTATTTGTAGGTGAACTGCAAATAGGAAAGAATCAGTGTTCGCAAGTAGAAGCGTTATTTTGTTAAAAATTAGTTGAGACCCTTTTCCATTTACGTTTCTATAAAAGGTTGATATTTATATAAGTATAAAGCCATCGTAATACATACAAGGGTTGCTTTCTATATTTTTGGCCTAAAAATGGAAAAACTAACATTGGTGGTTGAAAAGGGTTTTATTGTTTTCGCGGTTTTCTCTCATAATTTGATTCTGCGTCAAAAGTTGTCAAAATAATCGCACGAAAAAGTTCAAGGTTTATTTCCACTTTTTCGACGCGCTGAATTTTTACAGCGACTGTAAATAATACTAATTGGCTTATACCGTTTTCCCCCGAAAATAAAACACTGTCCCTTTTGGTCCAAATGCGCGCTAGTACTTATTTTCGGGGGGAGGGGCAAAAATAAAAGCATATTTACATATTTTTATTTAATATTTATTTTACACAGAATACAGAAATTTAGATTTATGCCATTACAGTCATGTGATCTTCTTCTGAAACATCGTCATAAATAAAATTCTGAATTATATTCCGATTTTCTTCCAAATCCATTTCCTGTTTAATCATTGTTCCGAATCTATCATGCCTTGCGATATAGCTAGGCTAAGTAGCCTGTTCGTAGTCCATTGGACCACGAATTTTTTACCTAATTCACAACTTCTTGTAAGCTGGGTTTTACCTCGATTACCTCGATGATTCCTTGATTTCCATCCGCAAATGATCTTTGAATTTCCCGTTTATTGCAGTGTTAAGTGTCTGGAGGTAACCAGTCATTCCTGCCGGAATCATTATTTGATCTGTTTAGCAAGAAAGTTTTTCATGCCTTTAGCGCGGTGAGTACTGGCTGAATCCCAAACTAATAAACCTCTATTCTGACCCCTCAATAGAGGTGGCAGCATAAACGCAACCCACTTTCTTATAAATGCTTGGGTGAACCAGACTTTTTCCCTTTCAATGACATAAATTCTAGAAGCACGTTGAATCTGGGCTTTTTTATCTTTAGTGATTAAAAATGGCGATACTTTCTTGCCATCTAGACGTGCACTATCGTAACCGGTAAAAGGAACGTAAATTGACGAAGAAGCCTTGTGGTGAACTGTCGTTTGAGCTCCTTTGCCTAGGAATACCCCGGTATCATCCATAGCAATCATGTTGGGGAGTTGGTATTTCGAAAAATCAATGTCATCAACAAAAGGCTTAAACGGAAGTTTACGCTTAACGACTTCATTGTCCTCCAGCTCAAACAATGTTATTAATCTCCTAAGAGACTGTTCATATCGTTTAAGGAAATTGTCCAATCAGTGTGACGTTGCCACCAGTTGACACAGGTAATCGTAGTCTGCACGCCATTTACGAACCACACGGAGACCCAGCATCTTCTCTTTACAGAATGCTACAAGATTTACACCCCTGGACTCTTCCACGATTCCCTTTTTGTACTCGACGGAATAGCTCTTTCGTTTTGTACTTATTTTAACTGGGGTTAAAAATTATTCACTTTATGTTTAAATAAAATTACGTATGAGGAAATAATGAGAATTACAAGACTGAAATGAATGAACGTTGTATACTTACACTGTCGCTCAATGTCGGAATACTGCTGTCTTATGTTGTATGTATTTTTAAGATAAATTCCAAGAATTAATTTGAAACCAACTGTAGAGGTAAACAATTAATTTTTCGGAATATTTTGTTACAAACATTTCTCTGAAATACGAGTACTAGGAAAACTAAACATATTATTACTTATATGATACTAAAATCAACAGAATTTTTAACAAATTCTTTTTGTCACATTATTTTAACTAGGTATTATTTTCGGGGGATGACTTATTTTACAAGAAGGTCCGAAAATCACGATAGGGCTTATTTTCGGATAATGTCTTATTTTCAGAAAACGACAGTACATCAACATGTTCAGAGAGCGCTTATGATAAAATAAGTCAAACTTTCCAATGAAAATGTCAGATGATGCCTAATATTAGGTACGGGAATAAGTTTTTGCATTTTTTTAGCCAAAGCTACGAATTATTTAAACAATTAAATAATACACGATATTATATGAAGCATGTGCCATTGGAAGCTACAATTTTACTCCATCTATCAGGCAGCATACGGATTCCTCTGACGAAAAATTCGAGTTCTTTTGACTTGATCCATTCATTGAGCCAGTTTGCGATGGCCTCGTAAGAAGTTAAGCCCTCTCCAATAAGGGCTGACTGCATTGATCGGAACAGATGGTAATCCGAATGTGCAAGGTCTGGGGAATACGGCGGGTGGAGCACGGTTTCCCAATTCCTCTCAGTCCTTGTCATGCAGCAATATCAGTTTGTCATGCCCACCGTCCCATTCCGGAAGCTTTTCTTTGAGAGCTCGATTCAAACGCATTAGCTGCAGACGGTAACGATCGCCAGTGATGGTTTCAGATGGTTTAGGGAGTTCATAACAGATGACATCCTTCTGATCCCACCAGATGCACAACATAACTTTTGAAGCTTGAATATTTTTTTCGGTGTCGATGGACCTGGATCGCCAGGCGGGCTTCAACATTTCCAGCGCTTAGGGTTATCATAATAAATCCATTTCTCATTGCCAGTGACGATGCTATGCAGAAAACCTTTTCTTTTCTGCCGTTCAAGTAGCATCTCACACGTCACCAAACATTTAATCAGTCCAATTTTTGACTACTTTTTCCAATAACTGTAGCCATATGGCGTCAATGGCGGCTTGAATATTGTAATAAATCGATATTTAAGCGCGCTGTAAGGCAAGTTGTGTCGTCTTCTTGAATCCAAATTTCGTCGATGTTTAGGTCATTAATTTTTGGGAATAAAACTCATGTCGAAAGAAATAAAGGCCGATGATGCCACCAGTGCTCTATGAACTTCGCGAACAGTTTTATAATTTTCACAACGAATTTCCACAATTTGGAAGAGTTGTTTTGGCGTTAAACGCTTCATGATGACTTGCCAAATTTGACTAAACAGAAATATCAACACAGTTTGCCATTCTCAACTGTCAATCCATATTTATCGCCATCGATAACCTTAAGTATTAGTGTAAGCAGCATCTAGGCAGTACTGAGTAAATATTTGGGCGTACAAAAGATTTGCCCGCGTTGGATCCTGCATAATTTGATTGTTGCTCCACAGCAGATTTGCATTAATCGTTTCAAAGAAATACTAAAAAAATACAATGCCTTACATTTGTTTATATAATATGAGGGTTAATTATAGACCAATACACATGAGCCCAAAACAGCTATGGGCCTTTCCAGACGAACCAAATACAACAAGAGTTGGAGAAAATCACCAGCACTTCGAAGCAAATGGTCACCTATGTTTTCGGAATATTTGCTCATGTCATCTAAGTGCCATAAGAGGAACGTGAGTAGTCAATTCTGAATGACAAATTATCATATCTCTGAAGAAAAAAATCCTTATCCATCATTTGTTCGCTAGAAGTAATCGGAAGAAGAAAACGAATCAATCCAAACAATCCAACAATCCAAACTCTCACCCATCGGTTCAAATAAGTTCTTGATTTTTTCCTCTACCTTCCAATCATACATAAAATACGATGTGAACTTCTTCGACGGTTGATGTGCTCAAATCACATGTTTTGTTGTTGATTGTTTCGAATACATACAAAAGTATATTGCTACTCATGAAATGCAATAAATTGTGGATAGCAGTAAAGCCGTTTTCTGTTATAAACATTTACGTTTTTATTTTTTTACTTATCCATCTAAAAGCTTTTCTAGCAACCCTCGTGCTAAGGAATAGATGTGTCACAATGTGCGCTGGTCGTTTCCTTCTCATGTTAGCTGGAGCCAAACAATACCACTTCGTCTTTTCAATGCAGAGTTGATTCTCCTCTTCCTTAGTCGCGCATTCATCCAGAAACGTGAAGAGTATTTTACAAAGATAAGAATGCTTTGAATGTTTTTAAGGGAGCTATTTTGCGTGGACATTTATAATTACGTGGACATTGTCAAACGTATAAAAATACAATGATTGCGCTGACCTGAATATCTTATACGTATTGACAATGAAGCTTCCATGAAAATATTCTTCGAATCGGGAGTAGCGGAAGCCTGAAAACAATAGAAGTGCCAGGTGCAGGAGAGTCTGTCGGCACTTGATAAAAGAAACTGGCAGAAGTTCGCAAAGTAAAGATGCAATTACGAGTTTTTTGGGATCAGTCTAAATCGACGAACGTTTACACTGCCGAATGAGAAGAAAACTTATTACTTTGAATCCATTTCGTTACCATCAAAGTAATTCAAACTCCGGCAAAATGCACTTATGACAACTTTATTCCCATTCTCAAAACAACTCGCGTTTTTTATTTTGTTTTGAAATATTACCTCCTTCAAAAATATGATTTCCACCTGCGACGCCATTCAAGAGTTTTCACATATTTTTTACTTAAAAAATGTTATTTGTTTCATTATTTCAAATATTTCTTTTATATAATTAAGGTATATGTAAAATCATTTAATATCTTACTTTTTTAACTTAGCTGCCGCGAAATCTACTGATGAAAATCAAGTTTTGTGTACGCATGTATAAAAATATTATTTTCCAATTTGTTTGTACAGAGGGTGGCCAAATTATTATACTCAAATCATTTTTTTTTAAATAATGTAAAAACATCTAACGATAACATATGTTATAGGGTAGTAGTTATAATATTGTTGGTTTTGAATCATTACGTACACATCTGACATGATCTGGAATTACTTATGTTTTTGTTTTTTCTATTGTTTCATATTTGACAAACGTTAGTGACAGTGTCTGTTCAAATTTCAAAGTTCAAGCTTATTTTTGCGGGTGTGGCTTTTAAGAAAAAATAATGGGTTACTATTGTGTTATATACTCATACTTTTTTGATGATTTCTAGTTTTCTAATTTATTAATTGGGTTTTTATAGAAAAAAATTGAAAATTTTGCCTTGTAGAGATGGGGAATTGTGTGCTGACCTCACACCAACTAAAAAAGCAAACACTTCAATGCAATGTTGGAACATTTTGAATATACCCAGCGTCAAATAGCTGAGTTACTAAATGTTTCGCAGTCCTTTTCGAAATATTAAGAAAAAAATGGACGCTAAGAAACCGAAGAAAATTTTGTTTGAGTATAATAATTTCGGCACCCTCTGTAAATTAAAAGAAAGCTAAGAAGTTACATACCGACATATATGTATATAGTATCATACAATAAGCAAAAAAGTGCCATATATGGTAAAGAATTCCTGATAATATATATTAGAAATTTTTTAGGAACAACTAGCTGCAAATGTGTAAGTTACATATCAGGTGACTTGGTTTACGTATATAAAAAATACAGCTTGTGCAAGAATTGAAACGTAATGACCATGGCTTGCGCGTATTTTTGATTATTGGGCTCATTTAGATGTATTATTCATTTTTTTTTTTTTTTTTTTTTTTGAATAAGTAGTCAAAGTGGACTGGTTCGAATAGACCATGGAACCCCTAGCTACGGCAAACAAAACCGGCATATTCATCATCATATTCAAAAAAACAAAAGGTCGCCAAACTATCTACCAGATTGTAAAAAGTATTTTTAAAAACATAATTCATCTGAAAGTGCGTACTTTAAGATTTAATTTTTCATAAAAATGCTTTGTATTTGTGTACAGCGCAAAAATGTCCTTCGGAAGCTCTTGATCGCATTCACTCGTCAGAGACAAAGTTAAAATTAGTAGAACTTTGTAATTTGTGTACTTTTTATTCAATTTCTCTTCGAGTTATGAGCACAGTGAATCACATAAGCGAATATGTATGTCTTTAGAGCTGTGTAGTGAGTCTTTGTTTAAAAATCCTTTCGCTCAGCTGCTGAGTTAGGTATGCAGAATTAGTAATCCATCATCCTTGAAGGTTTGTCCAATAACTACGATGAAAGAAAAAAATGTAAGGGAAATTCGGCGGCCACGTCACGGGAGTATTCGCCAGCCAAAATCTGCACGATAATTTCTCGCGCTCGTCAAATCTGTCATTGTTCAGACTGCAATTGTGCTAATTTTTTTCGTATATTACTAACACATTCTTAACTTTTTTTCGTAAGCAAACCAATTCATAACTCATGCTACGTCAGCCCAATCGCTGATTCTGTCAAATTCGCTGAGAGCCGGCTAACTGTCTGATGTTGGCCGCACCATTAAACATATTTTCACCATAATCCTTGATGGCAACCGAAGTTACTCGAACAAATTTGCTTTCCACCATAGCGGATGGCCAAACCTGGTAATCATCATCCGTGACCAAAGCTTCACCAATTTTTGCTGTTATCAGTAATACCTTCTGCTCAAATATGAACGAGACGGTATCAATAAAATGGTCCGCGGATGACATATGGCAAAAATAAATTGTTTGTTTTTTGGTAGGACTGTTATAAGCTTACATGGCAAATTTCAGCGTGATATGTCACATAGTTTGTTTTCTGTGCTACTGTAAACAAGTCAAGCTCGAGTGTGTTCTTCGAATTCTCTTTTATGACTTCAATTGTCTCAAAATGTTTTCCACGGAGCGGCAACTTGAGCTTGGGAAACAGGAAAAAGTCACATTGAGCCATATCAGGCGAATACGGTGCTTGCGGAATGATTTTAACATTATTTTTGTTGAAATAATCGCGAACAAGACGTGATGTATGAGCTGGTGCATTATCGTGATGCAAGAACCATGACTTGTTGTCCCACAATTCCTTCCTTTTAAGACGAATGTTCTCGCGCAAACGCTTTAAAACGTCTAAATAATATTCAGCGTTAACCGATTTTGCGATTTGTGCGATTTTCAAGCACAATTTCCTTTACTTTTCCGATGTTTTCGTCGTTTACTTATGTTGCTGGACGACGTTCATGAGGCAAGTTTTCAACCGATGTACGACAATTGAAGTCATAAAAGAGAATTCGAAGAACACACTCGAGCTTGACTTGTTTACAGTAGCACAGAAAACAAACTATGTGACATATCACGCTGAAATTTGCCATGTAAGCTTATAACAGTCCTACCAAAAAACAAACAATTTATTTTTGCCATATGTCATCCGCGGACCGTTTTACTGATACCATCTCGTTCATATTTCAGCAGAAGCTATAAAAATAATGTTGAGAAGTAATATGAGTTCCGTTAATGGGCTAGAAAAAACAGCAATCGAATTTTGTAGTACTTTGAGCTGTAAAGACAAAATAGTTGCATGGTCTCAAAAGTTAATCAACTCTTTCAGGAACAATTTTTTTAAACCCAAATTTTCACATTTTAAGTATAGTTAAATCTAAAAAAAAATTTGATTTCACATCTCCAAGATCTACCTTTAAGCTTTTCATTGATGCTCTATACTTATACTGTTAGATTCTATTGCCGTTTAATGGGAGATTTTATTTACATATAATTTAGTTTTAAGTAAGTCTGTAAGATATTCCAATCATGTCATGGACTTAACAAATGGATGACTACTTTTAAGTCTTATCTTTAAGTCATTTTAAACCTCTAGTTTATAAATGAACTGAAATGTAGCTGCAAAACTAAAAATTACGGGTCCACCGTCATGCAAATATTTGCTGAAATAAAAAATCTGACTGTTTTTCATTAGATCACTAGATCGTGAAAGATTTTTCGCGAAGTTTATATTAGATAGGACAATTCAAAGCGATTTCAAGGTGGCATAACGTACAAAAAACAAAAGCAACAAATCTTTCACAGTTTTGTGCTTGGTGAGATGAGTTGTATAACGTTTCAAAGCAGATGTAAAAGCAGAATATTTAACCAGTTAACTGTGGCGCTCCCATTTAAAAGTGCGCACAGTTTTGTGCCGCCAGAATTGAGCTATGACGAGTATATTCGTCCATCACAGAGTAAGTTGCGCTGGTAAGATATTGGATGAAAAAGATGGGTTCATTTTATAAAATTGGGGACAAATGAACTAAAAATAAAAAAATAGTAATTTACAGAACTTCTGGACAACTTTATAATATTTACGCACTTGAAATTCTTACGTTGCACTGTACTTATTTGATAAGAACCGCAGACACTTGGTAAGATATGCACTGACACACACGAGTTAGCTTTCTAGTTTATAAATCCACTTTTTGACTTTTGCCTTTGCCCCTTTTAGGTTAACATCTAAAAAAAGTTATCTTCGCACATAAATAAATTCATTATGCGAACTGGTAAACTTTTTCAACCAGTGCTTACGGGGAAGCATGACATCATCTCAAATTGTTTATATTTTCTAATATATTTGTTTGTTTGATTCCGGCATTGCATCAAAATATTCTAAACATCTTGAAATTTGAGAATATATGTTGTTTTTCTCAAAAATTGTAATTTAAATAACCAATGGTCACTAATTTATACGCATGACGAGTATACTCGTCAATACACAAAATTTTGCCACTTCTCCATGACGAGTATACTCGTCAATCACAGTTAACTGGTTAATACTTTCTTTAGCACCAGTATGATCAAAGCGAAAAACGCGACCAGGCGATCACATATTGTTTTCTTTTAGTGAACGCAATGCATTAGCGAATGTAAGCCGGTGGCTCCAGTGATTTCGTTCCTGTAGGCGGATCGTCGATAGTCTTGATAAAATCATGGAAATCGTCGAGTCGTACTGGTATGTGAGCACTTGTTCCACTGCCCAGAAAATGAAGATTAAATAGAGAATTATTTGGAACTATTTGCAAAGGTTTAATTTTAACTATTGTATGTTAATTTCATCGCCATTGAGAACTCTTAACTTCGCGCAAGTAATTTAGCCATTATGAAGAAAAGTCCCTATTCAGACTTGTATCGCAAATTAAGCACTTCAGCAGCATTCACTAAGCCACATGGAGACAACCTAGTTCACTTTCCTTTTTTATTTATTTTTTCGCTTCTTCTAAACTTCTACGAGAAGAGAGATAGTCTCATGATATCATAAAAAAATTAATTTAATAATACTATATAACTTGTTATTGTTGGTGAAGCGGCCGCAGTTGCCGAATGCGTTGGTGCGTGACTAAGTGCTTAGATTCAAATCTTCATGAAACACCAAAAATGAAGAAAAAGTTTTTTCTAATAGCGGTCACCCCTCGGCAGGCAATGGCAAGCCTCCGAGTGTATTTCTGCCATGAAATAGCTCCTCATAAAAATATTTGCCGTTCGGAGTCGGCTTGAAACTGTAGGTCCCTCCATTTGTCGAACAACATCAAGACGCACACCACAAATAGAAGGAGGAGCTCGACCGAACACCCAAAACGGGTGTACGCGCCAATTATATATATATATATATATATATATATATATATATATATATTGTTTGTAATTAGCTTGGGAAGCATGGGGTAGCCGAGTAATAACACCTTCCAAGCTTCTGAGTGAGCTCATTTACTGATTCTGCTTCTGTTGTTATGTACTATATCGTTACAATACTACAAAATCTAGTAAAGGGATTTGCTTTCTATAGAAACTATATCAGTTTTCGCTCAAACTCAACCTGCAGTAAACAAGCAACACCTACAAAATCTGATATTGCTAAGCGGATAAATTTCTATCAACAATAACTCATTGAAATTCTATCTGCAGTTTTCCATTTGAAAATATAACAATGCTTGTATTTGGACGTTTGTATTATACATATATATTTACATACTTGTATATACGTACATACGTTATGTTGAACTGTATCAATTGGCCGACGATTAACTTCCCTATTAAATTTCATTTGAAATTGAGCTTATTCCACCGCTAATGTAAAATCAATCTATTTCATGTAATTTATACAGGGGATAATAATAGCCTATTATATTGTACTATTATACGATATATTAAACAAGTTTCTTCCACAATAAAAGAAAATAAATTTTATGAGTATTTAGTGCCGTTTTAATGTTTTGGATTGGATTGGGATGGTTTGCGCTTTGTAATTCGTAAAAGAGGTCCTAGTTCGAGTCTCCATGTGTGAAATACCAAATGATAGAATAAGTTTTTTCTAACAATGGTGGCCTCTCGGCAAACAATGGCAAACATCCGATTGCATTTCTACCAAGAAAAAGCAACTCATAAAAATCCATCTAACGTTCAGAGGCGACATAAAACTGTAGGGCCTTCCTTTGTGGCACAACATCAAGGCGCAGACGACAAATAAAAGGAAGGACCCAATAAAGGGTATTGGCGTCAATTATATACATATACGAGGTGTGTTCAAAAAGTATCGCGAGTTTTGTGTTTTTCAAAAATTATTTATTTATTCATTTATATCTATTTTGTTCCCTTCAAAGTAATCCCCTTGAGATATTATGCGCTTGTGCCAACGTTTTTTCCAATCTTCGAAGCACTTCAAAATATCATTTTTTTATCTTGTTCAGCTCCTCCTTCGATGCCGTCTTTATTTCGTTAATCGTAGCGTAGCGTCGTCCTTTCATGGGCCTTTTCAGTTTCGGGAACAAAAAAAGTCACAGGGGGCCAGATCTGGGGAATACGGTGGCTGTGCCATCATTAGTGTGTTGTTTTTTGGTCAAAAAGTCGCGCACAAGCAACGATTTGTGAGTAGGGGCGTTATCGTGATGCAAGAGCCAATTTTCGTTCTTCCACAAATCCGAGCGTTTCTGGCAGATTTCTTTACGCAAATTGCCCATAACTTGCAGGTAATATTCCTTATTGACCGTTGTACCCTGTGGCAGGAACTCATTATGCACAACGCCCCTGCAATCGAAGAATACGGTAAGCAAAACTTTTATATTCGATCGAACTTGGCGCGCTTTTTTCGGTCTTGGTTCGTGCGGCAGCTTCCATTGAGATGATTGAGCTTTGGTTTCTACGTCATAACCGTAAACCCACGATTCCTCACCAGTTATGACCCTCTGGAGCAAATCTGGGTCGTCGCGGACAGAGTCCAACATCTCATTAGCAATGTTCATACGATGCTGCTTTTGGTCGAAATTGAGCAGTTTTAGTACGAATTTTGCGGCGACCCGTCTCATGCCCAAATCATTGAAAAAAACCGAATGGCACGAGCCAATCGATATGTCTGTGGTTCGACGATTGGCCAATACCATTTTCTTCACTTCATCAATTTTTTCGTCTGTTGTTGAAGTGCTCGGGTGTCCGCATGAATGAGAGACATGAGTACCAACATATCGCCACAAAAAAATCTAAATTCGAATATACGTAACCTGCGAAAATTCAAAATTCGCGACACTTTTTGAACATACCTCGTATATACTTATACATCTGTGCTTATATAGGATTTCCACTTATGTTTTAAAGCATAATCGATGGTTGTTTTGATGGAAATGTTCCGGATGTGCACATTTACTGATATGATGTATAAGGAATAATGAGATGAACCAACTTTAATGTTTTACTTGATTTCAAAGATTATTTGTAGTATGTAGATGGTTTGTACCTAATAGTTGTTTTGGTACAGCGTTGCCACCTATCTGCAATTCAAAAATGTAAATTTATTAAAAAAGAAGGTGAAGGTATCTGTGAAAACTTTAAGGCAAACCCAGTTTTTTCATAGCGTTCCCACAGGTTTTTTTTGCAAAAATACCAGATTAAAATATTGTTTTATACTTTGATAAAAAACTTTGATAAAAAACTCAGACGAAAAGCGCTTTAAAAAAGACAAAAAAAAAAATAATGGTGCTGCCACCTAGCTTTAATTCAAAGTAGTAACTAATTAATTAGTTGAATTAAAAGTTCAGATGTGCATATCAGATAAAGCTTTGTTAAGAGCGCTTTAATGAAAAATATATTTATTGATGACGTTGCCACCAAATTTTTAATACGAAACATTTCAGATTTTCAAACTTTTTTTCTATTTTAAAGATTTATTTAACTCTTTGCCTTTGTAATCATTTAAAAAAATTTAAATTTAAATTTAAATTAAAAAAAAAATAATTATATCCGAAGTTAATTTCTGATTTTCAAATTAGCAGAATTGTGAAACAATGGCGTGTTGTTAATATTCAAGGTAAATGAATTCACACATAGATGCCATCTATCGAGAAGCATAAGCAACCCATAAAAAATATGGCCTACCGAGAAGCACTCCTTTAAATAATATATATTTTTAGTACGTAGTAAAAAAGAAAAACAAATATTAATTAAATCAATCAAAAATAACGAAATAGAGAAACATTTTGCCTTTTCGTCTCAGGAATGTAACGCTAGTAAATGTTTTTTAATATATTTACAATATTTTTTATTTTAACGCAGCCCTGAATAAGTTCCAGAGTAAATAAAATACTTCTGGACCTAAAGATATTTACTTGGAAATATTCAAAATTGTTTTGCTAAACAATAGAAAACAGAGAAAGGAAAACAGATAAAACTGTATTCCCGCAGGCAACTCTCTTTGGCTTTAGAATCGACTTAAGTTTTTTGCACAAAGCGGCTTTCCATCATTCTAATTTTTAGTCTATGTTTGTATATTTTCATTTGTTGCTTGTTGGTGCTATCAAATCCGCTTTCGAATTCTAATTTCTTTACTACGATGCGGCGAAAAGTTTTTGGGGTGGTGGATAAACTTAAGCTTATTTGTATGCCAGTTTGTCCATAGTGTGGCAACGAAAGGGAATAAGCAATTTGCATTAAGACTTACTTCAGCACCAATAAAATTTGAATTTCTGTTTATGAAAATGCAGGAATTGACGTTTTGTAGTCAAAAAGTTTTACCTTTATAACATAAAAGCCTACAAAACGGAAAATATGGCAATTGTGAAAAATGACTTTGGGGCGAGGGAAAGAGAAATAAATTAATTTGTTTGCGCCAAAATAAAATGAAATGCACTGAAATTAAAAAAAGAAAATGTGGATTAAGGTAACTAGTTTTGTGTTCTGACTGCCTTTGATTAGTAGGCAAGCATGGCTTATGTAAAAGCATTGGGAAAACATCGAAGAATGGCTGACATTTAGCAACTATGCACGAAAATAATTTTTGTTTTTTTTATTACTTTCTTAACTTTCCAACCATTGGAGTATTTATTACTAGTATTTTCTCTTTAAATTTCAAGAACAATACCTGTACAGGAGCGTATTATGCTAATTAAGGATGATTTACTTGATTATTTTCATATCTTCAACTGTGAGATAAATAAGAGTAGTAAATGTTCGCTAAGTCAGTTCGGTCTGTACCGGCAGAATTTAGCCTTATTACTTATTATTATTCGACAAGATTCTATGAAACCAGAATTCTATGAAAGCACGCAGCTCCCATAACAAAATCCTAAAATAATTGTTGGCCTATAGATTGGTTTTATTTTTATGTAGAACACAGCAGACTTTGAATTAAAATGTATAAAATAATGGTTTTATTCTACTACTTGGAAGTACACAGTTGCAGACCGGAGGCACTACTCATCAAATGACCGATAGAGTTTTTCTAAAAGCATTCGCCCCACGACAGTAAAACCTCCGAGCGCATTGGTTGATTAGTTGGTTAAAGTGGTGATTCATCTAGAATCCAACTAGCGCTTCTGCAACATTTTGTTGCGACATCCTCGCTATAAATTTGTTTAATGGTTATTTACAGCATTTCTATATTCAGTCTGTGCGGTTTAAGTGCCTTATTGAGTTGTGAATGTCTAAGCGAGAGTGTTGTTCGAGACTCTCGAGCTGTGGTTTTCCAAGAGTTGGGAAGCCTCTTTCCATAAGGCAGGGCATTTATAAAGAAAATGGAAGATCGGTTTCTTTTTCTCTGGTGGTTTACCACTGTGACCATATGTGTTGGGATGACTGCTTGTTCCTCGACAGACCAAAAGCTCGTTATGACTGCCACGAGTATGCATGCGTCCCGTTGTTTCATGTTTATCAATGTTGACGTTAGTTTGAGGCTGTAGGTGGGCCATAACGTACTGCTAATTTTACATGTCGTGCGGTGTCTCCATCTACAATCTGCGATTCGGAGGTATTTTACGGAAATTCCTGACTGCACCCTGTAGTGTTCCGATTCTTCAAGAATGTTATTCATGGCAGATGCCCCTCTTGCAAGTTCGTCGTTATCCAATATTCCGATGTTTCGGGACCCAAATTAAGGCCACTTTATGCTTATCACTCAAGGTAGTAAGGCTATTTCTAATATACTTTGTTCCACCATTTTAAAGGTTGTTGTAGTCGAATCCAGATTGCAGTTTGGCTACCCGAAAGAATGGCAATATTGCCCGTAAAATAGAAATCTGCGATTAGAGGGCCACAAGCTTCCCCAATTGCCAGTACTTCCACCTGGAAGGCACTGCTGGTATTAGGGGAGCAGAGATTTTTCAATTTTAAGTCTATGAGAATATATGCCAGCTCCAACACCACAATCCTTTTTACTGCCATCTGTATAAACTGCAGTGTCGAAGTTGCTTAGTGAGAATCCCTTACTACATTCCTTCTGGGATGAAATGAGAGTGGCAAAGTTTCTACTGAATGTTACCGTCGGGAGTAAATGAGCTATAACACTGCTTATCTAAAAATTGTTTAAAGGTTCTGGTTAAGAAGTCGAAACTTTTAATGTTAATTTATTTGAAATTCGTCAAGTTATTGTAAATTTTCCAACAAGCTGATTTACAAAGTTTTCATTGTAAAATAAGCTATATTTTTATAAAAAAATTACGAAATAAATTTAGAGTGAAATAGGGGTTTTCCAATAACACGTATTACAGGTGAATTGATTGCGCAATCGAAAGATGATAAACGATTTTTTATGGTCGAAATTGGATGGCATTGATCTTGGCAACATTTATTCTCAACAAGACGGCGCTACGTGCCATACAAGCAATGAAACCATTATGATCTATTACCGGAAAAGTTTCCGGACCGCGTTATCTCTCGAAGAGGTGATCACAATTGGCCACCGAGATCTTGTGATTTAACACCTTGTGACTTTTTTCTTTGGGGCCACGTCAAAGAGAAGGTCTACGGCAACAGTCCAGGGTCGATTCAAGACCTCACAGATGGAATTCGTGAGGCTATCGAGGACATAGGACAGCCACTTTGCAATTCGGTTATGGAAAATTTCATGAAAAGGATATTGTCCTGTAAGCGTGGTCGTGGTGGTCATTTGCCTGATGTTATTTTCCACTATTAACGGCATACCTTCCACTTTATAATGAAATAAACATCCGATCATTTATATTAAAAAATAGCATTTTTCTTTGAATGTCAAGATAACACCTCTAATTGAAAAACCTATATATTGGAATTTGTAAAATACTTAAGTGGCTTATTTATGGGGCCACAATGCTATTTTAAATAGCATAGAGTCACTTAATGTGCAACCCGCGATTTATCTATGCATAAGGCAGCTATGTATTAGCTAGCAGGAGGATAATAGCGGAATGAAACGATACGAGCGTCACCAAAAATGCATGCAGAGGCTCTCCGCAAGGTACCTGGACACCATCAGTAATGTGATGAATAACACACTTAAAACTATACACCAATGGACATCTCGCGCAGGGCTAGGGATAAAAGTCGGAAAAACGGACATGGTACTTTCTACCAGGAAGTACAAGATCCCGACGTGGAACCTCCCGAAATAACGAACTGCTTCTCAAAGATCATGCGAGGTACCTCGGAGTAATACTAGATAGTAAATTGCTGCGGAAGCACAATGTTGAGGAAAGGGCGAAAAAGGCCAGTAATGGACTGTACGCATGTAAAAGAATGCTGGGCGTTACTTGGGGTCTATCACCCTCTCTGATGCATTGGTGCTACACGGCAGTAGTTATACCGATATTACTGTATGGGGCCTTAGTATGGTGAACTGCGACAAAAAAACTGACATACTTAATGCCATTGGAAACGATTCAGCGACTCGCTGCTCTGTGCATAACAGAATCGATGGCGGAACCGACCTTATGGCGGAAAACCCGGCAACGAAATCCGCGAGGAGGTTAGTGGCTGCTGGAGTGTTCACCTGTAGAACCTTCGGACACAGCTCAATAGGAAAGTGGAGCTCAGGTTGCACAGACTACATGACGTCGTACTTTAATTGGTAGAGAAGGTTTCGTACTACAATTGAAGAGGAGGGATGGCACAAAGGCATGAAGGCCATAACACTTTTCACATCTATATAGACGGCTCTAAAACTTAAGACGGCATTTACTGCTCAAAACTAGGGATAAGACAGCCTATCAATCTGCCAGACCACAGCATTATTTTCCAAGCGAAAGTTTTTGCTGGGGGGAAAGCCGCGGAGCTAGCCTACACTAGAACAAGAAAGAACTCAACAATTAATATATACGTGGACAGTCAAGCAGCAATAAAAACAATAAGCTCATATTGTATTAGGTCCTAAAATGTTCAACGGAGCAGGGAGGCCATAGAAAGGCTAACCGCAAATAGTAGGCTGCATATCTACTGGGTACCTGGTCACAAAGGCATTGTGGGGAACGAAATAGTAGATGAGATAGCAAAAAGTGCTGTTAGACTACCTTTTGAGCAAGAGAACGACATACCAAAACCGCTAAATACTATGTACCATACAGCGAATTGGACGACTACATGATAAAACTAGTGGAAGCTAGATGGACTAATTTGACCACATGCAAAACAGTTATGTGTAGAACTAACGGCAAAAAACTGACTCAATTCGTACTTACGCTCTCGCGAAAGGTCTGCAGAACTATCATAGGTATGCTAACAGGTCATAATCTATTGGCTGCACATGCGTACAAGATAGGGATTGCTAACACGGACAAATGCAGGAAATGCAGAGAGGCTGTTGAGGAAACTTTAGAACACCTTCTGTGCGTTTGTCCGGCATTATTAAAAACGCGTTTAAAATGCCTGGGGACCTCATTGTTTGAGGATCTGCAGGACGTCTCAAAAGCGGATCTCCCAGCTCTGCTTAGATTCGCCAAAAGCGCTGACATCCTACAAGATTTCTTCTTTCAGTACTCATAGAGGTCGGTCTTCATCTGGTATCGCTAGGGACCAAAAGGAATATGCGTGGCTTATTGCCAACCAGGCTAACCTAACCTAACCTATGGGGTCAAAAGTGTATGTACAGGTATATACCTCGCGACAAGAAGATAGCACACCTTAACATTTTGACCAGTTTAAGCTTTATTTAATTTTTTTTAAATCTTTTTTTCTTAAGAGTATAGGTCATTGTTTAATAAAAATCATATAAGCCCAAATTTCAAATTTTATGCAAAAATTAGAAAAGTTCCTCAAATTTTTCGTCTCAATTCTACGGTTTTTAATTTGAATCTGCAGAAAATTTTTTGGTATGCAGTTTTAAGGTTGCTAAATAATATATTGAGGATATGTACAACACCTCAAAAAAATAAATTGTGAAAAATCAATTCGTGTTTTGAGTCGCTTGAAACTTGCCCTTTTTAATATTAAATTTAAAAAAAGTTCTTCACTAAAGTTCTTCACTAAACAATTAACGATGCTTAATTATGGAAGAAATATCATCTTAGGGTTAGAGCCAATGGCTGAAAGATGGATACGGAGATTGCTGCTACTCTTCAGAACCAATAGCTCTTCACGTATTGACATAAATTTTGGATGCATAGCTATGAGCCTGAGTTGAAACGATGTGTGCCACTGGTTACACTTTCGCCAAAAACTTCAAGCTCGTTGGCTTAAAACCGCATTATTTATCCCTTATTGTTTAATATTTTCTTTCTAAACACATACCATATACGTATTATGTCAAAGTAACAGCCGAATCGCTACAGACTTCAGCTTTTCAAGCACGTTATTATCTCGTAAGCCTTCCTGGAAATATATGCCTAAAATCTCAACAAAAATCAATCGTAACCGCATCTGTGTATTGATTATTTTGTGAAATATCTTTTTTATTTTGTTTTACTGCTTTTTGGTTAGCCATGGCGCACTCGATTCATATTAGTAAACTGCTATAGCATGGAATACTGACCACCACAGTTCTTGTTGACGCTTCTTACTGGGTGCTCACTGATAACCGAATCAGTTGGTATTCTTAATATCCTAAGAGCAGTAATCGAGAAATAAAATGACTGCTTCTCCCGAAATGAAGCCGAAGAAATACATATATATAATATTTTGTCTCGAGTTCGTATAATTGTGAAAACATGAATTTAGTGAGCAATCTGGTTTTCCCCCTTTCTGCAGGATTATAATTTATTATTTATTTTTATTATTTGAAAATATTGAAAGTACAATTTTGTACACGGGATTGAAATGTTATTTCTCGAAGAAGTATGATTTTTTGTGTATTTTTTATCATATTCGAAAACACGAATATTCCATTTCCCGTGCGGAATATGCCCTATACGTTTGAGAGATACCGCTCAAGTCAAAAATTCAAGTTTGTTCAACGGGGTAGTCAAACTCCTTCCTTTCTTACTACCATAACGACGCTCTCTAATCACTTCAAATAATAAAAAAAATCGCTTTACCCACATTGTAACCATGTTATAGATCCAATATTTGAAAAAAAGCAAAAAGGGACGCCCCCATTGAAGAGAACAACAGACGGGCAGTGTCTTGAATTGTTTTAATATATCCTACACTGTCTCCACTCCTTTTCCGCTGCCTCTGATGCTGACCACATCTGTCACTGAGCGCCATTGACTCTAGCACTACCTTTCCCTCGACAACACGTTTTTTCAGACTGCTTAGAAACTTCTAAATAAAAAAATATTTGTGTCGCGCGTCTTGATGTTGTTCCACAAATGGAGAGACCTACAGTTTCAAGCCGACTTCGAACGCCAATGATTTTTTATGAGGAGAAATACATTCGGAGGTCCACGGAGATTCGAACCTACGCACTCCCGAATGGTAGTCACGCACCAACCCATTCGGCTACGGCGGCCATTTAGTAACATTTTTACGCTGAAGATGAAAGGTAGAAGAAATTATAAACTTTTCAATAATTTGTTTACAAATTAAGGAGGCAAATCCTCACACCATTCATTTATGTACTTGCAACAGATGTTCACGTTTTACAAATGTTCACGTCGCAAATAGCTAAAGGAAGTTAAGCGCACAAATAATCCTTTTCATGTCTCCAAACAAAATTCATGCCATGCAATTTTCGAATAGCGATAAATATATGCAGGGATGCCTTCCCTGAGAGCAAGTGGTTATTCATATACTGATTCAGAAGGACATTGTACAAGAGAGTAAGCAGGGACTCTGTCAAGGCCAATTTACACTATTTTTAATTGTCCTTTTCCTCATTGCATTGGACGTTAACAAATCTCCATAATTTATACAGCCCGCTTCGAACAACACACTTTCAAGGAATTTAATGAAAAGCGGGATATGTAAGCTAAAGCATTAATTATGAAGTTGTGGAAAGTAGAAATAGATAGAAATAGGAGAGCACGTGCTAACGTACTTGTAGAAGCCAAGAAAGCTGTTGGCTTATACTCATTTAAGTACGCGCATAAGAATGTAGGTATATATAAGTACATCATGTACCCAACCACATGCGAGTACGAGAGAGCGCAAAAAGGGACTAACGACACATTTTGCATTTATCTTTTAAGTGAGAGCACTGCTCTCTCCTGCTGACGCCGAAAAGAATGAAGTTATTTTGCTTTAAAAAATGTCAATGAGAGTCAGTGAAAGAGAAAGTGAGAGAGAAAAGGAGTGCGCGTACGCAGAAAGATGTATAAAAGTAAGAAGATTACAAAGGTTTATGTCTTGCGAACTAATAGTAAGTTTCCACCGCAGCCGCTAGCGTGTTCTCTGCCGCTATCGTGTTCTTAGCGCAAACACGAAACAAAACTCCTGTCAAATCCCATACAAAATTAAAACACAACTCCATACCTAAACTCACTTTCAAAGCGTGTTTTGTGGGTTTGCGTCTAATTTAAAGCGTGTTTTGTTGGGTTTGCGTCTAATTTAATTATTAAGTGGTGGCAATGTTGCTCATTTTCCTCATTTATTATTGCATTCTTATCGAAACATGGCAACAATGATTGCAATTTGTCTTTGATTGACGGCCGCCGTAGCCGAGTGGGTTGGTGCTAGATCACCATTCGGAATTCACAGAGAGGTCGTTGGTTCGAATCTCGGTGAAAGCAAAATTAATAAAAACATTTTTCTAATAGCGGTCGCCCCTCGGCAGGCAATGGCAAACCTCCGAGTGTATTTCTGCCATGAAAAAAATCTGCTCATAAACATATCATAAAACAAAATGAAATAAATGTATAAAAAAAAAAAAATTTTTTTGTGATTCGAACCAAGGATTTCGGATCGGAAGCCCACATTGCTAGCCGCTGGGCTATCGCGCTGTGCTGTCGCCGCAAAATAATGTATCATAAATCTGCTTACCATACCAAAGACCATACACTTTGCAAACACATTTCGGTGGAAACAGTTGACAGTTCTCCTAAACACAACTCCTGCAAACACGGTGTTTACTTTTGGTGGAAACGCCGTATAACAAAGCTTTGCTACAGGCAAAATTTTAACACGATACGCGCTGGTTTTGCCACACTACATTGACACTGGCCCAAAGAAATGTAGCACAACTCAGATTTTATGCACTTGAAAGCGACGGCTTGCAAACACACATACCATGTAGTATATATGTGAATAGACATGCACATGTAAACACATATGTAGATACATATCAATGGAAATATGCTGTAAAAGTAAATGCTACTTTTTGTAGTAAATATTTTGCGTAAGTTGTTTTTCGTGGTAAATGAGAGAACTACATACATACATAGATTTAAACATAAACAACAGTATTTTAGCAACAACTCACAGTGATAAAAGCTTCCCAGATTCCACTACATAACTATATTTATTTGCTCTCCATTTTCATAACTTCAATTTATTTGTTATATTCTGTTTTGTGTTCCTTGTTTTTATTTCTTTTGGCTCTCTTTGATTTTGGCTCTCATATTTTTATTTGGTTGCGCTTGTAGCACTCATCACTATTATAGTAACAATGCGAATTGTTGCATTTGTGTTTGTTGTTGCTATTGTTATTGTGTAGCTTTGATATTATTTATTTGTTTTGTTATGCGCTCTAAACTCTCGCAGGCATTTCATTACACTGGCAAGATGCTTCAAGCGGTATTTTGTACTCACATTTACGTGCACATATTTGTAAAAGGCGTCGACAATCTCCTGTAAGTATGCTTGTATAGTAGGTTGTGAGGGAATTTATGACATTTTTTGGTGCATACTGTGAGGGTGTGGCATTGCAGAGAACAAAGTATGTAGACTTAATTATTTAAAAAAATTTCTTCGCATTATTTGATAACACTACGAAAATATACGCCATACCAAAATATAGAGTATTTCATAAGAGAGTAGAAAAAGAAAAATTCAACAATTCCACAAATTATATAATTATTGTTAAAAATATAACATAATTATGACATATACACAGTAAACTAAAATCAACTGGACAAAACTCACCTTTCGTAGATGGTTGAAAATGCCGCACATTTGACTGGCCAGTAGACATTTTTTTCTTTAGTAAAAACGTTATTCAAAATCAAAACTGGGTGATTACTTTTGTGCCACTTTGCATGATTAGATCGAATAATTGATCGATTTTTTCAATGTTACGGGAAAAAAGGTGTACCTATCCACGATACCACGATAACTATCTTATGGGCAGCCCTAAGCGTGAAAGCCTGATTCGAAATTATATGTACATGGCAGCATCGCATGGCTACTCTACGCTACGAAAATGGAAATAATTGATCATTCTTAACTTTGCCGTATGCAAAAAACAACTGCTAAAGGGGTCACGCTCGAAACAAAACACAAAAATCTCACAAATACAACAAGTAGCTCAGTTAAATAAAAAACAACAACTTTAGTTTGCAGGAAAAGAAATTCATTATTTTCTCTGTATATCTCGTAAGGTATCGATCAAACAATTTAAAGTTTATGCTCCTTGGCAAGGTGACATCTTTTGCTGATTTTTGTTTCTTCTATTCAGTTGTGAGTTAATGGAAGTCAACAAAGAGAAAAATCGGTACCTTTTTACAGTTTTTCTTTGATAAAAGCGGAAATGCAAGCCAGTCCGCTGAAACTGCGAGTGAACAGTTTCGGTTGATTCCGTTCAGGCATTTTTCATGTTAAAGAAAACGTCGATAAAATGACAGGAATATTCAAAGTTAATCGGCATTTTAGGAGTCGTAGCATCGCGAAGGAGCTAAATATCGACCATAAAAGCAGTTCTTAACCATTTTTGCAAAAATATTGGATTTCTTTTTCTCCAAGCTGTGGATGTGACTGACTGTTGCGATATTTTTAAATCTGTAATAATATTTGACACTTTTGTGAGTCACATCCCAATGTTAAGTGTTTAACGTTCAAAGCGGCCGTGGTTCTTTAAAGAAATTAAATGAATAAGGAACTTGAATGTGATGACGTGTTTTATAGAAGGGAATTCAACACACTCATTCAATCTTTCAACCGAAATTATATTCGTCATGAAGAAGGGAATAATCATTTTCGAACTACGCAAAATCCAGAAAAACTGCTTAAATTTACCTGTCATCTCACTTAATTCCAACTCTGCTGCTCTTAATCTTTTCGCTAAAATTTCTTCTTCAAGTTTTATCTCAGGCAATACGGATTTTGAGTTTGCTTATGAAGATATCCTGTTTAATTTAGATACTTCCATTAACTTTGGGAAATTAAATTTGACTGACGAGGATGGCATTGTTGACATAAATCAACTTAAGTCATCCACTAATACTGATGACCTATCCTTCGTTCTAATAAAAAGTTATTCTGATTTGATTACGCCTTAAAACACATTTTCAACATGCCACTTTCTGCTGGAGTCTTCCTTGATGATTGGAAATTGACTTTAATTACACATATCCTTAAAAGCGGCAATGAAAATGATGTTGAGAATTATAGACCCATTTCCAAGCACATTCTAAACGGTTTAAGTGCATAATCCAAGATAAAAAATATACTTCGCATTTAGCATATGTTATGTTCCAGATGTTAAGGATTTGTTCCGGACAGATCTGCGTTAACTAATTTAGTTGCGTTTACGGATAATTGTTTGGATACTTATCAAATGGACGACTTTATTCGTCGAAATTATTCTTCGTTTTCTGACTCCAGTCACCTGCACGGGTTGAAGTAATACGTGAAATGTTGAGATTTTGGATTGGTACGACGGCCATGTTTTTCCTTGTTCTAGTACATGAAGTTAATTGCTTCCACCTTCTTTCCGCTAAAGAATGATAGTGTGAAACAATGGATGCTTTTATTGTGTTGAGTGGGGTGGCGACTGTCACCGCCTCTGCTATGTCTAGTGTCAAACCTTTTCTTGCTAGCTCGTCTGTTTTTTCATTACCCTCTATATTCCTGTGTCAGGAAAGCCATATCAGAATAAATTGAAGCCAATGACTAACAAGTTCTAGTTCCTCTAGAGTTAGAGTCTAAGGCCTTGATAGCTGACTGTCTGAAAAGATAGCTACTCTTGCACAAATTTCTTTGTAGTTTTTCAGTGATTTGGAAGTTTCCTTGATTGCTAATAGTCCTCCCTGGAACAGCTAGTATAGTCAAGAAATCGAATTAACTGAGATAGGTTGAGCGGTTCCGAATAGAGACCAGCTCCCACAACACAGTTCATCCTAGAAAACTACAAATCTGCCAATCACTTTCCCTTTCCTCCATTCGGCTCTCGGTGGAAAACGTACCGTAAAGTCTTTCTTGAAGTTAAGGTCGGGGATAGTGAAGTCTGATTTGTTTTTGAGTAGTGAGGGTCCCTGTAGAAGGATCTTACTGCGGTCATGCATTAATGTTGTCCAGCTTCCTATACTCTGAGTCTCACCGCGCTACATGTGGCGGCTGTTTTCATGTAGCCTATAGTATTATATAATACTAGCAAACCCGGCCCCCTTCGCTGGGCACACTAAAATAGAATAGATATGGTTTAGAACAGAAAATATATGATTTTCATATTATTTATTTCTTTATTCTTTATTCAAGCGCTTTGGCATAAACAATATTTTTTGTTTTTCTATTTGTTTTTGAGTAAATATGTATAAAATATAAATTGAAAATCAGGAAAAAAGAAGATTGTTTTTAAATGTCAAATCAACGCATATGAATAAACAATCGTCTTTTTTCCTGATCCATTGGAGCTTTTTTAACCATTATCCATTTATATTTTTCAAAAAAAAAACGAAAAAATTTTTTTTTTCACGAACACATAATTTCATTCGGATTTCACATTAAATTCTCAAATTTCGTAAGAAACTATTCACTGTTCCAAAATCCACTCCAAAAAAATTCACAAACAATTTTTACATGTTGCACTTACGTTTTTTCCTTATGGCATCCAAATCAGAAAGAAATATAGACCCATTGTAACTCACACTGTCAATTTGACAGTTCAGTTCCGCCCCAAGCGTTAAAAAAGTAAGCGACATTATGGATGGTTCAAAAGAACGCTATACCCGTTGCCAGTGCTCCGAATTACAACCAAACTTTACGAAACCCATTTTCAATACTTACTTAACAATGTGCGTAAGTTTGGTTTAATTCGGTGCAAAGACACGGCGGGTCCACGTTTTGGCATATATTTCGAGACCCTAGTCATCAATAGGTATGAAAATTACCCCGTATTAAAGCACTTATCAACAGCTTTCATTTGATACCCATATTGTACATACACAACCAAAGGTTACCCGGGTCCACGTTTTGACCTATATCTCGAGACCCCAGTCACGGAGCGGCATGAAAAATACTCTGTACTAAAGCATTCCCCAACAGCTTCAATTTGATATCCATATTGTACAAACACATTCTAGGCTCCACGTTTTGGTCTCTATCTCGAGACCCTAGTCACGGAGTGGCATGAAAAATACTCTGAACTAAAGCATTCACCAACAGCTTCCATTTGATACCCATATTGTACATACACATCCGAAGGTTACCCGGGTCCACGTTTTGACCTATATCTCGAGACCCTATCTACCAATAGGTATCCAAACTATATGGAAACCGTCTTCAATACCTCCTTAACAATGTGTGGAAGTTTGGTTTAATTCGGTGCAAAGACACGGCGGGTCCACGTTTTGGCATATATTTCGAGACCCTAGTCATCAATAGGTATGAAAATTACCCCGTATTAAAGCACTTATCAACAGCTTTCATTTGATACCCATATTGTACATACACATCCGAAGGTTACCCGGGTCCACGTTTTGACCTATATCTCGAGACCCTATCTACCAATAGGTATCCAAACTATACGGAAACCATCTTCAATACCTCCTTAACAATGTGTGTAAGTTTGGTTTAATTCGGTGCAAAGACACGGCGGGTCCACGTTTGGCATATATTTCCAGACCCTAGTCATCAATAGGTATGAAAATTACCCCATATTAAAGCACTTATCAACAGCTTTCATTTGATACCCATATTGTACATACACATCCGAAGGTTACCCGGGTCCACGTTTTGACCTATATCTCGAGACCCTATCTACCAATAGGTATCCAAACTATACGGAAACCATCTTCAATACCTACTTAACAATGTGTGTAAGTTTGGTTTAATTCGGTGCAAAGAGACGGCGGGTCCACGTTTTGGCATATATTTCCAGACCCTAGTCATCAATAGGTATGAAAATTACCCCATATTAAAGCACTTATCAACAGCTTTCATTTAATACCCATATTGCACATACACAACCAAAGGTTACCCGGGTCCACCTTTTGACCTATATCTCGAGACCCCAGTCACGGAGCGGCATGAAAAATACTCTGTACTAAAGCATTCACCAACAGCTTCAATTTGATACCCATATTGTACATACACATCCGAAGGTTACCCGGGTCCACGTTTTGACCTATATCTCGAGACCCCAGTCACGGAGCGGCATGAAAAATACTCTGTACTAAAGCATTCACCAACAGCTTTCATTTGATACCCATATTGTACATACACGTCCGAAGGTTACCCGGGTCCACGTTTTGACCTATATCTCGAGCCCTATTTCCAAAATAAAATATAATCCATGTTACTCGTGGATAATGTAGCTTTCGAATGGTGAAAGAATTTTTAAAATCGGTCCAGTAGTTTTTGAGCCTATTCGTAACAAACAAACAAACAAAGTTTTCCTCTTTATAATATTAGTATAGAAGTATAGATATAAACAGATTAGCATCTGTTCAGACAACTTTTGTATGTTTTGCTTTGCGCTCGATGAAATTTGTTTGAACCCATTCCGTCCTATCAATGAGATTAATTTACTAATAAATCTCATGTCCTTGGAGTTTAGGTGTGTTCTGTTGCCGATGTTTTTTGTTTTTGATTTTTGTGCGAGCTCAGTAGGTTATCCGTATCTACTCAATAAAATTCATCTCAATATTCCCTCGCACATTTCAGTTGTAATAAACTATTTTTTGTAGGTATTGCAACAATTGTTTGTGTGGTGAATGCTCCTCATAAGAGTACGCTAGCTCAACTTAATACCTATTTTTCTTATTTAGACTTCGATTTTTTTTACTCTACTATCCATAAGACTCTTTTCATAAGGCCTCTGCTTGTTAATTAATACATAAATAAATAAACTAACGAATATCGACTGAAGCTTCACGGGAGCTAATACCCTAACTGCAAACATGATAACACCATCCCTATCACTGGGTCAACAACAGTACAACATACTTTTGTAGCATGATATCATGCCACAACTCTTGTAGTTTTACTTTATATATAGTCAAGCAATGGTATAAATAAGACCCAACACGCGCTCTCCCAAGCCAAGGTACCACAAGCTTTCGACGAATTCCACCGGGCAGCCGTCAACCAATATCTGTCTTGTGTTATTGTGGTTAACTCTTATAGCCTTGGTCTTGGCGATGTTGTCCAGCCCGACAGTGCGTGCCAGCGCGCCTAGTTCGTCCGCCTTCGCTTGCATGTCAGAAAGTTTGTGAGAGAGGAGGCAGATGTCATTGGCGAAGTACAGGTCCTCAAGATGTCTAGTGAAACTCCACACGATTTCTCTTTTGTGCAGGGTCAGTTGGCTCATGACGTCATCAAGGAATATAGCGAAGAGAAGGGGCGACAAGGGGCAACCTTGCCTTACGGCTGCGTTGGTAGAGAATGGATCACTGATATCGCCTTTGTGAAGCACTGCCAGGTCGGAGTTCTCGTAGAGGGCTTTGATGAGGCGGGTTGTCTTGGCTAGAACTCCCTTTTTACTCAGTACCAGCAATATTGCGTCTGGTTTGATAGTGTCGAACGCCTTCATCATTTATTATAAGGCTAAGTTCTTTGTGTAGAAACTATCGTTTAGAAGATCCAAACATACGGACAGAACTAAAAAATATACTTTTTGTAATTTTCATATATAAAAGTATTAATTTGGGCGACGGGCAAATGAACACTGGAACCGTGCTCATCAGCGATGCAGTTGAAAGCCTTGGTCTGGCCATCATCACTGAAAAATGAGAAGAAACCACGGGCAAAAACGTGTGCATCCTCACCACTTGCGTTGCTCAATTGACATTTTTCTTGTTTTGCTGTACCACCGCAGGTCTTCAGACTGAAATAATGAAAAGCAAGTAATAAATACTTGGAAAAACCCACTCACTCTCCAGATTATAAACCCATCGAGAACTCCTACTAAATGAGAGATTATAATTATTCAATCGAAATATGGTATATGGAACTTGGAACTATGGAAGTAATAATAGGACTATGAATAAGTTCCTTGCGGTTTTACAACAGATGGCGTAACTTGATTATTATTCCATCGATCCACATTTCCAAACATTCATTGGAGAGCTACTGTCGTAAGGCACAAACGTCAGTATAAGTTTTTTATTTGAAGCGTAAACAACAATATTTTTACCACACTTGAAAATGTCGAATTTCGTGCCAAATAATGTGTTTTTGCGGGGAATTCTTCTTCATTATTTTAATATGAAGAAAAAAGCAGCCGAAAGTCATCGTATCTTGGTGGAAGTTTATGGTGAGCATGCTCTAGCTGAGCGAACGTGCCAGAAGTGGTTTGCACGCTTTAAAAGTGGTGATTTTGGCTTGGAAGACGAAGAACGCGAGGGTGCGCCGCCAAAGTTCATGGATACCGAATTGGAGGAATTGCTCGATCAAGATCCGGCTCAAACGCAAGAAGAGGTTGCAAAAACTTTGGGAGTTGATCAATCAACCATTTCCAAACGTTTAAAAGCCATGGGAATGATCCGAAAGGTAGGCCATTGGGTGCCGTATGAATTGAAGCCAAGAGACGTTGAACGCCGTTTTATGGCATGCGAACAACTGCTTCAACGGCACAAAAGAAAGGGTTTTTTGCATCGAATTGTGACTGGCGATGAAAAGTGGGTCCATTACGACAATCCAAAACGTCGGGCAACGTATGGATACCCTGGCCATGCTTCAACATCGACGTCGGCGCAGAATATTCATGGCCTGAAGGTTATGCTGTGTATCTGGTGGGACCAGCTGGGTGTTGTGTATTATGAGCTACTGAAACCGAATGAAACGATTACGGGGGATGTCTACCGACGACAATTGATGCGTTTGAGCCGAGCACTGCGAGAAAAACGGCCGCAATACGCCGATAGACACGACAAAGTTATTTTGCAACATGACAATGCTCGGCCACATGTTGCACAAGTGGTCAAAACATACTTAGAAACGCTCAAATGGGATGTCCTACCCCACCCGCCGTATAGTCCAGACCTTGCGCCATCCGATTACTATCTCTTCCGATCGATGCAACATGGCCTGGCTGACCAGCACTTCCGTAATTACGATGAAGTCAAAAAATGGATCGATTCGTGGATTGCGGCAAAACCGACCGAATTTTTCACAAAGGGAATCCGTGAATTCCCAGAAAGATGGGAAAAAGTAGTAGCAAGCGATGGACAATACTTTGAATATTAAATTTGTAACCATTTTACGTCAATAAAGTTTCAAATTTCGAAAAAAAACCGCACGAACTTAACCATAGTCCTATTATTTTAATCGTTTATTTGGCTCTATGGTGCACATTTGTATTTAGTCAACGATTAAATCTTCGTATAAGTATTAATTTATTTTTGAAAATAGATATGTACAGAACAGACTTAGACTTTTTCACTGGCAATCTCACACCGAAACAAATAACTTATCTACTTTGCTTGCCGGTCACGTTTTCGTTCAGTGAAATTTAGCCCACGTTCAGCTTCTGAGATATAGCAGTCGCTGAAAAGTTGTATGACGTATGCGTCAGGGTCTTGTATTTGGTATTTTTGAACCGCGAATTTTAATGTGCCATACTTAATGTCACTTTTTAGCAGATTAAACACGGTGGCTCTCAGTGATGCATAAACGAGAGTATTTTTTGTTTACTAATTTTGAATACGAAATTAGCTAAAAAAATGGATTATTATAATTGTAGAGTGGAAATTTTGAAAATGTTGTTATGTGACTGCAATGAAAATGTGTACGCCATAAAAATAAATGTTGGTTTTATTAAAATGTTTTCATTCGCTTGGGCGCCTTATTCTATTCTGGTAAGTAAGCGGAATGGATAAGAAGTTCCTGGTCGTTTATGTTTAATTTCTTCTTATCCAAACACAAATGCTAGCCACACATACTTTAAATGAAAAAAAACGCAAAAACTGTAAATCTGCTGTTTTGATTGTCGCTGCCGCTTTCAAAATATTTACGTAGCTGGCTTTACGACATTTGCAGACACGAAGAATTTGGCTGTCGTCACGTGGCACAGTGCCGTGGTCAATGTTTTTATACAAACAGGGTACGCGAAGGCGTAGAAATTATTCATACACAAAGCGGTATATATATAAATTATCTTCACCGTGTGAAAAACCTGCCTTCGCTTTCATTGGGAAAATAACGACCGCACAAAAGCAGTCGCTGGGGGTAGGCGCTACTACAAAAAATCTTCGCTTTTGGTCTCTCATCAACGTAATTAATCGCGACCGATCGATGACGTATATTCCTTGTCAATATGAAAATAGATCTTTTCTCACCTACTTACTTATTTAGGTTTTGAACGGGTAGTTGAGGACATGAATATATACTTTTATTTTTGCTTTTCTCCAGATAAGACATAGGGACTAGAACTTAACTCAATAAATGAAGAGGCATGCAGTTGCCGTCGCTTGATGCGCAAGTCGCACCGGTTTAGAAATCTGTAATTTTCATCAGTGCGCCCGTCTGCAGAATTTATTCGACAAGTGCGAGCGATCATTGACGAGCCCCTTCCAAATTCATGACATCCCTTGTGAGAGAGCTTAATGTTTCTAAGGGTCTTATTCGTCGAGCTGTCCATAAAGATCTCCGGTATAGGTATCTACTAAGTTATATGCAGAAGACAGTTTATGTTGGAGCAAGCATGAGAACAGCGAGTTATCCGTTCAAAACGACTTCAAAACAAAATGAAACAACCTGAAGAGCCTAAGATGTTATGGCTTTTTTCTGACGACAAACAGGTTTACCAAGCCCAAAAGACCAACCACAAAAGTGATGAAGTTTTCCAGCCAGTGGTGAACAACAAACAACATGTAATGTCACCACACTTCTTTACACAATGATTTCGAGTGAATTCTGCTGCATTATCGAGGTTCTAGAGACAGTAGCGATACCGTGAATTGATAGCGTGCGCGGTGGCAGCCTATAGAGCTTTCAACAAAACTCTGTTCCTTCACACAAAGCGATGGCGACAAGATATTTGATGGCTGCATATTTCCATGACCACTTAACACCAAACCGTCTAACTTAACACCATGGCCACATAACTCCCCTGGATTACTACGCATGGGTAGTTAAGCGTGAAACCAATAAGCATCTTCATAACATCATTTCTGCCCTGAAGGCTGATATTAATACCGTTATGGTGAATATGAATAAAGAGCATTTGATGCGGGCATACAGTCGTTTCCGGACGCTAATCGAGACGGTTATTGCTATTAATCGAAAGTTTATTGATTGATTCTATTGCTGCATAAAAAGTTAATGTTGTGTGAAAACCTCGTGAATTTTCATTAAATTTTGTGCAAAATAAAATCTAATTAGTTTTGCTCTCAACTAGTCCTCAAATGCCGTACTCCAACGAACTAATTTTTCTTTATTTATCAGGAAAGCGAAACAAATGTACTTAGTCGTGCCATAAATTCTTTGACAAATTTTACAATGCATATGGCGAGAACAGATCCGGAGAAAAATGTTCCGCTATTTTTGTTTTCGTTCGTATGCATTGTCTACTCATAAATCATACTCAGTTTCGTGGGAAATTTCACCTGTGATTGCAGTGATTGCATTTCATAAAAGTGGTAAAAGTGGAAGTGAGATTTACGATTTGCTGAAAAAACTTGATATTTCGTAGGATCAGTCGTTTCTGCCAAACGTTTGAAGTGATAGACAGGAAAAGAAGTAGTCCTCCTCGCGTGGTTCCAGAAAGAATTTGCAGAAATCACCTCAGAAAGTCGCCCTTAGAAAGCAGAAAATCATGTCCAGGGAAATTAATGTAACGACCAAATCCATGTCAAGACTAATTAGAGATGATCTCCACATGAAAGATTTCCGTCCATCAACTGGTAATCTTTTAACAACGCGTTTGAAGAAAATTAAACTCAATTGATTCAAGCAGCTTCTTCGGCTGTACGCAGTCAACGGCAATGAAGATATTCTTTTCACAGATGAGAAAATTTTCACTGCTAAAGAAGTTTTTAATCGCAAAATCTATGCTAAAACTTCTAAAGACGCAAAAAATGTTGCCAAATGTGCCAAGGGCTCAGCGTGGCCACCATCCAGCCTCCATAACGGTTTGATGGGGAGTGTCTTGTAAAGGCGTTACAACTCTTCATTTCTGCGAAAAAGAGGTTAAGACCGGGGCAAAAGTGTACCAGTACAAAGTCTTACAAAGGGGGTGAAGCAGTTGAGCAGTATCTCTTCAATGCAGAACGTTGGATCTTTCAGAAAGTTTCTACTCCAGGCCATCAAACAAAAACCACCCAGCACTCGCTAAAAAACAATATTCCTGGGTTCATAGCCGCAGAAGATTGGCCATCTGGAAGTCCAAATCTGAATGCGTTAGACTACAGTTTGTGGTCAGAATTTGAAAACATGGCCTGTAGAAGATTTCACAGAACTTTGGAAAGTCTCAAACAATCTTTGGTTCGAAGGCTTAATCGTTTGAAGGTTTGTGTAAAAGCAAATGGTGGCCGGATGAAAATTAAATTTTTTTAATATTTGCATGATTAAATAAAACTAACTTCACTGAAAAAAGTATTATAACTTCATATCTATAACGGACTGCATTTATAACAGAACTTATAGCAGGGCTAAATATACACACAAACATATATATTTATGATACTCGCAGTAAGCCTCTTTATTTTCAGAATTTTTTATATTCATATACAAGTATTGTATGTGTGTGTGGATATGCGTATGTTTGTATATAGGTTTGCAAGTAGACGCATACATGCATGCATATACATATATATATATATATATATATATATATATATATATACATAATGACATATATTACAAATTTTGCGTATACGTAAAGATGAAAGGATAGAAAAAAAAAAAAGGATTTAATTTCGAAAATCAGAGGTGAGTAATGTACTTCTAATATTCGAATGTGATAAATCCCAGCGGTGCCGACGTCGTGCATCACCCATGACAGCTTCAAATTTGTACTTTAAAACTTGTAGTTAATATTATCATTACTTTGTAAGCCTTTTGTAGTACAAATGGAATATTTATTGACCCAATAAAGGCGGTATATTGAGAGTTTGGCCGAGCTCATTTTTCTATTTGTGGTGCGCGTATTGATTTTGTTCTACATATGGAGGGACCTACAGTTTTATGCGCAATATTTTTCATGTTGAAAATTTTTGCTTAAGTTTTTTATAGAAATATATAGTAGATCTCTATATAACAAATACATTTTTACAAAATTCTCAAAAGTTTAGCAAAATTATTTTTATTTAAGGAGACAGATACCTGTAAATGGCCATATTTTCCCTGATTTTCATTCAAATTGTTTAAAATGAAAAAGTCAATATATTTTTTTCAAAATTGGCATACAGTTTTTTTGTACATTAAAATAATATAAATTTTATTTTTTTTTTTTATTTTAATAATTTAAAATGACGGATGTACACTCAATTCTTCCAGGAAGGTCGCAGCGGGGCTTCTCAATCGGCGGTCATTGTAGCATCAGCGTCAGTGATCTGAATACAGAAAACCAAAAATATATATAATATCATAAAAAAATGTGTTCAAAATTTCAGGTAAATCGTTTTTAGTAACTTTTCGAGTTATCGTGTACGCTAATTCGAAAAAAATAGTTTTGAGAGAAACGCGTCTTAAGTCGCCAACGTAACTACCTATACCTCTCCCAGCGCTCGAATGTAAAGAATAGAGTCGTCACGGTTGACGATCTATAATATGTATAAGAAATACTTAAATTTACGTTCTAAAAATTTTTTGACATATTCTTAAAGGATTATATTAACATTTTATGAAAAACAAAAAATTTTTTTTCGAAATTTTACGGGTGCCTGTCCCTTTAAATAATTCAACGTTTTAGGAAACTTCTTTATACTAAAACTTATATTACAAAAAATTATTGAACGTAAGCATATTTTTAAAAATATTATTGAAAAAATGTCAAAAATTTAACAAATTTCAAAAAATTCTCATCAAACTTTGTAATCTTTAAGAACATGTTGGGAATTCAGTCGTTATACCTCAAGAATGATAGAATACATGGTTGCGCCTTCCCAAGAGCCACGACATGAGTAGATAAAATAAACAAACGAAAATCAGGCGAAAGCCAAGAATATAGAATAAATCGCACACACACATGCATCTACACGTGCACCCATTTGCACACAAAGGTTTTTTTATTTTCTGTGCTGAAGTCATTCAATTGTCAAATTCGCCAAGAACACATTTGCTGCTTTCAGAAGGCGCCATCTTCTTTAGTCTTTACATCGTGTACCATCTGAACCCTGGAACCAACTGCTTAGTAATCGCACACACAAATTCAACTCCACTACAGCGGTCGCCATAGCAAGCCGCTTAGTCCAACATTAACGTCCGCTCTAATCCGTATCGCCAGTTGGGTGGATGCTGCTGACTTTAAAAATATTTAATTTTTCATATATTTGAAAGAAGATTTGGCAAATTGCATAGTTTCTGTATTTATACGGCTTTTTATACCGAGACCTATCAAATGACTTATTTTTAAATAAAATCATATCTCAGAAAATAAAGTAAAGACAATTTTACAAATATGCAAAATGTAATCGTACCTCAACTTACTATTAAAATATTCTCCATATAATAAAATAATTCCCCACATAAGGCAATGACCTGGTCGCAAATGTGAAAAGTGCTAGAAAAATTTTACTTAATTCTCATAAGTGTGGTATACTCAGGCATTGCATGTATTTACATGTATGTATATATGAATATCCACGAAATGGTGAATTTAATTTTTAATGCGAAGGTTCCGCATAATTTCAGGCGCATAAGCCAACTTAAGTACCAGGGGCGTGATGTCAAATGAGATTACTTGAAATTGCGCAGCATTAAAACACGTGAATGATAATCTTATAAAATATGTGGTAATATGCGTATATGTACGCAAGCTGTAAGATAATAACCCATACATATGTACATATGCATGTATGCATGTAGTTTAATATCAAAGTATTTGTGCAACTACACAAGCCAATATAATTAGCGCTGATATATAAGTACATGTAGGCGGAAAATCTAAGACCCTTAGCGTAAAGTTTTGCGCAACATTTCTTGACAAAGTGGGCGAACTTTGGCAGGATATAAATCAACGCACATCTAATTGGCAGACACTGCAGCAATGAAATTTTGAAGCCGACGTAGTGTTCCTCACCAGTGCCATTGCACTGAAATTGCAGAAAAGTTCTGCGTTCATATAAAGAAAAAAAAAGAAAAAAAAGCCAACAAATGCACACACATTTTCCAGAACACGCGACAACAATTTGCTGGCAATGAAAGGGCAAACTGCTCAGTAAGCATACTAATTCATGAATTGGTAGATATTTGATGGAAGAAGTCGTCCTGTAGTAGTTCCAAAGCGACTAGAATTATACTAATTGTAAAATGACCAATTTGAAGTGTAGGTCAAATAATGTTGTTCTATTATGTTTGTTGTTACTGTTGTTAGTTTGGGAGTAAATGAAATTTTGGTAAATATATCATTTTTAAAAGTATCGAATGTTATGATCACGATTACGAAGAATAAATATAATATGGGGATACAAAAGTGTATATTATTGAGCTCTTATTAAAATGGAACATTTTATGCGGAATGTTGTATGCCTCCGTTCGACTTGTTGAATGCCATCACAGCTAAAAACTTGGATACTCTGTTCCCGAACATCTGCATTGCTTTGCGAATATTCTGCATCCTGCCAGTATCGGTTGCCGGCGCCGAAAGATCGTTCAGCGCTTTATCAAGGATCAAAGACTACCATCGTTCTTGTTCACCTCAGAGTCGAGTAACAGGATTGGCAACTTTGTGTTTGGAATCTGAGTTAGCAAGGAAACTCGACTTCGATGATATTATAAGAGCTTTTGCCTCAGCTAAAGCAAGAAAAGCAAAATTCTAAGCATCGTGGCAGGCATTTTCAAATATTTGTAAGGCTCACAAAATGAATAAAAAATTTTAACTTTTTTCAGCTGCGTTTTTTATTTCAGATCTGCTGAAGAGTTTTAATCAATATTTCATAATTAATTCTATCAAAAATTTTATCAATGAGTTTTTCAATGTTTAAATGTTATATCACTATAACATAATACGCAGTTTGATAAATAAAAAAATTTGAAGGGGTCCGCATCTCAAGCTCCCCCCGGGGCCCGAATACTCTCTCCATGGCCCTGCCTCTGGTACTCAATCCGCCTTGGATGGTACCGGTAAATCAGCTGATTTGTTTTTTTTTTCTTTCGCCGTGTCCATGCCCGGGACGAAAAAGGCAAATTCTTTCTTTGTTTTTTACTTTGCTGATACTTTGTTTTGACCATCAATCGTACAAACGATTTTTGCTGATCTAGCGCCACCACCTGTAATGAATGCGCCTTGGAAAAAATTCATATCTGATACATTCAAAGCTAATACTTGAATATACATTTTTGGGTTCGAAACTTGATTCGCAGTTTTATTTGAGTTTCAGTCATGATAAATACTTATAAAAATTTATAAAAATACGTTGAAATTGTAGAATTAAGGTTTTTTACACAAATGTGTGAAAATATTTTACTTTTTTTCGAATTTGTACCAATAACCCGCCACTAATGGCAGCCCCTAACGAAAGCTTATCTGGAACCAGCTGATTATCGAATCTAAATAAAAAATTTTACGAACTTTTAGATCTCACTTGAAATTGAGAACATCACCACGAAAACGAGTCGCAATGTGTTTCGTTTTACTTTTCAAATCAAGTCGTAATGCAGAACAGGGTTGATAATAAGTAACATATTTTAAAAACTTTCATTTATCAATTTTTATTTATTTGTTTCAACCTCAAATTGGACTAGAATTTCGTGTGCCTGTTATGAACTATTTTTTTAACTGGTGTAATTCTGATACATAGGCAAAAAATTGACATTCCGCAGAACATCCTTATGCAACTACATAAAATACCAATTGCCGCAGTGAAAAATGATAAACGACGAACTACTTGAGCTGCCAGCAAACTGGTAGTAAGCCAGTTCACAAGGCAGTAGGTTTGACTGCAGATCTACGTAAGTATGGGGCTATTGCATATACATATTTAAACATGGGGGAAACTGATGACAAAGCAGCTGTGTAGTGGGGGCAATAACATTTTTTTACTTTAATTTCTTTTTTTTTTTTTTGCCTAGTTCTGGCTGCACAAAGCTTTCAAGTACATATACATTGGCATCTGCATTTTTTGCATTCCTTGTATCCACTACTCCTTCCTTTTCATTTGTCACGATTCAGTGCACTCAGCCACCAGACCAAAGTAGCTAAAATCGATGGTAATCGAAATTCTAACAGAATTCTGATTTCATAAATACAAAATCAGAAAAGAAGCATTTCCAATTATTTCGCAATTCAATTTCATAGCGGCCTTCATAGCAACTTTAGATTTTGGCTTCAAAATGAATTTAAAAGTTTCTTGTTCCAAATTAAAACTTTAAATAATTAAAATAAATGTTTATAAATAATTTAAGCCAACAAAAATACTGTTTGGTGCTAAATTTAGCTGTATTTGGGTTATTCTAGTTGTTTAGGCTGAGGTGATCGCTATAACCGAGTCACTGGTGGATGAAGCATCAAATGATCGAAAAAAATCTTTCTGACAGCAATCGCACATAGGCAGGTAAAGTTATGTATACAATTTTTAACTATTCTTGACCTGTGTAAAATGTGAATTTGAGCTCCAACTCGATTTTTTAAGGATAAGGTGCGTTTTGTAATTATACAATCTATTTAATTAAGGAGTCCCGGTGGTCCGGAGCTCGAAAACTTAGGGTATTTTCATTAATTTTTTTTTATAATAAAAAATTCAAAAACGATATTTATATTTTTTAGACTTCTTATTTAACTTCTTTTGGCGGCCGCCGTAGCCGAATGGGTTTGTGCGTGAGTACCATTCGGAATTCAGAGAGCGAACGTTGGTTCGAATCTCGGCGAAACACCGCAATTAAGAAAACGTTTTTTTTCTAATAACGGTCGCCCCTCGGCAGGCAGTGGCAAACCTCCGAGTGTATTTCTGCCATGAAAAAGCTCCTCATAAAAAATATTTGCCGTTCGGAGTCGGCTTGAAACTGTAGGTCCCTCCATTCGTGGAACATTATCAAGACGCACACCACAAATAGGAGGAGGAGCTCGAACGAAATTCAGTGTAAATTTTGCAATGCAATTGTAAATACAAGCAGTTATAAGCAAGGGCGCAAAAATAAATTTATAAAATAATTTTCATATAAATCATACTGGCTTATTCCATTAACAACACAATATTCAAAAAAATTTAACACGGTCTTATCGGTCTTATTTGAGTATACTCGGTGGTAAGAAATCCGAAGGTGGCGATTTTCGCGTACTGCTATCTGCTTAAGTCATGTCTGACTGAAACTTGAGTTATGATCATGGGTCAGCTGCGACTGTAAGTCGACTTAAAACTTTAGGTTCCCCCATTTGTGGAACAACATCAAGCCACACACCACAAATAGGAGGAGGAACTGAGCCAAACAACCAATAAATGTATGGTGTACGCGAAAATTAAATCCTTCTGATGTAAAGTTTTAGAAAACACTCCCAGATAAAGCTTCTTTCTCCAAGGTACTGGAGAACACACAGAATAAATTAGGAAAATTTCACTGTCATCTATACAGATGGTTCCAGAATGGAAAGTGGCATAGGTGTCTGAGTGTTATATATCTCTCGCTCCGACTACATAATTTCTCTAACATCTTTCCACCAGCACTCTTGCCGCTTATCTCATCAACAACAAGTTCCAGTGTAAACAAGGTTGGCAATTTGATACTGAGTTCGAAGGCAGAATCAATAGATTTTTCACTCGTAATAATTTGGCTAATGAATTGGCCCGGTTCGGAGAGGAGACATTCTTCTTCTTAACACAGCTAAATTTAAACGACACCTCTGACTATTCTGACAAAGATAAGTAAATTCATGAATCTCGCAGTGAATAGCGAAAATGGATGTCAGAAGATGGCGCAGCAAAATGATTTTCGCCCACGAGTTGGGGGTGGGTTAGATAATCAATTAATCAGTCTAAGAGGGTAAATTTCCCATCACCAACGCGGCCGATAACTCATTTCCTGAACAATACCCAAAATATCGCTTATTTATTGAGTTGTCAAAACCAAGGATCGTTCAAATTCATATTTTAAATTTCAATCTCAAACCGCAATAATTCCATGCAATTTTTAAATCGATTTATGTTAAAATTTCGAAAAAAAGAATTTGTTTTCATAAAAATTAAATATAATCCTTTAAGAATATGTCAAACAATTTTTAGAACGTAAATTTAAGTATTTTTTATATTATAGATCGTCAACCGTGACGACTCTATCCGCTATTTTAAATGATTAAAATAAAAAAATAAAATATTATTTTAATGTATAAATAAATTGTATGATAAATTATTAAATCAAATAAATTTTGAAAAAAAATATATTGTCTTTTTCATTTTAAATAGTTTTAATGAAAATCAGGGAAAATTTTATCGATAACCCAGCTAGATTGCTCGGTATGATCGTCTTTGTCTTTTCCCTACATCCTGAAAAGAGCTATCCTTTAATTTGCTAATTTATTTCCCATTTCGTTCCCAGAAACTCCTATGAGCCATGAAACCCATAAAATAAGTACCGATTGTTCTGCCCTAAGATATTTATCTTATCACGCACCAGTTTATATGTAACCTGGAAAGAGTTGAGAGCCTCGATTGCTATCTGATCATCCGTAGGATAGCTATTATGCTTCTGTTGTTATCACTGCGTTCAAACTTAAAGTGAGCGCATCTTTCGTTTCCGAGTATCTTTTCCTCGGTCCGCAGACACCTTTCCCTGCACGTTTCCGGTGATGAATCTATCCGTGTACCACGTTATCATTATTTAGTTTATCTTCTTGGTTTTAGATAACCCTTCCCAAGTCTTTTTATTGGCTAGTTTACTTTTGAAGCGTTTGACAAAACTGAACTTCGGTAGCATCATGTCCCATAATATTGTGATCTCAGGAATTAGTTAAGCAAGAATACTAAACTTCCTGCGATTTTGATGAGCGCGTGAGCCAATGGTAGCTTTACTTATTCGTAGGATCGCCCTCCTCGCTTGCGATTGGATATGAATGTGGTGTAGTGGGAGTTCTAGAAGCACCCCCTTGACTCCTGTTATGCATACACACACAAGTTTTTGTAATCTTGTTTTACTGTTTACTTTGTCGTGCAATTCTCGCAGACTACTGCTCCCTAGGAAATTATAGGTCTAACAATGGCCGTGTAGATCCAACGAGGTATTTTTGATGCGCATACCCAATTTTCCCCTGCAATCAGTTTGCATGAGGAGATTACTCGAATGGCCTTTCTTTCCATAGTAGTTTTTGGTCAAAGAGTTTTACTTTGGTTTGTACCAAATTTTTTTCACCGCCGAATTTGTTTTGAAAATACGGAATTTAGACAAAGATTTATGTTTTCTATCATAACAGCTGGAAAAATATTTTAAATGAGTTATTTGCAAATTTACTTCAGAGAATCCTTTTCAATAATAAATAAGGGAAGGTGAAGAAACAACTAAGGATATATATAGCATAAATAATAAATATGATTAAAACGAAAAAATAATAATTTACATCTCCATAAAATAATTTAAACCTCAGGTCCGGCATTAGATTCTCCGTTTAGTATACCATCACTTCATATTTTCATCCAAAGAGGGGCCTGGACGGCCATCTGCAGACTGAAAGACAATGGGAATCGGTACGGCACCTGTCCGGCATAGGACAAGAGAGAAAGTATAGACTTCGATCCAACGATCCTTTCCATGCCCCTTGACTCCATGACATCAAGAGTCGTACCTGAAAATGAGCCCGGCAAACATTGTTCGCGCATCTTCGCGAATGACTCCAGGACCAAGTACGGTTTCGGCTCTGGTGTCTGCGTGGAATCCAGCGGGATAAAACTACACTTTGCTCTTGGAATGCTCTGTTTCAAGTGGAGGTGTATGCTATTCAAGAAGCGATGAGCTTTGTTGTGGAAAACAGATGGAAAGGCAGAGCTGTGTGTATCTGCAGCGACAGCAAAGCTGCGCCCATGGCCCTAGACAGGCCTCCAACCACTTCAAGGATAGTTGAGTTCGATAAATCCAGGTAAAACTATGTCGGTAGACATAATATGCTGAGGCTAGCATGGGTTTCGGGGCACGTTGGTATCGCAGGTAATGAGATCTATGACTTTTTAGGTAGGATACGCTCTGAGGCTAACTTCTTTGGCCCGGAGCCACTCCCTTTTGCAGACATCAAAGCCACGGTTAGCAAATGGTTTACTTCAACTCACAAGCGAGCTTGGCAGGGAGAGAGGCTGCAGACCGACTGTCGCAGATCCTCCTGTCATTAAGCAGAAAGGACTGTAGGTAACTGGATGGACTGACGGTGGACCACTTTCTAGGGGCGAAGCACATCGAAAAGGTAGGCATCTCAGACAGTGTACTCTGCCCAGCATGTGGAGACGAGGATGAGGCGGTGGACCATTTTCTATGCATCTGCCCGGCCTTCGCTCGCATCAGGCTTGAGGCCTTTGGCACTGATGTTTTAAGAAGTGACCACCTTGGCTGCTTGGCACCACAAGATCTACTCAGATTTCCTCAGAGGTCGGGTTAAAGAAAATTAAAAAGGAAATCCGCATGCAGTACAATGGGCTTAATGTTGTCTGAGTGCTGTACTTGCTGGTCTGTCCCGAAAAACAATCTCCATGCAACTTACGGTGCCCTTAATATGTACAACACAATATTGCTGTAACATCACAGATTTGTAGTTGATGTAGGTATATAAGTATATACTCGTAGTACATATATATTTTTGTCTCGGTTGACTCGCTTTTCGGCAATGCGGTTAGGATTTTCCATCGTCATACCAATTACTTTTTACACTTTTTGTTGGCTTTTACTGACACCACCTTGGCCACCGCTCTGATTTTTTGATGAATTCTCATTTTTATATCCGCGCGTTTTTCATTTTAGCTTTTATACTTTCGCGTATATTTTCCCAATGCTACTACGATTTGCTATGTTCAGCGTGTAATTAAATATATTTTTTTTCATTGCTGCTTTTTTATTTTCCTTTCATTTTTGCAAATAAGTAAAATATTGCGACAGAATGGTTGACATTAAAGTTAAAGAGCCTCGACCAAATTAAAACGTAATAAGGCAAGTTTGTGTATGTGAATTTACACATACATATGTATGTGTATGAGCGAATGAAACAGTTAATGAATAGATGGTACTCTTTCCTATGAATCTATTAAGGGAAAGAGAAGTTAACGAATTAGTTAGGAAAACGTTAGCTTAATGCTAAGCAACCATTTATATGTCTATGAAACGGGTATTTTTTTAAGAGCTTGAGAACTTAAAACGATAATTCAAAGCATAAAAATTGTTGAACTCAATTTTTTTTATTATAATCTGGTGGGTAAAATTTTTGACTACTTTTTTTAAATGGACCTTGAATATTGCAAAAAATCTATTGTTAAGCGCCCTGTAATGTAAGTTGCGCCATAGCATTCCCCATAACGGCAGCTCCTTCCTCATTTGGAAAAAAAATAAGGATTGATGATGCCACTTTGCGAACAGATTTTTTTTTTTTTTTTTTTCAAAGTGAACTTACACAATTGGAAGGGTTGTTCTGGCGTTATTCAATTCATGTCGACTTGCCAAACCTGACTGGACAGAAAAGTCAACGCAATTTGCCTTTCTCAGCTGTCACACCATACTTATCGATATCGATAGTTCTCATGCAGCTAAAAAAACACAACATATAAATATATATATTAATAAATGATGCTACTTCTTATTACCACTGCAGCGCAAAGTTTTGTTTTGTGAATGAGCCAAAATTTTTCTTATACAGTTCTGGCAGGGTGTTGTATAATATTTTATAAGCAAACTCGATTAGCATTTCAGCGACAAGTGTGTTCAACGTAGCTTAACAGGTATTCAGTTGGGTAGGCGTTGGTAGATTCAAGTTGGTATAATATGGTATACAAGGTGGCGCAAAATTAATCACCCTATCGGAAGATGTTATAATTTTTGCAAGTGGCTTCGTGCGCATAGTCAAAATAAAGATTTCCATGACTCACATTTCCTATCATTTTCTTGTTGTATTTAGTCAAAAACATATTTAAAAACGTAATTGTGTAATTAATTTTACGCCACCTTGTATTTCCTCATAAATAAAGTGTAGACTATTACTTAATCTCTTCTTTTCCACTTGTACTTGCTGGCTTACTGATCAAAGTACGCATGTTTGGATTAAAGAGAGAGGATATTATGTTGGTAGGAAGAAGAATTAAAAGGTAACTTGCTTTTACCTCTTTACTAGGATTTAATTATCAAGAACCAACAGGGTGAACTTCTGACGCTGAGAAATAGCTAATCTACTAAATGCGGGCTGATTAAAGTCAGTGGTACTCACAAATATTAGGTTGGCAAAAACGAAATCCACTTTTTTGCGCAACATTTTTGCGTAAATGGTCTAAAACTGTTTTATGGTCGATCTTTAGGCTAGATAATCTGGCAGGTTTAGAAATTGGTTTGGGTCGATTTCCCCACTGAGCTTCTGACTATTAGAGCTGGATAGGGCTTTCAAGTTACACCGAAATGCAAAATCTGCCCCTCATATGGTTATCGGTCGGTGCAAGTTTCGGAGAAGGACCTTCCATTCGAGCTCTTGGAGTGACGACTTGTGCAGCATATGCTTTGACCATGTCGATCAAATCTTTTCTGTCGAATAGCTTCATTCATGCGGTGTAGCTAGACAATGTAGAGCTCTTTGTTGTTCGTGGCATTCTTTTCGAGCATTTCCCAGCGCACCATGCCCTCCCAGTCTCATTAAACACATATCTCATTTAACGCGTATCTCCTGGAGCCACCCACTCCTTTCTTTGCTTTATATTGATGTATAGGCACCATTTCACATCTTTGGTGACGATTCGGTACAAAAAGCGCTGTTTATGACAGCGTGTTGCTTGATGGCGGTTGAGATGCTGAGAAGCAATTTGAAGGCGACTTTCTATGTTTTTTTTTCATTGAGCTCGTTAGGCACCCATTCTCCCAATTTTTCGGTAAATCCCATTGAATGAAGGTGGCTGAGAATCGTTTTATGATCGCAGTTCATTTTTTCCGCAGTTCACGACTGGTTTGGTTATCCTTCAAAAGTTATGTGAGACATTCTTCTTCGAATTCAAAAGGCCTTCCGCTGCGGGACGGCTCATCGACGTCAAAGTCGCCGTTTTTGAACTTTGCAAACCATTTCCGTGCTGTAGACTCGCCTATGACAACTTCACCATACACGTTCTCGCCTCAATGAAAACCAAAGAGAAGCGAGTGTTGAAAATGTTGATTTTTGCCTCTTGGGTCTCAAAATTTAGCTAATAAAGTTTACTTTAAAATACAAAATGAAAAATTTTAAAATCCAAGATAGCGGCCACAACATGGCGGCTAATTTTTTGAAACTACCCTTAGCCAAATGATTTACCTAAATTCGCCCTGCCAGCAAAGAGAGTTAGAATGAGTATTTGGTCTAAGACTCAATTTCGCCCACATAACTGTTACCTGTTTTGCTATTGTTTTTATTCTTACTTTTGCATACCATTATGTTCGTCTGCTTGAAAGCTTAATGCCACTGGAAGCTGGACATTTACTGATACAAAGAAGAGCAGACACTATTGACGTATTTGTTTATGGAATTAATGGAAAATATGTGTTTTGCATTTTCTTGTATTTTTCTGACTAAAACAGAGAGGAGTCTCTATGCAGCTGAACGATTCTATGTCAAGTAATCCAAGTATTTTGGGCATTGAATATTGGTTTGTTTGTTTATACCCCTTGCTTTTACGAATTAGTAAAATAAAATCTTAAAAATAATATGTGTAACGATACTAGTCGAAGCATGGGCGGATATAATAACAAGTAAAATAATATTGAGATTTATTCAGTGTTTTAAATTTTGGTATAGAGGTTTTGAAACATGGTTTCAATAAGTGAAGTTATTTTATAACTTTTTTTTTAATTTTTGTTTTTAACCTTTACTTAAAATAATATTGGTTCGGAAAAAATTTGTTTTGTTTTGTTAAAAAATTTTCAGAAATACCTCGCCATCGAAAAATACCATATGCTTTGTAAATTCACGCATACTAATGCATCGCTAGAGCAGTACTTTGCATGCAAAAAATAAAGAATTGGCGTTTACACCTTTTTTGGGTGTTTCGCCAAGCTCCTCCCCCTATTTGCGGGATGCCTCTCGAACGTTTTTTTATGAGGAGCTTCTTCTAACACAAAAACAAAAAAACTTTTTCTTCTTTCCGTTGAATAAATTTGAATAAATCTCAAAATATTTTTTGTTTTCACAATTTTTTCAATTTTCAGAAAAAAATGTGCAAAATATTGGAATTATTTGACATGGGATTGTTTAGCTGTGTAGTCTAGCTATTAACAAGCTTTCCCTTATTTTTTGTTATCTTATATATGTATTTGGGTGTTTTTTTAGCTATATGGGAATTATCGATATGGCTAACTATGGTTTGACACCGGAGAAAGGCAACCTGTGTGGACATTTGTGTTCAGTATGGTTCGTCATGAATCGTTTAACAGAAGAACAACGCCTCCAAATTGTGGAAATTAATTTAAAAAAAGTAAATCTGTTCGTGAAGTTCATAGAGCACATCATCCATTTTACGTGCGGTATTCTTTCGAAATAAGGAAGGAGATGCCGTTACGGGCAAGGGCGAGTGCGATCGAGCCATGCTGGCTGAATTTTTGTTTTCAAAACCTAATCAGCTAACCATCGATGACATTTGATTCCAATCGATTTATTGACGCAATATTACCAGATTTATTAGAGAAAGTAGTCAAAAGTTGGACTGATTGAATGGACCTTAGTTGCAAGGTGCAGAGGCGAACATATTCCGGACATCATAATCGACCATAATCAAAAAATAAATGCCATGAAATAATAAAAAAATCATTCCAACAATATTTCTCTTTTGTATTATCAGTTTACATTCTCAACCTCCTAAAAAAAACGCCCGATGTAAATGTTTCATATAATCTGTGAACATCTTTTTCGTTTATTAAATCAATTCCTATACCAGATTGAGCTCAATATTCATATTTTTTATTTTATTTATTTAACGAGACCCAATTTGCGTTTCATTTTCGCCCACACTGTTATTTAACCTCGCGGTCGCACTTGCGAAAAGGAGACTTTGCATTAGCGTCATCGCAAATACGACAACTAATAATAAGCTGAGGTATAACAAACCCAATTAATTACTCACTTCCCACCCAAAAGACACGACAAGTACATGTGGCATACGTACAATTTTTGCTTGGAGAAAAAAAAAAAAACTTAGAGGTAGAGCATAGTATCGTTTTATTCAAAGTGCAAATCGGGTCGGATATATGAAAGGTTATTGACAAAAACATGGTAAAACATTTCATTTGAAGATTTTAAAGACTTTATTGTTATAGAGCAAATAAAAATATTTGAATTTCGCTGAGTAAAAATTAACGTCAACTAATGAATTCAGGAATATGACTATAAACATAAATCTGCCTTCCGCAATGCAACCAAGGTAGTTTCACATGCGTTTGATGCATGCCTTTATAAGATCAGTAGTATAGTTTTTGTAGTATCTCAGAGCAAGCCTTTCAGTCTGATCAAACCTAAGTTAAAAGCCACTAAGTCATCAGCATTGGAAAACAGAGAAGGCATGGACTTCAATTCAACGATTCTCTACATGCCCCTGGACTCCATGCCATCCAGAGTCGTACTTAAAAAGAGATACAGTGTGGTGCTTCCAGATTCTCAATTGTGGTCAAACTCTGAAAATGAGCCCGGCATACACTGTTTTCGCATTTTCACGGATGGCTCCAGGACCAAGCATGGCTCCGGCTCTGGTGTCTACTAGCAAGACAAAACTGCACTTTGCTCTCGAAATGCATGCATCTGTGTTTCAGGCGGAGGTGTATGCTATTCAAGAAGCGATGAACTTTGTTGTAGAAAACAGATGGAAAGGCAGACCTGTATGTGTCTGCAGCGACAGCCAAGCTGCGCTCATGGCCTTAGACATCCCCCCGACCACATCAGTGGTAGTCGATTCCTGTAAATCCAGGCTAAACTATGTCGGTAGACATAATAGCCTGATGCTAACATGGGTCCCGGGACACGTGGGTATCATGGGTTACGAGATCTATGACTCTTTAGGCAGGACGCGCTCTGACGCTAACTTCTTTGGTCCGGAGCCTGTTCTACCACTCCTTTCTGCCAGCCATCAAATCCACGGTTAACAAATGGGTTACTTCAACCCACAAGCGAGCTTAGCAGGCTGAGAGAGGCTGCAGAGTCACTTAACTGATGTTACCTAATATGTCCGATCAACTGTCGCAAATCCTCCTGTCATTAAGCAGAATGGACTGCAGACAGCTGGTTGGACTGATGACAGGGCACTTTCTGTGGGCGAAGCACTTGGAAAAGGTATCTCAAACAGTGTACTCTGCTTGTGAAGAGAGGATGAGACCAATTTCTGATGGGTTAGAAACGACCATCTTGGCTTCCTAGCACCACAAATCTACTCAGATTTCTTCGGAGACTTTCTACGACTTTTAGCAATTATATGTGAAAAATGGTCCCATGAAAATGTCCGTGTCTACAGGTAAAATCCGCTACACTGTTGATGAAAGCCTAATTATTGAAAACTTTGAGATATGGATGTTGAAGATTGCTCACACAGCTTAAGCCACAATCAATCTTTAGCACGCGAATCGATCGTGTTATTAGCGAAATCGAAGCTGCAATTTGATGTCCCTACGCTATTTTTGTGTTTCACGGTGTTTTTTTGTTTTATTTATATTATCGAAGGGGGAATCATCTATGAAAGATGCCGTCACATAGACGGCATGCACGATTCACCATAGAGAACAGATATTGTGCACAATGCATTAACGATCAAGGCTCTTAAGGCGAATATCGAGTAAGCGATTCATGAGATAGAGCCAGAAACCGTCACCAAAGCGAGTAAAGACCGCCACATTAATGAAGTTGCATTCCGTAAATAATAGAAATATTTGCTCATACGAAAGAAGAAACCACAATATAGACCAGGCAATACTTTCACACCGGTCGAACAAACGTAAAACATAATATTTTTCGGAAATTTGTAAGATTTTTTTGAATAGAGTGTAAAGCAATGCTAAATTCTCTCATAATAATATAACAAATTATTTTCTGTTTGTTTTGTTTTCCTGCGCCTTGATGTTTCGCCTTTACAAAAGCACAAATTGTGTATATCGTTTTCAAAACTTGCATTGCATACATTTGGGCGTCAACCATGGCAACGCAATACCGCAATTGACGCCATGCTAATATAAAAAACGAAAACAAACTCCAACAAGCATAAGCTTTAACGCGCCTAAATGCACGCCTCATTCGTTTACTTTAAAACACCAAATTGGTATTGGCTCTTATATGGAATCGATAAGTGATTGAAGATTATCTTAAAATGAAAATTTAACTTGGAAATATATACGCTTTGCTTCAAAGTTGCTTAAAAAACAATGAAATATTATAGTTAGCGTGCTAACCTTATTATCAATGAGCGCAGAGCTCTTCGCGGCTGTTTTGTACCTTGATCCACTCAAATTCTACGCGCTACCGATTTACGCTGTCTGCATATACGAAATTTTCTACTCGCCACATTTATTTACTACGGCAGTCTGGTAATATTGCGGCCGCATTCAGTTGCTGCTACTGCTGCTGCCTGCCACGACACTCATTTAAAGCACGCCACAACTGCCAACGCACAAGCACCTACACACGCACACACATTGTCTGGCACATGTTCAACACTTTTTGCAGTCTACCCGACACGCAAAATCGTATATTTGTGTATACATAACTACAAACTATTTCATTGTATGTATGTATGCGTTCGCGTATTTGCGGGCGTAACTCGCGTTTGGAAAGCAAGCTGTGAAACGTATTTCTACATCACGCACATATTTACATACACTTATATACAATAAGTATTTATGTATTTGTATTTATATATGTGTGCCATGCACATGTGCATTTTGGAGAAATTCACGGATAATGAACCACATTTTAAACTATTCACTGCCGTTTGGGCGTATTTTTTTTTTTTTTTTGACTAACACTGAAGGGCATTCCTTCCTTTCACTTCGTTCTTTATACACCTTTTTTCAGTATATTCTCGCATACACTATTCGAGGATGGCTATAGTATTTAGGCAACCGCCACCGCTTCTCAAAGCACTATTTTCATTTTTCAGTATTCACATTCAAGCCACATGGCACGCACAAATACTACTGCAATAACTTGTACACATGTACATATACACCTACATAGGTGCTTTGGGTTTTATGTGATTGCGTTTTTTTGATTCGATTTGATTCACCCAAAAAAGCTAAACGGTAGAATAGCATTTTCCCGTCGCGTTAAACAAACGATGTATACGATGCTTCCAAATCAACTGATTCATCCTGCGAAGCTTTTCGCACACAGCAGCCAGCAAATTTCTGAAATCCACTTTCAGCAACACTTTTATCAGCTTCTCTTACAATTCATTCACAGTTAATTGTATGTAGGGGTATGTGTGTATAGTTTGCCATTTCTGTGGTGTTTTTTCTACTTTTTTGTTTACCACTATTTTGTGTTGTTCCGGCGGCATTCGTGTCATGCTTGTCAGTTGGAAGCCGCTAGCTGTGGCATATTTGGAATCCGGGTTGGGGGCGCGCCTAACGCAGCATCCCTTCGTGTAGACGTTGTTGTTATTATATTTTCTTTCATTATTGTGTTCCTTCAAAGAGCTGTCAAAAGTCGGTTAACCGATGGGTGTGTTCTCTAAAGCGCGCACAGGTCGGGAACATGGCAAAAAGTACCGTTATTGTTTTACTCTCTCTCTCTCTCTCTCTCTTCCTCTCTCTGTGTCTCACTCAGTGGTGGGACTTATGATTCCCTTGTTCATCATTTTTACGATTCTCTTTGCGTTTTCTCAGCGAGCAATAAAAACATGTGCGTTTCGAGAAATATTATATATTATTGACATTTTTCTTGGAATAGAAAGTAAACACGGAAGAATACGTAAAGATCACCATCTATTCTTATGTGATTCTATGCAGATTGTTAATATTTCGTTCGAAACTGCCTCGCGACGTCTCGAAGTTTCAATTTTTGTCGCACTTGGTTTCTTGATTTGATGCGTCCAAGTGCATGGAAATGGCTCCTTATGACCCTCCAAACGGTTTGAAAGTTCTTTTTTCGCATGACACGAGTCATTTTTGAGTAATGTCTGCAAATCTTGTAAGCTTTAAAGTCATTTAAATATTAAATTAATAAGGAAAGTAAGAACTGAGTATGCAGCATTACTATAAAAACTCAATAATTTCATGTATGTACATGTGAAGTTTTTCCTGGATAGCTTTTACAGTTGCAGCAGATTCTTTTTAAGATGCAAAATATCGTCTAGTATCTAAATTCACCTAATTTTTTCTATTTTGAATGTTTCTAATCATTTTTGTCCTTATGACCAGTTACTCACCCGCCTCTTACCCACCTTTACGGATATAAATTCATTTAGATGCTGTTGAATTGAATTAGCTTCAATTCATATTTTTGCAATCATATTATCCTGTTTATCCAAGTTTAGTTATTTTTATTTTTAATTTTTCATATTTTTATTATTATTTTTTTTTATTTTTTTTTTTATTTTTAGTTTTTAATTTTTATGATTTCATTTTATTTTTTATTTACTTAACATAATTTAATTTCAAAATATTTATTAATTTTTGTTTAATTCAATTTAATTTTTCACCATTTTATTTTATTTTATTATTATTATTTTTAATTAATTTAATTTATTTACAATAATATAATAAATTTTACCTAATTCTATTTCGTTTCATTTATTTTATTGCAATTTAATTATCCTAATTTAATTTAGTTTTTGTATATTCATTATTTTTTTACATTTATGTATTTTAGTTTATTCACTTCACTTTTATTTTATTTTATTTTATTTTATTTTATTTTATTTTTTTTTTTTTGTCTAATTCAATTTACTGTAACTTTATTGATTTTATTTTATGTAGTTATTTATTTATTGTTTGTTTTAATGTTTTTTCTTAATCTAATTTTATTTTATTAATATATTGTAATTTACCTAATTTTGATTTGTTTATATTTTATTTTATTATATTAGCTTAATTTAATTAACGTTAATTTAATTTCATTTTAACATATTTATTATTTTTTAGCTTTATTTTTGTTCAATCGCTTATTTTATTTTCTAATTTCAAGTAATTATTGTTTTGTTTTTAATTTGTTCTAAATTATATTATTTCAAATTTTATTTATTTTTCTTCTTACTTTTTTATTATGTTTTTTTAATTTGATATTTATTGTTTAATTTGATTTAGTTCAATCAAACTTTTTATTTAATATAATTGAATTTTAATTTAATTGAATTTACTTGTAATGTTTTTATTCATTTCTTTTTTCGGTAATTATTTGCTTTAAATTAATTATTTGTATTTATTTTATTTTTAATTATTTTTTGTTTAATTTAATTTAGTTTAAATGGATGGCTCCATATGTAGAAGCCCACGCAAGTGTGGAAAGTTACTGATCGCCATTCCCTGGGGAGTGGCCAGGACGATTCTGCTGCATGGTTCAAGCAGCTCACAACTCCCGGGATTAGCCCAAGTATCCTCTGGGTAGCTTCCGAATACCCGTTCGGGTAACGTAAGACGGCGAAGCATTCCAGGATAGCTGGTTGTGCGCTAGGTTTGGGACCCGCCACTTAAAAATCTCCCCAATGAAAACATACACAAAGTCTCGGATGAAAACTTCCAACACTAATAGCGACCCCTGCAAACGAACTAAAAAAACAAAAAATAAATAATTGGCGCGAACACTTCTGTTAGCTGTTTGGCCGAGCTCTTCCTCCTATTTGTGGTGTGCGTCTTGATGTTGTTCCACAAATGGAGGGACTTACAGTTTCAAGCCGACTCCGAACGACAGATATTTTTATGAGGATCTTTTTCATGGCAGAAATACACTCGGAGGTTTGCCATTGCCTGCCGAGGGGCGACCGCTATTAGAAAAATGTTTTTATTAATTTTGCTTTCACCGAGATTCGAACCAACGACCTCTCTGTGAATTCCGAATGGTAATCACGCACCAACCCATTCGGCTACGGCGGCCGCCTGCAAACGAACTAAGTACTACTATTTGAGGGCATGCACCTGGAATGTTCTGTCCCTTAATGGGGAAGGCGCCTCTGCCCGGCTGGTTGATGTCCTCTTGAGAGTAAAGGCTGGCATCACTGTCATTCAAGGGATGCGATGGATGGGACAAGACAAGAAAAGGACCTTGTGACGTCTACTACAGCTGCCATGTAAAGGAGCGCAAATTCGGTGTCGGATTTGTTATGGGAGAGAGACTTCATCGCCAAGTACTGTCGTTCACTCCGGTGAACGAGCGTCTCGCAACAATCCGCATCAAAACCCGTTTTTTTAACATATCGCTAATTTGCGCCCACGCCCCGATGGAAGAGAAGGACGATGCGACCAAAGATTCCTTCTACGAGCGCTTGGAACGTTTCTATGAGCGCTGTCCCCACCACGACATAAAAATCGTGCTTGGCGACTTCAACGCCAGGGTGGGCAAGGAGGGAATTTTTGGTCCCACAGTCGGAAGATTCAGCCTGCATCACGAAACATCCGGTAACGGACAGAGGCTGATCGACTTCGCCGGGGCCCGAAACATGGTAGTCTGCAGCACCAGATTCCAGCATAAAAATATATACCAAGCTACCTGGCTGTCTCCTGATCGAAAAACGCGAAACCAAATCGATCATGTTGTGATAGATGGAAGACACGCTTCTACGTACCGCCGCCGAAGAAGAAATCGGATTCCGGCGAGCCCGAAAAAACAATTGGTACAACGAGGAATGTCATGCTGCCGCTGAAAGAAAGGATGCCGCCTATAGAGCCACGTGGGATTGCTACAAAGAGCTAAAAAGGAAAAGAGATGTATTATCCGAAAGAAGCAACAAGAGGCTGAAATACGTGAGTGCGAGGAGCTTGAGATGCTGGCCAATAGGAACAACGCCCGAAAATTCTACCAGAAAGTTCGGCGGCTTACAGAAGGTTTTAGGACCGGGGCGTTTTCCTGTAAGAACAAAGATGGCGATCTGGTGAATGACGTACAAAGCAATCTTAAATTATGGAGGGAACATTTCTCGAACCTGTTAAACAGTGATAGCTGCGCATGTCACAGGGAATGTAAAGATCCCGATACCCCAATCGTTGACGACGGAATTGATGTTCCGCTACCCGATAATGAGGAGGTGAAAATAGCGATAACGCATCTAAAGAACAACAAAGCCGCGGGTGCCGACGGACTGCCGGCTGAGCTATTCAAACATGGCGGCGAGGAGCTGGTAAGGTGCATGAATCAACTCCTATGCAAAATATGGTCGGATGAAAGCATGCCTGCCGATTGGAGTTTAAGTGTGCTTTGCCCAATCCATAAGAAGGGCGATCCTGCAATCTGTGCGAATTACCGCGGGATTAGTCTTCTAAATATCGCCTATAAGGTTCTAGCGAGCGCATTGTGTGAAAGGCTGAAGCCCACCGTCAACCAACTTATTCGACCTTACCAGTATGGCTTCAGACCTGGAAAGTCTACCATCGCCCAAATATTCACAATACGCCAAATCTTGGAAAATACCCATAAAAGGAAAATCGACACACACCATCTTTTCGTCGATTTCAAAGCTGCATTCTACATTAGGGAAGGGAGTTACTTGTATGCCGCGATGTCTGAATTTGGTATCCCCGCACAACTAATACGGCTATGCAAAATGACGTTGCTCAACACCAGCAGCGCCGTCAGAATTGAGAAGGACCTCTTCGAGCCGTTTGATACCAAACGAGGTTTCAGACAGGGTGACTCGCTGTCGTGTGACTTCTTTAACCTGATGTTGGAGAGCATCGTGCGCGCCGCAGAACTTAATCGCTCAGGCACAATATTTTATAAGAGCGTACAATTTTTAGCGTATCATCGGCCTTAACAACCGCGCTGTTAGTTCTATCTTCTCCAAACTGGATAAAGAGGCAAAGAATGGGTTTGGTGGTGAACGAGGACAAAACGAAGTACCTCCAGTCTTCAAACAAACAGTTGGCGCACTCGCGTATCGGCACCCACGTCACTGTTGACAGTTATAATTTTGAGGTTGTAAAAGAATTCGTTTATTTAGGAACCAGCATTAACACCGATAACAATGTCAGCCTTGAAATCCAACGTAGAATCTCTCTTGCCAATTAGTGCTACTTTGGACTAAGTAGGCAACTGAGCAGTAAAGTCCTCTCTCGACAAACAAAACTAACACTCTACAAGGCTCTCATCATGTCTGGTAAGGCGCAGAAGCGTGGACGATAACAACGTATATGTATATATATTTTTTTTATTTGTTTTCAATTATTTATTTTTATTTATGTTATTTTTAATGTTGTCATAATTATGTTATTTTTTTGTTTTTGTTTAGTTTAGTTTAATTTTATTTTATTTATTTAAGACAATTTATTTAATTTAAATTTCATTTTAATAAATTTACTGTCTTGTTAATTTGATTAAGTTAATTTTGTTTTTATTTATTAATTATAATGTGTCTTATTTAATATCATTTTTATATATTTTTTTATAAATCTTTTTATTATGTTTTAAATTATTTACTTTTAATTTTTACATTTTTTTTCATTAAATTCAGTTTAGTTTTATTTTATTTATTTACGACAATTTACCTACTTTAATTGCATTTATTTTTATTTTTAATTCTTTTTATTATTAATTTTGTATTTAATTTTTTGTTAATTAATTATTTATTTAATATGGTTTAGCTAGTTTAATTTAATTTAAAATATTTATTAACATTTTACTTTATTTTAATTCAATTTATTTATTTTTATTTTATTTCTTATACTTAATTTTTTTTTAATATTTTGTCTATTTTATTTTGTATTTTGGGTTAATTTAATTTAGCTGAGTAAAATTTTTTTTTTGGTCCCCTTGGAAGCATAGGGCCTTGACAAGACTCAGCCTTGCGTTGGTTTTGTTAATCTATTTTGCTTTCTGGCAGGGTAGGTGATTAGCCTGCCGTTACCAGTCCTAAATAGTGGAAATGTCTACCTGTCGCCTTCTAACTGTTGATTTATTTAATATACATAATTCAATTTTATTTCACTATTTACGTTCTTTCAGCATAAATTAACTAATTTAATTTTAGTAAATATACTAATAATAATTATTTTTTTTTTAATATGATTCATATATATATTTACTTTCTTTTTGTTTTTATTTTATTTCATTTTTACTTTAGTTTTATTTAATTTTTGTTCTATTTTGCTTGCACTTCATTTTTATTTTGCTTTTATTTATTTATTTTTTTTTTTTAATTTTCGGTTTTGGGTTTCGGTATATCCCTTTCCATCCAACCGTTCGCTGCCTCTCTCTCTCTCTCTCTCACACTCCTTTTGTGAAACTGCCATATATTCAGCCAAGTCGCAAGCTTTCAACTCCTAACGCTCATTACTCTTGTTGGGAGAAAATAGAGCTTTCTCCCATTTATGGCTGCTAAAGGTCAGCAAACCAAACCAGCTACGTTGGCTTTCACACACTTTCGCAGTATATTGCAAATAACAGCCAAAGCAACCAACTATTTATGCATTCATAAATACCAGCTCGAATTCGTTCATTCGCATGCTTAGACACGCAAGTAAACATATACGAGAATAGTATATATGTTATATATATATAATATATATATGTATGTATGTATGTATGTATGTATTTGCGTACATTCATGTACAACACATGTAGTATTTAATTTTCCGCTGTTCTCACTGTCGCCGCAATGTCTTCCGTTTTTGTTTTGCGTTGCTACTTTCTTTTATTTTCAACAACTATGCCTTGCCACTACTCCTTGGTGCCACAACAAATCAGTGTGATTGCTTCGAAATAAGCGCCATAAATGAGTTTATTGAAATTTAAATATTCATGTCGAAATTTTGTGTATATTCGTCAGTTTTAAGTGTATGCACCCCAGCTCAAACTAACAACTCTTATCAACTTAGTTTATTAAAGGGCAGGATTTTCAGAAAATGGTTTAATCATAAAAAAATGTATAGTCGCACCTCTGTTTATGTTTCCCGCTTTGAAGCTTTAAACTCCTTTAAAAAGCTAAATTGGTGGAAAAATGAAAAGCATAAATGAAGCATGCAAAATCTGGAGTGTAGATTGCAAAAATTAAAGCTTGAGGTTTAAGTTGCTGATGTCTAGTTTAAGAATACATAAACAATTCGTGGTTAGAAAAAAAATATATAATTGTAGGTTTCAAAACCCAGTGAAATCAGTGGCGCACGAAGTGCCGTATTGTGTCGAATTGTTATATAAAACATCATAATTTTACAAGGTGCCAATCTACGCAGAACATTTTTTTCATGTACGTGTGATGAAGCCAAATATAAAGCGACGACCAAAATCGCTAAAAATAAAAACAAAATCCAAAAGCAATAGCAATTCATTACAGAAGCTATTGCTCCAGCCTGCTACTTCAAAATAAATTATTTATTGTACATAACATGTAACCAAAATTTGTATTAAAAAATTCTCTAAGTTTTGATTTGAAAATTATTGCGTTGCGAGTAAAAACTTTTAATTTTATAATTTCTAAAACAATTTTCGTTTCTTTTCTCTAAATTTCTAAACATAAAAAAATCAGGTTATTTAAGTGCGCATTATTCCTCAAAGAATGATACTAAAAACGTGTTATTTGTAATGTTTAAAAAATGCTTTCGTGATCAGGCTTTGCGCTAGCGTTTTTCATAATGCGATGGCCTGGCATTTCATCATCACTAAGCTTTTATCTATCCGATTGAAATCCCTTGTGGCACGTGTAAAATTACGTAGAGCATACATAGTTTTTACCGTATGATTTTTTAATTTCTCTTATATATAAAAAGTTCGTTTTTTAAAAGAATTTTACAGTTTGCCGTTGCTCCGTTAAACTAATTACCACAATTACATTTGCTTTGCAGCAGCATTTGTTCAGTTTGCATGTGCCCCCTCCCCTTAAATATCTGATAACGGCACGACAACTTGTTTTTAATCAGATTTAAACATGAAAATTAGTCATGAGATTAATTTTCAATTCAATTTGACTGTCGAAATCGGCAACAACAATGCCTGTAGCTAACGCAGCGCAGAGACGACAACACCATCAGTTGAAAGATGTTTATTATGTTTATTTTCCTAGCAACAGTTACAGTTATATTCTTGTTGACATATTTGTTGTTTACACTTTGCTGTGCTTTCGGTTTCTCTCCACGCCATGGCGTATACGTAACCTGATATGAATGGAGAGAATTTAAACTGAGCATACGCACTGGTGCCCAGCGAACGGACGCTGAATGCAAAATTGGCACATTTATACATATGTATTATATATACATAGATAGGCCGCCGCCGTAGCCGAATGTGTTGGTGCGTGATTACCATTCGGAATTCACAGAGAGAACGTAGGTTCGAATCTCGGTGAAGCACCAAATTAAGAAAAATATTTTTCTAATAGCGATCGCCCCTCGGCAGGCAATGGCAAACCTCCGAGTGTATTTCTGCCATGAAAAAGCTCCTCATAAAAATATCTGCCGTTCGGAGTCGGCCTGATACTGTAGGTCCCTCCATTTGTGGAACAACATCAAGACGCACACCACAAATAGGAGGAGGAGCTCGGCCAAACACCCGAAAAGAGTGTACGCGCCAATTATATATATATATATATAATTTTTCACATATAATTGTCAAAAGCCTCATTTTGAATAAAAATAGCGAAACTGGAAGGAATCCAAATTTTTACATGTTTTATTTTAAAACATCTGTGCACGTCTTTTGAAAGAGCCTTGGGTCGGGTGTAGTAAATATAATGCGACATGGGTAATTTTGGGCAAAGTATAATGACTTATTTAATGAAACTTGGTGGAGATGTTACGGAGAGGTTGAGGAACAACCTTTGTAATTCCCAATATTCCGGAAATAATAGTTTTGCAATTATTTGCCTTCAATTTGGCACATTGTAATATATATTTTTCCAAAGTTCACTTAAATTCACAAAATGTACAGCCACACGCGTGTTTTTACTTGTTGTTGTACTTGTATTCGAAATATTTCATATTGAAAATTTAGATGCAAACGCATTTACCTATATCATCACTTTTCAATTTTAAACGAAAATAACAATTCATTGGAATTGACAACAGTTTAGTGTTGCCGAATTCCTGCAAATGAAAATAAAAATATGAACAAAAATGAAGTATTTCAGCAGAGTGTTGATGACGGTTTTTGTGTCTCCTTACTACATAGAAGAAGTTCTACGCAAAAATATTATTGATGGCGTAGCTGAAGTTGGACTGATAAGGGTTATTTTTATTGAAGCGCGCCTGATTTTTTGTGATACCTTTTATATCATTCTTTTCAAGTTTCAATGGGTTATATACGTGTAAACATAAGCCGGTCAATCGCGCAGTTTCTACTCTAATTTCCTCCTGCGACCCCTTTTTCTAAACATCATTGTTTATACTTTCAAAAACGTTTCTCAATTCTAAACCTAAGCAAAAAATACTGCAGATTTACAAACATCCTTCCGGTGAACGTCTCTGCATACGAACTGCGTTCTTATAATACGTTCACATATAAGTAGATGATCTACTTTTTCGTGTTTAAATCCCATTAAATCCGTAATTAAAAAAGCGAGATTTCCCATACAAAATTTCTCTCCCAAAATCTGAGATAATAAAATAATCCTAGATAATAACCAAACTTTTTGACATACAACCCTGTGTTTTCTGTGTAATAGATCATTATTTTTACGCGTGTAAAGATAAACGTTAAAGTAAAAACTAAATAAAATGGGTGCGGCAGAGAAAAGAAGTTTGTAGACATAATTATAATAAAATATTTTTCAGGTATTATTAATTATGCATTCATATAACAGAAAAAAACGTGTGTCCATAGACGCTTTGGCCTTTATTGTTTATTATAAAATGTAATATCGAATTTCGAATGCGTATTGCTGCCATGATTTTTTGAAACCTCAGTAAACGTCGTTTACGGATTTCCTCCAACAGTTTCTTATTAGTAGCCAATTGCGCAATTAAATTAGCTATTCCTTCTCCTTTTCTTCACATCGTTAAAAATAATTAAACAAACCAAAAACACCGAAATATTCCACCAAAATAATTTATATGAAGAAAAACCTTTCACAACAGTAGTAGTAGTATATAGTAGGTAATTCTTTATTTAATTTATAAAAAATCATAGTTAACAATTGACTTGATTCATACATTAATTCATTTAATATATTAAAGTAAATAAAGAAATAAATAAATATGTTTGTGACAATAACGATGTTGTCTGTCACAGCTCTTAAATTAATTAATAATTGAATTCTGCTATAAGAAAATCTCTATAGTGCCAGGCTAAGTATATGAAGCCAGTTAGTGTTCTCCAGTTTTGGCCATTTAATATACATATATTACTTCAGCGTCGTTAAGCTTCTCTGCTTTTAAGTCTCTTTGTCTGATTTCCTTCAGTACAGGGCATCTTCCTAAGAAGTGATACATGTCTTCTTCTTCGTTTGAGTTGCATAGTGTGCAAATTTTTACCGCGTTTCCATAAGCTATTGCATTCAGTTTTAACAAACCACATCTTGCTTTAAATATTGTTGATATGTCAGCTAACCGCATACTTTCTCTAAAGTATGATTCTCCTTTTGAGTGATCTAAGTGTTTATATATTCGTGTGGTGCTTGATAGTGCTTTTTCTTTTGCCGTGTTTAAATTTTGTAGTTTAATATTTGATAAAAGCTGGGTACAGCGATCTTGCCAGTCCGTAGCAGTTATGTTTTCTTCAGGCTTTAGGGCAAACTCCATACCTAAGTCATTGAGTTGTTTGAGCCAGAACACGTTTTTTCGTAACTGTGTAAGTTTGTGCGGGAGTCTACTGCTGTTGTATTTAGAGATAGTTTTCCAAATATATTTCATATGTACATAGTTCTAACGAATATAAGTAGCTATCTTCTACGTCAGTTTCTAGCGTTATTGCATAATTCGGGGTGAAGTCAGGTAATTTGAAAATTCTTTTAATAAAATAACGCTGAAGTTTATTTACTTCTTCGAACAGCGTATAACCCCAGATTTGAGCGACGTATGTTTGTATGGCTCTGCACACAGCCTGAAACAGCTTCCATTTGGCTTTGTATGAGATGTATGGCTTAGCTAAGAAATCGTTCCTTGTACTATTCATGCTAGCTTTTGCTGAATTATTTCTGGCTTGCACATGTTTAGCAAACGTCATTTTGGATTTGAGAATGAGACCAAAATATTTATATTCTGCTACCACTTTTATTTCCTCACCTTTGTACCACCATTTTTGTGCCTTGGCTAGTTGACCACCTTTTCTAAAGACCATCATCTCAGATTTCATTAAATTTACTGCCATGTTCCACTCAGCGCAATATATTTCTAGTTTTTTAATCATAGATTGCATGACATTAGGACTATCAGCTAAGAGAACAATATCATCAGCATATAGAAGAAGGCGTACATTTATTCCATCAATCAGTAGACCACCTTTCAAACAGTTATGTAGATCATTCAGGTATAATGTGAAGAGCAAAGGTGATAACGGACAACCTTGTTTCACCCCTGTACTGGTTTCAAAGTAATCTGATACTTCCCTTCCTGCCCAAACTGCTGTTCTCGTATTCGAATATGTGAATATATATTTTCAATCAGATTTGTTATTTTGTTGGATAATCCCATCTGTCGAAGTTTGTAAATTAATGGCCTCCTGGGTACTCTGTCGAAAGCCGCTTTGAAATCCACAAAGTATGCATAAACTTTTTTGTTTTCGTTGAACTTTAAATGCACTATACATGCAAGATTATATATGTATGCTATCCACCGTTGAGTAGTTTTTTCTAAAGCCGGCTTGAAATTCAGCATGTTAATGTTTTCTTTCCAGTTTATAAGTCTTTCATTTATCAATCCTATTAAAACTTTTGCGATACAGTTCATAAAGGATATTCCCCGATAGTTACTTGCTATATTTGCATTTCCTTTTTTAAAGATTGGGAGAACTATTGTTTTAAATAATGGTTCGTCGATTCTTCCGGTCTCAAAGATGATGTTGTATACTTTCGTTAGCTCCATGATAAATTCTGTTGAGGCAGCCTTTAGTAGCTTATAGGGTATTCTGTTGTTGTTGTTGTAGCAGCATAAGCATTCCCCATATTTACATACGGGGAATGCTGCTGGAGTGACAGTCCTTGACCGGATATAAATCCGGGTCGTTTCGGTAACGTAGAACCGACTGTCTTCTCCAGGTGCTTTGTTTTAGCATTTTTAATTACTTATTGGACTTCGATTATTGTTACATCTTTATTTATTTATGGGGGCAGGGCCTGGTGAACCTGTTCACGGATGGATCGAAGTTGGAAGGAAAGGTTGGCGGAGGAGTCTTTTGCGAAGGGCTCCCCATCAGACTAAAATTCAGGTTACCGGACCACTGCAGTGTATTCCAGGCAGAGGTAGCCGCAATCAAGGAGGCAGCTGATTGGCTGCTCAAATGTGTACTAACAGTCAAGAAGGTAAATATTTACTCCGATAGCCAAGCGGCAATAAGGGCCCTCGGGTCTATGACGGTGCATTCGGAATTGGTCAAGGAATGCTCTACCTCACTTTCGACTGCGTCCGAATTCTTTGACATCAGCCTCATCTGGGTTCCCGGTCACAGCGACATTGCGGGAAACTGTGAAGCGGATGAGCTGGCTAGACAAGGGACATGTGAGGTTATTTCCCCGCGGAGGGAGAAAAATTGGAATCCCCCTGACTACCTGCGGTCTGCTCCTGGAAAGATGGGCATCGCGCAAACTCAGCGAGCGCTGGGAAAATGCACAAACGTGCAAAGTCGGGAAATCCTTCTGGCCACGTGTGGACCGAAGGCGCTCGGGTGAGCTTCTGAGGCTGACAAAATATCAGCTCTCCAATCTAGTGGGTTCTCTCACAGGACACAATGCGCGAGGAATGCATGCTGTGAGACTTGGAATCACCTCGAGTCCTTTCTGTGCTGGATGTATGGAGGATGAGGTGGAATCATCTCAGCACCTTCTCCTTAGCTGCCCTGCCCTGGCGGGGCTAAGATTCAGACATCTTGGCTCTTACTTCTTTGCCACGCCTGCTGAGATAGCTGGCGCTGACATTAAAAATCTGATGAGTTTCATGAGCAGCATTAAGCGGTTGACGCAAACATAGTCATCGTTTATAATCCGCACGCTCCTAAGCTTCCCATCACCACCTCTCCCCGCCCTCTCCCTGCACCTCATCGGTCCTTCCCCTCTCCTCACCTCCTTGAAAATGGTATCACAAAGGACGAATCTCTCTTCGTCCAAGTGTGCCCACTCCCTGGGCAACCATACTAACCTAACCTAACATCTTTATCAAGCACCGTATCTGTATGCAAAGCAGGTGCATAATGAATATCTTTTGTTAACTGAGGCTGATTTAGTAAGGCTTAAAAATAGTTTTTAAACTCCGATGGCGTAACTACACCAACTTTAAATGATTCTCCTCTTTTTTCTTTGGCAAGGCTCCACCATTCTTTTGAATTTGCGGTTTTATTGATTCTCTTTTCAAGTTATTCATAATAATCCTTCTTCGCTTTCTCGCATATGTTTCCAAGCAACTGCTTTGCCTGCAAATATTTTTGCTTGTCGTCTCTTTTGTTGGATTTTCTGAGCTCATTCAAATATTTAAAGGAAAGCTTCCTTGCATTCAAGCATCTCATATTAAACCAAGCGCTTTTGAAAACGGCTTTAGTGTTTTTCGCTGTTGTCTTCGGCACAGACATTTTTATTACACTACTAAGTTTTTCAAGATTTATCATTTCTCCTCGATTTGCCACTTTAATCAGATTTTTCTTTAGGTTTAATTGATATTTTGATACATCTTTTTCTTTGAGTATTACTTTTGGTAGTAGGCTTATATTTTCCATTTCGTTCGGCGCTCTATCTATGTTTAGTGTCAGTTTAATTGGCATGTGATCAGACCATACTTTTGATTCGATCTCAAAACTTTCAACATATGTAGCTCAATCCTTCATGCGAAACTGCACAGATGTCATTTACAGAGTTGCCTAATGCACCAATAAACGTAAAATTGCCTTCCTCATCACCAACTGTTCTGCCATTTAAGATTATAAGGCCATAATCGTTACAAAATTCCAAGAAATGTTTACCGTTATTATTTAGTACATCATCTCTAGAGGTCCTTTTGTCGATGTCTGCTTTGAAAGCGGTTATGTACATGTCGCACTTGTTACGTTAAAGCGTAACAACTCAAAAAGGAAAGGAAAAGAGTAACCACTCAAAAATTTGTTATTTTAGCGCAACTACTAAACAAATAAGAATGAAACAACCGTTATATTGTTTTTAATGATATTTTCGTGCAATTACATATTTTTTCCCTTGTAATACCTATATTATTAATATTTACGGAAACAGTTTATCGTCTCTACTGAAAATGTTCAGATTTTGAGTTGTTACGCTTTAACGTAACAAGTGCGATGTCTTCGATCTCTTGTTGTATATTTCCAATTCTGACATTCAAGTCACCCATAACAACTGCAATTTGCTCTGGAGTTTCCTTGAAAAATTCCTTCACTAACTTTGCTTCTTCATGCCAAGCTGCTCCTCTTACTATATATACAAGGGTATAAATGTAATGTTGTTCCCCTTTTCGTGAAATGGTATTACATCTATTCCGTTTTCAGTTTTAAAGCTACATTTAATGCCCTTTTTTTGTAATTCCTTACTAACGCCATACACACATCCTCCAGAAGCTCTTCCAAATTTGCTACTTCGACTTGCTGCTTTCCAAAAAGAGTCATGATCTGGGAAGTATTTCTTTGCTTGGTTTATTTTCTTCTGAGTTAGATGGGTTTCTATGAGTACAAACACATTTACTGGTTTACAATGTACTGCAAAAATGCCGGGAAAATATATTTGTTCTCAAGGCCATTGACATTATAGGAAATGATATTTAGTTTAAATTGTGTACATTTCAAATCATTTGCAGTTATACTACTTTTAAGTTTATTTTTATTAATTAATTTGCTATGGCAGACTCTATCTAATTTTTTGCATTAATTTTACTTAGTAATAAATTATAATCTATGTTTACATGTTGAAGCCTATCATCATACAACATTTTTAAGGTTATACTTGCATCTTCCTGGCCACAAACTAGCTTTTGTTCCTTGTTCCACCTAAACCATTTGTTCGTAATTTTCATCTTGTCATCTTTGACGCCTATTCGCTGCTTAGTGGTAATCGTCATAATCTTCTTTTTCAGCTCCATGAGAACTTTTTGTCTTGTAGCCGCTCTAGGTTAAGATCTCTCTCTTTGTAGATTGTGGTGTTCGCTAACTTATTTTAATTTTTGAAAACCATTCCAATATCCTGTTCAAACTTCATTTCTGCCAGCACTGTCATTTTTCCATCTCGCTCAGATTTAAACCTTTGAATATTAAATTTTGTTTTTTTAAATTGGTCTTCTAGTTGTGCAGGTCTTCTTTTAACCATATCTTTTTCTGCTTTAATTTTATCAACTTCAAGCGTCAGGCATTCGTTTCGTGTTTTTAACTCAGCAACATCCTTAGACAATTCATTTAGTCTTCCACAACAGTATTGACAGCTGATTTTCAATTTTGCAGGTAATCTGCCATATGTGAACAGGTAGATTAATTTTGTGGATTAATTGGTAATTAATGCAGATGTAACGTACTTTTATTTAAGGTGTCTGGCAACACAAACTTATCGCAATGTTACACTTTAATAATAAATTACTTAAAAACTATAGACATCCGGGCGTGCGGTTTTCAGTTTTAAGATGACTGCCCTCTATCACCTCTTTACATTCTTTTTTTTTTTTTGAAACATGTAGCATCATACTAAATATTTCCCAGGCATTAATTTCTTTGGTACTTCGATCTTCATCGTATTTGAGAAATCAAAGCAGCTTTCTGCCTATAATGCAGCCAAATGTCACAAATCATTCTCTGTAACCACATCATGTGTCAGGTGCTCAAAGCTTTGTGATACCAACTGGGTCACGATACAATCGGAGCATTGGTTAAGGTATACGTAACAGGTGTTGCAACGCCAATGTAAACGTGAAATAGCGGTGACGCGACATGTATCGCACAGTGGAGCCAATGGATCTGGATTGTATCCTTCAGGTGTATTCATTTTCTCCTCTTTTATGATGCCTAATATTTTCAACATGCGATCACGATCCTCTTCACTTTGCACCTCAATACCATCGTTTCCCTCTTCAGGTGGCTTTCCAGTGGATGCATTACCTACTTCTGTTGGTGCCGGTGAGCTTTCAACGCGCAAATCGGATAGTAGAAAATCATCCTCTGGCATGTGTACAGGAACATTATATGCGGGGAAAAAGGTCGTCGGACGAAAGAAGTGTTTTGTTTTTGATTGACCAGCGCGCCGACTTTTCGGGCGCCGTCCCGGTATAGGCAAACCGGCGTCGTGCAATTTTTGAAAATATTTTTGCACACGACTGCATACCTGCTGTGTCGTACGGTTACCCAATGCTTTGGCGATTTTCACGTATCGACGACTTTCAATCGCTTCTGCTGGGTATTCAATTAACAGTTCCTCTAGGCGACGTTGTTCTTCACAAGACCAGAGCTGTGAAAATAATAACTTTTATGTATAAATAAATAAATTTAAGGCATGCATTTGCCACAAACCTGATTGAAAGTTTCCGGCTTGGACTCATCCGCAATGCGCCCGCGCACAGTTGACAACTTCTTTTCGGTATCTGTTTCTTCCTTCAACTTGACGTCTGTGTTTGGCAGAAGGTCCAAGTTTGTAGTTATTTCCGGTATCTTTTCGGAAATTATAATAAGAATGATAGCTTCATTTATTTAAGCTGATACTTACTTTTTCAATTGTCATGTAGTTTGGCGAAATTAATTCTTCATTATTTCGCAGCTTTTGGAGCAATAGTTCAGGATCGCTTAGGTATCGCTGTTTCGCCAGCTCCAATTCATCTAACTAAAATAAATTTATATAATGGAACAAATAATAGATAATAGTGCATATTCCTGCCAACCTGTTGGAGCACCCGCATTCTTTGCACTTCCAGTATTGTTATTGTGCGCAGCATTTTTGTGTAATCTGCATTACCACGCAGTGCCAAATGATCGCTCTCGAAGTAAAATCCATTATCCTCTTCTCCACTATGCGATTCACTCATTTTAACTTAACAAAATTACAACTGATTGTAGAATTTGATTTACTGGCGAAAATATCACACAAATAAAGTGGGATATCAAACTAATGGCAAATCAGCTGTATAAATATTATAGGGTTGGGCAAGACAGGGATGTTTTAGTCGATTGTCTCGATGGCTCTCGATAAATTTGTAACAAATTGCCTGTCACGAGTTATTATGCTTATGGTATGTTCCCTCGGCACGCAATTCGCTCTCTCATTCGTAAATAATTGCCTTATTATTCGAATTTTCGAAAATTCGAAATTAAATAATTCGTCATACAAAATTTTGAGAAAGAAATCTGCCAAAGTAAAGTGTGATTTACGAAAACACTGATATTGAGTTGGTGATATACGAAAGAAATTAACACAACCTTCACTCTAACATGAGTGTTGCCGACTGAACAACGTCTGGTGCTATTTCAACATGTTGAGTTTGGAGGGAGAGGGGTATTAGGTGAGTGGATTTGATATTAAAACGTGGTTAGTGTCGTGTAGCGTGCCTCCACATTTTGAACATATATTGGGTATGTCAGGGTCGATTTTCGATAAGTATATAGAAGTTTAACCTACTACAACATCCAGAACGTAATTGGGCCAAAGTTATGCAGGTCTCGTGAGACTACTGAAGCTCTTCGTCAGCAATAGGTGGTGATTCGACTCCGATAAAGAAAACATAAAATTTCTATTCGCTATTTCCCCGCACAGAGATACTATGCTCGATTAACTTGATGAAAAATTTGCATGCGAAAACAACAATGTTATCGAGCACGATTAGCCGCTAGCGTGTATGGATATTAAAGTGTTTTCTTGGTTTCCCCAGACTCTGCTTGACTTGACTCTGTACGCCGCCTTCATTCATTCCTTCCGGATTAGCAGATCTAGAGGTTGCAAGTTCAGAATTGCATAAGGGTCGCCGGCAGTTGTCGTACTCACAGCACCTGTAATACCCAAGCACACACTCTGGGGCTTTGCTCTGGAGTTACCCATAGTAGCCTTCCACCAGACTATGGAGGCGTATGTGATAATAGGTCTAATCAGGGTGATGTGCAACCTATGCACTATCGCCGGTCTTAGACCCCATGACAAAGGTACTCTTACACTGCCAGAAGACTTTTAGTGTTCGAGAGATCTTCTGCTCGACGTGCGTCTTTCAGGTCAACTTACAATCTAGTATTTGACCTCAGAAGACAGTTGCAGTGTTATTTCTTTCATGATGGATTGTAACAAGTCTTCCGCACTGCGTTTCCTAGTGAAAAGTACCAAAGTACTTTTTATACGATTCACCGAAAGACCATACAATTCGCACCATTGACCAATCTTTTTTAGGACTACCTACATTTTATTGCATATAACTTTACAATACAGGCTACATTCAGCTCCCAAATTTGTAATGTCCATGCATATGAAAGTACACCGATATAGCCAATACCTCAAGCATGTGCCATCAGTCACCGAAATCTCTTTGGTGAAGGCTAGTTTTATAATGCCTAATGATCTATATATATGCAGTTCTCGATTAGATTGGGAAAAAGTACAGTAATTTTCTATCAAGTATTTGCCATTTCTTGTTTAGAGGTAATATAGCATGACGTAAAACTCTCATTTAATAATTTATTTCATTTAAATTATTATTTTAAAGTATGTAAGAATTAGATTTAGAGCTTTGGATAGACATAAATCGAATTTACTATTTTGAGGCTAATATAATAATATATATTTAAGCTAATATAAGTTAGTAAGTATTTCGTGAACAACAATATAATTAAAAAATTAGCCCTTTGATCTGGTGCATTCGAATTTACAAAGTATTTCAATACCAAACTTTGCACTCGTATACTCGATATATGTATCTGACTCGATTCTGCCTTTTTGTATAGGTATTAAAATACTCGATTACTAAAACAGTCAACTCAGCACATCTCTATATTTTCCAACACTTCATTACCGTTCCTGAACTGCCTCATCTGCTAAACTGTTGTATCTACTATTTCAGTCTTGGCGAACAGAGACGTTAATTCGGAAATGTGGAGTGTTGTTGGACTTGTAACACTACATTTAATACATAGATGACATTTAATAGATTCACCTTGGTTGGTTAGCAATAAGAACAAAATTGGTTAACTGACAGTTTTCATATAAGAAAAATATATTTACGTGGTTTACATACTTATTCTCATCGAAATATCTTACAGTGTTAAGTTAATGTAGATGAACTATAGATCTTCATGCAGTATTTTGTCCATACCTGTAATCTATTAAGGCATCTGTTGCACTCGCCCACAGAATAATTATAATACACTTCGCTTAATATATACTCACACGAGTATTTTTATACTTGTGTTCAAAATATTTCATATTGAAAATGGGCTGGAATTTAGAACAATGCCGATTTTGGAATTTCTGGCAAACTATAATGTTTTTTTTTTAATGAAACTTGGTGGAGATGTTAGTGAGGTGTTAAGGAACACTCTTTATAACTTTAAATTAATCGAGAAATAATAATTTTTTAATTATTTACATTCAAAATGCCCTTGGGAACATCAGAATAATTTGCCACATTACACTCTATATTTTTTAACATTTCACTATAAATCACCAAATATACACTCACACGCGTGTTTGTACCGATTTTTATGCTAATATTCTAATTATATCTATTAAAATTAAATGCAAATTCATTTGCCTACGCAATCACATTCCAATTTTAAGCGCGAACAAGAAGAAGATTGGAATTACAACAGTAAGGTGTTGCCGGATGCCTGCAAATTAAACAAAAATATGAACAAAAATTAAGTATTTAAGTTTAGTGTTAATGTTGGGGATGGGGGTTATTGTGCCTCCTTACTACATACACGCATATGACGTTTTAATTTTGGGTTCAATGGTTTTAACACGGAAAGGAGTTCTACGCAAAAATACTGTGGATTGCGTAGCCGGAGTTGGACTGATGAGGGTTATTTTTTTGAAGTGCGGCCGAAGGCCGCCCACGCGAAAAGGAGTTGTACGCAAAAATACTGTGGATTGCGTAGCCGGAGTTGGACTGATGAGGGTAATATTTTTGAAGTGCGGCCGAAGGCCGCCCACGCGAAAAGGAGTTCTACGCAAAAATACTGTGGATTGCGTAGCCGGAGTTGGACTGATGAGGGTTATTTTTTTGATGTGCGGCCGAAGGCCGCCTACGCGATAAAGAGTTCCACGCAAAAATACTGTGTTAATTAATTTAATTTAATTTTAATTACTTTATTATTTTTTGTGATACGCTTAATATCATTGTTTTTAAGTTTAAATGAGTTGTATGTTTTTATTTTCAAATTCATTTCTCAACTTTAAATTACAGCAAAAAATACTGCAGTTTTACAATGAACCTTCCACTGAACATCCCTGCGTGCGAACTTCGTTTTCATTTCAGGTGTATGGCAACACCAACTTTTCGCTAAATTATAGAACTTTAACATTAAATTACTTAAAAACTATAAGCCTCCGGCAGGTTCTGTTTTCAGTTTTAAGATGGGGATACACCCCTCTATCACCCCCTTTTTACCGTTTTTTCCAAAGCGATCGGCATTATACTAAATTCTAGCCATAAAATGACTTATTAAAGTACAGTACCGAATCTGCAAGCAACAAATCTGGATTTTCGTTTCATCAACAATCATCGGAAGCTACCTGTGTAGATCTGCCTTGGTGGGAGCAGCATTTTTTACGATTTGTCGAATTGCAAGGTGTAAAATGTTTTCTGAACTTGACTTGAAATTGTTTTAACTTATATTGCAAATTTCTGAACTTTAACTAAAATTGTTTGAAGGTATTGTAATTATCCAGTTTATGGGGCACATGAAAATATTTATCAAAAAAAGTTGAGGGGGTTAGGTTAGGTTAGGTTAAATGGCTGCCCTAGCTAAGGGGCTCACTAATGTTAAGAAATTCGTCCGTTGTGGTGCCATACATGGGAGAGGAGAGAGGAGAGGGGAAGGAAGAAGGAGCCTTGGGATTTGATACGATGATGACCATACATTTTACGAGGGCCCCGACGGGGGCTGATATACGTTCGTAGTTAGCCGTATCAAGCTACTAGTGAACTTCACCAAATTTATGATACTTACGCCGGCTATGTCCGCAGGCGTAGCGAAAAAGTGGGAGCCCAGATTTCTAAGTCTTTGCCAGACGAGAGCAGGGCAGCTGAGAAGAAGGTGTTGAGATGATTCCACCTCGTCCTCCAGACAGTTTCTGCAGAACGGACTTGAGGTAATCCCAAGTCTTACAGCGTGAACACCTAGCGGACAATGTCCGGTAAGGATGCCCACCAAATTTGAGAGCTGGGGCTTTGTAAGCCTTAGGAGTTCCCTTGAGCGTCCCCGATCTACCCGTGGCCAGAAGGATCTCGCGACCTTGCACGTTTGCGCACTAGCCCAGCGCTCGCTGAGTTGTCTCGAGGCCCATCTTTCCAGGAGCAGACTACAGGTTCTCAGGGGAACCCCAATTCTCTCATTTCGCGACGAAACCGTCTCCAAAGTTCCCTGTCTAGCCAGCTCATCAGCCCAGCAGTTTCCCTCTATGCCGCTGTGACCGGGAACCCAAATGAGCCTGATGATGAAGTATTCGGATGCAGTAGAGAGAGAAGCCAGACATTCCCCGACTAATCTTGAACGCACAAACAGCGAGCCCAAGGCCCTAATTGCCGATTGGCTATCGGAGTAAATATTTACTTCCTTAACGGTAATTACCGAATTAAGCAACCAGTCCACCGCTTCCTTAATTGCAGATACCTCCGCTTGGAAAACACTACAGTGGTCCGGGAGCCTAAATTTAAGTTTGATGGGAGGCTCCTTACAGAATACTCCCCCACCAACCCTTCCGTCCAACTTCGAGCCATCCGTGAACATGTTTGCCATGCCTTGCCGCCGAATGTTGCACCCCGCCCACTCATCCCTTGAGGGAATGTGAGTAGAAAAAGGTCCGCTCGGACCTAGCGTGGGTGTACAGTGGTCCAGCACCGTAGGGATGAACTCAAAGTTTTTAAGAATGCTCGAGTGTCCGTAACTTAAGTCTAGCCTATGGCCCGAACACCTTAATCTGATTGCGGCGCGTGCAGCGGTAGTTTTTCCTACAATGTCCACGGGCGCTACATTCAGCATAGCGTTAAGTGCTAGAGTAGGAGTGGTACGGAGAGCCCCACTGATTCCAATGAGGGCAGACCTTTGTACCCTCTCCAGCTTCTTAACTGATACCATCCTTTCTAGCGAGTTCCACCAGACAAGGACTCCGTATAGCAAGATTGGTTTTATAATCGTATTATAAAGCCAAAAAGTGACTTTTGGCGAGAGGCCCCATCTTTTGCCGATAGCGCCCCTGCAACCATACAAGGCGACTGTTTCCACGACAGTCGGTTCTACGTTACCGAAACGACCCGGATTTATATCCGGCCAAGGACTGTCACTCCAGCAGCATTCACCGTATGTAAGTATGGGGAATGTTTATGCTGCTACAACAACAACAACTGTTGGCTTTCTGATTCTTTCCTCAATGTTTGGCTTCCATATAAGACCTCTGTCAAGGATGAGTCCCAGGTACTTCACCTTGTCAGAGAGCTCCAACGGAGCGCCCAATATTGAGGGGAGAAACACTCTTGGTATTTTGTATTTCCTCGTAAATAAGACGAGCTCCGTCTTCAGAGGATTTATCGATAGGCCACAATTTGCGGTCCAATTTATAACTAGATTCAGATAACCCTGCATCAGTTCCATCAGAGTATCTAGAAACTTGCCTCTGACAATAAGTGCCACGTCATCCGCGTATGCAACCACCTTACAGCCCCTCCCCTCCAGCTCCTCCAGCAGACCGTTAAGTACGGCAACCCAGAGTAGTGGCGAGAGAACCCCGCCTTGCGGAGTGCCTCTGTTCACTTGCCGGCGGAGAGAGGTGTCACCCCATTCTGCCACGATCGTTCTATCGGTAAGCATCGTGTGGATAAGCCTAATGAGTTCGGTTCCGACTCCTGAGGGGGATGCCAATCGATTCATATTGGCCCCAGTAAACTGAAGTAGCGAAGATTTTTTCTCTCTGCTTAAAAGTTATTAGCAAAAACACTTTTAGAATGTTGCTCTTTTCTATTACTAAATTTTTTTTTTAAGGAAGATTACTGAATTTTAAGTAGAAATTCTGATTTCGAGATGGAAATTCTGAATTTAAATTATAACTTAATCACCTACCCTGCCAGAAAGCAAAATAGATTAACGAAACCAACGCAAGACTGAGTCTTGTCGAGGCCCTATGCTCCCGAGTGGAGTGAACAAGGAAAAACAAAAAAAAAAAAATCGATTGCAATTTTCTGAACTAAAACTGAAAAAGGTGTATTCTGTAAGATCATAGACTGCATGAAACGTACAAATATTTCGTGCACCGATTGATTTAACACAAAAAGAATTCACACTCGCGACTTGGATTTAACAGTCAATTACTTTTATTAATATACAAATTAACTAAAACACTCAGTAATTGCGCTCAATAATTTTTAACACATAGATAGTGAATGCAAAACATCAAAACTTTTAAACTTTCTCCACCTTCTCATCACCTTTCGCTCCGGACTCAGTATCTACTTCCTTTATATTTTCTGCAGAATCTGCCGCTATTTTTTCAGCTATTTCCGCTAGCCGTTCTCGTCTGTGATCTTTTCGTGCCTCATCAAGCAAAATATTGTGTAGCAAACTACGATTCTTCGAAAAATCAGGCAATAATGTTGGATAAGGATTGCCACGCAACTCCAGTACCGACTTCTTGTAATACATGCCGGGATAATCACGCGGTGCTTTGTACATGCGGGTGTATGACAGGTTGCATTTTTCAAATCGTGGCACTAGCACCTTAAAAAGTTTATGTACCAATTGTTTTTCGAGCAGCCAGTAGTCCGCCAACTCCATTGTGGCTATGTGTCGATCGCCATAACGTATGGCATTGGAAATTAACTATAATTATAAGCATTGATTACGCTACTTTCGCTATATGTACAGTTTCATATTTACTAACCAGTTCCGCATAACCGCGCGCTTCATCGGCCCGGTTGTAATACAATTCAATGCGTTCATGCTTCACCAGTGCCGTCACTGTCTTGCGTAGTTTTAACAAGCGGCCCTCGGGGCCATCAGGATTTTTAAGATTACGGTGCGGCTTGATGGCTATACGCAATTGCGACATCAGCTTACTCACATCGGCTTGGTTCATTTTAGTGCAGTACTTATTTCAAAAGCTATGTTAGAATATATTCACTAAAAGAAAATAAAAAACCTTAAAAGCCGCAGAAAGATTTAATTTTTACGTAAACAGTGCAATGCGGCGCTGCACTAATAGCTGTCAAATCGCAATCAGCTGTTTGTAGTTCACCAGGTTGTAATAGAACGGAATATAGTAATAGAATATGAAACATGTAAACTGACAGGGGTGTATGTACGCATTCCAAATTATGTAGGGAAATGAAATTGTCTGTATGTTCTATATGAAGTATATGTAACCAACTTCGCATATTGTAGAACATTAATACTTTAATTACTTTTGAGATCTAACTTAAATACCTTATTGAAATTAATTTTTTTTTTTAATTTTCATAATTTAAAAAATGGCGCTGAAGGTGACCTTCCCGAAAAATTAGACCTGTACGGTGTCGTCCATTTTGACGCTTCTATTTATTTGAAACGCAAAACCCAAAATAATTATTAATCAGTATGACAGTAGCTATGTACCGTACTAGAATAAAAAAAAGTTGACAAAATGGCGCGGTTTTGAATTTGACACTTTAAAAATCGTTTTTTTTTTCAGTTTTAATCAAAAAAATTCGAAATAATTAAAATAATAATATTATTCTAGCACGGGCGATAGCCATTGCTGTTGTGAAAAACATATGAAAATTTCAGACGATTCGGTTGAATAGTTTTTTTTTTTGACAACTCCAGGCCGAAAAAAGTGGTTTCGAGATAAATGAATTTAAAGTTTGAGGTACAGGAGCGGACCGCTCTCAACCTAGTTAGTAGGCAGTAGAAGCTATAATATTGGCTATTTCTGCATGAAAATTTCAGAGTATATTCTTAAGACACTATACATTCAAAATATCGAAAAAACAAAATATCGATTTTTGAAATTTCTACACCAGAATAAGAATGAAAAATAATGAAACTTTTAAAGAGAAGAACAAGAAAGACTGGATATAATGCTAGTTTGCAATAATACATTCGGAATTTCGAATTTGTTTTGGTATTTTGTAGCAGTTTGAGGAATTTGCAATTTAAGATTTTTTATAAATATATAATAATTTTTTAGTATTGGGTAGTTCACACTCGTATTTGTTGCCTGCGGTGCATGTCTTACCGACAAAACTATCCAATAAGCAATAAGCTGGACACTAATCCGCGTAACAACCATCTGTCACCTTACAATTTTAATCAGAATTAATTCTATCGGCAATTCCGATTAACGCCGCCGTCTGCTTAAGCTATATCAGTCACTTCTTTTTCTAACGCTATTATGATAGCTCGCTTTTTCTGGCATATCCGCTGGAATTTTAATAAATGCTACATTATTTTTGCTATCTGTGAGGTTACACAATCAATTTTTTGCTCTAAATTGGATATACATATTCTTTCCACTTCCAAGCAAATTAGAGCAAAAGTTATGGCGATATAGAACTTTAACTGAAAGAATTTTGTAAGGGTCCAAGTTGCCCTAGTGGGAATTTAGCCTAATTTCACTAATTCTTTTTCAAACCCCGATTTTTGTATTTTTTGCATCTTTCTAAACCTTAAAGCTTTCGTAGCTTTGAGTGAAAATTTCAAGCAAATCAGGGGAAAACTGAGGGATTTGTAGAACTTCGATTGAAAGAATTTAGCAAGAGCATATTGGTACTAGCGAGTCGTTAGGCTCTAGTGAGTCTTTAGGCTTTAGTTCCTAGTTGTCCTTACTAAATTTCTTCAGTTAAAATTGCAAAGTATATCTCCGTAATTTTTCCTTTGATTTGCTTAAAATGATGACACAAATTTGAGAAAGCGTTTGCAAAAAATTAGTAAAATGTTCTCAAAGCAGAGAACGTTGCATTTATAGGGAAAATTTAGGAACGAATAGGGAGGTTAAATTTCAAAAGCTAGCAAAACGTGGCTACCAAATATTCTTAATTCGAACACAACAGGGGAAAAGTTAATATATGTAGAAGAGTTATCATTGCTAAGACTAGTCAAGATAATTATATTATAGATGGCGTTTGTATTAAAAGGTAAAATACTATGATTTGGTGCTAGGCAAATGATTTTGTAAAAATCTATTTGGCTGAATTCTAGTGATATTAAGTGCATTGTCACAATTATTTGAAAATAGCCAAAGTAGTTTTCCCAAAGGGTTTTCATCATGCATTTTAGTTCGGCAGTTTCGTTTTTCTGCTCGTCCAAAGAGATATTTTTTGCAGCGGGTTGGGGTAGCTGTAGAGTAGGTATATTGTTTTCTAGGACACTTGCGTAGGACGGCTGGTTTACAGAAAGCGTGGCTTGTGGCATAGTATGGACGGCAGTACTTGTCTGATTTTTTTCAATGCCGGATATAATTTCTGTTGTAGTTCTTTAAAAAGGTTACATCTTTGTAGTTGGCAGGTTGATTGCCTTCGCATAACACACATTTGACATCTTTCGAAGGTTTTGTTAAGTGAATTTTACCCATCGTTGACTGCGATCACAGAAGGGCTTCGTATGCCCATATCGTTGGCACCTGGTACACAGCTGATTTTCACGTTTTATCCTTCGTGCTTCAAACTTTGTTTTGGTGAATAGCACACTTTCACAACTATATGTTTCTTTATAATTGGTGTCTGTCTCAAGGCTTCTGTGGAATATTGGTAGTGGATTTTTTGTGGATCTGTGTCTTATATTGCAAGCGTTGACAACTTAGCGGCTTAGATTTTCAATTGCTGCACGGATGTTGACGGATGCATACACAACATAAAAGCTTTAATATTTCTTTAATTTGTAGGCGTGAAATTCAGTATTTCTTTCAGCAAGAGCTTTAGCTATATCAGACTCAGTATATCGGTCGTCATGGATTGAGTTTTCATTCATAATTTCTAGTTCAAAGCTTTCTTCAGCGATTTTAAAGAGTAGCTCTTTGAGTGGTTCAATGTTACTGGCTTAGATACAAAGATTTTTGGAGGTCTGAGCTCTTTTTGAGTTTTGGGTGTTTCCATAGGGATTTCCTCTTCATCCAGAGGGATTTCCTCTTTATCCAGCTATCAGGTTTTGACTTCTTTGTTTAGTAATTTGAGGTATTACCTGGGCTATTTCTTCCTCATTTTGATGACATTCAGTCCTTATTTGGGCTTGTTATGTTCGCTGCATTGCATAATGTGAATAAAGCGCCAGGCGGGTTTGGTGCAGTTTGTGCATTGATTGTTCCATAATAAATTGCTGGACCTGAGTATATGTTTATTTTCTGGTGATGCTGCCATGTAGTTCCTTGATGGTGTCATTGTGTTCATGTCTTTATGCAGAGTACAGGCTTTTTATAAATTTGTAAGCTTGTGCTTTACAGCGTTGTTTTCAGAAAGCAGCTGCTTTTCAACAACGTGAAACAGCTGTAGTGAATTTAATCTCCACTTTTGCATGTGCTGATTTTATGTAAACAGGGGAGCTAATTTCAGGCAATAATTGCAACAAGTTTATTTTTAAATTTTGGATTATCAGCGCAATGACAGTTACCCAATTTACAAAAAGCAAGAACGCCAGCGAAAAAGCGATCTTGGTGTAAACTTTGCGCTTATTATGCGCTTGCGTACTTCCTTTTCCTCAAACACCGGAACCTGATTTTGACATGTCCGTTCGGTATGCTAAGACACGTTTATCATTTTATTGAATAAATTATGAATAATGGTATAACGTGGGGAAAATAAATCTCTCCCAGCCGATGGCCTATGCTGCTAGTGCTGCTGCCTTCTTATATTTGTATAACTTGTTATTATACAAATTTAATAATAATAATAATAATAATAATAAATCTCAGTGTTTTTGTAAACACACCTCAAGTGACGCCAGCCCATCAGCTGATTCTGTCAAATTCGCTCAGAGCCGGATAATGGTCGTACAAGTACGTACACACACTATACGATACATACGTACACATCTGATTACCTACTTGCTTCCCACGTTTTCATCTTGGTGGTGCTCTAATGAGGCATTGTGCGAGTAGGACATTTTCTACTCAACTGAGGTGCTTTTGGTATTCTTCAGTTAAGCAACAAACAAACAAAATACAAAAGACGTTTCCAAAGAGAAACGACAATGAAAGTGCAAAGAGAATTAGTTTAATAACGCATTTAAGGGGTGGCCAAGAGAAAACGCTTGTACAGTATTATAATGGGTGTTAATATAAAATTATGATAAATAAAAATATTTAAAAGTTACAAATCTTTTTAATGAACTCAAGCACAGGTGATAAGAAAATTTATAAAATGTTTATAAATTTAACCATATTATTTTATACAAAAATGAGAAATAAAAATTTTTAGAAATACAAATTTTTTGTAACGGGCTATTATAACTTTTTTCACGACAATAGAATCGATATAGATATAGAGTGCTATATGTGTATGAAAATACTCTATATGACACCCGATAACTTAAGCAAAAGTTATGTAAAATTGGTTTAAGGCAGGTCGGTAAATTAAAATAAAGAAATCGGACAATAGCTTCGCCATCTTCCACACATCGGTAATTTAATAAAAATTCGATATGGTATATTAGTAAAAATATATAACTGAGCAAAAATTGTAAAATACATATAATGTAACATAATAATGCAAAAAATAACGAAATCGTACAGGAACTGCGCTCACCTGCCATATGCACATTATTTTTATGCTCGTCCGTCCATCTTCCTTTAAAATAGTAACTCGGTTAGAATTTTACACCTCTTAGGCGATACGAGTATCTTGCAGAAAAATCACTTAAACTTGGCCTGAGACGTAATCTTAAGGAAAATAGTGGGATTCATTAGAAACTTTTGAAAGTAGTCATGTCACTGTACGTTTTGTTTTAAATAGACATATGCACTTCAAACTACCCAAGGCGACTATGCTCGTTTTTAAACTTTCTTAAGTTATTATCATTGATTTTGGTACAAACTTCAAATTATTCTCAATTAGTATGAAATAAGTTTTGTAAAGTAATAAAATCGGCTTTGAGACTGAAGACATCAATGTTTGAATCTCCGCTCCGATTTAATATGCATATCGGATATAAATAAAGCTAGTTTTTTATTATTTATTATTGCGTGCAATGTAAACGTCGCCGTAGCCAAAAGAAACATCTATGAAAAATCTCCTCATAAAAACCATTTGCCATTCGGAGTCGGGTTAAAACCGAAGGTCCTCCGGCCATACACCCAAAAAGGTTTTTTAAAAATTCACTGTTTTTAAAATATGCGCTGACACAACTTGACTCCACTCGAGTGAAATTAACAATTTGGTAAAAATATAAGCAGCCTAACAATGATTTTGTGATAAAACCAAATTTTTGCCCTTTAAGTGATCCGATCGAAAACTTATCAGTAAGATCTTGAGAATTCCCTATGATCAGAAAGTACCGGGAATGTTAAAAAATTTCAGCTTATTTATTTAATCTCCTTTTTTTTAATCTACATTTTTTTAGGTTTCCTATTTTCATTCAAAATACGTCATTTAACAATTATATTTGATAAATGACATAATTTAAAAGTCCATCATAAGTCCGCCTACAGGTAAAATCTGCCAAACAGTTGATTCATGAATGCCTAATTGTTGAAAACGTCGAAATATCGATGTTGAATGTTGTTCAACAACACTTTGCGCTACAGCAGCAATATTCTCAACAGAACGTGCAGTTTTTTGGTCTACTTCGACAGAACCAGTTTCTTGAAATTTGATCCCCAAGCTTTATATTGTCAACCCATTAGGACGATTATTTCCACCAAAAATGTCACGAATTTCGCGATATGTTGTTCTTAAAGGGCAACCATTTTTGTAATAAGTTTCAATAATTTTAATGCGTTGTTTTATTGTGTAAAATTGTACATCTGTCTACTTGAAAAATGTCGAAGATGACATAAGAAACAAGCGCAAATGTGAAAGTCCTGGCAAGGAGCAGAGCAAATGCGACATTATAGCGGAAAAAGGAAACCATTAAACTCAAATAAAACCAGTAAAGAAGTTTGTTTAAAATTACAATTTTTTTATTTACCTCCGATGCATTGCGTTTGATAATACAAACTGAGTTGGTTGATTTTGTTACCACCACACCCATTTCTTTAACTATTTAACAATCTTATTTCACCTTTCTATAATATCGCCTATATAGAAATTTTCGGTATAACTAAACTAGGAAACTATCGTTACAAACCTAGCGTCGATCAAGGGCAATATGTATGCACCAAATTCTCGTTGCATATCTTGAGTTGTTTTACATCATCTTGATTATATAGGAGAAGTATGTGCGTGTGTTCGTTTGTAACAATTTTCAAGCCGTACTTAATCAATCCAAGCCATAGTTAAAGTGGTTATAAGGATACAAACATATATTTAAGGTTGGGGCCATTTCCAAGTAGCAAAATAAAATAAAACAAGTAAGGAAAACTAAGCTTGCTCCGGAGCGAACTTCATATATTAGTTCGAAAGCGAAAATTTTCGTTTTTGGAGTGTTCTAAAAATAACCAGCCTCGAGTTTTGTGCATAACTCTTTAATTTATAACTCGATCCCAAAGTATGAAACGTGGTTAAAAAGAAAATATAATTAAAAAATACCATAAATAAAGAAAATTTTAGTTACTATGACCTTATTGTAAAGGTATTGCTACAATTCCATTCATACATATGTACGAGGGGGGTCTAATAAGTACTCGTGTTAGAAATGAAGACTTTATTTTTTCAATAATTTTTTTTATTTCATTTTTCAACAGAGTCCCCTTTTTAGAAAGATACACTTCTCCCAATGCTCCGGCCATTTTTTAACTGCTCCAAAATATAGGATTTATAAAACTCTTCAAAATACAAAAGGCGATGACATCTTCGTTTGAACTCCATTTTTCTCGCGAGCCATTTCTTTATGTTAGGAACAAGAAAAGGTCGCAGGGAGTCAGGTCGTTCGAATACGGGGGGTATGGCAGCAATTCATAACGCAATGCATGCAGTTTGGTGGCGACAAGTCCGGATGAATGTGCACCTTCTTTTTCACCAAATGGGGCCGTATGTATATATCAGGGTGTGTCAGAAAAAAGGAATCGCGATTATGCATGAAGTATAAAAGATATAAATTTAAAATTTTTTACATGAAAGTATGTACAAAACTACGAGTCGCAGTTACTCAATAAGCCGCGTAGTCTTCATCTTATCGGCATGTTTTGGACTAGCTTTTCTTCGTAGCTGGTCGGCAAAGAGAACTAGATTTTGCGAACTTGACGGACTTGTTGCATTAAATCGTGGACTGATTTTCTCGCAAGTTGCGTTTTCATAATTCCCCCACACATTTTCAACGGGGTTGGCGTCTGGGGACTGGGAAGGCCAGTCAATTATGATGACGCCATTTTCTTGTTTTCTTGGTTCTCAATGTGTTTTTCTGAGAGCACTGGTTTTGATAATGTAGGACGGTAGGAAATATTCGTCTCCTTCAGTAGTCGTTCGATGGAGTTGATATTGTATGTAGTGTAGAATTGTGCGTACATGAATTGGCGTAGTCGCAAAAAATGGTCCCGCTTAAAAAGTTGGACGATCACTTTATCCTGCTTTTTTGTCGTCACTCGTTTCAAGTCACGCTAGTTAAGAAATGATTTTATTCACAAATAATAAATAAAAAATAGTTAAGTAAATTCTAAGTAATCATGCAGGGCTGAACAAATCCAAACATATGTACTTTAAGAATAACAAAAGATAGACATGGTTTCACTAAACAGCAAACAAGGAAACTAATATACAAGTCGTGTACCTAAAACAGTAAGATGAGGTATAAGTATAAATATGACTGTCAAATATGATTGATTCCACATCACAACAAACTTTTTTGATTTTTTAATCACATTTGCAGCCGCGGCGTAAGATAATTTCGGTCCTTTCGAATGCGTGCATAAAAATACCGCCTCGAAACGCTTTGCGTCCTTCTCACTCATTTTTGTTTGGTTGCGTTTACGTGAAAGTTTCGAAGGACACTAACCTGAGTTAGCACTAGCGTCGTAGCCCTTGAGTGGGAGTATTACGCAGCAAAAAGCAGAATGAAGTATATCAAGTTACAAGGAAAAAACTGGTTCTTTTCTTCTGACACAGACTGTATATTCCTGTAAACATTAAAGCAATTATTACAAAATTATTGTGTACAAGAGCGCGGGTACAAAAACTAAAATTGAATGAAATTATCATATTTGCTTGTGCTTGAAGGAAATATAAGAACTCATAGCTATTCGGAAGAGAGAATATGTTAAGAGAATGCAGGAATGAATTTAGAAACATACTTTTTCACGACCGGCTCCAGCGCCCTCTATACGTGAAGCTTTTGGCAATAATTCCCTGCATAAACCGGAAACGGGGCTTCCTCCTCATATATTTATAAGAAATCATCGAAGCAATCGAAAAGTCAAATTAAGTAAACAAATGTTTATTACTATTAATACATACATACATACATATAATATATAAATACATATATATAGTTATTTATAAAAGTGGCGTATCAGGTATTTCTTCACTTCTGTGAATACTTTATTAATGGGAATACTTAAAAAAATTAAATTACAAATTTATTGAAGAGAAACAATTTTAGAATTTTTGAATTACAGACTAACCACCCCTGCAAGCGTCTAAAGTTCAATTAAAGAAATGTTAACAACTTTTCTTACTTACGTCGCATATCTATACTATAACAGCGTAGCAATGGCTTGGAAAATAAGCACATGTGTATATACATACATACTTTGCGTTATGCCGGCGTTGTTGGCGTGAAGCTGTTACTCTTTTGAGAAACCAATTTGGTTCAGTAATTCATAACAACGCAGTTACACACAAATTTTAACGCTTCCCTAATTGAAATATACACACATTCCTGCATATACAGTGAGACTGACAAATTTGTCCGCTTGTGTGTTTTAAAAATAACGATTAATACATGAACTTAGATATATTTCTTTATAACGTCACGGGGCTGACAAAATGCGGTTGTGTTTGCTGGGAGAAAAATAACATTTTCCAATTTTAGATCGCGAGGATGGTAAGCCGTATTATCTAGAAATAGAACGACGCTCCGCTCCTGAAGTTGCATTTTTTTTATCGAACTGCACGAGAAAATCTGTCATTAAATCAGACGTCATCCAAGCTTTATTTTTTTGGACCGCCACGTAACGGGTAAATTGTTCAAATTTTGTCATTTGATGCATTCATTTTTCACCTTTTAATGCAAATGATTTATCGGGTAATGCTCGGAAAAACAAGCCAGTCTCATCTGCATTATAAATGTTTCGCGAATCATATCCTTCAATCAAATATGGTACCTTTGATGGGCTGTCAACTCAAGCGGGGCAAATTTTCAAAACTGCGTGAATATAAATATGAAAATATGTAAAATTCTTTTTCTAAGTTTCAAAGAGCCTTTACGAAGTTGTAAAGAGTATTTATGAATACACTTATATAAATTAGAAAACAATACAATTATATATATACATATATAATTGACGCGTACACCCTTTTTGGCTGTTTGGCCGAGCTTCTCCTCCTATTTGTGGTGTGCGTCTTGATGTTGTTCCACAAATGGAGGGACCTACAGTTTCAAACTGACTCCGAACGGCAGATATTTTTATGAGGAGCTTTTTCATGGCAGAAATACACTCGGAGGTTTGCCATTGCCTGCCGAGGGGCGACCGTTATTACACAAATTTTTCTTTAATTTTGGTGTTTCACCGAGATTTGAACCTACGTTCTCTCTGAGTCTCGGTCTGTATTTTGTGTGCTAATTTTTCTCGTTCTATGTGTACGAGTTTGCATTTTTCAATCCCAAATTTTCAGAATCTCTTGTTTGTGAGAGGTTCCTTTGTATGTTTCAATATATTTTATATATTTCAAGAATTTAAGTAGCCATGAGAGAGGCACTGAATCAAAAGCTGTTTTGCAATCTATGTAATAGGTAATGAGATTCCTTTGTGAGTTTTCAGTTTGCGTCATTATAACACTGTCAATTATAAGTTCCTCCTTACATCCTTTACTATTCTTTCTGCATCCTTTTTTATTCTTATGTTAGTATGTTATGTTCTATGATATGTTCTTCAATTTTTTGTGCTATTATTGGTTTACAGTTTCTTTCTGAGTTCACAGTTTTCCTTCAGACATGTATTTTACTAGCATTTTGGGCGACATTGTTTGTAAATCACTCAGATTCAGGCGCCGTGGGTTTGTCAGACCCATAGTTCCTATGTAGGGGTGTCCTTGCGGTGGTTTACTACGGCCCACGGTGTTGTAATACCCGTCATCCCCCTATTGAGGATGCTTTTACGGGGCTAGTATTGCTAGTACTAATATTATTATTACAATCATAACTTTTTATATAATTCATATGCATTATGCACATGCATAATAATAATATATTAATTTATTTTATATACATACTTAATTTTTTTTATTTATTTGAACAGATGTTTAGTGAATATTATGATGTTAACAAAGTGTACTTACACTACTTAAGGGTGTTCAAGATACATAATAAATAAATATATTCCTTGTCAATTACTACTTGTCAATTAACTGATAAATTCCATTTACATACATATCAGTCGACATATCGCACTTAATGCGTTGCGATAAATTGGCGTGCGGCGACAACATTTATAGATTATTAGCCGCACATTTGTTACAATAAATATTTTGTTGTTATTTTGTACGCATTATACATTAAGAGCACTTAACAAATAATTTTACACATAAAACATACGCACCCACATCAAAACACATACCCATATATATGTACAAGTGTGTATGTGATAGGGGACTCATCAATTTTGAGAGAGGTACATTAACCCAAAAGGAAATCCACTGCCACTAAACTAGTATTAGTGTAGTAAACTAGTATCATTCACTCTTCCAAGCCACCAATTGGTGAATTTGAAATACCTGTAGTTCCTGAATTTATATTTATGTTAAAAAAACGCAACCAAGAGGGGCGTTTTGGGGTTCAAACAGATAGATTTTTAAAATATAAATCCGTTATATACTCTGTTTCCGAAAATTCCTTTAAGTCTTGACGATAATGCTATACTAAATTAAAAAAAAGGCACACCTTTTAGAGTGATGACTTAGAAGAAGATCTTCAGGAAGTTCAGATGGAATTAAATCTTTTTTATTTGTACTATGAAGTGCTAAGAAAGGCTGAAGCCACTAAACTGTGCCGAAAGTATATAACTTAATAGCAATAACAACCTGTGAGTATGAAAGAAAAAGTGTATGAGAATGGAAAACAATTTGATGATAAAATTTCATTAATTCATGCCAATAAAACAGGCTGGTGCCCGATTTCTGGTTCTACTTCTATGCCAAATCGTAATTTTTTAAGAAATTGTAAAGAATGGTGATCACATATAGGTATGATTAAATAAAATGAACAACAGTTGTAACCAAAACGTTGTTTTATCTTAAAATTTGGCTCCGATGCTTTAATTCTTTGAATCGAAGTTATTAAATAGGTTTTAATTTACAACTACCATCGAAAGAAGAGGATTCTTTGTCGCAATCACTTGTCTAAGAACAAAGTTAAATTATCGGAAAAAACAAACTGTTTTTACGACTGTGAAGTTTGAATCCAAAACAGGAAGCAAATATTTGGGTTTATCAAGTGAAACAGAGTATATTTAAGAAGCAGGATGTCATAAGAGTGGTTGAAAGGAGCAGCAAATATTTATATGTATAGAGAATCAAACTCACACGGTTGCAAGAGTTTTAGCAAAATTTGCCGAAAACAACCGACAAGTCGAAATCAATTAATGTTTTTTTATGTTTATGTGACTTCATTTCTTCCAATGTAATTTAAATTTAATTTTCTTTTTAATCAAACAAATTTTGTTTTTACTTTGTGTTTTATTGTTTATTTTTTTTAGAACATTGAAAGTATTATTGGACAGATTTAAATGACGTTAGAAACGTTAGAAACTGGGAGGTTGTAGGCAAGAAACTGACTGATGAGTTGGTAAGAGTTGGAACTATTTAGAGCAGGTATACCTAGGTATAAACTTAGAGCAGCTTTGCTGGGGCAACTTTTGTTTATGGCAAATGGATGAATAAACCCACTTATATATTGCCTATCAGTTATTTAATCAATTATCTAATCGTTATTATCGAGTTCCACTCGATTTAGTATTCGTATATCTAGAAGACAAAGAGCGTAAATTAGGCTTTCTTCTCCCCAGCTCACGTTTTTCCTGCCGGGTGTATATATTGGTTGGTGGGTTCTAGATCCCAAAATTGTAATGTAATCTTTCTCGATTACAAATGCATTACAGTTTAGTGTTGACAATAATTTAACATATGCTTTCATTTTCTCACATACGCAAATAATAAATAATTTGATTAAGACCAACTGCGTTTTGTGATATTAAACAAAGGGTAAACGTTATCAATCCATTTACATGCCCATACATGAGAGCCAACAGCATTTCATAATGATTTTTTTCTTTTACTCAGACTTGTCATATGTGTGTATATAAGGCTAATTTATTTGAATTTCCATTTATTCACGTTAACTAAAAAAACCGCAGTTACTAATAGCTTTGAAATGATGACAAACATATGTACGCTGACATTATCAGCCACTTTGAACGTTTAGTTCGTCTTTTGACAGATATAAAAGTTAGTTATGTTTCGCCGGACAATGTTTTGCTAAATTTTGACTAAGTAACAAATTTTGAACTTTTCATTGCTCGGGAGCCGTTAAATGATGTCAACGATCATTCAAACTTGGTGTCATAACAGGCGAAAAAACCGAGGCGTATGGTTATGGCATCGAAACCAAGGTCCTATGATCCCAATAAAATTAGCCAGAAGAGCCAAGACCGAAAAAGCACTGGGCTTGGCATCCTGGGACTTTTTACTGCCTCCAAAATCTAAGAGACCTATGAAAGGGTACTCACTTGTCATGATTGAAGATAAAGATCCCATGGAAAAGGCCACACCAAAAACCATTTATCAGAGTTCATTCGAGGATTGGAAATCACCGCTTTTTCTATAATGGTATTAAATTTGAGACGGATTACTAATTACAATTAGGTACAAAATTCTAATTAAAATTCTTTTTAACCTTTGTGATTTCTTTGAGTTCTTCAAACTTCGTAAAGATTTCCAAATTACTAACTTAAATTACCTAATTTAACGTGTCGCGCTAGTTGTATGGTAATAATCTTAGCAGAGTTTTGTTGTTGCCAGCTTCTACTCCTTATATGTTCATTCTTTACATTTTTATACCGACTCTGGGGGGCGGATGGTTGTTGTGAGAGGCCTTTTTTCATGGCAGACATAGTTAATTTAATGTTTTCTGCTCGCAGTGGGCTTCGAACCTTGGTCAATTAAATGGTGTATTCTTCTTCTTAGTTGGCGCGATAACCGCTTACGCGATTTTGATCGAGTTTAACAAAGCGCGCCAGTCGTTTCTTTCTCGTGCTAACCAGCACCAGTTGGACACACCAAATGAACCCAAGTTCTTCTCCACCTGATCTTTCCAACGCAGAGGAGGTCGTCCTCTTCCTCTGCAACCACCAGCTGGTACTGTATCGAATACTTTTAGAGCCAGAGTGTTTGTATCCATTCGGACGATATGACCCCACCAACGTAGCCGCTGGATCTTTATTCGCTGTGCTATGTCTATGTCGCCGTAAAGCTCATACAACATATTGTTCCATCGGCGCGATATTCGCCGTCGCCAAAAAATCAAGGAAAAGGTCTAAAACTCTTCCCCAGAAACTTTCTCTCAAACAGTCCAAGTGATGCCTCATCGGATATTGCCATCGTCCAAGCTTCTGATGGAGGATGGTTCCATATGTAGAAGTGCATGCAAATGAGAAGTCCCTGATTTCCATTCACTTGGGAATGGCCAGGAGGATTCTTCTACATGTGATCCAAGCAACTCGCAACTTCCGGGCTTAGCCTAAGTATCCTCTGGGTAGCTTCCGAACATCCGTTCTAGGGCGAGCTAATGTGAGAAGGCGAGAAAATCCCCTATGAAAACTCGAACAAAGCCTCGGAGCAGAATTCGAATATTTAGCCTGTTGTAAATATGAGGAAATATGTAAATTGATCAGCTCCTAACTTCGCATGGTCGTAGATCATACCGACTATGGGCCGTTTTGCCAATGTCTCAAATCAAGCGATGAACAAAATAATTTAAACTCAAGTAAGCTGACCTTTTACAATTATTTGAATTCATTTAAAGAATGTCATTGAGTTTAAGTATTAAAGGTATATTTCCTGTGATATAGCCTCTCTAGATGTTTTGCTTTTCAATCCGAAAAAGGCATGCAATGGTGACATGAGAGTAGAGAAATTATTTTATTAAAGAAGTTTTTAAGCCCGATAAATTTGGCATTCGTTACGTACCACGGAATGTTTACCAGGGTGCGTCGAGTCTTGGACTGAAAACAATGCAGAATTTCCAGGCTTGTATTTGATGCTGTGCCCCACAGTTAGATTATTTAAGTCCATACTGGTTCGAGCAAAGATTTGTAAAGGATAAGCTTGTTGCCCATTGATTGGTGAGATTTATGGTTTAAAAACCAATAAATGTTCCGAGTATCAATTCTAAGTCTTTTCTTTGGGCAAAGATATGCCTTTTCCACGTAAGGCGTTTATCCAAATGCATGCCTAGGTATTTAGAGATATCACATTGTAGAATTAAGGTAAGGTTTATGTTGATTTCAGGGCAGGTGATTCTCATTGGGGTAAAGGTTAGGTTAGGTTAGCCAGATTGCTAGTCTAAGGCAAGCCACTTGTGATACATGCATTTGATTTCCATCCCCGTAAACCACTCAATTTGTTCTTCATTCCCACAATTCCTGCAGAAGTCATTGTTAGGTACACCCATTCTACTGGCTAGAGTGCCAATAGTGCAGTGCCCGTTATAACAGCTGTGAGGACGCTGGTAGTTGATCTGTTGAATCCAAGCAAACATTTTGTTCTTTTAAGAGTCAGTTTTGACCAGAGCGCTTCGGAAATCCTGCAGTTAGTAGCTAGAGGCCACCTTCTATTAGTTTCTGCGATTACACTCAGGTCAATCGCAGTGTACAGTTCGTCTAGAGGAATGCTAATGTGCTCCACCACTCGAGGAAGGTCAAGCTCAGAGCCTTTCCTTGCGCACTCATCCGCTCCTTCATTTCCATCCACTCCAGAGTGGCCGGGGACTCAATAAAGTGTGGTGCTGTGTTGTTGGATACGCGAGAGCGACCTCCTGCACTCTTTAACACATCTTAAATTGATGTGCGCTCAGGACAGTGCCTTGATCGCTGTTTGAGTATCGTTCAGTTTTAAGCGCCAGCACTGGATCCATTTGGATACTTTATTTATGAAAATTTGGAGTTTAGAGGATTCTTTTGTGGGATATGTTGCTATTGTCATAATAGCGGTGTTATCGGCAAAAATACCGGTTAGAGCACCATTTGTGGTTGGCAGATCGTGTGTAAATATTGTATTAGGTACAGGATTAAACTTAATATGCTGCCTTGTGGGATCCCCGCTTTAATTTGTTGGATATTGGAGAATTCATTTTTGTAACTTAAATAGAATAGTCGTTGGATTAGATACGATTTAAGGAGGTAGTCCGTATTTTATTCTTTTGAATAGTAGACCTTGATGCCGTACTCGTCAGTCAGACTGATTAGTTGCCGGGACTAATGACGCACCAGTGTTTTGACCGCTCTCTCGAAGAGTCAGGCTGGCGATTGCTGAACTCTGCAGTGTCATTAACTTTAGCTAATCAATTGATGTGTTTGGTAGTCAGGGATCGACAGACCTAAAAACCAAAAAATATTATAAAAATGCTGAATAAAAAGCACGTACTTGGCAATGGTACTATCTTTAACACTCCATTAAAAGAATTTTGAAATTTTAGCGAAATATATAATATTTTTAATCACACGATATATATAATTAAATAATCTCTGGATATACTGCTAGGAGGCTCAATATGAAGAACGAAATTTCGAATGATCATCCAGAGTCATGTTCCTTTGCAGGTGGGATGTAAAAGAATACAGCTATAGACTTCGCTAAATCGAAATATCGCTAATTCAAATAAAGGGTGGTTAAGTTTCAAAGGCCGGTGTTGATGTGTATAAAATACAATTTTTTTAAGAAAATTATTGCCATTTCTCTTTATTATGATAATACCGATATGACTCAATTACGTACGGAACAAAATATCGGTCAAATGGCCGCCGCGGCCTCGGCGGCACACCTCCATCCGATGGTCCAAATTTTCGATGACGCTGAGGCATAATTGAGGTTCTATGCCGTTAATGTGCCGAATTATCTCATCCTTTAGCTCTTGAATTGTTTCTGGCTTATCGACGTACACCTTTTCTTTCAAATAACCCCAAAGACAGAAGTCCAACGGTGTCAAATCACATGATCTTGCCGGCCAATTGACATCGCCGCGACGTGAGATTATTCGGCCATCAAATTTTTCACGCAAAAGAGCCATTGTTTCGTTAGCTGTGTGACAAGTGGCACCGTCCTGTTGAAACCATATATTGTCCACATCCATATCTTCCTTTTCGGGTCATAAAAAGTTCGTTATCATCTCACGATAGCGAACACTATTCACAGTAAATGCCTGACCGAGCTCATTTTGGAAAAAATACGGCCCAATGATGCCGCCGACCCATGCACCGCACCAAACAGTTACTCTTTGTGGGTGCATTGGTTTTTCAGTAATCACTCTTGGATTATCATTCGCCCAAATGCGGCAATTCTGCTTATTGACGAATCCACTGAGGTGAAAATCTGTCTCATCACTGAAGATGATTTTCTTCGAAAATTGGTCATTCACTGTTGCCATTTCCTGCCACCATTCTGACCATTGACGACGCTTAAAATGGTCAAGAGGCTTTATTTCTTGAGTCAATTGCACCTTGTAAGCGTGTAAATGCAAGTCTTTATGCATAATGTTCATCAACGACGAGCGTGAGAGGTGCAATTGTTGGGCACGACGACGAGTTGAGGTGGACGGCTCTTCAACCACACTATCGCGAACAGCAGCAATGTTTTCTGCAGTACGAGCTATACGAGTATGCACTGGTGTTTTCACATCTCCTACAGACCCGGTTTGCTCAAACTTTTGAACAATTTTTTCGATTGTACGCACATTTGGACGATTAAATTGACCGAAAACATCACGAAGTTCGCGATATGCATTTTGACTTGAACGCCCGTATTCATAATACGCCTGAATAACTTTATCGCGTTGCTCGATTGTGTATTTTTCCATGGTTCAAATTCAGTTAGTCTGAAATTGAAAAATATCAAATGAAATGCAGAAAAAAACTTGACGTTTAGGTGTGGTTGACATTCAACATCGGCCCTTAAAATTTAACCACCCTTTACATCTCTAATTCGTGAAATATTGCTGTATCACTCTATGAACACCTATACATATATAAAAATCCGCAAACTTCTTGTTTATAACAAGTATGGGATTATCCTCATTACCATGCGCTGTGAAGCAGAATTAATTAACAAAAAAGTACTGTAGTACATAACAGTACATACGTAAGTGGAGCTCAATCAATGAAAGAACGTAATACTGTCGACACGGAACGTACATGTCATATGCACTATATGTATTCATGTATGTATTTACATAAATGTAATTTTTACGTACGCCGAATGAATAACCCTTTACAGTTTTCGTGGATATACACGCGTCTGTTGCAAGCAAATGGAGTTGAAACGAAAAAACTTGTGCCATTAATTTCGAAAAGTGATCATTATCGTCATCAGCGGCATTACGGTCATCAGCAGCGCCATTAGAATTGCACTTTCAGACAGACAGATGGAAAAAACAGGCACTCATCGGCGGGTGGATGGGATGAGTGGGGGTGCTTGGACTATTGCGACGTTAACGGTGATGGGGTTGTTGCTGCTGCTGCTGCTGCTGCTGCTGCTGCTACTGCTACTCCTGTCTTTTACAGCGTTGGCACTGATATTGAGTGCATGTGAATGTGGTAGCCATAAAATTTCAGACATAATTGTGTAATGGCTATTGTGCACCACCATTCTTGCACAACGTGCACCAAACACCACACCAGTGGCACACTGGAGTTGCTACAATAGCAGAGCAAAAATGAAGGAATTCGAGGAGAAGTTTAATTTGCGCGCAGGCGCTCAACGACGCACCGAGTGGTGGTCTCCTTATATAGCATACAACTTTCAAGAGAGTGAGAGAGAGAGAGAGTGCGCAGCAGAAACGTTAAATTTCCATCAGAAGGAGGAGCTAAATTTGTAGTCCCTTGCATTCGCACTCTCCTCATCGGGCGAAAAAAGCAATAGCGACGTGGTTGCTGAAGTTGATGTTGTCATCGGCGCTTCCGCAGTGGTAATTACATTAAATTGCCGTATTCCCATAGTTCTGTTGTTTTTTTCCTCGAGGTTTTATATGTAATCTTATTTTTGTGTGAGCAAATGTGCATGCTTTTTTGAATCTTTGAATCATTCATTGTTTGCCCGTTGTTCGAGTTTTTTGTTGGTGGCATTGCAATTGCACTGTAAATGGTATGAGAACGATAATTGTGGCAATTATAATATTAAATTGGGGGATCATAGCGCTGAGGGTCCACTGGGCGTATGCGCATTGTTCGTTGTATATGTGCAGACTCTGTCGAATTGCCGTTACGTTGGGGAGAGGCATTGTAAGTAAACATGGCATTGGATTAGATTTGCACATTTTTTCTCTATTTCTCACTTGCTAACTTCTACGGCATACATGGATTCGTATATATGTATGTACATATGTATTAGGCATCCCTGTGTTTTTCAAGACCCGGAAATCCCGGGAATAGCTTACGTTAATTTCGGGATCCCGAAAATTTTAAAATATCGATTTGAAAGCTGTAAAAACTTTTTTGACCAAAAAATTTTATTACAATAAAAAATTGCTTACGAAAGGAAGAAACTGGTTTTAATTTATTTATACAATATGGTGTAAATTGTAAGTATAGCTTTTAAGCTTCAGTAAGCTGCAGTAACCTTCTCTTCTTTACAAATTTGTAAAAATTAATTTTAATATTTTCTGAAGCACCTTTGTTTCCATTCTTATTTGTGATGTATGTGTTTCCGAATCACATGGCTTTTAAGATTTGTCTATATTAATAACCCTCCATTGAGCAACTGGGTCTGGTCAGACTGGTTTTTTTGATTTGAGCTTAGCATATTTCTATTATAGCTAACGATTTGAGCTTCCAGGTATCTTTCTAAAATTTAATTTACTATCGATTTAGCGTTATAACCTTTCAAAAAAGGTCCTCGAGCTGGGCGAAAAAAGGCCCGACCCGGATGCCCAACCGAAGGTTTTAAAAAAGGTATCCAACGGAGGCGTAAATATGTTTGTGATATTTATAATCAATTTATCTTAAACTTTAAATGCCTTTATTTCATTTTATTTAAGCATAGAGGTTTTCAGTTATTGAAATTTTATTCATATTTTTTAAAAGTTATGCACCAGGTGAATCCCGAGGCAAAGGCTAATAATATTGGCATCCCTAATAGTATAATATGTATGTGTGCATACCTACAAACTAAATTCATATGAATACTACAAGGTGGCGCAAAATTAAATACCCTAACGGTACATTTATAATTTTTGCTAATGGGGTCGTACGTCAATAATAAAGATTTCCAGCGTTCTAAATCAAATTTTTTTTAGTAAAAAAAGTTTGCCAAAAACAAAATTGGATGATTAATTTTATGCCGCCTGTATTTACGTACTCGTCTATGTACAGGTTTATAATGCATTATTTACGTACCTGTACTAATTGCTCCATTGCCTTTGCCAGTATCTGACGGATTGTCAACTATTTTGTATGCTTCGATTCGTTTGTTAATTAGAATTCCAAAGTCGAAATTAAACTTCCATAGCTTTATGCACCACTGCGTGTCTATGTAATTTTTATGCCTCTGCAAGCGATCTGTAGACATTCAAATAATTCACCAAATGAGCAGGTTGCGTAAAATCTATGAAGCTCTTTCCCGGGAATACATTCGGGTGTAGGCATGAATATCTACATAAAAGCTTCTATTGGTATATTTAAGAATGTTAAGAATGTGTGTGTGTGTGTAAGTGTGTATGTTTGCCTGATTGCTGGGTGGCTTTGTATTAGCCTATGACAGTAGGTGGGGAGTGTTGGACAGGGAACGATGAAGTGCGCTTAATTACTGCAGTTTATTTCCAAAGTGAGACTAATTAACAGACAATTCGCAATTTGTAGCGCAATGCGGAAATGGGGAATTTGTGGCACTGATGAGTTGAGCGGGGAAGCAAAGCTGTAAACTAAGCCGTCGAATTCAATTTGAATATAAATCATTTGCATAATGTAGGTAGGTACATAGGAATACGCATATATTGGATATATTAAATAAACTTTAAATATAAATTCATTGGAGGTAAAATGAGATTTTGGTTTCCATCGAAACAACTAAATAATTAAAGTACATATATTTCTCATGCAAATTAAATATAAATAAAATCATGGTTTCCAGACTTAAATAATTTTTAGTAGGCTAAACGTCAAAACGCCTTAGTCCCGAACTTACATGCTTCATTTGGGAATCCGATATATTTTATCCTGTTAACAATGGAGTGGGTAGCCAAGGAAAATCGCATAGCAGTGATTGCATTTCATAAGTGTGGTAAAAGTGCAAGAGAGATTATTGCTAAAGAAACTTAATATTTCGAGAATGTTTGCTTACCGCACGATCAATCGTTTTTCCAAACATCTAAAGTGAGAGACTGAAAAAGTATTGGTCGCCCTCGCGTGGTGCAATGCAACCATAAAAGCCGTTCCGGAAAGAATTTGCAGAAATCCCTTTAGAAAGCAGAAAATCATATCCAGGGAAATTAATGAATCGACCAGATACATGTCAAGACTAATTAGAGATGATCTCCACATGAAAGCCTTTCCGCGACTGGTCATCTTTTGACAAGATGAAGAAAATTAGCCTCGACAGATGCAAGTAGCTTCTTCAGTGGCACGCGGTCAACGGCCATAGGTTAGGTTAGGTTTGGTAGCCGCATCGCACATAGAGACAACGATGCCACTTAGACCACGAAATGGGTCCGTTGTGAACCGCGGGGGCTGAGCTACATTTTCCTCTCCATATTAAACCAACCTGAGCTTTTGACAAAGCGTAAAAGGTTGTTGATACCTAAAATGCGTAGATTATCTATATTCGTTAAGAAGTAGGATTTTAAAAATAGGTTCCTGCTTCTCCATAAAATTACCTATGTCTGGCCTATAGGTACCTTCTCTTGCAAGTTGGTCTGCCCTACAGTTCCCTGGTATATCTCTGTGGCCGCCTGGAACCCAGCACAAGATTATACGATATTGTTTGACCATCTCATTTAGAGATTGGCGACAACGCAAGACACTCCTTGATGTTGTTTGGAATGCATCCAGGGCTCGTAGGGCAGCTTGGCTGTCTGATAGAATGCAGATATCCGTTGATGATATTCTATTTATCTTTAGCCATTTTAAGGCTTCATGAATAGCGTTTATTTCCGCTTGAAAAACACTACAGTGATCCGGTAGTTTAAAGGATTCACTAATAGAAAGCTCTTCGCAAAATAACCCTGATCCTACACCGGTATCCATTTTAGACCCGTCCGTGTAGATCTTGGGTGTGTTGGGTGTCATTCTAGAAGGGATTTTCATTAGCAAACTTCTTTTGAAGCAGAGAATGGGAGGGTGATAATCACAGTCACTGGGTATATCCGTGTAGGAGTCTAAGATGGTTGAATGTCCATGTGTGACAGTCTTCCATTGTGAGCTCGCTTTGAGCCTTACAGCGGAGCAGGCCGCTAAGTATTTGCAGAAGAGATCTAGGGGTGGCAGATGTAGTATGATATCCAAAGCCATGGATGGCGTGGTTTTCATGACGCCACATATTGCTAATTCCGCTGATCTCTGCACCTTATTCAATAAATTAGAATAGGTTTTTTTCTGTATAGCACACCACCAGACAACATTTCCATATAGAAGAATGGGTCTGACGACAGCAGTGTAAAGCCAATGAGCAACCTTAGGTTTAATTTCCCCAGGTCTTACCTAAAGCTCTCTTACAGGCATAAAAAGCTAGGTTCGCTTTCCTGACTCTTTCTAAGATGTTTGACTTCCAAGTTAGTTTCCTATCTATGATTAGTCCCAAGTACTTGGTTTCTTCCGAAATCACAAGAGCTTCCCCTTGAGCATAATTGGACTTAGTTGAGGGATTTAGTGTTTCCTAGTGAACAATATAAGTTGTGTTTTGTCTGGGTTGACTCCTAGACCACACTTTCCTGCCCACCTAGAAAGTATGTCTAGAGCATTTTGTATTAGGTCTCTTAATGTAGATACAAATTTGCCAGAGACAGCAATGACAACATCATCGGCGTAAGCTATCACCTTATAGCCCACCGATTCCAGTATTAACAGGAGTTTATTTACAACTGCGTTCCATAGAAACGGTGAGAGGACTCCGCCTTGCGGTGTACCTCTACTTACCAATCTCCTGAGCACCGATTCTCCTAGTTCCGCTTCAATGATTCTGCTATTTAGCATTTTGCCAATGAAGCCTACCAAGCGAGTGTTGCAGTAATTGCCCCCCCCCCCCTTCAACATTGCTAAAGGCCCCTTCAATATCAAGGAAAGCGGCTAAAGTAAATTCCTGTTTGTGCAGTGAACTCTCTGCCGTGTAAATAAGGTTATGTAGAACTGTCTCTACCGATTTCCCTTTCGTGTAGGCATGGTGTGACGTAGAGATAAGATTTCTATCTATAGTTAGGCTTAAATGAAATTCTATCAACCTCTCCAACGGCCATGAACATATTATTTTTACAGTTGAGAAAATTTTCACTATTGAAGAAGTATTTAATAAGCACAACAACAAAATCCAGCGTCCGTAATGGTTTGGTGAGGAGTGTTTTATAAAGGCGTTACATTTCTTCATTTCTGCGAAAAAGAGGTTAAGACTAGGGCAAAAGTGTACCAGGTTGATGACTTAGAAGGCGAGGTGAAGCAGTTGAGCACTACTCTCTTCAATGCAGAGTGTTGGATCTTCCAGCAGGATTCCACGCCAGGCCATAAGACAAAAACCACTCAGCAGTAGCTAAAAAAATATTCCTCGGTTCATAGCCGCAGAAGATTGGCCATCTGGAAGTCCAGATCTGAATGCATTGGACTAGAGTTTGTAGTCGAAATTGGAGAACATGGCCTGTCGAAGACCTCACAGAAATTTGAAGTTTCTAAAATAATTTTTGGCTAGAGCAGCGACGTCAATATCCATGGAAACCGTGCGGCGTGCAATACGCGAATGGCCTAATCGTTTGAAGGCTTGTGTAAAAGTGAATGGTGACCATTTCGAATGAAAATTAGTTTTTGTTTTATATTTACATAATTAAGTGAAGCTAAATTCATTAAAAAAGTATTATAATTTCATATCTATAACGCACTTAACTTGTAACAGAACTTATGGCAAGACTAAGTATATAAAAAAATACCAGAGTTGGGGTTAACTCTTATATGGTTTTCATTTCTACAAAAAAATGTTACCTTCCATGGTGTACAAATTCTTTAAAGTGGCACACAACTCCGTACCATAGAAAGGCACGGTTTTCACCTACTCAAACACTGTAAGTATACATCTTTTTCTGGTACTCCTTCTACTTATTATAAACGTTTTAAGTAGTCAAGAAATCTTCAATAAGATCGAGATATATACAAAAAATGTGCACTCAAAAATAAACCCGAGCTTGTACAGATTTCCTGCAAAATATGTATGTAGTTGTGATAAACGGAAAAATTGGAAAATTTTCGGATTAATATCACATATAAATGGCTCAAGTCTTTCTGCCCGGTACACAGTGAAATAGTTAGGAGCAAATATGCACTAGTTTTATACTTCAATCATAAAGTACATAAATAGTTTATGCGGCCTCCAAGCGCAATCTTTTCATTTAAAGGGTATGATATTCACGTCACATATCGTCTGGAGTCAAGATAATAATGCAGCAATGCTTAATACGACCAATAAATTCAAAAACCGATTTCATATGGTTCAACATATCTCTATCTTACATAGAAAAAATTTGGGTTTTTGAACGCAAATATCTCAGAGCATGCACATCACCGTACAGAACCCAAAAAAGAAATTATATAAGTACTCGTATAAGTACAAAATATTATTATAATAGTCATCTCTATGAAATCCAGTACAAGGTTTTTTGGACAAAAGCAAATAGGTGCAAAATCATGGGGCTCTGTCGACAGATAAATATTGGGTTGGGGAATAAGTTCGCAGCGTTTTTGCCGAAGATTTTTATTTAAACAAAATTAAACTGTAATAAAATAATAATAAATTAAATTATATCAATAAGTTAATCAATTATATATTCGCCGTTGCTGTTTACAATCTCTTCCCACCTCTTGACCAATTTGTTGATGCCGTTCCGCCAAAAATCGCCTGGTCTAGTGTCAAAGAAGTTGTGGAGCCAGTTTATAATTTGTTTTAATATGTATTGTCTGTTTTAATCTTACTTCTTATATGTATATTCTTTATTTTTATTTTTTTCATTTTTTTCGTTATGCTCCTAAAATATAATCTTTGTTTGTATTTATTAATGATTAAGTTCGAATTTTCTAAGTATAATAATAATTTTTACCACAATATCAATAATTTCGGTAATATCGAAGTAATAAAATAAAAACAATTGGCTAGCATTAAAGGATGTGAAAAAAAATTTCCTAACCTGAACGACAAACAAAATTTTTCAAAAACGCCAGTTTCCAGAACGAAGTAACACAAACAATTTCTGAATGTATCGTTAATTTGAGGGAAGTCCTAATATTAATTATTGGCTTTTATTTTTTTTTTCATATTTTCATTTATTTTCGTCACTAATTTAACAGAAATTTCTATAAGTAGGTGAGCCGAATCGCATAGAAATTAGCTTATGTTCAAAAAGTAATTGGAATTTCTCATTTAAATGTTTCGCGCTTGATATATTGTTAAAATAATTTTAAACCTAGTCAGTTGGTTGCCAGTTTCGAACGTAGTCTATCAGATACATATATTTTTCCGTGGTTCCTAGGAAGATCTGTCCCATAGATTGTGCGGAAATGGTGTAAAATTAATTGTTTGGAGTATCTTGCGATTTTCGCTATATCAAAGTTAGTTAAGCAAAGAGTATTTTTGAAATTTTAGGTTTCTAACAAATTATTTTATGCGTAAGAGTTGAAAATATTATATACATACATAAGTGTTTTGGGCTATGGGTCTATGAATACACCATCGAACTAATACTCATCGAATTGACGTGCCAAAGCCCAAAAAATCAAGATAAGTCTATTCAAAGTCCAGGCTTTGTTTAACTGTAGCGCGATTCACTAGCTTTCAACGATTCGACAATTGTTCTTTTTACCTACAGTATTTGTCGTTTCCACTAACGATTGTGATATTCACAAACTTATGTTGACTAACACTAACCAATTGTCTTCTTATTTTTATTCAAACTGGAAGAGAGTGGCATCTTTGTCAAATTACGTATCTAAATGAGCGAGTAGTGCAAAGAAGAACAGCAAAAAGACATACCAGCCAAGTTGTTAAATTAAATTTTAAGTGTTTATTCGATTATATTTGCCCAAAGTAAGTAAAATAAAATAATTGTTTATTCAAAATTAAAGTTTATGTAGATAATACTTTTTGTATACATATTTAAAGTTTTAGGATATCATCGACAGCTTTTAAAAGACAAGCAATTCGTCAAAAATGTCTTTTGACGCTCCACTTGAGTCACAGGAAACCTCATCGTCCTCAAAACATGATTGCATCTGCACGCAATGTATGCTACGGCTACCGGACGACTCATAGATATTCCCCATTCAGTCAAAATCGTTGTTATTCTGGAACTATGAAGATGAAGATAGAATTAGGCTAAGAAATTAGGTCCTCAGTAAAGTCTGGAGTTAACCCAAATAGTGTTTTGAACTTCCCTCCAGCCGAATGGAAAGGATTGCCTACATCCCCGAGCAATTGTCGATTCACTGTTTAAGGGCTCTATACCTCCTCTCGACGCGATAACTCATAAGCCATATACTCGAAAGACATACTCGCGTTGTTTTAATAAGTTTTTGTTAATATAATGTCACAGTTTTATTCCAAACTACAACTTCTTGTATTCTCGTTTAATTTAACCACAGCGAAATTTTTGTCGTTTAGTTTGCGATAATCGACATGTCACCTATTACTGACTCGCACTACTGGTTTATTTAATGTTAGAAGTTTGTCCTCTCCAAATTCCTTCCGCCAGCTCAAGAAGTAAATAAAATATATTATGGAGAGATAAAATCAATATGAAGCCGTTTTTGATTGACTGACAATTTTCAGGTAGTTTTTGAATATAAGGTAAATTTCTATTGCTGCATTAGGCAGAGAAATTTTACATTTTTTTCGTTTTTAAAGCACAATGCAAGTCTGGAGCAATTTTAAGTTACAGCACATTACAGTTAATTTATAAAAATTTACTTGCAACAATGTGCGACTTTGGTAAATATTTCAAATTTTAATCTGCCCAAAATGTTTATGCAATTGAGTGCATAAATGTGTATAGTATCGTAGTCAATTTGTTAATATATGATTTTTACGTGTTATACTAATCATTCCATACTAAAATGTATCTGACATTGCCATTGCTACTATTCTTTAATAAATCCAATACACGCACTCAAATTCGAATGTACAGATTAAAAGTAGTTCCTTGTAAAACGTCAAGGTGTCACAAATGCGTCTCGAAATGGAGCATAATATTTTACGATAACTACCACCGATTACACTTAACATTTAAGAGATGCTGGGCTTTCGGTTGCGGATATACATAAGTATGTATGTATATATGACCGCATATACGCGTAAGTACTTACTATTTCCACTACTCGTAACCGTCCATCCTTCCAGCTGCTGACTTATTCTTCATACTTACATACATATGGGATTCTGCACACACCACGACCATTTTATGTAGTACTCTGCCACAAATTGTGCTGTTTGTGTGAAGCAAAATTACGCTATAAAATTCTCCATCCTATTCCGTGGCATAGTACATACATACATACTAGCATATATTTATATGTACATACTATAAAAAGCACCAGCACTTTCCGGCTCCAGCAGCCCATAAATAAAATGAATTGATTTAAGCGCCTTTTTCATAGCCAAAATACAATGCCAAAATATAAACATTTACAAATCGTAAAACGAAAAGTGAAGAGTGCACAAAATTTGTGAAAATTCCCTAAATGAACTTAATAAAGTGTTTAACAAAAGCAATATCGATGTTTAGCGTCACTTATGATGGTTGTAAGGGATGGAGTTAACGACGCAAAAAATTACCAAGTTTATTTTCCCAAGTACTTATAAAGATCCATCACCCGTAAAATATGGTATGCCCATTTCAATTCGTCGAGGTTGTATTGTGCGCGGATGATGTCTAGTAAAGTATTCAATATCTTTAATGAATGTCTGACGTTTCAGATGTTTCCAAAACATGAAAACATTTTCAACATATCATACAAAATTTGTCTTTGGTTGAGGTAACAGAAAATAAGTCTTTGGGAACTGCATGGGAATTGAATTTTGCCTTTTGCTCAATTTTTCTGGAAGATTTAGTTCTATTACACGAATGATAAAATTCCAAATATTTTGATCATAATTGCAGTCAAGTTTCAGATCTTTCAATATTCTGACTGATTACCAGTCAACAAAAATCTTTAGCGTTCACACTGTCAATCAGAAGAAATTTAAGCAAAACAATTGAACTTCATCGATAATGTGCACAGCATATAAAGCTTAAATCCAAAAGAAACAATTTGTGCGCAGGCAACATTCGCTGAAGTTTAGCTTAGACTCGTGGCTCTTGGTGACGAAAGTATGATTTAGATATGCCTACCATAAATTAGAAGCACTAACCCTATTCGTTCAGCTTTGTTATCTGCCGGTCGCGGATTCTGTTATTCTTGATTGGTGTGATAACAACCAAATGAAGCCATGTTCTTCTCCACCTGATCTTTCCAATGTAATGGAAGTCTTTCTCTGACACCACCAGTAAATGATTTCAGGGAGTTTTTAGACCATTTGGGCAACATGACTTAGCCAGAGAAGTCGCTGGATCTTTATTCGCTGCCATGTCGTCGTTAAACATATTCGGCTCATTGTTTCATCGACTGCGATATTTGCCGCCGCCAACGTGCAAAGATCCAAAAATCTTCCGTAGAATTTTTCTCTTGAACACTCCGTGCGACGTCTGATTAAATGTTGTCATCCTCCAACTTCTACGCCATACAAAAGGACGGGCATGATGAGAGACTTACATATACATAAGAAAGGGGGATTTTTGTTCGAAAGAGGGCCTTCCTACTTAATTGCCTACTTAGGCCAAGTAGCACTTGTTGGCAAGTTCAATCCCGAGTTGGATCTTATGGCTGACATTATTGTCGGTGCTAATAAACGATGTCTCTTACTACTTCAAAATGATCGCTTTCCACAGTGACGTTGGTGTCGATACGCGAGTGAGCCAACTGTTTGTCAGAAAGTGCTTCGTCCTTATTCTTGTTTACCAAAAGACCCATTTTTTTCGCTTCTTTACTCTACTTAGAAAATACATAATTAACGGCGGAGTGCTTAAGACCGTTGATATCAACATCATCAGCATACACTACCAATTTTAAGCTCTTATAATATTAATATCGGCTTAAAACTGTAGGTCCTTCCATTTTGTGGAACAATATCAAGACGCACACCACAAATAGGAGGAGGAGCTCGGCCAAACACCCAAACAGGGTGTACGCGCAAATCCAAATATTAATATATAGTGCGGGAGCAATTAAGTTCTGTGGCTCGCATACTAATTTTCAGCATCGGGTTAAAAAAATCACACAACAGAGAGTCACCCTGTTCGGTATCAATTGCTTAGAGAGCAATTCTGACGGAGCTACTAGTATTGCTCAACATCAAGATGATGTTTTCTATGTACATTAGGAAAAATGAATGGGCAGGGAGTTCGCCAGCCTTCCTTGAATATTAGTTCCAGATTCAAGAGATTTTTAATTGAACCTTTCCAATGGCAATCATCTTCCATATTTGTACTCACATATACTCGTACAAATATCTCAGTACAGTTATTTAGTGGCAAGGAAATATTTGTTTCCAATTTGACTGCATTTGGTCGGTGTTGTTGTTGACACTTTTGCTCAGTCAATACAAACAACAAGTCACTTCATTACTCGGCTATCACTAACCAGCTGACCAGTTGATAATATGCTCCGGCATGAGTTGAGTCGTAATTATATGTACTAGCACATACATAAACAGAGTAAAGGAGTGCAACGGCTAGTAGAAGACTGCAGCTCTGAAGCTTGGTTAACTACAAATGTCTCGACTATTTGGGCAGGAGAGTAGGGTTCGGTTGTTATGTGAATACTCTTTCTGAGTTAATCTGCGGTCGTACAGCGTTAGCTGGTTTGTATACTTTCAAATACCACTTGTACACCACCACTTTAGTTCCTAATTGCAATAGGTGTTAACGCAGTGTGCTCACACTAACACAAACGCTTTGCCTCAAAGGATGCCAATATATCATACTCACATCTCATAACATTTGCATATGTGAGGGCATCTCTTCAAGTAAGTATTCAAATTTATGCTGGTATCACGTGAAATGCTTCGTTTAACACATATTCACCAGCTGCAAATTTTATGCACGAACTGGTGTCAACTCACAAAATGCGAGCTGGAAATGCTTTCAACTTTATACTCGTCTTCCATGCACACATTTGCTTATCTGCTATCGAGTTAGTAGCAATCGTAAGCCACCACAAAGCAATTGCGGCCATTCTCTGGAATATTTCGCAACAATGGAGCAAATGTGAGTTTTTCCAAAAACGAACAATGCTCCTTGGGACATCGTCACCCCACTCGTGTGCGTGTCGTAATGCAATTGTCAAAAGTGTTTGTAAAATCTTCAACCTGATTCCTGACATGTCACTTGCATTTCTCTACCCTTCCTTTTATGCCTAGGGCAATCTATTATTCAAAATTCAAATAGAAGTTAAGTACTTGCACTTACAAATCCTTTGAACTTTTGCACTGCATTTCGGCTTTGGAAGTTACCGCGGCATTGGGTAGTCTGATTGGTATTCTTACAGCAACTTCTGATTTGAATACTGCTAAATAGCTATGTTTAGAGTGATTTAATATTGAATGTTTTTTTATTGCATCATGTTTTTTAGTCTCTGGGATTTGTGTATGAAACACCGTGACTACACTGGCATATACTCTATTGTATTACTTTATGGTATAGTTCCGCCCATATACATATATCATTTAGAACACGTAGACTTTCGTTCTTCATCTCTAGAATTATCTCGGAATCTTGAAATGTAACATACCTTTCATGTAGCCGGGAGAATGAAGTGCAATGGCGTCCATTCACAAAATCTCGGCGGCCTTTTGACCTCATTGTTTCATGAGTCCTGTGAAATTCGTTCGCATAGCGCTATTGCTTCATGCGCTGTGTGGTAAATGTCAATGTGCTCTTGAAATCTCATATTGTCCAAGTCCTTAAAATGTGTACTATTATGTCGTTTCACCGTTCACCATATTATGTTACCGGCATCACTTTCGACGAAATACGGCCCTATTATTCCGTAAGCTCAAAAACCACACCAAACTGTGACTCGTTGTGAGTGAATTATTTTTTCGTGAATGACATATGGAATTTCATTACCTCAATTTTGCTTGTTAACATACCCGTTTAGTTGAAAATGTACATCCTGGGTCATTGCGCAATGCAGAACGTCCATTTTCATAACGTTCTCACGATAGTTGGTTCTACGTTACCAGAACGAGCCAAATTTATATCCGGCTAAGGACTGTCACTTCAGGAGCAATCTCCGTGTACTATATTTATAGGGAATGTTAATGCTGCTCCAGCAACCATTCTCATAAAACGTTGGACTCGCTTTTATGCGTTGTTCAGCTGAGTATAGCTCCTTGACTAAGTTGGACAAGGCACACTATTTTCTGAAAAATAAAATAAAATGCACATATCACACATAATTGCCGTTAAAGGCCTGTATCAACCTTGAATCACCTTATAGCTACATATAAATTCATTTCTTTTTTAATTTATTATTTTTGAGGTGGTTTCATTTATTTATATCGATCTTACTATATTCAAAACTAACAGTAAGATTTAAATTTTTTTCTAATTTAACTGCTTGCCCGAAGCGTGAGCTCTTTTGGATTTGTATATTTCCATCTAACGCAGAACGATCTCTACGTTCTAGACGTGGTGGTAGGTCGATTGTGTGAGTCAGATCAGTAGTAGCAGGGTTCGGGTGTGTCTGCAATGCTTTTTGACAATATTCTATCTTATTTTTTATTTCGTCATCGACCATGGGTGCTTGAAGATTTCTATGTATGTACAATGAGTACATGCAACATTGATATGTATGTTGTCAGTCGGAATAATTAAAAATAATGATGTCCCCTTTTCTTCATTTTTAATCCAATATGCACAAAATATTATTACACTGTGTGACAAAAAAAAAAAAAAATATACTTTTATGGAGACCTAGCACAACTTGTGGCTATAGAAAAACTAAAAAAAATGGTATAGGAGAAATTTCCAATACACTCCCAAAATCTCATTTTATGGCCATAAAACCGTTTTTCAGTAGGTTGATGTGGAGAATAACTCCCAACTTCGCCAATTTCCATCCGATTTCGAATTTGCTTTTTTAGTTCGAAAGAACAAAAACAAGCCTTTTTGACAGTGTGTTGACAATTTTTCTGAAATGACAAATGACGAGACTGTAGACGGAAGTATTTGGAATTTTTTTATTTTTTCTCTATTTTTCGACTTTGACATAATTTTTACGATATTATCCGATATTGAGGGTTTTTTTTAGTACACTACTGTTATTGTAAATTTAATTTTGCGTCAAATGAGCTATATTTGACTGTAATTGAATTAAAATTAATAGAGCTGTGTGAGTTTTAAGATTTTTTCTTTTTTTTTTACTACGAGATTTGGTATGCGTTTCGAAGCATGAAAATGATAACAAGTGTCATTATAAACACATAATATTTATTGGAGTATTGTGCAGTGCAGCACTGTACGGTATGGTACGGTGCGGTACGGTGCAGTACACAACGGAACTGGTTCCAAACTTAAAAATGCATTGGAAACGGCCCTTTGGAGTTTAGTATGGTACGGTACATTTGTCATTCTCTTCATCAGTTTTGAATACTTCTCTGTAAGAAATTCGATCATCATCATTCATCTGAAGTCATCATCAACTAAATTCCATTGTTTAAATCGAGAAGCGAGCGTTTCAGATTGTCTTCCCGATAGAAGTAAATCATGAGAAAGATCCTGAAAATCTGAATTTGATACAATGTGTCGTTCTGAAGACTTAGAACCAGACGGAAAGTACTCTTCATCATCAGGTTTATTGTTATCAGTTTGATCATCATCAGCAATGAGTTGAACTTCCTTCAGTTCATGACCTGCAGTTGAGTCAATCATATCGTCCAAGACTACGGGAGATTTTGGGGGTGTATTGGAAATTTGTAATCTGTAAGATTGTAATCTGTCCTACACGACGTTATGAGCCAATTGATCTTGCACAAACGAGACGAGGTATAGAGTTTCACCAGACATCTTGAGAACCTGGACTTCGCCGATGAAATCTGCCTCCTCTCTTACAAACTCACTGGCATGCAAGCGAAGGCGGACATACTAGTCACGCTGGTACGCAAGATTGCCAAGACCAAGGCTATGAGAATCAACTATGATGCAATACTTATAATGGTTTACGAGTGTCCGGTGGAATTTGTCGAAGGCTTCCACTACCTCGGCTGCGCTATAACGTTAGACAGTGGAGCAGATGCAGATGTCAACTGCAGGCTAAACAAAGCAAGTGCGGTAGTATGGGTGAGTTCGCAAATCTCCAGGTATTGCGAATATTTAGTTCATGTGAGAAGTCGGTATGGTAATACGAAAGTGAAACATGACTGGTCTCCAACACCATTACACAGAGGTTACAATCTTTCCTAAACAAATGCATCCGCATTATCTGTAGAATATTTCGGCCGAACACCAGCAGCAACGTGTTCCTTGTGGACGGCGTAAAAACATCAGCCCAGGACTGTGTACGATGGAAGAGTCTTGTCGAGGCCCTGTTAGGTCAATCTTAATATATGGAATACTTGCATGATGGCCATCTGCTTAAAAGGTGAGTTGCACTAAAATCATGAGTAACGTCCAAAGAACAGTTTTTTTTGCATCTCTACCCAAACAAAGCGCTGTAAGTGCTAATCTATTTGTCTGCGCTAAATCTTGTGGGGAAACACGTAGCTGCTGCCTCGGCGCTAGACTCGAAAGTATGGCGCTATGGGAAGACCGGTGGTTTGGCCATGCCTTTATTTTGCACACTCTAGTCACAAACAAGACATAGAATATTCTTTTCCTAGACTCACCTTCGATATACTCTTCAAGACCAGCATACTGTCAAGGAAAGAGTGGCAGACACCAAGGCCATGGAGAAGGTGGAAACTAAATTTCTATGCAGATGGTTCCAAGCGGTCGACTACCAGACTACTGCAGTGTCTATCAGGTAGAAGCTAGCTATGAAAGAAGTGGTTACCTATCTATGTAAATACGCATGTCGTAACAAAACCTACTATAAATATATTCTCGAATAGGCGGGTGGTCATTAGATAAATGAATGTGGCTATACTAAGATCAGAGGCAGCACAGAAACAGCCCTAAATGATATTAGTATCGTATTCAAAGTCAGCCTTATTTGGGTTCCGTAGAACAGAGATATTGAGGAAATTGGTCAGTGATAGAAGTACCAATGGGATACCTATGACCAGGAGCAAATTAATAATTAGAATAACATTAAACAAGAGACCAATAGGGCATGGAGAGATGAAGACAGATGCGTAACAGCTAGGTTATTATGACCGCAACTCAACAAGACAAATACAAAGGAACTACTTAGCCTTTCAAGAAAGGATATCTCGAAGGTCGTGGCTGTATATCCGGTCATTGATTGTTTGGCAGGCATTCCTTGACACTAGGAGTTTTTTCCATAAATATTGTGTGGCGTGGGGATGGGGATGGGAGCCACAAAATCGTTCCACGAGAAAAATAAATGAGATTGCCGTGATGCACAGTGGTATCACAGCCGACCTGTAAGACCGACTACGACCATAACCTAACTTAACCCAACTACTTATCGTTATTAATGGCAGAACTTTAAGTATTATTATGACTATTTTGATGCAGAGAAAAATTTCTAAATTAAGAAAACTTTGCTTCTCAATAAACAACTGTATATATTTCGAATCTAGAGCTGTTTAGTTAATGGGGCAAGCGTAAACCAAATATGGCCTTTCCCGGCCGCGTTTCTAGTCAACTCTCCAAACGGTTCAATCGATCGGTCGTGAGAGAGGCTGGAGACCGTTCGCTTAGAAATATACTTAATTAGTTATATTCACACAGCATCATATTTTGAGCTTCTAAATTTTCAAGTTTTATTTTAAGCACTGTTCATAGAAATAACGAAAACTTACCTAATGAAGGACTTCCAAAGAAAACTAATTGCAATAAAGGTACGGTTAGATGAAAACGGGATTTAAAAAAAAAATGTTTGTGTTAATACTAGGTTCTTTTCACAACTCAATTCACAAGCTCACGAGAATCCAAAGTAGCCCAGAGAAGGGGAAACAGAGAGCGAAAATTGGAACATGTTGGATCCTAAGTGTCTTCTTCTTTAAGCCTGAAATAGCCTAGACTTTTTCTCCGAGTAAAAATGGATAAAGTGCATATCAGCTGCTTTATATTTACATGAATACAAGCGAGTGGAAAGCAACATTTAGTGAAAATAGGACAAATTGAGAATAGCTATCAAATTTCTGAAAATGTAAATATATTTTCTTATTTTATATATAAAACATTGCTATCTTTTTTTATTCAGCTCAGAAGTGCAAGCATAAGTTCATCAAATTATGTAGAAGAAGATTCCGTTGTGTGCGAAGGGGTAAGGATTATTTCGGTTGTAAAGGCTAAACCATTATTTCACGTCAATAAAGCAATTGAATTAGTTACAGATTTCCTCCGGTACCGTCTGTGCGAAAAAAATGCCATCGCAGCCAATACCGTATTTGAATGTTGCTTGCGAGGTTAAACTCTCCCAGTAATTCAGATCCGAAAAGGTGCTCTTGTCAAATTTTTGCTACAGTAATTTCGTTTCCTAGATACCATTTTCAACGCAGGCACAAGTGTCCGGTGAATAATATAATTTAATAATTTGCCCTAGTTTTTGTTATCAATTATATAAGCCCTCTTCGATTCACCGGCGAGCGCCGAATAGATGAAGCAGCTGGTGTAAAAAATATATAAGGTTGGGCGATAAGTTCGTATCGTTTTTACCGAATACTTTTGTTTAAACAAAAACAATAATTACATTAATAAGTTAATCAACTATATATCCGCCATTGCTGTTTAAAACACTTTCCCTCCTCTCGACCAATTTGTTGATGTCGTTCCGACAAAAATCGCCTGATCTGCTGTTAACCCTAATCTCCTAATTTTAAAAAGTTACACACAAGTGAGACTTCCAAGCTCATGTAGAGAAAAGTGCTGAAAAACATAATTTCGGTAATTTATTTTATATTAACAGATGAAGTAACGAATTCCAAAACGTGTCCGATCATATTTATTTCATTTTTTCTTTTTTTTTAAATACATAGCATTAACAAAATTTTGTTTATAAAGTAATTAAGGACAAATTCATTACATTTTTCACAAATTTTCGTAGTTATAGAATGCTGGTTACATATACATATTTTTTTTGGAAATTTGTTTTTAGATATTTTCGGACAAAGAAGCGCTGTCGCTTTCGTTTTAGGGTGGCAGAAGTACAGAGTTGCGAATCAACGGATGGTGGTAAGACTGCTTTTATGGCTGCTGGTGTTTCTGTTCGCATATATTTGGCAGACTGTTTTTTCTGTATTTGTGACTCCACAAGGCTTTCTCCTAATTCCCGCAAAAACCAAGATATGCATTAGCACTGCCGCATAACCACCAAATCTTAATTTATTATTTTATTTATCCGGTTTAGATGGCATATACTGAATATAGGGACATCTAATGCGGCAAGGTAGCAACTGTTCGTCAAGTTGTGATTAACTTTATTCCAAACAGAGCGTATAGGTGCTAACTTATCCGTTTGACGGCGGATACTTCGGGTAGACTTATTGTCAAAGCGTAAAAATTTTAAAAGTTCCTCAAAACGTTTAGCGCTGATAGTGGCTTTAAAAATCGTTATTCCATTCAACTTGTCCCAGAATAACTTATAGCTTTGATTATATACTATAAAAGCAAGGAGTTCATCTTTATCTACCACGTGCCAAAATTTTCCTAATTTTGAGTACACTGCAGATCCTTCTTCTTTCGTATACCTTATAATTTCATCACAAACTTCATCGTTTATGAAGAGTTTGAAGTAATCAAGTACGTCTGATAAAGTTGCATCTGTATGAATAAATTCCGTTTTGTGCTCTGCTCTGCTGGTATAATTATTACTTACCTGGAGGTAAAACAACTGCATCAACCTTTCCTTTGAGGATATTCGGTGATCTAATTTTAGATGAAGGTGGTGGAGACTTATTCCAAATAGTGGAATATTTACCAACCTAGAAGTTGGCTTCATTGTCTTCCATATCTGAATTTTCGTTTTCATCTGAAATCTCATCTTCTTCTTCAGATGCTTCAGTCATCTGGTCCACTTCGGAATCATTATAATCATCATTATTGTTACCACTGACTTCACCATCAGACTCATCTTCCGCTTCTCAATGTTCCAAAATATCCTACATCTCGAAATCATTCAACCGTTTTTTAGCCATCGTAAAATAAAATGTTGCCTCAGTTATATAATAACGTATTTATACAAATGAGAAATAACAGACTACAAGTATACACGTGAGCATAATCAGCAAAACTATAAAGAATTTGAATATGTATATTTCTTCATCTGTTCAAAAATACAGTGTCTACTACGACATTTTGCATTCAATGGATTCAAATTTTGCAACAGTTCGAAAATGCAGTGCCTACTAGAACTTTCTTCATTTTTCGAATTTAAAATTTTCATGATATTTAAAAATGATAGGCCTACTATTTACTATTTTGTAGGATTGCAAAAAATGGTAAAAATACGTACACTATCCAAAAAATTATAAATACGTCATAACAATTATAATTAGTTGCAGGAATGCTCAAAATTTCAAATCAAAATATTATTTGGTGCGGGAATAACGTATACTTAAATTTCAAAGTGAGACTGAAAGGCTCACTTTAGGAGATTAGGGTTAAAGAAGTTGTTGAGCCAGTTTTTAAAGACCTCTTTGAGCTCATGGAGTGTGGCTTTGTCGTGAAGGAGTATGGCTTGACCATGTCGAGCAGGTCTTTTCAGTCGAATAGCCTCATTCATGCAGTATAGCGAGGCAATGTAGAGCTCCTTGTTGACCGGGGCATTCTTTTCGAGCATTTCCCATTGCACCATGCCCCCCTAGCCTTACCACCCACATATCATGATCTTCTTTGGATGAAGATCGGGCTTCACTCTCGGCTTTGGGGTATCTCCTGGAGCCCTCGACTCCTTTCTTTGCTTTGTGCTGATGTATAGCCACCCTTTCTCATCTCCCGTGACGATTTGGTACAACAGGCCTGTTTATTTTTTTCGTTGAGCTCATGAGGCCCTCAGACTCCCAATTTTTCAGTAAATGTCATTGAATGAAGGTGATTGATGATCGTTTTATGATCGCAGTTCATTGCTTCCGCCAATTCACGATTGGTTTGGCGACCGTTACCCCTAAAAAAGTGATTTGAGATGTTCTTGATGGAATTCAGAAGGCCTTCCGCTACGGGACGTGTCATCGACGTCAAAGTCGCCATTTTTGAACTTTGCAAACTATTTTCGTGCTATAGACTCGCCTATGACAAATTCTCCTTACACATCGCAAATGTCCAGGGCTGCTTCGGCAGCTTTTTGACCTGGATTAAAAGCAAAGAAGAACACTGTTCAAACATGTTGATTTTTGCCTTCTGGGCAAAATTTCCATTTCCCTTTCTAAGCCTCAAAACTAATAAAACATTAAATAACTCAAAAATATACATTCAACATAGTTTTGTAGAGCGGACAGAGTTCAATCGATTGAATACTTACCCTTCTCCAAACAGCAAACAAATCATTGTAAAATAATTGTTTGGAAACACTTAATGAGTATTGGTAAGACGATCAAACTACGTATTGAAGAAAAATGCGGTGTTTTTTTATTTTCAGTTGTCAAATAAACACAGCAAACATAAATTCGTAATCCTTAAATTCCAAAATTTCAATCACAAAATGTAATTTTTTTTATTCGCGTACTTCCCGACATTTTACTATACTCTCTTCAGGTGAAATTGTTTCGCTTACTCTTTAGTTGTCGAGCACATTCCGTGCTGTTGGATCCCTTTACACTCATCACCAGTTTAGTAAAATCTGGCGTCTTAAGATGCTACTTCTATACAACCCATCCTTCTGTTCAGAACTACAGTAAGATGGATACATGCAAATTGAACAACTCTCCAAAATATGCTAAATACTAATATTCTTCCTTTTTGACTTTTAGCTTCTTAAGCTAACGTAACTCCAGAATGTTTAACTTATCCATAAATCCATAAAGGAATGGGGGAATCCCTTACTTAGTAATATACGCATCATGGCAGGTATATTTTTTCGATATTGGCATTATGCCAGCATAAGATCATCAGAGTGATGATTATCACTGAATAACGGGGAAGAAGTCATAATCACCAAAATTATATCCATTCAGCCGCTAATCAAAGTAGGTTCTTTCACCAACTCTAATTCAGCCGCAAATAACCCTTATCACAGCAACATTAAACGTTGTGCTAATTGCCAATCTAGTCTCATTCTATCACCCTGAAATGTACTATGTATAACAATCAAATCCTCACACCATTCACATCCATTTTCATCCGTATCCAGTATACACGCCATGAATTTAGCCAGTTACGAGTATCAGCACACAAACATACACAAGTGTTTGTCCTCCCCAAAACAACTTGGCACAATCCAATTTCACATTCGCCTAAGCGCTTAATGAACGTAAAATTCACTTAATTCCAACTTTAGCCATGAATTACGTACGAAAAATGGACGTTAGCCGAACGAGGGAATATTGTGGAAAACGAGTAAATATTAAACCTCTGAGGGTCGTCGGAGGGTTGTCGCATTGGAGTTGAGCTTGCAAATATGTACATAGAACGCCACCCAACAAGTTGACAATGCGCAAGTGAGCTGAGCAGCAAATAAATGTCCTTTTATCGTTCTTAATTAAGGCAATGATGGGATGCTTTAATACGTTTTGTAAATGTTAATTGACGGAACACAAGAAGTACGAGCTTGTGCCGGGGCAATGAAGTTGAAGTGGATTGTTTTATTTTGGTGTCATTGGTACGAGTGGCGTCATTTTACGTAAATAAGAGTATTGTAGTAAATATAAAAGTGGTGATTGTAGCAAGCAGCATTTATTCATATATACAACTTAACTTGAAGTGATAGTCTCCAAGAGTGTTGTGAAAACATAGAAGTAGAGGACACTTGAAAGAACCTTAATAAACGAGAAGATGAACCGACCATAACGTCGAACAAAACTCGATCATTATCTTCATATACGCGGATAATCATCACCAGTATTTGCTGGCTTCGGAAAACTCTGGCTGCATGAAAACATAATTCACCAAAATATTTCCTGTAATCAACCTTTATTTGCCAAGGAACTATATCACGATATACACTACACAAATTGAGAATCTAAGCCTTCGATTCTTGGTACTATTGCTGAAATAGAATGTTCCTTATTACTAAAGGGGGTAGTATGGTTAATTCGGTGTAAAACAAGCATATTTTTCGAAATTTTTTTTGTCGACACAGTTGATTTATTCAAAATTTTAAAATTACTTCATTATAAAGTCATATTTAAAGAATATTGTGTGAAATTTTCATTGATTTTTATGAAGAAATGAGTTGGTGGCAGCGAATCTCCGCGGACGTCTCATAAAAAAGTTTTATTGCGGTGTCCCTCAGAACTCATTACTGGATCAACTAAAATCAAAAAACCAAATTGATTTCATCAGCTAATAAAGTTTCGCAGGTAACAACGTCGAATTTTTTTTTTTTTTTTTTTTAAATTTTTTAAAGCGCTTTGAAGTCAAAACACCGATTTTTCATAAAAAAAACTTGAAAACTTTGTTGTTTTAAAATATGACAAAATTTAAAAAAAAAAAACTCGACGTCATTACCTCGTGAATAAAGTAAAGAAACAAAAAAACCAAATTTGAAAAGAATCGGTGCAGTAGATATGAATCTACAGTGGACACCGACCGTAAAAAAGGCAAGTGTGAGAAAAACGCGTTTAAAGATTAGGTAGCTATTTTCGCCAGCGTGAAATCCGGTTGGAGAGGTAGATACTTAATCCTTTGTGTCTTTGTCAATTTTACTCTAATGCACTTCAAACTTTCACACAATAATCTTAAGATGTTATAGAATAATTTAAAAAAAAAAAAAAAAAAAAATGAAAAAAAAAAATACCATACTACCCCCTAAAGGCAAAGGTCTGTATACTAGGCTATAATGTAGAATTTACAAAGCCTTACAAAATTTCCAAAACAAATATACGCAATTGCTCTAACTATATCCTAAACATTATGTGTTTCTCTTAGATAACATATAATTAATCAAAAAAATATTTTTTATCGATAAAGTTAAATTTATAACTGTTGGCTTTCCGGATAAAATAAGTACGTTTTCGTCTTCATTATTCTTAATTTATTAAACAAAGTAGGAGATATCTTTAGAACAAAGATGAAATTCGTAACGTCGCCCGAGACTCTGAAAACGAAGTGTCAATCTCCCTATTACGGCGTTACCACCTTCTTTTTTAATAAGTTTATCGATTAACTTTTCCTCAAGCTGGTTTGAAACGGTCGACTGGTTTACGAATCCGGTACACGTACATACGGCTGTACTGATGTGGTTCGGTTTTCAGCGCGCAAGCTCTGTACTTATATTATCGTCGTTGAGTAGCGTGCAGATTGTTGGTTGTTTGAGTCCCAGATTGTGATGATAATGACACCTGTTTCGAAGCCTCGTTTTGAATTTTAGCTGGTGTATGAACATGGTTTAAAACAGGCCGTGATGCGACATGATGTAATTGAAACATTTCCGCCATTCGTTTGTCATAGCGTACAACCCCATTTTTCTTTAATGATGAGCTTGGAATTGAAATTTGAAAAGTCGAGTCGATTTGGTAATACCTAGAACAGTCAGGCTAAAAATCTCACTGTATTTAAAGCTCTGGAAAGTGAAAGAATAGATAGTCAAGAAGGAAAGTAGAGAAGTAACAGAAGGAAAAAGATAGGATAGAATAGAGAAGTAGAGATAGTTAGACCTGCGAGAATTTTCCAGATTCTTTGGTACATCTGAAAATATCCTTCAGTTTGAGAGAACGAATTTTACTTGTCCTCATTACATCGGACACAAAATTCGCAGCCATCATCTGGCAAATGCAGGACGCTCCATGGTTTGTATCCTGTAATAATATCGACCATCAACCGAACGCCTTTCTTCCAAGTTTTATAAGATAAGATAGTTTTTTATTCGGGCTTGTCACAAACTACCAAGCAGTTCTGCAGCGTTATGGACTGGATTACTGTAGAACTGATTCCAATTATTACCTCTGTTTGCTGTGGGGGAATCGCTGATGCACAGTTGGCCAATTCATCGGCTATTTCATTCCCTTGAAACCCGTAGTGTCCTGGAGCCCATATAAGTATGAACTTATTCCGCCTTGCAACAGAATTAAGCTTCTTCGACATTCCTCCCATTGCGTAATGATACTTATTACTCTCCTTTCAGTAACATCCGACTCCAGAACCTTTTTCATTCTTGGACCCATCGGTAAAGAAAGCATCCGTCAATCCTCTTTGAATGCGCCCTAGATTATTCCATTGCTCACGTAATCGAAATTTGACATCAAATTTCCTTCCACATGAAACTATGAGTATCAGGTCGTCCTAAGGTGCCAAACGCAATAGATAAAGCTCTCAAAGATTTCTCTGTGTCCCGAAGTTCCGTCTTCGTACCAGAAACCATATTTATGATGTCTACACATTGCCTTTATTGCTTTTTGCTTTATCTTTGGATCCAAGGGGAGCAAATCAATCACAGCATTTAGGGCATCGCCGGAGGTTGTACTCCTGTTTATGCCTTTTGATTAAGGGAGAACAATTCTTTTGGCTGCCACCTACTAGGGCTTGGAGGGAATACGTATTTTTTTAGATACATATTTTTAATAGTGAACATTATTTCGATAGTAATATTACCGCATCTACCGACATAACCCTAACAGATACCAACAAAAGTGAAGTGTTTCATCTTTAAAACAGTACACACAGTCAATTAGATAAAGGTATGCTATATTGAGCCTGATTTCGCCGTGGTTGTCGTAGATAGCAGGAGTCCCTTAGTATTTCCTTTGGAAGGGAAACTGCATGCCAATATATACATACCTCGCAAGAGCTTGTTTGCACATCTTACTAGCTATTCTCCGCTTATTATTTAGACTTACTATTTGATTTGGATGAGGCGAAATTACCTAATTTTCCAGAATCTTTTGCTACTACTAATTTTGTGAATGCAGGTCTTGGAATAGTAGTTGATAATAAGTTATCGGTTATTATATATTATATTTTGACTAAAAATATAGAACCATTTTTAGGACTATTCCCAAATTTTCGGACTAAGCCCCAATTCACGTAAGAATATTCGAAGCACCCACTTAGTAAATGCTGGACATAAATATAACCGCGCCCTTTAGACAGATAACGTAGAGCCACTACACCAAAACATCCTCTCTGAGTCGAAGCACAAGGCAGAATAAAATAGAAATTAAATATGGAAATATGGAGATGTGAAGTACCCGCGTGTTCAGAAGAAGTCTGCTCAAAAAGTAAAATGGAGTGGAGTTAAAATAAAACAATTAAGGAAGGCTGAATTTGGTCTATACCCCCGCACATTTTAGCACAATTAAATTTGGGTTGGTTGTTAATTTTTGGAATCAAACAAGCTCGAAGACAATGCTATTTATTCGTGGCTAAATGTGCTATGGAGCGCCCAGCTTTTCAAAATTTTACTTTCGTAATATGTTTTTTTTTTTGAGTTCATCATTTTTACCAAATTTCCTCTCGTTGCCCCAGAGGAAGTCCTAAGTTATTGAACTACAGGTACTTCACCTATTTTCAATACTACAGTACCTTGGGCAAAGAGCAACACATGTACATATCTGCCATATTTCACTGAAATATATAAAATGGCAAAATCCGCTCCCCGCATGAATCTGAGCTTTATTCAATTATTTATTTTTTATTTATTCATTTATTTTTATTCTCCTGTCGAGTGAATCTTGCAGACTACTTGGATTATTTAATTATGCTATTACATACGTTGAGGATGTCAAAATTAAAGCCACATTTTCCATCCGCTTTTTCCTTAAGGAAACTGAAAATAAAGCTAATACGATGAAAAATTGGCTACATTTGGGACTTTTGTAACTTTATTGCATTTCAGCAGCAAATTCCACAAGCATATAAACAAGCAAATAGCACGCGCGTGTATTTACTCATAAATTGAAAGATCTTATACTCATATCAGCACACATACGCACACACAGGCGTATGTTCAGTACATCTACCCTGTAGGGAAAGCTTGAATTTCTAACAATGAATTTAAACTACTAACATATAGTTAGGGCTGCTCTGAGCTAACTACCGTGGAATTAATGCTCTAAACATCGCGTACGACACCGTACAAGGTCCTATCGAGCGTGTTGTGCGAAAAGCTAAAGTTCACTGGACCTTATCAGTGTAGCTTCATTTCTAGAAAATTAATAATAGCACAGATATTCACAATACTTCAGGTGTTAGAAAATACCTAGGAAAGAAGAGTTGACTCAGATCATCGTACCGTAGATTTTAAAACCGCTTTCGACATCGAGAAAGGGAGTTGCCTATATTTCGCAATGACTGAATTGGTATCCTTGCAAAACTAAAGGTTCACTAGAATTGAGCAAGATCTCTCCAAGCCGCTGCAAACCTCATTTGGTTTCAGGAAGGTAGCTTCCGGTCATGTGACTTCTTTAACTTGATGCCGGAAAATATTGTGCAAGCCACAGAACTTAATCGCTCAGTCACAATTTTTTATAAGAACATCCAATTGCTGGCGTGTATCGATGATAATACCGTCATCAGTATTAACAATAGCACCGTTAGTTCTGCATTTTCTAAGCTGCATAAAGAAGCGAAGCAAATAGATCTGTCGGTAAACGAGGACAAGACCAAGTTCTTTCTGCCATCAAACAAGTAGTGGGAGCACTCACGTTTCGCAGTTTTTGATGTGGTCATCATCATTCAATGAGGTAGATATATTCAGACAAAAAATATTGGCGACTGCAAATATCACATGGATCCATTGGCTGTATGAGCGTTACGGCGACATAGGCTGCGAATAAAAGTCCAGTGTCTCATGTCGTCCGAATGGATATATACGGTTCAGCTCTGAACGTATTTAGTGCGCTGCCAGCTAGTGGTAGCGGGAAAGAGAAAGATCAGGTGGAGAAGGATTTGGAAAATAATCTACTGCGCGCTTTTGTTAAACTCGGTCTAAATCGCTTAAATGGTAATTCCGTTTACCAAGAAGAAGAAATCTTGTTTTACATATCGAATACCGAAAAATTGTTTGGGATTAAAATGGTCGGTATTTCGACTTGAATTAATTTTTTTGTGACTTCAAAATCGATCGTACTTGGAAACAAGCCGGAATCAGATTGTAGAACCGCCTTCACATGAAGGAAAGAAGGAAGGCTTTTCGTAGCAGAGGCCTTCTTATCTGCCGAGGAGATATGGATATTAAAAAAAATGTTTTTATCATTTGATATTTCGCGTCGAAGAGGGCGAAATCTGAGTTATACTGAATGTTACGTAAATCGCTTAACGACTATTGCAACAAGAGATATCAGCATCAATTATTATAGTTTCATTTCTTTTGCTACTGAATTAAATGTTAATAATTTGTCAAATTGAACAACTGATGAGGAAATAATAGTATAGGCATACAACGGTGGACAACTAGCACTTTCGGGATATATGGCAAATAAATAAATAATTGGCCCGTACACTTCTGGTAGGTGCTTAGCCGAGCTCCCATTTTGTGGCGTGCATCTAGATGTTGTTCGACAAATGGAAAGACCTACTGTTTTACGCGGACTCCGAACGCCAAGTGATTTTTTATGAGGAGCTTTCTCATGGCAGAAATACACTCGGAGGTTTGTCATTGCCTATCGAGGGGCGATCGCTATTAGAAAAACGTTTTCTATCATTTTTCTTTTTCATGCACAGAGATTTGAACCTACGCACTCCCGAATGATAGTTACGGGATATAGTTATATAAAATTCACCAGTTGCTTACATGGAAAATAGAAGGAAAGCAAATTTCGTTCCCTCCGACTCGGGACTAGTGGATTTCCCTGCAGGGTATATACAAACATATTAACATACATATGCGCATAAGTAAGTCATGCACATTCGTGTATTTAGATTTATATGGACTCATGCATAAGTATCCAAAGAAATTTGATTTCCCGCATGTGGGAATCTATACGGTTGTGTATGCTTCACACTTTTATGATTATGATTTGTTTGCGTTTGTGCTTAAGATGCCAAGATGATAGGAAAGCGGAGCTCCTTGTCTTCGTCATAAGCAACAACGCCATTTTTTATCCTTCTTAAGAAATTTGACTTTGACTTTGTTTTTGACAGGCGACATTTTTCTACAGATTTGTCTGTGAGATATTCATCCATCTAAATACATATGAATATTTATGTACGTATATGTATGTATGCTTTGTTGTTTTATAACCTTTATTTGGTTTTCTTATGTTGTAACAAGAATATTTACTGGTTGATTTTGATATACCAACAACAACATTCCTATATTCAACATATTCGGCACAAACATTTTGAGTGTCGTTTGCACTTATCTTGATGATGGCTGTAAAAATGAAATCGTTGCTAACGCCGTTGCTCCTGTAAATAATGATGACAGTCATCACATTATTGTTGACGTTTCTTGATAAATATTATAATACTGATATTTGCATTGGCAAGGGTCGTTGTTGAGTGACATCATGTGGTAGTAATATGCAAAGATCTCAGTGCTGTCTTACAACTATATAACTGTACATATATGTAATATATATACATGTAAAAAATGGAAAGGATTCCAATAACTTTTGCTCCTTTCTCCGATTTTTTGGCTTCAGTCAAATTTGTTGTATGACATCAATTTAGAATTTTAGTTGTTTACTTAAACCGACAATGCATAAATAGAATGGCTACACACATACATACGTATAACGGGTACTTTTTTAAAAGCTTGAGAAACTAAAAATGATAATACAGAACAGGAACAGTGTTGGAATGAATATTTTATTTATAATACTTTTTTTATTTAATATTTTTTTTTTATAATTTTTTTATTATAGTCTAGCTTTGCCTTTATTCTTCGAATATAATATTTGGCATATGCCCGCTGTGGCTACGAGTTGCATAGCCCATCCGATCAGTCCATTTCTTGACAACTTTTTCCAATAAATCCGAATAATAAATCTAAATGAGCTCAACAGCAAAAATGTGGCGCAAAATGTCATTTAGCCTAAATTCTTGCACGAGCTGTATTTGATAGGTCCGTAATGCTGGGAAACAGTGAACACCGTAAATGCAATCCCGACTCAGCTGTTCCGATCAAACTAATGAGAACCCCATGTAAACGAAAAGTTCCTTCCTTCCGTATCGTAGTACCGTAAATTTTATTTCACGATTATTAAAAAAATCCCGTAATACCGACATATGTAGCTGATTGCTCTCTCACCACACAGCGTTGCCAAGCAGTACATTTCGAAATCATTTACAAAATACAGTTAGAAAAATGATAATTTTTGTTAAAATAGCTTAAAAATACTGTTGAATAATGTTAATTATAGTTAAATGAACTATTTGCATTTGTTGGTTTTTGGCTTTGGTTTATTAAACAATATAAAATTGTAACTGATAACGCGGATGTGTGAAAAAGTGTGTAAGCAAAAATATCAATGGCAACATTGTGTAGATACACCAAAACACATACACACACAAACCGATGTATTGTGTAAATATGTAATTAAAAGAACGCAGTTATTCTCGGGGGTGAGTTTTTGTGCACGGTAAGGGACTGCGGCAAGGGATTCCGTGCGGTGTTCACTGTTTTCAGCATAAGCCAAGATCTTTACGTAAATTTTCCCACATAATCGTAGGATAAAAGTCAACAAATTAGGAACGACGACGAATCGACATTTCGGTGCCTCCTTCAACACTTCACTTTATGAACTGCGCGAACAGATTTATATTTTCAAAGTAAATTTCCACAATTTGGAAGCGTTGTTCTGGCGTTAAACGATTCATGAACAGAAGCCTCACTGATCATACTCGTAAATTTCAACACAGTTTGCCATTCTCAGCTGCCAAACCATACTTATGCATATCGATAGTTCTCATGCAGCAAAAAAAGCACCCGTTATATGTATACCAAATGTATCGCATGTAATTTTGGCATTGACAGAATTCATTACTGTATCGAAATTATTTACTCTACTGCTGCTAGTTTGTGATTGAATTTGTTTACCCTAATTTGTCGTAATCCTTTCGTAGACTAAATATTCAACGATGTCAAGCATTTTTTACAGTCTTAACCGCTTGCCATTTGCCGTTTGCTGTGCTTTCAATTTTTATTGCTGGTTACAGGATTTCTAGTTTGTTTATTTGCTCTAAGAAAGGGCAATAAAAACAAATTCGGTTTTTTTTTTATGGTAACGTAAGCTGATAGCGTTAAATGTGTAATGAAGTGAAAAATTGCTAAATAACCAAAAATTAAATGAAGATCCTTTTTGTTTGCTGGCTGGACATGTTATCGTGTTTGTATTGCTATAAATTGAGTACACCAGTACAGTAAATTGCTTGGGATCGACACAATGCAACCACTGGGCAGGTTCTATGTACGTACTGTGACTGAGACAGTTAACTCGGAGCGGGGGAACGGGTGGATAAAGAAATCAGTTGCTTTTCTGTTTTTATTGCCAGGATATTTTACAAATAAACTGGAAGGAAAATTTGCAGTTGAGTAGCTTTTGCGGTTTGCGACTTGGTATTTTTTATTTTTAGTATAGAACAAGTTCGGAGGCCAATGAGCACATAAATGGTTTAACATAAATATACACAAAGTGGAAATTGAGGAGATTTATGAAACTGTTACTTGGGGATATTGTGAATAAAAATTTAAGAATATCACTTTATGTAAATGGATGCAACAAAATTGTATTAAAAAGGGTTAATTTTTATTTCGATTGAAAGTTTGGTCATGACATTAATGATTGAATATAGTATTAATTCGTTGCCAATTAGGATAGCGGAAGGTTAAATGGTTGCCCGGGGAGTTGGACCACTTGGACGAAAAAATCAAATTCGCCCTTTGCGATAGCAGTGGTAATTTGAATTTCTGTGCGTTTGAGGTAAAGACACTTCACTTTTAATGGGCTGTGCAACTGCAAATTCGAAATTTATTAAAAAATACCGGTTACAAAGTTCTTATAAGAATTGAAGTTTTAATGAGAATTTGTTGAATTATTTAAAAATTGCACAAAATTTGTAATTTAGAGCTTTTGTAGGTTAGGGAATTTGTTCTTATCTCTCCTAAAACTAATGTGAACCGTACAGAAACTTTAACACGTCTTTAACTTCCACCGAGCTGAGATCTTCTAAATCATTAAAAAATTGTCTAACTAAAATGGTAAATCTGCGTCGGAATAGAGCAGGATAGACGCATAGAAGGTGAAAAATCGTCTATGCCTTTTCCTCATTTAAACAGTTTTCGTAGAAGTCATGTAACTGCACGCTCACCCACTTGGCGTATCTGCCTATTGGGCAATGTCCCGTTATAATTGAAATAAATGTGCTAAGATTATGCTTATATTGGCTTAGCGTTTTGGTAAAAAAAAGAACTGTATTTCTATAAAAAAAGTTTATAAAAATATAGTAGAAAAAAAAAATAAATGGTCAAATGGCAATAAGGTCCTGTGATATAGCTTTTTAATGTACTGTATATAATTGGCGCATACATCCAATTTGTGTGCGTCTTGATGTTTCTCCACAAATGAAGGGACACTTTCATGGCGATGTTTTTTGATAAGTGGTTTTGTGATAAGCAGTTTTTCTCTCTATAAGGGAAAACTTTTTCTAGCATTTTATGTTTCATGCTCACAGTGGATTTCGATGTCGTGCACTGCCGAATGATGGTCACGCAAGAATCTATTATATTAAGCTACGATGGGCGCTTACTTAGCTTTTATAATAGCAGAGAGGCTGTGAATGGTATTTGTAGTTTTGCAGGAGTGTTATCGTTGTGAAATTAGAAAGTCTAATGTCGAGGAAAAGTGAAAATCAGTTGATAATATAGAAAATAGGGATTGAACTCATTGGGATTGCTCTTGACAAAAAATAAGAAAATTATAAATGATTGATTAGTGTGCGTCTTGATGTTCTTTCATAAATGGGGGGACCAGCAGTTTAAAGTCGGCTCCGAATGGCAAATAGTTTTATGAGCAGCTTTTACATAGCAGAAATACATTCGGAGGTTTGCCATTGCTACTCTTAATAAGTCTTGTATGAAAGCCCATCGTCAATAAATATTATAAAATGTTTATAGTGCTCGGATTTTCAATTTATTTTTGGGCAAAGGTCTTAATAAATGATTGTAGTTAATTGGCACCTTCCAAATTCAGTCGCGGTCGCCGTTTTGTCACATTGCCTCAATTTTTAGAGGTAACGGTATTTGAACATTTCCTTTGGGCTCTTTTACAGCTCTTTGAGAAAGAGTCTTACATAAATTTTAAAACGGAAAACCGTTTCACTTTCAATTTTACAACTATATGGCTTACCTTTTGCAGAAAACTGTTATTTAACATAATCTCAGTTAATTCTGAAAATCATCGAGTTTGGATCACTTTAGCATACATACGAGTATAACTCTCAGCGGCCTAAGGGGATTCTCAAATACCGTTATCTAACTGAAGCTAATCTGACAGAACTGGAGACGCTATAGCATTAAATGGCCTCAATTAAGTCAGATCAACCATCAAAACTTTTACCCGAATTTTTAAATTACACAGTGTTATTACGGACTTGAAATATTTATTAATGCCTATATTTAATTAAGCCACAAATTTATTACTTGTCTTTCAATTGAAATAATTAAAGAAATATTTACGCTGCTACTGTTTAAATTAGAGCATACGCTTCTAGTTTTCTAAGTAAACAATAAGCCTGCAACCAAATCCAAACCATATTTCGTTATCAAAAATTTAATAAAGAACTAAAACCAAACCATAAAAAGTAAATGATTCTGAACAATGCCAGTAAAAAAATTCATATAATTCTACTCTATAAACTTATAGATAAGAACTCTTTACATTACACACCTCACCTCACTAACTTACAAATTTATGCTGCCACTCACACATCTGTACATATGATATGTAGGTATGTATGTAAAAGCATAGCTACGATTATGCAGCAATTTCACGTCGCTCGGCCACCCAAAACAACGTCGACGTGCCAGACATGCATTATTGACATTAATAACGTGATTGGCGTCAATTTTCATGTTCGATTCGTTGACGAATCAACGTAAAAGTGATGAAGAAATAAACTGATTGACACTGAGCCAACAACAAAACGTAAGCAAACGAACCCAGTAGCTGCATTCCAATTATAAACAGATGTTAATTGATAAAATGTCTCGCGCGCTTCTTGTTATCAGCATGAAATTGGTGGAGTACCTGAGTAATGAGCCATGTCATCAACGGCCCACCGATTTAATTAAATTCTAACAAAATAACAATAACAACAACTGCAACAACACACAACACTGTGTAAACATCTAGGCCTCCGACAAGGCGTCCGTAAACGAATGGCGAGCGGTGCGGGACGCATTATACGTACTTATACTTACATACATATATATAAATTAATATGAGCGCCTAGTGTATATATTTCCATATTGATTTCAATCTCAATTCCCATTTCAATAAATCGAAAATTAAATGCTGGTTCAATGTTTTATTTGCGAATTTGCAATGCAATCGCAACACGAACGCAAAATTTAATTGAAAATCTAAACAACAAACGTCAACACCAATATGCAAATACGGAAGTCAACCTCATAAGCACGCTGTGGCGTCTCATTTCATGCCATTTAGTGGGGCGGACCATTAGGAGCGACGAGCAGCCCGGCAAGTGATGTGCCGACGCTGATTGACGTGACTTTTTGTCGATTGGAGCCAACATTGGCATCCACTGCGAATGCCAGCAATCAGCAGCTTGAAAAAAGGAACAACAGTAACAAATTGTTTCATTCGCTTTCATTGTTTGTTTTCATAATTTCAAAATCAATAGAAATGAATCCGTTTGCAAGCGCCACAGATTCCAACAGAATAAACACCCCGCCCCGAACTTTTAGACACTGCCATGCACCCTTACCAGCTTTTCATTGCATGTCAGATTGTTTTTGGTGGCATTTCAGTATTCAATTACTCAAGCAAATTGCCATCTCTCCTGAACACTGCGGAATTGAGAAGGGTGAGTTGATATATTGTTGAATTATTTTATAGACTTTTCTATTTTGCATATTCATCATTAAAAAATACACCAATGAAGAAAAGTCTTTTAGTAGTAAATATAATTTTTATCAGGTGTGCATACAAAATTCACTATAGTGTAAAGCTAATATCGATTTCAGATCTGCGTTCTACCCTTCACTCCTGGTAAAATTGATTTCTAAAGGATGATCAATTTAGACATATCGGATTTGAAATTGAAATAAAACAACGAAAACTCAAATTGATTGGACAATCTTTATTATATTTGTGTGGCACCATTCATAAATGTTATTTTTTAAAGATAGTCCCTTTCAAATAGTGGCCGCAAGCGCCATCCGTAAACACGAATTTTGAATGACTCGTTGGAGAACTTCTGTCGGTATCACGTGAATAAATTTAATAATGTTAGTTTTTAAACCCTCAATCGAAGCTGGTCTCTCCACAAAGCTTAGACGTCACTTATCTTGGTGGTCACTTAACACGATCTTTACATGACGACGCAGTAAATCTATGCATCAGGTCAGTCCATAAGCTCGTGTGTTTTTTAAAAGTGGTTTTAAAATTAATAAAAAAGATGTTTAAGGTATTTATTAATCAATAATATATTTTCCTTCATTATTTACAATGTATTCCCAACGTTTAGGCAAATTTTTGATTCCCTGCTCAAAAAATTGTTTGTCCTTAGAGCCAAAATACGCATCGATATCCCTTTTTATAGCTTCTTTTGAGGAGTAGTTCTTGTTACTCATATGGGATTGAAGTCCACGGGAAAGGTGATAATCACAAGATGCAATATCCGGAGAGTATGGTGGATGCGGCATTAGCTCCAATCCGAGCTCGTTCAGCTTGCCTAATGTTTGCCTTGGGTATGAGGTCTTGCGTTGTCGTGATGAAACAAAACTTTGCGTCTATTCACTAAAGACGGTCGATTTTTTTTAAATGCCTCATTCAGGTTTGATAGCTGATGGGAATAATAATCAGCAGTTATCGTCTGGTTTGGTTCCAGAAGCTCATAATAAACAATACCGGCCATATTCCATCAAATAGACAGAAGAATCTTCTTGGGGTGAAGGCCATCTCTAGGGGCCGGTTCTGCTATTTCAGTTTTATCTAACCATTGGCGTTTGCGAACAGGATTATTGTAAAGGACCCATTTTTCATCACCAGTAACGATACGGTTCAAAAAACTTTCATTTTCATGCCGTTGCAGCAGCTGAGAACACACATTCACTCTCTGCTGAAGGTTGGCGACGGAAAATCTATGCGGAACCCATTTTCCCAGCTTTGAAACCTTTCCCAACTGAACCAGGTGCCTGTGACCTGTTCCATGCGATGAATTTCACCTCTAAGCTATCATATCGACTGTCAAATTTGGCTCAGCTTCCACGAGTTCGAGCAAGGCGCCGGAGTTAAAGACTTCAGTGGTGCGATTCACTAACACATTTTATCGATATTCGCTTTGTTATCTTTCCTTAACCACAATTTTTACGATTTTGCTATTCAGTAACCCATTTCATTACGAAAATCGACAAGACAAAATCAGCTGTTTGGTTACGATGTCGATTATCGCAATCTAAACGACAATAATTTTGGTGTTGTTAAATCAAACGATAAAGAAGAATTAGTGATTTTAATCAAAACTGTGAAATTATATGATCAAAAACTTATTTAAAAAGCGCGAGTATGTCCTTTGAGTATTTGGCTTATGATTGGCGTTAGATTGTTGAATGCTTCCGCGGTAGCGCTTAAACCATTCCCCAACACGGCTATTGCCTCCGCCATCATTTTATTCGCCTGGGCACTTGCAGAGCTGCTTTCGGCTAAGATCTATTAAAAAATAGCAAGAACAATTAATAAAATGCCACTTTTATGTGTTGAAAATAAATTACCTTTAAAGCATCTGCTTGTTGTTTCACGACTTCTATTAAAAAACAATCACCAATGGACAAATAGGTATAAAAAAATTATTTTACATAAAGTTCAAAAGAAATTACCTTTAGTGCATCTGCCTGTTTTTCTGCTATATCCAAAAATTTCTTCCGAGCATCACCGTCTTCTTCCATGCGCTTTCTTTTCAAGTTCGCCCGTGGTGTTCTCCTGTCTGAGATGTGCGAATTACCTGACCTCAGCGTGAAATTTTCTGCAAGTGGCGTCCGTAAAGGCGACGGGGCTTCCGAAATCATGCTTTCATCTTCCACTTCGATACCCATTTGGATTACCTAAAAATTTACACACCAGTAAGTTACACTTTAAAACATACACTTCATGCAATTTACCTCCTCTAGTGGAATATTTTCAGCTGTTGAATCGTGCCCATTCATATATTCTTCCCCTATAAGAGCAGACACCCGCCTCTCGAATTCCGTTAGGGGCTCCTCACTGATAGGCCTGTTTCCAGTTAAAGCTGGTTGCATTCGCCGATTTCGTGCTTTGATGCTGGTGCGGCTTTTTAAGTCCCGCCATACCTTTTTAGGGAAATGATTAACATCTCTCTACTTTTAAGTAATAACACAATATTTTCTTACCCTGCGCCATTGATTGGCTGTCTTCACTGCTCCATCCAGACTATTTAACTTTGTTGCTAGCTCGCTCCACTTTTTGTCGCATTCGAACTTACCATGGAGGCTGTGGAACCTAGATCCTGCTAGACACGGGACTTCCATTAGGTAGTCAAGCATACGATTTAGCTGCTCGGGTGTGGCACGGCTTCTTTTAGTAGCTGTCGATGTCATCCTAAAGCAATATACAAAAAGTATTAATAAAAGAATAAATTCAAATAAACAGTTATTTTATTGTATGTACTTACTTTATGCAAATATAATTGGTAAAAAACACTTAAAATTGAATCTAACAGCTTGGCTAGTATGTTTCTTTGTTCTTGTTCTTTGTGTTAGTCGCTCATTTTGACATTTAATTTCACAAAGATGCCACTCTCTATCAGTTTGAATAAATAGAAGAAAACAGCTGTTCAGTGTTAGTTAACATAAGTTGCTGAATAGCACAATCGACAGTGCCATCGACATATACTGTCGAAAAAACAAACAATTGTCGAATCGATAAGAGTTAGTGAATCGCACTACAGGACGACCAGCGCGCGGGGCATCCTCCACGTTGTAGTTAATACTTCGGAATTTTGAAAACCACTTTTGCGCAGTCCTTACACTCACGGTATCCTCTTCGTGAACAGTTGTTGCATTTTTACCACTTTTATAAAAAAAATACAAAATATGCCTCTTACACGCGTTTGAAGATTTTTTATTTTTTAACAACACGTGCTTCTATCCGCGATTAAAATCACTTGTTGAATTCACAATATATCAAAGAAAGTATAAATAGTTCTGTTATATTCCGCGAATAATTTGTTGTATGCAAAAATCGTACAATACTGAAATTATGGGTAAAATACGCACGAACTTATGGACTGACCTGATATTATTTCACGGGCTGTATGGCAAGTAGGACCATTTTGTTGAAGCGAAATGCTGTGGAGATCACCGGCTTCATTTTCCGGCATCAAAAAGTAGTTTGTCATAGCGTGGTAGTGTTCGCCATTCACTTGTACATTGGCGCCAGTCTGATCTTCGAAGAAATATGGACCGATGATGCCTCCAGCTCATTGGCCGCAATAAACGCTTGTTTTCGATGGATGTATTGGCTGTTCTTAAATGACTTTGGGTTGCTTTTCAGTCCAAATATGGCAATTTTGCCATTAAGGAAAAAACGCGCCTCATCGCTGAATGAAATTCGGGCCCCAAAATGGCCCGAAAGATAAATGCCATGAATGTTTCTACACAAAAATAATAAATATTGCCCAATCAATTTGAATTTTGGTTGTTTCATTTCAATTTAAAATCGGATACCTTTAAATTAATCACTTTTTACATATATTTTGCCATAATTTCTAGGTAGAATATAGGGCCTCAATAAACAATTTAAAATAATATTTTGTTTAAAGCTGGGAATTTGCCTCCAAGAGCCGCCTACTTTTACTCCTTCTGCTTCGACTAGTCACCTCCACGTGTTTGAGGGTCTGCCACATCTGCGACTTCCTTGCGGGTTCCAGCCTAAAGCTGTCTTGGTGATATCCCCATTTGGTTCCCGTAGAGTATGATCAATCCATTTAACTTTCCGACACCGCAGGCAAGGTTTGTATTGTCATAGCCCAGAAATTGTCGTCGGAGACAATGTTAAGCCAAAAAATGCGCACGATCCTACAAAGGCTGTGGTTGATAAAAACTTAACATTGGACTAGAATATTCAGAGTTCCGTGCGTCTAGATATATGTGATGACCTCCACACCTTGCCCAATATGCCAAACACTGCACAGCCTTTTGATATTCGGCTAAGTATCATATATCGGCTGCTGAGACGCCGTCATTATTGATGATACATCCGAGATAACAATATTCTTCTACTTATTCGATCTTTGTACCGCATATTGTTAAAGGCTGGGCTCTGTGGTATTGAAGCACATAATCTGTAGCAGCTGATTACTTGCAATTTTGGCCTTGTCGATTCTGTTCACACATTTTTGATGTTAAAGAAAATGTCGATAATGACGATAAAATCACAGAAATAATCAAAGTTGACCGGCTTGTCAGTAGTTGAAGCATCGCCCGGGAGCTAAAGATCGACCATAAAACAGTTTCAAACCATTTGTGCAGAAAATTTACGCAAAAATAAGGCATTTTTCTTTTTCCCCAAACTAATAATGTTCCACATCTATTCGTTTATCGTTTATCGTTTTACATCAAATGATAATTTAGGTCACGCAAACTCACTTTTAACAATTAACTACCGAAATGTTGAAGGGGATAGGTATTTTCGAATCACTTTTTGTGTGTTGTACTTCACCTTAACTGTTAAGAGCTCTGCACTGAGAGGCAAATTTTCAGAAAGAGGCATGAGATGTACACACACATGTATATAAGTACAGGGTGCGCCATCTTTTATGTCGGTATGTAAATGCTGAATAACTTTGTCATTTACCAACCGATTGACTTCAACATAGGTACATGTTTTCGATATGTCCATTCAGTAAGATTTCAGCCATGGATCGCTTTACACCGAAACAACGCGCTGAAATAGTGACGCTATACAATGAAAATAGTCGTTCCATTGTTCTAACTCAACGCGCATATCGCAAAAAGTATCGCGGCAAACAGGCAACATCTGACAATACTATTCGTCGTTTGGTGTCGAATTTTTTTGAGCACGCGACAGTAGGAGATCGTCAACATGCCGTTCATCAACGACCAAGACGTTCCAATGAACTTGTTGAAGCAGTGAGGGAGAGCGTTTTGCCCAGGAGCCAACAGTGTCGTATCGTCGTCGCGCTCAGCATTTTGGCGGCAGTGAAACCACAATGCGGCGCAATTTAAAGGATGATTTAAATTTGTTTCCGTATAAAGTGCAATTGACAAATAATATTGCCGACAGACCATTCATGTCGCTTGGAATACGGCCAAACAGTCGCTCGAATGGTTGACACTGAATACAATTTTTGGAAGCAAATTTTAATGACTGACGGGCACATTTTAACCTGTCTGGCAGCGTGTATAAATAAAATTGCCACCTTTTGGGAACTGAGAATTCACACGAGATCCATGGAATGCTATTGCATGACCGGAAAGTGGCTGTTTGGGCCAGTATTTGCGCCAAAGCCATCATTGGGCCATATTTTTATCGAGAAAACGAAACGGTCGATGGAAACCGATATCAATGGGGATGTTGGCTCAGTATGTGTGCCCGCAAATGCGTGAGAAAGGTTTAGACGGTTACTGCTTTAAACAAGACGGTGCGCCATGCCACACTGCGAACGCAACAATTGAATCTCTGCAACGAAAATTCCCGGGACGTCTACTGTCATAAAGAGGCGACATCGACTGGCCCCCCAGATCACCTGACTTAGCCCCCCCGTACTTCTTTTTGTGAGGTTATCTGAAAAGTAAGGTTTACGTCAACAAGCCGCAGACTATTGACCAGCTTAAGGCAAACATTCGTACCCAAATCGACGCTATAAAACTCGATATGCTTGACAAGGTGATGCCAAATGCAGAAGAATGATAAAGGTGGCCACTTGATTGATATTGTATTTAAAAAGTAATTTAAATAAATTGTAAATAACCAAACCAAATAAAAATACTTCACTTATACAAATCAGTTTCTTTTTTCAAAGTTATACAATGTTTTCATACCCACATAAAAGATGGCGCACCCTGTATAAATAAATGGGAATGATTTATGCGATTCTATTCGAAAGGGTTACAAATCAGTACCATGATTGATAGTGATTATGTAAATCAGCCTATAACTGCAACCCCCACTGCGCAAAAAATCTAAACAATAAGATAAATGGTATTACTGACAGTGCCGGTGTGTAAAGAAATTTCTGCAAAAATTTATTGATTTAAAAAAAATTGCTTCATGTTTAAGTAGATAAAAGGAAAATACTCAATTTTTCCTGGTATACTGAGCGTGCGCCAAAACTTCTGCAAGCTTTAAACTTTCGAGTGTATTTCAGCTTTTAGTAAGTAATAACTTAGTCGTAATCTCGAACAAAAACTGTATTGTTTTCCACCTCTGTAAAGTAAGAAGTATGAATACGTAAGTATTCCGCTGTAGCCGAGTGAAATGGTGCGTGACTATAATTCGGGAGTGAGAAGGTTCGAATATTTGTGTCATTATGAATATCAAATAATAGGAACAGTTTTTTTTAATAGCGGTCACCCCTCGGCAGGTAATGGTACACCTCCGAGTGTTTCTGCCTCATAAAAACCATTTGCCATTCGGAGTGGGATTAAAACTGTAGGTGCCTTCATTTGTGAAACAACATCAATACGCACACCACAAATAGGAAGAAGAGCTCAGCCAAACAACTAACAGAATTGTACGCGCCAATTATGTATAGGTACATATATTTTTTAAGAAATATTAAAAGAAGGGGATATACAACACAAATCATGGATTTGCTCGTATACGAAGTAGAAAGAAAAAGGACACACAGTGCTATGACTCAATATAAAAAGTGGGCAAAAATAGGAAACTTGAAGGATAGAGAACTTACTCAATGACTTCAAGCAATAAAAAAACAAATTTCCCAAAAAATCTCCCATTCAGAGGAACACAAACTAGTTAAGCTGAAGTCTTTCAAGGCTGCATGCGCCACACTACCATAAAATATTACCTTATTATTATCATTTGTATGTAACAGAATGGATATGTTAATGTGTGGCAAAGGGTTGCACATTTCTGTTGGCAATTAGCAATGGTTCGATAGCGGGTAATAAATTAACTAGTTGCGCTATCACACTCACACACACGCCCTGTGTATATGTTTTTGGGGGGACGCGACATCCAAAACCTTTCGCTGGGCTGCGATACCACACAGCGTGAACTCGGTTGTCCCGTGTGAAACACCTTAAGTGTATGGCAATGGATTGCGAAGCAATTTGTGTCACTAATTGCATGCAAATTGTGCTTTTTACTGTTTATGATCTGCCATAAATCCATAAAATTAATACAAGCGTCAATTGATATCGGCACAGAGTGGGAGCTCAGTTGCAGTGCGTGTGGGTGGTAGTGGCGAGTAGCGTCCTTCCGGTCTCATCAACCATTTTATTATGAGTTTAACTATCGAATTATTGAATAGATAAAAAATTAATTTAATCTATTTGAATAGTTCATTATGTCAATGTAATTGGCCATCATAAAAAGTAAGTTTATTGGGCACTTAGTTTGTGCATATTTCCTCGTATGGACGAGTTTGTTTATGTGTAAATGTATTGACTTGATTATTAATGCTAATTGTGTGCATACGTTTTTCTTGCTAACTGCGCAATGATATTGAGAACAGCATTCGAAAAATAATATTTTCCTAGAATTTACTATTATTTGTGGTTTCAATAATTTTGCAATGAGAGCAGGTATTTTATTAACGAATAGCCAATATTGTTGGAAAACCAAATTGTGGAATTCCAGGCAGTGACGTTAGCAACAAACGAATTTAAGAGAAAGAACAAGAGAAATCAAGTAGAAAACAATAAAAAAAAGCTGCATTTGGAATTTTTATTAACCCTTAACTGGTATCGTAAATTTGACTAACGAAACCAGTATCGTGGGGGCCGCGCGGCCCCCTATTAAAACTAGATTCTAGGACACAAATGCCTACAATTTTTTTCAAGAATTATTTTGATAGGACAAATAAGAAGCTTGTTTTATGAAATTAATAAGTTTTTATTCATATACTTCTTTTAACTTATTTACTACAAGAGATCACAAAATTTGGACAATTTTTTGGTATTTTTTTCTTACCACTATAAAAATAAAAAAAAAAAACTATTATTTCGAAAGTCTTAAGCTAACATATGTATGTTTTCTTATTTCTTATAAAATCAACTTTGAAAAAATAAACTAAAACATAAGTATTTCAACGTATAGTGGGGGTATAGTGGGGTCCGCACGGCCCCCGCAACGTACGTAGCTCCGCTCTGGTAAAAGCTTCAGCGCCGAACGTCCGACACCCGCCGCGTGTCGCGACGTAATGAGATTACTCAAAATGGCAGCCGCGTACTATGCGTAGTTTTTAAGAAATTCAAAAAAATAAAACGCGTGGGGTCTGCGCGGCCCCCACGATACCAGTTAAGGGTTAATATTCGTGCTTCCACAATTTAACACGTAACATTTAATTTTTATCATTTTGTTTAATTTAAAATTTTTTTACTGATTGATTAATTTTTTATAGTACTTAAACACAATTAAGTACATTATACTGCACTCGGGTTCCCTTTTTATTTTTCTTTAAACCTACCCGATCTCCGAAGAAATTTAAGTAGATCTTGTGGTGCCAAGGAGCCAAGGTGGTCGCTGGACGGCCCGCCGTCTCATCCTCCTCTCCCAATTCTGGGCAGAGTGGACTGTCTGAGATGCCTACCTTTTCCATGTGCTTCGCCCCTAGAAAGTGGCCCACCGTCAGTCCAACCAGCTGCCTAATGACAGGAGGATTTGCGACAGTTGGTCGAACATGACAGTTAACATCAGTTTAGTCCATCAGCATCCTCTCTCAGCCTGCCAAGCTTGCTTGTGGGTTTTAGTAACCCATTTGCTAATCGTGGCTTTGATGGCTGCTGAAGGGAGTGGCAGAACGGGCTCCGGGCCAAAAAATTTGACCTCAGAGCCCAGTCTAGCTAAAGAGTTAGAGATCTCGTTTCCCGCGATACCTACGTGTCCCGGGACCCATGTTCGCATGTTAGGCCGTTATGTCTACCGACATAGTTCAGCCTGGATTTACAGTACTCAACTAACCTTGAAGTGGTTGGAGGGCTCTCTAAGGACATGAGCACAATTTGCTGTCGCTGCAGACACATACAGATTTGTATATTCATCTACTTTCCACAACAAAGTTCATCGCTTCTTCAACAGCATACATCTCCGCTTGAAACATAAATGCGTGCATTCCAAGAGCAAAGTGCAGTTTTGTCCCGCTGGATTTCACGTAGACACCAGAGCGGGAACCGTACTAATTGATTTACAAGCTAATAACTTACACGCTATGGTTAGTTTTTATTTTATAAAGGCTTACGTAGGTTAGGTCAGGTTATGGTGGTAGTTGGTCCGTACGACTAAGTCACTGTTGTATACGAAAACCTTATTTTTTTTCGTGGAACCACTTCGTGGCTCTTATGAAGAGCAGGATTGTTCCCATTCCCTCGTCAGACAGTTCGGTTAGAAAAAGCCTACGTGGAAAACCTGCTCTGATTTTAGCTAGGGCTGGACAATTGCAAAGTAAGTGTTCAACTGTTTCTTCCTCATCCTCATCTCTACAACTTCCACAATATTCATGGGAGAAAGTTTCCTGTCTCAAGAAATGTCTCACCTTCGAGAAAAGAAAAGAGTACATAACAATAAAATGTTTATATTAACAAAAACTAACACAACGTTTGGCAATCTTTCTGCGTGTTGGGCAATCTTTCTATCATACATATTATCTATGCTATAGAGTGTATATCAGAGACATGGATACCATTGCCCTTGCTGAGGTCGTATTGCCTTACATGGAACTTTTCAGTAGGAGGGCCAGAGTTCTGATTTTCCGAGACATATTGAGCTTGTTGGAGTTGCAATCAAAACCGCTGTGTTGCCAAATTTTTGAAGGTATTACTTATGGTATTTTTGGCAAATTTAATATCATAAAAATTTTGTGTGCGGGATTGCTTTATTTTTTTCTTTGCCATCAATAGTAAATTACGGTCAATATCGAAAGTATCAAGGAAAATCTTTATGGAAAACTCCATTGTTTTTCATTTCTGTATTCACGTTCACCTATCTGTGCAAAATAAATGCCGAACATCAGAAAAGTATCAGCATAGCATTTGCAACAGGGTTGCAAACGTTTATAGGTGTTGCAATACTGCCGTTTGCATTGTATGCCTCGAAAATGGTCTTTCGCTACGCCCGCACAAAAAGTAATATTGCAATGAACTCTTGAAGATATTTGTTTAAAAGCTTAACTACGAAGATTTTATTTCGTCTTCAGATGATTTGCTTTCGTTTTTGGCAATAGTCGATTTCCGACATAGTAGGTCCAAAATCTTTAATTACCAAAAACTCCCGTTCGTTCTTGCTTTTCAATAGACTAAAAATAGAAATTCACTCAAAACTAGCGCTACAGAAAGCATAAATCACAGTACATATCAATTATTAAATTGGTCAATTTTAGAATAACTTGCAAGGGTTTTTTCAGTTATCTATAAATGCAAAATTATTAGAACTATGAAAAATAAGACTGCTTAATAAATTGTTAACTGCATACAAAATTATAAAACCACCACAAACATGACAAGTTTTGACTATTTATTTATTTTTTTTAATTTTTAAGACTGTTTTAATCAAAATTTCAAACTTTGTATAAGATCTATAAAAGTTCGACAAGTTTTCATAAAAATTTGTGGCAGAAATGAATGTTTATGTCCAGTTTTATATAAGTTAACACAAAATATGTTATATCTTGGCACATATGAATTCCCAATATTTAGGTTACACGCGCGGTCAAAAAAACTATGTTGTCAGCGAATATCGTTGACAAGTGTGTTGACGACATCCGCTGCCCATATTCCCAGACAAAAGTAAAATGAAATTGAAAACGCATTTCCGCCCATAAAACTGCAGCGTCTGACTTACAATGCGAAAGCATTAACTGCAATGCTTTCGCAAAATTCCATGGAAATCCACATAGACAGCTCAGGTAGTTGATAAGTTTACATTATTGTTAAAATTAAGTCACTCTGTTTTTGAACTCTTAAGAATAAACTTCGTCAAATAAACGTAAGGCATTTTTTATTTCAAGCAGTGTCCGCGATCTTTCTAGAGGAAAGTTCGCGTTAGTTGTTTTTTTTTAAGATCTTAATTTAAAAAGACCTAACTGGCGCCCGAGCAAATATTTTGTCTAACTCGAAGTTAGCAAAACCGTGAAAACGAGCAAATATTTTGTCTAACTCGAAGTTAGCAAAACCGTGAAAACGAGCAAATATTTTGTCTAACTCGAAGTTAGCAAAACCGTGAAAACGAGCAAATATTTTGTCTAACTCGAAGTTAGCAAAACCGTGAAAACGAGCAAAGTTGGTTTATAAGTAACCATCGCGATTAAGCAAAGAACGAGGCCCCCGAGTATCCTTGCGGAAAAAAGGACGCGTTTGGAACGCAGCCGCTTTGCTAGTGAAAAACTTAAATTAACCAAACGGTTTATGTGTAAAAACGAAAAAAAAAACACACACGCTATTCAAAGCTGTGAATTAAGAACACAACATTTAAAATAAAAATTTTAAAGTAAAAACATTAAAATAACCAAACGATTTATGTAAAAATAAAACAAAAGCTAATAATAGCTGTGAACTGAAAAGTGCGAAACCAAAATTAATATTTTTGTAAAGTGAAAACCACAGAAGACCTAAGGGTTTATATAAAAATCCCGCGAATTAATACTATGAATTAAAAAAAAAAAAAAAAGTCTGCAACAAAAAACCTAAAATAAGTTATGGACAAAAACTGAGCAGAATAAATCATTACCAAATAAGGATAATATAATTCTGTGAAAGTGAGAAGAATTGTGCCTGGCCCAACACAACAATAGCAGCCCCGATACAACAAAAAGGATTTTTCTGTGAAAGTTCTAAAAACTGTGACTGCCACAACACAATAACATATACATCATAGAGGACCCTTCAACACTATCATACCAGAATGAGAGCAGCTCTGTCTTTATTATAGTAAGCTATCTAATACTCGTAATTAAGAATTATAAAAATAATACTATTTAAGTATCCTTTTAAAGTTAAACATATCCTGTATTACGTCTTTATTTTCCCCATTAAATAAGAGGAAAAAAATCTCTAAAACAGTTACTTGTGCTTCGGTTTAAATTTTTTCTAAAATGTCGAATCCCAACAATTTAATACGACCAGCTACCTTAAATGCACCCATTCCTAATCCTCCCGCTCCTTCTGATCAGGCCAATAGAAATGGACAGATAAACATGACGGACTTACGAAACATTATCTTAGATGTTATGAATAGCCAAATGCCCGGAATGCTACAAGCTTCATTAAACCCAAACGCCATTCAAGCAAGTACGGTTGATCAGTCCATTGATGCAGAACACTTAGGAAATTTAGCAGACCTAGATAAGGTCCCAGACGTTGTTAAATGTCTGAGGGACTTTTCAGGCAAACCAGGTGAGTTCAATTCATGGAGGAAAAGTGTAGAACGAATTTTGAAAATTTATGAAAACCTCAAGGGAACACCAAAATACTATGGGATTTTAAACGTCATAAGGAATAAAATTGTAGGCAATGCAGACATTGCCTTAGAATCATATAATACCCCACTAGACTGGCCTGCAATCTCTAAATGTCTCACATTACACTACGCTGACAAGCGAGATGTTTCCACGTTAGAGTATCAAATGACAGGACTCATACAGGGCAACTCAACTGTTCAAGAATTTTATCAGGCGGTGTATTCACATTTATCTCTGATATTAAATAAGCTTGGCGGCTTAGATGCCGGCAATGAAGCGCTCAATTTATTGACGCAAACCTATAGAGGCAAGGCCCTAGACACCTTCGTAAGGGGATTAAATGGTGATCTACCAAGATTGCTAGGCATGAGAGAGCCAGTGGATCTGCCTCAGGCCCTCCATTTGTGCCTTAAGTTAGAAAACCAAAAATTCCGTACTAATCATGCACAAAATTACAATAATCAACCAGCGAAAAGAAATTTACCACCTTCAAACCAGAAATATAACGCACAGAAGAATGGACAACCATTCTATCCAAACATAGCTTATATCCCATATCAACAGAATAAATCCAACGATATTAACAATCAAAAATTCAACAATCAAGGACGACCACCACCGCGTCCAACAGCACCAAAACCACCAGTGCCGATGGATATTGACCAGAGTATCCGGTCACGACAAATAAATTATGCTAACAGACCACACCAGCAACAATTTCTAGGCAAAAGACCTCCGAACCCACCTTCAAATCAGAACGTTAGCCCTGCTAAAGCGCAACGTACCTATCACATAAACGAAGAAATTGCAGATAATTCAGATCCCGACCATTATGAAAGTCAAGTTCAAAATTTTGAACAAGAGTTTAACCAATATCATGATCGGGAAAGGGGAAATTTTTATTACGAATATTCTCAAACTAAAGAAGACATCGAAATTGATCCCGAGCTAAACGACATTCATTTTTTAGAATGACGAGCTCTTCGCTTCCCTACTTTGAATGTAGAGCGAAGAGCGGGGACATCCTCAGAATCCTTATCGACACCGGTTCCAGCAAAAACTACATTCAACCCAATCTAGTTAAGAAAATCATCCCTAACAAAACTTCATTTTTTGCAAAATCGGTAGCAGGTGATGTAAAAATCACATCGCATACGTATTTGAACCTTTTTAACCTTAGCGAAAATCTTAAATTTTTCCTAATGCCTACCCTTAAATCATTTCATGGCATTTTGGGTAACGATAGTCTAAAAGCCTTAGACGCTATCATTTACACGAATAAAAATTATATGGTCGTTCGTAACAACAATAAAATCCAACTCAAACAACACATTAGTCAAAGTATAAACTCTATCGGACTACAAGACGAGCACTTGACTGATTTCCAAATAGAAACTGTAGACACTTTAGTAAAGAAATTTCCGAATCTCTTTTCGGAACCCGACGAAAAACTAACCTACACGACAAAAGTCACTGGAGAAATACGAACTACTACGGACACTCCTGTTTATAGTAAATTTTACCCATATCCAGCTTCGCTTAAAAGTGAGGTAGAAAAACAAGTCAGTAAACTTCTAAGTGATGGAATAATACGACCATCACGATCGCCGTATAATTCCCCAATTTGGATTGTAAATAAGAAACCAGATTCACAGGGGAATAAGCAGTATAGAATGGTGATCGACTATAGAAAGCTAAATTCACTGACAATACCAGACAGATATCCTATCCCAGAGATAGCAGACGTCCTGTCTCAGCTAGGCAATAGTAAGGTATTCTCAGTGCTCGATCTCAAAAGTGGATTCCATCAAATTCCACTTAGATCCTCGGACGTAGAGAAAACCGCATTTTCCATAAACAATGGAAAATACGAGTTTACCCGTCTGCCATTTGGCTTAAAGAACGCACCCGCGGTATTCCAGCGTGCGTTAGACGACATCCTTCATGATTTTACCGGAAAAATATGTTACGTCTATATAGACGATATCATCATTTACAGTAAGTCAGAAGAAGAGCATGTACGTCACATCGAAAGTATTTTCAAAACATTGGAAAACGCCAATATGAAGGTACAACTCGACAAGTGCCATTTCTTCAAACAGGAAGTGGAATTTTTGGGGTTTGTAATATCACAAACCGGCATAAAAACTAATCCAAAGAAAGTCGAGGCGATAGTTAATTTTCCTGTACCAAAAACTTTGAAAAACTTAAGATCGTTCCTTGGCCTCTCCGGCTACTATCGTCGGTTCATAAGAGACTACGCTAAATTGGCCAAACCTTTAACAACAATGCTAAGAGGCGAAGAAGGCCATGTGTCAAAATGTCAATCCTCTAAAATTGCGATAAACCTCGATAGCGCAGCAAACGAAGCTTTTAACAAAATAAAAAACTCCCTAGTCTCAAAAGACATTTTATTATCATACCCTGACTACGACAAAGAATTCGAACTCACGACAGACGCATCGGATTTCGCGCTTGGAGCTGTCCTTTCCCAAAAGGATAAGCCCATAACTTTTATTTCTCGGACATTGAGTAAAGCGGAAGAACATTACGCGGCAAATGAGAAGGAGATGCTCGCCATCATCTGGGCCCTAAACTCTCTTCGAAATTACTTGTATGGTTCCGCCAAAGTAAAGATCTACACAGACCATCAACCGCTTACTTATGCGCTCAGCCATAAGAACAATAACAGCAAAATGAAGCGCTGGAAGGCTATACTCGAGGAGTATAACTATGAGCTTCACTACAAGCCAGGAAAAAGTAATGTTGTGGCCGACGCCCTGTCAAGAATTCCATTAGTATCGGGAGTCCATACTATGTCAGAAATGACTAAAAGTGACAGCAGTTCAGGACAAAACCTTATCTGCAGTGTCGAAACACCTGTAAATGCATTCAAGAATCAAATTATTTTTGATCAGGATTTAACTACTGCGTATAAATTTGAAATAGTTTTCCCTACTATTCACAGACATACAATAGTTTTGACAGATTATACTCCCGAACAGCTAATTTCTATTCTGAAAAAATACCTCAATCCATCCGTTATAAACGCTATTAAAGCACCAGAATCGTTAATGGGAAAAATTCAAGAAATTTATCCTCTCCATTTTGCTAAAATTCGAGTAAGATTCACAAGCCTTCAAGTGGAGGATGTGAAGGATGAACGCCAACAGGATGAGATAATTATAGGTACACATAAAAGAGCACATAGAAATGCCAAAGAAAATAAAATACAAATTCTCGAAAAATTTTACTTCCCTAGTATGAATAACAAGATTAATAGAATTGTCAAACAATGTGTAGTATGTAAGGAGAATAAATATGATAGGCATCCATCGAAACCTGTTCTCAAAGAAACACCGATACCGACGTACTCTGGGGAAATTCTTCATGTGGACGTTTACACAACCGAGAACCAACTCGTTCTTACAGCCTTAGACAAATTTTCAAAATATACGCAGGTCAAGGTCATTAAGTCAAGAGCCGTCGAGGACGTGAAAGAACCCCTCCGAGAACTTATTTTCCTATTCGGCGTTCCGAAATGTATCGTTTTCGATAACGAAAAATCATTTAATTCAGCTTCAATAACCTTTATGTTACAGGACCAATTAGGAATACAAATCTACAAAGCTCCTCCTTATACGAGCACGGTCAATGGACAAGTTGAACGCTTCCATTCCACCTTAACGGAGATTATGCGTTGTCTTAAAACCGAACGCACTTACACTACTTTTATAGAATTGTTAGATAGAGCAGTTTATGAATACAACTATTCAATACACAGCACAACGGGCCAAAGACCACTTGAAGTTTTTTTCGGACGGAGAATAAGTACTGACCCTGAAACGTACGAAAAAGCAAAGCAGGACAACATTCAAAGACTAAAAGATAAACAAGCAACTGATCTAAGGATTCATAACAAAAACCGAGAGCCCATCAAACAGTTCGATCCGGGAGAAATCGTATATGTGAGAATTAATAAACGCTTAGGGACCAAACTATCACCTAAATTTAGAAAAGAAATAGTCAAAGAAAATAGATCCACCACAATAACTACAGAGTCTGGAAAAACAGTCCACAAAAGTAACATAAAAAATTGAAACAATATTTTATCTTATTACAGCACCTTTTTGACAATTTGCTTCTCTGCTGCAACCGAGATGCAAATTTTGAACTATACGATGTCACACCTCGTGACTATTTTTAATGGACCAGCGAGAATACAGGACGGCACATTTAAACTAATCCACATCATAGAAATAGACAAGTACAGATCCATTGTTGACGATGCACAGAACCAAATCAGACAAATTATCCCAAAATCCAATCCCTTCTTCCCACTCCTAATGCATGAAATATCCCAAATTCACAATATCCTAGAAACCATCGAACCTGTGGAATCATCCAGGAAAAAAAGAGCCATTAATATAATAGGCACTGCCTGGAAATACATCGCCGGATCTCCAGATCACGACGACTTTGAAATGGTGAAATGCGCATTAGATCAAACTATCCAAAACAATAATCAACAAGTCATTATAAACGACATTTTTACAGAAAGGCTAGAAAACCTTACCCAAATAACAAATCAAATATCCAAGGTTATGAAGAACAATAATGATTACGTAAACGAGGCTGCACTCACTATGCAAATCAAGCTCAGGTTTACAAAAGAAGAAATAACTAACATTAAATATGCTATACAATGGGCAAAACAAAATATTATAAATTCATTTTTGTTAGATAAAAAAGAAATAAAAGTGGCATTAGAAAAAATAACAAATGACAATATTGTATTTACATCAATAGAAGAAGCTCTTGAATTTGTAAGCATTAAGGTTCTGTACAATCAGAAAAAACTTTTATATGTTATTATTATCCCGCTCACTAGTAGAGAAGAATTTTATAATATTATAATTAAGCCTATAAAGAAAAATAATAGAATTATAAGTACTAAGTTTAATGAAATATTAAAGAAAAATAATAAAATATTTGGCATAAAAAATGAGTGTACTACAACGAAAAATCTTAAGATTTGTAAAAATGACGAATTGGTAAACATATCCAACGATACTTGTATCCCACCGCTATTAAACGGAATGAATTCATCTTGTCCAATTTCTTACGGTTACCATATACCTAAAATAGAAAATATTTCTCCAGGTGTAATCCTCCTCAATGATTTTATCGGGACAATAAATAATAAAACAGTTAATGGGACATTTTTAATCAAATTCCACAATGTTACGTTGCAAATAAATGACAAATTTTATAGAAACTGGGAAGCTCCACTTTTGGAAGCTTCACCACCCACAATTCAGCAAACGCCGGTTGAAGATGAATTCATAAACCTATTATCCTTGGAAATGTTAAACCACTTGCATATTAATAATACCAAGCGTATCCATGAGCTTAGGTCAGACTCTGCAATCACCAAATATACAACTTATGCATTATTCATCCTTTTAACTATATGTCTTATCCTGATAAAGCTTTTTACAAGAAATAAAGAAAAGGTAATTCTCCATACCATAGATCCTAACATGAAATTTATACAATCTTCGGTTGCTAGAACGAAATCATATGAGCCAAAGCCACAAAAAATTGATGACCTACCCTACTTCTAACGATTGGGGACAATCGTTTTTAAAGGGGGAAGAGTTAACACAAAATATGTTATATCTTGGCACATATGAATTCCCAATATTTAGGTTACACGCGCGGTCAAAAAAACTATGTTGTCAGCGAATATCGTTGACAAGTGTGTTGACGACATCCGCTGCCCATATTCCCAGACAAAAGTAAAATGAAATTGAAAACGCATTTCCGCCCATAAAACTGCAGCGTCTGACTTACAATGCGAAAGCATTAACTGCAATGCTTTCGCAAAATTCCATGGAAATCCACATAGACAGCTCAGGTAGTTGATAAGTTTACATTATTGTTAAAATTAAGTCACTCTGTTTTTGAACTCTTAAGAATAAATTTCGTCAAATAAACGTAAGGCATTTTTTATTTCAAGCAGTGTCCGCGATCTTTCTAGAGGAAAGTTCGCGTTAGTTGTTTTTTTTTAAGATCTTAATTTAATTTATATTATTTTTATTACTATTATTATCGACATTTTCAATAATTATAAACATACATGTATTTATATACATATTTAGGAACTTAGACTAGTCGCAACATATTTCCAACTACAGGGTGGCTGATGAATTTTGCTACATTAAGAAACTCAAATAACTTTTTTTTTAGTTTATGGAATTCATTTATTTTTTTTTCAAGTTGAAGGTCATTAAATTTTATTAAATGTAGCTTAACTAGTTTTAAAAATAATTGAATTTAAATGGCCCCCATGCTCGTTGACACAAGTGTGGCATCTTAGTAAAAAGTTGTTCATTGCTGCTTTGAGAGTTGCGACAGGAATAGCCGCAATTGTTGCCCGAATGGATTGTTTTAGTTCATCCAAATTTGTTGGCTTTGTTTTATAAACTTCTTGTTTACATAAACCCCACAAGAAAAAGTCAGGTGCAGTAAGGTCAGGCGACCTGGGGGGCCAACGAAATTCGGAGTTTCTTGAAATCAGTTTATTGGGAAATTTTCGTCGCAACTCTGTCATAACAGTCTGGGCTATGTGAGACGTTGCCCCATCTTGTTGAAACCACACAGAGTTGAAAGGAATTCTCTTTCGGCGTAGTTCTGGATAGAAAAATTCTTTCAGCATTTTCAAATAACGGTCTCCAGTAACCGTAACGGTGTGACCATTTTCTTCAAAAAAATAAGGCCCGACAATGCAGCGTGAAGAAACCGCACACCACACTGTCACGCGAAGAGGATGCAATTCCGTCTCGTGGAGTATCTGTACTCCATAGAAGGGTTAGAAGTACTCCATATTCGACAATTTTGTTTGTTCACATTGCCGTTTAAATCGAAATGGGCCTCATCAGACATGAAAAGGCAGTTTAACATGTTTTGGTCTTCTTCCACCATTTGCAGGATCTTCTGGCAAAATTCCAAGCGAATCGGCAAGTCTGCTGCATTCAGTTTGTTAACCATTTGAATTTTGTAGGGAAATAAGTCTAAATCTTTGTGCATTATTGTTTGCAAAGACTGTCGGCTGACACCAAGTTGAGCAGATAAGCTTCTTGTTGAAACCCTTGGATTGCTTTGTATAGCTGCAGCTGCAGCAGCGATCGTTTCCTCCGTCCGAACTGGTGGGTTTCGATGATAAGGCCTTCTTGCGACTGTTCCTTGCTCAGCAAAATTATTCACCAGTCTCATTATGGTCCATCTGCTCGGGGGATCGCCGCCAAACATCCGCCTGTACTCTCTCTGTACCAAAACTACGGACTCCAGTGCGTGATAGCGGCGGACTATCCAAATTCTTGTTTGCGTGTCCCAGTTATCCATTTTAATAAATTTTAAAGATCAATCTGCAAATTAAAACAAAAATGGAACAGATAACTTAAAAAGAAAAAAAGTTATTCAATTTTTTTTTTGGTAGCGGCTTTCATCAGCCACCCTGCATTTCTACCGCGTGCTGAGGCTCTTAGTTCGCTGAATGATTTGTCGCCACTCTGTTGATTGCCCTTCTCTATGGTGTTTTCGGTCGACCCCTATTTCTTTTCCATGAGGGTTCCATTCCAAGGCAGCATGTGCTATTTCGCTTACAGGCTTCCGTAAGTTGTGGCCGATTCAGCCGTACTTTCTTTTCACAATTTGTTTGTCAATTGGATGTTGTTGGGTTAAAGGCCATAGCTGCACGTTGATAATTTTTCTCGGCCAATATATTTTTAAATTTGTTTCAAGCACCTATTAATAAAAGTTAACATTAAACACATTTTTTTTAGAGGACGAAGCCTCTAGTTCTCTCCTCTTATTAACCGGTTGTTGATTTCAATGACGGTACCCCCTTCAGTACTTCCAAGGTACTCAAATGAAGTAATATCTTCTACTAGTGGCAACCATCATGCATCATTGTTGGCGTTGATTTGCATAGATTTACTTTTATCGATATTGATGTTGAGACCCACTTTCTTTCATTCCGCGCCCCGCGATATCTGTGTTTGCATATGAGCAAGGCGATTTCATATAAAACCAGAATCACCGGCATACGCGAGGTCGCTTAACTTGCAACGCAGCCCACAGTCTTTGCCATAACTTTCAATATTAACAGCTTCTAGCACACCATCCAGGACTGTGATAAATAAAAGCGGAGACATAGTACCATTATGTAAAACACGGCATAAAGATTATTCAGAACTGATTTTAATTATATTCCCTATTATCGGCCGCCGTAGCCGTATGGGTTGGTGCGTGACTACCATTTGGAGTTCAGAGAGAACATAGGTTCGAATTTCGGTGCAACTACAAAATGAAGAAAAAGTTTTTTTCGAATAGTGGTCGCCCCTCCGCAGGCAATGACGAACCTCCGAGTGAATTTATGCCTCGTAATAAAATATCTGCCGTTTGGAGTCGGCTTGAAACTGTAGGTCCCTCCATTTGTGGAACAACATCAAGGCGCACGCCACAAATAATAGGAGGAGCTTGGCCAAACACCCAGAAAGGGTATATGCGCCAATTATATATATATTTTTTCGGCGGAATACCTCTTGATAAAAGTACGTTCAGATTAAAATATCTTTTTATTGCGTCAAGGTCTTTGGTAAAATCTATGGAAGTTAGGTACAAGCTCGCATTTAGTTCAACTGCCTGTTCGATCAATATTCTAATGGTGCTCATACGATTGATTTCGCCGAATAAGGCATTTAGTGGCTCTGCAATTCGACCCATTCGAATTTTTTGAAAATCTTTATTATTGTAGGCATTAACGATATTCCTCCTCAATTGGAACATTTATTTTATCACCATTTTTTGGAGTTTTAACCAGTATTGCTTCTTTTTAATCGGTCTAAATATGTATTTTCTCCTTTCCACACTTCCACAAAGTTGTGCAATTTCTCTGCCATGCTGTCGCTTCCAGAATCTTTCCCAGGTTTGATCGATAAAACGGATTCGCGTATTTCATGTTTGGTGGGAGGTATGCAGTATATGGGTCTATTGAGGATACGCCTATTGTCCTCATTACGTAAAATATTTAATTACTTTTCAAAGCACGATACCTTTTCCACCATACCAGTTGCTCGTCGACGTCAGTTACAATTGCAATATTGCGTCCACCGTACGTAACAATTGTGCCGTTATAACTTTACGCTTCTCGATCTGGTCCGAAAATTGGGGATACAGCATTATTTTCGATATATTCTTTCTTGTTCTAAAACTTCAGGTGTTTGTGGATTGAATGGCCTTTTTTATGTCCGACCACATACACATAGTATCGACGTTCATAGAATTTTCTAACGTTGCATTTTGTATTCTGTTTTCAAACGATTCATTGCCCAGTTTTATATCCTATACCTATTTCGAATGCCGACTAGTAATAGATAAACGACTATTGAGCTATTATCAATTATCGATGCTATTGTGAGTGTCGTTCGCTCGATAAATCCGCGACTGTGAACAGTCTTCAATCGATTATTGTTTCAAAACATATTTGTTAGTCCTTGAGAGTAAATGCGCAAGGAAGTTGTAAAAATAATAGAAAAAAGTAAGCTATTTGTATTTACAATTCTAAATTAAAATTCAAAACTAAATTAAATGAATTTAGGAATTAAAGAACTAAAGTGGTAAGCAATAAAAAACCACTCGTGAGTCTGGTCCAGCCAATGCAGGTTCATCAAGATATAGGAAAAGGGATCTGTAAATTGTAAGCGAATACGGGACGGCAGATTTCGGCAAACTAAAATGTCCGGATACATACCTATGTTAATCTGAAATTTCTTAAGCAAAACTTCAAAATCGCGTACATTTGTTCCTCCACCTCCAGAGGATTGAATGCATTTCTTAACTTCCTTTTCCAAATTTCGCCAACTCCGTCAACTCTTCACTCTCGTCATTAAACCACAGCTCAATACTATCCATTTAATTGGTTTTTGTTAAAAAATATTTATTTCGAAGTAATAAATGGAAAATCGAACTACGTAAAAATGTGTGCAAAGCTGTTTCCAATTTAGATGACTATTCACAATAGAGTAAATTTTTGTCGATCAAGTTACACAATACAAAAATTGAATAGAATTGACAAGAATATATTCTACTGTCGGTCGTCATTCGCAATTGGGCTGTTAGTATAATTTATGTACGTTGAAAAATCAACGAGTCCAAAGATCCGGCTCGATGGTGAATTTGTGCCTGAATCTCTATAGTTAGTGGCAAGTCAGATTGGGTGGTTGCTCAACAGATATGTAATTTAAAGTTAAGGATTTTAGTCAAAGTTGCTGTACACATCGTATTAAATCCAATGTTTTTCTTCAACTATATTCGCACCGAAAAATGCCATTTAAAGGTAACTCTTGTCTTTAGGAGAATCCATCAAGAAAAGTCCAGTTACTAGTGAGTCGCTGTAAAGCAAAGAGCGCAATGGTTCTGGTGGCCGAGTCTAGGAATAATTTTTTCCAATATTCAATATTGACACACTGAGTAAACTCTTTAAAATCAACAATCGGAGGCGAAATCAACAAAAAAAAAAAAACAGGCAGCTCAATTATGCGCCATCTTTATCTGATTCAATATGTAACCACGAGGTATGAATATGGTACAGTACAGTATTCTATCCTTCTTGGTGAGCAACTTTGTTTCTTCATAGAGACAAGGAACATTTTTTCTGTGAGTCGAATCGGTTGGGCATTTTGCACTACCGCCAGATTGCACTTCCACTAAATGTTTAATGGTATTAAAATAAGGGTTTCATTATCACTGAATCTTCATTTTTTCAGTGTTTTATCTATCCGTTTATTGCATTAATGATTTAGTGTACTAAGCGCGGCGGCCGCCGTAGTTGAAGGGGTTGGTGTGTGAGTACCATTCGAAATTCAGAGAGAACATAGGTTCGAATCTGGAGGGAAGTGAAGAAAAAGTTTTTTCTAATAGGGGTCGCCTCTCGCCAGGCAATGACAAACTTCTATGAAGAAGTTGCTCATCTGCCGTTTGGAGTAGGCTTGAAACTGTAGGTCCCTCCATTTGTGGAACAACATCAAGACGCATACCAAAAATAGGAGGAGGAGCTCGGCCAAACACCCGAAAAGGGTGTACGCACAAATTATATACAAGTATATGCTCAAGTCTGATTATAGAGTCAAATGAATGCGTTATATATGAGGCATATAACCAAAAATACCAATTTTATAAACTTACCAATTCCGATAACATCTAGCAGTTTAAAAAGAAAACGTCTCCCCGTGAGAATATAGCCTTGATAATTCCCCCAAATTTTTGGTTGCAATCGAATGAAAATAAAGCTTATCATACAAAATGTATGGGAAACTGATTTTTCCGGAATGGCATATGTATCGGGAAATCTTTAAATTTTTCTCGCCGCATCATTTTTTCTTGGGAACACAACTTAAAAAAACCACTTAAATCGAACGATTGATTCTTAAGTTTGCGCGGCCTTACGTACGTTTTATATACATAAATATATGGAGATGGAGTATCAATTTTCCCAAAATAAACCAGTTATTTGATAAACTCTAATTCCAAGTAAAATCACGTACGAGTCAATATAAATCACTCCGAAAGCTTCTGAGTGTCAAACAAAACTTGAACTCAATGTCCTTTCAGTGCTGCCAACAATTATGGGATTTGCTTGCGTTACTACTTTATTGCTTACAACCGAAATTACCTTCGCACTTACCACAACCAACTGTGCGTTTCTCCTTTCTTAAACATATGGCATTTATAATTTCAGTAATATACATACACGCATGGATAAGTGCGTATTTATGTGTGTCCATGTAAAGCATGAAATTAAATCATAAAAAATAGCATCACATAAAAAATACATGGTAATACGAATGCGATTTACGGCCATTTATGCGAACACATGTAAGTATCACAGAATCTTTAAGTAACGCAAATAACAGTTTTCAACATGCACACATACAGAGAGGTCCTGCCATCTATACATACATACGTAAGAGCGTATCCCTATGTACTCGTATATGTAAATGCAAAACTATACAAGGGGAAATTGTGAAGTCAAGTTAAACAATTTGCAAATTGTTAAGTGATTTACGACAAGACAAGCCATTTATAAGAATAAGATCTGATTGTGTAAAAGCTTTGAAATAAGAAAAAGATGCGATATTAGAGTAACACAAAATGGTCCCACATAGTAGGTGGTGTTTCGTTGTTTTTTTACAGTTACAAATTGCCGTAACATTATGCCAGATTATATTTTCATGGTGCGTGCATTTGTATATATGCACGTACGTATATGGTATACAAGCACACTTTCGTACATAGAGCACAAAAAACCAGTATACAATATTTGGATATTCACAGCATAGAGAGAGGGGCAACAAACTCTAAAGGTTTTCTGATCCACCCAAAAAATTACAAACTACATATGAAAACACTGATTTAGGGTTGCCATGTCATATTTTCTTACTCACATATTTATCTATTAGTGCTAAGAGATCAAGTGTGATTTTGCCAATTTCGAGTCAAATCGCGATTACCACCATATCGCTCATATACCTCAATACTACTTACTTACTTAAATGGCACTCCGAATGCATGTCGGTTTTGACCGAATCTAAAACATTGCGCCATCTAGCTCGGTTTGCTGCTTGCTGGCGTCAGTTGGTGACACCGAGTGCTGCCAGGTTATGCCGCACTTGATCTCCCCAACGCAGATTGGGTCTTCCTTTTCCTTGTCGTCCACCAGTGGGTTCCCTCTCGAAGAACTGCCGTGCTACAGCACTTTGGTTCATCCTCGAAACATGGCCAAGACAGCGCAGCCGCTGTATTTGAATACGCTTAACTATGCTCACATCTCGGTATAGCTCATACAGCTCGTTGTTCCATCCATACGAAACTTATTCTCGCCTACGCGATGAAGACCAAAGATTTTTCGGAGAATTGTTTTCTCGAACGCACTCTTATCAGCTGTCGTCATGGTCTCAATTGCGTACTGAGCCCAAAGTAATACCTATTTGCAAGAGATATCCTTCGTTTTATCTCTAGGCTGACGTCGTTCTGGCTGTTTACACTGGTTCGTAAATAAACAAATTCCTTCACTACATCAAATTCGCGCTTTCCAACGTGATGTGTTGCCTAAGACGCGAGGCCTCTTTCTACGTACTAGGTTGTTCAATAAGTTTTGCGGTTCGATAAGAGAAGGTGTTGATACTAGCCAATTAATAGAATGAAAAGATGAGTTGCTGAATTTAAAAGTATAAAAGTACACGCCTTGAATACGATCCACGTCATGGGCGTCCAAAAACAACAGCACCAGAAATCATAGAAATAGTACGGGATATCGTATTAGAAAATCGTCGAAGCTCTATGCATCTCATTGGGCAGTGTAAGCAATATTTTGACTGAAGTAATATGTTTCCGAAATTAAAATTTTTATTTAGGATATTATTAATATAGGTATAAGTCCTATATGTATGTGGGAATAGACTTATGAGCTACTACGAATGAATAGAATAGATTAATATTAAGTAATATTTGTCAAAGTTGACCAGCAAAAATCGCACTGAATAAAAACATAATATTTATGTTTGGCCATAAAAGCTATACATCTATCTATGTATACGTGTGTTGGAATTTGCCATGATAACGAATTACGCGATAACACCTAAACCTATTAATTATGACAATTAACCATTAGGTAAGTAAAAATCAAAAAGTTTGTTTGTCGCAATTAAAGACGTATTTGGTATTATAGGAATCCTTCAGAAAGAAAAATATTTAAGGGTGGTCTAGAGCTCGGAAATTTAGGGTATTTTCAGGATTGGTTTGCAATAAAAAAAAAATTAAAAACGATATTTCAATTGTTAGGCTTTTTATTTAACTTCTTTTACATACAAAAATGAAAAAAAAAATTTATTTTAATAATTTTAAAAATAGCGCTGAAGTTGACCTTCCCGAAAAATTGGGCCTGGACGGTGTTGTCCATTTTGGCTCTTCTATTTATCTGAAACCAAAACAAAATCTAAAAAAATAATCAATAATTAGTATGACTGTAGCTATGTCCCGCTACTAGAATAAACAAAAGATTTAACAAAATGGCGCGATTTCGAATTTGACACCCTGAAAATATGTTTTTTCCAGTTTTTTAATAAAAAGATAATTGAAATAATAATATTATTCTAGTACGAGCGATAGTCATTAATGTTGTGATCAACATATTAAAATTTCAGACGATTCGGTTGAATAGTTTTTTTTTTTGCTTTTTTGACAACTCCAGGCCGAAAAAAGTGGTTTCGAGATAAATGAATTTAAAGCTTGAAGTACAGGAGCGCGCGAACCGCTCTCTACCTAGTTAGTGACCTGTAGAATCTATAATATTGGGAATTTCTCCATGAAAATTGCACAGTATATTCTTAAGATGCTATACTTTCGAAATATCGAAAAAAAACAAAAAATCGATTTTTTAAATTTCTAGACCACCGGGTCCCCTTAATCTTCGTCTTAGTCTTAATTTCATCGGAAAAATAAAATCTATACAACAATCAATTTGAATTTCGGGTTCAGCATGCTCTAATCCAATAAGGAAAATGTACCCATTTCCTTATTTTGCAAAATCCATCCGTTTAGCAAACTTCATCCACTTCCCTATTTTGCCCACCTTAAATTTGACGTATTACTGTCCTTATTTTACTCTCTCTTTTTACTCTGTATACAAGCAAAGACACGGTCTTATCTCTATAACTTGACACAATAATTTGACTATCCTTTCTTTTCATATTTCTTTCTTTATGAAAAAGAGACGCACATACAAAATAATTTTTGTTCCAAATTGTGACTCTATGTTATTATTTACTCAAAGACTCAACGCTAATAGGCTGAGCGAAACAGGTCCAGAAACCACTTGTGGACGATGGGAGCCCTGACACCATTGGAGTGTCCACAAAAATTTATTGAGAAAGTTGGGCACAGAAAAATACTCTGATTCTCTGAAGAAGGCAGAATGGATCTTTCAGGTCGCAGTGGAAAATCTCCTCATAATAATCTAAAATAGATGTATAAATATTTATTTGTAATTTTATTTAATTTAACTGGCTTGGCAACTCTTTGAAATTACATACTTATACCGATTCACTGTTACAAATGTATGTTCATTCGGTCGTTTCCCCTGGAAGTGCAGTTTAATCCTGCAAATTGATTTTGGTGGGTGTTTAGATAAAAGTTCTAAGGATAAAGACAAGTGCACCCACAACGAGGGCAAGTGGCAAAACCCAAAAATGGCAAATGGCAGCGTTTAGTACAATCATCACCATCATCATAAGTACCAACAATGCCGCCTGTCCCACAATAAAAGCCCGATGAGCAGACAATGGAGCTGCCGGCAATCAACCGTTAAATGACAACTACAACAACAGTAACAATAGTGGTGACCAAAATGCGCAATGCCATCGCCATCTAAGTCAGTGAAGGTGAAGCAACAATGGCGCTGCTTGTTGTTTTTGTTATTATTACTGTTTTCACTGCAACTGCTATTTCAAGGGTAAGTTTGTTGTTGTTGTTTGGCGCCTTTTTATTATCATCTTGGGAATTAAGAGCGAGGCAGCAACTCTCGACTAAATGAGAGGGTGTCACTGGATTGACGAAGGTTGATTCACTTGAACGGTTGAAAGCTGTTAGCGGGTGAATGCAGGCGCAAGTGGAAATAAACCTCTGGCACCCTTCTCTCTTTTACAAATGTATGCATATACCCGTATGTAGGAATGTTTTTGTGAGTAGCGAAAGTTGAAAATACTGTTGAAAGTTGTACATTATTCTTTTAGACATATTTACGCACATACATATGTACATAGATATTTTATAATCCATTTCAGTTATTGCAAAAATATGCTAATATAACTTTTGCAGTGAGTTCTTATGTGAAAGAAGATAAAAAAGTGAGTTGATGCGATTTGGCATGACTTTTGCAAATGATATTCGTGAAATGTTCTCCCACACGTATCCAATGGTAAGGTAAGCCTTTTAGATTTGCCATTTTTATGTGTTATATGTAAGGCGGTGGGAATTGCTGTAATGACTATAATGACTATATGTCTGTGATTGGGAAATGTTGGGATTATAATAACGCATAGGTACATATGGATTTCATACTATAAATGCCCTCACGAAAGGTTTTGAGCAAAAATTATAAATATGCCCTAAATAATATTATGGATTGCGGATTATTGATTGGCATACTCACTCAAATTATATCTATTGATGATTGTGGGACACGTCTGAAGAACCCGGTTGGCTTAATAGATCAATGACTAAAACAGCAGTAGCCAACAGCATTGGTTATCTTGCCACGACGCGAGTTCTGAACGGTCACGCTATACGCGGAAGTCACGATTCAACTCACCTTAAAAATTAAGTGAAGAATATTTTAAATAAAGAAAACATAAGAATTATATAAAGTTCGAGTAAATATAACTCATGCTTATTAAGGTCCGGATCATAAAGAATTCAAGAAATTGTTTTGGTAAAATTTCAGGCACATTCCGTTTTGACTTATTGCTCGCGTTTAACACATGGGCTGAAAGTCCCGAGCCTAACATATAGCTGACATAAATTTTATTGCATTCATCTCTTTTTCAGCTAGTACTAACCTTAAAAAGACAGGTGTCAAAATTTCATGATATTGTATTCATTAGTTCGTGAGTTATTGTGCTAAGGGTGGCACTACTTTTGTCATTTTCAAAACAATGGATCAAAAAGAGTTTCGTGTTTTAATTTTACACTGCTCCTTCAAGGGAGAAAATATCGTTCACGCAAAGCAATGGCTTGAAAAGGGTTATGGGGACCCCGCTCTATCGTAAACAACATAAAAAGATGGTTTGCTGACTTCAAACGTGGACGTAGAGACACCGATGATGCACAACGCAACGGACGTGTAAATGAGACGGTAACACCAGAAAACATAAAACAAACTCCACAAAATCGTTTTAAATGGTCGAAAAGTGAAGTTGCGTGAGTTACCTGACATCGTAAAGATATCAGACGAATGTGTTGGCTTTATATTGCATGAGCAATTGACTATGAGAAAGCTCTCTTCAAAGTGGGTGCCGCGTTTGCTCACCGTTCAAGTCAACGCATCAAAACAATGAAAAACCTACATGAATTGGACTTCGAATTGCTCCCACATCCACCGCATTCGCCAGGTTTGGTTCCCCGCGACTACTGGCAGGCCTAAAAAAATACTTGCCGGTAAGAAATTTCGCTCGAATGAAACTGTTTTGAGGCTAAAAATAATCATTCTATAAAAGTGGTATTGAAAGGTTAGGCGGCGCTGAAATAAATACGTTGTTCTGAATGGAAATTACGTTGATGAATAAAGCTAATTTTGAAAAAAAACACATATTTCTTTGACGAAGCATAGATCTTTTAGCCCATGTATTAGGTTGAATTTTGAGCTTTGTTGTATTAAGAGACTTAATGCATCAGCGTTTTAAGGCAAATATTTGTGTGGTGTATTTTAATTTGTTATGTTCCATACAAATTCTGAACGCATCATAAATTTAATATGTAAGGATCACTTAGTTTCCTACGCTGATTTACCCAAAGAATGTATAAAATCGTAAACTTTGAAATCACCATTATACTTTTATTTTTTGTGATCTACCACAATTCACTCTCGGAAACTTCTTATTTTGGAAAAGGTTTTGTTTTGTCGTACAGTGGTATTATTATTTCCCAATGCGGCAATGCTGCTCCATCATTTCGAATGTGAAATTTTTCCTAAAGTTGGCATCATAAGTTATTTTCAATTATATCATAAAAAGTTGAATATTTTTTTGTAATAGAAAAATAAAAGTCAAAGCCTTAAGCATGCCAGACTTAGCAAACGTTTTCTTTGTATTGTCTATTTCATTGCCATTTCATTGTATTTCATCTATGGTAGTACCTACTAAGATTTTTTAAAATATTCGTTTCAAAAAAAAAAAAGAAGTCCATTATTTAAATTAGCGCAATTATTTTAAAACTATTTTGTGGTCGATGTTTAGATCCTGGGCGATGCTACCACTACTAACATGCCGGTCAACTTCGATTATTTCTGTGATTTTATCGACATTTTCGACGACGGGCCTGCCTGTGCGATGTGCATCTTTAATGTTAAAAATGCAGATAATTAGCTGTTACCGTATCAAATTACTAGTGCTAATATTTTAATTACAGTGGTAATATTTTAAATTTCTATAGCTGTCTAACGACTATTTTAATGAACTTTTACAAATCTCGAAACTGCTCATTCATGTAAAAGCTAGAGCATTAAAATATTCTACTAAAAAATTGCCCGATATTTAATTTTGGTATCGCTATAGCCGAATGGATTGGTGCATTCGGAAGTGCACAGGTTCGAATCTCCGTGCATGAAACCACACTTGATTAGAAACGGTTACTCTTTCTGCTATGAAAAAGCTTCTCATAAAAAGCGCACTTCCCTTCGGAATCTACTTAAAACTGTAGGTCTCACCATTTGTGGAAAACATCAAGACGCACACTACAAATAGGAGTAGAAGCTCGGTGACAGGAATTATAATTGAAATTAATCATAAAAAATATTTGAAGTAAATCAGTTATCGCTTTTTTGACCACAAGATTGACACTTTCACACAAGGTAAAAAATTCAGATGAGATGGAATAAAATTAAATTGGGGTTTGACTGCCATACATAGATACTAATGTTTGGTATTGGTTGGGTCGATGCTTTCGCTGTTCGTCACATCTTGAAAAAATGTGCAGTGGAACTCGTAATCAAAGCGACCGCCCAAATTTTACAAGTAGGTAGGAGTTGCCACGGTTTTCAAGTTAGCGAAACTACGAGTTATAAGACAGCTCAGGTTACGAGTTATAAATCACTTTTTCGAAACCAAAAGCAAAAGTAAAAGTTAGAATCAATTACCGATTTTTTACTATTTTTTCAATTACCATTTATAGAGTAATATAATAATAAGTAATAGTTAAAAAAGTAAGTAAGTAATAGTTAAGTAAAAGATAGAGAGCATTTTTGTCAGACTCGAGCGACTAGCAAAACATTAACGAAGCCGTTCGGCTGAGAAAAACATACGAGAAATCGTATGCATACATTTTGTACTAATTATCAATTAAAAATCATGTGTACACACAGTGCACATAAATACGTCCGATTCGCACTAGCTTTGTCTAGAAAAGAAAGCAGAACTATCGTAGGTATGTTGACAGGCCACAATTTGCTAGCGGCGCACGCATACAAGATGGGAATTACAAACAACGATAGCTGCAGATTTTGCAATGAACTAGAAAAGAGGGAAACGCTAGAACACCTTCTATGTTCTTGCCCTGGCTTAGCTAGAACCAGATTAAAATGCTTAGGAGCTTTACAATATGAGAAGTTAGAATGCCTCTCGGGGATAGAGCTCCAAAGTTTACTTAGATTCGCAAAAGACGCAGACGTATTACAAGATATCTACTACAAAGAAACGTAAAGGTCTAGCTCCATCTGGTAACACTAAGGATCAATAATTCTATGTGATGACTTTCACCCAGCCAGGTCAACCTAACCTAACCTAACTTATCGCGCTTGCGAGTAATAGCGATGTCATTCGATTATAGGTATTAAAAGGTGATATTTGTAGATTTAAAGCTCACAAGCGGCAGAAAGATAAGAGTTATCCTTGCGGATTGGTTGACTGAAAATCTAAATGTTCACACTCCAAATCAAACGCCGAAATATATATATATATATATATATATATATATATAATTGGAGCGTACACTTCTGTTAGGTGTTTGGCCGAGCTCCTCCTCCTATTAGTGGTGTGCGTCTTGATGTTGTTCCACAAATGGAGGGACCTACAGTTTTAACACTCGGATGTTTGCCATTGCCTGCCGATGGGTGACCGCTATTAGAAAAATGTTTTTCATAATTTTGGTGTTTCACCGAGATTTGAACCTACGTTCTCTCTGTGAACTCCGAATGGTAGTCACGCACCAACCCATTCGGCTACGGCGGCCGCCGAAATATACTCCCTTACGTGAACGTTTTATTAGAAGTGGAGTTTCGTGGCGAGATCGAAACTTAGCTCATCAGATAACATTTTACATAACTTCCTTTCATAAACATTGACCTTTTAGCGAAAATATGAAGGAACATTTTTTTTTCAATTTTTTGTTTTTTATTAGCAAACTATTTCCTAAGAATAAGACTGTATTTACCAGTTGGAATTTAAGGGCAGTAGCCAATTATTTGAATAGCTCGTTCCAAAACTCAATGCAATATTTCGCAACTCTATCTAATAAACTCGTTAACACTCCTCTAAAGTCATATGTTATAATCCCTCGTCAACACGCTTCAAATCTATTTAATATGCAAAATCATAAAAAAGGCGAATGACAAACAAATAAAAATATTACATTGTAATCCGCTTAAATTAAAACGTATTAGCCCTAATTTGCATAATTGCCTTGACGAACCGGAAACCAACAACAAATTCAAGTAAACAAACCCTTCAAAGTTGCTCGAACCTCTGGCGGCGCTAAATGGGGTATTGCGAGAAATATCTACATTCAGCACGTGATGACAATATTTAAAATTGTTTAACATAATTAATGTGAAGGAAGATAAATAGACCCTTGCACGTTGAATAAACGCAGTTGAACTACAACAACAAAATATTCCCAAAGCACCGCGACTCTTTCGATGAGCAACACAAAAGTTTTCAAGTTATTCTGGGGTACTCATGAAAATTAGGCACCGCTGCCACCAATTGACGTGCTTAATCAACCCTTAAATAAAGCAAATTCACAGCGAAACCTCACCTCACCTCAACCTCGCCCCACATTCTTAACCACAACGTAAATGAAAGCCAACTGCTAGATTTTATCACTACCTCGGTGGCCGCCGGCATTGCATTGTTTTGCTTAAACGAGGTGTGAATCCAAGTGTTGGCCGCTTGATCGGTGCGTCCCTAGGGCCGAGAGCGTGAATTTCAATTTATTATTGCCTTATCGCCTCTAATTGGCTGAAATGCTTGCGGCCAGGCAAACTTTTACAAGTATACGTGCCTTGTAAGTATGAAAGTACATTGTAAATAAATGCTTAGTTATGTTTAAGTACATACCTCACATACATACATTCACATATACAAATACATGCTTGTACTAACATACAGATATGCAACCTTAGAGATGTTCGCACATCTAACGGGTGTGTACTTTAGACGTCGCGCTTACGCCCAAACATCTTTTACAAAGATATTGGCCTATGGTATGATTTTTAGGAGCATAAGAGTGCTTTTAGCGCGTATACCATAGATGTGATACAGCCCCCATCTTCACTTTCGGAGCTTCTGTTCTACGATTAAAGATATGTCCATTGTCTCGCTGGAGCACAACACCTTTTCTATGAGTAATAACACATCGGTCAATAAGTCCTGGGCCTATATAAAAAAATAACATTTTTTTTTTCAAAAATTTTTTTATTCATCAATGTCGTCACCTTTGGCGATGATGCAATCATTCCAACGAGTTTATAGCTTTTCTATGCCTGTTTTGTAGAACATTTATATTTGGCCTCCAAATACGCTTCAGTTTTAGCGATAGCTTCCTTATTTGATTGAAATTCCATTCCCTGGAGTATTTTTTTGAGGTCTGAAAACAGCCAATAGTCGCTGGGGGCCATATCTGGACTATACAGTGAGTGGGGAAGCAATTCGAAACGTAATTCGTTCAATTTGACCATCGCTTTCATCGATTTGTGACACGGTGCATTGTCTTTGTGAAAGAGGATTTTTTTCTTCTTCATATGGGTCCGATTTTCTGCGATTTTCTCCTTCAATTGTTCAAATAATTCACAGTAATGATTAGAATTAATTGTTTCGCCTTTTTCCAAATAATTAATGAAAATTCGCATGTTATCCCAAAATAATGGCGCCATAACCTTTCCAGCTGACTGTTGCGTCTTTGGTCGCTTTGGACGGCTTTCGCCGGGTCCAGCCCACTCGATGACTGCCGTTTCGACTCTGGTGTGTAGTGGTGAATCCATGTTTCATCCATTGTCACATGTCGACAAAAAAACTCAGACTTATCTCGCTTAATAATATCCAAACAGCAATTTGAATCATCAATTAGTTGTTGTTTTTGTTTCGGCGTGAGCAAACGCAGCACCCATTTTGACAACCAGCTTTTTCATGCCCAAATGTTCGTGCAAAATAGTGAACGCACTGCCTTTTGCTATTTTCAGGACGTCAGCTATCTCTTGCAACTTCACTTTGCGATTGCCGATGATGATTTTGAGGGTTTTTTCAATATTTTCTGGAGCAACTGCCTCATTTAGACGACCAGGACGTTCAGCATCATCGGTGTCTGTACAGCCACGTTTAAGGTCAGCATACCATCGTTTGATGATTGTTTCCGATGAAGCAGAGTCCGGATTTGCTTCATTGGTATTTTTTTTTTTGTTCATAAGAAAACAATGATATGTAAATCAACACACGAAATTGCTTTGAATTCAGCGTCACTTAAAGCAATGTAACTTGGTAAATAATAAACCGAATGTCTTGAAATTGTGGCAGTATACCTTTAGAGGTTAACACTATTAAATAATAAAATCGACATGGTATTAGTGGCGCCATCTAGAAGTCAGGCCCGGGACTTATTGACCGATGTGTTATTGACCGTTTATGCACGTTAATCGCCTGCTATAATATAGTCGGTTGTTGATGATATTTGTTCGATTTAAGTATTTGTCGTGATGGGAGCACCTCATATTCAATGATTACCTTCCTAGCTTACTAAACACGCAAGAAACTTTCTTAACCCTTGTTCAAAACGTTTTCTGCATGAATTCGTGTGGCAAGGTCTTTCTTGAGGCAATCTTTATGCAAACGGTTTTCTGGCTAATCCGCAGCATTAGAAAAATGTTCACATACTGGTCCGACTACACGATGAATAAATTTTACTTAAGATGCCATGCCACTTTTTAATCGGCACGTATATTGACCCTATGTGGGTCACCAATTCAAAGACTCCTTGGGATGGAGCTTACTTATACTTTATAATAATGCGAACTTCCGCCCATTCCAATTGCACTTTTATACAGATCTTAATCTTTTATAGAACTTGTATAGATTGGCTTCCAACAACAATAAACTTTTGAAATATGTCACTACGAGTAACTACAAATTTCATTTTGCCCACCTAATATATACTTATATATTATATATAGGTATAACAAACTTTCCTTAATATAATATTAGGTGCGCAACTAAGTTCTCGCTCTTTTTCTAATGAAAATGCAACTTTATTCTGAAAAAATGGTTACAAGTGAATCATTGAAAGTATTGCCCATCGCTGGCTACTACTTTTTCCCATCTTTCTGGTAGATTTCATTTACCGTCGCGGTAAAACTGTTCATCTTTTGAGGCTATCCACGGATCAAGCCATTTTTTGATGTCTTCATATGAATGGAACTGCTGGTCAGCTACACCATATGCTATCGATGGGAACAGATGATTATCGGACGGCTCAATATCTGCAGAATATGGCGAGTGGAGTAGGATTCCCCATTTCAATGTTTCCAGGTAGGTTTTAACGGGTTTGGCAACGTGAGACCGAGCGTTGTCATGCTGTAGAATCACGGTTTCATGCCTCTCCGCGTATTGCGGCCGCTTTTCGCGCAGTACTCGGCTCAATCGTATCAATTGAAGTCAATACCGATCCCCAGCGATGGTTTCGCTTGGTTTGTAACAATTCATAATAAATAACACCAACTTGCTCCTCCTCCTATTTGTGGTGTGCGTATTGGTGTTGTTCCACAAATAGAGGGACCTACAGTTTCAAGCCGACTCCGAACGGCAGATATTTTTATGAGGAGCTTTTTCATGGCATAAATACACTCGGAGGTTTGCCATTGCCTGCCGAGGGGCGACCGCTATTAGAAAAATGTTTTTATTAATTTTGCTTTCACCGAGATTCGAACCAACGACCTCTCAGTGAATTCCGAATGGTGATCACGCACCAACCCATTCGGCTACGGCGGCCGCCGAAATATACTCCTTTATTTGAACGTTTTATTAGAAGTGGAGTTTCGTGGCGAGATCGAAACTAAGCTCATCAGATAACATTTTACATAACTCCCTTTCATAAACATTGACCTTTTAGCTAAAATATGAAGGAACATTTTTTTCAATTTTTTGCTTTTTATTACTCATAAGGAACCCAATATATCCAAAATATGGGCTACTTCATTGTTTTTTTTCGCTTCATTCCGAAAAAAGCCTTCTCTGAATCCTCTAAAAAACACCCGTTACCTCCGTTCTTCTTTCCCACCATGTTGCTGTTTTGTTATTTGTTTAATGTTTCATTATATAGGGTGATCAATTAAGAGGAGTTTTTTTCATTTGCGTTTTTTTTTACAGATCGCGCGCGAGTTGTGGCAAACTGTCATCGTGGATTTGTTGAACAGCGTTTGGCATTTCATCATGGAAAGACTCACACCGCAACAACGTCTACAAATTGTTCAACTGTATTATGAAAATCAGCGTTCTGTGCCATACAGCTCGTGAAACAATGACTTTATTGAGAAGTCATTTCGGAGAGCAGCTGATTTCACGTTTAGGACCTGTGAGTTGGCCACCAAGATCTTGTGATATCACACCTTTGGACTTTTTTCTTTGGGGATTCGTGAAGTCCAAGGTCTATGCTGATAAACCAGTTACGATTGAAGCTCTGGAAGCCAACATTACGCGTGTTATTCACGACATACCAGTCGAAATGCTCGAACGAGTGATTGAAAATTGGACCTTCAGAATGGACCACCTTAAGCGTAGTTGCGGCCAACATTTGAATGAAGTAAATGTCAAAGAATGTCCTTTCAAATGATAAATAAAGGTTTTGAACATAATTTACATTTTTGTTTTTTTTTTAACTATTGAAAAAAGCACCTCATGATTGATCACCCTATATTTATATACAGAGTGGGCCAAATAACACCTACTACTACTACTACTACTACTACTACTAACAGTATGCCCAGTTGCTCCATCTTGTTTAAACCACAAATTAGGATACTGATCCGTCAGTGGCCGCAAAAAGTTTTCAATCAATGTTCTGTAAGAAGCTCCTGGAATCGATTCTGGCGTTTCATCCTCATTTTCGAAGAAATATGGACCGATAACTCTAGTGGTCATAACCCCGCACCAAACAGTACATTTAGATGGGTGCAACTGATGTTGGTGTGTTGCCCTTGTTTGTTGTCATAACCATTTAAATGGAAAACGAATAGCGTATTGTAGTCGTTGTTGGTGGTCTTGCGGTAGGGTTCCATAATAATTTTCCAACAATTCAATTATAACCTATAAAAAGAGAAAAATAAATATGTCAAAAAATAAAAAAGTTATTTGTGCTTAACATTAGTAGGTCTTATTTGGCCCATCCTGTACATATATACATACATGAAAAGTAAAAAACGATTGGATTGAGTGGCAGAAAATCCTTAAAGTTTTCACTTTCTGACCCGAAACTCATTTCTCAAATTGTATTACTTATATAAACTTGCTGTCCTCGCAATCGGTAAGACTGTAAAAAATTCATCGGGAAGGTTCAGTATGCAACCGTAAATGAGTTTGTTTTTTTAGCTGCATGAGAACTGTCGATATCGATAATTATGGTTTGGCAGCTGATAATGGAATAATAAATGAAGCACACAAGCCATTCCTTCTTTGTCGGTGGATCTGAAGCAAAACTAAAAATCACAAGTTAGTTAAGTCGAAACAGTTACTCTGGCCATTGCTAAATATTAATTTAGTCAAAACACACTTGGCGCGTACACTTCTATTACGTGTTTGGCCGAGCTCCTCTTCCTACTTGTGGTGTGAGTACTGGGGAGGTGCGAAGTTTTAAGCCGACTCCGAACGGCAAGTGCTTTTTCTGAGGAGCTTTTTCATGGCAGAAGTACACTCGGAGGTTTGCCTTTGCCTGCCGAGGGGCGACCTCTATTAGGAAAAACCATTCCCAAATGGCTGTTTCATGAACGGAGATTCGAACTTACGCACTTCCAAATGGTTACCACGCACCAACCAATTCAGCTACGGCCTCTGCGGTATATTAAAACAGGCATTAGAAGCGACTTTTGAAGGTTCGTTGTAACTCCATTTTCTAATTCTCATTAGATTTCAACTCCGTTGTTGTTCATTGTACATCAAAAATGTAACATTCAAAGCGGCGCAAATGCACGAAATTTTAATATAGAATTCGGAGTTAGTTCGTCTTATCCTCGTTCACCTCCAGGCACATTCGTATCGCTTGATATCAATGGATGAAAGAAAAGGTCAGGTCTGAAATAAAATAGTGCTTTAGGGTGGCTTCAGCACGCTGAATGTATTAATTTCATTGATATTTACACCCTGAGTTCCTACTCTATATAGATGATCATAAATAATGTTTCTAAGGCTGAGGACTAAGTTGATAGGGTGCAGCCTTGGTATTTGAATAACCGGCTATATTTGAACATGGAAAAATGTTACCAACGATTTTTTTTAAAGAGTAACATCATAAACTCGCCACACCACGTTGTTGCTTACAGGGTATGCTATGCTTACTTTCATACACCGAAATAGTACTTACTTTTCTGATCTCTATACACTCAAGACGCTGCCTCCTACGCATAGCGTCCCTTCCAAATCACTTCCACATATAAATAGCATAAGGCGGATAGAAAAACTGATGATGAGTTTGAATTGAGATCGCTAAATTTTCTATGGTAGAATAATATCTTTGTCATCTATATCTTAACAGGTGCCATTGACTGTGCGGAACATCTAAGTAGAATATTATGCATGTTTCAGCATTCCTGTTAAAAGTATCAACGTATCATTTTAAGGCATAGTTAGTAAGAAGATATGATGGATTCCATAGCTAAAAAATAAAGCAGCAAAATTGCGATAAGACTGAAGGCATTTGACAACATCAGTTCACACAGCCACGAGGTTATTTTGCACGGATGTTTTAATTTTATGTAGTTAAGTTTAATGCTTCGTGCAACAAGATAATAAACAGATAGTGGCTCAGGTTTGGTGTTCAAGTGTTTAGCTGTAAAGGGAGCTATTCGAATATGGAGGAGGTTATGGAGCCCTACCGGGAGACATTTCTAGGAAAGAAGAAGGTCACCTAGTTGCTGGTGCTTGGTCAACATGCCTTGTGTTCTCGTTCTCAATTTTGTTGTTGGTTGTATACTTGCCTTTAATTTTAAAACAACTCCCTTGCGCCGTTAACGATCCGTTGTAATACCACAGTACCAGTTTGCCGTCTACTCCTCGTAAACTATTTTGCTTATATATATCCCTAAGGTTTATATACCTATATCCCATTTATATCCCTAAGGTCGTCAAAAACAATCAAGAACGGCGAGCCGAAGTATCTAAACCTAGTGGCATGCTACACCAGATAGTGAGGAAATTCTGACAGACGCTTCTTTGTGCTCATTCTTGCAGCTTCTGAAATAGTCGAAAAGAGGTATGTTCAATCTTGTCAGGCTATCAACAAATCTAGTGCTGGCTGAAGTGACAGTGCTACTTACACTACGCAGTTTGTAGGTTGAGAGAGGTATACCTCCAATCTGCATACCAAGAAGGAGGCGAGTGGTAGTGCCCTCTCTCGCTAGTTTATCCGCCTTATGATCCCCTGGTATGTCACTATGTAATGGCACCTACAATATCAAATAAATGCGGAATGTATTCCGTCATCTCGTTAAGAGACGGCCGGCATTTGCGAGGAATGATGGGATTAGTGACAACCGCACCAAGAGATTTAATCGCCGCTTGGCTATCAGAATTCATATATAATTCACAAAAGGTAATCACATGTTCGCCTAAGCAGAATGGCTAGAATTTGAGCTTGAAAAGCGCTACAGTGATTAAAAAGACGAGCCGAAGTGCTTACTTTGGCTTCTTACTGTATGCGCCAAAGCCAACTTTATCGTCAAACTTTGAGCCATCAGCAAGGAACCATAAGTAGTTGTCCCGACCAGGTACATTGTCAACCCACTCACCTCTAGCAGGAATTCTAGTATTAGATAACCTGTTAAAATATGGTTCATTCCAACAATAGTCAACAGGATTAGTTCGACTAATGTTGGACTAAGGAGTGCTATGATCGAGTGTCTAACATCTAAATTTTGCTATTGATTAGTTACGGTAAGCCGAGCAACTGTGCCAACCAAGTCTAGGGGAGGTAAAAAGAAAAGAGTATTCAGAGCATCAGAGGGTGTAATTCTAAGAGTGCCACGACTGAAGCCTGTTGCAAATCGTAGTCTTGTCGAGAGCCGACCACCAGACTATAAAGGAGGATAGGTCTTATAACCATTCTATACAGGCAGTAATTGTTGTTCGAAGGAAGACCTCGCCTGCATCCTATTGTCTTTAGGGAGTAGAGCTACAGTAACTTTCCTTACTCCGTACCCGACATTCATGTTCTAATTTAGTTTCTTGTCGAGAATTACACCTAATATTATATTTGGCGTCATCTGCTACTTCTAGACTTACACCATTTAATGATGGCTTCACAAATTGGGGAATTTTATATTTCCTCGATAAGAGCACTAAATCTGTGCTCTGAAGGGTTACACACAAACCGTTCTTTAGAGTTCATCTAGACAAATAGTTACCTTGCGTTGAGGTGAAGCGTGTTAATAAAGCGTGTGCTCCGCTCCATGTGAAGTAACAAAAATGTCCCTGTGTTAACACGATCTTAATAATACTCACTAAGTGCTTTCAAACAAATGTAATTTTTGGCAGCTCCTTCCAGTGCTACCAATATACATATATTTATTTATGCCAGTTGCTTTATTTATTCGTCACGCTGTGCTTGTGGATAACTTTCGTTATATCACTGATAATACATAGATTTATTATTACACTGATAAGGTAAAACCTGCGCATTAAGAGTGCCGATTCCTCTTTAGTTGGCACAGCTTTCAGGATTGTTTTATAGAAATAGCCAGCCGCACAGTTTCTCGACTCCTTCAGAAAGTAAAAAATTGATGTGAAGAGAAAAGACGTTATATGAAAGAATTTAGTGAGATCTAAATGGCACATTGGCTTGCTAAAAATTTCTTATAATTTCGTCTACATCAACCCTCTGGTTTATTTTCGTGAATTTACTCGAAGTGCACCGCTTTTACGATATTGTTACCCATTCATTACTAATGTTTGTCATCATTTCATTAATTACACAAACATAAGGTTCTCTAATTTCTATTTATCTCCAAATTCTGTACTATAGACAACAACAATGGGCGCACTTTTCGATATGGGCGGAAAAACACTTGATCGGTAGAATAAATTCAATTAGTGCAGTCAACTGGGAAGGACGCTCATACAAGTGTACGCGTTCTTGTCTGACTGTAGGCTATCGGGCAACAACCCTGTTGCCACCGCAACTCCAATAACATCATACAAAAAATTAACGTTTCCGCTTATGCCAGCAACATTAGTGACGGTATATGGTATCGGTGGAATTAGAGTGTTTAACACCCTCCGCATTAGCGACGTGGTCAATTGTTTGGATTATTTGCTGGTGAATTATTGCGTGTTGACGCATATGGTGACAATTTCTGCATACCCTTTCCGCTTGTATATCTTCTGTATGTGTAGCTGCTGAATTTCGGTCCATCTCTAGCTTTAGCTGAGGCTGACTAATGTGCTTATACTTACAGTATGCACTCTCGTACGTTGTATGCGTGTATGTATGTAAGTAGATGGTGCATACATTTGATAATTAGCGAGAATATTAGAGAAATTTGATTGTAGAATCTCATAACGATTAAATCGGAATCAATCCACTGGCACTTGCAGCTTTTCGTTTAAGTCCTTTGCCTTCATTTTCAATCGAATTTATTAAATCGCTTCTGAATCGTCTAACGTGGAATGTACTGTGCAGACTGGGGTTGATAAATTTAAGCGCTGGCAAAATGCGACAGATGGATTGTGTAAACAAGCAAATTGTGGAGTTGAAATGAAATATGAATTGTGATGAATTAGTTCGATTTGCTAAATAAAATAATTCAATGGAATATTCAGAGAAACACTGTTTATTCTTACTCATATGCACGCAATTATGTGCTTCTGTGCAAAAGTTAGGTTAGGTGACTTGGCTGGGTCAAAGCCATAAATGGACCATGCGAACCCTAGTTCTAACAGAACTAGTCTGATTCTTTATGAGTAGATGTAGGAATATTTTAGTATATCAACTATTATCGTAATTTCAGCAATTCTTCAAGGTGTGCTTTTATGATGTCATCTATCTTCTCGAGTTGAGGGGCCATCAAGCAATTAAGTCGCGTTTTCGACAAGCGAATATATCCTTGATAGGGGAACTGCATAAGATGCCGTCATTGAGAATCTCGTTAAGAGATGTGCAAAATTTCCGGGCTACCTTGCAGGTTGTCGACTGTTTTGAGAGAGATTTTATGCGGAAAGGACTTTGGGTAACAATAAATCTGATTCATTCAAACAAAGACGGACTACCAATTTCTCTACATATATTTTATTAGTAAAAGGAAGTCTTACGATTTTAGAGAAATTTAAGGTTTATTAGTAATAGACGAGAAGCATATGGCGGTGCGGGCTATTTATCATTTACTATTTATTATAAGATAAAACCTTTGCTATAGTTCGGTGTTTGATGCCCATACAGGCTTTCGAAACGGCCCTTATCAAATGTTGATTACCCACACAAATCCATTCAGCTTCGGCTACTGCCCTCGTGAATTTTTATTAAAAAAAAAAGAGTAATTAATAAAACAAAAAAACAGACATGCGACGATTCAAAATATTATAAATAAATATAAAGTTTTTGCATTGTAATAAAATGCTGCATTTTATAAATGTGAAAAGGCGATAATCGCCCTTTTCTTATAAAAATTATTAAGAAGTTCAAAATTAAAAATATGTGATTATAAACAATTTGGAAAGCTATTCGTCCTTTCCCAAACAATCCATTGCTCTCGTACGTAAATTTCGAAAATCTGTCCCATTTAAAGGGTGATCAATTTAGAGGTATCGGATTTCAAATTGAAATAAAACAACAAAAGCTCATAGTAATTGGGCAATCTTTCTTACTTTTGTGTTGAATCATTCATGATATGTATTTTTAAAGATAATTCCTTTCAAATATTGGCCACAATTGCTCCGTCATTCGGCCATCCGTAAACACCAATTTTGAGTGACTCGCTGGAGGAATTCGCTCGGTATCTCGTGAATAACTTTAGTGGTGTAGGCTTCTAATGCCTCAATCGAAGCAGGTTTATCTATAAAGCATTTAAACTTTACATACCCCACAAATAAAAGTCCAAAGGTGTGATATCACACGATCTTGGTGGCCAATCCTCTGATCCGAAACTAGGGATGAAGTGCTAATAAAAACGACGACCCAGTAAATTCATTGTTTGACGGTAGTCACGTGTGAAACCCTATTGGAAAATTTACGTCCAATCTGATCACCCTTTATTTCTACAAAAGCAGCTACTGCTGCGAGTAATTCCGCAAAATCACCTTTCAACTGAAAATTAATTAGGGCGTTCACTTGAAAATTACTAACAAATTTAAAAGGATAAGGCACGCACATCTACTTTCATACATACATACATACACACGAGTATATAAAGGTACAGATAAGTCTAATCGCATGTAAACAGTGCACTGCACCCACCATCTGCAAATATTTCTAATAAACTATAAATTGGCGAATAACAATAAAATTATCAAAACGCAACGTTTTAAAATGCCGGTGGCCAATTTATTATTATTCAAAGGCACAAAGCGGCAATCACAAATGTAAATAAAGCAGTTTAGCACGTCATCAATTCAATCCCCATATGAATATTTCGAATTGAATACGAGGGCGAAGAGTTGTGCATGGCAGTTGTGAGCCGAATGTGATCATCTGTGTTGACATGGAGATCAGCGCACGTCGCCTATTCAAATCTGCCCAGTTTATCGGGCCGCACCAGACCATGTTGCTGGGTATTGGCAAAAAAACAATAACAAAAATAAATTTCATAATTGCCGTTGATGTTTAACGCGCTCAATAAACACAATAAATATAGAATAAAAGTGATTTTTTGCTGCTTTCATGTCAACACGCACCAGTTCACTTACCAAAAGTGGAATAACACCCCTCAACAACCCTTGGCAAGCGCGATCACACAAAACTAATCCGTTTACACAGAACCAGTCGACGGTGGTGGTGATTCCATGCTGCTGCTGCTGCTGTTGCTGTTGCTATTGCTGCTGGTGTTAGAAGTCGCAATTGATTCAAATTTGTTGGGTGTGGAAAGCGGAAAGTGCGCAGCAGCAGGATAATGCAGAGTCCCCGGAGCAGTGCACGCTAACCTCAATTTAATTTGCAACAGATGCGGCAAATAACATTTGTCATCAACAATAATAAAATAAAACATACATCAGACGCATACAAACACACACACTCTTATCATCATCATTTGTTTGCATTTGCGTGGAGATGTATGTATGTAAGTAAGCATATAAACACATAAAATTTGTTTCATTTCGTTTTATGTATGTGTGTTGCAGCGTTCTGCGTCAACCCTTGCATTGCTCGTCACTATAGGTAATTGTGGCAAATTACCTGACAAAAGAAGCTTTGATTTTCAACATTATCGAAACAATGAAATTAATCATTATTATAACTATTTAAACTGTCATTATCGGTGAACGGCATTCCATCATTCCATTGAGCTCAGTTTGTGTTCGTAATCTCACCTCAGGGCTTAAAAATACACAAATCAAAGTAAAAAATGATTCCATACAACAAATGTTGCGCGTAAAATTCAATACCAATCACACATTCATAGGCCTCTTATAATGATGACAACAATTCCAAATAATAGTTTCTATCTAAGCAAACGACACCAGGACGACAGCATACTTGGCTGAGTGTGGTATGGCTGTATGTGTTTGAAATGGAATTGTCCTCAAACAAAATTGTTCATCATTGTTATTGCCCAAATACAACTGAACATAACCGTCTCATCAACATCACCGGTCGTCATATTGTTATTCCCCTTTTCATGCTTCTCATCTACGTTCAATCAGAAAAAATGCCTGCAATATATTTTCTTTGCGTGCTGTTGCGCTCGTTTTCCTACGTTTATTGTTGTTCTATATTCTTCTGCTCTCATCCGCATTTAAACGCCATCCGAGTGCCACTTAAGGTTATCGCATGAATTACGTGCTAAAGTGGCCATATGACTGGTGACAACAATAACAATCTGGGTTCTTCTCGGCAGAATGATGATTTTGTTCAATTTGACATTCGCAGGAACTGATGGGAATTCAGACTCTGGTGTTTTGAAATATTAGTCAGTATACAAAGAATAATTTTCAAAAACTTTGGTAAAATTGATCATAGAATTTCATATTAGAAAGATACTTATTTTTTAGAAATCCATACAATGTCAGAGAAAGAATATATATTATTAGAGGCCTGACACATCTTCTTAAGTTAGAATGATTGGTCCACATAGAAAAATGTTTTTCATATGAGAAGAGGTCAAACATTTGATGGAATAGAAAGAATAGAGAGAGAAGGCAGACTTGTTGAGCAAAGTTTTATAATATTTATATAGAGAGATGTACTGGGGGACTCTTTCACACTAGAAACAATGATTTATAAGTGGCATAGTACATTCATGAAAGCAGTTAGCGTTGAGGCCGGCCTATTGAGCGACGTACTCAGACTTCATTGAAAAATATGAAAAACTTGTTCTAGAAGATGCACGTTTGAAAATGAAAAAGTCACTGTATTAGTTTGAGTATCATCTACGAAGTGCACTGTAGATCGTCCAGGTCACAGTACTAAGTCCCCTCATAATCATCTATGAGTGTTCTTTATGTCTAAGGCTAGCACAAGTTGACACCACTTCAAATGCAAAAAACAAATCTGGAGATCTTTTGAATCTATGTAATGAGAACAGGTACAATTTTATGAACCGAATTTCGCTGGAGACGAAACTTTATTATGTCGCTATAAAACCGTGTCGAAGCCAAATTATATGTAATTGGTGCGTACACTTCTGTTTGGTGTTTGGTCGAGCTCCTCTTCTGATTTGTGGTGTGTGTCGTGATGTTTTGCGCAAATAGAGGACCAACAGTTTTACGCCACCTTCGAACGGCAAACGGTTTTTTAGAGGAGTTTTTATCATGGCAGAAATAAAGTCGAAGGTTTCCGATTGTCCGCCGAGGAGCGGTTGCTATTACAAACAATTCGTTCTATCAATTTGTGTTTTGTACCAAGGGTTCCGAACCCACGCACTTCTAAATGATATTCACGCCCCAACCCGTCCGGCTGCGGCGGCCACAATAGTCTATATACTCGTAATGATATAAATAAGGAGCGGTACGTACCTTCCTTGCGTTGTTTGGATGTTCAGTAAGCTTGATTATAATCAAAAGGGTGTCAGTATTACAGCAGAATACAAGGCTGCACTTTTAAAAATACTCGCAGATGCCACTAAGGAAAGTTGAAAAATAAGAAAATATATTCGAGGTGTACCTCTTTCGGGCGATAATGAAAGAACTAAATAATTGGCGCGTACACTTCAGTTAAGTCTTTGGCTGAACGCCTTCTCCTATGCGGGGTGCGTCTAGATGTTGTTCCACAAATTGGCGTCAATAAAAATAAAAATAAATAATTGGCGCGTACACTTCTGTTAGGTTTTTGGCCGAGCTCCTCCTCCTATTTGTGGTGTGCGTCTTGATGTTGTTCCACAAATGGAGGGACCTACAGTTTCAAGCCGACTCCGAACGGCAGATATTTTTATGAGGCGCTTTTTCATGGCAGAAATACACTCAGAGGTTTGCCATTGCCTGCCGAGGGGTGACCGCTGTTAGAAAAATGTTTTTATTAATTTTGCTTTCACCGAGATTCGAACCAACGACCTCTCAGTGAATTCCGAATGGTAATCACGCACCAACCCATTCGGCTACGGCGGCCGCCCAAATGGGCGTCAATATGTCCGTTTAATATGTACATCATGTTACGATAATTACCTCACGCTAAAGTCTATCTTTGAGACACTTGACCAGAGAGGATCGTTTTAATTTAGTCCCTTCATATTGTTATTTTATGACCCTATGCTCCTCACTGGAACTCTAAAAATTTATGATTGAAGCTAACAACTTGGCACGTATGCCAGTAGGTTGATGTGAAGAATCACTCCCAACTTCGCCAATTTCCATCCGATTTCGAATTTGTTTTTTAGTTCGAAAGAACAAAAACAAGCCTTTTTGACAGTGTATTGACAATTTTTCTGAAATGACAACTGACGAGACTGTAGACGGAAGTATTTGGAATTTTTTTATTTTTTCTCTATTTTTTCAACTTCGACATAATTTTTACGATATTATCCGATATTGAGGATTTTTTTTAGTACACTGCTGTTATAGAAAATTTAATTTTGCGTCGAATGAGCTATATTTGACTGTAATTGAATTAAAATTAATAGAGTTGTGTGAGTTTTAAGATTTTATTTTTTTTTGGTGTGTAGGTATAACTTACGCTAAATGGGAATAAGGTCGTGTTTTGATGCGTTATTATAGATACGTAATATTTATTGCAGTATATATGTATACATAAGAGTACACTGTACTGCATACAACAGAACTGGTTAGAACTTACGAAAATATCTGACATATTATCACACTTTTTTTTTCAATAGAAATATGAAAAAGCTCCAAAGTGTACCAAAGTTCATACTGTACATTGATTAATAAAAGATGTTTGTTATTATAATTTAACCTTATTAAAACGTCAAAGTTGTATTGTTTTGCTTCAATTTGTGGGATGCGATAATCGCAATAAGTTTTGTTTCATATGTGGTTTGTGGATCAAAAGCATTGTTTGAAGTTACAGAGTAATAAAGCTCTGGTTGACGGCTACAACGATTTCTTTAAGCTCTCATATAATACTTCGGATCGCTGGTATGAACCGGAATTTGCTTGTACTGAGTGTTCATTAAAATTCAAGAGATATAAAGCAAAACTTTGCCAGAAAAGTCGAATTTCTTTATATTCTCCGATGATGTGGCATCATCAGCCTTATCATAAACCAGATGAATGTTATTTTTGTAAAACGGACGTAAACGGGCATCATTATAAAACTCGAAAGCACATAAAGTGTGCTGATTTTGCAACTGTTAAGAACCCCGAAGTCTTGGACGATATGATTGACTCAACTGCAGGTCATGAACTGAAGGAAGTTCAACTCAGTGCTGATGATGATCAAACTGATAACAATAAACCTGATGATGAAGAGTACTTTCCGTCTGGTTCTAAGTCTTCAGAACGACACATTGTATCGAATTCAGATTTTCAGGATCTTTCTCGTGATTTACTTCTATCGGGAAGACAATCTGAAACGCTCGCTTCTCGATTTGAACAATGGAATTTAGTTGATGACGGCTTCAGATGAATGATGATGATCGAATTTCTTACAGAGAAGTATTCAAAACTGATGTAGAGAATGACAAATGTACCGTACCATACTAAACTCCAAAGGGCAGTTTCCAATGCATTTTTAAGTTTGGAACCAGTTCCGTTGAGTACTGCACCGTACCGCACCATACCATACCGTACAGTGCTGCACTGCACAATCTATATATATAAAAATTAAGCCGAAAAAAAGTGTGCATTTGTCTCCGGTAGTCTCAGCAACGCGTGTAAGGAAAACAATGAAAGTTTCACACATTGTTGGTGTTGCTTTGGCAAAGGTTTCTGTGAAGTTTGGTTGAAATCCGATAACGCGTGTGTGTGTGGTGCGCCAGTTAAGTGAGTGTGTTTTTGCTATTTGCCACACGTATTTTTTGTACCGCACATAGCATTCATTAGAATTGAATACATTTTGGTCGTGTGTGTCTGGACCGATTATTATGAAATTTGGTATATATATATATTTTTCCACGGTGAAGGTTAGTATAATATGTTTATTGATTCCACTCACCACCAGGTGGCGCTGCCGAAGGCCAAAACGAGGACCCGGGTAACCCTAGGATGTGTTTTTACATTGTGGGTATCAAATCAAAGCTAGAACAGTTCTCTTCCCCTTCACCGCTTTTTCGCACACGTAATTGTATGGGATGAGTGCATGATGGCACATAAAAAGTCACTGGAAGCGCTTGATAGGACATTACGAGTTTAACGTAGTAAAAATGAAATGTTTGGTCGTGCCTTAGTGCTGCTGGCAGGTGATTTTAGACAAACACTGCTTGTTATTCCTCGAGCAACTGTAGCAGATGAATTGGCTGCATGTTTGAAATCATCATATTTGTGGAGACATGTTCAAACACTCAAACTAACTACAAATGCACGTGTTCTAATGCAAAATGATCCATCAGATGCTGAATTTTCACAGCAATTATTGGATATTGGAAATGGCAAAGCTCCTGTCGATAATTTAATTTATAACTTAATAACTTTACAACCAAGCGAGCCATCATGGCTGGAAAAAATAAAGATGTGAATGAAATGAATGCGGCTATTTTGGCTAACATACCAAGTCCAGAACAAACATATCGATCCGTTGACACTGTTAGAAATCAAGATGATATTGTAAATTATCCCACTGAATTTTTGAATTCCCTTGATGTACCTGGATTACCGCCACACATGCTAAACTTGAAAATAAGAGCACCGATTATTATGTTGAGAAACATAAATCAACCACGACTATGTAATGGCACTCGATTAACAGTTAAGAGATTGATGAATAACGTCATTGAAGCAACAATTTAGAATGGAAAATACTCTGGTGAAGACGTTTTAATACCGCGAATACCAATGATACCATCGGATATGCCGTTTGAACTCAAACGTCTTCAATTTCCTTTTCGCCTTGCATTCGCGATTACTATTAATAAGTCACAAGGCCAAACTTTATCAATTTGTGGTATTGATTTAGAATACCCATGTTTTTCTCATGGCCAACTTTATGTTTCATGCTCAAGAGTTGGTAAGCCATCGGTATTGTTCATTTATTCAACAACGCATGGAAAAACGAAGAATATTGTATACCAAAGAGCATTACAATAAAAAAAGTAATAAAGTAAATCACATCAAACGTTTTTTTAATTGCTACTACTATTCAAAACTTCTTTCATTACTATTCATGCGCGAGATTTTTTATAAAAAACACACAGTATTTTTCGGCTTAATTTAATTAATTAATCTAGATTTTTTTTAAGACAACCAGCGGAACGGGTGGGTTTTCGCTAGTACTCCAATAAATATTATGTGTTTATAATGACACTTGTTATCATTTTCATGCTTCGAAACGCGCCCTTATTCCCATTTAGCGTAAGTTATACCTACATACAAAATTAGTAAAAAAAAAACTTTAAATCTTAAAACTCACACAACTCCATTAATTTTAATTCAATTACAGTCAAATATAGCTCATTCGACACAAAATTAAATTTACTATAATATAAGAATAGTGTACTAAAAAAAATTCCTCAATAACGGATAATATCGTATAAAATTATGTCGAAGTTGAAAAAATAGAGAAAAAATAAAAAAATTCCAAATACTTCCGTCTACAGTCTCGTCAGTTGTCATTTCAGAAAAATTGTCAATACACTGTCAAAAAGGCTTGTTTTTGTGCTTTCGAACTAAAAACACAAATTCGAAATCGGATGGAAATTGGCGAAGTTAGGAATGATTCTTCACATCAACCTACTGAAAAACGGTTTTATGGCCATAAAATGAGATTTTGGGGGTGTATTGGAAATTTCTCCTATACCATGTTTCTTAGTTTTTCTATACCTACAAGTTGTACTAGGTCACCATAAAAGTATAATATCACTGTCGCACAGTGTTATTATTATTTTTATTTTTATTTTTTGGTACACTCGTTTCGAAGATATGTTCACGGTTTTAGCAATATGGCCTGTTTCGTTTCTTTGTGAGAGGAATAAATAAGACAAGTGTTTTGTGTTCGGCGATTTTCTGCCATCGAAGAAAATGGATCATAGAAGTAGGATTAAATTCGTAATTTGTGTAAAAATGGAATTAAGTGCTCAAAAACACTTGAAATATTGACACTGGTATACTGTACTCTAAGTCAAAAAAATTTTTACAAATGGTACAAGCTTTTCACAGAAGGTCGAGAAGATGTGAAATATGACACTCGCTCTGGACGCCCCAGCACATCAACAACCGATGAAATGTTGAGAAAGTGAAAAAATTGTTAAGGAGAATCGTCGAATCGCAATTAAAAAGTTCCTGAGGTTATCGACATATCGGCATATCGGTTGGCTTATGCCATGCAATCTTTTCGGAAATTCGAGCATGAAGCTGGTGACAGCGAAGCTCGTTCCAATATTACTGAATTTTGACCAAAAACCACGTCGCATTAGTATCGCTCAGGAACTGTTGAATGACGTCAATGATGCAGATTTGCATAAAAGGATCATCTGGTGACAAGTAATGGATATATGGTTATGACATCGAAACCACAGCCCAATCGTTCCAAAGGAAGAGTCCAAGACAGTCAAGAGTCTATAACAGAAAATCGCCGAGCACTTGCCTTATTTGTGCCTCTCACAAACAAACTCAACAAGCTATATTGCCAAAAGAATTGGCAAAGTTATAAGTTTTCCTGTTGACTATTAATACAATTTGCACTAAGCCTTCACAGTTAAAAAAGACAATTTGATGTTTTTTATTTATTATAATTTTTTGGTGGCATGACTCGCGCCTGTTCCCGAAACAAATTCTCATTACTTTCCATAAACTTTTATCAATTGTTTAAATTATGTCCGGTACTCACCAGGTAGTGTTTGGATAAATGTTTCATTATTTTGGACTACCTTTTGAGTTTATTCAATTACATTATTTCTAGAATATTATGTATCTAGGATGACTTTCTCGGTAACCTTGCATGTGGGTATATAAAAAACAGGCACGGGAGTATGTACCACCACTTGTCCCAAGTACTCGGAGTAAGGTTTGGTAAATTTTTTGACATATTTTAGCTTTCACTCTTTTCGTAACATTTTACATAATTTTATTTATTTGGTTGATTGAATGAACTAACAAATTGTTTATACGCGTTTAAAGTTGCAAGGCTTTCCAGTTTTCTGCTTTTCGTTTTTTAGAGAATGCAATAATTACATCTCGTTGCTCAAAGCAAATGCCATGCATTTTGGATCGCGATATTCTAGCAATTACCATCTCCTTTATTGCTCTCATTAAGATAAAAGGGGTTGTTGATCCTCTTGAAAACCATGTATGTGAATTTGTCCCTAACATAAAATCTTATCTCAAGTATGTATGGTCGTTATAAAGGTGATATTTTTACCAAGTAAAGGAACACCTGACCCAGGGCATGCTAGTAGGCATGCTTCTAGTATTTATCATCTTGCTTCCTATATTCAAGATTGCTTTAGTATGCACATGTCCTGAAGATATATTTCGAAATAACAATAATGACTAATTCCTTTCCTTTTTGTCTGATTTTGACAGGCTTCAGGCCTGGTGAGTGAAGAATAGACTTTCTCTTAACATCAATAAAGAGCTTACTGCTCTTAAGAAATAATTTATCGCTTTTGTTAGGCCTCGTTTGGAATATGGTTCTATTATTTGGAGACCCGCGCAGGTGTCATATATAAAAATGATAGAGAGGCATCCAAATGATTTTGTATAAGATTTTCATTGAGGTTTCTAAATTTCTCACAACCTGAGGCATCTTACAACTCCCGGTATTTACTCTTGAGTTTAGAATCACAGAAGGAAATATCCTGTCTGTTCAGAAAATATACCACTCAATATCCCTACTAGGGACTTGCGTCAACATGACTTATTCTACTTATTCATAGCTAAATCAAATTACCACCTAGATCAAAAAGTTCTCGGATCAATCGCCAAGAGACTCTCAAAGTCAATTTATGTGAGTCCTTTTTTTTTTGTTAGGCTGACTCTTCTGTGACTAACAATCCTGCTTTATCGCCATTGCTTGACATTTGTAAAAGTTACGCCGTTTACTCCCCACTTGTTTTCGATTTTTCACAGTTTTACAAATGAATTTGAATTTGCAACAACGAGTTTATATTAAATTTTGCGTTAAAAATGAATTCAATGGTACGAAAACCTTAAAAATGTTGGGAAACTGTTTCGGCGAGTTTCAATGTGAAACAGTCATTTACGACTAACTGAACGCTTCGGAAGATATCGTGAATCCATGGAGGATGACGAACGTAGTGGCAGGGCCTCGACTTCGAAGACTGATGAAAACATCAATAAAGTAAAAGAAAAGTTGATCAATAACCACAAATTAACAATTAAAGAGCAGGCAAAGAACTTGAGCATTGCTTGCCGACCCGCTGAGGACATTGTAGTTAACGATTTTCTTGTGGCGTGTTGTTAGTCCCAAAGCAACTGATTTCTTTCAAAATGGGATCGCGTTGATATAGCCAAATACATGATTATCAAGGCTGAACCTGACCCAATACATCATTATCAAATCATAAGCGAACACATCATTACAGGAGGCGAGATATGGGTTTATGAGTATGTCATGCAGTTCATAACATACATCAGGGAAGTGAGTGGAGAGCTCCACATGAACATAAACTAAAAAACTACGTCCTTTTCAGTCAAAAATGAAAGCGACGTTTACGGTATTGTAGAGCAGGACTTTTTATTGTTGCCAGAAGATCGGACAGTTAAAAAAAAAAACAAATATTTGGGCGTTATGAAATGTTTACGTGAAATCATCCGTAACAAAAAAAAAATTAAGTGTGGCAAAACAACCCGTGGATTTTGCACCATGAAAACGCACCGTCGGACAATGTCATCATTATCCGTGAATTTTTCACCAAGAACGAAACGAATACCATCCAACAGGCATTGTATTCACCTGACATGGCTCTTGATGACTTTTTTCTGTTTCACAGAGTCAAAAAAACACTACGGGGAACACGTTTTAGCAGTCGAAAGGAAGTAACGGAAAATCGATGACGGCTCTATGGCTTTACCGAAAATAGACTTCAAGAAATATTTCGAGAGCTGGATCAAACAGTGGCATGAGTGCGTTGCTGTTGGTGGGGAGTACTTTGTATTTTGAATTTTCTGAGTATTTTCCGGGAACTTTTTGGGGTTCAGTCGAGCTCTTACAGATATTAATCATATTAGTCAGATTATTGATACTTACTTCTTAAATTCTGAAGGGATATTAAGCCGTATTATGCATTCTAAAAGTAAGAATAACGGTTATTTAGTTTTAGTGTAGTCAGTGAAAAGCTTTTTTATTCAGTGATGATAAATAAATAAATTTGGTTGCTTCTTCTCCAAACCAGAGATGAAATAAATAGGTTTTAGGCCATGGAGTTCATACTCGTTTGCTGGCGTTTGCAACTTTCAATTTTCTCAACAAAACATCAAGAGACAATTCTTATTTAGAGAGAGTTTAGGAAGAGGGGCATGGCTTACCAGTACTTGATTAAATTGACTACACTACTCTTCGCGTTCTTTTCTCAACGTATTCATAGATTTAATTTAGATTAAAATTAATAGATTAGAAGATTGCAACAACGATGAGATAACAATAAATAAGTAAGGATGAGAGTGTTGTTGTAGGGGAACTTCGCTCGTGAATAACTAAGAAGGATAGAATACTAGATTTCGCCCATCAGAGAGGCGTGATGTGTTATAGGTGAAATTGCGTGAGAGAAATGTGAAAATGACAACAAGATAGCAAGAAAAAGAAGAAATTCACCAACAACACACGATTAAATTGCACAATTCTGATGTGCCACACACGGCGATTTCGCCAAATTCACTGCGAGCGGTATTGCGGTACGGTACCTTTGTATTATGTACATCGTGGTAAATAAGTAACTATAAAAATGAAAATCTAATAAGACAGTAAAATCCATACACAAATTATATTATTACGCCAGCAAATCAGCAAGGGATTCGCGGATGGCACCAGGTCTGTATTATTTCCACCGTGGGCTTGGATTTCTGTTGCGGTCTCACAAGGCAAATATGTGGAATCTCTTTCCTCTAAAAAAGCTGCGTTGTCTAGCTGAATTTATAAAGTACGTGCGCATACATACGAACGTTCGTCAACGTTCGAGCTGAATCGCTTAAGTTTCACTACATTCAATATATGAAATGAGTTTGTAGAATTGCTTTGTTCCATTCTTATATAAACACGCAACATTTCCGCAGGGCATTGGTTATATTTTCGTAATACTGCCAAATAATGAGATGCAAATTTTTTCAGCAAATTCAAACACTAGTTTTGAATCGATAAATCTAAAATATAAAATTTTCCAACAACATAAATTAAAACCATTGAAGCTTTTGCTTGAAATTATTTTGTAAATTATGTATTTCAGTTTTTAGTAAAATTTTCTACATGTACATAATTACAGTTACAATACAATATACATATACTTATTTACATAATACAACTCTTCTCAATAAATACTATAATTTGTCGTATCACACAATGCAATTTGTTGTTAATGGAATCATTGAAGTGTCTGCTTAGAACTTCCCTAGAAATCAATAAAATCATCTACACATACCCTTTGAATAATTTCTTCGCCACTTTGCTCCCCCAAACGTTGAATTTTGAGCAGAAATCAATACCCATTCCATGTGCACATACATATCTACTTGTTGTAGTTTCAAATTCATGTAGTTTCACATGGACGCATCTTAACGCAATTGAACTAATTACAAAGCAAACAAAAAGGCAACGCCTAGTGCCAATGCACGTACGAAAAGTGCAATTGGCGCCAGAAGCAGCGGCATCAAGCGTAGCTTCCTCAGCAAACGCCCGTCAGCATTTACCCACCAACATACGAGTAGGAGGCAGCAAATCATCTGGATACAATGCTATGCTCCAAGTTCGTTGTCCGGCGTAAGTGTTTGACTAGAATTATAATTATTGCCATAGCTGTTGGGGCTGTTGTTGGTGGCAGTGCGAACGTTTGATCCGTTGGATGAATATTTGGAATAATGAGTCAATTCGTGTGTCCCATTTCGTAAAATTACCTCGTCGGTCTGCAACTAACTGGTGTTGTTTGTACTCTGTTGTTGCTGTTGCTGTTGTTGTTTGGCACGTTCCTTTGCCTCCTGTTGCGCCTTCTTCGAACGTTTCCACTTCATACGCCTGTTCTGAAACCAGATTTTCACCTGCGTTTCGGAAAGCATCAGGCCACTGGCCACTTCGAAACGTTTAGGGCGGGATAAATATTTGTTTTGTTTGAATTGTTTTTCGAGTTCGAGTAGCTGTTGGGAAGTGAATGCCGTACGTGGTCGGCGTGTTTTACCCAGAATGGCATGGTGTGGATAGGCTGCCAGTTCGGGTATACGATGGTGAAGCATACCAGCACGAGCCAAAAATTCGAATTGAAGGTGAGATGGCATGAAAGTATGGCCCATGGATAGCTGCAAAGAGGGACAGAAGTAAAGCTGTATATTAATTATGATGCGCAGAATTTTCAAAAATTCTTCACAAAATATACTACATATAAAAATAACAATGGTCAAGGCAGTTTAGGTATCCATACGAAAAAAAGGATAATTCTTTTTAATATAATCCATCAATAATTTGCCTAAATTTGTAGGGATGACGCTTCTGTATACACTAGTCCAACTAAAAATGGTGGCAGCGAAGCTTTGGGAGCACCGCACTTTAATTACTTAATGTCTGAAGGTCATGAATTTTTAAAGGCATTTGGGTAATACACCTGGATGCAAAAAATAATGGCTGAGGAGAGCTTTGTGGTTGTAAAAAGGAAAGCGCAGGAGAGCTCTATGGCCTACGTTTTATAATCAGATAAATACTAAAATGCTGAAAAGTGTATTTCAAATATACAAAAGTGGGGCAATATAAATTTTCCATCCAAATTAAACCTGGCTCTACGGTTTTGAAAAAAAGTCTAAAGTATGTTTCTAAGAAATTCAAAAATACCATAATAAAAATTACAAATTTGTTGTTTGAAACACGCACGTACTTAAATTTTTTTTTCAGAAAAACACCATTTTTAATATTATTTTTTTTTAACTATTTCTGATTTTATTTGTATTTAATTTTATATTCAGGGTGTTCCATCTATCCCTGGTACAAGAGAATTTTGACATTTTTTCTCGACTCATGTACTTCTTCTATAGCGTTTATGAAACCTATGTGTAGTATAATTTTAATCATGGATCGGTAAACAGCTGCAGAATACGCAGAAATCGTGAAATTTTATTTTGAAAATAATTGCCGGAATACATTCGGTGCGCTGGACTACAGACCACGCGACCATAAGGTTCTACCTGCAGCTACAACCGCTGCTGTCAGAAATAGCCAGACGCTTTCGACTTTCATCGATTAAAATTTCCTCAAAATCCATTTTTGTGATTTATAAAATATCTCTAAAACATAATTATATAAAAACATAAAGAAAAAAATTAGAGCTGTTAATCTGAAGAAGAAGATATCCACTTTTTTGCCAAAAGAGAAACACAAGTGTAGATCTAATCTGGCCACAACTATTTATCTCTCGCGTAGTCCTTTCGTCGCCAAAATAATTAGCTGCATATGATCAGGTGCTGATATAATTTGACAGGTGTAGCCAGTGGCCCGGTGATTTCAACGTGTTCAAGCTATAACTCTTTGAATATCCTACCGCAATCGCCCATCGTCTTCATTCAACACAAAGAAGTCTTTGGTGCGGGAATTTGTGTAACGCAGGAATGCTTGAACTGCGTACCAACCTCAGCGAATACGTACATTGAGTTTGGATAACATGGAGCTTACCTGTAAAGATGTTCTTGAGAACCCCAGAACCTCGTTTCACCAGCGTTCGTCGCAATTACTTTATAGAGAATTATAAAGACAGGCCTGTATTTGTTTCCCCCTATGAAGGGCAATTACTTCAACCTTTATTGCTTCTGGATAAGTCGCTTGGTATATGGCGATGACATGAGTGAATTGGGACAGAATGAACAAGATTTTTTAAATCGACTCGTCAAAAGTTATGAGGCATATTTGACTCTCAGCGGAGAGCTAAATAACCAAATAGTCGATTCTGGAGCATTGCAAATCTTCTAATCGTAATGTTTTATGTTATGTGCGCTAGGAACATTATTGGATCAATATTTTACGAGGATGACGAAGAAATTGTATGGTGATCGATATAGCCCCATGAACACCGAATTTTCGCTGCCATTACTGGCTCATTACTGCTGCAGGATTACTAGTTCCAGCACGATGGCTCAACATATTATACGGCGTGGCAGACGATGAACTTATTCAAGACAATGCTCCCTCTCTGACTCAACTACAAAAACGGTGACTTCGACTAATCTGCTCCCTCGCCAGATTCGCCAGTGCCGGACTGTTTCCTGTAAGAGTACTTAGAGAGAAAGTTGTGCACTAATAAGCCTCAAGCATCTCCCCCCTACTCTCTGAAGGCGACATGCCTGTATTCGAATTATTGTATATAAAATGCTGAAGTGAGTTTTTGCCTTCTTTCTGTATATTTTGCAAATGAAATCCAGCGAATAAAAAGAAAACCGCATCACGATATTTGTAGTTTTGTAATTCAAACCAAGCTTTTACAATTTGTAAGTAAATATATCAACTCTGTTAAACTGCAGATGAATTTGAAAGTATTATAAATTAACTTTTCCGACTTATTAGGCCAACGTCAAGGCTCTGACGACGCTATGGTGCAAATCCAAACTAGTCAACTCCTATAAGAAGGAGATCAAACCTCTTGGGTGTGCAGGTAACATTTCTCTGATCTTGGATCCACCACATAGGAACATGGAGGAAAATGAAATTGCTGATGAGCTTGCCAGGAAGGGGACTGAATCGGCCTCTGGGACCTCCTACCCGGTCATCGGCATCCCTCTGACAGTTGTTAAATGGGAGCTGCATAAATTATTTCTCAGGAAAACGCAGAAAAGACGGAGCTCCATTTCTTTATGTGCTATTTCGAAAAACCTTTAGCCCCAATACAATAAACTATTCAATTTCCAAACTTGTAGCTGTGTTTAACGGTGATTGGACAATCGGCTCACACGCGGAAAAGCTAGGTTTGCCATTTACCCATCCTTGCAGAAGCTGCTGGAGACCGTTCAGAAAAAGAGACCGTTGAACACTTTATCTGTAAATGTCCGGGATTGACTGCTAAACGATGGGAGGTTACTGTGTGGGCAGTGCGCCAACGTAAATCCCATCAATCGTCTCCATTACATCAACAGCTCTGGCTGGCTGTAGATATCTGCCTATTGGAGGTCTCATAATGGTATCAAAACGGCGCTTTAGTGCTACTTGAGGAGTGTCAGAGTAGTACTTCGACCATTTCACCTACCTACCTACTTTGTCGTTATTGGTATAGTAGGGGTTATAACAGCTTTTCGGTTGGTGGCATACGAAAAAATAAATGCAATGATTGTTCTTGCCGCCTGAACAGCGACTGATTGAAAGAGCGTAAGAATACGTATAAAATGAGCGGACAGAATTCTGTTGCCGAATCTCCGAATCTCCGGCGGCGTGGCATACTCTCACAATATTGATTCGGATTACCACACCTTCGGATCTACTTTACCGGAACGAACTGGACTCATATCCACCAAAGACTCTTCACAAAAATGTATGGGGAAGGTTTATGGTGTTAGAAGAACAACTACAGAAACATCGATGGCTTCATTTTCCATTGTAAATACTTTTTTACGGCTTTGCAACTCCAAGATAAACATGGCTGTCTACTTAAATGGTAGCGTTATATTGAAAGAATGTTTGGATTTAATAGATGTAAAACCTTCAAATGGATTGGCAGTTGCCAAAATGATATTAAGGATTTATTGGAAAAAAGTGCGTTGAGAAGAGAAATCCCAAAGAACAAAACTTTTATGAAAACCATAAAACCATGAAATTCTAAGTGGATCGATCAATTTATTATAAAATATGCGACAAAAAATAATTACTCTTCGAATTCAGCAACCCACTTTTATTTGTGCATCAACTACGCAATGGCTGCTGTTAGGAGCAAACTGCGTTGTCAAAGTTACAAAAGTTACATTTAAGAACGCGTGGCATTGTTCGATTGCAAAGCAAAGTACATTTAGGAAGTCAATCCATACAAATTAAGTTCGGCTTATCAAATTTTTTCCCCCACTCTCCCTATTTACTATTTACTAATACTTATACCTTACACAGATTCTTATACAACAATTTTGATTTCTTATAATTATTATAATAATGATTCATCACTGTTTTAATTCAATACTTACAGGAATAGGTTTGCCTGTTGGATCCAATGGACGATGAAACGCAGACCCTCCTTGTGCCAACAATTGGTACGGATGGCCGCCGGTATAAAGGGGGAAGTCTTGCGGTCTGATGGGACTGTGTGGAGGGATAGGTTTTTTAAATTCATCGTGAAAGTCCATTGGAATGCCTATATGGTGTTGATCTTCACAACCTGGACTAATGGGCGGACTGGATCGATGCGAAGATGTGGGAGATTCTGATCTGGAACATACAAATATAAGAGAGAAAGTGTGAGTAGTTTTTAGAAACAATTATCATACTATCAAACATAACTATTGAGTTTTGTGCACCCTGTAGGACACATTGCTTTTTGGAACGCTTATATCTCTATACTGGTTGGAGTTTTCGAAATTCTTTGTTTTGTTATAAAAACTAGACTACACAAGCTAGATTGCTAGAGTAATATTAGATAGTAATGCTTTTGAACGAAGTGATTTACTGAGGCTGAGGCTGTTTATAGTAGAACATGCTGCACTCGGCTTATGGGATATAACCACTCTAGCGGCATATAAATTAGACGGTTACGAAGAATTGATTTTTTTTTTTTTTGACGTCACTTTTAGACGTAAAACTTCAAAACACTTATACGAGGATTATGAGTGCAACAAAATAAATCATTTTAAATGGCGAGGTAACATGGCTCTCCATGCGGCGGTTTTTTAGCGCACTCCTTCATTGTGCGCGTGCTAGGCACCGAAATTTTGATCTGAAGAATTTTCTTTTTAAGTTTGCTTGAATTTTTAACTTTATTTTTTGGAAAAGTTTTGATAGTTGATTCATTTTAATTGAGGTGGTCCAAATCCAATGACGTTCCCCGCTTTGTCAAATTGATTCTAATTTTAGATGCAATGGTATTTGAAAATTTTTCTCGGAACCCCTGAGATTTCATTTATCACATAAATTTGGAAATGCGAAAATCATACAAATCGTAATGTGAATATAATATGCGATAAAAAAATAATAAAATTTCGATACATTTTAATGTCTCTTATATTATTATCTAAAATCTTTTGTTTAGCAAATTCTCTTGAGGCTTAACTTTTTAAAGTTATTCTGCTGAATTCTGTCCAAGGCTTCTTTGATTACAACATCATTTATTTCTGAAAAGTATCCAATCTGAGATCATTTCAAAATATAACGTCCCTAGAACTTAGAAAGCGCCCATTAAGTTAGATCAACTATCAAAACTGTCTCCTAAATTTTCAATTTACAGTTTTATTTACAGTCGTTTTTGAAAAAAAGTTACTACATATATGGAAGCAAGTTAAAATTGCTTTCTTATAGGTATATCATTTATTTACATTTGTTTTTTTGTTGCTAAAAGCGTTATTTAAAAAAAATCCTAAGAATATGCACTTTTTAATTAAGTAAAGTTAAACAATAGATGATTGGAAAATATCAGTGTGGCCGTTCCCTCTAAGTGCAATGGAAGAATACCACTTTTGTGTACCCTGAACCAAAACATACATTTTGAAGAAAATTAACTGAAGCCGTCATAACTTGGGAACTTTCATATTTGACCTATTCGATTCCAAAAAACTGCATTGGAATTATAAGATTTATTTATTATACGCAATATACCCTCTGCTCAAATATGAACGAGACGTTATCAATAAAACGGTCCGCGGATGACATATGGCAAAAATAAATTTTTTGCTTTTTGGTAGGACTGTTATAAGCTTACATGGCAAATTTCAGCGTGATATGTCACATAGTTTGTTTTCTGTGCTACTGTAAACAAGTCAAGCTCGACTGTGTTCTTCGAATTCTCTTTTATGACTTCAATTGCCTCAAAATGTTTTCCACGGAGCGGCAACTTGAGCTTGGGAAACAGGAAAAAGTCACATGGAGCCATATCAGGCGAATACGGTGCTTGCGGAACGATATTAACAATATTTTTGTTCAAATAATCGCGAACGGGACGTGATGTGTGAGCTGGTGCATTATCGTGATGCAAGAACCATGACTTGTTGTCCCACAATTCCTTCCTTTTAAGGCGAATGTTCCCGCGCAAACGCTTTAAAACGTCTAAATAATATTCAGCGTTAACCGATCGGCCTTGCGGAAGGAACTCCGAGTGCACCACACCTTCGTAATCGAAAAAAACAGTCAGCATAACCTTAATTTTTGATCGACTTTGGCGTGGTTTTTTGGGTTGATGTACGGCCCTCTTTGAACGATTTGTACCACTGGAAAACACGTGCACGCGATAGAGCAGAGTCCCCATAGGTTGTCTGCAACATTTTTAAGGCGTCTGAAGCCGAAATTTTGTTGGAATAACAAAATTTCAAACAAATTCTTTGTTCAACTTGAATTTCCTTCGTTAAATTCGAAGAACACACTCGAGCTTGACTTGTTTACAGTAGCACAGAAAACAAACTATGTGACATATCACGCTGAAATTTGCCATGTAAGCTTATAACAGTCCTACCAAAAAACAAAAAATTTATTTTTGCCATATGTCATCCGCGGACCGTTTTATTGATAACGTCTCGTTCATATTTGAGCAGAAGTTATTCAATAAAATATATAGCCGTCACTATTAGCCACTTTATAATGCCTTCACGTCTTCGAGCCATGCTTCAAATCCTTTTTCATAGGCGAAACTTATTTTGAAAAAACGATATGCGCTTCCTAAATTTCTCACAAAACAAACAAATTCCAAACGCGTACTTCGAAAAGGATACGCCTAAGTTTGAATTTGACTGGTCACACATCCTTTAGACAAACTGTGCTTGAAAGGAGGCGCAATGTACATTAAGAAAAAATGGATTCAAACTTTCTATGTGTATGTAGCTCTTCGATTATTAGTTTGGTTAGGTGACGCAGCTAAGTCAGCGGAACTATCCTATCCTTACTCTACTTGGTCCGCTCTAAACCATTGTATGGCCTTTAACAAGTTGCTAGTTTGGGTCATTCGCAGTGTTTTCCAGAAAACAAAGACAAAGCAATCTCAACCGGCCTTCTAAACAAAGTCATGCATCCGCATAGGAGGCGTCGACCATGTTCGACCTTGTCTTGACTAATTAGTCCAATTTAGTTAGCTCATCTACCTTTAATGTTACTATGTATGTCCTTGCATTCAGAATAGATTAATAAAAAAATACTATGCAGGTATTTTTAATCATTTCTAACACACTTTTACTGTCTTAGACTGCCTGTCTATCGGAATAAATGATTTCTCTACTTCTCTCTTTCTGTGACTACGCTTTTATTTAGCACTAAAAGGCTTGCTGAGATTGCCTGACCGGCTTGGGATACGCTGCAAAGATTGGCAGTTATTGCTCTATATTGATTTTTCCTGAAATATACCAGTTGACCGCACTCTTCCGATGTAATGGAGTTCCAACTTTCTTAACTTGCTGCTCTTAATTCCAAAATAGTTTTTGAGGGCTGAGACGGCCTTACTTTCAAGAGCACTCATAAAGATTCGATGGAGCTAGGGTCAGGATTTGACGGAGACTAGTCCAAAGTACCAATATTGTTTGTCTGAAATCATTTTTTTGTGATTTTGTCTGTAAAGGATGACGCACCGTCTTGCTGGAAGATAAATGCATTCATACGAAACATTTGCTCATATGGAAGTGAGTTCGTTTTGTGTCATTTATGAAGTGCGATTTACTAAAACCCTTTGCCGACAAGCCTCCGTAAAACCATGCCGTCCGCCGCAGGCAATTCCTATGGTATGGGTTCTTTTTCCTACGTATGACTCTGGATCTAGTACCACCGGTGCAAACATAAAATTTCGGTTCGTTGCTAAATATTATTACATCCCGCTGCTCCTAAATCCAGGTTTGTCCGTGTTTCGCCCATATTAACCCCTTTGTCTTTTGTGAAACAGTAAGCAAAGGCTTCTGTTTAGCCCAAACAAAAAAATAAATTGAATGAAGCTGAAACCGAAAATAACCATACAATCGCAACAATTGTACCTTATGAATATTATAACAAATTTCTTGTAGGTTTTACCTGGAAAGTGGAAACGCGACCCACTTGTTTTACGATCCTGTCAGACCATAGGTTAGGTTAGGTGGAGGGGTTTTGCCAACCCTGTCAGATAATAGTGCTGACAAATTTCTGATCGAACTTCGTCGGTTCTCCTTAATGAGGGAAGACAAATGCATAAATTCCCCGGCGTAATTTTTGATGCACGACCGCGATTTCGCATTTTGGTGTAAAGGAAAGGGTGGCACATTTTCATTTACGTGGGGCTCTCCTTAGTTTCATCGTAACAGCTGACAGGGGCCTGCGTTGACGTCGGTAAGTGCTGGCACCATAATGTGTGATTGGGTTGATGCTACTCATCCACCTATAATCCCTGCCAGCCATGGCTAACCACTTCTTCTCAGAATTCCAATACAAGCTCACACTTTTTCGCTGAATACCAATACAAACGCAAATTTTATGGCGTTACTAGCGCACCTCCAAATATTTGGATTTATTTTTTTTCTCATGCTTTCTATCTTTCACGTATGAGTAAAAAGTCAAGAAAATATTCTACATATGAGAAATTAGTCAAAGCATTGAATGATAGAAAAATGTATTTATGAAAACGAGCAAATATAAAGGGTTTTTCAATAAGGGCGGGTAGATGTTGAAATTAAATAAAATGGTGTTTGCTGTGTGGCACGTAGCGCCGTCCTGCCGGAACCACATGTCGTCTAGGTCCATTTGGTTCAATATGGGCCATAAGAAATTGGAATGGCCACCAACTGAATAATAAATAAAAGATTTGACAGATGTCACCAAAACAAAATGGCTGCCACAGGGCGCCAAAATCGGCCCGCGTCAATTGAAAAATCCTTTATTTTAGCTTTGAAAAAGTCTATCACAAAAAACAGCAGCTGGTTTAAAACAGAATTGAACTGAATCAAATAAATTGTTGGTTTTAGTTTTATATATTAATAAAAAATAGCTATCCTTTCCGTGGAACAGTTCAAATGCTATAAGCGTCGTCGTTTGGAACTCGAACACACAAGGGGCAATTGGATATATTCTGCAGGCCCCTTCAGAAATAAAGAGTATTTCAAAAGACGCACCTCGATGTTGCTTTAAAATAAAACTTGCAAAATTTTAGACTCTTTCAGGTTTCACTATTTTTATTCAAAATACGGCTCGTAAAAATTATATGTCAAAAACAACATTCTTTAAATGTCCACCACGAGCACATCTACAGGTAAAATCCGTCAAAAGGTTTTTTTTTTCTTTTTATTGCCCACAAATTTCATTTTTTTGTTTGTTAAATATTCAACTAATATGATTAAATTTTAATTACTGCTCTTATTCCTAACAAGCAGCACGATTTTTTCTAGGATTTCTAACTTCACAATAATAATATTTATAAAAGCCTTAAGTTAAATAAACAAATAGAAATCGAATTCTGTATTATAACAACAATTGTATTAGTAATTATTACATTCCTTCAAAAAGGTCAGGGAAAGAAAGATAACATTGGAATGCTCCGCCAAACAGTTAATTCGTGAATGCCTAATTGTTGATAACAGCAGCAATATTTTCAACAGAACGTCCAGTTTTTATTCTTTTTCTATACACGACAGAACCACTTTTTTCTTCATTTTTTGTTCATTTCATTCACTACTAACATCTAAGTGTCACTTTTGAAAGACCCTTTTTAACCACTTTTGTTCCCGCTTTTAAAGTTGACGATACCCACTTTTTATCTAGTTTCTTCACTACTTTTGGCTGGCAGGGAAAGATCTGCTGTATATATACAGACACATACATATGTACATATACATACATATGTGATCATTTTTCGTATAATCTGCACACTAAGCTTAATGTCCAATCGACAACAATATTTGCTAATTAAACTCCCGAAATAACAGGCGATGTCTAGCCTTGTCGCGTCAATTATCTAAATTCAAAAGTAAACACCTAATTTCTCACGCTTTCTTTGTTTAAACCTCTTTCTTTTTTCTGACCTTCTTTCGAAGGTGCTTTGACAGCAGCTGTGAGTAACATCCGCGTAAAATGATTGGCATTAAAAATATATTAAATAAAAGCACTAAAATTGGCGCTTAACAGTGAAATAACAACAAGCAAAAAACCAAAGGCATGGTTTACAAATGCATATACCCATGTAAATACCTACATATGTATGTATATACAAATATATATTGAAAATGTATATGTAGGCATACACATATAGGTTTCTGCGAAAATATAACTCCAATTTGAACACAGTTACGCAAGCATAGCCTGAATATTTGAGACTGTCACCAGCTATATTGGGTATGACACTTGTCAGACTTTATTTGCGGGTGAATTGAAAGCTTATTGGCTGTTAAATAACGTATTGTCAACTTTAAGTGATATTAAATCAATTTTCAATTGCTGAATTAGTTTTGTAAATATTTGTAAGAATTCAATCAGCTGCGACGTCATGCGGACACTTTAGTGTTATGTCAGTAATTAGTGCCCGTAACCCACTTGGGATTTATTGGTCGACAACGAGTCTAAAAATAGTGCTAATTAACAACAACTCTGCAAAATGGGACTGTGAAAAAGACTTCAAATTAAATATAAAAGTCTTATTATTCGCTTCCTATATTATCTTAAAAGCTTGTATTTCATGGTGGACAAAATATAAAGTAAACCTCAAAATTATAGAAGTTTGAGACTTTTGGGCGAACAGCTTATATATTATATATAATTAGCGCATACACCCTTTTTTCCGCAAGCTTGTCTTTGCAAGCGCGTAGTTCTAGTTGTATTCGTCGCATCGGTTCACGCTAGAGCTTTTTGGAAAGCTCTTTTCACGTGCTAACACGTGTTTGATTAATTGTTGTTTGCTTTTAGTCGTTCGTGAGTTATAGCGTCGCAAACATGGAGCAAAATAAAGAGAAAATACGGCATATTTTACAGTACTACTACGATAAAGGCAAAAATGCATCTCATCCTGCCAATAAAATTTGTGAAGCTTATGGACCCGATACAGTTTCCATTTCCACCGCGCAACGATGGTTTCAACGTTTTCGTTCTGGTGCAGAGGTGATCGAAGATGCGCCACGGTCCAGGAGGCCTGTCGTCGAAAATTGCGATAAAATCGCTGAATTGATCGAAAGAGACCGGCATAGTAGCAGCCGTAGCATCGACCAAGAGCTGAGCATGAGTCATCAAACTGTTATAAGCCATTTGAAAAAGCTTGGATTCAAAACGAAGCTCGATGTATGGGTGCCACACGACTTGACGCAAAAATTTGCCCGTATGGATGCATGCGAATCGCTTCTGAATCGCAACAAAATCGACCCGTTTTTGAAGCGGATGGTGACTGGTGATGAAAAGTGGGTCACTTACGACAACGTGAAGCGCAAACGGTCGTGGTCGAAAAGGCCAGGAAGGTTCTTCTGTGTGTTTGGTGGGATTGGCAGGGAATCATCCACTATGAGCTGCTTCCCTATGGCCAAACGCTCAATTCGGACCTGTACTGCCAACAACTGGACCGCTTGAATGCAGCACTCATGCAGAAGAGGCCATCTTTGATCAACAGAGGCCGAATTGTCTTCCATCGGGGCAACGCCAGGCCACACACATCTTTGGTGACGCGCCAGAAGATCCGGGAGCTCGGATGAGAGGTTCTTTTCAATCCATCGTATAGTCCGGATCTCGCACTAAGTGATTACCACCTATTTCTGTCCATGGCGAACGAGCTTGGTAGTCGGAAGTTGTCCACAAGAGAGTCCTGTGAAAATTGGATCTCCGAGTTTTTTGACAATAGGGAAGCGAGCTTCTATAAGAGGGGCATTATGAAGTTGGCATCTCGTTGGGAACTCGTCATCGAACAAAACGGGGCATATTTGACTTAAATCGCATTATTATAACCAATTTTATGAACAATTGAAAATTCACTAAAAATACCGCAAGACTTTTTTGACAACCTATAGCACCACTAATATATTATAGATTCTTTTTCAGCTATAATCGTTATATTTGTATAACAAAACATGCAACAACAAAAAAAAAATTAAGAGAAGAGTAGCGGCATTATTTCAGTTTTATGCATCTGAACATTTTTTTGATATATTCAGCGTAGTCTTAAATATTTCACGGAAAGGGCCACAGTGCTAAGAATTAACTTGCACATTTTGTGAAAATAATGCACTCACAGCGGAATATGCGAAATTTTATTTTTTTTTTTTTTTCAAATGGACTTTAAAACAAGATTTATTTATATAATAAGTAAGAATTGCGAGTGTCGAAATTCGTACAAAAGAAAACTCGAGTTTGGATGGAAATGTCATCTACAAATCAGCAAAGTTCATGCTAAATTAAAAAAAAATAAATTGTGGATTTTGCAACAAAATACTATTGCAAATTAGCCAATGCCTTTACTGTCAATGACAAGTCTATTGAAAAGTATACTACAGATGCACGGTGGATAGATCGCAAAGGTGTGGCCAACATCAGACCATTCCTGGCTCTTAGCGATTTAGATAAAATCAGCTTATTAAGTGACGTAATAAGGGATATGAAAGCGATTCATTTACAACAGAAGTTAGCAAGAATTGAGATTGTGATGGTAATATACGAAAAACTCAATCCAGCCACTGCCAATGTTACTTCGTTGCCATCTAAACAACGACTGACTGGAAGACGAATTGTATTCAACTAAGCTCTCTTTACGCATTTTTCAATTCATTCGTCCCTCTCTGCCAAATCCCCTATGACGTAACAACCAAAGTTGCCTTCACAAATTTGATTCGGCCAAATCTTGTAATTTATCACCCTTAAATATTGAAAGTGAAAAAATAGTACCATCAGCTTCTGAAAAGCAGCCCTCTTCGCAGGATTGGTTTATATATATAATTGGCGCATACACCCTATTTGGGTGTTTGGCCGAGCTCCTTCTCCTATTTGTGGTGTGCGTCTTGATGTTGTTCCTCAAATGGAGGGATCTACAGTTTCAAGCCGACTCCGAACGGCAGATATTTTTGTGAGGAGCTTTTGCATGGCAGAAATACACTCGGAGGTTTGCCATTGCCTGCCGAGGGGCGACCGCTACTAGAAAAATGTTTTTCTTAATTTTGGTGTTTTCACCGAGATTCGAACCGACATTGTCTCTGTGAATTTCGAATGGTAGTCGCGCACCAACCCATTCGGATACGGCGGCCGCCTTGGGATTGGTTTGCTTCAGTTTATTCTTTCATTCCGGTTGAAGGCAATAAAAACACCCCAGAGTATTGCTTCTAGATTTCAAACATCGAAGCACGTGCTGAAGACATGCTGCGTTCCTTTTCTCGAGAACTTTACTAAAAATAGTCATAAGAATTACAAAATAATAGCATTGATAGAGTAACCGCTTGCTTTTAAGGAACCGCCCACGTAGTGGCACTTATTTCACTTAACAATAAGATTCTGGATATTCTATAGGACCCGATGCAGAGTTTCATAAATGCAGTTGTCAAATGGGTTGCCTACCGGTACAGTTCGTAGGGCTATTCCTTGACAGAAAGCAAAAATGAAAGCCCTATGTTGAGGGCAATTTAAGAGGGCATTAGTTATTTTATATGACCGAAACAACGATATTTCCAAAGGATGTAGCCCCTCCCTCATGGTTTTCTTTTCGCTCTGCAATAGTATTATTAAGCCAATTATGTTGAATGAAGCTCTGGACTGATGGAACTCGTTTGGGAATAACGTCGGTTAAGAATTTGGAAAGAATGCAAAGTTCTGCCTTCATTGAAGTCATGAGTGCTCCGACCCGCTCTAACTCTAGCGCTTAAAGCAAGGCTAAGCGTGGTACCCATGGGCGTCACAGGCAAAGCTGTCACTTTGCGTGCCGCAATAAAACTGAGAAGTTTGGGCTACAAACTTGACTTTAGCTACGAGCACTCTTGTAGAAACTTTTAGTTCATCCCCGTAGGACTGATCAATTTTAAGTGCATTCTCGCTGAACCCAGTGGGACCTTCTCCATCCATATCCTCCCAAGCGAAGAGTGGGAAAGTTGCAGCATTTTCAGATGAGAACCTGATTAACCTGCCCACGAATGGTTCACAGTTGGACGGAAAGATTCGTGTAGGAGTATCTTGTGAAAAATTCCTCATCAAGCACAAAGTAGGGCAACCTAACCTCTACTGTGCGTTTCTCGCGGAGGTAGCTACAATCAGAGAAGCAGTTAACTCACTACTCACTTGGGCAACAACTGTCATTAAAGGGCAATTAGGTACCCAGGCTCACTGATGGTGTGCTTGAAACTAGTCCGGAAAATTCCTGACTTCCTTTTGACTACATCGAAATATTTTGAAATTAAGCTCATCTTGGTACCTGGTCACAGAGGCATTGCGAGAAACTGCGGATGAGTTATCTAGATAATTCTCCCGAAAACTAAAGGATTGAGATTCTCCTAATTACCCGTGGTATGCCCGTGGAAAGCTAAGCTTCACGTGAAGGTCGCGAGATCGTTCTAGCCACGTGTGAAGCTTGGCTAGAGGATGTGGTGGAATCATTTCAGCCTTTTCCCCTCAGCTGTTCTGCTCTCGCGGTGCAAAATTGAGTAAGCTTGATTCTCACTTTTGCGAGGCCTGCGGATATAGCAGGTTTAGACATGATGAATTTCCAAGCGGAAGAATCATAATTCGGGATTATTTTCTCAAATTACATATGCCTGGTTCTCATTCAGCTTATCGGAAGAGTTAGTAAAATTCAAAATTCAATTTCGCACCTACTATATAGTGAGCCGAAAATTAGGCAAAAATAAATAAACACTATTTAAACCACTTCTATATGACATTCAGAAAATATAATGAAAAGTTCATGCCTTGGCTTATCTGCCTGTTGACATTTATTTGTTATTTTCAATTAGTGTTTCCAAGTCCAAAAATATGAATCTGACCGTTTCACTGACACTTAATGTTGTTGCAAACACGAATACGTCAAGGGAACTCAGTCAGTTCTATAAGCGATTTACGCACTCTCTCAGTTGACTTATTAAATTATACTTCACTTAATAAAAACTGATTAACTGATGAGACAATTATTATGACTAAGAGTAGGAGTAAGTCCTCTTAAAGTTGCGACCGCCGGCTCAGAATTTCGGTAGTAACGTTTAATGATTCCAAACAATGCTCGTTCATAAGCTTCCTGCCTTGGTATTTGGACACAACATTTTGCTGACCCTACCGAAAACTCCCTTACTTTTTCTAAAACATAATGCTAATTTTTTTTAACAAGAAATTGTTAATTTTTAAGATATATGTATTTTATTCTTGTGGGTATGAACTTTTTTATTACGAAGGCTGCAGAATAAGAATACAAAGGATACAATATTTTGTTTTGTATTGCGTGAATTACGTGCACTCAACGTTTATATTTCTGTACGTCCGTCCTTCACATATTTCAATTAAATTCCTATACACTCTTGGCCTGAAAATAAGTAAACTCTAATAATAACCACAACTACCTCCCATATAATTGGAATTTTTCGCTACAATTAAATTAAACAACCCAGTTTATATAATATATTAGTTATTAACATTGTATAAGCTTAATTAAAATACAAAAAAATAGTAAAAAAAAAAATTTTTTTCACAAAGCTTGTATTGCTATTTGCATGCCACCGCCCATTTTTAATAAAAAGTAACTAATTTCCTTTCACATCTCTCCGTATCGAATTCTTTGTGATGAACCTTTAAATACCTACACCAATACTACCTAACTTTCGTACTCACCTCGACATGCCATCGGGGCTTGGTGTGCCATACTCGCGGGAGTCTCTTATCCGTTGTAGGGCCTCCTGTTCACTAATGCCGGCGGCAATGGCTTGATTCAGTTCTGTATTATCGCGCGCATAATGAAATGCAGCTATCCGATCGTCCGTCAACGGTTTCAAAGCAGTATTTTCCAGTACATCGTCGTTGTTCTGATTTTTCGCCAACAACGCATCGATACAAAAAGATTTCTTCGGTTGACTTTGAGCGGTCGCGGTAGCTACTGGAGGTGAAGTGGATGCGTTTTGCTGCGCTAACATGACGTTACTCAGCGGCAGGCGAGGCATGGGATAGCAGCCATTTGCCAAGGCGGGATGGCCGACGGGTAACGCATTCGGCGCGAATGCATCGTATAAACGTGGCGCTGCTATGGTTGGTGGTGGTGGCGGTGCTTGTGTGACTGACGGTGGAAATATGCGCTGATCACGCAAACTGTTGGACACGGAAGTGGGCGCCATAGAGGCAAGGTGTGGCAAAGCGGGTATAGGAGCCACTATTAGCGGCAAGCCTGCGTTGGAAGTGGGTGGCAGGTGCAAGACGGGATGATTGCTTTCGGGATGGGGACTTGGTGGCGAATTCGTGGCCGAGCGCGGTGAGTGAGGTGAACGTATAGGACTGGAATGGGTAGGTGATCGAGGCGACAAAGTGGAACTAGTGTTATTATCGTTTTGGTAATCACTGCGTTGTGGCGACGAGCTTTGCTGTTGGTGATGCTGTTGCTGTTGTGCGGCTGCAATGTGATTCAGGAAATGCGAAATTTGCTGTTGCTGTTGATGTTGCTGCTGTTGCAGTGTTGGAGGCTGAGACACTTGTGCGCTAGACATTTTTCTTAAATTCACTAAACTGAACAGAACGTAACACTTTCGAATAGCTTCAGTGTTTTTATTTCACAGTCACTTAAAAATTCGTTATCACTTTTGAAAAGTATTGTTAGTGTTTGTATTTTTGATTTTTTTTTTGTGCAAAAATTTAATTGAGCTTATCAGTACCTAATTGATCAATTAAATACTTCGCTGTTTTCGTATTTATTAGTAAAGGTCGTTTATCGGCAAATTTAGACCATTTTAACGTTTAACCGTGGCGAGTGTAAGTTACCAACTGCGCGAAGGCGCTCTTCGATTGCATGTCATATACCTCGACGTGATAATTGAACGTAATCACTTAACGACTGTTTCTCTGCTGACTGCTGCAAAGCGTCCACAATTGAGTCGCACCACACCTTGCACCCTTGTTACAGCGTTCAACCATTTGCGTATTTGCGCTCTTTTTACGCTTACTCTCTGGCTGCTCTCTAACGTAACATACACACACACCAAAGCCCACGCAGCATTCACCGAGCTAAAGCCTATATTAGTTTACTAATTCAAAGATGGAGACTTCCAATTATTTGCCATCTCGCTCTGGTCAGTGTTGGGCGAGAGTGAGAGCACGCTGTCGTTGGGCGTGTTTGTTGCGGTTAAAATGTCGACTTGTATGAAATTTTATTGTGTGGGCGTGGTTGTTTATAACATCGCGCTTCGTTGTGCAATCCACCATGCTTTGGGCCAGAATGCAGTATGGGGTTGAGTTGTAACGTTTATTTGTTTTTTTTTTATTTTTTTGTTTTGCGTAACACATTGCAAATTGTCGGAATTGTTGGAAAAACGAGGGATAATTACCATCATTATGGAGTGTAGCCGCAGATGAAATGGCAGCGCTGTGAGAAAGTGGTGAAACATTTTCGCTAGCGGTGAGGAGCAACTGCCTCCTTTTTCAGCTAGTCGTTCTTTGGAGTTTGTCTAGTGTGAGCTTTATCACCATCATTAAGCTTCTCATCGTCATCATTAGTTCGGCACAGCGAAACAAACGTGTATCACTTCGGCAATTTCGCAACAGAGAAAAAGTGCAGCAGTGCTGCGGGGAAGTAATTTTGAGAAATCATTGTATTTGTTCTGCAGTAAGTTCTTGACAATTACCAACTTATTTTGAGGGTAAAATGTGTCTTTAAGCACTGCAATTTGCTACATTTGATATCTAGTAGAGTGAGGCAAGAGCGTATTTAGTGTGTGTTCGTTCTAAATTGACTGAATTAGGCATGCTTTCTTACAGTTGTAGAAAATATTACATAATCAAATATAATTTCATGGATATTTTAAATTATTTTGCTTAACTGAGGACGTAGCAATTTCAATTATCGAAATGTAGAATAGAAAAATAAAAACGAAATTGAAAGAAGCATTCGATATTTAAGAACGGTAACCCAAAATGAAACCCCGAAACTTAAAAAAATTGAAATCTCTTTGGTGATCTAAGCGATTATTTCATATTTCATAATAAAAGTATGTAAAAACTTTAAGGTAAAATACAATCCATTTCTTATTTCCAAATTTTCAGATTAAAAAATGTAACAAAATATTTGCTTAAACAAATAACGACTCAGTTGTACAAATAAACAGAAAATAATAGGCATACCTTCTAAAAATTAAATTTAAAATATTGTATCTATGAAGAGGTTATACCCAAAAAAGCACACCAAAATACAAAAAAAGATATGGACATGATCGACGGAATACAGACAGGCATTAAACGAAAGTCTATTAATATATAATATTTACGAGCCCTCAACCCACCAGCACCATCCATAGCAGATGAAAAACTTCAGCGTAACACTGGCGTCCTAGATACTGTGGCAGGTTACACTCTTACTTATCCAGAATTAATCACGTCATTCTTAACACACGTATGTGAAGCATGCAAAGATTCACGGCATGGAAATAACCACTTCTTCACATACCCATTAAAGTCTACTCATCTAACACTTCTCTCTATTTGGTCCCACCCTTTCGAAGGAGCCCGTTTCTTGAGTATTCCATTAGACGAGATTTACGACGAAAACGCTTGCTCTTCTTTATTTTATTTGCAACTTTTTCTATTAATTTCAGTAAATTAACGAATCCACATCTGACAAAATCTTGTCAAACTTCGCCTTTGTCTCGTTGTTGTCCGAACAATCTCCGTCTTTCAATTCCTATCAATGCCGTAGATTTAAGGCATTCATTGCAAATCGAGCGAAGTGAATGGGTGCGCCATCTCTCCATTGCAACATCCTCATGTTCCTGATAGTATTGTCGTTCATTGGGGTACCTTTAAGCAAGTCATTAGTTATTGAAAATCCCTCGCTATAAAAAAAGTGGTAGCTATAAACTTCGAAGCGGATTTTCTCCCTTTTCCACACTTTGAATTTCTTTGGTGGCCTTTCCCGCCTTTTTCCACTACATCTACTTTTCCTTAGGCTCCGGATCATACGGAAGAAAGCAGTTTCCATTAACGGGCACAACGGTCTTTTCACAATAAAAGTGCATACTAAATTTTAGTCTTTCTAGTCTTAATCACGAAATTCCATAAAATAACCAATCTTTACCATAGTTAAGGCTCTTTCAAATGGTACGCCTAAATGTTGGTAACTTTTTTGTCATCTTTGACATTTGTCAAGTAGACAGATGCACAATTTTATATGATATGATAGAACAACGCTTTAAAATTGTTGAAACGTGTTATGAAATTGGTCGATCTTTAAGAACAACATCGCAGAATTCGTAATTTTTTGATGGAAATAATCGCCCGAATGATTAGACTATTTAAAGGTTGCTGAAAAAATTTCAAGAAACTGGTTCTGGCGAGGATAGAAAAAGGACTGGGGACTAAAAAACTGGACGTTCTGTCAGGAATATTTTTGCTGCAGCGCAAAGTGTTGGTGAACAACCTTCAACATTTATAACTCGAAGTTCCCAACAATTAGGCATTCATGAATTGACTGTTTGGGGGATTTCACCTGTAGATGTGCTCATGGTGGACATTTAAAGAATCTTATTTTTGGCATATAATTGCTAAGAGCCGTATTTTGAAGACAATAGTAAGTGCGTCTTTTAAAAGATCCTTTGTTTAAAATATAAATATAATAATTAAGTGTAAGGTCTCGTTGCTATTGCTTTATTTTGCTTGTAAGATTTACTCTTTCAGCCAATTTTATAAATTTAACAACTATTCATACTAACAATGAGTCCCGCAATTAATTTGATCAGTAACGGGATGATGGGTATCGCTAAACAGCTTAGGTCGTGGTCGAATCAACTGCCCCTCGTATCGTAGTTTTTATTAGATACTTATAAAAACTGAAAAATATTCTAAGAAAAATTGGAAAACAATCAGAGGTTCTGCGATTTCTTATTGATTTTATTGAAAAAGTAACGCTTTTTAAATTAAAAAGGCTGTTTCTTGTCTTAAAATGATAGAGACACGTATATTTTAAGCCCCTTTGCTGATGAAAATATGCAAAGAATGTAATAGGACTATGAATAAGTTCGTGCGGTTTTACAACAGATGGCGTAACTTGATTATTATTCCATCGATCCACATTTCCAAACATTCATTGGAGAGCTACTGTCGTAAGGCACAAACGTCAGTATAAGTTTTTTATTTGAAGCGTAAACAACAATATTTTTACCACACTTGAAAATGTCGAATTTCGTGCCAAATAATGTGTTTTTGCGGGGAATTCTTCTTCATTATTTTAATATGAAGAAAAAAGCAGCCGAAAGTCATCGTATCTTGGTGGAAGTTTATGGTGAGCATGCTCTAGCTGAGCGAACGTGCCAGAAGTGGTTTGCACGCTTTAAAAGTGGTGATTTTGGCTTGGAAGACGAAGAACGCGAGGGTGCGCCGCCAAAGTTCATGGATACCGAATTGGAGGAATTGCTCGATCAAGATCCGGCTCAAACGCAAGAAGAGGTTGCAAAAACTTTGGGAGTTGATCAATCAACCATTTCCAAACGTTTAAAAGCCATGGGAATGATCCGAAAGGTAGGCCATTGGGTGCCGTATGAATTGAAGCCAAGAGACGTTGAACGCCGTTTTATGGCATGCGAACAACTGCTTCAACGGCACAAAAGAAAGGGTTTTTTGCATCGAATTGTGACTGGCGATGAAAAGTGGGTCCATTACGACAATCCAAAACGTCGGGCAACGTATGGATACCCTGGCCATGCTTCAACATCGACGTCGGCGCAGAATATTCATGGCCTGAAGGTTATGCTGTGTATCTGGTGGGACCAGCTGGGTGTTGTGTATTATGAGCTACTGAAACCGAATGAAACGATTACGGGGGATGTCTACCGACGACAATTGATGCGTTTGAGCCGAGCACTGTGAGAAAAACGGCCGCAATACGCCGATAGACACGACAAAGTTATTTTGCAACATGACAATGCTCGGCCACATGTTGCACAAGTGGTCAAAACATACTTAGAAACGCTCAAATGGGATGTGCTACCCCACCCGCCGTATAGTCCAGACCTTGCGCCATCCGATTACTATCTCTTCCGATCGATGCAACATGGCCTGGCTGACCAGCACTTCCGTAATTACGATGAAGTCAAAAAATGGATCGATTCGTGGATTGCGGCAAAACCGACCGAATTTTTCACAAAGGGAATCCGTGAATTGCCAGAAAGATGGGAAAAAGTAGTAGTAAGCGATGGACAATACTTTGAATATTAAATTTGTAACCATTTTACGTCAATAAAGTTTCAAATTTCGAAAAAAACCGCACGAACTTATTCATAGTCCTATTATGTAAATTTACTAACCTAGGCAGTTTATGCGGTAATAAGCAGTGTGCGGATTAATTTTTTCCTTCAAATAGCCACCGCCGTAGCCAAATGGTTGATACATACTATCATTGGGAAGACTATCATAGGCAGATGGACAAAACTGATGTTACCTGTCATGTCCGACCAATTGTCACAGATCCTTCTGTTATTATACAGAAGGGACTGCAGGCAGCTGGTTGGACTGATGGCGGCAGACTTTCTATGGCCGAAGCACGTGGAAAGCGGAGGATGATGCGGCCGACCACTTTCTGTGCGTCCGCCCGGCCTTCGCTCAAGTCAGGCTTGAGGTCTTTGGCACTGATGTGTTAAGAAGCGACCACCTTGATTCCTTGGCACCACAAATCTACTCAGATTTCTTCGGAGATCGGGTAGATTTAAATAAAATTAAAAAGGGAACCCGAGTGCAGTACAATGGACTTAATGTTGCCTAAGTGCTGTACTTGCTAGTCTGTACCGACAACAAAAACAAACCAAAAAAAAGGTGTAAGCGTCAACTGTATATAAGTATAGATGTATAAAAATGGAGTGCTCTACAGTTTTATGGAATTTCCGAAATTTATAAATGATTTTGGAAGTTTGCGATTGGTTACGCGAATATAATCTTATTACATTTTATTTATACATTTTCCGTAAAAAGTTCGTTGGATTATTTTGAAGAAGTATTGTATTCGTAATTCTCAGAAATTATCATACAATAGGGAGATGTTCCGACACATTTTCTGTTAAAAATTTTGTGTGTAAAATTTGAATAAAATGCATAAATCAGCAATCTTCAAATATCAATAATAAGTCACGAAAACTGATTCAATAAAATTTCAAATATTTGGAGGGGTTGTACAATTAATACCAATAATTGATTTCTTTTTAAGTATAATATAAATTTAGTCTCTTAGTCTAGTGTGTTTGTGCGTGACATCCTGGCATGGCTCCCACTTTAGAGCCTCTTGTAACACTGAGATGACAAAAAAAAATGCTCGGTACGCAAAATTCTCATAAAAACTATCTGTCCTTCAGAGGCGAATAAATCTTAGTGCAACATCGATAAAATAAGGTGAACCCATCCTAACCACTGTACGGTAAACTGAACCTCTCAATAACGAATAACTTTTAAATATACTACAGGTGTCAGATAACATTTTGCCTATAACCGTAGCAAAACATCATTGCAAAACACTATTTCCATTTCAGTATTTGCTACTGTTACAACATTTCTTAATAAATGGGAGACATTCAATACCACTCTCGTGGGTTGTTGAACTTTAATTGAATCCATCAACTTTGCATTGGAAATTGGGAAAACCGATATCTCTTCCTACACTATGTATACAGCACATTTGTATAAATGTGCCAATCGGCATATAGTAAATCGAACTTATTCAAGATTAATGCAGAACTAGCCCATTTCGGTAAGGCAATTGTCGACACTTAAACGTTAATATTTCAACTGAGCCTTGAAGTCACTGACCTTATCTATGTGAGGCAGATGCCCGCAGTTATAGTATAACGGTAATAGTAAGCATAGAAATAGGAAAACTAAAATTATCCGTCCTAAGCAGCAATATCTGACTCACGACTGTCGCACCTCATATCCATTTGCTTTGAAAACAATCGACAGCATTGCTATAACTTACTGAAGCTGAAGGAATTTCATTAACTGGCTTTTGATACAACCTAAGGTAAGTATGCATGTATGTATAAGTTTTGTTTCCATTTGTTTGAGCAAAGTTAAAGTAAAGGGTGGCCCATTCAAACCACTTATTTTGAAATATAAAAAAAAACAGCCGCCCATCTTAGCCCAATGGGTTGATGCGTGACAACCATTCGGTAGTGCCCTTGTTCAAAACTGCAAGCCTGAAGCATCCTGTCAACATTTTTTCTAATAACGGTCAAACCTGGCCAGGCAATGGCAAGCCTCCTAGTGCGTTTGTGTCATGGAGATTCGAACCTACGTACTCCAAGTTCCGAATGGTGGTCATGCACCAGCCCGTTCCACTACGCTGGCCGCCGGAAAGCTCCTCATTAAAAAAAAAACCATTCGTCGTTCGGAGGTAGTATAAAACTGTACCTCTATTTGTGGAAAAACATCAAGTCGCACTGCTCAAATAGGAGAAGGAGCTCAGCCAAACACTCAATAAATTTTGCATTCGTTTGAACCATTTTCAAAGCATTTGTCCAGTTTCAGGTTTTCTTTTATTACCGATATTTCCTCACACAACAACTGATTGCCCGGAATTGTGCGGTGAGCAAACAGCGACCATGAGAAAATTCATTGTACCAGTTTTTTATGGTAAAGGATGGGGTTTGCTATCCGCATTTTAGTCCACCGGATGCATTCTTGAGTTGTTAGTCCACGCCGAAAATTATGAAAAATAATGGCGCGGAAATGTTGAAGGTTTAACTCCATTTTTTTGCCGAAATGAATTTTTAAAGCGACTGTAAACTACACATTCTTACCACGTTTATGGTAAAATATGTCAAGACTTCCAATAGAAACATGAGATGGTGCCTGACAACACTAGAAGTGGCTAGAAATGTTAACAACAGCTCTCGTAATGAGGACAGATAAGGACGCCTCGTGACATAAGTTCTTTCGACGAAATTTCCAATCATATTTTGGCATAACACCAACGCCTGTCCCTTCAAAAATCGTCAAAAAAGGCAATACTACTGCGGCAATTATTACCTTTTCAATTTTAAACTATCTTCACAATACTCTTACGATTACGGTTGAGGAGTTTTAGGAGTTTCCTGGGGCACACACCGTGCAATTCCCCATAACCAGACCTAGCATTAAATTTATCGCAATCAATAACAATGATACGTAGATTTAACCGAAACCTAAAGATTGCGTGGAACTAAATAAGAATAATTTTAGAATGGAATTTCAAAAGGATATTGTAGATTGAATTATCATCTTACTAACGTGGAAATATACTCCAAAGGAGGTTCAGTAGGATCTACCAGGTTCAGTAGGGAGGAAAATGAAACTTCCATGCACGTGCTGACATCACACCCTGGGTAAATATATTTTACCAGAGAAGGAAATAAAACTCAATAAAATAGGGCAATTACTAAAATTTATTAAGGAAGTTGGGCTCAGAGAAAAACTCGTGATCCATGAATGATTCACAATACATCTTTCAGGCCGGAGTGCTAAATCGGCCCGTAATAGTATTAAGATGATTAAATTCCAAATAGACTGCCGTAATTAGACACCCATTATACACGTTTACTACGCACGTTCGTAAATGCTACATATGTATGTATGTATGTGAGATATAATGAAGCTTTTACTTTTCGTTTAGTAGAAGAATAAAAATAAGTGAATAGGAAACCTTGTAAATCGATAAAGCAAATCAATAAAATTTGCGATTAAGTGGAATTAAATTCGTATTTATACGCACTTTAAAGCATTGTTCTTCTTATTTAACTTCTTTGGATGGAAACATTTGTACGAGTATATGTAGGCACGGATATGGGTATATACCTGTATTTTAAGAAATTTGTGATTTAAAAACATATGCCAGTCTCACAGTTTATTTTCCACTAAAGTACTGATTATAATAATTGTAACTGAAAACAAAAACAAAAACACGAGACAAATATATTTGCTTTTTTTAATTTTTAAACTTTTTTATAAATTTTGGGGGCTTCTCGGGGTTCGTTTAAAAAAATAATTAAAAATTTTTTTTTTCACAGAACATAGATATATTTATTAGGACATCTGTGAAGGGAAATTAAAAGGGCAGATTAACGGGCATGTAATGCAATTCGTTGTCGTATGATATTACGGCTAAAAATTGCTTGAACTGCGCTGCACATCGCATTTCTGAACACATTAAAATCGTTACGATTTGGCACGTGCTGGAATTCGAAATCGGCATGTTTTTGGTCATTAGAACAGAAAAGCAAGAAAAAACTTTAATAAGCTCTAGAAAGCAACACACTAATGTAGTTAAGAATTTTGTTAAGGGTGATCGAATTGCAATGGAGAATCTGTGGAGAGATCTATGACAGCAGCTAAACTGCAAAGTTCTATGGTAAAAATATGTAAATGGCTGCAAGTATTGGTACTACTGGTGTAGTAAGCATTGGTAATATTTTTGTTTTAATCAGCGTTAGAATATCAGGTTGGAAGGGCTGAATGGAGGAAAAAATTGCGCATAATAAATGTGAGACAGAAGCTAGTGAGGGAGGTGGAAGTTACTTGTGGGATATATGTATACTAGCGTGGAAGGAATTCCGACGAGGAAAATACGGCGCAAAGTTTAACTACAAATTTAGTAACTCCGCGACAATGAACGAGGCATGACTCCATGCAAGATTACATGAAACAATACATGGCAACAGAAGCCGATGCTGTTGAAAATACATCAGAACTTTAAGGTAGACCCTTCACAGTTTGCAAGAAACAACAAATCTTTAGAAAGCAATGGTGCTCTATCCAAATCTATGGACAATTTATGTCACCTTATTGCTGAAAAAAAAATCATTGGCGGGTGAGGGTAAAGATCATCTTCATATACACCATTCGACAATGCAGAGAATCGCTGATCACGCTATAAAAAATCGAATCACTTGTTAATAATGGAGTGGGGAGCTAAAGATTGCATGCTTGCATTAGAGAACTATGGTAAAAGTGCAAGTGAGATTATTGCTAAAAAAAACTTAATATTTCGAGAATGTTTCTTTACCGCACGATCAATCGTTTTTTCCAAACGTCTGGTTCAAACCAGCACAGCCATGAAAACTGTCCGAGAAAGAATTCGCAGAAGTCCCCTTAGAAAGCAGAAAACCACGTCCAGGGAAGTGAATGCATCGACCAGATACAGAGATTATCTCCACATGAAATCCCTCCGTCACTCAACTGGTCATCTTTGGACAACACGCTTGAAGAAAATTAGGCTCGACAGATGCAAGCAGCTTCATCGGTGGCTCGCGGTCAACGGCAATGAAAATATTCTTTTCACAGATGAGAAAATGTTCACTGTTAAAGAAGTTTTTAATAAGCAAAACGACAAAATCTATTCTAAAACTTCTAAAGACGCAAAAAATGTTGTTCCAAAGGTGCAGCGTGGCCACCATCCAGCCTCCGAAATGATTTGATGGGGAGCGTCTTGTAAAGGCGTTACGTCTCCTCATTTCTGCGAAAAAGATGTTAAGACAGGGGCAAAAGTGTACAAGGCGAATGTCTTAGAAGGCGAGGTGAAGCAGTTGAGCAGTACTCTCTTCTATGCAGAGCGATGGATCTTCCAGCAAATTCCTTTCCAGGACATAAGGCAAAAACCACCCTGCAGTGACTAAAAAACAATATTCATGGGTTCATAGCCGCAGAAGATTGGCCATCTGGAAGTCCAGATCTGAATGCATTTGACTACAGTTTGTGGTCAGAATTTGAGAACATGGCCTGTTGAAGGCCTCACAGAAATTTGAAGTGTCTCAAACAATCTTTGGTTCGAGCAGCAACGTCAATATCCATGGAAACCGTGCGAATAACAATAGCTGAATGGCCTAATCGTTTGAAGGCTTGTATTAAAGCAAATGGTGACCATTTCGAATGAGTGTTAAAAGTTTTGTTTAATATTTACATCATTAAACAAAACTAACTTCGTTAAAAAAGTGTTATAATTTCATATCTTTAACGGGTTTAACTTGTAACATAACTTATGATAGGACTAAGTAAATGAGAGTGATTGCGAATTTTCAGTCTCCCTTAGAATTCATTTGAAATTCATATTGTTATATTTGCTTTTCAAAATCAAGTTGAAATGCAGAATAAGACTGCATTGATTTGTTCATATCATGGTTGTAGGTAAGAGTGCAAAGGAGTCGAGATGGATATAAACATACACTTTATATAAGTATACCAAAATGCTCAGATTGATGGGCATTAGTCACATTAGCTATGTCCGTCCGTCTGTTCTGGCGTCCATGCGTACGATAAATTGGGTAAAAATTAATATATTTCAATGAAATTCGGTACACATATTTCATTTCTTTTTGGCCAAGGTAGTTCGGTACTAAATATGTGATAAATCAGCTAATAACCACGTCACCTGCCATACAATGGTTCTTTTCAACAAATAAAGTGATATATATGTATACATATATATAATTGGTGCGTACACCCTTTCCTGGGTGTTTGGCCGGGCTCCTCCTCCTCCTCCTATTTGTGGTGTGCGTCTTGATGTTGTTCCACAAATGGAGGGACCAACAGTTTCAAGCCGACTCCGAACGGCAGATATTTTTTAGGAGGAACTTTTTCATGGCAGAAATACACACGGAGGTTTGTCATTGCCTGTCGAGGGACGATCGCTATTAGAAAAAACTTTTTTTTCATTTTGGTGTTTCATCGAGAATCTAACCTACGTTCTCTCTGAATTCCGAATGGTAGTCACGCACTAAGCCGTTCGGCTACGGCGGCCGCCAAAACAAAAAGTGATATCTCTGTATAAATGAAGCAAAATAAGTAAAATTTGATGCCAGTAATGAATCCAAAAATAAATACGACAAATAAAATTTTGAAAAATGCCGACATAATAAAACTCACCAAATTTAGCACATGTATTTCTCCCCATCTCGTTTGAACTCGACATAAATATTGTTGGAATTGGACAATTTTTTGAGTAATTAAAAAAGTTGCGTGCTAATTACCGACGATTGCCTTAAAATCGGTCAAGTAGTTTCGGCGTAACATACGTGTATGTTGGATGGGAATATATGGAATTCCATTTTTAAGAAACCTTTTTTCTAAAAAAAATGCGGAGTCAATGCAAAATCCACTATGCCAGTTAGTAACCAAATGATGTAACGACGATTCCGATGTACCTTTATGATACAACTTTCGCATCGTCCGAGTCATTCAGATGTTGTAGGTGGTAATTAAATCGTGGAAGGCTCTACTACATGCCACATTTTTCGACTTCAGAAATTTAGAAAATGGTGAAAGCGTTTTGTTATGATAATTTCGTTTGTTAAATAATGCTTCACAAAAATCAATTATTGTTGTTTTAACTTCCCAAAAAATACCAGTAAAAATTTAAAAAACTTTTTTAAGAACAGTTATTTACGAAAAACGCATTTTATGCCTTTGTGGCTACTAAAAAATATCGACTACTATTATGTCTAAAACAGAGCTATATCAATGCAAATAACAATTTGGGTGAGTCTGGGTGTTGAATTTGTTTTGATGATGGATATCTTTCGAGCTGGAATGATTGCATATGGTAATATATGATATGATATGGTACTATTAAAATATCCGCCGCGGTTTCGCACCAGAGAGGTTAAATTTTTAATAACTCTGTTGCATAGATCTGGCGGAATGTAATTTTGACTTTGAGGACATCGTCCGATTGCGGTTTATTGGTGTGGGCTTGCCACCTCAGAAACCCACCAAGAAAATGTCACGCGACATTAAATCGCACGATCACGTCACCTTCGCGAGAAATAACCGTAACCAAAAATCATTCTAAATAAAGTTTCACCATTTGCCCGTAGTGCTTAATAGATTTGACATATGCTGTCAAAAGAACGCAGCCGCCACAGCCTGTTAACATCGATCCGATTCTATTAAAAATCCCTATAAAGTATATGACTAATTAATACCCCAATCGTAGCATTCCCGACCAGAGTGCAAAGATATGGAGGTGTGCAGAACTAATTTGTATTTATGAGTAAGATGTTCTTGGAATGTAGTAGAAGTCAAACATAAGTCCTTACTCGTGGCGCTTTTGTGCGCTTTATTGAAAATATTATTTACATTCTGTTAAAAAATATCGGGAATTGTTCACTGAAAAGGGCGCGTTACACATATGTCTAAATTTTTTTTGCTGGACCGTCTCATAAGGCTCATATTGTGAACACTTTTTTGGCCGAAAACTTGACAAATATCATCGAACAACCACTGTATTCAGCGGTTTTAGCCCCCTGTGACTTTTTCCTTTTCCCGAAACTTAAATTGATAGAGGCCATTAAGACGAATTCGCTGAAAGAGCTGAATAAGATCTCTTCAAACGCGTTTAAAAGGTGCTTTGATGACTGGACTAATCGTTGGCATATGGGTATTGCTTCGAATGGAGCTTCTTTTGAAGGCGACAAAATAAATTTTCGAAATTAAACAATTATTTTGGGTTTAATTGAACAATTCCCGGTACTTTTTTGACAAAATGTATGTTATTACATTTAACTATTGATGGCTCAGAGCCCATACATATTTCCCTAATTGCCAACTGCAAAGTAAAGGGTTTTCCAATAACAGGTGTTATTGGTGAATCGGTTGCGCTATCGGGAGATGATTAACGATTTTTTATGGCCGGAATTGGATGGTATTGCTCTGGACCACATTTATTTTCAACAATACCGTGTTATCTCTCGAATAGGTGATCACAATTGGCCATCGAGATCTTGTGAGTTACCACCTGATGACTTTTTTTTAGGGCCGGCCACGTGAAAAAGAAGGTCTATGCCAACAGCCCAGGGTCGATTCAAGGCCTCAAAGATGAAAAATGCTAGCCTCACCATTTTTCTTTGAATATCAAAATAACACCTCTTATTGGAAAACCCTATATTTGTTTCATTTTAACGGGCTTTGTACCGAATGTACCCCTATAGAGGTGTGATGACGATCGGGGATCCCATTCAAATAACTTATTCCGATGGATAATTATGTATACGGTAAGAATGAATGCCATGTGTGAGTATGTTTGTTAAAAATGACTACCGGGAGCAAGTATACGCGACACCAAAACACCAAAAATCAACTGCCAATAGAAACACTGGTTTCAGTTTAAAAACCAAGTCATCGAAAAGTTATTTTTCGTGATATTACTATAAAATGATGAAAATCGCATTAAAAGGATATTATTAAACTAATGACTTATATAAATGCGTATATCTAATACGGGTATTATCCATCATAACTTCGTAATAAGTTAATAAGAAATTTTCTGCATCAAGTCACGTATGAGGAATAAATGTAATTGTCCAATTCTATAAAAGAAGCGCACATATATTTTAAGCTGTTATTCAGCTTTTCTACGTGGTCTGTCCAGTGCTTAAAAGTTTTTTCATCACAATCTAAAAACTTAATTGTGTGTTTACGTAACCATTTACGAAGATCAGGAAAATCAAGGTATTGTGCTACTCGTTTGAACTTTTTTTGGAAAATTTCCAACAACCAAACATTCTTATAGACGTACAAACATACATACATACATATGTAGTCGTCCGCTTGGTATTGTTATTTTAGATTGTTTGCTGTTGCCCAGCATTACGACAGAAAAAAAATCACTGTGTAAACGTAATCAGGCAGCGTCGACGAAAGCAGGGACACATGGTTTGGGAAGCACGAGCACTGGACTAGAAGCAAACATTCTCAGTGCTTAAGTTCGCTTTTCGTTCGGTAAATGTTGGTTAAATGCACGTGGATGAATAAATAAATAGAATATAAGTGCATGCACCTAAATGTATTGTACGAACACAATTTGTTATTATGTCTGGGATGATTTAATAAAATGAAATTCGGCTGGACACAAAACAAAAACAAGCACAACACATTTCTTGTCTTCACATGTGGAAATGTAAACTTCTAAATAAAACATACTCCAGCACGTACGTTGAGCAACGGATAATGCAATGATTAATTCTATTACACCCAAATTTTCATTTATTCTTGGTCATATTGCATGGAGCAATGGGAAATCTGCTGCCGTAGCCGAATGCATTTGAGCGGGACTACCATTCGATGGAGCTCAGGTTCGAATGCTACTGTGCGTATAAAATACCAAATGATAGAACGTTTTTTCTAATAGCGGTTGCCTCTCGGAAGGCAATGGCAAACTTCTGAATGTATTTCTGCCATGAAAAAGTTCCTCATGAAAGGCCATCTGCATTTCGAAAACGGCGTAAAACTGTAAGTTTCTCCAACTCTGGAATAATATCAAGACACACAACACAAATTGGAGAAGTTTGGCCAAACGCATAGGATGTAAGTGCCAAATACACATACATATATGTATAGTACACATACACTTATATATACATATATACAGTGTAGGTTCTCTCTTTTTCTCAATACATTGCTCATAACAACTTCTCACTCATACGGTTTGTCAAATTAACGGAAATTCAGATTTCATGTAAAATTCAAGTTTCGTTGTTGTTGCTTTTTAAATATTATAACAAAAATAAGTTGTTTATGATAGTTGGTTTATCAGCTACCATTTAGGTTACCTCAGTGATGATTGATTTATTACAATTCCCCCTCTAGATTTCACCTACAGAAATATATCTTATATTAAATAACTATAGCATAGAGACTTAAAGACATTTTTGATAGCTTATTTGTTTGTTACCAATTTTATTATTTTTTTACGAAAAAATACTTCATTCTCCTAAGAAAGCCAAATTGAAAAATTCGTGTAAACTAAAATAAAACAAAAACTCAACAAGTTTGTATAAAAATTTTCAAACTTTCTAATCCGAGTTTTATAAAAATTTTGACTATGCAGTTTTATATCCCATCGAATTTTGGGCCAATAGTGATCAAGTTTAAAGTGCGGAAAATGTTATGTAGAGAAAATGTAAAAATGCTAATATAGTAAAAAAATTCAAAAACCAATGCAATTTTTGAACTAATTTAAACGTGTACCAAAATTCAATGGATGACAAAACTCTATGCTGAAAATTTTTGTAAAGATTATTATTAAAAAGTTTAAACTTTTCATGAAACTTTGCAGAATTTTTTTTTAATTTGCAGAAAGTTTTTTCAACGATAAAGCCATTTTTTGACTTAATGGCTACCTCAATTAGCAAACTTTCTTTATTTAAGTTGAAGATCAGCCCGAAGCCATTCAAGAACAGCCATTACATCCACTGAAAATGTTGTATATCGGTGTATATTTCTTCAAAGACGAAGCAGGCGCCCGAGTAAGAGTGAATGGTAGTGTTCGCGCCATGATAAACGACTTTATGATGTCGAAAATTTAAGTCCGGGATATTCACAACATTCAGTTCCAACAAAAAGGCGCTACTTCCCTGTGAAACAATGGATTTACTGCGTCGTCGTTTCGGTGAGCAATTTATCTCTCATCTCGGATCAGAGGATTGACCACCAAGATCGTGTGATATCATACCTTTGGACTTTATTTAAGGGGTATGTGGAGTATAAATACTTTGTGGATAAAGCAGCTTCCATTAAGGCATTGCAAGCCAACATTACTAAAGTTGTTCACGGGATACCGAGCGAAGTCCTCCTGCAAGTCATTCAAAATTGGTGTTAAGGGAAGACCGAATGACGGAGCTGTTGTGACCAATATTTGAAAGGGATTGTCCTTAAAAATACATGTCATTCTACACAAAAGTAATAAAGATTAAGCAATCAATTTGAATTTTTGTTGTTTCATTTCTATTTAAAATCTGATACCTCTAAATAATCACCCTTTGTTATAGTTATTGGCGCAATGCTAAATTATTTGCACGATATCCGAATGAGTCGATAATTCAATTCAATTGGTGAAAAATTTTCAAGAAACTAGTTCTGGCGGTTGTAGAAAAAAATAAATGGCAAAATGAAAACTGGACGCTATGTTGAAAATGTTGTTGCTGCAACGCAAAGTGTTGCTGTACAAACTTCAACATCGATATTTCGAGCTTCTCAACAATTAGGCATTCATGAATTGACGTGCTCGTAATGGACATTTAAATGATGTAATTTTTCACATATAATTATTAAGAGTCGTATTTTGAATAAAAAGATTGAAAGAATCTAAATTTTTAAGACCTTATAATCCGCTGTTAATGTTACACTGTTGCTTGGGATATTGAAAAGACCGTACCCCAGAAACGATGATGATGAGTATTGTAGTTCGAAAATGGCAATCTGATTGCGAACAAGCCAACGCTTGCTCCTGACTTGCATACGCCTGTACTGTAAGTCGCAGTGTCGAATAAAGTGAATGGAATTTATTAATCGCACTAAGAAGTATGCATCCCATCAAACTCTTTCCACGACTCGCCGAGCCACAAGGCTCAATAATTTTATCCAAAGGTGCTTAACCGTACCACACAGATGTACGTTAACAAACCTTATGAGCTCAAATAAATAAACCCGTAAAGCTGCTCACCCAGAAGTTCTAGTAATATTCACCCAATTCTCGCTTCCTCCACTATCTCCAGCACTAAACATTTACTTATTTAAAATATATAAGCTTGTATTCTAAGCAACTTTCTACGAACTTCTGGATTTATTTCTTTGGAAGATTTGTAAGATTTGTATTGTAGCAAAACGCAAAGTTCCAACATAACATCACCAATAAAATCGAAACCGTTCAGACCCCACCGATTACGCTGGGTAAGATCTTAAGCTAGAACTCCAAATCAGGCCTTTCAGGCATTTTCACATGCCGCTTATGCCTCAAAATCTGTTCAACTGTACTTTATAAAAACACCTCTACAAGCAAAGTTAGAAGCGCTCAGAATGCCTGAAAGTAGCCAAATTTTCTACTTTTTGAAGGCGTTGGTAACAAACAGATGTTCTGAACATTAGTTCTGGTGCAAGTGAATACAGCAACGCTGTAATCGATAACTCTTTTTACACTTTCTACAAATTTTGCATAAAACTTTGACAATCAAATAAACAGAAAGATTTGCAACACAAAACAATTAATTAAAAAATAAATAAATAGTCAACACTTTACATATGTCCCGTTGCTTATGCATGTATGTATGTACAAGCCATGATTATACGTTATTTCTATTGTTTGTATAGGGTGATCAATTAAGAGGAGTTTTTTTCATTTGCGTTTTTTTTACAGATCGCGTGCGAGTTGTGGCAAACTGTCATCGTGGATTTATTGAACAGCGTTTGGCATTTCATCATGGAAAGACTCACACCGCAACAACGTCTACAAATTGTTCAACTGTATTATGAAAATCAGCGTTCTGTGACAAATGTTTTTCGTGCGCTTAGACCGCATTATGGTCAACATAATCGGCCTGCCTTAAACACTATTCGACATAACTACCATCAACAAATTTGAATCCGAATATTCATTGGTGGATAATTCTCGACCGAATAGACCACGTCCAGCAAGAAGCATTGAGAATATAGCGGTTATAGTGTTATTCACGACATACCAGTCGAAATGCTCGAACGAGTGATTGAAAATTGGACCTTCAGAATGGACCACCTTAAGCGTAGTTGCGGCCAACATTTGAATGAAGTCATATTCAAAAAGTAAATGTCAAAGAATGTCCTTTCAAATGATAAATAAAAGTTTTGAACATAATTTACATTTTTGTTTTTTTTTTAACTATTGAAAAAAGCACCTCATGATTGATTACCCTATATATACTTAATAAAGACGATGAAAGTGGCCGCCGATGCCAAATAGGATTGTGGGTGGTTACCATTCAGTAGAGCACGGTTCCGCGACCCAGACTGGGCATGAAACCTAAAATGTCAGACAAAGTTTTCTAATTTATCAAAGAAACGGGCAACCTGATTATCGTTAATTACCCATTCTTAGTAATTGTCAATATTATGCATGTCTATAACTGCTGCGATGACCGCCGTAGTCAAGTGGTTTGTACTTGACTGCCATTCTCACAACCAGCATCTCCATTTGTGCAATAACAACAAGACGCAAACCACTAATTGGAGAGTAAGATCTGGCAAACACTTATCAATCATCAAAATATAAACCAAAATTAAATGGACGATTTATGTTAACATTATTGCTCACATTTAATTATAGAAAGGAAAAAAGTTTCAAAACATAATTTCCCTTACAATCCATTTTTAATTTCTGCAGTTAGCATGTACGCTTATGTAGTTGTGTGTACTATTTCTCTCTCTATCTAGATCTCCCTAGATCCAGCACGGCTACCCGAGCTACTAAAATATAGTGTTATAGATATTTATCTACGAGGCTTTGTAATTCTTTTCATTTGGGGGAGATTTTTAAGTGGCGGGTCCCAAACCCAGCGCACAACCAGCTATCCTGGAATGCTTCGCCTTCTCACGTTAGCTCACTCCCGAACGGGTGTTCGGAAGGTACCCAGAGGATACCTGGGCTAATCCCGGACGTTGTCAGCTGCTTGAACCATATGCAGAAGAATCGTCCTGGCCACTCCCAAGTAAATGGCAATCAGTAACTTTCCTTGGACTAAGTAGGCAAATGAGCAGTAAAGTCCTCTCTCGACGAACAAAACGAACACTCTACAAGGCTCTCATCATGCCCGTCCTAACGTATGGCGCAGAAGTTTGAACGATGACAAGCGACCGATGAAGCGACGCTTGGAGTGTTTGAGAGAAAGATTCTGCGTAAGATTTTTGAACCTTTGCACGTTGGCAACTGGAAATATCGCAGGCCATGGAACGATGAACTGTATGAGCTTTACGACGACATAGACATAGCGCAGCGAGTAAAGATCCAGCGGCTACGTTCGCTGGATCATGTCGTCCGAATGGATACAAACGCTCCAGCTCTGAAAGTATTCAATGCGGTACCAGCTGGTGGTAGCAGAAGAAGAGGAAGGCCTCCTCTGCGTTGGAAAGATCAGGTGGAGAACGACTTGGCTTCACTTGGTGTGTCCAATTGGCGCCGGTTAGCACGAGAAAGAAACGACTGGCGCATTTTGTTAAACTCGGCCAAAATCGCGTGAGCGGTTATCGCGCCAATTAAGAAGAAGAAGAGATATTTATCTAAAAAATAATCCCTTTTGCAAATCCCTTTCGGCCATGCCATTTTTACTAGTATTTACGTCGCTGCCGGCTGTCATCCTGTCATCTTCGCTCAATCGACAAGTGTGAGTTATTATTGTTCACTTAGCGCATGAATTAGCACGCTAATAAATACCCACCCTCTTCCAATCTATCAGATGTGTATTTAGGGTTTTATTTGCAAATTGGCAAAAGGGCGCTGGATTATGTCGATTTGCTATGCGTCTTGCCATCACGTACTTTTCCCTATTATAATCTAACCACATCCCTGTACGTTACGAGCTTGTGAAGTAAGAGCAGTTGAAGGCGCTTTTATCGTATTTGTCAGTATTCTTCCGTTAACATTTTCGTAATGAAGGGGGCGTAGTTTAGTTTACTTTTGGTATTTTATCACAACGCATTTTTTGTTGTCATTTGTATCTTAATTGTTGGTGTTCTATTTTGTTAGGGAAATTAATATAAATTACTGGAACATATGTGGCAATTTATTTATTGCTCTCACTGCAGTGCCAATTTTAACTTACATTTAGCAAAATTGAGGATAATTTCTAAATTTTCATTTAAAAAGCGAAATTGTAAATCGAAATATGCATTAAATATTAAGTCTATCCATTGAATACAAAAATGAATTAGTACACAATAAAATACATCAATTTACGTCTATTAAAGGTTTTCTTTTTCTGCTTTCCTCCATTTGTAGAAGAAAATCGAGACAAATACCAATAATTGGGAAGACGCTCCGCCACAAAGATAAACAATGATGTTATACCATATAAGAGTACGTACATATATTACATCATATACGAGGTCGCTTCAATAAGTACCCGCGTTTGATGACAGATGGTGTTTCTGAAGGATTTTGGTATTAGCATCGTGTGCTGCCATCAATCAAAAGACGGCAAAACAAATTCCAAACTGATTGATATGTTGTTTGGATTTGGCAGCTATTCGAGTAAGACGTTTTTCGTGATTTTGACTAAGATGGAAAAAGAGCAATACCGTTCGGTAATTCGCTTTTTGTTTTTGGATGGGAAAAAATGCGGGGAGATAAAAGCAAAGTGGGCGTTTTTAAGGAAGAGCGAATAGGACGGTCGGCGGACATGGCTACCGAGGAAATCATTCAAAAATTCCACGACATGATTCTCACTGATCGACGAATGAAAGTGCATGAAGTAACAGAGGCTATAGGTGGGTCAACCGGAACGCCAATTAATATTTTACATGATAAGTTGGCGATGAAAAATTATCGGCCCGATGGGTGCCGCGATTGCTCACGGTGGACAACAAGCGGATGCTCAGATAGCAATGATAGGATTATTAACTTTGCTGTAAAAATTACCAATGGCCTTTGCGCATTTTTGGCAAAACAGAACACAATCCACAAAGTTCAACAAAGCGTAAATTTATCTATGAATATTAATTGTTCGGTGCGGTTTTGGCTTGGCAGCATCATCGGACCACATTTCTTTCAAAATGAGGAATGAGACATTGTTATACCTATGAAACGCTATTGCCGGAATAACGCCGTACATATTGAACCGAGTCATCAAAAATTGCAATAAAGTGAAAGAAAAGTTGATCAATAACCACAAAGTATTCATCAAAGCGCATGAACATTGCTTATAAATCCGTTCAATACACTAAAAAAAAAGGTTGGGATTGCAAAATTGGTCTCTAAACACTTGGTTTTCATGCGAAAAAAGGGATCACATTGATATCGCCAAAAACATGATTTCCAAGTTCAACTTGACACAGCATTCATCAAACGCATTATTAGTAGACACGAAACGTGGGTTTATAAATACGACACGCAATCCAGACATGGCGAGTGAGCGGAGAGCTCGAAGTAAACCAAGATAAAACACCCGTCATTTTCAGTCAAAAAAGAAAGCGATGTTCACATGTGAGAATAAGTTTCCGTCCTTTCTTAGCCAAAGTTATGACCTATTTAAACAATTAAATAATAAATGATATTATGTGAAGTATGTGGCATTGAAAGCTACAATTTACTCCATCTTTCAGGCAGAACTCGGATTCCTCTGACGAAAAATTCGAGTTCTTTTCACTTCATCCAACCATTGAGCCAGTTTGCGATGCTCTCAAAAGAAGTGACCTGCTCTCCAATAAGGGCTGGCTGCATTGATCGGAACAGATGGTAATCTGAAGGTACAAAGTCTGGGAAATACGGCGGGTGGGGCAAGACTTCTCAATTCAGTCCCTCTAAATATTTCTATACCAATTTAGCAACGTGTGGTCTGGCGTTGTCATGCAGCAAAATTAGTTTGTCATGTCTACCATCCCACTCCGACCGCTTTCCTTTGAGAGCTCGATTCAAACACACTAGCTGCAGTCGGTACCGATTGCCACCAGATTCACATCATAACCTTTCAAGCATGAATATTTTTTTTCGCTCGATGGACCTGGCAGCGATTCACCTGGCAGCGATTCACCTGGCAGGCTGCAACATTTTCGACGCTTAGGGTTATCATAATAGATCCATTTTTCATCTCCAGTAAAGATGCGATGCAGAAAACCTTTTCTTCTGCCGTTCAAGAAGCATCACACACATCACCAAACACATCTCCCGATACCCCTCTCCTTCAATTGATGTGGCACCCAGCTACCCGCTTTGTGGACCATTCCCATCGGGGGTAACGGTTGATCGATATAATAGATATTAACGAGCCAGCGCTCACCTAATAGAATATTTAAATTCTCTCAACCCTTCCGGAACGCGACCGCATAAACTAATTAGGTAATATCACTACGCGATATAAATCCTCTAACAGTGTGGAATGGAAATGAGTTCCAACCGCTTACTCTGCACACTCAGATTTTACTGACTTACAATCAAATAATGTTTTGCAGTGACAATAAATAAAGTTCAGTGACAAATACCTAAGGTGTCCGGCTTGGACCTTAGATCTCAATGTTTTACGCAGGGCCAATTGTTTGCAGCTCTATCGCGTATAATAAATAAAGTTAACGCATACACCCATTTTGGGTGTTTGGCCGAGCTCCTCCTCCTATTTGTGGAGTGCGTCTTGATGTGGTTCCACAAATGGTGGGACCTACAGTTTCAAGCAGATATTTTTTATGAGAAGCTTTTTCATAGTATTCGGACAGTCGGAGGTTTGCCATTGCCTACCGAGGGGCGGTAGCTATAGGAAAAAACTTTTTCTTTATTTTGGTGTTGCACAGAGATTCTAACCTACGTTCTCTCTGATCTCCGAATGGTAGTCATGCACCAACTCATTCGGCTACAGCTGCTACGTTTAACACTCCCTAAATCCAAAGTTCCCACAATATCCAAGTCAACAGCCAATATAACACCAAGTAATGCGAAGGCTGGCCCCACCTGAAGAACAGCAAACACGCGCCACCTAAATTAAGCTGACAAGGCACCTGCATTCCCGTGGGAACGCCTTTCGACGCATGCGCCTGCAGTTGCAACGGGACAGGGACCATCGCGTAGATTAGCCAGTTATTTTTTGATAATAAATTGAACAACACGTCCTAAGTCGAAAAAAAACTTTGCTTTTGTTTGTTTTTTTCCAAAAAAACTTATAATAAGTTAACTTATACACTGTAATTTTATTGTATAAAATTTCATTTGAAGTATGTACATTTGTTTTTCATTTCTTTGGGCCATCGAAAAATATTCCATAAAATTATTTTTTTATTATACAATATTTCATTAATTATAATAAATTTTTTATTTATAGCGCTCATTTTGTGATAAGCATGGTGCGAATTCCTAGTCAATAATAAATATGAGATTTCTCTGAAAGCATTTTCGTTGTACTTTTATTTCTACAAAATTCAAACGGTTGTTTCCATACTTGGCGGCGATCAAAACCATACAACACATGGGTTGAAAAGTCCCGGGCTTATCACATAGCTGGCACTAGTTTTATTACATTCACCCCTTTTTCAGTTGGCTCTAACCTTGGAAGGACAGCTGTTAAAATTTCATGATATTCCATTCATTAGTTCGTGAGTTGTTGTGCTAAGAGTGACGCTACTTTTGTTATTTTCAAAAAAATAGATCAAATAGAATTTCGGGTTTTAGTTTTACACTGCTTCTTGAATAGAAAAAAATCAAGCGAAGCAATGACTTGAAAAGTGATATGGGACTCCGCTCCATCAGAAAATACAATACAGCGATGGTAGAGACACCGATGATGCACAACACAATGGACGTACAAATGAGACGGTAACACCCGAAAACATAAAACAAAGTCCACAAAATCGTTTTGAATGGTCGAAAAGTGAAGTTGCGTGAGTTAGCTGACATCGTAAAGATGTCAGACGAATGTGTTGGCTTTATATTGCATGAGAAATTGACTATGAGAAAGCTCTCTTCAAAGTGGGTGCCGCGTTTGCTCACTGTTGACCGAAAACAAGAACTTGCTGATGATTCTGAGTAGTGGCAGAACTACATGAATTAAACTTCGAATTACTCCGCATTTGCCAAAGTTGGCTCCCAGTGACTACTAGCTGTTCGCGAACCTTAATCAAAATGCTCGCAGTTAAGAAATTTCGCTCGAATGAAGAGGTTATATGGAAACCTATTTTGACTTATTTTGAGGCGAAAGATAAATCGTTCTACAAAAGTGGTGTTGAAATGATAGAGCGGCGCTGGAATGATTGCGTTGTTCTGGATGGAAATGACGTCGATTAATAAAACTAATTTTGCACAAAAGCAAAACGTGTTTTTTTTTTGCTAGGCCCGGGACTTTTTAGCCCATGTGCTATGTATGTATTGTACTTATACATATTAAAACTCTAGGAATTAAAATCATTTTTTTAAGAAATACTGTGGAGCAAACTCCGTCTTTACTTTATTAGGCTGACTTATGAACTGAATACGAAAATGAACTTAATTCTAAACTGAACCTGAAACGACGATGCTACCTGCATTGCCAGATGTTACCTTCATTACCACGTGACATCCTTCCTGAAAGTTTTGATACTTAAGTAATTCCCACGTGCAATGCAGACATAGTGTCAGCATAATTCGGCCGCTTCTAGTGTATGCAGTGCTAGCTTACATATGTACATAAGTACATATGTATGATATGTATGTATGCACTTGTACAAATGTTGTTGAAGTGGGAAATTAATTTCATTAACTCTTTTCGTACTTTATTTTTAAGTATTTATAGCTTAAGTGGGTATATCAAGGAAATTAGTTTTAAATGATAAACAACATGTTAGTATGCATGTACATATGTATGTATGTGTGTAGAATATGTGATAGTGCTACTTAGGAGCCATGTTTGCAGGTGTCAGTTTTGCTTTTTTTCACGGAATTATTATATAATTGCCCAATATTCTTTGTAAAAATTAATGAATACAAGGTACCGCAAAATTAGTCATCCAACTTTATTTGCGATTAGTTTTGCGCTTCAAAACTTGTTTTCAATTCACAAATTATTTAGCGAAAATTCCCCTTGAAACCAACGTTGTGTATGATTTTGCAACTCTGCAATATTTTTGCGGAACTATTTTTCAAACGGATGTGTATACCATTCAAGAATCAATGAACTTTGTTGTGTAAAACAGATGGAGATACAGATCTGTTTGTCTCTGCAGCGACAGCAAAGCTACGCTCATGGACCTCACGGCCCTCCAACCATTTCACGAGTAGTTGCATCCTGTAAATCCAGGCTGGTGGACATATTATCGCGGGTAATGTGATCTCTAACTCTTTAGCTAGGATGAGTCAGAGCATCAGAATGCCAACCTCCTTAGCCCATAGCCCGTTCTGCCACTTCCTTCCACAGCCATCAAAGCTACGGTTAGCAAACGGGTCACTTCAACCAAAAAAAAGAAAGTGTGTGGTAGTTCACGGAACCCGCACGATTGAAGTGAAACTTCTTTTATCAACAAATCAATAATTTAACTATTATTTCAATATAATGCATGCAGAAGTCATGGAAAGCATGGAATGGAATTTTATTAAACAGAACTATTTATTTATTTTAATATAAAAAGAAATGAATTTATTGTACTCAATTACATTTGGTTCTCGGCATTGTCATTATCATTATTGGATTCGTTTTCCAAAAATGAAACAAGGGCTTTATGGTAACTGAAATACGTAAAAAATGATCTACATTCTAATCTATCAAGGTATCGATGAAATACTGCATCAATGGTAGTTCCGCATCTTGTTGTTGGTACTACAAATTATCACTTATCGTACAACCGGAGGATTCACTGTCACGGTGTTCAACAGTAGCTCTTAATTTTTTACGCTCCAAATACTCACGTTGCCGTTCAGCACCTGTTTTCGGTTTCCGTTTTTGTTGATTTGATGCCATATTTAACAGAAATCAATCAACAAAACAAAATATGTTTGTAAGATTTGCTCAAAACTACACACACACTCTATGACGCGTCTCGCGTTACTAATAATATTGTGTTTGGGATAACTGTCAACTGTTTCCACCGAAATGCGTTCGCAAAGTGTATGGTCTTTGGTATGGTAAACAGATTTATGATACATTATTTTGCGTCGACAGCACAGCGCGATAGCCCAGCGGCTAGCAATGTGGGCTTCCGATCCGAAATCCTTGGTTCGAATCACAAGAAAATTTTTTTTTTTTTTTTTTTTATACATTTATTTCAATTTGTTTTATGATATGTTTATGAGCAGATTTTTTTCATGGCAGAAATACACTCGGAGGTTTGCCATTGCCTGCCGAGGGGCGACCGCTATTAGAAAAATGTTTTCATTAATTTTGCTTTCACCGAGATTCGAACCAACGACCTCTCTGTGAATTCCGAATGGTGATCACGCACCAACCCACTCGGCTACGGCGGCCATCAATCAAATGTCATATTTACAAATTACATTCGATAAGACGACACGCCACGCCAGTCTTTTAACAGATGGCGCTGGCATAGCGTGAGTTTTACGTAGTTTAGCGTAGTTTTACTCCTCACAGCGTTTCATCCACGCCACGCTTTTAACAGATGGCGCTGGCGTAGCGTCACATATCGATGAAACGCTATGGTTTTACTCCTCACAGCGTTTCATCCTTCGAGACAAAAGAAGTTTCACTTCAAAAAGCGAGCTTGGTAGGGAGAGAGGCTGCAGATGAACAAAACTGATGATACCTGTCATGTCCGACCGACTGTCGCAGATCCTCCTGTAATTAAGCAGAAGGGACTATAGGCAGCTGGTTGGACTGATAATGGACCACTTTCTAGACACCACAGACAGTGCACCCTGCTTAGCTAATGGAGAGAAGAATGAGACGGCGGACCACTTTCTGTGCGTCTGCCCCACTTTCGCTCAAATCAGGCTTCAGGTCTTTGGCACTGATGTGTTAAGTAGCGACCACGTTGACTCCTTAGCACCACAAGATCCAGTCAAATTTCCACTGAGGTCCGATAGATTTAAATAAAATTAAAAAGGGAACCCGAGTGCAGTACAATGGACTGTTTGAGTGCTGTACTTGCTAGTCTGTCCCGCCCAAACAAAAAAAAAAATATTTTTGGCCCTTTAAATATTTTTTTGTTTATCAAATAAGAGGAAAAGGGGCAAAATACATCTAAATGTACAATAATTAATTGAATTTAAAATTAGGAAAAATAAACTTAAAATCAAATTTGATTACGAACATATAATAAAGAAATCTCTGATTATACTTGGAAGGACTGGCCTAAGCATGTCGCGTGTGATCTAAAAGGCAAAAAGCAAAGTATTTAGCTTGAGCATCGTTAAGCTGTTTTGCCTTCACATACAACTTTTTCGCTTGGGGAGCAGCGGAATTCTCTAGCGAGCAAGGAAGTGTTGAATCGAAAGCAGGTAGTAGCCAACGTTCGTTTTTGCTTGTGCGCTTGCTTTAGGCGAATCATATGATAACATCGGCACAGATAACGTTATAAATTAATTAAAATACTGTAGGTAATGCAAATTGACGCGAGTGAGTGCATTTAAATATAGTAAATTGCTACATGAAAGCAAATACTCTTGAAATGTTAAGTATCGATACAATTATTTACATACATACATATTTGTATGTATATGTATATGTTAATTTGAATATATATGTGTACGTATATATGCACGAGCATTCAGGTACCTTAGTGCGCGTGCAATGCGGAAACGTGTAGAGCCAGATAAGTAATAGGAATGACCAGAATGGTGTGTAAGGATGCACGCGTACATATGTATGTAAGTATGAATTTTGCATGGGAACGACGAAAGGTGCAACAGAGAGGGCTTGAAGTTCAGCAGCGATTTGTCATCGATTGCAAACATCATTATCTCAGCAATTGAGTTGACACGGCAAATACTCGTTAGTAAATACGTATGAGAAATCAAAAACAAATTGATACTGATACATATGTATATATCCATGTAGGTGCATATCAGCACGGATGTGATGGTATCTTCATACAACACATACATGTACGTGTGTTTTTAATGCCCTTGCATACTTATATAGTTATTTATGTATAGATCATCATCATACAAACTGATAAACAAATAAATAAACAACTAGGTGCTTGTGCCATTGAGTTGGAAAATTGCACACTGAAGCAACAAATGATGCAAACACAAGCAAATGCATTTTAAATTCCTGAGTCAACACACATGCACACTTATATTTATGTGCATGCGGCTAAATACAAGTAAATATAAGCGAAAACAAATCAAAATACGATTTTCTCGCGGCACATTATAGAGCAATCATCTCGAAGACAGTAGTGCCGCAACAGCACTCAAGTGTAGCGACTTTTCTTACTGCGTCACGTTGCACGTAGGCTCGCAATACATTCGCGATACGCGCGCATGCACACAGTTGGAAATAAGTAGAGCTGGAAATAAATAAAAAGGCGGTTAAAGAAGAGACGATTGGCCTATAAAATTATTTCTGACTTACGGGCGTGGTTAAATCGGAGTTTCGGCGGTGCTAGCTATCACCTGACTCAGTTTCTATATGGACACGGGGAATTGAGAAAATACCTACATAAGTTGGGGCACGATGACCGCCATTACTGCTCAGTCTGCATCAAAGCAGAAGAAAACGCGGTTTCCACTGTCCACACTTTATGAATGGAAGAAGACTTCCAAATGCAACCGATGTAGTTGAGTTCGTGTTGGAGTGAAAAGAGAAATGGGGAAGGTGCCTGTGTATGTTATGAAAATTCAAAAAGAATTTAGATACATTAAACAAATGAGAGTCCGATAGAAATTAGCGAAGCTACATACTGTATACGAGTATGTATACATAGCTAACCAACCATGCGAAGTAATACGTTGAAGCAGGTCCGCAGGGAGAGTGGTGGAAGTGACGGAGTTAAGGGGTTGGCACGTAGGTATACTGTTTGCTACACATGTTAAGTGAATACACTGCCAATGGCTCTAGAGATTAATTGACTGGAGACTCTGGATTCTCGTTGCACCCGTTCCTAACGATTTCATAAAGAAATCTTCAGAATGTAAGTAAGCAAAGAGCCGTGTGAAATACTACGAGTAAGAACCACTTCCGTAATTAATTATTGTACATAATTAAAAATTAAAAAAACAAAGATAGATGCTAGATTTGGTTGTTTCTTCTTAATTGGCGTGATAACGGCTTACGTGATTTTGGCCGAATTTAACAAAGCGCGCCAATCGTTTCTTTCTTGTGCTAACCGGCTCCAGTTGGACACACCAAGTGAAGTCAAGTCCTTCTCCACCTCATCTTTCCACCGCAGAGGATGCCTTCCTCTTCCTCTGCCACTACCATCTGGTACCGCTTCGAATACTTTCAGAACCGGAGCGTTTTTATCCATTCGGACGACATGACCCAGCCAACGTAGCCGCTGGATCTTTACTCGCAGTGGTGTGTATATGTTGTCGTAAAGATCCAGAAATCTTCCGCAAAATCTTCCAAGGGACGACTCATCGGATTTTGTCATCGTCCAAACTTCTGCGCAATACGTTAGGACGGCCAAAATGAGAGCTTTCTTAATTTTGTTCGCCGAGAGACGGCTTTACTATTCAATTGCCTACTTAGTCCAAAGTAGCACTTGTTCGAAAGATATATTCTATGTTGGATTTCAAGGCTAACTTTGTTGTTGGTGTTAATACTGGTTCTTAGATAAACAAAGTATCTTACAACCCCAAAATCATAACTGTCAACAGTGCCGATACGTGAGTGCACCATCTGTTTATTAAATGACACGAGATATCGCGTTCACCACTAGACTCATTCGTTTTGCTTCTTCATCCAGTTTGAAAAAGGCAGAACTGACAGCGCGGTTGTTAAGGCCGATGATGTCAATATCATTCGTCTTAGTTTTATCGGGATACCAAATTCAGACATCGCGACATGCAGGTAACTCCTTTTCGTATACTCCTCTCCGCCATGTATGAATAGCTCAGCCAGCAGTCCGTCGAATCCCCTGGCTGTGTTGTTCCTTAGCCGCGTTATCGCTTCTAATCTCGTCATAGTCGGGTAGCGGAACTACAGTTCCGTCGACAACGATTTGTGTATCAGGATCCTCAGATTCTCTGTGACATGCGCAGAGTATTCACATATGTATACGGAATGTGGGTCATCACCACCTAAAATCCAAGTGAGAATAATGATCGACAATATTTCTTTCATTTGGTTGCAGAAACCTTTTCGAGTATTCGTACTAAAATGCAATGGAACGCGGCACCTGACTACCACGGTTGTCAATCAATTCGATTACTTTTGTTTACAGAAACCCAACAAGTGATTTCTATCAGAAATCTAGAATCATAGATCTTGCATAAATTAAAAAAAAATTTTATAATTTTCTGGCTTGCATGCTTGGTGTTTTTTAAGTAAAATAAACTTATAAACCATCCCTGGCATATCCGTAACAATCGTAATCGGATGAACGGTATACCGGACAGACAAACATATAAGAGATATTTCCATAAATCGTATTCATGGTCCGATTCAATTCATTATTTCAGTTAGGTACCTAAAAATAGTATTTTTGCAGAAAATAAACCCACTGAGTGCCGTTGGGGCTGAGCTGAGCTGCCAATGCGAAATTTAATCTATACAAATTTTGCATCCCCATATGTACCAGATATAAAATAAATAAATAATTGGCGCATACACTTCTGTTAGGTGTTTGGCCGAGCTTCTTCTCCTATTAGTGGTGTGCGTCTTGATGTTGTTCCACAAATGGGGGGACCTACAGTTTTAAGCCGATTCCGAACGGCAGATATTTTTTATGAGGAGCTTTTTCATGGCAGAGATACACTCGGAGGTTTGCCATTGCCTGCCGAGGGGCGACCGCTATTAGAAAAATGTTTTTATTAATTTTGCTTTCACCGAGATTCGAACCAACGACCTCTCTGTGAATCCCGAATGGTAATCACGCACCAACCCATTCGGCTACGGCGGCCGTTGTACCAGATATATATATATATATATATAATATTACTGGTGCTATATGGTGTGCGCCTTGAATTTGTACCACTTTGGTGTTTCACGGAGATTTGAACCTACGTTTTCTCTAAATTCCGAAAGGTACTCACGCACCAATCCATTCAGCTACGGCGCCTGGTATATGTACGTTAGGGTGGGTAAATTTGTCGGACGGAAAGTTGTCGACAAATCGTATGGTATTTTCGGTTTCTGAAGATATTTTTTAAAGAAAGTGTAGAAGAAGCCATAGGTCGGAAATGAGACATTTTTTAAGCAAAAGTTTAAGGAAAAGTTGAATTCATGGTAACACAGACAAGGAATGAAAAAACTTGTTTTGTGTAAAGGTAATTTTTTTTTTAATGCGCAGGCTCAAATCGCATTCAAGAATACCATACGATTTAGGAACTACAGCTATACCTTTTATATATTTCATTTCGAAGTTTGACATAACAATCTTCATTCACGAATACAGCAATAGTTTGTTTGACGCCACGTGCGAAAACGCGACAAAATCAAAACACAAATTTGACAAATGACATTTAAATAGTAGAAGGTGCAGATGTGGAGAGAGCACTTTAACTCCATTTCTTACGGTACAGAGCAGACAACTAAGCAGATAAAAAGCCTAAGCACAGAATTCATGGACAACGAAATTAACCTTCTATTACCCTACTGTGGCAAAATTTCAATAGACGACAAGTGAGTTAATCATATCAGGCGGTGCGGATATGATCGACATAGTCAACTAACATATAATTGAACAGATTCTCATCGTACAGCAAATTTCTGAAAATAATTAATAAATAGAATCGACTCAATTCATGTTGGGATTTTAAGAAACATAAGCATTTAAAAAAAATGTAACCATTAAAACATATAATAAAAAGTAGGAAAACATAATCTTACGTGAATATCGCTGAGCTCACGTATGAAATATTTTTGTGTCAGAAAGTTCACTTTGTTTTTGCGTTCGAAGCGATAGATTTCAGGGCTCGTGAGACAACAGGTAGGCAGGAAATAGCATTCAGTCAAATGCACATATAATATGCACATACTCTGTATGAAGTGTCAACGTATGTAGGTTTATAAATAAACATTGTAGGTATATCAATAGCTAATCAGTTGATATGTTTATTTGTACGCCGTCAGTTAGGATGATTAGCTATAGTCATAAATCACACGCTCCGGCAGGTTTACGAGCAGCTACTTATAGCACCTTTGCACTCTGTCAATAATCGATTTTAAGGATGTGCGACCGCAATCAAATTAATGCACCTTCAATGTGTAAACAAATGATAGACATTCAAACTCAGACCAACAACTCATATTTCAGTATACATACATATGTATGTATGCCTGGGCTAATGTGCATATAAAAATATGCCCCTATTACAATTGAGTCCCTCTCCCTTCTGCGGTCAGCTGAGCTCTAAGCTACCAAGGGGATCGGCAGGTAGCAGACAACCGGACAGCCTGTAGTACCAGGTCAGTTGCGAATAAGTATTTGACAAATGATCAATTCCCGACAATGAGCGGCAGGAGAGGAGGAAGCGGTATAAATTCCAGCTCTTTCTGTTGAATCCTCTGTGACCAGGCGAATAAGCACCTTGTCAGCTACCCCGACCAGCCACCAGCAGCAGCTAGTGATTATCCCGAGGGTGCAAAGTGGACAGCAAAACAGTATGCAAACTCCGGCAAACAGAAACTTTGCGCCAAAAACCTGGGTGTTAGCAGAATTGATTGAGCGCATGGGAAAGGATATCAACAATCTGTTGTCAGTATGTTGAATCATAGCGCTGGTTGAAAAAACTGTAACTCTTCGCTAAAAGAGTGAGAACTAAAGTTAGTACTAAGGTAGCTTATGGAAAAGAAATATCGCCTGACCCCAAGAAGAGTAGATCGAAATTTTTTTATAACAGTGTACAATTGTTGGCGTTTGCCGATGATATTAACATCATCAGCCTTAAAATCTGAGCTATTAGTTCTTTCTTTTCCAAACAGGATAAAGAAGCAAAGCGAATGGGTCTGGTGAAGTACGAGGACAAAACGAAGTACCTCCTGTCATCAAACAAACAGTTTGCGCACTCGCATATTAACACCCACGTCCCTGTTGATAGTTATGTTTTCGAGGTTGTAAAAGACTTCGTTTATTTAGGAACCAGCATTAACACCGATAAGAATGTCAGCTTTGAAGTCGAACGTAGAATTGCTCTTGCCAAAAAGTGTAGGTAATTGAGTAGTAAAGTCCTTTCTCGTCGAATAACACTTACATACACTCTACAAGGCTCTCATCATGCTCGTTCTGACGATGAGGCGTGACTTGGAGTGCTTGAGATAAAGATTCTGCGCAAGATTTTTGGACCTTTGCACGCTGATGACGGCGAATATCGCAGGCGATGGAGCGATGAGTTTTACGATGACATAGAGATAGCGCAGCGAATAAAGATCCAGCGGCTACGTTGGTTGTGTCATGTCGACCGAATGGATACAAATGCTCCGACTCTGAAAGTATTCGCTACGGTACCAGCTGGTGGTAGCAGAAAAAGTGGAAGTCCTCCTCTACGTCAGGTGGAGAAGGACTTGACTTCACTTGATGTGTCCAACTGGCACCGGTTACCTCATGAAAGAAACGACTTGGGTGATTTGTTAAACTCGATCAAAACCGCGTAAGCGGTTATCGGGCCGATTAAGAAGAAGACGGATTGTAAAGAAAAATGGCAGAGAGTTAATTTAAAAAGAAGCCCGCAAAGGATAGGAAGCCCTGCGGTTCATTGTGCCTGATATCCAATGCGATCATAATCGAAAAATGGCTGAAGAAACAACATACACGGGAATGCTTCGCACTGTTAAATCCAACGTCGTACTAAGCGAAATCGGTGATAAAGTGTGGCACTTATTTGCCAAACTGTTTTCGAAAAAGCCCTGAAAGGTACTGCAACAGTCAACCTAAAGACTCATTGCATCACGGCCAGATAAGTCTGCCATCAAAAGTATGCGTGCTACGTACAGCGATACCCAATCAGCCTACATTTCGCTGCACACTGTGGATCCTAAAACAATCACTCAGTTCCCCTTAAGGTAGGACGGGTATGTTGCCGGTTATTGGAGGAGTATATCCAAAGAGATGTTACGGATGTTGGTCATACGATCATATGGTACGTAAGTCATCTGAAGCTCTGCTGTCGTTATGTTGAGGACAGTCACCTAGCAGTAAACTGTAGAATTGCAGAAAAATGCGCACTATGCGATGAAGCATACAAGGCTGGCAGATCAAAATGCCCGCGCTACCAAGAGGCGGTACATAAAATCAGGCGATAAGAATCCTGCAACTCAACAACCGCCACTACACAGCTGCTCAGGACTTACTCGGGCAAAAGTTAACACAGCAATTCTTTCGGAACCTTTCGTAATCTGGGCGGTAAATAATAAAGTTCCACACCTTATAAAGGGTACTCATGGATGAAACTGGACAGTTATGTTCAGAATTTTCGCTATTGTGCTATGTCTAAGCCTATACTTGAAAATAATTAGATGGACTGGACATCAGTGATATTAGGTTCTAGCCAGATGGTGTCAGATGCCGCATACCTGGTCAAACAATTGATGTACATATATACGGATAAGTTTGGTAGCCTTGAGAGAGAGGTCATTCTGATGTCAATAAGCCAACAACGTCTCATGACCCCAGAAATAAAATCAAACCCAAGGAACCCATTGGAGGAGTAGTGGAAAATGATTCGGGACTGTGGTATGAGTGACATCGGTTCCATTATAACAAATAGGCTTCCTTAGCAAGAGATTGTCTTAGCAACACCAGACATTTTTAGTAAAAACGAAAAACGAAACGAAAAAGTTAAATTTTTATGAATTGGCCAACTATTAATCCGCGGTTTCCCCACAAATATCAAAGCCAATAATCGGAATCAGTCCTCCGGGAATCATTAGTGGATCAGCGATTATGTATGCAATTTACATAAGAGGCGGAGGTCCGGTCTAGAACGCTGTAGAATTGCAAAGTATTTTGGGGCAAGCCCGTACAGAAAACTGTCGGACTCTCTTCTAAAACTTGGAAGAAAAGGCGTTCGGTTGATGGTCGGTATTATTATAGGACACAATCCACTCGGTCAACATATGACCACCATTGGAATCTTTGAGGGCCGGATTTGTCTGTCTTGCTTTGAGGAGGCGAAAAGCACTGAGCATTTTCTCTATGAATATCCTGCATTTGCTGGAACAAGGCTACTTCTCTCCTTTCCTTCTTGACGATCTAGGTACATAGGTACATCACTTTCCAGTGCTTTAAATACAATGGGCTTTTTAGCCTGAGTATTTTAGGAGTTACCAAATTTTTCGGTGCTTCTTGGCTCAACTTTTCAAATTTCATTTCAATTTCAATCGCAGCCCCCAACATCCGTGAAAACGTACAAACTGATGAAGGTGAGTGGCTTCGCCTAAGTAAAAGGGCTGTTATGTATGATTATGCGTTACTTCATGTAAAGCACGTATGTGGCGCCTTCGACTCTAATACAAATGATCTATTTTTGCTTTCCATAATCCATTGCGATAGGCCTATACATCAGTGGCAAATTTAAAAAACTCATTTCCTGATTATGAGGTGATTTAGAAAAAACTAACTTTTTGCAACTAGCATTTCCGAACGAGTAACAACACGAAGACGAGTTCGATAACCGTTACGAGAACGCGATCAAATACATTGCAAGTTTCTTCATTCGAATTTTGGAACAGACAAAATATGCTTCAAATGAGCCTACCTTCACATGGGTGGATGGAGTGTCCAGACAAGGCTTAACAAAGCCCAGCACCAGTTTTTGAAAACTGTTAAAACATTGGAAATAGAAAGTTCGAAAGTTTTAGCAGTGCAATTATTCGCCACTGCGACATAGTCCAGTCATTTAAGCTTACATATTTTGTTGAAAAATAATTTTTTATACGGTGAACCATTTTCGAGATAGAGGGCGGAGAGCGCGCGATCACCGGATCACTTCAGATCAACCGGTGCCTGCGGTCGAAAACGCGCCATATATACCTATCGATAAATCAATGAATATAAATATTTGTCAATTTTTATTAATTATTATATTAAATTTTAAGATTTTTTCCTAACCTATCCATTTTTATTCAGTATTAATTTACTTATCAACACTTACCTGCCATGTATATTAATTGCAGGTCCACTTGCGTGGACTTCTACACATGGAACCATCCATCCTGCGCGTTCGGAGCACGTAAATGCCAGCAACGGCGTCAAGAAGATTTTTGTTTCAGAATAAAAATTTATCAATTAATTAAAATAATTACTAAAATATTTAAATTGATATTAATTTGCACAGATCAATACGAAAGGAAAATAATTATTAAAAAAGCCTTGTAAATATAAGAATAGTTAATTTAAATAAGTACAGGTAGTTTTTCAAGTAGTTAGTATGCTTTATATAAGTATGTACATTAGGCCAGGTCGATTTGTGGGGAGTCAAAAAAATCGCCCATTGCATTGGGAGACATCAGAATTCGTTTTAGAGGTATGGTTCCTTCGGCAAAGTTTCTTATTTTGATCCCTAGAATACGATTTTCACAGAGCAATGAGCGATTTTTAAATCAACCCGCCCTAATGTACATAATTATCCCAAATATATACAAATCTACATTAACTTCTTTTTTTTCTTTGGTTTTTAAGGTCTTTAATTAAATTAACTATTAATTCTGATTTTTAATTAAATTAACATTTGAGCAATTAGCTTATTCTATTACCTCCAGCAGCTTAGCACCTTACCAAATTTAAATTACTGACCCTCATAATGAAAAATGAGGGAAAGCGTCCATGGTTTTAATATTTTTTGGTTTTGTTATATTACACTATTATTTTTTCGTGAAGCGAACCATGATATTTAGGGTTAGATATTCACTTATACATACATATCTAATAATACATTTTTCTTTAGAAATTATTTTGTTAAACAAAATTTCTGGATTCCACATTAAATTCATTATTGCAGGCTATCATTTCAATTTCAATCGCACAGTCAATAACATAATCAATATAATTTAATGAATAATTGCAATTAAATTACTGTAATGATAAACAATTTTAAAATCAAGTGGTTACATTATGTAATCGATACTGATTTACACATTTACTCTTTGTTTTAATGCATATTTGATTTAATCTCTCTTTTATCTGTCAGCAATTATCTACTGTCTTCTTTTTTTTGCATACATGCGTATGTATGTATTTATCTTTATAGTAAATATTTGGCTTACGAGGTATGTATGCATGTAAACTCCAAAAGCAGCATAACACATTTTTGCCAATGACAAAAATATGTAATTTCTATACATATAGCAACAACAACCATGTACATGATTTCATTAATGCATTAATAAATTTAACATGTCCAAATGTTGACATAACAAATTGTTGTTTAACTGATAAATTACTTACGTAAGTAGTAGTTAGTTATCTGCATACAAATGTACATACATATATAGTAGACACAAAAATGTATAAGTATAGGTATATGCCTGCATCGATAATAAATATGCATCCACATTACCGTGAAGATATTTTGATAAGGGGTCGGATGGCTTGCACAATAACAGCTCATGGTTTTTTATAACTAAGCATTGCAACTATAATAATATTGGCGTTACTAGGTACCTGCACATAAAGGAAGTGATGTGTTAAAATGTTGAAAAATATTAGGAGTTTTAAGGTGATTGGTAGTTGCTAAATTCATAAGCACACATGTACACCAAGCAAAGTAGCTATGTGGGACTCTGAACAAACAATTTTTTTGGTAATCAAATAATCAGAGGTAAAATCTTTCTGCCATTCAGAAAGAAAACAAAAGTAAGAATAAAGCATCGTAAAGGATTTGTTTCAGCGTCTTATTGGGGGATTGTAGACTTCATCTTCTCTGTGACATCCTCCGCTGTCACCATTCAGCAGGTGGGAGAAATGTTTCCACTATCACCTAAGTCAGTCACCAGATCCACCATTTTGGTTCTTATAGGAAAACACAGCGCACTTAAAAACTACTGTAAAATGTTTGGACTCTTCTCCTATGGACTAGCACCTCAGACTTCAAGCGCTTCGCACAAACATATTTCCACCTCTTGTTTCCTACATCTGAAAACTTCTTTTATCAGTAGCGATAAACTTGCATTTTGCTCAATCACAGGGAGTCTTCCTTTTGCGGTAGCGTGGCTTCCTTGCCTTACCGGTTGCTTCTTAGGGCTCGCCTTAATCCGATTTTTTCTTCACATGTCTCGGATGTGCAGGCCGAATTGTCCGACTGTAGAACGAAAAATCTCTACTTTACTGAGCGACAGACTAACGCTCCTCTTAATGAAGCAACGTTACTTACTTTAGTGGATGCATCAGCGTCATTTTGCGAACTCAGACTCCCGATTTACTACACCCAGAATACAAGCACGCTCCTTGGTGGATAGCTGCGCTCCTCTTGGCATATTATCCTAAAAAGTCATTTTCCTCACATGAAAATTATGTATTGGCTAATGGAAATTACTCAAATAACCTTTAATAAATAATAAACCTTTGGCAAGTGCAAAGAATAGAAGTAAGAGATTGAAGTTTGCACATGTCCATCTAAATAAGGGCCCAGCATTTTGGAGGCTCGTACGTTTTGCACACGAGGTAAAAATAAACTTATTTGGACCAGATGGCGAGGCCAATACGGACCTCATCTCCAAAATTTGCGAGCTACTATAAAATACGGCGGTAGTAACATTATGGCTTGGGCATGGAGGTCTTCAAATGGAGTTGCAAATTTGACCTTTGTCGAAAAAGCACTGAACAAATAGACATATTAAAACTTCTGCAAGAAAATTTCGTTTTAAGCGGTAGAAAATTACAAATTGAAGGTGATTTTATCAAATTAGCCCAGAATATACAAAATTTATTGGCTGCACGACACGTATACTTCAAGCTGTTATTGATAATAAAGGATACCCAACAAACTAATAAATTCCTTCAAATTTTAGAAAACCGGAAATATATAGTTGCTATTTTTTTTTTTTTGTTTGTTTTTTTTTGTCTTTTGCATTACATTGAAATGAGTAGACACTATTTTGTGTCTTAGGCCGACTTTATGATTTTATAAAATAAGTATCTGCATACTTTGTATTTTCATTTGCGCAAAATATTATGAACTATAGAACACTTGACAAAAAAATTCGTATCTGCATCAAAAATTAAAGTAAGAACACTCTTTTTCTTCCTTGACAGGCACCGTTGGTGTGTATTTGACAGGTAGTCAAGTGTGTGGTGGTGTGAGTGCTTGGTATTTTTCAGCGTATAGGCGGGGTTGCTATGCCAAATTAGAGTTTTTATGGTAACATTAACAGCAATATAATATAACAAAACAACAAATGCTAAATAACATCTTCTACAATACAAATATTTTTAATACAATATATATCTTAGGCATAATGATGCTTTTTATTGAAAAATATCTGTACTCTTACGTCATTTTGTAGACTTCTCGGTACGATTTCATGTGAAATGTAATCATTTTTTATGCAACCATGTTACATAACAGAGCATTTTGCAACCAGGGGATCTCAGCTGTGAGCATTTTTTGACAACCAGCATAGAGTGTTTTTACTTAAGGATCTGTACAATAGGTGTGAGTGACTGTATGCATGTAACTTCACGAGAGCGCTTCTCAATAGTGGCATAACAATTTTGTATTTAAATGAAACACATACACACATAAATATTTATTGAGCTGTTGGTCTGAAATTACTTTTGAGCGTAGTACGTAGTACAGATTTAATAAATATCAATTCCTGGTAAAAAAATAATAGCGCAACAATACAAAAAAGCCAGTTTGATGTACGCACATTTGAGGTTTCGTTATTTTCATTTTACAAAATATTTTTTTTTGATTAGCCAAAATCCAGGCGGAATGCAAGGCGAATCTATTCAAGGTGATAGCAATTGGTTAAAGTGGTGATTCATTTAGAAACCAACCGGCGCTTCAGCACCATTGTGGGGATAGCAGTACTGCAAAAACAAAAAGTTACATGTATTTTGTTTTTGATTTTTTGGGTCAGTTGTCAAAATATTTATTTCTAAGGTGAATTGGGTAATAAATAATAAAGAAAAGTAAGCAAAGTCTTTCGAGTGTCGCGTTAAATTGTTTCAAGTAAATTTTTGATATTAATAGGAAAATTATAACCTCTTGGAGTTTATTAACTCTTGGAGATTCATATTTACTCCTGAGCAAGAAGCTGCAGCATTTATAATAACAAAGTGTTCAAGATCTTTATTAAATGCAAATGAAATGAAATTTGTGTAGACATACAAGATATAGAAGTACATTTTGAGTTTTATTCATATCTGCCAACCATCATCGGCAGCAATTTACGAGAAGCACAGCGTGGTGTAGTGCTTTCAGTTTGGATTTTTCATTTGTGGGTCTGATTTTTAACCACGCGAATTACTTTAATTTTCAAGATGCCAACATTGATAAGAAACTTCTCTAGTCAATGATGTACCATACTTTTGTTTGCGTTGTAATGATGTGTATGTGAACGAAAGTAAACAAGAGAATATTCACCTCTACTTTCGTTCATATAATATTTCCTCCTATGTGTAGTCCGGCTATGAGAATTTCATACAAGTACTTGAACTACTTATTAACTCCCAACTATTGCAATAAGAACTGCAGCCAGCAGGGCATATATGGCTGGCGAAAACTAGTGAACAAAGGGATGCTATCAAAATTTTCGACTTTGCTTACGCAGGTAATTTAGGAGAAAGATATATGTATAGTATGTGTATCTATTTCTATGCCTTCTTTCTTTTCGGTATCACTTTTTAGATGCAAAACTAATCCTTTTTCTATCTCAAGTTGTACATGAAAGTCCAAAAATATTCCCTGTTTGTCATTTATGATAGCCGATTTCAAGGAAACATGCACGGTAAATCCAACTATACTCAACGTTAAAACTTGCATTTATCACATACATATACTTATACATATATATTTTTTCCAGAATACAATCGAACTGAGTGCGAAACGGTAGTCATATCCACCTTTATTTTATTTGTGAACTTGTTTCATTCATCGTCATTATCAAGAGCAGAAGCACCAATTGTCATTGGCAGGCATTGGCGGGCATTGTAGCATCGACGTCAGTGACCTGAATACAAAAAAAAAATAGTTTAAAAAAACTAAAAAACACGCTTTTATTGCTAATCGAACTAAAAAGTAGAAAATAAATTTTAATGACAAAGAGACCTATAATGAAGTAATAGCAAATCGAACGATCAGTCATAGTCAACTACCTCAGAACAGAATTATAACAAAAAATAAAATACAAATAGAATAATTCAAATTAGAGTTAAAAGCGTGGGATACTTGATGTAGTAAATATTACAATCATTCTATTGGCAACTACCTATGTACAGAAGGTTATGAAAGTGAAGCATTTCCGGTATAGCCATCAGCACCTTCTTCGATTCAGCTTTTATCTCCTCAATCTACTCGAAACGCGTTCCCCGGAGTGGTCTCTTGAGTTTTGGGAATAGCCAGAAGTCATACGGAGCCAAATCAGGCGAATACGGTGGTTGCGGAACGATATGCATGGAATTTTTGGCGAAATGGTCACGAAGAACGAGTGCAGTGTGAGACGGTGCATTATCGTGATGCAAAAACCAAGAGTTGTTGGCCCATAATTCTGGTCTTTTTAGACGAATTGCTTCACGTAAACGACGCATAACGCTCAAATAATATTCCTTATTAACAGTTTGGCCAGGTGGAAGGAATTCATAGTGCAACACACCACGAAAATCGAAAAAAACTGTCATCATGACCTTTTTTTTTGAACGACTTTGACCTGCTCTTTTCGGTCTGGCCTCGCCTTTAGCACGATATTCGCTTGATTGGTCGGTTGTTTCAGGGTCGTAAGCGTAAATCCAAGTCTCATCTCCCGTAATGATGCATTTGAGCTTGTCCTGATAGTCTGAAAGCATTGTTTCATACACATCATCGCGACGACTTTTTTATAAGAAATTGAGAGTTTTCGGTACCAAACGAGATTTGACTTTTCGTAGGCCCAAATGGTCTTTCAAAATGGTTTTCACAGATCCTTCTGATATTCCGATCATATCTTCACTTTATTGACGTGTTGGTCATCTGTTGACGTCGACGGCCGTCCGGAGCGCTCCAAGTCATCAACACGTTCTCGACCTTCTTTGAAGTCTTTGTACCACTTTTAAACATTTTTCTGCGACATGTTCGAATCACCAAATGCCTTCTGCACGCTAAACGTTTCCGCAGCCGAAATTTCATTCCGCAAACAAAATTTGATGGCACTTCTCTGCTCAATCAAATCAGACATTGTAAAAATCGAAAAATGCACTCTTGGTCGTTTGGTAAACACAAGCGTAAATATATTACTGATAATGACATTCACATGAAAGTTGGTCCAGATGTTATTAACAATGCTGCCAACTCAGGAAAAAAATAACTAGAGCGAAATTTTAATCCCGCGAACTTTGACAAATAAATTCACCTTACTTTTTGCCAACAGGTAAAAAAAGAAAATATTAATCCTGACTATCCTAATAAGGATAATGGAAAACTGTTATCAAATTATTGCATTGCCATCGGTCCTTGATAGGTGCGCAAAATTCCAAGTCGATCAGATTTTTAGAAGCCAGTGAAAATTAAGCTCAAAGATTCCGTTACATACATACATACAACCCGAGCTAATAAAAGTGTGTTAAAAACCAAAAATTTGTTTTGCTTATTAATGTCATAATTTCTATATGAATTAAAATGCTTAAAAAATGAATTTTGGGAGAAATTTTCCTACTATTTTTGCTTCGAAAAAATTATTTTTTCAAAAAATTTTCGAAAACGTGTAAATTCACATAGAAAGTAATATCATAAAAAAGATGTGTGCTAAATTTCAGGGAGATCGGTCAATAACTTTTCGAGTTATCGTGTACGCCAATTCGAAAAATACAGTTTTGAGAAAAACGCGTCTATAGTTTGAATACATGAAAATTCCTCTCCCAGCGCTCGAATGCAAAGAATAGAGTCGTCACGGTTGACGATCTATAATATAAGAAATACTTAAATTTACGTTCTAAATTATTTTTGACATATTCTTAAAGGATTATATTAACATTTTATGAAACAAATTTTTTTTTTGTTTTGAAATTTTACAAGTATCTGTCCCCATAAAAGTGATAAGTCTAACAATTTATATTTGCAGAACTTTGGAACATTGTGAGTACGGATTCTAGCGATCTAAGAGCTTTTGATCTTGAGTATAGTTAAATATAATTTGCATTAATGAATCAAGGAAATATTTGCCAAAACTGGGCTTATCAATTTTATACCTGTCACCGCATATTACTTACATAAATATGCCAGAAATTATGGCAAATAAATCGATTGTACTACATTTTTTTTCGATAGTACGTTCAGCAGCTTTTATTTAATAAAGAAATTTCGATAATTTTCTAAAAGATCATTCACTCATAACACCTATTTTCGCTTGGGGTTGAAATTGCTTGTTAGTACCATGAGTTTTTATGTCTTGTTTTTAATTAGTAATCAAGTGCACTTGTAATCGATTTTTCGGTGACACAATGTCTGGTGTGAGTATTTCACCTTGAAAGCCGCAATTCATAATGTCACTGAGTCAATTGTGAATGTGACTAGATATACCTCGAAAGCCTACATTGCTCACACTTCTTTAACGGTAAGTCTAATTATCACTGTATACTCGGAAGCACCTGCTTAGATTTCGGCGACATACAGTAGACACATAGTAAGTTTTATAAATTTTAATCAGAATGTGATGACTTACCACTTGTGTAGTCATTGCCATTTTTAAACGACTTTTAGAGTAATAGCGATAAGTATTGTACATCTAATTCAAAGCATTGTAAGTCGAGTGAAAAATAGTGCACTTTAGCTTATCGTATAAAAACACGGAAGTGTATTGCGGGTGAGCAATTTTTCTCGAGAAAATAATTTGACATAATATGTGGTATCATATGTTGTGAAGAAGCAGGTGCTGATGACGCAAAAATGTATGCGCGATGTTGTTATTGAATTGCTCAGGAGGCCACTTATCGGTAATCAAAATCATGATTATAAATAGTTTCACCATTTAGAGCTCAATATATTATATTGTTCTTGGGAAAATTGGTAATCATGTTAAATTTATTTTATAAATTATTGTCATTGTCCCACTTGCTTATAGGAATTCATTCACCATCGTCGATCAATCAAATTATTATTTGCAGCGATTAATCAGTTGTTTTGAAAGTAGGGAATTTTATTGACTTAAATAATAAAAAATAGAGATTATCATAGAAAGTGGGATATTGACATATAGAACGACGAAAGGAGGTATGTATATAATTACAAGCATATAATGCAAGCGTAGTAAAAATAAATAAATACAAGCGTATAAGTAAAAACACAATTTCCCGTATGCTTCTGCATACGTTTTGACGCTCAATTCAAGCTTATGCGGCTGCTTAAGACATCTTTTATTTTTGAATGCACTTTTAAACCGATAATTATGGCATATAAAAGAGAAAAGTTTTTTAGACCATGGAGCCGTATTTCTTGTGGTCAATAGTTTTTTCCTTCGAATACGGATAAATAAATATTTTTAACTCAGGTTTTGCATTTCAACATATTTTTATGGCACTTACTTGACTACAAGCAAAATGCTACAAATTTTATAAAAGAACACTAACAAAAATCGTGTAAACATGTATTGGCAGGAAAAAATACAGTGAGTGGTAAATAGTGCATGACAGCCAGTGCACAAGAACCGTTTCATAGACCAGGACTTTTTTAAAAAATAAGACCAAGCATAGGCTCTTTTAATTTTTTTATGTTTTATTTTATTCAAAATTCTCCCCTTCTGACCCGATATACAGTTCGGTTCACTTAGAGGCAATAATAATAATTTGGTTGCTTTAATAACCATCTTATTCCACGAAAAGTATTGCCTCTAACCAAGTGAACCGGACTGTAGTAATATTCGTTATCTAGAAGCATGTTGAGTGCTCGTATTGAATCGTCGGCCGCGATATTTTTTTTTTACGTCAGCATAACCTTTTTGTATGACTTCTACGCCCACAAAATGATTTCCACTCATACAAAAATGCTTTTTTGAAAAATGTAAATTCGCATGATTCCAAATATGATGAATAAAGGGAGTGGGTTTCACTTCAAATATAATAGAGTGGTTGGAGGCCATTTTTGATGATTGAAAACTTTTAACATACTCAATTTAATTTCATGAATTTGAGTAAGTTTCGATGGAATCTGCGATTATCACGGTTTTCGTCATCTGAAAAATTTATGAATTGAAAAGCCCGGGGAAATGGTTTGTAAAGTTCAAAAATGGTGATTTTGACGTCGATAACACGTTTCGCAGTGGAAGGCCTTCTGAATTCGATGAAGAACGTCTGAAATCACTTTTGAAGGAGAACGGTATACAAACCAGTCGTGTATTGGCGGAAATAATGAACTGTGATCATAAAACGATTATCAATCACTTTCATTCAATAGGATTTACCGAAAAATTGGGAGACCGGGTGCCAAAAAACCGAGTGTCGACAAAAAAAAACAAAGTCGCTTTCAAATTGCTTTTCAGTATCCCGCCATCGAGCAACAGCGCTTTTTGTACCGAATCTTCACGGGAGATGAGAAAGGGTGGCTATACATCAATATGAAGCACAGAAAGGAGTGAGTGAGTCCAGGAGATACGCCAAAGCCGGATCTTCATTCAAAGAAGATTATGAAATGTGTTTGGTAGGCCTGGAAGGGCACTGAAAAATACTCGAAAAGAATTCCACGGTCAACAAGAAGCTCTACATTGCCCAGCTACACCACGTGAATGAGGCTATGGTCAAACCATACTCCTTCATGACAACGCCAGGCCCCATGTTGCACAAGTCGTCACTCGAGACGAGACAAGAGCTCGAATGGAAGGCCCTTCAGCATCCATCGAATTCTCCGGACCTTGCACCGACCGATTACCATATTTTCCGCTTCCTGCCAAACCATATGAAGGGCGTTGCCTTCGATTGGAAAGTGTTCCTTAAAAACTGGCTCATCAACTTCTTTGACACCAGACCAGACGATTTTTGGCGGAACGGCATCAACAAATTGGTTTAAAGGTGGGAAGAGGTTATAAACAACAACGGCGGATGTATAATTGATTAACTTATTGATGTTATTATAGTTTTTGTTTAAGGGGTTAGGTGGGTTACAGAGGTTCAAAAAAATGGTATTTTTACTATTTTTTTTTTAATATATACAATCATATATTTTATTTAAACAATTCAGCATATCAAAGATACATATTTAAACAGTATTTTGTGAAATTTTTATTTAAAAATTCCGAAAACTCAGCCGTTGGCACCTCATCTCCCTTAACGTCTCACAAAAAAATGCTCTTGCCGTGGACAGCATAACTCAATATTGGTTCATTTAAAATCAAAAAACCAAAAATATTTCGTTAGTACATGGATAAATCTCGTTACTGGACGAAGGAAAAAAAAAAATTTAATTTGAATTTTTGACAGACTTTGAACAAAAAAACACATTTTTTGGACAAATTTTCGTCATGTGTTGGCTCGAAAAAATTAGTTGTAATAAAAATAAAAAAAATCCTTCGTTCAATAACTTGATAATGTTATTCCAAAGATGTGTGCAAAATTTGAACAAAATCGCTTAATAACTTTTCGAGAAATCGTGTCCACCGACTTAAAAAATCGAGTTTTGAGATAAACGCGTATACCTGCGAAACGCTGCACTGACATGGCCTGATGGGCGGAAATTCTGAAGGGTCTATCTCGTAGAATTTTACTCGGATCAATTTGAAATTTTAGGAGAATATTTTAAACATATTATACTATTTAATAAGACAAAAAAAAAATCGATTTTTTTAAATTTTCAAACCCACCTAACCCCTTTAAATAAAAGTCCTCTGGTAAAGCTCTACGAACTTATTCTCAAACCTAATATACTTGTACCATATATGTGCCATACAAGGACAAGTCCAAAATAAACAAGACTGAGCTAAAATAGAAACGACAGGAACTTTGTTTATTCAAAATACTCTACTCTGGCCTCCGTACATTTTGCGCGATCTAAAAGCTTTTCGAAAGAGTGTTTCTGGTCTGGAGTGTTTCCTCTGCTTTCATGGTCAAATGCAATTTTCCGAATAGGTAGAAATCACAGGGAGTCATATCAGGCCAATACGGTGAGTGATTAATTTTTAAAATGCGATTTCTAGTCAAAACATCTATCATAAGAATGGATCGATGAGATGGTGTTCTTTCATGCAATAAGCGCCAGCTTCCTCCTTCGCGGTATTCAGGGCGAGTTCGACGAATACGATGCAACAAGCGCTTCAAAACGCCAAGATAGAAAATTGCATTGACGGTTTGGCCCGTTGGCAGGAACTTCTTGTGGGCACTTCCCTTGGAATCGTAAAAATAAATGAGCATCGACTTGATTTTAGACTTCTCCAATCATGATTTTTTGGGTGGTGGCTCGTCTGAGGCCTTCTATTCGGCACTTTGACGATTAGTTTCAGGTTCACGTTGGAAACACTACGTTTCATCACCAGTTACAATGTTGTAAATGAAGTTCTCTTTAATGAGGTCTTTCGAATGTTGAATTCTGAGCAATTTTTGGCCTTCAGTTAACTTGTGCGGAATGAAACGTGCGCAGGCCTTTCGTTAGCCCAAATGATTAGTTAAAATATGATAAATCGATGTTTTGGAGGTATTCAACTTTAATTCCATGAACTTCAACGATGATTTCGATTCATTTTTTATAAATTTGCGAACAATTTGGATGGAGTTTTCAATGGTTACTGATTTTGGGCAGTCCATATATTCATTATCATTTATGCCCTCACAAACATCTCTGAAACGTGTAAATCACTCATGAACTCTGGCACGAGATAGACAATCATCGCCATAAACTTTTTTTATCAATTCAAATGTTTCGGTAAATGATTTACCGATTTTAAACCAAAATTTGATATTAGCTCTTTGTTCGAAACTCATTTTTGTACCGATAACACAAACATACTGACAATAACTTCGCTTCCAATGAACCAAAGTTTCACTGGCTAGGGATGTAACTTCCAACGCACTAACTCATTAAAAAGATGGCGCCATCGAAAACATTTTTATGACGCCAGTCTTGTTTATTTTGAATTTCACCTTGTATATCAGCAAAAACCTGGTTCGAATCTCTACTATCAATTATTTTCTATTACTCAGTAGTGTTTCAACATTGAAAGTTTCATTGAAAGTTTGAATCAATTTTTCGGTTTCGGCGGCTGTGTCACATGCGGCACAGTCCATATAATCAATAATAGGCCAAATTTCAGAATTTTCGACAAAAAAAGATCCAATCACGGCTTAAGACCAAAGGTGTCTCATTGACCATGCAGAGGCTTTTCAACAACTCCATTTGCATAGTAATTTAAGCCGATTTTCGAACGGAATTTTAAGATTTACCAAACACAAATTAATATAAAGCCTCCAAAAGCAGGTTTTTGCGGTTTTATGAGGAAGAAGCCGTGGCTAGAAAGTATATGTGTGTGCGAATAATTTCTTGTGTTTGATTGTTTCCATTGCTTTCGCCTACTCTTCTTCTTCACAAACATGTAATTCCCCTTCGTTTTGTTTGTTTATTGATGGACTCTTACGACTCGGGAATTCGGAAGGCGCAATCTTCTTCTCTTTCATTCTTGAAGTTAACAATTCGCAAGCAATGGTCCTAAATTGGTCCTAAACCGTTAGTTTGTTTGGCCCGTCACAATGGGAGCGTTGTGGGAATGAATTTCAATGGGTGTCAAAGCAGTTTTTGAGCCAGTTTTTAAGGAGCACTTTCCTATCGAAGGTAACGCTCTTCATATGATTTGGCATCTTTCCAGTCGACTAGCCTCATTCTCGCGGTGTAGCTTGGCACTGTAGAACTTCTTGTTGACCGTGGAATTCTTTTCGAGCATTTTCCAGTACCCCATGCCCTCCCAGTCCCACCAAACACATATCACGACCTTCTTTGAATGAAGATCCGGCTTTGGCGCACCCATTCCTTTCTTTTCTTCATATTGATGTATAGCCACGATTTCTCATCTCCCGTGACGATTCGGTACAAAAAGCGCTGTTGCTCGATGGCGGACTAGATACTGAAGACCAATTTGAAGGCGACTTTGTTTGAATGAAAGTGATTGATAATTGTTTTATGATCACAGTTCATTATTTCCGCCAATTCACGACTGGTTTGGGGACCGTTCTCCTTCAAAAGTGATTTCAGACGTTCTTCATCGAATTCAGATGGTCTTCCAGTGCTGAACGTATCAACGACTTCAACGTCATTTTTGAGCTTTGCAAACCATTTCTGTGCTGTGGTGTCGCTTATGACACCTTCGCCGAGCTGCTTCGACAGCTTTTTGATCTGAATGAAAAGCAAAAAAGAGCAGATGTCGAAAAACCTAACCAGCCTAGCCTAACCACTTACGATGACTGCATAAACTAACACTATTTTAGAAAAAACAACAAAGCGTTTTTCTTATCCGATCAGATGCGAATAAATATTTATTGAATTTAAAACTAATAAACACAAATGTCTATAAAGAAAACTAATAATGAAAATTTTTAATTGTTTAAACGATAAGACTACGATATCTAAAAATATTCTAATCTTGACTAATAAATTTGCAATTTGAGCAAATAACCTTACTTATTTTAGATTTATGCATTCACAATCCAATTCATAAGCCACGATTTTACGAAATTAAAAATAAATCATAATTTTCGATGGGCAATAAATCGTTCAATAGCCATATAATCTAATACCGCCGCGACCGTGCTCACAAACCGATATTACTGTAATCGTAGTCATAAATAAGTGGTAAAGTCCGACCCACGTGCATGTGTGAAATCCACATCCATAGTTATGATATACCACATGCTAGCGTCTTGATGATCAACAGTAGCCCTAAATGAGGGTCTAATCGGGCTGTGTTGTTAAAAGATAAGAGACACTTTAATAATATTTAATTTGTGCAATTGCTTACTTTCAGCTTAACCGATGAATCGTTTATTCCATAGCGCCCCAACACAAGCACATCCTTACCTTTTGAACAAAATACTCTTATTAAACCCCTGCAGGAAAGCCGTGAACTAGTCAAACATGCTAGTCATGTTGCTCAGAACAATGTGAAAGCCGAAAAGTTCGGGAAAACAATTTCGTTTCTCGCATATTAAGATTGGCATCTCATCAACTGACTCCGAGGCAGTAAATATTGGAATAAATATATGCTAATGTACCACTCTAGCCTGCCACCGTAGCCGATCACCTCAAAGCGATCGCTCCTCGGAAGACAATGGCTAACTTCCGAGCGTAATTCTGTTATGCAAAAACTATCTGCCGTTGGGAGGAAGCATCAAACTGTAAACATCGAAATGCACAGCAGACGAGTTCAGCCAAATACCCAATAGAGGGAGTAAGCGCCAATTATACTAATATATGTATTGTATATATGCATAACATATATTCAAAAGTAAAAATTAAGATTATTTCAGGTTTTAGTATTTTTATTCAAAATTGGGCTCGTAAAAACTATGTGTGAAAAATTAATCATTTGAATGTCCACCATGAGCACGTCTACAGTTAAAATCTGCCTAACAGTCGATTCATGAATGTCTAATTGTTCAGAAGGTCGGATCGATTTTGAAGGTTGTTGAGCAACGCTTTGCGCTACAGCAGCAATATTCTCAACCGAACGCTTAGTTTTTGGTCTGCCAGTCCTTTCTATCCTCCTGGAAATTTTTTCACCAATCTTTGAAATGTCGATACCTTCGCACGATTATTTACACCAAAAAATCACGACTTTGGCGATATGTTGTTCTTAATGATTGACCATTTTAATAATTATATATATATATAATTGGCGCGTACACCCTTTTTGTGTGTGGCCGAGCTCCTCCTCGTATTTGTGGTGTGCGTCTTGATGTTGTTCCACAAATGGAGGGATCTACAGTTTCAAGCCGGCTCCGAACGGCAGATATTTTTATGAGGAGCCTTTTCATGGCAGAAATACACTCGGAGGTTTGCCATTGCCTGCCGAGGGGCGACCGCTATTAGAAAATTCTTTTTCTTAATTTGGTGTTTTCACCGAGATTCGAACCGACATTCTCTCTGTGAATTCCGAATGGTAGTCGCGCACCAACACATTCGGGTACGGCGGCCACCAATTTTTTTAATAAATTAGTTTCAATAATTTTAACGCGTTGTTCTATCGTGTAAAATTTGTATATCTGACAAATGTCAAACGTGACATAAAAAAAGGGCCGTCTAGAAATTAATCTGGAAGACCCTTTATAAAGCAGCACTCCAATTTCCAATTAGGCTTAAATATACATTAAGAGTCTCCCGAATTTTATTACTCCCAAGTTAACAAAAAAAAAAAAACAAAAAAAAAACTAAACATTTTCCTATCGACACAAATAATCGATCCTGGTCACCTTATTGCTATTTACATATATTTCTGGCCTAATAATGGAAAAATGAAAATTAGTGATTAGCAATGGTTTTATTGTTTTTCAAAATATTCTCTATGAGCAAGACACTTTTGAATTCGTTTGAACCAATTATCCAGCACTTGTCCAGCTGCGTTTCCAGGGCGCTTTTAAATTATATGGAACCCAACGCGAATACAACTTTTTAACTACAAAGTGTTGTGTTCATGCAAAATCTTATAAATAGATGGTTGTAATGCTATTGCTCAAGGATACCTTAATCTCACAGCAGGCGTATTGCCGATCTTGCTCATAGCATCGAAATTTTCTGGCACCACAGCTGGTTTTGGACAACCTTCCCGAAATTCGCCGGTGATCGAATAGCGACCACGCGAATATTCATTTTACCAGCTTTTTGTGAGGATAAAATATGGTGCTTGCGCCGATTGTATTTCAACGATGCATTATTTGTCGTGTTAGACCACGTCGAAAATTATGAAAAATAATCGCACGAAAATGTTCGGGGTTTAATTCTATTATTTATTTCGAACACTTGGCTCATACATGAAAATGTTCTGCAAGCGTTTATGGTAAAATATGTCAAACTTTTCAATGGAAAGCTCCTGATAAGACTAGGAGTACTCTCGGTCAGAAATATAAATACCTACCTTCGTATACTGAAGTTAAAATGATAGTACTATTAGAACGAGCCAGATTACAGTTTGCTTTCCTTTTGCTACACTTTGTCGATATGCACGGTGGTGATTCAGATCTCAGCTGCCCACTTTAGTACTAATTTTGAACTGTGCATTGCGTTTCATGAAAAGTATACAAATTGCTTACAAGGAAAATTATATGGAACAGGAATTTCTTATGGCTCTAAATTTCTGAAAGCGCATCAGCTAGTATTGATGAATTTCCTGCGCGGTATTTATTGGCCTCACTACAGTTAAGCAAATCTTATCACTGACTTTCGACTTTCCTGGCAGGGTTGACATTCTTATTGCGGATAAATATACACATACCTCTATAATATTTACAGGCTAATGAATCCGGGACGGGTATTTGCTATCGTCACGTCTACCTGAAGACGCAGATCAAAAAACTCACTTATTTTTGACGGTTATTATGATGGATTAATTTTCAATTATGGTATTTACGTCGATAACGATAGCAGTGAACGCAGCGCATGTGCCTCTGTACTTCTTAGATTTTTTGGATTGACTTTGACTGGATTGCTTTTATGTACGATGAGCCAGTATTCATTCAACAGTTGTGCGGCAGGAAGGAGCGGTTATTATCGCCAACTTACGTTCGATATCGTCAACAATCAAATTTCAATTAGTTCGCCTTGTCCGGTAAATTCTCAAGTGTTTAGTGTTCTTGCTTCGCTGATTGATGATTAGTTAATCGTTGGTAGGTAGGTAGGTAGACAGTTGGTTAGTATATCAGCTTATATTGTTGTTTTTATTTGTTTGTACTTTTTCCTCGACTAATTTCGAGGGAAATCCTAAATTCAAATTTGAAAATTATGACAGATATATTAATTATAAATCAAGCGCAAATTGCACTTAAAACGATACTGTCGCAAGCAAGTAATCTTATCTCAAACGATTTAATTTATATAATGGAAGTGTTTTCATAATTAAAAAATATTAAAATATTTGCTTCATCACTTCACATTGCGTTCAACGCGATAGACTGCTTGAGAAACCCACACCAGCTATCAGGCGCAAAGATTTGTATTGCTGAAATTGGCCGATTTTCGGTGAAGTTGAAATATTTAATTCAATTTTTATTTTATTTTTTTTTTTTATTCTTCTAGATTTAATAAAATGAGTAGCACTTACTTGGCCAGAATATACGAATTTAATAAATGTATACTCATTTATTTGGTAACGTAGCGAAAAGTGGAGTGCTAGGCTTTGTTGTAGGGTAAATTTACAATAAAAATAAGTTTCGTTTGAATATATTTGAATGTAATCTCTAGTATGCCTCCAAACACGTTTCTGGTTTTAAAGATTTGGTTATTCTCCGAAATGACCAAAAAATTGTTCCTGCTTGAAAAAAGCCCTGGTTCTCGGAATTCTCTATAAAAAGAATATTAATTGAATATTAAGACATAGTTTGATAAATTTTTGTTATTCATGTCGATGAACAATACAAGTTCGAGGAAAAATTATTAGCTGCGCAACTAAGTTTCTGCTGTTTGTCAATAGATGCAGCCAGCAGTGCGTACTATGTATTAGATTCTAACATAACCTAAACGTCATAAACCAATCTTAGACATATGGCAAACAAACTGCTTCGACACATTAGTGGTTTTTTTTTTTGGTATCATTTTATTTTTTTGGTGGTTTTTTATTGGTTTTGTGAAAATGTCTGATTTTGTGCCGAATAATCGTCATTTGCGGGAAGAGTTGATTTTCCTCTTTCATTCGAAAAAAACGGCGGCTGAAGCGCATCGAGAGCTACACAAAGTTTATGGAGATGCTGATTTAAAACCTTCGAAGACGTTGAATTGGAGGCATTGCTCAATGAGGATCCGTGTCAAACGCAAGAAAAACGCTTAAGTATTAGCGGTTACCCCCAATCTATTTCCAAGCAATTGCATGCTTTGGGAATGATTCAGAAACAGGGGACTTGAGTTCCTTATGAGTTAAAACCAATGGATGTTGAACGTCGTTTTTTCGCATGTGAACAACTGCTCCAGCGGCAAAAAAAGGAAGAGTTTCCTTCATCGCATCGTGCCGGGTGATGAAAAGGATTCATTCCAGCAATCCAAAGAAAAGAATGTCATGGGAACCGCCCGGTCATGCTTCTACGTCGTCGCCTCGGCCGAATATTCTCGCTGCAAAGGTTATGATATGTATTTGGTGGGACCAAGTTGGTGTTATTTAACATGAAGTATTAAGACCAAGCGAAAGCATCACTGAGGATCGGTAGCGACTTCAATTGATGCGATTGAGCCGAGCACTGCGCGAGAAGCGGCCGCAATACGCGAAGAGATATGAAAAAGTGATTCTCCAGCATGACAACGCTCGGACTCACGTTGCGAAACCCGTTAAAACCTACCTGGGAAATCTTACCCCACCCACTAACTTCTGCAGATATTGCCCCGTTCGATTATCACCTGTTCCGATCCATGGCACATAGTCTAGCTTACCAGCAGTTGCATTCATATGAAGACATCAAAAAATGGCTTGATCCGTGGATAGCCTCAAAAGATGAACAATTTTACCGCGACGGTAGCCAGCGATGGGCAATACTTTCAATGATTCGTTTGTAACCATTTTTTCAGAATAAAGTTTTATTTTCATCAAAAAAACAAACAGCGAGAACTTAGTTGTGCACCTAATATTATATATTTAAGTCGGAAAAATGGTAGAAAAAAACCAAATTTTATTTAAAAAAAATTGAAAAATTCCTAATTTTATAATCATTCCGATTCACAATGAGCACACATGTAACCTACATCTTATATACTTATAAATAGATACTGCTCGATAACTGCCAAAAATACCAAATTTGACTTTTCACGTAGTTTTCAAATCCCATGTCAAGCTTCACTTCACTTTCCCTTATTAATTTAGTCTAATTTTTTCGCATGTAGCTACTAATTTTGGAATTTAAATACTTGGCAATCCTTATCTACAAAGGGGGGCCATTAATGGAAAAATCAATTTGAGGTGCAATCAAGTTGAAAAAGTTATTTTAATTTGTGAAATATAATTGCCAAATCAACAAATCGATTAAATAGCGATTTTTAATTATTTTTCTACACACTCGTTTACCAGCATAAACAACTGAATGGTTGTTTGTGGTTCCTCTCGGCCTCTACTCCCTTTTCCAATAATGATTAGATATGGTCGCAAATTCGTTTTTGAGAAGAGGCGAATCAGATTACGAAAAGGCAAAGATTATACCTTTGTTGTACTTGAATGGAGAACCCTGGAGCTGCAATACTTGATAATTATAATTATATAAAAAAAAATTAGATGCAATCTTAACTTTGGAACTTTTTACTTGTGTGACCTTTAAATCAAGAAAAGTCTTTTACTCAGTAATATTTTCAAGATACTTCAATCATAGAATTACATCCTCTTGGCTAACAAGGTTCAATGTTCCGTTGAAATGTTGACCGCTAATGTTGACGCTCTGAGTCAACTGATTTGAGCTTTGGTTTTTTTGTTAGGTTGTCACATCTGTGATTAACCTTCCTACCAAAATTTTATCGCCATTGCTTGATTTGTAAAACTTACGCCATCTTGAGTAAATCCTCTGCACGTGTTTTCGAGTTTTTACAATTTTACAAATGGATTTGAATTTGCTACAACGAGTTGATATTAAATTTTGCGTTAAAAATGCGATGCAGATTCAATGTTGTGAAAACTTTAGAAATGTTGGGAAACTGTTTTGCTAATGATACTTTTAAGAAAACATCCATTTACGAGTCTTATAAACGCTTCAGAAGAGATCGTGAGCCCATCGACGATAACGAATGTCATGGCAGCCCATAGACATCGAAAGCTGATAAAAACATCACTAAAGTCAAAGAAAAGTTCATCAAAAAGAAATTAAACATCAAGGCTGGCAGAGGATTTGAACATCGCTTACAGATCCGTTCAGGACATTGTAGTTAATTATTTGGACTTACTCCGTGTTGCTGTAAAGTTAGCCCCAAAGGACCTGATTGTTTTGCAAAAAAGTAATGTGCTGATATTGCCAAAGAAATGATTTTCAAGGCTGAATCTGACCCAACATTCATCAAGCGAATCATTACTGGAGACGAGACGTAGGTTTATGAGTACTACACACAATCCGGGTATCCGACAAGTGAGTGGAAAGCTCCGAATGGACCGAGACTAAAAAAACCACATCATTTTCAGTAAAAAAAGTCATACAGTTAATAATGATTATTATTTGGGCGTTGTGAGACCTTTATGTGAGCTAATTCGCCAAGAAAAAAAGGAGTTGCCATCAGTGAATAAGAACGAAACGAATACCATCTAGCAGCATAAATTACTGAAACCTATTAACTAGGAATATGAGGCATAACACAAATAATACTCCATGCAAATTACCCATGGGTTGCACACGTCACGATGAAAAAGAAATATGAGACTGTCAATTTCAATGCTAGTAAAGCAAATTAAGTATTAAAGATGTAAGATTTTACGAGAATACTCCAAACAATATGAATGAGCTAGTGAGCGTTTACTCCATACGATGCTTTACTTCGATTGTGTTTGAAATACATAAACACTTTTAAACATTGGTGGCTTATTTAAACAATGATGCTATGTGCGGCAATATTTCAAAAATATCGTCAAAAAATATGGTAGCGAGCAAACGACTTCAGCACTCGAACTAATTCCAACAAATACATCGATGCACATCTGCTGACAGACTTCCAAGCTTCACTTGAGATATGGAGAGGAGGCGTAAGCCCGACGACTTCATCTCGACGTCTATGTTAACAAGCAAAACTGCCGCATCTGGTGAATTCTGGAGAGACATATACACGATTTTTCGAACCGCTAATTGAAGACAAGAACTTGGACGATATTGAGCTCCAGCAGGGCGGCCCACCAAGCCGCTGAGTCCATGATACTTTGCATTCATAAATAATGGAAATGTTTTCTCTTTCGACCAATCCAATAATATTCTGAAAACAATTTTTTACTTTTTTCAATTTTTTTAAGTGAAACAACAATATGAGCTATTCCATATATAAAACTATCAGACGAAAACTAACGAATCCTCTTAATTGGGCAGCAGCATCTCTTTTAAGGATGGTGGCCCTAAAGATGTATGCCGAATGTTGAGGAGTGGTTAGACAGAACACATTCGGATCTCAACTTCCACTTAACATAGATCCTTCTAGGCACAGCATTTTTAAGGGTTGCATTTTCAGATTCCGACAGGACTTTGGTACATACTGCCCGACTTGTCCTTCAAGCATGGAATGCGTAGGAAACGTTTTACTCTTTTATTCCCGGTCGATATACCCGGTCCCATATACCATAAATAACCCTCAACCTTAGATGGCACCCTAGAAGCACTGCATATCAAATTAAAATGGACTTCCTACCGATAGTACTGGGTAAATAAGTATTAGTTATACGAATTTTTGAATAAAATTTGGTACCAAACCGAGTGGTGACTTTTGAGCCATTTTCGATAGCTCATGCCTAATTAGGATTTTGTACGAAACAAATATTAGTGCATAGAATTAAGTTGGGCAGTTAGATTGTACTTCTCCAAGCCTTTTAAAACCAAGGCGGCCCACTTTAATGTAAGAATTACAAAGAAAAAAAGTAACCGCACTTTGAGCAAAACGATACGACAGATCCTTATTATAGCCACTCCAGTACTTAGATTGACGCATTCGGCATGTGGCATGAAAATTTCAAATATTTTTACAAATTATTTAAAACTTAGAAGAAGGATATTTAAGTAATATTCGTTTAGAACTTCAAAGCTTTTTAATAGTAGTAAGTCGGTTCATTCAAGTTATCTCCCATCAGCCATTAGAAGATTTTTCACTTAGTCAATAATTCAGAATCAATTCAAACCAAAAAACCACAAATGCAATAAAAATATAAAAAAACAATAGCAAACAAAGAGCTTGACGAAAATATGAGCACACACACGCAAAAATCATTTAGCAAAATCAACACAATAAACAATATTAATCTTCATTAAAATGGAATTTCATTGAATTTATTATTGAACCACGTCTTTGTGGCGCCAAGCTACTTACTTTCGCTCACTTACATACATACTTATCTAGACACATATATACAAACAAACAATTTATGGTGTTTACATTAAATTCTGTAAGATGCCTTGGCACAGAGTGCGAGAAGACCATTTGGCCCTCCTGTAATTGGTGATTTTATTTTGCCTTTATTCACATTCGCACTTCACTTAGCAATAATTTGAAGATAAATAAAAATGCAGAATTTTATTATTTTAATATTTTATTGAAATGTTGTTTAGCCGTTGTGCTATTTACAGGCTGTAATTTTGAGTGATTGGGCTACTGAGCGTTTTCACACTCCACGACGACGCTCACGTGAAACCAATGCGCACTCAATGTGGCAGTCCGCAATTTAAATAATCATAGAGGCATAAGCTCTGCTCCCACCATCTTCTTGAAAGCCGCGAACAGTTAAACATTCGCAGCGAAATCCACCATAACCTCTACCGCAATTTACTTTGCCAAGGAAGCAGCTCTATAAATGTCATGTAAACATTTCAGCGCAAAACAAAGTCGACGCTTTTATCGCAGTTTGTAGGGCTGCGTAGATGTCAGCATATTCGTACAACGATTCTACACCTTTTGGCGTATTTACAATACCCTACCGGATTTACAATACCACACCATCACAATCTAAACACTAATGGGTAAACACGAGCTGCTGTAACTTAAATGCATACATACATACACATTCTGTTTTAACTGGTGGTTCTTTTATTTTTGCTTTAGAGAGCTACGAGTACTAGCACAAATATTTCACCGCTAAGTAGTAGAAATTTTGTATACATAAGCGTGGTTTTTCGGTGTTTGTAAGCATTTCTGGTATTTGGTAATTGGCATTTCAGGCATTTTTTTATATTTCTTAAATGAATACGACTTTAAATCACAGTTTCAAGAATTTGTTAAGTCAGCTATATGAAACCTTGGAGCAAGAGTAAAATCGAAAGAATTTTGTTGGAACATGCAGGGTTGGGCATTTTTGCAGTACAACTAAATTGCACTGCCAGAGTCGATTCAGTATTAATATAGTTAAAATGCAAAATCGATTATCAGTGGCCCACTAAACTTTTAGAGACAGTTAATTTTTTTTCACTATCACTTTTATATTTATATTTTATGCCCGATATTAGTTATCAACTAGTTTGTTGATATACTATAAATGCTTCTCGGTGTAGGCGGTGCAACTAAACGATGTCATTAAGCCATGACATTTGGCACTGAAAAAGCAAAAACAGGTTAGCTAAGCTATGCTACAAGCTCGAAATTTCCACTTGGAAATATATGCAAGAGTAATGAAAACCTGAGACTTTAAAGCAGCTTCCGACAGCATAATTAGGAACCAGCTCTTCTTAGCGATGGCAGAGTTCGGTATTCCCGATAAGTAATAGTTTAACACGCTCGATCATACAGAATGTAAGGAACGTAGTAAAAGTTCAGAACAATCCGCCGCGAGAGTTCGCCACCTTGAACGGACTTCGGCAAGGGGATGGGCTCTCATGCCTCCTCTTTAATATTGCCCTTGAAAAGGTTATCAGACACTTTGCCGTAAACACAAAGGGAACTACAGTAGATTCTGTTTTTATCCGGTTTTGAAATAGTGCGGTTTTTTTTTAAATTAAAAAATGGATGTCGACCTATCGGGAATTATACATATAAACAAGATTCTAAACCAGCTAAGCAAAAACTCATCACACATTATATCAAAAATGCTAACCCTACAAGTATGGACCCGCCTGCATCACCATCCAGATCAGACGTGTACATTTCCTCAAGTGACGGAAGTGATTTTACGCCAAATCCTAACCGAATGCGCAACATGCTGGTATTGTCTGATTCTATTTCTGACGATGTAAATTTCTTTTTCGATTCTGACGTTTCTTAAATAAAGATATAATTTTCAAAAACACAATTTTTTGTTTATGCGATTTTATTTAATTATTTCAGATTCATGCGGTCTATGGAACGTATCTATACATTATTTCAGATTTATGCGGTTCTTAGCACTTTTGAAACGTATCTATAATTTTACTATAGAACTGGTAGCTTTTTTTATGCTGTTTCTTGCGGAACGTATGTACCGCATAAAAACAGAATCTACTGTATTTTGTTTAAATCGGTTCAATTGCTGGCTTACGCGGTCGCTGCCGAGTTTGAAAGAGACCTTCGCAAGTATTGAGAGAGCAGCAAAATGTAAGGGTTTAGAAATAAAAACTAACTAACCAAAACTAAAGCGCTAGTTTCAACTACATCGGACTCTGTCAGAGACAATATGTGTCAAATACTAAAAATCGGTGACTATGGTTTCGAGGTTGTTAAGGAATTTAATTACCTTGGGGTAATCATTAATCATGACAACAAAATTTCTGCAAAATCCTTATGGCCAACCGCTGCTATTTTTCGCTGTGACAACACCTAAAGTGTCGCCTCCTAGACAGAAAAATAAAGATTTCACTGTATCGCTCAATTATAATTTCCAACTTGCTATCTAGGTAGTGCAAAATGGACACTCAGATATGTAGATAAACAGAAGCTACTGATTTTCGAGAGGAGACTTCTGCGAAAAAATTTTGGCGGAAACGCTACAATCATGAACTCGAAAAAGTATCTGTGGTAACCACAATCCTGATCAAAAGATTGAAATGGGTAGGTCACATATACCGGGTTAATACGGATTACCCACCTCAACAAATACTCTTCGGTAAATTCCACAGACAGAGAAGAGGGGCAGCCCACCGCTTAGATGGATAGACGGCATAGAAGAAGATGCAGGTTTATTGGGATTTCGGGCATGGAGAACACAGGCACGAAACCGAGACAATTGGAGGCATATGCTACAGCAGGCGAATACTCGTCCAGGGTTGTTAAGCCAACAATGATTATGATGAATGAAACCTATCACGGTAACAATCGACTTCCTTCAAAGGGAACAAAATAAATTGTTTGGTCATTTTATTCCCGCTTTAGAGTCCAACAAAATAAGAATGCGACGTTTAGCTTTCGAAAACTTAAAATCTCTTTCGGAAATGAATATTCAAATGCAATCAAAGTTGCTGCAAATGTTTGAAAAATATTTTCGCTTGCACCCTCACTCCTGGGATGCAGTTATTGCAGCAATCATCTTTCCTGTTATCAAATTAAAATTATGCAAAGTTTTGATGAATTTGATAAGGAGTCGTCAGGTATTCGATTAAATAAAACCAACCTGCGAAATTTTTGTAAACAACTTTCTGTTTTTAGATTAAAATTAATATAGTATATTGTATAAGTATTTAGTTTAGTATATAATTTTGTACTTGAATGACGATAATAGAGTAGTGATGGTTTGCACCGCTTTCCTGTGATAAAAGAAAATATTTTTAAAATATAACACACCTCTGTGCCAGTGGAAAGACTTTTCTTTGGCGAAATCGTCAATCGATCGATACAACAAAATCTCACTGACTGTAATTTTGAAAAATTTGTTTTAAAAAAAAAGTTGATAAAAATTAAATATATTTTCCTATTTTTGATGAGGTATAATTAGAAGCTTTTATTCAAAATTATGGTTTATTTTGAAAACATTTCCTTATACTGCTTCTACTCATTAGTTTTACTTTTTTTGAACAAGAAACAGTGTTATGTTATTGAAAAATCATTAATTATCACTAAAGATTTTCACTGTCTCTAAATATTTAGTGGTAGTGCAATTTTGTTTCACTGTTCAATATAAACTTATCGGTTTACTTTTTCCAAACTGAAATGCTAATATGAAGAGGCACATCATTGTGATTATCTTGGAGTAGTAGTAAAATAAAGCAGACTCTTTTAATTTGTCCGCATTCGTGGTGTGAAAAACGTACATTACATATTTTACAAACTAATACTATCATACATTTGTAGTTAATTTTATTTTCACTTACGATGTATGTAAAATACAAATCTAACGAGCATTCTCTAATTATTGTGTCGCATATTTTTTTTAGCTGCATGAGAACTATCGACACCGATAATTATGGCTTGACAGCTAAGAATCTCAAATTGTGCGGATATTTCTGTTCAGAAAAATTTAGCCAGGTTTTGACGAATGGCGAGCGCGATCGAGCCATGCTGACGGAATTTTTGTTTCTAAAAATTAATCAGCTAAAAATCAACGACATTTGGTTCCAACAATATGGAACAACTTGACATACAGCGGACTATATAACTCGTAGCCGCGCGGATGCCAGATATTATATCCATAAAACAAATGCCAAGAGATTCCAGTATATCATATGATAATAAAAAAATCATTCGAACAATATTTCTATCATTATTTTAAGTTCTCAAGCTCTTAAAAAACGCCCGATCTAATGTGGGCAAAAAGTAAGGTGAATTTATTTTTATTTATTATACTTCGCGGGATTAAAATTTCGCTCTAGTTATTTTTTTCATGAATTGGCAGCACTGTAATTAACATCTGGACCAACTTTCATGTGAATGTCATTATCAGTAACGACCAAGAGTGCATTTTTCGATTTTTACAATGTCTGATTTGATTGAGCAGAGAAGTGCCATCAAATTTCGGCTGCGGAAACGTTTAGCATGTTGCAGAAGGCATTTGGTGATTCGACCATGTCGCAGAAAAATGTTTATAAGTAGTACAAAGACTTCAAAGAGAACGTGTTGATGACTTGGAACGCTCCGGACGACCATCGACGTCAACAGATGACCAACACGTCAATAAAGTGAAGGAGTTAGTGCTCAGAAATCGTCGGTTGACTGTTAAAGACCTTACTGATATGATCGGAATATCAGAAGGATCTGTGAAAACCATTTTGAAAGACCATTTGGGCCTACGAAAAGTCAAATCTCGTTTGGTACCGAAAACTCTCAATTTCTTGGAAAAAAGTCGTCGCGTTGATGTGTGTGAAACAATGCTTTCAGACTATCAGGACAAGCTCAAATGCATCATTACGGGAGATGAGAGTTGGATTTATGCTTACGGTCCTGAAACAACTGACCAATCAAGCGAATATCGTGCTAAAGGCGAGGCCAGACCGAAAAGTCGTTCAAAAATAAAGGTCATGATGACAGTTTTTTTCGATTTTCGTGGTGTGTTGCACTATGAATTCCTTCCACCTGACCAAACTTTTAATAAGGAATATTATTTGAGCGTTATGCGTCGTTAACGTGAAGCAATTCGTCTAAAAAGACCAGAATTATGGGCCAACAACTCTTGGTTTTTGCATCACGATAATGCACCGTCTCACACTGCACTCGTTCTTCGTGACCATTTCGCCAAAAATTCCACGCATATCGTTCCGCAACCACCGTATTCGCCTGATTTGGCTCCGTGTGACTTCTGGCTATTCCCAAAACTCAAGAGACCACTCCGGGGAACGCGTTTCGAGTAGATTGAGGAGATAAAAGCTGAATCGAAGAAGGTGCTGATGGCTATACCGGAAATGGACTATTTGGCATATTTCGGGGATTGGAAAAATCGTTGACATAAGTGTATTTCATCGAGAGGGGATTATTTTTGCCCACAGTAGTATACACACGCACACATATACATACACATCGTACATCAAAGATAATCACACTCAATCTCACTCTCACCTGTTCTAGCAAGATTTGTAAAATCGGTGTATGCAATTTAATAATAAAATAAAAAGTTTACTCAAAAACAGTTTGCTCGTCCCTTACTAAAAATACGCGTTCGTTTCATTTCGTTGGCAATTTTCGTTGACTTTCTATCTCCAACTTTTTCTTTTTATAGCATTTTCAGATTTTATTAAATCTGACGATAGGAAAAAAGAGTTTAAAATATCGATATTAATATATATGCTTTAGATTCTTTGCTCAATTTTGTACTTCTGTCCTCCCTTAAGAATTTAAAATCCCTATTTTTTCTCTCCTAGCTAACCTATGGGTATAATTGCTTGGTTTGTAACCTCTGGTTCGTGGTTAAAATCTTTGTGATCACTTGTCGGCATATTAAATGAAAATAAGATAACAAGTTAGTTTCCAATGTATTGAGTTGGGGAATAAGTTCATAGCGTTTTTATATTTTCTTTTATTTAACAACGATTTGTTTGCTCTTTGGCAAAGGATAAGTATTCAGTCAATAGAACTTTTTCTGATCTACAAAACTAGATAATTGTATATCTTTGAGTTATTTAATTTTTTATTAATCTCAAGATTTACCTGTAGAAATGGAATACCCAGGAGGCAAAACTTAACATTTTCGACTGAAGCTGCCGGGAGCTTTGCGACGTGTATGGAAAGGTGTTATAGGCGAGTCTATAGCACGGAAATTGTTTGAAAAGTTGAAAAATGGCGACTTTGACGTCGATGATACGCCGCGCAGCGGAAGACCTTCTAAATTCGACGAAAAACGTCTCAAATCACATTTGAAGGAGAAATTCCTTCATTCAATAGGGAGCCTGGGTGCCTCACGAGCTCACGCGATTTTTGGCAGAACGGTATGAACAAATTGATTGAAAGGTGGGAAGAGGTTGTAAACAGCAACGGCGAATATATTATTCATTAACTTTTTGACATAATTTTGGTTTTTTCGTTAAAGAAACCCTACGTTCAAATTCTTTATTTGATCACTTGCTTCTAATTTAATCAAATTTCTGCATAGGTGCCCGTGATTTTTTAATGCCGAATCTAAAATCTAAATCTTTAAAACAGCTACACTGCTAGGGGACTCTAATGCAAATTAAAATTCTTTATGGATTTCCTTTTACCTCAAAGTAGGTATGTATGCATGTACATATGTAGGTATTACGTTCATTGTATGCACGACGCTTTATTATTTACATGCTTAGGTATTTATATTGGTATATTTATATATTTTTGTTTAAGCCTCAGCGATGATGGTCACATCGGCAAAGATCAAACTATCAATACCGTTTCCCATGTCAATAAAAAGGCATTTATGTACATAAACTCGTATATGTATGTATGTTATAAGCAGCGGCGTCAAAGGCAATGACTCTGGAATCCCCATTATGGCGGAGATGTACTTGTCGTCCATTGTTGAGTTTACTTTAAACGGTAGCTTAACAGTTGCTAATGGCATAATTAAGCGATGCTTATTTACATAAAAGAGGTGAAATTTGATTTTTGTTTGCATTTCAGATTTTAAAATGATTTACAAACATTTTGAAAATACGGAGTATTATTTAATGCTATTGTCAAACTTGTGCGGACACACATAAGCATACAACTTGTAAGTATGTACAGGGTTAGCCTCTTTAAGTAAAAGAAATTTCCGGTTCAACACCAGCTCTATTACGGCTGTTACAAACCCCTTTGGAGTATTACAGTGAAACTGGGAAAGTAAAGGCAGAAGTTGTTCTCTCGCACATTTTGTACATTGACAATAGTGAGTTGGCTGCAGACTCTACTGAAAAATTAAGGTAATAGAAATGAAAACTTGAAATGCGTTTTTGCTTTTCAGAATAAATCAGAATTAATAAATGTTACTTTTAATACTTTAGTACTAGCACAGAACGTCTAAATAAAAGAAACTGCACTTCCGGTCCGTTCCGTTCTCTAAAAATCCACGCGGCTCACTTCATCACGCATAAAAAAACCAAATTGGACTGGTCGCTGCTTTAGGCGCAAAAGGCAGATTTTCTTGCTATTCCAGAAGCAGGCCGTCGGCAGATGTACTAACAGGGACACCTGCAAAATAACTAAACAAACGTGGCCCAATTTCAACAAATCCACAACTGACGAATTGTTAAGAAAGCCACGAGCAGACATATTCAAAATTACGTCAAAAATAACCGGCCACTGGCCTTTGGGAGACCATGCCAAGAAGATGGGGTAGCCGTTCGATGATAGATGCAGAAGCTGCAATCAAGAATCTGAAAAAACAGTATTTCACTACCTGTGTGAGTGGCCAAGTCTACGACACAGAATGCTGGGCGAATTCTCAATGGCTAACTTGAAAGAAATTGCAGAAAAGAAAATAGACGACACAGGCAGATTCATAGTCAAATCAAGATATTTCGACTAATAAAAAGCAGTGATTCATTTTCGTGCAAATTGGGTCTGGGCTGTGTCACTCAGACAAGACCTCCCCACCGTACAAGTAGATTTCTCTGTTTATAGGCAATTAGAGAGATAACATGACGACATACCCACGAAGTGTTACTTAATTAGTCCTTTCTGTTAGGAGTTCTGATGTGTTTTCTTTTCTTTTGAACTGAAAATGCATACCTACTTTGAAAATTATGAAAATATTTACAGATACAGGCTTCCCAATGGAAGCGTGACCACTATAGCTTAGAAACTATTTGACCATATCGATTCTAGCAAATTGCATTGCAAAGGCTTATCATATTTTTTAAATAAAATGTATAGTCACCAACATTAGCTATAATGGCTTCATATCTATGAGTCGTATTATGAATTAATTTATGAGCAAGTAGTGGTCTGCGGAGCTGATAGTAATAAAGCTTTTTGATAAATTTTATTCATTAAAACGGGTAATTCCGTTTCCGGAGGAGCAGCCCGAAACATGAACTTTAACAGTATGTTGAAGTTGTCGATTACCAGCAGTACATCGGGACCGACGTGTGCAACTATTCGCCCGAAGGAAAGCGTCATCCGTAAATGTTACTTTTGCTCCATTCCGTTTTGAATTTGTCTTATCCCATGCAAGCATTTTTTGAATGTGCTCCAGAATTTGACATTTTCTGCACGTAAACGTCCGCGAATTGTGTCTTTGGATACATTAACATCACTTTTCCTTAAGTCTGTTTCACCTTCATGCAACTTTAAGTTCACAAACAAATGAATAGCCTTGCACTTGCTTTGCAGAGGTCGGGGAAATCATTAATGTTTTTAGCTTCGGTATACCGTTTTTTTATTTATGAGTATCTTCGACTTCTTCAAATATTTTGCTGCAGATGAACGTGCCACTTTTGGACATTTAGGATATGTACCTAGGAACACCGCTTCGAATCGTTTTGCATGCGCTAACATTTTTAAAAAACAACTAACAAATTGCACAAAATTTTTCTAATAACTGAACTCTAAGTTTAAATTTAGCCGATCACGCTTCTACTAGACAGACTGTATATTAAACAAAATGTGTTCCAAAGTAGTTATACACTTTTACGCGTTAACCGCCGAAAAAACCGTTGGAAAAATTTGTTTGTGGGTTTTATAAAAAAATTCACGTGGAGGTGGAAATTTTGTAGTTTAGTATACATTTCTTTTCATGAAAAAGCGAAAGAAATCATAGTTTTAATGATTGGCTCTCTTTGTGGGGCGATTTACACAAAAACCTAGAGCCTCAAAATGTAACTAACAAAGAACTTTCATTCCCTGTCCATCGTCAATGAACTGATGCGATTTTAACAGTGTAAAGTGGTAAATCTGTCAATGGTTTTGTGGGAGTTTTCATGAGTAGTTATTTTTAAGTGGTGGGCACCAAGGATGGGTCACATAGCTAAATCCTGTGGTCACTGATTTAAGAACATTCTGAAAAGGGAGCCGCTTACTCCAAAACAGGTGTTACGGGTGTTTGGTTGCTAATCAAAGTAATATACATACGTACAAACATACTTATATACATAGGTATGCACAACGCAGAAAGCAACTAAAAAATCAAAGCCTTCCAGAAAATATCCGCAATAAAGAAAATCTACAAGTAATGACTTGGAAATCTATCCGACTTAATTTATAACTAATTGTCATATGACCACAATTAAACACACTACTTAGTGAAGGTACTTAAGTGCATACTTACATGCATAGGTAGTGCATACGTATTTGTAATCAATTTTAGTAAATTCATTGTTAATGTGACTGGGATCATGCAGTATTGTGAAGTGCAAACCAACGTGCACAGCTCAACTCCTCAAGTGTAGCCAACCACTGATGTGAGGAAGGTGAAGGAGTATCGCGCGTTTTATTGGCGCGACAAGCGTTAGCGGTTGCTCCTCGATAGCACCATTTGTTCAGTTTCTGAGTGTGATATAATTAATACTTTCGCGAGTATAAGTAGTAATTGAATAATAACTGTGCTTAAATATATTTATAATTGTTGACAACATTCACCTACACATTGGTGACATCGTTGACGAGTTCTTTTTAATGAGCTTCACTATTTATAACACCCACATCAATATTTCCAGCGATAAATGTTATAAAAAAATACAACAACAAATTCATTGCATATTCGTCGCACCGTACGTAATACTAGTAGTCAGCTATTTACTTACTCAACTGCAGCGCCGCTCCCTCGGCAAACCAAACATCTACATAAATAAGGCTCCTTCAACCAATGATAAGCTTAGTTTAGTGGAAATACATATGTCAATATTTGAAATCAGTTTAGCCACCCTCAATAAAATTGTTCGTTTTTCATATTTGTTTTATACTGGCCACATATTAATGCCTAAAGTTTTCATGGCATGTAATTGTGGACTAGTCATATAATATAGCTACAAGGCACCAATGGCTACAAGCATCTAATAGATTAACTGTGTTATTAGATTGACGATAATTAATTCCTTTATTGATAATTGAAATTTTTTATCAAGCAATAAACGAACACAAGACTGCGTGAATAACAAGAACTGCAGTGGTCTGACTCGAGTGAAGCATAGACCGAATGTACGATACAGTAGCTGGAAGTATATGCATAAATATGTATCCAATATGCCTGTGTGCTGAGCTAATATAATATAAATATGTAAAATAAATACATTTTTGATAAATGTTGTTGTAAAATACGATTAACGGGCACGTTTCCAAACATTTGGGAGTGGAATATTTATCAAGCATTGGATAGTTTTAGTACGAGAGCAGGTCACGCTGCCACCTCAAAACCAAAAATTTACTTGTCAAGAAACATCTTTCATTTGAAACGCAGCATAATTGTCCGACTAAAATGCCTAACATATGTAGGGTGACCAAGTAAGAGCGCTAGGAGAAAATTTAATTAAAACAATAACGGTGTGAGGCATGCCTCGTGCAAATCGGTTGGCTTGTTAGCGCAGACTAAGAACTTGACGTGGCACCAGAGAAAATAATCGAGAGGTGTCAAGTCACACAATCGCGGCGCCCAATTGATAGGCGTGAGTTGGCACAATCATAAAATTTCTTCTTCACACTTTCAAAATTTGCATCGCTTATGTGGCATGGAGCGCCATCATGTTGGTACCACAGCACGGGTACATCGATGTTGTTAAGCTCTGGTCGATTATCATTGGTCTATACCTAGAACCATTGACGATAAGACTCCATCAAAATTTCGAAAGAAATAAGAATGGCGATGCCACCGTACCACAAACCGCACCAAGCAGTCAATTATTGTAGATACATTGATGCCTGTGTAGTTGAGCAATAGTGGAGTATGTGCCGTTCACACTGACCCTAAATAAGCCACGTCTGAGAAGATGATTTTTAGGCCAAATCAGGATATGCATATTTACAATCGAGCTGAAGTTTCGATAACATATTTTGATAACTACGGCACGATTATTTTCGTGGAAATGGAACGAAGTTAGTTTCGTGTATACATATCTTACACACTTACACACTCATACCTTAGACCAGAGTGACCAGTACGATGGTGGAGGTCAGCGAATTTGTCGCGTACCTGAACAGAGTAGATATTTCGTAGAGGTCCAAAATCATCCTTGACTCTATTCCATTGTTATTAGGGAGGGTTATGTCTATCGGGAAACCATCGATGATTTTGAATACTACTGATATTATTTCTGTGCAGCTAATACATATTTAAACCTTACGAATAGAACTAGAGTCGGATCACACTTCTGCTATTATAAAACCAGGATAACATGAGCGTTGCCCTCACTGCCAACCAAAAGATATAAGATAAATAAATAGGGTAATTTAATTGATCTTATCAAATAGAGAGAACGCGGTATTCGATTAGGAAACCCAGTCGCCACCAAGTGTCAAGCGACTGAAGCGAGTATGCGTAGAATTTCGAATGATTTGAAAATCATACCTGGAGAATTTACTGGTAGGGCAAAAAGGGAATTCAGCAATAACTGCTTCCACGTTATTGATTTCGACTGAGAGACGATGTAGCACAGGCGTAAAGAGATCTAAATTTCTAGTGCTTGAGTTGAAAAGACGGATCCACTTGGATTTGTATTTCATTCCAGTTAAGATGTGTATACGACTCTGTGCTGCAAAAAAGTGAGTGTTGATCTCAGCGGAGATCGTACAGGCAATTATAATTAAAAAGAAAGCAGCGAGGATTGTTGGAATACCAGCTTTCCAATTCTTACTTATATTATTGAATTATAATATATTATTTTTGCCCAAATAACCACGGGATTCGGAAAATTGCTGTCTCGACTGGTATCAAAAAAAGGTAGGAATATGTATCAGGAATTAGAAGATATTAACAAACACATATACCCATACACACATTCGATATATATACACCCTTTGCTGGGCATTTCACCTCCTTCAATCTGTGACGTGCGTCTTGATGTTGTTTCATAAATGGGGGACCTACAGTTTTGTGCCGCCCTCAACCTCGGTTTTTTATGAGGAGCTTTTTCGTGGCAACAATACACTCGGAGGTTTGCCATTGGCTGCCGAAGGGTGATCACTGTTTGAAAAAACTTGTTCTATCATTTGATATTTCGTTCCCGAAGATTGGAACCTGCGCACTTACGAATCGTAATCACGCACAAATCCATTTGGCTACGGCGGTCGCCATGTATGCCCAGATAGCTTAAAAATCGGTGACAAGGTGCGTGGAGTAATATATCCCTAACATCTGAGGATCTTCTTTAGTTTTTGGCTCTCAAACTATTACAGTGTTTTTCCAGGCTGAAAAGATTGCAAAAATTAAGGCCGTGACCCTGACATCCAGTCGGCGATAAAATCAGACGCAGGGCAGTCGACAACCTCCAAGGTAGCCATGAAATGCAGCACATCTCTTAACGAGATGGCTGAATCATTTCGCCTAAATGTAACATGGGTTCCTAGCCATTGAAATATCGAGAGGAATTGAAAGGCCGTTTAAGTAACAAGACTTGGCACCGCAGCACCACACCTCCGAACGAGTGCATATAAAATGGTATTGTTATACCCCTACAAACCAGCTGCGTACTTTTGAGAAATTTTTAGGAATAGCGAATGAAAGATGGTGTAACGAACCCACCTGCAGAATCGCCGAGCATTTGAAGTCGAATGGTGAATTCAAAGCATTGCTGCTAAACGAAAATAAGCGTACCCTTACCACACCGATTTGTGTTATAACGGGACACTGCCTTATAGGCAGACTCGTTCTGAAGCGAGACTTACAGGCACATGACGGTGCCGTGGTCTTGCTCTACCCAGCCGAAGGTTCACCACCTTAGGTAGACATTTTTTTTATGAGTTAGAAGGTCTCAGCGCTGTGGGTATCAGGGATGTTCCAAAATTTTTAAAAAATTCACATTGGTTTTAGGGGAATCAGAGGAAATTCTCCATGCTTTATCAAAATGACCTGAGTGTGTCACCTGCTGTAGTGGACAACCGCTACAACCTAACCTAACCATACTGCCTAAAATATAAAGTCCGACGAATCCTAAAAGAGTACAACAATAAGTAATAATGACCACGAGTAGATCGCGGGCACTCGAGGGAACTTTTGAGGTTAACAAAGCCGCATCCCTCGAATATTGTGGATGTCTTTACTAGGCAGTGTACTTTAAGTTTCCATGCTGTGAGACTTGGGATTGCTTCAAGTCTTTTCTGTAGAAGTTGTCTGGAGAATGAAGTGGAATCATCTCAACACCTTCTCCTCAACAATTTTGCTACACCTGCGTATATAGCAGGTTTAAATATTTCACAACTGGTGTATTTCATCAACAGCTTGAAGCGGTTAGTGCAGCAATTAGTCACAGTTTAGTTGTCATCCTCCAATCTAAAGCCCTTTTCCCCCTGTTCGATTTTTCTCCCTCTGTTTTTCTTCTATGTGGCACCGCACTGGACGAACTTGAATCTTTGGCCAAGTGGCCCCTCACGGGGTAGCCATTATCGAATGTGGTTAAATAAGGCGTTTTTCAATAGGTGCGCTTCAACTTTTTTCCGATAGAGAGGGCGAACGACGCAATATTTTTTATTTTTCGCTTGTCATTTGTAAACTTCATTAGTATACATTTCATCATGGAACGCTACACACTTGAGCAACGATTGCAAATCGTGCAAATTTTTTATGAAAATAATCGTTCTGTTGCTGCTACTTTAAGAGCATTTTTTCCAAAAAATCATCTTCAGTGATGAAGCTCACTTTTGGCTCAATGGCTTTGTCAACAAGCAAAATATGCGCTACTGGGCAGAAAGCAATCCACACGTGATTCATGAGGCACCGTTGCATCCCGAAAAAATCACTGTTTGGTGCGGTTTACATGCCGGCGGCGTAATTGGCCCATATTTTTTCGTTGACAAGAACGATCGCCACGTTACTGTGAATAGAAATCGATACCGCGACATGATAAACGATTATGTTTGGCCGCAATTGAATGGTATGGACTAAGACGACATGTGGTTTCAACAGGACGGGGCCTCAAGCCACACAGCACACGCTACAATTGATTTGTTGAAGAGTAAGTTCGGTGAGCGCATTATTTCCAGAAATGGACCGGTCGAATGGCCGCCGGGCTCGTGTGATTTGACGCCTCTAGACTATTTTCTTTGGGGTTATGTGAAGTCATTGGTCTACAGTAACAAGTCGGCGACGATTTGTGAGCTCAGAGCCAATATTGAACGCGAAATTGCTGGAATTTCGGCCGATTTATGCAAAATAGTGGTCGGAAATTGGGTTCAACGATTGGACTTCGTAAAACGTGCACGCGGTGGTCATGCAAAAGAAATCGAATTTCATACTTAAATGTATATGTTCAAACTCGATAATAAAAAAAAATTAGTTAAAAAAGTCAAACCGTTTGTGTTTTATTAAAAACAAAAAGTTGAAGCGCTCTTACTGCAAAACGCTTTACATTTTTAATAATTAGCCTTCACTACAGTGGAAGTTATAAAGATTACATCGAGCGAAAACGTACTAAAAACTTATAAATTGTAGTAGGTTATTTTTCCACCCAAAAATGTACTAAAAATACTTATTTTTTAAATGTCATCGATACTTAAATGCTACTGATACTGCATTCTTGTCCTTTTTTTGGCTTCTGCAAAAAAATTTTTGTTTTTTTGCCTTTGTTCGCAAAACTCAATGTGTGTACGATTAAAATGTGTTACCTTTGATTACAAGTTTCGAAAAGTCCATCTGAAACGAATAAAAATCAAAAGCAAAAAGTAAACATCCGTCGAATGTACACAAACAAAGCATTAACATAATAGTTCCTTACCAATTACTGACTTTGTGGCCAAACCATCTTTATATGTACGAACTCTATGTGTAAGAGTATAATAAATAAGTAGATTCTCTTATTTTAGCTGTCTCACAAAAGAGAGAAAATGAGGTTTAAAAGAAATTAAGAAACGATAGCATAGCGATAGAAACAATTGTAGAAAAGCTCATTGATGTGACCGCTTTGAACACAATACCCACAAACAAAGTTTAAGTAGCTTCCGGTGATGCCGCCAAGATAAAGATTGTTCCGCATGGGCTGGATCTTGAGATCCAGTCGCATGGTCAAATAGAAGACACCGCTTCCAAAGGATGAAATTAACGCTTGGTACGAGTATCATGATCAAAGTGTCAAACCGGCTGTCATTCAATCAACTCGCCAGCCAACCGTTTATCATCCCACACTTGCAATTTGCATTTTCAAGCGTGCACATATGCACCTAAATATGTATGTACGGCTTATAATTCTACAAGTATATGAGTATATGTACATATATGTACATGTGCCAAAGCGGGTCCACGAGAGGGTGGGGTAGTTGCTTTATGATATCCGAACCTCCTTCAGAGTTTTTTCGAATGATATTGACAATATGATATGTTCCTTATCTAGCGTCGAGCGACTTTTATAAGGTCAGTTATTACTTCCTCAGAGCAAATTTGAATTGAAAATAATAATATTTAGGTCCGTTTAAGCTGTAATAAGAGGGATAATGCTTTAGGGTAGTTGACAAGCAACTATCAGGTTTGTTCCGAGCAATGGAAGATTCACAAGGAGAATGGGATGGGCTGTATATTGAAGGGATATAATAAATTAAAATAAAATGTTTTACAGCGTCAGTATTAATCAAGACCGTAGAGAGCATATCCGGGCCCCGGGGGAAAATTGCAAATGCGGGCACTTTCCAATTATGTCTTATTCATATAATTCGCATTACTCTCGAGTCCGGACCCCTCTGAGAACTCCGGGCCCGTGGTAAAAAGTACCCGATCCCCCCACCGCCCCTCCCCCTTCTCGTCGGGCCTGGTATTAATATTTTATATTATTAGATTTATTTAATATTAAAGTTCGTCGACAATTACGAACACAAACACTTGTTCCAGGACCAATACGGATTCCAAAAGGTCGTAAGAAAAATTGGACATTTAGTGAGCGAAAAAAACGTTTACACATCCAATAAGGGAACATTAGCTTTCAACATTTGGGCATTTGAGTTACTGGGCGGCTATAGCACCAATAACTAACCATATATTATACAAAGTTAAGAGGGTGGTGTTGAACTTTACTATTGTTTCTCATTCATAAGTATGCCGTTGTTAGTTACTGTAATAATTAGTTCTCATTCTAAAGTGCGTTTGGGGCGAAAAGTGGATATTTGCGGCCTAATTCGAGGTTAATACTAAGAATTTTATAAAAATATTTCTATTTAGTGAATATTAGTCTGCAGTGGATACTATCCAAGCCTTCCCACTATGCTGCTGCCAACAATTTACACCGACGCCGTTCATGACTACCTTTTTTAGCATTTATAAACAGAATTTAAAAGTATTTTCAAACTTTTACCAGGTGCAAAATTGATTGCTAATTTGATTTTAGTGATCAATTTTATGAAAATAATCTGGAATTAGCTTATAACTTTCTTAAAACAAACTAACGATCCTCCCAACTTGCACGCCAGTGTGCATAGTGCGCGCACATACGGACATGCATATTTACAATAGAGTACTTACTCGTAGTATATGTAAGCCTCATGCCTCTTACCTCAAGTCTTGATTTGATTACTCGTTTGCTCCTCCACCTGAAGGGCTACTACGGTAGCATCTCTTAAATGCACCAATCCAACTGCATATCTACTTGGCTTTATGGACTTGGATTGCGTGAGGCCAGGCTTGTCCATATGGAGTTGTGCAAATAATCAATATTTGTGTTGGCATCATCATTCGTCACCTTCTGCAGTTAATGATCGTTGCGACTCTCTGTTAATAGTTTTTATTTTTTGTTCGTGAATATGCTGATATTTACAAATTTTGGACATATCTGCTTGTGGTATACCATACTTGCATTTGTCTTCAAGTACATACCATATGTGCATACTTAAGTGCCGTCTTAAAATTTCGGAAATTTTTCTCTGTATGCATATTTATTTAATTTGAAGAAATGCCTAGTTATAATTGAGAATTGTCGAAATATACATACATATGTATATACATATTTTTTAACTACAGACCTTTTACGTTAAATGTTTGAAACTCAAATTAAGAGCTACTCAAGTGGGTATAAATGTTTATGGTAGCAATAGGATACATATTCGACACGAGTTTAAACCGAGCTCTCCCCTCAATTAATGGCTATTTAATGGTCGAAATTTATTTGGAAGTCGTCATAGATCATCTTAAGCGGGTCAACCACTATTAGAAAAGATTTTCCTAGTGGGGATTCAACCCAGGCACAACGGCCGCTATATTAGGCAAAACCATACTACTTTACAGCGGCCACTATGCATGGATATAAAATCGTAACATTTTTGAGGCTATACAGTTTTCTTACGTAGTAGGTTTTTTGGCCGAAACTGAGTATAACCTTTATCATCTCCTGACAAATTCACTTTGATTATTTATAGAGATTATTTATTTCTCTACAACAAAAACTTGATATTTTATAAAAATAATATATTTGATAAATAATGGTAAGAAATATACATTATATAGTATGGGACCAAAAGAACGAGTAATACGAGAATACTCCTACAATGTGTTTTCCTACAACGCGGAACCAATCCACCGTGTTATAGAGGGGATTACTGTGTATCGATGAATCATTGGTACATAGAATCAGAAAATCCACATTAAGAAGAGTCTAAAGCCGAACTTTATATGTTTTAGTGTTGCCCTTATATATATTTGTATGTAATAGGTGTGCTTATATTTACTTATAAATTAAAGGAATGCATTTTTTTTTTAGTTTTTCACAATCACATGTACAATTTTTTTCTTTTTTTGTATTGGCATAACAATGGAAAGTTTCATTTAAAAGAGTTAATCTTTTTCGCCTTGGTATCGTTATATTAATCGTAGTCATAGGATTGTCTTCTTCTTCTGGATTGGCGCAATAACCGCTTAAGTGAGTTTAACAAAGTCCTTTTTTTCTCGGGCTGGACGGCACCAGTTGAGCTCACCCAGTGAAGCCAAGTCCCTCTCCACCTGATCTTCCTCTTCCTGATCTACCATCAAATACCGGAGCGCATTGAAAAACCACACATTGAAAAAAGACTTGCATGGGATAAGGTAAGCTCAGAATCAAATCGAGCAAGCTTGATATTTACGGACGAATCTTCGTTTTAGGCGAATAGGGGGGAAGGAAATCTTACGTAGATATAGAACTTTAACAGGAAGAATTTAGTATGGCCAACTTGGAACTCCAGTGACCAATAATATATTTGAATAAACGCACTCTTATGCTGCAAACAGTCACCGACGTAAACGCCAGCTGTTACGATCAAACTTATGAGAACCCCATGTAAATGAAAAATTACTTCGCTTCCGTATCGTAGGCTCCTAGATTTTATCGCAGGATTTTGGAAAATCCCGTAGAATCCTGTCAGCTGATTGCTCTCTTACCACACAGTGTTGAAAAACATTTTGTTTATCGCAGGATTTTGGAAAATCCCGTAGAATCCTGTCAGCTGATTGCTCTCTCACCACACAGTGTTGCCAAACATTTCATTTCAAAATCATTTACAAAATAAACTTGGAAAAATTTTAATTTTTGTTAAAATAACTTAAAAACAATGTTGAATAATATTAATTATAGATAAATGAACTATTTGCATTTGTTGGTCTTTGGCTTTGGTTTGGTTTATTAAACAGTGAAAAATTGTAACTGATAACGCGGAAGTGTGAAAAAGTGTGTAAGCAAAAATATCAATGGCAACATTGTGTAGATACAACCAAACACATAAACACACAAACCGATGTATTGTGTAAATATGTAACTAAAAGAACGCAGTTGTTCCCCACGGGATGAGTTTTGCTCAATGTTGTGCTCGTTAGGGGTTGCGGTAAGGCACTGCGTACGTCGGTCACTGTTTTCAGCATTAGCAGCATTAATTTTAGCTTTACAAGGTTCTCGCGCTCTCTCATTTCTCAATGCATTGTTCACAACAGCTTCTAAATCATATTGTTTGTCAAACTAACGGAAATTGAGATTGTGTATAAAATCTATGATGGAAAGAATAATGAGGTGGTGCCTATCATGGTACCATCACTTTGCTCTCAGCGAATTTGACAGTGACTTACGTCGTTTTAGCACCAGTATGGCCAGATTATCATTTTCGTAACTTGATTTAGCATTTTTTTTTTTGTTATTTAACCTCGGAGGTTTAGTTCTTTTTCCGTGACATTTTTCTACCCTGTTCTAATTAAAATGTAATGTTTATAATTTTGTAAAATATCTATTTTTTTTTTAATTAGTTCAATAACTCACTCAGTTTTATTTAGCTTTACATTTTTTAACATCTGGTCGCATTGCCCGCGATTGCAGTTGTTGTTGGGGTTCTTCTGCTTTCAACAGACAAATCTCTCTCTCGCTACTACAGTGTTGCCTAGCTTTGGATATAACAACGCACTCTAATTCCCGTTTAAAGAAAATAAAGTACCAAATTTCTATTGACCTACTTAAAGAACTTTGTAGGCGTGACCAATTGTCTTTAAAACGTGCATTTTTTTAAATAAATGTGTTATGATTATGTACAATTTAATTTATGAGTTTTTTGTTAATAGAAATTCTTGCGTTAAGAGAACGACTTTTTTGCTATATTTGAGGTTATGTGACAAGATAAGGTACTCTTTTTGTAAAAATATCGTTATGGTTTCTTCAGTATTTTCCGGTATTTTGTTGCTTATTTTTACTATGAATACACCTCTTGATGCCCTAGGACCGGAAGAAACGATTACACCTCTATGCTTTTAATTCGCATTCAGTAAATTCAAACGCTCTTTAAATGGTAAAAGGGTTTTCAATCTTAAGAAGAGTTGAGAGAAGAAGATTTAATATTCTAACATAACCTTTGAGATGAGGAGCAAAAAATTAAATTTTCACTTTGAAAATATCAAACTTTATAAGAATCAACAAATTTGCATTAGCACTTAAATCTTCTCAGAATGACCTTTTTTAACTTCAACTTACAGTTTCGGTAGCTTTAAATTAGAAACAAAAAGAAACAAACACCAAACTTAAAAATGTTCGCATTTTGGGTATAAAAAAGCACCCAAGAGCAAATGGTTGGCAACACTGCACAACTTGGCAAAAGCGGCGTCACGCACTCTCTGATGGGCGCAATCCTTTTTCTACATATCATTCTTGTATAAAATCCAAGTTTCGTTGTAGCTGTTAAATGTACATATTTAAATCGTTGTTTTTTAAATATCATAATAAAAGTAAAAACATAAATGTATACATACGTATGTACATGTAGAAATGTGTGTTATATTTCACCTTAGGAATGATAAAAACCTTTAAAATTTGTGTGTAACCGCGTTGTTATTAATTACTGAATAAAATTGGTTTCTCAAAAGAGTAGCAACGTCGCACCAATCATTTGTAGCTGACACAATGCGAAGTATGTATGTATGTATGCGTGTACATATGTATGTACCTATTTTTCGAGACATTGCGACGCTGTTATAGTGTAAATATGCGACGTAATAAGTATAGACTTGTAGAAGAAAACTTTTTAACCTTTTTTAATTGGATTTAAGATGACTGCATGGGTGGTAGGTTCATAATTCTCTATAATCTACAATTATTTAAAAGATTTGTAGTTTAATTGTGTTAAGTATTCACAGAACTGAAGGTATTCCGGATACGCCACTTTTATAACTAACTGTATATATTTATGTATTGTATTATATGTGTATGTACATATACGTGACTCTGTCCTTATGTGCGCGTGTTTGTATAATATAATATGAAATATTTGTTTACTTAATTTTCTAATTTGAATGCTTCGATGGTTACTATTAATATTAGAAGAAGAAACACCGTTTCCGGTTTATGCCAGCACTCTTTGCTATAAGCTTCAAGTATAGATGGCGCTGTAGCCTGTTGTGGAAATAATATGTTCCTAAAATCATTCTTGCATTCTCTTAACATATTCCCTCTTCCGAATAGCCACACACTTCTTTAAGGGTGGTGATTTTATTCAATTTTAGTTTTTGTACCCCCGCCTTGTGCACAAGTAATTTGGAATAATTACTTTAATATTTACAAAGATAGTTTTGAATGCCGACATATGTATACCAAAGTGCTCAAAATGATAAGAGAAGTCGATTTAGCCATGCCTATCTGTCAAGCAAAATTTATATATTTCAATGCAACCTGGTACACATAATACACTGGACAGTTTCGCAAGGACAATTGCAATTCTTTCACCCCTTTTTTCTACAGCATTCAAAATTCTCATTGTCTTGCCGGAGACAGTAAATTTGGCAAATGATTTCACGTTGCTAGCCAATTCGGTGATGTTTCGTTTCAATTCGCGAAATAATCGAAGTCAGAAAAAATAATGTGTACGAAATGGCACTAACGGCGGTGGCGTACAAGTGAATCATCTTTATGACTGTCTGGACGCAAACACTCTTTCTCTTTTCTAACAGCGAATACGTATTTTCCAAGGTAAGGTTGTTTGGTATTGAGAATTAGTGAAATCTGTCTGCCGTATATGTAGCTGTAATTTTCAAAAAGGAAAAAAAAAGTATCTTTGTTTTAAATAAAGCCAATTTGATAGAATTAATGTGCCCAAAAAAATACATACGACACAAATAAAGCTTTAAAAAGTTTGCTCCCCACCTTATTCATATGCGACGACATTAATGTTAATGAGATCAGATATAACCAGGCGTATATTTTTGTGTGTTAAAGTTAAATTTTAATGCAATGCTCCGAAGCTCTGGAAAGTGGCAGAGATTATTGCATTGCCAAAACCGGGTAAAGATCCAACTACCGTGTCATCATATAGACCAATAAGCTTATTACCGACAATATCTAAAATTGCTGAAAAATTACTGCATGATCGAATAAGCCAATTTCTAGACCAAAATCGTATGATACCGGATCATCACTTTGGATTTAAAAAAAATCATTCAACTATTCAACAGATCCATAGAATTACAAATAAAATCCAATCAGACCTTGAAAACAATCGATACTGTGCCGTAGTATTTTTGGACGTAGCTAAGGCGTTTGTGTGGCACAAAGTGTGGCACAAAGGCTTACTCCACAAAATAAAAAGAATGCTACCTTTTAACTACCAGCTCATCATAAAAAGCTACCTAACCGACTGAAGCTTCTATATTAAATATGACAATCAATGTTCACATATTCATCAAATAACTGCTGGAGTTCCGCAAGGAAGCGTTCTTGACCCTCTACTATATGTTTTACTCACCGCAGATATACCACCTCCTGACGAAACTAATTCTTCAATTGCTACGTTCGCAGACGATACAATATTATTAGCATCAGACAAAAGCTTAATTATCGCTACTGAAAAACAGCAATCTAAGATTCTTCGAATTTTGACCATGTCTGTCAGGTACACGAAAAATGATGACATCCACAGGACTTTTAATCTAGCTAGAGTAGACGAAGAAATCGAAAAGATAATAACAAGGCACTTTGAAAAAATACACACACACAGTAATGCAGAAATCAACAAACTTTTTGAAAGGGGAAGAAACGCAAAAAGGCGTTTAAAGAGAACTCAACCAAGCGACCTAGTATGATAAATGCTAAAAAACCATGAATACCTATGTAAAAAAAAAAAATTAAAAATAGTTAAAATAGTTGTAAAATGTAATCATGTAAATGAAACTTGTATTGTATTATTGTATATTATTTAATTGTATATTATTTCGTTTATTTTAATTTTATCGCTTTTGACACTGGCCACTAAGCGATGTATATAAATCCTGACCAAATTGTTAAACAACATACTTAATGTCAATGGACAGATGTATAAAATAAATGGGGACAAAAAAAAACAAAAAAAAAAAGCTAAATTTCCGTTCGTCTTCCGATGTTAAAAGCTAGATATAACTCGAGTTTGATTCCAAAACTTAAGAGCTATCTCGGTTCCAAAGTACAACGTAGCATAATTTTGAATGCCACCTTAACCTACTAAGTCAAATAACTACATTTCGCCCACATTAAATATAACTTTACTATTTATAACCGCTTTTCTGTCTCTGGAATTGTAATAATACATTTATTCGTAGTGTTTAAAATTATATTTTTAACCGTGTATCCATACTTTGGGATTGGATTATAAATAAAAGAGTTATGAACAAAACTCGATTTATCTATTTTTAGAATACGCCAAGGACGAAAATTGTTGTGTTCCTCTCAAAGTAAGCTTGCAAACTAGGTGGTCCGGTCAAGTATATAAAATTCGATCCGAAGCGAGTTTAACTTTCCTTTTCGTTTTATTTTATTTTGTTACTTGGAAATGGGCCCAGCCTTAAAGAAATGTTTGTAGCCTTATAACCACTTAATCGAACACTTGGTAACAAACTTTGTACTTGATTAAGTAGGGCTTGGAAATTCTTACAAACGAACACACTCACACACTTCTCACGGTGGAAATTTAAATGATGTAATTTTTCACATAACTATTAAGAGACGTATTTTGAATGAAAATTGTGAAGCCTGAAAGAATCGAAATTTCTTAATGTGTTATTTTAAAACAATATATAGACACGTGTTTTGAAAGACCCTATGTAATATTCAATATATGTATCTATGAGTTATCATATGAAATTTATAATTTGTGAAAGTATTGCAGTTTCCTTGTTTTATTCTCAGTTTTCGATGAGTAATAGCGTTTATTTAAAATGAAATGCATAATATTTTTTAATGAGAATATATTCTCAAGACCTTATATTATATATGAAGCGTCGCTTCATCGGATTTTGTCATCGTCCAAGCTTCTGCGCCATACGTTAGGACGGGCATGATCAGAGCCCTGTAGAGAATTAGTTTTGTTCGTCGAGAGAGGACTTGACTGCTCAGTTGCCTACTTAGTCCAAAGTAGCACTTGTTGGCAAGAGAGATTCTACGTTGGATTTCAAGGCTGGCATTGTTATCGGTGTTAATGCTTGTTCTTAAATAAACGAAGTCTTATATAATATATATTTATATATATATACATATACATATATATATATATATACAATATAATTGGCGCGTACACCCTTTTTAGGTATTTGGCCGAGCACCTCCTCCTATTTGTGTTGTACATCTTGATGTTGTTCCACAAATGGAGGGACCTACAGTTTTAAGCCGACTCCGAACGGCAAATGAGTTTTTATGAGAAAAATTTTCATGGCAGAAATACACTCGGAGGTTTGCCATTACCTGCCGAGGGGTTACCGCTATTAGAGAAATATTTCTATCGTTTTGTGTTTCTTGCACGGAGATTCAAACCTGCACACTTTCGAATGGTAGTCACGCATCAACCCATTTGGCTACGGCGACCTTTACATTACACATAATTATAATAAATAAGTAGCTTTATTTTTACCTGAAGTAAAAGGCTTGCATATAAAATCGGAGCAGAAATACAAACAGTGAGGTCTCAAAGCCGATTTTATTGCTTTACAAAACTTATTTCATACTAATTGAGAATAATTTGAAGTTTGTACCAAAATTAATGATAATAACTTAAGAAAGTTTACAAAAGAGCATAGTCGTTTTGGGTAGTTTGAAGTGTATTTTATAGGCATAGTATGTCTATTTGAAACAAAACGTACGGAGACATGACTACTTTCAAAAGTGTTTAATGAATCCCACTATTTTTCTTGAGATTCCCTCATACCAAGTGTAAGTAATTTTTCTTCAAGATGCTCGTATTGCTTAAGAGGAGTAAAATTTTAGCAAGTTACTCATTCTAAAGGAAAACGGAAGAACAGGCATAAAAAGAATGTGCATATGGCAGGCAGCGCAGTTCTTGTACTATTTAGTTATTTTTTTGCATTATTACGTTACATTATTAAATACATATACATATGTATATCATGTTCTAATACAAAGATTTATCTAAAAGTAAACGGCGCCATGTCTATTAACACAAATTTTTGCACAGTCATAATTTTTTACTAGAATATCGTTTTTTTTTAATTACCGATATTTGGAAATGGCGAGGCTATTTTCTGATTTCTTTGTTTTAATTTACCAACCCACCTTAGACCAATTTTACATAACTTTTACTTAAGTTATCGGGTGCAAGGATATACGTACAGGCAGGATGGCTTAATCAGTTCCTATAGTCATCTATGTAGAGTATTTTCTTACACATATATAATGTAGTAGTCTATATGTATATCAATTCTATTGTCGTGAAAAAAGTTATAATAGCCCATTACAAAAAGTATATTTCTAAAATTTTTGTATAAAATAGTATAAATATTTGTATAAAATAATAAACGTTTTATAAATTTTCTTATCACCTGTGCTTGAGTTCATTAAAAACATTTGTAACTTTTAAATATTTTTATTTACCATAATTTTATACTAACACCCATTATAATACTGTACAAGCGTTTTCTCTTAGTCACCCCTTAAATGCGTAATTCGACTAATTCTCTTTGCAATTTCATTGTCGTTTCTCTTTGGAAACGTCTTTTGTATTTTGTTTGTTTGTTGCTTAACTGAAGAATACCAAAAGCACCACAGTTGAGTAGAAAATGTACCTACTCGCGTAATGCCTCATTAGAGCACCACCAAGATGAAACGAGAGAAGCAAGTAGGTAACAGATATACATATGTACGTACATACGAACTTGTTTAGCCAGAGAACGTGTATAACCTTATAGTCATTTGTAAAAATTTGTTCATACAAATATCACACTAGTAATTTAATGCAATTGAAAAAAGTTACAGTAATTTCGACAATTTGCTGCGAAAAAATACGAAAAAGGTACAGCAAGCGCGTAGTGAAAATTAGTAAAATGAAAAAGGAAATACGAGAAATGGAAAATGGTCGGAAGACCATAGCTCTTAAAAAGCTATGTGAACATTAAGAGAAGAACGCATTTATTAGTCCAATAACAATGGTTAAACTAAATCGACAACAAATAGTCGCATCAAAAAGAACGTGACAACAATATAAATAAAAATAAGTTAAATAGACAAGTAAAAAGTCACAATACGAAAAAAAAGAGAAGAGCTACTTTATTGAGCACAAATATAATAGATTGCCAAACAAGTGCCGAACAGTGCTCATCAAAAAACGAAATTTCAATAAAACACCTTGAAAATAAAACCAAATTCAATAAGCAGACAAAGTGTGAATTAACTGGAAGTTATTAGGTAAAATAAAAATAAGGGTATCTTTCTCTGGTACCTTTATAATACCGAATATGGGAGAAAAACGAATATTATGGGCCACTTTCGGCCTATTGATACTTGCCACACAATGGCTGACCGTGATTAGGTAAGTGACGATACTAACAACAAAACGATCGATAATAAAAAGAAGTAACCGAAAAGAGGTACTAAAACTAAAAACAAATAATGGATTAATGTCGGCATTTACAATCACAGTGTGAACATTTGCAAAATCAATTGGGTTAACAAGGAGGCAAATGTATGTACAGAAGTGGGTAGATGTATAGTGACCTCACAAAACTGAAAAAATTTAAACATACTCATGTAATAAGCAAAAAATGTACACACATACATATGTACACCTATGTACTTATAAAGGCATTATGAATAAATAGTAATGTCAGCAAATATTATGTGTACGCGTGTTTACAGTGCACACAGTGCCGCGAATAATATAACAATAAATGCTGCTAATTCTTTTATAAAAGTAATATTAAATGGCTACTCTACTATGTATGCATATATATGAAAAAATGGTAAAATAAGTGAATCCCTGCGGCCGGCGTAACCGAATGGGTGGTGCGTGACTACCATTCGGGAGTGCGTAGGTTCGAATCTCCGTGCCTGAATCACCAAAATGATAGAACGTTTTTTCTAATAGCGACCGCCTCTCGGCAGGCAATGCAATCTTCCGAGTGTATTTCTGACATGAAAAAGCTGCTCATAAAAAACTAATTGCCGTTCGGAGTCGGCTTAAAATTGTAGGTCCCTCCATTTGTGAAACAACATCAATACGTACACCACAAGTACGAGGATGAACTCAGGCAAACACCAAACAATGGTGTAAGCGCCAATTATACATATATACATATACATATACATATATGTATATATTAGGGCGGGTCGATTTAAAAATCGCTCACTGCTCTGTGAAAATCGTATTCTAGGGATCAAAATAAGAAACTTTGCCGAAGGAACCATACCTCTAAAACGAATTCTGATGTCCCCCAATTCGGGTCGAACGAAAAATCCCACTTTGATCCATTTAGAGTGCTCCAATCGAGTCCAAATGTATAATATGACCGACCCTCACTATCTTTGGACGGCCGATCCACCCATGCCAGTGGCACACCCCCTTGAACTCCCCTGGGGGGTTCCCCATACAATCATTTCAAAATATCACCATTTTTGGCGTTTACATGAGAAAAGAAACTAAAAAGTTCGACCCAAATTGGGGGACATCAGAATTCGTTTTAGAGGTATGGTTCCTTCGGCAAAGTTTCTTATTTTGATCCCTAAAATACGATTTTCACAGAGCAATAGGCGATTTTTTTGCCTCCCCACAAAAGACACTAAAAGTTCGACCCAAATTGGGGGACATCAGAATTCGTTTTAGAGGTATGGTTCCTTCGGCAAAGTTTCTTATTTTGATCCCTAGAATATGATTTTCACAGAGCAATGGGCGATTTTTTTGTCTCCCCACAAATCGACCCGGCCTAGTATATATACCTATACCCCGTTGTTGTTATTGTACCAACATAAACATTGCCCAGGCATATTCGGGAATGCTGCTGGAGTGCCAATCCTTGGCCGGATATCCGCACTCCTGTTCGTTCCTTAAAAACATGGAACCGACTGTGGGGCGAACGATTAAAAAATTTACCCTCTAGTACCTTAATAAAAATTCAATTATATTTTCAATGCAATTCAATACAACCTTATAACAAAAAAATACTTGCGATATATGCATGCGAACTTGCGAGTGACACTGTGCAAGCTCAAAATCTGGGCCAGGGCTTTGATAGTTGATCTTACATAATTGGGCATTTTTTAATGGAATGGCCCCCCATTGTTACATTGTCTTCACTTTTCGAAAAACGCTATTAGAAAATTTGCCTTAACGCCGCTGAAAATAGATAAAAAATGGATGCCTAATCTGGCGGTGCTGAATAGACAATATTCATTCGATGCAAAAAACAATTTGCAATTAATTTTAGTTTATTTTTTTTTTCAATTTTCGTAGATTTTTTTCCAACAAATTTGCTTAAATTTTGCTTCTCATTAAAGAACTTTCTTACAGCCTTTCTCGCTTCTTCACTGCGAGGAACTTACAACTCTCTCCCACTAAATCCACGGCGACCCTTTTCACCACCTGGACAAAGGAGGTCAAGGTAAAAGTCGATGATACACAAATTCCGACGATTAACAACCCCAAAATATTGGGAGTTACCTTTGACAGCTTGCTCTCCTTCTCTGCGCATGCAACTAAAGTATAGAATCGAAGCATACATTTTGGATACTGTAGCTGGTAAAACTCCTACTTATCCAGAATCGACCTCGACATACTACACATATGTTCAGCATGTGAAGGCACCCCGCACGACACTAACCACCTTTTCACATGCCCCATCAAACCCACTCATCTAACACCCCTCTCTCTCTGGACCCAATCCGTCGAGACAGCTAGTTTCCTGGGTCTACCGTTAGATGAGCTAGACGAAGACGACCGGTGATTACACTACACTGACAGTCCAAAGTTACTGCAACAACAACAGCAACGACCAAAACCATTTCTTAGAAAAAAGTAAAAAATTCGAGCATAATGAAATTATAAACTGAAAATAATGTTTGCCCATTTTTTGGTAGACCAACCCTTTCAATAATCGACGAGGAACATTTTGTAGAAGAGTTATATAGGCTCAGTACAAATTTCTTTCCACGCGCTGACTTAAGTTGATCATAAGTTTTGCTCAAAAAATATTATATTTGGTTAAACGCAAAATATGCATCTAGACTTAATTGCCTACCTACATTTCTCAGATAACAAAGGTAAATATGGGCATCGATAGAATTTATTGACAGTAGTGGGTTTTGGGGACTTAGGCCACCTATTTTTATTTTTTGACGTATACCCGCTTAAGCGAAATTTTTGAAAAAGGTTAACCAATCTAAATATCGGGTGTTTTCTTACCTGCATCATAACGGCAAATGTGTTGACATTTCATCATGAATCGTTTAACGCCAGAACAACGCTTCCAAATTGTGGAAATTTACTTTGAAAAAAATAGAGATAGTTGATAGAGCGATTGTAGTGTTGAAAAGACACCGAATTGTAGTTTCGTCGTCGTCTCAACTTATTAGTCTTTGCTCTTCGACTATGTGGAAAATTTCAATATATTATAAAATACAGCTCGTACCAGATTTGAAGCCAAATGACCATCGTTTGCGTAGCAGTTTTGCTTAATGAGCTCATTTAGAGTTATTATTAAGATTTCTTGGAAAAAATGGTCAAAAATTAGACTGATCGACTCGTAGCCGCGGCGGAAATTTGCCAGATATCCTATTCAAAGAATAAATGCCATGAAATTATCTACTAGATTATATTAAAAATAATTCATTCCAACAATATTTCTGTTCTGTATTGTCATTTTAAGTTCTCAAGCTCTTAGAAAAACATACTTTACATACATACATATATAAGTCATGAAGAACTTATAAAATTCGATTTGTTCCATACTATTTATACATAAATAAATAGTAGTGCACGTAAAAAAAAGTCCCTGCTTTACTCGTATTTTTAAACTAATAAAAAATACGTTACCGGGTATTAGTATTAGTATTGCTGCTACAACAACATCAACGTTAACGGGCAGTCGGCCATTTCCACGACAGTCGGTTCTACGTTACCGGAATGACTCGGACTTATATCCGGCTAAGGACTTGTCACTCCAGCACCATTCCACATGTATATTATATTATATATGGGGAATTTTTATGCTGCTACAACAACAACGTATCGTGCTTGCATTGGAAAATTATCAAAAAAATCACTCATAAATTATTGAAATTATGGTTTGACTTAGCACCGTTTCACTGTACCTATCATTGTTGGGCAATATGATTATTTTTTACGACTCGTAAAGTAGAGTTTAAAAACAAAATTAACAAATCTCAGTTTCACGTGCATTCAATTCAGTAGCGTGATTCGCAGATAATCAGTAGAACACAGAACACACATACAGTTGCATATGTAGGTAAATATGTAAATAATAAGCCAGCGAACTTATCGCTTTCAAAATATCAACGACCGCTTGTGCTAAAAATGCTATTACGCATCGTTATTATAAAGAATTCTCGCTATGAGGCTTTTCAGGGTTTTCACCAGCAAAACAAATATATATACATACATATATATGTACTCATATGTACATAAACATACACGCCCCATACATGTCCATACATATCCATAGATGTAGAAATAAGTAGTTTACATTCCCTTTTGATAATGAGAATTATCAATCCTCAAATGAGTTTTTAGAATCATTTTTAAATTACGTTTGTAAAAGTTGTTTACGCCATAATTCTATTGTTTATAACTATGAATATAGTCGACCCAATTAAATGTTTTTATGCTGATACAAATTTAGCTTTTTTATCACAATGGTCCAGTGACCAAGTGGCCAATGAGCGAGTTGAGCTTCTGCATAGATTTCATGTGAAATCGATCTATAATTTTTGATCGTACCCTTCTTTCATAATTATACACATTTTTGTGTTGTGTGCCGCTGATTTAGCAACAGTTTCTATGTACATACATACATATATTCATAACAAAAAAATCACAAACACACGAATTTACCGCTGTGAGTGATTAACAAAAATATTAACTGCCAGTAGTAATTGAATTGAAATTAAAAAATAAATATTGTTTTTTTACGAAACCAAAAATATTAACAAAAACAAACTTGGCACATATTGGATCTCATTTTCTGCGGCTTATGTGCATTTTTTCCTTTTTTTAATTTAAACGAAACTCATTTAAATACATACGTTAAAAAGAACATCAAATTTTATTCTTCAAAAATGTTGGATAATGTAACTATGTATGTATGTACATGTATTTTATTTTGCCGTAATAGAAAAAGAAAAACAAAATTTAATAAGTACCAAAAATTATAGCGGTATTTATTAAAAGTATTTCATTAAAAGAAAATTTATATTTATTTATTTAGCGAGGCATAGTAAATTAAAAACTTTAAAGCTTGCTTTTTCGACATTCAGGTTTTCTTTTCAAAATATTACTTCCTTCCAGCAAAGTAGTTACGTATACACGTACAAATATCAGTCGAGCAAAAATATGGTATCAAAACAAAATAGAACAACACTTAGATATTTAGTATTTGTATAAACTTATAGACATGTTGTTTTAGAAACAAATTCCTTGTTCTTAGGCAAATGGATTTACCTTCAACTTAAAGTTAAAATATTTTAAATTTGTTCAACTCTACTTTTGTTCGCAATAAAATATTACATTTAACAAGCTCATTTGTTTGTACATACAAATGTATATAAATATATCTCAGATGTGTTAAAACTCCTAAAAATATAGAGAAAGTTGTATCAACAGTAATATGGATGCTCTTAGTAGAGTAAATTGGCAGCAGTGGGCGTACCCACTTTTTGTGTGTTTTGTAGGTTTTAAAACTTAGGTATTTGTTCAAAATTTTAATTTTAACTGAAGATAGGTGAAGGAATATTAATGATGCCATAAAATAGCGGTAACTTCGTAGGATCGTGGCGAACTAATAGTAGAAATGGTGTTTCAGCGCGAAATAGAACGTTTCCACCCGAGCGTTTAAGGTAAGTCACAGTTGCGGCTGCACCTTCTGTTCCTTTTTCATCAACCATAAAATCAACTTTGTGTACAATGTCCCCCACGAATAGATCCGATAGTAAATTATTGCTTGCATTTCTATTGAAACTCCATTGCTCCAGCAGTTCTTCTGTCGAAGTATAGGGTGCACGCACAGCCATTGCAGGGTTATCAGTGGGAAATGTTACGCTACGCCTGGCACGTGGCCACGCTCTATTAGCTAAATTTCTTATAGGCGGAATAGTACCCCGATTTTTCGCAAATATATCTTTGATACCGAGTGCACGGAATACATATTTCATATTTATATTTTGGGTGAAATGCATTTTCGGCAATGCAAATATGGCGTTTTGGTAAACCATTTTCGATATCATTGATTCAATTTCTTCCGAATCTAATTTATTTAATAGATTTCGTAATTTACTACGACTCGAATTGTCGGGATGTATTACATACATTGTGGTAAAGTTATTTATATACGGTATGCCGATTATTTTGCAATCATGCTCAACTGAAAAGTAGTAGGGATATGCACCTGCTGTAGCCATCATTTCTATTTTTATTGGAGGATTTTGCAAGCCGTCTGGATAGAAATTGTCGATTACTGTAGCGCCTCGAATAAAGGGATTTTCCCAAAAGCCTCTAAAATACAATGCGCTTGCGATTATTGCATTAGTATCTGAAGGTATGTTGTCTGTTATGATGCCGGCGATTTTTCCAAACGTACTTTTGTAAATCCAATCATTAATGTAGTCACGTGCTAAAGGTGTATTGAAATCCAATGGAATTACGTCACTCTTGTAAACTGAACTGATAACGTCCCTGAAATATTACATATAACGTACATCATACATATGTATATATAAATACACGCAAATTAAGTGGATTTACAAAGTAAAATATAACTTACCTATACATCGGATTCAATTCGTAGCCATTTTTAACAAAAAGTCCATTTACAACCTTTATAATGCTATTAACGGCAGTCCCATTTAGTTCGCTTACTTTGGGATTATCTCGAATACTGTACGCTACATTCGTGTTGCGCCAGTTGTCGCGATTACGTAACTGGAGAGAAACTGAATTGTCCTGCATTTCTTGCATCATAGCTCCGAATTCGGCATGGAATGCGTTAGAGGCATCCCCCGTTGGTGGAACATCCAAACGCAAAGCATGTCTTAAATCTTCATAATGTTTACCTCGTGATCCCAACATTAACAAAGCCATAGAAGACATAATGCTTACAGGTGAAAAAATTGAGGTTTTTCCAATTTGCAAATCCTCATTCAATAGCACGCCAACGTCATGTGCAAAATTCAAAACGCTTGAAGATACAAAATCCGCTCTTGCTTTGTTTACGTCATTTTTTGGTGCCGTATTCGCAGAATTATTCTCCAAGTCATTTGCAGTACCGTTGGCGAAAATGCACCATTGTATGCAAATTGCTAGGATAAAACACCTTGAACTTATCATTGATACGAATATTCAATACAATACACAGTGCCTAATTGTTTATGAGTGAATTATGATCAAAACTTATATTCACGATGGGAAATTCCGGCTTAGTCAGAATTGGTGAGCTGTCAAACAGGTATTTATAGTTATCAACCAACGTGGCCACCTAGAGCCAAATATTGTTTTGCGTATTTCAAGTCGGGCTTAGGTGAACATGAAGCCAGATTATCGAAATAACGTTGTTAATTAATACGATTATTTTTAATAATCAACTAAATAATATAGCACGAAATAGAAGTAAAGATATGCATACGAGTATTTTTGTTACAAAAAACCGATTATGACTTCCTATGAAAATTTTTATTCTAATTATAACGGAACTAAAAGTTGTATGCGCTAATTAAAAATTGAGGAGATATCGAATGTCAAAGATCAATATTGCACATTAAAACCGTAATATCTCTAAAGCTATACCAACCGCCGTAGCCGATTAGGTTGGTGCGTGATTACCATTCGGAATTCACAGAGAAGTCGTTGGTTCGAATCTCGGTGAAAGCAAAATTAATTAAAACATTTTTCTAATAGCGGTCGCCCCTCGGCAGGCAATGGCAAACCTCCGAGTGTATTTCTGCCATGAAAAAGCTCCTCATAAAAATATCTGCCGTTCGGAGTCGGCTTGAAACTGTAGGTCCTTCCATTTGTGGAACAACATCAAGACGCACACCACAAATAGGAGGAGGAGCTCGGCCAAACACCTAACAGAATGGGTACGCGCCAATTATTTATTTTTTTATTTTATATCAACCGTCAACCGCCAATTGCATTATAGAAATTAATTTAAATTAAATTTTATTCAAAAATTTACTCAAAACCTTAAAAAGTATATGCATCAAGAGAAAGTTGTTTTAATTATATTATCTACGATACACAGTTTTGTAAATAGTCAAGTAGTTTTCGAGATATTGAGGTTTTAAAATGCGTAAAGGTGACGTTTGATCTTCGATATATGTATGTATATACCTAAATTCTAACCTCGTTTTAGTGAAACGGTGCGTATTTTTTGTATATTTTTGTTCCAATAAAAAAATATTAATGGCAAAATATAAAACCCTCCCATAAAAAAAATAAAATTATAATAAAAGTAACGAGCGTTATATTGCCGGTACAAAGAAACATAAAACATGGCTTAAATGTCGTTTGATATATAAAATTTGAGTACTGTCACTTTGTTGGCATTAGATACGTCACAAATGCAAGTGTATGTGTTTTTTAAGCTTTTCTCATTTTTCAAAGCTACTGCTCAGAGTCTGAAGTGAAGTACCGCTCTTTTCTATTTTTCGAAATTACAATTATTTAGAAGATGGTGGTTATTTTCTCGTTTTATAAATTTTTCAACTTTCTACAGTTGTTGTTGTTGCAGCAGCATACTAAACCCTGTCAGTGCAATGTAGATTACCGGTCCTCTTCGTCTAGCTCATCTAACGGTAGGCGCAGAAAACTTGCTGTTTCGGTAGGATGGGTCCAGACGGAGAGGGGTGTTAGATGGGGCATGTGATTTGATGGAGCTTGTAGAAAGGTGGTTAGTGTTGTTTTTGTTGTTGTAGCAGCATAAACATTCCCCACAAAAATACAAGTATACTATATATGGGGAATGCTGCTGAAGTGACAGTCCTTGTCCGAATATAAATCCGGGTCGCTCCGGTACCGTAGAACCGACTGTCGTGGGAACGTGGGTGGTTAGTGTCGTGCGGGGTGCGTGCACATGCTGAACATATGTTTCGTATGTCGAGGTCAATTTTGGTTAGGTAGGAGTTTAACCGGCTACTGTATCCTGAACGTTCAAACGCCCTTATGTGCACTGAATTTCATAAAGATATCCTACTTTTGCTCCATTATGTGTAAGTTTATATCTATAGCTGTTCCGCTAGGCTTTAGCAATAATCGTTACTTGAACAAAGCTATAATGCCCTCATACATTAATTGCACTGGGTATAATAATAACGGTAATAAACAAAGGGAAAATCTCAAAGTTTATATATATTTCTTAATTTCTCATTTGCTGCAAGATTCTTTTTAAGAAATATGCAGAAATTACTACCAACTCTTCTTTTATACTGTGTAAAAAATTCATGGCGATATTTGTTAACATTAACTCATTCGAAGAAAATATACTAAAACTATGACATGAGCAAAAATACTGTTTATAAAAAATAATTATATTATATTAGAATAAACGAATATTGGGTAAACTGTTTCTGAATAGTTTCAAATACTCGTTTCAGCTCCACAATTGACAAACACTCAGGGGAATCGTTCGATAATACGAAAACATCAAATACCGATCAATACAACGACAGCGATCTTCTAAGTAATGAACTGACACCTTTATTTGATGATATTTCTGATGACGATTTGAGCACTGAGAGTGAGGAGAATGACATTGATTGGGATGTATTGATCTTTACTCAACAGTGGCCCGTCACTACGTGCTACCACTGGCGGGAAGAGGACAAGAATCACGCATGCATTTTGCCTAATAAGAAAGAATTTTGGACTATACATGGTGTGTGGCCAACAAAATTGGGTCATATGGGTCCCAGTTTTTGCAATAAAACTGCTGATTTTGACTTGGACCAGCTAGACCAGATCCTAACAAATCTAAAGACATATTGGCCAACAATTGACGGCGAGCAAAAATTAGGTTATTTTTGGAAGCACGAATGGTTAAAACATGGCACTTGTGCTGCATCATTGGAAGAGCTGGACAGCGAGTTGAAATATTTTAAACAAGGGTTAGCATGGCGCGAGCAGTTCTTAATGTCTAACATATTGGGAAATGCAGGTATACATCCGGATTCAAATAACACAGTAGTTGCTTTGCAAACAGCTCTACTAAAGATATTGGGAAAGAACCCATTCATACATTGTGTATATGACAACAAACGGGATGTGAGTTACCTCGAAGAAATACGTATTTGTTTTACTAAACAGTTCGAGCTTACCGACTGCGACGGCGTGCTGCCAGGCGATGCTGTTTCAATAAATTATCCGGGAGGAACAGTCATCACCAATTGTCATATATCAAAACCTATACACTATCCCAGCAATGTGCCGCCATTGCTAAGAAAGCGAGAAGAGCATTGGAAATTTCCTGTGGTAAATACTTACAAGTTATTACAGTTCATTATGTGGTTTACGCTGTAAAATGGGAACATTTCTTGGAGCGGTTTACGTTTCACATCGACAAGGTCATCTTAAAACGAAAGATATTTCTTAAAAAGTAAATGATTGTAATTGGAAAACGAAAAGTATGCCTAAAAATTTATACATGACTTGATAAGTATTTAAGAATGTATGTTCGTAGGTAGATGAGAGAAATTTACATATATTTTTAATAATGAAAATAGAAGTTTTTTAATGAAAGCAGAAAACTATTAAGATTTCCCACAATTTATATACATACATCATAAGGTAACGTACATATATATATATATATATTCGTATTATAGATAATTGAGAGGGACAAATGCTGTATCATGTTTAGTACATATTACCGACGCTATATTAGCAATCTTATATTGCCACAAAATAATGTAATGAATTATGTAATTTTTTTTTTTATTTAACATTTTACTGTATAATGTAGAGTCCAATTATGTTCAATAAAAATAACATATAATAAAAAAACTAAAAGATCTTCATTTGAAACGCTGCAGCCAAAATTATCAAAAGTGTAATTGCTACTAGAAAATAAATAGGAGAAGCTATCTGCTTTAGTAGTTTGTATTCTACTGAGCTTTTCGATTCCACAAAATACTGCGCATAAAACTTTATAATAAAAGCAAGGCTCCACACTTTAATACGAACTTTCTAAGCCAGCCTATATACACTTGAGCTAAGACATTTTATGGTAAACAGAAGCAAAATGTCCAATATTCTTTTGGCACTTAGATAAATTTTTAATTTTTTCTTCTTTTAATTAAAGGAATATAAAGCAGGCAATTACAATGGTATGTATGACGTCGTATATATGTATATGCGATAATTCACCATATGCCTATGTTTCCATAGATAAGTCACCTGTGTGTTGTTTTATAATTATACTGGCTCTTTTATTTGAGCATGCCTCACTAATTCTACAATAAGTTGAATATAAAACGCTACATGAATTACAGCAGTAAATTTATGTCGACTCACACCCAAGTGAAGATTTATGAATTTCCCATACCAAGAGATAGCTTTATTTGGTCATAATGAGCACAGCAGACGGCACCAAACCGAGAACATCTAGAGGTTTTTCGAAATCTTCGCCTGTGAAGACCTTTCGTGGAAATGTCGTCATTAAATTAAAAGGTGTTTCTTCGCCGGTTTTCAACTGGATAAAAACGCGTACGGCGGACAACTGTTCTTTCACGTTGAATGTTTCAGTAAGTGTGGAACCATCTCGCAAACGAACTTGTATGCGAGTTTGAGTGTAATCTTTTGGCGCTGATCGGGCAGTGGTTGTTGATGTCGCAGCCGGCAGAGTGGGGGAAGTAGCCGGTGAAGGTTGTTCAGTTTGATTTTGCTCCCTAAATTTAAATAGGCATATATTAGTTGTATGATTTTGGAATATATGTATGTGCGCTTGAATAAAATACCTTGCTTTACGAGCAGCTTTATCCGCCTCAATTTGAGCTCGAACTCGTTCCCTTGCTGCTTTCTCCTCAGCTTTCTCGCGCTTACGTTGATCCACAATTTTCTTCATTTCTAGCTCTTCCATACGTTTCCGTGCTTCGGTCATATCCTTTCCTGATTTTATGCGATTTTTCTCTCGCTCCAATGCATCGGCTTTTTCGCGTTCTTCACGTTCTCGCCGCTTTTGCTTTAACTTTTCCTCAATCAAAGCGAGTTGGGCTTTCTTCTCCTCTTCAGTAAGTGGCTTTTTCTCTTCTGTCGATTCTGAGAAATTACTATGTCCTGTCTTAGCCGCATGAAATTCTACTTCTGTTTGATCTTTGCATAGTTTTCCACAATCGTCACATTTTAACGACTTCGCTTCAGCTCCAGCCGATGTGGAGGGATCAACATTATCACCCACGGCACCACTGTTGTCAACCGCGACTGCTGTGACTGCCGCGGCTGGCTCTACTGGAATATCTTCATCAGCATGAGCCAACAACCATTCCATAGCCGGCTCCACACCCTTGTTATTAGTCACTTTCATGGCATATTCCCTGTGGCGAAAAATTTAGGCAAATTAAAAGAACTTTATGTATATAATGTTGCATGACAAAGCCGGACCTATTTTAAAGCATACTTACGCCTTTTCCTTAGCAAATCCCATATCAACAAGAGTTTGTATATCCCCCATAACGTTGTTATAAATTGGTACTGTTGATAAGCCTTTATATCCGAACAAACTTAATATTTCTTTAAAATACTTGCGTTTTTAGCAAAAAATGTAATATAATGTTTTAATCATTGCCATAGTTGCCAGATCAATAAAAAGCTACAGACTTTGTTCGCAAACATTTGTAATAATAATGAATATAACAAGTATATGTGAGATCAAAAAAAGCTTAATCACTCACGTTGTACGGAATACAAAGGTGTCATTTATCTTCTACTAATATAAATATTAGTTTTGAGTTAATTTGATAGAATCAATGAGCTTGTGACGTCACAGTTGTGCAATTTACTTTTTGTTTGTTTAAATGCTTCATTCCTGCATTCCTGTGACGCCACTCCTCGACTTCTGCCATTATTGAGATGCACAATGATATTCTTCTTATATAAATTTTCTTGGAAATCAAGTACTAATTTTATTATGATTTTGTCATCGGCATATATTTTAGCTTAACTTATGTTTTATGTAATTTTATCCGACTAAAGATAGCCGTATCATAAAAAAGTTGACTACCCAGAATGGGTTTTATAAAAAACAAATATTTATTTGAGAAGTTATGTCAAAGAATATTTAGCTTTTAGTATGTTAAATGTCGGCGGCGATTTCTGTTCGAGGAACGATCACGAACGTAACTTCTTTGATGTATGCGTTCTTTGGTTGTCTCACTTTTAAATGCATACTTAAGTTTACTTGCACTTACATACATTGCTGTTCAGGACAGTTTCGAGACCCACTGGACAAATGAAACATGAACGTATAGAAATAATTTTTTTGTAATAGCGATTGCTCCTCGGCAGGGAATGACAACTTTCTGAGTATATATGTACCATGAAAACACCAATCACGAAAATCACCTCTATAAAACTTTAGGCCCTTGTATTTGTTTCTGAGGGTACACAGTAGAAATTTAATTTGTTTTTAATAAGAGAAAACTTGGGCCGAATTCACTTTATAATTTAATTTATGTTAGACGATTTAATTATTTTACCTATATAGATCAGCTGCTGCAAACCGCATAATAATAAAGTAGAAAACGTATTAAAGGATTTTATTAAAATTATCTTCAATTCTTCTGCTGAGCAACCGCATCTGTTCTCTCACTTTTAATAATAATGGTGTATCGCAAGTATTATCTAAACACTTTTGATTTCGTGGTAACCGATCTTTTACTTACTCGTATTACGGAATTGAATTAAACTTTTAGCAAAAACATACTGCATTCCATAGATAAGCAATCAAAACGGTAGGATAAATAACCAAATGACACGATGGTAATTTACAATTTTTTTTGTACCATTTGAACTAACCTAATGCCAGCTAAACAGAGCGGTAGTTGTTACAGAACAAGTTCAAAAAAAAAATTATTAGATGGCAATGCCTATGTAAACTGTAGTATCAAAATGCAAGGCAGTGAACAGCTGATTTTATTTGCAATGTTTGGCGCAAGGCACATCTAAATGTTGGGTTGACTTGTAAATTAGTAGCCGGGTTTTATTTGTCAGCATTCTCAAATAAAGTGAAAACTTGTGTGAGGTAAAAAATATGGAAGGAGAATGTGTTGCGCACAGCCTGGACGGCAAAGAACGAACAGAGGACATAAAACTTAAAGAATTATCACCCTTTAGTAAAATGCTTTTATCAGAATCGATACGCAAGGGCTTGCAGAAAACGGGATTTATATATCCTACAGCTATTCAAGCTATGTCAATTCCGATGGGAAAATCTGGACAAGGTAAATAAAAATTGCCTGATTGAATATAATGAATTCATATTCGCTCTTTGCTAGATTTACTTATACAGTCGAAGTCCGGAACAGGGAAAACGCTTATATTTTGCGTGATAATTCTGGAAGCTTATCGAGCGGATTTGTCAGAACCACAATCTTTGATTGTGGCACCAACACGTGAAATAGCCGTTCAAATCGAAATGGTACTGAATCAAATTGGCAGTTGCTGTAATGGGTTCCGAGCTGTCAGTGTCATCGGTGGTTTAGATGTAGCTGAGGATAGAAAGCGGTTGCAAGGTGCTAAAGCAGTTGTGGGCACTCCAGGCCGGTTGCTACATTTGATCCAAAATAATGTTCTTAATACCTCAAAGATGCGTTTGTTGGTGCTGGATGAAGCTGATAAAATGTATACTCAATCTTTTAGGCAAGATCTGCGACGTATTCAAAATGCTCTGCCGGCAAAGCGACAGACCGTAGCTTGCAGCGCTACATTCTGTGATGGTTTAGACGTCGAGTTGGCCAAGATAATGCGCAATCCCCTATTGATTTCCACCGAGGAAAGAGCTACTCTGCTGATTGGAATAAAACAATTTGTCTATGAACTTCCTGATCAAAAAACGAGCATACTTGAAATGCAATCAAAGCTAGAAGGTCTTCGATTTATATTTGGACGCATAGCATTCAAACAATGTTTGATATTTGCTGGCTCACAGTCACGAGCTAATTCTTATTGCAATTATTTGGAAAAAGAGGGTTGGCCTTGTGAATTAATTTCTGGAGCACAGGACCAGAAAACGCGGCTGGAAATGTTTCACAAATTTCGAGAATTCAAATCAAGAGTTATAATTACGACTGATCTTATGTCACGCGGCGTCGACTCGGAGCATGTGAACTTGGTTATCAATCTGGAATTGCCAACAGATATGGTTACTTATTTGCATCGTATTGGACGTGCCGGACGTTTTGGCTCACATGGCATTGCTATTAATTTCGTTGCTACTGAGAAAGAACGTTGCATACTTTCCCGTCTTATTTCCCGAATTGGCAATGGTATGAGTGTATTAAAATTCCCCCAGAAGCAAATATTTCAGGAGGGCGAAGTGGACTTTTGGGACTTTACAAATTTAGAAAAAGATAAAGAACACTTTGGTCAATTTGGATGCGAGCCATTAGCACCATTAGCTTCGCAGGATCGTAGTTCATTTTCCGATACACAAGAGTATATAGAGAATCAAACTGATAATTTTTTGAACTCGAGCTCATCAATCGATACAAATACCTTTCGCGTAGACTCGAAAGATAGTGCACTAAATATACAGGAAAACTTATTAGAACGTCCGGAATATAATCAGCAAGCACTCTCTCCTTCACATAAGTTAACCTTAGATTCACGACAGGGCTCTTCACAGCAACTGCCGTCTTCAAATACTATTGATGATGCTAGTAGTATTGCCGCAGACAGTCTTCGTAGTAGCCAGCAAGATATATCTCGATACCAATCTGTGCTAATGCAAAAAGCCGCAATTCCTACGTTATTTGAATTCCTTGTCGATCCGAACAGCAGCGAGAGCAAAATGGACGCTAAGGAAGGTGAAACTAAAAAGAAGCCCCCATTAGATTTGTTTGACGACTACAAGAGAACAGTTCTTACCAATTCAAATAGTTCCTTGAAAGAGGTAAGTTTAATTCGTAGACTTATTTTCAGTTGATATTTTTCAACGTACCATTTTCTGCAGACTGAAGAGAAAAATATGGAAATACCGGTTATATCCCACAAAATAGCTACTTACAAATCTATGCTTATCGACCAGCCAGTTCCAACTAAGTTAGTCGAAAATAAACATGATATATACTCCGACTACGCTAATTTTAATACCGAGGAAAACTCTAGTAGTTTGAGTCAAGAAACTGGTTCCAACAAAATTGATGAAGGAACTTTTATATTATCGGTTGCAACTCCTTCAAAAGTACAGGATTCTATTGAAGAATTCGTCAATACTACGACAACTAGTGATTTGAAAAATTCACGATCTATATCTGACAGCTTAGAAGTTTCTAAAGTAAAGCATTTTACCTCACCAGCTCATAATCAAACGAACAATGCAATACCTGACGTTATCCCCGCTTGTCAACGGCTTATGGGTATGCCGTATAATTCTCAACAATATCATAATTTATCAGTCAATATTGGCGCACACGTAAGTCTTTAAAAGCAATGCAAAAATCAATCGTTTATTAAGAATTGCTATACTTTTGTAGATTGAAATTCCGCCTCATCAACCATCGCCTGCGAATTCTCCGGCTCTAAACGATTCCATTGTACATTCCCAAGACGAAGATCATTCTCCCTCTATTAGTGGCAGTGATTCTTTAAATTCGCGATCAAATTCAGAACGTGGAGGTAGTAGTGGCTTTGATGAGCACAATACTACTAGCGTTTCTTCTGGAATTGTGACATCTGATACGGAACCAGAACGCTATGTTGAAAATGGGTATTATTCTTCCCCAGACACTGAAACAGCTTCAAGTTACGAAGTTGATCCAGAATTGTTATTTCCATATGCGGAAACATATGAGGAATCTGGAGAAGAAGAGGAAGATGAAGAGGACGATAAAGAGGTTAATGTGGAAGATGAAGTAGAAAATGATGAAGCTGAAGATGAAAATGACGAATTAGATGATAGCGACGACAAAGAACGAAATGACAGCGAACATGGTAGCGAACAAACACCAAACGCAGTTAGTACGGAAAGTGAAACTGCAACAAACAAAGATAATGAGGAAAATAGATCACAAGAAAAGAATAGTGCGAAAGCAAGCATGAAGCCAACGCATTCTAGGGGTCGTGGCAAAAAAACGCATTCACAAAAAGCCAGAAAAGCACAAAACGATACGCACTCGTCGCAGTGTAATGCCTATGGCAGCAACTACGAAGCAGCATATGCTTTGTGGATGGAAATGTACCGGACACAGTTAAAACAAATAAATGATTATGTACAAATGACACTTGAAGCAGGAAAGTCGAAAGATGAAAAGTAATTGCTTTATATGTATGCAAGCTTTTCTTTTTCTAGTAGCTACATATACATAAGTACAATATGAGATTAGCTCTTAAATTTAATGTTTATTTTATTCAAGCATTTCATTAAATGAATTAAATTTTTGTTTTCTTGCAATTGAAATGAATTAAAAAATCGATACAATTAGAAACGAGTGTTTTCTCTTCAGTACAAATGTACATACTCTATTAGAGTTAACTACAGTCGATTCTCGTTAATTCAAACCTGCGATATTTCGAACCTCTCATTAATTCAAAGTTATCACGAGTCCCCTACAAAATCTCTTTATATTTCAAATTATGTCCATACATTTTTACGCATTCGGTAATTCCAACTCATAAAGTCAAACACTCGACAACCCAAATTTGCAAAGTTTCTTGGTGTGTTAGTAAGAACTTTGAATTTTGGGACTCCCCTGAAAATACCTTTAGGTTGCAAACACAGTGCGCGCTGTGACGAAGACGAAGATGAAGACGAAACGCAAGCAATCAGCTTCAAACGCTGCTGTACTGAATTTGAAGACGAATCGCTTGCTAGTTTCCGTGGTTTTTGTTTGTTTGTTCTGTCTATGCTTTGGCACGTTAATTAAGTTAAGACAGTCGATAAATAAGTAATTAAATGAGAAGTAATAATCAATAAAAGGCATAAAACTAAATATATTTTAAATTATTTTTTACCTTAACGTCACAATTAGCCTTTCAGCACATATAATTGGCGTTTTATTAAAATTAGTCCAATTTTTAATAATAAGTGGCTCAATTTTAATTAGAATATAATCAAATGTGCTAATTGTCATTCTGGTATATTCCACAAATTTCTTTTCATCGTGGCGCAGCTCATCATACAAATGATGGAATTCACCAAATGCTTCTCTTCCCAAATTTATAGGGTGTATTTTTTTATTAACTTTTATACGTTTTAATTTAAAATATAAGCTTTGCTCAATCAGCAGGTCATCATCTGATGAGGAATCCATTGCGGCTAACATAACAAAAGCGCAACCAATTCGTCTTGCACAAGCAATTTCTCTTCAGCTTCGTCTTCATCTTCGTCTTCGTCTCAGCGTGCACTATGTTTGCAGCCTTACTGTGCGTGGTCGCATGTTACGCATAAAACATAGGCACATTTTGACGCACGCTTCCCCACGAATCGTTTCGTTGGTATACAGATTAAAAATTTGTATTAAATATGAGTCTTAAAAAGTATAAATGTTTGACGATTGCTGAAAAGAAGAAAATAATTGAAGAAGTGGAAGGAGGTTAGAAGAAAAGCGATGTGAGTTTTTCTGACTATGTTCAAGTGGATGAAGGTATTACTGTCTCGTGATCACTAACTGATGGCGAAATTTTTATCTGCGACAGATACGAATGAAAAGAGCAACGGTGAAGATGAAGACGATACATCAGAACCTTTGGCAGAGGTCCGGCATGTGAAGGAACCCCGCACGACACTAACCACCTTTTCACATGCCCCATCAAACCCACTCACCTGGCACCCCTCTCTCTCTGGACCCAACCTGTCGAAACAGCTAGTTAGATGAGTTAGACGAAGACGACCGGCGATTACACTACACTAAGAGGGCAAAGTTACCGCTACCACAACAACAACAACAACAGAGGTGTCAGTTAAGGTAGCAAGAGCCTCATTCGATAACTTACAAAGCTTTTGTCTACAAAATGAAACTGATGAAACAGCATATCAGGCACTTTTTCTACTTAAAAAAGAGGTTGTCTGTAAAGTCGATTGACTGACGATAGTTTAACGTGACAACGTCATAAGAAAATATTGATGGAATGGTTGCAATTTTCAAAACAAAATTTTAATTTTATTTGTTTGATAGATATTTTGTATGGATATAGAGGAGGAGGTAAATGGAATTGCAATGGAATAGGTCAAATTACATTTACACAAACGTGAAAAATGACGAAACATTTATCAAATTCATGAAAGATACATATGTTCAATTTCGATTGTGCATCAGACGTTAATAAGTCAACAACACTAAGAGGCACCATCATCGATTTGCCTTTTTCAAGACACTTTACACTCGAAACACTCCCTTTCATTTCCTACTTTTTCTATCATCGTCCTATTCTCAACAGAGAAATGGTCCATGCACACAGGAAGAAGGCATATGCAAATACAAGTATGTGAATTTATATACCTACATATGCGCATATACATACATATATATGCTCACTCAAGTAGGACAGAGCCAGATGTCGAACGTTGCCGAACGCGGGGGCCGATTGAGCTCTTTGTCGTTCGTTCCGCGCTCTCGCTTGCAGTTCAAGCAATGTACGTTAGCTTACATTTGCTTGCGTACGGAATAGATGATATGATTTGTATGCATCTTTACATATAGATTTGTTCTTTTTGAAAATTGCGCGAAATTGTATATGTACTATATGCATGTTTATATACATATATTAGTATACAACATATCTTATAAGGTATGTGGTAAATATTACCATACATTTTTTCCTTCATATATAATAAAAAAATTAATAATAATAACATTAAAACAACAGGTATTATTAACAAACTTGGTTTTATTTTAAATTCTTCAAGTAAATGAAATTAATAATAATCAATAAGAAGGCATATGCAAATACAAATACGTGAATTTATATATGTACATATGCGCATATACATACATATATACGCTCACTTAAATAGGAGAGAGCAAGATGTCGAACATTGCCTTTCGTTTGCTTTGTTTGCTTTGTCGTCCGTTCCACGCTTTCGCTTGCAGTTCATTCAAGGTAACGACAATGAGCAAGATAACGGCAAATAAGCAAGGTAACGACAAATGAGCAAGGTAACGACACATTTTTTCGTGCGTGCAGCCGGCTAAATCGAATTATAAGACGTTATCACGTCAAAAAATTATTGAAAAGTCTGAGTAGCAGCAATGTCCTTCGAAGCAAAACCGTATAAATGAGCTCATATAAAATATTAATTAATTCACATTATGAATATGTAAAACATTAGAAGTTAAATAAAAACACTTGATAATTCGAAGTTTTATTTATTTTCTCTAAAAACTTGCAAACCACTTAATATAATATTTCAAACACTCGATAATCCGTAATATTATATTTTAAGAGCCCCACGAATTTCGAATTAACGAGAGTCGACTCTAGTTAAAGAATGCATGCGCCAATGATATATTTATTTAAATGTATCGGGTGTTTTTCAGCTGCATTAGCACTATCGATATCGATAACTATGGTTTCACAGCTGAGAATGGCAAACCGTTTTGACATTTCGGTTCGGTAAGATCCGGATAAAAGTAAATAAATCTGACGAAACACGTCTTACTGGAATTGCTGCCAAATCCAGACTAGCCCATGAATCAGTCATAAATTTGTTTTGTCGTCGTTTGATAGATGGCAGCACACGATGCTAACACCAGCAACGCACTCTTTCATCAAACATGGGTACTTATTGAACCCCCCTCGTATACACATATAATGAGCTTTTGACTTAATGTTGTTTTTCGTGCTTTTGGGATATCATCGGGGAGTTATGGGAAATGATATCAATATCGAGCAACCATCAGTTTTAAAGATCAATGAAATTCCTTCTGGTGTCGCAAAACGTTTTCTTGCAGAGTCTTTCTCTTGAGTATTATTTTTCTCTACGTTTAATACGTGTCGCGATATTCAATAGGACGGGCATGATTAGAGATACACAGATTCGATATCAATGTCAAGAGTTATATGGTGCTATTGTAATGCATTTTCGTCAACATAAGAAAATAAGTAAAAATTTTCATATATTTTCTGACGAAGTGTAATTTCTTATCGACTGCTGATTCTGGGGATCGAAAACCCCACACGTGACCGTCGAGAATACAACGCATTTCCAGACAGTGACAGTTTGGTACGAATTTTAGAGCGCTGAAAAAATTTGTTTTTGCCAGAAATTGAAGGCATGGAATTGGATATTATTTGGATTCTGAAAGATGGTACCCCATGCCACAATCGAGCTTTTGAAACCCCGATATAGCATAAGTGTTATCAGCCATTTCGGCGTTATCAACTGACAATGTCCGAGCTGCCATTTGACTTCGTGCGACTTACTTTGTGAAGTGCCGTGAAGCACCGATATTATGCAAACAATTCATTAACGGTTCAGCCCTTGAAGCGATTATCGAATAAGCCTTTCGTAAGAAAGAGGCAGCAGCCGTCACCAAGGCCTTGGAAAAATGGGTAAACAGGATGCGCTACTAAGAAGCAGACCAGGTAGTCCCATTAATGGACTTCCCATAAAAAATGGGAATGTTTGCACTTTCGAATAAACTAATAATACATATATTGCAAAAAAAAAATATTTGTGCGGTAGTTTACACCTCCAACAAAGGCGGAAAATTCATTATTTGCAGCGATAGTAAATCCGTAATGGACGCTATATTGAACCACTCTAACGAAACTCCAATAATCACTGAAATCCGAAATAATATCGCATTAAATAAAAATTCCATAAGGATCATGTGGGTTCCGGGTCATGCCGGAATACAAGGCAACGAATGCGCTGATACTAGAGCCAAAGAAGCTGCCCAAGAACCCCTTCACATCAGTGCACATTTTACTACCAAAGATATTCGAAAAATTGCACTAAAACCTCTTCAGGATGCATACAATAGCCAATGGTTTAATTATCAACACCACTACAAGAAGTTCAACCCTACTGGCATCAAGCCGATATATCCTACACACATGCCTTCCAAGAACCTCAAGATATTTACACGCCTTCGAATCGGTCACACTATAGCCACCCATGTTCACATACTAAACAGCACAGTCAAACCAGCCTGTCCTTTTTGCAACTCAGACGACTACACGACTTCACACCTCCTCGATACCTGCCCAGGATTGAAATGCACCAGAAATGCAATTCACCCTAACTTTGAACTTTCGAAGCTACTCCACAACACAGATGACAATAGCATTAATTTAATTTGTAAATTTATTAAACTAACTAAATTAAAACTTTAACTCTTTGCGAAAACTAGATATACATACATATATAAAATTATACTCCGGTCAAACTCACACTACCCACTAATCTTTTAAAACTCCCTCAACTCCTCTCTCCCATCCTCTTGTTTAGTTACTTACCTATATTATTACTCTAATTAAGATACCATAAGCCGAAGGCCCTGGCAGCCAGTGCTTATTTCGTAAGTGGAATAGTTATTAATAACTGTTACTCTTTTAAATAAATAAATAAATAAAAAAAAAATATTTCTTGCAGCTAATTTTCAGAACAAGTTCGGTAATGTAAAAAATAGCCAACTTTGTAAATATTCTAAGCCTGAACGAACATTTTGTTGCCCCTCTTTCTCGCTCTCTAAATCTCGCTGACATTTAAGTATTTTAAATAAATAATCCCATAAACCGTATTTATTTGGTTGAGGGATAAGTTCGTAGCGTTTTTACCGAATACTTTTATTTAAACAAAAAACAAAAATTATATCAATAAGTTAATCAATTATAGATATATTCGCCGTTGCTGTTTACAACCTCTTCTCGACCAATTTGTTGATGGCGTTCCTCCAAAAATCGCCTGGTCTTGTGTCAATGAAATTGTTGTGCCAGTTTTTAAGGACTTCTTTATTATCGAAGGTAACGCCTTTCATATGGCTTGGCAGGGATCGGAAAAGATGGTAATGTGTCGGTGCAAGGTCCGTAGAATAAGGCGGATGCTGAAGGACCTCTCATTCGAGCTCTTGGAGTGCGGCTTTGACTACTTGTACAACATGGGGCCTAGCGTTGTCGTGAAGGAGTATGGTTTGACCATGTCGATCAGGTATTTTCAGTCGAACAGCCTCATTCGCGTGGTGTAGCTGGGCAATGTAGAGCTCCTTTTTAACGGTGGCATTCTTTCCGAGCATGTTGCAGTGCACCATGCCCTCCCTGTCCCACCAAACACATTTCATGTACTTCTTTGCATGAAGATCCGGCTTGACTCTTGGTTTTGGCGTCTATCCTGGGGCCACCCACTCCTTTGTTTGCTTCATTTTGATGTATAGACACCATTTCTTGAAATTTGAAGGCGACTTTCTTTGTTTTTTTGTTGAGCTCGTGAAGCACACAGGCTCCCAATTTTTCGGTAAATCCCATTGAATGAAGGTGATTGAGAATCTTTTTATGATCGCAGCTCATTTTTCCGTCAATTCACGACTGGTTTGGCGACCGTTCTCCTTCAAAAGTGATTAGAGACGTTCTTCATCGAATTCAGAAGTCCTTCCGCTGCAGGACGTGCCATGGACGTCAAAGTCGCCATTTTTGAACCCATTTCCGTGCTGTAGACTCGCCTATGACACCTTCTCCATACATGCCACAATTGTCCCGGGCTGCTTCGGCAGCTTTTTGACCTCGATGAAAAGCAAAGAAGAGCAGGTGCCGAAAATGTTGATTTTTGCCTCCTACGTATTCCATTTCTAAGCCTCAAAACTAACAAAAAATTAAATAACTCAAAAATACAATTAACATAGTTTTGTAGAGCAGAAAGAGTTCTATCTAATGAATACTTATCTTTTGCCAAACAGCAAACAAATCGTTGAAAAATAAAAGAAAATATAAAAACGCGTTGAACTTATTCCCCAACCCAATAAATTAGCTGTAGAGCTTCTTTGCCATTTTCTCCTTCTTCTCACCTCATTAGCATGTCATTTGTTATTTGGTGTTCAGGCAGTTTGATACAAATAAAGTACTCGCTAAGTATGTATTCCCGAATACATACCGAAATGATTCTTTACCGAGCTCGGTATAAATTTCCATTTGTGTTACAAATTTATATACTCGTACATACCTCATTTATTTATATACGCACGCACACTGACAATGTCGGCAAAAGTTTTATCAGAAATTTGTCGATCGATGTTTAGTTGAAATGTAGATTTCTATCAGCGGACATTGTTGCCACTACTAAAACGACATATGCAGTGGCTATCAGTTAGAAATATCAAACAGGCCAATACAGATTGGTCTGACAGTGCCTGTGCGCAGGAGTACCACATACGCACCCGCAACTGAGATGGCACCCTGCACCAACTGTAGCAGTACAGTGAGTGCAATTAATTCATTGCACAGATCCAAAGCAAAAACACCAATGCACTCATACCAACACACGTCTAGAGCCTGTGAGAAAAATGGGACGAAGAGTAGAGTTTTTACTTGTAATAGGTCTATGAATAAGTTCGTGCGGGTTTTTTTCGAAATTTGAATTTCGGATCATTCCCATGGCTTTTAAACGTTTGGAAATGGTTGATTGATCAACTCCCAAAGTTTTTGCAACCTCTTCTTGCGTTTGAGCCGGATCTTGATCGAGCAATTCCTCCAATTCGGTATCCATGAACTTTGGCGGCGCGGCCAAAATCACCACTTTTAAAGCGTGCAAACCACTTCTGGCACGTTCGCTCAGCTAGAGCATGCTCACCATAAACTTCCACCAAGATACGATGACTTTCGGCTGCTTTTTTCTTCATATTAAAGAATTCCCCGCAAAAACACATTATTTGGCACGAAATTCGACATTTTCAAGTGTGGTAAAAATATTGTTGTTTACGCTTCAAATAAAAAACTTATACTGACGTTTGTGCCTTACGACAGTAGCTCTCCAATGAATGTTTGGAAATGTGGATCGATGGAATAATAATCAAGTTACGCCATCTGTTGTAAAACCGCACGAACTTATCCATAGACCATTATTTCTGCTAATGGTTGCGTCGATCTGGCCTCTGTAGTGCAACTTCGACAATGTAAATTGAAACCATAATGGAAAACAAATAATATTTTATAATAATAAATAATATTTTTACATATTTTAATTTTATACCGTATCTGTAAGGATTTTCCGGAAGATTCTGCTTCACAGCTTTTTATTGACTTGTAAAACATAGAGTTGTTGTTGAAGTGGTTGAATATTTCTACATAGAAGACCAGAACCGACTACCACTGTTTTCGTGTATTGATGTCTTGTGTGTTTTTGTTTTTTAAGTCAGATCCATTTTGTGAGATTCAAGTATAGCCACAAATTCTTTATCTCGATGTCTGAGAACTCATTAATTTGCTGTAAGGAAGGTTTACCGAAAGAGGGAAGTCTTGCCCTAGCTAGTCCTGGACATTCACAAAAATAGTGGAAAAGAATTTCTTTCACCCCTTCTGCTATGACGGCCATGTTTTTCTTCTTGTAGTACATGTAGTTCATTGCTTCCACCTTCTTTCGGCTAAAGCATGATCGTATGAAGCAATGGAAGTTTTTATTGTGTTGAGTGGGGTGGCGACTGCCACCACCTCTGCTATGTCTAGTGCCGAGCCTTTTCTTGCTAGCTCATCCGCTATCTTATAAACCCGTATGTTCTTATGATCGGGAACCCATATCAGAGTAATTTCAAGCCAACGACTAAGCAATTCTAGTTCCTCTCTACACTGTAAGACTAGTTTAGATGATGTGGAATTGAAATCTAAGGCCTTGATAGCTGCTCGACTGTCTGAAAAGATAGCTACTCTTGCTCCAACTTCCTTGTAGAGTTTTAGTGATTTTCATGCTTCTCTGATCGCTAATAGTTCTGCCTGGAACACGTTGGCATAGTCAGGAAGTCGAATTGACTGAGATAGTTTGAGCGGCTGCGAATGGAAGCCAGCTCCCCCACCACAGTCCATCTTAGAACCGTCAGTGTAGATTTCAATATCGTATCTTCCAATCATCTTCTCTTTGCGCCATTCGGACCTCGGTGGAAAACGTACCGTAAAGACTTTCTTGAAGTTGAGGTCGGGTACTGTGTAGTTTGATTTGTTTTTGAGCAATGAGGGTCCCTGTAGGAGGATCTTGCTGTGACCGTACGATCTTGTTGTCCAGCTTCCTATATCTCTTATTATCACCGCGCTGCAAGTAGCAAGTTTTTATATGTAAGTCTTATGGTAATAGATGTCTTAGTATATTAAGCGCTTCAGTAGGACTGGTGCTAAGCGCTCCTGTGGTTAAGATACACGCTGTTCTTTGTATCTTGTTCAGCTTGGTTTGGTTGTATTTCTTTTCTAGTGCCGCATAAGTTAGTATTGGCCTTACAATGGCTGTGTAGGACCAATTGTATAGTTTTGGTTGCAGACCCTATTTTTTACCCAACATTATCTTACACATGTAAAGTGTTATATTCACTTTCTTTAACCTGTACTCTACGTTGGACCTCCAGCTGAGTTTGGGATCTAAGATGACACCTAAGTATTTTGCCTGTTGGGTTAGCATAAGACTAACGTCGTTTAATTTTGGGAGACTCAAGTTCGGTATCTAGGTTAGTGAATAGCATCAGTTCAGTTTTGCTCAGGTTTACACTTAAACCACAATGTGTGGCCCAATTGCTGGCCATAAAAGGTACAAATTTATTTCAATAACTATTATAAAGAAGACAAGCTCGGATTTTATTCTTTTTTTTTTAAATTATTTCTTCTAAATGTTCACCGTTACGTCGGTCTCTTACACTCTTGAAACCTGGCCCGCGTACTTCGTGCCATTTGCTGGAGAAGTGATGTCAGGATGCCACTAATCTCGCGAACAATATTTTCTTTTAGTACTGAAATGATCACTGGGTATGTTCCACAGATTTTACTTTTGAGGTACCCATACAGAAAAAAGTCCATAGGGGACCAAAAAGGTTATCAGTTTGTTTGGGAAGAATTCACGCAGTATCGCCATGGTCCCTTTGGCTGTGTTTGCGGCTTGGCGCCATCTTCCTGGAACCATGTGTATGTACTAAAGGAAAGATCTTCTCTCATTATTAGCAGAAACTAATCGTTCAGTATTCCCCGATAGGAGACGTGGTTCCCAGAAACTGCTTGCCCTCGACGATTAAAAAAAAATACTATGGTAAAATTACTCCACCTCTTGATAATACAAACCAAATTGTCACTTTGTCTGAAGTGGCTGTTAATGTTTAATAGTGAGTAACTAAAACTAAAGGAGGGTTAATTACACCATAAGTAGAAATATAAGGTATAAATCATATTGAACCTGAAAAATAATTCACTAAATAATTATTTAAAGACTTATTAAAATAAAATAAAAATGCATTAGAAATTAAATAACCTAATAATCCACCACTAATACAAACAAATAAAGTCAATAATTTCAAATAAATTGGTAAACAAATTATATAAGGAGTTGGAAAAATTTATCATCTAAGCATACTACCACCAATAATTCTCATAATCAATAACCCTCTTATACCACGCAATATAACTCATCCTTCATCTCTTAATATATTTAAAGAACCACAATTCAGTTCACCAGTTATAGAATAATAAACCAAACGGAAAGAATAACATACTGTTAATCCAGTAGAAAAAAAATAAAGAAAAAAGAAAATATATTAATATAACTTAGAGACACAATTTCTAAAATTAAATCTTTAGAATAAAATCCAGCTAAAAAAGATATCCCACATAAAGCTAAATTAGCAACATTAAAACAACCAGAAGTTAAAGGTATATAGTATGTGGCGAATGCGCCACATTTATAATGCATTTTTAAGTATCGTAGGAATACATTTTTAATTTCTTACCTTTTTCATTGGTTTTACCCTGCATTGAACTACATACAGAAGCAAAAATAATCGCAGAAAATATTTTGATTTATGAAAAATGAGAGTTTTTTGCTTTGTTCTTTATTTTGCCTCAATTCGAAGAAGGTTACAAAAAATTGTTTACAATGAAATTTATTCACGGTGAAAGGCAAGTAAAACATGTATAAGAGATTTTTGAGTGCTGTTGACATACTAGATTCTTGCATACAATACTCGTATAATAAAGGGTGTTTTTTTTAGAGGTTAGGTTTTCAAGATGAAATAAAACGTATATAATTTAATGTTATGACCAAGAATTTAGCTTTATTATAAAGATAAGGGTTTGCTATTATGTTTTAAAAATGATTTCGGGCAAGTGGCCGCCGCGGCTGGCTCGAATAAATTCCAGCCGAGAGGCCCAATTTTCGACCACTTTTTGCAGCAATTGGGGCCGTATGTCAGCAATAACGCGCCGAATATTCTCTTCCAAGACGTCAATCGTCTCGGGCTTATCTGCGTAGACAAGCGACTTCACATAGCCCCACAAGAAATAGTCCAGCGGTGTTATATCGCACGATTTTGGAGGCCACGCCACAGGTCCACGGCGCGAGATAATGCGCTCACCAAAAGTTTCCTTCAATAAATCGATTGTTGCGTTGGCTGTATGGGATGTAGCGCCGTCTTGTTGGAACCAAAGGTCGTCCACATCAACATCGTCCAATTCAGGCACGAAAAAGTCATTAATCATGGCTTTATAGCGCTCTCCATTGACTGTAACATTATGGCCGGCTTCATTTTTAAAGAAATATGCACCAATGATTCCCTCTGCCCATAGAGCACACCAAACAGTGACTTTTTGAGGATGTAACGGCGTCTCAGCAATGGCTTGTGGATTATGTTCACTCCAAATGCGACAATTTTGCTTATTGACATACCCATTCAACCAAAAGTGAGCTTCATCGCTGAACAAAATTTTCTTCGATGCGTCGCGCGAACCGAACCATTATTTTCGTAATAAATTTGCACGATTTGCAAACGTTGTTCAGGTGTAAGTCTATTCATTATGAAATGGCAAACCAAACTGAGCATAAATCAAGTGACAGCTGTCAAAAAGACTATCTAGGAAAAAAGTAGTGCCAACTTGAAAACCTAACCTCTAAAAAAAAACACCCTTTAGAAACTGGAAACTTTTCGAAGAAGCTTTTCGCCTCCTTGTAGACAAAGAAGAGAATCTCTCTTCGCTGTGAGTGAGGTTCCGGTTGATTGGATGACTACAATATTCTCGGGAATAGTAATTGATTTGTTGAGAAATGATTCCATAGCCAAATGAGTAGTGAATTGAGAAATAACAGTTGGATAATTATACAATTTTCGATGTTTGCAAGCACCAATGTGTTCGATAAAGTCGTCAACGGTGCCCAACCGAAGGTTTTAAAAAAGGTGTCCAACAGAAGGTTAATACAATTTCCCTAGTCCAAACTAAAAGTCGCATCCGATCTCATTAATAAATATGGTATTATGCTGTTGATCGAGGAGTTCAGTCGATTTACTTCAATTGTGCCACGAAATATGTGAAATAGCGCATCTTGAATTCGTCGAAACGCAAGACAAAATTATTCAAAGGAGAAGGGTATATTTATGCTTAATTCTGCTGATATGAGTACTGATGGCCATGTGGGGCGAGAAGCGGCAGTTTACGAGCGTGTGCTTGTAAACAAATCGCGTGCATTCGCCTCGCCGTGTCCCAAATCCAATGGGGAGCGTGAGAAAATCAATTGAAGCGCATGCGCAAGTGCAACCGTCCAACCAATGAACCAAACAACAACAGAGCATACAAAATATTTAGCTTAGTTGAGAGGTATAGACAGCCATTGGAAAGGTGCGAATCAACCACACAGATGGCCCATTGTTGTGCTGCTGACTGCTGGCTGCTGTACTGCTCAATTGGCTACGAGTGTGCAATAATATATTGCCCAACATTAAAAGTCGACTTGTTTACCTTAAATGACGCAAACCAAGTTGCAGGTGTTAATTTTATAATATTATAATAATCTTACAAATTTGTGGATGTCCACAATTTGTTTTTGTTTACGTTTTTCTTTTTTGTGCTACGCTACTTCAGTGGCGGTAAAATCACCAGGCGTCGCGAAAAAGGAACTCCATTTTCAATTACTGTGCCGATGAAAGGTATCGCTTTTTGCGGATTTGAAATTTGCAGCAATAAATCCAAGTTTGGCATTTGGCACCATCATCTCGGAACACCGTTGCTGTAAATGAAGTTATGAGTTGAATGGGTCGCTGCTCTATTCAATCCGCGCAGCAGCCATAAATGGTAGTTTGTGTTGCCGAAAAAGCTGAAAATTGGACGAAACTTCACATAATTGGGAATCTTTATTACTCGTACTTTAACTCCAACTGCCATTGGAGTGGTAATGAAGACGTTTTATGGTGCTCATGTATAACTAGCTCTATACATACATATGTATGTATAAATTAATGCAAAAGAAGTCCATAAATTCATATTAATGTGTGAATTGTGAAAATGATGGTTTTGTCTAATAAATTAAGACTTTTGTGTCCAATGGGGTGATTGAGTGCCAATTATTTAAATGATTTTCAAAGAAAAAGTATTTCAAATCTAGTTATTGCCAAAAATATATATATGTATAAGTATATGTAGAAGTATGTATATACAATCATGTTTGAAATAGTAAATATATCAAGTACTAGCAATAGTTTCACGCACCTATAAAATACCGATCTTCTCAGAAAGTCTCAAATAGTGATAACAAGCATGCGTATAGGACATATTATTTATAGAATCAGGTACAACACCTCATAAATAAGAACGTTGATAGAGAATGCAAGAATAAAATTATTGTTTTTTTTATTGATTGCAGTCAATCGACATTGGCCATATTTCAACTTCATGCCCCAACTTTTAACAGCATAGGCAGTATTTCTCGTATTTCACCAACAAATCCACAGTAGATTTATTAAAAGAAACTAATAAAGACAACATTCAAATAATCTTAAGTTTTCTAAATGCTTCTAAGCGAAACGACCAAATTTAAGCCTCTTCGACTTACTCTAATATTGCTCATTTTCTCTTTGGTACATGGTGTGATCGCGATCAAATTTTATTTACGGTTACGTTCTTTATGTGGTGATCGCCGTAGCCGAATGGGTTCCTACGGGGCTACCATTCGGTAGTGCCACGGTTCGAAATTCCATGCATGAAACACCAAAATGTAGGAAAAGAGTTTTTCCCCTCGGCCGGCAATGGCAAACCTTTGAGTGTATTTTGCCATGAAAAAGGTCCCGACAATACTAGGGATGCTAGAGTGGGTATTTTTCACCTATTATCATTTACTACCAGTCTAGAGTTACCTGGACAAGTATTCACGGAAATACTAACGGTGCACTGGACTAGTGGCCATAAGCGTTTGATTTTCCATTTCAGAGCCGGAGCGTTTGTATCAATTCTTCTTCTGGATCTTTATTCGCTGCGCTATTTCTTTGTCGTCGTAAAGCTCATACAGCTCATTGTTCCATCGCCTGCGATACTCGCCGTCACCAACGTGCACAGGTCCAAAAATCTTCCGCAGAATCTTTCTCTCAAACACTCCAAGTATGTTTTCATCGTTCAAGCTTCCGGAAGAGGCTGGGTAGTCACTTCTTCGACTTGGAAATATAAGCAGTGCAGGCTCATTATGGTAGTATCATCATTGTCGTCTGTCATCAATGTACCTTTATCCATTTTTATGTGGGTATATACATGAATATATGTGTATGTTTGTCAAAGTTTTTGAATCTGTTGCTGAAGTTCGTTAAAAAAGACTTTTTTTTTTTATTTACATTATTTTAAAGTTGGAACCGAGCACAAAATTGACTCCAACTTTGTTCGCTCTGCGCTTCCTAGAAACCTAAGAGTGCTAATTTTTTTCTACCTGGTACTTAAAAATGGACAAGCAAATGTGGCCTTTCTTACATGTTATTGCTTTCCTCTCTGGCTTTTCCAATATCAGCAACATAATGAGTTGTGGATGCGACGGCTGTGTGCGAGTTCGTCTAAATGCTACCTAAAAAAAGACAATTCTAAATCACTAGAAAGTGTCGACAATGCAGTGAATAGGATAGATTATTTTTGAGCATACTTTTCAACCTGCATTGAATTGTCAAAATTGTTAGAGGTACTAGACAGAGGGACCAAATTATAGACTATATATTTGATAAATGAAAAATTTGAAAATAATTAATTTTGGTAGTTAAATTAAGTCGCACAGTTTAGCTTTTGTTTCCAGTGGAATATTAGCTTAGCTACTGGGGGAGTACGGTCAAAAGAGTTTTAGAAAATTCATAACCCTCCCTAAGGATAAACTGAGAATGCTCACGAGGCTTCTCACAGGCCATTGCAGGTTCGCAGTAATTTGCACAGGATTGGGATATGGTCCAGTGACTCTTGTCGTTTCTGCGACCAATCCCCGTAGACCCCAATATACCTTCTCCTTGAACGCAGTGCTGTAGAGCGGAGAAGACTGGGACATCTTAACCGAATGCAACCAAAAGAAAGGCGCATACATTTAGCCCAATCCAGCTCAATCTTAAGTTTAATAAGGGAACTGGGTTGGGATGAGGTACTGTGATGGGTAGAAGGCGCAAACGACCAGGAGTTCAAAGAGCAGTTACGCTACGTTTGTTATTTTCAAAACAATGGATCAAAAATAGTTTCATGTTTTAATTATGCACTGCTTCTTGAAAAGAAAAGGATCAAGCGAAGCAATGGCTTGAAAAGTGTTATGGGACTCCGCTCTGTCTGAAACAACAACAAAACGATGGTTTGCTGACTTCAATCGTAGTCGAAGAGACACCGATGATGCACTACGAAGTGGACGGTCAAATTAGGCGGTAACACCAGAAAACATTAAAAAAAATTGACAAAATGGTTCTGAATGATCGAAAAGCGAAGTTGCGTGAGTTAGTTGGCATCATGAAGATACCAAAATAATGAAATAAAGGGTGTTTTTTTTAGAGGTTAGGTTTTCAAGATGAAATAAAACGTATATAATTTAATGTTATGGCCAAGAATTTAGCTTTATTATAAAGATAAGGGTTTGCCATTGTGTTTTAAAAATGATTTCGGGCAAGTGGCCGCCGCGGCTGGCTCGAATAAATTCCAGCCGAGAGGCCCAATTTTCGACCACTTTTTGCAGCAATTGGGGCCGTATGTCAGCAATAACGCGCCGAATATTCTCTTCCAAGACGTCAATCGTCTCGGGCTTATCTGCGTAGACAAGCGACTTCACATAGCCCCACAAGAAATAGTCCAGCGGTGTTATATCGCACGATCTTGGAGGCCACGCCACAGGTCCACGGCGCGAGATAATGCGCTCACCAAAAGTTTCCTTCAATAAATCGATTGTTGCGTTGGCTGTATGGCATGTAGCGCCGTCTTGTTGGAACCAAAGGTCGTCCACATCAACATCGTCCAATTCAGGCACGACAAAGTCATTAATCATGGCTCTATAGCGCTCTCCATTGACTGTAACATTATGGCCGGCTTCATTTTTAAAGAAATATGGACCAATGATTCCCTCTGCCCATACAGCACACCAAACAGTGACTTTTTGAGGATGTAACGGCGTCTCAGCAATGGCTTGTGGATTATGTTCACTCCAAATGCGACAATTTTGCTTATTGACATACCCATTCAACCAAAAGTGAGCTTCATCGCTGAACAAAATTTTCTTCGATGCGTCGCGCGAACCGAACCATTATTTTCGTAATAAATTTGCACGATTTGCAAACGTTGTTCAGGTGTAAGTCTGTTCGTTATGAAATGGCAAACCAAAGTGAGCATAAATCAAGTGACAGCTGTCAAAAAGACCATCTACGAAAAAAGTAGTGCCAACTTGAAAACCTAACCTCTAAAAAAACACCCTTTAGCTTTATATTGTATGACCCTTTGGCTATGAAAAATCTCTGTTCAAAGTGGGTGCCGCGTTTGCTCACTTTCCAGCCGACGCACCGTGTCCCAATTCAATCAAAACAATGGCAAAACTTCATGAATTGAACTTCGATTTGTTCCTACATCCACTATATTCGCGAGACTTGGCTCAGAACAACTATTGCCTGTTCGCAGACCTTCGTTCTATAATAGTAGTATTGCATTGTTATAGCGACACTGGAATGATTGAGTTATACTTGATAGAAATTACGTTGATGGGCAGCTAATTTTGGACAAAAACACTTGTTTTTTGTTAGGCCCGCGACTTTTTAGCCCATGTGTTATTTATCTATCTATTAAAATTTAGACAAACTCGTACACAGCCTAAATAGAATAATCTCTTCGCATTCGATCCGTTTACTGCGATATCGGCACCACTTAATTAAAAAAATAATAAAACATCAAATGATTATGCGATTTGTTTTCTTCGACAGTTTTTCTAATTACATATATATGACTTAAGCTTGTTCAACAAAATTGTTGCCACTTTAATTTTAATTATTTATTTAATATATGTGTGAATGTATTCTCTTTAAAATTTTTTGTTTGCCTGCAGTTAATTTTGCAATCATTTTTGTATTGCCGTCTGAATGCCGCTGCGAATTGCCACAGGCATTAGCTATATGTACGTATAAGTATGCACTTTGTTTCTTTCGCAGCATTTAATATGCCACCCACTTGCATACGTTAAAAGCATAAATTACGCGCAGCATTTTAATTTTGCTTTTTCGATCCTTGCTAAACCAAAAACAAAACAACATTAAATACATAATAATAGAAAAAACAATCGCCACCGACGGCTAGCCTCGACAACGCAGGCGTAACGCCAATATCTGTACGAGTGCTGGCGGCAGCATAGACTAGCAATGACAACCACAGCAACGCATCGTGCAGCACCAACATCAACCATAACTAACTTCCAATTGCCAACTACCAACTACCAGCCGCCAACTACCAATTGCTAACTGTTACGGCCCATTGCGACGAAGCGACGGCCAACAAATGCAAATGACACCAACATGCTGCGAACGAAATTACCTTTTTGCAACATTGTGACCACATTGCTCAATGTGGTAATTGCATTTTGTGAATTGTTGAAATTTTTATTAGAATTTCATCTTGACATTTTTATTCTAATTCTTTTATTATTACCAATAAATTTTATTTATTCTATTTTTCAATACATAAATAAATACAAATGAGGAAAAGCACTTATAATTATTTTCCGTCATACATACCTTAGCCCGCTTCTTGTATACTAAAAACTACAACTTTAACTAAGACGCCATGAAGCCCAAAAACTATATGTACGTAGGCACCGTAGATACCTTAAATGTGTGCAATTTTTCTTGCATTGGTACAATAATAGTTGCACGTAGCTCTTGTTAGCATTTGTGGGTGGGTGTTGGTGTGAGAGTTGACAGTTTACTTGTATTGGAATACATACCCCGTAGGAAAACAGGCCCTATGCTCCCAGAAGAGATCAGGACAGCAGTAAGTAAGTAAGGAAAATATGAGGAAGTGAAATACATTTGCGCAAAATGTAAATGTTTCGCAGGGTTCAGTTTGAAATCAATTCAAAAGAGGTAATTACGAGTACTGCGATTTTCCTCCGGAAGGCATATGTAAATATGTAGCTCTAGAATTTTAATTTAAAGCCTTTGACCCCGCATACGCTTATAAATATATAGAGGTAATGGCAACGAGGTTGTACCTCACTGAGATAACAACTCGCCATCAATAGTTCTGTGAATAAAAGTAGGAGGATTTCATAATGTTTTGCGACTGTGGAAGTTGGTAATCGGAAAGGGGCAGATACATAGATCTTTCGGTATTCCAAACATTATTAGAGGCTATGCAATTTCAACAAACATTTCCCATAAATACTTAGAAGAAGTTTTCTAGCGTAGAAAGAACTATACGAATATACAACTCGCCGTATTTGCGCTAAATCTACTAAGCGGTTCAATATAGAATTAGGTGTGTAATGGAGCCTGACTCAATCAACCGTGTTTCATTTCTTAAAAATTTGTTGAATCGAACATTTTAGAACTGTAAAGAGAGCACAAGTGACACGACATCGACATATTCAAGGTAATGAAGATATCGATTAATATTTTAGAGGAGGAAGTTTTGGATCCTCAATTTTCTTGAGATTAGTATTCTCATTATTAGCTAAGCTTGATAAATCGTAGGTAGAACGAACTCTTCCTCCTTCACTGTTTGCTGCGACTTATTTCGAACATATGTCTATACTTAGCACAGTTTTAACAAGGCCTTAACCCAGATGTGTCGACGAGCTTACAACTGAAAGAAATTTATTGGTTTTCATGGACTCCTTCACACTGACAAAATGTGTTACAAAACCATGGTGATGAATATGTCTTGTAAGGCAACAACAAATGGGTTAGCAAATTTAAAAGAATTAGCGCAGTACTCTGAAAAATGTACGAAAGCATGCAGTATAGTATATTAGGTTTATCTGGGTTTATTAAAGAGCATTAAGGCCTTGTTATATTCATATGACTTTTCCGACCTTATACAGAACTAGGAATGCGTTTTCAGGATATTTTCCTTAAATAAAGTATCTACTAAGTTTCAGTACAGATGATTTTCTTTTTATTTCTGTAATTATTTCTTTTCAGATTTACTTGTTTGTTGAGTTGTCACGCTATACCGAGAAAATTTATTATATTCTGTCATAATCAACAGCCGTGGCCCGATGATTGGTGCGTGACCGCCATTCGGAAGTGCACAGGTTCGAATCTCCGAATATAAAATACCAAATTACAGAAAAAGTTTTTTCTAACAGCGGTCGATCCTTGGCATTTGGCATCAGAGTGTATTTCTGCTTTGAAAAATTCCCCTTAAAAAATCATCTGCCGTTCGGAGTCGGTGTAAAATTAGAGGAGAAGCTCAGCCACACACCAATTACATCTATAGATATTACTCGTATATGTCCCATTATGAGTAACTTCATTATGTAAAATTTATAGAATGGTTGAATAACTCTCGTTTTTGATTAGTGAATTTTCCTCTAGGGATATATGAAAATAAAATATGACAACAAATAGCATGTTTGAGTAAATCTGGTCGCCGACTGCCACACTTTGATTGATGTATTTTGACACGTCTAGAGGCAGTCACTAGCTGGAGTTTAATTCAAATCAATTCCATTTTTAAATGCATATAAATCAAAAACAAATCACAAAGCGCAGCTGGCGTTTGGGCTGGTGTTGGCACTGTTGTGCCTGTGCCGTTCACATTCCATACAAATGCAAATAATTGAACAGAGATACTTTGTTTCAGAAAACTTAATTAGTAATGTATGTATATGGAATATATAATTTAATATGCATGTAAGTGTAGCTGCACTAAAAGCTATTTAAGCAATTAATAAAAATTGTGGGTTTTGGCAGAAAATATTCTATTGTGAAAAATATATTCTTGAATGGTTTCAAGATAACCCGATCACAACGCGGTCAAATAAAATATCAAAATATTTAGAGTGTCACGTTGCCGCGCAAAGAAAGGGCGCAACGCGAGCTATGTGGGATCGCTATCGGAAGTTGAAAAAGTAAGAGAGACGTATTATCGGAAGGATGAAACGAGATGCCGAAATATGTGAGTGTGAGGAGCTTGAGATGACGACCAATACGAAAAACGCCCGAAAATGCAATCAAAAAGTTCGGTGGCTTAAAGCAGGTTTCAAGACCGGGAGATTTTCCTGTACTTATCGAATTTATTAAATAGTGACAACTGCGCATGTCACAGAGAATATGAAGATCTCCATGCCCCAATCGTTGACAACGAGACTGTCGTTCTGCTACTCGACCATGACGATATTAAAATATCGATAACGCGGCTAAATAATAACAAAGCCGCGGGAGCCGACGAATGACCGGCTGAACTATTCAAGCATGGCGGCGAGGAGTTGGTAAAATGCATGCATCAGCTCCTATGCAAATTATGGTCAGATGAGATCATGCCTGCCGATTGGAATCTAAGCGCATTCTGCCCAATCCATAAGAAGGGGGATCGTGCAATCTATGCCAATTACAAACGCTCCGGCTCTGAAAGTATTCGATGCGATATCAGCTGATGGGAGCAGAGGAAGGGCTCCTTTGCGCAGGAAGGATCAGGTAGAAAAGAACTTGGCACAAGAAAAAAAACGACTGGTGCGCTTTGTTAAACTCTGCCAAATGTAGCGGTTTTTGGCGCCAATCAAAAATAAAAGAACTGTCAAAGAACCACAGTTGCCCTATATAATGAATGATTATTGAATAGTCGGATAATTCATAGGAGCAGAAATTTTGAACATCCAATATCGGGAGTGTGGGAGATTTTCGGAGACGATTCGAAGATGCCGTTGTCTCGTGCATGTTATCGATAAATATCGCGTGGACACAATTGACTGGATATTCTTTTCTAAAATTACGAAACCAGATGAGACACTGAGCTTCAAAATGACTTAGACAGCTTGAAACTATGGTATGTTATTTCTCGACTTTCTTCAAAGTCACGTCTTGGAAAACACGCAATATCTTAAGGACGTCTTAAAACATTTTCCATTATATGTTGCAAAGTTTGAATGAAATGAAAGATCTTGGCGTGATTTTTTTGAGTAACTTTTCATTTAATAGACATAAAAGCCAAACTCGTAGATCAAGCTATAAAACTTACATAAGCAGAACTAAATGGGTCCAATAATTTTTGCTTACCAATTCCAGCACATCAGTCGTGCTTGTTTTAACTTAACCTAAAACGTATAATTATAGATATTATCGCACCGATCATTTTATTTTCGTCATCATTGTCATTTGTTTACAGCATCATATCATAAACGGCAGTATTGACCGCTTCTTTCTTTGGGAACGAATTAATTTTAATATATATAAATATATATATAATTTGCGCATACACCCTTTCTGGGTGTTTGACGGAACTCCTCCTCCTATTTGGGGCGTGCGTCTTGATATTGTTCCACAAATGGAAGGACCCCACAGTGTTTTTGAGCTGACTCCAAACGGCAGATATTTTTTATGAGGAGCTTTTTTCATGGCACAAATACACTCGGAGGTTTGCCATTGCCTTCGTTCTCTATGAATTCCAAATGGTAGTCACGCACTAAGCCATTCGACCATTTGGCCACGGTGGCCGCCCACACACACACCTACACATTAATATAATATAATTAATTAATTTAATTATATAACGGAGTTTCGCGTAATCCTCCTATTTTTCGAGCCTTAAACGAATTTTTTTTATCTCGGATTCTATCCAACTAGATTTTTAATCTACAAAAACAGTATTTTAATTAAACTTTAAAGGTATTTAAATCTTAGTCGATAGTTAGCCGTCAATAGATAGTCTGTAAGCAACTTGTATTCACAGGCTAAATAAATGAATAAATTCTGTGCCTACACCTTCACTTATTACAATGGAAACAGCAGAACTTTTGTGTCTTGCTTTGAAAATAGTCATTCATAATTGGCCACCACAAAAAATTATTATGTAAAGAGCTTAAACTTAGACTTTATGTTATTTAATTCAACAAAACATCTTCCACAGCTATGATTGGAACTCCACAAATTGCTCAGATCAAAAGCGAATTGTGCTTTTATACACCATTTCTTTTAAACGGTTCTTATCCATGCCTAAAATTGATGTTAGCGTTAGTTTTAATCATATTTTAATTGTTTATTGCTGAGCGTTTAAGTAGGCTCATTCGTTGATTTCAGTTAAAATGCGGATACATTTATTTTTTTTAGTATACCCAGAGGTATCCTTATTACATACAAGTACAAATGTGTATGTATATATAAATTAGTTTATTTGTGATTAAAATTAGTAATGTAGAAACTATTTAATCTTCCATTGCACAAGCCTAAGCCGCTGCGAATTGAATAATTTATTTCTTGGGAAACACTTATTTGAAGTCGGAATTGCACTCGCAGTTTAGACATCAGTTGCAATGTACTACTTGAAAACAATAGTACGAGGGGTGCCTTTTATATGTCGGGATTAGAGAACAAAAACAAATTTTGATCATCGAAAATCACTTTATTGTTTTTCAAAATATTCTCCATGAAGATCTATACACTTTTGCATGCGTTTGAACCAAGGAGGTACCAATCTGAATGGGTACCTCCAAAACATGCATTCTGAATGCCGCAACCGCTTCTTCAGGTGTCGAAAAACGTTGACCTCTCAGTTTGTTTTTTACGTACGGGAATAAAAAGAAGTCATTCGGTGCCAAGTCAGGACTATACGGCGGATGACCCATTAATTCGATGTTTTGGGTGCTCAAAAATGCAGTTATTTGAGCCGATGTGTGAGAGCTCGCATTGTCCTGGTGAAGAGTGATCCGTCTTTGGCGATTGGTTTTCCTAATTTCTTGGAAGACAACTGGCAAACAAATGGTTGTGTACCACTCAGAATTTATTGTTCTGCGTTGTTCTAGTGGTACGGTTGCGACATGTCCAGTTTTTCCGAAAAACCAGGCGACCATTTGCTTGGAAGTGCTTCGTGCTCGAACAACTTTTTTTGGATTTGGCTCATCTTGAAACACCCATACAGCCGACTGCTGTTTACTTTCGGGCTCATACGCGTAAATCCAAGATTCATCACCTGTCACGATGACATAGACGTGTTTCGAAGTCCCGCGATCGTATTTTTTGAGCATTTCCTTCGACCAATCGACACGAGCCTTTTTTTGAGCGATTGACAAATTGTGTGGGATCCAACGCGAACAAATTTTTTTGACAGTCAAATATTTATGCAATATTGAATGTATGCTGGTCCCACAAATGCCTAAGATTGTCTCAATCTCACGATAGGTCACATGACGATCTTGCAATATCAGTTCGCGCACAGCATCGATGGTTTTCGGAACAACAACTGATTTTGGACGACCTTCACGAAATTCGTCTTGGAGTGAACTACGACCACGATTGAATTCACCATACCATCGATAAACACTGGTCCTTGATGGAGCTTCATCGCCAAAAAATGAATTAAGTTCATCCATGCAATGTTGTTGAGTTAATCCACGTCGAAAGTTGTAAAAAATAATCGCACGAAAATGTTCACGATTTAATTCCATTTTTGGACCGAGATGAATCTTTTAAGTTACAGTAAACAACACAAATAGCGCTGGTATTTCAAAACGTTCTGAGTACGTAAAAGCCCAAAAATGTCAAACTTTGCGATACAGCTGTCAGTTGCCAGATTGCAACACCAGGGTTGCCAAATCCCGGAATATAAAAGGCGCCCCTCGTACAGTTAAAATAATTCCCTTTCAAAATTAATACCCTAAGGTCTGCTTATGCGTTAGAGGGTAAATTACGAATTATAGTATAGCAATTTTTCATGAGAATATAAATAAAATTGTACAATAATGTGAATTGCAGTAGATTAACTAGCATTTCGTTATTTCTTAATAATTCACTCAAATATTGCTTGCACGGCATTGCAACAGGCAGAACAAACGTAGTATTACATATATTTATAAAAAATCTTATTTAAAATTTAGTTTCAAAATCAGTGTTCTGTTCGCCAAAGGTTCCGCGTGCTGCATTTCTGGTTTAGTGGCTTCGTAACAATTGGCGAACTCGGAGCGATCGAAACCAACAGAAGATTCACACTTCGAAAAAGTCAATGTTTGGTGTGAAGTTTAGTTCGGCGGTATCATGGAACTTTATTGAATTGAGTTCATCCTCATCCAAAAGGGGTCACTAGCATGAGCCACCTAAAGCGGACCCGAAATTACAATATATTTCACACAAAACTTCAGCGAATTCATATGAAAACAATTGTGGCACTATAACTTGAATTCCTTGTTTGATTTTATTCCAAAGTTCGAGCATTCTTATTGAAAAACCCTATACAGATAATCACGTATGATCTTTTAACACTTCTGTAAAATTTTTATGCAAGTATACTTTTGTTTTTAAAATATTTTCCCTACTTTGACAACTTTGCTATATATTACGGGAAAGATTAATTTCTCATAAAAAGTTCACCCAGTATTATATTAGGGGATAAAACAGTACCTCATCCTCACGATGCATTAAATCGGGTCATACTACATACAAGGCATTTTAAAGTTTTATGAGATGAAGAAAGTTCTGAGTAACAGCGTTCCAAGATAAATATACAATAAAAAAGAGGCAAGTCGATGCATTCTTCATTACCATTATGACAAAAGTGTAAAGTCGCCAGCTCTGCATAAAAATTGCTACTTTAAAGGATCTATGATAGGCCAATCATTGAAATGACGAAAATAAGGAAAGTGGAGTCGGACCGATATGTGAGCACTGTAAATTTTGATATAAATTTCATGAAGTGCTCAACATTTGTGCGAAGAAATGCTAAGTATTTTGAATAAAAAAAAACTTTACGGGAAAGTAATATTACAAATATTTACGCAGGGGTTCAGACAGTCTACAGTAACTTGTGATTAGATACTGTTTGAATATGAGTACTAGCATAAGGCTTGTGCGTAACTACCATTCGAAAGGCGTAGGTTCGAAACTCCGTGAAACATAATAATGAAGAAAAAGTTTTTTCTAATAGCTATCGCGCCTGCCGGGGGGCAAACCTCCGAGTGTATAAAAAATATTTGCCGTTCGAAGTCGGCTTAAAACTGTAGGTCCCTCTATTTGTGGAACAACATCAAGACGCGCATCACAAATAAAAGGAGGAGCTCCGCCTAACACGACCTATAATGGTGTAAGCGCCAATTATATAGGTATGGAAATAAGTTTCCGCCCTCGTAAACGAGGTGTCACTGCTGATACTATTTTTGTGCTCGCTCTAGTAATATACTGGTGATTTGAAGAAAATGTCCACGTTCGTCTGGAAAAAACAGCATTTGGATGTCGAACCCTTGATAAGGGTTGTTGAAGAGTTCGATGTTGATAGATCAACAGTCGGTAAACGTTTGCACTCGATGGGAATTGTCCAGAAAGTAGGTAACTGGGTGCCACATCAATTGAAGGAAAGGAATATCGAGAGGGGTTTGCTTCTTGAACGTCAAAAAAGAAAAGGTTTTCTGCATCGCATCGTCACTAGCGATGACAAATGTTAGAGCCTGCCAGGTGAACGAGTTCTATCGACAGCGAAAAGGTTATGCTGGGCATCTGATGGGATCAGAAGGGTATCATGTATTATGAACTCCGTAAACCATCTGAGACCAACACTGGCGATCGTTACCAACTGACATAACAACGCCAGGCCCCACCCGCTGTATTCCCCAGACTTTGCAACTTCGGATTACCATCTTGATCAATGAAGTCAGCCTTTATTGGAGAGCGGCCCACTAAATAGGGTGGGTTTATAATGTTCTGTTGACCGCGCTTCCTGAGTAGGCCAATCTTTTTTAATCCAATGTTGTGTTTTAGCTCTACTGTCCCACAAACATACTTTGTGTAACCACTTTGTTGGCCTAGAAGGAAGTTTATCATTTTCCACCACAGTTGCATAATGCTTTTTTGTTATTTTTTAATAGAATGTGCAACGACCTAAATTTATTCCCTTTGTGCATAAGAACGCATTTTAGACCCCGTTTTGATGAGTCTATGAATAAACGCCACTCATTAGAAACGTTATTTTGTAATCCCATTGTAGGCGTTAAACCAGATATATCTTTACAAAATACAAAGTCATCTTCTTCAGCAAAATATTTCAGAAGATTTTGTTCTCTTGTGCGGTAATAAGATATTTTAGTTTCTTTCGTTATTAAGTTTCTTTCTTTTAATCTAGGTAGAAGCCAACGCAGATATATCTAAAAACAGACTTCGGTAACATTCAAAGCCAATATTCGCGTTTAAATGCATAGGTTCCTCCAGTGATGGACCCGCTTGAGGTTCAGGTGATGACTTAGGGTTTAAAACACGTTTATATGCCGACCGTATGCAAAGATATTCCCATTATGTTAATCAAACAAAAATAACAATCGTCGTGGTGATTCACGGGTTCCTTCCAGACCATAACAGTTTCGTACATAAATTTATTCCTTTTCCTATTTGTCCACAAACGTAGAAACTCAACGTATATTTCGCATTTTTCAGCAAACCAGCAATAAAAAATAAAGAATTATTAACGAAAGCTATATCTCGTAAACAAGAGCTGTCACAAATTAATTGAGGGTATATGTATTTAGAATCAGCGACGTCAAATTAGTAAACATCAAGTGATAAACCTCAATCATCAGACAAAAGTTGCAATTTTGTTGGCCACTGTTATTAAACAGAGCATCGATCATGCGGTTTACAGCAATACTCAAAAATTGAATATATTGGATTGGCAACTAAGTAATTGCGGATTTCACTCGTAGATGGCTTCAGTTGAATTTTTAGGTTTGCAGACGTAGCACACATTTTGTTATTTGATAGTTGGCAATTCGGTTGTGTAGTTTTCGTTTGGCGTTCGTTGAAAAATGGAAAATCAAAAGGAACATATTCGTTATATTTTGCTTTTTGAGTTCCGCAAAGGGAAAATCGCATCGCAAACTCATAAAAAGTTATGCGCTGTTTATGTTGACGAAGCCTTAAATGAACGGTTGTGTCAAAATTGGTTTGCCAAATTTCGTTCTAGTGATTTTTCACTCAAAGATGAAAAACTCTGGGGTCGTCCGGTTGAAGTAGATGACGCCTTAATCAAAGCAATAATCGATTCGGACCATCACAGTGCAATACGTGAGATTGCAGAGATACTTTATGTATCACATACATGCATTGAAAATCACTCAAAACAACTTGGCTATGTTCAAAAACTCGAATGTAACGAGTGGGCTCCTCACGAACTGAAAGAAACGCATTTAACGCAACGCATTAACAGCTGCGATTTGCTAAAGAAATGCAATGAAAATTATCCATTTTTAAAACGACTGATAAGTGGTGATGAAAAATGGGTTGTTTACAACAATATCGAGCGGAAAAGATCGTGGAGTAGGCCAGGTGAACCAACTCAAACAACATCAATAGCTGATATTCTTCAAAAGAAGTCTACTTTGAACTCTTACCACCAATCTAACGATCAATTCTGATATCTACATGAAGAAAAGCCGCTCGAATTGACAAATCGAAAAAGTATTGTATTTCATAATGACAATGCAAGGCCACATACATCTTTGGCCACTCGGCAAAAATTATTGAAGCATGGTTGGGATGTTTTGCCACATCCACCATAGAGTCATGACCTTGCGCGACCTCATTACTTTTTGTTCCGATCTTTAAAAATCTCCTTGAATGGTAAATATTTCAATAATGATGATGATGTCAAATCGTACCTGATTCAGTTTTTTGCTAATAAAAACCAGAAGTTTGATGAACGTGGGATTATGATGCTGCCCGAAAGATAACAAAAGGTCATTGATCAAAATGGGCAATACATTACAGAATAAAGTTATTTAGTTCCATGGAAAAATTGTCTTTGATTTTCTAAAAAAAAATCCGTAATTACTTAGTTGCCAACCCAATACAACCAGCAGCTATACCAATAAAAGGTCACAGGGGTCCCCTAGTAATTGCATCAATTTATTGCTCCCCGAACCTACCCGTAAGAAGGGACGGCATATTTTCAAACATTTGGTCCCAGATTCTTGGTAGGCAGTGACTACAATGCAAATACGTGATTCCTGTGTTATAACACCAAGAAGGCGCGAATTATTTAAAGCTATGAGCCTGAAGAACATCTCTACATGGCATCCCATATACTGGCCAAATGATCACAAAAATATGTCGGATATTATTGACTTTTATATTGCTAAAGGAATTTTAAAATAGCAACGATTTGTATCCATTTTTTTAATATGGTTACAAATTTAATATTCAAAGTATTGTCCATCGCTTACTACTACTTTTTCCCATCTTTCTGGCAATTCACGGATTCCCTTTGTGAAAAATTCGGTCGGTTTTGCCGCAATCCACGAATCGATCCATTTTTTGACTTCATCGTAATTACGGAAGTGCTGGTCAGCCAGGCCATGTTGCATCAATCGGAAGAGATAGTAATCGGATGGCGCAAGGTCTGGACTATACGGCGGGTGGGGTAGGACATCCCATTTGAGCGTTTCTAAGTATGTTTTGACCACTTGTGCAACATGTGGCCGAGCATTGTCATGTTGCAAAATAACTTTGTCGTGTCTATCGGCGTATTGCGGCCGTTTTTCTCGCAGTGCTCGGCTCAAACGCATCAATTGTCGTCGGTAGACATCCCCCGTAATCGTTTCATTCGGTTTCAGTAGCTCATAATACACAACACCCAGCTGGTCCCACCAGATACACAGCAAAACCTTCAGGCCATGAATATTCTGCGCCGACGTCGATGTTGAAGCATGGCCAGGGTATCCATACGTTGTCCGATGTTTTGGATTGTCGTAATGGACCCACTTTTCATCGCCAGTCACAATTCGATGCAAAAAACCCTTTCTTTTGTGCCGTTGAAGCAGTTGTTCGCATGCCATAAAACGGCGTTCAACGTCTCTTGGCTTCAATTCATACGGCACCCAATGGCCTACCTTTCGGATCATTCCCATGGCTTTTAAACGTTTGGAAATGGTTGATTGATCAACTCCCAAAGTTTTTGCAACCTCTTCTTGCGTTTGAGCCGGATCTTGATCGAGCAATTCCTCCAATTCGGTATCCATGAACTTTGGCGGCGCACCCTCGCGTTCTTCGTCTTCCAAGCCAAAATCACCACTTTTAAAGCGTGCAAACCACTTCTGGCACGTTCGCTCAGCTAGAGCATGCTCACCATAAACTTCCACCAAGATACGATGACTTTCGGCTGCTTTTTTCTTCATATTAAAATAATGAAGAAGAATTCCCCGCAAAAACACATTATTTGGCACGAAATTCGACATTTTCAAGTGTGGTAAAAATATTGTTGTTTACGCTTCAAATAAAAAACTTATACTGACGTTTGTGCCTTACGACAGTAGCTCTCCAATGAATGTTTGGAAATGTGGATCGATGGAATAATAATCAAGTTACGCCATCTGTTGTAAAACCGCACGAACTTATTCATAGTCCTATTATTTTTAGTTGTGTTTTCTTAGATTTCAATATAAGCAACAACCACCAAAGTTGTACAACAAAATCACAAACTGTGACAACTTCAGAAAGTTTATTGAGTACTCGCTAATCATTAATATCCCATTAAAAACAAATACGGACATAGAAGCCGCCATTGAATTAATCAACACAATTATTGAAAACGCTGCGTGGTCTGCAACACCAAAAAAGTTATACCTCAAACATCAAGCAATCATACATCAGTGATAGAATAAAGGATCGGCTACAAGAAAAACGAAAGCTGCGATGCATCTGGTAAACAAGTAGAAACAAATGTGGTAATAAAAATTTAATCAAAGCAACAAAGCACTTAAAACTAGCACTACGTAAGGCGCGTAATTCCGAAATACATTATTACTTGTATAACTTATCACCAACAGAAGCAACGGATGACTCGCAATGGAAAGCGACAAAAACTATTTCGCAGCCAATACCCTATATTGTTCCACTTAAATAGCGCACAGTGGGCACCGACACCGACAAAGCAAAATCATCTGAATTCGTTAAATATTTTTCAGATTTTATTCAAATATTTTTTAGGTGATAAACAATTTTACGAGTTTCTCTCAACCTCTTTTCAAATAGATTTTTCGAGCCCCAAATTAACTTGGAAGGAAAGAAAAGGCACATAGGCAAAGCATTGGGATACGATGCCATAACGAGCAAAGTACCTACTTCCAGTTTAAGTTTGCCACATGTATCTTATATTAAGGGCGATGATTCGAACCGCTGTTCATTTTCTAATGCAATGGAAAGCATCGGACATAACCCTCAACTGTACAAAGAAATCTTATCCCTAATCTGATCATTCCACCATCGAGCAGGTCAACTCTGTATATAATCTAGCCGTCTTCCAAAACATAGCACAAGAATTTGACAAGGTATGGCACGAGGGCCTGCTAGCCGAACTCAAAATGAATCTTTTTCATAATTTCTTTATGCTGCTAAAATCATACTTACAAAGCAGACATTTTCGAGTTAAATGAAGAAGTTACCCATCTCTGTGAAATCAATGCAGGTGTGCTGCATACGTTATACGTTATATAGAGAATAATATTGCGCCTTCCGAACTTGCCGTGTCATAGAGTCCATCAATAAGCAAACAAAAAGAAGGGGAATTGCTTGTTTGTGAAGAAGAATAGTAGGCGAAAGCGATGGAAACAACCAAACACAAGAAACGCAACAACTGCATTTCGAGGCGTTATATTCATTTGTGCTTTAACAATTTAGCACGTGGCACTTCGTTTGCATTTGTTTCCTTAGTTTTAATGTCACAAATCACAATATTACTAAGAAATTACTGAATTTTCGCAAACATGCAATTTCTCCTACTCCTGTTTGTTGTGTTCGTTTGTTTTATATTGCGAAGGGAGCTGACATCAGAGTAAAGTAACTGTTTTTTAATGGCCCCATCTTTAGTACTCAATTCACCTTGCTGCCGACCTAACTCTAACAGTAAGCACACATAAAGATGCATATGTAGCCACTGTAGTAATGGCTAGAAATAGTCATGTCTCTACTTTCAGCAAAACCTTGACAACGATTGGAAAGCGCCCATCTGCGGTTACAGCGGCCCAAACCTTTACCTGGGCCGGGTGTTGCCTCATGGTGGCCAATTGACCGCTTTCTGTCAAACGAAGCAACTCCTTCGCTCTCTCAAGTCTGACTTGTTGCTGCTTTGGTGTGAGATCATGCGCCTTTTGGATCTTCTAAGGCTTGACTTTGAAATCATTTTTCAGTATCCGGCGGATGCTGCGTTCAAATATTTTCAGTTTTTTAGCCATTTGATTGGCACTTCGTCGGGGATGTCGCTTAAGTCACTTCTTCACTTTTTCAATCATTTCACGTCATGTTGCAGTAATGAGATGAACTCTGAGCCTACTTTGACACTTCTGACGAAGAGCAACGCGGTTAGCAGATTCAGTTTACAGTTCTCTCTCAGTTATTATCTAATAATTTCTAAAATTAAAAGTTTTGAGCTGTAAAATTCATATAGGGGTGAACGGGTTAAAAAATAGACAAATATTTCGATTTGCAGAATTGCAAAAATCAAATGGTTAATAAAAATATATATGTTTAATCGTTTTTCAATATCAGTTACTGCGCTCTTACATATTTCAAAGCTAATCTTAAGCTTCACACTTTGCACATGAATTGGCCTTTGGCTTTTTGCATATTAAGTGCTCTCATCACAAAGAGGCGTGAAGCACTAATAAAATATTATAGTAAGCTTTAAATGCTTCACAAACACCAATAAACGATTAAGGTCGTAAGTCAAAAGCCAAACAGGTAGCTGTGTCATCAACATTAACAGCAGATAATCCTGCTCACTTACGCGCACATTTTAATTTGTAAATATACACAGGTACTAAAATTTTATTTAAAACTGAAAGTTTTCATGACGTGAATTTTATTAGGCTCTACAGGCATTACAGTACAATACATTTAATTACTCCAACACTTTATTGCGCATTCAAGATAGTTGCGTAAATTTCTTGTTAATGGAAAAAATCAAGTTTTATTAAATATTTAAATTTATTTGCATACGAGATATAAACTCAATTAGTTTAATTGTTTTTTTATGATAAAATTTCTTATTGTGGTGTGCCAAAAAAAGTAATATAAATGATTTTTCAAAACGTATTTTGGTAAATGGGCAGAGATAATTTGATCAGATCAAAAATAGTAAAATGGGGGATTCTCCGCGTAGCGCAGAATTCGATTGATATTATTATTGGTTTTGTTTTTAACAATTAAATAAAAATCAAAACGTAATCTTCAAGGTTACGGGTCAAGAATGAAATATGCATAGTGAGCCGGACAAAATGTTTATAATTTTTGTGTTTTTTTAAACAATTTAATTGTAAACGCTGGTGTGTACTACATAGCTATTGAGCAACCATTCTTTAAGTAATTCAGTAAGCTGTTGGATTTGTAGGAGAATTAAATAAGACTTACCCTTATATTGTATTTTTCAATTTTTAATTGTTTAATAGTAATTGTTTAAACGAATTATGAAAAAATTACAATTTTTCCAAAACTATGAATGTCAATTAATTCTACAAGCAAAGTTGTAATGTGAATATTTTTTTTTTAAGTCATACGAGGGGTGCCTTTTATATTTCGGGATTTGGCAACCCTGGTGTTGCAATCTGGCAAATGACAGCTGTATCGCAAAGTTTGACATTTTTTGGCTTTTACGTACTCAGAACGTTTTGAAATACCAGCGCTATTTGTGTTGTTTACAGCAACTTAAAAGATTCATCTCGGTCCAAAAATGGAATTAAATCGTGAACATTTTCGTGCGATTATGTTTTACAACTTTCGACGTGGATTAACTCTGCAACATTGCATGGATGAGCTTAATTAATTTTTTGGCGATGAAGCTCCATCAAGGACCAGTGTTTATCGATGGTATGGTGAATTCAAACGTGGTCGTAGTTCACTCCAAGACGAATTTCGTGAAGGTCGTCCAAAATCAGTTGTTGTTCCGAAAACCATTGATGCTGTGCGCGAACTGATATTGCAAGATTGTCATGTGACCTATCGGGAGATTGAAACAATCTCAGGCATTAGTGGGACCAGCATACATTCAATATTGCATAAACATTTGACTGTCAAAAAAATTTGTTCGCGTTGGATCCCACACAATTTGTCAATCGCTCAAAAAAAGGCTCGTGTCGATTGGTCGAAGGAAATGCTCAAAAAATACGATCGCGGGGCTTCGAAACACGTCTATGACATCGTGACAGGTGATGAATCATTGATTTACGACTGTATGGGTGTTTCAAGATGAGCCAAATCCAACAAAAGTTGTTCGCCCACGAAGCACTTCCAAGCAAATGGTCGCCTGTTTTTTCGGAAAAACTGGGCATGTCGCAACCGCACCACTAGAACAACGCAGAACAGTAAATTCTGACTGGTACACAACCATTTGTTTGCCAGTTGTCTTCCAAGAAATTAGGAAAACCAATCGCCAAAGACGGATCACTCTTCACCAGGACAATGCGAGCTCTCACACATCGGCTCAAACAACTGCATTTTTGAGCACCCAAAACATCGAATTAATGGGTCATCCGCCGTATAGTCCTGACTTGGCACCGAATGACTTCTTTTTATTCCCGTACGTAAAAAACAAACTGAGAGGTCAACGTTTTTCGACACCTGAAGAAGCGGTTGCGGCATTCAGAATGCATGTTTTGGAGGTACCTCATTCAGAGTGGCAAAAGTGCTTCGAGAATTGGTTCAAACGCATGCAAAAGTGTATAGATCTTCATGGAGAATATTTTGAAAAACAATAAAGTGATTTTCGATGATTAAAATTTGTTTTTGTTCTCTAATCCCGACATATAAAAGGCACCCCTCGTACTTTGTTTAAAAATCATTATAAACAAATAGCGCTTCAAATGGTCCCAATACATTTCAAGCACATTAATTAGATCTAGATTTCGTACGTCTTTCTGTTTAATATTTTCGACAATATCTTTGCATTTTATATTTTTTAATTATTTTTCCTGATACCACATTGGTAAACATTAGCTTTTCCTTGTTGGTTTTCAAATCCTTATAATTAGATTTTAGCTGAGCTTCAACCACTTCAGCAAATAATACCTTCCTCTGTACGTGTAAATTCTGTATTTTTCCTTCTTTCATTAAAGCTCGATTTTTTGACATTGCTGAGGCAGTAGATGATTTTTTTATTTTACTCGATAACACTCGTTGATAATGTTTCTTAAATTTTTTACATCTTTTCTCCCACTTTTTTATTTTCTCATCCTTTTTCTTCATTTCTGCTAGTCGTTGCCTTTTGATCTTCTTACTTCTTTTTTGAGCCGCTTTACGTTTTAAAGACTTCGGAGGTTTTCCTTTAATATCCGCCTTTTTCTTTTGTCTATAAGTTAGTGACCTTTTCTTCCATTTCTCACGTTCTTCATTCTATTTTTCAAAATATTCCTGTGCTACACCCTTATATGCTATTCGTCTCTTTTTTAAATGTTCATCCCTTTTTATAGGATCTGCATTTATTTTCGACCTCGGCTTTCTTTGCACCTCTCTTCTTCTACGCAACCTCTCTTCCTCTTTGTTTTTCAAATCAATCAAGTTATTTACTTTTCCCATTGTTTATACAATCACATTCTGCAAAAAATTTAATAAATCACCAATAGAACTTTGTGAATCAATGAATCAAATTAAAGCAGTAATTTCAAATAATTTATCAAACTAAACTGCAAATTTAATAAATTTGTTTTAGAACCTTATGTGAATTTAAGTGGTTATTTACGCGGTAATTTACAAAAATTATGCCGTAATATATTATTATTCATGAAACTAAACTAAAAATTTAAAAATATTTGCTCGGAAACGTATGCGGTAATTTTTAAAAATTTAAGTGCTAATTTATAATTATTTATCAAGCTAAACGAAAACAAAAGAAATTTATGGAAACTTACCTTAGTTTTGATTCCTTTAATAACTTTATTTTTGTCTTTCTATGCTTACATAAATTCACTAAACTTGCACGTGTAACTATTTGAATAAAGCACACGGCTTAATACAAAAAGACTTCACCGTGACGCACATGTAATACTGATTTTTTAAACAAATTGTCGGCGATTTTCAATTTTTTTCATGTTGAGGGCATTGGGCCAATGGGCCCATATCTCTTTAATGTAACATTAAATGGGGAACGCTATCACGCATTATAAACGACTTTTTGATGCACTAAACTTAAGCCCGTGATCTCTACAGCGTTTGCTTCCAACAAGACGGCGGTAGTTGCCATACAGCCCGTCCTATGAAACAATGGACTTACTGCCTCGTTGTTTCGGTGAGCGATGAGAGATAAATTCTAGATACGGACCAGTAGAGTGTCAACCTAGATTGTGTGATATGACATCTTTGGACTTTTATGGGTGCGGATATGTAAATTATATTTGCTTAGTGGATAAACAAGCTTCAATTGAGGCATTGAAAGCCAACATTATATCTATATATAATTGGCGCGTACACCCTTTTTGGGTGTTTGGTCGAGCTCCTCTTCCTATTTGTGGTGTGCGTCTTGATGTTGTCCCACAAATGGAGGGGCCTACAGTTTTAAGCCGACTCCGAACGGCAGATATTTATGAGGAGGTTTTTCATGTCAGAAATACACTCAGAGGTTTGCCATTGCCTGCGGAAAACTTTTTTTAATAGCGATCACCCCTATTACTAAGATAATATAAGAAGACCCAATAAATTTGAATTTTCGTTGCTTTATTTGAATTTAAAATCCGATAACCCTAAATTTATCAGAACATGCGTAACATAAAAAAAGTGCCAAAAATCAACTATATTTTGTAGTCATTTGGAAGCTGTACTTTGTTATACTAAAACTCAAAGGCATAATCAGAAATTATAAACATTCTGGTTAAAAAGTTCAAAGTTTTGATGAAATTTTGAGAAACTTTGTTCAAAGTTTGGAACTTTGCGTTATATGGTTTTTGTTGTATTGGCGTGTTTATAATTTTGCAAATTTATGCTCACGTGAGCAGAAATTGTAGTGGTACGAATTAATACTTGGTTGCCAAAGTACACATGTTATTGTAATCATTATGGCCTTGACATTTTTTTCTGCGCACAGTTGTTAAGTACTTGAGTTAGTTAAATTTCCGACATTTTTTCTTGATTGGTGCTATAACCATCTAAGCGCTTCAAAACCAAGTTCAACAAAATGCTTTCAGGTCATTCAATAATGATACATTACCAAATTTAGCCTTCCCAAGCAAAATTGTGCGAGTAACTTTGGCTGGACTTAACAGCACAATTAACCTCGCTTATTTCACACGTATTTTTTAAAACATCCGCCACAAAAATTGAGAATTTTCAGCTTTCACACAGCCAATAGTATTTAGGGCGCGGTTGCCCAGTAGGCTTTTATCACCCGTATACCCCTACATACAATAAAAATAAGCACCATCAGTATAAAATACATCTATGAAAAAACGAAAAAATTCAAAATTCATAAAAGGCCATACTTTCCCTGATTTTCATTAAAATTATTTAAAATGAGGAAGTCAATATATTTTTTTCAAAATTGGCATACAGTTTATTTATACATTAAAATAATATAAATTTTGTTTTTTTTAATAATTTAAAATGGCGGATGTACAATCAATTCTTCCAGGAAGGTCGCAGCGGGGCTTCTCAATCGGCAGGCATTGTAGTATCGGCGTCAGTGACCTGAATACAAAAATCCAAAAAATTTGCGGAATAAAATGCTTAAAAAAATGAATTTTGGGGCGAATTTTCCTATTATTTTTGCTTTAAATAAATTATTTTTTCGAAAAATTTTCGAAAATTTGAAACACATAGAAAATAGTACCATAAAAAAGATGTGTGCAAAATTTCAGGGAGATTGGTCAATAACTTTTCAAGTTACCGTGTACGCCAATTCGAAAAATATAGTTTTGAGAAAAACGAGTCTAAAGTTCGAATACAACGTAACTATACCTCTCCCAGCGCTCGAACGCAAAGAATAGAGTCGTCACGGTTGACGATCTTTAATATAAGAAATACTTAAAAAACGTTCTAAAATTTTTTTGACATATTCTTAAAGGATTAACATTTTATGAATTTTTTTTTTTTTCGAAATTTTACAGGTATCTGTCCCCTTAAATGAAATTATTCAAAATTCAAACACAAAAGTAATATAATAATAATAAAGTAGATAATGAACATGAGATTATAAGTAAATACATAAAATACTGGAATTATTTATTATTTCATAAAAAGTACATACAAAAAAAAACTAAAAATCGAGAAACAACGAACAGAATAAGTTCAAGTAAATAATCTTTAATTTTTTATAATTTAAAAATAGTTTTCAACAAAATGTTTGTAAAATATATTGAGCTCAAATTCAATTCCCTTTTCTACGATTTTTAACCATAAAATACTTAAACATTAACCAAGATACAATTTTCAATAAAAATATGTATGTAAAATGTATTCATATATTAAAAGCAGAAGCCGAAAAGGATATAAGAGGCTTTGGAAAATTCTAAAAACTCACGTCAATTTAAATATTAAGTTTTAATTGAATTTATTTTAACATAAATATTAAATTATAAATATTTAAATCGCGACACCTTTCCATTAATGCAAAATCTGTATTCGTCAGTTATTTTTGGTGCCTACTTCAGTCCGCCATTTCGACTATCAGCTGCTCATCAGCCCAGGGAAAGGCAATGCTGCCAAATATTGAAACAAGGTGCTGGGTGCGCTCTCACACAAAATGATATAAATTCGCATCTTATTATCTATTATCTATAGTTTAAACGACAACGAAGTAACATACGTAATGGCTACGTTGGTTTTTTTTATATCACCAACACAATCTCAGTTTTTGCCGATCTCTTTCGATTATTCAAACATAAGAATATCTACTCCAATTTTTTGTAGCCTTGTTCACTCCTCTCGGGAGCATAGGGCATCGACAAGACTCTTCTGGGCTGTTCTTCCCATGTGATTTCGGCATCTGCTATCTCCCGCAACATCTACCTTCGCCAAGTGATCTTTGGCCAACCGCGACCCCTGCTCCATTGCGGGTTCCAGTCCAGTGCCAATCTCGTGATGCTATAGATTAAGTGGTCATGGCTGCTTTAAAACGTACCTTCATCGCTTTCGGCACGAAGAAAGTCCATACTGCGAGCAGAACATATACTTTTCACGTGCCCCCGGACAAATGGAACAAAGTTCAACATATGGCTGCCGAAATAATGCAGCAACTCCGACATAGCGAGCGGGCAAGGCGGATGCGCGAACGCCAAATAAGAACGTAAAGCAGCACACCTATCCAGAGATGAAAATGCTGGTAAACTGACGACACCACTATTAGAAACTAACTTTTCTATGATAACGATCAGGGACATGGTGGGAGGGGGCATATACATAGATCCAACAGGTGTTGGTCTCTTCCAAAATTACTTAACAGTTGGTGGGAATAGGCAGATGCAACTTCTGACGTTTTGCATCAGAAGAATAACTGACGTTGGGTGCAATGCTCAAACCGCCTTCCGACGAAATACTTGACTATAGTACCGGAGGGATCGGTACTTTGACGGTATGAAGTTTAGTTCGGGTTCGAGCCCTACACTGACGGGGTAAGACTCTCGATTTCGATGCTACCTCCTCTTAAAAAACAGAAAAAAAGAAACCTATAGATTAATGAACAATTCGAAGCTGCTTGAAACATTGTTAGCATAGCACAATTTATTGTTTATTTATCTACAGAAAAATTAAATACTTTCAGGCAGTATTTCAAGCCAAACAAGAAGCTTTTAAAAATGTGTTAGATGTGCTATTGAATTCATTACTAAACTCAAGACAAAAATTTACTATTCCGCCAATCGTTAAGTTAACGCCTCTTTAAAGTTTTTTGCGGAAGGTGTATACCAAAAGAGTGTTGGTAAAGATTTAATCTCGAATAATCTCAAGTCAGGTACTTTCTGAAAAGGGCAATTTTCGAGATTATATTATGTTCGGAATGGTTAATTTGTTAGTGAGTAGCCGATTTGAAATATATATTTATTTAAAGAATACATTTAAATAATAACCTGTGAAATTTTCTACATTATCCTTCTTCCATTTGGACTCATTTTTCATTGCAACACTAATCCCAGTTGTTTCCGAAATTCTGCAAAATTCCTTTATTCAAAGCTTTTGACTACGCTCGGCCTTTTCTGAATCCTACTCAACAAAATGCCGCTTTGAACTTTATTCCTAACTTTACTTTTTAAATAAAAAAGTGGTTTTAGTTACTTAGTTAATTGCTTTAGTTGTGGTTTTTGTTGTTATTTTGTCATATACAAATAAATAACTTTGGTGTTGAAATTGTTTTGTTAGCCTCTCAAAACTAAGCGAAAAATGATAACTAAAATGGCTTTTACTATATTTTCGCCCGGTTGGGTTGGCAGCAAGGGAATTTATGGTCGAAGGGAAAAATTTCCAGGCGAACTTCATGCTAAGCGAAAAGTGAAATATTTCGGGTTAAAGTAAAATTCATTATAAGGCTGATTGTAAGGTAGGTAGTTGAAGGCGGCCGCCGTAGCTGAATGGATTGGTGCGTCACTACCATTCGAAATTCACAGAGAGAACGTAGGTTCGAATCTCGGGGAAAGACCAAAATTAATAAATAGTTTTTTCTAATAGCGGTCGCCCCTAGGCAGGCAATGGCAAACCTCCGAGTGTATTTCTGCCACAAAAAAGCTCCTCATAAAAAATATTTGCCGTTCGGAGTCGGCTTGAAACTGGAGGTCCTTCCATTTGTGGAACAACATCAAGACGCACACCACAAGTTTTAGTGATAAGCACTTGTTACCGCCTATTTACTAATACTCCACCTATCCATTTTCTGAATTCGGATGAATTTATAATAATTAGAGTGATAGTGAATATGAAAATTAACCTAAACGAAATATTTGTTCATTTTTGACTCTCAGTTTGAGGTTATTTTAAAATAAACTGAGAGGCTTGTAGAAGAAGCATTTAACAGAAAGATCGTACTCGAGCAGTTCAATCCTTTAGATGTGCTTGTATTAGTGCAAACACTTATGTGTTCGAAATTAATGCCATTATTAGAACAAAAATGTTTAATAGGCTGGTATCCAACTACGGGCTCAATAAAAGTGCTTTAAACACCTTACTAGTATTAAACAGTGAACTGCAGAACGCTCTGACCACATGTATTGATATATTTCTTCAGAACGAGTTACAAAATGTCGGTAGCTTTTATTAAGCGGCTAGATATAAAAAAGTCAGAGTCGCATGAACAAAAAAGGCGCGATACCCACCAATATTTTTAAATATTATATTATATTACATATTTAGTCCATCTGGATGTGTGTGTATATGAAGTAAATATATATCTAGTAGATCCGTTAAACGTTGCGCAGGGAAGGAAGCGCGAGATCGTTGGAACTGCGAAGACATACACATGTTTTCATATTCTATTACTAAGTAGAAACAAATTATAAACTGGTGCACTGGACGATTTATAGCCGCGTAGCAAATCACTGCTTGCACGACATTCGTTCTTGCAGGTTTCAAGGTGACATACTCACACAGTATTACGAACACACACATACGAACATTCTAATACACAGAGATGGCTTTTTCTCTTTTTTTTCTTCCGATATCATTTAAGCTGATGGCGAGCGCCACACTGCCACTCAATTGTTCAGCAGCTGCTCGTTGGCTGGGGAAGGGCGAAGAGGACAACTAACCACCTTGAATAGCAGTGGCATGAACTGCGAAATGATTGATTTATATCGTCGATGGCGATTGGAAGTGAAGTGACTTGCTTACATTATTCGGCCCACCTCCCGCTTTATCTGCCGTTGATTGGTGTTAGTGGTGGCGGTGCATTAGAGCGGCTCGACTTGATTTCAGCAAAATTGGAGTGGATTGAATTTGGTCGAATGCAATTGGCTAGTAACGATATAAGTAAAGCAGTAAAAACTGCAAGTAAACAAGAAATTATGTGAGAATTGCTAATTGCAACACATCTGGGGTATCTACGCTTACCACCCCAATGTTCAGTAGTAGCTTCGTCGTCAATGCCACACTCCTTTCTGCATTTATTACCATATAATACTACAGTGAAGTGATTTCACTCATAACGTTTAACTACATATTTCTCTGTGTTGTGAGTGAATTAAAGGAACGGGTGTTTCTTTGTTTTTAGAACATTGATCGTTGAACCGTTGATCGAAAACGGGTTTCTCACAGCACTGTCAAAGAAAAAGGACCAATGATACAAACTCTCTAAAGGAAAAATGCATTGGCTTCTCGACGGTCACGTGTGGATTTTTCCAATATATACATATAAATATTTTCCCAACCTTGCACGAGCGTAAAGCGATTAATTTCCTTTTACGTACACATGATACTGACTTTTTGACAAGGCTTCAAGCGGGAAAAGGTTGTCACTGCCAAAATCATGTATGATAAAAAAACACTGTACGGCACAGCCTGTGTACATACTGCGGGTAGTAATTCTAGCATACGGGTATATCCGCTTGTCCCAATACATGCTATAAGCCATTAATTGAATTTTTTTATAACCATTAGCGCGTAATATGTTTACTGTTGGATAGATTATGTCATAGTGCCTACTAGAACCACCGACTATTGAAGCCCAAAAGTCAGGAATCGTGGCTCAGCGTTTTACGAAATGGTGTTTCTAGCAGTTTTTTGATGCAATAACGTCATTTTGTCATTTGCTTGCAATTTCTGATCCTTTTAAATGCCGAATCTTAGATAAATTAAATAAAAATAATTAAAAAATGGTGTGTGGAATATTGAGCTGTTGGGCTGTTTCAGGATTGAGTTGCATGCTCACGGCCGCGCAGCGTCTTTCTCGTCGGTCTCTCACAAGCGTACAGGTGATTCTCGGGAAAAATTTGCTTTTAGTGGTAATATTTTCCACCTATGTTCAAGCGTAAAGCGATTCATTTAGTTCCATGATTTCGTAAAATGACAGATTGACATTGCAGATTATTGATTAATATTGTGTTGGCCTTGATGTGAATTCCAAGTGTGTGATATTTTAATATGCTCTGCTATTCCAGAAAAGCACCACAAACTTAAGCCCTTTAAGCATGTTTTTATTTCATCCGCTTTGGTGTAACTGCTAAAATTCCCTGAAAACTCAAAAAAATATATACCTTGGCTGGTCCTATTAATTGTTAGTACTGATTCTCATTTAGTCATGCGGTAATTATTTGGAATTTTGACGTCATCACGTTGCCTGGACTTGTATCATTTTATAAGTGTTGGCCGGCAAAGCCACAGCAAAAGCTATTAGGTTGGAGAATAAATTCGTAGCATTTTTACCGAAGGCTTTTATTCAAACAAAAAACAATAACTATAGTATATCAAAAAGCTAATCAATTATATATTCACCGTTGCTGTTTACAACCTCTTCCCGTCTCTCGTCCAATTTGTTGATGTCGTTCCACCAAAAATCGCCTGGTCTGGTGTCAAAGAAGTTGTTGAGCCAGTTTTTAAGGCCCTCTTTGTTACCGAAAGGCCTCCATATGGCTTGACAGTGAGCGGAAAAGATGGTAATCGGTCGGTGCAAAGTCCGGAGTATACGGCGGATACTGAAGAACCTCCCATTCGAGCTCTTGGAGTGTGGCTTTGACCATTTGTGCAATAACGAACCTGGCGTTGCCCTGAAGGAGTATGGTTTGACCATGCCGATCAGATCTTTTTAGTCGAGTAGTCTCATTCACACGGTGTAGCTGGGCATGCCCTCCCAGTCCTCCAAACAAAAATTATGATCTTCTTTGGATGAAGGTTCGGCTTGACTATCAGCTTTGACGTGTCCCTTGGAGCTACCCACTTCTTTCTTTCCTTCATATTGATGTATTTCCTTACTTCATATATGATTTTCTCACCCCCAGTGATGATTTGGTACAAAAAGCGCTGTTGATGGCTGCGTGTTGCTCGATGGCGGGCGAGATGCTGAGAAGCAATTTGAAGGGTATTTTCTTTGTTTCGAGAGACACACAGGATCCCAATTTCGGTAAATTCCATTTTATGATCACAGTTTCATTTTCCGTGAATTCACGACTGGTTTGGTGACCGTTCTCCATCAAAAGTGATTTAAGACGTTCTTCATCGAATCCAGGAGGCCTTCCGCTGCGGGACGTTGCAAACCATTTCCGTGCTGTAGACTCGCCTATGACAGCTCTCCACATATGTCGCAAATGTCCCATTTCTAAGCCTCAACTAATAAAAAACTAAATAATTCTAAAATACAATTAAAAGAGTTTGGTAGAGCGGAAAGAGTTCTATCGAATGAATACTTACCCTTTGCCAAACAGCAAACAAATCGTTAGAAAAAATATATAAAAAAAAAGAGAAAATATAAAAACGCTATGAGCTTATTCCCTAACCCAATATTTTTTTGGGTCCGTATTAGCGCCAATATCTTCTTAGTGAGCATTGTTTTTCTTGTACTTGATGGAATATGCAGAAAGAGAATTTATTGAATTTAAGGCCGTGTTCAAGTAAAGGCGGCCGCCCTAATCGAATGGTGCATGACTATCATTCAGTAGCGCATAGTTTCGTAACGCCGGGCATCAAATACCGAATGATCGAAAAAGGTTTTTCTAATAGTCATCGCAAACCTCCGAGTATCTGAAAAAACTCCTCATAAAACATGTTCTGCGATTCGACCATTTGTGGGAAAACATCAAGACGCGGACAACAAACAGGAGGAGGAGCTCGGCCAAGCACCCAATAAAGCATATAAGCGTCAATTATATTTACCTAAATAACAAACACATATTCTGAATTTCAATTATAATATACCAGAGCTACGATTTTTCATATTTGGGCGAGTTTTATTAAGCCATTATTGAGATTACTGAGATTGCATTATTGAGTGGCACTGACTGGACTGATTTTTAAAAAATTTACATCCGTGGTATTTATTGTTTTGTATTCACTAGTTGTATTGTAATTATAACAGAGTTACCACACCAGTTTTCTTTTTAGGAAAATACCATCATATAGCTGGCGTGGTGGCTATTCCCCGATATCCCCATTTTCAATACCAAACTACCTTGGATAAAGAGTAAAAGGTGTACTAAGTTTCATTGAAATATAATAAATACTATATATAATTTTTTGAATAGGATAAAGTAACAGATGGAGTGACAGCAGCGGAATTGAAATCGCAACCAGTGTAATAACATAAAAGGATCTGAAAATAATTGAAATCCAAATTGGGTTTTACTCATAAAGTGCAAGAAAATTGCAAGATCGCCAATGCTTTGTTCTGACTTCGTTCTTTACACTTTCAACTAAAAAAAAAATAGTCAGTTGCAACTAAACAAAATGTCATGAACGCTCCCTAGCTGTGAAAATAACTGAGAGAAGATAGCTGCCGGCAATTACTCAAAAGATTACTTGTGGAAATTTCACCAGCACCAAGCCCAATTGCTTCCAATAAAAAATGTGTTGGTAGCTTGGATGTGTCCGAAGTCATAAAATTAATGCATGGCTTATTAGACGAAAAGCTCCATCGGTTACGTCTAAGCTTGAGGACCTGTGGGAGCAAGTTAATGCATTAGCAGAAGAAACCAAGGTACTGAGGGAAGAAATAAATAAAATAAAAACAGAGAAAGCGAATGATCAGAACGAGTTTCTGAGATTTGTCGATGAAAGCAGAAAGAAGAACCTAATGAAAACTTCAGCACCTTTAACATGCATCACTAAATTTTGGTGGAAAAGGTTTGGCATAGAAACAGCATCCATTTCTAATGCAAGAGTACTGTATGAAAAGTATTCTAAAATGGCGGTAAAGAGGAGGTGCTCGGCACTCAATAAAGGGTGTATAAATATATATTATAATCTTTCTCGATTCTTTTATGCTGCTGAATATAACCGTTATGTTAACAAAATTGTGACAAGTGGGCACAGACACAGAGGGTAAACGGAAAATGATGAACAGACCGGCAAACAAACTTTTAAAAGTGGTCTTATTAATTTCAATACACTTTCTATATCATTCGCAATCGGTTTTATCATAGTACGTATATGTATGTATATAAAATATGAATCCTAACCCCTCCCAACGTGAAAAATTGTCTACGCTCTTGATTACCGATATTTATCACAAGCTACATTAGCCATTGGATACATAAGCCAACTCTTTGCTGAAATTTTGAGTGATAGGGAGCATTCAATTTTTGAATGACCCGTTAGAGTATCTCTTCTAACGGAGACCTCTCTTAAACGGACATCACCCATACGCGAACTTTATTTTTATTACTTACCACAAACCTTTAAGATTTTTTTTTTAATTTTTTCTCTTGAGTGAACAACCCTTCCATAGCATCTTAACCCTCCCGTAACGTATTATCAACTTTTTTCGTAAGCGGACACCTCCCATAAGAGGACAAGTTTTTCAGTCCCTTAGGTGTCCGCTTAAGAGAGAGTGCACTGTATTTGTTTTTGTTTTTATATGTTTTCTAATTAGTAAAAGAATATTGTAAAAATATATATGATTTCAAAATATTTTCAATTCAGTTTATTACAAAAAAAAATGCTTTTTGCAATCGACCTTTGCATGTCATACTCTTTATGGAGGACTTTCAGTTGCCACTACCATCAAGTTGTTGTACGAGTTCTTTTTGTTGTGACACATAGCAAATACACTGCGTTGCAATTCTAATCTGCAAAATGGCCTTGAGATCGTGTGGCTACATATATATGCCTTGACGCTGTTGTTGTGTTTGTATTGCGAACGTGCTGTTTCAGTAAAATCCCCTGCTGTTGGCTTACTCCCTTGACAGCTAAATATGAACGTTGCTGAGTGATTGTGGTGGCGGTGTTGTTATCAAGGTTACCCAATTAAAAGTGACATAATGTGTTCGCATAATAATGTGAAATATGTTTAAGTATATGTGAATAGTTAATAAAATCTAAATAAAAAAATATATATGTAGGTATATATCCGTACAAAAAGTGTAACTATACCTTTAAGAAGCAGGACGTATATAATACCAATTGTGTGACCTTCTCGAGACAGGGGAAAACGGATGCAGATATAATTACTACAGTCGGAGGAAAATCATATTTCCATTAACAATAGGGGTATTAGTTCTGCCTTTTTTAAGCTACAGAGCGAAGAAAATGGCTCTGGTGAAGAAAGCGGGCAAGACGCCGTATCTCCTACCATTAAACAAGCAGTTAGCGCACTCGCACCTAAACACCCACGTCGCTATTGGCAGTTATAATTTTGAGGTAGTAAGTGACTTCCTTTATTTGAGAACCAGCATTGACACCGAACATTAATAAGATCCTTGAAATCCAACGTAAAATCTCTCTTGCCAACAAGTGCTACTTTGGACTAAGTAGGCAATTGAGCAGTAAAGTCCTCTCTCGACGAACAAAACTAACACAATTTAAGTCTCTCATTATGCCCGTTCTTACATTTATATGACGCAGAAGCTTATACGATGAACCAATGAGGTGGACCTTGGGGTGTTCGAGGGAAAGATCCTTCGGTAAATTTTTGACCCTTATTTGTTGATGTACAACGAACATCGCAAACGAAGGAAAAATGAGTTGTATGGGTTTTAGGGCGACATTGACATAGTGCAGCAAATGAAGATCCAGCGGCTCCATTGGAAAGGTAATGTCGCCCGTATGGATATAAATGTTCCAACTCTAAAAGTATTTGCTGCGGACCTGCCGAGGAAAAGAAAGGTCGAAATGACTTGGCCTCACTTGGTGTGCTCAAACGGCATTAGTTAGTATGAGGAGGAAACGGTTTTGTTAAACTCGGCCAAAATCACATAAGCTGTTATCGCACCAACCAAGAAGAAGAGAGTCGGAGTAATGTTCTGATGCATTTGTTCACTGTGATGTGAAGGCTTCTGGTCAAATCAACTGGAATGGCGGAGGAAAGTTCACTCACAAAATAATATCAGCGTGAACATTAAAAAAGGTGTAATGATATATAAATGAAAATTCTCCCAAAACCAATTCTCTGTATGCGTCACTCAGTTATCACTCTTCAAGTAATTCATTCAACAGAAAAAAAGTTTACATAAATTGTTCAGTATATAGCTGTAATTTATCTTATGGCGAACAAAAGTCACTAAACCCAGGCGCTGGCCCATCTCGGATAGCAAGGACAGCTGTGAAACGAGTTCCCTCTTAGTTTCATGAGTATTCGACTGTGGCGGACCTGGACGAGATATATAAAACAATTTGAACAACGACGGGGTCTCTTTCTTGACTGCAAGCAAAGAAACAACTGCACCATTGAGTCCCTTTAAAACCGATAAGAGACATAAACGAAATATTTGATTCAAAAGCTCTTGTCACTTTTGTGCTAAGCCACTAGAGCGCGATCCCGCTTCCCCGAGAGAAAAAGTATGCCTACTCGTGCTTGCCTAAGTTTCTCAGTTTCTCTGCTAATGGTTTTTAATACCGCGGATGGTACGGATGAGCACAAAGGAACTGCGAGAAGCCAGGGTTGTAATCTCTGAACGCTATTATAGCCATGACATAACCATTATCAGAGACGTTGGTACCAAAAATCAGCGTTCCTTTGTACTGTTCACACGTTACAGCTATTAACGCTATAAAATACCTAAAAAAAATACTATTTTTATAGTAGTGGTATTTTCTTAGTAGGCTATGGCAAATCTCCGAGTGTATTTCTGCCATAAAATAGTTTGATAAAAAACTGTATGCCTTTCGGGAGCAACGTAAATTTTAAGTTCCTTCAAGAGTATTGTTGCTGAAAAACATTCCGTACGGGCCACATGAGATCATTGAGTTAGGAGAAGTATTTCAAAATAACATAATGACAACATTTGTATTAATCCTAAAGCACATTTTTTTTTAATTACAAGAAGACTAAAAAAATATATATGTATATGTTCACTGTCCTTAAAAGTTAAACAACTCAATTACCCATTGACATTTATTTTACTCTTTTCAACGTGCTATATTGCCCATGGGAACCAATTCACATTTTCCAACGCTTTTTCTAATCTTCAAAACATATTTGATAGGCCGATTTTGGAATCGCCTTCCGCTTCTATGTACAATTCCGACTTCTTGCTACGAATATTCTCCAAAGCTTCAATACGCTCATGCACATTTTCTGATTTGCTGTTGGACTCGACCCCCTGTTCTTCATTGGTAATGATGCCAATCATCCTCTAAACATTGTTTAAAGTTCTCTGCACCGATTCTCAAATTCAATATTTTAACCTTTTCGATGTTTTAGTCAGTTGTAGAAGAACAGGAACAATCATCAACCAGAGTGCGGTCACCTTAAACTCTTATATTTTTGGATATTTTGGACATTCAGCTTATATTTTGGACATTGTTGAGCTCCGGTATACAAGGTGTGTGCAAAAAATTAAGGTGAATTTTCAAATTTCGCAGGCGACGTACATTCCGCTTTCGATTAGTATAATTTTTTTTTTTTTGTACAGTCGTCTCGAAGATATGCTCATGGTTTTAGCAATATACAGTCTGTGTTACAAGAAAAGAACCGATTTTTTTCTTGTAGATTTATTTCGTTCTGTTTTTTGCTGCGTAATAGTCCCACTCAAGGGCTACGACGCCAGTGCTAACTCAAGTTAGGGTCGTTCGAAACTTTCCCCGTAAACGCATTCAAATAAAAATGATTGAGTGGCGAAGCGTTTTGGGGGTATTTTTATGCACGACGTTACAGGGTGTCCGGTGGCAGAATCTGGAATCTGGCCTCCACATTTCGTGCCACTGATGTGATGTCAGGGTGCCATTAACCTCGCGAACGATATTTTTTTTTAGTGCTAAGAAGACCGCTGGGTTTGTTTCATGGATTTCACTTTTGAGGTACACTACAGGAAAAATTTTAGGAGTAAGATCGGACGGCCTGGGTAGCCAGCATATATCACCGAAACGGCCTATCAGTTTGTTAGGGAAGAAATCACGCAATATTGCCATGGGCTTTTTGGCTATGCGCGGCGTGGCACCGTCTTGCTGAAACCATGTGTGTGTACTGAAGGAAAGATGTTCTCCCATTTTTAGCAGGAAATAAAAAACGGAGATTGCTTGCCTTCGATGATTTTCAAAAAATATGGTCCAATTATTCCATTGCTTAACAGTGCACACCTAACCGTCACTGTAAGGTCAAGCCAGTTCTGCAGAAGCTGTCTGGATGACGAGGTGGAATCATGTCAGCACTGTTTTTCATATGCGCTGCTTTTTTCGGGCAAAGATTTAGACATCTGGGTAATGCGGGTTTAGATATCACACATCTGGCGAAGATCGTCAGTAGTTTGAAGCGGTTAATTACGAACGTCAATAGGCAACCGTTGGTCATCGTCGTAAGTGCATGGTCGTCATCCTCTAATCCCAAGGCCCTTCGCCCCTCTCTTCTCCTTTCCCTTTATGGTATCACATCGAATGAGCTTTGAATATTGGTCCAAGTGGGCCCCTTGCACGGGCAGCCATTTAACCTAACGGAAACTAACCTAAGGTCGTGTAAATTGTTCATATTTTCATTACTTTACGTGCCTTGAAATCTGATTTATCATTATCATAGCATCACAGTTCGGCGTGAACCATTGCTGCCGTTACAGTTAATCTCAACGTCATTTGGTCATCAGCTTTTCGTCTGATATCAGATATGCCAATAGATCCAAAGTCGCCTTCACTGTCATCTCTCCATTGTTTCCTCGGTCGGCCTTTGTCTTGCCTTCTGTCGCTTTGAAGATTTGTTTCGAAGATCTTATCTGAATCTTAAATAAATTAGGATATTTTAAATTTCGTTAACTTTCATGTCATTAGTTCTTAGCGGCCACTTAATCCACCCGGTCAAGAATTTGAAAATTTTGAGTTATAAATGGCCCCCACACTGAACTCATACATGGAAACCATTTGCGATTCCTGCATGGTAATTTCAACGAGATTTGTCTTGCGTTTATATGAACGCGGCGTGCGGATTCGAGTAATTACCATGCGACACCTCGTCTTACTGACTGAGTTTGCAGCACATTCCTGCATACTTCAAAGCATGCAATGTCACTTTGCCGGTGGACAGTGACAGCAATAGCGAATGGATAGTGCATGCAAAGTGTCCAAAATCGGTATCCATATCACAAGTGTACACAAGTTCACGTAGCCAAGTGGTAGCTTCCGATGCCAGTGGCGCATTACCAAAGCATAGCCATTGTATCTTTGTTGGTCATGTCGAAGGTAGAGTGTTTACGCTTACGTTTACGGTCAACTATCAACTAATCAGAAGTAGCGCCAATTGCAACAACAGCATGCATGCAACACCGCCGGCTGTACATGTACATGCATATACATAAATGGCCAACATAATCTTGAAAATTTATTAGCAGCGCTAATCCTTTAGCGATGCTTATCGAACTCAAATTTTTACTTAGCGGTCACAGAAGTACTCACACGGATGCCATGCTTCGTTACCTTTTCTTTTGTTTTACGAAATTTGTTAGTAATGCTTGTTGCTGCCAAGCTGCTGTGGGCCAAGTATGTAGCTAGTTAAAGCACAAAACCCTTCGAGGTCGCACTTAAGCGTTTACTGCCTCCGCATTTACGCTTAACGCGCCTACGTTCGCGGTTAGTGTTGCCACGCTGAATGCTGTTGGTTATGTTGGCTCACGCGCAGTCGTAGCTGAGTGCTAACTTACAAATGTATGCATGTATATGCAATATAGATGTACTTATATGTGTTATACGTGTGTGTTCAGAGTGCTTAGCGCGGTGGCGGCAATGAAATGCCTGCTATTTTTCACCAATTAAAAGTAAATGCTACGCATTTTTAGCAGTCGCTACTATTGATGTTGCAGTGAGTGAAAAATGCAGCTTGGCGTAGCAAACCAGAATATGTGTTGGTTTTAGATTGCGTTACTACTTTTTAGCGTTGCTGAAATTATTATTCTTTCGGTGGTGTCTTGCACTTGTTGCTGCTTTGGCCGTTTTGATGCAGTGACTCTTGGAAATTAGTGGCCGGCTGCATCGACGCATTGCGTTGTGAAAATAGCTCGTAAATTATGCGCAAACTGCTGTTTCACTGTGCCAAAAATTCATATATTGCAGTATGTGTATGCGCATATTGCAACCAACAATGATGCTTATTTATCATATTTAAATGGCAATAAAACGTACTTTATGTCGACAGCAACACCACATAAATTTCCATTTTGAAACGGTTCCAACCTCATAAAAATTCAAAAAGACTAATAATTCATTATAATTGCACACACATCATTTGCTGTTCACTCGTTCGCACTCATTTGCGTCAGTTGCCGTGGATGTGGTGTATTGTTGTTGCACCATGATGAGAGTTGATGAAATCTTTCCCCAAATAATGCGTTTCTTTCGGCCCAATGGCGTTATGCGTCGCATATGTGTCTGTGTGTTTGCATAATTTTTATAATTAATTAATTCGAATTCCATATTTGTAATTTACGAGCTTGTTTCTGTTAAAGGAGGCCTTGCCAGTCAGGCGGAGAATATATATGTATATATTCAATAGCTAATATATGGGCTGAAAAGTCCCGGGTCTAACAAAGAAAACAAGTTTTTTTGTTCAAAATTAACTTTATTGACAAAAAACGCAATGATTCTAGAGCTGCTCTAATATTTCAATATCACTTTTGTAGAACGATTTATCTTTTGCCTCAAAGTTGGCCTCAGTTTCCCCGATAACATCTTCTTTCGAGCAAAATTTCTTATCGGCGAGCATTTATTTTAGGTCTACAGGCCAGTAGTCGCTGGTAGCGAATGCGGAGTAATTGGAAGTTCAATTCATGTAGTTTTGCCATTATTTTGACGTGTGACACGATGCGTTTGTCTTGAACAGTGAGTGAACGCGTCACAACTTGGAAGAGAGATTTCTCATAGTCAAATGCCCATGCAATATGAAGCTAAAACGTTCCTTTTATATCTTCACGATGTCAGTTATCTCACACATTTTCACTTTTTGACCATTAAACTCGATTTTTTGGATTATTTGATGTTTTCTGGTATTACCGTCTCATTTGGACGTCCACTGCGTTGTGCATCAGCGGTGTTTTTACGACCACGTTTGAACTCAGCAAACCATCGTTGAATTGTTATTTCTGATAGAGCGAAGTCCCCATAACACTTTTAAAGCCATTGCTTCGCTTGAACGGTATTTTTTCCATCAAGAATTAGGGTACAATTAAAACACGAAATTCCTTTTGAACCATTCTTTTGAAAATAACAAAAGCAGCGTCACTCTTAGCACAATAACTCACAAACTAATGCATGGAATATCATTAAATTTTAACAGCTGATATTTTCAGGTTAGTTCTAACTGAAAAAGAGGTGAATGCAATAAAACTAGTGACATATCTGTTAGGCGCGGGACTTTTCACCAAATGTGTTATGTTTTGAATTAGTCTGTTGAATATATTGTCTTCGGCTACCGCTGTAGATAAGATGGCAGAAGTGTCTGAATGCGTGTTTGTAGCGAAACAAACGTTGTTTATTATTATTACAAAATTATTTAAAATATTGCTGAGTTTTTCCTCCAGGAGCTGTTTAACCAGCTTGGTCCTTTCCACCATGACTCAAAATTGGTTAGCGCAACAGCTGACATTCTTCGTGAAACACAGTCTTGTGAATTGTCTTTTAATGAAGGGAGTCCAGAAATTCACTAGTTCTGTTAGTAAGGAAGGTCTTCAATTTTACTGGGTGGATGGAAAGCCTAGACATAACAGAGTCACACCAGGCATGTTCTCTGATTGCTTGATGTGCCATTGACCCTTGAGGTGTTAGTAATATAAGTAGTGTGCCACATAGCTCGAATCGCGGCAAACAGAGAAACGTTTAAATGCCCAGTTTCGTTTATGAAACGACAGTAGACTGCAGCTGTGCTACAAAATGTATAGGCTTGTTAAACAGTGTTTTCAGGGAGTACACGTTTTCTTTGTGTCAGGAGAGGCGTGTTGTTTGCTGAAACTATAGATTGTATGCTATGGAATTTACAATAGAAACTTCAAAAGCTTTCTTCCCTTGCAGGCTAAATTTTCACGAGGATATCAATTAGTCGGGCAGCAGTACCTCTCCGATTAAAATATAGGGCCTCCTAAGTGCGTGCTTTTAAATTCTATCAAATATCTGAGACTGAACTTTGGACGCCTCACTGGTGCAAGTTCGCTAAAGAAAGATGTTAAGTGTTTACTTTGAAATGATTCTGGCGAACACCTAGGAGTAAATTAAAATGGAAGGCTAATTAAATAATAGTGACTCGTAACATTGCAAACAAAAGTTGCTAACCACTCAATTTTTGTAAATCACATTTGGGTAGCAACTAACAAGTGGCACCATCCATACATATGTACATACATCTGTCGCATAGCAGCATTTTTGTTTACCACACGAATTTGTATCAGTTTATTGTAAAAAAATACTTTAATGCATTTAATGCTTTACTTGGATGCAAGCAAATTTAATTGAGAATATTAAAGTGAAATATAAAATTAATGACTAATGCTGCAAATCGTATTTCGCAGCAAACGAAAACTGCAAAAATCTGTTGATTGTTACGTGAAAATAAAAAAATAATAACAATCATAATAATAAGAATAACAGCATAGTAATGGCAATTTTAACGGCTACTCGAACAGCTAACCGAGAAAACCGGTAATATGTTATAGTACTCGTATTGCCAAAGGAGCCAGGGGGCATGTACACTTGAGTGATTTGACGGACAGCTCTAATGAACAAATGGAAATACTCGCATAACAAACTCGATCAAAATTATCCGTCAATTTTAATGAATGTAATTTTGGAAACAAAGCTTTTTGTTCGGACTACGATAAAGCGGCTACATTTCCGCACTGAAAGCTATTGACGGTGTAGGTGACTCCGCCCGCGCTGGTAGCGAATTCCACAGAGGCGAGTCAGCAGCAGTAGCGGATAAGTCAGTGTTGTGTTGAACGGTGATATCGCTCCAGACACTACCACAAATACATATGTATATCAATTCGATTTTTTTTGCAATATCTGAGTATATATGTCTGTGTGTGTGTTTGTGGTTATGTAGGCTAGAGCGAAGCGAGAGTTAATTTTATTTCCACCTACTGGCGAAATCAATTTACTTCGTGTGGCACGTGCTCTAAATGCGCTTAGAAAACAAAGTGGACAACAAAATATAGCAAAAAAAAGTATAGCCTACAAGAGTAATACACAGTCAAGGAAAGATTATGTCAAAATTAGATAAAACGCTTTAAAAAGTAATCCTTCCCTTCGGGGGCGATGCCGACGTCAAGCTTTGATTATCAGCTGTATCCACCAGTTGATAAATCGGTCGGCAAAATAAGGTTTGTAACTCAGAAAAAACCCAAAAAGAAAAACCTAAGAGCATTGAGTTGAATTTTAGTCAATAGAAGTAGAAGTAGGAGGGTATATTTCAGGGTCAATATAAGTAAGTAAAAAAGTAACTCAGTTTGGAAGATATCGAATTTTATTTACCCAACGCGAGTTTCTGGTGAAATATTCCATATATATTTTTATACATATATGTATGCATATATATATGTATTGGGTATGGGAATAAGCTTCCGTCCTTTCTTAGCAAAAGCTACTAGTTATTTATATAGTTCAGTAATACATGATACATATTAGGTGAAGTATGTGCCTTTAGAAGCTGCAGCATACAGATTCCTCTGACGAAAAATTCGAGTTCTTTTGACTTGATCCATTCACTGGTGCTCTCGTAAGAAGTCTATTGCCAATAAGGGCTGACTTCATTGATCAGCACAGATGGTAATCCGAAGGTTTCCCAATTCAGACCCCTAAATGTTTCTGGACCTATTTAGCAAAGTGCAGCAAAGTCAGTGCGTCATGTCTACCGTCCTATTCCGGCAGCTTTTCTTTGGGAGCTCGATTCAAACGGACTAGTGCATTAGTTGCAGTCGGTAACGATCGCCAGTGATGGTTTCTGATGGTTTAAGGAGTTCATAGATGACAACTTCTACCAGACGCACAACATAACCTATGAAGCATGAATATTTTTTTTCGCTGTCGTTGGATCTGGCAGGCTCCAACTTTGTCGACGACTAGGGTTAACATAATAGATCCATTTTTCATGGCCAGTGACGATGCGATGCAGAAAACCTTTTCTTTTCTGCCGTTCAAGAAACATCCCACACGTCACCAGATGTCTCTCGATATCCCGCTCCTTCAATTGATGTGGCACCCAGTTACCTACTTTCTGCGTGAAAACATCTACCAACGGTTGATCTGTCAACACCCAACTCTTTAGGCATATCATCAAGGGTTCGACATGCGTCTTCATCCAATTATTGTTGTAGTTGAGTATCTTCGAATTTTTTCGGTGCCCCTTCGCGATCTTTATCACTCACGTCGAAATCGCCGCTTTGGCAGCATCGAAACCGCTCTTTACAAGTTGTATTTGATGGGGCGTGATTACCTTAATTATTGATCAATATACGAAACGTTTCAGCTGCACTTTTCTTTAAAAGGTAATAATGAAGCATGCCTTCCCGCAAATGCTGTTTTTTCGAGACGAATGTAGACATTTTTGACTTCAGATAAAAAATCATCTTTACGCTTCAAACGGATGTCAACTACTGCGATCGAAACATCACATATACACCTTCAAATCACCAGTATATTATTATATCGAACACAAAAATAGTATCAGCACCGACACCTCTTTTACGAGGGTGGAAACTTATTCCCATACCCAATATATATGTAATTAACGCTTACCCGCTTTTTGGGTATTTGGCCGAGCTCCTCCTCCTATTTGTAGTGTACGTCTTGAAATTTTTCCACAAATAGAGGGACCTACGGTTTTAACCCGACTCCGAACGGCAGATATTTTTTATGGCAAAGTTTTTCATGGCAGAAATACACTCGGAGGTTTGCCATTGCCTGTCGAGAAGCGAACATTTGAAAAAACTCTTTCTTCATTTTGGTGTTTCGCGGAATTTCGAACCTACGTTTTCCGAATGGTAGTCTCTCATCAACATATTCGGTTAAGGCGGCCGCTAAGGATTTCCTGATTTAAAAAATGCTCTTAAAAATAAAATATTTAAAATAGCGTGTGCAAAATGCTGAAATATTTTTTGTTTGAGAATTGTTGTATTATAATTAGTTATTGATAGGATTCGGATTTTTATTCACTGGTGCTTCATAAGAGAGCCAAGCATTTTTTAAGTTAATGCACGAACGAAGAAAAAGTATTCATCAGAAATATAAGATAATTTATTTTCTGATGAAGATAACATTAGAAATTTATCTCTAACTACAAATGTATATGTATATGTAAATGAATTCATCGATTACGCATCAATAAAAAAAGTACAACAAAGAATTTACAAAATTTTAAGGTGACCATGACCATCAACTACTAAATAATTACATTAATACCCAACCAATTTAATTCACATTTATCTATAGTGTAAACCTCCATAAAGTCTTAGGTCTTAATAATTTTTATCAGAAATAACTGAGACTTAACTTGCCGGTATTCAATAAAAATTTAACAAAACCGAAGATTTTAGGTATGACGCGTGGCAAAGCTTATGGAAAAAGAAATAGTCGTCGCCTTTCTACAAAAAACTAGCAAAAGATTCCCGAATTAAATTCCCCGATATAAATATCGAGTTCTATCTAACTACTTTTTGCATTTTGGCTAAGATTTTCGAAAATGCAGCCACAATGCATTGCTGGGCATAAATATCAGAATTTAATGTTTTTCTTCGTGCCGCAAACTATAGTATTCGCCACAGTTACTCCGTTTACCACTCTCCGCCGATCCTGTACCTACTTAAATAGCTTACATGCACAGAAGCCGGTTGATGGAATGCGACTCCCTTGTCTTTTAGCTGGCGCGTATTTTGAGTTTAATATTCTTTCCGGAGGCAAAAATAAGCTAAACAATGCATTTTTTACAAGTCTGTTGAAAGTTTCTGTGGCTGTGTGTGCGCACCTAATTGGAGCAAGTCCAGCGGCCATGAGAGTTTCAGTGAATGGGTGGTCCTTCTATTTGCTGCTGCAAAATATTATATACCAGCAATGATCTTATCTGGGTGTTAAATTAAAAAATATGTGTTTTCGAATACATTTGTAGAGCACAGTAAACGCAACATGGCCTGAAAAGGTTTGTATTAAATACAAGCAGTTCCTTTGGAAAGATAATGACTTGTGGAAACAAGTAAGGAAGTGCTGGGTTCATTCCCGATGGAGGTTTATATACTCACGCATATTTTAAATAGTAAAATTTAATTTGGGCGGACTTTTATTTTTGGAATCAAAAAATCAAAACCAGAGGCAATGGGAGTTATAACTTGTAATATTTGTAACAATAGGCATGGGTTTTGTCCGATCTCTGTAATATTCAAGTCTGATCGAAACGAGGAGAGGCGAAATACATGTACCATATTTAGACGAATTTTATCAAGGAAGGAGCTGCCGTTACGGTGAATGGCGAGCACTACTGAGCCATGCTGCATGGATTTTTGTTTCCCAAAATTAATCAGCTAAATATCGACGACAAGTGGTTCCAACAAGGCGACGCAACTTGTCATACAGCGCGATTTACAATCGATTTATTAGACTGATCAAATGGACCATATAAATCATATCCGAGGTGGCAGTGTGCCGGATATCAAAAATTAAATGAATTGAAATTGTCTACCAGATTCTATTAAAATAAAATTCATTCCAACAATATATCTGTTTTGTATTGGTATTTTAAATTCTCAAGCTCTTAAAAAAACGCCCTATATTAATTTTTCTAGAGTTATCGTGAGCACGGACGGAGCGGCCGACTTGGATAAATCGACTTCTCTCATCATTCTTGAGTTTTAGATTAGAGCTACCCAGGTATTGCTCAAATGCTTGTTCGAAATAATCGAAACAAGCATCGCTCAAATTATTCAAAAAAAAAAAACTCGTTATGCTCGACTCACACTTGAAAACTTGCGAGTAATGAGCATCGAACAAGTGTGCGAATAAAATCGAGAGTTCTCCTATGTATATATAGGTTAGGTTGCGGTGGTTACCATTCTCATTGAGGGTATGCGTCATTTAGGCCTAGAGGCTCATTCTGATACCACGTGTTTGTGCTCAAGTTCCTCCGCTAATTCTCAATGTCGGAATCGCTACGGATTCTGAGTACGCCAGATATTAAAAGAAATAAGAGTTTAGACAGCGACAAAGCCTTTTGGCAAAGGCTGGATAGCTGCGGTAGCAGCCATTAGAGGCGAATCGTATATGTGCTCCGATTAAGTAGTACCCGGTGCTAATACCAATCACTGTACTAATCGAAGGCCGATGAGAGAGAGACTGATGAGAGGGCTAGTTCTGTGTTCTTCACAAGCGCGCCCTGAGGACCATTTACTGCATGCTTGCGGATGGAGACCGTGATGACTCAGTGCTGGGTCAAATTGACTGATCAATATTCACGGTCCATACAACCATTAAGTGAATACAATGTGTATACCTTTATGCACATTAGTGTGGGTATTAAAATCTTCAATTTATATTGAAATTAATGCAGCACGTGAATCATTAATAGCATTTGCACTCTTGGTGCCTTAATGCGATAGGCCACCTGCTTTTGAAATTTTTGCATTCATTTCGCAATATGTCATAGTCAAACTTTGGTCTTACGTCAGTATGTAGCATATGCTATAATTTTTTATGTGTTAAGCGGTCAACAATTGGGAATGCAGTACAACAGACAGCATCCGATTGAGCAATTTTGCTCACCGCAGTACGATAAACAATCACCCAACCAACTAACCGAATAACCAATCAATTGACCCACTGGCGGCTTACCCACCTCAGTGTCCTCGTAAATGAGTGCCACGCTTGCGGTGCGGATATTTGTATGAAGCGATTGAATGAATGATATCGCTCAATTATTTAATGTCTGCGAAAATGTATAGCGGGCATTTTCAGCGAGATATATTCATGGCTTCATATCTTTGCAAAAGTGCCAGAGAGGAGGGCGAGCATGACAAATGACGGTGATATATATTTATGACCAAAAGGGAGAAAAATCTTTAAAGTATGCAGGAGTTAAACTTCAAGGCAGTACATGCGCTTAGACATTTCGTAGCAAAATGGGCTGCATTTTAGTTTTTGTTTCTTGATTTTTCAAAAGGCTTGCGGCTAGTCGCTCCTATTTCATGTTTTTACCTTAACAGCTACTGCTCCTTTTTACGGCCTCCCTCGGTGGCCACATGAGCCAAATTATTCGCCTAGCACATGGTTAGCACCTACCAGTTTATTTGTAAGTGTACATGCGGGTAAGATTTTAATATTGTCGTATTTGTTACATTCTATGTACATACTTTAACTTTATGACGCCGATGCTAGAAACAAAGTTATAATTTGATTGGGAGTGGACTAGCAATTCGACTACAACAATAATAGTAATACCTTATCATAACTTGTTTATAAAAATGTAGGAAACAGAAATTAGATTAGCACACATTTTTTTATTGCATTTTTTCTTTTTTTTTTCTTGTCCACTCCACTCGGGAGCATAGGACCTTGACAAGACTCGGTCTTGCGTTGGTTTCGTTAATCTATTCTTTTGCTTTCTGGCAGGGTAGGTGATTAGACTGACGCTACCAGTCCTAAGTAGTGGGAGTGCTCACCTGTCGTTGCTTAGGAACAACGCTTTCTAACTATTTAGAGCGCCATCTGTGTTTCACATTTTTCTGTCAGAGGGATCATACAGATGGTTGAGAACTTCGCTAAACTTTCGTATGTCTGCGCTATTACCGCGATTGCCCGCTTCCTCTTGCTGGCGCCACTGATGCAATGTGTAACTGTGTCTATTTCTTAGTTTTTTTACTTGTTTTCGCAGCCTCAATGCAAGTAAGGCGCTGACTTTTGTGCGGGAGTAAGGATTTGAAAGATACAGTTTTTGGGGTTGAGGAATGAAATTTTTTTTGTTCTAGAAACTAGGAAAGTAGGTAAGTTAAGAAAAGTGCGAAGGCGTGCTTTACGTAGGATTCAAACTCACAACCTCTGGGATGCAAGGATAGTGCACATACGCTGGACTACCGAGCTATTGCTACTGCTACTGCCATTGCTATTGCTATTTCTATTGCTACTGCTAATGCTATTGCTATTGGTATTAATATGGCTACTGCTATTACTATTACTTTTTATATTGCTATTGTTGTTGTTATTTCTATTGCTCTTGCTATTGCTGTTTATATTGCTATTGCTAATGCTAATGCTGTTGCTATTGATACTCTACTATTATTTATTGTCAGTATCAGTTTGATACTGTTGATTTGTCAAGTTCGGGAAAATATTTGTTTTAGCTTTCATTGCAGTCCATTTGTTTTACACTTGCACCTGACGCGCTTCGCCGGTAAAAATCCTTCTCTTTTATATTCTTTCAAAATCTGACCAAGGTTGATTCTTGATACTTTTTTTGTATTCTTCGATATAAAAAAATTGTCGAGCAGTCACTATATGAAGAAAATGCTCAAGGCCGCCAAGAAAACAAAAAGCGGCCAAAAATCAATGCGATACTTGAGCCAATCGAAACTTGCATTTTATTATATCAAAATTCAGTAGTTACTTAGTGTGATGTTTTTCCTGTGATTGGTAAAGTAACTTTGTATTTTATGATCATGGGTTATGATATTATTATGTAATACATACATACATATATCCCCTTTTGACAGCTGATAGCTGCCATTGATTGCTTATTTTAGAGCAAAAGAGAGTGCGTATTTGAAGCTCTAAACTCGATCTATTTCTATTTTATTATGGAGTACAAAAATCAACATTCTTGAAAATATTTTGCTTTTGGCTCTCGAAATAATGTATTATAAATGCGAATACGTATACATAAAGAGTGCAAGAGCTTTTCATAAAACCATCCGGCATTCGGAAACGGCATAAAGCTGTATAAAAGCTCCATTTGCGAAATAACATCAAGACACACACCACAAATAGGAGGAGTAGCTCTTCCAAACACAAAGCTGTAGAGTACCTTCACTTCACTTTCAAACTTCTTTCGAATTCTTTAAATATATTTTTAATAGGTAAATGAACTCAAACTTAAATTATTTAAACCATTCCAATGTCAATGCCATTGTTGTCAAATAAACACTTTAATTCCAATGACAAAATTCTTTTTCTTTTTTTTTTTAAACCCAAAACATAAGTAAACACATGGCACACACCAAATACATTTTTTCTGTCATATGATACCTCATTCCAAAGCAAAACCATAGCTTACTGTCAAGTAAGTCAGCCTAAGCAAAATTTAAGCCAGCCTAAGCAAAATTTAAGCCAGCCTAAGCAAAATTTTATTGTATAGTATTTTTTTGAATTTATAATTTTGTTATTGATTTTTACTTGTAACAATGTTTAGTTGTAATTATATATTTTATTGATGAGAAGACAAAAAGAAAGTATAAAATAAAGCCATTCTATCAGAAGGTGGGCAATTCAGTCTTACCCTGGTAGTTGGAAGGCAGTCATTTGCCCTAACTAAATAAAAAAAAAACTTTTATTTAAAAGGAACCTTTAGTCGGCAGGTTTGCTCTAAAGCTCTTCCCCGATAATAAAGACTTTTCAAAGCTCTTCCAACAAATTTTCGACATTATCGAAATTTTTTTAACATCAAAACTGCCTGAACAGAATCGATGACACCAAAATTGTACTTAATTAGCTGTTACAATAGAGGCACCATAAACACCAACACAAACATTCGGCTTTATCAAAGAAAACCTGAAAATATACCGAATTATCTTTTTGTTGACACCCTGTAACTCACACAGAATGGAACAAATAAAAAACAGCAGTGTAACAGTGTAAAGTGTCATGTTGACGACGAGCATAAACTTTAAATCGTTTGATCAATACTTTACGAAATATCGATCAGTACAGCCATCTATGAAGAAATAATGGATTTCTTTTTCCCCAAAACCAATATACTTATGTTTGTGTATACTGGTCAAACAATTTATTCGTACACCCTGCGTAGTACGTAAAAAACTTTAGCTGTGCGCAAAATATTTGCTGTGACAATATATTATATTTCTTTTGGGTCAGTGTAAGAATGTTACATTCCTGATGAATTGCCGCAAACAAAACTCCCGTTATTTCAACTCACACTGAGGGGTTCCAAGGAAAGCAGGCAGACGCAGCAAAATGCTGTAAAACATTTATTCTTACACTTTCAGTTCATGATATTGTTGCTACGAAAGTAACAGTAAAAATCGTTTGTGTTTTTAGTGTAACAATATTGCTGAAAACGAAATAATATAGGTTTTTTTATCATTGTGCGGTAAGCGGTGAGGCATTACTTCGAGCGCCTTTTGCAGCAGCTATCTGGAGGATAAGATGGAATCATCTTAGGACTTCCTTCTCAGCTCCCAGATGTATCTGCTTATAAACTGTGAGTGTACGAATAAATTGTGTGACCACTGTATATAAAATATATTATGCATATATACCTATGTAATTCTCACGTGTCTGTTTTTGAATGATTGGCGATTTATTTTGTATCAAACACAATTAAATGATGACGCAGATGTTCGTGTAATATTGCGGGCATGCGAGCGGAACTAAGTAATACACGAGCATATTTCAATTTATGAGTATGTCACAGGACAATTCTCTAATATCAGTTCATGCACAGTAGCGTATAAAAAGACCTAACGGTGTCTATTTATGGTAGTTTAAACGATCCGCACTACTGATGAAATTTAACAAGTACGTAATATCTAACCTAGTCGCCCCAAAAGAGGGAGAATGAGAGCAAAATTACTAAGTTTTAGCACTGCGAGAGCAGCAGAGCTGAGAAAGAAGTCCTGAGATGATTCCATCTTATCCTCCAGATAGCTGCTGCAAAAGGCGCTCGAAGTAACGCCCCACCGCTTACCGCACAATTCTATCCACAAAATTCGAGAGCTGCGGTTTTATTGGCCATAGAAGTTCACTTGAGTTCTTCCGATCCACCCGCGTCAACAAGGATTTCGCGGCCGTTTAAGTGACCCAGAGCACTGGTAGTCCTTTTATTCCGGGGGAAAACCTCCTAACGGGTCATGCCTTGAGTAAGCTCATCATCCGAACAGTTTCCTGCAATGCTTCTGTGTTCACGTACCCATATGAGCTTCATTTTAAAGTATTTGAATGCGGATGCCAGACATTTGAGCTTACTTTCAGCGAGCATAGCGTTCCAATTGCCACTTCGCCATCGAACTACATGTTTACTTTCTTGACAGTTATTACATAAGTGAGCAGCTAATCAACTGATTTTTTGATTGCGATTATCTACGATAGGAACACACTACAGTGGTCTTGAAGCTTGTTCTTGAGCCTGATGGAGAGCTCCGTGCAGAATACTACCACTAACCTTTCCGTCAAATTTTGGACCATCCGTGAACAAGTTCACCAGACTCTATCTAAAGATGCTGCACGCTGCCCACTCTTTCCTCGAGAGAATATGAATGGAGAAGGGTTTGCTTTGATCAGTTACCACAGGTACGAATTAAAATTTTCTAAGGATGATAGAGTCAACGGAGCTGAAGTCAAGCTCGTACTTGTAAATTTTTTGCACGGGCAGGCGAAACTTTGTCTGCCATATTCATGAGCACCACATTTAGTTTTGTGTTAAGCGCTACAATAGGAGTGATTCGAGGCACTCTACGGATTCGAATGAGTGCAGACCTATGCCTTCTTAATCCACTTATCAAAATTGGGCTTCCACGTTAGCTTTTTGTCAAGAAGTATTCCCAAGTAATTGAATCTGTAAGGCAGCGACGGATCTCCCCTATTTAGCGAGGTTGAGTTGTGGGTATCTCATATCTTCTCGTAAGTAGGACGAGTTCCGTCTTGCGAGGATTCACCGCTAGTCAACAGTCTGCGTTTAGGTACTCCTGCATCAATTCGTAAAGAGTATCCAGAAATTTTTCTTTTACAATAAGTGTCCCGTGAAAGTCTTATTTGATATACAATACATAAGTCCTTAGATCATCAGACTTTCTCAGAAGGTTATTATAGGGATTCATGATCCATTCTATGTTATATATTATAATATTTATTAGTTATGATTGTTGCGATTGTATGACTATTGTGGGTTTAATCTTAACTGGATTTTTTATTTAGGCTAAAATGAATTGTTTGGTCTTTGTTTCACAAAAGATAAAGAGCTTAAAATGGATGAAAAACAGCTAAAACTGGGTTCAGAGGAAGTGGGATTCAATAATATTTAGCAACGAATCGAAATTTGATGCTTGCACTGGAGGTACTAGCACCAGAGTCATACGCAAGGAAAACCAGGCCTACCATAGGGGCTGTCTGCGGGAGAGTTTCCAGCAAGTGCCATAGTGTGAGGATGCATGTCAGCAAAGGGTGTTGGTAAATTGCACTTCATAAATGGTAGAGAACTACATAAATGTATGGGAAGCGAACTCACTTCCATCTGTAAAAAATACTTTGTATGTATGACGGTGCTTCATACATCCGAAATCACAAAAAATTACTTTCAGACAAACAATATTGAAGCCTTGGACTGGCCTCCGACTAGTCCCGACCTTAGCCCTATTAGCCCTATCGAATCTTTATGAGCACTTATTAAAATAAGGTTAAGAAACGAGCTCAGGGACTGTGTTGGAATTAAGAGCAAAAATTTAAAAAATTTGAAGCTTCTTTGCACCGCTGATGTCTTCTTGGAAAAACCGACAAAACTGCAAAGCAGTAATTGATGTTAAGAGTGATGTCACTAAGTACTAATTTCAGTAGTATGAATTAATAATGGCCTATAAAAATAAATAAATCGAATAAATTTTTTCCTAATGTTGCACTTTTGTTAGTAGTTAGAATATGATAGCATACTCGTACATACATCATATGATCTTTCTGAAGCATTCGTAGGGGTGTTTGTTTGTGACCGCTGAAACATTTTGGCAGAAGGAATCATGTGTTTATTTCGGGGTCTATCTTGCTTAATACGTAAATATGTGTATTCTATTTTAGCCTAATGTGCGGCCACCTTTGCCGAATGGGTTGATGCGTGACTACCTTTCGGAATTCTGAGTACGTATGCTCGACTCTTGGTGAAACACCAAAATGAAGAAAAAGTTGTTTTTAATAACGGTCGCCCCTCGGCAGGCAATGACAAACCTCAGAGTGTATTTCTGTCTTGAAAAAACTTTTCATAAAACGTCCTCCGAACGGAAGATCCGGCTTGAAACTGTAGATCCTTCCATTTAATACTACTCAACTGCTTCACCACCGCTTCTATGACATACTCCTGGTACACTTTTTCCCCTGTCTTATCCCCTTTTTTGTAGGAATGAAAAGATATAACGCCTTTACAAGACACTACGCACCAAAGTATTATGGAGACTGGATGGTGGCCAAGCGGAACCCTTGAGACAAAATTTTTTGAGTCTGATATACATTTTGTCGTTTTGCTTATTAAAAACTTCTTCAACAGTGAAGATTTTTTTATCTGTGAAAATAATATTTTCTTTGCCGTTGACCGCGTGCCACCGAAGAAGCTGCTTGCATCTGTCGAGTCTAATTTTCTTCAAGCGCGTTGTCAAAAGACGACCAGTTGAGGAACGGAAGGCTGTCATGTGGAGATCATCTTTAATTAGTCTTGATATGGATGTCGTCGATACATTAATTTCCCTGGACATTATTTGCTGCTGTCTAAAGGGATTTCTGCAAATTCTTCTCGAACGGCTTTTATGGCTGCACTGGTGCGAATCATGCGAGGACGACCACTTTTTTTTCTGTCTGTTACTTCAGACGTCTGCCACTTTGAGAAAAAAGATTGATCGTGCGGTAAACAAACAATCTCGAAATATTAAGTTTTTTCAGTAATCGTTCTGAGTATAACTTAGGAGTAAACAATGCCTACGAACATAAGCAAAAATAACAGACCTTTTTCTGCTTACTTGTTCTCGCCGTATACATTTTGAAATTTACCACAGAATTTATGGCAAGACCAAGGATAATTCTCTTTTTACACGATAGATACGTTCCCGAAAAATTCGTGTAAAGAAAATTCGTCTAAAAAGAGAATTAAGTGAAAACAATTTTAAATTTTAATTCTTTTTAGAGTTCACTCAATAATTTATGTCGTGCGTACACATTTTAATTCATTAGATACTATATATTATAAGAAATAATTTATTAAACGGCGAGAGCCAAATCTACCGAGTCTCAGAGACTTTTCCTGAGACTAATTTAAACGCTTCACATATGCATCGAAAAAGCTCCATCTATTTGTACTACGCGATTGAACAAAAATTCATAAAATATTGAAAATCGTGTTAAAACAAAACAATTCGTGTAAAAAAAGATTTTTTTTCTTTTTAACTCATGTTAAATCAAATTCGTGTAAAAAGAGAAGTAGGTTTACATATAAATAATGCTACAGTTTCGTGGCGTTTTTATTCTCTCTTAATTTGTCGGCATTTTGTAGATTTTCAAAGCCACCGGACTTTACCATACAAGAATTGTGTAAGTATGTAATTGAACCGACCTACGTATCATTGTCGCAAACGTGTAGCAATTCAAATAATTTCGAAACTTTTCTGCCACAAGCTGAGTTAAAAGGCAACATTTGCTTGTAACCTCAGAAAAGTATCATAATTTCTCATTGAAATTGCAACTGCAACTGAAAAGATTGTTACTTAGCCGGACAGGCAATGAGGCCGCAAGGCTAACACCGGCAGCATACCAATCAGGCAGTAACACTTATTTTATATAACTACATTTTGCTTTATATTCCTGTATACATACAGTATCGCAGTATTGCAGCTGCAACCACAAGAACCGGAGGATTTCAAGAATTTGTACGTACACAAGTGGCAACACTTATACTTATCGTTGTCCACAATTGTTTTAATGTACGCATGCATGTTATATGTATGTATGCATGTATGTATATACCACACCACAAGCTTCAAGTTTCGATATTTGTATTATAATTGAGTTCACAAAAATATGAAACAATTTAACCAAAACTAAAAAAATTCCCATTACTTCTTGGTTGAATAAACTTATTGAATACTGTGAAATAGAAAGAAAACACTACCCCGGTTCTTCCAAAAGCTCCCGGTATGTATTGTTTTGATGGAATTTCCATTACTTATTAAATTACTAAACGGGCAGAATGAATTACTGAGTACTTCATTGATGTTGGTAAAAATATCTCATATACTAAAATATCTTGCAAAGAATTTAAATTATAAGAATCTGACTTTTAGTAATTCTTTCTACAGCTTGGATTTCATAACATTAATCATTATCAATATTACATTTTGGTTAAGTTTTTGTGTGAGTTTACAAGTGTAGCTTTAAATTATTCTAGTTATCAGCTGAGTAGGGGTTGGTCGTTTGAGCCGCCTGGAGTTTGCCCTTTCTGCTGATGGGAGTTATTGCATGTCAGTATTTGTATGGTTCATTAAAAGGGCAATATGATTTGTGCTGCGTTTGCGGATGATTTCTGCTACTTTATCGATGTTGAGGGCGCGATGAATATCTTCGTTTGGGACGTCCCAAGGTGCATTGGTTATAGTTCTCATTATTTTTGATTGTAGTCGTTGAATAATGTCAATGTTACTTTTATTTGCAGTTCCCCAGGTTTCTATGCCGCATGCCTAGATTGGCACAATCGCAGTTTTGTATATAAGGGTTTTGTTCAGCAATGACAGTTTCGAGCGGTTGCCAAGTAGCCAGCATAGTTGTCGGAATCTGTTTTTACCTCATATCTTTTCAACGTGATATGTTTTTTCCAGAGAAGTTTAGAGTCAATAATCATTCCAAGGTAAAGGGTGTTTTTTTAAGAGGTTAGGTTTTCAAGATGAAATAAAACGTATATAATTTAATGTTATGGCCAAGAATTTAGCTTTATTATAAAGGTAAGGGTTTGCCATTATGTTTTAAAAATGATTTCGGGCAATAACGCGCCGAATATTCTCTTCCAAGACGTCAATCGTCTCGGGCTTATCTGCGTAGACAAGCGACTTCACATAGCCCCACAAGAAATAGTCCAGCGGTGTTATATCGCACGATCTTGGAGGCCACGCCACAGGTCCACGGCGCGAGATAATGCGCTCACCAAAAGTTTCCTTCAATAAATCGATTGTTGCGTTGGCTGTATGCCATGTAGCGCCGTCTTGTTGGAACCAAAGGTCGTCCACATCAACATCGTCCAATTCAGGCACGAAAAAGTCATTAATCATGGCTTTATAGCGCTCTCCATTGACTGTAACATTATGACCGGCTTCATTTTTAAAGAAATATGCACCAATGATTCCCTCTGCCCATAGAGCACACCAAACAGTGACTTTTTGAGGATGTAACGGCGTCTCAGCAATGGCTTGTGGATTATGTTCACTCCAAATGCGACAATTTTGCTTATTGACATACCCATTCAACCAAAAGTGAGCTTCATCGCTGAACAAAATTTTCTTCGATGCGTCGCGCGAACCGAACCATTATTTTCGTAATAAATTTGCACGATTTGCAAACGTTGTTCAGGTGTAAGTCTATTCATTATGAAATGGCAAACCAAACTGAGCATAAATCAAGTGACAGCTGTCAAAAAGACTATCTAGGAAAAAAGTAGTGCCAACTTGAAAACCTAACCTCTAAAAAAAACACCCTTTATCTTGCTTTGGTGTCTACCGGGATTTGTGAATTGTTTATTGACAGATTCTTGTGTCCTACTTACTTTCTTGTTAGAATAAACTACATGAATTGTTTTGCCACTATTGATTTGTATACCCCAAGCATTAAACCATGATAGTGTTTTGTTAAAAATCTGTTGTAACTTGTTTGTTGCTGCTTCTAAGGTTTTATGAGTTGCCAATAGGACCAATAGGTGTCATCTGCAAAGGTTGCTATCATGTCGATACTTGCAGGCAAGGGAATATCAGCTGTGTAAAGCACGTATAGTACAGACCCTAGGACACTGCCCTGTGGTACACCGGCTTCCATGAGTTGAATGTTAGAGTATTTGTCTCTATATTACACGTAAAGATACTGTTTATTATTTATTTAAATATTAAACCTTTGTGCCACACGCTGTCGAAAGCTTTCGCTACATCAAGATACACAGCAACGCATGTATTTCTTTTATCAATTTCTGACAATATTTTATTTGTTACTCTATGTACCTGTTCTATTGTTGAATGTTTTCTACGAAATCCGAATTGGTGTGAAGGAAATAAGTTTCGCGCCTGTAGTATTGGGTCAAGTCGGTCAAGTATAAGCTTCTCAAAAAGTTTGGATAATGATGGTAATAAACTAATTCGTCTGTATGAAGAAGCTTCAGAGGCGGGTTTATTAGGTTTGTGTATTGCGATGACTTCAGCAACCTTCCAAGGCAGTGGAAAATACTTCATTCGTAATGCTGAGTTTAATATATTTCTTAAGTAGAGAGTGACTTTGTCAGGTAACTCCTTTAGAATCCTTCCTGTGATTCCGTCATATCCTGGGGATTTATTTACGTCAATTTTCGTCTCAATTGCTATTCGTATTTCTTTCGAAGTCATTTTCTTGATTGGTATATTTATGTTATTTGTGAGGTGAGCATGAAATTCAGAATTGTCAACGTCTTGGTTATTATGTTGATTTGTAAATGTTTTTTTTAAAATGATCAGCGAGTATTTTTGCTTTTTCTTTTGGAGTTTTCGCCCAAGAGTTTGTCCTAGTCCTTAGAGGGGGTTGGTGCATAACTGCGTTGTCGAATTTTTTGCAGGCCTTCCATAACTAAATAAGCACAAGCATTTTTTCGTTGCTTACTTACTTTGTTCTGGCACTTTTCAATATTTTAAACTTACATTTTTCACCTCACAACTACCGATGAACTTTCTAAGCTTGCCAGCTCAGCGCTTCGTTGTTTAGCGTTAGGCGCTAGATTTACAAAAACAAAATATATGTAACAAGTGTATGTGCTCGGTAACAAAGTAATGTGCTCGGTGTGAAGACCCCTATTGAATTTATGATGGATGATAGTTATAGCGTTGCCATATGGCAAATTATGCAAGAAAGTATCGATACCAGCTCGGGACATTTGAGAGGTGTATGGAGAAGGTGCCATAGGTGAGTCTACAGCACGGAAATGGTTTTCAAAGTTCAAAAATCGCAACTTTGACGTCGATGACACGTTCCGCAGCGGAAGGCCTTTTGAATTCGATGAAGAACGTCTCAAATCACTTTTGAAGGAGAACGGTCGCCAAAAAAGTGGTGAATTGGCGAAAAAAATTAAGTTCGATTATAAAACGATTCTCAATCACCTTCATTCAATGGGATTTACCGATAAATTGGGAGACTGACTCAACGAAAAAAACAAAGAAAGTCGCCTTCAAATTTTTTCTCAGCATCCCGCCGATCATCGAGGACACGCGGTCATAAACAACGCTTTTTGTACCGAATCGTCACGGGAGATGAGAATAGGTGCCTATACATAAAACGAAGCAAAGAAAGGAGTGGGTGGCTCCAGGAGATACGCTAAAGCCGATAGTCAAGCCGGATCTTCATCCAAAGAATATCACGATGTTTGGTGGGACTGAGAGACTGCCATGGTCAACGAGGAGCTCTACATTGCCCAGCTATACCGCGTGAATGAGACTATACTCGTATATATTATATATATAATTGGCGCGTACACCTTTTTTTGGGTGTTTGGCCGAGCTCCTCCTAATATTTGTGGTGTGCGTCTTGATATTGTTCCAGAAAACGGAGGGACCTACAGTTTTAAGCCGACTCCGAACGGCAGATATTTTTTATGAGAAACTTTTTCATGGCAGAAATACCTATACTCGGAGGTTTGCCATTGCCTGCTGAGGGGCGACCGCTATTAGAAAAATGTTTTTCTTAATTTGTTTTTTTGGTGTTTCACCGAGATTCGAACCTACACTTTCTCTGTGAATTCTGAATGGTAGTCACGCACCAACCCATTCGGCTACGGCGGCCGCTGAATGAGACTATTCGGCCAGGCCCCATGTTGCAAAAGTCGCCAACGCCGCACTCCAAGAGCTCGAATTGGAGGTCCTTCAGCATCCGCCGTATTCTCCGGACCTTGCACCGACCGATTACCATCTTTTCCGCTCCCTGTCAAACCATATGATCGGCGTTACGTTCGATAACAAAGAGGTCCTTAAAACTGGTTCAATAACGTCTTTGATACCAGACCGGGCGATTTTTGGCGGAACGGCATCAACAAATTGATCTAGAGGTGGGAAAGAGGTTGTAAACAGCAACGGCGAAAACGCTACGAACTTATTCCCCAACCTAATAGTTACTAAACCTTAATAGGACCCTGGAAATAATATTTAAGTGAAAAGTACAATTAAAAAATATTGTTTTTTAAATAATCTCTAAAACCGAATATTTCGAAAGCGGTTAACTTGCGGACATTATGCCATCAAATCAAATTAATCAGAAATGTCCTTAAGTATCTAGGCTGGTTTTCTCGGTAAACCGGCATACCTCAGTGTACGCACCTCATTCTATATGTAGGCACGTGTTCAATTTTCTAAATGTATTTGCAAGGTATAAAACAATCTCAGTTGCATAGACATAATATGACGACCAGCTGACCTGTCACTTGCCACCGGACTCGCAACAAGTTTACTGCTGCAGTCTTTGTACGCCATTGAATGCTTAGCCTACGTCGCATACTTAAGTACGTACCAAATGCAATATATTTGCCAGTGTGCTTGTATTTCATAATCCAACAATAACCACAAAAGTGATGTGAGCGACAGCTACAAATGACAGCTACAAAATTGCAGCAACGACATCAGCAATGGGAAAGCAACAACACACACACATTCATTTGTAGTTGTAAACGTAATTAATTTTAGCCATATAAAAGAAACTATGTACATACATATTTGAAAGCCGTCAATAGTATTTCCACTTGAGTGTAGTTAAATCTGGTCCAATTATGCTTTACAAGAATTCAGCAATTCCGCGCATAACCATCAATACTCAAAACTATTTTTTATACGAGTATACAGCCACCAGCGAGCCGCTGCAGCCAATGTGCATGTGTGTACGTGTGCATGTTTCATGAATCGTAGCTGTATGTATGGCGCATGGTAGATATGTAGTTATGTGTGCACTTAAGTGCGCAATGAGCTTTGTTGCACCAACGTCAACGGCCACATGTGCTGTCACAATTCAACATTCAACAAAAGTCGTTGCCAGTCGATTGGACAATGGCACGGCAAGAAAATAGTGAAACTGGAGCATTTTCCGGATACCCGTGTGACACGCTGGGTCGTTTGAACAGCCTTGCCGGTCGCCTGCTTGCTGATTGCCCGGCTGCCTGCTCCAGCAGTCAGTCGATTAATGCCAAAATTTGCTCAGCTTGTGTTTGCAGTTGTTTTTTGTGGGGAGAAATATACTGGACATACTCGTATAAATAAGGTTAAATGAAATACTCATTCACAATATGCGCGCTGTAGCGTTTACCGCCCTTCCAAACGCTAGCTGTGCGGTTGTTTGTCATTTCCCGGCGGTGTCACACCAACGTTTGTTGCTGCTGCTCCATTTTCAGTTCTAAGTTTTTATTATGCAAGTATTGGTTTATTTTTAAAGTCTACGTCCACGTTTAGGAAGGCCGAGGCGGATGTGCTTCAGAAGGCGTCTGACTGTAGTTCATTTTAGAATTAATGCAGTAATTTTTCGAATTCAATTTATGACGTTCACTGAAATGATAAAAGGTTACTACCGTCAGGAGGCAACGTAAAACGGGAAGTCGCTTTATTTATAGGAAGAAAAGCTCAAGCACCTTAAAAGTATTAAGTATTATAAATCTTAATAAAAAAATATTAATGAGAGTGTAATCATCCCGTAGGAATAGAAAGTTGGATGGAGCTCCCCGAAGAGTTCCATTTTTGATGGATTTTCAAATATCTAAATTATGCCCGAGTTAAGGGCGATGCACTGTCCATTTACAGGAAAAAAGATTCAGTATACAGGGTTACTAATCCTAAATACTTACTTTCTTTTTGAATAGTTAAAAAAGCATATTATTTTTCTAAATAATTTGCCAAAAGTTTTCTATACACAATTTTTTTTATTAATGATTTGAAGTGAAACACTTGAAGAAAACCTAAATTCTAAAGTTTTTCAAGTGAAGTGGGTGAATTTCAGCTGTTGGGTAATTTTTATTTATTTATCCTTTTATGGATGATTTTTATTAATTGCCGTAGGCTTTAACAAAAAATAAATAAAAAAATTGCACCCTTGAACTAACATTTAAAAAAAGTGAACGTTTTGCAACTAGTCATTTAGTTTTAGACATCTTGCCATATTACAAAATTAATCTGAAATGCCCTTAAATAGCTAGCCCTTCTTACCCGATAATCGCATATGAATACACTCGTGGGCTTGCCTTTGAATTCCAGCGTTTGCTGTTAAAACAATGTTCCATCAGTTCTAGTGGACATCGAGCAGGGAGCCCTGCAAATAGTAGTCAATCACTAGCACTCGCAGTTATCGCCATGACTGCCGTGCTTTGCTTCAAAAGCCTCAAAATGATAGAAATAAGTGTAAACCAAAATTACAGAAAGATTTTTTTTCGAAGAAATTTCTCATCAGTATTTTTTTCATAAATACCGTCTCGGGATGGTACGAAATTGTAAAAGAAGAGACTCCATGTGCTTTTAGATAAGCTATTAAAAGCAGTCTAAATTACAGTAAATCTTTTATTCATATTGTGAAAAATTCTAAAATTGAACAAACATTTTAGGTTGTTAATGTTCTTTGCTTTTTATTACATACAAGTACTTTTAGTACATAAAAGGGCGTTTCAAAGAGTTTGGGTTAGTACCTTCTACTCAAATATGACCGAGACGGTATCAATAAAACGGTCCGCGGATGACATATGGCAAAAATAAATTTTTTGTTTTTTGGTAGGACTGTTATAAGCTTACATGGCAAATTTCAGCGTGATATGTCACATAGTTTGTTTTCTGTACTACTGTAAACAAGTCAAGCTCGAGTGTGTTCTTCGAATTTAACGATGGAAATTCAAAGAATTTGTTTGAAATTTTTTTATTCCAACAAAATTTCGGCTTCAGACGCCTTAAAAATGTTGCAGACAACCTATGGGGACTCTGCTCTATCGCGTGCACGTGTTTTCCAGTGGTACAAATCGTTCAAAGAGGGCCGTACATCGGTTGAAAACTTGCCTCATGAACGTCGTCCAGCAACATCAGTAAACGACGAAAACATCGGAAAAGTAAAGGAAATTGTGCTTGAAAATCGCACAAATCGCAAAATCGGTTAACGCTGAATATTATTTAGACGTTTTAAAGCGTTTGCGCGAGAACATTCGTCTTAAAAGGAAGGAATTGTGGGACAACAAGTCATCGTTCTTGCATCACGATAATGCACCAGCTCACACATCGTGTCTTGTTGGCGATTATTTGAATAAAAATAATGTTAATATCGTTCCGCAAGCACCGTATTCGCCTGATATGGCTCCATGTGACTTTTTCCTGTTTCCCAAGCTCAAGTTGCCGCTCCGTGGAAAACATTTTGAGACAATTGAAGTTATAAAAGAGAATTCGAAGAACACACTCGAGCTTGACTTGTTTACAGTAGCACAGAAAACAAACTATGTGACATATCACGCTGAAATTTGCCATGTAAGCTTATAACAGTCCTACCATCCAACAAAAAATGTATTTTTGCCATATGTCATCCGCGGACCGTTTTATTGATACCGTCTCGTTCATATTTGAGTAGAAGGTATGAGCTTGTAAAAGTGAAGGTCAAGATTATGTAGTATGCAAAATTCCTAACAATGTGATCCGAGAAATTCTGTATTTCTATGCATCGATTAATTTATCTTCAGAACGACTAATTTAATTTTGAACTGAAGTACTGGGGGCTGCGATATTTTCGATACCTTCCGGCTGACTCTATTGTACTCAGTATAGTACTCTGATGTCTGGAGTCTTATGGGACGACCATTACGACCGAATTAAACGATTTAAAGTTTGGCTTGTGATTCCGAATTTATTTAGTAAATTTTAATAGTTTCCAGAAGTTGCTAACGAGTTTTGATATTCCCGTATCATAATGCAATTTAGGGGTATATTTTGACTAAAAAATAAAAATGTCTTCATTTGAAAACCTTATAAATAGAATCCTTTCTTATCGCCTTCCTGCTCAGATTTTAATTTTTAGGTTTGTGACTGCAGACAGACAGGAGCATAATACAGACAAAACATTGACAGAAGCGCAAATAAATATATACACTCAATATACGTTTGCACGAAAGTATGTAAATAGGCTAAGTCTACATATACAACAAATCTAACACGCGGATGCTATTTATCCAATAGTTATAGGCAAGTTCGTTTGTCTAAGCAGCTAATTCGATCGCAGATTACTTACCAGGGTAAAGAGGCCTTATGCCTTTCATATCGGCTTTGAATATGGCCTAGTTGTACAAACCGGTCCGGTCCAGTAGTAGGTCGCAAATAGCCAAAGGAGCTGCTACATTATCCTTGTTCAGAAAGACTAATTCGAAGGTGATATGCTTAGAAATGTCATGAGCGATGCGATTACCTGCAATGCCCTGTGATCTGGTACTCATATCAGTTCGATAGGAAGCGACCGAAGGAGAAGTCAGGTTAGTTTCATTTCCACTCAAATGAGGCTCAGGAAAGATGTTTGATGTTGTTTCATCAATAGAGGGACCTACAGTTTTAAGCCGACTCCTATTTTTTTATGAAACACTTTTTCATGGCAGTAATACACTCGGAGGTTTGGCATTGCCTGCCGAAAGGCGACCGCTATTAGAAAAAAAAAATTTTGTTTATTTTGGTGTTTCACAGAGATTCGAACCAAAGTACTGCGAATTTCAATCCAAAATTGCTTATCCAATAAGTCTGTATACGTAGATCGATATCGATCACATTTGATTCACTTTTAATAGAAACATCCTCCCTTTATTGAAATTGCGTCACTGTAGCACAAATGCACAAATGTACAAATTGGAATTGAATTGGTGGATTGCCTTCGATTAGAATGACTTTTTATTTATGCCACATTCCGCGGTTTTCGCTTTTTGCGTTTGTTACTTTTTATTTTTATTCTTTAATTTTTGAACGAATTCTATATTAATTATGTTATGCGATAGGAAATGTTTTAGCCAATTGGCCATTGCACATTCCGAAATATTGCAATGGCGTGAGTGTTGTTTGGCTCCACGTGCCCTGAGTATTTATTGATTGCTATGGCCACTACGTAAGTGGTAAGTGGGCTGACATTTTTGAAATAGTTCTGTTTATCAATGACCCAATTATGCATTGCATTAATCGAATGTTAATTCAGTGAGCGAGTATTTCATTTATTTTAATAGCATTCCGTACATTTGACGAAAAATATTTGACTTGAGCAGTTTTCATGTATTTAAAATATTTAATAATGAATACAAATATTTAGTAAACTTAATTATATACTATTTATTTATTTCAGTTTATTAACAATAATTCCTACTGGTTGAGGCTGGTTGAAAGAGAGCTTTATTAACCTTATTACATATATTTTCAATACAAAGTCGTGTGAAGAAGATTTAAAAAAGCTAGAAAAGATTGGATAAAATATTAAATTTTTGCATAAATCTCAAGGGAGTATTTGTAGCTGCGGAGCATTGAAACTTCTTCTTTAAGCGAATGTTAACGATAAGAAAGGTCTACGGCTTTCTTAAACACACTTAGGCTCATAGCCATAATGATGTCGCATGGGGAACTTTTCCCGACATCCCTAAAACGAACCTGAACAATTCAAAAACTTTAATGGATCATGATGTCCACAGTACTGAGATCTTTCAGCTCATTAAATAAGAACAGAACAGTGACGCAAAAGGTGCAAAATCGTCACTTCCTTCTTTTTTTCACCTAGAACGCTTCATCCGAAATCATCTGTCTGTGCGCATAGCTTCTGGGCGTGTCTGCCTACAAGACCACGCCTCGTTATAATAGAAATCAGTGTGCTAAAGCTGTGCTTATTTTGGATCAGCATTAATTCCGTGCGTTTAGCATTGGGCGATTGTTGGGCGATTCTGCAAAGATTGTAAATTTATCAGAGTGGGAAGAGATGCATGGCAAAGAACAGAACTTTCAAATTTTATGAATCATATAACAAATTTAAGGACGAATACTCTTATTGTGTACGTAAACCACATTCAAGTCTTTAAGGTCTAACCTTGATACTAAATGTGGAAGAATAAATGAAAGTGAAACGCTAAGCTAAAAATTAAGAATTAGCCGAGAGGTGTAGCCAATCGAAACGATAATTGTATGCATGTATATCAGACACTTTAATAAGCGCCGAGCCTCCAAATAAAAAATACCTTGGCTTTGAAAAGTGACGCAATATTCAATGGGAATCGATATGGGACTTACAATCATGGCCCAATGACCACAGTATCGTAAGCGTCTATAAAATCGAAACTGGAATGACACTTTTGACAAACAAATATAGAATACCCGCTTTCGCTAAATGGGATAGGATTTGCACTTAATACCGAAACAAAATACCTTTGAATTATTCCTTATGGTAAACTCAAATGGAAACGAAATATCGAGGTCAGGCTCAGAAAAGTGTACACTGCATACAAAGCGGCTATTGGTAAAAAAATGGGGTTAAAGCCGCGCATAGTACACTGTTTGTGCACTAAGGTTGTCAGGCACATCATCAGGTTGAGAGTTACTGTTTGGCCAGCGATGGAAAGAGCAACGTTCAATTTATCACATGAGTGCTACCTTCTAATATCAACAAGGCTCTTGAGATTCTATTGGAAACTCTTAGTACGTAATTAGACTTAATCCATGACTACCCTGGAAAGATTTCAACTTTCGGCACTTGGCGCTCTGTCGGGAATACATATGTAGGTAGCTAAATTATATACATTGTTCCGCCAATTCTGTTTTGAAAAGAGTTTTTCCACGCGAATCCCAGAAAGTTGTGATTGACTTAACCTTGACCTAACTCTTGACCCAGGGCTATATTTATTCATGGCAAGACAAAATGGTTCCACCATTCGAACTCAGTGTCATGGGACAATGACATTAATATTGTGTTCGAAAATAAATAGTTAGTTATTTGAACTTTCTAGCTTCGTTATTAGGTGCCTCACATTCTCTCCTACGAAATTATTCATAGCATAAACGAACGATACAAATTTGAGCATGCAGGTCGATGTGAAACCAATACCGACTGTAAAAATTCCAAAAATGTTAGGATATTCTAATGCCGCCAAACATAAACTCCACAGGGAGCGAAACATAATACAAAGCTCTGGAAGTAATATTCCTGCAGAGGTCACCACAGCACACACCTCAAAAGCTACTTCCTGCAACTAAAATATGAAGTTTAGTAATATGTGGCACTACTTCAATTTTTCCCCTATGGATGCCGTAATCAGAGATCAGTTCATGTGTGTTTTGAAGCACATTATAATTACTAAATGTCAATAAATGCGAAAATACGACTAATAATTTTCTCAAGGTGGTCTGATAAAGTAAGAAATTTATCTTATACCTCTCGCGCTTTGGTCACCCTCAATCGAAATTCTTCCGAGCCAACTTTTAAATGAATTATGTAGATGTTGACACTTAATTAAGCACCAAGTTGGACCTTTAACTTGGTTTGGGCTCCTTCAGAAATTTAGTTTTAACCGCGATTAGGTGCTCTGAGTTGACTTGGCTGCCAGATCTTAAAGCCTACTCTCGCCATGACCCAACTCACTGTTGGGAGTAGTGCATTTAATGTTGATAAAAGTTATTTTAATCTATCGATTTTTGAGTGTGAGTTTGGTAAACTTAATTTGTGTGAGTTTTGTCTTTATTGTATAATCATTAATCGTAAAATACTTGTAAATACCAATTTAATGGAAAGAGTGGCGCCACCAAAGCTACTTCCCGCATAGTTGGCTCACACGTCACTCACTATCTTCATTTAATAATGCACCAGAAATGGTAAAAATTAACATAAATCTTTTCACAACAACATTGAGAAGGCTACGCCAAAGCGATAGACGATCCCCCTTCAGCGCACAGCTGGTGGCGCAACTACATTTTTCGGCGCCGCATGCGCCCACGCGGCTAATTGCTGGCAGCAGTAGTAATTTTAGCGACTGTTAGGGAAGCAGCATTGGCACAATGTGTATAAATGGTTGTCACACGGCCTTTACCATTCATCGTCCGTCCGCAGTGCAGCTGGTTGTTGTTGCGACATCTCTCGCACATTGTATTTACGATTAGGCGCGCGAACCAACACACGTTTTCACGATGCAATCCAATGTTGTTGCACCATCGCCAGCGCGAACACTTGCACACTTTCGCACACCTCAAGTAATAATAAAAACAAAAAGTAACGACTACTGCTTGTACGATTTTAGCCTCCGCCTGTTGAAGTTTGGTAGTCCGGTTGTCCGGGTGTGCATGTGTCGTGTTGGAGTAATGACAACTGCTCGTTAAGTTGTGAGTATTTGGCCATTTGGCAGGAGGGTTTTAGCCTATTTTGTTTGTCAATGAGACAACGAAAACAAAAACAGTATTGCTGGCTGTTTCATTGATTTCATTTGTTTGCAATCGACGGCGGCAGTCATTTTCGTAAAAGTGTCACCGTCCCGCTGTACGAACACTGTCATTGGCACCGGTTGATTGTTGGCGGAATTCGGATGGCGGATGGCGGTTGACGGTTGGACCTTATTGACTGTGGCCGCCGTGGTTTGCCACAGTTGCCGTAACGTTGTCAGAGTTGTATAATTTATTGCCAACATTAATGTTTAAGCAACAAAGTAAAAACAATTCAATTATACACATGCAAATGGGCAAATAGGAGGGGAAAGTACGAGTAGTAGACAGAAATTGCAGATAAGATGTGGGCAATTTACATGGCAGTGCGATTTTATTTGATTTCGAATCGACTGCGTCAAATGTAACGAACATTGTTGGAAATATTTATGTATGTGTGGATCAACGCATTTATGTGTGTAAAGTAATTGAAATCTGTTTGTAAGCCAAGCAGGTATATACATATATATTTCTTTTTTTTGTGAAAAATTACTAATGGCAGGAACAATTGTTTGACTCGACTATTAGGCGGAGTAAAACGTTCTGAATGGTTTTCACTGGATGTCTTTATTGAGTCATATCTTGCGATGTATATATTATACCGGTACGATCTAAGTTGGAATAAGCTGTCTTTCTATAGAGGTCGCATTGCCATGCTAAGAGACTGGAACGAATTCAAAGAATTTTCTCCGTTTCGCTTTCAGATCGCATAATTTTGCTGATCCGATTCCTTCGTATGCAAGATGTCGTTACAAAATAAACCGAGTATTCTTTCACGCGGCTTTTTCCTTTTTTTGTCGGGACAGACTGGCAAGTACAGCACTCAGACAACATTAAGGTCATTGAGTTCCTTTTTCAATTTTCCTTAAATCTACCAGAACTCCGAAAAAATCAGAGTAGATCTTGTGGTGCCAAGGAGCCAAGGTGGTCGCTTTTTAACACATCAGTGCCAAAGGCTTCAAACCTGATTCGAGCGAAGGCCGGGCAGATGCACAGAAAGTGGTTCGCCGTCTTCTCCAAATGCTGGGCAGAGTGCACTGTCTGAAATGTTAAAGTAACCCGTTTGCTAACCGTGGCTTTGATTGCTGCAGAAGGGAGTGGCAAAACGGGCTCCGGGCCAAAAAAGTTGGCCTCAGAACCCATCTAAAGATGTGGCGTAGTCTTCGATAAGTTCTTTGGAAGCTTGAGCTTAGTTGTGTGTTGCAGCGTTGTAAAATAAAGATAAAAAAGAGGAAATTCGATAAATTCTTAAGAATACTATGAGCAAAGTGAAAAGTTGGAGAGAGGCCAAATTAATTTGTGCTGCTTACGAACCAAATGCAGTATGGAATGCATCAGTAAAGTGGTAGGCCAATAGTCGAAAGTATTCATATGAGCCGCAGGTGAGTACTTAATATATTCCATTGCCCATGAATTGAAGATTATTCAGAAAATTGCTTGAAACCATTTTCATAAGGTAATTGTGAGATTTTATGATCAACTAAAACGAGAAAACGTTGGAAAAGGGCTGTCAAAAATTACATTAATTGAAATCACTTAAGGGGTATTAGTAAGACCGTATTCATACGGAGCAACTTTTGGTGTTTCAACTCGTTATTTATGTTGCTGGCGCTTTGTTTTCTCTTTCTTTGCAATGTTGCTGTTGATTGTAGAGTAGAAGTTTACAATTTTAAGCAGCGGAGTTTCCTTTTGTGAAAGTTAATGCATCAAAAGTTTCTCTGTATGAACGCGGTCTAATGAAACTTGCCAAATATCAGAAAAGAGAGTTGATAACATTGGATATATGTATGTGTGTTTTATAAGGTATAACAATATCGTTAGTAATGAGTCTTGCTCGATAACTTTATTGTTGCTTGTACAGGCAAATTTATGCCAAGCGAGCAGAGAAATGCCGAATCTTCCGATATTTTTCCACTTCATAATCTGAACCAAATTAAAGGAGAAGCAAATCGTGAACGTAAATTTTCGAGTCGGGTTGAGTACAGCTTCCGACATTGATAACTCGATTTTTCTTCTTTATCCTATGGAGGAAAAGTTGTCACCGATCGTAATCGTCGGAACATTGGTACCACTAGTGAAAACCTCCTCCTCCTTTATAGGCAATTTTGTACTTCTATTTATTCGTAAATTTTTTTCAGTAGGTCATAAATGGTTTGCTGGTTTGCATTTCACAGTAGTGCCTCACTTGCTCTTTATTTCCCTTCAATATGGCTTTGGCCGAGATATATTTCTGTTAGTAGTGAGCATAGTTTGCGTAATTTTGATGCAAGGGATAATGACATACACTTTTTTTTTTAATTTTCCAAAATAGGCAGGGCATGGTAAGTAAAAGTGTTTAACTCAAAAACTATTTTAGTTAAACTCTATCCAATTTGGAGAATAGAGATATCTGGTTGTAGTGGTATAAGTGTTTTCTAAGTGACACAACCCAGACCAATTAGCACAAAAGATGCGATTTTGAAACACCACTTTTAGAATCACCTGTTTTTGTTAGTCGAGTCATCTTGATTTGACAATGAATCTGCCTATGTCGTCAATATTCTTTTCTGCAATTTCTTTCAAGCTAACCATCCAGAATTCCCCCCGCATTTTATGTCATAGAGCACCCAGACTTAGGCACTCACACAGCTTCTTTGTGATTGTAGCTTCTACAACTATCATTGTATGACCACTCCTTCCGCATTATGATCAGTTATCGTTGGATGCTTTTCATTTCAATTCAACCGGGCTATTCGGGTCATGTTCTTCGATTTCGATGTAACTGAAATATGTTGCTCTCTGGTCAAAATAATGAGACCCGAATTTTTTTGTTCGCCCGAAAAATTTTTTTTTCAAGAGTTATCGGCAATTTTGTTTTTCGGCTCAAACTCGATTTTTTTTAATTATATAAGAAAATTTTTTTTTTAAATGCCCATAACTTGGTCAAAAATGAACCGATTTTAATAATTCTGGGTTCAAAATGATCGTCGTTACTTACACAAGCGACTTAATGTAGAAACAATTGCAAAAATTGTATTTGAAAATTTTTTATTTAGCAAAAAAGAAAAAAAAATGAAATTTTTTCGAAATTCAATATTTCAAAAAGTGTATTTTTTTTTTTATAACTTTTTCCAAATCAAGAGGACACCTCAAACTTCAATTCAGCTAAATGCCCAGTAGCTAAAATGAGTTGTTTTTGAGTAATGAATTTTTGAGTAAAAAACCTGTTTCGCACTTTTTGTTTTTTGCAAAATAAAAAATTTTCAAATACAATTTTTGCAATTGTTTCTACATGAAATCGCTCGTGTAAGTAATGACGATCATTTTGAACTCAAAATTATTAAAATCGGTTAACAATTCGTCAATTCTGGATTTGTTGAAATTGGGCCACGTTTGTTTAGTTATTTTTCAGATATCCATGTTAGTCCATCTGTCAACAACCTGCTACGGAAATAGCGCGCAGATCTCCCTTTTACGCACGACTTGGAGACAGTATATTTCTATCGCTTCGGATTCGTTATGGGGTACCCCTCTTTTTTGTCAGTTCATCAGCTTTCCCATTTCCTCCTATGTTTCTATGGCCAGGTTCCCAGATGAGAGTGATGTCTGTCGTGCCCGCTAGAGCATTAAGTTCTTCTTTGCATTGTCTGACGATTTTAAAAATTGATTATAAGTCACTTTAAAGCTAAAATGGCGCTTGATTATCTGAAAAAATACATACTTTCGATAGTAGCTGTTGAGATACATGTTGTACGAGTATGTATCTTGAACCTCGCTTGGTTGAAAGAATGCACTCGGCCATTGGGCACTCTGACTTAGTATATGTACACTACATTCAGACGCATTTCCTTTAATCTTTATTTGTCTTTGCCAAAAAACTGATACACTAATATAAATTATACAATGCTTCCGCTGTCCGTAGTCATTTAACTATACACCCTATTTTATGACCTAACTAGAATAGTTGGCTCAGATCACATATGTGCTGAAATAATGCTTACATCGTTCAATAAAAACAAGTAAGGAAGGTTGAGTTTGCTCCTAACCAGATTTTTCATAATTGTATTCGAGCAGAGCTGGAGCGTTAGTATCCATTCGGACGGCATGACCCCGCCAACGTAGCCGCTGGATTTTTATTCGCTACGCTATGTCTGGGTCGCGTAAAGTTCATACAGCTCAACGTGCCATCGCCTGCGATATTCGCCATCCCAAACGTGCAAAGGTCCAACCGAAGTTTCATCAGATGTTGTCATCGTCCAAGCTTATGCGCCATATGTACAATAGGAAGGGTATGATGAAAGTCTTGTACAGTATTAGTTTTGTTCGCCGAGAGAGGACTCTACTTCTCAATTGCCTACTTAGTCCAAAGTAGCACTTGTTGGTAGGAGAGATTCTTCGTTGGACTTCAAGACTGACATTATTATCGATGTTAGTGCTGGGTCCTAAATAAACGAAGTCTTTTACAGCCTCGAACTCATAACTGTCAATAATGACGTGAGTGCCCATACGCGAGTGCGCCGACTGTTTGTTTGAAGACAGGAGGTACTTCGTTTTGTTCTCGTTCACCACCAGACCCATTCGATAATATCAATATAATCGGCATACGCCATCAATTGTATGCTTTTATAACAACAAACTGAACTTTATCGCAACAAACTGCATTAATTTTGCTTCATTCATAACACATATATCGTGTTTTTTACCTTTTAGAAAATTACTGTTATATGACAGATGGACGTGGTTATTGACCGATTTCGCCCATTTTCAATACCAAACTACCTTGAATAAAGTGTGCTACAAGTATGTATACCAAATTTCATTCCTTGAATCAAGAGGCGGACGGACGGACATGACTAACTCGACTCCTGTAATTATTCTGAGCATTTTGGTATATAAAGTGTGATCAGATTGGTGGTACTTTATCAAATAGGGTTGTTTTGACAAATCAGAGAGGTGGAGGATTGTTATAGTATTAGTGGGAGCGTGCCCCACATACCATTGGTGTGACAGCACCTCTGAGATGTTTCTGAGATTTTATTTTCAATTTCCTTCAAAAAAACACAAATGGTTTAAACACAAAACCATATAATTGTATTACGAAAATCGACACTCTGTGAAAAGGGTTGATCCCCCGCTCAGGATAACTTATAACCGTCTTACCGAACTCTCTATTGGCTACGTCAATAAGTAAAATTGGCATATTTGGGCTGAAGAGCAACCCGAAGCCATTCAAGAACACCTAAACATATGCTACCTATGGGCGAAAGGAATCATCGGCCAACATTTCTTCAAAGATGAGGCTGGCGCCAATATAGCAGGGAATGCCGAAAGCTATCGCCCCATTATAAACGACTTTTTGATGCCGAAAACTGATGTCAGCGATATCCACAACATATGGTTCCAACAAGGCGGCGTTACTTGCCATACAGCACGTGAAACAATGAATTTACTGAATCGTCCTTTCGGTGCGCAATTTATCCCTTGTCTCGCACCAGCAGTTTGGCCACCTTGGGACTTTTATTTGTGGGGTATGTGAAGCCTAAATACTTTGTGGATAAACCAGTTTCGATTGAGGCATTAGAAGGCAACGTTTCTTCCCTCATGCTGATAATTAGTTCCAGCCCAGTTCAAATCTTATTAACTTTGCAGCTTAGTAGTAGCTTCATATAGCTTGAATTTTAACTTTCTTTTCTTTTGCAGTAAATCAAGCAACCGACTTCTGCGTCAGTTCAAAGTCATAACTTGTATTGGTTTCCTCTTTGTTCTACCAGCTTCTCTAAATAGACTTGCTTTATTTTGGGATATGTAGAAAAATGTGGCATGTCTGTCTCTAGAAATGCTAAATAAATACTCAATACCGTCACTAAAACCCTAAACGTTTTACCTTCTAGCCCTGTGCGCCATCACTTGGTTCTGGCCCTCGAAACCGCAATCGATAATTTTAGCGACAGGTGACATTAAATTTATCACCTTGTCTTTGTTGTGTTTTTGTTGCTATTAAAACTCCCGTGAGTGGTACCGAAGAAGAAGTATATTTCAACAGAAAACCATATACAAACACAAACAACAAACACATGGGCATATAATATCTTCTATGCTGAAAAAAAGTTGGTGCAAGCCATCCGCGGTGCAGTAAGGCGCATACTTACGGAAATGTATGTATGCATGGCGTTTATACTTATTCGTATGTATGTATGTACATATATGATGCGGCCAGCAGAAATGCAGATGCACGTTCGACGATTAGTGGCGATGATTTGTTTGCATAGACTTGTAGAGGCATCTGCTAAGGAGTGACTGCGAAGCTGGTAACTGGTGGTCTAATGTTGTTGCCTGGTGAAGCTGCGGTGACACGAATGGCGATGTTGGTGGTAAAGTGGCCCCAAAAAGGTCATAACATAGCAGTGGGAGGGCTGGTGTGGAGTAAACGGAAATCAGAAAAGTGAATATTACCATTAGGATAATAAAACATAACTCAAATTTGATAATGAGCCACCTCTGGAATGAACTCCAAGTATCCATAAGTCGAAAATTTATGCATAGAGGCTGCTCGTTTGCTAATATGAAATGTGAGCGTACTTATGTACATATATGAGTACATACCGTATGATTATGCTTAGGAATATATTTGCAGACATACGTGTGCACGTAAGTGTTAATGGACACTGGCTTAACTACCTAATTTTTAGTGTTGGACCATCAAAATGTGGCATACTCGCATGTGTGAAGTTTTCATGCACTGAAAAAATTAGTAAACAAATTTTAATTGTGTGAGACTTACTAATTGTTTAAATCTGATAAACTAAACCTTCATACAAGTTTTGACGTTTATTACAGCTAAATTATTTTTATGATATCTACTGTTAATGATTGATGTGATGATAATGCTAAACAGCAGGTTCTTGCACTTTCGATAACTGCGGAGCCCTTTCAAAGAAATATAGTTGAATTCAGTAGAGAACTGCAAAATGGACTTGAGCCTGTTTGTCGCTCGGAAAACTCAAAAGTTCTACATCCATGAAATAATGGCTATACCCGGAAGCCGTCAGAAGATCATCGATCAAAATGGTTGATATTTACTGTAATAAAGTAAAGCAATAAAAAAAACACAAAATACCTTTTTTAAAGTTTGCTCAAAAAATAAAATTTTCTTCCCAGTTTTACTCCAAATCAGAGGTACCATGACATTTGCGGTTGATCTGGCTTAAACCATCTCAGGCAGATACCTAAACTTGCTGAGTGAAATACTTGAGGGCACACGAAAAGTTATCTACAAGAGAGCAATGAAGGTGTGATCGAAGGTGAATTCAGGAAAAAATACTCTTCACGAAGAAATACAACATTATGTCTTGGTGTACCCTTTAGTAAGTTGATAAGGAGGTTGAATCTTACATTGGATCAACACATTCGCTCCAGGTATTGTGGTAAGGCTCTATAGTATTGTAGTATGGTGGACGGCGGTAGATAAAGAGACGTACACTACTATATGAACATCTGGAAAGGTAATAAACCTGCTCCCGATAAACCTAGGCCTCAAGAACTGAGTATATCAGTTCGCGTTTCGGATTACAGGACGTTTGTTACAACGTTCATTTGACTATACAAGGTTTGAGTGTCAGCGCAGACTAAGTGGCTCAATCACCATATCAATCAATTCTTAACAGATGTATCAAAAATGATTTAAGGAATATCTGCTCCATAACTCATGTAATTGTTGCGATGGGAAATTCGTCTTCTATATGAAAATGTAGAACAAATTTGGAGAACTTTGCGTTAATAGACGAGTTGCCATCTACTGAGCAAAGGAAAACTGGAAATGTGCCAGCCAAAATCGGTGCAAACTTATCCACTGTAAACGTGTCATACACCTACCCCACTCCCTCAGTTCCTCTAAGAGTTAAGTTAGACATAGCCGTGAGATTAAAGGGATGCATTAGCATCTTGCAAGAATGCCAAAATCGTGCTTCAGATTATCCTATCTTACACGGAAAAAGCTGGTGTAAGATGAAATGTACACTTCTTGTAATGATCGCTGAGCTAAAGTTACCTCGGCTAACGTATGCCCCTGGGCAGAGTATCAGCAACTTACTATAACTTGCGAACCAGTGCGTCACGAATAGGATCTATATGTAACGCCTCCATGCCATCGGTGTTAACGAAGAGCAGTGCGCACACACGGCATCTGTCAAACGGCACTTGAAGGACAATTCCAATCCAATGGGGCATAGTTGGCACTGTAAGTTATAGTTCAGAGAATTTTCATAACAGTTTTGTTTTTAGATTTAAATCTTATTTTCACCTTCCAAAAGATGCGGTGACGTAATCTATGGTGGAAGTCCTAAAAAACAATGCTCGTCGAATACGCGCAGCTCTCTGATTTTGGCTAAGGAAGTTATTAGAAGTCCAATGACTTGAATCTGGGCGTGGCACAACCCAGAACTTAAAATATTCATATCCATAACGATAACTTTTTATGTGGAAGTGCGACGGATAAACGAGAATAAGGTACGTTGGCGTCAGGTATCTAGTCCATACTCATTGCGAATCGTAAGCGTAAACATCTCATAACGCCCAAATAATAGTTCTTTACTGTCTGAGGCGTTTGCTGAATATTCAGTCTTGAAAATCATGTCTTTGGTGAATGAAATTCTGGTCCTTTGGGCGCAAATTTGCAGTGAGCTGTGTAATGTTCAAATCCTCCGCCCTCTCTCTGGTGGTTAATTTGCGTTTATGGATCAATTTTTCTTTCACTTTATTGATGTTTTCATTAGCTTTCAATGTCGACGGCCTGCAAATTCAAATCTAGTTTTAAAACTGTGACACGTGCAGAGGTAGATTTACTCCAGGTGGTGTAACTTTTAGAAATGCCAAGCAATGGTAGGAATATTAATCCCAGATGTGGCAACTTAACAAAAAAAAAAAAAACAGAACTCAAATAACTTCACTCAGAGTGTCACCTGGCCATTGCTTCGAGAACTTTTTGATCAAGGTGGTATTTGGTTCAATCAGTTATTTCAATTCTTACTATTGCACATAAAATAATTTAAGATACGATTTCATTCGAGTTCGAGAACTGTTTTTTAAGAAATAGTTTATTTGGATTCCCGTTTTTTCCAAAAATATTTCATATTTTTTCTTTTGGATATCATAATGTTCTTTTATCATTCGAAATTAAGTTTGAGGATTTTGCCAAATTCTTTTTAAAACTGATAAAAGTTCAGTTCGCGTCGAAGTTTGCTACTGGAGAAGGTTTGTTTCTATCTCCTGATCAGTCTTTCTTTTGCTCTTGCTGGGATTGCTCAATTTGCTGATTTTGCGCAGTATCTTCCTCTTACTGTAGTTGTTCAGGTTGAGCAGTATATTGGAATTGCTCTAAAATTTCCGGCAGGTCTACACCAAATGTCAGACTTGGCGTATTCCCTGACCTACCTTCAGCATTTACGTTGTTTCTTCAAAACACTCTCCTTGCTATTGACGGATTCAGCTTAATTTTCTGGACTAGTGCCGAAAATTATTGCCTGGTAGTAATTTTCATCATTCAGTCATTCCTTATTAACTGTGTGCAAAGTGATGATTTTCTGAAACGTGGTCTTCAATATTGCTCAAATTTTTGTACTTCGGCTCCATTTATGCGCAACTGACATTTTTTAACAGAAGTTATGTCCTCTGACTTGTATAGATGAGGTATCGTTGGAAAGGTTATAGGTCATACAGTATTCCAATTTGATTATTTTAAAAAATTTTCCGACACCATTCATTTTCCAAATTTCGTTCCATATATCTAAACATTCTTTGACCGCCTTTTAAATAAGATACTTCCCGATATGGAGACCTATAGGCTTCTGTGGAACAAAATTCAATATTTTCTTATTTCCATTTCCGTCAACTAGATCATGAAGTGCAAAATTTATGCGAAATCGAGGAGCATGTGACAGAAGCTTGTTATGTTTAATTTGGAATAGCTGCATTTTCATTTACGCAGCCAGCCGCCATCTAAAATATCATGTCAGCGACTGGCAATACAACTAAGGTTTGGTTGCTATTGATAATCGGCACATTAAATTTTACTTTCTTTGCTTTTCACTAGGGAAATTCTTAGTTAATATTCACTATTGTTTGAAAATTTTATTTTACTAATATATTTATTTATAAGCCAACTTTACTTTTTCAGTGCATTAATACGTTTTTGTAATACTATGCCAATAGTAATATCGTCAAGCAGCGGGATCATGGAATGTTTATGTGGCAGCAAGTAATTTCGATACGACCTGGCCTGGACTCATGTAAGTGAAATCACACATGCAGCGCGAATTATGAATTTGACAAATTGCTGAGGAATCAGCGATGACCCGGTGTTGATGAACCACTTTGAAAAGTTAGAAAAGACACTATTCACATGTACATAAATGCAATAACTGCCGTACATAAAGTGTAGTTGTTACACTAATATTTATTTGCATGCACATGCTGCCTAACGGGAATATTTGAGTTTATTGGCATATGAGTAACCGTTATGGGCCAAGTTGAGGTGAAATGGAAAATTGTGGGTACCACATATCCAAAACCTTCATAAAATATGTATGTTAGTATGTTTTTGTGTTAATGCCGTAATGCATTATTGGCGTACCCCATAAATCGGATTGTCTCCGCACAAGCGGGGTAATTAGTCCATTTTGGGATGAGACGAACTTGTGCTTAATATCTCAAATGCTTTTAGCTTTTAACTACTATTTTCGTTTAGTACTCAACACGCCCAAGTCCGTCCCCTATTATAAAAGTTATAGCCACACATGCCTGTATGTTACAATACATACACTTATGCTCACATATTTAAGTCACTCTTTTTTTTTATAATGTTTGCAATATTTTTAAATCAAAATTTATTCGTTATATTTTTATAACAATATGGGTCTTGGTGTAACAAAAACTTTATAAGTCGAATTTCCAAACTTTGTAAAAAATTTATGAAAATTCTACTGGTTTCCAAATATCGTAATACAAAAGACAAGAGACGTCATATCAACAACCTCGCCTGCGACGTCGAACGTATTGACTCACGTTCGCTATTTAATATTACCAAAAAGTTGGTTTACAGAAGCCTCACTGTTGAGCAGCCTGTAAAAGAAGTGAAGTGTAGCATCCTAATTACTGAGGAAGAGCAACTTCGTCGGTGGAAAGAGCAATTCTCGGCAACGTACTCGATCCCTCTACCGACCAGTCCGCCTTTTGCAATAATAATATCGGAATAAATTTGAGAATAAAAACATCACCAGCAAATCTGACTGAAATCTCTGCTGCAATACAAAAATTACTGAATGGCAAGCCTGTCGGCATACATGGCATAGCCCTCTCCGCTGAAATTGCATCTCTCATTCTGACAGTTGTCTGGGAACAAGAATCTTTTACGCGAGAATGGAAAGGGGGAATTGTAGTAAAGCTAGCAAAAAAAGGCGACTTTAAAAACTGCAACAATTTTGTGTTCTCCGCAGTAGCTAAACTTATTGCGCGTATAATTCTCAACCGGCTATTAGCTCCTGCTAAGCCAGTTTTCAGAATGGCGTCTCCTGTGCCGACCAAATAATATTAGAATTGTCATTGAGCAATGTGGTGAATTTAAGTTTAAACAACATCTACTGTTATCGACTTTGAAAAAAGCCTTTAACAGTGTGAAGCGGGAGACCATCTGGGCTGCCAGCGAAGACGTGTTGAACGCTGTCTTTAGCAACGAAGACCAACAGAGTGGCATCCAATTTACACATTGCCACATTCCTCAGATACCTGGCATATGCGCGTTATATCTGCCTGCTCGCATACAAGCTGTGTGACCCCAGATTGTTCATACAAGCCATGCAGGAGAAGTTGAAATCTACCGGCCTCAAAGTTAAGTAACCTTGGCTGCATGGCCACCGCGGATGGCGGTTCTGAGGTGGATGTCGAATATAGAATTAGCAGAGCTAAATCATCTTTCGGCATTCTCGCTCCATTGTGACAAAACAACAATATCAGCCTTCACACCAAACTGCCCATCTTCAACTCGAATGTCAAATCCGTTCTATTTTATGGTTGTACCATCTGGAAAGATTACGAAGTGGCTGCGAAATTTCATAAACCGCTGCCTTCACCGGATTTGTTGGCGCAAGCTAATCGACTACCTGATTCATTTTACATTTCATCAGAAATTAAATAAAGGAAATGGCAATGGACTAAGGAAAAGGCAAGCTGGCAAAGCATTTGTCATAGTAACTCAAACAGTAACTTTCGAAAAGCTTCAGGGCTTGACCTCAGTAATTTATTAAGTTTATTGAATTTATTTATAAAATTATTGTACTTTTCCTTAAAAATTATGTTATTAGTGGGTTTGATTAGTTTGACATTTGACATCACGTTGTAAAATCTACCAGTTTTAGGTTTCTGTTTTTTTAAACATTGTAATTGCGCGTTACTCTCAAGTGCTCTTCTGAAACAAGTGAAAACATGTTTTACAAAGAATTCCTCACTTCACAGGACCGCCGCCAGGCATTACTCCGTGGGTGGGATGACGCTTCGTTAATCGCTGCCGCTTCGTTTAACTTTTTCTAGGCTCTTCAACAACTAAGTACCAGCGATAATATCGTTCGCTGCCCATCATTTCATTTCTTCTGCGATCATGGTACGTATCAGGACCTCTAGGACCGGATGCACCATCACCAGAACCTCCCCCAGCATATTTTTGTAGTCTGCTATTCTATTCGCCATAAAGCGGCAACACTTAAAAGTCATGACAAATGTCTCCAAATCTTCCGTTTCCGCAGTAGTCGCAAAGTAGTTTCCCCTCATGCTTGAATTTATGGAGGTACGATGTAAAATATCTGTGGTCTCTGACAAATTGAATCAAGTTGAAATTAACTACGCCATGTCTCCTCTCAACTTTTAAATCGGCCAGTTTTGGGTGTACTTAAAGACGTGCGTCGAACCAGTTGAGCTGCAAAGAGACTTGTGCATTGTGTGCTGAGTTCGAAATGCATATCATATACATATAAATACATATATATCTATTTATATATGTACGTACACTCATATATGTTTGTGCATTTCTAGATGCTGGTGTACCTGTATGACATTTCCGCATGCGGGACAAATAGTACCTTTGCACTATGGTCACTACACGGCAATCACGTTTGGCAATCGCTACGGAAATTCCACCAAAAACTATTTCACTGTAACAAAACTATTCAACTGAAATGTTTCTCATTTATAACTTTTATTTGTATTTGTTTTTTTTTTTCGAAAATGCAGCAAAGTAAAGAAGTCAATTTGAAATGCTGGTCGGTAGGGAATGTGACCAAATGTAGTTCGTGAGAAACTAACCTTAGTTGAACTGCTGCATCGAAAATTAGCTCGGATACATCGTGGATGAAATATGTAAATTGACTGAATTTGTAACAGTACAGCGAGACGAACTGAGTAGGGTTAATGTGTTTACTTTTAGTTGTATATACAAATGTATGCACAGGAAAACATATACATATACATATATTTATGTGTGTACGAGCACTGGTATATGGAGAGGTTGGGATGATGTTAACGATAATCGGTTTGTGGTTTAGATTTTTTTTGTTTTCTGTACCATTGTAGCCGAAAATGGTTCATGCTTAACTAAAATACTGACAGTAGCTCGTTTGCAGTAGGACTGAATGGCTTAGGGCTTGTACTCTTGGTTTAGCAGAATGTCGTCGACGTTTTTGTTTATTGTGTTCTGCTGTAGTATTTAAGAGTGCCACCACTAATGACTACTGACTTTAGTAGCATTAATTGCAGGTTTACAAAAGTTCTTTAACTTAAATTATGTGGTTCATAACTGGTATTTTTGGAGAGGCATATAATTTTCTTTAAAATAAAATACAGAAAACTCTGTGAAATGATTTAAAGATTCCAACGCTATCGATTGTTTTGGAAACTCGAAGGCTCGCTGAAGCTGCATCGTTAAAAATAAAGAAATACACAAAGATCTCAATATATCCCCTGTTAAAGAAGAAATATTAAAAATAAGCAACCAAGTCAAATGTGCAACCAAACGCAATATATTTCCCACTTAAGGTATTTTGATTGTGCTCTAGAGCCGTGGTTTATAGCCCCGTTTCGTGCATCTTCGATGAGTGGTCGAGAAAGCAGTTATACCTTTTACTCAAATATGAACGAGACGGTATCAATAAAACGGTCCGCGGATGACATATGGCAAAAATACATTTTTTGTTTTTTGGTAGGACTGTTATAAGCTTACATGGCAAATTTCAGCGTGATATGTCACATAGTTTGTTTTCTGTGCTACTGTAAACAAGTCAAGCTCGAGTGTGTTCTTCGAATTCTCTTTTATGACTTCAATTGTCTCAAAATGTTTTCCACGGAGCGGCAACTTGAGCTTGGGAAACAGGAAAAAGTCACATGGAGGCATATCAGGCGAATACGGTGCTTGCGGAACGATATTAACATTATTTTAGTTCAAATAATCGCGAACAAGACGTGATGTATGAGCTGGTGCATTATCGTGATGTAAGAACGATGACTTGTTGTCCCACAATTCCTTCCTTTTAAGACGAATGTTCTCGCGCAAACGCTTTAAAACATCTGAATAATATTCAGCGTTAACCGATCGGCCTTGCGGAAGGAACTCCGAGTGCACCACACCTTCGTAATCGAAAAAAACAGTCAGCATAACCTTAATTTTTGATCGACTTTGGCGTGGTTTTTTAGGTTGATGTACGGCCCTCTTTGAACGATTTGTACCACTGGAAAACACGTGCACGCGATAGAGCAGAGTCCCCATAGGTTGTCTGCAACATTTTTAAGGCGTCTGAAGCCGAAATTTTGTTGGAATAACAAAATTTCAAACAAATTCTTTGTTCAACTTGAATTTCCATCGTTAAATTCGAAGAACACACTCGAGCTTGACTTGTTTACAGTAGCACAGGAAACAAACTATGTGACATATCACGCTGAAAATTGCCATGTAAGCTTATAACAGTCCTACCATCCAACAAAAAATGTATTTTTGCCATATGTCATCCGCGGACCGTTTTATTGATAACGTCTCGTTCATATTTGAGTAGAAGGTATGAAATTTACTCGACGGAAGAAACATTGTAGAGCGAACAATTAACGTTTTAAGGACTTGATTCAAAGGTTTTCTGAGAGTGAGTGAACTTTATTCCAAGCCTTGGAGGGCATCACAACTCGTAAAGGTTTGGGCAGCATTACACTTTCTGCTTACACTTTCATCGAAGCGAAGCTTCGCAGATTAGACAAGCTACCACCTTCTTCTTCTTAGATTCACAGTCCGTGGAGGACCATAGCTTCGCCAAACATTTTTCTCCACTTTATTCTATCGATGGCTTCATCTCTCCAGTTATGTAAGTTCATTTCCTTAAGATCTGATTCGACGTCATCTAACTTTTTCGTGTTCGCCCTCTTTTTCTTCTGCCTCATCTGTGATTAACATTTTAAAAAAATTATATCGCCATTTGTTAAACGGATTCGAATTTTCAACAACGAGTTTCTATTAAATTTTGCGTTTAAAATGGATTCAATGTTGCGAAAGCCTTAGATATATTCGGAAACAGTGGCAGGCCGCGGATATTGAAAACTGCTGAAAACATGCCGAAAGTGAAAGAAAAGTTGATTAATAACCAACCATCAGAGAGCTGGCAGAGGACTTGAACATTGTTTATGGATCCATTCTGGACATTGTATTTGGTTAACGAATAGAGTTTGCGCCGTGTTGCTGCTAACTTGGTGCCAAAGGACCTGAATTTCATGAAAAAAGGACCGCCATGATTTCCCCAAAGACATTTTCTAGGCTGAATCCGAGTCAATATTGAATATTACTGGACTAGACATGGGTTTGTGAGTACGGCATGGAATGCTGGCATCAGGCGAGTGAGTGGAGAACTCTGAATGAACCAAAACCAAAAAAATCACGTCATTTTCAGTTAAAAGAAAGCGATGCTTATGGTTTTTATGGATTACAACGGTATCGTGCACACCAAATTTTTGCCAAGGACGGACAGGATTATCATTTGAGCGTTGTGAGATGCTTAGGTGAAGCAATTCATCAAAAAAGAAAGGATTTGTAGGAAATCAACTCGTGAATTTGGTACCATTTTTCGCACAATTACATCATTGAATTAGAATGAAACGAATATCATCAAACAGCCGTCGATTTTTTTCTGGTTGATCGAGTCAAAAAAACCACTACGAGGAATTCGTTTTAAGGGGGTCTTCTGGTCTCGAGGCCCTGAAATGAAGGGTTTTTTTGGGGATTGATTGTGACAAATCCTGTGAATATTTTAAAAAATTTTTTTTTTATTTTAAAGGTACATGTCTTGGCTTTTAAAAAATGGTTTTGACTTTGAAAAAAATTAACACCCGCGACCTTGAAATGGCGCTGAAGACGTCCACCTCCAAACGAAACAGGTCTCCATTTTGGTCACGGTTTTTCCACCTGGGTAATCAGAAAGCAAAAATTAGATATGCGTTGTCTTCAGAGTTGCCCTGGTTAAGTTTTCCCGTGACAGATTTTTTTTTTTAATTTTTTTCAAAAGTTATGCAACAATTTGCAAAAAAAATTTTTTTTTGCTCATTTTTTGAACTTTAAAAGGTTATAAAAATGGAATGAAAAAAAATTTCAAAAATCGTACACGGGGAAACTTAGCGGTAAGTTTTCCGAACCTTTTAAGACCAAAACCATTGAAATCGGGGTATAACTACTATGAAAAGTGTGACCAAAATGCTTAAAAAACACGATTTTCGGGGAAACGCGTTTAAAGATAAAGTTTATGATAAAACGGCCGGAGGAGGGTACACTTCGGTGCCCAGAAAAATGTGAAAAAATGCGATTTTCAAAAAATCCTTTCTGTGGCGTATTCTCGCATACACATACAACAAAATTATGCAAAAAAAAAAAATCGATTTTTTTTTCGCTGGAGACCAGAAGACCCCCTTAACAGCCTAAAGGAAGTAATCGAAAAATCGAAGACATATCTAATGGCTATACCGAAAATAGAGTTCCAGAAATATTTCTAGCACTGGATCAAATGCTAACACAAATGCGTTGAAGTTAATATATTCCTACAATTTTCTGACCAAGGTTGAATATTTGAGGAATGGCGTAGACATTTTCCCTTTGTAAGTAAGTAAAAACACTGAAATCGTTATTAGAGTAGGATGGAGCTCTAGTGTTAACACCTTTGTGTCAATGCTGTATTGAAAATTTTTTTAGTTTATGCTCTAAACTTTTTATGCTGCCACTATTTTTAAATTCGCTACCGTTACTTGTTTTAATTTTAAAATTTTTTTCCGAAATATAATACAAATTACGGTATATACATGTCTTTACTAAAACTTGTATTAATTTTTTTGGACAGAACCGTTTCTATGGTCGGCACGTTTAAGAAAACTTCCTAGTACAGGTAGTTCTATTGACTTTATTTCTTTTTTTTTTCGTCAGCTGACATAGTCGACGCAAAGCTGAAAGGGTGTCCTTTAATATTTCTTTTTAGTTTTTTCGTTCTTTGATTCATGTTTTTAAACCACCTAAAGCGCTTGATTCAGCTAATTTTTAAAGCGTCGGAATACGTCTACCTTGTGTCGGGCTCACCGCAATCGTTTTACTGCTTTCTTCTTCGTGTGAAGTTTGTCCGACAATTTAATTGTATAACCCGTTCTTCCATAGAGTTAGACACGTGCTACATATTTCGCCTTCCACCGGTTGTTGATTACCTCTTTTTGCGGATATCAAATTTATAAAACAATTAACTTTTTACCTTTTCCCAATAGGCAATCTGTTTGGTTTGCGGTCCTAGGGCCCCTACAATACAGTGCTGAGCACTTTACACACGGAGGTATTTGTGATGACAATAATGAGCAGTTTTTAGTCGCAATAATTTAAAAGCTCGATAGATAAATCGTGATAATTCGTCTGTTTGGTCCTTTTGATGTATTGGTGCTCGTGCAAAATCTATGTAAATTGGTTCTCTCGACAACTTGAAATTTTTCCAGCTGAATGACTTTGTTAATTTTTTTCTAATGCTTCGTGCCTGACGTATTGCTCTTTAATTCGTTACTTTTGCTTTTGGTTTTGCAATATTTATAACTTATTCATATCTCTCTTGAGTAACTCGTAATTCCGCTAATAACAATCGTTTAATATTTTAGTGATCCCTTGGTTTACGAGTTATTGTGCTATATTATTGAACAACATATATATTATATAAATTGGATAGAAAATGGGCGCATAACAATATTTCTATGTTTCAGCTCATATACAAAACATTAAAATATTGCCAGTATCTTTACAAGTTGCTTCGCCTACAACGTCAGCATTAAATATTTTTTGGTAAAATTTTTTTACAAATATTTTTGTACTTCTTTGTTTATTTTCCAATGTTCGACATTTAAAAGAACAGTAGCTTCATTTGTCTGAAACTAGCATAGCAAAAAATAAACTAGATAAACAACTACCTTAGACATAGGCAGCTCGTTAAGGGGGGTGATTTAAGGGGTCCCGGTGGTCTAGAGTTCAAAAATTTAGGGTATTTTCAGGAATTTTTTTACAACAAAAAAATAAAAAACAGTATTCCATTTGTTAGGCTTTTTACTTAACTTCTTTTAACACAAAAATGAAACAAAAAAAATTATTTTAATAATTTAAAAAATGGCGCAACTTCACCTCCCGAAAAATTGCACCTGGACGGTGAAACACAAAAACCAAAATATTATTTATCAGTATGACTGTAGCTACATATGTCCTAGAAAACAAAAATAACAAAATGGCGCAGTTGTGAATTTGACATTCTAAAAATCGGGTTTTTTCAGTTTTTTAATAAAAAAAAAAAACGAAATAATTAAAATAATTGAATGATTCTAGTACGAGCGATAGCCATTGATGTTGTGAACAACATATTAAAATTTCAGACGATTCGGTTGAATAGGCCGAAAAAAGTCGTTTCATTTATGAGTTTAAAATTTGAGGTAGAGGACCGCGCGGACCGCTCTCCACCTAGTTACTGAGTTGTAGAAGCTCTATATTGGAACCAATAGTTGGATATGCAACTGCCATCTTTATGTAGAGAAACCTAAAAGCTTTACTAATACATAACTTGACGTATTTACTCCTGGGAGTCTTTGTGCACAGCTTAATTACTACCATTCAAAAGGAATTCCAACTAGCAACTTTAAAGCTGTGAAATACTCGTATTTGGTAAAATCAGAGCATCCGACAGGCTTAAGAAAACTTTATTTAAATATGTAAATGTTGTGCTGATTTCCTTCAACCCTTTTACAAAGTTTTTATTTAGCTCAAGTTTTATATTAGGTGGAGGTAATATTATGTTTTCTTTAACAGAAAAAAATTACATGGATTTTTGAACTCAGCGACCAATTTTACATAGGAATTGAATGGTGTAGCTTTTGAGGTTTTTGTTTTCTGTAAATTAGTGCATTGCATAAGTAATTTAATATTTAACGTAGGTGGTTACATAATGTTTCATTAATAAACGGTAGTGAATGATCGAGCAAAATTAACACATAAGGTTCTCATCATACCCGTCCTATTGTATGGCGCAGAAGCTTGGACGATGGCAACATCCGATGAAGCGACGCTTGGAGTGTTTGAGAGAATGATTCTGCGCAAGATTTTTGGACCTTTGCACGTTGGCAACGGCAAATATCGCAGGCGATGGAACGATGCGCTGTATGAGCTCAACCTGTACGACGGCATAGACACAGCGCAGCGACTACGATGGCTGGGTCATGTCGTCGAATGGATACAAATGCTCCGGCTCTGAAAGTATTCGATGCGGTACCAGCTGGTGGTAACTGAGAAAGAGGAAGGCCTCCTTTGCGTTGGAAAGATCAGGTGGAGAAGGACTTGACTTCACTTGGTGTGCCCAACTGGCGCCTGTTGGCACGAGAAAGAAACGACTGGCGTGCTTTGTTAAACTCGGCCAAAATCGCGTAAGCGGTTATCGCGCCAATTAAGAAGAAGAAGAATGATCGAGCAACAAGTTTTAAGGCTGAAACCGAAATTACCTTTATCAGGGGCTCAAGTAATAAACAAATAAATACTTTTTAAAAGTGTGGTAAGTAATTTAAGTAATTGCTTAATACTCATTGTTGAATAATTTTGTACTACAATGTAAAATCGATATTTTTACCCTGCAAGCGGCACTGGCTTTCAGTAAAGAGCTGACCTGCAGGCTGCAGCACTAAGAAGTTGCTCACCAACCACACTCTATGGGATGTTCCATAAATAGATTTTTTAAAGCAATTTTTTCAACAGAAAATGTGGGCCTAGATACCAGTATTCAAAAATGTTACAGATTCTTGACTACAGATATCCATTAAAATGAGAGGTCAACTCGTTATTTAATGAAAAATAATTTGGAATTATTTGTAAAGGAATAAAAATTAAGAAATGTTCGGAAATAGTTCGGCTTTTTTTGACGAAGTTGAACTTAAACTGAACAGATTTTTTTGGCATCGTAAGGTCGAGACCGAAATTCGATCCCTAATAAATACTTTAACTGCTAACGAGTACTTGACATCGCGGCAAACTACAGTTCTCTTGACAGTTGCAGTTTAGTGCAGCTAAAAATAATAGGTTTATAAAAAGAATAAATATTTATAAATATGTGACTTATAACCACACCGAAGTAATAGTCATTCTGATAGGTATGTAGGTAGGTCTGGTGGCTCTCACTTGGACCTGTCGTAGGCCCATTATGATACCACTAGAACTTTTTGCTTACACTATGGGATTTCTTTTAAACCATCGTTAGTTTAAGATGCGCTATATCCGCTACACCTGCAAAACATGCACTACCAAGTGTGTAAAGTCTTCTTCTATCTAATCCTTAACACTCACAAAGGGAGGTGTTTCCTCTTCTTATGTATTTTAGCAGCTTCTACAATCACCATAGTATGGAACTCCCAGCCTTCTGGCATGGTAACGGTTAGTACACCTATCAACGTTCTTGTACTCTCTCTATTGAGTTTTAGCAGTCATTTTGAACAGCTAATGTTGAGTTTCGGTCATTTCAGTTAGCTTAATTCACATGTTGTTTGGTTTTGCCATTCTGTGTTTACTACTTTAATAGTTCCTTTGTTTATCAGTAATGTACCAGTGGCAACGAGCATAGTTATCAACGTTTTATCCATTTGGATACCAATAGTTGTACCAATTCGAGCAAGTTCATTTGTTTTACAGTTGCCTGTTATATTCCTGTGGCCTGGTATCCAAATAAGGTGTATTTTGTAATATTGTGACACGTCATTTAGAAGTTTGAAACATTCTATGACTGTTTTTGACGAGTGCGTTTTGGATTCTAGCACTTTTATAGCTGCTTGACTGCCTGAGTAAATGAAGACTTCAGTTGTGGATATCGCTGAAGTCTTTCCTTTAAAGCAATGACTTCCACTTGAAATGCACTACAGTGATCGGATAGGCAGAATGGTTGCTTTATCTCCAGTTTTTCGGAGTAGGCCCCTCCACCTACTTCATTATCTAATTTGAGCCATCTGTATAGACAGTTATCTCATTTTCTTGTTCAATAAGGCGGTTATCCCAATCTTCTCTGGAAGGAAACATTGTGTTAAAAGATTTATTAAAGTTAATGTAATTGGCATTACTAAAGTCTGTTTTACAATGAATACAATGTTTTACAATGAATACAGACCCATATGGACCAACGACCTTTACGGGTCGTTCTGAATGAGTTTATTTTCCTTAATCTAATGGCTGATTTGACAGCTACTTGCTCACCGAATAAATCGATTGGCATAATATTTAATGCGTCCGTAGGTGTAGTTCTAAGGGCTCCGCAAATACAAAGACTGGCCATCCTTTGTATATGATCCATAGTTTTTTTGATGTACCCCCTTTTCAAAGCCGGGCTCAATACCACTACGCCGTAAGTTAAGATTGGTCTTACTATTGCTGTGTAAAGCCCAGCAATGTAAGGGGAAAGTCCCCAATTTGATCCTATTAGTTTTCTACAGCAGTAAAGTGCTATAGGGGCTTTCCTTGCTTTATTTTCGACATTTGACTTCGAATCGAGTTTTCTGTCTAGTATTAATCCCAAGTAGCTGGTTTCCTCCCTAATCGAGATTGCAGCGCCATTTATTGACGGAGGAACTACTTCCGGAATATTGTGTTTTCTAGTAAATATAACCATTTCGGGTTTGTTCTAGTAACCAGGAACATTTCGAAGCTTCCGATAGTTATTTTTATAGTTTTAATTTTATTATTTTGAATTTTGTTTTTATGTAATCATTCACCTTGGAATAGTAGTGATAAAAATTGCTAAACCAAATTATTCCCCTCTAAGAAACTTCTGCAAACGCCAGTGTGTTTAGCAGAAAAGAGTACCATGAAGTCAATGCCGCAGAAATGATGATCGGATCCGGCAGCTTCCAGTTGTTGGCGCTTGTAGTTGGTGGTGAACTATTGTTATTTCACGAACTGAGGTAGGTTTTTTTTCGCTTTTTGTTTATATCTTATTCAATTGTTTGTTTTTATATTTATACATACATGTACATATGTATTCATGCACGAATGGGCTAGTTGTTAGTTTGTTGAATAAAAACATGAGTGGCGTTAAGCTTAGTTGGCCTACGCTCGACCTTTTTCAGAAAAAAATTAAAATAAAATTTGCCCCCGGTCGCGATTTATCATTATCGTGACTTGTGATCTCGTTTTTGCTTTTTCGATTTTTTCGTTAAGTTTCACATCGCCGTCGAGTTGATAAATCTGTGGATTATTTGCAACTATTTTGGCAATCAAATGTTAAGTTAGTCTAAGATTGATAAGTTATTTAGTGGGAAATAAAAATATTTGTTATTGAATGCTTGCATTTTTATGCATGCCCACCCATATAAAACGTCCTCGTATATTGGTAAAGAAGACCAATTGTTCGACGTTTTCGTCTAAGTAAATATACTCTCTTAAAATGTATCGTTAAATAGCACCCAAGAGAAACTTTAGAATTGAGCCTAAGTCTTTGCGATTCATCCTGCCGTCCATTATTAGATGGGCGTTAGTTAGGTGTTCTAGAGTTCCCCGGAACTGACAGACTGCCTCATTATCAATTTTGAAAGATTAAAGTAATCCAAAGTAATCTGAGGTGTTATTAACCCTTTGGGGACGAGTGTCGGCATATAGCCGCCCAAATTAGTTCGTAGCTGCAAAGCTCGCGACGTCTGCCATTCTGAGCGATAAGATACGCATAGGAACAGTAAAGAGTACCGCTTTCATTTAAATACATTAGGGGCCATCTGCGATGAAGTCTTATCTTCCTTATAATGTAAACCTACGATGTGAGGCGACCGTAGTCAGAACGAATTTCATTGGTAGAGGAGCCTTTAGGCAGGCTTTTTATACATTTTATATTTTATCTTACGCACGATGGCTAAGCGATCTAGAGGTGATACGATAGATGTGACAGCTCTGACGAACATTACTTTGAATCTGATAAGACGGAAGATGACGGCATTACTTCGTCAAGTAGAAGTGAAATCCGTTTTTGATTTTATGAAAATTTTTCTTGCGTTAAATATCGCATTCGTTTTTATAACGTTCAACGTATTGTATTTATTTTTTTTAAGTCACTAATCACGAGGTATGGACCTTTAAAGCATCAAACATCAGAGAAATATTATTAACTTTCGAAAGGAAAATACTCAGAAAAATATATGGCTCACTCTGCATGGCAGATGGCGCGTATCGGGTAAAATATATCGAAGCGCTCGATATACTTATAGAAAGAGAAAAAGCAGTAAGATATATAAAGAGTCAACGAACAAGATGGCTGGGTTATATTAGCAGAATGCCAAAAAGTAGAGCTACTAGCATAGCATATCATAGAACACTGGTGGGGAAAAGAAGCAGGAGAAGACCGCGGAAAAAGTGGCTGGATTCTGTCGTAAATGATCAAAGGACAATAAGCGTTACCAATTGGAAAGAACTGACTACTGATGGGGTTAAATGGAGGATTGCAGCTGCGGAAGCTATGGTCTGCCAAAGGCTGTGAAGCTAATGATGAGGATGTAAAAGGCGGGCGTGATTTTTATTCGATCTCAATAATATTTATGTCGATACTTAATGAGGTGGAAAGCAATTCATGCAAGTTGGGCGGTTTTGTTTAGTACATAGTTTTAGAGACAGGTTCATTTCATCATCCCATTTTTTTTAAGGGGTTATATACCTTGTGGTCCGGTGAAATTAGCGAAAGTTGGGTTTTTTTTAAAGATACGTAGCAATAATTTTATTGTATAAAAGTTTTTATTATTGGATATTACAATGTTTAAAGAAAAAAAAGGCTTTGTTTGTGTAAAAATATTTAAAAATAGCGGAGTTATGGCGTTTTCCCCCAAGACCCTTTTTTTGGAAGAGGCTTGCGGTGGACGCGATTCAAGTCCACCAAGTCAACTGAAATCAAAAAATCGAAAAGATTTCATTAGTATAGGGTTATATCTTCTTAGTGAACGATCAATATATTAAATATTTTGATTTTTGTGAAAATAGGAACATGTTTTTAAAAAACTCCACTTCTACAGTCCTAAAATTGGCATTAAAAAATTCATATCTACAAAATAAAAATTTATACATAAAAAGTTAATCGTTCACTAAGAGGCGACATCAATTACGAACAATTTAAAAAAAAAAATTATAAAAATCGGTTGAATACTTTTTTTGCAATCGCGTCCACCGCAAAAGCATTTTTGGAAAAACACGTTTTTGAAATAATCGCGTTTAAAGTTTCAAGCGCCGCATGAGGCCGTACGCTCAGGACGTGACGACGCACAATTTAAACGCTGTAACTTTCGATCTATTGCTCAGATCTCTATGAAATTTTTGGAAAATGTTCTCAAGGGATTTTACATTACGATAAAGAAATAAAATTTATTTTGATTTTTTTGAAAAACACAAGGTATATAACCCCTTAATTTCACTTGCGTCGTATTTCTTGTTTTGAGTTCATCATTTTGCACCAAGTCTCAATAATTATTTATAATTTATAAAAGAGATGTAATTTTTTTTTTTGAAAATTATCACTGATTAATTAATACGTGCGTCAAGTTTTACTGAAATGTATAAATTTATACTCGAGTTGACTCCTCTCAGCATTCTGAACATTTTGGTATATATAAGTTTATTTCAATCTCAATTCCGTTATGCCGTTACATACAACAACTATGTGAACAAAATTATGATACCTTTCGGCACCAGTGCACGAGTATAAAAAAAATTCAAAACAGTTTGGACTAGCTCCACGCAAACAATCCAAGCCCTCCTATTCCATTTCTTCTATAAAAAACACACGGAAATGTACATGTATACTTGTATCACTGCTTAGTCAAGGTATTTGGTTGAGCTTCTCCTCCAATTTGTGGTGTGCGTCTTTATGCTGCTCTACAACTAAAAGAAGACCTACAATTTTATAGCGCCTCCGAACGGTTTAAGATTTTTTATTAGCATCTTTTTCATATCAGAGTATTTGTACAAGTGCATAAATACATTCTGTCAAAAAAGTACCGGGAATTGTTCAATAAAACGCAAAATAATTGTTTAATCGTCAAAATATATTTTGTCTCCTTCAACATAGGCTCCTTCGAAGCTAGACACCTATGTCAAGTCCAGTCATCAAAGCACTTTTTAAACGCGTTTGAATAGATCTTCTGCAGCTCCTTCAGCGAGTTCTCCTTAATGACCTCTATCGACTAAAAGTGGCGTGTCCGGAGTGGCAGTTTAAGTTTTGGGAAAAGAAAAAAGTCACAGGGGGCTAAATCTGGTGAATACGGTGATTTTTCGATGATATTTGTCGAGTTTTTGGCCAAAAAAGTGCTAACAATATGAGCCTTGTGAGACGGTGCGTTATCATGGTGCAAGATCCATGAGTTCTCTTTCCACAAATTGGATCGTTTCCTATGCACATTCTCTCTCAAACATAGCATAACTTCCAAATAATATTCTTTATTTACCATAGAACGATTTGAAATGAATTTCGAGTGCACAACACCATGATAATCAAAGGAAACGAGTAGCATGACCTTCACTTTTGGCCGACTTTGATATGGTTTTTTGGGTTTCGGCGCTATTCAGTCGCCTGTTGACTGGTTTGCATGTCAAACTTATATACCCACGTTTCATCACCTGTTATGATGCGCTGGATAAACGTTGGGTCCGAATTCACTTGCTCGAGCATGTCTTCAGCCACCGTCTTACGATGAATTTTATTATAGAAATTCTACTCTCTTGTAACGAGTCGAACAGCCATGCGTCTCATGCCCAATTGACGGTGTAAAATATTGCGAATTGATTCAAGTGGCACGCTAAGCTCTCGAGCTACTTCCCTCAAACTTAAATGATGGTTTTGTAGCACGATTTCCTTGATTTTGTCGACGTTTTCAACCGTTGAAGACGTTGATGAGCGACTAGATCGGGGCAAATCTTCCACGACCTCTCGGCCCTCTGCAAAAGCCGCATACCACTCATCATAGGATTTCCGCACCATTTCAACGAACCGGCACACAAAATCCCATTCAAAACACAAAATTTAAGACAAGTTCCTGGTTCGATAAATTTTTTCTATAGTGAAAATCGCAGAGCACACCTGGGGTTGACTGATATAATTAAATCCCAAAAACAAGCTAATTGACAGATTGCACTCAAACTCTGCGACACTATAGAGGGCAGTTGTACCAACATTCCAGCAAAAAAAATTTAGTCATACATATGTGCAACACGCGTTTTTTTAAATGAACAATTCCCGATCGTTTTTTGACAGAATGTATATTAACTGCCGACCAACAAAGGCAAGCAAGGTTGGAAACAGATATATTTTTCTATTATTTGATTTTTTAACCTGGAACTAACGAAATAGTTAAGCTTTTCATAGAAAACCTCATAAAACTGTTAAGCATTTTCAAGAAAACCCAAATGCTTAAACCCCTTAAGGTTGTTTATGTGTATAAGCCATATTACTGGTACTATTACGGTATGATAAGAAATAGTTAATTGCTTCGAAAGCAAAACTAAGAACAGGTTTTTACAACAAGAACTTTATTTCCCAAAAAATTTTCAAATTCCAATGTCAACGTATAGTATTGGCAAAGCAGAAAGCAAGCAATGAGTTATTTTTGGTGAATAATTTTTAAGTATAATATTTTCCTTATTTTAGAATATATATATGGTAGGCCAAAGCGAAACTCGTACAGTTAAAAAAAATTATTTTCATAAATCATAAGTAAAACAAAAAGTTCAGAAAAGTTATTGCATATTATTACTACAGTGGTAACAATCAAGAACAAAATAATTAAATTTAAATTTTTAATTCAACTACATTTATGAAAAAATAAAATTGATGCAATTCAATGCCAAAGTGAAACTCGCACATTATATGAAAGTAAAGTTAATCTAAATAATAATATTTCGTATGCATGCCTTTGTTTTTGATAACTATTTGTAATCCATTTGGAACACTTTTAACAAGTTTTTCACAAAAGCTGGGCTCAGTGTTTTGCCATTTGTCCTGAAGAATCCGCTTCAACTTATGCTATGCTGGCGAACTTTCCCATCGAGTTAGATCCACAAGTTCTCAATGGGGCTTAAATCTGAACTCTGGGCTGGTGTATCTGTGACATACGCATTATTATATAGCAACCACGAACGCACATTATACGTTTTATGCTTCGGGCCATTGTCCTGAAAAAAAATGCAAATCTTCCCCTTATCCAAGTTTTCCTTTACAAAGTAGCATTTTTTCTTTTAAAATGTTAAATTACACAGCCTGATTTATAATACCCTCAATAAAATGTAATTCTCCCGGCCCAGATGCAGAAAGTGAACGCCACACAATTACTGACCCACGACCGTGCTTTACTGTAGGCTTCTGTAGGATCTGCCATCTGAACCAAAAAGTTTGAACCTGCTTTCGTCAGTATGTACGTTCCGCCAAAATAAGAATTCTTTTGATTGATGTTTCTTGACAAATCGGATGCTTGCTTTACGATTACATTCGTTGATATGGGGTTTACGCCTTGCTCTTCTGCCGTAGATATCAGACTCATTGAGTATATTTCTAATTACCTGTGCGCAACATTTTTTCCCCAAATCATTTTCGGCGATTGTCGCGAATTTCGGTGAACATAAAAATGGATCCTTTTTGACTTGCCGTAGAACATATTGTTCATCACGCGGAGAGAAAAGTTTGTTATTTGCAGCTTTTAATCTATTTCTAACACTCCTATCCCCTTTGTACCGTTTTATGATGTACTGTTCGCTCGATCGGCTTATATATAATTGGAGCTTACAGCCTTTATTGGGTATTTGGTCGAGCTCCGCCAACGATTTGAAGTGAACATCTTGTTATTTTCCCACAAATGGAATAAGCTACAGTTGTAAGCCGACTCCGAAAGCTAGATGTTGTTTTCATGAGGAGGCTTTCATGCCAGTAATACACCTGGAGGTTTGGATTTTCATGCCCGAGGTTTTGAACCTGTGCACTATAGAATGGTAGTTAGCAGCAGAAAATCGTATTGAAATAATAAAAATATACTATGGGAAGTAATTTTGCTACACGTACCCCATTTGTTTGGGTATTTGGGACTCTGAAAAAAAACGAAATTTCACGAATGACGAAATTTCCATGACGTGTTAACGAAATAGGCCCGTAATTTTTCCAAAAAGTAATTGAAAATTTTGATAACACAATCGACATCTCTAACTGCGGTCGTGGCGGATATCTATCCGATATTATTTTTCATTTATAATTGCTAAATTTTACTCTCTCTAATGTAATACAAACTTTTATAATCTACATTTTCTTGGTTCTGTTTGGAAGAATAAAATTCTTGCATTTAAAAGCTTTCCTTAGCCTTCATAGTATTATTTTAATAGCTGCGTATATATAAGAACATATGTATGTGAGGATGTTTATAATCATATTTTATCATCCTACTTTGCTATTGAAATCCACATTAAATGAAAAATAATAACTTAAACAACTTAATTAAACATTTATGTAAGCAATTAACACTGAAATTTTACATTCAATTGTCTTAGCTTGATCCATTACTTTCAAGAAACTAATAGTAAAATTGGAGAGTTACATAATACATTGCGATTAAAATCGTATCTACCGCACTGATCAGCAATCAACAACTGTATCAGTTACCTTCATACCATAGATATACATACGTACATACACAATCGGCGGTGATTAAAACTTCATCAGAAACTTTTCACGGCAATTAAAAGATAGCTTGGCCGATCAATGGCTTTGAAGTGGAAGCATTGTGTAATTTTCCAATCAACTGATATTGTAATAAAGCCATCATCACTCGTCACACAAAGGCTGTAACCACTCGGGAGTGATACGAGCCGATGCCATACAATCGGCGTAAAAGATTTCCTGACTGTTGTATTAAATACTACCACCACCTAGTGCAGTGGCACTGTGTCTCATTTCGTCCGTCATTGTTCAAAACAGGCTGCATTCATTTGGTGTTTAGTCCAATCTGTCATCTGTCTCGTCGCATGTAATTTACTTGCAAAGCAACAAAGCGTCTGGTTTATTATTGCTGCTGTCGTTGCCGCTGCTAATCCTTGATGTCGGTGTTGGTGTTTCAGTATCGCTGGAGTTGATTGCTACCCGTGGCAATAAGTCGTCATCACCATCTTCAGCTATGGCAGCTGTGTGCCAGCGTCATCTTAATCTTGGCCATTATTGTCTATTTCAAGATCGTGTTCTGCCTTTCAGCAAATAACACATCAAGATCAACATCAATGGCAACCAGCATCAGCAACAGCAGCACCATCACTATTGTCATCATCATTGCCGTCGTCTGCGAGGATCAACAATTCTCGTTTGATTCGATTATGTAATATTATTTGATAATAATTTGGTTCGCTACAGCTCATTTTAAAGTGAAAATCGACATTTTTCACTTCACTCCCGTGGTTAGTATTCGAACGATGACCAATCGGTCGTATGCTGAGGTGGCGGTCCGATTGGCCGGTTGTCTGGTAGCTTAGTCGTTGGATTTGTTGTGATTGACTTCTTTGATAAATTTTGCACAGAGTGAATGGAGTGTAGCGTGTTAGCAGTTTCGGCACATGGCATGTGATTGGTAAGTGACTAGCTTGACTAGTGTGACGAAGCAAAGCTTTCAAAGGTGAAATAATGATGGCACTGATGGTAATCAGTGGAGGCGATCAGTGATCACACGTCATCCAACATACCAAGCGCATACGTTTCCAAATTTGTGTTGGCGATTAGTGACCATGGAGAAAATCATTAGTTCCATTTGACCTGCTGCTATCGCTTCCACTGTGACAAGCAGAGTAAATTTGCCATTACATTACATTCAACTGTATATGTATGTTCATACATATACCTGTAGGACGATATGATTTTATTGAATTAGTTATACTACGTGGTTGGTAAGCGTCAACAATAATTAGAGTAGAAATATGGAGTTGAACTGAAAAACAATAGTAAAATAGTAGAACTTTTAATGAAGTTTTTTATGACTTCACAGCTTTTAATTAGTTTTGAGCTTTTTCTACCAGTTCGATTTAAAAAAAATTTGAAATCTAATTTAACAAAAGACACAGAACTCCATTTTTTGTGAATTTAATTAGCAGTGTTTTTTTTTCACTCCCGCTCGCTTCACGATCATACCATATTTGCTTTTAAAGCTTCCCCCAACGTTTTGAAGATTGTCTGTAGGCCGCCGAGCTGATTGCTTGCACATTTTTATTACAGTTTGTTTAAGCGCCAATTATGAGGCGCATAGTGCCAATTTCATGAATTTCCACTTTCTTCTATCGTTTGCTGTTTGTTTAGCTTGCTTCCTGGTGAGATTGTTGCTGGATGTATCCTCGTGAAGGCTGCCTACGCCAGTAACCTTGAGGATTCCACTCTAAGGCTCTCTTCCTCTTACCGATTTCAATATTGATTGCGATCTGATTGCATCTTCTATGCGAATCAATGTCCGCCAGTACTCGCAACCATACAATAAAGCATATTTTACATTTCCATCACTGTTTAGTTAAAATGCGTATTTTATTTTTAATTTTTTTCGGCAAATAGCCTTCAGCACCATATGTTTTTAAGCATAGCAAAAACTGCTTTTGCTTTCTTTACTCTAGCTGATATATCGGCCAGGGTGTCACCATCTGTACATATGCATATGTAAACTTCTGAACCTCGTCAATATGTGGGCCAGCAATGGTGATAGTATTGGGATGGATGGGATTGATAGTCATAGATTTGGTTTTCGTATTTTAAAAATTGCTTGCGTAAACCACTCTGATTTGTTTGCAAATGGGGCTGCTTACTTACAATGTCGTAAATGGCCCAGGGTAAGGGATTCCACACGATGCCTCTGCTGGGATTTTTGTCAATTACGTTGTGTACAATTTTCTTCAATTCCAATCAGGAACAATAGGGGGAAAGTATGCATCCTTGCCTGACACCCGCAACTACATTGATAGGATATCTTATACTTGAAGATTGAAACATTTTCTGGGTATACCATTGCGTCAAAGCTCGCTGAATATACCCTGAAAAATGCACAAACGTCATACAGAAAGGCTGCTGAACTTAATTAAATTACAAGTTCAATTGACTTTTAATGAAACAATATAGTGAATACATGAATACGCCGAGCAATAACCAGGTTGTTCTTTCCATACTGCGTGGTTAACAAAGGACACTCAAGTATCCATAGAAACTTTGGGTTCATCGTGCCCTTTTTTTCTGGGATGACGCCCGTGAAGAGGAAACTCTCATGAGTGCTGCTATATCGGCATAGCAGTATTCACGAATTGTAATAGCTTCACAGCTACACCCACGTACCAAATAACTATCCACTATCTGCCAATCTCCCCGCGGAACTGCCAAAAAGGTATTACCTCACGGGGTTGTATAGCTAAAAGGCTCCGAGCTATTGTTGACACCTATGAAATTCCGCGCGTCTTTGATCGTTATAAGTGTGTGTTAGATGCACGCAGATTCTCTCCCAGTTATTAGATGAAATTAGATAAAATCAAGAGTATTTTCGTCGCTTTAAATTTTGAGGGTTTCGGGCAATTTGGTGAACCGTCATGAGCTCATCTACCCTTAGGAGACCTGTTCCAGGGGTCCCTCTGCTGCAATTTCTTTACGCCTTGCTCTGTCGTTTTGTTCGGATAGCCTTTTGCCAGAATGTCTATCGGGAGTAGTCTTGCAAAGACGAAGGATGCGTCATCGGAAATTGTCTGGAATCAGCAGATAGACGGCTATTCGTTTTTTCGCATAGTTATTTATGTATATTTAATATATCAGCTCAGAACGGTTCGCGTAGAAGGGAACCGAGTTGACAACCTTATATAAAATTAATTTGCTATGACTAGTGCCTCTGTTGCTTGGCATTATTTCATATTCTGTTTTAAAGTTTAAATGACTATAAATCACGACCTCCAAGTATTTAATAGCGGGTTTTGAATTGTTAGTTACATTTCCGCCGTGGCCTAATGAGTTGGTGCGTGACTACCATTCGGAATTCAGAGAGAATCTCGGTGAAAGATTAAAATTAAGAAAAAGTTTTTTCTAATAGCGGTCGCCCCTCGGCAGGCAGCGAGTCTATTTCTGCCATGAAAAATATCTGCCGTTCGGAGTCGGCTTGAAACAGTAGATCCTTCCATTTGTGGAACAACATTAAGACGCACACCACAAAGAGGGTGTACGCACCAATTATGTATACAGTAGGTTCTGTTTTTATGCGGCTTTTTTTTATGCGGTTTTGAAATAGTGCGGTTTTTTTTTTAATTACAAAATGCATGTCGACCTATCGGGAATTGTACATATAAACAAGATTCTAAACCAGCTAAGCAAAAACTCATCACAGATTCATGCGGTCTATGGAACGTATCTATAGTTATAATATGGGACTAGTGCCCTTTTTTATGCGATTTTATTACATTATTTCAGATTTATGCGGTTTTAGCATTTGAAACGTATCTATAGTTTTACTATAGAACTAGTAGCTTTTTTTATGCTGTTTTTTTTTATGCTGTTTCTTGCGGAACGTATCTACCGCATAAAAACAGAACCTACTGTATATATATCCCACATATATATAGTTACAGTTCCAACACTTACCTTCATAAATTTTGCTGACTTCTTGCTATTTATTTGAACTACATCAGTTTTGTGCTCTACTAAGTCCAGGTTCATGGTTTAACTAAGCCTTGATCCTAGCTAATGATCTGGTGATCCTCTCAACATCTTGGATGTCACTGTAACCACCGCGATATCATCCCCGAATACTACATAGCATACGGCTTCTATTATACGCTTCCTGCTGGCTGTATTAAAAGCGTTTTTAACATCCAGGGTTACCACAGTGCAGTATTATTTTTTCCCGCCACACCATCTCTTGTCCTCAATGGCTTCTGTTGCTAATTCCACCACGCATTTGATAGCATCCACTGTTGAGTGGGATTTCCTGAAGCTGAACTGCTATGGGTATAAAATACCTTTATCTTCTGCGAAAGATGATAGTCTGTAAGCATACCGATTGATATCATGCGGCTTTACCAGCCATTTTATTTCCATTTGGTAAAAACACAAGATGTGCGGACGTTTAGAAATCGCTATTTTCTTTTTTGCAGGCCCTATTTGGTATTCCATGCGGGCCTGGAGTTTTCTGGGGCTGAAATTTATAAATTTAAATAAAGCGGCAATACCTTATTAAAGGTGTAAGCACCAATGATTATTATTACTATTAATCCGCTAACATTTAAAACGCATTCAGAATATGGTTTATGTCCTGAATGAATATTAAGGTTGATATTCTATTAAGTTATCCTACACTATTTACCGTATCATGAAACTTACTATCTTCGTTCATTTTCAGTTTCTCACACTTTGTCTGATATTTATGGTTTACCATTCATGCGGGATCATAGCAGCCAATCGGAATTGCAAGCCATAAAGTTTTGCTGTGATTGCACAAAAGTTTGAAATGTTTACAGTTCGGCATTTGAGGTTTGTTATTTGCCATTAATTTGCATTAAAACTTTACACATTCCATGAATGTCGCACTAAAATTGATGCAGAAAAAATCCAAAATCATACTGTGGTGGTGGCACTACGCAAATAAATTTGCCCCTTGGCTCAAATATGCAAATTCAAGCGATTGATTCTATCGACGATCGGTGATCGCCAATCAGCAGCAACTTATTCGCAGCAGCTGAGAAAAATTGAGCGCTGCGCATAAATTAACACCAGTCAACCCAATGAGTTGATGCTGCCTGTGCTGATGTTGGTGTTATTGTTTGTTTTCGTTGCTATGCTGTTACTGTCGTTCAGTTGGTCGATGGTGCTGATGTTGATGTTGCTGACGGTATGATAGTTGGCTGTGTCGCCTACGGCACTTGCTTAGCCATCAATTGCAACAAAGTGCCGTTTTGCAGCTCAGCCTGACGCTGGTGTCGCTTTCACACCTCACCAACCAGGTATCAGTACTCTGTCAATGTGCGTGTGTCAGTCAAAGCTGGAATTTCAATGTGAATTACTGCTGGCAAGAGAAAATTTAAGGTATTTAAGTAAACTTTCTTGTTAAAATATTTAAATACTTTCATGCAGACGTTTGAAGTTTTATCACTTTTGTCATCTGAGCTGAGTTGTTTGAAAAAGATTTTTTTTTAATATTTTATTTATAAAAACTCGACTTTCGGAGGTGAATTTGAAATTTGAAAAGGTCGAGCCAAAGAGCACCAAGAGATTTGGTGGCTCCTAAAACATTCAGGAGAAAAGTATCAGAGAAAGAGATAGGAAAGAATAGAGACAGAGATAGAGATAGTTAGTCCTGTGAGAACTTTCCAGATTCTTTGGCAAATCTGTAAATATCCTCCAGTTTTAGAGAACGAATTTACTCATTCTCACGACATCGGAACCCAAAACTCGTAGCCTCGCTCTAGCAAAGGCAGAGCACTCACAGAGAAAGTGCTCAGTGCTTTCCGCCTCCTCCAAGCACGACAGGCCCATTGGGTACTCAATAATTCCAATGGTGGTCGTATGCTGACCCTATGGGCTGTGTCCTGTAATAATACCGACCATCAACCCAACGTCTTTCCTTTCAAGTTTTAGTAGAAAGTTTGACAGTTTTCTGTTCGGACTTGTAACAAAACACTTTGCAGTTCTGCAGCGTTCTAGACCGGACCATCGCTCTTTATGTAAATTGCATACATAATCGCTGATCCAATTCATGATTCCTGTGGAACTGATTCCGATTATTGGCTCTGGCTCTTGTGGGGGAACCGCTGATCCAAGGTTAGCTAATTCATCGGAAATTTCGTTTCCTTGAACACCAGAGTGTCCTGGAATCTATATTAGTACAAGCCTGTTGTGTCTTGCGACAGAATTAAGCTTTTTCTTATATTATTGGACAATCTTTGAGGTTTGCTTCGCGTTCTCCAGGGCCTTCAGTGCAGCCTGACTGACCATTTGGCTACTTTCAGGATGCCAAAAACTTTCTTTTGGAAAACAGTTGCCATTCCCCCCATAGCATAGTGATACTTATTACTATCGTTTAAGTACCATCCGGCCCAAGACTCTATTTCATTCTTGGACCCATCGGTAAATAAAATATCCGTCAAATCTCCCTGAATGCATTCTGGATTGCTCCATTGCGTGACATCAAATTTCCTCCAAATGAAACTGTGAGAATCAGGTCGTCTTTAGGTGCGAAAAACAGTGGATACTGCTCAGATAGAAACTTAAAAATTTCTCTGTGTCCCGAAGTTCCGTCTTCGTGCCAGAAACCATATTTATGGAGTCTACACATTGCTTTTATTGCTTCCTGTTGTATCTTAAGATCGAAGGTGAGCAAATCAAGCATAGCATTTAAGGCATCACCAGAGGTTGTACTCATGGCATTTTCGGAGGTACTTTCAAATCTGGCCAACTCACCTTAATCTTTATATATTGTAAATCGAGGGTATTTCCAGATATTTTAAAGCCGGATGGCTCACGATTAAATTCTGATAGAAATAAAACGACTGGCTATTTTTACGATCCAAGCGGAAGTGACTTCCATTTTATTCTTTCTTCCATTTGTCATTTAGGGTTGCCTTATTTTACTTAATACTACATCTCTTCTTAGCATTACTCTACGTTTACATTATTGGGTGTATCTTATACTATGCCTACACTTACATTAACATACATTCCATCAATAGGCGACCTTAAGGGTTTTACAACTCGACCAAACCTGATAAGTGATCGCCCTCGATCATTCTCGGTTCATCAAACTCAGAATAATCTCCTAGGGGATCACTTTCCAACTCTATGCATTCATCGGGTTGCTGAACCCACCTTTTTATGCGGTGAGCCTCGATAACCCCATCATACGGAAGCTGGGTGAGCTGACAATCGCCAATGTCGCGGACAACATACCTGTCGTTTCCTAAACTTTTGTGAATGACATAAGGACCTCGATATCGGGGTATAAATTTCTTGTTACTACCAGCCGTGGTGTCTACATTCCTTATGACCACATAATCACCTGGGATGTATTGGGTACTAGGGCTACCCTTTGAAGCCCGCTTAACGTCATACTCCTGCCTAGCTGTAATAGCCTTAGATGCTCTGTCTCGTATCTGGGTAAGATCTCGTTCGTAATCAGGACACAACATATCCTGAAAGTATTCGGTAAACTCATCCACTATTACTCCCCTTTGTTCCACGCCAAACAAGAGTCGACTGGGAGTATCCCTACAGGTACTGTGAATTGAGTTATTCATGGCATATTCCACCTCAAGTAATTTACTAACCCAGTCGTCATGCTTAATTTCATCCGTCAGTTTACCCAGCATCGTCTTTAGAACTCTATTTACTCTTTCTACCTGACCATTTGCCTGTGGAGAAGCTACAGCAACTTTTATATGACTTACATTTCGTTTCGTTAAAAATGAACTAAATTCTAAAGAGGTGAAACAGGTTCCTCGGTCAGTCACAATTCTCCTTGGTCTACTATAATAACTAAAGTACTTGTCAAGAGCATTAATAACTTCCTTAGTGCTTGTTGTATTACACGGATAAAGTTTTACGAATTTTGTGAAACCATCAACAACAACTAAAATGTGTTTACGTTTAGATCTAATCGATGGTAATGGTCCAAAATGATCCAAGTGGATCGTATCAAATGGCAAAGCAGTTTTGGGGATGGGATACAAAGTTCTTTCCTTATTCTGTGGGGGTGTGGCATACATTATGCACTTCAGACAATTTCTTACAAACCTTTCCACTTTTAATCTCATATTGGGAAACCAGTAGTACAATTTTAGCTTCTCATGTGTCTTTTCAGTTGCTAAATGACCCATTTTTTCATGTATCACGCGTATGACATTAGACTCCATCTCATGAGGTACGTATAGGGCCATCTTCCCGTCTTGATTTCTTTTGTAAACAACCCCGTCCATTAGGTCATAGTCAGTGACATTTTCGCGTTCCAAACGGTCTCGTATAGTCTTAACATGGTTATCTCGCTCTTGTGCGACTTGTATTTGGAATTGGATATCATCCACATCTATGATTAAACCTATCTGTCTCCTGCTTAATGCATCGACGTGGCCCATCGCAGCACCTCGCTTATGTCTTATTTTATAATTAAAGTTCTCTAATTCAAGGGCCCACCTAGCTATTCTGGGATTAAGCTGCCTCCTATCAAGAGTTAAGGTTAGTGAGTTGCAATCAGTTACTATTGTGAAGGGAATACCCTCTAAGTAAGTCCTAAACCGTCTCAATGCATATATGATTGCTAGCGTCTCCAGCTCAAAACTGTGGTATTTTGATTCTGCACTTGTTGCTGTTTTGGAGAAATATGATATTGGGTGAAACCTTTCATCGTCCTGCCGCTGCAATAGCACTGCTCCAAAACCTATGCTGCTTGCATCACAATGCAATTCGGTTTCCCTTTTGGGACTATATATGGCCAAAACTGGGCTCCGCGTCAGCCTAAATTTTAACTCGTTAAATGCGTCAATACACTCCTGATCAAACTCGAATCGCGCGTCTCTCTTAAGCAAGTTCTGCAAAGGTTTGGCTATCTGGGAAAAGGAAGGTACAAATCGGCGGAAATAAGAAAACAGACCTATGCATGACTGCAGTTGTTTTGAGTTAGTAGGTATAGGGAAATTTTGTATACTCTTAATATGGGAGTTGTTCGGCAGTATTCCTGTCCTGGTTACTGAGTACCCCAGATATTCGATTTCGTCATATCCAAATTTACACTTTTCCAGATTGAGTTTTAGTGCGCGCAAGGTAAGTCTGGTTAATACGGTCTTCAGCAGGTCTACATGTTCGTCAAATGTTTCGGTAGCGATAATAATATCGTCCATATAAATAATAATTTTCCTATTATCAACCATATCTCGAAAGACATGATTGATAAATCGTTGGAATACCGCAGGTGCATTCTTCAGTCCGAATGGCATTTTCAGAAATTCAAACTGTCCATTTGGAGTCACAAAAGAAGTTAATGGTATGGATTCAGGGGCCATATGCACCTGATGGAAACCGCTTTTCAAGTCTAATACTGAAAAATGCCTTTTATTTTGTAAATATTCGATACAGTCATCAATCAGAGGTAACGGGTAATTATCCCTGATGGTAAGTTTGTTAAGGGCCCTATAGTCTATGCACATACGGATTTTACCGCTCTTCTTTTTCACTAATACTACGGCTGAGGCATACGGCGAGTCACTCGGTCTTATGATCCCCTCTTCACGAAGTTCCTCAATGATGGATTGCACTTGGCTGCGCTCCAAATATGACAATCGGCGGGGGGCGGAATGAAAAGGAACGTCAGTTGTCAAATGAATCTTCATCTCATATTTGTATGGTTCGGGCTTTATTTTTGACTTTAAATAATTATCATTAATAAGCTGCTTTAATTTATCACGACAGATTTTAGTCATGTTAGGACACACGTCAACATTACATTCGTCAGATGAAAAATCAATATGGAAAATGTCAGGTACGTCAACGGCAGTGAACTCACCCAAAGACAAGGAATCATTTAGAATGATTTTACTAGCATGGTTTCTTCTTAACTCATGCTGTTCCGCAACTGCGATAAATGCATTCGAGTCGGTTACAGAATTTAAGCTTTTTGGCTCCATAAGGGACCGTATTTGAAACAACTTATGCTTACTATATTTCTTCAGTGCCTTTGATAATTTAATGTTAAACAACCCCAGGAAGTCACGGCCCAAAATAATTGGCATAGTCATATTTCTATTGGAAATTACATTTAATTCAATTTCTTCAATTTTTCCACAGTATTTAACAAAAGTTTTTAAAACATAAAGTATTTCAATATATTTCCCACCAATGCCTTTGTATTTTTGAACTGGTCTCTTTACACATTCCTTTTGGACCCCTTTAGGAACCAGTGACTCCTGGATAAAGCTAGTCGGACTACCGGTATCAAATAAAGCCATTAAATCTATAACTAAAGGTTCAACATCGGTTTTTAATACTATACTTACATAATTAAATGCGCCAACCACGTCATGGTCTGTATCCACTTGTACGGCAGCAACTTCTCGGGGCTTCAAAACTTTTGGTGGGTTCGGGCAGGATCGGTGATCGTGCCCCATCTTCCAACATCGGAAACAGGCGTCATTTGGTCGCATAGGGTAAGGGCAGTTGGGTTTGATGTGGCCATCCTTCGAACAATTGTAGCACTTTATTTTTTGTTCGGCTGCTGGTTTTGTTGTTTTGGGAGCTGCTGTCTGTGCCGTGCCAACTGCAAAATATTTGTTTTGGAAACGGATCACCAGCGTCTTGAATTCGTCTAAGGTTCGGGCCGTCATAAGGATATGCGAGTTTGGGACATTCCCGATTCCATCAATAATAAAATCAATAACCTCAAGATCGCTGACATTGGCTCGTTTTCCTAAGGCTTGCATTGTCAGCACATAACAGTGCAGCGACTCATCTTTCCGCTTCCAGCGACGTTGTGCCAACATCTTATATATCTCATGCCGTGTGACGGATATGCCGAATTCGTCTTTTAGCGCTTTTCTTAGCGCACCATAGTTCAACGCTACTGTTGTCGTCAGGAAAACTTTCGCCGTGCCCGTCAGCGAACGACGAAGTGCAAGCAGTTTAAATCGGTCGTCAGCTCCAGTCGATTCCATTAGATCCTCAAAATCTTTTAGGAATTGGTTCACCGTTAAAGTGACATCATCTCCACTGAATTTGGGGATGGCATGTTCAAGGTCCCCAAATTCCAGACGCCGTATACTCTGATTTTTCGGACGGCCTTCGAGTTCTTCGATTTGTTTGGCCAGCTTGAGAATTTCTACCCGCTTTTGCAAAGCTGCGATCTCTTCATCTAGACCAATAAACATACTAGTCCGTCCACAGTTTCTAATATTGGTAGCGTCAGCAGCGGCACGTACGTCAGCAGCGGCACGTACATCAGTAGCGGCAGAGTCAAAAACATCCGAAGCGGCAATAATATCAATAGCGGCAGTAGTATCAATAGCGGCAGTAGCATTAGTAGCGGCAGTAGTGTCAGTACCGGCAGTGTCGTCAGCAGAGGTGAAAACGTCGGCAGTAGCAGTGGCATCAACAGCGGCAGTACCAGCAGTAGCGGCAGAATTTAAATTATCGTCATTTCTTGAAATTTCCGTGCTCCGAGTGGCTCCTACCACATCCCGCAGCAATCGGCGCAATTGGGTTGTCGTTGCTGTAGTTGGAAATTCCACACCAGCCTCAGTCAGCACGTTAGTTAGTTCTTGGCGAATATTTGCCATTATCTCGCAAAATATTAAAGTTATCTTTAAAATGTGTAGTTTATTGGGTTGCGTTTGCACAACCCCACACCTGAGTTGTAAATCGAGGGTATTTCCAGATATTTTAAAGCCGGATGGCTCACGATTAAATTCTGATAGAAATAAAACGACTGGCTATTTTTACGATCCAAGCGGAAGTGACTTCCATTTTATTCTTTCTTCCATTTGTCATTTAGGGTTGCCTTATTTTACTTAATACTACATCTCTTCTTAGCATTACTCTACGTTTACATTATTGGGTGTATCTTATACTATGCCTACACTTACATTAACATACATTCCATCAATAGGCGACCTTAAGGGTTTTACAATATTTTTGAATTGTTTTGGCGGAAGTCTTCAAAACTTATCAATTTTATAGTCTCGATCAGTTCGCATAAATAGAAGTTGACAGCTGTTTTTTGTCAATTAACTTAAGTTTTGTGAATAGCACAATTGTTAGTGGAAGCGGCAAATATTCAAGATGAAAATAGCAATTGTCGAGTCGTTAAAATAGTTAATCTCCGTCTAAAGGACAGTGGGACAATCGCCTTTTGAATGTCGAGGCCACTTCTTTAGAAGTAGTGGCAGAGTTTCTAAGCGTTTAGCATTGGTAGTCGGCTAAAATTGTCGGAAAATTCTGTAGATGGAATTTTGCAATTTATTCTAAGTATACATATAAGACATAAACTCACAATTTTAGGGATACAGTTTTTCCATGAGTTTTTAAAAATCGCACTTTTAAAAAACTTCAAACTTCCACTTTATTGTATAAAAATTCAATGGGCTATAAAACTGCATACTCCAAATTTTTCAGATTGAAATTCAAAAGTTAGATGAAAATTTGTTGAATTTTTCTAAATTTTGTATAAAATTGGGAAGTTTGATTTTTATTGCTTTGGCTAAAGAATGAATGACGAAGTAAAAAAAACATAACAAGAAAATTTTAACGCGCAAACATTGTTAATATAAAAATATTATCATAATTCTCGTAGTCACTGCATGCAAAATTACAAGAATGACGAAAGCTGCTGGCATAAATATCGGACTCTTTTTCACCTTAGTTCCTTCCTCATTTTGAAAGGAATAAAGGCCGATGATGCATCTAGTGCTCTATGAACTTCGTGAACAGATTTTGTTTTCAAAGAAAATTTCAATAACTTGGAAGCCTTATTATAGCTTTAAATAATGGCATTCATGATGACTTACCAAACCTTACTGAAAAGACGTGTCAACACAGTTTTGCTTTTATCAGCTGTAAAACCATAGTTATCGGTATCGACAATTCTCATGCAGCTAAAAAAATATCGGATACAATTCAAAGACCATTTACATATATTACTTATAGTCTATTTCTATCATACATTACTTATTATCAAATGCTCGAATCTATTTGTTAGATTAATTTAAAGAATTGATAATTTTATAATAATTCACATAAGTTATCTACTTAATGTTTGGTGTAATACCGCCTGAACAATTTTAAGCATAGTATAATGATTTATTTATAATTCCCAACATTCTGGAAACAAGGAAAATAAAAATAAAAAAACGAACAAAAAAACAAAATTAAAATAAAAATACGAACACAAATGTATTTCAGTTCAGTACTGCGCACATATGTATGTATATATGACGTGTTAATTTATGAGCATAATATCTTTGAAGCGCGATCGAAGGCCGCCTACGCGAAAAGAAGTTCTACGCAAAAACTCTACAAATTCACAAACACCCTTCGTGCTTTTAAAGGGGTCTGCCAGCACTGACTTCTTAACAATGCTAACTTCTCGGCAGCTCAACATGTTTACACTAAGGGTAGGTCAACCCGTACTGCTCTGCACTCACTTGTGGATACTATTGAGAAATCTTTCTCGGCTAAAGAATGCCTCTAGCAGCCTTCCGAGACACTGAAGGTGCATTTAATAATATTTCTCCAGGGAAAATACTCTGGACCCTTTGTATGATTGGAGTTGATATCTCAATTGGACAACAAGTACGAAACTTGCTAGTTAGTCGGAAAATAATTCCGAAATTAGGTGCTTCTTGTACTGTTCGCACAGTCTGTAGAGAAACTTCTCAAGGAGGAGTTCTCTCTCCTCTTCTGTGGAACCTGGCCGTCAACGATATGTTTTTGGTGATCGATGGTCTGGGCTGTAAAGTAATTTCTTACGCAGATGACATAGTTTTTGCCACATGTTGCAAATATCTTTCAACTCTAAGGGATCTAATGCAGACCACTCTTAATAAGCTGTCTAGATGGGCTCTCAATAGCGATTTGATTGTGAACCCTCACAAAACAGAATTAGTGCTGTTTTCAAGGAAATACAGTCTTTCACAATTTGTGAAGCCAACATTAAATGGAGTAAGGCTAGAAATAGGAGATAGCGCCAAATATTTAGGAGTAATTATCGACAATAAAATAACTTGGAACATGAATGTAGAAGGCAGAGTAAAGAAAGCTACTGTTGGGGTCTTTCTTCGAAGAACACTCACTGGCTGTATATGACCATTATCAGACCCATCCTTCTTAACGGAATTATAGTTTGGTGGAAGGCTCTCCACAAGACAACGATTAGAAACAGTCTTTAGAGGGTACGCCGCTTATTTGTACAGCGGCGCTCTTTAAACTACAACCTCTGATGCTTTGAAAATTATTTTCTTTTTATCTCTTCTAGATTTAGTTAATAAACAGAATGCAGGAAACACTGACTATGGTTCTTTAATGATAGCTCAAAGCTTGACGATAAAGTTGGCTTTGGTGTCTACTATAAGAAGAAGCGTATTTCAGGCTGAAATTCTTCCCATTAATGATAACGCTCCGATAGTCAAGCGGCGATTAAATCCCTTGGTGGGATTGTCACTAATATGGAATTAGTCTCACAAATGCCGGCCGTATCCTAACGAGATGGCGTAATATTTCCGTATCCATTTGATATGGGGGCCAGGGCATAGTGACAGGACCCATTTTGGCTATTCTATTTATCTGAAACACAAAACCAAAATAATTATTAATCAGTATGACTGTAGTTATGTCAGGTACTATAAAAAAACGTGACAAAATGGCGGGGTTTTGAATTTTACACTCTAAAAATCGGGTTTTTTAAATTTTCGAATCGCTTGAATAGTGTTTTTTTTTTACAAACCAAGCCGAAAAAAGTCGTTTCCAGATAATTAAATGAGTTTAAAGTTTGAGGTACAGGAGCGCGCGGACCGCTCTCTACCTAGTTAATGGGCTGTAGAAGCTATAATATTGGGAGTTTCCGCATGAAAATTTCACAGTAAATTCTTAAGATACGATAGATACTCTCGAAATATCGAAAAAAATCGATTGTTGGAAATTTCTATACCACTGGGTCCTCTTAATATTCAGAAATCCTTTGTATGTTTTTAACCAATAATTTTTTATAGACATAACTAGGTCATTATGTATAGACTACCATCAGACGATGTGAAGATTATTTTTAAATTAACTGAATTTAATGTTTCTACTCCCTTAAATTTTTTATAAACACTTTTTGTTCACATTCCTTTCAATAAACTTTTGCAAAACTCCTACAATCTACGCAAATAACGGAATGGCCTCCTAATACATTTGCGGTCAATTGTTAACGTGTTCGGTGCTCTTTTATTTGTAAACAAAAAGGGAAAAACGGAATGGACAACTAAACGCCCACTACAGCTTTTAGTTGAACAAAGCTCGAACAACTAAAAAAATCAGTGGGTTTATTATATGCGACCGTATGCATACATACATACATATGTACATGCATGCCAATGTGTGTATTTGGTTGTTTGCCTAAAGGCTAGAAATTGTTTAGTAGAAAATCAATTTGGCGAATGTTTACAACTCTATCCGGCGCGACCTGGTCAACCACATTGGCAACGGTGTTGTTAGCGCAGAGTAGTCCCTCTAATGCGCAATGGTTTGGTGTGAGTTTGAATTCCACCCGCCGGCAGAGCGGCTGTGATTTTTGCTTTGCTTTTGGATGCGCCCGCCTTTGACCATAACAATTTCACTTTGCCGTTTATCATTTTTATCTCTCAATAAAGCATTTCTCTTTATGTTTACTATCCGCATACTTAACAGAAATGACTAGTATGGGAATGGTGCAGAGTAGTCCATGAATTATGATCGTCATGAAATAAGAAATAATTACAGAGAAAACATAAGTAAATATGTACATACCTATATAATAGGGTGGGCCAATTTGTTTTGAACGATTTTTCTTGACTGAGATACCAGCATACACGGATTCTATAAGTACATATAATTCTAATAAAAAAAGTCAATCTGAAATCTCACCAAAGCCAAATTGTCCCAAAGGAAGCGTCCAGGACAGCCAGAAGGCGATAGCAGAAAATCGCCGAACACGCAAAACACTTGCCTTTTTTATGCCTCTCACAAACAATCTAAGCATTCCGTACGAGGTGTGTTCAAAAAATAAATCGAATTTACAAATTTCGCGGCCTACGCACATACGATTATCGATTATTATTTTTTTATGTTGGTACACTCGTCTCGAAGATATGTTCACGGTTTTAGCATTATGGCATGTTTAGTTTGTTTGTGAGAGGCATAAATAAGGCAAGTGTTTTGCGTGTTCGGCGATTTTCTGCTATAGGAAAAAATGGATAAGAAGTTGCATCAAATTTTGTGTAAAAAATGGAATAAAGTTCTCAAAAATACTTGAAATGTTGACAGCGGCATACGGTGAGAGTACACTGAGCTAAACAAATGTTTACAAGAGGTACAAGCTTTTGACAGAAGGTCGAGAAGATGTGAATGACGATGCTCGCTCTGGACGCCCCAGGACATCAATACCCGATGAAAATATTGAGAAGGTGAAGAAAATTGTTATGGGGAATCGTCGAATCACAATTAGAGCAGTTGCTGAGGATGTTGGCATATCAGTTGGCTCATGTCATGCAACTTCCTAGGAAATTTTGGCCAAAGCCCAATCGGCCCAATGGAAGAGACTAGGAGAGCCAAGACCAAAAAAAGCACGTGGAGGTTTTACCGCAAGGTCGTACGGTAAATAAGGAGTATTACTTTTAAATTATATGCCAATTGCGTGAAGCAACACAAAAAAACGCCCGGAATTGTAGAAAAAGAAAAATTCATGGGTTTTGCATCATGATAATGCACCTGCTCACTCATCTTTACTTTTCAGAGATTATTTGGCCAAAAACAACACCGTTATCATGCCTCAGCCACCGTATTCGTCAGAAAAATATCCAGATACAAAAAAAAAATAATTTCCTAATACCTTGCCCAATATTAATGAGATCAACTTCGTACTAATCAAAGATAGCTTCTTTTAAAATTTGGTGGTCACAACATTGACTGCTCTAGAGGACTTTTTTTAGTAGTTTTTTAATGCAGTATCCGAATCTGCTAGGAGCGCTGCCGAAAAAACCTGACCCGCCCTACCATAGAAATATGCTACACGTGCATCTGTATATTGACGAGTGCATGTGTGCACGTACGACTGTTGGGAATGAATTGGCACCACTTGGTGGTAGAGCAACGCTAGAACTGGAACCAGAACCTGAACTGGTTCTTGCTTTAATTGACACTTCAACTACAACGATTAAGTGCATTTAAAATTTAGAAAGTTGCAAAAAACATGTTGTGATATATACATATCCACACATACATATGTACATTGCATTATTTTATTATTTTTATTTAATTTGTTTTGCTTAACGGAGTTACAACTACTTCCAGCCAAAATCTACTCAAACGCACACATACACACGCCACACATCTTGCATTACGCCTGAAGTTTATAATTTTGTGAGGCCGCAACGGCATAAATGCAACTACATAGCTGAACAAGCTGACCAAAAGCCGCCCAACCGAAAATAATGCGATTTTCAGCTGAAACGCCTAAGTACTAAGTGAACCAATCACCTAGACCGCCCACAATTTTGGAGGCTCGTCGGTGCAATAAAAGTGCAGACAGATGTAACATCTCATCAATTGGCGCGCCTGGCTAAGACCAACAATTTTCGCATCAATACTTTCAGCTAATACCAGGGATTAGTCCAAAATGGGGCGTCAGCCTGCCAAAAATCCATAAAATGTGGCCAATTTAGTGGCCAGTGGATGCTGCACGGCACCTAACCTTAACGAGGTTACCGCACAGTCACGTGAGTTCTACGATTTATGATAGTCGGCAGTTGGTCGTTGTTGTTGTTAGTGTATGCAATCAGTCGTCCATGGCGAATCTGTAAGATAATCTAGCCGTTTGGTTGGTTAACTGTCCGAAAGGCTGGCTGGTTACTTGCTTGCTTGCTGGACGCCTAGATCAGCAGCCCGCGATAATGGGTTAATTTCATCAGCAGTGTTTTCTACGTATGCATGTATGTGCAAGTGCATGGTGCGGGTGAAATTTTGACAACAAAAGCAACTATAATTTTGGCACTAACAGAAACGGCTCCAATTCCAGCTGGTAAAATTCGTTAATGCATCGTCGCGATTTATTATCCCTCCTCGATGTTGCACTATACCAAACTGTAGCCAGCGGCGTTGGCGGCGTTGTACTTTGCGTACATTGATGCGCAACTATTTGGGTAGAAATTTGGCTTATCGATGCATATCGATGCTGGGTCGTTGCTTATGTAGCGGTTAAATGTAATCGCATTGGATCACAAGGGGTTAATAACGAATTCCTCACCTTTAACTTATCACTTGGAGTAACAGCGAATAAAAATGCGGTCAAATGGTTGTTTCGTAACGCTAACGCAATTTCTGTCAGTAGCACAAAAATATCTTTTCATAAAAAATACACCGTTATATGTTGTCATGCATGTATTTGTACATTAATTTCACATTGTCGGTAGTTAAATATTTATTGTTTTACTTGTTTAATAAGTATGAATGTACTCGTGGGAGCAAGAGCAATTTGGTCAAATTGCTTAATTAAAAATGTTAACGAATCTAAGTACCGTAATTACCTAAAATATTATTTTTGAGGCAAATAGAAAACAACAGTTAATTTACCACTAAAACGTGGGTTTGTTAGCTATGAAGCCATTTGTGTGTTTCAAACTAATAACCATTAATTTACGAGTGTCTGCGATGTCGTCGAAGCTTTGTGCATTCATAAAGGCATTTTAACCTTAATTCACAAAGTAAGAATTTCGTATTTTGAATGCTCCCAATGAGCATTAATATCGTTATTTATCTCTCTGCAGGTCATTAAGATACAGGCAGCAAGTGCCTCGATCTCAGCTGCTATATAAGGAAAGCAATTGAGGATAAGGGGCAATCCACTTCGGTGAATGGATAATGTAGAGACAGCAAATTAACACTTCGATGCTTTATTCGAGGGATGCCGTTTATAGTTTGCGCCCAATAATAAAAACACCTTAAAATGGCTTTATTATTTTTCATTCGAATTCAATACACTTTTGCATTCGCTTGAGCTAATTTTCAAAGCCAGTTTGCTACTCAGAAGTGAATACCCCCAAAATGAGCTGTTTAGAGGCTTCAACAGCTTCTTCAGGCGTTGAAAAACGTTGACCTCGCATTTTATTTTTGATGTTCGGGAACAAAAGGAAATAATTAGATGCCAAATCATGGCTGTAAGGCGGATGGCCCATTAATTCGTTATTTTGAGATAGGTATAATATATGGAATTTACCTCGAAATTTGATAGGTATTTCGATAATACTTATATATGGTATTTACTTTTTTGAAAAAGTATGGTATTTACTTTTCTTTGTCTGTTCGACTTTCTTCTCACCAGGAATAAACTTTGCCTATGTCAGTTTACAATAAAACTGAATCTTTAATATTTGATATGGCGGCGTGAATTTTAAGATTATCAGTGTAGAGGAGAAATTTTGAAAAGATCAAACATGAACTTGTATCATTAATAAAAATTATAAATAGAAGTGCACCGATAAAACTACACTATCTTTTGAAAAACCAGACAATGGCTGAAAAGGACGAGAAGTTATGTATTCCAGTTCGACTGTGCAGGTCCTACCAGATAAATACATATGATGCTGTACAAGTTAGGAAGGTGGAATGGAGACCTAAATAAGCTAATTTACTTAGCAATATTTTATGAGAAACCCTATCAAAAGAATACGAAAAGTCACTGTAGATGGCATCTACTTGATAGCCAGCAAAGCTAGACACCGTAAACTTTCCACAAACAAAACATGTTTATTCGGGCTTATAAGGTAAGATACAGTAAAAATCGACTTTCTCTTAATAATAGTCTCAAATAATTTCGAAATTGTATAATCGGTTGATAGTTTGTGACGCCATTCTTATTCCCAATTGTAAAGGTTGAAGTTATATGAGACTTTTTCCAATTGTGTGGAAATAGTCCAGCAGAGAGCGACTTATTAAAAATTAGTATTAAAGGCTTCATAAGCGAGAAACAGTTTCTGAGGAGAAAAGGTTATATGGGAATAAGTTTACGCCCTCGTAAAAGAAGTGTCGCTGGTGATACTATCATATTTTTGTGTTCGATCTAATAATATACTGGTGATTTGAAGGTGTATGTGTGAGGTCTCGATCACACTAGTTGGCATTCGTTTGAAGCGTAAAGATCCTTCTTTATCTGACGTCAAAAATGTCTACGTTCATCCCGAAAAAACAGCATTTGCATGACTTCCCTCATTATTACCTTTTAAAAAAAAGTGCAGCTGAAACGTGTCGTGTATTAATCAATATTTACGGTATAACGCTCCATCAAATACAACTTTGAAAGTGTGGTTTCGATGCTTCCAAAATGGCAATTTCGATGTGAGTGATAAAGATCGCGAAGGAGCACCGAACAAATTCGAAGATATTCAATTACAATATTTATTGGATGAAGACGCATGATGATTTGTCCAAAGAGTTGGATGTTGACAGATCAATCGTCGGTAGATGTTTGCACGCGATGCACATGGTCCAGAAAGCAGGTAACTGGATGCCACATCAATTGAAGGAGAGGGATATCAAGAGACGTTTGGTGATGAGTGAGATGCTTCTTGAACGGCAGGAAAGAAAAGGTTTTCTTCATCGCATCGTCACTGGCGATGAAAAATGGATTTATTCTAATAACCCTGAGGGTCGAAAATGTTGGAGCCTGCCAGGTGTATCAGGTCCATCGACAGCGAAAAAAATATTCCTTATTGAATTGGGAAATCTTGCCCCAATCACCATATTACCCAGACATTGCACCTTCAGATTACCAACTGTTCCGATCAATACAGCCAGTCCTTATTGGAGAGCGATTCACTTCTTACGAGAGCATCGCAAAGTGGTCCAATGAATGGATCAAGTCAAAAGAACTCGAAGTTTTCGTTAGAAGAATTCGTATTCTGCCTGAAAGATGCAGTAAAGTTGTAGTTTCCAATGGCACATACTTCACATAATATCATGTATTATTGCATTGTTTAAATAATTTGTAAATTTGGCTAGAAAGGACGGAAACGTATTCCCATTCCCATACCATCATTATCGGCTACAGTTGGGGGTGTTAGAATTGCAATCGCTTCTTGAACGTAATCTTCCGTGACGGATTATGCCTTAAAGCACGAAGAGGAATTGTGAGAAATTCGAATAGCTAAGATCAATATCTTAATCACATACAAAATTAGCACTAAAAAATTCTGCAAAAATATTTAACGTTTTTTTTTTAACGGAGTTGGCATATTTGTCGCTATAAAATATAGAGGTTCGTAAACTTGGAGTAAATTTTTTGAATGTAATAAAAGCCCTGAAAACTCTCGGGCGCTTTTTGAAAAATCCGAATGTAAGATTTATCAAACTTCCTAAATTCAGCCAGCGTACATTTATAGAACCAAGTCTGGTTCGCATTTATTCTTTTTTCCCATTAGTGAATTTTTCATGGTTATGTCTTATCAACTGTCAATTACCCCTTTTCCATGCCTTTTTATATATTTTGAAACTAGTACTGGGTGCGACAGGTGTTGCTTGCAGTAGTATCGAGTCAGTATTTGTTAAACCACTAATTCTCGTTTTTGAAATTTTTTACGATGTGGAAGGCATTTAAGAGTGGTATTAGCTGATATATTTTAAATTACTACTTTTTGTTATAAAATTAATAGTCTTAAATTTTTTTATAAACCTAATGTGCATCCACCATTATGAGCAAACAAACTTAAGTAAATTTCAGATAAAGTGTAGTTGTGTTAGGTGAACGCATTCAATACAAGATTTCAGTCGAATACCTACGTACTTGGAGCAACTATTCAACTATAATATTAGATTCGATTTAATAGAGGTTTTTTATTTTTCTTATTTTATTCTCAAAGCGTCAATTGTATGATTTCACTTAGCGTACGATAATTAAATTTAGCCAAGTGGTGAATGGCGCGAGTCGAGTGCTAAAACTGAGCGCCAATTTATTTGTGTGTATACGTATGTATGCTAGCATGTGAATGGTTGGCCTTTGGATAGAACTATTTGCAACATACAATTTTGTACTACAAACTCTCCATTCTAGAGTCAATCTATGAATTAAAAATGCATTTCAATCATAGGCTCAGAGCCACAATGATCACGTACCCGCACTCGGTCCCCGCCGGCGTATGAGCAACAGCAGTGGAGGGTATGCATGTATGCGGCTGTTGCCAAATGTCGGCGATTGTAATTTAGCACAACACTTTCTAATGACGCCTCACAGCTAAGCGATAATGGATTTAGCTTGCAGACCAAAATGCGCAGCCGCAGAAGCTAGATTGGAGAATGCGCTAAACGAGCTTGCTGCTTTATTGCCTTATTGGCTTATATGTGGAATGTGTGTGTGTGTATTTATGTACGTTCACTTGTCCATTGATGGTGTAGTTGACTAGTTATTCGCTTGGCCAACAAATTTGTGCGCTCTAAATTAAAATGCCACTGCCACCAGCATCGTGCGCATTAACAATAGCTGCCAGTAGCCAACAACACCAACGAAACTATGCATTACACAATTTTCTGGCACATTGTAGAAGTCAAACTGATATGTATTTGCCTTCTATCTTCTACCTGCTACCACATCAACTCGTCTACTATACTTTGTTCACACACTTTTATGCATATTCACATATGTGCACTTACATTCCTGTACTCGTACACAGACTTAAATGGTTTTATGTAGGTGCTCTTATAAGTAATTACAGCTTATGCCCTCCTATGTGGTCATGAAGCCATCATTGCGAGCCATGTGAAGCTCATTCACATTCCTGAATGCTCGCTGCTCCATAGTTCGGACTAACTCTATTGGTTATTGGACGCGATTCGGTGGCATTGTTGCGTTCAGGCTATTATTACAAGAACGATAATCGAACAGAAGCACAAGTTGCGCTCGCTCCACTCGCCAGCCAGTACACTTGGCGCACCACTGGCTATGCACAGTAGCACATATGGCAGCGCGGTAGCCATCACTGCAGGCATCCAAGGACGAGAACAAACAATACAAACAGTAGGCTCGCGTCCCATCGCTCAACGGCCGACAGTCAATTTCTTGGAGGATGTAAAATTAAGTATTACAATATTGGACGCTATGTAATTTTTTGCCTCATTGGCTCATCGCTTCCGTGCCGAAATCGATGCAATCGGGTTTACTTTGTTATTCTTGCTACCGCATGACACATTCCGCATACTTGGAACGCGAAGCGTGGATAATCGCTGGCACCACATATTTGTGTCTGTACCTCGGAACGTGGCTTTGATTGCAAGTTGGGTTTACGCTCAACAAATGCTGGTTGTTGTAGAACTTAATTGCATGGCATTTACCGATATTTCAACGCAATTCATCTGTTCATTAATCTTTTGGTTTCTTTGTGTATAAACAACCACGGACGAGCAGGTTGCTTCTGGGCAAATTAATTTATACTTAATCATGTTTTAATGCTTTTCTGCATTCTGATCCTTTTAGCTGCAATATTTTCGGTATTTTATAAACTTAATACAGTTGCTAAGAGGCAGTGTTTCATAAATCTCAAGGTCAAGTAATAAGTTTTATCAAATTTATTTCGATTGTGTACGACTACTTTGTATGATATTTTAAATTCTTTTTAGTATATTTGCAACCAAGTTCCCAATAGATACATAACAAACGCGTACACAAATTCCAACGCAACCTTAAGTTTTTTTTCTGATTTAGCAAGTTCATCTATGGCGGAATGATCAATATGTCCTAGTTATTAAAACTACTGCCGAAATTATGTGTCCTGGGCTGCAATTTCAAAAGTGGGGGTGTTAAAAAATCAGCTTCAGTAAGAAAAATGTGCTTTATTGGATTTCATGTACTGCGAGAGACTCTATGTGTTTACAAAACGTGGCCGTGAGCTGTGGACTTTATGCTGAAGGTGTGAGTATTGCTTTATTTTGTGATTGGAGTTCGCCATCGTAACACTCTTGACCAGAACTGGATAGAATTGAAAGGAGCGAAATGTAGTTATAATAAAGGCCGAATGTGGAATTTCAAATACGATCGATGCAAACATTTTATTGAAATTAAAAAAAACGAATATTTTCAATATTTTCCTTGCGGATAGCTCTTTGTCTAACCGATTTTGTACGAACTCACGAACTTCGTGCAGTCGTTTTCGTTTTGCTAGTAATGGCTCCGAAGGCGGTTCGATTCGTCAAATAATTTTACGAGGGTCACCTAAAATGGAAAACTTGTACGGGTTAAGATAAGTACGTTAGCAATCTTAGTTTATGCAATTATTTAGAATTATTTTTTATTATCGAAGGGGCAATCTTCGATAGATGCCGTCACATAGACCGCATGCACGATTCATACTGCTTGCTAAAGGTATACCTCATTCGGGACCACGGCCTGCGGTACTACTTCAACTTATTATTTGGCAGGGTTGATTAGCCATATAGCTTCGTCAATATCTAACCGCTGCTCAATATATCTTAGGTCTCTTTGAGTTCTTGAACTATGACGGTTGCATTTGAAAGTCTACTTTCTGCCGTAAGCCGTGGACAGTGGAAGCTGACTTCTTCCGCGTCTTCTTCAATTTTGCTGCACACAGGCCCAAACCTATATAGATATTTTCTGAAACCCTCCTGTTCAAAAACGAACAGTGTCATGTGATAGGTTGTATCACCAAAACTACGGTTGACCCATCGTCGTAACTCAGGAACCAGTTTATAGATCCATCGCTCTTAACTGGAGGTGTTTCATCGATCTTGCCACCTTGTTAGTGAAACAAATATTTCCTCTTCTCTCACCGTTTTTGATTTATTTCGGTAACAGTTGCACATCTGTCGTAGACTCGTTTAGTCTCGCTCGATAGTGTATCCGCTGATATCATGCCAGCTATGACATATGTACGCCGCATCATCCGTTATGGTTCTGTAGCCGCAACATGCTCTTAGATCACTTAGCGTTAAAATAGGCAATAATTTTCTTTTATTTCCTTTCAGTTTCGCCGCATTTGCCCAAACTGGGGCTGCATTCGTTCGCCAGTAATTTTCGCCTAGTTGATTTTGGGCTGCTTATGTTAGGTAGGATCCTTGACAGTGCCGCTTGGATGCTCGCCGTTTTCTCTATCGCGTAGCCAATATGGGCCCTAGACTTTATTGTGAAGTCGATCATTACGCCTACATATTTCAGTGCGGATTGAGAACGTATAATTTGCTCTCCCAGTCTGATTCTCAAATCTTCAACTTTTTTGCGGCTTGTTATCAGAACCGTCTCTGTTTTGAGCTAAGCCAGTTTCAACCTCGCCTGCTCCAACCATTCATTCACCTTTTTTATCGCTTCGTTTGTTATATGTTCTATTTTCTGTAAGTGCTTAGCCACCATCACTATTGCTAAGTCATCCGCAAAGCCTATTATTTTTACTTTTCTGGGTACTGGTAAGCGAAGGACCTTGTCGTACGTGGTGTTCCATGAAACAGGACCCAGAGCCGATCCCTGCGATACGCCAGCAGTAACATGGTAAACTTTTGTTCTTGCAGTGCTTTCATTTTAGATATGATATCCCTTCTTCATAGCATCCTGGAAAGATTCGACGGGATGCCGATTTCGTAAAGGCTATCTAAGATATGCGAGCAACTGGCCGAATTAAAGGCGTTTTTGACGTCCAGTGAGTTGACCGCGCAGTATTTTTTGGTACCCTAACGCTACCCCTTCGCTTCTATTATCTTAACAACATCATTACAGCAGTTTTGGTAACATGTCTAAAATGCCCACTTAAATGGGAGTTTGAGTTGTAAAATTTGCAAAAAAATCCTTGTTAAATTCTGCTGCAGAAGTCTAAGAACAGAACTTTTTTTTAAGCCGTTTTATGCATGATTTGTGGTTTCGATAAATTACTTGCTCTTTCAGCCTAAATGCTAAAATTTGAACCGTCCGGGTAAAACACCTCCGTTGCTCTGGGCCAGTACTGTCTGCGGGAAAATTAGTATGGGAAACATACTCTTTTATAATTATTAGCGTCTGTTCCTGTTGAGTAATCGCTGTTAGGCGGGTATTTAACTTATATAATTCAATGTAGCGCTAGCACCAGAGGCTTCCTTCCAAGGCAGGGTCCTGACTGCAGTCTCACTTTGATTGATCATTGAATACAAGGTTACAAAAAAATATGTCACATATATAACTGACGCTTACACCATCTATTTGGTGGTTGGCCCACAAATGGAGGGATCTGCCGGCTCTTTTTCTAGTAGCGGTCGCCCCTCGGCAGACAATGGCAAACCTCCAAGTTTATTTCTGCCATGAAAAAGCTCCTCATAAAGAAAAAATATCTGCCGTTCGGAGTCAGCTTAACTGTAGGTCTCTCCATTTGTGTGCAACGCCATTAAGACGCACACCCAAATAGGAGGAGAAGCTCGGCCGAACACCCAAAAAGGGTCTACGCGCCTATTATATATGATATATGTACATATGTATAAATGTGGCGAAATATATAAGTAACCGGCTTTTTTTTAGCAACATGGCTTTATTTACTGAATTCTTTTTAACTATATTTAAGCCTCAGATTTTAATCTCAATCCAATTTATATTCTAATTACCTCGTTGCCTAGGCTTGTTTGGTTACGTATCCATCTAACGCGGGCGAACTTCGTGCTATGCCGGCGGTGAGTAGCAAGATGGTACGAGTTAGCCTGGAATGTTTTTTTTTAGATATTTTTCTCTGCTGATGCTTTCCATTTCAATTCAACCGGGCTATTCGGGTCATGTTCTTCGATTTCGATGCAACTCAAATATGTTGCTCTCTGGTCAAAATAATGAGACACTTGACTTGAAGATGATCTGGAAGTTTCAAGGTGATAATTTGTTAGTCTTGTGTGAAACCCCTTCGTGCCTTTACTTGTGAAATGCTTGAGCAACGTTGAGAAAGATTGCCGAGAAATACCCTTTTAGTTCAAATCTCTTTCTTATTTCACAGGGAACCGGCTCTGTGGCCATAATAATATTTTCCCAAATCCTTCAATTTGTAAGTTTTTCTTGAAAAGCTAAATTTTTACACAGAAATAATAAATGGCATACATACCTGTACCTCAATGTATGTAAGCAGGCCTTTGTCAAGAAATTATACGCATTGAATCAATGACTGCGAATGAAAAAAGAAAAAAATTATTATTATGAGCAATGCAGCATCAGTTTACTAGTTTCGTTGACCAAATACCCGTACCTATGCACAATTATCGTTAATCAAGTGTTAGTTCCAGTGCGATCGCCGTATAGCCACATGGGCGCCGCTAGTGCATCAATGGCTTAAATGTTTGCAATTTAAATCAAATTGTTGTTAAGTTGGTTATCCAGCTGTGTTGCAACCGACGATCGCTATGTAATTTTAAAATTGGCAATCGCTTTAATGAATTGTCACCGCTTTACATCGCCGTTCATACGCAATTCGCACAACTCTCGGACCCTGCTGTAACGGTGCAAAATATAAGTAAGATCTAAAAACTCACAACCAGCTGTGTACTCGTATAATGAGGAAATGGCCAATGTGCTTATTCCATTTGCACACTCAGCTTGGCAATTGTCAGCCGTTCGGATTAAACAATCATGGTAATATCAATAAAAATGTCATCGTTTCACTTTATTCATCTATATCGACTGCGCATACACGTTGTTAGCCGGTAAGCTTTTCCGTGGCTGAAATACCTCAATGGCACAACAGGTGAAACAAAGTTTTTCGAATGCCAACCAAAACTCATAATTGTAAATTTTGTATATATTTTGGCGCGTTGTACTCTAAAGTGGTTTTAAAAGTGTTATTTGTTTGCTGTCTGTTTGAAAAACAGTAAACCAATAGAGAAACACAGATTTTTTAGCAACAAATATGGAGGTTGATTATAGTTAAGTGAATTGGATTTCAAACTTCTTTGGGCTGGCGCTATGTGGGTATTATCGTAAGTCTTTTAAGTAAAATTTCATAGTGTTTGCGCCCTAAAGAGGTAACCAGTGAGGTTTTTATTTTTGATTTTTTTTGTGCTCCTTAACCTTGCCGAAATTTGGCAGATACGCTACTAAGTGCGTTCATGCGATTGCTCTAGCGCAATAATATGACCCGACGTCCTATTTTTTTTAATAGAACAAGATAGTAGTTAAACATATCTATCCCCCCTCATGCAGCAAGTACAGCCCATCATCCATGGTGTGCAGTAGCTCTTCCGACTGACGTGTATTACAAGTATTATATGGCCTTAGGGCCATAGCTGGAAAAGCTAGACTAGACCACATAAGAAACGAGGAGATAAGAACACAGACAGTTTTGACTGACATTGACGACCACGAAGCGAGCATGTGCGACGAGGCCCTAGCAATCGGTTGATATAAATAGCTTGAGATGGGATACCAGAAGGAAGAAGATGTCCGGGAAGACCACCAAAATGATGGGCAGAAAGTTGGATACCTACCTCAACAGAAAATCAAGCACAACAATGATATGAAATTTACGCATTGTATTGCACAGGAATGTACAACTATTTATGTATAATTTATCTAAACATTAAAATGTATCAATGTAATATACTTATATATATGTAAACTTTAATGCATAAATATTAAAATTTTTGTGTAAAGGAAAACAGGCAAAGCCTATAATAAAAGATGAAGAAAAAGTAGAACCATAATTGGTTATCTCATGCGCTTTTCTATCCCCTTCAATATTGCCATATTCCAGCATGGTGTGCTGTTGAGATGTCCAGTCAATGCCAGGGATATCAGCAACGCGCGACCTAATATTTGGTGTCACTACTTTGGATATATCAACGGTGGTTGTAGCTATTTTTTCATAACTGAAGATGAACCCAACGTAACTCAAAATGGTGAGCTCTATAGGCATACAATTCGAGGTTGTTCATCAAAATACTGAATTGCTCCAGTAAGACGGCGCAAGTGCCTTGAAATCATCACTTTCGATTACCAATCATGTCAAAGAATGTGATTATCAATTGCATTTGTAAGCAATACACAATTTATTACATATCGGCAAACAGATATCACTAATAGTGTAGTTACTCTAGAGTCTAGACGTACATAAAAGTAACTTAACAAATCCAAGGGCAGTCTACGAAATGGAAGATAGCCATAAAAACTTAGAACCTATTAGCCAAACCTAAGACTTAATTTCACATACCTTAGGTCAACCTACTATGCCATGCCTGGTTAGCTGCCATATAATTTTTTTACTTATTAATGTTCCCCAAAATATACGCGTTTTGAGAAGCCAAAAATCAAGTCGATGCTCATTTGTTTTTACGATTCCAAAGGAATTGTCCACAAGGAGTTCGTGCCAATGGGCCAAATCGTCAATAAAATTTCCTATCTTGGCGTTTTGAAGTGTTTGTTGCATCGCATTCGTCGAATTCGCCCTGAATACCGCAAAGGAGGAAGCTGGCGCTTATTGCATGATAATGCACCACCTCTTTGATTCTCTCTTGTGGCTGATTTTTCACCTAGAAATCGCATTTTAACCATTAATCACTCACCATATTCGCCTGATACGACTCCCTGTGACTTCTACCTATTCCGGAAATTGCATTTGGCCATGAAGGGAAAAAGTTTTGCGTTCGTTGAGGCCATCTAAAAGGCTTGTACCGACATCCTGAAAGACATTCCGGTCAAATAACTGAAACACTCTTTCGAAAAGCTTTGAGATCGCGCAAAACAATGTATCGAAGCCAGAGGGACTATTTTGAATAAACTCGAAGTTATGAGAACAAAGTTCCTGTCGTTTCTATTTTATCTCAATCTTGTTTTATTTGGACTTCACTTTGTATGAAAATACATAGGTCGAAGCGAAAAGAAAGACAAAGTATATTAGATAAACAAATAAGCAAAACAAAACATTGTAAGCATGAACGATGAAAAATATCATTGGTGCCATCTCGTTAACGTGTTGGGTAAGTTTCTAAGTAAGTAAAATCTATTGGCTAACAGAGCTCTTAATAATACGTCCACATATAAGTAGATGATCTACTTTTTCGTGCTTAACTCTCAATCCGTAACTAAAAATCGAGATTTTCCATACAAAATTTCTCATCGAAAATCTGAGATTGTAAAATAAGATAATTAGCATACTTTTCGACATAGAACCCTGTGTTTTCTGTGTAATAGATTATTACTTTTACGAATCTAAAGATAAACGCCAAAGTAAACTCTAAATAAAATGGATGCCGGCAAATAAAACAGGTTTGTAGACCTAATTCTAGTAAAATGTTTGTTAGGTATTATTAACTATGCATTCATGTAACAGAAAAAAGCGTGTGACCATAAACGTGTGTCGTCTTTATTACTTATTATAAAATGTAATATCGAATTTCGAATGTGTATTGCTGCCATATTTTTTTGAAACCTCAGTAAACGTCGTTTACGGATTTCCTCCAACTGTTTATTATAAGCAGCCAATTGCGCAATTAAATTAGCTATTCCTTCTCCTTCTAAATTAGCTAAAGTTAATAATAACACTGGATCACAAACTTCAGCTTTTTTTCTGCACCAGAGACGCCGTTATGAAATTCCTATGTAAAATCACCGTCTGATTCCGAAAATCAAGGTTATTTTTTATTCTATGGTAACGTTTTTGAGATATTTACGAATTACCGTTATTTCAAAAAAAAAAAAAATTCGGCTCACTTAATCATATATATCTCGAAAACGAATTTAGCGATTCCAAAACCGTTGAAAGCTTTTAAAAGGTAATAAAATTTGCTATAAACTGTGTGTAAAACACTTTTTGCTAGGCCCTGCAGATTTAAAGATAACGAGCTATCATAACGGATTTTTTTAATTTTTTTTGTAAAAATATAAAAAAATTTGTACTTTGAGAGAAAGGATCTCGAAAACTTTTTACTTTTTCGTATATTTTTTGTTTTCACTCTAAGCTCCGTTTTATTACAAAAAAAATAAACTTTGATTAAACAAAATCGATGAACTAATACAAAAGTTACAAGCATTCAAGTAAATATATCCATTTAATACTTAACACGTTCCCTGTCCCAATACAAAAATGCAAAATTGACCGTCAAGTCCAACAAGGTTTTTTCTGTAGTCATAGGATAGCTTTAGTAATAATAATAACTAAAAAAAAAACGGATGTAGGGTATTTCTACCTGAAACACATATGGTCCATTTTTGCTTCTGCATGTTCATGAAACACATGTGGTTCAGGGAATTTTTTCTATGCTGACACACATATGGCTCAGGAACGTATCAGTGCTTATCAGGCGCACGTTTCCTGAACCATATGTGGCTCAGCGGACAGGGAACGTGTTAAGTACCCTACTGGTAATATGTGTTAGTATTCGCAGATCAGTTAGTTTCAGGTAGATTTTGGAAGGGTTATTAGATACAAAAAATTGTTAGTGTCGTTATCTCAAGCACAGACACATTTCAAGCAAGATCATATGTTTAAGGCAGGTAGTGTTTTCTATGTATAACTAGGGAACCTTTTTGTATAGGTAGGTGATCTATGTAAGTATAAATAATAGTACATGTGCCTCGTTCCTTCATAATTTCTGCAAGGATCGCCGGATACTGTTCATTTTTTAATTGCAGTTTATAATCCGTCATTTGCTTAAAAATATAATATGAATAAAAGGGCGCGAGAATTTGAGTGTAAAAATGATCCAGATATGTTCTGTTTCATCTGCGGGGAGTTTATCGTTAAAAGGATGCGACGTGTGTTTTCAAATCCTTTGAAATTTGCATACCATAAGTGTTATGGAATTGAGCCTAGAAACAATGAAAAACCATGGACACCGAATACTGTGTGCACCACATGTCGAGTCGAATTGATATTTTCGGAAACCGGAACCAAAAGGTACATCATAAAAATTAGGAGTTTGCTCTCTTTTAATGCATATCTGACAAGTTTCTTAAACTATCTATTTAGACGACATATGAAATTTATTACACCAATGAAGTGGAGGGAACCAACTTGCCATTCAACGGACTGCTATATTTGTACTACAAAAGTATTTGGGGTTGGAAAGTCAAGAAAAGTAACCTATGCGAGCGTATCTACAGTGTCATTACCAGAACTAAATTCAACGGAAGCTAGATTGCCAGCATCAAATTTAACTTTAGTTCCGGCTCCAGTTTCATTGTCAACAGCAGTATCTGATTACGCGGCATCATGTTGTACTGAATTGCAAACGGAAAACGAAAGAAACCCTTTGTCACAAGCACAACTCAATGATTGGATAAGGGATTTGGAATTGTCAAAAGAAAAGGCCGAACTACACGCCTCTCGTATGCAACAATTTAAATTTGTTTCATCCGATGTTAAGGTAACATATTATAGGACTCGTCACGAACAATTCTCCCAGTACTATACGAAGAAGGACAGTATTTGTTATTGCAAAAACATTGCTGGTCTATTTAAACAGTTTGGTGAACCATATGATTCAAAAGAGTGGCGATTGTTCATAGACGCCAATAAATTAAGTTTAAAGGCCGTATTATTGCATATTGGCAACCAAAAGCCATCTATCCCGATCGCGCATGCAGTAAATACGAAGGAAACATATGAGACAATGCAAAAATTGCTTAAATTAATTAAATACGAAGAACATGATTGGAAAATATGTGCCGATCTAAAAGTCGTTGGAATGCTATGTGGTCTACAATCTGGATACACAAAATACTGTTGCTTTCTATGCAAATGGGATAGCCGGGCACGTCAAGACCACTACATCATAAAGGATTGGCCAGAACGAATCGAGTTTCAAGTTGGGGTGGATAACATAAAATACTCACCACTTATAAAGAAGGAAAAAATAATTCTACCTCCGCTCCACATCAAGCTCGGCCTTATCAAAAACTTTGTCAAGGCTTTGGACAAAGAAGGCGAAGCTTTTCATTATTTGAAAACAATCTTTCCACAGATTTCAGAAGCAAAAATAAAGGAAGGGATTTTTGTGGGGCCGCAAATAAGGAAAATAATGGCCAATACCCATTTCAAAGAATTATTGTCACCAGTGGAGGCAGCGGCGTGGGACTCTTTTGAAAAGGTCGTTACTTCTTTTTTAGGCAAACACAAAAGTCCTAACTTCGAGCTGATAGTAAACGATTTAATCAAAAACTATGCGGAAATGGTTAACTTTAAAACTAAACAAAAAGTTTGAAAGCAAATTTTTAAATTTACATGAGAACATATAGCCCTTAATCTGAATTTATTGCCCTGCTCCGAACAAACAAGAACCACCAAAATTTGTTCTGAATTGGAAGATTATTCCAGCCTAAGAAAATTATATGCTAATGTGTCACTTATGTATTTATCTAATTCCCTTTTTAATTTTCTTTCAGGAGTAAATATGTCTTTAAAAATTCATTTTCTGCACTCCCATTTAAATTTTTTCCCGCAAAATCTTGGCGACGAAAGTGATGAGCATGGCGAAAGGTTTCACCAGCAAATGCAAATGATTGAAAGTAGGTATCAAGGATTCTGGGATGTCGCTATGATGGGTGATTACTGTTGGTTTCTCATAAGAGAAACCGATCCTTCTATAAATAAGCGTCAAAACAAGACACATAACTTTTTCAATTATAAAATAAGATCATAGAGTTAAGACAGAATCATATGTACATATGGTATTATTTGTAGGGTACTTAAGTATTAAATGGATATATTTACTTGAATGCTTGTAACTTTTGTATTAGTTCATCGATTTTGTTTAATCAAAGTTTATTTTTTTTGTAATAAAACGGAGCTTAGAGTGAAAACAAAAAATATACGAAAAAGTAAAAAGTTTTCGAGATCCTTTCTCTCAAAGTACAAATTTTTTTATATTTTTACAAAAAAAATTAAAAAAATCCGTTATGATAGCTCGTTATCTTTAAATCTGCAGGGCCTAGCAAAAAGTGTTTTACACACAGTTTATAGCAAATTTTATTACCTTTTAAAAGCTTTCAACGGTTTTGGAATCGCTCAATTCGTTTTCGAGATATATATGATTAAGTGAGCCGAATTTTTTTTTTTTTTGAAATAACGGTAATTCGTAAATATCTCAAAAACGTTACCATAGAATAAAAAATAACCTTGATTTTCGGAATCAGACGGTGATTTTACATAGGAATTTCATAACGGCGTCTCTGGTGCATTTTGGCTGTAAACCAGTGTAATTAAACAAACCAAAAGTGTCGAAACATTCCACCAAATTAATGAAGAAAACCTTTAATAAAATTATTTACAGCTGATTGTCAATTTTGCAGGTAATCTGTCATATGTTAACGGGTAGATACATTTAGTGGATTTATTGGTAATTAATGTAAATGTGAACGCTTTAAGTTACGTGCACTACGCAAATTAAGTGCGAGAGGAGAATCATGTTACCATATGATTAATTTCTTTTTTATTCAATAAGGTTTAAAAAATGTGTATGCGATTCTAATTTTTTCCATAAATATATTTACGTGGCGTTTTTAAAACTTCATAAGTAGTATGTTGTAAAGTTATTAGATCCAGGCTAACTATGAATGACATGTCCACTTATATAATGTGCACTTTTTAGCTCTAGATGACACTTCTTCGCGATTGAATTTCTCTTAAGCATAAAAATGTCAACTCTATTTAATCTATAAACTAACAACTAATATGTTAAGAATATAAAGCATTTGAATGGACACGTATACAATCTAAATTTATTTTCTTTATCGCTTTTAATGAACCTGAGAAGAAACACATATGAAAAAAGAAGGGCTCTTATTTATTTGGCATGACGCTGTATGTATATATAGCAAATATGAAAAAATACTCGAACAAAAAAATAAACAATCGACAAGCCAAAAATGATAGAAACAAGATTGCCCGCATCAGAGAGTGCGCGACGTCATAATAGCTGAGTTGGGTAGTGTTGCCAACCATTTGCTCTTCGCAATAAATGTAATGCTTTTTATACTAAAAATGTGAAAATTTTTAAGTTTGATGTTTGTTTCTTTTTTTTTAATTTAAAGCTACCGAAACTGTAAATTAAAAAAACTCTATTATTAAATAAAAGAAGTTTAAGAGGTAATTCTGAGAATGAAAGTGTGCTAGTGCTAATGAAAGTGCAAATTTAATTTTTTGCTCCATTTAAGGTTATGCAAGAATATTAAATATTCTCCTCTCAGCTCTTCTAAACATTGAAAACCTTTTTACACATTTTAAAAAGCGTTTGAGTTTACTGAATGCGAATTAAAACCATTGAGGTGTAATCGTTTCTTCTAGTCTTCAATCCCTAGTGGGACATAGGGCATCAAGAATACCAGACAATCGAAAAATACCAGAAAATACTGAAGAAACCATTTTTACAAAGAGGTACCATATCTTGTTACATAACCCCAAATATAGTATAAAAGTCGTTATTTTAACAAAAAACTCATAGATTAAAATGTACATAACCATAACACATTTATTTAAAAAAACGTACATTTTAAAGACAATTGGTCATGCATACCAAGTTCTTTAAGTAGGTCAATAGAAATTTGGTATTTTATTTTCTTTAAACGGGAATTAGAGTGCAATGTTATATCCAAAGCTAGGCAACACTGTAGTAGCGAGAGAGAGATTTGTCTGTTGAAAGCAGAAGAACACCAACAACAACTGCAATCGTGGGCAATACGACCAGATGCTAAAAAAAGTAAATCTAAATGAAACTGAGTGAATAATTGTCCTAATTTTAAAAAAAATTATATTTTACAAAATTATAAACATTACTTTTTAATTCGAACAGCTTAGAAAATTGTGAAGAAGAAAGAACTAAAACTCCGAAACTAAATAACAAACAAAAAAATAATGCTAAATCATGTTTCGAAAATGGTAATCTGGCCATTCTGGTCACTAATTGTGCTAATATGTGGTCACTTATTGTCGAATTCGCTGAGAGCAAAGTAACGGTATCGCGATAGGCGCTATCTCATTATTCTTTCCATCATGCGAACAAGCGACATGACTGTTGTTGCATCAACCGAATGCCACTCCACCCATGGAGGAAATTAAATATAAAACAAAACTGAAATTTATTATAAATATTTCTGCTTCGTTAGAAAAAACTAACTTTCGAATGCATTCGCCTTAGTAACATACGAAATAGAGTTGCATGTGTAATTCAATGAACTACTAACACTTGCTGCCACAACCATTCACCAAAAGAGCAACAACAAGGATAACTACAACAAAGACAACTCCAAATGTGACAATGCATTGTAGCGCGAATTAACGTTAACACTTGAAGTTGCAGTGACTAAATTAATCTACCATTAGTTGAAATCAACGGCCCAACAACAAAATAGCGAATGACATCTACAAGTTGTAAGTACGTATATAGGTATGTGCGTCAGAAAGTGCACCCAGTAGAATAACTTAAATAACAATAAACCTCAATAGATTGCATCGGAAATCAACGATCGACAGCCGAGCTGCAAAAAGCGGTTAAGTGACAGAATATACTTGAATATATGAAATATACTATGTTAAATAAGTCTCTGAATTGATCAACGAATAACTACAGGGTGGGCCATATACACAAATGACACGTCAAATGTGTTCATAATTGACTTAATGGTTTGACATTTACGAAATGGGACGCTATACGCTTGAACAAAATTGGGAAATATTGAAAACCTATTCCCAAAGTGGTGAGTCTTCTTCTTCTTCCGCGGTTACAGTAAATGGCGAGCGTTACCGTGACATGCTCAACAAGTTGTTTCCAAAAATTGAAGAGGATGAAATGGACGACATTTGGTTTCAACAGGACGGTGCAACTTGTCACGCTGCCAAAGTTACACTCGAACTTTTGGCTACCGTTTTTGAAAACCGGACAATCAGCCGAAATTCCGATATCAATTGGCCGCCTCGGAGCTGTGATTTAAGCCCGTTGGACTATTTTTTGTGGGGAGCCATTAAGGACAAATGCTATGCGAACCATCCAGAGACGATTGATGCTTTAAAACACGAAATCGAAGTTGCCATTCATGAAAGTGGAGCCCAAGCAATCGAACATGTGCTTAAAAATTGGGTTGATCGAATGTCCTACTGTGAAGCCAGTCGTGGCAGTCATTTGAACGATATTATTTTTTTTATCTTCAAAATAAAAAAAAGGTTTGAAAATATATTGATTAGTTTTTTTTTTTATAGCGGATTCAAAAAGCAAATTTTACATGGCCCACCCTATATTACCAGTGCTCGGATTTTGCTGACCAAAAACGTCGTCAAACATGAAATTTAAAAATTCTTAAAATATTATAAAAAAAACGCATTCTCTTCGCTTTTTAGCCATAAAAAAAGTCCATTCAAAGCAAAAACAAGGCGTTACAGTTAATGATCAAGTTCTCTTCTTCTTGATGGTTAAATTAATAGAACGCCCAGTTGTTTCTTTTTCATGCTAAACGCCGCCAGTTGGACATACCAAGTGAAGGCAAGTCCTTTCCCACTCGATTTTTCCAACGCAGAGGAGGCCTTCTCTCTCTCTGCCACCATCAGCTAGTAGCATCGAATATTTTCATAGCCGGGACGTTTGTATCCGTTCGTACGACATGACCCAGCCAACGTAGCCGCTCAATCTTTACTCTCTGCTATATTCGCTTTCGTCAACGAGTATATGTCCAAAAATCTTCCAAAGAATCTTGCTCACGAACACCACTCGTTTAAGTTTCTGCGGCATGCATAAGACCGGGCACTTATAAGGTGTAATTCGCCGAGGGAGGGCTTTACTACTCAATTGCCTCCTTATTCCGAAGCGAGGCGCACACATAAAGAACCCACATTAAATTCAGGTTGCTAACACTTGATTCATCTTGTACATCTTCTCTCTGTCGGACCTTTATACACACTTTTTTAGTGTTTGAAATAATCGATCGATTTCTATCGGTCTTAATGAATTTGTTCTTTATTTTTTCAACAGCGTTGGAAAACACTTAACAATCATTGAAATATTATTTACATTGAAAAAATATTACAGAAGCTTGGAAGGAAAGTAGCAAATATCATATATTTTAAAAAGTTAAGTGAAATTACAAAAAATACCTTAAATTTACCAAAACATTACATAAGCCCCAAAAAACTCAAAATTTTGGAAAAATTATATAACAAATGGTCTGTTTGGAGACCTAGGGGCAATAGGCGGAACTTCTAAATGATTAAAACTTGTCCACACATCAACAGAAAAAAAGATGACAAGATGGCGTCAACATTTGAGGCTTATTAATTACTATTAAAACGAACTCCCACACCTTGAAGCGATGTACTCCCCCAAAAGATAAAGAAAGAACCAGCCGTGTGTTCAGTATTCAGTGGCCTCTTTTCCAGGATGTAGCAAATCTACATTTAGAATAATTGGACAGCTGCTCGAACTTTAAGCTTTGGGTATACTTCGATGGAAAATTTTATCACGAAAAATTGAGAATCCAGAAGTACTCTTTCAAAAAATTGGCCATAGTATCCAACTTTTAGCATTCATGAAACCTACAGGGATGGGATTTTTATGAGTTCAATCAGCACCTTCAGGGATACCGTGGGAAGCTGCAGTCCCCTAGAATTTTAGAAGTTTTCCTTCTTGAGAGTTATTGAGAGAAGGCACCAGATTTAAAACTAAATGAAAAACTAATGCAACATCTTAATTAAATTTTTCGACTTTTTTGAAAATTTCTCGTCAACATTCCCTGAAAAATTAAAATATTAAAGGAAAAAGTACTATTAACCCCATCTATTCAACAAATTTTGTTTCGGAACTTAGTTGACGTAGTGTACATAAGAGCTTACAAACATACTACATACCCATATACTTACTGGTGCATACGTGTTCCGCGCCCTATTGCCAGCAAAGGCATTGCATACCCCACGCCGCATCTGAGCGTGTAACAGTGCATCCGACACTTCGACGCCGCAGAGCTGTCGCTTGATTGGCGCTTATAGAAGGCATTCTAATAGCTGAGTGTGTGTATGTCAGCACTACAGCATTTTTCGTATATTGAATTGTAGCTTTGTTGGACTTATTGTAAGTAATAATGCTAAAACATTCAGATATACTATTCTGTGCCAATGCCAACGTGAATGGTTCGCCAGCAAGCCACTTCACAGTATAACGCCACCGCCCTCGTTGCCGTCTTCGCAAATAAACGATTCGATTTGTTACTGATTTGACTAAATAATAAACTTGGGCGGCTGCCATCAACATGCAGCCAAGCTCAAACTTAGGCATGTATGTAGTAGTAGAAACTGCATCTAAGGCGGAGCGAGAAGCTAAGCAAGCGAACGAATCTGATCGTGTGACTCAACATCCCACAGCGCGATTTGACTTTAATTAATGCATTCAAACCATTTATGTAAATTGCGGGAAATAATTTATCACCCATCGATCGTTTGATTCAATTGAGTCAGCGTGAATGTGCGGCAATATCCACTAACCCAGCGTTGGACGGTCATAACGCTGCGCTTGGCGACGCAATGTTTTACGATCCCAAATGATGCGGCGTATTGTGATGGTGCTGATGATGATGATGCGAGGGAAGAGGGTTAGAGATGCATACGAGCACAGCTACCAATCGATGGAGTAGGCGAAGCATTCATTGTGATGCGATTGACACCCACACATTGATTGTTTGATGAACACAGCAGCACACAAGCCAAGCTCGAATGGTTGGTAGTCTAGGCCACGCGTTCATGTGTACGAGTATATGCACATGTAAGTACGAATATAGGTGTGTATGTGAAAATCATATTGTGCTCAGTGTTGCCGTTTTTCGGTATTTTCTAACCGAAAAGGTAAGATTTTTTCCTGTTAATAGTTTGTAGATTAGAATGAATTTTGATAGGTTTTTGGAAATATCGGGAAATATAAACACGTATAAGTAAACGAGACTAGGGAATGAGATAGATATAGTCATATATATGTATACTAAAATGCTCAGAATGATGAGAGAGATTATGTCTTGTCTGATCATCTGTAGGTGCGCATGATAAGTCGAGCAAAAATTAAAATGTTGCAAGGAAATTTTGTACTCTCGTACTACTCTTTGTCGAAGGAGGTTTGGTATTGAAAATGGGCGTACTAGTTTAACAACAACGCCTGCCTCCCACATAATGTTCCAAAAATGCAAAAAATTGACATCTTTGTTATAAATGAAACGAAATTTGTCAAGCAATTACATTTTTGAAAAATGGGCGGTGTCACGCCCACTCTTGAGTAAATGGATATATCTCAGTAATATACGTAATTCGTATAAAAACCATATATCTTTTATATAATAAGAGTTGAACAACGGCATATTAAAAAATGATTTTTACAAATGTCGCTATTGTCGTCTTTTTTTATTGTTTTCCCATAGTTTAAGGATCGAATTAAGCTATCATAAACAAATTATTAATAAATTATATGAAACTAATTTTTTATCATTCGGCAATCTTTGTTATTTTTAGACACGTCCAGGTGAAGCTACGTCACCTTACTACATTTAAAGTGATTTTAAGTCCATATAAAGTGCTATATGTTTTCTGAAAGCTTATTCTTTGCAGATTAGTATTAAAAAAATAATATGTCTTCAAATTTGTTTTAAAATTAGTACAAAAAGGTTTTTTAAGTTTATTGAAACTTTCAACTGTTACCCACGCCTCCCTACGTTTAAAACTTAAGTGGGATTTGTAACTTTATTATTAGTAAGAATAATTAAGAATAAATAAGAAAATTGGCTGCGGATTTTTGCGATTTTCAAAGTTATTGATAAAAATGTAAAAAGTCAAAACATGGAAATCCAATTTCAATTGTGATTGCAGAGGCAATCTATTTACCGTTTTATCTTTTGAGTTGTCTTACTGCGTGAGACGAAATTAGTGAGTCTTTGGAATCTGTGACTTCCTGAAACCGAAAACTTTTTATGCGCGCCTCTTGTGCCATGTAAACATAAAATTATTTGTACATTCGCGGCACGTTAAATGCCACAAATTTAATAAAATGACTTGTTTCAAGTGTTCTAAGCGTGAAATAATAATAAATTATATTGAAGGAGGAAAAACTTTTAATGGTTTATCCAATGTTTTGAAAAATAATTACAAAGTCTCTGAAGACAACATACGTCTTATCATCAGTGATATTCAAAGACATACAATATAATTCCAGCTTTTAATAAAAGATGGATAGAAGTATCCCGTAAAAAAGACATATTTAAAAAAAAAAAACAATAATTGATTGGATTCAGAATATTCAGTTATTTTACCGAAAGACAATACACCCGTTTCTGGTAAACATGGAAGACCGTGCTTAGTCTATACAGACTCGGCAGAATCCAGCAAGAAAAGAAGAAATACAATATTACTTCATGAATACGGATTTGAACACATTTACAATGCTTATCTTCAGAGACTACGTTCGATAGGAGAAGGAACAGAAGCAAATCTTGTGGAAACAATAAGAGCAGCAGACCGTAAAAATAAGACCTTATACTTTTGAGAGTAGATTCCGTCTTCAAAGATGAGTTGAAATATCTAGTTCTGGACAAAGCCAGTATAAACAAAAACTTCCAGAAGAGTCTGCAAGTATTACTGACGCAAATTTGTTTATCACTTCTATGGTGCCTATTAAATTGATTAACAACCTAACAGAGGATGTAGTGTGGGAAAATCCAGCACCTTCATCTGTTCGATTTTGTCGTCCAATATCTATTGAATTTGGCAGAGAAATCCCGGGAAAAAACTAAAGCTGTTGTGGCTGAGATAAAGTGTCAAATAAATTCTTCAAAACCAACATTTATTATTAAAGAAGATAAGAACTGGAAGTAAAGCATGAACTCTTTCTAACAATGATAGATGGCAAAGTAGCTCAAGTATTGAGGTATTGGTTGGTTGGTTGGTTAGAGTGGTGATTCATCCTGAATCCAACTAGCGCTTCCGCACCATTTTGTTGCCACATCCTCGTTACCAACTTGTTATTTACGGCATGACTATACCCAGTCTGTGCGGTTCAGGAACCTTATTAGGTTGTTGACATCTAAGCCAGACAGTTGTTCGAGCTCCTCGAACAGCGGTTTGCCCAGGGTTAACATTCTGTCCTTCCATAGGGCAGGGCATTCACAGAGGAAATGGAAGATTGTTTCCTTTTTCTCCGGTTGTTTGCAACTGTGACAGTATGTGTTGTGAGGGATGCCCATTTTGGCTGCCTGTTCTCCGACAGACCAAAAGCCAGTTATGACTGCCGTTAGTCTCCAGGCATCCCGTCGTTTCATGTTTAACAATATTGATGATTGTTTAAGGTTGTAGGTGGGCCATAACGTTCTGCTGATTTTGCATTTCGTCTGGCCCCTCCATCTACACTCCGCCATTCGGAGGTATTTTAGGGAAATTGTACTCTTGGCTGCACCTAATGGTGTGAATACCGGTTCTGCAAGAGCGTTATTCATGGCAGATCCCCCTCTTGCCAGTTCATCTGCTTTTTCGTTACCTTCAATATTCCGATGTCCTGGGACCCAGATTAAGGTAACATTATGTTTTTCGCTCAAGGTGGAAAGGCTATTCCTACTTTGTTCCACCACCATTGAGGTTGTAGTCGCTGAATCCAGTGCCTGGATTGCAGCTTGGCTATCCGAGAGAATAGCGATATTGCTCTTAAAAGAGAAGTCTGTGATTAGTAGCCTACAAGCTTCCCCAATTGCCAGTACTTCCGCCTGGAAGACACTGCAGGTATTGGGGAGGCGCACAGATTTTTCAATTTTAAGTCTATGAGAATATATACCAGCTCCAACACCACAATCCATTTTAGAACCATCTGTATAGACTGTAGTGTCGAAGTTGTTTAATGAGAATCCCTTATTCCACTCTTCCTTAGATGGAAAGAGAGTGGCAAAATTCCTATTGAATGTTACCGTCGGGACGATGTAGTCAGTCCTCACCGAGGTTAACTGAGTTTGCCGCAATAGTAGACTGGCATGACCATAAGTGTTTTCTTTCCAGCGGCCCGCTTCGTTTAACCTAAATGCACTCATGGTTGCCGTCTTCTTAATATGTAGGTCTATTGGAATAACGTGTGTCAGTGCGTTCAGAGCCTCCCTAGGACATGATCTGATTGCGCCGACCGTTATTGCATGGGCTGATCTTTGTATTCTGCCGAGTAATTTGATGTTGTAATCTCTCCCTAGAGCTTTCCACCAAACTACCGAACCATACGATAAAATTGGTCGTATAACCGCCTTGTACAACCATAATGTATGCTTAGGTTGAAGACCCCATCTTCTTCCAAGCATACGTTTACAGGCATATAGAGCAATTTCAGCTTTCCTTACCCGTTCTTCGACGTTTAATTTCCAGCTAAGTTTGGAGTCCAAAATTACCCCTAAGTACTTTGCACTGGGTGAAAGTGAGAGGGTTTGTCCATTAATATTTGGTAGGGTAAAGCTTGGTACCTTGTATCTGGTGGTAAAGAGCATGAGTTCTGTTTTACGCGGGTTTAAACTTAAGCCACAGCCTGTTGCCCAAGAATTAAGCTCGCCTAACGCCCTTTGAATGATCCCACTGATCGTATTAGGACACAGTCCTGACGCCATTAGCACCACATCATTAGCGTACGCCACCGCTTTTACCCCTCCTCTATTAAGTTTTATTAGGATTTTGCTAATCACACATAACCAAAGAAGTGGAGATAGTACTCCCCCCTGTGGAGTACCCCTGTGGACTCTCTTAGTTATGTTGATGTTACCCATATTAGCTCTAATGATCCTGGTTTCTAGCATAGAGATGATCCAATTGGTGATACAATTTTCCACCTCTAAGTCTATTAACGCCCGTTGGATAGCATTCGTGCTAACGTTATTAAATGCGCCCTCTATGTCAAGAAAAGCTGCCATCGTATACTGTTTGTTTACTAGAGACCCCTCTATTGTTCGGATTACCTCGTGAAGCGCTGTCTCCGTCGATTTGCCTTTGAGGTAAGCATGTTGTGCAGTTGATATACTAAAGCTCTCCAGCGAACTTCTAATGTGCATATCTAAAAGCCATTCCAAAGTTTTAACAAGGAAGGACGACAAACTGATCGGCCTAAAGTCCTTCGCTGATTCATGTCCTCTTCTGCCTGCCTTTGGTATGAAGACGACCCTAACAAGTTTCCAGCTGTTTGGAATATAACCTAGATTTAGACACGCTTTGAAAATTTCCATTAGCCATGGTAGAATACTATCAAGGTATTGAGGTATACTTCATCAGCACATTCCACATGTACAATATGTGGGGCTACTCCATGTGAAATGAACGATCTAACTAAAGTGATTGCTAGGCCTGAAAATGAAGCTTCTTATCAATACGGACTATCTACATTACAAGCCTGGATTCGTTGCATGGAAATGATGCTACATATTTCCTACAATCTTTCCTTCAAAACATGGTCAACTCACAGTGAAAAAAATAATCTGCTAAAGCAAGGGAAAAAAATTTTGGTACAAAAACGATATCGTGATGAGCTGGGATTGATAGTCGACAAACCCCGACAAGGAAGTGGCAATACCCATGACGGTAATATTGCCAGAATCTAGCTGTTTAGCTGAAATTACTGGAGTCGACATTCATTTGATTCATATACATACATAGTTCTACAGACTCTTTCATCGATAATGATGATAAATTCAGTAAGTTTAACTTTTTTCACACGGTATTTAAAAATAAATGATACTAAAATATATTTTATTTAAATCTTTACACATTTTTTTGTATTTGTGCAAATTTTCGCAACTTAAACTTTAGAAATGTAACAATTATCGATTTTTCGTCCGTAAAACTCCTCGATTTTCCAAAGTGCTTTCCTATGATGTTACGAGCTGTAAATCTCATTTTCTATGAGTTTGACTGGAAGGTTCTGGAAGAACCCTCTTTCTCAGATCATAATTACAACAGCTTTAATATCGATTCATATTTCACAAAAACTATTATAGTCGTGAGGAATCTCAGAAACTGTAACTGGGACTTTTGTGAAAAGATTCTGACAAACAAAATGGGAAGCAATGCACCGATAAATTCGCATGAAGACATCGAAGTTTTGCTTACCAGCCTTACAAAGGCCTTAACTAAAGCGTACAATATCTCTTGTCCCACAAGACGAACAAAACACAAACCTCAGCCTCCTTGGTGGAACAAGGAGCTGAGCGCTAGAAGGCTATATGTTCGCGAGACCCACAAGTTAGCGCGGCTGGCAGAATGTGAGGTTAATTGTGAAGAATATAGAGATGTACTTAAGATCTTTAAAAGGGAAATCCGTGTTGTCAAAAGAAAGTGCTGGAAGGACTTCCGCGCAGGTATGGAAAAAACGGTTGATGTATCGAGGCTTAGAAAACTATTGTCAAAGCATCATTCTGAAGCTAACCTAGTCAGGAAGGAGGATGGTACACGGACAGCGTAGAATCTCTAGAGGATCTCATTATCACCCACTTTCCAGGCTGTGTTAACGTAAGCAATACCGAGGAAAGCAGCAGAGCTTGAATGTACAGATGCAATGGGACTATCTGTTACCGCTATTCACCAAAATGGAATAACCTAAACCTAAATCTAGAACTTACTTCGGGATAAAAAGTAAATTTTTGAAGCATAGTTTGAATTTACAATAGTTGTAATCTAACGGATTTTAAATTTGACTCATGATGTAAAATATTTTTTAGGAAATTTGCGAATACCTATATAATATTGTACATTTTTTGTTAGAAAAATATTTTTAGTACAGAACTATTTTTTTTATTTCCTTACTGATTCTCACTTGGATTATTTTGGCATCAGCAATTTTGCGTGCATGTTATCCTTCAAAGCTTCTACACTTTTCTGTTTATATACATCTACTCTATCTTTGAGATGACACCTTATACAGTAGTCCAGAGACGACAAATCGGACGATCTTGGAGGAAAAATTTCTGTAGATCACTCTAAATTTATTTGTATATATTTCACAAGAGTTTCATGTTGAAACCACGTAACATTCATATAACTAACAATAAGTCATAAAAACGTAGTTAGCATATCTCCATATCACAACACCTTGACGGAAGTACTTTTCTAACTAAATTTGGTACTTTTTCAATGCTTTTTCTTACAGCAGCATTATTTTCAATTGAACGTGGGGATTTTATGCCTTATACCGAGACAGCTCACTTTTCACAGATCTGTAATTCTTATAGTAGATTTTCGTTATTTTTATACTTGAAGAACTGTCTGATCTATTTTTGTAGATAGTTCGGTATAAAAGAAGTTTTTGAGTGGCAACCCTGACTGTGCTCAATTTACCTCGTCCCCTTCAGACATATCTGCGCGATGAGTTATGCCAACCTCTTAGATGTAATTTGTACTTAAGCAATACTGTGAGATAGAAGTCGAGGGGAAATATGATAACCACACATTTGCCACTAACACAAGCACAACAAAGGGGCACCTCATAACTGGGTCATTCCCAGTAAGTTATTTCGACAAATATGAAGCGGAATACAACAACGCCTTCACAAATTGCGTTTACAAGTCTAGTTAAGCGAAGTGAACATTTATGTTAAATTGACTGATGACAAATAAATTCAAGTATTTCATTATTTGACAAATGTTATTGTTATTAGCGATCAGCTCTACTATATTTCGCTTAGTTACTAATGAATGATAAAATTTAATTAATTTGGTCCAATGCATGTAAGTATACATATATGTATGGAAAGTGGTGGGTGGTGGAATGAAGTAGGAATAAACAAAAATGATAAAAGAATTGAAAAATCCGTTGGTAGAAAGCATCAAAAATTAGATTTTTATTTGTTAGTTGTATATGGTGTCGAGGGTTAAATGCATCAAGGCTAGTATTGTCACTTGCGAAGCGAATGAAAATATAGGCGAATTTAGCAGTCTTGAATTGTCAGATGCGAATCGCCAGCGAATTCGTCACAAAATAGCGAATGTGTGTCGAAAATGAATCTTTTGTATTGCCATTGGCGAAAAAACTATATTCGCTCCGCCATTCCTGTAAAAATTTGGCTACTGCTTGCTTATTCGATTCGCATTAACAAAATAAAAGTGACGTAAGTACACTTTAACCTTATGTATATTATATAAATCTATACAAAGATGGCTAGATATAGAGAAAAGTGTACGAGCTTAAAGCAGGAACTAAAATTATTGGAAAGAAATTAGAAAGGAAAAGGGAAGAAAATTTAGAAAAAGAGATGACATAAAGAAAAGGTGGAAATGAAGCAAAAGCAGCTGGACCTTAAATAGAAAATATAGGAAATAGAATTAAGAACCACAGCTAATGAAAATTAAATAAAAAATAGCTGAATATGTAGAGTAATTTTAAATTTAGTATTTTATGAATTGATTGAATTTAATTTGTGCTCTTCTAGATTCTCACTTTAGGCATGGAAATAATGAATTGGAATCTCTTTGGAATCAGCAATAACACCGATAATAATGTCAGCCTTGAAATCCAACGTAGAATCTCTCTAGCCAATAAGTGCTACTTTGGACTAAATATGGAAATGAGTAGTAAAGCCCTCTCTCGACGAACAAAATTAACACATAAGGCTCTTATCATACCCGTCCTATTGAATGGCGCAGAAGCTTGGACGACGGCAACATCCGATGAGGCGTCTATTGGAGTGTTAGAGAGAAAGATTCTGCGGAAGATTTTTAGACCTTTGCACGCTGGCGGCTACGTTGGCTGCGTCATGACATCCGAATGGATACAAACGCTCCGGCTCTGAAAGTATTCGATGCGGTACCAGCTGGTGGTAGCAGAGGAAGAGGAAGGCCTCCACTGCGTTGGAAATATCAGGTGGAGAAGGACTTGACTTCACTTGGTATGTCCAACTGGCGACGGTTAGCACGAGAAAGAAACGACTGGCGCGCTTTGTTAAACTGGGGTAAGTGGTTATTGCGCCAATCAAGAAAAAGACGATTTTTTTTGTATAACCCCGTCATTAGTTGAGTCTAAATAAATGTACAGCAAGGGTGTCTTAATTATAAGGGACCTGCGGGCAAACATGAAGCTTAAAGCCGTTGATGCATTAATGTGTTTTATAAAAAAAAACAGAATTAAATGAGATTTGATTGACCTAAAAACATAACTTTAATATCTACGCATGTGCAGTCAAAATAATAAATAATTGTGTATTTATGGTTTCATAAATTGGAAATCATTGGAAAAATTTTTAATTTTTCGTTTTCTAGGCAAACTTTTAAATTGTCAATTATATACGTAGATAAGTATGAACTATATCATTTAGTATCTTTGTGGTAGTCTGAACGAAATCATGTATTTCTAGTTTACTAAGAATAAATAAGTAAATATTCATTGCGTTACCATACTGTGTAAATCCTAGCATTGCTTCTCGACCCTTTGAAGGATTAAATTATGGTCCAATGTATTTGAGTAGCAAGCCGATAAAAAACTTTAGGAAATTATAAATACATTGCGTATTAAGAAATGTGAAATAATAATTTGTATAAAAATTGCGTTGACTTTAAAACTTGCTTTTCTTTCCTTACCTAAGTAAATGCCTCTATGATTTCTCTAAAAGCTAATTTTCCAGGTATATCAAATTACAAACAAAAATTTACTGACCCTGATACTCAACGCGATGGCAACAGTGAATCGATAACTTTACTCTTTAGAACTGAACCTCTCCGAATTCTTTCTCGTTGGATCTGTCTACGAACATACGTTGTCGATGAAGTAAACAAATGTAGAAAATTTTAAGAATTTCTTGTAATACAAGTAAAAATTAATAAATAGAGGAAATGCATTACCTGCGCCGTTATTGAAATTTATTTACATTAAATACAAGTTTTAAAGGATTAATAACTTTTTAAATGGTTTTCCACAAGGCGCACAACCCATTCAGAATTGTTTCTTTTGTTTTGCTTTCTCAGCACTTCTCAGTCGACATATGCTTGACTAGCAAAGCTAAAAAAAAAAATCTAAATTATTAATGTGGGTTTGTGATGAAAAGTGTAAACCCTAATAACTGTATACCCATAACTATATTTTTTACTTTGACATCAATTCTTTTAAGACGCTTTTAGCTGTTGCATAGAGTTGAAACCTATCGCTACGTAAATAAATATTTTCGCTTTCAAAACTTACCGCACTACGCAGTATGCCATCAGTGTTGAATAAAAAATGCATTATCTAACTTCTGACCATTTGGCTTGTGGCATAGATATCAGAAATTTTATTGCCCAACGCTGTGATGGCGACGTTGCGAATGAGCGGCGCCTTTGCAGACAATCACAAAAGCAGCCACTTGCCACACTCACCGGCAGTCAAGCGGACACCTTTCGCAAGCGTACCGGCGACGTCATGCAACGCCCTCCATTTCGGATGATTGCATTTATGGTAGGCCGCCTACCGCGGAATTCTGTGCCAGAGTGTGGCTGATTGCTTTTAAGAGATGGATAAAAAACTGTTCCTTGATTGAAAATGCAGCGGTTCGCAGATGTTGCTTCGACCAAATGTCGAAAGGTTAATACATGAATTAACGGCAACATTTTTCTGTTTGGTGCGCCAAGGAGCGTTGCTGGCGGGCCGCCAAGCGATCATGGCGAGGCATAGGCACATAGCGTCATAAATTACTTAATTGTCTTTGCAGCGCGACACTTTTGGTCACAAAAAAGCCGTGAGAACTTTACTTGATTGCAGAGCTAATCTTACAGCAATAGTGAAACAGACGAAAATAGTTTGGTAAGAGGCGCAATAAAATGCTACTTAGCATTAAGTGTATGATAACAACGGCTCGAGAAGTGAAATAAAGCACTAAGATTTTTCCCTTATCTAAATTCCTACACTATTTTCTATGCGGCTTTACAAAGCAATAATTTTAGAATAATAATATCATGAGATTATATTGAATATTAGGATTCTATTATTTTTGTGGAGGTTATATACTGTGCAGCGACGCTTCTTATGGGTAATTTTGATGAAGTCAGAATGACCGGCAAAAAAGATTATGCCATCAGTTTTTTGGGAACGTAAAAGGAAAGGCCAAACAGATAGTTATGAATATTATTGGAACCTTTTCGAATAGTTCAATGAAAAACTTCTTGTGAATAGACAGCAGAAAAAATAAGCTTTCATCAAGACAATGTTCGTAAGTATTCACATTCCCACAAGTGTTTTGTCGTTAGTTAAATTTAATGAAATAAAGTACGAATTGCTTAAATATCCTACCTAATCACTGGCGTTGATTCCCAAAGAATATAACCTCTATTGCGATTGTAGTACAAGCAACCCCCCTACAACGCGAACAATAGATTCCTGAAAAAATTCGCGTTGTAGGAAATCCGGTTGTAGGATACTCTTACCATACAAAAATCAATTGTACCTCCTGCTATCGGGAGCAAATTATCAAAGAAGCTTGAGCGAAACGCAGTTTACTTGCAAAAATATATATAAATATATTTTTGTAATTTCGTGTTGAATTTGTCACTGTAAATTCAGAACAACACACCACAATTTTTAAGTTTTGCTATACGCATTTTCTGAAACTGCCATTGCTAAACATCGCCAAAGCACACCTCGTGGTGAAAATACTCATTCACACCAATCTTGTTGAAATATATAATATATGTAATTTACAATTTATCAACCATGTCGGACGTTCCAAGGATGATAGATTATCAGGCTTGGCCATGAGCTATGGTGAAATGCAAAATTGTCAGAGTAACTTCGGATGCCTGGTCATCGGAGACTTGGCAGCAGAATACTCTCCGCTCATTTTACACGCGTTCATCCATGTCAACCTTTTTTTAAGGAGGTAGAAAAGCATTCGACTGCCCTAGCGGAATGGGTTGGTGCGTGACTACCATTCGGAATTCACAGAGAGACCGTTGGCTCGAATCTCGGTGAAACACCAAAATTAAGAAAAACACTTTTCTAATAACGGTCGCCTCTCGGCAGGCAATGGCAAACCTCCGAGTGTATTTCTGCCATGAAAAAGCTCCTCATAAAAATATTTGCCGTTCGGAGTCGGCTTAAAACTGAAGGTCCCTCCATTAGTGGAACAACATCAAGACGCACACCACAAATAGGATGAGGAGCTTGGCCAAACACCCAAAAAGGGTGTACGCGCCAATTAATTGAAAGCCTTAGTCAGACAGGGACTTTAACGCCACTAAAATCGTCTCAAGTCCGAAGGGTACATCGCACAGCGATACGTTTTGGTAATTACGTCTGGAGGCTGTCGTGAGCAATAAGCCTAATCGTCAGTTACATTCGTCTTGCTGCATTTTATTGATGCGACAGTTGTTGTTGCTGCCGCGTTCGTCTCGCATTATTTCCTAGCCTCCAATGAATGTTGCGAAGTTCCACGATAATTCGTGTTGTTAAAACTTGTACCGCCCTCCACTTTTCATTTGACTCAAGCATTTGTGGAACTAAGTTATTAGGTGTCAGAAACACACGAATTGTTATTGCTAGGTTATCGCGTTCCTTAGCGAACTTGCTGCAATATAAGGCCACATACTCGACCGTCTCCTCTTCGTCCAAGCATTCTACCAGCCAAGTCTGGGTGATGCAGATATTTTTGAAAGCATTCGCATCCACTTAATAGCTGCGTTAGTTATACTGCGGATCCATTTTAATTGCCATTCAACTATCGAGGTAGAATGTTCTGCTTGTTGGAGTTCCTCTGTCGGTTTGGTAGATTGCGAGCAGTACAACCGCTTCTGTAAATTTGCTCGGATATTTATAAGCATTTTGCTAGCTAGCACCCAGACTATGCATTAAATTCGTTTTAATTGGCAACTCACAAAATGAGGGGACTATTGTGGACATTTGTGAGCTGACTTCAAACAGTTTGCTGGTTGCATTGGAGCGCAAATGTGTTTAAAAAGTTGTAGGAAATGTGTTATTTTGTATCTAATGACATATCGTAAATGATATTTTTATTTGAACTCCTCTTTATATATATCAAGTTAACACCTCTGACAATTATTGCTTTCGATAAGCAATATACTACCTTCATTGACAATGTGTTATCTGGTGAAATGATTAAGATTATAACTTTTTCCTTGTGTCTTAACGTGTCAGATCTTGTCACTTGCGCGCGCTTTATGTAGCTGAAATGAAGATTACTATTGCCCAAAATTTCTTGTTGTGTCACGAATTGCACAACAGTCGCATGCGAATACTCGCAGCATTCTAAAGAATAAATTTTCTTTTACTCTGCTACTGAAAAATAGAAATAATAAAATATTTAGTTAAAATTGATTTATTCGTCTGAGTTGTACTTTATATCAGAGAGGGAATAATTTCAAGTACAGCGAACAGCTGATTGTGGCCACTAGTACAAAAATTGTCAAACTTGTCAACACGAAAATTTGTTACTTAGTAAATCCAAAAGCAATGCAATCGGGCAAAATACTGAGTAACGAGTAGTAAAGCAACGAGTTCGGTGTGAATACTCCTAATACAACATACTCTGAAGTTCTAGTCAACAAAAGCGGTAGCAAAATTAATTTGATGAAGGAATATTCAATGCTTAACTTTTGGTGACATTTAGGTGAGCTCAATTCATGTATTGTAGATTCACCTATGAACAAATTGCTATCAAAATTTACCATTTACAGTAACTAGAAAGTTATTATATGTTTTCCATCTCAGCGCGTGCGTGAATTTTAACGAGGACACCAACCAATTTCTAAACTTTTACTCAACGTGGGGAAATACTTAAGGGTTGTTTTTTGATGCGGGTGCTGCGTAGAAGGATGGTAAAGGACTATTTGTCAATTCCACCTTCTCTTTCGGGTTCTTGTTTATGATTGTGAAGTTTATTTAGACAGCAACCAAATACATAGTGGATATATTTTGAATGAGAATTTTACCGCAGGATATTTTGCAAACTTTTGACACGAAGTTGCAAGCCACGGACAAGAAGAAGTATCTTCTGTCGTCTAATAGATTGGTTTTTTAATGCTAGTTTGACTGATTTTAACAATCTTGAAGTGAAGTTAAATTCGCTACATAAAAGTGAAATTATTTTCCTTTCTTTTTCTTCTTTTCTTTACTTGCAAAAAACGGCGTCATTGCTTTAATAAATCTCTTTGCAAGGCCTATGAAATAAAAACTTCATACATTTTTGCTGCTAAATTTAAATATTTAATTTTATACTTACACACATACGCACAAGTGCACATACATACAGTCTGTTTAATAGAAGCGTGACCGCCATTATTCAGAAACTATTTGCACTATCTGCATTGTATGTTAATTTTATACCTATTAGAGGCAAATTTTCAATAAAATGTAAACCACCATAAAATGTCACCATCATTAGCAGTAATGGTTTAACATATTTGAGTCTTATATATATATATATAATTGGCGCGTACACCCTTTTTGGGTTTTTGGCCGAGCTCCTCCTCCTATTTGTGGTGTGCGTCTTGATGTTGTTCCACAAATGGTCCCTCCTACAGTTTCAAGCCGACTTCGAACGGCAGATATTTTTATGAGGAGTCTTAATTTCTAGGGAAATTGTAGAGGAAATCAGCTTCAATCAGCCGAATTTCCCTTGGTTGATCGTCCATAGTTATTTTCCCTTTGAGTTTTTGCTTAACTATTCTCTCAAAAAATTTTACTTGGGCTGGCCTCATGCGACTGTGAAGGTCAATCCCTTTTTGCCATTTCTGCTCAACACACCTTTGTCTTTGATGTTTTGGGTCGTTGTTTTCTTGTAAAATCCAAGGTTGGAAACATCTTCGCAGCTGATGGAAGTAAATTTTATCCCTAAAAACTGCATTCAAATTGGGGGTAAATACAAATGAACGGCCAAATCCTTTTTGGAGAAACAACAAACATGAATCTTAACTGGCTGCTTAACAGTCCGTTGAAGTTGAAGATTATCAGCAGTATGCCAGGACTGACGTATACAACTAATCGCCCAAAAAGAAGATTCATTCGTGATTCTTACCTTTACCCAAGTTCTTTCGGAATTTGTCTTAGCCTATGCAAGTTTTTTTCCAATGTGCTCCGCGATTTGAGGCCTTCTGTAGTAAATGCCCTCGAACCGTGAATTTTCTTAAAATTGCTTTAGGTTCACACAACGATAGGTTCGGCCTTGTCATAAGCAAATCAATAATCTTCTGATCTTGTTTTGGAGGGATATTTTTTTAGGACTCGTCCGGCGAAATAGTCTACATTTTTAACTTCGATATATGTAAATTGCACCCATTTATTTATGACTTTTTTTATACAATATATAGTGGTGTTGCTCAAATATTTTGTCGTAGATACATCTGACATTTAAGGACCTTTAGCGTGTGTACATAGAAACTGCTTCAACACTGCGTATTGCGGAAGGTTACACCTCTTTAGCAGAATTGAAATTTTTTATTTTTTTTTAATTTCGCCAGTTTTGTTTCTATTAGACAAACTGTATATGGCACACTTTATTAACACGCTTTGATTTGATTGAACAGCCATGAAATTTGGGTGTGTTCTCTACACAGAGACAGAGTGGAATATGTTAGATTTGAGGTTGTAAAGCAGTCTGTTTTAATTTTAAGGGGCTTATTGACTACTTTCACACCATTATTAATAACTATTGTGTTTATAATCCAAAATTACTTTATTATTCCTCAAAACATTGTCTATGAATATAGAACTAATACGTTTTTGAATACTTTTGAACGACTTTTCTGAGCAATAAAATACTGTAAGGTCTCTTTTTATGCGGATAATTTTTATGCCATCTTGAACTTGTGCGGTTTGTATTTCATCCAAAAATTTCTAGGACAAACATACATATAAACTTGTATAGTAGGAAGTCCGCGTATAGACAGTCTCCAAAAATCATGAACGTTCAAAGCTCACACCATTTGTTTTACTGACATAAGGTTTATAGATGTGAAGGACAGCTAATTCTACGTTAACTCTTCACATCCAGATATCACTGATTTGTGTTTAGAGTAAGCGTCTGCAATTCGGGGATTCCCCTTGTATGCACATATACGAGACTTACCATCGAGAAGTCGCTATTGCATCATTCTGAAAGGTGGAAACTGAAAGGTCGCACTGAAAGGTGGAAACTGTAATTGCTTTGAAATTAAATTTTGTTTAAGCGGTTAAGTAGCGAGTTTAAATTTTACTAATTACATTGTCAGAAAAGAAAGAGCTACACAGAACGAGAATGAAGTTTGTGAAAATCCGTCGCTTTTACCACAAATATCTATTACAGAGACAGTCTCCTTTGACGATGAAGGTGATTTGGAGCAACTTTTCAAACGGTGCAATCCATTATCAGATATTGATAAAGTTTAGAAAATTTAAAACTTTATTTCTTTTAATATAAATAAAATAAAATGAATCAAGTTTGAATACACGTTTATTTTGAGCTTTTATGTGAAATTCGAAGTACTTAATTAGGCAGCCTATTTCTTTTAATTTTTGCAAAACTTTTTTATGCGGTTTTAACTCGTGATTTTGATTTCATGCGATTTTAGAAAATTACGGAACGTACATATTCCTACTTTTTCGAGCCAAGCAAAACCTTTTTTATGCGACTTCTTTATAAGCACTCCTCTGTAGAACGTATCCACCGCATAAAACGAGACCTTACAGTATACATACGGGATAAAATTTCAACAAATTTCTTTGACTTTGCCTTTAAAATAACGAATCAAACCAGTAACATCAACCCCATCAGGAACTACAGATTAGCATATCCACTACAGAGCGGCACAAAATTAATCATCCCATTTTGTTTTTGGATAACCTTTTTACTAGTTAAAAACATTGATTTTGAGTGATTGAAATTTGTCTTGTGACCTTTACGCACTCCATCGCTTGCCTGTTTACTTATAAAGGGTGATTTTTTAAGAGTTATAGGAAAGTTTTTTTAAAAAAACACTCGTAAAATTCAGAAACCTGGAAACCTTTTAAAAAAACACCTGGAAACCTTTTAAAAAAACACACGTAAAATTCAGAAACCTGCATGAAATTTTTATTTAAATCGATAGTACAGTCCATATAATATAATGTTTGATGATTATTTCATGCAAATGTTGACCGCGACTGCGCTTCAAATGGTCCACCCGCTTAGTCCAATTTTGGCATACTCTTTCCAATGTTTCGGCCGGTACCTCTCATATAAATGCTTTAATGTTGTCTTTCAATGCGTTAATTAAAGCAGGCTTGTGTGAATAGACATGAGCTTTAACATAGCCCCTCAAAAATAATCTAAAGACGTTATATCGCACGATCTGGGTGGCCAATTGACAGGTTTCGAACGTGGAATGAAATGTTCACCGAACTCGCCTCTCAACAAGTCTATTGTTACGCGTGCTGTGTGGCATGTGACACCGTCTTGCAGAAACCACATGTCATGCAAGTCAAGCTCTTAAATTTTGGGCAAATAAAAGTTGGATATCATTTCACGGTAGCGCTTACCATTCACAGTTACGTCACGATTCGCAGCATCTTTGAAGAAGTACGGTCTAATGATACCTCCAGCCCATAAACCGCACCAAACTGTGACCTTTTCTGGATACATTGGTAGCTTTTGCAATTCTTCTGGCTGATCTTCACTCCAAAATCGACAATTCTGTTTGTTTACGTACCCATTGATCCAAAAATGAGCTTCGTCGCTGAACACAATTTTTCGATAAAAAAGTGGATCTTAAACTTTCTTAACAGAACACGCATTTTTATAATAAAATTCAATGATTTGCAAGCGTTGTTCGTTTGTAAGACGATTCAAACAAAACACGAAACGTGCGTCAGCTGTTTAAACTAACTGTTTAAAAAGATAATAGTTAAAAAATCACCCGTTATATATAATTGGTGCGTACACCCTTTTTGGGTATTTGGCCGAGCTCCTCCTCATATTTGTGGTGTGCGTCTTCAAGCCGACTCCGAACGGCAGATATTTTTTAAGATGAACTTTTTCATGGCAGAAATACACTCGGAGGTTTGCCATTGCCTGCCGAAGGGCGACCGCTATTAGAAAAATGTTTTTCTTAATTTTGGTGTTTCACCGAGTTTCGAACCTACGTTCTCTCTGTAAATTCCGAATGGTAGTCACGCACCAACCCATTCGGCTATGGCGGTGTCTACTTTACAAGTGTCAAATATGTTTGGCGTACGATCCATTACTGAAAATTATAAATCTTAATCCTTGTATATCATTTGTAGCATCAAAATTACAGTTCCTGAAGCTGTAGATTTTAGAGTGAGTACCAAATTTTAATTAAAAAGGAACGTGATATAGGCCGGTCATTTATTCATTTGAACCATTGTTTGCAATATCATTTATCAACATATTTATATAGTCACGAGCATCTAAAAAGTACAAGTACATACATTTCCTTATCACTTTTTAAACCCTTTCAACTCAATTAAAAAACAAATCAAAGCACCCAACAGGCCCACTGCCCATGCGGCAAATATTAGTGAAAAATGCGCAACATCAATGGGCTCAAACTCCTTTGAGTCTACTCGGTAAAACTCTATCTCACCACTTAAAATACCCTCTTCTGCGCTGTCGGAAAACATTTTCTCAAAAATTCCTGTATCAAATATTTTCCGCAGGAAACTATTCAACTGCTGTACAAATGGTGAGCCATGAGCTATTGTAATGAACAGTGGCAACTGCATGACCGCCTCATCGATCAGCTTAAAAAGGGGTATACGCAAAAACTTTTGTTGATACATGAAGAATTCAAGTTTGTCTTCAACAGTCGAGTGTATAAATGATGTGTTCATTTCACGGCGCCACTTGTATACTTCGTCAGCAGTAGCGTTCAATAAGCGATCATAAACAATTTGCGGCACACCTGACAAGCTACGCAAATAGGTGGCATCCATTTGTGTTTGCGGTATGCGATAATTTGTATGTGCGATATCAGCTATGCTATTAATCTGTGGCTCATATAGGTGGGAAATAATGAAGCTGGCCAAAAATGTCTGATAGAGGTTTGTCAAAAGAAAACCACTTAGCAATAATATGGCTGAGCAGAATATTTGTGCGCGCGTACAATTACGATAATAGAAGCTCGGTACATACAGAACCGAACTAAGGGTTCGTAGTAGAGCCACACCAAAGTGAAGTATATTTACGTGTAGCCAGGATAAGAACATTTGTACAGCGGTTGCATAGAAAATGATGAACAGTAAGAGTAACCACATCCAGTAATCCATGGGCTTGAAAATGTACAAGTATCTCGGTATTGGCTTGGCATAGGGTACCATTAGGTACGTGCGATAGTTGCAAATTACATTGCTGTGCGAATAATCCGAATACATGTAGAGCATATCGGCAAGAATATCGAGTTGCCTATTTCTGAATGCTTCAATGAGATCTGTTAGGTTTATTGCATATGTAGGCATTACGACCTCTTGGAATGTGCCGTTATGATGTTTTATGAAGGCTATTATCAATGCGTGAAGGTAGCCGCCGTTGACGATGTTGCCATTATTATCTTTGTAGCGGTATACTCGTGGCGAATTGTTGCTGATGATCCCGCGAAGTGGATATCCTTGAAAGTTGTGCAAATGGGATTTATTGTAATATTCACTGAGAGTGTGCAATCGAACAACTTTGATGTACCGAAATGGATGATATGTATACATTGTTTGATTGATTAAAGCTAGTACGTTGACGAACCCGTGCTGCCAACAAAGCTGGAAAAGCCCGTATGCGTTCTGGGTCTCAGAGGCGGCTTTGAATACGAAAAGCACGTTAGTATAATGGAATTCCCACAAAACATTGACCAGCAAATTTACCATACGAACTGTTTCATTCAATCCAACAAATGCGACTGTTAAAACCTTTTCGGTTTCCCGACCATGAATCTTGAAATCTGCACTATTGTAATTGAGAATCATTTTTGGCGTCAATACATTCTGCAGAGGAAGTTCGCTGATGAATTCTTCGTTGCTGTTGATAAATAAATTTAGCTCCAATTCCAAGTCCTTCGTCAAATTATTAACGATATTAAAAAGTATTTCAGAGTTCACTATTCCAATATGTCGTACGAATATTTGTAAGATTAGGAAAGAAAATATTAGTTGCATTCTCCTTTCGTAGTAGACGTACGCGTAACAATTAAATACACCAGTGACCAAAAGCACCAAAATATGACTGAGGAGTAAAATAAAGAATAAAGAAATTATGCTATCAACTACGTTTTTATTCTAACGTTGTCATCGACAATTGGTAACTCATTACCGTTTACGAAATACTTATTAAGTAAGTGATTAATTTATGTACATACTTATAACGGTGGGTAGAAGAGCGACTAGCCTCCATAAAAAACACAAGTACTTATATCAAGGGTCTTTCAAAAGTGACGACTAGATGTCAGTGGTGAATAACTACTCTTATTAATGCCTGAAATTTGTCAAGGGGACAGATGCATAATTTTACACGATAGAATAACGCGTAAAAATTATTGAAACTTATTATGACAATGGTCGATCTTTAAGAACAAAATATCGCAAATTTCGTTATTATTAATATAATAATAATACTTTGAATGAGTCAACAGTTCAAAGGTTGGTGAAATAATTTGAAGAGACTGGTTATGGTTAGGATAGAAAAGGGATTGGCAGACCACAAACGGAACGTTCTGTTGAAAATATTGCTGCTGTAGTGCAAAGTTATGTCGACGTTCTCAACAATTAGGCATTTCTGAATCGACTGCTTGGCGGAATTTACCTGTAGACATGCCCATGGCGGACATTGAAATGATGTCAGTTTTCACATATAATTGTTAATATCCGTATTTCGAATTAAAATAGCGAAACCTCGACGAATCTAAATTTGTATCAGCTTTATTTTCTCGTCTTTTAAAAGACCCTTTATAAATATAATATAATAGGGAAATGCTCAAGTTGTAAATGATTTAATAACTAGATCAGAGTCACCGAACACATAATCCATTAAAACTCATTGAGTGTAAATTGCTGTTGTGTATTTAAGAAGGGTGGTACTGTTGGAGTAGAAAGTATATATATACTCATTATCGATAATTTGTGTAATTGCATGCCTATTCCTCGAAACTTACCCACTTTCTTGCATTTATATTATAGTAGTATCAAAATATTAGCGCATAGTTCATTGGTTGCTGCTTCTGATTGGGGATACGGGTAGGAGAGATGCCTCGGAGGTTTTGTATTACCTGGTCGACTATACCAGGTATATAAAGTAAGTAACGGGTGTTACTGCATACGAGCATACACTTAAGTATGTACTCGTATATTGCACCTTTGCTAAAATAAATTCACATCCCATAAAAAGTATTCTTAAAAAGTATTCCTAGCGCAGTAAAAAACATCTCATATTACTTTTACTAGAAGAGGAGGAGGGATTGTTTTAGTGGCTACACCATTCAACGCAGTTAACGACGGTCGCTGTAAGTGCGAAGGCATTTTAAACCCTCCTCACTCACCAAAAAAAAAAAATGTTAGTTTTACTATGTAGAATATGGTTAGCAGATATTGCTATGAATTTTTAAGTCACGATTAACATAAAAATAGTAAAAGCGGTATTTTCTTTCTATTTATTTGTTAATTCGACAAACATGTACTGTAACATTGCACAAATTTAACATTCAATTACAAGTTTTAAGCTCATTTTAAGTTCGATTGAATTTTTTAGCTGAAGGATAGGAAGAGAGGGATTGAAAATTAATAGAGATATAGGAGTAAAGAGGGACTGATGTACATACACCCAAGTACGATGTACAGAACGCAGAGGTATGACCAACATCAAACATTTAACCGGCTTTCAGTGATTTTAAAGGAATCAGCTAATTTACTGATGTAACCTGGGTTATGACAGCTGCTTGTTTGAAAAAGCTGAGATTGTGTTGGTGATATATATATATGAAAAAAATTAACACCATTATTACCCATGTTACATACATCGTTGCCGACTGAACAATTACTGGTTGGACGAGTGTTTAAGTATACGAGGTGTGCTTAAAAAGTATTACACATTTTGTATTTTTTTTTCAAAAATTATTTATTTATTCATTAATATCTATTTGACCCTTTCAAGGTAATCCCCATGAGATATTATGCACTTGTGCCAACGTTTTTTCCAATCTTCACATCACTTCAAAAAATCATTTTTTTATCTTGTTCAGCTCCTCCTTCGAAGCCGTCTTTATCTCGTCAATCGTAGCGTAGCGTCGTCCTTTCATGGGCCTCTTCAGTTTCGGGAACAAGAAAAAGTCACAGGAGGCTAGATCTGCGGAATACGGTGGCTGTGGCATCATTATATATATATATATACTAGCGGACCCGACAGACTTCGTTCTGTTAAATAGATTTTGAATGTGGCAATTTATATTTCGACCTTAAGACGTTTTTACTCTGCTGACACACCTCACACACCGCCCTATCATCATGGTGACGGTTCTGTTCAGGAGAATTAAAGAAAAGGGTCAGCTCGGGTGACCTAAGTATCTTCGCATCCCCGAGCTTTGTCCACCCTTTTGGCACCCACTAAAAACCCCGACTGGAATGTTTGCCAGAGGGCTTCAAACTAAGAGGGGAACTTAAGGTTCAAACCTGATTGAAAAATAAGCTAAAGGGATAGTGGGAACCTAAAGGTAACCAATATTTATAAAGTGGGTGCTTCAATGACAGAACATAGAGATACCTAATTATTTATTATTATTATTATTAACATAGGGTTAATAACCGATATAATAAAGAATAATGAATTAAAACGTAATATATATAAGTACATAATTATTTTCAGTAATCGCTTTAATGTAAATCAAGTGAATCATAATTATTTACAAAAATCTGTTTTATTTTTATTGTAGTGCTTTGTGATATACAATGTTTTTTGTTTGATTACCTGGTGAATATATAAACAAATCTGATGGTTTTCCAATACGGGAACAGGCAACATACAATTGACCATGTGAGAAACATGGGTTTTCTAGATTAATTAATAATGTTTGTCTTTTGTTATTCTTCAAATATGTTTGGATTTGTACAGCCCTGCAATATTATTCTTAGAATTTACTTAACTATTTTTATTTATCCAGTGCAGTATACGCCTAACTCCCACGCGGAAAAGTTCATTCGTTTCTCTCGTGTAACTTGTCGGCACTTACTAATATACACATTATCGCTTCTTTGAGTGAAAACCCAAGTAAATATAACGAATCAACAAACTTTAACCAAATGGCTGATCCTCCTGATCGAGACAAAGCTGTAGAACAGCTCTCGTACCAAACTAATCAAAATAAATCATTAACCAGTAATTCAAAAACTCCTAAATACTTGATAATTAACAGAATCGAAAGCGCGGAATCTCTCTCCAAAGTGTCCCCTTTTCTTATTAAAAAGGTCATTGACTCAGTATGTGGTGGCGAAGTTGAAATGTGCAAGAAATTGAGGAATGGAAGTATTCTAATCAAAACAAAAACATTTGTACAAGCATGCAAATTAATAAAACTGTCTGCCCTATCCCCATATATTAAAGTGGAAGTATGTGAACACAATACCCTCAATCAATCAAAAGGTGTCATCTTCTCCCGTGAATTAATAGGTATATCAGAAGAAACAATAAGAAACGAACTAAAAAACCAAGGAGTAAGCGAAGTAAGGAAAATCAAGAAAAAGGTTGACAGCATTCTAGTCGAAACAGGCTTACTTATTCTGACATTCGACAACTCCATACTACCAAATCACATTTTGATCGGATATGAGAAAATAAAAATAAGACCCTACATCCCTCTCCCACTAAGATGCATGAACTGTTTAAAATATGGTCACTCAGCAAAAATTTGCAATAACACTAAAATATGCGCAAATTGCGCCAAAACTTCTCACATTGACCGCGAAACTAATGATAAGTGCACTGACCCATCAGCTTGCGTTAGTTGTACCAACAATGGATCAGAAAATGCTGACCACAATGCACTTGATAAGAAATGTCCGGTATTCATAAAAGAGAAAGAAATCCAAGCGATCATCACACTAGAGAAAGTCGATAGGCGGAGAGCGATAGCCACATACGAAGAACGTCACCCACTCAACACAGCAACATACGCATCAAAGTTAGCAAAAACAAATCCACCAATTACCTATAACAAGAGCGCAGATTCACCACACTCTCACGAATGATAGCAGAAACCACCTCAGTAAACAGTATAATACCAAATTCCAGCAACAGCAGTAAATCCACACTCCCACTCAACTCTTCGAATCCACCATACACATCTCAACCAACACAACCAGCATGTATCAAACCGAGAGAGCAAACAGACTACTCAGATATACTCAATAGTAACTTTTTAACTAAAGGCACTTTGCAACAAATAACAAAAGATAATAAAACTAAAATCTACCCTAAAAACATTTCTAACAGAACAAAAGCCATGTTAAAAAAAATCAACAAGTTGAAGGGAAATTCTAAGCAAGATTGCGATTCAACATTACCTATTGCAGATATCGATTCTGATTCATCAGAATCAATGTCTACAGATCAATAACTTAGTTACTCAATTTATATCTTAGATTCTATTATACATTTATACTTATACACATACATATATACATAGATAAACTCATTCATACAATTTATCATGACACTACTTATCATACAATGGAACATAAACGGATATATTAATAATTATAATGAACTGCTAATTCTTATTAATAATTATAAACCTAAAATTATTTCTATCCAAGAAAGCCACATTCCGACACAATTCCAAAACGTCCCAATTCCAAACAACTTCCTTTTGTATTCATTCAACTCAAACCCATCATACGGTGGTGTAGCTATACTGATACATAAATCTATACAACACGAAATAATTCAAACTGAAAAGGACTTTGATAACATTACTTTAGAAATACACTCAACAAAAAAATTCAGAATCACGTCAGCCTATTGTCGCCCATCTTACAATCTTCATTACCGCAACCTAGAAACTGTATTTAATCAAACTAATCACTCAGGCATTATCACTAGCGACTTTAATTGTTGGCACCAAAGCTGGGGTTCACGCGTCAACAACCGGAAGGGCAACATCTTGTCAAATTTTATTAATCAATCTCACTTCGTTCTACTAAACGACAAATCACCAACACACTTTTCCACACACAATACACTCACGCACATAGACCTGACTCTCTGTACCCCCGATCTTGCCGTTCACGCTGATTGGAGGACTCACAATGATTTAAACGGAAGCGACCACTTCCCAATTTTCATTTCTCTCTTCCCACCTATTAACCAACCGAGCGCAGCAAGTAAGACTTCATTCAAAACTGATCTTGCAAACTGGGAACTATTTGAAAAGAAATGTAGACAGTTCGAGTCAACCCGACCTATCAGCCGTAATGTTAATGCAGAAGCATCCAACCTTAGGAAAATTATTCTACAGTCTGCTAATGAATCTATACCAAAAACTTTAAATAATAAAAAACAAAGATCAGTGCCGTGGTGGAATCATAACTTAGGTAAATTAAAAGCTGAGAAAAACAGGCGGTTTCATATATTCAGATCGAACATGACTGAACTAAATTTAATTGAGTATAAAAAAGCAAAATCTGCCTTTAAACGAGAAATTAAAACCTCCAAACAATGTTCGATACAAAAGTTTACAGCAGAAATTAGTCCTAGCACCCCCACAAAGAAAATTTGGATGACTATACGACGCTTTTGTGGATACAAACTCCCCCACGGTATACATTGCCTACAGTCCCAAAACAATCCCAATCAATCTCACACAGATCCAAAAGATATCGCTAATGAGCTGGCTAAATACTGGAGCAATTCAGCTTCGGACCAAAATTTTCCAAGTAGCTTTCAATACAGGAAAAGAGCGACCTTACAATCTCAAGTGTATGCACAACCCTGTAGAGATGCGAATATATTAGAACAAGATATAAATCATCTGGAAATGATATCTGCACTAACTAAGCTAAAAGGAAAAACTCCAGGCTTAGATAGGATAACATATCCAATGATGCGAAACTCTCCTGAAATTTTTAAAAAGCTCCTTTTAAATTTATTCAACGCGATTCTTCATAACAAAATTATCCCGCAGTCCTTCAAACACAGCATTATTATACCAATACCAAAACCAAAGTCAGATAAAACACAAGCAAAATCATACAGACCGATATCTTTAAACATATGCTTCGCTAAGGTTCTAGAAAGGATAATAGCAAATCGGCTTTGGTGGTTTGTAACAAAAAACAAATTATTGAATAGCCGACAAATGGGTTTCAAGAGAGGAAAATCTACAGCAGATAGTCTACTACTGTTAGACTATCTAGCTGCAGCCAAGCTCTCATCAAAAAGCCATTTAACAATTATTTCTCTTGATTTTGAAAAGGCGTATGATAAAATAGGCATACACACGGTAGTTGACCAACTCGTAAAATGGAAGGTTGGCCCCAAAATCACCAATTATATTATCAATTTTATGTCAAATCGTAAGTTTATGGTACGAATAAATAACCATTTCTCTGATTTCTGGTCAACAGACAATGGTATTCCCCAAGGATCCCCTTTATCTGTCATTGTGTTCTTGATTGCGTATGAAAAACTATGCTCTGTAATATCATTCCATAAAGAAATTGACTTTTGCGCCTACGCAGATGACTTTAACATTATTATTAAATCAAATAAAGAAAAGTGTCCAATAATTGACCTGAATAACTTTTTTCACGACATCTTAACTTGGTGCGATTACTCAGGAGCAAACTTATCACCAACAAAAAATCGGTACATTCATCTCTGTCGAAAGCACAATTGTCAATGTACTGTGCTTTCACGAAACATAAACCTCTTTCCCTGTGATGAGTTAAAAATTTTAGGAATCATTATCAATAAGAGATACAGATGGAACTCCCACATCGATCACCTAAGCACTTCCCTGGTCACACAATTAAACATTGTGAAATGTCTAGCCTCCCCAAAATTTCAATGCGACACTCAATCTATCTTAACAATTGTAAAAACATTATTTATACCCAAAATCAGTTATGGCATTTTTCTTTACGGATATGCTCCTAACTATCTCATAAACAAAATCAAGTCATTACTTAACGCTGCAATAAGAACCGCGTTGGGAGCCCTGCGCTCTACACCAATCGCAAATTTATTTTTTGAATCAAAAATACTGAATTTCGAAAATCAAAGAGACCTAACAACTGCTAAACTATTTAAAGCTCTCATAACAAAGCAAGACAACCCGCTTCACAATATCGTCAATAACCTAAAGAAGAGGACAACCACCCTTAAAATACAGCCTGCTATAAGCAGAACAACATTACTTTGCTCAGCAGTAGGTATACTTTTAAAGCCAACTAAATACGATATTCATATCCATCCCCCATGGTCCTTTAACCCAAAAGCAATTGACACTTCATTGCATATCTTCAACAAGAACAACACAAATCCGATTCAATATCATGCAATGTTCAACGAAGTTAAAAATAAATACTCCAACTATACTTTTATTTATACTGATGGGTCAAAGATAAACCAAAATATATCATATAGCATAACCCTAGAAAATGAAATTATAAAAATATCAATTATTCCATATTATAGTTCTATATATTCAGCCGAAATTATTGCCATATCTGAAGCAATAAACTTAGTAAAGCACAAGAGAAAAAAGGTTGCTATATGCTCAGACTCACTCTCCTCTCTTAATTCCATAGCCAATATAAATAACAGCGACTATTACCCAAACAAAATCAGACACATTATCACACAACACTACCAAAAAATTATTTTAATATGGGTACCTGGGCACAATAATATTGTTGGGAACAGCCTCGCTGACCAATCCGCGAAACAAGCTCATCGAAGACCAGTAACTAGCACAGACAATTTCAACTTACTCGATATTAAAAATCATATTAAACAACACTTCTACAACAAACAACTCCTTGAATGGAATCTAACCAATGACTGGTACAAAAACGTTAACTACACAAAGACCAATATAACAGATTTTCTACAAAAAACTAATAAAAAACCTTCACGACTAGACATTATAAAATTCGAACGCCTTAGGTTAGGACACACGAAAATAACACATGGCCATCTTATGAATAACACAAACCCATTATATTGTACTTGCAACACAGATATCTTAGTCACAGTAACTCATCTTCTACTGAGTTCCCCCTGTATGCTACCTGTAGAGAACAAATATTCACTAACACAAACCCAATTTCACACCTCTCAGTCCCTTCTCCTGAGTCAATATCCCTAATAACAAAATTCCTCAAAAGAACCAATCTTTACCATAAGGTTTAAAATAAAATTGTATCTACTAAGTTTAAGAACGGAAGTATGCATATGTATATAAAATTATCGAGCTTAAGGCCTCGCTGCTATAGCTCCTAACTTAAAATAGCTTATAAGATTTATGTTGTAAGCTAATTTTATATAAATAAATAAATAAAAAAAAATTTTTATTTATCATTTGTGAATGAAATCATTACTCAACTCTTTCTGAAACTAAAACAAAAGAAAGAATATTGCGAGGCCAATCAAATCTATAGCTCTTACATTTTTTGACTTTTCAATTTGGTCAGGCTCACGATATTATCACTTTTGTGTGAACTCATTAGACCTTCCAACGCGAACACACACGAACGCGCAATATTCGTCACCAGTTATGACCCTCTGAAGCAAATTTGGGTGGTCGCGGACAGAGTCCAACATCTCATTAGCAGTGTTCATGTCGAAATTGAGCAGTTCTAGTACGAATTTTGCGGTGACTCGTCTCATGCCCAAATCACTGAAAAAAATCGAATGGCACAAACCAATCGATATGTCTAGGTCTTCAGCAACTTCTCTAATGGTGATTCGACGATTGGCCAATACCATTTTCTTCGCTTCATCAATTTTTTCGTCTTGGGCATCCGGCACGCTTTTCGTCGTTTACATCTTCTCGGCCTTCTGAGAACATTTGGTACCACCGACGTTGGACGTTGCTTTGGTCCAAAGTAGCTTCTCCGTATGACACAGTCAACATTCGGAACACATACGCGCACTTAATTTCGTTTTTCACACAAAATTTGATACAGGTTCTTTGAACCATCTTTTTGAATAGATAAAAATCGAAGACGAGTCGAAACAGGTGCAAGGAAAGCAGCTGTCAGCAATTAACTGAACATTCAAAATGGCCGAACTCGTCGGCATGAGTGAAAGATATGAGTACCATATAATGCCACAAAAAAATCGTTATTCGAATATACGTAACCTGCGAAAATTCAAAATTCGCGATACTTTTTGAACACACCTCGTATGTGGAACGAACGGGCAGAATTCTGTGTGAGAGTAATTGCAGCTGCCACGTCATCGGGGATTCGGCTGCAGAGTACTGTCCGCTCATTTCAGACGCATTCTTACGCTCGTCCAATCAAATGAGCGTTTTCTCGGTAATGCCCGACTGGAACGAATACGAATTGGGTTGGTTGGCTGGTTAAAGTGGTGTTTCGTCCAAAATCCAACTAGCGCTTCCGCACCATTTCCGCACCTCGATACCAGCTTGTTTAACGGTTAATTGTGGCCTGCCTATATCCAGTCTGACTATATCCAGAACCTTATTAAGTTGTTAACGTCTAAGCCAGACAGTTGCTCGATATCAATAGGGTATTTCTTAAACAAAAATTGGGAATTTCGCAGTTTCCAAAAGCCACACTACACGTACATATACACATATGTACCCATACAATAAAATAAAATTTACAATCAGTATAAAAGGCTTGAAAGGCAAAAATACTAAAAAGGAGGTGAACAGCATTATTCTAGAGATATATAAAAAGTATTGTATTTTTTGAATATAATAAAAAGTGAGTAACAAAAACGAATTTGTAAAACAACAAACAAATTAAAACAGATAACTTTAATTTTTTCTTAGAAAAATGTTTGTTTTATTATTTAAATTTAACAAAATAAAGAAATCAGAATTCAAGTACATATCACTGTCTCCTGACTTGGGGGTAGAAAGCACGGGGGGAGCATTCATAGACCCTTTTTTGACATCTTAAAATATCAACCTTGAACTAAGTTAAATATTTACTTTCTTCATTTTTATTTTTCGCGGCATTAACGTAAAAACAAACTGTTTTCGTCTGTTATTTTTGGCGCTTTAAAGAATTTCCGGTAGCTCATCACTTCGTCAGCTGACTCGCAATACTGCCAAGTATTCAAACGAGTTCGCATTTAGTCATCTATGGATTTTACGGAAAACAGTCTGGAGCCCGTTATTTTTGTATATTATATTTGAAGACCATATTATGAGTGCAAGAGTTTTGACCAAAGCTTACTTTTCTATAAACGTATCTCATTATTTTAACAGTAACAGTAGGTAATAAAAAGTATGCCAGATACAGAAACGGTTAAAAAACAAAGTGCACGTAGTTATTATTCAAATTATGCGTATTATACAACTAACAACTCCGGTCAGACGGAAGGCAGTACATTTTGAAGAAGATGCGATATACGTTTCAATAATGAATGTGTCAGACGTATCGCTGCAGCTGGATGATTTTGGAATGCTTTTTCTGTCACGGGGTGGAGAGCTCGTCTTGATAGATGGAAATATAAACAAAATGAATTATATTATTAATAAATTACCAAAGCTTTTACAGGGGAAGCTGATTCCTTCAATAGAAGATTCCTTCATATGGGCGACGTAATCTTCCAAGACAAATCAGCAAGTAATAATTTCGTCTATTGCTTAACGTTATTGACATTTGTTTTCTTACAAAATATTTATTCTATTTAAATTTTTCTACATAATTTTTTTTTGTTTAAGTAAATAAAAAACTTTTTAGTAGAAGTGGGAATTCTATCATTTTACAGGTCTGCGAACAATCCTTATTTAAACTCTATAGAGAACATCTGGCACATTATGAAAATGCGAATAAAAAAAGAGAGCCTACGGATGTCTTTATCAGTGCTTGACAAAAAAACTGAAAATGTTTTGTATAATGGTTTATTGGTATTGTATTGTACAACTTTTGCTATGGCTGCTAGTCGATTATATTCCCGAAAAAGCAATTCGCGAAATTGGGGCACTGTGCTGTTTGTTCATTAATAATTCCATAAAAGCTGCAATGATCAATGAAGAAACCCCGGGAATATTGAAATATATTCCAGGTCGATTTATTGGGTGTTTATGTTTTGAAGTGCCTTGATTTTAACCAATTATGAGATTTTGAATTATAGCTGTAGCAGCCTCTATATGCTTAGTCTTTGGAAGGGCCCCAATTGGCTTATCCTGGTTTTAAAAGCCATTTAATGATAGCACCCTTCCTCAATGCGCATAAAAAAACTCTGCGGTCCCTCTATTTTTAATATAGCGGAGGTCGATTTTGTTCAGTTACTCCATATATCCATTATCCTTTTATACAATAATGGATGGATAAAAAATAGATATTTGGAAGAAGCCTGCTGAATGGTGTGTATGATAGATCGTACTTTACCAAGAATTTTTTTTGTTGTAGATGGTCAGGCATCTACTAGAACCTGTTAGCTTACCAACTCACGGCCACGGATGGGTTTACGTAATTATCAGAAAACACTGCGATATAAATAAAACTAGTTCGTTGTGATACTACTGAAATAGAGCAACTGATTAACGTTAATAAGGAAACGAAGTGTGCGGATAAGATAGTTCGAGGGCGACTAATATCTATCCGAGATAAATGTTTATGTTTCTAAGTAAAATGAAAATCAAGGTATTTAAATCTTAGGTTCGTGATAGTAAGAAGGCCAAGGAAAGTTTTATTATATTTTTTTAAACAGACATAACAGCATGGATTTGACGAATATTTTATCTAACTATGACCTGTCAAAATCGACAGTTGCGGCCTTACCAGTTCAAAAAGTTCTTAACTAGCAGCTCCAAGAGCAGCTTCGCAAATCGTAAAGGGAACAGCCACATTTTACTTTTTCAAAAAAACTAGTGCGTCCATCAGCCATAGTGAAAGTCGGCATCCTTCTGCTAATCTCCAACACATTATACGAGCTGGAAATGAAGTTTTTCCAATTAGGAAATATTTTTCGTCGGAAACGAAAACAGCAGGAAACTTACGGTTAAATAAGAGCGCTACAGAGACATGCTAATTAAATTTCATTGGAAGATCATTGAAAAATAAGGTGAGGGTGGAGAAAAAGCTCCTCATAAAAATATCTGCCGTTCGGAGTCGGCTTGAAACTGTAGGTCCCTCCATTTGTGGAACAACATCAAGACGCACACCACAAATAGGAGGAGGAGCTCGGCCAAACACCTAACAGAAGTGTACGCGCCAATTATTTATTTTTATTTTTAAACGTGACGCAAAACTGCATGACAGAATGGGGTACGAAGGTACAGTAAAGGCAGTTATTTGAATGGAATTATATTTAATTGATAATTATTATTTCTAATGAAGTAAAACTCACTGGAAAATAGTGAATGGTATTATTTATAGAATTTTGGATGAGAGACTTCTCAATAAAAATTTGGCATTTCAATCTTGAAATATGTAAATCCAGTTAATCGAAGCCAAGAGCGTTTCTTTCACATTTTTTGTTTTGTTGAACCAGATCTGCAGTGATGATCGGAATCTGGTAGATACGTGTGTTTGTAATTTCCTTTTTATGATATTTTGAAAAATATTGTTCTACCCAAGTTTAACCAATGCATTTTAACTGTTTAATTTTTACTACCTCTCCGACTACAGCATTTGGCTGGTGGCCTTAAGTTAAAATATTCAATTAGTTTCACATAATAGCTACACATTTAAGCTTTGGTCTAAATTTTTAAGCAAACACAGATTTTATCCACATGAAACCCAGCAATTAAAAAATCCACCAATAATTTACAAGTTCCGTAGCCAAATGCTTTCAAGGATAACACCTGCTGATTTTAAAGACGGCTGTCAAGTCGCCGAAGTATCGCTACTCATATTTCACAGATTTTAATGTCGATGAGTGAAGCAAAGCCATTTGCTTTCAATACATAAATACATTTATGTTCAGACTTACATACATATAATACAGACTTACACAAATAGATTAAATCCAGTGCGAAGTCTCCAGTTGTCATATTGGCGGTTTAAATGTTTCAAAGGTAGAGCAAGACTAAGGACCAAGCGCCTTATATGTGTCTATGTACATTAGGATGGTCCAAAACTCATTGTTTTCTTGATGCTTTTCCTAACATATATATATGTATGGTTTTTTTTTGGCACGAAGAGCCATTGTTAAATAAATGTGAAGGAAAATTAAAAGGGAGATAAATTAATATCGATCTGTAATCAGTTTATAACAAATTTACGGAAAATTGAAAGTTTCCCATATATACATATATGTATGTATACTTATATATATACCTTATCGGGAGATTTATATTTTTGCAAATGGCGTCGTACGTCAATCGTATTTGACACATGTGAACTAGGCATCCGCTGTATACAAACAGACAAGCAATAAAGATTCCCTTTACTCAAAATACATTTTTTTGCTTTAGTAAAAAGGTTGTTCGAGAACAAAACCGACTGATGATGATTAATTTTACGCCACCTTGTATATATATGTACTTGGCGAATAGACCTGAATTCCGTGTGTGTCCGAACTCCTTCTCCAATTTGTGTTGTGCGTCTTGATGTTGTTCCACAAATGGTTAGGCCTACAGCTTTATGTCGCCTTCGATCAGCAATAGTGCCTCATAAAAAGGAGATTTTTAATGGCAGAAATGTACTCGGTTGTTTGTCATTGCCTGCCGCGGGGTAACCACTATTTGACAAAACTTGTTTTATCACTTTATGTTTCATGAGTAGAGTTTCAAGCCCGGAAACTATCGAATGCTAGTCACACACCTTCCATTCGGCTATGGCGGCCGCTTTAAATTTAAAAAAGTGTCATATGCCTTATTAAAAAAAATTATTCAAACTATTTTTATAGGGGACCTTAAATAGTATTTTTTTAAGTAAATGTGAATAAAGAATAAAAAAGAAATAAAAAATACTTACCTAATTTTTTGGCCATGGAACAAATTTCAGGGGTAGATAGATAGGTAGGTATAGTGGTGGCCAATTGACACACCTAGGCCTGCTGTAGGCTCATTGTGGTACCACCAGGACTGTACTCTCTCCTCATTGAACCAAGCTGTGTCTTTAAAGTATCTAACAATCCTTGTTAGTTTTAAATTGCCTGCTTATGCCAAGTTATTCAAACAACTTTTTCCTAAAATATAGAACCTTCTTCTTCCCAGAGCCAAATTTAAGGGTAGCTCGAGAAAAAAACATGGTTTTCTTGTTGAACCATCCTAATAATATATTATGTATGTATAGGTATACCCGCATGTACGCTACACTGCGGTTGCAGTATATCCTATAGTATGAGTATCTCTACGCTGTCCACTCGTTTGGCAAATTTATTAGTATTTTTATGTAAATTATGTGATTTGAATGCGAATTCATTTTTCTTTTATTACCACTTGACGTTATCGGCGAAAAGTGGCTCAATCGCGATAACTTCATCTGTTGCCTCCGTTGTTGCGGTGGTTCGTATTTTTTTCACAGCAACCGCATCGGCGACTGGGTCAACAAGTGCTGCTCGCCTTTGTACATACGTTGCATTTTAATTGATTTTTAATGGAAATACACTTATCTGATTGAAAATTTATGAAATGTTAATTACATATCAGCGTAGTATGTCGAACCATGGGCAAAATACATAACCTATATGTTTGCATATATGTGAATGCTCATGTTCCCCCGGTGGGAATTTAGTTGTCGACTACTAAAATAGCCAACTTTTAGTTCACTCTTTATGTTTAACTTTTAATTGGTTTCAAAGCTATGCAGGGCTCAATCAAATATAATAAATAAATATAGACACAGAGTAATGCTACTCTTAGAAAAAAAGAAAGTAAATTCTATTTAATTTTATTTCCTTTATGAATAATTTTATTTATTTAATGAAAATCAGATCTCGGGGATGTACTTAGAAAAAAAAAACAGTTACTTTTTTTTCGTAATTTTGACAAGTCTGACAATAGAATTGTTGACTTGCCTTTTTCCTAGCGATTTGGTGACTTCAAGGATTACAAAAATTACAAAAATAAAATACGTGCAAAAGAGAAAAATTAAACATTTGGGTTTTGTAAAATCAAATGAAAAAAAAAAAACGGAGCAACTGTAATTAATTAAATGTAAAATATAACCGATTTCGAGTGTGCATTTTGCAGCTTGGATAAGTAAATCACACGCATCGTAGATATTGTTTGACGTTCCACTTGATATCGAAGTTTGCAAAAGATTGTGAATAATTGCTGTTCAGAGCGATAGAAATAAACGGTTTCTGGTTTCGGAGCGAACATCGGACAGGAGAATGGATAGCATTGAAAGGTGAACTATTCAAGGATGATAGATTTACCAGGTTTGGCCATTATATATATATATAATATAATTGGCGCGTACACCTTTTTTGGGTGTTTGGCCGAGCTCTTCCTGCTATTTGTGGTGTGCGCCTTGATGTTGTTCCACAAATGGAGGGACCTACAGTTTCAAGCCGACTCCGAACGGCAGATATTTTTATGAGGAGCTTTTTCATGGCAGAAATACACTCGGAGGTTGGCCATTGCCTGCCGAGGGGCGACCGCTATTAGAAAAATGTTTTTCTTATTTTGGTGTTTTCACCGAGATTCGAACCGACGTTCTCTCTGTGAATTCCGAATGGTAGTCGCGCACCAACCCATTCGGCTACGGCGGCCGTTTGGCCATTACCCACAGTAAAAAACAAAATTTTGCGAATAACTTCGGCAGCCACGTCAAAGGGCCCTCGGCACATGTTTCACACGTAGTCACACACTCACCCAATCAGCAATCGGCAACGAAGCCACATAATTTTTTATATTTTTCCACATCCCCTGTTGCCTCAACATATAAGCTCATTCTGTCAAATTCGCAGGGAGCCAGTTAACGGTCTAATATTGCCACAAGGGTAAACATCTTTTCACCCTGTAAACAATTGTTCAAATTTCTGGTGACTGCGCTTTACCGTAAAGGTTAGATTAGATTATATTATATTAGATTTGTGGGGGGTTGGACAGGTAAAAGTACTCAGTCAGGAAGGCAATTGTACTACACCCGGATAGAGTACAATGGATGAAATAGAGAGACAGGATAGATATTATATGGATGATAAGATGGCGTGAGGTCATCCTTCTGCGAATCTTTTGGATTCATTGATGAGATTCGGAAGAAGAAGAGTATAAACTTTATCCATACTCAGTACATCTTACTCCAATAGTCTAAGACCGATTCCAGAAAACGGACAGCTACAGACAAAATGATCTGCAGTGTCTCAGATCCTTTCTATTAAGTTTTAGGAGAAAGGTAGCTAGTCTCCTGTTTGGTTCTTTCACAAAGTACTTGGCTACACTCTGCAGGAGCCCAACATATATTAACGTCTTCTATGGGAAGACTCCATGAAGTCGCGTATCCATAAATTAATCGATGCAGAATTAAAACCTAGAAAGGGTTCAAAGCCTAGTGGCATGCTTGCAAATCCTTCATTAGCCAGTTCGTTGCCTGTAATACCACAATGTCCAGGCACTCACATAAGACAAATTTTGTTGTATTTTGCAACACTGTTCAGTTTTGTCTTACACTCACCGACTAATTTCGCAGAACAGCATGGGTTAGCAAGGGCTATTGGTGCAGCTTGGCTGTCCGTGAAGGTGCATTTGAAGATGTAGAGGGTAGACTACAACTGTTCAACGTGAAGCCAGAGAAAGTCTTGGGTGAAGAATTCCTTAAAGTTGCGGAAGAATGGGACAGATTGCCGCATGTATGTATATATGTAATCCATTGAACATATTTTTAGTTGTTGTTTGTTGTTGTTTTTAACAGCGTAACATATTTTTAGTCTAAAGTGTTGGTTGCATATTTTATTCGAAGCATATCAGGTGTAAATAATTAAATTAAATTTTTTAAGGGGACAGATAACTGTAAACGGCCATATTTTCCCTGATTTTCATTAAAATTATTTAAAATGAAGAAGTCAATATAATTTTTTCAAAATTGGCATACAGATTACCTGTATTTATACATGAAAATAAAATAATTTTTTTTTCTTTTATTTTAATCATTTAAAATGGCGGATGTGCACTCAATTTTTCCAGGAAGGTCGCAGCGGGGCATCTCAATCGGCGGGCATTGTAGCATCGGCGTCAGTGACCTGAATACAAAAATCCGAAATTTTTTTATTTATTAATGTCATAATTTCTATATAAATTAAACAAAAATGGAAAAAATCGCAGAATAAAAAAAATGAATTTTGGGGCGAATTTTCCTACTATTTTTGCTTCGAAAAAATTTTTTTTTCGAAAACTTGAAACACATAGAAAGTAATATCTTAAAAAAGATGTGTGCAAAATTTCAGGGAGATCGGTCAATAACTTTTCGAGTTATCGCGTCTAAATTCGGCAACGTAACTATATCTCTCCCAGCGCTCAAACGCAAAGAATAGAGTCGTCACGGTTGACGATCTATAATACAGGGTGGGCCATATAGCGTTTGCTTTTGGAACCACCTATTTTTTGATAATGGTAACACAAATGACATGTCAAATGTGTTCATAATTTACTCAAAGGTTTGACATTTACGAAATGGGACGCTATACGCTTGAACAAAGTTGGGAAATATTGAAAACCTATTTCCAAAGTGGGCAGTCTTCTTCTTCTGCCGCGGTTACAGTTAATGTCGAGCGTTACCGTGACATGCTCAACTAGTGTTTGTTTCCAAAAATTGAAGAGAATGACATGGACGACATTTGGTTTCAACAGGACGGTGCAAGTTGTCACACTGCTAAAGTTACACTCGAACTTTTGGCTACCGTTTTTGAATTCCGATATCAATTGGCCGCCTCGGAGCTGTGATTTAAGCCCGTTGGACTATTTTTTGTGGGGAGCCGTTAAGGACAAATGCTATGCAAACCATCCAGAGACGATTGATGCTTTAAAACACGAAATCGAAGTTGCCATTCAGGAAATTGGAGCCCAAACAATCGAAAATGTGCTTAAAAATTGGGTTGATCGAATGGCCTACTGTGAAGCCAGTCGTGGCAGTCATTTGAACGACATTATTTTTCATTCATAAATGACAATGTTAAATCTTCAAAATAAAAAAAAAAAAGTTTAATAAAATATTGATTAGTTTTTTTTTATAGCCGATTAAAAAAGCAAATTTTACATGGCCCACCTTATATAAGAAATACTTAAATTTACAATCTAAAAATTTTTTGACATATTCTTAAAGGATTGTATTATAATAACATTTTATAAAAAAAAAATTAGATTTTTTTTTCGAAATTTTACAGGTAGGGGATAAATACACTTTGATTTTTGTATCTGAACAAAAAAATGTTATTTGAATTTATATTAATGAATTTTTCCAAAACGAAAAGATTTATGAGCATGCGATGTACAATTAACCATGGGCAAGAAATTGGATCCGTTTGAACAGGATATGCGCATCTGATGTTATCAGTGGGATACGTGATAACAGAACGATTTCTGCCGTGAGCTGTACGTTCAAAATAGTTGCCCCAATAATGTTTCCGGTCATCCCTATTATCACTAAACGTGTATGCTTTCATAATCTAGTTGGGTTTAGACTATGAAGCAGAGTTATCGACGAGCCAAACTTCAATCGAAAATTAGGCGATGGCATCCCTGGTACTTTAATTGAATTTAAAAATGATGCGTGACTACCATTTCGTAGTGAGTAGATTTGAATCTACCTCCATGAAACACCAAATTATAGAAACGGTTTTTTCTAATAGCGGTTGCCTCTCGATAGTCTCAAGTCCTAAACCTACGAGTGAGAGATTTCTACGATGAAAAAGCTCCTCATAAAAAATATCTGCCGTTAGGAGTCGGCTTAAAACTGTAGGCTCTTTATATGTGGAGTAATATCAAGGAGGATGGTTCCATGTGTAGAAGTCCACGCAAGTGGGGAAAGTTACTGATCGCCATTCACTTGGGAATGGCCAGGACGATTCTTCTGCATATGGTTCAAGCAGCTCACAACGGCCGGGATTAGCCCACGTATCCTCTGGGTAGCTTCCGAACATCCGTTCGGGAGTGAGCTAACGTGAGAAGGCGAAACATTCCAGGATAGCTGGTTGTGCGTTGGGTTTGGGACCCGCCACTTAAAAATCGCCCCCAATGAAAAGTTTTAAAAAGCCTCGGATGAGACCTCCCTATACTGATGACGACCCCTGCAAACGAACTAAGGATTATGATTTGAGGGCATGCACCTGGAATGTCCGGTCCCTTAATGGGGAAGGTGCCTCTGCCCGGCTGGTTGATGTCCTCGTGAGAGTAAAGGCTGACATCACTGCCATCCAAGAGATGCGATGGACGGGGCAAGGAAAGAAAACCATGGGACCTTGCGACGTCTACTACAGCTGCCATGTAAAGGAGCGCAAATTCGGTGTCGGATTTGTTGTGGGAGAGAGACTTCGTCGCCAAGTACTGTCGTTCACTCCGGTGGACGAGCGTCTCGCAACAATCCGCATCAAAGCCCGTTTCTTCAACATATCGCTAATTTGCGCCCACGCCCCGACGGAAGAGAAGGACGATGCGACCAAAGATTCCTTCTATGAGCGCTTGGAACGTTCCTATGAGCGCTGCCCCCGCCACGACATAAAAATCGTGCTTGGCGACTTCAACGCCAGGGTGGGCAAGGAGGGAATTTTTGGTCCCACAGTCGGAAAATTCAGCCTGCACAACGAAACATCCGGTAACGGACAGAGGCTGATCGACTTCGCCGGGGCCCGAAACATGGTAGTCTGCAGCACCAGATTCCAGCATAAGAAGATTCACCAAGCCACCTGGCTGTCTCCTGATCGAAAAACGCGAAACCAGATCGATCATGTTGTGATAGATGGAAGACACGCTTCTAGTGTATTAGATGTACGTACGATCCGAGGACCCAACATCGACTCGGATCATTACCTTGTTGCAGCCAAACTGCGCACCCGCCTCTGTGCAGCAAAAAACGTACATCTACCTACGCAAAGAATGTTCGACATCGAAAAGCTGCAATCACAACAGACAGCCAGAAGATTCGCCACTCGACTCTCACTCCTGCTCTCGGAGAGCACTGCCCAACAACCCGGCATGCGCGAGCAATGGAGCAACATTTCTCGTTCCCTACGTACCGCCGCCGAAGAAGAAATCGGATTCCGGCGAGCCCGAAAAAACAATTGGTACGACGAGGAATGTCATGCTGCCGCAGAAAGAAAGGATGCCGCCTATAGAGCCACGCTGCGATCGGGCGCAACGCGAGCCATGTGGGATCGCTACAGAGAGCTGAAAAAGGAAGAGAGACGTATTATCCGAAAGAAGAAACGAGAGGCCGAAATACGTGAGTGCGAAGAGCTTGAGATGCTGGCCAACAGGAACAACGCCCGAAAATTCTACCAGAAAGTTCGGCGGCTTACAGAAGGTTTCAAGACCGGGGCGTTTTCCTGTAAGAACAAAGACGGCGAACTGGTGACTGACGTACAGAGCAATCTTAGATTATGGAGGGAACACTTCTCGAACCTATTAAACAGTGACAGCTGCGCATGTCACCGAGAAAGTGAAGATCCCGATACCCCAATCGTTGACGACGGAATTGTCGTTCCGCTACCCGATCATGACGAGGTGAGAATAGCGATAACGCGGCTAAAGAACAACAAAGCCGCGGGCGCCGACGGACTGCCGGCTGAGCTATTCAAACATGGCGGCGAGGAGCTGGTAAGGTGCATGCATCAGCTCCTATGCAAAATATGGTCGGATGAAAGCATGCCTGCCGATTGGAATTTAAGTGTGCTCTGCCCAATCCATAAGAAGGGCGATCCTGCAATTTGTGCCAATTACCGCGGGATTAGTCTTCTAAATATCGCCTATAAGGTTCTAGCGAGCGTATTGTGTGAAAGGCTGAAGCCCACCGTCAACCAACTGATTGGACCTTATCAGTGTGGCTTCAGACCTGGAAAGTCTACCATCGACCAAATATTCACAATACGCCAAATCTTGGAAAAGACCCATGAAAGAAGAATCGACACGCACCATCTTTTCGTCGACTTCAAAGCTGCATTCGACAGTACGGAAAGGAGTTACCTGTATGCCGCGATGTCTGAATTTGGTATCCCCGCAAAACTAATACGGCTATGTAGGATGACGTTGCTCAACACCAGCAGCGCCGTCAGAATTGGGAAGGACCTCTCCGAGCCGTTTGATACCAAACGAGGTTTCAGACAGGGTGACTCGCTGTCGTGTGACTTCTTTAACCTGATGTTGGAGAGCATCGTACGAGCCGCAGAACTTAATCGCTCAGGCACAATTATTTATAAGAGCGTACAATTGTTGGCGTATGCCGATGATATTGACATCATCGGCCTTAACAACCGCGCTGTTAGTTCTGCCTTCTCCAAACTGGATAAAGAGGCAAAGCGAATGGGTTTGGTGGTGAACGAGGACAAAACGAAGTACCTCCTGTCTTCAAACAAACAGTCGGCGCACTCGCGTATCGGCACCCACGTCACTGTAGACAGTTATAATTTCGAGGTTGTAAAAGACTTCGTCTATTTAGGAACCAGCATTAACACCGATAACAATGTCAGCCTTGAAATCCAACGTAGAATCTCTCTTGCCAACAAGTGCTACTTTGGACTAAGTAGGCAACTGAGCAGTAAAGTCCTCTCTCGTCGAACAAAACTAACACTCTACAAGACTCTCATCATGCCCGTCCTTACGTATGGCGCAGAAGCTTGGACGATGACAACATCCGATGAAGCGACGCTTGGGGTGTTTGAGAGAAAGATTCTGCGCAAGATTTTTGGACCTTTGCACGTTGGCAACGGCGAATATCGCAGACGATGGAACGATGAGCTGTATGAGCTTTACGACGACATAGACATAGCACAGCGAATAAAGATCCAGCGGCTACGTTGGCTGGGTCATGTCGTCCGAATGGATACAAACGCTCCGGCACTGAAAGTATTCGATGCGGTACCAGCTGGTGGTAGTAGAGGAAGAGGAAGGCCTCCTCTGCGTTGGAAAGATCAGGTGGAGAAGGACTTGGCTTCACTTGGTGTGTCCAATTGGCGCCGGTTAGCACGAGAAAGAAACGACTGGCGCGCTTTGTTAAACTCGGCCAAAATCGCGTAAGCGGTTATAGCGCCAATTAAGAAGAAGAATATCAAGACGCACGCCACAAACAGGAGGCTCGGCCAAAAACCCAAACAACCAATAAGGGTGTAAGCGCCAATTATGAATATATATTACATATTCTGTCTTAAATTATATCATACAATTTGTCTTAAATTTTGTATTTTGAATAGGATTTCGTGTGCCGGATCGTTGAAAATGTTGCAGAAAGCCTATGACCATAGGCGAGTGTCTACGAGTGGTATAAGGCTTTTGCAGAGGGCCGAGAAATCGTGAAAGATTCGCCCCGATCTGGTCTACGATCATCAACGACTTCAACGGATGAAAACGTCGACAAAGTCAAGGAAATGGTGCGGGAAAATCATCAAACCATCATTTAAGTTTGAGGAAGATAGTTCGTGACCTTAGCGTGTCGCACGAATCAATTCGCAACATTTACACCATCAGTTGGGCATGAGACGCGTGGCTGCTCAACTCGTTCCAAGACAGTTGAATTTCATTCATTAAAAATAAAATTCATAAAAATTTATTGGAAGAAGGTGGCTGAAGACATGCTTGAGCAAATGAATTTGGACCCAACGTTTATCCACCTCATCATAACAGGTGATGAAATGTGGGTATATAAGCTTGACTGATTTGCATGTCAACAGGCGTCTGAATGGCTCCTTCCACATGAGCCGAAACCCAAAAAACCAGCTCAAAGTCGGTCTGAAGTGACGGTCATGATACTCGTTTTCTTTGATTATCATGATGTTGTGCACTCGGAATCTCGGGATTCGTTCCAAATGGTTCCACGATAAATAAAGAATATTACTTGGAAGTTATGAAACGTTTGAGAGAGAAACGGTAGGAAACGACCCATGGATCTTGCACATGATAACGCACCGTCTCACCAAGCTCATATTGTATACACTTTTTTTACCAAAAACTCGACTTTTTCCTTTCCCAAAACTTAAATTGCCATCCGCGGACGTCGCTTTGAGTCGATAGAAGCAATTAAAGAGTATTCGCTGAAGGAGCTGAAGAAGATCTCTTCAAACGCGTGGGAAATCACCAGTGGTTCCGCGGAAAGAATTTTCCATATAAAAAAGCGCCTCCCTTTGTAATGAGGGAGAGGGAATGCCACTCTACAGTAATGCGAAAGCGGTTCCAGAGTGGGGGAGTCTTTTATTTCCGGATATATCATTGCTGCGACGGCAGCTTTGATGTTGTATTAGGTATTTTAAACCCCCTCATCCGAAAAAAAAAACAAAAAACGTAGTATATTTTAACAAATCATCACTCTAAAATTTTCATAGGTTAATTCCATCTTTTAGGAGTTCATCTTTACATTTTCGCCTTTAGTAAAGAAACATTGTAAAATGTACCGAATTTACTCTTTGTTGACTTCTATTGAATAAAACAAACAAAAACCCTCGAAGGAATTTTCTTAGTGTTCAATGTCACCTTGACAACGAGCATAAGCTCGATACTTTACGAGATACCGTTCACTACAGCCATTCACCGAGAAAATAATGTATTTATTGTTAGCCAAACTAATAAAGAAGGTTTGCGCGGAAAACATCCAGAATATTTTGGCAATGATGAAGTCTATTCGTTTCGCCACGTTCGCAATTCAATTCAAATACAGCTTAGCAAACCCGACAGAGCCTTGGCTCTATTTATCTGAATAAAGCTTTATTTTATATAAATCTCGGTTTCACTCGAGCTTGGACCGTTCTTAACTTGCTTTCCTCAGTTGTTTACCTGCTTAAGATTAAGCTTAATTAAGATTTTTAATTACTATTTTATTTTAATTGTTATTTCAATCAGTTGATCTAAGATACATACAAATTATTTGCTTTCCTAAGTAAACAGAAAACTAATATTGCAAAATTAATGCTCTCCTATTGCTGACTGTTTTCTATAAATTTAACTTATCACTTTTTTTTATTTATAATACTATAATTTATATGGAGATTTCTATTGTCATCATGTGCATAATGGGCTTTCAAACATTTTTAATCTCCTTAAATGGCTAGAGAAAATAAATAAATAATGATTCAACAAACGTAATCAATTTTTAATTCCGCAATTTGATTAAGATAAGAAATATTATAAATAGTTTATTAAAATAATTTCCATGTGAATTGCGGCGAAGTCAAAATGTACCTAAAGCATATAATCGCCGCGGGGTGAAATGGAGGTGAACGATCCATGCATAAATCAGCGGATCATTGTGATTGTGAGATGTGTGTGATGAACTCAGCGACAATACAGCATATTTTGCCTTTGCTCCTCCTCTCTGCGACAGTGAGCCTTATACGCAACAGCACAGCACCAACACCTTAACACCACAGCATTTGCGCGTTTGAGCTCATCTAATCGCATCGCGTTGCATTCATTACGCTGTCAACGTGAGCACTTATGACGCGTTTACATTTGCACCTTGTTAATTAACGCGATTGCAAGTTGCGAACGTGACACTTCCCATGTGGGCCCGTCTGCTCGCCTGCTCGCTTGTTGCTTTGCTTAGCGGCAGTCTTTCAGCCGAATCGCTCTGACTGGTTGGTATGGCGGTAGACCTGGTTGAATTGCTCGATTGTGATTGCGATTACGATGGGAAAGACAAGTAAAGTGGATGCACCTGAATGTATTGGTGCATCGATGTGGTGGGTGGGTGCTTGGAACTCGCGAGCGCGCATTCGAGAAAGCGAGTGTGTGTGTGTGTGTACTTGCGTCTCAAGTATCTGGCCATTCTGGCATGTGTATACGTTCTTAAGTAAAGCAGCTGTGTCGCAAGTGGTGTATATACATACTTTAGTGTTGGTGCTTTAAATTCATATCGCTGTCGATGGCGTTGTAGTTGTTGGTATTTTGATTATCGTTGGCTTAAGATGTGTTTGCTTTGAAGTTATTGTTGTCAGCGCTCCGTCATTTGTAATTTTTTGACAAAACTTTCTGAACTAGTGTATGGGTAAAATTTTGCATATGTATGTAGGCGTCTATGGCAATGTTGATGTGAACATGCGAAGTGAGCGGATTTCCAGCTCACTGACGCCGCACAATGCGACAGCTTTTATTCCCAAATCACACTTCTCTTACCGTGATGCCATTGATTTTCTTTCAAACATCCTACAAAGCACTCTGCCGTGATGGTACCGTTCCCGCTGCTGAAATGCAACCTAACGATTTCTGCCTTCACCTGAGACAGTGGTGCAGTTAATGTGTAACAAAGAATATTCGAAATTATGCAGCAAAATACCATACATTTTTATTCCGCTTCAAACTTCCCCTTCATTGTACTACAATTTATTGGGCTATAAAGCTTTTTTATTCTGATAAAAAGTTTGAAATTTTGAAAAAATAAATTCGCGATTTTTTTATAAATTTTGTACACTGTTTGAAACTTGGGTTCATATGATATTTCTTGTAGAATGAGCTTCACAGTATTCTTATGAAAAAATAATGGAAATTCAAACAAAAAAAAGTAGTAAAAACTAGTCAAAATATTGCTATTCTATAATTTTGCTCACAACTGCTACCCTATTTGGTAAAATATAATCATTTATAATTAAATTTCATATAAATTCATTTCATATCATTAATCATTTCAATAATTAAAAAAATAAATATTTCGAATCTCGCTTATTAGTGCGGGTATCTTGAGTTCAAACTCTATTAGTATCATTAGTTTAGGATATTACAAATCTCCAAAGGACTTTCTGTCATTTAAAGTGTACGCGAATTGAAGGGAAACTTCTGTATATATAATAACGGGTATTTTTGTTAGCTGCATGAGAAATACCTACCATTAACTATGGTTCGACAGCTGCGAATGGCAAACTGTGCTGACATTTGTTGGCGAGCCATCATAAATCGCGTAGCACCTGAACAACGCTTTCAAATTGTAGAAATTTATTTTGCAAAAAATAAATCTGTTCGTGAAGCTCACAGAACATTTCGTCCATTTTAGGTGCGGTTTACATGCTAGCGGCATCATTGATCTTCATTTCTTTTGAATTGAGGAAGGAGGGACCACTATGATGCCATGCTGGCTGAATTTTTATTTTTCCAAAAATTAGTCAGCTAAACATCCACGACATTTGGTTCCAAAAAGACGGCGCAACTTGCCATACAACGCGCTTAACAATCGATTTATTGGATTGGACGAATGGAACATGTAACTCGAGGCCGCGGCGAACTCTTTCCGAATATCATATTCAAAAAATAAGTCCCGTGAAATCTACCAGTTTATAATAAAAAGAATCATTCTAACAGCATTTTTGGTTTGTAGCATAATTTTTAGTTCTCAAGCTTTTAAGAAACACCCGCTTTATATATACATACATATATATATATATATATATATACCGAGGGACGTTTGTGGTGTGCGTTTTCATATTGTTTCTATGCCGACGCGAAGGGCAGATGGTTTTTTGTGAGCAGCACTTTTGTGGTAATAATACTCTCACAGATTTGCCTTTTGCCGAGAGGTGGCCGCTATTATAAAAACTTTTTCTATCATTTGGTCTTTTATGCCCGGAGATTCGATCCTGTGCTCTTCCGAATGGTAATCACGCACCAACCCATTCGTCTACGATTAGTATTTCTAAGAGTTACAAAAAAACCCCATTCCATTGATCCTATGCAATTCGACTTCTGTTCCGTGCGGGAAAATTGCAGATACCAAAACCAGATGGCAGCAGGTAATAAAAGCATTAAGGTGGTCAGAGCACGAAAATTTAGCGTATTTTCAGGAATTTTTTTACAATAAAAAAAATGAAAAACTATATTTAAATTTTTTAGGCTTTTTATTTAACTTCTTTTACATACAAAAATGATAAAATTTTTTTTTTAATTTTAATAATTTGAAAAATGGCGCTGAAGTTGACCCTCCTGAAAAATTGGACCCGGACAGTGCTGTTTATTTTGGCTCGTCTATTTATCTGAAACACAAAAACCAAAAAAAATATTAATCAGTATGACTGCAGATATGTCCCATACTAGAATAAGAAAAAGAATTTGACAAAAGGCGCGGGTTTAAATTTGGCACTCTAAAAATTGGGAATTTTTTCAGTTTTTTAATCGAAAAAAACGAAATAATTGAAATAAAAAAATGATTCTAGTACGGGCGATAGCCATTGATGTTATGACCAACATATTAAAATGCCAGACGATTCCGTTCAATAGTTTTTTTCTTTTTGACAACACCAGGCCGAAAAAAGTCGATAAATGAGTTTAAGTTTGAGGGAGAGGAGCACGCAGACCATTCTCTACCTAGTTAGTGGCCTGTAGATGCTATAATATTGAGAATTTCCGCGTGAAAATTGCACAGTATATTTTTAAGATACCATACCTTCGAAATATCGAAAAAACAATAACTCGATTTTTTTTTAATTTATAGACCACCGGGTCCCCTATTTTTTTATCAGGTCAGTTACCCTTCTTTCGTGAATATAAAAAAAAAAAACGCCAAAACTATCATTTTTTAATCCCTGTTCTCTATTGGTATTCCACCCGGCGTCTAAGAAACTATATTTGCATGCGCTAATTCATGAAATTACTTTTCCTTTTGATTTGAAAGCTTTCGACTAACCACTAAAATGTTCAAAATTCGACTTAAAACTATCACTTAGTGAATACTCTTTCCAATGCATACATATATTTAAAAAATAGACTCGTAGTTTGAAAAAAATGAAGGGAGTTTCATGGTATAGAACGATGGGGTTTTATAACGACTCACTAAGAATTCGCGCCGATTGGTACTTATTCGATTTATTAGTTCAAGACGTGCTGTGTTCAAGTATACGTTTTTGTTTTTTAACAATTTTGCAGTCATTTAGCTGAGTCGACTTGATTCGCAGCGGCGTGAACTTTCGAAGAGCTTATTGATAGTTTCCGTATCTTTCCCATGACCGACTCGGATAATATTTGGTAGTTTCAGGATTCTCAAATACTTCACATAAAACAAAACTAATACCTATATAAGTATATGGTATGTTTATTATATCCCAACATTGTTCAAGCGCCAAGTATAACACTGACTGACAGCCAATATTTCGAGGCGGATGAAAAAAAACTGAATGATCAAATGGCAACTGATCTTTTTTAAAAAATCAGAAATATAAAATCCAACTACTTTAGTGAACGTTGTTTGCTTTGTTCATGTGAAGATAACTTTCCAAATTTCCCTGATTTCATTGACTTTTTAGTGATTGGTCGACCGACCAACGGTCTGGTTTAATGTAAACACTACAATTTTTTTAATACATTTTTTAATTTTATTTCAATCGGTATAAAACCATCTTTTGCTGAAATTTTGCTGGAAGATCTTTAAACAACCCGAAACTAGCGGCCGCCGTAGACGAATGGTTGGTACGTGACGAAGGTGCACGAGTTTAAAATGCCGGGCAAGAAGCACCAAATTATAGAACATTTTTTTAATAGCGGTCGTCACTGGGCGGACAATAGCAAGCCTTCGAGAGTGTTTCTGTCATGAAAAAGCTTCTCATCAGCCGTTTGGAGGAGTCCCTCCATTTGTGGAAAACATTAAGATGCATACTTCGAGTAGTAGGAGGGCCTCGGCAATACACCTAAACAGGGTGTAAGCGCCTATTATATTATAGTTATATAATAGTAAGGTAATAATGCGAGCACGCATCTTGTGCAGAAGTTTTCAAGTGGAAGAGGAAAGGGTATGATTCTGAACTTTTTGCTCAGTGTCTTTCTTTATCCAGGAGAAAGTTTTCTGTGCTAGAAAGGCTCTTCTTCGATAACACTGGTCTACATGTGGTTTTTTGTGTGAGCCTGGTTTCCGTTGTATTTGTGCACTAAACACGATTCTGGTGCTCAAAAGAGTTCATCACGCTTTAGTTTTGAGAAGAAAGAAAACAGCTTTGAATAAAATAAGGTTAACTCAATCTCTAATTTACTTAAAGGTTTTCTTAGGTCAGCTTTTTAAGAAAAGTTATGATAAACATCCCTAAGAATTTTTTTTTTTGGATTTTGCTCTCACTTTTCTCAAACCGTGACGTAGAAACTGCTCAAAAAAACATCTCAGCTGCAATTTTCAGGACCCTAGCTAAAATGTTAAAATTTTTAAATTTCATATACCACACACTTGGCTACGAGGCGCGATTTTTATGATTGAATCGAATATACCTGAATTTAAAATTTTCCTATTCATAAAAATCTTTGAGGCCCACTGTCTTCAAGCCCTCTGAAACCGGTGCCAATAAATTGGTATGGTTGGTGCTGCACCAGCCGGTGTCATGTCATGTCACTTGATAATGAATAAGGATAAGTGAGCTCGTCAAATAACAAAAGTTGAAAGTTTTTTTTTGCCAGAAATTGCAATATGACGATGTAATCATGTGACGCTGCATAGCTCTCAGATTTTGTTTCTTCATTGCCAAGTGAGAGAGTGTGCGTGCGCACAGACGTGCCTTTGGCCACTTGTGATGCGATGGGCTAATGCCACCGATGTCACAACACTATTAAAATTATGGCGACGTGTTTAACTTTCATTTTTATATAATGCCGGTATCAGTTTGGTAGATTTGTTTGGTGATGTTGGTGTTAATTAAAAGTGGTATTGAGTGGGCTATGTCAAGTTGAAGAAGGGCGTGAGTTGTGGACGTGCGTTCGCAAGGCTTTAGTTACCTTCACATTACGTACTGTATATGAAGATATTTTCATTTAATCATTATCATACGCGTGCACGTATAAGCAAAGCGCTACAGATTAATTAATTAAATATAAGGCTATAATATTGAAAAGTTTTGAAAACCTGTGTGCTGTTTATTATTGATCTTAATATACAAGGTGGGCCATATAGCGTTTGCTTTTTGAACCACTATTTTTTTGAGAATGGTAACCCAAATGATGTGTTCATAATTTACTTAAAGGTTTGACATTTACGAAATGGGATGCTATACGCTTGAACAAATTTGGGAAATATTGAAAACCTATTTCCAAAGTGGAGAGTCTTCTTCTTCTTCCGCGGTTACAGTAAATTACGAGCGTTACCGTGACATGCTCAACGAGTTTTTGTTACCAAAAATTGAAGAGGATCACATGGACGACATTTGGTTTCAACAGGACGGTGCAACTTGTCACACTGCCAAAGTTTTGGCTACCCTTTTGAAAACCGAATAATCAGCCGAAATTCCGATATCAATTGGCCTCCTGGGAGCTATGATTTAAGCCCGTTGGACTATTTTTTGTGGGGAGCCGTTAAGGACAAATCCTATGCGAACCATCCAGAGACGATTGATGCTTTAAAACTCGAAATCGAAGTTGCCATTCATGAAATTGGAGCCCAAACAATCGAAAATGTGCTTAAAAATTGGGTTGATCGAATGGCCTACTGTAAAGCCAGTCGTGGCAGTCATTTGAACGATATTATTTTTCATTCATAAATGACAATGTTCAATCTTCAAAATAAAAAAAAAAGTTTGAAAAAATATTGATTAGTTTTTTTTATAGCCGATTCAAAAAGCAAATTTTACATGGCCCACCCTGTATAAGATCTTTTATATAAAAATATGATATTTATATATTGATCTTAAGGAACAATTTTAATTTGTTTCCTATAAATTCTTAGATAACAAATATTGAAAGCAAAATGTGAAAATGTAATCAGAGGCGGATGCGAGTACGAAAAACTCTGGCAAAATAGTAAGAACATTTTTTCTTGTGATCAGCAAATGCGCAAAACCACTTTTCCTTTTCTTAGATACAACGGTGATCGCTTATACAGCCGTCGATTTTGATTTTAAAGTCAATATTTTGCAATTTTAGGTTTGAGGTTTTCAGTTTCAAGTGGTCTCGTCGTCTATAACTCTGTATTTATAAGAGATAGCACTAAGCTTTCTGTAGTATTAGGATTTTGGATATGTTTTGTCCTCAAATAGCTTCAAGAATTTGAATGTTATGGGTATTAATTCTCTACAATGTCGAAGAAAATTTAGCGGACAAAATTTTAGCTGAGCTTCCAGTACTCCATTGGGAAAATATATATTAAAACTAGGTAAAATCCGTCAAAACTCGCTAAACCTCCCGTACTCTTTTCACCTAGAGAAAAAGCAAGGGCTACAGTGGAATAATGAAACTGGTAGCTGATAACTTTTCTTCATCCCTGGAAATATACAATGTGCTAATGTCGTCGGATTTTGAATATGTGGATAGGATAAATAAAAATAGAACATTCATTGCAGCAGAGTTCCTTCCCAATCTCAAACGTTCTGTCTGTTCGGCCGCCGTAGCCGAATACGTAGATTCGTGACTACTATTCGGAATTCATTCGAATCTCCGTGCATGAAACACCAAATGACAGAAAATTGTTCTCCTAATAGCGGTTGTCGCAATGGCAAACCTCTGAGTGTATTTTTGTTAATGAAAATCTCCTCATAAAAACAATCCATTTGCTGTTTGGCGTCGGTTTTGACTGTAAGTCACTCCATTTGGGGAGCAACATCAAAACGCACACCACAAATAGGAGGGAAGCTCGGTTAAACGCCCAATAAAGGACGTAAAATTGGCTCTTATGTATGTATATTAGTTTGAGGAAAAAGAAATCTATTATTTTCCAGGCAGATGGCTGTAGTGATCAATGTCTCGTAAAGTATCGAGAAACATTTTGAAGTTTATGCTCGTTGTCAAGGTGACATTCAGCTGTGAGTTACAGGGTGTTAACAATGGAAGTCAACAAAGAGAAAATTCGGTACATTTTGCAGTTTTTGATAAAAGCGAAAATGCAAGCCAGCCCCCTGAAATTGTGAATTGTTTTTATGGTGCCGATATTACAATAAAAAATCGAGTTTCGTGCAATTTTGCTTTCGTTGATTCCGTTCAAGCATTTTTAATGCTAATGATGCACCTCGCACAGGCAAGCCCGTTATCGAAAGTGTCGATAACAGAAATAATCGGAGTTGACCGGCATGTTAGTAGTGGTAGCATCGCACTATGGAAAATCGAGGAGTTTTACGGACCAAAAGTCGACAATTGTTACATTTTTAAAGATTAAGTTGCGAAAATTTGCACAAATACAAAAAAATGTGTAAAGATTTAAATAAAATATACCTATTTTAGTATCATTTATTTTAAAATACCGTGAGAAAAAAAGTTAAACTTAAAAATTATCAAATTTAAAATAATTTTATTCCACTTTAAATAGCTAAAGGTCTTAAATATGTAAAAACAAACTTATAACTCATAACTTTTAACAAAACAAAATAATATTTAAATTATTGTCAAACAATTAAGTAAAGCAAGTATAAAAATCAGTTAGAAGAAGTAGTACATTGCAATACGTATTAAAGGAAGAGAAATAATAAACATTATAAAAGTTATTTTTTGTAACACTTTGTATTTAAAAAAATTTATTTTAATTATTTATATACTTACGGAAAATAAGGATTAAAAACAAATTAATTAATGTGTAGTAAATCCAGGGGTTCCTCTTCAAGTTCCCTTACAATTCTTTTATAGGGTATTCTTAAACTTGTTATTAATGGATCAAATGTATAAAGAAGAGTGTGGAATACGTTCTCATTTGTAGCTGATCGAGAGCATTTCCGAAACAAAATTTTTTATAATCCTTATTATGGGACTCTTGTGTGTCTTCAGAAAGTTGACCAATAGGAAGCACTGCAAAATGTTTTATAATACTTTCTCCATGTATTAAAATTTTGTGGACCGAAGATGGCATGCAATACCATTAGACATATAGATTTGAGCAGTTTCCATAGCATAACTATCAAATTTCTCTGAATTTATCATCATTCCCGATGAAAGAGTCTGTAGAACTATATGAAGGCGCTTAATCAAATGAATTATATAGGGCTTTTGTTAAATTTAAATCAATTAAAACTCTTAATGATTCTTCATCCGTAAGAATGGGTTTATGTTCTGATTTTTCTATTAGATCCGAGTATAAGGTCTTATTTTTACGGTCTGCTGCTTTTATTGTTTCCACAAGATTTGCTTCTGTTTCTTCTCGTATCGAACGTAGTCCCTGAAGATGAGCACTGTAAGTGTGTTTCAAATCGGTATTCATGGAGTAACATTGTGTTTTTTCTTTTCTTGCATTCTGATGAGTCTGTATAGGCTAAGCACGGTCTTCCATGTTTACCAGAAACGGGTGTATTGTCTTTCGGTAAAATAACTGAATATTCGGAATCCAACCAATTACTGTTTTTCTTTTTAAACATGTCTTTTTTACGGGATACTTCCATCCATCTTTTATTAAAAGCTGGAATTATATTGTATGTCTTTGAATATCACTGATGATAAGACGTATGTTGTCTTCAGAGACTTTGTAGTTATTTTTCAAAACACTTGATAAACCATTAAACGTTTTTCCTCCTCCAATATAATTTATTATTCTTTCACGCTTAGAACACTTCAAACAAGTCATTTCATTGAATTTTTTGCATTTAACGTGCCACGAATGTACAAATAATTTTATGTTTTCATGACACAAGAAGCGCGCATAAAAAGTTTTTAGTTTCAGGAAGTCACAGATTCCAAAGATTTCACTTATTTCGTCTCACGCAGTAAGACACCTCAAAAGATAAAACGGTAAATCGCAATTGAAATTGGATTTCCATGTTCCGACTTTTTTAATTTTTATCTATAACTTTGAAAATCGCAATTCTACTGTGTATTTGGTGGGACTTGAAAGGAATCATTTATTATGCGTTGCTTCTGTATGGCCAAACCCTGAATTCAGATCTTTGCTGTCAACAACTAGACCAACTGAAATTAGCGATTGATTGAACAGCAAGAACTGGCCAGCAGAGGAAGTGTTGTGTTCCACTAGCACAACGCAAGGCCACACACGTCTTTAGTGACTCCCCAAAAATTTATTGATAAGTTTTAATGCAGCCACCACACAGTCGCACCTGGCACCAAGTGATCACCTATTTTTTCTCAAATAGCAAAACTTCCTGATTTATAAGCAATTGGTATCAAGAGAAGATTGTGAAAATCGATTACTAGAGTTTTCCGCCAATAAAGGGAGACTTATATAAAGTTACTTTTAAAATGGCAACAAATTATGCAAGAAAGTGGTGCATACTTGACTCAAATCGGGCCATCCGAAGCATCTCAGTCTAAAGTCTTGAATTTTATGGAAGAATAATAAAATATCTTTGCATATTGTATTTACATACGTCCATCCAGCTGATGGTGCCATCGCTCTCGATAGGCGCCGTAGCCAACACGCAAAGGTCTATTAATCGTCCGCAGAATTTTTCTCTCGAACACTCCTTTCGGTGCCAGGTGTTGTTAACGGCCAATCTTTTAACTTCGTTTGGTTATCCCACCTCATATGTAGGCATAATATGTATATGGCATTTCGCAGTTATCATCTGTGAAATAATCAAATTAAATGCTCAGACAACCGCGTAATTTCACGCATTGCCTACCATATCGTCATTGACCACAGATTCATTACTCAACCATCATTGAGTGCTCAATTTCAATTGTTCAACTCACTCCCAATATTTCGTTTCCATCGACCCAATAACATGAATTCAATTATCGCATTTATTTCATTCATTATTTTAATAAATATTTTGATACAATTCAATTATTTCGCACACACTTTCAATCGAATCACGTACACTACTGAACATTTGTACATACGAGTGTCTGCTTTCCAACATTCAATAAATATTTGTGTATACATTAATTATTTTATTAAAATGACCGCAGAATCTGAGCAAGGCTGGAAATTTAAGCCAGCAATTGAAAAGAGCCATGGACATGAGCCCAACGTCAAAATTAAAGGAGCTTTTGTGTTGAGACGATGTGGACCACATCGATTATGGCGTTGGTAATTTTGATGTTATGTGCGCGGTAATTCCAATATGATTTTAAAATTGAGATTGTAAGTAGTGTGTGGAGGCAGTTTGTCGGTTGCAGATTGTTAAGTGTCGAATGCGTTGAAAGCTATGATATTTGTGCGGCCGGACGACGGATATGCGTAAACCAACAAAGTCGGATGAGGAAGCGGAAGCGGAAGTGGAAGTGGATGAGGACGTTCTCTTGTATGTGCGGAATAATTGTACTTGCGCACATACATACATAGCATAATGAATCAATATCGTGAGTTGGTTATGAATATGTACATATTTGGAAATGAGCATTTATTCGTTTCGAGGTATACTCCTCTATGTTATGTTAAACATGTGAAGAACGAATTAATTAAACAACGCAATTTATTGGCAATCGAAAAAAGAGTTGTAAAAAGGAAAATAAAAAAAAACAACTAAAATTCAATGCTCTAAGTGAAAATTGAACAAATCAAAACGACCTAGCGCCATTTTTCCGTCGCCATATTAGCTAGCTGACATTATGGTTGTACATTTTCGAACAGCCTGGGTAAATGAGTAACAAATACGCGCACATCTGCTTAATGCTCATTACTCGACAATTTTGGAATGAGTAGTTCGAGCAATACTTTTGATTATTTTTCCTTTCAGGCGTTATTGTTCCGAGTTTTACAAATTATTGACACACAGTGCCAAAAAGTCATTTGAAAACTGAAGAAATAAAATTTATAATTCTTTTTCAGCTGTTGGAATTGTTCAAAAGCTCGAAAATCTTGAGCACATATTGCATCGTGAGCGATAAAGACGAACATCACAAATAGGAGAAGTGAATCAGCCAAATAATTAATAAAGGGTGTAAGCACCATATACTAGGTTGTTCAATAAGTTTTGCAGTTGGATAAGAAAAAACAAATTTTATAGTTTGAAATACACCTTATTACTCAATATAGTCTCCTTAAACTTAAATGGAGAACGCCACTGTGGGGGGTCAAAAAATAGTCGATTTTTGTGAATTTTTTTTTGTAAGTAGGAATGATCATTCGAGGATCGGACAAAAGGAAATTTATTATATTTGTATTAAACCATGTTGATGTAAATTAAAAAATATTGAAAATTCATAAATTTATGTAAATAAACGTAACGAGTTAAAAAAAATGGCGTCATCGGTGGCAGCGATACAGCAATGAATAATCATATGAAATCAAAAAAACAAAAATTGTATTAATTTACACAATAGTGGCTAGCGTTGTACGTAGCCGTTTATGTTTTTTTTTTTTGACCAAATGGTGGTGATTTCAATTTCGATGTGTGTTTTTCACCATTTTTTCGATTTTCAACAGGCCCAAAATAATAGTTATTTTCAAAACTTTGAAAATCGGCTACGTACAACGATAGCCAATGCGATAAAAAAAATTTTGACAAAAATAAAATTAAAATCGGTTCACTAGTCTTCGATAAATCGTTTCGAAAAAAACTCGTTTGAAATAAAGCATTGTACTCGTATCCTAAGCGCTACGGGGCCGAACCGACGGGCGCTCACTTAAGTACACATAGAATCGGACTCATCATCACAAAATTCCTTTCGCATACCAAAAAACTGATGCTCAGACCTTCTTGGCTGATTTCTGGACACGAACTCGTTGTGGAGCGGAAGAACCAGATTCAAGCCCTTATACATTTCAACATTCGTTCATAAATTTCATTTGGTTTGAAACCTTATAAAATTAAAAACTCAATCACTTGATTTTATCCATTGTAGCAAGTACTGTGACATGTCGATAGTAAATGGCTTGTGAACAAAATATAAATTGACAGATTAAAATGAAACTTCACATAAGATCATATGAAAAGTATACCAATTCAACCCCAAAACTTATTGAACAAGTTAGTATGCATCATTGATATATTTCGATATTGAGTTGTGAGAATTTAATTTTTGAAAAAGGATTGAAAAAACGTTCGTTTAGGCAAAGATTAGAACTCGGGTTTCACTTACACACTTTTAAGTAACTTCTTTGAGTTCCTTCAGTTAGTTTCTCTAAGCTCTCGGAAAATATGTTTGGAACGTACCAATTCGTATATGCGGAGTCATAAAGGTTACTTTCGGTAATTGGAACACTTGCCATTTTTCATTGGTTTGGAATGTCAAAGAAGGTTATGGGAAAATTTGTATATGGTAAGTGTGCAGATAAGGGAATCGTGTAAATGATTAAGTAAATGAATTATTGCGGAATGATTGAGTGAACTGTACTCAGTTTCAGTATACCTATACGACGTTCGTTGACTTAATATACTTACTATGTATAAAAACAGTGGTCAGCTACTTTTTTATTGGGTTTTCTCTCTTAGGTTAACATAAATACGTAATTATTTATAAAGTATATAAATTACACTTAAAACTTTTTAGGTTGTTTGGTAGTATTAATATATTGTTCGTCTTTATGTTGTTGGACAAATGAATAGGCCTACAGCTTTATGTAGCCTCCACGATGAATTTTTTCATGGCAGAAGTACCCTCGAAGTTTTGCCATTGCGAGAGCGAGCGCTATTAGAACAAACTGCTTCTATCATTTCCTAAGACGTAACTTTATTTTTATTAAAAATTAACTAACATTAATTTAATGGAAAATGAAATTTTAAACCTTGCAAATATTTAGTGATCTTAGAAATAAGGGACCCACTGTACATGTACAAAAAAGTCATTGGCTTTTAAGAAATAAAAACACCGTGTATTTTGATTTTATTATCGGCGCTTAATCACCTTTACAACAAATCGGTTACAATTTTTTTTTAATTTAAGGTTTATAATTTTAGTTTTATAGTATTTAAATAGGTGGAACCGTCTGATAACGATCATATTTTTACTTTTTTAATTGCTTACACACTTATTTTAAATAATTTTTTAGTAAAGCCCCAGTTTCGAACCCTGGCACTAATGAACGGCAGCCACACATCAACCCATTTGGCTACGGCGGCCACAATAATTAATGGAGTAAAATAAACTCTTTTATTTACCTTACGAACTTATTTTTATTTTAGTTTGTTCAATAGAATTTTTCCTTTTATTTTTTTATTGAATGAAAGTGAGTAGCGTCGTGTCAAAACCAGTTGTTTGAAATATAAAACTAAAAATATAATAAATCATAGCTTAAGGGGCCGAGTATGATGAATTGTGAATATTCTAATTGTACATAATTACATTCCATATATACGTAGTAAGAGTATAGCTCATGAGCACTATGTATGAATTGATTAATATTAATATTATTTGATTACTTCTTAAACATTTGAAATCTTCACTTTTTTCATTTATTGTGGGGAAGTGCCGCCGGAACTCCATCGCATGGCTATGTCATTTTCATACGAAAATCGTATCTTTAAGTTTAAAAGTAGGTGAATGTGTACATGAGTACTAAGTATCGTACGTACATCCATATATCCCAACTTGGCAAAATGATTTAAGATGTAACATTTTTATCTGCCGTAGCTCTAATCGTCTAGTTGTCATTTCCACAGTTCATTTGAACGAACATTCCGATATGGCTAAATAAATTCCACTCATTGTTTTGCATAAATATCTCGACTCCCTTAGGTTGAAAAAGCTGCCGCCGCAAAAAATGGAGACTCGTTCTGATGCCAAAGTTAACCTTGCCAGGTTCTGTTACTGATGATGATAAATTTATTTATTTAATATATTTTAGTCTTCGAAGTAGAATTTGATCCGCATCTGTGATTAACATTCCTTCCAAAATTGTATCGCCATTGCTTGCCATTTGTAAAAATTACACCGTCTTGAGTAATTTTACCTCTGCAGGTGTTTTCGATTTTTTACACCTTTAAAAATGCATTTGAATTCTCAACACCGAGTTTGCTTTAAATTTTGGGCTAAAAATGGATTCAAAGGTGCAAAGACCTTAGAAATGTTGGGAAACCGTTTTGGTAATGATGCTCTAAAGAAAACAACCGTGGCATGAACGCCTCAGAATAAATCGCGAGTCCAACGAATTGATCAATAACTGTAAATTAACCATCAGAGAGCTGGTTAAGGACTTGCAAATTACTTATGGAACCGTTCAGGACATTGTAGTTAAATATTTGGGATAAAGATCTGAACTTCATGCATAAAAGGGACCGCGGTAGTTTTATATAAAAGTATCTTATATTTTATATAAGTAATTAGAATACAACAACCTCTGCTTCTCGAGAGAAAGACAAACGTATATAGCGTGTATGAGTACACTTGGAGCTCTTGACCGCAGCGTAAAGTTTCTCTCAAGCGCAGTTCAAAAATTGTCATCTAATATTCCTAATGTATTTCTAACCAGCACGCAATACGAGTATAATATCTTTATAATTTATAGAGACGGTAAAGCTATGTAAAGCCATTATATAGGGTTTTACATTAACAGGTGATATTGGTGAATGGATTGCGCTATCGAGAGATGATTAACGATTTTTTATGGCCGGAATTGGATGGTATTGATCTGGACACCATTTATGTTCAACAAGACGGCGCTACGTGTCACACAAGTAACGAAACCATTGATCTTTTACTCTCGAAGTGGTGATCACAATTGGCCATCGAGATCTTGTTATTATATTTAACACCTTGTGACTTTCTTTGGGGCCACGTGAAAGAAAAAGTCGATTCAAGACCTCAAAGATGGAATTCGTGAGGCTATCGAAGAAAATTTCAAGAAAAGGATATTGTCCTGTAAGCGGGGTCGTGGTGGTCATTTTCCTGATGTTATTTTCCACTATTAACGGCATACCTTCCTCTTTATAATGAAATAAACATCCGATCATTTACATTAAAAATAGCATATTTGCTTGGAAAACAATATATTATATATGGGACATCCATCAGCAGCAAATACTTGGGATTTCACCCTACCTATATGACACATTTATTGATATAGGTAGACGACATTAGTTTTTATTTTCTTTTTTCTCTCAGTGCATCTTCTTGTGCTTAGCAATTTTCCGACATTTAATTTAGGTGGTAAGCGATACAATTTTGTATCTTTTTGGGCAAGTCTGTAATTTGTACGCATCTACAGCATTGTCAAGAATGCGTTTTGTCATTGAAAATAAATTCAATTTCAAGACGCACACCACAAATAGGAGGAGGAGCTCGGCCAAACATCCAAAACGTGCCAATTATATATATATATATATATATACGAGGGGTGCCTTTTATTTGGCAACCCTGGTGTTGCAATCTGGCAACTGCCAGCTGTATCGCAAAGTTTGACATTTTTTGGCTTTTAAGTTTTGAAATACTAGCGCTATTTGTGTTGTTTACAGTAACTTAAAAGATTCATCTCGGTCCAAAAATGGAATTTAATCGTGAACATTTTCGTGCGATTATTTTTTACAACTTTCGACGTGGATTAACTCAGCAACATTCCATGGATGAACTTAATTCATTTTTCGGCGATGAAGCTCCATCAAGGACCAGTGTTTATCGATGGTATGGTGAATTCAAGACGAATTTCGTGAAGGTCGTCCAAAATCAGTTGTTGTTCCGAAAACCATTGATGCTGTGCGCGAACTGATATTGCAAGATCTTCATGTGACCTATCGTGAGATTGAGATAATCTTAGGCATTAGTGGGACCAGGATATATTCAATATTGCATAAACATTTGACTGTCAAAAAATTTGTTTGCGTTGGATCCCACACAATTTGTCAATCGCTCAAAAAAAGGCTCGTGTCGATTGGTCGAAGGAAATGCTCAAAAAATACGATCGCGGGGCTTCGAAACACGTCTATGACATCTTGACAGGTAATGAATCATGGATTTACGCGTATGAGCCCGAAAGTAAACAGCAGTCGACTGTATGGGTGTTTCAAGATGAGCCAAATCCAACAAAAGTTGTTCGCGCACGAAGCACTTCCAAGCAAATGGTCGCATGTTTTTTCGGAAAAACTGGACATGTCGCAACCGTACCACTAGAACAACGCAGAACAGTAAATTCTGAGTGGTAGACAACCATTTGTTTGCCAGTTGTCTTCCAAGAAATTAGGAAAACCAATCGCCAAAGACGGATCACTCTTCACCAGGACAATGCGAGCTCTCACACATCGGCTCAAATAACTGCATTTTTGAGCACCTAAAACATCGAATTAATGGGTCATCCGCCGTATAGTCCTGACTTGGCACCGAATGACTTCTTTTTATTCCCGTACGTAAAAAACAAACTGAGAGGTCAACGTTTTTCGACACCTGAAGAAGCGGTTGCGGCATTCAGAATGCATGTTATAAATATAAAAGGCACCCCTCGTATATATCCCGAAATGGTGATATTTAAAGATATTAAAAATATATTAATATAATATAATTAAAAACTTAAAAAAATAAAAAAAATTCTGAACTAAAAACACAACCTATCCAACCGAGCATCCTTTGGTGGAGATTTGTTAGATTGAAGTAAGGCATGTTAAATAAAATTCCAATACATTTTGCGTAATTCATGTAAATCAAGATGAAAATCCTCATAAAATGCAAAATAAATCATTGCTTGCTCAACTATATGTTGCTTCAAAGATTCAGGGAATAAATGCCATCAGATTTGAAAGGAAGTTAATAATCTTCTAATCGTCGGATATGCTTTTGCGCTATTCTATAATGGACATATATAACAGCAAACTGAAGGTTTCCGTCCGTCCAAATAACTCTTTCAAACGCAGATGACGTGTGATCAAATATTTGTGCGTGTTTACAGTTATGAAAGATTTAGTTTGCTTCCTTCAAAATAAAAAGAAAAAAGATTCTATGTTAAATTCTTTTCAATCTTATTCACATTAATCGGCGCAAAGCAGTAATATTATACATAGAGAAAATGCTAAAAACAGGCAAGCCCACAATGTACATACACACATACATTCACTTGCATTTAATATCACGGCAAAAATCTCAGCAACAACGGAAAAGCAGTGCAGCTCGGATGCTGAGACACTCAACGAAAATGCTTTTCAAGGATCCTCTTGAGGCCGTTCACAAGTGTCCTTTACATGTTAGCGAAACCACTAGAAAGCATGACGCGTATGCTGAAGTATGCAAAAACATGGTTGAAAATGTTGCAAGCCTCATGCAAAAAACACACGCGCATATATAAATGAGTGTCAGGAAGTATTGGAGACGGACTGAAGAGTGAGCTCAAATACGATTCAAATATGTAGATACATACACATGCATAGAAGTAATACATGCATGCATGTATCGGTAAGTAAGAACCCTGCAGGGAAACATACTAGTTGGGAACTAGAATACCGTCAGTTCACTTTTCGGCTCAACAAGTTCGTGATGAGCGATTGCCAGAAGTAATTCGAAAATTTTGGTAAAAAAAAAGTATTTAAAAAAACATATATATAGGTATGTATGTAAATCTCAGATTAATATTTCATATTTTCGGTTGTTGCTAAAATTTTTCTGCGATGACACTTTTTGAATATAATTTATGTGAAGTGGACGCCCATGGGCGGTGGTTAAGCTTATTATAAAATAAATAAGGCTGAGCTAAAATAGAAACTACAGGAGCTTTGTTCTGATAATTTCGAGTTTATTTATTCAAGATAGTCCCCTCTAGCCCCGATACACTGTTTTGGGCAATCTAAAAGCTTTTCGAAAGATTGTTTCAGGTCATTGACCGGAATGCCCATCAGGATATCGGTAGAGGATTTCTCTACGTTCGCCAAACGTTTTCCCTTCATGCCCAAACGCTATTTTCCGAATAGTTAGAAGTCACAGGGAGCCATATCAGGCGAATACGGTGAATGGTTAAAATGAGATTTCTAGTCAAAAAATCAGTCTCAGGAGTTGATCGATGAGATGCTACATTATCATGAAATAAGCGCCAGCTTTCTCCGTTGCGGTATTCAGGGCGAATTCGACGAATGCGATTCAAAAAACGCTTCAAAACGCCATGATAGCAAATTCCGTTGACAGTTTGGCTCATCGGCACGAACTCCTTGTGGAAAATTCCCTTGGAATCGTGAAAACAAATGAGCATCGACTTCATTTTTGAGTTCGCCAAACGCGATTTTTTTCGTGATGGCTCGTCCGGGGCCTTCCATTCGGCACTTTGACACTTCAATCCAGGCTCATGTTGGAAACACCACGTTTCATCACCAGTTACAATGTTGTAAAAAAAATTCTCGTCTTGTCTCGCCTCTTTAATGAGGTCTGTCGAATGTTGAATTCTGAGCAATTTTGGGTCCTCAATTTTTACGGTACCTCAAACTCTTTTTCACGTTTTTCAGATTTCGACAGAATGTTGGGTTGATAGAATGCTCTTTATTACATAAATCTGCCAAACTAAATTTATTTTTGTGATCGAAGGTAATATATACCATCGTAGTATGGGTTTCCTGCACTAGACTTTCATTCAGCTTAACTAAGTTATTTGTAGAGTTCATTTAATCAACCCAATCGTATTTGTTTATATAAAATCCTCTACTCCCCGCAAGGCATTGGCACATCTATAGACAAGTCTTAAGCTTTCTTTTCTGAAGAAAAATCAACTAATTTCAGGGCCAATTGATCATTTTACTACTACTGGTAATATTCTAATTGATGATCAACTAGTATGATTTCTTCTCTTAAATACCAGTATCTGAACTAGAATGTTTCCATGCTAGCTCGGCTTTTCCCTACAGGGAAAGGTCTACCTTGAAAGTGTGCGGCTAACTGCGCTGCGTAGCAATACAAACATATTTTGGTGCATACATACACAAGTAAACATGTGACACAGATGCGTGTTCATAATGCACTATTATGCAAACGAATATGCCCTAAGTTGGCTCCTCATTTTTGATATCAGAGGTTTTAATCTCACTCCTTTGAGAAATATACCATTTGTATATCCCAGTTCTCGTGTGATGATGTCCTGTTTGTTTTGCTTTTTTTTGGTTTTTTTTTGGCCCAAGTCAGATCCATTTAGTGAGATCCAGGTATAGCAGCAATTTTTTTATCTTGATGCCTGAGATTTCATTAATTTGCTTTAAGAAAGGCTAACTGAAAGAGCGAAGTCGTGCCCTAGCTAGCCCTGGACATTCACATAAGTAGTGGAGAAGACTTTCCTTCACCCCTTCCGCTTGACAGCTTCTGCATATGGGATTGAAAGGGAGGTTTAGTCTGCCTGCATGATCCCCTACCTTCCAATGACCTGTAAGTGTTGCAGTGATGCGTGAAATGTTTGGCCGAGAGCATCCTAACAGGTAATTCGTCCTTTGGATTTTGTACGACGGCCATGTGTTTATTGTTGTAATGCATGTAGTTAATTGCTTGCACCTTCTTTCGGCTGAAGCATGATAGTATGAAGCAGTGTATGCTTTTATTGTGTTGAGTGGGGTGGCGACTGCCACCGCCTCTGCTTTGCTTAGTGTCGAACCTTTCCTAGCTAGCTCATCTGCTATCGCATTACCCCGTATGCTCCTATAACCGGGAATCCATATCAGAGTAATTTCAAGCCAATGACTAAGCAATTCTAGTTCCTCTCTACACTGTAAGACTAGTTTGGATGAAATAGAGTTGGAGTTTAATGCCTTGATAGCTGTTCGACTGTCTCAAAAGATAGCTACTCTTGCTCCAACTTCCTTGTAGAGTTTTAGTGATTTGCATGCTTCTCTAATCGCTAAAAGTTCTGCCTGGAACACGCTGGCTAAGTCAGGGAGTCGAATTGACTGTTCATTTCATTAAATTCACAATTCATCTAAGACCCGCCAGTGTAGATTTCAATATCGTAAAGTCTTTCTTGGAGTTAAGGTCGGGGACTGTGTAGTCTGATTTGTTTTTGAGCATCGAGGGTCTCTGTAACCATACGATCTTGTTATCCAGCTTCCTTAAAGTGCTTAGAGTGAAGTGCCTAATGTGGAGGAAAATGTTATATCAAGTAAGTGCGAGTATTGGTGTTTTAAAAGACAAGAAATCTGCTCGAAAACTGGAATCATTTTGATGAACCCTTTCCAGAGAAACTCGGTCAATACGGCTGCAGTATAGATTTTTTTTTAGATTTGTTTACCAATTAGCTCTATAAGGGGTTAGCGGTAGTCAGGATTTTTTTAAAATTGGATTTTTTTCTTAAAGTATAATATCTTAGAATCATTGTGACAATTTGAAGTGTATCCGACAAATACATTTCGAGTTATTCAATAATTAACAAAGGGCGATCGGACGCTCCAGAGCGTTCGCAAAACTTTAAATGCGTTTTTCTCAAAACTGTTTTATGAACAGGTGATCACTGTAACTTAAAAACCACGTGGTAGATTACAATAAAATGTATACTGCTTTTGAAAAACATAAAAAATACATGCCCGATCGAAGGATTTTTGTCTTTCAAAAATTTCGATTTTTTTAAGCAATTAATTGTTGGTTTTTTTTTCTCGAAAATCTGAAAAATATTTCCTGGGGCTGCCATATTGTTAATTTTGAAAAAAAGCTTTGATCAGGCACAATATTATCTATTAATAAAACTAATTTAGATGAATCTCCAAGGACTTGTGATGATCAAAACTAATCAATATTTTTTTAAACTTGTTTTTTTTTATTTTGAAGATTGAATATTGTCATTTGTGAAAGAAAAATAATATCAAATGACTGCCACGACTGACTTTACAGTACGCCATTTGATCAACCCAATTTTTAAGCACATTTTCGATTGTTTGGGCTCCACTTTCATGAATGGCTACTTCGATTTCGTGTTTTAAAGCATCAATCGTCTCTGGATGGTTCGCATAGGATTTGTCCTTAATGGCTCCCCACAAAAAATAGTCCAACGGGCTTAAACCACAGCTCCGAGGCGGGCAATTGATATCGGAATTTCGGCTGATTATTCGGTTTTCAAAAACGGTAGCCAAAAGTTCGAGTGTAACTTTGGCAGTGTGACAAGTTGCACCGTCCTGTTGAAACCAAATGTCGTCCATGTGATCCTCTTCAATTTTTGGAAACAAAAACTCGTGGAACATGTCACGATAACGCTCGTAATTTACTGTAACCGCGGAAGAAGAAGAAGACTCACCATTTTGGAAATAGGTTTTCAATATTTCCCAATTTTGTTCAAGCGTATAGCGTCCCATTTCGTAAATGTCAAACCTTTAAGTAAATTATGAACGCATTTGACATGTCATTTGTGTTACCATTCTCAAAAAATAGGTGGTTCAAAAAGCAAACGCTATATGGCCCACCCTGTACAATTATTAATTTTTTTTGAAAATTTGTCAAGTCAAATTGAAACATGATGTATAAGTGCTATGTTTTTATTTTTGTAAAATAAAGCAATTGACTTGCAAAAAAAATTGTTGAAAATCATAATTTTTTCGGGCCTCTGACTACCCCTAACCCCTAAAGGGAATTACGGTGCAAAAAGGTTGGGAAGTAAAATAGTGGGCGGACATAGACAAATTTTGATTTTCTTATGAGATAAAAACCAGACGTTGTGCGTTTTTAATGAAAAGGTTTCGCTGCTGCGAGGCCAGCGGAGGCATGAATGAAATCGTGTTTCATAAATAATGGGAATGTTTGCTCTTACGACTATGCCAATAAAATACCAAAAATTATTGATTTTTGTTAATTTATAGGGGGTTTCAAAAATACCACTATATATATCACCCCGTACTTGTTACACACTGATAATTAGTCTGTAATTACTGTGATTGTAATTACAATTGTATGAGTGGCTTTGCGTGTTTGTGACCCGTATCACTCGGCGGGCATCGTTCATTAGTGCCAAATTACACCGACATCAGTGGCACCTTCTGAACTAGCCTTTCCGTTCCTTTTCTCTTCTTTCGCCCCTCGACTTTTGACGTCCTGCCTACATTCTTCAAATCTGGTAAATGTTGCAACATGAAATCGTTTTCGCAAGCGCACAAGTGCGCCACTCGCTCATGTACGTGTTGCAAGTACAAATTTCGATTATGGCGGCACAGTTCACTGGCAGCAGATCAATCAAAATCAGCGACAATGCTGGCGGTATTGCTGGGCTGGTGCAGAACGAGCGCATGATCTGAGCCAAACCTTTTTGCTTTTCGAAGATTTTCGAAGATATGTATGTAAGTATGTATTTATATAGCGCCAACAACTCTCTATGCCGATTTCTTGGTGGCTGGTAACGATTTCCTCTAAAAACGTGATCGCAGCCAAATCGCTGCGGGGTCGCTGAAACGCCAACAGCAACAACTATAACCACGTCAAAAGCAGTCACAACACTGCAGCAGGGCCAATAATCGGCACAAATCACAACAATTGGCTAATACACTACCTAAAACAAAATGAAATAAGGTATGTAACTAAAAAGCCAATTTAGCTAAAAGCAAGTAGGCCGTAATGTGACTGAACGCTGGCGCGGGAAGTATCGAGGGGCTCGTGGTTGCAGAGGAGTGGGTGGCATGAAATACAATTGAGTGGCCTCGTAGCACTGCGTCGTCACATTTCAAGTCAAAGTGTCACTTTTCGTGCGAACATTGCAACTGCAATAAACAAAAACAAAAACTAGCCAGAAATTACGCTTTACAATGCAATCAGAATGAAGCAAATCAATTGTAGTCGCCCATTGCTCAGCTGCTGTGTCGCAACGGTTACTTATTGTCACAATTGTGTAGCGATTTTGCAGTGGCACCAGCACCAACGGCTGTCGAGCAATCGCCCATGACTTGACGCAGCAGCAGCAACTGACATTAGTGTGGCAAGTTCGATTATTTGCATAGAATTGCTTTGCTTTGAGAACTTGCCGAATAAAATGGCTCTTTTTTCCTATTTGTCTTTATGCAAACTAAAGAGTGATCAATTAAGGGGTTTCGGATTTTACATTGAAATAAAACAAGAAAATTCTAATTGATTGGGCAATCTTTACTATCTTTGTGCAGAACCATTCATGACATTTATTTTTTTTGAAAATAATCTCTTGCAAATGTTGGCCGCAATCGCGCCGTAATTTGGTCAACCGTCGACACCAATTTTGAATGACTCGCATGAGGACTTCGGTCGGTATTTCGTGAATAACTTTTGTAATGTTGGATTCCAGTCTCTCAAGTGAATCTGGTTTATCCACAAAGCATTTAGACTTTACATACAAATAAAAAACCAAAGGTGTGATAACATACGATCTTGGTGGCCAATCTACTAGTACAAGACGAGAGATAAATTGCTCACTGGAACGGTGACGCAGTAAATCCATTATTTCATGGGCTGTATGGCAAGTAGCGTCATCTAGTTGGAACCAAATGCTGTGAAGATCACGGGCTTTAATTTGCGGTATGGAAAGACCATTTATCACGGCGCGATAGCGTTCGCCATTCTCTGTTAAATTAGCGACATCCTCGTTTTTGAAGAAATATGTGCCGATGATTGATTCCTCCAGCCCATAGGCCGCACGAAACGGTTGATTTCTATAGATGTAATGGGTATTATTGAATGGTTTCGAGTTGCTCTTCAGCCCAAATACGGTAATTTTGCTAATTGAAGTAATCATTAAACCAAAAATGAGTCTTATTGCTGAACACCATAAGTGGGCCTGAGCGCACGATAAACATTTTTGACAGAGCGTCGCTTTGCGTAATAAAATTGCACTATTTGTGGACGTAGTTGAGGCGTAAGTCTTTCCATGATGAACTGTCAATCAATCCTAAAAAAATATTTATTTTGTTTGACAATTGTTCAAAAAACTCTATTGGAAAAAGTACTCCAATCTTATCACCCTTTATTTATACTGTCTTATTGGTTTTCCTGTATTTGCTTTTCGAGCTAAAGTTCTAATTTCGATTTAACTTCGTCACTGCTTCGTGATGGCAGCGGGGTAGATGGTAATCTCTCATAATGAGCGCGCTCAGCTGCTTAGGCAAAGTGCAATTGTGCGGCTGTAGAGTGATTGTTTGAGAGTTTTCCCCAAATTCGCTTCGAATTTTCGCCTTCATTTATACTTTTGTTGTTTTTTTATCTGGCTAATTTATTTTCAGTTGTTTCAATGTGACGCTTTAGCAAATTGCCACACTTAACTGTCATTTGGCTCGTGATTCTGGCGGCCTTTTACTGTCATTCACTCAAACATTCATTCATCTCTAAATCACCGTTACCCCGCAGCTATGTACGATTACACTACAACCCAGCATTTCATAATCTATCAGTGACGGTCCGATGTTTTCTGGCTGTGTCCAGTTAGTTAGTTGCTTGTTTGGTGAGTTGAACAAATCGTTCGAAGCGATGGAAATGATTAATTGCATTGTCGTGTCCGACTATTATTTGTTATTTTTGTGCTGAAGTGAAAAATCATTGCGAGTCAATGAAATTCACGATTTTTGGCGCCTTCGGCTCTAATGCGAAATATGTAGTTATGTATGTACATAAGCACTTGTATAATCGTATAGGTGATATTTCTTATTTCTTTGAATACTTTTTAATCTACTTTTAAATGGTAAGTAAATGTTCTTTAGTTACCTGTCGCGCATAAAAACACCGATCATGTCGTTTTATAGACTTTTAGTCTGTCATAGAATATCTCTTCGAACGCAACTGCTCACTGGCTGTGTGACGAGTTCGCGGATTGCGGGTGGGCTGAATCGAAATTATCAATCTCTCCCTTCAGTCTACAAAGACGTGTGTTGGAATTGCCTTTGTTTGCTAGCGACTGATTGACTGAATGCATGATGATGACGACGACGAAATAGATGACGACATTTCATTTGTATAAGTGTGACATTTGCTGTAAAGTATAGTATAATATTTTGTATAATACCGCCACATCCTTTCAATTAAGTGACGCTGAATGTGCTCTACAAAGAATTTTGTTAAATATGTAAGTACTAAAACTCAGTCATGAAATTTTAAATAAAAAATAAAAATGGCTGCTGGGCGCCTTCGACTTCATGGCGAAGCTTTGGTAACTCCATACAGGGCACAACGTTGCTCCACGCTGATTTGCTTCTACTGCCTACATCTGGCCTTAGACGTTTTTCTATCTATGGCCTCACGTTTTTACTTGACACCATATTCAAAGAGCGGCCTCTTTTCTTTGGAACCGTCTGCGGTGGACCAAGGGCAGATAACTCTTAAGGCGTAGCGTCGCTTTCGCTAGGGAGGGAAAAGTTTCTGCTCTTTTATCGCCGGCATTCCCCATCGACCTTTCACGGGACTTATAGGCCTTGGAACATTCAAATGGGTCACCTCTACATTGAGTAGAGAACTGCATGTCCCTTAAATATCTGCAGAGATAGCACGTTCGGCGGTTGATGAAAAACCAAAATTGACCCGTGCTGCTTGTTGGAGTTGTGCAGCTTTAGTTGGCGTACTACCTACTGTCACGTTTACTATTCATACTTTTTTCCCACGAGTCCAGGGATCAGCAGGACTACCGTGGCATAGCCCGCAACATCCCAGCAATGCATAATTACAACCGGAGGTCGCCAGATATCCAGAGGACATTGCTATAAGACCTATAAACACTAGGAATTAAGGGTTTTATCGCGCTGTGCACACACTTCGTGTTCAGTGAGTCTCTTCGCCGCGGGTGGCCGGTTTAACCCAGCAGGAGCTGTTCAATTCCTCCTGTGCCTCATACAACATATTCTAATACCCAGGAGCAGAAAAATGCTGTGATTCTTTGACTTCGTTATTTTCCGAAAAAAAAAAAAGTTTGGTGTGATTTGCTTGTCGAAGGTCTCATTTAGCACTCTACCACCTGGATTCTTAATACATTCATACACGAGGCAACATATAACTTTTTAATGCGAACTCTTGGTGACCAGATCATCTTAAGAAATAGCCAAACGGTCAAATAGCCAACGTTCGACACGTATTTAGTCAGGGTTTGTTTTGCTAAAAAAAGTGATACAAAATTAGACGAGATGAACTTCGTGGAACATAGCCGAGGCGGTCATATGTCCCATATAATTTACTATAAATCCTAAATTTCAAAATATTTACCACTTCATTGACTTTTTTGCTCTTTGGAAGTTTTACAAATAAAAATACATCCGACACTTTTCCGAAGTGTGCCATCATATCCTCTCGATACATGTGCAGAGCTCTCCAAGGAAGCATTTGCGCATCACTTAGGTGCCTAAAATGGCTGATTAGGGCCACTGACTACGTGCTTAGCGGTGTAGTTGCATTACAGGGATAAAAGTTCGAACCAAGTTCTCTTCATTTTTATTAGCCATTTTAAAATTTTGAGAATAGGTTTTAAAGTAGAAACGCGCTCTGAGGTTTGTTATTTCTTACGTATGCGAAATGATGCTACGAAAAGATAGGCCCCAACCACCAACCATCGAAGACATTTCAAATACAAAAAGATGGTGGGAATTTTGGACTCTGCAGTGTGTGCAGAAAGCCCTCTGGTATATTATATATTTTATGTTTTTGGTATTACTCATTTCACTTAGTGGATTGTTGGTTTTTTGTTTTTTATTAAGAAATTGTTACTCAAGCTCTGCGAAAGCTGCTTAATGTGAGATTTTTCTGACTCCGCTGCAGGGAAACAATTTTATAATCTGAATTTATTGGGTTACATAGATGTAAATATGTATATGATGTTTTGATTTTTGAGCCAAAATATGCCAGTAATGTTCGAAAGCTTAAGCTAAAGGGTATCTTGCCTACTTTGAAGAGCTGAATTTGTGTAAGTGCGAAGTAAAATTACCATTTGTAAATATTTCACATGTAACTTCCAGTAAATATATCTGCCCAGACAGCCGGTATTTCTATATATAAAACGCCACATAAATGATTTAATTGCCTATAAATAAATACATACGTCTTCCTGACCATTATTTAAATCAACGCGCCATTTATTTTTAAAACTATTTACAACCTGACTTGTCTGCGCTTGCGTGCCAAGAGTGCAACGTGGCGACAGGTCAACAGCAATGTGGAATCGCGCGATGGTCATGTACTGACAACTATCGCAGATCACACTTGCCGATGGGTTGATAGCGCGTCTCTCCCCTTCATCGGCCAATGTTCCAATCAACGTCACGAATTTATGACACTCTTTTCTTTTCCTGTACTACACTAATACTCGTACAAAACAAACGTATACACCGATCAGCTGCACATGAACGCTATTCTGTTCGCATTTGCACATCTCGCAATCGCCATCGGTTGAGTGCGCGCGGCTAACTAAGGAACGACTTGCAAATAGCAGTAAGAGATTGCAAGAGTAGCAGCGTTGATGGTTCATTTCATAGCTTTGTCATACTGAAAGCTGACGATAAGTGACGGTTTATAAGTGCAGTTGTTTGGGCGAATGCTTCCTCGATGCGCGCAAATGCCGAGAAGACGCCAAAGCTGGCAGCGTGTGGACGAAGGTTGTGGTCGGCTGATTGCTTTGGGAATGTAGACGCCACCATTCTCAGTTACACTCCTACGCACGCACACATATGCGAGCGAACATGTTGTAATTAAGTACGTACGTATGTATATATGTAACTACGTTTGCGCGCTTCTTGTTCAAATCAAACTTTAGCCCAGATCGTCTCATTGTAATTTGTATAATTTATACATACATATATATAACAAATAAATATAGTTGTATCGCATTTTACGTTAAATGAATTGCGGGACTGCAAGCGCGTGTTGTTTTCGCAATGTGGTGATCATAGTTGCGATACTTTGGAATGCGGCGACAACAATTACAGCAAACTGCACTGCAGCAACAGGCAATGAAGATAGTAGCAACAACAACGTTTACTGCCAGCGGCGCAAGTAAATTATCGTTGATGGAGCGTGCGGGCGTTAACTGCGACGCGTTGCGCTTGTCGGCTGCCTACCTCCAGCCACCTCGAGCCACTGCGAGCCACCGGTTGCCAGCTGCCAAATGCCAAATGCCAACGCGCTTTTTTCACTCAACTCAATTGAATTTAATTGCGCTACAAACGCTTTCAGACACGTCTTGTTGTTATTGTTGTTTTATGTGTTGCTGATGTGCACTGTGTCAGTAGCTGGCACTTGCAGCTGCAGTTCGATGTCTTTGCAACAATAAAACGCTGTAGCTGGATGACCATCCTTAACCTCAAAGACCGCGACCGCACCTTCTTTGCATTTTAAAGTCATTTTGATTTGCAGATGAATATTTTTTCTGTATGTGCACTTGTATTTATGGTAGTTTTTCCATGCACACATATTTAAGCATGCATACAAATACGTTTATGTGTATGGCATTTAGGGGTATGACTTTTTCCAGCATCAAGTTTGCCTGTTGTGACAGAATGGAAATCTTGAAGAATTACCGAAAGTTTTTAAATTTGTGTTGTCTTAGACAAACTAAAATTGATGCACATGTTTTTTAACTATTACCAGCATCGCTCGTGGTCGAAAATTCCATCAATAATAATTCTCACTGTACGTCTTAGGTTAGGTTAGGTAAGACTTGGTTGATCCTCTAGATCGCACAGAGACGAGAAATCGACCCGTAGTGAAACCAAGTGTTAGTATGGAGAGTTTGTTTTATATTTTTTCTTTAATATAAAGTTTGGATTATTTAAGTAGGCTGCTAATTTTTTATCTGCCACATTTTCTAATGCTAAAGGTGATGCAGAGCCTAAGCAGTTTATTTGTGTTTTTGTAAGCCATACGTATACAATGAATAAAATGATTATATGTATTGTGAAATACCGCGAACCTTTGTCTAGGATAAAGTTTGTTTGCGATTCCTGAGCTCAAAATGCCTTTTTTAATTTTTCATGTCACAAAATATGTAATTTTAGTTTGAAACCCTGCTCCCCATACATAAAAATTGTTTATTTATTATCATTTATTTTGTATACATGATGCGAGATTTGAGTTTGGATAGGCGGTGCCTTTTCCGATGCCTAATTATTTTCGCCTTAAGTACGGCATTCGTATTATAATTTATGTAACTGTATGGAATTTCAATACCTTAGCAGAATCAAGTCCAGCGAAAAGCTATATTAAGGCTTCAGTTTTTATGGGAGAAGCAACGCAACACAAATTATGCTAAGTTTCAGTTCCCTAGCTTAATTGATTTTAGAGATGTATTGGTCTTCATATTTTGCTCTTTGTATATGTCTGAAATCCGCCTGCTGCATATCGGAGCTAACAGAAAGAAGACCTAAAGAAGGTTATGGCCTTCAATTCGGGTGAACGGTACACTCAAAAGAGGGCTTTAAATATAATATTTTAGTGTGGTGTTTTTATATCATACTGACGACTCACTCATTTATTAACTTAAGATTGGAAATCGTTGTATGCAAAACAAGTCAAAATATTTCTATATTCTTTGATCTTTCAAATTTTTCCTCAAAAATGATTACTGTACTGTATATATATTTGTTTCGGGACTTGTGTACTTAGTTCTGCCATAAGTTGTGGTACAAGTTAAGTCCGTCATATATATCCAATTATAATACGTTTTTAATGAAGTGAGTTTTATTTAATCATGTTAATATTAATTAATTTTAATTTTCATTCGAAATAGTCATCATTTGATTTTATACAAGCTCTTCAGATTTGCAGCACGCACGATTTCCATGGATATTGACATCGCTGCTCGAACCAAAGATTGTTTGAGACTGTCCAAATGTCGAAGATCTCAGACAGGCCATGTTCTCCAATTCTTAGCGCAAACTGTAATCCAATGAATCCAGATCTGAACTTCCAGACGGCCAATCTTCTGGAACTATGAACCCGGGAATATAGTTTTCAGTCACTGCTGGGTGGTTTGAATCCAATGGGCTGGAGCGGAGTTTTGCTGGAAGATTCAACGCTTTCCTTTGAAGAGAGTACTGCTCAACCGCTACACCACGCCTTCTAAGACATCCTCCTGGTGTACTTTTGCCCCTATTTTCCAAAAAAATTAAGAGATCTAACGCCTTTACAAGACACTTCCCACCAAACCATTACAGTAGAGCGACGGAAGGCTTTCATATGGAGATCATCTCTAATTAGTCTTGATCTGGTCGATACATTCATATCCCTGGACATGATTTTCTGCTTTCTAAGGGGTTTTCCGCGAATTCTTTCTCGAACGTCTTTTATGGCTGCACTGGTTCTTCTTTTTTTATCTGCCAGTTCAGGCGCTTGGGAATAACGATTGATCATGCGGTGAACAAACATTCTCGAAATATTAACTGCTATGCGATTTTCCTTTGCCCTCCACTCCAATGTTAACAAGCGAAATTTGCCACCAAACTGAGTATAACTCAGGAGTGAACAATGCATGCGAACAAAAGCAAAAATAACGGAACTTTTTTCTGCGAATCCACAGAATTTATGGCAAAGCTGAGTATATATATACAGAGTTTGATTGAAAAGAAATGAGCCTTATTTTTTTAAGCAGTTTTATTAAACCTTTTGGCTTATACAACTAATATTCTTCAAAATAGGACCCTTGAGCGTCAATACACCGCTGGTAGTAGTCCTTCCACTACAGGAAACAATTTTTAGACTCATCCTTCCGGCGGATTCGCGTTTAATTCGGCTGTCACAGTTTTTTGGATCGCCTCGATGGAATCGAAACGCCTTCCCTTTAGCTTTCTTTTCAAGCGCGGGAACAAGAAGAAGTCCGTAGGGGACAGGTCTGGAGGAAGGTGCAGAGGAAGGCATTGTGCGCCGGCGCATTGTCGTAATGAAGGCTCCAATTGTTGACGAGGTCGGGCCGAACCCGGGCGATGCGGTTTTTCAGCCGAAGGAGCACTTCTTTGTAAAATGCCGCGTTTACAGTGCTTCCTGGAGGTACAAACTGATTAGCTTTACGCAAAATTTGATGGAGTAACGTTGCTCCAACGATCGTTGCATTTTCGCCACTGGAAAATCCTAACACACTTTTAAATCAGCTTTCACGCGCGGAGCGATGTTGACTGCACCGCTGTTGCCAGCGAACTGGGACCGATTTCTAGTGGAAGGGGAAGGTCCAACGATCATTTTCCCCCACCAGCCGATTCGGTTGATCGCTTGGCAGACGCTCCGCGCGGGAAGGCTCATTACTTTTCAATCACACCCTGTAATAAGTTAACGTTATGTAAAAGATTTGTTAAATTCTGTTCAAAATTAAAGCTAATTAGTTTTACGATAAAGTTTCAGTCTGCCGTCCATCTGTCTGTCCGGGATAACCCGAACAAAAAAAAATATATATCAATGAAATTTGGTACATCTTTTACTCTTTGCCCAGTGTAGTTTGGTATTAAAAATAGACGAAAAAGGAAAAAAATCATACCACTCACAGCGAGTGGGACACAGCTTCTGAACCAAAATTTCGTTGCACTACTTCAAATTTTCTCGGCGGAGTTTATTCAGCCGATATGACAGACAAACATGAATATTTGAATATTATTTCCAAAAGAGATAGAAAGCAAAGTTGTACCCCATATGCGCTTACATTCACCCACATGCATACATACGAGTATATAAGATAGAGTAAGTTTATGCTCGATTGATCGCATATGTATGTCGATTTGTTTGGCACTAGAAAAACGTATGCTTTGGTTGGCAGCTGTGCATACTTCAGATTCCAATGAATTAGCCACACCGAGCACACTCTTACGATTCAAATCAGCAACGCCATAGTCATAAACATCGCCTTCTCAGGTCTCAGCTCCATTGCTTATGCTCGTTTATTTGGTAGTCGTTGTTGCGATTTATTTGCTGTTGTACTTTCAAAATTACACACAACATGTCAAAAGGTCTCCTCCATTGATGCCTAGCCACTTGCTTGTTCGGCGTACAGGCCTAGCGGCATTCCGCGTAGCTCCTTCACAAGTGAAATAGTGGCCAGTGGTGGCCACATGTAATAATCGCAAATCACTAAACGCCGCAACAGGTACATGCAATAATTAAATGCTGCTGCATTTTCCAGTTCACAGCGCATAGTTGTTTGTTTTGTAATGAAAGTGGGTTATCTGCGGTGTGAAATATTTTCGGTGGCAACGAGTTGAACTCGTACTCATACAATGGATCGATATGGACCTGGGAAGTCATTCGTTTCATTAGCCAGATAGGAATTTATATATTACATATTTATCACATGTAATACACCTGTGTATGGGTAAATAAGTAAGGCCTGTGAAAACGTATAAGTATAAGTATTGAGTATAAATACAATTGATAATTATCAAATAAATTCATTCGAGTCGAGTACTCTTCTATGTAGTCCTCACTTGGTCTTTCCAACGAAGGTGGAAGCTATATATAATTTGTGAGTTGGAACATGGGTCCTGCACTATATGACCTACCTAATAGACCCGCTGGACATTCGGACGTTTTTGTAAAAGACCCAGAAGATCTTCTAAATAATATGTGTGTCGTATTACTTTGTATTACTGAGTAATACTCAATTTCGTTACAGTGGTATATAGAGGGATTGTTTGCGTGTTGTCAAACAGAGTTAAAATCTGTAATAAGAAGATTCAGTAGTTACAGTATAATATCTTGCATGGGCACACTGCATTATAAATACATTAAGTGCATTATAAGCAGCAGAATAAAATTTCATTAGCAGTAAAAGTTTTGCCAGAAATTTCCACCGGCTACGGACGGCAATGATAAACCTCTAAGCATATTTCTGCCATGAAAAAGTTATTCATTCGTTCAGAGGCGGCTTAAAACTTTAATTTATAATTTTACCTGCAAGTTTCCTGGTACTGCAAAGTGCCAATCTATGCTAATACGAGTTTAAATTAGGCACCGTAACATTACGTTTTGTTCATTCCACAGCGCCTTCTATTGATCTGGGGATGGGGAGCAATTAAATAAGATTATTTATGTTTTAACATCCTAATCAGCATTGCTGGAGTACATTTTCTTTTTAAATACATTAATGTTTTCACTCTAATAAAAAATTTAGTTCAATTAAAAAATTATCCAATAATCCGGAGGGCTTCCTAAAGCATATGCGCTCGTTTTTTTTGTCATCTTGCATTTTAATCTGACTGCTTTCAACTTTTTCTTTTCTTACTATAAGTACGCCTTGTTCCACTTTCACTTTGGACCCAAGTACTGGGTATTATTTTTGTGTCCTGTTATGTCGTGGCATTCGTGACAAATTTACGTTTTCGTAGAGAGCTTAAAGCGTAATTTTTTGCTTACAGCCATTCTCATACATATAAATCCACAAACGTTGCAGTCTTTGGTGCCGAAGCGGCTAGATGGAGTCTTTAGATGATGGAAACTTTACAAAGTCGCTGCCTCGAGAAGCTGCTAAGCCGGATCCAAAGTTCTGTGTTGCTTTTAATACATAATTTTTCTTTCGGATTTCAGGTTCAGATACAAATTTTGAGAAAACAGTTATAATATTTAAAATATATCCAGCTTATTCTAATAGGAACTTCAGAAAAATGTCACTCGGCTGTGGAAAAGGGGCATGGCGGAAATGGATATACTTTTTTCAATTTTCCCAGTTGTAAATCGCACTACGAACACTACCAAGACCGATCGATGGGGAATTAAAACGGTGGCGTATGCGCATGACTTAGTGATTATGGTTTCAGGAATGTTTTCAACAATAATCAGCGAGATTATGGAAGGAGCTTTGGGATTACTCAGCAATTGGACTACAGACTGCGGCTTAAGGGTAAACCCGAACAAAACAGAACTGATGCTATTCACTAAGAAAACCAAGATACCATACTTTGATGTGCCAAAATTAAACGGAGTTAGTCTCACGTTAGCCAACAAGCAAAATCCTTAGGCTTTATTCTTGATACCAAAGTCAGCTGGAGGCCCAATGTAGAATACAGGGTGAAGAAAGCTAAGATAGCACTTCATGCGTGCAAGAGAATGTTGGGTAAAAAATGGGGTCGTCAATCAAAGTTATCCAATTGGTTCTACACAGCCACAGTAAGATCTATAGCAAGAAAAGTTCGACAACACATACTTAGACATAGCAGAGATGGTGGCAGTTGCTACCCCATTCAACATAATAAAAACATTCACTGCGTCACACTACTATGCTTTAACCGAAAGAAGGTGAAAGAAATTAACTAGATGCACTAGAACAAGAAAAACATGGCCATCGTACAACATCCAGAGGTTGAATTACCTGTTAGGATGATCTCGCTCAAACATTTCACGTATTACTGCACAACTTTCAGGTCACTGGAAGGTAAGGGATCATATAGCCAGACTCAACCTTCTTTTTAATCCTATCTGCAGAAGCTGTCAGGCGGAGGGGTTAAAAGAAAATCGTTTCCGCTATTTATGCGAATGTCCAGGTTTAGCCAGAACAATAATTCGCTCTTTCGGTAAACCTTTCCTACATTTCCTAAAGCAAATTAATGAAATACCAGACATAGAGATAAAAAAATTGCTGTTATATCTGCATCTCACGAAATGGATCTGACTAAAAAAAACGACATCCCACGAAAACATTGGTGATAAAACGGCGCTAGTAGCTAATTAATGTTATTTAAGTACAAATACTCAACCACCTCAACAAGAACAACAACGACGAATACGTGATATTATTTAATCACACGATATTTATTATTTTAAATATTGATTCTAAAAGGATTTTTTTTACATGCATTGATATAGCATTTTCTTTTTTAAAAGCAATTTTTGACAAAGCAGTTCCTAATAAATAAAATAAAAATTGATAAAATTTAGTAAGGAGGTGCTAATTTGAGTCCGGACCGAACATTAAATGGTATATCCGCACACATTTTAGTAAAATTCAATTTGGCTCACAGTTATTTTTTTAAATTAAGTGTACTCATAGACAATGTGATTTGGAGAGTATAACATCAAACGGACCGACGGACATTTAATCTTAATATATAAAAAATAGGCTGATTTTATTCGATCTCAATAATTTTCCGCGGCTTAATTAGGTGAGGTGCATTGCGTGTACTAGGCAAGTAGAAGTGGCAGTCGGTCTTTAAACCAACTTACTTAGACCGTTGCCGACCGATTGGGATACCAGAGTCATTTGTAGTAAAGTCGAATACAGTAGGTTCTGTTTTTATGCGGTAGATACGTTCCGCAAGAAACAGCAAAAAAAAAAATAGCATAAAAAAAGCTACTAGTTCTATAGTAAAACTATAGATACGTTTCAAAAGTGCTAAAACCGCATAAATCTGAAAGAATGTAGTAAAATCGCATAAAAAAGGGCACTAGTCCCATATTATAACTATAGATACGTTCCATAGACCGCATGAATCTGAAATAATTAAATAAAATCGCACAAACAAAATATTGTATTTTTGAAAATTATATCTTTATTTAAGAAACGTCAGAATCGAAAAATAAATTTAATTCAGAAATAGAATCAGACAATACCCACATGTTGCGCGTTCGTTTAGGATTTGGCGTAAAATCACTTTCGTCACTTGAGGAAATGGTGATGCAGGCGGTTCCATACTTGTAGGGTTAGCATTTCTGATGTAATCTGTGATGAGTTTTTGCTTAGCTGGTTTAGAATCTTGTTTATATGTACAATTCCCGATAGGTCGACATGCATTTTGTAATTAAAAAAAAAACCGCACTATTTCAAAACCGCATAAAAAAAAGCCGCATAAAAACAGAACCTACTGTAAATTTAAATTCACTTCGCATTGAGTGCGACAATCTACTTGTAATATTGCTTCGTATTTTTTTCTTGGGTTCATTATTTCTTCAAAATTTGCTTAATTTGCTTTTCTATTTCAAAAATTGCCATTACTAGAGTGGCCAGCACAGTTCGCAAGCTTTCGGGGCAACTTAACCGCGCCGTATGGCTAGGGCTCTGCTAGCGGGATGCTAAATAAGGACGATAATGGGAAGCAATAATTGGCAATAAGAAAAAATTATCCTCGCCGGGGTGTGCTTCGCGGTACTAAATCACAATTTGATACGTTACGAGTACGATGTGCTACCCACATCTGGTCCAACCCCTGCGGTTTGCCCTTTTTCTTTTTATAATTTTCTGCTTGCTAATTTACTCCAATTTTCTGCTCCACTTTCTAATATTATAATTTTTGTTTTTAATACCCTCTGTTTCCTGTTAGAACAAAGACGGCGATCTGGCGGCGCGCTAAATAGTGTCAACTGTGCATGTCACCAAGACGATGTGAGAATAGCAATAACGGGGATAAAGAACAACAAAGACGCGGGAGCTGACGGGCTCCTATTGGCTGATCTATTCAAACATGGCGGCGAGGAGCTGGTAAGGTGCATGCATAAGCTCGTATGCATAATATGGTCGGATGAAAGCTTGACTGCCGATTGGAATATAAGTCTGCTTTGCGCAATCCACAAGAAGGGTGATACTACAATCTGTACTTGGATTAGCCTTCTATGGTAAATATCGCGTACAAGGTTCTAGCGCGCGTATTGTGTGAAAGGCAGAACCCTACAATCAACAAACTGATTGGTTATTTTCAGCGTGGCGGCCTGGAAAATCCACCATCGATCAGATATTCACAATTCAGCAAATATTGTAAAGGACCCAAGAAAAGAGAATCGACACACCATTTATTTGCCGATTTCAAAGCTGCACTCGACAGTACGAAAAGAATTTGCACAGATGCAGCAATTTCTGAAGTTGGTATCCCCACAAAACAAATACAGACAGAGTGACTCTCAGCCGGGTGATTTCTTCAAGCTGATGTTGAAAAGTATCGTACGAGCCGCAGAACTTATTCGATCAAACACAATATTTACAATTGTTGGCGTATGCCGATGATACTGACATAACCGGCCATAATAACCGCGCTTTTATCTCTGCCTTTTCCAAACTGGGTAAAGAGGAAAAGCAAATGGGTCTGGTGGTGAACGAGGAGAAAGCGAAGTACTCTTCTGTCATCAAACAAATAGTCGGCGTACTCGCGTTTCGGCACTCACGTCACTGTTGACACTTATGATTTCGAGGTTGTAAAGTACCTCGTTTATTTAGGAACCAGCACTAACACCGAAAATAATGTCAGTCTTTAAATCCAACTTAGAATCTCTATTACCAACAAAACTAATAATTTATAAGGCTCTCATCATACCCGTCCTAGTGTATGGCACAGAAGTTTCAACGATGAATATAGGTATTCTATAAGACGTCTCTTGGAGTGTTTGAGAGTAAGATTCCGTGGAAGATTTTTAGACATTTGCACGTTGGTGATGGCGAGTGTCGCAGGCAATTAACCGGCGGCCGCCGTAGCCGAATGGGTTGGTGCGTGATTACCATTCGGAATTCACAGAGAGAACGTCGGGTTCGAATCTCGGTGAAAGCAAAATTAATAAAAACATTTTTCTAATAGCGGTCGCCCCTCGGCAGGCAATGGCAAACCTCCGAGTGTATTTCTGCCATGAAAAAGCTCCTCATAAAAATATCTGCCGTTCGGAGTCGGCTTGAAACTGTAGGTCCCTCCATTTGTGGAACAACATCAAGACGCACACCAGAAATAGGAGGAGGAGCTCGGCCAAACACCTAACAGAAGTGTACGCGCCAATTATTTATTTTTTTTTTTTTTGTATGTAGTTTACGGTGCCTTAGACATCGTGCAGCGAATAAAGATTAAACGGCTACGTTGACTGGGTTATCATTGGGGAAAAAGGATAAATAGAGGAAAATAAAATGTGAAAAGTTCGGGACAAGCTGCCTTAGATTAGACTGTTAAGGAAATATGGTATAGCGGTATTGCATAAAAGACTGCAGATTTTAGCAAATGCTTTCAGGCAGCGAATATGGTAACAGGTTCCCCTCACTTTACATACGGTTTAAGATGAGTCCTCTGAAGTTTGCGGTGTTAATTGCAATAAGTTACTGTTGAAACTGCTTGAATAGATATTATATTTTATGAGTAAGATATAGAACACTTTTGTACATTTGTTTAGAGATGTACAAAGTACTTTTAGAAAATGAACTCTAAAAGAATCGGCTCAAACAAACCGTCTGGAAGTCCAGATCTGAATCCATTGGCCTACAGTTTGTGGCCAGAATTGTAGAAATGGCCTGTGGAAGACCTCATAGAGTTCTAGTGATGAGTCTCAAATAATCTTTGGTTCGAGCCGCGATGCCAATATCCCTGGGAACCGTGCGTGCTGCAATAGTTGAATTGCTTACTCGCTTGAAGGCTTGTGTAAAGCAAATGCTGACCATTTCAATTGCAAACTAATTTTTTTTAAATTTTTAATATTTACATTCATAAATGAACTAATTTCATTAAAAAAAGGTATTATAATTTGATATCTATAATGGACTTAACTTGTAACAGAACTTATGGCAGGACTTAGTAGATATGTACATAAACACATTTATTTAATAAATTAAATTACTGCTTCATTGAAGAAGACTCAAAGTTCTGTGGCCATAAAAAAAAAGCATGGAAAATTTCCCTTGCCTATAAACCATTGCCGGTATACTTATTTTTGAATTTATTTTTCTAATGCAAGTTGCAGGCCCTAATGCACTTAAACATACTGCTAAATTCACATTTTCCCTGAACTCTTTCCAAACTGCTCGCAAGCACTAATCTCTTCCTGAATGGTTTATCTTCTGAGTGTAAATTATTTATTTTTGTTTTTTTATTTTGTAAGTGCATTTTCTCCACTTTTATATTCACGTATAAAAACACAACAAACGTCGGCAAATTATTTCTCACCTAATTGAAAGGTGGGAAAATTGATTTCCTTCAATCCGAAAATAAACAAAGGAATTACTACTACACTTCGATGCAAACAAGCTCCTTTGAAAGCATACTTCTATGAGTAGGTTGTGGGCAGTCAGCAGCGAGCAGCCAATTTGCCAGCTGATTAATGCGAATCTATCATTTGCCCGAAGGCGCACATTTGACCCTTGAACAATATCCAATTTGACCTCTAATAGCCACACACTTGCGCGGCGTATTGCATGAAACCGAAGACGGCAGCAGCAACAAACAATGGCATGAACGTGCTAACACGCCTCCTTTCTGCACTTACCACTTAACACTTAGGTACGACTGGTGTTTACATATACACACAGTAACCAACAACAGCAGGCTGCCTCCGCCACCCAGTGTAGTGTGGCAACGTGGCAATATAGTTGCGAATAATATGACTCGTGCAGTCGCACAGGCTGACTACAGCGGATAGTGTGCGCAAATATTTACAACAAGATCATCTTGACTACCACAGCTTGCAACATGCCACAACAAACGTTGCAACTGCAGTACCTACATATTTAGTACATATACCGCCCGCTGTAGCAAAATTAACTGTGAATACGAGTGCGCTCATGCGCTGTCTTAACTTTATTTTTCTGCCGACAGCGCCGCACGCGTGCATTGCTCAATTTCAAAGGCCAATAAAATTTAATTGGAAACTTCATCACGGGTGCGAAAATTCACACTTAACTGCGCTATTGCCTGCCGCCAATTCCCGTCAACTAAAGCTCGCTCATGTGTTTCTTGCAACATGGGATTCGGAGTTGCCAACTGCCTACGCGACAGTTAGGCTACTCTGACCTGGCAGCCGCTAATGCGCGCCTCAACTTGAACGGACGGACTGATCAGCCGCTTCAGATATAAAATATAGCCGTTCGGGCGCGCGTCCGCTAACACAAAGGCAGGCGAAGGCAAAAAGTTGTACACCTGATTCATTCCCCAGTTGATTTGGCGCTACTCCATCCAACCAAACCACTACTCTCCATGTCACGTTGAGCCAATCCTGATACCAACGTTCCATAATTGCTTGACCGCGCATGGGACAGCTTGAGTGGATTGCGCAAGATGGTTGTGCAGCTTCAATTCAGCATCTATGCATGACTTAGAGCGATCCTCACGAATTTCAATGTACATCTACAAATATAGTTAGGCATTTTTCATATTTACACTACCTCCAGCGCTCGTCCAGTTGATGTGTGCTCATTTTCATTGCCATTAAAATTTCAACAGTCCAACAAAGCTGCTGATTTTGTCTACCAGGTTGCACATCATAAACTAAACTTGATTTACAAGGCTGCACAATCACTTCCTCGCTGTCTCAGTCCAAGCGTCTAAGTATGGTGTCTTGCTAGGACTCTAATCAGATCAGTCGCAGCCACTGTTGCATGTTACGACGAAATTACACCAATCAAAGGCTGGCAACTGTTTAAACCACGTAGATTCGAACGGGTAGACATATATACATAAATATGGTTGTTTGTGCGTGCTTGAGTCAATATGAGCTTCGAGTTTTAAGTACAAATCCATACATATACTTATACATATATTTGTGCAAATATGTGAAAATGTACTCTTTATACTACTTACTCCTAACTTCGCATGCATTCAAGGGTTAATTTCAAATATAAAAAAATTGTAACCAGGTACTTCCCTGGTGTTAAAAACCACGTTATGTAAGTAAATCCTCTTTGACAGTGGCTTGCGGAATGTTCTTTAAATGGATTATTTAACATTTATTGAACTCAAGAAAGAAAATATTCATTCAATATCATTAGCAGTATCCAGCGTGCATTGCTACGGTTCAAAAATTTTACTACTCAAATATTACATACATATGTAAAAGGTAGCGTGAAATAAATCACCCTATAGGAAGATTTATAATTTTTTCAAATGACATCGTACGTCTATCGTATTTGGCAAACATAAACTTTGATCAATTTAGGGGCATCGGATTTTAAATTCAAATAAAACAACGAAAATTCAATTTGATTGAGCAATCTTTATTATTTTTTTGTAGAACCATTCATGACATTTATTTTTTAAAATATTGGCCGTAAGCCGTAAGTTGTTCATTCGTAAATACCAATTTTGAATGACTCGCTGAAGGACTTCGGTTGGTATCTCGTGAATAACTTTAGAAAGATTGGCGCCCAATACCTCACTGGAAGTTGGTTTATACACAAAGCATCAAGACTTTACATCCCCACAAATAGAGGTCGAAAGGTGTGATATTACACGATCTTCGTGGCCAATCTACTGGTCCGCGACGAGAAATAAATTGCTCACTGGAACGGTGACAAGTAGCGCTTGTCTTGCCGGCAAACATTGTGGATATCATTCACTGTTACACTGGCGCCAGCCTGGTCTTTGAAGAAATATGGGCCGATGATACCTCTAGCCCATAGACCACCCCGAACAGTTGCTTGCAGTAGAAGTAATGGCTGTTCTTGAACGGCTTCAGGCTGCTCTTCAGCTCAAATACGGCTATTTTGCTTATTGACGTAGCCATTAGGTCGAAAACGTGGGACGTCCAGGTACACCCAAAAGTGGGCTGAGCGCGCGATGAACACTTTTCAGAGAGCGGTGATTTTCGTAATACGTTGTACGATTTGTAGACGTTGTTGAGGCGTAAGTGTTTCCACGATGAAATGTCAATGATTACTTAAAAAAAAAATGTATTTAGTTGGACAGTAGTCACGCGTGATCTGTCAAAAAAATACTATTGGAAAAAGTGCCTCCAATATAATCACTCTTTACAAATAATAGAGCTCGTAAAGGTCAAAATAGAGTTTTCCATCACTCAACATTGATTTTTTTTGTGGGTGGAATTTTTTTTTTAATTATGTCGGATTTTTTTTATTTTAGGTGAAGTGCCAGTCAATTAATACAAGTCATCAATACTGTTAAAAATTATTGCTTTAAAAAGTTTTGAATTCACGATTTTTCATTATTATTTGGCTTTTATGAGGAGTTTTTCAAAGCAAAAATACACTCGAAGCCTTGCCCTTGCCCGCCGCACAGTGCGGCCGATTCCCAAAAAGCTGGCCAAAAGTCGAAAAAAAAAGTTTCTAGATAGAGTTTTTTTGTCTTTGGGTTGGCTACAGTAATGCCTTGAGTAGTGAAAACCGTTCATAGCAACGTCCTGTACCCTAAGTATCCTCTGTATTTTCAGTCGCAACGTGGCCTTCGTTTGAGCATCGTATTACTGTCGATGAATAGTGAAAGTTGTACACATTTGAAAGATTTTGTAATGGAGTAAATTGAACAAAACCAAATGGAATCATCTTCGGAAGGTTAGTAAAATACGAGAAATCTTTAGTACATATCAATACCTCGACACAAAATTTTTAGCTGCAGCAATACGTAGATACACTTTTTGCAATTTTTTTATATAATTTGAGTTTTCAAACTGTATAGTAATACAACGCCGTCATATGCTGCTTTGAAACCTATTAAAGGTTACTCAAAAAAGCAATGGTTACTGAATAAAACAAGATTCAGCTGCTACCACTTGCTACCTTGGCTTTTATGCTATTTTTTGTGCACAAGAAATAAATACAAAGAGAGAATGAATATACGCTATTTCACGTGAGGGGGTGGCCAATAGAGGTGGAAGGGGGTGGATTTTCAAAATTTTAAGATCAAATTCGTAATCAGTGACCCCGACAACCCCCGAGTAAGAAATTTTGAATCAATTACTTAATTTTTTGAGTTTTGGCCAGCTTTTCGGGAATCGGCCGCATTGTGCGCCGAGGTGATCGCTGTTAGAAAAACTTGTTCCATAATTAGTTGTTATTATGACTGCAATAGGCCTTGAACTTGAATGACTGAATGGCGGTGACGTGCAAGACCAAGCGGCTAATACGGCTAAAAGGAGTATTTTGGAGTGTGGATTAATCACTTTGTCGAATAAATTTTAGGTTTGCATTAACCGTCGCTACTGCTTTGTGTTTAGTTTATGGTGCGCTGGTGGTTTATTTCGATGTCTGATGTTTGGGCTCGTTACATACTGATGTTCCCTGATATCTAAATCCATCTAGTACACAGTGTGTGATTAGTTATACTACCAAGTAGAAATTTTATTGCTATTCAATAGTCCTTATTGTTCGGTTTTGTTGTTCGAATTGAGTTGCCACCATTTTAGAAAGAAATGTATTTTCTGTCTCACAAGGAGCATTCAGGCACAGAATTTCTGTTTTTTCGTTAGATGCCATTTTGTAAAATTTCTGCGAGTTGCCGCCTCTGAGCTCATTTTAGTAGAGGTATTTCCATTTAAATAACACATATTTATTCCAGACACCTACATGGCAAGTAATGTCCTGGGATACATTTCTTTGAACACTTAGACAATATACTATACGTATTGAATATGAGTCACATTGGACCAAAAGTAGAATTTTTAGAAATAATTTCCTAGCCTATCGGTTTAACCGTTCTGGGAATTGCATGTTCAAGCAGACTGACAAAGTTATACTGATGCCTTAGTATATTCTGTCATGTGTTGTACAGGGTCCCGCACTCGAAGTGTAACCAATTAAAAAGTCATAAATTTAGTTTGAACAATTACTTTCATTCCATTCAAAGTAAAAAATGTGTGCAAATAATATAAAATTAAAAACCAATTTACCTTTGCTCGCTATGACTAACTTTTTCCTTGACTATGGCCGTGAGATGGTCCACAAACGAATCGCAAGCTACCCGAATATGACTTGCAGGTATTTTGGCCCACTCGCGGATAATAGCTTTTTTCAGCGCCTCGAGATTGGTGAATCTTTTAGTTCCCAAAGAGACCAAGAGATTCCATAGCCAAGGCATAAGGTGGTCATGTCGAGGCATGGATGGACAGACGTGGTTCATCATGCTAAGCATTTTGGTATATGTGTATAAATATTTATATCTAATGTCGATTATTTGATGATGTTATACAGAAAATTATGTGAAAAAATTGTACTACCCTTTGCACAAGTACGGCCTTGATCACTTACCTGTTTGATATTTTATGCGTTCTTGGCTTAATTTTAAGTAGTCAACAATTCCGTTATTTTTTATTGGACAATGTTGAACATGCGACAACAACTAGCATACAGACATACATATACATATATGTAAGTAAGTACGTACCCGTAGTTGCTTCTCGGAAGTCACGTATGTACATAACTACAAATGCGTTAGATCTGCACACGCATGCGCCATACAACGATAACAAATTCAGTGAAAAGAATTTATTGTTTTCTCAAGAAGCATGCGGAAATTCTTGAAAACGTTATGCACACATAAATACCTACATATACATACATACGTACACATAATGAATGTATGAAGCCAAAGTTACAGCCAAAGCTGGAGTCAAAGAAAGAGAAAATTTTCCATTGGAGCCAAAGCGGCTGTCTAGACTTCGCTCGGTCCGAATTGGCTCGTCGCTTTGCTTCTTTCAAGGCATGGCTTGGATGCGAAACATTTCACCATATCTGTGATGTCTGTGGCACCGCAAGTATCTTCAACTTTGTTTACAAATATATTGGAAGTAAAGATGTTGCGCCATGATAAAAATGCACATCTAACTGAGACTCCATAAGAGTACAACTGTGCTTCGTTAGAATATTTATACTCATATGCACTCATGTATGTGTATGTGTATGTATTTGTGCAATGAGACTAGCTTTTCTCCGGTGTAGCCTTCATTGACTCTTCGCATTCTTAATTTTAGGGAAAAATGTTGCTTTGCGGTTTTTGACCGTTTTGAGGCCAAGTGGTCATATGGTCATCGGCGTCATCATCAGCACAACGGTAAGTATCTTGTAAGCTCTTTTCTAGTTGCATCCGTAGCATATGGTCTACCATGTGGTTTTTCAGCACTTAGCAAAGTCATTCGCAAAGTTGGCGTAGAAAATAGTGGAAAATAATGGCACGCACATTAAGCAAATTTAGTATTGTGAATTTTCAGTATTTTTTCTAAATAAGAAACGATGCATATGGTTATGTACATACATACGTGTATATAAACATAACTGAATACATAAGCACATATGTATGCATGCACGTCTTTAGTGTTGTAAGAAGTGGTAGGGTGGGTGAAGAAGGCTGTGGAAGACTTGAGAGTGGACAAAGTTATGACCACTACCACAACAAGAATGACATGGAAAAGCAAGTCCTAACATGGGGAGAATCAGAGACAGGTGTGCACTTCATGTAACGCCAACGCAAAAATGGTTCCGTGCAGTAAGACCACGCAAGTGCAGATAGTTTGAACACAAATATGTATGAATGTATGTTTGTATTCACATTGCATACGAGTGTAGTGTTGGGCGTTGCAAAACATTTCATTTTGCACACTGGTCTGGTCGGCAAAGAGGTATTCATACTAAGTAACCAGGCCACACACACGGTACACCTGTACGGAATGCCATAGTGGCGGGGAAAATGGAAGTGGCAAATTGTTGGGCATATTAAGTATGTACAGTATGTCGCAAAAATCCATATTCAAAGTACTCGATCATACATACGACAGTGAACACGAAGAGAAATAGCTTTCAATAGAGGAAATCATATTTTCAAAGAATAATTACACTGATAAAATTTTTGGATAAGAAAAGCGGCTAAATAATTTTGAATATACAAGTATGTAATAAGTAGACCATTTCTGTGCAACAAGGTTATAGGTCACCACGCATATTTTTACAGTGTGTAAAAGTTTTCAATTTTTGGCAAAAAGTCATTAAATTAGTCGATATCTTATAAAATAGTTGGTCAAAAAGAGCCGTTATTTTTGCTTTTGTTCGAATGCATTGTCTACTCATAAATTATACTCAGTTTCATGGCAAATGTCGCTTGTTAACAATGTAGTGGGGACCTAAGGAAAATCGCATTGCATTGATTGCATTCCATAAATGTGGTTAAAGTGTAAGTGAGATTTACGGATTGCTACAAAACCATAATATTTCGAGAACATTTGGTGCGGCTAGCACGATCAATCGCTTTTCCAAACCTCTGAACTGACAGATAAACAAAGAAGTGGTTCTCCTCGCGTGGTTGCAACCAATGCAGCCATAAAAGCCGTTCGAGAGAGAGTTCGCAGAAATCCCCTTAAAGGCAAAAAATCATGTTGAGGGAAGTGAATGTATCTACCAGATTTATGGTAAGACTAATTAGAGATGATCTTCACATAAAACCTTTCCGTCGCAATTTTTTTTTTTGGGTTTTTTTGGGACAGACTAGCAAGTACAGCACCGATACACAATTAAGTCCATTGTACTGCACTTCGGTTCCATTTTTAATTTTCTTTAAATCTACTCGACCTCCAAAGAAATCTGGGTAGATCTTGTGGTGCCAAGGAGCCAAGGTGGTCGCTTCTTAACACATCAGTGCCCAAGACTTCAAGCCTAATTCAAGCGACGGCGGAACAGACGCACAGAAAGTGTTCCGCCGTCTCATCCTCTTCTCCATATGCTGGGCAGAGTGCACTGTCGGAGATGCCCACATCGTCCATGTGCTTTGCCCATAGAAAGTGGCCCGTCATCAGTCCAACCAGCCTCGTACAGTTCGCTCTGCTTAGTGACAGGAGGATCTGCGACAGTCGGTCGGACATGGCAGGTAACATCAGTTTTGTCCATCTGCAGCCTCTTTCAGCGTGCCGAGCTCGCTTGTGGGTTAGAGTGGCTTAGCCGTGGCTTTGATGGCTGTAGAAGCGAGTGGCAGAACGGGCTCCGGGCCAAGGAAGCTAAACAGTCAAAGGTCTCGTTACCCGTGGTACCCACGTTTCCCGGGACTCATGTTGGCATCAGACTATTATGTCTAGCGACGTAGTTCAACCTGGATTTACAGCACTCGACTACCCTTGAAGAGGATGGTGGCTGTCTAAAGCCAAGAGCGCAGCTTGGCTGTCGCTGCAGACACATATATGTAGATCTGCATCTCCATCTGTTTTCCACAACAAAGTTCATCGCTTCTTGAACAGCATACACCTCCGCTCGAAACACAGATGCATGCATTCCAAGAGCAAAGTGTAGTTTTGTCCCGCTGGATTCCCCGCAGGCACCAGAGCCGGAGCCGTGCTCGGTCCTGGAGTCATCCGTGAAAATGGGAGAATAGTGTTTGCCGGGTTCTTTTTCTGAGTTTGACCACAATTGAGCCTCTGTCAGCACCACACTGTATCTCTTGCCTACTCTGTTCCCATTGTGTTTCAGTCTGCAGATAGTCGATATCATTTAAATGTCCCCCAGGAGAGAGATTTAAACAAAAAAACCGCTCAAAACGGAATCAAGTTGAATTCAAACACATGATTCAATATATGCCTCCTTCTTCGTAATTGGCGCGATAACCGCTTACGCGATTTTGGCCGAGCTTAACAAAGCGCGCCAGCCGTTTATTTCTCGTGCTAACCGGCGCCAGTTGGATACACCAAGAGAAGTCAAGTCCTTCTCCACCTGATCTTTCCAACATAGAGGAGGTCTTCCTGTTCCTTTACTACCACCAGCTGGTACCGGATCGAATACTTTCAGAGCCGAAGCGTTTGTATACATTCGGACGACATGACCCAGCCACCGTAGCCGGCGGATCTTTATTCGCTGTGCTATGTCTATGTCGGCGGAAAGCTCATTCAGCTCAAATTGGCAAGACCATAGCCTGCAATATTCGCCGTTGCCAACGTGCAAAGGTCGAAATATCATGCGCAGACTTTTCGTACTGTCGAATGCAGCTTTGAAGTCGACGAAAAGATGATGGGTGTCGATTCTCCTTTCATGGGTCTTTTTCAAGATTTTTCGTATTGGGAATATTTGGTCGATGGTAGACTTTCCAGGTCTAAAGCCACACTGATAAGGTCACAATACGACCGCTAAGACCTTATAGGCGATATTTAGAAGGCTAATCCAGAAATAGATTGCAGTATCACCCTTCTTGTGGATTGGGCAGAAAGTGAAACTAATCGGCTAGAAACTTAGAACGCAATAACGCAACGTTTTTCCGTGTTGCGTGACTTGCGACTCCATCGTGTTGAAAAGAAAGATCGTCTATGTTTATTCCTTCAAGGTCATGGCACAGAAATTTTCCGATCATCGAAGAAAAACGTCAATTATTCCACCAGCCCAAAGACCGCACCAAACAGTACATTTTAGTGATGATTTTTTTGAAAAAAAAACGAGGGTTTCCTTCTATCCAGATACGGCAATTTTATTTCCTGATAAATCCATCCCGTGGGAAATGAGCTTCACTAAAGATAATTTAGCATGAAAACCCAGTATCATGTTCATAATAAATTTCAATAAGTTTATTTCGTTGTTCTATCCTGTAAAATTGTACATATGTCTACTTGACAAATGCCAAAGATTACATAAAAAAAGTACAGTCTAGGAATTAGTCACTTCTGAGATCTAGGCCTCACTTTTGGAAGACCCTTTATATTTCATGAAAGCTACTGCTACATAGGATAAGAAGCCGAAAAGAAAGGAGTAGTAGCGAAGGAGGAGAAGCATAAATTGGGAAACCTTTCTCTGAATCCTGTGGCCCATTCTGAAAACTCCCATATCCGCTACATTATGAAAAAGTTGCCAAAAGGAAATGCTGTTATAATTGGAGAAATTAATGCCAAAGCCGAACCTTTGCTTAAAAAAGAAAGCATGATTACCTGCGCTTACTATAAAATGTGGGCTAATTAAATCTTTGTCAGAGTGTTAGAAAGGGCAGCAGATTATTTAGATATTTAAAGACAATTTCCCTAATTTCGATATTCGTTATTTAGCGATATCTCGAAAAATACATGACAGAAAAAAAATGTGAGTTTTCGGACTCAGGCACCGATTTTACAAAGGAATTGGATGGTGTGATTGCTGGTAACAAAAAATTATTAATTATATGTCAGTCTTATTAGCGTTACAGAGGTCACTTTATCATTAATCCACCAAAAGTGTTATTTCAGAAAATCAAGGTTTTAAGTGGCTTTTTTGAGGAATAAAGTTTTTATGGAGGTTTCTTTTACATAGAATCAAGATTATTGACCAATACCCGTTTTTTCAAAGAGTTACCAACGAATATACTCGTAGAACTCGTATATATAAGTACTCATACATATGGATAATATGAGGCAGTATTTTTTCACAACTACAATTGAATACTTTGCTTTCTGCGGCTTTGATCTAGGTAGGAAATGGCGATAGCGAAATTCTTTAAGGGGATACAAAGTTGAGAGTGATAAGAAAGAAGAAGGAGTGGAGTAAGTATTACGATTAAGGTATGACTTACGGTGTACCAGCACCCGTTTCTACACACATCTAAATATGTTTGCCTTGTTTTCCGTTCGCAAATGGTCAAATTATTTCCTTTTCCGAACTTAAGCAGCACATTTGTACCATTTGTTGTGCTACGCTTCGCCTGGATGGGATACATGTTCTTATTGCTTTGCGTTTCTTATTGTTCCTGGCTTGTCGACTGGGGCAGGAGCATTCATGCGCACCGAAAGGATTTCTTGTAATTTAGCGAAGCATCGTGGTAAAGCGTTGTCAGGAATAAAAAGGATTTTTTTGGATTTTACTGCCCGCATTTATACCTCTCTGCGTTTCATCGGTCTTTGCTTTTTGTACTACCTACACACTTACATACACATGCATATACTCAACCAGTTTCCTTCACTGTTGGCTTGTTCAAAGCTCATCCCTGCTTCTGCATTTTTTCAACTTCTTTCTTTCACTTCACATTTTGTCGTGCATTGCTTTCAAGCGTACATTTTTTTCTGACTGATTTTTTTATTTTATTTTATGCATTTTTACAACAAAGCGGGTGTAGTGAGTTCCACACCATTGAGCCTTAGGCATGCATCCTGCAACAACAACGCTCTATGCCTCAACCTCCGCCACCTATTCTCATTCTGGAAACCCTTGCCAGTGCCTTTGCTTTTTGTGTGCACTCATTACTTGGATACAACGTCCGCCCGCTCGACCTTCATTTTTTCGCCATCATAAAGTCATTGCAACGGCCATTATACTCACTCACTCATTCATTCCTATTCTCTCGGTGTGCACTCTCATACATATGCATCACTGTGAATGTGTGTGTACATTTGCATGTATTCCACTTGAGACGTTCTTTTGTTTTATTGCTTTGTGGCGTTGCAGTAATAGCAGCTGCATTGCCAAGTGGGCGGGAGAGAGATGAGGAGTGGGCTAGTGGTTTGGAACTCTGCATGCAGTGGTGGTGGCAGTGGCAATGCATTGCTGACGCGCTTACCGCAATTTTTCGTGTTTTTAGTGCGGAAAAGTTGAATTTTTTAACATGAACAACAAAAAGGATTTCTGAGAGTTTATTAAAATTTATCAAAAAGTGATTTTGAACGTTTGCCGCTTGACTTCCATTTCCAAACAAAAAATATACATTTATGTGCATATGTATGTATGTAAATATGTAAGCAAGAGCATTTTGAATTGCACTCTGCCGTCGGCTCGACCAACTATGGATATATTATGTTTTTTCATGTTTTTATGTAAATACATACATACATAGGTACTCATTCATTTTTAATTTTTTGTTTTATTTTGCTTTTTGGAAGCGTTTTGTTTTTACTTCAAGTGTAAAATTAATTGCAGTGCAACTTTCGCGCCCTTCTCATGCCACGCCTTTTTCCAGCTTTATTTTTCAGCACAATTATTCGCATGTCCTTGGCGCATGCATTTACTTACTCACACTTCGAAATTCTCGTTCAGCTATTCATCTCTGTTTGGCGCTACACGCTGGCGCTGCTGAGTGTTCGTTCATATGGATTTATTCAAAAGAACTTCATATACATTTTTTTGTTTTGTGCCGCATACAAAACAAACGCCTCGTTAGTCGTCTATGGGCTTAAGTAAGATTAAAAATCTCGTCACTTGTGTTTTACGCTTCCTTTGCACTTTGCCTGTTGGCAAAAAATCGCACTTTGTAATTTCTCTCTGGGATATGGCATTTCGGCTGTCGCTAAATGAGAGACAACGCCTGAGGAGTAAATAAACATGATTAAAATTGAAAAACGACAACTGTCGATATCTCTTGTATGGTCTTAATGTTTGCATAGCTCGATTATAATTTCAAAATTATCTCAATATAAAAAATAAATAAGTCGTTTTAATCCGAAAAGGGTTAGCTAGCTAACGCGAAAGACCAACATTGAGAAGAGGATAAGAAAGACAACAATGGCCTTGTATGAGGCTTCCCGACTAAAGTTGTTTTTTGGCTCTATAATCCATTATAAAGCCAATTCTGTTGTATGGTGTCGCTGTCGATTACGGACACTCAAGTATCCTAAGGAACTTTGGGTTCATCCCTTTGGCTACAAATCAATGCGCATCCCTGCTTAGTCCAAGCAGAATATTTTCCACTCTTCATGGGAAGAATGGGCGGGGCGCAGTATTTGGAGGCACGGCCTGGTGAACCTGTTCACGGACGGCTCAAAATTAGATGGAATGGTTGGCGAAGGAGTATTCAGCAAGGAGCTTCCCATCAGAGTATTCCAAGCAGAGGTAGCGGCAGTTAAAGAAGCAGCTGATAGGCTGCTCACTTGTGTAATAATTGTCAAGGATATTAATATCTACTCCGGCGGCAATACGTGCCCTGGGCTCGATGATGGTGTAATCGAAACTGGTTGGAGAATAGCCCACTTCACTTTCGGTTGTATCCGAATTCTCTAATATAAAGCTTATTTGGGTACCCGATTATAGGACATCGCACCGAAAAAACGAGATGATTGGGATTCCGTTGAATACCTGCGGTGTGTTTTTGGAGAGGTGGGCTTCGTGTCAACTCAGCGAGTGCTGAGAAAGTACACAAACTTGGCCACGAATAGATCGAAGGCGCTCGAAGGATCTCCTGAGGTTCTCAGCTCTCAAATTTCGTTGGTGCTCTTACAAGACATTGACCGCGTGGTATACATGCTGTAAGACTTGGCATTACTTCGAGTTCTTCGCATGGTCCACTTGCATGGAGGATGAGGAGGAATCATCTCAGCACTTTAATCAGTAGTACGAAGAGGCTAACATCACCGTAAATCAGTCATCGTTCGGTTGTCTTCAGCAAATACACATCCCCTATTCCTCTTTCCTTTCTTCCCAGCCTTCTTATCTCCTTTTTAATAGTATCACAAAGGACGACCTTTTAATTTTGGTCCAAGCGTGCTCTCTCTATGGGCAACCATTTCATCCTAACCTAACCTAACTCGAAGAGGTTAGTTTTATTATTCATTGTTATTATTTTGTTAAGTTTTATCTAATGTGAGTTTTGTATTGATGTGTTAAGACGAAGTTTGGCCAAAATGAAATCCCTACAGCGTTCCATATAACTACTGCAAGCTTAATTTTTTTTTTTTCATTTTTTTTTTTTCATTTTTTTTTTTTTTTTAATTATTCTATAACATCTTAAGATTATTGTGTGAAAGTTTGAAGTGCATTAGAGTAAAATTGACAAAGACACAAAGGATTAAGTATCTACCTCTCCAACCGGATTTCACGCTGCCGAAAATCTTTAAACGCGTTTTTCTCACACTTGCCTTTTTTACGGTCGGTGTCCACTGTAGATTCATATCTACTGCACCGATTCTTTTCAAATTTGGTTTTTTTGTTTCTTTACTTTATTCACGAGGTAATGACGTCGAGTTTTTTTTTTAAATTTTGTCATATTTTAAAACAACAAAGTTTTCAAGTTTTTTTTATGAAAAATCGGTGTTTTGACTTCAAAGCGCTCTAAAAAATTTAAAAAAAATTCGACGTTGTTACCTGCGAAACTTTATTAGCTGATGAAATCAATTTGGTTTTTTGATTTTAGTTGATCCAGTAATGAGTTCTGAGGGACACCGCAATAAAACTTTTTTATGAGACGTCCGCGAAGATTCGCTGCCACCAACTCATTTCTTCATAAAAATCAATGAAAATTTCACACAATATTCTTTAAATATGACTTTATAATGAAGTAATTTTAAAATTTTGAATAAATCAACTGTGTCGACAAAAAAAATTTCGAAAAATATGCTTGTTTTACACCGAATTAACCATACTACCCCCTTAAGCAAAAAGTTCATAAGACCAGATTGTTAGCTTCAAAAATAGAAGCCATCTGCTGAGACATAGAACATGCCATCCATCTAAAACCATCTACGTCATATACTTAATTATCTTAACAACACTCACCAGCGCAAAAAGAATTATGCATAAATATCTCGCTTTATTCGTTTACAAGATCCACTTGAGTCAGCAATTAATGGTAAACTACCATCCAATTACATATCTCTTTTTCAGTTTGGGTTTTAGATCAGCTTGAATTTAATGGTGAATTCAGTGGGAAGTCATATTTTTTGACAAAGGATATTCCCACCATATCTATCTGTCTGCACTCACCATATCTATCTATCTATCTACACCCACCATATCTATCTATCTACACAGTGACTTCACAGTAATACAGTGATTGAAAAGCAGAAATTTTCAGGCTAAATCTAGAAGATGTAATAACATATATAGTTACACAAAACTTACTAAAAATTGGATACCATCGCCAAAATATACGAAAGTGTGGTAAACAATCGTTTGAAGACATCAGTCGACAATGCCGGAAATGGAAATGTGGTTTTAGAAAGAATTGATCAGCAATCGATAATAAAACGATTCTATGACAACTGATTCAAGTATTATGGGCTTTTCGTAAATTCTTCATAAATAAATATTAGAGTTATATTCAAATACACCGCAAGTCAGTGAAAAATACTGTTCTACTGAAACGCTAGCATTGCAAATTAATCGAAGAGTCGCTGCGTATATTAGTAAGCAGATACACATTTTAATAAGAAAAAATTAGTAATTATTATATTAATAAAAAACAAATAAAAAAAATCTGAGCGAGGTGTTGTTCAGATATGACAAAAAGCCAGAATTTTTTCCCATAAATTTTGAACAAAATATATAATTTTTTTCTCAAAATAAATTTTGTTTAAGTATATTTTATCCTAAAATGTAAAAAAAACATTGCTAAAAACAAAAAACCTTCAAAAGAACCGAAGATATTTTACTTTTATTAACTCTATACCAAATTTTCAATATTTGTATTTGCAGTGAGCTGAGCACACTTATGTCATCCAAAAGTAGCCGTCACGTCATTATTTCCGCCAGTTTCTATCGTGGCTGCCTGTTAGACAATGACCAGTTAATACCCCTACAATTTTTCTTATAACTTCTCTGTTAAATCTTAACAAGCGTTTTGATCGACCGCTCTTCTATTTCGGTCATGTCTCTCTGCTTAGTTCGCATGTTGTGAGTTTTGTCAACTTGTATTTACCTTGTTGATGGTTTCCCTTTCTACAAGTAGTTTACAAGTGGCTATTGGCAAAGGTATCAGCGTCTTATATACTTGGAGTTCGAGCGTTGTACCGGTTCGTGTAAGTTCACCTACCTTGCAGTTCCCTGCTATATTCCTGTGGCCTGGCACCCAAATAAGGTGCATTTTGTAGTATTTTGATAGGCCATTTAGAAGTCTAAAACATTCTATGACTGTTTTTGATCAGTGTGTTTTAGATTCTAGCGCTTGAAGTCTTCATTTGTGGATAATACTCTCGTTTTTATTGCCGAAAGTCCTTCCTTTATGCCAGTGACTTCCGCCTGAAATACACTACACTGATCAGGTAGGCGAAATGATTGGCAAACTCCGAGTTTGTCGGAGTAAGCCCCTCCACCTACCTTGTTGTCTAGTTTTGAGCCATCTGTGGTGTTTATATCATTTTCTCTAACAATAAGTCCGTTATCCTATTCCTCTTTGGAAGGAAATACTGAGACGAAGAATTTATTTAAGTTTATATCCTTGGTCCTACGGAAATCTATTATACCAGGAATGCAGGAGAATTTTTCTAAAATTGAAGATTGTCCTCTCTGGTTCGTTCTGAGTAGATCGATTTCTCTTAATCTCAGAGCTGCCTTGGCAGCTGTATGCTTGCCGAATCGCTCTATTGGTAATAGGTTAAGCATAATATTTAGTGCCTCTGTGGGTGTAGTCCTAAGGGCCCCGGGGATGCAAATACTGGTCATTATTTGTACATATACCATAGTTTTCTTGATATATAACTTATCTAAAGCCGGCCACCATGGTAGTATACCGTATGTTAAGATTGGTCTTACAAAAGCTGTGCAAAGACAATATACGATAGATGGGTAAAGACCTCAACTTAGTCCTATTAGCTATTTATAAGATTAGCTTTATTCTATCTTCGTCAAATGTCGTTCCGTCTTAGTTTTCTGTGTAGTATTTGACCTAAGTAGCGGGCCTCATCACTCCACCTATAGTCGAAGGAGTTATTTTTGGAATTCTATGTTTCCTAGTAAATAAGATCAGTTCAGTTTTGTTGGGGTTGACGCTTAGCCCATTTGCTTTTAACCAGTTTTCAACCATGTTTAGTAAATCTTGCATGATTTCATAAAGTGTATTGGGAAATTTCCCTCTTACTACCATTGCAACATCATCCGCATATGCTACGCGCTGCTGTCCTCTCTCCTCTAGGCTCTTTAGCAAGAAGTTTATTCCCAGCACCCAGAGGAGAGGGGACAGGACTCCGCCATGAAGTGTTCCTCTAATGACTCTTTTCCTGATCTTTGAGGCCCCTAGAGTTGCGATCACAAATCTGCTCTTGAGGATGTTTTTGATGAACTCAGCCAGAGCCCCGGAGATCCCGAAATCAGTCAGAGCCTTTATTATGGTATCCGGTAGGATTTTGTTAAGCGCAACCTCGATATCAAGGAAGGTTACCAGTGTGTATTCCTTATTGTAAATTGACTTAGCGATTTCTCGGTTTTTGGAGGTATCCGGAGGAATAGTGATTTTTTGAAAGGATTCTACGCAGTCTAGAAGCCCATGGGGTTCTTCGATTTCTCGACAGAACGTTCTCCAACCAGACCTTTTCGCTTTCCTAACTTCTTTTTAATAAATTTTTAGCTTACTGTAATAGCAAACCCAGTCTTTTCACTCCCGTGTCGCTTGCGCTCTATTAAACTGTCTTCTGCTGTCATTTCTTAATGTTGTCAGGTCTTCAGAGGCCTTATTTAGCGCAGTTCTACAAACCTTCGTAAGGATTTGTACGTGTTCATTCAGTGGTTCTCTGTTTTCAATAGTGATATTTTGGGAATAAGGAAGTTTTTCCTTAAGTTCCCGTTTATATACGTGCAATTTGGCCTTTTTCAAGTTCGTGCTGGCAAGAGGGGCCCGTGAGCTGCTCCTCTGAAATCTGTATGAGTATTCATTCAGAACCCTTCACTGAGTCATCTCTCCGTAGAGAGTGTGACATTCTAGCGTAATACCAATAACTTCATGTCTATTACGTGTAATAAATATGGGTTCATCGCCTTTGTTACACACACAGCTTACTGCATATAATATAATTGAAGAGAGACTCACCACGTTCGTTGGTATCCGAGCTCCCCCATACGGTATGGTGAGCATTGGCGTCACCTCCTAGGACTAATTCATGACTGTGTGCTTTGCAGTCTTCCACAAGCGTTCTTATCAACGGCGACGGCAGTGGACCTGTGTCGTTTCCGGCAAAATAAAGTGAGGTTAGCCAGATGTTGCTTCCGTTCACTTCCCAACCAGATATTTCAAGTTCAGATAAATATTTAAGAACTTGCTAACAAAAATGTTTAATAGATAAGAATTTTTTTTATTGGTAAATTGTTTGGAATCGATCGCGGTAAAAAGAAGTAAAGATAATTATTAATATTATTACTTTGACGGGACTTAACGTTGCATCCTGAAATATCTATTGTCTCCTTTTCAAGGATTCAGACTTTTTCTCTGAGCTCCAGTTCCTCGATATATTTTAATATTTTCCCTATTTTATTGAGTTTTATTTCATCCTCTAGTAAAATAAGTTTACCATTGCATTAGTGCTGGGCAATTTTCATTAGGTAACGGCGAAACGTCTACAGTGATCTCGTTTGCGGCCACTTCTCCAACCTCATATCTTTGCCGCTAATACAATTTACATTTTTTACTTAATTAAGTCTTCCGATTTTCTATAAAGTTTGATCCGTCACTTAATTTTGTTTCAAATAATTTGTAGTTATTTCAGTTTTTTTTTTGAATCCGTTCGATTCTCGAATCATACTTTGTAAATGAGGTGTGGTGATTGACTCATATCCCTATTTTGAATAAACTAGTGAGTTAAAAAGAATTTTCCTAGTAAGGGTTTCTTCGAAGTATTCCTCATAGTGCCGTAAAAAAAGCTAGGCGAATAACATACATCATTTAAAAAAAGTAAACTTTAGTCAAAGATATTGTAAGGCGAAAGAAATACATTTGGTGACCTGGAAATGGACATGTGGAAGCATCTTTATATAAAATGATCATTTATTTTTTAAACTTGAACTTATTAGCTGATTAAAATCAAACTGGATAGAGGTGCGTTTCGTAAAAAGTTTAACTCGGGGCAGTGATTGAAAATTTTGTATCAAAATAACACTTCCGATATGCTTACGACCGGTAAAAAAAATTAGCAGCTATCAACAAAAGATTAAAAAGTTAATTCAATCACATTTACCTTGTAAATTTGATTGTAAATTTTTCTACTTGTTCAACGAAAACTTTGTTAATACTTACACCATAAAAATATCTTTACGAGGGTTGCTTTTCATATTTCTGACCTTGAGCACTTATAGCATTGTCTGGCGCCATCTGATGCTTCTATTTGAAATTTTACACATTTTACACAAACTCACACCGAACGTTTTGATGTGTTAGCCTATTAGTGCTGTTTATAGCAGCAAGTTGGTAAGTGGTAAAAGTTCATCTCGGCAAGAAAACGGAATTAAACAGGGAACATTTTCGTGGGACTATTTTTCATCGTTAGCCAAAATCATTGTACAATGTGGAAACATCCTATCTTCTTCTTCTTAATTGGCGCGATAACCGCTTACGCGATTTTGGCCGAGTTTAACAAAGCGCGCCAATCATTTCTTTCTCGTGCTAACCGGCGCCAATTGGACACACCAAGTGAAGCCAAGTCGTTCTCCACCTGATCTTTCCAACGCAGGAAGGCCTTCCTCTTCCTCTACTACCACCAGCTGGGACCGCATTGAATACTTTCAGAGCCGGAGCGTTTGCATCCATGCGGACGACATGACCCAGCCAACGTAGCCGCTGGATCTTTATTCGCTGCGCTATGTCTATGTCGTGGTAAAGCTCATACAGCTCATCGTTCCATCATCTGCGATATTCGCCGTTGCCAACGTGCAAAGGTCCAAAAATCTTGCGCAGAATCTTTCTCTCAAATGCTCCAAGCGTCGCTTCATCGGATGTTGTCATCGTCCAAGCTTCTGCGCCATACGTTAGGACGGGCATGATGAGAGTCTTGTAGAGTGTTAGTTTTGTTCGTCGAGAGAGGACTTTACTGCTCAATTGCCTACTTAGTCCAAAGTAGCACTTGTTGGCAAGAGAGATTCTACGTTGGATTTCAAGGCTGACATTGTTTTCGGTGTTATGCTGGTTCCTAAATAAACGAAGTCTTTTACAACCTCGAAATTATAACTGTCAACAGTGACGTGAGTGCCGATACGCGAGTGCGCCGACTGTTTGTTTGATGACAGGAGGTACTTCGTTTTGTCCTCGTTTACCACCAGACCCATTCGCTTTGCCTCTTTATCCAGTTTGGAGAAGGCAGAACTAACAGCGCGGTTGTTAAGGCCGATGATGTCAATATCATCGGCATACGCCAGCAATTGTACGCTTTTATAAAAAATTGTGCCTGAGCGATTAAGTTCTGCGGCTCGTACGATGCTCTCCAACATAAGGTTAAAGAAGTCACACGACAGCGAGTCACCCTGTCTGAAACCTCGTTTGGTATCAAACGGCTCGGCCACACTGATAAGGTCCAATCAGTTGGTTGACGGTGGGCTTCAGCCTTTCACACAATACGCTCGCTAGAACCTTATAGGCGATATTTAGTAGACTAATCTCGCGGTAATTGGCACAAATTGCAGGATCGCCCTTCTTATGGATTGGGCAGAGCACACTTAAATTCCAATCGGCAGGCATGCTTTCATCCGACCATATTTTGCATAGGAGGAGGATGGTTCCATATGTAGAAGTCCACGCAAGTGGGGAAAATTACTGATCGCCATTCACTTGGGAGTGGCCAGGACGATTCTTCTGCATATGGTTCAAGCAGCTCACAACGTCCGGGATTAGCTCACGTATCCTCTGGGTAGCTTCCGAACACTCGTTCGGGAGTGAGCTAAAGTGAGAAGGCGAAACATTCCAGGATAGCTGGTTGTGCGCTGGGTTTGGGACCCGCCACTTAAAAACCTCCCCGAATGAAAGCATACACAGAGCCTCGGATGAGAACTTCCAATACTGATGACGACCCCTGCAAACATCCTTTAGTACCATAAAAAAATGGTCAAATGAATTTTCTTGTGGTCGCTGTTCGCCGACCAATGAATCCCGAGGAGGACATCTAATGTCCCAGAAAATATCAAGGCTGTGCGCGAAATGATTGAGCAAGAACGTCATGTCATCCCGCATATTGAGAGAGTGAGGCATCCTTGGGTTATAGTAGGTATGATGAACATCAGTAAGATTTTGCGTGATCACTTTGTGCTAAAAAAAGTATGTATCCATTGGATCACACACAATTTAAAGAATATTTTAATAATAATAAAGAATATTTCGGAAAACAATGAAAACGTTTTCATCCTTCCATTCTTAGGCCAGAAATATATGTAAAGAACAACTTTCAAATACATTAATTATATTTAACAAAGATTTCCTTAAAATAATCTGAACTATTAGTATGAATTGGCATTACTTTTTGTATTCAAAAATAGTAAATAAATCAGTGGAAAAGGTCGTTTCTTTAATCTTAAATCGATAGTTTATGATACCCGAGCATAAAAACATTCGATTTGTAAGCATCCATCATAAACGATTTTTATCCCGTTTTCCTTCCAGAAAATAACCAGTTCTGAATTCGCGAGGTTTTATGATACACGAAATACAAATACATATACACTTTGCTTGGTTGGTTCCTAATTTATAAACATTATTTTATATAGCAATTCATATATTTACAACTTAAAAGCTGACATTACCAAGTAATTCGCAGAATTTAAATACAATAAATATTTACAACCACTTTCAGCGCTCTATTGGCCCTCTTCAAGGTACTTATGACACCTTATAAATACAATATGTAAATATCATGCATATATATATCATGCATATATACAAAAATACACATTTACATGAATGTGCGTAAGATTTTGATTACAGGAGAAATTCTACCATGCACAAAAGCTACTTTTCAAGTTCTTAGCTTTCTTTTGAAGTTTTTATTTCTTAGCGGCACGACACTGGATATGAACACTTCTGCATACAGCGGGACTTCAAAGGAAACCAAAAAGGCAAGAGAAACATTTCATAAACTCTTCACACTTGCGGCATATCACTTTGATGTAGGTGCATACATAAGGTATATACGGAAATACTACAAGTGCGTTGTACGTGTGGATGTTAATATGTAAGTGTAAAAGTACAATTCCATGTACGCGAATTTGCATACCGGCATTCATACGTTTAAACTTAATATGTAGATATAAGTTCATATAAATGAAACTAAGTATATTTAAGGATATGTAATTATGAACGCAATAACCGAGGGAGCCTTGTACCTGATCGTGGACAGAAAGCATTCAGTTCGGTTAGATAGTGCTGTTGGATCTGTAAAAAGCTCTCCCTTCGGCCACTGGGATCTATTGTGTTACCAATGCTTGCATGTTATTTGGAGTCGAATATTTCATTATATGTAATTCTTAATACACGTCGTCGCGAGTTTTCTCAACAATGTCCTTCAAGGATGAAAAATATGTTAATCCTAGGCACATATGTCAGGTCTTAGAAGGAGCAGAGCAGTGGCAAAGTAAATGTTCTAAAGTAAGTGTTACCCGCATCGTCCCATTTGGGCTGCGTAATGGGGGGTGAGATAATGTCCGGTCAATACTCCAACCAATATTTTGCAGTTCTTTCTAAAGAGTGATAAAATAAAGTTTATATTGTAGTTTTCGTATTCCAAGTTCTTAGCATAATTTTGACAGTTTTGTACGAGGTTGAGTGTTCCCAGATCGACTGCGTTTCTACCGCTCATATCTCATATAGTCTGACGTGCTCAATCTCGGCAAGCGATTATTAGCCTTAGCGGGCTCATAAGCTCTCTCATTTCCTTCCATTCCTTTGTGTCCTGGTACCCAGTTAATAGTTACCTGCCCATTTCAGCAGAGTTCATCCATTTTAAATCTGCATTGTTGAACACATTCCAAGTTAATCCAAGGGGCCATAGCTACTTAAATAGTCACTTAGCTATCAATGAAAATGTTTGTTCGAGTAGAAAAGTTATTTCCAGAGAGAAATATTGAAATATAAAGTACTACAGACAGGACCAATTAAATGATAGCAAAATTCTTTTCTACTTCGGGTCACCTTTCGATAGGCAATTTTATTTATGTCCGGAAAAAATTTCTTATACAAACCATTTGCTCTCTTCAGGAGAAAGTCACTAATTAACAATATTTAAAAATAATAATAAAAGATATTAAAGTATTAAATTAATTAATTAAAATATTAAAAAGTATCTTTTTTCCAGTCAATTCAAATGCTCAACCTTACATACAACTAAAATGCAAGCTTTACTATATAGCGATCATGGGGGCATGTAAAGTGACGAGATCAGTGAGAAAGATTTGAAACTGTCTTATTGGTAGTGTATGCCTCCTAGATTTTCTTAAACTGCAATGGAGAGAAATATAAAATGCTGTTACCGATTTTCACTATTAAAGACACAAATACTTAATTTGTTGTAATAAATATACGATAAAAAATTACTCCTGGGGATATTCCCCGCTATGGAAAATCCATGTCAATTAACTAATTTCAAGCACATGAAACTATTTTTTTACTCAAATAAGATATGTGATATAATATGCCATGGTATAGTAATTTCCTTGAACCTACGGTTTCATCAGCCGATGCTTCTCTGCTAATTGTACAAGTTGACTTAGGCATTTTTCATTTTTTATTCACAAATAAATGACATTGCACAGTTTTACCGCATGTTTCGAATGGAAAATTAAAGAAAAAGTAAAGGTGGAAGGAAATAATATTTGGAAGAAAGTAACAAAATTTCCCCCTTAATATATGTAAATGAAACGTCCAACGAAAACAACATTGAAAAAAAAGGCAGCCGAACGTTAGAAAATGAGCTAAGCAAGCTGCCTTTTACTTCGCCTTTATTATTCAGCCATATATAACAGGTGGCGCTAAAGTAATCCTCCTATCAGAAAATGCTATAAATTTTGCGATTGGCCCCTAATGTCAGTTCTGTTTTGACATTTGTGTAGTAAACACATGCGAAATACACGTTAATAAACAATGTTACGCTACACGCTTTATTTGACCAATAATTATAATCGGTCGGTGACTTTGGCACAACGTGAATTTCGTCGCAGATTTTCTCGCCGTCCAACGCCTACGTCCAACATTTCTTTTTTAAATTACAGCCAAAAAACATCGCAAGGTTACTTTTGCGCCACCTTGTATACATATATATAATTGGCGCGTACACCCTTTTTGGGTGTTTGGCCGAGCTCCTCCTTCTATTTGTGGTGTGCGTCTTGATGTTGTTCCACAAACGGAGAGAGCTATAGTTGCAAGCCGACTCCGAACGGCAGATATTCTTATAAGGAGCTTTTTCATGGCAGAAATACACTCGGAGGTTTGCCATTGCCCGCCGAGGCGCTGCCGCTATTAGAAAACTGTTTTTTCTTAATTTTGGTGTTTCACCGAGATTCGAACCTACGTTCTCTCTGAATTCCGAATGGTGATCATGCACCAATCCATTCGGCTACGGCGGCCGCCATGCTTAGTGATAAATTAAAAAACAAAAAATTATTTTGAGAGAACACAAAACACCTAAATTGATTATTATTTTTATTAAATATAAAAAAATTAAATAAAATATGTATTAAAGTTTAAAAAAGAAAAAAGAGTTTAAAGAAATACTATATTTTCGACATTTATCTTCTCAAATTGGATGCAGTCATTCACCAGTTGAGGAACATTTCCTCAAAAGGGCAAATGGCGACCTATTGGAGCGCAAGAAAGAATCAGCTCGGCTATGTGAGCGTGGACGTGAGAACCTTCCCTACAGAGTTGTTATTCCAGTTCGTGTGTATGACACTAATAGGGAGTTTTATAATTCAAATTTCTTACCCTGAGTAATTTGTTACTATGAAAGCAAACTAAATAAAGATATCAAAAAAAGGTCTTGAGTCGACCTGTTGTACAACTTTACTTAAAAATTTTCAAAGAAAAAATGTGTACTTGTGTTTTCATACGCATACTTTTTTAAATTTATTTGAAGATATTTTTCATTTATATATTAAAGTTTTCTTGACAAATTGGATCTAAGAAATGAGTAAAACATTGAAAAGTCGTTTTATACATATCGCTCATTTGCTGCAACGTCGTCATAACTCAAAAATTGTGATTTTACAGGAGACCCATTTTTCAGTTTTTAAATTGTTTAATATATATTAAAATTGTATATGAAAAGAAGATTATGGTTAAATTTGCTGAAATAGCATCTGGTTAAGACGTATATGTAAATTAAAGGTTGAAATGTATAATGGACTTTTTTCCGTAGCTTCAAAAGTACTCCGAGTTTTTCTTATGACGTTGTTGCTGCAAAAATAGGTTTTATGGTCTGACATAATTAAAATTGTGACGTTACTGCAAATAACAAAAAGGTTTATAGCTGAAAATCTATTGCAAATTCTGACTTGTGACTGTATTATATTTGAACCTTACTAAACATTATAAGAGACAAAAATATGGATATTAAATAAAATTTATTGCATTCATTGCATATTTTATTGTAACATAAAAATTAACATATTACTTCAGGTACAAAAATAAAGAAACATAAATTCACGTAAAAAATACAATAATATTCATTTTAAATAAAAAAATGAATTTAATAAGGATTACAATTGCTCGTAAAAAGGTCTATAATACTTAGGAATGTGATTTTTCTGTATCAATTCTAGCAGATCTTTTTTTGCGGTCCGCTATCTGAGGTTTTGTATAAAATGCTCTTGTCATTGTAATATCCTTCATGTTTTTCTTTTTAATGATATTATTTGCCACCTTAAATTCGTTTTCGTGGACTAGTTAAAATCATCGGAGTTTCGACACCGGTTGTGTTAGCCTCAGAACTGTCTGATGTTGAATTTGGTTCGCAGTGACTGTTACTCTTACTGACAATATCGGGTGGAATGTATGTGGTATCACGTACGGAATCGTCATCATCCTCAGAAAATGAGCTCGAGCTTAATGAGTCTGATTTCATTTCAACAAAATTCACTGTTCATGTACTTTTTATCTGGCATTCTTTACCCTTTCCATCTTGTTTTTTTAAAGCCATTCCCACCATTTTGGCGGATGGAGAATTAGTTTCCATTATTTTTTGTCTGAAAATGACAACAATACTGACATAAATGGAAATGATTCATAGCAAATAATTTATACTTAAAAAATATTTAGTGCAAGAATGTCATAACAGTGAATAGTTCTTTAATACACTATTGCTTCACTAATACATCTTATTTGTAATAGTGTTTCAAGACAAAATAGTACTGAAATAAAAATTATTATTTTCTGCAAAAACGTTATAACACTCAAAAACACTACAGGAATTCACTCAAATTTTTACATGCACAACGTCATATCTTAAAATAATGCAATATACACGATAGAGAAAGAGATATAAAAGTGAACTTACCTTTTATTAATATTGTCACAAAAATAAATATGACACTTTTCTAGAGAACTTCACGATGTTAACCACACAAAAGCCGACGCACAACTGAGATAATACGTTGTTGCAAATACGACGCAATAGGATATGTAATTAGAGCGAAAGGCATCTATCGCGATGCTGCGTGAAATGTTAAAACTTCGGATATAACACTTTGTCAGTTGATCAAACATATTATTTCCGATATATTAGTGATGTTAACTAAAATTTTACGATTTTTGAGTTATGACGATGTTGCAGCAAATGAGCGATATGTACATATTTCTTCCAATATAAATCGAAAATTTTCGTAATATTTGCCAAAAAAAAATATATACATATATTAAACTACGTAATTATTGAAAATTGAATTATATAGGTATAAAATTTTAATTTGATATATTGCCGGTTTTGACCGGTTAATGATTAATGAAAATTATGTAAATTTTATTTGTAAACTTCTGTTCGCCATGTCGCAAATGGGCGTAGTTAGGTTCATTTTAATCATAAAAATCTTCAAGTCGAAACGGCACATGCGCACCATTGTCCAGGAATTTCAGATTAGTCAGAAAACTCAAAGCTTTGGCATAAATATAATTTTGGCTATGTATAGTATGCTCATTTTATCGTGAAAAATAACCGAGGAAATGTTGTAAATATTTTACTTCTCGTAATATGTTTTGACAGCTGAGAATGGCCACTGTGCTGTTCAGAAGGTTCGCTTAACATTATATCGGCGCCGCTTCAAACCACGCTTCCAAATTAGGGAAATTTACTTTGAAAAAAAAAAAAAAAAAATCTGTTCGCGAAGTTCATAGAGCATTGTTGGTATTATCGGTGCTTATTTCTTTCGAAAGTTGGAAGGAACCGTCGCCTCGTGGCGAGCACTATCGAGCCATGCTGACTGAATTTTTGTTTCCAAAAATTAATCAGCTAAACATCGGCAGCTTTGTGTTCCACCAAGACGGCGCAACTTGTCATTGCCATTTATTGCATTATTCAAGCCACCATTGACGCCATACGGTCAGATTTATGGTAAAAAGTAATCAAAATTTGGACTGATTGAATGAACTAAGTAACTCTTAGTTGCGGCGGACATATGCCGGGCATCATATTCAAAAACTAAATTCAATGAAATCATGTACCAATTTTACCTACTAGTTTTATAATAAAAAAAATTCATTCCAACAATATTTTTTGATTTTGTATTATGATCGGCCACCATAGCCGAATAGCTTGGTACGTGACTCCTTCTCCATGCATGAAACATCAAATCACAGCAAAAGTTGTTCTAAAAGCGGCCGCCTTCGGCAGACAATGGCAAGCCAACGAGCGTATTTCTACCATAAAAAAGCTCATCATGAACAGCCGCTAGGAGCCGACTTAAAAGTGTAGGTATGTCCCTGCATTTGTTGAATAGCATCAAGACGCATACCACAAATAGGCGAGCTCGGTGAAATACCCAAAAAGGGTTAAAGCGCCAATTATACCATACATACATTTACATTCATATTATGTTAGATATTATGAATTTCAGTTCTTAAACTCTTAAAAAACACCTGATATTTCACAGCAACGAAGAGCGCATTTCGGGAAACTTTTCGAAAAAATTAAAGAGAGCAACGGTGTTCCTCCAATCGACGACAATTACCCATTCAGAGTTAAGGAGCATTAGTTTAAAAAATGTTAGATGCAGTCTACTTAATCCATATTTAAGAATTTTAATACATTCAAGTGAAAGTAAAACAGGAAGATAAGCTTATGAAGGACGGCATGTCAACATACGTTAATGTCAAATTCACACGCGAAATATTTCAAAAACCTTTCACTCGAAAATGTCGTTAACAAAAATTGTCGTGACAAATGCCAAGTGCACCGTTCCAAGCCACCCAATGCATTCCATCGCGCCCTTGGCTCGAATTCGCCCCAGTCTGGCACAGAAAAACACACCGCTTTACAACAAAAAAAGCAGAAACAACTCAATAAATGCTTGTCTGTGTGCCAGGTGAGGAGTATGAGGTGGATAACATTCTTTTAATTTCCATTGTTTACTACAAAGTCGGCAAAACGTCCAGTTTAGATTTCAAAGCATAAAATAAAGCAAAATAAACAGCATAAAATTAAGAAGTCGTGTAATGGTTAGAAGGCGAAGAAAAACAATGCCAAATGGGAGCGGAATGGCGAAGAAGTCGCCGGCAGGAAGCCAAATAAAAGCGAAAATGTCACTTAGGAAATGCAAAGGCAACAATCGTTGTTGTTATTTTGTGGTATGAACCTTAAGTTTTTCCTCGCTCGGTTGACCAACAGCGCCAAATGACATCGAAGCCGAAGTGAATGAGGCCGCCCGCTGTGCTGACTAATGCAAATTCCTGGAACGGAAAGCGAAACTTTCATTTTCACTTGTGAGTATAAGCGGTCTTGACTGGCAGGTAGCCAGGTTTTCTTGGATGTGCACACTGATAGTGAGCAGCTATTGTCTATCTACTACCAACTGAACAAGGCAATAGTAGCCAAAAAGACAGCGTTGGTTGTTTAGCCACTGCTAATGAAATTAAATAAATGTTTATATGCATTCATATCCACAAACAATTTGTGCATACATACATATATACATACATATTTCCGTACATACACACGCATACACAACTACATGTATATATATATAAATTGCTTGTATATGACTTCTTCTGAAATGCAATGCTGCCAATTTAAATTCTCACAAGCAACCCCGTCACTTCCTTATAGCATGCGTGTGTGTGTGTGTGTACCAGCATAAGCAACTGCTTGTAAGACAAACCAGGCAACAATGAGTTTCGTTTTATGGCGTCACCTGACGATATCGATCGAACGTGATAATTTTCCTAAATTGATTCTCATTGTGGCTAGGCAACAACTTTATGCCGTTCACATTGGAAGTATTAATTTTGATTCTTGAACATTCGCTTCGAACAGCCGGCACTCAACATGTGCAGCAATCTAATGCAACGAGCCGCAGAAATCCTTTCCCCGATTTGTGATTGCGCCGCCACATGAGCCATGTGTCCCATAACGCGCGACGTATGTATAATATGCCACATGCGACACTTCCTGCGGATGAAGGCGACATCAGCCACAAGCCATGTAATTGCCACTTATCCACATCAACAAACTGCTGCCGCAAACAAGAAGATTGTGAATGGTGCCAGGGATTAGGTTGTGTGGAGGTGCCATATAAAAGCGCATAAAAATCTAATTACAAGACAAACCACATCTACCAGTAATCAGTTTGATTGTTTTTATTAGTAATGCATATCGTTATGTGAACATGTGTTGATCACTATTGGTAAGCGGAAGTCAAGATTCAATAGATAATAATACGATATTTATGAGCGAATAAACAAACAAAAATAAAATTGATAATTTACCCCATAACTCTTTGCCCGCTGCTATTCTTGCTAACATCCATAGCTTCACGACTTAACAGTTCGGTGATTGTTTTCTGTGTAGGTCAGGTTAGCCACGTTGCATGTCTAAGACAAGACACTCGGTGATTGTGATACCTGCATAGGGTTTCCATCCACTAACGAAGTTGCTTAAAACAATTAGATCTAGTCCCTCTAATGAGAAATTTTGTAAATTTCACAGGTGCTCGAAGGAATAATCACCAACATATTTGGTACGGCTTCTTTGAGGAGGTGTTGTACCGACTCAATTTCTACTTCATCTCCACAATTTCTGATGAAGTCATTGTGAGATACACCCATTCACTGGTTAAGGTGGCAATAGTGCAGTGACCCGCTATATCTGTTGAATCCAAGCGGACATTTTGTGCTTTTAAGATTCAGTTTGGGCCAGAGCGCTTTGGATACCCTATAGTGAGTAGTCAGATACCACCTTTTATTGGTTTCCGGGATAGCGCTCACGTCAATCGCAGTATACAGTTCCTTTAGAGGAATGCTTATGTCCTCTACTACACGTTGAAGGTCAAGCTCAGAGCCTTGCCTTGCACACTCATCCGCTCTTTCATTTCCCTCCACTTCAGAGTGATCGGGGACCCCAAAAAGAGTGGTGCTGTATTGTTGGATAAGCGGGGTCGGCCTCCTGTATTCTTTAAAACATTTTGAGTTCATTGCGCTGAGACCAGTGCCTTGATCGTTATTTGACTGTAAACAAAAATGGTAAGTAAATTATTCTTATCGTCTTTGCTGCTTTGTCTGTAGCGTAGCTATCAGCTTGGAAGACGCTACACCAGTCTGGGGGTCTAAAGAAACAAATTATATATAATTGCTCCGAGTACACTTCCGATCCAGTACCATAGTCCATCTTTGAGCCGTCAGTATAAATATGCTGACCGCTATCATCAGATATGATTTTGATGTAACAATCCCTTCTGTCGTGTATTCTTATTCTACAGTCTTTTTTCAGATTTATCTTGGGAACCAGATAGTCTGTTTTCTATGCGTCTTGTAAGTACCCCACAGATAGTCGAACTGATGCATGACCGTGCGTATTTCCTTTATCACGGCTGTTGCTTTGATCCTTGAATCAGATTTGGCTGTTATCCCTTTAACATATATATCAATGGGTGGAATACCACACAAAAGTTTTATAAGTCAAAATGGGTCTGATGGTCGTATTGTACGCCCAGTGGTTTATATACGGTTTCGGACCCTATTTTTTGACAAATGTACTCTTACAGATAAAGAGGGCATTAAAAGCTTTCTTCATTTTTTCCGCGGTGTTCTTTTTCCAATCAAGCTTTAAGGCCAGAATTATGCCAAGATACTTGGCTTCGTGTGATAGGGTGAGTGTTAATCCATTAATAGACAGTAACTGAAAACTCAGTATTTTTTACATCTAGTGAACAGAACTAGTTCGGTCTTGGCTGGGTTACCCATTGGACCATTTGAGGTCGCTCACTTAGAGAGTTCCCTCAACGTTGATTGCATGGGCCCACTGATAGTGAAGAGAAACTTCCCTGTCATCTGGATAACTACATCATCACGATCCTTTTCTTGCTAATTGGAATAAGCAATTCATTTAAGACTAGGTTCCGCAATAACGGCGAGATGACTCTACTTTGTGTAACTGTTTTTCCTGGACTAGTGATACCTAAGTTCGAGGTGATTACTCTTTTAGATAGTATCTGGTCGATCCATTGAATTGTGTGTGACTCGGTGCCAAATTAGCGATCAGTCATCACCCACGATAGGCAATAAATAGCAGCAGATATAGTTTACTAAACCTGAACGTATTGAGTTCTGCTGCAGAAACCATTAAATATAATTTAAAAATTGTTATGATAAAAAAAAAAGCTTAAAAGGGCATGGCATGGTGGATTTAAGTACACACTGTGCAGAGAACGTTATTGTATGTATAGATACATTAAGGGGTCCCGGTGGTCTAGAATTTATTTACAAAAATCGATTTTTTTTATATTTGAAAAGTATAGGCTTTTAAGAATATATTGCCAAATTTTTGGAAGGATATTCCCAGTATTTTCGTTTTTACAGACGTTTTAGCAGGTAGAGTCACGCGGCGACATCAATGGACGCAGTCCACTCTCAAAACTCTAAACTTAATTATCTCAAAACTATTTTTTTCGGCCTGGTTTGAAATTTTAATATGTTATTGAACTACTTCGTATTTTTTTGATTGAAAAACTGAAAAACCCCATTTTTAGAGTGTCAAATTCAAAAAGGCCATTTTGTCAAATTTTTTTTATTCTAGTACGAGACAAGCTACAGTCATACTGATTAATAATGTTTTTTGATTTTTGTGTTTCAGATAAATAGAAGAGGCAAAATGGGCAACACCGTCCAGGTCCAATTTTTCGGGAGGGTTAACTTCAGCACTATTTTTAAAATTTTTAGATTTAAGAAATTTTTTTCATTTTTGTTTGTAAAATAAGTTTTGTATGTAAAATACCTAAAAAATTTAAATATTGTTTTTCCTTTTTTTGTGTTCTGAAAATACCCTACATTTTCGAGCTCTACACCACCGGAACCCTTTAAGTTCTCTGCACTGTGCTTCGAGCAGAAAAGCAGTCAACGATCAAACATGAAAGGGCATTGTGACGCTTTGAGCTACGTGAGAAATTGAGGATATGAGGAAACTTTGCATTATAAAAGTACAACGCGAATATAGCAACGCTTTTGTTGATTCCGAGTAATGAAAAGGCGCTACATACAGACGAACCCTACCATCGAGCAAAATTCGAGCTGTGCAAGAGGAAAACCGGGAGCAGATAAAAAGGGGGCAATCCGAAAATAATTAGAGAGTCCGAATGAATTCGAAGTGTTTAATAATAAAAGCTCACAAGCTATATATACTTATATAATTGGCGCTTACACCCTTTTGGGATATTTGGCCCACCTCCTTCTCCACCGGTTACGAAAGAACGAGCATGAAACACTAAATTATACAATTTTTCTGAAGCGGTCGCACCTTGGCAGGCAATAATAAACCTCCGTGGGCATTTCTGCCATGAAAGAGCTCCTCATAAAAAAATCTGCCGTTTGGAGGCGGCATAGCTGTAGCTGCTTAAAAAAAACTTGAATAAAAAATATTTTAGGTGATGTTGGCACCTATTTTTGGAAGCTACAACCCGGTTACAAAGCTAGCAATGTTGCACTAAGTTCTTTCCGCGCTCATTTAAATAACATATCGTTTGGGCTGGTTGTTAAATTTTGAAATCCACAAAACTCTTAGCCAGTGAGAGTTATACCTTTCAATATCAGAGGGATGAACGTAAATTTAGTCTTAACATATGTGTAAATGAGGTCGAAAGATATTCGTGTACTAAGCTTAGCCGAGTTTTAATAAATTGTCATGAAGACACTCGCATTTACCCAAAAGCGGACTTGGATTAGAAAGTTTTAATTAAAATTTAATTAATGGCATTGCCACTTATTGTTTAATTCAAAAAGTATTGGAGTTGATTTATAATACAAATATTGAAGCTGTATTAGACGAAAACCACTATATTTCATCACTTTGCCTGCAAAATTGCAATACGCACAATATACTTACAAATTGTGAACCATTTTTCCCAGCTCATGAGACGAAAACCACTTTTAAAATTCCCATTCCCACTTTTAAAATTCCCATTCCCATCCCATTTAAAACCTCACTGCATAAAAAATTAAAGCAATACCGCGCGTTTATTGTACCAATGTCAAGTTGAAAACAAGTGCTGCAAATTATTTACCATTCATTTTCATATGTAGTTATAAACTCAGATTTTAATTTTTGTGGACTTGCAGTTTGCTGTTGCATACTAAAATCTCACACACAATCACATGCATGCAAATGTATGCAAATAGCCCACAGAATAACCTTAACCGCCTGATATATGTTTTGTAGTTCAGAATTACAGCAAATAAACTGAAAATGAACGGGTCGCATAGTGACTAGTCTAACGAAAGCTATCCCGACTTAGATGAAAGCACTTCTAATAAAAACAATGCTGTGAAATGCGACGAAGCGAAATGCTGGAAAATGGGCGGTATCATTTTTGGTAAATGAGTGTATCTCGATAAAGTCTTAATAAAACTCGCCCAAAGATTGGATTAAATTCCCACCTCTTATATTACTCGCAAAAAATAGCCAGTCCAAATGAAATTTTAACAAAATGTGCGCAGGTTTATAAGTTCTGTTCGGATCGAATTTAGCTCATCCTTATATATTGAGTATGGGAATTAGTTTCCGCCCTTTCAAAAGAAGTGTCGCTGTTGATACTATATTTGCGTTCGCTCTAAATGGTGATCTGAAGGTGTATAGGTATGTGAGGTATTGATCGCAGTAGTTGACATGCGTTTAAAGCGTAAAGATCCATTTTTATCTGATGTAAAAAAAAATCTATTGCATGTTCGTCCCGAAAAAACATTATTACCCTCTAAAGAAAGGTACATAAGTAAGTAACTGGGTGCCACATCAATCGAAGGAGAGGGATATCGAGAAACGTTTGGTGACGTGTGAGATGCTTCTTGAACGGAAGAAACGAAAAGGTTTTCTGCATCGCATCGTCACTGGGGATGAAAAATGAATCTATTATGATAACTCTAAGCGTATAATATGTTGGAACCTGCCAGGTGAACCAGGTCCATCGACAGCGAAAAATAGTTCCTTGCTTCAGAGGTTAGTTGGGCATCTGGTGGGATCATAAGAGTTACATCTATTATGAACTCCTTAAACCATCTGAAACCATTACTGGCGATCGTTACCGACTGCAGCTAAAGCGTTTGAATCGAACTCTGAAAGAAAAGCGGCCGAAACGAGAGGCTGATATGACAAACTGATTTTGCTGCATGACTAGGTCAGGCCACACATTGCTAAATCGGTCCAGAAATATTTAGAGGAATTGGGAAATATTGCCCCACCCGCCGTATTTCCTAGACATTGCACCTTCGGACTACCATTTGTTCCGATCAATGCAGTCACTCCTTATTAGAGAGCTGTTCACTTGAGAACATCGCAAACTGGCTCGATGAATGGATCAATTCAAAAGAATTCGAATTTTTCGTCAGAGGAATCCGTATGCTGCTTGAACGGTGGAGATAAGTTGTAGCTTCCAATGCACATACTTCACATAATATCATGTATTATTGAACTGTTTAAATCATTCGTAACTTTGGCTAAGAAAGGACGGAAACTTATCCCCATGCCCACTACATATATAAAATGTGCGTTTACACACTTTTATTTGGTGTTTGGTCGATCTCCTCCAAAGGGACATACCTACAGTTCTAAGCCTACCCTGAATGGCAGATTTCTTATGGGGAGATTTTTCATGCCTGCCGAGAGACGACATCTATTAGAAAAACTTTTTCTATCAATTGATGTTTTATGCCCGGAGATTCGAATCTGAGCACTTCCGAAGGGCACTTACGTACCAGCCCATTCCGCTATGGCGGCCGCCGCACTTCCTTACTTGCTGTAAATTTAATTATATCATCTGTCAAACGTAATTTTGCTGCTATTTTGGCAGCATACTGTGAACATTAATAATTAATTTTGTTAAGTTAATTCAGTCAATGGAAATTGAAATTACACATAATTAATTTCATAAAAGTAATTGTTTGGTCGTAAATACATAGCCAATTTTCGAAAAGTTTTAATAATTTAAAATCAAAAATCTTAAAACCTACTAAGGCATTGCTAATATAACATAAAATTGTATAATTAAGCAAATAAATGTGTCCAGAGAATTGTATTTTCAAATTCTAAACTGCAACGGAAAGATTTTTCGTGAAATTATTGAAAGTAGGAAAGTTGAGCTTCAAAACACTTAGAATCTTAATTTTTCATAGTTTAGGGAATGTGAATGACTTGAAAAATTAGGTTGTAAAAAGAGTAAGAAAAGTAAATAAAATTATTAAACTGTGACTAATATGGGATGGCAGGGGAAGAAACTGCTGAGTTCCAGCTTTAGCCACAAGCAGAAAACATTAAGAAGGCATATTCATGATAAATCAAACTCACTTCAATAACTGCAGTCCTCGTGGATACTAAAATATGGCATGCATATATTTTATTACAGATTCCACTATAGACTAAGGATGAGTAAATTTGAGATTCGAGCCTTAATCGAACTTTGCGATGCTAAAATTCGGTGCACAGCAGCAAGCCGCATCTAATGTGTTTCAGTATATGTATAGGGTGCGTTATATGGAGTTTTGCTTCACTTATTTATAGTTACAGAAAAACAATATATTTTTATTTAATTTGAAACTTCAATCATGTTGTTATGTATTTTTCAGCAGAATAAAATTTTATTTTAAAATATGAACTAAAATTTAACAGCTATAAAATATAGAATATTTAAAATTAAAAAAATTGAACTTGACCACCATAATCGAATGGATTGGTGTGTGGCTATACCCACCAAAACAAAACACCAAAATCATAGAAAAAGTTTTTTCTGATAGCGTTCGCCTCTTGGTAGGCAATGGGAAGTTTCCGAGAGTATTTCTGCCATAAAAACAGCTCCTCATAAAAAACATTTGCCGTTCGGAGTCGGTCTGTAGGTCTCTCCATTCGGGGAACAACTTCCAAACGCACGGTTAACCACCAAAAAGGATGTAAGCGCCAATTATTTATATATAAATATATATATTATAAAAAAACTTAATATTATATATATAAATAAAACTTAAATGATAGAAACTAAAAATAAACTGTGGAAAGGCCAGCCTTAACTTAGGCTATTTTCCAGCGCTGAATTCAATTGACCAGCATTTCATGCAATTATGCAGTCCTCAGTTTGTTGATAAAAATTGCGTTTTTTTTTACTTTTAAAAATCGGGCTTAACCCTGGTGTATAAGAAGCATTGAAGCGTCATATACAGTTTTTCTTGCTCAACCGTCAATCCTTCGCCTTCCCGTTGTGCACCATTTTTCTGCTAAGAAGAAAACATCCTGCTTTATTAGACTACAGCGCGAATGAGCTGTGAAGTAGGCTTCAAGGCTTCACATCAAACTTCACAACACCCGAGGTAACTACCCTGCCACCAAGCATTGGAGGTAAAGGTTGATTATCTGTGACTTTTGAGAATGTAATATATTATCAATATATTTTAACTTAATCCTTTCCGGCCAAAATCGCGATTCATGAAGATTCAAAACATGCTTAAAAAAGTGCTTTACAGTGAAAAGTACGGTCTCCCAAGATTCATATAATGTGGGTGGGATCGTCACACTCAATAATTACAACAATGTTGCGACCCTGGTTTTTGATAGCCTGTTGCGTTACTTAGCTGATAAATATGTTAAACTTTATTAAATAAAAAGTTACTTCCCCTTCCATTTGAACTTCAGAATGAAAACTTTTTTATTACACTTCATTAGCAGATTTTAAACTTTTTACTGACACAGCGCGAACCCTGCATTGTTGCAGAAATTTTGTGACAAAACGTGATGCTATCCCATAAAAACTAACATTGTCGTAATTATTGGAGCTCTTATTGGACACTTATCCGGAAGCAGTAAAAAATGCAAGCATAATTTAAGACAGCTGGATGAAAGTTTGCTTTTTTAATGTATACATCTGTATATATTTCAAGAAAATTAAATAAATAATTACATTTTAATTCCTGCTTCATTTCAAATAAAAAATAAATTTTAAATTCATTGTGTCTTCACTTATTTCTAATAATCTTCAAAAAAAGGAAAGTTGTAGTTTGTCGTGCCCTACAATATTTATTGCGAATTAAATTATAAAAAATAAAGACGAGAAACAACTTTTTAAAATAACGGGGATATTTTTCAAAATATTATCTTCTTGAAAATTCTCTTATTTAAAGAAATTTTTTAAAAATATATATAGGTATATATAATATGAATATATGGTACTAATATGAATGTCGTCTATGCCGAAAAGAGATAATTTACTTTTTGTTCTGTTTTTTTACATATCAGTAAATAATTTTTAGAAATTCTTTATCATACATTTTATTGACCTATCTGTTAAAAAATTAATTCTTCCTTTTCATTTATGAGGGGGTGTACTAATAAGAATTGAAATAATTAGTTTGATGAAAATGAAGTTCTCTAACTTCATTAGCCATTATACAAATGTTCACTTAAAAAAGAGTTGACGTCAAGACTTGAGTGAAAATATAATGAAATTAAAAGTAAAAGACACCTTCAGTCAGGCATAATCTCTATGTCTAAAACGAGATGCATATCTACAAGGTGGCGCAAAAGTAACCTTGCGATGTTTTTTGGCTGTAATTAAAAAAAAAATGAAAAACTTTGATTCTTCTTGTGGATTATTTTTATTTGATCTTTTAGTTTTTTTTTCATCAAGTCGAGAATATGATGTCATGTAAATGGCCGCCGCCACAGTTGATTGCCATTGAGCCCTTTTTATGGCATTTTCCATCACTTTGGCCAAAACTTCCGGCGATAGGTCCTCACATTCTTAACGGATATTGTCTTTAAGAGCTGCAAGGGTCTGAGGCTTGTTGACATAAGCCCGCGACTTCAAAAAGCCCCACAAAAAGAAGTCTGGAGCGGTCAAATCAAGCGATCTTGCTGGCCAGTGCAAATCGCCAAAACGGGAGATTAGGCGCCCGGGAAATGCATCCTTCAGCATATCAGTTCTGGCACGTGCAGTGTGTGCCGTTGCACCGTCCTGTTGGAACCACATGTTTTTCAATCCCAATTCATCAAGTTGCGGCAAAAAGAACTCGTTGATCATTGCTCTGTAGCGCTCACCATTCACAGTAACCGTTTGGCCCGCAACGTCTTCGAAGAAAAAAGGTCCGATGACTCCTCCAGCGAAAACAGCACACCGTACAGTGATTTTGAGCGGATGTAATGGCTCTTCGTGGGCTACAAGCGGATTTTCAGTGCCCCAGAAGCGTAAATTTTGCTTATTTACGTACCCGCTAAGATGGAAATGGGCCTCATCACTCATGATTATTTTTGATGAAAAATCATCTTCCTCTTGGTGGTGATTAAGGATGGCTTGAGCGTATGTTAGACGCGATTGGCGGTCAGCAGCTAACAGCTGATGCACCATCTGGACTTTGTACGGAAACATCTTCATATCTTGTACCAAAATTCGCTGTAAAGACCGTCGACTGATACCCATTTGCGTGGCACGTCGTCTGGTCGATGTCGACGGCGCTTCCATGACATCCTCGGCTACAGCAGCAATATTCTCTGCAGAACGGCTACTCCGGGGTCTGCCACGCCTGGCAGCATCTCGTGTTGTGCCAGTCTCTTCGAGGCGAGCGGCTAAACGTCGCAGTGCTTCGTTGGACGTAGGCGTTGGACGGCGAGAAAATCTGCGACGAAATTCACGTTGTGCCAAAGTCACCGACCGATTATAATTATTTGTCAAATAAATAGTCAGCAATATTCCGCGCTCTGGAGCAGTGTAGTGTAACATTGTTTATTAACGTGTATTTCGCATGTGTTTACTACACAAATGTCAAAACAGAACTGACATTAGGGGCCAATCGCAAAATTTATAGCATTTTCTGATAGGAGGATTACTTTAGCGCCACCTGTTATATGCGCATATGTACTATATCTGAACAAAATTATGTTCACCTACAGTCACAGTGCATTTTTTTAAAGGTTAATTGTTTTTGCTCATTTTGAAGATGTGATGTGACAGAAAACCATATTTGATAATTTAAACAGAAAGCAACATGGATTCTATGGAACTTGGAACTTCGTAATCTGATTTCCAAAATTACATAGCAAACTTTAAGGAGTCCCGGTGGTTAGGGCTCGAAAATTTAGGGTATTTTCAGGAATTGTTTTTTCAATAAAAAAATGAAAACCGATATTCAAATTTTGGCTTTTTATTTAACTTGTTTCACATACAAAAATGAAAAAACAATTTTTTTTAATTTTAATAACTTTGCAAATGGCGCTGAAGTTGACCCTCGCGAAAAATTGGAACTGGACGGTGTTGTTCATTTTGGCTCTGAAACACAAAAACCAAACAAATTATTGATCAGTATGAGTAGTACAGCAGTACTATAATAAATAAATAAAAAAATTGACAACAAATGCGCGGTTTTGAATATGATGAGAGTGGAATTCGACCATTGATGCAGCCGCGAGACGAATCTAACTCTACCTGCCAAAACGGCTGTACAATCGAAAATACTGGGAATATCCTTCCAAAAATATCAAATATCGAAATATCAAAAAAAAAAAACGAAATTTTGAAAATTCTAGACCACCGGGAAAACCCTGAGAAGGAATTAAGGGCTCGGGTATCAGGGAATCAAATATTTAAGCAGCAGCAAGAATTTTGATACTGCAATCACATAACTACAATATATAACGTATTAGCCTAGCGGTGTTTGTTTAGATGAGGAAGATTAAATGAAGGAAGCGGAGTATGGGGGTATTTAAATGACATTGATCAGCCAAAATCCAAAAAATAAGGACAAGTTTGAACAATTTTGAAATGTTAGAACACTTTGTGCCAATTGACAACGGAAGGAGAAGTAATTTTACCACTATAAATGAGCACATATAAATACGTGCTTCTAATTTAAACAGTGATCAAACTTTGATCAAAAACTTTCTATTAACCAAAGTGTCACAAAAAATATTTTGGAAATCAGATCAACCAATTGCGGGCATATTTATTAAGGTCTAGAAAAACATTAGCAACCTGGTGAGGCTTAAAGAATGAGTTTCCTCTTTGTGGTCCCATTAGCAACCTGGCCAGGCTTAAAGAATGAGTTTCCTCTGTGTGGTCCCCAAGTTTCTGAGCAACTAACTATCGTCAACAATTTCTTTCCCGAAATGCCTGAATATTTTTCAGTATGTGGTACCCATTCTTCGATTTTTGAAGACCATAAGGACCTTTTCTTTTCCAGTACCTTTTTTCGATTAATGAACAAATCTTCCTTAAATCACTTGATAACGGGAGAAATTCTTCTTCGGTCAGGACCAAAATTTTTAGATATTTTTTTAATATTTTTTCGCGATAAATAATATGCTGCACACTAGTAACTTTTAACTTATAGATTTGAAAGGTAATAAGATATTAAAATTGGGAAAATTTGTGAAAATTGTGGAACATTAAAAAATTCAGCGAATCGAACTTTTTATACCGAATTTCAAATCGAAGAATCAAATTTCAAGAAAAAATTTTAAATTCGAAAAAAATCGAACTCCATCAACTACCCCATAACTACCAGAGTGCGGATTGTAATATTTGTTTAGTGGTAGTTAAGCCTTAAACATTTTAGTATATTCCAAAACAATGTGGCAGATTTACATATTAGTATTTAGCAAAAATAAAAGTGGTAGATCTGCGACAAAAGTGATATAGTCCGCACACTGACCACTACTCTATGGTAGGTAGACTAACCTAAGCTTCATCCTGAAGTATTAGACTTAGCAGCGGTCCGAAGCTTTAGAAATAAAATAGGAAGTTAGGGTTAGTAAAAATGACTTCCCACATGAGCGGCTCATTTAGACAAAACAAAATAGGAAGCACTCTATATAACACGCTGCAAATTGCTAAACTAGTTTTTTAGAACTTCAAATAATTTTAATAAAAAATTAAAAAAAAAAATGATTGCATTTTTTTGACACCAGATAAAAACATATAAAACTCGTCCATACAAAAATTTTCGCAAAAAAATTAATATTATTCTTAAAACAAAGCATAATAATAAATTATTTAAAATAATAAATTATTATTATTATGAGTGCTATAAATAAATATCAGGCTCCCTTTCGGTTGGTTAGCTTCTTGCTAAACTTCTCCTTGCAGCCTTTACACAATTCTCTGGCGATTCCCGATTTTCCGTGCATCATACTTTCAAGTAACTCTTGGCTCTGTTGGTAGTTTTTGACCCAAAATCAAATTTTTTCCATTTATTCAATTGAAAAACTCTAATTTTTATATTTTTTGTATTGAACTACTCCTTACATTTTGCTGGCTGAAAATTAACTTTCACTTTTTGATATTCCTGATACCTACTTTTTCCCCAAAACATAATTCTCCTTTCCTTTGAATCATGAACGGAGAAAAGAGAATAGAAGAAATTTGACGCTTACACCCCTACTTTGTGTTTCGCCGAGCTCCTTCTCCTATTTGTTATATGCGTCTTGATATTTTTCCAAAACTGGAGAGACCTACAGTTTTATGCCGCCTATGAACGGCAGATGGTTTTTATGATGAGCTTTTTCATGGCAAATAATAATATCAATAACTTAATCAATTATATATTCGCTGTTGCTGTTTACAACCTCTTCCCACCTCTCGACCAATTTGTTGATGCTGTTCCGCCAAAAATCGCTTAGTCTGGTGTCAAAGAAGTCGTTGAGCCAGTTTGGTTTGACAAGGAGCGGAATAGATGGTAATGGGTCTGCGCAAGGTTCGGAGAATATGGCGGATGCTGAAGGACCTCCCATTCGAACTCTTAGAGTGCGGCATTGAGGACTTGTGCAACATGGGGCCTGACGTTGTCGTGAAGGCGTATGATTTGACCATGTCGTATTTTTAGTCGAATATCATCATTCACGCGATATAGCGGGCAATACAGAGCTCTTTGTTGATCGTGGCATTTCTTTTGAGCATTTTCCAGTGCACCATGCCCTCATATCATAATCTCCTTTGGAAGAAGAATTCGAACTCAAAAGGTCTTCCCCTGCAGGACTTGTCATCGATAACAAAGTCGCGATTTTTAAACTTTGCAAACCATTTCCGTGCTGTAGACTCGCCTGTGACACCTTCTCCAGACACGTCGCAAATGACCCGGTCTTCGGCAGCTTTTTGACCTCTTTGAAATGCAAAAAAAGGGCGGGTGATTTTTACCTTCATTTCTAAGCTTCAAAATTAATAAAAAATTATATCACTCAAAAATACTATGCAGAAAGAGTTCTATCGAATGAATGCTTATCCTTTGCCAAAGAACAAACAAATCGTTGTAAAAAAAAAGAAAATATACAAACGCTATGAAATTATTCCCTAACCCCAATTATTCATACCGCTTTTTAACAAAAAATCTTTGTGCACTCCAGCGAAGATTTTCGTCAAGTTCACTTTACACTCCTTTTTCAAACCTTACCAAAGCTGGTAGTATAAACAAACAACAAATTATTAGAAATAGAAATAACCTTTCCAAATAGGCAGGATTGGATCGAGGGGAAAATCTGCACCGAAACTTGCACCTCTGTCTTCACTGACGGTTCCAAGATGGAGTCGGGAGTCAGAGCAGGGATTTTCTCTAAGGCAGCCAATTTAAATATCTCCTTTAAACTGCCGCATACTGCTAGTGTTTTTCAAGCAGAAGTCTTTGCGATCCTGCAGGCATGCAAAATGCTTAGGGAACGCGTGAGCGAGGGAGATATTAACATTTTCTCCAATATTCAAGCCGCGATTAAGGCTCTGACGAAGCAATGGTGCAGAACAAAATTAGTAAACTCCTGTAAGGAGGAGATCAAATCTCTTGAGTGTGCTGGTAACATTTCTCTGATCTGGGTTCCAGGACAAATGAATTTGCTGATGAGACTGCCAGGAAGGGGACTGAATTGTCCACAGTGACCTCCTACCCGGCCATTAGCATCCCCCTGACAGTTGTTAAAGGGGAACTGCACAAACTATTTCTCAGGAAAGCGCAGAAAAGATGGAACTCCATTTCTTCACATACTATTTCGAAAACCCTTTGTCCCCAATACGATATACGAAGGACTCAGAAAGTTCTTTGGGGTCCACGTCATTCAATTTCCAAACTCATAGCTGTGTTTACCGGTCACTGGACAATCGGCACTCACGCGGAAAAGCTAGGGTTACTATTTAACCCCGATTGCAGAAGTTGTGGCGACCTTTTAGAGAAGGAGACTCTAGAGCACCTTCTCTGTAAATGTCCAGGCTTGGCAGCTAGACGACTAAAGTCACTGGGTGCTCCTTTCTTCGACAACCAGGGGCAGAGTGCCAACGTAAATCCAATCAATCGCCTCCATTATATAAACAGCTCTGGCTGGCTGTGTATATTTTTCAATATTTAACTAATTACTCATTCCCGGTATTGCCCGTGAATGTAATTTTTATATCTGACTCTTAATTCATCGTACACCTCTATACACATACTTTTATCGAGAAAGTATTCATTCAGATGAATCATTTCTAAATTGTGCGAGACTGTAAATGAAATAATTTCAGTGCGATTTTGAATTCATTATATGTTTGCCGATATTCTCGAAAAACTACCTCCTCAACCCTATAATTTCATAACTCATTTGTTCAATGCTTGCTTAACCAGAAACATCTTCTCAGCTTAATGGAAAGTGGCAGAAATTAAAATGGAGCTCAAGACGGGAAATTTAGGCGATAAAGTGAAATCACATCTCCCATCAGCCTTCTAAAAATACTGTAAAAAGTTTTTGAAAAGGTTTTTCTTAAACCTTTAATGATTCTTATTGAACGCAAACAAATAATTCCGAAATATCAGCTTGGCTTTAGAGAGAGCCTTCAACAATTGAGCTGGTCCATATATCTACTTGTCGAAAATATGCAAACAGCGCTCGACCAAAAACAAATCTGTTCTGCATTTTTCTTGGACATATTAAAAGTTTTCGACCTAGTGTGGCCCCAAGGTATATCTATAAAAAATTAGTATTTAACCAGACTACTGCCTTAAAATAAAAAAGAAATTACCACTAAATGCCTATTTGCTCCTTAAATCATAAAAGCAACAAATGATCTATGCAAATAGCGAAAATGAAATCTCAAAATTCCGATAAATTAAAGCTGGGTTCCCACAAGGCAGTATATTAGGTCCAATCCTGTACCTAATTTTTACACACGATCTGCCAACCACAAATTGTGTACTTACCCGCTACTTTTGCCGATAACACTGCAATTATGACCACAGCAACGAATCCCGCAGAAGCCTCTTCTATGCTCCAAATAAGCATAAATAAAATCTCCAAATGGCTCCGGAGCTGTAACCTTTAACACAAAGAGAACCACCTGCCCACAAATAAACGTAAATCGTATCTCAATCTCGCTATGTAAAACCGCTAAATATCCAGGCATTCATTTGGGGATAAAGGGCTTACTTAGAAAATGCATATCTTTGCCAAAAAGAAATCTCTAGGATTAATAACTCGAAATATGTGCTGTCTGTCCTCTCAATGGACTTTACAAATCTGTGATAAAACAAGTGTGGACTTATAGAATCCAACTATGGGGCACTGCCTCAAATTCAAACTTAGAAATCTTCTGGCCTCTACCTCATGTCACCATCATGTGTCTTTTTAAGTTTAAAAAGTAAACAAAAGGCTCCGATGGTTTAACGAATGCTTGAACGCCCATGACCAAAACAAGACATCTCTGGGTTCATTACACACCCTGCTGACGATGAGTCTTCGACTTATTAATCGTTACGTTAGAATTCGAAATAAAATTTATAAAAATGTATTTCACTAAAAATATCATTGGAAAAATACAGCTCTTTATTTGATTTAATCTCAATAGTTTGAACGAACGAATACCAAGTCCGAACCGAACTTCAGCCAATTTGGATCGAAGCCGCACCGAATATCTTCAATAGCCACTTTGACTGTGCCAGAGTCGCCTGCAGCACAGAACAATTGCCCACTAGCCGTATTCGGCGGAGAAGCAAGCAGATACTTCAAAGCAAATTTTTTTAACAGAAAATGTGAGCTTTGATATCAGTATTCTAAAATTTTTACAAAAACTAAAAGAGTATCCAATTTTGAAGACAACAAATTTAAGGAAATTATCGACCAAAGTTCGGCTTTTTTGCCTAAGCCATACCAAGACCGAACTGAACTTTTGTGGACGAACGTGATTGAACCCGAAAGTCGACATACGATTTTTTCATTGAAAGATTTTGCGCTAAGTAGGATATATAGGGTTATTCAATAGGTGCACTTCACCATTTTTCCGATAGGGAGGGCGAACGACGCAATATTTTTTATTTTTCGCTTGTCATTTGTAAACTTCATTAGTATACATTTCATCATGGAACGCTACACACTTGAGCAACGATTGCAAATCGTGCAAATTTTTTATGAAAATAATCGTTCTGTTGCTGCTACTTTAAGAGCATTACGGCCATTTTACGGTCTATTTAACAAGCCGTCCCGTTTTGGGGTTATGTGAAGTCATTGGTCTACGGTAACAAGCCAGCGACGATTTGTGAGCTCAGAGCCAATATTGAACGCGAAATTGCTGGAATTTCGGCCGATTTATGCAAAAGAGTGGTCGAAAATTGGGTTCAACGATTGGACTTTGTAAAACGCGCACGCGGTGGTCATGCAAAAGAAATCGAATTTCATACTTAAATGTATATGTTCAAACTCGATAATAAAAAAAAACTCGATAGTTAAAAAAGTCAAACCGTTTGTGTTTTATTCAAAAAAGTTCAAAAGTTGAAGCGCTCTTACTGAAAAACCCTATAATACTGCAAAAACTAACTCTAATTGCAGCAAGCGCATATTGGCAGTTCTGCTATATCGAATAAGGGCTAATTTATACTTTCAAAGACATAGCCGTTTAAATAACTAGTCATGCCACTGAATTCACTAGAAGGACATTCGTTCGGAACAAATGAATTCCACAGCAGGTAAAGCTTTGTAGGAGCCTTTCAATGGGCATGCCCGTACTACAAATGTGTCTACGAACCGCTGCATTCAAGTGCATTGAGTGGCTATGGCGATAAAGTGCAATTAAGTTGTTAGTTCTCTTGCCAGTTTATCTGAGATGAAATAAAAGGTAAATACGTGCAACAAAATATCATGAATAAAAATGTAGGCAAAATCATAAATTTATGTTTTTAGTTAACTGCAGCAAAATGCAAATCAACTAGCCAGAGCAAGTCAGACTGCCAGCCACTTGTCGATTTTACCTTTTTATTGTTCAAAGCTCACAAATACATGCATATGTGTGTACATATGTACATATGTAAGTATTTGATTTTTGTGTTCACACGCGTTTAAGTTTCATATATTATATACACATATAAGTGGCCAAAAGAGTCTGCGCAATGCAATAATCGTGCCAGATTGCATCAATTAAATAAATATTTTTTATTTTTGGATGAAATTTCATTTGAAATTCATATTATACAGAGAAAATGGAAAATTTATTCGACAATATTTGCATAATAAGAGATCATGATTAAATAGCAATAAATATTACAAATAAATTTAGTTTTAGTATTACAATATTTGTTGTGATCGGTACCTAACCAGCCTAACCACATTTTTTTTGATATTAAATATCATCAACTATTAGCATATTACGCATGCTTAATCTCCGAAATTTTTGTAAATTGAAGCAAGCTAATGGCTCGGATTGTTTTCAGAGTGGAAATTAATTTCGAAATTTCACATTCTGTGTGCCGAACTGACACTTTGAGCATTTTTTCTTCATACAATTGAAGCCTGCCACAATTGAAGCCATTGACCCAATGTCTCGTACTTCGGTAAATGAGATGAAACAAACTGGAAGTGCATTTTTACTGTCAACTCTTCTGAATGAAGGGTCAGGCTACACGTTTTAACTTCATTTGTTTACTTTTCAAAGAGCGTAACTGATCTATACTTATAAGCCAGCAAGAATTAGGGATTTGGAAGCCAACGTTCAGCGAAAGTTGGTCTGTCTTCATAAGACAGATTACAGATAGCTTTAACCTGTTAAGCGATTAGTTTTTCTTAGACAGCTCGATTTACTGTGCTGAATTAATTTCAAGCGAAGACTGTCGATGCAAAACCGGGTTTCAGGCAAATATTGGATTCACCGTGCGCGTTGGCTGAACGATTATGATAACGATTATCAGGAAATTCAGTGTTCATGCTTACTTTAAAATGTCAAAATAACAGGGAAATTTTCGTTTTTTGCTTAACTTTAAATTTCGTAGCAAATGCAATTTCCTTTTTCGGCATGACGCACATATACGACATTAACTAAAAAATGAAGTTTTGAAATTGGAGCATATATACGACATAATCACTTAACAGGTTAAATATGACTTTAAATTATTTACAAATACTGAATGCAATAGGCGGTCGCCGGAGCTGAATGAGTTGGTGCGTGACTACATGTTCGAAACTCCAAGCACGAAACACCAACTGATAGAACACGAATTTTGTAAAGGCTGTATAAAAGTAGGAACCTTCATTTGAGGATAACATCAAGATGCACACCACACATCGGAGGAGAAAACAAGCACCCAAAACGAGTATAAGCGCCAATTGTACAGGGTGTGTACTGTATTTGAAGTCAACTTGAAAGCAAAACTAATTAACTTTTATTTTGAACAAAATGAAATGAAACTTTACGAATTTTTTACCCAACCTTAATGCATTATTTTTCTATAAAATCATTCAGCAAACTATTTATTAGCTGTTACCCCCAGTTACCTCCTCGATCCGAGTCCAGAAACGATTGCACTAATTGCAGCCTTCAGAGAAGAAACGGTGTTATAAGGATTCTTATTGGTTTCACGCTCAATTACGCCCCATACGTAGTAATCCAGGGGTTAAGGTTTGGGCAGTTGGGCTATAAGTTCGGTGTCATGTGGTAATGGAAACTTTCAGCCATTCAATTTTCTTTCATCATCGCTTTGTGTGAAGGAGCAGAGTCTTACTGAAAAATGTGTGCGCTGTCACTCCTAGAACCATAACAGTGGCTGGAAACTTCGTGTGCCTGACAAAAATAACCTCTGTAGGATTGTAACATAGCCATCTGCCATTTCTATGGTTGGTCTTTTGGTCTTAGACAAAATTTGTTTTGTCAGAAAAAAAACCAACATCTCAGTCGCTCCAGGGTGTTTAATTTTGTAATGATCGGATAACTTCCTGTTATCGTGTTTTCTCCGACTCTCTTCTGCGCATAACGTAAGATTTATACCAGAGACCTGCATGGGCAACTCGATGGACAGGACCATCAGAAACATTAAGCTCCCTCGCGAGGATCTTTATTGATTTTGAACGGTCCTTATCAATGATCAGTTGCACTTGTTGACTAAATTATTAAGATTGTACAATGTCGGATTGTATGGTAAATATCTTGCGTTTTATGACAGATTCTGCATCGTTGTCTGATGCTTCCAATTCACGGCGGACCCTATGATCGAAGAAACGGGAGCACTTATTATAGACTCAAAAGTAAAGATTTCTCGATTTGGTTTGCACATATAGCGCGTATAACTGCAAGTCGCTTCATTTCTTGACTTAAGTTGCAGTTCTCCACGTACTATAATGGTTTCGGAAAGTTATAGCCCCATATATGCATGTCCTCTGCCACCGTATACATGTTACCATGACACATGTTCATGGCACATAATATAATATCATGTATCATATTGTGAACATATCACAAAGTTGCGTCTCACGGGTAAACGACACCACACGCGCAAGACTAAAGCGCTGACCGTGCATTTCCCAAACTTACGAATTTTCCCAGCACATGCTGATGCAACGTGACCTGGCCAAATTCTAGTTGTAATATAGAAGTAAGAATATTTTGTAAATTTAGTTTTTTAGTGAACAATAAACAGAAAAGACGTGGACTCCTGTCCACGCAATATTTTTTAAAAACTCAAATTAATAAATGAAAATTTAACTTACACATGTATAAAGTAATTGGTTTTGCCAACAATTTAATTTTACCCTGAAAAAAGTGATTGCTAAAAAATCTTCTTTTCTAAATTGTAGTTATGAATTAAAGCCTATTTTACCTCGAAAAATGGCAATTGTTAAGATTGGGCTTCGGAAACTGTTTCTGCTCTTTCTTTGGACTTCATGTTGCAAATTATATTACGCCAAACATTTTATTCCATTTGAACTTTCTCAAAATTTTTTTCTAATCCGCCACTATAAAAACATGATTAGTTTTAATTTCTCTTCTTCTTCTTTTGTGGCGTAGTAACCACCTCAGCGATGGTTGGTTGCGCATACCAGTACAAGTCAACCATAATTAAGCTTTATTTTAGTGTTTTGTCGTGATTTATCTGTATGATTTACTAATTTTGTCCCAAATGAGAGGTTAAAACAGCGTCCAAAGATCTCTCGCTCACCCTAGCACATTTTTCACATTAATTTTCGTCAAGACACCATATTAAATCTTTTGTTAACTTTTAATTCATTGGAAAACTTCAATAATTGTAAACCAGCTTAAACTAGTTACCGAGTCCATACGGCAAAAGAGTTTATAGTATATTAAATGTTTAAATTAGTAGGTATTCACATATATTTAAACAAAAAAAAAAAAAAATATTGTTATACACGTGCAACAAAATGAAAAAAAAAAAACAAAATCAAAATCTACAAACGCCGGTTACTAATTAAGTTGGAGTCGCATAATTAAATTAACGTCTTATTGACTTAGCGCCAGCAACCGGCTTTATGGTCTCGTAGCACATCGACACAACCAAATGTATTTGCATCAGTATGTTGCCTGTGGTGTTGTGGCACGTAATAGGCTTGTATCCACCAACACTATTAGAATAGCGTTAACGCTTTGTATTACTCCCAAAGCACTTTTTTCATACCGACTTGAGCTGAGACAATTCGCTGAACTGGATTAATTCTTAGCACAATCAATACCTTTGCGTATCAAGTAAAAAGGAGAAAAAACTGAAATGAACGACAAATACCGTCAAACAGACCAGACACTTGGACAATATAAACCAGGAATGCCGATCCCGGTATCGCGAAATTGCGGGATTCTGACGAGAATTGCTTTTTATATAATACTTTGCAACCAATAATGAAAATACAGAAAAATAATAATGAAAATGGATTTATATTTTTCAAAAATATTCTCCTTCGAAGTCAGCAAGTCCCTTGAATAAATTTTCAAAGCACTTTTACCACTCAGAAGAGCATATCTCCAAAATGAGCTGTTTAAAGGCTTCAGACAGCTTCTTTAGACGTTGATTTCGCATTGTATTTTTATGTTCGGCAACAAAAATAAATCATTAGGTGCCAAATTAATTCGATCTTTCGAGTGCTATCTCTGTAGTGTTAGCCGATACGTGCGACTTTGAGCATTGTCTTCGGAGGCTGGTTTTTTCTTAACTTCTGGCAAACAAATGATTCTGTACCACTAAGTATTACCGTTTCAAATTTCTTTAATGGTAAAGCTACGGCCGCCGTAGCCGAATGGGTTGGTGCGTGATCACCATTCGGAATTCACTGAGAGGTCGTTGGTTCGAATCTCAGTGAAAGCAAAATTAATAAAAACAGTTTTCTAATAGCGGTCGCCCCTCGGCAGGCAATGGCAAACCTCCGAGTGTATTTCTGCCATGAAAAAGCTCCTCATAAAAATATCTGCCGTTCGGAGTCGGCTTGAAACTGTAGGTCCCTCCATTTGTGGAACAACACCAAGACGCACACCACAAATAGCAGGAAGAGCTCGGCCAAACACCTAACAGAAGTGTACGCGCCAATTATTTATTTTTTTTTTAAAGCTACAACATGACTAGATTTTCCGAAAAACCAGGCGACCATTTGCAACTATATTATTTGGATTAACGTTTGTTGGATTAAGCTCGTCCGTTAGTTTCTAGCTTATATAGATAGATCCAAGATTCGTCATCTGTTACGATGTCATCGATGTGCTGTGAACCACAGCGGCTGAATTTCTTCAACATTCCTTTACCCCATTTTACACGAATTCTTTTTTATGCGTTTTACAAATTATCCGGCCAAATCTTTATGCTATATTGAATTTAGGAGTATCCTGGTCGCACTAATGCGCAAGGATGCCTCTATATCGCGATGCGCGTATGTTACATGACCTTGTTAATTGACGCAAAATATCAATTGTTTCTAGCCCGAAGGCCATATTTGGATGATTCGACGAAACTCATCCTGCAAGGATCGACATGCCGTTTGGAACTCGTTGTAAAAGCATTTCCAAATTATACTGGTATGGTGCTTGAACGTTAAAAGTTCTAATAAGTTGATCAATGTAGTCTTGCCCGAGAATCCACGTCGAAAATCGTTAGATATCATATCAGCCAAATTTTAACGAGTTAATTCCTTCATTTGGGCGAGATGAGTTTTTGAACTCACTGTAAGAAGAGCAAATAAAGATTGTAAGTGAAAACATTATATGTAGATTTATGCTAAAAAATATCAAACTTTCAATTAAAGCATCGAATACCAGCTCATCACGTGTTTGCAAAGGCGTTAAAGGGTACCCTACGTATGACGTATGATTTGAATTGAAAGCAGCGTCATTAATATTTATAGAGAAATAAATCAAATTATTCAGTCGAATTGAGTAATCTTTTGTTGATTGCAAATTTTTACAAATCAGGTTGCAAAAACATTTACTAGTGCATAAGCTGTGAATTTAATCACAAACATTTACGTAGGCACAAAGTTAAATTCGGACCGAGTTTGGCCTTCCGTATTTATTTTGAAATAAAAAATTTGTTTGTTGTTATTAACATCAGATATTTTTATGAAGAGCTTTTCCATGGCATAAATACACTCAGAGGATTGCCATTGCCTGCCGAAGGGCATTTAGTGTTTCACACACGGAGATTCGAACCTACGCACTTCCGAATGGTAGTCACGCATCAGCACCAGCCCATTCGGCTACAGCAGCCGCTACAAACAAAATTTTGTTTAATAAATGCTAATATGACTTGGGTTAGAAGTAAAACTATTCCATGCTGATGGTTACCTATGGTCGCATTATTTTCTATTCACACATTTTCCATTTATTGTTAGCAGTCCAGCTACTGGCGCTACAGAATTAAGTTTCCCAAGGAAATGTAATATTAGTTTTTCTCTTGAAATTTGTAAAACTAGGTTAGTAGTAGCACTCACAAGGATCACAACAATATATCTCATTTTATCAAAGATTTAATAAGTTTAAAAGATGATTAGTATTTTCATTTTCTCAGATACCAGGATGGCAAAATTTAAGCATTTAATAGTGGCAACACGTAATGCTGTAAAACAAACATATGAAAATATGTAGGAGTTGGAACCAACCAATTGTAAATATTTTTATAAAATTGAATACGACTATCAGGAAAGCCCTTGCAGCGTAAATGAATCATTCACGCATAAACCCTATGAAAGAACCGCCGGGCCACGAATTACGCCCAGCGAAATATGTATTAAACCGAAACTGTGGCAAATTCAAATACATTAATTTCAGCTCCGAAAATTCGTGCCCGATTGCAGAGTGAAGAATATGGAGCCCGTTCAACACAAACTATTCTACTAACTACCGTACGTTAGCAAACTTAATATGAAAGAAAGAACGGGGTTTCACCAAAAACGGACTTTGAAACCACAAGATTTATGGAACAAAGCGCTTTGGACAGATGAATCTATGATCCAGTATGGGGGAAGAAAGGAGAAACGCTGTCTTATAATTGCACTAAACACACATTTAAGGCGCCTAAAAAGAATGATGGTTTTGGGAATGCATTTGCACAAGTGGGCCAGAGAAAATAGTAATGCTAGAGGGAAAAGCAAATGCTAATGTTTACATACTTAACAAACTTAAAATAGTTGTGATACCTGAAAGGTGAAGCTGATTGGTAACAATTGCATACTACAACAAGATAATATTTCGATTCACACTGCAAAAACAGTACCGAAATACTTCGAGGAGGCACAATATAGACATTTTGAAATGACTACCTCAAATCTTGGGCATATTCCTCATTGAAAATGCTTGGGCAATAATGAAGTTGAGTGTATCGTAACACACACCTCACAAGATCAACGAATTGAGAAGAAATTTATTCAGGAAACTTGTGTTAAAATTACTTTGGAGGAATGCATAATCAATGCTTGTCAATACGCTAAGTGATCGACGAAATACCTTCCCCGAACGGCGGCCATTGTGGCTAGTAATGTTAGTGGAAACTTATCTTTGTAGCCTCTGACACGTATTTCGTCTTTATGTACAATATTAAAATTTATTATTTGTTACCTTGTATATTATTTCTTTGGATTTATTTGGATCAAAAATTGTTGTGTTCAATATCAATACCCTCATTACAAAAACATACTGCCTTGGACATAAACTTGAACAATGGAAACTTATTTATACGAAACACTATATGTGTATGCATATTTTTATAATTAGCTCAAACGCGTTAATGAATCGATATTGACATTATACGAGTATGGCTAACATTTGCTAGAATATAAAATTTCCCATTTTTGACCTGCTAAAGCCCATGAGTGTCCACCTTTGCCAATTTAAAGACCAGCAGAAATCCGATTAATTGAATAATAAAGTTTCATGGAGTAAAATAAATATATTTAGAAGTTTTGTTCTTTTACAGTTTTGTTAATTTTTGTTTAAAATTGCTTTTATATGAATGATTCCTTTCAAAAACACCTTGCATTTTCATTCTCTTTAATGGTGTATGCCTTCCTGAATCAGATGGTACTTTAAATAGAAATTAGCAAAATGTACTACTTCCCGGTATCTCAGAATTACTTTAAAAATATCCCGAAGCCGACCCGGGATCAAAATTGTCCGCTAATATTGTCATCCATAGTATAAACCCACCAGTCCAGAGTAGCGCCGCGGCCGGAACGGCCCGGACGCCAATGGCTACTGTTGCCGGTAAGCGTGACAGGCTTGAATTAACGAATTGAATTAATGTCATTTGAACATGAAATGCAAACACACATTCATGGCTACAAATAAATGCATGCATATCTGTGTACATGTTTATCTACATGTATTATTTTCATTTGAAACTAATGCCATATTTTACTCTGCAAATTAATTTTATTACAGAACTTAGAGTTGTCATTGTTAATCGCTGACGCAGTGGTTGTCAGCGATCAACAATCAGCAATCACCAACCTACTACCGCGACAGTCAACTTGCAATGAGCAAATGGCAAAGTCGAATAGCAAAAGGTACCTTGATTCGTGTTTGTTTTAAGTGACTACAAGAACTTCATACATATTAAAAGCTAATTTATTTTCAATTTTTATATTAGACTGAATTATAGATTGCTAGATTTTGCTACAGTTTCTAAATGGTGTTGTTGGGAATGAAAAAGTTCATTAGCGCTCTGGCTCGATTATCCCCCTATCCGATTATTCGAATAGGCGAGTAGCAAGTTTTACATTGATTGAAATCGAAAAATCTGCTCCGACTATTCGGGCTATCGATTAACAGTTATTATTCGAAAAGTGAAGGCTGTTTAAATTACATTTTTTTTCACTTCAAGCCATGGCGAAATAATAAAGGTGAAGTAATAAGGTAGCTTTCTCTGCTCAGTTTTTGCTCATTAGGCAGCCGAATGTCTAATCTTATAAAGGGTTTTCAATAACAGGTGTTATTTTGAATAGCCCACTATTTCGGTAGATGTCACTTTTGAAGCTGTAATTTTTTGATATTTGACAAGTAGAAAACTACGCCATTAATAAAAATGGAACGATACACGCTTAAACAACGCATTGAAATTATTAAAATCCACTATAAAAATGAAGAAAATTTGGCAGAGACGGTTCGTAAAACTCCAACATCATTGGGTCATCGTGAAGCACCTTTTCGGACCGCAATACAGAAATTGGTGAAAAAATTCGAACAGTTGGGACAAGTTAGTGATGTGCAGAATAAAACCCGTCCACGTCGTTCAACAACAGCCGAAAATATTGCTTCGGTAGCCGAAATTGTTGAACAAAACCCAGATTTGTCCATTCCTCGTCGTTCTTTGGAATTAGGCATTCCACAAACGTCACTATACCGTATTTTGCAAAAAGATTTGGGTCTTAAGGGCTATAAAGTCCAGTTAACACAAGAACTCAAGGCGGCCGATCATCAACAACGTCGTGTTTTGCTGATTGGGTCGTTAAAATGCCTGAAAATGATCCGGAATTCCATCAAAAAATCAACTTGAGTGATGAGGGCCATTTCCACCTCGGTGGCTTCGTCAACAAGCTAAATTGTCGGATCTGGTTCTCAGAAAATCCAAGAGTTATTGTTGAAAAGCCTCTCTATCCTCAACGTGTAACTGTTTGTTGCGGTTAATGGTCCGGCAGAGTCATTGGACCTTACTTTTTCGAAAATGAAGCTGGAGCAACAGTTACGGTGAATGGATTGTGCTATCGAGAGATGATTAACGATTTTTTATGGCCGGAATTGGTGGTATTGATCTGCACAACTTTCATTTTCAACAAAACGGCGCTACGTGCCACACAAGCAACGAAACCATTAATATTTTACGGGAATAACACCTCTTATTGGAAAACCTTTACATTTCCGCTTTTATTCGTTGCTTGTTTTGAAGCATTTACACATATTTAGAGATCAATTTTGCTTTTTGTTTGTCTTTGTAAATAAAAAAACAAAAATGCCTAAGTCAAACTGTGCAATTCGCAAAACAAAACATGGGCTGAAGATGCGGGCTTCATTTTATATTTCCTATTTCGCCATGACTTCGAACAACAAACATTTTATTTCAAATATGTAGTCAACTGTTTCGCACTTTTATAAGTAAACGGATATGAATTAATATATTAATATTCGTATTTTTCAGCTGTTGCCTTTGGAATATTTAGTTGCGTTTATATAAGGTTTTCCAAATAGAGGTTTTATTTTGATATTCAAGGAAAAATGATATTTCTTAATAGAAATGATGGGATGTTTATTTCATTATAAAGAGGAAGATATGCCGTTAATAGTGGAAAATAACATCAGGCAAATGAGCACCACGACCACTCTTACAGGTCAATATCCTTTTCACGAAATTTTCCATAATCGAATTGCAAAGTGGCTGCCCTCTGGCTATGTCCTCGATAGCTTCACGAATTCCATCTTTGAGGTCTTGAATCGACCCTGGGCTGTTGGCGTAGACTTTCTCTTTCACGTGGCCTCAAAGAAAGTCACAAGGTGTTAAATAACAAGATCCCGGGGGCCAATTGGGATCACCTCTTCGAGAGATAACACGGTCCGGAAACTTTTCCCTAGCACCGTATTGTTGAAAATAAACGTTGTCCAGATCAATACCATCCAATTTCGGCCATAAAAAATCGTTAATCATCTCTCGATAGTGCAATCCTTTCACCAATAACACCTGTTATTGGAAAATCCTATATCTTAGCCCCTTCGGACCTCATGTGCAGAATTATGCACATAATGTTTAAAGCCTTATAATATTTTTATTTTACTTTGTTGAGAACAGTTTGGACCTAATGCGCATAATTGTGCACACGCCGAAAAATTTGGAACACTTAATAAATATTATATAGATGCTTTCCATTTCAATTCAACCGTGCTATTCGGGTCATGTTCTTCGATTTCGATGAAACTTAAATATGTTGCTCTCTGGTCAAAATAATGAGACACGTATTTTTTTGTTCGCCCGAAAAAAATTTTTTTCAAGAGTTATCGGCAATTTTGTTTTTCGGTTCGATTTCGATTTTTTTTAATTATATAAGAAATTTTTTTTTTTTAAATGCCCATAACTTAGTCAAATATGAACCGATTTTAATAATTCTGGGTTCGAAATGATCGTAATTACTTACACGAGCGACTCCATGTAGAAACAATTGCAAAACAGTAGTTGAAAATTTTTTATTTAGCAAAAAGGGAAAAAAATTGATATTTTTTCGAAATTCAATATTTCAAAGAGTGTATTTTTTTTTTTTATAACTTTTTCCAAATAAAGAGGCCACCTCAAACTTCAATTAAGCTGAATGCCCAGTAGCTAAAATGAGTTGTTATTGAGTAATGAATTTTTGAGTAAAAACCTGATTCGCACTTTTATTTTTTTGCAAAATAAAACATTTTCAACTACTTTTTGCAATTGTTTCTACATGAAGTCGCTCGTGTAAGTAATTGCGATTATTTTGAACCCAGAATCATTCAAATCGGCTTATTTTTGACTATGTTATGAATAATTAAAAAAAATTTCTTAAATAGATTCTTTCCATTTCAATTCAAAAGGGCTATTCGGGACATGTTCTTCGATTTCGATGAAACTTAAATATGTTGCTCTCTGGTCAAAATAATGAGACACGTATTTTTTTGTTGGCCCGAAAAAAAATTTTTTCAAGAGTTATCGGCAATTTTGTTTTTCGGCTCAAACTCGATTTTTTTTAATAATATAAGAAATTTTTTTTTTAAATGCTCATAACTTAGTCAAAAATGAACCGATTTTAATAATTTTGGATTCAAAATGATCGTCATTACTTGCACGAGCGATTTCATGTAGAAACAGTTGCAAAAAAGTAGTTGAAAATGTTTTGTTTTGCAAAAAAATAAAAGTGCGAATCAGGTTTTTTACTGAAAAATTCATTACTCAATAACAACTTATTTTAGCTACTGGGCATTCAGCTTAATTGAAGTTTGAGGTATCCTCTTGATTTGGAAAAAGTTATAAAAAAAAAGATACATTTTTTGAAATATTGAATTTCGAAAAAATTTCAATTTTTTTTCCTTTTTGCTAAATAAAAAATTTTCAACTACTGTTTTGCAATTGTTTCTACATGAAGTCCCTCGTGTAAGTAATTACGATCATTTCGAACCCAGAATTATTAAAATCGGTTCATATTTGACTAAGTTATGGGCATTTAAAAAAAAAATTTCTTATATTATTAAAAAAAATCGAGTTTGAGCCGAAAAACAAAATTGCCGATAACTCTTGAAAAAATTTTTTTTCGGGCCAACAAAAAAATACGTGTCTCATTATTTTGACCAGAGAGCAACATATTTAAGTTTCATCGAAATCGAAGAACATGACCCGAATAGCCCGGTGGAATTGAAATGGAAAGCATCATATTTATATGAGTTTTCACACATTTGTTTTTATGATGTCCTTCTTACTAATAATTAGTAAACAAATAATTTTACTATCCATTAACAATAATTCAGGTCTGAAGGAGTTAGGCAAATGGTTTCAATTCGAATGCAATTACTTAAATAAAGCTAGCTAAATACTCGTATTCTGAGAATATGACACGCTGTCAAAATGTCCATGTTCGATAGATAAATTTATTTATTTAGTCTATGAACGGACTGGGATACATTACATCTCTGTAACTATAATATTTGAATGTTTCGCTGTTCCATCGTTCATTGATTCTGGAAAACAGAGAGAAGTGCCTATTTTATTGCAGTGATGAGCGCAACGAAAAGCCTAATAGCGGTTGCCCCTCGGCAGGCAGTGGCAATCCTCCGAATGAGATTCTGCCATGTAAAAGCTCATCATACAAAAGAAATATCTGCCGTTCGGAGTTGGCTTGAAACTGTAGGGCCCCCCATTTGTGGAACAACAGCAAGACGCATGCCGAGGAGCTCGGCCAAACTCCCAGAAAAGGTGTACGCGCCAATTATATATATGTTTATTAGGCCGGGTCGATTTGTGGGGAGGCAAAAAATCGCCCATTGCTCTGTGAAAATCATATTCTAGGGATCAAAATAAGAAACTTTGCCGAAGGAACCATACCTCTAAAACGAATTCTGATGTCCCCCAATTTGGGTCGAACTTTTAGTGTCTTTTGTGGGGAAGCAAAAAAATCGCCCATTGCTCTGTGAAAATCATATTATAGGGATCAAAATAAGAAACTTTGCCGAAGGAACCATACTTCTAAAACGAATTCTGATGTCCCCCAATTTGGGTCGAACTTTTTAGTTTCTTTTCTCATGTAAAGGCCAAAAATGGTGATATTTTGAAATGATTGTATGGGGAACCCCCCAGGGGAGTTCCAGGGGTGTTCCACTGGCATGGGTGGATCGGCCGTCCAAAGTTAGTGGGGGCCGGTCATACATTTGGACTCGATTGGAGCACTCTAAATGGGTCAAAGTGGGATTTTTCGCTCGACCCAAATTGGGGGACATCAGAATTCATTTTAGAGGTATGTTTGCTTCGGCAAAGTTTCTTATTTTGATCCCTAGAATACGATTTCCACAGAGCAATGAGCGATTTTTAAATCGTCCCGCCCTAATGTATATATTGTATATATATATGTATTTAGTTTTAATAATAATAATAAAAAATAATAATAACTCATTTTGACAACAATTAAAACAAGCCAGAAATGTGCGCTCAACGCATTAGACTTCATTACGAGTAAATACAGGTTTTTACTAAGGGGGCTCTAACCAACAACATATTCTAAAGGTTGTCCAGATCGTGTCTTCGTTATATCTATCGGTAATTTTTGCACGGAAATTGTGGCAACAATTAAGTTTTTTCAGGGTACTCAAAAAAAATGTTGTTGTAATGAGTTTATTTGTTTTATTAAGTCCCCTTTTATTGAGGTTTCGCTGAAATTGGAAAATCAAAATACAATTATTTGTGTGTTCAAATGAAAGATGAGATGTTGCTCCAAGCAAATAACAGTCCATTGTTATTTACAAAAAGACATTTAAACTTACGACTGCAATGAAGTGAAACTGAACAGTTCTCTTATAAAATTTGTTGACACAGCCAGAAATCTAGGAATAATTTTTAATAGAAGAAGGAATAGCCACATTTTCAGTGCAATAGGCGAGGTCTATGGCACGATCCGCTCATTATGGGCTGAATGGCACATGACTCCAATGTAAATATGACTGTTTTTAGCTAAAACATATCTGTTACCTACCTTATTGTATGGATGTGAATTGTATGCCAACTGTGATAGTCTGTGTAGTAGTAAGCTGAATGTGCTCTGCAACAACATCGCCAAATACTCGTATGTGTATTGTGTAAAATGTCGTGATCACATATCAGTTTTTGCCTCAAAAACATTTTGTGTAAAACTTGATGATTTATTAAAAGTAAAAATCCTGATGTTGCTTCACAAGGTCGTTAACTCTAGTGAGCTGAACGAATTCAGTTCACTAGATTGTCTCGATCACTTAATCTGTTTAGTAAGAAATACATTTGTCTTGTATCTGAATGTCAGTGCTTCGTTATATGAACGCTTTACCAAAAAATTTCAAAACCATTCTTAGCACATTCTTCTTCTTAGCCTCACAGTCCGTGGTGGACCATAGCTTCATCAACAATTTTTCTCCACTTTATTCTACCCATGGCTACATCTCTCCAGTTGGGTACGTTCATTTGCTTAAGATCTGATTCGACGTCATCTAACCATCGCTTTCGTGGGCGTCCTCTTTTTTTCCTCCAATTGGTGTTAAAATAAAAGCTTTCCTAGCATTTCGCTCTTTCGGCATGCGCAGTACGTGCCCAATCCATCTAATTCGTTGGGCTTTGATAAAACGTATATTATTATATTTTGTCCTTGAACGATTTCTTCGATTTCATTATTGTAGCGAATGCGGTAGCTGTCATCTATTGTTGCAACCGGACCATATATTTTCCTTATGATACGTCTTTCGAAGCACATCAGCTGATGAATGTCATTTGTTTTCAGCGTCCATATTTCTGCACCATATGTAAGGACGGGTCGTATCAGTACTTTGTACATTCTTATTTTCTGTGCTCTGGACAAATCTTTTGATTTAAATAGTTTTATGTTAACGTAGTAGGCGTTATTTGCAGCTTGGATTCTGTCGTTAATAGCTATCGCCGAATCTTTATCTGCTGATAGTTTAAAACCCAAGTATTTAAATTCAGTGATATTTTCGAAAGCAAAGTTGTTAATACTTAGGTCATCGCGTGTCGTGTTGTTGACTGACCGAATCATGTATTTGGTTTTCTCGGTATTTACGTGTAGTCCCAGAGCTTTTGCATCTTTATCAATACATTTAAAGACGCGTATAAGAGTGTTTCTATCTTTAGCCATAATAAGAATATCATCTGCGTAGGCACATATCTGAAAATCATTATTAAATAATGTTCCATTCGTGTTTATTTCTTTAACAGTCGTGTGTAGCATTAAATTGAATACTAAACATGACAATGCGTCTCCTTGTTTTACTCCGGATATGATTTCGAATGGGTCTGACAGGCTTCCTTGCACCAGTACTTTACTTGTTGTGTCCGACAATGTACAGAGAATCAAATTAATTAACTTCAGAGGTATTCCAATTTTCTGAAAGCAGTATTTTATCCGTTTTCTATTTATACTGTCAAATGCCTGTTTGAAGTCAACAAAGAGGCAAAATATATCAATTTTATATTCGTAAAACTTTTCGAATATCTGGTGGACAGTAAAACCTTGATCAATCGTTGAGCGGTTGTTTCTAAAACCACATTGGTAATCGTCTAGGATGTTCTCAGCATAAATATTCAGCCTTTCAAATAGAATGTTTGTAAATACTTTATAACCTGTATTAAGTAAAGATATGCCTCTGTAATTTTGGCATTCAGTTTTATGCCCTTTTTTGTGTATAGGTACTATTATGCTTGATGCCCATCCAGTGGGTATTTCATTTGAATGCCATATTTGGCTTACTAGGGTAAATATTTGTTTATGTAGTTCATGTCCGCCATATTTCAGAAGTTCTGCGGGTATTCCATCTTCACCACAGCTTTTATGGTTTTTAAGTTTTCTTATAGCCAATAGTACTTCGTCAAAGCTAGGTTCTTCAACATAGATTTCGGCCGTATGTACTACTTGTTCCTCCTTACTTGTATTATCGTAGTTTTCTTTGTTAAGTAGTTCGTTGAAATATTCTTTCCATCTATCTATTACTTGTTGTTTTTCGCTGATTATGGAACCATCCTTTGCTTTGCATATATTTGTTCGAGGTTGAAATGTTTTAGTCTGTTTTTTGATGTTCTGATACATAGCTCTGACATTTTTGTTTCTAAAATCGCTTTCGATTTGTTCAATTTGCCGCTTCATGTAGGTTTTTTTCTTTTTTCGCATTATTTTCTTAGCTTCTTTTCTTTTGTTTACATAATATAATCTATTTGTACGTGTGTTTCTTTCCATATATTTTATTCTAGCTTCCTTTTTCGCATAATTAGCTGCTCTGCATTCCTCATCATACCATTCGTTCATTACTGATCTCTTCTCTCCAATAGTATTCTTTGCGGATTTTATGATTGTAGCTTTCAGTTTATTCCATTGATCTTCAATATCTAATTCAGTTGAGTCATTATTTGTGCTATTTTCATTAAATAAAATGTTTTCAATCGCATATTTGTACTTTGCTTTCATATCTTCATTATTTATAAGTTCATCTGTATTCCACTTTAATTTTTTATAGCCTTTGTTGTCATTTACTATTGAAATTCGTTGTCGTAACTTAGCTACCACGAGATAGTGATCTGTGTCGCAGCAAGCGCCTCTATATGATCTCACATCTATGACTGATGTAGCATGTCTTTTGTCAGCAAGTATATGATCGATCTGATTAGCCATATTGCGGCCCGGCATTTTCCAAGTTTGAAGATGAATTCGTTTGTGCTTGAAGGCTGTACTACTGACAACTTAGCACATTGCGGTTTAAAATAAACTCACCTACTATTTTTCCCACTAAAGTGCTAATATGCATGTACAGCTCGCGTATAGGTTCTGCTAGTGCTTCCTTGTTCTTCTCCTCCTATATCCACTTTTTACAGCCTACTATTTCCTCTTCTCCAATCCTTTTCAGTAAATCACCTCTATTTTTAATGTTTTAGAACTAAACTCAAACACTGTAAAATAACTCATAGTTGGTGTTTGATTAATAAATAAATACTTTTCTATATCGCACAATTTTATTCACATAACATCATAAAGATATCGAGATAGATATAGACATATACATACAAATATACAGAGACGTTCAAAATGAGGAGAGAAGTCAATTTTGCAATGCCTGTCCGTCCGAGAGCACGATATCTTAATTATAAAAATTAATGTGATTGAATGAAACTTGGTGCACTTATTCCTCTCTGTCAAAGTTAGGTTGACCTTAAAAATGAGCGAAATCGATCAACAACTACGCTTACCTTCTATACTTGTGTAACTGTGATTTTCAATAAAGAACAAAATCGTGATATCTCTGTTATAAGTAAAGAAAATTATCAAAATTTGGTAAAAATGAAACCAATTAAAATTTGTTAAAGTATGCGGTGCCACATCCATTTTTGAATAATATATAATAATTCGAAACATGCATTGCACTTTACTTCATTTAGATCTGATATAAATACCATATTGTAGAAATCAAACAAATACTGAATTTCCGGCCTCCCGTCCATCTGATGTAACAGGATATAACTCTCGTTAACTATGAGTTTGTTTGATTCCAAAAATTAACTGCCAATCCAAATAAAATTTCACTAAAATATGCGCGTGCATATGAAGTTCGGTCCGGATCGAATTCAGCACTTCCTTACTTGTGTTTTTTTATTTAAAGCCGATCAAGATGTATGCAGGTTTAGGTGGCTGCTGCAACAATGGCGTATACCCACATTTTGCCACGCTAGTATGCAGGAAATTATCTAAAAGCGGAAGCCTGACTGTGCACACCTTTCCAAAAACGTACTGTGGTTTGCATAAATAGGCGTGGTGGCGAGCATGTTGCGCATGCATGTTGATTACTTGTAGGCAGACAGATTGTTGTGCCTCCATTGCTGCTTAATGGTGTATATGTGTATGTACATATATGCTTACTTGGGCGGAATTTGTGAGCAGAAATGGTTGCTTTTCGGTTGGTCAGCAGCGGCTGTTGCTATTTTGCTGCTGATGCTTGTATTGCTGGTATCTTTGCTGGCTACTGGTGTCGAGTCGACAACGGGCCAATGTCGCTGTCTGTGGTTCTCTGTTGTCTCAGCCGTCTCGCACTGCGCCTATGAAAACATTTTTGGTTTTAGTTTCTATAACCTGATGTCTTATTTTCGTATTGTGGCAAACGCATTAAAGTATTTACTTAACACATTTTACAATTTTATGCTGTCGTTATTTTGGTTGCTTACATTTATGTACACATTTTGTTGTTGTATGTCTTGTGCATTTATTCACATACATTGCCTTCGTTGTGGTGGCAGCCTATTAACTTTGTTTATTAGTTAAAGCTCAAGCATTCAATCAGTTTTTGACCAAAGCAATAAAAACACGACTACCGGTCCGCCCGCGGGAGCCATTCCTTTGTATGTGTATATGTATGTATGTGTGCATTGATTGGCGTAAACAGCAAATTATGTTCATGTCTTCATATTACAAAGAACTTGGAAGTTATTGTTGCTGTTGTCTTAGGCATTTATGACATGCATTGTTGAGCCATTGTTTTTGTTTGGTTCCATTTTTTGTTTCTGATTAAATGGAAAGCATGTTAAGTTTCCCTCAAAGGAAGACCAAACCACGTGATTGTATTTATGCAAGGGATGCCAAACTTACTAGTATTTATTCATTCCGATTTTAAATTCTTAAATCAGACATTTAAATCCCGACCCATCAGCATTTTCCTCCAAGGCGCAATAGAGTTAACCGGTTCGATAAACATATTTTATATAAATATAATATTTTTGGCGCTTACACCCTTTTTAGGTGTTTGGCCGAGCTATGTAAGATGTCTTGCTGTTGTTCCACAAATGGAGGGACCTACAGGTTTAAGCCGATTCCAAACGGCAGATATTTTTTATGAGAATCTTTTTCATGGAAGAATCACACTGGAAGGGTTGCCATTGCCAGCCGAGGGCGACCGCTATTAGAAAAAAACTTTTTCTTCATTCTGGTGTTTCACGGAGATTCGAATCTACGTTCCACGAATTCCGAATGTGTGAAGATGTGAAGTGACGACAATTTCATTGGCTCCTAGAATAGATATTATGCTTCGAAACATTTTCAATGCGCACTTTTTACCAGATTTCAGAACTTCTTATTCGTTATACCTATATAGCTTAATAAGGCGAAGCACTCAAATTAACCATGCTTGTAGCTGGGTCCCGGAACTTGAAAATTTAGTGTTAATAGTTGAATTGTTTTTGCAATAAAAAAAATGAAAAACTATATTTAAATTTTTAGGGCTTTTTATTTAACTTCTTTTACATACAAAAATGAAAGAACAAAATTTCTTTTTAATTTTAATAATTTAAAAATGGCGCTGAAGTTGACCTTCCCGAAAAATTGTTGTTGTCCATTTGGGCTCTTCTACTTATTCGAAACCCAAAAACCAAAAAATTATTAATCAGTATGACTGTAGCTATGTCCCGTAATAGAATAAAAAAATTTACAAAATGGCGCGGTTTTGAATTTGACACTCTAATAATCGGTTTTTTTTTTCAGTTTTTTAATCAAAAAGATAAAAAATAATTGAAATAATACTATGATTCTAGTACGGGCGCTAGCCACTGATGTTGTGAACAAAATTTTAAAATTTCAGACGATTCGTTTGAATACGCCGAAAAAATGAGTTTAAAGTTTGAGCGCGCGGACCGCTCTCTACTTAGTTAATGGGCTGTAGAAGCTATAATATTCGGAATTTGCGCATGAAAATTTCACAGTATATTCCTAGGATACTATATTTTCGAAGTATCAAACAAACAAAAAATCGATTTCTTGAAACTTCCAGACGACCGGGTCCCCTTAAAAGCTTTCAAAGCTCTTTCTCTTCGTTCAGAGTTTATGATCTGGTTAATTGTGAGGTATCAAATTTTTAACTACAAATAAGTATATTTGCGAGAGGGTACGTTGCTCTGTAAATGAACGACGTTTCCAGTTTTAGATTGCAGATTTTGCTTTTTTTTTGACAAAAAGTAATATTTCCAACCAATTTACAAACTTTTGTCGAGAAAATTGGTGGAAATGGGGGTTTTAAAGCAAAAACCCATAAGTGCATTAAGGCACTGTTGGGGCTTACAATGTACACCATACATTATATTTGTTGTTTGGATGCTTATTTTCGTGGTCGCTATTTTGCACTAAGTTATGTGGTTTTTTTCATATTTTTCGGGTAAAATGGCTGAAATAATAAAACGTTTGAAATTAGCCGAATAAAGTAATAAATAATTGGTTGATTTCATGGCTTAACATTTGTGTTCACCTCACGCTCTGTTGACTTCTGCAGCTGCAAGCAAAGCTATCAACGAATCTGGAAAGCGAGCTCATTCACCATTGCCCTCCATTGAACCATTTGGTCCCATAAACATGCGGACTAATGTAAAATCACCATTAAAATTACGGCGCTCGTAAAACCTTACCTTTTTATTTTTTTTTTCAGTACATACTCATATATACATTATTTTATTCCAAAATGTTGAGTCAATATTAAAAGACTTGTCAAAAAAATTTTTAGACAGCCAATGCACTTTATACGTATGGTAAATGATGTAGCTGCATAGACGAATATTTCGAAGAGATAGCTCATTACCAAAATGCAATATATCATACATTTGTGCTGATGCCAAAAACAGTTTTTTTAGTATCAAAATCATGCTCTGTAATTAGTAGAAGGTTATTGTAATCAACTTTATTTAACTCTTTCTTCAATAAAATGATGATTTAATCTACACACCTGTCTTTATTTTTGTCAGCTAAAGCATCAACAGTGCCCTGAGTTACTTATTCACTTTTATTCACCGAATGGTCAACAAACAAAGTGAAATGAAATATGAATGCCATATTTGAGCTTATCTGAACAAAATTGTCTGTCATTTTTCTTCATTATCTTAGAAATGGCTGTCAAGGGTTAAAACAGCATTGATCTGAGTGCGCTCATTTAACCGTTATAGCAACTTTACAACTTTGTCATTATTACATAAATGCCACATTAAATGAGTAACATGAGTTTGTTACTTATGCTGTATTCTTTTGCATCCGAGTTGCAAAAGTAGCACCCGAAATCAGTTATATTTTACATTTCCTTCCAGTTGCTTAATTTTGTTTAGTTTTATTTGTCTATCTGTTGGTTATTTTGCTTTATTCAAGGCAGCACAATACTGAAATTTGTTAATTTTTTCTGTACGTCTTTTTTGTTGTTGGAATTTGTTGGTTTGTGTACCAAATTTCAATCAAAATGTAAACAAACAAGCGAAATAACACTAAAAAAGAAGATCACTTTGACATTGAAACCACCAAATCGCTAGGGGAGAAAACAAAACAAACCAGAAGTTTGGCGTTTAGCTAAAATTTCCCCAAGTACTTTCTGGTAGCCCATACACAATAATCTCTTTTTTTTACCATACATCACTGTTAATCAGCTCGCATATAGTTATGTGCTTTCAACTCAAATCTGTTATATCAACTCAAGTAGAATATTTTATGTTGCTTTTTGCTTTTTTGCTTTTTGTTGCTGGCACCATATTTGAGTCGTCTAAACGAATATTTATTTATAATGTAAAACGAATGGAACTTGGTAACTGGAAGCCTCAAACATCAATTGATAGCTTTCCAAAGGCTGATAAAGAAAAAAGTTTTAATGCATCGCGCTTTGAAGGTATAGGAGTTATATATTTACCTATTTTATAACCTAATCATAAGGCTTTAAGAAAAAATATGCAGTTATAAATGTAACTAGTGAACTCGTAAGGCGTTAAAATCACAATCAAGTTGTTTCTGCATTAAACCAATTCAAATTCCTCCGTAAAAATTAGTAGTTAATTTTCTTCGTCGTCTTCGATTTATCAAGCATTAACGAGTAGATAAAGTAACTAACATAAATAGCCATAAATTTGCCGCACTGGAAAAGAGTTGCCACAAATGGCATTTGTTTGGAAGCACTAAAATAGTATTAAAAATGAAACTTGGTTAACTTATTTGCTTACTGGCTTATTTTTAATACCAGTTTTATATGGTATAACCATACTCGCTTGTGGCACATCTTGCTCGAGCAGAGCCCAAACATAGCGAGGAGGCGAATCAAAGGCGGCTAATCAATCACAAACTGTTTACCTCTTCTTAAAATGCTTCAGTTTTGAGTTGCATCCTTTTGGCAAAACATTACTATATATATTAATATACAGTTACAATACAGATGATGAATTATGTGCATGGTTAACACATTTTTTGCTTATTTAAAATTACACATTAATATATTATATTATGTCTGTAAAAACTATATTTGTAGTGATAAAACCTAAAATATCTGGAATTATTTTTCGGAATACTTTTGTGACATGAATTGACATATTTTTTGAGTTGATACATTATTTGCTTATAATGAAAAAAAATATTTTTATATTTAAATTAAAGCTTAGACCACAATGAAATGACTGAATTATTTTTTGAGTAATAAATAAAAAGTGAAATGAGTTTCTGTTATTTTATAAGCAAGAAAAAATATTTCCGAACACTTTTTTGAGACACTTTATATATATTGCTACTTAATAAAATTATTGATATTGACTTTTATTTATTGTCATTGTGAATGCAAGCGATGTTGGATACAGGTAGAATTGAATTTTGTTATTCTTTTTGGTATAATAATTCTCCCACCTCTACTTGCACCTGTAAGAGTCATGCAATCGATTGAATTATTACGAAGATTAATTAATTTTAAACTTGTACCATTAATAAAATCTTGGACTTCATTCAAATTTTATAATTGTTATATACAGACAAGCATTACAACGCACTCTTTTTCGAGCTTAACCCTTAACTACTGCACCCGTCCATTGACATTTTAGAAAGACAATAAAGACATATTAATTGTAAAAAATATATTTATTAGCTTAATATGCTTCGATTGCCTTTTATATGTTTTACTCAATAATAAGAACACAGTAAAATACTAATTGCATTATTGATTTTCAAAATGTTCTCCTTTGAAGTCAACACACTTTTGCAATGGCATAAGACAATTTTCAAATCACATTTGGCACTCGAAAGTGGATACTTCCATTTCCTTAGACGGTGACCTCGTATTTTGTTTTTAAAATTTGGGAACAAACAGAAATCATTAGGTGCCAAAAAGAGGGCTGTAAGGCGGATGACCTATTAATTTGTATAATCCAATGCGTGAAACCTCGTTCTGCGAAGGATGATTGGCGGTTGGTTTTAGTTCACCGGAAAAAAGGACAATAAATGGTTTTATACCACTCAGAATCGACAGGTTTTAGTTTCTCTACTGATGCAGTTATGGCATGATCAGATTTTCCGAAAATCGGGCGACCACTTGCATCGAGGTGCTTTTTCCGTGAACCACTTTTGTTGGATTAAGTTCCTCTCGGAACACCCATACTGTCGATTGCTATTTTGTTTTCGGCCCATTTGCATATATCCAATATTCGTCTCTTGTTACGATATCATAGACGTGGTTTGGACCACCGCAGATGAATTTCTTCAAGTTTTCTTTGCACCAAATCGATACGAGTCTTTTTTTGGGCAATTGTCAAATTATGCGGTATCTAATTCATGCAATATTGAATGTACGGGTGTTGTGGTCTCACGCTGACGATCTTTCGTTGCCAATTGGCGCACAGCATAGATTGTTTCTGGCACAAAAACCGCTTTTGTACGGAGGTGTCGAAAATCGTAATAAATCTTTGGACCCAAATGTTTACGAGTTAATTCCATCTCATGTACGAGACGAATTTTTTAACTCTCTGAAAAAATGACAAATAAAGTTCATTCTGGAGTAGGAAATCGTGGAAGTACCGAACTCGTTTGCTGAAGAAATGATTGCTTTTTCTTATAGAGCATCCCTGCTTGTGTCACTTAGTAAATTATCTTCAATAAAATCATCCTGGTCAAAATTAGAAAAAGTTGAAGAATTAAACGCAAAAGTGAAATCTTATGGCACTTCTGCAGGTCGAAAATCCTTTTAATTTAACTCCTCAATTTTCAATATCATACTTTTTGGCAACCCTAAATACGTGCTCACCTTTTTTGCATATTTGTATTCTCTAAATGGAAATTTAAAACGTTTTGATCGGCGCTTACCCTTTTATCGTAGTGCATCATGTTAAAATATTGAATGTCTTGAGTGCACTTGATAATGCGACCAAAACTGATTTAACAAAATTTACATGAATGCATTTGAGATATATGTATATTACATATAGTATACGCATGTGTACACATGCATAAGTCTTGCAATTTTGCACCGCAAAGGGATATTATTTACATACAGGCCTACACTTGTGCATTAAGACGTATGAATGCTTATACATACTCATATGTATATGCATCGTTGTGGAATATTCCAAGCTTATTTGAATTCATAGCTTTAACAGCCTAATGGGAGTTGCTCAAAATTTCGCTTCCGCTTTCCAGTTTGGGCTTTAGAGAAGCTGGAGATGGCCAACATTCTCCAGAGAGGATTATCGAGAAGCGAATGCTTTCGCAGGTAATAATAGTTTGGTGCAGATCTTGGAGTGGTGATATACTGAAAACAATAACTGTGTGACTCATTGCTGGTGTAACAAATTCTATCTCTGGGACAATCTCGAAATTCTTGCAATTCAGAGCACCGTTCAGTGATTATATAATTGTTGAACAAATGATATTGGTTCTCTCTGTGTCTTCACATAGAAATGTAAAGTAAGTTCAACAAGGAATTTGTGACAGGCGAAAATGTCCAACTAGCAAAATAACTGAAAATTAGCAAAGTATAAATTGGAGAGATTTTATATAAACAGTACGCGTAGTGCCTTCTGTGAATGTCCTGCCCTATTGAAGGAGAGGGCAAACTGTCTGACATAGACGTTAACAACCTAATAAGTTTCCTATACTGCACAGACTGGATTTGGTCTTGCTGTAAATAAAAGCTAAACAAGTTGGTAGCGATGTTGTGGCAACAAAATGATATGGAAGCGCCAGTTGGATACTGGGTGAATCTCCACTTCAACCAACAAACCAACCCACCGGCCAATGCGTGGGGTACCATGAGTACTCATACGGCTCGGCAAGCAGCGATGATTATAAAGTTGTTAAGATCGGAGTGCGAGAGATGTCCTAAAACTACGGGATTCACAGAAATTAACCAACCTAAGCTTGAGGCGAACCTCAATTTTTGCCATATTTAAAGAAACCACTATACCACATACAACTCTGCATTAATATGTATGTAATATTCCCGGAGGTCTGCCATTACAGACAAACTTTTTCCATCAATTGGTGATTCATGCCCTGGGTTTCCAACCTGTGTACTTCCGACTGCTAGTCACGCTCCAATGCATTGGGCTACTGCGATCGACAATACAATAATATAGATTTTTCCAATAAGAGGTCTTATTTTGATATGCAAAGAAAAATGCTATTATTTAATATAAATGATCGGATGTTTATTTCATTATAAAAGGAATGTCGTTAATAGTGAAAAATAACATCAAGCAAATGACCACCACGACCACGCCTACAGGACAATATCCTTTTTAAGAAATTTTCCATAACTGAATTGCAAAGTGGCCCTATGCCCTATGTCCTCGATAGCCTCACGAATTCCATCTTTGAAGTCTTGAATTGACCCTGGGCTGTTGGCGTAGACTTTCTCTTTCACGTGGCCCCAAAGAAATAAGTCACAAGGTGTTTAATCACAAAATCTCGGTAGCCAATTGTGATCACCTCTTCGAGAGATAACACGGTCCGGAATCTTTTCCCGTAAAACATCAATGGTTCCGTTGCTTGTGTGGCACGTACCGCCGTCTTGTTGAAAATAAACGTTGTCCAGATCAATACCATCCAATTCCGGCCATAAAAAATCGTTGATCATTTTTCGATAGCGCAATCCATTCACCAATAACACCTGTTATTGGAAAACCGTTTACAGAACGGTATATTTAGGTGGTATTGTAAAACTCACGTTATGAATTTTCACACAGCTAACAAAAAGTTCATGGTTTCAAGCCCTCTAAACAATTATTTGAGCTTAAAGACATTACGAAATAAGACAATATGACACGTCTTGAACTGCTTATTTACGGTTCTACCACTTCTAAAACAACTTTCACTTAGGTATTTATTGAATTTCGCCTTGAGAGAAATACTTTTGTTTAATGCTTTTATACTTTTGTTTTTGTAAAGTGAATTCGCATTGCGAACGTTTGTGGTCATGACCTGAGCTTAAGCTCCGTCGATCTATACTACTTGGAATATACTACATACTTATTAGGCCGGGTCGATTTGTGGGGAGGCGAAAAAATCGCCCATTGCTCTGTGAAAATCATATTCTAGGGATCAAAATAAGAAACTTTGCCGAAGGAACCATACCTCTAAAACGAATTCTGATGTCCCCCAATTTGGGTCGAACTTTTTAGTTTCCTTTCTATAACTCACTTAAATTAATTTTTTCATTTACATATGTTCTGACTAAATAAATTTCTTAGCTGATTTTTTCATGTAAAGGCCAAAAATGGTGATATTTTTAAATTGGGGGACATCAGAATTCGTTTTAGAGGTATGGTTCCTTCGGCAAAGTTTCTAATTTTGATCCCTAAAATACGATTTTCACAGAGCAATGAGCGATTTTTAAATCGACCCGCCCTAATACTTATGTATATGTCAAGGAGCGTAGGGTTAATATTTTTTAAAGAAATTATCTCCGATCTATACCCCATACAGTTATTGAATATATGTATTTTAAACTTCATAATATACATACGTAAGGATCTTGCGATTTCGTGTGCCGTTTCATCATAAATTTAAATCTTCTAAATTTCGTTACTTCAGGAAAAATAGTTCATTATTATTTGAAGTTATATCTTAATTCAATAGTAATTGAACTGATAATACTCTAGAATATTAGCCAGTGCATCTCGCGTGAACAAATATATTCTTCTATTGGCATTAGTTTTCCCTTTATAAATTTACTTAAGAGGCGAATATTTGTGTATGTATTTTTATAATCAGAAAATATTCAGCGAAAAAAATATTATTATGTGTGTAACCTCAAATTTAATTTAGATTTTATCGTTTCATTTTATTGCTTCATTTTCATTTCTGAAGTTTGTTGCATTAAATTTACAACAAATAAATGCTGGTTGTGAAAAAAGAAAAAATTAGATATCCAAAATAGGATTTGCCGATTAGTAAACTAACTAGACTGTAAACGTTTTCAGCTGGGGAAAATTTCACAATTGGCCAGACAGGAAGTTCATACTTTTTGTTGCATTAAAGTTGAAATCATGCCGTGCCGCCCGTATAGCAGTTACCACTTACTAATCCACTGCAATTTTATCAAACAAATTAATCAGATTAATCCGCAAAGTCGAAACTTTTGACTTTTCTTAAGCGAACCTCCGTGGATGGAGATAAGGAATTTGTTACATAAAACCGACATGAATACCCAACAAACATGCAACAAGATTCGTGCACTCGTGGCTTGATACAGTGCTAGAAAGTGCAAGGGTTCATACTTATTTCTACTTATTTGCCGACGGCCGCACATACACACTTAGCCGCCTACATACCCTCATACACATACACACATCTATTGTAGTTAATAGTTGCTTTACTATTTATTAGCCATAAACCCTCCATTCTAATGGCGAATAAATTGAGCACTTTAGAGTGAGCCCGCCAAAGATGTGGGTTGGCGGAAAATATGTTACATGCGTCGCAACTGGTATACATACATATGCATATTCGTATGTACATAAATGGTATTAAACTAAGTAGCGAATGCACACATTTCTCGTGAGCAATTTAAAAAAAATATTTAGCTTTTCGTTCATTTTAACATTAAATGCCAGCGACCGCCCTGTAAACCGCCCGGCATTAAAGGCAGTTAAGAAATGTACACATGCTTATGCATGTAAGTTTGAAGAAATAGCTATGCAACACCCTTCAAAAAGGGAGAGTAATAGAAAATCCCAAAGATAAAGCAATGCAGAAGAGTAGAGAATGTGAACAAATGGCGCGCACCAACGTCTTGCCGTTTGTCTTCTCAATCGCTTTCAGCCGGGATTACATACCAAACTTACTGCATACCGAACAGCAGGGCGTTACCACAAATTTTGCAATAACAATTGACTTATATGTGGGATGGGTGCGAAAGCGCAATGTGCACTCAGACTAGCTGACCATTTTCGAAGACAGTCCTGTTACCTCAAATTACTTTAACTGCATAGCGTTTATTGCTATGTTGGTTTGGCTTAACACATGGCTATTCATTATTACACATTCATACGGCGGCCGCCGTAGTCGAATGGGTTTGTGCACGACTACCATTCGCTATAGCCTGTGTTCAAAACGGATCTTTCTAAAAGCGATCGCCCTTGGGCGGGCAATGGCAAACTTTCAAGTGTATTTCTGCATGAAAAAGCTCCTCATAACAAACCGGCTGCCGTAGGTGCCTCCGTTTGTGGACCATCATCAAAGCACGGCCCACAGATTGAAGAAGGAGCTCAGCCAAATACCCAGCGAGCTATGTATGCGTCAGTTAATTGTACATATACACATAAAAGTAATGTAACGGTAATTTGTAGTTCCCCATTGAAGTTCCTGCTAAATTTTTTAAATAAAAGGTGTTTCAAAACTGGAGACTAATGAACAATATTTAATGTCATCTTTGAAATTTGTCAAGTAGACAGATGTATAATTTACAAAGCAGCAAAATAATTTAAACTTATTAAGAAAGTGGTCGATATTTAAGAACAATAATTCGTGATCTTCTGGTGGAAATAATCGTTCGAATGAGTCGGCAATTAAAAGGTTGATGAAAAAAATTCCAGATACGGTTTCTGTCGAGTATAAAAAAAGACAGGCAACCGAAAACTGGACGTTCTGTTGAGAATATTGCCGCTGTAGTGCAAAGTGTTGCTGAACAATATCGCCACGCTTTCAACAATCAGGCATTCATGAATCGAGTGTGGTGGATTTTATCTGTAGGCGTGTTCATGGTAGATATTTAAATGATGCCATTTTTCACACATAATTGCTAAGAGCCATATTTTTAATAACAATAGTGAAATCTGAAATAATCTAAATGTGTATGTGCTTTATTTTAAAACATCATCGAGACTTCTCTCTTGAAATACTTAATATACTCGAGCTGAGAAAAATTTGAAATCTAATGAAGCTTTTAAAACATAATTTGGAAAGAATGCTGGTCTTATGGATGCCACTTTTTTGGATCTTAATGTGTAAACAACTTCGAAGTAAAAATATAATTTATAGAAATTGCATAATCCAGTGTTGTGGAAGCGTTCCTGCTACTGCTCCTACTATTCGGTTAATCGAGCAAATAAGGCATTCGAATAACCATATTAGTCGAATTAAATTATTTTGGTAGGCGATATTCGAATAACCGAACGCTATAGACTATACCTACGATGTGCCCACCATATGTTCTGATGAGCGCAAAATAATCAATGCCATCGGATCGTTAAAAATAACAAAACACCCTGATCAGAAAACATTACCACAGAACTACTCAAAGCAGATCCTCGGATTAGTGCGCAGCTCTTAATGTCATTATTAAGAGATATTTGGTCTTCCGTAAAGATCCCATCGGAGATGAAAGAAGGTGTAATTACTCTTCTCATAAAAAAGGGTACTTTATCCGAATGCAAACATTGAGAGGGATAACGTTGCTCAGCACGAGCAAAATACTGTCCATCTCGCTGATACAGGATTTACGCAATGAACAAGTCGGCTTTCATCCATTGTTGAGCATTCGGTGGAGTGGCACTCTCCTCTATATCTTTGCTTCATCGATTTCGAGAAATCGTTCAACACTTTAAGGCATGACGCAATCTGGAGTGTTCTCTCGAGCAAAGGAGTGCCCGAAAAAATAATCAGCCTTTTAAAGAATTTTTACACGGGCGCTTGCTGTTGTGTTAATCATGAAAATGCATTGAGTGCCATGTGCTACGCGAATGATATAGCCTGATCCAGCACAAACACTCGCAAAACTTCAAAGTTGCATGCGGGCAACGCTTTTGCAGGCCAAACTTGGATGAAAATCAACATTGCGAAAACAAAATGTATGTGTATTAACACCAACGAAACTCAAGCTATTCAGATCGCCGGCACCTCTTAGAAGAAGTAAATGAATGTTGCTATCTCGGCAGCATTACCTCAAAAAATGGCGGAAAAGCAATAGATATTCGCAAACGCATATAAAAGGGACGTTCTGCCTTTGGTATGCTGGATAAAGTGCGGAGATGGTCACACATATTTAGGCGTATGAAGTTGCGGATTTTCGAAGCGAACGTAAAATCGGTGGTTCTATATGGTTGTGAGACGTAGAACCTGAACACGTGCGACTTGTAAACGTCGTAAACCTTTTTTATCGTTGTCTATGCAAAATTAGGCGGATATTCTGGCCTAAAACCATAAGCAGCCCTGATCTATGGGCTAGTACTAAACAAATACACCATCGAAGTACGACATCACAAATGGAAGTGGATCGGCCATACACTGCGTAAACCCCTGGATGACGTCACAAAAGATGCGTTAGATTGAAATACCCAATTCGCAGATGCAGGAGACCAGCTAGCTTTTGTAGGCGACAGGTGGATACAGAAGCGCAGAAAACAGGCTATTCGTGGAAACAAATAAAATTTCTAGCTTCAAATAAATCAAATTTTAGTCTGTTTGCTGAGGCCCTATGTTCCACTTAGGAACCACGGGAAAACATATGCACAGTGTGTCAGAAGAAAATAACCAGACATATTTCGTTTTGTTTTTTGCTGCGTAACAGTCCCACTCAAGAGCTGCCTTGCCAGTGCTAACTCACGTTAATGTCGTTCGAAACTTTCCCATAAACGCAACCAAACAAAAATGAGTGCGAAGTACACGAGGCGTTTCGAGGCGGTATTTGTATGCACGTATTCGAAAGGGCGAAATTATCTTACGTCGCGGCTGCAAAAGTGATTAAAAATCAAAAAAGCTTGTTGTGATGTAGAATCAGCGGTACAAGGTGTACAGAAATGTCGATGACTTTTCCGAGCGCGGCTTGAAGCGAGTGACGACAAAAAAAGTAGAATAAAGTGATCGTCCAACTTTTTAAGCGGGACCCTTCTTTGTGACTACGCCAAACAAACACAATTCTTACTAAAAAGAGAATAGATGTGAGTATCAACACCATCGATCGACGACTGAAGGAGGCGGACATATCTTACCGTCCCACATCATCAAAACCACTGCCCTCAGAAAAACACGTTGAAAAACAACAAAACCAGAAACTGGCGTCATAGTAATGGACTGGCCTTCCCAGTCTCCAGATGCCAACCCCATTGAAAATATGGGGGGATTTATGCAAACGCATATTTCCGGAAAGCCCATCCATAATTTAAAGCAACTCGTGCGTCAAATTCGCAAAATCTTCCTCTTTGCCGGCGAGCTACGCTGAAAAGCTGATGCAAAGCATGCCGAGAAGATGCCAGGCTATACTAGATAACCATGGAGACTACACGGCTTATTGAGTAATTGCGTAATAGTAGTATTTCTGCTATCTATTGTGTTATCATTTTAAGTTTAAGTTTTTAAAAGAGCACCCTTAATATGCACTAAAAATGAATTTTTGTATTGCTAAAGGTTTTGGTAGAAGCCCCAAAGAGTACTTACTTACATCTCACGTTTGCGCCTTTTTGTAGGGATCCACAACAGATGATTAATCAGCGGTGACGTGGAGGAGGCACAACATAAAACCCCCCACCTGCTTCCCGTCTTGGAAGTATTCGAAAAAATCCCAAACCCAATTTCGTTCGCGTGCCCTCTTTTTCAAATTAGAAACATGAATATTATATTTATCCATATAAAGACTAGTCTACTTAAGAAAATTTAAATAGTTTCAGCCATTCGAGCATCAATTCCCGAATTAAGTCGCTATAGCGGATTCTGGAATTTTTTAGCTGCTGTACTACCATGAACACTTTTTTGAAATTTTGAAAGTTTTGATCTGTCTTGGTTGGCAGTTTGATAGGGAAAAGGTTTGAGGGTCAAGAGCCCTTGAAAACCAGTATCGAAATATTAGAGTTTAATTTAAAAATCTATGCGAAGAAAAAAGCAGATTTGCTCTTTTTGATACGGATACAATTTTTTTATAGAGTTTTCTAGATTTCATAATATTTTGAGTAAATGGAAAAACATAGTATGCAGATACTTTACTATGATGTTATTTTGTGTTCGCTCTAGTAATATACTGGCGATTTGAAGATGTATGTATATATGAAGTATCGATCGAAGTAAAGGGTGTTTTTTTTAGAGGTTAGGTTTTCAAGATGAAATAAAACGTATATAATTTAATGTTATGGCCTAGAATTTACCTTTATTATAAAGATAAGGGTTTGCCATTATGTTTTAAAAATGATTTCGGGCAAGTGGTCGCCGCGGCTGGCTCGAATAAATTCCAGCCGAGAGGCCCAATTTTCGACCACTTTTTGCAGCAATTGGGGCCGTATGTCAGCAATAACGCGCCGAATATTCTCTTCCAAGACGTCAATCGTCTCGGGCTTATCTGCGTAGACAAGCGTCTTCACATAGCCCCACAAGAAATAGTCCAGCGGTGTTATATCGCACGATCTTGGAGGCCACGCCACAGGTCCACGGCGCGAGATAATGTGCTCACCAAAAGTTTCCTTCAATAAATTGATTGTTGCGTTGGCTGTATGGCATGTAGCGCCGTCTTGTTGGAACCAAAGGTCGTCCACATCAACATCGTTCAATTCAGGCACGAAAAAGTCAGTAATCATGGCTCTATAGCGCTCTCCATTGACTGTAACATTATGGCTTGTGGATTATGTTCACTCCAAATGCGACAATTTTGCTTATTGACATACCCATTCAACCAAAAGTGAACCTCATCGCTGAACAAAATTTTCTTCGATGCGTCGCGCGAACCGAACCATTATTTTCGTAATAAAATTGCACGATTTGCAAACGGTGTTCAGGTGTAAGTCTATTCATTATGAAATGGCAAACCAAACTGAGCATAAATCAAGTGACAGCTGTCAAAAAGACCATCTACGAAAAAAGTAGTGCCAACTTGAAAACCTAACCTCTAAAAAAACCCCCTTTAGTTGATATTCGTTTGAAGAGTAAAGATACTTTTTTATCTGACGTCAAAAATGTTAACATTCTGTAACAAGATGTTAAAATTAAATAAAACAAATAATTTTAATGTTAGAGTATTAACAAGTATTTTATTTTACGCTAGTAAACGTTGTATACTGTAGCATAGTTGAAGCTCAACTGACTCTTTCAAATACATAATGCGTACATTTTAGATGTTGACATTTGACGTGTGAACACGTCCTTAAGTTAATATACATTGAACGTATGCAAATAGCATAACTTATTACACTTTAATTACTTTCTTTTCTTAAAAATAATTTTAATAAACAAAGAATGTTTGTGAATAGATCTGATGGACTGGACTTGGAGGTGGCTTAATAATGCGACCACTACGTGTTCTAATCGTAGGAGATAAATCAGGCTCCGAGAAAGAAGTGTCTCCACTTGCATCTGAATCAGTTCCAGCTGTCTCATATTCCGATGATAATACGTCATTATCAATTTCCCCTGACTGGTCTGATTCATCCGCAATTACATCATTTGGATGAGATCTTGTATCAAATTCAATGCTTGAGTCATTCCGTGTAATTTTGGTTTCACCCACTGGGGATGTTACAATGCTAATTTCAGGCAAATTTTCCGTGTGATTAGATCTAATATTTTCTTCAAACATTAAATCACTAGCATCAAAATCCTCATCCCAGGTCTTAGCTATAAGTCTTCGATTACGTTTAAAATGATTATCAAATTGATCTTTAACAATGTATGATCTACCATTAACATTACCAACTATTCTGCCATAACGCCATTGTTTTCCATTCTTTTTGAAGATTACGAAATCACCAATGTTTAGTGTTGGTAATGACTTCGCATTCCGATCATAGTAGTATTTTTGCCTCATTTTTTTATCCTCAATTTTTTTCTGAATTTCTTTTTCTGCGATACTGTTTCTGACAAGAATTTCTTTCGATACTGGAAGACTTGTTTTAATTAACCGCCCAAAGAATAATTCCGATGGAGTTGTTTGCAAATTTGCAACCGGTGTTGTATTATATTCCAATATTCTATACTGAAATTTATTCATTTCATTTGTCTCAAAGCATCGTTTGAGAATGTTTTTTGCTATGGCAACGCCCTTTTCCGCAAGTCCGTTGCTCTGAGCACACGTTGGACTTAAATATCGCATTTGAATATTGAGTTTTCTATCAAATTGTTCAAATTCACCCGAGTTAAATGGAACATTGTCTGATTTGAGAATTGTTGGATATCCAATCTTGTCAAATTGTTGACACATCACATCAATAAAGTGTTTCGACGTTTTGTTTTTAACCTCAATTGCAATTAAATAGTTGGAGTATGCATCGATCATTGACAAGTAGTCACGACCAGCATACTCAAACAGGTCCGTTGAAACGATGCGATACGGATATTTCGGACTGATTTCCTGGACCAATGGCTCTTTTTGATTATTCCGTTTAAATTTTTCGCAAACATTGCATGCTGAAACCAATTGTTTGATTTGATCGTTTATACCCGGCCAATAATATAACATTCTTGCACGTGAAAGCGTTTTTTCTATTCCAAGATGTGGTGCATCCTTGGCCTGTAATTGTTTTGGAATGACCAATCTGTGATTGAGGAACACTAATCCATTTTCAAAATGCAATTCGGATTTAAGTTTCTGAAATTTTTTGCAATAATCCTTCAAATGATGACAAATCCCTTTAAGATCATCATCTGATTCCAATAACTGTCTGTAACAATTATAATTGTCTTCCGACACACAGGCAGCTTTTGTGACAATATGAATTACCCCAGACATTGCGTCTAATTCCGATGCATCATTCAATTGCGCACGTGACAGACAATCCGCTTCTAACATGCTTTCTCCAGGTTTATAGATCACGTCTATTAATGGATATTTTAATAAGAGCATGAACATTTTTTGTAAACACATATATGCGTCATTGATATCACGTTTGACAAGTGTTTCAAATGGTTTTGATCACTTTCAACTTCACGTCCATAAATGAAGTAATGAAATCTTTCACATGCAAACACAATAGCTTAAAATTCTTTCTCTATTTGCGCCCATCTTTGTTCACTCTTTGCCAGTGTTATTGATGCCCCTCTTGAATTAGAACAGATCCAAGTCCATTTTGCGATGCGTTCGTTTGAATAACAACGGGGTTATTCGGATCATAAGCCATTAAAATTGGATCCGATATAATAGTCTTCAATAACTCCGATAATTCCCTTTTATGCTTATAGTTCCATTGAAATTCCACATCTTTCATGGTTAAATTTCTTAATTCCGACGTTAATTTTTGACAGATTTGGGATAAATCTGCTGAGATATTTAAAAAACCCCAATAATCTCATAACACCATGTATATCAGTTGATCTTTTCATATCTAAAATGGCCTGAATGTGTTTATTTCCCGGTTTAATTGTACCATTTAAGAGAATATGACCCATGAATTTTACTTGCGATTTGCGATATTGATTTTTTTCCGGATTAAATTTGTCATTATTAGTGCGTGCGTGCTCTAGAACCCTTGACAGAATTTTGTCATGTTCAATTTCGTTTTCGGCAAGAATAGTGATGTCATCAAAATAGACAAGCACGCCAGGAGTATCAACAAATATGCGAATCATAATTCTTTGAAAAATTTCCGGTGCACAATTTAACCCAAATGGAAGTCGATTGAATTTGTATCGACCGAAAGGTGTCATTAATGTGGTAAATTCAGAACTCTTTTCATCATGTTGTGCTTCCCAAAACCCATTGGAGCAATCAAGTACTGTAAATATTCTTTTATTTGACAGTTCCGAAGAAAAATTATCAATTGTTGGAATTAAGAAATTTTCCCGTTTAATACATTCAATTAAAGGTTTCGGATCCAAGCAAATCCTCAACTCACCATTTAATTTTTCAACTATTTGGATCTGTAATGGGTGAAATTATTCCAGATTCAGCCATTGCATCCAACTGTGGTTTGAGTTTTTTAATTATAGTGTTCGGGAAACGTTTTTTGTAATGTAAGACTGGTAATGTAAGGTAATGTAAGAATTTTCCTTTAAATGAATAGTAATTTCCCCTGTAATTTTTCCAACATCCGAGAAAACATCCCTGTTATCATTCACAAACCTTTCTTTATCCGGTGACAAATTACCTGAGTCAATATTCCGTTGTTTGATTAATTCAAATTCCGTGCAAGATTCCCTTCCCAGTATCGGTTCATAGTTATTTTGAACTACCAGAAATTCCGCTAATTTGGTTTACTTTGTTTGTAAATCAAATATATTTAATTTAGCGATACCGAATATCTTAACTTTATTACTACTATAATCGTAAACAGGAAAGTCATTGTTTTCATTTTCCATTTCAATATTCAAATTTTTGATAATCCGTAATGGAACACAATTGTTATCGGCTCCCGTATCGATTTTGAATTTAACTAATTGATTGTGTAGTCCATCGATCTCTCTTGTTTCGAATTGAATTTATTCTATAAAAGTTTGAATTTAATTTGTTAAAATCAGATATTTTTTCAAATTATTTTCTAATCCCTGAATTTTACCTGACATGTTATTTCAGCTAACATCATTAATGCGCTTTCCAGGTTTAGAATCCGATGAATTCGACTTTGGGTTGTTGTTGCCAGCGCTGTTGTTGTTGTCACTTCTCTTGCGGCACATACGACGAAAGTCACCTTTTTTTCTACATTGACATGTGAAATCCCTTGCTGGACAATTTGATTTGTGATCTGGTTTCCAATCATTACCGCAATTTAAGTAGAAACGACGATTACTTTTGTTGATTGAATCAACGCAATCAAAAGTTTTGCAAATGTCAACAACTCGGTCAAGTGTTTCATCCCGTCCATCGAGTAATTTAAGTTGCAACTTTTTTTCATAAACACCAGTGATAATACGATCACGCAACATTCGATTTTCATATGAAATTCCACATGTACAGTTGAATTCACAGCGACCAATTTGTGCACGATCTAAGCAACTAAGTAACTGCGAATTAAAAAAAAAATCAAAGACAATTTTTTCATGGAACTAAATAACTTTATTCTGTAATGTATTGCCCATTTTAATCAATCACCTTTGGCTATCTTTCAGGCAGCATCATAATCTCACGTTCATAAAACTTCTGGTTTTTATTAGCAAAAAACTGAATCAGGTACGATTTGACATCATCACCATTATTGACATTTTTACCATTCAAGGAGTTTTTTGAAGATCGAAACCAAAAGTAATCAGATATGGTGGATGTGACAAAACATCCCAACTAAGCTCCAGTAATTTTTGCCGAGTGGCCAAAGATGTGTGTAGCCTTGCATTGTCCTGATGGAATACAATAATTTTTCGATTTGTCAATTCGGCCCGCTTTTCTTCAACTTCATTGTTTAATATCGTTAGTTGTTCAATGTGGACATCAGAGTTGGTCGTTCGGTTGATGGTATGAGTTCAAAGTAGACAACTCCTTCGTAATCCCACCAAACTGATAACAAAACCTTCTCTTGATGAATATCAGCTTTTGATGTTATTTGAGTTGGTTCACCTGGCCTGCTCCACGATATCTTCCGCTTGATATTGTTGTAAACAACCGTTTTTCATCGCCAGTTATCAGTCGTTTTAAAAATGGATAGTTTTCATTACATTTCTTTAGCAAATCTCAGCTGTTAATGCGTTGCGCTAAATGCGTTTCTTTCAGTTCGTGAGGAGCCCATGTATCGAGTTTTTGAACATAGCCAATTTGTTTTGAGTGATTCTCAATGCATGTATGTATGTGTGAAGCTTCGTCATCAACTTCAACTGGACGACCATGGCGTTTTTCATCTTTGAGTGAAAAATCACCAGAACGAAATTTGGCAAACCAATTTTGACACATCCATTCTTTTAAGGCTTCGTCAAAATAAACATCACGTAACTTTTTATGAGCTGGCGATGCGGTTTTCCTTTTGCGAAAAAAAGAAAATATGTCGAAAACTTTCCTTTTGATTTTCCATTTTTCAACGAATGCTAGACGAAAAGTACGCAACCGATCAAAAAACTTTTTTTTGCTGATTGACAGCGGAATTGCCAACTATCAACTAACAAAATGTGTGTTTACATTTGTAGTTCGTCTGCAAGCCTAAATATTCAACTGAAGTCATCTATGAGTGAAGTCCGCAATTACTTAGTTCCTAACCCAATATTTATTTATAATTTTTTAAAATTTAAGGTATTTAGTACGTTGTTGGGTATCCTTTTCAAGTTTTTGGGTTTCAACCAAGTTTTTTGTGTATTTTGGACCACTTTCAAGTATCACATTTTTAGATCACATTTGTTATGAATGTAGTATTTACTTATATTTGTTTTCAAAACCGACCACAAATTTACTATGACGTTCAAATCCTCTGATTGTGCAGGAGTTTCAATAATGTCGGGACTTTTTTATATTAACTATTTTTGTGACTTGTTCTTGGGGACGTTATCTTAATAAAAGTAAAAGCCATCTTCAATTTGTAATTTTCTAGCGCTTTGAACCGAATTTGTTTGTAGAAGATTTAAGTAAATAAAGATAAAAATCAAATTTCCAAATCGATTTTCCGCAAATTTTGTGGTTTGAGCTCAGTATTAGCTTCGCGCCATACAAAAGTCTGCCATCTGGTCCAAATAAGTTTATTTTTACCTCGCCTGCAAAAATTACGGTCCCCCTATTTGGATAGCCACGCGCAAACTGCAATCTCTTACTTCTATTCTTTGCACTTACGAAAGGATTATTAAGGACTGTTCCATGATACTATTTAAATTAGCTTCCTTCAGTATTTTTCGAACATTTTATGAATGGTAACTCTTACCTAAATCCCTTTTGGGGCATTTCAGTTAACTTTGTAGCGCTTGTTGCTGGATTTTTCATCACTTGGCGAACTAGCCACCGATACTCTTTCTTTGTGAAAGTTTTAGTCCCTTATTTACCACACAATTTTCATGCAAAAGACGTTTAATAATGTGCTGAACCGTTGACGGACTTAAATGTACAATTTCAGTTATTTTACTATGCGACATTCCTTTTTTGAAATGCTCTAAAACTAACTCTCATATTTCTATCGAAGTACGCGGCCCCATGGTTAAAAAATATATTTCTTCGAGCCACCTTTTCATTGCTTACCGCTAGTGGCCTGACGAGTAATGCTCTCTCCCTCTCACTCTCCCTCACACTATATCTCTTTCACTTAATGTCTATTTCTGTAAGAGATTATCCTCGTAGGTTACGTGCAAAATTTTCCGATTTTGGTAAGAAGCAAAATGTTTTAAGTCTATTCTATTTCGTTTTTGCCCCGTAGCAAAGTTATTTACATAATTACTTTATCATATACCCCGCTGCAAATATACTCATCCCTTTCAAGATGATTTAAAAAAAGGCATAAAGAGTACCATTGCGATGCACAGAAGCCAATGACCCCAGCTTATATGCATGCTCCTATATGTGTATGTACTTTACTTAATGAATACGAGTACTCATTAGCCGGCTTGCTACTTTATCTTAGCAATCATGCGAGCTCATATTGACTGGGCCTCAATGGGGCTAGAGCTGTGTGGCTTTCGAGCACGTAAAAACACTTATCCTTAACATTACATTGTGTAAGCACTGCTCGACAATTCGTAAGTATATGTATATGTTTAGAAGGAATGTTCATGTGTGTGTATGTACACATGGTATATACATTAGAGTGGATCCTTTTTACGACGTATATTATTTATGTAATCTCAAACTGGTAATTTCAAAACGAATTTTTTTGTGCGGTCTCTGGCTTCGGAAAGATAGTGCTTCATATCATACAAGTCATTCAACCAATTGTATGAGTGATACCGGTGACCTCGTTTTGAAATGCTGTTAATTACACGGTGCTACAAAATAAAAAAAATCGAAAGAACTCTTCAAGTGATATAGTGCACGTTTTAAGTCAAGACCAGTACAACATAAAACTTTGTTTAGAAAATTGAAAACACCCTCAAATTTTTTATTTATTGTTAAAAACCCGATTTATGGTGTTTTTGATGAAGAAAAAATACATAACTAACCCAATTTTCAACCGATTTTTTAATTCAATATGGTCTTGGGAAGGGGAGTGTATGTGCGTTATGAATGTATATAATTCTAAGATTGAACGATTGACGTTCAAAAGAAATTTTCAGTAACAAGATCTGTTTTTTACAATTTTTCCACGTTTTTTGTTTCAATGTAATGCAATTTTTCGGCCACTATTCTCCAACGGGGACCACAAATATATTCACATTTTTAAACTGCAATGAAATGTGCTCGAAATAAGCTATTTTTTATCTTCATACATTGAAAACTCTAAAAGTTACAATTTTTTTTTAAGTTTTTTTCCACACTTTTAAAAATCCAGCTAAACCGAGACTGCGAGAGAATACCGCATGACCGATAGTGCTTTACTGCTCATTGTGGCTAATCTTGAAAGACAGCAATAAGTTTAAATAACTATGAATACATCTAACATATCAAAACTCATTATAACCCAAGCTGACCTAATCCAAACCTAATCCAAACGTAACTCAGAAAATTGCAGAAGTAAGTCAGCAAATTGCGTTACTTTGCATTAATTTTTTTTTTTTTTTGACGTTATAATATTCTTCTACGTTCTCTGTTCAACTCGAGAATGTTCTGTTTTCATTGCATTTCTACAAAGAACGTCTTCACTTGGAAAATTTCTTATCAATTTTGATGAAATAATGCTTGCTAAATTCGGAATGGACACAGGTATAAGTAAATATACTTAATTATACTCGTATTTCGCGAATAATAACGGACAACCGCATTAGATTTGCAAATATGAAAGTAGTGAACAAAACTTTCAGTTTACTGATTTTTGTGTTTTACAAAAAAATTCGTTACTTCGACACCTTTTGATCGATTTTTGAAATTACATGCTTTTTACATTCGGGATAGACACAGCTAAACGACTTTCTACTAATAAATAAACCTTTCATTTCAATATTATCGACAACATCTCGTTAAACTCGCAAAAATTTGAAAAATTGAATTGTTGAAAAATCAGTGGTTATTTTTGCTTAGCGTGAAAAATAGAAGACATACGTCAGAAGGACTAACATTTACCTCAGCAAAACTGTTTCAAGATTCGAAATCGGATAAAATGCAGACGAGCTACGAATTTTTAAGTATCGGAAAAGACCCAAAATCGGGTTTTTAACGATAAATAAAAAATTTGAGGGTGTTAAAAATTTTTTGAACACGGTTCCGCGTCGTTCTCGGCTAGATCTGCAGTGCTCATCATTTCACTTCAAAAGTTCTGATTCACTGTGTTATCAATGCTATTCAGATAATCCTGCAATGATTTAAACAATTGTATTAAGCACAATAATTTTTGACGCTTTAATAAATAAAAAATTCACGATAATTTCTTTTGTTTGGAGGAAAAGTGGTGCACCGTCACAGAAAAAAATTATCAAAATCAAACTGATTTTTCAGCAACTGCGAACTTGCACTTTAACATATTTTGCTCAAATTTAATAAGCTATAGAATTGCATACCAAATATCTTTCTAGAAATTCCAATTAAAAATCGCGGAATTGTAACGTATGGAATTTCACATTTTTATATAAAATTTAAAATTGGTTTATATGTTTTTGTTAGGCGATAAAAATATTGCACTAAATTAATCGCTTTATTTTGAATAAATTTTTTACTACATAAAAAAAATTGTTTAAGTGATGGATATCTATATTCTGACCTTTACGCGCTCCATTGTTCTTTGTTTGTATACTGCAGCTGTCTAGTTCACAAGGGTCAAATATGATCGGCGTACGATGCCATTATAAAAATTATGAACCCTATCGAAAGGTGGATAATTTTGCCCCACCTTGCTATGTGCTACGATTTACTAATACAGGTACAGTTTTTTTCAATACCTAATATGGTATATATTAGGGTTAGATCGTTATAAATAGTAATGGAACCGAAAATTTCCGCCTAAAATTTTCTACTATGCGAATTGTTCAGCAAATTCATGCTTTCTTCTCCAATTTAGAATGTATGTATTTATTTTTAGCCAATTACTGAAGTTCATCTCAACTGTTATTTCCGCATTCCGTTTTTTTCGAGAAGAGTTTTCATGGCCTTATACGATCTTTGCTAACCACCTTCAGGTCTTTAACTTAATTCGTAAGAGAATGTCATATATTTTTATTGGTATCATATGAAGTATTATTAATATATTTATATATATATAATATATATATTTTTGTCAACCATAATTAGAGAAAGAACGAGCCGAATTGGAGTGTCTTTACATTGAAAATAATCGATCAGACAAAACGGAGTATTACATTTCTGGCCCTAGACACTTCTAGTATTATCAGGTGCTATCTGCCGTTTCCATTGGAAATTGTTTTCGTATTTAACCATTAACCCACTGAGATCTTTTCAATGTATGAGCCATGTTAGTGCTATTTACAGTGGCTTTATAAAATGCCGACTGGTCGAAGTGCTTAGAAAACTAGTTCAGACGAATGCAAGGATGTATTGATGATCACGGAGAATATTTTGAAAAAAAAAAATCGTGTTTAAAAATATAAATAGCAAACCTCGTATAAAATACCTGATACCAAACAAGGTATACTTGTATTATTAGCTAAGTGTTAGGTGAATTTATAGGTGATTGTGGATGTTGGATACTAATGTAAGTAGATACTAGCGATGCTGGTTTATACTTATAATTGCCCAGCTAACTTTGCGTGTCGTCCACTTAAAAATGGATTTTTCCTTCCTTAGTACTGTAATGGATACCAGGCGAAAAAGAGATAATATGGTCATAGTTGTATGTTTGTATGTATGTATGTATGGTATACTCTAATGTATATATTCATATATGCATGTGCGCAGGCATATGCAGCAGCTGCAATCCATATTGATTTTGGTTTGACTTTGCTTCTATCTAAGCGTCTATCTAACAGGACTTATTTAAATACATCGCTCTCCAATATGACTGTATTTGCACAGGCGCACATACATGCCTATGTAAACATCACAGAAAGCATTTTCCAATTGTCCAAATGGAGCGATTTGCGAAATTCTTGCCTGCACATGCGGTGGAGCAGCAGAACAAAATACACAAATTTCAGAGACGAGAATTAACCGGAAGCCTTTCATTTAGAGAGGTGTGCATTTGGTCTAAACCAAAGACGGTATTGGAAATTTTTAATAAAACAGACGTATTTATCATAATATGTGAGTTAGCTTCCGTCTGGCTGTGTGCAATTCTTTCAAAACTCATGGCACATACGAATACAAAACTTTACTACTATTTAAACTGGTCTTTGGAGTCAACCACTCTAAGGAACTGCCACTAAGCTCAATCATTTAAAAGTCATGTCGCGAAAAATTATTTTATTTTTCGTACTCATCTCCGTCATATCGTCTTCTATAGAAGTGATTGTGGGGACTATTTGTCCTTCTGCATGTCTCTTCATGCACACTGACCACATGAGTTTGGAGGACGTATATATTTCCATTTCGCGCCTGCTTTCTTGCGAAAAAATCCATATTGAGGTTGTAGGATGCAAGTGGTATGTCTAACCTCTTCTTGCTGAAAGTGATACTTTCCCAGTATCTCCTGATAAGTTATAGTGCCACGGTACCGAACCACATGAAAAAAAGATGTGAAAAATACATACGCATTCCTACCTTAAGATCTGTTGTGCATATCACGATAAATTTACTACTCTGCTATCGCGTTAAGTGATTTCCATCAGTTGTCCACTATTTTTGAAATGGTCGTCTAAGTACTTGTATTTATAAAGGGTGGTTAAGTTTCAAGGGCCGGTGTTGCTTTTGAATAAAATACAATTTTTTTTAGAAAATTATTGTCATTTCTCTTTATTATGATAATATTGGTGTTACTCAATTACGTATGGAATAAAATATCGGCCAAATGGCCGCTGCGGCCTCGGCGGCACACCTCCATCCGATGGTCCAAATTTTCGATGACGCTGAGGCATAAGGTTCTAGTCCGTTAATGTGCACGGGTTTTATTTTTCGTATCACTGACTTGTCCCAACTGCTCGAATTTTTTCACCAATTTCTGTATTGCGTTCCGACAAGGTGCTTCACGATGGCCCAAAAATGTTGGAGTTTTACGAACTGTCTTTGCCAAATTTTCAGTTTTGTATTAAGTAGCTATTAAAATATTGCAAAATAGATTTGGATATGAGAATTTTTTTTAAACGAGAGTACTTACTTATATTTTATTACTTTTACTACTAACCAACAACTTACTTGTTATGTATGATTATTCAAATATTTATACCTATGAGCATTTGCCACACATCTGCCGCAAGAGTATCCACAAGCTTTTCTGTAATGCTACTGTTAAAAATTCACGGGAATGTCGATAACAGCATTTCTTTAGAATAAAATATGTATTTACATTAACTTAGAGAGGCACAAGTAGTAAATTGAAAACTTTGGCGCTTTTTGGATTACGACACTGATGCCAGTCTATTTCTCATATGCCATATTTACTCACATATGGAAATGCAAATATCTATGAGAAGGCAATATTGATATTAAATCACTTTCTAAGCACTTTAATAAATATGACCATCCCTATGTGTGTGGCTTGATACAGGTATTAGAACAATTGGGATGTGTCTGATATTATGCGATTCAAATATTTCTAAGTATGAAGGATTTCAGATGTTTAATGAATACTTTGGAATTCGACGTATGCATACACAACTGCGAGTTTATTTAAGTAAGCATTATGCAATATATTTTCAGATATTAATTTGATGTTATACGGAGGGTGAATGAAAGCTTTGCCAATTCCATGTTCATCTGCAATATTGCTACCATTTCTCATGCATCTTTTCACGCTTGCCAAATATGTAGAAAAAATGTTAAAAAAATTTCACTGAAATCCTTGCTCAGTTGCAAATACGGAGATCGACATATTCTCGGACGAGGCCCATTTGACTCGTACCGTTGTTGTTTTATTCAAATTAAATTTACCCAAAAAAATTATAAAATATTTTTGTTTGCATCTCTGCAACTAACTTTTAGGAAAAAATACTATTGCTATTCGGCCGCCGTAGCCGAATGGGTAGGTGCGTGATTACCATTCGGAATTCACAGAGAGAACGTTGGTTCGAATCTCGGTGAAACCAAAATTAATAAAAAAAAACATTTTTTTAATAGCGGTCGCCCCTCGGCAGGCAATGGCAATCCTCATATACATATACAAGAATTGGTATTAATCTATATTGACATCACAGAACTTATATAGATCTTTATATGTGAAGACTAAATTTCCGTCCATTCGTATGATGTTGAATAAAATTAATAAATAATTGGTGCGTACACTTCTGTTAGGTGTTTGGTCGAGCGCCTCTTCCTATTTGTGGCGTCTGGACGTTGTTTCACAAACGGAGGGACAAATGATTTTTATGAGAAGATTTTTCATGGCAGAAATACACTCGGAGGCTTGCCACTGCCTGCCGAGGGGCGAACGCTATTAGAAATAAAAGTTTTCTATCATTTTGGTGGGTGTCACGCATCCATTCGGCTATGGCGGCTGAGCTTTACTTTTGTTCACATTTTAAAATAAAATTATAGTCTGTTAAAACACACATCACAACACGTGTGAAGTTCCAAAATAAAAAAAGTGTTTGCAGCGTAGTACACATATCAGAAGTGAAACTTTCCAGGCAGACAAAGAAAGAAGGAAAGACCCGAGAGAGAATGAGAGAGAGAAAGAATATATATCTAAATAAATTCACAACATTTGCAGAGAATACAAATAGACAAAGTTTACAAAAACCGGAGAAGGGTCGATAGGTGTAGGTAAACGCCGGACACAAAGGGTGGCAACAGTGCACACTATTCCGAGCCTTTATCACCCGCACAAACGCAGCGAATCCAGGACCGCAACAACGGCACAAATTACCGCAAGGCAATGCCAATAAATCCGACGCCGAAATGGATAGCACTTTATAGTACGCACAAGCTCTAGCCAGGAAACGGAAATAAGCGCCAAAAACTAGGCCAAAAAAAAATGCCAAAAAAATTGGGGCCAAAAACGCCCCAAACAGTAGGCACCAAGGAAGTATAACGCCAAAAAGTAGGCACCAAAAATATATTTCCTACAAGTTTGCACCAACAGACAAACGCCAAAAAGTAGGCAATGGACAAGGAAAACCTCAGGAAAAATAGCCTAAAGTGTATCTAAGATATACATATGTATATAAGGTATAGCTCTCTCTCTCTTTTTCCTCTACGTTATATCTTTTTCTCTCTCGCCGAACGAAAATGCCCAAAATGTTGCATAGCCTTGAAAATGTACTCTCCATTCTCGCTCGTCCATCGACGCCTAAGAAGTTTCACTTCAAAAATATATTGTTTTTCTGTAACTATAAGTAAATAAACCAAAGCTCCATATGGCGCACCCTACACTCGGAGGATTGCCATTGCCTGCCGGAGACGACCGCTATTAGGAAAACGTTTTCTTTTATTTGATGTTCATGCATGGAGATTTGAACCTAAGCCCTCCCGAATGCTAGTCACGCACCAACCCATTCGGCTACGGTGGCCGTTATCTGACGTTACAAGCCATAATTCTAATTTATAAAAAATTAACAGCCAGGCCAAATTAAATTTTATTAAAATTTGTGAGGACTTGATCCGCACCGCATTTAGCTCTTCCCTACTTGCTAGATCCAGAAATGAATTTTTTAGTTGTACAACGCAATAAGACGATAACCCCTAGGTTAAGTTAGGTTGAAGCGGTTGTCCACTATGGGGCACATTCAGGCTCATAGGCCTTTGTGTTGTCGCCTGGAAAACTTGCCCCTATCTCTCCTAAAGCCAGTATGTAGTTTTAGAAGATCTTTGACTACCACAGTACTGAACTCTTCTAACTCATAAACCTTGCCTGAAATGGTAAATCTACGTATGGATGGAGCAGGACAATGGCACAGGAGGTGCAAAATCATCTTTTTCTCTTCCTCATCTAGACACTTCTACAAAAGTCAAGTGTTTGCACCCCACCCTCCGGGCGTGTCTAACTATTAGGCAGTACCTCAATGAGCTAAGACTGTACCTTTTCTCTTCCGATAACCCACAACTTATAATAACTTTAGAAGAACCTGTAATTTTTTTTAATATTTTACCACTCACATTCAATTAATTTTTATTGGTATGAGCTGATCATGTCTACTACTCCGCACATCATCGGGCAGAACAAAAAAATGCTCATCAATGGATAAAAACAGCATCAAGTCAGACAAATCACAATTTTCCGTTTGTGGAATCCACATAGGATTGAAAGCAAAAAGACCAAGACGCTAATATAAACAAGTTCGCAAACCAAAGTGTAAAGAGGAAAGAGCAGACAAAAACAAATGAAAGCAACTGTAGTAGCTAGTAGTTACGGGCACAAAATCATCCGGCTGTAGAATCTCGCGGTCACAACAAATAACTGCTTACTCTGTTCTATGTCCAATTGGCCGGAGGTGGGAAGTGACAATCGTAACTGGAAAAACATGCACACACATACCTACATATATATGCACTTATAAAAGATAGTACGTTTACAGTATTTAAGCAGACTCACCCCTGTGCCCTCCACTTGCCTTTTGGCAAAATATCTATCAATCCAATCAATGTACATATCTGCTAAAGAGGCCAACCAGATTCAATGTCGCATGTGGTCGCCATCACCTCATCAAAAGCAAAATACACCAAGAAGTTGCGTGCAGAATTTGCAGAAAGCTTGGTGGTGTGTGGAAGTAGATTCGAACTCTGAAGAGATGCATTCACTCTCGAGTGCTGTTTACCACTTACCACCCTGCCACTTGCCACTTACCGCTTACTTGATACTTGCACAAATGTGGCCGCGTGTGATTGGATATCAATCTTTTCGCAATTTGGAACGCAATTTAAAATTCATGAAAATTCTTTTGAGCCGCAGAAGTAGCTAGCAGAATTTTTGCCATCCCCAGCTTGTGGCTACGTGTAAGTGTTTACTTGTACATTAAGGTAAACAGTTCTTTTTCAACGGCGAGGCCGTGGCTTAATTGCGGCTTGCATTATTTATGTAACATACAAGTAGCCTGTGTACAACGGTGCAGCACACAATTCAATGGGGCTGTGGTAGAACATAGTGAATGGACAGTGTATCTGGCTGGAATGCTGATGGGCTATCAGAGAAAATTCACTATCTTAAAGAATTGCAGCAATTCACTGGGTTGACACAGCTGACCATGAAGCGGTTGTTCCGACTCGAAAGAAAAGACCAAAACGTTTAACAACTGTAAAAAATCATTATATGAAAACGCACTTACATATTGAAAATGATTTTGATGCGGTGAAGATATGCAACTCCTATTTAATGCAAATATGTGTACAAATGTAGATACGTTTGCAAATTCATATAAGTTATCTTATATCTTATCCATCAAGGAGATGCACTGGTTAGTTTAGATTTGGTGCGCTGCTAGTGGATTTGAAACCAAGCCTGTTTCAAATTTCATAATTTCTTCATATAAGCACACCGCTGCCACAGAAAGCACTAAGTCCCTCAACGTACCTCTTTTTCGACAGTTCCGCAATGGAGTTACTTTCAAGTACGGCATTTCAGCACAACTTGAGAGTAAATCTAAGTAGCTTTCATTTTGAAAAATATTTTATGAAACTTCAAGAGTTGCCTTAATACATACAGCATTGACTTAATACATTTCTATAAAATCATTCAATAAAATTTGCTTTAGCTGCATTAACCTTCCTAATCTGGCTCCAAAAATGATTGCTTTCCCGAATCAAATTTTCCTTGTTTATATTGACCATAACGCTATGAATTTCAGCCCTTAGAGAAATGGTGTTATTAGGATGCTTATTGGTTTCGCGCTAAACTACGTCCCACACGAAGTAATCCCTGAGATTAAGGTCTGGGGAATTAAACGGCCATAAGTTCGATGTTGTCGGCACTTCAAGGCCTATAATTCTGTTTAGAAGGCGTTTAGGAAGAAAATGGTATTGGCCAATCGACGAATCACCGTTAAAGAAATTGCTGAGGACCTAGACATATCGATTGGTTCGTGCCATTCGATTTTTTTTCAATAATTTGGGCATGAGACGGGTCGCCGCAAAATTCGTACCAAAACTGCTCAATTTCGATCAAAAGCAGCATCGCATAAATATTGCTAATGAGATGTTGATATCTGAACTCTGTCCGCGACGACCCAAATTTGCTCCAGAGGGCCATAACTGGTGACGAATCGTGGGTTTATGGTAATGACGTGGAAACCAAAGCTCAATCATCTCAATGGAAGCTGCCGCATGAGCCAAGAACGAGAAAAGCGCGCCAAGTTCGGTCGAATGTAAAAGTTTTACTTACCATTTTCTTCGAATGCTGCGACGTTGTGCATTATGAGTTCTTGTCACAGGGTAAAACGGTCAATAAAGAATATTACCTGCAAGTAATGCGCAATTTGCGCAAAACAATCTGCCCGAAATGCCCGGATTTGTGGAAGAACAGAAATTAGCTCTTGCATCCCGATCACGCCCCTGCTCACACATCGTTGCTTGTGCGCGACTTTTGGCCAAAAACAACAAACTAATGATGCCACAGCCACCGTATTCCCCAGATATGCCCCCCTGTGACCTTTTCTTGTTCCTGAAACTGAAGAGACACATGACGCCATGAGACCAAAGACGGCATCGAAGGAGGAGTTGAACAAGATATGATAAAAAATGATTTTTTGAAGTGCTTCGAGGATTGGAAAAACGTTGGCACAAGTCCATAATATCTCATGGGGATTACTTTGAAGGGGACAAAATAGATATTAATGAATAAATAAATAATTTTTGTTCAGGCACAAAATTTTAATTCAGCTTCGGTCAAAAAAGAGCTAAAAATTTCTTTAAATTTTTTGTAGCATTTTGTAATACCGATATCAAAGTCCACATATTTTGTTTTATTGTCTATCTACTTCTGTTCGGCTGTTCAGTGCTGCAGGCCAGCTCTATTCCGGTAAACGGAAGGTGAAAATGCCGGTAAGCTAATATTTTTGCATTACAATATAAATTTATTGAACTAAGAGCACTAAATAAGAAAAGAAAATCATAAAACAAAAGATATAAGATAAGAGATATTTTTAGATCACTTAGAAGTCAAACAAGAAGATATCAACCAAGAAAAAATGTATGCAAAAGCAAAAGGGGTGAAATTTTAACCGAAAGAAAGCAATATATTAAATATATTTCAAGAATACTATTGTATGACCTTCTGAACATAGAAAAAAATAACGATTATTAAAAAATTACGCTATCAAACAACGGTATTGATAAATGGAGACGTTATCAACAAATTTAGCATTTCATCAGGTGTAGAACAAGCGGCAATTTTTCATTTATTATTACATAAAGCCGCCGCCGTAGCCGAATGGGTTGGTGCGTGAATACCACTCGGGAATGCGTACGTTCGCATCTTCTTGGATGAAGAAAAGTGTTTTCTACCAACAGTAACCCCCCGCAGGCAATGGCAAACCTTCGAGTGTATTTCTGACATTAAAAAACATACTCATAAAATTCATTTTCCATTTGGAGTCGGCTTAAAACTGTAGATCCTCCATTTATGGAACAACTTCAAGACGCACACCACAAATAGAAGGAATGTGCATACTTCCGAATGATAACCACGAACCAACCCATTCCATGCGGCTACGGCGGCCGCCATACTGACATATCTGTAGCAATAATCGAGTGAGTAAACGCGGCAGTTAAAGCTTTTTTCGCTCAATTAAAGCTATTCAAAGCTCAAAAGATGAAAATGTATGAAGCGATAGTGAAGCCTTTACTAACATATAGCAGCAGACACCTACGCTATAAAAAATACAATATATGGTTCCTAGTAACTGGTTGACGGAACAAATCGAATCAGATATAACGACGAACTCGGTGCATTGATGCATCATGAAAAAGCGATACGCTTCATTAAAAGACAAAGAGTAAGTTGATTAGGGCATATGTAAAGTATGCCAGTATAGCATTCAATAATAGGCTACCAATATGTAAAGGACGCGTAAACGCTAGATTGATGAGGTGACACCTGACCTCCAGAAATTTGCGAATCACTAGCTGGGAAAACGTAGTAGACGATCGATCGAGGCGGAGAGCTGTTGTTTCAGAAGCAATGGTCTGCACAAAAATCTAAAGCAAATGATGACGATGATGAGTATTAAATAATTAACGACTACATGCCCACATCTAAATAAAGGTTTTTGGTGTATATGTACACAGTATGTATATGTTATAATCTGAAATTTACCTTCCTTTCATTCCTTTTTTATTAATGAATATGCTGGAATTTCAAAAGCTAATTGCTTGTTTAATACGTGGACCCACAAGTATTCGGTTCCGAAGTTCACTCCGGCTTTATAAATCAATGTTCGGCCAATCTCTAATATCTCAATCTCACAGATATACCCAAACTATATTCGAAAATAGGCAGAGCTAAGCACATCTGCAAAAATTAGAAGAAACAAAACAAATATTTCTTTTTCTTTTCAGAAAAATATGATAAAAAAATATAAAATAAGTAAGAAACTATAAATCACCTACGGGTGATTAATTTTGAGCCATCCATTCACTTTCGATCGAAGAGAGCGAATAACGCGCTCTAAAATATGCAATATATGCTGATACGTCAAAAAAATATTTTCATATTTTTGCAATGCTTAGAGGCAAGCTGTTGTAACTACACAAGAAGAACTGAAAAATGGTTTGCTGGATTTGGTTCTGAAATTATCGATGCCAAAAGGTGAAACTCACTCTGGCCTACCAGTCACCGAACATTTTTTTGTTTAATTGTTTGACAAACTTATAATTCATAAATACAGAAGTTTCTTTAGACTGCATAGAAATAAAGGACAATTCTTTCATTCACGGAAACTTAATTTATAGACAAAACTCGAAATATAGGAGAATTAGAAAAATAAATAAATTTTAGGCGAAAAAGTACGATTACTGTACTAGAAATATGCCTCAATACGTCTGGCTTTCCCTGCAGGGAGTTTTGACTTCAAATAATAATTACAATCTGCCTTTATATACATACATATGTATAATATGTATGTACATGCAAACATATGCCATTTGGCAACAGCGGTGATGGTAATGGATTGCTGCAATAAAGCGAGTAATCGAGTCCTTCAGTGAAGCCTTTCAATGAGTAGGTGGTGCAGTTCGAAAATAGGCCGGCATCAAGAGTTTTAATTGTTTTCCGTTATTGTTCTCTGAAGTGCCTTCCATTGTTAACTCAAATTATGAATAAAATGAAAAACTTTAATTGTGATGCTTTTGTTTACGCTCATTAGCAACACTCGAATTCATATTAAAGGATTTACATAAATTTTATATAGAATTACGCTTATGATGTGCGAAAGGTGTAATTGCGTGTCATACAGGGTTCAGCACTCAAAATGTAACCAATTTTGGACCACTAGCGCAGCTGATGCCTAAATAAAATCAATAATGGTTCTTAAACGAAATAGTGTTATTGTTTTACATTTGGCTGGAATATTACAACAAATTATTACAAATCGCAAAACGTCATAGAGGTGCTCATCAAAAGACTGAAACGCCACGTGAAATGGATCAAAAAGTGAAGCAACTTGATCGAAATCCCCGACGAAGTGCTAATCAAATGGCGAAAGAACTGAAAAGGTCTAACCGTATGAAAAATGATCTCTAAGTGAAGCTTTACTAGATCCAAAAGGCGTATGATCTCACACCAAAGCAGCAATAAGTCAGACTTGCGAGAGCGAAGGAGTTGCTTCGCTTGACCGAAAGCGGGCACTTTCCGAACCTTCTGTTTTCTGACGAGAAAATTTTTCAAATTGAGCAATTCGTAAACTCCCAAAACGATAGGGTTTATTTGACCGACCATTCATACGAGAATATGAGTCATCGATTGCACACCATGAGGCAGCAACCGGCACAGGTAGTAGTTTGGCCCGCTGTAACCGCAGATGGGAGCTCTCCAATCGTTTTCATCAAGCCTAGCGTCAACGTAAAGGCGAAATATTATCGGGAAAGTATTCAGGAAGTTGATATGACAAAGGTTGGGCAGACAAACATTTCAGTGGCACATCACGTTTTGATGGACGTTTCAACAGGGTTTGACACCGTGTCACAAAGCTCAAGTGAACCAAGAATTGCTAAAAAACAACGTTCCGAACTTCATAACGTCCACACAATGGCTCTCACATTCACTAGATGCGAATCCGACGGATTATTCTCTTTAGGACCGAACTAAAAGATTCACCAGTCTCGAGGCGCTGAAAAAAGTCATTGTCCGCGAGTGGGCCAAAGTATCTACAATTCATTTCTGAACCGTCACAAGGCCTTGGTCAAGGCAAACGGTGGTCATATCGAGCAAAAGTAACTTAATTCTTAATTTTGTATTATTTTTACACATTGTTTACTTTCAATTGAATAAAAGTAATTTTCCAAACTAACTGGTTAGACTTCGAGTGCCGGACCCTGTATATGTATATATGTACAGATCGGGGTTTTTGAGAGCGGGAGAATACGAAACTCAGAAAATATATGTGCAGTAGCTGAAAAATAAATATATTATTCAATAACGATGTGGAAGAACTCCATGGAGAGAATAACTGGGTGAGGTCTATCGAAGTACCATTACTTTGCTCTCAGCGAATTTGACAATATCAGCTGATCAGAACTATGTCAGCAAACTTGATGCAACCTCTGCCATTGACTACTCTCTTATGAAGAGCAACAAAAAATGTAAAAAGGCCAGCCTTAGCACAATCATCCATTAAAATGGAAACTAACAAATGGGAGAACCAAGTACTGTTCAAAAAGTAATAAATACGCTAGAACACACACACCATTTGGACCTACCCATAAACAAATTCTCGAAAAATGAAGTTAAAGAAGTGATAAAAAGTCGTAAAAAAATAAAGCCTCTGGATATGATCTCATAAGAGGAGAAATACTGAAAAAACTCCCAGAAGAAGGACTCACTTTCCTTACATACAAATACAAGTATAATTCTACAAATATTACATTGTCTGGTTTTGTTCCCCCTCTATGGAAAGTAGCGCCTGATCCTCAAATCAGGAAAAGGCGCTGAACAAGTCGAATCATATCGGCCCATCAGCCTATTGCCTACTGCCTCTAAAGTAATGGAGTCCCTTTTTCTCAAAAGAATGATGCCTATGTCATTCTATCACCATTGGTATAGCCAAGACTATTTATGGAGTGAACTCTTCTCTTTTGTTTGAGGTTGTCCTATGCGGAGACTGGATGTGTCCGGACGGGTATGCAGTGAGACTAGTTGGTCTGGAAGTTCGAAATTTATATCTATGGCTCACTTATCTGTTAGCAATTCAATAGCCGGCGGCTTGTAGCATGGGCGTACCATAATTGAGGTTCGCAGTTCAATATATGCATCCATGTATAATATAATTACTTTGTAGTGTTAACACGATACAGTTATTTTTTATGAGTACAACCAATATAAAGACGGGTTCAATCGATTTTAATTAATTATTTTTGCACGTGCAGCCATAAGGTAATTACAAACGCACCTTTTATTTTGCAAGTAACTATGTATATCTACACATATGTAGTACGAACGTGTTTACTTGAGTATATCGACACACTTGAGGGGTCTCTATTGGAATTATAAATTCAATACTAAAACACGTCCGGCTACGGAAGCCACTAACCCGCTATTGCCATATCCTTGAAGAGTAAAGTAGCAAACTGCAATTATGTAACTATACACACATATGGATGTATATACCGTTATGATATGCATATGCGTATGTATGTATGTATGTATGTGAGTATGATGATATTTGGCTTGCTTTCGGTTTTGATGAAATAGTGGAATGCGAAGACGGGATTGCATGAGTAATTGGCTTATAATGTTTACACATTGGCACATAATATGTAAACATACATACATATGATATGTATGTAAAGTTTATGCACATGTGCATAATAACTCTGAGATAAGCTGATAATTAATAGAGCATAAAAACAGTTGCAAATTTGATGAATTTTTCCTTATTATTAGGCTTGCATATCCACCCAACGGTTAATTGTGTAATTGTTACGGCTGGCAAAGCTGGCTAGCAAAGGTAATCCTGTTTAGACTTACACAATATGTACCTATGTACATGTGACCCTTTAATAAGTAAGAAAAAATTAAATAAAATGATATGAAGAATTTAATTTATATAAATAAAATGAATGATAAAACAATATACATCAATTCACACAATCTATAGGTTCTTCAACTAGAAAAGTACCGTTATTTGTGTTTTTACCTTAATTGCTTTACTTCTGCACGATCAAAAGAAGAGAACATGCCCCTGGCGTTATACAAGCACCAGGGAATTGACTCCGTGAAATGCCAAGAACGGAGAACAAAACGTCCGACATTTTTTTGAATACGCTCAATTCGATTTGCCATATATGAAACTCATGAACGTGTCTCCAAATGAATACAACTTATTCAGGCTTGGATAAACGCTAACCAAACTCAACTTAACAAATATGGCCGGAGGTTCCTATTTTGCGCAGAATATCTCCTGATGCCCACAAGTTGAAACAATCAGACGCTAAGTAACGGGTGATATTTTAGCTATTATCTTTTTAAACAGTTTAAACAGCTGACGCACGTTTCGTGTTTTCTTTCACTGTCAAACATCTTCAGTTTGGTCTATAATTTAACCATGAATCGTCTTACAAACGAACAATGCTTGCAAATCATTGAATTTTATTATAAAAATGCGCGTTCTGTTAAGAAACTTTATCGCGCGCTTCTCCATTTTATGGTCAGTTTAATCGACCCACTGAAGCGGCTATTCGAGCTATTGTAATTAAATTTAGAACCAAGTTTACATTATTGGACATCAAACCACTAACACGCTTACGTAGAGTCCGAACTGAAGAAAATATCGCAGCTGTATCGGCCAGTGTTAATGATGACCATCAATTATCGATTCGTCGCCGTTCGCAGCAATTGGGCCTCCGTTACTCAACAACGTGGAAATTTTTGCGAAAGGATTTAGGTGTGAAGCCTTTCAAAATACAGCTGGTGCAAGAGTCGAAGCCGAACGACCTACCGCAACGCAGAATTTTTGGTGAATGGGCTCTAGGAAAGTTGGCCGAAGATCCACTTTTTTATCGAAAAATTGTGTTAAGCGACGAAGCTCATTTTTGGAACCCATTGATCCGTGAAATAAGCATAATTGTCGTAAATAAGTAGAATTGTCGATTTTGGAGTGAAGATCAGACAGAAGAATTGCAAGAGCTACCAATGTATCCAGAAAAGGTCACAGTTTGGTGCGGTTTTTGGGTTGGAGGTATCATTACACCGTACTTCTTCAAAGATGCAGCGAATCGTAACGTAACTGTGAATGGTGAGCGCTACCGTGAAATAATATCCAACTTTTTTTTGCACAAAATGCAAGAGCTTGACTTCCATGACATGTGGTTTCAGCAAGACGGTGCCACATGCCACACAGCACGCGTAACAATGGACTTGTTGAGAGGCGAGTTCGGTGAATATTTTATTTCACGTTCGGGACCTGTCAATTGGCCACCCAGATCGTGCGATATAACGCCTTTAGATTATTTTTGAGGGGCTATATTAAAGCTCATGTCTATTCACACAAGCCTGCTTCAATTAACGCATTGGAAGACAACATTAAAGCATTTATATGAGAGGTACCGGCCGAAACATTGGAAAGAGTATGCCAAAATTGGAATAAGCGGGTGGACCATTTGAAGCGCAGTCGCGGTCAACATTTGCATGAAATAATCTTCAAACATTAAATTATATGGAATGTACTATCGATTTAAATAAAAACTTCATGCATTTTTCTGAATTTTACGTGAGTTTTTTTGAACAACTTTCCATAGCTCTTAAAAAAAATCCTATAGCTCTTCGAAATCGGGCAGTTCAGAAAAGGGCGAAGTAGTCTATCGAAATTTTGCATTGCTGGAACGGCCTATGCCTTGGTTGACGCTTCTACGCAAACTGAGTAGACATTTTTATAAAAAAAATTGATTTATTTTATTTAAACAAATTTTGTTCTACAATTACTCAATAAGCCGTGTAGTCTTTATATGTAGTTGTCGAGTAGAGCTTAGCATCTTCTTCATGCTTTGAACCAGCTTTTCTGCGTAGCTCGTCGAAAACAGAACTGGGTGAACGATATGAAGTGTTACCAGCTTCATACTGCTTGTATCTGTAAAACAGCTCATGACATCAACGTCAAAATTGTTCTAATGCCAGTTCAATATATTGTTTATAAGCCATCAAAAGCATTTGCGTCTCAGTTTTGTTGATTTTTTTTTTCTGTGATGGAATTCAAACGTAATAGTGTGATTGCGTTATATTTGGCTAGAAAATCACAACCAGTCATTGTTCGTGAGCTCAGTCACCTCAAAGTGAATAAAATGTTTGTGCATCGCACTATAAAGCGTTACAATGATACTGGTAGCATTGCAAAACGCTATGGAGGTGGACCAAAAACAACCGCAACAACGCCAGAAATGGTTCGGAAAGTGAAGGCTCGACTTGAACGAAATCCACGTCGAAGTGGAAGAAAATTGGCCAAAGAAGTGAAAATGTCGCAAAACTGCTGTTCGATGTATATTGAAAAATGAGCTCAAGGTCAAGGCTTACAAGTTCCAAAAAGCACACGATCTTTCACCCCAGCAAAACAAAGTTCGGTGCGAAAGAGCAAAGGAGTTGTTGCCTTTGCACGAACGTGGCGAATTTCCTAACATTGTGTTTTCTGATGAAAAAAATTTCCCAATTGAGCAGTTCATAAACACTCAAAATGATCGTGTTTACTTGACCGAACGCTCATACGAGAATTTGAGCCTACGTATGGCCACTCGAAGCAATTTCCCATCATAAGTAATGGCTTGGGCCGCAGTGACCGCTGATGGACGCTCTCCAATCGTTTTTATCGAGCCTGGTGTCAAAGTAAATGCAATTTATTATTGGGAAAATGTTTTAGAAGCTGCTTTAGAGCCGTGGACACGCAAACATTTCGGTCGTATACCATGGAGGTTGCAACAGGACTCGGCACCGTCTCATAAAGCTCGTGTGAATCAAGAATGGTTAAAAAATCATGTTCCACACTTCATTTCGTCCACACAATGACTTTCGAATTCGACAGACGCAAATCCGATGGACTATTCCATCTGGTCCATTTTGGAGAGCAAGGTGAGGACTAAAAATATGCCAGTATGGATGCGCTGCAAAAAGCGATTATACGAGAATGGGCCAAAATACCTCAAGATCACATTCGTGCAGCATGCAACTCATTTTTTGACCGTTTGAAGACTATAGTAAAGACAAAAGGTGGTCATATCAAGCTAACGTGAATATATGCTAAAATCATAATCATTTTTGAACAATTTTGTCTTTGAAATCAATAAAAACTAATATCACACAAAAAAGTTATGGTGTTTTGAATAGATAACACTTCATATCGCTCACCCTGTAGATTTTGCAAACTTGACGCACAAGTTGCGGTAAATCATGGACTGCCCTTCCGGCAAGATGTGTTTTCATAGTTCCCCACACATTTTCAATGACGTTGGCGTCTGGGGACTGGGAAGGCCCGTCTAATACTGTGATGCCATTTTCTTATTTTGTTGTTTCTCAATGTGTTTCCCTGGTTTTGATGATGTGGGACGGTAAGATATGTTCGCCTCTTTCAGTCGACGTTCAATAGTGTAGATACTCACATCTATTCCCTTTTCAGCAAGAAGTGATCATGCTTGGCGTAGTCACAAAGAAGGGTCCCGCTTAAAAAGTTGGACGATCACTTTATTCTGCTTCTTTGTCGTCACTCACTTCAGGCCGCGCTTGGAAATGTCATTAACATTTTTGTACACACACAACAAACTTTTTTAATTTTTAATCACTTTTGCAGCCGCGGCGTAAGATAATTTCGGCCCTTTCGAATGCGCGCATAAAAATACCGCCTCGAAACGCTTCGCCACTCACTCATTTTTATTTGGTTGCGTTTACGGGAAAGTTGCGAACGACACTAACCTGAGTTAGCATTGTCGTCATAGCCCTTGAGTGGGACTATTATGCAGTAAAAAGCAGAACGAAATATATCTTGAAGTTACAAGAAAAAACCGGTTATTTTCTTCTGACACAGACTGTATATATGTATATATAATTTGCGGTGGTCTCCTTTATTGAGCTCCAAGCTCCTCCTCTTATTTGTAGAGTGCGTCCTGATGTTATTCCACAAATGGAGGCACCTGAGTTTTAAGCCGACTCCGAATGAAAAATAGTGTCTTGGGTGGGGCTTTTTCGTGGCAGATATTCACTCCGAGGTTTGCCAGTGCCCGCCGAGGGGCGACCGCTATTAGAAAAAAATGTTTCTATCATTTGGTGTTTAATATACGGAGATTCGAACCCACACACTCCCGAATGGTAGTCACGCACCAACGCATTCGGCTACGGTGACCGAATATTTCTTATATAACCAATAATTATACCCATTCCCTCCAGTGAGTATTTCAACTCTAGTAGAGTGACAACCAAACGGCTTAATAAATTTCAACTTAATCAAGTATTCTGGAGTTCAGCACAGCTGCATATTTCAATACAAGTGTATGTATGTATGTACGTTCTCATCGACTCGCTGTTTTCAATGCGCGTCATCCTCCTGCGACCCCAAAATATATGTGGCGGCGTGTCTGTCGATAGCTTCAGCCCAAAGCTGCACTCACAATGTGAACAAAAATTTCAAGATTCAACACCAGTCAGCAGTCATTACCATCATTAATGTCTGTGCAGCGATATCATTTTCATGTCAAAAATGCAGGCCAGACGAAACTTCTCAGAAACGCATTAGCTATGTTACAAATATGGTCTAATAATTCATGCCACATAATGTAATTACGAAAGCGCGTACCGCAGTAGCAGATGCAACAACAACAATTGCATTTGCGCCACCCCATGAACTGGATTTCTGCTTCTAATATACATACTTATAGTTTCCACTAGAATGAATACGTATGTATCTGATATTCAATGTATGTAGTGTCAACATCTTAGAAAAGTTTAGCAGTGCTTGTTTTTTTACATTGAATTTTTTCTGTAATTCATTTTTTCTTACTATGCAATGGTGTATGAACATCTGGAAGTAGAACGCCACCAAGCAGCGCCACCGCCAATATGATTGATATCTCACAATAGTCAGTCAGTGCCGTCGACGACAAGCCGTCAGCCGTCGGCCTTTAGCCATGAGCCGACCGCCACCAGTTCGCTAGAACAACGACAGAGGCCGGAGCGGCATTGAAGCCACGGCGGCGGCGATCGCAGTCACAGCTCCCGCACTTATGGCGTACATATGTGTGTAATGCGCGGAAAAATGGAGCACATGTCTAAAATGACGATGATGGAACGTCCAATTCCGGGAATGAGTTGCCTGCTTGGATGCTTCGGACTTGGACTCAGTCTCGGTCGCAGTCCAAACATCAGCAACCACAGCTTTAGTTTTCGTTTCAGCTGTAGCCACACACAGACCCAACCCTTGTGTGTACTTTAATATTATTGTTATTGTTTATTTTTTATCTACACGCTTCGTCAATTGCTATCGCAAATCTTCAACAGCAAATGGATGAAGGCAGTCTGATTATATTCAGGCTGCACTGCCATGCCATTGCCTAAATTGGAAATACTTAGAAATTAATTCAGCTCGCGCCAACTGAATTCTTCGTAACCGATACGTAGCGCGTCAAGGCTCAGAGTCAATGAATTCCTTTGTTTTTGTTTAAGGCACAGTTTAAGCCAGTATACATACAATACATATGTATGTATGTAAGTATGTACATATATCTTATCACAACTATTATATTATATTATATTATACTAGCAAACCCGGCCCCCTTCGCTGGGCACACTAAAATAGAATAGATATGGTTTAGAACAGAAAATATATGGTTTTCATATTATTTATTTCTTTATTCTTTATTCAAGCGCTTTGGCATAAACAATATTTTTTGTTTTTCTATTTGTTTTTGAGTAAATATAAAATATAAATTGAAAACCAGGAAAAAAGAAGATTGTTTTTAAATTTCAAATCAACGCATATGAATAAACAATCGTCTTTTTTCCTGATCATCCATGAATTTTTCGTTTCAATTTATATGTTTTATTAAGCATTGGAGCTTTTTTAACCATTATCCATTTATATTTTTCAAAAAAAAAAAAAAACGAAAAAAATTGTTTTTTCCACGAACACATAATTTCATTCGGATTTCACATTAAATTCTCAAATTTCGTAAGAAATTATTCACTGTTCCAAAATCCACTCCAAAAAAATTCTCAAACAATTTTTACATGTTGCACTTACGTTTTTTCCTTATGGCATCCAAATCAGAAAGAAATATTGACACATTGTAACTCACACTGTAAATTTGACAGTTCAGTTCCGCCCCAAGCGTTAAGAAAGTAAGCGACATTATGGCTGGTTCAAAAAAACGCTGTACCCGTTGCCACTGCTCTGAATTACAACCAAACTTTACGAAACCCATTTTCAATACTTACTTAACAATGTGCATAAGTTTGGTTTAATTCGGTGCAAAGACACGGCGGGTCCACGTTTTGGCATATATTTCCAGACCCTAGTCATCAATAGGTATGAAAATTACCCCGTATTAAAGCACTTATCAACAGCTTTCATTTGATACCCATATTGTACATACACAACCAAAGGTTACCCGGGTCCACGTTTTGACCTATGTATATCTCGAGACGCCAGTCACGTAGCGGCATGAAAAATACTCTGTACTAAGGCATTCACCAACAGCTTCAATTTGATATTCATATTGTACAAACACATTCTAGGCTCCACGTTTTGGTCTCTATCTCGAGACCCTAGTCACGGAGTGGCATGAAAAATACTCTGAACTAAAGCATTCACCAACAGCTTCCATTTGATACGCATATTGTACATACACGTCCGAAGGTTACCCGGGTCCACGTTTTGACCTATATCTCGAGACCCTATCTACCAATAGGTATTCAAACTATACGGAAATCATCTTCAATACTTACTTAACAATGTGTGTAAGTTTGGTTTAATTTGGTTCAAAGACACGGCGGGTCCACGTTTTGGCATATATTTCGAGACCCTAGTCATCAATAGGTATGAAAATTACCCCGTATTAAAGCACTTATCAACAGCTTTCATTTAATATCCATATTGTACAAACACATTCTAGGGTCCACGTTTTGGTCTCTATTTCGAGACCCTAGTCACGGAGCGGATGGAAATACTCTGAACTAAAGCATTCACCAACAGCTTCCATTTGATACCCATATTGTACATACACATCCGAAGGTTACCCGGGTTCACGTTTTGACCTATATCTCGAGACCCTATCTACCAATAGGTATCCAAACTATACGGAAACCATCTTCAATACCTCCTTAACAATGTGTGTAAGTTTGGTTTAATTCGGTGCAAAGACACGGTGGGTCCACGTTTTGGCATATATTTCCAGACCCTAGTCATCAATAGGTATGAAAATTACCCCGCATTAAAGCACTTATCAACAGCTTTCATTTGATACCCATATTGTACATACACAACCACAGGTTACCCGGGTCCACGTTTTGACCTATATCTCGAGACCCCAGTCACGGAGCGGCATGAAAAATACTCTGTACTAAAGCATTCAGCAACAGCTTTCATTTGATACCCATATTGTACATACACATCCGAAGGTTACCCGGGTCCACGTTTTGACCTATATCTCGAGCCCTATCCACCAGTAGGTATCGAAACTATACGGGAACCATCTTCAATACCTTCTTAACAATGTGTGTAAGTTTGGTTTAATTCGATGCAGACACGGCCGGTTAGTGAACACACACAAAAAGTTGACTTTATTATATATATACGATTTTTTTCAGTTTGTGTCCGAAAAATACAAATATCTTACGGAACCCTATTTTTTTCCAAAATAAAATGTAATCCATGTTACTCGCGGATAATGTAGTTTTCGAATGGTGAAAGAATTTTTAAAATCGGTCCCGTAGTTTTTGAGCCTATTCGTTACAAACAAACAAACAAACAAACAAACAAACAAACAAACAAACAAACAAAGTTTTCCTCTTTATAATATTAGTATAGATATGTACTTTTTCACTTTCGTGTGACTAAATTGTTCATCTGTTACGTAAATTCCTCCTTCCAATATTTGCCAGAATATTTTTGGTTATGGTATTAGAACTTTCGTGACGAAACTTGGATGACAAGTTTGTTGATATGAGAGTGATTCTCATCATCATCATTCATAGCGTTACAACATGGTTCCCGTCAAAACTTCTTTCCCAATGCTCATTTAAAGCGGTAGATCTTTAGCATTTGCTTAGTAGTTACGAATTCACAAATGTTTTCATTAACTTTCCTGTCATGGCTTTCTTCATGGTATACTCGTATAGTCAGCAGATATACGGGCAACGTAACCTGACCATCTTATGCCCTGTGCACAGCTGGCTCGTTCTGAGTCAGATCGTTTAGTTCCGAGTTATACCGGATTTTATAACTACGTACCGCCATCCATTCTTATATGGGATTGATAGGACTCCGGAAATCGGTTTTCTACGGAACGTAAGAAATGTAATTTCATAATCCAAATCGAAATATGACCTATCCTTAACCATGAATTTGTTAACAACCACTCAATAAGTTAACATAGCCTCATTTTGATTACTTAAATAAGTTTTCGGTGACGATGAAAATGAGTAAGAACGCAGTACTACAAAATAAAGAAAATGCCATGTACTTTGAAGATGGCATAGTAAACTTTGTAGATCTGGCCGAGTACAACACAAAACAAGATTTCAAATTTTCCACGTACCCCGAAATCTGTATTTATTCTTTTTCGGAACTTGTTGCCTTAAAAATATGTAGATATGTAACTTCGTTCCAATTAGTATCGACATATTACAGTATATAATAAGGTTTTGTCCGACGATTCATCACTATGGATGAGACTTGGGTCTATCACCATGATCCTAAATCAAAACAAAGTTATTAAAAGTGGTACTAACCTGATTCTTCGGCGCTGAAATGAGTTCGTGCCCAAAAATAGACTGAGATGGTGTTAGACTTTTAGTTAGTTTTGGTTTTTTGCGATGCGATCAGAGTTTTGTTTGTGGATTACTTGCAAACTGGTAAAACAATAAATTCTGAATATTATTGTAGCCTTTAGATCAGCCGAAGGAAAATTCCTGAAAAAGACCAAGTTTGCAGAAAAAAAAAATTATTTTTATCAGGCCAATGCACCCTATCACAAGAGCAGTTTGATATTGGCTAAAATCTTTGAATTAAAGTTTGAATTGTTGGAGCATACAACGTATTCACCAGAATGGCCCCTAGCGACTTCCATCTGTTTCTATACCTTAACGATTGTTGTATAGAAAGCCTTTTTCATTAAATGATTTGAGGAGTTGAGGTTATAACAGCTGTGGAAGCGTATTTCGCAGCACTTCCAGACTCTCACTTCAGGAATGGAATTTATAAATTGGAATCTCGTAACAAATGTATTGATGTTCAGGGAGACTATACTGAATAATAAAATTGTGTATTTCTTATCGAACCGCAAAACCTAGTCTACATAGGATACTACCAGTAGTTGGACACACCCTGGTCGGACACTTTTCTCTTTGCACTCTAAAAATAGGAAATTCGTTGCAATGAAAACATCTTGAAAAATGTTAACAAATTCTGTGAAATTTCTCTATGTGGGATGTTTAAACGAGAAATCCCTTCGAAATCGCATTTATCACTAATTAAAGTCAATTCGCTCACTGATCCAGCAGTGCCCAAGTTTAGTAATTGTAAGTTTATGGTTAGTGTAAGTTATAAAGTGATTTTTTAGCAATATTTAATGAAAAAGTATTTATTATAAGTCATTTATGAGTGATTAACAAACGAGGTAAAAGAGAGTTTGGAAGAATCTTTCATGTTATCGATGATTAAAATGGATGGTCAAGTACTAAATCCAGACCGAGACTTGAAAGTTACAAAACAACGAAAGTTTAAGTATAAAGTTTGATATTTATTAGTTGAGAATAATTTAGTTTTATCTATTAGTTTCATATTTTTTAACTTTAATTTTACTTAGAATATATGTATATTTTAATAACAGATTTTCACAATAAAGCAAGTAAAGGGTGGGCTGATGTTGAATGTGAGCCACACCTAAACGTCAAGTTTTTTTCTGCATTTTATTTGACATTTTCAATTTCAGACGAACTCAATTTGAACCAGTGAAAGATACACAATCGAGCAACGCGTTAAAGTTATTCAAGCTTACTATGAAAACGGGCGTTCAAATCAAAATGCATATCGCGCCCTTCATCCTCAGTGATGGGGCACATTTTCACCTCAGTGGATTCGTCAATAAGCAGAATTACCGCATTTGGGCGAATAATAATCCAAGAGTGATTGCCGAAAAACCAATGCACCCACAAAGAGTGACTGTTTGGTGCGGTTTATGTCGCCGGCCTCATTGGGCCGTATTTTTTTCAAGATGAGGCCGGTCAGGCAGTTACGTGAATAGTGTTCGCTATCGTGAGATGATAACGAACTTTTTATGGCCCGAATTGGAAGATATGGATGTGGACGATATGTGGTTTCAACAGGACGGTGCCACTTGTCACACAGTTAACGAAACAATGGCTCTTTTGCGCGAAAAATTTGATGACCGAATAATCTCACGTCGCGGCGATGTCAATTGGCCGCCAAGATCATGTGATTTGACACCTTTGGACTTCTTTCTTTGGGGTTATTTGAAAGAAAAGGTGTACGTCGATAAGTTAGCAACAATTCAAGAGCTAAAGGATGAGATAATTCGGCACATTAACAGCATAGAACCTTATGCCTCAGCGTCATCGAAAATTTGGACCATCGGATGGAGGTGTGCCACCGAGGCCGCGGCGGCAATTTGGCCGATATTTTGTTCCATACGTAATTGAGCCATACCAATATTATCATAATAAAGGGAAATGGTAATAATTTCCTAAAAAAATTGTATTTTATTCAAAATCAACACCGGCCCTTGTAACTTAACCACCCTTTATAAGAAAAGGCCAAATCCACCTTATATAACTGAGTAGCCCGCTCACCTGTGAGAGGATGAAAATAAGGAGGTCCTGAATATTTGCAGTCTCCAGAAAAAGAGAAAAAATATTATTAAGTGGATAATACACATGTGAATATGCGCTTTTCCATTAAAGAGAGATGATCTCCTTAATAATGTACAGGAGATTATCAGAGATAGCGAAAGAGAAAAGAGTCCATTGAAGTCATGGACTAGGTAAAACTTGGCTCAAGTTATTTTTCAAAAGATATCTAATGTTGGCTAGTAGAGAAGCAGAGATAATTAACAAAACCAGAGCAGCCGTAACATAATGCTCGATATGGGAATGTTTTCGGAATGTTTAGTTTTCAGAACCTCAAAAATATCTGAAAAATATTGGTCATTAAGAAATATTGCGTATGTACATATATGTATTTAAAGCAAAGGATTGCGAGCCTTGTAATGGCAAACTTTTAAGTGGTTCGGAAGGTAGTGAATAAAGAATCATTGGTTCCGGATCATGCCCAGTTTGTTTTCACCTGAAATGGACTGTCCTGAAGAAACTTCCATAGATGGCGCAAGTTTTTATATTTGCTCAAATTGCAATGTACAGTATTTTATGTTCTCTTACAAACCTACACTCTTTTCGGGTGCTTGGCCGAGCTTCTCTTTCAATTGTTTGTAAGCGTTTTGATATTTATGGAGGAAGTTAAGGTTTACGCCTCTTCCATAGAGCAGATAGTTCATGACAGAAATACATTCTGAGATTTTTCATTTTCGGCCCAGGGACGACTGTTATTAAAAAAAATTTACCACTTGGTGGTTTATGCCCACAGTGGGTTCCGAACCTGTACACTTCTGAATGGTAGTCACGCACCAACCCATACGGCTACGCGGTCTTCGACTACGGTCGCCGAAATATCCGATAACTAAAGAAACTGTAAGATTATCAACGCAAAATGGCATTCTTAAGTAAATCGAATGTAAGTAAATATACATAATGAGTTTCAAAAAAAAATATTTACTTTTAACTGATTTTAAAATATTTAGAGAATATAAATTAAATGTATATGCGTGCATAAACCATTACGAAAGTTATGATTATTCGATAATTAGCGTCTTTACTCTCTATCTACGATGTCGTTAGTAAGTTTCGAGCTACAATCAAGAAAACTCTAGACTTTTTCTTTTTTCGGGCATTGAAAATTATTTGTTGCAAATTTTATACATTTCTTCTTTATGGGGACTTAGATCCGCAAAGGGAAACTTAGAATTATACATGCAGATTTTGATCCTGAGATGGAGATGAATATCGATTTAAATTTGTTAGGAAAACTAAACTTGGGATTTAACATTGCAACTGAAAATGGAGAATCTATAAAAATATAGAACACACTTCATCCATGTAAGGTGGTGGTTTGGTAATGAGACAAAAAATTTTACTACTAGCTGTTCACAGACCTACACGATATGCTCGCCGATAAGAAATTTCGCTCGAATGAAGAGGTTATCGCTGAAACTGAGGCTTATTTTAAGACAAAAGATAAATCGTTCTATAAATGTGGTATTGAAACGTTAGAGTAGCGCTAGACTGACTGCGTTGTTCTTGATAGAAATTAGGTTGATGAATAAAACTAATTTTGAACAAGAAAAAATATGTGTTTTTTTCGTTAGGCCCGGGACTTTTCAGCCCAAATGTAACACGGCATGGCTGTGACAGACGTTGTTTGTCTTGTTTGGTGTGGAATAAGCTAAGGAGATATCTGCAACCTCTCATATCCCTTTCACACCGAATCTAAATAACTTAGCTAAATAAACGTGTGAAATATTTTCCTTATTATTTAATTCACTCATTTTAGATATACCAGCACCATTATTGGCCTCAAATTTGGTTTTGTATACTATTAAGTCAGCAGCACTACTCATTACTGAATATCGGCGACGTGAAGTGCCGCTGGCAACCGACATGTTTTAACGCACATGTCTATGCATATTAAAGGCCAACCATATATTTTGATAAATGTACATGAGCATGTGCAGATTTACTGGATCAATCGTTGATGCATGGCCATTACAGCCTCCATCAGAGTTGGTAGTCAGGTAGGCAAATAAGCCAAGTGGCCTTTTGCTACTGCACCGACCACCAACAACCAACCAGTGATAAGTTTGCATTAGCCGGCAACTGTAGACGACATTCTATCCAAAGCCGTTATGAAGGCGAGCTGGGGACGCGCTACGTTGATATGGTCATATTGAAAAGGTGGTGAACACCCTCCGGTGCCACCATCACTGGCTTCGCCAATTTTGATAGATCGCCGACGATGATGGAAAAATCGTGCATATTGAACGCCACATTTATCAGGGATATTTGTTGCTGGCTGATGTTTATGTTGATGTTAGTTTGGTGTTGTTGCTGACGCTGCTGATTTAGCTGTGGTTGCTACCGATTTCACTTAGCCAACAACGTTTAGCTTAGTATAGTTTGGTGATACGACGTTCTCACGGACAAGAAATCGGCTGAAATTTTGGTACAAATTTAAAAATATTGCATAGAAGAGTTCGAAGAAATCGAATTCTAAACCATGTATGTATATATCCCGATTCAAGTATTAGTAGGATGAAATTATATAAGAATTTTATTTTCACCTTGCAGATAAAAATGAAGGCTTGCATATTTTCTTTGTTAGTTATATTGACCTTAGACTTCTATTTATTGTTATCCGTTAATAATTTTTTATTTGGAGGTTTTTGACTTATTTTATCTATTATAGTTAGAAAGAAAGGTTTTGAGGAGAGATAAATTCCACTTTTTAAAAGTGGGCGGGGACACTTACATTTTCAAGAGCATTTTACAATATAGCTCTACTTGCGAGCGCACGTTAGTACCAAGTTTCAATTTTTTCTATATCTATGTGCTAAATCAGTGCTGAATTCAAGCCGCACCGAATTTCATACAAATTTTATACAGGTTTTATACAAATTTATGAAAATGAGACTTATGGTTTTTGACTTTAGAGAGACGGAATTTTAGTCTTAACATATAAAATTGAATGTGGTTTTTTTTCTGATCTCAATAATACTTATGTCGGATCTAAATGAGGTAGGGAGCAATGCGTGTACTAAGAGTGGGCAAGTTTTATTAAATTGTGATCGAGATACACGCATTTACCAAAAAGTGGGAGGGGTATATTTAGCCCATCTTATTGATTTTTATGTCTGATCTAAATTAGATGGCGTTCTATCTTCGTATATGAGACGTAGGGGTCGATATTGAGTGATTTTTTAATTTTTCAATGCCAACCTACCTTGAAGAGTACATAATATAGGTGCTAGTTTCATTGAAAGATATTACTTTTTGGTCTAGTTACCGTGCGCACGGACGGGCAGAAGCACTAAGATGCACATTTGGAAATTTTGAGTCGTCGAGGCTAAGCTCAAATGTTCAACCATCCCGCTATAGAGAAAGAGTCTGAAGGTTAAATTCTTAAATCGTACTGCGACCTCATTACGCTTCTGATTTGCATTGAAATTACCATTATGATTTTGCTACGCTTATCAATTTAAATTCTTCAGGTACGTTATATTTCGAATTACAACAGCGCCAAATATTTCAAGACACCTTACATGTTCTACTGATAAACTCAGGCAATCGTTTGATTCGGAATGAACTGGCATGAGCACTCTCACTGAAAATGTAATATTGAAACATTTTGTAAAGTGGAATAACTTTTCACTCAGACACTACACAAATAACATTTGTTTTTCTTTTCATTGTGCGATTGTGACTAATTCTTTGGGCGCGCGGAGGAAATTTAACACCCTCGAGGCTCTTTTTAACACCCTAAAAACACTCCTACCAAATGCAGAAAAATATCACGCCATTTAGTAGATAGATAGAAGAAAATCTATATCGAGTGCTATTTTGTGATCTCGTGTGAACGCCTTGTTAGATTTATATGTATGATTTGGTACAGAGAGGAGGAAATAAAAGTAAAAATTTAGGAATAGTAAGTTGTTTATGTCGTCACAAATCCTGTTGCTGCTACTGAAAGTACAATTGCTACTGCCGCTGCTGCTAAAGTTGGCCGCATTATCGAAGCCAAAATTACAGTAATTTACTTCACTTTGAGCATATATTAATGCACTACTGATGGCCCATTAAGGCCAAAATAGCAAAATATGCTTTTCACCTGCAATCTTACTACAATAAGTATTGAAATCATTCATGATTCCATTGGCGTCGTGGCTGTTTGGCAGCATGTCTTTTGTAATAACACATTGCACTCCGGCCCTTAGCAGCCTGCAGAATTGTCTAGTGTAATTTTTACGCTCTTAGGCAATTGTAATAAGTGAAGAAGAAAGGAGGAAGGGCGCATATATTTTGAATGAAACCATACCTATTTGGGTTTTCGAATAACTCCTATTTAACGCTTAGAAACAGTACTGATATGCTCTATTTGATCGATGACTGTAGTTTAAGCGACTTAGTTTTAAGCGATTTACAATCAGCGAAGGTGTTACGCTTAAGACAACCACTAACGTCCAAAAAATTCGTCTATTTTATCCGTACTTCTCGTCATTTTTCCCGTTAGTGGCGTGGTGTGCAAACAAATCCGATTTTATGAAAAAACAAAAGGTAGTCGAAGGCAGTACCAATAATAATAGCAACAGGTTTGCTATTTTAAGTGAAGACAACAATGATAAAGTTGTAGATGTGAATGAAAATAAAAAATCATTTAAACCACCGCCAATATTCCTTCGTGAACATAGTTCTAATAACTTGGTGAAAAAAAATTATTGATACAGTTGGGAAAAATAATTTCCACATTGTTCCGATAAGAAAAGGTCATATCCATGAAACTAAAATAGTCATATACAACGAGGTTGACTATAGGAAAATTTCGAAACTTTTGGAGGAAAGCAATAAAAATTTTTATACTTACCAACTGAAAAGTAGCAAGGGACTTTCAGTTGTTTTTAAAGGTATTGAGCACACTATGGACTCCAAAGAAATCAAAGAGGCCCTGGAAGAGCTCGGGTATAAAACCAAAAGCGTCGTTAACATTTTTAACAAAAATAAAATTCCACAACCAATGTTCAAAGTTGAGTTGGAGCCTGACACAAGGAAGTCGAAAGGGAATGAAACGCATCCCATTTATTCCTTGAGATATTTATTAAATCGAAGAATACACGTGAAGGAGCCCCTCAAGCGTAATGGGCCTGTACAGTGCGGAAATTGCAAAGAATTTGGCCATACAAAGAATTACTGTACACTACCTGTAGTGTGTGTTGCATGTGGTGATCAGCATGGTTCTAACGAATGCACTGCAGCTAAAGAAGGCCTAAGTAGAAAATGCGGAAACTGCGGTGGTGATCACACTGCAAACTATCGAGGGTGCCCCGTTTATAAAGACTTGTTGAAAAGGTTAAACGAGAGAAAGCAGCAAGCTAGAGGAGAAATTGTTGAATTTAGAAACACAGAAGTAGCAACATCCACCAGACCTACAAGCGTTACAGTTTCTGGTATCGGAGGAAAAATTCAACAACAAAATCAAGAAATTCCACTCCAGTCAGGAGCCATCTCATATGCCAATATTGTAAAATCAGGTACCCAACAAGCTAGTGCTCCCCAGAATTTTGGAGGTTTGGAGGGTATAATGTATACACTTACCCAAAATATGAACGCTTTTAACCAGAATATTACCAGCATTATGTCTTCCATGCAAAATACTCTTCAAGAGCTTGTGAGAACGCAGAACCAAATGCTCCAAATACTATTGGCAAAGAAATGAGTTATTTAAAAATGGCTTTTTGGAACGCAAATGGTTTAAACCAAAATAAAATAGAAGTTTGCCATTTTTTACAAAAAAATTGTATTGACATAATGTTGATATCTGAGACTCATCTCACAAATAGATATAATTTTAATATTCCTGGATATATGTTCCATTTTAAAAATCACCCCGATGGTAAAGCACATGGCGGTACAGGCATCCTAATAAAGAATAGAATACGACACTACGTTTTAGATGCATTTGCAAAAGACTATATGCAGGCAATATCCATTCACCTTGAGGTCGTATATGGTGATTTAACAATTAGCTCAGTTTATTGTCCACCAAGATTTGCTGTTACAAAAGAGCAGTTTGAGGAATATTTTAGCAGATTGGGGAAACGTTTTCTAGCTTGTGGAGACTATAATGCAAAACACACGTATTGGGGCTCTCGATTAGTGAATCCCAAAGGTAGGCAGTTATATAAGACTTTAGTTGATCGAAAAAACAAATTGGATGTCATATCTCCTGGACATCCCACCTATTGGCCCTCTGATCCTAAAAAAGTTCCTGACCTCATAGATTTTGCTATATCGAGAAATATAAATCGAAACTCAGTCACTACAGAAACGTCGTATGATTTATCATCAGATCATTCCCCAGTAATATTAACCTATTACGCTAATATACCTGGCTCTGCAACTGACTCTAAATATAAAACAAACTGGTTGAAGTACAAAAAATTTATTAGCAGCCACATTAACACAAATCCTGTAGTTCATAGCGAGGCTGAAATTGAAAAATCTGTTGATGACTTCACGTTTGTGATGACATCAGCTTTAGAGCACTCTAAATACCAATTAAGTCCAAAATTTGCCACAAATGTCTCCAACTCTGAAATTGAAGGACTACTACTGGAAAAAAGAAGGTTAAGAAGAGAATGGCAACAAAACAGATCCCCTGGTGCTAAGCAAAGGCTGTCTGCTGCAAATAGAAAACTGCGAAGTGCACTTCACTTGGACGAAGATCGTAAAAACAAAAACTATATTGAGAGCTTATCCAATACAAAGCACACAAATTTTTCTATATGGAAAGCAGCTAAGACCATTAAGACGCCAGTAGAAGTACAAAGCCCCCTAAGAAAACCTGACGGTACATGGGCTCGTAGCGCTGAAGATAAAGCGTCGATATTCGCCGATCATCTGAGTAATGTTTTCCAACCAAATTCTTCTGCAAATGAACAAATACTAGAAGAAAGTAGTGGCAACGCATCGTTAAACTCAGAACCAATCAACATAGCTCCTGAAGATATTCAGGCAGTTATTAACAAGAATCTTAAGGTGAAAAAGGCGCCAGGTTATGACGCAATAACACCATTAATGATAAAAAATCTACCGCAAGTCGCTATAATTGTGCTGTCTGTAATATTTAATGCAATCATCGAGGTAGGCATTTTTCCAAAGAGCTGGAAAACGTCTTTAATAATAATGATTCCTAAGCCGGGCAAAGACTTAAATGTGCCATCGTCCTATCGACCAATCAGTTTGTTGCCGTGTTTGTCAAAATTATTTGAAAAAGTTTTGAGAAACAAAATGATGCCGTTTTTAAACGAACGTAATATAATCCCTCCACATCAGTTTGGTTTTCGAGAACAACATGGGACAATCGAGCAAGTAAATCGGTTAACTGCGGAAATAAGAAAATGTTTTGAACTTAAAAAATACTGTTCAGCAATTTTTATAGATGTGGCACAGGCATTTGACAAAGTTTGGCATGAGGGTCTCATACATAAAATAAAACGCTGTTTGCCACCTATTACACACAAAGTTCTGGAATCGTACTTAACAAACAGACAATTCAGAGTAAAATGCAACGATTATGTGACTCATGAATATGAAATTGAAGCTGGTGTCCCTCAAGGCAGTGTACTAGGCCCAATTTTGTATTTAATTTATACTTCTGATCTGCCCGAGTGCGATAGTTTGACTATATCTACATTCGCTGACGACACCGCTGTGCTTAGTTCTCAAAATGATCCGTCTCTGGCATCTAGAGAGCTAAATAAATATCTCAGACTTTTAGAAAAGTGGCTGAAAAAATGGAGAATAAAAGTGAACGAAATAAAAAGTAAACATGTCACATTTTCGCTTAGAAGAGGAGACGGTCCCTCGGTTACCCTTAACAACGTACGCATACCACAGTCTGATCACGTCACATACCTTGGCGTTCACCTAGATAGGCGTTTAACATGGAGACGCCACATCGAGGCAAAGCGGCTTAATATGAGAATCAAAGCTTCAAACTTTCACTGGCTAATTAATGAGCAATCAAGATTGAGCCTTGACTGTAAAGTCCTCTTGTACAAGGCAATTTTGAAACCAATTTGGACTTATGGAATCCAATTGTGGGGAACGGCCAGCAGTTCCAGTATCGATCTTATACAGAGAGCACAGTCGAAAATTTTAAGAACCATAACTGGAGCGCCGTGGTATATAAGAAACGACAACATCCATAGGGACCTAGATGTACCGATGGTGAAGGAAGTATTCAAAAAAGTTCGTGAAAACTATCAGTTGAAATTGCAAGATCACCCGAACCCGTTCGCACGTCAACTCCTGAGTACGCAACATACGACCAGGCTTCGAAAAAATGACCTACCACCCCGATGAGTAGAGGGCCATTTGATAATTATTTATTGTAGAAAATGAGATACAAAAAATTTTTCTTTTTAGTTCTAAGATTTGAATACTTATTGTGAGGCCTTTGAAAAGGCAGATTCAATAAACAAATAAAAAGTTAAAAAAAAAAAAAAAAAAAGTGGAGGAAAGTGTGGAGCGGTTACCAGGGTACGTAAAGTCTTAGACTGTAAACGTTGCAAAATTTCTAAGTTTGAATTGGATAAAAATCAACAGTAAAAACTTCAACTTATTAACCAGAGCTACTGGGTTTGTAATTTTATGGCCCATTAAATATTAATATAATAAAGTTTAAGTTAGAAGCTGTTCAAAAACTCTTTGATTTTTTACAATTTTTTTGCATACGGTGTTGAAAATTTACGCAGGAAGTTTTTTATGTGAACATAACAAATGAAATTAATGAAAAAGTGGTTCCTAATCCCAGAATTGTAGATTTCTCGATCAACATCAAGGTGCACACCACAAATTAAAGGAGGAGCTCAACCAAGTAAGGAAAAGCTGCGCCAAAAAACGTCTAATCAAAAGTGCACTGAGTTTTATGCTGAAACAAACCAGGCTTGAGTTATTGTCAAAACCTTGTTTTCCAGGTTGAAGTATTCTGCAAAGTTAGTTGAGCAAAATGTCTGTCTGAATTTTGTGTTTCTAATGAAATATCATGCATCGAAAAGTTGTAAATGTGAACGGCAATCTACGACGACTCTCGGGTCACAGTGTGGCTACTAATTTGCGCATCAATTCACCTCTATGACTGACGAAAAATTCGAAAAGTAAATAAAATTTTACTCGAAGATCATCGTGTCAGTATCAGGGAGATAACAGCTGCTAAAAGTGTATCGTTCGGATGTAAACAAGACAATTGAAAGAGGGCCATGTACCGAGTGCGTCGCATCGTTGGAAGAAGGTTTTCTATGGGTACGAATTCTAACGAAAGCGTAATGACCGGTGAGTTATGAGCCAATAAATATGTACAACATCGAAGCTAATCAACAATCAACGGGATGAAAGTCCAACCAAAATGAAGGTTTTGTTGACCGGGTTATTGAATTGTCGTCTCCCCCGTTTTACACGGTACTCGTTTAGCAAGTTTTCGATCTTGCACGATTTTTAGTTTGAAGTTAAGAAAATAGTAATCAAGATAAACCAAATAAATGAGCATCGAAGGACGACACCTTCGAACGACCACTGGACATCATTTTTGTCTGTTTTACTCCTGCGTTTTAACGACGCTATGGGACGATTCTTTGTTAGGCCAAAAGGTATGATAGTTTTTAAGAAAAGGAATCAACATTTTGCCCAAACATGTTTTCTGGTATACTATTCTTTTATTGCGAGACTACTTGGCTTGAACTAAGGCTTCGAAATTATTGTTTCCGATATTGCGATGTAGAGCATTACTGTTGGTTAAAATTTGTGGTTGAACTGCAATTACATATTGAAGTCACATTTTGAAATTTCATTTGTATAGAATTGACCGAGCGTTTGAGATTTGCTGAGAGGAAAAAAATTTTCATTAAAAAAATATGATTTCTTGTTATATCTTTTCGAGTTATCCATCGGCATTCCGACTTGATTTGAGATATTTGTTAGGCGGTGTATTCTGGAGACCTGGCTTATTTCCGGCACTTTATTTCAAGTTTTTTTAACGTTTTTGAACTCTGATGGCAGTTAATTTCAGGAGCGGCGTCACGTTGGATGAACCGTGTTTAGTCTAATTTTTAGAATCCTTCTATAGTCCCGCTATCTTTTCATACTCATAGCCTTATGGATCATATATATATAATATTTATCTCGGAACCCCCACGCTTCTAAAATAATTAATGCTAAATATCTTCCCAAGCTTTTAATATTTTCTTATAGAACTACGCAACCAAAATCATTCGGAAGTGCACAGGCCCGAAACCTCGGGCACGAAACCCCAGTTGCTAGAACAAGTTTTTTGTAGAATAATAAGCTATCGGCAGCTTATAGCAAACCTCGGATGTATTTCTGCCATGAAAAAGCTCCTTATAAAAAACCACCACTCTGTCAGTTTAAATATCGATGGCAAAAAATGAATTCTTACTAATTCCATGCGTGAGCTTTTATGTTAAAAAAGTCTAGCCAAAGTCTTATTTTTTTGTCACCAACAGTTATTCAAGTGACTTATTCCTTCTCACATTACCACTTCGCTTAAATCGTTTTGTGACCACTGAAGCGACAAAGGAGAATTTGCTAAAGCAGAAATTGTACGATGCTCCAAAAAAAACCTTGAAGCAGCCATACAAATTGCCAAGGAGGTGAACTGAAATGTTTCTGGAATGACTGTATTTAGAAAACTACGGAAAACTGGATTAACATTTCGCAGCCCACAAAAAAAGCCGTCAGGAGTGACACTAAAACATAAGGCAAAACGTTTGAAGTTTGTAAGAAGAAGTGCTTGCTGGACAGCTGAGATGTGGCGTAATATTTTACGGACTGAGGAGTCTGAAATAGTTTTGTATGGCGACACGTGTTCACCCCAATATGGTAGACGCCTACCTAAATGTACTTAGTCCTGCCATAAGTTCTGTTACAAGTTAAGTCCATTATAGGTATGGAATTATAATCGTTTTTTTTATGAAGTTAGTTTTATTTAATCATATACGGTAAATATTAAAAGAAAAAATTTTAAATTCTCATTCGAAATGGTCACCATTTGATTTTATATGGATATTGCATGCACGGTTTCTATGGATATTGAATTCGCTGCTCGAAACTGCACTGGTTCGAACCACGCGAGGTCAACCACTTCTTTTTCTGTCTGTCACTGCAGACGTTTGGGGTTGATCGTGCGGTAAACAAGCAGTTTCGAAATATTAAGTTTTTTCAGCAATTCGTAAATCTCAATTGTAACAATACATTTGAACAAAAGCAAAAATAACGGAACTTTTTTCTGCAAATTTGTTCTCGTTGTATGCATTGTAAAATTTGTCACAGAATTTATGACAAGACTAATTCTATATGCTTAGCAATCCAGAATGCATTCAGGGAGATTTGACGGATATTTTTTTGTATTTATATGGATTCTAGGACACTGCGGTGTTCAAGGAAATGAAATTGCCGATGCATTGATCAACCGTAGAACAGCAGTTCCCCACAGGGACCAGAGCCAATAATCGGAATCAGTTTCGCAGGAATCATGAATTGGATCAGCGATTATGTATGCAATTTACATAAAGAGCGATGGTCCGGTCTAGAGCGCTGCAGACCTGTAAAGTGTATTGTAACAAGTCCGAAAAGAAAACTGTCAAACTTTCTACTGAAACCTGGAAGCAAAAACGTTCGGTTGATGGTCGGTATTATTACAGGACACGACCACCATTAGAATCACTGAGAACCCAATATGCCTGTCCTGATTGGAGGAGGCGGAAAGCACTGAGCACTTTATCTGTGAGTGCCCTGCCTTTGCTAGAGCGAAGCTACGAGTTTTGGGTTCCGATGTCGTGAGAATAAGTAATATTCCTTCTCTTAAACTGGAGGGTACTTACAGATTTACCAAAGAATCTGGAAAATTCTCCTCTGTCTCTGTCTTCTTTTCTAAATCTTTCTGTGATACTTTTCTCCTTTCCTCCTTGACTATCTACCCTCTTTCCAGAGCTCTCAATACAATGGGATTTTTATCCTGCGTGTTTTAGGAGCCACCAAATCTTTTGGTGCGCCTTGGCTCGGCCAATACAAATTTCAATTCAATTTCAAATATTTATGCATATATATATATATATATATATATATGTATATATATGTATATATATGTATATTTATGTACATATATAAATGTATATAAATATAACGTATTGAATAAAATGAAATAGAACGGTTTCTTCCCATTTTTTGTAGGAATTAAAGCTTTCGTGCAAATATTTGGTCGAACTTGTATACACAGACAAATCAAACTCAGCCGAATAATGTTTGCTCTCACTTTTTGTAAAGGTAGAAAATGCCACACATTCAGAGTATAACAGCTGAGAAAAAAACAAAAATTTCGCACCTGTGGTGCAAAGAAGCATCAATGCGACATTATAGTGAGAAAAGAAAACACCATTCATTTCCGTGATTCCAAAAATTTACCGCCATTATTAAAATCTGCGCGGGTATATAAAGTTGACGATTTTATATTCTTTCTTTTGTGCATTCCAAAGAAGTCAATATCAAGCTGAGCATAAGGAAGTACTTGCCTGTAAGCGCGCACTAAAGCACTTCTTTGCCACATAAAGAGCGCTCCGAGATTGATCACTTGCTGATCGAATGCTCTGCTGGGTCCGTATTTATCTCTGCATTTGTAACGCATACGTGCTCACATGCTATATGCTAATTGCGATGTTTGTATTTACGAGTATGTCATTCTTTATGGATCATAAAGTCAGAGCAAGTGGTCAAAGCGTCAATTGACAAGCTAGTTTATTGAAAATTATCTTGTAAATTTTTACTAACACTAACTATATAATTATATATACCAATACATATGCATGTATGTACGAGTATGAAAGGAAAAATCACACAATAAAATGCGACCCGGATGCGTGAGCTTTGTTTTACTATATTCAACGCCTGAGAAAGACTTTTACAACAAAGTTTGAATGCATACAGATATATACATGTAATAAAATTTATAAATTTATAAATGGCAGATATCCTTTTAAAACAAAAGACAATATCCTTTTCCTAAGAAGCTTTTCGTGGCAGCATATTTTCGAATGTGTGCTTGCTGACCAAATCTTTCGGTGCCCCTTCGCTCGTTCGATCTTTATCACTCACGTCGAAATTGCACTTCACAAGTTGTATTTGATAGAGCGTGATTACCGTAAATATTAATCAACATACGACACGTTTCAGTTACACTTTTTTTTAAAGGGTAATAATGAAGCATGACTACCCGCAGATGCTGTTTTTTCGGGACGAACCTAAACATTTTTGACGTCAGATAAAAACTGATCTTTACACTTCAAACGAAAGTCCATCGAGATCTCACATACTATATACACACTCAAATCACTAGTATAGGGTGGGCCATGTAAAATTTGCTTTTTGAATTGGCTATAAAAAAAAAAACTAACCAATATATTATATTTTCAAACCTTTTTTTTTTATTTTGAAGATTGAACATTGTCATTTATGAATAAAAAATGACTGCCACGACTGACTTTACAGTAGGCCATTCAATCAACCTAATTTTAAAGCACATTTTTGATTGTTTGGGCTCGAATTTCATGAATGGAAACTTCTATTTCGTGTTTTAAAGCATCAATCGTCTCTGGATGGTTCGCATAGCATTTGTCCTTAACGGCTCCCCACAAAAAATAGTCCAACGGGCTTGAATCACAGCTCCGAGGCGGCCAATTGATATCGGAATTTCGGCTGATTATTCGGTTTTCAAAAACGGTAGCCAAAAGTTCGAGTGTAACTTTGGCAGTGTGACAAGTTCCACCGTCCTGTTGAAATCAAATGTCGTCCATGTCATCCTTTTCAATTTTTGGAAACAAAAACTCGTTGAACATGTCACGGTAACGCTCGCCATTTACTGTAACCGCGGCTCCTCGCTCATTCGAAAAAAAAAAAATGGCTCGATGGTGCCGCCAGACCAAAAACCGCACGCAACAGTGACTCGTTGTGGATGCATTTGCTTATCTACAGTAACGTGTGGATTTTCTGAGCCCCAAAACCGACAATTTTGCTTATTGACGTAGCCACCTATGTGAAGACTCACCACTTTGGAAATAGGTTTTCAATATTTCTCAATTTTGTTCAAGCGTATAGCGTCCCATTTCGTAAATGTCAAACCTTTAAGTAAATTATGAATACATTTGACATGTCATTTGTGTTGCCATTCTCAAAAAACAAGATGGTTCAGAAAGCAAACGCTATTTAGTTGATGATTGAAACTAAAGGGAGATCAGATTGTAGGTACCTTTTTAAATAAGGTTTTTTGACATATCACGCGTTGACTACTGCCAACAAAAATACGTAATTTGTTCCACTATTCATTAACATTTCAACATGGAAAGACTTACGGCTCAACAAATTTACAAATTATTCAATAAATCGACGCTCTGTGAATAGTGTTCATCTCGCGTTCAGGCCAACTTATAGTGTATATAATCGTTCAGCGATGAGGTTCATTTTTGGCTTTATGGCTACGTAAATTACAAAATTGTCGTAAAAGGGGTACATAGCAACCCAAAGAAATTCAAGAACAGCCATTACATCTATTAAAAAGAACCGTTGGGTATGGCCTATGAGCTGGAGTAACTATCGGCCCATATTTCTTCAAAGACGAAGTTGGCGCCAATGTAACAGTGAATGGCAAATGCTATCATGGCATGATAAACGACTTTTTTATGCCGCAAATTGAAAAACGTAATCTCCACAGCATTTGCTTCCAACAAGACGGCGCTCCTTGCCATACAGCCCGTAAAACAATAGATTTACTGCAACGTTATTTAGGTGAGAAATTTATTTATTATTGGCCACCAAGATGGTCGTGTGATATCAAACCTTTGAACTTTTATTTGAGGGGGTATGTAAAGTTTAAATGCTTTGTGGATGAACCAGCTTCGGTTGGCATTGAAATCTAATGTTACTAAGGTTATTCTCGAGATACCGACCGAAGTCCTCCAGCGAGTTATTGAAAATTGGTGTTTACGGATGGGCGAGTTGCGGCAAAGTTGCGGCCAACATTTGAAAGAGATTATCATAAAAAAATAAATTTAATGAATGGTTCTACATAATTCAATCGATTGGAATTTTCGTTGTTTTATTTAAATTTAAAATCCGATTCCCCTAAATTGTTCCTCCTTTACAATAAAGAAGTTTTCAAACAGAACAAGTTTTTTCGCTGGGGCCAACGCTTAATAACATAAACATTATGTATTCCACTTTTTAAAACAAACAGGATGGTCCCTAAATTCTAAAACATTGTATTCCCTAACTACCTCGGATGGCTTCGCAGTAACACAGTTTTCCAATACCTAGGTAGTGATTCCACGAATAGCTTACTCGCTGTTTGCCGTAAGGACCTGAATAGTTAATGGATTGTTTGCATAACATCGGCCATTCTTGGCACCGCACAAGAAAACACTATTATGACGTAAAATTATGGTCAATTAATATTGGCCACCGGGTTGGTTGATAACACGATTACCGAACTTGGCATAGGATGTAGGGCATGGTGCGCCATCGTGCTGAAACCAAAGATCGCCCAAGTTCATGCCTTCAATTTTCGGTCATAAAAATCAAATATCTCTTTATAACGCTATCCATTGGCTGAAATTGTGTTTCCAACTCCATTTTCAAAGGAAAATGGACAAATCATGTCATCGCTCACAATCTGCGCCAAACTGTCACTCTTAGAGGACGAAATGGCTTCTCGACGATGACGAGAGGGTTTTCCGATTCCCAAGTGTGGCAGTTGCTAACATAGCCGACAAGATGAAACTGCGCTTCGTCTCAGCAATGATGATTTTGACTTTTATTCAACAAATGCATCGACTTTGGAATTAAGTTTATAATATTTCACTGCGTTGATTTCCAACGAAAAACAGCTTTCATTGTCCAAATGAAATATGATATTTTCAGTCGATAAGGCTACTAGTTCGGTAAATAATGTGCCAATACTAACGCGTCTTCGGCCGAGTGGTATTGTGTCTGGTGCGCTACGTGGTCTAAGCAATGACTAGCAATTTTTTCTTCGAAAATGGGGCTGGAAATGCGCTTACGGTCAATGAATCTCGCTATCGAGAGATTTTAACAATTGAATTTTGGCCTATTATTGATTATGTGGATATCATTGGTATGTGATTTCAATAGCATAGTGCTCCATATTACACAGGCTCCGAGACAACGCATTTATTGAAAACCAGAATTCTTGATCGCATTTAACGAAACTCAGCTGTTAATTTACTGCGTTAATTATATGATTTAAGACAACATGATTATTTTAAAATAGTATATATATAATTGACGGTGACAGCCTTTGTGGGTGTTTTACCGAGCTCCTACTCCTGATTCTTTGTTGATAGATATTTTGTAAGAGGAGCTTTCCATGGCTGATATATACTAGGAGGTTTGCCATTGCCTTCAGGATGCAACAGCTATTAGAAACATTTTTCTATCATCATAGAATGGAGATTCGAACCAACGCACTACGAATGGTGGTCACGCACCAACCCATTCGGCTACGGCGGCGGCCGGTGACTATGTTACATAAGTAGATTGAGTCTATAGGGAGCCATTCACATCTATTACAGTCTTAAAACTCATAATCCGTGACGTTGCAATTTTGAGAATTTTAATACAAGACATTTCTATCGTAGCCATAGTGAAAATCTGCTCGATACTATTTTTTATTTATAATTGCCACATTTAATTATTTCTACGGCAAGTAAAATCTGAACCACTTTCATCTAAATTCTCTATTTTATTTCAATGACTCTTCCGCATAGATCCGGCTGAATTTGAGCGATGGCCTGTGTTATGTTCACCTTTAGAGCATCGGTCCGTGGTTTATTTGTATAGACCTGAAACTTCAAGAAACCCCACAGGAAAAAGTCTAGCGGGATCAAATCGCATGACCTTGGTGGCCACTTCACATCACCTCTGCGAGAGATAACCTTACCTTCAAATCGTTCATGCAGAATGTCAATCGTGGCGTTTGCCGTGTGGCACGTAGCGCCATCCTGCTGGAACCACATGTCGTCTAGGTCCATATGGTTCAATATGGGCCATAAGAAATTGGTTATCATCGTTGTGTAGCGCTCGCTGTGGACGGTGACCGCCTCACCAACGTCGTTTTCAAGAAAGTACGGACCAATGACGCCGCCGGTCCAAAATCCACACCAAACGGTAACTTTTTGAGGATGCATTATCACCTGGTGAACCTCGTGTGGATTGGTGTCGTCCCATATACGGCAATTTTGTTTGTTAACACAGCCATTCATCCAAAAATGAGCCTCGTCACTAAAGATGATTTTTCGCCCAACACTGGGGTTCTCTTCCAAACGATTCGAAGCCCAGTCAGCGAACAAACGGCGTTGCCTATGGTCATCAACTGAGCTCCTGGGTCTGTTGGATCTTGTACGGGTGTAGGCTCAAGTCCCGACGCAAAATTCGCCAAGTTGAAGTCTGCGAAAGGCCAAGTTCTTGTGCACGGCGAGGAATATACTGCCTCGGGTTCTGCAGTACACTTTCACGGACCGCGGCAATGTTCTCGGCTGATCTTGTGTTCCTTGAACGTACGGGTGTTGGCTGATTGTTTACTGACCCGGTCGTCTCAAATTTGGCCACCAAACGTTGAAGAATCAACTTTAAAGGGCCACCACGTCTACCGAAAAATAGGCGCAATGCGCGCAACGTTTGCGTTAATGAATACTCATTTTGATAATAAAGTTTTATCATTTGAACGTGCTGTTTAATAGTGTAACTTGCCATGATGATTTGGCATAAACAACTGAATAATAAACAAAAAATTTGACAGATATCACCAAAACAAAATGGCTGCCACAGGGCGCCAAAATTGACCAATTGAAAAACCCTTTACTACCCTTTTCGCTTCAAATTTTTCAATAGTGGGTACCTAATGAAAATGAAAGCTATAACTAAAAAAGTTGATAATTTACAAGTAAGTAAAGAAATTTCAATTCAAAGACTGCCCTAGTAAGCAATACATTTAAACATATATAGGTGTGTGTAACCGTTGGGTAATGAGTTTGTTGCATGAACGTCCAGTTGGATATTTCCTTAAAGATCAACGACCTTTTCGCCTTGTGTGACATTTCCGACAGTGGTCAAGCTTAAAAGTTACCCTCGAAATGCTACGCGCGACGAATGACACTGACACACTCTCACTGCACAATCGGCACCAGCCCTAATGAAATAGTTTGCAGTACGCCGTTCTTTAGCTCCGATACAAGTACATGTCGACACATGTAGGCTTGCCATGTACATTTGTACATTTATGCAAGTTTGTCACAAATATTTGCGTACCCAACTCATTTTAGTTTTAGTTTGTGTTATATTAACATTACTTTAATTAAATTAATAATTATTGTACAAGATGGCTTGGTATTGAAAATTTTCAAAATTGGTATGTTACCACGCAATGGCTGGTTCTTTACATCCAGTTCCTGGCTTTTACCAGAAATTTCTCCAAATCTATTACATCGGAGATGAAAATTTGGAATGGCAGGAACGTTGTCTACTGGAGGAAGAAGGTTTTTTTTCAGTCTTTGAAAATATACCTATGAGAACAATAATTTAATTCGGATTTTCAAGCACTATAAAAATATAACAAAAAAGAATCGTCGGGCAGTTAAGATATTAACGATTAATGTAAGTACCATACTAATCAATTAAATTAAGAATTCTTACGAAATTTTATTAGAAGACGAAGCCAAGATCAGAATTAGTTCACAAAGTGCACGTGCAATATTTGCATTACTAGGAAATATAGTCTTAGAGTTTTCTCCAAAGAAAGGGTACAAATTGCGAAGTATCCTTTAGCACTGAACGTTCAATCATACATTTGATTACACTGAAAGTGAGGGAAACATTATAAAAGGGTTGTTCTTTTCTCCAGATACTCCAGTTTAATTAGCATAAATCGGGAACCGTAAGATCGAATCGGGTTTCAAACCGTAAGTATAAGTGATGAAAAAATGTTTAAGCAATCTAATTGAAGTAACAATTTTAATTGAGATTTATAAAAAGCAAGACGTCCTATTATGGTGTTCGGATTCAAACACCTTCGATTTCCAAAACGCCAGTGAATATCAAGAAAGCTCAAAGTCAATATTTGCAAGTGATCGGTTTGAATTTAAGAAAAACTTGCTTCTCTCATGGAAAATTATACGTCGTATGCCCCAGAGTTGGTAAACCATCTTTTCTTTATGTGTATGACGAAAATGAACAAAAAAAATTTGGTCAATCCACTAGCTTTACAATAAAGAATTTCATTGCGTTGCACTCGCCAAGGCCACCAAAATGGAAGAAAAGGTGGAATTGAGTACTCGACGTTCGTGATAAATGACGTGGCGCTCCTACTAAACTCGACGTTCGTTTTTCAGTCCCTGATTGTATAAGATATTTCTTTTGTTGGAGCAAGCCTCACTTAAATTCATTCCTACCTGTAAGTATGCAGCAAGTTGAGTTTTTGTTTATCATTTCATTTGCTCAGTAGATCTCTTCATTTCTCAAAAGGCTTATGAAGCAATAAAGCGCACACTACGTGCTTACTATAACCATGATGCGCAGTCGTCGCACTAGCAAGCTCTTCTCATAACAGCGATTCCGCGACTCACCGAGCCCAAAGGCTCAGTATATTTATCCAAAGGTGTTTAGCTGTACCAAACACACGTATGTTTAATAAATAAATAAACCCATAAAGGAGCTCATCCAGAAGCTCACTCAATCATCGGTTATGTCATGCTCCCTAACACTAAACCACAAAAATACATGGATCTATATCCGGCGAAGGACTGTCAAATCAGCAGTATTCCTTAAATCTATGAGGCGACATAATGCTGTTATAGCAATAACAACAACGTTTTACGTAACGACGTTATGTACTTCTTCTTCTTCTTAAATGACCCGATAACCGCTCACGCGATTTTGGCCGAGTTTAAGAAAACGCGCCACTTGTTTCTTTGTCGTGCTAACCAGCACCAGTTGGATACACCAAGTGAAGCCAAGTCCTTCTCCGCCTGACCTTTCCAACGTAGAGAAGGCCTTCCTCTTCCTCAGCTACCACCAGCTGGTACTACTTCGAATATTTTCAGAGCAGAAGCGTTTGTATCCATTCGGACGACATGACCCATCCAGCGTAACCGCTAGATCTTTATTCGTTGTACTACTTCTATGTCATCGTAAAGCTCATACAGCTCATCGTTCCAACGCCTGCGATATTCGCCGTCGCCAACGTGCAAATAACCAAAAATCTCCGCAAGCGACGCCTCATCGGATGTTGTCATGTTGTCGGATGTTGTAGAGTGTTAGTTTTGTTCGTCGAGAGAAGACTTTACTACTCAATTGCCTTAGTCCAAAGTAACAATTGTTGGTAGAGAGACACTCCGTTGGATTTCAAGGCTGACATTGTTATCGTTGTTAATGCTGGTTCCTAAATATACGAAACCTTTAACAACCTCGAAATTATAACTGTCTACAGTGACGTGCGTGCCGATACGCGAGTGCGCCGACTGTTTGTTTGACGACAGGAGGTACTTCCATTTGTCTTCGTTCACCACCAGTCACATTTGCTTTCCTTTTTTTAGTTTGGAAAAGGGCGCGGTTGTTAAGGCCCATTATGTCAATATTATCGGCATACGCCAATACGCTCTTATAAAAATTCTGCCTGAGCGATTAAGTTCTGCGGCTCGAACGATCTTTTACAACATCAAGTTAAAGCAGACACACGACAGCAGGTCACCCTTTCTGAAATCTCGTATGGTATAAAACGGCTGAGAGAGGTCCTTCCCAATTCTAACGGCGCTGTTGGCATTGGGCAACGTCATCTTACCTAGCCGTATTAGTTTTGTGGGGATCCCAAATTCAGACATCCCAGCATATAGGCAACTAGAATGCTTTATTTATTTTTCATTATTTTCCTAGCAGATTGAGCCGCAAGCGTGGCCGGGTTCGCTAGTTTATTTATAAAAGTAATTCTGACTGGATAGGTAGATACTAATAAAACTAATGCAAACAAGGCATACTTAACAGAAATGGGTTTGATCTGTGAGGAGCCATGGCTCCACCAGGCACCACCAGTAAAGTCAAAACTTCTAAATAATATCTACTTTATTGTATTCTATTCGATGTCGTAATTGAACAGTAGACTAAAGTAGGAGTTTAGAAGAGTTTTCTTCTTATAAGACTTAAGCATAATTCACATATTGTTCCCTGCTCATGTATCGTAGCGAAGCCTGCAACGGCGGCGAGTTGATAAGCAGCAAGCCAGACATGCCGTAATCTGGGTGCCTAACTTTAAATGCCTTTACATTTATCGGCTAAGTATAATATAGCTAGATGCAATAGATATAACATAGTTTATTTATAAGTTGTTTACGAAGCCAGGCTTTTACATAACCATTTTTTTTGTTTTTATGCATGTACGCGCACAACATCTGCTTGAGTTTAGTAGGCATTTATCGCACTTTCGTAGGTACAAGTCACCACGATTCCCACACGATGTTTTGCTCAAAATTGTTTAGCTAATGCATTTAGCATTTTGCCATTCTCTACATATCCATAAAACGCCCCTACTAGCCACCTCTGCCTGTTATACAAAAGCACCGTTGAAATATACAATACTACTGCAATCACTTTGTACGTTTGTACATCTAATCCCGAATGTCAAATGTCAAAATATATGGTGAAAATGTGTCAAATTTCTTATCTGATTTAGTCACGCTGCCACTTTATTGCACCGCAAACGCTGCTCACTAGCAGGCTACTGGTTCCCTCAAGTCTATTTTCTGTCCGAATGGGTCATTTTACCACGCAATGCAAACGCAAGCGAAGAGCTGCCGCTTTGAATGGTAGCTTGGTCGGGGGAATAAAAATATGCTTATGTGCTTATTTACTAGATATGTATGTATGCATGTATGTATGTATACATATTGTATGTATTTATGTTCAACACTCGCATGTTTATTCTAATCTACTAATGGAATTACAAGAAACTTGGCAAATTAAAAAAAAATTTTCACGTACTTAAATAGGCTTTAATGTTTAATTCGCACGAGTAAATATGTGTGTTTGAGTATGACGTAAACGAGTAAAAAGAAACTGTCATTCTAGTGCAGTGCAGCTACATTTAGTGAGTAGGAAGCCTCTGCAGAAACGTACAGTATTTAAAAACTACTCATACGCGTTTTCACGCTATCAGCGGCGATATACCAAAAATATATAAATATAAGCAGAAAAAAGTAGGAAGGCTAAATTCGGTCCAAACCGAGCTTTATAAACCCGCGCACTTTTGAGTAAAATTTAATTTGGGTTGAGATTGGATGGATGCGACTGAGTAAATACAATATTTTCCTGGTACCAAATTTGCGCAACTTTGCTTAATTTGTATCAGAGATATTGTGTGCTTTCGTTTTTTTGAAAACGTGGCTGGTGGGCGTGGTTATTGCCCGATTTCGATTGTGTTTTCTGACCAGAAAATTTTTCAAATAGAGCAATTCGTAAACTCCCAAAACGATAAGGTTTATTTGACCGATTTTGATTCATACAATAAATTGAGTCATCGATTGGCCACCAGGAGGCAGCACCCGGCACAGGTAATGGTTTGGGCCACTGTAACCGCAGATGGACGCTGTCCAATCGTTTTCAGCGAGCCTGGCGTCAACGTAAATGTGAAATATTATCGAGAAAGTAATCAGGAGGTTGCTTTAACAAGGGTTTTGATGGACGTTTCAACAGAACAGAAGAATGCCTAAAAAACAACGTCCTGAACTTCATAACGTCCACAAAATGGCTCTCAAATTCAACAGACGCAAATCCGATGGATTATTCTCTTTAGGCCATTTTGGAGAGCAATGTCCGAACTAAAAGATTCACCAGTCTCGAGGCGCAGAAAAAAGTTATTATCCGCGAGGAGGCCGAAATACTTGCGAGTCACATTCGGGTAGCTTGCGATTCCTTTCTGGACTGTCTCAAGGCCATAGCCAAGATAAAAGGTGGTCATATCAGACTGTATTTATGCGTTGCATCTCACTGATTAATGAGTATGCTCACCTTAATGAGTAGCTGTGTGCTTACTGTTTTATTGGGAGCTATGGCACAACAGAACTTCTTTCACCCGTACCCACAATCCCACATTTATGTACCAAAAACTATGGAATAACTAATAAAAAAGGTGAGTTCCCAAACCGCGTCTCAACAGGACGATCTAGTCGAGTTACATCTCTTAACCGGAGAGCAGCAAGATTGACGGAGGGCAAAGGTACAAAAGTACCTGATATACTTGCTTGGGTACGGAAAGAAAGTGCAAGGCAGCTGAGCTCCTAGAATGCTTCAACATCCAAAGGGGCTATTTCAAAGCGGAGTGGGAGTACTGGACAAGTACTCAAGAGTACTGGCATGCATTAAACATGATACAGCGAAGAAAGATCCACCGGCTAACCCAGTTAGCCAACTCTGAAAATATTCGTAGTAGGGGAATAGGAAGACTTCATTTGTGTTGAAAAGATCAAGTGGAAAAGGACTTGGTTTCACTTGGTGTATCCAACTAGCCTTTCATAAATTCGGCAATAATGGCTTAAGGGGTGAGCGTGTCAATCAAGATCACATCGTCTTATTTCAGATCAGCAGTGATTGTATCCATTAGCCTGGCATAACCTAGCCAGCGGAGCTGTTAAATTTTGAATCGCTGCTTCAAATCTATGTGGGTGTAAAGCCATGTAGCTCATCGTTCCGTCGTCGGCGATACTAACTATCGCTAATGAGTAAATTTTCAGCACATTCTTTCACTATAAAACTCCAAGAGTCGCTGCATCGGAAAATTGTGATATTCCAAGCTTATGGAATTTACAAAATGCTTGCGATGATGAGGGTGTTATAAAGAGTGTTATTTAGTCCTGCATTGCCTTATTAGTACAAAGTAGCAGTTGCTGGCAAACGAGATATTCCGCAAAGCTGATAACATAACAATTCAATGCCCGTCTTGCCTCCGCTCAATCGAGCCGAGGAGTACGTCTGCGAAACTAGCGAATTAAAAGCCACAACTGCGTATTTAAAGAAAATAGTACAGTTTTCTTAATTCTGAAATGCGAATGCTTATTAAAATCTGGACAAAAGCGACAAAAATATACATTAAGTCCATTATTTGCTTTTCAAATGTTACATTCAACTTTCACTCAGTAAAAATGGACTTAAATCCAACCTGTTCAAAACTTATGGGCATGGTAAATGGACATGATAGAAAAGAGTAGGCAATGCCAAACCTCCTACCATGAAACAGCTTCTTACCAAAACCTTTCACCGTACAACTGTAGGTTTCTCTTGGAACAACTACTCTGTAGGTAGTTTAACATCAAGAAGTAGGCTACAAATTGAAGCATAAGTTTGGCCTAATAAGCATTTGCGCGTACGTGCCTTGGCGCTCACATAATAAAATCTACAATTTTGAATCGGTTGAAGCAAATTCTGCGCTTAAATTTCCACAGGCATTCGAGGACCTGCAGCTGTACTGTTCTTTAAAATTAAATTGTGAACTAAAACTTACTGCAAGGAGTTTTTTGTTGGCGCAAGCAACTTTTTCCAAATGTTGTTAACTACAAATTTTCGTATGTATGTATAAAAAAGCGCATTTGAAATTAATTAGTGCATATAAAGAAATGGAAGACTTTCACGTGAGCCCTCAATTTACTCACATTATTATTATTATTATTCTGTACTCCTTAAGAAGCCAGTACTCTTGAGGATTCAACAAAAGTTTTCCAAATATTTCTATTTCTAGACATAAATCTCAGTCCATTAAACGATTTTGCAGTTTCATTGCGGATAGTCCTTTGCCGGGTCATCAATAAATCTGCCTCTGCTTCTAGTTCGTTGCGGGTTCCAAGTCAAGGCGGCGTGCGGTATTTCTTCATAAGGCTTTCGCTGTGTTTGCCCTATTCATCCATATTTTCTTTTGTTTATTTCTCTGTTGATGCTATTTTGGTGCGTAATTCTCCAGAGCTCCTCGTTTGTTATAACTCTTGGCCACCATATCTTAAGTATATGTATTACGCAGACACCTGTTTATAAACGCTTGCAGCTTTGCGTTCGTTGTCGAAGTTACCAACCAAGTTTCAGATCCGTACAGCAACACGGACTTGAAAATTTTAATCTTTGTGCAAGTTGTGATGTTGTTGGAGTGCCATATATTTCGAAGCCTAACGAATGCATTACCTGCCTGTCCACTACAACGATACATAACAAAGGGGACAAGACCCAACCTTGTCGCACTCCAGTGAAGGAGCTGAAACCCGCATTTGAAATTAATGAATACATGTAAGGAAATGGAAGATTTTCACGTGGGTTCTCAATTTTCTTACACATGCCTCGAATAAATCCAATTCATTTTTACAGTGCTCTTAAGAATTTAAATTTGAAGTTTGAAAATGAATTGCGCATAGTCTTTTTTCTCATTGGCCAGCAATTCAACTCTCCATAAAGTAGTTAACGTTTGTATTTTATTGCACAAGTCAAGTTGTTACTATAAATATAGTTATGTTTGTATGTATGTATGTACCTACTCGTGGTTGCCATTTTTGCGTTCTGGCCATTTAACTGCGAAATAATCCTACAGCTGTGGTGTGCGTTTCAACAACAGTTCCAAACACAGTACGCTCCGCAACAGTTGCAATTTCCACTTCCGCAGACACAGTTGGCCGTGCAAATGACGGTTATTATTCGCATAGAGGCGGAAAACTCTAGCCCCTCAATCACCCGACGCACAGCCAGCAGCTGCAAATCATCGTAGGAAAGTGGCAGCAAACAGCAGCAAAATGCAGATTGAGCTAAAACTTTCCGGTCCTCAGGCCTCAAATGGCAACAAGCGATTTGTCTGTCGGTCTGTATGTCGGTCTGTCCGTTATGCCTGCTCGTCGCTCAAAGTGCGAGTGTGTAATATATGTAGCTTTTCGCACAATTAACTACTACTTCTTCTTCTTCTTGTTTCTTCTTTTTACATTTGTAGTGGATCTTTTTTGCTCAATTTTTTGATTTTCCTCCCCGGTATGTACCCTGCGTTGTTAGTATTTCTGCCGGTTGCGTAATTGCAGGCCCACTTGGCCAACACTACCAGCGATAATACGCACGCACAGGCAGACGATGCAATGGCCTAAGTGCGAAAATGCATTTCTGACTTTGGTAAACGAATGCACGGATGTATGAACTCTTACATATGTACACACATATCGATAATACATACACCCAAGTGCTGATACAGTAGTCGTAAAAAAGTGCGTCCAATGTAATTATGCGTGCGGTTGTATTGGAAGAATACATCACGCAATCGGGCAGTAAGTAATTATCGCATACGCCTAACAAAAGGGATGGTAATGTGTGGGAGTTTGGATCGCCCTCTGTACTTCGTTGCGGAAGTTTACTTTTGTGCGAATCGGTGCGAATCTTTCATCCGTAACATGGCTCAGTTTTCATGCGGCGTGGAAGTTGCAGGTGCGTCAATTAAACTTTTTAACGTAATGGAAAGCGCAAACAAATATATACAGTTTCCACAACCTTTCAAAATATCCATTTAAAGCTAATATTAGCATTGGCATTGTGATCTTAATTAAAAATAGAAGTACATTTGTTTTATACCGTTTAATGATGTAACATTTAATCTTGAAAAAGAAGTATATTTGTGCGCATCATATCTTATGTGGTTATGCCTCATAAAAAACGCATGGGACCTCCAGCACATACAGTGTTTAATTTTAAAAATTCAAAAAGAAAGTACAAAAATCAATTTTTTTCGTTTATATAATCGATTTACTCTAAAGAGCAAATATTTCCATTACTTATGAAATACGACTTCATTACTTCGTTTGCCTTGGGTGGCGTGCAAAAGATCGATTGTGGCATAAAATGCTATACTGTTGAAACCAAAGCTCACCAAAGTCCATATATTAAATTTTCGTCCACAAAAAATCGATCACCATCTCTTTCTGTATGTAGTGCTCACCGTTGACCGAGCATTTTCAAAGAAAAACCGGGCAAAATCTGCACTAAACTGTCACTCTATGAGGATATATTGGCTTCTCGATGATATCGTGAGAGCTTTTCGATCCCCTGGTGCGGTAGTTGTGCTTGTTAACATAGTCGTCGAGATGAAAATGCGCTTCACCAGAAAACATGATTTTGACTTCCTTTCAATAAACGCACAGTTTGGACTAAATAGCGTTGACGTTGGAAATAAATTTGCAATATTTTCAAACTCCTTAGCGTAAAGCGATTCATTTGGTTCCGCAAAGAATGGACCTATACTGTCCATATATGGGCCACCCTGTAGCTTGCGGGCGTATGAATGAATGACTGTCATGTCACTCAGTTCATCATAGGCATAATTCAATAATAAAAGGTTCTGCAATGTTTGGCAACCAGATTCGGTTGTTACTTAATCCATTGATGAAATTTGGAAGTAAGGGAAAAAAGAACATAAGTTTATCCCCTTCCTACTATCTTTTGAGAAAGAAAATAATTTTTGAGAACGAAAATTAAAAAAAAAAGTCGATGTGAACCATAAAATAATTTTACTAATAATTTAGAAGGTACTTTATTCCTAACTCTTCCCGTGGATTTGTCACATACATAAGTAGGTATATTGACAATGTATGTGATTGACATCTAAAAGTATATATAAGTGCAAGGCTTACATATGTTAATCCATGTAATGGTTTAAGCCATTTCGTCCCAAGCCCAATGAACTGTTTTGGTTGGGTCTGCCAACTTTCTAAGCAGCCCTTAGAAAGTATATGATTGGAGTGAGATTTGAATTTATCCCGTTTAATAAAACAAATTTACTTTGTTTGCCTAGAAACGTCAATTAAAGGATGTTCCGTCTTAGGCTCATTCCAGTAATGCAAATTTCGATAGGCATTTATATATATACCTATAATTGGCGTCCTTTAATAAAAGCCTTTATTTCTATGCTTTTGAGTACTTTTTCTTTAGAATTTCCTCTGAAATAAAAAGTGGATCACGGATTTATTAAGTGCTTTAAGATGGCTCGCACAGGGTTGAAATGAGACATCTTACATCACCTTTATTATTGCTTCATAATTATCGGCTTGTTTTGACAAGCTTTCAAATATTCAGATAAAATTTATTTAAATTTTTTTTAAAAAGCAATTGGACGAAAAATTCGTACGTTGGCTCGAATCTCTGTGAAATTAAGAAAAAGGCAGGCAATGACAAGCCTCCGAGTGTATTTCTGCAATGAAAAAGCTCCTCCTAAAAACATATCTGCCGTTCGGAGTCGGCTTGAAACTGTAGGTTCCTCCATTTGTGGAACAACACCAAGACGCACCCCACAAATAGGAGGAGGAGCTCGGCCAAGCACCGGAGGATGTAAGCATATACAATATAAATATATTACAATATATATATATAATTATTAGTATATGGAAATAATTAATAAGTATATACATATAAATATTATAAATATTTACAAATAAAACAAGTCCCTTTTTAAATGATTTTGAAATAACTCGGATCACTAAAAAAATTTTTTCACGAAGCTTTCGTTTCAAACAAAAACAAAGTGTTTCTAAACAACAAATAATTCCTAAAATACTGTCTTATTAAGTAAACATTTTCCGTGTAAGATAAAAAACATTTTAGAACGTCTAATTATACATTAAAATTTAGTTATTTCGCGTGTAACTAGAAAACAAGTAATGTACAATTAATCATCCAGTTTGATTTTTGAATCATTTTTTTATTGAATAAAATATAATAATTTTAAGTATGGAAATCTTTATTCAGTCTTTGCGGGCTCCATTGCTTGTCAGTTTGTATACTGTAGATTTCTAGTTCAGAAGTGTCGAATATTATTGACATACGACGCCATTTATCAAAATTATAAGTTTTCCGATAGAGTGATTAATTTTGCGCCACCCTGTATAAACAACTTGAGAAAGCTAACAGTCGCTAATGATAGACTTTGTTACAAAGAAATGAAAATTAATAAATTCAAAATTGCTTGTTAGTTGCACTATAACGTCTCTATAAATTGTGTAAGATGTGAATTTATTTTATGTAATGCCTGCGAGGGTTTTATATAATACAACACTGATTCCGATTAAATTGAGATAAGTCGCACCTGAAATTTTTGTATTTATCTTCGCTGAACAACTCAAAAAGCAACGCCCTAACTTTGAATGCCCCTTTGATCGATAGCCTTCCAACCGTGGGCAAATATGTAGACTTGTTTGAGTTTATTTTTCGTGCTTCAAAGTGTGATTCCAGGATGATAAACCAAAATTTCGGGTAATTTTCGCAGAACTTCATAAATTCCACTCTTGAAACTGATGCAATTTGGTTTGTAGGAGTGACGTTGTTCTGCTTTGCTGACTGCTGTTGGCATTGAAATGGCTTGCTTAATTGCGATTTGACCTATCCGATCTCTTTTGAAATTTCTTCTCCTTCGCATTTTGCTATCAATTAAGTCTTTCGATGCTAACAAAGCGTTATTTTCTAGGTGTCACTTGTTTGGACGCGGAAATGATGATCGAGAACTTACGTCATAAAAGAGTTTAGATTATAAGAAACGTCGCGAAGGCGGATTACCAGTGCTGGCAGAGTCTTGCCATACTATGATACTGATAAATTTTGCAAATAAATAAAATATTTCATTAGATAGTTATTTTATTGTTTCGTTATTCTTTTTTATGATTCATTAATGTATCGTGAAAAATCTCAATACTAATAAAAATATGTTATTTGCTTTGATATTTTCTTGTCGCTTTCAATATAGTAAATAATACATCTTTATTTAAAAAAAGTCGAAATTGAAGAACAGAACTTTTTCTGTAATTTAGTCTTCAATAGGCCTCGAGTTAACACGTGGGCTAAAAAGTGTTGAGCCTGATAAAGAAAACATGTTTTTTTTCTGTTCAAAATTAGCTTAATTCATCAACGTAATTTCCATCAAGAACAACGCAATTATTCCAACGTCCCTCTAACATTTGAATACTACTTTTGTAGAACCTTTTATCTTTTGCCTCACAATAGGCCTCAGTTTCAGCGATAACCTCTTCCTTCGAGCATTTTTTGTTGGCTTGCGAACGGCCAGCAGTCGCTGGGAGTCAAATCTGGCGGAAACGGTGGGAGCAATTCGAATTCCAAATCATGTAGTCTTTGGTCAATAGTGATCCACTTTGAACAGAGCTTTCTCACAGTCAAATGCTCATGCAATATAAAGCCAACACATTCGTTTGATATTTTTACGATGTCAGCTAACTCATTCAACTACACTTTTCGACCATTCAAAACGATTTTGCAGATTTTTTGATGCTCCCTGGTGTTACCGCCTCATTTGGACGTCCACTGCGTTGTGCATCATCGGTGTCTCTACGTCTACTTTGAAGTCAGCAAACCATCGTTTTATTGTTGCTTCTGATTGAGCGGAGTCCCATAACAATTTTCAAGCCATTGCTTCGCTTTAACGGTATTGAGTCCCATCAAGAAGCAGTGTAAAATTAAAACAAGAAATTCATTTTGATCCATTTTTGAAAATAACAAAAGTAGCGTCACTCTTAGCACAATAACTCACGAACTTATGAAGAATATCATGCAATATCAATGGCTATCTTTGTAAGGTTAGTACTAACTGAAAAATAGATGAATGCAATAAAACTAGTGCCATTTATTTGTTAGAGCCGGGACTTTGCATTACGGTGTTGGATTGTAGCGAAACTCTTTAGTTCAACATATACATATATATAATTGGCTCCTATAGTCTTTATTAGATGTTTGGCTGAGCTCCTCCTCCTACTTGTGGTGTGTGTCTTGATGTTTTTTCCACAAATAGAGGGGCCTACAGTTTTAATCCGACTCCGAACGGTAAATAGTTTTTTATGATGAGCTTTTTCATGGCAAAATTACACTCAGAGGTGTTCCATTGCCTGCCAAAGGGTCACTGCTATTAGAAAAAAAACTGTTTCTATCATTTGATGTTTCGTGCCCGGAAACTCGAGCCTGGGCACTTCGGAATGGTAGTTACACACCAACCCATTCGGCTACGACGGCCACCAGTAACTCTACAACAAGCCTCAAATTTCAGTAGGCGGCACATCAAAGAGCAAACCGCACAGCAATTACGAGTATATAAGCTAGATGCTGTGCAGTATGGCAATAAAATTACGTAAAAGAGATAGCAAATGCTGAGAATAAATTGTATATATATACTCGTACATATATTGGCCTTTCCTATCGAATTGCTTCTTCGGTACTGCTGCAGTGCTTTATTTCCATAATATTGAATTCTCTCTAATGCAAATGTGGGTGTATGAGAATTTTTAATTTTGCTATTAAATAGTTGCGTTTCAGTTGTGCAGGCGAGTTTTGCGGGCTTGGTCACATTGCTGCATAATTCGAGATACCTTAATTGTTGTTGTTGCCGGTGATGGCTGCAATCATTCGACCAAAATTACTTATTACTGCTGTTGTCTCAACCGCCTAGCCTGTGTTAACCAAACAGTAATTAAATTGTTGCAATTGAAATATGCGGTTTTATGATGGCTAGATTACTAACACCTTAGCTTCATATTCTGTCCACAAGGTAGCAGTCATTTTTACTATCATCGCTAAAAATCCCATTACAAATCCCATTCATAATACTTCATCATACACAAGTATAAGTACATATGAATGTACATATTTGAGCTTAACACTTGCATCTTGATATTTTATTGTCTACTGAGCTACTGTTTGAAGCGACACAATATCCTATACAATTAAGGAACTACACTAACTAACAGGAAATCGATTCAAATTCAAAAGAATGAACAAAAATATTACTCGCATACATATGTACTATACGTACAATACAGAAGCACGTTTCTCACTATAGGCATTAAACATGAAAATCATAAAACTTTTTATAAGTACGTACGGGTAGTTTAATACGATATCTCGTTTCAATCCATGTGTTGGATAAGTCTGGATTAGAGAGAGGCGCACTTGCGTGTACGCTTTCAGAACAACGCAAATTCATACATATTTTTTCCTATTCGTTGGCTAAGCTCACGCATGCGGATTTTTTTGTTTTGAGTATGACAAATTTGTGGGTTTTCCCAAATTTTAAAACATCAACATAACTTTCAGATCTTTCTTTATACTTTCGAGCTCGTCAGATGTATTTACTTCACAGAGTTTTTGAAGTTTTTGGTGCAACGAAATTGGCAAATTCAAGTTGCAACTTTAGCGCCAAGAACAAAATTAATTTTCTGAGTTTTGGAGTGCATAATTTAAAGAGCCACTGACCTTTCATTTCTTTTTTTTTTATTAATATACTTAATACCTTCTGCTCAAATATGAACGAGACGTTATCAATAAAACGGTCCGCGGATGACATATGCCAAAAATAAATTTTTTGTGTTTTAGTAGGACTTTTATAAGCTTACATGGCAAATTTCAGCGTGATATGTCACATAGTTTGTTTTCTGTGCTACTGTAAACAAGTCAAGCTCGAGTGTGTTCTTCGAATTTAACGATGGAAATTCAAAATTTCGGCTTCAGACGCCTTACAAATGTTGCAGACAACCTATGGGGACTCTGCTCTATCGCGTGCACGTGTTTTCCAGTGGTACAAATCGTTTAAAGAGGGCCGTACCTCGGTTGAAAACTTGCCTCATGAACGTCGTCCAGCAACATCAGTAAACGACGAAAACATCGGAAAAGTAAAGGAAATTGTGCTTGAAAATCGCCGTGTGACCGAAAGAGAGATAGCTAGTAAGCTGAGCATATCAAATGGATCCGTTCATACTATTATTCATGATGTCTTGGGCATGAGACGAGTGTCCGCCCGTCATGTTCCAAAATTGTTGAATTTTCTTCAAAAAGAACAACGCAAAACTGTCGGTAAGGAAATGCTCGCCATGACTGATACGGACATCCGGCACATCATTCGCCTGATATGGCTCCATGTGACTTTTTCCTGTTTCCCAAGCTCAAGTTGCCGCTCCGTGGAAAACATTTTGAGACAATTGAAGTCATAAAAGAGAATTCGAGAACACACTCGAGCTTGACTTGTTTACAGTAGCACAGAAAACAAATTATGTGACATATCACGCTGAAATTTCCCATGTAAGCTTATAACAGTCCTACCAAAAAACAAAAAATTTATTTTTGCCATATGTCATCCGCGGACCGTTTTATTGATAACGTCTCGTTCATATTTGAGCAGAAGTTATTATAAATATTTTTGATTTCCTATTTACATAAATTCTTTACATTACCTCAAAAAATCCAATCTCGATAACTCCTCCATCGTTTTGCACTTATTGCAATTTTATTTGTTATTTTAGATAGAAACCTTAAAAAAGTATACATAAATTTTAGAAAATACGTTACACAACATAAAGTTACACAATCACATAAAATATTGGCACAAGGCTAAAGTATCCAAACTATCTTAGTAATGACTGCGCACCGCTACGTCTTGCTTCTTCGACGATAAAAACTGAACTATACCTGTACTGCTTTTCAAAATGTTTAACCATATTGGTTTCAAAAGTGTTCTCGAACATACCTCAGGTATAAACGATAGGGAAGGCCGACCTTTTCGTTTACCTTTCAAGTTCAATCCATCTGGCCTTCACAAAAACGTGAAATTTAGGGTGCAGCTGCCTGCGTTCTATATATAATTAATATATAATATTATTGATGTATTCATTTAGAAATATGTATGTTTTTACAACATAAATAAATAAATATTTATCGAATGTATACAACTATTTCGGGATATAGAGGACTTATACCCAAAAAATGGTCGTCGGGGTACCCGGGTGGCACAGTATGTAGATTTTTTTGGCTGGCAACACAAGGGTTAAATTTTTGAGAGTGTAATGAGACCATTGATGCCGCCGCGTGACGCAACTGACTCTACCTGCTAAAACGGCTGTAAAATCGAAAATACCGGGAATATCCATCCAAAACCAAGTAAACTTTACAATATTTCAAAAATTAATTTTCAAATTTTATTTCCAAACATTTTTCTTTTACTATTAACAACTTATTTATAATTATTTCGGTTTTATATTATTTTTATGTATATTCTACTTTCTATCTTCCTTGCCGTAACTCCCTCTCAATTTTCGTAGTAAATAAAAATAACTTCTTTTCAATTTTTGGGAGGACTCGAAATTGATTTTAGAACTGTGCTTTCAATGAATCGCTTTTTCTTATTATAGAATTATATATAGAATCCGAATCTGCTGAGAACGATATCGATAAACATGGTTCCATACATCTTTACCCATCCTATTGTACCCATAAAATATTGTTTGGGGGAAAAGAAATACATTATTTTCTCGGTAAATGGCTGTATCGATCACTCTTAAAGTATTGATAAGACACTTTAAGGTTTATGCTCGTTTTCATCCTGACATTTCATACTAAACAAATTCTCCTGCTGTTTTTTGTTTTTTCCAATCAGTTGTGAGTTACAGGATGTTAACAATGGAAGTCAACAAAGAGTCAATATTTTGCAGTGTTTCTTTGATAAAGGCGAAAATGCAAGCCAGGCCGCTGAAATTGTGAATGGTGTTAATGGTGCCGATACTGTAACAGCTAATTACGAGCAATTGTGGTTTCGTCAATCTCGATAATGTAGAAAATGTCGAAATCACAGAAATAATCGAAGTTGACCACCATGTTAGTAGTCGTAGCATCGCCCAGGGGCTAAAGATCTACCTTAAATCGATTTTAAACCATTTGCACAAAACTGGATTCAAAAAGAAGCTCGATGTTGTAGTGCCACACCAATTAACACCAAAAAACATGATCGATTGAATTTTCATCTGTGAAGCCTTGGCCAAAAGGAATGAAATCATCCATTTAGCATATTAAACGGATGGTGACTGGTGATGAGGAATGGGTCAAATACGACAATATTGTGCAAGAACGATGGCGGCCAAAGCGTGATGAAGCAGCTCAAACGGTGGCCAATCCAGGACTAATGGGCAGGCAGGTTCTCCTGTGTATTTGGTGGGACTTGAAACTAGTAATTTATTATGACTTACTTCTGTATCGCCAAACAAAACTGGACCGTTTGAAGCTAGCGATTAACCAGAAGCGACCAGAATTGGCCAACACAAGAGGTGTTGTTTTCCATCAGTATAACGCCAGACCACATACGTCTGGAGGGACTCGCCAAAAGCACCTTGAGCTTGGTTGGGAAATTTGAGTGCGTGGTGGATGCCCGTCGGAACCTGGCACCAAACGATCACTACATTTTTCTCTCATAGCAAAGCTTCTTGAGTTATAAGAAATTGGTATCAAGAGAAGATTGTGAAAATCGTTTACGTTTTTAGCCAATAAGGATGAAGACGTCTTTAAGAGAGGCATTAGAAACCTACCTTTAAAATGGCAACAAATTATACAACAAAACCGTGCATATTTGATTCAATTTGTAGAATCCGAAATATATTAAATAAAGTTTTTAACTTTTATGGATTTCTTTTTTCCCAAAGTAATATTTATTCGCAATTCACAGAGAGAACGTCGGTTCGAGCCTCGGTGAAACACTTAAATTAAGAAACACATTTTTCTAATAGCGGTCACCCCTCAGCAGGCAATGACAAACCTCCGAGTGTATTTCTGCCATGAAAAAGCTCCTCATAAAAATATCTGCCGTTCGGAGTCGGCTTAAAACTGTAGGTCCCTCCATTTGTGGAACAACATCAAGACGCACACCGCACCATTTTTGGCCTTTACATGAAAAAATCAGCTAAATGGCTATGTTTTTTCTTTATTTTTATTTATTTATAATAATGTTTATTATTTATTTATAATAATATCTATTTTTTCTCTTAAGAAATTTATTGAATCAGAACATATGTAAATGAAAAAATTAATTTAAGTGAGTTATAGAAAAGAAACTAAAAAGTTCGACCCAAATTGGGGGACATCAGAATTCGTTTAAGAGGTATGGTTCCTTCGTCAAAGTTTCTTATTTTGATCCCTAGAATATGATTTTCATAGAGCAATGGGCGATTTTTATGCCTCCCCATAAATCGACCCGGCCTAATATATATAATATTTAGCCCAACTACTTTCAGGGCTACTTGCAGCGATGACACTCAAACCAAAAGCCAGCCAAAAAAATATCAAAACTTATGAAATTTCTAAAAAGGTTTCATAGTAGTTAAGCTTTTTCCAAATCATTATTCATTAACTGTATTGGTATTCAGTGATCTATGTATATTTTCAATATTTTCTAAATTAATTCCGCCCAGTCCATAATTATTGTATCCATTAATAAAACCACAGGCTAACCACGTGCCAGGAAACTATGAATTGGGTCTAATTTGCGATCTTCCATTGTCTGACTTCTATCTTTCCTAGGAGGAGATGAAAGACAAGATTTCGTTTATGAAATTTCGTGGATTTAGTTTTATTTAGCGGCCTGCCCATGGCAGCATACACGTATGATTACCATTTGAAAGCGTTACTATTCGAAAAATATTTTCAAATTTATTGTGTTTGTAAATTAGCTTCTAGTGTGTGTACTTTATTACAATTGCAATTTCTAGTGAGCACATTTTTTCGGAGAACGAAGTCGCATAAGTTAACTCCAACTGGAAATAGTAGACAATAGAGTATGCCGAAATGCGTATAGAAACGTCAATTAATATCCTAATATAAGCAGACAGAATTTGTGATCCATGCATAATTAAAAAGTTTACCGTGTACAGCGTCCAATTAAACTTATCACCGCTCTCCTCTACTTGAGTATCGTCCATTGCCCATTGCCAAACCGAAGTGAATCTTACCCAAAATCAATGCAGCTGCTTTGATTATGGGCACATTCGGCGCCTCATCGTTGACTCCAACTTCAGTATCACTGCATCACTGGTATACTGGGAGTATGTAATTTCAGCACAGTGGGCAGTGGCCGCTGCGTACGCTGGGAGTAGTCCCGCTGTGAGGCTGATTGCGATTGCTACCCGGTCGCGCGAGTGCCAGCTGAAATAAATATGCGAGCACATCGAAAGTGCGTCTGTACGTGTATAGTTTATTCAATACCAACTAATACAATAATACATATGTACAGTTGTGTGTACGAGGACAGACCGCCGCGTGCCCATATGTATCAATGGACAAATGTATGTTGGAGCGCGTTCACAGTAGCCACCTGAGGCGCAGCACTAAATCATTATTGGAAACGTTTAGGAATACAAATTAAACAAACAAATGCGCTGCTTAATAAGCGTAGATTGTTGAATGAAAAGCGACTTATTCGCTGAACGCATACTTATCTACACACGAAAGTATAGGCATATGCTTATACATTCGCATTCATTGGCAAATTTAAATCGAAATTGAGAAATTAAGAAATCCATCACGAACTCTAATGAAATGAATGAATATGGAAAATGATTGTGAATGTTGAAAACCAAATTAAAATACACATTCGTGTGAGTGGGACGAGTATTGTGACCATTAAGCAAACAGGAAATTATTCGCATAATAATACAATAGCAATACGGTATTCTATTCTGCTGGATAAATTGTTATACCGTTCGAAATTTTATTAATTTGCATAACCAGTCCTGCCATTTTGGTGTTTTTGGGGTTAGATTTAACTTCTTGTTGTTCTTTAAATTGGTCGTCAAGAAGGCAATTGGAGGCAATGCAGCAACGACAGTATGGGTTTTCCAAGACGAGCTAAATTCAGCAAAATGATGGTCTGTTTTTCAGAAAATCTGATAATATCCCAACTGTACCACCTTAGGAATTTAAAACAGTCAATTCTGAGTGGTACACAGCCATTTGTTTGCCAAAAGCTTTAGGAGACTAAGAAAAACAAGCCACCGATTACGAATCATCCTTCACTAAGGCAATACAAGCTCTCACGTGAAGCATGAAAACCAAATTGTCCAAGATTTAAGGGTTTGAGTGTCAAAAAATTATTTATTTCAGAAATCGCATATTAAATTGCGACCCCAGTAGCCGAATGGGTGGGTGCGTGACGATCATTTGGATGTGCGAAGGCTCGAATCTCCGCGTATAAAACATCAAATGATAGAACTTTTTTTTTTCAAGCAATGGTTGTTCCTCGAAAAAGCTCCAAATGTTCCATGAAAAAGCTCCTCATTTAAAAACCACCTGCCGTTCGGAGACGGCTTAAAACTGTAGGCCCTCAATTTCTGAAACAACATCAAACCGCACGCTACAAATAGGAGGGGGAGCTCGGTCAGCAGAAAACTGGTTTAAGGGGTAACACCACTGTACACGCGTAAAATAAACACGATTTTTAAAGAATTTTTTTGTATAGAAGGAAAGGGGAAACAATCACTCTGATTTGAGAAGTTATTACTTATATACCAAAATACAAAGTTTGATCGAAAAATTTTACAAAATGGCGGCATTGGAGACATTTTTGTAATGTGGTTTCTCTTGAAGGAGCTCCGCGGCACGCAGCACAGAGGGTGCAAATTTTAATCTGGAACAAAGAAACACTTTTTTTTCTTAATCTAGATAAGAATAGCTAGAGAAACACGTAGGGGATTTAAAAAATATTTATTTTTGTGGAATTAGCAAGCATTTGAAGGAAAAAACTCTATTTTGGACTAAAAAAACGGCACTTAAATAATTATAACAATCGTTCAAATTAATCTATCGAAAATCCCCTACGCTCTTCTCTTAAGAAGGTTATTACACAGACGTAGTGAAAAACCTGATTAAAAATATTTGAAATTGTTTGAGTTATGCTGCGTGCCAATTTCAGAAAACGTGTTTTGAGAAAAACGCGTTTAAAGTTTGGAAATTTGGAGAAGTCGTTAGGTAGCAGTCACTAACGTTTGGTTAAAAGCTTAAAATATTTATGAAATAGACTTCGGTAAGGTATAAAACTTTTTGTTCTGTATTTTAAAAGATTCAAAGAATTTTTTAAGCTTATAAAAAAAAATCAATTTTTTGAAATTCCTACAGTGGTGTTACCCCTTAATGTAACGAAGCTATTTACTAAATTCTAACTATTTTACTTTCACTTCCTTTGCGACTCATTTGAAGCTTGCTCACATATTAGTTGGACTAATGCCGCATAGTAGTGCACTAGTATTTGTGCTCGGTTGAGATCTGTTGCAAATATAACACAGAAGTATGAGAACTGACATGCTACAGGGGCAAAGAAGAACCGGGCGAAAAAGTTCTTCAACTACCGCATACCGCATATGAAAAGTGATGATATGAATGAAACATTATGCCAGATAATTCCCGCTCGACCACTGCAGTAGTTTACATTTATAATAAATTTGGGTGCCGAGAAAGCTATTCTATTACAATCTCTATTGGGTCATATCAGTCGTAAATATGAGCCGTTTTCTTCCAAAGTGGTGTAAGTCCACTTCATATTATATGGAGATATTTAAGGGTTTGCATTTGAATGGTTTGAAAAATATTGGAATATGTTAAAGCACTGATTTTATGTTTTTTAAATATTAAATTGATTGAAATTTATAATGTTATCATTTTTTAAGTGTAATTAACAACAATTTTTACTTTTAATGTCTTCAGAGGGACTTACACCACTTTCAAAGTCAGCAAAAATAAAAAAAAATTAGCCGTTTTCTTTGAAAGTGGTTTAAGACCATTTTGACAAAAATTAAGTTAATGATAAAAACAATGCAAATTTAAACAGATTTTTTTTGAAAACGTTTATAAATAAGAAGTTGATGGTAAATTGTATTAATTTTAATCATTAACTAATTTTTTGTCAAAATGGACTTAAACCACTTTCAAAGAAAATGGCTCATATATATAGACTAAGAGCTGGCGGCCGCGGAGGTACTACGATAACACCTCCGGCTAGAATTTTGAGAAGTGGTTGGGAGAACCATGAAGCAGTGCCATTTGCAAGGATTTTGCTCAAAACCCCTGCAAAAAAGACGTCAGACAACTTAAAGTTGCAAAAAAAAGTTGCTAAAAAAATTTTCGTACCTCCGGCTGAAAATTTGTAGGCTTACTGTTTGAAGGTCACAAATGCTGTATATAAATCGTCAGACGTCTAGATCGCTGCAAAAGTAGTGTCAGACGACCCCAAATTTGTAAATTTTTTTCGAAATTTTTTTTTTTTTTACCTCCGTCTGACGTTCTCACATATTATAGTGGGCACTATTTTAAGTGTATATTTAAATCGTCAGACGTCTAGATCGCTGCAAAAGTAGTGTCAGACGACCCCAAATTTGTAAATTTTTTTCGAAAAAATTTTTTTTTTACCTCCGTCTGACGTTCTCACATATTATAGTGGGCACTATTTTAAGTGTATATTTAAATCGTCAGACGTCTAGATCGCTGCAAAAGTAGTGTCAGACGACCCCAAATTAGTAAATTTTTTTCGAAATTTTTTTTTTTTTACCTCCGTCTGACGTTCTCACATATTATAGTGGGCACTATTTTAAGTGTATTTTTAAATCGTCAGACGTCTAGATCGCTGCAAAAGTAGTGTCAGACGACCCCAAATTTGTAAATTTTTTTCGAAAATTTTTTTTTTTACCTCCGTCTGACGTTCTCACATATTATAGTGGGCACTATTTTAAGTGTATATTTAAATCGTCAGACGGAAATACCGCTGCTAAGTCATCCTACAATATCCGTGAAGTTCCGGTCTGCCTGAATTTTTTTTTTTTTCGGAATTTATTTTTGTTACCTCCGTCTGACATTTTTACATACTATTGCAAAAAACATTTCAAGTACACATTTAAATTGTCAGACGAAAATACCGTTGCAAAATACCTCTGCGATATCGCGAACTTCCAGTCCAGATTGCTGAATACAGTTTCATCATTTATTTAACTTATTGAAATACTTTGTTGAGTTACTATACGCAATCATATTAATAATCAATATTATCATTCGTTACCTCTTGTTGCGTGGATGTTGATGCATTGGCTTGTTCTTCCCCACCACTGGTTTCCACTGCAACAGAATCCGTTGAAGTTGATGTGGATGATGTGGACGGTATGTCTGTGAGTGTACGAGATCCCATCAATTCCATATATTTAGTAATATATTTTTTTGTTACAGCCGTGAAATTCTTATAGCATTGAAAGTGGCAGCCATGTGTTTCATTTATTTCCGCAGGCAAAAAAACCTCACCATACTTCAATTTCAATTTTTCACGAACTTGACGCACTTCTAGACACTTCTGCAGTTTATTCGAATTTAGTAACGGTATTGAATCACTTTCGTCACTAAGTTGACAAATCACACACTTTTTATTAGACGCCATTTTCACACAAACGTTCTCTTTTCCCGACATTTCTACACTAAGCGTGCGCAAACCTATTTTCCTGTTTTTTTCCGGCATTCTATATCTATACTAATATTATAAAGAGGAAAACTTTGTTTCGGATGTGTATGTACAATATGGGTATCAAATTGAAGCTGTTGGTGAATGCTTTAGTACAAAGTATTTTTCATGCCGCTCCGTGACTGGGGTCTCGAGATATAGGTCAAAACGTGGACCCGGGTAACCTTTGGTTGTGTATAAACAATATGGGTATCAAATGCAAGCTGTTGATAAGTGCTTTAATACGGGGTAATTTTCATACCTATTGATGACTAGGGTCTCGAAATATATGCCAAAACGTGGACCCGCCGTGTCTTTGCACCGAATTAAACCAAACTTACACACATTGTTAAGGAGGTATTGAAGATGGTTTCCGTATAGTTTGGATACCTATTGGTAGATAGGGTCTCGAGATATAGGTCAAAACGTGGACCCGGGTAACCTTCGGACGTGTATGTACAATATGGGTATCAAATGGAAGCTGTTGGTGAATGCTTTAGTTCAGAGTATTTCCATCCGCTCCGTGACTAGGGTCTCGAGATAGAGACCAAAACGTGGACCCTAGAATGTGTTTGTACAATATGGATATCAAATGAAAGCTGTTGATAAGTGCTTTAATACGGGGTAATTTTCATACCTATTGATGACTAGGGTCTCGAAATATATACCAAAACGTGGACCCGCCGTGTCTTTGAACCGAATTAAACCAAACTTACACACATTGTTAAGTAGGTATTGAAGATGATTTCCGTATAGTTTGAATACCTATTGGTAGATAGGGTCTCGAGATATAGGTCAAAACGTGGACCCGGGTAACCTTCGGACGTGTATGTACAATATGGGTATCAAATGGAAGCTGTTGGTGAATGCTTTAGTTTAGAGTATTTTTCATGGCGCTCCGTGACTAGGGTCTCGAGATAGAGACCAAAACGTGGAGCCTAGAATGTGTTTGTACAATATGGATATCAAATTGAAGCTGTTGGTGAATGCCTTAGTACAGAGTATTTTTCATGCCGCTCCGTGACTGGGGTCTCGAGATATAGGTCAAAACGTGGACCCGGGTAACCTTTGGTTGTGTATGTACAATATGGGTATCAAATGAAAGCTGTTGATAAGTGCTTTAATACGGGGTAATTTTCATACCCATTGATGACTAGGGTCTCGAAATATATGCCAAAACGTGGACCCGCCGTGTCTTTGCACCGAATTAAGCCAAACTTATGCACAATGTTAAGTAAGTATTGAAAATGAGTTTCGTAAAGTTTGGTTGTAATTCGGAGCAGTGGCAACGGGTACAGCGTTCTTTTGAGCCAGCCATAATGTCGCTTACTTTCTTAACGCTTGGGGCGGAACTGAACTGTCAAATTGATAGTGTGAGTTACAATGTGTCAATATTTCTTTCTGATTTGGATGCCATAAGGAAAAAACGTAAGTGCAACATGTAAAAATTGTTTGTGAATTTTTTTGGAGTGGATTTTGGAACAGTGAATAATTTCTTACGAAATTTGAGAATTTAATGTGAAATCCGAATGAAATTATGTGTTCGTGAAAAAAACAACTTTTTCGTTTTTTTTTTTTTTTTGAAAAATATAAATGGATAATGGTTAAAAAAGCTCCAATGCTTAATAAAACATATAAATTGAAACGAAAAGTTCATGGATGATCAGGAAAGAAGACGATTGTTTATTCATATGCGTTGATTTGAAATTTAAAAACAATCTTCTTTTTTCCTGATTTTCAATTTATATTTTATATTTACTCAAAAACAAATAGAAAAACAAAAAATATTGTTTATGCCAAAGCGGTTGAATAAAGAATAAAGAAGTAAATAATATGAAAACCATATATTTTCTGTTCTAAACCATATCTATTCTATTTTAGTGTGCCCAGCGAAGGGGGCCGGGTTTGCTAGTATGAATATATATTTATATCTCTTGTGGTGAGAACCCTTTTTTTAGGGCTAACAGGACTTCCCGGATAGCCAGAATTTCAGCTTGAAATACACTACAGTGATCTGGTAGCCGGATTGAGATGTTGCCATTCATTTCCTCAGAGTGATGGCCTACGCCTTCTTGTTCATTTAGATTGGAACCATCAGTATAGATGCTGATTCCGCTTCTATTGTCCATTACCCCATTGCACACTGGGCCAGAAGACCCGAGTGAGTGGCCAAAAATAAAAATTTTCGACTTAATTTAAACAGGAAATTTATAACATCATCTTATTTTGAGTAATTTTTTACACCAAATTATAAAGTTTCATTAGTTTTTATCAATTAGTTTTTTTTATGTAACAGTTCAAAGTCAAAGTTTTAGTTCGATTTTTAACACTTTCAAACAATGTTTATCAATAAGTTGTTGTGAAAAATACTACTCAAGATGTTATTATCGTCCATAACTTTTCTTTATGGATATCAAAAAATAATTTATAATTGAAACCAGGTGTATTTATGTTGAATAAGTTTTTTTTTTTAACATTTAATCAACAAAATCTGTTTTTTATTCATACATGACTTACTTTGAAAACAAAGTTCCCCGAAGTTCCCCTATCAAATGAGTTAAATTTTATGCCAAATTGTTCGTAAAGAAGTATTAAATAAGGTATATATGCGCCTTTTTGCGCCTTTTCATAAACATGTCTGAAATATCGATATTAGTGTGAGAGAAATCTCAAATAATTCTGACCCATTAATGTTTGAGCCAAAACTACCGAGGGAAAATCGAGTTTAATTCAGTGTTTGCATTTACTACTTCAGAGCAGCAGTACTACCCCAAATAATGCTCTGCTCTAACTATGTAGTTAAACATTGTCAACTACAGAGTAGAGCTGATAGCGCACAAGTCAAACTAGGACTCCAAGCTATGACTCTAACTGCGCAACAGTCAGAGTCATAGTAGAAAAATAATTGCCTCGTAGTTTTACACAGGAGCTCATAGTCACTAAAATAAAATGCGCAGTAGACCAAAAACAGAGATTGAACTTTGTCCAGAAAGATCCAGAACTGTCCAGTACCTCAGAGAGTGAGAGACTCTCAGCAGATCGTTCGGTCAATGTGCGCCCCCACCCCCGTTTTTATTTGGTACACGAAAACTGCGGAGCGACTATTTGCAGTACTACGAAGTCATTTCGCGATGTCATATTTTGAGCGAGAGTGAATGTGATAGGAAAACAAACTTATAGGATCTCTTTAATCGATTACTAGATACTTCTGATCCATTACTGTCTAGTATGAACTGGTTGTCTAGAGCTAATAACAGAAGACGTTTACCACTTTCAGCAGAAGTTAAACAGTTACTTTTGTTAGATACTCAAAATATGGAAAATGATTATAGCAGTGCCAGTGCAAATGAAGACGAATATGAATCGGAAGATGAAACAGAGGCCGAACGCGATCATGAAATGATTGCGTCTAATGACGTTCACAAACTTCTAGATGAACTTGAACTATCAGAAGAAGAAACTTCTGATTCTGAATAAATTGAGCTTAAATGCAGATTCATAAATTAAGTCAAATTAAAAAAAATTAAAAATTACAAAAATTACAACAAAAAAAAATTAAAAATTACAAAAATTACAAAAAAAAATTAAAAATTACAAAAATTATTGTACAAAAAAAAATTAAAAATTACAAAAATTACAAAAAAATTTAAAAATTACAAAAATTACAAAAAAAAAATTGGTATACTAAATCGTACTAGAATCCTCCTCGCGGTGTATCCTGGGTGTATGAGTACAGACGTATTTTCTTTGTTCTAAACCCCTAGATTCTGAGTTTGAAACAAAAATACTGATTTTTTAAATTTTATGGCCGCCATTTTGGATCCGCCATTTTGAATTTCTCAAAGTTGACATTGTTCTAAACCCCTACATTCTGAGTTTGAAGCAAAAATACGGATTTTTTAAAATTCATGTCCGCCATTTTGGATCCGCCATTTTGAATTTTTTAATTTTGACTTCAGGTTCGCATTCATAGAGTTAAATAACTATAATAAACGTGGTTTTAATCGGTTTTAGGGCCTTTTCCTAAGAAAAAAGAGTTTTGGCCACTCACTCGGGTCTTCTGGCCCAGTGTGCATTGTACCAATCTTCTATCGTTGGGAAAGTTGTGGTAACGGACGTGTTTACATGCAACTCTACTGAGTTACAAAAGTCTGTCGTTTGATGTAAGAAGGGGTATTCGTCTAGTATTCTATTCTCGTCCTGTTAGTGGCTAGGTTAGAATATTCTCTTAACCTAAGTTCCGATTTCGTCGCCGTTTGCTCGCTGTTTGCTCTAGGCCTCAATCGGTAATAAGTCCAACATGACATTCATCGCTGACGTGGTCGTAGTCTTTAGTGCCCCGCTTATGCAGAGACTAGCACCCCTTTGAATACTTCCTAAGCGTTTTACTGTTATTCTTTTCTCAAGTGTTGGCCACCAAACTTAAGACACCGTATGTCATGATAGGCCTTACCACTGCTGTATATAGCCAGTGTACTGTATCCTGTGTTTTCTCGTGAACATGATTAGTTCTGTTTTGTTGGGATTTACCCCAAGACCTCTCGATAAAGCCCACCGGCTTACATCGTTCAAAGCATTTTGCATTATATTGCAGAGGGTATCTGGGAATTTTCCTCTTATTAATATTGCAACATCGACTGTGTAGGCCACTACGTGTATCCTCCTTTCCTCTAGCTTTTTTAACAATTGATTCATTGCCAGTACCCATAGCAGAGGGGAAATTACACCGCCCTGAGGAGTACCCCTCCTGATGGATCTGCGCATGGTCGAGAGGCCCATCATCGAAATTACGAACCTGCCTAATAGAAACCGACCTATGTATAGGCGTGGTGAAGCAGTTGAGCAGTACTCTCTTCAATGGAGAGCGTTGGATCTTCCAGCAAGATTCCACTCCAGCTCATAAGGCAAAAACCATCCAGCAATATTGCGTTTTAGTCACTGCCGCAGAAGATTGGCCGTCTCGAAGTCTAAATCTGAATCCACTGTGTTACAGTTTGTGGCCAGAATTGGAGAACATAGTCTGTCCAAGACCTCATAGAAATTTGGAGAGTCTCAAACAAACTTTCGTTCGAGCTGTGACATCGATATCCATGGAAACCGTGAGTGCTGCAATAGCTGAATGGCCTAATCGTTTAAAGGTGTGTAAATGGTGACTATTTCAAATGAAAATTAAACTTTTTTAATATTTACATGATTAAATAAAATTAACCTCATTCAAAAAGTATTATTAAGTCATATCTGTAACGGACTTCCGTTGTAACAGAACTTATGCCAGGACTAGGTATGTATCTTACATCAGGATACCGCATCTCAGATACATTTTTCTCAAAGTTAATTGGTTCTTTCCCAGCTGGTTCGTCCACGACACAATTCGTTTGATTAGCTCGTTCAGATCCACTGTGTTGTAAAAATACATAAATTCAGCCACACACCAGTCCTATAAGTACACTCGCAGATATAGCGTGCGAACGTGATAGAACGCCCGCGTTACTACTAAATGTGACGCTATTTTTGACATTAATATTTTTGCGTCAAGGAAACAATTAACCTACGGATGCACGGCGGCTGCAACGCTCCAAAGCTGCCGGTCGTGGAACAGAACGGAAAGAATGATGTCAATTTAATAACGAAATAATAGCTGAAACGGGTCTTAACTTAGTATCCGCACAACAACAGCAATAATAATAGCCGCAAACAACATAAACAATTGGTAACAATTTACTACACCACCAACAATTGCAACAGCAAAACGATGGTAGCGGCCGTAAAATGGTGCATGCCGCCGTTAATGATGATGGCAATATAACTTACGAATATCTTTACAAAAAACCACCATAAACAACCATACAATAACAACATCGGCAGCGAGTGATGTAAAAAATCTACGAACAAAGAAGTGATGAGCCACCTACTTGCAAAATACTTATAAACAAAACAACAACATCAACAGCATACAAATAATAGCACTAAAAGCCTTAGCGAAGCGAAGCAAAAACTGCAGAAACTTTGGAATTGTATCGTAAAAGATGAAGGCAAAACGTGCAACTTGAAGCTGTGCCAAGGCCAAAAGTACCATCCTCCAGCTAGGTACATACATAGAATATACATATTTATTTATTTATATATGTGCATACATAAATACATTCAAGTACAATGTGCATGTAGGTACACATGTAAGTGTGGCATGTCGTGCCTAGTCGCATTATATAAAGCTATGTAGGTAGGTATGAATGAGCACACATACATATGTTTGTATGTATGTAGCCGTTTGCATGATTATATGTAAGTAGTATTTATTGCTGTTCTTATTTTGCTTGTTGGTTGGTGGGTTGGCGGTCAATTGTTTTCCTTTGTTGCCGCAAATAATATCATCAGCATACTATGAGCCGACGACCATCACCATCATCAACCGCTGCAGCGGCAGCATCTCAAGCAGGTGTTACTAGCAATTACTTTACACACAAAGTGATCAAACACAACAAACCAAGAATAATTCGAGCAACAGTCGTAGCTACTCGTATCTACAATACATACATACCCAGATAGATATATGTACAACAACAATGGCAAAATCGACTTGCTGCAACCAACAATCAAGCAAGTCACTATGAAAACAATGTATTCACTACAAAATGCGATACAACTGAGAAACGTATAGTGCACAACAGCACCTGAGAAAAGTAAAGGAACACAAGGTAAAATTAATGATTGTGAAAAGGTGGGAGATTTGCACTTCCCCCTTAAAATCAAATCCACCTTTCCTAATAAACCTGAAATGGCGCTGGGTGGGGCTGAGCTTATTTGACTTTCTTCTGACCGTAACCGGGCGAGATATCTGCTCCTCGATCTCGCTGTGTCATAACATTCGGGAGGAAGGTAGGTTGGAGATTTCGCGGATTGGTTGCAGAAAGGACAGAACCAGTATCGACCTGTAAGCATCAAATTGAGCATTCTCAGTTTCTCCTTAGGGAAGGTTATAAGATGCTAAAATCTTTTTGCTCCCTTGTAGCCTTAGCTCTTCGCTTCTAAGCCGTTCCTTAATGGTGTGTTGCCCCATAATAAAGAAGGGGTCGTATTCTATGAATAACAATGCAATATAATATTTATTCAAAACTATGAGTAGGTGGCATTGACACATACTCGTATTCATCCCAAGAGTGTTCTAGTGACTCTTAAGCGCTTCGGCCCTAACACCAATCATCAAGGTAAGCATAGTCCTCCTGCACCTAGTATTACCAATGCAGATGGAGCTTTCCTCTCTCTCAGGAATAGAGCGTTTGTATTAATTCTCATGATTTAGCGGGTGAAGGCGCTGAACCTGTTTTCTCTGTAGGATGTAAGTACATTACAGTTATATTTTTTGATACTACCCTCAAAATTTATGCTATGGTCGAGGATATGAGACACCGTGTTTTTTTTGTTTTGCTTTTCATTTTGGAATATTTACCCATGCCGTCAACGGTTTGAAAACTTCCATTGAATTTCTATGGGAAAAATGCACTTTTCCGTCAATGTGAAAAAAAAAATTAGTGATTGATATTATTTAGGAGGAGAAGGTCTATAAGTTTCCTTGAAAACTGTCCATTCTAGTTTTATTTAAAAAATTGTAACTATTATATTATTTAAATAGAAAATTTGAAAAAAAAATGTTAAATATTAAAAGAGAACCACATTATTTATCTCGTTTTTTGTTTGGTTTTGTATCAGTATCTTTGTTTTGGCCAGTCTAAGCTTAAGATTTTTATTACTCATTCAAATTTGTTGTACTACTTTCCGAAATAACACTCCTACACTAGTCTCTTATGCCTTTTAACGACTGAAAATGGTTACCCCGATAATAGGTACCTGTTATAATTACAGTTTTTGTGAAAAAAGTCATTTAGAGACATGCCGGGTGAACACGGTTGTTGTTCGATGACAATTATTGAGCTCTTGGCTTGTTTAACTTAGCTTCTTATCTAAGCTTCTTAAATATGACTAAAACTAGCGAGCCACTAATTTTACGGCCATTCACTTTTAGTAATTACTATACGAGTAACCACAAGACGAAAGCATGACACATAGATCTGGTGGCACGCATAGTGGCAGAGCTGGCACAGGCGCGCGGTCATAGGAGTACAAGAGCACACTATTAAAAATAAATCAAGGCATTGTATCAAAATCGACTACAATCGGTTGATTGCAGACCAAGTGGCGTAATATGTGGCAAGAAGCTGCGCCACATCAATGCTACAGATTAATACCACTTGTTGCTTTGTCCTCCAGCGATGTAAAAGCGCCACTACAATTGCCATCGTCTTGGCTGTCGGTCGCGACTCAGGTAATCGAGGCTTCTGGCTTGCCGGTGGCTGTACTCATTTGGTGATTGCTGCCTAGCGAGTGCCGCTTGATGCTTGACAAACCTGGTATTTGAACGCGTCAAAAGTAGTTGAGAACATGCTTCGAGCAGTGGAGGAAGCAAATTTTTCGATGGACAATAAGAGCTGCAAAGAGTTTGGGGAGCAGGCCAAACGTTTTGACTGGTATATTGGCTGGACTCCAATTCAGCTGCATACATATGCATATATGCGCACATACACGTCCATTTAACGTGTGATGCAGCAAACCAGCAACAAACGCGGTTGTCATAGCTTCTGTTGTTACTCCTTACCGTTGTACAAGTATGCATTACTATGATGCGTTGCAAAAGGTCATAATTGCTGTGGCCCGATGTGGCTTGCTTTGCCTGTGGCGATTGCAGTAGCTCTCATTGCAGTTTTGACTGCGGCCGGCAATTGTCGCACAAACAGCGGGCGAACACACGCCTATCGATTAATCTAAAAATAATTCGGAATGCAAGTCGAAGCCGTAAGGGGCTAACTATAAATTTGTCCATATCCAGAACTCCAATGGACGGTGAGTGTCCCACAGTATACGCACCTTTGCATTTTCATGCTACGCTTATTGTACCGAAATAGTTGCTCTTGCTGGAAATTCTTGGTATTCTACCACTCTTGCTGCCAGTCTACAAGTATTACTGACTTTTGGGCCACTCGTAAGCAACATCAAAAATACGGTATATTCATGCTTCAGTATATATAAGTAATACATAATTGAACATCCGCAAAGAGATTGAATAGCAAGGGCTGCCATCAGACCACTGGCAGTCGTTTAACGGCAGACCTTGGGCCAACATTTGTCCCAATTTGACAAATAAGAGTGGAGATAAAACTAACCAAACAATCAAAAATTACAAACTATGTAATGAAAAACACAAACAAACATTTTTTTTAAGATTAGTCATATTCTGTATAACGAATGTTTCAACGGGTGCATTCTATCTTTTAACTGACACTTGCGAAAGGATTTCTCTAGCAAAGAATTTCTGTGAACAATGTGCCCTTTATTGCTCTTCTAATCAATCCTCCAGCGATGCTTAGGTGGAAGTTCTTTGCTCAAGTGCATCCAAGTTTAAGCAGAAATAGCTGCCACACTTTACATTTGATGTTTCTCATTATGACCTCAGAGGAACAAGTAAACTTTGAAAGCATTAAGAACGCGGCCGAGAATGAATTGTTTACATAGAGAAGCCTTCAATGCTTATTTGTGTGCATTTTTGAATTCCTCTTCTTTAATTTTGTTTAAAGCAATAGGTTGTTACTGTAACGCGTATGCATTTTTTTTCGTAGTAACTTTGCAATTTTTGAAATGAAAAGTAAATAATTAACTAATAATTAAAATTAATTTTTTTTCGAAAAATATGTTGACCTTTTTCTTCCAAATAACTACGAAAGAGAAAAAGTAAATTAATTCCTAATTCTGTATTATATCAATTTCACACATTTTTTACTTTGAATTGAATAAAAGTAATTTTCCAAACTAAATTTATGGCTTTTTAATTGGTTACACTTCGAATGCTGGACCCTGTAATATGATTCTAGTACGGGCGATAGCCATTGATGTTGTAAACAACATCTTAAAATTTCATACGGTTCGGTTGAATATTTTTTTTGACAACACCAGGCCGAAAAAACTAGTTTTGAGATAATTGAGTTTAAAGTTTTGAAAGTGGCCGCGCAAAGGAATCTGACTCTACGTGCTAAAACGGTTGTAGAATCGAAAATACTGGAAAGCCTATACTTTCGAAGTATCAAAACGAAATTGATTTTTTTTAATTTTAAACCACCGGGACCCCTTAAGTAAATTAGGTGAGCATAAGTGTAGCTTCTTTTCAAATTTTCGAAACTGACCTTAGAGCTATCCGCTAATTTTTGTTTTATAATTTTATGAAGAATAGCAATCTGATAGGATCGATGTCGAAAAAATAGTTCCTTAGGCATGGATGCCGTCCTCGTATATACATACAATATATAAGTTATATATATATGTCCAAATTGGGGGACATCAGAATTCGTTTTAGAGGTATGGTTCCTTCGGCAAAGTTTCTTATTTTGATCCCTAGAATATGATTTTCACAGAGCAATGGGCGATTTTTTTGCCTCCCCACAAATCGACCCGGCCTAATATATATATATATAATATATTATGAAAACTTGGAAGTGGTCCGTCTCCAAAAAGCTTTGAGGTTTCTTTAGCTATAAGCTTGAAACCTACAAGTACGTAAATGTATTGATTATACGAGTATAGAGAAGAACATTGATTTAATTTATACGAGGGATGTAAAAAATCCGAGGAAAAGAAAACTTCTAAATTGTTTGGGGTACACTTTCTATTTTTCGACACAGTCTCCTTTTAGGGTCATACACCTCGTCCAGCGCTATTATAGTTCGTTGATTCGCTTGAAATAGCACTTTTACAAGTCTGAAAAATAACCATTCGCTTCTACAATCACCTTCTCGTTTGAATAAAATCTTTTTCCCGCCGGCCATTTGTTTTGGGGAACAAATAATAGTCCGAGGGAGCCAAGTCAAGAGAATAAGGGGATATCAAACGAGTTGAGATCCTATTTCCATTAATTTTGCGACCTTAACTGCGTAAGCTGTTGCGTTATCGTCCTGGAAAAGGAAAATCACTCGAGGACTCAGAGAAATACTTTCGGCTCAATAGACCTTTCAGGTTGGGGTGCTGAGTCCCCTCATAACAACACTAATCATTACCATTAACAACGACTCTATAAAATATAATAATAGATCTGAAAAATCCTGTATGATTTCCTTCCAGGTTTGAACTGTTGCAAATACACACAAATATATAGATATATAAATGTATGTGTATGTTTTTTATTTGCTCTGCAAAGGGCAAACAAACCCGCAAATTCGTGCCTTTGGAATTCTTTCTTAATGCATTAACCTGTCTTTACTTCGATTATTTACGAGAAATTCACCAATTGGGCAACAGTAACTTAACATGGACACAAATTATATTTGCTAACGATTTAATTTGCCTAATATTGCACTGCAATTTGCCTGTAAAAGCCGTAATCACCAATAAAATTGATCACAAAAAAGAACGCTGAATACATTTCGCCTCGTCGAAGTCGACACAGCACTGTGCAGGTTTATTATCATCATTTGCGATCAATGGCAACTTCTTAGGCATTTTTATGAGACTTGCAGAGAATTCCAAATTTATAACGCAAATATCCGCCGCTGTCACCAATCGACGAAGCAGCCAGTGAAATTTGATATTTACGTGCCAGTTCCAGTTCCAGTGTACAGGGCCATAGACTGCGCTGTAGATCAGTGCGAATGAAAGACGACACGCACGCGAGCATGTAAGATTACGTGGCATTTCGTTTTAGCTGCGTCCGGGATCATCGTCAGCATCATCTGCATACGCGAATGCCATTCATTGCGTTAACTAGCTGGACGACCAGACAGCGGGTATGGGGATTTTATGATTATAATAATATTTGCAAAATAGAATAAAATTTGATATACGCGCTAGTTATTTGTGCCGCAAGAGCAGCAGCAGCACCAATGAAAGCTGCATATCTCTGACTGAGCCAGAGACACGTCCATATGTATGCGTGAGTGTTTGCATACGAGTAATGGAGTGAATATTCGAAAAATGTCCACTTCGCAATTATCTGCAATCAAGGATGTTGCATAAATTCTACATTCGATTAAGCAGACTGACGCTACTTCTCAGTGCGCATATGAGTGAGGGCTTTGCGTTGCGCATTGAAAGCTTGCATTTCTACCTGTTTTCTAGATTATCTGATACTTTAGATAGCCGTAGCTCGCTTGCGGTTTATTTATGTAATAAGAAAACGGAGTTATGGTTCTATGAGTATCTATAAGTAAGTAATTATCTATGTGTCTACCTTGAACAGACTCTTATTTGCAAAGCAAGAAAGGCTCGTGAGCACAATCACAACTCGGAAACAATGGGATTAATAGTATCATTGCCCTGTTAGAGCATTCAGGATAAAACAAACGGTTAACACTTTAAGCGCAATTAAGTTTAAGATTTTGCTTAAATTGTGTGCTTTCGGTCATACAGCAGCTGCCATGTGAGAGGTTCAATCATTCAGGCACAATATGTAGAACTTTTTAAAATCGACTACCGAAATCAGGAGCATTTTGTGCAGAAAGTAAACGTTTATGCTTGTTATCCAAGAGCAATTCCTCAACTGGAAGGCGAGCAGGGTGTTTTGAAAGATCTCATTGACAGTTTGATAAAAGTACGAACATCACCATTTATTGGATATTAAAGGTATAAGTACACGATACTTAGTACATCTCTCCAAGCATTTCGTTTTGCTAAACTATCTTTTTATTACTGATTAAAAAGTTGGCGCTTGAGAATTCTCATGCCAGTGGTTACACTTTAGTCAGCTGTTTGAAGTTAATTTTATTATTAATTTTTTTGACATCACGCGATAAAGCGTCCCTTAGAGTGCTTGAGAGAAAAATTCTGCGGAAGATGTTTGGGCATTTGCACGTTGGTGACGGAACGGACGTTGTGGAAGCAATGGTCTACACCAGACTGTAGTGCTATTGATGATGATGATGATGTCGTTGGTGACGGCGAGTATCGCAGGCGATGGAACAATGAGTTCTATGAGCTTTACAACGACATAGACATAGCACAGTTACTAAGATTCAGCGGCTACGTTGGCTGGTCTTGCGGATAATTACGGGATCTCCATGGAATATAAAGAACACTAACATTCACAGAGACATTTGCATACCTCGTATAACCGACGAAATAGTACGGTTGAGCAAAAAATACCTTAAAAAATTTTGAAGGACATCCCAATAAACTAGCCCAAAATATACTTCTAAATGAAGGTCACATACGATTGAGAAAAAAAACATCTTCAAGTCTGCGCTATCTTCATTATCTCCTCTCACACGAGGGTCCGTCCACGAAGGCAACGGAATACCGGCAATTTAGTACGGCCTCATCGTCATGAGAGGTAAATACCATTTTAAGAGAGACTGGGCACTGGGCCTTCCTGGCTCCCTCCATCCATCCGATTCTATCACATTAAAAAAAATCTCACATAATCGTCGTGAGGGATAACGGAAGCCATTTCGGCTCCCCACTACGAAGAATTGGAGACCGAAACCCGTCCTTTCTAATTCTATCCATTCATTTACTTTTAATTTATTTAATCATATGTGTACATATATTATTGTATATATCCTATTGAACAAAGAATTAGTCTTAGCACTGGCAAAGAAACATAATAATATAGCATCTAAGATTTGATAACTTATTGTTAGTTTCGTAGACAATAAACATTCATTGGCTGGCTCATGTCGGACTCTGAAAGTATTCGATACCAGTTTGCGGTACCAGTGTATCAAAGATCAGGTGGAGAAGAACTTGGCTTCACTTGATGTGTCCACCTGTGTCTAAAATCGCGTCAGGGGTTATCGCGCCAATCAAGAAGAAGAAAAAGATGTTGATTTCATGTAACCTAGTTCCTAGTTCCATCAACCAAGTGCTTTACATCTGCAGTAGACCGCATCACTCTCCACGCTTGTGGAATAAGTTTCTAAAGAATAATTGCATTATTAAATCGTTAAGGCATTTACCTAAATGTTCAACATCACCTAATATTTAGATTTGTAAATTTCTTAATTTAAGTCTTAAATTTATTATTATTTAGCATTATTTAAATTTAGCTCACTTCTCTGAAACGCTCAACAAATACAACAAATGGCCACTTGTTACAATGAAGGATCAAAAACCTCTTCCGGCACAGCTTAATTAGTGCTGAATGGAGAATTTACTATCATATGCCTTACTCGGCTAACCCACTATTAATCAGTCGTCAATGCAGAATCTGAAGCAATCATACTGCTCTTCGATTGGAAAGTGGACTTACTAATAATCCACGAAAATGAATTAAACTTAATGTGTATTCCATCTTATGATGAAGCTGCGAAATTTTCATTTTACTTCAGCAAACATGCAACAAAGCAGACTTATGAGAATAAATGTAGCACTTGTTCTCTAATCAACAGGAGATGGCTTAACTTCTGCGCTATTACGAACAAATAAACGCCAATGGTAATGTATCTGTATATCCAGCCGATATGAAAAGTATTCACATTCAGAACAATACTCGTTTCCGATTAGGGCAAAGTCTCCTAATTCATCAACGCTTAATGGAAATTACGATTCTCTTGACCTAACTATTTGCTACTATCATCTCTGAGTCGGATGGGTTGATACGTGGCTACCATTCAGTAGTGTCTGGGTTTGAAGTGTCGGGGAAGTGTTTTGGGTCGCCCCTCGGCAGGCAATGGCACACTTCCGATTGTATTGTATTTCTGACATGAAAAAACTCCTCATAAAAAGCCGTTTGCAGTTCGAAGGCGGCATTAAACTGTAGGTCCCTCCATTTATGGGAAAACAGCCAGCTCGGCCAAAGACAAAGGAAAGGGTGTAAGCGCCAACTATGAATTATACTATTATAAGAACTTATTATAAGAACTTCTTACAACAAAAACAAGAACAAATATTAAGAATTTGTATATAGCTTTAGCAGTTAGTGCCTAATCTTTAAGTTTATCATTAGGAACGATTATTAAATTACGAAACATTCAACAATAATAATAATAATCAATTAACTAATGACGTCAATCTTTTCCCAGCTAAATTAATGGTAATTATTTTATCTTTATCTTTTTTTTTTTTTTTTTTTTTTTATCTTTAATTTTTATATGTAAGTACTTTGCGAATTATGCATAGTCTATTGGAAAAATTGTACTCACAATATTATAATAAGAAAAAAAATATCTGATTAGCAACATGACTGGGAAACTTTGTTATAATTCTAAAAAACAACAAATACATATCATGAAATCCTTGTGTGGCTCAAGGCGTACAAAGTTTTAATAGTTTTATTTTGCAGCACATTCATGCAAGCCTCAAGTGAAAATTTTCAAGTTGTTATGAAATTATAGACAAGTGAGTTCTTAACCTCACTCCATGAAAATCAAGTTTCTTTTTTTATGCGGCCCTACAACATTTGGTCGGACTTATCTGAGACAAATACAAACCTTAACCGTTTGGCTCTCTCCCTTGCAAAGTTACGCTAGTTACGAGTACTTATAACTAGTACATACAAGCCCTACCGAACTTGGTCCTTCTATTATTTTCAAAGGTGCCTTTTCTTTCGTTGAGTGTTTAAGAGATAGAAAACTGGGTCCACGTAACTTAAGAGTTTTTGCAACTTCGCTTATATTTTCATAGAAACGGTTAGTAATAAAAAATAAGAAAATAAGAGGTAGTTTGATACTTTAGAAAGCGATGCATTTTTTGTGTTTTGCTTCTTGCACTATATGTTTTTAGAAAAATGCACTTAGCAACTTTCAGACTAAACTAGCGACATGTGCAATACAGAGTGCAGAATTCAACAGAATTCGGTAAGATGTAACGCCTTATGATATGCAGGGTGTTCAATAAGGCCGCAGATTCTCTTATCTAAACAAATATCATAAAATTTGTCGAACTGATTTTTTTATTTCATTATGCTTTCAAGTTCCTGAGATTTCTGCATGAAACCAAATATCCGTTATATATATGTATATGTATATAAAATGTACCTCATGGCACAAGATTCAATGCGCGAAAACGATTCTTGCAGAACAATCACCTTTCATACGGACATTTGCTTAATTTTTAAGCGTTGTTCAACTGAGTGTCGCTGCACTACTAAGTTTGGCAAAACCTGTGGTACAAATCCGCTATCATAGATCTGCACTAGCACCAATATCTTAGTCAACCGGTTACATCTAAAGCCATTCGGAAAAAGTATCCCCAACAATATCAATCCCAAAACCGAGCAAAAACTCATAACTCAAAACCTGTTTGGACTTAGATGAAACCGTTTGACGAGTGATCCAAAACATAAATGACGATTTAAACAGAAAGTGCGTTTGCGCAAATATGGTATGAACCTAAATATAGCAAAGTTCAGTTTTAAACGGAAAACCAAGTGACGCTGAAAGCAATTCTGTCCGAATATAAAAGACTGCCGCAGATAGCAGTTTATTGTCAGTATATTAGTCAGAAAACCTTGTCACCTGTATGTGGATTAGCTTCACCTTGTGTCGTGCCGTGTCCGAAATAACCTTCTTCATTGCATTACAAAAACAATTGCATATATAGTAAATCTCTCTGCAACGGTTGTTGCCACCGGCATCCATCCGTTCCATTCAGTTCTGGTCAATTGTTTTACCAACTAACTTTACAAGTATGGGCGCCCCTTCTAGTCGTAACCACAACATATCCTCGCCCAATTCAAACCGTTGTGAAATGGGAAAACAAATAAACACTTATACAAAAGACCATGATAATCAATTTGTTCTAAGTAAGATTGAAAATTCTTCTGTGTGAAGTCGTTGGCTGAGTGCCGTAAAGTTAGCTGTGCATTTGGTCGACTGGAAAAACAGTTACGTCAGTTCAAAGATGCACTAGAGGCCATTCGTAGCCAAGTACAAATACGCATACATATACAAATAACTATATGTGCACTTACATATACATATGTACTTATGTATGAATGTATATTTCTTATGTGCATTCACATTTTCCATTTGCTGCTAGCAATCGCTGTCTGTTCACATGTAGCTGATCTCTTGATCGCCTCTTGTCCATCAGATGCATACCAAATTTGCGCAAAATATCCCAAGTATCCATTCAAATAGCTTCACAATACCGTAACCAGACGGTTCACCTACTCGTAATCGAGCCGACGGTATCTTTACAAGGAAACAAAGTTCGAAAATGAAATAAGGTTATGTGAAAAGCTCTGAAGCATATTTTCAATACACTTAAAAAAATGTTATAGAAAGTATAGACCATCGACAATTCTTTATTATGTAAAAACTAGTTATTTCAATTTAAAACTAAATTCAAATTAAAATTTAAAATTAAATAAATTAATTGTAATACACCGCTACTCAGTATATCGCGACTGCCCCACACTCAAACCAAACAAGAAGCTCAAGGAAACTCATTTCAAATAAGTACCCCCTCTTTTAAACCGCTGCTAATATTATACTAATATTAAATATTAATAACAAACTAAGCGTAGTTGAAAATGGACGGGCGCTCATTGAAAAAATTCGAACTAGATCCAGCCAATACATAAAATTGGTTAATACGTCTTGTCACCCACCAAACGTAGTCTGCTTCTGTGCCGGTAGATCAACGAATTCGACCCAGATGCACAATGTAAGGTAGCATTACTAGCAAAATAGCTTGTGAGCAGTCGTCCTCTCCTATCGGGTTACGCCTGGTACTAAAATAGTATCCAAAATATATTGCCGCCCAATGCCAAGATTGTACAATTGTTCCGATTCTTGGTGAACCTTCTCTTATATTTTAATTGTCAGAAGTACAAGGTTGTCATAGTACTCCTTCACCGGTTTGGGTGTAAAAATAAGTTTAGGTAATACGTGTGTCTTTCAAACATTTGCAAAGCTTTTGCAGGCTTAGATTACGGTTGTTGGAATCTGCGCTTGAAACGCGATTACAAGTCTGAGAATGAGATAAAAATGTCCGGCTTAATATTGGAATTTTCAATTAAAAAAGGATTGAATTGTTCTCTATAATCTTTCTTGACTTCAATTTTCGCTGGTTGCAACGCCATCTTTGTATCCCGCCGAAAATTCTTCACCTTATCTTGTTTTTACGGCCATTCCCTTGTCCTTTTTGAGTTTATCTGATACACACCAATATACAAATCTGGGCGCGAAAGTATTTAGCACTGAAAATTTGACTTGTCAAAGAAATTTTCTTTATGCACTATTTGAAAAGGGTAAACTCATCATTGATGTATATATGCATACTACTCACATGGCTCGCCATCTCTTATGTCGGTATGTAAACGCGGATAACTTTTCATTTACCAACCGTTCGACTTCAATGTACATGTTTTCGATACGTCAGTACAATTTCAACCATGGATCGCTTTACACCGAAACAACCGAAATCGACGCTATAAAACCAGAAATGCTTGACAAGGTGATGACAAACGCAGAAAAAATATCGCAGTTTGTGATTGCTAATAAAGGTGGCCACTTGATTGATATTGTATTCAAAAAATAGTTTTAATAATAATTGTAAATAAACAAATCAAATAAAAGTACCTCACTTATGCAAATTTTTTTTCAAGGCTATTCAATATTTTCATACCGACATAAAAGATGGAGCACCCTGTATTCTTTGGGATAAGCCCATGTGTGGAAAACCATGGGCCTTTTCAACATTAGAGTCAAATTCTTTCCGCCTTGCGGTTTCTACCACCTTGATCAAAAAGTTCCCGGAACAACCGCCAGGTGACGCTGTAAGTCAACCGATTTTTGTTCTGTTTTGTGCTTTTTGTTAGATTGCCACCCCTATGATTAACATTCCTACCATTACATTTGTAAAAATTACGTCGTTTTAACTAAATCTACCCTGTACGTGTTATCAATTTTTTACAGCTTTAAAAATAAATTTGAATTCGCAACAACCAGTTTGTATTAAATTTTGCGTTAAAAATTGATTTAATAGTGTGAATACCTTAGAAATGTTAGGAAACTGTTTCGCCAATGATGCCATTTACAAGTGGCATTAACGCCTCAGAAGGGATCGTGAGTTCATCGATGATGACGAACGTAGTGGTAGGCCGTCGACATCAAGAACTGATGAAAACATCAGAGAGTTGGCAGAAGACTTGAGCATTGCTTATGGATCCAACAAGCACATTGTAGTTAAAGATTTAGAATTGCGCTATGTTGCGGTAAAGAAACTTAATTTCATGAAAAAATGGGACGGCGTTGATATCGCCAAAACATGATTTCCAAGGTTGAATGTGACCCAAGAGTCATCAAACACATCGTTACTGGAGGTGAGATGTGGTATATGAATACGACCCATAACCCACATATCCAAGACCAAAAAAACGCAAAAGTCAAAAAAGAAAGCGATGTTAACGATTTTCATGGATACCATTGTTTTCCACCAAAAAATGATTTCCGGGAAACAGCTCATGGATTTTGCACCGTTATAAGGCGCCGTCGCACATTGGTATCATAAGCCTAAAATTTTTTACCAAGAACGAAACAAGTACCATCCAACATCCATCGAATTCACCTGATATGGCTCCCAACAATTTTTTTTATTGAGTCAAAAAATCACTATGGGGAACGCGTTTTAACAGCCGAAAAGAAGTAATGGAAAAATCGGAGACTGCAAGCTCTGATGTCTATACTATAATAGAGCTCCAGAAATAATGCTGAGGGATGGATCAAACCATGGTCCCTTTCAATATAAGGCATACATTCTGTCTGCTTTAAGTTTCTACTCTATATAAAAGCGTGTAATAGTAAAAGGGGTCTAATGGATATAATCGCAGGATAAAAAAATTTCACTTGTTTTGCATGTTCCCAGAGTTCTACCTCATTTCCTCTGGCAGTAGTTAACTTTAATGTTTCGTCTCAAGTAAACAGCACTTTATATATTTTATTTTAACACGTAAACATATCACTAAGTACCATTTATCTGCTTGTGCCAAGTTTTTAACTTTCATTCCAGAACCATTAGTCGAGACACCAAACTAATATCCTTAGGTATTTTCTGGGGTTTTATATTTTTATCCGACTAAGAATGTCAGCAAACGGTTGATTTTTTTCCATAAAAACGATGAAAACTTTGTAGTAGATGTTAAAAGATTTTCACGGTTTAGTGTCCTATTATATAATTATTTGATTGGTATTTTTGTTAGTGTAGATATGCATTCGAACACATCAACATAAGTAGATATATATTTAAACATGTTTAGGATTTGTTGTTATGTGTGTTATCTGATTACTGTCGAAAAGCCATTGTATGATAATGAGCTCTGATGGCAAGCTGTAGTATATCGCATAAGGAGTCGGAGTTAATATTTAACATAGAGAACTGGGGTCCTTCTAAAATAAATAAATGCTAGTGGAAAACTCAAAACTGTGACTTAATAATATTGCAATTATAGACAATTTAGAAACTAAAGGCAGATGCACACATAATAATAGTTGCATTATTCTGCCGCCACGGTAGTTGCATGGGCTTGTGCGTGACTACCTTTTGGTAGGGACGGGGTTTGAAACCCAGTGTGGGCATGAAACATTAAATGAGGTTGCTTCTAAATTTTCCTTTTCCACCTATATGGTTTTTGGTATAGCACGCATGATATACATATTAGTTGAAATTTGTGAACGAAAGGGGACTTAAGTAAATATGCATCTCAATTAAATTTTAATTGAAAACGGGAAAACGTCATTTCCACTGCCAACTCTAAAGGCGAATGACCATGAAACACCAAATGATAGACGTTCCCACGACAGTCCGTTCTACGTAACCGGAACGACCCGGATTTATATCCGGCCAAAGACTGTCACTTCAGCAGCATTCCCCGTATATGCATGGGGAATATTTATAAATACTGTTACAACAACAACCAACTGATAGAAACAGATCTAATAATAGCGGTAGTAAGGCAATGGGGTACTTCCGAGTGTAATACTGCCATGAAAAAGCTCCTCATAAAAAATCAACTCCTGTAGCTTCCTCCATTTGTGGAACAACATGAAGACGCCCCTCACAAACAGGAGGAGGAGCTCGATCAAACACCCAAAAAGGGTGTAAGCTCCAACTATATATACTTATATATATATAAGTTCTATGAGATCTAGAGATCAACATACATATCCTGTGCGATTGGAGGGAATTCAAAGGGAAGTTACTGTTCATTAAAATATTATTGTGAGTTTTATTATTATGTTATTTATTAACTTGCACTTCGCTGAATGTTTTCTCATGATTCCACGCCAACATATAATCTTCGATGCGAATTTTAAACATATTGAGCATATCTTCGGGTTTATTTTGCTACTATATTCGTTTTCACCAATAATTGAACTAATAATTTATTTATTTATTCAGTCCGTCGTCTGATATCTTCCTTGTTCTAGTTCTTCATCTTATTCTAGCTTCTTAAATTTTTACAGTTTTACTTCAATACGAAGGCTTTTTTTAATTTTTCGCCTTTGCAACTTTACCTATGATGAGCTGTAATTGGATACTTTAATGTTGTTGTCAAAATGTTTCGTATTTTTGAGCATAAACTTAAATGTAACTTTTTCATTTATGAGCTTTATTTGACCTTTAATAGTGAGTTGAAAACGTTATCTCGCCCAAAATATGAAAATAAGTCGCGAAAATTTTCGTACTTCGAAGACTCATTACGATTTTCGACGTGGATTATCGAGACAGAAGTACACTGATAAACTCACTTCAACTTTAGGTGTTGAGGCACCACACTTAGCCACTGTGAAACTCTGGTACAACGAGCTCTTACGTGGCCATCGATTCTTGCAGAATGAAAGCCGTCCAAAAATGGTTGTTGTTGTGCTTTGCCAGAAACAATCGCTGCTGTGCGTCAATTGATAACCCCAGATCTTCATGTGACAAAGGAGCATCACGAGATAGAGGTATCCTTGGGCATTAGTTAGACCAGCATTCTTGTACAATCAATATTGCATGAGCATTTGGCCACTAACAAGATTTACCTATTCTAATTCCCGTCTGATACAGCATAATTTTGCAGTTGCCCAAAAAAGTACTCGTGTTGATTACTGTACAGAAATGTTCAAGAAATTCAGGCGCGGTGGCTCAATGACATCGTAATAGGTGACGATTCTTGGATCCACGACGTATCTATAGAAGGTGGGGTGATTAGAATAGTCGATTCCTTCTTCTTCAATTCGCCTTTAACTTAGAATGTCAGTAAAACGGAGTGACGCAAAGTTGTTGTGGCAAACTACTTTTATCTATTTGTCATTCATTCCATTCTTCTATTATCTTTCCCTTGTCATCCCTAATTTAAAAAATGTTGTTTCTTGAACGCCACCACCTTGTATAGATTCGCCTTACTTAGATATATGTATGGATATGAGCTGAAAACAAAAAAGCAATCGACAGTGGGTGTTGCAAAGCGAGTTTTGGTAGGTGGATAGGTGAAATAGTTTAAGTACCATTCTGGCTCTCCCCAAGTAGCACTAAAGCGCCGTTTAGCCCCATTTTCCGAGCTGAAACGGGCAGATAATTTCAGCCAACCAGAGATGTTCATGTAATGGAGAAAGGTGATGGGATTTAGGTTGTAGCACTGCCCAGAAAGAAGCATCCAGTCTCCTTAATCATCTAGGTGTCAAACTCTGATATTTGTAGAGAAGGTACTCAACAGTCTCCTTCTCTGAAAGGTCCACATAGCTTCTGCAATGGAGATTAAATGGTAAACCTATGTTTTCTGCATATGTGCGGATCTTCCAACGTCAGGTAGACAGAGCAACGAGTTTGGAAATTGAATGGCGTGGAGTCCCCAGAACTTTCTGCACCTATTCTTAGACTATTCCGTGTTTAATCCAACAAAAGTTGTTCCGGAAAAAACACCTCGAAGCAAATGGACGCCTGTTTTATCGGAATATATGTGCAGGTCTCAATTGTACCACCAGAGTAAATAGTAAATTCTGAGTAGTACGAGTACACTACCATTTACTTGTCAAAAGTTTTCGGAGAATTGAGGAAAATCAACCGCCGATGGCAATGAGAGCTCTCTCGTATCGACTGTTACAAAAGAATTTTTGAGCACCGAAAAGATCAAATTAATAGGTCATCTGCATTACAGCCTTTACACAGATTTGGCACCTATGAATTTCTTTTGTTCACGAACATTAAAAATAAAATGCGCGGTTAACGCTTTTCAATGCCTGAAGAAATGGACGTATCTATTTCTGAGTGGCAGAAGAGGTTTGAAAGTTGGTTCAAGCGAATATAGAGCTGTATTGACTTCCAATGAGATTATTTTGAAAAATAAAGTTTGCACAAAAGTTAAAAAAAATGTCGCACGGTAACTCGAGCAAAAATTAATATAATTCAATGTAACTTAGTTTACATTACATTAAACGGTACCAACGAGCAGTGTTTAAAAACTATCGCGAATTTTGTGTTTTATTTTTGATTACTTACTTATTCATTAATATCTATTTTGTCCCCTTCAAAGTAATCCCCATGAGATATTATGCACTTGTGCCAACGTTTTTTCCAATCTTCGATGCGATGCTGCTTTTGATCGAAATTGAGCAGTTTTGGTACGAATTTTGCGGCGAACCGTCTCATGCCCAAATCATTGAAAAAAATCGAATGGCACAAGCCATTTTCTTCACTTCATCAATTTTTTCGTCTGTTGTTGAAGTGCTTGGGCGTCCGGCACGCTTTTCGTCGTTCACATCTTCTCGGCCTTCTGAGAACATATTGTACCACCGATAAACGTTGCTTTGGTCCAAAGTAGCTCCTCCTTATGACACAGTCAACATTCGGAACGCATACGCGCACTTAATTTCGTTTTTCACTCAAAATTTCATACAGGTTCTTTGATCCATCTTTCCAAGCAAAGCAGCTGTCAACAATTAAGTGAACATTGAAAATGGCTGAACTCGTCGGCATGAGTGAGAGGCATCAGTACCAACATACCATCACGAAAAAGTCAAATTTCGAATATACGTAACCTGCAAAAATTTAAAATTCGCGATACTTTTTGAGCACACCTCGTATATAATAATATAATTTGCGCTTATACCCTTTTGGGTGTTTGGCCGAGCTCCTCCTCCTATTTGTGACGTGCGCCGACTCCGAACGGCAGATATTTTTTATACGACTGGAGATTTGTTATAACTTTGTTGTTTCATGCACCGAAATTTGAACCTACGCACTTCCGATTGGTAGTCACACACCAACCCATTCGGCTACGGCGGCCGCCCAATGTACATACCTCTCCAAATATTCAATAATTTCCTCAAATTGCTGTGTTCTGTAACAAATTTCATTGCGTTTTGAATGCAATCTGCATAGGTGCGCTTCTTAATAGTAAACGAAAGGCGCATACTTTCGAGGGCTTAACGATATTTTTATATTAAGCTTTACTTTATCGTTTTTACCTTACTTTCAATTCTAAGTTAATGGCTGCACCAAATGCTACAAATGGAATGTTACTTATAATTACTGTTATAAACTTGACTGTCAACAATTTGTTGCAGAAACGGTCTGCAGCAATTTGTATATTTGTTTTATCGATTCTTCAAAATAATTGTTAAATATACAAATATACAAAATAAATAAATATAAATATATATATGTGTATGAATATTCTTACAAGCATGCACTTATGAGTTGTTTATAAATATATTTTTGTTTATTTACTTAATAATAAATAACTAATCCGCTTATAAGAATAAGCGCTGGTTACCTTGGCCTTCGGCTCACAATACTAAAACTACAGTAAAAAAAAATATTTATTAAATTAACTAATAAATATATTAAGCAGTATGTCTACTCTGGTTTCGGCCACAACAACCTCTAAACTGGTGGAATAAAGCAGGAATAGCCTTACAACCTTGAGGGAAAATTAGAACTTCACTTAATCTCGGCCCACTTTAGAAACGCATGTTGAATCTGATACGAAAAATATAGTTAGCCACGGGAACTCTGAACCATATAAAAAGAAATATATCTTAGTTTGGGGGGAAAAATCCGTTATGTTCTCGGTATATGGTTGTAGTGATCGGCGTCTCGTAAAGTATCGATCAAACTATTTAAAGAGCTAAATACCGACCTTAAAACAGTTTAGAACCATTTGCGAAAAAATTTTACGCAAAAATATTGGATTTCTTTTCCCCCAAACTAATAAATATATATTTTACGCTTACATCCATTGTCAGTTGTTTGGTGGTGTGTTCCTTCATGTTGTACCAGAAATGAATACTACACGCCTCCGAGCGGCAGATGGTTTTAATGAGGTGATTTCGTATGACAGAAATACCCTCGAGCACGAATGCCTTCGAATGGTAGGCGCTCATGAACACATTCGGCTACACGTCTTCTTTCGCAGCGCGATAACCGCTTATGCGATTTTGTCCGAGTTCAACAAAACCCGACAGTCTTTGTACAGCTCATACGTTCATCGCTTGTGATAGTCGCCATCGCTAACGTATACAAGCGTCCAAAAATCTTGCGCAGAATCTTTCTCGGCTACACATATTGGATTGGGGAATAATTTCGTTATATTTAGTTTCAATATAATATTTTTTTACAACAATGTTGTTTGCTGTTTGGCACAGGGTAAGTAGGTACAGGGTTGCCCACATTCGACGGACCCATGTGTTTTTTTTTTTAATCTTTGCTCCCATTCCAATCGACGAGGCTTGTCCGCAGGCAACAATCTTTGCGTCATTTAAATCTTATGCGGGAATAAATGCAAATCAATGCGGATAATTCGGTGTGTGGTCCGAGCAATGCCCAACTTCTGAGAATGGCGATTTTGGACACGTTCCAACACTGGCCCGTACAAGAGCCTTGGTCGGTTTTGATTTGGCCTCTTTGGATTAGAAAGAGCATCACCAGTCGAAAACCTTTCGTACAAACGTTTAATGGTGTTCTTAGAAGGTGCACTTTTCACATTATTTAATTTTTTATACGCACGTTGAGTTTTCACAATTGACTTCTTTAGTTGAATGTAAATTTTAACAATTTGGGAGCGCTCGCGTGGCGTGTGCTGTTTCATGGTAAAAATTTACTTAGACTGATGCTTCCAACGTGGTATGTCATTAAGCGATCTGACGCCTCTGTTAAAAGATACAGGGTTGCCAGATGGATCCGTCGAATATTAACAACCCTGTATTAATTCGATCTGCTCTATAAAACTATGTTAATTATATTGTATTTTGGACTTATTTAATTTTTTATTAGTTCTGAAGCTTAGAAATGGAATATCCAGGATGCAAAAAACAAAGAAAGTCGCCTTCAAATTACTTCCCAGCATCTCCCTCGCCATCGAGCAACACGCGGTCATCAACAGCGCTTTTTGTACCGAATCACCACAGGAGATGCGAAATGGTGCCTATTCATCAATATGAAGCAAAAAAAGGACTGGGTGGCACCAGGAGATACACCAAAGCCAAGAGTCAAGTCGGATCTTCATCCAAAGAAAATCATGAAATGTGATGCTGGGCCTGGGAGGGCATGGTGCACTGGGAAACGCTCGAAAAGAATGCCGTGGTCAGCAAGGAGTTCTACATTGCCCGGATACACCGCATGAATGAGACTATTCGGCTGAGAAGACCTGATCGGCATGATCAAACCATACTCCTTCACGACAACGCCCGGTCCCATGTTGCAGAAGTCGTCAAAGCCGCACTCCAAGAGCTCGAACTGGTCCTTCAGCATCCGGCGTATTCTCCGAACCTTGCACCGACCGATTACCATCTTTTCCGCTCCCTGTCAAACCCTATGATGGGTGTTACCTTCGATAACAAAGAGGTCCTTAAAAACTGGCTCAACAACTTCTATGGCACCAGACCAGACGATTTTTGGCGGATCGTCATCAGTAAATTGGTCGAGAGGTGGGAAGAGGTTGAAACAGCAACGGCGAATTGATTAACTTATTGGTATAATTATTGTTTTTTTGTTTAAAAGAATTCTTAGGAAAAAACGCTACCAACTTCTTCTCCAACCTAATACATAACTCAAGTTAAGACAATACCTCATAATACTACCTCTTCTTTTGTTTCCTTACAACTTTATTGAAATTCAACTTTTATTCTATGCCCCAAACTTGTAGGAAAAGTTGTATTGTCAGTCCTGTCTTTAAATGAACTGAACAGTTTCACCGACTTTCACCGGATGTGCTAATACGTACTATAACAACAACGCAACTTTCACACAACCCCACGGAAACTAATTCATAATACTGAACGGACTTGCTTTCTAGCATACATATATTAATACTTGATTAATTTATCTACGGACAATCGCCTTTTTTATATGTAATATCAGCGAAGTTGGTAGGTGAGTAAACGTTTTTTAACAGCAAAAATGGAATATCCTCCTAATAGCGACTGTGCTCTCTGATAATCTCTGGGCGGCCATTTGAAAGTGCAAACAGTGTAGATTGCGTTGAATTTTCCACTTAAAATTAATTTAATTATAACTTCATTAAACTTACAGCGACAACAAACACTGTGCAAAATATTTATCCAGTGTCTGATGGCCACATTGTTGACGTTGACATCCGTCGGCTGCTGGTGCTGGTGCTGCTGCTGCCGCTTAACAACCTGTCATTCACGCCAGTAGCTGGGGGGAGAGGACTCGAAGTCGTTAAAGGAGCCAACTAAGTTAAAGTGAAATATTTACTTGGCATTCTAAAGGTACACGATATTACCGACTGGCTGCAGCCGTTGAGTTGGAGCTGTTGAAGGCATATCAACATAGCTGGAAGCAGTGTATGCACTCGGTGAAAACTGCAATCGATAGCACAAATTGGCATGCAAACGCGCGCAGGCACATCAACGCTACCGCCGCCTGTTTGGATGCCATATCGATGGCTTATCGTATCGGGGTACAATGACAGCGACACGCGGCAATTGATAACAAACACAAATACTAGCGCAAATGCAAATGCAAATACAAATATGTGAATACCAATTCAAATGGCAATGTTGGCAAACAGCATGGCGCGTAGAGTGGCGAACAAATTAAAAATGCGCAAAGCGCTCCATGGTCAACGGCATCTGTAGCAGCATTCAGGTGACCATCATGTAAAGGGACAATTTAGTTGCGATAGCAATACCGGTGCAAATGCACCTGGGTGAAGAACTGTACATTAGCGCAAACAGCAGGCATCGCGTAAGTAGAGCTGGGTGTGGGGGGCAGCGTGACCATTCGCTTTGGCTCTGACCGGTCAATACAGACAGATTTCCATGCAAATTTAATACGCAAATAAAATGGTCAAATTGAAAATCTCAGCTCATCTGCTTGCACACGAATGGGAGCGGTGAGTCTCTTTGCGTTGCCCGGCCTAAGCTGATGCACCAATAGCAACCACCAGTTTCGCTCTCATACAAAAAATGTATATCAAGGATTGTTTGCTACTGTAAACTCATGTGTAAGTGTGTCTGTTTGCACTTTGCCAGAAGCAACAGCTGCTGCATGTGCTGCTGATTTACTATTATCGGAGCAGCGTCGTCTGAAAGCACTAGCAACGCGGAGGTAATCAATTATTAGCTAAAGGCGCCCACTGAAGCGGACATGAACGTATATACCGGGCACTACTACTTGCACTTTGGCCACACAAACATGCATAAAACCTACAGCTCTCCAATATCCGTTTCTACTGGCAAAACAAACGGAAATCATTTGATTGTGTTTGTTGGGCAAACAGGCAAACAGCGATTGGACGTCGCCAACAGGAACGTCGATACTGATTATGGCAGTGATAGGATATATTCAATTGCATATTGAATCAAAGGCTATCAAGCTAACTTGAAAGAGAATTTTTAAATTGTTAACAACATTTCAGAAGCTTTAGTTTTAAGCAGCAAAGTGGGAATTGAACTTCTGAAAATTTTCAGATAAATAGCATTAATGAGAAATAGTAAATTAATTGGTTCTACTTGTACAAAAGAAGTTTATTTCCAAAATCAATGTTTAATACAACTATTCCGAAAGCGTTTTATTCAATATTCACTATTAAGATATGGTAAAAAAATTTTCTTGCGACACCAAAATACATTGACATAGTATTGAAGCAATGTAGTGTAATGTGTGGCAACATTGGACCACTAAGCTAGTGGCCCTTCATCAACACCGGCCCTCTCAATACTAAACGTTTCCAATACGGCGCTGCACTCTGACATACAGCGCGCGAAATATTCTTTTTATTTGGTGTTCGATTCATCGCATGAAATTGGCCTCTAAGTTGACTGTTAGGTCTCGTGTTTTGACTTCTTTGGACAACTTTTGGTTCAATATTCACCCGACCAAATCGAAGCTAAAGTGCTTAGCTTTGAGCTGGTCTATTGTGCTTGACTGCAGGCCTACAATTGAAAGCTCCTAATGAATTTACTGATACTAATAATAAAAATTAAAAACAAAAAAATTACAAAAAAACTGAATTTTTTTCTAACAGCGGTCGTCCCTCGGCAAGTAATGGCAAAACAGGGAGCGTATTTCTGAAATGAAAAAGCTCCTCATGAAAATTCATCTGCTCTTCGGAGGTGACTTAATATTATAAGTACCTTCATTTTTGGAAAAAATAAAACGCGCATCACAAATACGAGGAAGAGGTCGGTGTAAGCGCCAGTTATATAATACTTAGTAGAGTAGCCTACCCAGTATTTGATACCAAAAAGAAGAGAGTTGCATCACAACTATTTTTTTACTAAATAAAAAATTATTCCTAGTGGTAGAAATCTTTAATTTGACCTTTGCGTGGTCCATTCCTTGTCTGTTTGTATACTGCAGCTGTCTACTTCGCAAGTGTCAAAAATGATTGCCATTTGCAAATTCGGTGGGTGTTTCATTTGTGTCACCTTGTATAAGAAAAAAAAAATGCATACGAAAAAGGGCAAGTTGATATGATCAATGAACTAAGTATAGGGTGGGCCATGTAGAATTTGCTTTTGGAATCGGCTATAAAAAAACTAATCAATATTTTTTCAAACTTTTTTTTTTATTTTGAAGATTGAACATTGTCATTTATGAATGAAAAATAATATCGTTCAAATGACTGCCACGACTGGCCTACTGGGCCATTCGATCAACCCAATTTTTAATGGGAACTTCTATTTCGTGTTTTAAAGCATCAATCGTCTCTGGATGGTTCGCATATCATTTGTCCTTAACGGCTCCCCACAAAAAATAGTCCAGCGAGCTTAAATTACAGCTCCGAGGCGGCCAATTGATATCGGAATTTCGGCTGATTATTCAGTTTTCAAAAACGGTAGCCAAAAGTTCGAGTGTAACTTTGGCAGTGTGACAAGTTGCACCGTCCTGTTGAAACCAAATGTCGTCCATGTCATCCTCTTAAATTTTTGGAAACAAAAACTCGTTGAGCATGTCACGGTAACGCTCGCCATTTACTGTAACCGCGGAAGAAGAAGAAGACTCACCACTTTGGAAATAGGTTTTCAATATTTCCCAATTTAAATGTCAAACCTTTAAGTAAATTATGAACACATTTGACATGTCATTTGTGTTACCATTCTCAAAAAAATAGGTGGTTCAAAAAGCAAACGCTATATGGCCCACCCTGTATAAATTTTTATTCATTTTCAGTCATTTTATATCAAACAAATTTACATGACTTGCAACAAAACATTAATCTCCGGAAATAAGCAGCTCATATTCGAACAACTCAATAAGTTGCCATATTTGCTTTTAACATTTCTAAAGGTAAAACAAAGTGAAAGTAATGGCTGAGGCAGGAGAAAGAAGTACATTTTGCTTATTTTCTTATAAAGTTACACTAAATACAGTTTTTTTTTTTCAGAAAATATGCGCGAACTTCCAAAGTGGTCTTAAAATGGTATGTAAAATTTCTGAAGGATAATTCACAAATTGTGTATGAAAACGGAGATGAATATTGTATTGGTCAACTGAATGAAGCAGTTGCGCGGACGTGAGTATAAATTTGGGCATAGCGCTTGCACATATTTCATAGGTAATAAAATTTACAAATTGATAACGAACTGAGAATGCGAAATAAAAATAAAATGTACAGGTAGCCCTCCTCCTCCCCTCGCTATACAGGATTCATAAATTGCGCGAATACGGTTTCGCTCTAATACGATAAGAATATTGCACAAACCTTTGTAAAGTACTGTACACTAATACCTCGCTTTGGGTCGTTTCGTTTTGCGTTTTTTCGAAGTTGGGTCGCTGCTTAATTACTACTAGTTTTCACAGTGCGTCGTTAGATTTTCGTGGTTGCGTTGCTTTGGGCTCGAGTCTTTATTTCTTCTTTTAATTTTTTTTATTTTTTCTAAAAGATAGCAACACTTTTTTTTTTAATTTCGACATGCCATCAACAGTTGGAGATTTAAAAAAATGATTCTGACAGCGGAAAGAGTTTAAAAGTGTCCCATTCGGTAGCTACTAATATCAATAGCTACAAAGAAATTTATTTTACGTTGAAAAAAAAAGCTGTTTAGAAAACATTGGACCAATTTGTTATGAAAAACTTACGACAATAACCACTATGGACTCATCAGACAGTGATTAATTTAAATTTTGTTCTTCATAAATTAATTGAATAGTTTGTTTTGTTTTAACTGAATACGTTGTTTTTAATTTTTTGTATGTATGTAATAACATTTTTATATTATTTTTTTTTTATGTTTACTTTGTTCAATTTCCTTTTTAAAAAGTAGTATTTTCGTAACCATAGAACATATCTTGGATCTTTACATGGTTAGCTATAGAAAATCGTGTTTTTGGAACATAACCAAGGCGCAAAGTGAGGTATGGGTGTACTTTTATAGCAGTAGATTTCTATAGCAGTAAAGATACAAATCTTAGATAGAAAAATTATCTCACAGTGGAAAAAAAACTTTATTTGAATGAAGCAATAATAGCGGCCGCCGTAGCCGAAGGGGTTGGTGCGTGACTACCATTCGGAATTCACAGAGAGAACGTAGGTTCGAATCTCGGTGAAACATCAAAATTAAGAAAAACACTTTTCTAATAGCGGCCGCCTCTCGGCAGGCAATGGCAAACCTCCGAGTGTATTTCTGCCATGAAAAAGCTCCTCATAAAAATGTCTGCCGTTCGAAGCCGGCTTGAAACTGTAGGTCCCTCCATTTGTGGAACAACATCAAGACGGTGTGCGACAAATAGGAGGAGGAGCTCGGCTAAACACCCAAAAAAAGGTGTACGCGCCAATTATATATAAAATAATCCGGACTATCAAGAAAAACGAAACGAAAAACGTTGCCACGACAGTCGGTTCTATGATACCGGAACGACCCAGATTTATATCCGGCCAAGGACTGTCACTCCACCAGCATTCGCCGTATGTAAGTATGGGGAATGTTTATGCTGCTACAACAACAACTATCAAGAAAAATTAAAATGATATCCGTAAAACGTGGAGCTCGTCAATAATTGAGAAAACGGAAAAGGCACTCAGCATTTGGATTGCTAACTGCAAAGAGCATTAAAAGCTTTCTTTCTCATGCTAACCAGCGCCAGTTGGACACATCAAGTGAAGCCAAATCATTCTCCACCTGATCTTTTCAAGGCGGGGAGGCCTTCCTCTTCCTCTGCGTTTGTATCCATTCGGACGACAAGCCAACGTAGCCGCTGGATCTTTAATCGCTGCGCTATGTCTGTGTCTTCGAAAAGGTCGTACAGCTCATTACTCCATCGCCTACAATACTCACCGTCACCAACGTGCAAAGATCCAAAATTCTTCCGCAGAATCTTTCTCTCAAACACTCCAACCGACTCAAAATCAATTAAAGTAATGGAAGCTTGGAAGAAATTTTCAGTTAAGCACTGTATCGATATCATATCTTTGTCGCTGAAAGAAGTAAAAACATCTACATACGTTTAATGCGTTTTGGAAGAAAATATGGCTCTCTTCAGTTGAAAAAGAATCGTCAGAAAATGAAACTGGCGGCATATTAAAATTTGCTAAATCAATCGGAGGCGAAGGTTTTGTGGATATGGCTATCCAGGACGTTCAAGATTTTTTGGTGGAAAGAGAAGTTGACGAAGCGGATTTGATGGAAACACATAGTATCCGAAGCTGTAAATCAAATCGATTCTGAAGGCACTAAAACTGATAAAGATTGTGCAGTAAATAATTTAAAATTGAAAGAAGCCCTAAGCTTAGCTGAAAATCTCGAGTCATTTGTCTTGAATGCAGACGCTTCAACTGAAAGAAGTCGAAAATTCAAAGCTGTCTATCTCCATACGGAGAAAATTATAATGATCTGGTAAGAACCAGTAACCAAAGTACAATTACAGATTTTTTTAAGAGGGAAGAAGATGCATCAACTTTAAATAGAGAAAAAACTTCTGTAAAATAAGGCTTTATCATTCCACCGAAAAATCGTTCTCGGCTGATTACGCTGAGCAGTGACGTCGAAGTAATTTATTAATTAAGAACTGTTTTTAATAAGTTTTCCGGATCATAGCCCCCGTTTTTTACTGGCTCTGGGTCTCATACAACACGTTATAGGAGAGTTACCTGTACTTGAAAATAAATTTAGATACTAGAGTGAATAGGCCGTTTACCGAACTTTAATGACACGATGGTGTCTTACTTTGACCAACTTTTTTCAATTATTAACAGAGATATCGCGCTTTTCGGTTTTTTGAGAATTATAGTTATTTGGGAGGTGAGTGTGGTTATTAACCGATTTTGCCCATTTTTAATTCCAGCCTACCTTGAGAAAAGAGTCAAAGGTGTACCAAGTTTCATACAAATATTTTGAATTTATTTGAATTTATTTATTACTAGTATAATAATACATTATAATTTACAATAAACTGTAAGTCCTACAGAGACTATTAAAAGTCTGTTCGTAGGCTAGTAGCATTTATAATGAAAATCTTACAAACTAAATATAACATTTAACAAAATAAAATTTGTATGTAACATACGTAACATACATTTGACTCTATGGATAAGTTCGTGCGGTTTTACAACAGATGGCGTAACTTGATTATTATTCCATCGATCCACATTTCCAAACATTCATTGGAGGGCTACTGTCGTAAGGCACAAACGTCAGTATAAGTTTTTTATTTGAAGCGTAAACAACAATATTTTTACCACACTTGAAAATGTCGAATTTCGTGCCAAATAATGTGTTTTTGCGGGGAATTCTTTAATATGAAGAAAAAAGCAGCCGAAAGTCATCGTATCTTGGTGGAAGTTTATGGTGAGCATGCTCTAGCTGAGCGAACGTGCCAGAAGTGGTTTGCACGCTTTAAAAGTGGTGATTTTGGCCGCGCCGCCAAAGTTCATGGATACCGAATTGGAGGAATTGCTCGATCAAGATCAGGCTCAAACGCAAGAAGAGGTTGCAAAAACTTTGGGAGTTGATCAATCAACCATTTCCAAACGTTTAAAAGCCATGGGAATGATCCGAAATTCAAATTTCGAAAAAAAACCGCACGAACTTATTCATAGACCTTCTAACAACAAACTTACTTATATCTAGCGGTTCTATGAAGAACATAAAATAATTTTGTTTTTATTTTTTTTTTTTTATTTTACAATGAAATAGCGCGATATTAACAAATATCATAGGTGTAAATTAGTTTTTGTTAACCAGATTTTTATATCTTTTTTATTTTTGTCGTTAATTACATCATAGGCTTTTAACCTCTTTAGAAGCTGATTAAACATTTTAATGCTATGGTTTATGTAACATTTTGAACCAATACGTAATTTACATTTTATGTGCTCAATTTGTCTATTTCTAGTATTTATTATCCTTGATAGAAAAGAATTCTTTAAGTTATTGTAATTTTGTATTAAAGCTGTAAAGTAGAACAACATTTTTATCGAAAGAATGTTGTTAATATTTAAGGAATTATCTGTTATTGAGTTTTGTTTACTCTTAAATATTATTTTTAATATTTCATTTTGTACTAATTCAATCCTATTTAGTTCAGATTTGTACGCACCTCCCCAAGCTACGATACCGTAAGAGGTGACTGACTCAAATAGGGCATAATAAATAGTTAATAATTGTTCTTTGTTTAATATATATTTTAATTTGGCAAAAACAAAGATTAAATATCTATTTCGCTTTATTAAATAATTAATTTGAAAATCCCATTTTAACTTATAATCGATTAAAATGCCAAGATATTTAGTGCTTTCAACCCGTGTTATTGGAATACAGTTACATTTACTGTTAGAATCATGATTATGCATAAATATATTAATATTTCCAGGTACAGAATCTTTATAAGCTCCAAAAGTTAGAAATACCGTTTTATTAATATTCACAGATAACTTGTTTTGACACATCCATGTAAATATTTTATTTGCAATTAAATTTGCATTTAATTCAGCATCCTCCCAAGTATCGCCACTTATAAGAATGGTTGTATCGTCAGCATACATATACATACAAATAATTGTTGCTGGAGTTTTTGTGCACCAACGGATGGGCAGACCTAAATCGACTCCTGTCATCACACTGAGCATTTTGGTAATTATATATATGTACATATTTCTATATCCATCTCGATACATTTATGTGGTTACATGGATCCGTTGTGTGAACGAAATTTTAATATCCTTTTGCCCAAGTGCTCGCAAAAAATTTAGGAAAAAGGGCTGTGTTACGGCCGCTTTTGGAAACGTGCGCTTATCTCGAGAACGACCTAATAAAACTCGCCCGAATGTATGTACATGTATTGCTCACTACCTCATATAGCATGGACATAAATATTATTCAGATCGGATAAAAACCACGCCCACTTTCTATATGTTAAGACTAAAGTTGCGCATGTTCCACCCGTCCGGTTGATGTTACGATCTAGAACTCTCATTGCCTAAGAGTTTGTGTGATTCTAAAAATTAGTAGCCTGCACAAATTAAATTTTATTTAAATGTGGGTGGGCAGCAAAATTTGGTGCGCATCGAATTTAGTACTTCCTTACTGATTATACATATGACCATCTTTTACGCGTTTGGCCCCATAGTGCTTCAACCTCAACCTAAGCTGAGGTCTTTTGTTCACACACGCCAGGTGACGGCAACGGCCGACCGCAAGCACTTTGCGCAAATTAAATGCAATGACAAATGCACTTCGTCAAATTGAAAAGGGATTTTCATTATTAATTATAGCGGCAACAGCAACGTAGGCACAACCGGGCTACAATAAAAACACAGCGGTGACAAGCGATCGTTCGCCGCACCGCCTCTTGGGCTGGTGTGAAGGCGACTCAATGCGTGTGAAAGGGTTGAGTCGCATCACCTCGAGTCGCATGGCGTCACCAAACCTCGTCGCTGAACTCGTTTGTGATGTCAACACTGCATTTATTTTATTTATTCATATTCCTCTGAATATTGTTGTTTTTGTTATTACTCAAGTTTTTTTGCTATCGCGATAAGTGGCGACAAACACACATATGACAGGAGCGTCATCTTTGCCGTTTCTCAGAAACCACCAGCTGTCGATTATACAAATGCACGCAAACACACTCCCATACCTTGCCTTTTTCCCCTGGCACTGTACAAAAGTTCACATTAATACCATATATTGTAAAAACTCGTCAATTGGGATGTGTCCCGACTAAAGACTAGCCGCTCGGCGGGTAGGCAGACAGCTTGCTGGTATCGTGCCTGGATGTGTTTTGCTTCAACTAACCCTTTGCTCACTGCCTCTCTTACTTCCGACATTTGATTTGAATGCACTGAGCAAGAGTTGGTTGGACTTAGTGGTTTGGTAGTGTTATCAAGTAATTGAAGCGCCTGCGTGGCCAGTACCGCTGCTTTCAATGAAAGCGAGTCCAACGAAATATAATACATAGAGGCCACAACAGAGCTGAAATGCGCGCTCAATTCAAATCTACTTTTCTTTTGAGTTTATTTATGTACAAAAACAAAGTATATATAAGTATACACATACAATAATAAATTTATGTCGGTATGTATGCATGTTGATGCAGTTGCATACATATTCTTGAAAGGCTATGTTCTTACTATCAAAATATTTATTTACAAAAAAAACTACAAACATTTCCGAAATGCCCCTATGTACTTTAGTTTTGTGTGAACTTTTTGCATTTCATAAAAGCAATGGCCTACCTCATTGTGTAAGCATATTTGTTGGTATTTAAACGACTTTTCAATGCAATGCAGTGATTTATCAGTGACAAGAAGAACCCCTTTTCATACAGCCTACTTGTACATATGTATTTGAGCATTGCAATAGAAATAGGGGGAAGTGCGCTTGTCAGCCTCAGCACATTTTGGGACAAATAACAAAGCAATTTGCATATAACTATGTACTTTTTTATTGGAATAATTGAAAATGCCTTTGTATTTTTGAATTCCCAATCCATACCATACGGAAATAGAGCTCAATGCATTCGATTTAGTGTACAATTTTCTTCAATAAATTTTATTACTTCAGCGGTTTCTCAATAGAGCAGAATGGAATTAATAACGCAAAGTTAAATGAAAAACGCTACTCCAACATCCAAGCGGCAATTAGGGCCCTGGGCTTATTATTCGATATTAGTCGGAAAATGGCTGACTCCTCTCCCGACTGCATCCGAATACATTGTTATTAGGCTAATTTGGGTTCCTAGTCACTATGACGTAGCGGGAAACTGCTGCGCTGATAAGGTAGCTAGGCACGAAACAGTCGATATGGTTTCCCCACGAAGTGAGAGTATTGGGTTCCATTTGAAAACCTGTTATCTCCTTCTGGAAAGACAAGATTCGCGTCAACTCAGTGAGCGCTGGGCTAGTGCGCAAACGTACAAAGTCGCGAGATCCTTCTGGCCATGAGTGGAGCGGGCATTGTCCGTTAAATATCCAAGCGGTATGCGAAGAGCTTCAAGTCATTTCTGTAGCAGCTGTCTGTAGTATGAGGTGGAATTATCTCAGATTTTCTGCTCCCTTGTTTTTTTCCCCTCTCTTTTCTTCTGTATGATATCCAAGTGGGTTCTTACATGGGCAGGCATTTCACCTAACCTAACCTGTCCTGGACCTAACAATGCCCCTGCAGTGTAACACCAAGCAATTCTATGCCTACTAAATAAAATTGTCCAATATTTTAAATTATATTTAATAAAAAGGTTTATGTTGTGTAATCATAATTTTTTTTTATTTTTAATTACCTTTTCCAAACTCAAATTAGTGATTTTGGTCCATATTGGACTAGTATCTTTGTATCTATTTGAACTAGTATTAGACTGGTTTATTATTGATAGAAATTTATATATCGTGGGTCATCGCCATGTAAAAAATACCAGTTGCTTGCATAGAAAAAAACCAGCTAGCTACTTCAGTAGTTGGGTCTGCGACTCTACTAGTTGTGAGTAAAACTAGTACATTTGACTGCAGGGGGGCTGTGCCTATAACTTTGGTCAATAATTCGATTTTGCAACGCAATTCTTTAATATTCTCTTTTGGCGCCAAACGGTTTTTGGGGTCATTTACGCAAGCATAAGGGATTTCTTTTCCCCAAACTAATATTTATCGCCCCTATTTTTCCGTAATGATGTCAGGCTTTTGAACAAATCTATAAGTTCCTAAATAAATGTTTGGGTAATGTTGCCATCTGTCAGCTCATGCACACACTTCAAAATTTCAAAAAACATGACCAAAATTCACCACACACGCATAACCGAATGAAAAGTTCAAAGAAAAAAATAGTCAACTTCGCTCAACACACGCAACCGAATGAAAGTTGAGATGTCAATCTGTTGAAATTTCCAATAATTGTTATGCGTTTTTTCCTGTCAGTGACCTGCTTCAGAGATTTTGCTTAGGCGTCTTTTTTAAACCTCTAAAACTTTCCTTTTGTTCACTCTTTTACTTTTTTAAGCAGTTTTCCTTTTATAGCACACTAGCAAATCCGGCCCCCTTCGCTGGGCACACTAAAATAGAATAGATATGGTTTAGAACAGAAAATATATGGTTTTCATATTATTTATTTCTTTATTCTTTATTCAAGCGCTTTGGCATAAACAATATTTTTTGTTTTTCTATTTGTTTTTGAGTAAATATAAAATATAAATTGAAAATCAGGAAAAAAGAAGATTGTTTTTAAATTTCAAATCAACGCATATGAATAAACAATCGTCTTTTTTCCTGATCATCCATGAATTTTTCGTTTCAATTTATATGTTGTATTAAGCATTGGAGCTTATTTAACCATTATCCATTTATATTTTTCAAAAAAAAAAACGAAAAAAATTGTTTTTTCCATAAACACATAATTTCATTCGGATTTCACATTAAATTCTCAAATTTCGTAAGAAATTATTCACTGTTCCAAAATCCACTCCAAAAAAATTCACAAACAATTTTTACATGTTGCACTTACGTTTTTTCCTTATGGCATCCAAATCAGAAAGAAATATTGACACATTGTAACTCACACTGTCAATTTGACAGTTCAGTTCCGCCCCAAGCGTTAAAAAAGTAAGCGACATTATGGCTGGCTCAAAAGAACGCTGTACCCGTAGCCACATCAAACTTAACGAAACCCATTTTCAATACTTACTTAACAATGTGTGTAAGTTTGGTTTAATTCGGTGCAAAGACACGGCGGGTCCACGTTTTGGCATATATTTCGAGACCCTAGTCATCAATAGGTATGAAAATTACCCCGTATTAAAGCACTTATCAACAGCTTTCATTTGATATCCATATTGTACAAACACATTCTAGGGTCCACGTTTTGGTCTCTATCTCGAGACCCCAGTCACGTAGCGGCATGAAAAATACTCTGTACTAAGGCATTCACCAACAGCTTCCATTTGATATCCATATTGTACATGCACGTCCGAAGGTTACCCGGGTCCATGTTTTGACCTATATCTCGAGACCCTATCTACCAATAGGTATTCAAACTATACGGAAATCATCTTCAATACCTACTTAACAATGTGTGTAAGTTTGGTTTAATTCGGTTCAAAGACACGGCGGGTCCACGTTTTGGCATATATTTCGAGACCCTAGTCATCAATAGGTATGAAAATTACCCCGTATTAAAGCACTTATCAACAGCTTTCATTTGATATCCATATTGTACAAACACATTCTAGGGTCCACGTTTTGGTCTCTATCTCGAGACCCCAGTCACGAAGCGGATGGAAATACTCTGAACTAAAGCATTCACCAACAGCTTCCATTTGATACCCATATTGTACATACACATCCGAAGGTTACCCGGGTCCACGTTTTGACCTATATCTCGAGACCCTATCTACCAATAGGTATCCAAACTATATGGAAACCGTCTTCAATACCTCCTTAACAATGTGTGGAAGTTTGGTTTAATTCGGTGCAAAGACACGGCGGGTCCACGTTTTGGCATATATTTCGAGACCCTAGTCATCAATAGGTATGAAAATTACCCCGTATTAAAGCACTTATCAACAGCTTTCATTTGATACCCATATTGTACATACACAACCAAAGGTTACCCGGGTCCACGTTTTGACCTATATCTCGAGACCCCAGTCACGGAGCGGCATCAAAAATACTCTGTACTAAAGCATTCACCAACAGCTTCAATTTGATATCCATATTGTACAAACACATTCTAGGGTCCACGTTTTGGTCTCTATCTCGAGACCCTAGTCACGGAGCGGCATGGAAAATACTCTGAACTAAAGCATTCACCAACAGCTTCCATTTGATACCCATATTGTACATACACATCCGAAGGTTACCCGGGTCCACGTTTTGACCTATATCTCGAGCCCTATCCACCAATAGGTATCCAAACTATACGGAAACCATCTTCAATACCTTCTTAACAATGTGTGTAAGTTTGGTTTAATTCGGTGCAGACACGGCCGGTTAGCGAACACACAAAAAGTTGACTTTATTTTATATATAAGATTTTTTTCAGTTTGTGTCCGAAAAATCCAAATATCTTACGGAACCCTATTTTTTTCCAAAATAAAATGTAATCCATGTTACTCGTGGATAATGTAGTTTTCGAATGGTGAAAGAATTTTTAAAATCGGTCCAGTAGTTTTTGAGCCTATTCGTTACAAACAAACAAACAAACAAACAAAGTTTTCCTCTTTATAATATTAGTATAGATAGGCTGAAAAGTCCCCGGCCTAACGAAGAAAATGCGTTCTTTTGTTTCAAATTAGCTTTATTTATCAACGTAATTTCCATCAAGACCAACGCAATCATTCCACCGCTCTAACATTTCAATACCACTTTTGTAGAACGAATTATTTTTTGCCCCAAGTTAGGCCTCAGTTTCAGCGATATCCTCTTCATTCGACCGAAATTTCTTATCGGCGAGCATTTTGGTTAGATCTGCGAACAACGGGTAGTTGCTGGGAGCCAAACCTGGCGAATACGGTGGATGTGAAGGCAATTCGAAGTTCAATTCATATAGTTTTTCCATAGCTCAAAATCATCAATACATTCAACAGTGAACAAACGACTCACCCACTTTGAACAGAGATTTCTCATAGTCAAATGATTATGCAATATAAAGTCAACAAGTTCTTCTGATATTTTTACGATGCCAGCTAACTCACGCAACTTCACTTTTCGGTTATTCAAAACGATTTGCAAAGAACGTAAACAATACAACTAAATGTAATAAAACTAGTGCCATCTATGTGTAAGGAGTTAGAAAAAGCAATGGTTACATTTTTTTCGTAGAGCACGATCCGAATGTTGAGCGCTTGATTGTATTTTGATGAGAATTAAAAAAAAAACAACGAAGTGATTACGAATCACTAATCAAAGAAGACACCAAAAATAAAATGCCTCAGAGCTTAATAATTATTAATTGACATCCATAATTATAGAATTTGCAACTCATTTCTTTACTTACATGGGAATTGTTCCTTTCCTTAACAGAAAAAATATTTTGTCTTAATAATTTTCTTAAAAAATGTTTAAATACGTGCACATACCTCCTTTGAAAAATATTCTTGTATGAACGAATTGAATTGGCTTGAGTTAAAAGTTTTTGTTGTGCAATTTTTTTTAAGCGGTGCTCTTTAGAAATTGGATCGTCTAGGCAGAGTTTTATTAAAATCAAAGAATACAGGTAATAAACCCTATAAAAGCCAATCCAAATGCTCAAATTAAAATGCCAAAAATTTTAGGCGCTGCTTGCGCAGCATATTTTTTTGAAGTTTCTTGTGGTCGTTCTTGCAGTTATTTTCTCTTGCAACTTTCTGGAATCTCTTCTAAGCCATTTCGGCACTTCACCTACGTTCTCATATTTGTGGGAGCACTTTAAGTCAAAGGGAGCACTTTTTCTAAGCCTGGTCTAACATCAGCCATTATTTAATTACCTTGCATTACCTAAAGGAGAAAAAATAAATTAAAAATGATAATATATTCACTTATACCTCCTCCTCAAACCAAAAATCTTTCACGTCATTTTTACATGACTTTGGCAAGCAAATATTTTACAAATGAAGGTTCGCCATTAGGAACAGTTTGAACTTGGCAAACTCTGTCGGGCATATTGTTTTGGTGGCGTCTGCCATATCTATTGCTTATTGTTCTGTCATTTTTTCTAAATGACCATTGGAAATTACACAAGAGAGCTGCACATGAAAATTCTAAAACTTTATGATCAAAATGAGTTCCCGTATTATAAACGTTGCGAAACGAAGCGCAATTTTGGATGAATGGTTATATTAACGAGCAAAATTTCCACAAGTGGTGTAACTCCAATCTGCACTTTCCATAAAAAATTACTCCTCTGTGAGAATTTTGGGCCGGTGGCGCCGTTGCTACGCACGCTGCATATAGATGGTAATAACTTTCTTTTGGACCTTATCTAACAATATGGCCTTAAAGGATACGGGGAGGCGCCGAACGGCGTGACTCAAAGAATATCAGCCATGAAAACATGTCCGATGTGTGTTCAAAAAGTATCGCGAATTTTGAATTTTTGCAGGTTACGTATATTCAAATTTCTAATTTTTTTTTGTGGCGATATGTTGGTACTCATGTCTCTCGCTCATATCGACGAATTCGGCCATTTTGAATGTTAGTTAATTGTTGACACCTGCTTTGCGAGCTTCGGCTCGTCTTCGATTTTTCCCTATTCAAAAAGATGGATCAAAGAACCTATATCAAATTTTGTGTGAAAAACGAAATTAAATGCGCGGATGCATTCAGAATGTTGACTTTGGACCAAAGCAACGTTTATAGATGGTACAAAATGTTCTCAGAAGGCCGAGAAGATGTGAACGGCGTAAAGCGTGCCGGACGCCGGAGCACTTCAACAACAGACGAAAAAATTTATGAAGTAAGGAAAATAGCATTCGTCGAATCACGATTGTAGAAGTTGCTGAGAACCTAGACATATCGATTGGCTCGTGCCATTCGATTTTTGGGCATGAAACGGGTCGCCGCAATATTCGTACCACAACTGCCCAATTTCGACCAAAACCAGCATCGCATTAACAATGCTAATGAGATGTTGGACTCTCCGTGGAAACCAAAGCTCAATCATTTCAATGGAAGCTGCCGAAAGAACCAAGACCGAAAAAAGCGCGCCAAGTTCGGTCGAATGTAAAAGTTTTGCTTACCGTTTTCTTCGATTGCTGGGGCGTTGTGCATCATGAGTTCTTGCCATAGGGTAAAACGGTGAATAAAGAATATTACCTGCAGGTGCGTAATTTGCGTGAAGCAATCACACATCGTTGCTTGTGCGTGACTTTTTGGCCAAAAACAAAACACTAATGATGCCACAGCCACCGTATTCCCCAGATCTGGTCCCCTGTGACTTTTTCTTTTTCCCGAAGCTGAAGAGGCCCATGAAAGGACGACGCTACGCTACGATTAACGAGATAAAGACGGCATCGAAGGAGGAGCTGAACCAGATAAAAAAAAATAGTTTTTGAAGTGCTTCGAGGATTGGAAAAAACGTTGGCACAAGTGGAAAATATCTCATGGAGATTATTTTGAAGGGGACAAAATATGTATTAATGAATAAATAAATAATTTTGGAAAAACACAAAATTCGCAACACTTTTTGAACACACCTCGTACTGTAACATAACTTCTCTACCAGATTTACATTAATGTAAAAATTTAGGGAAAAAGTCTTTCTCTTTCATTATAATTTTGATTTTTTACTAATGAAAAACGTTTACCAAAAAGCAGAGATTATACAGGCTCTTATAATACTGGCTCTTAAATGAACCTCAAATTGTATTATAGGGCCACGTTTGATTTCCATAGACGCTGCTGCAAGCTTGAGATTTTCAAAACTTCGATGGCGAACTGTGCAGGTCATGCTCTCTAACTTCGACTATAGTCTTAAATCTGGTCTGCCCGAGAGCCAATCGTATGAAGAGATAAAAGCTGGACTACTCTGCCGTTATCACTTTTGTGTTGTTTTAGCTTTATGTGCTAGTGTAAAATCTGGTTAAAAACCCACTGTTTTCTTTTCTGTTAAGTTCTTGATCACTAGTTTCAATACATTTTCTTGGTATACTTTTTCGCCAGTTTGTATGTCCATTTCACAAAAATAAAAAGAATTTACATATTTATGAGATATACCCAATGAAACCATGACGTTTGCTGGGTGATAACCTTTCTAAACCCCTGGTATAGAATTTTTCGCTTGCTGCAATATTCTTGCATAAACTTTGTGACTTTCTTTTAAGCCCTTTTATATTTTCATAACCGTTCCTATCTTATTTCTTTTAAGTGCAAAGTTAAAAGATGGCCAGTGAAAAGCTTTCGTAATATGGATCTGACAGACATGTTTAGCTCTCTAGCCATTATTTTCAGCTTCCTCAAGGTATTTCGTCGATTTTGCCCTCGGACAGTTTTTGAGGTTTTACTCTTAAGAAACAACGCGGGAACATCGGGATGACCCTGTCCTCCACTTGAGATTAATCCAACAATTGGTTGAGGGCACGAATTACAATCATTCTGGATGTGCAGCGCTTTTGCGCTTATATAATGCAATCACCGCAATTGTTATCCATGTTAATAACGCCCGACCGAATTGAATTTGTTTTGGAATAAATGAAATAACGTTTATCCAATGAGTACACTGAGCCAAGTAGCCAAAATATGTATAATATAATATTGAATGTATTGGTTGTAATTTTTCATTAAGTACTAATGACACTTAAACTGAGTGAAAATAATTTTTTAAAAATTTGTTCAAATAGTACAACGAGTGCCATAAGACGCTGCTCTCCCATTGGCTATAGTTTGCACAACGCATGAGTTGTGCCGATTTCATTCAACGAGTAAGCGATTGACTCGATACCCTAAATTCAAAACCCGAAAATATTACTTAAGAAATTGAAAAGGAGATTTATATATTAAACGAAATGACTTCAGTTATGTCAAACCCCATTATTCTGGTGAAAATCAGTTTAATACCATTTCAATGAGGAATAATTGTTATGAATACATCACTTAAAGATTTATACTGCGTTCAGCAAAAATGTTGAAATGATATACAAGGTGAAATCGAAAATAAACAAGACCGAGCTAAAATAGAAACGACAGCAGTTTTGTTTTGATAACTTCGAGTTTATTTATTCAGGCCTCAATACATTGTTTTGTGCGATCTAAAAGCTTTTCGAAAGTGTTTCAGGTCATTGGCCGAAATGTCCTTCAGGATGTAAGTAGAAGCCTTTTGGATGACCTCACCGTACGCAAAACGTTTTCCCTTCATCGCCAAATGCTATTTTCCGAATAGATAGAAGTCACAGGGAGCCATATCAGGCAACTACGGTGAGCGATTCATGGTTCAAATGCGATTTCTAGTCAAAAAATCACAAGAGTGGATCGATGAGATTGAACTTGACGGATGCGATGCAACAAACGCTTCAAAACGCCAAGATAGAAAATTGCATTGACGGTTTAGCCCATTGGTATGAACTCCTTGTGGACAATTCCCTTGGAATCGTAAAAACAAATCGACTTGATTTTTGACTTCTCCAAACGTGATTTTTTGGGTGGTGACTCGTCTGGGGCCTTCCATTCGGCACTTAAACGCTTAGTTTCACGTTCATGTTGGAAACGCCACGTGTCATCACCAGTTGCAATGTTATAGAAGAAGTTCTCGTCTTTTCTCACCTCTTTAATGAGGTCTTTCGAATATTGAATTCTGAGCAATTTTTGGACCTCAGTTAACTTGTGCGGAATGAAACGTGCACAGACCTTTCGTAAGCCCAACTGATCAGTTAAACTGCGATAAGTCGATGTTTTGAAGATATTAAACTTCGACTCCATGAAATTCAACGATGATTACGATACATTTTTGATAAATTTACCAAAAATTTCGATGGAGTTTTCAGAAATTATCGATTTTGGGCGGCCCGTGCGTTCATTATCATTTATGTCCTCGCAACCACCTCTGAAACGTGTAAACCACTCAGATAGACAATCATCACCATAAACTTTTTCGTCAACTCAAATGTTTCGGCAAATATTTTACCAATTTTAAAACAAAATTTGATATTAGCTCTTTGTTCGAAACTCACTTTTGTACCATTTTGACACAAACATACTGACACTTTAGACGCAATATTTTGGCTTCCACTGAATGTACACCGAATGTTACCAAGCTTCCATTCATTAAAAAGATGGCGCCATCGAAAACAGTTTTTTGACGTCAGTGTTTTTTATTTTAAACTTTACCTTCTTAAAATTTTCGGAAAGCTTATTTTTAGGAATTAACGAAAACACAATTAGCAGTAAAAGAAATTTATGTATTGTACTATTGAAAAAAAAAGCAGAAAAATCACAATTGATTTATGTGGATATGAAAAGGTTATTTTTCGAAAGCAAAATTCATTTTCGAATCGATCATTTGAACAAAATTTTCAAGCAAAAGTAATACGACAATAAGATTACTATGCTTCATAACACAAATAAAAAACTTTATAAATAGTAAGCTAGTGAGTTTTATTTCAAACATATTTTTTAAATTATTTTACAAACTTTTTATTGAAATATCATATAATATTCTTAAGTACTTTTGCCCCACTTGCCTCCTATTGGCTAATAGAAGTAAACTACTAATATATTTAATCACCTCAAATACAAATTGTCAAATGAGAATGTTGTCAATGGCTGGCGCACTTTGTACATTTAAAAGCTTATATACTAATTATTTTAACAGAACTTATTGCACTACTAAGTACATATGTACCTATAGAAGTTCCATCCCAAACCATCTTCAGTTTAAAGCTATTCACATTGTGACTGAGATAATAAATAGTATGTATTTGGAAAATATTAATTAAAATAGTGATTGATTTTTCCACCCAAAAAACTTTGTGATTACATTTGTTTCCTAGAGGTAAAACGTGCAATGGCTCGATAGGCACTAGTATACCTACATACATACATATGTATTTGAACATACTACTCATACTTGTATATAAGCACCTTTAAGGGGGTAGTATGGTTAATTCGGTGTAAAACAAGCATATTTTTCGAAATTTTTTTTGTCGACACAGTTGATTTATTCAAAATTTTAAAATTACTTCATTATAAAGTCATATTTAAAGAATATTGTGTGAAATTTTCATTGATTTTTATGAAGAAATGAGTTGGTGGCAGCGAATCTTCGCGGACGTCTCATAAAAAAGTTTTATTGCGGTGTCCCTCAGAACTCATTACTGGATCAACTAAAATCAAAAAACCAAATTGATTTCATCAGCTAATAAAGTTTCGCAGGTAACAACGTCGAATTTTTTTTTTTTTTTTTTTTTTTTTTTTAATTTTTTAAAGCGCTTTGAAGTCAAAACACCGATTTTTCATAAAAAAAACTTGAAAACTTTGTTGTTTTAAAATATGAAAAAATTTAAAAAAAAAAACTCGACGTCATTACCTTGTGAATAAAGTAAAGAAACAAAAAAACCAAATTTGAAAAGAATCGGTGCAGTAGATATGAATCTACAGTGGACACCGACCGTAAAAAAGGCAAGTGTGAGAAAAACGCGTTTAAAGATTTCGGCAGCGTGAAATCCGGTTGGAGAGGTAGATACTTAATCCTTTGTGTCTTTGTCAATTTTACTCCAATGCACTTCAAACTTTCACACAATAATCTTAAGATGTTATAGAATAATTTAAAAAAAAAAAAAAAAAAATGAAAAAAAAAAATACCATACTACCCCCTTAAATGTACAAAAACTTTCTTTCACTTTATCTACAGCCTTCGGGAATTTCTTGCAATATGTTCATGTGCATATGTATGCATGCACACATCTTTACTTTACTTCAATTCTATAATAAATTAGTGCTAGTATTAGTACGCAGGAGAAGACAAAGAATTATATGCAACATGCAACATCCCACACATAAAACATGTGTGTGGAATAAATGGAACTAAACGTTCGGGTGCTGCCTCTTTTCTTTCCTGCTTAAAAGTGTCAAACTGATAATGCCCGTCATTGGCAAGAAATGAGAAACCGCGCTACTCCCAAGCCCAATGCGTGAAAGAGTTTTTGCACTTGCCCTAATGCATTGCGTGTCCATTTGGCAAGCATTTCTGTGCACCAAGGACTGAGGGATGAGTCGCGTGGGTATGGAAGTTTATACAATGCCCATGTGTTTGTACTTAAGTCTTCCTGTGCACCTATGTATTCCCTTTTGCAATACCATGCCCAGTGAAGCATTCTCCCGCCATACGTACATACCTATGTACATATACTATAAGTGAACCGAATTTACCGTTACTTCGCACACTTGCCTATCACACGACCAAAATCGCATTCCTTTCGAAAAACATTGCGACGCGTGCCATAATTTCGAGCGCACTCAGCCACTCAAATCGGGAGCTAAATCGAGCGAAAGCGCAGCAATGCACAATGTGGCGACGTGGTCATCACTTTCTTCGTTAGCACTGCGTGCCACCAGTGCTGCATTCGATGGCTATTTTCGCAGACGGCAATGTAACGTCGACTTATTTGTTTGCTCACATGTCAGGATAAAAAGGTGTAGATAAAATGCAATTACATGCGATTATCGCGAAAATGTTCGAAATTATGAAATGTATAATTTACAGTTAGACAGGCCGTTGTCGAACGACGGATTTTGGCTAGCGATAGCGTGGCAAATACAGCCAACTGGTAAAATTAGGGCTCGTTGCACCCCGATGCATGCGCGTCATTCATTTCACCAGCTTTCTCTTCATTCTTCACTACGCTTGCCTGGTTGATTAACTATTGGTCAGTATTTTATGGCAACAAGCTGTGCCCGTTATGATAAACAAACAGCTAAGAATATAATAAACAAAGAGGAAAACGGATATATATGTATGTGTATATATGTACGTAGGCACGAGTATGTGTTTGAATGTGGATTGTGGAATGGTCAAAAAGGGCGAATTGACGCAGATGCGGCTTTCCTCGAAGAGGGTGTGTGTCAAACCATAAAAATGTTGTTAAACATGAGCACAAAGTAAACGAAATTGATTTGCAAATTACTCTGAATGGACACCTCAGAATACAAAGCCAATGAGAACAACAGCAAATAATAACAATAGAGCAAATAATACACACAAAGAGATACAATGGAAAAATGGCCAAGAAATTGGGTAGAAAAATGCACCGCGGACTGGCGTGGCATAAACCGTCCAACCTTAATACTACATATGTATGGATGTGTGTACATACATGCAACCGCATGCTTGACCATGAAGCTAAGATATGTTTATATATGTGAATACATATGCGCATATGTACAATATTACGAAACATTACCATGGAAATTATCGGATGACTAACAGGAATAGCGAATACTTGGAAAAAGTCCTCGTAGTAGCAATCGATTTCCGTTCCGATCTGGTTCTACAATAATTTGGCTGGTTGAGAAATATCTGTAGTTGACTGGCTCCATTTGAAAGTTGCAAGACTGTCAAAGATTCACCCTGAAATTCTTTGGAAACATTATCCAATAAAACATTATCCAAGGCCGCTACATAATTTTCTGCGTTCATCTTACGCGAACTAAAACAAATTTGGGTCTTGCCACGGAAGTTAACAGCACCCCAGGCCATAAGAGAGCCACTGTGGAAAATTCGGGAGTGATGCGTTTGTCGTCGCTCGCGAGTATCTCTGCAATATTTCTGATTACCATCAGACTCATCAAGATTAAATTTTTTTTCATCGCTATAAATAATGGATTGTCATTCATCATCCCAAGTCTAGCTCTTTGAGTATTGTGTAAGCTTCGATTTAGCCAGTCTATTTTGGTATCTAAATTCACATTTTCACTCATTCACTCTTCAAACAAAGAGAGAAAGTTCAGGTCTAATTTGTATAAGGCGGAAATGTTTATTGACAGTCCACCGTCTTATCTCTCTCTTATACCTGCCGTCAATCTTAGGCCTTGCAGCAGTTCTTTTTTTATTTCGATTTACTTTCAGCACTACTTTGCGAACTGAGACTGAGACTCCCGATCCAGTATAAGCTACTATACAGGGTCCTGCACTCGAAGTGTAACCAACTTCAGACCGCTCGCGCAACTGATGCACGGTCATCAGCTGTCTGTTAATAGGCAGTCCAGAGTATTGTTTACAAGCACCCGGAAGCATTTTGCAGAGAGTAAACCCGAAAAAAGAAATTCAGTAATGGATTTCAAACGTAATAGTGTGATTGCATTATATTTGGCTGAAAAATCACAACCAGCGATTGTTCGTGAGCTCGAGCACTTTAAAGTGATTGGCTACCAGAAGTTAGTACCCGCCACAGGTAATGGTTTGAACCACTGTATCCGCAGATGGGCGCTCTCTGCGCCATAGAGAAAGGTGGTCATATGGAGTAAAAGTAAATTGATTCTTAATTTTGTATTATTTTCACACAGTTTTTACTTGGAATTGAATAAAAGTAATTTTCAAACTAAATGTATGGCCTTTGTATTATTTTCACACAGTTTTTACTTGGAATTGAATAAAAGTAATTTTCAAACTAAATGTATGGCCTTTTTAATTGGTTACACTTCGAGTGCCAGACCCTGTACTAGCGCGATCCTCGATAGATAGCTGCCTTACCACTAAGTTTTTACAAACTTTTTTCGAAGTTTTCTTCAGTCCATTTGAACTCAGATAAACTTTATGTTTTAGTTTTCTGTACGATTCCTCCCCTCGATTATATTGAGATCAGTAAATAAAACAGTTGTAAATGACTCACATCTTGGCAACCAAAGAGGTGTGCTTCGATATATATTAGGGCGGGTCGATTTAAAAATCGCTCATTGCTCTGTGAAAGTCGTATTCTAGGGATCAAAATAAGAAACTTTGCCGAAGGAACCATACCTCTAAAACGAATTCTGATGTCCCCCAATTTGGGTCGAACGAAAAATCCCACTTTGACCCATTTAGAGTGCTCCAATCGAGTCCAAATGTATGACCGACCCCCACTAACTTTGGACGGTCGATCCACCCATGCCAGTGGCACACCCCCTGGAACTCCCTTGGGGGGTTCCCCATACAATCATTTCAAAATATCACCATTTTTGGCCTTTACATGAGAAAAGAAACTAAAAAGTTCGACCCAAATTGGGGGACATCAGAATTCGTTTTAGAGGTATGGTTCCTTCGGCAAAGTTTCTTATTTTGATCCCTAGAATATGATTTTCACAGAGCAATGGGCGATTTTTTTGCCTCCCCACAAATCGACCCGGCCTAATATATATATACATATATATAGTATCGTTCAATACATTACCTTTAATTCTCCGGACAGGGCTTTCAGTCTGACCCTTTTAAATTATATTTGCTTTTATCAAAACAATAAAATAAGTACAGAAAGTATTGATTTAGTTATGCTTTCCCGTTTTCCATAGGTCTACATATAGCCTTTAGATATATTTTCAGAGGCAAATTGTATGCGGGTGCTTGTGTTTTTCGCACAAGGGCTTCTTCCACGCAATTGGCGCGTGGGAGTTGTGTTTTTTCAACACATGACAAACTGTTTTCCCATGGAACCACTTTATTTGCATTATATTTTGCTAAACATTTTACTACGTTCTACGACTTATAGAAAGAGATTTTTTTGGTAACTTTCGTTTAAAATCAAGCGTTCTTCGCCGTTATTAAGTTTGTTCCCTTGACCTAGGCGGATTTTATTTGAAATCGATGAATCGCATTTATATCTGATTTCTATAATACCTTTCGATTTCTCTCAAAGATATCCCTCTTCATGTAATTTAACAATCAGCCGATGTTCCTCTATAGCCATTGTACACGAACTAAGCTTATCACTTCAAAACTTATGACAACCCAAAAATTTTAAGGACTAAAATTAAATGCTATCATGTTTTTATCCGAATTTTTTATGCTTCTGCGGTGTAGAAAATATATTATTATTTTTTCTTTTAAATTTGTTAAGGAATAAACAATTTTATTTTAATATTTCAATGGAAAAACAAAACTAAATCGAACAATGGAAATGAGAGTGTGGGGGCTATCATCAAAAATGCTAAATGTGAGACAAGCTGTTCTGCCTTACTAAATATTTATCATGATATGAATACATGTTTTTTTACAAGAGGATTTTGCGTGTTCATGAGTCCGCAGAGTCCGCAGCCTTGAAGAAAATCTTCTCGACATGCCTGGTACTGGCCTATATACCTCGCTCTCGGAGGATAGTAAGGGTTGCTTTCATCCTTAAAGTTGGAAAAGATGACTGCACCAGCCCCAAAAGCTTTAGACCCATTAGTATGACTTCTTTAATCCTGAAAAGTTACGAACGACTAGTGGAATTGCGCATACGTTAGATGTCGCTGAAGGTTCACCCCCTTTCTACATTTCAGCATGCCTGTCAAAGTGGAAAATCCGGCGAGTCGGCACTGCAAGCCCTTGTTGCCAGAGTAGAGCTAGCCGTCGACAGGAGGGACTACGCTATGGGCATCTCTTTGGACACAAAGCTGCGTCCGCCGGCCTTCGATCGAATCAGGTTTGATGTCTTTAGAACTGAAGGTTAAGAAGCGCCCACCTTGGCTCTTTGGCACCACAAGGTCTACTCAGATTTCTTTGGAGGTCGGGTAGATTTAAAGAAAATTAAAAAGGGAACCTGAGTGCAGCACAATGGACTGAATTTTGTCTAAGTGCTATACTTGCTAGTTTGTTCCGACAAAAAAAAAGCGGAGTTTTTCAATGGAGCCGGTCCAAAATTGAAAAATTTATTAAATAATCTGGTTGTGTGGTATTACAGAAACTATTTTTTTTATTTTAAGCGCCCATATACACATTTGGATACTGTAAGAAATGGTATACCGTTTGAAATGCCCACCGCGTCTGCATTTGAATATTGTGTCTACTTTGAGAGCATTTGCCCATTACTGCTTGTTGACAATTGACTAGCGACTTCAGAAAATCCCACAAGAAAACGAGCGAGCGAGGAAAAATCGCTAAAATTCATTTTGGTAGCCATCGTATTTTCATGACTAAATAATAAATAGCATTGACCCGTCCCTATTAGAAATCCCTATATTTTTTGCAATAGTTGTAAGCGTATTGTCAAATATGGAAAAATGGAACTAACTTCCTCCACATACATTTTCCTTGACAATGCAATTTGTTTTTTAACGCACATTTGCTGTTGAAAGACTGCTTACTACCGGTGATTGAAACATGACATCAGGCGAATTCCGCTATAAAGTCAATATTGTATTGGTAATATAAATATGTATGCGCCCATATGTCCATTTGTGAGGGCACTGGTGACAGTGACGGCTACAGCATTGGTGGCTTCGGCATTGTGGAAACTTCAACTTCCGCCATTGGGTGCCAAATGTGCGCACGCTGGTATGTAAGCACATACATATGTACATACGTATACATACGTATATATTAAGCAAACAAGCTGCCATTGAGTTCATTGCCATTTCGACGTCAAACTGTCGTCAGTTGGCTTGTACGCACTTGACGGAATCCCTCATGTTTCTTTAGTTTTATTTTGGTTTGTTTACCATAACATTCACCTTGCTGTTGATCCTGCTGTTGTTGTCTGTTGGTACGAATAGTATCAAGCGAATTATCACAGAGTTCAGTGACTCCAACGGCCAAAGGCTAAGCGACTGCTGTTCATAACCATACACTGGCTAATAAGCAGTCGCAAAAACAAGCAAAGAACAAGAACAAATTGAAACATAACTGAGCTCTTGCATAACATGAAGGTGATGGCATCTATTGATATATAATATTTAAACAGGTGAGTACGTTGGTGCGTAATTATTTTTTACTGCATGGATATGGACAAGTGGTATTACTCCGAAGATTAGGAGTTCGATACCCACTTAACTGCCATCGCAGCATCATAAATGATAGAAATTGTGATCTGACCCCTTGAACTAGGGAAAGGTCGTGGTAAAAATCAAAGTGCCGCTTTTGACACAAATATACATGCATATATGTACGTATATCTGATGCTAGCAGCAGCAAACACTTTGCGGCTCTACTCTTCGGATGTAAAAATCAAGCTACCCACCACAATTCGGAGTATCTCAATCTAAAGCTACCAAGGTTAGATGCACCCCACACTATAAATAATAATAGTTATTGTTTGCGGTATTGTTTAGATATATGTTCATACCTATGTATATACATATACATAGAAACGCATGTGGGCGTATGCGAATAGCCGTTTGTATGAATATTGCACATACATACATACATGCATACTTATGTATATGGACGTGAATTCTTTTGAAAGAGCACAATTGTTTTCTTGAATTACAAACTATGTACATTTATTTGTTGGTGTGATTGTGCATAGCTATGCATATACATATTTACTTAAGTATGCAGATACTTTAGCTTAGCAAAATCGTAAATACATATGTACGAGTATATATACATACTTAAATACAATAGAGCTAAATAGGCGCGCGTGTTAGTAAAAGCGTAGACGTCGTATTTGGTTTTCTTTTTCTTTTCTTATGGGCACGTATCGCATTGTCGGTCTTATTAAATATGCTAAGCGCATTACATAGATGGATATATGCGTGTCAAAGCAACTGCCGCGAGGGACAGGGCGAAAGGTGAGTTGTAAACCTGACAAATCCCGTGAAATCGAATAAGGTATTGGCTTGCATGCCGCCAAGTGTTTCTCTATAACTGACTTGAAATACCTAAGCACACACATAGGCACGTATGTAAGTACATATCTATGCTGATATGTATCTATGTACAGGCAAAGAAATCTTGCTTATGCAGAGAAATCTGAAGTTGTAAAACGCATTCTCACAAAACAAAAATAATATTTCTAAATTTGTGTCTAATAAAATTGGTGTACCTGTACATTTTGAAACGATATGAAAACTAGTAAGCAAGGCTATGCACACGTTTTAGTAAGATTTCCTTGCATCTTTAGAAACTGACTTGCGTTGTAAAATTATTGCGCCTAAAATTTTGTATTTAAGTTGACCATAATAATGGTTTATTTGCTCATTTAATTTAAAAAACATATAAACTGACTGTCGTGGGAATCCCATTCGAGCTCTTAGAGTGCGGCTTTGACGGCTTGTGCAACAAGCGTTCCTTGGCGTTGTCGTGAAGGAGTAAGGTTTGATCATGTCGATCAGGTCTTTCAATCGAATAGCCTCATTCACGCGGTGTAGCTGAGCAATGTAGAGCTCCCTGCTGACCGTGGCATTCTTTTCGAGCATTTCCCAGTGCTCCATGCCCTCCCAGTCCCACCAAGCACGTATCATCGTCTTCTTTGGATAAGAATCCGACTTGACTCACGGCTTTGGCGTATTTCCTGGAGACATCCGCTCCTTTCTTTTCTTCATATTCACGATTCGGTACAAAAGCGCTGTTTATGATCGCGTGTTGCTCGATGGCGAGATACTGAGAAGCAATTTGAAGGCGTTTTTCTATGTTTTTTTTTCGTTGAGCTTGAGAGGCACTCAGGCTTCCAATTTTTTGGTAAATCCCATTGAATGAAGGTGATTGATAATGGTTTTATGATCGCAGTTCATTCTTTCTAGTATATAGGTATGCACATATATCTAAACAATACCGCAAACAATAACTATTAGTGTGTGATTTATAGTGTGGGGTGCATCTAACCTTGGTAGCTTTAGATTGAGATACTCTGGATTGTGGTGGGTAGCTTGATTTTTACATCCGAATAGAAGAGCCGCAGTGTTTGCTGCTGCTAGCATCAGATATACGTACATGCATGTATATTTGCAATATGTAATATGAGACAATCTTTATCGAATTCAGTAGGCCTTCCGCTGCGGAACGTGTCATCGACGTCAAAGTCATCATTTTTTAACTTTGAAACATTTCCGTGCTGTAGACTGTCTATGACACCTTTTCCATACACGTCGTAAATGTCCCGGGCAGCTTCAGCAGCTTTATGACCTCGATGAAAAGCAAAGAAGAGCAGATGTCGAAAATGTTAATTTTTGCCTCCTGGGTACTCGATTTTTAAGCCTCTAAACTAATATAATAAAAGATTAAATAACTCAAAAATACATCTAAGATAATTTTCTTGAGCAGAAAGCATTCTATCGAATGAATACTTACCGTTTGCCAAACAGCAAACAAATCGTTGTAAAATAAAAGAAAATGTAAAAAAATAAAGAATTTATTCCCCAACCCAATACAGTTAATTAAAAAATATGCAAATAAAAAAAATAAATTAAAAAAATTAAATAATTTCGAATTTATTGTACATTGGATGCACTCCAAGAATCGACGAAGATGGATATAAAAATATGAGGTGCTATCTAGGGTTAAAAGTATTGATTCGAGGAAGTTTCGAGCTGTAACAATAGCGAACGAGATGCCAAAACAAAAACATGAATTAGCCTTTATAGGGACAGGAGATAGAAGAGTTAGACGTAGACGACAGATGACTACATCGCACAAACAGGGAAATCAACCAGACGTTGGGAAATCATTTGCAATTATATTCTGTTTAAGCAAATAACTAGGCACAGACCATTTTAGACCGTTTTTGGATCAAAAATATGATTAAGTAAATAACAACATATGCAGGAATGTAGAGGGTGATCAATTTAGAGGTATTGGATTTTAAAGGGAAGCAAAACAAAGAAAATTCAAATTGATTGGGCGATATTTATTATTTTTGTGTAGAACCATTCATGACATTTATTTTTTAAATATTGGCCACAAGGCGTAATTTGGTTATCCGTAAACACCAATTTTGAGTGACTCGCTGGAGGACTTCGGTCGGTATCTAGTGAATAACTTTAGTAAGATTTGGCTCCCAGTCCCTCAATCGAAGCTAGGTTATCCAAAAAGCATTTAGACTTGATATATCTCCATAAATAAAAGTCCAAAGATGTGATATCACAAGGTCTTGGTAAATTTGTGTTCATCTGGAAAAGCCAGTAAAGAAAAATAATAGTTGCGGTTCGATTGGCAGACGCAGAGTTTCATGGTAACAACATCGCAACGCCGAATTGAGTTTACTCAAGAGCACATATCCTGAACTCAAAATCAGCGGCGATATATTTTATTCAGATGAAATGAAAATAAATAAAGTTGGTCCAGATGGTAGGAAGTACGACTCACCAATCATAAATCACAGGGGTGGCTCAATAATGGTGTGGGGCATTTCGCGGAACGGTGTTGAGCCAATTCATCGTATTGAAGGTAACATGAAAGCGGTAAAATTCGTTCAGATACGTCAAAACACCTTATATATATATATATTTAATTAGCGCTTACACCCTTTTTGGGGTGGCTCCTCTTTCTATTTGTGGTGTGCGTCATGATGTTGTTCCACAAATGGCCACTTTATGGGGAAAAAAATTTACCGATGAAGATAGGAAATTTCAATTCGAAGCACACTTCTGGTGTGGCAAAAAAAATTTGGAAGATAATTCGATCCCTGATTAGGCATCTTCGAGGATTTTTTTGGAACGACGAAAAAAATTGACAGAAACACAGAATATCACAAATTTGGATCAGTTATTTGAAAAGGCCAAGGCAGCGTAGGAATTGAATTTTGTTCAACGTTGAAGAGGCTTAATAACGTGAATGATAAAGCGCTGTGCAGCAGTAATAAAGCAAAATAGATTTTTAACAAAATATTAATGTACATTTTTAACTTTTCCCCTGCCGTTTTCATGATTGGACTATTATTTTGCTTTATTCTTAAGTATTTTTCTCAAGGAAACTTCGTATTGTATTGACTTTTGTATATGGAGTAAATAAATTTGTGGCTTTCTTAGATAAAAAGGCTGTTGCAGATTGAAAACATTTGAATTTTTTATAATAAAACCTAATACGCAAACATTTAAGTGATTTTATTAAAACCAGTACCAAATTGACAGAACTTAAATATTTTTCAACGGTTGTATATGCGAAACTTTCGGAATTGTAGCTTCAATTTGGCCAATGAAAAGTGCAGTTTTCTAGTACTGAGGTTAGTTTTTTTAGAATTCCATAATAGCTTCCGAGATTTTTTAAAATTTATTATTACAATTATTATTAGCTTTACTGAGAACTTTTTTGTAAATTATATAGTTCAATATATTAAAATCAAGTCAAATAAAATGTTGTTTTTTCTGAAAATTAGTTTATTTGTAGGCTTGAGTATCATAAGAAGAAACTGAAAAAATCTTAAAAATAGGTATATCATAATTTTAAATTTTTTTTCAATGTATTTAAAACATATCTTTTCTTTTAAATTCTGTTTAAAATTTTTTTTTTTTAAGTTTTTGGAAATTTTTGTAGGAAAATTTGGAAAAAAATTTATTTGTCATTTTCCAACGCTCTCTTTTTTCGTATTTTCTTCATTGGTAGTTGAGGTTGAAAGTGTCGACAACAGACATGTGGATTAGATAATTCAAATCAAGTAGATTAGATAATTCAAATCAAGCACATTATTACCTATTGTATGACCATAGAACGATTTTTAAACTAAATATATTTTCTTATAATTATATTTTTAAACAGCAAATTTAAGAGATGTATTTTATTTTTCGCCTTTTTTTAGACGTTCCAGCAGGCTAAGTTTTTTGTTTATCATGTTGTGATTTTCAATTAGAGATATTGTTGAGATACTAAGATACAACAATAAAAATATAAGAAATGTCTTGTTAATCAACCTAACCAAAAATTGAACTGAAACTTAAACCTTTATTGAATTGTCATGCATATAAAGGGCATCAATTTAGCGTTTTCAATTTGAACTCTCGATTTTTTTGACTTGACACATCTCTGATATGTCAGAGATTAAAAAAATCCGTCGCTTTCGCTTGAAAAAGGGAAATATTAAAACATTCCAAAATAGAGTAATTGGCGAAAGCGGTAATGTAAATTGAGACAACCAATTACTTACAATTTGATTCCATTAGACTATAATTTGTGGAGCGCCGCTAAGGATAAATTTTATGCCAATCATCCAGATACTTCTCGATAATCGAACCATGAAATCAATGGTACCATTAGGGAGATAAGATGTGAAACTCCCGAAAAAGTATTGGAAAAGGCCATTTTATTGCAATTATGTTCCATCCTTAAAAGTAAGTAATATAATAGGAAAATGTAGATGCGCCTTTTATTTATAGTTTAAAGTAAGTAAATCCCAAATGCTCGATTGGCCACCCTGTACATACGTGCATATGTATGTAAGTATTTATGTTACTGTAAATATAAACTCAGTATAGTCACATAGAACAATCTAAGAGTACTTATGTATGTACATGTGCTCATAAGAGCAGGAAGTGAAAAATATACATGTTTTGCCGGCTAGCTTCTCAGGTTATGCTTGAGCAAATCTAAAGATGAGTGTTCAGGTAATTTTTCTATGCTGTTGACAATTGTCGTTTTAACGTTGCTTTGTCGATAAGAAATTTGCAATTGTTGTCCCCATCGCAAAAAGCATCGTCTTCTACATTCATTCAAGTATATGGTTCTGTGTGATCATGTTTATATGCACATACATGTGCTCACGTGTTTGTTTTCCTATTCCTTTAATCGTCCAGAAGAGTGCCACACTTGTGCTAGCACATTACTTTGGACCCAAACAAAAACAACACCTTGTCAAGGAAATAACATTAAAAACCACTCGAATACCAACATTGTTTCCATTTTTTGCACTTCGTTGTTTACTTCGAGTTTTTTCTTTTTATTTTCTTTTACCTTTTTTTATTTCACATTTATTACTATGTTTATTCTTTTGTCGTATTTTTTGTTTACTCTCCGTTGTTGGTTCTTGGCTTTTGGCATTTATGTTGTCGCTGTCACAATTGTTGCTGTTGACATTGTGGCTATTTTGTTGTCGGAGCTAACTTGCCATAACCGATGTTTTTGTTGTTCATTTAGCTATCAGTTGACTTTTGTTAAGAGTGTTGGTGTTGGTGTTAGTGTCAGTGTTGGCGTTCGGATCTATTTATGTATGTATGTATGTGCATAGGTATATTGGTGTAAGTATTTAGCGCTTTTGATCAACACTTGAAGTACTTAGTGAACGTACAGATCGGCAGCCCAGCCAGGCCTAACTGTCAAGGCAGACTTAGTGACGGCAAACTCAATATATACTTTTTCTTTATTTTGTTTAATTATTGTTATACTGGGCAACCTTTGAATGTGAGACGGAATGGAAGAAACTTTTTGTATGCCAATTCATCAAAGTGTATATGGGGAAGCGCGCCTGGCAATGATGAACTACTGGAGAAAATGGGAATCATACTCGTATTCATTTGTAGTTACAATTCGAATACAAAAGCTTTACTCTATTTTTATCCCATTGGTGATGTTGCACATATGGCCAATGCCTAAGCTGACTTAGATTAAGTAACACCAACTATTTGATAGGTTATTATATATAAAACTCTAGATTCCCCCATTTGTAGAAAACAGCAAGACGCGCACCATAAATAAGAGAAAAAGCTCGGCCAAACAGCTACAAAGCGTGACTCACTTGGGCTGACATTTTTTCTTATACCAAGTTGTAGGTTTACATTTCGAAATAAATTAATCTCTCTCAAGCAGCCTCTCTCTTGGCACAGAAACCTCTGTTGAGAAGCAAACCTCCTATTAAAGGAAATTAAGATTTCTTTTCCTAACAAACCAAACAAAAACCTCTTGAGCGGACGTGAACTCTTCGTAGGTGAACAAAATATAAAAAAATGTGAGTGAACAGTGACTAACACACATACTTACTAATCGGAAAAAGGAAACTCCGGAACTTTTCCAAAACTTGTCGTATTGTGAATATCTGATCGATTGTGGATTTTCCAGCTCTAAAGCCACACTGATAAGATCAAATTAGTTGGTTGAAGAAACAATATTCAATTAACTAAAAAAGAGGTTGTCTGTAAAGTCGGTTTACTGACGATAGATTAACGTGACAACGTCATAAGAAAATACTGATGGAATGGTTGCATTTTTCAAATTTAATTTTATTTGTTTGATAGATATTTTTTATGGATATAGAGAAGGAGTTATATGGAATCGTAATGGAATTGGTCAAGTTACATTTACACAAACGTGAAAAATGACGAAACATTGATCAAATTCATGAAAGATATGTTCAATTTCGATTGTGCATCAGACGTTAATAAGTCAACAACACTAAGTGGCAACATCATTGATTTCAAGACAAATTACACTCGAAACACCCCCTTTCATTTCCTACTTTTCCTATCATAGTCCTATTCTCAACAGAGAAATGGTTCATTACCATGAACACAGGAAGAAGGCATATGCAAATACAAATATGTGAATTTATATACAAATGCGCATATACCAGGTGTATAAGCTTAAATCCGCTGATTGCTCGTAGATGGCGTTAGTGAACATATCAAGTTACCATAGAAATGCCATATTTTTTTTTGCATGGGTTCGACACCTGTTTACATCAATCACTGCACATCATCAGTGATTTCATACAGCAACACACTTTTTTCCTTGCGTAATCATGTCTAATTTTGTGCCAAAAAAAGAGCATATGCGGGAAGCTCTACTTTTTTGCTTTAATTTGAAGAAATCGGCTGCCGAATCGCATCGAATGCTTGTGGAGGCCTATGGTGACAGTGCATTATCGGAAACAACTTGCAGAGACTGGTTTCGTCGGTTCAAAGACGGCCATTTTGACTTGAGTGACAAGAAGCCTGAAAATCGGCCCAGAAAAGTTGAGGACCATGAATTGCAGGCTCTTTTGGATGAGGACGATACCCAATCGCAAAAAATGCTTGCCGAGCAGTTAGGTGTCACTCAACCAGCCATTTCCATGCGTTTACGTGCCATGGGAAAGGTCCAAAAAGTCGGAAAATGGGTACCCCATGAATTGAACGATAGACAGATGGAGCGACGCCAAAACACATGCGAAATCTTGCTGGCTAGGCATAAAAGAAAGTCGTTCCTGCATCTTGTGGTGACTAGCGATGAAAAGTGGATATACTTTGAGAATCCTAAACGAAAAAAATCATGGGTCGATCCCGGCCAACTATCATCTGTTTTCATCGATGGGTCACGCGCTCGCTGAACAGCACTTCGATTCGTACGAAGACGTCCGGAAATGGCTTGACGAGTGGTTCGCCTCGAAAGATGAAGAATTCTTTTGGCGTGGTATACACAAATTGCCCGAGAGATGGGAAAAATGTATAGCTAGCGAGGGCAAATACTTTGAATAAATTATTTTTTTGCTTTCTAAAATGGGTTTTTTTTACTAAAAAACAGCGGATTTAAGCTTATATACCTGGTACATACACATATATATATGCTCACTCAAATAGGAGAGAGCCAGATGTCGAACGTTGCCGAATGCGGGGGCCGATTGTGCTCTTTGTCGTTCATTCCGCGCTTTCGCTTGCAGTTCAAGCGAGGTAACGGCTATTGAGCAAGGTAACGGCGATTGAGCAAGATAACGACGAATGAGCAAGATAATGACGATTGAGCAAGATAACGACACATTTTTTCGTGCGGGCAGCCGGCTAAATCGAATTATAAGACATTATCATGTCAAAAGTTGTGAAAGAAGCTCCCCTCCTCTTCTCTAAAGGAGAAAGGACAACACGTCGTAGCGTATGCGAATGATATTGCAATGAAAACTGGTCAAAAGCAAATGGGCTAAGCGTCAACCCTAACAAAACTGAACTCATCATTTTTACTAGGAAATGTAGAATTCCAAAAATTACTACTCCGACTCAAGGTGGAGTGATAAGGCCCGCTACTTAGGTCTATTACTAGACAGAAAATTAAGATGGAAGTCAAATGTCGAAGATAGAGTAAAAAGAGCTACTCTTGTAAACAGCTAATAAGACAAAGTTGGGTCTTTCCCCGTCTATCGTATATTGGCTTTACACAGCAATTGTAAGACTAATCTTAACATACGGTATACTAGTATGGTGGCCGGCTTTAGTTAAGTTATATATCAAGAAAACTATGGTATATGCACAAATAATGGCCAGTATTTGCATACCTGAGGCCCTTAGGACTACACCCACTGAGGCACTAAATATTTCGCTTAACCTATTACTAATAGAGCAATTCAGTAAGCAAACAGCTGCCAAAGCAGCTCTCAGATTAAGAGGAATCGATCTACTCAGAACGAATCAGAGAGGACACTCTTCAATTTTAGAAAAACTTCCCTGCATTACTGGTACAACGGATTTCTGTAAGACCAAGGATATAAACTTAGATAAAACCTTTCGTCACAGTATTTCCTTCCAAAAAGGAATGGGATAACGAGCTTATTGTTAAGAAAAATGATATAAACATCTATACAGATGGTTCAAAACTAGACAACAGAGTAGGTGGAGGGACTTACTTGCATACTCGGAGTTAGCCAATCATTTCGCCTACCTGATCCTTGCAGTGTATTTCAGGCGGAAGTCACTGCCATAAAAGAGGGTCTTACGTTAATAAAAAGGAGAATATTATGAAGTCTTCTTATATTCGGACAGTCAAGTAGCAATAAAAGCGCTAGAATCTAAAACGCACTCGTCGAAAACAGTCATAGAATGGGTGCCAGGCCACAGGAATATAGCTGGGAACTGCAAGGCAATTGAATTTACTCGAACCGGTACAACGCTTGATCTCCAAGTGGAAAAGATGCTGATACCTATGCCCATAGCCACTTATAGATAGGGAACCCATCAACAGGGTAAATACAAATTGGCAAAACCTCACAACATGCGAACTAAGCAGACAGACATAACCAAAATGGAACAGCGGCCAATCAAAAAGCTTCGCAAGATTTAACAGAGAAGGTATAAAAAAAGTATAAGGGTATTAATCGGTCATTGTTTAATAGGCATCCACGCTAGAAGGTTAGGACTCCCGCACTTCGACTTCTGTCGAAGCTGTCTTAATACAGAAGAAGATGAAACAATGAGACATCTTTTATGGTGTGAAAGCTTAGCTACAAGGAAGCTCCGCACTCTTGATACGGCATTTTTAACTGATGTAGCGGACATAGCGCATCTCTAACGAACTAGGGTATCACAATGGACCTACGAAAGGTATAAGAGTGTCATTGCGACTTCCACCCCACCTACCTTCCTACCTACCCTCCTCTTGAGCGGATACCGCTCTTGGGCAGACACAAGTTGACTGACGGTGAGTGTCTGCCAGGGAGGTTTTGCTGTTTATAGGCAATGAATATTTCGTCAACTCAATGCGATTTTAAACTTGGATTTGTATAAGAAGAATATACTACATTTTAATAAAAAAACTATTAAAATTGAAGAAAGAACAAATAAATAGTTCACCCTGGTCAATAAGTTCGAGTGCTATAATTTTTAAGGGCACTGTAAATAAAATTTAATGCCGTATCTTAAGGTTTACAAGGATTGTAAAGGCGTTTTTGGAGGCAGATACATATTTTGATTCTAATGACATACCATATTTCAAGTTATTAGTGGTATATTTCGGGTTGCCCTGCTTACTGGTTTCCGAACGATTCTTCCAAATTTGATATGAAGTTTCCTCACAATTCGTTGCTCTGTTGTTACAATTAGTATTAGTTTGCAGAAGCGGGAGGTGCTGCATTCGAAACAGGAGGTCTCACATTAAACAGCTCGCGGTCGACGATTTGCGCTTGACTGTTTCTTTGGAACGCCAGTCACCATCTAGTAAATAGCGGTAAAGTTGCATGTTGCTATCGAACACACCTTCATCGACTTCTATAATTAGCGTCCAAATTTTCTACTACATAGTTCTCTTAATCTTATCTAGCCTAATTAAGAAACTACCATAATTAAGAAACTTGGAAAATAAAATTTGTTCCGTATTAAATAGAATTTTCTTTCTTTTCGTTTGATCGAAGTTCTTGCCTGAAAGGAAGTTGTGCACTCTTCAGATTAATGATTTTTTACTGCCTATTTATTTATTATTTCATTAATAGCGAAAGTTCGATGTAATTACGTGGTCTTCAATCAGCTCTATAATTATCGCGAAACCATTTCAAAAAGTATAGTACAGGGTATGGCAATATCGCCAAGGTCCGGTGAATACACAGGTTTCATATGTACATATTTACGTGCATTTAGATAGACGCACATGTGTCTGCATGCTATTGCAATGTGCAATTGTTTCCATGTGATGCATTGCATGTGAAGGGTGATCAATTTAGAGGTATCGAATATTAAATTGCAATAAAATAACGAAAATCCTAACTGATTGGACACCTTTTAATATTTTTGTTTAGAAATATTCCTGCATTTATTAAAAAAACAAAAAAACACTTCAAATGTAATTCAGCCATCAGTAAGCCCCAATGTTGAATGACTCGCTGGAGGACTTCGATATGCATCGTGTGAATAATTTTGTTGTTGCTGCTGTAGCAGAATAGACATTCCCCGTACATATACAGGGAATGCTGCTGAAATGACACCTTGGCCAGATATAAATCCGGGACGTTCGAGTTACGTGGAACCAACTACCGTGGGAACGAGAACTTTAGTAATGTTGGCTTCCGATATCCCAATTGAAACTGGTTTATCCACAAAGCACTTCGACTTTACATACCACCACAAATACAATTTCAAACATGTGATATCACACGATTTGGTGGCCAATCCACTGTTTCGAGACGAAAGATAAATTGCTCATCGACGCAGTAAATCTATTATTTCATAGGCTGTAAGTAGCGTCGTCTTGTTGGAACTAAACGTTGTGGAGATTACAGACTTCAATTTCCGGCATCAAAACGTCGTTTATCATGGCGCGATAGCATTGGCCATTCACTGTTACACTGACGCCAGCCTCGTTTTTAAAGAAATATGGGCCGATGATTCATCTGGCCCATAGGCCGACAGCCCAAATACGACAAATTTGCTTATTGACGTACCCATTATGCCAAAAATGGGCCTGATCGCCGTAAGTTTGCCTGAGTTGGCGATGGACTCTTTTCATAGAGCGTCGATTTTCGTAATTCAAAATATAATAAATAAATAAATTGTACGATATGTAAAGAGTGTTGAGGCGTAAGTCTTTCCCTGCGGAAATGTCAATGAAAAACATAAGTATTTATTTAGAATTTTAGTGGAAAAAATTACCTCCAATCTGATCACCCTTTTTGTATGTACGGGTATACTTCGATCCATGCATAAATACTAAAGTACAATATTTAGTTACGAAATTTAATACCGATGCCAATTGGATATTTCTAATTGTGCAAACAAGCAGCAATGTTGGCATTCATTCGTACTTACGTACATATGTATGTAACTACATATAAGCAGACAAAGTATTAATGTAGTTATTTAGTGTGTGACTATTGTAGTGTTTTGTGTTGGTTGAATAGCGCTGAATAGGAGATTTGGGTATACAAATGCCTTGCCGGAAAAAACTGCCTAATTAGACGAATTTCTAAAACTCGACAATGTGGTGGTCGTTATTATGGCGACAGTGAACTTATTGACTAGAATTTTTATACCCATGCTCTCTTGTGCAAAAGGTGTCAGAATTTTGTTCACACAACCGTGGTAACCGCATAAAGGAGATATATGTAGACATATTCATATATAAGGTTGTCAAAAAAGTCTTGCGGTATTTCCGCAAGCTTGTCTTTGCAAGCGCGTAGTTCTAGTTGTATTAGTCGCATCGGTTCACGGTAGAGCTTTTTGGAAAGCTCTTTTCACGTGCTAACACGTGTTTGATTAATTGTTGTTTGCTTTTAGTCGTTCGTGAGTTATAGCGTCGCAAACATGGAGCAAAATAAAGAGAAACTACGGCATATTTTACAGTACTACTACGATAAAGGCAAAAATGAATCTCATGCTGCCAATAAAATTTGTGCAGTTTATGGACCCTATACAGTTTCCATTTTCACCGCACAACGATGGTTTCAACGTTTTCGTTCTGGTGCAGAGGTGATCGAAGATGCGCCACGGTCCAGAAGGCCTGTCGTCGAAAATTGCGATAAAATCGCTGAATTGATCGAAAGAGACCGGCATAGTAGCAGCCGTAGCATCGGCCAAGAGCTGGGCATGAGTCATCAAACCGTTATAAACCATTTCAAGAATCTTGGATTCAAAAAGAAGCTCGATGTATGGGTGCCACACGACTTGACGCAAAAAAACATTTTTGCCCGTATGGATGCATGCGAATCGCTTCTGAATCGCAACAAAATCGAAGCGGATGGTGACTGCCGATAAAAAGTGGGTCACTTACGACAACGTGAAGCGCAAACGGTCGTGGTCGAAAAGCGGTGAAGCTGCCCAGACGGTGGCCAAGCCTGGATTGATGGCCTGGAAGGGTCTTCTGTGTGTTTGGTGGGATTGGCAGGGAATCATCCACTATGAGCTGCTCCCCTATAGCCAAACGCTCAATTCGGACCTGTACTGCCAACAACTGGACCGCTTGAATGCAGCACTCATGCAGAAGAGGCCATCTTTGATCAACAGAGGCCGAATTGTCTTCCATCAGGACAACGCCAGGCCACACACATCTTTGGTGACGCGCCAGAAGCTCCGGGAGCTCGGATGGGAGGTTCTTTTGCATCCACCGTATAGTCCGGATCTCGCCCCAAGTGATTACCACCTATTTCTGTCCATGGCGAACGAGCTTGGTAGTCGGAAGTTGTCCTCAAGAGAGTCCTGTGAAAATTGGCTCTCCGAGTTTTTTGACAATAGGGAAGCGAGCATCTATAAGAAGGGCATTATGAAGTTGGCATCTCGTTGGGAACTCGTCATCGAACAAAACGGCGCATATTTGACTTAAATCGCGTTATCATAACCAATTTTATGAACAATTGAAAATTCAATAAAAATACCGCAAGACTTTTTTGACAACCTTATATAAGAAAATATATACCGAGTTGCTCAGAACGATGAGAGGAGTCGAAATGAACCATGTCTGTCCATCGGTCCGCCCAGGGCACGATAACAAAAATTAATATGTCGTAATATGCTATAACTTATTACACATGTCGTCTTTGGTTCAACGAGTGTTTAGTTAGTACACTTTTTATTAAAAATTGGCGAAACCGTATTATATAAAATCCATTCCCATCCCTACCTACCATACACAATTGATCTTTAAATAAAAAACTACCAAGATGACCAAATTTTTCTATCTCTTCTATCAATTCTCTATCAAGGAACAAAATTAAAACTCGCCTAAACTTTGTAGACGTACTGCTCCTCACCTCATTTAGGTTCGACATAAGTAGGAGTACGAGTATTATTGAAATGACATAGAAACCTCACTAACTTTGAACACTATATTTAGTTTTATAATCACCGTCTTATGTTACAAGCTATAACTCTCATTTTCTATGAGTTTGTCTGATTTTACAGCTACATATCCCAGATCGAATTTAGCTGTACGCGGGCATTTAAAGTTCGGTCGGGATCGAATTTACCACTTGTTTACTTGATTCTTCTTATTTTGATTGTTTGATGGTTTTACTTTGATTAATTTGTTTGTATGTTACATCATAAATAACCAAGTGATTGGAAATAAGTACTTCAAATGAGAATAATTTTCTTTACCTCCAAAACCGTCGGTTTGCGGGCCCATGTTTATTAAAACTTGTTTCCCTCATTTGGTTTATGCTATTACCTTCTTAAAAATTTGCATTATTTTGTAAAACCCCATATAAAGTTGGGTGTCGACCGAACTTCTTTAGTTGTTTTTGGTTTCCAAAAACTCCATTCAATATACTTTATAACATAATTGGAAATGTAAAAATACATTAGCCGCTAATCGTTACTTTCTATGAAAACAAACTTAGAGCGCATATTAGGACGTATGAAGATAAAAAGGTGCAATTCCCGGCACGTTTCATTAACTAAGCCCGACTGTGCAAAAACCATGTATTTCATTAGTCCTCTTCTTTTAGTGGATAATTCTCTGCAGGGTAGCAAATTGGTGAGTTTCTGTACTAACACATGGGCAAAAAAGTCTCGGGCCTAACAAAGAAAGCTTGTTTTTTTGTTGTTCAAAATTAGCTTTATTCATAATTCGCAATTTCCATTAAGAATAACGCAATCATATTTCAATACCAATTTTAAAGAACGATTTATCGTTTGCTTCAAAACTGGCCTCAGTTTCAGAGATGACTTCTTCATTGGAGCAAAACTTCTTACCCCGCAGCATTTTTTTTAGGTCTGCAAAAAGCCAATAGTCGCTAGGATCCAAATCGGGCGAATACGGAAAATATGGGAGCAATTCGGTGATACGGTGCGTTGCCTTAATGAAACAAAGTAGTGAGAAAATGCGGCGCTAATTATGAACATAGCTTTTTCATAGTCAAATCATGCAATATAAAGCCAACACGTCGTTATGATATCTTTAGGATGTCAGATAACTCACGCAACTTCACTTTTCGATTATTCAAAACGATTTTGTGGATTTTTTTTTGTATTTTCTGATGTTACCGCCTCATTTGGACATCCACTGCGTTGTGCATCGTCGGTGTCTCTACGACCACATTGAAGTCAACAAACCATCACTTTATTTTTCTAATGGAGCGAAGTCCCCATAACACTTTTCAATCCATTGCTTCGCTTGAACGATATTTTTCCCCATCAAGAAACAGTATAACATTGAAACACGAAATTTCTTTTGATCCATTGTTTTGAAAATAGCTAAAGTAGCGTCACAATAACTCACGACCTAATGAATATAATAACATGCAATTTTACCAGCTATCTTTTTAAGGTTCCTACTAACTGAAAAGGAGGTGAATGCAATAAAACTAGTGCCATCTATGTGGACTTTTCTGTCCATGTATGACGAGTACATACATACATACACCTATTTGCATTTACTTCTCATTGCAGCCAGTTTGTTTAATTATTGCAGCAGCATTAAGGCGCTTATTTAGTGCAAAGCATTGATGAAACCTTTCATATTGGATGGGTTAACATGCGGAGCGTCAAATTGCTTTGCAACGACATGAACCGAATGTAACATGCAGCAATCCAGCGATGAACATTCGGTGGGGAATAATGAAGAATGTGGATAATGCATAAGTATAGTACTCGTTGCTTGGTACAACATGTATAGATTTGAAGGTACTAATCTCATTTCGTTAGTGCCTTAAACAGGCCATGTAAAATACATACATATGCACATATCTTTAAATGTACACTTGTGTTCTGCGGTACCCGCTGGCTAAATGGCACCAAAGGGTATTGCCTGATTAGCATCGTAGACGTCGCAGATTTTGGCCGAGTTTAACAAAGGGCGCCAGTCGTTTCTTCCTCGTGCTAACCGGCGTCAGTTGCACACACCAAGTGAAGCCAAGTTCTTCTCCACCTGATCTTTCCAACGTAGAGGAGGCCTTCCTCTTCATCTGCAACCACCAGCTAGTACCGCATCAAATACTTTCAGAGCCGGAGCGTTTGTATCCATGGACGGCATGACCCAGCCAGCGTAGCTGCTGGATCTTTATTCGCTGCGCTATGTCCATGTCGTCGTAAAGCTCATACAGCTCATCGTTCCATCGCCCACGATATTCGCCGCTGCCAATGTGCAAAGGTCCAAAAATCTTGCGCAGAATCTTTCTCTCAAACACTCCAAGCGTCGCTTCATCGGATGCTGTCAGTTTGGAGAAGGCAGAACTAACAGCGCGGTTGTTAAGGCCGATGATATCAATATCATCCACATACGCCAATAATTGTGCGCTTTTATAAAAAGCTGTGCCGACGCGTTTATGTTCTGCAGCTCGAACGGTCTTTACCAGCATCAGGTTACAGAAGTCACACAACAACGATTCACCCTTTCTGAAACCTCGTTTAGTTTCAAACGGCTCGGAGAGATCCTTCTCAATTTTGATGGCATTTCAGTTATTAAACAACGTAATTTTACATAGCCGTATTAGGTTTGCAGGGATCCTTTTCGTGCTGTCGAAAGTAGATTTAAAATTGACGAAAATAAAGTGTGTGCCGATTCTCCTTTCATGGGTGTTTTTTCCAAGACTTGCCGCATTTTGAATATCTGGTTGATTGTGGTTTTTCAAGCTCTAAAGCTGCAAGGATGAGGTCCAATCAAGGGTAATTGGCGTATATTGCAGGACCTCCCTTCTTACGAATTGGCCAGAGCAGACTTAAATTTCAATCAGCAGATGCTTTCATCTGACCATATTTTGCTTAGCAGCTGATGCATGCATCTTTCCAGCTCCTCGCCGCCATGTTTGAACAGTCCTGTCGTCAACAATTTGGGTATCGGGATCTTCACATTCTCTGTGACATGTGCAAATATTTTTGGAAGAGACGACTTTATTATTGACTCTAGATTTATGGTTGATGCAGAATATTTCGCAATCTTCAAATGAGAGTCCAACAACAAACTAATTTTAAGTAAAGCAAACGGAAAATAAAATCGTGGTACTACAATTATCACATAATGTATTAATATGTTTTGTTTTATCAGCGCTGCAAAGTTGCCACCTAAAACTTGGATAAACAAGAATGCGAGGTGATATAAATGTGGTAATAATTAATAAAATAGATATACCAAATCTGCTAAAAAATGTACAAGATCCCTATCGGAAGGTCTATATTTTTGCCAATGGCGCTTTGCGATAATCATATTTGACTCTTGTGACAGCTGCAGCATACAAACAGACAATCAGCGACAAGCGTAAAGGGCAAAATAAAGATTTTCATCACCTAAAATAATTTTTTTTTTTAGTAAAAAAGTGATAGAAAAACAAAATTAATTTTGCGCCACCTTGTACGTATTTAAAAGTAGCACCATTATGTAACTTTGTAGGATATTTTAGATATACCAAATATTTACAGAAGGAGGATGGTTCCATGTGTAGAAGTCCACGCAAGTGGGGAAAGGTACTGATCGCCATTCACTTGGGAGTGGCCAGGACGATTCTTCTACATATGGTTCAAGCAGCTCACAACGTCCGGGATTAGCCCACGTATCCTCTGGTTAGCTTCCGAACACCCGTTCGGGAGTGAGCTAAAGTGAGAAGACGAAGCATCCCAGCATAGCTGGTTGTGCGCTGGGTTTGGGACCCGCCACTTAAAAAGCCCCTCCCAATGAAAACAGCAACAAAGCCTCGGATGAGAACTTCCGACACTGATGACGACCCCTGTAAACGAAATAAGGAATACGATTTGAGGGCATGCACCTGGAATGTCCGGTCCCTTAATGGGGAAGGTGCCTCTGCCCGGCTGGTTGATGTCCTCGTGAGAGTAAAGGCTGACATCACTGCCATCCAAGAGATGCGACGGACGGGGCAAGGTAAGAAAAACATAGGACCTTGCGACGTCTACTACAGCTGCCATGTAAAGGAGTGCAAATTCGGTGTCGGATTTGTTGTGGGAGAGAGACTTCGTCGCCAAGTACTGTCGTTCACTCCGGTGGACGAGCGTCTCGCAACAATCCGCATCAAAGCGCGATTTTTTAACATCTCGCTAATTTGCGCCCACGCCCCGACGGAAGAGAACGACGATGCGACCAAGGATTCTTTCTATGAGCGCTTGGAACGTTCCTATGAGCGCTGCCCCCGTCACGACATAAAAATCGTGCTTGGCGACTTCAACGCCAGGGTGGGCAAGGAGGGAATTTTTGGTCCCACAGTCGGAAAATTCAGCCTACACAACGAAACATCCGGTAACGGACAGAGGCTGATCGACTTCGCCGGGGCCCGAAACATGGTAGTCTGCAGCACCAGATTCCAGCATAAAAAGATACACCAAGCTACCTGGCTGTCTCCTGATCGAAAAACGCGAAACCAGATCGATCATGTTGTGATAGATGGAAGACACGTTTCTAACGTATTAGATGTACGTACGATCCGAGGACCCAACATCGACTGGGATCATTACCTTGTTGCAGCCAAACTGCGCACACGCCTCTGTGCAGCAAAAAACGTACATCTACCTACGCAAAGAATGTTCGACATCGAAAAGCTGCAATCACAACAGACAGCCAGAAGATTCGCCACTCGACTCTCATTCCTGCTCTCGGAGAGCACTGCCCAACACACCGGCATGCGCGAGCAATGGAGCAACATTTCTCGTTCCCTACGTACCGCCGCCGAAGAAGAAATCGGATTCCGGCGAGCCCGAAAAAACAATTGGTACGACGAGGAATGTCATGCTGCCGCCGAAAGAAAAGATGCCGCCTATAGAGCCACGCTGCGATCGGGCGCAACGCGAGCCATGTGGGATCGCTACAGAGAGCTGAAAAAGCAAGAGAGACGTATTATCCGACAGAAGAAACGAGAGGCCGAAATACGTGAGTGCGAGGAGCTTGAGATGCTGGCCAATAGGAACAACGCCCGAAAATTCTACCAGAAAGTTCGGCGGCTTACAGAAGGTTTTAAGACCGGGGCGTTTTCCTGTAAGAACAAAGACGGCGATCTGGTGACTGACGTACAGAGCAATCTTAAATTATGGAGGGAACACTTCTCGAACCTGTTAAACAGTGACAGCTGCGCATGTCACCGAGAAAGTGTAGATCCCGATACCCCAATCGTTGACGACGGAATTGTCGTTCCGCTACCAGATCATGACGAGGTGAGAATAGCGATAATGCGGCTAAAGAACAACAAAGCCGCGGGCGCCGACGGACTGCCGGCTGAGCTATTCAAACATGGCGGCGAGGAGCTGGTAAGGTGCATGCATCAGCTCCTATGCAAAATATGGTCGGATGAAAGCATGCCTGCCGATTGGAATTTAAGTGTGCTCTGCCCAATCCATAAGAAGGGCGATCCTGCAATTTGTGCCAATTACCGCGGGATTAGTCTTCTAAATATCGCCTATAAGGTTCTAGCGAGCGTATTGTGTGAAAGGCTGAAGCCCACCGTCAACCAACTGATTGGACCTTATCAGTGTGGCTTTAGACCTGGAAAGTCTACCATCGACCAAATATTCACAATACGCCAAATCTTGGAAAAGACCCATGAAAGGAGAATCGACACACACCATCTTTTCGTCGACTTCTAAGCTGCATTCGACAGTACGGAAAGGAGTTACCTGTATGCCGCGATGTCTGAATTTGGTATCCCCGCAAAACTAATACGGCTATGTAAGATGACGTTGCTCAACACCAGCAGCGCCGTCAGAATTGGGAAGGACCTCTCCGAGCCGTTTGATACCAAACGAGGTTTCAGACAGGGTGACTCGCTGTCGTGTGACTTCTTTAACCTTATGTTGGAGAGCATCGTACGAGCCGCAGAACTTAATCGCTCAGGCACAATTTTTTATAAAAGCGTACAATTGCTGGCGTATGCCGATGATATTGACATCATCGGCCTTAACAACCGCGCTGTTAGTTCTGCCTTCTCCAAACTGGATAAAGAGGCAAAGCGAATGTGTTTGGTGGTGAACGAGGACAAAACGAAGTACCTCTTGTCTTCAAACAAACAGTCGGCGCACTCGCGTATCGGCACCCACGTCACTGTTGACAGTTATAATTCTGAGGTTGTAAAAGACTTCGTGTATTTAGGAACCAGCATTAACACCGATAACAATGTCTGCCTTGAAATCCAACGTAGAATCTCTCTTGCCAACAAGTGCTACTTTGGACTAAGTAGGCAATTGAGCAGTAAAGTCCTCTCTCGACGAACAAAACTAACACTCTACAAGACTCTCATCATGCCCGTCCTAACGTATGACGCAGAAGCTTGGACGATGACAACATCCGATGAAGCGACGCTTGGAGTGTTCGAGAGAAAGATTCTGCGTAAGACTTTGGACCTTTGCACGTTGGCAACGGCGAATATCGCAGACGATGGAACGATGAGCTGTATGAGCTTTACGACGACTTAGACATAGCCCAGCGAATAAAGATCCAGCGGCTTCCTTGGCTGGGTCATGTCGTCCGAATGGATACAAACGCTCCGGCTTTGAAAGTATTCGATGCGGTACCAGCTGGTGGTAGCAGAGGAAGAGGAAGGCCTCCTCTGCGTTAGAAAGATCAGGTGGAGAAGGACTTGGCTTCACTTGGTGTGTCCAATTGGCGCCGGTTAGCACGAGAAAGAAACGACTGGCGCCCTTTGTTAATCTCGGCCAAAATCGCGTAAGCGGTTATCGCGCCAATTAAGAAGAAGAAGAAATATTTACAGTGTAAGGTTTTAAATGTAAATATTTGGGATGCAAATATTTCATATGTCTAAATACAGTTTTAGTAAAAAAGTCTTTATGTTGTTACTATAGAGATGGTGAAATTTTTAATGCACTGTCTTGAATGAATTTGAATTTGAAAAGGTCGAGCCAAGGAGCACCAGAAGATTTGGTGGCTCCTAAAACACTCAGGCTAAAGAGCCCATTGTATTTAAAGCTCTGGAAAGGGGGTAGATAGTCAAGGAAGGAGGGAGAAAAGTATCAGAGAAAGAGATAGGAAAGAATAGAGACAGAGATAGAGATAGTTAGTCCTGTAAGAATTTTCCGGATTCTTTGGCAAATCTGTAAATATCCTCCAGTTTTAGAGAACGAATATTACTCATTCTCATGACATCGGAACACAATACTCGTAGCCTTGCTCTAGCAAATGCAGGACACTCACAGAGAAAGTGCTCAGTGCTATCCGCCTCCTCCAAGCATGACAGGCATACCGGGTTTAATGCACTGTCACTAACCGTTTAGTGGTATTGAAAAAAAGCACTTAGTGTACTACTTGAATAGTGATGGTAAATTGCTCACTGCTTTTAAAATTTAGTGCACTTGCGGAATTATATGGTAGTATCTGACTAAAAGGTATTCAATTCCGATTCTGCAGGATGTTTTTGGGTAAAAATCATACTAGTCAAGTTTCAGGTTACCAGAATACGTCTATCTGTTTTTTAATGAGCTTTCCTTATACTTACTGTTGGCAAAAAGTAAGGTGAATTTGGTTGTACAATGAAAAATCTTTATTTATTCTTGTAAATCAATTTCATCCCCTTCATAATAATCCCCTCTCTATGAAATAGATTTTTCCAATCCCCGAAACTTGCCAAATAGTCCATTTCCGGTATAGCCATCAGCACCTTCTTCGATTCAGCTTTTATCTCCTCAATCGACTCGAAACGCGTTCCCCGGAGTGGTCTCTTGAGTTTTGGGAATAGCCAGAAGTCATACGGAGCCAAATCAGGCGAATACGGTGGTTGCGGAACGATATGCGTGGAATTTTTGGCGAAATGGTCACGAAGAATGAGTGCAGTGTGAGACGGTGCATTATCGTGATGCAAAAACCAAGAGTTGTTGGCCCATAATTCTGGTCTTTTTAGACGAATTGCTTCACGTAAACGACGCATAACGCTCAAATAATATTCCTTATTAAAAGTTTGGCCAGGTGGAAGGAATTCATAGTGCAACACACCACGAAAATCGAAAAAAACTGTCATCATGACCTTTATTTTTGAACGACTTTGACGTGCTCTTTTCGGTCTGGCCTCGCCTTTAGCACGATATTCGCTTGATTGGTCGGTTGTTTCAGGGTCGTAAGCATAAATCCAAGTCTCATCTCCCGTAATGATGCATTTGAGCTTGTCCTGATAGTCTGAAAGCATTGTTTCACACACATCAACGCGACGACTTTTTTCCAAGAAATTGAGAGTTTTCGGCACCAAACGAGATTTGACTTTTCGTAAGCCCAAATGGTCTTTCAAAATGGTTTTCACAGATCCTTCTGATATTCCGATCATATCAGTAAGGTCTTTAACAGTCAACCGACGATTTTTGACCACAAACTCCTTCACTTTATTGACGTGTTGGTCATCTGTTGACGTCGATGGTCGTCCGGAGCGCTCCAAGTCATCAACACGTTCTCGACCCTCTTTGAAGTCTTTGTACTACTTATAAACATTTTTCTGCGACATGGTCGAATCACCAAATTCCTTCTGCATGCTAAACGTTTCCGCAGCCGAAATTTCATTCCGCAAACAAAATTTGATGGCACTTCTCTGCTCAATCAAATCAGACATTGTAAAAATCGAAAAATGCACTCTTGGTCGTTTGGTAAACACAAGCGTAAATCTATTACTGATAATGACATTCACATGAAAGTTGGCCCAGATGAAAGTTGGCACAGTGCACCCAGAGCACTGTTAATAGCTGCCAACTCATGAAAAAAATAACTAGAGCGAAATTTTCAATCCCGCGAACTATGACAAATAAATTCACTTTACTTTTTGCCCACAGTAGTATATTGGTGCGCAACTAAGTTATCGCGTTTTTTTTAATGCAAATACAACTGTATTCTGAAAAAAATGGTTACAAGTGAATCAATGAAAGTATTGCCCATCGCTGGCTACTACTTTTTCCCATCATTCTGGTAGATCTCGTATACCGTCGCGGTAAAACTGTTCATCTTTTGAGGGTATCCACGAATTAAGCCGTTTTTTGATGTCTTCATATGAATGGGACTGCTGGCCAGCTAGACCATGAGCAATCGATCGGAATAAGTGATAATCGGACGGCGCAATATCTGGAAAATATGGCGGGTGGTGTAGGATTTCCCATTTCAGTGTTTCCAGGTAGGTTTTAACGGGTTTGGCAACGTGAGGCCGAGCGTTGTCATGCTGTAGAATCATTATTCATGCCTCTCCGCGTATTGCGGCCGCTTCTCCCGCAGTGCTCGGCTCAGTCGCATCAGTTGAAGTCAATACAGATCCCCAGTGATGGTTTCGCTTGGTTTTAACAGTTCATAATAAATAACACCAACTTGGTCCCACCAAATACATAGCATAACCTTCGTAGCGTGAATATTCGGCCGAGGCGAGGATGTAGAAACATGACCAGGTAGTCACCATGACTTTCTTTTCTTGGGATTGCTGTAATGAATCCATTTTTCATCACCCGTTACGATGCAATGAAGAAAACTCTTCCTTTTTTACCGCTGGAGCCGTTGTTCACAGGCGAAAAAACGGCGTTCAACATCCCTTGGTTTTAACTCATAAGGAACCCAAGTCCCCTGTTTCTGAATCATTTCCAAAGCATGCAATCGCTTGGAAATGGATTGGCGGATAACTCCTAATACTACTCTTCTTGCATTTGACAGGGATCCACATTGAGCAATACCTCCAATTCAGCGTCTTCGAAGGTTTTTGGCCTTCCTTCACGCGGACGGCCGTCAAAATTAAAATCATCGCCTTCGAAGCGACGGAACCAATCGTTGTTCACTTAAAACAGCATCTCCATAAACTTTTTGTAGCTCTCGATGCGCTCAGCTGCCGCTTTTTTCGAATGAAAGAGGAAAATCGACACTTCGCACAAATGACGATTATTCGGCACAAAATCAGACACATTGGTGCCAAAACAAAATCACTAATGTGTCGAAGCAGTGTGTTTACCATATGTCTAAGCTTGGTTTATGACGTTTAGGTTATGCTAGAATCGACAAGCACACAATGCTGGCGGCATCTATTGACAAACAGCGGGAACTTAGTTGCGCACCTTTTTGGGTGTTTGGCCGAGCTCCTCCTCCTACTTGTGGTATGCGTCTTGATGTTGTTCCTCAAATGGAGGAGCCTACAGTTTCAAGCTGACTCCGAACGGAAGATATTTTTTTTATGAGGAGATTTTTCATGGCAGAAATACACTCGGAGGTTTGCCATTGCCTGCCGAAGGGCGACCGCTATAGAAAAAACTTTTTCTTCCGAGTGGTAGTCACACACCAACACATTCGACTACGGCGGCCGTCTTTCCTTATGCCAGTTTTTTTAAGGGAATTTCAGGGCAGTAAGTATATTTGAAATTCTCTAAGCATGCATATTATTTCAGATACACTATTCGCACTCGAAATTTAAAAACTTTAAGCTTGCGTAAAAAATCTTCTGGATTAGACTGTAACAAAAAGACCCTCTGGATTAGACTGTCTTCGGCAAAGTTAATCTGAGAGATATCAGCTTTTATAATTATTAGGGTTTGTTCGTATTGAGTAACCAGTGCTGGACTTTAATATGAATTTTAATTTGAATTTTATTATTTGAATTTTATTTACTTTAATTTAAATTTGGAACCGTAATTACTCCGCGCTCGCCTAAACTTATACTTCTTTTGGCTGGAATGAGTACTCAGCGTAAAGTGTCCTCAGATTTGTCGGTATGAACATGCGTCTCATGCATCTAAAGCTGTATAAGTTGCACTAATGCATTCACCTACCCATACATATGTATGTATATACATTCATGCTTACACATGCAGTTTGCTCAGTTTTATCTGGCATACAATTATTTTACTGTTGGTGTCTGAAGGTCTGTCCCATGCCGCCATGATAATTATTTTTTAATACTTACCATTTATTTCTGCAGCATACCTACGCTTTCCTTATGGCAACCATTCCCATAACAGATGCCAAGAAAAATGTAGTACAACAGTTAGTATCTGTAGCTTTTTTCAATTTAGATGTAATCATAGTCGTTATTCGCTTCATTTTCGACGGCAAAGTGAGAGCAAAACTAGTTATTTAATACAACAAAAATACATAAGAAACAACAAATAATAAACATTGGAAAAATAGAATCATTACCGGACCATTGGACCAGCATCTCGCTCGTGTTCGCTGCTATTGTTAATGTGTTAAACATACATATAATTTCTGTTGTCCACGTTGAACATTTCCGTGCTTGGTCCTCGTCGCGTCTCTGGTAAAATCATTGCCGCGTGCAACCAGCTGGTGTGTCAGCAACGCCAGCAACTACATACAATACTAGTAAGAGTATAACGAATGTCTGCAATTCACTGTCCACACTTTTATGACTGAACCAATATTTTGGCACGTTTTATATATATTATGAAGGTGTTGAAAAGTTTTGGCGATAAATGCGTTCCCATTAGGAAAATATGCTAGTTCTATATTAAAGTGCTCATAGTAATGAGAAACTATGACAATCCCGCGTTCATTTTCTTTTCCATACAACTACGAGTATCTGGTGAATTTATTTATTTCATACTTTACTAAATGCCTATGACTCTTATAGTCTTAAGCTGACTAGTGAATGTTACACGGCTTTTGCCACAGAACTATCGATTTCCTACATTGCAGACTTTTTTATTTTGTTCAAAGTAGTACCAAATTCAATAGATGAGATAGAAATATGTATATATGCCAAAAGCATCAGAGTGGTGAGAGAAGTCGATTTAGTTATGGTAGTCCGTTCATCCGTCCGGGCACAATAACTCCAGCAAAGTTTATTTATTTCAATAAAAATTGGCAAACATCTCTATACCCAAGGTAGGTTAATTTTGAAACTGGGAAAATGGGTTAATGACCACGCCCATTTGAAATATAACGGTACTTTGAAAGAAGATATAAACGGGCTAGCTTTTTAAATAGTGAACCCAAACAAATATATACATATGACAAAAGTAAAATTGTGTTTGGTATCGCCCTCTTTTGTGGATAACGACTTAATAAAACTCGCCAAAACGTGATACACATATTACCTCCCTCCTCAGTTAGATTCGACTTAAATATTTTCAAGATAAATTTAAGTCCACGCTCACTTGTCAGATGTCAAGTAAAGTAAATTCCAGTTCGTCCGTTTCAGTGTGTTTGATTTTTGAAGCATTTGAGAGATGCTGTACATCGCAAACGGCCGGAAATGTGGGTAAACAATTCTCTGATTTTGCATGATGATAACGCGCCATCGCACCGAGCCCAAATTGTGCTGGATTATTTGATCAAACAACAAGTAAATACCATCGTGCAAGCACCGTATTCACCTGATTTGGCCCCGTGTGACTTCTTTTAGTTTCGCCAAGTTGAAGATACCACTTCGTGGAAAGAAATTTCAGTCGATAGAGGAGATGAAAGAGAATGCGACGAAGGAGCTGAAGGCCATCCCTTCGTCAGCCTACCAGGGTGGCATGGAGAACCGGGTTAAACGTTGGCACATGTGTGTTGCTTCAGACGGGTCATATTTTGAAAGAGATAAAATACATTTGCCTGAAATTTAGCTCTGTTTTGCTTTTTTTTAATATATCCGGTACTTTCTGATGGTTTAATTCCGGCCGGATAGATTTGTGGTGCGGGTTTTCGAGCGAAACCGGTGCGAGTTACATTTTAAAGTTTACAGAGAGCTAAAGCCGAGTTTTCATGCTGGTCTCATTGCTGCAGCAATTATTTTAATTTTCTCTTTTAAATAGTCGTTTAGCTTACTTTGTTTATTGTTATTTAATAATTTGTGAGTTTTTAGAAAATATGTGACAGCTACATCTGTTATCGGAGGTTAGTTTTTCATCATTTAAAATAAAATGAGGCGACAAACGCAGAAATAAAACATTGTAAAATTTTTATTCACTCCTCCATTCATTACAAAATTTTGAATTTTTTGAATTGTGGAAGTGTTGGATTTTTCTTCTTCTATTCCTGTAAAAAATACAAAACATTTCTACATGAGCATATAAATGATTTATCATGCTGCCCCTATTATCAATCTCAGATATCATAGCAAATGTTCACTATTGAGAAGTTGCGTTGGTTTATCTTCGATTACTTGATGATACAAACCTTTTGAAACCTAATGAAATTTCTGTTATATCGAAATAAGCTTTTCTTTCAACTTGTTATATATCTATATAAATGTACATATCTACATTAGGGCGGGCCAATTTTTTCCTTAATAATATACATAACTGACTTTGTTTCGCGGACTGAGGTAATTTATTGGCAATTCAGAACAAGAAAGCATAGCTCTAAAATGGGTTTTGAGTTGTTTCTTTTATTTATTAATACTCAGTCAAATTTGCTTTTCATTTGTTTAGAGGAAATTGTATGTATTTGTATTTGCATGTATGTTAATGTAAAATTGGAATGTTTACTTAATTTGACTATTTAAAAACCGCAGTCCGTCCAAAACCGGTTTTTGTGCCAGAAATAATCAATACTGTGGAGAGACCGAGGCCTCCTTAGCCATTAGTCGCCTGTTATTTCGGAAAACTTAAAACTGTCAATCCTGAGTGGTACACAACCATTTGTTTGCCAAAAGTTTTCAGATAATTCAGAAAAACCAACCGCTCAAAGCGAATCATCCTTCACAAAGACAATGCGAGCTGTTATTGTTGTTGTTGTTGTTTTTGTATCAGCATAAACATTCCCCATACAAATACGGGGAATGTTGCTGCAATGACAGCCCCCTGGCCGGATACATATAACTCTGGGTTGTTCCGGTTACGTAGAACCAGTCGTGAGAACGGTCACACTAGACAGTTTTGAGCAGTCAGAATATCGAATTAATGGGTCCTCTGGGTTCTCGAAGATCAAGAATAAAATGGGAGGTCAACGTTTTTCAATTTCATTCAATAAAGAAGCTGCTGAAAACTTTATAGCTCGTTTTGGAAGTATCAACTTCTGAGTGGTAAAAGTGTATTGGAAATTGGTTCAAGCGAATGCAGAAATGTATTGACTTCGAAGAAAAATATTTTGATAAACAGTGAAGATATTTTCATTATTAGACGCAAAATCCTAGTGAACTACACTTTTACTACTTACGTTTAAGTTAACGAGACTCGGCGGAAATATTTGACACTTTTTCTTTATCATATGTCTGATCAAAATTCAAATTAAACGCCAGAAGTACGACAAAACGCCATAAAATAAAATTCAGACTTCAATTTCCAATTCGCCGGTACACATACATTTTTGATTCCGGCCAACCTGAATCTACTTACATATATTATCAGAGCTTTGTTTTGTTTTTGTGTGAGTATATTTGTTGGACCATGGACTTTTTCGTTCTGAATTGCCAGTAGAACACTTTAGTCAACGAAAAAATTAAAGATAAAATTTAGCCTGCCTTAATGTACGATGGCCGCCGTAGCCGAATGGATTGATGCGTGACTACCATTCGGATTTCAGAGAGAGAACGTTGGTTGGAATCTTGGTGAAAGACCAAAAGGAAGAAAACGTTTTTTCTAATAGCGGTCACACTTCGACAGGCAATGGCAAACCTCCGATTGCATTTCTGCCATGAAAAAGCTCCTCATAAAAATATCTGCCGTTCGGAGTCGGCTTGAAACTGTAGGTCCCTCCATTTGAGGAACAACATCAAAACGCATAGCATAAGTAGGAGGAGGAGCTCGGCCAAACACCCAAAGAGGGTGTACGCGCCAATTATATTTATATATATATATAGCAAATCAAGTTATTAAAGGAAAACAAACATTAACAGATCCGGTAGTGTTCAAGCATTTCTTTCATGAAAAATCTATGGACTTCTTTGAATAGATAACGCGAGAAAAATATTTACATACTACAATACTATATACTGCAATAAGGTTGTACATTTATCCCAAGTATATTCATTTAATTAGCAACCTTCAACCGATAATAGAAGTGCTAATAGATACACAAAACGGTAGACCACTACAAACATATAAATGTTCACCAAAGAGCGGTGATATTTGTGGCATGGCGTGAAACCGCAGTAAGGTGCTAAGCGTTCCACAAATAACGCTCTCACCGTGATATTTACATACCTAGCAACATATGTACATATACTGTAAGTGTCTGCATATACAGGGTCCGACACTCGAAGTGTAACCAATTAAAAATTAAATCAATTAAATTTTGTTTGGAAAATTACTTTTATTCAATTCAAAGTAAAAGATGTGGGAAAATAATACAAAATTAGAATCAATCAATGAGAATAATCCATTGTGTGGACGTTTTGAAGTTTGGAACGTTGTTTTTAGCCATTCTTGGTTCACTCCAGCTTTGCGAGACGGTGCCGAGTCCAGTTGAAACGTCCATGGTCTACCACCAAAATGTTTATCTGCCCACAGTTTCAAAGCAACCTCCAGGGTAATTTCCCAATAATATTTCGCATTTTACTTGACACCAGGCTCGATGAAAACTATTGGAGACGGGCGCATCTGCGGTTACAGTGGTCCAAACCATTACCAGTGCCAGGTGCTGCCTGGCCGAAGCCACTCCTTCGCTCTCTCAACTCTGACTTGTTACTGCTTTGGTGTGAGATAATGCGCCTTTTGGATCTTGTAAGTATTGACTTTGAGAGGATTTTTCAATATGCGGCGGATATTTCGGTCAGATATTTTTAGTTCTTTCCCCAATTGATTAGCACTTCGTCGTGGATTTCGCTCAAGTCGCTTCTTCACTTTTGGAACCATTTCACGTGACGTTACAATCTTTTGATGACCACCTCCATAACGTTTTGCGATGCTACCAGTATCTTTGTAACGAAAAATGTTGCGATAAACAAAAACTTTATTTACTTTAAGATGCTCGAGCTCACGAACAATCGCTGGTTGTGCTCTTCGATCGATTACGTTTGAAATTTACCTATTACTGATTTTCTTGTTTTGCGTTTACTCTCTGCAAAATGCGCGCTTGTAAACAATACTCTGGACTGTCATTAGACAGACAGCTAGACAGACAGCTGATGGCCGTGCATTAACTGCGCGAGCGGTCTGAAGTTGGTTACACTTCGAGTGCCGGACCCAGTGCTTGGGTAGATAAATATGTGTGTGTGTGCGTATGAAACTCGATTGTGCAAGAACTTCTAAAAATACATTCGGATATAATTCAACAAACGAATATAATTTAACAGTGCTCATTGGACCATATATTCTCAAAAAAGAAAAACCGGAAGATTACATTTTAGATTACGTCACTACTATTCGGGAGTGCGTAGGTTCGACTCTCCGTACATGAACATCAATTAACGGGTTTTTTTAATAGCGGTCGCTTTTCGGCAGCCAATGGCAAACCTCCGAGTGTATATCTGCCTCATAAAAAAAATCTGCCGTTCGAAGCCGGCTTAAAATAGTAGGTCCTCCATTTGTGGAACCACACAAATAAGAGGAGGATCTCGATCAAACACTTAACAGAAGTGTAAGCGCCAATGATTTATTCTTATTTTTAATTATTCATACGTATACAGGGTGCATAAGGTAGTTGAGGACGTGAATATATGTGCCTATAACTTCCTGAAACCAATTTTTTGTTCTTAATTCAAGAAATGCAGAGGCATGCAGTTATAGTCACTATATATGCAAATCACGCCGATTTAGAAATCACTAATTTTCACTTTAGCGCACCTTTTCATTCGTTCAATAAGGTTCGTAGTGAATTGGAAGCATCAGACGACGATGCAGAGTCTGTTGCAGTAGTAAAATGTGTTAAGTGGATGTGAACATCAACACATATAGAGTTTTTAATAAATTGGCGCAAAGCAATTTTAAAATTTGGTTTAAAGTTTGGACTCTTGACAAGTGTTTGTTAAATGTTTTTGGATCACCAGGTCACTAATTTAGACATAGTAACCCGAAAGCATGGGGTAATTAACTCAACCGTAATCTCTGGGAGACTTTTATAAAGCACTCGCTCGACAATTCATTATTATAAGTAGATCACACTCTCCTTATTGGGCTACAGGTAGAACTGAACAGCCAGTGTGCATCACCTACTGGCATCCTGCCCAAAACTTGCTTCTCAAAGGCATCACCACTTCAGCAACAGAGTTCCTCTTCAATTTTTAAAAAAAGCAACTGAAGACAACATACAAAAATTTACAAATTTCTAAAGGACACCGACCTACTCCATCGTATCTAATCCAACACACATCACCAGGCACCCGAAAGCATTTGCTGCTAGCGTCGCGTTTGCTTGAGTTTTCTAAGAATATTATTACCATGTAAGCTTTTAAAAATAAAAAATAATATAAATAAATTCCAATCTCCCACACCAAGTACTTATTGATTTTCTTATTTGGTTAGTGCCTCCATTGAACCAATAAATCAAGCACAGTATTACAGCTGCTGAAGTTTTACTCTTGCGTGTTTATTTTCGGACAAAATACATTCTCACTTGAATTGTCAGAAAACCTTGGATTACTAGATCAAAGACGATTGATTTAATAAAAGTTTTCTTCCATAAAAATTATTGCCTCTAATTAGGTGAACCGGACTGTATATAAGTCAGCGCCAGTTCTTTGCAAAGAGGCTCAGTTTTAGCAAAAGCATTACTTCGGGAAACCTCGCACCATTTATGTAATATTTACCGAAAAATAACAGAATTTATAATTGAAATTACTTTCATGTTTTCTTACTTCTTAGTTTGTGCTGAATTTTTTACCCAACCACTTCCAGAACCATCCAAGTCAAATGAAACCTACATTTACATACATAGACCATTAAGTCTGCGATCATCTTACACATATTTTTAAAGTTGATTAAAAACAGCTCAAAACACTCAGTTTAAATGAGCTTCTTTGGCATTTATAAGAAACATAAACTCGACAGAAAGGGCAAAAATTACAACTGAAGGAACAGAGAAGTTAGTAAACTCAATGTCAAATATCATAGATAGAGTGACCGCAGGCTTTTTGGTGGCTTTATTTAAATGTTGCTGCAATTACTTACCATTATGTAAAAAATGAAGTGAAGAGTTTCGATGTTTTTTTTTTTTTATTTTGCAACTTAAGAATACAATGAAGAAATAAATAAATAAAATAATTTTTGCACCATTTTGTATTTGTTTATTTAGGTGAACGCAGACTTGAGGGGCTATGTGTCTGCATACCGAAAGTCAACCTCATAATAACATGTACGAGTAAAGCAATTTGCTGTTCCGTCATTATATTGTATGAAGCCGACGATTTATAAATAAATTTATTAAAATCTCGTACTTCATATCAGTTTCGTCGATAGATTTAATTTTTTCATTTTTTTTTTTACCAATTTCAACTTAGCTGTTGGAAAAACGTAAGCATACAAGCAGCTTATGATCGAATTTAATTAATACTTAAATGGGCAAGCGTGACCATTTAAATGAAAATTAAGTCAAAAGTTGAAACTAAAAAAATAATTTTAAATATACAAATACATACATATGTAAATTGGTTTCGCGAAATCGGCTATAAGACAGGCTTAATTGTAACCCTATTTGCTACCCCTGGCACATCCATGTATGCGTTTATATATTTCACTTTATTTGTATATTATCAGGGATGCCAATCTCGTGATCCCGGTATTTTTCAGCTCCCAGAAACGCCGGGATCTGCTTATATTAATCTAGCGGCCCCAAAACATTTTAACTATCCTTTTTTGTACAAAATTTAGATACAATAAAAGCATTTCAATTTCCAAGAAATTTCATTTACTTTACTTATTGAAACTTTATTCTCTAGAGGGATGGATTTACACTTGTGCGATGTGGAGTTAAATTTAATGATAAAAGATATCAAACGTATTTATTTATTCATTTATATGAAACATAATTACAATATAAGAGCAAGGCAACCAGCAGTTGGGGATTTCGGCCTATCGAATAAAACATAATAAAATTTCCTTTAAATATGACTTTAGATTCGAAAATTGTTGAACGAATTAAACGGCGTTGGACGGTTATCTCGGACCTTGAAACTTCTTATGTACTTCTAAAATTACAACTTGGGCCTTTTTGTGAGGAACAAGATTTAAAGATTACAGAAATAAGATGAATGTTCTCATATGGTCGCTAATGTATTATAAACGAAACAGAGAGTTTTAAAAGCGACTGCACAATATACATATTCAAACAATATAGACAAATGTGCAGAGCTGTAACAAAACAATCGGACCGGGATTGCTGAACTCAACGCGATAGATGAGATTCGATTCTTTATAAGGTTTGCACTTCGACCTCATGGTCTTTTGTGCCCGCTACTCATCATAGCACCTCATCCAAGCCCAGTTTCTTTATTAAACTAAGGATGGATGCAGTTGGCCAAGATGTCTCAAACTTCCCCGCGCTATAGCGCTGCATACCAGGAGAAGGTGCATTAGAGTCTCCTGAGTTTGGTCACAGAAACGACAAGAGTCCGTAGACCGAATCCCGATCATGTGCAGATGACTTCGCAGTGTACATTAAAGCTATTTTAATTGCACCATCCCAGTAGGGATTTTGCCTGGCGTAGCCCCATAAGCTGGTGCCAGCGGACCTCAATTAGACCTAGCTCTCCATTTCTAAGATTCTCCTGGATGGTGTGTTATCCCATAGCAAGGAAGAGCTCGGGTCCTATTAAAGGCGAGACCGCAGCCTCTCTCACCAATGCCTCCGCTATTTCGTTCCCAGTTATACCCCTGGGTCCTGGTGTCCAAATTAGCAATTGTGCGTTCCTATTATATTAAAATTCTAGATACACTCAATGACCAGTGATTATTTGATCTCACAGGACGATAAGGCCATGAGTGCCGCCTGACTGTTCCATTTTTATTAATGGCGTAGTTTCTACTTGTCAAATATAAAAAAAAAGACTTCACAAGGGACATCTACCGAAATAGCGGGCTATTAAAAATAACACCTGTTATTGGAAAACCCTTTACATATTTGACATATTTAAAAAATTATATATATGGCCACATATAGGAGGGCGGTTCAATAAGTACCCGTGTTTGAAGACAGAGAGTGTTCCTGAGGGAAGTTGGTGTTAGTATCGTGTGCTGCCTGTGCTATATCAAAAGACGGCAAAACAAATTTCAGGCTGGTTAATGGGTTTGTTTGGATTTGGCAGCTATTCGAGTAAGACGTGTTTCGTGATTTTCGCTAAGATGGAAAAAGTGCAGTTTCGTTCCGTATTTCGCTTTTTGATTTTGGGCGGAAAAAAATGCGAGGAGATAAACGCAAAGTTGGATGATGTCTATGGGGATGCTTCGCCATCTATGACCATAGTTATATATTGGTTCAACGAATTTAAACGTGGGTGAACATCAGTTTTTTATGAGGACCGACCAAGACACCAGGCAGACGTGGTTACCGAGGAAGTCATTGAAAATGTCTACGACATGATTCTCGCCGCTCAACGAACGAAAGTGCGCGAAATAACAGAGGCCGTAGGTGTGTCGACCGGAATGGCAATTCATTTTTTACATGATAAGTTGGCGATGAAAAAATTGTCGGCCCGATGTGAGCCGCGATTGCTTACGGTGAACAACAACAAGCGGATGCGGCTGTTAACTTTGAAGCAGTGTTTGGAGCCATTTCAGTGAGATTTGAAGGAATTTTTGCGTCGAGTTGTCACCATTGATGAAACCTGAACTCATCATTACACACATGAAACTAAACGACAATCAAATCAATGAATATCTCCCGGTGAATCTGCTTCAAAGAAGGCGAAGACAGTCCCATCAGCTAGTAAGGTCATGGCGACGATTTTTGGAAAAGCAAACGGCGTCATCCTCTGGACGATTAGTGGAAAATAAGTTATTGGGAGAAGACACGGCCGTATTTGGCGAAAAAGAAGGTGCTGCTTCACCACGATAACGATCATCCGGAGTTGTCGCCGACAAACTGCATGAATTGCATTATGAATTGCTGTCGCACCCTCGCATTCACCCGATCTGGATCCCTGCGACTTTTTCTTGTTCCCTAACATGAAGAAATGGCTCGCGAGAATAAAATGTAGTTCAAACGAGGAAGTCACCGCTGAGACAGAGGCGTATTTTGGAGAGTTCGACAAATCCTATTTTTTTTTGTGGGGCTAAAAAATGTCCGGGGCATTGGGAGAAGTGTATCTTTCTAAAAGGGGTCTATGTTAAAAAATAAAACAAAATTAAAAAAAAATGTTTTCTTCATTTCTAACAAAGGTATTTATTGAATCCTCCTTGTATACGTAATTTTTTTTAACACAAAATTTGGGCCTTTTTTTAAATGCTGTATCTTTCTCAGTTGAAAGTTGAAGCAAAGTTGTTTTTCGGGCCGTCCACAAAGTTTAGTGCATGCATATGGATATTACATAGCGAAAGGGTTAAGTAATTCATTGTTGAAGTTTTGCAATTTAGTGAACGGTTAGTGTTGCCAGACATCTCAAAAAAGAACGAAGCTCTAATGCAGGTAGAATTTTACAGAGCCGTCGACTAAAACAGCTAGGCGAGGTGTTATTTTTAAGTTTGCAGAACTTTTGCGTAGGAATTCTTTAAAAAAATATTACTCTCCGCTATCCACAGTATTTTTGTGTAGAACTCGGCGCCTTCGGCCGCGCTTCAATAAAAATAAACCTCATTAAGTGAAACGTCATATGTGCGTTTGTATAGTATGGAGTCACAATAACCCCCATGCCCATCATCAACACTGAGGTGAAACCCTTCATTTTACTCGTATTTTTATTTTCATTTGTAGGCATCCGACACACTATATTGTTGTCAATTCCATGAATTATTATTCTCGTTTAAAACTGGAAAGTGATGATATTGAAATTTGCATTTAATTTTCTTTTAAATATTTTTAACATATGTATGAAAACTAGTAAAAACGCGTGTGTGACTGCATATTTTATGAACTACAGTCATGTTTTGGAGCAAATATGAAGTGAAGTTGTTGAAGGCAATTCGAAGGCAAATAATGATTTTCCAAATGTTGGGAGTTATAAAGGTTGTTCAGGAGCACCAAATTTCATTAAATAAATCATTATAATTTGCTCAAAATTGCTCATGCGGCTTCACACTGAGCCCGACCCTCAGTTTATCTTAATTTCGAAATGGTTTTACTTTGTGGTAGGCAAATTTAAATGCATTCAGTTATTGATTTTTTGCTCCTATTGAAAAATTTGTGTTCCCAACTAAATGACAGGGCGAGTCCCGAAACCCCGGATTACTTTAAAAATATCCCGAAATTCGCTAATATAGTTGTCCCTAATTTTTATATGCACATACATACATACACATGTACCCATATGCATATGCACAATTATATGTAGGTTTGCATGTATTTTCGGATTTATGATATATATTTCAAATGGAATTTCACTGCTATTTGTGTTGTCGCATTATTCATTTGGTTTCAGTGTGACATTTCTTATGCCATTATTTATAAAAAATTACGTAACAATGAAAAATATGAATATTTTTTGCTCTGATGTTCAAACTTTTCTCTATCACATAAACAACGTGTACGACCTGCGGCTCAAATACTTGCGATTTGAATTTGTTCACATTTTATTTCCTAAATGATTTTGTTGTTTATTTCTTCGTAGTTAAACTTTGTTGGTTTTTTTGTTTCTTTTTTCGCTGCAAGTGCTTTCAAAGTGATATTCAATGCGGCTGCTTATTTTCTTGGCATTATCGAGTTTATCACTCGCTGCCTGCCTAGTCGCGTTGCGCAGCGTAGGCAGGCCGGCTAGTTGGTCGCTTAGACTGCGTTCATACAGCGCAAATTTTGTAGGCGCAACTTTGAAATTTGCATTGACGTCCATACAGTTTGCGTTGAAGTTCCGCCCATAAAATTTGCATTGAAGTTCACACAGGGCAATTCCTATTGTAGTACAAAACTACTAAATAGAATCTTAAAATTGTAAACAAAAATTTAAAACAGAAAAAGAGTTTCCCGAGCACGAGCAATTTAGTGCCCCTCAATTTCCGCTTTGACTTTTTCCAACTAGTTACAAACCGAAACACTAAAAGTTGCCCTGTATAAACGTGGTCTTAATGCGCCGAAGGCAAACGCAGTCATATTTTATACAATTTTATTGTAATAGTTTATATCGTTGCATTTTTGTTTTAAATCACATTTATCTTTTTGGGTTACGTATATATTTTGCCAGCTCATTTTGAGTTTTTCGTTTTGCATTTGGGAAAGCGCAGCTTAAAATGCGATTACGTTTTCGCCGGGAACCCTTACTGTTTATCCATCGATCAACGGAAGGCATTTGCATTCGCTTTGCAGCCCACATCGACTTGATATTCTACTCCACACTATTGTAGGCAATCGAGCTGGCACTGTTTGGCGCTTGCAGGCAGTGCAGGCAGTAGCTGTGGTACCCACACCCATCTTTTCTACTGTCTCTCATTGTTCGAGCATTTGTGTATTCTTGTCATTTTCTTTTCACTGCCAGTCACCTAGTAAACTAACTGTCGCGCGTTTTTATTTCATAAAAAATATATAAATAATATCCGAAAGGTTACGATTTACAAATAAATATAATTAACTACATGCACATAAACATACGGGTATGTGATTGTAAGAATCTAGCTACCCTCATACATGCATATGCCCTCATGCAATGCAAATTCACATTATGCCATATAACAGTATTTTACCGTTTATCCGAGAGACGAAGCAGTTTTGCCACATTGGGAATTATTAGAGGCGAAACTGGAGTCCCCACGGTCTCCCTCTGCACCGTTGTGAAAGGGGCAACTATCGAAACTTAACCTTACCTACGTTAGATGATTCAGAGTTTTCGATTTTTCCATTACTTCTTTTCGGCTGTTAAAAAGCGTTCCCCGTAATAATTTTTTGACTCGATCAATCAAAAATCTGTTGAATTCGTGGCATGTATGTATATACACCTACATACGTATGTACATCTAGAATATAAGCCAAATCAGACCAAAAACTGATTATTCGAAACACCTCGACTACGGCTCCACCCAGTCATCATAATTTTTAGAATAAGAAATATCTTATATTTAATATCATCTAAAAAGAATGCGCAGCGAAAGTTCTCTTCAATAATTACATACATACAAATAGAGAGGTGGACTGATAGGTAGACAAATATTTAAAAGCGCTTACTTAGTCAACCATCCATTTGTGTGTGTGCACAGTCTTATGTGTACATATGTTTCTGTTAGTGTATGTAGGCATGTACATAATTTGCAGAGAAAAGCCAAAGCACTCAGCAAACATTCTAGTTTATGAACTGGTATTTGATGAAAGAAGTTATATTCGTTCGAGAGTGACTAGTATTCCACCAGCTGAAAATTTACCAACCAGAGCTGTATGCAAAACAAATATTCTTCTATTAACACATGGGCTGAAAAATTCTGGGCCTGTTCAAAATTAGTTTTATTTTCCATTCCAGCGCCGCTGTAGCAATTCAATAACACTTTTGTAGAACTAATTATCTTTTGCCTCAAAACAGGCCTCAGTTTCAGCGATAACTTCTTCATTCGAGCAAAATTTCTTACCGGCGAGCGTTTTTTTAGGTCTGCGAATAGCCAGTAGTCGTTAGGAGCTAAATCTGATGAATTCGATGTGGGAGCAATCCGAAGTTTAATTAATGTATTTGTGCCATTATTTTGACTGACTTATGAGACGGTGCGTTGTCTTGAAAATGAGCAAACGCGGCACCCAATTTAAACAGAGATTTCTCATACTCAAATATAAAGCCAACACTTTCTTTTGCTATATTTACGCTGTCTGCTAACTCACGCAACTTCACTTTGCGATCATTCAAACGATTTTGTGGATTTTTTTTAATAGCTTCCGGTGTTACTGCCTTATTTGGACGTCCACTGCGTTGTGCATCATCGGTGCCTCTACGACCTCGTTTGAAGTCAGCAGAACATCGTTTTATTGTTGTTTCTGATGGAGTGGAGTCCCCATAGCCATTGCCTTGCTTAAACGGTATTCTTTCCCATCAAGGAGCAGAGTAACATTATAACACTAAATTGTCCATTGTTTTGAAAAAAAAAAAAAAAAACAAATGTAGCGTCATTCTTAGCACAATAATTCCCGAACGAAGGAATGGAATATCATGAAATTTTAATAGGTGTCTTTCTAAAGTTTGTACTAACAGAAAAAGAGGTGAATGCATTAAAAGTAGTACCATCTATGTGTTAGGCCCGTGACTTTTCAGAACATATACATACATGAATGCTTGAACAATGAAAATAAATTTCATAAATGTATAACTTTTAAAAGTAAACTCATATTAAGTCGAACAAAAAATTTAAAGATAAGCAGTAATGCATTAATTTAAAATAAAATGTTTTCAAAACTTTTATTTAACCATTTTTGTTTACCAACTCATTCTCAACACTCAGCTGGTGATTTTCGCCACAGATTGACGTAAATTTTTTAAGTCTATAATCAACCAGTTCATGAAGTGGTATAAAGCTAATGTAGCAACCGACATTTCGTAAGACATCACTATTTAAAAATACTAGTATGGTTAGGTCGGGTACGGTGTTTGGTACTAACAATGAGAATGTACAGGGATTTACTTAGGCCTGGAGGAATATTGTGATACCACGTGCCAGTATACTAACATTGAAAAAATTTAGAAAATGAACTACTTCAGCTGCATCCTCTAGCGGATTAGGAGGGTTAGAATTTGCCTACATATTTCAGCCTGTTAGTTATGAGCACTAGCCATTGTGCATACAAATACTCAATGTATTAACTCAACGCTAATAGGCTGAGCGAAATAGGTACAGAAACAACTTGGAAACGATGGGAACACAGTCGCCGTTGTACTAAAATTTACTGAGAAAGTTGGACTCAGAGAAGTACTCTTAATCCCTGATGTGCGCACAATATATCTTTCTGGTGACGGTGCTAAATATGTTACCTTCATAATAATAATAACACTTCAGTTGCAAGCGATCTGGTAGTAATGTGGTTCAGAGCTAGTGAGCATGACTGTAGGGTATATTTGTATGCACATATCTTATATGGGAAAATAATAATAATACATAAATATACTTAGTACGTATTTGTATGTATTACGGTAAACAAATTTAATTGCTATATATTTATACAGATATGTATGTTATGTTGTTGCTGCTGCTGTTGCTGTTGCTCTCACTGCTACTGTTTGATTGCTGACCATGAAAAACACAATAAGAGCTTAGGCAGACACAACTGGCAGTAAGCGTGAAAAGGCGAAGCTGGTGAAGGGAAGTTGTTGAAGAATGACAGCCAAAGTAAAGAGACCGCAGGGAAAAGAGGTTCAAAATGAAGCTGAGGTAGGCGAAGCCATCGGTCTGAAAGTCAAACATTTGAGGCACAGTTTTGATTTATGAGCACAAATTAATTTAACTTGCAACTGGAAGAATAACATTCGGCAAAGGGAATGTAAGAAAGATTAGGGTAATGTGTGAGAGCAGAAATGCTTAGAAATCAAGGAAAAAATATAAAAATAGATGACTAACCGGGGACGTCAGAAGGAAAATCATTCAGCACAAGATACCAAAACAATTTATTTTGTATTAGAATGTTTTACAAAATTGTTATTTGATTTGGTCAAGGTCTTGAAAATAAACTCAATTCACAAAACTTTTTTATGTGTGCCGCTCCCATTTGTGAACAATTTTTATTCAAAAGCTAATGATGCCATAGTAGAACCAGCTCAAACAGATAATATCAAAACTTGAATGCTCAGCAAGTAACAAACTTATTTAATGCCACACCCCCTTATGGGAGGGTTCACTGGGAGAAGCGCTGCTCATCACAAAATTTATACGTGCATATATATTATATGTGCATATGCACATGCATATATACTAACCTTAAAACCGTTGTATCGAGAAACAAAAATTACGAATTAAGTTACCTCATTGTGCGAAACAACTAAAAAAATAAATTGCCAGCAAAAAGAAGGTTGAATTAGCGGAAAATAAGCATTATCTTCTGGTTGAATTTATCTACTGTTATTATGTTATTACTGCGTGCTATTGTTCAAGCGTTTTATTTGTGCATATTTGTCAATATAAAAGTTGCTGCCGCAGAAACATCAACATCACCCAAAGTCATTGCAAGTACAGTTTGTTTTCATGTTCATGATTTTGAGAATGCTGATGTTGTACTTACAGACTTCAACTCTTATGCTGTCTTCATGACAGCGATGTTGGCAATGGTTATGGCAAGTTTAATTTTATAGCAGCGGCATGTTTTCAAAAACACACACTGCATCGTTGTTGTAATGGAACAGAGTGAGTAAAATAGCTTTTTTCTCGGTAGAAATATTTTCTTTTACTACAATATATTAACTTGTCGTTGCAACGTACGGGGTGCATTTGCTATTTTTGAAGTGAAAACTTCTTTAGAATCGTTGGGAGTGATTTGAGAAAAAGTGAAACGAAAAAAGCGACCCTCTTGGCTACGAAGCGTTATATTATATGTTGATATAAACGTAGCGACGAATTAAATAACTTTTAGGCCAGCGCCGACAGCATGGCGCGGTAGCCGAGCGACTAGCAATGTGAGCTTCCGATCCAAAATCCTTGGTTCGAATCACAAGAAAAAAATTTTTTTTATACAGTTATTTTATTTTATTTTATGATATGTTTATGAGGAGCTTTTTTTCATGGCAGAAATACACTCGGTGTTTTGCCATTGCCTGCTGAGGGGTGAGCGCTATTAGAAAAATAGTTTTCCTTAATTTTGGTGTTTTCACCGAGATTCTAACTGACGTTCTCTCTGTGAATTCTGAATAGTAGTCACGCACCAACCCATTCGGCTACGGCGTTTGTTTAATTTTACTGATGCAAAAATGAGGGAAAATATTTGAATAAAGTTTGCTTACTGTTTACACATTTTCCAAAGGTGGCGGAGAACAAAAAAAAAGTCGATTTTCAAACAAATACGAGTGCATATGTGTAATTGTGTTAGAGTTTCGGTCACGCCCCAGCAAAACCTGCGTGCATATGTGTTTGTAACATTCAAAAAAATGTAATTGTGTTAGAGTTTCGGTCACGCAGGTTTTGCTGGGGACGCTCATAATAGCAACCGCGTGTGTATTTTTATATTCGTAAATATTTTCATTTTTAAATATTTACCGCAATTATGCCGAAAAATAATGCAGAAAAGTGTCGTGAATATCGACAGAAAAAAAATCAATAAATAGCATCACGGAATTCATTCACGAAAATTTAATAAAGTATACACCAGAAGTATCGCGGATACTTAGAAAAGATAACGATAAAGTTCCAATGATTTTAAGTGGCGATTTTAACGTAAATTTTGCATTGGACACAGCGGTTCCTTCAATTGACTTTTTCAATACAACATTCAATTTAAAAATGTGTAACAATCGCACTGAATCGACAACACGATCAAAAACAACATTTGACGCGGTATTTCAAAGATATGTTGACAACATCGAAACCAAAGCATTTGTATCATATTTTAGCTATCATAAGCCACTCGTATCATTTGTTGAAATTGAAAACATTGAGGATGAATAATAATAAAATGAAGAAAATAAAATATGAACTTTATAGCAATATTATAATGAACCTATAATTATCCCGCCCCTAATGCTGCTTTCGTCTCATTCTCTCTCAGTTTGTTTTACGGAAGGTTTCACTTCTATCGCGTCTAACCGTTAGACTGGTATTTTTTTTGTTGTTAAATATCTTGGCATTGCTTTTTAAAATTAAAATTTTTTGTTAAAAAAATGGAATCAACAGAAGCAAGTCTGTGCATCGAAAGCTTTTGCATTGTGGATAGACAATTTTTGACAAAACAATTAAGTCTGCGAAAATATTGAAACTTCACCTTGTACTACAGGGAAATACGCACAGACAAATTTTTTCGCGATTGTTTTTTATAAAATTCTCTTATTCTAAAATTCTCTCTTTTTTAATGAAAGTGCAAATGAAAGTGCAACTGAAAGTGGGCTAAGTAGGCAATTGAAGAATAAAGTCCTGGAACAAATTTGGACCTTATAAGTCTCTCATCATTGGTCATTCTATTGTACGGCGCGGAAGCTTGGACGATGACAACACCCGATAAGTCATCCCTTGAAGTGTTTGAGAGAAAGCTTCTGCGGAACATTATTAGACTTTTGCACATTGGCGACGGCGAGTAGCGCAAACGATGGAAAATTAGCAGTATGAGCTTTGCGGCGAATAAAACCCCAACGGCTCCTCTAACTCGGTCATGTCGTCCGATTGGATGTAAACGCTCTTGCTTTGAAAGTACTCGATTCTATACTAGCTGGGAGCGGAAAGCCTCCTTTGCTTTGGAGAGATAAGGAGGAGGGGGAGTTGGCTTCACTTGGTGTGTTCAACAGGCAGTTAAGCACGAGCAAGAAATTACTAGCGCACTTTGTTAAACTCGGCCAAAATCGCTTAAGCAGTTATCACAACAATCAACAAAAAAAAGAAAAACATGCGAATAAAAAACTCTAATTTGATTTCAATTCATCGCTTCTTTTCAGCATTTTTTTATTATTAATTCCCTCGTGGGTGTCGGAATCTGTAGATATGTATGTATATGCACTGGTAAATGCCTCGTTCAACCGCTCTTGTGACCTCGTCCTCCACAAATACACTTCCGCTCACTTAATTAAGACCAAATGTTTTCTATTTGCTTTTGTATCAACTATCTTTTCGTAGCCGTCAAAAAGAAAAAACATATTTTGCCCACAATTTTATTATTTTATAAGAAAAGGGTTGCTATTAACCCTTAGTTTAACTCGACAAGTGATAATTTTTGATTCACTTGAATAGGGCCTCAAAGGAAAGTATTAAATGTTGTTAGAGTCATAAATTAAAAACCACAAAACCCTCTTTAGTTGCGTGTATGGAAATACGCTTGCACATATACTATTATGTATATATATATGTATGTATGTGCTTTTATGTGGATACTTAATCTATATATTTATTTATCATAATTATTACTTATTATCATTGTTATTATTTCTTATCATTATTATTATTTATAGCTGAACAATAAAACTATTGTCGTTGTTTTTGTGCGCACATCTCATAGAAATTACTACTGAACCGATTAAGATGCTGTTTGGAAGGATTATGGAGAGATACACAGAGAAGGTTGGTATATAAACATATTATTTAATAAAATCGGCCCAATCAATTTCTAAAATAAAACAAGTTCACGCCCCTTTGACAGCACGGACGGAGAAATAGCGCACTTCTATTTCAATCATTAGTTAAGATAGTTGAAGCAAATTTTTCCAACTTCACTATTCACTTGAGAAGAAAAACATTATTGGGGACCTTTACATAAAAGGTACAAAGCAAAAGAAATTGCAGAAATAGTGAGTTGTTCACGTTAACTGGTATACAATATCACCAATTTTATTAGTGCAGACAAGACTATGCTTAAAAAAAAGGATCCCGAAAGACGCCTACGCGAAAAACTACAATCTAGCAAAACAAGGCCATCGTTAAGAAAAGTAAGCGTGACCCTTTTAAGTTCACTCTCGGCGCTGAAAAAAAAAATCATTTTACGGACGAAACTAAAAGGAATGTGATTAGGTAAGGTTAGGTTATGTTGGCTGGCCGAAGTCACGCTTATAGTCGCTTGGCTATCCACGTAGAAGTTTATTGCGCAGTTAATTGTTGCATCTGTGCATAAAAGCTCTGCTGCTTTTCTTAGAGCAAATATCTCAGCTTGAAACACAGTACAATAGTTTGGAAGTTTAAATGCCTTACTGAGGCTTAGTTCCAAGGCCAAACATTGATGGTGTTACTCCTCGAGACCAAGCCTTTGCGCCATTTACCCTCTTATGGTTTTCCAAAACACACAACTGGAATCATATAATCTGAGTTGACTGTGGCATTCTCAGTAATAGAACTATGTGCGAAGATTCTAGAGGTAAGCTGTTCGGTTATTTGTAGCCTCACAGCTGAGTTTACAGCCCAATTTTCGGTATTAGGTTGAGAACAGCTTCGAGAGCTGCCGTTGGAGTTGATTTCATAGTTCCCGTAATGCAAAGCGCGGAAAGTTTTTGAAGTTTTAAAAATAAGGTTGAGATATATTGTCTTCCTTACCGCCTTCCACCAAACCAACATAACATATAGTAATATAATATAGTAGGGCGCGTGTTAGCCCCCATGTGCTTCCAAGCATCCTTTTAAAAGCATTCGTGGCCTTCTTCACCCTCTGCTCAACATTGGATTTCCCCATCAATTTATTGTACATACACTATTACTCCTATGTACTTGGTGCAAGATTTCAGCGATAGAGAGACGCCGTCTAGCGAGGGTAATGACCAAAAAAGTGGTGAAAAATTGGTTTTCCAAAGAAAACATTGCAGTTCTGGTTGGCTTTGTACGCCTCGAACTTAACCCCATGGGAAATCTGTGAAAGGTTGGCAAGGAGTACAGGAAGCGTGGAGAGATGCCAAAAATAGCAGAAAGATTACCTCCCAGGGGTGAAGCAGTTTTAAAGAATTACGTATACTCAACAAAATACGAATTAAGAATCAATTAAACAAATTTAACCAATTTGAAATAATTAATTACTGTCTTTCTTGCAGGTCGATAAAATAGCACTATTTCAGTGTCCAGTTCAAAATGTGATAAATTCTGATTTTTCGAACTCCTTGTTATTTATTTTGTATTTTTGATAATACTGAAATAAAGGAAAAGATTAGGGCAAAATGTGTTATTTCGACGTTAATAATTTTTTATCTCTACATATTTATGTATACATACACAATGTGTAATAACGGAGCGCTTGAGCGAAGCAAGGGTGGTACACTTTGTAGTAAGGAAAAAATGCATACTGCAAGAAAAACACTTGTTCAAATAATATATTAAAAGTAAAAATATAGTAAGCAATTAAGAGAGAAATGTAAGTAGTAGGCTATGACAAATAAAATGTGCGAATAATTGAGGAGCTCTGGTGCTTGAGGAGTGGGGAGGTTAATAGTGAACCCACCAGCGAATCGCTGCATATAAAAAATGCAAAATACGAATTAAGGTTTTCATTGAATAAAACTATAAACTGTGAGATTATAGAAAGCATAAGAGAAATAAGTTGTTTCTTTACTTAAAAAGTTAAGGTTCTAAGTGAACATCAAGGGTATGGTAATTTTTGACGCTAACTGAATGAAAATGTAGAAAATTTCTTCGAAAAAGCATCACTCAAAAACTACAACCTGTTAAAAACATCTTTTATACCGTTGGAAGGTCAATGAGTCGGAGATGGTTTGTGCGCTACACTCATTTTAGCAGAGTGTTGCCACCTATTTGCATTTACATAAGTAAAAGTAATTTATTAATTAAAAAATATATTACACATCCTGTCAAAAAATTACCGAGAATCGTTCAATAAAACGCAAAATAATTGTTTAATCATCAACATTTATTCTGTCGCCTTCAAAATAGGCTCCATTCGAAGCTGTACACATATGCCAACGATTAGTCCAGTGATCAAAGCACTTTTTAAACGCGTTTGAAGAGACCTTCTTCAGCTCCTTCAGCGAATTCTCCTTAATGGCCTCTATCGACTAAAAGCCTCTGTCGACTATGTCCGGCATGCGAAGGCACCCCGCACGACACTAGCCACCTTTTCACATGCCCTCTAAAACTGACTCATCTAACACCCCTCTCCCTCTGCACGCAACCCGTCGAAACAGCATGTTTCCTGGGCCTACCTTTAGATGAGCTAGACGAAGATGAACAAACAAACAAACAAGAACTAAAAGCGGCGTGGCAGTTTAAGTTTTGGGAAATGGAAGAAGTCTGAGGAGGCTAAGTCTGGTCAATATGGTGGTTGTTCGCTGATATTTTTCGAGTTTTCGGTCGGAAAAGTGTACACAATATGAGCCTTGTGAGACGGTGCGTTGTCATGGTGCAAGATCAATGAGTTTTCTTTCCACAAATTCGGCCGTTTCCTACGCACATTCTCTCTCAAACGTCACATAACTTCCAAATAATATTCTTTATTTACCGTAGAACTATTTGCAATGAATTCCGAGTGCACAATACCATGATAACACAGGCCGACAAAATTTAATACCATAAGTGTGCTAACTCACCAAACCCCTACACTATCTAACCCCTACACTATCTAACCCACGAATCACACACAGCCCTAACCCCTAGAAACCACCCCTACTATATCGCAAGCAAGCGGTGAGACAGCACACTTATGGTGTGAGACAAAATTTTAAGAAAAATAAGACACAATTCAAGAAAATTAATAATCGACTATATCAAGTCTATGTTATCTCAATCGATTTTCAGGTGTAGGAAAATTTAGAAATATGAAAATTTCAAAATGCGATATCTCTGCGAAAAAAAATGATATTTGAGCAAACTCAACGCCATTTGAAAAAAGAAGGCTTGTATTTAAAGATGCCATCCTTTAATTTTGGTGAAAGAAAACATCTGCAAGGCTACATAACCTCAAATATGGGCAAAAACGGTATTTTTTGCACTTTTAGGTTAGGATATCTCGAAAATCAGAGCTGATAGAGCAATTTCGAGGCCAGATTTCGATTCATCGCATCAAAATCCTTCGAAAATATATAGTCCGATTTCTGGGTCTGAGATGCTGTCGGCCTGTGTAATCAAAGAAAACGAGTAGCACTTTCACTTTTGACCGACTTTGACAGGGTTGTTTGGGTTTCACCATCTGTTGACTGGTTTGCATGTCAAACTCATATAACTACGTCTCATCACCTCTTATGATGCGCTGGACAAACGTTGGGTCCGAATTCACTTGTTCAGGCATGTCTTCAGCAACCTTCTTCCGATGAATTTTTTGAAAAAAAAATTCAACTCTCTTGGAACGAGTCGAGCAGCCACGCGTCTCATACCTAAATGATCGTGTAAAATGTTGCGAGTTGCTTCGTGAGACACGATAAGGTCTCGAGCTACCTCGCTCAAACTTAAATGATGGTTTTCCAGCACCATTTCCTTGACTTTGTCGACGTTTTCATCATGCGTTGAAGACGTTGATGGGTCACCAGATCGGGGAAAATCTTATACCACTCGTAGAATCATGTTTTCAACAATCCGGCACGCGAAACCCCGTTCAAAATACAAAATTTAAAACAAATTCTTTGTTCGATATAATATTTTTATCCATAGTGAAAATCAACCTGCGGTTGACTGATATAATTAAATGCCAAGAACAAGCTAATTGACAGATCACGCTCAAATTCGCGACACTATAGGGGGCCGTTGTACCAACATTCCAACAAAACAAATTTAGTCATATATGTAACGCGCACTTTTAAATTTTTTTGACAGAATTTATTTATAACTATTTGCAAATATTTTTAAGCAAATTTTATCCCATTTGATATCGAGGTCACTTGATTTTTTTGCAAAAATATAAGTTGAATTTTTAGATTGTGTCGCCATCTATTTGTTTCTTGTAAATTGAGAAATTGACTAGAAAATTAATTGCAAAACAACAAAAATCGAGAAATATTTTTAAATGTTGTTGTCATCTAACTTTAGGGAAAACATTTCATTTAATAAGAAAATTTAATTAGTGGTTATGGATATGGACATCAATCAAAATATAATATATTCAAAATAATGAGCACAGCTTTAATTACAACTATTTGTATATGGCGTTGCCACCTAACTCTTAAGGCAAAAATGTTAATAGGACTATGAATAAGTTCGTGCGGTTTTACAACAGATGGCGTAACTTGATTATTATTCCATCGATCCACATTTCCAAACATTCATTGGAGAGCTACTGTCGTAAGGCACAAACGTCAGTATAAGTTTTTTATTTGAAGCGTAAACAACAATATTTTTACCACACTTGAAAATGTCGAATTTCGTGCCAAATAATGTGTTTTTGCGGGGAATTCTTCTTCATTATTTTAATATGAAGAAAAAAGCAGCCGAAAGTCATCGTATCTTGGTGGAAGTTTATGGTGAGCATGCTCTAGCTGAGCGAACGTGCCAGAAGTGGTTTGCACGCTTTAAAAGTGGTGATTTTGGCTTGGAAGACGAAGAACGCGAGGGTGCGCCGCCAAAGTTCATGGATACCGAATTGGAGGAATTGCTCGATCAAGATCCGGCTCAAACGCAAGAAGAGGTTGCAAAAACTTTGGGAGTTGATCAATCAACCATTTCCAAACATTTAAAAGCCGTGGGAATGATCCGAAAGGTAGGCCATTGGGTGCCGTATGAATTGAAGCCAAGAGACGTTGAACGCCGTTTTATGGCATGCGAACAACTGCTTCAACGGCACAAAAGAAAGGGTTTTTTGCATCGAATTGTGACTGGCGATGAAAAGTGGGTCCATTACGACAATCCAAAACGTCGGGCAACGTATGGATACCCTGGCCATGCTTCAACATCGACGTCGGCGCAGAATATTCATGGCCTGAAGGTTATGCTGTGTATCTGGTGGGACCAGCTGGGTGTTGTGTATTATGAGCTACTGAAACCGAATGAAACGATTACGGGGGATGTCTACCGACGACAATTGATGCGTTTGAGCCGAGCACTGCGAGAAAAACGGCCGCAATACGCCGATAGACACGACAAAGTTATTTTGCAACATGACAATGCTCGGCCACATGTTGCACAAGTGGTCAAAACATACTTAGAAACGCTCAAATGGGATGTCCTACCCCACCCGCCGTATAGTCCAGACCTTGCGCCATCCGATTACTATCTCTTCCGATCGATGCAACATGGCCTGGCTGACCAGCACTTCCGTAATTACGATGAAGTCAAAAAATGGATCGATTCGTGGATTGCGGCAAAACCGACCGAATTTTTCACAAAGGGAATCCGTGAATTGCCAGAAAGATGGGAAAAAGTAGTAGCAAGCGATGGACAATACTTTGAATATTAAATTTGTAACCATTTTACGTCAATAAAGTTTCAAATTTCGAAAAAAAACCGCACGAACTTATTCATAGTCCTATTAAATAACAGTACATGTGAATAAACATTTTTTTTAAATGGTCACCTATACTTTAAGTGCTTATACAAGGCAAAGCATCTAATTTATTCAAAGTTGAATCAGGAGTAAGGCAGGGAGATCCCTTGTCTATGCTTGGGCTCAATCTGATCCCAGACTATATAATTATAGAGGTTGATCCATCAGATACTAAATTCAACAAAGCTTTGCAAATATGTGCATTGCTGATGACCTGGTCATCCTTGCGAGAAATAAAAATATTCTCAAACTAACTCCGATTAAAAGCAAAATTCTTCGGATGAAAGATCAATGAAAACCGAACGAAGTATCTCGGAAGACTTAACTCCTTGATCCAGCCAGATCTTAGAGTTGGTGATCATGAGTTTGAAAGTGTGGATAAAATTAGATATGTATCTCGAACTGATTCTGGACTGTGCAGGCTGCAAACAAAACATATTTTATCTACGTTAAGCTGTTCAAAATAAAGCTCATGAGTAGCTAATGAAAATCAAAATGTATATGTAAAACATTGATTCGACCAGTAGCAACGTATGGATAAGAAACGTGGACACTGAAAGCGGATACAATTAAACAATTAAGCATATTAGAAAGAAGAATATATACATAAGGGTTCATTTTTTAGCTATTATATTTTTAAACAGTTGGTTTAAACAGCTGACGCACGTTTCGTGTTTTTGTTCACTGTCAAACATCTTCAGTTTGGTCTATAATTTAACCATGAATCGTCTTACAAACGAACAACGCTTGCAAATCATTGAATTTTATTATAAAAATGCGTGTTCTGTTAAGAAAGTTTAAAGTCGAAAAATTGTGTTCAGCGATGAAGCTCATTTTTGGATCAATGGGTACGTAAATAAGCAGAATTGTCGATTTTGGAGTGAAGATCAGCTAGAAGAATTGTAACAGCTACTAATGTATCCAGAAAAGGTCACAGTTTGGTGCGGTTTATGGGCTGGAGGTATCATTGGACCGTACTTCTTCAAAGATGCTACGAATCGTAACGTAGCTGCGAATGCTGAGCGCTATCGTGAAATTATATCCAACTTTTTTTTGCCCAAAATGCAAGAGCTTGACTTGCATGACATGTGGTTTCAGCAAGACGGTGCCACATGCCACACAGCACGCGTAACAATGGACTTGTTGAGAGTCGAGTTCGGTGAATATTTTATTTCACGTTCGGGACCTGTCAATTGGCCACCCAGATCGTGCGATATAACGCCTTTAGATTATTTTTTGTGGGGCTATGTTAAAGCTCATGTCTATTCAGACAAGCCTGCTTCAATTAACGCATTGAAAGACAACATTAAAGCATTTATATGTGAGATACCGGCCGAAACATTGGAAAGAGTATGCCAAAATTGGACTAAGCGGATGGACCATTGAATGGAAGGGCAGTCGCGGTCAACATTTGCATGAAATAATCTTCAAACATTAAATTATATCGACTGATTTAAATAAAAATTTCATGCATTTTTCTGAATTTTACGTGTGTTTTTTTGAAAAAGTTTCCTATAGTTCTTAAAAAATCACCCTTTATATAATTGGCGCATATACTCTTTTTGTGCGTTTGGTCGAGCTCCTTCTTCTATTTGTGGTGTGCGTCTTGATGTTGTTCCACAAATGGAGGGACATACAGTTGCAAGCCGACTCCAAACGGCAGATATTTTTATGAGGAGCTTTTTCATGGCAGAAATACACTCGGAGGTTTGCCATTGCCTGCCGAGGAGCGACCGCTATTAGAAAAATGTTTTTCTTAAATTTGGTGTTTCACCGAGATTCGAACCTACGTTCTCTCTATGAATTTCGACTGGTAGTCACGCGGAAAGAAGAATACTAAGGGGAATATTGGGTTCAGTACGTGAAGAACATGGGCACTATCGCATCAGATATAGCAGCGAGCTAGAGGAGTTCCTATAAAGGAAAACGGTTGTGCGGCTAGGGCACGTTTGCAGAATACCTCGCAAAATTCTAGATACGCACAGACTTGTAAGAACCGAAGAGGACAGCCCGAAAGAATAAAACTACCAGCATTACAAATCAGATTGGAAACTGGAGCTCCGATGATACTTTTAATAGATTTAAAACAACATAGGTTGTGCAATAATGGGCGCAAGTTTGCAAGTTGCAAAAATACTCGATTGGAATGACCCAGATTTATATCCGGCCAGGGACTGCCTCTCCAGCAGCATATCCCAAACATTTATGGGGAATGTTTCTGTTGTTATAACAACAACAACTGGTTGCTCCAGCGGAGAATCTGTTTCAATTCACCGAATTCCAATTAAGCCAACAACTTATCGATTCAAATTCAAGCGACTTCAGTTTTCCGAGTCGTTGGTATTTTTCAATGGCAATTAATAAGACATTTCTGCGTACTGACTGCTTCTCCCACGTTTACTTATACGTTGGTTGTCCCCAAGTAAATAACTGAAGCAATTTCCCCATTTGTACTCGTGACAATACAACTAGAAATATTCGGCCTATAGAGAAACATTTTAATATTATATGTATGTATACGGCGGCCGGTATAGTCGGATAGGTTGGTACGTGACTATCATTCGGAATTCGGAGAGAATGTAGGTTCGAATCTCCGTGAAACACCAAAATGAAGAAAAAGTTTTTTCTAATAACGGTCGCCCATTGGCAGGAAAAGGCCACCCTCTGAGTGTATTTCTGCCAGGAAAAAGCTCCTCATAAAAATTATCCGCCGTTCGGAGTCGGCTTGAAACAATATGTCTGTCCATTTGTTGTATATTTATAACTGGCGCATACACCCTTTTTGGGTGTTTGGTGGGGTTCCTTCTTCTATTTGTGGCGTGCGTCTTGATGTTATTCAACAAACGGAGGATATATATATGTATGTATATATATAATAGTTTGAGGAAAAAGAAATCCATTGTTTTCTCAGTAGATGGGTGTAGTAATCGATATCTCGCAAAGAATCGATCAAACAATTAAAAATGTATGCTCATTGTCAAGGTAATATTTTACACTAAAAAAATTATTTTGCTGTTTTTTGTTTGTCCCCTTATTGCGAGTTACAAGGTGTTAACAATGGAAGCAAAGAAAGAGAAAATTCGGTACATTTTACAGGGTTTTTTTGATAAAGGCGAAAATCCAAGTCAGACCGCTGAAATTGTAAATGGTGCAATTTTAAGTTTGCCGATGCCGTTCAGACATTTTAAGATAGAAAATGGATTTCTTTCTACCAACAACATTAGCGTGTGTTATTCTTACATTCAGTTTAGCTGTACAATTTTTGTTCCTTACGAACTGTTCGCTTGGAATTTCGGAAAATTGTGTTTACATTTCAGTTCAGAAAGGTTTGGCAAGCCATCATGAATTACTTCCAAATTGTGAAAATTTACTTTGGGAAAATAAATCTGCTCGCGAAGTTCAGAGAGCACTGGTGACATCCCTATCGGGCCTTATTTCTTTCGAAATGAGCAAGGAGCTGCCTTACAGTGAATGGCGAGCGCTATCGATAAATAAATAGTCAACATTTTTCAAGGAGTCACACTGAAATTATTGTGAATATAGGCCATAAGTCCTCCTAACTGTCATATATAGTATATATTAGCTTTTACAATTTACAGACAGACAACCAATTTATTGTGCGCGTCTTGGCATTTAGTCCTTTCGAATAAGTCTCGAGTGAAAAATATCCACCAGCAACTTGTAAGAGATAGTATACAATTCTTTCTCAAATATATAAAATATCTAAAAGTGAGCGAATGCACAATTTGCTAAGGATGATAGATTATCTGGTTGGACATCCGAAGCAAAATTGTGAGAGTAACTTCGGCTACCAAGTCACCAGGACCCGCTCTGCTTCTGTCCGCTCATTTCACATGAGATTATGTTGACTTTGATCTTATATCCCCAACACAATTTCAATTTTTTCGTAAACAAGCCACCATCACAATCCTGATGACGTAAAAAAATCAGCTGATTCCTTCAAAATTGCTGAGAGCATATGTTAACGGTCTGATGTTGGCCGCACTTCAAAATTATGTTGTATACTTTAACCGATCATTTACATATGTATAGTTTAGTTTTGCAAAGGTTCAATAAAAAGTTCAACATTTCTTGATTTCCTGCAGTTAAATAAATCCTTCGGAAAAAGTCGTATACCGCTACTGTCTCACCGCTTCTCTGCTCGCTAAGAGAAATATTTGTAGCTATAACAAATTACCAATCAATCAGCGATTTGTTTATAGCTCAAAAGCGACATGCTTAAGAAGCATACCTTATGCTAAAGCAATGCATTGAAATGCAGTGGAATTACATAATAACTGGAGCGAGCGACATGTGGTGAGAAGCAGGACACGCTTCTCTGTTGATCAAACCATTTTGTATACCTGGCGTCCCTGCCACAATATTATTACGCGACATTTGGTAAAATCGAAAATAATGCCGTGCTGCAAAATCTAATGAAGCATTGCATTCAATGAAAATTGTTTGTTTTATTCACAACTCCTTTTTAAAGAAGCTTGTCAATTTTTTTTTTTTATATTAAATCTTAACACTTTTCTTTGTTAAGTCACTTATGTACATCTCCATCTTAGCGGAAAGCTCAATAAATTTAAATATTAAATAATAAAAACATTATAATTTGATTTAAAATTTTTAACATGCAGCAGAAAGTAAAAAACGCAAAACCCTTTGGGGAATATTAAAGCTTATCTCCTCTAGTAGATCTGGACAGACAATGATACCACAAACAATGTCATAGATACATATTAATGAATGCATTATACACCTTGAGGATAGGGATTTTAAATTTGTTAACATACAACGGGCCCCAAATGAAGTGAGCACAGAGCAAACCGGAAAAATCTGGATTGAACTCTCCTTTGGGAGTAAACGTATAAATTTGATTTCAATTTACTGAGGCGTATTCCAATAGGCATATTCCAAATGATTGATTTCACAAGAGAAATACAAAGAGTTTTCCTAGTATAAGCAGAAAAGTCCAAGTAGGAATAGGCCTTAGTAATGAATATGATATGATTAACAAAGGAGAATCCTGTGTCAAAAGTAACACCTAGATCCCAAAATTCATGTACTGCAGAAAGACGAACATTAGAATTGCTATAAATAGAGGCAATGGGATTTGGGACTTTGGCGAAGGTTATACCGAAACATTTACTGGTATTAAGCACCAATTTGTTTCTACGCAGGTTTAGAGTATTTATCCCCTTGAAATATGCGATAACGACTTCACCTAACTGAGGTACGGTACTCTAGACAGGGTTAGTTGACTGGGGCTGTAGCCGAGTCATTCCAATAACGAGTTGCTGAAAACACGTATTTTTTCGAGAATGTTTGTTTACCGCATGATCAATCGTTTTCCCCAAACGTCTGAAGTGACAGACAGAAAAAACGATCGTCCTCGCGAGAACGATCTCCCAGAAATCCTCTTAACAAGCAGAAAATCATGTCCAGAGAAGTGAGTGTATCGACCAGATCCATGTCAAGACCAATTGAAGATAATCTCCACATGAAAGCCTTCCGTCGCTCAATTGGGTGATCTTTTGACAACGCGCTTGAGGAAAATTAGAGTCGACAGATGCAAGCAGCTTCTTCGGTGGCACGCGGTCAACGACTATGAAAATATTATTTTCACAGATGAGACAATTTTCACCGTTTGAAAAGTTTTTAATAAGCAAAAGGACAAAATCTATGCTAAAACTTCTAAAAGCACAAAAAATTTTGTTTCAAGGGTTCAGTGCGGCCACCATCCAGCTTCCGTAATGGTTTGGTGGGGAGTGTCTTGTAAAGGCGTTACATCTCTTCATTTATGCAAAAAGAAGGGGTTAAGACCGGGGCAAAAGTGTACCAGGAGGATGTCTTAGAATGCGTGGTGAAGCAATTAAAGCAATTCAATAGAAAGCTTTAGATCTTCCAAGCAAGATTCCACTCCAGCCCATATGGCAAAAACCACCCTGCAGTGGCTAAAAAACAATATTCCAGCGTTCATAGTCGCAGAAGTACATCCATTGGACTACAGTTTGTGGTCGGAATTGAATAACGTGGCTTGTCGAAGGCCTCATAGAAATTTGGAGAGTCTCGAACTATCTTTGATTCGAGCAGCGACGCGAATATCCATGGAAACCGTGCGTACTGCAAAAGCTAAATACCCTAATCGCTTGGAGGCTGGTGTAGAAGCAAATGGTAACCAATGATTCGAATGAGAATTTAGAATTGTGTTTTTAATATTTACATGATTAAATAAAACTAACTTCATTACAATTTTACAAATATTATTATTTCATATTTTTAACGGAGTTAACTTGTAACCGAACTATGGCTGGCTACATTTTATGCGAGCTATGCGAGGTTTCCGACTATGAGTTAACACAATTTTCAACTCATCGAGCTTGCGCGTTATCGCAACTGTATTATAATTTACTTGGAGAGCATGGCCACTCTTAGATTCGCTTTCCGACAATTTGATAGAGCTTGCCATAGCTGATAGCTCCTTTAGGATATCAATATTTTAGAAAACAGGAATTGAAGTAAACAAAATGTTCTTAAGTTTTGGCAATGTACCATTAAGAAAATGCTTTCCTGCTTTTCCAATCGCTTCGCTTCTTCAGCCGAGCAGTAACAAATGTAGATACTTTCATTTTGGTTAGAATATGTCGAATGTTTAAGTCTGACATTTATGATATGATATTTTGCATATTACTCTACATACATAACGCAGTAGGAAATGTGTTCGACTTGCCTTTACAATTGCAGCAGACAACTAATCATATACTCATTATAGGTGATTTTATTAATAATATTGGATATGGCTTATTATTTAACCATTAGTAGCGGTTACTCAGAAATTATTCACTTGTGTACGTGTACTTTCGTATTTATCCATATGTACTTGTACAATGTACATTTGTATGTATATTTTCAAACCTCGATTTCGCTACGTAACTTTTATGCCGTGAAATTTTTAGTTTTTTACGTTTTGTTTATAGTAATTGTAAATTATACTTTTTATCGTGTGTTTGTATGTACATATCTCTATCCAGTATATTTAAACACTTTGTTGAGAGCACTGCAAACAACACGTAAACGAGAAATACTGTATTCTTTACTTGCTTTTTTATTTTACTTTATTACATATCGTAAGGTTTTTGTGGTTTTTTATGTATTTATTTTTTGTGTGCTTAGTCATCGGCACATACCACCGCACCCGTCTACGAGCAATTTGAGAAAGGTTATTTTTTCACAGAATGACAAATAAAAAACAACAATGAATTAAATATAAATTCCGTGAAAATGTTAAAGCCAAAAGAGGGAAGTGAAACAGATAAGCTGATATTGGAAAGTAACCTGAAAAATTGACTATGTAGAAGAAGTTGTTAGCACCAGACTTATCAAACACTTCAGGTATTTTTAAAAATCTTTATTAGTTTTCATGTAGATGTTAAGGTGTTGTTATATTATATATATAATAATATTTTTATGTAGGTTTGAATAGGTAGGCTCGTTTTCTTTGATTTGGCGATTAGCGGCGGTGACTTTATGACGGCTGTTATCACACTGGCACTTTCGATTGAATTCGATTTGATAACCATTTTTGCCTTGAAGTGCAAATGTAGGTATGTATATTAAGTTCTCGTTATTAAGTGTTTTATTTTCTATGTGCTCGCAAGCAAACTAATAAACTATTATTTGAACGTTTTATGTTACTTTTTTATCTACGGTATTCGTTTTGGTTGCTGTTGTGTGGAATTGGTTGAGTTTCGGCTCTCCAAGAGCACGGTATGAAGTTCCTACAATTCTAAATACCACGTAGGAACTCTATACCTCGCTGATGGCAAAAACCTGTAGCAATCGGCGAAATTTGTACATACATATGTATGTATGTGTACATCCTGTTTAAGGAATCTGCTCGAATGAAGCGTTTGGGTGTAAAAATAAAAGATCTCGACCAAGACAAATAGAAAGAGTTAAAATTTGAATTTGTAAAAATTAGCGTTTAAAAATAGCATTTAAGAATATAAGGAAATGAATTAGCTTAATAATAAAAAAAAGGAATAAACTAAGTATTCCGGTCTAATAGTTGATGTAAAATATAACCATGCATGTCGGTATTTTAACATTTGGGTGATCGGTAAGTTTCAAATGCTTTTGATTGTTAATTCACTTTCATTTTTACTGAAATGTCTTGAAAAATCAAACAAGTTTCGATCATTTCTTGTCGATACGCGAGTTTAAGTTTCATTGTTCATTTACATTCAACTTTTTATAAATTTACGATTTGGTTTTTATTGTACTGGAAAACTTGTATAGTTGTATCCTTCAATATTCACTTTTTCTGTATTATGAAGAATTTATTCTATGTTTTCACTTGAAATCATTTCGCATTTTTCTTTTATTTAAAATTCCGTCGCTTTTTAGACACTCGAAACATTTTCCCGCTGGTTGTGCGCGCCATTTACGATTCAAGCCGAACAACGGCGGTTAGCGCGAACTTATCCAATAGGTTATTAAAGCGCGCAATTATACCACAAATTTCATAATCCATAACCGCAACGTCTGATCGTTTCACAGCGACTAAGCTCAAATACAAACGAAAATCCATTCAAGCATAGCAGTAGAATGGCGTAGACAAAAACGCCAACGTCACGTCGTCAAATAGCACGTCGATGTTCAGCGAACGTTGGCGCTGACTGAGAGCACAAGTGATCGTGGTGGCATAGGTAGTGATTTTTGGCCAGTTGAAAGTTTTCCGCCTCTAACTGACAGCAGTTTTACTAATTATTGTTATTACTTACTACTGCCTCAATTAATATCTTAATTGTGTTAGCTTGGCCTTTGAAAATTATGAATTTTGAAATCATCCGCTCTTTGAACGCTTCACACTCACTCCAACGGTAGCCAGTCGGGGCATCGAAAGCCATTAATGTGAAGTCTAAAGTCTAAATGAACTTGCCTCTTACTCCACAAATTCCGGCCACCATTAATATTAATGCTTTGTTAAGCGCTCAGTTTACAACTGAACATCAACGCCGCGCGCTAAACGCCACCAAGTCACTACGGATTATCGATCAGTCTCTGGTTGCATGCGCGCATAGGCATTGGCGCCGACGTCGAACATGGTGGCGACACTAGCAGTCAAATTCCAATAGAGCGTACCGCTAAGCGTTAGCTGGATGCCGCTACAACATTGACAGGTTGCATTGTAAGCAATGGACAGTAGACTAACCGAACGCGACATACAAAAACTTAACGAACATCGGTGAGCAGAGCAGAGCGTACAGCGGTGTAGAAAAATTCAGATCGGCGGTTAACATGTGGGCTGACTAGTACTATTGGCCTTAGCTAGCAATAGTCGGATATAGAGTTCGGTTGGGGAACAAACCCAGTACGAGCCATTGACTTGCTTCGTGTGAAACGACTGCCCAGAAAAGTCCAAATGCTCATATTTAACACGCGCGTTGCGAGTCGCGCTGCAATCGTTCCACATTCTAACGGACAGCGATTGGATGCAGCAAGTGCATTTCACTTCCAGTAGCATACAAAACCAGAAACCGTAATTTCCACTCTGTTGCTGCGAAACAAACAAAAAACAGTTGATGATAGTGCAGCACTAGACCCGAAGCACCACGAATACTCTCTAGCGCTCTATTGTAGTTTGTTGGGGCTGTCACGGTGCCTGGAAGTTGGCGACAAAACGACTAAACATCGCGCGATTCCATTAGCCACAAAACCACATTCATCTAAGATCACAAACACATCCAAAGAAATTTATTCGACAGTAGAACGCTATCAACTCGACAACCTATCACTAAGAACGCGACTACGACACCACGGTTGCCACGCGTCGCCTATTTTAAGGCGAAGTAGCACTGATGATCGGCTGATCGAGCGTTTGCTCGGCCGTTTTTAGCCGCAGCATAAAATATAGTAACTTTACGAACTACAGGTAGAACTTCCATACCAAGCATTCCAGGTATTATGGTTTGAAGCGCTTACCGTCGCGATCACTTTGTTAGCTAAGAACTAGAATTACGAACGAGTGGCGCACGTATGCATCAGCAGCAATTTGAACGGATCGAAAACTCTACCGTCAGAAAGCAAACTACCGTCACCATATAGTCATTCACAACTCGGTTGTCACAAGAAGACTGGCCGAAGTTGTGAGTTTTAAGCAGACGACAGCCCGCTAGCGCTGAGGCCCACTTAGTGGCTGAGCAGCTGGGAAATGCTGCAGCGCAGCACAAGGCATTTGTGGAAGCGATGGTGGTTGAACCGATGATGGTTGTGTTCGTGTTGGTGACTGTCGTGTTAAGTGCACTCACTTGCAATTCATTCGTTAGCAGAGCTATTGAACGCGCATGTAGCCTACGTACGCAACATCTACGTGGCGTTGGCCACACATACTTGAAATTCAAAGAACAGAACTCAACTGCCTGAGTTGATTCGCTCACTGCCTATCTGGTTGGATTACTATTGCCACGAGTAAAAAATCGGTCGATGCTGCAGCGACGCATACTGCGATGAGCCAGTGACGTGAGTCGCCAGCAGCGGATAGAGAGAGCAATTGCGCCAAAGAGAGCGCGCACGTTTGGGGCCCGCAGTGGTGGGGAAACTAGCAATAGGCTTTGCGCGCTGAGTGGAATGGCGTATATGTATGGATGTATGTCCGTATGTGTGAGTGCTTGTGTGTTTACTTATCGCTGACGCATGCCGAGTGGTATGGTTGGCGGTACGTAGCGCTAGATTGTAGTAAACTTGTGTGTGTAATATGAATGTATGGGCATATGAGTATATGTATGTTCGCTTGTAAATTTAGGTGAATGTGAACGGCACGTATGAGTAACTGCGGGTTGGCTGCATTGCTGTTGTTTCTCACTTTTATTTAATTTTTTTGAGTTTTTATTGTAGTTTGTTTTTTCTTCTGTTTCACTTTGCGTTATATCTTCGGATTTGTTTTTGTGTCGCTTTTGCTGCTGCGTCATGCGCTTAGCTGCCGTGCCGCGTTTATGTGGATGCAACAGGGTAAAAGTCTGCCGAGCAACGGAATTGCCAAGAAACAATGTCCAGTGGACAAGTGTTTTCCGTTGTTGGCAACTAGCCACTACAGCAGGTGATTGTAGCTGGTAAGTACACAACTATAGCCAACCACACATACTTTTACATATTTGCATTGCATTGTATAGGTCTGTAAATAGCTATGTATATGTATGCATATTCTACACGCGCGTATGGATGTGCACATACATTTGTACATACATATTTTGTACATTAGAGTGCACCTTCGTATTTTGAGAATAAAGATATGTATGTATGTCTACATATGCAGATATGTATATAAATACATATACGTATATGTGTTGATGCGTGATGTGGGCAGTATGTTCAACTCACGCCTTTTCACTAACAACAAAATATCAGTCATGATAGATGATATTGTCTAAGGCAATCGAAAAATAATACCAGAAATAAGAGAAAGTATTTTCTGTCTACAAATCGTTATTGGTTTCTTAGTGTTTAAACGTTGAGTTTCGGAATTTATTAAGAATTATTTGAATATGTATTTAATGCTGGTTGACACATGCATACACATATAGACATACATATGTGCATACTTTCTGCACAAAATAGTTATGTACGGTAGGTTGATGTTATCTAAACCAATGATTTGCATTGATAGTCAGAGAGAGAGAGAGAGAAAATATGGGCGAATCTACCCAAATCGGACGATTTTGTGTTACTCATATTTAAAATTATTTTAATAATATTATTTTAATTTTTATAATAAATGTAAGCCATTCTAATAATAAATTTTTCGTGTTATTTTCGGTTATTTTCTTAATTTTTATCCGTATAATTCCTTTGGCATAAACAGGAGACATTCAAAACTCATAACAAATAGTAGTTATAATACTGAAGAATGCGCTAGGCGTTGGAAAAAACGTGTGTGCGTTGAATGAAACCCCGGTTTAACTGAACTCCACGACAGTCGGTTCTACGTAACCGGAACGACCCGGATTTATATCCGGCCAAGGACTGTCACTTCAGCAGCATTCCTCGTATATGCACGGGGAATGTTTATGCTGCTACAACAACAACAATAACCGAGTGAACACCAAATTTCTTTCCGGTGAAGGAGCACAGCAAAAGGCTCAGTAAGGAATTTCTACTGGGGTACTACCGACGGAATCACCCCTGCAGACATTTGCTATAGCCTGAGTCACGTCCTAGGCATATCAGAAGGCATCTCTTCAACTACACTGAAGAGAAGCAGGATAAAGTACAGCTGCAATTATTGGACCGGACCGTATATAGACAGACGTTAACGACATTCATCGGGAAACTCTTACCACCTTTCTAAACTCCCGACCCCCGAATGCCAACTACCACCTATTGGAGAGGAAGAGCCTCGCAACTATGGCTAAATTGCGCTCTGGATTGGATTGTATACTTAACATACATATGTCCAGCATGTGACGGAACACCACGCGATACTAACCAAATAGTCAGAAGCCCTCTCAAACCCACTCACCTAACACCCCTCTTCCTCCCTCTCTGAACCCAACCCGTCGAAACAGCACGCTTCCTAGGCCTACCGTTAGATGAGTGAGACGGTAACGGTAGGTGAATACACCGCACTAACAGGGCTTAGTTAACTGATACAACAACAACAACAACATTTAGTGACAACATAAATTCTCTTGTATTGAGTTGGGTGAACAAACATTAATAACTGATTAAAAATGATATTATATCGGCAGCATAATGTGTCAGAGCCAACAGATGGGCCGAAGAAAACTCGGTTTCTCTTCTTAATGGACTTGCCCTTTGAAATTTATCGGCGGAGAAGTGTCTTAAAGGCAAAAAAAATTGCTTATGTAACGAACGAATTAACTTAAATGGCCATTAATTGTTTGATTTCGGTTCTATGAAGCCTTGATTGAGGGAACAGGCCTTGCACGAATTAGTTTACTCTACCCGGATTCTACTGCACATATTTTGAATTTCTTTTAATTTTCAGCAATTATTTATCTGCCTCTCTTTTGTATACACATATTAACTAAATATCAAAGAAAGAATAAGTAGAGAATGGCCAACCAACGATTTTTAAGGCATAACCGAACTAAATATTTTCAAGAGTCCTGTAATCGTTGCCACGACCGCCGGTTCTTCGCTATCGAAACGACCCAGATTTATTTCCGGCCAAGAGTTGTCACTACAGCGGCATTCCTTGATCAAGTATGGGGAATGTTATGCAGCTACAACAACAACAAGGATCCTGTAATAAATAAGCATGACTTTATAAGATTCTTGTATATTTATTAGTAAAAAAAGAAAAACAGGTGCTGGGGTTTCAGTAACATTATTTTACACTCATAGTAGAAACGAGAAAAGTAACGAAAAGAAACAACTTCACACGCATTAAAGGGCCTTTCAAAAGTCACGCCTAGAGGCCAATAGTGAATAATGCCTCAACAGTACCCTTTTTATTATGAAAATGATCGTTCTTGGACAATTTAAAAGTAGGTGAAAAAAGTTGATGAAAAAAGTTGAAGAAACTGATGGTACCGAAAATAGAAAAAGGACTGGCACGCCACACACTAGACGTTCTGTTGAGAATATTGCTGCTGTAGCGTAAAGTGTTGCTGATGAACCTTCCACATCGATAACTCGACGTTCTCGTCAATTAGATATTCGACTGTTTGGCGATTTTACCGGTAAACGTGTTCGTGGCGTACATTTAAATTATACCATTTTTCGCATATAATTGTTAAAAGCCATATTTTAAATAAAAATAATGATACCTGAAAGAATTTTAATTTTTACATATTTTATTTTAAAACCACATCTAGACGCATTACCCTTGAGTAATTATTTAACCCTTCTTGAATATTAAAGTTTTAACTTTTTAAGTAGCAAAAAGGCAAAAGGGATATCTAGACTAGTACTCAGAGTTGAATAGTTTCATATTTTTATATTTTAATGAGAAAATGTAATGGTAACTTATCGGTATTTTCAATTTGCAAACGGCACCATCCATCGGTGTAGAGCGGACTTGCAGTCTTAATTGGGGAGCAGTACAGAAATTGTTGATACCAATATTCGAATTTTTTTAAAAAACCTTGAAATTTATACAAGATTTTAACAAAAAAATTAAAGAAATATTTGCCAAAGTTTAGCTATTTTCTTGCCAAAGTCGAACCGAAATCAAACACATCAATAGGCCGAAGAGGCCAAGAGCAGTTGTTCTCCAAAAATAAAACTTTAATCCTTTATTTATTTACCTCCGTATGTGTAAACAAACATACGTATAAAAATCAGGAAGGTAAAGGGTTTTACAATAAGAGGTGTTATTTTGAGATTCACAGAAAAATGCTATTTTTTAATACAAATGATCGGATGTTATTTCATTATAAAGAGCAAAGTATGCCGTTAATAGTGGAAAATAACATCAGGCAAATGACCACCACGATGACGCTTACAGGATAATGTCCTTTTTATGAAATTTTCCATAACCGAATTGCAAAGTGGCTACCCCAAGTCCTCTATAGCTTCACGAATTCCATCTTTGATGTCTTGAATCGACCCTGGGCTGTTAACGTGGAGCTTCTCTTTCACGTGGCCCCAAAGAAAAAAGTCACAAGGTGTTAAATCACAAGATTTCGGTGGCTAGTTGTGGTCACCTATTCGAGAGATAACACGGTCCGGAAACTTTTCCCGTAAAAGATCAATGGTTTCGTTGCTTGTGTGGCACGTAGTGCCGTCTTATTGAAAATAAACGTTGTCCAGATCAAAACCATCCAATCTTGACCATAAAAAATCGTTAATCACCTCCCGATAGCGCAATCCTATTCAAAATAACAACTGTTATTAGAAAATCCTTTATAACAAGTATTGTGGGGAATGTGAATGGCTCTAAATCGAATGTTTTTAATAGCACACTGACAGGCTATTAAGTAAGTCCGAACTGCACACATTTTAGCAAAATTTTATTCAGAATGACAGGTCAATTTTTCTTGTAGTCTTCTCATATAAAATATGCAACATTTTGACAGAGTGTATGGCAAATTTTTCAAATGTTGCCGTGTAATGAGGAAACATTTTTTTTTTCAGAAGGAAGTTCAGCATTAGATGCTGGTAGTTGTGGAAAATGGTCGTGAATTAGTAAACTTTTCGGAAAATTTTCATTGCCTATCGGGAAAAATAGTATTGGGCAGCAAGTTGTTTTTTGTGACTTAAAAATGCACATTTTCTAATATGCAGAAGCCGCCAAATACACACATACATATGCATAGGAATAGTTTAGCTTTTAAATAGTTTACAACATCCTCCAGTTAAGGGGGGACATCTACTTAGTTTAGCACAGTAATCAATATTGCTAGGAACGAAATAACTTGAACCGCACGAAGCGAATTCTACTTATCTACATGCAGATATGATATTTATTAAAGTACGCGCTGAGCATTTTTGCTGATAGCGACAATAACCAAAACCAAGAAGGGAGAAAAAAGTTGTTGAAAAGCGAGTGAGAATTACGACTGTAGTGGCTGCTAGCGCAGAGCTTTTCCAGCCGGCAAAGTATATTGCGTCGAGTGGCGGTTTAATCTACGGAGGACAATAACAACAATGCCTGTAAACAATGAAGCTCTACAATATGGGCACTTCCTTTCACCTCTTTCACTTTACTCTGCTTTAAATCTCGCATCAAAATTGTCTAGCTTTGCACATACATACATACATTTGTACATATGTATGCACTTGTATATATATATATATATATATATATATATGTACTCACCTATGTACGTATGTATGGAAAATAAACAACCTTATGTATGTATGTATGTATATACGAATACACATAAATGCGTGTGTTTCAGGCTTTTTATGTATGTACCTGTATGTCCATATGCACAGATGCATACATACTTACATCGCATACGCGTAATAAATGAAAGCGTACCAAGTGAATAACAACCAAACAAAACGAATAAAGGCAAAGCGCCACATCTCGAGTTCGATGATCTGTTTACGATTTTATTCGCTTTTCGTTTTTCGTTATTTTTTCACTCTCGACATTTTCTTTCCCTTTTCCTTTGTTGTTGTGGTTATCGTTCAGTTTCTGTTTTGCTTCACTGTATTTATGTTGTTGCTCTTGATGTACTTGCTTCTTGTGCTTTTAATATTGCTGACGTTTTATTGTAGTTGTTTTTGTCATTGTTGGTCGTTGATTGCTGGAGGAGATGGCGATCCAGCACAGCACTGCACAGTTCAGCCAAGCAACTGGCGGCAGCAGCACCAGCAGCAGCAGCAGACAAACAAACCAGCAACCAGCCAGTCAGCAAGTCAGCCAGCTTGCCATGCATGGGAGACGCAATCAAACGGGCATGCTGGCGGGCAGACGCCGAACCGGCATTTCGGCATTGCAAGCGGCGCGAGACATCGATGGAACCACAGCAAGGGTGCTATGGACGCCGTCGCGCTAGCACATCAGCAACGCTGCAACACTGGATCCGCCCGCAGCGTCGCGTCCAGCGCGATTTTTTTTATTCGTACGAATGTAGCTGGAGCCTACTTCTTTCAATTTCCAACGTTTCATTTGTAAACATATACATATGTAAGTATAAATACACACATACATTTATACGGATGCATTTATATACAGATGTATGTACAGCATGGCTGCATACACACGTATATATGTACGTACGTGTGTATGTATGTTTACTTGTATGAAGACTTGATTGTTGATTGTATGAAGACTTGTGCTTCATTGCTTGCATTTTTTTGCGTTCTGAAACTTCATATCATTGTGCTTTTTTTGGTGAGTTTTTCCATCGATTCGTGCCGCGTATCTACAGTAGCAGCAGAAAACAGCCGTAGTACTTAGTGAAAATAGAAAAAAACGCCTTTCTCATTTTGGTTATTTTCATTGTTTTTGTGATTTTTCTCTTATTTTAACATCAGGCGATATGGTTTCTGCTTTTATTTTTGCTACTATTTGGTCGTCCGTGCATATTTTTTCCGTTAACAGTAGCGCTGAGAAAAGCAAACAGTAAACAGTAATTTACACTTTGTACGGCCCAGTACATTGACGATAACGAATGGCAGTGGGCTGGATGGGATACGTACGATACACGCATAAACGATGGTGTGAAAGTACCAACATGGATATTTCGCATTTATGGCGACTGTGTCAAGAGCCAACCACTTTGAATCTCAAAAGTCTTATATATTTGCAAATGCAGACTTTTGCAGAGCCCAATCGAAGAAATTTATTGCAAAATATTGTACAGATCCTCTAAAAGTGGCATAACCTAATATTTGTAAAAATCAAATTTTTTACTTTTTGACTATTAATAACGCACATCTCTAGTAATAAGTAAAATATCAACTCGGTTTTCTTATAAATTTCTAATAAAATAGAGGGTGATCAGATTGAAGGTACTTTTTCTAATAAGGTTTTTTGACAGATCACGCGTGACTACGGTGAAATTATATACATAATTTTTTCAGTATTCATTTGTATTTCATCATTGAAACGCTTACGCCTCAACAACGTTTACAAATCGTATAATTGTATATTTTCGTATTGCGCTTTGTGAAAAGTGTTCATCCCGCGCTCAGGCCAACTTATTGAGTTCAGCGATGAGGCTCATTTTTGGCTTAATGGCTACGACAATCCAAAGGCATTCAGCAAAGCTATTACATTTATTGAAAACAACCGCTTGGTGCGGTCTAAGGGCTGGAGGAATAATCGACCCATATTTTTTTCAAAGACGAAGCTGGCGCCAGTGTAACACTGAATTACGAACTCTATCGTCCAATAATAAACAACTTTTTGATACTGGAAATTGAGGTCCGTGATCTCCACAACACTTGGGCCCAATAAATTTCCTAAGAAGGACCAGGCAGAGGACAACAGCCAACAATATAATTTGTTAAACTTAACTGTTTGTACAATAAAATTATTTTATTTCTCACTAATTACCCGAGATTATTTTTTGCAAGTATTTCGTTGCCATTAAATTTTTTTACATCCAATTTCTTCTAGTAACCAATATTCAAAATTGTTGTTTCACATAAACTTTGAAACTCATATAACTATTCTTGTGTTTTATGCACTTTTTAAATGGCATTTTGCCTAATGCTGAACCCAGAATGTTTGTTCGATTTTGTGTAGCCTAAATTCCTAACATCGAATCGAAAGTTGATGAATAAAAATATCTCAACGTCTATCCATGGAGTACATTTGGTCGTGCTTGATCAAGCACAACATTTTGCTGCTACAAAAGCTGGAAAAAATGTCATCCGCACCACAATTTGATGGAATTCCACGCAATTGAGGCCATTAACATTGAGGCATGAAAAAGAAATTACAGTATCGATAGTTTTTGTTGTAATCAATTGATTTCTGTTACTATATGACGAATATTTACATAAATACGGGGTTAATAAACTCTTGTTACGTGCCAATTTTATGTGAAAATAAAAAAAAGTCTTTATTTACTGAATATTGTGTATTTCCTATTAAAGTTTTGTTTAAAAGCCGTCTCCAATCAGTAGTTGCCATAGTCTAATATGCCTCTGAATGCTTTTAATAAACTCAATTGCCCTTCGGAGCCTCTTAGAACTGGATGTAGAAGCTTTATAAGAGAATGCTATTCAATTTTCACTTCAAAATATCCTTCTCTTAAATGAAATGTTAACATTTTCAATTATTTTGAATAAATTTTTCTGACAAAAATGTACCGTTATTCAGAACTGGCATCTGGACGTCAAAAAAAAATTCTATAATTTGATGATTCAGGCCAATATAGTGGCTAACCAATAACAAACTACAATAACTCGAGCAAAAATTACGAGTAATATTAAATATCTTACTCTTTGTCAAAGATAAACTGGCGTGGAAAGTGGGCGAATCGGTCAACAACCACGCCCAACTTCCATATAACGGTAATTTTCAAATTAGCGAACACATGATATTTCGATTCTATACCTGTATGTATTATGCAAAAATACTGACTTTTGGAGCAAATGATGAGCCCAAAAAATAAATCCAAGAAAGCAAAATTAAAAAAAATGAGCGGATGGGTAAATGTGTCTATCTCGATAAAGAGTAAATAAAGACCAAACTAGGTACACGTACTGTTCCTCCCCCTCACTGAATTCCGGCATAACTATTATTAAAATCGAATAAAAACCTCGCGCACTTTTTCGGTCCGTCCGTTCACCCGATTCTACGAGTTGTAACTCTCATTGTTATGGGTTTGTTTGATTCCGAAAATTAATAGCCAGTCCAAATTGAGTTTCACTAAAATGTGTGTTGGTGTAGAAAGTGTCGTACGGATTGATTTTAGCAGTTTCTTTCTTGCTTTTCCCATTCAATTATTTTGCATTTATACTCTGTATTCATCTGAAATGTTTATAAATTTTAGGTACTAATCTAGCGTAACATAGGCATAACATAGTTAGTGAAAACTGTTCTAGAAAGGTCTACTACATAAGTATATACTTGAAATTAAACGTAAAACTTACCAACTAGCGATGCAAAGCGATTCAATTCGTACTTCGTTGCTTTAACTACAACACTACAGTTGCCTCCTCTCGTTAAGACCGCACTCTATAAAGTTTAATGTCCAGTTGACAAACGATCAGTTGTCCAATCTGTCATTCTATCCAATGTCAGTAACACCCACTTCAAATTGGTAAAGCAAGCTCAATTCGGAATTGCAACGCAGCAATTGTTTATATGGTTACAGCATCTGAAATAGAAAATTTTAATGGGTTTTAAAACTGACTTTCGTTTGCAAGTGTGCAACAAAATTTACTAATAATTTGCTAATAACATTAATATTTTTTTATATACATAAAAGCTTAACTTTAGGCTGAGTACGATTTATATCAAAAACACACATAACAGGACAGCAGTAATCAAATAAATGCGAACCGCTACAAAAACTCACAAATTTTAGCGTTAATTTTCTAACGACTTATTCAAATACAAGGGCATAAATGGTAATGGTTCATATACTTCAATGGACCATCAAGATACTAGAAAAATGGACTAAACTTTTAAACTACAACGATATTTTCATTTTCTTTTCTTGGCACTAATACTTAAAATTATAAATTATAATATTTAAATTGCAAAAATTTCGGAAAAATCATCGAATTTTGATCTACGGTTTAATTTGGGAAAAACATGGACGAGGGTCTCATTGAAGTACACATCTAAATGCATTTGTTAGAGATTTAGAATGAATTGATTCGATTCAAAATAAGTTAGTCTAGTGTTAGTTTAGAGATAAGAGGGCTGCTTTTATATTTTGCCGCCAATAATGAAAACTCAGTAAAATAATAATGAAAATGGTTTTAATTTTTTACAAAATATTCTCCTTGGAAATCCATATACTTCTGCATTCTTTTGAGAACCTCCAAAATAGCTTCATCTGGTCAACGCCTTTTATTTGATGTTCGTGAACCAAAAGAAGCCATTAGGTTGGCACCTATGGTGGATGACCCATTAATTACGTTTTTTGATTGCTCAAAAACTCTTTTTAGGGGCCAACGTGGAGCTCGTTTTGTGGCAACAAATCATTGTCTATCACTCAGAATTGACCGTTTAAGTTTCTCTAGTGGTGCAGTTGCAACATGATCAGACTTTCCGAGGTGATTTAATTTTCGGCTCATATGAATAAATCCAAAATTCATCACCTGTTCGATGTCACACACGTGCGACTGAATAACCTTAAAATTTTTTTTACACCTATCGACACGAGTGCATTCTTGGGCAACTGGTAAATTATGTGGTATCCAACGAGAACAAACTTTTTTGACGACCAAATATTCATTCAATATGGAATGTACGGGTATGTTGATCCCACTGATCTAATCGTCATTATGTCACATGAAAATCTTGCGTTATTAATTGGCGTACAAAACCGATTGTTTTTGGCACAATAGCCGTTCGGCAGCCACGTTAGAACTCGTTATATCAGCGTTTCACAGTGGCTAAGTGTAGCGTTTTAACGCCAAACGTCGAAGTAAGTTGTCAGTGCTCTCCTGTCTCGATAATTCTCGTCGAAAATCGTTATAAATCATCGCACGAAAATGTTCACGAGTTAATTCCATTTTTTTAGAGAGATATTCAACTCACTGAAAAAAGAAACGTGAAAACGTTATATAGCACCTTTACAAAAAATTCAGGAAATATATTCCGAAAATTCAAAATAAAAGTTTATTCCCTAAAATTGATATTAGTGCCTATGAACAGTAGTCCCTATACGCAATACGCTTATGCCAGCTTTTGATCCAGCTCTCAAAACATTTCTGGAACTGTATTTTCGACACAGCCGTCAGAGGCCTCAGATCTTTCGATATGTCAACCATTTCCTTTCGGCTGTTTAAACCCCAAAAAACAGAAAAAACTGCAGGGAGCCAAATCTTACTACTTCTCTTCCATTTAAACTCCGCAGTAAAAGTTCTTATACTGCTCTTGGTTAGCTAGTGATGACCATCAGATTTTCAACATTTTACTGATAGAACCACTTTTGCAGAAATTATGTGACATGAAGCCATATCATAAAAACTAGCATAGTTGTATTTATTGCAGCTCGCACACACTCTAGGCTTGCGGTTAAGATGGCGCTATTTCGAGTCCTCCCTCGGGCATGTTGGCTTTTAAAATTAAATAAATATTAAATTGCAATATTTGAATTAAAAAAAAAATTAGCATTGAAAGTAAATATTAGAAATAAAATATAAATACAATTTTTTGTTTGCCTGTTTGTCCGTTTTCAAGATATAAACTCCGTACGCCATATATGGCAGGTTAATGATCTAACCTAGTCACAAATCACACTTTTGTTTCACATAGATATAAATTTCGAATTCTGGAAACGACTAGTATCACTTCATACCCATTCGCGTGCAAAATGGTACCGTAATCTCTTCATAGGGCATGCTTAAACAAAAAGGAACAATTCATTCCATACAAAAAGGTCAAAAGTGCCAATAGTCGCATAATCCTTTCCTTTGCTACTAAGCCCGCTCTAAATCGAGGGAGTAATACGTCTTATTTGGACTAATTATTGTAGTGTTGCGCCAAGTCCTTTTTGAATTTGGCAACACATCAATTTTTAGTTGGTAGTACCGGCAAGTGAATGTATACAGAAATATGAAGTTATATGAACTCTAATTTAGCTTTCATTTCCAGCTTCAATTCTCTAAATATTAAAGAATATATCCACATATAATTATTTTAACGAGTCTGTATTTTACTTGAAATGAGATAGTCTTCTGAATCCTAGCTTAACTGCCCCGAATTCAACAAATTGTTTATGTTTCTCTTCTTCGTACTACCAAAACAGAAGTTTTACATCAATGCAGCCAACGGTCATACAAATTCGTTCCAGTGGGAATTGATCGTGGTACGAAGCTGGATAACTCTAGAAAACACACTAATGGTGTTGCTAAGTTTCAACAAAAAATGATTAGCAACCGTAAACAACAAAAACAACAGCGGAAAAAATTGCTTCGCGCTAAATTTCTACTTCTTATACGCTTGCCATGAATGATGGCAAAAAGGAAACAGGAAGTATATGATGACTCTTAATTCTTATTTACGTATCTCTCTAATGACGTGACTGTGGACTATTTTCTTTGCATTATGTTGTAGTAGAGATTACAATGCCATGATGCATTTTTCTAAAGTTTTTTTCCAGTTACTTTCGATAAGAACAAGCCATTGTCGAGAAGTAATAATAAAAATAACTAAATAATTCTTTTCTTGATATGGACAGCAAACAGCAAATAAGAGCGATAATGCAGAAAATAACGTTTGTAAGCACAGCTTAACATTCATACATACAAACATACAGATATATATATAAGTATCAATGTACATATATGAAGATACAATAAACCAAAACAAATAAGGAAGTTCAAATTCGGTCCGACTCGAACTTTGTATACACGCGCGCATTTTAGCCAAATTTAATTTGGGTTGGCTTTTTGGTATCAAACAGGCTCATAATAATATTTATGCCAGGATTAAGTGAAAAGAAGGAGCAACACGCGTACCAAGCTTGGGCTTTATTTAATCGTTATCGAGATACTTGCATTTACCCAAAACTGGGTCTGGCGCCGCTCATTTTTTTTTTAATTTAACCTTCTTCGAAGTTTTTTTGCGTTTATCATTGAGTAAGGTTGCTTCGTTTATAACAGAGGTATCGCGATTTTTCGTTTTTCAAAATTGCCATTATTTGACAGATAAGAGTGGTTATTGATCGACTTCACTCATTCCCACTACCAACCTGCCGATAAAGAAGAGCATCTGTACAAATTTTAAATGCAAATTTAATAATTTTTGCACGGATGGACAGACATGGCCAAATTGACTCCTCTCATCATACTGAGCATTTTGCAATATACTTGTATGAGTATATATGCATATGTATATATGTATATATATAATTGACGCTTACATCCTGTTTGGGTATTTGGCCCCCTATTTGTGGTGGACGTCTTCATGTTGCTCCACAAATGGAGGGAGCTACAGTTTTAAGCCGACTCCAAACGGATGATGGTTTTTTTGAGGAAATTTTTCATTGCAGAAATATACTGTGAAGGTTGCCATTGCGAGAGAGGCGGCCGCTATTAGAAACCCTCTTCTATTATAATGGCGTTTCATGTACGGAGATTCGAACCTATTTATGCTTGTATATCGATTCCTTCTACGCCACTACAAAATACCGTTATGTGAACAAATTATATAAGGTTGTCAAAAAAGTCTTGCTGTATTTTTATTGAATTTTCAATTGTTCATAAAATTGGTTATAATAATGCGATTTAAGTCAAATATGCGCCGTTTTGTTCGATGACGAGTTCCCAACGAGATGCCAACTTCATAATGCCCCTTTTATAGAAGCTCGCTTCCCTATTGTCAAAAAACTCGGAGAGCCAATTTTCACAGGACTCTCTTGTGGACAACTTCCGACTACCAAGCTCGTTCGCCATGGACAGAAATAGGTGGTAATCACTTGGTGCGAGATCCGGACTATACGGTGGATGCAAAAGAACCTCCCATCCGAGCTCCCGGAGCTTCTGGCGCGCCACCAAAGATGTGTGTGGCCTGGCGTTGTCCTGATGGAAGACAATGCGGCCTCTGTTGATCAAAGATGGCCTCTTCTGCATGAGTGCTGCATTCAAGCGGTCTAGTTGTTGGCAGTACAGGTCCGAATTCAGCGTTTGGCCATATAGGAGCAGCTCATAGTGGATGATTCCCTGCCAATCCCACCAAACACACAATCCAGGCTTGGCCACCGTCTGGGCAGCTTCACCGCTTTTCGGCCACGACCGTTTGCGCTTCACGTTGTCGTAAGTGACCCACTTTTCATCGCCAGTCACCATCCGCTTCAAAAACGGGTCGATTTTGTTGCGATTCAGAAGCGATTCGCATGCATCCATACGGGCAAAAATGTTTTTTTTGCGTCAAGTCGTGTGGCACCCATACATCGAGCTTCTTTTTGAATCCAAGCTTCTTCAAATGGTTCATACTGGTTTGATGACTCATGCCCAGCTCTTGGCCGATGCTACGGCTGCTACTATGCCGGTCTCTTTCGATCAATTCAGCGATTTTATCGCAATTTTTGACGACAGGCCTTCCGGACCGTGGCGCATCTTCGTTCACCTCTGCACCAGAACAAAAACGTTGAAACCATCGTTGTGCGGTGGAAATAGAAACTGTATCGGGTCCATAAACTGCACAAGTTTTATTGGCAGCATGAGATGCATTTTTGCCTTTATCGTAGTAGTACTGTAAAATATGCCGTATTTTCTCTTTATTTTGCTCCATGTTTGCGACGCTATAACTCACGAACGACTAAAAGCAAACAACAATTAATCAAACACGTGTTAGCACGTGAGAAGAGCTTTCCAAAAAGCTCTAGCGTGAACCGATGCGACGAATACAACTAGAACTACGCGCTTGCAAAGACAAGCTTGCGGAAATACCGCAAGACTTTTTGGCCAACCTTATATTACTCTTGGGCGCATGTGCGCGGATATAATGATTGTGCGACTTACACATTTATATGCACATATGTGGGTATAAATATATCTAACTAAGTGTGAGCCATAAGCTGGCTACTACCAACTCAAACGGGCTAAGCTGAGGCTAAAGCTAAACGAGCGGTGAACCGACTGAGTGACTTATATGAATGACTAGATGACGTTTGACTACCCCTGCGACCCTCGGCCAATTGCTGTTTGTGCGCTTATAAATATCCCACATATGTACATGCATACTCGTATGTATGTTTGTATTTAAAAGATTTTTGTGAAATATGTAGAAAAAAGCAGCAAGAAAAAAGCTTAAAATTCTATCATTAATATAAATAGCAACAATAAAAAGATAACAAATTACTACAAAAACAACAACCTGCTTCATGTATCACTTCTAGCTAGTTCGTGGTTAATACGGACTCGCCAAGTTCTGCGACAAGAGAAGGCGGCTTGATTGGTTGTTCGTGCTCTACGTTTTGTGCTTCCATATGTACATAAACGTGCTTATACCTGCATATGTATGTACTATACAATATATATATATATTTATACATATACAACCAAGTATACAAGGGTATGTGTATGTAGAAGTTTTGTTGGCACGGTTCTTGTGCTTATGACTATGTTTTTGCTTTTGGTGCAATTTCCTTATAGAGTCTACAAAGTATTCTTATTATTGTTGTACATTGAAGGTCAAGCGCAATTTTCACACCCATACTTCTTTCTTCTTCTTTCTAGTTGTGCTCGTATGTGTTCTTGCTTTTTGAATTCTGTACATACATTTTCGAAAGTTCATTTCAGCGAAGTTAAAATCAAGCAACGGAACTATTTAAACGTTGTTACAGAGAGCTGTGAAATGGAGGCAGTAGGTTGTATGCTGGGAGTATCTATTTAATTAAGTGGGCATGCATATTTCGCATTTTTCATACACCACTAGACACATTTACTTGCTTTCTCAACCAGGCGGCGAAAGTTACGCTGCGATTATGGGCTCTACAATTTCAATATTGTTCTGTACGAATCAGCTATGAAGCTGCAGGTACATATCGATAGGAATGTGCCAAAACAAATAGGTACTCGATATTTTCATCTTCGAAACAAACGATTTCTTCATTTATACAATCTGCAAAAAAGAAAAAAAAGATATCGAGAAAAACACTTGGGATCAGAGCCTCATGCCTGAGGCTCATGCCTGAATAATCGAGGAATCTAAGAAATAATGTTGATCTTCAAAGTAGATCCAAAAGCTTTAAGGTGCGAGTGACTTTATGAAATTTCCTTTAGAATGTACACGTTTCACAGTGGCTAAGTGTGGCGTTTTAACGCCAAAAGTCGAAGTAAGTTGTCAATGCTCTCCTGTCTCGATAATTCTCGTCGAAAATCGTAATAAATCAATCGCAATTTTTGATATTCAATGATATTTCGATTTGGCGGAAAGTCTTTCGAGTCCACATAGACGCACAGAAATCAAATTATTTGCGTGTTATGTAGAGTAGACACGCTCCAACCCTTGTATCAACACGTTGTACAACGAGTTGGCCGACAGTTTAGTATGCACTTTCCAACATAAATACAACGTGTTTTGCAACTTTATTATTCTCATTTTCATGGTGTTGAACATTTCGCAAAGTGCAGGAAACAAGTTAAATTTGTTCAATCAAAATTTTATAAATTTCGTACTTAAAAAAAAAAATTAATACATGTACATAAGTCTTAAAATGAAATTAGTATTCACAAAAAAATTGTATTTATTTATATTAACTGGCAATTAAAAGCTTTTGACCGCGAAAGGTCTTGATTCATTAAGACCGTCGAACCCAAATTTTTTAAGTTACATCACTCAGGTTTCTTGTGATTCTTTTAGAAAAACATACTCTTTGTTTTAATAAGCTCGCCTAGGGATAAACTATTCCCAAAAATATATAACTTTTGAGGAAGAAAAAGAATTGGAGGAATAAAAAGAGATCGCCCACGAAAGAGATGGTTAGATGACGTCGAATCAGATCTTAAGAAAATGAACGTACACAACTGGGGAGATGAAGTCATGAATAGAATAGTGAAGAAAAATTGTTGATGAAGCTACGGTCCACCACGGATTGTGAAACTAAGGAGAAGAAGAAGTATAACATTTGAATTGGGTAACTCTTGATAAGCTCAAATTTTCAGTTTAATTATTGTTTTCTTACAACATCCACTTCAACAAATTTTTTAAGTTGTCATCATTCAGATCTCTGTTGATTTCTTATATGAAAGATTAGCACATTTCATTGTTTTCAATAAGCTCTTCTTCAGCTTACAAGTAGGCTTCGCAGTGTTCTAAACGTCCAGGTTTTGCTCTGACAGTCCTTTTCTATCCTCAACAGAATCGGTTTTCTGAAATGTTGTATTTTGTGTAAATGTGTAAATTTCTACATCTGCCTATTTGAGAAATGTCAAAGATGACATAAAAAAGATACGGTCTGGGGATTATTCACTACTGACATCTAGGCGTCACTTTTCTAAAAAATGGTACTTTTTATTATCATTTGTAAGTGGAAACTCTTTCGTATTATTGTTGGTTATGTTTAGGCAAAGACACTGAATTAGATCTCTTTAGCATATCTATAGTATACCTACTTACTAGTGTCTTGGCTTAGTACGATTTTGTACTTAGCCTGATAGAGGTTTTTACTCTCGGAATTTCTTTCAAAATAATTAGAGGCTTTTGAAACATTTGGAAGGTAATGAGAACTTTTCCTTGTTGTAAAAAAGTTGTTCACTCTGTATTTCTGTGGGTTTGATGCCAACAATTGGAATATTCAATTGCTCGGATGAAAAAGTGTTTAGCCAAGCTTTAGTGCAGAGCGTCAAAATCAAGGGTTAAATTCATTGATATACATACAATATACTCATATATGTGCATATGTATGTTAAATTTTTACCTTTTTGTTTGAAATACAAACAGTCTGCCATTACGCATGGCTGGCTGTGCACAGTTCACCGTTTCAATACAAATTGTTAGCAAAAATAAAGAACTGGTTTAATGAAATTTGTTAAATAAATGAATATAAGTGTACTGATGTAAAAAACTTACAGTTTTGCAAAAAATTTAAATTTTTTTGCGAATTTTTGGGGTTATAAAATGCACCTGATTTGGTCCAAAAAATAAAAAATTTTCCGGCATAAGTAAGAAATAGCTATTTGAATATTATTTGTTTTCTACTGATAGATACATTTAAAAACATATATTGGGTTAAAGCCAAATAAATTGATAACATCATCATAAGTCTGTGTGACTAGACACCAAATAGTTCTTATATAAAATATGTGTACATATAAATTTAACCAATAAAGAAGAACCTAAGCTCGAATTTAGTCGATCCCCATACAGCCATGGAATATTTCTAAGAAAATCCAAGTGCGACATACACAATAACATACATACATATATTACATTCTGACATACAAATAATATTTCTTCTTTTTTAGTTTTGACTGTTACATAACAGAATTTTATGCGTTTCATTGGTGAAATCATGACATCATCGGTATACAACTGCTTGGCAAATAAAATTTGGTGAAAGAAAAATTAATGGAAATTAAATCCATTTTATAAGATATGCCTCAGAATGGAGCGAGCAGCTCTGATTTATTCAAAAGTACTTTCAGTAATAAAGGACAAGCTGTCAGAACTTTGAGAACTGCGTGAATTACTTTCGGTTTAATATAGCACACGACTCACACCATTTTTCTACTCTTTGAAAAAGTTCTGATCAAATACAAAACTGAAAAATATCAACAATTTTATGATTTTCAGATACTTCAGCTAGCAATACTGAAGAAAGTGTGGATAGCTTAAATTAAGTTTTACAACTCACCACACTGACGAACGAAAAAAAATCTTAATTTTTTATATGAAAGATACATATGTTTCTTTTGCGTCTAATTGTTCAATAATAAATTAATTCTCAAAATAACTTTTTTTGAATAGGAAATTAAAATAAATTTGTTGGTTTTTCGCATTTTTCATTTATCACTAATCACATATCACAAATAAAGTAATTGTAAACCTTTAGGAAAAAAAAATAAATCGGAATTTAAAAATATTGCTTTTCAATTCATCAAATCCCCTTGCAATAGTCCTCAAATTTGGTGGATTTCTCAATGATGAAAATTTTGAGCTTTGTCCAACGCTGATGCACTGTGTGAATTTTATGAAAGCCTCATTTTTGTATACGTTATACATATTGACTTTTCTGTTTTTAACTACACGCGTCAACTCGTTTTGTTGTTGTGTTGGAAATTTGCGCGCCATTTCGTTGCCGTTTATGTTAATGTGCCATCTCATTGGGGATAAGAGCCGAAAATGCTAAATGACAGGCCGCCGCCACCGCATTCCATGCGTCATATATGTACGTATTGTAAATATATACATACATAAATACATTAAAAAATATGTAAAGAGTTCGTAGATACAGGGACAAAGGCAATAACGAAGCAATAGTTTGCATTAATAATACAAAAAAATTAAATAATATTAATAATTTTAGCATAGCGAAATAGTTTCAGAGTTCAACGCTCATTTTATTCTCAAACATATAAGTATGTACGTATATGCATGCGCATATATTTTTCCTGCTGGAGTTTGACTTTTTTCCTCAACTGAAATATTTTTATTCCAAGGACAACTTTCACATGAGACATCGCTGTTAATTTCAAGTTTATTTGTCTTTATTCATACTTTGTTGATGGAATTTGTATGAGATCATGTTTTAGTACTAACCTTTTTATCGAAGAGTATACGTTTATATGTCTTATGACCTATTCACAAAAGCATTATTTTTTCAGTGTTCATTGATATTTCGTCCTGTAAAGACACGTTTCAACAACGTTTACAATCGTACAATTGTATTAGGAAAACCGACGCTCTGTGAGAAATGTTCATCGTGCGCTCAGGCCAACTTATGATGTCCATACATAAGCGTTCAGCAATGAGGCCGGTTTTTGGCTTCATGGTTACGTCAATAAGTAAAATTGCTGGAGGAATCATCGCCCTATATTTCTTGAAAGACGAGTCTGCCGCCAATGTAACAGTGAAGGGCGAACGATATCGCATGAGAAACGACTTTTGATACCGAAAATTGAAGCCTGCGATCTTTACAGCATTCTGTTTCAACAAGACGACACTACTAGCCGTACATCCCGAGAAACAATGGATTTGCTGCGTTGTCGTTTGGTGTGGGCAATTTATCTCTCGTCTTGGGAGATTGGATTGGCCACCAATATCACACCTTTGGACTTTTATTTGTGGGGGTATCTAAAGTCTAAAAGCTTTGGGGATAAACCAGCTTCGATTGAGGCATTCAAAGCCAACATTACTAAAGTTATTGACGAGATACCAACCGAAGTCCTCCAGCGAGTCATTCAAAATTGGTGTTTAGGGATGGGTGAATTATGGCACAGTTGCGGCCAATATTTGAAAGAAATTATCATTAAAAAATAAATGTCACGAATGGCTCTACACAAAAAACACGAAGATCGCCCAATCAATTTGAATCTTCATTGTTTTATTTCAATTTAAATACCGACCTAAATAGATCACCCTTTATGTACTTATATTGTGAGTTCAATAACTCCTGTTATTACTTTTCACCCGAGGCTTGGAAGCCAATGTTAGTTTTTGGTTGACTGTGAAGTTGCCAACCAATGAAATCGATATGTTGAGAATTGCTTTCGTAATGAAATGGCCTAAGTCCTTCTAAGTCCTAAGTTAAATTTGATATAGGGTATATACACTTTTGGAGAATATAATATAATAGAAGCCCGTATTTTTACCAGCTTTGACTACTTTTCTCCTGTTTTTTTAACGAGATTTTCATTTATTTTTTATGAAAAAATATGTCACCCATTCCTTACGAGGAAAAATTCAGGGGAATAGGTATTCAACATTTTGAGTCACTTCAAACTTGCACTTTATTATACTAAAATGTAATGTAATTCTTTCTTTTTTCATTGAATTTTTTTTATACATCTTGCACAAAGTTTGAAAATTTTTAATATATATATAATAATATATACCTGTTACTTGTTGCGGAATGAGCTATACGAGTATTTAAAACAAAATTATGCAAATTAGAAAAAAGAAAACATAAGGGAAGTAGTGAGAACTCAAAATATCGCGATTCTATTACTTTGTCCGTAAGTGTATATAAATAATATGTGTGTATATGTATGTGAGTTTGTGCACATATACACACTTAAGCCGCAAATGTGCAGACTTCTTGGTGGCAGCGCCGCAGCAATGTCAGCAACAGGCAGTCAATCACTCAGCCCGGTCGTCACTTTGCCCGTTGCACAATTATTATGGTAGATAAAAAACGAAATTCCAGCTCAGTTAATTAAAAAATTTTCTGCAATTCACTGCCAGTCCGCCTCGTTCAACCACAGCGTACATTCTGCCTCCCTCGCAATCGCACACTTCAATTAATCAAAATTAGCTGTGTCAATAAAGTTGTTCGCATCGTCCACTTCGGTCATTCGCTGAGCTATCTACATATGAATGTCCATACCATATGCCCATACTATGTACTATATGCATGTATGTACCTATTATATTACTTGCAGTTTAAAATTAGCAACGTCGCTGCTTATGGTGTTGTCAATTGCAAGCTCGATGATAATAAACGCTTTTATTTTTGAACTCCAGAGTTTGTGATTAGCGTGTGGTTTATTGCATACTCGTACCCACACCAGAGAATATACTTACACACTTATACACTTGCATATGATTCGTGGCCAAGTGGCCACCGGCGGCATGCTGGTGTCGCGACCGATCTAAGAAAACACCAAATCAACCAATTTTGTGCTGCCAATTAGAATTAACACGAAAATACTATAAAACTCATTTGATTTATTGCTCTTCAAAGTTGTATTTCTATGTGGATTTCGACTGCTTGTGTGGCCGTCCAACTGTCTGATTGACTTACTGATTGACCGACCTATTGGCAAAACGACTCATTGACTTGCAACAGGATCAGTTCGTTTTGGAGGCGTTGCAGCTATGAAAATGGGTGCAGCTCCCTCCAGTGCAGTAATTTGTCACAGATAATTGCAGTGTTAAAGTGGGAAATTTACTTAATTTTATTGTTTTATTTCTATTTTATGCATGTGCAGTGAAAATAGTTAGGCATAAACTTAATTCTCATTTACCATCAGACGGTGACTCACTTCGTGGATTTTCTATGTACTCACTTGAATGGAAGGAAACTTAATGCACAAGAGGAATGTCAACTACAAGGTGGTGCAAAATTAATTACCCTATAGGAAGATTTATAATTTTTGCAAATGGCGTCATATGTCAATCAAATTTAGCACTTGTGAACTAAACAGCTGCAATATACCTATACGAGTACTCACAAACAAGCCAAGGAGCGCGTAAAGATCAAAATAAAGATTTCTATCGCTCAGAATATTTTTTATTATGTTTTATTTAGGAAAAAAGTTAATCTAAAGCCCCTCGGCAGGCAATGGCAAACCTCCGAGTGTATTTCTGCCATAAAAAAGCTCCTCATAAAAGGCGGCCGCCGTAGCTGAATGGGTTGGTGCGTGATTACCATTCGAAATTCACAGAGAGGTCGTTGGTTCGAATTTCGGTGAAAGCAAAATTAATAAAAACATTTTTCTAATAGCGGTCGCTCCTAGGCAGGCAATGGCAAACCTCCGAGTGTATTTCTGCCATGAAAAAGCTCCTCATAAAAATATCTGCTATTCGGAGTCGACTTGAAACTGTAGGCCCCTCCATTTGTGGAACAACATCAAGACGCACACCACAAATAGGAGGAGGAGCTCGGCCAAACAACTAACAGAAGTGCACCCGCCAATTATTTATTTTTTTTTTTTAAAGCAAAATTAGATTACAGATTTTGGACCACTTTCTCGCTAAAAGATAAATCAATGGTTTTTCTACTGTATGTTATTAAGCATATTATTGGGAAGTATAATTTATCATGAGCTTATATCTCCAATGAGCATATATCTCCATCAGTTTTGAAGCGTGAAACTCAAATTTGATTTTAGGGAAAAACGTGCCTCAAAAGAAGTTAGTAATCCGAAAATGCATATTCGAGGTCAATCTACATATTTGCCCACCCTAGATTTGTCAATCAGGAAGAAAACATTAATTCTGAAGCAAACTTAGCATCACTCAGTTTCATCACAAAGCAAGAAAAAAATCACAGACCATTGTGAAGAAGATGCCATCTATTCACGGAGACCCTTGCTTAGATAAAATTTTTTTTTTACTTGAAGCAGAAAACTGATGCGGTTTGTTACTGCAGATGAAGCTTGGGTTCATAATTATGCACTTGAGTTGAAGCAGCAGTCTATGCAACGGCACAAAAAATGTCAAGTATTCGGCTGGAAAGATGTTGTGTACTTGTTTTTTTTTTTTTTTTTTTTGAAGATTCAGAAGGCATCAATATCACAGGAGACTAGGGCATACTTTTCGAAACACTGAGAAGTGCCGTAAGTAAGGAAAAAGGGCAATTGATCTCAAGCTGTGTTTCTTCTACACGATACGCAAATGCGCGCCAGTTCTCAAGAGGCATGGGGCCTGTTGACGATGAAGCGTGTAATATATTTACATACAGTGCGTGTCACTGTAATTCATACAGGCATGTGTTTGCAATATTTTCTATATTTTCAATGTTTGCTTTTTTCGTTTAATTATTACAAACATGTACATATGTTATACACGCTTTGACAAAATAGAAATATAGGAAATGGATTTTCCTAAACTTTTGAAAAATATAAAATTTCCAAAATTTCAATAAAATTTTTGTTTTGGATTTTTTGTTTTTTTTTTTTTGGGTTTGCAGTTTTGTACAGACATACATACGCATGTAATTTTTTTTAATTTACTTTAATACTGTGATAATTTAAGGTTTTCCTGAACTATTTTTCCATAGAAAGTGCTTCTGTAATTTGAATTTAACAAAAACTTTAATTAATTTTGCTAAAAAAGCATTTTTGAAATATAGAATTGATTTGTAAAAATGAATAACTATTTTGTAGATTTTCCGCTAAAAGTTATGAAAATAATGAACAATTTGCGAAAGGGTTTGAAATGTCTTTATTTTTTAATTTAAATGCCTGTAGGTCTAAGTATATTATTCCGATTGACACAAAAAATATATCAATGCAATGAGGCGGAATGTAACGAAAGGAAATTTTTGTGTTCGCTTTTCTTTACCTTTCTGGCAATAACTGCAAAAGACCACTGTTTAAGAAAATATTTGAATAGAAGTGTAATTTAAAAAAAATGAACCTCAGAAGCGATTATTCTTTTTAATAAGGAAGCTGTCACTCTCCAAGTCAGTAAGATTTCGTTTTCAAACCTTTAAAAATTGACAGTGTTTGGATTTCAAATAATTTTCAAATTTAATAGTTATAAATCAAAACCTAAATTTTTTGCTGGGTGGTAACAACCAATATTAAATGGATATTATGGACCTGGAGAGGCTCGAAACTCCAGGCACGAAACAACAATTGATAGAGAATAGTTTTTTCTAAAAGCAGCCGCTCCTCGGCGGGCGATGGCAAACCTCCGAGTATATTTCTTCCATAAAAAAGCTCCCTTATAAAAATCTTTTGCATGTGTTCCATTTCAAGAACATCAAGGCGTGCACACCCAATAGGAGGAGCAGCTCGGCGAAAACTGAATAAAGAGTGTAAGCGCCAATTTTATATATATACATATGGAATATGTAATAAATTAATAATATTTAAATATATCAAAAGTTGAAAGAATTTGTAATATTTCGTTTTAATTGCTTGGCGCATTTTAATCTCAGTAGAATTAGTGAATTTTACTAGAGGCCTCTTCCTTTCGCCAAGCGTTAGCAAGTTGCGAATAGATAAAGCAACTGGTATACTTATAAGTAAACATTGGCAGCACTGGAATAGAGCTGCATCAAATCACATGTGCTAATGTAAAGCAGAGAGTTAGCGAGCAGAGAACTGGGAAAAGAAAAGGCCTTAGATGATAAATTAACTGCAGGAAAGTGGTAAGTCATGGAACTTCGAAGCTGGAGAAATGGAATTTATCCCGAGCTAATGCCTTGGAAAACCTTAACGTTATTAATTGATGCTTTCCATTTCAATTCAACCGGGCTATTCGGGTCATGTTCTTCGATTTCGATGTAACTCAAATATGTTGCTCTCTGGTCAAAATAATGAGACACGTATTTTTTTGTTCGCCCGAAAAAAATTTTTTTCAAGAGTTATCGGCAATTTTGTTTTTCGGCTCAAACTCGATTTTTTTTAATTATATAAGAAAAAATTTTGTTTAAATGCCCATAACTTAGTCAAAAATGAACCGATTTTAATAATTCTGGGTTCAAAATGATCGTAATTACTTACACGAGCGACTTCATGTAGAAACAATTGCAAAAAAGTAGTTGAAAATTTTTTATTTAGAAAAAAAGAAAAAAAATTGAAATATTTTCGAAATACAATATTTCCAAAAGTGTATTTTTTTTTTTTATAACTTTTTCCAAATCAAAAGGACATCTCAAACTTTAATAGAGCTGAATGCCTAGTAGCTAAAATGCGTTGTTTTTAAGTAATGAATTTTTGAGTAAAAAACCTGTTTCGCACTTTTTGTTTTTTGCAAAATAAAAAATTTTCAACTACCTTTTTGCAACTGTTTCTACATAAAATCGCTTGTGTAAGTAATGGGGATCATTTTGAACCCAAAATTATTAAAATCGGTTCATTTTTGAGTAAGTTATGAGCATTTAAAAAAAAATTTTCTTATATTATATTATTAAAAAAAAAATCGATTTTGAGCCGAAAAACAAAATTGCCGATAAAGCTTGAAAAAAATTTTTTTCGGGCTAACAAAAAAATACGTGTCTCATTATTTTGACCAGAGAGTAACATATTTGAGTTACATCGAAATCGAAGAACATGTCCCGAATAGCCCTTTTGAATTGAAATGGAAAGAATCTATATAAGAAATTTTTTTTTAATTACTCATAACTTAGTCAAAAATAAGCCGATTTGAATGATTCTGGGTTCAAAATAATCGTAATTACTTACGCAAGCGACTTCATGCAGAAACATTTGCAAAAAAGAAGTTGAAAATGTTTTATTTTGCAAAAAACAAAAAGTGCGAAACAGGTTTTTTACTCAAAAATTCATTACTCAAAAACAACGCATTTTAGCTACTAGACATTCAGCTCTATTAAAGTTTGAGATGTCCTTTTGATTTGGAAAAAGTTATAAAAAAAAAAAAAATACACTTTTGGAAATATTGAATTTCGAAAAAATTTCAATTTTTTTTCTTTTTTTCTAAATAAAAAATTTTCAACTACTTTTTTGCAATTGGTTCTACATGAAGTCGCTCGTGTAAGTAATTACGATCATTTTGAACCCAGAATTGTTAAAATCGGTTCATTTTTGACTAAGTTATGGGCATTTAAAAAAAATTTTTTCTTATATAATTAAAAAAAATCGAGTTTGAGCCAAAAAACAAAATTGCCGATAACTCTTGAAAAAAAATTTTTTCGGGCGAACAAAAAAATACGTGTCTCATTATTTTGACCAGAGAGCAACATATTGCAGTTACATCGAAATCGAAGAACATGACCCGAATAGCCCGGTTGAATTGAAATGGAAAGCATCAATTAATACTTATTTAATAACTTGACATTAAAATAAAAATAGGTATTTATGCTTTTATTAGCAAATATGTGAGGAACAAGTTTTTCTACCAACCTTTTACCTTTGCAACTGAAAACTTTGCAACGGTTTTATCCCTATAAACATATAACCTTTAAACATTCAACTTAAAGATACTTTATTATGTCGTACGTAGATTTTTTGTTGTCCGCCATTACGAAATATTGATTTCTAGAAATGTTTACGCATTTCGTTGTTTGTGGAAAAAAACAATAACTAACTAACAAACTAAAATCTGAACAGCAGATGGAAAACTCGGAAAAGTTCAACAAGGCCTCTAATTCGACTAATTCGCTTGGCTGTTAAGCATAAATCATTTTTATTAGACATTTCCCTACGCAACGAAGCCAAACATGGCAGTAGCAAGTAAATGACGAAGACGCACGCAACACGCACTTCAAACTCAATGCAGGAATAAAATTATAACAACAGCAACAACAAAAACAACAATCATTTTAAGAGAAGGGAATGACGCTACTAACGACAACAGCTGAAGTGGGAGTAGAGGGGTCGCAAAGGGAAAGGTTTAAAAATAGCTAACTGTATGTATAGGGGGAAAATAAGTGAACACGCACAAATGTAACAAAGTCAGCAGAAAAATACAAGCCCTATAAACAGGCCTGGGAGTCAACGCAGTAAGTGGAGTTGTAGTGAAAGGATAACACAATGAAACGACGTTGGTAGCAATGCTGGTGATGGTAGTGGCAAGCAACCAGACTTGTTTTAAGGGCTAACAACGGAAATGCGTTCATGCGACATTTTTTTTAAGCTGGCGCGGACGTACATATGGTATGTACATATAAAGTATATGGTATGTACATACAAAATTAAATATGCTCTGATAAACGACGAAAATATGAAGGATGAGTGCACTAAAGCCAGAAAGAACACGGATATGTGAAGGGTATGATTTTTCAAACGCACTTAATCCCACTCGCATATGCACAAATACATGCAAACGAGAAAACACACATTAGCAGGATGCTCTGCACAATTTAAGCTAATTTAAAAATAACTTGAAATCAGAGACTTAATTTCTGCAGTATCGATACCAACACTCATTCCATATCACTTCTGGTACTCATATAAGGTTGTCAAAAAAGTCTTGCGGTATTTTTATTGAATTTTCAATTGTTCATAAAATTGGTTATAATAATGCGATTTAAGTCAAATATGCGCCGTTTTGTTCGATGACGTTTTTGTCCCAACGAGATGCCAACTTCATAATACCCCTCTTACAGAAACTCGCTTCCCTATTGTCAAAAAACTCGGAGAGCCAATTTTCACAGGACTCTCTTGAGGACAACTTCCGACTACCAAGCTCGTTCGCCATGGACAGAAATAGGTGGTAATCACTTGGTGCGAGATCCGGACTATACGGTGGATGCAAAAGAACCTCCCATCCGAGCTCCCGGAGCTTCTGGCGCGTCACCAAAGATGTGTGTGGCCTGGCATTGTCCTGATGGAAGACAATTCGGCAACCACGAACCATCAAATAGAACTTTTAAAGAGTGGCACCGGAAAAATTCGAGGATACTCAACTACAACAATTATTGGATGAATACGCATGTCGAACCCTTTGATGATATGTCTAAAGAGTTGGATGTTGACAGATCAACTATCGGTAAACATTTCCACGCGATGGGAATGGTCCAGAAAGCATGTAACTGATAACCCTAAGCGTCGAAAATGTTAAAGTCAGCCAGGTAAGCCAGGTCCATCGATAGCGAACAAAAATATTCATACCGATAGCGAACAAAAATGTTCTTCTGGTGGAATCAGAAGGGTGCCATCTATTATGAACTCCTTCACTGGCGATCGTTACCGACTGCAGCTAATGCGAATGAATCGAGCTCTCAAAGAAAAGCGGCCGGAATGGGACGCTAGACATGGCAAACTGATTTTGCTGCATGACAACGTCAGGTCACACGTTGTTAAATTGGTCCAGAAATATTTAGAGGGCTTGAATTGGGACATCTTGCCCCATTCACCATTGCACCTTCGGATTACCATCTACGACGATAAATACAGTCAGCTCTTCTTACGAGAGCAGCGCAAACTGGCTCAATGAATGTATCAAGTCAAAAGAACTCGAATTTTCCGTCAGAGGAAGCCGTATGCTGCCTGGAAGGTGGAGTAAAGTTTTACCTTCTAATGGCACATACTTCAATTCGTAACTTTGACTAAGAAAGAGCGGAAACATATTCCCATAGCCAATACATAAGTTTATTTGCATATTCTTATAAAACAGAAATGATGAGTTTGACAGTCACCTGTGCTAGAAATCGCAGGATATTCACTTTGAGGCCTAGTACTGGCACTCCACATTTATGGCTTGGACCAAGTGCATCCTCCACCACATCAAGTACGTATTTAAACGCCATTTGTTCAGTGGGAAGTTCTTAATTATACTTAAAAAAATGTAAATACGTTATTGCTACTTGTTTGAAGCGGCTTACACTTGATCGCACAAATTAAAGTGGTTACAAGTAGCCCTTAACATTTTGCGCTCTACTTATAAACACCTGCTTTGTTTAGCTTTCTCTTCTACCAATAAAGCTGCTGCGGAAATGAAAGCCATTTTCATTTTATATGTCGTGATTTTATTTTATGATCTTTTGAAAATAAAGCTTTGTATGTCAACGATTTAAACAAAAGACATCTAAACTTCGTTTTAAAACTTGGTGGCTCTAATTCGAACTTAGGCAAGTGGTTGGCAACACTAACAACGAAAACGTCGGAATTACTAATATCTTCCTTTCCAGATTCGTGACGGAAGTTCCATGAATGACGGGATGTCGTTCGTAATACAAAATAGGGCTGTTATTAATTAACTATTTCGTATCATTTTCAAGTTATAATTAAAAAGAGTAGAAATTTTGTAAATCATGTTTATAATATATGATGAAAATAAATTGTTTTTTTTTTTTTTTAATTATAAGTACACGTACATTTACATACTGCCAATAAAGTATGTTTCATCAAAAAAGTCTAAAGCCAACTATATTTTACATTGCTTCATTTCTTTTAAAATAATATTAGCCTTAATACATTCTGTCAAAAAAGTACCGGGAATTGTTCAATAAAACGCAAAAAAGAGATCTTCTTCAGCTCCTTCAGCGAATTATCCTTAATAGCTTCTATCGACTCAAAGCGGCGTCCACGGAGTGGAAACGCTGCAATGCAAGCGTTATTTTCATTCCAAAAGAATTATTGTAACGATTTAAGAGCGTTGACTTGACTTGTTATATGCCAATTTATTTTTCGTGCGTAACGGTCATACATATGTACGGGTATATATAATTTTACCGAAAAATGTGAAGAGTATTAAAATTAAATTTCGGAGTCGCCCTTAAGCAGAACCATGACAACAAGGAAGGTATGGGATCATGGAATCGTAGCGATCGAAGAGCAAAGCGCATACAAGAGTTCTCAGAGCACACTTGAGCGTAGTTTATATGAAAGACACAATATGGTCTCTAATTTGTAACGTACCAAGCCCCTAAACAGTATCTTAAGTGTATGTGGCGCAGTGAAATCTGAACTAAAGAGCCGATTGAACGCAAGTAAAGAGTAAGACTTTGTGACTAAAATGATTCCGAAAAATATATTTGACATCAAAAACTACTCCAAGATCGGATATCTCACTGACCAAACGCAACAAAGAGCCACCAAAATATTGTAAAAGCAAGTATGGATAGAATATTGAGCTTTAGAAAGTTAAAGTTAGCCTCATACAAGAAAATATTAAAATTCCTATAGCTAACTATTTATGGACACATTAGCAGTTAGTAAGTATTATACTGACTAGATCCTTTCTTATAACCTGACATCATACGTATTAATGGATTTGAAGTATGAAATTTATGATTAGTCCAAAGTTAAGTAATTACATTTATTGTAATACGATAAAAAAAATCTTCTTTTGTTTCAACTATGTGAATTCAGCTTACGCAGATGATGGCATGAGTCGCAGGAAAAGGCTATTTACTAAGCTATTAATCACATGCTACAAATAGCAAACAGATTACGGTCAAAAATGCCTTGCAAACAACTGAAAAATGCACCAACTCAGAAAATATGATAAGTATTTTTCTTTTCACCAAGCGTTAGCAAGTGGCGAATAGATGAAGCAACTAGTATAAATTAACATATCGCACCTGTTACGTTAAAGCGTAACAACTCAAAATCTGAACATTTTCAGTAGAGACGAAAAACTGTTTCCGTAAATATTAATAATATAGGTATTACAAGGGGAAAAATATGTAATTGCACGAAAATATCATTAAAAACAATATAACGGTTGTTTCATTCTTATTTGTTTAGGAGTTGCGCTAAAATAACAAATTTTTGAGTGGTTACTCTTTTCCTTTTCTTTTTGAGTTGTTACGCTTTAACGTAACAAGTGCGATATCTCGGCAACGCTGGAATAGAACTGCCTTAAATTAAATGCGTTTGTAAGATAGTGAATTATACCATGTTAATAAGGTATCTAGCGGCGAATCTGACTCGATAACTTTGTTGTTGCTTTCACAAGCAAATGTTTCGTCAAGTTAGTCGAGCATAAAGATAGCGAGCAAAGAAGTGGCGAATAGAAGAGACCTATAGTATAATATTTAAATCTCAGACGGGTTTCGTTTAATAGGGAAATCTTTTATACTTACGAAATACTTTTTGAATAGAAACTACAAGTTAATATACTATATTAGTAGAAGTTATTTTAGCGGCATTTTCTATAGCATTTTTTTATATTTACATCCACATGCACAAGACCAAAAATATATAAAAAAAATAGGAAACTACCCCTAGTATCATGTGGTTTTCGCTCAGCCCGCGTGATGCCACAGAGTGAGAAGGGTATACACATGTGGGTAGCACTAGAGAGAAAGTATTTTTTTTTTTCATTTCACATGAGCTCATTTCTTTCTATTCGTTCATATGTGACTTTTGTTGTGGTTGACAGGATAAGAGAGAAATGTCAGGATATATCTTTATGTCTGCTTCGCTCATGCCGATGTTGACTCCTGCCGCTGTGTGGTCGTCTCATGTGTGGGGGCGTCACTACCAAGGCAACAACGTTGTATATGGCACTAAGAATGTGTGCATGCGTGTTATTTTATTTTATTTATTTTTTGTGTACACAATAATGTCCGGAGTCATATTGACAGCGCCATAGTTGCATGCAAAAGCTTATCCTCTGTTATGAGATACCTCAAAATTCTTGCATGCCAGGATATTTGAGACAACATTAAACAAAGTGTTCGCCAACACAAACACGTATACACATATGCATAAATATACGTATGCAAGTTCCATATAAGCACGAAATTTAAATATTGTATTTATACTTCATGTCATGCTTGCCGAACGAGTTCATTCAACTGAATGTCGCCAGAATAAAACAGCTTAGGTAATGAACGAAAAGGTAGACATTTTTGAAAAATTAAATATTTAATAAAATTGTTTAAAGAGTGTTTGCCGGAAGGCTTTCAGAAGCATTCTTAGAAAATGTTCAAGTCCCTCTATTTGAAGGGCAAAATGAATAGTGTTTTCTTTTCCCGAAAAGAATGCTACCCCGTTACAAGTATGTCTGTCGACATTACGAAACTATTGCCATTCGCCATGTGAAAATGTTTCGTATTTTATATATGAGAATAAAACAAGGAACAGCACTTTATGATATAAATTATATATATATTTAATATAATAAAATACATATAAGTATGTTGAATATACTTAAATTTTACAGTTACATTTTCTCGCTGAACAACGCTCACCCTCATCTTTTGTGAAGGATAAAAAACACCACACATTCGCCTTGTCAGAGTATAATAGTTTGGGAAGAGAAAATGAAAATGTGACACTTCTGGAGCAGGGGAAGCAATGCGATGCAATGTGTTTTATTTTAACACCGTAAGATTCACTTCACAAGCCTTAAAAAGTGACGTTATTCTTTGTAGTTTTTATTAGTAACAAAAGTGAGGAGTGGCTACACTCTTTAACTCTAGTTTTGATAGAAATAGATCGCGGTATGAACATCAGAACCGAGTCAGAACTATATAAGTAATTTGGCACTTCGTATAATTTTTAGTAGAGGAAAATGATCAAAATTCAAATTCATATAGATTAGGGTGGTCCAAAAATGCATGGGAAAAAATTTATATTAAAATTTTTATGCTGCCGCCCCCCATAATGGTAAAGAATGAAAAATAAAAAGACCCGTATTTTTTTTTTTTTAATCAGACCATATTTAATGGTGCCGCCGGGGCTTTGAAATATCCCATGTATTTTGCATGGGAAAAAAATACTTTTTCGTAGATTTCATGTAAAAACCTGGAAAATGAATATATTTTAACCGGATAACTCAGTTTCTCTTCATAATTGTTCAGGGAATAACAACCAATTATGAAGTAATTAATTTTTTTGTATTAACTATTTTCATAAAAGTAATATAAAATATTGTTTTTCGATTTTTTCTTAGATTTTCGTTTTATGGGGGCTTTTTGGGGTTCTATAAAAAATAGTTAATACAAAAAAATTAATTATTTCATAATTGGTTGTTATTCCCTGACCAATTATGAAGAGAAACTGAGTTATCCGGTTAAAATATATTCATTTTCCAGGTTTTTACATGAAATCTACGAAAAAGTATTTTTTTCCCATGCAAAATACATGGGATATTTCAAAGCCCCGGCGGCACCATTAAATATGGTCTGATTAAAAAAATACGGGTCTTTTTATTTTTCATTCTTTACTATTTTGGGGGGCGGCAGCATACAAATTTTTTTTGGACCACCCTAATATAGATGGATCATATTTATCCGCTTTCAGTTAATGTCATTCACATTATATTACCTATTATTCTTCTAGCACAGCATTATAGCGCTGGGTGCGTCAAAGCTTCCTTCCCATCGGACAGCACTAAAGCCTTCTAAGTAACTGCTCTTCTACTAATTTAAGAGATAAGTATGCCGTAATTAATTATGTTTCTTGGAATCATGAGGAATGTCAAGAAATTTTGCGGTTATAATGGTGTCCGCTTATTGGGATGATGTTTGAAAATTTAATGAGTAACCTGTGGACACGAATTTAGTCCGGTTGAGGCTGTCGCATGCAAGCACTGCCCTCAATGTGAAATTTTACTATGTATATAAATACATACACATAGAAAGCGAATAATATATACAACATCAACATTTTGATATTTGATTCATTTTCTTTGAATGTTCATTCTTTTTTTTATAAAAGTTGGCGCATTGTCTGACCAAAAACCATATAAACCCAATTGTAATGCTTTATGCAAAAATTAAAAAAATTGAACAAATTTTCCTCAAAATTTCAAACTTATGACTTAACAATTTTCAGTTTTAAGCCTTACTAATTTTATTAAATCAAGGTCAAGTTTAAAGTTGCCAGAAAATTCCTTGAGTGTTTATAATTCTATTCCTTGGCGATGTTGCGCATTTATTCCATATAATATATATTTTCTTCAATGAGGATTTGGAGACATTTTAAATTTGATTTTTATTATATTTTAAAAGGCTATAACTGCGTACCCAATTTTGTTTTTGTTTTCAATTCTGTTTAAATTTTTAATTCTGACATTTTGATGAAAGTTTTTTGAATTTTTATACATCTTTTACAAAGTTTGAAACTTAATGTGGTCTGTATTATAGTATGAATTAAGTGATTATAAAAAAATGTTTAAACTAAAAAATAAATAAATAAGTAGTCAAAACCTGCCCAAATATTGAGGCGCTATATTTTTTTACTTATGTATATAAGGTTTGCTCCCCCTCGGCAGGCAATGGCAAACCTTCGAGTGTATGTCTGCCATGAAAAAGCTCCTCATCAAAATATCTGCCGTTCGAAGTCGGCTTGAAACTGTAGGTCCCTCTATTTGTGGAACAACATCAAGACGCACACCACAAATAGGAGGAGGAGCTCCACCAAACACCCAAAAAGGGTGTACGCGCCAATTATATATATATATATATATAAGGTTGCCGGAGAAAGTCGTCTTAAGACCAGGAAATATTAAAGGTCATTATTTAAATAAATTCTGATTAATAGATAACCAGAACGGACATTCAGGTTTTTCAAATAATTAATAATTAAAGATGTGAAAATCATACATTCACAACTTTGTCAAGCAATCGTTTTTAACTTTGACGATTATTAATTGTTTTAACTAAAAATAAAAAAAAATCGGACCCTAGAACTATATATATGTATATACATAATTGGCGCTTACACCCTGGTTTGGGTGTTTGACCGAGCTCATCCTCCCATTTGTGGACCCTTGAACTAGCAAACAAGAAAATTTTATTTAAATCATCTTTGAAATTAAATATGTCGAACCCACATCGTATCATATAACCAAATTAATCAGAAATCACTTACATAATAACAGACCTCTTATACTTGTCACTTCTCTGCTCGCTATCTCTCTTCTCAACTAACTTGACGAAAAATGTACATGCGAAAGCAACAACAAAGTTATCGAACAAGATTCGTCGTTAGCTACCTCATTGAACTCTCTTACAAACACATGTTATTTAAGGCGACTCTATTCCAGTGCTGCCAATGTATGTTTATTTATACCAGCCACTTCATCAATTTGCCACTTGCTCACACTTGGCGAAAAGTAGAGGCCTAATATATATTCAGGATCGGTAACCTTCTATAGTATATTTTCAATGCATTAAACGAGTTTCAGACCCTCTGCCTAAACATTTCTAGACAAAGTGTTTCCTTTAAAATACTACACCTAGCTTCATTTTATATTTTTCGCCGTTATTTACATTGCATTTGTCAATTAAATCATCTTTTCGTATTTTATATCATTATTTTTTTCTGACCGTTGCAAACCAGCTGCAATGCATGCATGATAACATTCATTTATTTTTAAATGCTGAGCACATAATTCGTCACTCGTCATTATTACCAGTTTGTTGATTTATTAGTGAAACACTTGAGTTTTCACATTTTTTACTGGTCATCGCGCCCGTTTGCTGGTGATATCACCTTAAGCGTATAGTTACATATGTATATACCAAGTCTGTACTACATGTGCATATGTATGCGTGCATACAAATGTATGGACACTGTGCAGCGTCTTATCAGTGCCTGACTGTTGTTTTTGTGCTTAACTTACAATTACAACAAAATTGATTAACTTTAGCACAGCTGCGTGCTTCAAAGCACATGTGAATAATTTGCTCCAGAACACTGAATTCTATTTAATCTAAGAGAGCAAAGTTTACTAAGCAACACTGTTTCAAAATGGATTAAATGTTAATAATAATAGAAGTAACGCAGATTTAGTAACATTAAGTGATATTGTTGTACATATATGTATTTTTCAAAATACATGTATACCTACTCGTATATACAAACGTATAACATCGATTCGAAATTAATTTTAATATATGTGAATAATTATAATTTTGAAGCCATTTGCATTGTATAGGAATATTTTATTACGTATAAACAAACATACCGAGCCTAAATGCCCCATCAAAAGCTTTTGTGAAAAAACTTGTTTTGGGCAATTTTATGTTAGAGGTAACAAATCACGAAAATAGTGACCATAAGGCGTTCTGAACGACGCTCCTTAAGAAGAAGTTTTTGATATATCCAAAGCCGTCTAAGAATATTTACATATGACTATATTTACATAGGTACATACATACATCTGAATGAATAATATACCTACATATTTTGTGCTGATTATGCTTACTATTTATAAAATATAAACCTGATTTCAGGGTCTTCCCTCCACAGAGTCGGGTCAGTGTCATATACAAATTGTTTACTTCAGATGACTAAAAATTCTTCGGCAATTGAGATACCAATGAACGAAATAGTCTAGAGCTTTCAACTCATTTAGGTAACTTCACTCTATACTCTGTAGATGTATACGAGTACGCATGCCACTGCAATCAAAAATGAGGTGAAGCTTTAAAAATAATTTATACGTCGTCATCAATTCGGATAGTGTTTATATCTTTAGATTGGTCTCATTGTCATCTGTGTCAAGTTTTATGCTATTATTATATTAGCATTTTCGCACTCGTGCTTTGTGAAGCATGAAATGTGGATTTAGCGGTTTTAACAATATTTGATTTAATAGGGTAAAAAATTATATTTAATTTTGGTCGAGAAATAAAATTTCAACTGCAGAAACGTTGAGAATGTTGCAGAAGTCTTTCAGTTGCCAGGTTATGTCACAAAAGAGTTTTACAAATGGTACAAAAAATTCAAAGAATGTAGAGAAAACGTTGAAGTTTAAACTCGCACTGGGCAACCATCTACATCAAATAATGAAATGTGTCCGCACCTATAGCCATGCTATCTTCTGCCCCTCCACATATGGGCATTTACACCAAACCGTCCGCCGCAGGCAAAATATTAAATGTGAATAAAATTTAAAAATATATTTGTATAAAATTAAATTTTTAAGTAAAATTATATGCATGCAAAATTATATTTATATAAAATTAATATATATTTTAATTTTATATTATATTTTAATTTTATATATTATATAAAGGTTAAGTATATTGACCAATTTCGAGATATTTCTGATAAGATTTTTATTTAAATTTATTTCTGATTATTATGAACACTTTATTCATACCACATGCTTTTGTAACGTGTGTTGTTTCTCTTTGTTTATTCAAAATCAAATTTATTAGGCTCTTTATATGTATAAAATTTCGTAAAAGGAGCAACAAAACCAACATATCATGATGGAAAAAAGTTTCAGCGTAACATGTTCCGCGCGATGGTGATTAAAACTTTACAAAAAAAGGTATACATAATTTTTGGGTGAAATCAAAACCATTTCAAGAGATATCAATACACAACATTCGAAAATTAGTTCCATTGAAATATTGCTTCAGGTTGACTCATATATGCATTTGAATTGTTGGTTGCGAAAACCACTTCTGTTTTTATCCCGAGCGAATGCTTTGAATTTTGGTAATTATCCTGACAACGAAAAATTTCCCAAAATCAACTTCGTCACCAATTGTACGACTAATTAGGAGCTAAAAATAAGCCTATTGTTAAAATGAAACAGCATTTTTAGATGAAGGTTTTCTCTGTTTAAATATATGCGATGGTCACGCTTGACATAATGGGCATCGCCGTGTATTGTAAGAAGTGCTTGTATCTCAATTTATCAATATTGGAGATGTTCATCAAGAAAGCTCTCCAAGAAAGATACCATGCAGCACCCAGCAATTGTCATTGAAAGCTTCACAGCAGGTTCTCTATGCCATTAATTGAGTATTGACCTGTCCTCCTCAAGTCATATGCAAACAAAATGTGAATACTTGGAATTCCGATAGGAAGCAGACCTATTTATAAGATTTGTTTGCTTTAATAAATATGAGATTTTTGAAATTACTTAATCTAAATTTTAAATGATGGTATATTTAAATCTTTTCAGTTATTGAATTTTTACTTATATAAAAAAGTTAAGTCTCAAGATGAATCCTGGGATTGTGTCATTAAAAAAAACAAATAAAGCGGAAATTATTGACATCTTTATTATTTATATATGTACATATATGTTTTAACAAAGTCGATCCAAAAACTAAATTAGAATGGCAACAGTCGTCAATTTGGAAATAATGTTACCTCCAGACTGCTTAGTTCGCACTATCATTCGGTCGAAACAATCGCGACAACATTTAAAATGTTTACGAGGATTGTTTAGAAGATTTTCTAAGTCCCGCTTTTATTATTAAAAGGGGATATAGCACGTTGGCCCCATTACTGTGGCTTGAATTCGGAGTATTTTTCTCAGTACAACTTCGTCAATAAATTTTAATATGAGCCCAGGTGTATGCTTCAGTGCAGGGTACGATGCTAGCACATGTTAGGCGAATTGATCTTCCCCAGAACTTGCAAGTTCCATTGGAGTATATATCCAGAATAGTGAGATGATGATTCAATCTACCCTGTTGTCGAATGTCTTATTAGAAATCCTGTGATGCTTCTAAAAGTATTCTTATTTAATTCCATGCAATCTTTAAATCAGTTTAGGTTAAACTTACTTGTCATTGATTTTGATTGCGAAAGTGGTAGATTGTTTAATTAGGATCTTCTTTGTCATTCCTCTACTTCCTGAATAATAGAGGGGAAGTTACCGTTTTTATGCCCCAAAATGGCTCTTTGCTACAAATGGGAGGCCACCCGTTTCCTCACTAATTTATCTGCTGCTTCGATCACAGAAATTCCTAAGTGTCCTGGAAACCATAGAATATGTGTCTTATTCTTCTGGCCTAAAATATTCAGATTATCATTTCATTATACTCAGCAGCAGTTTGTATGTAATCTGGAAAGAGTTGAGAGCTTTGATTTCTGTCCCTCTATCAGTAAGGATGCCATCCTTATTTCTTTTGTGATAGTTGTGGTCATGGTTGAAGTGAACACATCTCTCTATTGCGTAGACTTCCGCTTGAAATATAGTATACTTGTATTTTTGCCTAGCGCTTCCAAGAAACTTTTGCCGGCCAGCGGGCACCTGCCCTTGCGCTCTACTCAGTGAGGGTTCTCTCAGTGTGCCATTTTAACATGGCTTATCTTGTAGGTTTTAAGTAACCCTAGCCAAGTCTTTTCATGACCCATTTCAGTAATTAAATTATTCATAATATTTTAAATAAATTATTCTCAATATTTATAAAATGAGTTTTGTGCTGCTCAGACTTTACCTTCATTGATAAGGTTTTTTAAACTATTCGCATTTAGATTTTTGCGGCTATATGCAAAATTAAAATCACCTCATTCTTGAAATGGAAAACGAATACATCGGAATTTGCAATGCAGCATAGTTTTAGTAAAGCTGGAAACACCGTTTCAATTATGGATTCTTGAATACCGGTTTTTTTCTGCTAAATTTAAAGTCATTGTATTATAAGAACTCAAGAATTCACCGAAATGTCTCTGGATGTCACACAGCTCATCAAAAAAAATCGATTTTTTGTCCGCTATGTTCGGTAATCGTGTTATCAGCCATGCTTGTGAGTTGTCGTTAAAAATTGATGCTATACAAAACTCAGAATCGTTACAACTATTCGTGAGATAGAGCCAGAAACGGCGGATTGGAAAATTTGAGCTACAGGTTGCACTACTATGAAAGAATGTCAGGCTACCACATGACTAAATGAATAATGGGAGTGTAGCTTTCTTACTATTAGAGGCAATCATATGTCAAATGAAATTTAATTCATTTATTTTTTAAGAAGATACTTGTATTTGGGCTACCCTATATCTCGACAGGCGATTTGTTTGTTGCAATGTGTTATAATCATACTTATACATTCCTAAAACGAATTGCCGATGATCTATGAAATGTTCCGTGAGCGCACACACAATGTGTTTTTATATGTAGATGCATACAGTTTGCCAAGAAAGTATTGATACTTTCAGTCAGTCGGAGATAAAATTATTTTAAATATGTCCGTTAAGAACTAAAAGTGCTTGTCAAAATAGAAGGTTACTCGAGGTGGCAGCCATTCGAAAAAAATGTTCAAGTGTGTGATGCTATATTTTCTTTAAGAAGTCGGATAATTAATGATATTTGAAGTCGCGCTGAAAATAAAAAATATGCAGAATCAAAATAACGTTGCCATTGGTCGTGGAAAATATCTACATAAACTTATTTAAACAAGGGTGATGTGAAGTTCTTTTCGATGAGACAGTAGAAGTCTTGTAAAATAAATTGACCACACATTAGGAGCTGTGAGGGAAAAATTTTGGAAGATGGTTAGCGTTCGCTGACCTATACTTATGTATACTGTAAAAATAAACTAATATAGTTGGTTATTGGAATTATCTGATGGTTTACTCAATTCATAGTACAACTAAAATGTGTCGTAAGCATTGAAAAAGTCCATTTAATTAATATGGTTAAACTAAATTTATGTAACATTTGGCAAGGAATTTACGTCTTTTTAAGTCCTACCAAGATAACGGGCCAAATATAAAGCACTTCATAATATAAAAATACAACTGATTTATGATTGTGGCAGCGTTAGCGAGACAACAACATAGAACGCAACGTTAAAAAAATCCTAGATAAGTTTTTGAATTAATTTCCTTGTAATTTTTTTTGATTCCTTGTAGGAAGACGTTGTAAAAATACTTTTTTGACGCCTTCAAATGGGAGTGTTTTTTGTTTTCGAATTTTTCAAATTTTTTTTATTCTGTATTTACTGCATTTAACATTTTTAACTAGGTATTATCAAATATCATAAGTACAAGGTGGCGCAAAATTAATCACCCTATCGGAAGATTTATAATTTTTGCAAATGCAGTCGTACGTCAATCATATGATATTTGACACTTGTGAACTAGCACTTGCGGCAGTATACAAACATACACGCAATGGACTGCGTAAAGGTCAAAATAAAGATTTTCATCATTCACAATCTTTCAAAAACAAAATTGGATGATTCATTTTGCGTAGTAACAATAAATGAAAACAAAAATAATTTGAATAAATCAACAGATTAATTACAAAAGAACACTTAAAAACAAGCTTTCACCCTATTAAAACACTTTTTGGACAAACTGTTTGCATAAATGCGATCTCCGCCTGCATACCTCTCTACTGGTACTAACTCGAAATTATGCTTTTTATGAATTTTCTCCTTTATCCAAGATTTTTAAAATTCACTTTTTTCAATCTATTTCTGAATTTTGCTTTGTTGGCCATGGTAAATACTCATATTTTATAGCAATCTTAAGTTTTGTTATTCTAATGTGCTTTTGTTGGCATTAGTTTTTTGTTGTTTAATGTACTCTGGTGAAAAAAATAATAGAAACAAGAGCAACTCTTATGTGTAAATATTTTTTAACTGATCGTTCAATCGAAGTTGCCTTTACTGTATGGAAAGTACCGTTGTCTAACGCTGCACATCTTGACAAATTGCTGTCATTCTCTGTTCATCTTCTCCGTGTTTTTTTTAACACTGAACAATGGTAGTATTTTGTGGAAAAAAATAGAAGCTAATTTGATTTGAATTTGATTTTTCAATTTTAATTTGACATGGAAGTAAGCCAATTTTTGTGCATTTAAACTTACAATACAATTGTTATTGTTGTTTTAGTAAAACTTTCTACAATTGATCTAATACTTTTTGAATGAAAGGCAATTCATAGACCAAATTGCCATGAAATGATCTTAGAAAAAAGTGTTCAGAGCTGATCACGCACATGTAAAAAAAGAAACGAGGGGCGGAAAGTGGAAAACCACAGTTTGTCAGGACAAATTGATCAAAAAGGTTCCATTCAGCACTTCAAAGGAAATAAAAAATATATGAAGTTAGAAGTGTACAATCGGACAATCAGATATGGGTTAAAAGAGGGTAGTTTACCGGCAAGAAGTCCAAGAAAAGTACCAATACTTTCAAAAAGCACATAAATCAGAGACTTTTCTTTGCGTTACGATATTTCCATAGGAAACCCTAGTTAAATATCCAAAATAAATATGTTGGGATCCGATGGAAAATGTTACGGCCGACGCTCAAAAAACACAGTGTGAGATCCTAAATTCAACATAAAAACAGGTAAACATGATGGTGGATCAATAAAGTTATGGGGCTGCTTTTCTGCATTCGGCGTAGGCCCAATTTTTTTGATTGAACGCAAGACATGCGTCGCGGACTACATAAATATTTTAAATAAATGCCCCATAATGACCCCAAACACTCGTCAGCGTTTGTTAAGGTACGGATGAGTCAGAATAGGGTGAAGGTTTAGCAGTGGCCTTCACAGTCACCAAACCTTAATCATATAGAACGTCTATGGGGAATACTAAAAAAGGATTTGGTGGATATAGAGCGGAAGAGTTTTTTTTCTGTAACAAGTAGTATATGCTATTCTGCACTAATTTTTGTTACTAAAAATTGCCTTGTTTGTATTATTTTTTCCACCAGTGTATGTACATATGTATTTTTTATTTTAGTGGATAATAGCTTATTTTTGAAAAAGGTCAATAAATCTTGTGCCTGTCAAATTTTCGAGTTGTTTTTATTATGAGACAGACATTGGAAGTGATGGAAGAGTAGCTTATATACATACATGCATACGTATTATGCTAATACATATACACCCAGTATCTACCATGCATGAATGTGTACATCTTAGCTGTACTTCGGTTATTTCCATAAATGCCACAAGTATGAATGTGTAGATGTATAAGTAGTATCAAATTTTAGAAATATATATTTTTGTTGCCATGTGTTGTATGAGAGCAGCTTGCGCTGTAGCCTCCAAAACTAAGGTGTGCTCACAGTGTGATCATAATTTATGATGGACTAAATCCCACCTCATTGCATTGAAGACCAAGTAAATAAACATTTATGGATTTTAAACCACCGCTTCTTAGGGCATACCAGAAGTTTGTACCTTTTATGGGCACATTTATGTAAAAATACGTACATATATGTATGTATGTGTATGTGTATATAAATTTTCGCTATTTAATGAAATGTTAAATGAGCAGTTAAATAAAGTTTTTTATTATCTCAACTAAAATTTTCGAGCATTTTTAGAGTTTTAATCTTCTTTCAAAACATAATTTACTAAATAAATGTCTTGTGTCAAATAAAACAAATAAAAAAACATACACATGCACATATGTAGGTATGTATGTTTAGATTTACATAAAACGTTTGAACACCTGTGTGGCACAAAACCGAAAAAAAGTGTAACAGGTGACGCAAAATTAATCATCATCAATTTGTTTTTGAATAACTTTTTTACTAAATAATAAAAAAAATGATTTAGAGTGATAGAAATCTTTATTTCGACCTTTACGCCATTCCATTACTTGTCTGTTTGTGCACTGCAGCTGTCTAGTTCGCGAGTGTCAAATATGATGGACGTACGACACCATTTGCAAAAAGTACATATAAGTTTTTCGATAGGGGGATCAATTTTGCGCCACTTTGTATATGTACATACATATGTATTAGGCCGGGTCGATTTGTGGGGAGGCAAAAAAATCGCTCATTGCTCTCTGAAAATCATATTCTAGGGATCAAAATAAGAAACTTTGCCGAGGGAACCATACCTCTAAAACGAATTCTGATGTCCCCCAATTTGGGTCGAACTTTTTAGTTTCTTTTCTATAACTCACTTAAATTATTTTTTCATTTACATATGTTCCGACTAAATAAATTTTTAAGAGAAAAAATAGATATTACTATAAATAAATAATAAATATTATTATAAATAAATAAAAATAAAGAAAGAACATAGCCATTTAGCTGATTTTTTCATGTAAAGGCCAAAAATGGTGATATTTGGAAATTGGGGGACATCAGAATTCGTTTTAGAGGTATGGTTCCTTCGGCAAAGTTTCTTATTTTGATCCCTAGAATACGATTTTCACAGAGCAATGAGCGATTTTTAAATCGACCCGCCCTAATATGTATGCATACACGAATTGTGCATCATGACATGTTGTTATAAATCAAGTCTACATATTAAATAAAAGTCACAACTTTTACGGCCGCCCACCCGAATAATTCAATGATTTATTCTGCTGAGGTTTATGTAAGCGGTAGATTGAAATAAAACCGAATTTATTTGAGTGTATGCATTTTTGAAATAAAAATTGTTAAGACGTAAAATATTCGATTCCAATACCGGTGTCATTTTCAATGGATTTTTTCTTTTGATTTGTTTGGAAAAAATAATTTTTATGAGAAGTTTCATGGTCGGAATGATTTGTCTGTGTGTCATTGCATGTGACTCTGTCAGAAAACAGCTGCTAGAAAACACTTATTCTTTATAAGTTTTTGATGATTGATATATCAGAAGTTAAGTCCAAATCCACAACTTTAGGACGCGCATTCACATACAAATTAGTTCACGCACAAATACAATCGGTTGGGATGGCTAAGGGTCGTTCGTGTAGATATACTTAGTCTTCTCAGTAAACCAGTTTGGTAGCCGGGAGTATGAGATGCTAAGCCTACTCTCGTAGTCGCTTGAACTATAAATACAAAATCTAAGTTCCACCTTCAATTTTCTCCAAAAATTTGCATACATTCAATAAGATAAGTAAATATCGGCCCAGTTAGCCATTTCTAAAACGGATTCTGGGTATATAAAAAGTTGTATTAAAAACGGCGGTTTAGATTTTATTACTAGTTCTGAGCTATCGAAAAGTATGAAGTAGTGGACAAAAGGCACTTCCCGGGATATCGCCATGAATAAGAAAAGGATCGCGATGGATGTTTGTCAAACAACATAACGGTGTCTCTAGAAGAAACGAACACAGTCTGCATACAGATATTTTACCCATGTCATTTCACTCTTTACCTACCTTTGCGTAATATTGAAATTCGTGAACTTTTTCAGTTGTCTTAGCCACTGGCGTTGCCTCACTGTTCCTGAATGCGCAGCAATTCAAAGGCTGTCTGCCCATTTCATTGCTTTCTCAGATTTTGTTTTGTACAAGCCTTCCACCAAGTTGCACACATCTACTTATATGCAAATCAATAAAGAAGTACGCTCATACAAATACCGCTTCCGCCTATATGTTCGTGCATATTTAGTTTATTTTTAATGGCATTTTGATGGGACTACAAACCAATTTGTCAGCGCCTGCACGTGTTGTGTGTTATCGTATACAAATTGACGCCGATAAGTATGAACGCAGTGATCCTTCAGGCCATAATGTGTTTTAATGAATGTGATCGCACTCGAGAGGGGTGATCAAGAAATTTGCAGATTCACGAGAAAAAGTGGTTCAATTAAACAAACGACTTAAGTTTTTTTTACTTTCTTCCCAAAATATGCACATATTTTTTAAATAATTTAAATACGGCATATTATTAATATTATATTAGAATTTGGTGGATTGAAGAAGAAAATTTGAAGTTGAGAAGCAAATGGCGTTAACGAATCACTTTCCTGAGAACTACTTTGGTTTAGCCGTTTCGCAACTAAGTAAAATCTACAAAAAGTCTGGAACTAATAAATCAAACATTTATATATATGTTTGTAGATTATATATATATAATTGGCGCGTACACCCTATATGGGTATTTTGCGAACTTCTCCTCCTATTTGTGGTGTGTGTCGTGATGTTGTTTCACAAATGGAGGGACCTACAGTTTTAAGCCGACTCCGAACGGCAGATATTTTTATGAGGAGCTTTTTATGGCAGAAATACACTCGGAGGTTTGCTATTGCCTGCCGAGGGGCGACCTCGACTAGAAAAAACGTTGTTTTTTAATTTTGGTGTTTCACCGAGATTTGAACCTACGTTCTCTCTGTGAACTCCGAATGGTAGTCACGCACCAACCCATTCGGCTACGGCGGCCGCCAATGTAGTTTGTAGATTGCACACTTCAAATCACTATTCATATCTATTTATAAGAAAGATATTTATCATTTGGTGGGCAAGATGTACCACAATAGAGATCGCCGGTATTGGAACACGGGGTGATGCAAAAAAAAATCTGAGTGTCACACCCAATTTTTTTTCCTTGTTCACTCCGCTCGGGATTGGTTTCCTTAATCTATTTTGATTTTCTGACAGTGTAGGTTATTAGCCTGCCGCTAATTTAAACAACTCTTTCGTGAAATGCCAAAACGGCAACAAATTTAAAAAATAATAGAAAGAAATTTTAAAATGTAAATACACATTTTTACAAAATTTATCGGAAAATTCAATTTTAATTTGATTTCATGCCATCCTACAGCCAACGGTAAATTTTCTAACACATAAACAGCCAATATCCTGCAATTATCAACAATTTCGTGGAGAAGATACATAATTTATTTATAGGTGTGCAGAGTATTTTAAAGTCTAAACGCGAATTGAATACTGTGGGCATCAAAAGAAATTGTACACCACATTTTGACAAGTTTTGACAATTTTTTTACTCTCATATTTTTTTTTATTTTTTATAAACATACAAGCCATATGATGCAATGTTTTAAATATGTACAAAATTAAAAATAATGCTATACATTTTCATAAAAAATTCAAACATTTTAGTCAGAATTTTATTTCGTATACCTCAGATCTTTTCTCATATAAGCCCCTATTTTCTTATAAAAATATGACTCATACAACAACAAAAACCAAAAAACACAAAGTTAAAAATGTTGACAAAAGTTAATAATTAATTTCAGCAGAACCATCAGCTTTTTTACCTGAATTATTAAAATTTGTGTGGGTATGAAATTTTATGATCCATTTAATAAAGTGCAAATTTCAAGTGACTGATAGGATTTTTGTTTTGTTTTGTTGGGGCCGTTGCCCGTTTTCTCCATATATAGAAAAATATACCATTCTGCATACCTAGAATTTCTCTAACAATTTCGACTATAAAGTTTGAAATTCTGATGAAAATATGCCGAATATTTATAAATTTATAGCAACTTGGAAACTTTCCATTATATGACTTCTGTTGTCGTGTGAACTACATATATTTTATAATATAAAAACCAATAAACTTCTCAATAGGTGGTGTGCACTTCATTTTCACGCTGACGGTATAAGAAATGATTTACGAGGTAAAAATATTCTTCGATATTCCCATCTTTTTCAATTTTTTAATCTCTCCAACAAAATATTTTTACCCTCCCCTTCCACATATGCATACATGTATGTACATACGTATAATTAAATTAACTGGAGAATTTGTAAATTCAATTTGGGCTTAGAGCTCTTACCATGTTTCCGTGTTGTAGCCATCAATCGTTCCGTCGATACTCGTATATTGGTAAGGCAACGTTGATTTGCTTCGTAGCGGTGCATGCGTCTATGCACGAAAATCTATTGAACTTAGGTCGCCTATGTTGCCTGCAAGCGCTTTCAAATGAATCATTTTACGGGTTTATCTGTAAGGAAAGATGTTTGATTATTTATTAGCTTTTAATAGATTTTAATGGAATTGAGACGAAGAAAATTTGTATTTTAATTGAATTTTCAATTAAAGCTCATTAAGAAAATGGTTTTCCTTAAATTACGGGAAACTTTCATAGGTAAATTAGTTAGTTATTTTTCCAGTTTAAATTTGTGGTTGTAGTGAAAGTTATTTAACAATTAAAAGTAATGTATTATTTTTGTGTCTAGAGCTGTGAAATATTTTTCAGAAGAGGAATGCATAAGGAGACTCGTAAGTAATCCTCACAATTAGAAGTGTCGTGATTTTCACTTTTCGCTCGAGATGTTCTTGGATTCTTTACTGCTATGTTAAATTTATCTTCCCATTTCCTTGGATCTGCCGTTTGAGCTGCCAAAACTACAATTAGAGATTAACTTTGTTGGTAGGTAACAAAGAAATGCATCCCTTGAGGCTGTCATAATTTTATTTTCAAAGGAAATTTAAACCCTAAAAAATATGTATAAGTTCACTACTATTTCTAACAATTAGAATAATTCTACCGAGTGTGTAATTGAAATTCGGACTACCCGACATACACGGAGCAAGAAAAATTTCATGTTTTTTATATCCTTGTATATTAAAAATGACTCTGTTTTTTTCTGTTTCTTTTATTAGGTAGGGTTCCTGGACATGAGGGAAATGATATTATCAAGTATCTAAAAGAGGTTAAACATGCCTAAAATTGGTCCTGAGCCTATCTGTGGACTTACAGAGGCCACATTAATGAATTTATCAAAAGTGAATTAGAGGAAATTCGTTGAACAATGCCGAAATTGTATCGGTCAGCGGCAAGCGAAACAATTCCTAATGCCGGACAGAGGAATTTTTCATAAGTTACTCTCGCTCAGCAGTGTAGACTTAAGATTTTCAACTGGTTACTTTATAGGCCCTGTAGCCTGAGATATAACTTAAACAAAATAGGCAATCTGTCAATTCTAAGAAATGGACACTAAAAAATCAGAATACATTATTTGGGAATACCTTGCGCTATGCAATGCATTCATATAAATTATGTAACAATAAATCTCAGAAGGTGCTACAATTTTTAAAAAGCCTTAAAATACAGAGTACCTTAGCAAGCCCTGCGCAATAGATCTTTTTTGCTTGCAGTGCCCAATAATAATAATACACTTGCCTTTATCTGGCGCTTTGGTTGCGACTTTACTAACCCGCACACGATACAATTACCTGTCCATACCTGCTAAAGTTACTATTTATCTCGCTTGTATAATACGATCTAGGTTGGAATACGCCGTCTTTATAGGGAGGCCACATTCAGACTTCATAAGAATTTTCTTGGTTTCACTCTCATATCACTTAATTTTTTTGAGTTCTTCGTATGATGCAAGAAGTGCCTTAATAAACTGGAAGTCTTTAAAAAGTAGGAGTGTTCTTTCAATTTGCTTTTTTTTTTGATATTATCAGTGGAGTGATCGATAGCACATTTCTTCCAGAGCGCTTTTATTTTTACATCCCACAAAAAAGCCTGAGAAGTAATGATTTATTCTTTTTGGAGTAATTTAGAGCTGTTTATGCTATGCTCCGATATACGAGAATAGAACGTAGAAAGAATTTAATAAAACTTCAAATGTTTTGTCTTTTGATCTTTGGTCTTCCAAGCAAACTTTTAAGGGGGAGGTAGGGTTTAGCGCTAAAAAAAAACACTTTTTTTGTGAATTTTTTACAGAAATATGGCTTAAGATACTTTAATAAATTCAGTTACATGTTATTGTACATCTTTTCAATAAGTTTTTAAAAAATATTAATAATAAAATATTGACAAATAAGCCCATGACAGAGTTTTTTTGGAGATATGTTTTTCGAGAGGTGCTCTGCGGTGCCAATCGGCATTCGTCGTAGAATCATCTGAAACTAAAAAAGTCGAATTTTTCAGTTAAAGTATGACGTAATGCTCCCCCCTACATTAATAAAATTTTTTTTTTTTTCATTTTTGTAGTTTTGGTGGCAAAAAAACGTAAAACGAGCATTTTTGGCGAAAAATTTCGCCATATTTGTAAGTGAAAAACAACCTTAAAAAACAAAAAATAAAAAAAAAACAGTGTAGGGGGGAGGTATTTTTGATTTAGAAAACGTGTGCCAAATTTGAAAAGAATCGGTTGAATAGTTTCGGAGTTGTGATTGGCACCGACTTTTAAGAAGTCGTTTCGGGAAAAACGCGTTTGAAAAAATGACTCTGAGAAATTATCGATGCTCCGCATTCGAGGTAGAGTGCCTACAAAGGCTATAACTTTGAGAGTTCTGCTCCGATCCACTTAAAATTTTGACACAACATTCTTGAAATGATTTACTATAAGATGAGTGAAGAAAAAAAATTTCGATTTTGTGACCCTACCCCCCCCCTTAAGTTGTCACTAAATGAATTATATAGACGAGTATGAACTATTATCGTATTTGGGTGGTAGTATGAAAGAAATCATGGATTTCCATAATTACTAAGTATAAATAAATTAATTAATAAATAAATAATATGTCGATGGGCATTCCGTTGAGTTGCTCCCCATTTCCTGGGCATCGTATATTATTGTTTTTGTTGTTAAGACAGGCAATTAAATCAAAAATAGGTGCCTAAAGTTTTTGTATTCCATTAGTTGTACTCCACTCAAGGTTTATGGGAAAAGTAGCCCTGCGAATATAATTAAACACATAACTGCTCTACTTATTAGAGTAAATTAAACGATTACTTTTAACTAATTATATATGTACATATATTATTCACATCAGCCATTAAGGGTAGCCCAAGATACTTCCTCAATACATATGTACATATACAGGGTGAACGATGTGAAGTGTTACCTATTCAAAACACAATCACTTTTTTGTGTGAAATTAGTTTTTATTGATTTCAAAGACAAAATTGTTCAAAAATGATTACTATTTTAACATATATTCACTTTAGCTCGATATTACCACCTTTTGCCTTGACTATAGTTTTCAAACGGTGAAAAAAATGAGTTGCATGCTGCACGAATGTGATCTTGAGGTATTTTGGCCCATTCTCGTATAATCGTTCTTTTCAGCGCATCCATACTGGCATATTTTTTAGTCCTCACCTTGTTCTCCAAAATGGACCAGATGGAATAGTCCATCGGATTTGTGTCTGTCGAATTCGAAAGCCATTGTGTGGACGAAATGAAGTATCGAACATGATTTTTTAACCATTCTTGGTTCATACGAGCTTTATGAGACGGTGCCGAGTCCTGTTGGAACGTCCATGGTCTACGACCGAAATGTTTGCATGTCCATGGCTCTAAAGAAGCTTCTAAAACATTTTCCCGATAATAAGTCGCATTTACTTTGACACCAGGCTCGATAAAAATGATTGGAGAGCGTCCATCAGCGGTCACTGCGGCCCAAACCATTACTTACGATGGGAAATTGCTTCGAGTGGCCATAGGTAGGCTCAAATTCTCGTATGAGCGTTCGGTCAAGTAAACACGATCGTTTTGAGTGTCGCACTTTTTTTTGTTGGGGTGAAAGATCGTGTGCTTTTTGTAACTTGTAAGCCTTGACCTTGAGCTCATTTTTCAATATGCGTCGAATGCTGTCTTGCGATATTTTCAGTTCTTTGGCCATTTTTCTTCTACTTCGACGTGGATTTCATGGATTTGGTCATTTTGAGGTGACTGAGCTCACGAACAATGGCTGGTTGTGATTTCCAGCCAAATATAACGCAATCACACTATTACGCTTGAATTCCATCACAGAAAAAAATTCAACAAAACTGAGACACAAATGTTTTTGATGGCTTATAAACAATATATTAAACTGTCATGAGAACAATTTTGACGTTGATGTCATGAGCTGTTTTACAGATACAAGCAGTGTGAAGTTGGTAACACTTCATATCGTTCACCCTGTATATGTACATACAGAGCACAGTTGATTAGACCGAGCCACAGTTAGCGATAGAATCAAATTGATATTACCATTAGATTGCATTTATTTGTAAGCAAATATTGGTAGCTATTACTATTTTCCTCATATGAAAACGTTATAAATTCGTGCGTGTGTATGTATGTATGTATGTATGTATGTATGTATGTATGTATATTTTGAAAGCCTTTTGTAACGCTTGCCCAACGGCCAATCGAAGCTAAGCACGCAGCTCCACACGCAAATGCAGCGATACACATGAAAGTTCATTAATGTTCACACAACAACAAAACAACAATATAAATGTATGAACCATAGAGCTTAGCGTTATGAAAATGAATTTGTTCACTTGTATTGCGTTTACATTTAAACAATGAGTAATATGAATAGCAACAACTAAAATACACTACAAGAATAATAAAAAACAAGCAGGCAATATTTATTGAAAATTGGTATGTCCTCCCGATGTCAATGCAGTGTGACTATCCACACACATACATAAGTATAAATAAGTACATATATACATATGCATATGATTTAAATGCATGGTAGTAGCCCCTGCATCCTGAAACATCCGCAACAAAGCACAGAGGCAAAATTTACATATCAATATCCAACATCCACCAACGACTGTTTGATATGCAATATAACTAGGAACTACTCGTAATAGAAAAGAACAATAGGTAATATAAATGGGCTGAATAAATTTTGAAGCGGGAGAAATAGTCGAAATTAAGCAAAAAACTTAAATAAAGTGCTGCCAAAGTACATGACATTCATAGTAATTATAGTAAATGTGCAGTCGCGCCCATTACGCAAACACATACATACTTATGAACATTGTTATATGTTTGTTTGTTTATAAACATTTGCATGTGTATGCATCCGGTGTACTTGCTGTACAGTTCTTTTATCCAATGTATGTATTCAATTCCATTAAGGTGCATGCGTATGAGTATAGATATGCATACATATGTAGGTAAATATATATATATGTGCATATATAGATATTTGTTGGCCATTCTTTTCTAACTCGAGCTTCCGTCCTAGCCCTGTGACTTGTGCGTGACTATTATTCGGCTGGTGCCTGCTTCGATGCCCACTGTGGGTCAATTGATGAAAAAAGTGGTACTCTAATGACTATCGCCCGTCGGAACTGATAAACCTGTGAGTGTGTTTCTGCCATGAAAAAGCTGTTCATAAGAACTAACGACCGTTCGAAGACTTACTCGTACACCATAATTCGGAAGAAGAGCTCGGCTAAATATCTGAAAAGGTTGCATATATGTATGTATCAATTCAGTCTAGTGGGATACAAAAGGAATATAAAATATTTAAGTCCACAAACTAACAGCTTTGCAGATATTTTAATTTATGCTATTCTAAAACGTTGATTTTAAATCTCGCGTGATTTTATAATGTACCAAAAAAACGGGAAAAAAGTTAAAGTTACGCGTTGCCAATGTTTCCCATTGCTTTATCAATTCGCCATTTGCTCTCGGTTGGCAGAAAGAAGAGGCCTATGTCTTTTTGCCAAGCGAGAGTATAGTAAGTGGCGAATTGATGAAGCAATTGGTATAAATTGGCAAGGCGGGAATAGCTGCCTTAAATTACATGAGTTTGTACGACAATGAGTTATACCAGTCTAATGAGCTATAGCCATACTTGCTAGCGGCGCATCTTGCTCGATCATTTTGCTGTTGCTTTCGAATGCAAATTTTTCATTAAGTTAATCGAGCATAAAGGTAGCGAGCGGGGAAATGGCGGATAGAAGAGGCCTTATATTTGTGAATTTCCTAAATTTTGTGAAAAATAAATAGTTGGCTTGTACACTTCTATAAGATGTTTGGCTGAGCTCCTCGTCCTATTTGTGGTGTGCGTCCTAATGTTGGTCCACAAAAATTAGCGCGTTCTAAAACTAAATAATAATTAAATTAGCAACTAACTAAACTACAATATACAACTCAATAGTGCAGAAGTCTAATATGTTAGAATTCGAGATTTCGTTCATTAGGAGCATTACGAGCATAATTTGTATTGAACTTATTTAGATAAGAAGGAAAATAGTTGCAAAGAATTCGTAGAGATGTAGGAAAATTAAACTAACTTAAAGCAGAAATGGACAATTAATGTCCATGTTGTTAATGTTAATAAAATGGAAAACCAACAAGAAAACAAGTATCGATATTCTATCTACTTTCTAATGACTTCAAGTTGATGAACATCAAACGGAACGTTTAAGATGGGGTAGAGTCAGAAAACTTGAATGATCTTGGTGTATATTTCAGAGACATCTTTCACACGCGCAAAATATAAAACACAACCCCCGCACACTGGGAGATTTGACATTGCCTGCCTAAGAGCGATAGCTATTCGAAAAAGCTTTTTCCATCATTTGGTATATCGTGGCAGAGGTTTCGCATCCGGACTCTTACGAATGGTAGTCACAAATACAAAAAAACATATGAAAACACTAACAAATTTATTTTGTTGTTGTATTTGCATTAATTGTTGTATCTAAAATCATTCAAAAGCTTGCACCTGCAATATTAGTTCTAAAGTAGCAGACAATCTTGAAAAAAAAGCTCTTCGGTGACATTAATAAATGGGGATAGGGAGCTTGATAAAGTGGCTTGCAGTTTTTAAAAATTATTTTTTATTTTTCATAATTTTTTCCATGACAGTGTTACGCATTTGTTCCATATCACAAATGCAAGGAATTGCTTTTATAGGGTTAGGGGTAGTCAGAATTTCCATAAATTGGATTTTTTTGTTTTTTGCATTTTCTTAAACACTTTGTGTGAAAATTTGAAGTGAATCCGACAAATGCTTTTAGAGCTATTCAACAATTAACAAAGCACGGCCGGGCGCTCCGGAGCGTTCGAGAGGAAGTAGCTAGCAGCAACACCTATGAAAGTGGCAGATAAGCGCGCTAACGATAACACTCGAGAAGGTAGAATGCTACGCTGCCAACAGAAAATCGTTGTTTTGGAAACTGCTATGACGGCTGAAGAACTATTATATGTCCCAGGAATAGATGAGACAGTGTAAGTAATTAAATAATTGATAATTTTGAAAAAAAGCTTCGATCATGCACAAGATTATCTATAAATAAATATTAATTTCTCTTGCTCGATTGGTTTTAGTTGAGTCTCCAAGGACTTGTGATGATCACCGCAAGGGGACTTCTGGAGAAACGGGCTGCCCACGAACAGGGATAACTTCTACAATTATTTTTTTTTTTTTTTGCTGAAGTGTGTTTATTTTTGTAAAATAATACAATTGACTAGCAAGAAAAATTTATTGAAAATCATCTTTTTTCGGACTTCTGACTACCCCTAACCCCTTAAAGAAACAAAAAATGCAGTCAAAACTAGTCAAAATGTTGTTGTGCTATCCCTTTGGCACAGGATCTAGCTATATTGCTGTTACAGAGCTTGCATTAATATGCAACGAACGTCTATTTATACTGAGAAATGAAATTGCACTTCATTTATACACAATACACTCAAACCCTACAATACATTTATGACGTGCGAGCAGGAACATGTGTACATAAGCATTAATATGGTATACTACGAGTATTCACATTTGAGCGCACTCATTCCTGGACTAGTAAATTGTTGGTATATGCGTTTAATAATAAGGCAACGTGTAATGGGCTGTGAAAAGCTTATTGTTTACGCTTATTTATGCCTTAGTGAGCGGCTTCAATCAGCCAAATGACTAACTTTCTAATCCATTATGTTTGCGAGCAGTACTTCTCTAGATTGTCCGGGCCAGTGCTGTGCTCAGTGGAATATTTAATAGGTGGTTTGCTGGTGTGAGAGAAAGTGCATATACATACATATGTATGTAAGTAGTTGACTAAAAACAAAGCGAATTGAGTATCGAAGGTGGCGCCATTAAAAAACAGTTACTTTATTTTTCGCAATTTTCACAAGTCTGACGTCAGCTCCCTTCGCAATACAAAACAAACGAAAGAAGAAGAAATTCTTGCTTGTGAAAATTCAGTGAATGGCTTCGTAATATTGTGATTTGTGATTGTGATTTAAACTGAACAAATTAATGAGAGCGAAGTGCCGTGTGTTGAATTGTGAAAGCACAAATTAAAGCCTCCAGTGCAGTTCGTTTGCGTTTTTTTTGCGTTAGACGCAGTGGCAAGAAAGTGTGTATGTGTGCGTATAATTTCTTGTGCTTAATTTTTTCCATTGCTTTCGCCTACTCTTCTTCTTCACAAACAAGTAATTCCCCTTCCTTTTGCTTGTTTATTCACGGGCTCTTACGGCATGGCGAATTCGAAGGACTCAATCCTGTATTCTATCATTCTTAGACTAAAACTATTTTACCCATAGCTATGGCAGAAACAGTTTCTCTCCGAGGAAGAGAGAAACCCCACGCTATCGGCTAAGTCGTTGATGCATATATGTATGTATGTATGCGTACTTACCCACTTAACAACCCTTGACCATTGTTAGACGCTTTAAAGCGGCATTTGCCGTGCAAACTTATTTTGCATTCAAAACGATACAGTTAAGTACTCAAAAATTGAGTAAATAAATTCAATTATTTGTGTATGTACATACAATGCATTCGCACTTGCTTGAACTAAACGAAGCCAAAACCGCTCATGTTTGGGAAAATGTGTAAGTTCAAGTAACATTTTCTTTATCTCAGGCTATATTATAATTTGAAATGAAAACGTCATCGGCGGAGTTGAAGGAAAGTCCCGCGAAGCAAAATTCATTTTAATAAAATATGTATGTATGTACATAATAAATTGACTTGTTGAATTGAAAAAATAATCAATGCGAGAACTGAAACTTTGAAGATAATGCGTATAACGGGTTATCACATAGCGATGCTAGTTTTCCAATTGCTATGTTTTAGCAGCTGCCAAAGTTGCAAACGCGACAAACTGCGACATCTACTGTCAACAACTGACCAGATTGAATCTAACAAAAGTCCAGAAGGAGTCAGAAATAGGAAGTTTGTAGCGATCCACCAAGTTAATACTACACCGCACAGGGCGGATCTAAATCAGTTGGAGTGCAACACGGGTACTATTATTGGGCGAGTTTTATTCAGTTATTTTCTAGATACCCCAAATTTTTCCAAAAGTGAGTGTGACAAGACCCATTTTTTAAAAGTTTACTTACATCGCATTTGTTTGCGTTTACAACACAATTATTACTACTCGTATTTTTGCAACTTCGAAAATTACCGCTATATAAAAGGTGGGCATGGTTATTGTATAATTTCGCCCATTTTCAACACCAAACTAACTTGGATAATATGTAATATATGCACTCAATTTAATTGAAATACATTAATTTTTGCTCGAGTTATCCTGCGCACAGACGGCTAAGTCATTATTAGCAATTTGATACAAAATGGGCACTACACACTCGGCATAACTAACAAATTCTACAAAACATCAAAGTGCCATTGAAATAAATAAAATGAGCTAAAACCGTTTCATGCCACTTAATACAAGCGGAATCTGATAAACATTTCTAATGAAGACATTAAAATTAATGGGTTCGAACAATCTATAGTATTTCTGGTTCCCTTGCAATGTAGAATGCGAACAATCGTAAATTGGTGCATGCAGAGCAACACGACTCAGTACATATTAATTTTTCCGGCGATTTTTTAAGACTGTACTGTCATCGTAAACGCAACCAAAAATCAAGCCCCTAATAAAGATTTTTTAAAAGCCAAGAAAACAGATTTCAAGTTATATTTTTTCAACATGTTTCTGTTTTTAATTTTAATTTGAAACAGTGATTTAATTTTAAGTTTTGGAAGGTTAAAAGCAAAAGAAATTTATGAACGAATGTTGAAAGTTTATAAGGACATTTCGTCATCAATTCGTACAGTAGAAAAATGGGTTGCTGAATTTGAACGTGGGCGTACAAGCCTTAAACACCACAAAACGTAGGGAAAATACTTGAACTCGTATTGGAAAATCGTCAAGTGACTGAAAGAGATTTATTGGAAGCTTTAGACTGTGTCAGCAATATTTTGACAGAAGCAATGTTTTAACAATGGAACGAAAAAACAATTCTCAGCAACATTTAGGGAGTTCTCGAAAGGTGCGTCAATTCATCATTATAGATGAAACTTGGGAGGATCCTGATGATTTAAATAAGGGGCTAAAGAGTGGTGTGAACCTGGCTCTTCGGCTGCGAAACAAGTTCGTGTCCAGAAATCAACCAAGAAGGTGTTAGCATCAGTTTTCTGGGATGCGAAAGGAATTTTATTTGTGGATTATTTGTAAACTGGTAAAACAATAAATTCTGAATATTATTGTAACCTTTTATTACAGCTGGAGGAAAAAATTAGGGGAAAAAGGCTCAGTTTGCAAAAGAAAAAAATATTTTTCACCAGAGAATGCACCGTATACACCAGATTTGGTCTGTAGCGACTTCCATCTGTTTCCAGGCCTAAAAAATTCATGCGTGGAAGGCGTTTTTCGTGTATTGACGAATTGAACAACCTAGTATCTAGTGGTAGAACTAAATTGTGAGCTTTTGCTGCATGTCCGAAATTATTTTAAAAATCACATCAATCGATCATTTACATATGATCTCATATGTATGTAGATGTTAAAGCCATAAATGCGCTAAATATTTTGTGAAGTTGCTAACTATTATATTTCAGGGGTTGAAAAATCTCTTATTTTTATCAAAGTTAAAAATATATAAAGAAATCTAATTACTTTGTGCTGACAACCCTGTTTTTACAAATCTTCAAATTTAGAGCTATATTTTCTTAAATTTTTTAAAGCGGATATTTGTTTAAGTCAAAAATGTATGCATGTCGATTGCCTACACTTTTTTATAAAAGTATAATCAAGTTTACCTGAAAAAGTACATAGAAGGCTAAATATAAGCTATAATACATACGTACATATGTATGTTACACACATTAGTATACATAATAACAATCAATCTTCAAATGTTAAAAGTGATGAAGGAAGCTGATAATACCAACTGACCATTAGACAAGCAGTCAATCAGTCACTTAGTCATTAGCGAACGCGTACAGCAGTGCTAAAAAATTGCTGAATATACTAAACGTGAACACGTTCATGTGTATGTAGATGTGTATGTATGTGTGTGTTTGTGTATGTGCGTGAGTGCTACTCTCAAAGTGAATGCAAACATTTCAGCACATGCCATTAAATTAATTTCAACAAAAATTGCATAATTGCAAAATAAAAAAAACTTATTCTCCACAAGCGAATGATTGTACGGAAAAGTAAATGCAAGCTGGCACATAACCAACACAACATACACTCGCACACGCATATTAAAAGCATACATATTTGCATGTGTGTACGTGCTTTTCTGAATGTACTCTACACACACACACAAACTTTTGGACGTATACACGTGGGCTGCTCTGAAGATACATGCGAGGCGAATAACTTTTACGCGCCATTCTTACCGAGACCATTCATGATTGTTTGGCCTACAATTCACAAGAAGTACACATACATACACACATGTGCATAATCCGACGTGGGCATGTGGGTGTGTGAATGAACGTCCAAACACATATCTCCATACACTTATATGCATATAGTTAAGTGTACTTGTACATACTCACTTACTTTGGCATTTTTCGGCATTATACAAAACACTACTCAAACCCGCCTAACCGCAACGCATAGAATGGATCCATGGAAATCCATCCAATTCAAACTATCTACAAACAGAAATTCATGATTTCAAATCGCTGCAGTCGCTGCCATTCACAAGCAACATACTTGAAAGTAACAAATCTGCAATTTCATGCAACTTTTAGCCAGAAGTGTGTACAGTACGAACTCGATGAGCCCAACTCTTGATATGCGCAACCACCACAAAACCTTTACATTCCACCACTTAGGGAGTTGAGACTACTGTTATGAAAAATCTTAGTAAACAAACAAATTCTCAATAAAATTAATGGGCTTCCTGTTTCTGAAAACGGGTTTCATTTACCATTTTTCCTGTTAATGTTTTCTTGGCCCGATGCAAAAGCCTGAATGGCCTCAATTTCAATTAAATACATAGTTGTGATTAACGAGTTCTTACTGCATTATTTCATATGTATATATGCATATGTATGAATGTGTATAATTATGTGTGTGTAAATTTGTGTGATACTTAAGTGTTTGCAGCGCTTTTTTTGCTGTCAATCACTGTCAGTGTGAAGCTAAGCCATAAACAATATCGGATTTCTTGGCACAGAATACTAATTAAATAACACAAAAATAAATAAGATTCAACTGACAAGATAAGCAAGAGTATGTAGCAGCAGCAGCAGCGGGAACACTTAGCAGATAGCTAAATAAGCCAAGAGCAACATATGAATGAATACTTGCATTCATATTTACATCGAATATACTACGGGTGGTCAAAGAGTTCACGAACTGAGTTACGTGGTTGTTAGTTGGACCAGCGACCAAAACAAGCCTCTAACTTTCGATATTCCGCATCTGCACGCTTTGCTAATCTAAACAACTTTGTTCAGTTTGAACAAACCAGACAGGCCTTTCTTTGACCGAGCATAAATATTGATAGAGCCCTACCTGTCAATGCCGAATGCAAATATGGAACCAATAAACCAAACGCTAATCGGCTCTCAGCGAATTTGAAGGAAACAGCTGATTAGCTGGCGAAATAGGTGAGATGACAGCAGTTTGTTTACAATAGAGATTGATTGAGATTGTGTTGATCGCACAAGAAAAAAACACCACAACCACTGTCCATGTTACTTAGCAGTCATCTGAACACCTGATTGGAAAAGCGTAAGAACAAATTTGAAATGAGTGGCCACAATTGTGCTTTCAAGTCCCCTATGACGTAGCTGCCAAAGTTGTTCTCACAATTGTGCTTCGCCTGGCTAAATCTTCTATTATATCATTGTTGGAGTTGGACCCCCCATTTTATTTGCCACCTGCTGTGGTTATTTATTAACTACTTCAATCTTAATTTATGAATAACGGTATGATTAAGAATAAACCGTAAGACGTTTTTGCAGGCAACTATTCATACATGAATTTCAAATTCAAAAGTAGTTGTGGAAGAACTTCCAGCTGAGGCTGGCGACAAAATGCCAGTCTTCCGATTTGCTGTGCTGGAACTATTTTGAGACCAAACTGCCTCTGATAATAGCCAGGCTTGGATGATGACAAAGAAACCATACTTCCATTTCTTTTGCTAAACTTCTCCATACATTTTTCTAGAACGATGTATATCGTATTGTAAAAAACCTATTTTTCAGGTAATTTGTAGTGACCAGAAGTGCAACTGTCATGCAAAGATTATCTATAATTAAATGCTCAACTAACAGCTTAACTGGCGGAGTGGGGTCGCTTAAGTCGATAACGCATAGCTCGAAATTCATTCAAAAATGTCGAAGATCTCTACAATCTCTTTGACAGCATACCGTCTGTACTCGATCTTGGGATATATGTCAGTGGTGCTACGGAAAATGAAGAAACTGATAATTGCGGAAGAAAAAGTCCAAGACAGGTATTTTAAAATTGAGTTCGCGTGGTTTCCGGTGTTCACCTGTTGAGTTTTTTTCTTTCCATGAACACGATCAACGGAATTTTAGGCATTTCTTTTTAATACTAAGCCAAATAATGGAGAATAAACAAACTGCAAATTCTTGTAAAAAGTAGCGCCATCACTTTCGCACTTTATAAATACATATGAGAAATGAGAAGAAATCAAACAGTTGGAAGCGAATTCTCATCTGCAATCTATTAATTGTCCTCTAACTCTTTTCTTTGTTTCAACTGCCTGACATGGATGAAGTAACCACTCCTTCGTTGACCTAGCTTGAGAGTTAGCCGGTAGGCATAACCAGCTATTAATTATATTCTTTACATCGCCTTTACTTACTTTTAAATGTGAAAAACGTAACTACAAATTTTAAAGTCTGTGTCAACTAACCTTTGAAGTCCGCTCCACAGCATAGTGCCGGCTATGATACCTTCTCGATTTATCATTAAACGGCCAGACTTAAATAACGGCCTTGTATTCGGTAAATAACATTCACACCAGGGACTATGCCGTTCCGTAAAAAAATTTATGTGGGACTGCTCGTGACTAAAATGGCCTACCTTTTAAGCTCAATCAAGTTCTTTCAATTTGAGTACAATTTTTTGAGACCTTTCCATAGAATCGCACATCTCCCTTCTCATGTATTTACTTGCATATAGATACACATACATATGAATGTATTAAAGTCTGTTGGAAATCAAAAGAGAGTGCACGAAAAGCCATTAGCACTAGCCTTGTAGATGGAATAGTATTAACGTACTCGCAGGTACAACGTAATTTCTGTCATTGGAAAAGTGCAATAGGCGGAAGTTGAATTTTCCGCCATTGCGTGCAATGAATCACTAATTTTTTATATGATCCAAAATGCACGCATTCCATTTCTATTTATTATTGTTTTATACCCGCTGTCACTTGTATCCAAGGGTATTTTAATTTTGTACACATTACGGTTGTATGTGACTTAACGTAAAGGAATCAAGATAGTTATTGACACATATGTATGTGCTAAAATGCTTTCCGAGATTTGGTAATGCCTGTCCGTACGCCTGTGCGCACTATAACTCGAGCAAGAGTTAGTATATTTCCACGAAACTTGGTACACATAGTACTCTTCATCCAAGGTAGGTTGGTATTGGGTTTGGCCGAAAGCTGTCAATAACCACGCCGACCTGCCATATAACGATAATTTTCAAAAAAGGGAAAAAACTCTGTAGCTCTTTTATAAATAAAGCAAAATTACTCTAATTTGGTAAAATTAATAAATCTTCAATAATGGCTTAATGACTCCCACTTTATAGCGATCAGATAAAAACCGCGCCCACTTTTTATATGTCAGACTAAATTTCCGTACGTTCATCCGCCTGATGTTAGAATCTATAACTCTCCTTGTATATGAGTCTGTTTGATTCAAAAAATTACCAGCCTGTCCAAATTAAATTTTACTAAAATGTGCGCGGGTATATAAAGCAGTGTCCGGACCGAATTTAGCACCTCCTTACTTGTTGTAAATTTTATTTGCTATTAATATATTTAAATTTATGCTGATGAGCGACGAAGGCGAAGGCGATATGTGGTGGAAGCTGAGAACTGCCAGCCGTTTTCGAAATACCAACAGCCAACTGCCAACTCAAAGCGATTGCGCGTATGAATTAAGATCGCAGCTTGTCAGATCAAAGATATGCAGGTATTTGTATGGCCAACAGAAAAGGTGGTCGGTGCTATGTATATTTGAATAAATTGCTTTCAGCATGTAGGCTGCTTTGTATGTAAATACATATGCATACCAGCATGCAAGAAAATAAATTTAAATAAAAATATACACACACATACATACATATTGTTTCTGCAGCTGAAAAGTGATATGAAATTGAGTTGCAAATGTGGGCAGTGTTGTGCAACAAAATAATGAGCTCCACTGATTTGTATCTGAATTAAATTCAAAGGTATCCACAGACACACACGCACATATCTGTCGCGTATATCTGCAAATCTCATTGTATCTGAAAAGCTGCTGATAGCTACGCAAAGTGAAAAAACAGACATCATATGGAATTTTATGTACAATACAAAAAAACTGTTCTTCGTCATTCCTCCCACATTTTTGTTAAAATATTGTTATTTATTTAGGCCTGTTGGAAGTGAGAGCGATGGAATGTCATTTGAAAAATTAGTAATCCTAAACATTCGATGAAGCCACGCTTGGAGTCTTTGAGAGAAAACAATCGCGCGAGCTATTATCGCGCCAATTAAGAAGAAGAAGAAGAAGTTTTGATCCATCTACCATACTGCTCTATAGTAAAATAATTTTCATAGTACCTGCAACATTTATGAAAGGATTTGAGAGTGGCTGACATCGAATACTTGTATCTATAATGAAATTCATCTGGTATTTTAAACTAGACCGAACAGTCGGAACAGTAACCGAGGAGATGCAAAGTTGTTTATTTCTTCTCGTCGCTTTTACAGCTTCTGCAGCATCTTCGAAAAGTCATGCCGAATCTATCTGCATGCTTCCCTATTAGGCAGTGCCCTTTAAGTTTTCCTTTTTATGGAGTACGTATCTATATTCTGGTGGCATTTCTGCATTTGCGTTGCACGATCGTCTTGCATATGTTCCTATGACAAAATATTCAAGTGAAGTGCCGTCTCTTCTTCTTAGCGATCGCCACTATTCGGCATTACTTTATAACTGAAAAAGAATGAGCTTAGAGCTCTGATTGCAGCTAGCCAATGACTAATTATGAAAATTGCTTCGTTGAAATGATCGAGAAAGCGAAAGAAAGGTCTTCTCGTCTAAATACTTCACTAGCACGTACAGTATGTAAATCTAAGCCACACCCTTGAAACTCTGAAACCCTTATAAAATTAAGTCAATACTGTTAAAATTGTGCAATAGCGAAACTAACTTGATCATTCGAAGGCGATGTTAGACGCGATAACTTGATGATATAATCAATCGACCGGTTAACATTCTATTATAATTGAATATAATTGGCGTATAAATTCTAATATATTTGTAGACTGTCTAACTCTTCGCAAGATATTGTTCATGCGTTTCTTTGAGTTTTACGTATAGTATTGTTAGCGCACGCCAATAGGAAGTTCCATGAGGGATTTGGCTCTAAGTGACATGAGCCTACAATATGAAGGCACCTCTATTTAGTAAATTAGTCAATCCGCGCGCCTGCTTTGCTACGAATATTCTTAGAGATAAAGTGAATGTGAATGTAACCTATCGTATCTTTATAGATGACCTTTAAGTTTCTTTACGTCTGGTACGTTTGCATTCATTCGATAGGTGCGCTTGAAGTTTACCAGGGTGCAACGGCCATTTTGGCAATATTTACTTAGGCGGGAATACTTACTTAGTCGTATTATTATTATTAGAATAATACTTAGTCGTAACATTTAATTCTGTTAAAATAACCTAAGATTCGTACTAATGAATACAACCGAAACTACTCTAAATAAGCCAAAAATTAACCTTCTCTTCCCATAATCATTTGGCGGTGCGTATATTGAAGCTACAAATCGTAGCCTTTAAAAACAAGTGTGTTAACTAAAAAGTAAAATTTTACATTTCCTATTTTGAAGAAGTATTTTTACTCAAAAAAAGAAGAATAAATATATAAATTATACGAACTGGCTACGCAGACTTTGTAAAAAATAAAATAATAATTGCCACGTAAACTTCTGTTACGTGTTTTGCCGAGCTCCTTCTAATAAATATTTGTGACGTGCTTTTTAATGTTGTTCCACAAGTAGAGGAACCTACAGTTTTAAGTCGATTCCGAACGGCAGATATTTTTTATGAGGAGCTTTTTCTTGGCAGAAATACACTCGGGGGCTTACCATTGCCTGCCGGCCGAGGGGCAACCGCTATTTGATTTGAACCCACACATGTTTTAGGTAAAACCATAGCGAACGAATTGCAACTAATCGGAATATAATATCTGAATTTTTCTTATTTGCGAAATTTATGATTTTCGGAGTATTATTGTGATTAACCATTCACAGATGCTACCAAACCATATAAAAAATGCATAAACAAAATTTCGTCAAAATTGAATCATATTTTACAATTGTGCCAAAGATTTGTATGAGTAGAGGGCGTATGAGTGGATCAATCGCCACCATATTTCAGATTTTTGCTTTTCTAAGTAGAACAAATGTTCGAAAGAGGTTTCATCAAACTCGGACCATTTTCAACGTAGCCGCACTAGCACGGGTAGGAGTGGCGTTGAACAAATCTTTATCATAGTTCGTTGTTGTCGTTGTTGTAGCAGCAAAAACATTTCACATAAATGTACGGGGAGTGCTGCTGGAGTGACAGTCATTGGACGGATATATATCCGGGTTGTTCCGGTTACGCAAAACCGACTGTCGAGTAAATAGAAGAATACTAAATGTGAAGGAAAGCGGAGTGCATTTACTATTTTTGGCCTTATTTTGTATGGGACGGTAACACTGTGCGACATTCACTGGCCACTGAGTGGCCGCTCAATTATTTTCTCTGCTGCCCCGAATGACTTCATAACTCGTATTCTCCATGAAATTTAGCCCCATTTATGCAAAGGTGTCATCGACAAATGTCAAATAAAATAGTCGGTTACTTATATTTCATATATGTATAAGTAAAAAGCCATCGAATGCATATGAAAAAATAATTATAGCCCTTAAACTGTATGCTTATTTAATTTCATAATTCGAGCGCTCTGGAGGTATACATAGTTTAAAAGCTTGCTAAGAAAATATAACAAATATCCAGCATTTTTTCCTCTTTGTACTTAAAAAAGTTCCTTAAGTCTTGTTGTTTCTTCCATCTTATGTTGCCACTTTGCATAGCTCATGCGCTAGCACATTTTTCACAACTTGGGTTTAAATATGCGCGTAAGCATACTTACCTTCGCCATTCTCATTCCAGTGCCTTTGTATGTATTACTTAATCGTAGATATGTATGTATGTAGTACAAGTACATATGTTTAGTTATGTGGCATCTAACAGCATGCCAACACGTCGCCTGCCTGATTTTAATTAACAGCATATGTTGCATATAATTATGCCTAACAAAATGTATGCAGCAACAGCAACAAAAAAAAAATACAATAACAAAAAAAACTCTGGTACACTAAATATGATAGCAAAACAAGAAAAAGGAAAAAAGAAGTATTAACGCGCAAAAATAACTGAATCTTATTAAGAACATAACATCAGAGCAACAGAACAAGTTGGCCACATTAAATAGCAAACAACAAAATGTAGCAGCAACATGAAATAACAACGCCAGAAAATGTACTACAATAAATCTCATCGTATTACTACACGTACGAGTCCAATGTGGAGTGTTGCTGCGCGAGCGCATACTACAATGGATGTTGCCACACTGCGCTGTGTTTTCCAAAGTTATACGCATGCGTTACACATACAGCAGTGTGCAATGTAACAGAGCCGGCTTTTTTCGATTTTTGTGTATACAATTTTTATTCGTATCGCTTAATGCATCGAATGATTGTTTTGATTTTTTATGTATTTAAATTTTATATATGTATATGTATAAATATGCATAAATCTAGCTGAAATTGAAATTATTTTCATTGAGACGCTACAGCGAGCACTTTCGAAAAGTTCACTAAAGGCCGTACTCGTACATTATTTGATCTCACTGCAGTACGTCAATTTTCTAAGTTGGGTTAGGTTATGTTATGGCGGTGAAACCACTTTTTCTCCCTGATACGCAAAAAAATTTTGTGGATAGTTACATATTCTAGGTCTGCCAGAAATCGAAATAAGAAGGCGAAGTGGCGTTCTGCCAAGTACAGGACACTGGCACAGAAAGTGTTCAACACCCTCCAATTCCTCTTCGTTTCCGCAGCTGCGGCATTTGAGGGAAATCCCACGCGTTTCCCGTATATTCAGATTAGGCGCTACCTGGTGATGATACAAATGGAAAGCTTACCTAAATAGGTGAAGGATCTAGTTCTTTGTTTATTCCTTCTGGGCTAGACCTCTTTCGTTACCTAACGAGTGGACTCCGTGGTCCATCTACTGCGCGATGTAAACCGACCTGATTCAAAGCTTGCTTCAAGTTAAGGGGTAACACCACTGTACACGCGTAAAATAAACACGATTTTTAAAGAATTTTTTTGTATAGAAGGAAAGGGAAAACAATCACTCTGATTTGGGAAATTATTACTTATATACTAAAATACAAAACTTCAAAGTTTGATCGAAAAATTTTACAAAATGGCGGCATTGGAGACATTTGTGTAATGTGGTTTCTCTTGAAGGAGCTCTGCGGCACGCAGCACAGATGGTGCAAATTTTAATCTGGAACAAAGAAACATTTTTTTCTTTATCTAGATAAGAATAGCTAGAGAAACACGTAGGGGATTGAACAAATATTAATTTTTGTGGAATTAGCAAGCATTTGAAGGAAAAAACTCAATTTCGGACGAAAAAAGCGGCACTTAAATAATTATAACAATCGTTTAAATTAATCTATCGAAAATCCCCTACGCTCTTCTCTTAAGAAGGTTATTATACAGACGTAGTGGAAAACCTGATTAAAAATATTTAAAATTGTTTGAGTTATGCTGCGTGCCAATTTCAGAAAACGTGTTTTGAGAAAAAACGGGTTTAAAGTTTGGAAATTTGGAGAAGTCGTTAGGTAGCAGTCACTAACGCTTGGTTAAAAGCTTAAAATATTTATGAAATAAACTTCGGTAACGTATAACACTTTTTGTTCTGTATTTTAAAAGGTTCAAAGAATTTTTTAAGCTTATAAAAAAAAATCAATTTTTTGAAATTTCTACAGTGGTGTTACCCCTTAAGGCGCTGCCTACTTACTGGAAAGAGTTGAATGCTTTATGATTAGTTTCATAGACTTAGACATCATTCGTGGTGCAGCGCTAAGCCAGCATATTTAGACTATCTCTAAAATCAATTGCTACTTTGGAGCAATTTTATTGCAATGTTGAGATTTAATGGCAGCCTGACTGTCAGAGTATATAGTGATCGGTTGTGCCGGACGAGTACCAGACACACACGCAGTTTCTTTTATAGCAATTAAGTCTTCTGAAAACACAATACAGTAGTCTAACAGCCATAAACTTACGTTCAACTGCAGTACTTCCAAGTGGTTGCCACTAGCCACCATATTAAATATGAGCCGTCAGTCAATATAAATACTTCTATTGGCTCAAGGTTCTTAAGAATATCCCATTCATGTGGGAAAATTATTTTCAAACATAATTATGGTGCAGTGTAATTTAGCCACTACATGTTCCCGGAAGAGATCCGAGGATTTTCGAATGTCCAAACCTCAGATTTCTCCAGAGTAGGCACGCATACACGCTGAATTTGCTATAAGTAAGAAATTTGTCATGGATATCTCAAGAGCCATAGAGTGTCAAAAGCTTTGATGGAGGGAGAAGGCAGCGTTGGATACCAAGAAGCGATTCTGGAGAATAGGATGATCCTCACAATATCAGTGAACAATCAGTATACTATGCACGGTTTTAAAAATATTTGACATATAACCGTTTTGCATGCACAGTGGTAGTGACCGCTTTTCTAGACTCGTCTTCGATGCTTCAGTTCCAGTTGAGTTTACGGTCTAGAATAATACCGACGTTCCTTAGCTCGATAGCTAATATAAGTAACTATCTAAATTTAGTGAGGTTGTTTTTATTTATTTATGAATAGGTCTCTGAGCAGTTACCATTCAGCCCTTTCTCCCACTGGAACAAATATATTATAATATATCTAGGGATCATGTTTTAACAGTTCCTTCAGAATTTGGAAATACTTTCTAAAGAAAGATCAATTCGCTATATTCATGTTTCCCGTTTATTCACTTAAATTCAACTTGAAAGGAGCTAATAAGCATTAAACGTTGATTCAGTTGATTTGAGGCTTAACTCAACTTCAAAATTATTTACGCAAGAATTTTAACTCGAGTTAAAGTTTTTTTCGGTGTAGAACAAATGTTTTGATACAATTAATTCGGGTGGACTTGTTAATTCGATCTAAGAAAATGTGTACGCATATAAAGTAAATGGAACATAAACTATTACTATGTTAGAAGTCAAAGAAAAAACAAAAATATCACTTGTTTTTGGTTGCGGCATGCCGCGTGTGGCACACAATCTCGCGCTCGGCACATATTCTGCTTGCCGCTTGCCCCATAGGCATTGTTTGTTGGCTGGTATTTCTTTATTTTTCTGCCGCGTTTTAACTGTTCTCACATTTGTTTTCTTTTTTTCACAATTTTTTAGTTTTATTATTTTCGCTCGCATTTTTCATTTGAATTTTGCAATCGCGCGGAGTGAACGCACCCATGCCGCTTGCGTTTATTGCATAAGTGCACAGCGAATACCCTGCCGTTGCTCCACTGCGTGCCGTCATTTGCCACATCACAGCTGCCACCTTCACCTCACACTCGTTGCTTTATTTTTGGTTTCGGTTCGGCTTTGGCCTTCCAATTGAAAATTTTAATCAGATTGTAGCCTCTTTGCACTCGCTTCTAACAGGGTATTGCTTTTGTTGTTGTTGTTGCTGACATTATTATTGCCAAGTGAATGGTGTATGCTGCGGCAAGTCATACAGTTACTACAAGTGCCGCATCCACTTCACATTCATAATAAGCTGCAGTCTTTGATTGCAATAAATGCAGTGAATTGGTTAAAGTTGTTTTGACTCTTCCCAATAGGTAGTTTTTTATTTTATTTTGTTTAGTGGCGTTTTTAGTGTGGCTTTTGCGTTTTTGTTGTTGCTTTCATTTTCATTACATTTAACTAAAAGTTATATTTACATTAATCGGCTGGTGTGCATTCACTTTTTGTTAGCGCAGAACGGCAAGATATATGAACGGGCAAGTTAGAAAAAATTGTTGGAAGCACACCAAGGTGGCAGATCGCGTGGGGGCGGTATGGGATGTGGCGCACTCGTTCGCCAGTTGCCAAAGTGCAAAGCTAAGCCTTGGCATTTTTTCTTTTCTTTTATTATTTTCCAAATGGATTTGTTCAAATTTGTGATGCTCGTATTGTGTGTATATTCTAAAGTCGAATTCTATAGAATTTTCCGCTCTGAGTGGATTGGTAATCCTACACATTAATAGTTTTCGTTTTATGCGATTCCAAATTTTATTTCAACTATAAATTTCATTGAATATTGTGGTTGTCTTTTTATTCAAAATTTTAGAAATTGTGGCTATACTAAAACTTTTTTATACACAGAACTACAGTATTTACCCAGCCAGTTTTGTGAGCCGCTCGTTTTCTGTACATTTTTTCCATGCGAGAACAGAAATTCATGGATTATGGTGGAAAATTTTGTATTGTGCAATATTTTATAACTTTTTCAAACCAACTTCATTGTGGAAGAATTGAAAATTAGTTGAAAAATATTATTATTACCAAATTAGGTGAACATTTCAAACAAAAAAACCAAAAGTTGTCATCTAAAGTGTGGTCGACAATATTTTAAGTGAGATTAGTAACTCAGATGATGTTCTTGGTCTAAAAAAAATCAACACTACCATTACGAAGGTTGTTTAATAATACGGCTACGCAAGATGACGTTGCTCAATACCAGCAGCGCCGTCAAAATTGGGAAGGAGCTCTCCGAGCCGTTTGATACCAAACGAGGTTTCAGACAGGGTGGCTCGCTGCCGCGCGACTTCTTTAACCTGATGTTGGAGAGGATCGTGCGAGCCGCAGAACTTAATTGCTCAGGCACAGTTTTTTTATAAGAGCATGCAACTGTTATCGTATGCCGATAATATTGACATCATTGGCCTTAACAACCGCGCTGTTAGTTCTGCCTCCTTCAAACTGGATAAAGGGGCAAAACGAATGGGTATGGTGGTGAACGATGACAAAATGAAGTACCTCCTGTCACCAAACAAACAGTTGATATATTTAGGAACCAGCATTAACAACGCTAACAATGACAGCCTAGAAATAAAACGTAGAATCTCTCTTGCCAACAAATGCTACTTTGGACTAAGTAGGCAAATGAGTAGTAAAGTCCTCTCTCGACGAACAAAACTAATACTTTACAAGACTTTCATCATGCCCGTCCTAACGTATGGCGCAGAAGCGTGGACGATGATAAGATCCGATGAAGCGACGCTTGGAGTGTTCGAGAGAAAGATTCTGCGCAAGATTTTTGGACTTTTGCACGTTGCCAACGGCGAATATCGCAGGCGATGGAACAATGGGCTATATTTTAATCCTTTCCGCTGCAAATTATGGTCGGAGTTAGTCTCTGCACAGTTTGCCATCGAAATTTGGAGAATCTCAAGCCATCATATCCTACTGCTTCGTCCATTAAAGCAAGAGACGATAATTCTGAACAATTTTTAGTTTTCCAGAGATATTTCTAATTAGTAAAGAAATCAAATTGTTATGAAGTCTTGAAACTGCTCTTTTGATTTTTACATTAATTTGAAATTGTAACTGAACTTACGGCAGGGCCAAGTAGACTGAACTTCAGTTCGCATTTTGGCCAAGCCTTGTTTAGATCAAAATCTTAGATGCTTATTTGTAATAAGCAACACAATAACACCGGCTGGACAATTAGTCATCACAAGCATATCTAGTATGTTATATGGATTCGTTTGTGCAGGAAATCCACTGCACCTCGTGTGCCCTTCAACATCAGAATTTCCATACATATGTTGGTATTATATTTCCAAGTGTTTCCATATTTATTACATATTATTTGTTTCATGCATCTTATCCTAGGAACTCAACAAATATTCGTAAATACGAAGATCAAATATTCAATCAGGGGTTCATCATTGAGGACCTATAAGCAGCTGGAAGCCATACTCTGTTCAAAATCCCATTTAGTTTGGTGCATGACCTTGACTCAATATCGAGCTGCACACGATCACTTTTCTACAAAGATGCAAACCGACCTCTGATCCTGCCTATTAATGGTGGTGTTGTCTCTGCAAATGAGGTGAGTCATTCCTATAGATTGAATATTAGTTTCGTATCTTACCCAAAAGAGGGCAGTAAGACCTTCCACATACATGCATGTTAATACTCGTATGCATACCTACATCTACAAATACACAGGTTTGTTCGAAAGTGCACTCAACTACAACTGTCACACGCAGCGATAAGGCATAATTTTCAATGTCATACGTAAATGCATATTTTTTCTATTTTTTAGGTCGATTATATTTTTTGTATTCCCCATCCGCTCCGTATTTAGCATTTTTTTCGTTTCATAATTTTTGGGTATTTTTCTAATTATACAACATTTATCATCAATTATTGCAACACGCAAGCCTGTCCGCTATATTTCAAATTTAATAATAAGCAAATGACGTGCTGAATTCTTTTTCTATTTATTTTTCCTTCGGAATTAGTGGGTATCAGAACATATGTATATGCATACTCATCCAAATTTCAAGTTTGCCACTACCTCGGCGATTCCTAACCATTTTATTTGTGTTGAAATTTTTAGACACATTGTTTCTGCCTTTGCATGTACAAATGTATTTATGTATGTTATGTGTTTAAATTATTTTAATTTACGGTTTTGGCTTTCAATTTTCTGAATTTTGTTTTTTTTTTTTTGAAGACAAACATGGTAACCGCAGAATGTTTTCGCTGCTTAAATACAGAAAAGTTCCATGAAAGGAAAATATTAAGAAGGAAAGCACTCATCAAATGTCACATGCATGAAAACTCCAGTTGGGTTGGGCGTAGCGTGAATCTGGTAGAGGGACCTGATGACGCAACTGACTTTACACTTCCTCGGCTTAGCCTGGTTGGCTTGAATTTGGTATTGTTATATGTACGAGTATACTAAGAAACTTTCCTACATGATGACACGTACATATTACAATATGTATATTCACACATATTTATACATAGTACACGCATATGTGTGTGTATATTTTCAAGCAGTGGGAAGCTATCACCCTCCCGGGAAATTCGTAGTCGGCTACTAAAATATACATAGATCTTTTAGCTCACTATTTACGGATAACTTTTAATTGGTTTCAAAGTAATGCAGAAGTCATGCAAAGCTCAATCAAATACAATCAGTGCATTTTAACAAAGAATACAACAAAAATATAAAAATAAAAAAGTAAGACAAATAATTATATCTTCGTTTCGTGTGAGTTTTTTAAAAAATATCCATATTGCAAATTTGATGTTGTTTAACTTTTCACGGTATTCGTATATTTATGTGTGTGGTTGTTATGTTGAGTAATGAATGTATGTAAGTATATATAATATATAGCACGTATAGCACTGGTACTTCTTGACAAGTTTTGATCACTTATTTGCCGTTTATTTAATTTAAAAAAATTTGCTTTGCAAAATTTAGTTAATATCCCGAAAAACCATTTCAAAACCAAGTTTAAAACTTTATAGACAATAAACCAAAAAAAAATGCTTACTTTTTTTATTATTGTATAATTTCTAGAAAATTTTCGAGTTAGCGGCTTAATGTTCAATGAATTTTGTTATGATGTTGGTATAAATGCAAGTTTTAAGTGATTTAAAAACTGCGTTGCCTTTTTAGATTTATTTTTTGCTGACGGTGTTGGGTGTCTTCTTCTATCCTTCAATTAGGACACTGTGTAATATAACGTTTCTACCGCAGCTCACTTTTGGGTTTGATACCGCTAGCATGTTTAAGGGCAAACGCTTTTTAATTCCCAAAAAAATATCACAACCCAGACCCATTTCAAATCTATCTTTCACAGCGTGCTTGGTTTGCATGCATTTTAATATTAAAATGGTGGCAATAATGTTCATTTTCGTGAAATTTTCTCTGACTTATTATGTTGTTATTTTAATTTCGAATTTACGACATTGTATTCGGGTTATTTTTAAAGAAATTTTTCCAAAGTTATTTTTTGTGTAATAATTTTTGTTTTCAATTTTCATTCCTTGATCCCATGCTGGCATATTTCACTATTGTCAAAAAAAAAATCTTCAAAAGGATGCAGACAATGCATGTATGCACATACCTATGTGGCAGTATTGTATTTTTAACAGTCATCTGCGCATGATCGGGGTATGGTCCACTGACTTTTGTCTGTGGCCACTCCCAGGATAATCCAATGCACCATCCTCTTCTCATGCAGCGCCCAAAAGGTTGAGCCATCTCGGTATTTTGCAGCCAGAAGGCACAGTCCAAACCAGCTCTATCATAAGTTTAGTAGGGGAGCTGGGTCTTGATGAGGTACTGTGAAGTGTAGAGGGCACAAACGACCATGAAGTCGAAGTGCAAACGTCCAATAAATCTAATCTAATCAAAACATGGCAATAATAGTTTGCTGCTTATCTAGGTATATGGAGCCAATTCGTTTGGCTGCCGACGTCTACAATTTAACTTACCACTTTTGAGCAAATTCTAAGCATGCCAGCTCGATCTGAAACTAGTGAAATTGGGTCAGATAGAATTCTAGAAAATCTAGGTCAGTATTATTAATAAAAAATAAAATAAATAATTGGCGCGTACACTTCTGTTAGGTGTTTGGCCGAGCCGGTCAGTACTATTATCTAGCACAAATATGCAATTTCAAAGCTATACTGAGTGAATATTTTTAATTTTTTGGATATGGAATTTAGGACAATACAATTCTGTTATATAAAATGCAATATACGGGTCTCTACAATATTTTAGGGCATACATATATGTGGCTATAACTACCTGAAACCATTATTTTTCTGTTTGCTATTTTTGAGATATGACATAGAGTACTACGACTTAACTCAAAAAATAAAGAGACATTCAGTTGTCGTCGCTGTATGTGCAAATCACACCGTTTTATAAATCTCTAATTTTCTTAAGAAGTCCCGTTCATAAGGCTCGCCATGAATTGAAAGCCTCAGATCTATAGAACTTATTCAACAAGTGCAAGCTATCATTGACGAGGACCCTTCAAAATCAATGAGGCCCTTGCGAGGGAGCCTTATGTTTCTGAGGGTCTTATCCGTCGAGTTGTCCATCTTCGTCTAAATCCTACGTTAAGCGCAAAAGACAGTTCATGTCGAAGCAAATACGTGGACAGTCAGATGTCTGTTGAAAACGCCTTCTCACTAATAAAAATTAAGCACCCTGAAGTGCCTCAGAACATCGAACTAATGACCGGCTAAAAAATGTCAAAAAACTACGATTTTTTGTAGTCACGTGAAACATGCACTTTGTTGTACTAAAATTCAAAAGGCTATAACTGCACATTCAGAGAAGTTCTAAAACTTCTGTTTAAAAAGTGAAAGTTTAAATGCAATTTTGAAAAATATATGAACTATATTTTTAAGCAAAAAAAAATACTGCTGTGTTTATAATTTTGCATTGGGTTATATGATATGAGAAGAAATCGTAGGGGAACCCACAGTGAATAGGGCAATTTTATGCACATAAAATCATCACAAGCAGTTTGTAAAATTGGTGTGGAAGATCTTTGGCTTTGGCAAGATGGTGCCTCATATCATATTGTCCAGTAAGCCATTGATTTATCAACGGAAGCGTTTGCTTATGTGAGTGTATCCAGGAGGGATCGTATATTTTAGAATATTGACCACTTTTGTGGTGCTTTTTGAAGTCGTTTGTCAACGTAAGCAAGCCAAAAACTATTAGAGCTTTGAATAGCAATATCGAGTAGTTCGAAAGCATGTGTATGTGCGCTTCGTTCCAACATATGTATCTAGATAAAAGCATATCATGCACACAACTTCTTACGTGCACGATGCCGAATGCGTTTACGGTCAGGCAAAATTTCGCATGCAATACCACACAACCACACACTAAACGATTGTTGACAAACAATTATTATTTTGTTATTAGCCTGCATATATGTATGTATGCACGTACAATACTATAAATACCGAGTTACACCGCCACCCCAGCAGAAACATATCTTATGAGCTAAGTTCCATCCGTGTATTGATGCCCTTACAACGAATTCCATCTTCAATATGCATGCATAGGTGCATATGCACATACTAGCATACATGCATACGTGTGTGTGTCAATAATCATGTCTCTAACTAACTACCTTCTGTTATAGTCGATTAGTGACTGTCTGTTTGTCTGTCTGTCTGTGGGCTTGCCAGTCATTTCACTTGTTGCCATTTGCTTTAGGGCTCAACAGGAATTGCTCAGTTTGGTTGAATATTTTTTTTTAATTGGGCTAGCATTTGCAATTGTATTTACATTCATGTAGAATAAAGATACACACATGTATTTGTGTGTGTATGTACATATACGAATGCATTAAGTATGTATGTATGTGTGCATGGATGTATGTAGGGTATGAAATTTTGCTCGCATACTCATTTATTACACATCTGTTTGTTGATATTTGTGCATATGTGTGTATAAATTTGTATGGATGTATGTATTTGCAAGTAACATTTGTTGGAATGCCTGAACGTTGATTGCATGCAATAAATTGAATTGACGGTAAAAAGCGGCGAAGCATTTTAAAATAGACTTTTCCTATTGCCACACATAGTATGCACATGCATATATGTATGTATGTATGTTTGGGTATGCCTACATATGTACATTCACTATAAATGTTCTCTGAAGCCGTCGTAGCCACAACAGTCAACATAAATACAAATCACAGGTTCACCACATCACTCATGTGAAATTATGTTTTTGTTAAACGTTGAGTTGTTTTCCTTGTTGATATCTGTTATAGTTATTATAATACTAATATTTGTATGTATGTAGATGTTTATGATTATGTTTGTATGTATGCAGTTATAGACAACTGGGAATAGCAATTACATATAACATCAGATAATGGCCTTAAATTGACTGAAAATTGAAATTAACTCTGTGTGAATTGGCGCACTAATGCGATTGGCCCACAATGAGCATTGAGCCATTTCACTACAAACCCCTTTCAATATCTAACATACTTACATGCATACCTACATATTAACATATTACACAAATACAGGTGCACAAAGCTATGAATTTATTTTGCTAAATTATTCATTGACATAACCAAATCGAATGCGAGGGAGAAGTGAAAATTGACGGCTATCATGCAATATGGCGCTCAAATGAGAACAAAGCAATATTCGTTTACCATGTAATTCTAAGCTAAGCAGTCTATCGTAATGGGCTAGTATTAATTAAATAGATCTAAGATCAATACTGATACTTTTGGTGACTAAATACCAGCTAAGTGATCAAATATTTAAACAAAATGAATATTTAAAAATGTATTTGCCTACTGATTAAAACTGGCGAGTCATTTACTGATTATTCGTCTGAATTATTTTTGACTCTTTTGGTACTAAAAACTACATTTAAAATCAATCGTATGCTTGGAATTTGCTAGTTTGGGGAACTATCGCTAATTGGCGTACAATATTATCATAAGTAGTCACATATTTATATGTGATTTTTTTAAAGGCGGCCGCCGTAACCGAAATGAGTACCATTCAAAAGTGCACAGGTTCGAATCTCCGTGCAAGAAGCACGAAATATTTAAAAGTATTTTCTAATAGTGGTCGCCCCTCAGCAGGCAATGGCAAACCTCGGAGTGTATTTCTGCATTGAAAAGCTCCTCATAAAAAACCATTTGCCGTTCGGAGACGGTATAAAATTGGAAGCCTCTCCATTTATGCGAAAATATCAAGACGCACGCCACAAATTGGAGGAGGAGGTCGGTCAAACACTCAAGAATATATATGTATGTATGTATTTTTAAATTGATTGAATATTTCAGTAGCGGTACCTTTTGTTTTATGTTATCTTTGAAATTTCTCCCGCACACAGATATACATTTTCACACGAAAGAACAACGCAAATTTTTGCAACTTATTATGAAAATGGTCGATCTTTAGAAAAAACAAATCGCAAAATTTGTGATTTTTTTGGTGGTAACTTTTGTCCGAATGAGTCGACGATTCAAAGGTTCGTAAAAAATTTTTGTCTCTGCCGACGTTAGAAGAAGGAGTGGCAAACCAAAAACTGGACGTTTTGCTGAGAATATTTTCGCTGTAGCGCAAAGCGTCGCAACATCGATATCTCGACGTACTCAACAATTAGGCACTCCTGAATCGATTGTTTGGCGGATATTACCTGTAGACGTGGCCGTGGTGCTCATTAAAGTAATGCAGTTTTCCACATGTAATCGTGAATAAAAACGTAACCTGAGAAGGATACAGCGGAAACCTCACAAAGGCATGCGGTAGCTTGCACTGAGCAGAAGACCTGGTACCAAAACATTATTCCGTTCTTTGCCACTTTCGATGGTCGATGCAACCGCAACGTTGTCATCAATTTTGGTGCTTGTCACTCAAAAATATTGCATCAACGCACTCGTGACAAGTGCTAATAAAAGATGAAGAAAATACACAAAGAAAGAACGGCTAAATATTCAATGCCGATCATCTGTCAACATGTATATATAAGTACCTATGTACCTATTATAATTATTTACTTGAAATGCGTATTTATATACACCCGAACAGCAATTATTCGTATCTGTGCGACAATTGCTGCCACCTGAGACCTTGACGAAGGTATAAAATACACATATAAATACATATAGATATACTCGTACATAAGAGAATGAAAGTATGTATGCGATCGAACAATTTTCGCATTTCCAGGTATTGAAATATAGACCGCCCAAAATTCGAGCAAAAACCGCATAAAAATGATGGTAAGCTATTGAATTTCAAAAGAAATTTTTGTTTTTCATTTAGTGACCCAAATACTTACTTAGGGAGTATGTGTGGGTTTGCAAAGCTTGAAACCCGTACGCTGGGTTAGCTTAAGCGAAGTTGGACTGCCGTTTCACATGGCTCCATCAGGTCGACTGGTCATTGCGGTGTCATTTTTTGTGCTCTTGCTTTCGTCCTTTCTTAAACTCACATAAAACTCAGCCATGAAGGCACTTTACAACGCGCTGTTGGTTCAATTTAGTCGAAGCTTAGCGCGCTAAGTATACAAGATAACAATGCCACATCTTAGCAAGATCCGAACAGTAGTAGCGATAATTTTCTCTACACTCCACTCCAAGAGAGAGAGAGTCCATCACAAGATAGTGCCTTGTTAACTATTATAGGGAGCTATGATCCAGATATGACTACGTCCATCCTTTCGATTTCCGTCAACCTTAGCCCATACCTGCACGAAGTTAATGTGATGCGCCCGCATGCTAAATCAAATTTAGCAGAAAGTAACCGAGTAGGTTTGAGCTGGCCTACAGGTTGATCCAACCCGCTCGCTCAGAACTTGGCTTTATCATTGTGAGTGCATTTTTGATTTTTAAGCCAAAGTGCGGCTGCCAATTCAGCTCAAAAGATTTTGCACCGACTAAAAAGGTGTAGATTTAACTTAAATGAAGACTTGATATAAGGGTTTCGCTAGTTGGCATAACATTTAGCTTTTAAACAACAATAAAGATGACAGTTAGCCTTGAAGCCAAGCCTGAGACGTTTCTTTATTCGTTTTTCTTGAGGAAAGCGAAGAGGATAGTCTAACATATTTAAGTTTATGGGGAAAATTTTTGGATTTTTAAGCACCTGAATCTGAGGTTCGTTGAGCGTTGAATTTCATTCGGCTTGGCGGGTGGGAGCTATTAAAAAAAGTATTAATAGAAGACATGAACTCATATGACAAAGATGGGAGCCTGCCGTTGCACTCTTTCACTTAAAAGTCCAGAGCATTTAAGCACGAATAATATCCTACCTTTCAAGGGACTAGGACGGCAAAATAGAGCCATAGTTTCAGCTTAATATCGGCGGAGGTTTTTCCTCCAGGCCCAGAGTTCCCCGCCGAACGTTTGCTTGTTCAGCATTTTGGTAATAATTCGACATTTTGTTCTATTACAATATTCTCGCCATAATGTAGATCAGGTTAGATTACGGTGGTTGCTACTCTTCATGGGTTGTAGTGAGGCCCATTGCCATACCCATTTGGCTCAAAGTTTCCGCCTCTATTTCCAGATGCGGTGAAATCACTTAGTCTTTTTACTGAAAGAAAAAATATTGTCTGTCAGACATCCAGAAAGTAAGAGTTTAAACAGCAACAGTGATAAAGAAAGGATTCAATTCTCTTCATTTGGTCGGTCGAGATTGATAAGAGGCCTCGTTCCGAATTCATTCATTCTAGGCCAGACCTGTCTATGTACCTCAGAAGTGGGTTCCGTAGTCCATCTATTCATGGCCTCGCTTCCATCGCGAGTATCAGTATCAGCTTTAGGATTTTCACAAATATAACCATGAAGTTTATCCGGATATTTACAGGGCTTATTAAATTCTGGTAAGGAAAGTAAAGGGAACCTTCCTAGACGGCGACATAGTTCTTAGGGAAGATAGAATTATAAGTAGCTTAGCCCGTTGCTTAAGGGTTAAAAGCAACGGGATGGTTCTATAGTAGATCGTATAAAATATTCGAATTAGTTTACAATTTATTTATTTATTTATTCATCTAAGATATGTGGGTACATATAAGAGAGACAAGAAAAAATATAAGAAAACGAGAGAAAAATAGAGAAAAAATAAGAAAATATGTAAGATAAGAGAAAAAATTCCACACGATTTTACCCCCGACTAGCTAGGTTAAATCTTCTTGGGTATAAAACATCAATACCATTGTGCTTCTGGTGCTAAGACTAAAATTTGATAAAATCATTGGTGTGTGTGATCAGATCTACATACACTTATACACATGTGTAAGTAGTAATTTTCTGTTGTGATATATTACGTTTTTGCTTCCCAAACCTAACCGTTCGTTATCTGAGCTCGACAGCAGATTAGCATTTCGCGCTCTAATTAGAATAGGAGTTGAGAACAAATGATCTACATGGTAACCATAAATTCCAGTTTTAACAGTAACAAGATGCAAGTGCATATGTAGTAGTAGTTGCACTAGTTGCGGAACAAAGTACAAACGCGATAATTCAATTAACACGACTCATGAAAATATTAGTTTATTTTTAATTAATGTGCAGATATCATGCAACGCGATTAAGTCCACAACAATAACAACAACAATGCTCAGAACACTGTACAATGATTCCGTTTCGCCGCCGCTAAGAATTCTATGTTGTACTCGATGGTGTTTGGCGCATTGCAACCAATAATTAACTGCAACAACAATTGCCAACTTGTAATGCTCTCGATTCGTTATACATTTAATTGAGTATGAAAATGAAATTTACGAGCACTTGAAAGAATAAAGCATATCATCAAACATGAACTGCTTATACACACATAGATGTACATAAATACAGGTCAAGGGGAAGTGAAGAATTTTGCTTCTAAATGAAATAAGTAAAAGGCTATATAAGTAAGTATATGAGTTATCCAAATATTTAAAGAAACATGCATAAAAGCTTCCACACAGCTCATGCAACTAGTAATTGAATAAAAACGAAAATTTTAACAAAAGAATCTATTTTTTTTGAATTCATAGAAACTATTATTTCTATGTGTTGCAACTTATAACGAATCAGTATCTCTATTGCTCAGATATTTTCAATCATCAAGATTGTTCAGAATTAGTTAGTTGATTGATTAGAAGGGAAACGGTGTTGTTGATCATATCGCTGTGGTTGACACAGAATATGTCCACCCCCTATTGTTGACTCTACGCCTGTCGCCAATTGCGTCTGATCAAGCTCACTGCCGCTTCAATCAATTAAGTATTTAACTCTTTATTGCCGACAATGGGCTATGATACATTCTCAAACAAATAGTAAATATAATTGGCATGATTTTGTGACAACTACCAACTAAAAATAGATGTGTGATCACTGATCAGAACTACTCATTGCATCTTGTGGCAAACAATCAGACTTACACACGGCACATGTATAGTATGTACTACCATATGTATGTATATAAATATCTATGCACCAAGTAATGAACTACCGTTAAATTTACTTAATGGTTATTTAATTCGTTGATCATATCGAACTATTGTACCAGTCTTTGGAAACAAATGGATGTCACAGTTGTTGCAAGCAGTCAACAAACTCGTATAGTATAGAGGAAAGATTTATCTAATAATTATTAATGTTGTAGTAGCATAAATAACTTGGAGCATTTTTTGAGAAGTGTCGATTTAGTAATATTATAGTTCTAGGTCAGGGTGTACTCATTTTCCGCGAAGCCCGAAGAATCTAAAATTTTGTGTCGCAAGGATACAATTTCCAAAAAATGTCATTTATTTAACATTAATTTGCAACTGCATTTATTTTTGTGAAAAATCTTTTTTAAAAAAATTCTTTAGCCTTTTTTTGTTTTTATATCCTTTATTACATGTTATTTTGGAAAAAATATAATACTCGGAATTTCGCACTATTATACAGTATGAGTGCTTACGTGAAATTGTGCCGCGCCAGATGTTGACAGCATATTTGGCTCTAGTGCTCAGTAGACCACAGGCGAATGTAATTTTGGCCCACCAAATGAGACAGGTTGTCGCACCGAATCAGATACCAATAATTACGAACTAAAGTTCAGCGTTTCACATGTTCAAGTGCCCATGAATTATCGTTCAGCTTTGGTGTTAAAAAAACAAATCATATGGTATGAACTCATTTGACACAAATATCTTTATGAGTTTGCAACCTTGGTTCTTTATATACAGAAACGCGTTCTCAGGCCAGCTCGAACGATTCTACCTTTCTACTGGATCATATCACTAATGTCAGGCTTTTGGTGTGCCGCTTGTTCGGCGATAATGCGATAGAAGATATATGACTAATTTTTTAACTAGTAAATACATTTTATAATTGTTTTGAACAAAATAAATCAGGTCTCCCTCGTTTATGTGTTCTCGTAGGAATTTGTGGAATACTCAGCATATCATCTTTTCAAGCCCCAATTATGTCTGGGAATTATTCGACATATTACGTTGTAGGTTTTAGATTCCTAAGTTATGTATTTTAAGTAAATTGAGAGCTGTAAGAGCTTTTTTCCTATTTTGAATATTGTTCCTCCAATTATGCCAAACAGTCGACTCATAAATGCTTATCTGTTGGGAACGTCGAGATATCGATGTGGAAGATTGGTCAGCAATACTTTGCGCTACAGTAGTAGTGAATCTACTTTCACTCTGCATAGTAGACTTAAGACTTTTTATTGGTTACTTTACAGGTCACTGTAGCCTGCGATATCACTTAAACAAAATTAGCCTCTCTGAGACCATCTTCTGCCGATTCTGTAAAATGGACTCTGAAAATTCAGAACACATTACGTGTAAATGTCCCGCACTAGATAGAAAGCAGCTACAGCACCTTGCTGGTAGTGCCGTGCCTCCATACAAACTATGGAACAATAAACTCCGGAATATGCAAACATGTTTAAAAAACCTTAAAACATAGAGTACCTCAGCAAGATTTGCATAGTGGATCTATTTATATCTATATATAATAAATGCAAATAATTTAGTTAATATATGGTTGGGCCTCCCTTTAGGTCTCCTACTCTCCTAAAATTTTTGCGCAAATGGGTTAAAACTGGTTTATGGTCGATCTTTAGCTCCTGGGCGATGCTATGATTACTAACATCCTGATCAGCTTCGATTATTTCTGTGATTTTATCGTCATTATCGACATTGTCTTTAACATCAAAAATACTTGAACGGAATCGACGAAACCAAAATTCAAACCATTCACAATTTCAGCGGTCTGGCTTTCATTTTCGCCCTTATCAAAGAAAAACTATAAAATGTACCGAATTTTCTCTTTGTTGACTTCCATTGTTAACACCCTGTAACTCACAACCGAATGGAATAAACAGAAGACAACGAAAGAATTGTTTTAGTGTGAAATGTCACCTTGACAACGAGGATAAACTTGCAATTGTTTGATCGATACTTTGCAACATATCGATTACTCAGCCATCTACCGAAACAACAATGGATTTCTTTTTTCTCAAACTAATATTTACTGCTTTTTTAAGCAGATGATAAGATTAGAAATAAGTAGTTTGTCTGAAACTTCATATTTATGGGGTAGGTATAGTATTTCGTTTCAATGTTAGCGATGCGATTTTTTTTATTATTATCGATATAGTTATTCTTGATCGATAGCCAAACGAAATCGGTTGATTACATTTGAAGAATTTCTCTGATTTCATTAAAATATTCGTCTCTTTAAAACCCTTTAACGCCTTTTACCGCCATTGACAGCTTCAGTGATACTTGACTGAAATGCCTTTGGTGAAGAATGGCATCTGTGTATGCAAAAATTGCTGGTTTGTATTGTTACATGGCGTACTGGTTTTCTGAACATAACGGTTCACATTTAAGAGCAATAATTAGTTTCGATGGGCTTCAAATCTTCATTTAATGAAATGTATCAAATATTTCAATTTGTAATTTCGAAATATTTCGTAGACCTCCATGTCCGCCACAAATGTGTATTTATATATTTATGTATGTATGTTTGCGTGTACAGTTCATGCAGCACTTATTAATTTTCATATTGTATTGTGGATGTATAAATGTACGAGTATGTATGTCTGTGTGAAATATTCTTCATGTGTTATTTTTTGTCAAGCAAATACATACATACATTTCATGTACACACAAATATTGCATGCACGTTCGTACATATAAAATATATCTACATTTGCTATACGTACGTATGTATGTATATAAAAAGAATAAATCTAAATTCGAGATTCTCGAAAATTATGTGTATATGATATTCAGAACTAATTTAAATTTCCTATTTTTAAGATTTCATTATTTTTAGATCGAAAAAGCGCACAGTAAAATAAGTTTTGAACGAGTACCATTAACAGCAGCAGCGTTGGCTAAGCATTGGTGGCTAAAATCACAACCAACAACTGCACACACATTCTATAGCGACGAGTCTTTGTGGGTGAGTGTAGTGACTGACGCCTATTACCGACCATATGGATGTTCAAGAAAGTTTGGCAGGTGGAAGGCACTTGGCACGCACACCGAATTGCCGCTGCTGAAGACTACCGAATGCGTTTGATGCAACTTGGTGCTGCTCGACTTCTTATGCTTTCTTTCCAATAATAATTTTGTATTTTCCGCTTATGAGTCTGTGCGATGTATATCGTGTGCAAGAATATATGTGTGTAGATATGTGCATGTATATGTAAGCGTAAGAGTGACGCAAAAAGAAACACCCAAGTGGCTGTGCCACTTAGGGCGGGTGTGAAATGCATATTTAAGCGTAAATAAAATTGAATTTATTTCTAGATCATTTCTATGCTGCTCTTTTACGACGGCAGGATGAGCGCATAGCTGCAACACTATGGGGATGTGTGCCGTCCATGCTCACATTTCGTAAGACCATTCATATAAATTATGTTGGTATAAATATAATATAATAAATTTTCTAATTGTATTTTGTAATAAGAACATCTATTCAATGGTACATTTTTAACCTGCTTAAAAATACAATAATTTTCGATAACATAGAGGGAGCTCGGAGCTGAGATGTGACACCGTTGGATTTTCATTGATGCCTTGGAAAACTGAATTAACAGGCTGCTCTACAGCGAAGCCAGCCGAGACAGTTGCATCAATGAAATCGTGTATAATAACTAGTGGGATTTTTGATATTTTGAATAAACCAATGATATATCGAAAATAATTGATGTTTGTTAATTTTTTTTAATATTTTTTAAAGTTCAAGGAGAATCCACTTTGCATATTCGAAACCAATTACTAAGTCAACTTTTTTTCTGGTCGATGGATTTAATACAAATTTTTCGAGTTAGCCTAGTGTAATTTGATATTTACAATAAGATTTCCTAATATACATACATATATACATATGTGCTTATAAGTGAGTTTGTTTGTGCCTGACATTTGTCCACAGTTCTTTACTTTTCATTGGTAACTTTTCTCTACAACTTAATTTGCCATATCGCAACGCCAGCACTGAGCATTACATTAACTGCTAAATACAGCAAGTTGCAAATAAAAACGACAACACGCCGATATAGGCCACTGCAGGCCGTCGAAGACGAAGACGAAGACTCGGAAGATCAAATATATTTAAATATTTTGGCTGGTGTTCGCGTTATTGCCTCCCCGCTAATTCGCGTCAAGTTGCAACTACTATCTGCGTATTTGCATGTATAAGTGCAAATTTGCATTCGAACGCAGGCACTTGCATACATACAAACATATATACTTATAGGCGGTACATATGTATATACGGTAATACAAGGTGGTGTAAAATTAATCACCCTAGCGGAAGATTTAAATTTTTTGCAAATGGCGTGGTACGTCAATCATATTTGACACTTGTGAACTAGGCAGCTGTAGTGTACAAACAGGCGCGTAAAGGACAAAATGAAGATTTCCATCACTCCATATCAATTTTTTTTTATTATTTAATAAAAAAGTTATTCACCAACATAACTAGACAACTAATTTTGCGCCACCTTGCACTTATTTTCAACCAAAATATTGCGCCCTCATTGCTACTTACTTCCTTCAGTTATTTGATACTTTGCTACTTTCATACATGTGTATGTTTGTATGTATGTGCGTGCATACATATGGGGTTCTTGCCATTGGTGGCAATGGCCATTGGCAGCGAGTACGAATGGATTTTGTGGTTGTGCGAAAAATAAATAGCATTAATTTCGATTATTTTTAAAGCGTGAAAAACGTGCAAGAAAGTGTAGAATATTTATTTTAGAAATGACATGGCACTAAAAATAATTGCCAATATATGTATGTACATCTATACATACATGTTCCAACATATAAAACCGTGAAAATACTTGCAGAATTCACATTTGGCATTCCAAACACATAAGGCTATGCATATGTACGTAGGCATGTGTGTTGTATAAAAATATTGATTATGCAAATACGTATGTATTTGACCTCAATAAGAGCGCTTCATAATTTAGAATAAAAAGCGCTAATATTAACGTTACACATATGTACATAAGTATTTATAAATATATTTGAGGCGAGATTAACACTTTATAATAATTTTTTTTTTTTTTAATTAAGTGTTGAATTGACCTGAGGTCATTAGAGAGTTTAAATGAGTTAAATGAGAATTAAAATATGCTCTCAATCATTTCCATTGGCGTATCGTGTAATGCGCAAAATGCGAGGATGCTCGACATCAAAACTACTAAGTAACCTATGTTTTGTATAAAGTTTGTATGTTATATATTTTTTATTATAGACTTTACTTACTCATTTGATTTGGCCTTTTTATATTAAGCTCTTGGGATAAATCTGAAAAAGATAACAATAATTTAATTGAAATGTATAACGTATTAACTAACTTAAAAACTAATTATATGAAACTTTGTGCCTTAAAAAAATATTTATAATATAATTAAATGAAAAAATTGTCTACATTTTAATGACCAGCAGCTGCGAATATAATTCCCCTATCAAACCAGCAGTTGTTTCCTTCCAGAAGTCTAGGAAGCTCTTTATAACAATATTTGTTTTATTAAGTCTAGAAATGTAACCTGGAGAAGCGATAAGATCGAATAGAAACCATTTTCTCTCAAGCAGATATCTATGGGAAAAATGCTTTCTGAGCAAATATGCTTTTGGTGGCAGTCTGTCACTATTTTCGACTGCTTTTTTTCGTTGTTATCTCAATGTCATTTGACTTTTTTATGTTACTTCATTATTCTATTTCCCTGAACACCAAAGTAGATTAAATTCACTCAGCACTAACTTTTCGTTTTATGCAACACGTATTTCTTCATAGTTGATTGATACTGGTGACCGTATGCATATAGAGTTTGAGGTACGACGTAGAGCAAGCAAGTTTTATTTCGTGGTATATCTATTGATTGAAGAAGGGTTTTTAATTAAGCACTTTCCTTCTTTTACTTCGCACACAAATGTATGAAGACTTGCTGTTAGTTAGTTAAGGTTGGCGTCTCAGTTTTCCATGGTTTTAGGGAAATATGCAGTAGTTGTGCAAAATGTATGTATATATTGATTCTTTAGGAAAATATTTTCAACCAAAGTTAAGCTGACTGGTTAACAGGAGAATCTTGCTTCTTGTATCTGAACCAGCTTGAGCAAGAAATTATACGGTTGGTTCATAGGCTACTTACTTAGAACAGAAGGTCTACACTGATTTCCGTAGAGCTCATCAATTCCAGATGGGGCAAATTAAATCAGGACAAAACTGTCATTCTGCACACACTATAAAGTAGTTAAGAAGTTCGATCTGTGAGTATTTTTTTGCTAAATTAAAAATTATCGGAGACATGGTTTTTGTATTTAATTCACCACAGGGGACAAAAAGCGACTAAAAATTATTCAAAGTTTCTGAGAAAAAATATATTATACGTTGATGGGAATGACACACACTTTAATTTAAGGAATATCTAGTTCAGGGTGCACAACTCATAGACGGACTATTTCTGCACTATACGTGCAATGATTGTCTCCTGACCCATTTTGCCCAGAGAATTTTTAAAACAAAGATAATTTAGAGCATTACTGGGTATTTGGGGTTTTACAGGAGAGAACTTTAATGGTTTATACTCCCTATCAAATTATAACCAAGTTGTGTTGTGCTATTCTCTCTTTAATTTCTCTTCTCAAGTTGTATTTTTAGTAATTGTGCCCACAGAATTTTAGAAAAACAGGTTCTTCTGCATGTGGCTATTGAGTTTACCTCAGCTTATGATGAACAAGATTTCTGCTATGAAAAATGGGGGGAAGTTTAGTGTCGGTTGCAAAATTAATAATCGGAAGTAAAAAACTGACTTTGCATACATCATAAAAACAATTACAAACAAGAGGATTCTATATTCCGGTAAAACTGAGTTTTTTAAAGAAATTACATAGCATATATTATATTATTGGCGCTACACTCTTTACAGTGCTGTTTCTGCTATTTCTGGTATGCGTCTTGCTATTTGTTTCACATATGGAGGGGTCTGCAGTTTTATGCCACCTCTGAAGGACAAATGGTTTTTTATGAGGAGCTTTTTTCATAGCACAAATACACTCGGAGATTTGCCATTGCTTGCAGCGGAGCAATTAGAAAAAACTTTTTTCTATCATTTTGTGTTTCATGCACGCGGTTTCGAACTTGTGCCCTTCTGAATGGTAGTCACGCAACAATCATTCGGCTATGGCTATTATACGATATTATATAGTTATACATATAAATCGAAAAATCAATATCTTTAGCCGTACTGAATATTTTAACATAAATACTCGTATGCCGACTTCGTATACATATTTATATATTATATAGGTATAGATGTATGCAAACTGGGCTATTTCCACGCTACTCTGGAGATCGGAGTGGTTGTGATACCACTTATCGTATTATAAGCCCCTAATTTCTATTTCTAATATATTATTTGCCATTGTTAAAGCCGTGCAAGCCAAACAAGTCCTCTGAACGATTTCGAATACTGATTTCAGCTATTGAACCCTTTTTAATATGCATAATTATTTGGGATAGCCAAATATAAAAATATATAAACGATTTATTGTTTGATTGGATGTACGCAAGTTTCATACCGTTATTAGAGTTATATGAATAAGCAACGGAGCTGCATTTTGCAAATATGTAGGTATTATTGATGATAAGCCCGTGATACCGAAAGACATGAAACACCGAATTGAAAGAAGTAAAAACTTGCTTATTACAAAATGCGTTTACGAAAAGCTTTTCAATTTCCAAACAACTTGGTTTCCTTTATTTATTGAAGCGAGGGAGATGGTTTTACATAAGTTACACTTAGTGCTCAAAGAAATAAAACATATTTATTAATTTATTTATATGAAAAATAATTATTAATAATTACATTACAAGAGTGGGCAACAAGCAGCTGGGACTATCGATCTGTTGAACAAAACATAATATATTTCCTTTCCAAATCTTTAACTTAAGGTAACTTTAAGTCAGTCTTTAAACGAAAATTGTTGAAAGAATTAAACAGCATCGAGCGGTTAAGTCAGACGTGTTCTCCTTAATAACAAATCCTAATAATATACATACATATATGAATTTAATTATGATTTTTGTAAAATGCTATCTGTGACTACAATTAAGAAAGAGCTTGAAACTATATGTACTTCTAAAATTACATACAACCTTCTAAAATTACATACAACCTAAGTGTGTTTGTGACGAAGAAGATCTAATTGAATTTGCTCATAGCCACACTAATGTAAACGAAGCAGAAAGTTTTAAGCAAAGGTTGCATAATTTATTAAATAAATCTAGGCAACATTCTTTAAATCGAAAAACTTATAATTTATTCGATGCGCTGATGAAAAGAATAGAAAAATTTGTAATGCTGGAGTCAATAGCTTCAAATGGCTTTTTACTACATTTTGATAGTTCAGCCTGCAAGTGTTGAGGCCGAAAGATGTTTTGTCAGCAGTTTTTGTATGCAGTGGTTTCAGCAGTATCCAGTCCAAGATTGGAAACGCCGGATTAACATAAATGCTTCGCTGTTCTTACGTACACATTTTAAATACAATAATTGTAATTAATTTTTTTTAACTCTACTGTCGTTGCATACTTTTAATTGTAATTTTTATTTATTTTTTTATATTTATTTAAATTTGTTTTAATGTTTTTTTATATTAATTATTACTTTCCAAAGTACCTTGTATTTGCATTCTCACTTGTGATTTATACGTTTCTGAATCACATGCCATTTAAATATGAGAGAATATTTATGTAACTTTAGTTTACAGTTTTTTTTTAATTTTAAATGGCTTTATTTCATGGTATATTTAAGTCCTTTCAGTTATTGAATTTTTACTGATAGTAAAAAATTATTTCCTCAAAGTGAATTTCCTGCTCCCGCAACCAGATTAAAACGATCTCGAAAATCCGGGATCAAAATTTAACGCTAACTTATGCATCCCTAGTACATACATAAATGCACATATACATCTGTCTGCCCCAATTCCCTACGAAATATTTTCCTAGCCTCATCAATAAATAACCGATTACGTGGAAAACAACAATTGTGTATATCCTTGCACAGAATATCTGATTATGAACAATAAACCATTATTAACTTCAAACACTGTGGTGCGTTCAATTGACACTGGTACGTGTGTACTAGGAATTGAGCTACAGGGATTCTATGCGTTCAATCAGTGGATTGATAGTAAGAAGGAACGAACGCATGTATGTGTGTATGTATTTTCCCTTTCATTCATACAATTGAACAGCGGTGCAATTTTGCAATAGAATTTTCGCATATCACTGCCATTTGTTGCTCCGTAAACAGCATGACAGGGTTTCTGCTGGGGTTCTGCGAACGATGCAGAAAAGGCACAATGACTTTTTGACGGTTTACTGCTACCATTCACCACATTTTGTTTGCATTTGTATTTGCTTGATTGGTTTGTAGGGTGGTTTGTTTACTTATTTATATTGAATGCATTGTAACATGATAATGACATGTTAATTGATGCTATTGGTTAGCCATTGCAAGGACAGCACGAGGAAGGCAACAAATGGGTACCCAAATGTAATGCCATGAGAGCAGATAAAGTGATATTTACCATAACTTGTTATTAAATGTAATGTACTTTGCAATTTTGGTTTTCAGTTTTCATTTCAGTATTTTGTGTGTTTTGAATTTTGCAGAGTTGCACAACAAAGACAAAAAGGAGTAGTGAATTTTCTTGCAAATAATGCCAGCAGAATTGACGAAGACTTGAAATATCGAAAGTAGAAACTCACGACGGGGCGAAGCATTTTAAAGCGTGACAATAAAATGAAATTTCTATTAAAATTTTAAGTGTACTTTTAAAGTACAGTGTACTTTTAAATCAGCGCCAATTTGCGCTTCAGGAAAAATATTCTCAACAGAAAGCCCAGTTTTTGGTCTGCCACTACTTTTTCTATCCTCGAAAGAAACAGTTTCTTGAAATTTGATCACTAATCTTTGAATTATCGACTCATTCGGGTGATTACTTTCAACAAAAAAATTACGAATTTTTCAATATGTTGTTCTTATAGATCGACCACTTTCATAATAAATTAAAATAATTTTAACGCTTTGTTCTACCGTATAGAATAGTACAGTAGTACGTGACCCATTCCCAAATTCATCGGTACTTAAATATCTCTTCAATAAAAGAGGAAATACAAAATTTAACCAGAAAATACTGAAATCGACTTCAATCACATCCAAATGAACTGGCATCTACCCTCATATCACCATCATGTTGACTTTTTAAGGTTGACAAAAAAAACATCGATGTGGCTCGTTCAAGAGGTACCTATCAAATATTGAAATTATTCACTAGAAATAAGATATTTCACAAGGAATACACCTTTAACAATACAATCACAACCATTTTTGAATGGAATAAAATATTTGTAAAATTTCTTTTGAATTAAAGGATAGGCAGAATACAAAATGAAGTTTACTAACAAAGCACCAAAACGCAACTATGATTGATAAAAATGTCAAGTGGCAATGCACGTTCTTGTGTCCGCTAACCGCATTCGCGTGGGAAGTGCTCGTGCCCAAGTAAGTTATTTCTATCCATATTTCTAATTACATATTATATTAGGCAAAAAAAAAAGATGTATGGAATGTGAGTTTAGAAAGAGTTGTGGGCCGAGTATAGGGAGCAGAGCGGAAGGTTCACCAGGGTATGTATTTATCTGCTGTTTATATGAAGCTCGAAGGGGCTGTATTAATGGGCCAACATTAATGGGATACGGCTTCCTATCATTTCCGAATTTTATTAACGCTGTGGCGAATGAAGTTACCATTTCATTAGTCATTTGGTGCAGAGATGCGCTAGACGAGTGAAGGGATAAACGCAACCTGCTTATTTATTTCATATATAAAAGAAGAAAGATTTTATGATTTCTAAAGACAAGTAAGCACTCACAAGACGCCTAAACTCGATTACATTAGTCTGGGCTAGGGAATATTTAAAAGAACTACAAATGTGCGTACATAGTAAATATGGACCTAGTAACAGTTGCCTGTGAGTCCACTAGGATAGTAAACGGAGAAAGTATAAAAGAAATAGGAAACCTAATACACTCGTATGTAAGTATAATTACGTGATGGGAAAATGTTCATATCGTAACCAGGCGTTAGTAGAACAGTTTAGGAAGAAGATGTTGAATTGTTTACACAAAATTGTCTCCTTAACCAGTTCCACAATAGGGATTTATTAAAATGTTGAGTTTCACGGCATGGCTTCTTACCAGACGGTGTGAGACTAAGCTCAGCAGGACACTCTCTTTCACAAACCGTTGCTGGAATTACTGTGGAGTATGCTAGTGAGGAATCAATGTAGGTAGGTAGGTGAAATGTTTAGGTTGGCGCAGTGCCCCAGGCTGTCGAAGAAAGTACCTCACAGTGACCTTAATCGTTAGCTGCCAAACCCGGACATTTACAGAGAAAGTGCTCAACAGTCCCCTTCACTGAAAGGTCCCCATAGCTTCTGCAATGGGCGTTAAATGGTAACCCCAGCTTTTCCGCGTGTGTGCCGATCGTCCAGTGATCGACACAATAAATTTCTTCACACGCGTTAAGAAAGTTAAAATGAGGATATGGTATATTGACCACTTTGCTTATTTCCGTAATTCAATTTAAAGCATCAGAGCAAATGAACGCATTTTTATTAACTCGACTGCAACCTGATATGAAAGGTGTGAATGAGAAATAGTAGAGTTGATGAAATCATAAACGGAATTATAGACCTCAAAGTTGGCAAAGAGTTTACATCTTCTGATAAGAACGTTTTTAAAAATGTGTGCAAATTCGAATTCCGACATTCCGAAATTGCGAAGCGATCGAAAAGAATGCCTATCAACCTCTGTCCGTATCTACCATCTGTCTGAAATTACATTACATAAACTGGAGTCCTAAATAAAGTAGAATCGAATAGTTTGACCGAATGTTGCATCTAAATCTGATGTAAAATTGAAAATTTAGGATGAGCCGTCGAAAAAATTTCTCACACCTTTAAGAATCGATTGAGCAATAATAGTAAGAAGTTTGAAAATTATTAGGCATATATTAATAAGGTTAATTCTATTCAATTCCCTTTTACGAGGAGAATCTTGGATTTTGCGTTGTGTTTGCGCAACTTGTGCTATTATATATTCCAGCAGAGAACATCATCATCTTTTGGCTCTACAGCTCTTTGTGAGCTTTGGCCTGCTGCACGTGAGACCTCCATACGCCTCGAACACTTGCGACTTTTTTCCAGTTCGTTATACTAAGTTTCTTGATGCCGTCCTCCAGTTCGTCGGTCTATCTTGTTCTCGGCCTTCCTCTTGCTCTAGTGTTGAACGCTCTGGCTTCTACGATTTTCTTCTGCGCCCTCGTTCTGTCCATTCTTGTAATGTGACCCATTACATTAACCGCTGCGCTTTGAAGAAACGTATAACATTTTCGCCCTTTATCAGTTGATCTAGCTCGTCGTTCCATCTTATCCGCCACTCACCGTGATCTTTGATTGCTCCGAAAATTCTTCTGGGTACTTCTCGTTCGAAGGCTTCTAGTTTTGTTTTATCTGTTTCAATTAGCGTCCACGATTCAGCTGCATAGCATAATACATGTCTAATGATGGTTTTATACAGAATCAATTTGCATTGCAGCAGAGAACGGTAAACATTTTTCCATTGGTCTGCGTGGACGACTCTGGAACTTTATTATGAAAGAGTTTTCGGTGTTTTGGATATCTGAAAACTAAAGAGTACATATGCACAATAGCATGTAGGTCTATATTTCGAGCATTCACTCCGATTTATTTACAATTTTATGCCGTCTCTGTAAGGCGATGTAAATATAATGAAATATTTTTTATCCGCAACAGGTTTTGAGACAAAAGCCTTTTGCCGATTCGCCACGCCACAGCACAAACGGCCGCCGCCACATAAGCCACTAATGGAAAAATACTATTACAATGGTACAGGGTTTTGCCTTAATCAAACGGTACAAAAACTACATTAAAGCAATACCTGGCGTTAATAATTTATCACGTCAGTAATAACTAGTCGCTAAAGCCAAATGGATACCGTTAAGAAGTATTAAATTGCTTGCCGTAAGCCAAAATATGTGACTAACAGTAGCCAAAAACGATTAATTCAACAAGCTGTCGGCAAGATACAATTCGGAAACCGGCTACAATACGAAAATACCAAATTCTAAAGAGTGTATAAAGCAGTCGATAAACCGGCTATATAATTGTTTTCCAACACGAAAGAAATACGTAAGAGCACGTACATATATGTATAACCATTTCTTCATATATGTAAATACTGGTAGTATGACTACGTGAACAAATTGTAATTAAAGCGCGAAATCATGAAAAGAAAAGCTGAAAATTAATTCCGAAAACGAGGGAAAATTATTTGGGAAGTATTATGTATGTATGTGTGTATAAGTAAGCGCTTGAAAAGTGAATATTATACTTCGACTTGCTTCACCAAGTGCCCGGCAAAGTGGATATAGCCGTTATGCTCTTGACAACACGTTCTTTAAATTGTTGTTGTTGTTTTGTTTTTGCTGCTTAATTTCTAAAGTTTTTATAGTTTTAAATTTTACGGTCACAGCTCAACTACAGCCATACATACTCGTATACGAATATACATACAGTCGCTCATATTGAAGCAGCAATAGAATTAGAGAAATCAAAATTTAATGATCGAATATGAAAAAAGATATTAATAAATATGGATGATAAACTCGTAAAAAGTGAAGTGAAATAAAATAAAATATATTGAGCTGTATTTGCTTGAATTGAGAACAAATCGAATGGAAGGAAATGGGAGGCACGGGAGCTGGCAGCGCATGGCTAGGCAGGCGTGAGGGAGGTGGTTAACACAGCAAAACACTTGAAACAAATTAATGGCAGGCAAGTGTGGCATAGCAAATCGGACACTTGACATGTGTATGTGGTACTTGTTTAACATGCATACACACATACATGCACAAACACACATGTACAATAGTATAAAATCTATTTTTGATTATTGAGTTTTTATCTAAAGCAAAGTATTATGCATACTTTGGCGTATAAATATGTTTGTCGCTTTTTGGGGCATAGCAGCGATAGATATTAGCTTTTGTTGTTTTTCTTTATGTTATTTTATGTAAAGGTTTCAGCGACCAGCAAGTTAAAGCCTTGAAGTCTTACTAAGATTTTGACTGTGGGAAATTGCAATACATCGCGAGATCAAACACTCTTCTCCAAAAAAATCAAAATTTGGTGCTGTGAGTGGAAGTTATCAATTTTCGCAAAAATAGCCTGAGTGACTCACAGAAGGAGAAGCGGAAAATAACAAACGAACCCAAGGAGGAGTACCTGTGATGGTCTAGGCGCCTTTAATAAAAGAATTCGGGTCGGAAATAGCTTTTGTGCCTGCTGGCTTATCACGATACGTAGTTCGAATATCTGCTCCGTTTATAACACTTGCCGAATAAGAATAGGCGGGACAACGCACTTTTTCATATGACAAACTTTAGAAAAGTGTTTTTCAGCGACTTTGTAACCCAAATTTGTTATGGCCAGCCTCAATCCAAGACTTTAACTCAAATTGAAAACTTGTGCAGAGTCCCGGCAAGAAAAGTGTTCGATCCGGAAAAACTATATATTGAAAATGTCAGTGAACTTAAGGAAGGAGAGTAGAGCTGAGCCTGAGAGATGAGTACTCGTGTAGACCCGCTTAAGTTCCCACTTAATGCCAAAAGCGACGTTTACGTGAGCCAATGATGCACACACCTTGAAATCCTTGTAAATTAACCCAAGGCCTTGAATGAGTCTTGGCTATGGGAACAATTACACTAGCGATTAGGATCAGTAAACTGCCTCTTTGATGGTGGCTCTGCAATTAAGTTGCACTACATTAATCACAAGCCTAAATTTAAAGCTGATATGCCTGTAGTGCTCCTGGACAAATACACTTCCTCCAACTCAACCATCATGTTGGATATAAATTCTCTGGACTTTGGTTCTCAGTGCTACACCCTGCCTTATACTCCCTAGAAGGGATGAGTTTGATGAAGCCCACTCAGAACTGATTCAGACATGCCCCGCAGTTGGCATGCAACTCGAGACCAATCAAATGCTAGTCATTCTGGTACGGTGGCCAACAAGGCGTGATTTATAACTGATAAAATCAACCTACAAGTTTTTATAAAACCGTTCTCAGCTTCCGGTTCCATTGGCCGCCTAGGTTACCTATGTGATTTACATACGTTATTCGCCTTGGAGCTATCTCAAAAATCAAGTAAATACAAATGTTCAATATCCGAACTATTATGCAAAGAATAAACGCGCAACTGTGAGGAATCGCGGCTGCAAATTTTGTAAAAATAATGAGAACTTCTAACACAGATATTGTTTTCCATCTGTCGGTATTCTGGTTTAAAAGGAAGATGCCTGAACTGAAAAAAATATTTCATTTCCAAATTTCCAGTTGTGAAACGAATGTAAGTCCCATTGAGTGGTGCTTCAAAGGATTAAAAAAAAATATGCTTCATACTTTTAAAAGGGTAACATAACTGAATTCACAACAAAATAAGTGCGTAGTTGAAGCGGGCACTGACCCAAACATTTTCCAGGCGTAAACTTGGAAATTTGCATGAAAAAGGCGACGCACACTGTCACTTCATTGCAGCGCATAACCTAAAGCATCTAAAATGCGACTAATTGGGCCGACCCTTCTCATGCATTTACGCGTTTAAACTACTCGTCTGACGAATGTTTGTGCATATGTAAACTCATTTAGAAAGTGACCCTAAAAAGCAGGATTAAAAGGGATGCATCGGCGAGACAAAGGTCAGCTGTTGGCCGCTCACTAGAAAAAAATGAAGTGTAAGAAAATTTCTATTAAAGCAAATGCCAACATTAAAATTGTGTAATTTAAAATGAAACGGAATATTGCCGCAGTAGACCTAAAGGTTAGGAATGTAGATAGAAGGTTGCTGGATAAAGGTCATAGGTGGAGTTGTAATTAAGGACACGGGAATTCAGCTGGTCACACAAATGTGTATACACATACATCCATATATATTTAGACAACTGTACATGTAAAATGATTACAAGCCGATAATAACTAACTGCCTGACTTGGATGGCTGCTCGACTGAGAATAATTAAAGAGCACAAGCAACCGCCTTAAAACGCGCGGCATTTTGACATTTGAGATATGGCGCGCAATTAATCACACGCGGCAAATACCAACTCCCTTCAGTTAAATTAATGCACAAGAAATTGTATTTGGATAACCTTGCTTAATAGGGGCCATGAGAGTAGTGTTGAACAACTTTTAATACTATTTTGAAATATTTACTTTTTAGCTTAAAGACTCTAAGTGAGTGCTTGCTTTCTGGCGTCGAGTGGATATTTATGTGTATACACATATGCAAATCTACAGCTGATGTTGGTGGCTACCAAATAAGTTGAATATTTTCAAACTGCTACTGGCAGTATAGCACATAGAACAGCAATAACAAAAAACAAATCGTTTGCCTTGCTGCAAACAATGCGAAAGTAAACAAAATGCCAAATGACATTTGTAAATAGCTCGAATGATGAGACAAACCTCAGTGCGTGCACACACATACACAAACAAATGCACAGCACAAACAACGTTTTTCCATTCAAGTACACGAAGTATGTGCGTTTAAACAGGGTGGATCATTTGGAAATAAGTACGAAAATCTGAGTTCCTTTAAAAAAAGTTATTTTGTACCCAACGCATATTTTTAGACTTCTTCTAATGATAAAAATGTTTCTGCAATGTGTATTCGCTGCAGATAGCTACAGACCCTGTAGAGGCAAATATTGGCACAAACGCTCTAAAAGTGCAACAATATAAAGGCAGATGCTCGAGAACTCGTATTATAAAATGATTTTATGCTCATCAGGACAACGCTTTATGCATTGAAGCTCATGTGGTCTGTAGATGGTTGTTTTATAATTTTTCGCATGTGCGCCCCTAATACTCCACCTCAATCGCAAGATTTAAATGCTACGAATACTTGGGGAGTTACAGCAAAAAACAGAAAATATCACATAAATAAATATAATTGGTAGCAGTTTTAAAGAAGTAGAAAGTCCAGTATAAAACTTTTCACTGCATAATCGAAATAGATAAGGTATATCAAGATTTGTTTGATAAATATTGCTTTGAAGTTTACGTTGTTTTTAGCGCCAAATTAAGTTTTAATCAAACGATGTTTTTGGTTCCATATTTTCAAACAATAGTCTCGGCACGAAATAGCCAATGTACTAAAAAAATATTTTTAAGTTGGAAAAAAACGCCGACCATATTTTTTTTGAGATTTCTGTCCGTTGGTCGGATATTATAAACCCATATTAGGACCCGGGTTCAAAACACACTGCGGGCACAAAGCACCAAAATGTTTGAGAACGCTTTTTCTAATAGCGGGTTTTTTCTACTTTCCATACTAACAGAAATCGTAACCTAGTTATTACAGCGAAAATAAATTTTTTGTTTCACCCAATCTTAGAGTGCGACTATGGTGGACTAGGCCAAAGTGTATTTCTGCTATGAAAAGCTCATAAAAATCCACTGGCTTAATGAGACAACATAAAGATCAAAGTGGGAGAGAAACTTTGCCTAACCGCCAACCCAGTGTGTGTCAACTGCAGCTGAGCTAAAATTAATAGAAATTTTTCAGACGTTCTCAAGTGAATTATTAAGTTTAAGGGTATATCCCACTATTGAGTGGTGAACCTTCGTCTGAATAGTGACACATAAGGTGCAAAATAATCTCTTCCTCTTCTTGTCTAGGCAACTTTTAAAAGGTGTAAAATTATCTGTTCCTCTTCTTGTCCAAGCAAGTTTTGCAGAAATCATGTCTTTGCCCGTTTAGCCTCTGGGCGTGTCTGCCTATAAAGAAAGTAACCCGTTATAATAGAAATCAGTGCGCTCAGGTCATGCATATTTTGGCTTAGCAAGAATTCCGTGCGTTTAGCATTTAGCAGAGCCCATAATTGTTGGCCGATTCTACTTGTTGGTTCGTTACGTCATTTTTCGTTCGCTAATATTAGAAGTTTCTCAAAAACAAATCGTTCGCATGTTTGTAGGCGTAATTTTCGTTATTCTCATTAGAAAGTTTTGTACCGAGTGTCTGTAATTCATCAGCCCTAAAGCACCCTCAATGTTAAAATGATCAGGAATGCATTTGAGCGAAATAACTTAGCCCTCTCGTTAAGAGATGTGCGGCATTTCATGACTACCTTAGAGGTAACCGTTTTTTAAAGAGATTTTATCGGCGTAAGGCTGTCAGTGAAAATGTAGATACAATTTCTTGGTATCACATCATACTGAGCTGACAATGGCTTAATTATTGGGCTATTAAATAACGTAAAACATTTTATTTTAATTGGGTAATTATTTAAGTACTTACTATTATATTCTAATGTTCAAAACAATGCTAGGAGTCTTCCTCTCTGAGTTCCTTCAACACTTGTGTCGTTTTCTCTTGCACAGATTCCATCTTTGAATGCAGATTTCATCTTAGCAAGCTGAAGTTGCATGGCTCAAGATCTTGTGAATAAGGCAGATGTTCTAATAATAGGAGGATAAACTTGACTGGAAACCTCTTCGAAGACAATGTGAGATAAATGTCGCTGAAATTCTTTAGCTTCCCACTCGACGACCTGTGTGTGAAAGCCGAGTGGATACCGTGAGCACCAAAGATTTCCTGCGGCTTTTATAACAGTGCCCCTCTCGGCACTTTCTCACGAAAGACTCCCTTTATTTTCTGCACTTGATTGTATTCGCGCACTTCTGTCCGAGGGTATTTTAATTTCTGACGCCTTTGCCTCTAGAGAGGATCTTAAGAACAACTACACTTATATTTGAAAGTTTGCTAAATTGTGAGCCGAGAATCCATTTTCTTCACAGTACTGGTCTTCTTTGTTGGAACTATAGCATGGTATTCGCAGCGGCATCTCCCTACCCAAGCAAAAGTCTCCTGAAACCGAAAAATGCCTCTCAGTACCTTTCCGACGTGTCTAACTTCGCTTAATACACCCTATAAGAATATGCACGCATACTTTAGCGCATCTGCCAACTTGCAGCAATTGCGCGCCACCTTATCGCTGATGTTTTTGTTGTCTTCCTGGTGGTTTTCCAATTTACATTTGAATGCGAGTGAATGTCTATCTGTGCGCCGGCTTTATCCCATCCCATTTGATTACGTTTCCATTTTCCATTAATACATGCACACTTACATATTATACCTATTTTCCCATTTTATTTTATATATCTTTTTTTATTTAGCATTTTACTTTTCCCTGCATTGAGTTTTATTATTTGAGCATCGTTTGGACACAGTCAATGGAACGCTTTGCCCACTGCTTACTGCTGATGATCTTAACAAGATGCGCATATCGTTTTCGCTTTCGCACCGCGGCACTGTCAGCTGAAAAATGCTGTTTTTCCACTTTTTCAATTTTCCAATTTTTTTCTTTATCAAACGCGTATCTCTATAAAGTTTTATCGGGATCTGTGATTGTGAAGCGCTACGCTACCAACAACTGTCATGTGGGAAATGCTGACGACGGCGGCGTAACCGGTGCGGCATTGACGGTGATTTGGTTCTCATGGCGCACCTTTTGCGCCACCGTCCCAGCAAAGGGTTGGCATTCCAAATGCGCGCTGTTATTGCTATCATTGCGGGCATAACTGCTGTGAATTGTTTGTTGTTGCTGTTGCTACTTAATGTGGTGCTAGCAACAACAGCTGAAGAGCTGAAAGTCAATAGCTGTTGTGTGCGCTTCAAAGGACACGTCAGGCATGCCTGGCAGTTGGCATGTAGCATTTAAAATTTGAGAGGTGGAATATTTTTTTACAATTTTTTTTATTATTTTACGACTTTTCTCAGCACCATAAACGACGTTCGTATGCTAAGTAGAGTTTGATATTTCCCGCTTAAAACGACTGCGCGTTTACCTTTCAAATTTTAATGGGTAAGTAAGTTTGTATAGAAAAGGGTGAGAAAGGATTTAATTTCAACGCGGGAACAGCCTGAATTCTTTTCATGATCGCACATTGCCAGCATCTTGACGGCATCGAACTTAATGCTGCGCAAGGAGTTTATATGTAAAACGCACGTAATTTTTTTTTACTTTTTTCATATTTTATTCCCTTTTAATTGAATTTTTTGAAGGCAAATCTTACCACCGCGAAAGAATTTGTAAAACCACAACAAAACTTCAGCGAAATTTTAAATTAAACCACTTTCTTTACTTTTCACAGAAGCGCTATGTGTTTCATGCCGCAACATTTTTTAACGCCAGTCGGAATGAATGTCACGACGCCTGCTATTACCCCGCGCGTCCACCTCATCGGAGCTCTACATGTACAGTATGCGAAGCGTTTATGTACTAGGCGCACTGCCCTAGGATTGTGTTTGGCATTAATCAGTTCACATTATGGGCGACTTTTGCAATTAATAAAGATTAAAGAGTGACGTCAACACACACACATACACAAAAGCTTGCTCTTGCAACAGCGAACATTTGATGAATCTACGATGGCGCAGCAGAAATGCAAATGAACTAGTTGTTGTCACATGTTGGCGCACATAGCGGCATGTGACATGTGGCGTTCCGCGACATTGCCGCAAGTTGTGCTTGCGTGGCATGTTGTTTGTGACACAGCGGCTGGCCTGTGTCGCCCCACAAACTTTGGCTTCCCCAAATCCAATACATTTCAATATATAGAATGTAGCTCCAACTGAGCAATGAATTAAATTTTATTCGGCCATTGTTGGCGCGGTTGCGTGAGTTCGCATCGATTTGGCACAGTCAACACAAATTATATAGTCAAGCAAAAACAGAAACAGCAGCGAGAAATTCAACAACAAAATAAACTAAAACTGGATTGTGTGTTTGTGCGCGCTCCCAATAATATGCAAATAAATGTGTAGAAAATGCCATTGTGTCGTTGGGGGATTAAGTTGATCGCTGCATTTTGTGACGGCAAAGCGTCGCCCAACAACGTTAACCACAGCCAATGCATTACGTTATTTAGGGAGAAAAATACGCAAAAGGGCATCGTTTCGAATTAACATGCTTTTCATAAAATGGAACAAATTCGAAAAATGTACAATACATGTACACTTCCAGAAAAAGTTTTAGGACCACATACTTTTTTTACGGTTTTTCTTTACGGTTTGCAAATTCTCTTTTTCAATATTTCAGCGAGGAACAAATTTTATAAATTTTATAAATAAAAATTAAATAAATAAAATAATCTGAAATCTGAGAAACTATCAATGCCCAGTACCATTTATTTTTATACATAGAAAGTAATTCGAATTTTTATTTTGATCTTTACAAACTTTTTTGCCCGCACTACGCTAAACTTCAGTTGGTGGTAGCAAAACCTGTATCGATGAAAAGGTGAACGGTAGTACTGGGACCTATGCGTTCCTTCAAAGACCAGCAAAAGTTATAACTTCCGAAGTAAAGTACAATATTGAATTCACAACAAAAAAGCGCTGGATAAAGTATTGGCCATATATTTTTTTTAGACTATACATATAGTACATACAGAAGAAGTGAGAGCCATAACCAAATCAGTTAAGTGGGTGTCAACGAGTGTATTTCTGCCATGAAAGATCCTATATGCCCTTTGTAGTTTTCGTAAATCTCTAAATCTACCGTTTGTGGGGAAGCATGAAGACTCCCACCACAAAAAGAAGGAGAAGCTCGACCAAACTGATAAGCTTTCCTTCCACTTGATTGATGTTTTATCAGTTTTCGAAATCCATGGCTTGCCACTACGTCGTCCTCGATGGACTCACGATCTCTTCCGAAGCATTCATGCCACTCATAAACGGCTTTAGAGTCTCATTACCGAAACACTTTCCCAACATTTCTAATGCTTTCGCACCATTGAATCCAATTTTAATGCAAAATTTAATACAATAACGTTTTTTGAAAATTTAAATCTATTTTTAGAACTTTAAAAAATCGAAAAAACGTAAAGAGTAGATTTACTCAATACGACGTAACATTTACGAATGTCTAGGAACGGCGAGATCACAGAAAAACGAAAAAAAACTCAAACATAACTCAAAGCAGTTGATTTAGGGTGTCATCTGGCGAATGTTACAAGAACTTGTTGTGCAAGATGGTTTAAGAAAGATGGTATTAAGAAAGATATGAACCTTTACCAAGTTTCCCACTCTTGGTCTTGCAGTGGTCAGAGGATGATTTCGTATTCAAAGTTTTGCATACCTTTGCGTTTAAAAGTAGTCAGAAACAATCGCTTTGCAATAGTTTAAATTGTTCGAAAATTGGCCAAGTGTCCTCTACAAAGGACTCAGTTGGGCTCTATCTCATTGCTCTGCTCTGATGAATAAAGCTTTGACATTTTCGATTTCAGAGGTTACAGGGTATCCATTTTGCAATGGTGGTGGTCTTGTAAGAAGAGGTGAACTCTAAATAGTCTAATTTCATATACTCTATTATAGGCTTACCATATTATTGAAGTATCTGTTTTTCAGGAGCGTCTACCCTGGAGTATAGGGATAGCTCTCGAAAGTCTGAGTTGCGCTCTGAGCTTGCGACCTGTCACATAAAGCGTTCCCGAATTAAAAGAATAATAAGGCGCGATTGAAGACGCAGGCTAACGATTATGGGAAACTTATTAAGGAGAGTGAGTTTGGGGCATTACCAAAAATAGCACACAAGTACTAGTATGAATTAGTCTTTCAATCGCTTAAAAACTAAAGATGACAGCACTGCCTTTCAGATGAAATGGAACGGGAAAATTAATTAGTTTAATATATGTTTTTCAACAATCCACATCGCATACTGAATTGCTCCAGCCAGAAATAAAAAAATTGTATATTCGTGCACACATTCCGATTATTAAATGCTGAAGAAACATGAATGCTGCGAGCTGATCTGTTGTAAAGAATATCTGCCCATTGCCTTGCGCATTTCTCTGTTTCTTCATTTACATATAAACCACCCGGGACGTCTTGACGTTGCGATATTCTTGTGATAAGCAATTACAGTACAGATTTAAATATCTAACAGACCACCCCCTAATGAAAGTTTAGCAAAATGAATTCGTGGTTACCTGCCTCAAACCAGGCGAATACTATGGTCTACATAGTATATTTTTTTTAGCGGTAGATGCAATCGCCAATTTGTTCAATATGCAACAATGCGATGATTTTTTCACAGCAGTACAGTTTACTGTTCCTAATCAAGGGTCGCTTAGTGTTGATATACATACATATAGTATATGGAAATATATGTATGTTGGTATTTGCATTTAAATGAATGCTATTGTTTGCGATGCTTCGAAATCACAGGTGTGGCCGCGGATGACGCAGATGGTCGAACGGCTCGGAAAAGAGTGGAAATCAGGTGCTAAAGCTGGAGCTTGATTCACGACACCTGTTCGGTTCCAAATTGTAACAAACCGGTTCGTTTAACTTTGCTATCTACAAATAAAAAGATAAATATGATACTGATGGTTGAACTGCAGGTTCGGTATCTGAAATTATGGGTTAATTTCACGATTAGTTTACATTGCATGAGTTACCGATAAAATGCCCCATGTTGAAAATCATTAGATTTGTAACTTTTCTAAACTTGTTCTCGATACTATTTGTTATGGTATTTAATGATGGCAGCCTTTATTTTTTGCTTTGTTATGGTTGATGGCCGCCTTTATTTCTGCTTTTATTTCGTTAATCTTCACAAAAAATATTTATATGTACATATGTATGTTTGTATGTAAATGGGTCACTTTAAATGCACTTTGACTTGATACGATAAACGGCAATATAAGCCGAGCTGCTGCAATAGCTTATATGTACGTACGTAAGTGTGTATGCTCAGCGCAAATTCAACCAACCACCCACTCGCATGCATACAAACTTCCCTATGCGCGCAGCGTGAGTTTATTTTCGCAACGAGCGTGCAACATGCCACTATTCCATTGCATATTCGCTTGCTGGAATTCCAAATATTTCCCACATTTACCTACATACATACTTACGGTATGATATTTATTTACATATCGTATACTATGTGCACATACATGCATATTTATTTGGTATATATACCTGATTATGTGGATACGTATGTAAAAATGTATGACATGTTTATGCCTACATAAATAATTGAGAGTGCAGCGTACATCCATACAAACAGTTAAGGGAATAGCATAAACGTTCATTAATATCTAGCAGCGTCCCACAATGATAAACAGCAACAACAGCAGCGTAGTGATACCATCCATAGAGTACACCAACTGGCTGCTGACACTGACAGTACTGAAAAATGTTTGCTTCATACTTAATTGCAGTGCCAATTAATATGAAATATTTAAAATGATGATGACCTCACCCATTTACAAAAACAACATCAGCAGCGGCAATAGGAGCAGTAGCCACAGAAAACAACGATGCATTGCCCCCAGGGGCTTGTCGACATTTAGAAATGATGTTAAGCGCAGCCATTGCCGCCAGAATCAGCCACCACTGCCACGTGTCGAATGCATAGCGGCCGCTGCCTGTTATCCCTAGCAAACATATACAGATGTATGTATGTACATACATTTCAATTAAGTAGGTAATTGTTTTTTTCTCTTCTACATAATTTTATTACTATCCGCAACTACTACATGCATACATACAAACATATGCACGTTCAAAATTTGGACTCAACATTTCAGCCTTGATGGCCCATCTTCATCTTCGCTCTCGCAATTATATTATTACCATTTACCGAGAGGGCAGCTCCAGTCACTGACTCTGCCAGAGTGGCGGTCAAATGAATAGTTCACATATTTACAAACATACTATACACGCATACATACGTGTTTACATACCTACATATGCAACTACCCTGCAGGCAAAACACAAGTAGTGAGACGAAATTCTACTTCGCAACTGGCAACCAGTCCGATAGTAACTATATCTTCATTAAGATGGTTAGCAAACCAAGGTTACCTGAAGAAATGGAATCTTCATTCACTCCGTTCGGAGTCTGCTTGAAAAAAGTAAGTCCATCCACACTACAAATAGGAGGAAGAGCTCGGCCAAACACCCAATACGTACATAACACAAGGGCTGAAAAGTCCCAGTCCGAACGCACTAGTTTTATTGCATTCATCTCTTTTTCAGTTAGTTCTAATCTTAAAAAGACAGATGTTAAAGTTTCATAATATTCCATTCATTGGTTCGGGAATTATTGTGCTAGGAGTGCCGCTACTTTTGATATTTTCAAAACAATGGATCAAAAAGAGTTTCGTGTTTTAATTGTACACTGTTTCTTGAATAGAAAGAAATCAAACGAAGCAATGGCTTGATAAGTGTTATGTGACTCCTCTCCATCAGAAACAACAATAAAGGATGGTGTGCTGACTTCAAACGTGGTCGCAGAAAAACCGATGATGCACAAAGCTGTGGATGTCCAAATGAGTGGTGGTAACACCAGAAAACCTCAAAAAATCCACAAAATGGTTTTGAATGATCGCAAAGTGAAGTTGCGTGAGTTAGCAGACATCGTAAATAAAGCAAAATAAAGTGCTGGTTTTATATTTGAGTATGAGATATCTCTGTTCAAAGTGGGTGCCGCGTTTGCTCACTTTGAAGACAACGCACCGTCTCATAAGTCAATCAAAATAATGGCACAACTACATGAATTAAACTTCGAACTGCTCCCACACCCATCGGATTCGCCAAATTTTTCTCCTAACTGGTTGTTCGCAGACCTAGAAAAATGCTCACCGGTAAGAAATTTCGCTCAAACGTGAGGCCTATTTTGAAATGTTAGAGCGGCACTGGAATGATTCGGTTGATCTTGATGGAAATTACATTGATAAATAAATCTAATTTTGAACAAAAATCAAACGTGTTTTATTGTTAAGCTCGGGACTTTTCAGACCATGCTATGTGTGTTTGGATCGCTGTACAGCTTATACGGCTCATCGCTCCTCCTGAGTCCAAAATAACAGTTGTTGGCAAATATAATTTTTCTTTGCATTACAAGGCTGACATTGTTCCCAAAAAATCGAAGTTTCTTACTACTTCAAAAGCATAAATGTATACAGTGTAATATCTAAATACTACTTACTAATTCTGTATAAGTTCTGCGGGGATACCAAATTCAAACAGTCGAAATTCTGTAAGTCGGTAAAGAGATGGTAATTTTCGGCCTAATTTAGTTTAACTAGGTCCAAGCAAGATCAAGAAAATGGGGCGTTGGCTTTACTTAGTGAAAGATAAAATAAAGTAAGCCAAAACCGCTTGGGAAATTACCTAGTTCGCCTATGAAGAAGAAAAAAAGAAGGCCACAAAGGCCTAATCAGCTTATAATCGAAGGTTTTAATTAACAAAAAGTGTCGATGGGATTTCCCGAGTGTCGATAAGAATCCTATTCAACGCAGATTACAACAACACTCTCCGTATGAATTAGGCAAAGTACTAGGCATAATTGTAATGGCAGTAGTTCAGAACCTGCGAATTTCCCTGCAGGGTCAGTGAGAATGATTATAAATAGTTAATGCTGAGGCGTCATGGCTAATGGGGATGCGACGCTGACGTTATTAAGTAAATTAAGCAAATAAACATATGCGCTATGTTAATTAATTGGCACTTCACAAGTGTCATCGTTATTGTTAGCCGGCGCCCGGTCACACAATTTGCTCATTTCGCTTATTTGGGTCGCGGGCGAACATTTCACGCCAACGAAATTGAAAGTGCATTAGCTACATACATACATAGATATTATGTGCATATAGGTATATGCTTGTATGTATATACGTATGTATGTAATTTTGAGCTTAGATTTTACTAAATGACTTGAAAAGTTAGCGTTAGCTTCATGAAGATACAGCGCAGAAATTTAGTAGATTATATTTATATATACAATGTATATTTATTATATATACATACATATATATTTATTTACTAAGCCAATGAATATACTAGATTCTTATAGGCTAAGTATATGGTACATATTTTAAGATTAATAGGCAATAAAAAAAGAAAGTGCAATTAAACTATTTTTATTGTAATAAATATTCAAACATTTTAATAGGTAATCTTTAGAAAATGAAAAATCTATCTCAACAAATTTAGAGATTTTGAAAGACCAACATAGAAGAACTCCGACCTACGTACAGCTCTGCCCGGAATATTAAAGAAAATCCTCTCAAGAAGCACCGGACAGTAAACGGTACCACGGATTAAGTCAAAAATGAAAGATAAAGATAGGATTATTCTCCTGCTCTGCAATGATTTGAAGCTTCATATGTAGGAATAGGATCAAAAAACGTAAATTACGCAACGCGAAATGTGAGACTACTTTCTGGTCTCGTTCAATTCTAGCAGCAGGTCACGTACATATAACACGGAGACCAAATGAAGGATGCATACTCCAGTGGGGAACGCACAAACGCCGTATACAAAAGTTTCAGCGCATAAGGGTTTGAGAAATCGGAGCTATGACGCCTAACAAAAGTTACCATGGCGTGAGATTTGGCAATAATTAAATAAATATGATTAGTAAAAACAAAAGCGAGCGTGGTGTGAGAGTATTTAATTACACGTGATATGAGATAATAGGAGTCAATAACGCTTGGAAAAGGTAATTTGGAAGCACTTATTTATCTTCAGCTATAGACGATTATTGATATAACAGTTGCTGAAATTATCTAAATCAATTTGCCTCAATTCAGAGTGGAGGGAGCTAGTAATCATCAAATAAATCTTAACGTCGTCTGCATAAAGCTGAAATCTTGCTGACGAAAAGCAATAGTAAATATCTTATATATATTTTCCACAATGATTTTATATTGAAGAAGCAAATCTTTTTATAAATACATGAATTGTAATGTTTTGCTTTCAAAGTAAAGTTAAAAGCTAATAAGGCTATACAAATCGGCCTAAAATTGAAATTCTGACGTTAGAGAAAGAAAATAAATGCTAAATCTAGCCTCAAAACCTCTAGTCTCGTTACTCTGATCCTTCTTACAGTGTTTTAGCATGAGTAAGCCTTTGCGAATGTTATGAAACTAAATTCAGAATGATACACTGGCTGTACACAGCAGTGGTTAGGCCTATTCTCTACTATGGTACTGTTACAAAACAGTCGACAACCTCCAAGGTAGCCATGAAATGCCGCTCATTTCTTAACGATTTCGCTTAAGGATAATTTCCTGGGTTCCTGGCCATCGCGAGATTGAGGGTAACTGCAGAGCCGATAAGCTAGCGAGACTCGGCACCAAATTGACCGATGAACACATAGACAATGACACATGTAAGCTACTCATCCTTGAACAAATCGAAAGGAAATCAAACGAAAGATGGCGTTATGAAGCTACCTGCAAAAACTCCAGTAAACTGTGACCGTATCTCAATGCTAATCGAACAGAATCTCTGCTAAGTCGAAATAAATATAGTCTTAGCACACTGATTTCAGTCATAACGGAGCACTGTCTGATAGGTAGGCACGCCCAAAGGGTGTGCAAACACATGACTTCTGTATAAGTTATCTTGATGAGGAAGAGACAATGTTGCACCTTCTAGGCCATTGTCCTGCTCTATCCAGACGGAGATTTACTATTCTAGGCAGACAATTTTTTAACGAATTGGAAGATCCCAGTTCTGCAGAAATAGGAGATATTCTAAAGTTTTTGAAAAGCACACACTGGTTTCCCACAGGACAACTGTTTCAACCTAACCCAACCTTGTGCGGTAAATATTCCCAAAACCTAGCGAAATTCATTTTAACCCACCAAGAAAAAATAGTCTTATAAATTTTAGAAAAAAAAATGCATTTATTTCAAATGTACATTTTCTTGCATTTTACTTCAAAGCTTCTAAAATTAAGTAAATTTTTTCACTTAGCTTTGGAAACTCACTTTTAACACTCAGCCTAATATTGAAAAAAAAGGTCACCTTCTGCGAAGAACGAACACTAAATATCCCTCTAATTATATAGATTAAGTAAATGTTCGTTTGATGTTCGCACATCCCTCACTTGTATGTATGTGTATACTCACATAAATGTATGTGTGTAGATGTATTTATGCAGCTTTCGATTGTACGATTAAAAATTTCAGCTGCAGAAAGCGCGTGTGAAATCACTCATTTCACACCCTTTAACGAACGTTTGCTAAAAACTGACCTCTTACGCGATCTGCGGATCTCTGTTTCGCCATTAATTACAATACTTGCCGCACCTCTTCAAACTCACTCCGCAATATTCTCTCATTTCTGTATTCTTTGTAGTTTTTATTGCTCGTGCAATATTTCAACGCCTTCATTTGCATGCGTTTATTTCTTAATAATTCGACTCCTTACCGCGAGTTCATGGTACGTGCTGCATATGGCAAGTGGCGAGTGAACCAGGCCCATTTGCTAGGCTGCAATTTTATCTGCGCGGCAGCCATTTGCCACTGGTACGTGCGTACACACAAGTACGTAAGCCGTATGAATTCCGGCTTGGACAGCACTCTTGATTATGGGTTCTCGATCGGCCACTAAACATTTGCGAATTTCATTGATAAGCTGGCAAGAACTCGTAAAATACCAGCAGCAACAGCAGGCAACAGGCAGCAGATAGGAGACAAGAGCAAGAGGTAACCGCAAAGTGAGCAACATGTAAGAGTTTAGTTTGCATTTAATTTGCACGTTGACGTGCGGCATCGATGTCTGGCAGAGCAGCAGCAACCAACAGCTGCCGCTCAACCAGACAGGGGCTGATACGAGTATGCACGAGTATATTGGTATACAAGTACATACATATGTGTATGGAGTATGTACGCTGAAACGTCGAATGCTTAACGACAATTTGGATTTTCGGCGAAATTATACGCGCACGACGAAACGTGGCAGTCAGCAAGGCCAAAGAAGTATTTGGTTACCTTACCGTTGCGAATCTGCGTAAAATTGCTGTTGCAAGTGGCTGGCGTGCCACGATGAATGCCAGCGGCAATATACGGACCACAACACGCACATGCCGATGAATGGCACAAAAATTCAAATGAACATACTCGTGTATGTATGTCGATTTTTATGGGTACATCGAAATGTTGCTGATGTGCGCGGGCTGATAAGCCGGCAACCCTCACGCACTGGCCAGACAGACGTCATCAAAGAATTAAGACACACACTTTTTTTGGCGCTGATCTGCAAGAGTGCATGGGAGGGTGCACAAAATTTGAATTCAACAAATTCGTTTGCAGCTTTGGCCTGGCTGCTGCTGTTGAGACCTCGCACAACCAAATAGCAGTTTTATTATCCACTCTTGATAATCGCTGTATAAGTTTCAGAGTCTGCAGGCGATTTTTACTTGGCTACCTCTCCGATATTTACACTAAATAATATTTGTAGTGTCATAAATTTTTTATCATAAAAAATTTCGTAATTTGCGCATGCGTTGCACTGTCAGACGAACCTGTGTGGAAAACAGTTTTCGCTTATGGAATTTATCAAATTTGCTGTTGAGCCAGACACTTGAGCTGCACCTTCACATAAGTATGCTTGTGCTCGTAGGAGGTGTATAAACGAAGGGAGCCCACACAGAGCTCCCAAACTGGCGTACGTACATACATACCACACATGCATACATATGCATTGAGCGGAGGAACAAATGTGTTTGAGTGAAGTCGCCTTGGGTTGCATTTAAATTAAATATTTATGCAAATGTGTTAAAATGCATTTAGTTATTTACATATTGCGGAGCTGGAGACGGCAATGGCGCGCACGTGGTGCCATTTAGGGATGCATGAATCTACACACATGCCTTTCAACATATGTACATACACTTTGTTATGCACTTCGGATCTGAAATCTATAAACTCACTTATTCAATTTACTGGTACAAAAATAAATATTTGCATGTACGTACGTATGTGGAAGTTTGTGGGTATTTAGCAGACTAATTCGAAAGTCATGTAAAAAGACATTAAATTAAGAACCAGATTTGCTTTGGAGCAGGTCATGAACGCAATATGTGTTTCTCAATGAAAAGATCTCCTCATAAAAAACAATTTGCCGTTCTGAATAGGCTTAAAACGACATCAAGACACACAACGCAAATAGGAGGAAGAGCTCGGTCAAACACTCAGCCAATCATATGCAAATGTACAATATAATATCGTATCTTTCATAAGAATAAAGAACTCAATTTTTGAATTTTAAATTAAATTATATCTGTATGCATTAAGTAGAAGGCTCATTTTTCCTTTACTGGCTAGCAAATATTAGGATGACCAAAAAGTTCTTATTGGCTTTAAAGATTATTGGCTTTATTTCAACGACGAAGTTAGAATAGTTGGGATTATTTTTACGCAAATGATTCGAAACAATTTTCTGGCAATAGAATATTTCCATGATTTTATCAACATCTTCTACGATTGACCTACCAGAACTAAATTTTTGGAGTTACTGGTTTGCTAATGCATTCTGTACAGGATTGGATCCATCCACAGCCTACATTTTTTGACCTTATGTTCTAACTATTACTGTTGGTGGTAATGGTCAGTGATCTGTCAGAGATGGAATCAAATTTTTCTTTTGTTTTTACCCGAACACACAACAAACCTCGCTATAACTAAAACTGTCCAGCAGCTTTTTTTTCAAGCGAAATGCTATGTGCATTTAGATGAGATAAACCTTTAAAAATATTTCGAATTCATATATTTGGTAGAAGTTCGCACACAGCTAATGACATATGTATAATATTTCAAACTTAATACTACATAATTGGTATTCTTTCTTTGAGGTTTTGTATTGCCGAACTAGTTCAAAAAGCTTCGACTCACCGCAATCATCAATTGAATCAAGAGATCTTAGAGCATAGAAAAATGCGAAGGAGCAAACATATTTTTTAAAAGCACACAAAATATTCACCATTCCGTATACTCATTGTTTGGTATACTCAGCGGAGAAGATTTGGAGGTGAGGCGCTCGAAATTTCTGCTATTAGTGATAGTGAGGCAACAAGTCAAATGCCTAGCTGACCATTATTGCTAAGGTGCCCTTAGCATATCTTTCAATGAATTATTACTTTGAGAAGAATCTAAAGAAGGCACCTCAGCAATCGATAAATCAATAATAATACAGATCTGATTCAACCAATTAAAGACGGTATATACTTGACACTATTTATTAGAGACAGAGCGCGGCTTATGATGTTTGCTAAATCTCGACTCCAAAACTATCGATACTGCTCTCGGAAGGAATAATAGCGCAATATCATGGCTACTGGAGCTCCGAATGAAGCACATGTGATGAATTTTGTTTAATCTTGCATATGGCACACTTCCCAGAGGCTCAGAACTCTGACCAAAATTCGAAGCATCTAAAATAGATAGGCCGATGGCCCTTGTCCTAGTGTTGTTTAATTTTAATATTAAAATTTATAGCATTAATACCAGTAAATAAATAAATGAAAGGCATATAAGAGTCCAAAAATTCCTTGAATTCGATTAAAAAATTGAAAATCGGACTTCAGACTCGTAATCTGCGACAAAAATTCAAAAGAAAAATGAGCTACCTTTTTGCTTAAGTCTGGTAAAAAAATTATTGGATATATTTGCTTATTTACAAGTTCAGCGTTTTTTACATAACACAGTAGTGACGCCATTTTGAATTTTAAATTCTGGAACTTTCCAATTGAAAGGGTATTAGCTTAAGAGTATTTTGACGTGAAACGTTCCATAGACTTATATACAGTAATAATTCACATAGATCTACCTCTATACCGCTGCTATACGTTGAAGCCATACTAAACGCCATGCAATTTTTCGTATGAATATTTATTGCCCACAGTGTATGTTCACATATTAAATACAATTTTTCTACATTGCTGGTCAATCAACATTTTTCAATGTAATGGACAAGTTTCGTGAAATATTTTTTGCAATTCTTTTCAAAACCAAGCATGTGGTTTCAAACATGTTTTGTGTTTACGATTTTAAACGCGCGTTTCGCTGTTAATTACGACGTTTTAATTTGCAATTAATTTAACATCTAATTGCAACTGATTAACCATGGAACATTCATCATTTTGACAAGTCTTTGCTTAAATACTTATACGCATCTACATATACATATGTGCAAGCATACCCCCATGTGGGTTGACACCATATAGAAAGCTGCCTAATCTGACTGGCTGGCTCACGTTGTGACACTCGAAAAATACATTCATTTGGTACTAGTCCTTAGCGGGTCATAACTACTCTCTCATAGAAACATACAGTTTTTTTGTTTGGGTAGGGTCATAACTACTCTCTCATAGAAACATACAGTTTTTTGTTTGGGTAGGTTCAGTTAACAGCAGGGTCAGGAAAGAAGCTGTTTTGACAGGGTGACACCTAAGCGAAAGGGATGCTAGATGAGTGGGATTAAATGGGCTTTTGAAGAGGTGGTTAGTAACATGCAGGGTACCTTCATATGCTGGACATATGTTGAGTATATGTGACTCAATTCTGGACAAGTAGAAGTTTACCCTGCTAAAATATCCAGAGCGTACTTGTAGTAGTAGTACTTACTTGTAGGGGAGCGAGAGTTTGCCAAGATGGTAAGAGAATCTCGGTGCCACTGATAACCTATCTATGTACATATATACTGCTAGTCGATTGATGCAATCGACATACCCAGTACATTTCTCAGCCTATTACCAGTGTTAACGGTTCCTAAAGTAACACTTCAGCAGCAAGTGCTTGCTGAGTTATATGCCTCGCTCTGAACATCTTGGATAGGTGACATCAGGGGAATGCCTGAGTGCAGTATTTTGGCAAGTTTTATGCGTCGAGAAGGTGAGAAAACGTCCGAGAAATACAACCAATAACGTGAGCTTATTTAAAGGCGGAATTTAATATGTCCATCGCCTGTGAAGTGTCCTTGCAGTAAGAGTTTCATCTCCTTCATCCAGGTCGTAAATTGGGATGCCGTGAACTTAATGGGTCAAGTTGTAAATTTTCTACAGTGAAGATGTGAGAATGATGGAATAGTTAACCATTTAATTACGAGCACAAGTTATCAGTGTCATTGCCGGAAGCCAATATCGAACAATTGTCAGCGTAGAAATTCCCTCTGTTGTTTGAGAGAGCTTTGGGATATATTTACAAATTGAAAAATATAGAAGAGAAGTCATCATCTTGCAGGATCTGTTCATTTATCCTAATCTGTCCGGAAGTTTCATCTCGAAATTCTTGCTCTAACAAGAGCCGATCGCGCATATGCTCGTGTAAGTAGTTTGATGACAATCTCTGAAGTGCTTGGATTTTCCAATGACAACTAGTAGCAGAGTTTACGCTCGCCATGAAGTATTTCTGTTAGAATGGAAAGGGGAGCGGAAGTGTTTCAAGTTAATTTAACTGATTTAAGGTTGATATGGGTACGGTTACTCGCGAAAGTGATGGGTAAATAGTCTGATGCTATGGATGGTATAGTTTGCTTTGTTATGCTATTAATTAGGCCAGCATTAGAAATTGTAGGTGTAGAGAGCTGCTACACTCTCTATGGGTTTTAAGACCTAAACAGGTCTTAAAGTGACTCCGGCCGTTGTAATGGGTGCAACTAACTGCAGTAAAGTTCGGATAAGACCTGCTCAAACGCATTAATATACAGGGCACTAAACAGAGCTATTTTACAGGGCAGCAGCCCTTGGTCGAAGACATTCCGGTACGTAGAATCTGCTGATATACAAAATTAAAATTATTATTATTAAACTTTATGCACCAATTGAAGGAAGTCCATATATAGAGAGTATAGAACTAGTCCACTTGCATGACTGGATCCCCTTATAATTTTAATGCGTGGTCTGTTTTATGATATATTGCCTATTTTAAACTGCATGTATGTATGTGAAATACTTATGCAAATTATAGATACCTACTATGCCACATTTTGTTAATCACTCAAGTTCGATATTTTGTGTGTGTATGTGTTTGCATACGCAACGCCAACATATGAATTAAAGTTGAGCTTTAAACTGACAACTTAAAGGCCATCAAATAGATTGATTTTAATATTCTTTCATCGTAAACTCACGGAGTAGTTTGACAAATTCTAGTCATATGTTGACAAGACATTTAATAAAGTTGTTAATTACAATTGTTTATATTAATATATAATTTTCTTACAATACGCCTTAACATTTATTATACTCGTTTATAATCAGCTTAGAAAAAATTTTATTATAATTTCATTCACATACAGGTACTGCTTGTTTGTAACAGCATAAAGGAATCGAAACAGATATAGTCATATAAAAATGTCCTCGCGCACGGTAACTCCATCAAATATTAATTTATTTCGTTCCCACCAAAATGGAAAGTGGCACACCCATGCGTGTATTTTGATATCGACTGAATAAAACTCAGCCAAGCTTGGTCACGCTGCGATCGGATGCCACACGTGTGGAATCGCTACCGGGAGCTGGGAAAAGAAGAGAGACGCATTATTGGAAGGCAGAAAGACCGCATGGAATACGTGAATACGACTGGCTTCAGATGATGGCCATTAGGAAACACGCCCGAGACTCTACCAGAAAGTTCGGCGGCCTACAGAAGATTTCAAGACTTAGGCATTTTCCCGTAAGAACAAAAACGACGATCTGGTGACTGATATCCAGAGCATGCTTAAATTAAAATGGGCATGTCACAGAGAATGCGAAGATCCGGATTACCAAATCGTTACGATGGGTCGTTCCGCTACTCGACCAAGACGAGGTGAGAAAATGATAACGCGGCTAAAGAAAAACAAAGCCGCGAGAGCGGACCAACTGCCGACTGAGCTATTGAAATATGGCGGCGAGGAGCAGATAAGGTGCATGCATAAGCTCCTATCCATCATGAACCAACTGATTAGGCCTTATCAGTGTGGCTCTAGACCTGGAAAATACCCATGAAAGAAGAACCGGCACACATCATCTTTTTGCCGATTTTAGAGCTGCATTCGACAGCACGAAAAGAATTTGCCTATATGTCGCGATGTCTGAATTCAGTACCCACGATTAACTAATACGGCTATACAAAATGACGTTGCTAAATAGCAGCAACGCTGTCAGCATTGGGAAGGACATCTCCAAGCCGTTTGATACTAAACGAGGTTTCAGACAGGATGACTCGTTGTCATATGACTTCTTTAACCTGATGCTGGAAAAGATCGACACAATTGTTGGCGTATGCCTATGATATTGACACCATCGCCCTTAACAACCGCGCTGTTAGTTCAGCCTTTTCTAAACTGAATAAAGAATTGAAGGGAATGGGTCTGGTATTATGTCACCAACAAAGAGTCGCTGTTGAAAAGATTTCGAAGTTGTAATAGACTTCGTTTACCTAAGAATCAACATTAACACCGGTAACAATGTTAGCTTTGCAATCCAACGGAGAATTTCTTTTGCCATCAAGTACTACTTTGGACTAAGTAGGCAGTTGAGAAGTAAAGTCCTCTCTCGACGAACAAAACTAAGCCTTTATAAGGATCTCATCGTTTTGTCCTATGATATAGGGCAGAAGAGAAAGTTTGAGATAAAGTTTCTGCCGAATATTTTTGGACCTTTGCACGTTGACGACGCCGATTATCGCATTTGGTGGTACAATAAGCTGTATGACAACAAGGACTTGGCTTCGCTTGGTGTTTCCACCGGACGCCGCTAAGCACGAGAAGGAAACGGCTAGAGCGCTTTGTTAAACTCAACCAAAACGGTTATCGTACCAATCAAGAAGAAGAAGATATGAAATTGTGAGAACTAAATTTAAAAAACACTTTTCAGGTGCAAATATGTATGCATACTTGACGCTTTCACCCTGTATTGCATTAGACTCCTCGTCATAGTTGTGCATCTTGATGCTTTCCCATAAAGAGAGACTTTCGGTTGCATGCCGCCTTTGAACAGCAGATGGTTTTTCAAGAGAAACTTTTTTACATTGCGAAACGCGCTCAGAGAATAACCATTGCCTCCCGAGGCGCGATCACTTTAAGAAAAAACTTTTTTCCATTATTTGATTTTCCATACCGTAAGTACGTAAGTTACCGTATGACGGTCCGCCTGATGTTACAAGCTTCAAATCTCATTGCCGGTGACAACAGCCATCACAAATTAAATTTTAATAAAATATGTGCAGGCATATTAAGTTCGGTCCGGACCGAATTTTGCACTTGCTTGCTTGTTTGCTTTCAAATTATTCGAGTTCTACTGGAAGTTACTAACGATTCGTTATTCAAAGTTGTTATATTATATATCGGTTGTTTTTCAAAAGTGCATGAGACCTATCGATATCGACTATGGTTTGACGGTTGATAATGGCAAAATGTGGCAAAGTAAGGCTTGTCATGTCATTGTGATTCGTTCAGTACCAGAACAATCCGTCCAAATTGTGGAAATTTAGTTTGAAAAAAATAAATCTGCTCGCGAAGTTCATAGAGCACTGGCGACATTATCGGTACTTATTTCTTTTGAAATGAGGAAGGAGCTGCCGTTAGGGTGGTGAGTGCTATCGTGCCATGCTGACTAATTTTTTGTTTCTAAAAATTAATCAGCTAAATATCGACGACATTTGGTTCCAACAAGACATAGGCAACTTTCCATGCAGCGCGCTTAACAATCGATTTATTGCAATATTCAGTCCACCATCGACGCCATATGGCCAGATTTGTTGGAAATAATATAGTAGTGAAAAATTTGACCGATCGAATGGACATATGCCGAAATCATATTCAGAAATTAAATGCCATGAAATGAAAATTGGTCCAGATTATAATAAAAAAGAATTGATTCTAATAATATTTCTGTTTCGGATTATAATTTTAAGTTAAGCTTTTAAACAGCACCTGATACTTACACTTTCCACATATTTTATAAACCTCTATTTTTAGGTTTTTTGCAAAAAATGCAGCCTTCGCCACTAATCATACCAATTTGCATATCAATGCTTTCATAGGTGAAACTCACCTGCAATCCCACAGTCAAAACGCGTTCTGATCGATTTTTTGTGCCTTTCCACAATTGATATTCATAATCTTTGTTCATTTTTATTAAATGTATGCATGTATGTGGGTACATATGTATTTATCCGATTGGACGGACGAATGACACACTCAGACTTAGTTCTGATCGCAGATTTTATATCTTTTTTTATAGCAGAAGTGATAATTTATATGGAATATATAGTCATCTACATACCTATATTGTTATTCGCTGTTTATTTGTGCCATTCACTTATATCACATATGTACATGCACAAAGGTATTTCGGATTGTTTTTTAACACCAATCAGGATATTCCTAAAGTGGCAAAATTTGCTTTGGTCTTGTTGCCGTTTTCGCATTCCTTCCACATTTGGCTGCAACCGATAAAAATTTTGTTGATTTTTTACTGTTTACTTCAAGTTATGAAGCGCCTACCTCCCAACCCCTACTATATCAGCAATGCAAAAAGCCCGTTATGAATTATTTATTCGCAATGCCATTGAAATGGATTAAGAATATGAAAAGAACGCCATTAAAAGCGCCTTGCGAAAATATTGAAATCTAGAGACTAATACTCGTATACTCATACATTTGTGCATATAAGCTAATACCAAACGTAGTAAAAGTGAAAGGTCCATTTGAAGTGGCGGGCAACAGTTGATTTTTTATATAAGTTGATTATTCACTCTTTTATTTTTTTTTATATTTTTCCCTTCATTTCCATTTATTGAATTTTTTGTTAGTTTTAATTTTAGTTTTCCCCCCACTTTAATTCTTTTAAGCCTCAATTTTATGTTTGAATTATGTATCAAATGTGAATTTAAATTATACGAGTGGCTTCTGGATTAAGAGAGAAAAAAAACGAGGTGGTGCTACTAGAGGAAGTGCTGCCCTAAATGTATAAGTGTAATACGATCAAAACTTCAGAGACTCTAAACCCCTTTAGTGTTTCCGGATCTGCTCTTGTTCTTAACTATATATTTTTCGCTAGAAAAATTGTCAAATTTCCCAAGTAGTAAACTTCTGATTCAAAAAAGCAGGTCATGACTGTAATTTACCCCATTTCTTTAATTCAAACTAAGTTAGTTCCTGGCTAATATATATTAGGGCGGGTCGATTTAAAAATCGCTCATTGCTCTGTGAAAATCGTATTCTAGGGATCAAAATAAGAAACTTTGCCGAAGGAACCATGCCTCTAAAACGAATTCTGATGTCCTCCAATTTGGGTCGAACGAAAAATCCCACTTTGACCCATTTAGAGTGCTCCAATCGAGTCCAAATGTATAACCGACCCCCACTAACTTTGGACGGCCGATCCATCCATGCCAGTGGCACACCCCCTGGAACTCCCCTGGGGGGTTCCCCATACAATCATTTCAAAATATCACCATTTTTGGCCTTTACATGAGAAAAGAAACTAAAAAGTTCGACCCAAATTGGGGGACATCAGAATTCGTTTTAGAGGTATGGTGTCTTCGGCAAAGTTTCTTATTTTGATCCCTAGAATACGATTTTCACAAAGCAATGAGCGATTTTTGAATCGACCCGCCCTAATATTATATACATATATATATCAACTGGCGCTTCTACCCTTTTTTGCGTGTTTGGCCGAGCCCCTCCTTCTATTTGTGGGGTGCGTCTTGATGTTGTTCCACAAATGGAAGGACCTATAGTTTTAAGCCGACTCCGAACGGCAGATATTTTTATGAGGAGCCTTTTCATGGCAGAAATACACTCGGAGGTTTGCCATTACCTGCCGAATGGCGACCGCTATTAGAAAAAACTTGTTCTTCATTTTGGTGTTTCACCGAGATTTGAACCTACGTTCTCTTTGAATTCCGAATGGTAGGCACGCATCGACCCATTCGGCTACGGCCGATTTAAAATTTTTTTACTTATTTTAAATTTTCGTTTGTGCTGGCTGTTAATTTTCACGATCAAACAAACCCATAGGCAAGGAGAGTTATAGCTTGCAGTGTCAGATGGATGGACGCGTGGAAAGTTTGTCTAAATACATTAAGAGTGGGCGCAACTTTTATGTAACTTCTATAATAATTATGTTAAATCTAAATGAGGTGGGGAGCAATACGGTACCAAATTTGGAGGAGTTTTATAAACTCGTTATCGAGATACGCGTATTTACCCAAAAATGGGCCGGTCACAGCACATTTTCCAAAATTTTTCTTTCGTCCCCTTTCTTTTTTAAGGGTTCACCATTTTTACCAAATTTGAGTCATTTTGCTTCCTTCATAATCTCTATTCATGTCACCTCTTTTTTGTCTTTTGAAACTTCTTCCTCTTATTTGGCGCGATAACCGCTCATGCAATTTTGGTCGAGTTTAACAAAGCGTCCCAGTCGTTTCTTTATCGTGCTAACCGGCGCCAATTGAACACACCAAGTGAATTCAAGTCCTTCCTCATCTGATCTTTCCAACGCAAAGGGGGCCTTCCTCTTCCTTTGCTACCACCAGCTGGTACCGCATCGAATATCTTCAGAGCTGGAGAGTTTTGTTTGTCGAGAGACGACTTTTCTACTCATTTGCCTACTTAGTCCAAGGTAGCATTTGTTGGCAAGAGAGATTCTACGTTGGATTTCCAGGCTGACATTGCTATTTTTTTAAAAGTTGAGTACAAATCGACGCAAAATCGAGGAGAGATAAAAGTATTCAGAGTATCAGATCTGTCGAGGATCTCATGCTTCTAAACTCGGCACAGCTGTGAAGTCAACGCTGCGATTCTTCCGAAGATGTGGCTGATTGTCCACGAGAACACCAGATGCAGAAATACGAAAAAAGTTGCTATATCGAAAAAAAATTATTGACAATTACAAACAGCAACAGTAAAATCAGTACTATTAGAATGGTGTGGCGTTTTAAGTCTTATAGAAATTATGATATTGCCAACATTAAAATCGAGTTTCTGCAGCCCAACCTGGAAAATGAAATAATTTGCCGGGGTCATTCGAGATTATCCGCAATTTTTTCACGTGATGATCTAATCAATTTTGTCGAAAACCTTGAACATTTCGAGTCATTGCATACTTTGCCATTCAGAACGCTATGAACATCAATGATGAAAAAAATTGTCTAGGAAACCTCCAGCGCGTGAAATTAAGAACAAAAAAATAGGAAGTCTAAACTGGTCAAAACATGGCGTTTCCAATAAGTTGTCAATGGGTGTACATATGCACATACATACATGCTTATAACTGTGCTACTACAATACGTTAGAGCATATAACTCAATTATCGGCTATTACTTGGGACCACAGATATCGTAAAATTAATAATACCTTTTACTTATAAATTTTGTAAGTGCCTGCTTTACTCACCACCTCGCTTTTATATTGGCAAAACTATTTTTTCCTAGACTTGCTCGTATATATGTACGTACACGCATTCATACAGAAGTATTCATAAGCCCACGTACGAATATACGAGCACTTCTGTGCAAATATGTCCATACCCAGAAACCAATAGCGTGGCGTACTCCCCATGATATGGCAAAAGTACACAAATGGCTGACAGCCGTACGGGTATGTTGGGTAAACTTGTAACGAAAGTCAACATGCCAGGCCAAGCTAAGCCCAATATTCCACTACACAAATATGAGCACTAACACAAAGAAACACATATGTAGTTAATGCACAAGCCCGCATATTTTCAAAGAAACGTAGGGACCTTCGTATGTATAACGGCGATTTGTTGTAGCAAACATGTACAAACGTACATACATAAGCAATTACATATACACATTGCATATGCAATCTACATAAATATGTACATACACATACGTAAACGTATGGACACGTCGGCCATAGACTTATTGAGCAAATATTTAATAAGAAATTTCTCCGACGGATAGAATGTTTAATATTTGAAAACCGCGTAAACAATGGCGCAAACAGCAGAATAATTGAAGGAGATACTCGTACATACGTAATAGAAAAGTATATGCAAGTACGTGCTGAAGTACCTACTCGTATGTACATACATATGTGCCTATGGATGCAAGTGCTAGCAGTATGGAATGGTTAAGCGGTAGCTAAAGTTATTGAAACTTCATTTCATAATTTGCTTTCCAACGTTTTAGCTTCCGGTCAGCACCTTCAGTCCTTCATAAATACTGATGTGTGTATACATATTTATTGTTTACTCATTTTTTCTAGGGGCAAGGTACCTCGCATGCACATATTTTCTTCCTTCTCAGAATTACGAAGTTGCTGAATACGTACAAGTGTATCTTCGGTGCTGCGTTTCCTACTGACCAAACATATCGCTCATTACAAAATATTTATGAGTGTCATGAAAGTTTTGATCAAATATTTGCATTAGCTACTGTTAGCTGCGTGAAGCGGTACATGACGGACAGCTAAGACCGGTATCGAAATATTTCAATGAGTAGCGATGAAGCAGTCAGCCACCTCGAGACGAGAACACTTTGGCATATGCAAATATGGGTGAATAATTGAAGTGGAGATTTCAACAACTACTGGTGTTAGCGATATGCGCAGTCAGTCTTTGATAGGCTAAACCAATAGACACGTCTAAAATAAACTTAAATATTCAGAGTTGAAAGTTTTCCATTAACTTTCTCAATCTTTGTTAAAATACATTCACCGAAGCTTGGGACTAAGAGTGTTTCCTTATGCTGGATTTCTAAATGTATTAGTGCAAATTTTGCGAAGGTAGTTTTATACTAATGCCTATTTAATGGATTTTTGAAAAAAAAAATCACAAAAACAATAATCTTTAATTCGCGTATTGAATTTAGTTTTTATTTGTTTGATTCGTCGAATAGCAAAAGACAATGTTTGACAAATGACCCTTTGCTTTTGACGAAATTTGCGATGAATTTTTAGCGCAGGGCTCGAATTCATTATAGCGTGTCGAAATGTGTCTTTTAGCTTCGGAATTGTGCTTGAGTTATTGATATTTTATTTCTAATCCGTATTAAACCTAACCTAAAAACCAACGAAATCGGACAACAAAATGAACAAATGGAAGTGGACACTCCACATAACAGTATATATATATATAGTATATACATACATACTTATGAACCTGTCCATGTGTACGTATGTGTGTAAGTAGAATTTATAACAAAGAATAGAGAAATACAAACTTTTAATAAAATTATAAATTAATTTACAGCGGCCGCCATAGTCGAAGTGACTTGTATTCGAGTTCGAAGCCCATTGTGAGATCGAAATATCAAATTATAGAAGCAGTTGGAAACTTTGAGTGCATTTCCATTGTAACTGATCAATGCCCACCCTCACTGGGTCCGAGCGGTACTTTTTCCATTCCTATTCCCTCAAGGAAGGAGTTGCAGGGTGCATCATTTGAAAGCAGGTCATGGCAAACAAGTTTTCGCATGGCTCGAAGTTAAACGAAAGGAATGGTGAGGAGCATTTTGCCAGGAGCTCACGATTAAGCTCGAATTCAGGCTACCAGTCCACTTTAGTGTTTTCCAAGTAGAGGAACTTCTGTTTTCCAAGTAGAGGAACCTCTGACAGGCAACCGGATACAGCGCCGCCGAAATTAGTCGGGACATGCCTGACTGCTCTCCCAACTGCATCCGAATATGATACTTTGATATTAAGCTCATTAAGTTTCCTGGTCATATTGGCATAACGGGAATTTGATGGGCGGATGAGCTACTTAGCTCGGCAGGGACTCTCGATACAATTTCTCCGCATTTAAGAGAATTGAGATGGCCTCGAAAATCTCTGGTCTTCTCCTGGAAAGGTACGTTTCACATCAGCTAAGCGAGCGCTGGTTTAGTACAGAAACGTGCAAAATCGAGAGATCCTTCTAGTCAGCATTTCTCCCATTTCGTGGGTATCCTTAACGGACATAGTCCGTTAGGTATCCATGCGGCACACGGGTAGACCTGCTTCGACCACTTTCTACAACCTCCTTGGCTCTCACTTTTTTGCTATACCTACCTTTGGATATAGCAGGTTTAGATATCATATACCTAATGACTTTCATTCATTTGAAGCAGTTAGAGCAAATGAAATTAGCCAATATTTGGTCGTCACTTTGCTTTAATTTTAAGGTTCCCTCTTTCCGTCTCGCCTCTGTTGTATTCTTTCCTCTGTATGGCATGAACTAATTATAAAATTGGTATGATTTATGACGATTTCTAATTTCTTAAACTTTTTTTAATAAAGCCACTGCTGTAAAAGCACGTGTACAGAATTAATGGAAATGTAGATTAATCAAAAAGCATTAACGAAACTCATGTTGCTAATTTCTAAAGAATCTCTCAATAAACACGAGTAAATAATATAATATAATTAACGGAAATTTAGATTGATCAAAAAGTATTAGCTGAAAAACACGTTTTGACAAAACAAAAAACTTAAATAAATTGTTTTCAAATTTTCAACAGCAATATTTAAGGCTTTTTCATAGATATGGTCAGAGATTTTCGTGTGACGTTAATTTGACTAAAATATATAAAGTTGCTAGCTGGCCGATTTACATATCTGCCTACGTAGTAGCACCACCGCTGAACCTATCAGTAGTTTATAAAAATCAGCTTAGATTTGGAAATGTTATTTACGAATAGACATTAAAAAATCGACATCGAAAACGAGTTGATAACACTCCTTTTTTGAAAACGAATAAAAACCTATTTGCATTTCCACCGTCCGTAGTTTACAAACAGGTTTCTTTCCTTAGTTTCTCAATAATACTTTATTGCTGGTGATGACTATAAATCTTTTGTTACCATCCCAAATAGGTACATACAAATATATGTACGTATGTGCATTTGTGTATAAGAAATGAATTGAACAAATTGTCAAGCAAGTCAAGTATATGCTGTCATGCTAATGTGTATCCATCCATTTTTTTCTAGTCTGCAACTTTGTAAATTAAGTGCTTATAAATCATTTTAATTACCTCTCTTTGTTAACTAAATATTTTGTTTTATTTGTCCTGTGTCTCTACGTCGAAGCAAATACAAAATATACATGTGCATTTGTAAATATGTCTATCAATTCCTTTTATGAGGCCTTCAACCTGTGAATTCTTAATTATTTTATTGCCGAATAAGTAGTATAATATATTAATACGAAAAATGTTTTATGTGACGTCACATAAAAATGAAAGAACTGAAATATCCATAAATTTAATTTCGTAATAATTTTTTATGAGATCAGGAGCTTAAATTAAAAAAAAATACTTCGAGTTTTATCAACCTGGCAGACCGCACAGTAACAGCATTTTACTTAGCATCTCTTTTTCTGAATTTTGAAGCAGATAACTGTTATGATACAGCATGTCATTTACCGCAATACTCAGTGACATGAACCATCAAATGCCTGATTTTTCTATTTTGCTCAAAAAATCATTTTGTTAAAATGCACTATTTTAAGTCCGTATTTTTATTAGACTTTTACCTAACCTTGTACAAGTAAAGATACATCATGCCCCGACTTTTTTTCTTTTTTGGTTGTGGTACGCAGAAACAACTTTTTGTACTTGAGTTGCATAAATTGGATCGGAAGCTACTGCAGTTTTTTCCTCTGATAAAAGATTTGCAGTTAAAATTGCTTCAAAATCTTCCAGGATACTCAAATTTATCAAAAATGTATTGTAGTATTTTTAGTTAGTAATATTTAGTAATTTTAGTATTTGCAGCCCGGCCTTCATCGTCATCATCGGAATCGTATTCTTCTTCACTTTCTGTATTTTTGTCATCGGTTGCAATTTCATTCATCATCGCCAAAATCTCTTTGAAAAACAACAATACATAAAAAAACGGAAATATAAAAGCACCCAATGCCCACCACTAATGAGCACGCAATGTCCACCTCCGCCTTTAGGGTATTTCACTTTACAAGGCTTGGTCATCCGAAGTAAAACTATGCTAACAACTTTGGTGTATACGTCATAGGAGTTTTGACAGAGAGAGATGCGAATAAAATGAAAACAAAAGTGAAGTATGTTGAATACAATCAGCTTTCCAATCAGCCGAAGCAACATGAGAAGTGCCAGCCTTGATTATTTCGTATATCACAAACACAATCTCAGTTTTTTCTGAGCTCTATTGTACACAAGCCGCTGTCGCATCGCCTGTTGCGTCAGTAAATCAGTTAATTTCTTTCCGTTGAGAGCCGGTTAACGGTCTAATGTTGGCCACACCTTCTGTATTCTCTCCAACATGAAAAAATCCTACGTATTAGGATGTTTTATATAATAGTTTTTCAACTATTATTATCTATTATAGTAAAATCTATTCACACTTTAAAAATTTACGGAAGTTGTTTGTGCAGGCGTAGTCCTTCTAACAAATAGAGACGTGATCCCAAAAACTGCTCAGCGTTGCCAATTTGAAATTAAACGCTCTAACAAAATTATTACGTATAGGCAATGATATACATATACATATATTTATGTATGTATGTATATGTATGTAAACGCGTATTTTTTCTGCCTTTTCAGTAGCAGAAGTTAATTCTCGAAAAAACAAGAAATAAACAACATAACATACGTGCATAAGCATTTAAAAAGTAGTGTCTGTGCCAAAAAATAATGAGGCACTTACCTTCGATGTGTTTATCGCCTATTGTATCGTATGTCCACCAAATAAGCAGTTTGGAAAGCCTGTAATAAAAATAAAAAATGAAAAAAATCATAAATGGATTTTGTTTGCTCAGTATGCAAAATAATGTTTTCATTAGTCTGTACATACAATTAAAGTAATTTATGGCTCGTAAATGTCAAAAAAATTAAACTAAAGTATCCCTAGCGGACTAGGGGTATAAAGATAGCCAGATCAGATATTTGGATAGTTTCTTTGAGAATAAAGTGAATAAGTCTCCACAAATTTATTACTACAGCAACACTGGCTATTTCACTAGTGATAAATCACAAAGCTAAACTAGGCGTGGCATTTAAAGCGAGATAAACGTTTCGGTGTACAAATATTTAAACGTTATGTACATATGTACATACAAATGTACATACCATAAGTTCAATTTTTAGCACTTCACTTGCTGCCATGAATAAGTATTTGTGTATGTATGTGTGGATGTACCTTTGGCATCTTATTCCAATGCGAAACAAAATTGTCCTGATCGTTGAAGAAGCTGGAATGCATAGTTGTCGTCCACAAAGGTATGCATTCATACGTACATATGTATGTACATCCATCCATACATACATACATGCATATATTTTATCGCATTCCGACAGTTACCAACTGGCCACGAAATTATATTTTATTGGCAAACATAAAAAAATTGACGTTAGTTCACCTTTTGCAGTTATTTTTGTGGCATTTCACGTTCCACTAAAAGGCACAGATTAACACGTGCTCGTCTTTATGCAAAATTGATGAGCTTTTATATTGGAGTGGCATTTGCATAAATATTTTTTTCCGATTCCCTCCTTGATTTGATCCAATGATTTGTTTTTGTTTTCTTTCTACCATTATTCTATTTGGCTTTTGCTATGTGCGCGCGACACGAATTTTTAAGTTTTTCATGAATTATTTAAAAAAAAAGAATAATAATAAACATTACGAAAATAAAGGTACGAATATGAATATAAGTATGAATGCGTATACCTTCACACATATGTATAAAAGCATTTATTATGCTTCGCTTCAATTTGTAAAACATTTGTCAACATTCTTGGGGAACAATGAAGAAATTCCTCGAAATACTGTAAATATAAAACCATAAACAAACACTAAATTCAATGACTCTTTTGTTCCATTCTTCTTCTCATTCATCTGAGGCCACACAAGCACCAATGACCAACTGGCAGCCGCGAATAAATCGTTTCATTTAACACGATCGTTTGGTCTTAAAAATTAGTATCGCATGTATGAGTATTTGATAGGTTTTTTTGTAAAGTATAATACAAGTACAAAGAACAGTCATATACGTATGCGTATGTATGTCTAATAAATTTAAATTTTCAATTAAGCAATTATTAACAGGTATTTAAATACATCATAAACTTTGTGTTAAGGCGGCTAAAAAACTGTTTTTTTAAGTAATAAATTGATTAGTATATTTTTATAATTATGCAAGAGTTTGATCAAACAATTTTAAACCTTAACTTTTTCTTTTTAATTGGCGCGATAACCGCTGAAGCGCTTTTGGCCGAGCTTAACAACCGTTGGCCATTTCCTTCTCGTGCCAAGCCCTTCTTACCTGATCTTTTCAACTCAAAGAAGATTTTCGTCTTCCTCTGCCACCACCAGCTGGTATCGCATCGAATACTTTCAAAGCCGAAGCGTTCATATGCCGGAAAGCTCATGCAGCTCATTGTCAAATCGTCTGCGATATTCGCCGATTCCAATGGACAAAGGTTCAAAAATCTTCATCTCGAAAACTCCAAGACTTGTATCTTTACTGATTTTTGTTCGTGGAGATGGGACTTCACAGCTTTATTGCCTACCAGTTCAAAGTGGCACTGGTTGGCGAAAGATCCTTCGTTCGATTTAAATGCTGAAGTTATTATCGATGTTAATGCTGATTTCAAATTAAAGGAAGTCGCTTACTAATATACTTCAAAATCAAAGTGATGTAGGTGCTGAACGCGAGTGCGCCGACTGTTTGTTTGATGTAGGAGATACTTCGTTTTGTCCTCGTTCACCACCAGACCCATTCGCTTTGTTTCTTTTTCCAGCATGGAAAAGACAAAATTTATAGCGCGGTTGTTAAGGCGGATTATGTCAATATTATCGGCATACGCCAGTAATTGAACTATTTTATATTAATTATGCCTGAGCGCTTAAGTTTTGCGGGTCGTACAACCTTTTCTAGCATCAGGTTGAAGAAGCCACAAAACAGAGAGTCGCCTTGCCAGAAATCTCGTTTGGTATCAAATGGCTCAGAGAGGTGTACCTGAAAATGTATTCGCGATGGTCATATCAAATTCGATAATTAAATTGGAAATGTGGACTACACCCACGATACAGAGAATACAGAAAGGGACGCCTTGCGAAAACCTGTACTATATTTTTGGTGTACGTTATGTGGGCACAATTTATTCTTTTATTCTTGGCTTTCCACTTATTTTCGTTTACTCTTCCTCTTTTTTTATTATTTTCCTTTCTGTACGGACAGCACTTGGAAGGCGCAATCTTGTAGTCCATCATTTGTGAACTACTTCCGATAGGCATTTCTGACCGGTATCTCAATTATTTTTTGCTTCTTTCATAAAATGGTCACACTTAATGCTTTGCTGTTTATTTGGTTTTTTCCCATTAAAAATAATAAAAAAGACAGTTTTTCTTAAAAGAAAGCAACATTTTCACACTTTAGTAACTGCTTTATGGGACTTGGCTACTGTGTTGCACATATCTATGCATATATCTTTAAATTAATCTCATTTGATTTTAATTCTAATGATTATCGTCGATTAACTTCCAACTCCATTAAAACTTGAATTTATTAATGATGAGTGCTGTTGTGCCATTTCCATTGCCGTCGCAAAGTAATTAATGTTGTTTTAAAGGTGAGTAGGACTTAAAAAATTCAAGAAAAGCATTGAAGCATCAAATATTTCGGCTCTCAAATTTTCTTCTTAAACTGCCTATAAATAATTTTAAACACTTGACTACCACTACTGTCCAATCTCGTACCACTTTTTCTATAATCCTTACCACTCCGAATGCTGGCTTCTAACACGCCAATAATTGTTAGCTCATTAGTTCAAAACAGTGTAACAACATAATTTTAGCTCCAAGTGAACTTATTCAGTAATTCAGATTATTCAGCGATCGAAAGTTTTATTCGACGACGTTGGATGCACGCACTGCAGGTTGCAACGTTGCACTCGAACCATTAGCACTTAGGCAATTGGAACTGGTGTGAGAACCAATAAAACGTGAACAATTTTACCGTACAGAAATATTTTGGGATAGTCCTTTGGAGGTCTTTTGAGGAACGCTCTCACTCTAAACACGGAAATGTTGCTTATTCACACAACCACTTGACTGAAAGTTAGTCACCACTGAACATAATTTTACGGATGAGGCATTCGATGAGCTTTTCTTACCAGACAAAGATTTTGGATTTAAATTTTCAGCTTGGTGTTCAGTAGTAAGCCTGGTAATTTACTAAAGTATACCGAACAGAAATGTCAAAATGGTATGATATACTATATGTACAATGTATTTACTGGTAGAGCTATTTTCGTTTACTTTACCACAATCGGCATAGATACTAGATTCCGAAACATCTCGATCTTTTTCTCAGTAAACACGGAAAAGAAAGGCGCGGCGATCGCCTATGCCTAGGCAACTTAAGCTCGTAAACGTAATTAACAAATCAATAATGCATGAGAGAATGATTAATTATTTTTTAACACTAATTTATAAATATATAATACACATATATGTATGTATGTATGTGCATATGAATATACAGTAAGTGACAAAATGAAGTTCTCGTAGAGCATTAGAAGAACTCAGATAAAGCATTTTATTTCATTAAAACTTACATCGTACAAACAAATGTGGTATACAGTTCTAAATTAAAATTAATTTTATGAAAGTCATTAAAAAAATGTTTATATTCGAGAGAAATATAATGCCATCTTAGAAAATTGTGTTGCAAAATAAAGTCGTCATTTACTTAATATCCACAATGACCAAAATGACGAGTATTCATATTGGCATACCTGTATGGAATAGAATAGCGTAAAGCATTCATCCATAGTTCAACTTGTCCAATGCAGAAAGCTACAATTCAAATCAGATAATAGTTAACCACTTGACGTTAGGGTTTTTTCACAAAATTGTAACCAAAAATATCAGGGTTTTTTTATTTTGTATTCGAAATTATATATTGTGTAAAAATTAAAATAATTAAAATAGAACAAGGAATTGCTATACTATTTCAATATTATTCTTCTTCTTAATTGGCGCGATAACCGTTAAGAGATTTTGCCCGAGTTTAACAAAGCGCGCTTGTCATTTCTTGCTCGTGCTAACCGGCGGCCGTTGGGCACACCAAGTGAAGCCAAGTCTTCGGACATCTGATCTTTCCAACTCAGAGGAGGCTTTCCTCTTCCCTTCCTCTGCTATCTCCAGCTGTTATCGCATCGAATACTTTCAGAGCGGGAGCGTTTGAATTCATTCGGGCGACATGACCCAGCCATCGAAGCCGCTGGATCTTTATTCGCTGTGCTATGTCTATAAAATATAAATAAAATAACTAATACAATTTCGTAAGTTTATATATAACACTGCATTACAAAAACGAACTTTTTTTCTGTCCTATGAACCAAATCTACTTTTTCGGAAAGGGGAGAAAAAATAAAAATACACGTGTATCGGCGATTTTCATGTACACGTCGGAATTTTTTTTTTTATGTATAAAATATAGATCCGTGATCCAATCGCTCTGAATTTCTGCAGGCAGACTCGTGGAAATGTTTTTATTATGTAAAATTAAAAAAAAAATTTTATCAATTCTCAGATTTTCTTGAATGTTTTTTTTTTCTGAAAAAAAAAAATTTTTTCTAAATTTTCGGCATAACTTGAAGGGACTACAAATTTTTAAACAACTTATTAACCTTTAATTTATTGTTTCATAGAACACACTCTGTGCCGTTTGTGTGTTTGTTCCAGTTCCGGAAGTTCCGATCATCTGACAGTTGCGCTACTAGGAGACGTATACTTTGACAATTGTTTTAAGTTCTGTTCATCTTACGAAAAATGCAGTGCCCGACTCGAAATAACTTTTGTTACGTTTGTGGCTTATCCGCACCAAGTAAACATTTTAAAAATATTACGAAAACAGTGGTTAATTCGTTTCAGAAAATATTCAAGACTGCTTATGTTCCTTACTTGTGGTATACTCCAGAAGTCGTGTGCGACTATTGCTGTAGAAATTTATGCAAGTTTACTGATTGAAGGTCAACAATAAAGTACTCTGTACCAACAATTTGGCTACCACGTACGGAGCACTGCAGTGAACTATGCTACTTTTGCTCAAGCTAAAGGGTACCAATACTTTCGCCGCAACAAAATTCGCTACGCTAAAGTAGTATTGGTTATTCCAGCGGCTCTGTACTCACCAGAAGAACATATAGCGGCTTCAATGAAGATTTTTGACGATGTTCCCTAATTAAGGGACGGAGAACCAACAGGAGCACCAACAATGCTATCAACATTTTTTGCATCGAATGCGAGATGCGGGGAACCAGAAGTATCGGAATTTGTACCAACACCCAGTGAACTTGGGACTGCAGTGCCGCATTTAGTAACGCAAGCCGACTTCAATGACCTTATGCGAGAAGGAAATTTGTCAAAGAAAACAGCCGAACTCTTTGCATCACGCTTTAAGCAGTAGAATATAGTGGCGGCTGAGTTTAAAATAAAATTAAAAAAAATACTGTTGGTCTATTTGTCGCGATACTGACACAGATGCTTACAAACGCAAATATAAAAGGCCTAAGTTTCTTTAAAAGCATTAAAATGTTTAATGTAACAATAAGCGGTCAAGCAATGGGTATTTTCTAGGTTGCCTTTGCGTTTACGATAGGAGATAGGTCGCACTTCAAAACGTTAATATTATTATGAACCAAATATTTTCGTACTATTTTGACTGAGTGGATTGACGCATTCTCTTGCTGTAGATCAAAATTGGATCCTATTAACCGGCTTCTTTCCTGAATGATGTTTTCTTGAAGTGTTTTTAAATTATAGGTGCGGTTATTTTGCCATATAAACTTACCTACTGCCTGTTCCTTGAGCTGAAAAGCAGCCACAGAGTTAGATTAGGTTAGGATGAAACGGTTGTCCACTATCGGCTCATAGCCCATTGTGATGTCACAAGGGGAACTTGTCCGTGTCACTCCCAAAACCATTGTGCACTTTTAAAGCATTTTAGAAGATTCTTGGTTCCCACAGAACTGAGATCTTCCAATTCATTAAAGGATTGTCTACCCAAAATGTCATAGCTTTCATTATTGCCATCAGTTCAGCCCGAAATACACTACAGTAGTCGGGAAGCCGAAAACTGAAAGAGATCCCCAGATGATTGGAATATACTGATCCGCCCACCCTGCCCTCGAGCCTTAAGCCATCTGTGTATAGATGGATGGACTCGCCCTGTCCCGTTCCCACTCTTCTTTCGAGGGTAAGAGGGTCGTGAACGTTGTAATGGCAGGTGTAAGCGGGACTGCACAGTCCTTCAGAGGAGTTTATTTATACGAGAGTTTAACAGTAGATCGTCGCCACACACGCATCATACCATGTGCGTATTTTAATATGATCACGGATTTAGTGTGCATCATTAAAGTTTCATTCTGCACGCTTCACAAAATTTACCACTGACACTGGGTGACTCTGCCGATTTATTGTTTTCCAAAACTCACAAAATTAACGAAAACAGGTCTTCGAAATCAAAATTTGTCATTTTATAAATCTAACCTGATCTGTACGAAAATTTTTTATGAAGACAAATTTTTATTACAATGACAATTTATTTTAACACCGTCTCCTTTTGCACTTGGGTAGTTCCAGCTTCCTTCATAAGAGAGCTCTTTGAGCTATCCCGATTCCTTTATGAGAACCAAATCATAATACCTTCATACACAAGTTTGCGCGAGTATAATAAATTGCTGAGGTGGATGGCGATGAGTTGCCATTTGCTATTCGAAATATTCGCGGATACCAAGAAACGCCCACATTTATGGCTAAGAACATATCAACATTTTTCCTATACATATAAAGTAAACGTTCGGTATTCACCTTTGTAATATTCTCAAGCCTCTGTGCTGTACTTGCAAACAATCGCCTTAAGTGATCAGCAAGTAGCACTCTTCGAAAGTGTAAAATGGGCTTGCGGCGGCTCATCACCTGGACATAGAGATGTAAGTATGTGTGTGGCTCCTCGGCGGCACGCATTAGATGCGGCGCGTACAAAACAACTTCAAAGCGATAAATGCCGCCAAAAGCCAACAAGCACAACTGGACGGCGGTCAGACGGTGAGATGCCGAGAGACATAAAGGCAAAAAGTCTAATTGTCTTTCAAAACGCAATCAAAGCCACAACCGCAACAAAGTCACAATCGTAGCAACGCTTAGAATATACAAATTGAAAAAAAGATAGAATATTAGAACCTGTCATGACCGCCAAGCACGCCAGCGGACAGCAACTATGACAATGACGACCACGATGATGTTGGCGATGACGATGGGCCGGACAGCATTGATTGTGATAGAATTTTTCGATAAATAAAAGACGTAGACTTTCAAAGAAGATAAAATAAACACAGCAAGACAGCTCGAAAAGAATTTGAATTGAAGGCAAATAACCGAATATGCAGACGGGCCGGCGGTAAGGTGAAAAGATAATGCTGGTGAACGCTACAGCAAAAATGAAAAAAAAATTATAAAACAACAAAAACACATCCACACGGCCACGTTCACTTATGGCAAAGGGTGAACTAATGACAGTTTAATTTACTTCTTATTGAAATTAATTCTTCTGTCGCGTCATATATTTTGTGAGTGGACAAAGAAAAATAATAATACGAGTAACAACAACAATATAAGCCACTACATACGAATGCTAAGCACTTATAAAGAAATGGGAATACAATTATTGAAAACCTCGCAAAGTGGTCTACAAAAGTCGCAAAAGGCACAATGCCGCTGCAGGAATAGCATCTCTGTTAGCTACCTTCGAGGGCCGAGCGTCAAGGTATTTTCACTCAATTATGGCATTCATACTGGACCATTGATACCAAGCACAATGAGCCGGCATGGCTACTCACATACATATGCACATGCAAGCGAATGGATACAAGAATTCATATATATTCGTATGTATGTACGTGTGAATGCACAGTATATGGTTTAAGTGCCACTTACTGTAGAGTCACATAACGTCGTGGCACACTAACAACATGTCAGCGTCGAAGAAACACGTTCCACATTCTTCTAACGCTAATCACCTTCACCCGCTGAACGAGAAGACATCCTGCCATTGCCACATTGCCAACAGCCAGGCAGGCAAACGAACAGGTGCAAAGTCAATTCAATGTTACGCAAGCTGTAGAGGAGTTCATTGCTTGTCATTTCAAGGCAGTGGCGGAAAGTAAGGAAAATGCAGTGACGGCAAGTTAATAAGTGGAAGTGCATAGTAATTGTGGATTTGTCGTTGGACAAGCAGGCGCGCGATCGCGTAGTTGCAGTGCTCGACCGCTGTTACACAAACATTTACTTACCATTTTTATTGCAACGCCTGTTTGTGTATGTACATACTATGTATGGTGATATTCGTAGAAATAGAGTTGTAGTTGGTCGCCTAGACGTGGTCTTACACCGCTATAAAAATGCGTACATACCTCTCGTCCTTTTTTCTTGATGCCCCCTGCTGCACCTAGACTCATTTGTTCTTGCCTTTACACACCCTCTATTCCAAAGAGAAACAAAAAATAAACGAACGTTTCTAGTAGAGAATTTGCCGAATTTTTATTTTGTTCTTCACAAAACTGTAAATCTATAATATAAAATGAATCGCAAAATGTGTTGGTAAGCGCATAACTCAACAACGCATGGACCAATCATAACAAGTGAAGAGAAAAGTTCGAATAATTTCCGGGAAACCCCTAAATCAGCCCTTTTCTTTTTCCCCATACAAATATTGCGAGTTCGTGTGTGCGTGCATGTTCGCGTTGGAGGATCTTATGCGTTTGCACAAAAGTGATAATATCGTGAACCTGACCTAATTGAAAAGTCAAAAAATGTAAGAGCTATAGATTTGATTGGCCTTGCAATATTCTTTCTTTTGTTTTAGTTTCAGAAAGAGTTAAGGAATGATTTCATTCACAAATAATAAATAAAAATATTTAATTAAATTCTAAAAATAATCATGCAGGGCTGAACAAATCCAAACATATTTTAAGAATACCAAAAGATAAACATTATTAATTAATCTAGAAAACCTATGTTTCCCACATGGTCAATTGTATGTTGCCTGTTCCAGTGCTGGAAAACCATCAGATTTGTTTGTATATTCACCAGGTAATCATAAAGCACTACTTTAAAAATAAAACAGATTTTTGTTAATTATTATGATTCACTCGATTTACAATAAAGCGATTACTGAAGATACTTATATGTATAGGAACGTTTTATCTCATTATTCTTTATTATATCGGTTATTAGCCCTATGTCAATAATAATAATAATAAATAATTAATTATCTCTATGTTTTGTCATTGAAGCACCCACTTTATAAATATTTGTCACCTTTAGGTTCCCACTATCCCTTTAGATTATTTTTTAATCAGGTTTGAACCTTAAGTTCCGCTCTTAGTTTGAAGCCCTCTGGCAAACATCTCAGTCGGGGTTTTTAGTGGGTCCCAAAAGGGCGGCCAAAGTTCGAGGAAGCGAAGATTAATTCTCCTGAACAGAACCGTCACCATGATGATAGGGCGGTGTGTGAGGCGCAGCAGATTAAAAACTTCTTAAGGTCGAAATATAAACTGCCACATTCAAAATCTATTTGACAGAACGAAGTCTGTCGGATCCGCTAGTTTTAAGTAAAGAAACGTATTTTCAACCAAACAAATTTTTAGAAAAAAATTTTTTAGAAATATTTTTTTTAAAACTAAACATATGTAAATAACGAAAAACTATTAACTTTAAGCAAATAATCATAAACAGTTTAACTAAACAAAAATAGTGCTGCAATATTTAAACCACATTTTGCTTTACTGAAATTCTGCTTCATTATTTTTCGTAAATTGTTTTGCTAATTTCTCAAATACATTCTCAAAATTAATAAAATTTAGGCATATTTTTTACGAGATCTTTTGTTCTGCAGGAATTTCTATAATAATTTATTTCTTATTTTGTTGTAATCATATTGATTTGGGAAAATATTCTGAAAAAGAAGTGCAGCTGAGACCCTAGTTCTAAAAGAGAAAACGCTACACTTCTTTTCGTCCTAAAAATTTGCTCTCAAAATATCTTAATACTCTTGCCATAAATTAGTTCTAGATTAGCAAAGTTGATGTGACGTAATTAGCACCATTCATTTTCAACTGCTAATTCTTTTTTGCTTATTACATTTGTTAAACGACTGTGATTGAAACCTATTTTAATTTATTTGTTTAAATCTGAAGTTGCAGGAAAACTCTTCTTTGTACTATGAGGTAACTTACAATAACTCTATGCTTGTCTAAAAAACGGTAATTTACAGTTAAACTGTGAATCTGGCAGCATTGCTTGCGCCACTCATAAATTTTTGCACCGCGATTTGGTAAAAGATTCACCAAGTTAATTTTAAATCGAAATGTTAAATTTATTTTGCTGTATGAACATCCTGAACAAATGTATCCCAAAATTTGGATGGCTTCATGAGTTCTTTTTAAACTAAAAAAAATGTTTTTTTTGGCATAGCGGGTGAATGTACCGAGGGGCCTGCCTTTTACCTGCGTACATTTGTATGTACGAGTGCACACAAAGTCCTTCGCTGCATACTATCGTAGGCAGCCTGCATCGTGCTGCAGATCATGTTGTTGCGATAATGTGCGCACTCCTGCATATCGGAGTCGGCCTCTATAACCTTTTCCCGCCTGCTATCGCGCCTTCACCAGTCATCCGATTCAAATAATTTTTGTGTTTTACGAGTATTATGTACGCATTTGAATATTAACAATATAATATGCATGTTTATGAGTACACATCAACCAACCACGAGCGCACAGACCAATAGGTTAGATGAACGTTAAATTGCGTGCCCACACCTCAAAAGGAGAAAAAAAAATACAATAAATAAAATACAGCAGGCAAACACATACATACAAATCCGACAATGAGACAACTAGGCGGGCAGTCAAGCAGTTAGGTTTCCTGTTCATTTGCCAGCAATCGATGTCAAATAATTTCCTCATGTTTGACTATTTAACTGCGCCCATTTGCGGGTCTCGGCAGTACGCCAGTTACAAAACCCTTATGTAACGCATCTTGATTAACTTTTGTATGCATTTGTGATACATACCCATGTTAACTTGTGTATACTTATGTACATATATGTCCTACGTTCCGTTAGCACAGCATTATTTTCATAATTACAAGATAAATGGCCGTTATGTCTGAAAACTGCAGAGCCAAAGATAGTAAAAAGCATGGCAGAAAATTCCCATTCAAAGAAAGTCTTTCCAGGCGATTTTTTCGGTCTTTGAAAATGTGCAAGACCTTTAAAATTGTTAAAGGCTAATCACGTAATAATAAAATGTGAAAATGTAAGGCTCGTTATTTTAATGATTTTTACTTTATGGCAACCCAGGTATTCGGATATCTCGAAATGATCGAATGACCAGGTACATACTCCCAGCTTAACCGTAAATGGAGCTTTAAAAATACTTCATAATTCCAGTTACATTCGTATCTGATTTACAAATGTTTTTAACGTAATCTGCGCAAACGCTTTTGGCCGAAGTAAAGATGTTTACTTACATACATTTTTTCTCCAGAATGAAAGCATTTTTGACCCCTTACGCGTTTTTTCTTCGGGGAATTATCGTTTTTTTTTTAGATTTTAGATTTTATCATTATTAGCATTAGTAGCGCCGGTATTCTGAGTTCAGAGACTCTTAGGCAGCCTCGCAGTTAATTCGTTTCTGGGGCCTTATTTCCGTTTTCCATCTAAAGCTTTGCCAACGATATTGAAAACTTCTGTAGAAAATATTTACTCTTTGCATGCTTTTGAGTTTGCTTCCAAAGTTCCCGCTGTTTGTCAATAGATATTGTCAGCAGTTTGTGCTAGTCGATTCTAACATAACCTAAGCGTCATAATCCAAGCTTAGACATATGGTAAACAAACTGCTTCGACACGGTAGCGATTTTGTTTTGGCACCAATGTGTCTGATTTTGTGCCGAATAATCGTCATTTGTGGGAAGTGTCGATTTTCCCCTTTCATTCGAAAAAAGCGGAAGCTGAAGCGCATCGAGAGCTACAAAAAGTTTATGTAGATGCTGTTTTAAGTGAAACAACGTGCCGAGATTGGTTCCGTCGCTTCAAAAGCGATGATTTTAATTTTGACGACCGTCCGCGTAAAGGAAGGCCAAAAACCTTCGAAGACGCTGAATTGGAGGTATTGCTCAATGTGGATCCCTGTCAAACGCAAGAAGAGCTTGCTTGAGTGTTAGGAATTACCCGCCAATCCATTTCCAAGCGATTGCATGCTTTGGAAATGATTCAGAAACAGGGGACTTGGGTTCCTTATGAGTTAAAACCAAGGGATGTTGAACGTCGTTTTTTCGCCTGTGAACAACTGCTCCAGCGGCAAAAAAGGAAGGGTTTTCTTCATCGCATCGTGATGGGTGATGAAAAATGGATTCATTACAGCAATCCAAAGAAAAGAAAGTCATGGGGACTACTCGGTCATGCTTCTATGTCATCGCCTCGGCCGAATATTGACGCTGCGAAGGTTATGCTATGTATTTGGTGGGACTAAGTTGGTGTTATTTATTATGAACTGCTAAAACCAAGCGAAACCATCGCTGGGGATCGGGATCGACTTCAATTGCGCTGTCCGATTATCACCTGTTCCGATCGATGGCACATGGTCTAGCTGATCAGTAGTTCCATTCATATGAATTCAAAAAATGGCTTGATCCGTGGATATCCTCAAAAAATGAACAATTTTACCGCGACGGTATACGAGATCTACCAGAAAGATAGGAAAAATTAGTAGCCAGTGATGGGCAATATATTCAATGATTCACTTGTAATCATTTTTTCAGAATAAAGTTGTATTTTCATAAAAAAAAAAACAGCGTGAACTTAGTTGTGCACCAACAATAGATATCGTATACATATATGTATACGCCTTCGAAGAACTTCCCATCAACTGCAACGCACTTATACTAACGCTCTCGAAGCATTTCTGGAACTTTATTTTTGATAAAGCCATTGGAGCTGTCTTCGACTTTTCCATTAATTTCTTTAAGCTATTAAAACGCGTTCCCCATAGTGGTGTTTTGACTTGATCAAACTGGCAAATTTGCCTTCTGGAAAAAATTCGAGGTGCATAATTCCGTTGTACTCTAGATTGCGTGTCGGGCTCATATATCCACGACTCGTCTCCAGTAATGATGCGTCTGACGAATGTTGGGTCGGATTCAACCTTGGAAATCTGGTTTTTGGCGATATCGACGGGGTCCCTCTTTTGCATGAAATTCAGATCCTTGGGACCAACTTTGCCGTAACATGGCCCTGATGGTTAATTTGAGGTTATTTATCCACTTTTCTTTCACTTTATTGACGGTTGTATCAGTTTTCGACGTCGACGGCCTGCCACTACGTAGGCCGTTCGTCATCCTCAATGGACTCGTGTTCTCTTCTGAAGCACTCATTCCACTTATAAATGGCTGTTTTCTTAAGAGTATCATTTGAGAGTATCAGTTTGCCAACATTTCTAAGTTTTTCTTGTTTTTGGAAATTCTAATCCATTTTTAAAGGTAAGGACGTCTTTAAAAATGGTTAAGCAATGTAAAAATCTAGTGACCGGACGCGGTGGATGGTAGCACAAAAAGCAGTTGAAATACCATATTTATCAAAAGTGATACATAGCTGGAAATACGAAGTTGTTGAATTTCTCATAGCCTACTAAAATAAACGGCAAAAGCAAAGTAAACAAAGTTACAGGACGTATCGAAGTGAGGTGTAAATCTAATTATTCACATCATCTAGCATGTATGACTGATTTTTTTCTGATTGCATCGATGTAAATTGCTTGTAAAAAGTACATTTAATAAAAAATATTTTACTAAACAAAATCCCGCTTTGATCAAGTCAATGAAATCATATGATACGATTAAACCCTCCCCAAGTTATGAAACAGTTTTTTTTATATTTTACAATTGATCCCGACAAGAGCAGCCAGCTGAGAAAAAGGTGCTGAGATGATTCCACCTCGTCCTACAGACAGCTTCTGCGGACTTGAGGCAATCCCAAGTCTCACCGCATGGACACTTAACACATAATGTCCAGTAAGGATACCCACCAAATTCGACAGCTGCGGCTTTGTTAGGCTTATAAGCACCCCCGATCTACCCGTGGCCAGAAGGATCTCGTGACTCTGCACGTTTGCGCACTAGCCCAGCGCTCGCTAAGTTGATGCGAGGCCCATCTTTCCAGGAACAAACCACATGTTCTCAAGGGAACACCAATCCTCTCATTTTGCGACGAAACCGTCTCCAGGGTTCCCTGTCTAGCCAGCTCATCAGCCCAGCAGTTTTCCTCTATGCCGCTGTGACCGGGTACCCAAATGAGCCTGATATCAAAATATTCGGATGCAATCGAGAGAAAAGCCCAGCATTCTCCGACTAATTTCGAACGCACAAACAACGAGCCTAAGGTGCTAATAGCCGCTTGGCTGGCGGAGTAAATATTTACATCCTTAACGAAGTGAGCAACCAGTCTCCTGCTTTCTTGGAAAACACTACTGGCGTCCGGAAGCCTGAATTTGAGATTGATGGGGAGCTCCTCACAGAATACTTCCCCACCAACTCTTCCGTCCAATTTCGAGCTATGAACATATTTGCAAGGCATGGCAAATATTGCACCCCGCCCACTCATGCCTTGAGGGAATATGAGTGGAAAAAGATCCGCTCTGACCTAGCGTGGGTGTACAATGATCCAGTAGCATCGGGATGAACTCAACATTTCTAAGAATGCTAGAGTGTCCGTAGCTTAAGTCTAACGTATGACCCGAACACTTCAGCAGTTGTTTTGAATACCCAACTAACCACACTTTCGATTTCATTTGATTATCCTCTGACTCTATCGAATATCCCTATGTCGTAACAGCTAAAGTTACTCTCACAATTTTACTTCGGATGGAGAAACCTTCTCATATATCAATATAAGGGTTAACTCTTGGCAATATTACAACTATAACGCAGGGTGTAGAGATAAATTCGGTCACCTGTACAAGTATACAGGCAAAAGTATTATATATACAAGTATGTGCTTACAATATAATGAGGTACAGTGCATTTCCAAGGAAGGAATAAAAAGACCACTACAATATTCCCCGTCCTCTTCAATAAATATACCAATAATGGAAGAATACTTCGATTAATTTAGAAACATTCAAACATGAAATTGAACTCAGCAACAATACCAATATTGCTATGGTGGAACTGCAGTTTACAAAAAATATAATATAACTCTAACCCACAGTTTATTATAATTTTCATCTATTTAAAATGTTCAGCCTATATTGTAACCACTTCAATCGATCACTTATCTATTTCCGAAAGCTGTCACTCGAATATTTTTCAAAATCACGTTTGTATGTATGTTACTTTAGCCAAATAATTTTTTTATACTGATGTTCACAAATTGAGGCAATGTGTGTGCCATATGTCTTCGGGCCCCCAGGGTTGGTCGTAATGCGTGTTTTCTTCAAATTTCACTTTGATCAAAACACACTTTGTCATTTCGATTAGCGTAATTTCGGTGCAGTTGGAACGAGCGAACGTGGGGCGTGCGATTATGGCATTACACGCCAGCTGTGTGGCAGCACTTGTCGGCATACAAAACGAAATTCCACCTTTGATATTTTATTTCGCTTCATTTCAAATTTGTGAATGCGATCTGCCACGATCACTGCTCGGCACTTACCGCGCATTTGCAGACCGCTTGCCGCCCGTCGTTCGTCGTTGCAATTACAAACGTAATTTGCAAAACATCACCGCAAACTGTCAAAATTTCTTGACATTTACAAATTATTTGGCTTTTGCTGTTAAACCATTGCCGTTGCATGTTGTTTGCTGCCTTTTGCCTATTTTTTACTACTTATTTGCAGTCTATGTATGTTGTATAGTGGCGATGTGCGGCGGTTGCAATTTGAAAAACAGCTAACGTTAGCGGCAATGGCAACGGTTTATTGCAGCGCACCATACGCCGCGTACAGTACAATGACAGTGGAAACGAGTCGCTGTTAATTTGCGTCAACACACTAATAAACTTGTAGCACCCCTCGAATCCACAAAATCCACGAAAGCCGTCAGCGACGTCATGCGACGCTTGCATTCATTTTTCGCTGTTCATATACAATAAATCTGCAGCTGAGGCGGGCACATACATACATATGGACATTCTTAGGTACTTACATACATACCTATCAAGGCATGAACGAAAACTGTTATAGGCTGCGACGCGCGGTATGCATAGCTTGTCACCGAAATGTCAAGTTGTTGTGAGCCAAAATCCATTTAATGTCCGCTTTGTGCATTACCACCATACAAACACGCATGTGGCATTGCAATGACGCGTAAGATTCCAAAAGTTGCAAACATTTGCGCCGCAGCTTACGCTCTGCTTTGATTTTCACAACATCGCACATATTTTGTTGCGCGCGATTTACTGCGAATGCAACGCATGCAAATGCATTGGGAATAAAATATGGTTGAAGCTGTTCCAAAATGATTGAGTGGCCAGTCAGGCAGTCAGCCAATCGGACAAGTGCCTGCGCTGCCGCAACGGCTATCGCTTATTAAAGCAAATACTTATACTTACATATATATGCATATATACATATATATTCTGTTCTTTGTAATTTTTAATATTTTCCATTACACGACTGTGTGCTATGCGCACATACACCTTGATTTCATTTGAAAAGATTTTCATTTTTTCTTTCTAAAGCTGTCAATAGTGATCGATGTGACCGCCGCGCGCTGCCGGTTTTCAAGCTGATCGCCGAGCGGCATAGCAACCACTCACGATACGTGTTTTTCGGATGCCTGGTCAATAACGGCGAATAGTTATTGTCGTTGTGTTTTTTTGCTTTTCTTCTCTTGTTTATCACACCGAATTTGAAAGCAAACTGGATATCAATATTTATACGCCACTACATTTTCACTATACCTAAATATATTTGTATGAATGATTATTAATGTATGTATGTATGTATGTATGTATGTATCTATTCATAGGCGAATCCCAAAAGTATTAGAGGGGTAAACGGCTACTAACTTTTGTGCAAATGTTGTGCAAATGTTCAAGTATTTACATATTTCTAAAATTGTTTACTTTCTTTTATGAAGAAAATAATCATTGCAATGGAAAAGTAATAAAATTCATATTTGTGGTCTTGGAGTTAAACTACTTTCTATACATAAATCGGTTTTACACGTTCTACCCCTGTTAAGAAATAAATTCCAGGCCTCTTCTGCAGTGTTTGCACTTTTAACCGCAGTTTGTTCTTTGAGAGTTTCATATGACTAGCTGATAAATTGGCAAATGAATGCTCTGCAAGTATGCCACTAGACCCTGAACCCTTTCTAGGTGTCAATTCCGCATCGATTCAACTATAGATTGATGATTTCATGAGGTCTACTCACAGGAGTCGTTGGTCTGAGTTGAACTCGTGCAGAGTAGCCAAGTGCTTTGTGAAAGAACCAAACAGGAAAACAGCGACCTTCCTCCTAAAACTCAGCAGGAGGACCTGAGAGTGCTGGTGGGAGTAATCACAGGGCACAACGTCTGTGGTCAGCATATGGCTACCATGGGGGTCGTAGACAGACCGATATGCCTATTCTGTCTTGAGAATGACGACTCTGCAGAGCATTTTCTCTGTGGCTGTCCTGCATTTGCCAAAATCAGATTTAGGATATTGGGTTGCGATACTCTGAGTATGGACAAAGTTCATATTCTTCCTCTTCCGGATCTCTTAAAATTCATCAATGAATCCAAGAGATTTGTGGAAGAGTGACCTCAAACTAATCTATCCGTTTTTACCATCCACCTTCTATCTTTCCTATCTCTATCTACAATGGTCTACTGACTGAGTGCTTGGACTTGTCCAACCCCCACAAATCTAATATAATCTAATCTATATGTAGACACGTTATGGTTCATACCAGATCTAGAGATTTTGATCGCATATTTTCGAACAGCCCGAGCAAATGAATAACGAGTACCCATACAAAATTGGTTTTCGACCAATTGGTGCTTTTTACTCAAGTTTTAAATCATTTAAGTGAACTAAAAATCTGATATTTTCAGTTTAGCGAAAAAATTTGATATATAAAAAACACTACAACAACAAAAACACAAAAAAACTAAAGAAGCAATGATATCGATGGAACTTTTAGTTTCCTTTTTAATATTCATTGCATGAATTACTTACTATATTGAAATTGCTTATCATAAGCATCAATGCTCGACGGTTTACCAGATGTGGAAGATGCAGTGTCTGATAAAATTGTAAAACCGTTTAGTTCAGTTTGACTGCGGGTTTCTGGGGCACTACTTTGAAATTGCCCGAATAGTTTTAAATGGCATTTTGCACTTCCTAAAAGTCAAAGAAAATATTCACAATAAAATTTCCTTAGCCACTGAAAAGTTTTAGGCACGCCATAAAATTTAAATCTTATCTCGATTATATACAAAATAATAATGTTATGTTGCTGGGGAATTTAAAATCCGATTTTTGGGTTTTCGGTTTAAGAACAAACAAAAGTCTTTACCCCAAATTAAAAACGGGTTGGAAGAGGATTAACCAATTACAAAATACGGAAACGATTTTGATAAATGCCAATATTTTTTTAGCATGCCTGCTACCCCAAGGATGATAGATTACAAAGTTTGCCCACCCGAAACAAAATTGTGAGAATAGCTTCAGCTCTCACGACATCGGGGATTTAGAATCAGAATTGTGCCCGCTCATTTCACACATATTCTTACGCTCTTTCAATCAGTCGTTGTTTAGACGGCAACGAGATAAGATAAGTATCACATTAGCTGCATTGATTTTTTCTTATATGCTCAGCACAATTTCCGTTTTGTCGTAAACAAACTCTTATTACATCTCTTGCTATGCCAGTAAATCAGCTGAATCATTCAAAATTGCTGGAAGCCGGTTAACGGTCTGATGTTGGTTCTGGATTCTCTCCACTGTGCTACTCTCCAATCTCGTATGAAATTAAATAAAAATAAACTCATGCTTAAAAACGTATTGGATCTTTACAGTAATATCGCCATTTACTTTTCATTAAACGTCTCAAAAAGCGGCCAGCGTAAGACTGCAAACCAATCTACGAATATCAGAGTAAGTACGTTTGCGATTAAGAAGAAAATCGTAAAATTGTTGTTGTCCTTTATTGGCTACTAACTTGAGTGTGGCTTGCCAATTAATTTCATGTTAACAATTTCAAGTTTTAACATTAAAAATCTTTCAAAATAACTGCAATCAGCGCTTAGCACTTCCTCTCTTCATGTGTGAATGAACGAAGTCTATTGCTGCTAGTTTAGACATATCTTTGTTCTTTCTAGGCACAAACGCGGTAGAGAGCTGGACTGATGTAGAATTGTCGCTTTTGAGAACACTAGATGTACTCTTGAAAAGCTTAACCATCCAAATAAAAGCACTAACTAAATGACCCTTTGTCTTATCTTAGATGGCAAGTGTATTGGAATTGAATAGTAGCTCTTCATGAGTTGGCTGTGTGATTTTTCTGCATAAAATGGAGTTGCTCGAACACCAAAATCACCCTTTTCATCCGCCCTTGTACATATGTAAATGTATGCATGTGTATGTGTAACTGCGTTTGTGTGCAGAGCAGGAATTTCAATTGATTGAGTACCAAAGGTGTTTTCCTATTATATACACACACATCTACATAGATTTATGTTTACCGCGCACAAGGAACATATCCTTATCTGCCTCGTCGCTGCCGCGGGCACGTTGCTATAAAGTGGCAATTTCTGAAGTGACTACCACGCTAGCTACCTTCTGCGCATTGCATTTATTCTTGCCGTCTTCATTCTAACTATAGTAACTCGACTATCACCTTGCCCTAGCATTCCAACGTATGTGCCTTGTATATACATACCCACACATATAAGTTTGTTGACCATGCCTCGGATATGCATTAGCTTCTATTATAAATTCTGGATTTCTACTCTATTAACACCTGGACAGACGGGCCGACGGACGTATAGCCAGTAAAGGAGTGGCAGGCAGTATTTTTAAGTTACTTACATGTCCATTTGTATGTAGCTATCTACTCAGGGCGACGATGGCGGACAACGGCTTTGGTAAGAAGTTCAAAAATGAATTATGATTTGCTGCCTTTTAATGATAGCATCGCATTTTGAAGACTTAGACTTTCAATTTACCTGCATTCTTATTAGACGGACGTTTGGCGCCACAGTTGACAGCTGGAATGCATTGAGCTGATGAGCATTTATTGTAAGTGCTGTCGACTGACGCAGGTGAATATGCATGCCTTTCCACATAAAAAAAAGTACTAAATTATTCGAAAAATTACCCATTGCGTTAGTCCATTTCGTTTTAATTCACTAAATGATTTTGTAATGTAATTGCCAGGAATACACACATGTACACAAACATAGATAGCACACTTTTAATTGCAAACCAGAGAATTAAAATTACTCATCCTTTATTGATCATTAAAAAGAAAATGAAAAAGATGTACTATTCATTTCACATTAAAATAAAATTGTTTTAGAATCGCCCTTGTCAATTAAGGAAATTTTAGAAGGAAGAAATTGAACCACGCGACCAGTTTGTATGTAATTTTGTGGTTGACCAAAAGGAAAACAATTGAATTGTGCACACAAGCCAAGCGAAACCGCAAACTCACACAGGACACTCGACAAGTTGTTCATTTGAAGGCAATTAGAAAATATGAAATGGACTGCAAGGTGTGTCTGTTTTATTGGCGACAACTATTCTTCGAAGAAGAGGGTGCGATAACCGCAAGTTTGCCCCCTCTTGAAAACGGTTAGAACAATTAAAATTAATTTAGCTTTAATGTAGAACAGAAATGCATGCATATTTACATTCCACATTGACACAGTATAAGAACATACGGGTAAAATCCACTAATTAGCTGCAGAATTCAGTGTTAAAAGTACCTCACGGGGTATGTCACTGAAATGTAGCTACGAAGCAAAAGCAGCATAATGGTCCCATAACATATTTTTGGAAAAACATGTAAGAAAATCGCGTAAGATTACACTTTTATTAGAACAGTTAAAAAATTATAATTTAATTGGGATTCGGAAAATGACAAGCGAATATTAATGTAAACAGGAATATATTAGTTTGGGGAAAAAGAAGTCCATTATGTTCTCAGCTGTAGTGATCGATGTTTCGTAAAGTATCTATTAAACTATTTAAAATGTATACTCCTTCTTAACCCTTTAGCCTATAGCCACGAGTCTGACTCGTGGTAAAGAATTTGTGCCATAAGCGAAAACAACGAGTCTGACTCGTGGTAAAGACTTTGTGATCAATTGATTATGATTACTTCCTAGACATCTTAAAATTACTATTTGTACCTAAACATTGTTTATTATTTTACAATTCCTTTCGTTGCATTGAAATATATATGTTACGAAAAGTATACACTTTGCGCCAGTTCGGGTACACGGCTGAACAGTTGAATGGCACGGCGCGCGAACGAATTTCTTGCGTATTATAGCTCGCGCAATTGGTAGATATCGTGTAGGCTAAGGGGTTAAGGTGAAATTTCACACTAAAAAAATTCTTTTACTGTTTTTTATTTGTTCCAATCAGTTTTGAACTACAGGCAGTTAGCAGATTTTGGACAATTTCCAATATGGTCGTCACAGTCGACTTTTCTAAACTTTTTCGTGAAATATTGTTTCGTAAATAAATAACAGTCGCAAGCTGCACGTCAAGTAAATTGTTCAAGAATTTTTAGCACTTATTTTTAAAATCTGGAAAATCCATGTATGTATATGTGCAGTTTATTTGACAGCAAATAAAATAAAATTTTATTGGATCGGGATCAACATAAAAACTCGCCTAAAGGGGGTTGCTTCAAAAATTCCTGCACATTTTGTATTATATTTATTGTACGGTCTTTTATTGGGATAATCCTAATTATTAATAAATAATTGGCGCGTACACTTCTGTTAGGTGTTTGGCCGAGCTCCTCCTGCTATTTGATGTTGCCTTGATGTTGTTCCACAAATGGAGGGACCTACGAACCTCTTCGAACTTACGTCTTTCGAATGATAGTCACGCACCAACCCATTCGGCTATGGCGGCAGCCAATTTTTTTTAAATAATAAGAGTTATTTTGGGGCCTTTCAAAGTGAAGTGGGTTATTTTCAATTGCTGGTCAATCGCAAAGTAGGCTCACATCAATTTTGCAGAATATCGGAGATTGCAAAAACAGAACCATTCCTAGATGCGACTTCAGTTATGTTGGCAAACTCCTAATATATATTCAAGCTTTTTGGCGCGACAATCGTTTAAGCGATTTTGCACGAGTTTATCAAAGCGGCCTGTTGGACATACCAAATGAAGCCAAATTATTTCCCATCTGATCTTTCCAACGGAAAGCAAGTATTACATCGAATATTTCGAGAGCTGGAATGGATGTGAAATGACCTAACTATCGGAGTCGCTAGATCTTCATTTTCTGCTCTATGAACGTTGACGTGTGAAGCGCATACAGCTCATTGTGAGATCGTCCAAAATACTTTATTTCGAAAACTCTTATAAAATCTAATTTTTATTCGTTGAGAGAGGACTTCACTGCTCAATCGTCTAATAATTTTAATGTAAAAACTGTTGGCAAGGGAGATTCTATCGAAAACCTCACATCACCGTGCAACATTTTTGGGAATCTTTGGAGTTTTGATTGAACATGAAATAAGTTATACCTTGGCTATTGTATAACTATACCTCGATTTCCCTTTTCAAACATGGGCATGTCTTTGATATACCTATGTATAGTACAATTATAAGTATAAAATTGGGGCATACAGCCGTTGTTGGATATTTTTGGGCGACCTCCTCCTCTAATTTCATGCATTTGTCCAGCAAATGTAGGGATCAACAATTGTATGTCGACTACGAACTGCAATTCTTTTTTTTTTTCCGAGAGCTTTTTTGTGGCAGAAATACATTCGGAGGTTTGCCGAGTGTCAATCATTGACATTGCAGGACACTTTTTTATATGAAAAAATTGCGCAACACGGCCACACAAAATATTATAAAAAATCATAGAAACTTTTTACCAACTTCAAACTTGCACTTTATAATAATATTTGATAAGATATAAAACACATACCGAATTTTCTGAGAAACCCTACTTAAAAACCCGTGAATTGTGAGAAAAAGTTTGTGGGGGCTTTCTAGTAGTTGCATAGAATAGAAAAATTGCATTAATATGGTTTTTGTTAGACAATGGACTATAATTATAATATATTTGGAAATAATTAACATGAAGCAGGAAAAATAACCAAACTGGTTGATGTGGTATGTTTCTACAACCGAAATAAATACTAAGGTAAACACATTAAGGTTAAGAGAAACGAACATTATATACCTATAGTGTCAAATGGGATGGGTGCCAAAACCCTAAGTAATTTTTCCTATAAATCAAAAAAGAAAAAGAACATAAATATAATATATATATATATATGTATATATATATATGTATGTATAATAAAGGGTGGTTAAGTTTCAAGGGCCTGTGTTGATTTTGAATAAAATAAACTTTTTTTTTAATTATTGTCATTTCTCTTTATTATTATAATATTGGTATAGCTCAATTACGTATAAAACAAAATATCGGCCAAATAATCACCGGGGTCTCGGCGGCACACCTCCAAAGACCACGAAATACAAATAGTTCCCTATTTAAAGTGTGGTTAAGTTTTAAGGGCCGGTGTTGATTTTGAATAAAATACAAAACGAACAAGAAATTATTATCATTTCTCTTTATTATGATAACATTGGTGTAGCGCAATTATGTATATAACAAAATATTGGACAAATGGCCGCCGCGGCCTCGGTGGCACACCTCCATCCGATGGTCCAAATTTTTGATGACGCTGAGGCATAATTGAGGTTCTATGCCGTTAATGTGCCGCATTATCTCATCCTTTAGCTCTTGAATTATTGCTGGCTTATTGACGTACACCTTTTCGTTCAAATAACCCCAAAGAAAGAAGCCCAACGGTGTCGTTGACGTTTAGGTATGCTTCACATCCCACATCGGCCCTTGAAATTTAACCACCCTTTATAACACAGTCCTACTATGGCATTTTTTGTTTCAAAATTAGACTATATCTAATAAGATCTTCTCTATTTTTTATTTTTGTAGTAGTTTTTATAGTAGGAAACGGTATATTGTAGGTGAATACTAAATTCTAAAAAAATTCAAATTTTTGTGGTTTCCCTTTTTTATATGAGCACAATCTTCCAGTGCTTCACCTGTTCAGGGGCAAATACACATATTTTATTGGCACCCATCCTTTGATACTGATTCAGACGATATTCCAAATTTACTTTAAATTGAAAAATATCTATATCGCTCCGTAAATTTGTATCAACTTGCAGTTATTTGCAGTTATCTAAACGGAGTCGGACATCTGCATATGATAATAAAATACTAATTCTTACTAGGAAGCGATCGTAAGCGTAAACTACCGGCATCAGTACAATTTTCTTACCGTAAGTTGGCTATGGTCTGCAAAGAATGAGCGTTTCATGATTTTTGTTGGAGGAAAGAAGAAAGGTGGCAAAAATAAATAAATCACTGCAACAAGGAGGTCAATACAAGCTGAAAATCGTATTTTAAGGAGCTTAACAAATGGTGTATTGTTTGGTGGTTATTTTGTAGTGGTTAAAAGCGAAGTATTTGCGCAAGTTATATCAAATAAATTAAGAAAAATGGCATCACCACTCCAAAAGCTTTCAAATCTGTCATAATGCAGCTACTAGACGAATCTATTATTCACAACTATGAATACTTCTAATATTAAATGTCATGTGGTTAAAGTTTTTAAAACATCTGCTATGTTTTGTATTGCCAAAGCAAATAAAAAACTTGCAAGTGCAAATTTGCAAAATTAAAAAAAAATAATTTATAAATATTAATATATAGAAATGTTCTAAATTTGGAAGATAAACTACAAACAAAATATACAAATTGAAATATATATACGTTCATGCATACATACTTAGTCTTTCTGTCCAATCACTGCTATGGCTATTCTCCACAATCGAGTCGAGTTTACGCTTGATCAAAAGTGCTAAAATTGATACGTGCCTCCATTACCATTCAAATTTTAGACGCAGAAGGTGTTGTGCAATGCAGAATGGATCAAAAAGCAAGCGAATTGCCGGAATTAGAATGAGGCGATAAAACGGTGCTACAGTTCGTGCACATACTAAAGACGTGCATATGTATGTAGTAAACAAAGTTAGGTAGGTAAGGAAAACAAATGTTTACGTAAGGCCATGTCTGGGCACATGAGACCAGAGTTCCAACAAATGCGATAATAGTTCAAACAACAACTACTTAACTACCAGCGAAACTCAACTAAACTAAACCAACAAAATGAAGTCAAGTAAAAAGTAAAGTTTAGTAAGGTAACAACCACAACAAACACTTAACGCACATCAACAACAGAAACAGGAACAACAGCCGCAACCATACAAATATAATAAGAACAGCAACAGCAACAACAATACCAAAACAGTAAACGACAACTGCGACAACATCGACGGCAAACCATGAAGCAACAAAAACAAAATTGAACAAAATTACATTAAATTGGCTTCAATTATTGCATTAATTTGGGATCTGTGCTGCTTTCCGGCTTATCCGTTTTTCTGTGTGCCCTTCGCGCCACTCCTTCGACGCTGCCACATCCTGGGGCCGCCTTTAGCTGACTAACTGGCTGACTGACTCACTCAGACCGGGTCGGGCCCCTACAACAATGTTTATCATGCGCGTGTGACTATACATACACACATATACATATGTACTTACAAGCAAGTATGTAGTCCATACTGCCCATAAAGGGATTTGCAGCGGCTGCAGTCGCACTTTTACACGCTTGCACTGAGAATTGCGTCAAGCAACAAAGAAACTGTGAAAGTAAATGAATACAAGTTATTTGTCATACCACCGACATTAAATGTACATATGTGCCTACATACACATACTCGTATACATATGTATTTATGTGTATGGCCTATACAGAGTTTAAAATTAGTATTGAGGGGGAAGTGAGTCATAGGGCGGAGAATGTTCGAAGAAATACGTATGTACGTATGTATGTGTGTACTCATAAGTGGATTAATCGGAAAGAGGCGGCACGAGATTAATGTCAATCGGCGGGCAATTTGCACGATTATTTGCTATTGATTTTGAGTGCACGATCCATTTCACAACACCAATTCTAAGTTTCTTAAAAATGCTCACAAATGTAGGCCCGTCGATAGGCGTGGCGAAATGGTGGAATCTACCCGTGCTCAGTCTTTAAAAAGGCACCCGAAATTTCTGAACCCTTACCATACTTGGTTTGATGTCCGCGCACTTGCGCACAAGAGTATTATAAACGTTGTATGCAACATCACAAAGCAATCGAGATAGATATAGTAACATGTATGTAGATATATCTACCAAAATCCTTAGAATGATGAGAGCCCTTTTTATAGCCAGGTGTGCTCGGCTGTTCGCCCATACGCAGGATAACTCGAGTAAAAATTTATGTATTTCAAAGACGCTTGGTGCACATATTACTCTCTGTCCAAGGTAGGTTGGTATTAAGAGCAGGCGGAATCGGTCAATAACAACGTTAACTTTCCATTTAACGGCAATTAAAAGAAAAATGCAAAATCGTGGTATCTTTGTCATAAATTAGGCAAAATTACACAAATTCGCTACAAATGATGAGCCCGAAAAAGAAATGCGATGGAAGTAAATTTTTTTAAAATTAACGGTGCCTCGCCTCTTTTAGGTAAATGCGTCTATCTCGATAACAACTTTTTAACACTCGCCCAAACTTAATAAAGGCCCTCTACCTTAGACAGATTCAACTTAAATATTACTGAAAAAGGATAAATAGGAATTTCTGTGCGACCGTCCGTCTGATATTTCACGCTATAACTCTAGTTGTCTATGAGTTTATTTGATTCCAAAAATTCATAGGCAACCAAATTTCAGTTTTACTAAACAACGTTTGGGTACACGAGTACATATATAGAAAATAATTCTAATCTGATGAAAGACATCGCTTAATCGACTTGTGGGCAAAACCGGTAGAATATATCCATATATCCACAAAGAGTAGATAGACCTATATACTGATGCCAAGTTTTGACAAGACGTGGCTTGAAAGTAGCCACGGAGAAACCAACTTTTAGTTCCTCTCCGTCCGTGGGGTATTCCAAAAATATCTCAATAAATTTGGCCACGACAGCTCTCCATACTATTTAACTTCTACTGACAGTGAAGAAGATATGGATCATGTTATGCTCCACTGCCCGCGCTATGCTTCCGAAACGCACAAAATTCTACAAAGAAAAACCATTATGGATTACTTATTTCAGTCGGTGGGCAACTAGAAAATAATAGGTGCACATACAAAACATATTCACATAAGGCGCACAGGGCCGCAGGTGACAACAATTACTATGAGGAACCTATGAGTTAAAAAGCCTCGTGAGGTAATACTTTTTGGACAGTTCCGCGGGTAGAGAGGTTGCTGGGAAGAGGTACAAGGAGGCGTAAAATCTGAATTTGCTGTTTTACTACAACTAACAACTATTCTATAAACATTATTATGAACTAAGTACTTTGATATAAAGTAAATTTTTCGACCTGATTTTAGTTCTTCCAAGAATAATCATAACTTATTTTCTCATTTGTATTTCTGCTTCACTTCAAATCTTATTCATGTGAATATTAAATACTTATTAATTATTAATTCTGTGATTTGAGACCACATATTACCTTGGAATTCTTCATTCGAATGGCAAGCTCCCATAAAAATTAAATGTCCGTTATACCTGGGCACAACTCGGGGGTGTTAAGATAAATTCCACTAACAAATGCTCTCTGTTCTTTCTCTATGTTTCATGCAATGCGCTTATGTTTTTATCCTAGAAATACTCTTCACCAGAGAAGCTTCGCGATATTTATGCGTAACCTACTGAGTTATTACTTTACTTTATACATTTTACGTACCTATGAACAACAACACTTTGCGCTACAACAGCAATATTCTCAACAGAATACCCAGTTTTTGGTCTGTCACTACTTTTCTATCCTCGAAAGAAACAGTTTATTGAAATTTATTCACCAACCTTTGAATTGGCGACTCATTCGGATGATTATTTCCACCAAAAAATCATGAATTTTGCGATATATTTTCTCAGAGATCGACCATTTTCATAATAAGTTTAAATAATTTGAACTCGTTGTTATATCGTACAAAGGAACTACTCACTACTGACACCTAGGCGTAACTTTTGAAAATCCCTTTGCAACCGCAGAAAAGATAAAAAGCTTTAGTAAATGACGCGTCATTAATGATATTTCTGTCGGAAAATTTCTGAAAAGTATTTAATAAGAATGATAATATTCCAAATATAATTTAAAAAAGTAATTTTACTTAGGTAGTAAAAATGGAACACAAGGGAAAGAATTCTAAACTAGAGCAGATTAAGCTGGTAATTTTTTAACACAGAAAAGTTGAAACAAAGGACAGAATTGCAATTGTTAATCTAATGCTAAGCACACAGGGAGAAATTATTCAAAGATACAAAAATGAGGGAAGGAAAATTCTTCTGAAGTAACCTGGTAAGCCAACGAAGTTCAATGAGAAAGAGCAGAACATCATTGTGCGAAAAATAAAGAATAAGCCGCGCTTGAACCGAAAATGACCACAGAGGTAGTAATTGAGCTTGGAAAACATGTATCAGTATATAGTAAAATGGACCCTTAGTTCTAGGGACTAAAACGGCCACATTGTGCGCCTTAAGCCTTTAGTTCCATTAAAGAATAGGCAAGCACGTGTTAAATTCGCGAAAGAATATTTTTCCAAACTAAACTCTTGGTGGTCGACATTTTATTTGCTAACGAAAGTAAATATAATTTTTTAGATCTGGTGGTCGCATAAAATTATGGCGAATACCAAAGGAAGAGCTCCAACCTCATAATTTAAACTCGGCAAAGGTAGTGTTATGGTGTAGGAGTCTATGGGGGCACATGGAGTTGAGAAATTGGTTTTCATTGCGGAAGTCTCGAAATAAGAGTCATAGCCGAATAGCTCAGCAATTCTGGGTATTTTCAAGAAGGGCTTCTTTGTAGCTGCCCAAAGTGCTCCGTCCACCTCCCCAATCTCTGAAAATCAAACCCATAGAGAATTTATGGGATAAATTGGATCACCGTATTCAAAATTATACTACAACTGGAGTGGGTCCAAATTTCATCTGATTATAACGCTAAAATAGTGGAAAATATGCCAAATCATTTAATGGAGATCATTAGACAAAACCGATAACCATCTAAGTAATAAGTATCAGCTTGCACTTAAAAATCTATATGACAATTGAATATTTCTGACTCTCACTCTCTTCTTCTTTCTTAGCTTGATAGTCCTGGGTGAGCCACTGTTTCCGCACTCTCACGTAAGGTTGTAGAAAATTACCACAAGTTGTTCTTTTATACTGTGTAAAAAATACGTGGCGATTCCCATTAAGCTATTTCATCAAATGAACAAATTTCTTTAATTTTACTCATACACACAATTTTTAAATTTACAGAGTAAATTGAAAACCTTGAAGCTGTTTTTCTCGATATTTTTTCTTTTGGGCTTCTGACAGTCTTTCGGCAAATGAGCGATATGCAATTCTTTATATAAATTATGGATTACTTCTTCATCTGAGATGCCCATAGTACTAGCAAGTTCACGTTTAGTCATTCTTATATTTTCGCAAACAATAACCAACATCAACACTTCCTCCGTAATGTCTGGTGTTGTTCCACCTTTTGAACGTCCACTAGGTAGTTTGTTTTTGAAGCTCGTACCACCACGTTTATACTCCAAAACCCATAGATTCGCTGTTTCGAATGAAGGAGCAGAGTCCCTTAACATCTTAAGGCCACTACATTCGTTTCTTTCTTTCGTAAATGTGTCGTGTAAACAAAATCGAAATAAAATTGTTTGTTTGTTCAAATGAAAAATAAGTTATAGAAAAGGTGTATACGTTTTTTCCGACGGCGCCAAAGCCGAATGGTTGGTGCGTGATTATTATTTGGAAAAGCGCAGATTCAACACTCCGCGCATGAAGCTCCGAATGATAGAAACAGTTTTTTCTAGAAGCGAATAACAAATGGGCACGGAAGCAACCAATTGGTTCGTTAGATAAAAAAAATGAAACAGATATGTTTTTCCTTTTTTATTTGAAGCAATGCGTAATGTGAGATTGATAAACATACATTTTTTCATTTATTTTAAATTGTTGAAAAAATTCCCTTATGGCTTTCTTCGTAAAACTTGTTTATGAGCCACTTTGAAAACTTATTAGTTTGTGTCATTTCTTCTTTGTTTTTTCTACGCCATTCTCATTTTTCGAAACAAAATCTCTTATTATATTTTGATTGTCGACAAGATTTTGCAAATCCTCGTATCGGAACTGATAATACGTCATCTGAGCCCTTTTCCGCTTCGTTAGAAATCTTTTCAAAGTAGAGTTTTAGGTCCAATGCTATTCGTCCTTTTCATTAAGTGTAATAATATAAAGGGTCTTTCAAAATGACGCCTAGATGTCAATGGCGAATAATTCCCAGACTATTCGTGGATCGCAAAATTCGTGATTCGAGTCGGCAATTCAAAGGTTGGTGAAAAAATTCAAGAAACTAGTTCTGCCGAGGTTAGCAAAATGACTGGCAGACCAAAAGCTGGACGTTCTGTTGAGAATATTTTTGCTGTAGCGCAAAGTGTTCCTGAACATCCTTCAACATCGATATCTCGACATTCTCAACAATTAGGCACTCCTGAATCAAATGTTTGACTGATTTTACCTGTAGACGCGCTCGTGGTGGGCATTTAAATGATGCTATTTTTCACATATAATTGTCAAAAGCCGTATTTTGAATAAAAACAGTGAAAGGTGAAATACTCTAAATTTATACGTGTTCTATTTTAAAACAACATCTAGGCGCGTCTTTGAAAAATCCTGCAAGTTCGTTGCATTTAAAAAGTGACAAAAGTCAATAACAATAAATCACTTCAGATTTACTACATTTATTAAAACAAAATAGAATAAATAAAAATAAGGTATTGAAATCGCACTACCGAATGTTAATGAACTTACATTTTTTTTTATTCTGACTCTCATGCATATAAAAAAGCTGCTCGGAGTGTCGTATTCGTTAAAAATTCAACATGGAGCGGTGAAATATATTTTGTAAAGCTTCCGGACATTCATGACAGAGATGGCATGCGATTATTGGAGCATACTTGGAATATGTGTATTGAAGTTGACGGAGACTAAATTGAATAAAAAAATAAATTTTCTTAAAAAGGCAAATTCGTTTATTTTTGTTTCGTGCTTTTCAATCAACCTGTATAATTCTATTTGAGAAACGGTTCAAAATGAAACGTTTCACATACACAGAACTTATCTCAGAGGCACTCGTATAATAGCATCAAGCTTTTACATAAAATGAGCGAAAAATATTTTACATAAGTTTTTCCCCAAATTTATTCCATCATATTTTCAATCTACCCTAAGCAGCTATCACTCACCTCATTCAGTTTTTGATTTGTTTAATGAATCTTTGGTGTTGGTTACTCATAACTATATTTTTGCACGTGGTTCAATTAAGTTTTCATATTTTTGCACCAACCGTCAACCTTTGCCTTTGAAGTGCCGCCGGCGTTTGTGTTTCTTTGGTTATGCCAGATGAAGCGAGACAAACAGAAGAGACCATCTCTGCAGTTCACAATTAAGCAATTCGTCACTTTATATTTGATAATTTTCATCACAATAAAATCTATGTTAATTTTAAATGTTAAATCAATTATCTGCGAATTACCACAATCGACAATGAGTTATTGAACGTTTTATAGTTTTAGAATTTCATTTGATTTCATTTCAAAACTAAAATGGCAGTGTTTTTATGCACTAAGAAATTTGAACTTTTCGCTCGCTTACATTCAGAGGCGCGTTGCCATCACTGATGTCGACATAACGCCATATACGATTATATTTAGAACTGTACCTGGACGAATGACGTTATGGGGAATCAAACGTTTGGCTTCTTAGCGAAAGTGACACGGCAAAAACACAAGTAAAAAGTCGAATTCGATACTGTAAATGCGAAAGCGATTACAATTTTAGTTGCACTTGCAGTTGCAGTTGCAGCTGTTTTGCGGCCGCCGACGCCGCCGTTCGATGCGAAAGCCCAATTGCGAATGCGAAACTAACTAACGCGCCTGGCGACCGACCACTTTGTCTTATACTCCACTTCGCTCCACTCACTTCACTTTACACGTAAGCACCGACATACATACATACTTACATAGAAGTATACGAGTATACATATGTCAACTTTACGAGATATATGTAGGTGCCTGTATACATATATGCATTTGTAACTATGTGCATATGTGCTATGCCAATGAGTTGCGCATGCAATGCTCTGTAGCGGAGTATTTGAGATGCCGAACGTACCATATCGAACAATTTGTGAGTCTATTTTCAAAGCACTCCAAAGTCAAAGCCGCTCTAGCGATGGCTATGTACAATCGAAATTGCATACGAATATTTGCGCTGCATGGCACTGAATGGAGCGCATTGGAGCATTCGAGCATTTGCCGTTGCCGTTTCAATTCGTTTGTTTTGGCTGTTTGGCTACCAAACACTAACTGTAGCTTGCCGGCGTCCTTCGGGCCACCACGTCACCACAACACCACTTGCTTGGGACCCGCAGCGGAGACTCAAAACCTATGTTGCATGCAATTCAAGTGAAAAGTTTGCTGAGGGTGGCAGAATGTTCCCAACCGAAGCAGTTTTCCGCAAACTGACTTTAACGGAGAAAAATATTTCCATTTATGAACATTTGTATTCCTATTATTGCTGCTGCTTGTGCCGTTTAGCTGTTGCCAGTCGAAACGTTCGAACTTAAATGAATCAAACATCCGATAGGGAAGTTGGTCGATTTGCAATGTACTCGCGAATTTGTGGCACAGCCGTCGCCGCGACACCGTGGACGTCATTAAAGCAACAACTAGCACCATTGTGTACGTGCAACAAATTACACCACACTTAACTCGGAAAGGCGCTCAGGATTGGTGAGGCCAATTGGCTGCATGACTGAGCTCTTCTCACTTCGTTATCGTTGTTGCGTAGTATTGCGGAATTCCATTGTTCGTTTATTGTTGCAGGTGAGAAAAAGGATATCGCTTGTTCGTGCTGCCATGCCAACAAACATGAGTATACCAGCGAGTCTAATTCATGAGCAAATGGAGAGCGAGTAAATAGCAGCGTTCTGAGACAAAGGATTATTAGCGGATATTGCAAGTTAATGCATGTATTGCTGAAAGTCATTACTCAGGCAATTGTGTGATGAAAACAGGCTGCTATGAGAAATAAATAGCAAGTAGTTTTGAAAGTGAGAAACTTCATATAGCAGTACTTTTAAAGGAGTTAGAACTGGGAACTCGCCGTGCCAATGTCATGTACGGGTATTTAGCATGAGCACGTAGTTCCTTCGCAGTAGGCACACGTTCATTACTATAAAATATAAATAGGAAACTATGTACATTCTACATACCTGTATAAATTTGGAATATGATCCTAGTTAACTCGAAAGTCCTGAAAATATAGAAATAACAATTACGGTATGAGCTTTCGTTTGAATAACAAATTGATCGTAGTTTTATAAGATATAATAGTATTAATATTGAGGTATCTACTTCCCGGATAAGCTCAGATTGAGCTTTTCTGTCAATTAATAATAATAAAAATTATTATATATAAAAATTATTAATAATAAAAATTATTATTATCATACTAATGCTGAGACTCGCAATTTTATAGCGCTTCGGAGCAGCAGATGTTTATAGTATTTATTAAAAAACTTTATCCAAGGTTGAAGCTTTAAGACTTCATACACCATATTTTCTACATAAGCTAATCAGTGGTATATTTTAATCAGTAACTCCACAGAACACGAAAATTACGCAAAAACGAGCAAAAATTGGTTCATTACGTTTTACTTAGTCACAGAACATTTCTGGGCATTCCCTTCGAGAAGGTAACAAATTTGTTCGCGTTCTCAGAAATGGAATATTAAAACACACTTCAGTTTTGGCTTAAGAACACCGAATAACAATTCAATAACATTCATAATTTGTGCCTATTCCAAACGACAACTAGAGTTTCAACTGCAATTAATTAGCGTTTACTTGGTTTAGACAACGTAAGACAAACCACTCTCAGAGAAATGAAAATTACAATTTCCTTTAATTATACACATTTTACAAAACATTTTTTTTCCTTGTTTACTTCGCTCGGGAGCAAAGAACCTCAGCAAGACTCTTCCATCGTATACGGTTCGGAGCTGTTGTTTTTGCCCCGTCCCATGTGATGTTGGCATCTGCTACCACGCGCAACATCGAACTTCTCTAAGTATTCTTTGGCCGACCCCGAGTTTTACTCTACTGTAGGTTCTAGTCCAGTGCTATTCTCGTGATGGTATCTGGTGGTTTTTTAAGTGTGAGACCAACCCATCGCCATTTTCTGCGTTTGACTTGCCATGGGATGGGTTTCTCATACACAGCGCATCATTGCTGATGGTGTTCGGCCAGAATATTCTGTAGATAATGCGAAGGCATTTGTTGATAAAAGATTGTAGCCACTGTGTGATGAAGTTAGACGCCAGTCAAGTTTCACTTTCTTACAACAATGCTGACTTCACACATGAGCTGAATGTTCAGAGTTTAGAGTGCCTGGAGATTTGCAAACTCTCCCATGCTGTACGCATTCACCCGAACTGTTTAGACTGCAGTTCCATCATAATCTGCTTCGCCGGCGGCCATGATCGTGTAACCGAAATACCAGAAGCTTTCGTCAAATTCCACCAGGCGCCCGTCGACCTTTGTTTTCTTGTTATTGAGTGTCCTTGAATACCGTACTAATATAGAATACCTCATCTCGCAATTTTCTCAACAGCTAAGTTATGTAAATTTTGCAGATGAAGATTACTGCTCAAAACTTTTGAGAACAGTGTCGAAAAAAATACATAGTGGTAGTAATTTTTTTTTTATTTGGTAAAAAACTTACTCAAAAACAAAATTTGATGATGAGCCTTAATTTCTGTTTCAACGTCGATTCAGTGTACCCAACTAAGATCACTAGGATGTGCTTAACAGATTTCTCCAAGGTAAGCGCTACAATCGCTCACAAAAGACACCCCATACCCATTATCTAGTGGATTTTCTAACGGAAGCACTTATCATATATTTTTACGAATGCCATACTTTGCACTCTTTGGATAATATTTTATCATTGATGGGCTCTTTCGTTCAACTTCGTAGAGTATGTTTATACGTTGTCGCGTTACATACTGGTACTAAGATGTGGGTGCGACTCCAGTTGGGGCAGCGGTGATTGCCCTCGTTAGGCAATGATAAATTACCATTGCTCTAATATCAATATACGCTCCACGAATTGGTGGAAAAGCCGGGGCTACCAAGGATGTAGGCGTTACATTTTTTTTATTATGTTCTATACAAAATTTTAAAATTATTATACAAAAAATGATTGAGTTCGTAATTTGTCGCGTTAGTAAAATTAGAGCAACGCCAATATTTATGTCCATCTTTACACGCGTCTGTCTAATGAATTTATCATTTCAACCAGACATTGTTACAGCTTAAAGTTAATTTTATCAACCCTCAATACGGATGTTATCAACCCAGGCGCATATCCACCACAAATAAAAAAATATTTCCACTCGTCCTCGTCTTTCAATAGACAATCGAATTTGAGTTCCCATACATGTTTATATAAAATCCTTCATATGTACATACGTGTATATAGCCACATAAGAAATTTACTTGTATCAAAGTCACCACACTCATGATAACTAAATGTATGGACATCCATGGAGAAATAGTCGTACGCAGCACTTTATGGCGGAGAGCTCAAGTGAACTTATTTTACTTTTTGACTGTTTGCTGTAAGTATTCTCACACATGAATAGGAACACTCCGTCCATACGTCCGTTAGGTTCGTTGGTTGGTCTTTGGCAACTTCGCTACACAGCCACAAGTGGTAAGCAGTTGCCCTCTAACAACCGGTTAACTGTGGAATTTGTCTCATACAGGTGCTCTCAAGCCAGTTCAAGTGGTGAAATTCTTTGTTCGGCTGGTTTGTCGAACTTTTGGCTACGCAACTGCCGAGTTGGCAACTAAAATTGGAGCTGGAGTTTGCGCAGTTTCAACGTCGCCAAAAATTCGCTCAATTGTTGCATGCCACGTTTGTAAAAATTACTCGAATTTAAAAAAAGTGTTTTGTGATATAATGGATTGGAGTCGTTTACAAAACTAGAAGGAATCAGTTTGGCATTTACCGTTCCTTTACCTTGATAATTCTTGTTTCTACCTTGTGAACGTTGGCTGGTAGAGAGCGCGCCGTGATGTATAAGGGGATATTGAAATTTGTCGTTAGTAAATATATTTACTTTTGATAGCGCATTGGAGGTAGTGTTTAGATGTGTGCATTTGACAGAAGTAGTCAAAAGCGCGCGAAATCATTGTCGGAGTGACGAAACGAAGTAGAGGGAGTGGAGCATTTCTCAAACTCAGCATTGGCTTTCGGTTGATTACGAGTATATGCAACTGCTAGAATTCAAGTTCAACACATATATCTGGCTTACGGAGTTCCATAATTCAATCTATTCAAGTCCTCTGATGAAAGATTTGACAAAGACTAACATATCTTTGCTCATTGCTCAGCTCGATCTTCTTGGTTTTCTACCTGTTTTCCTGCGTGGGACATCTTCTTAATCACAATGAAAAAACACAACAAAGTATCCTATGATGAGAAAGTACCGGGAATACTTAATTTAAAAGTGCCACGCTCTTGGGAGCCGGTCCATATTTTTTTCTTATGGTAGTAGGACTGTAAGACACACATCTGTCCCTTTTGAGCGCCATCGGATCATTAGTGTCTGACTGGCCGGCCGGAAATGTGGGCAAACAATTCTTGGATTTTGCATGATGATAACGCGCCATCGCACCGAGCCCAAATTGTGCTGGATTATTTGATCAAACACCAAGTAAATACCATCGTGCAAGCACCGTATTCACCTGATATGGCTCCGTACGATTTCTTTTTGTTTCTCAAGTTGAAATTACCACTTCGTGGAAGGAGATTTCAGTCGATAGAGGAGATCAAAGAGAATGCGTCGAAGGGGCTGAAGGAACTGAATGTCAGCCCTTCGTCGGCCTACCAGGGGTGCATGGAGAACTGGTTTAAATGTTGGCACATGTGTGTTGCTTCACACGGGTCATATTTTGAAGGAGATAAAATAAATTTGCCTGAAATTTAACTCTGTTTGTTTTATTTAAATATTCCCGGAACTTTCAGATCATGGGGATCTTATTATTTTCTGCGAATAATCAGAGAACAACTTTCCCTCAATACACACATTTGGTTTCAGCAAGATGGCGTCATGTATATTAGCACAAGGCTAGAGAGATCATGGCGATATTTTTTCCCTAATAAACTGACAAGCCGTTTCAGCGACATATCCTGCCCACGCAAAGGAGCCGATCTTACACCTGCTAACTTCTTTCTGCGGAACTACCACCGTTGGAAGTCGCAAAATGGTATCAAAACGGCGCTTTAGCGCTGCTTGGAGAGTGCCTGACTGGTACTTCTGTCTTGCACCTACCTACCTAAAATACTTAGAATTGTTGGTAATTTAGAGCAAAACTACTAGTGTATTTGAATTTGTAAATAAGGTTGGATACAATCAGGCCTCCCATACTTTGAATTTGTTGAAATTTTAAACAGAGTTGTTTCTGGATGCTAGTTAGGGAAATAGTTTCTGATGCGTTTCTAGTACTTGAAAAGCTATTCGTTTCTCAGTATCAGTAACTTTCAGGTTAGGGGTAAAAACTGAGTACGCCATTCACATTAGCGCCTTATATTACATAAGCCATAGACATTTTCTTGAGGAAATTGAATGAGTTTTTCATATAAGAACTTAAAATATCGTAAAACATTTTTGTTAATCACGGATTTTTGGAGTAGCTCATTCAGTAACTGTAAAACTGTAAAAAAAAATGTTTCTCCATTTTGTTTGACTTTTAACACCTTACTTTCATATTCTGCTGTCCAAGGCATCTAATATGTATGTATGTATATGGAAATCGGTTCTTAAACGTTCTTGACATGTTATTATATGATACATACAATGTGTACTTGTATTAACAAAAATTCACCGCTGAATCCGAGCGTCAAAATGCGAGGAATTTTTCATAATAAAACACCTAGGAATAGAGGAGCCATTGTTCACACTCTTCGCGGTCTCGCTTTAACCATTGTAACGAATTATTAAACTATTGTACGATTAGGTCAAACAGGAAATACATATGGGAAAAACAACGTGTATTTTTCGTGAAGAAGGCTTCCTCTACCCTCTTTTGGGACAGCAGATGCAATATCGCCTGCGATATTCGTCATTGCCAACGTGCAAAGGTCCAAAAATCTTACGCAGAATCTTTTTCTCAAACACTCCAAGCGTCGCTTCATCGGATGTTGTCATCGTCCACGTTTCTGCGCCATACGTTAGGACGGGCATGATGAGAGTCTTGTATGTAGAGTGTTAGTTTTGTTCGTAGAGAGAGTACTTTACTGCCTACTTAGTCCAAAGTAGCACTTGTTGGCAAGAGAGATTCTACGTTGGATTCAAGGCTAAAATACCTACCTTTTAAATAAAGTCGTGATCAATTCCTTTAATGTAAATATTTCCTTACTGATATTATAAATACCAATCTGCTATGTAATATTCTGGCAAATATATGTGTGAATGTGTAGAGTGTGTGTTTTGAAAAATAAAGTTTAGAGCATCATTTCATTTCGTCCTCGAGCCCAATGCTATACATACATAAGTAACTTATTTAGGCATTTATATGTATGTATGTACGAATCTATCTGCACACAAAAATGTATAGAGTATTACAAACCACCGTTGCAACAACAAAAGTTATAATACCCTCAGCTAATGCCAATTGTAATTGTTTTCACATTTAATGCTTCCCAAAACATACCGCAATTCACATGGAAATTTGCAGAAATGTGTACGCATGGGAGCACTCAGAAATGTTTGTGCGGTTTTGGGGTGAAGGCAGAGTTGGCGACTGTGCAGTACTAGCCACAATGTCCAACAATACTGAGGGCAACAGGCGGTTTTGCGAAACCAACATTCAAAATTGAAAACTTTCGTGTGCACACTTGCATTTGTGACAACACTAATACAGACAAACATGTAAGCTCTAACCGGCATATTTATAAACACACGCCATATATCATATTTTGTAACGTACGTACATACAAACAGATCATACACCAGTGTGAGTACGTGAATCTGGCTGACAATTTAAATATTTACATACCTGAATATTTTCACATAACCGCATTTGAAAGAAAAGTTTAGCAATATAAACACACTTAGGAACCCTGCGATACATGGCGTGTGCGGAATAAAATATAGACTCACTTTCAGCAATATTTGCAAGTGCAACAAAAAAGCATCAACAAACCAAATTGGAAGAGAAGTAAGGGTATTATTTCAGCTATCATTGAGTTGAAGATCATTTTAATATTTTAAATGTAGGCGTAGATATTCCACCCAGAGAGCTACAGGGCCAAAAATGTAATTGCACATTTTAATGCATTTATAATCCACGCCCAACAACAGTTTCTGAAACCTTACCATTTTTTCTCAGATGAATTTAAAAAAAAGATTTATTTATAAAATAATAATACCGGTGAGAATAGAAATGTATGTGAAAACACGAACTTGGATGAGAATATCTTCTACAAAGCGACCAAGTGCATGCTAAATATAAAAATAAAACTGTGAATTGAGCAACAAAATCGCATCGAAAGTTAGCCAATACCAATACAGTCAACGGAGTCGGCTTAAAACAGTAGGTCGTCCATTTGTGGAACAACATCTAACTCATACAAGCACTTATAACAGAAGTGTACACGCCAATTATTTATTTAATTATTTTTTATACAGTCAACGGTAAGGCTTTTAAAAACATAAGAATGATATACAAAAAATATTAGTTATGAAAAGAAAATTTTAGCCTAAGTTTCCAAAAAGCAGTCAGTACTGGTTATACATAGACTATACAAACTTTCTCAGGATTTATTTGATTCAAGTTCTTCCTTCATTTGTTTTACGGTTGAAGGCAATGAATAGACACCGAAATATTGCGTCATGCTTTCACACACCGAATCAACTGTAAAGTATCCAGTATTGCCAAGACCAAGCCCCAAGAAAATTCTAGATGTTGACCGTAGTGCAATCGAGCGTATATTTAAAAAAATCTGAGTAGGTATTTCTTGTTATTTTTATGAGAATATCTCTTCGATGTTTTATACGTAACTAATAAGGATCACATGCTATCTATGTATGTGCACATGAAGCTACATTTTCGCTGTTTCTCTTTTATTTTACAAAAGTTATTTTTACTGAATTAATCAATATTTCCTTATATTAATAGGCTAAAAATATTTTTGAGAAAATAAATATGTGTAGGTAGGCAGGGGTTGTCAAGACTTGAATCAATTGTTACTTCTGCAACTTGAATAATCCATTCATCCATACATAAACATATCTATGCTTCAATATTAATTCAAGATCTTATTAAGTTGAAATATTATATTTATTTTAATTTCTAATGAATTTAAATTTTTTATGAGTTACTCCTGGGTCTAGCATTGCTTTTAAAACATCATCTTTTTTGGAAGGCATATTTTTCTCTGTATACTTTCCTTGCTGGCTCTATTTCTTCCACTTTCAAAAAGAAAGAATTAAAGAATTTCATTTCAACCAAGGCCCTATTTAAAACTTATTGATTTCCAAGCCTTGAAAATCAATAAATTACAATATTTTTAAAATTATTCATTTAAATGTTAGCATAGTAAAAAGCGGTTACATCAAGTAGTCTTTTTTATACTAGTTTTATGTCTCTATTAAAATAATAGTAATAATAATAAAATGGCGGCTGCCGTAGCCGAATAAGTTGGTGCGTGACTACCATTCGGAATTCACAGAGAGAACGTTGGTTCGAATCTCGGTGAAACACCACAATTAAGAAAAAGATTTTTCTAATAATGGTCGCCCCTTGGCAGGCAATGGCAAACCTCCGAGTGTATTTCTGCCATGAAAAAGCTCCTCATAAAAATATCTGCCGTTCGTAGTCGGCTTGAAACTGAAGGTCCCTCCACTTGTGGAACAACATCAAGACGTACACCACAAATAGGAGGAGGAGCTCGGCCAAAGACCCAAAAAAGGTATCCGGGACAATTATATATATAAAAACTATTGAAGTATTAAATCCGATAATTCTCCTATAAAAATCAAGCCAGTTACTATCCCGCTTTCGGCCATCTTAATTGGTACCTCCACTAGTCCGTTTTTTATCTTTTTTAATGGGAGCAACCATTCGAAATATCTTTTGACAGCGAACTAGTCTGCCTTTGCATCAGTGCTAGACCATACAGTTCATTCTTTAAATACTGTTATTTAATGAGTAATAATAATAATGAATCAATTAATAGACTAACTGAAAAATATACTGCCCCCAGCAACATTTTCTTCCATTTGCCGAATCCATTTTAAGCATCTGAAACAATCCTTTAAATATATGAATATTTGCTCTGCATACGTACACTTTAATCGGTCATTTTGAAACAGGAGTGATTTTGACCACTACTGTGCTAGTATGATTACTCCTATCGCATAACAATTTATGAATTATGTAACTACATAGATTGTTTGTTGACTTGTTTGGCTTTTCACTGCAGACTACTAACTTGAACATAAATATTTAATAAATTTGAACCTGCAAATATGTATAGTATGCAAATATTTGTCAGTTTTTGTTTTTGTTATGTGTTTACCTTCCTTTATTTTCGCTTTTATGTGGCCACTTTTGTGGTATGTCGGCATATTTACATCTGTGGTCCAACTTACTAAATCTAGGGTTTGTTTAATCATTGGGTAATCTAACTGGCAATCTTCGCTCATGCCGACCATCCCTCGAAATGAGGCTAAATAGCCGAAAAGTTTTATTTTAGATCCTAATGCAATGCTCTCGAATTCAATTTGGCAAAACTTTTACATTTGCTACAAGTGAAAGTTAACCCCAGGAGTGTATGTGTGTAAGTATGCATTTTACAAAACTTTGCCTGTACAAATATTTCCGTATGTTTTTGGGTAGTGTTCAGCATGATAAAAATATAGTTAATAGTATAAGTAGAACCGCACAGGGCACTTTTAGTCATTTAGATGTTTGCAGACCATTTTGTTGCACGCTCTCATTCCCATTGTTTATTTTGGTTTTGTATTTTCATTTAAATCAATCAAACATCAATAATATTTTTTAAAAATTTAGTTCTGAAAGCCGGTAAAATTCGGATAAAAATTTGATACATTCGTATAACGGGTGACTCGTATGTATAATTGTTCAAATAATTGAAAGTTGAGCGGAAGTACCACCGAATGTTCCAATGTTCATCGATACAAGAAGCCTAATCAGTCAACTTCTTTGGCCAGATGTTCAATCCTGAAGGTGCACTTACATATTTGAAAAGTTATTTCTTCACATAAATACATATATATATAAAAAATGTCAATTATTCTTTTGGGAGGTAAAACAAGTGGCTTGAACATTTTATGCGACGATTTTCTTGATCTTTTTATAGCACTTGGTGTTCTTGAGAACGGTTATTCCTTACTATGTTTTAGAATGTAGAGCGGGGGCAGTATGGAGTTGAGTGTGCAAAATGTGAGGACCGCATTCTATAAATAATTTTAAACTCAGAAAAGCTTGCAGATTATGATTCTGGATGTTGCCGGGAGATTTGATGGTCCATTTTTTTTTTACCCCACCCCTTTAGTATTCAAGTATAGTGCAGGCGCTAAAGGACATTGAGTATGCAAAATGTGAGGACCGGCAGCAATGCTGAAATTCTTTTACATGAGACCCTACACAAAAAAAAACATGTTGCCGGCAGCTGTGCTGGTCCCTTCCCTTTCCCCGGCCCTTCACCTTGTCCAAGCGTTATTGCGTCATAGCACTCATATTAGTCAGTAGAAAATATTTCGTGGCGCATGACGGTTTATTTTTTCGTAGTCACATAATTATTTTAGTTAAGTTTTCTTATAATTCAGTGTTTTATTAGTGTTTTGTTTAAATAAACACATGGACAATGTCTTTAGAAGTGATAAATATAAAGAAACGAAAACTATACGAAATTTCGTGTTTGTTTTGTGATGAAACGGGTAATTTAGTGATGAATCCAAAACCACAATGATTTATAAAAGATGACATTAGTGAGAAAATTAAAAATAATGCAGACTTTGCTGAATACAAATGTACTTGGCATCGAACTTGTATGGCAAGTTACATTAGCGAAGAGAAGATAAGACGTCGAGATTTGGCACTACAAAAGCAGGAGAATGTTTCTATTTCCACCTGCTCTGCAGAAGCTAGTGTGTCAGGTACTCAAGGCACTAGAAGGTCATCCATCAAGAACAAATTTAAAATTTAATAAAGATCTAAAATGTTTAATCTGTGGTAAACAAACAAGAAATAAAAACAAAACACTTTATTTGTGCTCCGAAATGTCAGCAGCGTAACAAATCTTAAATACTGCCCGAAAAAGACAAGATGATGTTTTTACACAAATTGACACTTGCGAATATCCAGCCGATTTATTTGCAATGGAAGTAAGGTATCATAAGCACTGTTATCGTGGTTATCTACGACTGCCAAGAAACTCAGCAACTCCAGCAGGTAGACCTCCAAATAAAATACCACATGACATTCTTATAGAGGCATTTGAGAAGCTGATTAATGAAATAAAACATAAATTAACAACTCACTCTTTTGAAGTGTCATCATTAGCTAAGCGACTAGCTGAACTCACTGACATAGAAGATGCAGTTTTATTTTCATATCCAAATGATCGATCGAAATCATTATTAGTGTTTATGGGCAACATATCACTGGATCAAGTCATTGAACATATTCGTACCGTAACTTCAATAAACTCCATTGTTCAAGTGGCAAAACAACTTCGTAAAGAAATATTAAGTACTGAAGTAATACCAAATGGGTTTTTATGTGATGCAACTTTAATTGAACAATTTTTAAAGACAATCATTTACCAAATTATTGGCAAATTTTTATGCAAGCATTGTTCAGTGTTTCATGATATATACTTCACGATTACTGAGAAACCGGCTCCAAAGCATAACATATTGCTTTAGCTCAATCTATTCATCATTTGACTCGATCGAAAAATTTAATCAATATGATGAATAAATTTGGTCATTGCATTAATTACAAAGCATTAAAAAACATCGATAAAGAAGTACTAACGTCAATTGTGTGTGAAGATATAGACAGAAAATTACTTATTCCTAAAAATATAGTTCGAGATTCGTCGTTAGTTCTTCATGGAGCTATAGATAATAATGATTTCAATGAAGAAAGGTCTATGGTTTGAAGGTTCTTATAAGAAAAAATACATTTCAGAGTGTCATTTGCTCAATCCCTTGGCGAAAACATTTCTCGTATTTCGCCAGCATTACACTCTCTAAGTGGTTGCCATTCGACTAGCAGATTGGGCTCAAAAAAAAAAAAAAGTTTAAAAGCTGCATCGTTGGATTTTGTGCAAAATGGTCAAAGGCATTTAGGAAATCCATACCTAACAGTCGAACAGTCGGAATTAGAAACCATTTGCACCTATCTTTTCTCAAAAAAACATTAACTGCTGATGAACTTCGCTATAAATTAATTTGTCAAAATATCGGCTTCGGCTTAAATTTATTAACAGTAATTTGCATATCAGATGCTCTACATTTACATTTGTTAAGAGCTTCAGCACTAACATATACACTAACATTGATTACACCTTATTAGGCTATGAAAAAAGATGGTAAATTGTATCCACGACAATTGACGAAGCGACCATTACCGGAATTGTTAATTCAACCCTGCAAATGTACATCTAATTGTCAAACAAAGGCTTGTTCTTGCAAAAAGTTACAACTAAATTGTATTTCGTTGTACAAATGTATTAGTAATAACTGCCAAAATAAAAGAGATTAATTATTTGTATTTTTTTGTATGACTTATGTTAAAATGTTCTTTTTCCTATTAAATCATTTATCAAAAATATGTGTTTTATTTTTTACTTTTTTTTATTGACTAACTAAAATTATCTTTAATCATAAGAAATAATTGAATTTTATCTTTAAAACAATCATTGAAATGGTTTCAAAGCACTTGTTCAGTCCATTTACTTGAATACTAAGGGGGTTGGGTAAAAAAAAAATGGACCATCAAATCTCCCGGCAACATCCAGAATCATAATCTGCAAGCTTTTCTGAGTTCAAAACTATTTATAGAATGCGGTCCTCACATTTTGCATACTCAATGTCCTTTAGCGCCTGCACTAATGGGGTTCAGTATAACTTAGAGAACAAAAATATAATTATATTCTTTTTGTAAATTTCAATGGAGAGCAACAATATCTTTAAAGGATACCCTCTTAAATTATCCATAATTAAATATTTATTTTTAGTTCAAGCTAGTTTCAGTAAGAAAAAATATTTGCTGAATATAGTGAAAAAAAAACTGCTCTACTTTTTTAATACTCCGAGATTAATACAGCCAATATTTCATTTAAAAAAATTTATTGCTGAATTTAGAGGTTTAGAAATTTACAACAAGACTAGGGAATTCGCTTACAATAATTGACCACACAAATTTTTATCGCCGCTAAGTGCAAATACTCGTAGGTATATAAGAAACCAGCACCAGTACCGGATTTTCAGTATATTTGCTTAATTTATCAAATCAACCAAATTGTCTCACAAGCTTCATAGAAGGTCGTGATTCCTTGATGTACACATCTTTAGACAAATTAAATACTGTATTTTTGAAAATTCAAAGCATTGGGTATTTTATTCTTCCGATAAGAGAAGAGTTTGAATATATATAGGTATATATAATTGGCGCGTACACCCTTCTTGGGTGTTTGGCCGAGCTCCTCCTCTTATTGGTGGCGTGCGTCTTGATGTTGTCACACAAATGGAGGGACCTACAGTTTCAAGCCGACTCCAAACGGCAGATATTTTTATGAGGAGTTTTTTCATGGCAGAAATTCACTCGGAGGTTTGTCATTGCCTGCCGAGGAGGACCGCTATTAAAAAAATGTTTTTCTTAATTTTGGTCTTTTCACCGAGACTCGAAGCAACGTTCTCTCTGTGAATTCCGAATGGTAGTCACGGACCAACCCATTCGGCTTTTTGGATGACCTCTACGGACGGAAAGCGTTTTCCTTTCATGCTCAAATGCAATTTTCCGAATAGGTGGAAGTCATAGGAAGCGATTTCGAATCAAAAAATCAGTCACAAGAGTGAATGGAATAATGGAATAAGCGCCAAATCCCTCCAACGCGGTATTCAGAACCAATTCGATGGATACGATGCAACAAACGCTTCAAAAAGCCAAGATAGAAAATTGCATTGACGTTGTAAAGGAAGTTCTCGTCTCTTCTCGCCTCTTTAATGAGGCCTTTCGAATGTCGAATTATGAACAATGGTTCTCAGTTAACTTGTGCGGAATAAAACGTGCACAGACCTTTCGTAAGCCCAAAATATCAGTTAAAATGCGATAAATTGATGTTTTGGAGATATTCTGCGATGATTTCGGTTCATTTTTGATGCATTTACAAACAATTTCGATGGAGTTTTCGGTGATTACTGATTTTGGGCGGCCCGTATGTTCATTGTCATTTATGGCGCCGTCTAAAACATTTTTATGACGTCAGTCTTGTTTATTTTGGACTTCACCTTGTATATATGTATATGCAATATTATATATATAAAGCTCGAAATACTGTTCCTATCAATGATGCTGAATATTTTTCTGCATCCCTGTAAAATATTGTACAAATTTACATATAGCAGAAGAGACTTGTTTAAAATTAAAATTTACTTTGATGGTGTGCCGAAATTTTTGACAACTCTTCATTGGCTTCGCATATTCAATGCATCAGCTTCAGGCTTGAAATCTTCAGTTTTAGCTCCATCAACAACAGTTAAGCAGATGAGTAGGTATGCCACACAATGTTGCACTTGATATCCAAATATAACATGAACCCATCCCAAGTGTACTCGTGGTACGGAGCGGAACGCGAGAGGAAAGCTATGAAATTTGATCACTTTTAGTTTGAACCGTAATAAATCACTCGCTTGAGTTGAGTTGAGGATGGGTTTATATTCAATAGCGATACTAACAACAAAAATGAACACGAAAGCACCATGAAGAATACCAAACATCTTCAAGCTCGTATGTTTGCGGTTACTTTCGTTGCCATGCATCACTGCGGGCCCACATATCGTGTAGATGCGTGAATATGACTCCGCATTAAAACACCAGAAAAAACCAGTTCCTTGATATTATTTTTGGTTGCTGTCATAGCAATTTGTTTCTTTCATTTTGGCAATTTCACTCTACGCCTGGAACAACAACAAACCCGAAAAACTGATGACCACAGATTTCACAAGAAAAAAATGAAAATGATAAGAAAGAAAATGAAAAGAAACATAACACGCACGGAGTGCATACTTTTGAGCTTTAAACCCTTCGAAGTACCTATTCCAATTCGTTGAAGCCAGTTTGATGGCATACTCTACACATTCCATCTTCCCTTCCTTATTCACCGCAAACACACAAGCACTTGCTTAAGTACTTTAATGTTACGCATGTATTAGAGAAGTTTCCTGAGAATTTTTCAAAAAAATAAAAAATAAAAAGTAAACTCGCAAAATATAAAAAATAGCAGTAAAATGAAATTATTTCGAAATTCTGAAATTATAAAAATTCAGGGATCGACTGCCGGCAAAAAAGACAGCGAGACGGGTTTAACCTTGGACGTGTATATATATATTTTTTTTTGTTTTGGTGAAAAAATGCACAAAAATAAATGAAAACAGTAAAGAGCACGAAATGCAAACAACTCAGCTGAACTGAGCTGAAAGAATCAACAACAAATTAAAAGCGAAACCAAATAAAGTGCAACGCATCGCAACGCAACGGTGCAGGGCGCACCATCGCGCCATCGAGATGGGCAAATTTGCCAAATACATATCCAATAAAAAGAGAATAAAATAAGATATAATAAAATAAAAGCAAAGTGGGTAAGCGCAACGAAAAGAATATGAGTATAAGAACCGATAGTGGCATGGAGCACTACAGCGCACAATTTAATGAACTCAAGCTCAGGGCAAACAGCGGCTCATAAGCCGAAATGCATGCGACTTTGCAGCAGACAGACAACACATGAACGCAGACTAACCAAAAATAATAAAATACAAAAACAACTATGTACTATAAGCGCAAAGTCCCATAAGGACCGCAGAACAGTGATGTCGACGTGGTGGGCAATGCAATGCAAGAAAAAAGCATTTATTCGAGCAGGCTTGTCAGGTGCTTGTGGAGTTGGAAAGAGGGAGTGAGGGACTGTAGCAATTCATGTGAAGAAATAAAAATGCACAAGTGGAGGTATGCGCTGTCGCTGTGGCAAAATAACTTCACATCGTAAACTGCTCCAGCATACTTGCGCCTACGTACATAAATATGTACACGTATGTGTACAGGGTGTTAAAAAAATAATGTAAAATATTTAAGAAGGTAATAAAAGTTTGGACCAAAAATGGAGATATGGCAAGTGCCTACTTTTATGAAATATTTACCACCAATTGAAAGAAGCCACGACAACTTTGTCTGAAGGTTACGCAAGCTCTTTCGAAAACCCTTCAGTGGCTCAGATTTGTTGACATTTCGATTAATTCGTACGTGCAGCTCTTCAAGGCTATTTAGACGATTTTCACAGGCTGATGCTAAAAAATAAATGTGGATAATTTAGATCGAGCTATCTCCCAGGCCATACCACAAATCCAGCCCTTCCTACCTACCCCCGTGAAAAAATTTGGTATAAAAGCTCTGTATCCACAATCGAAGCTAGAAACCCGCCATGCTAGAAACTAATTCGTTGTCTTTAGTCTAGAGGAATGTCATTCTAATATAAGCCATCGTAAATAGCAAAAAATCTAGGTAAGCAGCTCCTTTTATTAGGATTGTTAAAGAAATATAATTTAAAAAAAAAAATAAAAAATAAAAAATTAAAATTATGTAGACTGTTTTGATAGCCTCCAGGCACAGTCAAGAGTTCCAAGTGCTAAACACGAATTCTTGAGTCGAGATTACAGAGCCGATCTAACATAATTATAAAAGCGATAACGCAAATATGCATATATTCCTATACCTAACTACAAATACACACCCCTACAATATAAACAACAACATGCAACTAACAAAGGAGCTATGAAAAATAACTTGCGATATCTCCGAACCCATTAATTTGAGGGCCCATGTTTTTCAAGACATTTTCATTCCTTCTTTTGGTTGACACTATTATCTCCTTTATTTTTTAGCACCCTGTGTACAAATGCACATACATGCATATTTATACACAGATTTAGCAAAGACGCTGCATCAGTACCACCATTCAAAATTCACTGGAGAATAGCTTCACGTTAGTACCCTGCAGAGAAACCTACGCGAACCGAACTAATGAGATTTTAATAGGTTTAAAATATGACTAGTTCGCATCCCTTTTCAGATGAATCTTACACAGCGATAAGTTAGAATGTGTCACTTCTCATCCGTTGCTCGATAGCTCTAATCTATGATCAAAACTATGACATATCTTGCACTGACGCTTTTGTTGATAGGATGGAAGCATTTTCATATTACTTCAAATCTAACTGACAATGAAACTTTTAATGCGCCTCTATTTGCTGCTCTCCTTATAGTTTCGTTGGAATTCTGATCTGCATCTTTAACTAAGTTAAGTTATTGGTATCTCCTCTCTTAAGCCTCCCATAAAATGTGTTCATTTATTCTAAAATACTGCAATTCTCGCATTTGTGTCCCTCTATGCATAATCTTCCATGTTTACTTCTCCACTGACTTATTTATAGATCGTTGGAAGAACGCATTCCTTACCCTAATAGAAATGAAGTTTCAAATGAGCAGTCAGTCTCGAAATTAAAAATTTTCTCCAAAATTTTTGAGATAATTTTTAAAGATTAGCTTTGTTCCGCTTCTAAATGCCTCATCAGCTTGGCTTTAAATGTGGCCGGTCGACTGCCACTAATTTAGCAGCATTTTCTGATTATCGTGTCTCATTTTTCAAAAGTGGATTTTGGTAGGCACTATTCTACATAGACTTCTCAAAAGAATTTGACAAAGTTTCTCATTCTATCTTGTTGCGAAAGTTGGAAAGCCCTGCTGTTCACTCGATGTTTTTGCCTTGGAAGAAATTTTGTCTCTCTAATTGTTGAAATAGAAAATTACAAATCTAATCATTTTAATGCAACTTTTTTTGTACTTGCTCTATTTATAAATGAAATTGGTGGCTCTTTTATACATTTCAGGTTCCTACTCTATGCGGATGGTCTTAAACTCGTTCATAGAAGTACACATCTGATACACTTCCCTTACAACATGATTTAACAGTATTGTTTCATGAAGTCGGAGATGTAATTTATCATTAAATATCAATAAATATTTTTAAATATATTTTTCTAAGACTTCGAACTTCATTCATACAACTTGTGTTATTTTAAATCACCAGCTCACTAGGCCAATGTGGTTATCGTGTTTGACTCTGTTTTCAATTTTGTCAATAATATTTGTTATCTAATTCTGAAGCCTTATACTAACTTGCCATTTTAGCGCTGATATGGGAAAGATTTTATGAATGCTTATACAGGCACAGGTAAATCTAAGATCTTTGCATCAGTTTGTATTTAGTCATGGCCATTCGACAACAAAACAAATCCACAGAGTTATATAAAAATGAACGACGATATAGACAAAAAGCAAGTATATGTAGATGAATATCTTGACGTAGCAAAAACCTTAAACGATGTTTGGCATTCTGGTCTGCTGTACAGGTTGCAAACCTGGTTACCAAATGACCACAACCAAACATTGTAAAGCAATATGACGTACAGAAGATTCTATTTCTATGTAAAGTACAACGATGCACTCTCCTATATCTCATTTATATGTACAGCAGACGTACCGTCTTCGAACTCAAGAAACAGCATTTGCTACTCTCGCTGACGATACAGTTCTATTGGCATCGAACAGTACGTAAAGACGCGCCAGTCAAAAACTGCATTCGGAGCTAAACAAATTACTTAACTGGTTTAAAAAGTGGAGAATTGTTAGAAAAAAGTCAAGACAGTCTAAGTTATTTATAGCAATAAAAATGTATAACACCTCCATAAAAATATGGAATACTGAATATTAATAAAAACAGAAATGAGGTTAAAAATCGTTTCTTATAACTTTACTGGCTCCTCGGAGGGCATTAGAATTATCACTAGATAATAAATTCTTAATATACTTTATACGCCAATATGGAAGTGTGGCGAGCTGCGTCCAAATCCAACCTGCATATATTACAAAAGACTCAATCTAAAATGCTTCGGCTAGTAGCTAATGATCGCGATGACACCGTGACTTAAGCATTAACACTGTTGAAAAGTTGTCCGTAACGTAAGCTCAAAGCACACCAATCGACTACTCCTTGATAAGGTTGGTGACCTTACAGGAAAACCAAGATCAATAAAGGCTGAAACTCAAAATCCAAATGCAGCGGTATTTCGGTAGATGTTACTTTGAAGCTGTCATTTTTTGATATTTTACAAGTAGAAACTACGCCATTAATAAAAATGGAACGATGCACGCTTAAACAATGCATTGAAAGTATTAAAATTTACTATAAAAATGGTGAAAATTTGGCAGAAACGGCTCGTAAAACTCGAACATTTTTGGGTCATGGTGAAGCACTTTGTCGGAATTAGGCATTCCACAAACGTTATTACACCGTATTTTGCATAAAGATTTGGGTCATAAGGTCCAGAAACACAAGAAAAATCATCTTGAGTGATGAGGCCCATTTCCACCTCGGTGGCTTCGTCAACAAACAAAATTGTCGGATATGGTTCTCAGAAAATCCAAGAGTTATTGTTGAAAAGCCTCTCTATCCTCAACGAGTGACTTTTTGTTGCGGTTTATGGTTCGGCGGAGTCATTGGACCTTACTTTTTCGAAAATGAAGGTGGAGCAACAGTAACGGTGAATGGATTGCGCTATCGAGAGATGAAAGCGTTTATTTTCAACCAGACGGCGTTACGTGCCACACAAGCCACAATCTTTTACGGCAATAACACCTCTTATTGAAAAACCCTTATTTACATTTACTTAACATATCTGTGAGTCTCTGAAACCACACACTTTAATTGGGTGTTTGGCTAGGCCCCTCCTCCTATGGTCTTCTACAAATGATGGGACCTACAATTTTATGCCGCCTCCGCAAATGGGACTTTATGAGAATCTGTCTCATGACAGAAATACACTCGGATTTTTGCCTTTGCCTGCCGAAGGGCGACCTCGACTAGAATTTGGTGTTTCATGCACGGAGACTCGAACCCTTGCCCTTCTGAATAGTAGTCACGCACCACCCCATTCGGTTGCGGCGAACGCCTTCCTAAGCTTAACAATAAATGCCTAATGACTCAAGTAAGTTGTGATATCAACGGAAACAATAAACTATACATTTTAGTTCTAGTGTTAAGAAAATCGAAAGATTATAATGTAAATTTGCTTGTTTTTTGTTTTGTTTGTTTGACTGGAGAGCAAAGTCGCTTAGCCTTTCAATACTTTTATCTTTAACTTTCTCTTGCACCGATCTTTGGAATTCGGTTCAATAAAATCTCAGAATAACTAATATTGAGGCTTCCACAGAACAATCGCTATTTAAATCGAATATTAAATATTCTTTGACATTTTATTCATAATCATGCTTTTATATTAATTTATAACTTAGTATTTAGTATGCAATCTAGTCTGTAAGAATGTCAAATAAATGAAAACAACTGAAATTTGTATGCAATAATTTTGAATTTTGTATAAAATCCTCTAAAGAGTTCAACAATAAGACAAAAAAAATTAAATCAAAATCTTTAGAACAAATAGTCTTAAGACATTGCACTCTCAAATACACACCCTCCCATATGATTATTTAACCTTAGTCAAATTTAACTCTAGTTTTGTGTAAAATTCCTTTTCAAAGTCGTCAAAAAATAATAATTTTCGCAAATAAACTAGTAGTGTTCTAAGAAAAGTTATTGCTAAAAAATCTTCTTCTCTCGAATGTAGTTGCAAATTAAAACCTATTTTATCCCCAAAGGAAAATGTTAAAATAAAATAACATTTTGGCTTACCGTGTTTTTGTTTTATTTAATAATTTGTATTTATGCGTTTTGGTATTTGCCGATGCGTATTTGCCCGAGCTGTTCGAAAAAAATTAAAACTCTAGCATAAAGCCTTAAAGTGATTTAACGTAGTTTTATGAATGGGCCAAGCTGTGCTAATCGCAGGAATTAATGAAACTGTATCTTCAAGTGGTTCTCCATTCTCATACACTTTTTCTTTCATTTTTCTTGTTATGGAATATTTACCGGAATAGTTAATAAAATATATATTATTAAACAATGTATTTATTGGCTTAGTTAAATGGTTTTGAAAATTGTTTTTGGCCTTTCTTCGGATTCCATATTGCAAAATATTTTATACCAAATATTTAAATCCATCCGAACTTCCTCAAAATCTATAAAAAATATGCAATTAAAAAAAAATAGAAAATGTTTTTGAAATTTAGTATAGAATAATGGACAAGACTCGACGCAAGCTTTCGAAAGCTAAGGAGTATCTTTATTTATGTTGTAAAGTTGTAAAAATCTATCAAAATTTCGTTTGCAAATAAACGGATGTAATGGTATACACAATGAGCTTGAATGAGTAATTCCCAGCATTGCTGTATACTTTTTAAATTCAATTTCCGCATTATTTTTTAGAACCGAAGCATTAAATGCTACTGACGCATCGTTATCGTTGGAAAAACACAAAGGCAAACTGAATAATTGGCATGTTTTGGCCGACACTATATATTTGATATTTTTTGGCTTCTAATTTTGATCAATGATTGTATATTTAATTTTTTTGTCATGCTGAGAATGATGGAAAACCCCAAACCTCTTCGTGGGTTGCGTGCATAAAGCTACCCCTTGGGCGAGACTGCGTAACGGTGGAAATTCACAATTTACAATTCACCTAATCTGCCAGTAATTGCGAAATTTCAATCAGTCAGCCAGCCAGTCAACAGTTCGTAGGGCATACACTGGATTGAAATAAAATGACCAAATCAAATATCGAGCTCCCTGTGGGAAAATCCAAAACGTTGCATTAGTGCAACAAAGATTTTCAACGAGCTTACTACAACGTATATTATTTTTTGGTTTTTGTGTCTTGATCGAGAGTAGTACATTAAATGAAAAATGGAAGACAACAAAGACACACAACGTAGCTGCAGGTTAAGTGAAAAAATCTGTCCTTGTTTGAAACCGCCTAACAGCTGCTTGCTGCCTCTCGCTAGACACATATGTATGTATGTACAACACCGGCAGCAACGGCAAAGGTAACCCACCGGCCATGCGATCGGAAGCCATTGTCGGTGTGTTGCAACAATTTCGCAAGTCGCAAAGTATCAAATTGTCCAATACAATAAATGCTTACTGCATATTTACACAACATTGTGCCTGGAGTACGAGTATTGTTTATTAAACGAAAAAATATTTAGCTTCTTTTATTTAATAGGTATATTTCTTGCGAATCAATTAGGCCAATAAAAATATTTGTCTGGCAGTTTTGTTCGATATATCCAACTATTATTCCAATTAACTACATTTATAGTGCATATCTGAACGACATGGCACTATAGTATACGATATTATTATAAGAGATTAATGATGTATGAAAGATGAAGTGAATGTTTTCAGTATTCAATTGAGTGCTTTAAAATCTATTACGAGTACAAGTAATTGCTATCCAAAGCTTTCTTCAAAGCGATAAATAAGTATTCACATTTTTGTCGAGAGTTGTGCTTTCAAAACTACTTTTCCGGGAAAAGGGGCTCAATATGAAATTTTGACGTAACTAAATTGAGCACCGTGGTTATATTTTTATAATCACGTGCCCTTGTGCACATTTAATGATACATACATATGTATGTCCATTATTGTGACGCTAGCGGTTATTATCTGCTCAAAATCTCGACTGCACGTAAGTGTAATACCTTCAAAGAATGAAATGAAATGCCTTGCAGGCAGCCCATTTCATATTGATTTTAAAGTGATAGCTTCATTGGACACTATTTTTTATAAATGTCGCTTGATGCCCTGAAGTTATAAGATTGAGCAATCTGGTTTTTTGGGGAATGTCGTTAATATATTATAGAAATAATCCAAACCCTTAAGTCAAATATCATTTGACTCATTCGTAAAAACCAGATACCATCAGAAAGGCTGTTAAAGATTATACTGGCACCGCGCGTTTCGGAAAAAATAATTGGAATGTTTGCGCTTTCTAATAAAGCCATAAAATACCAAAAAACACAAATAATGTTTTCTTCAATGGAACGAAATTGTAGAAATATTTTCTCGCAGAAAATTGTTGAGTAGCGCACGCTTCTTGACATTCGCCTTTCTGGCGTTTTTATTATGGTTCTGGTTTGAATATTATCGATCATTGTATCAACATAATTGCGTTAGGTTAGAGGACTAGATTGAAGAACTATCATAGTCATATATCCACGCGGAAACATAATTTTCAATCATGAGTGCTCTCTATGAATGTATGTATAGTCAAACTCATTTGGTTTGCAGCTCGGAGAGAAAAATACAGCAAGGAGCTGTGTACCTCATGTAGTCGAGAAGTAATAAGCTATCAGATATACCCAAAAGACTGTTTGTAGAAAATCAAGAGTTGTGTACCATTGAATGTAAGTGACCACATTTCAAAGATTTTCCATCACATCTTCTGTGACTACTTAGTGCTGTGCTAAATAAGAAACCATTTTTCTCAAATACTTTTCAGATTGTGTAAATCCAGTGGTGAACGTTGATATAATTGAACAACTGAAGTTAAAGTGCATCGATCTAAACTGGCTTAGATTGCTGAAACAACATCCGTTAGATACATAAGTAAACTCCTTGTCTTCGTCCAATCACTAGAGCATATCCTTCTGCAATGGAATTCGGCAATGATGCTAATGCGGTGTGTTAAAAAAATAAGCGGTTACATCACTGAGCTTACTTTGCTGCTTCACTACAGGTAAAGTCTACAAAAATTTTTATTTTGAGTTCAGAGACAATTACCAGCAATACATACAAGGTGGTTCATATAGCGAAATAAAAATCAAGTTTTTCGGTTTACTTTTGGTTTATTCGATTATACATGGAAAACGACTTCATTTATGTAGCTGTCTCGGCTGGTTTCGTTGTAGCACATCCTGTTAACTCAATTTTTGAAGATCCGTTTTAAAGGTTGCTGGCTCTATCTCACGAATGACCCCCTAAGGGCCTGAATCATTAATGGATTGTTCGCATAATATTGGTCCTGCACGGCACCGCACCAAAAAGTCTAACGGTGTCAAGACGCAGCTCAGAGGCGTTCGAATGACATCGTCAAGATAGCTGTTAGCACAATTACCAAAGATGCCGCACAAACGATCACCTATAACATGATGTGCCATCCAGCTGAGATCACGAATCGTCCAAATTCATGTATTTAATTTACCACCACAAAAAACCGTTTATCATGCCACTGTAACGCTAACCGTGGACGAAATGTGGTTTCTGGCGTCATTTTCAAAAAAAAAAAATGCTCGATGATATCACCGCTCCCGGACCTGCACCAAGCTCTCATTCTCTGAATATGCACTGGCGGCTCGATGATAGCCAGATGCATCAATTTTGCGGATTAGCTGCCGAGATCAAAATGCGCTTCGTCAGAAGAGATGATTTTGCTATTTTGATAGCGCTCGCCTTATTTGGCCTAAACAACATTGACTTTGAAAACAAGTTCTCGATATTTCCCAACGTTGTTCAGCGGAAATTCATACAATTCGTTCTGCGGAGTTATGATACTGACTTCCTGTCAAGATATCCAGAGGGAAAGTGATATCACTGTCAGAATAATATACGATTAAAAACGAACTACTAAGTGGACCACGCTGTATATAAGCAAGGAAAATCATTCACCTTTGGTAGTACGAATAGTATCAGCTCAGGCTAGACACAATCCATCACAAGCGAATTGCGAACCGTCATGTGAGACCCTCGTAATACTAGCATAATTCCATTATGTTTACTTCAGAGTTTTCAATTCCTACTTATTCAGTATATACCCAGATATGGCGATATGTACGGCAGGTACTTGTGATGAAGCTCCGCAGATTACTCACCTCTATGTTACTTAGATAAACTACTCAACCAATAATTCGTTTCTTAACATCAAACTACCTTTTCCTTTTTGTCGGAGCTGCACATTCCTTAAATTGACAGCATTTAAATTATTTACTCACAAATTGGGCACAGTTTGACAAAGCTGTTAGGGCAGCAACAATCTAGTGACACTTCATAGTAATTTGGTCTTTTAGAGTAATTTTGCTGAAGTGTGGTGTGTTTCTATATCATTTCCAATCCAATACAATTGACGTAAGGAAAAGTTTGGGAGAAGTGATTTTAGCTATAAATCCAAATCACTTAATTAATCAATGTTGTGAATACAATACAGTTTAAATTCAGCCAATAACTGATTAAATTATTTTCGAAACCTTTTCATAGAAACCTTAAGCAATATAATTTAAAAACAAAAACACCAAACTTATTAATTATATCAGCATAGCATCATAATCGATTTCTCTTTTTCACTTGTTAAACACTTCATACATAAATAAAAAACAGTCAAACAAAAAGACCTCTGAACGAGTACGTAGGTGCACGTAAAAGCAATACAAAGTCCATCGATCTCTAAAGACATTACCTATCCCAAGCGTATCCGCCTTCAATTTATCTTCATCTGTAGGAATTCAATTATTTACACACACACATTACTCTCAGCGAAAACAAACAGCTACAACTGCCAAGAATAAAGCCTTGCATAGGGAGAAGAAAATATGCTTTGTGCATATGTATGTGTATATATGTACATGTATTCATATATTTGTATACATGCTTATATCGAGTAGTATTCCCCACATCAGCTCACACGTGATTTGCCGCCACAGATTTATCACTCTGTTTTTACAACATCTCTCACATTTTTTCTACAAAATTGTAATTTACAACGCTGAAACACATGCTCGATTTTCACATCGGACATGCACGCCTACATACATACCTACATACGTGCATCATACGTGCATATGGATGTAAGCATTTACTGAAGATCTCTCTCAATGGCTCCGCATTGCATCTGCATCTGTGGTCTCCTGTGAACCTGTCGTCGTGGTTCGGTTATGTCGGCTAAGACAGATTAACGCACTTCTTGTAAGTACGTCCAACTTCTGTTGCTCAGACACGGCTGTTGAAAACCGAAAGTGATCCTACAAACCTACTTAAAGTTCCCATTGTTTCCCTTTCATTCAGGAAATCGACAATGCACAAAAATACATCAGCACAGCAACAGGTTAATAACAAAAAAGTCAAATCCCTAAAAGTACTCAATAATGAACAGGGGGAAAAATCAAAAACAAAGCAAACAGATAAAGGACATGAACCTACGGCAACAACAATCTAAGACAAAACAAAAAACTACTGTTGAGCAGATGTAGTGGCTTTAAGGCAGACAGCATCAGGTATATGCCAGTTTGTATAAAGAACCCTTGCCTACCCTAACATAAGAATAAATACGTAGGTATCAGCAGCGTTACCGGAAAACAAATCTGAATATATTTCCAATGCAAGTCAGAGTTGTTGTAGCCGTGGTTTTGGCTCTGCCGGGACGCGCCACGTCTTGCCAGCAGGAGTTGCAGCAGTTGTGTGGTAATAACGCATAAAGCATTCAAGTCGTTGTCGTTGCGGTTGAACAGCAGTTGTGAAGATCGTTTAACGACGATCAAGCGCGCCGGGTCAGCAAGGCGTAGTGTGGCGGATTTGAGATGGGACGCACCAACTGAGGCAAACAAAAGTAAAAACACAAAAGTATTGAAAAACTATGTAGGGTTAAAGCAGTGGTAGAAAAAGAGTTAAAAATCTCAACGTAGCCTTATGTAAGTTGGACGACTGCGTTGGCAAAAACAGACGACTCAAGAAACAAAACACATATACATACATACACATGTATTTACGTGAATACGTGCAAACGCAAGCAATGTGGGAAGTTCGAATACATCAACGACGTCCGCGCATAATAAATGTGATGCTGAATACGATAATCCCCATTTAATTTGTTTGTTCCACAGCAACAGCGCCAAGAACAGGAACAGCAGTACAAGAATAACAATAAGCATTTTAGAAAAAAACCTAAAGCAAAAATGAATAAATAAACAAAATCAGAAAAGCGGTGCAGTGACAAAGCGTAAACGAGAAAAGGAAACAAGGACATCCCCGATCCTGGACCGGTTAGCGTTTTACAGTTGTTGGTGCAGCATGGCTGATTGTCGCTGACTCTGCTCGCTGATGAATTGTACAAAAGAAGGAAATTACGGTTTCGCTGTCAGTTTATTTTGGGATAAAGTGGTAAAAGTGAAATGAGAAAAATTATAATTATTACATGCTGGCATGAAAGGGCTGCGCTGGACATACATATACAAATATACTCGTATGTATGGAATGATAAAGCATGGAATGATAAATTTTTGCTTAAGAAACTTTTCCAATTTGTAAATGACAAAATTCTAAAAGTAGAAAAAAACAGCAGCCAACACAAACGACGGAACTCCTTAGGCGGCCACTGCCATTGCCAGTGCCAACGCCCGAGAAGACTAAACGGGTATAATTTTGAATTTTAATTAAAAAAGGGAAAATTACTTGGACACTAAAAGCCATTCGCTTTCTTTCCTTCTCTCCAGGAGCATGCAAGCAAGCAAAAGAAAATGTTCGAAATGAATCCTTTTCGGAGTAGCTGAATTAAAAATAAGCAACTTTTGAATCATTAATCAAAAATACAAAAATAAAAAATCCGCCCCATAAAATAGGAAATTAGTTGCAGAACGGGGTGTCTTGTCTTAGACGGATGCCGCTTTTGCTGAGTCGTTGCCTTTTGTGCGCGTTAACCCTTTTCTTTGGCAGTGAATTTACATTAAAACTTGAAATGAATTGAAGTGGATTGCCAGTAAGGATAAACACAAACAAATTCTTTGCCATACTTAATGCCTTGTGCCATCTCTTCGTTGTTGCTAAACTTATCTACTCAAATGCTGAATAGCGCAATTTGCTTTTTAATAGCAACTTCACAAAATGATGGATTAGCAAATGGAAAAGTTTTTACGCAGAACATGAGACGTAAATAATTTAAAGTGTTTTGTTTTTGAAATACCCAATAAATATGGTAAATATTTATTTACAGCAAACAGCATGAAGTACAATAAAGCCTCAACGACCGCATTTAAATGTGGTTGGCGAAGCAAAATTTAAAGATTGATCAAAATGCATTAAAATTCTAGGAGGTTTTTAAAGAAACTAAGAAACTAACATTTAAATTTTATGTATTGTGAAAGTTTCTAAGCATTAGGCCGGGTCGATTTGTGTGGAGGCAAAAAAATCGCCCATTGCTCTGTGAAAATCATATTCTAGGGATCAAAATAAGAAACTTTGCCGAAGGAACCATACCTCTAAAACGAATTCTGATGTCACCCAATTTGGGTCGAACTTTTTAGTTTCCTTTCTCATGTAAAGGCCAAAAATGGTGATATTTTGAAATGATTGTATGGGGAACCCCCCAGGGGAGTTCCAGGGGGTGTGCCACTGGCATGGGTGGATCGGCCGTCCAAAGTTAGTGGGGGTCGATCACACATTTGGACTCGGATTTTTCGTTCGACCCAAATTTGGGGACATCAGAATTCGTTTTAAAGATATGGTTCCTTCGGCAAAGTTTCTTATTTTGATCCCTAGAATACGATTTTCACAGAGCAATGAGCGATTTTTAAATCTACCCACCCTAATGTACATACATATTTACATAATTAGCGCTTACACCCTTTCTTGGAGTTTGGTCGAACTTCTTGTGCTATTTGAGGCATACGTCTTGATGATTTTCCTCAAATGGAGGGACCTACAATTTTATGCCGACGCCGAACGTCAGATGATTTTTCTATGAAGAATATACTCGGCGGGGGACCGCTTTAGAAAAAACTTTTTCTATCATTCGATACTTCATGCCAGAGTTTGCGGACTCGGTCACTAACGAATGGTAGTTACGCACCAACTCATTCGGCTACCACGGCGAGGCTACTCGTTAACAATTCAATGTTAGCATGAAATAACTGACTTTCTGGCAACTGTAAATCGGTTTTAAGGGCAGCAAAGTATGTGTCAAGACGCTAGCCACAAATAGGAGGAACAAACACCCATAGACGGTCCAGCACTTGAAGTGTAACCAATTAAAAGGGCCATAAATTTAGATAGGAAAATTACTTTTTTGCAATTCAAAGTAACAAATTTGTGAAAATAATACCAAATTAAGAATCAATTTACTTTTGCGCCATATGACCACTTTTTGCTTTGACTATGGCCTTGAGACGGTCCAGAAACGAATCGCAACCTGCCCGAATGTGACTTGCAAGTGGTTTGGCCCACTCGCGGACAATGGCTTTTTTTCAGCGTCTCGAGACTAGTGAATCCTTTAGTTCGGACCTTGCTCTCTAAAATGACCCAAAGAGAATACGCCATCGGATTCGCTTCTGGGGAATTTTTGTGAAGTTTGTGGACGTTGTGAAGTTCGGAACGTTGTTGTTTAGCCATTCTTGGTTCAATCGGGCTTTGTGAGACGATGCTGAGTCCTGTTGAAGTGTCCTTGGTCTGCCACCGAAATGTTTGTCTGCCCACGGCTTCAAAGCAACCTCCAGAATAATTTCCCGATAATATTTCGCATTTATCTTGGCGCCAGGCTCGAAGAAAACGATTGGAGAGCGTCCACCTGCGATTACAGCTGCCCAAACCATTACCTGTGGCGGCTGCTGCCTCGTGGTGGCCAATCCATGACTCAAATTCTCCTATTGACCATTCGTCGGTCAAATAAACCCTATCGTTTTGGGAGCTTGCGAATTACTCAATTTGAAAATTGTTCTCGTCAGAAAACACAATGTTCGGAAATTGACCGCTTTCAGTCAAGCGAAGCAACTCCTTCGCTCTCTGAAGTCTGACTTGTTGCTGCTTTGGTGTGAGATCATGCGCCTTTCGGATCTTGTAATACTTGACTTTGGGATCATTTTTCAGTACGCGGCGCATGCTACGATCAGATATTTTTAGTTCTTTCGCCATTTGATTGGTACTTCGCCGGGGATTTTGCTCAAGTCGCTTCTTCACTTTTTGAACCATTTCACGTGACATTGTAGTATTTTGATGGCCACCACCATGACGTTTCACGAATCTACCAGTATCATTGCAACGAGTAATGGTATGGTACGGTCTGAAGTTGGTTACACTTCGAGTGCCGGACCGTGTATATATAGGTATGTAAAGAGACCCGTCATATCCGCTAAGATAGAGATCATGCGGCTGATGTCCTATAGCCTACGAAGTGAATAGCTTATAGAATTTTAATCTATGCCATTGCATATGTTAGTGCATAGCTAGAGCTGTGAGCTTGATAATAGCAGCGCTTTCCGCACACTTCCTAAAATGTTCATAAGCAGTTTTTGCGAGTATTTTTATATTCATAATATTTTTATCATAATCTAACGCATAGTTTCGGTATCCAAAAATTTGGTTAGGTGATATTTTATCTAAAACAATACTTCTTTTGTAATTCTACACGTAAGTTTTGGATTGCCTTATTGTAGAATCCGTAGCCTTTTCAATTAGCTGCATTGGACCAAGCCTTGATATGAAAAACATGCCTTTATTATAATAGATGATCTGCTATGATGTTTACGTGTTTTCCTTGTTATATACATTCGTTTTCCCCAATATTCATGTTAGGGGGACATGTCACATATTCTCGTAACCCTTTTTCACCATAGAGAAGAATTTTGCTCTCATCGGTTCATGAAATCATTTTTCATTTTTGAAGAAGAATTTTAAAGTGGTCATAGCAAGTGAAACAAAAATTTAGTCCTTTATCAATGTATTTTTCCCCCTAAAGGAGGATCTTTGCGAGAATTCTAATCAAACAATTCATTGTAACGTAAACATCTTCAGGCTGTGTGTACTCCACATAGCAACTGCCCCTCACGGATTGGCTATATTTCATTTATATAATAACACATTAATTAATTTTTTATTCTGTTGTAGACAACTATGCGTCTTACTTATTTTTGAAAATCGGTCATTCAAAAGCGATACCTATTTAGTATGTAAACTTTGACATTTTCCTAGCAGACAGATGCATAGGTTCATACTACATATAGAACAATACGTTAAAATTATTCAAACTTCTTATGGAAATTGTCGATCTCTTCGTATCATAAAATTCGTTTTTATTTTTGGTGGAAATTATCGTCTGAATGACTCAACAATTCAAAGGTAGGTAAAAAAATTGCAAGAAACTGGTTCTGTCGAGGATTAAAAAGGAAGTGGCAAATCAAAAGCTGGGCGTTCCGTTCAGAATATTGCTGTGTAGCTAGTTGCTGAACAACCTTCAAAATTGATTCTTGACGTTCTCCACAATTAGGCATTCATTAATCGACGGTTTGGTGGATTTTACCTTACAGAGGACCTCCGCCGACCACAACGCAAAGTTTGTTTTTATACTCGTGCATATATGCGGTCGTGTGTAATAGCATAAGGAATGCAGATAGATATAGACATATACATATGTATATACCAAAATGATCAGAATGTTGAAAGGACTCGATGTAGGAATTTGTGCGCACGATAACTCGAGCAAAAAAATGAGTATATTTCAAAGAAATTTGTAACAAATATTACTCTTTGTCCGAAGGAGTTGGTTTGGAAAATGGGCAAAATCGGTCAACAACCACGGCCTCCTCTAATGTAACGGTAATTTTTTGAAAATAAAACGGGTGATATCTTTGATATAAAATAAGCGAAAGTACTTCCATTTGGTGCAAATAATACTCAAAAAACAAAATATACTAAGATCTGATTTAAATATTATTGAGTTCGTGTACAAACCATGCCCATTTTGTAAATTTGAAGTCTGCATTTTCGCACATCTGTTCGTTTGAGCGCAAAATTAGTCATCCAATTTTGTTTTTAAAAAACTTTAAGAGATCGTTATTCTTGAACTATACGCGCTCCATTGCTTGTCTGTCTGTATCCTGCAGCTGTCAAGTTCAGAAGTGTCAAATAAGATTGACGTACGACGCCATTTGCAAAAACTATAAATCTTCCGGTAGCGTGATTAATTTTGCGCCACTTTTTATAACTATTATTGTCTACACGTTTGCTTTGATTCTAAAAAATATACTAAAATGTGTTCGGTCCGGACCATATTTTTCACCATTAGAAACTTCTACACAAGTTATCTAAATAAAATTGGGTTATCGATTTTAATACCTCTTCTGAACTAAAAGTCTTGACTTCCTGATTAAATAAATAGATAAATAGAGGGCTACCGATCTTACTAAACCCATCAAAAGCCAAACGAATCGTCGTGAGAGACTACTCTCGATTCGACTACATGACACATACATACAAACATATTGTATAATAAAGGAGAAGGAGTGTGAACGAATGGTTAAAAATTGATTAGAAGGTGCGAGTGCTATTCCTTACAAGGCACGTCCATATATGTATATGTGTATGTGTAGCCATAAAAACGAGTGCAAGCCACGACTGTGGCAACAACAGGTACAAAACGCATAAATATAAAATCGTAAACAAACGAGACCCCAACTCAACTCACGTTAAATGGGTCACCTGATGCACGAAATATTATTCCATACATACAGAGAAATAAACAAACCAATGGGTAACACACAAAGCTGCGTCATGAGTATGACTGTATTCACATATGTATGTGCACGGGTAAGTGTGTATATTTGTATATACGTATGTATATTTATTTATGCGCGAATCAGTACTTCTGATTTTTACTACCAACAGAATCCTCCTCTCATAAAGTAGGCAACAGCGCACAAAACAACTTTTAAATATAAAGATGTAGCTGGTTTTGTGTCTGCGGTTTTCTACCGCTTCAACTTCAACAACAAAAACAACAATTATAACAATGCGAACCTTAAGTTGTTGATGTTGATGTTCATGTTGTTTTATTGTAGTACGTAGTTTATGTTGTTGTTGCTTTCACTGCTGACACTAATGCTGCGTGGATGTCGAAATACTCGTATACATACATATGTATGTATATACGTACGAATGCATCGCGTGAAAGAATAGTAAATGAGCAACGAAACGATCGAAGAGTCACAGCGTAGACTACAATATTTGACTGTAATGTCTTTGTTGATGGTTTTGTTGAGGTTAAAAAATTATGTTGTTGCTGGCGGTTGAATGCTGTATGCCGTCAGCAACAATCAGATCTTTGTGTGCATGTACATACTTACGTATTATACATACATACATGCATACGTTAAAGTATTTGTATTTGTATATGGGCTGAGATTGCATTGTCATTCGCGTTGTTGTTGTTGCTGTTGTTATATGTGACTGCAGTTGAATTGTTGATGTTGATGCGTGATGAAGGTGCTGATGGTCAGCGAAGATGGAAGTGTACAGATAAGTGTATTGCTTGTATGTGTGTATGTGCCAGTGAAGTTGTTAAAAATTAAATGATTTTATAAAATAAATGTTCAGGTTTTCTTGGCGAATGAAACGTTGACACTTAACGCGGTAATACAGTTTGAAATTAAGAACTACGAACATCAGAGCCGCTTTTGAGAAATGGAATCAACACAAGAATCAAGCGCTTCTCACTTAGGAGACGGATTATATAGTAAACGGTTTCCAATAAGAGGTGTTATTTAGATATTCAACGAAAAAGGCTATTTTTTAATATATAATAAATGATCGGATGTTTATTTCATTATAAAGAGGAAGGTATGCCGTTAATAGTGGAAAATAACATCAGGCAAATGACCACCACGACCACGCTTACAGGACATTGTCCTTTTCATGAAATTTTTCATAACCGAATTACAAAGTGGCTGCCCTATGTCCTCGAGAAGATAAAAAAAAGCAAACAAAAGGTTTGTTGGGCTTGAAAGGGAAGAATTAATAAATTTTGCACCTACCTGGCGCTGGATTGATTTTGATCTATATATATAGCTAACAATTTAGGAGAATGAGGCAAGCAATTCGATGGTACCAAATATTATTTACTTACAGAATAGATTTTCATCTTTGCTGACCCAACAGAGCTTGGTTGCTTTGTTGTATCCATAGTCTAACCTCGCAACGTCAAACTATCAATTGTTTTAGTGCCTGCACTCGGTTGATGAAATAAATTTTAATTCTATGGAGTTTTGAGAATTATACTCTTAGAAAACTCGAACTTACAATATTTATTAAATAACGTTTTTAATCGAAAATAGCAAAATATCATCAGAGTGGCAAATATTTTATTTCCTTAAAAAGAAAAACATTAAAAAAATTTGCTAACTTCGTTCAGTTTTGTTATTGGACTTCTTAGACTACCCAAGAAATTTTTAGTACATACCTGAATAAATTTATTTTTTCCTTAATTCCCAGCCATAGCTTTTTGGACGAATCGTGACACCAATTGCCAAAATAGTTTGAAAACGATTAAATTTACTTGAAATAAAATCCTAAATCCCTTTTTGCTGTTTTATTTTATTTAGAAATAAAATCAGGGATGCGAATGTTTGTGGAAAATTTGTGTACCTGGATCTCAGGATATTTTCAAAGTAATACCGGGATCCCATGAGTCGTCCCGGATTTCACCTTGTGGTGTGAATTTTTTAACATTAATACATTTAAGATAAGCTGATTGAAAGGATCACATACAGTGGCTCAACAAAGGCTGTGTACAAAAGTCGTATATTTCAATAAAACTTAAATATTTCGATATACAATTTTCCGAAGCAAGATTTTTCATGTCTAATTTCATAAATGGTTGTAAGAGGTTGTAAGAGAATTCGTCTATCTAGGAACCAGCATTAACACATGTCAGCCTTGATATCCAACGTGGAATTGCTCTTACTAACAACTTTGGACTAAGTAGGCAATTGAAGTTAAGTCGGACGTTGACAATATCTGATGAGGCTCCACTTGGAGTGTTTTAGGGAAAGTTTCTGTGGAAGATTTTTGGATCATTGCACGTTGGTGACGGCGAGTATCGTACACGATGGTACAATGATATGTTTGAGATTTACGACGACGTAGATATAGTGCAGCGAATAAAGATCCAGGCGCTCCGCTGGCTTGGTCATGTCGTCCAATTGAATAAAAACGCTCCGGCTCTAAAAGTATTCGATGCGGTACCTGCTGGTGGTATCAGAGGAAGAGGAAGGTCTTCTTCTTCTTGCGTTGGAAAGATCAGGTAGAGAAGGACTTGGCTTCACTTGGTGTTTCCAAATGATGCTGCTTAGCACGAGAAAGAACCGAGTCCATTGCAAACTGCTGATCAGTACAGTTTAGTAAATTTTAATTTGCGTATTTTAATTTGAACTGGTTTAGCAAAAAGAATTAAAAAAATTGTGAAAATTCTCTACAAATGCAAAAATTATAATCATATCTAATAAAGAAGGTAAAACAATGGGCGATATTGGAAAATGTGTTTGCGAAACTTTGTGGATACAAATAGCACCGATCTGATTATCCGAAAAAGCTTGCGGCAAATATCGTAGAAAGAATTGTTTTATGTCAGGTTTGATCTGATTTGAAAAATAGTGCACCGAAATTACCATTAAATATAAAAAGTGAAACCAGAAACAATTTAGGTTTTGTTACGAAGAAATAATACGCATTTACGAGTTGTTTGGAGAAAACCACATCTCCAAATGCAATGCCCAAAAACTCTTAACGTTTAACGTATAGTAAAATAGAGGTGCTTATTCAACAAGTACCTATTCATAAAAACGTGAGGTGACCCTATTTTATGCGTATTTGTAATGTTTTGAAGCTGAAAGATGAAAAACATTTTATGAAAGTTAAATGTTTTTTTACGTACATATGCACTTACACACTATATAATATTTATATAATAATCTGGTTGTAGGTAAATTTAATAAATAAATTATTAAACTAATTTCGATCCTCTTGTAGGAAGCACCAAGCACAATTTTTGCATCTACGCTGGCCCAAGTCCATAATCTTCCTTTAGATACACTTTCGTCTCATTGTTAAAGTTATGATCTGTGTTAATTTGTTCACGGACTGGTATGAAGCTGGAAGCAAGGCACTGAAGTCTCTTCCCGGATGCAAATCGTAGTTCAAACTTCTGTGCCGTCTGAAGTTGACTGTAGTGTTGTACTACTTTTGCAGCCAACTGGTTATAAGTGGATTTTGTACAGTTTCCAGGTACATTTTCTATAGGTTTATACTATAGGCTTTGTCGAAACTTAGTTATGGAGCGATATTTAGTTGAACAACGCGTAAAAGTGTTCTAAGTGTCTTATAAAAATTCTCATTTCGCAAAAAGTACACTTCGCGCATTTAAAAAAAATCGTTATGAGCGATGTGGCATATTTTCATCTAAATAGATAAGCTAATAAGCAAGGCTGCCACATTTTGAGCATTTCAAATCCACAAGCCATTAAAAAAACTATGTACCCACAATGAGCTAATGTTTGGGTTCAAGCTAACGGATTCATTGGACTGCTCTGCATGAGATCTTATGGGCTTGACCGGCAATATGTGGTGTCAACACGACGGTGCTACTTGCCACATCGCGCATGAAACCATTGACCCTATTACGAACGAGGTTCCCAGCATGCAATATCTCAAGAAACAATGGCGGTCAAATGATCATTGAGCCCTTACGATTTGTATCCGTGGACTTCTTTTTTTTCAAGCTACGCAAAAAATATGTTTCATGCAAATAAGCCCGTGAGGATTCCAGAGTTGAACAATGACAAAAAATCACGGGAAATTTCGATAGGACCATTCTGTGTTGCCGAAGTATGCATGGCGGGCTTTTATTGTAACAGAATTGGTATTTCATACATAAATTACTACAATAAGCAAAACAAATAAAATACATATATTGAAAATAATATAAAATATAAATAGACAAAAAAGATGATGAAATAAACAAAAACTAAATTTTGATATAATTTGTTGTGTCTCATTTTTAAAATAAAATCTGCAGTCTTATTGAATAGCCGATTCACACATCAATAAAAGGTCTTCCAAAAGTGACGCCTAGATGTCGGTAGTGAATAATTCCTAGATGGTACCTTTACTTATAGTATGTCATCGTTTACGTTTCTTAAGTAGACAAATGTAAAATTTTACATGATACAACAACGCGTAAAAATTCTCGAAACTTTTTATGAATGACTGAAAAATTCAAAGGTAGATAAAAAATTTGCCAAAAACTGGTTCTGTCGAGGATAGATAAAAGAGTGGTAGACCAAAAACTGGACGTTATGTTGCGAATTTTACTGCTGTAGTGAAAAGTGTTGCTAAACAGCCTACCACATCGATTCTCGACATTCTCCACAATTAGGCATTCATGAATTGACTGTTTGGCGGAGTTTACCTGTAGACGAGCCATTTAAATGATGCCATTTTTCATGCGTACTCAATGAGAGCCGTATTTTGAATAAAAATAGCGCATATTTTTAATATGCCAAGGTACTATTTTTAATTTAGCGTTAACAATCATTTTATTTTCGTTCCCTTTAAAAACATAGGTTCCTTATTTTATTTTACTTTTCCAAAGTTAATTGGATCTTCTTTTATCGTAAAATATGTGGCATATAAAAAAAAGTAAGACCTCTTCATAAAAAGAAAGTCAAAGGACTCTTTGGAAAAATTGGAGAGGGTTTGCAACTTTACTGCAATCAATCCACTGTTTTATAATTTCTCATGCGTTTTCTATGGAGTTAATGTCTAGAGGTTGTAGAGGGCAGTCCTCTTGATTCCTCCGGAGCTTCGATTTTAAGGTCTTTGCCGCATGCTTATAGTCAATGACGTATTGGATCTTCAGCAGCGAAAAAATATCCTCAAACCAGAACATAGCCCCTATATTTGACTGTCTTAACGGAGTACGGTTTTGAAGACGTTGGGCTCGGGTCATCGCACCTAACACAAAGTATCGCTTCTTCCAGATCTGAGCGGTCAGTTTATATGACCGTTTAGCGAACTGTACCTGTTGTCGGTGGTACCCTTTCTTTCAAGTGGTTTCTTGAGCAGATAAGGAACTTAAGCACTTTTACCGATTGTGAAACACTTATAAAGTGATATTTCTTTATGGTTCTTAGAATCGTACTGCCAGTTTTTTGGTCAGTTTTTTTATTCAGCTTCCACGATGTACAATTGCGATGTTCATTTCTTTTATAAAGTCGAGAATAATTCGTAAAAATTCGACTTATTTGTATAAGACCGATAACGCAATATCACTTTGCTTATCTGCTCAAGAAACCGCTTGTAAAAAAAGTTCCAGCGACAACGAGTGCAGTTCGTTAAATTAAGCACTCAATTTGGTTTTTAATAACTTCTTTACTCAATAAACAGAAATATTTTGAGTGATGGAAATCTATATTGAACTTTACGCGCTCTATCGAATATCTGCTTGTTTACTGCAACTGTCCAGTTCACAAGTGTCAAATATGACTGGCGTACGGTGCCATTTGCAAAAATTATAAATCTTCCGATAGGGTGATTAATTTTACGCCATTCTGTATTTCATGGACATATCGGCGCGCAACGGATCGTGGAATTTGTTTTCTGGCATATCTTACATTAACACAATTTCTCAAGTAAAACAAACATCAACGTAAAAATGTGCTCAGGAAATGTCTCAATCAAACTGAAACAAAACACAGTTAGGGAAAGCCAATATAGAAAGCCACCTACAGTCACAACTGTATTGTCGTGCAGAGCAGCTGCTTATCTAATGTTTTCTTCAATTAAAATAAAGAAGAAGAGATAATTCAATACATATTTTAAAATATCGATGGTTTTCGAGAAAAGCGACACAACTCAAAATTCGGAGTTTTGCCGTTAAAAGCAAAAATCAACTACAGAGTTTATATATTTTTATCTGGAAAAGCGTCATAAGCGAATCTTGAAGCAATTCTGAGAGATGGCGTTAGTGTCGTTTTGTCAGGTGATCGAATTGGCGCGTCACTTATCTAGAAAACTGACCCAACTCAGTATTTTGTATTTTTGAATTATGTCACTTTTCTCGAAAACCATCGATGTGTTAATGAAATTCTCTAGCTACTAAAACATGAATTAAAAACATTTCTAAAGAAAAAAATTATTTGTAAGAAAAAAATGTTACGCTTCCAATGTCAAATGATTTATGCCACTCTGAAGGTGGTTTTTTCCACCAAGGCATGGTAAATGAAATGTGATTGACAACTCAGTGCGGTTCTCTTTCAAGCGGCTACAATTTAAAAATATAAAGAAATTAATTGAAATGGCTAACATATTTTTTTCTAATCACTTAAATGCATTTTGATTCTAACCGATTTGAGCAGCTTTTGGATCTTTTTTTTGCACTTTTCTCGAACTTTCTTGGTTTCTTGGTTGTTTTAGCGAACTCAGCAATAAATTCCTTATTTTAACATTTATAATAGTAAAACTTCAAAGTTGCAATTTTATCACCTTAATAAAAAATAAGGCAAATATTTTGTATTGATCTAAATCTTAATTTAACTAAGAAAATAGAGTAGCTACCTATCTAAAAAAATTAATTAATTAAATAAATAACTCGAAAGCGCTTAATCATAGACATATTTTAGAAAAGGATTCAATTGTTGATTTCATTTATTTACTTTAATATTCGAAAAATAAATTTAAAAAAACGACTCCACATGCAAGTCATTTATTTAGAGAAGCGTTAAAAGTACCGGGTTCACAGAAATAGGAAAATTGAAAATATTATAATAGAAAATAAAGTAAAATACTATGTACAATGAGGATATCAGCTGGAAAGTATTTACAATTTCGCAATGGTATGCATTTCGCCATAAGTTTGGCGTTTCCAATCTCTTTCAACAATCCCAACCGCCTTATTTTGAGGTACATGCATACAACTGCAAATATGTAGATATATATTTTTTAAATGTCACGGTAGTGGAAAATCCTCTCCAGTTCCTTTCTTGGTAATTTTTACCGCCAGCGCTGAAACAATTTTTCGAGCATTGATTGGAAAAAGGCTATTGCTTGAATTATAAAATGTCCCCCCAGGATTCTCAGTTTAACCTCAACCTCTCTGAGTGATCCACACTTGTGGGCTTAGCATCGAACTGAGCTTGACTCGAGCAAAACTATTAAATTCCGTCGAGTTATTTTTCAAATGGTTGTGATAGGTCAGGGTTAACCTTTGGATCTATGGGATTTATATCTCGATATGGTTTGCCTCACGTGGACAATTATTTGTTGCATGCTCTAGAACCGGCCAGCCCGACAAGCTCTAAATCCACGCAATCTTTATATCTGCCTACATCTGCTTTAAACATATTAACTATACGAGAAGCAGAGAGGCCGAGAACAGAACGTGATTAATATTTTTAATCAAATCTTGTAAAAATGTGTCCATAATTGAAAGTGAAGAGTGATTATTCAGTTGAGTATTGCAAAAGAATCCGGTCATTTAAAAAAATTCCGATAAATGTCGATAATTGTGCACAAATATATATTATAATTTAGCAATCTAGTAGACATTTTCTGCGTTAATTGTTAATATTAATCTTTCTATACTCTCCTAACGCTAAATATTCTGTAAAAAGTAAATAATATCCAAGAGTTGAAAGGCTAACTATGCCGTTATTAGTATAAATCGAATCTTTAGTTGAATTTATGTCTTGTGAAAAAAGTGGTGATTCATGAATCTCACTTATCACAGATATATGCACCAAAGAATTGCCATCATAGCAAAATTATAAGAGCAAAAAAAATGTAATGTTAATACTTTGTTTATGCTGATTTACCTGTATTTACTGAAGTATTTGCTCATAATCGTCTTGTGCTTTGAGTTTAGCCTTATTGTATCAGCCCACTTAAATGTCTGGTTTTTCGCACTTCGCAACTTCGTATTACAGGAATTCACCATTCACCGATACGTTTGGTACACTTGAGTTTTTCACAACAGCGACAAAAACAGTTCGAAACGCGGAAATTATTTATTACATAGTATATGAGTGCGTCTATTACTCGACAACACTGGCAGGCGGCAACCAACAAACCGGCAACACAACAAACGAAAATGCAGCCAAAAACCAGAAATACACAAACTACGTACGGACCACAACGAGGGCTGCAACAGAATCAAAACTAGTACCAGTCTCGTATTCGCAGATTCGGTTTCATTGTCTTGGCCATAAATCATTTGCAGAAGGAAAATCAGAGTTTGGCCAGGCGAATGGTGGATGGCGAGGCGCGCGGTATACTACACAAGTGTCACTTGGATTATTCCGTATCCATACTAAGTGTGGTACAAATACATAGCGTCGTTTGGTTATTTGTAAAATTCAAATGTTCTAAGTACTGAGTGTCCATTGAGTGTGGCTGAAGCTCGCCGTTGATTAGTGTTTGTTGGCTAAATGTTGGATGAATATTGTTGAAGTTGATTAAGATTTATTTATCAACATGTCTGCGGCGACAAGCTGATGTACTACTGCCAACACCGGCTGCTGTTGGACAACTGCACGAGGCCAGGATGTAGGATAAGCCACGGAGCCTGGCTGAATGCCAAGCAACCCAAATCGACCGCCCATCCTAGTGATGCTGAGGCGTTGATGTATTGAATGGTTGAAGGTATATGGCGACGAAGAGGCTGCAGTGACAGCAACGGCAACAGCAGCAGCACTAACAACAATATTCTAGAAAAGCAACATATGTGCTTTGCCGGCCGACAGTGCGAGCAGAACGAATAACCGAATGATAACCGAGCTACTGCCGATTGAAGTCAGTAGCGGTTATGCGCACGCGGAGATTAAGCTGCCAAAACTTAAAACAAAAAAACAACAATCCCACACACACAGGCATTTGAATAAATAAAATGCGCGACAAACCAACGGTGCAGCGATGAAAGAAATGTTGCAGACGAAATTGGTAAAAAAATGGAGAAAGCCTTACGCACAGTGTCGCAAAAATAGTAATTTAGATGGCAAAACGGCGAATGCTATGCGGAAAAGCGCGAACTGTGAACAAAGTAGCGGCGGCGACGGCAGCTGCGCTGTGCTAAACTTCTTGTTAATGCGCTAAAAATGAATGCTGAAGTAACTTCCGGCTCCGCCAAAGCGACAGGCCAATAATGATAAAAGCGCTGAATGCGTGGCAGGCGACAACGATATGCCAAAGTCGAAAGAGTACTGAGGCGAACGCGACTGCCAAGACGGCCACCAAGCTGGGCTGCCCCGCAAAACGCGGCCACAAAAATTCGATACACAAAATGTGGCAATAGCAACAGAACAACAACAGTAAATAAGTAACACTGATAATTTAGGTATATAAGGTGTGTGTGTATGTGCTTGAAGTTATAAAATACCACGCCATCACCATGCCACATCGCAGTAAACACTTGCGTATATGCACACACTTTTATGTATAAGTACGGATGTGTGTACCTGTATATGAAAATAATTTATACCTCATTTTCCGGATTTGTCGTTGCTGCGCGGCTTTCCCTTAAACGTGGCCTTTTCTGCATTTCTTTTACTTTTTTGAGAACAGATTTAAAAATAGGGAACAAAATTAGCTATAAGGCTGCAGAAATTGCTTATGTGTTGGTACGCATTGTTTTTTTGCAACTTGCACATAAGTATACATACATACATACATATATCCATAGAAACATTTCTGATGGTGGTGGTAGTTATTGAAATCGCACACATTTGCGTGTGTGCATGTGAATATGCCTGCGGCCATGTGTTCATTTTTAAAAATGGAACACTGACTTGGGTTTGTAGAAGCCACCCTCTACAGCGCCTGCAAAAGAAAAACAGCACGAACAACTACAGCAACATATACAGTGATGCGAAGGACAGCCATGCAACAAAACTCGGTACATTTGAGTGTGCTGTTGTTGCAAACAGACACTTGCAAAAAGAGCACAAGGAGGAGACTTTATACAATGTGAGGGGAGGAAGGTTTGTTGCGCACTAACTAAGCGCACGTACGCTGAGTAACAAGTTTACGAAACAAAGAAAAAAGGAAAAGAGGGCAAACAGTTTTTAATCGTGAAAAAAAAATGGGGAAAATTGTCTTCATGCCTGGCTGGCCAACAGAGGGTGGTTTTTAGGGCAACAACACTAACGGACAGAGCTATGCAGCATAGCAACAAACTTACTTACTTTAGAATAAAGCGAACGATAAAAAGTATAGGAAACCAACGAAAAACTATATGTGTATGGGGATGTGTGCTGAGACATTTGTGGGCGAAGGGCATCTTGCAGGGCAGCAAAGGCGTGCAAACCGCGGCCATTTTTATTTTCTGCTGCAGTCCCCTTTGCAGACTAACTAGATGCGCTCATAAAAGAGTGACGTGGGACGGCATATATGTACACTAAAAGTAGGTATGTATACATTGATGTATGGACGTGTATGAGGGTTTGAGCAGTGCACACACACAGGTGAGCTCAGTAGCAGAATGCCAGCTCATTTACTAATATTCCGCCTTTGCATTGTAGGAGAAATGTCTGCATTGTTTGTTTTGCTGTTGAGGAGAAGTGCAATTGAAGGAGAAAAAATCATGCTAATTAAAAAAGCAGCATCTGTAATCGTTAAACGAACGATGAAGAATGCGAGCACAGTTGCCAACTAGATTAACGAATTTATAATTTGATTTATATATTTTGCATACATACATAAATACATTTGTATGTAGTTATTTTCTGTTTTGCTGTTATTAATGCTAGAACTATGTATGGGCTATGTGTTTTTCTTTACTTTTTGTCATTATTTGTGTAAGTATGCACATACATTAGGGCGGGTCGATTTAAAAATCACTCATTGCTCTGTGAAAATCGTTTTCTAGGGATCAAAATAAGAAACTTTGCCAGAGGAACCATATCTCTAAAACGAATTCTGATGTCCTCCAATTTGGGTCGAACGAAAAATCCCACTTTGACCCATTTAGAGGGCCCCAATGGAGTCCAAATGTACTACCGACTGGAACTCCCCTGGGGGGTTCCCCATACAATCATTTCCAAATATCACCATTTTTGGCCTTTACATGAGAAAAGAAACTAAAAAGTTCGACCCAAATTGGGGGACATCAGAATTCGTTTTAGAGGTATGGTTCCTTCGGCAAAGTTTCTTATTTTGATCCCTAGAATATGATTTTCACAGAGCAATGGGCGATTTTTTTGCCTCCCCACAAAAGACACTAAAAGTTCGACCCAAATTGGGGGGCATCAGAATTCGTTTTAGAGGTATGGTTTCTTCGGCAAAGTTTCTTATTTTGATCCCTAGAATATGATTTTCACAAAGCAATGGGCGACTTTTTTGCCGCCCCACAAATCGACCCGGCCTAACATACATAGTCAAGTACAATAGTAAGTTTTATAAGAAATATTCAAACTTTGCTTGTTTTTGTCGCTGATTTTCCTACTCATTTTATACTGCAATATAGTAAAGGCTGTTCACAATTTTATCGTTATTTTATTCCAGTTTTAGGTTTGTTATATGCAATTTATGTTGCTCATTCCGCATTGTTGTTGTTGCCATTTATCATTGTTACGTTTATATTTGTTATTCAAACCACACTGCGCTGATTGACTGAGACACAAATCGCTACCATTCGCTCTTTAAATACGAGTGTTGCCCCTGTGAACAATAATGGAAACATGAAAAAATAATAATGAAAATGGATTTATTGTTTTTCGAAATATTCTCGATGGAAATCAAAACAGTTTTGCATTCGCTTGAAAAAATTTTCAAAGCACTTTTGTCACTCCGAAATGGATACCTCCAAAACGAGATGTTCAGTCGTTGCAAAACCTTGACCTCGCATTTTATTTTTAATGTTCGAGAACAAAAAAGTCAAGGCCGGATGGCGGACGACGTTTTAATTCGATGTTTTGAGTGCTCAAAAACGCTTGGGTGAGCCCATACGTGAGAGCTCGCATTGTCTTGGTTCCTTTTCGGAGGTTGGTTTTCCTTTATTCTTTGAAAAATTCCGGCAAACAGATGGTTGTGTACCGCTCAGGATCTACTGTTTTAAGTTTCTCTAGTGGTACAGTTGAGATATCACCAATTTTTTCGAAAAACTAGGAACACATTTGCTTAGAGCTTCTTCTTACGGGAACAACTTTTAGTGGAATAAGCTCATCTTGGAACACCCATACTGTCGATTACTATTTTTTCCGTCCGACATGCGTAGATCTAAGATCAGTTAAAATGTCAAAGACGTGCTTTAAACCACCGCGGCTGAATTTTTTCAACCCTTTTTTACACCAATCGACAAGAGCCCTTTTTGGGCAATTGGCAATTGTCAAATAATGCGGTATTCGACGAGAACAAATCTTCATGGCGACTAAATGTTTATGCTATATTGAATGTACGAGTATGCTGGCTCCACGTATGCCCAAGGATGCCTCTCTCTTGCGATAGTTATATGTCACTTGACGATCTTGCGTTATCAATTGACGCACAGCATCGATGGCTTCTGGCACAACAATCGTTTTTGGACGGCTGTCACGAAATTCATCATTGTAACAATGATTCACAGTGGCTTGGTGTGATGCCTCAACAACAAAAGATGGCAATGCGCTTCTATCTCGATAATCCATGTAGAAAATAATAATAAATCATCGCACGAAAATGTTCACGAGTTAATTAATTCCATCTGTGTGTGAGGTGAATTATTCAACTCACTGAGGAGAGAACAACTAAAGCTCGAAAGTAAAAACTTTATTTAAAAAGCGCGTGTTACACACATGTTAAATTTTGTGTTTCGAACGAGATTTCGTGTGCCGAATCGTTGAAAATGTTGAAAAAAGCCTATGGCGATTGTGCTTTATCAAAAACACGGTTCTACGAGTGATATAAGGCTCTTGCAGAGGGCCAAGAAGTCATGGAAGATTTGCCTCGATCTGGTCGCCCATCAACGTCAACGGATGAAAACGTCCACAAAGTCAAGAAAATGGTGCTAGAAAACCATCATTTAAGTTTGAGGAAGGTAGCTCGTGACCTAACGTGTCTCACGAATCAATTCACAACATTTTACTCCATCAATTGGGCATGAGTTCCAAGAGAGTTGAATTTCTTTCAAAAAATTCATCAGACATGCTTGAGCAAGTGAACTCGACCCAACGTTTATCCACAGCATCATTAAAGTTGATGAGACGTGGATATATGAATTTGACATGCAAACCAGTCAACAGACGCCTTAATGGTGCTATTCACATAAGCCGAAACCCAAAACTCCACGTCAAATTTAGTCTAAAGTGAAAGTTATGCTACTCGTTTTCTTTGATTATCATGGTGTTGCGCACTCGGAATTCATTCCAAATGATTTTACAGTAAATAAAGAATATTATTTGGAAGTTATGTGACGTTTGAGTCGATAGAGGCCATTAAGGAGAATTCGCTAAAGGAGCTGAAGAAGATCTCTTCAAACGCGTTTAAAAGGTGCTTTGATGTGTGTATTGCTTCGAATGGAGCCTATTTTGAAGGCGACAAAATAAATCTTGATGATTAAGCAATTATTTTGCGTGTTATTGAACAATTCCCGGTACCTTTTTGACAGCATGTATGTAAGTAAAAAATACTAAAAAAAATTCGAATTACAGCTCTTCACACCCGTTATTCCAAAGGCGCTTAATTTAAATGGCAACCCTCGTACAAAACTATTCACACGCTCATACATATAAACAAATGCATTTACATACATATTTATAGTTATTTATGTAATGTAGTGCGTATTTATATTTATATATACATATGTACCTTTATATACTTCCCATGTATGGCTCCAAGAATATGTAAATGTATTGTTGTTATTGTTTTTGCTATGGTTACCAACAGTGTTACTATCACTGCTCATAACGTCATTAATGCATGAGTCGTTTTTTGCAATGTTTCTATTATGCACTTTTGCTTTTATCATTTTTGTCAGATTTTTTTTTATTTACTCTGTTCGGCTCTAAAAACATGATCAGGAAAAGAGTATGAAAAACAAAAACCGAGTACTTTAGCGATGTCCGCACTGGTATGAGAGTTATCACGCTCATGGTAAAGATCCAATAATAGTCTTTTTTAAATATGACAATTCAGAGTGTGGAATTCAATCTGAGAAAATCTACTCACACTCGATTTCAAAAAGCAAATGTGTTCCAAACTTCGCATTTTCTATTGATTACTACCTATTTGAGTGCGCGTCGCATACCAACTGCCCTTTAAATAATTCATGTTTGCTTATCTTCCTTCCAGCTAACTTGGTTGCCCTTATGGGAGCTGCAAATTAGCCTTGATAAATTTTGTTTTAGCCATCATTAAAGAGCGATACCAGCTGGTTGATCGATGAATAGCTCAGGCTCTTAAAGCTGAGGACAAGAAAGCGTTCGAAAATTGTATTAATATAATGAGCTACTGACCAGGAGAAAATGCTCTTAAGAAAGATGCAGTTATATGGCAAGTGAAGAATGACGCCCAATCGTTAGACAGCTTGACTAGTGTTAATCTTGAAGGCAATTTACAAAGATTTGTTGGACGGAAACGTAAATTTAATTATACAATGTCAAGTAAGGTGTTGTACAACTCAAGGTAAGCGACGGTGATGGTTTCTCGTCTGCACAGAGACAGTTCGGGTTAGCAGCATCTTGTGTTTTAGATAAATCGCTGACTGTTTCACCGTAGAAAAATCCAGACAAAGTTTCTGATCTCAAAGTTCTTACTGTATCTCATAATCATCATTATTTTGGAAATTATTTTTACTCATCCGATATGCATGATAATTATTTTTGCACTATTTTTTTCTCGAATACCTCTCCGGGTGCTTTACAATACTTGTGACATATCAAATGTGCCCACTTGCTGATTTTCTTCAATACAAATCCATTAGCTTTAGTCGGTAACGGTCGCCAGTGATGGACCTGGTTCACCTGGCAGGCTGCAACTTTTCCGACGCTGAGGGCTATCATTTTATATCTATTTTTCATCGCAAGTGACAATGCGTTGCCGTTCAAGAAGCATATCACACGTCCCCAAACGCCTCTCGATATCCCTCTCCTTTAAATGATGTGGCACCCAGTTACCTGCTTTCTGCACCATTCCCATCACGTACAAACGTTTACCGACGGTTGATCTGTTAATATCCAACTCTTTAGATATATCATCAAGGGTTCGACCTGCGTCTTCATCCAATAATTGTAATAAATTGAAGAATTTTTTCGATGCCCCTTCGCGATCTTTATCACTCACGTTGAAATTGCCACTTTGGAAGCGTCGAAACCACTCTTTACTAGTTGTATTTGATGGAGCGTGATTACCGTAAATATGGATCGAGATGCTTCAGCGGCACTTTTCTTTAAAAGGTAATAATGAAGCATGACTTCCCGCAAATGCTGTTTGCTGTTTTTTTTTCGGGACGAACGTAAACATTTTTGGCATTTACATAAACTGTTTGTGTTAAGCTTACAAGTACCGCTACCACGATACGGAACCGAAAGCATCGATATATTATAGTATTTATTTAAAGCATCGCTATAAAAATATCGGATAATTATTAGCACGTGTAACGAAAACTACCTTCACAAAAAATATTTGCCTACATTTTTAATAAAAAATAAAAAAGGAAATGGTTGCACCCAGTTTTATTGGAATTTATTCAAGGTTTAGAGTTGGAAAAAATGTATCCAAAAACAACCATAAAATTATTTTTCAGCTGAATCGCATTCGTGTCCAACAAACCGTGATCGCCGTTATTGTCAAAAAAAAAAAGTCACCTAGAACAATTATTGAAAATTTGTCTGTGTCTCAGCGTATTTTTGAAAATAAAGGGTGTTTTTTTTAGAGGTTAGGTTTTCAAGTTGGCACTACTTTTTTCGTAGATGGTCTTTTTGACAGCTGTCACTTGATTTATGCTCAGTTTGGTTTGCCATTTCATAATGAATAGACTTACACCTGAATAACGTTTGCAAATCGTGCAAATTTATTACGAAAATAATGGTTCGGTTCGCGCGACGCATCGCGCGCTGCGTCCAATATTCGGTCGACATAATCGTCCATCAAAGTCACTAATTCGATTAACCATGGATCGGTTTCGCACCACGTTTGCTCTAGTGAATAATACGCATCCTCAGAGACGTCGTACAGTGCGCACCGAAGACGCTATTGCTGCTGTGGAGCAGAGTATCGAAGAAGACCCGAATGAGTCCATCCGCCATCGCGCGCAGCAATTGGAGATGTGCCCATCCACTTTATGGAAGATTTTGCGGAAGGATCTTGGTTTGCGAGCTTACAAAATCCAACTCGTGCAAGAATTGAAGCCGAACGACCATCAAGCGCGTCGCACGTTCGGTGAATGGGCCCAAAACGAGATGGCCACCGATCCCGATTTTCACAAGAAAATTTTGTTTAGCGATGAAGCTCACTTTTGGTTGAATAGGTATGTCAATAAGCAAAATTGTCGCATTTGGAGTGAACATAATCCACAAGCCATTGCTGAGACGCCGTTACATCCTCAAAAAGTCACTGTTTGGTGTGCTCTATGGGCAGAGGGAATCATTGGTCCATATTTCTTTAAAAATGAAGCCGGCCATAATGTTACAGTCAATGGAGAGCGCTATAGAGCCATGATTAATGACTTTTTCGTGCCTGAATTGGACGATGTTGATGTGGACGACCTTAGGTTCCAACAAGACGGCGCTACATCCCATACAGCCAACGCAACAATCGATTTATTGAAGGAAACTTTTGGTGAGCGCATTATCTCGCGCCGTGGACCTGTGGCGTGGCCTCCAAGATCGTGCGATATAACACCGCTGGACTATTTCTTGTGGGGCTATGTGAAGTCGCTTGTCTACGCAGATAAGCCCGAGACGATTGACGTCTTGGAAGAGAATATTCGGCGCGTTATTGCTGACATACGGCCCCAATTGCTGCAAAAAGTGGTCGAAAATTGGGCCTCTGGGCTGGAATTTATTCGAGCCAGCCGCGGCGGCCACTTGCCCGAAATCATTTTTAAAACATAATGGCAAACCCTTATCTTTATAATAAAGCTAAATTCTTGGCCATAACATTAAATTATATACGTTTTATTTCATCTTGAAAACCTAACCTCTAAAAAAAACACCCTTTACATACATATTTCACTCATTCATTCATTTTAATTTAAAAGGGACTCTTATAAACGGACTCAAAATTTTATGTACTAAATTCGAGTTTGACGGTCGTCGCCCGCAGTACATGTTTGTTTGTTTCATCTTAATATCAAATTTTTATTTTATATTATTATTGTTGCATTAGAAATGTAAAAGTAATTTTTAATATACTTGTATGCAAATATTTATATTAAATAAAAACGAGAATATTCAAGTTTTATTTTATGGTTTGCCACGATTACAACTGCGCTAAATTTAATTGTCTGTATGCGTCCTATTTTCGAGATTTAATCACAAGGCGAGGGATTAATAATATTCATATGTAATTTATACGAACTTACACACATTCATACAGATGTGCCTATGAGTGTGTACAAAAATGATCATACAACCGTAAGCACATGCGCATACATATGAGCGTACAACATACGCAATTCCAGCAACAACACCAACTGTAAACAAAAATATTCAATATGGCTTCAATTTGCCATCGAATGAAGCGACTAAATAATCAAACCACTACATGCAAACAAAACTACATACTTACATCCGTAAACACATTTCCACATGATAATCAGAGATTCGTTCACAATGCTAACATTTTGCGCTTTGTTGTTTTTGTATTACTGGCAGTACGCCAGCTAAATGCAGCGAGCGCCTAGCTTTGAGCGTTGAGCGCAATTTGCTGTCGCAGCAAATTACAGCAAATGAGTCGGCAGCAAACGGTGAAGCGAGAAATATATTACAATAAAAAGAAATAAATAAAAACGGCTATAAATCAAGGGAAAATGAAAGCAACAACAATAACTAGCGTGAGCACGCAAGCACACACACACACATGCATACCTACTCATGTACTAATGCCTGCCCGCTGCGGCGCAAATCAAAATCGTTGGGGTGGCGAATAGAAAAAATTGCTTATTGCAAAACAAACAAAAAACAAAAAAAATGGCAGCCCACTCGGAACAAGGTGCGGGACGCTGTGCAAAAAACTCCGCCCACTGAAGACGCTTGCGCGGTAATTTCTCCACAGCGCCAGCAACTGAATAGGCTACCGACGGCACCGACAATACCGACGGCACCAGCAACGCTTGAATACAAGCAGCAGCACGAAGGCTGCGAATTTTGATGCGGGATGGTAAATTGGTGTGGCGCTGCGTTGCTGCAAGCATTACCGCCAGTGAAGGTGCATTTCTGGCAGCGTGCTTGCGCGCGATTGTTGTTATTGCTTTTGGTTGTAGCTGTTATTGGCAATGGTGGTGTTCTATGTATTGCTAATACATGCACGCCACTGTCTTTGCAACTAAACAGCCATTTACGACATGCACACAAGCATACGAAAAGTACATACAAACACATACATACATATATATATATACATTCATACATATATAAATGCATGGGGAGCGTGTGAGTTTGCTTGTAATTAAATGCTTGTTAACGGTTCGATAATTTTTTCTTGTTGCCTTACCTTTGCTTCCAGAGCATTTGCCGCACCTGAGCCGACGCACCCCTTTGCTTAACTCCTTCAATGCACACACTTTGTCACACACCGGTAAGTGTATTTGCAGTTGTTTTTGTAGAGCTCATAATTAGCTGCAGCAGCAGCATTTGCGCGGCAAGTACTAACGAAAGCAACTGTAATCATTAGGAACACCAAAGTCATGTCATTTCGAACGAACACCAAATGCACACACATTCATACATACACTTAAAATAAAGGTAGATATGCATACCCATATTTTACTAAACATACTTGTATGTGTGTATGTGCAAATGTATGCAACATTTATTAGCAGGCAACGTAATAATGATTACATCAATAATCATTAAAAGTAAAAGCAACAGCACGGCAACGCCTTGTCTATTTGCTGCCTTTACCTTGCGGTCTGTCCTGCGAAAGGTCACTTTTTCTCATTTTATGCTGCAATGTTGACTTTCTAATGAAAGCAGTAGGTACAAACTGGTTGAGAAAGAATAAATAATGACAAAAACAGTCATACATACGCATATGTAACTATATGCGCTATTTCACACCAAACTTCCAAGATAAATACAGGGGTTCCCGTTAAGGATGCTTAAACTTACACATTAAGGTGTGTATATTTGGACGACTGCTTTAGCAGAGGTTCATTTGGGCTAGACCTGCCCACAGTGGCATGTCACGGTAGAGCTTCTCTTAAGACCATTTGGAAGTTGCATGTGCCACGTTTTTTTCTTATTTTTTTACGAGGAGGCAACATCGAAAGCATAACACCGTCGGTGTACTACAACATCAATACTTACACAACAAATTGAAGATAAGATTAGCCCAAACACCTCTCACGGATGCCCATATTCGTCGGTTTATTATATGTATATTATATATTGTGATCATGTTCATATATTTACAGAAACCAGCGGTCGAGGATGTATGTGTGTGTAGTGATAATTCAACAGCAACTTGGCCCCGATACTTTCACTTGTTTCTGGTGTCGAAACAAGATATCAAGTATTCTAATATATTCTAATCAAGTATGATATATTCTAATATAGAATAACCAAATTTTAATTCTAAAAGTCCGACATTTTTTTTTTTTGTTTCAATTTTTATTATTAAACAGAAATTCTTTGTTTCATGTTTTGTTTGAATTTTACTAAGTGAAATGCACAAAAATTAGCCATTTTACATTAAGCATTAAATATTAAGCAAAAAACTCGTCCACAGTAACACAGATCGACTTCAATCGCACCCAAATGAACTGGCCTCTACCCTCATGCCACCATCATGTGTCTTTTTAACCCTTTCGGTCCGAACGGGACTTATATGTCCCGGCAATGTTTGAAGATACCTACAATTTTGATGGGACAAAAGACTTTTATTTCACCCATTGCAACTATTAAACATATAAAATAATTTGCATTTCCGTTAGCGGCTTTCCGTACCGAAAGGGTTAAGGTTGAAAAGAAAAACACCAATTCAGCTCGTCCAGGAGCCATCTATAAAATATTGAATTTATTTATTAGAAAGGATATTTCACTGGAACTATTCCTTTAATACTAAAATCAAAGCCACTCTTAAATGTAACCAAATATTTGTAAAATGTCTTCTAAGAATTGGAAGTATAGACAGAATACAAAATAAAGTTTTTAAATAAAAAAAAAAAAAAAACTAACACAGGAAAAAAAATTTATTTATCTAAATATTTGCATCTTTTCTGTATAATTATGGTTTTTGCTTTTGGCAGAAGCCTTTCGAGGATGCAACGACAACAAAATACACACATGCATTAAATTGTATAAGGGATGGAGAAGAAATTTTTACTTTTTCCCACTCCTCTAATGCTTTTACTTTCAGGTATCGACTCACTTTATCAATACAACAAATTATTATTTTATTTTATTACTACAAACAGTTAAGTCTGAGTGGTACACAACTGCTTCCCGGCAGTTGTCGGAGAATTAAAGAACCGCCGAAGGTGAATCATTCACGCCAATGAGATTTCTCACGTAGCGGCTCACGCAGGATAGTTCTTGAACACTAAAAAGATCGTATTAAGGGGTCACCCGCCTTACATCCATGACTTATTTCTGTTCCCGAACATCAAATATGATATGCGAGGTCAACATTGGTCAACGCCTGAAGGGGTTATCGAATTAAACAGCTAATTTTGGAAAATATACGAAACACGATTTCTGTCAGAAATCGCGGGAGAAGAAATAAAACTACCTTCTTAACAAACAAGAAGAAGAACAAAAATTAGCTCTAGCATCACGATAACATCCCTGCTCACACATCGTTGCTTGTGCGCGACTTTTTGGCCAAAAACAACACACTAATGTTGCCACAGCCACCGTATTTCCCTGATTTCGCCCTCTGTGACTTTTTCTTGTTACCGAAAAGGACGACGCTACGCTACGATTGACGAGATAAAGACGGCATCGGAGGAGAAGCTGAACCAGATAAAAAAATGATTTTTTGAAGTGTTTCGACGATTGGAAAACGCGTTGGCACAAGTGCATAATATCTCATGGGGATTACTTTGAAGGGGACCAAATAGATATTAATGACGGCCGCCGTAGCCGAATGTGTTGGTGCGTTACTACCATTCGGAATTCACAGAGAGAACATCGTATCGAATCTCGGTGAAAACACCAAAATTAAGAAAAACATTTTTCTAATAGCGGTCGCCCCTCGGCAGGCAATGGCAAACCTCCGAGTGTATTTCTGCCATGAAAAAGCTCCTCATAAAAATATCTGCCGTTCGGAGTCGGCTTGAAACTGTGGGCCCCTCCATTTGCGTAACAACATCCAGACGCACACCACAAATACGAGGAGGAGCTCGGCCAAACACCCAAAAAGGGTGTACGCGCCAATTATAATATATATATATATATAAATATGTGAAGAGATTTTAATGAATAAATAAATAATTTTTGAAAAAACACAAAATTCGCGGTGCTTTTTGAAGATACCTCGTATATGTGAACTCACCGAACCAGAAGGTTCTCAAATCATTTCCAGCGTCGGGTAATTAATTCTTTGTTAAGGTGCCATCAGATACCAATCAACACCCATTGAAGACACAGTGGGGAAACTTAGTTTGCGTTGCCAGCCCAAGTGATATTATTAAAATTATCTCCTATTTACTGTCGTTATTTTAGAACCAAAAGGTTTTACTTTTGTTTTTGTGAAGGGATGAAGAAATATTATAACTTTTAAGTACTGTAAAAATTAGCATTTCCATAAACAACTGCGCCAAATAATTCCTCAATTATCTATACCGCCTTGAGCAAAACGTTCCCGGAAAAACCGGCGGATGACGGAAAAGTTGACCAATAACCGCAAATTAACCATCAAAGAGGCAGATGACTTGAACATTGCTTATGGAATGAACAAAACCAAAAAAACACGTAATTTTTAATGAAAAGAAAACTTTTTTATGAGACGTCCGCGAAGATTCGCTGCCACCAACTCATTTCTTCATAAAAATCAATGAAAATTTCACACAATATTCTTTAAATATGACTTTATAATGAAGTAATTTTAAAATTTTGAATAAATCAACTGTGTCGACAAAAAAAATGTCGAAAAATATGCTTGTTTTACACCGAATTAACCATACTACCCCCTTAATGCATTATAACCAACTGTGTTGTTGAACACCACGAATTTTTGCCAGAATGTTAGACAGTCAATATGGACTATTATTTGGGCGTAATGAGAACTTTACGCGCAGCAATTCGCAAAAACAGAAAGTTTCTGTGGGGAAACAACCCGGGAATTGTGTACAATCATAACGCACCGTTCCGCAGTGCCATCGTTATCGGTGGATATTTGGCCAAGAACGAAACGAATGCCATCCAACATCCATCGAATTCAGCTGATATGGCTCACTGCGTTTTTTCCAGTTTGATCGAATCAAAAAACCACCGCGTTTTAACAGCCGAAAAAAGTAATAGGGAAAACGAAGTAATAGGGCTATAGCGAAAACAGAGTTCCAGAAATGTTTCGAAAGCTGAATCAAACGCTAGCATAAGTGCGTTACAGTTGATGGGGAGTACTTTGAAGTCAATAATATCACTTTTGAAGAATAAACTTGTATTTTGAATTTTATGAATTAGGAGTAACCTCACAAGAGGTTGCACTCTTAGTTTAGCTACCCAGGGGGCACTTGTCTGAAGTTGTGAGCTGTATTTAGTTCACTTATTTCAAATAATTGATTCTGGCCACTTCCAGGGGGAAGTCAAAAGTTATGCCCAGCCAGTTACATGCTAAACCTTCCACCCAGGGTGAGCAGCATCTGACTACCAGTAGAAGCAACTGCAAGTCTATCTCGAAGTAATGGAATGGCTTTTGTTCATATTTAAATGCGCCCATAAATAAGTCATACATGGCCTAGTTGTACGCCGAGTCCGGAATGGACATACATGTCTATATAAATTCCAACAAAATTGTGGAGGATACACCACTTTTAGGGGAAGGTGTGTCTGGCTGGCTGTTTGGTGTTCTCTTAAGAGAAAAGTCTGCCGTTACCTATACAAAAGTGCTGAGATGGATGGGGCTAAGAGAGCCACCGAACCTTGCGAGGACTACTAAAGCTACCACGTAAAGTAGCGCAAATGTGTGTAAGATTGTTGTGCTATACCACCACCTCCGTAAAAATTTAGAAGGACACTAAAAAATGGGAAGAAGCTCGACCTAATACCTAATAAAGGGTGTCCTCTTGTATGCTTGCATAAAACTAATAGTAAACAAAAAACGGTATCGAGAATTTGAAAAAACGTTGAAATAAGTATAAAATATCAGATAGAGATTACTTTGGAGAGGACGAAATTTTTTTATTAACTATCTATAAAAATTAAAACTAGTCGATTATATGAAGTCACATGCAGTAACAAAAAGATTAAAAAAAGATAGACAAATATTAGAAATAGAATAATAAATTAAAACTAATTTAAGCTTACCTTCACGTGTACAAATATGATACCTTTGTAGGTAACAGGTGGGAGCAGGAACCGGTTTTGCGAGAGTTCCCGGAATCATTGAAATGTTATTTCTATTATAGATTTTTATTACGTACGTACTTTTACATATACATACATATGCATTCACATATCTTCGTATACAACACGTTGTTTCACCTCTTTTAATTAGGCAGAATGGCTAAATACAGCGCACAATTTGAGCTGCCTGTGGAAAGTGACAACAGCGATAGAACTCTGTGCTACGCATAAATATGTACGTGTATATGTGTATGTAGGTATATTTTGGGTCACTGAGTCGACGATAAATAAATCGAATTTTACTCCTTCCAGCGCTTACGTATGTATGTATGCATTTGGTCACTTAACCGGGAAAATCGAATTAAAAGCCGTTATTGATTTTGCGATATGCCTCCACATGGAGTTATGTATGTACATAGGTATGTGTGTACGTTTAAATAAAAACACACGCGTTTCTGTGTCGATGTAAGGATGCATAGATTGGTATATGCACATACATACACACTCGTATGCATGTGGATAGTGTGTATGTCAGACAGTATACATGAATTGGCAGCCCTCCCATCCAACCCACTAACCTCGTTGCAATTGCTTAAATTGGAGCCATCGTTATGGATTTGCTTTTATCGATACGAATTTTCTTTACACCAAGCACACAAGCGTGACAGTAATCACAACAATAACAATATTAACAATATTGTGCATAATAAAAGTAAGGATGCATTTAGTAAACAAAAACAACAATACCGATTGAGTTGGTTCGTCCTTTCAATTGGCACGTTTCCATACTCACGCACTTACTCACTTACGCTGACTCACCACGCACTTTTACACCTACTTCTGTCACGAGTGCAGCCCGCAGCGAAACTGGACGAGCGCGACGACTGGCGACTGTCAAGTGGCAGTTGGCCATCGCACCACTGTCGCCAATTTGACCAGGCACGCGAGGGAAGGAGACAATGCGGACTGGCAGGCTGAATCGGCACCGAGGCACACCTAACAAAAGCGAACTTCAGCGGAGTCATTTAATTGCGCTCTCAAAAACCGAAAATAAAGGAACACACACCAAAGCACATACGAGTATAACTAATTGAATACACATACCTTCATATTTATCTATATATGTTACATATATACATACATATCTATGTACAAACAAATAAAAATTGTTAAATACCTATTTCTTTAAAAAGTGAAAACCTGCTGAAACTTTAACGAATATACTCGTATGTGTATGTACTATACATATTTTGCTCTTTGGATGAAAGGGTTGCTGTAAGGGTTGTGAAAATACGGCGAAAGGGTTGGAAAGGGTGCTGGACAATCGATGCATGGAAATCACGAGCAAAACATTGTTCAGACAATGACTGGGTTAGCGGCAGATGGCCAGCTGGATAAGAACAGTGCGACAAACCGTCGGTCAATCCGTCAGTTCTATTGTTGTTGTGCCGTTGTTCTAACAACTCACACTCCAAAAGCAATCGAATTAACGCGTTAGAAACGACTGCAAACCGTACCCCAACCCAGTCCGCTTATGATAGCACACCACATCACACGCAAAACACTCGCTTTCGGTCCAACGCGCAGCCAGGCGCAGTCTGTCTGTGAGTCGAAAAATACTCACGGAGCACAATACTAAATGATGTATGTACAGTAAACCGAACAGAGGGGAATAGAGCACTTAACGTTTGCAGCATTGAGTGGAGGCAACAACTCGTAGGTATTTGTGTGGATGTTTGGTCGGCGTTCAGTTCTCTTGTGTTGTTTCCGACAGCGATTGCAGCTTAAGAGCTCCGCCTCTTTTCGGTTTTTTTCATTTCTCTGTTCGTTGTCGAATGAGTACACTGGGAAGCGTTTGTGAAGAACAACTGGGCGACTTAAGCGCTCTCTGGCGGTCATTAGCGCGTGCTGTTCTCAATCTAGACAGAAGTACTCACAAATGAGTATTATTCTAAGTGAGAACAGTTTATTAACCAATTTGTCGATGTTCTGTGCACACAACCCCTTTTGCAGGAGGGCAATAAGAACAACGTTTGAGTTGGAACAAAATATGCGGCAGGGGAAACCTGCAGAACAGTTCTTTTTAACTCATTTGAAGAGTTACGCAGATCCTTTGCAATTATTTATATGTAAACAACTGAAATATAAACCAATGTGAGTTTGCAAGTCAAAGTAAAACAAACTAATACTTTTCTATGCAAAACTGCCAAGGTATAAAATTAAAAGAACTAATATCGGGTTTTCATACTGAATTCGTTAAAGCGGCATTAGTTATTCGGTAGCTTGGTAAACTAACCTAAGTAAGAAGAAGAACCTTGAAAACTTACAAGTATGTGGCGTTCATTCTCGGCTTTTTTTAAACATCAAAAAGTATTTTAAAGCCAAGTATACCAAGCTACATATATCATATCTGGCTTTGTTACGCAGTTTGGACGTTACTAAAGAGCTTTACTAGTTCTTCTTTTAATAGGCATATTATTGGTTATCATGGGTTGTTAGGTGTAATAGTTCCTAACATTCTGTATTTATATGTACGGCTTTTGTTCGTTCCAATTCGGAAAACGCTACTTTTATCTGGAGCAGAGGTGTTATGTAATGCAACATTTTTTTTTTATTCATTTGCTTTCAATGTGCTTTTCCTATTTCGTGCGTGATCCTGTATACCTGGTTGATTGTAGAATGTTTACTTCGAAAACCAAACTGATGTGTTGGAAGTATATTTTTTGTTATATTATTTATTCAGTCGCTTTATCAACGGCTTTTCAAGCAGCTTTGATATCACAGCAGAAGTGATATGGGTCTATATGATGAAACCTCGTGACCAAGTTGGCCTGGTTTTTGAATCATAATAACCTTCTCAGTTTTTCAGAAAATTTAACGTAGTGAAATCTAAAAGATGCATTCATTATTTTAGTGAGAATTTGGATGCTTTTATGTGGAAGCCGATTGAACATTTCTGCAGTAATCAAATCCAAGCCAGGGGACTTTTTTTAAAGAATCTTAATTTCGCTTTTTAGTTCGGTGCTCGCAACTCGTGGAATTTCTTCAAACTCTTGCAAGACGGATGTACACAGGGTTTTGCTGTTTGTATCAAATAGATAGTCTGCATATAATTCTGCTTTCTGGGAATTGTTGTTAGCCCATTTTCCTTATTATTTTATCTTGAGAGAACATTTATTACGTTTCCATAAAGGGTAATTCACACGACGATCGTTGGACAATGAATGCCAATCTGTGAATCGGTTACTCAATTTGTCCATACACATGTTCTTTAAAAGGATATGCTCGCTGAGAGACAAAAATATTGGTGAATGATTCGAGTTTCGATAATCACTATCTTCACTTGAGGTATCCTATGTTTTGGGGGTTTTTTTTAACTTTAGCACATTCTGGTGTTAGGGGCATGTTTGGCCCTTTTTTGCTAGTTGGATCCTCTATTTCGTCTCCCTCGTGTCCCTCATGTCCAGAAACCTAACCCAATAATATAGTGTTGAAGTTCCCAAGCATATTACGAAGGTTCAGGCAGTCATATATCGTTTTTGAGGTGATTATATTTGATAGAAGGGCTTTCAAAACCGCCTAACCATCTGAGAGTGTGTAAATGTGTGTTCCTCCCATTTTTCTACGGAGACATTCCCTCACAAATATCTCAATGGCATGTATTTCTGCCTGAAAGATAGTTGGGTGGAGGCCCATTGGAATCGATTTTTTAAATTTGTTTCCATTGATTTCCACCTCTGTTCTACCCTCTTCTAGTTTCGATCCATCAGTGTACCACATCTGGGATCCGGGTTTGAAGGTGATCGAGTTATTTGTCCAGGCCGCACGTTCCTTAATGAGGACTTGGAAGTTCCTGAAGAGAATGGGTTTGGGAGATACTGTATCCACCCTGTGAAGAATAGGAGTGTGTTGGAAGTCTTCTAAGATCATTCGATTTCCTCTCATATCTCCACTTTTTAGGTCAGGGTTGCCTTTTAGTCTTCAGGCACTCAAACGTGCATCTTTTTCAATTAAGAGGGGAAGTGGTGGTATGCATAGGAGAACACCTAATGCGTGAGTTGCTCATGTTTTCATTTCCCTCTTATACCGCCGCAAATGAGGCGGTACGATTTGTTGAGATCATTTGCCGCCTTTCGTTGCTTAATTTTCGGGTCTTAATTGAAGGGTCGATTTATTTAGGACAGGACGTTTGATGTTGATGTTCCTTTTCCTGGTGAACGTCACTAGCGCAGTTTTAGATGGCTTGATAGAGAGCCCATTGTCGGTGCACCATTTGTTAATTAAGTTGAGGGCTTGTTGCATGTGGTTAGAGATGGTCACCACAAGCCAGCACACTTGTATACTACCAGATCAACAGCATAACCCTGGGTGTGAAGTCCTAGATTGTTCAGTTTGCGGAGAAGTTCGTCTATTACTAGTATCCACAGGAGAGAAGAGAGTACTCCCCCTTGCGGGCAACCTCTTGTGACCTTGATACACTCTATTCTTCCTCCTAATACTGTACTGATCGTTCTGGATTCTATGATCAATATGGTCCATTGTCTGATGGGTTTGGGTACGACCTTTTGAGACAGGGCATTGTTGATTGCCTCATAGGACGTATTATCGAAAGTTCTTGTTAGGTAAATAAAAGCGCAAAGTGAGATTTGTTTTGATTCGATAGCTTTTTCAATAATAGTTACCTGACTGTGTATTGCAGTCTCAGTAGATTTACCTTGTTGGTAGGCAAATTGAAGTTGGTGCAGTGGGAAATTAACTAAGTTGTTCTCCCTTATGTGCTGATCCAAGATTTTTCCATTGTTTTGAGGACTTTGTCTGTAAGACTTTGTTCATTTTCTTTATTCTTCACTCATTTTGTTGATCGTGACAGGAAAATTCAGCAATATTTTTTAATCACTTGCTTGCAAATACTTGCGTATTCTAATTTATTTAGTTATTATTAGTTATTTCAACCCTAATAATCATCGTGTAATAGATGACGATGTAATGAGATGTATTTACACCAGAAAATCGAACGCTATAGGTGAGGACTGCATATGTTTAAAGTTCTTAAAAATTATTATTCCATACGTACCATAAAACCTTGACCCATATTTTGAACTTCTCCTTCACTACTTTTACAATCCCAAACGCCTAGAAGGTTAGCCAAAGGTACTCCAATTTTCAAAAGGTATGCGGTGGCTTCACCAACGGATTTCCGTACAACTACTACATACTGTCTTCCTTGACCAAAGCTTTGGAGGGGCTGATGGTAAAGCAAATAGGCATTTAAAATAAAGAAAACAAAAATAAAGTCACCTCAGCTAATAAGTTTGGATACAGAAGTGGTACCAGCTTTGCCACAACTATTTTAAAAATAACTGAAGATATTAAGACGACATTTAATAGGGCCGAACTGACTGTTTTAGCCCTATTAGACTATTCCAAGGCTTTTGACAACAAACTACTTTTATTTAGGCAAGAAATATATTTCGAATTTTCTCATAGCGCGGTAAAATTACCTCGGTGTCGTTGAAGAAAGTTGTAGCTAAAAATAATCGTTCTAAGGTAAGGAGACACATCTCTCGGGCGTAACACAGGGGTCGAAACATTCTATTTCCGAGCGTATGTATTTGGTATGATTTCTGATTTGTATTTTTGTCTATGCGCGAGGGGGAGGCTTTTTAGGTATGCATGCAAAGAATAACACAACAACAAGCTGTTGTTCAACTAATGTATCCAAATACAAACAATACTCGAGGGTTTCCAGTGGCTCGTGCCACAATACGTTTCGAGCCTTGGCTACGAGTCTGTACCAAACATACCCAAAACATGGGTTTCTCAACGCCCTAAGATTTCAAAAGTTACGATTCCTTTGTGTTTTGCAGTACTTGCGGCGATTTAACTTTGATGTTTAGCTTTTGGTATACTTCAGGGCTTTACAGCAAGTGCGGCAGTAAATAAAGCCTCCCACTACAGTATCATCCGATTTAGTATGTCTATAAGTCGTTCAGAAACGAATTTTATTACAACTGCCCTCTGATAATAACTACGATTATAAATCTCGTACTTAATGACCACTGATCAATTATTGCCCTCAATGAACTGGAACAATTAGCAAATGCCTCCAAAGATCGCCGTCAAACTAATGCATGCAATGACACACAATACTCGAAGGTCTCGAAACCTTTCGAGCCTTGGCTGTGGTGAAAGCGAATCTGGGTGATACATACAGCATTTCTATACTCGTTCACGCTAACGCCACTTGAGCATGAATGTGTTGTCGCAATCGTGGGGCAAGTGCAGAGCTAATGGCTCATAACTTGTTACTGAACATGAATGACTCATTTAAAAATACTGAATAAATCGAGTACACACAAATCTAGATATCCGTCGCAGCTGTCTGGTCACCCCCGTTAGTAGCAATGGCTTCATATCTTCAAATCATATTTTGTGTTAATTTCTGCGCAAGATGTGATGGTAATCGGTTCCGAATCATCCGTTTTTGCCTTGAAAACTATTTGATCGTCCACATTTGTTTTCCTTTGAGTTTTTGCTTAACTATTGCCCAAACATTTTCAATAGTGTTGACATCAGGCGACTGTGAAGGCCAATCCAGCATTTCAATACTATTTTGCTGTTTCCACTCTACTCATTTCGGCTTCGATGCTTGGGATGGTGGTAGTGGTTATTGATCGATTCCACTCATTTTCAGTACCAAAGAACCTTGGTTAAAGAGTAATATGTGTACGAACGATTTTGAAATCATTTTAAGATTTTGAAATTTTCGTTGAGTAAAAACCACTCCAACTTTTTCAAGACTAAGTTTCCGCTTGTCCGTCCGTCTGTTATTATAAGCTATAACTCTTGTTTATTTCAAATATTAATAGCCCGCCCAAATTATATTTTAATAAAATGGTTGGATTTCCTTACTTAATTCTTTATTTATTTTTTTAAACTAAGGTTGGGGAATAAGTTCGTAGCATTTTTAACGCAGACTTTTAATTAAACAAAAAAAAAATTAAATCATTAAGTTAATCAATTTTATATTCACCGTTGCTGTTTACAACCTCTTTCCACCTCTCGACTAATTTGATAATGTCGTTCCGCTAAAAATCACCTGGTCTAGTGTGAAAGAAGTTGTTGAGCCAGTTTTTAAGGATCTCTTTGTTATCGAGGCTAACCCTTCATTTGGTTCGACAGGGAGCGGAAAAGATGGTAATCGGTCGATGCAGGGCCCAGACAATAGGGCGGATGCTGAAGGATCTCCCATTCGAGCTCCTTGAATGTGGCTTTGACGACTTGTGCAACATGGGGACTGGCGTTGCCGTGAAGGAGAATGGTTTGCCCATGTCGATCAGGACTTTCCAGTCGACTAGTCTCATTCGCGCTGTGTAGCTGGGCAATGTAGAGATCCTCTTTGACCGTGGCATTCTTTTCGAGCATTTCCCAGTGCACCATGCCCTCCCTGTCCCACCAAACACATATGTATCTTTGGATGAAGATCCGGCTCGACTCTCGGCTTTAGCCTATCTCCTGGAGCCACACAACCCTTTCTTTGCTTCATATTGATGTATAGGCACCATTTCTCATCTCATGTAACGATTCGGGACAAAATGTGCTGTTTTTGACGGCGTGTTGCTCGATGACGGGCGAGATGCTGAGAATCAATTTGAAGGCGAGTTTCTTTGTTGTTTTTTTCGTTATGCTCGTAAGGCACCTAGGCTCCCAATTTTTCGGTAAATCCCATTGAATGAAGGGGATAATCTTTTTATGATCGCAGTTCATTTTTTCCGCCAACTCACGACTGGTTTGTCGACCGTTCTCCTTGAAAAGTTATTTGAGACGTTCTTCATCGAATTCAGCAGTACCTCCGCTGCGAAACGTGCCATCAATGTCAAAGTCGCCATTTTTGAACTTTGCAAACCATTTTCGTACTATAGCCTCGCCTATGACACCTTCTCATACTCATCGCAAATGACGCAAATTTCTAAGACCGCCAGAGTGCGAAACTAGGTCTCGAAACAGTCCGAAAAGTTCTCTTAGAAAACCAATTTTAATGCAGAAGCGCAAGAGAAAAGTCCTTACTATCGCAAGGTAACGTCGACAAACTACTTTCTGTTGCTCTAACTCATGTTTCGCACTTTGTTTTAGTGAAAGTAAAATTATATAAAAATTATCAATAATTTGGGCTCACTGATCCAGAAAATCCAAATAAGATGTTATTGAAATTATACGAAGAAAATGATCCCAAGCACACGTCTTACTAATGCAGGCCTTGGTTGCTATACTAATATTGACTCAAAAATGCTATATGCTCCTGCCTAAAGCCCAGATATCAACCCAGTTGAAAATTTATAGTCGCATTTGAAGTAGAAAGTTACAAAAAGGTGTCCTACAAATAAAAACAACTTGATACAGTTGATTAAAGAGGGATGGACAAGGTTCCACAAGAATATGACCTGAAAACACTAATTTCATTAATAAGAGAATATAGAATAGAATAATAGAAGGTACGGGTCACACTAAATAGTAACATAAAATTAGTTATGCACATTTAACATATTTGTGCCCAGAATTAATATGTGTCAGAAGTAAAAAAAAAATGAGTTTATCAATTATTTCACACCACATTATTTTACACTAAATTTATTTAATATAATTTTTACGTGAAAAATTTGATCGTTAAAAATGAACGTTTAGGTATTGGTCATAATTTATGGAATTCATTTAATGTTAATTATGAAAGTGATCTAAGGCAAAAATGTAAAGAAATTATTAAAACATAACTTGAAAATGGCACGCCAAAATCGTAACAATCATCCAAAAATGGATGAAAATGGTTCAGTCATCAAACAATAATACAATATTATATGGAAACAATAGACCACAAATTTTTGGTATCGGGTCGCCGAATGTCACAGCCGGATTTTATTTCAACGAAGATGAGTGAAGAACAAGAAGAGGAAAATATACCGCGAGCAAATCGAGACTGAAAAATAAAACTTATAAAATGTTCTAAGATTTTAAAATGATTATATATGATTCTATATTCCACATTTTGGATTTTTCACCTAAAAGAGAAAGACCAAAAATATATACGAAAATGTTAAGCCATTATACCCCACTACACTATTATTAAAGCTATTATGTGTTTACTAATATACCAGTTTTTCATGGAAATTTTCAGAACCTTAAAAACTCGAAATGGTAAAAATGGATTGCTTTCTTTTTTTAAATAGTTAATAAATGTTAATGAATTATTTCATCAAAGTTATTGTTTCAAATAAAACTCAGAGTTTTTTATTGCTCTAAGTTATTTATAGGACATTCAGTTAATTTTGATTATAGCCTAAGTTAATTCCACTTTGAATTTGGTATCCCCGCAAAACTAATACGGCTATGTAAGATGACGTTGCTCAACACCAGCAGCGCCGTCAGAATTGGGAAGGACCTCTCCGAGCCGTTTGATACTAAACGAGGTTTCAGACAGGGTGACTCGCTGTCGTGTGACTTCTTTAACCTGATGTTGGAGAGCATCGTACGAGCCGCAGAACTTAATCGCTCAGGCACAATTTTTTATAAGAGCGTACAATTGCTGGCGTATGCCGATGATATTGACATCATCGGCCTTAACAACCGCGCTGTTAGTTCTGCCTTTTCCAAACTGGATAAAGAGGCAAAGCGAATGGGTCTGGTGGTGAACGAGGACAAAACGAAGTACCTCTTGTCTTCAAGCAAACAGTCGGCGCACTCGCGTATCGGCACCCACGTCACTGTTGACAGTTATAATTTCGAGGTTGTAAAAGACTTCGTTTATTTAGGAACCAGCATTAACACCGAAAACAATATCAGCCTTGAAATCCAACGTAGAATCTCTCTTGCCAACAAGTGCTACTTTGGACTAAGTAGGCAACTGAGCAGTAAAGTCCTCTCTCGACGAACAAAACTAACACTCTACAAGACTCTCATCATGCCCGTCCTAACGTATGGCGCAGAAGCTTGGACGATGACAACATCCGATGAAGCGATGCTTGGAGTGTTTGAGAGAAAGATTCTGCGTAAGATTTTTGGACCTTTGCACGTTGGCAACGGCGAATATCGCAGGCGATGGAACGATGAGCTGTATGAGCTTTACGACGACATAGACATAGCGCAGCGAATAAAGATCCAGCGGCTACGTTGGCTGGGTCATGTCGTCCGAATGGATACAAACGCTCCGGCTTTGAAAGTATTCGATGCGGTACCAGCTGGTGGTAGCAGAGGAAGAGGGCGGCCTCCTCTGCGTTGGAAAGATCAGGTGGAGAAAGACTTGGATTTACTTGGTGTGTCCAACTGGCGCCGGTTAGCACGAGAAAGACTGGCGCGCTTTGTTAAACTCGGCCAAAATCGCGTAAGCGGTTATAACGCCAATTAAGAAGAAGAATTCCACTTAAAAAAAAATTTTTTTTGCATGAAATTCAAACAAAATTTCATATTTCGATTAATCATAACAAATATAATTATACACAAAGAGATAGCATAAAATAAAAACATGTATTTGTTTTTTAATAGTTTATTCAAATGCAATTCATTAAATAGCTCGATACAAAAAATATTTATATGACTTAGACCACTTTTATAAAGATGGCCACATTCGATATTTTTTTTTATTTTTGTTGAAATGTGAAAAGCATTTTGACAGTGCCGAATATAACATATTTTTTTAATTCCTTTTTTCTAAATCACTTTAAGTTAATAATTACCTTTTTTCATGAATGGCGTACAAAATAAAATAAGTCTATTAAAAATAAATAAATATGAGCATCACTTTGGAAAGATTTATGATATAAACGTATGCTTACTTGCTGTAAATTAAAAGTTCGTGGTAGGTCTAAAATATTTTGTTTAAAGTGACGAGATAGGGATTACGAGGCCCTATATAAAAAAAATTGAAAAATATGTATTTGCAAAAACAGAGTAGAAATACTGTTTCTAAAATGTATTCAAACGAATAAAAAGAATATTGCGCATTTATTTATTTAAAATCCTTAACATCCTTGCAGACAAGCGCCCTGTTATTACTGTCCCAGAGAACGTAAATTCATTTTGTTAGCATTTGACATTTAACCTGCTCATCCGTTCCTGTGCCTTCTCTATCAATTTACGTTCTATGACTGTCCTTTTCCTTTAACTATTAGAATTTATTTGAATAAGTGTCCTATAATTTTTATAGCCTAGGTAAGTATCCTAGCAAGTGCAACGGTATATTTCTCTGGCATGCGAGTGACATCTGACGGTAAAATACTGTGATTTTAAGTGGGGGTTGGCGTTTATGGCAATCGCCTGGCGGAAAATTTAAAATTTGGAAATTTGCTTGGCGAATATAGGGTGGATATCGCGATACAATACACATATTTATGTATATAACATTTGGTATATTTACATACAGTGGCGCACAGCCACAGTGATGCAGTAAAATTAAACGCAGTGATTACAGCTAAACCCAATGATGAGATTAACGGAAAATAAAACACATTTTTTACAAAATTGATATGCCGGTTGGAAGTACGCAATGTTTTTATTTAAAATCTGCAGAGAAATATCATTTCGAATATCTATTCACGGTATATTTATAAGTATAGTACAAAGAACATAACACAAACTAAAATGGCAACTCAACTCTCAGCCAAAAAGATGCGGTCCTAAAAAGCATTGCTTATAACTATTATAGCAATAACAGCTTTAACGTAGTAGCCGTTAATATTTTGTAGGGTCGTAGCCTCTTTGGAACCAGTTCCACCAAGTTCTTAGTACAATATATTTAGAAGACATTCCTCCCCATTGCTCTTTTAACAGCTTTTTGAGTTCTTATTGGCTTCGAATTTCTTTATCTAGAACCGACCACACGTTACCGATAACATTCAAATCTACTGATTGTGCTAGTGTTTGAACAATACACGAGCTATTCCAAATGAGCAAAATCTGCGCAATGGCCTATTTACAAGGTGTGTTCAAATAGTATCGCCAATTTTGTGCTTTTTCAAAATTATTTATTTATTCATTAATATCTATTTTATTCCCTTCAAAGTAATCCCCATGAGAGGTTATGCCCTTGTGCCAACGATTTTTCCAATCTTCGGAGCACTTCAAAAAATCATTTCTTTTTTTTCTTGTTCAGCTCCTCCTTCGATGCCGTCTTCATCTCGTCAATCGTAGTCTAGCGTCGTCTTTCATGGGTCTCTTCAGTTTCGGGAACAAGAAAAAGTCACAGGGGACCAGATCTGGGGAATACGGTGGCGGTGGCATCATTAGTGTGTTGTTTTTGGCCAAATAGTCACGCAAAAGCAACGATTTGTGAGCAGGGATGTTATCGTGATGCAAGAGCCAATTTTTATTCTTCCGGGCGTTTCTGGCAGATTGCTTTACGGAAATTGCACATAACTTGCAGGTAATATTCCTTATTGACCGTTTTACCCTGTGGCAAGAACTCTTGACGTGACGATTCGTCACCAGTTATGACCCTCTGGAGCAAATTTGGGCCGTCGCGGACAGAGTCCAACATCTCATTAGCAATGTTCATGCGATGCTGCTTTTGGTCGAAATTGAGCAGTTTGGAGAACATTTTGTACAACCGATAAACGTTGCTTTGGTCCAAAGTAGTTTCTCCGTATGACACAGTCAACTTTCGGAGTGCATACGCGCACTTAATTTCGTTTTTCACACAACATTTGATACAGGCTCTTTGATCCATCTTTTTGAATAGGTAAAAATCGAAGATGAGCCGAAACATGTGCAAGCAAAGCAGGTGTCAACAATTAACTGAACATTCAAAATGGCCGAACTCGTCGGCATGAGTGAGAGACATGAGTACCAACATATCGCCAAAAAAAATTGAAATTCGTATATACGTAACATGCGAAAATTCAAAATTCGCGATTCTTTTTGAGCACACCTCGTATGCTAAGTGTCGTTATCCCGATAGATATGAAAATTGGCACCATGTTTAATTTTGTGGCTTTTTATAGCGAAATTTCCTTTAATATTTAATAGTAAATATGTGTGCTTATCCATATTACTTTTAATACATATTAAATTTCCGGTTTCTTCAGATGACGCGCATCCCCGTGGTATCACGTGTGCTCCATCATGGTTGATTGTGCTGCACAGGTTTTGTGTTGCATTTGGATTTCACCAAACGAAACTTTTATCGTTTGACTTGAAAAGGTCTTTTGCTAAATTCAATCTGGTAGTACGGCTTTTACATCGACCAATGTCTTGTTGCGAGCTGTGCGTTCATGAAAATCAGTTTTTCTCAGAACTCTGCTGACAGTTTCAGGAAAGCACTTTTCCCCTAAGATAATTTTCAAATTCATTTGCACTTGTTGGAGTACTCTCTTGTGGATTTTTGCAAGATCCATTTAGTATCACCGACATTAAAAATCTTGTTATGCGCCCTTTTTGTCTTATTTTGTGTATCGTTTTCGTGCATATAACACTCAATAAAGTATTGAAGAGTGCCGGAACATAAATTTAAACATTTTGTGGTTTGATTTGTTTTTTTCTTGTGACTGTGGCTGTCAGCCCAGATGGAAATAAGGCGAATTTTAATCTTTGTTTTCTACTTTGCCAATATTTTTCTTTAACAACCAAACTTACAAAACATTGTTGATGGTCTAGTGCCACCACCTTTAATGAATGCGCCTTGGGTGCAGTATACTCGTACAAACAGACAAGTAATGGACAGCTTAAAAAAGTTATTTTCCAAAAACATAATTTGATGATTAATTTTGTGCCACCTGTTGTTTCATGCTCTTCAACAGATGTTTGACGACTCATTTTAATTTTTCACACTCGACCACGATTTTTATTCTTAAATTTGATTCTTTTATACTTAGGCATTAATAGTCACTAACACTAAATGCGTGTGCGTTATTTCGGCTTTGACTACATATTTACTTTGTCTTGCCATAAATTCTGTAACAAATTTTACCATACATATGGCGAGAACCAAAAGTTCAGTTATTTTTGCTTTTATTCGTATGTATTGTCTACTCATAAATTATTCTTAGTTGCGTGGCGAATTGTTAACAATGGAAAATCGTGTTGCAGTGACTGCATTGTGACTGAAGTGGTGAAAGTGCATGTGAGATTTACGAATTGCTGAACAAACTTACTATTTCGAGAATGTTTGTTTACCTTCCGATCAATCGTTTTTCTCAAACGTCTGAAGTGACAAAAAGAAATGGTCGTCCTCGCATGGTTCGAACCAGTGCAATCAAAAAACCGTTCGAGAAAAAATTCGAATGCAGGAATCATGTCCGGGGAAATTAATGCATCGACAAGATCCATGTCAAGACCAATTTGAGATGATCTCCACATGAAAGCCTTCCGTTGCTAAACTGGTCATTTTTTGACAGCGCGTTTGAGGAAAATTACATTCGACAGACGCAAGCAGCTTCTTCGGTGGCACGCGGTCAACGGCCATGAAAATATTATTTTCACAATTGAGAAAACTTTCACTGTTGAAGAAGTTTTTAATAAGCAAAACGACAAAATCTTTGCTGAAACTTCTAAAGGCGCAAAACATGTTGTTCCAAGGGTTCAGTGTCCGTCCAGCCACCATCCAGCCTCCGTAATGGTTTGTTGAGGAGTGTCTTGTAAAAGCGTTACATATCTTCATTTCCACGAAAAAGAGGTTAAGACCGTGGCAAAAGTGTACCAGGGGGATGTCTTAAAAGGCGTGGTGAATCAGTTGAACAGTACTCTCTTCAATGAAGAGCGTTCAATCTTCCAGCAAGATTCCACTCCAGCCCATAAGACAAAAACCACCCAGCAGTGACTAAAAACTATATTCCTGGGTTCATAGTCGCAGAAGATTGGCCGTCCAGATTTGGATCCACTGGATTTCAGGTTGTGGTCAGAATTGGAGAACATGGCCTGCCGTAGGCCTCACAGAAATTTGGCTAGAGCAGCAAAGTCAATATCCATGAAAACCGTGCGTGCTGCATTAGCTGAATGGCATAATCGTTTAAAGGCTTGTCTAAAAGCAAATGGTGACCATCTCGAATGAAAATTTTAAATTTTGTTTTAATATTTACATGATGAAATAAAACTGACTTCATTATAAAAAATATTACAGTTGCATATCAATAACGGTTTTAATTTGTAACATAATTGATGGCAGAATTAAGTATTTTTCCTGTTTAATTTTCATACGTATGGACAGTATAACTATTTTTCCCTCGTAAATACGTAAATCAAAGTAAATATAATAGGACTATGAATAAGTTCGTGCGGTTTTTTTCGAAATTTGAAACTTTATTGACGTAAAATGGTTACAAATTTAATATTCAAAGTATTGTCCATCGCTTACTACTACTTTTTCCCATCTTTCTGGCAATTCACGGATTCCCTTTGTGAAAAATTCGGTCGGTTTTGCCGCAATCCACGAATCGATCCATTTTTTGACTTCATCGTAATTACGGAAGTGCTGGTCAGCCAGGCCATGTTGCATCGATCGGAAGAGATAGTAATCGGATGGCGCAAGGTCTGGACTATACGGCGGGTGGGGTAGGACATCCCATTTGAGCGTTTCTAAGTATGTTTTGACCACTTGTGCAACATGTGGCCGAGCATTGTCATGTTGCAAAATAACTTTGTCGTGTCTATCGGCGTATTGCGGCCGTTTTTCTCGCAGTGCTCGGCTCAAACGCATCAATTGTCGTCGGTAGACATCCCCCGTAATCGTTTCATTCGGTTTCAGTAGCTCATAATACACAACACCCAGCTGGTCCCACCAGATACACAGCATAACCTTCAGGCCATGAATATTCTGCGCCGACGTCGATGTTGAAGCATGGCCAGGGTATCCATACGTTGCCCGACGTTTTGGATTGTCGTAATGGACCCACTTTTCATCGCCAGTCACAATTCGATGCAAAAAACCCTTTCTTTTGTGCCGTTGAAGCAGTTGTTCGCATGCCATAAAACGGCGTTCAACGTCTCTTGGCTTCAATTCATACGGCACCCAATGGCCTACCTTTCGGATCATTCCCATGGCTTTTAAACGTTTGGAAATGGTTGATTGATCAACTCCCAAAGTTTTTGCAACCTCTTCTTGCGTTTGAGCCGGATCTTGATCGAGCAATTCCTCCAATTCGGTATCCATGAACTTTGGCGGCGCACCCTCGCGTTCTTCGTCTTCCAAGCCAGCTAGAGCATGCTCACCATAAACTTCCACCAAGATACGATGACTTTCGGCTGCTTTTTTCTTCATATTAAAATAATGAAGAAGAATTCCCCGCAAAAACACATTATTTGGCACGAAATTCGACATTTTCAAGTGTGGTAAAAATATTGTTGTTTACGCTCAAATAAAAAACTTATACTGACGTTTGTGCCTTACGACAGTAGCTCTCCAATGAATGTTTGGAAATGTGGATCGATGGAATAATAATCAAGTTACGCCATCTGTTGTAAACGAACTTATTCATAGTCCTATTAATATATAATAATAGCAACAAAAAATGGTTGGGTAATATATTTGCAAAATTTTAACTTAATATTGCCATAAGTGATTGAGGTATCATTTTAGCTGTGAGCCACTGTATGTAAATACTTTTACATCACATAGAGTATCTACTTAAAGCAGGATTTGAAAGTAGGAAATTAACAGCTTATTTCGATAACTCACTTCGCACCTCAATCCAACAACAAAAATAAGTTGTTAATTTTTTTATTAGCGCGCACTTCTTGTGTAACTAAAGTACAGATGCATAATAGCTTATGTCGAATATTGAAATATAGTGCAGGCATTTTTAATAAGCAAAACCCGTTAATGCAATCAATGATTAAAAGATATTATCTTGTGGGTCCCTACAAGGCATGCAAAGTGCTATATGCAGAAGGGTTGCTTGCATTCTCTTTATGTTGCTATTTAGAGGTTATTGAACTACATACACACATACATATGCACATATATAACATAATGTTTGAAGACGCAATAACTGTTGTTTAGATTAAGGGCACGAAAAAAAGTTAAGAAAGTGAAGAATATTCCTTTACAAGTTTTTGTTTTTGTTTAGTTTTGTAACATGTCTTTCTTCGTTCTTTTTGAAACATTGACTATAGGTTTAACAACGTTGAAAAATAAGGCCAACTTATTTCCAAATAGAATTCAGCCGAAATGAAGTACATACTATAAGTACATACTCGTACATACCTCCCTCCTTTGTCTCTACAAGTACGAAAATAAGTGATGATTTCTGATTCACAAGGTTAAGATAAGAGGAAGTTTTGAAGGTAAGCTGTTATTTATTTTATATAATAAAGTGTATGACTATGATTCTTTATAATAACTTCAAAAATCGGTTTGGAATAGTCATAAGTTGGTTTACTTCTTTTAAAGAATTCGCGGGCCAAGATGTTTAATGTTTAATGACATTTTGTCTCAAAATTACTTTCAATTCTCATACACTTTTCTGGTGAACCACGTCCCCAAACATTTTCTACAATGTTGAGTTCTGGAGACTAGGGTGGTTAGTCAGTCAGTTGTTTATGGTGTTTGCTGTATGAAGTGATGCGTTGCCGTGTTGATAAAACCATGCAACCAGTTCAAAAAAGTACCGAAATTATGGAAAAGCAACTTCCAAAATGGAATTGCAGAAAACTGCGGTCATTTTAGCTTTTCCAAATAGTAGACCGATAGTTCCACGGTAAGAAACTGCACGCCATACAATAACTGCCCCTTCTCTGCTATATCTACTGATATTTGGATAAAAATGTGTCCTCCTTTCTAAGATCGTGAATACAACTGGAAAAAACTTTTTTCCAATCCGTAGCCCAAAACATTCTTAAATTACACAGCTCTTTACGCTTCTGCGGGCGCAATATGCTTAATAATGTGTCGTATGGTCAAAATGCTGGTATATTATAGTGATAGCCGCCAGTATATTTTGGGTGATAGGGGCTACAACAGGGATAACATCCTGTCAGCTTTCATGATAAACAACACAGGATGGGAACCCATTTCATGCGTTTCCAGCGTTTTCCAATAAACTGTCATCTTTTTGACAATAAGCTTGAGATACAAAGTACGAGGTGTGTTCAAAAAATAAGGTGAATTCTCATTTTTCTCAAAAAATATTTATGTATTCATCAAAGTAGTCCCCCTCGGATATAATATATTTATGCCTGAGTTTTTTTCTAATCCTCAAAGCAGTTCTGATATACACTTTTTGGTACGTCTTTGAGCTCTCTCAACGATTCGGTTCAATCGTCGCAAAACGCCGTCATTTCATGGGTCCCTTCAATCTTGGGAGCAGGAAAAGGTCGCAAGGGGCCAAACCTCGTGAATACCGTGACTGAGGTATGAGAACGGTGTTGTTTTTGGCCAAATAATCTCTCACAAGCCCAGATGAGTGAAAAGGTGCATTATCATGATGCAAAACCCTTTTTTTTTCGCAATTCCGGGCGTTTTTTTTCGTATTGCTTCACGCAAACAGCGCATAACCTTGTGGGAAGAGCTCGTGATGCACCTCGCCATGGTAATCGAAGAGAACAGTGAGCAAAACCTTAACATTTGATCGAACTTGGCATGCTTTTTTTGGTCTTGGCTCTTTTGGATTCTTCCATTGGGACAATTGGGCTTTGGTTTCGATATTATAACCGTATCTTCATGATTCGTCCCCAGTTAAGACCTCTTTAAGCAATTCTGGATCATCGTTGACGTCATTCAACAATTCCTGAGCGATGCTCATGCGATGTTGTCTTCGGTTTAAATTCAGCAATTTTGGAACAAACTTCGCTGCCACACGCTTCATGCCCAAAATTTCTGAAAAGATTGCATGGCATGAACCAACCGAGGTGCCGACATCCTCAGCAACTTCTCTAATTGCGATTCGACGTTTCTCCATAACAATTTTCTTTACTTTCTCAACATTTTCATCGGTTGTTGATGTGCCGTGTGCCACTGTCAGCATTTCAAGTATTTTTGAGCACTTAATTCCATCTTTTACACAAAATGTGATGCAACTTCTTTGATCTACTTTTTTTCGATAGCAGAAAATCGCCGAACACGCAAAACACTTGTCTTATTTATGCCTCTCATACACAAACTAAACATGCTATATTGCTGAAACCGTGAACATATCGAGATTAATGTACCAACATAAAAGAAATATCGAATGTTCGGAGCCCGCGAAATTTGAAAACTCACCTTATTTTTTAACATACCTCGTCATCACACCTGCCATCATGAACACTAATAAATTCTGAGTGCGTATATGGTAAAATGTGTTAAACTTTCTAATGGGAACGTCAAATAGTACCTGACTATACTAGAAGTGCCGAAGACCAGAAATATACAAATATAAATAAAGGGTGATCAGATTGAAGGGACTTCTTTCAATAGGGGTTTTTGACAGATCACGCGTAACTACTGTCAGTTATGGGCTGGAGAAATCATCGGGCCATATTTCTTCAAAGACGAGGCTGGCACCAATGTAACAGTGAATGGCGAGTTCTATCGTGCCATAATCAATGAGTATTTGATACCGAAAATGGAAGTCAGTGATCTCTACAACATTTCATTGCAACAAGACGGCGCTACTGGCCATACAGCCCGTGAAACAATGGTTTACTGCGTCATCGTTTCGATGAGCAATTTATCTCTCGTCTCGGACCACTAAGATCTGTGACATTATGTCTTCCGACCAAGCCTGATGAGAGGGGTGGCATCGGGTACTTTTTCCCCCGGGCCCGGAGTTTTCAGAGGGGCCCGGACTCGAGGGTAATTCCAAGGAATAAATACTTCTACCAATACTTCTACCAGAGTTCCGTCACAGACTTTTTTTGGTGTCACCATATCGAATGTTATGATCACGATTACGAAGAATAAATATAATATATAATATAATTTTACTGGAAATTCGGAATGTTGTATGTCTCCGTTCGACTTGTTGAATGCCATCACAGCTAAAAACTTGGATACTCTGTTCCCGAACATCTGCATTGCTTTGCGAATATTCTGCACCCTGCCAGTATCGGTTGCCGGCGCCGAAAGATCGTTCAGCGCTTTATCACGGATCAAAGGCTACCATCGTTCTTGTTCAACTCAGAGTCGAGTAACAGGATTGGCAACTTTGTATTTGGAATCTGAGTTAGCAAGGAAACTGGACTTCGATGATATTATAAGAGCTTTTGCCTCAGCTAAAGCAAGAAAAGCAAAATTCTTAGCATCGTAGCAGTCATTTTCAAATATTTGTAAGGCTCACAAAATGTATAAAAAATTTTACCTTTTTTCAGCTGCGTTTTTTATTTCAGATCTGCTGAAGAGTTTTCTAAAATTCATTTTAATCAATATTTCATAATTAATTCTATCAAAAATTGTATCAATGAGTTTTTCAATGTTTAAATGTTATATCACTATAACATAATACGCATTGTGATAAATAAAAAAAATTGAAGGGGCCCGCATCTCAAGTTTCCTCCGGGGCCCGAATACTCTCCACACCCCTGCTTCCGACTTTTATTTGTGAATATCTGTAAAAGCTAAATAAAGCGTTTTTCAATAGGTGCGCTTCAACTTTTTTCCGATAGGGAGGGCGAACGACGCAATATTTTTTATTTTTCGGTTGTCATTTGTAAACTTCATTAGTATACATTTCATCATGGAACGCTACACACTTGAGCAACGATTGCAAATCGTGCAAATTTTTTATGAAAATAATCGTTCTGTTGCTGCTACTTTAAGAGCATTACGACCAAAAAATCGTCTTCAGTGATGAAGCTCACTTTTGGCTCAATGGCTTTGTCAACAAGCAAAATATGCGTTACTGGGCAGAAAGCAATCCACACGTGATTCATGAGGCATCGTTGCATCCCGAAAAAATCACTGTTTGGTGCGGTTTACATGCCGGCGGCGTAATTGGCCCATATTTTTTCGTTGACGAGAACGATCGCCACGTTACTGTGAATGGAAATCGATACCGCGACATGATAAACGATTATTTTTGGCCGCAATTTAATGGTATGGACTTAGACGACATGTGGTTTCAACAGGACGGGGCCACAAGCCACACAGCACACACTACAATTGATTTGTTGAAGAGTAAGTTCGATGAGCGCATTATTTTCAGAAATGGGCCGGTCGAATGGCCGCCGCGCTCGTGTGATTTGACGCCTCTAGACTATTTTCTTTGGGGTTATGTGAAGTCATTGGTCTACAGTAACAAGCCGGCGACGATTTGTGAACTCAGAGCCAATATTGAACGCGAAATTGTTGGAATTTCGGCCGATTTATGCAAAAGAGTGGTCGAAAATTGGGTTCGACGATTGGACTTCGTAAAACGTGAACGCGGTGGTCAAGCAAAAGAAATCGAATTTCATACTTAAATGTATATGTTCAAACTCGATAATAAAAAAAAAAATAGTTAAAAAAGGCAAACCGTTTGTGTTTTATTCAAAAAAAAAGTTGAAGCGCTCTTACTGAAAAACGCTTTATTTTGTTGGATAAACCAGATTCGATTGGGGCATTGGAAGCCAACATTTCTAAAGTTATTCAGGAGATACCGACCGAAGTCCTCCAGCGAGTCATTAAAAATTAGTGTTTACGGATAACAGAATTACGGTGTTCACTCTTTATGTCGGATCGTTGGATGAAGGCTCAGACTAGAAGAGGACATTTTTGAATGCTATTAGAAATTCAGCCTTTTTAGTTCCTGTACTTCTGTATTTGTATTATTGGCAATTGAGCTATCGTGACCTTGTCCAACAAAGTCTGTTTGGAATTTCGTATATTTTTGATGCTCTGAGAAAAATTACCATTTACGAGTTGCACGAACGCCTCAGATGATGATCGTAGTGGTCGGCCACAGACATCGAAAACTGATGGAAAAATACAGGGTTCGGCACTTTAAGTGTGCTCTATATGACAACCTTTTAAATTTACTATGGCCTTGAGATGGTCCAGAAATGAGTCGCAAGCTACCCGAATGTGACTTGCAATTATTTCGCCCACTCGCGAGCTTTGTGAGACGGTGCTGATTCCTGTTGAAACGTCCTGATCTGCCAATGAGATGTTTGTCTACCCATGACTTCAAAGCAACCACCAGAATACTTTCCCGATAATATTTCGCATTTACCTTGACACCAGACTCGAAGAAAACGATTGGAGAGCGCCCATCAGCGGTTACAGCGGCCCAAACCCTTACCTGTGACGGGTGCTGCCTCCTGGCGGCCAATCGATAACTCAAATTCTCGTATGAACGGTCAATCAAATAAGCCCTATCGTTTTGGGAGTTTACGAATTGCTCAATTTGAAAAATTTTCTCGTCAGAAAACACAATGTTCGAAAATTGACCGCTCAAGGTCAAGCGAAACAACTTCTGCGTTCTGTCAAGCTTAATTTGTTGCTGCTTTGGTGTGAGGTCATGTGCCTTTTGGATCTTGTAAGGCTTGACTTTGAGATCATTTTTCAGTATGCGGCGAATGCTGCGGTCAGATATTTTTAGTTCTTTCTTGATTGGTACTTCGCCGGGAATTTTGCTCAAGTTGCTTCTTCACTTTTTGAACCATTTCACGGGACGTTATAGTCTTTTGATGACCACCGCTATGACGTTTCGCATCTTTGCATCATTGTAGCGAGTAATGCTGCGATAAACAAAAAACTTTATTTACTTTACTGGTTGTGATCTTCCATCCAAATATAATGCAATCACACTATTACGTTGTAAATCCATTACCGATTTTCTTTTTTTGGGTTTACTCTCTGCAAAATGCTTCCTCGCGTTTATTTACAATACTCAGGACTATCATTTAGCCAACTAACAGACAGCTGATGCACGGGCTGTGCGCTGTGCGAACGGTCTGAAGTAGGTTACAGTCGCCACTCGGCAAACAATGAAAACCCCTTGAGTATAAAAGCTCCTTATAAAAACTCATCCTCCTTTGTGGAAAACCATCAAGACGTATAGCAGCCATAAAGGGTGTAAGCGCAAATTGTTGTTACCATTATTAAGTATAATAATACAAATATTATTTTCAATTACGGTGGTTATTTACAGCGGCTCACAGAAATATTTTACGTAGTGTCCATGGATGTATAAATTTTAAATTTCTTGTGTATTAAATAGAAGAAGTCTTTAAAATTGTTGCGAATCAGCAATCACAAATATTGTAGCGTTAAGAAATTATAAAAAAAACTTGCATGGAAAAGAGGTTTTATGCTGTTAGAAGCATTTTGCTTGTTATTTTTGAAACCGTTACTCTCGGTTGCTGATATGGGTGCTCCTTGTTTTACTAATATTATAAAGGCTTTCCCAATAAGAAGTGTTATTTTGATATTTAAGGATATGTGCTAGTTTTTAATATAAATGATCGGATGTTTATTTCCTTATAAAGGGGACGGTATGCCGTTAATAGAGGAAAATAACATCAGGCAAATTACCACCACGACCACGCTTACAGGACAATATCCTTTTCATGAAGTTTTCCATAACCGAATTGCAAAGTGGCTTCCCTATGTCCTCGATAGCCTTACGATTTCCATCTTTGAGGCCTTCAATCGACCCTGGGCTGTTGGCGTAGACCATCTCTTTCACGTGGCCCAAAGAAAAAAGTCACAAGGTGTTAAATCACAAGAGCTCTCTTCGAGAGATATCACGGTCCAGAAACTTTTCCGGTAAAAAATCAATGGTTTCGTTGCTTGTGTGGCACGTAGCGCCACCTTGTTGAAAAATCAGATCAGTACCATACAATTCCGGCTATAACAAATCGGTAATCTCCCTCCTGTTTAACACCTAACACCTGTTATTGGAAAACCCTTTATTACTTATCTCGACCAAGCGACCTAATGAATGCTAGAAAATAATAAATGTGTAAAAGTAGTTAAACTGCTGTTATATTGTTGTACAATTGTAATTATGTAAGGTGAATCTTTTATTGTATATTATTTAATTGTATATTATTTCGTTTATTTTAATCTGGCACTGGCCACTAAGCGATGTATGTATTATATAAAAATCCTGACCAAATAGTTAACCAACATACTCAATCTCAATGCCCAGATGCATAAAATAAATCGGGAAATAAAAAAAAAATAAGTATTACTTCTATTTCAATTAATTTCGTTTGTAATTGCATCACTGTGCAATTCAAAAATGCCAAAAAATAAAGGTTCAACTACAGCTGAATAATAAATTGATGGTCCATTTTTAAGCACAATATGTAGGTATGTACATCTTTAACAACAGATAATCGCCCGTATGAGTCGATAATTCAAAGGTTGGTGAAAAAATATCAAGAAACTAGTTCTGCCGAGGATAAAACGGACTGAAGAACCTTCAACAGCGATATATCGACGTTCTCAACAATGAAGCATTCTTGAATTGAATGTTTTGCGGATTGTACCTGTGGACATGGTGGACATCTAAATGATGAAATTTTTCCCATATAATTATTAAGAAACTTATTTTGAATAAAAATATTGAATTCTGAAAGAATTTAAATGTTTGGATATTTTATTTTAAAACAACATCTGGGAACGTCTTTTGAAAACCACTTTGAAAAACTCGTGGCGACCCTTTCTCACAAGTATGGTATGAGACAGTGCGTAAAAAAAGACAAAAGAAAAAGTTTAGCAAAAAAAGCAAGTATTGATTGTTTTTTCAGCTGCATGAGAACTATCAATATCGATACCTATGGTTTGGCAGCTGAGAATGGCAAACTGTGTTGACATTTCTGTTCAGTACGGTTTGGCAAGTCACGATGAATTGTTTAACGCCAGAAAAAGTCTTCAAATTGTGGAAGTTAACTTTGAAAAAAAAGAAAGAAATCTGTTCGCGAAATTCATAGAGCACTGGAGGCAAAATCGGTACTTATTTATTTTGAAATGAGGAAGGAGCTGCCATTGCGGTGAATGGCGAACGCTATCTAGCCATGCTGACTGAATTCTCGTTTCCTAAAGCTAATCAGCTAAATATCGATGTCATTTGATACCAACAAGATGGCGCACCTTGTCATACAGCGCGCTTAACAATCGATTTATTGGACCTTTTTTGTACCGAAAGATCGTTGTATGGCAAGGCGGAAGTCAAGAAAAAATAGGCATATCGAGGAACGAGTTTTTATTTCAACTCGATAACGATCTCAGACATACAGCATGTGGATATTTTTAACACAAAACATGTGCAAATACAGCCCTTAAGTCCTAACACAAACCCTATAGGAAATCTTTGTGAAAAGTCTCTGCCAAATTTCGTCAAAGGCTGGTACAATCCTGCTTCCAAATATAATGGTTTTCAATGGAAATATTAAATAGCTTATACATACAAACTTATATATTTATACACCCTTACTTGTCAAAAGCAAATTGCTTTTGTGAGCAATGAATTCGGATTTTTCTCATGTATTGTTAAGTTTATATGAGAAATAACAGTTGTTCTTATGTTTTACTAAATTAGTTGTGTTGTACTAATCTTAAATTTGAACAACTTTTGAAATATTTTAAAACTAAATAATGAAATAATACAGAAAGTCAGATATTTACTTAAGGGAGGGGTCTAGGGTTTGACTTTCAAAAAATCGATTTTTTGGAAATAGCTTTTTCTTATAGTAAATCATCTCAAAAATATTGTCCCAAAATTTCAGCTCAATCGGAGTAAACCTTTTGGAGTTATAGACATTTTTGTCCCCACTCCTCTGCGACAGCTGCGAGCGGAGCGTGTTTTTCAAACGCGTTTTTCTCGAAACCACTTTTTCAAAGTCCGTGACTATTAGAACTTCAACAATATTTAACCGATCCTTTTCAAATTTGGTATACAGCTTCTATATATAAAATACCTCCCCCCCACGGAGAGATTTTTCACTTTTTTGTTTTACATTAAGGGCGGTTTCCACTTATACAGCGAAAAAATCAGTGAAAATCCCACTTTTTGCTTCAAAAACGCGCTGGCAACGTAAAAATGAAAAAAAAAAAAATCGGAGCCCGTGGGGGGGAGGTTTTGGTGATAATTTAACCAAATAATTCTGTTTTTTTTATTTCAGGTGATTCTACAACTAGATACGATAGTCACCGCAAATCACCTTTTGGAAAAGGCGTTTTCGGAAAAGTTACCTCACCGGCTTATTTCCCGATATTTTCTTAAAAAAATTTAGTACAATATTGTTGAAATGATGCTTTATAATGTACAAAAAGTTTAAATACATTTTCACTATTCATATCTCTAAAGCAAAGTCTCAAAAATTTATTAAAAAAATGCTCAAACCCTAGACCCCTCCCTTAATCGTCTTCACGGGCAGTACACTTATGTGAGCCACTGTAGCTATTTTCGCAATAATTCAAGAAAGTGCAAACGAAAAAAGTTAATCCGCCTCAATGGGTGAAATATTTTAAATTCAGAAACAAAAATGAGTAACACTTTTTCGAGTTTATAAGTATTTTATATGCATACTGTACGGTGATAATGATAGATTGGACTTATTTACACTTGTGAAAAGTACAGTAGCAACCCTTTAACTGAAATAAAAGTATATTTACATAAAAACATAGAAAATTTATGTGCATGCCGATAAAGAGACAGTTGGATTTTCTCTTCCATTACAAATCGAGGCTCAATCGAAGTACTTATTTTATCTTCCTTAGCTTAAAAGTGGAAAAATCCAAGCTTTTTGATAAATATTTGTGCACAGGTAGTATGGTGGTACAAAATTCTTTCATAGGCTCTATATAAAAATCTGTCCAGGTTAACTTCTTTCACAAATGTCTCGTGACAAAAAATGGTATAACCTTTTTGTCACTTTTTGTTAATCTTAAGAAAAGTTCTCAACTTTATTCTGTATGTATGTTATGTTATGATAATTTTGAAGCGGCTTATGATGACTAGCTGCCTAGTTGGCTCTTTTTGCATTGATCCCAAAGTTTTCCTGTTGATCTTTTACTTTTATATTCGTTGTGATAGCATATAAAGCAACAATATTTAATTTTTAAATGCCCATGATCATTTTGAATGAGAAAACTTCATCAAATGATTATTAGCTGGTATATAGTCAATCATTTTATAGCACTTCATGTAGGAAAGTATGAAACAACTCTAGCTTTTCTTGCCATTGTATATATATATTTCTGTATATGCACATACAACAGCGTAAGAGAAAAAAAAAACAAAAAACAAACAAAAAAAAATCGATAGAAATTTTGAGTAACTTGAAACTTGCCGTTCGATCATATACTTGCTGACAAAAGACATGCTACATCAGTCATAGATGTGAGATCATATAGAGGCGCTTGCTGCGACACAGATTACTATCTCGTGGTAGCTAAGTTCTTTCTTCTCTTTCTTAATTGGCGCGATAACCGCTTACGCGATTTTGGCCGAGTTTAACAAAGCGCGCCAGTCGTTTCTTTCTCGTGCTAACCGGCGCCAATTGGACACACCAAGTGAAGCCAAGTCCTTCTCCACCTGATCTTTCCAACGCAGAGGAGGCCTTCCTCTTCCTCTACTACCACCAGCTGGTACCGCATCGAATACTTTCAAAGCCGGAGCGTTTGTATCCATTCGGACGACATGACCCAGCCAACGTAGCCGCTGGATCTTTATTCGCTGCGCTATGTCTATGTCGTCGTAAAGCTCATACAGCTCATCGTTCCATCGTCTGCGATATTCGCCGTTGCCAACGTGCAAAGGTCCAAAAATCTTACGCAGAATCTTTCTCTCGAACACTCCAAGCGTCGCTTCATCGGATGTTGACATCGTCCAAGCTTCTGCGCCATACGTCAGGACGGGCATGATGAGAGTCTTGTAGAGTGTTAGTTTTGTTCGTCGAGAGAGGACTTTACTGCTCAATTGCCTACTTAGTCCAAAGTAGCACTTGTTGGCAAGAGAGATTCTACGTTGGATTTCAAGGCTGACATTGTTATCGGTGTTAATGCTGGTTCCTAAATAAACGAAGTCCTTTACAACCTCGAACTTATAACTGTCTACAGTGACGTGGGTGCCGATACGCGAGTGCGCCGACTGTTTGTTTGAAGACAGGAGGTACTTCGTTTTGTCCTCGTTCACCACCAAACCCATTCGCTTTGCCTCTTTATCCAGTTTGGAGAAGGCAGAACTAACAGCGCGGTTGTTAAGGCCGATGATATCGATATCATCGGCATACGCCAACAATTGTACGCTCTTATAAAATATTGTGCCTGAGCGATTAAGTTCTGCGGCTCGTACGATGCTCTCCAACATCAGGTTAAAGAAGTCACACGACAGCGAGTCACCCTGTCTGAAACCTCGTTTGGTATCAAACGGCTCGGAGAGGTCCTTCCCAATTCTGACGGCGCTGCTGGTGTTGAGCAACGTCATCTTACATAGCCGTATTAGTTTTGCGGGGATACCAAATTCAGACATCGCGGCATACAGGTAACTCCTTTCCGTACTGTCGAATGCAGCTTTGAAGTCGACGAAAAGGTGGTGTGTGTCGATTCTCCTTTCATGGGTCTTTTCCAAGATTTGGCGTATTGAGAATATTTGGTCGATGGTAGACTTTCCAGGTCTGAAGCCACACTGATAAGGTCCAATCAGTTGGTTGACAGTGGGCTTCAGCCTTTCACACAATACGCTCGCTAGAACCTTATAGGCGATATTTAGAAGACTAATCCCGCGGTAATTGGCACAAATTGCAGGGTCGCCCTTCTTATGGATTGGGCAGAGCACACTTAAATTCCAATCGGCAGGCATGCTTTCATCCGACCATATTTTGCATAGGAGCTGATGCATGCACCTTACCAGCTCCTCGCCGCCATGTTTGAATAGCTCAGCCGGCAGTCCGTCGGCGCCCGCGGCTTTGTTGTTCTGTAGCCGTGATATTGCTATTCTCACCTCGTCATGGTCGGGTAACGGAACTACAATTCCGTCGTCATCGATTGGGGTATCGGGATCTTCACATTCTCTACGACATGCGCAGCTGTCACTGTTTAACAGGTTCGAGAAGTGTTCCCTCCATAATTTAAGATTACTCTGTACGTCAGTCACCAGATCGCCGTCTTTGTCCTTACAGGAAAACGCCCCGGTCTTAAAACCTTCTGTAAGCCGCCGAACTTTCTGGTAGAATTTTCGGGCGTTGTTCCTGTTGGCCAGCATCTCAAGCTCCTCGCACTCACGTATTTCGGCCTCTCGTTTCTTCTGTCGGATAATACGTCTCTCTTCCTTTTTCAGCTCTCTGTAGCGATCCCACATGGCTCGCGTTGCGCCCGATCGCAGCGTAGCTCTATAGGCGGCATCCTTTCTTTCTGCGGCAGCATGACATTCCTCGTCGTGCCAATTGTTTTTTCGGGCTCGCCGGAATCCGATTTCTTCTTCGGCGGCGGTACGTAGGGAACGAGAAATGTTGCTCCATTGCTCGCGCATGCCGGTTTGTTGGGAAGTGCTCTCTGAGAGCAGGAGTGAGAGTCGAGTGGCGAATCTTCTGGCTGTCTGTTGTGATTGCAGCTTTTCGATGGCGAACATTCTTTGCGTAGGTAGATGTACGTTTTTTGCTGCACAGAGGCGTGTGCGCAGCTTGGCTGCAACAAGGTAATGATCCGAGTCGATGTTGGGTCCTCGGATCGTGCGTACATCTAATACACTAGAAGCGTGTCTTCCATCTATCACAACATGATCGATCTGGTTTCGCGTTTTTCGATCAGGGGACAGCCAGGTAGCTTGGTGGATTTTTTTATGCTGGAATCTGGTGCTGCAGACTACCATGTTTCGGGCCCCGGCGAAGTCGATCAGCCTCTGTCCGTTACCGGATGTTTCGTTGTGCAGGCTGAATTTTCCGACTGTGGGACCAAAAATTCCTTCCTTGCCCACCCTGGCGTTGAAGTCGCCAATCACGATTTTTATGTCGTGGCGGGGGCAGTGCTCATACGAACGCTCCAAGCGCTCATAGAAGGAATCTTTGGTCGCATCGTCCTTCTCTTCCGTCGGGGCGTGGGCGCAAATTAGCGATATGTTAAAAAAACGTGCTTTGATGCGGATTATTGCGAGACGCTCGTCCACCGGAGTGAACGACAGTACTTGGCGACGAAGTCTCTCTCCCACAACAAATCCGACACCGAATTTGCGCTCCTTTACATGGCAGCTGTAGTAGACGTCGCAAGGTCCTATGGTTTTCTTGCCTTGCCCCGTCCATCGCATCTCTTGGATGGCAGTGATGTCAGCCTTTGCTCTTACGAGGACATCAACCAGCCGGGCAGAGGCACCTTCCCCATTAAGGGACCGGACATTCCAGGTGCATGCCCTCAAATCGTATTCCTTATTTCGTTTGCAGGGGTCGTCATCAGTGTTGGAAGTTCTCATCCGAGGCTTTGTTGCTGTTTTCATTGGGGGGGATTTTTAAGTGGCGGGTCCCAAACCCAGCGCACAACCAGCTATGCTGGGATGCTTCGCCTTCTCACGTTAGCTCACTCCCGAACGGGTGTTCGAAAGCTAACCAGAGGATACGTGGGCTAATCCCGGACGTTGTGAGCTGCTTGAACCATATGTAGAAGAATCGTCCTGGCCACTCCCAGTGAATGGCGATCAGTAACTTTCCCCACTTGCGTGGACTTCTACACATGGAACCATCCTCCAGGTAGCTAAGTTACGACAACGAATTTCAATAGTAAATGACAACAAAGGCTATAAAAAATTAAAGTGGAATACAGATGAACTTATAAATAATGAAGATATGAAAGCAAAGTACAAATATGCGATTGAAAACATTTTATTTAATGAAAATAGCACAAATAATGACTCAACTGAATTAGATATTGAAGATCAATGGAATAAACTGAAAGCTACAATCATAAAATCCGCAAAGAATACTGTTGGAGAGAAGAGATCAGTAATGAACGAATGGTATGATGAGGAATGCAGAGCAGCTAATTATGCGAAAAAGGAAGCTAGAATAAAATATATGGAAAGAAACACACGTACAAATAGATTATATTATGTAAACAAAAGAAAAGAAGCTAAGAAAATAATGCGAAAAAAGAAAAAAACCTACATGAAGCGGCAAATTGAACAAATTGAAAGCGATTTTAGAAACAAAAATGTCAGAGCTATGTATCAGAACATCAAAAAACAGACTAAAACATTTCAACCTCGAACAAATATATGCAAAGCAAAGGATGGTTCCATAATCAGCGAAAAACAACAAGTAATAGATAGATGGAAAGAATATTTCAACGAACTACTTAACAAAGAAAACTACGATAATACAAGTAAGGAGGAACAAGTAGTACATACGGCCGAAATCTATGTTGAAGAACCTAGCTTTGACGAAGTACTATTGGCTATAAGAAAACTTAAAAACCATAAAACCTGTGGTGAAGATGGAATACCCGCAGAACTTCTGAAATATGGCGGACATGAACTACATAAACAAATATTTACCTTAGTAAGCCAAATATGGTATTCAAATGAAATACCCACTGGATGGGCATCAAGCATAATAGTACCTATACACAAAAAAGGACATAAAACTGAATGCCAAAATTACAGAGGCATATCTTTACTTAATACAGGTTATAAAGTATTTACAAACATTCTATTTGAAAGGCTGAATATTTATGCTGAGAACATCCTAGACGATTACCAATGTGGTTTTAGAAACAACCGCTCAACGATTGATCAAGGTTTTACTGTCCACCAGATATTCGAAAAGTTTTACGAATATAAAATTGATATATTTTGCCTCTTTGTTGACTTCAAACAGACATTTGACAGTATAAATAGAAAACGGATAAAATACTGCTTTCAGAAAATTGGAATACCTCTGAAGTTAATTAATTTGATTCTCTGTACATTGTCGAACACAACAAGTAAAGTACTGGTGCAAGGAAGCCTGTCAGACCCATTCGAAATCATATCCGGAGTAAAACAAGGAGACGCATTGTCATGTTTAGTATTCAATTTAATGCTACACACGACTGTTAAAGAAATAAACACGAATGGAACATTATTTAATAATGATTTTCAGATATGTGCCTACGCAGATGATATTCTTATTATGGCTAAAGATAGAAACACTCTTATACGCGTCTTTAAATGTATTGATAAAGATGCAAAAGCTCTGGGACTACACGTAAATACCGAGAAAACCAAATACATGATTCGGTCAGTCAATAACACGACACGCGATGACCTAAGTATTAACAACTTTGCTTTCGAAAATATCACTGAATTTAAATACTTGGGTTTTAAACTATCAGCAGATAAAGATTCGGCGATAGCTATTAACGACAGAATCCAAGCTGCAAATAACGCCTACTACGTTAACATAAAACTATTTAAATCAAAAGATTTGTCCAGAGCACAGAAAATAAGAATGTACAAAGTACTGATACGACCCGTCCTTACATATGGTGCAGAAATATGGACGCTGAAAACAAATGACATTCATCAGCTGATGTGCTTCGAAAGACGTATCATAAGGAAAATATATGGTCCGGTTGCAACAATAGATGACAGCTACCGCATTCGCTACAATAATGAAATCGAAGAAATCGTTCAAGGACAAAATATAATAATATACGTTTTATCAAAGCCCAACGAATTAGATGGATTGGGCACGTACTGCGCATGCCGAAAGAGCGAAATGCTAGGAAAGCTTTTATTTTAACACCAATTGGAGGAAAAAAAGAGGACGCCCACGAAAGCGATGGTTAGATGACGTCGAATCAGATCTTAAGCAAATGAACGTACCCAACTGGAGAGATGTAGCCATGGATAGAATAAAGTGGAGAAAAATTGTTGATGAAGCTATGGTCCACCACGGACTGTGAGGCTAAGAAGAAGAAGAAGAAACTTGCCGTTTATTATATTAAAATTTTAGAAGTTTTAAAACTGAATACCAAAAATATTTCTGAAAAATCTAATGGAATGAAAAGTTTGTGAAATTTTTCCAATTCTCGTTTAAAATGTGATAATCGGACTTACATAATATTTTGTAGTCAATGAGCTGCATTTTACAGCAGTGAATATTCGAAAAAAAAAAAAAACAAAATAATAATAAATAAATAAAAACAGAAAAAATAAAGGAAACAAGTGTTGGTTTGCTTAATTTTTGAAAAATACGCAACGCTTTGGAAAAAGCTTGTATTTTAGCAAAAGCACAATTATAACAAAATGAGTTACAATACAATAAACTGTTAGAAAAACAATAACAGTTAGAAAAATATGAACTAAATATTTATTTATATGCAAAGGTAAGTAAGTTGCGAGGACTCACTGTACTTAGGTATATTTAAATAGTGCCAGCTCGCGTAATTAAAAATTGGTGCCAAGGCGAAGGTTAATTAGCAAAAAGAGTCTCATGAAAGGGAATATGTATAAGTACAGTAGTTGTGAGAGTAACTTCGGCTGCTACGTCATTTGGAAATTCCGCAGCTCATTTCACACGCATTCTTACGCTCTTCCAATTAATCGTTCAGACAGCGGTGAAGTAACATGAACAATTGCTGCGTTGACTTTTTCTTATATGACCAACACAAACTCAGTTTTGTTGTAAAATATTTCTTGCATCTCCTGTTACGTCAGCAAATCAGCTGATTGCTTCACAGTCGCTGACAGCCGCTCAATGACCTCTCCTTCTAAATTCTCTCCACCGTGCATTTCATTCGTGTATTATTTTTAATTTTTATTTATAATCAAGATCGATCCAGTTGCTACATTACTGCCGGAAATACTATTAGCGATGTCGCAATTTTGTAATCTATAATTTTTGCTTGTTTTGAATTTATCATCAATTTGCTTATACATACATATATATTATTTTACTCTATTTGTGTTTTCTCGCTTTGCTACGAAATTAAATACGTTTCTGTATCTTTGCTATATTTGTACTATCTGTGTTCTCTACCATATCTCATGGCATTGAGACACCTTTAGAGCCAACCACAATTTAAATTTATAAATATCCTTGAAACTGTTAAAGAATTTTCATCTCAGATTTAAATAAATCCAAAATTAACTACATTGACATATATCAAAATCAAAACCATCAATCAATTTATTTGATCATTTTTTTTTTTTTTTTTTTTGAAAGGACAAAATTTCAAATTTCATTTATGAAAAATAACATTAGTCTACATGGAAAAAGTACCTCGCCAAAAAGTGTGTTTTTGACGAATTTGGGAGCGCTGAGCACGAAAATAAGATTGTTTTTTTTTTCAAGGAAGCATTTTGGAGAGATAGGAAAGAATCTGTTTTCTAAATACGTTTCCCCCTCTTTGCGCTGGCATATTTTCTGTTTTAATCGGAATGTGACTTTTTAAGTTACAAGGGCTCTAATTAAAAAAAAAGGTATATTTTTAAACATTTTTGAAAATTTATCATTTTTATTCATTCTTTTTAGTAGGTAAACTTTGTCCAAATTGGACAGAACAAGTTATGACAAGGGAGAAACAATAAAAAAATAATAAGTATTTGTCAGATTTTCAACTATCTAAATAATATTTGTTTTAAAGAGTTACCACTTCTTAAGAAAATATTTGTATACTTGTGAAATCAGTTATACACATTTCCTTCGCTTTGTCGCTGCTCGATAGATTTTCCAAACTTGTTGAGACTTACCGGATTAGCAGAATTTTCGAAAAATTGTTTTTTTTTGCATTTTCTGAAAGTATAACATCTTAGACATATTGTGTGAAAATTTGAAGTGAATCCGACAAAAACATTTCGAGTTATTCATAAATTAACAAAGGACACTCGAGCGCTTGTTAGATTTCAATAAAATATATACTGCTTCAGCGTACTGAAAAACATAAAAACCTGAAGCCTGATCGGAAAACTTCGATTTTTTTAACAATTAATTGTCGGTTTTTTCTCGAAAATCTGAGAAATATTTCCTGCGGACGCTATATTGTTAATTTTGAAAAAAAAGCTCGATCAGGCAAAAGATTATCTATTAATTAAACTAATTTCTCTTGTCCGATTGATTCTAAATGGGTCTCCAAGGACTTGTGATGACCACCAAGGGACTTCTGGAGAAACGGGCTCCACACGAACAGCGATAACTTTTACAATTATTATTATTTTTTTAAACTTAAGAAATATTTTAGATTCAGTACTAATGCAGTTTAATTAGTGTACCGCAAAGTGCGGCTTTATTTAGTTTATATGTACATTAATGACAGAGAAATGTTACGGGAGCGTTAATATTCATCTCTACCCTGATGATAAGCAAATAAGTCTCTATGTACCTCTAAACCATAGTTTCTCTATGTACCTTACCTTGAGACTAAGTAAGCTTAATCTCATTGCGTCCAAGGCTTACATAACTTTTCTCCAAAAAATATCTGAAATTGGTTATAATACTTTATTTTAAAGGCAATACAATCCTAAGATGTGTTAACCATGTTTATGCTACAATCAGTAAGGTGTATTCCCCACATAAGCAACTACTAAAAACTGCTTGTTTTATTCATCAAGACACAAAACTCAAGCTCCCAAAAATCCTCTTAGTCTTAAATTATCTTACCAAGGGTTGATATATGGTACATAGTTACCCTGCAAACGCACCGTCGGGCAAATATAATTAATTTATATTAGCTAGATACAAATTCTAAGCTGTAGTTAGTCTAAATTCGTTGACCGATTCGTTTAGTGTTACTTTTGCGTAAATAAATCCAAGCTCATTGGCCGAACTATCTTTTCTCAAACGTCCAGACAGTCAACATGCACAAATAAACTTAATATGTCTTACCTTAAGTATTTAGCAACATCGATAATGTTTTTCATTAGTAATTAAAACTTGAACCAAATCTGGGACGTTTCAATTTGCCACTTCGCGGATAGCCTTATAGCAGAATAAAGCAATGAAACCCTTAGCATCTTGAACGCTGGATATGAAGTTCTAACTTTACGTCGTCTACGTTGTGTCGAATTTTACGTAACGACTTAATCTTCCCTCTTACGAGTTCAGATTAGTCCAAGAAGTAAAGTCTCTTTATTATTTGAATCGCCGTAACTTCGTAAGAAGAGCTCAGGCATAATATCACATTCAAAATTTACAATGACCTGGCGTTCGATATGTTGCGAATAGTGGTGGAAAATTGGTTCCAACTAATCGATAGCCGTAAAGCGATTGCGATTGAAATAAACTGGAACATCAGAATTATATGTAATATGGGTTTAAGCACGGAATTTGTATACATCTGTTGGGTATCTCAATAGTTACCTGCGTTCCATCACTTTTGATAACTTGGCCGATTTTGACGACGCGAGGCACATTAGAGTATCAAAAACTTTTTTTTCTATTCACAACTAGGCGCTTGTTGAACAACAGCCCTCCAAGAGCACGGTATTAAGTTCCTACAATTCTTTAAAGTCACGTAGGAACTCTATACCTCGCTGATGGCTTTCAGGCGTTTTTAATGCGAATCACTTTAACGGTAATTATTTTTCTCACTTTCACAAGCACTGAACAATTCTTTCGTCTAAATAAACTGAGCATGTACTTACCAACAGAATATTCAAGTGAAGGTCGGTTGTAATCAACTGTTCCTTATATTGCATTTGTGGGCATGACGAATCCCACCGCAGTGCTTCCTTCTTCCTGAAGCGAAATTCCCGGTTGTTTATTCAAGTTTTATAATGTAATTAAGCCGCATTAAATGGCTGCTGTCGATTCAATTATTATGAGCTGAAATTCAAATATACATAACTACGTGTATATGCACATACATATTTATATAGGTGTGTAGGTATTTGTGAAAAGACTGTCAAAAATCTTTAAGCTCCTCATTTGAGTTGTACGAAAATATAATATTTCACTCGTACAAATTGCACTTTTTTCTCCAACTCCGCCCCCATCAGACTACGTGAGTCGTCTCTTTGCACGCCTTGCTTTTGAGTTTGTGGGTATTTGCGATAAACATGTTGTGTATCACCATAAAACGATGTCTTAAAATTTTATATGCACATTATCCTTTCGGAAAATATTAGCGAAGCAAGAAAGTAGGAGTAAAAGGCAAGAACCAAGTCGAAAAGCAACGTAAGTCACACTCATAAAAGGAAGAGAAAAGGGGGCAACCAACCGTCAATGAGTGCTTAGTATGAGCGAAGTACCAATATTAAGTGTAGTCATAGAAAAATCTGGCTCATCGAAGGATATTTCATATGTGCGGCTGTGTGTATGTGTGTACGAGTATACTATGGAATGTTTATTTTTTGTGAATGCGACGCATATCGAAGTTATTCGTTCAATATTGGCAATGCGGATTGGTGCTTACATTGGCTGCCCTTCCACTAAGGAATGAGTCTGTGAGCTGCAGAAAGCAAAAAACAAGGCGCCACTTTGACTAAGCGATTAAGCTAATAAGAATATTGAAGGATATTTTGCAAGCAGATTTGTAAAGTGTTTAAAGTGAAGTAGGTAACGGGTGCTTTGTTTAAATATTCTGTACTTTTGGCAAATAAAACACAAACAATTTGTTAATTTGGCTTTATTAGCTTGAAAATTGTATGGAAGTCAGAGTTTACAAATAATGTATGGCTTATAATTATCTTAAGTGGGTTTTAGTGCATTCACTTAACATAATTTTGTGTCACATTTACAAGAAATACCGACTATGTATCGAAAATAATGCGGTGCAGGATTTCACTCTAGGCATCGTTCGGATCTAGTGTGTCAGCAAGAAGCAGTGGCGTCTTGTATCCCCCAAAATGTCAATTTTCTACACGCTAGATATGTGCCCATCTGATGAACCCTCTGCAGCAAAATACATATATGCGCACCAGTTAACAAGAAAACAAAAAGATATAAAAGCGATACTAGCAAATTTTGGAAGTGAACAATCTGTTATGGCTACAAAAACAAGAATTGCATATCTACTTATATGCAACAAAGTGAAGTTTTTCTCCAAATGTGTCAATTGAAATAATAATAGCTGTGCCCCAGCGGCCCATGATCGGGATCCGGATACAAATTTTGGCCGGAACTTTTCAGCCCATGTATTAGAATAAGAACTTATTTCAAAGATATGATTCAGGTTGAATCAGATTATTTTGAAAAAAAATGTTAAGTGTACGCTATTAGATATAAGCTATTATGGTTTACTTATTAGCTCTTGAAAAACTATACTACATCGACTTTTAATTGAAATACCGGTTTTGTTTATTTGCAGGTATTTCATATTTTATTATCGTTTCATCCTCAATGCTGAGCGATTGAGTGCGAATCCGTATTTTCCTTGAAATCTCTGAATCATCTGAATTCTGTTTTAAGTATTCCGAGAGCATTTTCGACAAAAATTCTTGTGGACGAATATAACAAATTTTTATGTGTCTTCTTCTTTAACACCCTTAAATCATTCCAGAAAAATCCCGGGCCTCACACATATATGGCACTAGTTTTATTGCATTCACCTCTTTTTCAGTTAGTACTAAACTTAGAAAGGCAGCTATTAAAATTTCATGATATTCTATTCATTAGTTCGTGAGTTAATCTGCTAAGGGTGACGCTACTTTTGTTATTTTCAAAAGAAAGTATCAAAATTGTATCGTGTTTGAATTTTACTCTGCTTCTTGATGGGGGAAAGCACCGTTCAAGTGAAGTAATGGCTTGGAAAGTGTTATGGGAATACATTTTTAGGATAATAAAAAAAGTGAAGTTGCGTGAGTTAGCTGACATCAACGTGAGTTAGCAGATATCAAAAGAACGTTTTGCCTTTATATTGCATGCACATTTGACTATGAAAAAGCTCTGCGCAAAGTGGGTGCTCACTGTTGACCAAAAACAAGAACGTGTTGATGATGACAGAACGATGGCAAAACTACATGAATTGTACTTCGAGTTGCTCCCACATCCACCTGATTTGCTAATTTGGCTCCAGACCACTACTGCTTGACCTAAATAAATACTCGCCGGTAAGAAATTTTGCTCGAATGAAGAGTTTTTTGCTGCAACTGAGCCCCATTTTGAGTCAATCGTTCTACAAAACTGGTAATGAAATGTTCTGGCGGCGCTGGTATGATTGTGTTGTTCTTGATGGAAAATACTGGAACTTTCTTCTCTGTAATAGTTATCGAAATAAACTTTTATCATTAGTATTTTTTTCAATTTAGCTTTTAATTCCTAATTCCACCACCGGACACCCTGACACCCCTGTCGAATCCCTGGCATGGCTGATTATTCTGTAATCAAACGCTTTGCATTACAATGGTGAACAGTCCATTAATTTTGCTGTGGGTAAAGTTTTGTTAATTCTAATTATTAGCACCCATAAAGTTATAATTTCACACAAACAATTTTAATTATGCCTTTCCTATGGTCAAAACTCTATAGATTTCCCATTTTGATTTGTTACTGATTTCACGTAACTGGAAATATGTACGCAAAATTAAAACAAAAATCTAATCGAAAAGTCAGTTGTTTGAATATAAATGAGTGGTGAAATTTGCTTCACTTTATAAATTCATATCCAGATGTACTGTAAACCTACCTTCTCTTCTATAATTTGTCTACCATTGCTTGAGCTAGATTTTGAATGTGCTATTATAGTATTGTATAATATTTAATTCCAATGTGGAAAAATAACATTTTATTTCTGCATTTAATATGACAACTCAATGAATTCTAAATTAGCTACAGAGCTTAGCATGCTAACAACTGAATTTTTAATTTCTCAGTAATTCTATTTTCTATGCATTGTGCATTTCCGACGTTTCACCACATCGGCACACACAAATACACACCTGCCTACATGTACACACACATATGTATGTATGCATGCACACCTCCAATTGCACTAACTAACTAAGTATTGCATTAGAAAACTCAGCTGCAAATCAAATTGACTGACACATCCGTCAGAAACGTCACATGTACATGCACACAAGCAAACATGCACACTATATATGTATTTGTATGCATATAAATAGTTTTGGCTGCATTACCACCGTTTGTCGATCTCGACTAATAGGCATGCGCGCACTAACGCCTCAGCGCTCGCATACTTGGATTGCTTTGGGTGCGTGACATTTAACGGCATGGCTTTCTTGGCATTTGGCATTATGTGGTCTATTGGATTTGTTATTGTACAAGATATTCTCAATATATGCATGTATGTATGTATGTATGAATAGTAAAAACACAAGCGACAGCCGTGAAATTAACGCTTGCTGCCAGCGTTTCTCAATGGGCGTTAAATGCAAATCAGAAGGCGCTATACAACACGGCTAAGACACTGCAGTGCGCAATGATATGAATGGTGTTACAGACGCAAGGCAATGTCAATCGTATCGGCAATTAAGTCGAATGCACAGCACATTTATGCACAACAATAACAACTACAACCAGTTGCTGCACGAAAGGTGTGATGTGAATATGCGCTCCCAGGCAAATGTTTCGCAACCAAACGCAGTCGCTCCAAAACAATGCAATATTCCAACACCCATGTATATGGATGTATGGCATGTTATGTGTGTTCTGTACACCTACATAATAAATTGTTGTTGGATACTAAGTAGAACATATTGGAAATGGGATGGTAGTGAACATTGATTACTAAGCAGGGGCGATATAGTTGTCTTTGCTTTGCCGAGCTTGCGCGGTTTGTTGTTATTGCGGCGTTTCGTGTTATTTTGCAAACAATGTGATGACAGTTGCAGCAACAATTGAAAGTACTATAAGTGCAATACTACTGAAAATAAGTACGTGTTGTATGTAGTTGATTTATGGCGTTTAATATTTATAGACGTATTAGAAAGGAGATGCATACAATGAAATGTATTAGATTGTTTTCAATTTCACATTATTTCTCAAAATTTTCAAGTTCATATTGCTCATTTACTTCGGTGGTGTCATAATAAAAAAATTTTTTTAGATAAGTATGCAAATATGACCACAAACTCTTCTTTTATGCTAGGTAAAAAATTTCTGGCGATATCTACAAATCACAGTGTTTGATTGAAAAGTAAAGAGCCTTATTTTTTTTAAGCAGTTTTATTAAACCTTTTGGCTTATACAACTAACCATCCTCAAAATAGGGCCCCTGAGCGTCAATACACCGCTGATAGCGGTCCTTCCACTGCAGGAAACATTTTTTAAACTTATCCGCCGGAATCGCGTTCAATTCGGCTGTCACAGTTTTTTGGATCGCTTCGATGGAGTCGAAACGCCTCCCTTCAGCTTTTTCTTCAGGCGCGGGAACAAGAAGAAGTCCGGAGGGGACAGGTCTGAGCTGTAGGGAGGGTGGGGAAGCACCGGAACCCCCATATTGGCCAATGCAGAGGTGTAGAGGAAGGCAGTGTGCGCCGGCGCATTGTCGTGATTAAGGGTCCAATTGTTGACGAGGTCGGGCCGAACCCGGGCGACGCAGTTTTTCAGCCGAAGGAGCACTTTACTGTTTAGCTTTACGCAAAATTTGATCGAGTAACGTTGCTCCAACGATCGCTGCATTTTCGCCACTGCAAAATCCTAACACACTTTTTGAACAGCTTTCACGCGCGGAGCGATGGTGACTGCACCGCTGTTGCCAGCGAACTGGGACCGGTTTCTAGTGGAAGGGGAAGGTCCAACGATCATTTTCCCCCACCAGCCGATTCGGTTGATCGCTTGGCAGACGCTCCGCGCGGGAAGGCTCATTACTTTTCAATCAAACCCTGTATGTAATAGTACAGTTTATGTCAAAAGAAAATATATGTTTTTTCTTATAACTTCAAGATATATTTCGTTCTGCTTTTTGCTGCGTAATAGGCCCTTTCAAGAGCTACGACGCCAGTGTTAAATCAGGTTAAATGCAACCGAATAAAAATGAGTGAAATGTACACGAAGCGTTTCGAGGCGGGATTTCTATGCACGCATTCGAAAAGGCCGAAATTATCTTACGCCGCGCCTGCAAAAGTGATTAAAAAATCAAAAAAGTTTGTTGTGATGTGGAATCAGCGGTACAAAGTGTACAAAAATGTCAAAGAGCAAATAAACTGCTCCGCAAACAATTTCTACTCGGGTGCTACCGTAGGTTTCGCCCCTGTGGACACTTGCTAGAATCAGAACCGCCTCCCAGGCACGTGAGAAGGCATATCTTCAACTACTCCGACGAGATCCAGGACAAAACTAACCGACAACTACTAGGCCGGGCAGTGTTTAGATATACACTCAACGATATTCATCGGGAGACAATTACAATTCGACTAAAATCCTACCTATCCTATATGACCCCGACATTTCAAACATATGTCGTTCTTGTGAAGGCACCTTGCCCGATACTAACCACCTTTTCACATGCCTCATCAAACCTACTCACCTAACCCCCTTTCCCTCTTCACCCAACCCCTGTCGAAACAGCCTGGGTCTACCATTTGATGAGCTAGACGAAGCCGAAGTAAGCTAATATAACAACAACAACAACGGTTGACCTGCCAGCCATGAAACCATGCTAACTCTTCACGGCGAAATACACCTTAGGGTTGAGAATATATTCAACCCACTTTGATATCATAGATAGTTTGGAAATATGTCTATATCCAACATTATTGCCACTCTTGAATGTAGGTGGAATGAATGTGACTCTCCACGCATCTATAAAGTCACCAAATTCAATGAATTTATAAAAACTAATTAAAGAGGGTATGCAAGAACCGGACATTTCTTGAATATTGACGTCGATTTCCTAATCGTATCGCAACAACTGGCCAACATGCCGATGCTTGGCTACTTGACTTGAACAAACTGCGGCCTGGCAGGGAATGACCGCCACAGGACTGGTCGTTCGGCCGAGAATATCATGACTATAGCTGCCGATGTAGAACTGAGAACGAAGAAACATCAATCAGACGACGAACCACGCAATTGGGTATCACCATACGGATCCTACGAGTCCATGGACTCTTATGGCGCCTCTTGATTACAAGTGGTGCGTTTTGCAGAAGATTTCATACCTACATTTTTCTGAAGTGAGTCCTAATCAAGAGCAGGAACTTCGTTTTAAGAAAGTCAAATTTAAACGTTTAAAACAAAAAACAAATATTCTGATCATCAACTCGATGATTTTTGAAATTAGAAAATTCTAAGCAAGTAAGCAGTTAATGCTGATTATTAGAACTCGATATGGGATCGAGACAATCACGCATTGAGAAAATCATGTTATCATATATGAAGACAAGGTCAAGAATTCTTAAAAGCTTGTTCTTAGTACTATTACTCGGAATAAGGTCTAAACCTTAAAAGCTATCTACAAAATTCGAATTCGCGAAGCTATTAATACTTTTAAGAATTAGTGGCTTACTATTATCTACACAGGTCCCTTCAATATTTAGTAAATTAAAGCCACTGAGAGTAAAAGTTACTGCTAGAATGGTTACACGCGAGGGCCGTTATGTTGTCAGCATGTGCTTTGTATGTATAGATTTTCAGCAATAGACGGTGGAATTGGGGGCGCGCAAACACAAATATCTCTTTAACCATGCAGCAAGAGGCAAAGTTGGTTCAGAAGTGTCACCATTCCCCATTCATTATTCACCAGCCTCCATTCAGTAGATGCGCAATCGATGACTAAAAACCGACTCTAAATAACAATTAAAATCCATTCACCCCTTAATAATCCAGTTTTCTTAGAATTGCGGTACAAGTAGATAGGATTGGAGTAAAAATATTCATTCTCACTAAGGGTTTAATCGGGTCTCAATAAGAATAGATATACCATTATCCAGATGAGCTTGGACTTAGTTTTGAGTCCAGATACATTTTGGAAATAAATCTATAATGACCTTGAAACAAGTTCCTGCTCGAAGTCAGTTACGGATTTTGCTCCCTTCTCAAAAAACTCAAAATATGAACGTTGGAAAAGCAAAGATTCATTAGCGAATTCGTACTACAGCATTTCATAACAGATTAACTAAAAGTTGATTAAATTTTTCAACAAAAAGGAAAAAAAGAAATTTTTGGCTGTTGGCAAAATTGAAGTCTTGTCAATCTCTACTATACTTATACACATATATACACATTTTTTCAACAAAAATACGTAGATGCAGTCACAATTAATTAATAATTCGGAACAAACGTGTCTTGAAGCGATAATTGACACTTGGATTTAACTCATAAAAGTTGCAACTGCATTGTTAAATTTATGGCAAGTGCTTAAAAGTTTTGCCAATTAAGAGCCAACAATCGTGATATTTTCCTATTAATTTGCATTATTCCCACAATTGGCGGTCCGGGCGATATGTCTCATTTTATGACCTCATTGCACAAATATCAGCGTTTCTATTGAATCCAAAGATGTAAGCCGCAAAAATGATGTGCAAAATTAATGAAATTGCCAACCGCTATTTGAATTGCGATCTGATCGCATCCCAAATGTCAGCGCACGATTTACATGCCGTCAAAAATTAAACATCGAATTATGCCAGATGCTCGGCAGATTGAAGTTGCATGCCACCTGCAAACGACATTGAGACGAACTGCAGCAGATTAATGCTGGATTGATGGAATGGCGCGCAGTAACCGCAGAATGGTCGGCTTCAATTGAAGTATATGTATGTATGTATATTCTTGCACATTAGGGCGACCATAGTTGTATGGGGGGAAAGACATATCCATTATATGAATGGCCCCCTCGGAATGAAAGGTTATCAAAAAAACCTTATTTAGCATTTAAGCCGATCGCAGAAGTTTTAGAACTTCCGATTAGAGTCTCAAGTTAAAAAAACGTTTTTGAAAATAAAAAACTGTGCAGGAAATATCCGTAAAATAACGGGCGATTGAGAAACACAAATTACTCTCAAAAAAGCTCCTCTCAACCGCCCGAGAATCAACAAAAAAGGCACAGAATTGGTTGTTTTGGGCATATGCAGGCGATAGTGAAAGTGTTGAATTTCCACAAGTAATAAGGGTGTTATCTATTTTGGTCCAAATTTGGTCAATGTTTTTCGCTTGTTCCGTTATTATCCCTCTTTCACTTAATACAATAGTTTCGCTGCTCTTTGAATGTGCGCATTCCATTCCATACCAGCTCACTTTCAGTTCTGTAAGTTAATTTTAAACTTATCCTTACCAAATGAAAAGCCAATATGTTAAGAAAATTGTTTGTTTAAGTGATGTTGATATTACCAATAAATATAAATTTTTGTCCATTGACAAAATATTTGTAGGTTCCCGGGCTGAGAAAAATTTACAAAATACTAATTGGCGCTGTACGAAGTTTTTATAAATAACTCCTACGCCAAATGAAAATAAAATTAGGTTTTATCAAAAAGACATTGAACATCTCAAATTTATTTGACCATATAAAGTTATTCCTGATGCTGATATACATATAATTTTGCTACTACTCTACTCCTTTCCTGCAATGGTACGAGATGCAGACATTATTGAGTTTCTATTTCGAGGTTGAGGCTGAGTAAAGGTAACTTCTTAAACTGTACCACTATAGAATGCTTTTTGGGATGAAGTAGGTTAGGCTAGGTAGTCGGTATGTACGGTATGTATGATCAACTCACTCAGACCTTACTGATCCGTTGTGTTACCGGAACTTCATTTACTTTTCTTCGTGGAACTATTTTGTAGCTCTTATGAAGCGCAGGATTGGTCCCATTTCCAAGCCAAACAGTTCTGTAAGAGAATTGAAAAAGTATTTACCTAGGCAACCTGCTCTGATTTTAGCTAAAGCTGGGCAATTGCAAAGAAAATGCTCAATTGTTTCTTCCTCTTCCTTACCTCTACAACTTCTGCAATATTCATTGGAGAAAACTTCTAGTCTCAAGGAATGCCTGCCAAATAGCCAATGACCGGTTATACATATCACGACCTTCGAGATATCCTCTGTTGAGAGACTAAGCAGTTCATTTGTCTTTTTCTTGTTTATTTGCGGCCATAGTAGCCTAACTGTTACGCATATACCTCCGTCTCTCCATGACATATTGGGGGCTTGGATAATGGTGTTTTTGGTTATTAGTTTGCCTCGTGACCATAGGTATCCCAATGTTAATTTTATCAGTAAGCAGTTGAGCCTTTCCTGGCCAGCTCATCGGGTTTACAACCTCCCTCAATATCTCTGTGCCCCGGATACCACATAAGGTTGTCCGGCATTCCTGTGCAACCTTTGATCTTAGTATAACCGCTTTCATTGATTTAACACCGCCTGCCTATCCGAGAGTATATTTATAGTGGTTTTTGTTACGGAATGCGTATTTCGATATGTAGCCATCTGCTTGATGGACGCTGCAGTAGTCTAGTAGTCGAACGTATAGTTCCAGTCCTAATTCCTTCGAAAATACTTCATAGCCAACGATATCGTCTAGCTTGGAACCACCTTGTATAAAAATTTAATTCCCGCCTTCTCAGTGGCCTTGGTGTCTGTCACTCCGTTCTTGACGGTATACTCGTCTTGAAGAGTATACTCATACGAGGGCTTTTCGGTAGATCAACGCCATATATACACCGATACACCACCCGAGTATTTTAATCTAATTACAAGATTTTTAGACCAAAAGTACAGTCTGAAAAAAAAAATTAAGGTGCTCTTCATAAAATGCATTACTTTTTTCTATATTTTTCGCACTTATGTGGAGAATTTGGCAGACGACTATATCATACTTTTGGCTGTCATGCAATCGTCTTCCTACTCTAGAGGTTGAAGGTACGATGATCACCTCATTAATGAGCTGATATCAGATTTTCGAGGCAGATTTAAATAGATTATCATTGCATTATTGCACATTTTTTACTAAATTAATTATCATGGTAAAAAGCGTAGTGTAGCACGATTCCGCAAAGTTTCATAATGCGATTCGTATAACTTTTGGAGTTATAATCAAATACACATACCGTCAGATATTTAGTCTTTTAAAGGCTGAGCGCTTTAGAGGTTGGTCATTCCTTGAATGTAAGTCCGTTGGGATTGGTTGAAATTCATTGCGCCACACACTGTGGATTGGTTGACCATTTTCCTTTTACGTTGTTCGCTGCGGAGGAAATATGGAACGGGGAAAGAAAATAATTGCCATGCATGCACAGTTTGTATTATAAATATTAGCATTTTTAGCTCATGAGTACACTTTCAAGTCTCAGAGAAAAAAATGAAAAAAACGTCAACTTCGAAACCGATTGCAAGAAAAGCAAACATTTTTGTCAGCAGATTGTCCACTAGATTGAAAATCACACCACACACATGTCCATCTGCTTAATCGATTCTTACGTTTGTAGTCCCCATAAGACAGCAACTATATTTTATTCTTATTGCAATAAATAAAAGAATAAATAAATAAGAATTCAAGCACGATGTCCGACACGACATTTTAAGCTTAAACCTCTCGTGACGGAATGATATTGATGGTCTTCTATATATTTTCTCTTTTTTCATCGATGACTGGAAACTACACCAAGTATATCCCCAATTTTTAAAAACTGCAAGAAGAATGAAGTAAGTTATTATAGACCAAGCTGGCGATAATTCTAAAATCTCGATAATTTCTAAACTTTTTGAAACCATTGTCAAAGAAAAGATGCTATTTGCCATTAAAGCCTAATTTTGTGGGTAAAAGTGCTGTATCTACTATTGCATTAGAGGCTTGTCAGCAGAACAGCAAGTCAATAGCAGTTACACGGACTTTTCCAAAACTTTAGACAAAGTCTCACATAATATTTTATAATGTAGATAAATTATCTTCGGTTGAATTTCAGTATGTTTTCTTGCAGTGAGTGAAATCGCAATTATCGCGATGTGTAGTCACAATTGATGGTATATCCTCTAAAGCATCCATTGCTTGTTTTGGAGTGCCTGCAGGAGGTGGTTTAGGTCTCCCACTCGTTTTGCAATTTATTGCTTCTCATTTCCTTATTTTCATCTATATGCCGACGACTTAAGAATATTTTCTGTTATAAATAAAATAACTGGCATAGTATGTATGTGGGCTTCAAGAAAATGTTGACATACTTTTATCTGGTGTCAAAGATAACGACTTTCTTTGAATACCAAAAAATTCCCTTTTTCCAAAATCCCTATGATTTTTCATACTTCATATAGCATATCTAATATTGTAGTTCTGTATCTGTAAAAAATGCATAACTTTAGGTGTAGGACTATCAAAAATCGTTTTTCATTTAATAATCAAGTTAATTTCATTTTATCAAAATCATATTCTGTTAGGCTTTGTACACCGGAATACCTTTAATTTTACGAGCCCCTGTACCCTTGTACGCTCATACCATAAATGTTTCACCGGCAGCATAGAACCTGTGCAAAAGGTATATCTGTAATATGCACTGAGATCAGTAAAGTTTTCTGATCCTATTTCACTTTACACATCCCGTTTGCTATGGATCCATTTGAAGCCTTTGATCCTGAAGCAGAAGATCGATTTGTGCTCTTTCGTTTGTTTTTGATGTTATTAATAAGTCGCCCTCATTTTCCATCTTGAGTGAAAACCAAAAAGTTACCTTAATCTGGGTGCCGGGACATCGGCATGTCAACCCTGCACCAACCAATGTTGGAGAGTCTCAAATAACTGCCTGGCTTGGACGTCAACAAGCTAACAATATTCCTAAACTACACAGTTTTGACATAGTCATGCTGTAAATAACCATTAAACAAGTTGATAGCGAGGATGTGGGAACAAAATGGTGCGGAAGCGCTAGTTGGATTCTGGATGAATTACCACTTCAACCAACCAACCAAGGGCGACACTGAATCCCCATTTCTGCTTCAAAATATTAATTTTCTCGCACCTCCCAGAATTATTTGTAACGCCCTTCCTTTCTATCTAAATAAGTTTAATAAAAGTTACGCCCGCGATGCTCTTATTAAACGAGTTCTCCGTGATTTTAATATTTATGTAAGAACCTTTAATTCCTAGTTGCAGTATAGGGCGTCAAAACAATTGGAATGAAATCTCCAAATCTAGATTTCTCAGATTCAGAGGAAGTATTTTATGTACTATTGTTTCTATCTTTTAGTTAAGTTAGACGTAAGTTTGCAAATTAATTATGTATTTTTTCGTTATTCTTTAGTAGTCAGTTTGAAATCGTGTTTGCTTGACTCCTTGAAATAAATAAATAATATGTACAGCGAATCAGTGAAATAGGCACCTAGCGAAGCATTAGCAAACAACTGTATAGGTATAAGGACTTGTTGCGACGTTAGAGTAGCCCGTTTCATTGGTTTCCTGATTCGCTTCGACTTAAAAACTTGCGATTCTGATCATCAGTTGAGTTTTAAAAATGTAAAGATCTTACGTATTGGCCACAATGTTGCTTGGCAAATAAAGAAAAGTCCCACAATTGTTTTTTTTACATTAATGTATGATTTTACTTTAGAAAAATACTGATTTTTCGAACTTCGACCTTAAGTTAGAAAATCTAAATATTATCGAATGTGTCTAAAGGTGTCCCAACATCAACAGCTTCAGAAATAGTGGCCACCTTATTGTGCCCACGAATATGGCTTTGAGAATATGTTTGTGCATTTCATTGCGCATAAAACTGTTCATTTCCTACGCTCATTAAGTCATTCCAGCGGATTATTCCGTCAATTAAGTTGAAAGTTATTGCACTTTTACTGCCACGTTGTCACGAAACGCTCACTCAGTTGTTCATGTGCTTATGTATGTATGTATGTAAACGTATATGTAACTACCTCGCGACTGGCGCATGCGAAAATCGTATCTTTTTTTTTTATTCAAATGCAACGGTCATAAAGAGCGCCCATACAAAAATAAGTACTTTAAATGCCCCTCGATGGACAAAAAGGTTGACGTAAGCAGCATTTCGTCAACAGAAACGCCAGCAGAGGTGACGTCCAGGATTGGTTGATCGCCTTCGTCTGCCACCGTTTGCACGAATGTCCAGAAGCGCGGCATGGGTTGTAATTGTGCAATAATTTAAGTTGTGAGATTATATGGCGGCAACAACAGCGACACAACATCTGCAAAACAAGCAAAGTTACCCGTAACCTGCAGCCTGCAGCCTGCTAAGTTATGGTACAGCAAGCATCAGCTATAAGATTTTCATTTGTATGTAATAATACATGAACATTCCTCATGCACAATGCGGCGCATGCGCAAAGAACATCTAATGGTTGCCGCATAAATATAGCGTCTAGTATGTGGTAAGCAACTTGTAACTTGCAGCATGCAGCGTAAAGCATTCAGACATACTCGAAGTATGCATGTGATATTCCGTATTCATGATGCTGAGTGCAATTGTCAACTGCATAAATTACAATAACACGCTGATTTGGATCTGGCGTTGAATGAAATAAGAGTATGAATGGCAACGTCATGATTCTGCAACATTAGCTACGTGCTGCGTACAAAGGAATGGTTGGACGGACCTTTAGATGGACAGATAGATAGATTAATAAATGAATGAATGAACGAATGAATTGATAGCTCAATGCACAGGTGCATGCTGCTATTGATGATGTGAGTAAATATACTTCTATTCGACATAAAATATATGCATAACTACTGTTCTGAAAGTATACAGAATTTCTGTAGATATTGTCGAAAATATTAATTTTTTGGTTATATTAGTTGTACTGTCAGTTGTGTATCTGTCAGTTGTACTGACAGTTGTGCTTCTGTTAGTTGTATTGTAGGTAGGTTTGCCTCGTTCTAGTTGCTTACCCACCTTTGTGACTATACGAGTACGATCCTCATGTAAGCATCAGAACGACAGTAGACAATGCTTATCAGCATTTCCGAAAGGTTTCCAGGGTGATGTTGTATATATGGATAATCCTTGTTAGGAAATTAGCATGCCTTGACTTCCATTCTATATATCTCAGTTGGTTGGAGTCCTATCCGTTGAATCGTAGATGAGTCGTAGTTATTGACATCATTTTATTGAGGTATATATGGGGTAACTAAAACGAAGGGAACGTAGAGCAAAGCCAATGAAAACTATTTGGATACGTGCAATTCGAGCTATGTGACAGACATGCTACAGTTTAGTCAGTTTAGAGCAAACAAATGATGTGTAAAGCAATTTTAGAGTATAATCACCTGTAAATTCTGTACGGTTGCACCTTATAAATGCGAATATAGCATAAGATTTCGAAATTATATAAATAATATGACTAGTAAGAGTGAACTTTGCATCAAACAACATTTCACTGACTGATCTCAGACAAGAATTAAAGATAAACACTTGAGAAAAGTAATATGATAGCATTTCGAAATATTTAAAAATAGTTTATAACCCGAACACCAAGTAACAACTTTATCAAGATAGTTTACGAAAATTTGGGAATTGGATGAGTTTCTTACAATATAGTAGAGTTTAAGATCGTCAGCATATGATAAAAAACTTGGCAAATGAAAAACAACTTTTTATGTCACTGATAAATAAAACAAAAAGTAAAGAAATATAATTGGCGTCTACACCCTTTTTGGGTGTTTGGTCGAGCTTGTTCTACTAATAGAGCGGCCTACAGTTAGCCCACTTCGAATGGAAAATATTTTTATGAGGAGCTGTTGCATCGCAAAAACATACTCGGAGGTTTGTCATTGCTGCCGAAAGGCGACCGATATTAAAAACAACTTTCTATTATTTGATACTCATGCACGGAGGCTCGAACCTACGCACTCACGGATGGTAGTCACGCATCAACCTACGGCAGCCGCCATGGTATATAGCCTTCCTAAATTGGACTGCATCATTTGAAATCAGCAAACCATCGTCTTATTATTGTTTCTGATAGAGCAGAGTCCAGTTAACACCTTTTCAAGCCATTGCCTATCAAGAAGCAGTATTAAATTAAAACACGATTCATTCTTTTCAAAATAACAAAAGTAGCATCACTCTCAACACAAAACTCACGAACTACTGAATAGAATATTATGAAATTTAGAAGCTGTCTTTTTAAGATTAATACTAACGGACGAAGAGGTGAATGCAATAAAACTAGTGCGCTCTATATGTTAGGCTCGGGACTCTTCAGCCCATGTGTTATATTATAATACTTAATACCGAATACGAGAGCGTATGCAAAAGGTTTTTATAAAATTACGTTACACTCGCTGAAATATGTAAAGCCATTAGCTTCATATGATTGCAAATGTCAGATTTTGACTTTAAGATCACTACATAATAGAAGAAGACGTTTGTTGTATTTCTTTGCACTAAATGTGCTAACAAGCGAATTTGAATGACATATTTCGTGTGCAATTGAACAAATTCAGTTATGCTATGAACGCACTTTACATTTTACATTCAGTCCTGTGCAAAAAAAACAGCTAATTTACCCTATTTAAATTTCTATAGCTTGAGTATAAAGCTTCTTGGCGGTAAGTAGCTTTTTTTGTGTATAAATAGAACAGTTTTGAATTAATTTGTATCATAATTTAACCAATAAGTGAAATAGTTGATACGTGGCAAGTGTTTATATCAAAAATATGCCAAGATCGAAGCAAATGGGAGCTGTCGTTAAGGGGCAAATTATTGCACTATCACAGCAAAAATTGTCCGTACGTCAAATTGCTGCTAAAGTAGGCTTCAGCAAATCATCTGTTGCCGATTTTTTAAAGAAATTTGCAGAAACGGCTTCAACGGACCGAAAGAAAGGATCTGGACGACGAAAAAAGACATCGCCTGCTGAAGACCGGATGATTAAGCGGATGTGTATCTAGGACCGTTTCAAATCTTCGGCAGACATCAGGAAGGAGTTCTTGGATGCAACTGGCGTCGAAATAGATTCATCTACGTAGGAGATTGATAAATGCCGGTTTTGTAGGAAGACATCCCGCAAAAAAGCCGTTTTTGAACGAAAAAGTGCGTCAAAAACGATACCGATGGGCCAAAACTCATGAAAACTGGACTGTCGAGCACTGGAAGAATGTGATTTTTTCGGATGAATCCAAGTTTAACCTCTTTGGATCGGATGGTATCCACCATGAGAGGTGCAGATCTGGCGAAAGATATAAAACTGGATGCATACTGCCTACTGTAAGACAGTCAGTTGGTAGAATGGTATGGGGCTACTTCAGCTATGACGGAACGAAAGCACTGACTCTTATTGATGGTCGAGTGAACGGAGATGCTTACATTTCAATTTTAAATAGGCATTTAATACCTGTCATTGAGGAGCAGTATTCTCTAAGAACGGACGTTATATTTCAGGATGATTCTGCGCCATGCCACCGATCTCACAAAGTAAGTTATGATTTTTGTTAAATCTCCCGAGTGTTTTGTTTAAATGTCGAATCAAAAAACCAATGATTTATTCCTTATTTGTTGCAGGTAAAAGAATTTATGGAAAAAAACGGAATTGTCCAATTGGAATGGCAGGGTAACAGTCCCGACCTAAACCCAATTGAGAACCTCTGGGCCATTGTAAAGAAGCAGGCAGCTGAAAAAAAGCCGAAGAACAAAACTGACCTGGATAACATTATAATGGACACTTGGTACAACGATATTTCGGAGGAATTGTTGCAAACCCTGGTTACATCAATGCCGAGACGTATTAAAACTTCAAATTATAACATTTATAATGAAATAAGTAATTTTGTTTTGATGTAAGATTATATAATAAGGATAATACTAAAACATTTGCTATTGACTATGCTAAAACAAATAAAGTATGAAAATATATTATTAAAAACACGTATGAAATTTATTGATTTTATTTCATACTTTTGTATTAAAAACACTATGGAATATAACCACATTCAAGCATATTTGATAAAATCCATACTACTTCAAAAAATGGAGTTTTCAGACTGTCCGGTTTTTTTTGCACAGGACTTTACAAACATACATGTGTTAAGGTATGGTTACCAACCCATCAAAGAGATTTAGGCGAACATCTGCAGCATGAATCCAAAGAAAGAATCATCGTTGCGGAAGCAAAATCTTTATTGAAGGGAATGCGGGTAATTTGGGAATTTGTTTGAAAGAGTTAATTCCACTAATCAAATCACAGTGATCTGGTAATTATTTAATCTAACAACAATTAAGTGTTGAGTGTTGATTCTAATGTAAACTGGTTGGATTTTCTTCATTTTCGTGACTCTAGCTGATATTAGCCGATTTCAATGCACCACTTCTCTGCTTGCTAATGAAACAATTTATGTGTGAAAGCAAAAACAGTTTCGCTATGCTTCTGTAACTTTGCTTATATTCGATTAGTCCACAAGTGGTTCCAAATATAGGTAGGGATATTTTTTTAATATATCTTCCATACTATGGGCGCAATGCTTTGAAAAGCATAACAGTTTGAGCTACATGTGGGGAGAAGCACGACGCTTATCTTGTGACCGTCCTATGATGAGATCAAATCATTTTGCATACTTTCAAGTGGGACGCTTTGGAGAGTACTGTTCTTGCATAAGCATTGGTCAACACAAAAATAAGGAAATGCTGCCAAATCATATGCAACAAGCATGCAGATATCCATGTAAAATTTCTTATTTTACTTTTAATTAGACGCATCTGGATGCTGCTATGATAAGGTGAAAATTAGACCGTTCCGTTTTGTTACAAAATTGACGCACCATATCTCTATCAGTAAGTGTTTCCAGTAAGCGGAATTCTAATCACCTAAAGATTTATGTCTTTCCAAAATGCAACTAACCTGAGGGCTAAATCTAAATAATTTTTAATGTTAGCTCGCATGTTGAGTAAGTTGTAACCAGTACTTTTCTTAACCGAGACCTAGTTGAACCAGGATTTTTATTAGCCCGAATTTTTCAACTCCAACTTGGAGACCTTACTAGGAATGTCATATCAAACGCCAGCAATGCAATCTTAATGGGTTGGTGCCTGATTACCATTCTGAAGTGCGTAGATTCGAATCTCCCTGCATGAGACACAAAAATGATAGAAAAAGTATAGAAATTGAGAATAAGTCACAACTATGCTTCGTGTGCCCCAATATAGGTATGTAGATTTGAATGAATTAAATTACTTTTCAAATTCTTCACCTACAGACTTAACTCCACATTAGTTTTCAATTCATTGGTTTCTCAACACGTAACTGCATTATAACCGCTATTTTACCTAATCTGTAAGAAATTGTGATTTAAAAAGTAAATATTGTAAATAAATATTTATTCGGGAATTTGTAGCAACCGCTCAATTGAAAATTTAGCTGCACACTTCATTTGCAGTGCAAGCATTAAAAGTGTTTAAATTTTTAATAAAATTGACATAAGCGCAGTGGAATAGTACCAAAAGCAACAATATAAGCAGAGGAAGAAGAGTATATATTGAATTATAACTGCGCGTCAACCCATTGCTCGCGAAGCAACTTGATGGCACAGCTGCCCTGCACCACCAACAACCACAATAATCAACATCAGCCACATGAACGACAATAAGACTGGTTGGACAGCAGTATTTTTCTTGTGGCTCGTTGAATTAATTTTCACTGCAAACATGTTCCAAATATGACGAATTGTCTTGCCAATATTGCCAATCAAGTTTGTAGTCGAAAGCCAAACACAGCAATTGCCACCTGCTTGTGGCGCGGCAAGGTCTCATGCATAGCGGCGCACGCCACAGATCGCACTGCAACCGGGACACGGGTGGTGCCGGAGATGCCACATGCGGCATAAGTAGTAAAAATATCAGTCGCCACAAAAGAGTACATTGCAAAACAGTTGCAATAACAACAGTAATAAGTGGCATATAGGGACGTGCGAGCCTCCGCCGGCTCTTTTGCGTTCACCCAATTACACATGCGCATGCTCATGCTGCCGACAACACGACACAGCAGCTTTGAAAATGGCAACATGGGGCGTACAATGATCACACGGCTTGGCTGCAAGCAAAGTTGCTTTGCACCTTTACGCGATCGTGTTGACTATTTTTTATTTGTTTATGTTGGCTATTACTTTACTTTTATTATTTTTATGTACATAAATAATTTCATCATTTTGTTTATTTTTTTTTCTAAATTTCGCCATTGTGCTTGCATTTATTGGATTGCATACATATATTATATTTTATTATGTTACTCGTTTGTCTGTTATTTGTATAGCGCTTGTGCGCGTATAATTATTAAACGGCGAAAATTCGCGTGCAACTCATTGTCTGAGCGAGGAGGCGTTACTCAAAAGCACCCACGCCAGCACAATAATGGTGCTAAATTGTTCGACAGTTGGGAGAGCTATAATATATGTGAATAAAAGTGTATATATACATAGGTATATATACATGCCAATGAAATCATTGGTTGCTGTGCAAATATAATTTATAATTGTTTGTCTGATAGCAACCTGTTGTTGGCAGCAAGTTATGCATATGTTTGCACGTTAGAGTGGGCCAATTTATTTGTGACGATTTTTCTCGACATTCTTTTTAGCAGATTTGAGTTCCACATTGAATTCTAAGAAAAAAAGTTCATTAGAGCATAGCTCGAAAATGAATTTGGAGGCTCCCAAATTCTACAATAAAGGAAGCTATCTTTAATAAATCAAGCAATTCAGATAGAATGTAGAAAAATACACCTATAGTAGGTGAAATGGTTTAAGTACCAGTACCAGTACTGAAGTAGCGCTCTACCTCAGGTTGTCGAAGAAAGGAGCACCCAGTCACCTTAATCGTCTAGCTGTCAAAGTAGGACATTTACAGAGAAAGTGCTCAACAGTCTCCTTCTCACAGCTTCTGTAATGGGGGTTGAGTGGTAAACCGAGCTTTATAATCCAAAGTCCGGTAAACACAGTTACGAGTTTGAAAATTGAATGATGTGGAGTCCCCAGGATTTTCTGAGTCCTCCGTATATTGTACTGGAGCCAAAGGGCTTTAAAAATAGCACATGAAGAAATAGAGCTCCATCTTTTCTGCGCTTTCCTGAGAAATAATTTGTACAATTCCCCTACAACAACTGTCAGGTGAGCGCCGATGGTAGAAGGCCTCTGTCAAGGTCAGTCCCCTCCCTGGCAAGCTCATCAGCAATTTCATTTCCCTCTATGTTCCTATGCGCTACAACCCAAATCGAGGAAACGTTAACTGCACACTCAAGAGATTTGATCTCCTCCTTACAGGAGTTTACTAGTCCGATTTTCAATGTGTAGCTTCCAATGGAGTTTGGAGTCAAGTATCACTCTAAGATACCTAACTTCTGATCAAAGCGGAAGAACGTTCTAAAAAAAATTAATGGTTACAAAAAAGATTCACAGATAATTTTCTGGAATGTTGTAAACATTAAGGTTTGTTGCAAGCTTTTGTTGAATTTACAAACATATAAAAAATAAACAGAACAATACACATAGTCGCTTTTTCTATTAAAAAAACAAAATAAAATAATAATTGGCGCGTACACTTCTGTTAGGTGTTCGGCCGAGCTCCTCCTCCTTTTTGTGGCGTGCGTCTTGATGTTGTTTTACAAATGTCTTTATTTTGAGCTTTCGCCGAGATTCGAATCTACGTTTTCTCTGAATTTCGCATAGTCAAGCATCAATCCATTCGACTACGGCGGCCGCATATTCCAATATTAAAAAAATGCATACAATTTGCTTTGTAGCACCAGCATAAAGTTCTTCAATTAAAAAAATAGGTTTCAAAAATAAATTCTTCGTACCGAAATATCTCAGAGCAAATATACATAGATATGTAATATGTAAAAAATAACATTCATAATAATTTGGTCAATGTTAATCTTCATATTAGCTCCCTATTAATCAAAAATAGTTTTTTTTTAATTTGAAGCGCTCGAAATTGATTTTAGTGCTTTGTTCTAGTGGAATGTTCTTCTTAGCATTTTTTTCCTGCAGAATCCGAATCTGCTAGAAACGATGCCAGAAAAAATATATCCGCTCTAATGTACACATATATATTATATGTTTAAGCGCAAATGAGGTCTCTTAAAATTTTGTATAATATACAAATTTTTAGGCAATATGTGGCCATAACCTTACGAACATTTTCATAAAAAGACCGGAAAACATTTTAGGGTTCAAGCTAACTTTAAGTGCACTACTTCTCAACTATTTTTCCCTGATACTGCCTCATTTGTTTTCATTTGGCGTTGGAAAAGTTAGCTTGCTCCATCTTTTTTTTTTTTGTTTTCAAGCTAAGTTTAAGTGCGCCCATCAATATGGTACTCGTACTCCGGTCCACTAGGTGAACAACTTTGCATCCGCCATTTTTCAACTTATGCCTGCAGTGGAAAGCGAAAGTGAAAATATACAGATTTAAAATACTTTGCTTTCCTTCACAAATTCCATCCTGTCATTTGAGGAAAGTCTTTGATTTTCTGCTTCGCATCGCAAAAAACTGCAACTTAGACTCTTCGAATGACCTTTTCGGGGAGGCTTAGAATTAGTAAAAGGAAATGCCGTAGGTGGTGTTGAGGTTTCAAAAGCGCTGATTTTGATGCCGAAGACCGGTATAGTTTAGGCTCTGTATTTGGTGAGGCCAACTATATCAGGGCATGAAACGCTCGGCCTCATATCACAAAAGGGTTTCAGACGTACCTAGAAACATTGAAATATGTGACCTGGTCTATGAAAGGGTACCTTACGTGTCAAAAAATCATTTTTCATAATTTGTTTAAAAGTTTGTTATAAGTAAAAAAAAAGAAAAGTATTAATACGAAAATACAAAAGCTAAACTTATTTTTTAAAACGATTTCTGCGATTTGCATTAACTTTTTTATTTGTACCTATATAAAAAAAATGTTTTTCACTGCTTCTGTGATTTTATTGATACTGTGATCTATGCTGAAGAAAATAAGCCTAACCGGATTGAAAAATATTAATATTTAAAAAAGTTACAAGGGTTTTTAGAAGTTTAAACTTTAACTGCTGTTTTTCTGTTTTGTTTTCGCACGTAAGGTACCTTTTCTCTCTTGCCACATTTCTTCAAAGGATGCTCCTTCTGACTATCATTCGTTTTAATCGTTGGCACATGCCCTGGCTGATCTTGCATTTTAAATTGCATTTTCAATTATTCCGTTTTATTTGCATTTATTTTGAGGACACGTGGACTCTGCACTATGGCTTATTATTTTATTAGCCGATCTCTGGGGATGTAATTACTTGTTGATTTCCTATTGATACATTCACAATACTGAACAACAAACATACGAGCAGACGGAAAAGCAAGCAAGTAGCCACTGATTTTACACAGTTCCCCATCAAAGCCTTTGCTCGAGACTGCATGCATGAGGTTTTCAAGCAGCCAGTCTAAGCCCATTTTTATGCATCGATGTGTATGAGTTTAAGCTCGCGATTAGCAAATTTATTTGCTGCAATACAAAATACCAGGATTCAATAGAATAATTGTCTTTATGTTAGCGTTTTGATGAGCCATGAAAGTGCAGCCTCTAAACGGCCTTTGTTCTCTTTAATTAACTGTCATTGCTGCTGTTGGTTGAGCAAGAAAACGTGTAAATTTTCATCCCCAACACTAATGAAGTTATTTTGAAGTTATGGGCGGTAAAATAGTTGATTTATAGTATTTTTGTGTAGCCAAAGCGAGCACAAAAGAAATGTCTAGATAGCTTTATCTAGTGGATATACATACATACATATGCATATTATTAAACCAATTTATGTGAACGCGTGCATACATGCATATGTATTTTTTTTTTATGCACGTTCTGTGAAAATTCAATAGCATTATACCGAAGATTACTATTAACATTTCCATACAAATTGTTTCTTAATATTTATGTGATTATATGCGGTATTAGACTGTCATTAGTACATATATTTATTTGCATCACGGATATGACCGCCATAATCTGTAGTACATAAGTATATATGTACATCGCTCAATGACTAATAAATGATTATAACTTCGTATGCCTTTTCTTTGAGTAAATATCGCAAGGGAGCAAGTGGTTACAATAAGTTGAAGATTTATATTTGCATTATATACTAAAAATACATGCACAAAAATGTTTGTTTATTTTTGTATTGACATCACTCAGTTGTCAAATTCACCAAGAACAAAGTAGCGGTCTTCGGACGACCTTCTATTATTCTGAACACTTAAAAAAAAAAAAATAAATATTTGGCGCGTACACTTCTGTTAGGTGTTTGGCCGAGCTCCTCCTCCTATTTGTGGTGTGCGTCTTGATGTTGTTCCACAAATGGAGGGACCTACAGTTTCAAGCCGACTCCGAACGGCAGATATTTTTATGAGGAGCTTTTTCATGGTAGAAATACACTCGGAGGTTTGCCATTGCCTGCCGAGGGGCGAGTTATGTATGTTTGTTTTTTTATTGTTGTTTGACCTCGGGCTATTAGTGTGAATCTACTAACAATTTCTATTATTAATATTTAGTGCTTATTTTGTAAGTGGAATAGTTATTAATAACTGTTACTCTTTTAAATAAATAAATAAAATAAAAAAAATATTTATACATACAATTTGAATTAATTTCGTTAGTAATTGTGGTACTGCATATCGAATATGTACCTACTGTATATCGAAAGTCCCCAAGAGTATAAATCAAAATTCTTTTATATCTTCACAATGAAGGAGAATCTACGAAATACGATAAAAGTGTAATAAAATGGATTGGTGTGTGAATAATGGGTTGGTAGCCGATTGTATTGGCGTGTGGCTACCATTCGGTAATATTCGGGACCGATACCCAAACACGAAGCACCACTTGTTAGAAAGAGTATTTTCTAATAGCTGTCGTTGCTTTGCAAGGGCAAACCTCCGGTTGTACGTATGTCTGTTAGTTATAGTCTGAGTGTTATAAAAAAACGAGCGGAAAACAACACTTCACACCCAAGCTTCCGATTAGACAATGCGCAGAATACTCAGGGGTAACAATCTCCGCGGTCGCGTATCACGCAAAAAGCCGATTATATAAAAATAAGCAAAAAAAGCGACTTTTATTCCCTAGGTGTTGGGAATAAAACAAAAAGTTTTAAGTTTTGGCAATTTTAACCGAAAAAAGCAAATATAACATTTTTGGATCGAATGGTCCTCGTATAGTATATAGGGGGTCAAGTGAAGAGCTGCGAATCAAATTCTTTAAATCAACGTCTTAAATGCGTCTCAGGTAGTCGGAAAACTAGTTTTTGTAGAAAGCGCGATGGATAAACGTCTTTATTTGTGCATTCGCAAGATAAATTTAAATTCCAGTTCATCTCTACTACAGTACATATCCGTTTGTCAAGTAACAAGTTTTTAAATCAACTCGATAACGATCTCAAGCATTCAGCTTATGATGTTAAAATGTGCACAGTTTTCAGCACAAAGCATTCGCAAACATCTTTTCAAAATCCCAACAAAAAATCTATAAATAAAGTAAATAAGAAACACATACTTTCAACAAAAAGTTACCCTAAGTCTGTTTTGCACGAAAAAAAATTTTTGCCGAATTTCGTCGAAAGTTGGTAGAATCTATGCCAAGACGCTTAGAAGCTAGTCCATCGTTGTGTGAATAAAATTACAAGTATAAAACCCTATGCATAAGTGCGTGCGGCTATAAAAAAGTTCGCCAGTACATATTTGCTATAAGGCGGAAATGTAAAGCAGCAAAAACAGTTTCAGAAATTTATTGGAAAAAAAATTATTTTCTAGGTGGTATAGGAGGAGTGATATTTCTAAAAATCGCGTTGATGCGCCGGTTTTATTTCGGATTTGAATTGGGTACCTAAGAAACAATATTTTGGCATTGGGGTCTAGATATTCGTATAAAGATTCACCTTTCTAAGATAAGCTAAGATTGCTATGATCGAGATAAAGTCCATCAAAACATGCAAAAGGTTTCGTGAAAGCTCCGTATGATAGAAAACTTTAATTTGTATAGGAAAAACATTCATATACCAAGATCCATTTCTTTATTATACACACCTCTTTTATATGAAAAACGTTCTGAATTCATATACTCCGATGATATGACATTTTTAAATAAAACGTCTTCGCGAAGAGTCTAAGTAAATCTTCTTTGAATTTTTTGTATACTCGTATGTGTTTTAATTTTTGGGATATGACCGAATATACTCTGAGTCTGAGAGTGCCACACAGCAGAAACCCGTTTCAATCTATTTTACCCTCACCCTACTAAAATTTGGTAATTACTTTCTTCTCATTTGAAAATCAATGTTGCCAGCAACATTCCACGGCCAGCCAAATGCATGTTGCTGGCGAAATTTTACAGCTGTGAAGTTAGTACTAGGCTTAAAAGCTCACATGATTACAGTTTTTCGTTGGTTTTGTTTGCTCCAAACAAGCACAAGAATTATCACTACAAGTTTACAATCAAATCTCGAAAACTCGTGTCGGTTGTTCTCGAGTGGGGAATACAAAAAACTTTATTTTTACAGAGTGTGGAAACGCAAAGAAATTAGTTTATAAGTAGAGCAGCGCATGCCCGTTATTTACTAGCATTACGAATATTCAATCCCTGGGTATATACATATGTAAGTAAATAGTTAATGCTCGTTTGCTGTTTGGTACGATGGTGCAAAATGAATCATCCAATTATGTTTTAACTTTTTACTAAATTATAAATTACTTAAAAATAAACACAAATATCAAATATAAATTTAACCTTCCGATTAATCTTGGTGAATTTGATTCCTTTAGGATGCGGCCAGGTTTCCTGCAACTCAGCCGATATACATATTTGCTTCGTCTGAGCTATGTAGCATAATGCGCTTTACACCAATCTGAAAAATAAAGAAATATTTAACTGAATTATATTTGTACTTAAATCCATTGGCTAGTACTTATAAAAAAGAGTTTTCAGTATAGAATGCGGAGGGCGGGATTTTAAAATTTAAGGTTTGAAGTTTTGTTGCTAAAATTTGGACTCACAAACAACAATTGCTTCGTAATCATAGAATATTCAGAAATTTGTATGGCAATAATGGCCCGAAAAACAAAAACATGCCAGGAAAGTCGGGTACATTTTAAACTGAAGGAGATTTTTATGCCCGATACCACTTCGATAAAGCCAGAGCTCAATATTTAATAGAAATTGGTGGTATTATGATATAATAGTAATGACAGGGGACGTTTGGTTTCAGTCAACCCGCTAGTTCACCTCCAATTATGCAAATAACAGGACGAATATACTTAAATTTCTTCTTAGATGATGCAAATATTTGTGAAAGTTAGTTTTTTTCTTTATTTCTTTTAGACAAACACAACAGGCTTTGAAAAACTTAGTATAAAGTATAAAGTAATACTCAGTCGAGTAACGTGTAAAAGTGATCCAAGGCTTTTGCACATTTGGCAGATTTGCAAGAATGGCATTTCGCGCATTTAAGAACATTCATAATGAGCGATGAACCACATTTCCACTTGTCATGGATACGTTGACAAGCAAAAGTGTCACATTCAAGGTATTGGAAACTCATATGTCATTCAAGAAAATACTAAGCACCTACAACAGGTTACCAGTAGGTGTGGTTTTTAGGCTGGCGGAGCGTCCCATTTCTTCGAAAATGTTCCCTGATATGCCTTTACGTTGAACGGTGAATTGTGACATGATAACAAACCTTTTTGTGCCCTGAATAAGTTTATATGAATTTGGCCAATATGTGGTTTCCACAAGCCGATGCCACCTATCACACTGCTCATAAAACAATCGCCTCATTGAACACAAAGTTCCCAGAACGCATTATCTCACGAAATCACTAAGTCAAAATGCTGCCAGAATTATGCGATTTTACAACATTAGACTTATTTGTCTGGGACTAAGGGAAAAGTTTGTCATTAAACTCGATACGATTCCAGAATTAAAGACCAAATCGTTCGCGTTGAAAATGGCTCGAACTATGCCAAAAAGTCATGAAAATATTTGACATACGTTACCATAGGAGTCATGGCGGGTATTTAATGGATATTTTATTTCATACATAAATGACTTATTAGATGATGATATAATTAAAAAAATAATTTCGACAAGTTTCGTTGTGTTTCATTTACCATATAACTATTTTATCATTAGTCGACAGCTCTTAATCTAAACTAGATTTCACAAATGTCTTTTAGTGACATCTAAATTCTTAGAAAAATATAAATTGTTTTAAATTTTCATTCTCCGAAGGATGAATTTAAATAACTTGGAACTGAAACTGGCAAATATTAAAATAATAATGACAGGAATTGCAAACGAAATCACCGCAATCCATGAAAAGCGTCTTTCCCATGCTTCGCTCCGACAACTGGATAAATAGAAGGAGAGGAAAATGATTAAATTAATCTAACGAATAATTCAAGATCTCGGAGATCACGGGACGATCATAATTTTTGGTATTACGAATCATATTGTGAAGGGGCCTTGAGCCGTTTCGCATACTTCCATAAAAATGCGCGTTATTAATAAGAGAAGCAATCAAAATGGCATTTAGTAAATGCAGGTGTTTAATAAACTAAACAAATTTAAACTTAATTAGCAATTTGTAAATAAACGATTGCCAACACTTGCGGTTTATTGCCAAAGTGTCAGCGTCAATAAATTATGTTTAAAAATGCTAGCGGCCAGCAGTCGAATGTTAGACTGATTTGAAATTCGCATCACTCGCAACATGCCATACTGTGCTTTCATTTCTATTATTTAATAAAAATATGTGAAAGTGAAAGTATGGCCATCGTTGCACTGGATCGTTAAATGTTAAAAATAACTATAGAAGCTGAGTTGCACTTATAATGGTGCAATGCGAATTCCATTGTCTTATACTTAAATCGATAAAAACTAATTTAGGTTGACCGTTCATATGCTGATAAATCATTAAAAAGCAGTTTCATTAAAAAATAAGTGAAGCAAATAAAATAAATTTTAACGACGCACTTCTGCTATTGAAACATTTGTGCCTAAACTTTTGCAAATATAAATGTAGGCGTATGTGTGTATGTGTGTCGTGTGAATGTGACATGTAAATACGTAAATATTTACTTCTATGGCTGGTAATTAATTTGCAATTAGCGCGCTGCGCAAGCTGCCAATTGCATCATCTGCGTTTAATGGCCACTAGCGTTGCTAATAGGGGGCCTCGCCGGTCGGGCTGGCGACATGGACGACTAATCGAATGGTGCAGAGTGACTGCAACCACCATTGAAATTCCATCAACGAAGACCTTTGGCCGTTTATGACAGGTTTAATGGCCGAAACTGCATAAACCACTTTGGACGGTAGTAGCCAGTGGCTGCAGCAGCAGACAGCCGTCAGTCGACAGCTGCCACACTCTATTCGCAGGTAAACAATTAATATTGGCCACATGCAAGTAAATATGTACATATACACATATGCACACTAATGTATGTATGTATCTACTTGTATGCGCAAACGAATAAATATTCGCAATAGCAAGTGGCCGGCGATTTCGAGGAATTTCACTGTTTGTTTGTGGCATGCAACTCAACTTCGATTTTGTCGTTGGTTTGTGGCGCACTTTGCCATTAATTGAAATGCCATTCCGCTTAATGCTGTTGAACATTTCCTCATTAGGCGCATTAACATTCCGCCCATACGCCAGCGAAACCGGGGGTAGTAGGCAGCGGGTAGTAAGTTGAAAACACAATATTTGAAAGGCACATACCGATTTGGCTGTAAGTATTATCGACAGCATTGGACTAGCTGCAGCAGCTAAAAGCGGTTGGATGTACTGATTGACGTGCCAACTGGCCCGCTGTCCGATCAACTGGCAAACTGTCAGCTTGACATTCACACGCATTGTAGCGGCTTCAGCGCCGAACCACCGCTGCAAAACCGTTTTCGTTGTCTTGGCTGGCAACAGCACCCGGTTACTTATGCACAACTAGTTTTCTATTAATTTTCAAAAATTATGCAAATATGCTGCGGGTTGTCAAGCGGAGCGGCATCCACCTGCCACCCCGCATGCGAACACCTACCTCATTCATCCAAGACATTTGGTAGGATTTTAAAGGTTACGAGTTTCGCCTATGCGATTGGTCAATTTTGCAGCTGTAGTCGCCATTGAGCGCCACTTGCCACATTACAGTTTGCATCGTGTGGTAGTTGACTTTTATGTGTTGTCAATGCCACGTCTAGCGCCATTCAAGCCTGCCTACAGACATACATATATACTTACATACGTTCAAACATATACATATACTGTAAACTGCAATTCATTTACTGTCTGGCGGCAGTGGCTTAGCCTCCGGCGTAATTAATGCACTCAATCAGCAGTTTTGACTAAAATTTATTTATGCAAAACCTCCATAACTGTAGTAGCTGTGCATGTTGGCTGCATATGGGATGTGGCATGTGGCATGCAATCATGTTCCATGTTATACTTTTATGCTACTAATTTTATGGCCTTCCTTCAGTTTCATTATATCGAAAGACGCTTCTCGCTCACAAATCAGGAAAATCTGGTCACATCCTGATCGAGAAAGCTGCGTCCTCCTGAAGTCAGTCAAACGAGTTTTCATTTCTTTATTTTGACTTTGCATTATTTCATTTACACAACATTAATTTACTAGCTGTAGCTCAACGCCCGATGCCTGACTTTTGCATTTTACACTTATATGTATTTACATACATACAGCAGGTGCTATAAAAATACAGACTCTAACTAGCCACCGATACTTGGTGACTGATGTAAGTTTTGGGAGTTTGATAGGTAGGGATTGAAATCTACATTTTCAAGTTATTATAACTGCTCTCATCCACCCATCTATCATTACCATTAATTAGAAAGTTTCGCCATTAAATGGAAAGATAAAAAATCACTTCACAAATCAAAGAAAAGTGCTAGGTTCAAAAGGACATACAAGTTCACCCAAAAGAACATACAAAATAAGGGTGTTTTTAGCCTATAGCCCAATAGGCTATGCAGACACATGAGGATAGCGTGCAGCCCTATGTCCTCGATAGCCTCACGAATTCCATCTTTGAGGTCTTGAATCGAGTCTGGGCTGTTGGCGTAGACCTTCTCTTTCACGTGGCCTCAAAGAAAAAAGTCACAAGATGTTAAATCACAAGATCTCGGTGGCCAATTGAGATCACCTCTTCGAGAGGTAACACGGTCCGGAAACTTTTCCCGTAAAAGATCAATGGTTTCGTTGCTTGTGTGGCACGTAGCGCCGTCTTGTTGAAAATATACGTTGTCCAGATCAATAACATCCAATTCCGGCCATAAAAATCGTTAATCATCTCTCGATAGCGCAATCCATTCACATTCACCAACAACACCTGTTATTGGAAAACCCTTTACATGATTTCTGCAGACGCCTCTAAATGCGGAAGAAGATGATACGATTTGCGCATTCTATGCCACTGTCCTGCTCTATACAGCTGTAGATTTACCATTTTAGGTAAACAATTTTTAATGAGTTATAAGATCTTAGCTCGGTGGAAATCAGGGACCTCCTAACGTTTCTTAACTATTGACATTGATTTTAGAATAGATAAGGATAAGCTATATATATATATATAATATATATAAGCGTTATAATAGGATATGAGCCTGCGTATGGCCGAGAATGGACTATCGCTACCACCTAAGCTTGACGTAACCTATTTATAGTACAAAACCAAGAATCACATCACAGCACCAATAAAAAACTCGGCCCAAACACCTACCGATAATTGAACGGCGGACTTACGTGTGCGGAATAACTCACTTTCAGCAATATTTGCATGTGCAACAAAAAAAACTAAACAAATTAAGATAAGAGTAACGGTATTATTCCAGCTATCATTCAGTTGAAGATCATTTTAATATACGAAACGTTCTACTGAGAGAACCACAGTGGCAAACAATTTGTTGCGCATTTTCCGAAAGTAATTCACACCCAAAAAAATGTCAGAAATTGCATCATATTTTAAAAGATGGATTTCAAAAAAAAATTATTTATAAAATTTATGTAAAAAAAACAGGAGCTTGGATGGAAATATTCCCTATAATGTATGTGTATGTACTTTTAAAAATTATACTGCAGATATGTGAAATATTTGGTGTGAACAGAAAATCGTAGCATCAGTTTCAGAAAAGCAGTCAGTACTGGTTACACAAAGACTATGCGCCCTATCCCAGGATTTATTCGGTTCAAATTATTCCTTCATTTGTTGAATAGACCATAAACAGACCAAAATAGACTGCGAACGTGCTCTGTGTTCTACTCTGTACCCTTTGTGTTCTCATTCTTCTCCATGTTGTTGTTGACAAAGACAAAAAACTAACATCCGCAAGATATCTGAACACGATGGGCAACGTCGAAAAAGAATTGCTAAAGTTGAAGCAACAAACTTTGCTCTATATCGTCCCTTTAGTATAACAATAGCCTATGTGCTCATAGGCTATTATTTTTTTATTGAATTTTTGGATTCTCCATCGTCGATTTTATATGTGGTCAAAATTTTGTCAAATTCTAGTTCCACAAAGTGGGTCAAAACGTCAGTCAAAAAATAATAAATATTTACAGACATAACGAGATTTGAGTGAGAGCTACTTTCGACAAAAAGTTTGAAATTCATTTTCTCAAAACATCAAAAAATTTATAGGCTATTTTAATACTAAGGGGACGATATAAACGCGGTCAAATGAAACATGCCTAATAATAGAAGAGAGATTTGGCAGCATTGAAAGCAATGAGTTATAAGAGTTTTATAAGGTACGAGCCCATATATGGTTTGGCAGATTTTATTCAATTTTACTTCCAATATAATTGAAACTACTTTAATCCATCAAATTTATATTTAAAATTTAAAACTGACTCAGCCATCTGACACCCTGTATATATGTGTACATATACAATATTGTACATACACGTCCGAAGGTTACCCGGGTCCACGTTTTGACCTATATCTCGAGACCCTATCTACCAATAGGTATCCAAACTATACGGAAACCATCTGCAATACCTCCTTAACAATGTGTGTAAGTTTGATTTAATTTGGTGCAAAGACACGGCGGGTCCACGTTTTGGCATATATTTCCAGACCCTAGTCATCAATAGGTATGAAAATTACCCCATATTAAAGCACTTATCAACAGCTTTCATTTGATACCCATATTGTACATACACAACCAAAGGTTACCCGGGTCCACGTTTTGACCTATATCTCGAGACCCCAGTCACGGAGCGGCATGAAAAATACTCTGTACTAAAGCATTCACCAACAGCTTCAATTTGATATCCATATTGTACAAACACATTCTAGGGTCCTCGTTTTGGTCTCTATCTCGAGACCCTAGTCACAGAGCGGTATGAAAAATACTCTGAACTAAAGCATTCACCAACAGCTTCCATTTGATATCCATATTGTACATACACATCCGAAGGTTACCCGGGTCCACGTTTTGACCTATATCTCGAGCCCTATCCACCAATAGGTATCCAAACTATACGGAAACCATCTTCAATACCTTCTTAACAATGTGTGTAAGTTTGGTTTAAATCGGTGCAAAGACACGGCCGGTTAGCGAACACACACAAAAAGTTGACTTTATTTTATATTACAATATAAGATTTTTTTCAGTTTGTGTCCGAAAAATCCAAATATCTTACGGAACCCTATTTTTTTCCAAAATAAAATATAATCCATGTTACTCGTGGATAATGTAGCTTTCGAATGGTGAAAGAATTTTTAAAATCGGTCCAGTAGTTTTTGAGCATATTCATTACAACCAAACAAACAAACAAAGTTTTCCTCTTTATAATATTAGTATAGAAGTATGGATAACCATACTCGGTAGCGGCGAATTTAACTCGATACTTTTGCTGTTACTTTTACATGCAAATTTTTCGTCAAGCAATAGTCAGAAAATTTGATAAAATCTTAGAAATCGTCGAGTTGGGCCAGCATATGAGCATTTATTCCATTACCCAGGGATGCAATATTAAGCAGAAATCTGTTGGGAACTATTTGCATAAAGTTAATTATAACCATGTTAATTTCACCGTCGAAACAAAGCACTCTTTACATTTTTTTTGCAACAGTCGCAAACAATTTTTTTTTTTGTTTTTTTTTTTTTTTTGTATTCAGTTTGCTTAAGATTTTTCAGAAATTTCTCAGCAACCACTTTTAGAACTGATAATGCTTTTTATAATTCGTAGGGTACCTTTTAGTACGGGTCTGTCTTCATTATTGCATTAGCTACTGTACATACTCATACATATGTATGTCACACATGTATGTACATTTTTTTTGTTCTTTTTTATTAAATACTTACTGTTATCAACTCCAAAAGTTGTCGATGTCCGTAATTTGTACTCGCGGAATGTCGAGTTAATTTGCGGAAGATAAATTCGCAATTTTAACAGTCTACTACTTGAATTGGCTTCGCCAGGGGTACCTGGCGGAGGCAGCTGTTCTTGTCCAGTATCAGGATACGAGTACCTACTTTGGCTGTGTGCATTGCGTTGAGCGGCACGCTTTGTCAGAAATTTGCAAGTGCGACTAGTTTGGCGCTCAAAGGTAGCGTGAATCCATTAATTTTCGAGTCCACATTTACGCCGGCCGGCCGGCTGCCGCCCCATTTGCATGTTATTTGTGCACCTCGTAACTGTTCAGCATTTAACAACAATTAAACTGCAAATCGCGAAAATAAATTGCTGAGGAATGCGTGAGATTAGAAAGAGCTTGGATTGTACAAAGCGTGTTAAAATTAGTAAACTCAAACCGGCTGTGACAGTAGAATTGCCAGAATTTAAAATTAATGGCTGAATTAATAAGCCAAAAAGGAGGGAGTGAAAACGAATTGATTTTAATTATTATAGTTTAAGCCAATGTTTGTTATTGACTTCCGCATTGTAAAATTAAACTACATATACGATTTAATTTTTATGTTATTTTATTATGTCGTATAGACATACAAATAATTGATATAAAGGGCTGAAATCTGTATATTTGTAGTACGTATTTGAAGTTCAAGTAGATAATTCGACAGTCCTCCTCTACACATAATGACCGGAACGGTAAGGATTTCGAGTTCGGTATTTTCCCTGAGCCCCTATAACGGATTCGCAATGCTTAAAACTTCCAAAAGGATTCACTTCTTCAGTTAATATGCCCTTGCAAGAATGCAGGTCTAAATATACAGGTATACCTAAGATTTACCATAATATACATACTTATGTAGACTGCGTGATTCTCAATTTCTGTGAACGCCATATAGACGAAGAAAGCAATTTGAAAGTTTTCGCCGACCATTTTAGGTTTTGATAGCAATTTTTAGTGATTCTCAAATGCTGCTGACGTTTTGAGGGCGATCGTGGTTTAGTACTTCTTCATTTTTATTCTAGGATTATATCCTGGTTAAAAAACATGCAACATGGCACAGCATATACCCATCACTGATATAACAAATAGATATACTATATTAAAAGTCAGGTGTCGGTAGAACTCGTAGTCTAACATTATTGCCAACTAGTTAGCGCTGCATCGATCTTCGCCAAGTGTTTTTGGGTCGACCGCGACTTCTGCTCACTTGCGGGTTCCAGTCCAGTGCCATTCTCGTGATGCTATCTGGTGGTTTTCTTAATGTGTGACCTATCCATCGCCACGTTTTGCGTTTGATTTTCCTAAGGATGGGTTCCTCGTTCGTTAATCTCTACAGTGCACCGTTACTGATGGTGTTTGGCCAGAATATTCTGCAGATGATGCGGAGGCATTTGTTGATGAAGGATTGTAGCCTCTGTGTGATGGTGTTAGAGACCAGACAAGAACGATGGCGAATAGAAGGGGCGACACGGGACAAGCTTGCCTTACGCCTGCCTTGGTAGTGAATGGATCGCTGATATCGCCTCTGTGAAGTACTGCCAGTTCGGAGTTCTCGTAGAGGGCTTTGATGAGGCGGATTATCTTGGCGGGAACTCCCTTTCTACTTAGTGCCAGCCATATGATCTTTGCTATTATCTCATCCTTAACCAACAGCTGTACATTTGCACATCTTCTGAACCAAAAATTTGCAAAATTTTTACGGGGACTGGAAGAACTCCTACATTAATTTTTAATTACCAGGAACTAATTGAGTTAAGTTTAATAATTTCTTGTAGTCTTAGTACCTATTCTATCTCAGAAAGATTGCAGTCAATTAGTCTTTTTCGACGCCTTTCTCTTAGCAGCGTAGCATCTAGGCGATACGAATAAAAAATGATAAAAAATTCAGGAACAAATGTTTTCTATTATTCTCAGCAATAAGCTCAATATCAAATTAACGGGGTCAAAGCACCAGCAAAAAAAGTTACAAATATTTTTTGCTTTTCCCCGTCCAATACATTTTAGCAGTTTTTTTTTTATTGCTTTAAATCGAATACGTCCGTAAAGCTTTATTTTACTTTATGCGTTGAAATATTGAATGCATTGAGAACTTGTATGTCTTAAGACGTAGGTAAAATATAATAGTAATAGTTGCCCAATCAGCTACTGTATTTATAACATTTCCTTTTTGTATTCCTGCATGCCCTGTATTTGCGAATTCATGAAATTTACTTCCAAAAACCATTACTATAATTTGTTCACACTAGACCGGTTTTCGGGTTAAATTTATCGAACAAAATTGAGCACAAACCCAAATAACCAACAATGTGAACGGTGCCCAGAGCTTATTTTTATATTATAACCCCATATCCCGATAACCAACCTCCCGTGAACTACTAAATACCCAATGAAAACAAATGTTTTCTGAGCAGTCGGCATTGGACAATAAACTAATAAATTATTAATGCATTAACTAAAAATAATTTAAGTAAATTATTTGCCCATAAAATAGTTTGTAATGACTATATAAGTATGTATAGAAGATATGTACCAATTTTAGAGACTGCAGAGGTTCTTACAAACCTAAGCACATCTTCGGTAAGCGTTTATTCTAAAGCATTTCTACTTTATAAAATTCGTTATCACTTATCTCCTGGATTTTATCAGAACGTAAATATATTTAAATGTAAGAATTTGCTGATGCTTTCGCCAAGCGCTTTTCTTTCCCGCCAATTTTTCTCCATTCATTAAAACTAAAATAAATCAGCTGATTGCCAGCTGTGCTCATTCTTATGCGTTCCTTCAACACCCTTATTTAGTTTCATACACCCACACCACAAATTTTCATTTTCAATTCATTCATTTGCCGGCAAAAATAAAAGAAATAGATTATTAAGAGAATGAATAAGATGGCGGAGGTGCGGCAGCGGCGTGCAGCACGAGGACAACTCGCTCATTTATTTAACATTGCCTTTTACTTTTCCAGTTTCCCTGTTTTTCGCCGTTGCAATAGTGATTGGTGTTGTTGTATTTCTTGTCTCATTTTCATTTTTCTTAATTTCTCCAGCATCTCATTTTCGCGATTCCTTTTACGCCGGAGCTCTGTGGCCGCAGCCGGCTGTTTCGCGTGTTTTAATTTCGCTTTTCATCAACCATTCGGGGCGACTTTGAGTTTCAGTTCCTTGCGAGGGCAGCATATGGTGGGCGCGTGAGTGAGTGGAAGGGGTATGCCTAAGAAAAAGTTTTCCGCTTTCTTTTGGCGCGCTTACTTCAGCAGTCGAGGAAACTAAGGAGCACAAGATGGCAGATTGTGAATGGCCCGAAAAAATCGTTGGCTGGGAGGCGAGTGGGGGAGAAATGAACTGCTTTGCTAATTTGCAATTGCCATCGTTTGCCGGTGCGCTACGTCGCCTTCTGACTGTCTGCAACCTGTCTATGTCTTTGCATCCTTGCAGTTGTGTTGGTAATGAAAAAGTAAGGACTTCCACACTTTGCGGGCCGGAATACCACCTCTAATGACAACAACAACTTATTCAAGCAGGGGCAACAACAAGCCGAACAGCAAAAATTACTGCATTCACGCTGCTGGTAATAATGACGTTCATTATGCACAAAATGTTGGAATGAAATTAAAAGCAAATACATTGAATCTATGTCAGTATGCACACACACACACAATTACACGTATTTATAGGGACATTATATATAAATCCGAGAACGATGCTCTTGCACATTTTCTTAGTGGTAGAATGAACTTTATCGTCCTTGTCGCCTGCAGTGTGACTGGCTGCGCTTCTGTTGTTGTCGACTGCCGCGAATGAGCAAAGTTTGGTGTCCTGTGTTCCGGTTTCCAGCTTAGTTGATGAGACTTTCACTTTTTCACGCTACCGCCTCATCCTGCACTCCATCGTCATTGTGCCACATTTTACATTAGTTATTAACCTACTTTTTGCTACGTTAACTGGCAAGGACCAGATTGTATTTCATGTACATAAATACCTCCTGTATTAAGTGTAAGCATATGTACATATAGCATACATACATATGTATATACAAATGGGTGGGAAGCTGTGGAGTTTATGAACAATTTTTTGTCCTTGTTTTAATTTTAATTTTTGTTTGGCCTTCTTCGGTTTCTGCTTCCGCTTCTTGCTGCCTTTGCTGCTATTGCTGATGCAGTCGCTTAACGTAGGCGTGTTAGTGGGTGTGTGTTTTGTTGGCGCGTGCACAGACATTGACATCGCACGACACAACAACTCACTGTGGGGGCCATTGTTTCTAGGTCAAGAACTTCATTCACACGGATATTCCCTCTTTGGCGAATTTTTAATTTTTAATTTTTTTTTCTTGACATTCAAATTAATGTGAATATAGTGGAATGAAGTCACAATCGAATAGTGGAGAGATCGAATAGCCAAGTCAAGGGATTAGAAAGTGAAAATAGATGTAGTAAAATGGGAGTAGACAAAAAGTGGGACGCAGTATCTGTACATCGCATTCACTTATTTATTAATTGGGTATTACGACTAATTATAATGAAGTGGCAAATAAAAAAATTGGATTTTAAAGATTTGTTTAAATGTTTGTTTATAGGACCCCCTCGAAGGACTTACAATTTATAGACCTTTGCGCTTTGGCGGCGATCTAAGATTCGTTTATTTCATTTATTTCAGGTCTAAAACATATTTACGTTTTTACAGACAACTTAGATCTAACATGAGCTTAAATTACTAGAGATAATTATTAAGTAAATTAAAAAAATAGTTCAGAAATTTATAAAATTCATTCTTTGAGACCGAAAGTCAAGCGGAATACAACTCGCGATCTCATTGAATTTTTTTAAAGCGCTGGCAATAGGAGTGTTACGCGCATAATGAGTGCTAAGAAATATAAGATGAAAGGAGTAGTATTGCGTAGAGATCTAGGAGGAATATGAATGCATAAGGAGGAACAATCCAATTTCTCCTTTAATTACACTAACACAAAAGACAGTGAGAGTACTGTATACAGGATTTAAGTTAATTCGGAGGCTCCATTGGCTAGGTGAAGTCGAATTAATAGACCCAGAGGCGTGAACTTTGGAAGTATTTGATACGATGTACGAAGTTGGTAGCTGAGGAAGAGGAAGGCCTCCACTGCGTTGGAAGGAACAACGAGGACAGGAACTAAGCTTTACTTGAGATGTCTAACTGGCGCCGAATAGCACGTGAACGAAATGGCTTGCGCACTTTGTTGAACTCGGAAAAAATCGCTTAGGCGATTACTGCACCAATAAAGACGAATAAGAGAAGAATAAGAAAAGGAAGCTAGAATTTAAAATATTCCGTTCAAACGGTCAACATGAAACTTTCTTTATACATAACATTGACAATAAATTTTGTTACATAAATCGTCTGTAACACTTTTTACACAAAATTAAAGGCTTAAAGGCTTCTATGAACATAATTTTGAAACTTTGCCCCTGTATAAAACACAACTTGAAACTTTATTGTACAAAAACTACTGCCGCAATTATATGATTACTTTTGCGTGTCAATTAAAAAAATCTAAATATATTTTACTGTATTAGTTTTATTACAATTGGCACGCCCGTCTTTTGTTAAATGTTTGGCTGACATTTATGGTACGCACCATGTTGTTGTACCATTACTACTCCGACCTCATGGCAGAAATGCACTCAGGTCTTCCATTTCCTACCGCGTGGCGTTCGCGATTACAATAAACTTTTCAAGTCTAACCCTAATCCCATGTTGTGCCATTCCTAAATCCCATGTCGATAGGTTGTTCGCGTCCGGCGCTTATTTCTACTATATAACGGCAACAGAAAATTAGAAAAAAATCATGAGGCATATTTTAAGCTTTATCTAAACATATCTGGATTTTTATTTTAATAATATTGGATTATAAACAAATGGTATGAAACATGCACCGTGCAGTAGGTTCATAAAAAATGCATGCTTTCTCAACAAATTGGCCGGACACGAACGACCCATCAACATAGGATTAGGGTCCCATGTTCATAGCAGTCGCATCGGCAGACAATGGCAAACCTTCTTACATTTGCGCCATCAACAAGCTCGAGATAAAAATAATCTACTGTTCGGAGGTGGCACGAAATTGTAGTTATTTTGTGATTCAGAAGTCGAGAAATCTTTGGCGTCATTTGAGTTTCTGTTTGGCTTACAAGTTTGGATTTGTCATATCTAGTATATCAGCTTTTTAATTCATATAATTCATTGCGTTCATTAAACTGTATTCGTTTATTTCTTTAAGTAGTAAGAAAAAACCAATTATTTAGAAATGATATTGTAAAACTAATTTTTATTTAAGATATTCAAATGCATCATCTTCAGTATGTTACATTTCGCTGAATTCCTAAATGTCCATTGAGACTCATCAGAAGCGTTTGCTGGCCATGAGGTAAATTACATCATGCTTTGTAGCCATTTATTTTGACTTGAGAAAAGCCTACAAACTCTTCCCAAATGACACAGCCGCTCCCATCAATTGAATTTCACTTAGTTTCTTTCAGCGCACTTGATTCAGCTTAACTCGTGCGTATTTTTACTGTTACAGGATACGAATATACAATAGCTGGTTCTTCTATGCTCGCCTCGACTCACAGTAATTCATGCGAGACTTTAGTGCATCTTAATTTCAGCAAAATATATGAAAGTGGTTGGGATATGCTTACTGTGGTCGTTTGAATTTTGTGGGGTTTCTTGATCACATTCGCGAATATTTTCCAATTGTTATATGGATCGGAAGAAACTTGCAAAGATATAACAAAAAGAAGTAAAGAAGTGCTAAATTTAGTCCAGACTGAACTTTATATACCCGTTCACAATTTGAATTGAATTTGGGCTGGCTGTTAATTTTTGGAATCTCAGATGGACGGACGGAAATTTAGACTTAACATATAAAAAGTGTGTTTATACGATCTAAATATTACTTAAATCTAAATGAGGTGGATAGCGATACGTGCCCCATTTTACAAAATTTTACTTTTCCCTTTTTTTGGTTCATAATTTGTGCCGAATGTTAATAATTTTGCTTGCTTGTGAAGAAGAGCGCGCGGGTATACATAAAAGTCAAAATATAATATTGTCAAAAAATATATTTAAATATGTTTGCTGCTACATACACATTTACATATGAATGCATGTATGTATAATATAATATTATTAATGTACGCATATGTTTGTATAAAAGATGTGCTTATGGCTTAATGTGAAACACTTGCAATATTTGAAAAGAAATTAGTTTACTTGTTTGTATTGTATGTATGTATATATGTATATAAGCATATTTGAAAAATTGTGCTTCTGCGTTTTAGCGGCGTCACTTTGTACTACTGAAATAAATACAAAGTAAATTATGCTAATGCCAAAATAATGCATATTCGATCAACTGAGTGCACGTAGCCCAACTCCCTCTGCAGGACCGACGCCACAAGTATCCGCCTGTTTAATACACTTTGCCTGTACGGATATCTATGTATTTGCCAGTAGAGCCGGTTTGCTCCCTGTAGATTCGTTGGTTGCTATTTTTTGCCACTTTCGCGATTTTGTTTGCACAGTTCGATTTTGTTTCTGACACTTTTGTCATTTGTACAAAAGTGATGTACGAGCTTTTGCTATGCTTCGTTCGGCATAATGGCGGCGACAAGGGCGACTAACTGCGTTGAGAACAAGCAGAGGAGTGCAATACACAAATCATGTCTTCATCCTTCAACGCCTTCAACGGTGGTGCCATTTCCAGTAATTTTGCCACGCTAAATATGACAGCAGACATCCTGCCGCGCTGACAGGGGTACTATAGTTGTATTGCGCGTGGAATAACAGCCAACAACGAGAGCTGACAGTCCAATTCCCAAAAGTCTACTCAAATGTTATTATGACAAAAGCAGGCAAAGAGTCGAATTGCGAGGCATTCAGCCAAATATTGGCGACTTAACGCCAACCTGACAGTCGGCGAAGTCGAGCGCACAGAAATAATATACATTTTTAGATGCTTCCTATTTTCGACGCAGCATCTCAATATTGGCACAAGTCTTATCTCATTTCGTTTTAGTTTTCTATTTGCTAACTCTCCTTGCATATTTTTAGCAATTTTTTAAGGTTTTGTAATTTCTACATTTTTCTAAGTTTCTGTCGCGTTTTGTTGACGGGCCAATCCGTTTGTGCATGAATTATTGTTTGTTGTTGCACTGCATTATTTCGCACATTTTTGTTCGAAATAAAGTTCCAAAATTTGGTTTCCATTTTTAAACGGATCCACAAACTATAGAAAAAAATACATAAGAAACCAAACATCTTCATATATGTAAATGTATTCGAAATATTTACTGTAGTCTGTCACTTTCAGTATAACGAATTCGAGAATGTTAGGCTCAAAAAAGTTTAACTACAACTTAAAAGATGCACTACGCTCTCAATGCAGCTATAACGAGTTCTTTACGTGCACCTAGAATCATTCAGGAATCAGCGTAAACGGATAGGAGACGTTATCCGTTATTGTGCCCCCAAAGAATGGAATCCCTAGTAGACTGCCCTTATAAAGTCACTATCCTTAAGAGAGGATTCTTGTTCTTCTTGATTGGAGCGATTTTGGCCGAGTTTAATAAAGCGCGCTAGGCGATTCTTTCTAGTACTAACCAGCGCCAGTTGGACACACCAAGTGGGGTCAAGTCCTTCTCCGCCCGATCTTTTCAACGCAAAGGAGCCCACTAGCTGGTACCACATCGAACACTTTCAGAGCCGGAGCGTTTGTACGCATTCAAACGACACGACTCTGGACTTAACTGTTGGATTTCAAGGCGGACATTGTTAGAAATGAAGTATTTTACACCTAGAAATCATAACTGTCAACGGAGACGTGTGTGTTGGTACACGAGTACGCCGACTGTGTGTTTGATCAATCCTCGTTCACCACCAGACTCATTTCCTTTGCTTTTTTACCCAATTTGGAAAAGGCAGAACTAGTTAAGTAATAACTATGTTCTACTGCGGCTTTTACCTAGCGGGTGGCGATATACGACAATTCGTTTTGGGTTCAACTGTTATGTTTACCGTGACTCGACCTGGCTTCAAACGTGGTCGTGGACACACCGTTGATGCACAATGCAGTGAACGTCCAAATGACGCGGTAACACCAGAAAACATAAAAACTACACATTCGTTTTGAATAATCGAAAAGTAAGGTTGCGTGAGTTAGCTGACATCGTAAAGATATCAAAAGAACGTGTTGGCTTTATATTGCATGAACATTTGACTATGAGAAAGATCTGTTTAAAGTGGGTGCAACATTTGCAGACTTTCAAGACAACGAACCGTGTCACAAGTCAGTCAAAAACCAGATGAATAGAACTTCGAATCGCTCCCTCGTCCACCGTATTCACCCGATTTGGCTTCCAGCGACTACTGACTGTTCGTAGCCCTAAAAAAATGTTAGATGGTAAGAAATTTCGCTCGAATGAAGAGGTTATTGCTGAAACTGAAACCTATTTTGAGGCAACAGATAAATTGTGAAATGAATACGTTGTTCTTAATGAAAATTAATATTGATAAATGAAGCTAATTTTGATTAAAATATGTGTTTTCTTTGTTAGGCTAGGGACTTTTCAGTTCATGTCTTAAGATCATCAAAAAAAAATATATTTACGCAAATCTCAAAAATACGTATGTATATTTTCTTGCGATGTGTACTATACATTGATGGTATATTGTTACTTCATTCTTTTGGATTTTCTCAGAAGTACAAACCTTCGTTGGACGAAAGCAGACCGTCTCATATATCTATCGAATTATATATATTGATTTTAATATACTAAAATTAATCTTCCAATTGTTTTTGAATACCTTTTTTGCTTAATAGAAAATATGATTTTAAGTGATGGAAATCTTTATTGGAGCTCCAGCGCTTGTATATTGCTATTTATTGCTACAGTATACAAACAGACTGTTGCTGTATAATTTACAAGTATCAAATACGATTACGCAAGACGACAATTAGATAAGTCATAATATCTTCCGATAGAGTGATTAATTTTGCGACACCTTGTACATATAAGGTGAGTCTCGAAGTAAATATTCACCTCTAGAGGAAAATCTGGTTTTGAGAAATAGGTTTGATAGGTAGCCACCACATTAACAAATACCGCTAGAAATTAGAGCTGCGCAGCACAATCTGAACCGCCTATCCTGAAAACGTTCGCTCCCAAAATATATCGTATAAGTATTAATTCCAGAAATGGATTGCGAAAGGCTATTAATATCTGTGATCACCGCAGACTCTCGGTCTTGGAATTTTGTTTTTTAATTTAATGATTACCCACTTCTCTCAATCTATTTTAAATCTACGCGATTATTAAACCAATCTGAGTAGTTTGTTTGGTTTTAAAGAACTTCGAAGCTCCTTGGCTTGATATCCTAAAGGACCTAAATTAGATAATAGGAATACCAGAGTTTTTCCACCTGTAATTAGAAAAGTTTTAACACGAGGACCTCTCGCCGGAAGTTTTGGCCAAAGTGATGGAAAATGCCACAAAAAGGGCTCAAATGGCAATCAACTGTGGCGGCGGCCGTTTACATGACATCATATTCTCGACTTGATGTAAAAAAAATTAAAAGACCAAATAAAAATAATCCACAAGAAGAATAAAAGTTTTTCATTTTTTTTTAAATTTCAGCCAAAAAACTTCGCAAGGTTACTTTTGTACTTTACGGCGGCCACCGTAACCGAATGGGTCGGAAATCACAGAGAGAACGTAGGTTCGAATCTCGGTGAAACACCAAAATTAAGAAAAACATTTTTCTAATAGCCCCTCGGCAGGCAATGACAAACCTCCGAGTGTATTTCTGTCATGAAAAAGCTCCTCATAAAAGCCATTTGCCGTTCGGAGGCGGCTAAAAACTGTAGGTCCCTCCATTTGTGGAACAACATCAACGCGCACGCCACAAATAGGAGGAGGAGCTCGGCCAAACACCCAAAAAGGGTGTACGCGCCAATTATATATATATAAATACTTTAACTATTTCGTTAGTCTAAGATTTCCCCGACTTATGAGATGATTTTTCGAGAGTTGAAATTTTTTTCCAATTATTATTCAGATATATTTTGTATTTATATTTCTGCCTAAAACAAGAAAACGCAAATTTCCAAGCAAACGCTAATACCCAAGAGGTTGTACAAAGCTTTTGTTAGCATGCGAGAATGCGTAGGTTAGAATCTCCGTGAATAAACATCAGTAGCGGTCCATCCTCGGCAGGCAATGACAAACCTCCGAGTGTATTTCTGTCATGAAAAAGCTCCTCATAAAAGCCATTGCCGTTCGGAGGCGGCTAAAAACTGTAGGTCCCTCCATTTTTGGAACAACATCAAGACGCACATCACAATTAGGAGGAGGTACACGGACAAACATCTAATAGAAGTGTACGCGCCAATTATTTATTTCATTTTATACACAAATCAATTATGTAAATAGAATTTAGCGGATGCAACAACTTTTTTCTGAGTTTGTTTGTAAAGCGCCTTCCGATATGTAACTATCACTGGCTTCTTATCAATTTAGAGTTACTCCATAGTAGCAAGTAATCTTTGCCTTTTTTGTTTGCCATATATACCGCACAAAAAAGTTATAAGACCAAAATGATTATGATCATCATTATCAGCATCATTCCTTAGTCTCCATTGCGGAACATAGGTCCAAAGTAAAATTTGTCCATTTTGTGCGATTCCCAGATATATTTTTCACTTGCTGCTAGGTCATTGATTTGTCCACGGCTTTGTATTCTTCATCGATGATTTTCAGTTGCCGTAAGGTATGGTCAAGCCATCTCTATTTACGTTCTCTTACTTCAGTTGCGATAGATTTTTGCAGCGGTTCACGAACAATTTCCGTAGACAGACACCATGTTTCACAGCTGATGATATCTTCTAAATCAATAATAGAAAAATATCGTTTCTTTGATTGTATGTTTAGAAATGTATCTCATAACTGAGCTTATTCCGCATGTATTGCTGGTATTTTACTATAGAAACGCGTACATTCTTTTTCAGTGCAAAATGAATAAAAATGTGCCGCGCGGAAAAGCTTTGCCTGAATTTAAGCAGGTAAACATCTTAGTGTCAAAGGCGAAATGCTTATATGTTTCGTATCCACAAGAATGAATGGTGTAAAGTATGTAGAACCAGATGAAGTACTTATTATTATTATATTATTATTTTTTTTTTTATGATAATTTCGATGAGGTGTGGATTTCCCAGCATAACAAAGCAGCCATTCATGCTTTCGAAGCAACAAAAGAGTTTTTGGCAGCAAAAAAATACTTATTTTAACATGGAATGGCCTGACTTCAGCTTTGCCTTTAAACTATTCGAAAATGTTTGGCAAATTCTTTCTCAATCGATTTTCAAAAATGGAAGACTATTTGATAATGCTAAGAGCTTTAGATGTGCGACTAATGTCGGATGATTTAAAATTGATCAAAATATTATTAAAATTTTTTATCAAATCAATGCCTCGATGACTTCAACAAGTTGTATACAAAGGAGGATCCAAAACAAATTTCTAGACTAAAATTATTAACTAGCCCCAAGAATTACATTTGTTTACTTTACATACAATAACATTGGTTTTATATTGTATTATATTTTTTTTCGTTCTCCGGATTTTACTTATCTTAATACTTAATTTATCGTTACAAGTTTAAACATCAATGACACAAATTGTTAGCCCTGAACTGTTAATAAAAATATGCAAAATGTATTTGGTCTTATAATTTTTTCGTGTAGTGAGTAAAGGGTATTCAAAAGATGCGCTTAGATGTTGCTTCAAAATAAAACTTTTTTAAAATCTAGATTCTTCCAGGTTTCACTAACAATTATATGTCTCGTTTAAGACTAATTTTAAGGCATTGTTAGTAAGAATCCATATTATATATTCTTATTAACTGCATTCCATAGCTGAATAAAAAATAAATTTCGTGGAAAACGTAGTCACCAAATAAATTCTCGAAATATATTAAGAACGTGTGCCATCTTATCGTGCACACAAGCAGCGACTTCAATACTGAATTTAATTTTATCCTACGACGTTTTATGAAGACCAAACCAAGTGAGACTACTCGTAAGCAAAATTCCATATAAGTATTAAGGTTACTAACACCGCTTTAGTCACATCTTTATTTGCAAATCGCGGTATGCAAGCCTGCACCTGTGTCCACAGAGCCTCGGACACTTGCCCGTAGTTATTTAATACATACTTATTCAAACACATTCGTATCAGCCCATGCGCATTTTGCCCAGTCTCCTTCGCCATCACATCGCGCAATGGTCCTTTTCCTTACTTACGCCAAATGGTTGCCTGGTTTCGATGTGCTTTTGACAACAAGCCAATATGCAGTAAATCTGCCATGATGTCTGTGAATTGGATTCTCGCGTGTAAGTGCCACGGCGTGTGGAGGATGGACGGGGGTAGAAGTGGAGTTGATAACATTGGCAAGCAACGCATTTGCTGGCGGTGTTTAAGTACATATATACATATATATGTTCGCCTGTTCGGTCGCCACTTTAAGTAGGTTACATATTTTATGCTTAATATTTCCATTTTATTCTATTCCATTCCATTTTACACAGCTCGAAAACTCAAATGTGTTTGGCAAAATGGCTGCTTGTAAATTTTCCAAACGCGACTTCGCTCACTACGAGGATAATTGAAATTTCCACTGCACAAGTTCAATGCATGCTTGCAGAGGAGACTACGGCTGGGGAGCGAGTGAGCGGCTATACATGAAAAAAGTTCAAAGATTTATACTATCGTTTTCTTTTTTATTCTTTATTTTTTTTTGCAGCGAAGACGCATGTTTAGATAAAAGTTGGATTACGCGAGAAATTGTGAATACCCCGAAATTGAAACTTACTTACGAATTAGAATTTATTTGCAGTCGAATTTATACTTCATCTTGTGCGATTCGTAGTTTAAGAAAAGCGCTAAGGTGGAAAATTTGCAGGCGAGAGATAAAAGTAAAAAAAATGTTTGCGTGTAGTAGTGGTACTGGTAGACGTAGGACTAAAAATTGTTTAGTTGCGCATGAAGAACAATTGAGTGTAACTAATTTGAAAATAATGATGTGCATATTTTTCTCGAATTTTCATATTCAACATAAGCAGCAAAAATGTGCAGAATAAGTACTTTTATTCACAGCTTAGAACTTAAGAATCCATTTATTCCACTGATGGTTTTCGAACTCTTCTGTCAACAATTTTTTCACCAGCCCCCTTCTTTTTATGTGTGCAGCAAAAGCTATTTTTTTCAAAAACACTGCAATTTTGCTCAAACAATTTTCTGGCTCGCGAACCACTTACATTTGGCGTAATGAGCCTTATAAGCCCGCCCGTAAATTCTTCCTGAATATTTTTAAATAAAATAACGACTAGCACCTTCGTTTGATCCGTAGAAGTTTTGGTGTGACAGTTTTTGTAATAGCTTTGTGGTGTATTTGGCTTTTGTTCGACGAAAGAAAATAGTTTTGTTTTCTATAACATATTCGACAGAGTTTTGATTTTTGGGCCGAATTGGAAGATGCAAAAGTACATAAAATTTCTGTCAACACAGCCGAAGTGCTTTCAGACTTCGTTACTTATTTTGAAAATTCAACTTTATGCAAAAACACTAATTTTTTCATTATCAAAGCGTTTTTCTAAGTATTATTTAATATAATATTTGAAATGTTTCTAAATATTATTACGAAGGTTGCTATTTTTTGTTTGAGCACTTCGAGTGTTGTCTGGAGCTATCTGGCCTTCCCATTGAAAAGTTTGACATATTTTAGCATAAACGCCATATTAATATTATTTATAGTGGATTAGTGGACAAATTTATTTTGACAAAAAAATGCACTCAAATGTGAACATTTTCCAAAATTTTCGACATGATAGATGAACGAAATTCATTAGGCGACAAGCAAGCTTCACCCTTTAGCTCCACAAAACACTGGAACTGGTCTAATGAATGATTGCTGTTCGCTCACCAACGAATTCCGGGAATGTCGTCCTTAATCAGTTTTGTGCCAAAAAATATCGATGCTCAAAATATGTAGTTGAGCACGAACGGCATGTGACAAAGCCGTGAGATTGAAGCATACATCGGCATTAGTATGACGAGCATGAATAAATGTTTGAATACCTTAGGGTAAAAAAGTGTGTGCGTTGAATCCACACAATTAATGAAACACCTTGGAAACGCGACTAGAAAAAGTGCTTCGAAAATTGGTTCAAGTGAATGCAGAAGTGTATTCGTCATTATGGAGATTGTTTTGAAAAACCTTAAAAACCATTTCACTATTCATTTTCCAATTGTTAGGCCAAAAATATAAATTAGGGCTTACAAAATATTATATATTTTTTCAAATACATTATATTATATTATTGTGCTGGAAGAGAGGCAATGCCTCCCAATATATCTTTAGTACGTGTGCATACTGTAACTTCTTGTTGAATTGCAAAAAACATGATAAATCTTTATCGAATTATTTAAATTGAGTGAATACCTTTTTCGCCTTTGTGGTCCTTTGCCTTATCATCGACTTCAAAAGTTTCAATAAATAATAAGGAAACAAAATTTAAATAAGTTACCGCTTCTACTTCATCTAGCAGGATTTGAAAACAACAATAATCTCTGAAAAGCTATAACACATCCATAAATATTTAATCTTGTTAATATACTAGGCACGGAAGACGCTGATGCATTTTTACAAGCTTACGTAAGAGCATTAGCATGTCAAAAAAAAGTTTGTTTATGCAACACCCTAATGTTAAGGACCTTGACCCATGGTCAGTGGGTGTGACGTAGGTGTCGTGGTGATACAGCTTAACCTACTTCTACCATCTACTTGGCTACTGCAGCGTTTTTTAAGCTGAGTTAATCGATGTAAAAGAGGCTGTGTTATGGCTGTGAATCGGCTCTCGCAGCGCAACCTATCACTATCTGCTTTGGCAGTAAAGTTGCCTTTACAGTGCTAGGGTATTTCATCCAAAGTTGCAATCGATTGCTGAGCTATTCTAAATGAAACTAGATAGGTCTGGTCTAGTAGGAATAAACATAGAACCAAATACCTGGTCAATCTGGACCGGTCTTCCATTAGTACAGTGGTTGGCAACATTACTATGCACAGCCTAATATGAAACTGCCACATGGGAAACGTATGGAATCTTCGGTTAAAAATGGCTTCTGTCGCAGCTGCAAGAAGAGTAGCAGATGGAGAGCGTTAAACACTTCCTCTGTCAACGTACCCCTCTTGCCAGAACGCGGCATTGCTGTCTAGGCTCTTAGTTGTTTGGAGGTCTGGCATTCTGAGTCGTTGTTTGTTAGAGAGACGAAGTGGTTTCGCTATATTGGGAATTAGAGAGAGAACATCAGCACTAACTATTGGTTTCTCAATGGGCCTCAAGGCCTAAGTGCGCCGCTCTATATGGAGAGTGGTAATTACGGAAACCTTACCTAATCTTTCCCCAAATTTGTTCTATACATATTTGTGAAGGAAAACTAAAATAGATAATAAAATAATATTTACTTAGTCTTGCCATAAATTCTGTGACAAATTTGACAATGCATACGTCGAGAACAAGTTCGCAGAAAAAAGCTCCGTTATTCTTGCTTTTGTTCGAATGCATTATCTTGTCATAAATTATACTCAGTTTCGTGGCAAACTTCGCTACGGCTAAGGAAAATCGAATTGCAAGGATTGCATTATGACTGAAGTGATAAAAGTGCAACTGAGATTTATGAATTGCTGACAAAAAACTTAATATTTCGAGAATGTTTGTTTACCGCACGATCAATCGCGTTCCCAAACGGCTGAAGTGACAGACAGAAAAAGAAGTGGTCATCCTCGCGCGTTTCGAACCAGTGTAGCCATAAAAGCCGTTCGAAAAATAATTCACAGAAATCCCCTTAGAAAGTAGGAAATCATGTCCAGGGAAATGAATGTATCGACCAGATCCATGTCAAGACCAATTTGAGATGATCTCCACATGAAAGCCTTCCGTTGCTCAACTGGTCATCTTTTGACAGCGTATTTGAGGAGAATTAGACTCGACAGACGCAAGCAGTTTCTTCGGTGGCACGCGGTCAACGGCCATGAAAATATTATTTTCACAATTGAGAAAACGTTCACTGTTGAAGAAGTTTTTAATAAGCAAAACTACAAAATCTTTGCTGAAACTTCTAAAGTCGCAAAACATGTTGTTCCAAAGGTTCAGTGTCCGTCCAGCTACCATCCAGCCTCCGTAATGGTTTGGTGAAGAGTGTCTTGTAAAAGCATTACAAATGTAATTTCCACGAAAAAGAGATTAAGACTGTGGCAAAAGTATACCAGGAGGATGTCTTTAAAGCCATGGTGAATCAGTTGAGCAGTACTCTCTTCAATGAAGAGCATTGACCCCATAGCCCATAAGACAAAAACAACCCAGCAGTGGCGAAAAACAATGTTCCTGGGTTCATAGCCGCAAAAATTGTCCGTCTGGAAGTCCAAATCTGATTCCATTGGACTACAGTTTGTGGTCAGAATTGTAGAACATGTCCTGTCCAAGACCTCACAAACAATCTTCAGTTCGAGCAGCGACGCCAATATCCATGGAAACCGTGCGCGATGCAATAACTGAAAGACCTGATCGTTTGAAGGCTTGTGTAAAAGCAAATGGTAACCATTTCAAATGAAAATTAAATTTTTTTTAATATTTACATGATTAAATAAAACTAACTTCATAAAAAGAAGTATTACAATTTTAAATCTATAACGGACTTAACTTGTAACAGAACTTCTGGCAGGACTGGGAATATGTGAATATTTGATACTAAATTTGCGGAAAAGTCTATTTACCTTTTAAGAATTCAATGGTAATTTTCAATTTCAAATAAAAAATAATAATGATAAAAGTGTCTAATTTTTTTTACTATCAAATAAAAATAAGGTGTAGCATTACAAATTTTTGTTTTTGGCTACTCCAATGTACAAATTATACTATATATCATAATGTATGCGTGCACAAGTATCGATGCTATTCTTTTCTTTTTTTCATCGAGTACATAATTATCATGGCAACATTCAAACCCCAGAATCAATATTCCAATAACAGCAACTAATTTGCATATTTTTTTTTTGTGATTGTGAAAGTGCATTGCAAATTTGAGTAAACCAATACAATGAGAATAACAGCAAAAAAAAAAAAACAAAAAACAATTTGCAAAGATTAGAACATTAAAAAATCTCTTGCATACTTGCGCATCTCCTGGTTAGGGGCTGCTAAAATATACATGCAAATACCTCATAAGCTTGCAGGAGAAAATGAAAAAAAAAAAAAAATCTAATAGTGTTAGCAGTCCTCTGGGGTTGAAAACTATTCGCCAAATATGCATTTTATTAACTTTTCTGAAATCCCCTTAACAAGCTGTTGATGTCTGTGGAGGACTTAGTTGGAACAAACATCCCGCCCGTTAAGTAGATGCACAAACGGAAAATGTGCATTGAATACAAGTAAACAGGACGTTTTTAAACTGATTTACACACAGTGGTGTACAATATAAATATGTACAAGTATACTCTTATATGCATAAATAAGTATGTGCATACATATGTATGCATAAGTAAGTAGTTATAGGAGAGCTACTTAAAAATTATTCATACTTTATTTTATCCGCTTTATTTATAGTAAAGGATTTTAATATATTTGTTATCGCAAAAATGTTAATCTCTTTCAATAAGTAATCCCAATAAAGTTCAATAAATGTAGTTGCAGAAAACTAAAATTTCCTTTTTGGACTGCAGTCACTCTTGTGACTAATCACAGTCGACAATAGAACTATAGACCTATCCATTACTCGAGCTGTTTTATTTTATTTTTTCACATTTCATTGAACTCCTTAAACTTCAGTTATTCCGCTTTAAATAATCAACGCACTCCTTGGCATTCACACACCTTACAATCACAAGTCAGGTGACTAGAAGTCACGGCGCATGAACTTTATTCGAAGACAGCCAAATCAAGGATAAAAATAAAATCATGCCAAATGCAGGATGTTAAAGTTGATTTTGGATATTTACAATATTCAAGACCATAGAAAAATATTTGAAAATTGGTTGGCGTTCGTACGACAAACATGTTTTTACGATACACCGCACTTTACGCCCCCGCTACCGTTATATCAGCAGCAGTACCTCGCCGCTATTGGCATTCAAATGTGGAAACGCTGTCGAAGAGTGGAGCGAGGGAATTTGTAGACTTGGTAGGGAATCAAATAAAGGATTTCAAAGATGGCACAAGCCACGCACACACTCAAATACATACAACGCACATAAATACACAAATTCACACATATATATAGACTGAAGTACGAAAAAAAATGACAGCAAAAAAGCTAAGCAAAGGATGGAAAAATTCAATTCAAATCAAAATGTCTGCTATCTGCGTTTGAGCATTGCAGAAAAGAACAAGAAAGGAAAAATTGCGCGGAATGCGACTGAAAAGGATGTAAAGCAGTGCTACTCGTATTGCTGCTGCTGTAGGAGGACGGCAAAATAAGCAACATAAAGGATTACATGATGTACAACGTATACATACTTTTTTGCATTTACGACTATATCACACATAGACACATCCATAAACTAACAAGGAGCATACCCACATGCTGCATGAGCGTATACAAATCTTTGGAAACATTTGCGCAGCAATGGCTGTTGGCGTGACAGCATTCACGTGTAGCCAAATACATATATGCATATATATATGTGTGTGTGTCCATATATATGCTTACATATTTGATTGTATGTAGAAAGAATTTGCCTGTGCATGCGTATGTTTCGCATTCGTTCAATCGCCCACCTATCTGCGCTCAGTCAAGGATAATAATCGCTCATCCCTTCTGTCGCTAACTGGATGTCATACTCAACCCCACAAAAAAACAACAATTTTTAAAAATATAGCATATCATATATGTATATGTACATATATGCCATAGTTGTGTGGATTTGTACATCAAGCATCAAAAATGTACGTTGTATATCCACTTGAAGTGATAAAAATAATCTTGAAAGCTAAAATTTCTCTCCTGCACATTTTGAAATAGAGAAGTAAAACATTTGGATAAAAGTAAGGAATATTCGTTCATAGTTCGTCAATGCATTTACACTCACTCATTCGTATGTATGATTTTTGCAGAATGTTCGAGCTCGTAAGACAAAGTGCCTAGGAGAGCATGACTTTCAATTTGACCTCTACAGCATTCGAAAAATATAGAGAAAATGGGCCTTAGAGATTTTAATCTACTATTCATCACTACCGCCGTAGCAGAATGGGTTGTTGCGAGACTACCATATGGAATGCAGAGAGATCATAGGTTCGAATCTCGGTGAAAGACCAAAATTAAGAAACAAATTTTTTTAATAGCGGTCTTCCCTCGGCAGGCAATGGCAAACCTCCGAGTTTATTTCTGCCATGAAAAAGCTCCTCATAAAAGGTGCTTGTCGTTCGGAGTCGGCTTGAAAATGCAGGCCCCTCCATTTATGAAACAACATCAAGACGCTCGCCACAAATAAAAGGAGGAGCTCTGCCAAAGACCAGAAAAGGGTGTACGCGCCAATTATATGTAGGTATATACATATATATAGTATGTATATAACGATACTTCGCCAGCAAACGAGCGATATAAATATATTTAAGAAGATACAAGCTTAGGAGCATCTATGGATAAGGATAAGAGCAGAGCATCTATGAAAATCGGAGGAAAAAGGGAGCGCAACAAATAGGAGCGCCGTCCAGTAATTCCAAATGCATCTCATCTCATCTCTTCCTGTACAATACAAGCTGCCTTAATTCAAATGTGAAAAATAAATCCTACCGCTTTTGTGCAGAAGCAGGACTTCCTTCAAAAATATCAGCCCTTATCTTCTACATAATTTCTGCTGCATACTTTGATCTTTTAAATTTACCACTGTAATCTTTCCGAGTAGACAGGACTGAAACGAGGGGAAAATCTGTACCGAGACTGTTACTTTTGTCTTCACTGACGTCTCCAAGATCGAAACTGTAGCGGTTTTCTCTATATTAGCCAATTTATCTATTTGTTTAAAACTGATGAATACTGCTAGTTTTTTCAGACAGAAGTGTTTGCGCTCCTGCAAGTATGCAGATTGCAAAGCGTGATTTAGTTCAACATTTTTTTGGTTTGCTCTAACACAATATATTAACACAATATATATTTATGGAATAGCAGTTCGAAGCTCATTTGTTAATATAGTTCAAACAGCTTTGACGGTTCTGTTTTCTTATTTAATTTCCTTTCGTATGTTTAGGATTTTCATAGTTCGTTTCAAAATGATCAAATTCGAAAAATATTAAAAATAAATACAGGATCCAAATACATTTTTTATCAGTTCGCCAGCTGTTATGAAAGATGTTTAACAGAAATTTGCAATTGACTAGGGAGTTTGGTGGTAAAATCCAGAAATTCTGTGATCGTGGAATGGTCATCGCTCAAAAAAGTTCATAATTTGTTACAGCTCGTTCGTTGAATAAAAAAAAATTACAATATTTTGCACTAAAAAAAATATTAGCCAGGTGGCTGGCATACGATTATCAAACTTAGTAGCATTGACTGTGGGGTATGATGCGCTTTCCTGGTGAACACAAAGGTCCCTCAAGCCTATGTTTTCAATTTCCAGCCACACAAAAACATTTCATGCCTTTGACGCGCTCACCGTTAACCGAAAAGACGTATCTAACAGCATTTTCAAAGAGAAATGCATCAAACTGCCTGGGAAACACAACATTGACTTTGGAAAAAAGTTTACCCAACGTCTTTCAAGTAAAAAGCCATACATTTCGTTCGGCGGAATATGATACTGACCTTCTGTCAAGACTGCCAGCGGAAAAGTACTGTTACTTTAAAAATAATATATGGCTAAAAACTGTATAGGCCACCCTTTAATAATCATATTGGTTGCTGTCGCAGAAGCATATAGCGTAAATTAAAAATTAAAAATATGATATTTTACTGGCAGTATGAAGCTCGGCTTCATTCGCGCCTCAACTAATTTCTATATTTGATATTTGTATCTTCCAAATTTCAAATTATCAGCCTGATTCCAATCTTTTTTTAGCACTAAGAACTCCGCATGCCGCGCATACTATTTGAAATAAAAACCTTTCACGAAAAAAAACCAATAGATAGCTTCCCTGCATTCGATCCCCCTTTCATATAATGCCACCTTGTTAGCTATTATTTAATCCGTTAATTGGGAAACGGTATTTTCTACGCACTCTGCTACTTAAACTTTCAATTCGTAGGCATGCATATATACAAATGTCTGTGTATGCAAATATAACAAACTATAAGTACAATCAATTGACATCGGTTGGAAAACATGATTTGCAAATAACGCTCTTAAATTTGCATAAAATCTGCAAACGGTGTCAGAAATGCTGCTAACAATAGAAACAACAACATTAGCTAACAACTTTGCAACGAACAACGAAATGTTAGAACTCAAAAATGCCAATCGAACTGCCAAAAATTATGCAAATTAACAGGCGAAATTTAAAATTTTTGCGATCGCTGACACAGCTGTGCCATGCAACCAACCACTCAACTGACAGTTACACAGCAAAGCACAAAGCGAAAAATTAAATAAAATCACAGGTAAGCAGCGTTAAGTGAAACTGAAAGGATTTTTGCCCGACGGCTAAAGTTGTGGAAAAAAATTGTATTAATTTGCATAAATACAAAAAGTGCGAGTACGAGTATTTTTGGGCTATGCAAATGAGACAGCCGAACCGAAAAGGGTAATTGCTGCATAAAATACCACTGAGTGTGGCAGCTACCACACTGCTGGCGACTCATTAACATAACATTAAACAGTGAGACAGGAAACGCGGGGCAACAACAGCAATATGCACAAAAATATTGTCGAATATGGATATTTATTCAAACAAAGACCAACTCATTCCAACATGGTGGCAGCCATTCTGTCATTCGATGAGACCTGAGTATATCTATCAGAATGTGTCGCATAGTAGCGCATCTGCCACGACCACTCGCATTCGCATTCACAACCCCAGCCTCAGTCTCAGTCTCAGCTTTTTCCACATCAACACCGTCGCGCCGAAGCCAGCCAGCCATCTACAACAGTTCAACGAACGCAATTCGCGTTGTCTCACTAACCTAAATTAAAATTATGTTAATGAATGAGAAATATAAAAACACAGTACGGGCCCCTCGCCTGCTCACCGTTGCAACAGCAGCAGCACGTAAATCACGGCCAAGGACGACGTGAATGGGAATGCTCCGCTACGTTGAACGAAATGGGGAAACGCCTCACTTTACAACATAGCTTTCAACGTTTTGGGCATAATGAAGTTAGCGAGGCTGCGCCGCCATGACGCTCATCAGCGTAATTTTAATTTACTTTTTTTTGTTGCTTTAGAGCGGAAAAATTTCATCATCTTCCTTTCATGGCTTTGTTTGTTTCTATGCTTTTTCGTTGAACAACTCGACGGCCGGTATTTTTGTCTTCTACTTCCTGCCTGTTTCATTCTCATTTAATTCCCATGGTGGTGATTATTACTCAGTTTTTGTCGACTAATTTCAATTGGCCTTGCGAGCGATGACGTCACAAGGACATTCTGCGCCTGTTCGATGTCGGAGTGTTGTACATACAATTAAAATTTTAATTTATGCAAATTATCAAAAGCGCCGACACAGCTGAGTTTTGGTCTGCATGAGATTGTTTGTTTGGGTATTTTATTGAGGAGAGACCGACGCAAAAGATTTGTGTGCGTATTTCGTGATATGAGCTTTGGACGAAAAGACGTGTCGGAATCGGATGATCAATTTTTCGGTTCATTTTTTGTTTTAGAATTTTTAAATTACAAAGTCGTACCGGCAAGTGAATAAGTTTAATTCAAATGTTGAATTTCTAAAATGGAATAACTTGAAATTTCATTATCTACAAGTTATTGATTAAAAAAAATCTTCAAAAATAAATATTTTTGAGAAGTGCTCTTTTTCAAACACATATGATGGTATTATTAGATGGATAATTTGCTGCAGAAATCGGAAATGGAAGTGATAACATTAAATATTGTAGTTATGCCTGGTTTCACCCATCAATTTTAAGTTTATCAGACAAATTCTAAATTTACGAAGTTTCGTATTGGAATTGTAGTACTCTAGCTTTTAAAAATTGATTGGTGAAACCGCGCATTAATATTGTAATTTTCGCTCGCACTACAAGCGAAAACTTACATAATTGTTTTCTTTTTAAATTTTGTTTTCTAATTTTAGCAAGAAAATTAACTTTTAGATTTGTGTGATAAGTGATTAGATTAGATTTCATACAAACTTAGACTTATTTAAAGCTTTGCATTTGAACGGCGGTATCACTTTAAAAAGAAAAATATTTTGAGCTTTAAACAAAGATTTACTTTTGCGTTGCAGGCTTAAGCGAAATTTGAGTAGGTAAAGCAAATTATGGAAAATTTATTGCGAACTGCGCTTTAATGCTGATGCATGAATGTAAGCAAATCTCTAATTGTTTGCTTTAGAAATGCTTTCTTGACTAAAAATTCAAATCTTTGAGTTATTATTATGTATTAAAATGTAATTAAAGTTATAAACTAATCTCATGTAAAAGCCTAGCTCTAGCTACAGCCCTGGTATCGCCTTAATCTTTGCGTCATTTTGGGTTTTTTCTCTAAACTATGATTTTGAATTTAGTTTTATGTTCAAGTATAAATTGGCGCTCTTCTGAAATCTATGGCTTAAAATTATAAATCTACTGTTGATAGAGAAAGTATTTTCAAATTTTTATTTACCTTTTCATTATTTGGGTAGGCTTTTATGATTTGAATTCGCAATCAATGCAATAAAATTTAAGATTCTACTGCTTATTTTTGTATTTCCTTTTTGTTTAATTTATGTGTGGATATATAAGTATTTTGGTTTTAAATATTTGCTTCGTGTACAAAATGGTGCACAATTAATCATCCAATTTAGTTTTTGAATAAATTTTTTACCAATTGAAAAAAAATATTTTGAGTGATCAAAATCTTTTTTCTGAACCTTACGCGTTCCATTGTTTGTCGCCATTTGCAAAAATTATGAACCTTCCAATTCGATGATTAATTTTGCGCCATTTTATACATAATATAAGATGCAAACAAATTTACCTATAATAAAAGGAATCCATATTTTATATTGTATCAAATCCAATCCAATTAATTTTTTTATATAGTTATTAGTTCCCAAAGATGCTGAACTGCCTCACAGTACAAAATATACTTACATAGACATATGTATGATGTATACATACTACATACGTAATATAAATTCATGAAAGTTCAAATATGTTTATTTTAAATATAGGGTGGGCCATGTAAAATTTTCTTTTTGAATCGGCTATAAAAAAAAAACGAATCAATATTTTTTCAAACTTTTTTTTATTAATTTAAGGATTATTTTGAAGATTGAACATTGTCATTTATGAATGAAAAATACCATCGTTCAAATGACTGCCATGACTGGCTTTACAGTAGGCCATTCGATCAACCCAATTTTTAAGCACATTTTCGATTGTTTAGGCTCCAATTTCATGAATGGCAACTTCAATTTCGTGTTTTAAAGCATCAATCGTCTCTGGATGGTTCGCATAGCATTTGTTCTTAACGGCTCCCCACAAAAAATAGTCCAACGGGCTTACATCACAGCTCCGAGGCGGCCAATTGATATCGGAATTTCGGCAGATTATTCGGTTTTCAAAAACGGTAGCGAAAAGTTCGAGTGTAACTTTGGCAGTGTGACAAGTTGCACCGTCCTGTTAAAACCAAATGTCGTCCATGACATCCTCGTCAATTTTTGGAAACAACTCGTTGAGCATGTTACGGTAACGCTCGCTATTTACTGTAACCGTGGCTCCTCGCTCATTTTCGAAAAAAATGGCCCGATGATGCCGCGAGATCAAAACCCGCACCAAACAGTGATTCATTGTGGATGCAGTAACGTGTGGATTTTCTGAGCCCCAAATCCGACAATTTTGCTTATTGGCGTAGCCACCGATGTGAAAATCAGAAAAGAAGAAGAAGACTCAACACTTTGGAAATAGGTTTTCAATATTTCCCAATTTTGTTCAAGCGTATAGCGTCCCATTTCGTAAATGTCAAACCTTAAAGTAAATTATGAACACATTTGACATGTCATGTGTGTTACCATTTAAAAAAAAATAGGTGATTCAAAAAGCAAACGCTATATGGCCCACCCTGTATCTCACAAATCGAAAGCTTGCATGGAAATGTCATTATATTGAAGGAAGTAAAATCTGGTTTAGTACAAAATTTGTTTACGGTAAAAGCTTTTCAATTTCCAACAAACTTATTTACATTTAATCTTAAACAAAACTTTAATTATGCAATTGATTTGAATTGAAAACTGTATCATTAATATTTACGATTAAATCAATTCATTCAGTAGAACTGAGAAAGCTTTTGTTGTTTACAAATTAAAAAAAAAGTACCCTAAAAAACATTTACTGGTGTATAATCCCCGAGTTGTTCTATAGCCGACATTTATTTATTAATTTATTTAGTGAAGTAAAAATTAGTTAACAAAAACAAATTATCTTGCCGACTAATAAAGTTTCTTCAAGTGAAGTAAAAATTAGTTAACAAAAACAAATTATCTTACCGACTAATACAGTTGCTTCAAGAAAAAATATAATAACAATCTTAATCAGTTATAGGAAAATATAGCGCGCAAAAAGTATAAATAAATTATTTAAATTTAAGTCAAATCGAAAACAAATAAACTGTAGGCATTAAGAGAAATTCGCATGTTATTTTGAAAACTCTCAATGCACCTCTATTAAGAATAAGCAGTAATATTTCTAAGGGAGCTTTTTAACAAATAAAAACATACATTACCACTAAATTCAGAACTTTATTTTTTCTACATCGTAACTGAGAAATTAACTTGTGTTTGAACATTTTTTAAATGCAATCAGTTTTCCAAAACAAAAGAGAACTTTTCTGAATTCTTATTCTAACTGAACAAAAAAATTAACTATCATCTATTAAAAAAATCAGTTTTCCAAAATTTCAAAACTCATTTTTGAGTTTAATGAATTTTGTTTTACTCATTTGCTATACAGTCAAACAAAGTCTTAAATTGATTCCAATTCGGGCTACACAAAAAATTTACTTCGGTTTCGGAGTTTTTAGTTGTATTTCAATACTTTTCAAAAGTGAAATAGTCGCATGAGTATTAAAGACACCAACTAAAAACTCGTATTTTGTGATTGCGTAAAGTGAAAAACATGGATCGCGCGTTTGTTGGAAGAACTAACTTGTTGGAAGAACGTAACATTCCCAAAAAGCAAAATGTCGAGAAAATTGGCTATACGAATTTCAATTCACTTAGCTGCTCTATGTACAAGTAAAACAGATTATGGTTTTTTACACAACATATAAGGTGATCTGTCGGCCATTAATTCATAATTATGCGTATTAAAAAAATCGGATTTCGACACATCCAGAAAACGGGCCTTGTAAACGCAAATTTACATGTTACACCTCTTCGAAACTAGCCGCAAAAGTATGCATGTAACATTCTCTCAAAGTAAAATACTTTAAACACACCCACTAATTATTACGAACAATACAACTGATTCTGAGAAAATATGGACGAAATACTTTATAATTTTTTGTAAGAAGATGAAATATTCAGCCAATATTTTACAGCTCAAGCGTAATTATTTTTGGTAATAATAAAAACAATGTTCCGACAACAAAATTTTTTAAATTTAAATTTAATAGACTCGTTGAAGGTTTCTGATGATGAAGTGAACCTCTTAGAAAACTTTAATTTTTAAATAAAAATAAAATGCGTCACACGAATAGAAGCAAAATTAAATAGATAATTAATTTATACAAACGCAATTGAAATGTTTTTATATAGACGTTTTCTAGAACTTTTAGTTTCCATATTACTGGTGCGCAAATTTTTAATAATGAAAATATGAAATAAAAAATAAATATTTTTTTAACTTAAAACTTTGTTTAAACTTTTAAACTTAACTTTTTTTAACTTAAAAATATATGTTTTTTTTTATATTTTTTTTAACTTAAAAATATTTTTTTGTTTTGGAAAATCTCGAATACGTTCTATTCTCCTTTGAATTCTTAAAAATGTTGCAAAACATGTCCAATTTATTTTAAATTTGGTGGTTTTAAGGTGTAAGTTATTATTTTCTTATTTATGTGAAAAAAGGTAAAAAGCAAAGGAAGCAAAGCATTTATAAGCCGTAGCCAAAATTTTTTTAACTCGCTAATTTTGCCTGACTTGCATTTGCTACTCAATTATTTTTCCTTGTTACAAACAAATGTTTGCATTTAATATTTCGCATAATTTTGTTTTTTTTTTTTTTGTTTTGCGTACAGCTATAATTTTATATTTCTTCAGTTTTTTCTCGCTTAGAAATAAAAATATTTTATTTACAAATTTATTTATTTGTTTATTTGTCCAAGATATGTACAATAACATTTATAGTTGGAGCATTGGAAAATATATCAGAAAATATGTGTTGAAATATTTTATATCAATTTCGAAAGTCTCCCAATGTGTTTAATTTTGTTACGCACACATAAATGCATCTGTTCGAAATTGCTTGCGGTTATAATAAGCACACGTACATTTATTCATAAAGTCTTCTCAACACAACTTCTCAAGCTGATGGATTTCATTGATTTTGTGTTAAAATTTTCTATCTTACTAAGTTTTGAAAAATCAAAAATAGAAAACTTAAAAATTGTATTTTTACAACACAGAACTTTCAAGTCAAAAGTTTTATAAAGTTTTTTAACAGTCAGCATGTTTTTTAGTTTTATAACTGTTAAATTTTGTCTTTCTTTCCTTTTTAATTTTTTTATAGTTATATCTCCATAAAGTTCGCACAATGTTTGTGCAAAACATCTGAATTTTATTTTGACTTTAACATTAATCAAATTATTTTTCCTAGTTCAGTAAGAAAATTCCTTTGCTAAGTGTTTAATTCGTAAAGCTTTCACTCGTTGTCAAGCGAATATCATTCTTTTCATTTAAAACCCAACAATTTTTCTTAATAATTTTAAGGTTTCGTTGCAATTTCGTTACTCATTTTTCGTAGGTTGATTAAAAAATAAAAATTCACTTGGGCTTTTATATGAATTTCTTTAATATTTCATTTGCATAAATGAATTGTTTAGTTTTACTACTTTGCGTTCAACAATTAACTCAGGGCAGACTTCACTTTCACTTTGTCAACCAGAAACGCTGTGTATTTTCACTTACCTCTAGCTTTTGTTAAAGTTTTTCAAAAGTTTTTGAAATAGTGCATTTGGTTTGCAGTAAATTATTGTCATAAAAATTTGAATTTTCTTTTAGACACCTTCAAATTTCACTTAAGATAAAGTTATTATATTTTTGTTTCTTAATTTTCAGCTTCATTTTTATGCAGCACTCAGTATATTCTGGCCCTATTATTCACCGAAGGAATGTATTCATAACTGTCTTAATGTTTCTCTGTTTGCCCTTTTTGGGGATATCCCCAAAAGTATTCTTTTAATGCCGCCGACAACCTTTCGGATGCGCCTCACGTCGAGGAATGAAATTTCAATTTGAATTGCACGCAATGCGAACAGAACTGATTCCTTTTCTTGTTCAGTGGCGCCTTATCACCACTGAATCGCTAAACAATTTTGGAGCGCGTCTTCGCGTTTCTTCTTCAACGACTCCATCAATGATGGAGATAGAGGCAGGAACGAGGGTGGCGGCGTTATTGGAAGTGGTGGCAAAGGTATGCCACAGACTCCAAGGTAGCAATCAACAGTGAAACTGCCACCGAGATGTGATGACTTCAAATACGAAACTCGAAAAAAACTCTTTGCGTTTACAGTTTTACAGCGAATTTCCAAACGTTCTCGCCGTGAAGAAAAAATTAACTCTGTAGCCTTATACGCGTGTATGGTATATGTACGTGTGTAAATGATAAAGGCAATAGCTACGATATTGTTTGGATGTTCGGATGATTGAGACGCGGCGCACCAGTCAGGCACAATGCCCGACTGCTACTGTCCGTGAACGACTTTGCCAATTCTGCACCATACAACAAAGCGTAAATGTGCGAAGCAACTTGAAGAAGACGCCGACACCGATGCCAACGCCATCGCCACCGCCAACGCCTGTTTCTACGAAGAAGAGTCACACTGGAAGTGGCGGGGAATCTAAAGTACATTTGCCACCCCCTATTCATGCTACAAATAATTGTGGCAAGTGATTCGAGGCGTCTCATGCTGCCAAGCGAGCATGTTATGATATTGAGTAGAGCTAAGAAGCAAACATATACACACACATGCATACGCAAACTTATATATATCCATCAAATGTTGGACACGCGCATTGGCACATTTTCTCTCAGCAAGGATTCGCTCTTGTTACGCTCCTTGTAATATTTACAAATACACGAATTTATTCTTCGTTCGGTAATAAGTTGAAGCTACGGGTTTTTGCAACAAAAGCACCACTTTATAGTAGTAGCGTTCCCGAAGGGTATATTGCCCCAGAAAAAAGTTATCAAAAAAATGAGAAAAAATGGTGGTGGAAAATATATAAAAAACAGTCAACCCCTCACATTGTACACGCACACATACACAACCACACAACGAAAGCACGCACTCATACACATGTAAATGCTGAGGTGTATGGCGAAAAAAAAGCATAACGAATTTTTCCAATTTTTTGTATTCCACGCACCAACACACATACTCGCCTACTGACGCTCATCCGCTCTATGTCGATACTGAAGGCATTAGTAACGTTGCAAAAAATAAACTGTAAACCAACTCACCCTGTAAGTTTTTGCTCGTACAGGCCGCTTTCCGTTCGAACTCGTACTCGGAGTTTTTTGCAATAGCAAAGCTAACCATTTGAGAAATACACCACACTTGCCTTTGCTACTAGACTGTAGCTTTTGTTGCTTATTGTGTGTTTTTACACATATTGCACTCACATACATGGATTACCTCTATGTATATATGCACAGGGAAACTGGTAAGAATTATGCAAGTTATTCATCAATTTGCTGGATTGTATCAATTGACGCTGATCTTGGGTCATCATTTAAAATATTTGATCACAACACAGTACCTCGCCAAATAATTAGAAACACTCCAAAATTTTCAAATTTAATACTGAGGGTAAGTCTAAGATGGATGCGAAATGTGAGGACAATATAAGCACATTCAGAAAAAATTTGTCTTGATGTGCAACAACATTTGATGTTTGGTGTAATTATAATAATATTTTTCTTCTTCTTTTTTTTCAAAGGTAATAGTTCTTGTTATTAAGATCCGTTTTTTCAACTAACGTCTAACGCAAATCGCCGTTAGTCAATTTGAGTTAAAATTATAATTTTCAAATAAATTACTCATGCATTGTCCTAGTTTCGAGAAGATTTTTCATGGTAGAAGTGCGCGCGGGTATAAAAACAGAAAAGCTCGTTTAGCATTTGCGCTACGTTATCAACACTGGACTATTAACCACTGGGGAGACGTTCTGTGGTCAGAAGAATATACTTTTCATATCGTTTCTATTCAGATAGGATAAAGTATGTCTGCTCAAACACCGAAAAGCTGTGCAGCACTATCAGGTGTTCGAAGCACTGGAGGGGATACGATGGAGGGTCAATAATGATTTGGCGGTGCTTTTCGGAGTTGGTATTGGTCCGTTGGTTTTACTGGAAGCCACCATGAATAAATAAATACACCGTAGTATATCACATGCAAATTTACCAGTTGGGATGGTGTAAATGGACTTTTTTGTCTCTCAACACTGGTACGAAATTGTCTCGAAATCAATGCAACAGAAAATTAAGGTCTATTGTGAACCGACGACTGGAAAGCTGTATAAAAAATAGTTTAAAAAAATTAAAAAAGACGCTTTTATTGCTAAACTAACTAAAGAATGCACGACATTTTTACCGATATACCCACCAAAACATGGCAAAAACTTATTGAAAGCTTGCCAAGACGCATTAATAAAATTAAGATGTTTTGCTAGAACCCTTAATATTCCATAATTTAATAAAATATATACGTTTACATAAAATACCTGTGTATAATGAATAAAAAATTGTCATCTTAAGTAAAATTTTTTTACGGAAAAATGTTTTTAAAAATATCTATATTATAAAAAAGTCATACTAAATTCTGTAATAATATCTCTGTAGCAAAACCATTGTAGTCTCTATTCTTTATAATTTACATTATTATTATAATTAGAACTTTGTATTCTATATATTTGCCATACTCTGAAATAAGATAAGTCTAAGTATAAATTTCAAGCAATTTTGTACGTAAATTCATGAAAAAGTGCCAGATTTTATTAGCAATAAAAAGAAATCTTCAGTGAAAATCACCGAAGTGGATTGGGAACTCCTCAGAGATCGTATATGGGGCGAGAATATGCTCTCTTCTGCGACTTTTATATAGTTCCGAAACTGGAGATTAAACTAAAGGGAAAATGCGCTCAGACCACCATCCTAAACCACACTCCTAAAAGGACACAGATAGTTTATTAAAAAACTTAACAAAACGTTTAAAATTGTGCATCACAGCAGAAGACGGCTTCTTCTTCTTCTTGATTAGCGCGAAAACCGCTAAGCGATTTTGATTCCTCATACTAGGCATTTGGGCACACCAAGTGAAGCCAAGTCCTTCTCCACCTAATTTTTCCAATGCAGAGGAGATCTTCCTTTCCTCTGCTATCACCAGAATATCGAATATATTCTACACCCTGAGCGATGTTATCCATTGAGACGACATGATTTAGCAAGCGGAGCCGCTGAATCTTTATTCGCTGCACTATATCTATGTCGCCATAAATCTCATACAAAATGTTGCGCAGAATTAAGCGACAACATCTATATAAAGGGTTATCAGTATAGAGGTATCGAATTTTAAATCGAAATAAAGGAACGAAAATTCAAATTGAATATTATTTTTGTAAAACCATTCACGACATTCATTTTTTAAAGAGAATGTCTTTCAAATGCTGAATGACTCGCTGGAGGAATTCGGTAGGTATCTCGTAAATAACTTTAGTAATATTGGCTTCCAATGCCTCAATGGAAGCTGACTATCCATAAAACATTTAGACTTTAAATACCCCCACATCTCCACAAATAAAAGTCGAAAGGTGTGATAATACACGATCCACGAGTCCATCCACTGATCCGAGACGAAAAATAAATTACTCACCGAAACGACAACGCAGTAAATCCATTATTTCATGCGCTGTATGGCAAGTAGGTCGTTGGAACCACGTCTGCTTGTAGAGATCATAGGTTTCAATTTCCAGTATCAAAAAGTCGTCTATCATGGGGCGATGGCGTTCGTCATTCACGATTACATTGACGCCAGCCTTGACTTTGAAGAAATATAGGCCGATGGTTAATCTAGCAATTTTACTTATTGACGTAGCCATTTAGCCAAAAATGGATCTCATCGCTGAACGGTTATGTATAGATACACCATAATTTGGAAAACCTAGATGGCGCTGGAATATATTATAGATATTTGTAAAAGTTGTATTTATGGTCCAATTTGGCTCATATTCAGAATGTATAAAATATAGGAGCACAATTTTTTGCAATAAATATACCCACTAAGTGGCGCAAGATCAAAAAAAATCATGTTCATACAACGATTTGATTCGGTTTTTTCTTGGGACTCCCAGAAATATTGCTTTTGCAGGAAATTAACCCCGTTAAGCAGCAGATATTAAAATAATACTTACGTTCCTTAATTAAACTGCTACCACTGCAATCGAAATATAATCCATAAAAATGCAGGAGCTAATGCCTTTATTTCTTTTATAAAAACTCCCCATGATAGAAACTTTACTTTATGTAGGAAAAGGCATTATTATATCTCCCGCATCATAAATCCACCTCGGCTATGTAATGGAACTAGACTTACTCTAAAAAAATATTATCGAAGCGACAATTTTCAATCGTAAATCGAAGTGGTTTTAAGAGATTTTATTATGGCCAACAACATACCGTTTGAATTCAAGCGCGTATAGTTTCTCGTCCGTCTTGTTCGCTCCATAACAATAAACCACACACAAAAGCAACTATCACAAGTTAAATCTCGAAAATTCGCGTTTTTCGCGCGTTCAGTTATATGTCGCTGGCTCTCGAATGGGGGATAAACAATTTTTTTATAATTTCACAGAAACGGAAAAAACAAAATTATAGTAATATTCCAAGTTGTTAGAATAAAATAATTTTCCTTAAAGTCAGATCCGCGCATGTCGGGTATTTGTTAACTGATTAATAAAAAATATTTGTCGTAAAATATTCATAGGTTGATAATTAATAAACAATAGCAACAAAAAATTTATGGAATTGATTGACTGAAAATAGTTAGAGATGATCTTGAGAACAAGGCTTGAACTATTTTAACACAACACAAAATACAAAAACCCGTGTCATGTAATAGGACTATGAATAAGTTCGTGCGGTTTTACAACAGATGGCGTAACTTGATTATTATTCCATCGATCCACATTTCCAAACATTCATTGGAGAGCTACTGTCGTAAGGCACAAACGTCAGTATAAGTTTTTTATTTGAAGCGTAAACAACAATATTTTTACCACACTTGAAAATGTCGAATTTCGTGCCAAATAATGTGTTTTTGCGGGGAATTCTTCTTCATTATTTTAATATGAAGAAAAAAGCAGCCGAAAGTCATCGTATCTTGGTGGAAGTTTATGGTGAGCATGCTCTAGCTGAGCGAACGTGCCAGAAGTGGTTTGCACGCTTTAAAAGTGGTGATTTTGGCTTGGAAGACGAAGAACGCGAGGGTGCGCCGCCAAAGTTCATGGATACCGAATTGGAGGAATTGCTCGATCAAGATCCGGCTCAAACGCAAGAAGAGGTTGCAAAAACTTTGGGAGTTGATCAATCAACCATTTCCAAACGTTTAAAAGCCATGGGAATGATCCGAAAGGTAGGCCATTGGGTGCCGTATGAATTGAAGCCAAGAGACGTTGAACGCCGTTTTATGGCATGCGAACAACTGCTTCAACGGCACAAAAGAAAGGGTTTTTTGCATCGAATTGTGACTGGCGATGAAAAGTGGGTCCATTACGACAATCCAAAACGTCGGGCAACGTATGGATACCCTGGCCATGCTTCAACATCGACGTCGGCGCAGAATATTCATGGCCTGAAGGTTATGCTGTGTATCTGGTGGGACCAGCTGGGTGTTGTGTATTATGAGCTACTGAAACCGAATGAAACGATTACGGGGGATGTCTACCGACGACAATTGATGCGTTTGAGCCGAGCACTGCGAGAAAAACGGCCGCAATACGCCGATAGACACGACAAAGTTATTTTGCAACATGACAATGCTCGGCCACATGTTGCACAAGTGGTCAAAACATACTTAGAAACGCTCAAATGGGATGTCCTACCCCACCCGCCGTATAGTCCAGACCTTGCGCCATCCGATTACTATCTCTTCCGATCGATGCAACATGGCCTGGCTGACCAGCACTTCCGTAATTACGATGAAGTCAAAAAATGGATCGATTCGTGGATTGCGGCAAAACCGACCGAATTTTTCACAAAGGGAATCCGTGAATTGCCAGAAAGATGGGAAAAAGTAGTAGTAAGCGATGGACAATACTTTGAATATTAAATTTGTAACCATTTTACGTCAATAAAGTTTCAAATTTCGAAAAAAAACCGCACGAACTTATTCATAGCCCTATTAATATGATAAAATACATAAATTGGAAAGAAAAATGCAAATATTGTAATTACAGAGACATTGTCGTATACAAATTTTGATTCCACATAGGTTATGAGAAACCTCAATGAACTCATACATCTACCATCATTCTAAAGGGTTTTCTAATATAATAAGAGGTGTTACTCCCGTAAAAGATCAATGGTTTCGTTGCTTGTGTCGCACGTAGCTCCGTCTTGTTGTAAATAAACGTTGTCCAGATCAATACCATCCAATTCCGGCCATAAAAAATAGTTAATCACCGCTCGATAGCGCAATCCATTCACCGTAACTGTTGCTCCAGCTTCATTTTCGAAAAAGTAAGGTCCAATGACTCCGCCGAACCATAAACCGCAGCAAAGAGTCACACATTGAGGATAGAGAGGCTTTTCAACAATAACTCTTGTATTTTCTGAGCCCCAGATCCGACAATTTTGCTTGTTGACGAAACCACCGAGGTGGAAATGGGCCTAATCACTCAAGATGATTTTTCGATGGAATTCTGGATCATTTTCATGCATTTCAACGACCCAATCAGCAAAGACACGACGTTGTTGATGATCGCCCGGCTTGAGTTCTTGTGTTAACTGGACTTTATAAGCCCTGAGACCCAAATCTGTATGCAAAATACGGTGTAATGACGTTTGTGGAATGCCTAATTCCAAAGAACGACGAGTAATGGACAAACCTGGATTTTCTTCAATACTCTCAGCTACAACAGCAATATTTTCGGCTGTTCTTGAGCGACGTGCACGGGTTTTATTTTTCATATCACTAACTTGTCCCAACAGCTCGAAGTTTGTCACCAATTTCTGCGGTCCGACAAGGTGTTTCACGATGACCCAAAAATGTTCGAGTTTTACGAGCCGTCTCTGCCAAATTTTCACCATTTTTGTAGCGAATTTTAATAATTTCAATGGGTTGTTAAAGCGCGTATCGTCCCATTTTTATTAATGGCGTAGTTTCTACTTGTCAAATATCAAAAAATGACAGCTTCAAAAGTAACATCTACCGAAATAGCGGGTTATTCAAAATAACACCCTGTACTATTCCATCTGTAATGTTTTGTCTCTTATTTTTTTTTTAATTTGGTAGTGTCAGAACTTGTAGAAATAAACTTGATTCCATGGTACCTTGGGATGTGCCTATACAATCATGGGCATAAAAAGAATATAATATTAAAACCTTTTTACATTTTTTCTAAACTAACTGAGGAAGTTGAACTTTCTACTTTTATTTACTTAACTGACCTTACCTAATTTTACAATACTTCACTTTTAGAAGTTGGTTGGGAAAACATCCTCTTGCGCAGGAAATCAATTTCCAAAAGCCGGTAACTGTATCGTGTAAACCAAGTTATAACGAACACTTGCTTGGAATGATTTAGCAGAGTGTGTGTAACGAACTCGTATAGTCACAATATTTAAATGAATATAAATAAAATAAGTAACATTTGAAAGAATTGTATTAATAATTTTGTACAGTGCGATTAATTTCAAAACAATCAGGAATGAGCAGTGCAACAAGACATTTCCTGCATTTCCATAGTTTCACTGGATTTATTCTGTTTCACGCACACCTGACATGTCCATTAAGGCTTTAGTTTACTTTAAGGAAGAGGATTTTTTCTTGGGAAACGCCCCTTCTGTTTTGCCTGCAAACGCATCAGTGGGTTTTTGGAATAAATATTTCTTAGAATTTGGATTTTGTTTCAATTTTCGAAATAAGCAGCAAGCCTTTTACAATTAATTTCGCAGGCGTACATTGCACGTCATTGTCAATCTAAAGCAGATAACAAGTCAGCGTGCACTGTACGTCTTTTCAGCGCAAGAGGTTTAATTAAACAGATATTTTGCATAAGTATTCGCTATAGGTTCATTATTATGCATATGTAGTAGAAGGTCTATAATTTTTGGTGAACGGTGAGTGATGTTTTCCAATATCCCTATTGTGGTCGCTTACAGCGACAGATTCTTTCTTCGTTAACCCTTATGCATAATTGAACCTCTACGATTATGTCGTCAAGTTTGTGCCGAATTTTGACTTTCACGTATTTAATACTTTTTAGTTTTTTTAATAAAAACTCTACCTTCGAAAAGGTCGTGCACAAAAAGGTTTAAATATGGTGATCTCTGAGGTCAAATTGCTTCAGAATGTCATCAAATTATTCCTCGAGGGAATGGAACAATGTATTTGCTCGTTGGTTGTGTGACATATCGTATCATCTTATTGAAGCCACATATCAGACGCCATCGATTCGTCACTTCTTTTTTCGCTATATTTAAGCTCTGCCCGTTTGACGAAAAATGTGCATGTGGAAGCAACAACAAAGTTAATTTAAGGCAGTTCAAATGTAATTTAAGGCAGTTCTATTTCAGCGTTGCCAATATACGTTCATTTATAACATTTGCTTCATACATACATATATTCGCCACTTGCTGACGCTTTGCGAAAAGAAGAGGCCTTATACCTCATAAAACTCGGGTAACTCACTATTTCCAATGCTGCCAAATCTCTCTTTGTTCAATCTTTCTTCATTATACGGCATTCAGCAGAGACTTTTGTTGCTTGAACTTTACGAAGTCTCTTTTGATGTTCCCGTCGTGAGCACACCTTTGCAACTGTTAGTTCTTAGTCTGTAGTCAACAACCACATTTGGGAAGAACGATAACGAAAAGGGCGTTTACAGAGCACGAGCATCTCAAGCAACGAGTTGAAGCAACAAATGCTTCCCTGTATGACCGCGACCTTACTAATGCTCATTAAGTGCTTCCAAGCAAATGTAATTTTTAGTAGCTGTTTTCCAGTACTTCGAGCATATGTTGCTTGATCTATTTGCCACTTACTAACACTTGGTGAATCGAAGAGGCCTATTGCCAATATTCGTACTATGTATATTTGTTTCCACATATCCGTCATTTTCATTGTGCATTTCAGTTATGTTTGCAGGATTCTCGAGGGAAATGGAGCCCATTTTAGTAAATTGTAGATTTTCTACTTAAACATTTGTCGAAAAAGATGCCACCCGTCGAAACAAAATACTGGCAGGGAAGAAATTCGCACGTGAAGGTCCTGTATACACGTACTTCAATCAAATTATTGCTTCGTAAATCGTTTTTTCTTTTTTTTGTATTCCAGAAAGTACAATTTTGGAAATATAGTACAAATGTGACATATTTTTGATGGATGCATGAAAGCAATATCCTTTTCCATTTTTAGGATTTACTCGCAATAGTATCCAAAATACTTGTATGCCCATTTTTTTTAAATGCTCAGCAATCAAGTGAAATACAGAAAGAGCTCAGTATAGGAGCCTATGGTTGCACTGCTCCACTCATCAACGCACAAACTGGGCCACTATATGCGATGGGTGCGAACCGCGATTGGCATTATGGAGTGGAGTGCGCAGCAGGCACACTTTCATTCAATTTCCTCTGCATAGAGAGCTTCCTTAAACAGTTGTTATAAAAATTCTTATCAGAGCGCAGCCACGCATTTTGTCATTCCTTTCGATACAAAAATATCGAGCATCAACAGCACCAACAGCGCCTGGCTACACTCCAAGGGGGTGAGCAAGTTGAGATTGAGGTGCACAAGCTTAAGGTTATTGCTGCTGCGGTCGTAGCTGTGTTGCGGCTGAAGCTGAAATTGCGGTATCTTCTGGGTTTTGCGACAAGGTTCACCAATGCCACCTTAAACGAGCACGGCATTGAACACCAGCACGCCAAAGCACCGGAGATTTACGATTGGTACCAATATACATACATACGTATATACATACATATATATAAACATATGAACAACCGTGAAAATATGTCGCAGCACGGTTTCTTTCTTTTCTGTAGTTGGTACCCGGGGCTGCTTATTTGCTCTTATTTTTTGTGGCATATTTTTTTTTTTTAACCAGCACTGCGTTTCAATTTTTCTTCTTGCCAATGACTGCTGATGAATGATAGATGGATTATCATTTTGTTTGGCGTAAATTGAATTTTGAATTTTCCACGGATGATCAAAATGTATTATTCAACGATGTGTTGTTGTAACGGCAGGAGTAGTGCAAAGGCTTTGAGGCAGTTGCAGTTACATACAAATGCTTGCTTTAAATCTTTAAGAAAATGTACATGCGTGCTGTAGTCGAGCTAGAACCACAATCAAAACTATTTAGAGGATATTCAAAAGAAAAATTGTGTACTTATGTGAATGAATATATGTAAATATGCAGAGTGATGGAGGCAAGAAGGGTAGAATTTGAGAGCTCTTCGGCCATATACTCGTATGTATTAACAAACTATGCGTTGCCAATTTGCCTGCTGAAAGTACAAAAAATCGCATTAACAAACAAAGTTGATGTGTGGAGGCCAACATGCGAAAGAGTAACCGTAACAACCAACACGAAAGCAAAACTGCAAGCAGTAATAACAAATCCTTCAATAATTCCGCTTGTCTTGCGCCACTCCTATGACTTGTAACTTGTGCAACTTCAAACTTGCGCAACACAGTTGAGCAGTGATTGTTGTTGTAGTTGTGCATGAGGTTGCAAACAATTTTTTATGTACTAGTTTTTATTGTTGTCAAAGTCATTGTCGAGACGAACAACATGCTTTCATGCATCAAATGCATCTCAAATTCAGAAGGATAATCAAAAATACTCGACTTTTTCACATTTTCTGTTTCGCTTTACTCTGTTTTTCTTTCCGGTTTGCTTTTCCTTTTTGACCACTTCCACATTTTGTGCATTTTATGCATCCTGCAACAACAACAATAAGAGAAATATTACTACTTCATCGACTTACTCGTTGGTACTATGTATATTGTGATTGTTGTTGTACTTTGTGTACGCAAATGATTTGTGTTTTTTTGTTTGGTTTTGTTCACTTCCGCCTTTCTGCCTCACATTCACATTCACATGCGGTACATCCATAACTCAATAACGAGCGAACACTGCTGCAGTTGCAGAGGCAACAGCGAAAAGAACTTGCTGCATACAACCATAATACTCGTACATGTGCACATATTTTGAAGTAGCAGTCAGCCAACCAACATCCAACTAGTAAAGCTCACATAACAATCACTGCGAAGAAAGACTTTTGTGGAGGCAAGAGAAAAAACGCCTAATGAAACTACATCTTATAACATTTTTTGTACGAGTACATTCGTGTGTTTGGGTACCTATACGCATGCATATCATATTCCAATAAATAAGCATACGGACTTGTACACAAAATATCCATACATGCACACAACAACATATAAACTTACTTACATACATGTATCGGAATGTTATCAAGGACTTTTAGTAGTAGGTTGGCATGCAACAAATTACCCAAGCAGACGACCCGCCCGAGATGAAATTGAAGCACCGAAAATTTTACATCAAAATATAAGAAACAGGCGAAAGCAAAGAAATACCGAATATAGCCACGCATGAAAATCCACTGGCACCGAATTGGTGCGCTTTTAGTGAATTTAGAAGCCTGACCCCGGTTGCTGACCCAATGCAAGCTTGCTTTTCTATGACAACTGCCAAAAAATAATCTGTAGAAAAGTATTTGACTGCCGACCTTTGACATTTCAATTTCACTCTTGGCTTCGTTTTTTTCCTATTATTCTGGCAGTACTCAAAGTAACAGTGTGTCCATAGAAATATTCAAAATAAAGCAAAGCGAAACAAGCAAGAAAGGCAAGCAAAGCAATTCTACAGTGAGCTAGCAGCGTAAGTAACCCATCTATAACTTTTTTAACTTTCAAAAACTTATTATGTTTTATTATTATTTAAATCCTTTTTCTTACATCCAATTCTTAACGAATGTATGTATGTATATTACGGGCGAGAAAATATAAAGAGACAGTGCTGCATAGTTTTGAGTGTTCTTTCCCTGCAATGACTGCAGGTACCACATTTAGCAATTCATTAAGCGCTGCAGTAGGAGTGATTCAAAACGTCCCACTAATTCCAATGAGAGCAGACCTTTGAACTCTATCCAGCTTCTTCATCGACGTCGTCTTTTCTAATGAGTTCGCCCAGGCAAGGAATACAGAATTGTCGTCATAACGGCATCATAAAACTAGAATACCACTCTGTAATGTGTAAAGTTCTGCAACCATTCGAAACGTAAGTCCATATAAGCATACTATTTGTACTTTAATGCTGTGAGAACGAGGTCCACGAAGGTGGAAATATGTTCCTTGATTGTTAATTGTTGACCGTAGAAGGGCTCTCCTATCTTTTCAGTCAAAAGTAATAAGTTATTAAAATCAAAATATAACGCAATAACGCAATTCGCCACCGTAACCGAATGGGTTGGTGCGTAACTACCATTCGTAGGTTCGAATCTCCGTGCATGAACATCAAAAGTTTTCTAATAGCGGTCGCCCCTCCGCAGGCAATGGCAAACCTCCGAGTGTATTTTTCCCATGGAAAAGATCCGCATAAAAAACGGGTTAGAGTCGGCTCAAAATCAGATCGAACAACGAAATGTATCAGCAGGTGTAATGAAAGAAAGAAAGAACAAAGAAAGGTGTAATCTAAAGAAGAGCAATTATTCGCTTCTTTTTTTTTTAAATTTTTTTTATTTCGACACTGCCGCATTCACAAGGCAGATGTCCTTACTTGAGTGGCGAACTAGCCAGCCAAATCGTACTAGTTTTGAACCAAGTATTTGCTTCACTAGCTCAAGTTATCCCTGCACCAACAGCAACAATCGCCAAGTATTTATGTAATAAGGAATGCAGTACAATTATGAAATTCTTGCCACATCCTTTTAGTTAACTTTTATTGTACACATACGAGTATATGAATGTGTAAGTATGTAAATGAAATATTTTTGAAGTAGAACTGTTGCAGAGATTTTGAATATATCAATTTTATTTGAATTTTACACATTTATGTTGCGCAACTGCGCACAATTTCGCTGTAGTAATTTTATTTATTTTATAACAATATACGTATGTATGTACATATATGTCAGGGAGTTTGTTTAAACTCGATGAACTAAATAGTCGAGATTATTGTAAAAGAAATATGCAATAGAGCAAAGAACGTAGCACTTGAAGGGAATTGAACACAGAACTAACTTGGCATTCTTTGCAAATAAACCCAAAGTTCGGAAAATATTTCCCTCCAAATTAGGTGACACTGTGTTTATCTAGGAGTTACCAGGTGACCTAAGAGTTATAAGCTTAATTCTTATACTTCTGCAGAAAAACGCTCGGCGGCTGCCGTACCGAATGGGTTGATGCGTGACTACCATTCAAGTCTCTGTGCCTGAAACGCCTAAATGAAATAAAAAGAGGTTTCTAATAGCGGGACCGCTCGGCTGTCAATGACAAACCTCCGAGTGCATTTCTGTCATGAAAAAGAGGCTACGCCAGGGGAAATCCTGGGAAATCTACGAGCTCTTGTCGTTTCTGCGACAAATGTCAGAAAACTCCAATGCACCTTCTCCTGAAATGCAGTGTTGTAGCGCGGAGAAGGTTGAGACATTTTGGTAAATTGCAGCTAGAGGAAGGGCACATACGCTCAATTCAACCCAGCTCTATCCTGAGTTTAATGACGGAACTGGGTCTGAATGAAGTATTGTGATGAGTAGAGGGCACAAAAGAACACGAGGTCGAAGTGCAAAACTCTTGTAGAATCTAATTTAATATAAATTTTGCGCTGACACCATACAAACGCTCTTAAGGGTCTGTCTGTCTAATGGAAGCGTGACAGGCGAAATTCAAACTTAGAGTTCGGTTATAAAAGAACGTAAATACTGCTAAATAGGCGTATTCTGTTTGCTATATGCGTTGTGCTATTTGTTAATTTTGTGAGAAATTTTTAAAGTGTATTTTATATTTACTCAATGAATAATTTGAAGCACGGTTCCTATGTACATACCTTAAAGGTCAAAAAATGTCAAGTGCATTTACAGCAAAATATTTGAATTGGATGAACCTTCCTTTGGGCGAATACCTCGGTCCTGGTGTACTGCTGATAATCGACAACTTCAACAAATTGTTAGGCAGCCAGTTAAGGTTCATGTTTGCGGCTGTTTCTCAGAAAAATAATTTAGCCGTTTGTGTTTACCAAAAATATGAATGTAGTTTTGATGAATAAAACGTACCAAAAAGAATTATTACCGCGCTTATGTTCGGGAGAACTAGCCAATCTTAGATTTTACATGAAAGTATTGAGAGTAACACTTATTAGCCAGTAGAAGAAGAAGGTGTATTAGCAACAAATCCAATGCAAAAAGTTGAAAATGTTAAAGAAATTGGCTCCAGCGGAGTAAACGGAAACGGTTCTCAAATGTAAGTATTCGCATGAAACCCGAGATATTATTTTTCATTTTATAGTACATACAATCATGAATTTAAATCCTCACGTCAACAGTTTTGAAACATATGTAGAATGTCAAACCAAATAGCGAAAATGGTAAGCCGAATCTATAGGCAGGTCAACTTCCAGTAAACGCAGTTCTTGACAACTCACGGTCGCTCAATGTGACATAAAGAAGAATATGCAAGGCATGCGCATTTGCATGCCCAGGATTTGCGGGAACAGATAAGATTTAACATATATTACCTCTTATAAATGGGTTACGACATCGGCTATAATCAGCGATATGCAACTTGCATTAAAGCAATTAGGAATGAGTGGATAATTTGTCTACGAGAACAGCAGCAGCCAACCAGGCACCAAATAGGGTGCTTTCTAAAAATAAACGAAAGAGTGAAAAGATTCACGAGATCCGTGAGGAGATCATTACTTAGACGATACGAAATACTGTTCTAGTTAAAGTTCCACACTGACGGGGTACAGATCTTCGATGTTTCTTCTCGGTAAAAAGAGCTTTTTGTCACCCCTCTGATTGGAGGGTTTCTGAAACCTATTGTCGCGTCCGTCCCTTTCGAGTATACAAACATACACAAATGGAAATTCTTAAATCATTAACGATATTTGACGAACTTAATGGGAAGGAAACATCCAAATTATATAAATCTGAAAGAACTGCATAACTAAAATAATTAAAATATATAAGTAACAGAAAGTGTTCTGTAGACGTGAATAGACATTTCATTTAAAATTTTCACCTCTTGCTATAAATCAGTATTTACGTAACATTACCTTTCCCAGCTAAAAAATTCAACCAGTTCCAAAACTTAACATCAACTAACGAATTTTATCTAAATGGCATCTCTTTCGGTACCCTATATTTGGACTAGAGTTCTGCCTGATTATGTTCTGATAAATTTCTGTGAATTATATTTGGTAAAGATGAGCGACATTATATATTTTACTAGCCCAAGTCGCTTTTTATGCAAGTGAATATTAATTTTCTTAACACGAATGATAGATCAGCCATTTAAGTTCCAAGGTACATACTTACATATGTGTTTGCATTCATGCCAGCCATAGCAGGAGTCGCGATGACAGACTTGAAGTACGAGTACGTAGCACGACGCTGCGTGCTTACGCAGAGTTAAGAATGAAGACGCAAGTACAACAACATCAACTAGGCATATTCCATCTCCTTCAATCTGACATAATTGAAATGGGTGTACCACAATTGGAATGGGTTGTTTTTTGGTGTTGAATGTAAACTAGTCAGCGATACATTGACACGTTTCTAAATAAATGAAATCATGCTTATCTACCGTTAAGCATTTTTAAACGGTACATTTGCAAAATATTGTCGCGTTAATGATGAGTTAGCGGTTATATGGTGAAGGGGATTTAACGGTTGCATGTTTAAAAAAAATACACTACCCTTCCTGGATAATTTACATTTATACTTCTTCTTCTTCTTGGTTGGCAATTTTGGCAGAGCTGAACGTAGCACGTGTGTTTTTCTTTGTAAGCGGCTCTAGTTGGGCGCACCAAGTGAAGGCAAATCCTTCTCCACCTGATCTTTCCAGTGCAAAGGGCACCTTCTTCTTCTGCTACCACCTATGGAATATTTTCAGAACTGGAGCGTTTGTATCTAATCGGACAACATAGAGTCTGCGCTGGGCTATATACATACATATGTGGACAGCGTGGCAAAAACCTTACATCTTTTCATTTATGCGAAAAAAGCGCTAAGAAAGGGGCAAAAGTGGCACTGATGGACAATGGATAATGGCAATGATGGACAATGGCACTGGATTGAAACAATTATACTTAAATTGTTTCTTTAAACTCACAGACCGGTGTAGCGCCTTTCAAGCTGAGATCTACGCTATAGACAAAACCACAAAGACGATAAGACTAATAGACTTACATTCGGCAAACCTTACCATTTTTATTGATAGTCAAGTAGCATTCAAGGGACTGACCTCAGCGCACATCAATTGAAGATGTGTTAAAGAATGCAAAGTCAGTATCGCTTATCCAACAACATAACACCACACTTTGTTGGGTCCCCGGTCACTCTGGAGTGGAGGGAAATGAAAGAACAGATGAGTGTGCAAGGAAAGACTCTGAACTGACAAGTGGTAGAGGACACTGGAATTCCTCTAAGCGAACTGTACACTACGATTGACTTGAGCGTAGCTGCAGAAACCAATTGGAAGTGGTTTCTGACTACTAACTGTAGAGTATCCAAAGCGTTCTGCCCAAAACTGAATCTTAAAAGAACAAAATGTCTGCTTGGATTCAATAGATCAACTACCAGCATGCTCACAGGTGTACCTCACAATGTCTTCTGCGGGAGTTGGGGAGATGAAGAAAAAATTGAGTCGGTACAACACCTCTTCAGCGAATGTTTTGCACTTCAAAGACGTCGTGACAAATATCTTGAAGATTATTTTTTGAAGATCTGGGAAATTGGCAAAATGTCTCGCTGGAGGGACTAGTTACCTTTTTAGAAAGATCTGAGTGGATTAAGCAACTTAGTTAGGAGATGAAAATCAAATGCAAGTATAACAATGGGCATTAGAGACACCCAGTGTCTTGTCTTAGACTGGCTAACCTTATCTAACTTAGAAACTTTTGACGTGATAACGTCTTATAATTCGATTTAACAGGCTGCACGCACGAAAAAATGTGTCGTTACCTTGCTCATTACTGTTCATATGTAGTTACCTTGCTCATATTAGTGTTACCTTGCTCATTACTGTTCATATGTAGTTACCTTGCTCATATGTAGTTACCTTGCTCATATGTAGTTACCTTGCTCATATTAGTGTTACCTTGCTCATTACTGTTCATATGTAGTTACCTTGCTCATATGTAGTTACCTTGCTCATATGTAGTTACCTTGCTCATTACTGTTCATATGTAGTTACCTTGCTCATATGTAGTTACCTTGCTCATATGTAGTTACCTTGCTCATATTAGTGTTACCTTGCTCATATGTAGTTACCTTGCTCATTGCATTGAATGAACTGCAAGCGAAAGAGCGGAAGGAACGACAAAGCAAACAAAGCAAACGAACGGCAACGTTCGACATCTTGCTCTCCCCTACTTAAGTGAGCGTATATATGTATGTAATATATATGCGCATATGTACATATATAAATTCACGTATTTGTATTGGCATATGCCTTCTTATTGATTATTATTATTTTGATTTACTTGAAGAATTTCAAATAAAACCAAGTTTGTTAATAATACCTGTTGTTTTAATATTATTATTATTATTTTTTTATTATATCTGAAGGAAAAAATGTATGGTAATATTTACCATATCTATACTAATATTATAAAGAGGAAAACTTTGTTTGTTTGGTTGTAATGAATAGGCTCAAAAACTACTGGACCGATTTTAAAAATTCTTTCACCATTCGAAAGCTACATCACGAGTAACATGGATTATATTTTATTTTGGAAATAGGGCTCGAGATATAGGTCAAAACGTGGACCCGGGTAACCTTCGGATGTGTATGTACAATATGGGTATCAAATGAAAGCTGTTGATAAGTGTTTTAATACGGGGTAATTTTCATACCTATTGATGACTAGGGTCTCGAAATATATGCCAAAACGTGGACCCGCCGTGTCTTTGAACCGAATTAAACCAAACTTACACACATTGTTAAGTAGATATTGAAGATGATTTCCGTATAGTTTGAATACCTATTGGTAGATAGGGTCTCGAGATATAGGTCAAAACGTTGACCCGGGTAACCTTCGGATGTGTATGTACAATATGGGTATCAAATGGAAGCTGTTGGTGAATGCTTTAGTTCAGAGTATTTCCATCCGTTCCGTGACTAGGGTCTCGAGATAGAGACCAAAACGTGGACCCTAGAATGTGTTTGTACAATATGGATATCAAATGAAAGCTGTTGATAAGTGTTTTAATACGGGGTAATTTTCATACCTATTGATGACTAGGGTCTCGAAATATATGCCAAAACGTGGACCCGCCGTGTCTTTGAACCGAATTAAACCAAACTTACACACATTGTTAAGTAGGTATTGAAGATGATTTCCGTATAGTTTGAATACCTATTGGTAGATAGGATCTCGAGATATAGGTCAAAACGTTGACCCGGGTAACCTTCGGATGTGTATGTACAATATGGGTATCAAATGGAAGCTGTTGGTGAATGCTTTAGTTCAGAGTATTTCCATCTGCTCCGTGACTAGGGTCTCGAGATAGAGACCAAAACGTGGACCCTAGAATGTGTTTGTACAATATGGATATCAAATGAAAGCTGTTGATAAGTGCTTTAATACGGGGTAATTTTCATACCTATTGATGACTAGGGTCTCGAAATATATGCCAAAACGTGGACCCGCCGTGTCTTTGAACCGAATTAAACCAAACTTACACACATTGTTAAGTAGGTATTGAAGATGATTTCCGTATAGTTTGAATACCTATTGGAAGATAGGGTCTCAAGATATAGGTGAAAACGTGGACCCGGGTAACCTTCGGACGTGTATGTACAATATGGGTATCAAATGAAAGCTGTTGGTGAATGCTTTATGATATGTTATGTTATATTATGTTATGTTATGTTATGTTATGTTATGTTATGTTATGTTATGTTATGTTATGTTATGTTATGTTATGTTATGTTATGTTATGTTATGTTATGTTATTTTATGTTATGTTATGTTATGTTATGTTATGTTATGTTATGTTATGTTATGTTATGTTATGTTATGTTATGTTATGTTATGTTATGTTATGTTATGTTATGTTATGTTATGTTATGTTATGTTATGTTATGTTATGTTATGTTATGTTATGTTATGTTATGTTATGTTATGTTGTGTTATGTTATGTTATGTTATGTTATGTTATGTTATGTTATGTTATGTTATGTTATGTTATGTTATGTTATGTTATGTTATGTTTTGTTATGTTATGTTATGTTATGTTATGTTATGTTATGTTATGTTATGTTATGTTATGTTATGTTATGTTATGTTATGTTATGTTATGTTATGTTATGTTATGTTATGTTATGTTATGTTATGTTATGTTATGTTATGTTATGTTATGTTATGTTATGTTATGTTATGTTATGTTATGTTATGTTATGTTATGTTATGTTATGTTATGTTATGTTATGTTATGTTATGTTATGTTATGTTATGTTATGTTATGTTATGTTGTGTTATGTTATGTTATGTTAAAGTATATTATGTTATGTTAATGTTAACTCATTCTCTATATCCATACAAAATATCTATCAAACAAATAAAATTAAAATTTTCTTTTGAAAATGCAACCATTCAATCAGTATTTTCTTATGACGTTATCACGTTAAGCTATCGTCAGTAAACCGACTTTACAGACAACCTCTTTTTATGAAGCTTTTCAATCCAAATAGAGTACCATTGTTCAAGTTTGCTTTGAAATTTGAATTTGAAATAATGGCAAAAACTTAGCTAAAATTTGAATATCCGCTGAAACTCGGAACACATGATTTATTTAACTCTCCACTTAGCAAATGTGGTTACATTAAGATTAATCTGTGAAACATACGACGGATTTGCGGTAAATGTGATGCTTAAGTAATCTCGGATGTCATAACCGAGTATGCTTGCCTCATTTACCGAAGTTCAGGTGTTCAAATCGCGTCACGCCAAAATGATACCATAACAAGACAGGACAAATGATTTTGCTATAAATGACTTTCACCGAACAAACCATAACTGTGGCCGCAAATCTGCTCACTCTGCCATTGGTGGCACTTTTTGCTACTGCTTCATGATTGTCATTTATGACACTTCCAAATTTGTGATTCATGTAGAGCTTCCGTTTAATTTTCGCATGCGAAATTTTCTAATCCACTCTTCCCAAGCCTGCCAAAGAAACGAGTTCATCATTTACTCCGCTACAAATGTATAAGTGAATAAATATACTCGTACATATCTACAAGCATAGTTAAATTATTCGGCAGGAAATTAAGACGTGGCGTTTGCGTTATCAATGGCAACAGGAAAATGACAAAAATTTCAAGGGAAATTAAACCAAAACAGAATTTTTAATCGATTTATAAAAGAGATGTGCAAATATACAAATCGTTTGTATTTGGTGCTTAGGGAATAAGACATTTTTAACTATATTTTATTTTTTGAATTTCCATATTTTTTGGATTGGTAGTCAGTCAAATGACGTTGTTGATAAGAAACTGAACGAAGTGGAAGAAAACATTGATTTATGCAAAAGTTGTACGATATAAAAATAAATCGCATATCAGATTTGATTTGAGTTCAGTTTAGAGCAACAGCCAGACTCACACTTGCAAAAGTATATAATACTATTTTTTTATGTACATAGGTAGGTATATCACTACATATGCACTTAACTATTGTAAAATTTAAACGCAATTTGAATATTTATTTTGAACAACGCGCTTACCTTATCAGCTTGTACCCTCATCCAGGTATTTCAAGAAGCACACACAGTCAAACACAAACCAGCTCACAACTTAAATACTCGTACATATCCACACATCAATCAATCAATCATTCACAAGAGAAATGGAATGGCGATATATGCTTGTACTTTTATGTACTGGATCTGTGCATGCCTACATACATACATTTATGTGTTAAAGGCGACACTCCCCCACACGACATTTGCCATCAATATACATACGTTCCACCCTTTTTCGTTTCGCACGTATTTTGCACATGGATATTATGTCAGAGAGTCAAAAATTTCTCACATACCTATATCCAATTTTCGAAGACTTCAATCACAATACCAACAGCAACGAAACACCAACCCTTAAACTGGCATGAGCCAAACCAATGTGTGTCTATAAACTGAGCCAATAACAAACATGTAAGGAAGCGCTAAAATCGGTCCAGACCGAACTTTATACGCAGGTATAATTTAGGCAAATTTAAGTTGGTCGGTTTATGTCGGTTATAAATGAGGTGGGAGCAATACCTGCACGAATTTGGTCGAGTTTTCTTAAAATACTCGAATCTCTTTCTAATTTCTTTATTTTTTTAAGTTTCTGGCATCGTATTTCTTTTTCTGAGTTAATCATATGCACCAAATATTTATTTATACGGCTTATAGAGATATCACGTCCTTCTTTTTTTAAAGATTACTGTTATATGTAAAGGTTACTCATTTTCAATATCAAACTATCTTGTGTACCAAATTTCAGTGCAATATATTAAGTTTTACTTTAGTTATCGGGCGCACGAACGGGCAGACTGGGTTAAATCGACTCCTCTCATCATTCTGAGCATTTTGTCATGTACGTATGTATATGTCTATATCTACCTCGATTTCGTTATGTTGTTACATACAATCGCTCTGGACGTAAAATTATAATATCCTTGCTCATAAGTGCGCAAGGGTATAAAATATTTGAGGAAATCCACTGCTTCAAACTTCTTGTACTGACAACCAACCTCTTTTTAGTTCTTTTGAAAGAGGTATTCGCAGAAAGGAATAACGTCGAACAAAAGTAGGATTCTAATCAAACATAAGTGAAAATCCAGAAAAAGCAGAAATCAGGTTGCATTTAGAATGAAGTCTACATAAGCTGAATGCATTGAGGTGTGCGTGTTCAATTACAATGTGTGTGATTGCTTCTATGTTGCCTGAGGGTATAGCCGTACGAGAATACCTACTTATTTCTTCATTTGGTATATTTGCTGATTCTCAGAGTACCATTGAATTGAGTAAAGGTAAATAGTGAGAGTCCTAGATTACGTACATATATTTTTATACATCCTTTGTTAGATGTTTGGTTGAACTCCTCCTCCAATTTGTGGTGTGAGACTGGATCTTGTCCTACAAACAGGACCATCCGCTTTATGCGGACTCTTCAATTCGGCTAGTTTGCATGAGAAGTTTTTTAATTGCAGAAATGCACTTATCATTGTCTGTATAGGATCGACAGCCTTCAAATAAAACTTGTTTTTCACAATTTGGTGTTTCTTATTCAAAATGGACGCCAAGCCTGAACCAACGAAAACGCAATCAGCCATAAAACCATTCGGCTGCAGCGGCTCCAATTAATTTATTTTGCTAAAAAAAAATACTTTTAGATTTTTAGTCACAAAACCGAAGTCTACCATAATACTCGTACTAACTAGCCATTATGCAGGTAATTTTATCAAAGTGCAATAAGTTCAATAGTCCTGATAAACTGTAATAACAGTGAATTGTTAAAAAACTAATTATTTTTGAGATTATTTTTGGAAAACTCTAACGTTTATGGGCGGCTGTTTTCGGATTTGTTCCGAAATTCGATCAGGAAAACTTGTTGCATTGGCAACACTGGGTGTGTCACTCAGTTCAAGAGCGTGTGCTTTTTTTTTGTTTTGTCGGCACAGACTAGCAAGTACAGCACTCAGTCAATATTAAGTCCATTGTACTGGACTCGGATTCCATTTTTAATTTTCTTTAAATCCACCCGACGTCAGAAGAAAACTTGTGGTGCCAAAGAGCCAAGGTGGTCGCTTTTTAACGCATCAGTACCAAAGACCTTAAGCCTGATTCGAGCGAAGGCCGGGCAGACGCACAGAAAGTGATCCGCCGTCTCATCCTCGTCTCCACATGCTGGGCAGAGTGGACTGTTTAAGATGAGTTTCGCCCATAAAAAGTGGACCGTCATCAATCCAACCAGTTATATACAGTCCATTCTGCTTAATGACAGAAGGATCTGCGGCAGTCAGTCGGACATAGCAGGTAACATCAATTTTATCCATATTTTGAACTCTACTTTGCGCAATTTTTCAATTATCCGATGCTAAAATAATTCCTTACATCAAAGCCTTTCTCAAAAATTGTTATTCTATAAGTATACCTATGATAAGGAAATCGAAAAAGCACTTTTAGGATTAAAGTGATAAACAAGCGGTATGGCGGTATGGGACGGTAACGATTTTCGTTTTTGCAATCATCATAAATTTAACATTTTTGAAAAATACTGTAAATGGAATTCCCCTTTTCAATGCAATTTTTAAAAATTCGTTAGGCATTAATAAAATTATTTGTACTATTTTACATAAATATAAAAGTTGTAAAATTTTATATTGATAGCTCCAAGTGCTTCAATTTGTGATGAACTGACTGCCAGTGATAGAGTACAATCTTTATTTTAAACAAAGAATTGAAGAAAGAAAACACAATTAAAATGCATACCTATGTACATATGTATATGAGTTAATTTATTTTCAATTCCATAGTGGCGAAACAAATTCCATAGTTAGAAAACAAAAAAATATTTACTTGATTTTAAATAAAATTCGAATGGTTCTACCTCTCAAGCTCACGAAAAATTACTTTAAAATTGTATCCTGTTCTTCACAAGCAACAAAAGGGGCACACTTTTCATTGGGCGGCCTCAAGTCGTCTCTACTGCTCTTCTTACGCTATCTCCAAATTTCACCATAGCTATGGCCAAGCAAACAAACGAAATTAATAATTTAGAATAATTTTTCTCTGATTTCATTAATGCACATATTTTTTATATGATTTTTTATTAAACTTTAGTAATAATAATAAATACAAACCACAATGGGACAAAAAACATAAAATAATAAAAAAATAATAATAAAATTCTCTCCACTAAGCGAGTTTAAGTCTTCATAGATATACATATAGTAAAGACATCTGCCTCATTCAACCGTGACATCAGACTTCTTCTTGAGTCGACGAAGTAATGAAAATTATCTCTCGTTCTCACAAGTTGTTATGAGAAGGCACAGTTCAATTGGTTTTAAAACTGCTTTTAGCCTTTTCTTGAGCACCATATTGCAAATTATTTTATACCAAAGTTTTAAGTCCTGAAAATTCTAAGTCATCACTATAAAAAGTATTGTATTTTTTAAAAACAAAATTTCTTACCAAGATTTGGCAATTGCTTCTGAGGCGATGCTCATACATTTGATATTTCTTCTCATTTGACAATCACCGTTGCTAGCGACATTTCCAAACCGGGATTCTTTATTTAACTTGAGATAGAACTGGATTTTACTGATGTATGTGTCTTTCTTCTGGCTGAAATTGGCCAAAATGTGTCAACCTTCTCCGCGCTATAGCGCTTCACTCAAGTAGAAGGTGTATTGGAGTCAGTAGGCCATATCCCAATCCTGTGCAGATGACTGCGCATTCTGCAATGACCTATCCGTGAGCATTCTCAGATTATCCTTAGGGAGGGTAATGAGTTTTCAAACCTGTTTTGGTTGTACTGCCTCAATAACCTTTTCGCCTGGCTTGTTCTTAGATGACATCACTTTTCTTTTACCGGAACCTTTCCTAGTAATATTCAATAGGGTTCGCTTCATTGATTTCTGAGTGAAGCGGTGTCAGCTTGAGCATCGCCCCAATCGCAATGATGCACTCGCATGCTCAGCGGTGAAGCTTAGGAGAGCCTTCGTTACTTTGAACAAAGTTGCGTCAACGCATCTCTTCCAGTTAGGCTTACCTTAACCTTGCTGACCAATCAAACCACGTCTATGCTGATCTCTGCCATTCTTGGTAAGATTATTTTCCTGGGGAAAGGAATGACGGCTGTTTTGGATTTGGATTTATATCCAGACACATCCAGGTACACCATCTCTTCGTCAGGTTTAGACCTCTTTGCATTATGTCACATGTTTTCAAACTTGCCCCTTGCTATAATTACAACGCCATCCGCATATCATTGACAACTTTCTTGCCCTAGAGGGCTTTCAATCAAATATGGCTGGTGATTTTTTTGTAGAGGGTTCTGCCCATTAGATGAGCAATAATAGCAATTTTGCTTACTTGCACTTCCGTTTAAATGAAATGGGTAAATTTATTGTTTCCCGTACGAAATCGCTCCAACATTGTCTCGCTGATATTTTTATGCAAATTTTAATCTTTAGACTTAAACGCTTGCACGGTTTGAAGTGTTCAAGTCTAAGATCTTTCCTCAATATTTCATGGATTATCTTGCAAACTTGTAGCGACAACTTGAGCTCAATATTTTAATTTTTTCGCCCTTTTCGGGTGTACCCCCGAACGTGGGCTGTTTGCCACCGAACTTGGCGTCTGGAACCTTCACATCCATGAACGAATCAAATCTTCCTTTGAAGCATCACGTAAATGCCGAAAATTGTAACGTGAACAAATCTAAGATCGATTGCTAACACAAATTGTTCACCTAAAATTTAAAATCTAATTCGGCTACCGAACACCCTGAGAATGAAAGAAATCTTATGTGACACAGAATAATTTTTATTTAAAAACTATTGTTATTATATAATATTCTATACTGAAGAAATCATTTATTTTATATTTTGTTCTTTTAGTTTTTAAGATTTTCTTTCGTGACTTTTTTTCAAAAACCATCTCATAGATTTTTTTTGCGTACCACCCACTTTCCTAAGAATATCACAGGTCTTCTTTTTTCATCAAAGGGAGAGGGATTCCGAAGGAGCTAAGGATGATAATGCCATCGTCAGATCTACATACAAGTGCGTACATGCATGCAAATACACACAGATATATTATATGTATCTATATGTATTAACCAGCACAGGAATATGAATAAGAATGTGATTACTCTGAAATAACAATTGTGAAATTAGAATACGAAGAAGAAATAATAATAATAATAATAATCATGCAGAATTCACAATAAGTAGCAATGTTATCGTGTCGTATTGTTATACTATACATAATATTGGCGGCGCAAAGGTGCATTAGAATGGAGGATATGTACATACCTATGTGTGCTGCTGAACAGGATGTGTGTTTACTTTACATTTCCCCCTATGGAACACAATTCCTACTACAGCGGACAAGTTTAAGAATGTATGTATGCATAAGAATGTATGCGAATGTGTGCGTACATTCCTTTACGGGCCTGAGATGACATGTGTAAGCCTGTCTGCCTTAGCACGCACGCTCTCGCCCAAATTTACTTTTCAAGGCTCGTCTAACTCGTCCTTTCATATGCATATGTATATGTATATACATACACATATGTATGTACGGTAACGGTCGTAACGGCACAACAACTGCTTTCGAATATTTTTCGATTCTTGCGATTTCTCACTTATTGTCATTCACTTGTATTATTGTGGCACAATATTTGATTCAAGTTTGGCTTTGTATCGTCAGCGAATGGTTGGCGAAACGTATTCGCGTTGAAATTGTCGTGCGGAACCATTCTTGCTATTTCGTGTGGCACTTGAACTACTCGCCCACGATGCCATCACAAACACACATCAGCTCCACATCGCCGAGGTCATAAAACAGCCTGCGCACCTTGTTACATACCTTTTGAGAATCATACCACGATTCACTATATCCACGTCTTCGGTTGTAGAAGTTCAAAAGTGTGCACCAAACAACGGGAATAATGGCATTCTGAATAACATAATAAAAACAACAACGTGGTATAGAGCAGTAGACTTAGAGGAAGATTTTCAGCTGCCAACGGAGTTGCCGAAGGACCACAGTACCATTACCATTGCCTGTTCGTGCTCATGTCTTAAAAGCAGCTCGACAATAACAACAACAATAAAAGTACAATACTCGTGCAGAATAAATACGCTTTGGAAAAACGCGATAGTAGTGAGGAAAGTGGCGTATTTGCTCCATTCTACTTAAACGCTATACCACTTGTTTTCTGGATGATTGAGCATCGTGTGACAACAATGCGACATGTCCTGCCAAAGTACAAATTCATTTTTGTCATTTCTTGTTTTCCTGTCGCTATTATTTCTTTTTACAATTTTTATCCATTATACCTTAAAGGTTTAGAAGGGCACTTATGGGTTTGAATTTAATTTGGTACAAGAGGTATTTTATCGGAAGTGAGTGAATTGAAGATTTGCAGTGTAACCTTAAAGGTATGGTTGGGCAAACATATGAAGGACATGGTGTTACATAATCATGCATAGAAAACATGGTGCTGCTTATACTACACAAAGCAATCTTTTCAAAGCCGCATTTCATACTCAATTATTGATTCTTCTTTGCCGAAATCAAACTGCTTACACACAAACACATGCATATAAATAATGAAGATTTTTTATGCCATAAAAAATTATATTTATATAGCGAAAAAAATGTCGAATCTTTATGGGACTCATGCGTGAAAATTATTTTCAAAGCAGAATTGTGGAGGAGTATAGTTTAACTCCCTCCGTGTTCCTAGAATTTTTGGAATCTCAAATCTGAAATCTTTCGAGCATAGGCATACATTTAGCTTTACTGCACAGTCGTTTTGCATGCAAGCGAGTATTTTAAATTTGTTTGTGAATATCAACATTTCGGTTTTTATGGGGATGAGATTAACATTCAGTTCAATCTCCTGTAGCAGCTATCCACAATGTATGATATGTAGAGAGCGTTTTGTAATTTAATAGATGCTGTTAATGCAATGGAGAGGGAGATAGCCTTTCCCCCGTGGCAATGGTTCTTTTCTCAAGAAGTAGCAGCACAAATTCCACTTGTGGCTGATCCAGATCCATCTAAAAAGGCCACTAATAACGGTATTCGCAGTAAAGCTTCAGGAAAATCTTTCTATATAGTGTAAACTTTTGAAAAAGGCAAGTCACATTTCTGTTTTGTCTATAATTTCTTGTAGAGCATACGTGCTGACATGGTGATATGTAATTCGACTTAATTTTTCATCGTATGCAGACGTCCAGCAATTTCTCTAAAATTTTGGGCGACAAGGTGGTGAAGCTTAGAGGCCTAAAATCCTTTAATTTCTTAAGCTGTGCGCAAAAAAACTCTTGAATTTATAGAACACAGTCGAGCACAAAAGCGTTTCCTGCAGTTACTCCTCGTAAAAAATCCAATGTTATTCGAATTATCAATATTGAGGTACTTTTTACTTTATCAGCATGTATACCTTTAATAACATGCAAAGGGAAGTCCAAAATAAACAAGACTGAGCTAAATGGAAACCTCCTGTTGTTTCAGATACTTGTTTTGTTCAGATAACTTCGAGCTTATTTATTTAAATTAGTGCTCCCTGGCCTCGATACACTGTTTTGCGCGATCTAAAAGCTTTTTGAAAAAGGTTTCAGGTCACTGACCGAAATGTCCTTCAGGATGCCGGTACAAGCCTTTTGGATAGCCTCTACGGACGCAAAACGTTCTCTTTCCATGACCAAATGCAATTTTCCGAATAAGTAGAAGTCACAGGGAGCCATGTCAGGCGAATACGGTGAGTGATTGATGGTTAAAATGCTACTTATAGTCAAAAAATTAGTCACAAGAGTGGATCGATGAGGTGCACCAAACAACGGGAATAATGGCATTCTGAATATCATAATAAAAACAACAACGTGGTATAGAGCAGTAGACTTAGAGGAAGATTTTCAGCTGCCAACGGAGTTGCCGAAGGACCTCAATACTAAACCTTTGCATTATAATGGAATAAACCCCAGCTTCCTCCAAGGATTCATATGTTGGATTAGCCTTGACAGTCGACTGGTGCCGACTCTATAGAAAATATTTGGGCAATAGTTAAGCAAAAACTCAAAAGAAAACAAATATGGACATTAAAACACTACGAGCGCAGAAATTAACACAAAATGTGATCATTGAGTGGCGTTGATCTATGAATAATTATCGTATTGGTTAATATGGTACTGGTCCCTTTTACAAATGCATTGGACTCCGCAATGATAAATTCGTGCAATTATATCGACATTACAAATTCCGTTAAAGATATTATTGCCCCTACGACAAGCACTCGTTATACATACATAATTCGCGCGTACACCCTTTCTGGGTGTTTACCCGAGCTCCTCCTCCTATTTGTGGCGAGCGTCTGGATGTTTTTCCACAAATGGAGAAACCTACAGTTTTAAGCCGACTCCGAACGGCAGATATTTTTTATGAGGAGCTTTTCATGACAGAAATACACTCGGAGGTTTGCCATTGCCTGCGGACGAGCGACCGCTATTAGAAAAAACTTCGATGTGCATGCATGGAGATTTGAACCTACGTTCCCTCCGAATTCCGAATAGTAGTCACGCACCAGCCCATTCGGCTTCGGCGGCCGATCGACTTCGAACCACGAAAAAACAGTGTCAACGGGATCAGAATTGTCTATTAGAATGTACCTTTTTGACCATTGAATCACAAATCTGGAAAAACACTTTCTCTGCTTAAAATATGGGGTAAATGTATGAATGCTGCTTATTATTGTTTTGTAGACTATCACAATAATATTATATGGAACCTAGCTAGAATTTCCAAGTCAAAATAATAAGGTTGAATGGTTTGATATCCATATTAATAATGGGAAGATTCCTAACTTAACACTTACATATATAGGGTTTGCCAATACTAGGTGTTACAGGTGAATGGATTGCGCTATCGAGAGATGATTAACGATGGCCGGAATTGGATGGTGTTGATCTGAACAACGTTTATTTTCAACAAGACGGCGCTACGTGCCACACAGCAACAAAACCATTGATCTTTTACGGGAAAAGTTTCCGGACCGTGTTATCTCTCGAAGAGGTGATCACAATTGGTCACCGAGATCTTGTGATTGAACACCTTGTGACTTTTTATTTAGGGCCACGTGAAAGAGAAGGTCTACGCCAACAGCCCAAGCCCAGGGTTGATTCAAGACCTCAAAGATGGAATTTGTGAGGCTATCGAGCACATAGGGCAGCTACTTTGCGGGTTACGGAAAATTTCGTGAAAAGGATATTGTCCTGTAAGCGTGGTCGTGGTGATCATTTGCCTGATGTTATTTTCCACTATTAACGGCATACCTTCCTCTTTATAAGGAAATAAACATCCGATCATTTGTATAATATTAAAAAATAGCATTTTTCTTTGAATATCAAAATAACACCTCTTATTGGAAAACCCCTTATAAGCCAATTCGGCTTTCTTTTATACAGACTATGGGTGAATAAGTATTCACCCTGTTATCTACTGCTCACTCGGAAATTGTGAATTCTTTAACATCTGGTAACAGCCAGAAATTGGTGGAATCAGAGTGCGAATTCCACTGCGCAACGTTAGCTCCATTTTTTAATTAAAGAATATATTCAAAAATACTTCCATACCTCTTACTAAAAATAAATTTTCACTGGTATTTTTCTACCCATTGATCCTCAATGGGCTAAAAACCGATTCACACCACATCTGAAAAACACACACCCAAATCGCTTAAAGCGTTGCAACAGTTGGTTACAAATATTTATACTCGTATTCGTAGGCACTCCTTCCATCCAACTGGTGACCTTCAATGCACACAATTACTTAATTACATCACGCACTGCCACCGACTCGCGTAATTTATTTGCTATTAAAATCTCTCCCCCATAGCGACAGTAAAAGTCATTACAAGCATCAAACTTCATTCACCAAGAGGAAACAGTTATGAAAATGAAAGTTTGAAAAGAGAGTAGGAAGGAGAAATAAAAACAAATTAAAAGTAAATGAACATAAATGCGCGCGAGAAAATGTAAAAGCAAATGAAATAATTGGGGAATTCCCACGAACTTCAGCAGACGGTTTGACATAATTTTCTCGAAAGCAGCACGTTAAGACACACCACCATCGTCATTTACTTATGTACAACATCCACCAGTATACATATACATATGCACACAAAACACCCATGAAACCCTCCATCAATGAAGCGAGTATCAAAGATGTTGTCCTTAGCGCGTCTTCCTCTCCAAATATAAATTGGCAGATATGTTTGCCGCGCTTACCCTAGATGTCTGACTGTGGACGGAGTGCTGGTAGTAACTGCGAAGACGAAAACCATAACCAACCTCAACAAAATTTTAATTAATTACATACAGCAACAACAAAATCCTGCCCGTCAGACGGTTAGAAGACAAAAGTGCCACTGCAGATGTGCTTAGGAGAATGAGGAAAAGTTGAATGTAGTCATATCCATTTGCGCGCACACTGCGTTGTGAACATCTGTGATATTTGCTTTCCTCTGCGTTCATTACAGGCCATGACAACATTCTACTCCTGCTAAAGTTCGCATTACCTTACGAGAGGACTTTGATGCTTTTCGTTTTCATTTGCATTCGCATTTTCGCGCGCTGTTTATGTAGTATGTACTGGAAAGCCAAACCGTGCTAATAATAACGATTAGTGGGGTGGGGTTGCGCGGTTTGTCCTAGTTTTTAACTGCTTCACTCTCATTAATGCTAATAATCTCACATAGCGACTCGTTCCAATCTTTCGCTCTCTCAGACTGAACTCCTTTCGGTAAATGTTTCATTTTCCTTTGCTGCGTTCTCTATCTTTAACCGAATTATATGTAAATAGTTATCACTTTTGGTGGATCACAATTGAGCTGCTTAATATGGGTGTATATGAAGGTAGCTGAATCACAATAATATTTTGTGTTATTAAACTCTTAGCGCCATTATCAGAATTTGTGGCTTTTATCGGAATGTTGCGCAGCTTATTTGAATTTCTTAAGTCTAAACTAGCAATGAATTATAATTAATTATCGATTCATAGAGACTGGAACTTTTTACAAGCCTCACAGGCTAATAGACTGCCGATTAAAATATGCTCGCTGAGCCTAGTAATTATATTCGTTGAATTAATTTTGCGCAAACCCTTGAAAGTTTTGTTACCGTCCGCAAATATACTCGTAGATGCTTGAGTAAAGCGCTGAGTAAAAAATACGTGCTCTTCTTGTGGATAACTGATAATTCGATCATCTTTTATGATCAGCCATAGGACAGATGCAATCCGATTTACTACGCATTTCCCAGTTGTTGAGCGTAGAATACGTGTACACTCAGCCGACCACTCTTTACATAGCCCATATTTCCTTAGTTTCATGGGACTATGAGAAGCAATTTCTTTAATGAAGACATCTATTGTTGTCTATTGCAGCCTGCTTAAAACGCCCACATATTTATAATCACCGTCCTTTATATCAACCTCTAAACGCGCACCACACATCTTCGCGAGCATTTTTCAAAGGGTCTTCAGCATAAGCGCCTTTTCAACGATAGCTCGTTTTCAACTTCTAGTTTAACTTAGATATCAGTATGACCCTTAAATATTTAGTACTGGACGAAAATGAAAGAGGTTAGCAATTGAGATAAGAAGGATGTTATCAAAGGAAAAAGCAAGAAGTTCTGCATAAGATAATGTAAAGTTATGTAACGAGACTCTCTCTCTCTCTCTCGTGGGAGTTAGGTGGACCTTATCGAAACTACAATGCACTTTGGTCATCTTTTGCACCGGACTACTTCTGGTCCGGCATTAGATGCTCTGGTAAGTCTACCACCACTTGATGGTATCATCTAAGAAAAGGCCTTGAAAGCCATCTGCAGGCTGAAACCCAATGCGAGTTGGTACGGCCCTTGTCCGGCATTGGAAAACAAATTCTCTCTATTCTCGGGTGTATGGTATTCAAGAAGCGATGAACTTTGTTGTGAAAAACAGATGGAGAGGCAGATCTGTATGTGTCTGCAGGGACAGCAAAGCTGCGCTCATGGCTTTAGACAGCCCTCCAACCACTTCAAGATTAATTGCTGCAACTGATGTTACCTCTCATATCCGACCGATTGCCGCAGATCCTTCTGATATTAAGCAGAAGGGGCTGTAGGCGACTGGTTGGAATGATGACAGTCCACTTTACCGAAGCACCTGCCAAAGGTAGGCATCTCAGATCACGCACTCTGTCCAGCATGTGAAGAGGAGGATGGGATAGTGGACCACTTTCTATGCGTCTGCCCGGCCTTCGCTCGAATCAGGCTTGAGGTCTTTGGCACTGATGTACTATGAAGCGACCTCCTTGGCACCATAAGATCTACTCAGATTTCTTCGGAGGCCGAATAGATTTAAAGAAAATTTTAAAAGGAACCCGAGTGCAGTACAATGGACTTAATGTTGGCTGAGTGCTGTACTTGCTAGTTTGTCCCTAAAAAAAAATTAATTTAAAGGTTTTTGAATATATTTGCACGTAAGCCCACAATAAAAATTTCTTACTGTTCGATAAAGAGCGGCTTACTCGGTCAGTTCAGAATTGATTTGATGTTGGTGGATATCTATAAATTTTACAAAAATCTTGCTTTGCTCCTTTTCATAGGTTGAATACTCAATACTGAACCCTTTGAACCTATCGAACACAACTACACGTGTAACTGTAATGCATTACAAGAATATATCCACATATATAAATGTGTTAAATTAAATAAAAAGTCTATTAAATGTTTGGCCATAAATCAACAATTTTTGGGTTTACCCTTTGCTTGCGCACACTAACAAAGAGGTGCCTTTGTGCACCACCACTCTATCAAATATTAAACACTCGAATAACAGACATGCATATGTATTCATACATTATTGTGTGTCGAATGTGGCACATTGAAAACATGAATATTCATAGAGCGTAAATCAAAAGGACAATTTAGATGAATACCTATAAAATGCGAATCTAGGCAAATGTGTAAGTGATCGATCCGCTGCTCCGATATGCGTGTAATAGTTACATAGCTACCGCTCAACCCTTATCTCCCTGCCAATATCACTATCTGCCTACTATATCCGCTTTTATCGCAACTGCGTGCTCAACTAAATATCTGTAAGCTATTTAAATATTGCACTAAAAGCCAGCAAAACCAAAATCCACTCTCGATTTCATCAAGACTATTCTTTCTTCGCCCGTTGTCTGTCGTTGCAAATCGGCAATAAATCGCAAATTTAAATTTTCGCAACACAGACAATGCAATCATTTGACGGCGAACAATGTGGAATCCCACCAAGCAAACAAAAGGCTTGAGTACCGTACGAATTCAAGTTCGCTTTCGCACTCCCAACCAGCCAAGTTTTTAGGTAGATATCCATACGTATATATGTATATACATACGTGTGTGTTTGCGATGGTATAGCAATATAATGTGTTGTGGTAGAGATGCTCGTATGCTGTGCTGTGTTCGTATCCTTGAGCGCGCATCCTTTTGTTTGACTATCTGTGGCGAACCTTTTTTGGTTTGCCCTTTGTTGAGAACGTGATTGCTTTTGTTGTTTTCATTATTTATTTATGTGTTGTTTGCTTGTCTATTGTATTGTAGTGTATTTTATTCGCCTGTTGTCCTGTTGCTATTACCAGGAATATGGAGGATGCTTCTAAATATTGAACTTTTGACGACCCACATTGGGCCGATATACGTGAAAGATGTTCTGAAGTGTATTTGTACACCCGTGTTCACAATAACAGCAGCGCGATATATTCTCAAGTTTTCACTATTTATTTTTTATTCAATTATATATAAAAGTATATCCGCTGTAGCCGAATGGGTTGGTGCGTGTCAACTATTCGGAAGTGCACGGTTCAACCCTCGGGCACGAAACACCAAACAATAGAAAATATGGTTTTTAATAACGGTCGCCCTCGCCAGGCAATGACGAACCTCCGAGTATATTTCTACAATGAAAAAGCTCCTCATAAAAAACCGGCTTAAAACTGTAGGTCCGTCCATTTATGGAAAAACATCAGACAAGTTAGGCAACCTATGGAGCTGCTGCGTGAAATTTTGGCGAACGTCTGATTCCCAAAAATTCAGATTTCCCTTAACCACCTCGTTCGCCAACTTCTTTTTATGGGGATATTTAGAAGACAAAGTGTATCTGAATAAACCAGAGACTGAAGCAAAATATTCGAGATGAAATGCTGAGCCTTCAACCAGAAACATTATGTGGTGTAATGGAAAACGCGTTAAAAAGAGCCAATCTTTGTATCGAGAAAAATGGTGGACATTTGTCTGATGAAATATTTCATACATAATTTCCATAAAATATATTCAATGTATAAAAACAATTAACCAAAATAAATGATTATTGCAAAAGTTATTTATGTTTAACATTAGTAGGTCTTATTTGGCCCACCCTGTATCTGTATATATGCAAATATATATGTATATATATGTAGTTTATAAATAAAAACCATATAACAAAAAGTTTCTAACTTTGTAGAAAATTAAAAGATAATCAACAAATTTTCTTAAAATTTCAAACTTTTCAATCAGAATCTTTAGAAAAGTGTGGAGTACGCAGCTTTATAACCCACTAAATTTTAGTTCAATATTGTGCAAATTTAAGTGGCTCAAAAATCGCGCTGCTTTTTGCAATTTTTGCCCTTGACGTAGGAAGAAAAAAATTAACAAAAAATCAACGCGAGTTTTGAGTCTGTTTAAACTGGCACAATGCGATACCAAAATATAATGGGATACAAATTGCATACCCGAAAATTTTCTAAAAACTTTTACTAAAAAATTCGACATTTGGTCTGAATTTTTGTTTTAATTTTTTATAACTATGCACAAACTTTCAAACTTTGAGTTACATATAAGGTTTTTGGTGTAGCAGGAACCATAGTGTTATAAAAATAAAATTAAATATACAGAAAAAACTTTACAATGCGTCGCGCTGCTATTATTCTGAACATAGGTGTTGCCACATATGCATGTATGGGTGTGTAATGTATGTATAGCTTACTCATTATATGGGTATTTGGCAAATAATCAACGGTGTATAACATCATACCTGACTTTTTATCGCTAATGCGCATAAATAGACTCGATTGCATTGTGAAGGCATTATTAATTAGCTGCCCGCTTTGGTATTAGCTTCAATTTCAGATGGATTTCTTTTTTCCATCCACAAACTGCATAAGTATAGTTGTGGTTAAAAGTTGCTCTAGTGCACTTCTAGACTAACTCTTTCCATTGCATATGAAAATCGCTATGAATTAAACGCTTAACTGATTACGAAGGCAAACGGACCGAAACCCTTTCCCATCACAAGCGCATTTTCCACATTCATTTCCATATGTTGTAATATCGACAGCCTAACGCATATCTAAATATGAATATCAGGAGATGCGGAAGAACAAGGGTTAGTGCGAATGCTATCTGTCCCTATGGAAAAATATGAGCGCATTAATAATAAAAACAATGGTACTCCCATCATCTGCATATTCATTTAAATTGTCGGTTTATTTGTGTACTACAAGCATACGGATACAAACATCGGTATGCCCTCGAGCACCCCGCGTAGATAGCTCAAATTCAAACTTCACGCATTATGATTTTGATTCCTGATTTTATACCTTTAGACAGCCACCTTCATTTTATTTTTTTCCTTGTTTTACATATAGTTCTACATACACACATGCATGTATTCTCTACAGACGAGGTGTATAGTAATAGAATAGTTTTATTACAACCAACATCTCGTTGGCTTTCCGTCTTTGCAATTTTATAAAGGTGTGCTAGAGGCAATGTAGGAACTTCTATATATATTTATGTATACATATTTATGAAGCAAAACTGAACGCAACAGTATAGTATCACAGTGCGTATATGGAGCTTTGAAGTGCATTTCTTTTATTATAAAGGGTGATGAAGTCAGAGGTATCGGATTTTAAATTGAAATAAAACACCAAAAATTCAAATTGGGGAATCTTTATTATTTTTGTGTACAACCATTCATGATAAGTATTTTTTTTAAATAGTCCTTTCCAAATGTTGGCCGCAACTGCGCCGTAATTCTGCTGTCCGCAAACACCAATTTTGAATCACTCAGTGGAAGACTTCGGTAGGTATCTCGTGAATAACTTTAGTAATGTTGGCTTTCAATGCTTCAATCGAAGCTGGTTTATCCTCAAAGCATTTAGACTTTACATACCCCCACAAATAAAAGTCCAAAGGTTGGACATCACATAATCTTAGCGGCCCATTGACTGGTCCTAGACGAGAGATAAATTGCTCATCGAAACGACGACGCTGTAAATGCGAGTAATAGCGAGTAGCGTCATTTTGTTGGAACCAAATGTTGTGGAAACCACGAGCTTCAAATTTCGGCATCAAAAAGTCGTTTATTATGGCGCGATAACGTTCGTCATTCACTGTTACCTTGGCGCCATTCTTGTCTCTGAAAAAATATAGGCCGATAATTCCTCCAGCCTATAGGCCGCACGAAACGGTTGCTTTCAAAGGATGTAATGTAAGTTGAATGGCCTCGGGTTGCTCTTCAGCCCAAATACGGCAGTTTTGCTTTGCCGAAAATGGGCCTCAGCACTGTACATCATAAGTGGGATTGAGCGCCCGATGAACACTTTTCACAGAGCGTCGATTTTTGTAACACAATTGTACGATTTGTAAACGTTGTTGGGGCGTAAGTCTTTTCGTCATGAAATGTCAAAGAATACTGAAAAAAATTATGTATTCAGTTTGACAGTAGTCTCGCGTGATCTTTCAAAAAAACTCTATTGGAAAAAGTATTTAAAATTTGATCACCCTTTACAATTGTAGTAAAGAAATCCATTATTTTCTCTTTATATAACTTTATAATCTGCATTTCGTGTTGTATGAATTCGACGGATTAGATTAGATGGTTTTAGAAAGATAATATTTTCAACTAAAAATACCTGCTTTACTCAATATGGATTGAGCACGAGTCAAAGATGAACACCAGCAAGTAGAAAATACCTCATACATTCGATAAAGGCAAAAACGCAAGTGTTTATGGTCCCATCAAAGGCATGTTTAGTTTCAAATATGCGCCAAGCTTTGGAATTGGCCATAAAATAATAGATATTGGGCATTTTTTGATTGGCCTATCTTTTGGTAAAAATCAGTTAATAAGAAATATCCTGGCACGCACCTATTTCAATTGCATATGCCCATACATACATCTGGACACCTGTACGCCTTTAGATATTTGAAAATTTGTTTTTACTGCTACCGTCTTGTTTTGGTCCAAAATATGCGTACAATACTTTACATATTTTTATTTAATATTTGTTTTACACAGAATACAGAAATTTAAATTTATTAAATTACAGTCATGTCATCTTCTACTGGAACATCATCATAAATAAAATTCGGATTTTCTTCCAAATCATTTTCTGTTGAATCATTTGTCCGAATCTCTCATGCCTTGCGATATAGATATACTTAAATTAATACTTCTTGTTTTCTTGGAAACATCACTATCAGATATTTTGTGCCCCGAATTTTTTTGCCCTATTCGTAACTTCTTGTAAGCGTGGTTTTACAAAATTACCTCACCATTCTATTTTCAATACATCCGCAAATTATGGTTGAATTTCCTTTTTATTGGAATGTTGGTCTGGAAGTAACCAGTCATTCCTGCCGGAATCATTACTCTCGATACTTTCTAGACGAATCGCCAAAATACAGTTAACACGTGCGCTATCGTAACCGGTAGAAGAAACATAAATTGACGAAAAAGCCTTGTTGGGAACTGTCGTTTCAGCTACTTGGCCTAGGAATACCGCGGTCTCATCATGTTGCAGAGTTGGTATTTCGTAAAATCGATGCCATAAAAAAAAACTTAAACGCACGCTTAACAACTTCATTGCCTTCCAGCTTAAACAATGTTGTTGATCTCCTTAGAGACAGTTCATATCGTTTAAGGAAGTTGTCCAACTAGTGTGACGATGCTTTAAATTGATCTGTAGATATATCAAATTCATTTGCTGTTTCAAGAACGAATTTTTCAATATCAGTCCTGCGCGCAACCAAAGCTATTGCTCTCTTGTTTGCAATCGATTCTCAGATGCAATTTTCCAACTCAGAAAATAACGGCTGCCGACCTGACCCAATTCTGCATTTTTTTCTCATTTCCTTGGTCCACCAGTTGGCACAGGTAATAGTCTGCACACGAACCATACGGAGAACCAGCATCTTCTCTATACAGAATGCTACAAGATTTACACCCCGTGGAGTCTTCCACGATTCCGTTTTTGTACTCGATGGAATAACTCTTCCGTTTTGTACTCATTTTAACTAGGATTAAAAATTATTCACTTTATTTTTAAATAAATTAGCCGCGGTTGCTGGGCTACATTTCCCTTTCCATATTGAACCATTCCGAGCTTTTGACAAAGTGTAAAAGGTTGTTGCTACCTAAAGTGTATAGATTATCTATATTCGTTAAGAAGTAGGATCTTAAATATCGGTTCCTGCTTCTGGCTAGAGCTGGGTATGTGCAAAAAAAGGTGTTGAATTGTTTCCAACTTCTCCTCGTTTCTCCAGCTACGACAGAACTCATGCGTGTAAACGTTTAATCTCCTTGCATGATTTCCTATGAGACAATGTCCTGTGAGAGCCCCTACCAAGGCCCTTATTTGAATCCACTAAATTTTTTAAAACTCTTAGACAGACGTAGACTTAGCCTTGGCCATGTTTGCCTTGCGTCTGAGCTTCATCTTCCATCTTTGATTTGCAGAACTGATTAGTAAGTCCTTAATAAGAAGCTTACAAGTTGCTAGAGGTACCTACCTCCATAAAATTACTTATGTTTGGCATACAGGTACGTTCTCTTGCAAGTTATTCTACAGTTCCCTGGTATATCTCTGTTTACGGTGTCCATTTTAGATCCGTCCGTGTAAATCTTAACGGGTGTGTTGGGTGTTGGATCTTCTTCAAGCCATTCCAGTTTCATTAGGAAATTCCTTTCGAAGCAGAGAGTGGGAGGATGATAATCATAGTCACTTGGTATATGTTGAGGATGTGTTATTTTACAAAAAGTTCCGAAAAACATGATAGAAAAAAGACGTTCTGTAGACTTTTGTCATACCGCTTTTTTGTGGTTTTGTTAGTTTTGTTGTTAAAAATATTTTCAATTATAGTGTACCTTCGAGGAAATAAGAAAATATGCTGCTGTATGTGCGTCCAGCGACAAATTTTCTCTAAAAGCAATTCTTCGACCTTTCTTCACTACTGAATAATGTCAAAGAAATGCCACTTAAGTCACCGTACTCTTGTTATATTTGCAGAAATCACCCTGTAACGTGGCCAAATTCTTGTTAAATTTAAAAAACTTTGATGTAGGCTAATAAAACAATTACTTTTAATTTTAGTCTTATATTATTGCAACGAATGTCAACATACTTAAATATTTGCGTCAATAAAAGACTACGTACTCTTAATTTCTTGCGCTGGAGCCAGACAATTGGAAATAACGAGGATTTTTAAAAATGTGTGCAGTAATGAGTAAATTCATTATAGTTGGTATGTTTTGCTTGAGCTAGACAAATATTCGATTTTTATAGACAAAATGCCTCGAAAAGAGTTATCACTCGATGATCACGGCAAGATCCTGCATCTCCACACAAAGGAGGAAAAATCTTATGCAGAAAAAGCTAAGATTATGGGTAGAAGCAAATCCACTATTCAGACTGACCGGACCTGCACTTTCCGATCATGACAGGCGCAAAATAAAGCATCTGGTGGACAAGGATCCGTTTTGTAGCGCAGTGCAGATTGCGTCAGAGCTAAGTCGCAACATTGACAAGGAAACAGTCCGTAGAGCGATAAAAACATAACGTTAGGTCCTACACTCCTCGCAAGAAGGCGCACGTAAATTTAATTAATAGGAGGAAGTGCTTAGAGTTTGCCAGAGCGTATGTCGACAAACTAATTGACTTCTGGCGGAAGGTCATCTTCTCAGATTAGTTGAAGTACAATATTTTTGGCTCAGACGGGCGTCTCCGCGTATGGCGGAGACCAGGAGAAGCCCTAAGTCCAAAAAATACCATAAAAACCGTAAAACACTGCGGCGGAAGTACCTATTATGGTACCTCCTGATATCAGGCCGCCTCAGGTTGTAACGGTGGCCTTGCCATGGTATGGGGCGCTGCCATGGTCGACCGGTTATTTCCCCTAATTCCTCTTTGGTCACCGCGCATGGCGACATGCGCAGCCCCTTGGGCGGGGCAGGTGACCGTACGAACCAGAACAATGAAACCAACAAAAAAACAAAAATCGGATGGCGGCGAGAAACAGACGGACAAAGTGACGGAAGGACAAACGGACGCACTGACAGCACAAGACAGACAAACGGACACACAAACTAAGCGACAGGACAAACAATCGGTTACCCATGACAAACTGGGGATCGGATCCTCCACGGAGGATGAGCTCCTGGCCTCTAGCCAGGAAGCAGTTGAGGGTAAAGCTGTGGGCCACAGCACGCCAACAACAATAAATGAACCTACAACATCCGCTAAAGCCATGGGGCAAAAGCGCGCCAATAAAGGCCCATCAAGGTACAAGCTCTACCAGAGGTCTCTCGCTATCCTTGGCAGGATTCATAAGAACGAGACCGAAGGTAAAGCTCATCCCAAAGATGAGGCTGACAGGGCAAGGTGTCAAAAGGTGGTGGACGAATATCTGGTATTCCAAGCCGCCCGAAAGACAGAGGCCAGAAAACGTAACCGTTCGCAAGACGAAAACAAAAGGGCAACAAAGAAGCACAAGATCTCAGATCAGGATGCGGTTGTCCCCAAACTTACGAAACCATTCAGTGAGGTGGCAAGGGACCATCTTCAAATGGCACTGGTGGACGAAACTTCCAACCGCGGCAAACCTGTGCTGGAAAAATGGTCGGAGATTGAGGCTCGGTTGTCTCGCATAATCGTCGACCATGTCATGGCGAACCCGGAGGGTCAATCGCCAGGTTTCGACTCGGTGGAAGTGGTTCGCGGTTGCCGGGTAATCAAATGCGATGACCAGTACTCATTGCATTTCCTGACAAAAGCGATTGGTGAAATCCAGAACAGCTGGGATGGCTTGAGGCTCAAGCTCATTCCAGCTAGCGAGATACCACGAAGGCCGAGGGCTCGCATCTGGATACCAAACATGGAGTTTGAAGCCAATCAGTTAATTCCCTATCTCCAGGCTCACAACCGCGCAGTGCCGATGGCCGATTGGTCGATCATCAAAGCGGAGGCTCCGCAAAGGCACAGCGTGTCGTTCCTCCTTCAAATTACAGAAGAGAGCCTTGAACCACTGCAAAAAGTGGAAAATAAACTTCGGTTTGGCATACGGAAGGCCCAGCTGAAGATATTCCGTTCAGCGAATCCGGAGGAGGAGCAGGATGAGGTTGACGGCACCAGCGAACTGCTGACTGGCATGCAGTTAAATGACGCCGAACCTGCGGAAGCAAACCAATAAAAAATGGTTTTAAAGGTTGTCCAAATTAACCTGCAGCATTCGCAAACTGCAACGGACAACCTAACCGTTCTCCTAGGGGAGGAGAACGTTGACATAGCCTTAATCCAGGAACCCTGGGTGTGGAGCAACGAGGTGAAGGGGTTCCCTGGAAGAAACTACAATCTGTACTATAAGCGTACTCAAGGTAATCCTAGATCATGTATTGTAGCCAAAAAACACTTAAACATATTTTTAATCCCATCATACAGTTCACAGGATGTGACGGCCGTTGAGGTGGAAGCTGCTGACGGTGTCAGCATCACACTTGCATCCATCTATATGGCACATGATCGGCCAGCACCGCCCGAGGAGGCTTGTGGGCTTGTGCTTGAAGGAACCAGAAACAAAACCCTGCTACTCGGATGCGACGCCAATGCGAGGCATGCGTTGTGGGGAAGCTCTGAGACAAACGACCGAGGTGAGTCTTTATATAATTTTATTATTAATACTAACTTATCGGTATGTAACAGGGGTAACACACCCACTTTCACCTTTCCTAGTACGGAGTACTTTAGAGGATGGGAGGAAGTGATTGATGTTACTCTAATGTCTGAAAATAGCTCATTTAGGGTAGATAATTGGAGGGTATCCAATAAAAGGTCCTTCTCTGATCATAGTTGGATACTCTACGATTTGGATCTTAAGGTAGATCCACCCCTACCGTATCGAAATCCGTTGAGAACCAACTGGAAGAGGTTCAAAAATGTAGTAAACAATAGGTTAGGAGAGATTCCTATCCCTCAAATCACTCTCACGGAAAACCTTGAGAGTAGGGTCATAACACTGGAAAAGGCATTTAGTAGGGCCTACAAAACGTCCTGCCCCATAAAATTAAGCAAAAAAACTCACCCTCCTTGGTGGAGCAGTGAGCTCTTAGAACTAAGGGAAAAATCTAGATCAACGTTTAACCTCAGCTACTCGACGGGAAATTGGGAATTGTACAGAGAAAGTCGGAGACAGTACAAAAAGGCAATCAGGGCCGCCAAAAAAGAGAGCTGGAGGGAATTTTGCTCGTCAATCGAATCCACCAGGGATTCTGCTAGGCTCAGCCGCGTTCTTTCCAAAGACCACTCAATGGCTTCTTGGGTCAAGAAACCTGATGGAACTTGGACTGCTACAGCAGAGGAATCGCTAGAGCTTCTGCTAAACACGCATTTTCCGGGATGCAGCGCTTACGAAAGTGAGAGGGGAAATATTAGGCGGAGCCAATATAATCCACAGCATCTTGCAAATGAAATTATTACCAAAGAAAAAGTTGCATGGGCAATCAAATCTTTCTCACCCTTTAAATCTCCGGGGCCAGATGGGATCATTCCAAAGATGTTACAGGAAACCTTGGACTGTATCCTACCATGGCTAGAGGAAATTTTTAAAGCGTGTTTAAACTTAGGCCATATTCCAGATAGCTGGAAACTAGTCAAGGTCGTATTCATACCAAAAGTAGGTAGAAGAGGACATGAATCAGCGAAGGACTTCAGGCCAATCAGTCTTTCGTCTTTCCTGTTAAAAACCTTTGAAAGACTTTTGGATATGCACCTCAGAAGCTCTTTGGAGAGCTCTGGTATATCAACTGCACAACACGCATACCTTAAAGGCAAATCTACGGAGACAGCGCTTCACGAGGTAATCCGAACTATAGAGGGCTCTCTAGAGAGCAAACATTATACCATGGCGGCATTCTTGGATATAGAAGGCGCCTTTAACAATGTTAGCACAGATGCCATCCAAAGGGCGTTGATAGACCTGGAGGTGGACAGTTGCGTTAGTAACTGGGTCATCTCCATGCTAGAAACCAGGATCATCAAAGCTAATATGGGCAATATCAACATAACCAAGAAGGTCCACGGGGGCACTCCACAAGGGGGAGTATTATCTCCACTTCTTTGGCTATGTGTGATCAGCAAAATCTTAATAAAACTTAACGGAGGTGGGGTAAAAGTGGTGGCGTACGCTGATGATGTGGTGCTAATGGTGTCAGGACTGTGTCCAAATACGATCAGTGGGATCATCCAAAGGGCGTTAGGCGAGCTTAACTCTTGGGCCACAGGATGTGGGCTAAGTTTAAACCCGCGTAAAACAGAACTTATGCTTTTCACCACCAGATACAAAGTACCAACTTTCCCCCTACCAAACATCAACGGACAAACTCTGTCACTATCAACCAGTGCAAAGTACTTAGGAGTAATTCTGGACTCCAAACTTAGCTGGAAGTTAAACGTCGAAGAACGGGTAAGGAAAGCAGAAATTGCTTTATATGCCTGCAAACGTATGCTTGGAAGAAGATGGGGTCTTCAACCTAAGCATACATTATGGCTGTATAAGGCGGTTATACGGCCAATTTTAACGTATGGCTCGGTAGTTTGGTGGAAAGCTCTGGAGAGAGAGTACAATACCAAATTACTCGGCAGAATACAAAGATCAGCCTGTGCAATAACGGTCGGTGCAATCAGATCATGTCCTAGAGAGGCTCTCAATGCACTGACACACGTTATTCCAATAGACCTACATATAAAGAAGACGGCAACCATGAGTGCATTTAGGTTAAATGAAGCGGGTCGCTGGAAAGAAAAAACTTATGGTCACGCTGGTCTATTATTGCGACAAACTCAGTTAACCTCGGTGAGGACTGACTACATCGTCCCGATGGTAACGTTCAATAGGAATTTTGCCACACTATTTCCATCTAAAAAAGAATGGAATAAGGGATTCTCTCTAAACACCTTCGATACCACAGTCTATACAGATGGCAGTAAAATGGATTGTGGTGTCGGAGCTGGTATATATTCTCAGAGACTTGGAATTGAAAAATCTGTGCGTCTCCCTAATACCAGTAGCGTCTTCCAAGCGGAAGTACTAGCAATTGGGGAAGCCTGTAGGTTACTAATCGCAGATTTCTCTTTCAAGGGCAATATCGCTATTCTTTCGGATAGCCAAGCTGCAATCCAGGCGCTGGATGCGACTATAACAACCTCTAAAGTGGTGGAGCAAAGTAGGAATAGCCTCACCAACTTGAGTGAAAACCATAGAGTAACCTTAATTTGGGTCCCGGGACACCGGAACATAGAAGGTAACGAAAAAGCTGATGAACTGGCAAGAGGGGGATCTGCCATGAATAGCGCTCTTGCAGTACCAGTACTCACCCCACTAGGTGCGGTCAAGAATGCAATTTCCCTAAAATACCTTCGAATTGCAGAGTGTAGATGGAGAGACCAGACGAAATGCAAAATCAGCAGAACGTTATGGCCCACCTACAACCTCAAGCAATCGTCGACATTAATAAACATGAAACGACGGGACACCTGTAGACTTACGGCAGTCATAACTGGCTTCTGGTCTATCGGAGAACAAGCCGCCAAAATGGGCATCCCTCACAACACATACTGTCATAGTTGTAAACAACCGGAGAAAAAAGAAACAATCTTCCATTTTCTCTGTGAATGCCCTGCCCTATGGAAGGACAGAATGTCAACCCTGGGCAAACCGCTGTTCGAGAGTCTCGAGCAGCTGTCTGGCTTAGACGTCAACAACCTAATAAGGTTCCTAAACCGCACAGACTGGATATAGTCCTGCTGCAAATAACTGTTAAACAATTTGGTAACGAGGATGTGGCAACAAAATGGTGCGGAAGCGCTAGTTGGATTCTGGATGAATCACCACTCTAACCAACCAACCAACCAACCTATTATGGCTTGGGGCTGCATGGCTGCAGCAGGAGTCGGAAATTTGGAATTTATCGACGGAGTGATGGACCAATACGTGTACATATATTGATATTTTGAAACAAAAATATGAAGAGCAACGCCGAGAAATTGGGAATAGGTTCCGATTTCTATTTTCAGCAAAACAACAACCCTAAACACAAAGCAACGAACACCAGGCTGTACCTCGGTTACAACACTCCACACCTTTTGGAAACGCCACCACAGAGCCCGGATATCAATCCGATTGAACACGTATGGAATATGCTGGAAAAAAATAAGATAGCACAACACAAGCAATAAAAACCTCCTGTGAGAGGCATTGTACCAAGAATGGTGCGCAATGGATCCCAATTACATTGAAAAACTGGTGATGTGAATGTCAAAACGCCTCAGAGAGGTGATTAAGAAGAAGGGTTTTCTCACTAGACACTAAGCTAAAAGTTGTAATGAAAATAATGTTCCTTATAGTTAATAAGTTTATATTAGTTTGTAAGAGTACGTAGACTTTTGTTGAATTTCCTGATAAAAAGGGTTACCTTGATGGGGCAAATTATATAATAACTTTACATTCATTATATTTAATAAAATTAAACTATTTCTAAAAGTATCAAAAACTTTTAACAAAACAATATGAAAATAAATTAATTTTATTTCATTATTTAAAAGAAAATATATTGTTTTGTTAGCCTGCATCAAAGTTTTTTAAATTTAACAAAAATTTGGCCAAGTTACAGGGTGATTTGTGCAAATATAACAAGAGTACGGTGACTTAAGTGGCACGCTGTATGGGGTAAAATACATCAAGTGTACAAAAAATGTATTTAACAAAGTATCACTGGATTTGAGTAAGAAAATTTAAAATTGAAATTGAAACAACTTTATTTTGAATTTTAGTTCGTCTTTTTACATTTTTTGATTTTATAGTCCTTTAAAATATAGCTGCATGGCAACTGCATCACACACTTTTTAAAGCACCTTGAGTGTGCCCACCTAAAAGCTTTATCGCTTTAATTAAATTTTTAATGAAATTGGTGAAGAAGTTCAACGAAGAAATATTGAGTGTTTGCCGAGGTATAAGGGTTCCTGACTTTGATTGTTTTTGCGCATATTTTTTTTCTTTTGGAAAGCTTGAGATTTTTCATTTCAAATGAAACTTTTTGGTTTTTCAAACAACTATAAGTTATAAACAATTGTTTATGAACAAAGGAATAAAGCGTTTAGTTGTTTAGCCATTAAACCGTGAACAATCTTTGCTTCAAAAAAGTTGCCACTGTAGCGATTTTCGTTTATAAGTTGAACTTTTCTTTGCCATATTCTAAGCTTGAATGTAACGCCTTAATTTATTACTTTGAAAATCTTGTAAAATAATGCCGGTACAATATGAAAATACAATTAATAATCGAATAGGCAAGCAGTCAAGCATGCAGCCTATAATTGTGATTGGGAAATACTGAATCGCAAAAAAAACTTTCCCCAACTAGCGATAAACTTTACAAATGGTGAATGATCAATCAAAGGTGGCTTATTGCTATTTCAAAAAATCCATCGTTATTCCGCGTTTAATAATCCCTCTGGTAGCGCCCAATATTCAAAGGATTTTAAACGAAAATAAAATATTAAATATCGTATCATGCAAATTTCGATTTCGATTGATGTTAATACTACGTGACCGAAACGCGAAAGCATTCAAGTAAATGCGATAGGGGTACATCAGCTTATAATTTATGCGCGAGTAAACGCCCAGAAAGCAGACAACATCCGATCACGCACGTTGCCAGGCGATACACGCCGAATAAGATAACACAGAAACAGCTACGACTGCCGTAAATGTGTGTACGTTTGTATGAGCGCGAGTGCGCAAGCGCGTTTACCTGAGTTAACCCTTCAACGCGAATATTGTCTATATGTACGATGAAGGATTTGATTCCTTTACAATTTTCGGAATAAATTAAAATTTATGACGACTTCCACGATTGTAAACGCACGAACGATCAACTCGGTTAGGAAGCAGTAAGTACGAGGCTAGGCTACTGGAAAACAGATGCGCCAGTTATTAAACAGACAGCAGTGTGGTGCTGCTTGATTAAGTGTCATGTCAGCGTGAGCGCATTAGGAACATTGATTTAGTTAAATTTTGCTAACGGTTTGGTAAACATCGTTAGAGTATAAACTCTGATTTGATGCTTTCTAGAATATTGATATTGGGTGAAGTGAAAAGTTCTGACCTTTAGTGAATCATCGGGTTACACTATGCGGGGATTTAAAGGTGATATTACGCATCAGAAAAAGTTCTTTAACAGTTTTGCTTTTGGCGAATCCAGTTGTGTGTTTTAGCGCTCCAAAGTATACTTAAACAAAAAGAAAATTGTGTATTCTAATTTATCTCTGCAACAGAGATTAGAGATGGAAGAAGGGACAAAAAAATGTGTGGGACACGGTGTCAACAGCAAAGAGGGAGCTCTCGGTTCTGTCCCAGTGGACACCGAAGGTGCGGCGCGTTCTGATGGCTAATCGGGCGAAAATGGCAATCAAACCATGGAAAACGTATAGTCTGACTGATATATCTATGAATATTAGCCAAAAACCCGTTTTGAACTATTTACTCGTACTTACGGTTGATCTCAAGAAGAAGCCCGATGTATTTATGAAATAAAATACGCTTCAAGAAATGAAAATTAGCTGGTCAGGATTTTAACCAATAGGAGTGAGAGCTTTTTCAATCGGAGAATTGTGAAATTTACCAGCAAATGTAAAAAAATTACCGAATAAATAGCTAGCTTTGCTAATTTCAAAAGTGCAATTAAAGCGCAAAAATTCTCAGAACTATTTACTTCTCCTTGAGGTAAAATATTCTATCACTAAAATGCGTTTCTATAATAAAAAAAAATTGCACCATTATATTTACGTAAGTACATAATTATCTCCTCAGTGGGGAATAAGAATATGGTAGTCATGCAGTTTTTTCTTCAATTGCACACGAACACGCACCGATGCGTCTGAATCTTTAATTATTAAGCGGAAATTTAAATGAAAGACTTGGAAATTAGTGATTTGGTTACCCAAGCGTATCCAATGGACTCATCTGTTGCATTAATGAATGACCCGTTTTTTTTTTGGCAATTAAAGAAAAGTATTAAGTGCTTTCTTTAATGAATGAAAACGCCTCAGTATCTATTTTTTTAATAGACCTAATAATACGGTTTGCTACTTCGTCGGAGTTAATTAAGATCTATGAGAACGCTAATTAATCCAATTATGATAATGAGAGTGGAGCTAAGGTAAGGCTAAGCCAAATCTAAGGTAAGGCTAAAGTAATGATAAGTTTTTAGTGGTAAAATTTTGCTCATAATAACATCATAGTGTATGACTGTCAACCGTGAACGGATAAGACTTGGTTGTTTCTTCAATGAGTGATTGAATTTTTGTAAGTTCTTTCCACAACTGAAGAGCTTTGTACCGCTTCCAAATGATAGATCGTTTCCATGATAGAAATACCATTAGAAGTTGGATATTTCCTGGCAAACTATTTTCTATCATTTTCGCTGCTTTATCTCGGAACAGTTCGATCAAGCCTGTACAAGTTGGGCTATGAGCCAATGCATACGATAGTTGACTTCAAAACTTTGAGGAAGATATTTTTATATTAGATGGGTATTTTCTAATACATAATATCAAAGACATAATATCAAAGACATCTTGAGAACCTCGCCAAATGACAGGTTTTTAATTGAATTAAATTTTGAATTGAAGTTGATATTAGGGGGATATTTTGTAATGGCCATCTTAATAAGGGCAGTTTGTTTGAGCTTTGAATTGACAATTGTTAGCTGGTCTCTGGTCTGATGACAGAAAATTCGCATGTAATGATTTTTTTTTATGAACGAATCTTAAACACAGTTTAGAGTAGAGCAAGTAATGATTTGGTGGTACCATAACTCAGTCACTGTTTTATCCGCGAAAGTATTATGGATTCTATTAATAATTTTGTTTATAAGTACCTACATACGAAATGTACTCTGCCCTAACGGGCACCTCTCCTAAGCAAACACTTCGCATGAGCGGGCATTTTTTTCAGTCCCCGACAAATTCTCAGGAATTTTTAAAATTTTTCTCTCTCGAGCGAATATCTGTTCTATAACAGAACGCGTATCAGTTTTCTCTCCACCTCTCTACTGAGTTCTCGCATAAGTGGACAGCATGCAAGTTCTGTCGTTTAGTTGTCGAAATCAATAAAGTTGTTAGATGTAAGCAACATTTTATACGCAAAGCCTGAGAATAACCGAGTCCACAGACAATGAACAATTGTATTAGGAATACTGGTTTGGGAAAAGAGGCATGCCTGATAATGATAGCCGTTGCACAGAAGAGGATGAGTTTCTAGCCGCTATCCGCAGTTGCTCAGTTCTCCAACATTAGTAATACAGTTCAGAACCAAATCCAAGCTGCCGCCGAAGACTATCTTAATTAATAGTCAAGTATTTATAAAAGATGAGGCTGCAGAAAATACCAATTCTGAAAATGCTGAATGCTAGTAGTTTCTCAAGAATCACTGGTCAACCCTTCTGAAGATGAAACAGAAAATGAGATTAACGACATGAGAATTATTTAGCTATAAGAAAACTAAAAGTTTTTTCTTTGTATGGCAGCGGTCTTGAAGGCTTTGAATAGCTTAAAAAACAAAAAATAAATAAATAATTGGCGCATACACTTCTGTTAGGTGCGTGGCCTCCTCCTATTTGTGGTGTGCGTGTTGATGTTGTTCCACAAATGGAGGGACCTACAGTTTCAGGCCGACTCCGAACGGCAGAAATTTTTATGAGGAGCTTTTTCATGGCAGAAATACACTCGGAGGTTTGCCATTGCCTGCCGAGGGGCGACCGCTATTAGAAAAATGTTTTTATTAATTTTGCTTTCACCGAGATTCGAACCAACGACCTCTCTGTGAATTCCGAATGGTAATCACGCACCAACCCATTCGGCTACGGCGGCCGCCATGAATAGCTTACTGACTTTAAAATACACCTCCAAGGTATTCGATTTAGATTTATTGGAGGTTTGCTCTTCCACCTCACGGTCTTTTGTGCCCTAGCTATTGAAATTGAAGGAAAAACTAGCCACACTGAAATTTCTGGCTTTCGGAAATCTATTTGAATACCTTCTCGTATTTCTAGTTCTGGAAGTCAAATTGATTAAAGATTAAAGATCTGCACAAATTATTATTAACTTTTTTCGCATTTTTCTGTGGGAGCAGCTACATAAATATTTACTTGATTTGTTAGCAGAAAACGGAGGCTAAGACTTGCGGAAAGTAAAATGAAAATAGTTTAAACAATAGAATGTTATACTTTAACATATTCAGAATGCATTAGCCACCATATATACATACAGACATACACAAGTGCATGCAAACACCCATATGCATTCTCATGTGAAGCATTGCCATGCATACTCGTACATACAACGCCATGCATTTGTATATATTGTTCGGAATGTAGAACGCCAACATTTTAAAGGTTTGTAAAGAGGCTTTACGGCGCTTTGCATCTTTCACGCTGCATTTACCAAGAAGTTAATAATAATAATACTTAGTGCAATAGCAAAGCCGCACTTTGTGCCGCCTTTGTGCATTGTGAAAAGTTTCCTGCCAAAGCTTTACTCGACGTGGTGGGCACATCACTTAGAAGTAGGTACATGTGTATGTACGAGTATGTGTGCATATATAAAAAACGTTGGTAGTGAACCACAATAACAATTGATGCGTGAGGCCCTCGCTGCTAGTGCTTAAAACTTTCCAAGTTTCCGGATTACTTTCCACTTCTATGTTTGTAGTAAGTACGCAGCTTTGCTTCCCTTTTCTTCAATTTTCTGTTCATACATTTCATATATGTATGAAGCATAAGTGCATATACATATGTAGCGTAGGTATGTGCGTATATGCTTTGTGTCTAAATATTTGTTTCCCACATGCAAACCATCTTTTCATTGCTTTGATTTAGCCAACCAACCATCCGACCAGTGTTGCTGGTTTACTGAGCCGTTGTTGAAACTTTTCACTTTGACTTCATTGTTATGTTTCTAATATCTTTGCATGCTTCCTATTTTCATTACTTCCACTTTTTATTGACGCATAAGCCTTTGTTATCGTTCTGCCTCAAAGTTCTTGCGAAGAGATTCCCTGAAATGCAGGTTAACTGTTTGTTAGATACATATGTGGTTGTCATGTAAGGAAAGCTGGAGCTTCAGAACTGCTACTCTAAATCGTGGTACTAAGACTAGTGGCCGTACTTCATAAATACGTATTACTGCTTCGGCGGCTGTCATAGCCGAAGGGGTTTTATTTTTTTTTTTTGTTTTTTTGAAAGAGGTTGAAATTAAAATAGCAGAAACATCTCAGAGGTGCCGTTACACCAATCGTATGTGGAGCACGCTCCCAGTAATACTTTAACAATCCTCCATCTCGGCTACTTCTACCCTGGGACCACAAAAGTATAACTTCTGGGTAGAGCCGCGTTTATGTCCGAATACACAACAGGTACATGCGTCTAGGTTCCTTTCCTGCAGGCATATGAAAGCTATAAGCCGTCGATAGTCCCAATTACTCCCACTGCGTTTATAGGTGGCTCCCAAGTAAAGGAGACATCGGAAAAGTTGCAGAAGTGTTATATTATATTAACTCGCTACCGTCTTGTCTTCTGGACGATACTGTATTGAGTGTTTCACTCAAACATCTGTGCTTGTTGTCGGTTCGTCAGAAACTGTCCGCCTTCCCTGTTGCTACAGCGCTTTGCGTTCTCAATCAATATGGCGAAGTCGCATCATGATCTTACCTGCGAACGTTTGCGCTGCCTCCCACTTACCGCTGGTTGCGTACATATCTCGTAAGAGGGTGCTGAAGAGGTTGATGCGTGGCTGCCGCTCGGAAGTACGCAGGTTCGAATCTTCGTGCATGAAGCACCAAATGATAGGAAAAGTTTTGTGTAATAACGATCGCCTCTCGGCAGGCAATGGTAAGCCTACGAGTTAATTTCTGCGATGAAAAAACCTCCTCATGAAAACAAATTGCCGTTCGTACTCGGCTGAAAACACTTAGTACTTCCATTTGTGGAAGACACACCCCACAAATAAAAAGAGATGCTCCGATAAACGCCCAATAAAGGGCTTAAGAGCCAATTTTTCATTATATTTCATAACACAGCCGGAGCTAACAAATTTTTTGTCGAACTAAAATTGTCTCTTATAAGCAAAAACAATATGAATTCAATCCATCTATGAGTCTATGGTATGGTTCCAAACAATTCTGTGACTAATCTTCAATTATTTGTCATGCCGATACGTCTCGACGTGCACCATGATTTTATCAACATTTTCGATGAGTGGCCTATCAGAACGAAATCGTCAGAACCACCGCTTCCTGCTGCATTCGATACTCTATTGGGTTCTAAATATCTCATATTGTTTTGGCCGCCTATTCCGATTTTTCACCTCAGTTGTGGTTGATACATTCTATCGGATTCTCTCTTCTTTTGCTTTAATTCTGGAACACACTAAATACCAAATGTCGAGAAACTTTTTTTGAAACGTTGGGACGCATTTTTTTTCATATAATTAATGCACGATATATCTCTCTCAGATAAGACGAGAGTATTTCACAGTATTGTGTTGGCAGCATGGACTTGAGCTTTTGGAGGAGTCCTTCGTGCTATACTTTGTCGAAAGCTTGTGATACATAAAAAAACGGCGGACCACACTTTTTTCTTTTCCATAGCACTTTCTATGGTGCTTATAACCCTGTGTATTTGATCGAGAGTTAAATGGTGTTTTCTGAGTACAAATTGTTGAATGGGAATCAGACGTTTATTTTCAATGAGTGACTGTATTTTTTCTAAAAGCTTCGACATTACTGGTAACTGAGATATTTGGGGTCTAAGAGGACACTTCGGCGGTGATTAACCAGGCTTAGTTATCATGGTCCCTTCCAACACATAGATACGTACCTAAAACTGAGATACTTCTTAAATAAACTAGGCAAATAGACAGTGCATTTGTTGGAAGTTTTCGAAGCACTTCAGCCGTGGTTAAATCAAATCCGGAGGACTTTTTAAGTTTTATTTTATTCCGGTTCATTTTTCTTATGGTGTAACTGGAATAATATACTCGTCGTACCCAGAACTGTTTCCAAAAGGTTAACCTAACTAGTGCCTTCATTATGGCTGACAGTTTTCTCTAAATGCCTTCGCTTTTTGCTCGCTTTTTTAGCTCAGTTCCTCTCATAAATTTTAACAGGAGCGCTCTGTTGAATTGGTCTATTGAAAAATTTAGTCGCTTTCTACAAAGAATTCTGCGTACTTTTATCAGTGAGCCCAAACAGAAACCGATTGAACGCAAATTTTTTAAATGTCTTGTTCGTTGTGTGTAGCCGTTTTTTCTAAGCGCAGTTTCGTTTTAATCTCTAGAGAGTCCCAACAAGGGAAAATCTGATAAGCTACTCTCACTAAGCAGAGTAGATCTGCGTCCTTTAACAGGATATCTTACAGATCACTGCAGCCTAAGGTATCATCTAAATAATATTGGTCTATCTGAGACCAATGTCTGCCGCTTTTGCGAAATGGACATAGAAAGCTCAGAACATGTGCTTTGTGAATGTCCTGCGTTGGGCAGACAGAGACTTCATCACCTTGGTGGTATCGTAGTATCTCTCTGCAGTCTTTGGAACAACAAACCTAAAATTGTGCTAAAATTTTTAAAAAGCCTAAAACTCTAGGGTTACAAAAATAGGCCTTTCACAATAGATCAGCTCTGGTCACAGTGCGTAATGGCCTTCTAATAATAATAGTCTATAGAGATCTGGTTTGCTGCTAGCGTTTCCGTAGTTTACGTTTTTTTGCCACTAAGTTTCTGATAAAGAGTGAATACTTTTTCTAGTCAGGAGCCTGTTTTGGTGTAGGGGCTTTGTTTCACACTGTCAACTGAAGATGTTGCGTAAAATATTCGGAATGTGAAGGTACACCGCACGACGCTAACCACCTATTCACATGCCCTCTTAAACCCACTCACCTAGCACTTTTTCCTGGGCCTACCGTTAGATGAGATTGACGATAACGATCATTGTGATAAACATAATTCGTTGCTGTGGACAGAATATTTATTTACTTGGCTAAGAGAGATTAGTAGCTTCTTTAGTGATTGTACAACTGGCCAACAATAATACAAATTTTAATGTTAAAGATTTGTAGACAAACTGAATGTATCCTCTTTGATCTCTTTACAATTTGAATGACTGCTTGTGTTCATATTCAATTATTTGGTCAAACAAACTTTGCTCTATTGTGCTGAAATTGTGGCTTAACGGTTCAATTTCAAATACAAAATAGCAACCAAGTGCAGTAATGTTCTGTGCTAGTTTCTTTTAGCAAACTTTTTGATTCATTTTTAGATGTATGTATATATACCTATGTACACGAGTATGTATATCAATCCAAAAATACTTCACTTATAGTAGAGCGCAGTAACATCAAGAGATGTGAACCCCCACTGGACATCCATTAAAAAAGCAACAACAAATAAATGAAATGACTTTGCTACCTGTCACAGGTACTGCGCACTCTGCAAAATGCGATTCCTTTTTACCACAAAGACGACCGCCATTTCAGTTTTATTTTTGATATTTTCACCGGAAAAATACCACGTCAAATAGTATGGGTATAAAATGAAATGAAAAGCGGGGCAATGAACGAAAATGGCAAACTCAAATCAATTGACATTCGACCCTCGATTTCCACAAAACACAGCAAATGAAGAATTTCAAAGGCAGGGATGAAATGCCACAAACAACAAACACATGCATATGCACATACTCATACATCAACTATATATTCATGTGCGAAATCACATATGCACTCACATACATGCATACACATTTGGTGTATTATCGCTTGGAAGAGAGTTGTGTTATATCTAAGAAAACGACACATGACGCTGATAAGAACTGGTAACAAATTTGACTTTACTCGCAACACGCACACTCACATATTCACATATGCGGCCAAACCATACATTTATGGGATTGCTTAGAGTATATTTGCCTTCTGACATTTAAATGCCTTAGTGAAAAAACAGCAGACAACTTTTTTGCGTAAACGAATTTGGATTTGTATGCCTTCGAATTGTGATCAAATTTCAATTGCAATATCATTCATTTCGATTCAATCAAGCAAAATTTCTCGTCTGATTCGCATTTCGATTCGATAATTCACATTGTATGCGACTCTCAAGCGTACTTTTCTTTTCATTTTCAAATTTTCATGGATCCAATTTTCACTACAAAGGAACGAATATTTTATTCTGTCGGCAAAGGAATTGAAAACGAGTATTTGTCTGGAAGGAGAAGTAAAGTTTTATTTAATGCATATAATTGCATTTAATTTTTACTTACCAATATTCAACACGAGTATACTCAATTCATATTTATTTTATAAACACAAGTCTATTTGCGAAGGAAAATAAGGAAAACGGTCTTTAGTGTTCGACGATGCGATGAAGTATTTCGAATGTCTGCCTTAAATTTACATTTCAAAGCTTACACTATTTGTGAGATAAGATTAAGTTTAGTTCACAATTTTAATAATTTAAAATTTACGGAAAGAAACAAAAAGAGATACTCTTATAAAATGTACGGACTATTGGTTCATGCTTTCAACAGTACGAGTTCCAACCCTAACTCGGGTATAAATTTGTGCGTGAACTCCAATATTTTCGAGCTGAGTCAAGCTTCTCAAAGTCAAAGTAAAATAAAATAAAAAAACAAAAGGCGGTTTCGTACAAAATGGATCACAAAAACAAAAAAAAAATATGTGGCTTTTTGCTAACTCTAATTAGTTTTCAACTCGAGTTACAAATGAATTAACTATTCATATGCTACCCTGTTAAACATAAGTGAGAAGTGATGAAATATAAGAAAACTTAGTAAAAAACTTAGTTTATGGTAAGGTATTTTAACAATATGTCGCTTTTCGGGGAAGTTGAGCTGAAGAAAACTTGGGTGATGATAAGCATATCTACTAAAAATCATCTTTCAGATTAAGCTCATTTGTACTTCGGCGACTTTTGATAACAAACAGAATTGTCATATTTGGAGGTAGAAAAATCCACATAATGCCACACATAAGATGCCGATGCATCTACGATGAGTGACTGTTTGAAGGCGTACTTTTGGCTCTTATCAGTGCCGAAAGTATTTTTTTAAGAAAGACCAAGAAGTAGCTGTTGCAGTCAATGACGAGTACTGATTTGTTCTCTACAAAATTGGGAATTATGATTAAACTCTATTCGACTATTATTTGTACACCGCTGTTAGGTATAAATATTGCATCACTCGCCCAGGGTCGATTCATAGTAATGACAATGGTTGTACGGGTTAGGCCAAGGCCTTTACGCACTGCATCCAGATTGATCTATTGTGCGCTCCTAATTACTTAATAATAATTATTTAGTATACCGAGGAATCGAACCAGTTCCTTAGGAGGGAGCAATTGTAGGTCTTCCTCGTCTAGTAGGTACGACCCCAGGATTCTGTGTCCCTGTGGCCTAATGCCTCACAGTGGTGATTAAGTGTTCGATGGACCTTTCTTCATCACAGCAGAACCTGAATGTCTAGATACCCTATTGTGTAAAAGTTTTTATTACAGGCAAAGTGACCTGTAAGTGCTCCACAGAGTAATCTGAGGCCCTTTTAACCTCTCTAGGGTTAGAACAGATTTTTCTCTGTTGGCATTGAAGTTCAAAAACTTCTTGGAGTGATTAAGGCCACTTGTGCCGTTCCAGTGTTCATTGATTTTAGTTTGGATCCATTTTTTGGATTCCTGTATTCTATTATTTTTGTTAAAGCGGAAAAATGGGGTTGGTCCAATAAATACCCCTTCTGCCTTCTCGTTTCCTTCGTGCCCCTCATGTCCTGGTACCCAGGTCAGTTAGACCTGTTTATGCGTGACCTGTTTTTTGAGTGCATTGTTACATTATTAGGACTATTTGGACTTTTGACTTGAATGCGAAGCTATTCAAGGCTTTGAGAACCGATTGGCTGCCCGAAAGTATTTTAATGTTTACTTTATCGAACCCTCTTTTTGATATGATTTCCACTGTTTCCATTATGGCGAAGAGCTCCGCATGGAGAATCGGGGTATCTGTACTTTGTGTTAGGGATTTGTGTGCTCTAGGCCCCACTATTCCTGCTCCTACTCCTTGGAGCGTTTTTGAACCATCTGTATACCATTTTTGTAAGTCATCATTTAGCTATGTTGGAATGTTGGATTAGTGTTCCACTCTTCCCTAGACGGGAAGATAACCTTATATCTCTTTATAAAATTGAGTACGGGTTCCATGTGGTCATTCTCCTGGGTTATGCAAACTGCATGTTGGACCCTGTTCAAGATATTGAGGAGTCCAGTAAGATCTCCTATTTTAAGATTTTCTTTCATATGAAAAGAGAGTGCTTGCATACTAGCTTCCTCTTTTATTGCTAAATGTAACGGTGGGATTGTGGTATTTAGAAAAGTGCTTTCATGCCAGCAGTTTGGGTAGTTCTCATAGCCCCTAGTCGTATTTTGATTTGTTTTAACCCGCCATACCAAATCCCATTTAGTACAATTTTTTTTTTGTGGGTGAGGTAGGGTTCTAAATGCCTTCGCACTTACAGCGACCATCGTCTACTGCATCGTGTGGTGTGGCCACTAAAACGATCCCTCCTCTCCTTCTGGGCAGACACCCTTCCAGGAACTGCTTTCTATATTACTTCGGGAGGGCCCAGAATGGCATCCATAAAGGACCAAATCTATTCACCCACGTCTGGGTCCACCATATTTGTAGCCAGCTTTCATGCTATAGGCTCGTCTTCTTGCGGCTCTATCTGTGCGGCTTCACGTTGTTGCACTGTGTCGAGGTCAATCTTTTTTTTTTGTAGTACGTTCTCGATGTATTTCATTGCCGTGTTCCAGCTGTCCCCACGTTCGAACATTTTGCTGATAATGTTGCTCGGTGCGATGTCGCCAATCTGCTCCCTCAGAGCATTTCTTTCCGCGAGCCATCTGTCGCAACTAAAAAACGTGTGTTCAGCGTCATCGCTAGGTGCTTCGCAGTATATGCACTTGGAATCGGATACCTTGCCCATACGGTGGCCCGAGAGGAACTGAGTTAAGAAGTAGTTCACTTCTCCGAAGTTCCTTTGGACCCATTTGTCAATTGATGGAATAAGTTTCGCCGTACATCTGCCACACGACTCAGTGTCCCATCGGCTTTGCCACCGCAGCATGGTTTGGCGTCTCCGTTCTGGGAAGCTAGAGATGTCGTGTTTCTTCTTGGAGTCCCATCCATGAGATCGATGGGTATCTGACCGCTGATCACGAAAATTGCAGCGCCTGAGACATTGCGGTAGGCTGAGGCAACTCTGAGTGCCGCTGTTCGTTGCACAGCCTCCAGTGCTTTGCACTTGACTTTGCAGTTTAGCACAATTCCCCATACTTCGCTGCCGTATAGAAGAATTGAGCTTGTGGCCGCCATAATTAGCTTTCTTTTGCTCTGTGTTGGCCCACCTATGTTTGCCATTAATCTATGATACTTAGCATACCGGTGACCTTTGTATAGTAAAATAGGTCTTACCATTTGGTGGTAGGTCCAGAAGGTTAGATTAGGGTTCAGACTCCAGGATTTACTCAAGAGTTGCTTTATTGATGGGCGGAAATTTTGTTATAACATATAAAAGGAGGAGAGTATTTAAACATGGTTAGAATTTTTCCTTCGTTTGTAACTGATATATATTAATTTTTGCTCGAGTTATCGTGCGCACGGACGGACAAACAGACGTGGCTAAATCAATTGCTCGCATCACTTAGAGCATTTTGTTGCATGGTGTATATGTTTATATCTATCTCGACCCCTTTCTGCTGTACATCCATAACCAACTGCTTACAAGTGTCAGCAGGTATTAAAAAAATCAACCTTAGCTGCACGCTCAAAGGCTTTAATTACAAACAAAACGTGTTAATTTTTTCCAAATCGTTTGAAGCGAACTTGAGATATACTTTCGACTAGTTGTAAAAACACAGTTTTGAGAAAAAATCATTTCAATAGGATTTTTTAAAAATGTTTCCCAATTTAGACGATTCGTGTATGCACACATATGTGTACGAGTGAGGATTTCAATTTTCATGAAGTAGAGCCCGCAGAATTATATTACTAACTTGGGAGATACGGATAGTGACACAAAAAATGAGGCATTGGTTAAACTGCTTTAATTTATATACATTAACGTACCGTAAAAGTAAGTCCAGCAATAAGAATAACATAAACCAACGCGACAACACGACGGAGTTATATCCACAAAACGTTGAAGAACATCAAACAAAGTGCTGAAAAAAAGTTAGGTCACCAGAATACACCGTCGAAGAAATATCTAAAATTAAGTAGCAATGCCAATGGATGTTTCAAAATGTTAACAAAAAATCATACGATTTGGGTGCGAAACTTTTCTTCCTCACAGCAAATCTCAGGCGCCCAGAAATTATCGATTTTATACAAACGACATTTCAAAATGTGACTTCATTGTGAAATTGAAGCTCTGGCACAAATTTGAGCCTAAAGTAATGATCTACATTGCAATATCAGCGAAAGGAATTTCGAAGGCTTGTTGGAGCCAAGTAGTCTTCCAGTGAACAAAAAAGTATATCAGAAAAAGGTTTTGGGCAAAACTTTGATTCTTTTTTGTCAGGCGCACAAACAGTAGTTTAACTTGCTGTGTTCATTACATCAGCTTATTCAAATTTGTATTATACACACATATGTAGAAATATGTACAAGCGTTTTGTTGTTTAAAAAATTCTCTAATTCCTATTTCTCATCTGAAAGCGTAAAGATTTTTATTCTTTGATCTCGCATAAAGAGTACACTTTTTTTAAAAAAGTGAAAAGCAGAATGCACCAAAGTGATCCCAATGCCATCCAATAGAATAGCATTTATTCGATAATTTAAATTCGATGGTATACTCGTACAAAAATGAGAAATAGACGAAAACGTCGTCCAGCGGTCATACGAAGGAAGTTTGAAATTAAATGCATAGACAACATTAATTGGCTCCGTTATCAGAAAATCAGAAGCCAACACAATACAAATACAAGGCAAGCGAAAACACTGAGTCTTTCGAGTGTAGTTCTGGGCTTCACAGTGAACTGGAGACGGATCCCAAATCCAGTAATAATTGTTGTTTCAGCGGGTGTAGAACCGAAGATGAAAGTTAGTCGGCCGGACTCAATGTTGATCAAGGACGTTCTTCAACTCTTAATACATTTTTCTTAAATACTCTACCACGAGTAAATAATTTTACTATAAACATTGAATTTCAAAAAAGTCTCACTTTTTTGTCATAACTCGCCAGACCAGAAATCAACCGCTTTTGCTTTAATTTTTCATGCTTGGATGGAAAATAGTTCCACATACCAGAGTGGCTTCTAGATTTTATGGTAAAACAATATTAGTTCCTTTATTTGCACAAATACTCATCTGCCATATTCATACCAAAGTATCCACATCAATTTATGTATGTCAAACTCATCAACTTTGCTTATCGACTTTTTATCATGCAATTAAATTCATGAGCCTTAAGTGTCAACTTTTGGCGCAAACTATAATATTTTATTCTAGCAATACTCGCTTAGAGCTATGAAAGTTAAAAATTGCGCATCTGCTCATTTCTAATTTGATATAATATTTCCTCTTTGTTTGATTATAAATTTATGTATATGCATGTATGTATGTATGTACGTACATGTATATATATATGCAGAGTATGTGCGCGATTTTGTTTAGGCAGTCCCTCAACACTTTCGTTTCAGTTTCAGTTTCCATTTGCATTTCGCAAATGGGATTCAACTCAATTACTTTGATACCTTTTTACCTTTTCCATTTGTTGCGTCTTGGTGTTTTGTCATCTTGTATCTTTGAGAAAGACGTGGCCTCAGACGCTGACTAAATAGAAGCTGGGTTGAACAAAAAATTAGAATTCAATTTGCAAATACGATTTCGAGCCGCACACGCACACATGAACAAATAAATATATTGTATATATCTGTACATGGACACATTGATAGAGTGATGAATTGAATAATTTCGCTGGAAAAAATGTTGGCTTTGAGCGAGCGGCCGCAGCAAGCGCCGGTTTCAGTGTGGATGTTGAAGGACATGTTCACACACACCCATACCCATTAATACACACATGCTTACATGTGTGGGTATATACTTGTATTCATGTCCACATGTGTGACCAATAAAAGAACTGGCAAAAACGCATCAACAAGCGCCTCCATCTGAAGGTGGTATTCCCGATACTGTCAACTCGTGCTTCAGAGCACCAGTGCGATGGCGGGGACGCACGCATGCACTCACATCTCATTAATTTGTGATTGATATGTTTATGTATGTGTGTGTGTGTGTTCGAGAAGCATCACAAATGGAATTGAAGTGTGATCCCATTAAAAACAGACAACGCCAACAATAACAATATCAAAGCAACAGTAATAATAACAACATAAACTTCAATAATACTGCATATGTACATGTATACGTACATTATGTATGTATCAATACATACATACATTTTGAAAGTCGTCAATTTTTAACATTTGATGGATTTTCCTGCAGTGACATAAGTCACTAAAATATCTTATTACAAAGAAAACGAGCTGTATGGGGAGTTTGGGACTGCGAAAATTTGCAAGCAGCCATTTTTATTTCGCGCTCAATACATTGACATGTCGCAATCTTGTGTGTAGTGTGTGTGTGTGACTCGTATGATACACATGTGCGTATTTATTTTTCAAATTCGATTTTGGTTGCCTTGTCGCAAATTGACGCCCTCTCTCCGTAAACCATGTCATACCAACACTTCTACTCTACAACAACGACATCAAGTGAAATGGTAAAACCGGCACTCATGCCGGAAGCGTGAAAATCTATACACCCATTCCAGCAACCAGCCACACCAGCTACCCGAAAGGAAGGGAGTGAGGTTGAGCAGAACAATCCGAATAAATGGAAAATTTTGCGGAGTTGAGTGACTGGGGCAGCACGTGCTCATACATGTGTATGATTGTATATGTGTTCGCATATCGCATCTAATGTCACATTTTGCAAAAAAAAACTTCATTGAGCGCAATTCGCGAGTTCACGCACCGACGCCTCAAATACGCGTAACCAGAGCATCTCACAATCAGTGAAATTCATATGAGGCTAAACAGTTTTACACCCCGATATTCGCATTAAGCTGAATAGAACAAACTTACAGCCACTTCATTTGTAACATCAACTTGCATAAGACTTGTAATGAAAATGGCATCTAACTAATAGCTGGATTTTTGGCCTTTGTCATCCCAATTTCAATGATTCAATTTGGCAAAAACTCTTAGAGCTTCTGTGAATATCTATTGTACAATATCAATGGATGTACGTGTGTACCATTCGTTATTATTATTCTTATTTTCAGCATTTGTTAGATGACTTATATTAAATAACTGTCAATATCCAGATTTTATCTTTACTAAATACAAACACCTTTAAGTACATATGCATTCAAACGTTGATATGCCAAACAATTTTAAGCTCCTCAAAATTTAGAAAAATATTTATAAATATTTAAAAGTTTGGTTAACCACATTGTATCCGCAGATAGAAATCAATGGGCGCTGAAAAACTTCGAAGGATACAAAGCAGCCGAACCGCATGGGATATTTCCGCCATGCTGTGGAATACTCGAAAAACGGCGATTCCATGAGTAGAGATCTTTTTCAAAAAGAGCCTTATGCTAGGGCATATTCCAAAAAGCTGGAGAAGGGTTAAAGTGGCTTTTATCTCCAAAGCTGGTAGACGCGGACATCAGACAGCGAAACGCTTCAGACCCATCAGTTTATCCTCTTTTATCCTCAAAACTCGATGCATAGAGAAGATCACAAACACTACAATTTCAGCATCCCAACATGCATATCTCAAAGAAAAATCTACAGATACAGCTCTTCATGAAGTTGTAAGTACAATAGAGAAAAGCATAGAATACCAACAATAGTCACTTGTCGCCTTTCTCGACTAGGGGGTGCCTTTAACAACGTTAACACAAGCTCCATTACTGAGGCTCTAAACACGTTAGGCACGGGTATAGGTCTCAACGATTGGATAAACTACATGCTTAAAATCAGAATAATCATAGGAGATGGGCAGTAGCTCAACCAAACGGTATGTCAACAGGGGAACTCTACAGGCGGGAATTTTATTCCCTCTGCTGTGGTTATTAGTTGTCAACAATAGTTCGACCGAAAGGGAATTAATGATTATGGTTTCAGGAATGTTTCCAACAATAATCAGCGGATTATGGAAGGAGCTTTGGAATTACACAGTAATTGGGCCACAGACCGCGGTTTAAGGGTAAACCCGAGTAAAACAGAACGGATGCGATGCGCTAAGAAAACCCCGATACCAGACTTTCATCTCCCAAAATTAAATGGAGTTAGTCTAAGGCGAACCCAACAAGCAAAATACTTAGGAGTTATCCTTGATCCCAAACTCAGCTGGAGTCCCATGTACAAGTAGAACACAGGGTGAAGTAAGCTAATATAGCACTTTACACGTGTAAGAGATTGGTGGGTGAAAAATGGGGTATTCAACCAAAGTTATCCAATTGGTCCTATACGGCCATTGTAAGACCGATAGTATTATAACATAACAGGCACCAGTCTGGTGGCCCGCTATGGAAAATTAATACAACCAAACCAAGCTAATTAAGATATAACGATCAGTATGTATCTTAACCACAGAAGCGCTTATCACCAGTCTTACTGAAGCGCTCAATGTGCTAACACATCTGTTACCATTGGACTTAAAAAACAATAGCCACATGCAGCGCGAGCATCAGATCCTTCTACAGGGACCCCCACTGCTCAAAAACAAATCCGACTTCACAATCCCCGACCTCAACTTCAAGGGAGACTTTACGGTATGTTTCCCACCGAGAAATCTACACTGACGGTTCTAAGTTCAACTGTGGTGTAGAAGTTGGGCCTGTTCATAGCCGCTAAACTTATCCAAATCAATTCGACTTCCTGACTATGCCAGCGTGCTCCAGGCAGAACTCTTAGCAATCAGGGAAGCTTGCAAATAACTGAAACACTACAAAGAAATTGGTGCAAAAGTAGCTATCTTTTCGGACACTTAAGCAGCTATCAAGGTCTTAGGCTCTAACTCTACATATTTTATCCAAACTACATAGTTTCACAATGTTGAGATGAACTAGAACTGGTTGGTGTTAGGCTTCAAATTACTCCCGAACACAGGAATATGGAGGGTAATGAGAAAGCAGACGAGCTAGTAAGAAAAGGTTTGACACTAGGCATAACAAAGGCGGTCGCAGTTGCTACCCCATTTAATGCAATGAAAGCATCCATTGCGTCACACTACTATTCTTTAACCGAAAGAAGGTGGAAGCAATTAACTAAATGTACTACAACAAGAAAAACATGGCCATTGTGTAACATCCAGAGGACAATTTACCTGTTAGGATGCTCTCGCTCAAATATTTCACGTAATACTTCAACCCTTACAGGTCACTGGGTGGTAGCCGCTAATTAAGATTATTTAGTACAAATACTTAACAACAACAACAAATGCTAACTACAAATGGATGACAGAATGGGGCCACAGACCATTCATACAATCTCTTCATCGGTGGGCCCAAAATGGCGGGATTTGATCTCCCAAAGTCTTTCAGACTCCCCAATTACTGTAGTATATTTGAAGCTGAAATCTATGCCGCAACAAAAGCAACTGAATTGGCTCTGGAATTAACTCCTCTTAATACTCGGACAAAGATTTTCTTTGATAACCAAGCGGTTATTAAAGCAATTATAGCTTCTTGGACTAACTCGGAATCCAAAATAAGTGAACTGTGCAGAAAAGGGCAGGTAACAATTTACTAAATACCAAGACACAAAGGTGTAGAAGGAAATGAGAGAGCTGACGAACTCGATGAGGCAGGTATTCGCTTGTCGAGATTGAGCACGTCAGACATACACCCATCACCCTCTGGAAACGGAACTGTATGAGGAACTAGTTCCGGAAACGCAGTCTACACAGCTGCCAAAGTTATGCCAAGAACTTGGAGTATCAAAACTGGAAGCTTTATTTTATCACTGTCTAGAAAAACTGCAAAATATTGGTTAGAGTATTGGTGGGACATTGTCTCATCCCACACAACGCTGCCAAAATGGGATTAATCCAGAGCGATACGTGTAATACAGGCAACGAAGCAAATGCTAGGGGAACACCTACTTTGCCACTACCCTACTCTCTTTGTAGGACTCGACAAATGTGCTTCATGCTTGAAGGATATTTTTGTCAAAAAGCTAAGCCATTGTACATATTGTAGAATTATCTAAAATAATATCTTCGACTACAAATACATAGCACTGGTAACACAAGGACTCTAGAGGTCTAAGTGATATCTTTTTACAGATTTGCCAGCAACTACCTTACCTAAATGTTAACTATAAGGACATAAACTCAACTGAATTTCGGTACATATTCGCAGTATTGGGTCGTGAAACAAAAACGGTGGTCGTTTCACTCAGTACAACTCCCAGAGTGCTTTGCTTTGCATTGAATCTCGCGCTCTTTTATTTGCACTTATTTTGACTCAACTCAACTTACTTATACTTTCGGCTTTCATAATCCTTCTAGTTTTCAGTTTTCGTTTTTAATATTACTGATTATTTTCGAAATAGAAAAATATGGCTCCTATTATGAGTTACATTCGATCTTCGATATTCGCTGGTTGTCGAAGATCGAAAATCGAATGTCAATTTGGTATTATGAGCGGTGCAACCCTATCCAAATTTTCGTTGTTTACCGAATTTAGAGTCGAATGCAATTTTGCTTTCGATCGTGTAGCGTATTGTGGGAAAACTTGTTAAAGTGTAAGTTGTTTGCGATTATTTATGGTTTTGTAGTAACCAAATAATAAATATATACTCATTTTGTTAATTTTATGCAGGTCGAAAGTCGTGAGTACCAAACAACAATTAGAAAGGCGAATCCACAATTCGCAAAAGGGATTTGCACCAAAGTTCAAGCAGCAAAAAAATGGGAGGAATTTACAACGGAGCTGAATTGGGACCACCAGTGAGAACGGCAGCAAAAAGGATTAAGCTTAAAATGGTTTTTTTTGTGATGTTTATAGAAATACATTTTTATTTTCCCTTGGTAGGCATGGGCTGAAATACGTAGAGGAACTGAAATACATATTTTTTCGAATGACGAATAATTGAATAAAGAAAATTTATAATAAAAATAAAACAGAAACTGTGGCGTAAAGATTTCTATTTAATACTTTTTAGATTTTTCTATATTTTCACTTCAATATCTTCAGCATCATCGTACACAGTGGGCTGAGCAAGTCCTAGCATACCTTCATTACCAATACTCAATTGGTACGATTCCTGAACACAAAATCGCAGAACTGTGGCTAGCTTTAACATATTTGGAATGGATTTGGCTCGGGTGCACTGCTGCAACTGGTTTTCTGTACTGGACAGTAGGTTCATAAACGCCTCTTTAGATAATCTAAAGTTCTATAAAAATCTGTAAGGAAATTTCTGTAATATTAAGTACGTCAACACATTTTGAAAATTCTAAACTCACTCCGTGGAAGCCATTTCTAGGGGGTTGGATGCGCCCCTCAACTGTTTTCTACTTCTAGCTAGTTCCACTAGTCTTTCATCGTCCGATGAATCGTCGAACCACAACTCCGTTGTACTCATTTTTACAAAAAATACTTTTTTTAACTTTTAAAAATGTTGTTAACAAAGAATTTCAACACAATCGGTTGTTCTTTTATTTTGATTTGCTGTATCAGCTGAGAAAAAATTATCTATTGTAAATGCGTCGAGCGATCGAAATTCACAATAGTCATATTCTTCAACGAATGAGCACCATAATACCAAATGAAAATTCGTTCGATCAGCACTTTCGACTACAGTCGAAGATCGAATGTTGCTCATAATAAGGGCCTATATAAAATCAGTTATTTATACATTTCTTTTTTTAGTAAATCTAGAAATACAAGGTTTCTTACAAAGTACATAGACTGTTAGTACTTGTAACAGTTATTCATACTTGTATGTACTTACATATTTCGCAAGTACTTATATTTAAAAAATTTATTTAGTGACAATTTGAAAGTTTATTTTGAAGATGAAAAACCTTGAACTTGAAATCTTTTTGAACTCATTCAATGTTCTAATCAAAAGTACGTTCGACGCACAAGCAATTCTAACCCACTCTAGGAACGATAAGTCATTGCTTCGAAGATTTTTTTGAGGTACGTGAAAATGAATGCGCTCTAAGAGTAACGGCGAGTCAACTGCCCATATATAATGCCGAAAACAATGCAGAGTGAAAGTATACTTCTTCTATTGTAGTTTGTAACGATATTAAATTTAATAATGCACACCTTGATTGCATGAACGAATCAGATCGGCAAAGTTTAAAGATATGAGTGCAAAACGATGAAATTTCTTCTGATTCCGTTCAAGTCTACTGAGTGTCTAGATGAGTGCCATACTGATAATATGACCTCCAAATAAAGCCGCCTTACTCCAGCTAAGGTCGTATGAACAAGGTAATTAGTGACTTTGAAGTATATGGATCCGTAAAATGAAAAGCAAAACACAGAATGAAGGCAAATGTGGAATTCGATTTGCCTATGAGAAAATTTAAATAACCAAGAGACTGAAAAGTGGAGTCACAGATTACTCCCAAACCAGTAATTTCATAAAGAGAATTTAGACGAGGGTTCTTTATAAAATATGAGGTAGAGCTTAAGAAGACCCGGTGGTATAGACAATTCAAAAAATCGATTTTTTGTTCTTTCGTTATTTCAAAATTATAGTACCTTAAGAATATACTGTGAAATTTTCATAAGGAAATTCCCAATACTATAGCTTTTACAACCCATTAACTAGATAGAGTGCGGTCCGCACTAGCTCAAATATAGCTGATGAGAAAAAAAATAATAATATATCGCACCCTAAATACAAAAGGGTCACAACTCAAAATTTTCCACACTCGAGCTTGACTTGTTTACAGTAGCACAGAAAACAAACTATGTGACATATCACGCTGAAATTTGCCATGTAAGCTTATAACAGTCCAACCAAAAAACCAAAAATTTATTTTTGCCATATGTCATCCGCGGACCGTTTTATTGATAACGTCTCGTTCATATTTGAGCAGAAGGGACATTTTGAGTTGTGACCCTTTTGTATTTAGGGTGCGATATATAAAACCTATAGTTTCATGTGAATAAAATATTATTCCTGGATAACAAACAAAAAATGTGTTTTGACGCACAGTGCTATCATAACATGGAATTTTAAAATTTCAGTTTATTTGAGTTTTTTATTGAATTTACATATATACTGTGTTTAAGGAAATTTTGTTAAAAACAAATTCTGGTAGCACAAAAAGATAAAATATTGGCATCCCTAGTACTATCTAATGACGTGCCTTCCGTGAAATAGGATTTAATTTATTTTGGGTAATTTTTCAACCTGGAGCAAGTAGCATAATATTTGAGTGGGTGAGCTTTAGCTTCATCAGCTAGCCTTTTCCAAGTTGCACGATTCCAGTCAACAGACCACCAGTTATGTATTTTCAGTTTGCTTAAAAATATCTTCGGCGACGTCGTCGAACCAGCGTTTCAGAATCCTTCCTTTACATTGGCCAGTGCGATGTAGAGAGAGTCATTGCGATTTGGTGAACTTAACGACAGCTTCCGCTTTGCAAATACACAACAGCCCCTTATTGTTGCCTCACCCGGATTGAACGAAACACTTGAAACGTGTTGAAAGGTGTTACGAGTACAACAACGATGTTAATTTGCTCTTCATCGACTCCTAACAAGCATTTGATAGCGTCCGTGAATCAAAATCCCTCAAGCAATCATCTGAGTGCATAGCCATCCTCGTTCGAAATCGTATGTATGGTACATGGCTGAACATTTCTCTAACATCGAAACTAAAACACGCAGTTGTAAATACAGTATTTACAAAGCAATAATAAGGCAAATTTTGACGTATACTCGTAGTTGTCAGTCATGGGTGGGATGAACAAAACTTCGAACTTTCAAAAAAGAGTCTGACGAAAAAGGGAATAGTAGTACACGTTCGTTCACATTCTGACTGAAATTTTTTCATTCAAATCACGAAATTTCAAAACTAAATATACGAGTATACATACATATACATACGTGGTTTGAATGTTAAAAATACAACCAGATTATGAACAAAGAAACGGCATTCAAACCATCAAATCGCAAGAAAAAATAACACATCAGCTGTTCTATTATACTAGCACTTTGTATGGATTCGCCATAGCTCCCATCGTGAGAATGCAAATAGTAAATAATAACACGAATATAAGCTACCCCTAACTGTATTTTCGGCAATTTTGATTATTATGTTTAATAACATATTTTTTGCATTTATTTAAAACAGCTTCGCAAAACCAACAAATCGTTCTAATTTATTATGCAACTCTTAATATATAATACGTTCACATATGCATTAATCATCTATAAATCCACCAAATTAATCTACCCGTTCACATTTGGCAGATTACCTGCAAAATTGACAATCACCTGTTAAGACTGCTTTGAGAGGTTTTTCCTGATAGAAATTATTTTGGTGGAATATTCGGTCTTTTTGGTTTGTTTAATTATTATTAACGATACGAAGAAAATACAAGGAGAAGAAATAGCTAATTTAATTTGGCAAATGGCTGCTAATAATAAACAGTTCGGAGAAATCTCTAGGCGACGTTTACTGAGGTTGCAAAAATAATGGCAGCAAAGCGCATGGGATATTCTATACTACATTTTATAATAAGCAATAAGAGGACAAAACATTTATGGAAAAACGCTTCTGTAAAATGAATCCCTAATTAATAATATTTAACAAAAATGTTATTATAATAGAATTATGTTTTCCACTTCATTTAGTTTTTATTTTGATGTTTCTCCTTACATTCGTAATAATAATTATCGATAACACAGAAATCACAGGGTTGTATGTCAAAACGTATCGTTATTATCTAAGATTATTTTATAATCTCAGATTTTGGGAGAGAAATTTTGTATGGAAAATCGAGCTTTTTAATTACGGAAAAGCGCGAAAAAGTAGATCATCTACTTATATGCGAACGTATTATTACATCGCTTAATTCTTTATTCAAAATGTTCAAGAAGGGAAGAAAAAGCAATTTTCTGGGTCCATGGTTCAAACGTACGGCCATCTTAGCCGAGAAGGTGCTGGGCTACCATTCGTTCTTGGATATAAAATCTGAAATCCTAGAAGCAGTTGGTGCTTACAATCGTAGCGGCCGTTCTCAGGTAGGTAATGATAAATCTCTGAGTGCATTTCTACAACAAAAAACTTATGGAAAAGATGTATTTAGTAAGTTTCCTAGCACAGGAAAAAATAGCCCATTGCATACCAATATTAATAAATTTATTTTAATATATAACAAATTAAACATGAATTTTAGAAACTTTACGCAAACAAATACACCTCGAAATGTTGAACCAGGCAAGGAAATTTAAAACTTAATTTTATATTCTTGTTGGAATTTATCAACAAATGACTTCTGTAATACTGTGGCTTACAATGAGAGCACTCGAACTTTGAATTTGCATAAAGCAAAAAATTCAGAATTCAAGGGCATCATTTTGGGAGCATAATTTCGGGCAAATGACTGTTTCACTATAGGTAAAACATCGTAGTAGACAACTTTTGGATGGAGTCCCACATAAATGCGAATCAATTTCATGAAGAATTCGAGATATGTTGGCGTTCCGAATGAAAACGTCTGTGAAGTGCCTCCTTATACGAGTACTAAAAATGTGACGTAGTCCCACAAAAAATATTTGAGCGGCGTTAAATCACATAAACTCGGTGACTTTTCATACAATAAATTCAAGGCTTCTTGTGTTCAATTGATGCCATCCTGCTGAAACTGCAAATTTGTACGATGCATTTTATCAGCCCTAGGCCCCAAAAACTGTATCGCTATTGCCGGTATACCCCTGAACCATAATACCTACCAAACAATGACTTTTTCGGAGTTTCGAGGCACCTAATAAATCTATCATGTATTTCCGTTGCCCGAAATTCATACAGTCGGTTCAGCAGGATGAGCCTCACCACTAGTATTTCGCTCATATATTGGCAGCTGTAGCCTTATCGATAATTGATTAAAGCTGTTGCAAAATCCTTTATGTGCACTAGAGCAAAGTCCTAATTATCATAATTAATACACTAAACAGGGAATTTAGTTGTTCAAGCATCGCTTTGACTGGTGATATGTACATATGTATATGTTTATGAGTACTTCTAAGTGCATAGTTGTCAACAGAACTAACTGCAAGCTTCTCATAGTGTAGCACAGACTTCGCGCCAAATTCTAGTTATTATTTTAACTAGTATATATATATTTTTTTACTTTCATTATTTCATATTCTCCAACTTTCGCCGATGGCAAAATCGTTGGTTACGTTGCAGGTTCTGTTTTGTCTTCTCTCTTACGACTTTATAATTTCATTCGCCATTAAAAATTTTACTCCTGTCGTGCTGTTGCCGATGCTGGCACTGGCGGAGGCGGATGCTGCGTTGATGAGTGAAAATTCATGAGAGAGCAAAGTGTGGCATGTGCACCGAGTGGCAACCAACAGCCACAGTAAGGCGGGGGGCGGCTCCTGTTGGAGGAACAGCACCGGTAAACGACGAGGCAAGTAAATGAATAGAATGAATGAAACGAAATGAATAAAAGATAATGAGAGAATTTGCGGCTGATGAAGTTGATTTTTGTTGTTGTTGCTTTTAGTGTGGCTGCCTTAAAACGCCAGCAAGGCTAGCTGGGGTAATGAAAGTAGATAGAAGCACCAAATGAGCACGGAAACGGTACAATTCGAGTGCACTTTCCCTCGGTTGGCTAGGGGTGTTTGGGTTTGAGGGTGTTGTTGCTTCAGTGGCTTGTTTTGTTCGGTCGTTGATGAGATAATGGACCGGCATTTTCTGCTCTGTATGAAACTGTTTAACGCCCGCCCTTCCTACGTTCTAATATCCTGGTCTGGTATTTGATTTTCCCGCTAAGAAATGAATTATTTTAAATGTGGGTTTCAAGGTCAAGGTGACGTTGGTTTGCTGTTGTTTTTGTTAATGTTTCGCGAAAGAGGCGAACACCCAAGGTCTCTTATGATAGTATTTGTAGGCATAAGCGGTTGTTTTTTATTTATTTTTCATCAATTGTGCCATTTTGCTTTCATTAAGTTACGCAGATGCATCGGATTAAAAGGTGAATAGGATATCACAGAACGCAGTTCGCTTTACATGAGGAATATGAGAAAGTGGTTGTTATTCACAAACATAATAGAATTATATAATTATAGAAAAAGTTTTCTGCGGTTGCCCCTCGGCAGGTAATGACAAACCTCCGAGTGTATATCCGTGTTGAAAAGGCTTCTCATAAAAAACCATTTGCGATTCGGAGGCGGCATAAAACTGTTGGTCACTCTATTTGTAAAAAAGCTTGCATTAAGGGGTCCAGCTTGCATTAAGGGGTCCAAACATCGAGTTCTTCAATCATTTTTTGCGAAAACCTGAGAGTTTTTATCACCTTAAAATAAATTACATATTGATATTCATGCTTAAATTCAAAAGACTTAATTTACGCCGTGGAATGTATAGCCTCTTGTAACCAACTGGAATCAATCAGACAAAAATGTTTCATTAAAATAAGTTATCCGTTTTCCATTCACCTAGTTTTAACGAAGAAGATTTAATTTTGAAGTGAAGAAGAAAAAATTACACTTTTTTTAAAAACAAATTGATCAATACAATATTTTTATTAATATAAAATTTGAAGTACATGCAAAGGCCAATATGTAAAAGAATATCCCTGTAAAATTTTAAGTTTATATCTTGATTACTCGTTGAGTTATATTTGAAAGCGCGTCAAAAGGCATATTCGAGAAAAACGCGATTAAAGTTCCCATTCTTACACATCTTTCGTTCGACGCCCATCACTGCCTTTATAGAGACTTTTTAGACTTTATATTAAATTTAAAACATTGAAAAGATTTTCTTTCGATTATAAATGAATTTCTAAAGCAAAACAAAAAATGGAAAATTTGAAAGTGCTGGAGGAGAATTTAGGGTATTTTAAATAATTTTTTTTACAATAAAAAAAATTTAAAACCATATTTAAATTTTTTCGGCTTATTTTTATTTAACTTCTTTCACATGCAAAAAAATGACAAAATGGCGCGGTTTTCAATTTGACACTCCAAAAATTGGGTTTTATATATATATTTATATATATATATACAATTGGCGCGTGCACCCTTTTTGGGTGTTTGGCCGAGCTCCTCCTCCTATTTGTGGTGTGCGTCTTGATGTTGTTCGACAAATGGAGGGACCTATAGTTTCAAGCCGACTCCGAACGGCAGATATTTTTATGAGCAACTTTTTCATGGCAGAAATACACTCGGAGGTTTGCCATTCCCTGCCGAGGGGCGACCACTATTAGAAAAATGTTTTTTTGAATTTTGGTGTTCTCACCGAGATTCGAACCTACGTTCTCTCTGTGAATTCCGAATGGTAATCACGCACCAACCCATTCGGCTACGGGGGCCGTTTTTTTTTTAGTTTTTTAATAAAAAAAACGAAATAATTGAAGTAATAAAGTTATTCTAGTAAGGCGAGAGCCATTGATGTTGAACAACAATTAAAATTTCAGACGATTCGGTTTTTTTTTGTTGATAACACCAGACCGAAAAAAGTCGTTTTGAGACAAATGAGTTTAAAGTTTGAGGTACAGGAGCGCGCGGACCACTCTCTACCTATAGATGCTATAATATTGGGAATTTCCGTATGAAAGATACTATACTTTCGAAATAACAAAGAGCAAAAAAATCAATTTTTTTAATTTCCCTTAATATAAGTTCTATAAATCGTTTACTTTGTTAATGCCCTTAAATGGCTTCTACTCTCATTATGTGGCGGGTCTCAGGTGCAGAATCCATGTCGGATCGCAGACACATTGTATTCGACATCGGTTATTTCCCCAACCCCAAGCCACGTTTTAAAATTCATCGTTGCAGAAGTCGAGATTGACTGAATAAAAGCTTGATATCGAAGATAAACCACTTCGCCTAGATATTGAAGACATTTTTCCCCAAGGCACAAGAAATATGGACAACAAAGGACAAGGGTGACTACAGCTCATTTAAACTTGCCCCAACTTCTTATAACAAAGAGTTAAAGAAATCTCAATTCATCATTCAGATAGTATTTGCTCTCTCAGAAACCAGCATCCAGAAAAAACGTGAATCCTTATACTTGGAGCACAATTCCCGGGCTGTTGAGCAGGTTACAATCTACCCTCATGAGGTAAATTGCCAGAGGGCTGAAAATTAGATCAAATGGCTGCATTCTACCAACCAATTCATCTCAGCTCTACAAAATCGCGGATTAGCACATTAAGGAGGTAAATCAATCGGGAAAATCCCCAGATACTGCTATACTCGTACATAGCCTTACTACAATACAAAACTATTTTATTGATATCTCGAAGACTTTTCACATACGACTTATTAAGCAGTGCAATAGTAGCATAACCTCAACATTAGTTGAAGGGTGATATCGACACTCAAAGCACGAGAAGTCAATTCCTACACCTACTGATTGACCAACGGCTTGCCACAGGAGGTTATAAACCTCAAGGAAACATGACGAGCCCTGCGCATTACCCAGAAGAGGTGAGATATTAACGAAGTTTCTATAAATCCAAAACGAAAACTCAATCCTCGTACCGTTCACCCGGAGAAAGAAATTATATATCATAGAACCAACTCTGGAATGTACAAAGAGACGTTTTGTCTACACTGTACACTGTCGTGAAAAAGTAAAACTAATAGTCACCTATGGTGTCTTAAGGAATCAATTGCGCAAATTGCTCCGATTGGTGGGCGTAAGTACAACAAACTCCCTCAGTGTACTTATAGGGATATCTCCTTTCCCTATTGTGATAGAACTTTCCCTAGAATGAAAGAACGTTATCTTACAAGTACAAGAACTGAAAATTTCACCTGTGGTACAAATACTTGATACAATAACTTCTGCGCTAACATTCTCTAGAATATATATTTTGCATCGGGAGCCATGTAATTTTGGTAATCTATAAAATAAACCTGACCCGGAAAATAAAAATGGCCGGTTATCTTGCAGTTTTTCAAGCAAAGGTCCATGATACATAAACTGGTGGCAAGGAATTCTTTCGAAGAAGCACAACTGCGGCATATATGCTTTTTTTCACACAGCCAGGCATTTTTATGTGCACTACAGACTCACATAATAACATCTAAACTCGTTCAGGATAGCTTCACTTCCCTTAATACTTTGGGGGCAGGCAACAACGTCTTAGGCACTATATCAATATTCAATGAACAAAAACCCCTTTTTCGGGCTTGCTAAAGGCCACATAAGGAAAGTTATCAACAACTGAGAATACACGGAATTTATACGACACTGAATGCAAACAAAACAAATTATCCCTCCTTCCAGAACAACATTAAAAAGAACAGAAAGGGCTTAAGAACTCTTACTGGGCACTGTACCGAACATTTTAGTCTTCGTTATCATTTCAGAAAACTAAAATTATTAGAATAAAGCGTCCGTCGTTTTCGCGAGCTTTTACAGTCGAAGATTCGTACACCTACGTGGAGCGACTCTTAATCCATTACTGATATGGAACAAAAAGCTGAAATTCATGAGAAACCTCTGGTGGGTAAGGATAATAGGCCACATCAGTGGATGATTGCACCATGTCTGAACAATAAAAGTAATACTAATATGTGACTCGGTAGTGTATTATAATATTTTCGGAACAATTACTCTAAGCCCAAAAAATGCATTTGGTCTTTCGCCAGAAGCAAATTTAGTGATTTAAATTTGAGACAATATTTTCCTATAAACTTTTCCTTAACAATTAGTTGGGTGAGATTCAATTACAATTAATTTAATATTAAAACCAAACCGGAAAAATTTTGATAAACAAACACATATTTTCCTCTCCAGGTATTTTATCTCACGCAAGACTAGAAGGACAAAAGAAACAGGGCGCATTGTTTAAAATTATTTACAATTATTATTATACTTCTTTCTCAACTATTTCATATTTAAAATTTTTCAAATTGGTAAAAATCGAATCACTATAACCATTACGTACTTGCCGAAGAGCGCTAAATTCGGCTTAGAAATTTGCCAAACTGTGTATTTGAAGTTTGTCCTACAGGGTTAAAAAAATATTGGTATAAGTACATGTGCATACATACGTCGACATACATGCGCACTACTTTACAAACTGATTCCTTCACGCATTTTTGAATAAAATCTAATTTTGTATACTGACGAGAATTTCAATATGAACAAATTTTTCTGAATACTCAAATACTAACGTGCGTGTGTGAGCTTAGCTGAAAGGCAAAATATGATCCAAAGAAAGGAATTGTAACTGAAAGGCGGGAGGGAAAAATATGCTAAAGGAATTCTTGATGTTGAAACGGTAACAATGATTTAGAGAAATAAAAAATATAATACCGAAACATGTAAACAAGTACTACGAATGAAGTATTCAAAGAATAGCTCGGCACGAACAAATGTGAGCATGTAGATTTTTTAGCAAAAACAAACAAAAAAGTAAGGAACTTTACCCTTTTTGGAAACAAAAAACTCATGGGCAATAAAAGTTATAGCTCATATTTAACTTCAGACAGAGAGACAGATTTAACAGATTCGGTCTTAACATATAAAAAGTGGGTGTCATTTATCTCGATATTATCAAGATACAAGCATTTGCACAAACGTGGGCGGGAAACAGCACATTTTACAAATTTTACTCGGACCTCTTTTTTGCCTTTTTGGGCTTATCTTTTTACCATATTTTAGTGATTTTGCATCATTTATAACAGATATATCGATTTTGTTTTTAAATGCCGTTGTATAGGAGGTTGACGTGATTATTGACTGATTTGGCTCATTTTCAATATCAAACTAACTTGAAAAAAAGAGTAATATGCGTACCCAGTTTCATTGAAAAATATACATTTTTGCACAAGTTATCGGATGCGCAGGCAGAATGGTACACCGAATCCTCACAGAATTCTAAGTAAAAAAAAAAAAAAATAAATAAATATAATAATTGGCGCGTACACTTCTGTTAGGTGTTTGGCCGAGCTCCTCCTCCTATTTGTGGTGTGCGTCTTGATGTTGTTCCACAAATGGAGGGACCTACAGTTTCAAGCCGACTACGAACGGCAAATATTTTTATGAGGAGCTTTTTCATGGCAGAAATACACTCGAAGGATTGTCATTGCCTGCCGAGGGGCGACCGCTATTAGAAAAATGTTTTTATTAATTTTGCTTTCACCGAGATTCGAACCAACGACCTCTCTGTGAATTCCGAATGGTAATCACGCACCAACCCATTCGGCTACGGCGGTCGCCTAACAGAATTCTAAGTAATTTGGTATATAACACATGGGCTGAAAGGACCCGGGCCCAACAAAAAAAAAACATCATTCCAGCGCCGCTCTAATATTTCAATACCATTTTTGTAGAACGATTTAACTTTTGTCTCAAAATAGGTCTCAGTTTCAGCAATAACCTCTTCACTCGAGCGGAATCTCTTACAGGCGAGAATGTTTTCTAGGTCTACGAACAACCAGTAGCCGCTGGGATCAATTTATTTAGTTTTTCCATTGTTTTGATTGACTTGTTTTTGGTCGACCGTGAGCAAACGCGGTATCCACTTTGAATAGAGCTTTCTCATAGTCAAATTTTCATACAATATAAAGCCAACACATTTTTTTTGATATCTACACGCAGCTACCTCACGTTACTTCACTTTTCGATCATTCAGATCAATTTTGCGGATTTTTTTGATGTTTTCTGGTGTTACCGCCTCATTTGGACGACCACCGCGTTGCGCATCATGGGTGTCTTTACGATCACGTTTGAAGTTAGCAAACCATCGACCGGAGTGCCCATAACACTTTTCAACTCATTGCTTTGCTTGAGCGGCATCTTTCTCCATCAAGAGGCAGAGTAAAATTAAAACACGAAATCGTTTTTGATTCATTTTGAAAGTAACAAAAGTAGTGTCACTCTTGGCACAATAACTCACGAACTAATGAACAGAATATCATGAAATCTTATCAGCTGTCTTTTTAAGGTTAGTACTAACTGAAAAAGAGGTGAACGCAACAAAGCTAGTGGCATCTATGTGTTAGATCCGGGACTTTTCAGCTCATGTGTTAGTATATGGCTATATTTATATCGATTCCTTAATACTGTGACATACAACCAATATGTGAACAAACTGGTAATATCCTGTGTGCGATTATAAAACTTTCGAAAGAAACTCTTTGAACAAATGAAGAAGTGACGGTTATTTCTTTGTAATAATATCGGGTGTGTTTTTTTCAACTTGACAACTTAAAATGAGAGAAATATTGGTGTAGATAATTTTGGCAATAACTGGCAAATATTTTTTTAATATTACATATATCCGGCATACGTCCGCCGCGGCTACGAGTTACATGGTCCATTCGACCAGTCCAATTTTTTACTACCTTTTCCGCTAAATCTGGCCGTATGGCGTCAACGGCGCTGTATGGTAATTTATTGAAACAAAATATCATCAATGTTTAGCTGATTAGGTTTTGAAAACAAAAGTTCAGTCAGCATGGCTCGATAGCGCTCAACATTCACCGTAACGGCAGCCTTTTCATTTTGAATGAAATAAGGACCGATGTTCCATAAACCTCACGAAGAGATTTATTAATTTTTTTTTCATAGTAAATTTTTACAATTTGGAAGCGTTGTTCTGGCGATAAATGATCCATGTTGACTTGAAAAACCTTGCTGAATAGGAATATTAACCCAAAGTGCCATTCTATGCTGTCCAATCAAAGTTATCGATGTTTGGAGTTCTCATGCAGCCAAAGAAAAACACACCCGATATCATACGAATAATAATAAATAATAATAATAATAATAATAATCATACGAAAATAAGAAAGATGGATGGAGAAAGTGGGTGTAGCTGGAACAGTGTCAGGACATGGTCCTACGTCACCAGAACTAACCGGATTCGAATCCGGTCAAAGGTTGTCACTTCAGCTGCAGTCCCAATAATTTGTAAGAAACGTTTTGTGAAGCTATAACAACAATAAAGAGATGGTGTGAAAGCCATTTCGTTTGCCACTGTAAATTGTTGTTATTAAATATTTTTAATGGATTGTTACAATGAATTTGAAAATCTGACTTTAAAGAGCGATTAACACAAAATACTTAGTATAAATAATATAACATACAAGTTAGTCGACTCGACACAATCGGTAAACATCTCGAGGATACAGTCGGGCAGCGAGACAATCGCTGACTCGATTGTACTTTTACAATGATGGTTTCTCTAGATTCTTTAAGCAGCTGGGACTTGCCCATCATTAATGGTGGCCACTATAGTCGAGTGTGCTTGAGCGTGGCTATTATTAACAAGGTCCAAGTTTGATGCTTTCTTTGGACAAAATTATCAAATGATAAAAGCAGTTTTTACTAACAGCTGAAGTGCCTCTGAAGGCACTAGTTATTCGGAGACGGCATGAAACTGCGAGTCTTTCAATGTTTATGTTATGAAAATAGACAGATCCACAGCAAGTTGAAGGGGAAGTTCCACTAAACAGTTAAAGGCAATTAATTTCGGAGAATTTTTCAAAAAAACCCACGCATCCTTTTTGTTAAAATCTTACAGGATAATTTTACTATTTTCTAATAGTTTAAGATTAAAATTTTATACATCAAATTTTAAAAATAATTCAAAAATATTTCGAATTCATTTATGTATGTAAGTATATAATTTGAAATTCATTTTAAATAAATGTTTTCATGTCTTTTTATGTTTCAAATACGGCGGCCGCCGGGTTGGTGCGTGACTACCATTCGGAATTCGGAAAGAACGTATGTTGGAATCTGCGTGAAACACCAAAATGAAGAAAAAGATTTTTCTAATAGCGGTCGCCCCTCTGCAGGCAATGGCAAACCAAGTGTATTCCTACCATGAACAACTCAACTCTATAGATATTTCCAAGGACACCAGTTTGTGTAAACTTGGCATAAAACTGCCACAAATCTAAGATCACTGTGGACCTCTACGTCGAATCGACTTAAATAATTAATTTATGTTAAGTAACTAACTGTCCTCAACTTGAATTCAAAGCTTTGTGCTGAATTCTTTTACGCTGAGTACTAGGGGTGGGACTATTCGAATAAAAATTATTCGAATAATAAAATCTTTTATTCGAGAGGTATTCGTAATTCGAATAATATTTATTCGAATTTTTTATTCGTTTATTCGAATAATGCTATTCGAATACCTCACTATTCGAATACCTCACTATTCGAATACCTTACTATTCGAATACCTTACTATTCGAATACCTTACTATTCGAATACATCACTATTCGAATACTTCACTATTCGAATATTTTTGGTAAATATTTATTTAGATTAGCGGACTACTAATCGGTTTATGTACAAGTGCATGCACCATGAGAAGGGCCAATGTAATTTTTATATTTTTAAAAGCATTTTCTCCCTGATGTAAATGAATATATAGTGAGGTATTCGAATAGTAAGGTATTCGAATAGTAAGGTATTCGAATAGTGAGGTATTCGAATAGTAAACTATTCGAATAGTGAGGTATTCGAATAGTAAGGTATTCGAATAATGAACTATTCGAATTAATTATTTAAAACGAATAGTATTATTCGTTTTATTCGAATAATGTTTATTCGAATATTATTCGAAAATAATCCCACCCCTACTGAGTACATAGTATTTTTCAGAAGAAGCTCTTCCATCGGTATCTCTAATCGCAGCTTCTATGTGCTTAACTCATACTATTGTAAGACCTCTATACCTTTGGATAAAAGTCTTTCCATTAAAAAAGATTTCAGCAAATTTCAGATTAGTAGAATGTTTAGAAATAAAATCCATCGTATTAAAAAACACAGTGAGGTACAATGCACAAATATGCATATATGTAATATTGTTAATATACTGGATCACACATCCGCGAAGGGCGTTAAGGCCAGTCTTTTTCTCCAGTTTGTGGTATGCGATTTAATGTTGCGTCACAAATTCAAAACCAATAGTCTTATTATTCCGTTAAAAATAATATCCGGACTTTTTTACTCAATTATTTACAAATACTTACAATAACTGTTTACTCTAGACATCAATATCATCTCGATATGTTCACAGGTGTAGATGGGCTGTGAACCCTACAAAGGCGGTTAGTGTGTCCATACAATACTGCCAATTGATACCTAGAGCTATAATTACTGCGCACAATAAAATAATACAAATAAATGAAATAAATATCTTGACCAATAATACAATATAACCAATAATTACCAATAATATGCTTTTGAGCCCCGTGGATCTAGGCCGTCGCCGGCAGGTACTCACGTAAAAAACTAATTTATTTATTTAATTAATTAATTAATAGTCTAAAAAATGCAGTGTTTCTTACAGACTATGAGAACAAATGAATGCTAAATAAATTAATCAAAGTAAAATTAAACTTATAATTAACTAGTTTCAATTGTAATGAGTGAAAGAAAAAGATAACATTCCTTATAATTTACAGAGGAAGATTATTAGATAATACTAAGAATTTAGTTCAACAATTCATTTAGAACCAATTTAAAGTGATTCTTTGTGGAAGAAAAATCCAGGCCAGTATGATTTGAAAGCGAATTAAAGTCACCCAGAGTTCTAGAAATCGGAGAAAATGGAAGCATAATTAGTTCTTACCATCCCTAACCAGAAAAAATCATTATTCCGTAAACTTCGCTGAGGAATATTGAAATTAATTTTCTCGAGTAGCGATGAGGAGTCAATAACCCCATTTATCAAATCGAAAAGGAAAAATATGGAGAGAATAGTCCTTCTAATATCTAGTTATTTTACACAAAAATTATGCTCAAACATGATTGTCTAAATGGTTGTATCCTTTAAGAAACTAATAGATGTATAGGTTCTCGAATAACAGAAAAGGACTTCAGGAAGATTTTTAGACCCGAGCGTACTTATAATAGCAAATATGATCGAAATATATATACAAAACCAAAATTTAGAAAGTTTGTTGAGCGTTTTGTCATACAATATTCACCCTCGAAAAACTTCTTTTTTATTTTTGTAGAAAAAGATAACTTCTTTTTTTTAAACACGAAGAAATAATTAAAAAAAGAATAATTTAGTATTTGTAAACGTTTTTGGGATATGCCTATTTCGTATGAAGATCCTTGGGTTGGCTTAATTTATACTACTTTTTCCGGTTTCAAAGTTGTCAATTGTAGCTGGGTTCCCATAGCAAACCAGTGGCCTTTCATCCTGCTCCAAAAAGCGGTCCACAGGTAACCTAAATGACAAATCAACGGAATAAAAATAAGATACTATTTGCTCACCAAAGATTTCACGCGCCGCAAACATCAAGCACATCATCAATTGCTTTTATACAGAAATTTACTCATAAATCTTGAATTAAGCTTACGAAGACATCAGACCCTGTTCGAAATGCAATACACGAATGTCTAAGTTATACTTAACTCCGTTTGAATGATTTACGCAAACGATTTTATATTGATGCTTTCCATTTCAATTCAACCGGGCTATTCGGGACAAGTTCTTCGATTTCGATGTAACTCAAATATGTTGCTCTCTGGTCAAAATAATGAGACACGTATTTTTTTGTTCGCCCGAAAAAGTTTTTTTTCAAGATTTATCGGCAATTTTGTTCTTCGGCTCAAAATCGATTTTTTTTTCATTATATAAGAATTTTTTTTTTTTAATGCTCATAACTTAGTGAAAAATGAACCGATTTTAATGATTTTGAGTTTAAAATGATTGTCATTACTTACACGAGCGACTTCATGTAGAAACAATTGCAAAAAAGTAGTTGAACATTTTTTATTTAGCAAAAAAGAAAAAAATTGAAATTTTTTCGAAATTCAATATTTCAAAAAGTGTATTTTTTATTTTTTTGTAACTTTTTCCAAATCAAGAGAACACCTCAAACTTCAATTGAGCTGAATGACCAGTAGCTAAAATGAGTGGTTTTTGAGTAATGAATTTTTGAGTAAAAACCCTGTTTCGCACTTTTTGTTTTTTGGAAAATAAAAAATGTTCAACTACTTTTTTGCAATTGTTTCTACATGAAGTCATTCGTGTAAGTAATGACGATCATTTTGAACCCAGAATCATTAAAATCGGTTCATTTTCGACTAAGTTATGGGCATTTAAAATGTGAGATGTGATTTTTTATAGTAATAGGACTATGAATAAGTTCGTGCGGTAAAAATGTAAAATGGTTACAAATTTAATATTCAAAGTATTGTCCATCGCTTACTACTACTTTTTCCCATCTTTCTGGCAATTCACGGATTCCCTTTGTGAAAAATTCGGTCGGTTTTGCCGCAATCCACGAATCGATCCATTTTTTGACTTCATCGTAATTACGGAAGTGCTGGTCAGCCAGGCCATGTTGCATCGATCGGAAGAGATAGTAATCGGATGGCGCAAGGTCTGGACTATACGGCGGGTGGGGTGGGACATCCCATTTGAGCGTTTCTAAGTATGTTTTGACCACTTGTGCAACATGTGGCCGAGCATTGTCATGTTGCAAAATAACTTTGTCGTGTCTATCGGCGTATTGCGGCCGTTTTTCTCGCAGTGCTCGGCTCAAACGCATCAATTGTCGTCGGTAGACATCCCCCGTAATCGTTTCATTCGGTTTCAGTAGCTCATAATACACAACACCCAGCTGGTCCCACCAGATACACAGCATAACCTTCAGGCCATGAATATTCTGCGCCGACGTCGATGTTGAAGCATGGCCAGGGTATCCATACGTTGCCCGACGTTTTGGATTGTCGTAATGGACCCACTTTTCATCGCCAGTCACAATTCGATGCAAAAAACCCTTTCTTTTGTGCCGTTGAAGCAGTTGTTCGCATGCCATAAAACGGCGTTCAACGTCTCTTGGCTTCAATTCATACGGCACCCAATGGCCTACCTTTCGGATCATTCCCATGGCTTTTAAACGTTTGGAAATGGTTGATTGATCAACTCCCAAAGTTTTTGCAACCTCTTCTTGCGTTTGAGCCGGATATTGATCGAGCAATTCCTCCAATTCGGTATCCATGAACTTTGGCGGCGCACCCTCGCGTTCTTCGTCTTCCAAGCCAAAATCACCACTTTTAAAGCGTGCAAACCACTTCTGGCACGTTCGCTCAGCTAGAGCATGCTCACCATAAACTTCCACCAAGATACGATGACTTTCGGCTGCTTTTTTCTTCATATTAAAATAATGAAGAAGAATTCCCCGCAAAAACACATTATTTGGCACGAAATTCGACATTTTCAAGTGTGGTAAAAATATTGTTGTTTACGCTTCAAATAAAAAACTTATACTGACGTTTGTGCCTTACGACAGTAGCTCTCCAATGAATGTTTGGAAATGTGGATCGATGGAATAATAATCAAGTTACGCCATCTGTTGTAAAACCGCACGAACTTATTCATAGTCCTATTAGTTCTGTAGATCTTCTCAAAAATGTTATCTAAAAGTATATATTATATCATCAATAAATGTAAAAAACCAACAAAAAACTAAAGGACATGTTTGATTCTAAAAATATCATTAAAAAACTCGAAATCTAAAAGTTGGTGGCCGAAAAGACTGAAAGTCGCTGGATGAAATCTGGTGTTACTGGCGTGGACAATTTATTTAATTCTAGACAAGTCGGGAAAACAAATTATATTCTGTATCCTAAAGATTTAGCGGCATATTGACGGGTTTCGTGTTTTTGGCAGTAATAAATAACAATAATTACCTCTAGTGCGACGCATACAACACTGAAAAAGTCAGGCCGAACTTCTCGTCCAACATTAGTGTGCATATTCTATATCTTAACAGTGTCCCACAAACAAACGGCGAGTTTCGCAGACAGGCCATAAATATATTTCAATTGCACTTTACGAGTTCGTACTCGAATGTGTGCACGTAGATATTTTCGTTGTACTCCATTCGCCATTTATCAATACAAAAATATGTATGTATGTATGTATGTACACATATATATTTCGCATGAAATGTTGTATGCCAAAATGTGTCTGTGAATATATTCTTTCGGGTGAAGTAAAACGAGCAGAATATCAAAATATGCAAATTGGAATTTCGATTCGCAAAACGAAAAGCAGATATGTACATACCCGTATACACGTTTAAAATATAGTACAAACCGACATAGTCGCCACTACTCGTATCGGTGCACACCGTCAAGCTAACGCCATGTGATGGTGCGTGCTACCCGCTGCAACCCGCAACCTACAACGGCCCTACAAGTACCATTTAGTAGTGTACCATTATTGTGGCAATCGCATATCCAGCCATCCAACCATCCATCCGTTAGCTCATTCTTCCTTTTACCCAACTATCCATTCGCCCATCCATCAGCGAAAACATCCTTCGCATCCTTTGCAATCAAGCAACTTAGCAACTTCGATTCACAGCAACCGCAGTTAACCCCGTTTCATTTTGTTGTTTTGTGTACTTCTACTTCTTCTCCTTCGTCTGACTACGCTGAGTTCCTATTATTCTTCTTCGTTTCTGTATTATTCGCGTTACATCCCCTATGGCGTTGTTGCATGTTGTTTATCGTTGCTGGAGTTGTTGTAGTCGAAAATCAGCATATCCTCCAGCACCAGGCATTATCCAGTATTTTAATATCGGCACATTTAGTCATCGTACATTTCGTCATTCTTGCATTTTTCGTTGCTCTTTCCAACGCTCAGTCGACCACCTCAGTTTCACTTTGCTCTCTTCACTATTCGCAGGGGAATTCTGCTGGCGGCGTAAAATCAGCCAATACGCATGCTCAAGGATTTGCTCACACCACCAAACGAACAAAAAGCCATTCTGCTTTAAGAACGAACTGTTTTTGTTCTGCTTCGATAAACATCAAGGATACGCAGTTATTTCGTTCACTCACATTGCGCTAGTTAAATAGGAATGTATATTGATTTGTGTTAACTGGAAAGGGAGAGAGAGAGAGGGTAGTGCTCCAAAATCGTAATGAAATTGAGCAGAGTATTTGTTGTTGATTGTCACACTCAGGTAGCTCAGTCGAGGATGGGTAGGCATAATTACTATTGGAATGACATGAAAATGGAACGAAAAAACAAATTAATAGACTTGTGCTGCATGTGCACATGTATGTATGCGCCATAATGAAACAAAGAGCAGGGCATACAATTTTTTGGTATACCCACACATACAAATATGTACCCTTATGTACATACACACTCACATTCGACGTGATATACAATTTCGTAGTGTTTTCTTTGCCAGATTTAATGACGTAATGTGCAGTGAGGTAGTCCGAACGATTTCCTTACTTTGGCTTGTTGCTTTGCTCTGCTCCCCACCGCCAAAACAATTAAGCAACAGTTGTAATTAAATGAAACTGGGTTTCGAGTTCAAGGTAGGCCAATGAACTCGGGCAGTGTGCAAAGTGTGTGACTGCGGCTGGTACATATAATCCGGATGCTTTTTGGCTAAAGAAAAGTTTTAGTGAAATTTTGCGGGGAAAATGCGTGATGATAATGTGCTTTACGTTTACATATGTATTTGGAGTTAAGTGTTGAATAATTTTGTGGTGAGATTCGAAAGTGTTGATGACAAATTATATCGATTATATTACTTCCATTGTTTCACATAGTACATACATACATATATTCGTGCATATGTATGTTATCACAAACTTTGAATATTGAATATCGTAAATCGTAACAGTACGGATTCGGAAAATGCAACACTTTATATATGGAATTCCACGTTTACTGCAATGCTACAATATAAGGAGCATTTTAAAAGTAGTGCTCGCCAATTGCTTCAATAATCAGCAAAAATATATTGAGTATTAATTTCGTTCTCAAAAATCGGCTTATAGTAAATAAATGTTTGACAAGGGCAATAAAATTTCTGGTCTAAAGCCTTACTGATACGTTTGAAGTGTATGTACATATGGACTCTTATGACTTTTAGAGCCACCCTTTATTCTAATTGTTGTATTCTTTTGCACCCGGGTTGGAAAAAGAACACCCAAAATCGGTTATATTTTGAATTTACTTAAAGTTGCTCCATTCTCGTTTTCGTGTTTGTGTATCCAGCAGTTGGACGCTTCGCTTTATTCAAGACGAGTTCATACAAGGTGACAGCAGTAGTACAAACCCGAAATTTCCTTTTTTTGCAAAATTTCAGTCACAGTGCAAACAATCAAACCAAACTAGAAGAAAAAAAGTAGACCACTTTGCCATTCAAATAACCGAGTCGCAAGAAAGAAAAAACAAACGAGCTATTCTACTGCTATCGATATTGTACAAATGCGCCCCGGGTTTAAACTATATGGTATGTATCCGACAGTTTGACTTTTAGCAGGCATTCCGTAGTACTTTTCAGGAGCTCATTCACAATAGCCTCTTTTTTATTTTATATATGTTTTTGTATATGTATTTCACTCATTTATTTCTGCAGTGCAGAGAAAATCTTCTTGAAATTTTCAATTTACAATGTGTTACTAAGTAAAAGTAAAGACTTATTTTCATCTGATGAGGAACTGTTAATAGACATCGCCTGTTCATAGATATCGCAGCATAAAAAAAGTACCTGTGATAATTTCTGCGTACCTATCTAAGTTTTTTTGTTTTGATTATGAGACTATTGCAGTAAATGAACGATATGTATTTATATAATTTGTTATAACCATTGTTGGGTGTTTGACCAATCTTCTCCTCCTATTTAGTGTTGTTCCACAGTTTTAAATATACTCCGAACGGCAGATAATTTTTTATGAGGAGCTTTTTTCATTGCAGAAATACACTCAGATGTTGGCCATTGTCTTCATGTCCAGCTTTCGAAATAATAAATTAACTACCGAATGTTAGTCACGCACCAACCCATTCTATATTACCAACTGGAGTAGGATATTTTGTGTTGTTGCTTTCCACGTTATTCGCTAAATTTAATAGTGTCAGTTTACAGGTCGAATGTAAGAAGAGAGCAGCTATTATCTGATCTACACATATATTTCTTTATTGGTAAGTTATCTGGGTGCGCCCAGTATTTAGCAGGTGACGATTAAAACTACTGAGAGGAGGACTGCAATAGGGTGTAAGTCAGTCACTGACAAATGATAAAAAAAAAATTAAATTTGGTCCAGTTCACCAAAGGGGCAATAGAAAATTGGAATTACGTTTTCAATGCTTTTCATATCCTAATATTCTCTTTTAAAACTTCTTCTTGATAGGCAAAGTAAAACTGTGCATATCTGTTTGTATTAAATAAAATATATATTTCTTATATTAAATAAAAATTAGGTTTCTAATTAATCACCATTAGCCTTAATTTGTCCAGCAATATGTAGGTAAAATATGTGATTATTGAAGCTCGTACATTCATTAGTCTGCGGGCGATCCTAACTCAATAAACGGATACGGGATATCAAAATTATTCAAAAAGAATAAGAATCACTCACATCTAATTACTATATTGAAATATAAGTTGTGTTGCCCCACATCCACTGGTGAGAGTGACGTTTCTGAATATCCTCAAAGCCCTAAGCTACATTGTAGCAATCTATATAAGTTAGGTAGATGCATTTTTATTTTAGGCCACATTTAGAGACACCTATATACATATATGATCGGCCGCCGTAGCCGAATGGGTTGGTGCGTGAGTACCGTTCGGAATTTGAAGAGAACGTAGGTTCGAATCTCGGTGAAAAAACAAAATCAAGAAATTTTTTTCTATTAGCGGACGCCCCTCGGCAGGCAATGGCAAGCCTCCGAGTGAATTTCTGCCATGAAAAATCTCCTCATAAAAAATATCCACCACTCGGAGTCGGCTTAAAACTGTAGGTCACTCCATTTGTGGAACAACATCAAGACGCACGCCACAAATAGGAGAAAGAGCTCGGTCAAACACCCAAAAAGGGGGGAATACCTTCTGCTCAAATATGAACGAGACGGTATCAATAAAACGGTCCGCGGATGACATATGGCAAAAATAAATTTTTTGTTTTTTGGTAGGACTGTTATAAGCTTACATGGCAAATTTCAGCGTGATATGTCACATGGTTTGCTTTCTGTGCTACTGTAAACAAGTCAAGCTAGAGTGTGTTCTTCGAATTCTCTTTTATGACTTCAATTGTCTCAAAATGTTTTCCACGGAGCGGAAACTTGAGCTTGGGAAACAGGAAAAAGTCACATGGAGCCATATCAGGCGAATACGGTGCTTGCGGAAGGATTTTAACATTATTTTTGTTCAAATAATCGCGAACAAGACGTGATGTGTGAGCTGGTGCATTATCGTGATGCAAGAACCATGACTTGTTGTCCCACAATTCCTTCCTTTTAAGACGAATGTTCTCGCGCAAACGCTTTAAAACGTCTAAATAATATTCAGCGTTGACCGATTTTGCGATTTGTGCGATTTTCAAGCACAATTTCCTTTACTTTTCCGATGTTTTCGTCGTTTACTGATGTTGCTGGTAATATATAAAAAAGTCCGAAAAATTTCACACTTAGTAATAAAATATAAGACAGGCCGTCTAAAGCAGAATTTGTGCAGTTTCTCCATATATGATCCTAGCAAGTTGCTGAATTTGTCTTTGTTTTTCCCACAAAATTTTTTCGATAATATAATACATTCAACCTTAAGGGAACAAAGGGTTGGCGTAGATTGGATTAGCTTTGTAGGTTTGCTAGATTTGGAGTGTTAGAATGATCAATTTTGTGAGTTACTGGTTGTATGTACTTTTATTTAGTGATATCGACAAGGCTAAATAAATGCATTCTATTTTAACGATCTAGTAGGAGGAAAAACTTGTATTCCGGTACGAAATGTTAAAAAACGGTATGCATTCCTACAGAAAATAATCCATTGGTGCCACATCATCACCAGAACTCACCAATCGCCCTATAGGTTTGACAAAGTGTCTAACACAGTTAAAGGATTTTTAAATGCGAGCTGCTTGATGTGCTTGTTGAAGGATGTGGTAACCTTACTGAAAGCCCCATTTTAAATATTTATTTTCTTTTTTTGTGGGATTTCCAAACTAATTTGGTATTTTTTACTTGATCTTAACAAAAATTACTTTCACATATATTATATTTTTAAAACTTTCGGATTCCTTTAAAATAGTTCAATACTTTTGTTATTTTCAGATCGCTTTCATCGAAAGTTATTTTGGCATTTCCAAATCATGCAACTTATGCGCTAATTGAGCAACTGAAGGCGTTTTAAACTACAATATGACCAAAACGACAAAAGCAGCATCAACATCAACAGCAGCAGAATCATAACTGCGGCAGCATTGACACGCACACGCAAATTGTATTGTATTGTACATGTATGTGTGATACTTGAACCCACACCTCAGATTCCTGACTGTTAGGACCGCAATTATCGCGCCATTGCGACGTGCTCTCATTTTCATTTTCATTGCCATTCTCATTTGCTTATTCATTCATTTATTTTCAGTCCCATTTTCATGACGTTGCACTACCACATTATTGTTGTTGTTACTTCAAAAGCTGCGCTCGCCTTAATTTTACTTTCTTTCACTTTTCCCTATCAGTGTTTTTACGCGTTTTTATTTTCGTCAGCAAATTCGCGTTTTTGGACACCAGTGATAGCAACAGCTGATGGCGGTAAGGAAGGTAAGGTTAATTTATATACGTGCATATATACATACATACAAACTTGTAAATTAAGAGAGGAAAAAAGCCGCTGGAATAATCAGGATAAAAAATACAGATAAATAAATATTCATTGAAAGCGATCTTGTTGGCACATTCTTACAAATGCATAAGTAAATGGCGCAAAATTAATCCAATTTTGGTTTTGAACAACTTCTTTCCCAAATAAAAAATGTGAGTGATGGAAGTATTTGTTTTGACCTTCACCCGCTCCATTGCTTGTCTGTTTGTATACTGCAGCGTTCTAGTTCACAAGTGTCAAATATGATTGACGTACGACGCCATTTGCCAAAATTATAAATTTTCCGATAGGGTGATTAATTTTGCGCCACATATTTATGCATATGATGGGCATTTTTATCTCCACGCCTATGGGAATAAATGAAACTGCTGCATCTGGAGATAGGGGAGCTCACACGTGTGGATTTTAGAGCAAAGGCTGGATTGGCTCAAATTTTTTCTTTCTAAAATTTTGCTAGCACCGTAATTTCGGTTACAGAGCTATGATTATAAGCTTTTGTGGGCTGGAAATGAATATGTGTATGACTTTAGGCAAGGGCCTTGCCACAAAAAGTATAACAATCGGCGCACTAAGATGAGTAATCGCGCCTTCAGTCGTTTTAGCTATGTTAAGAACCGTCCTATTAAAAACCGGCGGCCGACGGACAGTTTTGGGATAAATGGTCAGAGCTGGAACAGTAAACAAAAATTTTAAGGCGCCTTCGATTCGCCACTTCTCTGCTCGCCATCTCTGGGTTCTGCTCACTTAACGGAAAATTTGCATATGAAAACTACAACAAAGTTATTCAACAAGATTCGCTTCTAGCGAGTATTGTTATACCTCATTTAACTGGTATAATTCATTATTTTCAATGCTGCTAACTCAATTTCAAGAGAGTTTCATTAGACCGCGTTCATACAGGCAGACTTTTGTGGATTCAACACTGAGACTTCTCTCTAGGTGTTGCCCATCCATTCACACACGTCAACCCCGTTGATTCCAACTATTTAGTGTTTTTAGTTTCTACAGTTAACAATAGCATTGAGAAGAACGAAAACACAAAAGGCTTTGATAGAACACCAGCATCATTAGTACCTACTGTGTTCAAGCAACAAACCTTTCTCGGTATGAACGCGGCCTTGCTAATACTCATTAAGTGCTTCCAGATAATTTCGATGTAATTTTTTGTAAATTTTGCTAACGCTTTGTGGAGCGAAGGCGCCTTTTAAAAAATGGTTTCGGCAAAAAGTATTTAAATACATAGGTATATCGAGCATTGGCCAGGAGCTTAAATAATAATTTTCTTCATAAGAACAACAGAATGTTTGTTTTAATTTAATTTTAATTCTTGATTGAGACCAAAATATCGATATTTCCAAAATTCTAGAGCAGTCTTACATCTTAAGGTGAATTCATATAACACCTGCAATATTGATCATGGAAACTTGGGTTGATAGGTGGTGAACCAAGCCGAGGCTGACGTAAAAGCCTGAAATAATTTATTTAATTAATAATGGCAATGTTTGTTCATAGTATATTGTAGTGTTAATGATTTTATTAAATTTTTAGAAAGACAAATGTATTTTAAGGATGGTATAGAAAAATTTATTCCAACTACAAATACATGATTCAAATATTTATTTAATAAAAACATGTTTTATTTAGTTGAGATTATTACAGAAATAAATAAAAAAAAAAATTAATAATTCAATAAAAAAATGTGTTTGATTTTATTAGAAGAATATATTACAGTGACATGTAAGTATGCTAATAAAAAACGCATAAATTCAGTAGCATTTTCTTTCATATTATAAAATTTAAATTCTCTGGGTTCAGCAAAGCTTGCAAACGTTTCTTATCGCAAGCAATAAAATTTTGGATGCTTTATACATTTTTGCAGCTAGAAAATCGATGATTGCGTGTTCGCTAAACGCACGGACGGGAGGGGGACGGGTTTTCAACGAGTATACTCGAAATTTGCATATACATAGTGGAAACCATCCCTTACAAAGTAGCGTAGAGGGTAAAACCAACAACAACAAAGAACTAATAATACTCGTGCGGTATCAAAAAGAATGAAAATTTTAGAGCGAACAGCACAAAATTCTCTAAATTGCCATTCATATATTTTTTATGATGAAATAGAAAATTTTGTTATCTCACATCCAAATGATAAAATATATAAAATGAAACATTGGAAATTTGCTCAAGCGTAAGCATGCATGTATGCGATACTCTGGATGGATTTGAAGACTTTATAATAAAACAACATAAGACTTTTTCGATTTTGTGCGTTTATTGTGATTTTTAGGCGGCCGCCGTAGCCGAATGGGTTGGTGCGTGATTACCATTCGGAATTCACAGAGAGAACCCCGGTTCGAATCTCGAAACCAAAATTAATAAAAACATTTTTCTAATAGCGGTCGCCAATCGGCAGGCAATGGCAAACCTCCGAGTGTATTTCTGTCATGAAAAAGCTCCTCATAAAAATATCTGCCGTTCGGAGTCGGCTTGAAACTGTAGGTCCCTCCATTTGTGGAACAACATCAAGACGCACACCACAAATAGGAGGAGGAGCTCGGCCAAACACCCAAAAAGGGTGTACGCGCCAATTATATATATATACATAAACGCACAGCTCATATATATATATATATATAATTGGCGCGTACACCCTTTTTGGGTATATATATATATATTGTGATTCTTTTAGATTTTAATAGAAAAATAGTGCTTAAACTCTGCAAGCACAGTTACCGTAGTTCAATATGCTGAAGAATATATTTAATCACATTTTTCATACAGGATACTACCACTTTATCATATAATATCCATGAAGCATCAAGTCGAAGCTTGAAGAAGTAGTCGAAGTGGAAGCAGCCCTACAAGAATAAGCTTAGGTAGTAAAAAACTGTTGGTTCAACACAAGCTCTGTTAGAGCGTGGTAAACTCTAAGTCGAATAGTTAGGCACAAAATAGTCAACCTCGCTCCTTACGACCGGCATCCCGCGTGTCGACTTCGGTTTACGATACAGTAAGACGCTGATTCATGTCATGAAAGTGCGCTGTGATAAATGCACTTGGTTTACTGCACACCAAACAAAAAATTTTACCGAAAATCTGTTAGCGTATTAAAAAAATTAAGCCTGGAGGCCTTAATATCACGCAGCTTTTAACGCTATCGCCTATGCAAGGTGTTAGTTATGTTCCATAATTTCCATTTATAGAATCTAATAGTGGTTCTGAGGTGACGAAGAAAAGACGTTGAAGAAACAACTGCCACTTCTTAAAATATAAGAGTCAAGGAACAGAATTTAGACATATTGAAATTTCATTAAGTATTTTTGCAGGCTTTTGGCTTTTGTTAAATTTTATAGACCAATATGATTTGTGGAAATAACATGAAGAGGCACACCACAAATTGGAGGAAAATACCAAGTGAAGCCAAGTCCTACTCTACCTGATCTTTCCAACGCAGCAGAGGCCTTCCCTTTCCTCTGCTACCACCCCCTACCACACCGAAAACTTTCAGAGCTGTAGCGTTTGTACTCATTCGGACGACATGACCCAACCAACGGGTCCAGCGGAATCGCTCCACTATGTCTACGTTGCTGTAAAGCGTCGCCAAGGTGCAAATGTCCAAAAATCTTCTGCAGAATCTCGCTTTCAAATAATCCGAGAGACGCTTCATCGGATGTTGTCATTGTCTAAGTTTCTGCACCTTATAATACAATGGGTATGATGAGAAACTTATCAAGTGCTAGTTTTGTCAATCGAGAGGAGATTTTACTACTCGGTTGCCGACTTAGTCTAAAGCAGTACTTGTTGTATAGAGATTTTCTGTTGGATTTCAGGGCTGACATTATTACCGGTGTTAATGCAGGTTCACAAATAAATGAAGAGTCTCACTATTTTATATTATAAAACTTAACATATAAAACTTAAAAATAAGAATTGAAATTTTGAAATCGGAAGTTCTTAGGTAACGTCCCTTAAATATATTTTCTGCCTCAATACACCATGCGCACTTCCACATACATATACACATAATATAGTATACATATGTAAATACTCCTCTAGGCTACATAGTAAGTAAATTGAATGCAAATGGAGTATGCAAGAGCGGAAGAGAGGAGCAAAACAACATTAGTTGAAAATATAACCACACCTGCTTTATGATGCTTTGGCACACCAACTTACATACTTATATGTATGTACACGCATAATCGACATGGTACATTGTGTTAGAGGATCCTTCTGTTCCACCTCTAAGCTTCGGCCTCTGACGAGTTCAACTGTATGTATGTTACGATGTGCATGTAGCTTATATTTGGAGTAGCATCCATCAATTTGATGGATAAATATATGCAAATTGTATATTAGCTGTCCTCGCTGCTATTGTGGTTTTTGTTGTTCTGTTTATCCTTTACCTTCTGTGTGGTTGGGATGTGGTATGAAAATGAATTTGACGCACGTGTATATGAGCACCTCGATACGCCGGTGTTCTTATAAGAAGAACAGGGTGGTTTGTAAGAAACCTGTCTAAAGAAAAGGCGACGGTAAGAAATCATGAAATATTATATAAGAAATGGAGAATTATCTTCATCTGCTTTTATACGTAATTACATATGTAGATGGATCTGAGCATCAAAACTTAAATCGGCTTCAGTTTCTGTTCTGGTTGTTACTGATGTGACAAATCTGAGAGCAAATCGTCGCCATCGCAAATGCATATAAAATTTAAGCAAATCTACATAAATAAATTTAAAGTGCAGTGTAATCGCGTTAACGGAACACTTTTATATGTCTATAGTTATATAAGTTAACGTGAACAAAACGAAAACATTTTTAACCCCAATATAAGAATTATTTAAATTATATTTTTACTGGTGTGGCGTATTTTGTATGGAAAGGATGCGTAAAAATCCACGCAACTTCAAAATCTCAGTTGCCTCAATGGACACAAATGTTACAAACTGGTCAAAATGGTATAAGCCATTTTCAAGATCAAGCCTATGTTTTTAATTCAACTTTCGTATGTTTTTAAAAATTTTGGAATTTTTTATTTTGTACTCTACAACAACGGAACATTTACCTATCGCCTACTTTTCAACGGTTGACAAACAAAATAGCCGTTTTAGCGAAAATTTTTTAATAATCGGCAATCGAAAATGTGTAAACTTTCACCAGATTGATCTACATGTGACTTGGTTTCAAATGGTTCACTATAACTAATTGTTGTTTGCAATAAATTTTATATCATAGGACCGATTTCTAGAAACTTTACTTCATTCAAAAGTATTGGAGGGCCTGCAAAAAAATTGCTTTCAAAATTGCTTAGAGATCGAAGTGGTAGAAAAACGCATATTTATAATTAAAATATTATGTAATGAGTAGTTAACAATCAGAAATGCAAAGCTAATAGAAAATTTGTATTTAACAAAGCCTCAAAAATGAGACCAGGTGAAGGACATTACAAAGAAAAGTTACCAGACGCAGCTGATCAGTTGCTCATTAAAGCAGCCGCACTCGAATTTATCGAGAAATTGAACAGGTCTATTCTAGCGTTTGGCCATTAAAGGAAAATTTGTTATCAAAGACAGCGTCGAGGTCCTCAAACTCACTAACACACTGAAGCAAAAAATCGAGACTCTGTACCCAGTATGCAAAATGTTATGTGTTGCCGAGTAAGACATTTTAAAGCACTTGGGCAATTTCAGCGAAAGGCATAATTTCTGGCTCCACAAGTAAAGCCTCTCAATATCGGCTTGAAGACTCACTCTTAAAGAAGAGCGTAATGGAAGAGAGTTTCCATGTGTCAATGAAACTCCACGACCATAAAGATTTGTTGAATTTTACTTTCAGGGGATAGACCAAGGCCGGACAATTGTCTATAGTAACTGCTGAAAGTCTATCAGCATCAGTTTGAAAGAAAGATTTCAGTTTAGGCAAAACATTACTAATACTGTATATTCAGCAGAAAGACATAAAGCTGCAAAGTTCAAGGCAATACCAGAAGATTTCGGGATTTGATGTAATGTTCGATTCCATGCTATAAGTAAAGGGTGGTTAAGTTTCAAGGGCCGGGTTTGATTAAAAAAAATACAATTTTTTTAAGAAACTATTATAATTTCTCTTTATTATGATAATATTAGTATGGTTCAATTACGTATGGAACAAAATATCGGCCAAATGGCCGCCGCGGCCTCGGTGGCACACCTCCATCCGATGGTCCAAATTTCGATGACGCTGAGGCATAATTGAGGTTCTATGCCGTTAATGTGCCGAATTATCTCATTCTTGAATTGTTGCTGGCTTATCGTCGTACACCTTTTCTTTCAAACAACCTCAAAAAAAGAAGTCCAACGGTGTCAAATCACATGATCTTGGCGGCCAATTGACATCGCCACGACGTGAGATTATTTGGTCATCAAATTTTTCGCACAAAAGAGCCATTGTTTCGTTAGCTGTGTGACAAGTGGCACTGTAGCGAACAATATTCACAGTAACTGCCTGACCGGCCTCATTTTGGAAAAAATACGGCCCAATGATGCAGCCGGCCCATAAACCGCACCAAACAGACAGTTATCATTCGCCCAAATGCGGCAATTCTGCTTATTGTCGAATCCACTGAGGTAAAAATGTGCCTCAGCACTGAAGATGATTTTCTTCACGAAGCGCGCGATATGCATTCTGATTTGAGTGCCCGTTTTCATAATAAGCCTGAATAACTTTAACGCGTTGATCGATTGTGTATCTTTCAATGGTTCAAATTTAATTAGTTTAAATTGAAAAATGTCAAATGACATGTCGAAAAAAACTTCACGTTTAGGTGTGGTTTACATTCAACATCGGCCCTTAAAAATTATCACCCTTTATATAGATGTAGATATTATAGAGAGATTTCTTTAAATAGTTCTTTACTGTCCCCCTAAGCATTTATTTTTATGATGAAAATAAATATCGCTTGAAATAAAATAAATACATTTTTATGTTATTCAAGACAAATAAAAATCACTTCTCTTATAGATTCCTGTACGATTTTATGCCCCTCGGCCCAAATAGAATAGGCAAAGTCCACTACTGAAATGTTAATAAGATTTTTTTACCTCCATAATCATTTTAACGCAGGGGCGGCCGCTGTAGCCGAATGGGTTGGTGAAACACCAAATGAAGAGAACGTTTTCCGCTATTTCAATAGGACTCGCCCCTCGGCAAGCAATGGCAAACCTCCGAGTGTATTTCTGCTATGAGAAAGCTCCTCATACAAATATATATCTGCCGTTCGGAGTCGGCTTATAACTGTAGGTCCCTCCATTTGTAGAACAATATCAAGACGCACACCACAAAAAGGAAAAGGAGCTCGGCCAAACACTCAAAAAGGGTGTAAGCGCCGATTATTTATTATTTATATATGTATACATAAGTTATTACTTTTGCGATAAAAGAAATGTTGCTTGAAATAAAATAAATGAATTTTTATGTTAATCTTCTCAGTAAAAACAAAATTCACTTCACCTATGTATTTCTGTACAGTTTTGTCCACTATTGAAATGTTAATACATTTTTTTCACCTCCATTATCAGTTTAACGACTTGAAAATATTTAATCGTATCGATGAATCAAAATGTATAACATATTTGAGGCTGTTGAAGAAAATTGAAAAAAGTTAAAGAAGTATGCAACTTATTTTACCCATTACTGACTTTATAAAGTCTATTTTCAAAAGTACATTTTATTGGTACAGAAATGTCAACTTGGTGCGATGCTGTTACCATTAATCGTTTCTAAAAACAAAATTAAACATATTTAAATTGATTCACACGGCAACACCCTGTTTGAGATGGTTTCTTTGCTTTCAATAAATCATGTTAACATCTTTCGAAGTACAGAATGAAACGCCAAAGTAGAAGGTTTTTGCATACAATATTAAGTTCAGCATTCTACCTGGGCGAATATTGTCATAGACACACCCACTTACATATTCGAACGCACTCACACTAGTGCACAGCCACATGTTTTCCACGCATTTGTATGTTGCTCAAAAACAAATTCAGATTGTGACATTTTTATGCAAATATCACAAATTAGAGGAGTTACATACGAATACATAGCATAGCATAGTATGTGTATGTATGCATATGTTCATTTGTATGTGTGTGCAAGCATAGTAAGTAACATACTTATAATATGATATAAAGGTAGTAAATGTTGCTGATATCTAATATAAACGAAATCGTTTGAAGTTTATTACAATAGAAAATTGCGATAATTGAGACTATTTTTAAAATCACATTCCTTCAATATTTGGTTCCACATTTGTTTAATATATTTATTACTAGCTTTAGCCCGCGGCCCCGCTCGCGTAGGAGTAGTTTTGAACGATTTAGGATATGTATATAAAAGAATTACAAACAGTGATTTCATAGAAAATAATTTTTTATTAATAACCATAATATTACAATACCCGGCATCCGTTGCTATTCCTCGTTGAATAAAATCAAAACAACCAATCAGAAAAATATCAAGCAAAATTTTTTTTATTAATTTTCTATCTCAAACCGTTTTTGAACTTTGCATTTGGGTCATAGTTGAACAGCTTATGCGGATTATGAAGTCTAGAGTGTGCTATAAATAGTGGGAAATAGGAAAAACTAAGATTTTTTAGATTAAATTTAAGCAAATATTCGATTCTTAGTGAGGAATGAGAGTGGTGGCGCGGCCTGGGGGCTGGGTGAAAATATGAATGTATAAAAATGTTTACGTCATTTGGTGTTGTCGTTTCGTAGTGATGCGCGGACAACGTACAGACATTCACCTTTATAGTATAGAAGATGGTAGTACAGTAATGTAATTCGCTAACTCTAAACGATGGGAAAATTTTTATTTTTGTCTACACTGTTGCCGTTTGCAGTAACTATCCATCAATTCACAATTCAATTCTTATATTATCTGAGCCTACTCTTATATTTATTCAAACTGTTAGAGAGTTGCACCTTTGTCAAATTAAATATCAAAATAAGCGATTAACGCGAAGACGAATAGCGTTTATATACTAGCCAAGCTGTGAAATTCAACTTTGAAAGTTTTTTCAAATAATATTGCGCAAAGTAAAATAAAAGAACTAAAGGGTTTGCCAATAAGAGGTGTTATTTTGATACTTAAAGAAAAATGCTATTTTTTAATATAAATTATCGGATGTTTATTTCATTATAAAGAGGAAGGTATGCCGCTAATAGGGGAAAATAACATTAGGCAAATGACCATCACAACCACGCTTACAGGGCAATATCATTTTCATGAAATTTTCCATAATCGAATTACAAAGTGGCTGCCCCATATCCTCGATCGCCTCACGAATTCCATATTTGAGGTCTTGAATCGACCCTGGGCTGTTGGCGTAGACCTTCTCTTTCACGTGGTCCCAAAGAAAAAAGTCACAAGGTGTTCAATCACAAGATCTCAGTGGCCAATTGTGACCACCTCTTCGAGAGATAACACGGTCCGGAAACTTTTCCCGTAAAAGATCAATGGTTTCGTTGCTTGTGTGGCACGTAGCGCCGTCTTGTTGAAAATAAACGGCCTTAAAAAATCGTGAATCATCTCTCGATAGCGCAATCAAATTCAAAATAGCACCTGGAAAGCTCTTTACTAGCCAAGCTGTGAAGTTCGACTTTGAAAGTTTTTCAAATATATTTGCGCAAAGTAAGTAAAATAAAACAACTATATATTAAAAATTAATGTTTACTTAACGCTTTTTCTATATTGCGTTAGGAAGAAATCGAATACTCTTAATTAGAAGCCGTGCGACAGCCGAGCAACGCAATCAAAATTTTTTTTGCAGCTTTAACTGCCAGTCTGAGATTATGAATTACATCCTCACTCAAGTGTTTAGTTGGCCGGACTAGTTTTTGGAACTCATCTACAGCCAATATAGCCAAATGGGAAGGGTTGTCTACATCCTGGAGCAAATACCAGTCCACTGTTTGATAGCTCACTACCTCCTCTTCATACGATAAACTATAAGGCAAATATTCGAAAGACATAATCTGGCTTTTTTCGCTGTTTAAATTTAGACCACTTATTCTAATCTTCTCGTCTGAGTTAACCGCCTCGCCTCGTTAGCGAGCTGCCTAATTTGCGGATGCAACTTGGTAACCAAAACAGTTTATATTGTGTTATCGATATTTGTTATGAAACGAGCAAAAAGAAAATTCGTTAAAACTATGGTTAGGTAAAGATAGCAATGCTAACATCGTTGAAATATGTTCATGAATTCCCCTGCTGAAGTATTAAACATTTCCATTGAGTGTGAAATACGGTTGTATCCAAGTAACTGATTGCCAACCTTACTTTCCAAGATCATTTTAACGGTGTCTGGACATGAGCGAATTATAAGAGATCCCGTCACTTTGGCGGTGGCTGAAATTTGTGTAACGCCGGAGCCGAAGGACTGCCCGTTGAGCTATGACGAGGAGCTGGTAAGGTGAATGCATCAGCTTCTATGCAAAATATGATCAGATGAAAGCATGCCTGCCGCTTGGAACTTAACATAAGTGTGCTCTTCCCATTCCATAAAAGGAGGATCCTGCATTCTATGCCAATTATCGCCGGATTAGTCTTCTAGGCGATATTATAAGGTTCTAGCGAGCATATTGTGTGAAAGGCTGAAGCCCACCGTCAACCAACTGATTGGTCCTTATCAGTGTTGCTTTAGACCTGGAAAGTCCCCCATCGACCAGATATTCACAATATGCCAAATCTATGAAAGGATAATCGACACACACCAACTTTTTGTCGATTTCAAAACTGCATTCGACAACACGAAAATGAGTTGCCTATCTGCTGCGATGGCTGAATTTGGTCCCCCTTCAAAACTAATTCGACTAATGACGCTGCTCAATACCAGCTGGGCCGTCAGAATTGGGAAGGACCTCTCCGAGCCGTTTGATACCAAACGAGATTTCAGAAAAGGTAACTTGCTGTCGTGTGATTTCTTTTACCTGATGCTGGAGCGTGCAATTGTTGGCGAATGCCGATAATATTGACAAACTGGATAAAGAAGTAAAGAGGGTCTGATGGTCAACGAGGACAAATTCTGTGCCCGTAGAAGCCGCAGTTACTCTCACTCTTACTTCGGTTGACCAAACCAAGGCGAATCTATATATTCAAGGTGCAGCATTCGAGCAACAATAACAGTTCCTTCCCGAAATCTGCGAATGAAGGTTTATTACTTTAATTGTTTGCGTGTTTATATACATATAAATATATATATTCGATTTATATATACTTAACTTATATTTTGGATGTAGATGCTTGAATACCACAAGGACCAAGAACCAGAGAAAAGGATCCAACCCAGGCAGACCGATAAATATTTTTTTATAAACATTTTGAGGCAGAAACTTTGGTCAAAAATCGATTTTATTTTTATGAAACCGCCATTCTGTCAAAAAAATTTATTTTTCTTATTCCTTCGATTATTTACTAAATTTAACATTACTTTAACGAAATCTGTTTGGTATTTTAATTTCAGAGGTTCCAGTTTAGAGATATAGTGATCACCGAGAGCCGGAGATCAGCTGTAGCTCCTTTCCAAATAAATATTTGTATTAATACTAAGTCTTAAAATACAGTTGAAAGATAACACAATACACATATGTAAAAATTTTTAACTCAATAAATTTAAAAGTTTTCTCAGAAAAAATTCTGGAAAATTCGCTTTTTTCGGCCTTCTAACTGTATACAACCCCTAAAGGCTTTTGTGCAAAAAGTAAAGTAAGTAAAGTTTGTTGATTATTAACTCTTGTGCAAAAAAATTCATGAGTAGTCATCTTTTCGCAAACAAAAAAAAGAACAATTCAACATAACTCAATTTGAGGAATTTGGATAGAATGATACGATACCTTAAATCTTTCAGGTCGCAATGCTAGCTCCCCTCATAATAATATTAATATTGTATAAAGATAAATAGGCGCATATGAAAGAAAGGTATGCAAATCCACTAAAATACCCCGCACAATACCTTATCCAGATGGGCTGAGTGTATCTTCCAGACATACCAGGCCGAGAAGATTACTCTCTTCTTGAGTGGGGTTATGGTACCTCCGGAAACAAATCGCATAATCGACAAGAATCGTTAGAGTCGTTACACCATTTCTGAGTCTACACAGATGACTTCGCAGTCTGTAGTGACTAGTGAGAGTACCTGTGAAAATCTGTGAACATTTGTTTTTAGGCAGGTTTAAACCAATTAGTACTTGTATGACAGCTTGCATCCCGTAGTATTGGCTCTCCTCTCCTTTAATACACCATTAAAGAAGTACTGACTTTCTCAATAAAATTAGCCTTCGATCATCGTTTGTATTCAAGAGTGGAGCCAAAATAAGATTCAAAAGTCAAATCATTACCCAAAATAGGAAGTGAGTTTAATAACAGTTGAATAAAAGGAGTAGCATAAACTTAATTATTCGATGTAAATAAACGAATTTAACGAATTTGATCTAACTTCTTAGGTAACTTACTGTTTTCCTCTTATTTTTCAGCATGCAAATACTGATCTGACCATCATTTTATGGTTATTCAACGTGCTTTAGCCTCTCAATAAATTGCTAATTGGTGTCATAAAAGACTCACCATATCAAAAAACCAAATGCAAGATACCGCAGCTATCAGCCTTGCCATGCCAGCTTAAGCGCAGAAGTTCTAGAATTTCGCATAGAAAATATTATATTTTCTAATTTTTTCTTACGGCATTTTTCTAACTGGTTTTAGTTGTATTTGTTTTTTGCTTAAAACAAAGTAAGAATGCACCACTTAAATTCTTCCACTTGCCTCATCACGCATTTGCAAATTTTAAAATATAAACTAACAGACAACAATTTCGCTAATATGTGAGTAAATTGCTATGAAAATTAAATCGGACATAGAAAACTGCATATTTGTTCATATTTACGAGCGGCTTTTGAATGTCGTTGGTTCGTAGTGGCGCCTGCGCATTTTCGCATTTGAAGGCGCATCACAGAAGCAACGGTCAGACCGTTGCAGCTAGAATACTCGTAGTGGTGATGACGAACAGAATGATGGCAGCAATTAAAATTCCACTTTAATAACTAAACACTATTATGCATACCTACGTATGCATGGGTTGAAAGTGGGTATGTACATTCATGTGCTCATATTCGTAAAAGCTATGAATACAAAAGACTCAGCGACAAAAATATTCAGTCCCATAGACGGAAAGACGGTTGGTTGACTTGGCGTAGGAATAGCGGCGAAAGCCATTAAAGCCGCCCAGACGCCATGGCAAACACTCGAGTAGCCAGAAGTTGTGCAAGCCATAGCATATGCGGTATGCGGTATGTGGTATGCGGAAGCGGACTAACCGTTTGGTCGAGAAAAATAGGCGGGTAGACAGTAGCTGAAGTAAATATTCGTATGCAGAAGCAGAAGATACTCATTCATATGGCGGAGGTTCTTTCTTTGGTAATTATTCATATAAATATGACCAATAAATCAACGCGATAATGATGGCATACAAGAGCTTGGCGTCCCAACCTAAACAACAACAACTACTTATTACAACAATGAAAGGATGCATAAGCCAAATGCATTTCCATGCTGTTATGCTGCCAATTACAGCAAGGAAGGCTGACGGCGAGTCTGTAGTCCACAAAGCAGCGCAGAAGCGTAACCAATTTACTAAATGTATCTGATAGATACGTCGAGATAAGAGTAGTAAAGAACAGGAAATTATGGTTTCTTCAACTGCTTGGTAAACTTTTTTTAGTAAGTGCAAAATGTTGTTAAATACAAAATTCATGTGCAGAAATTTATTAAGCCGCATTGGCAGAACCAACTGGTGCGCCAGGTAAACTCGCAACATCCACACATGCATATGTGAGCGTATGCATGCCAAAAAAACATTTGAATATAATTCAATTAATAATTATCACCACGAAATGTCAACTGCAATCAGCTACCGGTTGTAAGTTATTTAAACAAATGCCCTTGCTTTCCCGCCATAAATTTGCATACTACGCCACAAGGCTTTTGCGCATGTGCAAAGCCGCCCAATTGTGAAAATATTAATTTTCACAGTTTGCACCGTGCGCGCCTAATTGTTGCTCTATGCGCCGCGTTGTGACAGCCGCCTCAATAATATGGGAAGGTCGTTGCCGTCATATAAATATTCTCATGCAAATTTTTGCAACATTTTTACGACATTCGATCGCTTCGTGATCTATTGAAAGAGAAAAAAAAAACGCTTGCGCAGCATAAATCAACTGTCAGACCTTTTTCTGCTTTCTTCGATTTCTCATAAATCATTGCCGTCAGGTTTCTTTATTCTATGTGCGCTGACGTAGTATAAAAGAAAGGAATAGTGCTGTGCATGCAAAATTCGCAGTGAAAGGATTCTCTGATTTCACATCCTTTTACAACTAATTTACATATTCAACGCAGCATCCCCGATCGCTCCGTGCACACCTGAAACGAGTACTGGTACACAATCAGTGTTAGAATTTCACTAACAGAGACTGCAATAAAAATCGACGACCTTTCGTCCTTTCGCGTTCCACCTTTCCACATTCAACCCCTAAAAAAATTGCTGTCCCTTTTTTCTTTTATTATACAATTATACATTAAAGGCTTGTTGCTTCCCTTGAAGAAATTAGATTATTATTGTAAGAAGTCAGAGTTCGTCAAACTTTGATTACGAAAATAATACAAACAAAATAATATTGTAACAGTGTCCGACTGCGAACCTACATACATTCTGTCAAAAAAGTTCCGGGAATTGCTCAATAAAAGGCAAAATATTTGTTTAATCACCAAAATTTATTTTGTCGCTTCAAAATAGGCTCCATTCGAGGCAATACACATACGAGGTGTGTTCAAAAAGTATCGCGAATTTTGTGTTTTTTCAAAAATTATTTATTTATTCATTAATATCCATTTTGCCCCCTTCAAAGTAATCCCCTGAGATATTATGCACTTGTTTTTTTTCCAACCTTCGAAGCCCTTCAAGAAATGATTATTTTTTATCTTGTTCAGCTCCTCTTTCGATGCCGTCTTTATCTCGTCAATCGTAGGGTAGCGTCGTCCTTTCATGGGCCTCTTCAGTTTCGGGAGCAAGAAAAAGCCACAGGGGGCCAGATGTAGGGAATATGGTGGCTGTGGCATCATTAGTGTGTTGTTTTTGCAACGATTTGTGAGCAGGGGCGTTATCGTGATGCTAGAGTCCATTTTTGTTCTTCCACAAATGCGGGCGTTTCTGGCGGATTGCTTCGCGCAAATCGTTTTACCCAGTGGCAAGAACTCATGATGCACAACACCCCAACAATCGAAGAAAACGGTAAGCAAAAATTTTACATTCGACCGCACTTGGCGCGCTTTTTTCGGTCTTGGTTCGTGCGACAGCTTCCATTGATATGATTGAGCTTTGTTCTCCACGTCATAACCATAAACCCACGATTCGTCACCAGTTATGACCCTCTGCAGCAAATTTGGGTCGTCGCGGACAGAGTTCAACATATCGTTAGCAATGTTCATGCGATGCTGCTTTTGGTCGAAACTGAGCAGTTTTGGTACGGATTTTGCGGCGACCCGTCTCATGCCATTAAAAAAAATCGAATGGCATCAGCCCTCAGCAACTTCTCTAACGGTAATTCGCCGATTGGTCAATACCATTTTCTTCACTTCATCAATTTTTTCGTCTGTTGTTGAAGTGCTCGGGCATCCGGCACGCTATTCGTCGTTCTCATCTTCTCGGCCTTCTGAGAACATTTTGTACCACCGATAAACGTTGCTTTGGTCCAAAGTAGCTTCTCCGTATGACACAGTGAACTTTCGGAATGCATCCGCGCACTTAATTTCGTTTTTCACACAAAATTTGATACTGGTTCTTTGATACATCTTTTTGAATAGGTAAAAATCGAAGACGAGCCGAAACACGTGCAAGCAAAGCAGCTGTCAACAATTAACTGAACATTCAAAATAGCCGAACTCGTCGGCATGAGTGAGAGACATGAGTACCAACATATCGCCACAACAAAATTGAAATTCGAATATACGTAACCTGCGAAAATTCAAAACTCGCGATACTTTTTGAACAAACCTCGTACTGTAAGACAGATTGCAGTATAAAAAGATTAGCAAACCAACTTAGCAGACAATAGTAATACATATTCACTTCAGTAATTGTGCTAAAAGTTCTGCTCCTCTGGAAGTAGAGGTGACGAAGATGACATTAGCCAACCAGCCAGCGCACTCACGTCACTGTTGATAAGCTGAAATGTTAGAAGATTTCCTTTACCAGGGAGCCATCTTTGAAATACAACGTAGAATCTCTCAAATAAACAAGTGCCAGTTTGGACTGAGGAGGCAGTTGATCAGTAAAGTATTTTTTCGAGGTACAAAAACCACACGTGACAGTACAGTTACTCACCTACGTAAATGCCGATACAAACTATTATACCTTATATCGCGATAGGGAGTAAATATTGTAGAATTTTTGCCAACGTTGCCAGAACTGACGCAGGGTCAGGGTGTGGAGTTTTTGTCGAAGGAGATGGGGATACGTCCGGCGAAGTATTTGTCGCTGCTACAATCATTACATGGACTGTAGGTACTTTGTGGGGAATAGTTAGGGAGGCCATTGTGTGGGGTCCTCAAAATTAGAAGAAGAAGTCCTGGAAAAGGTTTAGACGGCAGAATAGTTTCCACCTTCACTAGAGTTAGTTATGGATCATTTGGAAATACGAGTACTTGTTGAGAAACAAGCTTATGAGCACAAACCAAACAGGCAAATTTAAAGCAGATTGTTTGAGACTCTTCAAATTTCTTTTGATCACAAACTGTAGTCTAAGGGATTCAGATATGACTTTCAGATGGCCAATATTCTGCGGATATGAACCCAGGAATATTGTTTTTTAGCCACTGCTGGGTGGTTTTTACCTTATGCGCTGGAGCGGAATCTTGCTGGAAGAGCCAACGCTCTCCGTGCCTTCTAAGGAATCCTCCTAGTATACTTCTTCCACAGTCTTAACCTCTTTTTCAAAGAAATCCCCACCAAACCATTACAAAGCCTGGATGGTGGTCACGCTGAATTGGAACAACATTATTTGTGTCTTTAGAAGTTTCAGCATAGATTTTGACATTTTGCTTATTAAGAGTGAAAATTTTCATTTTTTTTTTTTTGAAAATAATATTTTCATGGCCGTTGGCCGCGTGACACCGAACAAACTGTCTGCATCTGTCGAGTCTAATTTTCCTTAAGCGCTTTGTCAAAAGATGACCCGTTGAGCAACGGAAGGTTTTCATTAAGAGATTATCTCTAATTAATCTTGACATGGGTCTGGTCGATAGATTCACTTCCCTGGACATGATTTTCTGCTTTCTAAGGAGATTTCTGCAAATTCTTTCTCGAACGGCTTTTATGACTGCACTGGTTCGAAACACGAGAGGACAACCACTTCTTTTTCTGTCTGTCACTTCAGACGTTTATTGTGCCATAAAAAACCATTCCCAAAAAATTAAGTGTTTTCAGCAATTCGTAGATTTCACTTGCACTTTCACCAAAATTTTGTAATGCAATCACTGTAATGCGACTTTCCTTACCTCCCCAGTCTTGTGTTAACGAGCGAAATTTACCACGAAACTGAGTATAATTTATAAGTAGAACAGAATTTTTGTGCGAATTAGTTCTCGCCGTATGATTGTAAAATTTGTCGCAGAATTTACGGCAAGACTAAGTACACTAGGACTGAGTTATGCAACTATTCGCCCAAAAGGAAGTTTCATTCATGAATATTAAGTTTGTCCGATTCAGTTCTGAATTTGTCATAGCCCACGCAAGTTTTTTTTTTTTTTTCAAAATGTAATAATGAATTTTCCTTAAAACTGCTTCACCTTCATGCAAATTTTGTGTTTGGGTAAAACCTGCCGAAGATTACATATTTTTTATATCAAAATTAAGACGAGCTATTTGGAAGGAAAGATCGATTTTTAGTTATTTTTATTTTAAATATTCTTTGTAATTTCTAGATTGAAAGAAAGTAGATTGATTCTTAAGAAGCGAAGAAGAGAAGCGAATCAATATTGACGTAGATTCGATCAGCATTAAAGCTCTTTTAATGGACTTACGTTACTTTCTGACTACAATCTGGAAACAATTTTTAACAACATTTCTCAAATAAATGAACTGCATCAATACAACTTTTTTTCGTTGAATGTTTCCAACACGATTTTTTTAATTAATCGGTAATATCCAAAACCAACAAGTTACATAGCTATATATTTAAGTATATTTCAAAATTTAGAAATCAAGAGGAATCGATTGTACAATATATATATATATACTTTTTTTAAAAAAATTTAAATTTCAAATAATTTATACGCAATATATTCATATATTTTTTTGAGCTTTAAATAAAAAATATAAAAAACAAAAACACAGAACAGCTCAAAATTTTATGTCACAGCTTATTTCATGCAGTATTTATTTTTCCTTAAATTTAAGTTAAACTAATGATTCAGTACTTTGTGTGGTATCCTTTGGCTTTAACTCCTCCAAAATTACGGTTTTTATCTGACCTCTATTGCTTATGTGATGTGTGCGGATTTTTGTTTCGAGTAATTACCATAAATTCTCGATGACGTTCATGTCAGGTGATTGAGCCGGTGATTGCATTAAATGTGGACACTGCACGATTGCCGCCTTATGTTTAGGGTCATTGTCCTTGTAGAAACGGAAATCTTGAGGTATTCCAAGTTTCACAGCACTTTGGAGTAGATTATCTTTTAGAATATTGAAGTCCATTGTTTTGTCCATAATACCCTCGGTAAACACTAAATTTCCTACTCCGGCCGCTGACATACATGCCCATACCATTACACTGCCACCACCATTTTTCACATTCGGTTTTATGTTGCTTTTGTGGAGCTCTGTATTAGGTTTCCACCAGACGTAAGACATTCCATCTGAGCCGTCCATCACGTAGTATCCGTCGCACTGTTTCGACGCAACATGATTTGCCCACTTCCTGCTAAATTTCGTTTAGCAGTTTTGGAGCCGATAGCATTGGGTATTCTTTTATTTTTCGAACAATTAAAGGCTCATCACGTTCGTCAAAAATTTTATTGGGGCACATCGGCCTTTCTTTTACAACCGATTTTCATAAACGAAACGTTCAATGATACTTTGTATTGTAGCACTACTCAAAAAAACTATTTCCGCAATTTTGCGCGAATTCTGCTCTCCACGAATTCTGCTCTACTCATTATGTTTGCCAATTTATCATTCTGCAATAATTTAAATTCATAAACTCAAACTGCATGAAATAGCTGTGAGCCACTGTACATAGATAAGGATATTTTTTGGCTTTGCTTCGGATTCTGCAACTGGTCCAATTCTAGTCCCCTTTGCAGTAATGCAATAATACGCAAGGTATTGTAATTTAGGCGGTAGAAGTTTATTCACTAACAAATTTTTACTACAGTGAACTTTTTTCATTCAATACTTACTCGAAAACGTATGAATGCAGCATGTCTTCATTGCTGTAACACACAACACGCAGCAAGTATACATAAGTGCATATGTATGTAGGTAGATTAATCCGTAAACTGCTTCAAATAATGAAGTGAGAAAATTGAGATGAACATGGCGCCATCTGTTGCATTTGGTTTGCAACTAACACCACCATTAGAATTTGTTATACATGTGAAAGTAATTTGCATAGAAGCAAATGGTCGGTAAAGCAGTGCCACAGGAAGCAGCAAGTAAATTGCCGACTCGACAGAGAATGGGATACGATTTAAGGGGTGTTAGTCTAATTAGAATCAAAGTGCTGAATAACTCTTCATACCAATTAGAATATTCACTATACCATTTAGTGGATGTATTTGTGTTAGCAAAAGTTATGTGTTTCGCGCTTTAATTACTTAATCGTAAAATATTTTAATTGTCAATGAACAGACTTGCGTGTACGCTCATTTGAAAATATGTACATAAGTATGCGCGTAAGTGTATGTAAATGGTATGGCATCTTCGCACTTCAGTTTTTTTTGCGTTGTGTTTAAAGCGTAAAACCTGCAGCTAGAAAACGCGCGCTTACAAGCAGCAGAATATTAAAAAGTAATTAATATTAAAAAAGGCTTGCGGACAATCTATAATTTTCATAAATAATGCTTGTGGCGAAGCGCCCCGCGTTGAACTGGCATGCAGTTGAGTGGCTTCGTTTAGATAGGCAACAAGCGCTGAGGTGCAGCAAAAAGCCGCAGAAAGGAAAAAATAGTAATATAGTATGTGTGTGTTTGTACCTGCTTGAATGTGTAACACTTTAAATACGCATGCTTTCGACCCACGACAATAATAATTATACCGTTCACATTTACGTTTACAGCCACAGCCACAGCAACAGCTGGCATTGCGATTGTTAAAAAGGACCCACTTTCCACGACACTGCCACTAATACAAAATGATTGCTCACCATTGAATTGTTCATTGCTTTTGTGGTAAATGCCGTTCGCATTTAACTCTTTCCTTAAGTATCTTACGTACCTTTCTCCTCTCAAAATCGACACGAATTTTTTACTTGCAACAATTCTAAAGTAATCGAAGATCATTACTTACAATCACTTGCATAAAGAACTCAGATACATACATATGTACATACACAAAGAACTGAAATACATATGTATGTACATATATATATGTATGTATTACGCCATTGGCGTAATTAATAATTCAACCTGCAAAAATATCCGCATTTCTTTGAGTATTCTCCTTGGGTATTTGGCAAATTTCTAGTTGCGGAAATTATTTTTTTTTTTGCGAAAAAATTACACAGAAACAAATAATTGCTAGCTTGAGTTCCGTTTTATTTTTAATACACACGTGAGATCACATTAAATATTTTTCAAAAACCAAGCTCTTTCAGGACTGAAATACACAGTGGAGACACAAAATTACTTTTCACTGATCGATTATTACTAAAGTTCGTTCCTATTTCCGGTTAATATTGTATAATATTTGGCCGGTGGTTGCTTAACCGCACACCGTAGAGGAATGGGTTGGTGCGGTAGTGTCCGGGCTCGAAACTCCGGGCATGAAACACCAACTGATAGAAAAAGTGTTTTCTAACAGCGGTCACCCCTCGGCGCGCAAAAGAAATATTCTCAGGGGATATTTCTTCTTCTTCTTAATTGGCGCGATAGCCACTTACGCGATTTTGGCCGAGTTTAACAAAACGCGCCAGTCGTTTCTTTCTCGCGTTTCTTTCTCGGCGCCAGTTGGACACGCCAAGTGAAGCGGAGTCCTCCTCCACCTGATCTTTTCAAGGCAAAGGAGACCTTCCTCTTCGTCTGCTATCACCAGCTGGTAGCGCATCGAATACTTTCAAAGCCGGAGCGTTTGTATCCATTCGGACGATATGACCCAGCCAACGTAGCCGCTGGATCTTCATTCGCTGCGCTATGTCTATGTCGTCGTAAAGCTCATACAGCTCATCGTTCCATCGTCTGCGATATTCGCCGTTGCCAACGTGCAAAGGTCCAAAAATCTTGCGCAGAATCTTTCTCTCAAACACTCCAAGCGTTGCTTCATCGGATGTTGTCATCGTCTACACTTCTGCGCCATACGTTAGGACGGGCATGATAAGAGCCTTGTAGAGTGTTCGTTTTGTTCGTCGAGAGAGGACTTTACTGCTCATTTGCTTACTTAGTTCAAAGTAGCACTTGTTGGCAAAAGAGATTCTACGTTGGATTTCCAGGCTGAACATTGTTATCGGTGTTAATGCTGGTTCCTAAATATACGAAGTCTTTTGCAACCTCGAACTCATAACTGTCAACATTGACGTGGGTGACGATACGCGAGTGCACCGACTGTTTATTTGATGAAGCCTCGGAAAAGACCCATGAATGCAGAATCGACATCCCCTGTCTTTTTGTCGATTTTAAAGCTGCCTTCCGACACCACGAAAAGGAGTTGCCTGTATGCCGCTATGTCTGAATTTGGTATCCCCGCAAAACTAATACTAATGTAGCTGAATACCTGCAGGGTCGTCAGAATTGGAATTGGAAGGACTTGGCTGTACTATTAGTCATACAAAATTTCTTTTTACGTAGCCATTAACATGTTGACATCAAGAACTTTCTATAACATCCAGTCTGTAAGATTTGTATAATCATAGACTTAATAAAGAAATTATATGAAATGAATTAATTTATTTTCTGTTTTTGGGAAAAAATATTTTACATCCACATTTTTTAAAAGTACATCGACTAGATTTTATGAAATTTTCTTTCAAATGTATGATGTTTTCCTTTAAAATCTGCTTTCAATTTCAAAACTTTTCACTGGAGCCACTGTTGTCAGTGCTTCCAGAAATTTATTTGTAGAAATTCAAGGACCATTTTCTTAGCAAACTTCTACAGTGTATTTTTTATATCGAGAAATAATATTATAAAATTAGAAACAAAAAAAAAAACATAGGCCCTTATTATGAGCAACATTCGATCTTCGACTGTAGTCGAAAGTGCTGATCGAACGAATTTTCATTTGGTATTATGAGGCTCATTCGATGAAGAATAGGACTATTGTGAATTTCGATCGCTCGACGCATTTACAATAGATAATTTTTTCTCAGCTGATGCAGCAAATCAAAATAAAAGAACAACCGATTGTGTTGAAATTATTTGCTAACAACATTTTTAAAAGTTAAAAAAAGTATTTTTTGTGGAAATGAGTACAACGGAGTTGTGGTGCGACGATTCATCGGACGATGAAAGATTAGTGGAACTAGCTAGAAGTAGTAAACAGTTGAGGGGCGCATCCAACCCCCTAGAAATGGCTTCCACTGAGTAAGTTTAGAATTTTCAAAATGTGTTGACGTACTTAATATTACAGAAATTTCCTTACAGATTTTTATAGAACTTTAGATTATCTAAAGAGGCGTTTATGAACCTACTGTCCAGTACAGAAAACCAGTTGTAGCAGTGCACCCGAGTCAAATCCATTCCAAATATGTTAAAGCTAGCCACAGTTCTGCGATTTTGTGCTCAGGAATCGTACCAATTGAGTATTGGTAATGAAGGTATGCTAGGACTTGCTCAGCCCACTGTGTACGATGATGCTGAAGATATTGAAGTGAAAATATAGAAAAATCTAAAAAGTATTAAATAGAAACCTTTACGCCACAGTTTCTGTTTTATTTTTGTTATAAATTTTCTTTATTCAATTATTCGTCATTCGAAAAAAATATGTATTTCAGTTCCTCTACGTATTTAGCCCATACCTACCAAGGGAAAATAAAAATGTATTTCTATAAACATCACAAAAAAAAAAACATTTTTAAGCTTAATCCATTTTGCTGCCGTTCTCACTGGTGGTCCCAAGCAATTCAGCTCCGTTGTAAATGCCTCCCATTTTTTTGCTGCTTGAACTTTGGTGCAAATCCCTTTTGCGAATTGTGGATTCGCCTTTCTAATTGTTGTTTGGTACTCACGACTTTCGACCTGCATAAAATTAACAAAATGAGTATATATTTATTATTTGGTTACTACAAAACCATAAATAATCGCAAACAACTTACACTTTAACAAGTTTTCCCACAATACGCTTCACGATCGAAAGCAAAATTGCATTCGACTCTAAATTCGGTAAACAACGAAAATTTGGATAATACCTAATTGACATTCGATTTTCGATCTTCGACAACCAGCGAATATCGAAGATCGAATGTAACTCATAATAGGGGCCATATATTACAATAACAAAGTTACCGGGCAAGTCGTATGAAATTCACACAACAACGCCTTTCGATTGTTTAGTGTTTCCAATCGATGTTTTGTTATGTTGGGCTACCTGTTGAGTCTATTCAATTACATTATTTTTAGAATATTACACCTCTTGGGATAGTTAAAACGGCTTACTAGGTTTTAAATAATTTGCTGAACAGTTTCCATGCAATTTTATTTGTTTTTTTATTGATGTGGCACTCAAAATTTGATCAAGCAGAAATTTTTTAACTGACAGGAATTGGTAAAAATTTTACTGAAGATTTTAATTGACTGGCATATCCTTTCACTAAAATATGAAACCAATCGGGACCTTAAACTAAAATTTATGAAAAAGTGGGCGCACAAGCAAAACAAAAATATGTATTGGGGAATTTTTTCTACTTTTACACATGCACCTTTTAGTAGGCTTGAGCCGCTAATCCCCTAAAGACTCACCAGTGAATGTATGTATGTTTAAGTAATACAAAATATTTACTGTTAACTCGATCATGTGGCACGTTGCGTTGGGTAGTTATGTCCATCCGCGTTGGATTTCTTGATTGCCTGCTAATTTCTGTTATCGATCGTTTGAGCTTTTATGTATGTACGATATATTGATGCTCGTTACGATTAACCGCATAATAGTATTTGCCGACATCTCGCTGCGCGGATCGTTGCAAGGGAAGGTATTTAAGTAGACTTGTGCAAACGTCTGTATGTATGTATTTATTACCGCTCGCTACATCGGACACCTTGATCGACAAATTATCTCCTCTTTATCCGGGGTGCAAACAATTTTCAGCGCATAATCGTGTTGTAAACGTGCTGTTTCCCATTTTGCTGTTTGTTCTTCGCCCCATCATTATTAACGCAGTCATTCGCGATGATCGACTATTGACTCGATCGGCTGCATTAGCTATGGCTTCGACTTAAACTTTGCCTTAAACAAACAAATTGTGGCAGCAAGGAGGCCGAAATGAATTGCACACAACAAAACATTTGTATTTCTGTGTATGTGTGTGTGCGAAAATGTGCCAAGTGACTGCATCAACGCCAAACCACTTAGCTGCATGCCTGTTGAATTGCGGTTGTTGGCCACAATCATCAATTCATCATGCCCGTCGAGTGCACCGCTTTTCGCGCCGATTCACAGTGCTATGACTGCCGGCGAAAACCAAAAAACGTGTTTTCTTGAATAAAATTTAGTACCATGTAAAAATAAATTTATTAAGTACTAGCAAAATGCGTTTTAGTAGCTTGTCACGGAAATAATTACCAAAAATAAATTTTGAAAAGTACATAGCTAAACCTATTTGGTTCTACTTAAGAATTGTTTGCGGAACACAGGAGTACTCTTTTAAGTTTCCATTCAAGTTTTAAAAGTGCGAAATATGCTTTTGAAGAGAGATGACAATTATTTTCAGAAAAATTAAAAACACTAAAGTTTGAAACAAAATATTTAAAAGTTGTGTAAAATTCTGGTTTTTTACATTCCTGTTTTAGCCCAAGCTATTTGTTTTTTTTTTTTTTTTTGTTTTTTTGAAATAAAGATTTTACCCAAAAGCTGTTCTCCTTTTAAATCACTTTATTTCGTATCAATACAAATTAATTAGTATTTCGGCATTAAAAATTATGGTATTTAAATTTATTTAATGAAATTCATTATTTTAAATTATGTAAAAAAATTCCTATAGAACAAGTTGCTTAATTGAAAGTGGTGTTCAAAATGGCTGTACTTTAAAGAAAGAACTTTTAGTTAATTAATTGTTGCTTTCAGCAAGTGTAAACAAAACATTATAAGTATTATTTATGGCAGAAAATTTCGATATTAGCCAATTTGATAAAAAATATTATTTTTTTTAATAGTTCAATACAAGAAAAATGGAAGGAAAGTTTGTACGGGGAAATCAAATTTCGAGAATAAAAATATTGATTTTTTTTATTTTTCTGATGAAGATGATGCATGTACATATGTAATATATTTTAGTGAAATATGTTTTTCAATTTATGTACAGGCTGGCGCAAAATTAATCACTTTACCGGAAGATTTATAATTTTGCATATGGCAACGTATGTAAATCACATTTGACACTTGTGAACTAGACATATGCAGGTGTACAAGCTTACAAAGAGACAAGCAATGGAGCCCGTAAATGCCAAAATAGGCCGTTGTTTAAAGTCATATATTTCATTTGATAAAAAAGCTATTCAAAAATAAAATCGGATGATTAATTTGTGCCACTTTGTATAGTACATATGTATAGCATTCGATTATTTAGAAACCGATGTGATCATTTTTGAATGGAGAAGACTAAACAGCATGTATGACGGAGATTCTGTTGTAGAATTGGAATATGTATGAATGAAAATATATTGTGAAATTAATCCAACCAGCCTTTCGGTATCTGAGACAACAGTTTACGTCCTGATTGCTTCTCTTCCTTTTCTTTCTTTCACGCGCTAACCGTCGCTAGTTGGACACCAAGTCCTTCTCCACCGGATCTTTCCAACGCAAATAAGACCTTCCTCTTCCTATGCTACCACCAACTGGTAACGCATTGAATACTTTCAAAGCCGGAGCGTTTGTATCCATTCGGACGGCACAAAAGTTGTTCATACAGCTTCAGTTCCATCGACTGCGCCACTCGCCCTCGCCAACGAGCAAATGCCTAAAAATTTTAAGCAGATTCTTTCGCCTCATCGGATGTTGTCATCGTCCAAGTTTTTTGCCACACAATTGAACGTGCATGTTGAGAGACTTATTAAGTGTTAGTTTTGTTTGTCGAGAGAGGAGTTTACTACTTCTGATTCCTTATTTCTTCAGGACCCATTTTGCTATCAAAACCAAAGTTTGCTTTCAATCGCAACTACAATTTAGAAGATTTAAAAAAAAGTGTAGTAGATGTTTTTCAAGATGAAAAATTAATTAAAAAATATTTTGTACTTATCATGGGATGAAATTTCGTTAACTTTAATAATAATTTTTGTATGGAGCCTGAATTTTGTAAAACTTGAAAAAAAAAGAAAAATAAAATGAACAAAAACATTATAACCTTAAAATTATAATATTTATCCTTGCGGAGTTACTTGTCTCCCATCGGAAGCGTCCCCAGGTGGCGGATCGAGGTATGCTCGACAAATATGCAGGGTAGGTGGGAATAAACTACCTTTCTTGGACCAAAACAAGCAAATCACCTGCTTGGAGGTGCTGAGAGCATTCTATCACCAAGCTGGGGGAGGCAGGCTAGCAAACTAGTTGACTAATATTTGTCTTGCTAACGAATTATCAACTTCACTGCCTCGAATATCAACCAACCGTCGACGACCTTTAGGTCTGATGCCCTCAGCTCCAGATAAGAGTTGAAGAAACCTATATATACTGATTTCCAATAAATTTATCGAACTATTCAAAAAGTATGGCAGCTTTACCAAAAACTAAGCACAGTAATTTCAAATTTGCTCATATATAAAAAATCTTCAAAATCCGCAAAAATATTTTTTTTTGCCTGCACTTTATATGAGCTTAAAGCACTGTGCGACTGTCGAATATTGACTGTTGTTGATCGCATTGTTGTGTGGCATTTTCGTGCCGCAGCTCAATCAATAAAATACACAACAGAAATTCGCTCTCACATTCACATCAAATTAAATGCAATTACTTTTGACGAAACAAACAACTCACAACGTTTCGAATGTGAAGTAAGAGGCATGAAGCGCGGCTCGTATCGTATATACACGCAAAGTAAGTGTAAATACTTGCATACATATATATGTACTATAATATATTCGTAAAAACATTATACATAAATACATACATGCATACTTTTGTTTACCTTAATATGCATGTACATATATGGCTCCCCGCTCACCTCTTCCACTGAATAATTGGCGATTTGGATCACACGCTTCGCTGAGAAAGATCAAAATTGGTTTTATTACTGAGCTCGTAAAGGATATTCGGTTGGATATTTACTTTATGCCTACACTTACAGCTGATGTTATGCTCTGGCGTCCGACTTAATTTTTTATGACCTCACAGTTGCTTTTATACCATTTTTGTGGTCATTATGACACGAAGTCAATGGTTTGTTTGCCTTTACATTTTTCCTTCCTTTCAATTAGTGATTTTATTAGGCATACCTTTACTATACATGAAACATGGATAACAAAGTTGTGGTTGATCGCCATAAACGTACTACTACTCATGCGCGTCTATGTATGTATGCATTATGTCTTTAAGTGCTAATGTATTTAAGTATTTATCTGGGTCAGTATGCAACGATCGGTTCAGCCTGCTGGGTCATTTAAAATAATTTCACTTGCTGACGATAAGAAAGTTCTGAGTTTATGAAAAACCAGTTTGGTAAATGTTATATTATAAAAGTAAAAATGAAGATATCTATATTACTAAAACAAACGACTTAAATTTGCGAAAAACGGCTTCAGAATTTTTCAATTTACTATACCTCCGAAAATAGAAATAAGGACAAAAAATAAAAGCTGAAAAATAAATGATAAAGGAAAATAAAAGCGCGGCTAGTTATCGACAGGAATTTTTGACACAATATAAAATACTAATTTTTCCATACTAGCGTACACTTTTTTTAACGCTCTTGCAGCAAATGAGCAAATATGAAAAGCAAGATCATTCAGTAACATTTTAGTCTCGATATACTCTACATTCTGTGAAAAGATCGGGAATCGTTCATTTAATAGCGCGCGTTACACATATATCTAAATTTTTTGTTGCTGGAATGTTGCTACAACTGTTCTCTATAGTGCCACAGAGTTTGAATGTGATCTGTCAATTAGCTTGTTTTTGACATTTATTTATATTTATGTGCTCTGCGATTTTCACCATGGATGAAAAGATCGAACGAAGAATTTGTCTTAAATTTTATGTTTTGAACGGGATTTCGTGTACCAAATCGTTGGAAATGTTGCAGAAAGCCTATGGTGAGTGTATATATATATAATTGGCGCGCACACCCTTTTTGAGTGTTTGGCCGAACTCCTCCTCCACAAATGGAGGGTCCTACAGTTTAAAATCGACTCCGAACGGCAGATATATTTATAAAGAGCTTTTTCATGGCAGAAATACACTCGGAGGTTAGAAAAATGTGTTTCTTAATTTTGGTGTTTCACCGAGATTCGAATTCTCTCGGTGAATTTCGAATGGTAGTCACGCACCAGCCCATTCGGCTATGACGGCCGCTACGGTAAATACAGAATATTAATAGGAAGTTATGCGGCGTATGAGAGAGAGTGTGCATAGAAAACGTCCCATTTGTGGGACTTTTTTATGAGTATTCAATGATATTATGTATGGAATATGAATTCAGACAAATGGGCCCCTTGTATGTGGTGCATCCTACTGACCCGCTTTTGGAAGATTTCTTCGCATAAATCTCGTGAAAAAAACAAGGCGGCAATCGAATGAATATGGAAAATTTAGTTGAAGAAGCTTCCACTCTACCTTGAAACAAGTGCTAGTTTGTAGCTGATATTAACGAAAAAGTTATTGAGCTTGTTAACTATCTGTTCATTAAAAATGTCTTTTTAAAAAGATATAGAGCAATAAACATCAAGGGATTAACGAGTGTCATTTTTATCGAGGAAAATCAGTGGTGAAGCTAATTGTAAGGCATATCGACTTCTGCGAAACAAAGCCACAGGAGCCACAGAACCACTTTAAGCTAAATATCAATCTTACGTCAAAAGTGATGTGGAATAATTTAAAATACCTTAGAGTGAGTTGTGACACGAAGGATAACTGCAGAAACGATGTTGATGAAATGTTCCCAGTGGAAGATTTTGATTTTAAACTTTATGAAGATCTTGTGCGTGATTTCAGTGGTAAGTTTAATTTTTAACATGCATTTTTTAAATTAAATCAAACGCGGTAGGTGAGGACAAAATTAGTTTTAGATTTATTAAGTATATTTATCCTACATTATATCCCCTTTGATACACATTTTCAATTTCTCATTGACTTCGCTACGATCACCTGACATGACTTAAATGACACCTGTAATTCAGTGCTGCTTGCCGACTTTCATCCAATTAGTTTTCTGTCATCCTTATCAAAAGTTTTTGAAAAACTGCTATTGAATCAAATGATTAAGTATCTGACAGACAATGATATTATAGCATTACACAGTGTCAATCCGGATGCCGGCGTAGTCACAGCTGTTCTTTTGTTCAATGTTCAAAGTCCTGGATGATAAAGGCGACCTTACAATACTAACGATTTTATATGTTGCTATAGCAATTGTACAAGTGTATTACTACTATGAGAAAGCTCCTCGTAAAAAAAAATTTGCCGTCCAATTAAAACTGTAGGTCTCTCCATATGTGGAAAAATATCACGACGCACACTATACGCCCAGTAGAAAGTGTAAGTGCCAGTTATATATACAGTCTTTTCTGCTTAGCTCGTCGACAAACAACACTAAATTTTGCGAACTTAACGCATGAGTTGCTTGAAATCATGGACTGGCCTTGGGGCAAGATGCGTTTTCATAGTTCACCACACATTGGCGTCTGAGGACTGGGAAGGCCAGTCCAATACTGTTACGGCATTTTCTGGTTTGTTGTTTCTCAATGTGTTTTTCTGAGAGCAGTGGTTTTGATGATGTGGGACGGTAAGATATGTTCGCCTCCTTTAGTCGGCGTTCAATCGTATTGATACTCACATCTATTCCCTTTTTAAAAAGAACTGATCGTGCTTTTCGTAGTCACAAAGAAGGGTCCCGGCTCGGAAAAGTCATCAACATTTTTGTACACCTTATACCGCTGATTCCACCTCACAACAAAACTTTTTTGATTTTTTAATCACTTTTGCAGCCGTGGCGTAAGATAATTTCGGCCCTTTCGAATGCGTGCATAAAAATACCGCCTCAAAACGCTTGGTGTACTTCTCATTCGTTTTTGTTTGGTTGCGTTTACAAGAAAGTTTTGAACGACACTAATCTGAGTTAGCACTGGCATAGAGCCCTTGAGTGGGACTATTATGCAGCAAATAGCGAAATATATCTTGAAGTTACAAGAAAAAAACCAATTCTTCCCTTCTGGCACAGACTGTATAATGGAACTTATAGAGAGATTAGTAAAGATAGTAAAGATGTCTACCAAATAGACAATGAAGGGTTATTTCCAAGCATAACTGGAATGCCATTAATTCCAATAACATTTTACGTACCAAGGTTTTATCCTTTTATTTACTTTACATCTAGAAAACATTGATAAATTTCGTAGCACCCCTAGGTCTTGCTGAAGATTTAAGTTTTAGAATAAATATAGAAAAGAAATAAACTCAAACATAACGTGTCCAAATGAAAGCGATTGTCGTGTCCTTGGACAATTTGTCCCCATTATATTATATATATATTGTATGAAATGGAAGTGTTGTCAAATATGATAATTTGGTTTTAAACAACTCTCAGCAGTCACTACCTTGAGCTGAGTTAGTTATAAGAAACTACTTTTTATATTCCGATTTAATGCCTTAAAACCCAAGATAGCCAAACACCTTTTGGTCCAATACTATCGCATCATGACTTGATACATGACTGTCCTTTATTTTATTATAATTATGTAAATATATTTATTTATTTATTTTAATACTCTACAGTATAAATTACCTTACAGACTAAGCAATAATATAAAGTCAAACAAACCAAATTTGGCAAATAATATTAACATTCAATATAACTACAATATTAAGCTACCAACTTTAAATTTTGAACAAAATTAGAACTATGTAAAGCAGGCTAGAATTGGATAATGAACTATAATTTCGAAGTGAAAGAGCATTGGGCGCATTAATCGCAAATGTATTTTTAAAGTTTTCCCCATAAAATGGGTAAAAATTGCGAAGTCTTATTTGTGGAACATTAAAGCTTATCCGCTCAAGTAGATCTGGACAGTCTACGACGCCATTAACAACACTGAAAAAAACGAAAATGAAAGCACTGACCTTCTCCTTTTTAGAGATTCTAAATTAATTAACCTTAGCCGAGAGTTATACGATGAAACGGGGGACTCAAATCGTAGGAAACGTAATGCCTGCTTTATTCTATTAGTCCAAGGTTGGTCGTAAGGTCTTGATAACAGCATACTCTAAGTGAGATCGAACAAAAGCCCTAAACATCAGTTTATAAGTATACGGATCAGAAAATTCAGATGCATTGCGATGAATGAAGCCCTCAACCGAATACGATTTCGAAAGAATAAAATTAATTTGTCCTCTAAAGGAAAATTTCGTATCGGAAAAAATCCAAGAACATTAAACTCTGTTTCACTTTGTAGTACAATATATTATTAGAAAGTGTATGGGATGCGTTGTAAATGTACTGATGTATGGGGTGTGTTGTAAATGTACAAACGCCACTTCATGCACTATCGATGAAGATTGTTCAAGTCGAGTTGAAGCTTCTGAGCACCCACTGAGTCCTAATTGATAAAAATGACAAAAATCATAATAAATCAAGGCGCATTCATTAAAGGCGGTGGCACTAGACCAACAACAATGGTTTGTACGTTTGATTGTCATGGCAAAGTATTGGTAAAGTAGAAAGCAAAGAATGAATTCGCTTTGTTCCACACGGCGAAAGAAAAAAAATCAGCTGAATTACCGGTACTACCTTTAATAGATTCACCTTCCAATAAATTAATTAATAAAGAATATATACATTAATCCACATGCGATGCCCAAATAATAATTTTTCTAAAGTAACATTTGACCAGTCACATCGCCTTGTAACCTCGTTGTGCCAGACTTCAAGTATTCTGCTACGTCAAGAATGTTTTTCGTCCCTTTACTAAACAACTAAAAATAATAGGTCTATGAATAAGTTCGTGCGTTTTTTTTCGAAATTTGAATTTCGGATCATTCCCATGGCTTTTAAACGTTTGGAAATGGTTGATTGATCAACTCCCAAAGTTTTTGCAACCTCTTCTTGCGTTTGAGCCGGATCTTGATCGAGCAATTCCTCCAATTCGGTATCCATGAACTTTGGCGGCGCACCCTCGCGTTCTTCGTCTTCCAAGCCAAAATCACCACTTTTAAAGCGTGCAAACCACTTCTGGCACGTTCGCTCAGCTAGAGCATGCTCACCATAAACTTCCACCAAGATACGATGACTTTCGGCTGCTTTTTTCTTCATATTAAAGAATTCCCCGCAAAAACACATTATTTGGCACGAAATTCGACATTTTGAAGTGTGGTAAAAATATTGTTGTTTACGCTTCAAATAAAAAACTTATACTGACGTTTGTGCCTTACGACAGTAGCTCTCCAATGAATGTTTGGAAATGTGGATCGATGGAATAATAATCAAGTTACGCAATCTGTTGTAAAACCGCACGAACTTATCCATAGACCTATAGATATGTACTAATACGCTTCAAATCGGCTGATTACTCTCTCAACTCAATTATTAATATCTTTCAATTTTAAGTTTATTGAAACTTAATATTACGAGGATTTCCTTTTATAGTTTGCTCCTTTGCAACACTACATATGATGAGCTGTATGGTACAGTATAATTCCTCTTAACCGGCTTCGCATTAACCGGTCGACGGATTAACCGGCCTGTTTACAACATCCGAGCGCAATGCAATATTTTCCAAGAAATTCACCGGCGAGGCGATGCGGCTGGGACTCCCCCGATATTACGGGGAGATCATGGCGAAGTAAACTATAAACGATGTTAGATAGGATTTTTGGTTTGTTTTTGCTGTGCGTACGGACATAACATAGTTCTTTCCTTAACAATGAGTGCAAAGCGCAAACGAATTGTGGTTTCGATGGATACACGTTTAAAAGTGCTAAGGCGGATTGATAATGGTGAATCCGTAGCGAAAATATGTGTAGAATTTAATGTTGGAAAAAGCACTGTAAATGACTGGCGAAGAGATAAGCGTTCCATTGAGGAGTTTTGCTCGAAAATGGAATCTGATTGAAATCTGGGTAGCCGTTGTACGAGAAAAAAACCGATTTGCGAGGTCGTCGATGAAGCTTTGTGGATCTGGTTTCTTCCGGAACGTCGAAGAGGTACACCAATTGGCGGCCCAATTTTGAAAGAAAAAGCTTTGGCTATCCACCAGAAGATTAATATTGGAGGTGATTTTGTGGCAAGTGTTGGTTGGCTTAATCGATAGAAGAAGCGACACGGAATTCGTTTCGCACATGTAAGTGGAGAAAAAATGTCTGCTGATACTTCTGGTGCGACAGAATTCAAGACTAAGTTTTGGTGAAATGGTTAAAACACAGGAATTATCTCCAGAACAAGTCTATAATATAGACGAGACCGGGCTAAACATTAAAATGTTACCAGAAACAACTTTTCTAGGCAGTCATGGACAGTCTGCCTCTGGCTTCAAAAAGAACAAAGAACGTATTAGAGTGGCCTTTTGTTCGAATGCAGCAGGGACTCATAAAATTCCTCTTTTCGTTATTGGCAAGTCTGCTAAACCACGGGCATTCAAAAACTTGAATCTATCTTCCCTTCCGGTTTATTATAAGTCACAAAAATCAGCGTGGATGAATTCTGACTTGTTTAAAGAGTGGTTTAATTTGGAGTTTGTTCCAAAAGTTAAAAAACATTTAAAAAGTGTAAACTTGCCTATTAAAGCAATTCTTGTGTTAGATAATGCTCCAACACATCCTCATGACTGCGCTGTAGATGACATAAAATTAGTTTATCTTCCTCCTAATGTGACAAGCTTAGTGCAACCAATGGACCAAAGAGTGATCGAAAGCTTAAAAAGACGATACAGGCGTAAACTTGTTTCTGAAATTCTGCAAAATTCGGAGAGTGAAGACAAAGGTCTTTTAGAAGTCATCAAAAAGATCAATATCAAGGACGTATCTATATCTTAGCTACAGCATTTCAAGAAATGACCTCTTCAGCGTTTGTTAAGTCTTGGAGAAAACTTTGGCCAGATGTTGAGAATCTAATTGTGATCTCGAATATTGCAGGGACTGAAGAAGAAGAAAACAAATCTACTTTGGTTGGTTGGTTGGTTAAAGTGGTGATTCTTCCAGAATCCAACTAGCGCTTCCGCACCATTTTGTTGCCACATCCTCGTTACCAACTTGTTTAACGGTTATTTACAGCATAACTATATCCAGTGTGTGCGGTTAAGGAACCTTATTAGGTTGTTAACGTCTAAGCCAGATAGTTGTTCGAGATTCTCGAACAGCGGTTGGCCCAGAGTTAACATTCTGTCCTTCCATAAGGCAGGGCATTCACAGAGGAAATGGAAGATTGTCTCCTTTTTCTCCGGTTGTTTGCAACTGTGACAGTATGTATTGTGAGGGATACCCATTTTGGCTGCTTGTTCTCCGATAGACCAGAAGCCAGTTAGGACTGCCGTTAGTCTCCAGGCGTCCCGTCGTTTCATTCTTATTAATGCCGACGATTGCTTGAGATTGTAGGTGGGCCATAACGTTCTGCTAATTTTGCATTTCGTCTGCACTTTCCACCTACAGTCTGCGATTCGGAGGTATTTTAGGGAAATTGTGCTCTTGACTGCACCTAATGGTGTGAGTACCGATTCTGCAAGAGCGTTATTCATGGCAGATCCCCCTCTTGCCAGTTCATCTGCTTTTTCGTTGCCTTCAATGTTCCGATGTCCCGGGACCCAGATTAAGGTAACTTTATGGTTTTCACTCAAGATGGTGAGGCTATTCCTACTTTGTTCCACCACTTTGGAGGTTGTTGTGGCCGAACCCAGTGCCTGGATTGCAGCTTGGCTATCCGAGAGAATAGCGATATTGCCCTTAAAAGAGAAATCTGCGATTAGTAACCTACAGGCTTCCCCAATTGCCAGTACTTCCGCCTGGAAGACACTGCTGGTATTAGGGAGACGCACAGATTTCTCAATTTTGAGCCTGTGAAAATATATACCAGCTCCGACACCGCAGCCCATTTTACTTCCATCCGTATAGACTGTAGTGTCGAAGTTGTTTAGAGAGAATCCCTTATTCCATTCTTCCTTAGTTGGAAAGAGAGTGGCAAAATTCCTATTGAAAGTTACCGTCGGGACGATGTAGTCAGTTCTCACCGAGATTAACTGAGTTTGTCGCAATAATAGACTAGCATGACCATAAGTTTTTTCTCTCCAGCGGCCCGCTTCGTTTAACCTAAATGCACTCATGGTTGCCGTCTTCTTAATATGTAGGTCTATTGGAATAACGTGTGTCAGCGCATTGAGAGCCTCTCTAGGACATGATCTGATTGCACCGACCGTTATTGCACATGCTGATCTTTGTATTCTGCCCAGTAGTTTGGTATTGTACTCTCTCCCTAGAGCCTTCCACCAAACTACCGAACCATACGATAGAATAGGTCGTATAACCGTCTTATACAGCCATAGTGTATGCTTAGGTTGAAGACCCCATCTTCTTCCAACCATACGTTTACAGGCATATAAAGCAATTTCTGCCTTCCTTACCCGTTCTTCAACATTTAATTTCCAGCTTAGTTTAGAGTCCAGAATTACTCCTAAGTACTTTGCACTGGTTGATAGTGACAGAGTTTGTCCGTTGATATTTGGTAGGGAAAAATTTGGTACCTTATATCTGGTGGTGAAAGGCATAAGCTCTGTTTTACATGGGTTTAAACCTAGGCCACAGCCTGTGGCCCAAGAGTTAAGCTCGCCTAATGCCCTTTGGATGATCCCGCTGATCGTATTAGGACACAGTCCTGACGCCATTAACACCACATCATCAGCGTACGCCACCGCTTTTACCCCACCTCTATTAAGTTTTATTAAGATTTTGCTAATAACGCATAACCAGAGAAGTGGAGACAGTACTCCCCCCTGTGGGGTGCCTCTGTGGACCTTCTTGGTTATACTGATATTACTCATATTAGCTTTGAAGATTCTGGTTTCTAGCATAGAGATGACCCAATTACTGATGCAATTGTCCACCTCTAAGTCTATTAACGCCCGTTGGATCGCATCTGTACTAACATTGTTAAAGGCGCCTTCTATATCCAAGAATGCCGCCATGGTATAATGTTTGTTCTCTAGAGAGCCCTCTATTGTTCGGATTACCTCGTGAAGCGCTGTCTCCGTAGATTTGCCTTTAAGATACGCATGTTGTGCAGTAGATATACCAGAGCTCTCCAAAGAGCTTCTAAGATATATATCCAAAAGTCTTTCAAAGGTTTTTAACAGGAAAGACGAAAGACTGATTGGCCTATAGTCCTTCGCTGATTCATGTCCCCTCCTGCCTATTTTTGGAATGAAGACGACCTTGACCAGTTTCCAACTATCTGGAATATGACCTAGGTTTAAACACGCTTTAAAAATTTCCTCTAGCCATGGTAGGATACAGTCCAAGGTTTCCTGTAACATCTTTGGGATGATCCCATCTGGCCCCGGAGATTTAAAAGGTGAAAAAGATTTAATTGCCCATGCAACTTTCTCCTTTGTAATTATTTCTTTTGCGAAGTGCTGTGGATTATATTGGCTCCGCCTGATACTTCCCCTCCCACTGTCGTGGACGCTGCACCCCGGGAAATGCGTGTTTAGCAGAAGTTCTAGCGATTCCTCTGTCGTAGCTGTCCAAGTACCATCAGGCTTCTTGACCCAAGAAGCCATTGAATAATCTTTGGACAGAACACGGCTAAGCCTGGCAGAATCCCTGGTGGATTCGATTGACGAACAAAATTCGCTCCAGCTCTCTTTCTTGGCGGCCCTAATTGCCTTCTTGTACTGTCTCCGACTCTCTTTGTACAATTACCAATTTCCTGTCGAGTAGCTGAGGTTAAACGTTGATCTAGATTTTTCCCTTAGTTTTGCGAGCTCACTGCTCCACCAAGGGGGATGGGATTTTTTGCTAAATTTTATGGGGCAGGACGTTTTGTAGGCCCTACTAAATGCCTTCTCTAGTGTTGTGACCCTACTCTCAAGGTTTTCGGTGAGAGTGATTTTGTGGATGGGGATCTCTCCTATCCTTTTATTGACTATGTTTCTGAACCTTTTCCAGTTGGTTCTTATCGGATTTCTATACGGTAAGGGCGGATCAACATTAAGATCCAGATCGTACAGGATCCAGCTGTGATCCGAAAAAGACCTTTTATCAGAGACCCTCCAATTGTCTAACCTTACTGAGCTGTTTTCAGACATAAGGGTAACATCGATCACTTCCTCCCATCCCCTGAAGTACTGAAGTGGGAGTGTTACCCCTGTTACATACCGACAAGTTAGTGTTAATTATGAAATCATAAAGAGACTCACCTCGGTCGTTTGTTTCGGAGCTTCCCCATAGGGCATGCCTTGCATTGGCATCGCATCCGAGAAGCAGGGTTTTGTTCAGGTTTTCAAATCTACTTTACAAGACCTTCAAAAGTTATCAGGTAACGAATCATTACAGGCAGTAAAATTGGATGATAAACTGTGACGAACACCTCGAAAATGAATTTTTGAATGGTGACGAAATCATAGATTTAGCAAACAAAGAACAAGAGGAAGATGATGAGAGTAGTGACGTTGAAGAGGAGAAAACAGTTTCTCATGAAGAAGCCAAAAATGTGATGGAAATTGCATTGAAATACATTGAGCAGCATCATGAGTCAACAGCATTAGACGTTTTGGTGATTAGAAAATGGAGTGATGTCGCATTCAGAAATTCACTGAAGGTTAAAAAACAGAAGAAAATCACAGGCTTTTTGAAAAAATAATTATTACACTTATATTTTATTGATGTAACACATTAACATATGTAAATATAAAATACATAAATATGTAAAAAATGCTTCTCCATTTTTTTATATGTATGTATACAATATATAATATTATACAAGTACACTTCGGATTAACCGGCCAAAACGGTAACCGGCCAGGTATGCAGTCCCGAGGTGACCGGTTAAGAGGAATTGTACTGTAATTGAATATTTTTATTGAATCGTTAGGTAGGTATTTCTTAGCATAAGTTTACATATAAGGCTTTCACTTATGACCTTTATTTATTCTTTTTTCAGTGAGTTGAATGATTCTTTTCGCTCAAAAGATGGAATTATTGCATTGATCAACTAACTTAGATTTTTGACGTTGAAGCACCATACTTACCGAGTGTGCAACGCTGGTACAACGAAGTCCAACGTGGCCGTCGATCCTTTCAAATCGATTTCGTGAAGGCCGTTCAAAAAGGGTTGTTGTGCGAGAAACAATCTTTTTTTTTATTTTTTTTTTAGGAGGGTTTAAAATGCCTTCGCACTTACAGCGATCGTCGTCAACTGCGTCGAATGGTGTAGCCACTAAAACAATCCCTCCTCCTCTTCTAGGGACCTTCCCGGAACTACATTTGCATTTCTTCGGGAAGGCCCAGAACGGTGTCCATTAAATGGACCAATACTATTCACCCACGTACAACATATTTGTAGCTTCATGCTATAGGCTCGACTTCTAATATCTCAGTGCCGTCATACCAGTATGCCCTCAGGTTTCTTTCACATGGGCGTATGTATGTTATACTCTATCGAGGTTTCTTTTGCATCTGCAGTAAAGAAGATGCTGCGATAATGTTATTCCATCTTATGTCGTTGTGAGCACATGACTCGACCGTCTGTTATTTGTCGTCAGTTCGTAGACAGTCCACCTCCTATCGAGGGCTGAAACAATCAATTGTGCATTAGTGGAACCAGCATACTCGTAAATTCAATATTGCATGAACATTTGGTCGTCAAAAAGAGTTTTTCTTATTGGATACCTCATTATTTGACAATTGCCCAAAAAGGGCTCGTGCCGATTGGTGTAAAGAACTGTTGGAGAACTCTTGGAGCTTAGTCCAAAAACTAACCACTTCAAACCAATTGGCCTCCTGTTTTTCGGAAAATCTGGTCATGTCGCAACTGTACCACTAGATAAGCTTAAAACAGTCAATTCTGAGTGATAAAGAACCAGTAGTTTTCGGAGAATTAAGAAAAACCAACTGCCGCAGTGGAATTATTCTTCGCCAGGACAATGTGAGCTTTCACATATCGGCTCAGACAACCTGATGTATACTGCGAAAGCAATGGTGGCACTATTGATTGTCAGTCAAGTATTGGTGACAGCCACATGGACACGGCGAAAGAAAAATAAGAAATTAGTTGATTTACCGCTACCACCTTGAATAGATTCGCCCAAGGCGAATAGGTGCTTTAATTTCGCTTTACTTGGAGATTGCCAAAATGAGATGTTTATTTAGAATATATGTAATTTGAAAATTGTGTACCTACGATTTTGTTTGTATTTTTCAATCCGATCATCAACAATGCTCTGAAAATTAATTATCTCCATCCAAGCGAATTCATCCGCCTCAAAATAATCAGCTTGCTTTGATAATCTGAAAGCCAAAAGCAAGGTCAAAATAGATGTAACTTTGTTTCTGTGCTATTGCTATCACCTTGAATAGATTCGGCTTGCTTTCAGCCCCCCATGTCCTCTGTTACTATGGAAATTTCTGGTTTCGAAATCGCACACAGTTACGGGTTAATATCAATTTATTCATCATAAGCTGAAGATGCTCAGTATTCAAGTCGCTAGTAGAAATTAATAATTGCAGCTCAGCACTTATTGTGTTCTAAATACCGATAAACTGCTAATTTATTGCTAAATCTATAAAGCTTTTATAAAAATATGCATACATATGTGTATCCATAGTACCTATAGATGTGTAGCAGGTGAATATTATGCATGTATATTCTGCTAAAATGTGTTGCATGTAATTATTGATTATTTATTTTATTATAACAATTGTTTTTTGCGACGCTAATGGCTTACCAAAGTTGTTATTAAGCGACGAACACTTATGTCTTCATAAATATATGTGTGTAACTATAAGTGCTAGTCATCACCAATTAACCTGGCCCCCAGTTTGGCAAAGCATCAGTGGTCAGGTTGGCGATTGATGGCCAGCAATGCAAGTGTAATTATGTCAAAATAACACTTCAGATAAAAATAGTAATTAATGTAATTATTATTTATGGGACTGCAGCGGGTTTACACTGTTTAAATTGCATTATGCCAAACAAAATAAAAGAAAAAAATAACAAAAAAAAAAATTAAATAAAAAACTAAACATTATTTTCAAAAATATATAATATAGAAGCCGAATAGCAATAAAGCGGCATTTAAAACGGAACGAACAAATTTTCGATGAAGCATAGTCGGCAAATTTTTTTTATAAACGCAGCTGACTCTAATTGGGTAGCAGCCAATGCGCCTCCCATCCGAAGCTGCACTCTACATAAATTATATGCTCCGATGGAATGAGCTACATAAATAAAAAAAAATATTGCATAAGTGCCTAAGTAGGCATTTTTATTACAGAAAAACAGAAGAAACCCGAAAATATTGCACACGGCCTAAAATACCAGAGTGATGGCAAAGCGGGTGTTGGCATTTTAAAGAGCTGGTCTTGACAGCAGCCGCCAGGCGCGACATCCACTTATTTATTCACTCGCATGCGACATGTGATTTTGTACTTGAATTAATGAGCATCGGGTAACTTCCCTGTCCACTCGCTACCGGTTGAGGCCATTTTCCATTGCTGCTGTGTTTTTATTTTTTTTGGCTTGGTAGCTGCAATCTTGTCATTGCGACTCAATTACACTTTGCAATTATGAAAGCGCAAATGCACTCAGAAAGAAAACAAGTATTCAGGGTAAAAAAGAAATTATATACCTAAATATTCCCTTGCATCCCCTGCCAAAGTTCATACATGCATGCCTCTATATACATACATATGTACACATGCATGCCGGTATATATTTTGTAAGGGCAGTTTTTAGAACAGGACCTTGGCAGCATTGGAAGATATCGTATTGTCTTGAGGCGGCAGCAGCAAAAGAAGGGACGACAAATAACACCCTGAATGGATAGCGGCATCAAGAATTGCGGAGGCAGTTGCAGTTGCAGTTGCATCACCGGTTGTCGCCAATGAATGCCGCTATTTTTTCACCAACTTTATAACGTCAAACGATCTGTTAATAAACACCTTCCCTCTGCGTGCGCATGAATGCATTTTTCATATTATTTTAATGATGGCGCATTGTGCGACTGCACGATAACCAACAATAAGCAGTCAGTGTTACAACAACAAATCCAAAAAGAGTACTAAAATAAAATAAAAATACTCAAGTAAGCAACAAATATTAAGTGGACCTCATGCCACATTACAGGAAAGGCAAAAGCGTAGCTGCAACTTCAGCTGATTATTTAGTGGCATTTACCGCATCCCCATAGGAAAGAAATTGAATTTTTATAAATACATTAATGGAATTTTCCGTAACTCGCCAACGACAACTGCTTTCTTATGACCATAACTATACTACGAGGTTAGTAAGTCCTAACTAAATGTGAATTTGTAGCAGTATAAAGTAAGCTGTAATATTAGAGGCGAGTGAGAAAAACAACCTTTTTTTGGTTCTATTTACATTTAGGTTTTATGCACTTACGTGGGTCAGAAAGACTCTTGAAGCATCCAAATTAGACATTGAATTTATATAAACAATTTTACTTAAATCTACCCGAGTGCCAGATCATCTGTCAAATCAGGCCGAGTCTGGTTGAAAGTTTTTGCAATCCGTGGGTTGCCTACCGTTAATGTCTCTGGTTCCGCCTTATTTTGTAGATATTTGATTGCATAGAGATTTTCTCAAATTCATTGAAAATTAAATATAAATATTACTCACTTCTGTTATTAATTTTATAATCCTTATAATTCAAATGGATTATAAATTTAATCATACTCTTTTTAAGGATGTTATAATATAATCCATTGACTTGCGCAAATACCATAAATAAATTAATAATTAGAAATTTCACCAAAAGCAACTGCAGCAAGTAAGCTGAATCCACTGCCAGGCTGTTGCCGTGATTTGTTCTGCCTGTTTTTGAGGCTAATGACTTTCTGGCTTTGATTCTGTCAGCAAAATCATGCTCGCAGCCCCAAAAGTTTGTTCGGACTGCTGTTCAGGCGAAAAGAAAAGATTTTACATTAACATCATCTCAAAGTCCGCAACTACAGAATACTAATCACTTTAAATTTTATGATATGTTTCCGGGCTAGTCCTTCTTCACTGCCGTCCTTCTGCACTCGCCTCTGTCGGATAACTTCTCGAATTGGAGTCCTTATTTCTTTAAGGCTCTTATACACAAAACACTTCTAGACGCTAGATAGTCTAGCTAATGTAAAAATTTCCTGCTCGGAATTCGTTTACAATGTATATAATATATTATAATTCAAAATATGCTCCAACTCGTTAAATACAGTAGGCAGATGAATATTTATTTTTCCCACAGGGTTTTCGTTGCCTCCAGCGCATACACAAACAATACGAGTTTTGAGAGGGCTAAGGACAATACCAATGCTGCAGCACTTGTATTAATTGCATCCCTGCATAACATCTCCAGCACCGCCTTCGAATGGTTATGTTCTTCTATATAAATAAGTAGATATACATATGTATATGTGTGTGCGTATGGTTATACTACCATGCAGTAAACACTAGGGGCAGGCTCCTAAAGGCCTAGTTCCGTACTAAGTAAATGCAGGGTGGCACAGTTGGTTATCGGTTTCGCACCAGCAGCGTCACCTTCTATGCTGCTCAAGTTGTGATTATAGAAGTCGAAAAGTAAAGGCACAAAATCGTGAAAACAGTAGCCTAGTAATTTGGTTAAAACTTTTAGCGCAGTAGAACACTATTTCGAAACGCTGCAGAGGTTGGTTTGGTTCTTTCGAATTCAATATAAAAATTCTTGAGCACCTTTCTAAAGTCAATTAATTAAAAATTGTAATGTTAATATTAAACGAAATTAATACAATACAATATCTATGATTACATTTCCTATCTATGCTTTTTGTGATGTGCGTTTGGATGTTTTCCACAAATGAAGCCAACTTAGCTTTAAACCGACTCCGAATGGAAAATGTTTCTTATGAGGAGCTTTTTCAAGACAGAAAATCATTACATTTAGGCATAATGAAAAAAAATTGAAGATTCTAATCTCGAAATCACTTAGTGTTACGTTAACACTCTACTCTACACCAGCGCGAGCTAAGTTAGAAGTTTATTTTTTCCTACAGAGTTCAGTGTGATGTTCTCTTCGAAATGGAAACAATCCAGAAAACGTTCTAAAGTTCTACAGGGGTGGCAATAGCTATTTCACAAAGCGTCGGCGTATAAAGTGCGCTTGGGCGAAAACCAGTACCGTCCCCTAAGGAGCAAGCTTTTCAGTAGTTGTATTCTAGCGCATTTACTACATATACCTTGCTCTATTTGCACTCATACACAAATGCTTTACATTTGTAATGTAATGACAACAACAATATTAACATTGAATACAAGAAGGGTTATGCATTTGCAAAGTTTCTTCCATTGGAGTTTTTAGAACCGGTGCAACTGGAATATATTCTGCTGATTACGCACAACTGCTAAATCGTACGGATGGATTCTCATCTCCAGTTCAGTAGTGGCATCCTTTTTGATGCAGACAACATCAAGAGCGTTGTTTAAGTTGTCGCTGAACAGATATGAATGTGCGTGTGTGCGTATGAATAATTGTAAGTACCAAGTCATAAACATATCGTTGTCAAATGAGGTAGGCCGACCAACCGACCAGCCAGCCGACGGGTTTTAATGGTCAGCCCGTGAATGTACGAGTATGTATTACTGGCGGCAACATGTCTTTAAGGACATATGGGATACATGTAAATTATGTTTGAGTGATTCCAGCGTGCATCCACTTTAATATGCAAATTACATATTGCAACTGCGCCAAGACGCAGAAGTGTCTGCCAGCTATGTTGAAAGAAAAGTTATTTTTGGTTTTTGTGTTGCTTCTAGTTGTCTTGTTTTCCTGCAGGTTCACGTGCGAACCCATTTGGAATTGTTGATAATATTGTAGTGGCGAAAGCAAACTTTTCACGAGCACTTAAGTTTATTCAGTTAGACGAAATAAAAATAAAAAATTAAGATGAATTAATATTGAAAATTTTAAAGGTAGAAGATAATTACTAAAACCATATATTGTACTGTGTTCATTTAAAATAATTTCTTAATTTTATCATTCTTTTTATAGGCCAATTAAATTTCCATTAACCGGTTTGGCGTCGACGTTAATTGCAACACTCTTCAATATGCAAATACGCACCTCAGCCTATGTGAAAAGGACACTCACTGCCTGAGTAACGGTCAATTACAACTTTACGATAGTATTTAGTATTAATTGATTTTTTCATAGCTACTGGCTCGTGTCACTTAAACTTTAAAGATGCACGTAATTAAAAAAACGCAGCGGATACCGAGAAACAGCTGCGTCCATCAAACTAAAAGCAGGTGTGAATTAATTAATAATTAATACAGAAATGATGCGAAAAACTGGCTGGAAGCTAGAAGGAGCTAAAATATTTTAATAAATGCTTCAAAATGAGTTAACTAATTGAAATTAGCAAAAAAGTCAATGTACATATGTATGTATTTTTTAAATTTAATGAGATTCAACTTAAACTGGATATGTGAAGGATGTGATAGATGAACCATCGATAAACAAATGATTTTTTAATTCTTAAATAAAGTTCTCATCTGATTTTAAAACTCATATTTGAAATGAGAATTCTTTATTTATTTATTGGCATTAGTATGTAGTAGAGGTTGTACAATTTATGAATGATAAATTATATTTCCGAAGGTGTTTATTTTGATAGGCGGATTAGCTTAAATGGAAATAGACTACAAAAACGTATTCAATATCCACAAAATTGGTTTTATTAGGCAGATAATTTTATGGTACTCATATTGGCGAGTATCTTCGTAGTCAATAATTCCACAACAACGCATCAATTCTTAGCTTTCAAGTGCTCAATTATTTCAGGTGGTGTATCAATGTAGGCCTGCAACTTACATATCTTCAGAGAAAAAAATCGAACGCTATCCAATCGTATACACGCGCCCAAAACAGTATCACATATCGCAGGATGTGTGGGACCGAAAATTGTAGCAATTGTATATTCCTTCTTCAATTAACCAAAAAAATTACGATTTCAAAGAAATCAAGTTATCAAATACTAGACACCATGGCAGAATTATGTTTTAAATTTAATGACGGTGTGTCCTTCGACGCATGCTGAAGGCTTTTTTTCTGCCAATAATGAGAGAACATCCTTCCTTCAGCACCCACACATGGTTTCAACAAAATGGCGCCACACCGCACATGGCCAGAGCCTTCTTATTTCTTCCCTAACAAACTTTTATCAAAAGTATACTCTTTTTACTTAAGAATCCTCAATCTCGCTATTATTTTCATAATAAGAAATATACTCGTCTCCTCCGAAATACAACTGATTTGTTTTTTATCTATTTTGAGGTTAAAATATAGCCTACAAATAATTTTCAGATTTCGGATATGGCTTAAATTCAATATTAATAAGTAATAATACAAAATAATTTCAAATATTCAAAGTATTATTTACAAAAGTATATGTATTGTATATACCCACACTAGTTCTGATCTTCTTCAATGCTGCTTTCCAAGACAGACGATTCAAATTCGACGATTAACTTTCTCCGCCCGGAAGGTTGGGGGACGTTTACAACCACCGAAAATTTCACCAATTTCGCGATATGTACTTTTCCAAAATCCACCGCTTACGTAAGAGATTCTAATTATTATTATTCTTTTCTCGAGCGAAGCTGAATTTAATTTGGCAAATTATAAATTTTTTACTTAGCATTTGGCAACAATCCACAATTCTGACAATTTTTAAAACAAAACAATGTGAAAAAAAGATACCCGAACAAGAAAGATCCGGTATATGTCGCATATATTTTATTAAATGTTTCGTCGAGCTTCCCTTCTAATTTGTGGTGTGCGTTTCTATAGACTATTTTATCTATTTTATTCCGACTCCGAACGGCAAATAGTTTGTTATGAAAAGCTTTTACGTGCCAGAAATGCACTTGGATGTTATCCAATTGCCTACCGTAAGCCGACCGCTTTCAAAAACAGCTTTTGATGTCATTTTGTCAATTGATATTTTTTTGTAAAAAGTAAGCTTGGAAACCAGGTTAACGGAATGATACTCGCGAAAAATACAATATATACTCATCACGCAAAGGATTGTAGCTGAACAACTTTACAAACGCACATTCCATTCCTTCCAAATTATGTTCTGTGCACCAAATCTTTTTTTAATAATACCGGAAGTTAATGAATATGTGGATAAGCAAAATTGACGAAGCTCTCAGTACTGTGATATGGTTTACATACCGGAGACACTATTGGACCAAGAGAACAGGAACAAACGAAAACATGAGAGGGGAGGACTGAAGGCAAATAATTCGCGGGGGAAACTATCACTTTATTGAGACGAGCTTTAGTTTACGGAAATATTAATTGTCTACAATTGCCCGATTAAACCATAATTTTTTTTTGTTTTTTGCGCGTCTCTCAAATCACTGGTTTATGCAGAAAAATCAGCAACGGTTAACAGCTTCTGGCTAGAAAATCAACTAACAGCGCAATTTTGAACTATATTTATGAAATGCTATTCACCGCTATGGGTGGCAAGCTTTTGAGTAGGGCATTGCTTTTCTTTCTTCCACACTCCTAACTTGGTAATGCGCTCAGAATTTGTAAAGACAAAATACCAATTCAGTATCTTAAACTGAAACACGCATCTATACAGAGATAAACACAGGTATTCGTGTATATGTATCAACTAGGGATGGTAATATTAGCGGAAAATTTTTATCCAGACATTTCGAGATAATTTTAAAGTAATACCGAGGTTGTGGAACTCTCCACGGGACTCACCTTGGAACATACCGTTTTAAATATGAGTAGAATTCAATAACTGAATGCATTTAAACATATCATGAAATAAAAAGGAAAAATTAAGTTTTGAGACAAGCTGATATTAAATGCTTCGTATTTATTGCCTTTTAAAGTAATATATTTTTAAATTATATTTAAAAATCGAGTGTTTCTGGAAGGAATACACGCAAATAAATATGCAAGAAGGCACTTTTGAAAGTAGCAATTAATATAAAGAATATTACTAAATGGGGAAACATATAAAAAACAAAATCTTTATGTATATTTTTCGTACTCCACAAAGCAAATATAGGTAATCGTATACGACTAAAGTCATATTTAAAAAACAAAACGTATTACTATTCCATTAAAAATGAGTACGTAAAACAGCAAAGGGTTTAAAGTGCTGTCTTTTAGTTTTGATGTGAAACCGTCATTGTAAGATAACGACCCCAATTTTCACCATTACAAAATATTCCAACTTGTTTTAACAGCGCATCGCAACGCGTCCAATAATTTATAAGTTTTCCCATTTTTTCGAATTTTTCGTAGATTAATTTCATAAATTATACCATTTTTCCTTAAAATTTTCCCTTTCGTTTACATTAGTTCATTCACTCAAATCTACTTCCTCACAAAAATACTCAGGTTATAATTTTAGAAGTATAGTATCAAGATCTTTCTTAAAATCGTATATGCATATTAAAGATGCGTTAGGAAGGAGGAATAATAGGATATAATCGGTATTGTCATCCCTAGTGCATACGTGTTTTTAGAATCACTTGAAATATACTAAACAAATGCTTTACTCGTGTGTGACCGTGCACTATCAAAACATCCGCTTGTCAATCCAAACAATGAAAACTCAACTTTGCTTGAAATATAAACACACATTGCCGACATACATGTGAATGAATCCTTTTTGCCTGAAGCGCAACGTTCAGAATAAAAGTGAAATCGCATCCTGGCTAATTTTTCCGGTATCCAATAGACAAGCTGCCAGATGCACGGCACATTAATCTCCGTAAATACTCAGCGATTTAAGTTTTTCTATTGAAAAATATATATAAATAAATTCCTACAAAAAATTGGTACCAAATGATATCCTGGCACCGTCGCTTCGTTTAGATTTTGAATTATTTCCGTATGCAAATGGATTTTTTATAAAAAACCAACTAGCCAAAAAATGGATTTTTTCAATATTTTTTTCATAGCTTCACCAAGCCTAAACCTTTCGTACAATGAGCATTTTTTGTGGTTGTCGGTAGACAAGGGTTGAAAAGTGATATGTGATACGCAAAGAAAAAAATATACATACACATCATTAAAATAGTTGTATAATGTTTGCGATGTTATCAGTATGAAGGCCTTGTGAGTTAAAATTTTGAATCATAGTAGAAATTAGTTAGTAAAATGGTTTGGTGTTGCTTTACTGAATGGGTGACTAACGCACATACTATATAATATTATAGTACTTCATTTGTTTACGTATGCATTGTGCTATATTATAAAATAATTAAACTTTAAGTAAAACTTTAAGTAAAGAGTGCGGTTCCTTATCAGCAGTTCTTCAGAGGGTAATAAATTTAGTTAAAACTGGAAAATATATATTTAAAAGGGTGTTTAACCTCAAGGCTTCTCTCCCACGCAATTTGATTTCAAACATTTCATCACATCAAGATAAAAGAGGCTTTGGCTGCCAATTTGCTCACTGAACTCACAGATTTCTTTGAAGAATAAGTTCCTAGCGTTTTTCATACATTCTTTTATTTTACAACGATTTGTTTGCTGTTTGGGCAAGGGTCAATATTCATGCGATAGAACTCTTACTTCTCTACAAAATTATTAAATATGTTAATTGTATTTTTGAGATATTTAATTTTAAACGCTGTTCTTTGCTTTTCATCGAGGTCAAAAAGTTGCCGAAGCAGCTAACGCAGCCCGGGACGTTTGCGAACTGTATAAAGAAAGTGTCATATTTGAGTCTATAGCACGGAAATGGTTTGCAAAATTCAAAAATGGCGACTTTGACGTCGGTGATACGTCCCGCAGCGGAATGCCTTCTCAACGTCTCAAATCACTTCTGAAGGAGAGCCGTCTCCAATCCAGTCGTGAATTGGCTAAAAAAATGAACTGCGATAGTAAAACGATTCTCTATGACCTTCATTCAATGGGATTCACCGAAAACTTGGGAGGCTGGGTGCCTCACGAGCTCAACGAAAAAACAAAGAAAATCGACTTTAAATTGATTCTCAGCATCTCGCTCGCCATCGAGCAACACACAGTCATAAATAGCGCTTTTTATACCAAATCGTCACGGGAGATGAGAAATGATATTGATATATTATTAAGCAGAGAAAGGAGTGGGTGGCTCCAGGAGGTGCGCCAAAGCCAAGAGTCAAGCCGGATCTTCATCCAAAGAAGAGCATGATTTGTGTTTGGTGGGACTGCGAGAGCATGGTGCACTGGGAGATTCTCGAAAAGATTACCATGGTCAACAAGAAGCTCTACATGGTCTAGCTACACCGCGTGAATGAGGCTATTCGACTGAAAAGTCCTGATCGACATGGTGAAACCATACTCCTTCACCACAACGCCAGGCCCCATGTTGCACAAGTCGTCTAAGCCGCGCTTTAAGAGCTCGAATGTGAGGTCCCCGTGAGCATCCCCCGTATTCTCTGGACCCCACACCGACTAGGCTAATATACATAGGAGCTTTATTAGCCAAAACCAAGATATAATTTTACGTAATTTAGCTCTCTAACACTAATTTCTATAATAATGAAAAAAATACCAGACATTTTTGTATGACTAATTTCGGTCCGATTAACTGAAATTCAAATTTCATGTCACTTGATTTGTTATCCATTACGTGAACAATGGTACTTTATATATGTATATATACACACGTACACCATTTTTTTTTTGTGGTTGGCCGAGCTCCTCCTTCTATTTGTGGCGTGACGTCCTCCTCCACAAATGGAGGGACCTACAGTTCCAAGCCAACTCCGAGCGACAGAAATTTTTTATGAGAAGGTTTTTCATGGGCAAAATACATTCGGGGGCTTGCCTGTCGAGGGACGACCGCTATTAGAAAAAACTTTTTCCTCATTTTGGTCTAAATTCCGAATGGTAGTCACGCATCAACCCTAGGGCGGCTGCTTGTTGGTGCTCTAGGTGACAAAGCTATAGACAGGTGCATTAATGATTTATATTACATATCGTATATATTTTCATTGAAGAAAGGATTAAATAAAATTGATTGCAATTAAGCAAAAACAGTTTTGGGCGTTTGAGCTGACAAATGGATATTTCATGTTTGTAAAGTTTTACAACATTTATACCATTCCTCCTTTTTTGGAGATTCATTTAGGAAAATGGCCTACACATTCATTAGCAAAATTGTCAATTGGATGTTTCTCCTTTTGTCCAACTTCGAATGGCTATAGAGATCCTTCTGCATGTGTTTCTCATGAAATTGCTGTTTAAGGGACCAAATGGTTCAATAAAAGGTATTGGTCAACGAGCTGGCTTTCCAGATACTTTGTTATCTTTTTGCTTGGCAGCTGCAGAAGTCCACGGAGTCAGATGCACACAAATTTTCAGTTATACCAAGATCATAATCTTCTTCACTGCCTTCGAGGCTAAATTCGTCGTATGTTTAGGTGGAACGAAAAAATCATCGCTTAATATGGCAAATTTAGAACATTTAATTCTCCCAGCCATTTTTCACTGATGAGATGTATAAAAGATCCACAGAACCAGTGTAAAATAGCGGTTATGAAAAAGAACATCTAAATAACAAATATCCACTGCAAACCACAACAGTGCCTTGAGGCTCTTCGCTTTCAAAATTTACACTTGAATTAATTAATTTCGAAAAAAGTCCAAAAGTTGGTTAGAAATATTACTGTTTTTTGTAAAACAAATTTTTTCGCTGCGATCTAAAACTGGAAACGCGGTTCACTAAGGAGCAACGTACCCAGTCGCAAACACACTTCTTCGTTGTTCAAAGTGTGATATCTCGCAATTAACGAGATCATAAACCTGAAATGAAGGAAAAGTGCTTTGAAAGTTTTTACATAAAAACAGCTAAAGGTATGGATGAAAAAATTAAAACCCATTAGGGTTCAAAAAATTGTTCGCCAAAAAGTTCAAAGAACCTTTCTAACGAGTGCCTTGGGGAAGTCTTAAATGTGAAAGAGTTAGGCCAATCTATCATGTGCTTCTGGTTAGCCTAAGCTCTACTTAACTTAGAAAACATATTAGAGCCATATAACTTTTTTTACATATTTTGAATAATGTTCTTCCAAATATACCATACAAATTAGATTTTTCGTACAAATGTAAACATAATATAGTATAGAAACGCGTCAACTCGAAACTAAAGGCGAAGCAAACAAACTAAGCAAAACAGAATATTATAAACATGAACTATGGAAAATATCGCTAGGGCGACGCTGATGATGTATAAAGTATATTCCGAAGTGAGTGAGGTTATAAATCAATCTCTATTAATATATTGCCCTACTAATATAGAATTCTTGTGATAATTCGAAAAATTATTCCTCTTTAATCCTCAAACCGGCTTAGGTTAGAGCTGCCTATTTTGATTGCGATAAAGCCGATGGATTCTCCCAGTATGATCTTATTTGTCTCTTCTCTACTTCCTGAATAGGAAACGAGAAAGTGGATAGATCTGGGGATATATAATTGGGGCCTCCCCTTTCCTGGCTAATTTATTTGTAATTTTATTCCAATTCATATACGCCCTGAAGCCCATAGGAAATGTATCACGTTATTCTGGCCTAAGATACGAGTATTCCGCTTAATTCGGTTATTATTGCTGGACTCTACCAGAAAAACTTTACCAAGGAAGATGGGAGGTCACTATGCGCGCAGGTTAATGTTGGAGCCTTACGACAGATGCCACTGAATTCCTGTACAAGGAGAAAGCCAGTTGCCGAAAAAACAACAATAAAAACATAAGTGAAAACACATAAATAAATAAAATACATATTTCAGTAGGTAAGAAACTAGCGATTTTAGATTGAGATGTAATAGACATTTGTTTTACGTATTAGTTTTATATCCATTTGTGGAACAACACCAAGACGCACACTACAAATAGGAGGAGGAGCTCGGTCAAACTTCTAACAGAAGTGTACGCGCCAATTATTTATTTATTTATTATATCGGTACCAAGAAACAATAATTATGTAGTGCGACCTCAAATAGAATCAAAATTTGGAAATTTGTTGTACTTGTAGTGTTATCAATATATGTTCAGCAAAACCTGGTAGAGTCTATGCCAAGAAGAGTGTAAATCGAGTATAACCAATTCGTTAGTAAAACTTAATAACGGGATCCTTAAAATATATTAAATTCGAGGCGTCACAATTTATTAACCAATATATTGCAATAAAAATTTGTGTAAATATTTTACATTTATTTAATGATTAATTTTACCAATTTTCAAAATTCTTAATCAATTCCTTTAAAGGTTGTGATAGAAAAGTAAATCGTGCTATCATTTTTTGAGTAAATGGGTACTGTCTTAACTAAACAATAAGAAATGCTTAAAAATTTTAACAAGAATTTGGAAAAGTCACAATGTAAAACAATATTCATAAACTTTTCTCATATGATTTTTTAAAAATATTTTCTTCCCAATCAACAAGGCTTAATTTTTCTAACATTTTTTTAAGTTCCAAACTATGATAGTTTTTTTTTTATTTCTAAAAAATATCAAATGGTGGCTTGTCCTTTGTCTTTTGAAGACGGTGTGCCATATTCTTCTTCTTTATTGGTGGCACAACCGCTTGCGCGATTTTTTCCGAGTATAACATAGTGCGTCAGTCATTTCTTTCTCCTGCTTACCGGTGCAACCAAGTGAAGAGAAGTCCTTCTCCAACTGGCCTTTCCAACGTACAGGAGGTCGTCCTCTTCCTCTGCTACCACCAGCTGGTCCCACATCGAATACTTTCAAAGACGGAGCGTTTGTATCCATTTGGACATGACCCACTCAACGTAGCCGCTGGTTCTTTATCCGCTGCTCTATGTTTATGTCGTCGTAAAGTTCATTCAGCTCATCGTCCCATCGCTTGCGATACTCGCCGCTTCTTACGGGCAAAGGTCAACAAATCTTACGCAGAATCTTTTTCTCAAACACTTCAAGGAACGTCTCTTACGCGTTATACAATAGGACGGTCTTGATGAGAGCCTTATGAGGTGTTAGTTTTCTCCGGCGAGAGAGGACTACTCAGTTGTCTACTTAGTCTAAAGTAGCACTTGTTAGCAAGAGAGATTCTTCGTTGGATATCAAAGCTGAGTGTGCCGACTATTTGTTTGATGACAGGAGGTACGTTTTCAGCATCAGTTTAAAGAAGTCACACGACAGAGAGTCACCCCGTCTGAAACCTTGTTTGGTATGAAACGGCTCGGATAGGTGTCTTCCAATTCTGACGGCCCTCCTGGTATTGAGCAGCGTCATTAATCGTATTAGTTTTGCGGGGATACCAATTTGAGACATTCATGTGCCTTATAAATTTATAAAAATCTGTGTATATGTTAGGCAAGCCTTTTTTAACAATTTATTGAGTCCCACAAACAGAGCAACGAATGGTAAATGGTTTTATGAGAGTATTGCTCATCTCAGAAATACACTCGGAGCTGTGCCATTGCTTGCCGTGGAACGATCGACGTTATTTTATTTTATTTTTTGTGTATAACTTGATGCTGCCGTAAGTATACACGGTTATAGGGCATTTAAAAAAATCGCCTACTGTTTTATTATTCACAAAGCAATTGGAAAATAAAATCGGCTTACCGATTGGTAATTTACAAATGTATTTATTCTTACTGCCTGCGCCTTCATTCTCTTCACACCATCAAAACCCAGCATTTTTTAGAGTCGTTTGCCTATACATGCATCAGAAAATAATCCTCTTTTTCGCTTTACTCGTAAAATGAAAAAACTGATATCAAATCAATACGTTGTGAGGTAAAATATGGTCTCGCCGTGCGTAATCCTTGCATAAAGAACATAAATATTCTTACTACAAATTACAGTTTAATTGTTTTTATCGCGGTTGTACATTCTCCTTGCTGAACCAAAGTTACTTCCAAGACGATTGCAAACGCCTTCTAATTACCATTTTTACGAGGATTACTTTGCCGGCGCGGCTCGGGTGGAGAGAAGAGATTATTGAAAATCTCCAAGCTAGTGAGCATCAGAGTTCGACTCTTCACTTGGTTGTCCGCAACATGGCATTTACATAAGAAATTCGCCTCTAAAATTAATCCTCATAAGTCAATGGTTGTCTGTTCGACTTTCTCCAACACGCCTTCGCCCGTTGTCTGCACTACATAAAAGAGAAGAAATTAAAGTATTAAAAAGCAATTAGCATTTAAATATCACTCGGCAAGGAAAGCTGCGTCGGCGAGCGTCTTACGAGTAAATTCGAAACAGATGTCTTGCGCTTGTAAGCGAATTAAATAGCCAAATAGCTGCCAGCAATGGATGGACTAATAATAACTGACTGAGTGGGCGGGTAAGTGGCTTGCCACACAGCACAACCGTAGTTGATGCTAAACAAAGTTTTGGCAGAGATACTGATGGCGAAATTAATTTCTCGTAACCAAGGTAGTATTGAGAAACAATAATTTATTTAAAAACTTTACTTATTACGTATTTAAGTATACATAGATACATATATTTTCTAAAATTTAATATTCCTTCACACTGTCAATCTAATTCAATTTCAACAGCGCTATCGCCATCCCACACAACCTGCACACCTCGTTGATGTGGAACACACACACGCACATATTAAATTATGGCTAAGCCGAACGTTCAAAACTCAAACAAAAAACTATAATACAAAATGGAAAATATCGTAAATATCGATTCCATCACTCCATGAAAAAGTTCACAACTTTATTCTGCCTTCCATCCCCCTTAGGCTGTTGTTATTTTCATATTTTCATATATTTTACAAAACAACTTTTATTTCGCCGTGAACGCTTAATCGAAGCAACGAGCGCCAAAAAACTTAATATATCCCTCCCTCCGGATTTTCTCAAACCTCACAACACTACTCTCTGTAAACTCACTTGCCACCTCCCGTTTTCTCGTCTGCTTTATTGCACTCGTGTACATCAATATAAATATGAACTCACACGTTTGTCTGTTACTACGTCGCCCACTTCCTGTAGTTACACGTCAAGCGCCCCTTCTGCTTTCCTGCGATACCATCGTTAGCGCTGCCGTCGCACTTCGGCACACTTGAAAAGTTGCTCATCCGCGAGGAACCATTAAAATTTTGAAAATCCATCATTGGAAAATGGTTGAAAGCTATCAGCTTCCGAGCATCCCCAACCCAAGAGAAGTAGAAATCCAACAAACACCTCCCATCAATAAAAGTGTATATGTGTATGTAACAATATATATATGTGCATGCGCTCGATCAACTTCATCCATTCGTGTCGACCATGTTTGTTTCCATTTCGATACCGCTATTTTCTCGACTTCGCTCTCACCGGCGCAACTTTTTTCGGTCTTGTTTTTTCGTTAACAATTTGAGGGTGGTAAGCTCTTTTTTTGCATAGCGGCGGCGGGTGGACGAAATGCACGAGGGAGATGGTGGGTTAGCGCTTCGAAATATACGCTTGCATAACAGAAATATGTACACTCTATTTATATACGTACATATATATGTTTGCATGGAGATATCCGGGGTGATTGTTGTTACGTTCAAGTTATTTCTGCATTCAAATGTTTATTGTACACTCACTGTTTTCCATTATTGTTGCTGTTGTTACAGCGTGGGTAGTTAATGCTACCCTCATTGTGTTTTTTCTTTTTTTTTTCTTATGTCGCCCACCCAACACATCGGTATACAGGGTAGTTTGTGAGCAATGAAGATATAGAAAGTTTCGTAGTGTTTTTGTTACATTGATGACAAGAGCTGTCGACAAATGATACAATAACCATTTTAAAAATGAATAATGGATCTAAGAAAGCAAGCAATTGTCAGTGTCATTATTGGAAAAAAAACGAAGAGTTTTAATTATACTTATAGTTTACACTACCTACTAAGGAAAATTGTGTGATGATGACTTGCACTCATATGTGAGTTGTTTATGTATACGTAATAATGTAATAAAAAGAAAGGAAAGGAAAAGAAAGGAAAGGAAAGGAAAGGAAAGGAAAGGAAAGGAAAGGAAAGGAAAGGAAAGGAAAGGAAAGGAAAGGAAAGGAAAGGAAAGGAAAGGAAAGGAAAGGAAAGGAAAGGAAAGGAAAGGAAAGGAAAGGAAAGGAAAGGAAAGGAAAGGAAAGGAAAGGAAAGGAAAGGAAAGGAAAGGAAAGGTGGTTTTCAATTTTATATGCATTGAAGTACTTACATATTTTGTTTTGTGCATCGGTGGTACTGGGAAATTATTCGTGGCTTAGGCGAAACTTTTCTTCTACAAGTCAGACTTGAAAGCCGTTCAGGAAATAGAGTTGAAAAAAAAGTTCCCGATTGTTATTTAATATATATTATAATATTTTTATAATTCAAAAAAAAATTGATTGATGTGAAAGATAAGATTTGCAGAAAAATGCATCGGAAAAGCTTTGTGTGCTATCCAAGAATCTCTGCAGTGGTGGAAAGAATTTCTTCTGCTGTTGATCATTAATTCGGGAAAAGAAACGGGGGCTAAAACAAATTTGAATTCGGCTATTTGCATGGACTTCAATTTGCATTTTGACTATATTGAGTTTTTTAACTATAAATATGTATTAAATAAAGAATACGATTTTCACAAAAAATCACACAACAAAAAAATGTATTTTAAAGGAATTCCGATTACCAGTCAATAAAAGTTCATATATCATATAAAGAACAGGAGAAGCAAATATCAATTGAATTATAATCAGAGGAGCAAAGATCTTTAATTCATATCGAAGAATATCATAACGTCGAATATCAGTGAAAGATCTGGCGAATGTACTAGACAAAAACCGATGCAATCCTATCAACGTTTGGTGAAAAGGTGAATCACGTGTATGTATGATGTCTACGCTTTCAATCTCGTACCAATATTAGGGGCCAGTCATCATATATTTGGTATCGTATATGTGGTTCCGTTAAGTTTACTTAACCCATCCTAAGTGTATGACCCCATTTTAGGTTTCTTCAATGCCACACTTCTACAGAGTTTAATTTTTATAACAGAAAATTCAATATAAAAAATTTTTGAAGATTTCACTAATTTTTAGTTTATTTAGCTATACTTTCATATGCAGTGCCTTAAATAACTATTTTACCAGGGCTTATTGGCAAGTTATCTTCTTTTATTCTTATAATCTCTTTATGAAAAGCTAGTTTACACTCCTACGAAAATCACGTAAGTCCAATTTGTATTGGGTATGGGAATAAGTTTCCGCCCTCATAAAGAGGTGTCGCTACTGCTACTATTTTTGTGTTCGCTCCAGTAATATACTGGTGATTTGAAGGGGTATATGGGAGGTCTCGATCGCAGTAGTTGGCAGTCGTTTGAAGTGTAAAGATATTTTCTTATCTGACGTCAAAAATGTCTATGTTCATCCCGAAAAAACAGCATTTGCGGAAGTCATGCTTCACTATTACCTTTTAAAGAAAAGTGCAGCTGAAATGTGTCGTATATCGATCAATATTTACGGTAGTCACGCTATATCAAATACAACTTCTAAAGAATGGTTTCGACGCTCCCAAAGTGGCAATTTCGACGTGAGTAATTAATATCGAGAACAAGAACAATTATTGGATAAAGACGCCTTTCGAACCCCTGATGATATGTCTAAAGAGTGGGAAGATCAATCATCAGTACACGTAGGCACGCGATGGGAATGGTCGAGAAAGCAGGTAACTAAGTGCCACATCAATTGAAGAAGAGGGATATCGAGAGGCGCTGGGGGACGTGCGAGATGCTTCTTGAACGGCAGAAAAGAATAGGTTATCTGCATCGCAACGGCACTGGCAAAGAAAAATCGATATATTGTGATAGCCCTACACGTCGAAAATGTTGGAGCCTGCCAGGTGAACCAGGGCCATCGACAGCGAAAAACAATCATGCTTCAAAGGTTATGTCGTGCATATGGTGGGATCAGAAGTGTGTCATCTATTATGAACATGCTAATGCGTTTGAATCGAGCTCTCAAAGAAAAGCGGCTGCAATGGAGACATGACGAACTTATTTTACTGCATTACAACGCCAGGCCACACGTTGCTAAATCGGTCCAGCAATATTAAGAGGGACTGAATTGGGAAATCTTGTCAAACCCGCCGTATTCCCATGACATTGCTCCTTCGGCTTACCATCTCTTCCGATCAATGCAGTCAGCCCTTATTGAAGAGCGGTTCACTTCTTACGAGATCATTGCAAACTGGATCAATGAATGTATCACAACGATTGAACGAATGTTTCTTCTAAGTAATCCGTTTGCCCTTTGAAGGACAGAGTAAAGTTGTAGGTTGCAATGGCACATAATTCACATAATATCATATATTGTTCAATTGTTTAAATAATTCGTAACTTTGGCTAAAAAAGGACGGAAACATATTCCCATACCCTATAAAATTTGTATAAATTAAAAATATTTGGAAAAAATATTCTTCAAAACTTCACACATTGCAATCAGAATTTATAGACAAATTTCCGGTATGCAGTTTTATATCCATTAGATTTTTAATGTAATAAAGTGCAAGTTTCAAGTGGCTCGAAAATCGTCTTCTGACATTTTATTTTTGTTTTTGATGGCGGCTTATGTATATACTCTATATATCAAGAGAGTCTATTGCAGTGGTCAGTAAGCTTAAATGGTCGCTTCATGCCTACCTCTGCGCAATAAATCCCTGCACTTACTCCGTCCAACATTTTCGAGCCGTCATTTAATATAAGCATATTGGAGCTAGGTTTATTGCCTCTTTTCCATCCTCTTTCTTCTATTGTTGCTCAGAATCTCTGCCCCCAGTTGCATTTCGGACTTCTTATTGGCTCGGAGAATGTTATTGGACAATATCTTATACCTGAACGGTAGACATACGTGTTGTATTTTCATCTAATGGTTCTGGATTCAAAACCACCCATAACCGGAACCAGCCATCCGCCTGCAACTCAAAACTATGTATACTGTTCTTCATCAGTTATTGAATTATCTTTTATATGGATATACTTATATGTACTATATGTATAGTTTGCACGGGATACCGATTCATTCCCTTCAGGGAAGGAAGTACCGTTTTCAAATAAACTTTATACTCTGTACCTAAACGACCGTTAGGCGAGATAATATTAATTTTAGCATTAAATAAATGTGGGCTTATTTTTCCTTTTACCTTTCATCGTTATTATTTATCTTTTTCCTTTACGTACGTAAGAATAAACTCAATGAGATCTTCCCAGCGAGCCAAGCAGAAGAAAACAGGAGAATGTAGTAAAAATAAAAATGTGTTTTTAGGGATGTGTATATGCCTTTGTATGTGTATATATGTATATGAGTACGAAGCCCGCTGCGTGTACAAAACAATCTCATTTAGAGTATGGCTCATCAGCAAGGTGAAATTGGTTTTTAAAAAAATAATCATATAAATTCACATTCCAATTCCCTATAGAAACCGCACATCCAGCTTGTGAGCTCGGCAATGGCATTCAAAATAAGCCAAGCCACAAGCACGGAGGTGGATATGACAATCGGTCCCAGTTAGGACAGAGTGGCTCACCGCAGCTTTACTGTATCCAAAGAATAACAATCAAAATTGTGGTACAAGTGAGGACCAATGAAGAAATGAGTGGTGGGACGGTCAGCTAGAGGAGCTGGAGGAACTGAAGTATGCATACATACGAGGTGCATTCAGAAAATAAGTTGAGTTTTACAATTTCACGCACATATGTTTGCACTTTTAAATATTTGGAGGATTTATTAGTTTTCAACAGATTTAAGGGTTTTTCTGTTGTCAAATAAATGGGTAAAAAAATCTGTATTTTTTAGCAAAAAATAACAGCGTAAGTTTACCTCAACAACAGTACCCACAGAACTAGGCCCTTTGCGACTTTTTACGCTTCTCAAAACAGGAAATACCTATGCAAGCACGGAGATTAGCCACAATTGTGAAGATAAAGTACGCATAATTGCAAGTGCTCAGGCCATACCAAAGTGTTTTTCGGTCAGAGGTGGTCGGAGAATTGGAAAAGTGTTAGCGCAAATATATTACTTCTGAGATGGATTACTTTGAAGGAAGTAAAATAGATATTGATGTATAAATTTATATTTTTCGAGAATAAAAAGTCATCTTACTTTTTGAACACACCTCGTACATGCAAACCGAACTTGAGCAGGTGTGGGTCCATGAGAAGCTGAAATACAGCACTCAGAAATTTCTTTCGAATGAACACACCCTACGAGTACCAAAAGAAAACACACACAACCGCTCATACTGAATTGTATGTACAAGTGCTTGAATAAGTCCAACAAAATATCGTAGGTAGACAAAATGTATACGTTAATCTTGCAGCTATAAAGTTTGCCCAATTTGGGAGAGTTTTGTTCCTCTTGCATCCCCTTTCTTTTCACTGTTGTTGTTTATTGTGATATATTGCCTTAGAAAAATTATTGTATAAGTATAAAAAGGTATTGTTGTTTCCCTTTTATGAGATCGTTCAATGTTTGTAAGTTGTATTTAATAAAATAATTCGGTTTACTTTAAGCCAAAAGAAACCTTTACCAAAATTTAAAGCTTTCACATGCCTACACGAGAAGAAGATACTAGTAAAATCGGAGTATTTTGCATTTGCCACAAGCATTCCTTACATTCGAACTGTGCCCAATTGTGTATCATACTTTGAACATTTATCATTAAAGTGGTAAATTCGTCTATTAGTATTTAAATTAACAACGAAAAACCTTTGATCGATTGGTGAGACATTGTTGCGGCAAATACTTGCACTTTTATGTTAACAATAAAAGTATTTGAGGTCAACCGTGTTTATTTAGAAATCAAATGTAATCGTTTGTTTTTTTTTTTGGTTTTGTGCTCCTACCCCCACTCCTCTGGACAAAAAAAATGTATTTCACTGAACTGATACCGTCTTATAAATGTGTGCGCTTGCTCAATAACCTAAAATCACTAAAATGTAAAAGGCCAATTCATTCCCTCACTGTCGTTTTTGATTTGATAAGTAGGGTGGTGGGCTCCTTTTCATCACACGAGAAAATGAAATTAACATTAACATATTGCAGTTTTGATTCCATTTTATTTCCAAATTAAGTATTGTAAAATAATTCAAACTATCTTAATCAATCGAATATATAATATATTTAGCAATAAAAAAACGCAAAAAATTGTCTATGTCTATTTTATAATATTTCGAAAGAACCTCACTTTTGTGCAAGTGCGTGAAAAAAACAGAAATGAAGTGCGAGAGATTCATTTTCAAAAAACCATAACAGAGTAAAACGTAAGCACTTCTTGACAAATAAAATATTTTCATGGAATCGATATACTCGACTTTCTCGTTAGATAATAATTTTTCCGGTTTTCAACTCTTTTTTACTATTTACAATTAGTTTTATATCATATATGGCTCCGTAAAAACAAAATATAGATTTTTTTTATTTCTCTTTTAGTATGTCTTATTGATAATTAAATAAAGCAATTTCCACGGCAAAAGATTTTTTTTTCAAACGATCCAAAAATTCCTGCAGCAAATGGAAGCTTACGAAATCGTGACATTTTCTGGTTAGGGATGGTTAGAACTAATATAATTATACCAAATCCTATAGATCTCGGTTTTTCTACCACAAAGCACCTACTAAGTCCAAATGTTACTAAATGAACATTCTAAGTAACCATTAATATTATTTCCTTGCAAACTTTAAGAAATGTTACATTTTCAACATTTAAATGAAAATAGTAAAGTACAGGGTGGGCCAAATAAGACCTACTAATGTTGAACACAAATAACTTTTGCAGTAATCATTTATTTTGGTTAATTGTTTTTATATATTGAATATATTTTATGAAAATTATGTATGAAATATTACATCACACAAAAGTCTACCATTTTTCTAGATACAAACATTACACCACATAATGTTTCTGGTTGAAGGCTCAGTACTTCGACTCGAATATTTTGCTTCAGCTGTCTAATAGTCTCTGGTTTATTAATATGCACTTTGTCTTTTAAATATCTCCATAAAAAGAAGTCGGGCGCAGTCAAATCTGGCGAACGAGGTGGCCAAGGGAAATCTGAATTTTTGAAAATCAGACGTTCGCCAAAAATTTCACGCAGCAGGTCCATAGTTTGCCTAGCAGTATGCGCAGTTGCTCCATCTTGTTGAAACCACAAATTAGGATACTGCTCCACCAGTGGCCGCAAAAAGTTTTCAATCAATGTTCTGTAAAAAGCTCCTGAAATCGATTCCGGGGTTTCATCATCATTTTCGAAGAAATATGGACCGATAACTCTAATGGCCATAAGCACCAAACAGTACATTTAGATGGGTGCAACTGATGTTGGTGTGTTGGCCTTGGATTTTCAGAGCCCCACAATCTATAGTTTTGTTGGTTGACATAACTATTTAAATGGAAATGCGCTTCATTCGACATCATCGATATTTACGCTGCGTTAAAACAATTGATCGTTGACAAGAATATAAAAACTTGACCGACGGGAATCTGACGTTTTTGGGATGGCTAGTACTCTGCCGGTGAGAGGAGTAGGGAGGCGAATTACAAGCCAGTAATCTCGCCATTCGATGCCGTTTCAGTAGCTATGGAGCGGTGGACGGTTGAACATCGCATGTTTGCGTATGACGCATTTGTGCAGAATTATTGAATTGTTATTACCGTGCAGCGACTTTTTCGTGTGCGTTTCAATCGTGGGCGTCGTGGAACCGTTCAGTTCTCAGTTGGGTTCATAATCTACGAACAACAGGATCTATTGTGAAAAAGAAGCCACCAGGTCCGACTAAGACAGCAAGAACACCAGACAACATCGAGCGTGTGAGAGCCGCGCAGACTCGTAGCCCTGGGCGCTCTGCACGTAAACACGCGCGCGAATTAAGAATGGGGGTATCTCAAATCACGTGTATACTCTCACAGACCACGTACATTGGCAGAACTGAAAGAGGCAATCAGGAAAGAAGTGGCTACAATTGATGTTGAACTGATGACTCGTGTGATGGCCAATTTTTGGAGAAGGCTGGAAAACTGCATTCAGGAGGATGGGCACCACTTAAACGACGTAATTTTTCACAAATAATATTCATCTTCAAATGGCATGTCATGACAAAGAATTTTGTGTATTAAAATAAAATATTTCATTTAAAATAACTGTGTACTGTTCATTTCAAAAACGTCAGATTCCCATCGGTCACCCTGTATATGTGTGGGAGTTTTAAGTACGAGAAATTCATTTCTAAACATTTTTTCTGCTCGAACCCTTCCGCTAGAGAGCATAGCATCAATTACAACCAGTATTTTTTCATATTAAGCCGTAATCAAATGCCAATATTTTAGTCGAGGTCCGTAGACCACCTTTTTCCCTTTTTCCAATATAAAAAAACAAGGGTCTGGCATTGCATTCAGGTAATAGAGATTAAAAAAATATACCTACTTACATCGGATGTTGGATAGATTAGTTCTGAATTTTACGTATTATTTTCACCTTTACTTTTTTAAATTTCAACTTTTGCACGTTCTTATGGTAAATCGTCATGGGAAACTATGTGATCCTTAAATTTTAGATGTATGATATATTCAGCAAATCTATATGAAAAATACCGAGGAACATATTTTTGAAACAAACTTCTCAGTAGGGGGGCAATTTTTGTCTCGGACGATATTAACAGTTATACATTTTCCGTTTTGATATTTTCTGGCTTTTAAGTCGAATTTTGATCTTTACTTTACTAGGAGATTTCTGATAAATTTGTATCACCAATATTTTATGGTAAATAGTTTTTTATTTAAAGTGCTATAGCACTTTATTATGAGTATTTTTCACAGTAAATTATTAGATACTACTTCGTTTTTCTATCTATGTTTTCAGAATATTCATGTTAAATTTTTTATAAAGCAATAAAATGTTGTATGGTCGATGGTAATGTATTCGCCGAGCCGGAGTGATTCCAGTAATTTATAAATCGTAGAAAACAGAGTTCAGAGCAGTTGATTTGGATATAATATCACTGATGTACAACTTACAACGAAATGGTTATTTAATTCAATTCAAATAGAAAAAAAATTACCCAACTTTGAAATCTTTTTTATGTCTTACGTTTATTCTCTAACATTTCATAAGATATATTAAAACTTTATACTCCAATGTAAGCAAATAAATATCTTCTTCAGATTGACATATAAAGATTGTTCAAATAAATATAAAGTTACGGGTGGGTATATTCTATAGCTTATGAAAAATAGATTTTGCAACCCCGAGTCTAAATTTTGAAGTTCCATTCACAATGCTCCTCCAAAGCTGTCGATCTTTAGATTTGGCTTCGTAGTTACGTATTTCCAAATCTTTAATATCGTTTTCCACTGCGTCTATCCATCGGTTCCTCGGTCTGTCGTTGCTCATTAGCTTTCCTGTTATGGCTTTCTTCACGGCACAGTTAGCAGGCATACGAGTAAGATGACCTAGCCATCTTAAGCACTGCGCGTTAATAAAACGCACAGCTGTCTCGTTCTGAGTGAGATCGCTTATTTCAGAGCTGTACCGAATTCCAAAGGTACCATCATTCATTCTTATTGACCCAAAAATCTTTCTGAAATTTTTTTTTCCATCGTTAAGATTTTGACGTTAAGACTTGAATAATAGGACATAATACGTTTTTTTGACGGCGTTGATGCGACCTGATTGCAAAAAAGATTATTTGAGGAAACTTTAGTGCACCTCAAGTAACTATCCAGCCTAGAATTGGTGAAGTATTGGTGATTAGTATATCGTCACTACAGCATGTGAGCATATCAATATAAGAGATAATATTATAAATAACTAGTAAGCTTGGTTGAAGTTGAACTGAATTTTTAATACGTCATTTCTGCTCTGAGTTTTCCGCTATGAGTTCTCGTGTCTGTTTGTGTCGCTGCATCATTTATACAAGGTGGCGCAAAAGTAACCTTGCGATGTTTTCTGGCTGTAATTAAAAAAAAAAATCAAAAACTTTGATTCTTCTTGTGGATTGTTTTTATTTGGTCTTTTAATTTTTTTTACATCAAGTCGAGAATATGATGTCATGTAAATGGCCGCCGCCACATTTGAGCCCTTTTTATGGCATTTTCCATCACTTTGGCCAAAACTTCCGGCGAGAGGTCTTCACATTCTTGACGGAAATTGTCTTTAAGAGCTGAAAGAGTCTAAGGCTTGTTGACATAAGCCCGCGACTTCAAAAAGCCCCACAAAACGAAGTCTGGAGCGGTCAAATCAGGCGATCTTGCTGGCCAGTGCAAATCGCCAAAACGGGAGATTAGGCGCCCGGGAAATGCATCCTTCAGCATATCGGTTGTGGCACGTGCAGTGTGTGCCGTTGCACCGTCCTGTTAGAACCACATGTTTTCCAATCCCAATTCACGAAGTTGCGGCAAAAAGAACTCGTTGATCATTGCTCTGTAGCGCTCACCATTCACAGTAACCGTTTGGCCCGCGACGTCTTCGAAGAAAAAAGGTCCGATGACTCCTCCAGCGAAAACAGCACACCATACAGTGACTTTGAGCGAATGTAATGGCTCTTCGTGGGTTACACGCGGATTTTCAGTGCCCCAGAAGCGTAAATTTTGCTTATTTACGTACCCGCTAAGATGGAAATGGGCCTCATCACTCATGATTATTTTTGATGAAAACTCATCTTCCTCTTGGTGGTGATTGCTATCCTTAATGGTGTATGTTAGACGCGATTGGCGGTCAGCAGCTAACAGCTGATGCACCGTTTGGACTTTGTACGGAAACATCTTCAAATCTTGCACCAAAATTCGCTGTAAAGACCGTCGACTGATACCCATTTGCGTGGCACGTCGTCTGGTCGATGTCGACGGCGCTTCCATGACATCCTCGGCTACAGCAGCAATATTCTCTGCAGAACGGCTACTCCGGGGTCTGCCACGCCTGGCAGCATCTCGAGTTGTGCCACTCTCTTCGAGGCGAGCGGCTAAACGTCGCAGGGTTTCACCAGTAGGCGTTGGACGGCGAGGAAATCTGCGACCGATTATTGGTCAAATAAATAGTCAGCAATATTCCGCGTTCTGGAGCAGTGTAGCGTAACATTGTTTATTAACGTGTATTTCGCATGTGTTTACTACACAAATGTTATGCATTTTCTCTTAGTTGACTTCCATTGTTGACACTCTTTAACTCACAAATGAATAAACAAACAAAAAACAGCAAACGAATTCGTTTAATCTGAAATATCACCTTGAAAACTCTAAATTTTTTTATCGATACCTCACGAGATATCGATCACTACAGCCATCTACTAAAAAACTAATGGATTTCTTTTTGCCCAAATATACTCTGCGGTAAAGTAAAGCACCTGTCTGTTCTTAAAAAACTGTTTTTATTTTAAGCTTCCGTCGTTTTTATGTATTATATTTCGTGTAGGCTTAAGCAAGACATCCTACTATTAAAGGAATATGATCTAAATTTAATGATTTTTTTTCAAATTTCGACTAATCAGATACAAAATTTATGCTTCCAGACAAACAAGCAAACTATTTATCTAAATAATTGTGTATCTCGATTTATGTATAGCCAAGATATTGCCTTTATAGATTTAAAATAAAGAATTTATTAGAAATCCGTTTCCAATAAATCCAATTCCATAATTTTACCTGTCTCCTTTTCCTAAAATCTAATTTCAACTGATATCATTGATGCCATCCATCACTATTACAACCGAACAAAAATATCATACGTATTTATACTTTATATTCTCATCACTGCCGCTGAACCTTTGCCTATCATTTGGACAGAGTGTGGCTAGTAGCTACGCGATTCATTAGTGGAAATCAAATTTAAATCTACTTTTTATTTTACCTTTTCAATAATTTCGCCGTTGATTACTAGGCATTGTGTCGCCTTCTTCGCTATTTTCTTCATCAATATGGTGACTGTCAGCTTCATCAATGTACGATGCAGCCCAATCAATTGTTAACTCGATTTCAGCCTAACAATGTCGTTTGGCATTTTAATGTGTCCTTTTTTTAAACAGACGTTTTCACAAATTTCTCACCGTCTCACTAATCATCGCCTTTTGGAAAATCAAAATTTGATTCCAACAAATTAACTCAACGCCGCAAATACAGAAGGGAGATAAAAGGGGAAATACTAAAAACGGTAATATAATTTTTATTTTACTGCTAGCTGATTAAGCAGTACTATGAACGCGTAATACATATAAAAAAAATTGTGTTCTGAATGTGTTCTGTCACCTCATTTCAGACACATTTATTTCATTTTAAATTCTTCGGTCAGCTCCTTTAGGGCATGTGCCGCTTTCTCATTCAAAGTTTTAAGAAACACTCTTCTTGTACCCTTCACTGCCGACTTCATACAGAAGTCACATCATACAGCGCAATATCCGGCGAATAAGGCAGATAGTTCAACACTGAGGTGCTCTACTCGGCTATAAATATCTTAGAGCACAAAAATCTTCAATCTTTTAGTTATTCCAAAAACGTTGAAATATTGACGAGCACTTTGACCTATAGGATACTTAACTGACCGGTTCGAACCATATTACCAATTTTCTAATTTCAATTCTTTCAAGGAAATGCTTCTAGGGTTTGGACCCCATTTTTCGGTCATGTTGAAAACGCCTAAAAACGCACGGTATGAAGATTCATTGTCATAATCGTATGCTTCTTTCAATAAATTTCAAATTTAAAATGTCACGGCTATTCGCTGCTCTATTGTTAAAATTTTTTCGGCGAAAAAAAAACAAACACGACTCTAATTCGATCAAAGACTATGGGTATACTGATTATTTTTTTACGAGTGGTAACGTAATCGAAAAAGAACAGTCGCCGACAGTCGTCGTCGTTTACTTCTTCTATAGCAGCATCAGTTTCGTTGCTTAGCAGTACACCTTGTATAGTACTTATAGATTAGAAAATTACATAAGAGAAATTCAGGCTGAGCTTATTACTTCGTTTGGTTTTGTAAGCCCAACGAAAGCGCCTAGGCGCTAAGTAGAACACTCGAGTGAACTAACAGCCGCCAAAGTAACGAAATTGGTGTGAGTACTCATATACATAGTTGTTCCAAGTACTTAAAATTTTGGTTACATTTCTTAAAATACTAATTGTTAAAAGGAAATAAATTATAAAATATCGGGTTGAAGTTAACAACAACAAATGAAGTTCATGTGGCCAAACTCATAATGTCTTTTTAGTACAGAATTGGCTGTTCCAGCCTATTTATCAATTCTGTTGATTTACTTAAAAAAGCTCTTGAACTTAGCTCAAGTTAGTTATTACTCACAGAGGGCCTTCACTGTCTAGAATGAATGTTAGCTTTGATGAAGATATACACATCAAGCTCGCTAGCTTCACTGACATGTCGATTGCTGGGAAAATTTAAAACACCACAAAATGTACGAGGAGATCATGGTGTTATATTTATAATATTCAGGCATTTATTTGAATTTTATGATGTCTTTTGAATAAAGAAAAGCAGCGGATTCGTACATTCATCTAATATTAGGAGGTGTAAATTAAGCTTTATTTTTGCAAATTTTCACAATTTGTTAGCTAAACTTAGTTACATTATTAGTCCAAGCAGGAATGGAGAAATCACTTTTCATGGGCATGTAAACTTCCGTCAAAGATATTTAAAAAAAAATTATAAATTCGAGTCAAATATGTATATTTAAAGGAAAGGTTGCAACTTCATTCCATTTCAAAAGTTTTGGACATGTTGAGCCTTTCAGCAATTTCTTAAATTCGAGGCCTACGAAACCTTCTTCCTTGATTTTTGAGCGCGCAAAAAAAGTATGCTTTCTTTTCTCACGGTAGGACCATTAGTTATATTGGCATCTGCAGTGCTTATTTTTGTGAGGCATTTATTTGGTTCCCAACGAAGAACATTTATATTATTCTCAAGGTAAAGAATGTAAAAAATGCCTGGAACTTTGAGCTAATAGCGGACTTTCTAAAATTAATTTGTATGCCTGTGGAATTTCAGCCCTTTGCCTATTGTTTTGCCTTTTTGCATATTGATTTTAATTTCCTGCTATCGATTAAAAAACGCCATTCATTTGGATTTTGCGTTTGGTGGAGCTCTTTGAACTGATCAGTTCGAGTTCCCAAATGTACTACCGCAATGTTCGGCTTACGCATATTACACGACGATTTATTTAAATCGGCATCGTAACTTCGATATCAGGTCATTAATATAAGAAAAATAGTACCTTCAACCTCTAAGTGTGAAGACGATTGCATGGAACGCAAAATCAGGGTGAGCCCGCTAGTTATCTACACGAGTGCCAAAAATCTATAAGTAGAAAAAATACGAGAATTTTAGGAAGAGTACATAACTAAACTTGAAAGTTTTTGGTACACTATACTTTGCACAGATGAATACATGGTCATGAAAGAGGCAATATAGTATATAAAAATACTTGAAGAAAAACGCCATTCCGGACGCAAGACGGTTAACAGGATCAAATTTTGTTTTACAGCAAGACAATACGCTGATATACTGAACCAAAATGGTACGACAATATTCAAGAAATAATAGTGTAATATTAATGTTTTGAAGTGGCCACCACAGACTACCGACCTGAACGCCCATAAGTGCTGACTATACATCAAAAATACGTATTGATCAGGTTAAGCCCCAAGCAGTACAAGATTTAAATAATTCCGGCATTGGCCAAGTTTGGATGAATATTTAACGCTAGTGAATTCTATTGCACGCAATGTTGGTAATATGAATGAATATTCGTAACTAAAGGGTTTTCCAATAACAGGTGTTATCTATCGCTATCGAGAGATGATTAACGACTTTTTATGCCCGGAAATGGATGGTATTGATCTGGACAACGTTTATTTTCAACAAGACGGCGCCACGTGCCACACAGCAACAAAACCATTGATCTTTTACGGGAAAAGTTTCCGGACTGGAAAAGTTTTACGGGAAAAGTTTCTCTCGAAAAGGTGATCACAATTGGCCATCGAGATCTTTTGATTTAACACCTTCTGACTTTTTTCTTTGGGGCCACGTGAAAGATAAGATCTACGCCAACAGCCCAGGGTCGATTCAAGACCTCAAAGATGGAATTCGTGAGGCTATCGAGGACATAGGGCAGCTACTTTGCAGTTCGGTTATGGAAAATTTCATGATAAGGATATTGCCCTGTAAGCGTGGTCGTGATGGTAATTTGCCTAATGTTATTTTCCGCTATTAGCGGCATACCTTCCTCTTTATAATGAAATAAACATCCGATCATTTATATTAAAAAATATCATTTTTCTTTGAATATCAAAAGAACACCTCTGATTGGAAAACCCTGTACTTATATCGTCATGCTGAATATTAAGAATATAACAACTTTATTTTGCAACGCAATAATAAATAAATATAATAAATAAATTTGGATTTTAAATAAAGGCCATTAGAATATTACCCTAAAGAAAATTTCAGGGCGCCCAAAAACAATCAATAATTAATTACTAATACACAAGAATTAAGAGGGAAAGTAAAAAATGTTTTTTAAGAGGTTGAGAGCTTAAAATACAATAATACAAAACGCAATGTTTTCTTTCTTTATTTATAATAATCTCAAACATAATTTCATGGCATTTATTTTTTAATATGATATGTCCGCCGCAGCTACGCATTGCATGGTACATTTCGTCAGCCCAATTTTCATCATCATTCATAGTACTACAGTTCGTTGTGAGCCACAATTCTTCTCCATGAATCTCGGTTCGCAGCCAGACTACCATAGTTGGTCACTCCTATGTTTCATAGATCGTCCTCAACATCGTCTAACCATGTTTGCCGCGGCCACCCTCTTTGCTTTTCACCAAGCATGCGCTCATCTAGACCTTTACGAGGTATTCTTTTATCTATTGTAGTATTCTGCAAGCGCGTCCTAGCCATCGGGTGCGCTCCGAATTTGGCAAACCACACAGCGTTTTCCCCTTGTACCAATGCCTCTAGCCTGCTGTTATATCCGATGGGATTCAATTTTAGACTACTTAAAATCTGACTACTATAAAAAATCTTACTACTGAAAACTACTATAAATCTGAATAATAAATCTAAATGAGCCCCATCAGAAAGAATTCGGTGGTCATTTGGCTTCAATTCTTGCACAAGCTCTATTTTATAGGCACATAAACCAAGATCGTTGAGAATGACGACGAATCGACACTTCGCTCTATGAAATCCGCAAACAGATTTTTTTTGAAGTGAAACTTATTAGGCGTCGATGGACGAGCGAAACTGGAGAGTAAAATTTCAAGGCCATGCGTAGAGGAAAAGGAGAGAGAAAGATATACCTCATATATGGTATATCTTAGATACACTTGGGGCTATTTTTCCCGAGTTTTTCCTTGTGGGTGCTAATTTCTAGTGAAAAATAACATTGCCTACTTTTTGGCGTTTGTTTGTTGGTGCAAACTTGAAAGAAATATATTTTTGATCCCTACTTTTTGGCGCTTATTTTCGTTTCCTGGTTAGTGCTTGTGCTTACTATAAAACTCTATCCATTCCCGCGTCGGATTTATTATTGCCTTGCCTTGCCACGGCTTGTGTCCGGCTTTTACCTACACCGGTCGACCCTTCTCCGTTTTTTGTAAATTTTGTCTATTTGTATTCTCTGCAAATATTGTGAATTTATTTCGATACATATTATTTCTCTCTCTCTCTCTCTCATTCTCTCTCGGGTCTGTCCCTCTTTCTTTGTCTGCCTTGAAAGTTTCACTTCTGTTATGTGTACTACTATATTTAGAAATTGCATATACTTTTCTTTGTACCTCCATCTTGGTATTCTTTAAATAAGAAATAGAAATCAAAAATAAATTATTCGGAACAAACAATTTCCAAGTACAAGTTTGCATTAAGAATAATAGCATTCATAATACTTTGGTTTTTATTAATCTGCATATTTTCGTAAATATCGAATACTGAATATTCTGCAAAAATGAAAATGTCATTGAATATGGTACGAATTGCATTTGAGTGTCATTCCATTATCCTTTTCATTGCGTGCATAATGAAACTGACAGCGTTGTCATAATTTGCCAAAAGCCATTTGAAGTGGGTAACGAGCTAATTGATACCGAAAACCGGCACACGCCCTAAAGAAAATATGTCTATACAATACGTGCATATGTATGCCATCATATAACAAATGAAGAAAGTGAAATTCTTTTGTACCTTTCACCGCATAACAAGAGTAAGGAGCAATGAAGAGAAATTCGCGCAAACCGGAAAAAGCGCAACAGCAACAAAATATGCACAAACATGCGATTATCCTGCGTGAGTGAAGAAAGGGTTGTTGCAAATTGATAGTGACACGCTTTCATGCGCTCACGCACTCACCTTTCACCGCCACGCAGTCGGGCATTAATCCCATACAACGCTTTGTAATGATTAGCATTATTTGGTTCCCCTTTTATTTCGCACTACATTTCCGCTATGTATGAATGTAAATGTTGCTTGTTATTACACTCCAACGAAATCGAAGTCAATTTGCCAACAAAGCGACAAGCCAATGGCGGCGAGCAATAGCAATTAACCCTGTCAATAAATACATTTAACACAAATCGAAAATAAGACTCACGCAGTGACAAATTGATGCATATACTTGTAGGGAATCAGCCACGAGCGATTGGCAAAAGCGAGAGGTACAATTGTTTGTTTGCTTAATCGATCGATTGATTCGCAAACAATGAATAAAGTCATTAAAGGCGAATTGCCAAAATTGACAAATTTACAGGCAGTCCAATTTTGGCGTGTGTGCTCATCTGAGTGAGAGTGCGTGCGAATGTGTTTGGTGTGGATAGGGGTGTGAATTGGAGAATTAATAAAGCCCAGAGTTGCAGTTGTTCGTGTAACAGAAAAAAAAACAACAGTAATAAAAATGGCACTCTTCATTGTTAGGGGCAAAGACAGGGCAGTGCGTAGCGGTTTATGCAAAAATTCGCAAAACACGATGGGGTGTCTAAAGAGAATACCTGTTGATTTTGAAAGTTTGCGAATTAAGTAATTTTATGCGCGGATTAAAATGTCATCCCAGAAGTTGATGAACTTTTAATGTTGGCGCAGTAATTTATGTTAAAAAATTAATTATAAAAGTCGTAGCAAAATGTATTTAAATTTTTTAAATGAATTTTATTCTCACGCCTTTGGCATTTTGCATACTCGCCGTCCTTTCAATGCGACTTAGGTAAATCTTATGTTTCTTGAAGCCAGCCTCCTTAGCATTTCTCACATATATAAACAATACTTTTTTATACTCTTTACAGTCTTTATTTCATGCTGTTTGTATTATTTCGTAACCCTCCATACATTTTAAGGCAACTGTATTAATTTTTATGCTGACAGTTTCCGCGTAAGGGGTTATAACTGAGTGAGTGGCACGTACGCTGTACGTTGAATGAAAAGAAAAGAAAGGAAAAGGGTTCCCCCAACAAGTATTGTGAGTTGAGAACTCACAGGACATCTATTCGTGTTATTTTAAAAAATGATGGAAGCACAATATAGACAGCAGTGAAGGTTTGACATTTAATATCCTTTGTGTATGTCCTATGTCCTCGACAGCTACGTATACATACACGTGAATATATACCTCCTTCGTTGCCGCACTTTTTCTTTTATGCTTTCTTAAGCGTGCTTTTCATTATGATGTGAGTATTGGCTATAGGCTGATCCCAGGAAGTAGAATGTCCCACTGCGTCAATCATATGCAAATTTGTCGCTCAATATTAATTAGAATATGAATTAATAAAGGAAATAAGTGTAAAATGCTGTTTCTCCAGTTATTGTTGGAGTTGCACACTGTCAATAGCTTACACTGCGTACTCGTACATCTGCTTAGCCAGCTGAAACTTGTTGTATTGATTTTTCATAACCCTTTCATTTGAGGACAATTTTCTATTTTCGCTCGCTTCATTACATTTTAGCTTATTGTATTTAAAGTGAGATATGCACCCGCTTTAATTGTATTATGTGAGAATGATTTCAAACCAAAAATTGGGCAGACGTGCCTTAAATTTACAATGAACCGAACTTGTGTGATTTTGATGAACTTTTTGCATTATTTTAAAATAAAATTTCGTTTCCAACCAGTCGTTTCTGATTCCGACCACCACCACCAACACAGCCATAGTAATTGATATAGGGTTAATTTCTGACTGCACACTAAACGATTTTTAATTTGCATATAATTTTGTGCCTCAATTCCGGTTCAGTGTAATTTTCGTTTTCAATCAAAATGCTGCACGACAGACGATGGTGAGAGCGTTCCTGGCTTTGCGGAAGTTTGAACCGCTGCTATGAAAATCACTAAAGCATATTGCCGAGGAAAAAGAACATACACATAAAACAAGGTACTTAAAAAATATACATAGGTACATATTTATATGTTGGTACATATGTATATATATATGTATATGTATATAAGGACTTACTAGTAAAAAAATCGAATACACATTTCCAATTTTCGGCGCTTTTGCTTTCCTTTTTTTCTTTATTTTTTATTTTTTTCGACAGCAGCTAATGAAAAAGTCCCGAATCACTCAAGCGATAGACAACTGGTTTCACTTTCAACTTTCCCACTTTGCATCACACGAGTTAACTAACACATCCTCCTTCATGGGTCACACACGTATACATATATGTTCATACAACCGTGCAACATATCCTGTTAGAGTCGTTTTGTTTTTTTTATTCTTGGTTTATTTCATCCTTCAGCTGCCTGGCCCATCAGCGTAAATTCATCAGTTACATATGCAAATTACTTTTTTTAACGAAAATTTTCCCCATTAATTTTACACATTTTTTGTTGTATTTGTTGAAATTGAAGATGTTTGCATTCTGTTGTTTATTACACGCACATCTGACATTGACATTCGACATCGACAATTAAACGGGCAGAAATTTCTTGCTGATGCATCAAATGAGATGGATGGAAAGGGGTGAACAATGAATGCAGCTGGAAAGAAATCTCCTGAGCCCAAGCGAATTTGTAACTGATACTATACTGAAGATTTAGAAAGATATATAAAATGTAAACGTACACATATGCACATATATATACATGAATTCTCACACCATTCACTTGGTAGATATGGCAGTAGGTAATCGAATATTTCAGTATTTAGATGCCTTATGAAAACTGAATTTCCTTCTTATTTAACACTCCAACGGAGAATCTCTGCTGTCAACAAGTGCTACTTTGGACCAGATAAGCAATTGAGAAGCAAAGTCATTACTCGAGCATTACAAGCCACTCATCATCTATGTCTTATTTTATAGCGCAAAATCTTGGACAATGGCAACACCCGATGCGACGTCCCTTTTAGTGTTCAAAAGAAAGATTTTACGGAAAATGTACCTTACACATCTAACAACAAACTGTATTAGCTTTATGGTAACCTAGACATAGTTCAACGAATACAGATCCAGCAGATCGACTGAGTAGGTCTTTTCGTCCGAATATGTACAAATGCTGCAGTTCTGAAAGTATTCGTTACGGTTACTGCTAGTGGTAGGAGAGGAAGAGAGAGTCCTCCTTTGCATTGCAAAGATCAGCGGACTGTAATTCAGCAATAGAACGAGGGTGTAACGAAGTGTTGGAAAAATAAAGGTGCTACAGGCCGAACTGAATAAAAGCAACCGTTTTTTAAAAGGCAGTCAGATACAGGCAGTGAACACGAATTGACTAGAGCTAGCTGTAAATATTTGCAACGATTGAAGTGCTTCTTCGTTGTCATCGGTATTGAACGACTAAAACCGTATGCTTCGAGAAAATAGATCAGAGCAGCGTCATCTTAAACAATACGATTTACCTGAACTCGGGAGGAGCCCCGAAGACTGGCTTATGTCCATATAGGCATTTGATATGACTTCCGAAAAATATGTGTACAACGATGAAATCTGATGCGTCTACAGGAAACCATAAACGGTAAAGCCAATGACACTGTTGACTTTAGCGATTGGTTGCAAGAATTTGCCCGTGCTGTCGGCGTAGCGTGCACAAGCATAAGCGAGCATCTAAAACTAGCAACAGAACGATCCATGCCGATAAATTGGAAAGCAGAGAAACGGGATGTCACGTTTGTACAGGCGAAGGTGAGGTAGAAAAGTATTTGCCATTTTTAGAGATGCCTTACGACCAAAGGCGGAGAATCGCTAGCCTTCACAAGTTCCGCTTCCGTTGCCTGCGTCGAGGTCACTTCGATCATACTCGCGCACACATTCACGTCGAGCATCATAGCACAATGCAGGAGAGCTCCTTGTTTACAGGCCGGTTGTAAGGTCTATTAACAATAAAATTTTATTTAAAATTTAATAGTGTAAAACCATACTTTGAGTGAAAGCAAATCGTTGTATCTACATTATTCGATGCAAAATTAGCAATAACACGGCCAAATAACAACAAACACGCGGGCGCCGACGGACTGCCAGTTGAGCTATGCAAACATGGCGGCGAGAAGCTAGTAAGGAGCATGCATCAGCTTCTATGCAAAATGTTTTCGGATGAAAGTATGCTTGCCGATTGGAATTTAAATGTGCTCTGCCCAATCCATAAGAAAGGTGATCCTGTACCAATTATCGCGGGACTAGTCTTCTAAATATCTTCTATAAGGTTCTAGCGAGCGTATTGTGTGAAAGCCTGAAGCCCACCATCAACCAACTGATTGGACCTTATCAGTGTGGCTTTAGACCTGTAAAGTCCACCATCAACCATCTTTTCGTCGACTTCAAAGCTGCATTCGACAGAACGAAAAGGAGTTATCTACATGCCGAGATGTCTGAATTCGGTATACCCTATCTGCCTTGTTCAAACTGGATAAAGAGGCGAAGCGAATGGGTCTAGTGGTGAACGAGGACAAAACGAAGTACCTCCTGTCATCAAACAAACAGTCGGGGCGCTCGCGTATCGGCACCCACGTCAGTGTTGACAGTTATGAGTTCGAGGTTGTAAAAGACTTCGTATATTTAGGAACCAGCATTAACACCGATAACAATGTCAGCCTAGAAATCCAACGCAGAATCTCTCTTGCCAACAAGTGCTACTTTGGACTCAGTAGGCAACTGAGCAATAAAGTCTTCTCTCGACGATCAAAACTAACATTATATAAGGCTCTCTTCATGCCCGTCCTAACGTATGGCGCCGAAGCGTTTACGATGACAACATCCTACGAAGCGTCCCTTGGAGTGTTTGAAAGAAATATTCTTTGGAAGATTTTTGAATCTCTGCACTTTAGCAACGGCGAATATCGCAGGCGTTGAAACAGTGATCTGTATGAGCTTTACGACGGCATAGACATAGCGCAGCGAATAAAGATCCAGCGGCTATGCTGGCTAGGTCATGTCGTCCAAATGGATACAAACGCTCCGGCTTTCAAAGTATTCGATGTGAGACCAGCTGGGGGTAGCAGAGGAAGAGAAAAGCCTCCTCTGCGTTGGAAAGATCAGGTGAAGAGGGGCTGGGCCGGTTAGCACGAGAAAGAAATGACTGGCTCGCTTTTTTAAACTCGGGCAAAATCGCGTAAGCGGTTATCACACCAATTAAGAAGAAGAAGGAGAATGAAATCTCCAATTCTTACTTCCTGGATTTCTCTGTTTCAAAGAAAGAATTTCATGTATGATATATATATATATATACATATAAATTCATTATTGTTTAATTTTAGTAGTCAGTGTGAAATTATGTTTGTACTATGTATGTATGTACTAAAAGGCTGCCTATATTTAACTATGAAGACTTGGTGCCGAAATTGCTAATCGGAATCGATAATGCTCATTTGAGAGTCGCGCGGTACGAGTAGATCGCCCCTGATGGATAGAAGAGTAATCTATAATATAATATAATCAAACTATACTAGATTGTATAAAGGCCTACAGCCACCTATTGGAAGTATTGCTGTTTGTGATGAAAAATACACCGTAGCGCGAAAATTGAGCTCCAGCTCAAAAGTAAGGTTTTTCTGTTCATTGTCGATATACTAGTATTCCACTTGATGTACCTATTTCTATTCCAGCTGAACTGAAAGCCTTGCTTACATGGGCTTCCGCAGCCCCAAACACAGCCGAAACAAATTATTCCGCAAATACTTCCGTATCCAGTTTGTATCATTATGAGAGAGGATTCCAGTCTCGACACGCCCTATGGACATGAAACCTTGAATGATAAAAAGTTTATATTCATAGCACAGCGCCAACATTTTCCGAACATTTCAAGTGACGCCTTAATACTGAATAATTTCCAGACGGTACCTTTTTTATATTATCTTCGACGTTTGTCAAGTAGACGGATGTACAATTTTACATGATAGAACCACGCGTTAAGACTATTTAAACTTGTAACTAAAATAGTCCATTTTTAAGAACAACATATCGTAAAATTCGTAATTGTTTTTATGGAAATAATCCTCCAATCAAGTCAACAATCCAAATGTTGGTCAAAAAATTTAAAAAAACAGGTATTGTCGGGGATAGAAAAAGAAATGGTGCACCAAAAACTGGGCGTTCTGTTGAGAATAGTGGCTCTGAAAGAATATACATTTTTACATGTTTTGTTTAACAATATCCATGTACATATAATATATTATCAGAGACAAAAACTCCTCTATATGCATTCCAGTTTGAGAAAAAATAATACCCAAAGCCTATAAGCACATTATTTTAGTCTAGTTGATTGCATGAATGAATCCAATTTGGAAATAAAGAACTTCTATTCCATGTTTTATTATACGTATAATTTTATGTTCGTATGTAAAAATGATGTATGTGACAAAAACTGCGGAATGTGTTAATTCAGTCTAAAACCACAAAACGACAGACTATAAAAATGTACTTTTAATCGCCACGAAATCCACCAGATTGCCATTGCTGCTTAATAGCACAGGCTTCCAATAAAAAAATACCAAAAAAATAAACAAAAATTGAGGAAATAGTGTTTTCGTCAAATGGAAATGAACTCACCGAGTTTTATGAGAAAAAGTCGGCATGTTAGTATTGTGCACAAGCGAAGCAATGGCGTAGTGTCGGTAAATGCATCATTAATCAAATGTCCACTGAGTGAGCGAAGTTATTCATCATGCTTACGCTTTCCTTCTGCACTTTTCAATTTTTTTAACGATATTTCACAAAGTTTTTTATTGTAATTTTTCGTTTTTTTTTCTTTGCTTTTCAGCGACATTGAGCAGTAAACCGTCAAGCGTAGTTTATATTTGAAATTTACACCACTACATCAAATATAAACAAACATAAAAAGTAAAAAGCTTGCGCACACGTTTCCTTTGCTGGATTATAACTTGGCCACCCTCTAATGGGGAATATCAATTTAGTCGTAGTTAAGTAGTAAGTTATAAAATGGAAAGAAATTCCCTTCTTTTATTAGATTGCGGCCATTTTTGTGAATGGCAAGAAAAGTGTAGATGTGTGTGAGCCGTGCTAAATAAGTTCATATTGGGTGTAACAGCGGCAAATGTTTGTGGTTTCGAAAAACGACTAAAGCATAAATCAAGATTATATTTCGGTGAATCATCAGTTGTCTCATGAAAAAATGCTTGAAATATTAAATGGTTACTGCTTTCAACTCTCCTTTGGTTAACATACATATCGTCCCTTTTCTGTGTTAACCTGGTAACTTCATTTTTTTTTCGAAATTGACATTTTTAGTAAAAAACACTCCTTAGTACTCCTGTTACGTAAAACAAAACATACAATGTTCATAATGATTATAGAATTTTTTCAAAGCGGTTCGATGTTCATGTTCGAATTCAAAAACCTCGTATCTACTATAAGTAACGTGTCAAATAAGTTATACCTTTTCATAAAAGTTGAGTAACTCTAAGTATCTTTATCGATTTACTGAAAATTATGATTTTGTGGATACTAGGTTAACACAGAAAGGGGACGATATGTTTTAATTTGAATATACATATAATATGTATGTAGAGGCTACATAGTGTGAAACCTGATATCAAAGTGCATTATTAACATCGCTGAAGCCTGGGAATATCTTTAATTTGTAGCTTTAAATTACGGTTGATATCGCCTTCCAAATATGTTGGGAAATTAAAACAGATTCTGTAACAAATTGTGACTATTATAGCTCGGTACCTTTTTGTATGATATATACCAAAATACAGATTTATTCCTCAAACGAGTTATTATCTCCTTCGTAGTAGTCCCCATCAACTGTAAAGCACTTATGCAAGCGTTTGCTCCAGCTCTCGAAACATTTCTGGAACTCTATGTTCGGAATATCCATCAAAGACGTCTTGAATTTTTCCATTACTTCCTTTCGTCTGTTAAGACGCATTTTGAATCGATCAAACAGAAAAAAATTGCAGAAAACCATATAAGATGAATTCGATGGCCGCTGAATGGTATTCGTTTCATTCTTGGTAAAAAAAATTTCGGATAATGGTGGCAATGCGCGAAGGTGGGTTTTCATACTGCAAAATTCACGAGTTATTTTTTCACAAAACTTTTCCTTTTTGGCGAATCGATTCACATAAATGTATATTATAACGCCTAAATAATAGTCGTTATTAACTGGGTGACCTTCTGGCAAAAATTCGTGGTGTGCAATAACTTTGTAGTCCATAAAAACCGTGAGCATGGCTTTCTTTTTTGACTGAAAATGAAGTGAAGTTTTTGGACTTGGTTCATTCGGCACTCTCTACTCACTTACCTGATGTCTGGATTATTTGTCGTGTCATGTGTGTGGTCCCTTTTGGGACAAGATTTGTAGCAACGACGCAAACCCAAAGCATTAATACAATGTCTTGAACGGTTCTATAAACAATACTCAAGTCCTTTGCCAACTCTCTGATGGTTAATTTGCGGTTAATGATCAACTTTTCTTTCACTTTATCGCTGTTTCCATCACTTTTCAGGTCGACGGCCTCCTACTATGTTCGTCATAATCGATGGACTCACAATCTCTTTTAAAGCGTTTATGCCACTCGTAAACGGCTGTTTTATTTAGAGTTTCATTACCTAAATAGTTTGTCAAAATATCTAAGGTTTTCGCATCAGTGAATCCATTTTTAACGCAAAATTGAATAGAAACTCGTTGTTGCAAATTCAAAACCATTTTAAAACTGTAAGAAAATCGAAAACACGTGCCGAAGTGTGTAGATTTTCTTAAGACGGCGTAAGTAACCATGACGGTAAAGTAACCAACTCAAATCAGTTGGTTGTTCATCAAATCGCAGAAGTTTATAAATATGTACGCTTATATATTTAACGGAGACTTCAAGCTCATGAGTATCTGTAGGATTTAGGTCCGTGCGAAACAGTTGTGACACCACAGTACTACAGGCGGAGCACATTTTACTTCAGAAAAAAGGCATCAAGCCACTTCATAGTCATTTTATTAAAAGAAAAAAAAAATAGAAGTGGAGACGTTTCAGTTCTTTCTGGTAGAAACTTAAATGGCTTCTCTTCTGTTGGCTTCGGTGAATTTTACCTTACACAAAATAGAATTGCTAAATAGTTTGTTAGCTAGAGTATATTACAGTAATATTTCTAGAACCTCCTTTGTTCAAACCTACCACATACGCACCATATCTTACAGTTTTACTTTTCTTTCGCTATTCTCGCTTCGTTGGGTTATGAAACGTCGTTTCCAATTCGGAACGTTTACTTGTAGATTTTTGTGGACTCACCGATTCATATTTAAAAGTCTACTCTTTGATCACCCAAAAGAAATACCCTTTAACCCAACTATATACGATATGATATACTCGCTTTCTCTTCCTATTACTGTCCACCATATCTGAGGCAAGTCGTTAAACTTAAGTCCTCAATGAAAGTTTCGTCATAGTTGACAAATAACTGCGCAAATCTCATGTAATCAAGTTTTAATTTGTCGAAACTTGTGACTGTGGTGAGTGGTTTTCCAAATTGCTATGCCATAATTTTTTCGAGAGTGTTATAGGTAATGCTACAACTATCATTTGTCATGAATTTATTCATGCCATTCCATTACACCAAAGTATATAAATATATAAATTTTTTCGTGGGTCCTAGCTTAAACATAGGGCATCAATAAACAAATAATAATTATAATTTACCATTATTTTTTGGTGTTTCAAAACAAACAATGGATTGGTGAACTATTATAAAATTTTTACGTAATACGGCATGTATCAACTCGGTTTTAAAAGCAGAAATGAAAATGGCTACGTAATGTAGAGCTCAAAATAAAGTTTATGTGTTCACCCGTTTAGCTATGATATTTCAGAACTTTAAGAAAGCTTTAAAGATTTACCTGCAGTATTGCTTATCTCGTCATAAGCTTATTACTATGCCCAAATTTATATGCACAAAGCCGCAAGAATTAGGGATTCCGGAAAGAACGCAGACAAGTGCGCGAGAAAGGAGTTCGAGGAGTAACCTGCGTAATCGCTTCCAGACCATTCGAGTCCAGTTAGGCTTTCGGTATTTCCAAGTTTAGGAAAAGGCTGGACCAACTTCCAGTATAGACTAACTTCGGGATGAAAAGGAGGCGATATGTGCTAAGGATCTTAAAAATTATCATACGACTGTTTGTGGGAATGTTAATGGGGCAATACACCATTTTATATATTACCGGCAGTTTCGGAATACCGTAACGATTATTTTTAGGGTGTTGAGGAAGTAAACAAAAATACTTACATGTCATTTCCAAATGTTGTTTGAAGTAATAAAAAGAATCCGAACCCGGTCAATTATCTCAACTTATGTATGTACTTATCAACAACATTCGGAACGCAACAGCAGTAACGATAAAAATAGTAGTTTCGGCAGCTAAAGCAACAATACATACGAAACGCAACGAATATGGTAAGAGAAAAAGTCAAGGCAGCAGAACAGCAAACTGAAATCCAATTTTACCTCTTTGCAAAGTTTGCAAAGCAAAGCCGCAAAAATAATTACTTTGGCAGCACAGCACCAGTAGCCCTTTTAACGTTATTACTGTTATGCTGGCTGTTAAAGCTAGTGAACTCATTTGTCCCTTGTGAAACACTTTTCCCGAAAGCATAAAATGTAATTACACACAAAAGAAAGGGTCTACCAGGTGAATATTAAATTTTTCCCGAATATACGCGATAAGTTTTACCGATATATATTCAGCACTCGATAGATTGTTAAAAAATATTGCCAAGGTGGTATCGAAGATCCCTATTCAGCCTTAGTATCCACTAAATCATAAACGAACCAAGCAGAGGAATCTTCAAATCAGAATTCAACTAATTTTCTTTGGCCGCCATCAATAAGTATGGGATAGAAAATACTATAAGAAGTAGTTTGTGACAGCTCCAGAAATCAGCTTAATTCCATTTTTTGCACACAATTTGTTGTTTCTTTGCTCGCCCACGGGTGCCCGAAACTTTGTGTGTGTACATAGTGTTTCTTTTGTCGGTTCTTGGGCTGTTGAGAGAGTAATTTGTGTTTCTCATTAGCACGAAGACGCCCAGAAAAAAATTTACGGGGAAGTTTATGAAAACTGTTAAAATAAGTGGTCAACTCTTTTGTGTAAGAATATGAGGAATTTAATATGGCACTAAACAACAACAAATAACCTTGATGTTTTGTTTCAGGAAAGAAATGTGGTTTTATGTATTCCAGTGCCTTTTAATTGTTTTTGCTCTATTGACAGAGTTCTTATGCTAATTTTGACCGTAACTTGCTTGAAAAGAAAAAAAATCTATTAATAGGGATAATCGCTTCAGTCAAAGTATTTGGTAGAGTTTGAAGCCGAATGTGCGACAAGCGAACGGTCCACTTTGGGGGAAACTTCTTTTGGTTATAAGGCAGGTGTATGGAAAAGAAATTAAAAAACTTTTCATTAAGGTTCGTATAATAGACATAAAATCAACAGATACAAAAAATGAATGGAATAAGGTTAACACATAATAAGTTAAAAGTAAAAAGTAAAATAGTTGACGAAATATATGAAATATTTGATACATAAATAGGGACTGATGTCAGGCGAATAATCAGATAAGAGAAGCGCAATGTTAAATATTAAAATAATGAAATGAAATAATTCAAAAATTCTTTATTATCAACGATATTTTGATCAAGGCATAATCCGTAATAGATAAAGTAGTCGATCCGCCTTATTTACAAAATATCAGTGTTGCGTATACAAAAAACTTTCCTTCAGGTAAAAAATTTGTATCATTTGTCATGTCAAGAAATACAATTTGTTTGGTTATAAATTAAAATTAAGTAAATAAATATAGATAGATCTGGATGTCCAACACACATTCCCGCTTTTGGGAATGTTGAACCAAGGATTACATATTTTCCAAGGCAGCACAAAACTTAGGTAGTGGGGGTGCACAAATGTTGACCAGAGAAGCAAAAACTCGGCGGTAAGAAAGCCGCCATCCTGCTGTTGAACCAAAATCCTGTTGTTCGCGACGAAATGATGACAAGATCCTGTAGCCTGAGACGAAATGAGTACAAAGCCTGAATCATTAAGGAAACCAAAATCCTGCAGCTTCTGACGAAACGACGGCAAAACATATCAGTTATTTTTTCAGCACTCCAAATTACGATTTACAATTTATAATATATTTTCAAAAATGTTGCCCTTTATATATAGGGCCCGCCATCTATCGTTACGGATTTGAACTAGGTATTATTTGAAGAGTGGTAACACTTAGCTGTCATCTGATTTGACAGAAAATTAGTTTTGTTCTTCCGCTGAACGAAAATGGTTGTGCATACGCTCAAAGAACGCTGGGAAATATAACGACATTACTTTGAAAATCATGGTAATGTTGCAGAATGTGTACGAAAATTACGTACGGCAATGGGAGGAAGAAAAGCACCGATTGAAGCGTATGTACGTTACTTTGCGAAAAAAGTAAGAGAAACTGGGTTGCTTATTGATAAACCAACGCGTGACCGACCAAAAACCGTGCGTACACCCGAAAATATTGCTGCTGTGGCCGAGAGTGTTCGTGAATCACCAGGAACATCAGTTCACCGTCGTTCTCAACAATTGGACATTTCGGAGACATCATTGAGACGAATTTTGCGTAAAGACCTTGGTATGACGCCGTACAAAGTCCAATGAATGAAGTTGTGTTCCATCAATAACCGGAAGGATTGTACTTCAAAATAAAAAAAACAGTTTGGAAAAATATTGAGTAGTTTCTTTTTTATAGCATTTTTAATTCCGTAAAGTTATATGGCGGACCCTGTACAATAAATATCTCAATCAAAGCCTAATTATTTTTACAGAAAAACAGAACCTACTTATTTTCACAAATAACAAGTGCTGATAAACCTTAAAGTGTATAACTCACAAATCTCACATACTGTTTCAGTTTACATTATGAGTGAATACTTGAGTATTTTACTATTCTTTGCGAATGCCATTAGGGTGATCCAACAGGGAGGGTGTCCGGATGGTTTTCCCGTCATTTTCCGTGTCACATATCTCTCTAATATCTTCATTTCGCATACGATCTCTGCGAGTATGTCCTGTGATTGATTGCGGTTGCCATTTCAACATTGATCATTGCTTGTAGTGTTGCAGTTGTATCCGCCCGGGTTTCAACTACAGAGTAGAGGGGAGAGCAGAGGGAAGTACTGATCGAACGCGTGTTTAAAAATTCGGGCATTGCCTTTTAAGCTTAGATGCTAATTTCACCATATTACATCGCGAAGCATCCAGAAATTCGTGCTGCTGTATTCATGTGGTTGTTTACTTCGGCTATTAACACTTTTGTTGATGTAATTATGGTACCCAGGTAGCAGAATTCTTTAACTTGCTCGATACTCTTGCCATACACTGCTAGCTAACACTTGAACGGTTGTTTAGATATTGCCATACTCTTCGTCTTGGCTATCGATATCTCCATGTTCAGTACAGAAACAGCTTTATCGAAGGCATACAACGCCCGCTGAAGGCCATCTTCGCAAATCTTCTCTTATCCATAATCAGATTGAATTGTATAGCATTTAAACTGTCGCCTTATTTTATACCTGTTGTCTTGACGGAAGAGGTGTTTTCGGTGTTGAGATTCCTAATTTCTGCCAGGACTTTGTTGTCAATATTGCGTTTTTCGAGAATTTTAATAACATCTTGAAGTAAAACCCTATCAAAAGCTTTTGTCAGGTCGATAAAAAAAAAGCTGGTTTTTTATATTCAATAGTCTTTTCGACGAGTTGATGCAAGATAAAGATGGCATCTACTGCCGATCTGTTCGGTCTGAATCATTATTGCTCCTCTGCAATGCCAGTTTCCACAATATGGTCAGCTAATATTTTAGTAAAAAGTTTTAGCACAGAGCTAAGCACGGTAATTCCACTATAATTGTCTAGCAGTTTCTTATTGGCCTTTTTGAAAATAGGAATCGAGTAGCTGTGCTTCCAGGCCGAAGGGACTGTGCGATTTTGCAGAATGAGGTAAAAAAAATCAGCAAGATCCGAAAAGAGACCTCCTCCACCGTACTTTATCATTTCGTTTGTAATTTGATTTTGCCCCGTGGTGGTCGTGTTCCATGCTTGCCGTAAAGCTTTCCCAGATTTGTTTTATACATTGTCAGTAGCTGTGTTTACGTTATTTCTTACAACTTTGTCATCGTCTTAGGTAATTTGGTGGGATTTATATTTTAATTAACGCGAAAATTCCAATTCCACTCTTTCTTACATGGGAAATTTAGTGTTTGCAATAAATATTTTACCTCGGCTCTTTCAGCTACCTTTCGACAGTTCAATAGCCCAAGTCCACTTAAGTTTGCTAAACTCTAACGCATGCAGTCAGAGACTACGTATTCAAATGCATATGTAATTTATGGAGCTTTGCTTATAAATATCAAAAACAAAGGTTAGTGAAAAAATCTGTCTCTAGCTCTGTATGAGGGAATCGGAATGTCAATATTCAATGAGCGAAACGCAATACGTACAACCGTTTAGTAACCCACTCGAACCTTGTAATATGACATTTGTGATAAGGTCTCCAAATAAAAGATACAAATTCCAGCTTAGAGCATAGGAGCGACGTTAATAATAGCTTAAGAGTAAAAGGATATGAGAAATCAAAGCTATTAAGACGAATAAAGGCGAGCTCTGAATACGACTTAGCAATGTTACACCATTTTGATGAGTTTCAAATAAAAACTTTATGTAAAAAACTAGGAGTTTCAAATGGTTATATATAGCATCAAGTGATCAGCATATAAAAGAAATTTTGAGCTGATAAAACAAGCCGATATGTCATTGATTTAAATAACGAAAAGCATGGCGCTAATGCTACACAGGTGGGATGGTGAAGGTAGAATTTGCAGCATAAAAATAGTAAAGGAGACCAAAACGTGCTAGTTTAGAAATCAAAATAGAATAATTTCATCAAACGCTTTCGAGAAATCAGTATATACAGTAACGACTTGAAGATGGTTGTAGAAAGCCAGAAAAAGTAGTTAGATTTGTGACACTGGACACTGTTAGACAAGAAACCGTACTGATTGTCAGAAGTTAAGCACATAACTGTAAGAAACACCTCATGTTTTACTATCTATTCGAGTAAGTTTACTTCAAGTCAGCAAATTTTTTTCAATATCGAATTCATTACAGTATTTTTGCAACACTTGGTAATTTCTACTGATCCAACACCCAACATGTGCTGTTTTTTCGGGACGAACGTAGACATTTTTTACGTCAGATAAAAAAGGATCTTTACGCTTCAAATGAATGTCATCTACTGCGATCGAAACCTCACATATACACTTTCAAATCACCAGTATATAACTAGAGCGAACACAAAAATAGTATCAGCAGCGACAACTCTTTTACAAGGGCCGAAACTTATTATACTATTATTATTATTATATAATAATTATTAATATATTATTATTATTATACAATTACACTCATACCCCTCGCCAAACACCCTATCTCCTCCAATATATGTATAGACTGCGTATTGGTGTTGTTCCGCAAATGGAATGACCTACAATTGCATGCCGCTTTCGAATGCTAAATGAGGAGCTTCTTCATGGCAGAAATACACTCGAAAGTTAACCATGGCCTGCTGAAGGGCATCCGCTATTAGAAGTGGATATTCATAGTGAGTTTTGCACACGGGCTCTACGGAGCCTCACAGCTCACGCACCAGCCAAAATAGTCTGATTTGCAGTTGTTTCTAAGTATTCTATTACTGGAGAAGAATTAATACCAGCTACATTCGACGTCACGAAAATTATTACCATAGGCTAATGTTTAATATTTCGCTGAAATTTTTTTAAATATCCGGTTTTTCTCGTTGGAATCAGGATTAGTAGCGTTATTCTTATGCCCAGTTGAGACAAGAACCACATTCGAATATACCAAACCAAAGACTTTTTATCAAGTTGTTAGGTCCTCTACGAACATTCACAAAGTAGATTTTCAATGCCACTTATTCATTACATACTTTCCAAAAAAAATATTGCTATCTATATCATCATCATCTCTAATCATGTGAGTTACCAAGTATTTCGTCTGATCATTGAAATCAAAATTACTTTTACATTTCACCAAAATGTTCATTCGATCGTCTTCATCATCCTTTGGTAAATTTACATTTTCTTCTACATCTTTCGAAGTGATGGAATTATACATTATTTCCAAAAAATCTGAAGTAAATGAAAGCTCGAATAAATCATTCGCTTGGTAGAGTGCATTGTACGGAACAAGCCAGACTGATACATCGCAATATTGTTTACACAATACTTCCTTGCTACTTATTCCGAAAATTAACTCAATTGATTTTTACATAAAAATTTCAAAAATATGTTATTCTGTAGTATACCTATAAGGCGTGGAGTTTCTCTGATTAAAGTCTAAATATATTCTAGTGGTTGGTGAGAGTCAAACAACAAATAAAGAGGTTGGATTGGGGCGTATATGATTTTAATAATTTAGTTTTTGTATACTCTCATGCAGTCTTACATTCTTAATAATCAACGTGAAGAACGTATTCATTCCTTTGAAGTCAAAACCATACTTTGAAGAAAATAATAAAATACTGTAATTCTATGTGTGCGTGTATTCCGCCGCTCGTGCAAATCCAATCCAAACTCAACAAAGAATTCTATTTTTCCTCCGAATCAGAATTTTCTATTCATGTTTTTTTTTGTTTGTTTGTTTGTACTTAAATCGAATGTCAGTCTGCCTGTATGGCAGTGCCATCCAATTGCTTACTGCCCCCCAAAACTCACCGCAATGCAGCTTCCTTTAGCTCGGTTCAGTTATATTGAGTTGGTGAGTTGAGAGTTACAGCCTTGTTTGCTAAAATATAAAATTAAGGAAATTCGATTTATATGAAAATATAAAGGAGCGGCTACAAAGAACGGACGGTTGAACGGCTGACATTTCCAAATACTCGCAGATGACAGTGCACAAATCAGTGGAATCAGCAGTAACGTCTACAACAACAACAGTCACCGAATTGTAATGGTGAAGCGGAAAACTGCTCGCAAGTCCACACCGGCAAACCCACACACATACCAATGATGAACGCACATGTACCTACACATGAGAATGTATTTGTAGGTAAGTCAGAGCACTCACTCATCCGTGCCCTCGTTAAACTTCCCATCGCCTCTTCGTACCTTTTTAGACGTCAACAGGATAAGACAAACTTACGAATGCCGTACTTGCGTAGAGATCGTTAGGAGTGTATGTGCATGTGAATGTACGAGTATATATGTATATGTGTACAGGCGGAAAAATTTAAATTGACTTCGACTCACGTCGTTTACCATTGCCACCCTATTTTGTGGAAAATTTGATAAATTTTCCTAATTTTTCCTACCAGTAATTTCGTTTAAAGCAGTTGCTAAACGCTTTATTTGCATTATAACAGTTTGTGGGTTGAAATTTAATTTACCTTGCAAAAACAGAAACAGAAACAAAAAAAAAACAACAATGCTGAGTTATTAAAAAGTGAAATCTTTCGAACGCATAGAATGTTGAAGACGTAAGTACATTTTTTTTTTTAGTTTTTATTTATTTATTTACTCGTATTTACAACCAATGACTTTACAATACCTTACAGACTAAGTTGTTAAACCCTTCTCGGCGAATGCTATAAAAGGTTTAAAGGTCTGGATAGGCATCGGAAGGGAACTCGTTTGCTCTGCCAACATACAGTGGCTCAATAAAGAATTCGGACACCCAAGAGATATGGTTTTAAATAAAAAACCTATATTAAAATGCTAATCTAATGCGTTTATGTCTTACATTTATTTTCGTTCTTCGAACATATTTTTCGAAACTACAAAAAACATAAACATACTTCAACTTATTCGTACATAGAAAGTATAAACATAAAAGTTTAGCAAAATACATGACAAAAAAGAATTCGGATATTCATTTAAAGTAGAGTTAGGCAAATAATATTTAAGAAAAACAATATAATTAATATTTAGTCGACAAGCCTGTATTTTTTCTCAAATCATTCAGTCTTTTTGGTATGGATTCGACCAGCTTCTTGTATGTTAAAGGATCTATTTTTCCCAACTCTTCTTTAATAGCATCTTCTAGGCCTTTCTTGTTTCTATTAACATGACTTTGCAGTTGGCTTTCCAAATAAGCCCACAGATGTTCAATTACATTGATGTCAGCAAATTGTGGAGGTGTTTAAGTGACGGACATCAAGTGACTTTTGCTGGGGATCGTTGCCTTGATAGTATCATACTTGAAATTGTCCTTAATTCCCAATTGTCCAATTTCGGAGTCGGCTTGAAACTGTAGGTCTCTCCATTTGTGGAAGAACATCAAGACGCGAACCACAAATAGGAGGAGGAGCTCGGTCAAACACCCAAAAAGGATATATTCACCATTAACATATATATATATATAATACAAGAGAATTGAGAGGGAAAGCCATAGACGGACATCAAGTGTTGGAATCGTTGTCTTGATAGTACTTGAAATTGTCCATAATTCCCAACTTTTCAGCACTTTGGACCAATTTTTATTTCATAATTGGCGGCCGCCGTAGCCGAATGGGTTGGTGCGTGACTACCATTCGGAGTTCACAGAGAGAACGCAGGTTCTCGGTGAAACACCAAAATTAAGAAACACATTTTTCTAACCTCCGAGTGTATTTCTACCATGAAAAACCTCCTCATAAAAATATATGCCGTTCGGAGTCGGCTTGAAATTGAGGGTCCCTCCATTTGCGTAACAACATCAAGACGCACGCTGCGAATAGGAGGAGGAGCTCTGCCAAACACCGAAAAAGCGTGTACCCAATATATACAATTGTTAGGTATTGTTTGTGGTTTATATTGCCGTTAATTAGGCACAAATTTCCAGTACGAACAGCGGACATACAATACCATACCATTGCCACCCCGACCCCATTGCCACCCCGACCCCCCTTTATTAGGTCTTGATTGTCCATCTGACCTAAATATGTTAAACTTGCTTTCATCTGCAAATAAACCGTGCTTCCAGCACTCAAAATCCTTATCCCCATGATGCTTTGCGAATTTTATTCTCTTCTGTTAATTAATCTCGTTGATGAAATGTTTTTTTTTTCGTGCAACTCTTCCATTATAATTAATCTTTCGTATCACTATACGTATACTTGCGGGGTTGCAGTTAATATTAAGATGTTGGGCGACTTTTGTTGCGAGCTTAGAAGCGCTCAAATTTGGATTTTTCTTCATTTGTTGCACTATCCACCGTCGATTTCTTCTTATTTTCCACGGAATTTGTTTCTTTGAAACGTTTCATCACGTCGAACGGGGTATATCCATAGATTGTGTGACAGAACTGTGATAGGCGTGCTGACGGAACATAGCCCACTAGCAGCGTATGCTTATCAGATAGGAATCTCCGACAGTGAGGAATGCAAAAAATTTAGGGAGCAGGGCTCAAGGAAAACTGTATAGCTTCTCCTTTGCGGATGTCCTGCGTTATTTAAAACACGCTTAAAATATCTGGGGGCACCACAATTTGATGAATTGGAAGATATCTCAGCAGTAGGTTGGAAATGTCTGTTTCATCTGCAATAGAAGCAGGCGCCATGCGGGTGGACTATTTGAAAACAGATAACTAATGAACTTCACCTGGGATCGCTATGTACCGAACGGGTCTACGCGTGGCTGGAAAGCAACCAGTTCAACCTAACCTATAATTGAATATGTGCACGTTTTAATGGTTTTCAACAAAAGCATATTAAGTAAAAGTGAAATAAGAGGTTGAAGTCAAAACAAATATACATAAATAAATTGTTTTGAAATCGGTAAAAATCTGGTATTTTTCAACGAAGCTCGATTTCAGTTAAAAAGTTCTAGTTGAATACTAATATATTTTCTGACTAGTTGACATATATTTATATGTATGTATGTATGCATGGCTCCTTAAATAGAAAAATTAAAATGAAAAATCAAATTCCACGAAAATCAAAGCATTTTTGAGATTTTATTAAAATGTCGAACGTTGCCAACTGCTGAGCCATTATCCCATCTCTTCATAAACATGCCACCAAATAATAAACCAAAAAAATGAAATAAACGGCTTCAATAAGGATAGAAAAACAAACAACAGAAAAATAAAAATACACAAAAACTAAATAAAAAAAGTAAATCCTTATAAGAAAAATATTTGGTACGCAGTCGAGTGAATATCTTCTTATTTCATTTAAGCTAAATTTTCTTTGAAGTTTTGACGTTTCATGAGGCAGAGCTTGTTGCCTTAACATATGAATATCCCCAAATACAATGCGATTTGCTCGTCTCGTAGTGTGCAAATAAGAGTAAATTTCGGACTGAAAACATTGTGCGGCCTGCAAACACATGCGCCCATCTACCTACAGAGTGTAGAATTTTGTTTTTTATGCTGAACTTTGTGTAAAAATTCAAGAATTTTTTTTTTGTAAAATACACAAAGTAAATCGGGAAAATGAAGGAAGCAAACAAAAGTAAAAGCACAAAAAACAAGCTAAATTATATTCGGTTGAATAGAGGAGGCAGCACCACGCACACACTAACTTGATTTTATATTTGTAAGTGCAAGTATGTGTATGTGTATGTTGTGTGTATACACATGTGCGATGAAATTTCTCAGAAGAAAAAAATCACCCCTAAAAGGTGTGGCCACCGCATTGTGTATGACCTCTCATTTTTTTTACTGGGACTACCAGCAGCCGTGGGGGTAAGAAAAGCAACGTGGATTTCACCCTCGGCAATGAGCGGATGGCCGGACGGGTGGAAAAAATATAAAAATGCGTAAAACTTTCGCAAAAAAAACGAAAGCAAACCAAAAACAAAATTATATGCTAAAGCTGTGCAAAGGTACTGAAAAAGAATAAAAGAAGTAAGTAGGTAAAGAAAATCGAAAATACGAAATTCGTTGTGCATTCGTGCGTGTGACGGCCGGACGACTTTCTCAGCGCATTGTCCTGACTGCCATGCACGCACTCATGCGAGCGCGTGCACACACTCGCCCATACACAATTTGGCAGGAAATTATAAGTACATACACTTTCGCATCACAAATGAGAAATTTCTTAAAGGAGCCACATACATGCAGACTGCTTACTTGTATAAATTTGTTGTGTGTAAATCCACCCGTGTCCTTGGCAGTGTCCACAGGTAGAAAGAACCAAATGGCGAATTATCGAAGTTAACTAAATGGCGTGGAGAGAGCACTTAAAATCCAGGCGTCTGCGCTCTCTGTCGCACGCATTTGCTTACACCGCGACGATCGAAACATTCATGTGTGCGTGTGTTAGTACACGCCATAGGCCATTTAAAAGTTTCCAGTCGCATTACGGATATTCCATTGGAAACACACGTTTGGTAGCTACTTGCCGATAGGAGGCGGTGTAGCAGTGGTGGTAAGCATTGAGTGCTCAAAGATTTTATGTTTGTGTATGAGTGCATTTCTGTATGTGCGGCCACCGCAGCTTCACTGCTCTTTCATTTTGAAATTCTAATTGGAAACGGATGTTTTCTCTAATTATGAATTTATTTAGCGCCTCAATTCCTGGCTGGTATATTCAAAGTATTCTCTTTACGAACCTGTAATTCAAATGTAATTAACGCCAAAACAGACAATATTCAAATCAAACGCGCGGCCAGACGAACGAGCGTGTCCTTGACACAATGCGGCACAGCGTGCAGCGCCAAAAGTTCCAAAAAACGGGTTTCCGTCGTAGCCGCTAATTGTTTGTTAAATGCAGTCAAATGAGAAAAAAGGAAAAGCAAAGTAAACTAAAAAGAAAAAAGTACAAAGCAAACAAATAAATGAAAAAGTACCAACGGTAGGTGGGTAATTACTTTGTGAATCAGGGAAATTGGGCGAAAGCACAATTTTAGAATTTTAAACAGACCGTCGACGTTGGCGTTGACGAATAAAGGAATAAACCAGCGACGAAAGAACAGAAGGAACAGGTGACCACGTAGTTGGTGGGCGTTCGCAAATTACGTGTTACGTTTGGACGATTGGAAAAAGAGCAAATAGAACTTAATTTTTTGCTGGCTACTTAAGGTAGGCATTCGAGAATTCGAATATGCTATTCAAGCATTTATACCCATGCACACTATTGTATTAGGGCTACTTAATGTTGTAAATATGACGGCTGTTTGTAACAGTCTAAAGGAAACAGTTATAGGAAAAATATATGTAAGTACACCGAAACGTTCAGAATGACGGGATAAGCCTAATTGGTTTTATCGGGCCCTCATCTGATGAGAGCACTCTAAAACTAATTACCTTAGGGAGTGCATCAGCGAACTAGACAGGAGAAAAAGAGATTTGTTTGAGTTATCATCTATTTGTTGTGAGATATTTTTCGCGCAGGGCACATGTTACCCTTATGGTTAATATGAGAGTTAGATATATGAGGCTGACTCCTTAAAGGTATAGTATACCTTCAAGTAAAAAGCGCAATTTGGATCATATTAACAGCACCACTCGTTTAAACACACATATGAGGATGTTTCAGAGCAATTGGCGTGATCTCGGAGCAAGCTCAAACTGATATGATACACTGGCTGTACACAGCAGTGGTAAGGCCTATTCTCTACTATGGCATTGTAATAAGGTGGAATGCCCTTGAGAAGGGGGTGAACATCAAAAAATTTGACAAGGTTCAAAGACTAGCATTTGATGCTTTCCATTTCAATTCAACCGGGCTATTCGGGTCATGTTCTTCGATTTCGATGTAACTCAAATATGCTGCTCTCTGGTGAAAATAATGAGACACGTATGTTTTTGTTTGCCCGAAAAAAATTTTTTTCAAGATTTATCGGCAATTTTGTTCTTCGGCCCAAATTCGATTCTTTTTAATTAATATATATTATATAAGAAATTTTTTTCTTTAAATGCTCATAACTTAGACAAAAATGAACCCTATTTTAATGATTCTGGGTTCAAAATGATCGTCATTACTTGCACGAGCCACTTCATGTAGAAACAATTGCACAAAAGTAGTTGAAAATTTTTTATTTTACAAAAAAAAACAAAAATCGAAATTTTTTCGAAATTCAATATTTCAAAAAGTGTATTTTTTTTTAACTTTTTCCAAATCAAGAGGACACCTCAAACTTCATTTGAGCTGAATGCCCTGTAGCTAAAATGAGTTGTGTTTGAGTAATGAATTTTTGAGTAAAAATCCTGTTTCGCACTTTTTGTTTTTTGCAAAATAAAAAATTTTCAACTACTTTTTTGCAATTGTTTCTACATGAAGTAGCTCGTGCAAGTAATGACGATCATTTTGAACCCAGAATCATTGAAATCGGTTCATTTTTGACTAAGTTATGAGCAACTAACTATTGTATTAACTAAATCTTGTAAGACTCGGATATCCGTCGCGCTTGATAATTGCACAATCGATACTGAAAATAGCTTCTTTTTTTTTTTGTCGGGACAACTAGCAAGTGCAGCACTCAGACATTAAAAGAGTCCATTGTACTACACTAGGATTCCCTTTTAATTTTCTTTAAATAGCTAATACACGGCAATAGTCACGACCACGTCGCAAAAATTTCAAAACGCAAAAAACTCGATGTTTCATTTCGATTCACTGAAGATACGACTTTTCATTGAATAAAATCTGCTCAAAGCATGTTACTCATATTTTTTTTGAAGTAGTTGGGCTTGTAAAGGGTTTTTCAATTGGCGCGGGTCGATTTTGGCGCCCTGTGACAGCCATTTTGTTTTGGTGACATCTGTCAAATCTTTTGTTTATTATTCAGTTGCTTATGCCAAATCATCATGGCAAGTTACACAATTGAACAGCACTTTCAAATGATAAAACTTTATTATCAAAATGAGTGTTCATTAACGCAAACGTTTTTCAATTGGCGCGGGTCGATTTTGGCGCCCTGTGGCAGCCATTTTGTTTTGGTGACATCTGTCAAATCTTTTGGTTATTATTCATTTGTTTATGCCAAATCATCATGGCAAGTTACACGATTGAACAGCACGTTCAAATGATAAAACTTTATTATCAAAATGAGTGTTCATTAACGCAAACGTTGCGCGCATTGCGCCCATTTTTCGGTAGACGTGGTGGCCCTTCCAATTTCTTATGGCCCATATTGAACCATATGGACCTAGACGACATGTGGTTCCAGCAGGACGGCGCTACGTGCCACACAGCAAACGCCATTTTATTCCATTTCAACATCTACCCGCCCTTATTGAAAAACTCTTTATATATCTTTTTAAAACCACTTTTATCCGATGTGGTACACAATTCGCAAAAGAAATACGTGCAAAAGGTGTAGATGGTGCATAGGCGATGGGGGGAAATTTAGATATATTGTATAAGATTTCAAATTCACCTTACGCAATGCAGAGGTCTGAAAATTGTGTTCCATATAGTATATATACAAATCCATACATACAGATCCGCCCTAACACTCATTAGCGTTTCTGTTCGCTATCTATCTCGAATGTATAAGCATTAGCCTGGACTAAGCTTTCTTACGCACTTATCTTAACATCTTGCCTTTTTATCTGCAATATCCCTTCATAAGATTGTCTGTTCAAGATTTTCGTGGAATACTTTAACTCTATAACAACATTTTTTTAACGATTTCGAATATAGCTATTGTATTTCGAGAGCGGTTAAAAAATTCTCATTTAAGTAGGTGTTAGAGGGTTAAAATTGCTACAAAAATATTCCTGCATGAGAACAGAAGTTTTATGTGTTATGTTAAAAAATGTTAAGTCATAACCGAAGAATTATTTGATGTTCATTCACGAAGATTCGAACCTTCCACTTCCTAATGGTAGCCACACAGCAGCCCATTCGGCTACGTCGGCCGCTTTTGTTTTATGATTCCCAAAAATAAACACTATTTTTTATCAATATTATTGAACTCATTACGCAACCATTTTTCGTTAGCAAAAAAATGAAAATAAAATATTATTATATTCGGCCGCCGTAGCCGAATGGGTTGGTGCGTGTCTACCATTCGCAGTTCACAGAGAGAACGTCGGTTCGAATCTCGGTGAAACACCAAAATTAAGAAAAACATTTTTTAATAGCGGTCGCCCTTCGGCAGGCAATGGCAAACCTCCGAGTGTATTTCTGCCATGACAAAGCTCCTCATAAAAAATATCTGCCGTTCAGAGTCGGCTTGAAACTGTAAGTCCCTCCAATTGTGGAACAACATCAAGACGCACACCACCAATAGGAGGAGGAAATGTTTCGAAACTTTTGAATATATCTTAAGCTCTATCTAACAAAGGACCTATATACATATGATGTATCAACAAATATTTTACACCGGTTCTTAGTGCACCGTAAGATTATCCCTGTTTTTTGAACAATTTGTCTGTTCATATTGCATAAAATACGAGGTGATGATTTACAATTTTGAGTTGAAGTTTTTGTAAACAATAGATTAAAGAAAGGAGTATCTGCCAGTCAGTACACAATTCTCAACCACCAAGCTCGATATATCGGTTGAGCTTAAAATTCATGGCGGCTATAGAAGAGCTACATAAATGATAAAATATTATTTTTCTAATAGCGTTAGGTCCTGGCGGGTAATAATAAAAATCTTATTGCAAATTTCATGAAAACAAAAAAATTTAATTACTTTTGTGAAAAAAATTGTATCATTTATAGGCCTTTCAAAATCCATAGTTCAATTTATGGGTGGGCCATATAGCGTTTGCTTTTTGAACCACCTATTTTTTTGACAATGGTAACACAAATGACATGTCAAATGTGTTCATAATTTACTTAAAGGTTTGACATTTACGAAATGGGACGCTATACGCTTAAACAAAATTGGGAAATATTGAAAACCTATTTCCCAAGTGGTGAGTCTTCTTCTTCTTCCGCGGTTACAGTAAATTGCGAGCGTTACCGTGACATGCTCAACGAGTTTTTGTTTCCAAAAACTGAAGAGGATGACATGGACGACATTTGGTTTCAACAGGACGGTGCAACTTGTCACACTGCCAAAGTTACACTCGAACTTTTGGCTACCGTTTTTGAATTCCGATATCAATTGGCCGCCTCGGAGCTGTGATATAAGCCCGTTGGACAATTTTTTGTGGGGAGTCGTTAAGGACAAATGCTATGCGAACCATCCAGAGACGATTGATGCTTTAAAACACGAAATCGAAGTAGCCATTCATGAAAGTGGAGCCCAAACAATCGAAAATGTGCTTAAAAATTGGGTTGATCAAATGGCCTACTGTAAAGCAAGTCGTGGCAGTCATTTGAACGATATTATTTTTCATTCATAAATGACAATGTTCAATCTTCAAAATAAAAAAAAAGTTTGAAAAAATATTAATTAGGCTTTTTTTTATAGCCGATTCAAAAAGCAAATTTTACATGGCCCACGCTATATATGGGAGGCCGGATTTTATCAAACCGAATTGGTCCCTGTTGCATACGAGCGGGCTTACTATGTGGTAGATTCCCATTATGGGCGTTAAAGTTTCAAATGATTTGCCCCTAAAAGCTAGCATTATTTTGCATGTTTTAGAGATAAAATTTCTCGTATCGGCACGGAACTTTTACTTTCGCATTTTTGTTGAAAAGTGTAGCATACAAGTTTGCCACACTACTCCTATATGTAAAGAGTGATCAGATTAGAGATACTTTTTCCAAGAGTAATTTTTTAACAGATCACGCATGGCCACCGTCAAATTTAATTTCATTAAATTGTGTACAGTATCCATCCACATTTCATCATGAAAAGACTTACGCTTCAACAACGTTTACCAATCGTACAAAAATCGTCGCTCTATGAAAAGTGTTCATTGCGCGCTCAGTGCAACTTATGGTGTCCAGTATGAGTCCCATTTTTGGCTAACTGGCTACACACATCAATAAGCAAAATTTCCGTACTGGGGCTGAAGAACAACCTGAAGCCATTCAAGCCATTGGTGCGGCTTATGGGCTGGAGGAATCATCGGCCCATAATTCTTCAAAGACGAGGTTGGCGCCAACGTAACAGTGAATGACTAACCCTATCGCGCCATGATAAACAACTTTTTGATATCCAAAATTGAAGCCCGTGATCTCCGCAATATTTGGTTAAAACAAGATGGCGCTACTTGCTATACAGTCCAACAATGGATTTACTGTGTCATCATTTCGGTGAGCAATTTATCTCGTGCGATATCACACCTTTGGTGAATTCTAAATGCTCTGTGGATCAACCAGCTTCGATTGAGGTATTGGAAGCCAATATTATATTCACCAGATATCGCCTGAAGTCCTCTATGAAAGGCTCTACACAAAAATAATAAAGATTGCTCAATGAATTGGAATTTTCCCAAAATTCTAAATTGATCACCCATTATATAACAAACCTTAACAAGAAAGAAAAGACAGTCCAATATAACAAACGAGTGTTCGTGGAATCGACAAGAATTAAAGTATCCACTTATACATTTGTACATACATATATTTTGACCTAATGACTATAAATTACTTAACGCGTTCCAGGCGTCTATTAAGTAATTTTTCTCCAAATTATGAGCACGATTTTGATTATGGCATTCACCAACACAAACGTGATGCTTGTAGAAGAAAAGCAATAACATTACCCAAAAGTTGTTCTGTTTTCGATTGCCAGCAATTCATTCCGTTTACATTGCCCAGCCTATTGTTTTTACAGTTATCGCCTCGATGAACCTGCTAATGACGCTAACGACGTGGCTATCACCAAATTTTTGGATTAAAATTTCCATGTGCTTTAGCTCGACTGGCACACAAACGAACAGACTAGCAAATGAGTAAACCAAACGCCCAGCCAAACGACATACCGCCCACCCTGAAATGCTTGCTTTGACACCCTCTTGTTATAACTATAACACAATTTTGATCCGCCCTCGTAATGAACCACAGCGCCTCCAATACTTCAACACTGTCCTCTGCTTTTCTTTAATTTTCCCTGGGCACGGTCAGCATCTTCGAATAGCAAGCTGTCCGACTTTGTGTGGCACGACGCTCGCCTCGCCATAGTCGTAATTAGATGTAACGGATATTGTAATTGGTGTTAAATTGCGGTTTGTTTTACAGCCTATGGCTATAAAAAGTATGAAATATTGTGTGGCTCACCGCATGGCTTATTTGGTCTTTTATACATAAATATTTTTTCTTGTTCAACACTTGTTAATGATTGCTGCTTTTCATCGTCGTTATTACAATTGGCATAATGCCTACTTATTGTTTTACACTCCATTATTTGAATTTAATTTTTTAAGACTTCTGTTTACTTTTGATTAAATTACTCGGAAAAATGCGATTTCTTCTTCTCCGGCAGTTCATTTTCCTAGTAATTTTTTACTTAGCTGGGAGTGCTTATGAAACTTTTTTATTTAGCTTTTCTTGCTGCTTTTTGGCTATGAATTATAGAATAATACTTAGCAGCTGTATATTATATAAATATTAATAATCCACGACAAATAGTAGTTCCATAAAATAAAAACAGTGCTATAGCTATTGAAGCATTAATAGAAAGCATTAACGCAATTGAGGTCATATGTTTTATGTCATTTGTATACACATGTGTATAGGAATATATAAATATACAAGGTGGAGTCCAAAATAAACAAGACTGGGGTCATATAAATGTTTTTAATGGCGCCATCTTTTAATGAGTTGATGCGTTGGAAGTTACATCCCTAGCTGACTTCCAGTGAAAGCTTGGGGACATTCGGTTCAGTGGAAGCGAAGTTATTGCGTCTAAAGTGTCAGTATGTTTGTGTTATCGGTACAAAAATTAGTTTCGAACAAAGAGCTAATGTCAATTTTTTTTTAAATCGGTAAAACGTTTACGGAAACATTTGAATTGATGAAAATAGCTTATGGCGATGATTATCCATCTAGTGCCAAAGCTCATGAGTGGTTTATACTTTTCAGAGGTGGTTGTGAGGACATAAATGGCAATGCACATACGGGTCGCCCAAAATCAGTAATCACCGAAAACTCCATGGAAATTGTTCGTAAATTTATCAAAAATGGACCAAAATCATCATTGAAATTCATGAAATCAGAGTTTAATATATCCAAAACATCGATTTATTGCATTTTAACTGATCATTTGGGCTTACGAAAGTTCAGTGCACGTTTCATTCCGCATAAGGTAACTGAGAACCAAAAATTGCTCAGAATTTAACAGTCAAAAGACCTCATTAAAGAGGCGAGAAAGGACGAGAACTTCCTTTACAATATTGTAACTGGTGATGAACGTGGTGTTTCCAACCTGAACCTGAAACTCAGCTCTAAGCGTCAAAGTGCCGAATGGAAGGCCCCAGACGAACCACCAACCAAAATTCGCGTTTGCAGAAGTCAAAAATCAACTCGAAACTCATTTGTTTTTACAGATCCAAGGAAATTGTCCACAAGGAGTTCGTTCATGCCGAAAAGCCAAACCGTGAATGCAATTTCCTATCTTGGCGTTTCGAAGCGTTTGTTACATGGCATTCGTCGAATTCGCTCTGAATACCGCGAAGGAGGAAGCTGGCACTTCTTGCATGATAATGCACCATCTCATCGCTCCACTCTTTCGACTGATTTTTTGACTAGAAATCGCATTTTAACATCAATCACTCACCGTATTCGCCTGATATGGTTCCCTGTGAGTTCTACCTATTCGGAAAATTGCATTTGCACATAAAAGGAAAACGTTTTGAGTCACATCCTGAAGGACATTCCGGTCAATGACCTCAAACACTTTTTCGAAAAGCTTTTAGATCGTGCAAAACAGTGTATCGAGGCCAGAGGGGACTATTTTGAATAAATAAAGTCGAATCAGAATCAGAACAAAGCTCCTGTCGTTTCTATTTTAGCTTAGTCCCGTTTATTTTGGACTTCACCTTGTACAATATAATTGGCACTTACACCCATTTTGGGATTTTAGCCGAGCTCCTCCTCCAATTTATAGTGTGAGTCTTACTGTTTTGCGACTTGTGAACTGGACAGCTGCTGAAAACGAACCGACAAGCAATGGAACGCCTAAAGATTTCTGTCACTCAAAATCATGTTTTATTTAGTTAAAAAGTTATTCTAAAGCCCAAATGGGTGTTTAATTTTGCGCCACCTTGTATAATTACTCAGTGCGGAACATCTAACCAAAACATTCATACATATACACATATCCGATGCAAGCGTAAATCAAGAATTTGGCTGTCTTTGAAGAATTGAATACTAGACAAAGGAGTTAAGTAAGGCCTATAATATAAAAATAATTGTGCAAAATAGGTGAATAACCACTCCTATATTTCATGTGGGGATCAACTCTAAAAGCAGAAAATTTGTTAATTTGAATAGACTTGATAAACTGGAATTGTGTTTTTTTATAATCTTTTATTGCTTAAATGCAGTGAATATAATTTTATGACTAAAACATTATCCGAAAATATTTGTTTCCCTTTAACCAACAAACACAAAGGACGCAAGGGAAAAATGCAAACACTATCACGTATTGCACACCCAAAGAAGGGTTTGTTAACAACATATAAAAATATATAAAATACCAAAACAATTGAAAAGCAAATGCTTAAAACAATTGAAATCACTCGGGAATGCATTTGAAGGTAAAATTCTCGCCGCAACAAAGCTGGCCAGGCGTCAAACGGCTAAATGCGATTTATACAATACAAGTAAATATTTTTTGTATATCTGTATGTGAACTCGCCAAGGTGAGTGCGAATGTTTCCGCTTAATGCACTTCCGTCGTGATTGAGACCATTTAATGGATGCGGTAATGCCATAAAATGTGGCACATGCAACATTGAATATCACAACATAATTCAGGTTGAAAACAAATGTGTTGCACAAAATATTACTATCAACAATCAGAGGTTTGTAAACCGCAAAAAAGTTGTATTATATTTCGTTAGTACTTTTTGTGCACAACAGATTTGCATTTGTATAGAATGCAGTCCTATGTATGCACATACATATATATGTATGTTCCGTTGCGAAAAAACAACAAACTACACGTGCACAAAACGGCAAATCGGCAGCAATGTGTTGATGGACCTCGCCGAATGAGGTGCGAAAAAGTTTCAACTGTTGCTAATTTGATTAGGGCACCACAGCTGCATGGCAACATACTCGCCGAGCACAAAGATGAAATTTTGCCGCAGAGAGGGCAGGACGAAGGGCTGTATGCCAATTGTGTAAACTTATGCAAATAGCTATTTTATTTTTGAATATTTATTCCAATCCTGTTAAATGTAACAATGAACGTGGTTTTTGCAGGAGATAGATGAGGTATGAATATGTAAATTTCCGCAAAAGTAGTAAATATATAATTTTCTCAGTAGGTCTATTGAAAAGCGAAAGTAAAATCTTGCTTGTCTGTGGTACATATAAGAATCTGAAAAAAAAATTAAAATGTGTATCTGTTTTGCAATTAAATGTTTACTAAAAATATAACTCTTATTTACACCTAAGCAAGTTTATCGAAACAAGTCATTACGAAACTCATTACTGATCTGTTAAAATTTTAATTGTAACTTACCGATAAAAAAACATCAATTTGATGCGCTTCCACCGAATATTTACGCTACCGAAATTTGTTTGCACAGCTTCTTCCTAACGAAATGCCTCACGCGAACTCACAGCAAATATTTGTGACAGCTTAATTTGACACTATGCCTCTTTTCCCATTTTAGAAGCTATTCAAAAGAGTTGTAGGTACTAACTCTTAGCCATATTTAAATACTCATTCCAAAAGCTGTTAGACTATGCAGAAAAAATCATTGTTTTGACTTGAGAACTTACAGTGAGTACCTATAACCCCATAAAACCTAATTTAGCGAATTCAGTTTTAAATTGCATTCTTCATCTGTGATGTGAATAGTATAACCTTTACCCAAGACGGTTCAAGACTAAGCAAAAAGATTGGGAGTTGCATATTTAAATACTCATTCCAAAAGCTGTTAGACTATGCAGAAAAAATCATTGTTTTGACTTGAGAACTTACAGTGAGTACATATAACCCCATAAAACCTAATTTAGCGAATTCAATTTTAAATTGCATTCTTCATCTGTGATGTGAATAGTATAACCTTTACCCAAGACGGTTCAAGACTAAGCAAAAAGATTGGGAGTTGCATTCATTTAGAAGTGCTGCAGCTGAACTTAAGTCTACGGCTACTTGACTTCTACACTTTCTAGCTGAGTTAATAGCTATCAAGCAGGTAGCGTTCCGGGTCAGGAACTGGTGTGTTGCAGCACAACCGATCAGATAGTGACAGGCAAGTCGCCAAAAAATCGCTAGGGAGTAATAATAATTATTCCAATTATTCTAAATGAGTCGGCTGAGCAGCACACCACGAACGTTGTCTAGAGAGACAATTCTAGAAATTGCACAGCAGATAAGCTGGTTAGGAGAAGAACTGATCTTCTAAATCAATCAATTCTGCCCAATATGTGGGCAGCCCTTTATCCTCAAGCAAGCTCAGGTCGCGCCACTTCGCATAAGCCAACAAGAAGTGGGCAATGAGGGGTTTCCCTCAAATGACTTCTGTCGCAGCTGCAGGAACGACAATAAGGTGGAGAGCGTTGAATACTGCCCCACTCTTGACAGAATGTGATCTCGCTATCTAAACTTTTAATTCCGTGCATGTCTAGCAGATTTGGAATCGACAAACATCCAGAATATTTTATCGTTTATCTGAGATATAAAGTGGAGTTATAGGGGGCACTAGTGGTATCACAATGGGCATCCAGGCCTCTACACCATAGTCTAACGTAACAACAACAGTGTACTTATATACATACAGTAAATCAAGCAGCCAAAACAAAAAATGTTAAGAGCAGCCTATTTGGCAATTCGTTTGAATGTAAAATTTTCATAAAGTGTCATTAGTTTTAAACCGAATGAAATTACTTTTCAGTTGAGGAAATTGGGAAAACAAATATTTTAAACAATATAATAAAATAATATGAAAAAAGACATGCCGCGAAATTCGTGTTTTTTGTGCAAAACCACTACGATGTTTTGTGTCGAATTTACAAAAAACCAATGGAAAAATGCGTGTCGTACTTCATTGCCGTCTACAGCTCACATTTATGGGAACCACCTTAGTCAAGACCACTTTCTGCTTCGTGCGTGAAGTGAAAGTGTTTAAGTCCAGACACAGTACCAACACCGTTTCTTCCTCAAGCGAACTCAAAAGCTGAAAACATATTGGAAGTAGGTAAAGCCATATATTGCCACATATTCACATTATTATTTAGTATTGGCTCATTCAAACATTACAAAACTCACGAGCCTTCATTTGTTATTTAAATAATTCGGGCTCAAGAAAAAACACAGTACGATCGAACAAGTCCTTAGTCTCATAAACAGCATACACAAAGCATTTGAACGAAAAAAATATTGCACAGCAGCTTTTCTCGATATATCACAAGCCTTTGACCGCATTTGGCATGATGGCTTACTGTACAAAATAAAAGACACTCTTCCAATAAATTATTACGTATTTATTAATTCCTACCTCGAAAATCGATATTTCTTTGTCAAACAAGGCGAGGAACAGTCAGATCTATGTGCACGTTCAGGTGGTGTACCCCAAGTATTATGAGCTCCATCTTACACTTGCTATATACATACGATCTACAAGCTTCTGAAGAAACAATAGTTGCTACGTTCGCGGGTGACACTGCCGTACCCACAATTGATTCCCACCCCCATGCGGCTTTCCAAAAACTACATATAGGACTTGATAAAATAACTAATTGGTTGAAAGAATGGCGCAGGCGCATTAAGCCAAACGGGTTAAAATCTTCCCAAATCACTTTTACACTAAATAGAAAAATTTGCCCACCAGTTAAGGTCAATAATATATATAATCATATCCCAAACCAGCGACGCAAACTATCTCGGCATGCATCTTGATAGCAAACTTACATGGAAAACCCATATATTCACCAAAAGGAAGGGTCTAGGAAAAAAACTCAGAAGTCTATATTGGTTATTACATCGAATCTCTCATGTTTCTCTCGAAAGTAAGCTCTCACTCTACTCAGCTATCTTGAAACCGATATGAACATACATATGGCATCCAACTTTGGGGCACTGCAGCTAACTCAATCATCGAAATACTTCAAAGATTCCCGTCGAAAACCCTCAGAATGATCTCAAACGCCCCGTATTATATCTTCTTCTTCTTAATTGGCGCGATAACTGCTTACGCGATTTTGGCCGACTTTAACAAAGCGCGCCAGTCGTTTCTTTCTCGTGCTAACCGGCGTCAATTGTACACACCAAGTGAAGCCAAGTCCTTCTCCACTTGATCTTTCCAACGCAGAGAAGGCCTTCGTCTTCCTCTGCTAACACCAGCTGGTACCGCATCAAATACTTTCAGATCCGGAGCATTTGCATCCATTCGGACGGCATGACCCAGCCAGCGTAGCCGCTGGATCTGCGCTATGTCTATGTCGTCGTAAAGCTCATACAGTTCATCGTTCCATCGCCTGCAATATTCGCCGTTGCCAACGTGCAAAGGTCCAAAAATCTTGCGCAGAATCTTTCTCTCGAACACTCCAAGCGTCGCTATATCGGATGTTGTCATCGTCCAAGCTTCTGCCCCATACGTTAGGACGGGCATGATGAGAGTCTTGTAGAGTGTTAGTTTTGTTCGTCGAGAGAGGACTTTACTGCTCAGTTGCCTACTTAGTCCAAAGTAGCACTTGTTGGCAAGAGAGATTCAAGGCTGACATTGTTATCGGTGTTAATGCTGGTTCCTAAATAAACGAAGTCTTTTACAACCTCGAAATTATAACTGTCAACAGTGACGTGGGTGCCGATACGCGAGTACGCCGACTGTTTGCTTGAAGACAGGAGGTACTTCGTTTTGTCCTCGTTCACCACCATACCCATTCGCTTTGCCTCTTTATCCAGTTTGGAGAAGGCAGAACTTACAGCGCGGTTGTTAAGGTCGATGATGTCAATATCATCGGCATAAGCCAGCAATTCTACGCACTTATAAAATATTGTGCCTGAGCGATTAAAGAAGTCACACGACAGAGAGTCACCCTGTCTGAAACCTCGTTGATATCAAACGGCTCGGAGAGGTCCTTCCCAATTCTGACGGCGCTGTTGGTGTTAAGCAACGTCATCTTGCAAAGCCGTATTAGTTTTGTGGGGATACCAAATTCAGACATCGCGGCATACAGATAACTCTTCTTCGTACTGTCGAATGCAGCTTTGAAATCGAGGAAAAGATGGTGTGTGTCGATTCCTTTTTCGTGGGTATTTTCCAAGATTTGGCGTATTGTAAATATTTGGTCGATGGTAGATTTTCCAGGTCTAAAGCCACACTGATAAGATCCAATCAGTTGGTTGACGGTGGACTTCAGCCTTTCACACAATACGCTCGCTAGAACCTTATAGGCGATATTTAGAAGACCAACCCCGCTGTAATTGCCACAAATTGCAGGATCGCCCTTCTTATGGATTGGGCAGAGCGCACTTAAATTCCAATCGGCAGGCATGCTTTCATCCGACCATATTTTACATCGAAGCTGATGCATTCACCTTACCAGCTCCTCCTCGCCACGTTTGAATAGCTCAGCCGGCAGTCCGTCGGCGCCCGCGGCTTTGTTGTTCTTTAGCCCCGTTATCGCTATTCTCACCTCGTCATGGTCGGGTAGCAGAACGTCAATTCCGTCGTCGTCGATTGGAGTATCGGGATCTTCACATTCTCTGTGACATGCGCAACTATCACTATTTAACAGGTTCGAGAAGTGTTCCCTCCATAATTTAAGATTGCTCTGGATGTCAGTCACCATTTCGCCGTCTTTGTTCTTACATCACGGATGAACAAATTCATCGGGATCTCAAAGTATCCACAATAACTGAGGAAATACAAAAATATGACACATCACACAACACACAACTCCAATCGTGCTCACACCCTTACTCACATAACCTTCACCAGACTCAAGAGAAAGTCTCTGTGACATGGGCAACTATCACTATTTAACAGGTGCGAGAAGTGTTCCATAATTTAAGATTGCTCTGGATGTCAGTCACCATTTCGCCGTCTTTGTTCTTACATCACGAATGAACAAATTCATCGGGATCTCAAAGTACCCACAATAACTGAGGAAATACAAAAATATGACACATCACACAACTCCAATCGTACTCAAGAGAAAGTCTACAAAATACTTTATACGATAATAAATAGGCTAAATTATTATTATTCCATAAATGTTTTTTTTCTTAAATAAATTTCTCACAACGATAAAAAAAAAATTTCTTTGCAATATGGGTTTTGTGGTGCAACATTTTCGCTCTGGTCATGGGTCCAATTCATTTCCCATGTCTAAAGTTCACATTCAAGTAAAGACTTCAAAAGGCAAGCTGAAAGGCAAACGGAGTGAGAAAGGTTTAGTGGAATACATATGCTTCATAAATAATATTAAGTTCTATAGACGTCAAGGCAGCAATGAACTTCTGAAAGAGGTCCTCCAAGATTTAAGAGAACTACCAAACAATTTAAGGTAGAAAAAAAACAATTAAAAACTTTATAAAATAGCTACGTAATTCAGTGAGTTTTATATTTATATTATTTTACAAATTTTTAATTGAAATTTCATATGATGTTCTTAGATACTTTTGCCCCATTTGTCTGCTATGAGTTAATAGAAGCAAACAATAAGTCACTTCACATACAAATGGTCAAGTAAAGATATTCTCAATGGCTGCCTCTCTGTATATACTTTGGCCCAAACAACATGTCAATTTTATTTTAACAAAGCATAAGTTTCAAGTGACTACCAAATACCCTGTCACGACTTTTCTTGAACAAAGTACATACATGACATTTTTTACATGGAAGGCAACATAAAAAATTGCTAAAATTCAGGATACATCATACCTAGAAAAATTCGGGTTAAAAATTTGAAAGTTTCAATGAAATTTTTAAAAATTTAGAAAATTTTTGTAGCTTAAAATGTTTCATTATATTGTTTTTATTTTTGTGAACGGGAATTCGTAGCGGTGCGAATTAATAGTGGATAGGGCAAGTATATGGCAGTGAGATATTCCGCGCTAAATAAATATTCTCACGCTATTTGTGTTGACGCCACTCATCTATAAAATTCAGGTATGAATTCCTTTATATCCTTAACTCATTTTACCAGCATCTCATCGCTCTTTCACCTTGTCTGAGGTCCGTGAAATTATTTGCATATCAAGTTTTCTCAGGTTTAAATCCTGCATTTAAATGGATGTATATACACACATGATCGCACATGCCTTAGCACATAAGTACATACATACATCTATCCTTGCATAATTGTTTTCTCCATATCTTCTTTGTTTGACAGGAAGTCCTTCTGATATTGAGCGCATCCTTTCTGTTTATAACGCGCCCTTTTCTTAAGTTTCGTTCAAACTTCAAGCAAACAAAAACTATTAAAGTGAAATTACTTTCCGTTCACTCCAGTCTGCCGAAGTACAAATTTCGCTCCCCATGCAAACATACATACACACATGATGTGTGCGTATGTGTGTAAATCAGTGCGTAAGTGTAGAGCTGAATGAACATTCAATAACGGCGTTGTCCTTTTTTACTCAATCCTTTTGTTATTCTAATTAGGCATACAAATTCTCACACTCATACCCAACATACCAACTAGACAAGCAGTGCACACTTCATTACACATACATACATAAATGGATATGCATTCCGACGAAATCAGAATTTCATAGACGGCAACTAAAATGCTTTCTGTAGTTTGAGTATTTTCCGTAAGGCATACCTTCACAGAAATTTGGAAAATGGAAATATTTAGTAGTTAAGATTCACACGCAGAGAGAACACATATTCACAATAACGGCAGTTCAAGAATTCGAGGCATTAAAGATTGCCGTGTTAAACACAAATATACGACTAAAGGACAAAGCATATTAATATTATTTTGCTTGGACGCCAAGAGTGTTTTAAAATATAATAAAAAAATTCTTAAAGAAAAAGTGTATATTTTCTACAAGCAAAATAACAACAACAAATAACAAACACGGATAGTGCCGATCATAAGATATCGAATAACGATCGACTACATTATGACCCTTTGGTCTACATGCTCGCAAAGCTGATTATCTGTGCAATATTAAATTTTGAACTTTATAAGAATTAATTGGAAAAAGTGCTAAGGATTGTGTTGAGTTCTGACAAATGCAACAACACAAAGTAGTAGCTCATACAAACGTAAAATAGTAAAATACAGTGAAAATGTGAAATATGTGAAACATATCAATCGGCTTTCGATAAAATAACTTTAACTTTAAAATTTAAAAATTGTATTTAAATTTTATTCAGATGGTTTCCATGGCTAAGGTTATGAATAATCAATAATATAAATTTTACATAGGAACCCAGGAATTTAGTGCCTAACAAGAAGAAAGCACCATGTCAGCTTATATTATCTAAAGGTCTCTGCTATAGGAAAGGCTGCAGAATTAGCAATCGCAAAGACATCGAACAACTCCAAAATAAATATTTAGAAGCAGCATAACAAAAAAATAAAATTATCAGTAAAATGGAACATCCTTTTGGCAGCAACAAGAGCTATACCAAGTTACACCGCTCAAGTTTGGGATTTTGACCTGTTTGATGAAGTAGATAAAACTCGGTTTTTTTTAAAAAGTATTTTGAACTTACCTACAAATACATCATCTTACTTTTTCCTTATAGAAATTGGCTTTCCAAAATGTCATTTGTCTACATTACAACTTCACCTAAGATACATATATTTATGAGACCTTATTTGACTATGATGCAAAATCTTACTTACGACATATCAGATGGGAGACTGTGAAATACTAACATAGATGCACTTCTTCCAACTGTGAGCTCGACGAGCAAACAGAAATTGAAAGAAAGAGCTTTGGAAGGTACTTGCATATACGAGGACCTATATCTAATTTTAGAAAAAGCTATTTCAACGCTACGGTTCAAAATTATAAAATCTCTTTGATTTTGAAGTCCAGATGCTTCTTATTTATCTCGGGATCCACAAAAATGTAAACTGCTATCTTTGTAAATTAACGCATTAGAAGGCATACCACAGATTTTAGGAAGGTACTCTATTTTGAATATTTTTAGAATTTGTTCAGGCGGATGAAATAGTCTGATTTGGTTTGTCACTAGTGCCTTAAAATACAAGCACTTAATTGTAAGCGAATATAATAAAGCTTTACGCATTTTATTTGCAATAAATTTGGTCTTCAATGTCAATATAATTGTGTTTTTCTGACACGCGATCATTTGAGTCATTGTTTTTAAGATATTTATGTATATTTTCATAATAAAGAAAATAATATATCTACAGGGTCCGGTACTCGAAGTATAACCGACTTCAGACCGTTCGCGCAGCTGATGCTCGTGTACCCAGACAGCTGGCAAATTGACTAAATGACAGTCCAGAGTATTGTTTACAAGCGCAAGGAAGCATTTTGCCGTGAGTAAATGCGAAAAAAGAAAATCAGTAATGGATTTCAAACGTAATAGTGTGATTGCATTATATTTGGCTGGAAAATCACAACCAGCGATTGTTCGTGAGCTCGAGCACCTTCAAGCAAATAAAGTTTTTGTTTATCGCACCATTACTCGTTACAATGATACGGTTAGCATCGCGAAACGTCATGGAGTTGGTCATCAAAAGGCTGCAACGTCACGTGAAATAGTTCAAAAAGTGAAGAAGTGACTTGAGCGAAATCCCCGACGAAGTTCCAATCAAATGGCGAAAGAACCGAAAATATCTGACCGTAGCATCCGCCGCATACTATATTAAAAAATGATCTCACACCAAAGCAGCAAAAACTCCGACTTGAGGGAACGAAGGAGTTACTCTGACGAGATATTTTTTCAAACTGAGCAATTCGTAAACTCCCAAAACAATAGGACTTATTTGACCGACCCTTCATACGAGAATATGAGTCATCGATTGGCCATCAGGTGGCAGCACTCGCCACAGGTAATCGTTTGGGACGCTGTAACCGCAGATGGGTGTTCTCCAATCGTTTTCAACGAGCCTGGCGTCAAGGTAAATACGAAATATTATCGGGAAAGTATTCCGGAGGTTGCTTTGAAGCCGTGGACAGACAAACATTTCGGTGACAGACCATGGATGTTTCCACAGGACTCGGCACCGTCTCACAAAGCTCGAGTGTGTATTTTTGCCATGAAAAAGTTCCTCATAAAAACCGCTCGAAGGCGGCATGAAGCTGTAGGACCCCCATTTGTCGAAAAACATCGAGACGTACACCACAAAGTGGAGGAGGAGCTCGGGAAAAAATCGATATAGAGAGCAAGCACATAAATACCACATATAAGTATAAATACTTACATATATGTATGTAAGTCTTGCTTTATGGAAGCAGTCGTGCAATGGGCGTTATTTTAGTTTGTACGCAGCCTGAGCCTTCAAAACACTATTTCATTAGCTGATTGAGCCGGCAAAACAATAAGCGAAAAATTGAACATTTTATACCTTCAGACTAAGCAAATTATAAGCACTACTCACTTAAATATTATATAAATATTTAATACATAATAATATTGTTTCATAGCCGCCAGAAGATTCTCATTGAATCACTAACTTCCCGACGGCAAACCCATGACATGAATGTTCTTTGGACCTCTAAAAATTCAACAACTGCTTTGAAGGTTGAGTGCATACACACGTACACATACATATATAACAATCAGCAACGAAATTGTAAAAATTTCTTTAAAGCTGCAACGTGAGAGTAAGTATGTACCATTATAAACAGACATTATTTTTGGATCATTCTGTCGTATTTCTGCAATAAATCACACAAAATTATGAAACAATATGCAGGGTGAATATCCTTTACGCAGGTTCACGTAATTCACTCAACCACACACACATTTATTCAACTTAGTCGCCATTGTTTTCGGCCTGCAACAGTGGCGTATAGTTTCCACTGCAAATGTAGCAGCAACAATAACAATCACACAGTTTCCTGCAAATGAATATGTAGAGATGAATGTGTGGTTTTTGTTTTGAGCATTGCCACCGCATGCCAACAAGGCCAACTACTGATTATGTATATGATTGTGTGTGTTTTTACGAACTAAGCAGGAAGCAGCCGAGGGGGAAAACGTAGTAAATCCGTTGAATATTGTGTGAGTATATGCAAATTAATTTTTTTCTAATATTTTTTGCTTTCTAGTGGGACAACCTCGGTAGCTGTGGTGAGCTGATAATATTAAACTGCCTCGCTGGGAAAGTAACTAAGCCAATGCAAGAAGATTTCGAATTTTTACAAAAATACCTAGCAGAAAAAATCAAAAGCTTTACCTAAAAATAGTAAAAAAAATTATTCGGGAATTACAATTTTGACGTGGTATACACATGGCCCAGGAAAATATTGAAATGTGAGCAAAAAAATTAAAGCCCACATCGTAAATTTGGCTGTAAAGCTTGGAAAATTACGTTCAACATTTATTGATATTTCTATAAATATACATTTTTCTTGTGATATTAATATAGGTATGTAAGTACTTGAATTATTTTTTCAATAAAATTCATGGCGCATAATCAAGTTTAGTTAAACTGGAATTAAATATGTATTATTTAGAACTGGGTTTATTTTCTTTACTCCCATACTCATTTTGTTTATGTTTTAGTACTACCTATAACACAAATTTATTATTTTTAATGTCATCTAACAAATGCATGTTATTAATTTCCATTCGAATATTTTCGCTTTCCTGTTAACTTTGAAAATTCAAAACGGCAGAAGAGCGAAAAGTAAGTAAATTTCGAATAAAGATGTGGTGGAATGAAGCGTAATAATAATTTTAAAGTAAAAGGAATCATCCTCTATGCACTGCCTTGGTGAACGATTATTTGTCGACAGGGTTTGGTTTTCCTTTCTCTCCGAAAACTTCTGGCAATCAAATGGTTGGGTACTCATACCACTCAGAATTCACTATCTTAAGTTTCTAGAGTGGTACAGATGCGATATAACCAAATTGAGACGCTTATTTCGCTTGGAACTAACGCGGCTGAATTTTATCAACATTTCTTTACACCAATCGACATGAGCACTTTTTTGGGCAATTGTCAAATTATGCGGTATCCAACGACCAAATGTTCATGCAATATTTAGTGTATGGGACTAGTGGGACTAATGTCCAAGTCTGCTTCTATCTCGAGATATGTCAGCGCACAGCATCAATTCTCTCTGGCATAACAACCGTTTTTGGATGGCCTTCTCGAAATTCATCCTGCAAGGATCGACGACAACGGCGGAACTCTTTGTACCAGCACTTCACAGCGGCTAAGTGTAGTGCTTCAACGAAGAAAGTCGAAGTAAGTTGATCAATCTTTAAAACCTATGTCGAAAATTGTAATAAATCATCGCACGAAAATATTCACAAGTTAATTTCAACTTCTGAGCAAGCAGAATTTTTCAACTCAGTGAAATGAAGAACAAATAGATTCTATATGCAAATTGATTCTAAAATATACTACAAATTTGGAATTACAGGTCGTGGCTCGTAGTGTTGCGACGGCGCAAAATATAAAAAGCAGCCCTTGTATTACCAGTTCAAATTGATTTTTTTAAACATTATGGATTCTGTTAACGCTGAACGGTCTTGAAACGCAACAGTTCTCTTTATCTGCATTCGCAAGTGTTTCTCTTTTTAAGAACTCATTTTTTTACAATGGCAAAACTATTTCGTAAATTTAGTATATCTCCTTACTTTCAATAACGTAAAATTCTATGACAAAGTTTCTACAACTTATTGTTTGCAACATTTGCTGTAAAATTGTAAAACCCTTTAGTTATTGTTAGTGGTAATCCCCAATTTCATATCCCCAAAACTAATTTTTAATTTTTTATGTATTAGAACAAATTAAAAACATAAAAACCATACAATTCAAAGTTTCAAACTTTGTACAAAAATTTCGAAGAATTTAGAAAATTTTAATAAAAATTTCAAAATCATCAGAATTTTCAGAAAAGTTTCAAGTATGAAGTTTTGTTGTCCATTTAATTTTGATTCATAATAAAGTGCCGGTTTAAAGTGGCGCAAATTCGCGTGGATTTTTGATAATTATTCTTTTGTTAATAAAAAACAGTTTCTTCTAACTCAAATGGTTCATTCGACATTTGAAGCGTAGTTGAACAATTTATCCGTAGTACCAAGTCGGGAGTGAACTATAAGTAGTAAGCCCTAGAAAAACTAAGATTTTTTAAGCTCCATCGAACACTATTTAAGACTCTTTTTTATATATTTTCTAATCAATTTCATCGCTGCAAAATCATACTCCCTACTTGGCTTGTGCGTCATAGTTACAATATATTTCCGGTTCTTCGTAGATCGGTCAGTTTAGATGCGGTTTGCGAAACCGCTTGCTTTTATCCACACTAGTCTGACATCTCAAGGATGGCTGCTCCAACATGGTGGCCCTAATGATATTTCTAAGCAAACTGCTGGTAGAACCCAGCCTTTCACAGATGTACGCAAAAACAATCACCATTCATCAAAGCTTAGGTACATACATAGATACTAAGAACTCATTCAATTACTTCTCTCTGTATTTTGAGTATCACCATTTCAATTTGTCATTTTAAAGTTTGTTTGTATTGCGTAAAAATTAGAAAAAAATAAAATTGCATCAGTTAACTTACATACAATTAGGCTGGGGAAAATTTGTCATACAGCTCGCAATTTCGCTTAACAAGAGATATCAAGCGCTCATCATTATCACAATTTTTTACAATAAATTGTCCTTCTTTTTATTTTATTTTCTATCTATCTTCCAAACTTTACTTAAAAGGAAGTAAAGCTTAAAATTGTTGGTCCCTTCATTTGTGGAACAAAATCAAGACGCACACCACACCAAATAGGAGGAGGAACTCGGTAAAACACCCAAAAAAGATGTAAGCGCCAAAATAATTTTTTTTGTTTTTTGGTAGGGCTGTTATAAGATTACATGGCAAATTTCAGCGTGATATGTCACATAGTTTGTTTTCTGTGCTACTGTGAACAAGTCAAGCTCGAGTGTGTTCTTCGAATTCTCTTTTATGACTTCAATTGTCTCAAAATGTTTTCCACGGAGCGGAAACTTGAGCTTGGGAAACAGGAAAAAGTCACATGAAGCCATATCAGGCGAATACGGTGCTTGCGGAACGATATTAACATTATTTTTGTTCAAATAATCGCGAACAAAACGTGATGTGTGAGCTGGTGCATTATCGTGATGCAAGAACCATGACTTGTTGGCCCACAATTCCTTCCTTTTAAGACGAATGTTCTCGCGCAAACGCTTTAAAACATCTAAATAATATTCAGCGTTAACCGATCGGCCTTGCGGAAGGAACTCCGAGTGCACCACACCTTCGAAAAAAACAGTCAGCATAACCTTAATTTTTGAGCGACTATGGCGTGGTTTTTTGGGTTGATGTACGGCCCTTTTTGAACGATTTGTACCACTGGAAAACACGTGCACGCGATAGAGCAGAGTCCCCATAGGTTGTCTGCAACATTTTTAAGGCGTCTGAAGCCGAAATTTTGTTGGAATAACAAAATTTCAAACAAATTCTTTGTTCAACTTGAATTTCCATTTTGCCATATGTCATCCGCGGGCGTTTTATTGATAACGTCTCGTTCATATTTGAGTAGAAGGTATATTGAAGCAAATAAAAATCAATGATAACTTACATAATTTACTTAACTTAATAATCCAAAATCAACGACTCTCTAACTATTTTTAGGCTGGTGTAATTATTTAGAGCTATTAGAAACACTATTTCTGTCAATTGGTGTTTTACATATGTCTAGAGTTTCGAACCTGTGCATTTCCGAATAGTAGTCACACTCGAAGATAATATTAGTAATTCGATATAAGCCTTGCATAACCGGGCTTTTACTTGGAAATTTTAAAACAAAGTTTGCTAGGACTTCTCTTGCTAGCTCTTAATTTAATTTAATTTAATTTCACAAAATTGTTTGATAGACTTTGCGTTGTCAAGGGAAACTTATATAATCTTGGTTTGTACTAATTTAAATGATATCTTTTAATCTTACATTATTTACTAAAATTTAGAATTTAAGGATTGTTGTTTCTATGGTGCCCATCTCTAAGTTGTTAGATATGCTGAAGGATTTTATAGCTTAGTATAATTATCTACATATAAATATGACAACACAGTCTTTATCAAAATTCGCAACTTTTTTTTGGTGGTGCCAAGGAGCCAAGGTGGTCTCTTCTTAACACATCAGTGCCAAAGACTTCAAGCCTGATTCGAGCGATGGCGGTGCAAACGCACAGAAAGTGGTCCGCCTTCACATCCTCCTCTCCAATGCAGAGTGCGCTGTCTGAGATGCCCACCTTTTCCATATGTTTTGCCCATAGAAAGTGGCCCGCCATCAGTTCAACCAGCGTCCTACAGCCTCCTCTGCTTAGTGACAGGAGGAATTGCGACAGTTGGTCAGGCATGACAGGAAACATCAGTTTTGTCCATCTGCAGCCTCTCTCAGCCTGCAAAGCTCGTTTGTGGGTTAGCGTAACCCGTTTGCTAACTGTGGCTTTGATGGCTGCAGAAGGGAGTGGCAGCACGGGCTCCGCGTCAAGAAAGTTGGCCTCAGAGCCCATTCTAGCTAAAGAGTCAAATATCTCGTTACCCGCGATACCCACGTGTCCCGGGACCTATGTTAGCATAACTCTATTATGTCTACGGACATAGTTCAGCCTGGATTTACAGGACTCGACTACCCTTGAAGTGGTTGGAGGGCTGTCGAAAGCTATGAGGCAGCTTAGCTGTCGCTGCAGATGCTTTTTAACAGCATACACCTGCACTGGAAATACAGATGCATGCATTCCAAGAGCAAAGTGCAGTTTTGTCCCGCTGGATTCCATGTAGATCCCAGAGCCAGAGCCGTGCTCGGTCCTGGAGCCATCCGTAAAAATGCGAAAACAGTGTTTGCCGTGCTTCTTTTATGAGTGTGACCACAGTTGAGCCTCTGGCAGTATCTTTTTTCAAGTACGACTCTTGATGGCATGGAGTCAAGGGGCATGGCGAGGATCGTTGGATCGAAATCCATGCCTACTCGGTTGTCCGGACAGAGGCCGTACCAATTCCCATTGGATTTCAGTCTGATGGCCTTCAAGGCCTCTCCTTGGATACAAAACATCAAGTGTGTTTAGTCTCTGGTGTCAATTCTGTATTGAGCTGATCTGATCATGTAAATAAAGTTGAAAGTAACATGTGTACTGTTTTACGTAGACTAAGAGTTTCAGCGTGGTTAACGCCTTCAGAGACTATGACATATCGACTCAGCAATAGCAACAAATATTTGGGACCCCTTCAAATCTACGCTCAACTCATTGACGAAAAGCAATTTAGGTACATGCAAGAAACAAGCGAAGAATGATTGGGTGACAGATGAAATCTTAATGGAAATTTATAAAAGATAGCAAAATGATATACGCCGCGAAATCCACTCAGCAAAAAACGATTGGTTAAATAGCCAATGTCAAGAAATCGAAAGACTAAAAGACCTACAGGATGATTTCAACCTGCACAAAAAATTGAAAGAAACAATAGAAATACAAGCCAGTTAGCCCTTGTAAACTCACACAACGAAAATGTTTTCAAAACAGATGAGAAACAAGTTATTTGGGAAAATTATATAAGAACCATTTTCCGTAATAACAACAGATCAAACTACAGTACCCCTTCACAATTGCTCTCCGGTTATCCGATAAGTAAAAATGAAATCGAAAATGCTATTAAAAATATGAAATCAAATAAAGCTACAGGAACTGATCAAATTCCATCTGAAGTTCTGAAACTTATAGAATGGGTAAAAGAGAAGTTTTATTCTGTGTCACCTGGACCTTGAAAATTGTATAATGCCCTTCTACGTTTCGTAGACTACGAAAAAGCATTTGACTCTGTGCAACATGACAAATTGTTCAATATTTTTAAATCTTTGAATGGAGATGAAAAGCAATTCTAGGATACAGCATTTTCGATTATCTGCTGCTAGAAATTGTACATTTATGTTTAAGTTAATTGCATTCAAAACTCCCAAATAGCTCTGCAAGAAAGAAGGTCTGAGGAAATCTAAGATCTTGTCTTCATCAAGGTTGTTCTTCATTAGGCTCTGGAATTCAATTCCTGAATCTGGAATTCAATTCTTATTCTTTTACACGATACCAATTAATCCCTCTTCCACTCCCAACATTTTCGATATGCAGCTGAAACATATTAGAGCTAGATGTGGTTGTTGTCCGCTTTAAATAATTTTTAATTTTTATATGTAATATACCTCAAATTCCAAAATTATTTAGAAACACTAAATGTCGTAAAATTAACAATGTAATCAAGCTAATAAAATTATTCATAAAATATCTCTAAAAAGAAACACCCGTTTCTTAGCACTCGTAACTTAACTTAACTTAATACTCATATCCATCCTGGTAAAAGAAAACCGATTTGCTGTAGCCATAAACGTCTCATTTCCCTTTTTTGTTTTAATTTTAATTTTTCACAAATATATGCAGTACATTTTTTCATCACTTTTCATGTGGCTTACCGTTTATTCCGCTCTGGGACAAGAAAGCTTTAGTAATATCAAAATTTGAATTCCAAGTAATAATTCTTTTCCGCTCGGATAAAGTGCGCAGCACTATAATTGAACGCCATTTGCCGCCCTTGCCGCTGTTCACCCACTTACCATTTTAGTCGACGTATTCTACCGTATGCTACCTCAACAACGATATTTTTGTTAGATTTTTGTTTAAACGAGTATAATACATTTACATGATTGCCACCACCAACAACAGCAAAAACTTTCCGCACTAGGCACCCAACACCCCACCCCATGACCGGTAATACTTTGCTTTTACGCCCGCCTGCGTTGAGCCGCGTGCAATTTCTCATTTGTCCATGTATACGCGTAGTCTGTACGGTGTGGATTCGTTGCGGGAGTTTATGCGACAGGATGGCCAAAAAATATCCAACTTATTGTGGATACCATTACCTAAAACGCAACATTGTAATATATTTCCGTGCGAATAAACAGACTGGCTATTATCATATTTTCTTTTAAGGTTCGAATTCGAAGCTTCCTTCCACATTTCTTTACATTACCTAAATGCATACTTTTTTATTAATGCATTACGTGAAAACAATATTTTCTATGTACATTTTTTTTAATATTTTAGCCGAATTTCGTTTTCAAAACCATTTTATTACTCAATTAATGTGTAAAAACTTTTAATATGTTTTCTACTTTGAAAGACTAGAGCTTAAATACTGATGGATCTACTTCCCTACGTTTCAATAAAGAATCGTGTCAATTCGGTTCAACCGGGTCAATTCGTGTGGCTTCTTTTTGAGAGCAGCCTTAGCAAATAATAGCGCACAATTTTGTGGCAATTTATAAAATTCTGGGCAATGGAATAAGTACTCACATTATGGGCCGATTTTACAATTTCCATGATGTTGGTCTTATGTATGTTTTAACACATAATAACATATATCGGAAGACGTGGCTCACTAAAGACATCCAACAGGAAATGGTCAGAACTTTTTATTATACCTTTTAAAACCCTCTTAGATTATTGGTTTTTCAGCATTGATATGCAATTATGTATTTCACTTCCATTTACAGTTGTTCATCTATATACGTGGGTTTTATCTCTAAGACGGCATTCACATAGGGCAACTTTTGTTGAAGCAAGTCACAACTTGTGCAAGGGAGGAGACGAGAAAAGGAGGGGACATTGAGTTGTTCGTGCTTGAGCAACTCGCTCTATGTCTTCATTCTGCCAAATGTTGGTGGTGGACTAAAATCTAAAGAAATTCCAAGCAACGAAGTTGCCGTGTGTGAACGATGCGTTTAAAAAGAGAATTCGTAAAGTATTCGAATGAAGTATAATTTTGAACAGATTGGATTAAAAAATTGAATCTTTCTTTAAAGGAACCTTTATTGCAATGTATACATACATAGTTATATATATATGCTTACCATGTGGAAACAATTTTGAAATTTATCATTCGAAAATACATAAAATAACGAATATAACATCATATGTTAGTAAGTTTTTCTACATCAATAGACTCTTTGATAAATAATCAATGAAATATTAAATTAAGGAACATTGAGCAAATTCATTCAAAAAATAAAAATAAAAAACCAAACAAAACAAGCTCCAAATTAATATATATTTACTGTTTAAATTATTGTACATCTGTAAGTCAATTACAATTTTCTTTTGAAAAAAAAATGTTTTATTTTAAAACTACATCTAGGCACATATTTCGCAAGACCCTTTACTTTAAAAGTTTACATTTAGAACTGTGTATAAAAATACATATTCAGACAATTAACGAATTTTCCCTTTTCATCTACTAAGGCATTTTTTATAACTCCGAGATACTTGTAAGAGACACAGATTTCAAACAGGTACTTCAGAAAGAATTTAATATGTACATGCATAAGTATATTTGCTAAGACAAATGACGTGCCTGAGTCTTCTATTCTCCAGAAAATATTTTCTACTAATCCGCAGTAGATGTAAGCATCTGTTTTCAGCACCAAATTGGTACTTGATAATGGGTGTGTATGTGGTGGACACTCAAATGCCACTTATTAGAATTGTTGGCTACGGCCATGTGGCAATGACAACCGCTACGATGACAGCGACAGTTGCATACTCACAGACGACAATGATGAACTCCCACACCAGCTGACGTCTTGGCAAATATCAAGACACAAATAAGTAATTTGTACGAGTACAATAGAGACGCGCATCTCCCGCGGAGCAATCGTCAAGCACTACATTTGCACTTGCATACATACATAGGTTCGGCCACGACGTTTTGTGTTTTATTCCGTTTCTTGCGCAATGGACGCATTGCTTGTCCGACTGTTAGCGACGACTTGCGCCAACGCCATCGCTGCCGCTACCACTGGATACAACGGCTGCTGATGATGTGCTACTGCTGTGCAACTCAAACTCAACCATTTGGACAAATGTATGTGGGTATGCATATAAATTCAATGTAACATACAAAATTACCACTTTATGGAGCGTTTGTAACAGTGACAAATACAAGGAACTATAACACGCAGACTAACAATAAGGGAGCGCATACAAGCAAAACGGTAGCAACGCAAAACTCCCTTTCAGCTAACAAAGCACGCAAAAATAAGAGCTTAAAACATTTAATGAAACACTAAAAATAACAAAGACCTGTTTACCCAGCAAAGTTGTTGGACCTGTTATTACGCAGCACCACCATAGTAGACAACAACCACCAGCTCAGCTCATCCTCCAGCTACTTACTAGGCGAATACGAATAAAAATTGCAGCTCTGGTGAAATCTTCTTCTTGTTAAGTAAATAAAGTAATTACAATGGGGCGTGAATTTGTTTTGATAAAAATAATGAATCAGTTTCCACTTGTAGATTTTCTTGTCTCAGGATAGCAATTAAGTGCAATAAATAAACACACTCAATAAAATTTAAATACAGGTGCATGTAGAACCTAACAATAAAATCTAGCGGAAGGTAAGTAGAACAAACGCTCCGGGCCAATGATAAATAAAATGTAAACGTAGGAAACTTGATGCAAGATAAGGTTTCAAAATATAAATTCATCTAATTATATATGTATGTACTTCTACTTATATATCAAAGGTGGTCAACATCTGGATTGTGTTCATATCTGTATCGAATGTATGTAACAACATAAAGGAATCGAGCATAAGATGCTTAGAAAGATGAGAAGCCCCCTTTAGCCCCGGGTGTCTGCCGCTCTACCTGCGCGCACGATATATATGCCATACATATAATTGGAGCTTCCACTCTATATTGGGTATTTGGTCGAGCTTCTCCTCCTGCTTATGGCGTCTCGGTGTTGTTCCACAAATGAAGGACAGTTTTAAGCCAGCTTCGAATGGTAGATGGGCTTTTTATGAGGAGGTTTTTCATGGCAAAAACACAATCGGAGCTTCCATTAAAGCAGGCACCTCACGATAACTCGAACTAAATTAATAGAAATATTTCAATGAGACTTGGTGCACATACTATTAGTTTGGGGAATATGACTTGTATATAAACACAAATCAGTAATTATATCAAGAAGCTAATCAATCATACATATATGCGATTCAGTCGAATAGCCTCATTCACGCGGTGTAATTGGACAATGTAGAGCTCCTTGTTGACCAGTGCACTCTTTTCGAGCATTTCCCATTTATCGCCTCTCGAACAGCTTGGTAGTCGAGATGATATAAGCAAACTGTCCAACGGGTATACGCATAGAGAGCATGGGCTTCTTATCTAATGTTCTTTGTTGCGGCTTTAGAGATTTTAAGGAGGAGGAGCGGCGGGTGGGGTAATGCCATTGGCCCGCTCTGGCCAAGGCACGACCCCGATTTTTCCCTAAGTCCTTGCAGAGATGTCTTGTGGACCCACATGAATAAAGTCTACTCAGTGGCACAATTTTAAGGAAAGGTAAGAGAACTCAAAGCTCTGCCTTCAGTAGAAATGCAATCAACTTAATAGCCTCACTCACTAGCCAAGGTTGGTGCTGCGTAGGTTGGCAGCCTGCTCAGGCTAGCATGCATTTCACTTCTTACTCTCGTTATTGTATAGTAGGATGGACGACGTCTGTCCACATGTTTTAATTGTTTCTTCTAGGCATTTTGACATACATATTTCTATATCTATATCGATTCACTAGCGCCAATATAGCCACGCGCAAGGTTTCACCACTTAGTTATACATACACATATTTAATATTTCTATTCGCATATTACATATACACGTACACGATTATATATTAATTGATGTAAACGGCCCCAAACAGAAGTTACAAACTTTACAAGAGCCAGTCACACTCTATATGAACGTGCCTGTTCATGTGTACACACAACCCACTCAACCCACTCATCCCTATGTTGGCTAACTTGTATTTTATAGCCGGTGTGCAGCACATTCTCATACTCTCCAGCCATTTACCGACCGACCGCCGGCGCAGACTTTGCGACGTCCGCTTCTGCGTCCATCAAATGCTGGCAAGTCCAGTAGGTCGCTCAGCCGATTAGCGACGGACACTGCGACGTTAACTCTCATCCGCTAATGTTAATTGGACGACATAATTGCAGACTGTTGTTGGCCATAATTGCGGGTTTCGCGTAATTGGCCTGAAAACACGTTTCTTCCTTCACTCGCACAGCTAAACTTTGGCCACATTCCGGTACCTACCGTCATAAACAATTGAGGCTATGCATTTTTCTGTTTCATTTGTCTGGCTGCCACATTTTTACTTCAGTTAAATGTATTTTGTTATAGAAGTTGAAGAGACAACGGAAGTGCATTTTGTGCATAAATAAATATGTACATCTATGCATATGTGTATGCATACATGCAAGTACATATGTGTGTGCGCAGATAGGCAGTAACAATAAATTAAGCAAAATGACTTTTTGCGAATTCACAATTATGGACTTACCGGTGTAGTGGCCAGCAAGTTAGGTCACTTGCTTAATAAAAAAACAGACTGAACCATTCATTGTAAAGGAAGGCTGAGGTCTTTTCCTGGAACCATGAAACAAAACTTATTGCTTTTAAATGATGTCAACAGCGACGGTCGGTAGTGTGGCCACAACCACATCCGTAGGGTTTCAGAAATGCTCGACACCGCAACAAAATTAAAATCGACAAAATTTACACATTTGCCAAAGGCGATATAACTTCCATTACTGGAATTGAATATTCTTCAAAATTTTCAGACCATTACCAGGAATCTCACCCATTTCATTAATATTGCTTGCGTTTATGTGTATGTGTGGATATATGAGCAAAAGTTCTTTATTTATAAAAAAAAATTAATAAATATGTGTAAGTTTGAGGGCGGTCATAGCCGATGAATATGAATATATAGGGTGGTTTTTGGCTACATAAGAACTATCGATAACGACAGCACTTGTTTGACAGCAGAGAATGTTAGACGCCAGAGCAATGCTTACAAATTGTGGAAATTTACTTAATAAAACAAATCTGTTTGCGAAGTTCATAGAACGAAGTATTGAAGCAGCCGACGAAATGTCATTTCGCTGTCATTCTCAACTTGTTGGCATTTGTCCTTCGACTGCGTGAAAAATTTTGCATAAGGATCTTAGCTTACGTACCCATAAAATACATCTCGCTCAAGAATTGAAGACAACTGACCATCGTTTGCGTCGCTTTTGCTGATAGGTCTCATTTAGATTTTTATTCAGATTTATTGTATTTGTAGTCGCATTAAGAAAAACATTTTTCTAATAGCGGTCGCCCCTCGGCAAGCAATGGCAAACCTCCGAGTGTATTTCTGCCATGAAAAATCTCCTCATAAAAATAGATGCCATTCGGAGTCGGCTTGAAATTGTGGAAAAATTCCCTTCATTTGTGGAACAAAATCAAGACCCACACCACAAAGAAGAGGAGGAGCTCGCCCAAACACCCAAAAAGGGTGTACGCGCCAATATATATATATATTATCATTTTAAGTTCTCAAGCTCTTAAAAAACTCCCATTATATGCATACATACTATACATTTATATGCATACATACTATACATATATACATACATACTTGCATATACATGTGAGTAAAAATTCCTGAAGTGACCCCCTCAATTTTAACTAAGCACCGAAGTACCAAGTATTTTTTGCATTTTATAGCCTGAATATCCAAAAATTGACGACATTTGATTTGTTTGTAGCAGTTTTTGTTAATGTAATATATATCAACCCGAATTTTGTAATAATAATTGCCAAGAAAGTTTTCAAACAATTTGCATGAGGCTTCGTGGGTAGGTAAATATTATATATTATTTCCTTTTGAAAATATTTCGAAAACTTTTTTGCAAAATTTTTCAATATGATTTTTATCAAGCTTGTGTCTCAAAATATTTCTTACGCAAAAAACTTTTTGAGCAATCATATGTCACTTGATCTCTTTTACTTGCATCTCCCACCACCTATCGATAAATAATAATAATTCTATCCCAACCAATGGTATACATACGAGTTAAGTGTCAAAATCAATTTTTTAACAATCAATGGTAAAAATATATAGGCAATTAGGGTTGTAAAGGGCTATATTGAAAAGCGGCTTTGCCGTAAATGGGACGACTCTTACCCACCTCAGCACGTGGATGGAACTAGTTAACTTTTTTGCACGCCTTCTACTGTAGGTTATTCGCCTGCCATTAGGGTGGATAATTGGAAGATTTCTCAGAGAAATTCCTTTTCGTATCACAGGTTGATCCTTTTCGAAATCAATTTCGCACGGGAAACCATATCTCCCCACAGGAACCCTAAAAGAACTGACTCGTACCTGTTCAATAGGGTTTTCAATAATAAATTGAACAGGCGAACTTTTTCCTACTCATCCACTGATCAACTGGACAAGCAGGTGGAACACTTGCAGAGATCCTATCAGACGGCCTTCAAAGTGGTTTTTCCAGTATCTTTTAGCAAGAAAGACTTTCCTCCCTGGTGGAGTAAGACACTGACTGACTTGAAAAAGAAGGTTAGGAAGATTTTTAACGTATGCTACCAAACTAAAAACTTTAAAAAAGTGTGTAATTTTGAATGAATACAAAAAAGCCATTGAATATGCGAAACGCAACTCCTGGAAGGACGGGAGGACGGAGAGTGCGCTGAACATGCAGAATAATCTTTGAATATCCTGGTGAATAATCACTTTCCGGAAAATTCTATAACCCCTCGTGACATTGTCAACACGAATCGACAGGTAGGGCTACTCGATGTTTCCCTGGAATCTATTCTGTCAGATCATTACGTGGGTAATGAATAGATTTTCTCCTTTTAAATCTCCTGGCTCTAACGATATCTTTCCTGTAATGCTTCAGAAAACAAGTACCTCGGTGGTTCCTGTCCTGCAAGAAATCTACTTGACGTGTATCGCTCTTAATCACGTTCCCGCCAACTGGAAGGAAACGAGGGTTGTTTTCATACCCAAGGCAGGGAGGAGGGGTCACGACTCGGCCAAGGACTTTTGGTGTATAAGTCTTACCCTATTTATCCTAAAATAGTTTAAAATATTGATTGATTATCATATCCGAGAGCACATTGAATCCAAATTATCTCCAGCACAACACGCTTACCTGAAAGGGAAATCCACGGCATCAGCCTAACACGAGGTCGTAGGGACTGTGGAGAAATCTCTAGAAGGCAAACAATTCACTTTAGTGGCCTTCATAGATATACATAAAAGGTGCTTTTAATAAAATCAGGGCGGAGTCAATCATCACTGCGTTAGATAGACTAGAGATGGAAAGACCATCTGCCTCTGGATACGAGCTTGGCTGCAGGGAAATTAATGCGGTCTCAACACGGGCTAAAGTTCACAGGGGGACGCCGCAGGGAGGTGTCCTCTCACCCTTACGTTGGCTAGTTGTAATTGACGAAGTTCTGAGAATGCTAAATAAGGGTGGGGTTAGGGTAGTAGCATACGCCGATGACTTGGTCCTGATGGTATCGGGACCGTTTCCCTCAGTTATGGCTGGAAAGGTCACTGGCTGTACTCAGTAGCTGAGCTGCCACTTGTAGCCTCCGAGTCAACTCTGACAAAAGGGAGCTAGTGCTATTTACCAGAAAACATAAATTTCCACCCTTTCGACTTCCCTAATTAAGCAACCACGTTTTCCCGCTCTCATCGGAAGTTAGGTATCTTGGAGTGATACTTAACTCCAAACTCCATTGGAAGCTACACTTTGAAAATCGGGTAAAGAAGGTCAGTATAGCCTTCTACTCCTGAAAATCTATGTGCAGTAAAAAATGGGGAATCAAATCACAGGTCGTGCTGTGGATGTATAACCTAGTGGTTCTGACAATTTAAACGTATGGATGCCTGGTTTGGTGAGAAGCTCTTCGGAAGGGCTATAATATCACTAAACTGGGGAGGATGCAAAAGACTGCAAGCATTGGAATCACCGGAGCATGTCAAACTTACCCCAGAGCTGCCCTGAATGTCCTTTTGCACTTACCTCCCGTCGGCTTTTCCGTCATTTTCATCGCAGCTCAAAGTGCAATCAGGTTAAAGGAGATTGGCCTCTGGACACATTCTCTCAAGGGACATGGTAGCATTCTCGGGCAGTTAGCACCGTATTTCTCCGAACTTCGAACAGATCTCTCTATGCGCAAACTAAAGTTTGAGGGTCGTGCTAGAGCAATATTTCCAAATAGGCAGGATTGGATCGAGGGGAAAATCTACACTGAAGCTTGCACCTCTGTCTTCACTGACGGTTCCAAGATGGAATCGGGAGTCGGAGCAGGGGTTTTCTCTAAATCAGTATATAAATTTACCTCCTTTAAACTGCCGAACACTGCTATCGTTTTTCAAGCAGAAGTCTTTGCGATCTTGCAGGCATACAAAATTCTTAAGGAACGCGGGAGCGAGGGAGATATTAACATTTTCTCCGATAGTCAAGCCGCGATCAAGGCTCTGACGACACCATGGTGCAGAACGAAATTAGTAAACTCATGTAAAGAAGAGATCAAATCTCTTGGGTGTCCAGGTAACATTTCTCTGATCTGGGTTCCAGGACATAGGAACATAGAGGGAAATGAAATTGCTGATGAGTTTGCCAGAAAGGGGACTGAATTGGGGAACTGCGCAAATTATTTCTCAGGAACGCGCAGAAAAGATGGAGCTCCATTTTTTCATGTGCTATTTCGAAAACCCTTTGGTCCCAATACGATATACGAAGGTCTCAGAAAGTTCTTTGGACTCCTCGCCATTCAATTTCCAAACTCGTAGCTGTGTTTACCGGTCACCGGACGATCGGCACACACGCGGAAAAGCTAGGGTTACCATTTAACCCCCATTGCAGAAGCTGTAGGGACCTTTCAGAGAAGGAGACTGTAAAGCATTTTCTCTGTAAATGTCCGGGTTTGGCAGCTAGAAGACTAAGGGCACTGGGAGCTCCTTTCTTCGACAGCCTGGGGCAGTACGCTAACCTAAATTCAATCAATCTTCTCCATTATATCAACAGCTCTGGGTGGCTGTAGATATCTGCCTTTTGGAGGTCTCATAATGGTATCAAAATGGCGCTTTAGTGCTACTTGAGGAGTGCCAGGTGCACTTCAACCATTTCACCTACTTACCTACCTACCTGCTGTAGCTTAACACATTTATGTATGTGTTTAAGCATATAATTATAAATTATAGTTGTGCAAGATCGATACTTAAAGCTCGATTCTCAAAAGAATCGGCAGTATCCAATTTTCAAAAGTACCATATTGATACTGAGTACAAAAAAGTACTCGAAAGTACTTACTACTTGGTGCTATAGTTTTTGCTACAATTCAATATAATTTCGATTAATATGAAAGTATTTGAAATTATTTTAAAATCAGCTTCATATTAGTAGTTATTGCCTTTTCGCATTAATGTATGTATCATGTTGTTCAATAACTTTGGCGGTTCGATAAGAAAAACACAATTTTATGGTGTAAAATACACTTTATTATTCAGGATGGTCCCCCTGAATATCAATATACTTATTCCAACAAGATTCCAATTTATGAATTCCATCCCAGTAAATCTGCCCCACCAACAATTCGAACTATAATTCATGGAATTTAGTCAGTGTCAAAATGCTCTTGTAACACGTTGCATTGTCCTGATGAAAAAGTATTTTTTCTTTTGCAAACCGCACTCGGTTTTTCACGATTTTTTTCTACGAATTTGGAAACTGAATGGCGTGAAGTCCAAAGGACTTTCTGAGTCCTCGTCTATTGTAATGGGGTCAAAGGGTTTTCGAAATAGCACATTATGAAATAAAGCTGCAACGCTTCTGGGCTTTCCTGAGAAATGAATTGTGAAAATCCCCTTTAACAACAGTTAGGGGGATGCCGATGGCCGTGCAGGCGATCTCTAAAATCAATTTTGTCGACACCAATTTCCCTCTATGTTCTAGAACCCACTTCAGAGAAATGTTACCTGCACACCCAAGATATTTGATCTCTTCTTTACAGGATTTGAATAACCAATTAAATATCAAAAACAAGAAAATTACCGAAATGGTTTCATAAATGAATATATTTCATTTTAGTTTGCATGCAATTTTTTTTTTAAATCAATGTGTCATAGTATTTTCTACTATGGAAAAAATTAAGTATCGTGCAGTGATTGAATTTTTATTTCTGGAATGTTTAAAAGTAAATTAAATTTCCCCATCAGGGCAGTTGAAAGATGGGTTGCTGAATTTAAATGTGGTCGTACAGGCCTTGAATACGATGCTGGTCAAGGACGTTCAAAAACAGCATCCAGAACCACAGCACCAGAAACCGTAGAAAAAATGCAGGAAATCATATTGGAAAACCGTCAAGTAAATTAAAGAGATTTAGGAGAAGCCCTAGGCATCTCATTAGGCAGTGCAAGCAATATTTTGACTTAAGTATTGTCTTTCAAAAAGCTTTGTGCACAATGGGTGCCGCAATCGCTAACAATGGAACAAAAACACATTGAAATGCAACATTTAGAGTGATAGGATAAAGTAGATTTTGTGCGTCGATTGATCACTGTAGATGAGACTTGGGAGGACTATGGTAATATCTTAATCACCAGATTGGTACTTCAACCATTTCAACTGCCTACCTACTTACCCAATTCAAAAGTTTATGCTCATTCACAAAAAAATGCTTTGATTCTTTCTTTTATTTTTACATGAAATTTTAACTTCAACAATTTAGCTATTAAATTTTTGCAATTCATTTACTAGAAGTAACTGTTTGTTGAAGGTTTTGAAGCGGCGGCATCATTAGTCTGTACTTCTTCAAAAATGACAGAGGTAAGAGTATTACCAACAACTTTCACTGTCACAGATCGATGGTAAACAAATTCTGTTGGCCCAAATTGAACGATATGGGCGTAAATCACATGTGGTTCTAAGATACGCGCAACAGATCAGACGCCACGACATTCTGCTTGAAAAATTTGTTTATATAGTTATATAATATCTTGTGGAGATGACGTGAATTGACGACCACTATTGTGCGATTTGACCCCGCATGGAATTCGTTCTGAAGCAAAGACTTATGCCAATAACGCGCAATCGATCGATACTTTCAAAAGCATTATAACCTAGGATATTACTCAAACTCAACCGGATCAATGCAGCTGAGTCGTTAAAAATTGGATCTTTCGGATCAGTGCCACTATGCGAAATTACGCCGGTCATTTAAATAAGATCATATATCATACCACCGCACTTGCACTCGGCTTATTTTATCGCATTTTCATTTTCAGCCTTCCTTGGTGTAATGCAATACATAACTCAATTTTATTACCCATGCAACCATGCAAACGGATAGCCAGATGACGAACATTACTCTCGTTTTCCATACATTTTTGGTAGACTTATTTGCTTTAATTTCGATTTTGTCCAGAAACTCATGATACATTTGGGCACTAGTGCACTTAAGAGTTATAAAAATTACTAAAAAGGTGAAAACACTCAAATTTAGTTTTTTTTGCTTTACTATAATTTTTCACATTTTGGGGATTTGAAAAGTTGTCGTTTTTGATCAACAACCTCACGAGAAAAAATTTCCATGTAGCCACTCACTTTTTGAAAACTGAGTGAGTTATAACGAACTTTTAGCTAGCCCTACCTGGTTTAAGGTATTTCTTTTCAGCTGTTCTATGAATAAATATGGATAAGTAAGTATGAAATCTTGAAATATACACAGCTAGCGAATGTCAATGCAGGCTGCAATGCTTAGCGCATTCGCTGTTTGGCTTATCGAAGATATGTTTTGAGTGTTGACGAAGCTAGGATGTCATTCATATCAGCAATAACCGCAAGTTAAACAAACCGCATTGCGCACTGTGCACTGAGCATCTCGCGCCGGCAGATATTGAGCGAAACTTACAAAGCCTTCACATTTACATTGTCAGCTGCATAATTGCGACCATTCGTGCATAAAAATAAACTTAACTGCAGAAACGTGAGCCGCCTACGGTAAGACACTGGACACAAACTTAGCCAGAGCGCGATGCCATTGCATTTTAATTAACAATTAACTTATCATTTTGTTACTTCAGTTTTCAAAATTTTATTTTAATCCTTTAGGTGCGTGCGGCAATAACAACAGAACACGTTAGCTAGTCGCCCTTTTAGTTAACATGTCGCACTCATTGAAATTGTTGTGTACCCTTGTTCCCTATTTAAATTTTAATGTGCTCCCATATTTAAAGGTCCGACCTACATTGTTGCATGCAAAATTAAGGACTGTAGGCGTTTTCGCAAATGTCCTTTCGCGAATTATACGTCAATGGTGTTGCCGCTGATGATCGCAATGATGTCAGTGCTGATGGTCACAATGATGATGATAATGCTGGCACTGGTGATGGCGTTGACTGACATATCTTTATTAAAATTGGAAATTTTGAAAAATTCCGCTAAGCAAGTTGTCAGCCAGTTGCAAAGTGAAAGGAGCAGTCCAATCGCACGAGTTGTTGTCAGTCACGAACGGCAGGTGCATTCGCGCTTGCGATCGATTCACTTTACGATATTATTGTCTCCGGGGCATTGTAACGCGAATTACAAGTATACTTGATAAAAGCAGACGATCGTATGCTTCAAAAGGCAAAGGACATTCGAGGCTTTCTTTGAATAAATGCCACCCAGAAATTAATTTTATCCATTTTTTTGTGAATGCTATGTGCATAAAAATAAATCTGGTTGATTTAAATATTCGTGCTAATTAATTTTCAAATGTTAATAACTTTTGAACGCAAGACTGCACAAGACTGCTGGGCGAACAAACATTTTCTCACGATTTTCACTTAATGATGATAGCATTCGGAAATCCTACCGGAAGTCAAACTTATTTTGAAATAATATGATGTGAAATGAAATTAGTTTGCCTGGATCAATTTTAAATATACGAGGGGTGCCTTTTATATTTCGGGATTTGGCAACCCTGGTGTTGCAATCTGGCAACTGACAGCTGTATCGCAAAGTTTGACATTTTTTGGCTTTTACGTACTCAAAACGTTTTGAAATACCAGCGCTATTTGTGTTGTTTACAGTAACTTAAAAGATTCATCTCGGCCCAAAAATGGAATTAAATCGTGAACATTTTCGTGCGATTATTTTTTACAACTTTCGACGTGAATTAACTCAGCATCATTGCATGGATGAACTTAATTCATTTTTTGGCGATGAAGCTCCATCAAGGACCAGTGTTTATCGATGGTATGGTGAATTCAATCGTGGTCGAAGTTCACTCCAAGACGAATTTCGTGAAGGTCGGCCAAAATCACTTGTTGTTCCGAAAACCATTGATGCTGTGCGCGAACTGATATTGCAAGATCGTCATGTGACCTATCGTGAGATTGAGACAATCTTAGGCATTAGTGGGACCAGCATACATTCAATATTGCATAAACATTTGACTGCCAAAAAAATGTGTTCGCATTGGATCCCACACAATTTGTCAATCGCTCAAAAAAAGGCTCGCGGGGCTTCGAAACACGTCTATGACATCGTGACAGGTGATGAATCATGGATTTACGCGTATGAGCCCGAAAGTAAACAGCAGTCGACTGTATGGGTGTTTCAAGATGAGCCAAATCCAACAAAAGTTGTTCGCCCACGAAGCACTTCCAAGCAAATGGTCGCCTGTTTTTTCGGAAAAACTGGACATGTCGCAACCGTACCACCAGAACAACGCAGAACAGTAAATTCTGAGTGGTACACAACCATTTGTTTGCCAGTTGTCTTCCAAGAAATTGGGAAAACCAATAGCCAAAGACGGATCACTCTTCACCAGGACAATGCGAGCTCTCACACATCGGCTCAAACAACTGCATTTTTGAGCACCCAAAACATCGAATTAATGGGTCATCCGCCGTATAGTCCTGACTTGGCACCGAATGACTTCTTTTTATTCCCGTACGTAAAAAACAAACTGAGAGGTCAACGTTTTTCGACACCTGAAGAAGCGGTTGCGGCATTCAGAATGCTTGTTTTGGAGGTATCTCATTCAGAGTGGCAAAAGTGCTTCGACAATTGGTTCAAACGCATGCAAAAGTGTATAGATCTTCATGTAGAATATTTTGAAAAACAATAAAGTGATTTTTGATGATTAAAATTTGTTTTTGTTCTCTAATCCCGACACATAAAAGGCACCCTCGTAGTACTAATGTAATGGTAATGGTAATTGTTGTACGAGTTAGGCTAAGGCCTTTAAGTACTGCGATCTATTGATCTTGATAAAAGGCGCCCTCGTAGTACTAATGTAATGGTAATGGTAATTGTTGTACGAGTTAGGCTAAGGCCTTTAAGTACTGCGACCAGATTGATCTATTGTGCACCTCTAATTACTTAATTATAATAATTTAGTATACAAACTAACAATTATAGGTCTTCCTCCTCTACTAGGTACGAGCCCAAGATTTTGCGTCTCCTGTGATCTAATGCCTCACAGTTGATGATTAAGTGTTCCAAAGACTCTTCTTCACCACAGCAGAATCTGTATGATCTTGGAATAGATAACCCTATTGTGTCAAAGTGTTCATTACAGGCAAAGTGATCTTCAAGTGGTCCACAGAGTACTCTGAGGACCATTTTATATAGGGTTAGAGCAGATTTTGCTCTGTTGGCATTGATTCAAAAACTTCTCGGAGTGATTAAGGTCGCTTGTGCCTTTCCAGTGTTCCCTGATTTTTGTTTGGATCAATTTTTTTGGTTTCCTGTTTTATATTAGGTATTTTTGTTAAAGCCTAAAAATGGGGTTGATCCAATGAATAGCCCTTCTGCCCCTTTTTTGACAGTGGTCATTCGCCTGGGCTATGCATAATGTATGTTGAAGCTTTTTAAGATATTGAGGTGCCCAGTAAGCTTCCCTGCTTTAAGTTTTTCTTTCATACGCATAGTAGCTTCTTTTGTATTGCTAAATGTAGCGGCGGTATCTTTAAAATCGCTTCCATGCCAGCAGTTGGGGTAGTTCTTATGCTTAGGCACACCAGCCTTTGTAGTTTAGACTGTTTTGATATAGGAGTAGTTTGATTTGTTTAAACGCACCATACCAAAGCACCACGATAGGTCTAACCATTTGGGTGTCAGAAGATCATTTTAGGGTTGAGACCCTAGGATTTATCCAAGAGTTGTTTTGTTGACCAAAGGTTTTTCGTTGTCTTCTATATTACTGAGTTGAGGTGGACCTCCGAAGTGAGTTTTTTATCCAAGATAATTCCTACACATTTAACCTCTTTCTTTAGAGGTACCTCTATTCCATTTATTCCCAGTGTGGGTATATTTAGAACCCTTTTCCTGGTAAAGGGTACTAGTGGTTTTGGAAGGGTTGATTGCTAATCCCTCTTTTCTACACCACTCCCAGGTTATATTTAAGGCATCCTGCATGTCCTTTTATCATCCTTTATGGTCCTTTCGTGGTTGCCTTTAATTATTACAGAAATGTCATCTGCATACCCTATTGTTTTACACCCTTTATTGTTAAGTGTTTGTCGTCAGCCAAGATAGACCAGAGCAATGGCGATAGTACCCTCCTTGTGGACATCCTTTCGCGGCTGCAACACTTAGGGTAACTTGCCCCAGAGAGGCTGTGATTAGCATGTTGCTTGACTTAGCATGTCACTTACGCATGTAACAGTTGCTGGATCGGCTCCCCTATTGGGGGAACTCATGTAACTCGACAGTTATGGGAAATACTACGCCTCTTCTGCATTGTAGGAGTTCCCTGCTGTCATAAGCCATTGATTGTCAAATCGCCAAGTTTCAGCCAGATGGGACTCTATTTATTTGTGTTTGGCATTCGTTTGAATCGAGAAAGTCGAATGATTTTCCTTTTCTAACACGACAATGCACCAGCTCACGCATCAGCAGTTCTCGGTCTACTATTTATTCCCCAATTTGAAAAAAATAGTTAGAGGGAAAAAATATATTCAAACGAGGAGGGATTTTATTCAGAAGGGATCAACAAACTAGCACAAGTAAGTAGTTTTTATTTTTATACGGACTTTACGAACGACCCTCGTAAAAAACATCTGTCTGATTGAATGAACATACTGTATAATCGAAATGCGAAATATATATGTATATCATCAAACTGGATTTAGAACCACGAAGTTTTTCGGAGGTTTCATAATGATTTTACTCATGATTTGACATTTCATAATCGCGGTTGTGTTTTTATTTAGTTACGTGGTGCAATCAAAAAGTTGATCTTATGTCAAATGAGCCAATTCATCAAACTACAGTTTTATGTGAAAGCGAGCAGATGAGTTTTTTGAGAAACTTTTTATAGGAAAAAAGAACTTGAGCCATTTCCTGCTATAGGGTGGCCGCTACTACTAGATATGTGTCCAGCTTAGCTTCCGCCGTATTACGATAATGGCTGCAGTTGTATGACCCGGACGAAATGTACATATACTATATAGACACCTGTGAACAAAACCTCAACACCACATTAGTAGTCCGTATTTCGTCATAAATATACTTTGAGTAAAGTATGTCAGTTGTTATGCCAAATTCTCGTAAATTGCGGTTGAGAGAGAATGATCTTATGTAAATGCTTAAGATAAGACTGTAGTTATTAAAAGAAAATGTCGTGAGTAGTACAAATGCTTCAAGAGTGGAAGGTTTGATGTCGAAGATCGGCAGAGGTTGCACCTGCAATTTTTGGAATAAACTCAGTGCGATATAATATGAAGTAACATAACTAACTAGCATCGAAGGAAGAACTTTCACAGAATCAAGATAGACTAAATAAATTCCTGCTTCTGCTACAGAACAACGCTCGCCCTCATATTGCAAAAAGGCGAAGACAATTATTTTTTCGATGGCAAATATTCTGTCTAATCAGCATTTAAAAAAAATTGTTCGATTCATGGATGGCCTCAAAAGACGAGAAGTTATTTCCGTGCGCAATACGGAAAAATTGGTTGCAAAAGACGGGCGGTACTTCGAAACGTATATGTGTAATATTTTTTTTTTATTCCGTCGTAGTGTAGGCGAGGTTAAATGGCTACCCGTGCAAAAGCACACTTGAACGAAAAGTCAAATATGTCTTTTGCGATACCATAAAGAGGGCAACAGAGGGTAATGGACAGAATAAAGGGAAAAAGGAAAATGGGACTTTCGGTGAGAGAAGAATGGCGACCGAACAATGGCTTACAGCATTTGCGTTAACCGATTTAATCTACTGGTGGAATTCATCAGAGTGGTGATATCTAAACCTGCCAGCAAAAAGCTTAGATGTCTGAATCTCATACCGGCGAAAGCAGAACAGCTGAGGAAAAGGTGCTGAGAGATACAGATTCTAACAATCTTAATCTTAAATTTTGAAAAAAAAAACGGCAGAAGCAAAGCATACAATTAAGAAACTTGTTTTATATACTGATGTAAACCCTGAGTGCTATAGCTTGGATCTCTCGTATGGTAGTCATTCGGCTACAGCAACTGTCTCCGTCAATATCTGTGCGGGGACTAATGTCTATTCCTTTCCATAAATTATGAATGTTTAAACGATTACTTTTCGTTTCCAAACCAAAAACAAAATCAAAAAGCCCATACAACAAAGCCAGAACTATAATGTGACCTTAGATTTTTGATCTCACATGGAAGAATATATATGTATAACATGGTCCAGTGGAACCGATCCCATGGCTTACTATACATATTTACCCCGGTTAGTTAAGTGGCACTAGCTGTCTTATATTTTTTTATTTACGTATTTTTTTATTTACGTATTAGTATTCAGTTCATGAACTATTTTATGCACTTAGGGAAGGTGTTAAGCATTATAAACTAATCGTGCTGTTGGGCTTAAGCGTTCGCTTGCTGGCTGGCCCAGAACATCAACTGAATTTGCCGCAGAATAAGTGGATGTAAATGTGATCTTTAATGAGAACATTTTATTATTTATGTGTCTCCAGCACGCTTAGTATTGCCGTCGTTCAATAATGCAATTCTTAAAAGGGTTAAAACTACGCAGAGGTAAGCATGCAAGTAAGTGTGTGTGTATACAGTAACTCGCTATCTGCAATTAGGTCCTGACAAGCCGCCACGAATTTTTAAAATTGACAAGAAGTGTCACAGAGAATACAACTATGTAAGTTGCAACATTGTACCTAATAAAGTGCAAGTCCGGCATTGCGTGCGTGCAACGGCTCGCTTCCACAGTTTTCAAAGTATTCGTGCGTGCTAACATCGAATGATTCGTGTCCAACGCACATTTGTTTTTGCTCTCAGATGTAATTGCGACTCCCTCGGCACTTTACAAAACCAAAAAACTAGTACACTACATCATAAACACAAACATAAATATGTATAATAAATTTTTTATTTGTTTATCTAGGAATATGCAGCGCATCTGAAGCTTGGCAGTACACCAACATTTCCAAGGTATAATCGCACTGGTCAATTTGATGAAATAACAAGGGACGTTGGACAGCTAATAATCGAGTATCGTAACCGCTTTATGGAGAAGCAATTTAATAGTTGTGACTGTAATAGCACGAAGCCAAAACTCTACGTGCTCGCAAATAATGGTCCTAAGCCGATCCCCTATTTTTTGAATCGCTTGAAAACGATAATTGTGTTATTCTCATTGTGATTTGTAGATAAAGCGCTGAAATGATTTTCGAATTCATTTATACCAAGGATGCATCGCAACATTAAATTTAAAGTTTACCGAAAGAGAAAATCGCTTCTGCTGTTTATTATCATTTAGGCCTTTATCGATATAATTTGGTGTTTTCACATCGAGCTTGTTTTCGTGTAACTTCTGATTTACCGTACAAAATTGTAACGAGTTATTGAGGTACCAGATCAGAGTACATACTGGATTACCCATATCCGACGGACCCATGTGTTTTTGGGCCCATTCTAATCGACGAGGCTTGTCCGCAGGCAACAATCTTTGCGTTAATTGAATCTTATACGGGGATAAATGCAAATCAATGCGGATAATTCGTTGTAAAGTGGTCCGAGCAATGCTCAATTGCTGAGAACGGCGATTTTGGGATGTCCTTGGCGATGACTCAACACTGGCCCGTGCAGGAGCAATATTATCATCCGATCGCCTTGGTCGGTTTTGATTTGGCCTCTTTGGATTAGAAAGAGCATCGCCAGTCGAAAGCCTTTCGTACAAACGTTTAATGGTGTTCTTAGAAGGCACACTTTTCACATTATTTAATTTTTTATACGCACGTTGAGTTTTCACAATTGACTTCTTTTGTTGAATGTAAATTTCAACAATTTGGGAGCGGTCGCGTGGCGCGTACTGTTCCATGGTCTGGACTGGCGCTTCCAACACGGTATGTCATTAAACAATCTGACGTCTCTGTCAAACGATACAGGGTTGCCAATTGGGTCCGTCGAATATGGGCAACCCTGTATATAGTAAAGAATTATTTAACGAGATCCTTAACGCACCACCTGAATCGTTTTGACGTTATTCTTCTTTAGGCATTCAACTAAATAGTAAGTATAGAATTAAGTTTGTTTCTTACAATTCTGTATTATCTTATAAAATCTACACATTTTTAACCTATATTTATATCAGGGCACTCACATACTAGAATTCAAATAAGATGATAGCAAATAAGTCTAAACTGTCTTTACTGCAGTTAAAAAGAAGCCACATTGTGACCATATGAACTTTATGTTTTGGTTACTTGTCCTGGTAGAATTTAAACTGAGGCCAATTTTGGTGCCAATGAAGCCAATTTTGGTGCATTTAACCCGAGGTTTATCGCTAGGAAAATACAAACCCAAACGGTCGTAACCGGGTAAAAATTACCTCCTAATATATAGCAGAAAAGTACTTGAAGCGGCAGGTCACGACATTTTGTAGAAAAAAAGTTAGAAGTAGTTTTATTACCTCTGTGGTAGTTTTTACCCAGTAGCGACGAACGCCGGGTTAATGACAATACAGAATATTCAAATAGTGTCGTGCATCCATCTTATCTTCTATAAACACCAAATCACTCATTCGCTTGCTGGGCATGCATCCCCACACCATGACTGAAAGTTTGCCAATTTTCAAAGTAATATTTCGCCCTCCCAGTGGCTGCATCTACACTCTATTCATCCATCATTGTAGTACAGCTTGATTTTAGTCTCTCCGCAGAATGTCGCATCATCCCAGTAGCTATCTGGTTAAGCGAAAGGCAATCGCCTTTCAGCACACTATGCAGAGGGCGAAGGCTTCTTTCTAGCAAATCGTGAAGTATAATTGTGCTCTTGCAAAACTCTCCGATGTTTCATGTAAAACGTCGACTCCACACTCATCTCTAAGCTCACTAGCAAGATTTCTTGTCGAAATATGCGGGTTTGTGGCTACTTTTCTCAGCAAAATAGATCGGCGCGGTCAGATATTTTCCGTGGTCTTCCACTTGCAGATTTGGTTCCAGCCTATTTCCATTTTTACACATTTATTAGGTTATAAATACAATAGTTTGTCAGGCTAAATATTGGGTTGGGGAATAAGTTCATAGCGTTTTTATATTTTCTTTCATTTTACAACGATTTGTTTTTTGTTTGGGAAAGGGTAAGTATTCATTCGATATAACTCTTTCTGCTCTACAAAACTGTGTTAATTGTATTTTTGAGTCATCTAATTTTGTATTAGTTTTGAGGCTTGAAATGGAATACCCAGGAGGCAAAAATCAACATTTGCGACGTGTATGGAGAAAGTGTCATAGACGAATCTATAGCACGGAAATGGTTTGCAAAGTTCAAAAATGGCAACTTTGATGTCGATGAAACGTTTCGCAGCAGAAGACCTTCTGAATTTCCTGAAAAACGTCTCAAATCACTTTTGAAGGTGAAAGAAAAATAAAACGATTCCCAATCACATTCATTCTATGGATTTACTGAAAAATTGGGAGCCTGGGTGCCTCACGAGCTCAACGAAAAAAACTAAGAAAGTCGCTTTCAAATCGCTTCTTAGCATCTCGCCCGCCAACGAGCAACATGCGATCATAAACAGCGATTTTTGTACCGAATCGTCACGGGAGATGAGAAACGGTGCCTTTACATCAATATGAAGCAAAGAAAGGAGTGGGTGGCTCCAGAAGATATGCCAAAGCCGAGAGCCAAGTCGGATCTTCATCCAAATAAAATCATGATTTGTGTTTAGTGGGACTGTGAGGACATCATGCTCTATATAGTCTAGCTACACCGGGTGAATGAGGCTATTCGACTGAAAAGACCTGATCGACATGGTCAAACCATAGTCCTTCACCACAAAGCTAGGCCCCATGTTGCACAAGTTGCCACACCGCAATCCAAGAGCTCAAATAGGAGGTCCCTCAGCATCCCCATAATATAATAGTTATTATACTTGTGTTGTGTTTGCAAATGCAATTCAAGAATATGTATAAATCTTTAGTTTACTCTGAAAGACAACTTGTTTCCAACTTTCATCAAAAATCAATGCTCGCATTACGAAAACTAATATTCCATATGTAACATTCATTCAAATAAAGGGTATTTGAAAAGTGCCACCTAGATGGCAATAGTGATCATTTTTAGTCGGCGCTTTTTTATGTCATCTTTAACATTTATCAAGTAGGCAAATGTACAATTTTATACCATAGAACAAGGTGAATTAATTAAAATTATTGAAACGTGTTTTGAAAATGATCGATCTTTAATAACAATAAATAAGGTTGGTGGACAAATTTCAAGAAGCCTGCTCTGTTGAGGATAGAAAACGAGGTGACAAACAAAAACTGATCGTTCTGCTGTAGCGCAAAATGTTGCTGAGCAACGTTCAACATCGATATCTCGACATTCTCAAGATTAAGGGTTTAACCTGTAGTCGTGATCATGGTGAACATTTAAAGAAGTAATTTTTCAAATATAACTATTTAAAACCCGTATTTTGAATAGAAATTGTGAAACCCAAAAGAATGTAAATGTTTGCAATATCTAACCGCTTCTTTTCAATGACCCTTTAAATCGATTTGCCAAAAGTCAATTGAGCGAAAATATTTTCTGATGGCCTATAATTAACAGAAAATTTTGATAATTTGTCAACATCGATTTCAAATGATGTATATGTTTTATTTCGCTAACCTTTTCGGAAATATAAGAAAGAAAGTTGAAAATTTGACTATAGAACTGAACTGGACGACTAGGTAAACTAGAATATACCTCGATTTGAAAGGAAACTCCAGGAGTATACCCTGCACTGGGATACAGTTGGCCGGAAGACACTAGAAGTCATAGGCGCTGGAATATATAGCCCCAGAACCAAGCGCTCTGTGCCAATGGGTAGATTTCCAAGCATCTTCCAAGCGGAGGTGTTTAATATCTGTCTGTGTGCAGAGATCAACTTAGAGGGGAATATCCAGCATGAGCGAAATGCCATTTTGAGTGCTGACTGTCACTCAAGGCTCTGCCATTCTGTAAGTTAAAGCCCTCATTGAGTATAACTTGAGTTCCACGGCACAGGATTATAACAGGGAACGAAGTAGCGAACGTATTAGCAAGAGATACTGTGGCCTCGCTATTAATAGGGTCTGAGCCCTTCCTGGCTATGGGACAACACACCATCAAGGAGAAGCTTAGTAGTGAGCAGCTAAGGCTAAGGAAGGTTAGGTGGTACAAAATTATGGGGCTACGCCAGGTGGATCTTTACTGAGGGTGTACAACCAAAATATGTTTAAAAAGTTGAGAATGCTCACGGGCATTTTCACTGGCCATTGCAGGTTGTGCAGTCATGTGCATATGATCTGCATACGGTCGACTGATTCTTGTTCTGAATTGGTTTTTCGAAATATTCCCCAGAGGTGTTTTCAGAAAATTGTTTGCTATTTTTTTAAAGTTTTACAAAAAAAATTGATTTACTGTTTTACGGCTGCGAAATTCATTGTTGATTTTCCAAATTTTTCTGTATACAGAGTATTTCAGCTTGATATAGGTACATAAAAGAAACAAGATCTATAGGCTACATTTTTTTATGAGATGTGGAAATTTTTATTTATATTTGGCTTCACCAAGGCAGTCATTTTATTCTAATTTCAAAAGTACCAAGCATGAGTTTTTATTCAAAATTTTTATCCTAGATTACGGGTTTTGGTCGGTCACGCGTTGGTTTGTCAATAAGCAACCCAGTTTCTCTTACTTTTTCGCAAAGTAACGCACATAAGCTTCATTCGGTGCTTTTCTTCTTCCCATTGCCGTACGTAATTCTCGTACACATTCTGCAACGTTACCATGTTCTTCAAAGCAATGTCGCAATATTTCCCAGCGTTCTTTGAGCGTATACACAACCATTTTCGTTCAGCGGAAGAAACTAATTTTCTGTCAAATCAGATGACAGCTAAGTGTTACCATTCCTCAAATAATACCTAATTCAAATCCGTAACAATAAATGGCAGGCTCTGTATTAGAACAAAATTGATTTTGTTCTGGGTCAAGTTTATATGCACAGACTTGCTTTCATTTCAATTAATATATAATTTATTTGTCCAGTCGTAAATTTCATTTATGGCTAATTGTGATTTCAACGCATTTTCCATGTTTTCTATCGAAAGAATAGCTGTATCATCAGCAAAAGTAGCTGCAACGTAGTTTGGTTTGCATGGCAGATCACTTGCAAAGAGCAATGGCATATCAACTTCTTTTATATGCTAATGACTTAAAGATATGTTTAACCATTTCAAACTACTAAGACTCCATTAAGATCCAAACTGACATGAATAATATCTCAGCCTGCTGTCGAACCAATGGTCTATAGTTAAATCTAGCAAGTTTTTTAACTTACCATTCTCCAAATCATATGTCGTTAACGCCACTTCTTATTATATGGATAGCACTCTACTATCCCCTCTAAACGAGGTAACTGAATTAGGTATAGCTTTTGGCACGAGATTTTCAGTTTATACTTATCTAAGTTACACCATTGCCATGTTAAGTCTTATTCAGTTCTTGCTTTGATTCGTCGCATCAGCTTTGATTTCCCACATACTAATACTCTCAAGCTATTATTAATGTCGCTTCTACGCTCTAAGCCGGAATATGTATCTTTTATCTGTAGACCTTATCACAGATATCATTTTACAAAGTTCGAGTGGGTTAAAAAAAACGACATTCCGATTCCCTCATACAGAGCTATATGTGCGCTAACTAGCTTCAAATATCTGCAAAGTAGAAGAATTATCCTTTCACTAACCTTTGTTGACATTATTAAAGATAAAATTTATTTCCCATACTTCTTTGGGCGCATTTGTTTCCATATTCTGAACCGGAGTCTCGGTACTAGAGATATTCTTTATACAGAATGGGTCCGAACTATTTATGCTTGTCAACCTCCTATATTATAGAATCTTGAATGAATTTTATATTAGCTAAAACTTTTTAGCTCTACATAATTATTTACCTAACTGTGAATTTAGCAGGAGAAAGAAACGGCTGCCTCGCTTTATTAAACTCGGACAAAATCGCGTAAGTGATTATCGCGCCAATCAAGAAGAAGAGAAGTTTGAATTTTGATTATACTTAAATGAAATGAGAGTTTATAATATCTAACTTTGTTAATTTGCATTACTTTATTTGAATAAATAAATACGTGAAGTTAGACACACAAATTAGACTTTACTTTTACTAATACTTCGAGAAAAAATGTTTACGAAAATATGCGTATATACAACTACACTGGTTACACAATTCAACCTGACCAAGTCATTTTAGACCAAACACTTGATGTCCCTTTATTTCGTCGCATCTTCTAACACTCACAGGCGTAGAAATTGGAAGGGTATCAGAGAGAACTGAAGGAAATATTTTCGCTCTTTTAAAAATTCTATTCCAAAATTCACCACTATTCGGGTGGATAAAACAAACGAGAGATACATGGAAAACACGTGAGATTCTCATATGAATTATAGCTGAGTTTGAAAAAATGCATAGTTCTCGCACAAATACACTCAAGAGAGAACAAAATCAATATAAGCGCATGTTAACGATGATATAACGTTACCTACACACAAAATATGTACTACACCTGATTGTTTACAAATAAACACATTTTATAGATCTCAAAGAAGGGCTGTGCGTATGTGAGTAAACATATTAGAGATATGGCATTACGTGCTGCCATCTTATGAGTCAACTTACGAACAGACAAGGCAAGTTGCCAGCCAGACGTTGATGTAGCTGCCCTCACTAAGCTACTCCTTTTCACGGCACACATACTTACACGTGTATCTCAAACCGTTCTATTGAAAGCGGCGTCGAAGTACAGAAGCCATGGCGTATGAGCAACAAACGTTGGTTTGTTGGCGGGCGAAGCGCAAACTCCATAAGCACAAACATCTCATACATACAAAGCAAAAGCACACACTCACACATACTGGTAAACTGGTATGAAAAAGCGAAATTTCCTACTAAATCGGCATATTCTTCGTTTGCCTAGTTGGGGGCTTAAATACACACATACATATATTTGACTTACGTTTTATATTGTACTTGTATATTTTCCTACATAGCTCTTTCTCCTTGAAGCTTCCACCGCAGCTTTGCTGCTGCTTGTTTATTTCACATTCTTTTCAATTTTCCTGAACGAAAATCAGAATCAGAACATATTGTATGTGGTATTACAAAGAGATAGCCGTAAAAACTTTGGCGAGCTTAAGCAATAACAAAAATAACAAAATACGCAAAAGGCACGATGAGTATTTAAAAGAAAGTAAAGAAGTGAATATCTTGGCAAACTTTCGCAATATTCTCCCATTGGAAGTTATGCGTTCATGTATATGTACATATGTGTGGCTCAGTATGTGTGTGTATATTTGTATGAAAGTACGCACGTATCTTTTTAATCTTAAAACCAAATGCAAATATCTCTGATAGGTAGTATTTATGTATGTATTTATAAAGGAGTATAGACCACATTTGTGGTGTCCGCTGGAGTTTCTTTGCCAGAAACTATGTTTCGTTACATTTGCGTAACTTTTAACATTTATTTATTTAACAGGGTAGGTCATAATGGGCTTCCAAACGTAGTAAAGTGACTGACAGTCACAGGCCCACGACAAACAGATCTACGTTATCAGAAATAGTTGGGTTTATCTAGTTAAAACTGGTTTGAGAAGTTTTTCATGCTGCTCAATAAAAACCAGGGTGAAGTATCTAGTAGCTTAATGGTCTGCAATTAATATACTGTGTATATGTTTTTATTTGGAAGAGAACTCTTCAGGTAAAAAAATCATAACTGCTACAAAAACGCACTCGAGTCTAGCAATGAAATAATAAAGCAGTAAAAAAATAAATAAATAGTTGGCGCGTACACTTCTGTTAGGGTTTTGCCGGTTCCTCCTCCTATTTGTGATGTGCGTGTTGATGATGTTCCACAAATGGAGGGACCTACAGCTTTAAGCCGACTCTGAGCGGCAACGGACCTACGCAGTCCCAATTGGTAGTCACGCACCAACCCATTCGGCTAAGGCGGCAGTCGTTTTGAGCAATAGTTTTGTGTTGTTTTTTGAACGTCTGGTCTAACAAACCTGTTAAATATAAAACAATTAAAAAAAGTATATTACTCTAAAATTTCGCAGAAGGTGGAACTTTATTAAACACCACCCTGTTACCATGTCTGATTACTATTCGTTACAGTTTTGTGGTTAGTTGTTTTCCCAGGCATTAAATACGAATATGTATGTGAGCATCTATTGACTGTTATCTTTGTATGTGTTTGTGTTTTTAAGGCTATACACTGTGGCCAACTTAGACTAAAGGCTTGAACAAAAGCACAACTTTTTTACCACATCCACATAAGATGAGAGACTACAGATATGTAAATGAAATTTTTTGATTGTAGTTATTTAGGCACTACCTAATGGATGTAAATAGTATTGCAGGCGCGTAATTATGTACAAATAGTTCTTAAACAATTATTTGTGTGAATTCTAAGCATTAGAAATTTAAGTAATTCGACCTTAAGACTTACTTGTCACCCTAGCGAATAAGAACTGTGTATGGGACGCGAGAAGACATTTTAAAATACAGAAAAAAATCATTGGATTTTGAGGCTGAAGCATTAGAGAGTCCTTATTTTCATATTGAAAAACTTCCTGGCACTTGAACTCGTTCATACCAAGTAAGTTCTAGTGGACTTCTCCGCTTAAATGTTGGCTTAATAATATAAGTTACAAATTCTTGGTCAAAACTTCTGGCTCCACTCTATATATGTATGCACGTACGTAAGGCGGGTTGATCCAAGAAGGCCGCATATTTTATTTTATAAATAAAACGCAATAAAATTTACAGTATTTATGTATGATAGGCAAGATCCGTTAAATGTCTCAGGCAACCCACTATGTGCATATCAATGATGACAATAAATTATTTTTGTACCATGGCCAAACATTCGAAATCGCATAAGCAAATAAAGAAAAAATCACCGACCATTCGGAGACGTGGGGGTTCCTCCACTTGTAGAAAACATCAAGATGCACACCACAAAAAAGAAAAGAAGCTCGGCCACATACCCGAAGAGGGTGTAAGAGCCAATTATTTATATAACTGAGTTCAGAGGAAAAAAATAAATCCATTATTTTTTCGTAAAATCTTTGTGCAAATGGTTAGAACTGTTTTATGATCGATCATTAACTCCTGGGCGATGATACCACTACTAACATCCCGGCCAACTTCGATCATTTTTGTGACTTTATCGACATTATCTTTAACATCAAAAATGCCTGATCGGAATCGATGAAACCAAAATTGCACGTAATAAGTTGTCGCAATATGGGTACCATAAACACCATTCACAATTTCAGCGGCATGTCAAAGAAAAAATTTATCAAAGAAAAACTGTAAAATGTACGGCATTTTGTTTTCGTTTACTTCCTTTTCTAACACCCTGTAACTTACAACTGAATGGAACAAACCAAATATAGCAAAATATTTATTTTTAATGTAGAATGCCACCTTGTCGACGACTTTAACCATTTTGCGTAGAAGAGTTTCAAAATACAAGGATCCTGAGAATTGGGGAGAAAAGTTTATTTTGGAAATATCAAAGTTTTTTCAGAGCCGGCATAAGACTTTAGGCCCCTTTATATGTGAAACAACATTAGGACGCATACCACAAATAGGAAGAAGAACTCGGTCAAATACCCAAAAAAGGTATAAACGCCAACTGTATCATATATACCTATACAAAAAATAAAATCAACTTTTTGTATGTTTTTATCAGTCACAGGTATACATAGAGGTGAATACGGTCCCTCATCCAGCGAGATAAGTCATTAAACTCTTCTTAAACTCATCACTTGTTTTCTTGTGGTTTCGGTATCATTAGGTTTCCGTAGGCTACCGTTTACATTTTAAGTGCTTCCGCAAAAGAAATTTTGTCAAAAAAAAAACGAATTTGACAATATTTCGCGTGAAGTGCCTTTAAAAGAGAAAGCCGGAGCACCTTTTGGACAGCAGCAAATACAGTAAAGATTAGTGACGAAAAGCTAGAACTTTGCAAAACTATGTCACGAAAAGCAGAGCAGCTAACTAGTCCTTCGTCTAAAAATTTTTATATCACTTGCAAAATTCATTGGATATTAAGTTTAAGAAAGATACTTTCGAAATATTTTTGTATTTGGATATTAAGTTTAACAAAGATACTTTCGAAATATTTTTGGGAATTGTTGTGATATTAAATCAGATTTGCTTTAAGAAACTTTAGATAAATTGCTATTTCCCAGTCGTACAGCTTAATTCTCGCATAATTTTCATGGCAATTTAGTATTTGAATACCTTGAAAAGGACACGAAATTTAAGTAAGATTTAAATTTTTCTTCCACCGCCCATTTGCCACGCTGATGTGGCAAGTTTAGCTTTCACTTCACGCACAACCAATCAAGTAGTCAACAAGTTCACCAGTCCACCCGGTGTGACAGTTCGTCAGTCAGTGGAGACGATCAATAATGTGCTCACTGCCGTAACGCGTGAATTGGAAAATACGCTTCAAACTCACTTTGCTAATGCGCGCAATTCCCTTCGTCACACACGCCAGGCTACGCCACCCAGCCTCACATTTTCATCAAAAGCTTGTAAGCATTTGCATTGCGCTATTTCAAGCGACTTAACCTTTCTAATGTCCACTAAAGCATGAATGATTATAATGGTATTCTACTGCTCCTATCCCATCCCATCCGCACGAAGCACAGTTATGTATATAATTTTTTTTATATCTCAACAATGTCAGCAGCACAGCGCAGCAAACACATTATTTTTTTCAAACTGCGCACAAAAAAGGACACTACAAGCCCCACTCACTTTTATATCCTTCCAAGTTTACTACGTACAGCCAACGACCGACCGTCTGACTACCACCTGCTGTGGGTAGTCTGCGCCAATCGCCATATATTGACAGCCATCCACTGATGTGGCTGCATTGTCTGCTGGCGGCTGTTTGAGGTTCACTGCTCATCGCTCGATATTCAGAACTCGTTGGCTTTTTTATACGTTGCTCCCTTCAACGCTTAGCCATTGGCCGTATACTCGACGACAACCTCGTTAACTCCATTTATGTGTGCAATAATAAAATCGAAATGTTGACTACAAAATATTCGCATTGTAAAATTGTGCACTTGTATAGATATCCGTATAGCACATGTATGTATGCAAATATTCTACACAAGTTACATGTATGTATGTTTGTATATACTCTTACATAGTCCCAATTTCCATGCTACAAAACCAACAGAGGCAATCACTGCTCCTTGTAGCACAGCTCCAATAAATACCTGTGTATGTGTATATATATATTTACCAATGAATACATATATTTTTTCATAAAATCCTTATTTTTTTATTTGGCTATAAAAGGTTAACCGACGCTGTGCTCACCTCCCTAATATTGGGTAAGTCCCACATAAAGTTTTTACAATGCGTATAAGCATATGATATAACACATACACACACTCATGTGGATGTACATGCATGTGCATACATAAGCAGTTACAGCCATACGTATAAGACATGAATGCGTTCACCCTTATGAACCACCTGCAATAGGCCCTACCCATCTTCCGACCGCTGCTAATAGAGGCGGGAACTCATATCGCACGCGCAAAATATTTCAGCGAAGGACGACATAAGAATTTCAAAATCAGTTGACAAGACAGATAGGAAAATATAAATAGATTACTTATGTACATACAGGGACTAAGCGCTTTTTTCACATATAAATATAATAGTATAAACGGTTCCCAATCGTCTTCAAGTACATAACTTTAGAAACTTGACAAGCGTGACTTAGAGCGTGACTTGAGAACAGTAAATTAAGTTGAACCGCTACTATGTAGAACTTGTTCGGTAGCCATAGTGGCCCATTTTAATGCTCAGGAGAGATTTTCCAGTTCCAATCTAAAATGTCCTTAAGTCTTGACTATGCCAAAATATACCAGACCTCGAGTTCTTTGTTCACCATAAATCTGAAGTATGATATAATCGGTGAAGTGCAGACCATACATAGAGGAACTTCTGATGGACTCCATTTCTTCCTCTTGCCTACAGCTCGTACAGAAATCTTTATGCGCGCTCCTTACTTGGCGTACATATAGGCAACAATCTTTTTTGGCAACATGTTATTTGACTTAAGCATCAATTTGCTTTTACCTTAAGAGGCTAAACAGTTCTAGAAAAAATCGGCAATTCACCGAATCAAGCAGAAAGAAGAAGAAAATATTAAGATTTTAGCATAAGTAAAACATTTTCTCCGAAACATTTTTTTTTAAGCCACCTGGAAAATAACTCACCCAAATATTTACTGATTTACTTCAAAATATAAATGCGACAAGTATGAAATAAATACAAAATGTGTTTGTAAGGGTTTATTACCTGTACTTTAAAGAGTAAAGAAATATTTTTTTAAACGTATTAACTTTTTGATAGTTCTAGACCCGTTTAGCTCCATATGTTCGTATAAGGTTTAATTTTTTTGGTCGTCAATTAATTACTTTTACATTTTTTACTAGAGTTATTCTTTTTTATGAAATATTTAAAACAATTTTTGTTTCGAACATAAAAATTAGGAATTTGTGATCTTGTTGTTCCACAAATGGAAGGAAACACAGTTTACGGCAGATGATTTTTTATTATGAGCTTCTTGATACCAGAACTACTCTCGGAGGCTTACCATTGCATGCTGAGATGCTGAGGAGCGGCCGCTATTTGAAGAAACCTTTTCTATCATTTTATGCTCGGAGATTAGAACTTGAACACTTCCGGATGGTAATTACGCACCAAACCATTCGGCTACGGCGGCCGCCATATAGCAACCCAATATATGAATAAGCCCAATGTTCTATAAGAAAATTCACAATTGACAATTTCAGGTAATTGGGCTATGCAACCCAATATTTTATAAGAGCGCACTCTACAAGGCTCTCATCATGCCCCTCCTAACGTATAGCGCAGAAGCTTGGACGATGACAACAGCCGATGAAGCGACGCTTGGTGTATTCGAGAGAAAGATTCTGCGCAAGATTTTTGGACCTTTGCACGTTGGCAACGGCGAATATTGCAGGCGATGGAACGATGAGCTGTATGAGCTTTATGACGACATAGACATAGCGCAGCGAATAAAGATCCAGCGGCTTCGTTGGCTGGGTCATGTCGTCCGAATGGATACAAATGCTCCGGCTTTGAAAGTATTCGATGCGGTACCAGCTGGTGGTAGCAGAGGAAGAGGAAGGCCTCCTCTGCGTAGGAAAGATCAGGTGGAGAAGGACTTGGCTTCACTTGGTGTGTCCAATTGGCGCCGGTTAGCACGAGAAAGAAGCGACTGGCGCGCTTTGTTAAAGTCGGCCAAAATCACGTAAGCGGTTATAGCGCCAATTAAGAAGAAGAAGAACCGAATCAGTCAACAACTTTTACAGAATTGGAAGGGAAGTCGGTTGCACTATTTGGAATATACAGCCTTAAATACTCAAAAAATGATTAGAACATCGTTAAAAATATAGACAGGAAGAGTGAACTTAACACATTTTTTTAACTGAATTTGTACTTCAATTTATAAACAGTAATTAATAACTCTTGTCCTATGAAAAGTTGTGACGGTATCGTAAACTGAGTTGATTCTGAGGTAACTTTTCTATAACATAAACACAATAATTAGCTGTCTAAATAAATAAATTAACTTCCGCCAAATTTTACTTTATAAAATAAATACCGATTGAAAAGTATTGCCTTCACGAAATATATATATAATATATATTTGGCAAGTCTGTAGATTAATTTTACATTATTTGTATACCATGCATTGTACATGCTATCTCTCACACGGTTCATTCTTTTGTCTGTAAATGAACTGATTTTATGTAAATGAAAAGAAGGTCGTTAGAGGGATCTCAATAATACTACGCACTAAAGATACAAAAATTATACGCCAGTTTAATACCTCACCCTTCATTAGGAACCTCAAGAAATTCCATTGCCATCTGTCAGTTCATTTTTTGTTAGTAAACCATTTGAAGTTGGCAGCCAGTCTTGTTTTCAAAAGTAGAAGAATCTATCGTGCAGTGCTGAATTTTTCATTTGGGCTGGTTTAATAGCAGCAGAAACTCATAAGTGTTAAAGGCACCCGCTCCTTCATTTCCAACCGTACATCGTTGGGCTTTAGAGGAAATTCCTGTTTCCATAAGCAGCTCAAGCAAACTCTACGTTCTTTTTCTTTTTGGTGACCCCAACCCTCATACTATTCTAGATGCCTCCGAATAAGTTTGAAATCTCTGCAATATAGGCGATCTATTTTGTCTTTATCTTTCCTCTTGGTATTATTCCAGGCATTACAGTTTGCCCCTCTAGAGCGCTTCGTAATTACTAATTAGATTTTTCCATATTGGATTTATAAGAACTCTGTATGTAAGCAATAATGTAAGAGAATTCCATGCTATCTAGAAACCTTTTGAGATTGGGTTTGCCTTGTTTAAGCAATTTTTGATTAAACTTCTTATTTATGCTTATAAATAATTGATTCATAACGTAAGTTTTGCTGTATTTACTTCTTACTAATTAAGATAATTATTATATTTTTTTATTAAAACTTCGGCATTAGTTTATAAGACAATTTGTTTTTATTGACTATTTTTTACTTCAATAAATAAATAAAACAACTATGTGCTTTTAAAAATGCACATTCGTTGATCTTTACTTTCTACTTTTCAACCAACTTGTGCGAACTCACCTTCGCAAAATGCGGCGCGTAAATTTTAAATGAACTGTATTCAAAAGATTTAAAAAAATATTTGTAAATTGCTACTTTTTTTTTGCTATGATAAAATAAATATTTTTACCCTGTATAATATTTTTTATTAAAAATAAACTATGTGCACTTTCAGGGCAGACATAGCAACTTTCTTCCTTTAATGTGTTTTCCTTCCGTTTTATCGCAACACAGCAGCGCCATATCGCCCTCTTCTACACAACACTCGAACCAACGCTGACTCCTTCACTCTATCCCGCTCTACCGCAAAATCTTACTTCCAATGCAAAGTGTCTGAAGTGAAAATGTAGCAGAAAGAAACAAGTTAACTGTATTTTAACGCGCATTTCAATTTGGAACGGATATAATTTATAGACGACTGATTTCCATTCCATACCACGTAGACGGTCCCATATAGCCCGGCGCGTCTACCCGTCTTAGCAAACAGGAAGCTATGTTCTATGTTGCCATATTGTAGAGAAGAAATTGGCTTTAAAATGTGTGTGAATGTTTTTCACGTTTGGTAGTATTCGCAATGGTATGGCTGCAAAATGCTGATGTTGTTGTTGTAGTCACGATTACAGTACAATGTTTATGCGCGTAGCAGCAAAATGTGCAACATTTATGCAGAATACCAACTCACTATGCTACAGTTTGGCACCACCGCTAAGAATGTTGCTGCAGCACTAAAATAAATAGTTTACTTTTATTCGATGATAAATCGATTTTTAAGTAATTGAATTCAATTTGGAAAATACTTTAAGAAATTGTCTTTAAAAACCATAAAAACCAATGGGGAAGTGCTGAATTCGGTATAGACCGAATTTTATACATCTGAGCACATTTTAGTAAAATTTAATCTGGGCTGTTAATTTTTGGAAGCAAGCAAGCTAATGAAAAGTAAGAAGTACTTCGTCTCAGAGCTCTATATCCTTCATTTCATTTCTTTGTACTTGAGTTGACTTTTGTGGATATAAATCATAGGTGTTTTTATTTTGCACTAATGGCTGTCCAAACCATGACAGAACTCCCTCCAAAATTACAAGCCATTCTCTCCTCCTTTTTCTTCCGCTTATCATGGAATATATATTTGGGAACCATCTGCCGTCCAGAAGGAATTCTCGTTACAACGGAAAAAATTACTCTTTCCCGTTCATCTTCCCAAAATTGGTATTTTCTTGCAATGGCAATCTGGCATGTTTGAGTCGTGGGGTTAACTTAGGTTTAGGTACTAGTTATACATATTCTAAGCCAGAATGCGCTTGCAAAATTTGTGGCAGACGACAGATACGGACTTCCAAATTAAGAGTGTGCCCAATTTCAGCAGGGTTATTTAATTTATTTATTTATTTATAGCCAAACGTGGCTTTCTACCACTTCTCTTGGTGCATCCGTACTCTTCTTTCAATTGGAAGTAATACTAAAATGTGTCCCTCCTCAAATTCAGACAAAGCTTTTCCGCTTTTCCAAAACAACCACATAAATAAATAACTTACATTTTACACTTTTCAATTAAAAGCAAATGCTTCTGCTTATAATTATTTCGTTTTGCTCAAGACAATAATATGGCGTTCCAACAATAATTAATTTTTTATTATTTCGGAAAAAGCATATATACCTATGTATTTATGTACGTATGTAGATAGATTCAAAATCGATCCCACGTGAAAATTTAAGATTTGAAATTAATTTCTATATATTATTTTATATTAAAAAAATAATAATAATAAATGGCGTGTACACTTCTGTTATGTGCCTGGCCGGGCTCCTCCTCCTATTTGTGGTGTGCGTCTTGATGTTATTTCACAAATGGAGGAACCTACTGGTCCTCTGACCGAATTCAAACGGCAAATGATTTTTTATGAGGAGCTTTTTCATGGCAGAAATACACTCGGAGGTTTGCCATTGCCTGCCAAGGGGTGACCGCTATTAGAAAAAAAACTTGTCTATCATTTTGTTGTTTCATGTACGGAGATTCGAACCCACGCACTCGCAAATGGTAGTCACGCACCAGGCATTTGTCTACCGCGAGCCCCTATACTTATATAATTTTTATTACATTGCATACTCCCTGGTACTCCATTCATTATTAATTTAATTAAATCAATTTTTCTTAAAAAAAACACCGCTTGATTTAACCAATACCGCGTTGGAAACCGTGTCGAACCAAGTAAACGAAGGCTCACCGGACACATATTCGCTTTCTATCCGGCAGTATTTGGACGCCGTGGACTCAACAACTTTTGTTGTACAATTAATAGTACGCTTTAAGTCCAGCCGAATACAATGCTATTGCCGATGCAATACTGTCCCATGTCTATTGATGCCTTTTCCCATTTTTCTCTAATTGTCTGACTTAGCCTTCTGTGAAAATTGAGCAGACGTTCGAGTTAAATTTCTCCAATTCCATGACTCGTTCATTGAGCTTGGTTCCTTCTAAATCAAAACTCATTTTTATATACCCAATTTTTATTAGTTAAAAGTGGTTTTTAATCAGTCTGAGTGCAAGTGTCGACAAATGGAAAATCGGGCTGTACAGGTATTGGAAGAGTATCACTGATCACTTTTTTCCGATCAGACCCAGTCTCAAATGGTATTTCAGAGAAATGAAGCCCTTATAGTTTTTCCCAGGCTTCAAGAAGCTTCCGTACGACTCAATCCATTTCTTCATTTAATTTCTTGCTTTCTCCTTCTTCTTAATTGGCGCGATAACCGCTTACGCGATTTTGGCCGAGTTTATCCGCGCCAGTTTGACACACCAAGTGAATCCAAGACCTTCTCCACCTGATCTTTCCAACGCAGAGGAGGCCTTCCTCTTCCTCTGCTACCACACGTCGTAAAGCTCATCAGGAAAATGGTTCCATATGTAGAAGTCCACACAAGTGGGGAAAGTTACTGATCGCCATTCACTTGGGAGTGGCCAGGACGATTCTTCTGCATATGGTCCAAGCAGCTCACAAAGTCCGGGATTAGCCCACGTATCCTCTGGGGAGCTTCCGTACACCCGTTCGGGAGTGAACTAACGTGAGCTGGTTGTGCGCTGGGTTTGGGACCCGCCACTAAAAAATTTCTTTCCTTGGGATGTAGAAAAATTGTATGCCTTCTTACGTCCACGCCTTGTGTCACAGGGCACAACTTGCTTAGTGCTTTATTCACATTTTTTGCCTGTTAGTATTGGTAATACAGTTCTATGACGATAAATCATTATTGAGGATGGGGCTAGTTTGGTCTCCATGTTCCACTTTTCATAGTAAGCCTCTAAAATATATATTGTATCATTTTTTTAAATGTAATGATTTTATCCGCCAAAATGAATATATCATTCGCATAGTGAAGCAGCCGTTTATTTAGATCATCAATTTTCAAAATACCACCCAAATCTTTATGCAAGTAATTTAAATATAGCACAAAAAGTAAAGCAGACATCAGAAACAATTTCTTTACCAAAGATAACGTTTCATAATCATCTAAATAATCTTCACCTGTCGTAGATATACTTCTTCAATAAAGTTAACAAATTTGGAAGATATCCTCATACCATGTAGTTTGTACTGGAGCTCTTTGCCAAAGGAAGCTTTAAAATCAACAAAAAAGCAGTCTCATTTTTCTTCTCGTTAAATTTTAGGTGCACTATTGACGCAAATCTGTAGATATTGTCAATCGTTGAATATTTGTCCCGAAAACCTGCATGAAACTCTGTGAGCACAATTTTTTCTTCAACCCATTGAACCAGCCAAGAATTTAAAACACCAACTATATTAGAATTTTTGCACCGCAATTCAGAAAGAATATTCTTCTGTTATTTGTGACTTCCCTTCTATCCCCTTTTTTTTTAACGGAAAAAGCACATTTGTTTGGAGACATTATACTTTACTAGTTGTACATAACTGTTTTATTTGCTTCCGTTTTGTTAAGCACTAGAACTATTTCGTCTACAATGATTTGGCAGTAGTCCAAAAAGCCTTTTTTACTTCCATAGCAGCGTAGAAAATGTTGTTTGCTGTATGGTTTGGATTTAAAAGTGTTTTTGAATATTCCCTAAATAAAGACGGATTTCTAACTGAACCAAAATCAGTTTGTTGACCTCTTATTTCTTTTGCCAGAGCCCACCATTCTTTGCTGCACTTAATATCATTTATTTTTCTCTCAATTTCCCTATACTAGTTTTCCTTGTTTTCTTCACAAATTGTTTTATATTATTTGTTTGCTGCGAAATACCTTTCTCTGTCAGACTGTATCTGTGTTTCCCTATACTCTTGAAGTTCTTGTTGCAGCACTTTTTGCATCGCAAGTTAAACCAAATCTCTTTTTTATGTAGAGTTTTATTTTTTACATGTCTATTTAGTACGGAATCGTTGATTATTATTGCAATATCATCCAAATCTATATTTTGCTTTAGCATTTTCTCTCTTTCAGTTAAGAATCTAGTTGCATATTAAGATTTCAATATCTTTTTTCGACGCAACCTCTTCGAATTTGCTTTTTTTATCACATTTCAAATTTGCAATTGGCGCAATTACATCAAGGAGAGACGGCTCGAGCGACGTTTCAGACAGCCTCCTTTTGCTAGTAGATAGGCTCAGTAGATCCCTTTGCGGTGATCTCCGCAAAGGTATTATTTGTTTTTGCCGATATGGTAAAGCTGTATTTAGTTGTCGTTTGTCCGCTAGATGTCGCTGATATCAACAATCAGCAAAAATATTCAAGATGACGAAGATCATAAAATACGATAATTCCTCTATTAGCTCTCATATAAAAGTTTGGCATGGCAACAGGAGCAAATTGTGTGTACAAAACAGCAAAAAGCAATCGTAGACGCCAACAGCAACAAAACGAAGTTTTCCCTTTCAGCAGTCCCAGCGCAGCAGTCGCATGTTTTACAACAACCACATAAAGTATATATGTTCGGCCAAAGACTGTCACTTCAGTAACTCGACCCAAAAATGTACGAGCAATTTGTAATAAATTACTATTATTTTTATTAAATTATCACTCGGTATGGTATTCTGCCAGCTATTATGAAGTAGGACTATCATATTTTGTTGAAATTTATGGATACTTATTTTTGAAAAGTCCAATCAAGAGTAAAAGCATTGAACACAGAGCAAACAAGTGGAGATGCACCATATTTGGAGATGCACTCGTATTTTTCTGTGCTAGTAACCACCGACTTGGCTCTAGAGGAATTTTAGTTCAGTACAACAATCGTTATCCAACGCTAACAACGAAGAAGAGTGTAGCAAATAATTTGGTGCAATATTGCTGAGTGAAAAGTAGTGCAATGCCTCTACGGCACTCGCTAATTACAGGAACCCCAAAATGATGGGACTGTAATTGGGCAGGTATATATCCTTGACACTTGTTGTATGACCTCATTGCAACTTACTTATCCTTGTAACAGTTACGCTGCTGTTGAGTTTTAAAATATCACGCGGTGGATGTGATGCCAATATTCTTAAATTTAATTTTCGTTTTTCAGTAGTCTATTTCTGTCCATTATTTCTTAACTTTTTACTTACCCATTAAAATCGACCTTGCACTTGGCCTTGACCAAGAAAACTCAGAAATTTCGCCCAACCTCTTAGTAAAACGAAAAAAATACACAAAAACATGTAAACTCATTATAAAACTCAATTTAATTTCCGGTATTTCCTTACTCAAGCCCCACTCCGCTTCCCAAATAGCGCCTTTCCCCTACCCAAGAACCCACAAACTCCAAAGGATGTCATAATACTAGAAAAAGAACAAGATTCAAAAACATTTTGCACAAACTGGTCTGCCCAACAATACAACACTACGGGCATAAAACTGTACGCACTGAGAAAACCTAATTAGCCTCGGTGTAATTTGCACCGCCTGCCAGCAAATGTACAAACAGTCTTACACATGTAAGTATTTATGTCTGAAGCACTCCACCGCCTTTGCTCTTCGTCGCTATTGCTTTATGATTTGACCACCAAAACAACAACTGAAATTACAATAACGCTGCAATAAAAACAACAAAAACTGGTCTAGCCATAAAAGTTTATTCACCTTGAGGGGTGAACAATGGGGAGCTGTGTTGCTGTTTGCTGCTTTGACAGAATGTAAGGTCAGAAAAGTACCTCGCCATATAAAAAATCACAGCACGTCCATGGACACAGTAAATATTTAGAATTCCCTTATTAACGTGCAATGCGACAGACTATTCCACAAACGAAATGGGGGAGGGGAATGATGATTTAATGAATGGCAACGACTACAGGCGAGCATTGGTGTTAATAATGACAAGTAGGAAGTCGGAAACTAATTTGCATTTTGCCATTGACCCAATTTTCAACTCCTCGTTCAAGGCCAACGATGTGGGCTAACGATGCATGTACTATAACGCTTTAGAACTAGAGCTTAAATTTTAAGTATATAAAGAATGTGAGAAACTACTTTGTAAAAACCTACATCACACTCAAGTTCGCCAAGTTCTAATCCAAATTCAACTGCTTTTACTGTAACTAACAAAGTTTACCATTACGTGTTCGTTTGACTTTCGGTAGTGCTCTCAGAATTATTGTAATTATTGTCAGCTGTTGGCTCTCAACAGGACACGCGAAACTTATTCTCAGTTTCGTGAGAACCAACGCCTGTGCAGTGCAACAGGCGCACAGCCGACATAGAACAGCAGCAAACACTAACAGCATCCTCCAGCACGTTCAGCACACTTTCCACTTGCAGGCAAAAGGAGATGTAGTATATACAAAACGAGCATAGCTGACAAACAGTATTTTAGTTGAATGTGTGAGTGAGTGTTCAGAGTTTTAATTAACTTTTTGCTGCACTTACAACTTTTAACTTTCAGTTGCCTGGCGACCTACTGCCTTTGCTGCGATTCAAAGCACTTACTGTGTATCAGTGCCGACCGGCCACCAACTGTTGCTTCTTCTCCCTGCTATCATTTCATCATTCTTCGCTGTTGTTTTACATTTCAATACCAGTTGAAAATTCTGTCTTACTCACTCATTTTGCCGGCTTCCTTCTTTTCACCTTGAGACAACGTCGGGAAAATGTCCTTGTCCCAGAACTAACTGAATTGCATAGTTCCTACATACTTATATACATATTCGTGTACTTCATCTGAAATCGATGCTTCCATTCATTTTAATGCCTCTTGATGAGAATTCGTTGATGAGCGGAATAGATGGCGCTATTACTTAGATTTAAATGAATCTGCTTTGTGCGCCTTCATAAGGTTACAAGTAACACGACTGAGGGTCAAACGCCTCTATGTAGCTGCTCAAAGCTTCGGCGGTACGCAGATTAGTCTACTTACTGAATTCAATATTTACAATTGGAGTTAAACTAGAAAAATACCTTCTGCATATTCAAGGTTTAAATGAAAAATAATGACAATTATTCAGTTGCAGTGAAAATTTTGTAGTTGTTTCCGTGTTAGAAAATTTGTAATTCTTTACGTGAGTCACCATCTGATCCATTCAGATTCCACTTTTCCTCAGCAGAAAAAAATGAAATACTTTTCCCAGAAAAAATTCACTTCGATGTTTTTTCCTACTTTCCCTCTGCATTATATCCCTCTGGCTAGTATTACTGAAACTATTGAAAACAGGATAATATATTCTCGTTTGCCATGAAACTGATTGCTTAAGTCGTAATTTTCTGTGCAGTGTTGTCAATTCCGAACCAGTGAACCTTACTTTTTCTTGGTTGATGCTTCTATTTTGGCAGTGTTTCTCATGTAAGCCCACGCTCTCACTAACAATCTCACTAACGATTGTCATAACTTACACATTTCTAATATTGGCCTGTTACTTGGTGCTGGGGTCAAGGCATAAAAATTCTTTTCATCGTCCATTTTGGTTCACATTCAACCTAACACATCGGCTGAAAAGTTTCAGGCCTAACACGTAGATAGCACTAGTTTCATTGGATTCATCTCTTTACAGTCACTAACCTTAAAAAGACTGCTGTTAAAATTTCAAGATATTCTATTCATTATTTCGTGAGTTATTGTGGTAAGAGTGACACTACTTTTGTTACTTTCAAAACAATGGATCGAAAAGAATTTCGTGTTTTAATTGTGCCCCGCTTCTTAATGGAAAAAATACCGTTCAAGAAAATAAATGGCTTGAACATTGTTATGGGGACTTCGCTCCATCAAAAACAACAATAAAACAATGGTTTGCCGACTTCAAACGTGGCCATAGAAATACCGATGATTCACAACGCAGTGGACATCCAAATGATGCGGTAGCACCAGAAAACATAAAACAAATCCACAAAATCGTTTTGAATGATCGAAAAAGGAAGTTGCGTGAGTTAGCTGGCATCGTAACGATGTAAGAAAAACGTGTTGGCTTTATATTTCATGACCATTCGACTATGAGAAAAATCTCTTCAAAGTGGCTGACCAAATTAGACTATCTAACTTCGAATTACTTCCACATCTACAGTATTCACCAGGTTTGGCTCCCAGCGACTACTGGGTGCTCGCAGACCTAAAAAGTGCTCGCCGGTAAGAAAATTCACTCGACTGAAGAGGTTATCGCTGAAACTGAGACCTTTTTTGGGGCAAAAGATAAATCGTTCTACAAAAGTGGTATTGAAATGTTAGAGCGGCGATGGAATGATTGTGTTGTGCTTAAGGGAAATTACGCTGATTAACAAAGCCAATTATGAACACAAAAACACCTGTTTTTTTTTTTTTGGTAGGCTCGGGACTTTTCAGCCCTTGTGATATATGACACTTAAATACAGGGTTGGCCATATTAAACTGACCCATTGAGTAACCCTATAACTTTTTACTGTAATTTCAGATCAGCTAATGACATACCGCGTTGGAAGCGTCAGTCGAAGGAGATTTATACCATGAAACAGTACACCCCAATAGAACGCGCTGAAATTGTTCAGCTGTACATTCAAAATTCCTTCTCGATTGTAAAAACGCAACGTGCGTGGAGAAAAAAAAATAAAGTGAAAAGTGCGCCGTCAAAGAACGCAATCAAGCAAATGCACAAAAGATTTTTGTCTTCCGGCACTGTGGCTAATACCCGACGTCCAAATAAAAAGCGGCCAAGACGATCTAACGAAAATATCGCGGCCGTACGAGCCAGTATCGAGTCATCGCCGCGAACGTCAGGTAATCGTCGTTCTGCTCAGTTGGACATCCCTCGGACCACTCTACGACGTATCATTCGTTTGGATTTGGGGATATTCCCGTACAAAATACAACTAAATCAACAACTGTTGCCGGCCGATAAGCCTCGTCGCTTGGAATATGCCAATTTTGTCGTCCGAATGGCCCAAACTGATGAGGATTTTTGGCATCAAATCATTATGAGTGATGAGGCCCATTTCTCCTTGAACGGAACCGTAAATAAGCAAAATTGCCGTTTCTACGCCACTGAAAACCCTCAAATTATTGAAGAGGTACCTCTCCACGACCAAAAAGTTACAGTCTGGTGTGGCATTTGCGCTGATATGGTCATTGGGCCGTTCTTCTTTGAAAATGGTCAACACCAACCATTGACCGTCAATCAAGAGCGTTATCGGGCCATGATAACCGATTTTGTGATGCCGATTGTTCGTGAAAATGGTATGGAGCACTTCTGGTTTCAGCAAGATGGCGCACCACCACACACAGCACGAGCCACCGTCAACTTATTGAAGACTTTGTTCCCTGGCCGTTTGATATCAAAAAGCGGCGATTTTGACTGGCCGCCACGATCACCGGATTTGACGCCACCGGACTTTTTTCTTTGGGGCTATTTGAAATCTAAGGTTTACGTCAACAAGCCAAAGACACTAGGCGCACTTAAGGCCAATATCCGACGGGAAATAGCCGCCATATCGGCCGAGACGCTGGCCAAAACTATGGAAAACGCCGAAAAACGGGCACATTACGCTATACGAGCTAAGGGCGACCACTTGCGCGATATCATATTCAAAAAGTGATGTAAACGAATCTCCTTGAACTAAATTATATGTTTTTCACAATGAAACACAAAAAAATGTTTCTTTTTCCATATTTTTTTAATAATCACATGGGTCAGTTTAATATGGCCAACCCTGTATATAGGCGTATTTCTCTGTGATTCAAATATATTTCGAAAAAACTACATGGTAAAAGCTGTTTAAAATTTCTTTAGGTACAGCCTATTAGGTAAACTATTAAAGCATGAAATCTTGCATACTTGGACTTCAAATAATAAACCCATGGACCCATAATAAAGAAAGGGACGTATAAGACTGCCGTATTAAATACTGCCCTCCCGAATGTTGTATACATATATGGGACTCCATATATTTTAATTGTGTTTCGATCACATACTTCCACTTAAAATGATATTAAAATGTTTCTTCGAATATGCTAAATATGCCGGTTCCATCACTACCACAATACTACTCTTCATGTTGTTAATGCACCCGCAAGTATTAATTTAATCGCCGACTTATATGCAGCTGATTGTGCAGATTAATAATTTTACAGAAATTGTCAAGGAAAAGAACCATCAATAGAAATTTATTGAAATAATTAAGAATGTAGCACGGGCGTATGGAAAAGCGTAGATTAGCCATGAGGACAGCAATTTCTTAGTCGGCAATGCTGGAGAAAAAGTATGTTTTGCCAAAGTGAAAAGCGTACTTTGCCCAGTCACTCAACCTAACTTGGGTTCCTCTAATCGTGAAGTTTCGCTGGATCCAGATAAAAATTTAATAAAGAAATTTCATTTTAAATTTGTCCATTTTCAAACATCCTAACATAATCAAGTTCAAGAAATCATCAGCGCATAATAACTTCTATGCAGTCCATCTATGCGCTACAGCCCATGAAAAGGTATCGCATCACCAACTTATCCGCATTATAACTTGGAGGGAAAACTTTTTATTTTCTTACGCGGTAGCGATAAAAAGTACTTTACAAAATGAACAAACAAAATACTAAACAAAGCGGTGAAACTATAAACAACTTTATTTCACACAGACCCACAAACTGACACAGACTCAACTAAGTACATATGTAAGTAGTAGAAAAAAGGAGAAAGTCACAAGTCGAGGCTTTGAGGTCTTCCAAAGTGACCGGAAACGGATAGAAGATGGTGCACAGTAGCAGTTGCCACCAAACATACATACTCATATTTGTAGGAGTATATAAAATGACGGCAACAAAACAATTGCAATGGCCGCATCTTACGTTCCTTTTATTACTGCCTCCGAATACAAAATATTTTCATTGTAGCAAAAATACGGGCATATTGCCGATGGTAGCTATGTAGTTGGTTAAGGAATGAGTTTCAAGTTTTAAGCTGCAAAAACTATATTCTGGGCGCAGTACGAAAGTTCAGACAGGCAAGTGCTCCGTTTAAAGGTTCAAAGTTACTTCGACTTGATACTTTTGTACTTCTTTGCATTTTGCTTTACCCTCTACTTTTTCATTGTTCTATGTTTGTTTATCCGGTTTATGTCACTCTAAGAGAATTTTTATTGTTTTATTTTCTCTAATAGTAATGCGATTGTTTTATTTATCAAAAGTGTGAAACTTCTTAGATTTTTTTGAGATTTGCGTGTTGCTCAATTCTTAAAACTAAAATTATTATTTCTTCCTCCCCTTTAGAATCTTTTTATTGAGAAGCGCTTGCATTGGCCTGGGATCGTGTGTTGAATATATTTCTCTCTAATTCCTTTTAGTATTGAAAAATATGACGGCCGCCGTAAAGCCAAAAACCAAGACGGTTCCAAACCCGTTGTGGGCACGAAACATGAATTGATAGAAACAGTTTTTCCTAATAACGGTCGCCCCTCGGCAAGCAATGACAAACCTCCATGGCAATATTTCTGCCATGAAAATGTTCCTCATAAAATATCCATCTGCCGTTCGAAGGCGGCGTAAAACTTTTTATTTTATTTTTATCGTGAAGTTTCAATAAATTTTGCTCCAAATTACAGCTAATTAGTTTTACTCTCAAGTTGTTCTCAAATACCGTACGCGCCCTGTATATGTGCCCATAAATTCATTCATCTCATACCTAACTGTGCAGATCATTTTGGTTTTCCTATCTACCACTTGACCCTGTCTCTAGTCTCCTATGGATGGGATGCGTACGTGAAAGACTTTGTAGAAGTTGTCACGGTCCTATTGATGACCGCGCTTTGTCCAAAGGCCGTCATTCCCCGCAGTTTTGGATATCTACGAGTGCTTATCAAAATCAGGATAATATTTAATGCATCAGTTGGAAAAGTTCTTGGTAAGTTCATTATAGCTGCACCTACTTAGCTTCTTAGTAAGCTTCATACACTACTGGGTCTATTTACATGCGGATGATGTCACTGTGAATTATGACTTCCCCAACTGTATTAGCGTTTATATGTAAAAGTTACTTCTGCGCAAACCCCACAACAGATTTTAACTTGTACCTCGCTAGCAACAAACATACGATTCTACGAAACTATCTAGCACAATCTGCGCCAGTTGCTGATATTGACCTTCAACCAACAAATATAGTTCTATTATTTCCAATTTAATTAATTCAGTTAAGGAAAAAGAATCACACTCATCGGAGGGCCTCATATTCTTTGATATTTAAGCATTCCAAAATATATTCTTTATTTAATATTCTTGCGTCTTAAAAATCTCCCGCCAAAACGCAGCTGCGTCTGCTTGCTTGCATATTTTTAAGCAATTTCCATAATTCACACAGTAAACGCGCACACTCATGTCCCGAAAGGGTTGAATTACCTACCAAAAATTTCCATCATCATCATTTTAATAATCATCTTTAAAATCAGCATCGCCATTCTCGGCACATTCACACCATCCACAACCGCATCGACATCGACTTAAGCAGAGGAATGCACTGGCAATACGTTTGGTTTAACGGGTTGCATCATTTGCATACTTGCAACATTTGCTCTCACAGCACTACATAGTTCACAGATGCGTCTCTTTTTGAAATTATGGCCAAATTATGCAAATCCATAACTCGGCACACCGACATTTCGTTACTTCCGCTCAGTTCCAGCATGCCTATCTCATACATTTGTATCAAACCCGAATTCTTCAAATGTAAAAGTCGTTGAAATTTCGAGCCTAAATGCCACCACTATTGGTATGTGCTTGTTACGCACATATACACACATGATTGTATGTCATTGCACATACACACATAAGCATTGTGTTGCTGTGGCAAATCAAATTCGTTACGCCTCAGCAATATGCCTCGAATGTTGTCCCTTTTTGCTCTTCGATTGCTGTCAAATCAATGAATGGGCCTTTGCCGATAATTGCAATATTGCATTCGTTACTTGCCGGCCTGCCGACAGTTGTTCGATCGATCGTCTATTCAAACGTGTGTTAATTTTGTGGGATTATAGAAACGAGCGCTTCGGTTAGGAGTCAAGTGAGAATGTTAATTACTATTGTTGTCCTTATTCGCAAAGCTACTTTTTTGCAAAGCCACCAACGATTTGTTTCATGTGCTTAGTTTTGCAAAATGTTCTTTTATCTGTTTTTATTTCAAGGGTGATAACCTTTACAGTCCCTTTATTTTTTTTTTTTTTTGAGCTCTTGTGAGTTCTTTGTTGCTCTTTTGATGTGAATGTCATCGACGATTATCGACAGGATAAATGCAAATTTTGAATTGACAAATGTGTATGTATGTATTCAAGTACGTTTAACTGAAATGGAACAAGGTTCGTTGTGTTGGCTGGTATTGTTGTCAGAGGATATTTTCAATAATAACTCTTAAAACTCATTGTGTGTCTGAGGTAATGTTTGCTGTGTGATATCCCATTACTATTTCAATTAGATATTGTTACAATGTGAATAGATATTGTGCATATGTTAATGTGATGTCGATGGGAGCCAAATCTAAAGGTCTGTTTATACAAAAGGAATCTTTAATAGCCTTTGTTTACATAGCATAGTGTTTGTATATGTACAGGGTGATCCGTATAGGGTTTTTTTGTAAAAATTCAAAAACCTGAAGACGAACTAATTTTGTTCGCTATATTATCGATTTATTTTCGGCTGGATTCGCAACCTCGAATAGCTTGCTCGATATGTGTCTCAAGAACCTAAATCGTTAACGGAGTGTTTACGTAACATTAGCCCTTCACGGCACCCTACAAAACAAGTCTAGCGGCATCAAATAGAAGCTCCAATCCTAGACGACCGATAAATCGATTACCGAACTTGGCGCGCAAAATATCAAATACGACATGAGCTGTGTGAAACCAAAAACCGCTCAAATCTTCAATTTCGAACCACAAAAAATCGTTTATAATGCCTGTACAGCGCTCATCTTTGGCCAAAATGGCGTTTCTAGCAACATTTTCAAAGAAAAATGGGCCAATAATGCTCAAAAGTCAGCACCAAACTGTCACTCTCTGAGGATGCTTTGATTTTTCGATGTTCACGTGCGGATTTTGCGATCCCAAGAAGCGGCTTGTACATAGACGCCGAAGTGAAAATGTACTTCATCAGAAAAGATGATTTTGTCCTCATTTTACTAAATACAGGGTTTGTACATCAAAACATTAACTTTAGAAATAAGGTTGCACTATTATCCATTTCTATTCCTCGGGGATATGATACTGACTTTCTGTCAATATTTCCCAAGGGAAAGAGTTCTCATTGTCAAAATAGTAGGTTAGGCTTGGCAGCCGGAAAAAAACACTGCTTGGATCGCCCGGTAAATTTCTTCCTTAACTTCCATATTAAATGAAGCATAGCAAATTTGTGGTACCTACCCACAAACTCATAGAGTGTAGCTAGAAAAATATTGCACCATACAAAAATATCCAACTTTTTAAAAATAAGAAAGGAATGTAGCAAACAGGTAAAATAATAAAATTATTGTGCATTGGCGAGATATCTCACAATTTCACCTACCCATACCGGAGCCCTTATGCTAAAACTTAATACATCAAGCCAACGTTTTCTATCTTGTTACAAGGTAACAAATATTTTGGGTCGGAATAATTCCAATACAGGATGAAAGTGCTAAAACTGTATAATAAAAATCCCAAAGCCGTTTGAATTCTCAGATGAAACTTGTTTATAACCTATTTAATTTTTAAATTATGAACCTCCTCAGCTTGCTTGAGCAATTTCCTGCCTCCCTAAACTTAGGGTCGTTTAGACACTTTAAAGTTCCCCAGTTCACCAAATCGGATGTTGTTCCCAGCGTTGCCGTTTTCAATTCCAATTACCAGAAAAAAACTACCCGCAAATCCTTACAAAAATTTTAAAAAATTCTCCACAAACAAAATTCGGTAAATTTCATCTAAATGTTGTACTTTTTAATCAAAATTATTGGAAAATTTTTGAGTATGCAGTTTTATTGAATTTCAATTATAATAAAGTATAAATTTAAAGCAATTAAGTGATCAAGAAAAACTTTTCCTTATTTCGTATCTGTCAAATTTTTTGCCGAAATGATAGAGCAAACGGGAACATAGTCAAAACAGAGTTTGCTTGTGCAAGTAGCGGGTCTTTCTAAAGTAACACCTACTTGCCAATAGTGAATAATTCCTAATAGATGGTTAATCTTTAAGAACAACATATCGCAAAATTCGTGATTTTTGTTGTGGAAATAGTAGTCCGAATGACCCAATAATTCAAAAGTTGGGGAAAAAGTCCCAAAAAACTGGTTCTGTCGAAAATAGAAACGACAACCACGATTCCAGAGCTGGAACACAATATTCGGATCGACATTAGTGAACTCAATGCTATAATATGTGAGCGAGTCCTTGAAAAATTGAATTCTCGTATGATAACCTGTAAACTTGCTAATTTAAATTATATCATATAAAAATGGTAAGAGCCGTATTATGCAGTTGTTATCGATACCGCATTTAACCCCTATCTATGATATATAAATTGAGAAAGTAGAATATTATCCAGATACATAATTCCATCCAAATCACTGACTTTTAAATTAACAATTTTAATGATCTCTAGTAACCATAAATACATAATAAATATAAATAATATTCTGTATTTCATAAATATTCCATTAACCAAACTCTTTTCCCTTCTTCAGCCGATTTGATTTTGTGATATGAGCATTTTAACGCAAAAAACGAAAGCTATATAAAAAACTATTTACAGCTGATTTGGAAACAAAATATTTATGTTACAATAACAACTGTTAAAAATGAAATGTAAAAACAGATTTTTTACGTGTTTGCTACACAGTATTCATTATAAGATAGGGCCCCAAAAAGAAGTATTTCAAAGAAGTCGAAAAAATTACTTTTGGTCACATAAATTAAAAAAAATTGCTGATAATTCATTTCATCAATCTTTTAGTAATACATCTTATCGACTTTTTCACCTTTGACTACCTGTTGGTAGGCAGAGGAGCATGGCCTCTATCCAGGGATTGCATAAAAACGTAAGGATTTGAAGATTTCCGGCAAAGCGAATATCCCGAAAATGTATAAAATATTTGAATTAGAAATAATCATTAAATTTCTGAACTTTCATTCATTCTTAAGGATTATCACATATTTGGAGTTTTTTATATATATTTTTTATACTAAAAACAGAATTTCTCCTTGTCCATCTGCGCAATGAGTATTAGTTAAGGAAATTTCGTCGCTGAATATATGTATAACTTCTGTTTCTAAATAAAAAAGATTTAATCGAACAAAAAATAACTGACAAACTCCAGCTCAACAAACTGAAAAAAATACTGTTGTATCATAAATCAAAATTGTTTGCCATTTGGCTGGAAATTAGTCTTTGGAGCGTTGCGGCTATTTCTGCCAACTCCATCATTGCTGCTGTTTTCAACCATTCTCCTTCGCCGGATTATCAGTGTTTTTGCCAAACGAGAACTTTTCCGGAACGCCTCTATTCGCTGCAAAGTAAACGCCTCAACTGATGGCCAACGAACGCAGTGTACTTTCCAGATATAACAGAACAGAACAGAATGATAAATTTGGCATATTTTGACTGCCAAACACAGTGACATAGTGACGCTTAGCGTGAAATGCGCAACCGAATGTGAAACCTCAATGATGAACTGTAAAATTATTGCCAACTACGAGTATAACAAAAAGCAACTAGTTTGGATAAACAATTTCATGTTATATTATATGTAAAATCAACTCAGAAGTCAAACGAGCAGCAGTAACCAAAAAAATGTGGTCATTAATAAATGAGAAGCAGAAAAAGCTTAAAGAGTCCACTGCAGTTGGAAAGCCATAAAAATGTGTTAGCCGCCAAAAATGTTTCACTGACACAAAAACTGTGGCGTCGAAAAAGAAGCCGGAAACAAACAAGCGTGCGAATATGTTTATGAGTGAAACAAACTGTTAGTGTTCACCTCCCGTCCTGCCAACAGTCTCCCTATATTTCGCATCTTCCAAGAGACTGGCAAATTTATCTTTTCGTTTGGTAAATATTTTCTGCCATAAATGCCAAATATTTCGAGACGACTAGCGGGTACGAAGTATTCGCACACAGCCAATGCTGGTAGGATCCTTAATGGAGCAGCACTGCGCAGTGCGAGCATGGTAAGTGCCAATGATTAATTACGCTTATTTACTACCCCTAATTTTATTAACTGCACTGCATCTCACACACAAGTAGCTTTTAAATGGGTACATGTGTGCCTTTGTGAGCGCCGCCTCTGGCCGCTGATTACAGCTTGGCCTGTTGGCCATTCCAAGCTGAAAATTTATAATTTCATACTTTAGTTCAGCCCTTCGTTAATTTGTCTTCGAACTTGGATGCCACAATGGAATGAGCTTTTTTGTTGCTACTAAATTTTATTGATTGCCACCGTGCTTCTCGCCGTGCAAAACCTCCTCCATTAGACGGTAGTTACGTGTACATATGTCAGCTGCAGCAAGTCTTATCAGCAGTAAAAGAATTATTGGTGGCATCCTATTGGCCAGCTCATATTTCTGTGTTCGGTCACTAGAGGTACTTGTTTTGGCATTGTATTGAGCCGCAGAAGTTAACTACAATTTATGAAAAATGTAACTGCTTTTGAAAGACCGTTTGGAAAGCCTAAATCGATAATTACTTAAAATGAAAGGAGTAGGCTGTTCACATGGACTATTGTTAACGTTTAGCCGTCAATGTATAAATTTATTGATTTTAGCTGTTAGCTATATTTTGTGCACTTGGGCATCCGAGCTTTGAAAGGAACTGTGAGAGAGACTAATATGCATATTATGCACATGCACCACATATGCAACTACATATATATGGGACGTTCCACGTCAACCGGTACACTAGCCGGTCCAAAATTCTATGGGACCGATTTTGAAGTCCAAGGTCTCAAAATGACCATCTGAATGTCCACTATTGAAAGCCGTCTGGCCCATTGAGAAATTCAATATGGCGTCCAAATTATGGCGTCTAAGCTGACTAAAAATTAGAGTTTATTTAAAATCTTGTGTGCTCCTAAGAAAACCAGGAGCAATGAAAAAAAAGTAATACTGATTCTTTAGTTTCTTAGGGTCGCAGATTACGATTTCGGAAGCAGATTTCCAAAATTCAAAATGGCGGTACCAATATAGCGGCCGAAAATATTAATTAATTTATTTCGATTTGTTTAAAATGTATTTCTAAGGGGTTTTTGGGGTCGCTGATTACGAATCTGAAGTCAGATTTTTTAAATTCAAAATGCCGGATCCAATATGGCGGTCAAAAATAAAAAAATTATTTCGATTTTTTTGATACCTGTTTTAAAAGGGGTTTTGGGGTCGCTGATTACGATTCTGGAGTCATATTTCAAGAATTCAAAATAGCGGATCAAATATGGCGGCCAAAAATAAATAACGTTATAAAATAAAAAAAAAAAAAAAAAAAAATAAAAAAAAAAATAAAATTGGTGGTCCCAAAATTTGTTTTTATTTCATTGCTGTAATTGTACGTGTATGTTGCAGCGATAACGTGCTATTTGGGTCTTTTGTAGCTGTGTTCTTGACAAACATTTATTCCATTTACTCTCACAGTGTATTTCAAGGTGCTTCAATTTCACTTTATGTGATTTTATTTTGTTTTTTCAATCTAAAGAAGGAAGGTCGTTTTCTTCTTATTGACTTAGCAGATAAAATTGGTGGTCCCAAAATTTGTTTTTATTTCATTTTTTATTTTATTTTATTTTTTTTTATTTTTTTTTTTTATTTTTTTTTTTTTATTTTATAACGTTATTTATTTTTGGCCGCCATATTGGATCCGCCACTTTGAATTCTTGAAATATGACTCCAGAATCGCAATCAGCGACCCCAAAAACTCTTTTAAAACAGGTTTCAAAAAAATCGAAATAATTTTTTTATTTTTGACCGCCATATTGGATCCGCTATTTTGAATTTTAAAAATCTGACTTCAGATTCGTAATCAGCGACCCCAAAAACCCCTTAGAAATACATTTTAAACAAATCAAAATAAATTAATATTTTCGGCCGCCATATTGGAACCGCCATTTTGAATTTTGGAAATCTGCTTCCGAAATCGTAATCTGCGACCCTAAGAACATAAAGAATCAGTATTACTTTTTTTTCATTGCTCCTGGTTTTCTTAGGAGCACACAAGATTTTAAATAAACTCTAATTTTTAGTCAGCTTAGACGCCATAATTTGGACGCCATATTGAATTTCTCAATGGGCCAGACGGCTTTCAATAGCGGACATTCAGACGATCATTTTGAGACCTTGGACTTCAAAATCGGTCCCATAGAATTTTGGACCGGCTAGTGTACCGGTTGACGTGGAACGTCCCATATGTATAACTTACGCTTCCTTTATTAGGTGTTTGGCCGAGTTTCTGCTTTACCTAGTTTGTAATGTGCGCTTCGATGATGCCCTGTCTCCGAACGGCAGATGGTTTTTAAGAGAATTGCTCAATCAAATAAGAATGAGCCTTTAAAATGCGTACTGAACCTAAAGTAGTTAATTTGTGCAAGAGTTATTCCCCTAAACCAAATATGCAAATTTAGGTATCGCTCAGGATAGACATATAAACGAAATTTGCTTTTTATATTTCTGGCCAATATCAGTTGTTGTGGCAGAAAATTTCGATGCTGTGCGGGAAATGATTGTGAAATTGAGGCATCCTTGAATATCAATAAGATTTTAGCTGATTACTTTGTGGTAAAAAAAGATGGCAAACATCTCCTCGCGGGGCTCTCAGAGGCGGAAGTGTTGCTCTTTGAGGACAACTCGGCGCGTTGGACGTCCCCTACAGGACAGGGTTGAGTGGCGTGGGTGAAATGGCCCCTGCGCTACGTGGAGGAGGGCAACATCCCAGAAGCAGTACGCCAACTGATGGAGCAGCAGCCAACTTCCTGTCCTACCCCATGGAGTTTCGATGGCCAAGCGGGACCAATACCGCTACAGAGCAGGATGGAAAAGAACTGTACCTGCACCTGCCCCAGAACAAGGAAGCGGGAAACAAATAGCTGAGCCCGCACCCGCTGCTAAGCCGAGAAATTGGCAGATCACCGCGCAAGCACCCAGTGCTAAGAGGCAGAGAGCACATCCACTGCCTCCTTCAGTATGCCCCAGGGACCGGCGGCCCCGCTGATTGATAATGAACAGCAGACAAACTATTCGGATGCTGTAAAAGGTATCCGCTTGGCAGTGCTGTCCAAGAACTATACTGCGGAGACGCTAGGGCACGAAGACATACCTGTGCTTCAGGATGCCATAATGGATGAGGTGTTTAAAGGATGGACTCACCCGCTAGCCTAAATACGGATGAACGGTGGCTAGTGCATCAAATTAAGAAAAATACAAATACAAAATATTTTTTGATGAATAAAATTTACCAAAAAGCATTAATAATTGTCGGCTGCGAAGATATTTGGAAGAACTAGCCAACCTCAAGCAAAAGTTCAAAGAAAAGCAAAATATGGGCGGTCAAACAGTTATCAAAGCGAATTCGGCTCATTTAGAGCCGATTAAAATCCACAAATTGCGAAGAAATTAACACTGTAGAGTACCTCCACTTCACTTCCAAATATTCCTAATACTCCAACTCAAATTAAGTAAACCACTTCAATTCACTCCACTTTCAATTTCAGTGACATAATTCTTTCATTTCAATTTACTCCACTTTAACGACACAATTCTTTTCCAATTTCAATAACATAAACTCTTTGCCCTTTTCTTTGAAACCCGAAACATAAGTAAACACATGGCACACACCAAATGCACTTTTTGTCACACGATACCCCACTCCAAAGCAAAGCCATAACTCATTGTGAAGTAGGTTAACCTAAACAAAATTTAAGTCAACCTAAGCAGAATTTTAATTGTATGGTATTTTAAGTGTTTACAATTTTGTTATTGATTTTTACTTGCAACAAATGTTTGATTGTAATTATGTATATTGATAACAAGGCAAAAGGAAAGTATAAAAATAAAGCCATTCTATCAGAAGTCAGCTCAGTCAGCTCTAGCAGCTCACACAGCTCACTCCTAATAGTTGGAAGGCAGTCGTTTGCCCTAACTCTAAAAATCTTCTTTTATTTTTAAAGGAATCTTTAGTCGGCAGGTTTGCCCTAAAGCTCTTCCGTGAATTAGTAATTCTTTTATTTCGATGATCCTGTTTCGCTCATTTACATGACGATCTCTGATACTAATCACTATAAGTACACTACTTTACATGTACATTACAACACAAAGTATGGCCCGAATATATGAGTCCCTTAAAACCAATGGTGGTGGCTATACATTTTTCTGAGTATATTGCGTATTATTAATATTATAAGCTCATATGGCTTAATATTAAAGCTCAATGCAATTTGTTATAGCGGTCACGCTTCTATTAAACTGACTGTATGACTACGTTTCTCTCGACGGCGCTACTTGTATGCACGACAACCATGCCGCAGTATAGCTTTATTTTGAAATGCGACCGCTGAAGCCGAATGGCCAAAATAAAGAAAAGATATTTTCTAATAGCGGTTGCCCGTCGACAGGCAATGTCAAACCTCCGTGTGTATTTTTCCCATGAAAAAGCTTCGCATAAAAAACCATTTGCCGTTAAGACTCGGCTTAAAACTGTAGGTCCCTCCATTTGTGGAAAAAATCTCAAATAGGAGGAGGAGCTCGGTAAAGCGCCCAAAATGGGCGTAAATGCCAATTATATATATATATACATATATTCTATGATCTGCTTGTATATTTACATTATTAATGTCTGTTGTTGTGCAATTTCCGCACCAAATGTCCAACTCATTATCCGACATCAGCTTGTTCGCTGACTGAGCAACAGTTCAACTTAAGTTTGCTAATGAATCGATATATACCAATGCACATATTTTTTCAATGAAGCGTGCACACAAAGAGCCTTCCAACCAGATTGTGCAAACCATAATTACAATTTGCTATGCAATTAATAAGCGTGATGACAATGGCGCTTTGCTTTAGCCTCCCCTTCTAACTTCCGACAGTGTCATCACCGACTCGATGTTGGATCGTAATGACATCTCAATCAATGCAGTCCACAGACATAAAAACCAAAACCACAAATCTTGTCAGCATAATTATGCCACCATAAGCGCTATTAAAATCCCACCCTCATCTCACCTGAAACACTGTAATTTGAAGTTTGTCACAGCGCCGCCACCAATTGCTCGAGCGAAGGTGCCTATTTAAAAACCATTGCAGAATAAAAGTAATGCAAACTTCATTTTATTGCCTACAAAGTTTTCGCTTTCGCATTCGCCAAGTGAAGTTTCCCCTTGGTTGGTATTTTCTATCATACAAATATACATTATATATACTGTGCATAGTATAAAATTGCCGCTGCAAATTTGTGGGTGCTCTTGTTCTAAGTGCACCATTGTTGCATGCAACGGCACTCGAAGCATAATTGCTCTTTGTTTTTGTTTTTGTTTCCTTCTTTTTTCTCTTGCTTGCAATTTTCCTCTTTATGCGCCTCAATTTTTCGTTGTACTCAGTTCATTCATCCATTTTTGTTTTCATATGCTCGTTTTCAATACGAAATTCAGTTCCTCCTATACTGTTGTAACAAACCAAAAATGACACCAACAACTGCAGATACAGCAAGAACAACTACATAGTCAACAACTGCTAACCGTCAGTAATGAAACCACATGAAAACATAAGATCAACGGAATTATACCCATGCGCCAAAGAGGTTGTTGTTATTGGTGGCATAGGTTCTAAAGTGCAACTCCCCAGAGATTGCATTCGCTATTTAGTTAGGGTGGTATGGGGGTCACGCTTCAACAAATTCTACTGAAGTGCAATTTTTTCACTTTTACTCATAAGTACATACCTGCATATGCATATTATTTCTGAGAAGTTTTTTATAAAAAATATTTTTTTTTACTCATAACAACGAACAATGTTATCTCCCCAAGACTCTATACTAGAGGCTCGAGGGCTCTAGAATATATACGGACATTTATATATATACATACATATATACGTAAGTAAATACAACTGCACACAAAACGTTGTTACCTCTGGCTTCTGTTTGATTTTTTTCGTCTCGCTTTCCACCTTTTCATTGGTTTTCGCTGTCGTTATTGTTGTTTTTGCTACTTAATTGCGAAGTATTTGCGTTGCAATTCTTTCATCATTATGGTGGATATGTATATGCAAAAAATTAAAACCACATAGTCACATCAGCAGCAATAAGTAAAATAACTACAGCAAAAGACGTAGCCGTACACTGAAAAATGTCTAAAATTCGTATCTCCGACAGTCGTCGACGGCGAATAATTGCAATTTTTTGCTTTAGCCAAGCGCCAGTGCGTTCCGCTCCGCCCACCGTACCGCCTTTCACTCTCCACTTCAGTGCCCATTGCTACTGTAATTAAAACAGTTTTTTTATTCTTTTCAATTCCATTTATGAACAATGTAGCGAAGTAAAGCAAAAAAAAGATACTGAAAATATTTTGCATTTTGCTTTTTCCAATGAATATTGTCTAAGGAATTTTATGCATACAACTTATTATACTCTACGTATGTACAAATGCATAAGTATGAAAGTATGTTTGTAGAAAATCATTAAAAATACTTTTAGTAACTTGGTTCAATTTCAATTTAATTTGTAGCTCTTAACGTTCTAATAGCAGATTCCAATTACAAGCTGGCTAAGTTATTGAAGTGGGGATGATAAATATAACATTTGCTGGCAGAATACCAACGTGGTGAGGTGAGGTTGAGTAGATATTGTGCAGAAAAGCAGGTACTACTAAGTAGCTCAACTTCTGCATTTGTTCTGAAATTAAAAGATGCCGACTTGCTCTAAAATGTGCATAATCACAGGTCATATTAACACTCCGAATTAGCTTATTTAAAGGCTGAGTCATAACTTGTAATATCAGGCGGATGTATGGAGATTTAGTTTTAAAAAGTGGGCATGATTTTTATGCTATATCAATAATGTTTCTATTGGATACATATGAGGATTTGAGCAATACGTAAACCGAGTTTGGGCGAGTTTTGTTAGGATGTGAGCGAGTTACGCGCATTTCTCCAAAAGAGGGCGTGGTACGACAAAATTTTTCTAGCGTGATATTTCTTTTCTTGAGTTCATCATTTCTCACAAATGACAGTATTTTTCTTCGTTTATGACAGATGTATCAGTTTTTTTTTTTAATTTACGTTATATTGGCGGGCACCGTAGCCGAATGCGATGATGCGCGACTACCATTCAGGGTATGTAGGTTCGAATCTCTGTGTATTAAACACCAAAATGAAGAAAAGGTTTTTTCTAATAGCGGTCGCCCTCGGCAAGCAATGACAAACCTTCGAATGTATTTCTGCCATGCAAAAGGACCTCATGAAAAATATCTGTCGTTCGGAGTCGGCTTAAAATGTGGGTTCCAACACTTATGGAACAACAACAAGACGTATGCCATAAATTGGAGGAAGAGCTCGGCCAAATGTAGTAAATTTCATTCACATAGATACATGTTTGCTCGAGCTACGGTGCGCACTGGTGGACAGACACACGGCTCCTCTCATCATTTTAAGCATTTCGGTATTTAAATATCTATATCTCTCTCAGTTCCTCCTCCTCTTTATCCTGTTTCACACAACCGTTATGTGAACAATTATATTTCTGACCTAACAATGGATAAAGGAATTTTGGTGGTTGACAACGGTTTTATTGTTTTACAAAATATTATCCATGATGATTAATACACATATTCAAACTTTGAATCCAGTCTCGTTTCCAATACATTTTTTAAAATATGTGCGATCCAACGCGAACATACTTTTTCCCCCACAAGGTGATAATCAAAAATCTTATTGGTGCTCGCATTTGGATGGCCTTCCCGTATTTCGTCAGTGAACAAGCTGCTGCTACGATAATATTCATTGTGTATGTTTTTACGATGCTAAAAGATGGTACTTGCTCGCCGTATGATCATTTCAGTTTATCGATTGATTCTTGTTTTGTTAATCTATGTCAAAAATTGTGAAAAATAATCGCACGAAAATGTTCACGGTTTAATTCTAATTTTTTCCGATATGAATTTTTAAAGGCGCTAATATGACTCACACATCAAAATGTTCTTAGTGCGTTTGTGGTAAAATATGTCAAACTTTTCAATGCTAAATTAAATTATCATTTTGAACTAAAACAATTACGTCTGCATATTTTTTTTTTTTTTCAGTACCATTCAAAAATTAATATTTTGACTCGGATTTATTTCGTATGGTACGCACAGACTACCGGTGGGGCGATTATTTTCACCGTCACAACGTCAAAGTTATCGGCGACTACCAGCCGAATGGGTGGATGCGTGACTCCCATTCGGAATTCGGAAAGCATGGGTTCGAATCTCTGTGAAATACCAAAATGAAGTTTTTCTAATAGCGATCGTCCTTCGGCAGGCAATGGCAAACCTCCGCCTGTATTTCTGTCATAAAAAAATGTATCGGAGTCGGCTTAAAACTGTAAGTCCCTCCATTTCTGGAACAACATCAAGACACACGCCACAAATAGGAGGAGCAGCTATACAGTTCACTAGACAGGGCCAGTTTACTGGGGCGGGAGCCTTGCTGAATCTTTTGGGAATAATGAATATCCTTGCACGAGTTAGTAGCTCCGTAGTTTATTAATTTGACTGCCTTCAATTATCCAGAAAATGGCTCAGATGTCAAAAAAAGCCTATTAATAAAATCAAGGTTAGTACCCGCTCGAACATTTTCATGCATGAGTCTGTCTAAAAGATATCAAAATATAATTGCAATGCTCAGCAGTTTTCTCAGTACCCTCATGGGCGCGAAAGCTTTTCCTATAACCTTCGATTTGTGCAACAAATGGGCTTTGATTTGACGAATTGTCGGTCTGTGCTTATTTCTTGTACAGTTTTTTAAGATTTAGTTGATATAGAAGTAAGTATAATTTGTTCATGAATTATCCTTAATGATTCAAAGTGTGACATGTATTCATATTCCTAAATCAGGTGCTCCCATATGCCCCACGGACTCGATCAGCCGCACCTCTTTCTGAACATTTGAACTAAACGTGAATGTCACAGGAAGGAGCACTAAATATCGATATGTGAGTAGAGAGTCATACACACATACACATACATATCTTCCTACTAATTTGTATCACTCAAGTTCGCCAGTAGATTCTTTAAAATATTCTTTATTGCCGTTAGTATGAATTATTTGCAACTTTGTAGTACATTTCGCTTTATTTTATTGCTGTGTTAATTTTATCTTTCATCTTCGGTTGCATCATTTTTATTGCATACTTTAGTATCGGGATATTTTATAACAGTCTTGCTGCTCTTATGTCTCCTTCGATAGGAACAAACCAAAATGTCAACAACCATTTTTGGTAAGATACAATAAAAATGCCGTTATTGATGCAACCACATTAACAATCAGTACTACATATCTAAAATAACTACAAATAAAAAAATACATTTCCAGCGACACCAACAACCCAACAGCCGCTGGGTGACGACGACTTTTTGAGATGCACTTGATGACGTGTTGCGATGACTGGCAGCACCGACGCCTACGGCTACGACAGCGGCAGACTTTTGAAAAATGTATACAAGCACAAATCGATGCCCACATGATGAAAGGCAGACAGACGAACGCGCACAAGCATTGTGCATCCACGCGTTGCTAACCGACACAGAACGACATGAGTGCGGCAGCAAGGCAGCCATCGATATGACGGCCAGCTGGGCAATCGGCTCCACTCTGAGGTAATGGACTGAATACAATAGCTTTTATTGTTGCATGAGTGTTGTTGTACATCAAACATTCCTTCTTTGGCACGACAGCTGATGGGTTGAAGCGGATGATTCGTTTGTTGGATGACAACAACACGATACGCTATTGCATTGATTCTAAAAATCTCGAGAGACTGCGCACCTACATGACAACGGACACAAGAAACTCAGCCATGTGTATGCATGTACATGTGTGCATTTAAAGATGTGAATTTTGAGAGTTAGTGGATCCAACGGCACACGTCCAATTTGGGAAGGACGAAATAGCGCGCGGACCAAAAAGACTATCAAATTAAAAAGTATTTAGCATAATATTAATATTTTTCAGTCACATCATCAACATGAAACATTAAACTTCTTTGTACACATGTATTATATATATCTATGTATGTAGGTAAGCTCACTTAAGGGGCAAAATGACAAAAGCTCGGAACGGCACTTAATATCCACAAAAGGAACAGTATGGCCTTTTAGGTGTGAACGGCAATAAGCTCCTACCTATAAAAGGCAATGTGTGAGTACTTAAGACGAGAACCTTTGGTGCTGTTGTGAATTTTGGACACCTACTTGACCTCTGCGGAAATGTATAAAATTTCTAGCAAAATACAAGAGTTGTTATAAAACATTTCTACTAATTGTATTTCATCATACAGGGCACGCTCGATAACGTGAACGCTCTAAAGCGTGAACACCACAAAACGTGAACAGACATTTTTGTGCATTGACTACTCTAAAACGTGTACAAACTCAAAAATCTCTATAACATGAACAATAAACGTTACAATTATTTGAATGTAGTTCACATTGACCTCAAGTAATTCTGAAATTCCCAAATGGAGAGAGCTTTTTATCGTTGTTTTATCCGAATGCGAGATAAAAACTGGCCAGTAAATGCTCTAATGTTGAAAGAAAAGGCAAAAACACTGCATGCAAAATGTAAAGAAAATGAAGCAAACTTCTTCGTTAGTGCTGGATGGATCCAAGGATTCAAGATGAGGTACGGTATTCGTCTTCTTAAAATATCAGGCGAAAAACTGTCTTCGCAACCTCAGCTAGTGGATCCGTTTAAAGAAAAACTTAAAACTAAAATGGCCGAATTGGAGTTGTGCAACGATCAGTTATACAGTGCTGATAAGTCGGGGTTATCCTGGAGACTTTTGCCAAAGAAAACGTACGCGTCAAGTTTGGAGAAGGGAGCCCCAGGGGTAAAGTCCGAGAAGCAGCGAATCACGTTCTTATGCTGTTCAAACGCCATTGGATCCCACAAGCTTAAGCTTTTGGTAATTGGAAAGGCGAAGAATCCACGCTGCTTCAAAAACTTTCAGAGTCCCACCGACTATAACAGCTCGAAATCCGCCTGGATTACGTCGGCTATTTTCAAGCAATGGTTTCATGAGTCATTTGTTTCACAAGTGAATATTTCTTTTAAGTTTTGTCCAATTTTTGAGGTTAACTGATTGTTTTTTAAGGTTACATCCTTTTTAAAGGAGAAAGCCTTACCAATTAAAGCTCGCCTCCTAATTGACAACGCTCCTTCTCACCCAAATGAAGCTGAACTGACAACTGAGAATTGCCAAATTTCGGCAATGTTTATCCCAACGTTACTGCCCTCATTCAACCGATGGATCAGAATGCAATAAAAATCACTAAGTTGCATTACAGAAACAGCCTTCTAGCTTCAATAGCAGCGACAAAGTCTGATTTGCTCGAGACGTTGAAAAAAATTAACTTAAAAACAGCTACAAATCTTTTGGATGCGGCTTGGTTTCGTGTTGTTGAAGCAACATTAGCTAAGTGCTGGAACAGTATTTTAAATTTTGCGGTAAACAATGATGATCCCGAAGATAATGTTCCGTTGGCGGTTTTAATAGAAAAATGGGAAGCTCAACTTCGCACCTTGATGAGCAACACCGTCGATCTCCTTAGTAGTTTAAATCCTGTGGTTCGTTCGTGTTTGCAGATATGCTCAAAGATGTGTATGTGGGTTATTGAAAAAACTTTTCACTAAAAATTTCAGATTGAATTCACGTTACCAGCCATTCATGAATGGAACGAAGATATCGAGGAGGGCAATGCAGATGACGATCATCAACAAGAGGACGAATCCGATGATGACAGCGTATCATGACTGAAGCAGTCGAAATTTTCAACAAGGCGTTAATATGGGCTGGTCAAGAAGGCGTCGATCAAAATGATATGAGTGTGCTAAGACGGTTAAGGGGGAAAGCTGTGCTTCAAGTTTTAGAAAAACACAAGATACAAAAAATATGACTGATTTTTTTAAATAAAACCATCGTATGACTTAATTTTCAATTAATATGTAACGAAAACAAGAATAAAATGTGTATTTAAATGTGAAAAAATATATATACTTAGTCTTTTTGGACATTCCAAAACGTGAACACTTTTGTTAACGGGAACTGCCTTGGTTTGAATTAGTTCACGTTATCGAACGTGCGCTGTATTTGGGTTCAGAGGGCAGGTTTCTATTGGTGTATTTACATTTTTAACACGGAACCTTTTTTTAAGAAATCAAAAAACCATGACGGACGAGTAATATAATATTAAATAAGAATAACTTTGAAGGAATATATTTTTTAGCCCCGCCTTCGAATATATAGGTGTTGCTCATATGTACCCGCAAAAATCGAATTTTGTCGGACAGTGTTACAAAGATTCAATTGCAATGTAATCGGCATAAGCATAAGTACCAGACAGATGAATTAACCTTCATTGAACACCATTTTTTTGAAAGGAAAACACTTCAAAGATTGTGGACAAGAAACTTCGGAGAATATGCTCATCGCTCATGTTTAATTGTAACGAAGTGTTCGGAGCAGTGTAACCATATTCAGCTTCTTGCGAAGCGGCATCTAAAGAGACAGGATGCTTAAAAACGCTGGCTTAGCGACTATGTATGGAAGAATTTCGTTTCTATGTACATCCCAACAAATAGGCTGCAACTTGCAACGAAGCGTTGGAACAAAGAAAATAGCCAAAGGGCAAAATGCAATAGATTTATTTGTAAAGGTTATGGGTATCGGATAAAAAATTTACCAAACAAAAAAGCAAGCGCAAGAATATACGAGGGATGCCTTTTATATTTTGCGCCCAAAAATGAGAACACAGTGAAATAATAATGAAAATTGATTACTTGTTTTTCAAAATACTCTCCTTGGAAATCAATACACTTCAGAATTCGTTTGAATAAATTTTCAAAGCACTTTTGCCACTCAGCAGTGAAAACCTCCAAAATAGCTTCTTCACAAATCATCAGGTGCCAAATCAGGGCTGTAAGACGGATGACCCATTAATTCGATATTTTGAGTGCTCAAAAACTCCTGCAAAAACCTATACTGGAGAGCTCGCATTGTATTGGTGAAAGATGATTAATCTTCGGCGGTTGATTTTCCTTAATTACCCGCAAACAAATGGTTATGTACTCAAACCGTTTAAGCTTCTCTAGGCTGAGGTTACCATTTTCTTTGAGGTGTTTCTTCTGCGTACAATTGTTGTTGGCTTACGCCCGACTTAGTACACCCATACTGTCGATTGCGTTTTGTTTCCGGCTCATAAGCATAGATCCAACATTTTTCACCTGTCACTGATATCATAGACGCGCTTTGGACCACCGCGACAAAATTTCTTTGCTATTTTTTTACACCAATAGAGATGAGACCTTTTTCGGACTATTGTCAAATCTTCTTCACAACCAAATGTTCGAACAATATTGAATATACGAGTATGCTGGTTCCTCTAATGCCCAATGATGCTTCTATCTCGCGATCTGTCACATGACGATCTTGCGTAATCAGTTGACGCATTGCATCGTTCGTTTTTGAAACAACAACTTTATTGGGCGGGCTTCAGGAAATTCATCCTGCAATAAACGACGGCAACCTTGGGACTCTTTATACCAGCTTTTCAAAGTGGCTAAGTGTGGTGTCTCAACGTCAAAAGTCGAAGTAAATTGATCAATGCACTCCTGTCTTGATAATCCATGTCGAAAATCGTAATAAATCATCACCCGAAATTTATCGCGAGTTAATTACATCTTTTGGCAAGATGAACTTTTCAACTCACTGAAAAAAGAACAAATAAAGTTCGTAAATAAAAATTTTGTAAAGGGTGATCAATTTAGACGTATCGGATTTGAAATTTAAATAAAACAGCGTAAATTCATATTGATTGCGCAATCTTTATTATTTTTGTGTAGAACCATTCATGGCATTTATTTTTTAAAGATAATCCTTTTCAAATGTTGGCCGCAACTGTGCCGTAATTCGGCTATTCGTAAACCCCAACTTTTAATGACTCAGTGGAAGACTTCGGTCGGAATCTCGTTAATAACTTTAGTAATGTTGGCTTCCAATACCTCAATCGAAGCTGGTTTATCTACAAAGCATTTAGACTTTACATACCCCCATAAATAAAGGTCCAAAGGTGTGATATCACATTTTTCACAGAGCAAATACTGTGTGTTGACACAAAGCGTTCAACCGAAGGTTGCTTTATAATGTCCTCCGCGGTGTCAGTATGAAGGTATTCCAAAATTATGTCCAAAATTGGGATGCCAACGACCAATTGTTGAAAAGCTCATTTGTGTGCAACTATTTTTAAATTTTGTACAATCGATAGAAGTCAATCAAGTCGAATAGAAGTCAACGTCCACTTCATCCGGAAGGTATATGGAGACTACTAGCACTTCCACAGATCGTTTTGGTATGATTTCCATAGCCACAATTTTAAATTTCCTGTCATTTGAGTCTTAAGTTTCTTGAAAAAGTTTTTTCTCATGAATATTTTTGGGCTCTTAGTTTTTAAAGTGTACCAGAAGTATGGACGTAAAATAACTATACTTTCAGATCAAACTGCCATGATTCCCATATACCATAAACAGTTTTTGTATTGAAGTCTATACAAAGAAACGAACAGCTGTGTAGCAGATACATATGTGTACAGTTATGTATTTGCAAACCCAATTAAGAAACAAAACTTCGATAAGTTAAAGTCCTGTTTATGAATTCATTTAAATGACTCTATAATGAAGTGGAAGTGTTAAGCGTGTCAATAATTCGACTGCTTACTTTTTATTATTTATCAGCTTATTATCATTCTCTCTTTCTTTTGTTTTTGCGCGTATTCATGTGGAAACGAGGCTGATTCAAAACAAAAAGGGATGCACGTGGAAAAAATACTTCGATGTTGTTTTCGAAATGATGTTTCAGTGTATTTTGATATGTCTTACAAAAGCATCAATTATTTTGAAGCAACTAGTCAAACACGTAAACATTTTCTTATAGTTAAAAATATACTTATAGGCAACGGAAATCAGAGTGCTAAGACTATACTTATTTTGGCTTAGCAGAGATCCTGCGTGTTTAGCATTGAGAATTCGCCACAATTGTCGGGCGATTTTGAAGATGAGTTCGTTACGCCATCTTTCATTTGCTGCTCTTAAAATTTTATCTAAAACTATAAAGTACTCGTATAAAATGACTTGAGTGAAATGAATCAGCTATCGCGTTAAGAGATGTGCAGCATTTCATGGCTACCTTAGAATTTGTCAACTGCTTATAAAGGGTTTTATCGCCACCTGGCTATCAGTGAAAATGTATAGGTAGATATCAACTCCACATATCGCATCACACTGTACCAGTGTCACGGCGTTTATTATTGCCATCAGTTCAACCTGAAAGAAACTGTAGTATTCGGAAAGTCGAAGAAGATCTCAAGATGTTCGAAATATACTGAATCCTACCGTAAGTTCTTTAACAAGTTAAGTCTGTTATAGATATGTATGAAATTATAATCATTTTTTTAATGAAGGTATTTTATTTAACCATGTAAATATTAAAAACCAAAATTTTTAAATTTTTTCGAAATGGTCACCATTTGCTTTTACACAATCCTTCAAACAATTACGCCACCGAAGAAAGCACTATGAGTCTAATTTTCTTTAAGCGCGTTGTCAAAGGATGACTAGTTGAGCGAAGGAAGGCTTTCATGTGGAGATCATCTCTAATTAGTCTTGACATGGATCTGGTCGATACATTCATTTGCCTGAACATGATTTTCTGATTTCTATAGGGATTCCTGCGATTTCTTTCTCGAACACCTTTTATGACTGCACTGGTTCGAACCAGGCGAAGACGACCACATCTTCTTCTGACTGTCACTTCAGACGTTTGGGAAAAACGATTGATCGTGCGGTAAGCAAACGTTCTCGAAATATTTAGTTATTTTAACAATTCGTAAATCTCCCCACTCCTCTGTTAACAAGCGAAATTTTCCGCGAAACTGCGTATAATTTATGAACGAAAGCAATGCATACGAACGAAAGCAAAAATGACGGAACTTTTTTCTGCGAATCGTCACAGAATTTATGGCAAGACTAATTATTTTATCATAAAAAATTAGGTATTTTTATAATTAGATACTTTTATATAAAAAATTAATAGGTATTTTTGTAATTAAATATTTTTGCATAAAAATTTAGGTATTTTTATAAATGTTAATTTGAAATTGCCTGCGTAATTATGTATACAGTTATTTCCAGTATAAGTCATATATGTACATTGAAAGAAAAATATAAGAAAATGATTTAAGAATCGAAAATAATAAAATGTATAATGAAGTCCAATCTGTGTGCGAGAATATTCTAAAAAAAAAAACAATGAATACATTAACAGACTCCCCATTGCATAGGTGAGTAACAGTTAGCAGTCCAAGTGTGTGAGTGCATCGTTATGATTTTCCTTTCAATTCAGACACCCCTAGAAAGCAGCAGCTCAAGACAAAACCCATTTTATGCCACGTTGCGAAAGCAAAGAAACACTTTACTCATTCCCATTTAGTTACTTAACAACAAGCAACCATATATGAGTAAGTCAACAGTACGTACATGTACACAACGTATGTGGGTATGTATAGATATGAGTATGCAACAAAAGAACATGGTTTGCGTATGTTCATATATATACAGTTTGTATGGGCCTCAGCTGAGCCATTCAAGTTTCCGGGTAAGGATAATACGAGCAATATCATTGTCGTCGCTATTGCTGTTGTTATTGCTGCGGGTGATTGCTGCAGGTTCTATTTGTCATACAAAGCAAACGATGTCGATGATATCCTATGTATGGATGCATTTTTATGAGTTTCGGTAGAAGTGTTGTTGCAAATCAGAATTTCGTTCGGCTGTTTGCATATCATCATTTGCAATATAATGGAGCGAAATGCTGAATATGACATTCCGGCTGTCGCTTGTCGACCGGGGGGTCACCATGGACGTACATATATGGTACACATACACGTGTGTGGGATTCCTTGCAGGAAATTTCAAACTAAGAAGTATTTAGTAGAAAGGTCATTTGAAGAAGAGGCAATATTGGCTTACATTAATAACAATTGAGCTTCAAAAAAATACGAAATTGCAATATAAATTGTATAATCAGGTTAAGTGACCAAGAAGACTACAAAGTTGACCAAGAAGACTTTGTGGTCTTGTTGATACGTTTTTGAGGTGGCTTATTTAAGTATAAAGTGAGTCATCTACTTCAAAATAATAGCCAACTTGCCGCCGCATACACATGACAAGTGCAACTGCCGATTTTTTTTAATTGTAACTTAGTTCGTTATCCGGTTTAAGCAAATTAGGAAACAAAAATGATATCATAGCGAGCTACAATTCTGGGTAACTGACCCAATTAAAAACGGCTTCGGCATATTACTTTCACTTTCGGGATGAACGTTTACAACTCTTCTTTTGTATAGCGACCAACTTAACTCAAAGAAGTTTCTTTATAATTTTTTGTATTATCAACTTTTTCTTCCACGAACTTTTGCGAACGAATTTTTCTGATTTTAAATTTATTTGTTCCACGCAAATAAATAAATTAGGTACAATCCATTTAAAAATATATTTCTAACCAGATGCCCTCCCAAAAGTCTAAATATTAATATTGAATAAACTGCGTTTTGAAGTTTAATTTCTTTTAAAATAAACTAGGATTAAGTGCAAAAAAATGGTATGAAGTACAGAATTCACGGCTTTTGTATACAAATATTACAATATATAAGTTTGAACGTATATATGTATATCATAAGAGAGAGCAACAGTATTAATTTTTCTTCGACTACTAAGTTTACACAACAACATAAAATTCAAAGATTTTGTACTAAAATATGAGAGAATCCAACGTAATGTAACTGCATTGCAGTCTGCGCCGTTAAATTTCAATAACGGAATAACAACTAACGCAAGGTCGCATTTACCATACTAGAATTCATGGCATAAAAATATACTGTACATATATTGCAAATATTTTTTCGCTGGTATATATGCACAATATATATCGTGCATAACTGGTACTTACATCCTTTTTCCTCCTATTTGTGGCGGGCGTCTTGATATTGTTCCATAAATGGCGGAATCTGCAATTTTAACCCGACTCGGAGCGGCAGATATTTTTTATGAGAATCTACGTTCTCTGAATAACGAGTGGTAGTCACACCCCAACCCATTCGGCCACGTTTAGTACTTTTACTTTTTCGAATTATTTTGGTAGCCACTTTTTAAGTTTATGGCAACCTTAATTGAAATTTACACATCGGTTTTTGCTACAGGGTACTTTTGATATGCTCATAGGTAAGCATTTACTTACTGTATGGTAGTAGATCAAGTAGTCCTCCCACTTGCGCAGATTCTACTCATTTTGGATTTATACTAGTCGCAATTGATTATTCCAGGCTTTTCATATAATTTTTATTAATTAATCACCATTTACACCAAAGTGTAATGATATTAGCGTTTTTTTTAAGCATTGGAGTATTCGATACAAATATCGTTTTAGAAAATCAGGGAAGTTGCACATCCCAAGACGCTTAGACTATGTTTCAATAAATCGATTAGCAAAGCAATTAAGCAATTAAATCATGCCATTGAGTCTGGTGTTCACACACATATAATTTAGCTTACACAATTAATATTTAACAGTTTTGTTTTTGTTTATGAAAAATTCGGTGGGAAGAAAACGGGGAAAACTTAACTTTAGAAGAAATTTTATTAGAGTATAACAGATATATTGAAATTTCCTTTGTACAAAAAAAATAAGTGTAACCTGCTAATTCAAGCGGCCGCCGCAGCCAGGGTCCTTGTATGACTACGATTCGGAATTCGGAGAGAACGTAGATTCGAATCTCAGGGATCCACCAAAATGAAGAAAAAGTTTTTTCTAATAGCGGTCGCCGCTCGACAGGCAATGGCAAACCTCTGAGTGTGTTCCGCATAAAAAATATCAACCGTTCGGAGTCGGCTTAAAACTGTATGTCCCTCCTTGTGTGGAACAACGAAAAAAGCACACCACAAATAGGGGGAGGCGCCCGGCCAAATACTTAAAAAGGGTGTAATCGCCAATTATATACAAGGTGTGTTCAAAAAGTATCGCGAATTTTGAATTTTCGCAGGTTACGTATATTCGAATTTCGATTTTTTTGTGTCGATATGTTGGTACTCATGTCTCTCACTCAGGTCGACGAGTTCGGCCATTTTGAATATTCAGTTAGTTGTTGACAGCTGCTATGCTTGCACGTGTTTCGGCTCGTCTTCGATGTTTACCTATTCAAAAAGATGGATCAAAGAACTTGTATCAAATTTTATGTGAAAAACGAAATTAAGTGCGCGGATGCATTACGAATGTTGACTGTGTCATACGGAGGAGCTACTTTGGACCAAAGCAACGTTTATCGGTGGTACAAAATGTTCTCAGAAGGCCGAGAAGATGTGAGCGACGAAAAGCGTGCCGGACCCCCGAATTACCGTTAGAGAAGTTGCTGAGGGCCTAGGTATATCGATTGCCTCGTGCCATTCGATTTTCTTCAATGATTTGGGCATGAGACGGGTCGCGCAGAATTCGTACCAAAACTGCTCAATTTCGACCAAAAGTAGCATCGCATGAACATTGCTAAAGAGATGTTGGACTCTGTTCGCGATGACCCAAATTTGCTCCAGAGGGTCATAACTGGTGACGAATTGTGGGTTTATGGTTATGACGTGGAAATCAAAGCTCAATCGTCTCAATGAAAGCTGCCGCACGAACCAAGACCGAAAAAAGCGCGCCACGTTCGGTCGAATGTAAAAGTTTTGCTTACCGTTTTCTTCGATTGTTGGGGTGTTGTGCATCATCAGTTCTTACCACAGGGTAAAGCGGTCAATAAGGAATATTACCTGCAAGTTATGCGCAATTGGCGCAAAGCAATCCGCCAGAAACGCCCGGATTTGTGGAAGAACAAAAATTGGCACACACATTGTTGATTTTGCGCGACTTTTTCCCCAAAAACAACACACTAATGATGCCACAGCCACCGTATTCCCCAGATCTGGCTCCCTCATTCGAGCCAAGTATGCAGCCAGTTGCGCCTTTGTTTTTCATTTAATTTGCTGAGCAGATCGCTGAATCTCTCAAAGGGCTTATGAAATGTTGAACATACAGCGCACACTGCGGGCCTAGTACAAGGTAGACGACTGAGCGGTCGCATCGCATCATCAATATCTCGTCATAAGGCTTAATAATTTGTGCCGAAAGTTGTTTAGCCATTTTACATTTATTTATAAGCAAAAGCACACTCAGCCAGTCGTCAAAAAATGCCCACCTGATTCCAAAACGCTGTTTTATGTAACATGGTTGCAAAGAGTCTAAAAAAAGTAGTATAAAATTTCTCAACAAAAAAGCTGTATTATATTAAAAATATTTGTTATTGCAAATCCTTCGAGTCAAAGGTATTGTTTTGATTTTTTTTCGATATTCTATTATTTTTAATGTTACCATAAAAATTCTAATTTTTTGTCAAGCCAAAAGACCAAGCACTCAAATTATTAGACACTTAGGAGCCTGTCAATTACATGTAATTTTGTACCACACAGATGTTCGTTAAGAAAACTTATGAGCTCACCCAAAAGCTCCAGTAATACTCACTCAATCCTTAATAGACTTACATTTTCAGCAAGCCGATGGTCTGTTATAGTAGTAAAAATCAAAAAACAAAACCAAATGTCGTAAGCGATAGGCGGTTTAATGAGGATCGACAAGCGCACAAAGAAACACTCTCTAAAAGTCAAGTTTTTCTTAATAGGCGCTGTTACCTTTTAGTGTCATAAAACTTTTAATGGCGGAACCAATCTAAAGATCCCATAATTACATTGAACTTATACCGAAAACACGCCATTTCAAAGGATGCACATGGGTCCTTCCAGGGCACTTTTGTAGTTTTGCTCTGAAAAAGTAATATCTAATTCCGACCAGTTCGAGGTGAGTTAAGGTTTGCTTAGATTGTACAAATTTTAACTATGAGGTATATATGTGCATATGTATGCGCATATATCTATATTTGTATTGTACTCATGCATATGTGCTTGTAATTTTTTCATTGTTGCAAGCACAAGCGAGCATTCAAGTGCTTGCACGTTTTGCTGGGGCAGTCATCAAAAAATATGAAAATTCTGCAATTTTCTTGTCTTGAACAACACTTGCATTCGCTTGTTCACATATGTAGACACATATGTATATGTATGTACATATGTGTAGGTGTGTATGCATTACATCTGCAAATATGACTCGAAGGCGCATTTTTGGGGTTGCTGTCAGTGCCACAACTTATGAAAAGCCTGCCACATTCTTGGCCGAAACACCCCTGTTTGCATAAGCCACTGAACGTATGTGTGTACACACATTAAAAATATATGAAACGATAAATAGAAAAATGAAAGAAAATACTTGTAAAGTAAAAATGAGAATAAAACATAAATTGCACATGTCCTTACATGAATTGAAAACAAAAGGATGTGCCCATTATGATGCCATTCCCATTCACCATTGCACCATCGCAATTATAATACCACCATTACCATCTCTGCCATTGCCACTGCCAGTGCCAGTGCTGGACGCGCTTGCTTAGCGCACAGTGGGAATGGTCACCATCACATTTATTTGCGATTCCGCGTTGTTGTTGCGCTGGCGGGCGTTAAGGACAATAGCGGTGCTGGTGGTAGTTCCACTTTGGCGCACACGTGATGCCAAATGTGAAATTGATTACACACACATGTGCAATTACATGCATAATACGTTTGTATGAATGTGTGTGTGTGTGTCACTTTGCACTTGGCAGAGTGTAGGTGCACTCCTCGCTTTCAGCTTAAGTGGTTGCAAACACATTTATTGTGTTGCTCCTTAAAATAAATGTGCATGTGTGAGCGCTTGCATATGTGTGTGTCTGGCTACGAAAACCATTTTTTAGCATAATGGACTTGCAAAAATGTAAATTATATGAGAACACCAATCCCATTCAAAACAACCCTTTCGCAACACTTGAGTATGCGCTTCATGCTGCGCATATCATTATGTTGCAACAATAAAAATTGCAATAGAAAAATAATTTCCTTTTCATTTGCAGATGAGTACGTTTCTTGTAAGAAGCAAAAACAAAAACTAAAAAAACGCAGAACTTTAATAAACGCGTATGTACGAGTATGTGGGCATTAGCAGCAAGCGGAGCAGTTGTAGCAGAGCTACTCCAGCCGCTGCCGCCTATTTACTTACAAATTGCTTACAAGTGTATATTTTTAGCCTCTTGAGTGCTCCAAACAAGCGGACAACAGGTGCCACAAATGTGATCTTCACTCGCTTACTTCGGCACGACAACTTATCCACTATTAGCCCTTTTCGCGTTGTGTAGGCATTTATTTATTGTCCTGCAACACGCTTCATAGACATGTCCAACCTATTCGCAATTGTTTATTAAAAATGCTATTCTTGTATTGCTTTTAGAACATCCTGCACCTTGCTTTTGCCTATTCCAGCATATGTATGAATCTCAATTCTCTATCATCTGCTTTTGCTCGAATGTTCTGTCGGGAACCAACCATTCTTCCATTTTACATATGCCATAAAATATGCATCCCCACATACATATGTAAATATACACAAGTAGGTATAATTTTGTAATTGCCCGCCAGCAAAATATTGAGGCAGATCCGTCAAGAACTAGTTTCCAACCAATCTTTGAGAAGCTGACTACGAATTCTGATTCAGTTAAGTAATATGTCTGCTAAGTTCTTATGTGGCTTTTATACAATACATTAAGGTCATTGTAGAAAACATACATGTAACACTGTGCAACACCAAAAAAAATCCTAAAGTAGGTCAAGAAATAACATTTGGCATACAACATTTGTAAAGTTTAATTTGGACAATTTTTTTAGAAAGGGTATGAATTCGGCGAACGTCGGTTCGAATCTCCGTGCATGAAAACCAAAATGAGGAAAACGTTTTTTCTAATAGCGGTCGCTCTCGGCAGGCAATGGCAAACCTACGAGTGTATTTCTGCCATAAAAAAGTTCCTCAAAAAAATATTAAATGTTCGGAGTCGGCTTAAAGCTGTAGATCCCCCTATTTGTGGAATAACGTAAAGGCGCACACCACAAATAGGAGGAGGGGAGCGGCCAAACACCTAATTGAAGTGTACAAGCCAATTTGTTCCCTTCTGAAGTTGAGTCGGCATACGAAATAGCAAGATCCTTAGGTACAAGATGTAAAATAATTATTTTCCAAAATGTCAAGTACAAAGGCGGTTTTGGCGGTTTCATCTTCCTCCCTACAGAACCTGCAAGTTCCATTGGAGTAAAGTCCGGTGTTGGTAAGATGATAATTCAATTCCTATTAGAATTCCTGTGATGATTCTAAAATTATTATTATTTATTTCCATATAATCTTTAAATCGGTGTAGATTAAAGCTACCTACCATTGATTTTGATTGCGATAGATTTCCAGTCCCAGTAGGATCTTCCTTGTCTTTCCTCCACTTTCTGAATGAAGAAGAAGAAGTTAACCTTTCCTGGGGCGCAAACTAGCTCTGGGTCTATAAATACGGAGGCCGCCCTTTTCCTGGCTCATTCTACCATTTCATTTCCAGTAATTACTATGTACTATGGAACCTAAACGATACATACCTGGGTTTTTTTTGGCCAAAAATATTCAGCTTATCAAGATATTCCTTCACCAGTTTTTATGTATGCTGGAAAGAGTTGAGAGCCTTAATTGCTGTCTGGCTATCAGTAAGGATATCTGTTTTTATAGTTGGGTTCAAGGTTAAGCGAGCGCATCCTTTTATTGTGTATACATCCGCTTGAAATATACTTTCATTCACAATTATTCTTGCCTAGCGGTGCCGAGTATCTTTTCCCCAATATATCTTCTTCTGGATTGTTTTGTAGGTTTTAAATAACCCTTAAGAAGTATTTTTCTTGCCAAGTTCAGTCTTGAAGCGTTTAGCAAAATTGAACGGCGTTAGCTTCATGTCCCATTGAATTAAGATCTCAAGGGTTAGTTCAGCAAGAATATCAAATTTCCTGCGCTGTGATGATGAACGACTGTCCCAATAGTAGCATTGATTGTACCTAGGATACCCCTGTCGTTTGGGATCGGATATGAATCTGAAGAGTTCTAGAAGAAAAAAATCGCATTAAAAATGTATATCGGCTTAAAATATATATTAGTAAAAAACTATTTGCGATAAAATTTCGTGGCACCAGCTCCAGCTATTTGATTTACGGCTTTTTTCTGCTGCGAAGTTTAATTTACCATATAAACCGCCGAAAATGGAACCCAGTTCAGAAGAAATTTCGAAGAGTTGACCATTGCCACTACGCACAACAACGCCATGTGAAAGTCGACAGCTGAAGTTATTGCATGAAAATAAGATAGTTCTGCGTTAGCTTGAAAGATAAAAATAGTAGAGCTCCTGATACTCTGGTATCGAACAGTGCGAGTAGCTCGATGCTCGCTCGAAATTTATTCATTGGCCAATTGCTCAATTATCAATTTTATTTGTCAGCATTTCTTTAGTTTTCCACAAACATTAACACTGGTTATAAATAACTTGTGAAACTTAAAAAAATTCCAACAAAAAAGTCAAAAAAGTCAAAATAATTAAAATTATTGCTCGAGTTACTCGAAGGAACTCGGTACACTCGAACTCACGCATGAAAAATCTAATAATGAGCTCCTGTTTCTGCCGGTACCCTTTGCTCGTTTGCCCGGACTGTCAAAATCTGTGAACAAAAACGAGAGCTCTAGAACATAGCAGTTTTAGGGTGTCTGAGAAGTTCGAATCGTTTGGTGTTTAATAAAGGGTGATTTTTTAAAAGCTATAGGAAAGTTTTTCACAAAAATACACGTAAAATTCAAAAAAATGTATGAAATTTTTATTTAAATCGATAGTACAGTCCAGATAATTTAATGTTTGAAGATTATTTCATGCAAATGTTGACCGCGACTGCGCTTCAAATGGTCCATCCGATTGGTCCAATTTTGGCATATTCTTTCCTATGTTTCGGCCGGTATCGCACATATGAATGCTTGAATGTTGTCTTCCAATGCGTTAATTGAAGCAGGCTTGTCTGAATAGACATGAGCTTTAACATAGCCCCACAAAAAATAATTTAAAGGCTTTATATCGCACGATCTGGGTGGCCAATTGACAGGTCCCGAACGTGAAATAAAATGTTCACCGAACTCGCCTGTCAACAAGTCCAGTGTTACGCGTGCTGTGTGGCATGTGGCACCGTCTTGCTGAAACCACATATCATGCAAATCAAGCTCTTGCATTTTGGGCAAAAAAAGTTGGATATCATTTCACGGTAGCGCTCACTATTCACAGTTACGTTTCGATTCGCTGCATCTTTGAAGAAGTACGGTCCAATGATACCTCCAGCCCATAAACCGCACTAAACTGTGACCTTTTCTGGATACATTGGTAGCTCTTGCAATTCTACTGGCTGATCTTCACTCCAAAATCAACTATTCTGCTTATTTACGTACCCATTGATCCCAAAATGATTTTTCGATAAAAAAGTGGATCTTCGGCCAACTTTCCAAGAGCCCATTCACCAAAAATTCTGCGTTGCGGTAGATCGTTCGGCTTCAATTCTTGCACCAGCTGTATTTTGAAAAGCTTCACACCTAAATCCTTTCGCAAAATTTTCCACGTTGTTGAGTAACAGAGGCCCAATTGCTGGGAACGGGGACGAATCGATAATTGAGGGTCATCATTAACACTGGCCGATACAGCTGCGATATTTTCTTCAGTTTGTACTCTACGTAAGCGTGTTGGTGGTTTGATGTCCAATAATGTAAATTTGGTTCTAAATTTAGTCACAATAGCTCGAATAGCCGCTTCAGTGGGTCGATTAAACTGGCCATAAAATGGAAGAAGCGCGCGATAAACTTTCTTAACAGAACACGCATTTTTATAATAAAATTCAATGATTTGCAAGCGTTGTTCGTTTGTAAGACGATTCATGGTTAAATTATAGACCAATCTGAAGATGTTTGACAGTGAAAGAAAACACGAACTCGATAATAAAAAAAAATTAGTTAAAAAAGTCAAACCGTTTGTGTTTTATTTAAAAAAGTTCAAAAGTTGAAGCGCTCTTACTAAAAAACCCTATATTCGACCCAGGCTGTCGAAGACAGGAGCACCCAGTGTCTTGAGAAAAGTGCTCAACAATCTCCTTTTTTGGAAGGTCCCCACAGCTTCTGCAATGCGGATTAGATGGTAAATCTAGCCTTTCTGCGTGTTTGCCGTTCGTCCAATGACCCGTAAACACAGCTACGAGTTTGGAAATTGAATGGCGTGAAGTTTCCAGGACTTTTTGAGTCCTTCGTATATCTGAAATAGCACATGCGGAAATAAAGCTGAGAAATAAGTTGTGCAATCCCCCTTTAACAACAGTCAGGTGGATGCTGATGACCGGATAGGAGGTATCTGAGACCAATTCAGTCCCTTACCCGGTAAACTCATCAGTAATTTCATTTCCCTTTAAGTTCCTATGTCCTGGAACCCAAATCAGAAAAATTGTACCTGCACACCCTAGAGATCTGATCTTCTCCTTATTGGAGTTGACTAGTTTGGATCTGCACCACGGCGTCGTTAGAGCCTTAATCGCGGCTTGAGTATCGGAGAAAATGTTAATATCTCCCTTGCTTCCACGTTCCCTAGGCATTTTGGTTGCCTGCAGGATTGCAAGGACTACTGGCTGAAAACACTAGCAATATTCGGCCAATTTAAAGGAAATATTGTAGATGAAATAGTTGATTTAGAGAAAAGCCCTGCTCCGAATCCCGATTCCCTCTTGGATATACATATAGGACAAAATTTATTAGAGAAGTTGGTCTCAGAAAAATTTTCAGAGTCTATGAAGGGGATGCAATAGATCTTTCAGATCATAGAGCTAAAACCCCTCATGATAGCAATAGTCTTGATGGGTTAAACCCTTCGAACTACATATAGTTTTTTTATAACAAACTTGTTTTCATAATTTACACAATAATTTATAATCATTTTATTTTCCTTTTTTGGGAATTGTGGCATAAGGCAAAAAAATCATACGAAGAAATGTGACACTGCATGACTAGAACCTGAGCAAAATTAAAAATCAAAAAACCCAAATTTCGCTTCAACTCTTCGGTGTGCATCAAAGTGAAATTTCTTATTGTATCTTCTAAATTACCTGTTCATTCGATTCGTACGATTATTATAAAGGGTGGCTAAGTTTCAAGGGCCGGTGTTGATTTTGAATGAAATACTTTTTTTTTAGGAAATTATTATCATTTCTCTTTATTATGATAAAATTGGTATGGTGCAATGACGTATGGAACAAAATATTGGCCAAATGTCCGCCGCGGCCTCGACAGCACACCTCCATCCGATGGTCCAAGTTTTCGATGACGCTGAGGCATAAGGTTCTATGCCGTTAATGTGCCGAATTATCTCATCCTTTAGCTCTTGAATTGTTGCTGGCTTATCGACGTACACCTTTTCTTTCAAATAACCCAAAGAAAGAAGTCCAACGGTGTCAAATCACATGATCTTGGCGGCCAATTGACATCGCCGCGACGTGAGGTTATTCGGCCATCAAATTTTTCGCGCAAAAGAGCCATTGTTTCGTTAGCTGTGTGACAAGTGGCACCGTCCTGTTGAAACCACATATCGCCCACATCCATATCTTCCAATTTGGGCCATAAAAACTTCATTATCATCTCACGATAGCGAACAATATTCACAGTAACTGCCTGACCGGCCTCATTTTGGAAAAAATACGGCCAAATGATGCCGCCGGCCCATAAACCGCACCAAACAGTCACTATTTGCGGGTGCATTGGTTTTTCTGCAATCACTCTTGGATTATCATTCGCCCAAATGCGGCAATTCTGCTTATTGACGAATCCACTGAAAATGTGCCTAATCATTGAAGATGATTTTCTTCACGAAGTGCGCGATTATGCATTTTGATTTGAACGCCCGTGTTCAAAATAAGCCTGAATAACTTTAACGCGTTGCTTGATTGTGTATCTTTCCATGGTTCAAATTGAATTAGTCTGAAATTGCAAAATGTCAAATGAAATGCAGAAAAACACTTGACGTTTAGGTGTGGTTTACATTCAACACCGGCCCTTGAAATTTAGCCAGCCTTTATATGCACACATAGATATGTACATAGGTGTAATAACATCGAATAAATAAATAAAAGGATCTGAAATTAGGTATATAGATATTCTAATATTGAATTATAAGGAAAAACGCTGAAATAAAACAAATTTCAAAGCATCATGAATTGCCGAGCAATAACGAATAAAGTTCATTTCTATTCTTGTGACTCTTACGCTTCTATTCTTGCAATATCAAAAGCCAAAAAAGTTACCTTGAATTTATTTTACTTCCTATCCTGGTGAATAAACGACAATGCCTTACTAGGGAACTATTTAGAACTGGTAGAAATCTTACTACCATTACCGCCTTCTGAACCCATCACCAGTGAATCATTACTATTCCCTGTTTCCATTCATTGAATGCATCTGTTTGTGTAGCAAAGACACGAACAAACCACACTTCTGCGCCCTCTAGCGACGCATAGCAAAACTTCAAAGCTAGGTAATTGTAAGCCAGCCATACTCAAATATAATAGCTGCTCATACTCAAATCCTCTCATCGTAACTGTTCACAACTCAAATCAACCCCGCCGTTTCTCCTCATAGAGGAGGAGCATGTAAGTAGCGGAGAAACCGCTCAATTCTGCAATAAACAAAGGGGAGGTTTGTCTGCATGAATTATTGTGCTGCGAATTTTCTCCACGACTGTGAGGGGAAGAAAATTACGTTTTTGTTTGTTTATTCTGACACTTTTTATTGGCTGCAACGGGGTATGTTTAGATGATCGCTAAAAAAGTACGAGGTGTTGTTCGGCGTGTGTACATTGTACGTGGCTGTGTATCACTTTTTCGCCATGCAAAACTTTAATAGCTACAAATACATGCGCTCTTGCCTGAACGGACGGTAAGCTCGTTTTGCGGTTTCTATGAATTCATGAATGTATTATATGTATATTCCCGCCCACAACCTGACTAATTGTTGCTGCATTGAAAATCGTGGTAATTACTTTTGGTTGCCATGGCTTTTTACACAAGATCGTCATAAATTTGACCCATGAAATCAAATAAATACAAAGTAAAATATCGCTGAAAATTATTGCACTGCATTGATATGCAAATATTTGCATAATAACATTGTGTGACACACATGCATACATATGTATGTATGTACAATCAACACAATTTGGACATATGCAAAATAATTGCTTCCTCACCTGTCAAAACGGTCATGTCATGGTGTCGCGCCAAGAAAATTATTTACTGAATGTGAATTATCTACGAGGAGAGAGCTAGCGCCGCAATTTGATATTTAAAACAGATTCACTGTAAAAATGCATTTGACAAACATTTTTTTTTTTTTTTGTCAAGAAGAGGGGTAGAAGTCATAGTGGAATTATGCACGTAAAGTAATAACAGCAGTATGAAAAATTTAGCACTGCCTTATTGGAAGTGTGTGCTTCTTTTATTTTCTGAAAGAGCTAAATGGCAGAAATTTTAAAAATTGCTAACCTTTCTTGCAATTATTAGATTTTTTTTGTGGTATGTGAATATAAAAAATTTGTTTTTTTTTTGTGGTAAATATATGTATGATTAAAATCATTTCTGGGGATATCACCTACTAATTATTTATTTATTTACAAAAGTACAATTATAAATAACTATTACACTGAGGAACTAAGCGGTGGCTGCCAGGGCCTTCGGCTTGAAATATAATTAAGTCATATAAAATAGTTAAATAAGTAATTGGCGCGTACACTTCTGTTAGGTGTTTGTCCGATTTATAGGTAGTTCTCATCCAAGGCTTCGTTTTCATTGGGCGGGATTTTTACGTGGCGGGTCCCAAACGTAGCGCACAACCCGGGTTGCTTCGCCTTCTTACATTAGCTTGCGCTTAAACGAATGTTCGGGAGCAACCCAGACGATACTTGGGCTAAACCCGGAAGTTTTGAGCTACTTGAACCATATGCAGAAGAATCGTTCTAATCACTCCCAAGTGAATGGCAATCAGTGACTTTCCTCACTTGCGTGGGCTTCTACATATGGAACCATCCTCCACTTCTCAAACTTGTTAAATAGTGGCAGCTGCGCATGTTACAGAAATTTTGAAGATTCCGATACCCCAATCTCTGACGACGGAACTGACGTTCCGCTACCCAACCATGGTGAGGTAAGAATAGCAATAACGCGGCTAAAGAACAACAAAGCCGCGGGCACCGACGGACTGCCGGCTGAGCTATTGAAACATGGCGGCGAGGAGCTGGTAAGGTGCATACATCAGCTCATATGCAAAATATGGTCCGATGAAAGCATGCTTGCCGATTGGAATTTAAGTGTGCTCTGCCCAATCCATAAGAAGGGTGATACTGCAATCTGTTCCAATTATCGCCGGATTAGTCTTCTAAATATCGCCTATAAGGTTCTAGCGAGCGTGTTGTGTGAAAGGCTGAAGCCCACCGTCAACCAATTGATTGGGCCTTATCAGTGCGGCTTTGGGCCTGGGAAGTCCACCATCGATCAGATATTCACAATACGCCAAATCTTGGAAAAGACCCATGAAATGAGAATCGGCACACACCATCTTTTTGTGGATTTCAAGGTTACATCCGACATTTCCAACATCTGCTATGCATGAATTTGGTACTCCCGCCAAACTAACACGGCTATCCAAGATGACGTTGTTCAATACCAGGTCACAATTGGGAAAGACCTCCCCGAGTCGTTTGATACTAAACGAAGTTTCAGACAAGGTGACTCGCTGTCGTGCGACTTCTTTAACCTGATGTTGGAAAGGATCGTACGAGCCGCATAACTTAATCGCTCAGGCGCAATTTTTTAAAAGAGCGTACAAGTGTGGGCGAATGCTGATGATATTGATATCTTCGGTCTTAACAGCCGCGCTGTAAGTTCTGCTTTTTCCAAACTGGATAAAGAAGCCAAGCGAATGGGTCTGGTGGGGAACGAGGACAAAACGACCAAAACGAAACCAGTCATCAAACAAACAGTCAATGCAGTCGCGCATCGGAACCCACGTCACTGCTGAAAACTTCGTTTATCTAAGAACCAGCACTAACGCCGACACCAATATCAGCCTTGAAATCGAACGAAGAACTTTGGACTAAGTAGGAAAATGAGTAGTAAAGTCCTTTCTCGACGAACAAAACTAACACTCTACAAGACTCTCACCATGTCCGTCCTAACGTATGGCGCAGAAGCTTGGACGATGACAACATCCGATGAGGCGTCCCTTGGAGTGTTTGCGAGAAAGATTCTGCGCAAGATTTTTGGACCTTTGCGGGGTGGCGACGGCGAGTATCGCAGGCTATGGAACGATGAGCTGTATGAGTTTTATGACGTTCTAGACATAGGACGGCGAATAAAGATCCAACGGCTTCATTGGCTGCGTCATGTCGTCAGAATGGATACAAACGCTCCAGCTCTGAAAGTATTCGAGGAAAATCTCCTCTGCGTTGGAAAGATCAGGTGGAGAAGGACTTGGCTTCACTTGGTGTGTCCAACTAGCGTTGGTTAGTACGAGAAAGAAAAAAAACAAGAAGGCGAGATTTATATGGTTCGTTCAATTCTGTCTATAGAGAATTGGTGGTAAGGACGCCAAAAAAAACGGCTTATTCCAATGTAGATCGATCGAAAGAAATACATAGAAACTTAAGATTATAAGGGTCTGCAAAGTTCGAGCTATTCCTTCATATAATGCCAAGAATGAAGTGCGCTTTCGATAAAATAAAGTCTATAAGATTAAGAAATATAAAACATGCTTCGATTAACAACCTCTAGACCTTAGAATTCTTCAACAGATTGAAGTATATGATCACCGATGTTACAACAAGTAAGAATGATGTTATGTTAGTTTTAAATGTGCGAGTTTAAAAATGCAAGTCCCCCGAGTTTTGAGATAGTAGAAAATATTTTTTAATCATCCGCATACAGGTGTAAGTAGGCAAAAGCAAAACAAATACATATGCCATTAATAAATAAAACAAAATGCAAGGGACCCAATATACCACCTTGAGGTGCACCAGAGAAGGAGCAGACGAGGCACCATCAACAGAAACTACACAATTTCTATTACATAAGTAAAATCGCAACCAATCTATGAAAACTGAGTGGAACCCCAGACATAGGAGTTTATTTAATAAAATCGTATGCGATACTTTATCGAACGCCTTTGAAAACTTAGTATGCTCGTAGATGCAGTCGACGTGTTGCCCTGCTGAGAAAGCTGCAAAACAGTATTCAGTGGAAACAGCTAAATTAGATTATGTAGGCCTACCTGTAATAAAACCATGCTGGTATGGTGATATGATACTTTTAGTTGGAAAATATATATTGTCTATTAAATGTAATACGATATTCTGAGTCCATTTATTAATTGCGACAACATAAAGGTATATGAAGATAAGAGGTTCACTACAGTTTCAAAACACTCCCATGGCTTTAGGTAGAAAACACCTATCAAAATGGTGAATTTAGTAAAAAAAAAGACTTTGCAACAGTAATTCTATGTACAAGAACTTACCGAAAGCGTAAAATTATTTTATGAAGCGATACAATTAAGTCCATGAGATCCGTATCAAGAAAGTCTATTTCGACAAAGGCAAAATGCATGCTTAGAGTATATTGTATATAAAAAAAATTAATTTAAATTAATCTATTTAAGAGATTTACAAAGTTTTTTAGAGAATATCATATTCAGTGTAATCTATTCCAATGATCACCTCTATTAACCAAGCATCTCCATTGAGCGGTTAATTTTTTCTATACCAAAGCTAATAAGAAGAAGTTTTCTCCTTTCAATGGACACCTCTCAAAAGCTGGTTGACGTGAGTTTGTGCCCAAGAGCACCGAAATGCATTCTGCATTTAAAAAATAGATTTTTCACATTTATTGGAAGGTCTACTTCATGGCTGTTCAGAGAAGTTTATAGCTCCAGCAATAAATTTATCACTAAACACTTCAATCATCCCTTCTAAAAAACGGAAAAATTTAAAAATTAAAATGAATCTCGCATACTCCAGAATGACGGGTAAGTGGAACACTGCTAGCACTTGGATCAACCCTACGCCTTTACAGTATACATTTTTCTGCAAATTGCACAGCTTCACTTAGACTTTTTTAGTTTCTTATTCGCAAATAAATAATACAATATTTCAAGGTGAATCTATTAAAGTTGGTATCGGTAAATCAGCTAAATTGTTTGTTTTTTTTTTTTCTTTCGCCGTATCCATGTGGCTGACAGACCAGAATGAAACAAGGCAAATTCATTCTTTGTTTTCTACTTTGTCAATACTTTGCTTTGCCATTCAAACGTACAAAACATTGTTGTTGATCTAATGCCACCATCTTTAATGAATGCGCCTGGAAGCTGCCTATTACTTCACGTTTACTATTCCGCCATACGTATAAGTCATTTCGACATTTCTCTCTTTTAGACTGCGAATGAAAATGTCAACATTTAACGCTTTACAATTCGTAATTTTAATTTTTTCATTTCAATATTAAATTATGAGCTCGGCGAATGAGTGGTGTGCCAGGTAGGGGCTTCAATATAGGTATAGGAAGATAAGCTTATTATCCCTTACCCCATACGGATAGAAAATTTCCTGCGCTAGTCGGTTCTACTTAAGCGACCGGAATTTATATCCAGCAAAGGACTGTCACTCCCCCAGCATTCCGCAAACATTTTTGGGGATTGAACTGCAAGAAATCCTCCTCTTACGCATAGATAGATCAAATTTTAAATAACGGTCTGACAAAACCTAACCCTGAACTCCTTGTGAATATAAAAATATGCAAGTACTTTTTAATAAATTTAATGGAAATAATGAATTTTCGCACTGCAAAACCTTATTAGCTGAATTTTTGAAGTTAAGTTCTTTCATAAATTTAGAAGAAAAAGTCAAAACAGTTTTAATGGGTGTCGAATATACTATACCTTAGAATTAAGTATTTGAATAACAAATGAAATGGTCAAAAATTTAAGCGTATAAAAACGTTAAAGGCAAAAAACAAATTACCAGAATGGGTTTTTAAATGAATGTATTTGACTTAAGTTAGTGTATAAATTTTTTTGAAGAATATGTATTGCAACGAAAAGGCCATAACTACTAAAACGAAGCTGATTTTAAGAAAATTTTAAATATTTTCATGTATACAAGCACTTTCATTTCAAATGATATTGAGCTTTAGTAAAAAATGGTACATGCATCACAAAGGGTTAATTTCTTTGTTTACACATACATGGCAGAATAGTCAGGTAGGAGAGAGTTCGACTGGGTTATCACTTCTACATATACTCGTATATATAATTCGCGCGTACCCCCTTTTTGGGTGTTTGGCCGAGCTCCTCCTCTTATTTGTGGTGTGCGTCTTGATGTTGTTTCAGAAATGGAGGGACCTACAGTTTTAAGCCGACTCCGAACGGTCAATTTTTTTTTATGAGGAGATTTTTCATGGTTTCATGGTTTCATGGTTTTTTCGTAGGTTTGCCATTGCCTGCCGAGGGGCGGCCGCTATTAGAAAACACTTTTTCTTCACGGAGATTTGAAATTCCGATTCCCATTCGGCTACTACGACCTTGTTAAATATTCTTCAAGGCGAATTCATTACAGGTGGTGGCACCAGGCCAACAACAATATTTTGTGCATTAGACTGTAGAAATTACAAAATAAATAAGTGATTTTATTTTTAGGAAGCAATGAGCCATCAATGCGGCGATTTTTAACCCGTTATTGGAAAACGGCCACTTATCGTTGTGATGAAGTCCACCCGATAGATTTAAGCGAGTTTCGAAATTAAAAGAACAGCTTGCAGCAATCCCATAGCTCGGCGAAGCCCATTGCTGACAACAAGAATGTGTCTTTTTATACACATAAAACGGCTCTTACTGTTTGGTTGAAATTTTATAATATAGCTAAATATTGTTTTGCATTGTAAATTATAATATTATTAAAGAAATATTCTTGAAACTGTTTAAAAAGTGTTAAGTGGCAACTTATTACTAGAATTTTTTTTTTAAGTAAACATATATCAGAGGGCAAAAACAGAAAGACATTAATAAAATTATATACATATTGCAAACACTTTAAAACGTCCACTTTTGATTGCTTAAAGATTAAATAAATAAATTAAAAATTTAAATCAAGTATTTTGTTTTAGTTATAAAATTTATTTCAAAAGTTCCAACACATACGAATGTGCAGCCACCAAAACGAAATTAAGTTAAATATCATAAGATGAGTAACATATGAGATATGTTTTATACAGCCTTATTTCAGAACTATTTTTGAGTAAGATTACTATTAAATGTGCATTAAAAATATTGCTCTCACAAAACCCGCAACATAGGAATACTAAGGCGTTGAAATTGAAATTTGAATTGGTCAAGCCTTGGAGCACCAAGAGATTTGATGGTTCCTAAAACACTCAAGCCCGTTGTATTTAAAGCTCTGGAAAGAGGGTAGATAGTCAAGGGGGAAAGGAGCAAAGTATCAGAGAAAGAGGTAGGAAAGAATAGAGACAGAGATAAAGGTAGTTAGTCCTGTAAGAATTTTCCAGATTCTTTGGTAAATCTGTAATTATCCTTCAGTTTTAGAAAACGAATATTACGCATTCACACGACATCGGAAGCTAAAACTCATAGCCTAGCTCTAGCAAAGGCAGGGCACTCACAGAGAAAGTGCTCAGTGCTATCCGCCTCCTCCAAGCAAGACAAGCACACTGGGTCCTCAATGATTCCAATGGTGGCTATGTGCTGCCTCATGGGTTGTGTCCTGTAATAATACCGACCATCAACCGAACTCCTTTCCTTCCAAGTTTTAGTAGAAAGTTTGACGGTTTTCTGTTCGGACTTGTCACAAAACACTTTGCAGTTCTGCAGCGTTCTAGATCGGACCATCGGTCTTTATATGAATTGCATACATAATCGCTAATTCAATTCATGATTCCTACGGAACTGATCCCGATTGGCTCTGGTCCTTGTGGGGGAACCGCTGAATCACGGTTGGCCAATAGGCTTACTTTATTATAACAGCAGTTTTCTTTTGCAAGGGAATACTTTTAAAGTACAGTAAAGAGAATCACTGCGTGCGTGACTATTTTTTTAATATTAATAATATTTTTCGTGTTAAACTTTTTGTATTTCTTATTTTTTATTTATTCATTTGTCGAACGGGAAATTCTTAAAAAAATAGCAAACTTCCACTGAAATTTTAAACTGCTTATTTGACATTTAACAAGCTTTCTGTTATGAATGTTAGTATAATGAAGCGGGAGTCGTAAGCTTCGAAATTATCGCATTGGTATTAAAAAACTTTTTTTTGCCATGGCTTTTTTAGACACTTTACTCTTGAAAGAACCACGTACGGGAGTTCCTATTTATATTTCTGGTCTTGAGCACTTCATGTACTGTCAGGAAAGTTTGACATATTTTACCATACACCAGTTAAAATCCATCTTCCATATAACAGTAGATTCTCGAATTTTAGTGTGAGACTCTTGCAATCCTGGAACAACTACTTTCTGGATCTCATAAAGGGTGTTTTTTTTAGAGGTTAGGTTTTCAAGATGAAATAAAACGTATATAATTTAATGTTATGGCCAAGAATTTAGCTTTATTATAAAGATAAGGGTTTGCCATTATGTTTTAAAAATGATTTCGGGCAAATGGCCGCCGCGGCTGGCTCGAATAAACTCGAGCCGAGAGGCGCAATTTTCGACCACTTTTTGCAGCAATTGGGGCCGTATGTCAGCAATAACGCGCCGAATATTCTCTTCCAAGACGTCAATCGTCTCGGGCTTATCTGCGTAGACAAGCGACTTCACATAGCCCCACAAGAAATAGTCCAGCGGTGCTATATCACACGATCTTGGAGGCCACGCCACAGGTCCACGGCGCGAGATAATGCGCTCACCAAAAGTTTCCTTCAATAAATCGATTGTTGCGTTGGCTGTATGGCATGTAGCGCCGTCTTGTTGGAACCAAAGGTCGTCCACATCAACATCGTCCAATTCAGGCACGAAAAAGTCATTAATCATGGCTCATTTTTAAAGAAATATGGACCAATGATTCCCTCTGTCCATAGAGCACACCAAACAGTGACTTTTTGAGGATGTAACGGCGTCTCACCAATGGCTTGTGGATTATGTTCACTCCAAATGCGACAATTTTTCTTATTGACATACCCATTCAACCAAAAGTGAGCTTCATAGCTGAACAAAATTTTCTTGTGATGCGTCGCGCGAACCGAACCATTATTTTCGTAATAAATTTGCACGATTTGCAAACGTTGTTCAGGTGTAAGTCTATTCATTATGAAATGGCAAACCAAACTGAGCATAAATCAAGTGACAGCTGTCAAAAAGACCATCTACGGAAAAAGTAGTGCCAACTTGAAAACCTAACCTCTAAAAAAACACCCTTTACTTATCCAGAATATATTTCGACAGTCCAATTTTTAAACAGCCCGCACACTGTACTAATCACCACTCTGCATTCCAACTCAAACCAATTCATCTGCCCCCATCTTGCTAAGACCCCCTCGAAACCGCAGTTTCATTGGCTTTCCGTCTGATAAGCTCAATGGCTCCACCTAGTGGAGCAGAGCTTCGGCTTCGAACCATTATTTTCGTAATAAATTTGCACGATTTGCAAACGTTGTTCAGGTGTAAGTCTATTCATTATGAAATGGCAAACCAAACTGAGCATAAATCAAGTGACAGCTGTCAAAAAGACCATCTACGGAAAAAGTAGTGCCAACTTGAAAACCTAACCTCTAAAAAAACACCCTTTACTTATCCAGAATATATTTCGACAGTCCAATTTTTAAACAGCCCGCACACTGTACTAATCACCACTCTGCATTCCAACTCAAACCAATTCATCTGCCCCCATCTTGCTAAGACCCCCTCGAAACCGCAGTTTCATTGGCTTTCCGTCTGATAAGCTCAATGGCTCCACCTAGTGGAGCAGAGCTTGGGCTGCTACAACAACAACAAACGCTAAGTTCCTCTTGGTATACATTTAATGATTTTTAAATGAACTCCCTGGCTCACTGGGCTCTTCTAAATAACTAATATTTCCGATAGAGTCTATAAATGATAGGAGGTATTTATTATTCAGTGTTTAAGCTTCAGTGGGAACTTTTTGTATAACCAACTATCATGCAAAAGAGAGGACGATATCCCTATTTGATAAAAGAAAAATGCTTTCTAGCCTCTTATGAACTATCAAAATGAAAATTTTATATTATTTTGAAAATTTGCTGTCAGCGCTTCGTATAATCGTCGCTAATGAGCTCATTAAATGGAAATTGTCAAAATTACTGTTTTATTTATTATTACTTTTCTTCTCATTTCACAGGCGAAGAAAATTTGGTATGCGCATACATACCGACACACACGTATACACCTGGATATGTATGAGACGTTGCTCGTCCAGAAAAACTAAGTGTGGTAATTGAAAATGGAAATCTGAATACATTCTGCTTCAAATTTAATTCTTTTGTTCATATCTTTGGTGACTTCCACCACCTGTCAACTTGTCAGGTGGCCACGAGTAGTTGCGCCCATGCCCATGCCCGCTCACAACGGCCAGCACTTGTTCGCCTGACCAGCCAACCAAATCGAACTAACAGCGAACCGAACCATTAGAAATGCATACAATAGCGAAAGTTTAATGCCACTGGCACGACCGGATGCCAAGAAAAAGTCAGCGACGTTGAGCACGTTGAAAGCGTAGAGGACTATGCTAAATGGGAAATGGAAAATGAACATGAAAAGCTGCTAAAAAATTTCCGTGAAAAAGTTCAATTTTCAAATTAAAAAGTAAATGAGCAAAAAATGTTAAATTGAAACGAAAATTACCTATTCTGATGCGAATTCGCCACAGTTGGGACGTCTAGCGTCATCAGCATGGCCACCATCCTCGTTTCTAACATCACCAAAGCCCTCCCCCTCGTCCTGCCTTCGCTCTTGCCGTCATTAACCACGACTATCATGAAATGAGTGGTGAGGTTGCCAGCGATGTGCCCATACTTCAGCCGTCAGGCTTTATTAGGCATTTTCTGCTCAATTTGTGCCAGAGGCAGGATAACAAGAGAAATTATTTTTCCTTCATTTATTGTAAGAAACCATTTCTGAGATGAAAATGGCCAGCAGGCCACAAGATGAAGGCGCAAAGTATGCATGAACGGTGCGAACGCCAACTAAATAGGATTGAAAGAAGATTGGGGCACGGTGAGAAAGGACATCCATTGCTCAGTTGCTAGATGCATAAGACGAATGGAGCGGAATGAAAGGTGCTCGTAATTATGTTGTGAAGAAAGGAAAACTATTTTTTTAATAAAACGCTTCTAAAGCTCACTTCGCTCGTAAAATAACTAATTTACATTAAATAAGGCTATAAATATACATGCCTACACACATACACACGTATGAATGAAGAAGTAACTTAGAGAAAATTAAATTATGTTAAAGACTTTCAAATGCAGGCAATATATTGCAGTTTTCGATCACCTCCAAATGGAGAGTAAAGTAAGAATTGAAATGGTTTAGAGGTTATTACTGGTAAGAGAAACGCTTCTTACCTGACTATGCGACGCCTGTTCGACGAGCTTAGCAGCCGCTAAGTTCGAAGGTTTCCACAGAAGGAAAAGGAGTTTCTCCGTATAGGTATGAAGTGCCCAACTATGGCTGCTCTGGAACTTGATCACCTTGATGATGGTAGAAGAAAGAATTTGACTAGGAATTAGACTTTAATTAAATTAGACTTTTAATTAAAAACACAATATTTATAATTACTATGCCGGTAACTACGTTACCAAATTAGAGTTAATCGGTTTCGAGATAGAAGTGTAGTGCTTCTCTACAAAAACTATGTGACGGGCAGCAGAAAACTCGGGCCTGGAACTAAAAGATCACAAAAAAATTCTTTAATGTATACAGGAAGAAATAATCAGCATCAATCGGATAGTAGATTTTTAATATAGATTTTTTAGAGTATCCGTTGCGTATACTTTTTTGTAAAACAGCAAGAAGGATGCATCCGCATGCGTTTGAAATCCATATCTATTAGTGTTTAAAACAGTTTATTTATTGAAAATTTAGTCCTTTAAACTTGGAAGTTCTTTAAAACATTAAATTAATGATAAAATGAAAAACTGGGTTACAGCATTGCTACTCAAATGTTTATCAATCATTTCATTTGCACATTAATTTTCTTCCAGGATAATTTCTACTGTCGTTTCTCCTAAAATGTAAAGATTTTAAGATACCTAACAAATATTTCCTAGAGGAAATATTACATCGAAGAAATACGCAACAATGTCTTGATTTCTACCCAGGAACCGCGTTAGCATTTCTTCAAGGTGGAGTCGCGTTTATGTCTATTGACACAACAGATTCCTGCGTCCAGGTTCCGCTCCTGTGGGCGTATGGAGATTTTACGCCATCGATAGTATTCGGTCCTCTCACTGTTTTCGAAAGCGGTTGTGGGGGGAATGCAATATCGGAGAATATGCAATAGTCCGAAGCTCCCAAACTATTGTCTTGTCTTCAGTTTGGTACTGTTGTGAGTGTTTGACTCAAGCGTCTGTGTCTGTCGTCGGTTTGTCTAAAACAGTTTATCTCACTGTCCACCTGCTACCAAAGGTACAAAAAAACTTTCTAATAAACAAATAGACTTTATATTTATAAAGTTGTTTTGTATTTTGTATTTTTCTTTTTTTTCTTCCTTTTCCCCCCATAAACGGTCGCACTATGACTTAGCTGGATTAAATACATTACGTAAGAAATTATCGAGCTGGCCTTGCTACATAATTAATTTAATATTTTAATAGAATTGCATACTTAATCTATCTTTCTGCTTCTACTGCTGCTGCTGCTGTTGTTGCTGCAGTTGCAACTGCTGCCGTCGTTTCTGGGCTTTCATTTCCCAGTCACTGTAGCCGCGAACGTTTTTGCAGCGTCCTATTTAGTTATGGTCAAGCACATATCCTGGACAAATCTTGCGTGGGATGGCGGGTGCTCGAATTCCTTCGCCGGCATTGCTCGTTCTGCACTGAAACGTCTGCAGTGAAAGGTCACATGTTCTGCGGTCTCGACTGAATTCCAGCAACTCGGGCAAGAAGGCTGTCAGCCAGCTGGAAACGCTGTAGATATTCAAGGAAGCAGCCGTGTCCGGTGGGTATCTGAGTTAGGTAGTAGTCAATATCGCCATGCTTCCTACTCATCCACCCTTCAAGGTTTGGTTTGAGTTTGTAAGTTCACCGGCCTTTGGTTGACTCATCCCATCTACTTTGCCATTCGACCATCAATCGCGTTCTTTCTACCGCCTTTTCTGCTACCGTCGGTTTCCCTCCGTTTACTCCATATAGGCGATACAACTCCTTTGCCCTTCTAGCAACAACGCATATTGCATCATCTGATACCGTTCGAAAGGGTGATTTTTTAAGAGCTATAGGAAAGTTTTTCAAAAAAACTCACGTAAAATTCAGAAAAATGCATGAAATTTTTATTTAAATCGATAGTACAGTTCATATTATATAATTTAATGTTTGAAGATTATTTCATACAAATGTTGACCGCGACTGCGCTTCAAATGGTCCATCCGCTTAGTCCAATTTTGGCATACTCTTTCCAATGTTTCGGCCGGTATCTCACATATAAATGCTTTAATGTTGTCTTCCAATGCGTTAATTGAAGCAGGCTTGTCTGAATAGACATGAGCTTTAACATAGCCCCACAAAAAATTATCTACAGGCGTTATATCGCACGATCTGGGTGGCCAATTGACAGGTTCCGAACGTGAAATTAAATGTTCACTGAACTCGCCTCTCAACAATACAATTGTTACCGTCTTGCTAAAACCACATGTCATGCAAGTCAAGCTCTTGCATTCTGGACAAAAAAAAGTTGGATATCATTTCAAGGAGCTCACCATTCACAGTTACGTTACGATTCGCAGCATCTTTGAAGAAGTACGGTCCAATGATACCTCCAGCCCATAAACCGCACCAAACTGTGACCTTTTCTGGATACATTGGTAGCCCTTGCAATTCTTCTGGCTGATCTTCACTCCAAAATCGATAATTCTGCTTATTTACGTACCCATTGATCCAAAAATGAGCTTTGTCGCTGAACACAATTTTTCGATAAAAAAGTGGATCTTCGGCCAACTTTCCAAGAGCCCTTTCACCAAAAATTCTGCGTTGCGGTAGTTCGTTCGGCTTCAATTCTTGCACCAGCTGTATTTTGAAAGGCTTCACACCTAAATCCTTTCGCAAAATTTTCCACGTTGTTGAGTAACTGAGGCCCAATTGCTGCGAACGGCTACGAATCGATAATTGATGGTCATCATTAACACTGACCTATACAGCTGCGATATTTTCTTCAGTTTGCACTCTACGTAAGCGTGTTGGTGGTTTGATGTCCAATAATGTAAATTTGGTTCAAAATTTAGTCACAATAGCTCGAGTAGCCGCTTCAGTGGGTCGATTAAACTGACCATAAAATGGAAGAAGTGCGCGATAAACTTTCTTAACAGAACACGCATTTTTATAATAAAATTCAATGATTTGCAAGCGTTGTTCGTTTGTAAGACGATTCTTGGTTAAATTATAGACCAAACTGAAGATGTTTGACAGTGAAACAAAACACGTGCGTCAGCTGTTTAAACCAACTAACTAAAAAATCACCCGTTATAAGCTCATACAGTAAGAAGCGCGCTGCGTCTGTGGGTGCGAACTAGCTCAAACATATGGCTATGTTTAGCCTCAGCCCATATCGGCGCTGCATATAATACGATAGAGCTCATCACAGTCGATATGAGTCGTCTCCTCTCTCCTTGCGGGCCACCTATGTTAGGCAGAATTCTTACGAGTGCGCCATTGACAGCCGCTGCTTTATAATTAACTGCTGCCAAATGATGTTTGAAGTTTAGCCTCGTGTCGAACATGACTCCGAGATACTTAATGGCCTCCTGTGAAAATACTTCATGTCCGCCAACCAGAATCCTCATAATCCTTTTTTGCTTCCGCACGCTTATAAGCACGGCCTCTGTTTTCTGGGCTGCCAGCTCCAAGCCCGCATTACCGAGCCATTGCTGTACTCTGCACCGTTACATTTTGCTTCCAACTGATCTAACAGCTTGTCTAGAGCTACCATCAGCATATCCTACGATCTCTACCTTATCGGGAAGTTTCAATTTTAAGACCCCGTCGTACATAACGTTCCAAAGTATTGGCCCAACGACCGATCCCTGAGGGACCCCACCAATAACTTTTTGGCCCATTATTAGTATCGTACTGTAGAATACGGTTGCTGAAATAGCTTCTGATGATGCGCAAGAGATAATAGGGATAGCAGTATGTCGGCTACCTATTGAATTGTTGTACAGTAGTAACAGAATAGGGTTCTTTGGTAATGCATCGGAGAGCTAATAGAAGTACACCTCAACTTGCTACGCATGTCTAAAAACTATATTTTATCTCCTTCCCTTAAAAGACTGTGAACTTGTAATGGGGATGTTGACTGGATGCTGTCTCACTCAATTGAACGCGGTCAAACTGAAGCTAGTACAGAACTATACCTGCACAATATGTGACGAAGTTCACGCGAGAGGAACTCTGGAACACCTGTTCTGCCACTGCCCTGCACTTAGCAAAACACGAATAAAGTGCTTAGATTAGCCTGACAGATCAAAAAATTGGCAACCTACTAAAATTATCTAAACTGTGTATTAAAGACAAATATAAAGTTCTTAAACTTCCCATACAAACACTTGGATCAGCCAAGTCTAACCTAATCTAGGTAATGTAATTTCACCATTCTAATTAGAACAACTATTTATTGTATGCTCGTTCGACCCTTAACCACATCAAAATTGTCGCCTTCCGAAAAATTTGCATGTAAAAGCAACAACAAATCTATCGAGTAAGATTCGCTGCTAGCGAGTGTGATTATGCCTCAAAAAACTGGTATTACTCACTATTTTCAATGCTACTAACTCTCTTCTCTAATATTAGTATCTATTAGTAAGGCCGCTTTCATACAGGAAAATCTTTGTTGCTTCTCTGTTGTTGTGTCTTCACGGAACCTTGCAACTGTTAGTTTTTAGTCTACAATCATCATCAACATTGAGCAGAACAAGAACACATCTGGTGTTGTCAGAGTGCGAGCATCTTCTTCTTAATTCGCGCGATTACCGCTTACGCGATTTTGGCTGAGTTGGACACATCAAGGGAAGCCAAGCCCTGCTCCACCTGATCTTTCCAACGCACAGGAGGTCTTCCTCTTCCTCTGCTACCTCCAGCTGGTACCGCATCGAATACTTTCAAGGCCGGAGCGTTTGTATCCATTCAGACTTACTGGATCTTTATTAGCTGCGCTATTTCTATATCGTCGCCTGCGATATTCACCGTCGCCATCGTACAAAGGTCCAAAAATCTTTCTCTCAAACACTCCAAGCGTCGCTTCATCGGATCTTACCATCGTCCACGCTTTTGCGCCATACGTCAGGACGGCCATGATGAGAGCCTTGTAGAGTGTTAGTTTTGTTCGTCGAGAGAGGACTATACTGCTCAGCTACCTACTTAGTCCAAAGTAGCACTTGTTGGCAAGAGAGATTCTACGTTGGGTTTCAAGACTGACATTGTTATAGGTGTTAATACTGGTTCCTAAATATACGAAGTTTTCTACAACCTCGAAATCATAGCTGTCAACAGTGACGTGGGTGCCGATACGCGAGTGCGCGGATTTTTTGTTTTATGGCAGGAGGTACTTCGTTTTGTCCTCGTTCACCACCAGATCCATTCGCTTTGTTCCTTTATCCAGTTTGGAAAAGGCAGAACTAACAGCGTGGTTTTTACGGCCGATAATGTCATCGGCATACGCCAACAATTATATATATATATATAATTGGCGCGTACATCCTTTTTGGGTGTTTGGAGGGACCCACAGTTTTAAGCCGACTCCGAACGGCAGATATTTTATGAGGAGCTTTTTCATGGCAGAAATACACTCGGAGGTTTGCCATTGCCTGCCGAGGGGCGACCGCTATTAGAAAAATGATTTTCTTAATTTTGGTGTTTTCACCGAGATTCGAACCGACGTTCTCTCTGTGAATTCCGAATGGTAGTCACGCTCCAACCCATTCGGCTACGGCGGCCGCCAACAATTATACGCTCTTATAAAAAATTGTGCGTGAGCGATTAAGTCCTGTGGCGCACACGAGCACCACAAGTAACAAATTAAAGCAACAAATATGTCCCGGTATGAACGCGGTCTTACATATAGGAACTCTTTAACTGCTTCCAAACAAAGTAATTTTTAACAGCTCTTTTCCAATGTATGTTTATGTATGCCAGTTGCTTCATCTATTCACCACTCTCTAACGCGTCATAAATACCTGCGAAATGTAGTTGGGATGCCGTCAAGGTATGGTCGGGCATAATTTATTTTGTCGCCTGTAAATTTTATGCGATCTTGAGTGGGAATTTTTCTTGTATTCTTAGGGCAGATTTCCTTGGAATGTGATGTAATGTATAAGCAGCAGGAAAACATATTTCTGTAATTCACCAGAAGTGTGCAAATTGCATTGTTCATCCTGGAAAAAACATACTTACTGTCTCTAGAGCTTCGAAGTAAAAGTGGCCGTAAAATAGGATCTTGCCTTGAATTTTATGCGTGCTCCCAAAGTGACAAAGTTCCTTCGATCAGTTTTATTCAGAAAATTTAATTTAGTCTGACGATTTATGATTCATCACTAAGCTTTTAATCTGATTATCGCACAAAATGCGTATATCTTCATAATGGAATCATAAGCAACTTCTCATAACAGGTCAAGATTAATGTAAATTTTTAAAACTTTTTTGATTGAGTGATAGAAATTATTGAAATGAAAATATAATCAGATTCACTACATAAAATAAAGAATTGAAATTAATTGAATTGGTTGGTATTTTGTCCCTAAAGCAAACGGTGCGACTTCGGAATGATATTTTTTGTTTTAATTTTAATACGCGTTTCTTGCTACGGCAACAAATTCCGCCTCCATTCATATTCTGGTTAGTATTCAGCCATTACAACAAAGCAATTCAAAATGGCAAAACAGAATAAAAAAAATCGTAGGAAAAGTACATAAAACGCAATCACAATCATCGACAATAATCTGCAGCAGCAGCAGTACACAAAAAGTGCTTATTATAAAAATTCACAGTTTTCAATGAGATGCAAACAAAAAATAAAAAAAAAACAACGACAAAGAGCGGAAAATAAAAACAAGAAAGAGGAAAGCAAAAAACTCACGCTGAAATGGCTTTTAAAAATCATAATGGCAGCTAGTAACAAGAGCCTGAAATACAGCATAAAAATCCTGCAACAGCCCTACCACACCCACCCCACTCAACCTCTCCTTCACCTAACCAACTACTTACCCACTGCCCAATCAGTATCACCCCAGCGCCAAGCTGCCAGCAAGACCTGACGAATGAACCAGTGTTGCTGCCTGAGACCGATCAGCCGTCCCAACTAGACAGCCAGGCAGGCAGGAAGACAGCCAGTGCGCGAGCGGCCAACTCAGTAGCCTCAGCCCTACTCGCGCGTGCTTCAACCATTGCACGAGCGACCACTTAAAAACTTATTCGCATTTCAAACTGCAACCCACAAAACAAGCGAACGAAACACGCGCCACCGCTTTCACTAACGCCATCCCACACTCATTATTTTGGTCCATTGACGCCGCTGGCGCACTGACATCCTAGAGCCACCATTATCACCAACACCACTTCACCACCTCACAACCTCACCACCCAGCGTTGGTGGCTGCCGCATAGTACTTATGCACTACAGCTGAACACATATATTAGCATGTGTATATGTATAAGTAGGTGTATACCCCCACATACATACATACATATACTATGCACACAATGCACAGCTCAGCATATAATGTAAAAATCCCGTTGCGATTTGAAAACGCACCCTCGTGCGCTCATGTTGCTAACGCTGCTGCTGCCTAGGACTCATAGACACACACTCTACCGAACGACAATGTTTGCAGCGGCTGCTGCCGTCCCATTTCGGAATAAGTACATATTATGGCTACGTGAGGCCAGTGAAGGCGCTGTCAATACTGCCGACCGACCGCACCACGGCCGCAATGCCATTACTTTGTCCGTCTTTTGCCACCTCCCACAGCTCAAATGAACGCTCGTTGCCGCGATTTGCTTTTGCTTTGGTTGGCTTCACTGGGCACACCAGTTTTTTGAATTTGTTGCACAGGGCAATTTTTTATAATTTTAGTCTTGTTTGCGATGAAATTTATTTCCACAGGTTCTTTCTGTTGCTTGACAAGCCATGACTTGCGCTTGTATATATTTGTTTATGATTTTGTATTGGTTTTTGAAGACACACTGAAAGAAAGTTTTACGATTAGATGTGCGGTAAGCATTTATTCAGTTAAGTTGAGTAATACTCGTCGAATGTTTAAGCTCTTACATTTATACTAAATAACGTATAAACCACTGCGCCGCAGGTTAAGCTCACGATCTTTAAATATTGGATGCGGCTAAAGATGCATAGAGACAACCTTCCTCACTATTTTAGATAATAAGTGGCCTTTTTTTCATCATAGTTCCTTATTAGAAAGATACACTTCTAAAACCCAACGCTCCGGCCATTTTGTAACACCTCTACTCGTACAAAAAATAGGATTTATTTTTTCACGTGACCCATTTCTTTATGTTAGGGAACAAGAAAAAGTCGCAGAGAGCCAGATCGGGAGAATAGGGAGGGTGCGGCAGCAATTCGTAACGCAATTCATGCAGTTTGGCGACAAAAACTCCGGATGAATGTGCTGGTGCGTTATCGTGATGAACCAGCACCTTCTTTTTCGACAAATGTGGCCGTACCTCCTTCAATTTTTTGTTAAAGCGGTCCACTAACTCACTTCTTTTTCTAAAAAATCGGTGAGGATGACGCCCTTCGCATCCCAGAAAATCATCGCCTTGATCTTTCCAGCCTATGGGACTGTCTTCGCCTTCTTTGGAGCAGATTCACAGGGAGAAATCCATTGTTTTGATTGTTGCTTAGTTTCTGGTGTGTAATCATGAACCTAGGTTTCATCAACCGAGACAACTCGACGGAAAAATTCCTTCGGATCTCGCTTAAATTGCTTCCAACACTGCTTCGAAGTCAACAGCCGCATCCACTTGTGAGCAATCGTGGCACCCATAGGGCCGACAATTTTTTCAGCGCCAACTCATTATGTAAAATATAAATAGCCGTTCCGGTCGACACACCTATGGCCTCGATCAGCGAGAATCATGCCGTGCACTTTTTGAATGATTTCCTCGGAAACAGATTTGTAATGTGTTGTGTAATGTCACCATTCTCGAGATATAGAGGGCAACCTATTTTACTAGGCAGACTCATAGATTGCAGTTGCCAGAGTAGATGACCATGAGCACCTATTCTATAGGCATCAGTTTTATGTATTGGGTGCAAAAATAAAACAGCGGCTTGATTCCAAAATTTTAAGCGTTATTAAGTGCACACGATTACACCCTTATTTCTAGAGATATCGTTGGACACTACTTTTTCTAAACTTTCTTTTAGCATATCAGTTTTGCGTCGAACGAAAAAGCTCCGCTTCTTTTAGGGCTACCCAGGGATTGACTGATATTTGCCCTCCAGGCAAGCATCATCACACAGAAAATACCAAATACCAATACGAATGGAACAATGCCTTGGCGGAGCTATATGCAGGTAATATCATCACTTCATATCATATCAAATCATTTTTCACTTTAGTCAAATAAACTTTTATTATTTAAGCTATATGTGACCGAATATGCAGCTTCGTATTTTCGCCGCTTTGTCAAAATAAAAATAAAAATATGAATATACTTATATTATAACACATCTACTTAGAAAAATGCATTAATGCCTCGATAAAGCAACCCTTACTTATGCTTTTTAGCAAAAGCAAAAATCTCCTTTTTTATATACTTATGTATGCATTTTTATGAACTACACAATACTTCAATTTCGTCGAATTTTCTTGCAGTGCCTTTGACCCCAGTGTATTTCATTTAAATATCTTCTACACATTTGCCTTTCTTTTCGTACTACTTTTCATTTAACATCCGCACAATTCACCCCAATGTGGAATGGTTGAGTGTCAAGCTTTTCTTGTTTTTTTTTTTTTTCTTTTTTTGTTTTTTTTTTTGCTTTCTTCCATTTTTATTTTACAAATCATTTTCCTTTTCATTTTCCTTCATTTACTCTCATCAGCTTTTAATTTTATGTTCTTAATGCCCTTCACACTCTCCATGCCTCGCTTTCATTTATTTATTTGATTTTTACTTTTTCGCTTAAAGTGCAATATGTTTGTAACTAGTTGTGTTTCCTACTCTCTGTCGCATTCTTTTTTCGTGACTTTTATACAAGTCCACTTATAAGGCGACACAAAAAGAATAAAATTTCCTTATAAGCACTCTTCTCCGGCCCGCATTACTAATGAGATCTGTTACTTAGTAGAAGGGACATACTTTTTTGCTTCCACTGAATGGGCAATATTTACATACATACATATACATATATATATGTACAATATTTTATACATACATATTCCTTCCTAATTTTTATTGCGAATATATTCTTTTTCTTCGCGTTTGTCTTCACATTCCTATGCCATTGGCGCTGACAAAGTCTGATTGTTGGAAATAAGATTGGTGCTTTAGCAGGCGTGGAGTGAATGGCAATGTCCGCTAGTGATGCTCTCATTCCATCAACGTTGTCCTCCATAGATGTCCTTTCGTTGAAGCATGTCTAATATCCTCGTCAGAATGAGTCCGTTGCGTCCTTTGGGGCAGCGCGTTCGATTGGCAAGTCATACAGAACTCACATACATTGTTGTTGGGCCGGATTTGCCGTACGGCAATAGAGCGACAAATATACAACTAAACCAATACCAATATAGGCAATCAATTCGACTGCCTGTGAAATGCGGTGCCGCAACTAACTCAACGGAATCATTCTGGTAAGGCTATAATGCCCGCTAGTGCCAGTGCATAAAACAGCGCTCGTGCATAATGGCGGCCACAGCGCTGTGTTGGTTATGGGGTGAGGAGTGAGAAGTGTGGTAAATCGCAAAGTAACATATATATGTATGATATATTTGTGGGTTCATGTTCTACCAATTGCGTATTCGGCTTCTCTAAACATCGTACCCTCGCTTCAAATACGCTGCTAAATTATAAAAATGTAAATTTATTTTAATTAAGATAAATAAGTAACAAAATGTTTTATGAAAATCACGTTAACGATGTAGACGGTATTATTTTCAAGAGGACACTTGCCAACAATCGCGCTGTCATTGCTACTATTTACGGTAATGTATTATGAGAGCGTTTGTGTTAATTTTGAGTGTGAGTGAGTGACAGTTCGTAAAGAATTTTTGCGAATATGAAACAAACTTGAGCCTTGCAGAGTCCGAAAAAAACATTGTACATTTTTAATATAAGTATAATTTTAGCGATTTTCAGACTACAGTACATATTTAGAACTGAGTTCAATTTGGCGATAAGTTGAGGATAAACGTACTTCTAAAATATTTGGCATATTCAATACCAAAGCGGTATTCAATAGTAAAGCGAGATAAGATGAAATAAGGAATGGGGTGTTACCAGAACAGAGAAGAATTGTAACCTAGAAGGTCTTTCGTATCCCGATATCACGACCCTAGCCTCCCATACCCAATGAATCCTCAACCTCCCTTCCTAATAAAGACCATCAGATATTTAGAAGGCATTCCATTATTATATCATGCATTTACGATTCTCAATAGGTTTCTAAAAACTTGTATATAAAGTGTGCTCTTATAAACTCAGCAGATGGATTACACATTTACTCTTCAAACTATTTTTCATTTGCTTCCATAACTTTTCCCCATCTTTCTATTGATAAACAAATTCTACAACAAAATACTCGTCTTTTGAAATGGTCCATGAATCTGCCTCATTTTTGGCCTCTTCGCAAGGGCAGAAGTGCTACTCAGCCAGGCGATGTGTACTAAATCAGCAGTAGGAAGGGGCAATTTTCGGGATACCATATGTACCGGGTTCGTTAAGACTTCCTTTCCAGTGTTGTCGGTTGAAGTTTACCGACCTAAACCAAAGATGACGAAGAAACTTTATGTTAAAAATTGCTTCATACTTTCCTCGTATTATGGGCATTTTCTCTTTAACGCGTATTTCACACGCACTTGTTGCATTCAATAATAGGCACTTGCACTAGCTTTATCAGGTTCAACGAATAGCCTAAAGGACCAGAATTTTGTGACGTCGAACTATCGTAGTGGTCATAACCAATGCTATCTAATTAAATATGGTGCAAAAAATGCATGCTTTGTACTAATGGGAAATTGATTGTTAAATCTTGATGTATTTAATTGCACAGTGCAAGAGCATTTGTGAAGCGCGTAATAATTCCAACTCAGGATGCATAGATTCATATAGTAAAATCTTCAGATCTTTTTATGTTCTCAGGCTATTCTTTAAAGCCACATTAAATTTGCAATTTTTCGGCTAATTGTTTCGTATTTTTTGAGTTTTTAGATATCGGTGCAAAATAAGTTGTTTGGGTAAATACAGTAAAATTTCCCTAGGGAATCCTTTCGGAGATATTTTAATCCATTAGCTCTCTTACGAAAGGGTATTTTAGAAACCTTTTTCGCAAGTCTAAATAAAAAAAAATTGAAAAATTGCCACACCAGCTTGAAATTTAGTCCAGCAGCTGGAGTAAATGTAATAAGCTTATCATACAAAAATTAACTAGGTTTGGATTGAGATTCCTCAGAATCGTTGTTTAGATATATATATTAGAAATTGCTTTTTGCGTTTATTAAGAGAGAGGCTGGAAGCCAAAGTATCTGAAGATTCAATGGAAACTAAGAGTAAGTTGCTGAACTCGCGTCATTTTTCTGCAACCTCGCAGTTATCGCTTTTGTAACTTATATACAGAATAAACATCAAGAGATGTATTCAACATTATGCCATATTTTGAGCTGTTGGTTTTTGGCAGAATTTCGGACCAATTCGAATCTCTGTGCATAAACATCAAAAAATAGAAAAGGCTTTTTCTAATAGCGGTCGCCTCTAGGCAGGCAATGGCTATGAAAAAGCTCCTTTTATAAATTATTTCCGTTCGGAATCGGTTTAAAACTGTAAGTCTCTCCATTTGTAGAACAACATCAAGACGCTCACCAAAATTGAAGAAGGAGCTCCGCCAAACACCTAACAGAAGTGTAAGCGCCAATTATTTATCTATTTTATTTTTTATTTCCAAGAACAGAATACAATGAAATATGACAACTTTTGAGTTGAATAGAGCTGAACTGTAGAAATTTTTCGTAGCGGTTTTCAATACGTTTTTTAAGTTTAGATTCCCATTAATTGGAGTAGTTATCCGTAATGCCAATTTATTTTGTGAAAAGTTGTAAGTTTTCCAAAACAAAACCATTAATTTCGACCGAAATCAGATAACCTGCAAACCGAAGGTTTTTTTTTATTTATTAATTAATATCTGAAATAACGGAAAAACGGAATTTGTGCTATGGAATAATTTACAAAAAAATGTTAATTTACCTCAAACTGTACATCTATTAACGTTGGCGATGGAACTTTTTTTTTATTTTTTTTATTGATACATTTCTTCACTATATTATTGAATCTTCGCTATTACTTAAAAAATAACTACAAATTTTCAAACCATAATCCCTAACAATAGTTATCCCTACCCAGCATTTACTTAGTATCATAGTTTTTTTTTCCTATCTAACTTACCCTACAATTGCTTCATATGTTTCGATATTTTGCAAGCTGATTAAGATACATAAATATTTTAGTTGTATGTTTTAACATTTGTTGCATTATTTCTGCTTTCACTGTTAAAGTTCGAACGCCTTTGCCAATGTCCTCATTTCTAATAACCACCGTGCTCCAGTGCTCGCAGTATTTTTCATTACGCTCGCTGAGTAATTTCTATATTGCTGTTGCTAGTGTTGACACGCAAAGACTCTAGATTTTCCCCATGAAAGTGTAAATATAAAGTGATTTTTTGCAGTGTTTGCTGAGATTTATTATGTATTATTGATGGACTGGGTACAAGCGATCCGTTCGAACCAAAAAGACGAGTTAAAGTGTGCGTGAACGGATTCGTAGAAATTGCGCCGTTTCGGTACGAAACCTTGCAAAATTCTTAAAAGCCACCAGATCGCGCATTTGACAAATAAGGAAGACCTGAAACTTAAGGCTAATATAAAAAAATAAGAATTCATGGACCTACGGAGCTACAGAATAAAAAAAGAAAGGAAAGATGCAAATGCTACTAATTCGATTTTTATTACTTATACCTCCTACCTCAACCCCATAACTCTCGAAATAATCATGTAAAGGGTTTTCCAATAAGAGGTGTTATTTTGATAAAAGATCATTGGTTTCGTCGCTTGTGTGGCACGTAGCGCCGTCTTGTTGAAAATAAACGTTGTCCAGATCAATACCATCCATTTCCGGCCATAAAAAATCGTTAATCATCTCTCGATAGCGCAATCCATTCACCGTAACTGTTGCTCCAACTTCATTTTCGAAAAAGTAAGGTCCAATGACTCCGCCGGACCATAACCTGCACCAAACAGTCACACGTTGAGAATAGAGAGGCTTTCCAACAATAACTCTTGGATTTTCTGAGCCCCAGATGGACCTCATCACCCAAGATGATGTTTCGATAGAATTCCGGATCGTTTTCATGCATTTCAACGACCCAATCAGCAAAGACCCGACGTTGTTGGTGATTGGCTGGCTTGAGTTCTTGTATTAACTGCAAATCTTTATGCAAAATACGGTGTAATGACGTTTGTAGAATGCCTAATTCCGAAAACGACGAGGAATGGGCAAACCTGGGCAAACACTTTCGGCTACAACAGCAATATTTTCGGCTGTTCTTGAACGACGTGCACGGGCTTTATTCTTCACATCACTAACTTGTCCCAACAGCTCGAATTTTTTCACCAATTTCTGTATCGCGGTCTGATGAGGTGCTTCACGATGACCCAAAAATGTTAGAGTTTTACCAACCGTCTCTGCCAAATTTTCACCATTTATAGTGAATTTTAATAATTTCATTGCGTTGTTTAAGCGTATATCGTTCCATTTTTATTAATGGCTTAGTTTCTACTAGTCAAATATCAAAAAATGACAGCTTCAAAAGTGACATCTACCGAAATAGCGGGCTATTCAAAATAACACCTGTTATTGAAAAACTCTTTATATGCCCCTACAATGTCCGACATTCCTAGAGCCAAGAAAAGTGGAAGCATTTTTGACCCGTCAATCTACAGAAATGTATGAAAAACGACACGTGCTTAGTGAAAATTACCGGCTCATAACTCTTTTGAACAGTACCTACAATTTATTCTCAATTATTTTAAACCCTAAACTTAAACCGCATAATTAGCTACCAGGCCGGTTTTCAAGAAAGAAGATTTTGGAAAAGTCTAGTGAATATGAGATGACGAATTATCATCTTCTCACAGATTTCAAAGCAGTTTATACAACATAATTCGAAACCAGCTATTCTCAGCGATGACCGAGTTCGGTATTCCCGATAAGCTAATATGCTTGACGTGGTCGATCGTATACAGTGTATGGAACCTCGTAAGAGTTCGCCACCCTGAACAGACTCTCGCAAGGGAAAGGACTCTCAATGCGGGTGCGATATGTGATAAAGACGAATGGGAGAAGGCGTACACCGTACACCCGTCTGGGCTAATTACGGGCTAATACCGATTACCCACCCAAGCAAACACTCTTTTGAAAATGCCACAGACAGAGAAAAAGGATCCGACCGCCGCTCCGATGAACTGACGGTATAGATGAAGATACAGGTTTCTTCGGATTTCGGGTATGAAGGACGCAGGCACGAAACCGAGACAATTGGACTGATGTGCTGCAGCAGGCGACGACCCGACCACGATCGTGATGACTATGAAGAAAAACTTAGAACAGATCCAAAATATTTCTTTAGTGATGCTATGGGACTCAATTTGCAAAAGTGGCTGCCATCACTTCTTTTTATTGATAAAGGTGTCAAAATAAATGCCGAACATAACTTTAATGATTTCAATAATAAGTTTTTTATCACCAAAATTTATTTTGTTGCCTTCAAAATAGGCTCCATTCAAAGCAATACACATATGCCAACGATTAATCCAGTCATCAAATCACCTCTTAAACACGTTTGAAGAGATTTTCTTCGACGAATTCTCCTTAATGGCCTCTATCTACACAAAGCGGCGTCCACGGGGAAAGGGAAAAGGAAAAAGTCACAGGAGACAAAATCCGGTGATTACAGTGGTTCGGTATTCGATGATATCTGTCGAGTTTTTGGTCAAAAAAGTGTTCACAATATGACCCTTGAGACGGTGTGTTATCATGATGTAAGATCCATGAGTTTTCTTTCCAAAAATTGGGCCGTTTCCTACGCGCATTCTCTCTCAAACGTCGCATAACTTCCAAATAATATTCTTTATTTACCGTAGTACCATTTGAAATGAATTCCGAGTGCACAGCACCATGATAATCAAAGAAAACGAGTTACATGACTTTTACTTTTGACCGAATTTGACGTGGTTTTTTGGGTTTCGGCTCATGTGGCTAGCGCCATTCAGCCGACTGTTGGACTGGTTCGCATGTCAAACTCATATACCCACGTCTCATCACCTGTCGTGCTGAAAAAAGCACTGCAAGTGAGATCAGAAGTTTTCCGAAACATGTACACAACATGAATTAATGGATACAACAGCGACTCGTCCTATTGCCGAAGCCTGGAAAACCTTCAGAAGATCCTTCATCATACAGGCCGCTCTGTATGCTGGACACCGCTGGCAAAGTGCTAGAAGCAATAATCTGTAATCGACTAGAGCAGTACTCAGAAGGACATACAGGTCTGTCAGCTCACCAATACGGTTTCAGAAAGTATCGCAGCACAGTAGATGCAATAATAGAAGTATGCGAAATAGCAAAACCTGCTATCTCTGGTAGAATATGACTAGGAGGAATGAAAAAATATTGCGCAGTCGTGACTCTGGACATTAAAGAAGCGTTCAATACGGCCAAATGGGACCAAATACTGATCGCACTTCGGAGTATGAATGTGCCGAATTTTCTGATTTTCCGATGATACCGCTCTGCAAAACTGGCAGACCAAATGGAACGATAGCGGGAAGGAAAGAACCACTTTCACTATGATCCCCAACATACAGAAATGGGCATGGCTGTTTCAGGCAGTATTTGTACAAATACAAGCACACAGACTCCCCATTTTGCCTATACTGCCAAGAAAAACATGAAATGCCTGAGCATGCATTTTCTGTGCTCTAGGTTTGATGGGGAACGAAGCACGTGGCGCTCAAATATCGGCGAGAGCATGACAGCTACTAGCCTAGTACAATATATGCTAGAATCCGAAGAAACGTTGAACTATAGTTGTAACGTAACCTCAACAATTATGCGAAGGCCGAGACATGATGACAACCAACGCAGACAAATGAGTGAATTAACACATCCATATCTTAACTGGTAATACCGAGGTGAAAAAGCAGAACAGCGAGGCGATGGGGTGGTTTAGTCCGCAGGCACTACGAAACTCAATTCAAAAGAGCCGGGGAATATCGCATGTGAATCGGTCATACGTATGAGTCGATTCATACGTATATTTAGAAGATTCCACCTCCAAGGTCCGCTTACCAAAAAAAAAAGAAAAAAATCACCTGTTATGATGCGCTGGATAAACATTGGATTCACTTGCTCCAGCATGTCTTCAACCACCTTCTTCTGATGAATTTTTTGCAAGAAATTTAACTCTCTTGGAACGAGTCGAACAGCCATGCGTTTCATGACCAATCGATGGTGTAGAATGTTGCGAATTGATACGTGAGATACGCTGAAGTCACGAGCTACCTCCCTCAAACATAAATAATGGTTTTCTAGCAGGATTTCCTTGACTTTGTCGACGCTCATTTATTTTACGAAGTTTCTACTAAACATTATACAATCCGGGGAAAAAGTGCTTTGGAATGACAAGGTTTACAACAGAAGAAAAAGAGCTTTCTGGATTACAACAGAAGTTCTATGAACCAAGCCGCGTATCTCCGTGTATCTGTTGAAGTACCCTTCTTCTTGTCATCAAGAATCAGTTGTCAAACTTTTCTCTTTGATATTTTTCCAAACAAAAGGAACAACAAAATTTTTTCTTAAACCTTTTCTTAAAAACTGTATACCACCAGCTTTTATAACCGAAGCAGTTTACATTTCAGCAGAAAATTGGTGGTAAATAACCTACAGATTTCCATGTAGGGTATTTACAAATTACAAAGAAAACTTTCCATACAACTCCCCATTCTCACCGATCAGTTGCATAAATAGCTATGGGCTCATTTAGTGTTTTATATGAACTTCCATCATCATTGAATAAATGAAATGAATTTGTTTGATTTATTTTAAAACTTTTAATTAACGGTGTTTTATCATTTCATTTGTATTTATCCAATGTACCACCTCACTTTGTTTTCTATGTATTTCCTCTCATACGTATGAAAGTACAAAAGTACCATCAGTGAGCACATACAGATGCGTATGTATGTTTATGTGTGTATGTTTACCAGTTTTGCTCGTAAAAAATTTCTATAGGCTTCTTTTAATTATGCAACTTTTACGATTATGCAGTGAAATCCCTTTGGTCAAAGAGACTTTAAGTGCAGTCAAATTAAAGCATTTTTATTTAGTAAAAAATACCAACGAAATCAAGAAAGTCTGAAACGAACAAAATAAAAAGAGGATGAATGTTGAAATGTATTTACACCTTGCCCGTAGTTAAGAGTGAGAGGTGAGGGACTGGTACTGTTGTATTCGGGAATGAAAATCGAGCGATATTTTAAAACTTGTTCTTTAACTTTATTATTAGGATAATTCGCAACACAACCATCACATATACTTGTAGCGGGTGTTTTTTAAGAGCTTGTAAACTTAAAGCCATATTTCCCCCCACCCCGCCCTTGTTTACTCCTTTCGGGAGCATAGGGCCTCGACAAGACTCTTCCATCGTACACGGTTCTGTACTGTTGTTTTTGCACCTTCCGATGTTAGCATCTGCTAGCTCGCGCAACATCGATCTTCCTCAAGGGTTTTTTGGTAAACCGCGACCTCTGCCCGTGATGCTATCTAGTGGTTTTCTCTATGTGTGACCTATCCATCGCCACTTTCTGCGTTTGATTTGCCTAAGGATGGGTTCCTCGTTCGTTAATCTGATGGTGTTTGGCCAGAATATTCTGCAGATGAGCGGAGGCATTTATTGATGAAGGATTGTAGCCTCTGTGTGATGATGTTAGAGGCCAGCCATGTTTCGCTTCCGTACAACATTACATTACATTGTCGTCGATGTTTAGCTGAATAATTTTTGGAAACAAAAATTCAGTCAGCATGACTCCATAGCGCTCGCCATTCACCGTAACGCTAGCTCCGTCCTTATTCCGAAAGAAACAATAACCGATGATGCCACCTGACTTCTGTTCCATGTTTTTGGAACTTTTGCAACATTTTCGAAAAGACAACCTAGTCGTAATAAAGCTCCGCCCATTCAAAAGCAGGATTAAAACTAGGTGCAAGCCATGGCTTGGTCAGAGCAAACTTGTGGCGAATTGTCTCGTTTTTCAGTTCCAGGTAGTTCTGTTACACCTAACACCCAGAGTGCTTATCAAAATTTTATCCGCATGACCCGCCTTGTTGAATTAAACACAAGGTGGCACAAAATTAATCACCACACCGAGAAATATATAATTTTTGCAAGCCACTTCATATCGAAGTACATAGAAGAAAGAGAACGGCATTGTAGGAGAAATTCGCTTGTGACAAAAAAAACAAATGAAAACAATACCCCAAAAAAAAATTACAAATATTGAATTATTACATGAGCAAATCAGCTGATTCTGTCACATTCATTGAGAGCGGGATAGCGGTTCACGGATGTCGTCACCTCTTTATTCTCTCCACAAATTGAATATATGTACTTGTATACATAGAAAACTTCCGTTAGAAAAAGGCGCAACTGTCACATTCCATCAAAATCTACAATAAGCCAGATGCGTAGAAACCAACAAACCGGTTTTGAATTATTTCTGCGCATTTCATATATACAACATATTTTTTTGTATTTTTTGTAATTTTTTCGCTGATTGCGATTTACCGCATGTACTCTTATGGGAATGAAGCTGGCCCTCTTTCTTTCTTTGGTCATGACCCTTATCATAACACACACACATCCACATTAAATTTTACTTCAAATCCAGCTAAAACCCGAAATAATGACGAAATTATTTTTTCTATTAAATTTTGAGATATTTTAATTTTTTACATTTTACATTTGCTACCGAAATGAAATGAAAAACACCAAATGCTACTTAATATGCAAAATAGGCAAACGAAAGGGTTAATTGGAACAATCATTGTCCTGCGCAGCGCTCGCACAGATGCCACTGTTTACAAATGATTGTTGTTGTTGTTGTTGTAATGCCGATTTTCCTTCTTATTTTCCCTTTGGTATTTGGAACGTGAAAAGACGATCGCAGCATCATATGCAAATGATGTCACCCCAGTAGAGCATGCGCATATGACCTAGATGCTGTCCTGATGAAAACGCTATCCTCTTGCAGGATAGTGGAGCGATCGACGCCTCGACACACATAGTACCACATACATTACCATTCAAATGAGTGCATATCAAGTTGGAATAATGGGAATTGTGAGTGAACAATCGCCCTTCAGCACAACAACAAAAGGGAGATTACATTTTTTTCACATACCCATTGTAAGAAGCAGAAATATCTTACGATTTCTTCTTGGTTTGAGTTTATTCTTGGCACGGGCACTTGAATGAAATGACATATTTTTTAATTATTCAAAGATTTCGGTGAAGAAATAAAAGTGCTTGGCGATATTAAAAATTTTTGTTTGCACCAAGTTTCCCACGATGCCTCAATGCCATGGCGAGTGCAATGAAGCAACAACGTTTAACGCAAAATATCCTTACCATGTGTCACACTTCAGCATCGGTTGTAAAGTGCCTACGAAGAGAAAATTTAAGCATCAATAGAAAAAATGAAAGAAAGCAACCTTTTCAATTAGTTCTGGCATACAAAGATTCGTTTTTATGCAAATTAATATATTTATTTGGGTCGGCTCAGTGAATGTCTGAAAAGAGAACAGGTTTTGGTAATTATTCAAACCAATGTCGGTATATAACAAATAACAATACTTAATGTTTACTTTAAAAAAATTTTACAAGTTGTAGTAACAATGTTGAAGCTTAGTAACTTTAGTGTATTGTAGTCAAACAGCGGGATTCAATAAATTCGTGCAAAGAAATTAGACGTGACTGTGTTACACTTAGCCAATTAAAATTATAGTTGATTGCGACAACATCCCTCTCGGAAGAATGTGCTACTCTTACTCAAGTAATTCTTTGTTGATCCTTACGATGCATCGCTGTGGTCTAAAAATTAAAAAAAGCTTTTGAAACTGTAATAAAGTCAATCTTTTTTTATGTATTAATGAACGCCTTTTTGTGTTAATTGTCATATTTTCAAATATTTAATGTTTGCAGCCGAAAATTTCGACGAGTTCGTGAACTTAGCACTTAACAAACTAGAAAACTTACTTTTCAACGCAAAAAATGCCTTATTGCAACATAGGTACATACATATTCCAAAATCGTTTCTATTAAATTATTAGTTGAGTGATGTCTACACCATGATCAAAAAGTTTCCGGAATATGTTAAGAAAGAAAATGTTAGAAAATTCAAAATACATGTTTATTCCTCAAAAGGCAACGCAATTTTGCCAGCGTTTGATCCAGCTCTCGCAACATTTCTGGAACTCTATTTTCGGGTTTAAAAACGTGTTCCCCCTAATCGTTTTTTGACTCGATCAAACAGAAAAAAAATCGCACGGAGGCATATTAAATGAATTCGATGGCTGTCGTTTCGTTCTTGGTAAAAAATGCATGAATAATGACGGTACTGTGCGATGGTGCAAAATCAACGAGTTGTTTTCCCACAAATCCTTTTTTGGTGAATTGTTCACATAAACGTCATATAACGCCCTAACAAATGACTTTCTGGCAAAAATTGCTGTCTATAAAAACCGTGAGCATCGTTTTCTTTTTCGAAGTGAATGGTTTGTTCTTGATTCATTCGAAGCTTCGTATTCAATGCGGTCCATGTTCAATGTTCAAGTCCTCTGTCAGCTCTCTGATGCTTAATTTGCGTTTGATGAGTGTAGGGTCGCATTCAATGCGGTCCATGTTCAATGTACAAGTCCTCTGTCAGCATTCTGATGCTTAATTTGCGATTATTAAACAATTTTTCTTTGGCTACGTTCGTCATTCTCGATGGACTCACGATCTCTTCTGAAGCGTTTATTCCAGTCGTATGCGTCTGTTTTCTTTAGACTATCATTACCAAAACAGTTTGCCAACACTTCTAAGGTTTTCGCACCATTGAATCTGCATCGCATTTCTAACGCAAAATTTAATACAAACTCGGTGTTGCAAATGCAAATCCGGTGCTACTTTTACAAATGTCGAGCAATGGCGATAAATTTGTAGGAATATTAATACGGATGTAGCAATCTAACAAAAAACAAAACAGAACTCAAATTAGTTGATTAAGAGCATCACCTGGCAGTTGTTCCGGAAACTTTTTGATCAAGATGGTATGTTTATTCTTGCATATTTAGGTGTTCATTTCGACTTCAAACCATCCTCTCTAAGCATATTGATTTAATTGTTGTGAAATAATTTGTGATGCTTGGAACTTCGTCGAACTTTAAAGATAATCTGGCTTTGAAATCGCTTCATATTTGTAAGTAAAAAGATTACTTGAATACTGTTCATTCATGTGGAATCTGTAATAAGTGACAAATTCGGTAAAACTTGAAAACGTTTAAAAAATATTTGCAAATTGCAGTGGCATAATGGCCTTCAACCCTACTACTTACATACCATATATACTTAGTCCTGCCATAAGTTCTGTTACAAGTTAATTCCGTTTTAAATATCGAGTTATAATACTTTCTTTAAGGAATAAATATAACTCAATAATGTAAATATTACAAACAAAATTTAATTTTCATTTAAAATGGTCAGCATTTGCTTTTACATAAGCCTTCAAGCGCTTGCAGCACACACGGTTTCTGTGGATATTGACATAGCTACCCGAACCAAAGATAGTTTGAGACTCTCCAAATTTCTGTAAGGCCTTCGACAGGCCATGTTCTCCAATTCTGACCACAAACTGTAGTCAAATAGATTCAGATCCAGACTTCTAGACAGTCAATCTTCTGCGACTGCGAACCCAGGAATATTGCTTTTTAGCCACTGCTCGGTGGTTTTTGCCTTATTTTTGCTACTGGAGCGGAATCTTGCTGAAAGATCCCACACTCTCCATTGAAGAGAGTACTGCTCAACTGCTTCACCACGCCTTCTAAGACATACCTCATCCTCTTGGTACACTTTTGTCCGGGCTTAACACCACTTTCGCACAAATAAAGAGATGTTACGCCTTTACTACACATTCCCCACCAAACCATTACGGAGGCTGGATGGAGGCCACCCTGAACCCTTGGAACAACATTTTTTGCGTCTTTAGAAGTTTTAGCATAGATTTTGTCGTTTTGCTTATTAAAAACTTATTCAACAGTAAACATTTTCTTATCTGTGCTTGCTGCTTGCATCTGTCGAGTCTAAATTTCTTCAAGATGACGGGAGGCTTTCATGTGAAGATCATCTCTAAATAGTCTTGACATGGATCTAGTCGATACATTCATTTCCCTGCACATGATTTTTTGCCTTTTAAGGGGATTTCTGCGAATTTGTTCTCGCCGTAGCAAAGGACCGTAACAAGTTTTTTCCAAGCTGTTCTGTCGTTTGCATGAGCTTTGATCTCGTTCTAACTTAGCTGAAAATTCTCCATTTCGATTTCCAGCTGCCTTCTCCAGATATGAGCTGGTCTTCCTCTACATCTGCTGCCTTGTGGGTTCCATGTAATGGCTCGTCTACCGATTTTGTCTGGTGGTTTGCGTAATTCACTTACGTTTTACAATTTCTGTATAGATCGGTTGCTATTGCGTCAAGTGCCACAGGTTGTCATTTGTTATTGTATTGGGCCAAAAGATGATTGATGATTGGACGAAGGCTGCATTCCACGTTTCGAATGCGTTTAACAGTGTTAATTTTACGTTCGATTCGAAGGTTCTTAGTTTTGTACGACGGAAAAATAATGCGTGAGTTCCACACTGGACCTAGGATGCCGAAAGCTTGTTTAGCTTTTGTAATCCGATGAACGACATATGTCGAAGAGCCGCCACATTTGTCAAAGATGGAGCCGATTAACGACATCTGTAAAAGAGCCGTCACATTTTTCAAAGATGGAGCCTAAGTAACAAATTCGGTCTGCATTTTCCAATGTCTCATTGTAGATGAAAAAGTGCTCGTTACATTTAGTGCTGATTCGGAGAGCCTAAATGTAATTATGAGTATGTTTATACCCGCGCACTTGTGCCCAAAGTACGAAAGTTGCCTTTTATATTTTACGATTTTGCAACACTACGTGCTATGAGCTGTAATTCGACATTTTTATCAAAAAGTTTGGTATCTTTGACATAAACTTACATATATTTTAACTTGCGATCTTTATTTGAGCTTCTTTTTGTGAGTTTAAAAATTCTTCTCGCCCAAAAGATGGAATTAGCTCGTATTATATTATTACGATTTTCGATGTGGATTATCGAGGCAGAAGCACATTGATCAACTTACTTCAATTTTTAGCCTTAAAGCACCATCTCTAAAAAGGTGGCACAACGAGTTCCAACATGGCCGTCGATCTTGCAGAGTGAATTTCGAAAAAAGCCGCCCAAACACGGTTGTTGTGTCAAAAATAATCGATGCTGTGCGTCAATTGATTACGCAAGGTCAAGGCATCCTTAAGCATTAGAGGAACTAACATGCATTAAATATTGCTTGAACGGCAAATATTTTTATGAAGAGATTTTTCATGGCAGAAATACACTCGGATGTTTGCCATTGCCTGCCGAGAGGCGACCGCCATTCGGCTACGGCGGCCAAGACGAGCTTAATCCAACAAAAGTTATTCCGTCCGTGCAGGCAATAAGACGAACAAAAATTAATATACACATTTCAATAAAATTTTAGACACAAATTGCGCTTTGGCCAATGTAGTTTGGTCTTGAAAACGTGCAAAATCCGTTAACAACCACGGTATCTTCCCAAAAAGGGCAAAAATTATGAATCCATATAAGGAAAAACGAAGAAACACATATTTTGAAATATAGGCGGTGCTGAACCCACTTTCACTCACCGTATTCGCCTGATATGGCTCCCTATGACTTTTCACTATTCGAAAAATTGAATTTGGTCATGAAAGGAAAACGTTTTGCGTCCGTAAAGGTCATCCAAAAGGCTTGTACCAACATCCTGAAGGACATTTCAGTCAATGACCTGAAACACTCTTTCGAAAAGCTTTTAGATCGCGCAACAGACATCCGAGCTGTTTCTGGCTTTTAGTGAAATTATTGATATAGTTTGCTCTGTTATTACATTTAATATTTAATATCTTATGACTCTACTGCACAGCTCAGACTGAATTTTAATAAGAATAGCTGGGTCAAATCGCACGATCGTGGTGGCCGATTCGTGGAGGTCAATGCACATCCATCGTATAACTTGCCTGGTGACTTAGCATTACAGCAGATTTAAAAGATGCCGTCAAAACAAGATCATCGTCTCAGCCTGTCAAAAAATGCCATCCTCATTAGAAATGTCTGTACTATTGTATTGGTATATTTTGTAAAGAGCCAATGAGGTATACTCGTAGAATATAGCATCCTTCAAATGAGTGACACGGCTGACACTGTAGTAGCCCATTCCGCTAACCCAATTTTGCAGCATTTCCAGTGGTTTCAACCCGTATTTTAGCACTAGCTCAGACTTCTTTTTTAAGTGATTGAATCATTTATGGATTATTGATATAACATCTATCTTTAAATAAAGTCTGAGCAAAGTCTAGCGGTGGCCATATCGCAGCTCTGTGGAGTTGAAAATATTTTCATAATTTCTGCTCTAAAGTGCTTAACGATTAGCGGAAAGCAATAGCGTTGCAAATAGTCACTAGCCTTTAATTTCTGAGTTAACCCTTTGACCTCTTGAGCGAATGAGCTAGGGTTTTATCTAGAATTCTCCTCTAACCAGATCATCTAATACTGAGTACGTAACAAGTTGATGATCTCGGGTTCATGCATATCAATATAGAATAACTTTGATGTTGTCAACCATCATGTCAACTTCCAGGAATTTCTTAAAAACTTTGCAGTTGGTACCAAGAATGATAGAGCATAAGATTGCCCCAAGCTTGATGCAGTTGCGAGAGAGAAATGTGAAAACGCGAATGAGAATGCGAGAAGAAAACGAAATAACACACGACGAAATTCCTATGTTCACAATCCCCAATTGCACAGTTGTGACGTCACAGCTGCTTTTGTCAAATTCCTTGATTAGTCGTTCGAGATGGGCGCAACCTTTATATTCTCTCAGTCGTGGATAGGTGCATTATCTCGAATGGACCTTTTGCTTTTAATTTGTATTTTTTCGCCAAAATTACCCTTTTCAAACTTTTCCATGTTTCTTAAAGTTGCCAATCGTAATGTGATTCATTTCGTGCCGCGGTCATGTTTTATCGTGACTTTTTTGAGCTTAAAATAGCAGTTAGTATCAAAACCAGTTTGAAAAAAACCAGTCGGTGGCACACCCTTTAAATATTAATGAAAAGTCCGGCTTGTGAAGTGGCATTTTCGTTAATTTACTCACAGAAATTTTTCAGCTTATATTTGTATTGGAAAGCATGGAGTAAAGATATTTATTAAAAATGGCATGCTAATTGGCTTTATATTTTTATATTTATGTGTATACAACTATCATCGTTTCGTTTTAATCCACTTGCGTGTATAGCTTTACAGAATAATTCATATCTACATATGGGTGTGCACTCTTATATGGAATTTTCTTTAACGAATTAAATATGTATGTAAGTTCTGCGAGGCATTATGAATAAACACACCTGCATACACATTCATGTAAATATAATATGTAAATGTGAAATTCACTGAGCCACCATAATTTAATGACATCAATGCTTTCCGCTTTATTTTTCACGTCAGCAAAGAAAAGTAGTTAGACGCACAACGCACAGAATCAGCCAACCACGTTCCGATGGCATCGGATAAATAGATCATCATTGACTGAAGTAATAATGTTGCAAAAAGTAATTATAGGGACTGAGTGCTTCAACAGACATCCCATTAAGCGAGCGGCTATGCAATTTTAGTGGCGCAGAGTCAGCGTAACAAAGCCGCTTCTTTGTTGCAACCTACCTACACTCACGCAACGCATCCCGCCCCCGTCCACACGGTGAAGGTGAATGCATCCGCTTTTATCCACACTTCTTTGTGAAGAACACAAAAGTAAGTAGAAAAATAACTATGTAAATCCAATGCCAATGCATAACGGTAGTACAAAATCTGGCGTATGGGCACTGATGGGCGCTTGAAGAAATCGTTGGCTGTATGAATGCATAAAAATGCGCCAAGTATGCCGCACACACTTGACAATATGTACACCACACAAGCATATCGATATACATAATTACATACCGAGAAATATCCTAACGAACGAAACAAGAGGCGTTTCTAAACTAGGATTCATAAAAAAGTCAGATACAAACAAGCATTCGAGCAAAGAAAATAGAAATTTCTTTAAGGGCTTACATACGTCCAGAATTTTCTAAAAATCCATTTTTCTTCCATACAGCTTATTAACTAAGTAGAGAGCGGTCCACGCGCTCCTGTACCTCAAACTTTAAACTCGGTTTTCTCGAAACTACTTTTTCCGGCACGGTCTGCATGATAACTCATACAGTTTTTAATATTTTTTGATGCGGTTTTTCTTTTTAAATATTCGAAAGTGTTTTCTCTATAGTCTGTCCAGCCGGATTTTTGATATTTTTATAAAAAAAATTTATAAACATAATTAAAGTGTGACATTTATGACGTAAAACGCATACCTTTTTTTTAAATGCCGTAAATTGCAAAGTTTTTCGAAATTCAAAAACCCAACTTCTTCTTCTTCTTCTTAATTGGCGCTATAACCGCTTACGCGATTTTGGCCGAGTTTAACAAAGCGCGCCAGTCGTTTCTTTCTTGTGCTAACCGGCGAGTTTGTGTCCATTCGGACGACATGACCCAGCCAACGTAGCCACTGGGTCTTTATTCGCTGCGCTATGTCTATGTCGTCGTAAAGCTCATACAGCTCATCGTTCCATCGTCTGCGATATTCGCTGTTGCCAACGTGCAAAGGTCCAAAAATCTTGCGCAGAATCTTTCTCTCGAACACTCCAAGCGTCGCTTCATCGGATGTTGTCATCGTCCAAGCTTCTGCGCCATACGTTAGGACGGGCATGATGAGAGTCTTGTAGAGTGTTAGTTTTGTTCGTCGAGAGAGGACTTTACTACTCAATTGCCTACTTAGTCCAAAGTAGCACTTGTTGGCAAGAGAGATTCTACGTTGGATTTCAAAAACCCAACTGCAACTATAAGAAGTTTTAAATTTTTATTTTTTTAAATTTCATATCGCTTAAAGTTCAGTTATTGTGAGCCACAAAATAATTTCTTCGTGCAAATATATCTTGCATTTTACGTGTATATACGAGTACATTTTTGTAGTTTTTTTCACACGTGTTACGCTGATTTTGGTCAACATGGAAATGAACACCAGCGGCCCACATTTGATAAAATTCTTATACTTTTATGCAAACATATCCATTTTAAAAATAATTAAGAGCAGCATGACAACTGACCAAACATGTGCAATCTATGCAATGCCTATAGGCAACAGCGAATATAAAAGGGTTAAAAAGTCCGTTTTTAATGAAGTAAGTAACATAAAGTACAATATCGAAATAAAATTCTTCCCAGGTCACAGTTGTTTTATATATTAATGCAACAGTGCACAGTAACTTTCTTCCCATAACGATTGTTTCTAACGACCTAACGGAATCAAGACACAAAGCGATATATAAACTTTTTTTTAATAAATACACTAGGGCTGAAATGTCCCGCGCTTAACACATGGAAGACATTAGTTTTATTGCACAACACATATTTTCCCATTAGTACTAACCATGAAAGGCAGCTGTTAAAATTTCATGATAATCTATTCATTAGCTAGTAAGTTATTGTGCTAAGAGTGACGCTACTTTCGTTATTTTCAAAACAATGGATCAAAAAGAATTTCGTTTTTTAATTTTACACTGCTCCTTGATGGGAAAAAATACCGTTCAAGCGGTACAATGACTGGAAAAGTGTCATGGCGACCCCGCCCCATCAGAAACAACAAAAAACGATGGTGTGCTGACTTCATACTTGGTCATAGAGAACCCGAGGAACACAACGCAGTGAACGTCCAAATAAAGCGATAACACCAGAAAAATAAAAATAAAATCCACAAAATCGTTTTGAGTGATAGAAAAATTAAGTTGTATGAGTTAGCAGATATCGTAAAAATAGAAGGGCAAGTATTAATGATGGCAAAAAAATGGCAAAAATGATTGGAATGATTGCGTGTATTCTTGACGGAAACTATGATGATGAACAAAGCTAATTTTGAACACAAAAAAGATGTTTACTTTGTTAGGCCTGGGACTTTTCAACCCATGTGTTATTATATAACTGTCGCTTACACAACTATTTTGCGATTTAGCTGAGCTTGTCCTCCTTGTGGTATGCGTCTTTATGTTGCTCCACAAATGGAGGGACTTATAATTTTAAGTCGACTCCGAACGACAGATGGTTTTTCCTTAGGAGCTTTTTCATGGAGTTTTTTTGTTATCCAGAAAACTTGTATACGCATGAGTAATAGATTTTATTACATGGTAATATTGCATACTTAGTTTTCATTTTCGCATAAATTTCCTTTTATAAAGAACTTTAAAATTTAAAAGTACTTTTTAAAATGATTAAATTTTCAAACAATGGTTTTAATTATTAATTCCCACTATATGATATCAATAAGAATACAATGAGGATACATCCGGCTGTTAAAAAAATATGTGTTTGTGCTTCACGTGCATAAAGCGCTCACACGTCTCAGATTGTATTACGTCGCTATTGAAAATCTTATATGTATTTTAGTAGCCCATAAGAAAAAATCGCACGCATCTAATACCATAAAAGAGATAATTTAAAAAAACTTTTATATTTTGTTAAACATGCGCTTATATATAAAGTTCGACTCTGCCCGAATATAGTCTCCTCTTTACTTATTTTTAGTTAGATTTGCAGTAACTTTATTTTTTAATAGTCCGTCCAGAAAGCTAGAAAATGCAAGAAAAAGCCCAAAAATCCAAATGAATCTGGTTTGCTGGGATATCTGTTCATGGCTGTAAATACATAAGTAGATACTGGAAAGAGGTTCATTATAAACCATTCACATTTTTCTGTAATTTTTTCAAGTCGCTGCACAAATGCACACAATACGCTCAGAATGTATGTAGAATGGGGCCAAAGGGGCAAAGCTGGACGAGCAATACGAGGTCTAGGTTCAAGTATCTAGGATGTGTTGCATTGTGAGCCAAATGCAGATGCAATGATGCCCAAACCTTTAGTGCTGCGGCACATCTTGTGCGGTATGTTTCATAGATAGGCGTGTGTAACAGCAGCAATAATATGCCACTTGAACATACCCAGCGAACAGATACACTCTAGCACATCGCCTATTCAGATATTTATGTATGCTCACTCATACAAACACGTACTCGTATCAATGCAAATATGTGCATTAGTGTTGAAGGCTCCTTCAAATGCTGCCACCTCTTTAACAAAGCATTTGTGTGTATGTACACTGATATGAAATATGCCCACCCACAACTCCTTGGTGTCGCACGCTTCGCTGTATATATGTAAGTACATTTATGTGCACCACTCATGTATTTATTGCATATGAAACATTATAATATCTGCCTATTTGCATAGCAATATTTAGATGGCTTCATACATACATATGTAGCTCTGTATGTATGTGCTGAATGAATATCGGTTGAACATGTTGTCACATGTCGTTTTATGGTGGAAAAGTGCGTGATGTGTTCGGCTCACATTTAAAACTGTGTGCAAGAATTTGCATTTGCCCTCTAAAACAAACTTTTTCAAATAGCAAATAAAAGAAAGACTAAGTCCTTGACCTCGCGCTCACACTTTATTAGTGGGTGTTCGCGCTCAGAGATGAGTTGGGCTCAGCATGTACTGCCATTACTTCTTTATTTCCTGTTGAAGATGTCCCGCTGGTATTTACCGCTAGCTCTCCGCTGTTACCATTTACCCACCTCTCTGCATATTACTTCAATTGCCACTGTTAGAAGCATAGCAACTAGACTCTATACTACGCTGAGAAGAGCTTGAATATGCAATGCAGCCTTAAAATGTTTAATTCATTTCATGCAATTTTATTCAACACAATTTTAATTATGTTTCACTTGCGCAGACAAATCAACAAACGCGCCGACAGTAAAACGACGGTGACGGCGGCACTGGCTGTTACCGAAGAACTCGAGGTGGCCGCGACGACTTCCCAACAACCTTACACATACATAACTACTGCTCTCCAGAGGCCTTGTGATGGCTCGTTAGGCTTATTTCTCTGACAATCAGCCACCGAATGTCATTTCATTTCATTCATCACTAACTAACTATCCTTTACCAGCTAAAGCCAAGGGCCAAGAGCCAAAGTCTCAATTTCAGTTGCGTTCGCTTTTTTCTGGCTTGGTCGTTTTTTTGTTTTTGTTTTTTTGTTTTTCTTGTCTGCATTAGGCTTGTTTAATTTACGCCGAAACTCCACACTACCCCCTAATGCATTCGTCGAGTAATTATTTCCCCCCACTAAATTTTTCTGAATTGTGTTATACCCTCTTACTCTGAGTGCAAAGTATTCGATGTAGCGCAAATAAGGTCGTAGGAGTTGCTGCATTCAAACCCGACGACAAATTAGTCATAATTGTGTTAATGTCCATATTGTTGACGTGGAATGGATTTCATGGCTCTGATCTATAATGCATTATATATACATACATACTATCTAAAAACCTTTTGGAAAAATTTGCGCCAAGTTAATATATATATACTTGTATATATTTTATCGATGATCTTTTGTTTGCGGCTATTTCATGGTGTCTAAATCCATTTTTAATTTTTAACTTTCGGACTTAAACTTTACTCTATTAACTCGCACAGACCGAAATAATGCACGGTCTGAGACTGCATAGTCAAGGCTCTGGATAAAAGCATACAAATTTCTGAGGCAAACTCTCTCAGTCACTTTCCGGTCATTAAAAATGTATCGCCGTTTGCTAAGAAACGTAAAAAAGACCGCCAGCACTTCTTTTATGCTATGTAAAAATTTGTAACTATTTCAATTAACAGTATCTCATTAGATGAAAATGTGTACTTACTTTCACTTAGGCAGGCATAGTAAATTGAAATCTTTGAAGCCATTGTGATATTCACCCAGCAAAACAAAGTTTCAGTGTCATTCTGGGCGTTCCAATTGCTTTTCTCGTCCTATCTCATTAATTGTAGATGCTCGTAGTACGGATAACTAAGGATTGGCAACTACATATTTACCCACTATGTGTACTTATATATTCGTCCTTTAAGTTTGATGCCCGCATTCTGGCTGTCGTATCTATAGCTAGGCTTAAACTAGTCGTAGGTCCATTGTGATAGCACTGGAGCTTTTTCTTTACACTATGGGATCCCTTTCAAACCAATACGTCCACCCCTACGACAGAATTCAATAAAACAAAACTTCTGCGTTCATCTTATGCGAAATAAAACAAGTGCCACCGTGAAAGTTGCGGGATTGAAGCCTTTGTCGTGACTCGCGATATCTCCTCAATAATTTGGACAACCATCAGGCCCAATGAGAATATTTTTTTTCACCACTAAAATCATGGATTGCCATTCATCATCCCTGAACTTATGATTATTCACGAATTTGAGTTTAGATGCTTGGTGGCGTGGTGTAAGCTTCGGTCTAGCTAGTCTATTTTGATATTTCCAATTCGAATCTTCAATCAAGATTTGCTGTTTTCCTCTCTTCGTAACATTGAGGGAAAGTTCACATCTAATTTTGTTAGAGCCCATGATTCAATAATAAAAGGTTTCCTCAGTAAGCAGCTTTCTCGTACCTTTTAGACAAGTCGGCTCCATTAGCACGACACTGAGTTCCTAACTCTCGAAATTTTGAGTTAAAGTGGAAGAAAAATAAAATTTGTAAAAATAACTATTCGTTGTCAAAAGGATGTGCTTATGAGCAACAGCTTGCTCGGTATGTCCAGGACCAAAACGACAAGGAATACATCCTGACATACCGCTTAAATCGGATGTAATTTGGCATTTTTGGGGCATTGCGCGTAAAAGATGGAAACTTTGACAAACTGACCCCGATCCCTTTCAAATATAGGGTCCGGAAGTACTTGCTACGTTGCTCTAAAAATTTATAAGTTACCAACAAGAGTCCATTTAAGAGTCCGTAAGGCAGATTGTTTTTTATGAGGAGCTTTTTCATGGCAGAAATGCATTTGGAGGTTTGCCTTTGCCTGCCGAGTAGCTACCGTTTTTAAAAACAACATTTTCTATCATTTGATGTTTCGTGCCCGGGATTTCGAACCTGTGCGCTTCCAAATGATAGTCCCGCACCAACCCATTCGGCTACAGCGACCGCTGTCCATATAATAAAAATTAATTTAAATAAATGCAGGAAGGTTGCCAAGTGACTTGGGGTCAAAACTCCAAACTTACGCAGGCAAACCAAAGTAATGAAATGTAAAGTATATTCAAAGTTTATTTTTAGTCAACCAAATGTATGATAATCCGAAAAAATTCATTAAGGTCATAATGCTTAGGTAACATAATAGCGTCATATTGACGAGACTTCGCGATCAGCTCTGAATTTTTATTTAAAAATTAATTCCCAAAACATAAGTTAAACCTTATATATTTTTTTTTTGTTTTGATATCATATTTGGCAATTTCCGTTTATACCATATATAAATTTATAATTTAAGTAAAAAATGCACTTTTTGTTATCATTTTTACCAAAAAGGTATTTAATTTGTGCACTTTCTTCACCCTTCTTAAATGCGACCTTTTGTAAGGGAGTCTCAGAATTATAATGTCACAAGCGAACCTTTAAGGCCAGGTTACCCTTGATTTGTGTGCTTTTTTAAATAAACTTTATTCATAGTACAAAATATATTTATTAATCAATTTTTTTACATGTGAAAAAACAAATATTAAATTGCTTAAAAAAAATTTTTTTTTTTTTTTCAAATGGTGGCTTTCAAAATGGCTGCTAAATTTTAGCTGATTCGTAGTTGGATGCCATCATATCTCGAAAACGAATTATCTGAAAGTAAAAAATCAAACGGTTTCATCTTCTGTATTGAATTGGTTATAGCCGCAAGCAGAATCACAAACATTTATTGTTATTTAAAAAAGTTATAAACAATTAAAAGTGAAAAAATAGTGGCAAAAAATTCAAAAGTCCGCCATTTTGTTTTTTTTTTATTAAAAATATTTGATTCTGCTTGCGGTCATAACCAATTCAATACAGAAGATGAAACCGTTTGATTTTTTACTTTCAGATAATTCGTTTTCGAGATATGATGGCATCCAACTACGAATCAGCTAAAATTTAGCAGCCATTTTGAAAGCCACCATTTGAAAAAAAAAAAAAAAAAAATTTTTTAAGCAATTTAATATTTGTTTTTTCACATGTAAAAAAATTGATTAATAAATATATTTTGTACTATGAATAAAGTTTATTTAAAAAAGCACACAAATCAAGGGTAACCTGGCCTTAATAGTTAAATCATAGTTAAGGCTGATGTTTTTATTGACAGCTCAACCTTAGGCTTTTGATCTATTCTTTTAATTTTCATTTTGCGAATTGAGACTCCCGATTCACTATAATCTGCGTTCCTCTGGCATAGTCTCCAAAAAAGTTATTTTCACCGCATGGAAATTATTTATTTGCTACTGGATACTAACGAAGCACTTGTCCCGTATAACTATTTCCTTCAAGAAACTCAAGTTTACAGCAACGGAACTTGAAACAAAAGACAAAATAATTTTAAACTACCGCTAGTTCGTGCACACATTTAAATACTTTATAAGTCAACTCAAGAAAATATTATGCACCTATTTTAGAAGAAAAATTATGAAGTTGGTTTATTCCTTATAGCTATTCGCTCGATGTATGTATGTAGATATGTTAGGTTCTAGAAATAAGTAAAAAAATTGAAAATCGTGTTTTATGTATTATATTTTTTACAATATACGTATGTATACCAAAAAATTAAAATTTTTTTCCAAAAGCAAACAAAACAATGTTTACTTTGTGATAATATTCATGAATACCTAAATACCGGTATATCTTTTTTTTTAATTTTCCTGCAATTCATTGACCTTCCGATGATCAGTCAGCCAAAGAGAAATGTTCTCTAACCATGCCTTAGCAAAATTCCAAATCTTTACTTAAAAGCTTTCCTAAAATTTGAAACTTTAACTCATGAAATGTGAAACAGTACTTTGTTCTTTCGACTATTTATTCTCCTAATACTCTTCAATTTTTTGTTCTATGTTTAGTTACCAAAATCCAAGCTACCACTCCAGCCCAAGCCATTAATAGACAAGGTGTGAGGTTGTCTCAATGAGCGTCTTGTTGGGAATTGTTGCGAGTTTGTTCGCTGGTTTGTTTTCTGAAGTGTGGACAAAGTGCATTTTAATTATGAGTAAATATTTGAGCTGTTACGGTGAGGTGGGATGCAAAAGGAATTTGAAAGCAATGAGGTATGGCAAATTTTCCTGGATTTGGATGCTTTGGCAGTATATAGAAATAGGAGCAATCGAAATGGTCAGACGAGTGTAAGTCCATGGAAGCACAAAAATGTACTTATAATTTTCCTAACATACCGGTTGTATCTAATAACATAAAGGTGCTCAGAAAGATATACTCATATAGACCAAGGAACCGATTTGGCTATGTTCGTCCGTCCGTACGCACGATAACTCGAGCAAAATATATTTCAATGAAACTTTTTGCACATATTACACTTTTATCAAGATAGTTTTGTGGAGAAGATGTGCGAACCATGTCCACCTCCCATATAAAGTGAGTTTTCAAAAAAATAAAAAAAATAATATTTCTGTTATAAATGATGCTGAGTTCTTAAAATTGAGTACAAATAATGAACTCAAAAAACTAAATATAATATTTTGCCGGGATTTCGAGCCCGTGTGCTTCCAAATGGTAGTTCCGCACCAATCCATTCGGCTACGGCGACCGCCGTCCATATAATAAAAATTAATTTTAATAAATGCAGGTAGGTTGCCAAGTAGTTGGGAATGTAAGAATAATCGTGACTTGGAGTCAAAACTCCACTCCTAAGCAGGCAAACCATAATAATGAAATGTTTTTTGAAAGTTTGTTTTTGTCAACCAAATCTGAAAAAATTCATTAAGATCATAATGCTAAATATAATATGTTGCAAAGATGTTTTGTTTTAAATGGGCAGGTCCATCTTATAAGTCTCGTTGTCAGCTTTTGCCTTTAAAGCCCTTATATCACAAGTCTTATTTTCTTGCTTGCGCTTTTGATGCTAATCTTACAAAAAGCTGTGTCTGTCTATAGCCTTGCCCTTTTAGAAAAACTAACGCTCAACGGCCCGGCGTGTTTAGGTGTTCAGTTATTATAAGCGGGGGAACCGAAGGTCAATTACACCAATCCTAATCTGAGACTACCCTAAGCGACAGTCCGTACTCTCTCATTCTATTCCTTTAACTGGACTCTGACCATAATTGTTCCACAATCAATAAGAATCTATAAGAATAGTTCATTTGTCTTATTAAATAAATAGGAAATATAACTGTGAGGTTGTCTCAATGAGCGTCTTGTTGGGAATTGTTGCGAGTTTGTTCGCTGGTTTGCTTTCTGAAGTGTGGACAAATAAATAGGAAATATAAGACTATAATCATCTTACGAGTTTCGTAAGAAGTACCAATGTCATTTTTTTTAATTTTTTGTTTTCATAAAATCTTACATAGCAATCAAATTATTATATATTTAAACTGAAACTAACGCAGCGCCATCTTCGAAGGCTTTCGGCTACCATCTTCACATATGTAAAGAGTTATCAATTTGGAGGTATCGAATTTTAAATTGAAATAAAACAACGAAAATTCAAATTAATTGGCCAATATTTATTATTTTTGAGTAGAACCATTCATGACATTTATTTTTTAAAGATAATCCCTTTCACATGTTGGCCGCAACTGCGCCGGAAGCCAGCTATCCGTAAACACCAATTTTAAATAACTCGCTGGAGGACTTCGGTATCTCGTGAATAACTTTAGCAATGTTTCCTTCCAATAACTCAATCAAAACTGGTTTATCCACAAAGCGTTAAGACTTCACATATCACACAAATAAAAGTCTAAGGTGTGATATTACACGATCTGGTCCGAGACGAGAGATAAATTGGTCACCGAAACGGCAACGCAGTAAATCCATTGTTTCACGAGCTGTATGGTAAGTAGGGCCGTTTTGTTGGAACCCAAATGGATATCACGGTCTTCAATTTTCCGCATCAAAAAGTCGTTTATCAAGGCGCCATAACTTTTGCCGTCCACTGTTAAATTAGGAAAAGCACCTCCAAACCGATCACCCTTTATTTTGTTATTTACTTCCACTTTGCGCATGAAAAATTGAGGTAAAGCTGCAAGAATGATAGAAAGAAGATTGCGCCCATCAGAGAGTACGTGACGTCACGTTTTTCCAAGTTGTGCAGTATTGCCAACCATTTGCTCTTCGCAATAAATTTAGTGCTTTTTTTACCGAAAATGCGAAAATTTTGAAGTTTCGTGTTTGTTTCTTTTTTTTTAATTTAAAGCTACCGAAACTATATGTTAAAAATAAACTGGATTATTATGCAACAGAAGGTTAAAAAAGGCCACTCTGAGAAGATTTTAGTACTAATGAAAATTTGAAAATTAGTTGGTTCTTATAAAATTTGATATTTTGAAAGTGTGAATTTAATTTTTTGCTCCTTTTAAGGTTATGCAAGAATATTAAATGTCCCTCTGTCAAGTCATCTTAAGATTGAAAACCTTTTTACACATTTTAAAAGGCGTTTGAATTTACTAAAAACGCACATTCTTAAGACAATTTGTCATGCATACAAAGTTCTTTAAGTGATTCAATAGAAGTTTGGTGTTTTATTTTCTTTAAATGGGCATTTTAGTGCGTTTTTATATCCAAAGCTAGGCAACACTGCAGTAGCGAGAGAGAGATTTGACTGCTGAAAGCAGAAGAACACCAACAACACCTGCAATCGCGGGCAATGCCACCAGATGTTAAAAAAAGTAAAGCTAAATAAAACTGAGTGAATTATTTAAGTAATTATTAAAAAATGTATATCTTACAAAATTATAAACATTACATTTTAATTAGAATAGGCTAGAAAAATGTCATGAAGAAAGAACTAAAACTCCGAGACAAAATGCTAAATCAAGTTACGAAAATGGTAATCTGGCCATACTGGAGCTAAAATCACGTAACTCGTTGTCAAATTCGCTGAGAACAAAGTAACGGGACCACGATAGGTGCCATCTCATTATTCTTTCCATCATGGTAAAGCTGACTAATTTCTGCATAGGGTTTAACAATATGCAGGTGTTTAAAAATGGCACCCAGTTGATCGGTTGCCGTTTTCAGGAACACGTGCACATGTGGAGTAATGCAGTTTGTTTTATCAATTACCAGCAATTGCATTGCTAACCTTTCAGAATTTCGTCTCGATCAAATTGCAATCCGGCTCAGAACTTTTACTTTTCAGATCACCCTTGTATTTTAAGTTTTACTTTCCGCGGATCTCTATTCGAAAATGCTGAATATACCGATTACATGAGGCTGAGACACATGGAATTATACAGAATTTCATCTGTCATCCGTTACAGCCCAGCCGGCAATTATCTGTCGAAAATTCCTCATGCACATACAACTTATATGAGACTAACCGAAATTGAACGGTGAGCGTTCTAATGACGTAATCTTTCAATTTGGCATATAATTTCCAGGGAATTTTCGACGCGTTTACAATGGAGGAAAGAACTTTTTTTCCTTTTTAGAATTGTAATTTTCATTTAACATGCACCGTTTTTTGTAAATAGGGAAAATCCACACACGCAAGCAAATTGCCGGCGACGCACAAAAATCATTTTTCTCTAAATGGTCTACACTTTTTATTAAGTCGACGAAGATGATTTGTAGGCCATGATTAGTTTATAAAATTCTCAAAAAAATATTAGATATACTTTCGCACTGGATCACAGAAACATCTGCTTTCTCTATATAATCTATCGTTACGGATTTGAACTAGGTATTATTTGAAGAATGGTAACACTTAGCTGTCATCTGACTTGACAGAAAATTAGTTTTATTCTTCCGCTGAACGAAAATGGTTGTGTATACGCTCAAAGAACGCTGGGAAATATTGCGACATTACTTTGAAAATCATGGTAATGTTGCAGAATGTGTACGAAAAGTACGTACGGCAATGGGAAGAAGAAAAGCACCGAATGAAGCGTATGTGCGTTACTTTGCGAAAAAAGTAAGAGAAACTGCGATTTGACGCCGTTGGATTATTATCTTTGGGGTGCCGTCAAAGACCAGTGTTATGCCAACAAACCAGCAACAATTGATGCACTGAAGACCAACATACGCGATCTCATAGCTGAAATACAGCCGCATACAATCGAAAATGTGTTGAAAAATTGGACCGATCGTATGGGATGGTGCATGGCTAGCCGAGGCAGCCATATGAATGAAGTTGTGTTCCATCATTAACCGGAAGGATTGTACTTCAAAATAAAAAAAAAACAGTTTGGAAAAATATTGAGTATTTTCTCTTATAGCATTTTTAATTCCGTAAAGTTATATGGCGGACCCTATACATATGTAAATATGTACTATAAGTACATAGATATGCATATATGTGCATATGCATAAATATAACTTATTTAATAGGAAAATGTGTTTACCCACCCATCTTATCGCCCTCTAAAGTCGCATTAGCTTTCGTTGACCAAACATATGAATATAAAAACTCAATTTTTTTTGTCATTGTCAAGTTATTGACCGGAATGTCCTTCAGTATATCGGTACAAACCTTTTGGATGGCCTCTAGGGACGCAAAACGTTTCCCTTTCTGGTCAAATGCAATTTTCCGAATAGGTAGAAGTCACAGGGAGCCATATCAGACGAATACAATGAGTGATTGATGGTTAAAATGCGATTTCTAGTCAAAAAATCTGTCACAAGAGTGGATACTGGAAATAGTGTATTATCATACAATAAGCGCCAGCTTCCTCCTTCGCGGTATTCACGGCGAATTCGACGAATGCGATGCAACAAAAGCTTCAAAACGCCAAGATAGAAAATTGCATTCACGGTTTGGTCCGTTGGTCCGACCTCCTTGTGGACAATTCCCTTGGAATTGTAAAAACAAATGAGTATCGACTTGATTTTTGACTTCTCCAAATATGATTTATTGGGTGGTAGCTCGTCTGGGGCCTTCCATACGGCACTTTGACGCCCAATTTTAGGTTCATGTTGGAAACTCCACGTTTCATCACCAGATATAATATTGTAAAGGAAGTTCTCGTCTTTTCTCTCCTTTTTAATAAGGTCTTTCGAATGTTGAACTCTGAGCAATTTTTGGTGCTCAGTTAACTTATGCGGAATGAAACGTGCACAGACCTTTCGTAAGCCCAAATGATCAGTTAAAATGCGATAAACGAGTTTTGGAGATATTCAATTCCGATTCCATGAATTGCAATGACAATTTCGGTTCATTTTTGATACATTTACGAACAATTTCGATGGAGTTTTCGGTGATTACTGATTTTGGGCGGTCCGTAAGTTCATTTTCATTTATGTCCACGCAATCATGAACTCTGGACACTCTAGACAATTATCGCCGTAAACTTTTTGCATCAATTCAAATGTTTCGATAAAACATTTGCCGATTTTAAAACAAAATTTGATATTAGCTCTTTGTTCGAAACTCATTTTTGTACCGATGACACAAACATACTGACACTTTAGACGCAATAACTTCGCTTCCACTGAACCGAATGTCATCAAGCTTTTACTGGAAGTCAGCGAGAGATGTAACTCCCAACGCATTAACTCATTAAAAAGATGGTGCCATCAAAAACATTTCTATGACGCCAGTCTTGTTTATTTTGGACTTCACCTTGCATACATCACTCTACTCTATTCTAATTTGGCGCACTGTCTGTCAAAATCTTGACATTTCTGCTCCGCTGCTCCTTACATTTTTGTGTGCCTATAATGTTATGTGCACATCTATATGAAAATTCGCTACATACATTTATTGCATTACTATATATAATATATGTACGTATGTATATTCATTGCATAATCAGGCGTACACTAAAAAATTTAAATTGTAACATAAATCCATTTGACTTTATCTGACATTCAAATCGAGCATTTCAAAAAATTTTAAGCAAAAAAAGTTTTTTTTTTCAGCAAAAAAGTAGCAAAAAATGTTATTATGCGTAAAAAAAACATTTTCACGGCTTAAAACACATTTTGGGACTATTGTTTTTTTACATAGGTATGTATGTGCATACAAATTCACGAGAATAGTTGCGCGAGGGGTGGGCAGCATTAATGGGCATATAAAAACGGTAGCCACCCCTCGCTGGTGGCGGTGATGATGATGGTGATTGTGATGGCGATATTTTTAGGTGGTGGTGGTCGTGAATAAATGGATTATTGCGTGCACCCATGCCGAGAGCCGTCGTCAAGTAACAACGTCAACAAAATAAGAAAAAAACTTTTTGGGCAAAAAATAATTTAATTGTTAAAAAGCAAGTATTTCTAGTTGAGAAAGAAAGCGAGTTAGTATCAGTGCTGCTGCGATGTGCTGACGGCTTGTTATGTTGTTATTTTAATTTCGAATTTTCGACATTGTACGCTACATTTTTTTTTGCTTTGACACGCTCATAATTTCCGGGTTAATTTTAATGAAATTTTTCAAAAGTTTTTTTTGTGAAATCATTTTTTTTTTTTCAATTTTCATTCGTTGGTCCCATGCTGGCATATTTCACTATTGTCAAACAAAAAATCCTCAAAAGGATGCAGACAATATATGCGTATGTATGCACATACCTACATATGTGGTAGTATATCCAAATTGTGTATGAAAAGTAGCAGCTTGTATTTGCTTGCAAAGGCGTCAACAAAAAAGAATTACGCTCTATAAATTTTAATGAAAATACAGATGTGCGTTTGAACGGAAGATAGGCTTTTAAAAATAGAAAAAATAAAAAAAAAACAACATAAATAGAGCAATAGATTCCATTGAGTTGAGTAGAGCAAACATAAATCTTCAATTGTTAAATATCTTGAGAGTTTGACATGACAGAAAAAAGTTAAGTCATATATATTTACACGTAGATGCATGCATGCATACATGCGAGGGTTAGCTGATAAGTGTCTTACCTAACAAATAAAAAAAAAATATGTTTTTCGCAAAAATTTTATTTTTTAGCTTGCACCATAGTTTCCACTTCGAAATAGTATTTCTTATACTCTCTAAAATAAGCCTGCCATTTAACTTCTTCATTTGACGAAAATTTCTTACGACCCAACTATTTTAGTTTCCAACTCGGAATAGTATTTCTTGTACTCTCTAACTTCTTCATTTGATGAAAATCTCTTACGATCTGCTTTTTTTCGTCTTTAGAAAGAGATAATATTATACACAGTGGTCAAATCTGGAGAAAGAGAAACCAATCCGCAGCATTCATTTAATTAGTTTGCCCTTTGAAGTGTTCACATGTTTGTGTTTTTGAAGATGGTTTCATCGCACCCAATCTTAATCCAATGAGTGCCCACATAATATAATAGCAATGTAAACCATGCCATTTATTATATTGCGCACTTTAATTTTTCGATCCTTCGTAACAATATCAAATCGTTTTTTAACAATTCCTTCACTAAAATCGTCTGTTGAAATACCAGAATATTATTCACTCTTTATGTAGATGCAACCAAGTCTAAATTAACCAAATGCCATGGACTTCATCCAATACTTCTTTGATTTCTCTCGAATTTCTTACGAAATCCTTCTTTTTCCATCTTAACTAAAAACCAAGAGTTTTTTCTTCATACGATTATAAAAAATGAACGCCGTATATGGCTCAACTGTCAGAGACACACCAAAAAACTGTTTAGGATAAAAATAAGGTGCTATGTATTTGCGATGCAAAGTGACCACTTAAGTGACGCATCGACCTACCCTAGTATGTAAATAAAAGTTAAACTCAAAAATGATATGGCTTTTTAACGCCATTTTAGGCTATTTTAGGAGAGTTTACCTCATTAGCAATGGATTTTCTGAGGTCACTGAAGTGCTCCCTAATATTGAATGGGTGGAAGAACGCAAAACAAAGGCGGTAAGTATCTATTTAAAGACTGATGCGCCGTAGGCACAGAAGGAGCTCTACTGCACCTTTATCATTTCATTTGGAAGATGTTGTGTATTTCTCATATCTTCTCATAATCGTTGATATGTTGCACTCAAGTCTTACTCAGTGACAAATTGGCCGATGGTAGGACTAAACCAGTAATCGACCTGTGCATTGGCTTGTTCATTTCTTTTCTTTGTGTTGCCTAACATAAGAGTAGAATCTAAATGATTTATTCCCCTTATCTTACTCAATTACTTATTTCGTATAACAACTTTTTAAAGTTGATCCAACGAGCCTGACCTTCCAGTCAGCTCTCTAGCTTGTCGTAACTGTCCTAGTTAATGACTACGCCGATATTTTCTTGGCAGTCAAATCTAGCGATACGGGTTGAGTATGTGGGACTGGATAATATTGCCCCATTTTTATTCAAACATGCTATTTTGCTGCCCAACTTCTTGACAGAACGTCTAATATACCATACAAATGGTTTCTTGTCATTATTTGCATCATGGATTTCTCAGGAAACGACTGATCTAACTTTGCCAATAAATACCATATTCCAAAGAATTTTAACACATCAATTTATTGCTTAACAGTAGAAAATGCAAAGTTTACTAAAATTTTTTTTGTTCAGTTTACATATATAGATCGAAAGTGGGTGTGGAAAGCGTCTCAGGTCTATCCTTAAAAATAGTGCAAGTGTTCTAATTGCTAATTTCAAAGCTTAAAAAGGATTAAAACTATTTTTTTAAATACGAGTAAATGCGGCATTTTCAACTGTTGCATTATAAGAAGAATAAAGTACAAAAAACTCGCAGTACTTACCCAACTTAAATGATTACTCCACAATTATCTTTGAAGAAATCCCCTCTCACACATTCACAATAATAAATATGTATAATTTCAAAGTCAAACGCTATATTTGGTCTCATTTACCCTGAGCAATTTGAACAATATCCAACAACGCAATTTGTATACTTGTAACGCCCCATTAAACCAATCAAAATGCTTTCACTGTTTGCCAACAATCAATTCAATCATTAATCAATGAAAAAGAGAAAGTGATCGACCGCAATTGATCGATCACAACAGATTAATGACGTGAGGGGTAATCAGCGAAACGCCGAAGTCTTACTGAAGGGATCATGCCACAATGTGTTTTTTTGTTCTTTTTTTGTGAGCTGATTTACCAGTCGAGGAAATAAATGAGGGTAACAAATTGCGCTGAGGGGTGAGTGCCAATGACTTACCAGGCATGAATGAAAAAAAGTCAATGTCCCAAGCTTAGAAAACCTCTGAGAGCGAGCACATAGAATAGACAACGCATCATTGTATTGCCCCGAGTTCAAAAATACAATTGTTAGAAAAAATTTTAATAGGCTTAAGCTATTTTTTTCAATCAGCACTTGTAAATTTTGCTCAGCACTTGAATTTGTCAGTTTTGGGTACATGCGTCTGCCAATTTTGAGGCTACTTACGGGTATGAGGCCGCCACACTCCAGTATTGGCTTCAGTTGTATGTAAGTATACATTTAATTGACTTGTTAACTTCATTATAAAAAAGAGCAACAACTACAATATGGATGGGAATGGTGTCAATGGTTCGTCACGTTTGCAAAAAACACAGCACGAAAACACATTTGGGCCTTCCGTAGGGGTGTCCCAAATTTAAAGCCATTAGTTATTTGTGGCCATTTTTTTAGCACAGGAAATGTTGACTTTAACAAATGTGGTTAGTTTTATAAGTCGGTGAATGAAATTTGGTGATTAATCATTTTTCATTAAGAGAAAGATTAATTTGCAGATGATTTAGTGAAATGAATAATTATTTTATAAACATTTGGGAATTTAATTAACTCCATTAGTAGGCAAGTCAAATTTTAAATTGACTTTTGCGAATCTTACAAAAAGTTGGTGGGATAATGAGTGTTTGCGCTTAGAAGATTTAATTTACGAACAAATTTGTCTAAAAAAACTTATTGAAATCAATATATTGCATTGACAGCAAATAATTTGAGGTTGGTTGTTTGAAAGAAGCCTCGATTTCTTTTAATACAAACAATAATGCATTTCACAATTAAGTACAATTAATTGGACATCATGGCATCTGCGAATATTGTGCCTTCCGTACATTTTGTAAAGAATCAAAGTGCCAAGAAAGCGTTTTGGTAATGTTTTTTTTTTAGAATATAAAAATGATTTAATGTTTTTTTCACTTTTTAGCCTACACAGTCCCACAATGGAGGATGGTTCAATATGTAGAAGTCCACGCAAGTGGAGAAAGTTACTGATCGCCATTCACTTGGGAGTGGCCAGGACGATTCTTCTGCATATGGTTCAAGCAGCTCACAACGTCCGGGATTAGCCCACGCATCCTCCGGGTAGCTTCCGAACACCCGTGTGAGCTAACGTGAGAAGGCGAAGCATTCCATGATAGCTGGTTGTGCGCTGGGTTTGGGACCTGCCACTTAAAAATGAAAAGAATTACAAAGTCTCGTATGAGAACTACCTTTACTGATGACGACCCCTACAAACGAAATAAGGAATATGATTTGAGGGCATCCACCTGGAATATCCGTTCCCTTAATGGGGGAGGTGCCTCTGCGGTGTCCTCGTGAGAGTAAAGGCTGACACCACTGCCATCCAAGGGATGCGATGGACGGAGCAAGGTAAGAAAAAGGAGCGCAAATTCGGTGTAGGATTTCAATTCCCATGCCAAAATGTTAACTCTCTTTGATATATCGGACTATATTTTTGGCGTTACAAAAGCGATACCAACCTCTCTCAATAAATGATTCACGATCGTATACCTCTCACCTTTTATTTAGCTGATGAATTTTTTCTCTAGCTCAACGCTTGACAAATTCCCATCTCCCAGCCCAACACCAAAACAAAATTTCATGCATACGGTTTTCAATTTATGATTATTGCCAAAAAATTATTAACGGTCGATCTATAATACTGTGTACTAGACCGGGACAGACGTTAAACAAGTTGCGAAAGTCCACTCCTGTATTTAAAGCTTACCACCTTGATCAAAAAGTTCCCAGAATATATTCAGAAAATTCAAAATACAAGTTTTGGGGATAGCCATCAGAGCCATCTTCGATTTTTCGATTGTTTGTTGATTGTTGATTGGCGTTCCCCGCAGTGGTTTTTTAACTTGATCAAACAGCAAAAAATCGTAGGGTGTCATATCGTGTATTCGATGGCTATGGGATGATATTGGTTTCATCCTTGGTCAAAAATTCACGGATAATGATATCACTGTGCGACCCTCCGTTATCGCGGTGCCAAATTGCACCAGTAGTGTACTGAAAAACGACGACGAGTGGTATACTGAAAACGACGTGGTTTTTTGGTCTTGGTTCATTTGGACCTCTCGATTCACTTGTCTAATGTCTGGGCTGCATGTCGTACCCATAAAAACATTCCTCATCTCCATTAATAATGCATTTGATGTGAATGTTGGATCGGATTCAGTCTGTATGGACTGCGCAAAAGTGGTTTTCATAATTCCGAAGTGGTAACTGCGACGTGGAGTATGCCCCGCGCGCTGGTCGTCCTGAAGTCTTGAACTCCGACGCCTTGCTCGAACTCGTGGAAGCTGAGCCAAATTTAACAGTCGATATGATAGCTCAGAGGTTAACTTCATCACATGGAACAGTTCTCAGGCACCTGGTTCAGTTGGGAAAGGTTTCAAAGCTGGGAAAATGGGTTCCGTATAGACTTTCCATCGCCAACCTTCAGCAGAGAATGAATGTGTGTTCTCAGCTGCTGCAACGGCTTGAAAATTAAAGTTTTTTGAACCGTATCGTTACTGGTGATAAAAAATGGGTCCTTTAAAATAGTCCTGTTCGCAAACGCCAATGGATACAATGAATGTCTTTCAGCTAAGCTTAATAACAGCGTAAGCAAAATACCATCAACAGAGGAACTAGAAGAGGCAGTAACAGAAATGACTGACTCAATCATGGCCTCATATCAAGACTGTTGTACACTAAAAATGAAATCCTCCACGAAGAGGGTTCCCTGGTGGAACAACGAACTTGACAAACTTCGGAAAGCAACGAGAAAACTATTCAACACTGCAAAGAGAACAAACAAATGGGACGAATATAGGAAATCCCTAACTAACTATAACAAAGAACTAAGGAAATCCAAACGAAACTCTTGGAAAAACTTCTGCGAGGATCTAAAAGATACTCCAGCAACAGCTAGAATCCAAAAATCACTTTCCAAAGGTGATGCAAGTCCCATAGGCACACTAAAAGGTCCAAACGGAACTATTACCAACACATTCGTAGAAACACTAGAGCTTCTTCTAAAGACTCACTTCCCAGATTGTAAAAGTCATAACCCATCAATCGACAATAGTCTAGACATGGTAACTCACCATCAACGGAGATCTACGGTCTCATTTGTCAATAAAATCATAAATTTCGAAAGGGTAGAGTGGGCAATTAACTCCTTTAAACCCTTTAAATCACCAGGGCCGGATGGAATATTCCCAGCACTTCTATCCAAAGGCACTGTGGAACTGATCAGAGTCATGGTGAAAATCTTCAGAGCTAGTATAATATTGGAATACATTCCAAAGATATGGAGGAAAGTGAAGGTAATATTTATTCCTAAGAGAGGTAACAAACCCCCTGATTCTCCAAAATCTTACAGACCAATCAGTCTATCGTCGTTCATGTTAAAGACAATGGAAAAACTACTCGGATACCATCTAAGAGAAGAAGTAATCTTCAAAAAACCCCTTCATAAGCTGCAATTTGCTTACCAAAAAAGGAAATCCACAGTCACAGCACTGCACACACTCGTGGTCAATATAGAAAAGGCTCTAAATCAAAAAGAAATAGCCCTATGTTCCTTTATGGACATAGAGGGAGCCTTCGACAACGCAAATTACAAATCCATGGAAACAGCACTCGAAAAAAGAGGTGCAAACCCAATATTAACACATTGGATAAGCCAAATGCTTAATCAGAGGATTATTAAAGCCTCGTTAGGCCAAGCTGAACTTAATGTCACAACAGTAAAGGGATGTCCGCAAGGAGGAGTTCTTTCTCCACTGCTATGGTCCCTACTAGTTGATGACTTGGTGCAGCACCTAAACAACAAGGGATTTATAACCATTGGTTATGCAGATGACATATCTGTTATAATAAAAGGCAACCATGAAAGGACACTAACAGACTTAATGCAAAATGCCTTGAACGCAACATGGGAATGGTGTAAAAAGGAGGGGCTGTCGATCAACCCTAACAAAACCACAATAATCCCCTTCACAAGAAAAAGAAAGTTAGAGTTTCCTGCATTGAAAATAAATGAAACAGTGATAGAACTAAAGGAAGAGGTCAAATATTTAGGTTTAACCTTAGATAAAAAACTCACTTGGGAATCACAATATAACAAAAAAAGCCACGAAATCCTTGTGGACAACCAAACAATTACTAGGGAGATCCTGGGGCCTCAGCCCTAGTATGGCCCTCTGGATATACTCCCAAATGGTTAGACCAATCATACTGTATTTGGCACTAGTATGGTGGAGCAAATCTATCCAACAAACAGCGATAACCAAACTGGGAAAAGTACAAAGGCTTGCTTGCCTATGCATCACAGGGGCTATGAGAACTACCCCAACAGCTGGCATGGAAGCACTCCTTAATCTCCCACCACTTCATATAGCAATCCAAGAGGAAGCAGCTACGCAAGCACTCATGCTACACATGAAAGAAAATTTCAAATTGGGCAACTTCACCGGTCACCTAAATATCCTAAATAAAATCAAAAACACCATAAGCATGGCTCAAGTTTCAGACCACATTGACCCAACCCTCTGTTTCACAAAAGGACACAAAAGGATACACAGTTACCTTTCCTGAGAGGATCGAGTGGAAAACAAGCCCGAAATGGATGAATGATGATTCGCAAAAATGGTACACTGATGGATCAAAAACACCTTATGGTGTAGGAGCAGGAGTGTTGGGGCCCAGAATCCACAAATCATACACTCTCACCAGGGACACCACTATCTTCCAAGCGGAACTATACGCAATAATGGAAGCAGTAAACATCATGCAACGTAGAAACCACAAGAGAGTAAAGATCAAAATACTCTCGGACAGCCAATCAGTTCTAAAAGCTTTAGATAGCTATACCTACAACTTAAAAACCCTCTTAGAATGCCACAAGGCACTCAACAATCTGGCATCCAAAAACAATGGTTCATTAATTTGGGTACCGGGACATGAGGGATACGACGGCAACGAAAAAGCAGACTTTCAAGCCAAAAAAGGGGCAGATGAAAACTTCATCGGACCTAGTCCTATGTTCGAATTCAACAAAAACAACCTAAAACAAAAAGTAAAATACTGGGCCAAAACTCTATTAAATCAACATTGGAACAATGTAGAGGGTCTTAGACACTCCAAAAAGTTTCTAAGTTTCAACGCTAAAAGAGCTAAGATGGCCCTCACGTTAAACAAAAAGAGCATTCGCACTCTCACAGGCGCCCTCACGGATCACTTCACCTGCAACAAACACTTACATAAATTAGGCATAACTAACACCAGCACCTGCAGATTCTGCTGCGAAGATGAGGAGTCTATAGAACATCTCATTATCGAATGTCCGGGGTTCACGCATAGAAGGAAAAGGTTTTTAAACAAGTTCATGCTTACAGATGAAGACCTTCAATCACTCCCTCAGAAGGAGCTGGTACAATTCATAAGCATACTTAACAGTCAATAGACAGCATAGGGTGCACAATAGATCAATATGGTCGCAGTGCTAAAGGGCCACACCTTAACCCTTTACAACCATTAACCATTAAACGCCAATGGTTAGATAAACATGAAACCGACCCCTAGAGATGGTCTTCACCCCAAGAAGATTCTCCTGTCTATTTGGTGGGATATGGCCGGTATTGTTTATTATGAACTTCTGGAACCAAACCAAATGATACCTGCTAATTATTATTCCCGTCAGCTATCAAACCTGAATGAGGCAGTTAACAAAAATCGACCGTCTTTAGTGAATAGACGCAAAGCTTTGATTCACCAGGACAACGCAAGACCTCATATCGCAAGGCAAACATTAGGCAAACTGAACGAGCTCGGATGGGAGCTAATGCCGCATCCACCATACTCTCCGGATTTTGCTCCTTGTGATTATCACCTTTTCCGTGGACTTCAATCCCATATGAGTAACAAGAACTACTCCTCAAAAGAAGCTATACAAAGGGATATCGAAGCGTATTATGGCTCCAAGAACAAACAATTTTTTGAGCAGGAAATTAGAAATTTGCCTAAACGTTGGGAAAACATTGTAAATAATTAAGGAAAATATATTATTAATTAAAAAATACTTTAAACATCTTTTTTTTTAATTTTAAAACCACCTTTAAAACTCGCACGAACTTATGGACTGACCTGACATATAAGCAAGTCGTCTAACAGCTCTCCGATGGTTAATTTGTGGTTATTGATCACTTTTCCTTCACTTTATTGGTGTTTCCATGAGTTTTCGACATTAACAGCCTGCTACTACGTTGGTTAGTCCTTACTGAAACATTAATATCAATCGTAAACGGTTGTTTTCTTTAGAATATCATTACCGAAACCGTTTCCCAATATTTTTAAGGTCTTCGCAGCATTGAATCCATTTCTAACGCAAAATTTAATACAAAGACGTTGTTGCAAATTTAAATCTATTCTTAGGAGCGTACAGCTCGGGGCAACTGGCCCAACTATGTGAAAATTACTTCGGAGCTCATAAGGGCATAAGAACGAAATATATGTAGAGCTCCTCAAAACAGGAATAATGACATACTGTTTTTTGATTGGATAACAAATAACTTTGTTACAATAAAAAAATAATTTCTGCGTTTTTAGAGCGAGAATCTTATCGCCTGGGAATCTTTTCAGCTTAAGCTTTAAATACAGAGGTTACTTTGCAACTTTTTTTTCCAACCAACCTATTGTGTACCTCGCTTACTTCACACGGAACACTCTATGCTGCACAGAATAATAGCTGTAGTATTTTCATACTTTGGAATTATGTCATTCAGCGCCCCCTACAGTTTGGGTCATGAAAAATAATCTTAACACTGCAAACAGCCATACTTACTTATGTAATAAAAATTGTTTGCATTGCATTTTAATTACACGTATCATACCTTTGTCGCTTTTGCCGCACATTCATGTACCTGCGCCCGCATCCATAAACATATCGCGTGGTTTAATGGTGCTGCATGTCTTGCCATACTGTCTATGGTGAGAAGTAAACCTGAAGCCATGGGAGGAGCCATTTGCGTTGGTGGCTGCAGTTGCAGTTGCGTTTGGTGTTCGCCGTTTATGCCAATATGCTAAATGGGGATTGTAAATCAAATTTGAATTTGCTGTTTATTAATTGTACAACGATTCATAATTTCCAGCTATGTAAGGTAGATATGTATGTATGTATGTGCATAAAAAGGCGTGGAAAGAAAAATGGTCAGTTTATGATCGAACGTCGATGCGCATACATACATGTGTAAATATGCACTCTACGTGTTTCTACCTCATTGCATTTGTCGCATTGTCTTGTGAGAAGGTAATGACTGTCAGCCAATTTTTTTGCTGCAGCTTGAATGGAGTTTACTTGCTTTAAAGCTTGAAATGAAATAAATATTCCACTAAAAGCTAAACAGAGACATAAATATATCCGTAGATATAGGTACATATATTCACAAATATGCGCGTTCTGGGTAGAAGTCAGTACAAGAAGAGTTTACACATCCATATGTACATATATAATTTATGAGCATTTTAATGCTAGTAGGCGGTTCACTGTGCTCCGGTGCCTGTTGCACAGTAAAGGCGTCACTACATTTATTTTATCAACGCATATAATATATGTTTGTGTGTCAAATAATCAGTTTTACAATAATTAATATTCATAAAATAAATGTTCCATGAACCAATAGTCGATTGATACATGCTTTCGATGGAAATTTTTTTTCTTAATCAATGTCCCTAATAACTGTTTTTGTTTTTAATTGTAGCTCTAGGGATTTACTCGTGCAATCTTGGTGATACAGTGAAGAGGAGTGAACTTCTAAATTTAATGGTTCTAGGCCAAATGCAAGAACACGCCTATTGTGCAACTGCACGAAGGTAGATGAACATGTCGCTGAAAAATTCTACAATACATTTTCTTTGCCGAGAAGGAACTTTCAAAAGAACGCATTTTAATTTTCTGACGATAGTTATTTTGTGACACCAATTAGAAACAGGTGAGGCAAAAATAGGAAAAGGGGATTTCTATTCACAGCATTAATGGGCTGTCAGACCAGAAAGAGTTAACAAAATTCATGGCACAATATTCGTCAATCGACGAATTTAGGGAACTTGAAGACTTGAAGAGGATAGAAGCTTAGAAGTTTATCTAATAAATCAGTGATTTAAGTTTATCTTAAATATTTGTACATGAATACACAATCTGCAAGATGGATGAAGCGTATAGAGAACCCTTTTTAAACAAGTAAGGAAAACTAAATTCGGTCCTGACCGAACTTTATATACCCGTGCTCATTTTAGTAAAATTTAAGTACAAGCAAACTCATAGACAATGAGAGTTATAGATACTTACGGTGTACCAGCTAGTAACATTAGAGGGAGTCACGAAAATTTGGTATTAAATATAAAAAAACTTAGCATACTCGTATAAAGATCACAATAATAACTACATATGCCGACTCTAAATGTCGACTCTACTCTAAATCGTTATCGAGATGCACACACGTTTCCAAAAATGGTCCTGGCACTATCAATACCAAACTGTCATAGACAAAGAGTGACATGATACGGACTGATATGGCTCTCATCATTCTAAGCATCCTGATATATAGGGTTTTCCAATAACAGGTGTTGCTATCAACAGGATTGCGCTATCGAGAGGTGATTAGCGTTTTTTTATGAATTAGATGGTATTGATCTGGGCAACGTTTATTTTCAACAAGATGGCGCTACGTGCCACACAAGCAACGAAACCATTGATCTTTTACGGGAAAAGTTTCCGGACCGTGTTATCTCTCGAAGAGGTGATCACAATTGGCCACCGAGATCTTGTGATTTAACACCTTCTGACTTTTTTCTTTGGGGCCACGTGAAAGAGAAGAACTACGCCAACAGCCCAGGGTCGATTCAAGACCTCAAAGGCGGAATTCGTGAAGCTATCGAGGATGTAGGGCTGCCATTTTGCAATTCTATTATGGAAAATTTCATGAAAAGGTTATTGTCCTATAAACGTGGTCGTGGTAGTCATTTGCCTGATGTTATTTTCCACTATTAACGGCATACCTTCCTCTTTATAATGAAATAAACATCCGATCATTTATATTAAAAAATAGCATTTTTCTTTGAATATCAAAACACCTCTTATTTTAAAACTCTTTACATGTACGTATGTAGCGACACTAATTCTGAAAATGAAAGAATTTCTTACGTTATAAGCACAAATTCAGTTTATTTAAATTAAATAAAATGTTCAATAATAGTACTACAGCGAACGGGTACGAGTCTTTGACGTGTCATCTCAGAATTACGTGGACCTGGGGAAAATTCTGTTGGTGGCTCATCATGGATTTCATAGATTTATGTTATGTCACCGCGCGGCTAATCTAGTATTCAATGATTTCTTAAATACAGTAGATTCTGTTTTTTTGCGGTTTTGAAATAGTGCGGTTTTTTTTTTAATTAAAAAATGCATGTCGACCTATCGGGAATTGTACATATAAACAAAATTCTAAACCAGCTAAGCAAAAACTCATCACAGATTACTTCAAAAATGCTAACCCTACAAGTATGGAACCGCCTGCATCACCATCCAGATGAGACGTGTACATTTCCTCAAGTGACGGAAGTGATTTTACGCCAAATCCTAACCGAATGCGCAACATGCGGGTATGGTCTGATTCTATTTCTGACGATGTAAATTTGTTTTTCGATTCTGACGTTTCTTAAATAAAGATATAATTTTCAAAAATACAATTTTTTGTTTATGCGATTTTATTTAATTATTTCAGATTCATGCGGTCTATGGAACGTATCTATAGTTATAATATGGGACTAGTACCCTTTTTTATGCGATTTTATTACATTAATTCAGATTTATGCGGTTCTTAGCACTTTTGAAACGTATCTATAGTTTTACTATAGAACTGGTAGCTTTTTTATGCTGTTTCTTGCGGAACGTATATACCGCATAAAAACAGAATCTACTGTATTTTAGATTCGTCTTTATTGGCTAGATTGATAAATTTTCCGGGTTCGCCGTATACCAACCCGGCGGTCGTGGCACAGATATCGTTTTCCCATGAAGGGCTTAAACTTAATAGTTTGATTGGAAGTGCGTCATACCAGTTTACCATATTATATATATATATATAGAATTGGCGCATACACCCTTTTTGGGTTTTTGGCCGAGCTCCTCCTCCAATTTGTGGCTGCGTCTTGATGTTACTCCACAAATGGAGGGACCTACAGTTTCAAGCCGATTCCGAACGGCAGATATTTTTATGAGGAGCTTTTTCATGGCAGAAATACACTCGGAGGTTTGCCATTGCCTGCCGAGGGGCGACCGCTATCAGAAAAATGTTTTTCTTAATTTTGGTGTTTCCCCGAGATACGAACCTACGTTCTCTCTTAACTAAACTCTCTTTACGAAACTAAAAGTTCGACCCAAATTCGACTGATGTGCCCCAAATCAGAATTCGTTTTAGAGGTATGGTTCCTTCGGCAAAGTTTCTTATTTTGACCCCTGGAATATGATTTTCACAGAGCAATGGGCGATTTTTTTGCCTCCCCACAAATCGGCCCGGCCTAGTATGTATAATATGTGTATATGTATGTATCGTATATATCCGTTTGAAAATTGTATGCATTATTTGTTAGTTGTTTTGCCTTCCCCAATATTTAGTTTCCATCTTGATAGTGTCCAACAAATTAAAGATACCAAAAATTGGATACCCCACCCCAACAGCAAAAAGTTTTGATGAGTAGTTTCTTGACCGAAGGGTGACTATTAGAAACCTTTTTTCGAGGTTTCATGTTCCCAGGCATAACCTACCTCAAAAGTTCGTTCGAATAAGTTAATGTTTTCATGCCCTATACGGTTTGTATACGGGTGGGCCATATAGCGTTTGCTTTTTGAACCACCTATTTTTTTGACAATGGTAACACAAATGACATGTCAAATGTGTTCATAATTTACTTAAAGGTTTGACATTTACGAAATGGGACGCTATACGCTTGAACAAAATTGGGAAATATTGAAAACCTATTTCCAAAGTGGTGAGTATTCTTCTTCTTTTCTGATTTTCACATCGGTGGCTACGTCAATAAGCTAAATTGTCGGATTTGCGGCTCAGAAAATCCACACGTTACTGTAGAGAAGCAAATGCATCCACAACGAGTCACTGTTTGGTGCGGTTTTTGGTCTGGCAGCATCGTCGGGCCATTTTTTTTTTTCGAAAATGAGCGAGGAGCCGAGGTTACAGTAAATGGAGAGCGTTACCGTGACATGCTCAACGAGTTGTTTCCAAAAATTGAAGAGGATGACATGGACGACATTTGGTTTTAACAGGACGGTGCAACTTGTCACACTGCCAAAGTTACACTCGAACTTTTGGCTACCGTTTTGAAAAACGAATAATCAGCCGACTGTAAAGCCAGTTGTGGCAGTCATTTGAACGATATTATATTTCATTCATAAATGACAATGTTCAATCTTCAAAATAAAAAAAAAAGTTTGAAAAAATATTGATTAGTTTTTTTTTTTTTATAGCCGACTCAAAAAGCAAATTTACATGGCCCACCCTATATATAAGTAGTTTAGCTGCAACAATTTAGCACTTCAATGAAGAAGAATAATCAAAAAATTGCGAGTAATAGGTCCAGTATGCTCACAATTTATTTATTTGTTCATTTAGTAAGTCAAAAAATACAAAGTTACTTACAGACTACATAGAACTAAGAGAAGAGAAACTATTTAAAGAAATTATTAAGTGATAATTTAAACTTAAATTTAGATAACTATAAATCAAAAGCCAAAGAACTTAAAATATGGTAAACTCATTCAATGTTCTAATCATAGGAGCTTTCGAGGTTCTAACCCGCTCTAGGAAGAATAAATCATTACTCCGAAGAATTTTTCGAGGTATGTAAAACTGAATGCGCTGTAAAAGCAGAGAATGTTAATTGCAATTAATTGCATTAACATTCTCTGCTTTCAGATCTCAATTGTACTAAAAAAAGCTTACAGTAACATTTGCACCTTCTCATTGCATTAACATTCTCTGGTAAAAGTATAGGCAAGTCAACTGTCCCATTTATAATATCGAAAACAAGGCGGAGTGACAGGATAGTTCTTCTACTTTGTAACGATTTTAAGTTTAGTAATGCACAGCTTGCATTATAAGAAGGAATCAGATCAGTGAAGTTCAAAGATCTGAGTGCAAAACAAAGAAATTTCTTTTGAATACGTTCAAGTCTATTGATGTGGCGCACTGATAATAAGGCCTCCAAATCAAGACGGCATACTCCAACTTGGATCGTACGAGAGAAGTAAATAGTGATTTCAAAGGATATATATATATATTATATAAATATTATATATATATAAATGGCGCGTACACCCTTTTTGGATGTTTCGCCGAGTTCCTCCTCCTATTTGTGGTCTGCGTCTTTATGTTGTTCCACAAATGGAGGGACCTACAGTTTTAAGCCGACTCCGAACGGCAGATATTTTTATGAGGAGATTTTTCATGGCAGAAATACACTCGGAGGTTTGCCATTGCCTGCCGAGGGGCGACCGCTATTAGAAAAATGTTTTTCTTAATTTTGGTGTTTCACCGAGATTCGAACCGACGTTCTCACTATGAATTGCGAACGGTAGTCACGCACCGGCGGCCGCGATAGGATATAAGGATCCGTAAAATCGGAAGGAAACCGCCGAATGAAGGCAAGTGTAGAATACGATTTAGCAATGACAAAATTTAATTGACTAAGAAACTGAAAGGTGGAGTCGAAGATTACACCCAAATCAGTAATTTCATTAAGAGTATTTAGGCGCGAGTTCTTTATAAAATATGAGGTAGAGATAAGAAAATTACCCATGATAGCATTTCTTAATATTTAATTGAAGTAGATTCCTATCGTACCATGCCATGACGTTGTTGAGGTCTGATTGGAGTTCATATGAATCAGGCAGGTTTCGTACAGTTTTAAAAATTTTTAAGTCGCCTGCATATAAAAGAAACTCAGAGAAATTAAAGCTTTCAGACATGTCATTTATAAAAATTACAAAGAACAAAAGGCCCAAAATGCTACCCTGAGGGGCTCCAGAAGAGGCGATAAAAGGATAAGAAGATACATTATCGATAACAACTATATTACATATTCACGATTGCAAAGGTACGACTTTATCCATTTAAGCAAAGTAGAGTGAAACCCAAAACTTAAAAAATAAAAACAATTAACGGCAATTTTAGGAGCATTTCAGTTTGATGATTGTATGGTCAATGATGACTTTGGTACGCAATCTACCATCAAACAGTGGTTTTTTTCGAAATGTTAAGAGATGTCGATAATCCACCTACAATTGTGCTCACTACAAATATTCACTTCAGCTTTTTCACATATCCATTAAACCAAAAATGCGACAAAACACCGCTTCCAATTGTCAAATGGATTGAAATTCTACACCCATTGGATGAGATAAAATATTTTCTCTAAATATTACACGCAGAGGACGTATTTTCATATGAATGGGTTTGTACGACACTATAATCTGGTAGGTGCAGGGTTCAAAATCCACCGCGGACATGAACCATTAAATAATGTAATAGTGGCCACCGAATGTTTTCTGGGCATGGAAAAACTTCTTATAAATAACTACCTAACGTTTGAAAGCCAAAATAGGGAAGAAACTCCGCCAAACACCCAGCAAAGCATGTACGCCAAAATTATGTAGGTATATGTGATAAATTTGTTTAAGGTTTTTTATGTCTTTTTATTTTTTTATTTGAAGATTCTAAAATCAATTTCTATCAAAATATGTAATAAATCCAAGCTTTCGCTGAACCGCTTTAACCTCCATATCAGGAACTAATATTTTTTAGCCACACCTACTACATTTTGCATTCTGCCTTCTGTGAAGGTGCTGTCTGGTTTTCACCTCAAGCAAATTAACTATCACGTCGCTACTTCCATAAAGCCTCAAAAGAATTGCATACTTTTATATTACACTAATTTTTAGCGCATTTACTTTATTTATTCTCTTTTTTGCATAATTTGCCAGAGCAGATTTTTCACTTCCTTCTGAAGTTACTGGGCAAACGTTGGAGTATCGGAACGGCAAGCTAAAGCGAAAGGCATCTCGGTTGTGCCATTTCATTCAATGGGGACTTCTTTGTTTTTGCAACTCAAGCGTGGTTTGTCAACAGGAAGAGTACGAAAAAAAATCTTCTAATGAAAAAGCTGCGGCAACAAGAAGCGCCAAAGAGTCATAGAAAACCCAAAGGAAGAAACGCCATAAGGACGAAATTGCTTCAGTATGGTGAACTGAAAAATAAAAAAATAACAAATAATGCAACTTAAACGAATGCAGAAGAGGAAAGGCAACCATCTGCACGAATTGTAATTGAAAAGATCTCCCTCTGAGAAATTGCACGAATCTCTGTTTTTTTTATCACTTTACTTTTTTTCTTCTTTTTTTTTTTTTGGTAAAAGCAGCAGCTAGTACAAGCAGTAGCCGCCATACAGTTTCTTGGCTCAGATGTAACGACCGTTGTACTAGCGGTGGGTGGTTCTTAACGGCAAAATATAGCTGCTGCATGAAGGCAGTGAAATTTAATAAGGAAACCCTTGGGATATATGTTGTTCTATGGGCGCTCGAATAAAGGTACGAATGGATGCATACGGAATGTATATTTAGTGGTACGAATAATAATATTGATGGCAGGACACTGCGAATGAAGTACTGGTCTACAGCACCGCAGATGTGAGTATATCTAAGTATACAAATTTGGATAATAGTTAGGATGTGCCAGCAAGTCCGGTCTGGGAGATTAAAATATCATTTGTGCAACATAAGAAATTTCCAATCAGTACATCCAAAATTTAGCACCAGTTTCTGTTTCAAAGTTTAATGGATCACCCGTTTGATGAACGTAAATTCTTCGTATTTAACGCCTCCATTTTAATGCTGGCGCAGCGGTTTTGGTGGTTTGCATATAAATAACCGCAATAATTACGAAATAAGTAAGTATTATGGAAAATTCACAGAAATTGAGGAAATACAATTTTCCAGATTTCATTTTTGCGTCGCTATTTCTAGGTAGGTAGTCACGTTAATTTAGCATACTTTGAATGTCAGAGTAAAGGCAAGATGGAGAATGGAATGGCGCATTGGACATACATATATAAGTATGTATATTTGTGCAAGTTTTTGATGGTGTAAAGGCAGAAGCAAGAGATGTTTGTGGCCACGCTGCATTCGCTAAAGAGGCAAAAATATCAAACCGCAATTATGACGGTCCGTTGGGGCGTTTGCTATTTTTATTTTTTATTTGAACTTCCAGTTCGTTGGTTGTTCTATGACGCATTTATTTTCACCACCTCCTAAAATTGGTGAACGGTTTGGGCGTGGGAGCTTGTGAAATAAAAATAATTATTTGCAATGTCAGATTCTTTAATGGAATTAAGTATTTTTGATGATTATAATTATTTCTCTTTGAAAAGAAGTTGAGGTAATCAACATTTTTATAAATCATTTTTGGGATGAAATGAAAAATTAAAGTTTTAAAATACATATGTATGTTTGCCGAGTATTTTTTTAAGGGCTCGAGAGCTTTAAATAGTAATATAATCAATCGCCATAACGGCAGCTTCTTCCTCATTTAGAAAGAAATAAGGTCAAGTTCTCTATGAATCTCGCTAAAAGGTTGTCAACACAGTTTGTCATTCTCAGCTGTCAAGCCATAGTTATTGATATCGAAAGTTCTCATGCAGCTAAAAACACACCCGAAATAAGTATACGTGTAGGACGTTAATTCTAGTATGATATTCACTACGCCCTTCACCTCTCGACTGCCTATAGTAAACCACCAAGTGAATTATTGCCATGAAAAAGCCTCTCATAAAAACCATTTGCCATTCGGGGGCGATATTTATTCTGTAGGTTGTCCCTGTTATATTCAATTGTAAATCCCAAATTTGGCGAAGAACGAAGCTTCTATTTAAGCTATTTTTAAGTACGCAGCAAACATATTATATTAGGAGTGCTTATTTTGGATCCAAGCGGTAACGCTTTCGATGTATGCTTAGAATCGTTACCTTTTTGACCCGTAATACTTCGACCCAAGTTTTAGAGGCTTCCAAGCAGACTTAAAGCCAAAAATTAACCACTTCCAACTTGCACTTTATTAAAATCTTATGGACTATAAAACTGCAAGCCTAAAATTATTGCATTAAATTTTTATTACAAAGTTTGAAGTTTTGGTAAACATTTGCAGAATTTTAATAATTTGTGTAGAAAGCTTCAAAAAACGACTTATATGATTTTTGTTGAATAATGAGTTAAATTTTTATAAAAGAATTAATAGACATGAAATAAACAAAATTAAAAGAGCCGAAACTGGTCAAAATGTCGAAAACCTCTCTCATTGTCCAAGAGTCGATATATTATATATGTATATATCTATTTAACGCTTGGGACTTAATAAGGCTAGTGAAGAACGACCGGTTTGACTATTTTCGGTCACAAAAATTCAGGGTGGTTTCGATTCCGCCGAAAAAGAGCCGATCTTTTCTGCACATTTCTTTAAATTTTTTTTCAACATTTTTTTTTTAATTTTTAGTTTTTTTAACATTTTTCGAATACTGTTAACAGATAAAATTTACCATACATTTTTTTTCAACTGCTTGGCTTAATATAAAAATCCCTTCAAATTGTGTCTACACTCGCCGACGTAAACGTACGTTCAATGTCAGCTGACACAATCAAACATATAAGAGCGTCATACCTATACAGGGCCCGCCATCTATCGTTACGGATTTGAACTAGGTATTATTTGAAGAATGGTAACACTTAGCTGTCATCTGATTTGACAGAAAATTAGTTTTATTCTTCCGCTCAAAGAACGCTGGGAAATATTGCGACATTACTTTGAAAATCATGGTAATGTTGCAGAATGTGTACGAAAAGTACGTACGGCAATGGGAAGAAGAAAAGCACCGAATGAAGCGTATGTGCGTTACTTTGCGAAAAAAGTAAGAGAAACTGCGATTTGACGCCGTTGGATTATTATCTTTGGGGTGCCGTCAAAGACCAGTGTTATGCCAACAAACCAGCAACAATTGATGCACTGAAGACCAACATACGCGATCTCATAGCTGAAATACAGCCGCATACAATCGAAAATGTGTTGAAAAATTGGACCGATCGTATGGGATGCTGCTTGGCTAGCCGAGGCAGCCATATGAATGAGGTTGTGTTCCATCATTAACCGGAAGGATTGTACTTCAAAATAAAAAAAATAGTTTGGTAAAATATTGAGTAGTTTCCTTTTTATAGCATTTTTAATTCCGTAAAGTTATATGGCGGACCCTTTAAATGAAAACTCACCATCATCCATTACCGTATTGTGTACGTGTGTAATTGAAAAATTTTTATTGTTCCGTAAAAACGCATCAGCCGATTGCTCTCTCACCACACAGTGTTGCCAAACAGTACATTTTGAAATCATTTAGAAAATAATCTTAGACAAATTTAAAATAATAAAGTAAAATAAAAATAATTTAAAAACGGTGTTTAATAATGTAAAGTATAGGTAAATGAACAATTTTCATTTGTTGGTTTTTGGTTTATATTGAAATTGTAACTGATGACACGGATGTGTGTAAAAGTATATTTGGCATTTCAATGGCATTTTATCGTAAATATGTAATCAACAAAAGCAGCTGTTTTCTGTGGGTACCATAATACAACGCTGCACAGTGCGGCCGATTCCCAAAAAGCTGGCCAAAAGTCGAAAAAAAAGTTTCTAGATAGAGTTTTTTTGTCTTTGGGTTGGCTACAGTAATGCCTTGAGTAGTGAAAACCGTTCATAGCAACGTCCTGTACCCTAAGTATCCTCTGTATTTTCAGTCGCAACGTGGCCTTCGTTTGAGCATCGTATTACTGTCGATGAATAGTGAAAGTTGTACACATTTGAAAGATTTTGTAATGGAGTAAATTGAACAAAACCAAATGGAATCATCTTCGGAAGGTTAGTCAAATACGAGAAATCTTTAGTACATATCAATACCTCGACACAAAATTTTTAGCTGCAGCAATACGTAGATACATTTTTTGCAATTTTTTTTATAAAATTTGAGTTTTCAAACTGTATAGTAATACAACGCCGTCATATGCTGCTTTGAAACCTATTAAAGGTTACTCAAAAAAATAATGGTTACTGAATAAAATAAGATTCAGCTGCTACCACTTGCTACCTTCCGACCCCGAAAACATATAAATTTACATGCATCTTGATTATGTTCTTGAACATACGCTATTCCACGTGAGGGGGCGGCCAATAGGGGTGGAAGGGGGTGGATTTTCAAAATTTTAAGATCAAATTCGTAATCAGTGACCCTGAAAACATAAATTAACATGCATCTTGATTATGTTCTAGAATATACGCTATTTCACGTGAGGGGGTGGCCAATAGGGGTGGAAGGGGGTGGATTTTCAAAATTTTAAGATCAAATTCGTAATCAGCGACCCCGAAAACATATAAATTAACATGCATCTTGATTATGTTCTAGAATATACGCTATTTCACGTGAGGGGGTGGCCAATAGGGGTGGAAGGGGGTGGATTTTCAAAATTTTAAGATCAAATTCGTAATCAGCGACCCCGACAACCCCCGAGTAAGAAATTTTGAATCAATTACTTAATTTTTTGAGTTTTGGCCAGCTTTTCGGGAATCGGCCGCACTGTGCGCTGTGCCTTATCCTGGTACCCACACTTAGCATTCAGAAATAGACACCGACCGAACTGCGACCAAAATGCTCGGTTCGGGCACTGTTAAAATTGGACAATGTTTGGATTAATTCGATTTCAGTATCACAAAATGTTGTATGTATGAAGCATAAGTTAAGTTTACATGAGCATTAATACATAAATATTTTTTTAGTTGTGTTTTTCACGCGCATAAATCTCTGAGTTTAAAATTGGCATGAAGCTTGCAGATAAAATCAATTTTCTTTTATTGCTCATAGGCAATTGCTGATAACCGTTTTGTTTTTTTTTTTTAGTTTCGGCACAGATATACAGGGCCCGGCACTCGAAATGTAAGCAACTTCAAAAAGTGAAGAAGCGAATTGAGCGAAATCCCCGACGAAGTGCCAATCAAATGGCGGAAGAACTGAAAATATCTGACCGTAGCATCCACCGCATACTGAAAACTGATCTCAAAGTGAAGCCTTACAAGAAGCAAAAGGCGCATGATCTCATACCAAAGCAGCAACAAGTCAGACTTGAGAGAGCGAAGAGGTTGCTTCGCTTGGACGAAAGCGGTCAATTTCCGAACATTGTGTTTTTTTACGAGAGAATTTCTCAAATTGAGCAATTCGTAAACTCCCAAAACTATAGGGTTTATTTGACCGACAGTTTATACGAGACTTTGAGTTATCGATAGGCTACCAGGAGGCAGCCATAAAGTATTCTAGAGACTGCTTTGAAGCCGTGGACAGACAAATATTTCGGTGGCAGACCATGGACGTTTCAACAGGAGTCGACACCGTCTCACAAAGCTGGAGTGAACCACGAATAGCTAAAAAATAACGTTCCGAACTTCATAACGTCCACACAATGGCTCTCATATTCATCAGTTGCGAATCCAATGGATAATTCTCTTTGGGCCATTTTGGAGAGCAAGGTCCGAACTAAAAGATTCACCAGTCTCGAGGCGAACTTCATAACGTCCACACAATGGCTCTCATATTCATCAGTCGCGAATCCAATGGATAATTCTCTTTGGGCCATTTTGGAGAGCAAGGTCCGAACTTAAAGACTCATCAGTCTCGAGGTGATGAAAAAAGCCATTGTCCGCGAGTGGGCCAAAATAACTACAAATCGCATTTAGGCAGCTTGGGATTCATTCCTCGACCGTCTCAAGGCCATAGTCAAGGCAAAAGGTGGTCATACCGAGCAAAAGTAAATTGATTATTACTTTTGTATTATTTTCGCACATTTTTTACTTTGAACTGAATAAAAGTAATTTTCCGAACTAAATTTGTGGCCTTTTTAATTGATAACGCTTGGAGTGCCGGACCCTGTACACCATTTATTGCAATAATAATATCTTAACTTTTCAAACAAGCACTACATTTTTTCAAATATTACGATTTTGACGGGGTACCCTATACAAAACGTATTTAGTACAAGCAAAATTAATCATCCAATTTAGTTTTTGGATAACTTTTATACTAAATTAAAGACAGTGATGAGTGATAAGTGATGGATATCTTTATTTTGACCTTTATAATAGTTTCACATATAAGTAGATTATCATCTCTTTCGAGATTAACTCCTAACCGTTAATTAAAAAGCGATATTATCTATACCAAATTTCTCTCCTGAAATCCGAAATTATAAAATAATCTTTGATTGTAAAGATACATTTTTCGGTACAACCCTGTGTTTTGTGTTATCGATAATTATTGTTACTTACTAAAAGATGTAATATCGAATTTCGCATGCGTATTGCTACTTGGGGCGACCGCTATTAAAAAACTCTTTTTCTTAAATTTGTTGTTACACAGAGATTCGAACCTAAGTTCTCCATTTTCCCGAATGGTGGTCACGCACTAGTCCATTCGTCTCCTACGGCCGCCTTCTCTTTGCTTTTTCTTTATATCGTTAATGGTAATTAAACACACCAAACCAGAAACACGAAAATATTCCACCAAGCCAATTTCTATGAAGAACATCCTTTTAAAATAGTCTTGAGAGCTGATTGTCAATTATACAGCAAATCTGTCATATGTGAACGGGTAGATTCATCTTTTTGGATTTATTGACAATCACTGCATATGTGAAAGTGCTTTTACGTGCTCCATTGCTCGTCAGTTTATACATATACTGCAGTTGTCTGGTTCACAAGTGTCAAATATTATTGACTTACTTCGCCATCTGCAAAAATTATAAATTTTCCAATAGGTTGGTTAATTTTGCGCCACCTTGTATAAGCATATACATATATATTTATCCACCTTTATTTTAATAAGCCTCTAAGCATGTTTGCTCACATTTTTTATGATTTTTAATTTTTATTTGATTTTACTTTGTTGTTCGTCCCTGCATCCGTTCGTCCATCGGTCAATACGCACATCTGCCTCGTGAACTGGGATATGCATTAACCACTTACGACTGTACGCTGTCCTGAATTTCCAACAATTCACTATGGAATAATTACACACGGAATTCCATTGTTTCGCATTAGCAGCGCCGAAACTCTACTGTCGGGCCTTTTACTACGTATGTACAAACAATCAGCTCCTTTCTTGCGCATTTGTGTCTGTCGATTTCTACTATTTTATACATCACGAAAAAAGAACGAATGCCGCACTTAAATAAGCAATTACAGACCACAGGGCAGAGTTTCAAGAACAAAAATAGAGCACCAAGCGGCAAAAGTTCTATGCAGTGCCATAAGAACAAACAACAACAACCACTGCGTTGCTGACAGCACATAAAAAAGATGCGGTAGAATAAATTCCCGCATAACAGGATACGAATGAGATCGACCAACCGTTCATCCTTTTGGTTGTCGCTTTCACAAAAAACAAGCGACAAGGGGCAGCAGCGGATAGCCATACGGACCGATAGCCATCTCAACCCTTTAATGTTCACTCAACAGCATTCGCTGCTTTTAAAAAAAGGGTTAAGGGTTAAAGCTGTCAAAACTGATTTAAATTCAAATCTCACAGCATCACTGACTGCTGTCATATAAAACGACTAGCTGAACACGGACGTTCAACTCAGTGGCGCTGGGGCAAAGAATGGACAAAATTAGGCTATTGTTGAATGCTGTTCAGAACAGCGCAAGCAAACGTGGACGATAGAAGAATGAAAAAGTTGAGCATTTTAAATTCCAGCGTATTTAAAGCACATAAACATACGACTATAAGAACAAACATACATACTTTACAGCCGGACAGCGGAAATGACATTCATTGACACTTTGAGTCGCTGACACAGCTTCTGATAATTAATTATCCACAAGCAACCATCGGTTAAATGCCCAAATGTTCCAACTGTTCAACCTAGCTTAGCAACGAATTGGCTGTAAATGTTGGAATAGCGACTAGCAACCAGCTACCAGTAATCGCCCCGGCACAAAACGAAATCCGCTTAAGATTTTAACCCTTTTAGCGATGCCGTTCAACTTATTTTCGTGCTCATAGTGACCCAGATTTCGGTTGCGAAGTCCAAGCCTGCAGCTTATTAGCTGAAGCTTGACGATGCTCCTCTGGCGCACAGCGCTCATCGACAAACATCCTTCCGCCAATAACAACAACAAAACGGACCAAAGTTTCAGCGGCATTATGGCCATGACCTTTACCCGTCGACTAATTAAGTATGCAATTAGAATTCGACCTTTTCGCATGTTAATTACTTTATATTCTTAGGACATTGACCCTGTCGGAGTGGCGTTATTGTCTTGTATAAAGAGTTAAGGGATGTGCCAGCTGTGTTTTCGGGCTTTTTTCCAAGTAAGCGAACATGTTGTTGAATCCCTGACCATACACAATATTACTGTATGTATTTCATTGAATTTAATTCTTTCTCTTATCTCATTTTATTGTTATTTTTATTACCGTGGTAGCACCTGACCTCGTTCGCTACTCTGCTGTTTGTTTCATTGTCACACTTCCTGCTCGAAATGCACTCTTCCCTTGCAATATGTGTAGATACCACATAACGAAAACACATCAATATACTGCATATATAAGTACACACATAGATATACATACATAATATAATAAATAATTACATAAAAATTCATTAGCCTCAGCATCCACTTAAAAAGGGCGAGAAAAGTTAAGTCAATAATAATAAAACAGAAAGATCAGCATCTATCTCAGGGAAATAAGTAAGTATGTGTGCGTTAACTTAATTTGAAATAAAGATTCTAGAAATTATTTTAAAATAGTCTCTATAAGTATAATTTAGTATAATATTTAGTGCTAACGATAAGTAACAAAAAACCAATTCAGAAAAAAGCAACTTAAATAGAAATAAAAAAATAAGCATTAACGCCTCTTAGAAAATAAATACATGTATATACCTGATTATATATTCTAAATTCTTATTAAAATAAGTTTTGTATTTAATTATTGTATTTTTTAAAAATCACTTTATTTATGCTATTTAACATGGAGTCCATAAGCTGTTTAGCTTTGAAAAACTTAATTCATTCCGTTCAACAAAGCCTCTTTGAGCTGCGTATTGATCTCAAACTGCCGACTATTACAAATATTGCCCGAATGTGCCCTGCAACAGTCTTCATATGGGCTTAGATCCAGGCTGATCACTGGCCACTCTAAATCCGGTAACTTTCTGTATAAAAGGAGCGTCTCCGTAAAAGTTTCAGTAAATTCGATTATTTAGTACATCATCTAGCAGATTCAAGTACAAATCGAACCAAATTTGTCTTGGCTGGTGTGAAGCAAAGTGCAGACTTTCCAGCATATACAAAAGCTGCCCAAACCATTAGCGATTCACCACCGTGATTTAAGGCTAGTTTGGCGGGATTGCCACACATTGCGCCAGTACTTGTCGATCCAAATTTGACCCTTTTCAGGAAATACCAAACATGCGCTTGTGTCGCATTTCAATATACATATATACAGTATATATATTATATATGTATATATATATTACCTATATGGTAATTGGCGTGTACACCCTTTTTGGGTGTTTGGCCGAGCTCCTATTCTATTTGTGGTGTGCGTCTTGATGTTGTTCCACAAATGGAGGGATCTACAGTTTCAAGCCAACTCCGAACGGCAGATATTTTTATGAGGAACTTTTTAATGGCAGAAATACACTCGGAGGGTTGCCATTGCCTGCAGATAGGCGACCGCTATTAAAAAAATAAAAATGTGTTTGGTGTTTCCCCGAGATTCGAACCTATGTTCTTTCTGTGAATTCCAAATGGAGGTCACGCACCAACCCATTCGGTTACGGTGGCCGCAATAATAATAATCAATAACTCGCGTCAAATAATATCTGCAAAATTTATGTTTTGTCTAAATTTGGTGGATTTAGAAGAAGAATGTGTTGTTGAGATCTACATTAATCCTGGTCTCCAAACAAGACATTTTTGTGTGTGTCTACACTGGTATTCTATATTACCCGGCCTTACACAGAGCTTGGCCATAATATAAACTCCAATCCTCATTAGTCGTTTAAAGCGAATAGTTGACTTGGTGTATGTTATCAAACCACAAGGACCCACTTCGGCGCTCTGCCTGGTAGTCAACATGCCTTAAAATTTTACGAAGGGGACAAACTGGGGGACTACCACTGCATTTAATCGACCTACCCTTATGGAGCTCAAATAAATGATCTTCGAAGCATAGAAATCGTTCTGAATTTGCTGGCTCACTTTCGTTACGTTGACTTTAAAGGTGCGAGTTGTTTGAGGTTTGCTCTTACATATCCAAAAGATTAAATAAATCAATCAGCCCGATTCTCGCGTCGAATAGTAACTAGCCCGTGTCTCGTGCGGATTAGTATCATCTTGTATCCATAACGGAAGTGTTGCTTGTTCGCACATAGTTTCATTGAAAGAAGGGAAGAATAAAGGTAGTCCCTGCCAGGTACTGTAGATCAGAAATTAGTACTTACATATAAAAAATTACTTTAGTATGTCAACTTATAAACAGGGTTGAACATAGTGCACTAAATAATTAATGCAGCGAGCGGATTGTTAAAACACTGAAATTTTAACTATCACTAAAAAATTACCAAGGCTATTGCGGTCTTCACTGGTTGTTTTTTGTTTTCCGTGGCGGGTCCCAAACCCAGCGCACAACCCAAATTTAATGTACTGGGGAGACATTCGTTCACTGCCCGGCGGGTGCTCAGCAGGATGGCCAAGGAAAAGACAGGAGCAAATCCAGGGGGCTGTGTGTCGACTTGGATAAAACAAGTGACAAGGATAGATCCCTGGAGTTTGCCATGTTAAACCCAGTCAAGGCCGTTGCCTTGTATTGCTAAATCCCATACATCCTGCTGCTAGAGGAGTACAGGGGCAGGAATGATGCTCGAAAATTCTATCAACAAGTCAAGCGACTGACACAAGGTTTCAAGACCGGAGCATCAGCCTGCAGAGATAAAAACGGAAATCTGGTTATGGATACACAGTCCACATTGGGCATATGGAGGGAACACTTCTGCAATTTACTTGCTGGCGATGACGCACACAATTCCGACCCAGTAGAAGATGACCCGATACCGCCAATCGACGATAATTTGGACGTTCCACCACCTAGTCATGCCGAAGTCAGAGTTGTCATTCAGCGGCTCAAGAATAACAAAGCGGCTGGCGCTGACGGCTTGCCCGCTGAATTGTTCAAGACTGGCGGCGATGTGCTGATAGGGAGCATGCATCAGCTCATCTGCAAAATATGGCTGGCAGAAAGCATGCCCGACGATTGGAATCTCAGTGTCCTTTGTCCTGTACTGAAGAAGGGTGACCCGACGATCTGCACCAACTACCGGGGCATCAGTCTTCTAACCATCGCTTACAAGGTCCTGTCTAGCGTCCTATGTGGAAGACTTAAGCCGTTTGCCAACACACTGATCGGGCCTTATCAGAGTGGCTTCAGAAGGGGTAAGTCCACCATCGACCAGATTTTCACATTACGCCAAATCCTGGAAAAGACCCATGAAAAGCAAGTCGACACCCATCATCTCTTTGTCGACTATAAAGCTGCGTTCGATAGCCCAATAAGGGATTGCCCGTACGCCACCATGTCTGAGTTCGGTATACCAGCGAAGCTCATACGGCTTTGCAAAATGACGTTGAGCAACACAACCAACTCCGTCAAGGTAGGAAATAACCTCTCTGAGCCATTCAGTACCATTCGAGGTTTCAGACAAGTTGATCCACTGTCATGCAACCTCTTCAACTTCGTGATGGAAGGGGTGCTCCGAAAAGCAGGTGTGCATCGTAATGGCACTATTTTCTACAAATGTATCCAGCTCCTTGCGTACGCCGATGACATTGACATTATCGGCCGCTGTAAGCGAGATGTCACGGCTGCGTTTTCTGCTATCGAGAAGGAATCATCACGAGTGGGTCTGGCGGTGAACGAGGGTAAAACGAAGTATATGCTGTCTACAAAGCGGAACACGCAGCGTGTAGGAACGCACGTCATTGCGGACAACTATACTTTCGAAGTTGTGCCAGAATTTATTTATCTTGGTATAGGTGTTACTATGGGCTAAGTAAGAAATTGAGTAGTCGAGCCCTCTCTCGCATGACCAAACTGACACTTTACAAGACGCTCATCATACCCATGTTGCTTTATGGCGCAGAGGCATGAGTAGTGTCACAAAGCGATGCAGCTGCTCTTGGGGTGTTCGATAGAAAAGTTCTTCGTAAGATCTTCGGTCCTGTGCGCGTTGGCAAAGACTACCGTTCAAGAATGAACCACGAGCTGTATGAGCTCTACGCCGATATTGACGTAGTTCAACGCATCGCCATCCAACGCCTGCGGGTTGTTATGGCCACCTAAGTAAGTAAGTAAGTAAAAAATTACCAAACCCGCTTAGAAGTGAGTACGAATTCGATAATTTTTTATAATTTATGTACTGACCTTGTCCACTAAATAGAGCCACTGTACTATTTTTAACCTCTCGCCACATACTATTTTATTTTAGGTAATGATAAATTATTTTCTGCTATAGAGACTTAGGAGTTCGGCCGTGCTTCTACTTCAGTTTGTGGTATTCGATGTTGTCCTGCAAATGGAGGGATCTACAGTTTTATGCCAACTCCGAAAGGTTGATAGTTCTTGTGAGGTAGGAAATACACTTAGAGGTTTGTCATTGCCCACAACGGTGGGCCGTGCATCAGCTGCGCGAGCGGTCTGAAGTTGGTTACACTTCGCAGGCCGGACTCTGTGAACATATTTCCATTTCCGAATAGGTAATAATTTGAATAAAGATTTGAGAGTACGAGAGTCAAAAGAAGTCGTGTTTATCAAACCTGGGAGATCGACTTTATAAACTTTCCGATCTAAAGTGACTATTTAAGGAGATATATTGACGGATTTTGTTAAAGGATCTGAACGATTTAAAGGGAAGTATTATGAAAAATTCTACTTTTCTAGACGGTACAACGAGTCTTTATACACTTCATTTGTAGCAGTATAGCTTGGTAATTGTTGGAAAAACAAAGCTGTTAAGTTAATTGGAAAACATCAAGATCATTTAGGGCCCGTAGAAAAAAATTTACATATTTGTGATTATTTTACGTTCGCAAAATACATATGTATGTACATATTTGAAATGGACTCTAAAAGAAACGTCTTATGCATATATGAAACTTTTGTTGCGTGATTTTCGGCCAAACATCTAACGCATTGTTGCATGTTTTATTGACAGTTCTCAAAGCTTCCCCAATTCATTTTAAAGCCAACTCGTTCTTTTGATATCTTTACGATGTCAGCATGAAACTTCACTTTTCGATCATTCAAAACGATTTTGTGGATTTTTTGATGTTTTCTGGTGTTACCACCTCATTTGGACGTCCACTGCGTTTTGCATCATCGGTGTCCCTACGATCAAGTTTGAAATCAGCAAACCATAATTTCATTGTTGTTTCTGATGGAGCGGAGTCCCCATAACACTTTTCCAGCCATTGCTTTGATTGAACGGTATTTTTCGCCATCAAGAAACAGAACACAAAATTCTTTTTGATCCATTGTTTTGAATGTAACAAAGTAGCGTCACTTTTAGCACAATAATCTACGAACTAATGAATAGAATATCATGAAATTTTCGCAGCTGTCTTTTTACGGCTAGTACTAACTGAAAAAGAGGTGAATGCAGTAAATCTGGTTGCACCTATGTGTAAGGCCCGGGACTTTTCATCCCATGTGTTATGTACTTAAGTTATAGGGTATAGGATGTGCGTTTGCTATTATAAGTATTCCAATAAATGAATATAATTATTATAATCGCAATTAAGCTTCCATTCAGCAATAAAATACTGGCAAAGACATAAGAAAAGAGAATAAGCACTCACCATCTGTTTGTCGATTTTAGAGCAGATTTCGGCAGCACAAAAATATTTACTTATAGGCAAGTTGCTACTTCGATTTTGAAATAGGGCAGCACGAGTGTGAATATATGAAGTTTTACATAGGCTTCGTAAAATTTTAAATTTTCACCGGTAATTGTGTTGAAAGTGTTTGGTCATCTGTGTTGTTTGCAGCCCCTTGAAACGTTCATCTTTGTCAAAAAATGGAATTAACTCGTGAACATTTTTATACTATGTTTTTTGTGACTTTCGACGTTGATTAAATCAACAATAATATGTCCCAAAACTTCCTTCGGCGTACTGTTATAGATATTTATTGTGTTGAGGAATAAGTTCATAAGTAAATTTTTTTTATTTCACAACGTTCGTTCGATATAACTCTTCTTTTCTTTTCTCTATGTTAACTGTATTTTTGAGTTATTTAATTTTTTATTAGGTTTGAGCTTAGTAATGGAATACCCAGGCTGCAAAAATCAACATTTCCGACACCTTCTGTTCTTTGCTTTTCATAGAGGTCAAAAAGCTACCGAAGCAGCTAAAGCAGCCCGGAACATTTGCGACGTGTATGGAGAAGGTGTCATAGACGAGTCAACAGCACGGAAATGGTTTGCAAAGTTCAAATATGGTGACTTCGACGTCGATGACACGTCCCGCAGCGGAAGGCCTTCTGAGTTCTATGAAGACGTCTCAAATCACTTTAGAAGGAGAACGGTCGCCAAACTAGTAGAGACGATTCTCAATCACCTTCATTCAATGGGATTTACCGAAAAATTGGGAGTCTGAGTAGGCACTCAGCGACTCAACGAGTTCAAATGCGAGGTCCTTTAATATCCACCCTATTCTCCGGACCTCGCACTGGCCGATTACCATCTTTTCCGCTCCCTCCCAAACCATATGAAGGGCGTTACCTTCGATAACAAAGAAATCTGGCTCAACAACTTCTTTGACACCAGACCAGACGATTTTTGGCGGAACGGCATCAAGAAATTGGTCGAGAGGTGGGAGGAGGTTGTAAGGCAAGGCAAAGGCGAATATATAATTGATTAACTTATTGATATAATTATTGTTTTTTGTTTAAATAAAAGTCTTCGGGAAAAACGCTATGAACTTATTCCTCAACCCAATATTTTTAATTGTCTGCCTCAAAATTTAAGCGGCAATCCTCGTGAATCTAGTCGCCTCATGAAACTTAACCTTTAACTGGTGACGTAGGGCCTGAGAGGCCGCGTGAAGGAAGCATAACGCTTTTTCACCCCTTTCCCCGCGCACTCCGGATTTGTGCGTCTCAGTAGCTTAGAGTTTAGTTGCGCCCGCGCTGTAGATGGAGAAATTTGTGCCACCCGCAGCCAAATAGGTAAGTACGATTAATGCAAACTTTTCTTGCGGCCTCTCAGGCCCGATGTCACTGCTTACGTAACAAATATTGGATTTCATAGTTTTTGTTTTTTTCATTATATTACAGTTATTATCAATACATATCAACTATGGATGACGATGGATTTAGTAGAAAGAAGCGGAGATGTGTCGAAGGTTCTGGTGGGGTCCTAAGTCGTAGCAGACAAGTGGTTGATGAACAAATAGAGGAATGGTTGATGTACGAAGACTCGAGTGGGTCAGAAGCAGAAAATATACCCGACAATTATATTGCTGAGCAGAGTGACCACGATTCGGCAACTGAAGCGATTGCATCTGAAGAGGAAGAAGAAGTTGTGCATTTACCAGTCCGAGTGAATGAGGAATCAAGCAGTGACAGCGATGAACCTTTATCTCGAAGATCTAGCTATTATTATGGAAAAAATCGCTACAAATGGGCAAAAAAACCACCCAACAGGGTTGTAAGGACATCTCAGCATAACATTATACCACCTACACAGAAGCCTCGATTAAGTGAGAGCGAGAAAAAAGACCCTTACGATTTGTGGGGTAAAATAATGAGCTCTGAGATTTTAGAAGAAGTTTTGAAGTGGACAAATGTGAAGATTGGCCAAACCAGAATGAGATACCAAAGACAAGACCGCCCAGAACTACATGATCTGGACATGATTGAATTACACGCTTTCCTGGGCCTCCTAATGTACACAGCCGTTTTCAAATCCAACCACGAAAACTGTGAATACATTTTTGCTACAGATGGAACAGGAAGAGATATATTTCGATGTGTTATGTCTCAGAAACGATTCCAAAATATTTTGATGTGTTTACGTTTTGATAATAGTCTAGACAGAGAAGAACGCAAGCAAAATGACAAACTTGCTGCAATAAGTAAAATATTTAATATATTTGTAAACAATTGCCAAATGCTTTATACTATAGGAGAGTGTGCTACAATTGACGAAATGCTAATTGCATTTAGAGGGCGTTCATATTTTGTTTTATACATGCCAAAGAAACCATCTAAGTACGGCTTAAAGATGATGTGTTTGTGCGATTCCAAAACTAGCTACTTTTACAATGGTTACATCTACTCAGGAAAGGGATCTGATGGTCAAACTTTGTCTATCGACGAAAATAAATTATTAGTTCCATCACAGGCAGTTATTCGTTTGTCTGAGCCTATACACAACACCAACCGCAATATCACATTTGATAATTGGTTCACGTCGATCGAATTGGTAGATCAATTAAAGAAACGCGGACTTACTTGCGTAGGAACACTAAAAAAAAATAAACGGGAAATTCCCAAAGAATTCCAGCCGTCCAAAACGAGAGATGTAGGAACCACTCTTTATGGATTTACTAACCAAATTACAATGTTGTCTCATGTACCAAAAAAACGTAAAGCAGTTCTCTTAGTTTCCTCCATGCATCACTCTATTGAAACTGATGAAACTACAGGCAAACCTGAAATTATAGCCTATTATAATTCAACAAAAGGAGGGGTTGATGATATTGATAAAAAGTGTTCTATTTACACAAGCAGCCGCCGAACACGCAGATGGCCCATGGTAATTTTTTACAGAATGTTGGACATAAGTCTAGTCAATAGCCACATTTTGTATCAAATTCATGAACCTAGAAACAAAGACCGAGGACGTTTTACTAAAACTCTAGCAAGGCGCTTGGTTTTATTACATGCACAGCGTCGAGTTTACAACCTGCGAATTCCTCGAGAAATAAGAACCAGCTTGGAGCGAATCTTGGGTTCCGATATGCCACCTAACCAGCAGGCAACAGAAATCACACAGAAGACGAGAAAAGTATGTGCTTCCTGTCCACCAAAACTGAATCGAAAGTCAAATCATCAGTGTTATTCATGCAAAAAACATGTGTGTCTACAGTGCGCCAAACAAGTTTGTCCTGATTGTGAATAGTAAAATAACTAAAGTTCAGTCGGTGTCATTTTTTATATTTTTTTATTATTTGTAATGTTTAGGTGATTTTTGTGTTTTAAGAAGTCTATTTGAGTTATGGAAAATGATAATTTATGTATGAAATTAAAATTTTGTTTTGTTTTGCGCAACTATAAATAAGAAGTCTATTTTATTATATTTCTTAAATTACATTACATGGTTAAAAGTTCCCAATACAGAAATAAATAATTAGTAACATTTATTTTGTTTTTCTTATAGATAAATATGTATCCTTACCATATAATAACATTAAAGTCACTTTCCGTAATTTTTTTCTAACGAATAAGGACATTTTATATAGGGGCATCTGAGGCCCCACGTCACAAACAACGTTATAAAACAACCACGTCACCAGTCAAAGGTTAATATTATTAGTTACAAAACAAGGAATATTGTAGACTGCAGATCCGAATTGATCAGCTAATAGACAAAAAATTGATGTTTCATGTCCACAGTGGATTTTTAATCCAGCACTATCCGAATAATCATCCCACACACACTACTCTTTATCAAGCAGTGTAATCATCATTCAGCGGTACATATCTACTTATACATATATGTACGATACATGTGTGTACGAGTATGCTCGCTCAGAAATACTGTAGTTGACAGAACGAAAGTCACCAGCGTTACCCTTTTCTGCTTTCATATAAAAATGCATAGAAGCAGGCACAAACACATACTTATACATATTATATATGTATACTATATGTATATGTCAGGGAAAAAACATACTAATACATTTTGGTATAGTACCCATAAATCTCCTACAGAGTCGCTTCTAAACGTTAATAAATTTTTTCGACGTCACCGCAGCTGTTCCGTAGTCAAATGTTCCTCAAGCAACAAAACATGTGTTTTCATGTTTGGCATGCTTTCGATTACTGCAGCCACGTTCTAAGAATAATGCCAAAAGCAAGTTAAACTAAATTAAATACATACATACAAACGTACATTTGCGGTATCCCAACATTATTAGAGCTTTAAGAGTGTTCATGAACGCATTTTGAAATATGTCAACATTATCTTGATCTTGCAGGTGCATTTGCGATCAAATATTTACTTCAGAATCTCCAAGAAGGTTTAAACAATAAAAATGTAAACTAAGCTAAATTGGCTTAGCGATTCCCAAGACAAGTGTTTTTCAAATTGATTTATTGATTCTGTTTTCTAATGGTCTTGAGGGGGTGTAGAACACATGCCATTGTTGTTGATATGCTTATGCTATGATATGTATGTATAACAAAGGCTTTCTTACACTTGTTGCAAAGAGAATGAAAAGAATTGAATATAAGAGATGGTGATTGAACTTCCAATAATGATAATGGCGGGACGCTCTCATATAGAAAAATTCCTGTTCAAGCCAATTAATCGGAAACACAGCTTCAGTAGAATAACATAGTACATATTATATGTATATTATTGTTGTAATTCTACTGCTTTGCAGCAGTCGAGTGATTTTATAGCATCTTGACTAGCATAATAAATAGTTCTGCCACCAGGTTGATTGAGTAATTGATCACAGAGAGCACAGCAACTTTTATTACCGTGAACTCAGAGTGAAAAACACTTCAGTGACTCTGTGGCCGCAAGCTAAGATTAAGTGGGAGAGAGCTCTTGCGATTGTATTCCATTTCCTATTTTTGGTCCAGCTCTGATTCATCAGAATAGTTGGTTTTCAATGAGAAGCTTTATTCAAGGCAGAAGCGCACTTGCCATTGCCTGCCTAGGAACCACCACTGTTGAAATTATGTTTCTATATATCATATGTTGTCATAGTGAACTTTGACCGCAGAATCAAATGGTACTCTTGAAGAAGCCCTCTCGCCTACAGTGTCCAGATAAAGAAAACCTGAATGAGGCAGGGGAAAAAACTCAGCGGAGTGTGCTGTATTAAAAAAGGGCAAACTGATGAAGCAAATGTAACAACGTTGAAAGAATATAACAAAGCAAATTACAAATCTCAGCAATCGCGGAGTATTCAGTTTGTAGTATAGTGAAAAAAAGTTGAAAAAGTGTAAGCGAAATGTAAATGGTTGGAGTTGGATACGGGTTTTGAGAACCTGTGGTTCCAACAATACCAGAAAGTGCTTTTCAGTCATTCATTCTTCACAATTTTCTTCCCAATTTACATCTATTTTGCTTTTCGCTCCTTCGCGCACGAGTAGCCACCATACTCTGCAACCCAATTTCGAATACACAGCCGCAGTCACATTCCCGTCAGCATTCAGAGTCGCATCCGAATCAGTAACTTTACTAATACATCTTCACTTAAGACAATGTCGACTTCAGTAGTATATTTAGTATGTACGAGTAGATATATTTATATATACAGAAATCCAGAACACAATCAGGTGTACAATGAAGAAATAGATAACGTTGACGGGGTTGTAACCTTACGGCCGTAGTGAATGCATCAGCATGCAAGCCTTTTCGAGTTAACTTCAACGAAACGTAAGGCGACATAAAGCAACCATTGCAGAAGTGCAGCAGAAACTCTATTAAAGTGTCTCTGCTGGTGGGATTGCAATGGCCATACACATCCGAGTATATATGCGCATACATATGCAAATATATATATAACTAGTGGATACGTCAAGTCCAAGGGCATGCGGAGATTGGTCAGGTGGGTTGACGGTGGACTTTAAAAGGGTCTGGGTATGAAGCGGATGAATGGACTGTCAAGCGGAAGACTCTTGGTAAAAGGGTAAAAACAGGAAAAGGCTGGCAATGAATGTGTTACTACTAGGCTTTGTAATTACCTCAAATTGCGGGAAATACAAAAACTGAGCGCTGCGCGATGAATGACCGAGCTCGTCGGCGAAGTGAATAGCAGTGGCTTGTAACCTCAACTTTTTCAAACTTTCAACTTTTCAACATTTCAGCAATTGTTTGTTTGTTCACTACAATATTTGTAATGAATTCATTTGATGCCTTCAGCGGGCCACTTGACGGACGTGCGGCTGTTGATAATGGGAATAGCTATAGGATGCACTCTTTGATCGCAGACTATCGCAAAAGGACCTTGCGTAATTTCAATTGATTTTCGAGGCGCTGCAAACAGTCAAGCACTAAAGGCACAAGCGCAACCAGCAAAAAACTAATTAAATTTTCCAGTAATGTCCGCTTCTACCAATCGATTTATTTTATTTTTTCTCATCGTCCCATACATACATATGTATGAATGCATGTGTAAAATGTCGAAAAGAAACTTTTGCTAAGTTTTGTTTGCCAGTCAGTCGTCTTGTTAATGCCACCGACTATGTAGCGAACTAAAGTGATGGGATCGCCTCAACAACATACCGTTAGAACATCATCTGTTCTGCTCTACACTGCTGTTTTACAGTTTTTCTTTCCTTTTTCAACTAACAAAACTGCAATGTTTTCTGCTTCATTTTCCATTTTTTCCATTTATGCCATAGATATTGCTGAGGAAACAACAACAACGGCATGCATGAAAAAAAAATTATAAAAAGAATTTTAGCTGGCAGGGGGTGGTAGTTTGTTCTCTTCACTTGCCATAGTGTTGGTAATTAAGGCCAGCTACTATGTGAGTGTGAGCGAGCAAATGCGTGTAAGAGAGTGCCAGGCGTGTATAGAAAAAATAGCAAAAAAACCGAGCGACCAGGCTCAGGGGTTGATTTTTTATTTCTGTCCTCGCTGATTTTTCTACATTTTTTCTCTTTTTTCCTCGACTCGTTTCATTTGTTTAGATATTGTGGAGGCAGCTACATGTACGTATGTCCATACATATATACAATGTGAGTATGAGTATTGGTATGCATACATACCGACTTGTCGTCGTCGTCGTCAGCAGCAGCTGCAGAGCCACGCCACCACAGCAACGGTGATGCCAACGTCACAGTCAACCCCTGACATGGATGAGTGCGTGAGTGACGGAGGTAGTGAGGGAGTAAAAGAACATAGCTTGCGGTTCTAGTTGTGTAGTCGGACATTGCTGTAGTGGTACTATTGGTCGTAGCTGTGGCAGGGGTAGCAGTAGTTTTGTACCAACAACAACACCGAGCAGTGGTTTCATTGCCGCTCCCTGGACGTACTACTGAGACGGATTGGTAATTTTTTTCATTCCCTGCTCGAAATACATACATACATATGTTTATACGTATGTACGTCAAGATGCATAATAATATACTTATACATGTAAGTATTTATATTTATTTGCATATGCAGGCTATAACCGCCATTTTTTATACACGATTTTTTTGATGACGCCGCTTGACGAAAAATAGAGGGTGTCATTATAGCGTTGTTAGGGAGAACTTTGTGGGTGCTTGTTGTGAGGGTGCTCTCTGCATGAGCTAGTATTATAAGTTAGCTATGTGGCCCAATTCGCTTTACTTAAGAAACGTATGTTTTAAGGGTATTTATGTTTTATTTTGAAAATGGCGGCTTTAAGTAAAATTGGTAAAATCCGTTTTGGAGAAAATTCAAGGGCAGTTGACTTTCACACACCAGAAGTTTTATAACTCTTACAAATGGCGTGGTCGTCAATCATTTTGACCCTTGTTTGCTAGGCAGCTGCACGAGTATACAAAAAGCCAAGCAATGGAGCGCGTAAAGGTCAAAAAACAGATTTCCAGCACTCAAAATTGGTTTTTTTTCTTTTATTGTTTGACTTAGTAAAGAAGTTATTCAAAAACAAAGATCTATTACCACCGAATGGATACAAACGCTCCGGCTCTGAAAGTATTCGATGCGGTACCAGCTGGCGGTAGCAAAGGAAGAGGAAGGCCTCCTTTGCTTTGGAAAGATCAGGTGGAGAAAGACTTGGCTTCTGGACTGGAGGGCTTTGTTAAACTCGGCCAAAGTCACGCCAATTAAGAAGAAGAAGATATACATATAAATTTCTAACATTAGTTTATAACAAAAAACGAAAGCAAAATCCGATCCAGTTCAAACAGATCCTATGTAAAATCCGTCGCTGAGTTCGAAAATTCACATAAGTTCCTATCAGGAAATTCGTAAAAAAATGTATTGGGTTGGGGAATAAGTTCATAGCGTATTTATATTATTTTATTTTCTTATATTTTACAACGATTTGTTTGCTGTTTAGATTCATTCGATAGAACTCTTTCTACTCTACAGAACCTTTTTAATTGTATTATGGTTTGCAAAATTCAAAAATGGTGACTTTGACGTCGATGACACATCCCGCAGTGGAAGACCTTCTGAATTCTATGAAGAACGTCTCAAATCACTTTTGAAAGAGAACGGTCACGTACGAACGAAAAAAATTAGCCGCGACCATAAAACGATTCCCAATCACCTTCATTCAATGGAATTTACAGAAAAATTGGGAGCCTGAGTGCCTCACGAGCTCAAAGAAAAAAAACAAAGAAAGTCGCCTTCAAATTGCTTCTTAGCCTCTCGCCTGCCATCGAGCAACACGCGGTCATGAACAGCTCTTTTTGTATCGAAACGTCACGGGCGATGAGAAATGGTGCCTACACATCAATATGAAGTAGAGAAAGGAGTATGTGGCTCCAGTAGATACGCCAAAGCTGAGAGTCAAGCAGGATCTTTATCCAAAGAGGATCATGATCTGTGTTTGTTGGGACTGGGAGGGCATGGTGCACTGGGAAATGCGTGAAAGGAATGCCAGGGTCTACAAGAAGCTCTACAGTGCCCAGCTACACCGGTGAATAAAGCTATTCGACTGAAAAGTCGTGATCGACATAATCAAACCATACTCCTTCACGCAACGCCCGGCCCCATGTTGCACAAATCGTCAAAGCCGTGCTCCAAGAGTTCGAATGAGAGATCCTTCAATATCCACCGTATTTTCCAGACATTGCACCGACCGATTACCATCTTTTCCTCTCCCTAGCAAACCATATGACGGGTGTTACCTTCGATAACAAAGAGATCCTTAAAAACTGGCTGAACAACATCTTTGATACCAGACCAGGCGATTACTATCGGAACGGCATCTACGAATATATAATTGATTAACTAATTGATATAATTATTGATTTTTGTTTAAATAAAAGCCTTCAGTAAAAACGCTACGAACTTGTTCACAACGTAATACATATGTATATTTCTTGCAAAATTGCAGATTTTCATATTTAACAATTTTTTTTATCACTTTGTAAATGCCTTGTAATGTAATTTAAGTATCTTTAGTTTTATGTATCACTTGTTTCTCAAGATATTGCGGATTTTCTGACTCAGCTATCGATTTTATATAGGAAGTTATTTACATGAAATATAATTATAACACAATTAATCCATTGATACAACTTCTTTGATTCATTTTTTTCGATAGCAGAAAATCGCCGAACACGCAAAACATTTATCTTATTTATGCCTCTCACAAACAAACTAAACATGCTATATAGCTATATCTTCGAGGCAAGTGTACAAACATAAAAAATAATAATAATCGAAAGTCGAATATACGTAGCCCGCGAAATTTGAAAATTCGCGTATCTTGGAAAGTATTAATATAACTGTGAAAACGCAGGCAGAAAGAGAATAGGAGAATAAGCTGATACAATAAACAGTAAGCGACATAGACATTAGGACGCTTAACACTATATTTAACTTATATTTTGTTTCCGTCTGCTAGAATGTTTCGGTAATGGCACAATTCCATTCCTGAAGTGAGAATCTGGAAGGGCTGCAAACTACGCTTCCACGCATGAATTTTTTTAGGACTTTCATCGCTAGTGGCCAAATCTGATGAATACGGAGGATGCTCCAACAAGTCGAACTATAATTCATAGATTTGAGCGAATGTCAAAATGCTCTTGTGACACGGTGCACAAAATCCAGTTTATCCTATCGAAAACGCTCTAAATTTTGCTGAGGAAGTTCGTTTTTGTTCCATTTTTAGCGAAACAGCTTTCTAAAACTGAATACTTTAAGTCCAAATAATTCTGGCACAGCCCAATGAGATGCCAAAGGCGTCTACTAAATCTCTTTTAGTCACTCGAGGATTTTCCAATACGACATCCTGTATTTTTTCTACGATTTCTGGTATTAATGCTGTTTTTGGACGACCTTGACGTGGATCCTCTTCAAGGCTTGCACTTTTAAATCCAGCAACCCATCTCTTTACTGTGCCAATTGATGACGAATAGTCCATATACACTTTCCACATTCGTTCATGAATTTCCTGTGCTTGTAAGCCTTCGAAAATATAATATAAAAATTCAATCACTACACGTTACTTGGTTTTTTCGTTGTAGAAAATGCTATGACACGTCGATACTAAATTGCTTATAAACAAAGAATAAATTGACAAATTGAAATAAAGCTTCACATACGTTCTTATGAAGAGTGTACCAACATAACAAGAAAATATGTACAGGGCCCGGCACTCGAAGTGTAACCAACTTCAGACCGCTCGCGCAACTGATGTACGAGCATCAGCCGTCTGTTAGTTGGCTAAATTAAAAATTTTGCTGAGAGTAAACGCGAAAAAAGAAAATCAGTAATCACGAAACGTCATGGGGGTGGTCATAAAAAGACTGCAACGTCACGGGAAATAGTTCAAAAAGTAAAGAAGCGTCTTCAGCGAAATCCCCGACGAAGTGCCAATCAATTGGCGAAAGAACTGAAAATATTTGACCGTAGCATCCGCCGCAATCTCATTTTTCAGAATCAAAATTAAGCCTTACAAGATTCAAAAGGAGCATAATCTGACACCAAAGCACCAACAAGTCAGACTTGAGAGAGCGACGGAGCTGTTTCGCGGTCAATTTCCGAACAGTGTGTTTTCTGACGAGCAATGTGTGTTTTTCAAATTGAGCAATTCGAAAACTCCCAAAACGACCGTTTATATGAGAATTTGAGGCATCGATTGGCCACCAGAAGCCAGCGCCCGCTACAGGTAATGGCTTGGGCCGCTGTAAATACAGATGGGCGCTCTCCAATCGTTTTCATCGAGCCTGGCGTCAAGGTAAATGCAACATATTGTCGGGAAAGTATTCTGGAGGCTGCTTCGAAGCCGTAGGTAGACAAACATTTCGGTCGCAGACCATGGAGGTTTCAACAGGACTCGGCACCGTCTTACAAAGCTCAAGTGAACCAAGAATGGCTGAAAAACAGACGCGAGTCCGATGGATTATTCTCTTTAGGCCATTTTGGAGAGCAAAGTCCGAACTAAAAGATTCACCAGTCTCGCGGCGCTGTAAAAAAGCCATTGTCTGCGAATGGGCCAAAATATCTGCAAGTCACATTCGGGCAGCTCGCGATTCGTTTCTAGACCGTCGCAAGGCCATCATAGTCAAGGCAAAAGGTGCTCATATCGATCAAACGTAAATTGATTCTTAATTTTGTAATTTCACACAATTTTTACTTTGAATTGAATAAAAGTAATTTTCCAAACTAAATTGATGGTTTTTTAATTGGTTGCACTTCGAGTGCCGGAACCTAGGCTAGTAACAACGTCCTCTCTTATCGAGCTGCAAAACATATTGAACAACCTAGTGCACATGTACAATCTAATAAAAGTTCCATTACAAAACAAATTTAAATGCTGCTCAATAGGCGTTTCCTTTTCGCAATACGCGTTGCGCAATTCCTTGGTTTTAGTTTTCCTATATACGAGATGTGTTCAAGTAACGCGAATTTTGTGTTTTTTCAAAAATCATTTATTCATTAATATCCATTTTGTCCCCTTCAAAGTAGTCCCCATGAGATATTATGCACATGTGCCAACGTTTTTTCCAATCTTCGAAGCACTTCAAAAAATCATTTTTTATCTTGTTCAGCTCCTCCTTCGATGCCGTCTTTATCTCGTCAATCGTAGCGTAGCGTCGTCCTTTCATGGGCCTCTTCAGCTTCGGGAACGAGAAAAAGTCGCAGGGGGCCAGATCTGGGGAATACAGTTACTGTGGCATCATTAGTGTGTTGCTTTGGCCAAAAAGTCGCGCACAAGCAACGATGTGTGAGCAGGGGCGTTATCGTGATGCAAGAGCCAATTTTTGTTCTTCCACAAATCCGGGCGTTTATTTCCTTATTGACCGTTTTACCCTGTGGCAAGAACTCATAATGCACAACGCCCCTGCAATCGAAGAAAACGGTAAGGAAAACTTTTACATTCGACCGAACTTTAAGCCCTTTTTTCGGTCCCGGTTCGGGCGGCAGTTTCCATTGAGATGATTGAGCTTTGGTTTCCACATCATAACCATAAACCCACGATTCGTCACCAGTTATGACCCTCTGAAGCAAATTTGGGTCATCGCGGACAGAGTCCAACATCTCATTAGCAATGTTCATGCGATGTTACTTTTGGTCGAAATTGAGCAGTTTTGGTGCGAATTTTGCGGCGACCCGTCTATGACAAATCATTGAAAAAAATCGAATGGCATGAGCCAATCGATATGTCTAGGTTCTCAGAATCTTCTCTAACGGTAATTCGACGATTGGCCATACCATATTCTTCACTTCATCAATTTTTTCGTCTGTTGTTGAAGTCCTCGGGCGTCCGGCACGCTTTTCGTCGTTCACATCTTCTCGGCCTTCTGAGAACATTTTGTACCACCGATAAACGTTACTTTGGTCCAAAGTAGTTTCTCCGTATGACACAGTCAACATTCGGAATGCATCCGCGCACTTAATTTCGGTTTTCACACAAAATTTGATATAGGTTCTTTGATCCATCTTTTTGAATAGGTAAAAATCGAAGACGAGCCGAAACACGTGCAAGCAAAGCAGCTGTCAACAACTAACTAAACATGGCACATTAAACAAAATGGCCGAACTCGTTGGCTTGAGTGAGAGACATGAGTACCAACATATCGCAAAAAAAATGGAAATTCGAATATACGTAACCTGCGAAAATTCAAAAAGCTGAAGCAGTTTTAAGGAAGTGATGTTAATATATCCAAAGACACGATTCGAAAACGTGCCCCGATATGGGCCGGAGATAAAACGTCCAGCATACAATACGCAGCACAGGTACTTCGCCGAAGTGCAATAAGGGTGGCTTGTGGCTACAGAACGGTTTCGAGAGACGCAATAGGTGTTATTGCGGGCAAACTACCAGCCGACATTCAGGCAAAGGAGGCGTCTCTATGGCAGGCGACGGGCTAAGCCGTCATTAGAAGAAAAAGCTGAAGAGAGACTGCATTCGATAGAAGAATGGCAAAGCAGATGGGATTCGTCAACTAACGGCCGTCTCATAGGCTTATTTCAAATATTAGCCAATGGGTGACCAGGAAACACGGAGACGTTGACTACTATCTCACTGAAATACTGAGTGGCCACGGTTGTTTTTTTAAGTACCTCCATCGATTTAATCTGGAGGACACCCCGTTCTGCCCAAACTGTAATCGTTTCAGAGAGGAGCGCCTAACGCTTGAAGCACTTCTGGGTGGTCAGCTGTGCCCGGAAAATCTAATCACCAAGATGTTCGCATCAAATACTTGGTGTAATGCAGCAACAAATCTTGCAACAATGATATGGTTATATCTTCAACGCGCAGAGTGGAAGAATTCAGCAGCAGCTATTGACTGGAGGTAGACTGCCTACGAACTGACGACAAATAACAGACGCCTGAGCTTAGTGCGGTATCAGACTACAACATGTTGGTAATACTTACGACACTTTTTCCGATATTCCATTTGCTGCAGAACCACTTATGAAGTGGAAGCAATGGATACTATCGATAGCGTATAACCGTACGCCCATGTAAGAGGACGCAGGTACGTGTTGTGTCAATAGACATAAACGGGGCTCCACCTTGACGAAATGTTACCACGGTCCCAGGGTGGAACTCAGCCGATAAGCTGCGACGGCACCTTTGATGATGTTTCTGACATTTTGATTTTAACCTCGTTAAAAAACAAACAAACAAAATTCGAAGACGTTTACATGCGTAAGCCCTTAAATTCCGGAGCACATTGAGAAAAACACTTACAAGGACTAAAGCAAATTCAGAACGAAATTGCCCAAGCTTAATACTCATGGATCAATATTTCCTCGGTTCTGCTAAACTACTGACAGTCGGCAACTTCAACGCATTGTTAAAAATCCAGTTAATGTTCATGTTTGGGGCTGGTTTCCCAAAAAAGGTTGGGCCGTATATTTGTGTTTACCACCAATTTACTGTTTTGATGAATAAAATATAATATAACTTCATTACCGTCAGCTATACCTAAAATATTGGGAAGAACTAGCCAACAGTCGGCTGGTGCCAACCCTATTGAAAATATTTGGACATTAGTTCAACAAAATTTCAAACGAAAACGAAATATGGGCGGTCAAATAGTTATCACCGTGAATTCGGCTCATTTGGAGTCAATTAAAATCCACAAATTGCGCAGAAATTAACACAAACTATGACTCGAACATCTGAAACCTTTATAGCTAATGGTTAGGTTAAGTTAGCCTGGTTGGCATTAAGCCACACATAGACCTTTTGATTCCTAACGATAATGGAGACCGACCTCTATGAATACTGAAAGTATACATCATGTAGGATATCAACGCTTTTGGCGAATCTGGGAGATCCGCGACTGCGCTTTAAATGGTCCATCCGCTTAGTCCAATTTTGGCATACTCTTTCGGCCGGTATCTCACATATAAATGCTTTAATGTTGTCTTTCAATGCGTTAATTGAAGCACGTTTTTCTGAATATACATGAGCTTTAACATAGCCCCACAAAAAAATAATCTAAAGGCGTTATATCGCACGATCTGGGTGGCCAATTGACAGGTCCCGAAAGTGAAATTAAATGTTCACTGAACTCGCCTCTCAACAATACAATTGTTACCGTCTTGCTGAAACCACATGTCATGCAAGTCAAGCTCTTGCATTCTGGGCAAAAAAAAATTGGATATCATTTCAGGGTAGCGCTCACTATTCACAGTTACGTTACGATTCGCAGCATCTTTGAAGAAGTACGGTCCAATGATACCTCCAGTCCATAAACCGCACCAAACCGCATCCTTTTCTGGATACATTGGTAGCCCCTGCAATTCTTCTGGCTGATCTTCACTCCAAAATCGATAATTCTGCTTATTTACGTACCCATTGATCCAAAAATGAGCTTCGTCGCTGAACACAATTTTTCGAAAAAAAAGTGGATCTTCGGCCAGCTTTCCAACTGAGGCCCAATTGCTGCGAACGGCGACGAATCGATAATTGATGGTCATCATTAACCACTGCGATATTTTCTTCAGTTTGCACTCTACGTAAGCGTGTTGGTGGTTTGTTGTCCAATAATGTAAATTTGGTTCTAAATTTAGCTCGAATAGCCGCTTCAGTGGGTCGATTAAACTGACCATAAAATGGAAGAAGCGCACGATAAACTTTCTTAACAGAACACGCATTTTTATAATAAAATTCAATGATTTGCAAGCGTTGTTCGTTTGTAAGACGATTCATGGTTTAATTATAGACCAAACTGAAGATATTTGACAGTGAAACAAAACACGAAACGTGCGTCAGCTGTTTAAACCAACTGTTTAAAAAGATAATAGCTAAAAAATCACCCATTAGTTCTGCAGTCTTTTCGCGAGAGCGTAAGTACGTATTGAGTCAGTTTTTTGTCGTTAGTTCTACACATAACTTTTGCTGCTTTAGATGTGGTCAGATTGGTCCACCTAGCGTCCACTCGCTTTTTCATGTAGTCGTCCATTTCGTTGTATACTGTGTTTAGTCTAACAACACTTTTTGCTATCTTATTTTCTATCTTTCCTATTTAGCCAATGGTAGTGACTATACATTTTATTGAACACGAAATCGTATATTGCATATAATAAATATTATAAGCCCATACGGCGGTCACATTTCTATTAGAAACACTGTACATACTTCCATCTTCCCAAATGAACGCTGATGATTAGTAGTAGTATCCTTTTGTGATACACTCCATTCTTTTGATTTCCAATACGCGCCATGTAAAGGGTTTTTCAAAAGAAAAAAATGAGATTCTTAAATAACTATTTACAAGGTCTCCAAAACGCTCTTCTTAAAAAGAGATAAGTGGTTTAAACAACTGAGTTAGGGAATAGAATTCAAAAGCAAGTATCACAATGGGCCTTAAGGCCACCGAGTGTTTTGACAAGCAACGTGGCTACCCTAACCTAACTTAGTTTCTTTCAGGTTTCACTATTTTTATTCGAAATAAGGGCCTTGCGAATTGTTGCATGTGTACAATTATATCATTTAAATGTCCACCATGTCTGGACCACAGGTAAAATCCACCAAACAGTCGATTATGAATGCCTAATGAGAGCGGCAAGATATCGATGTTGAATGTTATTCAGCAACACTTTGCGCTACAGCAACAATATTCCCAAGCGAACGTCCAATTTTAGGTCTACCAGCCTTTTTTCTATGCTCAACAGAACCAGTTTCTTGATATTTTTTCACCAACCTTTGAATTGTTAACTCATTCGAACGTCTATTTGCATAAAAAAAAATTCGTATTTTGCGATATGTCGTTCTTAAAGATCGACTATTTTTATAATAAGTTCCAATAATTTTAACGCGTTGTACTGGCGTATAAAATGGTATATCTGTGTACTTGACAAATGTTAAAGAAGATATAAAAAAGGTGCAGTCTAGGCGTCACTTTTGAAAAACAATTTACTTGCCATCAAGGATGCAAGAGCCCCTCACTAATTGCCTGTTACCTCCGAAATTATTCATTTAATCGACTTGAAATTTTCATGGAATATTTTCGTTTTTTTATACTGCATACTACATTACTTATACTTTTATACTGCAAGAAAATGCAAATTACTCCAACCTTTTATATAAAGCATATTTGGTTGTTGAATTGATTCAAGATTTGGTCGATCCATCCACTTACTGAAGGAGAGCAGAAACTAAGAAACTCTTTCTAACAAAATTTCAGACTCTAAGCCCTAAAGAGAGTTAAATAGCTGAGATAAAGCCATGGATAGCCACTATCACGCATGATTTGGTCCCAATAGCAAACTGACATAGCTTCAATAAACTGCACAATACCACCACAGTATTTAGCACCATAATCTCTCAAATAAATAGTCACCTTTACAAAAAGGCATTCCTGATAGCACTAAACGTGTCGAATTTTTCGGCATAACCAAGACATAAGAAGACTTTATGGCTTTCAAATTTATTTTTAGATTAGAACTCATTTCCATAAAGATAAAACAATGTCTACTTCAGGTGGTACCCTGTCCCCGGTTCCATTAGGCTTCCAATTTAACACCAGCTGTTTCCTTGATCTCAAATGCATCTTTCAATAACAATTGTAACTTTTGTTCAAAAGTAATCGGTTATAGGTATGTATAAACGTTGTCACTTCTGCACTGTAAGGAGTCTTACACTTGGACCTATTGAATCCGTCACAATTAAAAGTTTCAGACAGTCTAGTTTCCTTCTATTGGGGTTGCATACAAGAACCATTGAAGAGAAAAAAAGGACAGAAACGTAATGCTCTGCACCAACTGAGCTGCCCTTTTAAAAAGGGAACCAACCAACTGGTGAAATACCGGGCTATCTGAACTTCTCAAGAAGACAGCTTTACTCTGCACCCGTGGGAGCAGTACTGCCTATGTGCGTTTATATGCTGGTCGCGTCGGTTCTTTTCCTGCTCAAGAATCACTTAGTTTTCAGAGCTAAGTTAAGGGGGTAGAAAGGTTTCTTTTTAATAGCCTATCACTACAAAGGGAGGAAGTTGTTGATATTCAGCTTGCAGAGATAATGTTACGGAGGCGGTTTTGGTGCGTCATCTCTAACCGGACATAGTCGAACTTTCATTGTAATAAGTTTCTATAATCAACTCTTTGAACATTTTTTTATTTGTAATGTTAGGCTCATCACTCGAAGGTTTTCTGGAGCTTGATTTTTGGTACAGCCAAGAGTGTCTCTAAATATGTTTTCTTTATTTTATCCACACTTTCAAAACCAGTTTATCGTAGTGGTTTTGTTGGGTTTGTCGACTAGAATGAAGTATTTTGGATTTGAAATTGGAAAAGGTCATTGAAAGGTTATTTGGAAGTAGACTTGGAATGAATACAACTGTTTATATCCAGAAAATATTGGTACACAAAGTGCTGCCCTTACTCTAGGCAGATTTAGCCAATACGGAAATATAATATAAGCTGGAGAATAGTTAGCAATAAAGAGTAGTTTAGTTGTTCTTACAAGACCATTGTGGCCTAGACGAAGAAGAAGTCTATTGAATGTTTTCGAAAGCGATATATCTTCATATTTTCCGACAATTAAGCACGTTTGAAGTGAATTTACTCTGTTACAAGTAGCGGACTGCCGTACATCCCTCAGTGAGCGAGTTTTGCAAGAAAGAACACTTTTATCGGCCTGGACGGACTTAAGTAAGCCAGCTCTTTAGAAGGAGAATTTTTCAGATACGATCTACAAATAATGTGGATAAAAACCCCACATGGCCCACTACAGCAACTTTTCCGTGGATTGCTAACAGGCCACAACATTAGCGGAAGACATATTCGGAAAGGCTGAGACTACCACAATTACTCATGCAGAATGTTCAATACTAGCGACCTGTACTCTGGAGCTGACAGAAATTCATAGGTGCTGAATTTTTGAGAATCTGAATGATACAGCTAAGTCAACGATACAAAGTTGCTTCCATTCTTGAGTGCACGCATTACTTCGAATAGAAGGAGGAACTGTGATATCGCCAGTGGGTCAATCCGCGTTGTAAGATGAGTCTTATAGCCTATCGGCTACTACACTTCAATCTAACCTGGATTAGCATTAAAGCCAATACTGAATAATACTTTATATCAAAAACTATTTTGGCCGTTCAAAACTTATTTTAGATGTGGATGTTGTAAAGCTTGTTTATCCGACAATCGATACAACATTATTATATTTCCATTTCACCAAACGAATGCCAGTACTTCTCATCGAATGCCATGTCGTCAACATTAATAACAGACAAATCTGTTACATTTGGAACTGAAAAGTTAAAATCGTTGCTAAGCTATAGTAATGGTTTTCAAACATGCCTCTATCTTATCTCTTATCTAGCACTCCCTCTGGAAGCACCAATTTTACAATATAAATGCCAGCAAAATATAAATGAATATAGTAGATACATCAATCCAGATAGCTGGAAACTAGTCAAGGTCGTATTCATACCAAAAGTAGGTAGAAGAGGACATGAATCAGCGAAGGACTTCAGGCCAATCAGTCTTTCGTCTTTCCTGTTAAAAACCTTTGAAAGACTTTTGGATATGCACCTCAGAAGCTCTTTGGAGAGCTCTGGTATATCAACTGCACAACACGCATACCTTAAAGGCAAATCTACGGAGACAGCGCTTCACGAGGTAATCCGAACTATAGAGGGCTCTCTAGAGAGCAAACATTATACCATGGCGGCATTCTTGGATATAGAAGGCGCCTTTAACAATGTTAGCACAGATGCCATCCAACGGGCGTTGATAGACCTGGAGGTGGACAGTTGCGTTAGTAACTGGGTCATCTCCATGCTAGAAACCAGGATCATCAAAGCTAATATGGGCAATATCAACATAACCAAGAAGGTCCACAGGGGCACTCCACAAGGGGGAGTATTATCTCCACTTCTTTGGCTATGTGTGATCAGCAAAATCTTAATAAAACTTAACGGAGGTGGGGTAAAAGTGGTGGCGTACGCTGATGATGTGGTGCTAATGGTGTCAGGACTGTGTCCAAATACGATCAGTGGGATCATCCAAAGGGCGTTAGACGAGCTTAACTCTTGGGCCACAGGATGTGGGCTAAGTTTAAACCCGCGTAAAACAGAACTTATGCTTTTCACCACCAGATACAAGGTACCAACTTTCACCCTACCAAACATCAACGGACAAACTCTGTCACTATCAACCAGTGCAAAGTACTTAGGAGTAATTCTGGACTCCAAACTTAGCTGGAAGTTAAACGTCGAAGAACGGGTAAGGAAAGCAGAAATTGCTTTATATGCCTGCAAACGTATGCTTGGAAGAAGATGGGGTCTTCAACCTAAGCATACATTATGGCTGTATAAGGCGGTTATACGGCCAATTTTAACGTATGGCTCGGTAGTTTGGTGGAAAGCTCTGGAGAGAGAGTACAATACCAAATTACTCGGCAGAATACAAAGATCAGCCTGTGCAATAACGGTCGGTGCAATCAGATCATGTCCTAGAGAGGCTCTCAATGCACTGACACACGTTATTCCAATAGACCTACATATAAAGAAGACGGCAACCATGAGTGCATTTAGGTTAAATGAAGCGGGTCGCTGGAAAGAAAAAACTTATGGTCACGCTGGTCTATTATTGCGACAAACTCAGTTAACCTCGGTGAGGACTGACTACATCGTCCCGATGGTAACGTTCAATAGGAATTTTGCCACACTATTTCCATTTAAAAAAGTATGGAATAAGGGATTCTCTCTAAACACCTTCGATACCACAGTCTATACAGATGGCAGTAAAATGGATTGTGGTGTCGGAGCTGGTATATATTCTCAGAGACTTGGAATTGAAAAATCTGTGCGTCTCCCTAATACCAGTAGCGTCTTCCAAGCGGAAGTACTAGCAATTGGGGAAGCCTGTAGGTTACTAATCGCAGATTTCTCTTTCAAGGGCAATATCGCTATTCTTTCGGATAGCCAAGCTGCAATCCAGGCGCTGGATGCGACTATAACAACCTCTAAAGTGGTGGAGCAAAGTAGGAATAGCCTCACCAACTTGAGTGAAAACCATAGAGTAACCTTAATTTGGGTCCCGGGACACCGGAACATAGAAGGTAACGAAAAAGCTGATGAACTGGCAAGAGGGGGATCTGCCATGAATAGCGCTCTTGCAGTACCAGTACTCACCCCACTAGGTGCGGTCAAGAATGCAATTTCCCTAAAATACCTTCGAATTGCAGAGTGTAGATGGAGAGACCAGACGAAATGCAAAATCAGCAGAACGTTATGGCCCACCTACAACCTCAAGCAATCGTCGACATTAATAAACATGAAACGACGGGACACCTGTAGACTTACGGCAGTCATAACTGGCTTCTGGTCTATCGGAGAACAAGCCGCCAAAATGGGCATCCCTCACAACACATACTGTCATAGTTGTAAGCAACCGGAGAAAAAAGAAACAATCTTCCATTTTCTCTGTGAATGCCCTGCCCTATGGAAGGACAGAATGTCAACCCTGGGCAAACCGCTGTTCGAGAGTCTCGAGCAGCTGTCTGGCTTAGACGTCAACAACCTAATAAGGTTCCTAAACCGCACAGACTGGATATAGTCCTGCTGCAAATAACTGTTAAACAATTTGGTAACGAGGATGTGGCAACAAAATGGTGCGGAAGCGCTAGTTGGATTCTGGATGAATCACCACTCTAACCAACCAACCAGATACATCAAAAACCCAGTAAATCATATGAAATGCGAAAAAACATGTACCCTGGGTCACCCAGAATCACCATATGGTAACGCCCTAAGTACTTAAAAATTGCATAAAAATAATGCAACCAAAAATTTGTTCAACAAAAATAAATTCGCGTTTCCGAGGTGTGTTCAAAAAATATGGTGAATTTTCATTTTTCTCAAAAAATATTTATTTATTCATCAATTTCTATTTTATCTCCTTCAAAGTAGTCCCCTCAGATATTATACACTTGTGTCAGCGATTTTTCCAATCCTCGAAGCAGTTCTGATAAGAACTTTTTGGTAGGTTCTTGGGCTCTCTCAGCGATTCGGTTTTTATCTCCTCAATCGTCGCAAAACGCCGCCCTTTCGTTGATTTTTTTCAATCTTGGGAACAGGAAAAAGTCGCAGGGGGCCAAATCTGGTGATATGGGGGCGGAGACATGAAAACGGTGTTGTTTTTGGGCAAATAATCTCTCACAAGCAAAGATGAGTGAGCAGGTATATACATTATCATGATGCAAAAGCCATGCTTTTTTCCATAATTCTGGGTGTTTTTTCGTATTGCTTCACACAAACGCCGCATAACTTCACGGAATTCTTCCTTTTTCTTTCCGTACGACCTTGAGGTAAGAACTCCTGATGCACTACGCCATCTTAATCGTGTGAGCAAAACCTTGACATTTCATCGAACTTGGCGAGCTTTTTTTAATCTGGCTCTCCTGGACACTTCCATTGGGACGATTGGGCTTTGATTTCGATGTCATAACCATATACGCATGATTCGTCACCAATTATGACTCTTTTAAGCAAATCTGGATCATCGTTGACGTCATTGAATTCCTGAGCGATGCTCATGCGACGTTGGTTTTGGTCAAAATTCAGTAATTTTGGAACGAACTTTGCTGCCACACGCTTCATGCCTAAAATTTCCAAAAAGATTATATGGCATGAGCCAACCGATATGCCGACATCCCCAGCAACTTCTCTAATTCTGATTCGACGATTCTCCATTTTCTTTACTTTCTTAACATTCTCGCCGGTTGTTGATGTGCTGGGGCATGGAATGAGAAGGCGCAAATGTTTCTAGTACAATCGAGTTTTGAAATGTTTGTAGTAAGGCATTTTAGAACACCGATTTCTTTCTTCCTCTTAATTGGCGCGATAACCGCTTACGCGATTTTGGCCGAAATTCTTTCCCGTGCTAACCGGCGCCAATTGAACACACCAAGTGAAGCCAAGGCCTTCTCCACTTGATCTTTCCAACGTAGAGGAGGCCTTCTTTTTCCTCTATTACCACCAACTGTACCGCATCGAATACTTTCAGAGCCGGAGCGTTTGTATCCATTTTAACGACATGACCCAGCCAACGTAGCCGCTGGATTTTTATTCGCTGCGCTATGTCTATGTCGTCGTAAAGCTCATCGTTCCATCGCCTGCGATATTCGCCGTTGCAACGGTCCAGGAATCTTACACAGAATCTTTCTCTCAAACACTCCAAGCGTCGCTTCATCGGTTGTTGTTATCGTCCACGCTTCTGCGCCATACGTCAGGGTGGGCATGATGAGAGCCTTGTAGTGTTAACTTTGTTCGTCGAGAGAGGGCTCTACTACTCAATTCAAGGCTGACATTGTTATCGGTATTAATGCTGGTTCCTAAATAAACGAAGTCTTTTAAAACCTCGAAATAATAACTGTCAACAGGTACCTCGTTTTGTCCTCGTTCACCACCAGACTCATTAGCTTTGCCTCTTTATCCAGTTTGGAAAAGGCAGAACTAACAGCGCGATTATTAAGGCCGATGATGTCAATATCATCGGCATACGCCAACAGTTGTACGCTCTTCCTGAGCGATTAAGTTCTGCCGCTCGTACCATCCTCTCCAGCATCAGGTTAAAGAAGTCACTCGACAGCGAATCACCCTGTCTGAAACCTCGTTTAGTATCAAACGCTTCGGTCCTTCCCAATTCTGCAGGCGCTGCTGGTGTTGAACAACGTCATCTTGCATAGCCGTATTAGTTTTGTGGGGATACCAAATTCAGGCATACAGGAAAATCCTTCTCGTACTGTCGAATGCAGCTTTGAAGACGACGAAAAGATGGTATGTGTCAATTCTCCTTTCATGGGTCTTTTCCAAGATTTGGCATATTGTAAATATTCGGCTGTTGGTAGACTTTCCAGGTCTAAAGCCACACTGATAAGATCCAATCAGTTGGTGAATGGTGGGCTTCAGCCTTTCACACAATACGCTCGCTAGAACGTTATAGGCGATATTTAGCAGACTAATCCCACGGTAATTGGTACAGATTGCAGGATCACCCTTCTTATGGTTTGGTCAGAGCACACTTAAATTCCAATCGGCATCTGACCATATTTGTATAAAAGCTGATGCATGCACCTTACCAGCTCCTTGCCGCCATGTTTGAAAAGCTCAGCCAGTAGTCCGTCGGCGCCCGCGGTTTTGTTGTTCTTTAACTCCGCTATCGTTATTCTCACCTCGTCATGGTCGGGTAGCGGAACGGTAGTTCCGTCGTCAACGATTGGGGTACCGGGAACTTCACACTCTCTGTGACATGCGCAGCTATCACTGTTTAAAAGGTTCGAGAAGTGTTCCCTCCATAATTTAAAATTGCTCTGTATGTCAGTTACCAGTCAAGCTCCTCGCACTCACGTATATCGGCCTCGCGTTTCTTCTTTCGGATAATACGCCTCTCCTCCTTTATTAGCTCTCGGTAGCGATCCCACATGGCTCGCGTTGCGCCCGTTCGCAGCGTGGCTCTATAGGCATCATCCTTTCTTTCTGCGTCAGCATGATATCCCTCGTCGTCCCAACTGTTTTTTCGGTCTCGCCGGAATCCGATTTCTTCTTTGGCGGCGGTGCGTAGAGAACGAGAAATATTGCTCCATTGTTCGTGCATACCGGTTTGTTGGGCTGTACTCTCAGTGAGTACAGTGAGAGTCGAGTGGCGAAACTTTTGACTGTCTGTTGCGATTGCAGCTTTTTGATGTTGAACATTCTTTGCGTAGGTAGATGTACGTTTTTTGCTGCACAGAGGCCTGTGCGTAGTTTGGTAATGATCCGAGTCAATGTTGCGTCCTCGGATCGTACGTACATCTAATAAACTAGAAGCGGGTCTTGCATCTATCACAACATGATCGGTCTGGTTTCGCGTTTTCCGATCAGGAGACAGCCACGTTGCTTGGTGTATTTTCTTATGCTCGAATCTGGTGCTGCAGACTACCATATTTCGAGCCCCGGCGAAGTCGATCAGCCTCTGTCCGTTACCGGATGTTTCGTTGTGCCGGCTGAATTTTCCGACTGTTCGACCAAAAATTCCTTCCTTGCCCACCCTGGCGTTGAAGTCGCCAAACACGATTTTTATGTCGTGGCGGGGGCAGCGCTCATAAGAACGTTCCAGGCGCAAATAAGCGAGATGTTAAAAAATCGCGCTTTAATGCGAGACGCTCGTCCACCGGAGTGAACGACGGTACTTGGCGCCGAAGCCTCTCTCCCACAACAATTCCGACACCGAATTTGCGCTATTTAAAAGGCAGGTGTAATAGACGTCGCAAAGTCCTATGGTTTTCTTGTCTTGTCCCATACATCGCATCTCTTGAATGGCAGTGATGTCAGCCTTTACGCTCACGAGGACATCAGCCAGCCGGGCAGAGGCACCTTACCCATTAAGGGACCGGACATTCGATTTTTTAAAGCAATAAAAATGAAGCAATAAAAGAAAATGCAAAAAAGAATTGATGTCAAGTCATACATGTTGCAGGGATAAAGGCTTGGTGCGTTTGTTTCTGCGACTGCGTTGTGAAGCAAAGCTGTGTTGATGTCTATGCGTGCGACCGGGATACATTTTAATCCACAACTAGAAAAGTAGTTCATAGCGTTTGTTCATTACATGCATAAATGAATGTGCATACTATGTATTTACATAATGAACGTATGTATATAAGATTATCAAATGTAATGCATATGCACATATGTATGTGCATGTCAATAGGAAGTATTTGCATTCACAAACAAAATAAATGGTTTAAGATAGACCAACATTTATTTCATATGTATTTCAATTTACAGATTTAAGATTGAACAAATCACTGACGACCATTCGAATATCGTCAATATTGGAATATTTCACGTAGAATTATTTGCCAATGTTTGGTGAATCTTGAATTTTTATCACGACGAGTGGCGGGGGCTCTGTATATGTATATGTATGCACCCATAAATATTTCTTCTAACTGCTCGACAGCCGCAGCAGCGGTGAGTCAAGTGCGCGTAGCAGCTACAGTAAGATGCAAAAAACAGCAACTAAGCAAAATTTCTAAGGCACTCCTTTTTGTTCTCTCCTGGTATAAACAGGAGTGCGACTTCTTCGGAGGCTACTGTGCATACATTCAGCCTTCCGCCAAAGTGCCATATATTTAATATCGAAGAAATTACTGAAGCTTCTGTGAGTGCATTATTGTTCATAACAACAGGGACCAAAACACCAAATTTTTAGACTACAGTTTTTCAATAAATATGAACCCGACGTTTAAAAGCTTTCATATATATATATTGTGTTTTTCGTATACTTCATTCTGAAGACCTAAAAATTGTCTAAGTAAATTATAAAAAAAAATGTTGATACTTCATGATTCATAATTTTTGACACAGTACTGTGCCTATGAATGTGCTCTGGATTCCTTGAGCAATTTTGGCAAATTTTTTTTTGTGCACCAAGGCGCATATGTATGTATATATACGTATATACGTATGTATGTACATATCCCAATAGTCGTTGTTTTTTATATGCTTACATTCTGCGTTCGTTGAAAGTTTGTATGCATTTTTATATGAGCCGTTTTCTTTGAAAGTGATGTAAGTCCATTTTTTATTATATGGAGATATGTAAGGGTTTGCATTTGAATGGTTTGAAAAATATTAAATTGATTAGAATTTATAATGTAATTATTTTTAAGTGTGATTAACAAAAATGTATACTTTTAATGACTTCACAAGCGCTTACACCATTTTCAAAGTCAGCAAAAAGTAAAAATCTTACATTTACAAAAGATGAGATCGTGTGTAATGACTTTCATACTGTGGAAAGCTTTGGATATGCTCCTTTATATGGGTTAGGTGGGCATCTGAAATCCTTCTAGACGACCCTGGCATCCGGCCACGCTTATCCATTCCATCATCTTTAGATTTTAAACCCCGATCTAATCGTCCCATTGATATTTTAAAAGTGTTTGGAAATTTTTCCACCCGGAACAGATAAATTATATTTACATATATACACATTTTCTTTGTGATCCTTTATAATTTCTTTGGCGTATTCTTTTAATATTACACTATTGAACAGCTTTTAAGAGAAATACATTTTGATTGTTAAAATCTGCCAGCTTCCAAAAAATTTTGAAATTTTGTTTCCGGTCAGTTTCACTAACAAGAGTTCTACTATGTAATATTTTGGTCCGCTGTTGCGCAACATTTTTTTGTTCATTTGCGTATTTTTATTATTGTATTTTTTCGTATTGCGGCCGCCGTAACCAAAATTAAGAAAAACATTTTTCTGATAGCGGTCGCCCCTCGGCAGGCAATGGCAAACCTCCGAGTGTAATTCTGCCATGAAAAAGCTCCTCATAAAAATATCTGCCGTTCGGAGTCGGATTGAAACTGTAACACCCAAAAAGGGAGTACGCACCAATTATATATATATTTCGTAGAATCTGACGCGTGGTTATCTGAAGAAGCATTGTCATGAACTCAACAAGGGTTGTATAATTCTCTTTCTTTTAAAGTATTTATTTAAATAATTATTTTCATCAGAATTGCTCTCAGTATATGATTTTAGAATTCTTTTTTTTTCGTTTATATTGATTGAGGTGATTTCTGAGAAGGAAGAATAATACAGTTGTTGCGGGAATGTTGCGGTAAAAGTCCTATTTTTCAGAGCAAAATGAAAGTCTGCTAGTTCAGCTTCGAAATTACAATTTTTTCTCACCATTTTATTATATTACAAACTATTCCCTATATATACACAATTATTTCAAACAAAACCTACTTATGTTCACAGAATATTATATCGAATAACATGAGTTGAAAAACATTAAAGTATTTTAAACTAATACTAAACTGGACTCAACAACAGTATTAAAATTAATTCATATGTAGAATGGCATGTATCAAAAAAAGATTGTAAATTTCAATTTTCCATTTTAATAAATATAAAATATGAAATGCACACTTATTACCAACTTAACACTTAATAGTTCAAACGTAATAATACGTCTCTCCTCCTTCAAGATATTTTATACATTACTATATTTCATACAGGGGCTTTATATTGTATAATATAATAAACGGGGAAAACCGAAATTGCGGGAATCCATAAAAATGTTTATACCATTTACAGTGTTTCCCCACACATATAAAAATGCACTAAAGAAATTATGTAGTACAATTTTGAACTAAATATTTAGTAGTATGTTTTTAAAGAAAGTGGACTTACACCATTTTCACTAACTACGAAAATTTGTAATAATAAAAACAATGAAAATTTTAACAGATTTTTTTGGAAAAAGTTTGCAAATAAAAAGTTGATAGTAAATTGTTTTAATTTTTATCATTAACTAATTTTTTGTCAAAATGGACGTACACCACTTTCAAAGAAAACGGCTCATATACATACATACATACATACATATGTGTGTATGCGCGTTGGCTTTCCGGAAATGATATGTTCTCATCAACATAATTTAGATTTGATTAAAGAGATTAAATATATGTATGTTTATATGTAATTCCTTTATGACGGATTTATATAAATGAGTATAAATTATTTTATACAGAAGAAAAATTTCTAAATATCGAATATAAAAAAACCTAAACACACTATTCTAGAGTAATTATAATTAAAATAACCTCAAAAATTTTACCAAATTTTCCTGGTTTGAATTGGAGCATAAAAAAAGTTGTGCAAGAAGAATATGACACTTCAGGAATTTAACCTGAATTAAATATGCGCCACAAAACCCATACGAATAATTTCGTCCACTTTATCGTCTGCGCCACAGTTTAACTGCGTAGAACGCTTACTCAATCGCAAAATCAATCGCTTCGCTGTGCGCATGCAGTATTACGAATCCCTTACTACCGTGTTGAAATCCCTTTCAACCGCGGTGAAAAAAAAATCTGAAGTCCTCTGCTAGTATGGAAAACAATAAAAATCTAAAGTTCTGAACTAGTGTGGTAAATACAAATCTGAAATTCCCTACAAACGAATTTCAATTTAGACCCGAAAAAAAATCATTTGACATTTGCGCCTTCTCATTCTTCAATTTTGTACTTGGAAAAAGCTCTTTTTACAGTTGCGGCTTCTCATTTCATTAACATTCTCGGCTTTCAGCTTTCTCCGAAATTCCGTAGTACAATTAAAATTATTAAGAGTGGCAACGCGTGCCATCAGCTGACCCTCTTGTAAATGTCAAATACGACGTCAACTCAAATTGTTTCCGTCACAATTTGTAAGCAATTTTTTTCTATTGTGGCTGTTTTAAGGGAGCGCAGCTTATTCTTTTTTATTAATTCCAATGCAATTATTTCGTGCGTTCGTATAAACAAATTTAATCACAAAATAATATTCGTTTAAGCTTAAATGTGTATTGTAAACGTGCGGTACTGCTCAACTATGCAGTTATAGTAACGCCTAGCATAAGCACTTGGCGTGGGTTCCATAGTTTTTCCAATAAAATCTTGTTTCCCTTATTCGTACATTCAATTGCACTGCTCTTCAATCGTTGCTTTAGACATATACACATAAATATATAATAAAAGGAAAAATTCAAATATCACATTCGCCGAAAATGTCTGTTGACGGCAGTGTACTCCCATCGGAACTATTGGTTGCACCTCAACCACTTATTGGCTTCTGTGGCTTAGAAACAACTCACAATCTTGTGCACAAAGCCGTATGGGATGCGTTTAGTGCTAATAGGAAAACTGATAAGTAAGTAAATGTTATCTATAGAAATGCAAACGTATCTGCAAGTTTACACCGCTTTTTCAGAGCTTCTGTGCAATTCAAACTTCTACCATCTGCTTATGAGTTTCCAGTTGCAAAACCGAAACGTGCTTCCTACGAATGGTACCAATCCAAGGGTATACTTAAACGCAATTGGATGCTTAAACATTTGCATGTACTGCCAGCAGTGGTGGTTTTGTTCCAAGATATGGAATGGAATGACCCTCAGTGGTCTGAAAAGCAGGTGCAGTGTGCGTCCACAATACAAAGTCTCAAAAGTGCATTACAGGTTTGTGCTTCGTATTCAATTATTTATTTGTTAAACTCAAGAGTTCATTCTCCAATTCAGGAACGCAACACCCGCTTGTGTCTCGTACTGTTGCAGAAATCGTCTCCCCTGCCACCAGGTGAAGATTTGTTAGCATCCGAACGTGCCGCTAGTTTAACTACCGCCTGTGGTATCAATAGTAAAATGTTATTCATTCTGCCGCATACGGAGCATTTAATGGGTGCGTAAGACAAGACTGAATATGGGAAATAAATATTTACATTTGTCATGTATATTTTCCTTGCTTAGGCTATACATTGCGTTTGGAATCTGCTTTCCTGGACATGGCTCAATCCTATTATGCACTCATGTCAAAACGTATTCGCGCACATCGTGACCAATTGACAACTGCACACACCAACCTCAAAATACGCCATCAGTTTAAGTTAGGTTTTGTTGCCGAAATAAGACAAGATTTTAGTACTGCATTAAAGTAAGTATAAATGTATGCACAAGTGACGAGTTACGAATGTTGAAACGGCGCCTCAAATATTACCTTTGTTCTATTCTCGATATTAGTTAGTGATAAATTTAAACTAGGTCAGCTTTTCATTTTCCTATTTTTCTTACGGCAGACATTATACTCAGGCCTATGCCACACTGGATGAGATACGTATCACCGACGCCAATTGCCTTGAAATGAAAACTATAGCCGGATTCCTGAATTACAAACTATGTCGTTTAATGTTTAAATTAAAGGTGCCACGTGATGCAATCAACCATTTTATAAGTCATATAGAGAAATATAAAAATCGAGTAGGCTTTAAAGATTTAATATTCGAACACTATGCTTGGTTAAGTACGCAGTAAGTTAGTGTTTATAGCTCTTATTTGTTATTATATTTTACTAAATAATGTTCTACAATTTTTAGGCATAGTGTTTTTGCGGAACTTTTTTGCGAGGCAATTAAAAATGGGCTACCTGCATTACAAACCCAAAACCCTGGCATTTATTATTACAAAGCTGCGGAATTTGTAATGAAACGAAAAGAAGCTTTTCTGCAAAGCAACGGTAGCTAAAATACACAATTCAAATTTTACTTTTAACTAAATAAATTGTAACTGAATTGTTTCATCTTAGCTATGTTACTAAGTCCTACCGACCCAACTGGACCATCTGCATTGCAAAACAACAATTCAGTGGCATTATACACCGAATTCTTTGGCATACGTGCTGTCAAAACAGGCGATCCAGTTTCAGAGCAACAAACCAATATGCTTATACGGGAAAATGAGAAATCGTTCAATCACTCGGTAAAAAACAAGAAAAATGAAAACAGAAATTATAACCCAAAATAACTTCCTTTGATTACAGAATGCAATAATAAATTTGCTTAGCCTAGCACGAGCACAGTTCAAAATCTACAAATGCCCACGATTTCGAAATAAACTCGCTATCGACATGGCCGAGGAATATTACAAAAGTGGTGATCATGCGAATGCGTTAACGTTAGTCTCGAAAATATTTCAGTTTGAACTTCAACTGATTAATTTATTTACAGTCTTTACTCGGTTATGCTGACGGATTATCGACGCGAACAATGGTCCTCTATATTCTCAGATGTTTTACTGAAAACATTGCGTTGCGCCTTTTTATCAGCTTCGATTACCGACTTTATAACTTGTAGTATTGAGGCACTGTCATTGCGAGTGCGCTGCGAACAAAAAGAGCGAATCATCGTCCTTGAAAATCTGTGGAAAGTGTTTAAAGTAAATATTATATATCTCGCATCTGTAAATGAAATAGAGCAATTTTATACAGTATACATTTTATTCTGCAGGGTGCCTCGCCAATATCTCACGGTCAAAGTGCACCTGAAATTATAGAGCGCTGGGACAATGCTTTCCCTGCCGTAAAGTCACCAATTACTATAGATTTGGATAAGTTAACAAAGCTGATGGAAATGTACGTCAGCTTCGAACATTTAGAATTGAAGAACGACGAGACTATTAACGTTAAACTAATTATCAAGTGAGTGTTAAAATTCTTATATTTGAAAAGTTCAAATCTTAATAGATATTTTTTCCCTTCACAAAGGTTGCTTACAGATGTGCCCATTAAAATACACCACTGTGCCATTATTCTCACAGACGGCACTAACTTTTACAAGTTACCAGTTAATAGGTGTCAATCATTCCAGAGTTTGCACAAAATGCATGAGAATCAAAAGAACAACCAGCAACCAGAAGTTGCACTTCAACACTTTGATCCAGACTTGAAACTAGAACCCCATTTGTATTATCATCTGCATTTCCATACAGAAGCTTGTCAATTTTTGGAAAACACACAGTTGCGTGTTGCACGAATCGAAGCTCAAATGGGTTCTGAAAAATTGGGTGTTCAGTTCACAAAATCAGCAATTTTCACACGCAATCCCTTCCGTCATTATACGCGCAGTAGAGATCTCGATGATAATATAGAAATCAATCCGCTATGCTATATTACTCCTACGTAAGTTGAGTCATACACCGGAAAATTTTAATTTCCAATGTTGTTAATAATGATTTCATTTGAATTGCTATAGATTCCATTTAAACACACAATGCAACCTTGGCAAAGAAACACATATGTTAGTAAACGAATACTATCCGATAGCGACAACAATAAATAATCCGCACAATATTTTCCTGCAAAATGTTAGCCTCAACATTAGTGTACCGAATAATCTACGCAACCAAGGTAAGTGTAATAAAAAATGCGCTGAAGTCTTTCTGAAAGAAAACCTTTTCCCCAAATGCAAAAATAAATAAATAAGTAGCTTGCGACGATATATTGAGGAACGATTAAGTATGCCCATAAAAGTGATAGTCGTTCACACGAAATTTCCTTTAAGTACAATTTGATTATAACAAAATTGTATTTCTTCAAGAACTTAAGACTTATTCTTATATAAACCTAGACAAATTAGAACGTTGGACAGTGCCTGTTTACAAAACCATTTCCAAGTATATAAAGCTCTCTCTAGTTTTGTATTTATCTGTTTCGTATATGTATATACTTAATATATAAAATATATAAATATAATTGGTACGTACACACTTTTTGGGAGTTTGGCCGCGCTCCTTCTCCTATTTGTGGTGTGCGTCTTGATGTTGTTCCACAAATGGAGGGTCCTACAGTTTCAAGCCGACTCCGAACGGCAGATATTTTTTATGAGGAGCTTTTTCATGGCAGAAATACACTCGGAGGTTTGCCATTGCCTGCCGAGGGGCGACCGCTATTAGAAAAAACGTTTTCTTAATTTTGGTGTTTCATTCGAACCTAAGTTCTCTCTGTAAATTCCGAATGCTAGTCACGCACCAACCCATTCGGCTACGGCAGCCGCCATGTATGAACTTAGTCTTGCCATATATTCTGTGACAAATTTTACAATGTATACGGCGAGAACAAATTCACAGAAGAAAGGTCCATTATTCTTGCTTTTGTTCATATGCATTGTCTACTCCTAAATTATACTCAGTTTCTTTCGCTCGTTAACATTGGAATGGCGAGGTAAGGAGGACCGCATTGCAGTGATTGCATTACAAAAGAAATTTACGATTGCTGAAAAAAGTTAATATTTCGAGAATGTTTGTTTACCTCACGATCAATCGTTTTTGGGTTCTTTTTAACGCGCATACGATGTGATATTTTGATCAACAAATCACACTTAAGATCACTTTATAACAGATTTTTGATTAACACGTGTGTAACAACTCAGTCAAATAACGGTATATCAAATCAAAAATATATGTAAAAACACATTCTTGAAAGCTGAGAGAAGCATTTGTTTTTTGTATTTTTGTTTTTGCTTGCATAGATGAATTCAAAAAGTTTACCGTTACGAAGTACTGGTAACTATTTATGTAAGCTAATGAAGTAATTTTGAAAGGCTCTCAAAATTCATTAAGAAGCGATAGTTTCAATTCAAAAAGTTAAAATAACTTAATATTTTAGTATGTGAAAACATTTTCTTAACCTCTCTAAGTATGTATTAAGTATTCTCTTATTCTCTAACACATATTTATACACCATCATATTTATATATGGGTGTATAATATTTTTAATTAGTGGCAGTTTTGCATTAGGGTTTGTTTTACGAAAGCGTTTACCCGTCGACTAGCCACATTGGTATAGACTCCTGGATACTCCTTGCGTGCACATCCGAAGCCCCACGAAACTATACCGCAAACGCGTCCGTCGTATACCACCGGTCCACCAGAATCGCCAGAGCAAGAATCTCTTTCACCTGGTATAGTCGCACAAAACATTGTGCTCGTTAACAATGCTTTACCCAAATAAGCCTGCATGCAATCACTTTTAGCCACGACGCTCACAAGCGTCGTGCGCACCTGATCGGATGGTTCATTGTTATATTCGTCTGTTATACCCCAACCAGAAATTTTTACAAACTCATTATTTCCAGGAGTTGTACTGCATAGTCCAATTGTAGCAATACTTGGTCCACTTAACGTATCGGTTAATTTTAAGATTGCCACATCCATATCTAATGTCGCTGTGGAGTAGAATGACGACACGAAATGCTGTTCGACTTGGCGTGCCACGCCCGGCTCAGAAAGTCGACTAGCGCCAGCATGCACTGTCAAGCTCGAAGATGGCACACCTTTGACACAATGGGCCGCTGTGAGTACACAACGTTTGGTTATTAACGAGCCACCACAGATGAATTCACCATTACGACGCAAATTCAACAAATACGGTACTTGATCTATGGTTGTCAGCTGGCCACCGACTATTCTTCCATCCAGCAGAGTAGAGAATTTCTGCGCAACACCATTGGAGAAAATTTGTAAAAATAGCAAAATAATTTTTTTATCAAATCTATTGCGACTACGCATCTCGGAATGCATTTTCTGCGATCGAGCAAAGACTTGAACTGGAGCGTGTGTAGCTATTTACATTGGTTGAACTACAAATATTTGTATTTCGGTACTCAAATTAAGGCAATTTAAAGAATTATGAACAGTTCGTGAGTTGGTTAATGGAGGTAATCCTTTGTATTGTAAGTCCATTATCAGTATGTAGGTACATATGCAGCAATCAAACCTAATTAAATAATGGAAATTGGTGGTTTATTGAACAAGTTGAAATACGCGTATAGATATATGATAGGGTGTATCGCTATTCATATAAAATAAAACTCGGTACATATATATGCACGAGGTGTGTTCAAAACATAAGATGAATTTTCAAATTTCGCGAACTAGTACCTTCGACTTTCGATTATTATCTTTTTTATGTTAGTACACTCGTCTCGAAGATATGTTCACGGTTTTAGCGATACAGCATGTTTAATTTGTTTGTGAGATACATAAATAAGACAAATGTTTTGCGTGTTCGGCGTTTTTCTGCTATCGAAAAAAATGGATCAAAGAAGTTGCATCAAATTTTCATTACATATGTACATACTAGGCCGGGTCGATTTGTGGGGAGGCAAAAAAATCGCCCAATCGTATTGTAGGGATCAAAATAAGAAACTTTGCCGAAGGAACCATACCTCTAAAACGAATTCTGATGTCCCCCAATTTGGGTCGAACTTTTTAGTTTCTTTTCTCATGTAAAGGCCAAAAATGGTGGTATTTTGAAATGATTGTATGGGGAACCCCCCAGGGGAGTTCCAGGGGGTGTGCCACTGGCATGGGTGGATCGGCCGTCCAAAGTTAGTGGGGGTCGCTCATACATTTCGACTCGATTGGAGCACTCTAAATGGGTCAAAGTGGGATTTTTCGTGCGACCCAAATTGGGGGACATCAGAATTCGTCCCGGAATTGTGGAAAAAATGCATGGCTTTTGCATCATGATAATGTACCTGCTCACTCATCTTTGCTTGTGAGAGATTATTTGGCCAAAAACAACACCGTTATCATGCCTCAGCCACCATATTACCAGATTTGGCCCCCTGCGACTTTTTCCTGTTCCCAAGATCGAAGAAACCAATGAAAGGACGACGTTTTGCGACTATTGAGGAGATAAAAACGAAATCGCTGAGAGAGCTCAAGGGCATACCAAAAAATGTATATCCTGCTTCGAAGATTGGAAAAAACGCTGGCACAAGAGTATTATCTGAGGGGGACTACTTCGAAGGAGATAAAATAAAAATTGATGAATAAATAAATATTTTTTTAGGAGAATTTAAGTTCACCCTTAATTTTTGAACACACCGCGTATGCTTAGCATATTTGTGCAAAAATTTTATATTATATTGCATGCATATAAAGTTTATCACCATAATGTGTACATTTCTTTGCCTATGTAGACAGGTTGAAAAGTAAGAAGGTAAAAATAAAAGAATGTGAATTTGTAAATGTAATTAGTTCAGTTCAATATGAGATCTCTCAACTTCAATACACTTAGTCCACTAATTTTATACCAAGGATTTTCTGGAAGCTCTACAAGTTGCTGCTTGGCAGCCTTTCCTTCTCTTTAACTGATCCTAAACTGGATATGATTGCTGTTAGGGTCCAAAAAGTATTTTTGTTTTGTTTTATTTAGAAAACCAAACACAAAGCATATTCAACACACTTTGTCCATACATACACATACGCTGATGAACGATTTACGTACCGAAGGCGATTATTTTTTGGAACTTGCGTTGCAACGTAAATGCCAAATATATTGGGTGTTTTTTTAGCTGCATGAGAGCTATCGATAACTATAGTTTGACAGCTGATAATGTCAAACTGTTTTGACATTTTCATTCTGTAAGGCTTGGCAAGTCATCATAAATCGTTTAACGGCAAAACAATGCTTCCAAATTGCGGAAATTTACTTTGAATAAAATAAACCTGCTCGCGAAGTTCATAAGCACTGACGGCAACATCAGTCCTTATTTTATTTTAAAGCTCCAACGACTACAAAGCGATTGTCGATATTTTAATACAACGAGGTGTGAAGGAACTCTTTCCTAGTGATCACACGGACCTCGTGCTCTGTGACAGTGAAGGTTTTCCTACCTTTTTGCTTTTATTTGTTTTCCATCACTTGCTGTGAAGACCGCTTATCACTAAGAATAGGCGATAAGTAGCCGGATATATCGTAAGTAAGCTGTCAGATATATACTAAAGACGGTCATTTTAAGAGTTTGACTGCTACACTTTCATTTTGTGACATTTGTGGTGTACCCGGCAAAGAATGTTAGGTACTCAGCCCACGTTGTGGCTTGAGAAACTATAAACTTTGCGGGGATTTCACCGCTTTCGCTTTATTGAAGGTACCATTAATGCCTCAGCTAAATATCAGTCATAAATGATGGACAGTCTCTCTATGACAGAGGAGTTCAAATCACAGCCAGCAAATGAGGCTTTTCAGATCGATTCAGCTCCTTGCCACCGTGGTCCGTGATCCCAACGTGGAGGATGCCCCGCGCGGTGGTCGTTAACTCCGACGCTTTGCTCGAACTCGTGGAAGCTGAGCCAAATTTAACAGTCGATATGATAGCTCAGAGGTTAACTTCATCGCATGGAACAGTTCTCAGGCACCTGGTTCAGATGGGAAAGGTTTCAAAGCTGGGAAAATGGGTTCCATATAGACTTTGCGTCGCCAACCTTCAGCAGAGAGTAAATGTGTGTTCTCAGCTGCTGCAACGAATGAAAGTGAAAGTTTTTTGAACCGTTACTGGTGATGAAAAATGGGTCCTTTACAATAATCCTGTTCGCCAACGCCAATGGTTAGATAAAGATGAAACACCAGAATCTCCTGTCTGTTTGGTGGGATATGGCCGGTATTGTTTATTATGAACTTCTGGAGCCAAACCAGACGATAACTGCTAATTACTATTCCCATCAGCTATCAAACCTGAATGAGGCACTTAACAAAAATCGGCCGTCTTTAGTGAATAGACGCAAAGTTTTGTTTCACCACCACAACGCAAGACCTCAAACCGCAAGGCAAACATTAGGCAAGCTGAACGGGAGCTAATGCGGCATCCACCATACTCTCCGGATATAGCTCCTTGTGATAATCACCTTTTAGGTGGACTTTAATCCCATATGAATAACAAGAACTACTCCTCAAAAGAAGCTATAAAAAGGGATATCGAAGTATTTGGGCTCCAAGGATAAACAATTTTTTGAACACGGAATTAAAAATTTGCCTAAACGTTGGGAAGACATTGTAAATAATGAAGGAACATATATTATTGATTAATAAATACTTTAAACATCTTTTTTATGAATTTTAAAACCATATTTAAAAAACGCACGATCTTATGGACTGACCTGATATAAGTACATATCAATTCATCGGAAAAGCAAAAAATAAGCTCTATAAAAACTTCAATAAATAACCTTGTTTCTATAATATTTTTATAAATATACTTGTACATGTATTTTTTGTCTGGGGAAGCTAGATCTGCCGAATACGGAACAAAAAAAAAGCCCACATATAAACGGTTTTTTTGGCTAAAATGGTCGTAACGTTCACTTTTTATTTATTTCACTAAGCTAAACAAAAATAACACCGTGCAAAAGCAAATAAAGAGGTTTGAGAAGTGTATCAAATGTGCCTCCTGATTACGAGGAAGTTTTCGTTTTACTTGATTACATGTGGAATTATCTTTTTATTGTGCTTATCAAGCCCTAATCCCCGAAATACCTTTTTGAGAAATTAACATTTGGGCATTATTTATGGGTGGTAAGCAGATTGCGAAAGACCGATAAAAACTACCTAAAACTTGGAAGCATCAATATCATACCATTTCCGGGATGTAGACTCGCCTTTGATACCTTCTCCTTAACGTCGCAAATATCTCGGGCTGCTTCGGCAGCTTTTTGATCTCGATCAAAAGCAAAGTAGAGCAGATGTCGAAAATGTTGATTTTTGCCTCCTGGGTATTCTATTTCTAAGCCTCAAAACTATTGAAAAAATTAAATAACGCAAAAATACAATTAACATAGTTTTGTAGAGCAGAAAGAGTTCTATCGAATGAATACTTACCCTTTCCCAAACAGCAAACAAATCGTTGTAAAATAAAAGAAAATATAAAAACGCTATGAATTTATTCCCCAACCCAATAGATTCATACAAATTTTCGGTGCCGACGCATATGCGCGTAAAAAAACTTAGCTATTGTGCGAAAGCAAAATTATCTTGTTTCCTCAAACTCAGTGTTGTCAAACTGTGGAACTCGCTACAAAATTAAATAAAATTCGTACCTAATGTTTGATATTTTAAACATCTAAATGTTTATGCTTTATGCTGATTTGTTTTGACTTTCGCATCTCTCAATTCTGTGAAAAAGTCTGCGAGAGGATTTATACACCAAAGGATTTTATTATACACCAAAGGATTGCCGTTGCCTAGTGAGTCGACTGTCTTAAGACGGTTGCAAAAACTCAAATTCTGCATACATCGATATTCTAACACAGATTTTATACTTGTAACTTTTCAGGTCTATCTGGTTAGTCAATATTGCGGTAAACAAAAATTTAAATGCGTGATTAGCGGCGTGATGAAACAAAAGTGTTTTTTCTCGTTAAAAGTTCCCAAAAAAACAAAAACAAAAAACTTTTTTTAAACGTTCCGAACGTTGAGAAAATTGTTAAAATCCAACAGTTAAGTTGAAAATACTAAGTTAAGGTGAATCTTATTTCTGTATGGTTTTGGATATCACAATTATTTTTTGGAAAACTACAAGCTTTTGGATTTAGGATACTAATTTTTCTAAAACCTAAAAAAAATCATAGCAAATTTGAGAAGCATTACTAAATTAAAGCTTTACAAACTATGAATACTATGAAATATACATATGTATAACTAGTATATAAAGAAGTCGGTAACTAGGCACATATAAATGTCAATCACATGCATTGTCAAGTTAAAAATATAAATAATTAAATACCATTCATAATATATTACAAAATTATTCTACGGTTTACATCGACATTTTTCAATTTTTTACTACATTTTCAGAAAGGGGATACATTTAGGCCCCTTTTCCTTACTCCCAAATTAAAGCAATCGATTAATTACCATCCGAAATCATTTGTCAAAGTGTACACAACCTTTTATTATCGAACCATGATCGAAATCGAAATTCGATCAGAGGATCGACGATTAGAGAATCGTCGTTTTCTTATGTTGTTCTGCGACGATGCTACGTATACTCTACAATCACAGAAAAATAATTATTTAACGAGATGTTCAGAAAATTACAATAAATCGAACTTCTCGCGGTTACGTAATTTTCTTATTGATAGGAAACTTAAAAAAAGGACCTAAGAGATTAAAAAAAACGATTCAGTTTTCTGTACTCGAAATATGTATTTTCGCATTCATAAAATTTATTTAGGTTTGAGTAAGTCACATGGAATAAGTAGTAGCAGTATAGCAGCTGCTTTGTTTTTTTCTCTTGATTTCATCTCTAAATTGTCAAATTTTGTTTAATTTACTCTAAACTATCAATATTTATTGCTAGGGATCAAAAACAAAAACAAAATACATTGTTTTTGCTATATTGATACTACCTGTCCAATGCGCCTTGGGTGTAAAACATAATTCTTAACAGATTGACTGTTTAAAATTTACTTAATTATTATTTATTTATTAATATTTTTATTTTAATAAATTATAATTTATTATATAAATATTTTACACATATTGTTATCTCGCCAATACACAGCTTGTTACTACTACTTCACTGGCGAAACGAGTGAATAGATAACTGCCATGCATTTTTATCTCACCCAAGTATAATTACATTTACACACTTCATATTTTTAAACTTTTTACACAAATATAATATGTACATACATTTCCTAGTTCTATATCACGCAAACTAAACTAATTGTAATAAAACAAGCATTTAATTGCACTTCCGCATCTCAACAAAATTAATGCTCACGGATACTGCGCAAGGACCTTTTCGATAAAATCGTAAACCTTGCTTACGTCTGTGTAAACTCCTGGGTACTTAACTTGCGCACAGCCCTTACCCCACGACACTATTCCAGCTTGCTGTCCATTGCATATCATTGGTCCACCCGAATCACCACCGCACGAATCTTTTTTCCCCGGCACCGAAGCACACATCATATACCCAGTAATGGTACCAACACCTCGATACTTGTGTTGACAAGTTGCCCGGTTTATCACTGGTACCCAGACCTCTTGCAAAACCTGCGCAACCTCTCCGTCTTCTGTTGTATATCCATGTCCAATAACCAAACAACTAGTACCACTAGCCACCGCCTTTTTATTTAATGGAATGGCTGTGAAACTTGAACTCGGTATAGCCGAAGAGAGGATTAGCACTGCAACATCGTAATTTAGTATACCCCCATTGTATGACTTTGATACCAGTGCATTTTTAACACTTCTCACAACTCCTGCATCAGAAAGGCGTATAGTGTCGGCGTGTATCCGTAACGCCTTCACGTTGGTGCCCTTGACGCAGTGCGCTGCTGTAAGCACAGCATTGTTCCGCACCAACGAGCCACCGCACATGAACTGGCCTTGATTATGCAAGCGCACATAGTAGCGATATTTCTTTTGTGTCACCGCGCTGCCACCCACAATGCGCTCGGACGTTTCTGCCGCACAAACATGGCCTAATACAAAATATAATATTATTAAGTGCAAAGTGAATTGTAGATCGAAACACATAGTGTGCCAATTTGTCACTGAGTACGTAAACAGAGGAGGTTATTGTTTTTATATGAGCTGGACTGGAAGTCGAGCTTTTCAGAATTTTAGTTGCGAAACAGGTTAATGCTTATTTATTTAAAACAAAGTTTTTTTGAAAATCAATGATGTAAAACTCTCTATTGAAAATTGTCTTGCATATATTTTATATCCCTAACTAACGAATCGTTCACCTTAATTTCAAATTATACTTCTTTGCATTTCTTTCTTTTATATAAAGAGTTGTCCAAATACAAGTATTTTTTATGTATTCGTATGTAACAGCTCATTTCCGCTAAAAATATATCGGTCGCTACCATATAAGGCGATTAAGTGCCTGGAATTTGGCAATAAAACACAAGCAAATTATTTATAATTCTGACCAACGATAATCCCCCAAAGTTAGACGCAGGGAGCTATATCGAGGCTCTACGATATGCATAGGCATCGCTGAGTTCGGACAGCAGATGGGAAATGCGAGGTCGAAAAAACCAACAGCATTGCTTTCAGTCGCGACTAGAACACATCCTCATTACACATACCTTCCTTTGTCTTCCTCTCCACATTTCCCATTCCCTTCCGCTCACTGCTGAATCTCGGAGTGATACTCAAATAACCAGGTATTTTTTCTAGTGACTATCCGTCTCATACCATTTAAAACCGCAAATGCTCGCAGAATGTGAGCCGCTAAGTTTAACGATGCTATTAAACACATGCTTTCTAAAGGCACGCCCAGAAGCCAAACGTGCTATCTTTAAACTTCGACTGGAACTAAACTCTTTTACGACACCAATGTTGCCATTTCCCCGATTAATAATTATATTCCCAGAACTCAATTGGCACTCTTCGTACTTCTACGCATCAACACGAAGCGTTTTACGTTTGAACAACGTTCCGAAGAATACAAATGTTTTCTACATGTGTAAAATTAAAAATAATTTTGCTAAAGTAGTGCGTTTATTGAAAATAAGTAAAATGAAGCGACGACTTAATATTCCGGCACCAGCCTGGTGAGAAGTTATCACACATTATACGCTATAGAAGTCCTATTGATTTAACAATAAATCTTCGGCTTCGTAAATGCTTCAAAGCTTTAGGAATAGGTCGTCTCATTTGGCCGAAAAGGCGCGAACATAGATCAAAAAACAATTTTACTAGTCGTGATGGTGATAGCGTATTATATTTTTTTCACATAAAGGTTTTTGTAACATTCTAACGAATCGATTTAGCCACAACGCATAGCTCGAACAAAAATTGATATATGTTAGTATATCTCCACGAAATTCGGTACATGAGTTGAGGTATAGAAACAAATAGTAATTACTACGCACATCTTAGAGAATGACCTTGAAGATAGACTTATATTTGGAAAACGGACGTTGCATCGCTCACTTCAAAAATGTCAGCAGATAACTCATAAACTTTTACCTCAAACGTTATAAATCTAGGTTTGGTTTTGTCTTAATATTATCTACAAATTAACAAAATTAGATAGCAACAGCGCCCAGCTGCCACAAATAGGAAACGTCGCTGTTCGTCCCCACCTTCGCTAAAACAGAAAAAATTATGTGGCAATAATTAAAATATTAAAAAAAATATTGGAAGGGCTAGTTTTGCCCTGAAGTAGGCTGTTATGAATAAAATTGGTTATTTTTATTTTCAATATATCTATACTATCTATACTAATATTATAAAGAGGAAAACTTTGTTTGTTTGTTTGTTACGAATAGGCTCAAAAACTACTGGACCGATTTTAAAAATTCTTTCACCATTCGAAAGCTACATCATCCACGAGTAACATGGATTATATTTTATTTTGGAAATAGGGCTCGAGATATAGGTCAAAACGTGGACCCGGGTAACCTTCGGATGTGTATGTACAATATGGGTATCAAATGGAAGCTGTTGGTGAATGCTTTAGTCCAGAGTATTTTTCATGCCGCTCTGTGACTGGGGTCTCGAGATATAGGTCAAAACGTGGACCCGAGTAACCTTTGGTTGTGTATGTACAATATGGGTATCAAATGGAAGCTGTTGGTGAATGCTTTAGTCCAGAGTATTTTTCATGCCGCTCTGTGACTGGGGTCTCGAGATATAGGTCAAAACGTGGACCCGGGTAACCTTTGGTTGTATATGTGCAATATGGGTATCAAATGAAAGCTGTTGATAAGTGCTTTAATACGGGGTAATTTTCATACCTATTGATGACTAGGGTCTCGAAATATATGCCAAAACGTGGACTCGCCGTGTCTTTGAACCGAATTAAACCAAACTTACACACATTGTTAAGTAGGTATTGAAGATGATTTCCGTATAGTTTGAATACCTATTGGTAGATAGGGTCCCGAGATATAGGTCAAAACGTGGACCCGAGTAACCTTCGGACGTGTATGTACAATATGGGTATCAAATGAAAGCTGTTGGTGACTACTTTAGTACAAAGTATTTTTCATGCCGCTACGTGACTGGGGTCTCGAGATATAGGTCAAAACGTGGACCCGGGTAACCTTTGGTTGTGTATGTACAATATGGGTATCAAATGAAAGCTGTTGATAAGTGCTTTAATACGGGGTAATTTTCATACCTATTGATGACTAGGGTCTCGAAATATATGCCAAAACGTGGACTCGCCGTGTCTTTGAACCGAATTAAACCAAACTTACACACATTGTTAAGTAGGTATTGAAGATGATTTCCGTATAGTTTGAATACCTATTGGTAGATAGGGTCCCGAGATATAGGTCAAAACGTGGACCCGGGTAACCTTCGGACGTGTATGTACAATATGGGTATCAAATGAAAGCTGTTGGTGACTACTTTAGTACAAAGTATTTTTCATGCCGCTACGTGACTGGGGTCTCGGGATATAGGTCAAAACGTGGACCCGGGTAACCTTTGGTTGTGTATGTACAATATGGGTATCAAATGAAAGCTGTTGATAAGTGCTTTAATACGGGGTAATTTTCATACCTATTGATGACTAGGGTCTCGAAATATATGCCAAAACGTTGACCCGCCGTGTCTTTGCACCGAATTAAACCAAACTTACGCACATTGTTAAGTAAGTATTGAAAATGGGTTTCGTAAAATGTGGTTGTAATTCGGAGCACTGGCAACGGGTACATCGTTCTTTTGAACCAGCCATAATGTCGCTTACTTTTTTAACGCTTGGGGCGGAACTGAACTGTCAAATTGACAGTGTGAGTTACAATGTGTCAATATTTCTTTCTGATTTGGATGCCATAAGGAAAAAGGAAGTGCAACATGTAAAAATTGTTTGTGAATTTTTTTGGAGTGGATTTTGGAACAGTGAATAATTTCTTACGAAATTTGAGAATTTAATGTGAAATCCGAATGAAATTATGTGTTCGTGGAAAAAAAATTTTTTTCGTTTTTTTTTTTTTTGAAAAATATAAATGGATAATGGTCAAAAAAGCTCCAATGCTTAATAAAACATATAAATTGAAACGAAAAATTCATGGATGATCATATGCGTTGATTTGAAATTTAAAAACAATCTTCTTTTTTCCTGATTTTCAATTTATATTTTATATTTACTCAAAAACAAATAGAAAAACAAAAAATATTGTTAATGCCAAAGCGCTTGAATAAAGAATAAAGAAATAAATAATATGAAAAGCATATATTTTCTGTTCTAAACCATATCTATTCTATTTTAGTGTGCCCAGCGAAGGGGGCCGGGTTTGCTAGTTATAACAATAAACTTGTTTTCGGACCACCTTTTATTTGCAACGGCATGTGCATATTATTAATAAAAAAATCCAAAATGCATACTATGTTCATATGTATTATATATGTATATATACTATATACGTGTATGATTTTTGCATTTGATTGGGCAAAGTAATTAAAAAACACATTAAATTATTTGTAAACATCACACATTATTTCAGAGCACATTGTCACTTAAACAATAAGTAATATTTCGTAATGTATGAATATAGAGTAGATAAACAGACGTGCAATGGTGTTATGACATGTATACATACACATGTGCATATGAAGCTAACAAAAACACATTTTCTATTCCATAATACTGAAGCCAAAGCTGCAACTTTTTTGAATAGTTTTCGCCTTAACTATAATATTTATGTAAATTAAGAGTTTTTTTCTGATAAGGAGCCTTTGCATACACTCCGAGTTAGAGAAAAAAGTTAAATTTTAATGTGAAATATTTTTAATAGTTCTCAAAAGTTATATTTGGCCATTAAATGCATTTTATTTCAATGCAGTCTGTAGTAAAGTGTACTCCTGGATCCGGTATCCATATTTATCCTACATTTATCTACATATAGAAAATGCCAAAATAAAATAAAGTGAGATCAGTTGTGCCCAAAATCGGAATAAACAATACATTTAAAAATAAAAAAAATAAGGGAAAATTTAATTTGAGTGTTTTGAAAATTAAAAATTGTAACCAGCTAGACGGATCCAATAAATAAAAAAGCAATAATAACAATTCCGTCTGTCCGAAATAAAATTTAATTTGGACGGGCTCTTGATTTTTGGAATCAAGCATACTCATAGAGAGTGAGTCTTAATGTATAAAAAGGTGCCGATTGAGGTGCCGATTAATACATGCACAAAGTTTGACCGAATTTTCTTTAGTTGGTGGTTGATTGACTCGCATTTACCCAAAATAAGGCGCGGCACCGCCACCAACTTGTGTCCTATTTATTTTCTTGTGTTCATTATTTATATCAAAGTAATCTAGTAATTTTCTTGGGTATTTTGTAATTTTTTTGGCTCTAAATTTTTCGGCAACATTGCCTCAAAAATCGGCTGTTTATAATTCCTATATAGAAAAATGGGAAAAATTTGCCAAAAGGTAGGTCTCGTCACCCATTATACAGCATTCGAATTTGTCGAAATTTGATTTTGGCATTTTAGCATGCTTTGCAGCAAGTTAATTCTTCACGGTGTTTCTGTTCGGAACTTGTTTTGCCTTGTACGCTTTCAGTCCACCTTCGTCTTTAGTCCTGCGCACTAAAGTTTCTGAGTAAAGGACCTTCTTCGCGAATTTCTTTCCTTCTTCAGCCTTTTCGAGATTGTAAAGACCCTTTTTTCTAGAACCTTTCTTTTCCTCATATCATTTAATGCAAGAAACAATTTTTAAAACAGCACCTAAATTTTTGGTATCTTTTTAAGTTTATTAAGTCCTATTGGTCCCATTGGAATCATTGAGGACCCACTGTGCCATTTTTGTATGGATTAGGCGGATAGCACTGAGCACTTTCTCTGTGAGTGTCCTGCCTTTGCTAGAGCAAGGCTACGAGTTTTGGGTTCCGATGTCGTGAGAATGAGTAATATTTGTTCTCTAAAACTGGAGGATATTTACAGATTTGCCAAAGAATTTGGAATATTCTCACTGGACTAACTACCTTTATCTCTGTCTCTATTCTTTCGTATCTCTTTCTCTCATACTTTTCTCATTCCCTCCTTGACTATCTACCCTCTTTCCAGAGCTCTAAATACAATGGGCTTTTTAGCCTGGGTGTTTTAGGAGCCACCAAATCTCTTTGTGCTCCTTGGCTCGACCTATTCAAATTTCAATTTCAAAGCCCATTAAGGTTGATTTTGAGATATTTGTAAGACGTTTTCTCACATATCTAATTAAATAATTCTTTTTGAATATTAGCAAGGCGCATTCATTAATGGCCCGAGGCCAACATCAACGCTTTGTATGTTGTTGGAATGTCACGACAGAAGAAAATAGAAAAGTAAGAGAAAAGGTCGAACTGCGGGGAACAGCCGGCATTCATTTGAAGCTAGAAGTATACGACGATGGTGCGAATGGAACGGCTTTTCATTATTTCATTTTGTGCTGGCATCCGAATGTACACGGCGAAGGAAAAAAATCAGTCGCTCTACTGCTTTCACCTTTAATAGAATCGCCTTGAATATGTTCAGAATATTAATGAATCGCCTTAATGTTGTTTCACAAATGAACGGAAATGGACTTTTATGAGGTGATTTTTCATTGCAGAAATACACTCGGAGGATTGTCATTGCCTGCTGTGTTCACGTAATGCAAGAACGAGAAGTGTAAAGACACACTTCTTGAAGTATAAAATTTTGTCTGCATAGTTATCCCTTTATGTATATTATTCAATGAACCATGATATCACTTTCGATTCTTTAAAGTATTGTTCAACCGTTATTAACATATACTTTCGAAGAAATTACTTGTAGTGATGAAAAATAATGTTCAGGACAGTTTAAGCTAATTTTAGTAAGAATTTTTTATTCAGTCTTATTTTATTAATTTTAAAATTCATATACAGAAAAGTTATGCAAATATATTCCTATTTCCACAACCATTCCCTCTTCATGTCTTAACCCATATTTGATATTAATTTATTTATGTAATATAATATTAAAGTTCTAACAGTGTCTATGAAGAATATTCATTATCCACTTCCTTGCTGTATACACTTTTGCATATACACCCGGCGAATCGAAATGACCACATTCTCTTCTTTTCCCCCACGATACTACGCCCACAAGACGTCCCCTAGCTACTGCTGGCCCACCTGAGTCCGCCAAACATGCATCTCTTTGTCCCGGCACTGATGCACAAAACATTGTTTCGGTTACATTTCTGTAGTCGTCATAGAATGCCTTACATTTCTCCTGCTGTAACACTCGTAAATGAACAGTACGCATTTGATTTGATGGATGTATACCGTTCTCACGAGTCAGACCCCAGCCGGAAACTTGAACATAGTCACCTTGCACGGGTACAAAGTCGCCGATTGCGATTGGTTGGATATTAGTTCCCTGAAGCTTCGCATTGAGACGGAGAATGGCAATATCATTTTCGAATGTACGATTGTTATACTCAGTGTGTATGAAAAAACGGTCAACCATACGTCTGTGTTCGGTATCGCTCAACAAGGTAACGCCACCACGCACAACAAAATCATCCGCGAGGCCCTTGTCAACGCAGTGCGCCGCCGTTAATACACAACGTGAAGAGATGATTGATCCACCACAATAAAAATGACCATTCCGACGGATGTTGACGAGATAGGGAATTTGGCTGATTTTCGCTAGATCGCCACCGACAATCCGACGATCCCGTATGTGGTCTGGTGATGTAGGATACGCAGGAATTGTGTTTTGAAGTAATAATAATAGCAATAGCAACATGTTTTTTAAATGCATTCTAATGACTTTTAAAATAGAACTACACCCATTTGAATCTCAAACGCAACTAGCACCGTAAATTTACAAAGAAGCTGTTTTTATACGACAACTCCAAATATCTGTTCTAATATAATTAAGAATAAAGTAAATATTTGTAAGTCAAGGTTAACATGTGGAACCAGTTTAGATCGATCAAATTCAAATATTAAACATATTTTTACAAGGTAAAGCCCACTTGTTGGAGTTAAAATAAATGTAAACATATCTCTCCACGTAAAACACAAATATAACAACAATAATTCAAGATCACGGACACAGACCTTTCAAAAGTATAAAAAGGTTGCTTAATAGCTTACAAATTTCTTGATTTTAAATTTCGAAAATCACTAAGTGAGAGTGGTCATCGAAATGACTACGTCTAATACTGAAAACTTGAGGGTTTCGTTGATTTTCTGGATTCTGTCCTATTACTGTGTTCTCATATCTAGCACAAATGAAACAATTACTTACAATAAGCCCTTAAACAAAACGATAAGTACTAGAATCATCGGCGGAGATTTCGTTGCAATTCGAGGTGCGCCATTTGTGGTGAACCTTCGTTATGATGGAAAATTCATATGCGGAGGCTCTTTGCTGCGTCAAAATTGTGTACTAACCGCCGCCCATTGTGTAATTGGTACATCAGCTGACCATCTCAGAGTACAAGGCGGTACAACGATTCTCTCTAATATAGGTCAAATTAGTCGAGTGCAGAAAATTTTCATTCCGCGAAGATATAACAAGAAGACTCAACATTTTGATGTGGCAATCCTGCAGCTGGCCAAACCCTTGATAGGTAAAAGAATAAAAACGGTGAATTTGGCTAACGGCAATGCAAGACCGGGACAACGAGCTCGGGTTTATGGTTGGGGTGTGAGACGTGAGGATGGTAAAAGTGCATTGGCACTGCGCGCAGCTGTGGTGAAAGTTATTGGACGTGGAAAATGTGGTAGAGATTATCGTGAAGAGGGCAGTTTAAGCAGAACAATGATGTGTGCTTCCGTGCCCGGCAGAGAAGACTCTTGCGAAGGTGACTCTGGTGGGCCGCTAATGTTTCGTGGTAGCCAATACGGCATTGTTTCGTGGGGTATTGGTTGTGGACGAGTCAACTTTCCTGGTGTTTATACGAACATAAAATCAGTACAACCGTGGATTAAGAAGATTGTGGCTCGCCATTGTGATTAGTATTAAATTATTATGAAGTTTTCAAGTAGGAAGCCTCCACGAAGTTCATTCTACAAAGGCTTGGAGTAATGAAAAATCAGATTCATTAAATCACTTTTGCAGAAAAATTATGTAATAAGAAATAAATTAAAAAAAAAAATGATATATCTATTTTGCGTACATATGTTAAATTGAGCTGCTTTAACGTGAGTTTTTTCCCATGATTCATATTGTTAAAGCGAACTGTACACGATCAAATGCCTGACATCAACCATACGTACGAGTACATCCATTCGGCATACTTAAGCTGTTCTTGTGTAAGTTTATAGGTAGTTTATTTTGTTCGCATGCCTGAAAAACCAAAAAAGCAAATTTATTTCTGCTAAACAATTTTTCCTTGCAGCAATTTACCAGCAAGAAAAATAACAGACTACATACATATCAGGTGTTTTTCTAAGAGTCTGAGAACTTAAAATTATAATACCAAACAGAAATATAGTTGGAATGGATTTTTTGTTTAGTATAATCTAGTAGATAGTTTTATGGCATTTATTTTTCGAATCTGATATCCGGCATATGGTCGCGCTTGGATGGTCCACATTAGATCAGTCCAATTTTCGACAACTTTCTCCAATTAATCTGGGCGTATGGCGTCAGTGGTGGATTGAATGTTGTATCAAATCGATTGTTAATCGCGCTGTATGGAAAGTTGCGCCATCTTCTTGGAACCAAGTGTCGTCGATGTTTAGCTAATTTCTTTTTGGAAGCAAACTATTAGACAGCATAGCTCGATAGCGCTCGCCGTTTTCCGTAACGGCAGCTCCTTTCTCAGGAAATAAGGACCGATCAAGCCGCCAGTGATCTGTGAACTTCGCGAACAGATTTTTTTATTTTTTTTTTTTTTTTCAAAGTAAATTTCCACCATTTGAAGACGTTGTTCTGGCGTTAAACGATTTATAATGACTTGTCAAACTTTACTGAGCAGAAATGTCAAACCAGTTTACCATTATCAGCTGTCAAACCGCAGTTATCGATGTCGATAACTGAAGGGCCACATTCCGCTAGGCTGGAGGGAGACAAAAGTCTCCTTAATACCCAAGGCAGGTAGGTCCTCACACACTAACCCCAAAGACGTCAGACCCATTAGTCTTTTTTGCTCAATATCCTGCAGAAAATAATGGATGAATATATACGAGGCGTTGTGCCTTGAAATAGGCTCTCGCTCGTCGGGTTGGTGGAAAAAAGTTTATTAGACAAAGAGTTTGCATTGGTTGCTTTCGTAGATATAGAAGGCGCCCTCAACAATATAAATGCAAACGCTATAGTAGATTCATTGGAAGATTTTGGAATTGAACCACACGTCGTTGCCCTGATAAAAGCTATACTCGCCAAAAGAAAGGTGACGGCTAAATTAAGCAGCACTACTATATATAAGCAGACAGGTCTGCAGAGGAACTCCGTAACTCCGAGATAGTTCTCTTTACAAAGAAACATAGGCTCCCTAAAATCTCCCCGCTAATTTTGAAGGGTGCGAAGATTCCTTTGAAAGAGAATGTCAAGTGCCTAGGACTCATATTAGACAGGATGCTTTCGTGGAAACCTAATATTGAGGAAAGAGTAAAGAAGGCCAACGTTGCATTATATACTTGCAAAGAAACGGTCGGTATTAAATGGGGACTAACACCGCGTGTTACACATTGGCTCTACATTACTTCAGTAGTTAGGCCAATCTTAATATATGGAATACTACGCTAAAATTATGAGTAAGGTCCAAAGAATAGCTGTTTTATGCATCTCTGGCGCTTTAAGGACTACCCCAAACAAAGCGCTGGAAGTGCTAATCAATTTACCTGCTCTAAATCTATAGAAAAACACGTGGCCGCCGCCTCGACGCTCAGACTCAAAAGTATGCCGCTATGGAAAGATCGGTGGTTTGGCCACGCTTCTATTTTGTACTCACTGAATAGTCACAAACAAGAAATAGACTACTCTATTCCTAGACTCTCCTTCGAAAGGCTCTTCAAGACGAATACACAGTCAAGAAGGGAGTGGCAGACACCAAGGCCATGGAGAAGGGGGGAATTCAATTTGTATATAGATAGTTCCAAGCTAGACGATAAGGTTGGCTATCGAGTTTTCTCCATGGAATTGGAACTGGAACTATCCGTTCGACTACCGGACTACTGCAGTGTCTATCAGGCAGAGGTTCAAGCTATAAAAGAAGTGGCTACATATCTAAATACGCATGCCCTAACAAAAACGACTATAAATATACTCTCGGATAGCCAGTTGACGTTAAATCCTGAAAGCGGTTATACTAAGATCGAAGGTTGAACAGGTATGGCGGGTAGGCCTAAATAATATTAGTGTCCTATTCAAGGTCAGCCTTATTTGGGTTCCGGGCCCAGAGATATTGAGGAAAACTGTAAAGCTGATGAGCTAGCCTGAAAAGGTAGTGCTCTTCATTTGCTCAGTGATAAAAGTACCATTGGAATACCTTTGGTCACGAGTAAACTAATAATAAAAAACAACATTATCCAAGACGCCAATTGGTCATGGAGAGATGAAGATACATGTGTAACAGCTAGGCCACAAATAAACAAGAAAAGGACAAAGAAATTGCTTAGTTTCTCAAGAGATAATATCTCGAAGGTCGTAGCTTGTTTAACCACTCATTGGCTTTTTGGCAGGCATTCCTCGAGACTAGGAGTTTTCTCCCATGAATATTGCAGAAGTTGCAGAGATGAGGAAGAGGAAGAAACAGTTGAGCACTTCCTTTACAATTGTATAGCCCTAGCTAAAATCAGAGCAGGTTGTCTATGTAAATACTTTATTAATTCTCTTACATAGCTGTCTGGCGTGGGGTTGGGATCAAATCTACGCTTCATAAGAGCTACAAAATGGTTCCACGAAGGAAGGTAAATGGGGTTCCCGTGCAGCACAGTGGTATCACAACGGGCCTGTAAGGTGTAAGTAAGTTGGTCGTGCAGACCGACTACCACCACAACCTGACCTAACCTAGCAAAAATTATAAATTTTAAAACCAACTTGTCAGTTCGACTTTTTTTATTTTAATTTTACCTCAAATTACTATACAATTTTTTTATTTACCACCATCGCCATAGTAATAATTATATCCCGCATCTAATAAAAAGTAGCTCAAAAAAATGTACACATAAAAATAACGTTCGCATTGTTTATGAAATAAAATTTAAATTATTTGACTGTCTCGGATGGCTTTGCTTTAGCGTAGCCTCCCAACAATCGGATTGCAAACAGCTGATAACTCAAAAAATTCGGAATGTCCACTGTTATATGAAGATGTAGTACGGGCCTCGTGAGAAAAACTAACTTTTCGGTAAAAGTCGATGTTTATTCCAGGGCAATTTGTAAAATTTGAAAAAATAATAATACGAAATCCTTGGACTAAATTTTGATCATGCTGGTGAGTGAAATGGGAGTATTTGTTCGCTATCAGACGAAATTTTTTAAATAATATAGCATTACAGATAACAGAATTTTGTTTCCATTTTTTCATATTCTTCAAAGGGAACTTTAGCTCTTGTTCCCTATCAGTGGTACTTGCTCGATAGTCTCAACACTATAATTTTTATATTGATTTTTAAGGCATAACATATAGAACGTAGCCAACGTGCAAGAACCATAAATCTCTGCATAGTCTTTCTCTCAAGTCTTCTAATCAGAGGTTGTTATCGCCCAAGCCTTCTGTGTCATGATGAAGGACTAATAAATTGTAGTTTTCATTGGTCGAGAAGGAACTTTATTGTTCAATTGCCGACCCAGTCCAAAATAGCATTCTTGTCTGCATTTGGGGCTCTCTGATTTCAATAATGATATGATCAACTGTGCTCTTTTTCAAATAAACCAAGTCATCTACTATTTTAAAATTATAACCATCAACAGTCACGCGGTCGCCGAGACGAAAGCTATTGCCGAAAAAAATACAAGAAATTCGCTTAATTTATAAATAAGTCAAAGTGAATAATCTATTCCGAACTTTGAAAGCTCAGATTTCGGGGCATATGCACAAAAAGTGATCCTCCGCCACATTCTTCTCAAAACAGGCAGTGCAAATACATAGGTTGTCCAAGTTGTCTCGATTTCCATTCCTTCAATTAAAACAGCTAGCTGCTAGACCATTTAAAATTCAGGGAAAATGTTCCAAGGTCAACTACGTACCTTCGAAACCTCCCAACCTCCGCTAACGGTGGGTTCGAAGCGCCAACGGACGCGGTTGGTCAGATTTCTTATTTCCCGGTATTACCATGCCCGTTTGAGAATAAGCCCATTATGGTTCCAAAAAGTGAGGTTTTCTACGTTTATTTAGTTCAGTCTAATAGTAAAAATAATATTACCTTCGCTTCTACCATTTTCTTCTATTTCCAGTATTCCTTACTACAGATTTGTCGTCTGGGCGGCAGAAGATTCATTCACATATTCAAATCGACACCGGCGAATTATCCATGCAAAGTTCGAATTCGGTACTATATTATGTATTCAGTTTGGTAGAGGCACCAATAGTGCTTCAACAAAAGACTTCCTACGTCATTGACATCCAGCGACCTAAAGTCGCAACCACAATGACGCTGATTGATAGTGGCACAACTGGTAGCGTCGAAAACTCGCCAGAGAACATTCGAAATTTCGTTCCGCCTGCTGATATCAGACCAATTACAGTCTCACCACCAGTCAATATTGAGTTCCTCGACGAAAGCCGACTGCGCAAAACACGCGAAGATACAATCAATATTAAATGCGATATGGACTTTCGATTCTCAGCACGTTTCTACACGCTCAGCAAACGACGGCTTCTGAAGGTTTATCGAGGTGAAAATTTTCTACTGCGTGCAAACATCGAGGTGCGCTCACCTGTCGATGTTGACATACTCGAAACATATTTTATCTGCGTAAGTATACATAAATAAATATAAAAATGTATTTATCTCTAAATGTCTAAAAATGTTATTATCTATAAATGTCTATCTACGCATAGGACCACAACTTGGTGCAATCCACCTACACTTTTAAGAGGAAAAAATTTACACAAACCTACCGTTGTCGGGATAAGCTAGAGGATGTAATTGTACTCCGTACAAATGCTGCATCGAACGACTGGTCAACTGCTAAGGATTTCGATCGCACCAAAAATGGTGAGGTGCACGGTGAGCTGTTCAATCGTTCGCGACGCGCGCGAAAACCAAATACTGTGGCGAAAACTGTCAATCAAGATGCAATCGTAAGTGATGCGATTGATGCCGGCGCCAATGCACACATGAACAAGCATCTAATGGGCAAAATACCGAACAACATGACAATAATAAGCAATAACGCCGGTTCCACGAACTCACTGCTGATGGCTATAAACTCCAATTCCTCGATGACTGCGTCCGGGACTTCATTTGATGAAAAACCGACTTTGGGCACGATTACGGACATTGCAGATAATGTTGATAGCTCTACGCAATCAACAATGGTGACAACAGTGACAGCGGCGACGCCGGCGGCAGTGGCACGTGCTGCAAATACGCGTTTAGTATTTAACAAAGCAATAGAAGCCATTCAAGCCACCGGCCATTGTCGTGGTTTCTTCAAACGAATAGTAACAACTGAACCGGAAGCGCCGTCAACAGCACAGCAACATCCACATTTCGGTGTGTATTGTATAAGATGGCGGCGTAGTGGGCATAAAGATGAAAACGAATCAAAATTCCTCATCCATGGTTTGGAGATAGACGAGCCGCCTTTGAATATTTACTGCACTATTGACGAGAAAATGTTTGTAAAAATGCCTATGACTTACAAGGTTGTCTTGCGAAATCCCACCTCCAATATTCTGCATTTGGTAGCGACACTTAGCATAAGCATAGCGGATAATTTTATTTGCTCGGGACATAAGCAAGTAAGCCAACAACTAATAGACTATATTTTATACCCGCGCACTTATACCCAACCCAAGGGTATTCTAATTTTGTTCACTTGACGGTTGCATGAAATAGCATAAGGGAATCGAGGTAGATATGAACATACATACCAAAATTATCAAAATTATGAGAGCATTCGATTTAGTCATATCTGTCCGTCCGTCTGTGAGCTCGATAACTCGAAAAAAATATATATATTTCAATGAAACTTTAATATTACTTCTTGTTCATCTCCATACAACGGTAATTCTCAAGAAAGAAGAAACGTGATATCTCTGTTATAAATATTGCAGAATTTTTATAAATTGATGCAAACAATAAACCCAAAAAACATAAATACGACGCAAGTAAAATTTAAAAAGGGGGCGATGTCCCATCCGTTCTTTGGTAAATGCGTATATCTCGATCGATGTCGACTTAGCAAAACTCACCCCAACTTGAAACACCTATTGCTGCGCGCCTCATTTGGATCCGGCATAAATATAATGCTATTGAGATGGGACAAGAGCCACGCCCACTTTTTATATGTTAAGACTAAATTTCTGTGCAACCGTCTGGCTAACAGACAACCCAAATTAAATTTTACTAAAATGTGCGCGGGGATATAAATTTAGTTTCCCTTACTTTTTTATTTACTAAAATTTCTTTTCAGCTTGATGTTTCCATATATGCCTATAGTGAAAAAGAGCTGGTCTACAATCTATACCCGCTATGTGTTGGTTGGGTGAATTTGCCCGAATTAACATTGGAATACAATACGAAGGCCGACCCTTGCAAAGATGACGCGCATAACAACGTTCTCAGCGAATTAGTGCAACGCTCCATACCGAAGAAGGTGTTTGTATTGGTAAGAAAATTACATTTGATTATAAGTTCTGTATGTTATCACAGAAAAAGCTGCGTAGGATTCCATTCTCCCCTAGTTTCGACTTTACAGTAGGGATCAGTCAGACCTGTTCTGTATTCTGTATTTCAATTCCGGAATAATTTGTAAATGCTCATTCAGGTTTCCAATATTTGTTTCATATAATTAGGTGTACATCGGTACTAATTTGTAATTAAACTTAAATTCCACAAATAACCTGACATGTCGCGCTGGCTCAATGTTTTTTACATCAATTCTGTTAATAGTTGTCCCTACTGGTACGAGCTCATCAAAAATCTGAGCTTCATTGGTTTATTAGTTCACTACCCCTTGCCTTTTTAATTTTCAATGCACTGAAATTACAATCCACTTTCCCATATGCACAAGTAAATTTAATTGTTTCTAGTTATTTTCCCCTTTTTCGGCCAAGAAAATGATTTTTGCGTTCCTGTGCTTTGGTTCTTGTTGTTGTAGCAGCAAAAATATTTCCCTTACATATACGGGGAGTGCTGCTGGAGTGACAGTCCTTAGTAAATCCGGGTCGTTCCGGTAACGTAGAACCGACTGTCGGGGGAACGTGCCTGTGTTTTGAAGAAATGAATTAAAAATATAGCCCTATAATTCTTACATAAATTGTCAATCTTGGTGAATTCGATAAAGAGAAATGCAGACAGATCGAGAGTGGCTAGTGTGTTATTGACGAATTTCATTGTTAGAACAGGTCCAAATGCAATAAAACTCACCCAGTTATGCTATATGTCAGACCTCAACAATTTTTGCGGAGTCGCACACCTGTAATGCTAACAATTTTTGAGGAATACTTTATGCTGAACAACAACAGAAGGTTAAAGGCTGAGGGCTATAACACTTGACAACGAATTATAAACTCGAAATTAGTTAGATGAACTAAAATGTTCTCAATCTTTCCTCGCTTTATTACGAGGCCGGATATAAATCCGGGTCGTTTCGGTAACGTAGAACCGACTGTTGTGGAAACGGAGTCTGACCTATTGGTTTAAATGATTTTTTTAGCCTATTATTATTTTGCCTATCAGGACTGCTTTTCTGTTGCATATAATACTTTATTGGGTTCATAAGCAGAACAAATTTTTTTACCGGTTTTTCTCCTTGATCATAATGGTACTGAAGGATGTATCGCATTTGCCCTTCCCATTTACCTCTATTTTGGCTTCACCAAAAATAAAACTGTTTTTTTTAATTGTTATGTCACCTTTAAGTCGTCCTGTGACATTGCCCGATGTAATCTATATAAAGGGTGATTTTTTAGCTATTATCTTTTTAAACAGTTGGTTTAAACAGCTGACGCACGTTTCGTTTCACTGTCAAATATCTTCAGTTTGGTCTATAATTAAACCATGAATCGTCTTACAAACGAACAACGCTTGCAAATCATTGAATTTTATTATAAAAATGCGTGTTCTGTTAAGAAAGTTTATCGCGCGCTTCTTCCATTTTATGGTCAGTTTAATCAACCCACTGAAGCGGCTATTCGAGCTATTGTGACTAAATTTAGAACCAAATTTACATTATTGGACAACAAACCACCAACACGCTTACGTAGAGTGCGAACTGAAGAAAATATCGCAGCTGTATAGGTCAGTGTTAATGATGACCATCAATTATCGATTCGTAGCCGTTCGCAGCAATTGGGCCTCAGTTACTCAACAACGTGGAAAATTTTGCGAAAGGATTTAGGTGTGAAGCCTTTCAAAATACAGCTGGTGCAAGAATTGAAGCCGAACGACCTACCGCAACGCAGAATTTTTGGTGAATGGGCTCTTGGAAAGGTGGCCAAAGATCCACTTTTTTATCGAAAAATTGTGTTCAGCGACGAAGCTCATTTTTGGATCAATGGGTACGTAAATAAGCAGAATTGTCGATTTTGGAGTGAATATCAGCCAGTAGAATTGCAAGAGCTACCAATGTATACAGAAAAGGTCACAATTTGGTGCGGTTTATGGGCTGGAGGTATCATTGGACCGTACTTCTTCAAAGATGCAGCGAATCGTAACGTAACTGTGAATGGTGAGCGCTACCCTGAAATGATATCCAACTTTTTTTTGCCCAGAATGCAAGAGCTTGACTTGCACGACATATGGTTTCAGCAAGACGGTGCCACATGCCACACAGCACGCGTAACAATGGACTTGTTGAGAGGCGAGTTCGGTGAACATTTTATTTCACGTTCGGGACCTGTCAATTGGCCACCCAGATCGTGCGATATAACGCTTTTAGATTATTTTTTGTGGGGCTATGTTAAAGCTCATATCTATTCAGACAAGCCTGCTTCAATTAACGCATTGAAAGGCAACATTAAAGCATTTATATGTGAGATACCGGCCGAAACATTGGAAAGAGTATGCCAAAATTGGACTAAGCGGTTGGACCATTGGATGGAAGCGCAGTCGCGGTCAACATTTGCATGAAATAATCTTTAAAGATTAAATTATATGGACTGTACTATCGATTTAAATAAAAATTTCATGCATTTTTCTGAATTTAACGTGTGTTTTTTTAGAAAAACTTTCCTATAACTCTTAAAAAATCACCCTTTGTATTGTGACATATGGCACACGGAAGCCATCTAGCGGAAAACATTCAGAACTTTTTATTTCATCTAATGTTAATCATATAATACTTGCATATATTTTAGTAATACCCACAGGTTTTTTTCATTTATTGTTAATTTCATAATTTCAATTTATCTTTTTATATATTGCAGCCACCACTAAAGCAGCAGCTTAAATAAACTTCGATTACAGTGTAATGATGAGTGTTCAGCCCAAAGGTATGGCTGCTGAATATTTTGGATAAATAGTTTCAAAATGCCGAAGTTGAGGAGTTTAGATATTTGTACCAAACAGAGAGTTTGATATTCCCAAAAAAGTTGGAACATATTCATCCTTGAAGAAATTTGTAAAAATATAGACGTTATTGAAGTTTAGTAATTCTAAAGCAATTTTACTGTAATGCCTCTTAAAATGTTAAATTAAATATTACACAAAGCGTACATACTTAGATAACATTAAATAGACATGTCGTCTGTCAGTATATTTTACATGCCTTCATAGCATTATATTACTTCGTTTTTAAGTTGTTTTTTTTGTGAAAGGGTAATATATATTGCATAAAGTGTGCTAATACATTAGTAATTATAGTAGCTTTAAAGGATATGGTACACTCGTTCGTACTAGCATAATAATGTTGTGTAAAATTAATTAATTTAAATTGTATCTGTGTTAAACAAACCCCAATTCACATTATTAAAACTACAATAAATAAAAGCGTTGCATTTTACTGCACTTGATAATCATTGATGGAATCAACTAGATCATATTAGGATAAGTTGCGGCGTTTCGACTGGAATTATAAAATTTATTATATTCTTAGATTTCCGCCAAAATGTTTCGGAAAAATATTAAGATTTACATGAGCAGAACCAATTTGGAAACACCTCTGAAAGTCGAATTTTTTTATAAATACAATGAGTTTTAAAAATATTTTTCGCAAAAAATAACCTGAGATAATAGCATAGAGTTTAAGACCTTAAAAGTTGCAAAAAGGTTGCTTAAAAATGTTGAAAAATTTTACCAACGGAATCAAATAATGGGTTTTTTGGATGTACATTCAAATCGGTTCATCTCAATTTTATAATTCCGATGAAACAACACTACCGATTTTTTTATATGGAGAGTGATGCACCCCAATGTATGGGGATATGTATAAATTCAGCACTAAAATTGCATAGTAATCTCTTCCTATCACTTATTACTCGAGGTGAATTTAAAAACCCCTCTTCTTTGGCTGCGATTCTCGCTCTGGAATTGAGGGTAATCATTAGTTTGTTTTATGGTAAACTATTCGACCACTCACCAGCAAGCGATTTCCAAACAACATTTTTGCTTTGTCTTCTTCCTGCGGCGACGAACGTTCGCCAGTCGACGTACCTGGCTGACGTCTGTGTATTTGCAATTTTTGTTTAATTGCTTGCGATAAGATCACCCGCCGGCTTACTGATTTCATGGCTAATAGCAAGTCTAGCCAAGTCCAAGTAACATTATGGTACTCAAGTGTTGGTATAACTAGCGAAAAGTCTGTAATATCCTCAAGATTTTTCTCCTTGTTTCCTTTGTAACTTACACGAACAGGCACTTCAGGTATTTTTATATAAATAAATAATTTATTCTTCTCGGCACGCTCCTTCATTTTCTCTACATCATCTTTTTCAATTTTCACATAGAATTCGGAATCTTTGGAACTCTTTTTTGTTTTCGATGGTTTCTTTGAAGACTTCGTTTGTGCTGCAGACGACGAGGAAGAACTCGAAGAATTCTCTTCAATGTCATCAACAGTTTCTGTTTCGGAAGCGTCGCGATCGGGAAAGCAAAACTTCAACATTGTGCTGTAGAATTTTTTTGTGATAGCGATAGTGATGGGCGCTACATTAATTTCAAAATGCTCCTTGACAGAAATACCGCCCACTGGTGGTTTCTCGCGGCAAAAAACTCTCAGCACACGTTTATGTGTATCGATTGGCATATCTTTCTGGATTTCTGTTGGCATTAACACCTCACGATAAATCTCACGCGGAATCAAATTGCTCATACGGATATTGCCCAATTCCAGCAAATGCTCCACAGAATCATCACTCTTTGATTTTTTTGTATACAAAAAGCCACTGAGTACCAAGTCAGATATGCCGATTTGACCATCAGTTTCTGTAAGCCTCCACTGCGCACGTTTGAAACAAATTTCATTTGCACGTACAATAGTTAGGGACTTGTCGGAACGTACCTAGTAGTGTAAAAAAATAACAAAACGTTGGAATCACGATTTCTTAAAATTTTCACTCACATTCACTTACATTCGATATTTTGCTAAGCTGAGAAAGCTGGGTTTCCTTATAACATAATAACATCATATCGAGCTCCTCACTCAATGTGTTCAGTTCCTCTTTGCTCTCGCGGATTTGCAATTGCACGCGTTCGAATTCCTGTCTCAACTCCAGCGTATCACCCTCCTCGGCACGATCCTTACCTATTAGATGTATATCCTTCTCCAACGATCGGATTTTCATTAGCAGACTACGTATCATGGTTTGTTTTTGCTGAATAGGCCGTTTTTGATCCTCCGTAGAGTGAAGTTGCAATTGAAAACGCATGCGTGCCAATTTTTCTAGCGCTTGTTTCCGCTGTGGCTCCACGAAAAGTAACAAATTATTAACAATATCTAGAATCATAGCATATTGCAAGGAGTTCGTGCAGACGTCAAGGTCATGATGCATCAAAGTAAAAGCGTCCACTGGGTCATCTTGTTTTTCCCAAGGCGATAATGTTTCCTCTGATGGCGGCGGCGGCACTTCAGTTATAGTATTTGGATCTATAGTATCGCCATAGCTGACATAAAAGAATTCACATTTACAACGAGACACAATGCGCTGCAGCTGTACAGGCTGAGTTTCTCCCGGATTTTCAATGGACAATGCACCCACTGTCTCAGAGACAACTCCACCCACACTTCGGCCACTACCCACAAGGTGTGGAATGTCTGGTAAATCATTAATCACAGTATCGTCTTTATCCTGAAAATTATTCCTATTACCACAAATAATCTGGCATATACAAAAATTATACTATCACTATCATACCTGAATGTTATCCACAGTAAGCCACATGATCTCTTTTTCAATGAGCGAGTCATCTTCACCAGCGCTAACTGTGGCATAGTACTGCATGCATTCGAGCAGTCCCTTCCAAGTCGTTTTTGACACAAGCGATCTGTCACGCCACACTGGCCTATGAACACGTTGTAAAATCTCGGCTTTAGCAGCACTAATAATCACATAACCAGACGTTTCACAACCCTTAAGTAGCACTTGTGAATTGACCAATGATATTGACCAATTTTCGTGTATCACATCTTGGGCGGAGCAGGCCTGCAAGCCCTGTAACTGTAATTCTCGCGACTGTGTGCTTTGGTCATCGCTATACACGTTGAATTTATGATCGGCTTCAGCTATTAGTTGCTGCAACATCGCAGTTGCATGGCTAGCAGGTTGCACCTTCTTGATAGCGCTATTGGAGTTCGTTACTGAAAACATCAGCAAAGCGTATTTATTAAATTCATGATATTCACCTACAAATTGACACGTGGTGAAATTAATACATACTTGGTAGCACTTCCGTTGGATTATTTGTTAGAGTTATTGTGCTATCGCTGCGTTTGTTTTTCATAACATTGGAATTTGTCTCTTTTCGATAGCTTTTCACTGCTTCCGTCGACAAATTGTTCTTCAACTTTTGAGACTTCATGAATGAATCAAAGAGAGCAAAAGCGACATCCCGATTATTTTTCGTCCACGCTCCTTTAAGGTCATAAACGACCAGTTTATGAGTGGGTGTTGTATTTTTGGTTTTTGTCTCTTCCTCTTGACTGTTCCCGGTTGGAATAAGCGCCTCTCTACCATACGAAACTTTCGCCACACTTAAGAAATAGAATCTCACTATTTTGAAGGCATCCGCAACACTTGCCAAATTTTCTGAACTGCTATCTAATTTTTCGGTGAGTATGCTTTTCAACCAAATCTCAGCGTCGTTCAATTCACAATTCATGTACACTGTGGACCAGTCAGCACGCGGTCTATGAATTAGTCCATCGTCGATGGGACTTAACGATAAACAATACTCCGAGCTAAACGACACCCGACCACCATTTAATTGGAAACCCTTATGCAAGGCGTGAGACATCCAGTAAAGTACTTGAAATCGATGTAAACTCATTTGGAGATTTGCCTTCTTGTAATGCCGACTGAGCTGCTTCTTGCGTGGTCGCACATTATTAAATACCGGGCCGCGTCGCGTTGGACGAGTAACACCTGAAAGAATCAACTTAAGGCTCTCGAACCAACGCAGGGTGCTGCCGTATAGAACCAAGCTGGGAATGTCGATTTCCACCTCCTCACCAAGTTTTGGTTTGGTTTCAAACGAGATCCAAATATTTAAGTTAAGTGAACGGAAGGCACGGAAGGAGTCATGCACTTGATTACTGGAATACTCAGGCAACTTATCGGGCGCGCAAGGCATAACTGCGTGATGGTCGTTTGGATTTGCCAGACAAACCCAGTTCAGCTTAAATGTCAGTTTCAAGTTGGGAAAATGCAATAGACGACAATCATCGTAACGCGAAGCTGTACGTACTGTAATCTGAAATGGGAATCCATGAAACGACATACAAGAAATTTCAAAATTTCAAGAATCTGTACATTTAATTCGCCTTTGAACATGATTTTCGCATTTGTCCACACAATTCCGGCATTGTTCCATGTCAACTCCATTTCCTCAGTGGTATTGTAGGGATCCAGGGAGGCATGCAATAAAACCGTAAATTGCTTAACAATCATTGTTAGCCGACCATGAAAAAGTAAACGCATTTTGTCCCAAAAAGGCAGCGGAGGACTAGGATCTTTTGATGGTGCCGAAATCTTTTCAAAACTAAGGTTACACTGCGCCATAACCGGTTCCCAACAAGGACCAAAAGCGTAGCTGCAAAACTCCAATTCACAATCGAAATCATGGTAAAATTTCAATGATGGCATGCTTCGTTGAACCACATCGGTGCCGAAGGGCTCGCCAACTTCAATGAAAACATCTCGCTTAGCCCGTTTGGACGCTGCTTGCTCAGCACCGCATAAAGTACCAAACAGACGCATTGATTTAACGTAAAACATTGGCTGCGGAAAATCTCTGCACCAAAAAAAAAATAGGTACTTGTCAAATATTCATGTATGCAGCGATCGTCTTACCGTAACATAAATTTCCATTCTGTACAGCTTATATTTACGCTCCGACACCAAAGGGTGGTGAATTCCAAATTTTCTTCTGGCCATGGACTCTCACAGTCTATGTCGCGCATTATTCGGGTTACATTCTCAGTACCATGCACCGATGGATCTGCCATTGCCATTATTTCTACATCGGTCATAATCCATGCCAGCAACCGGGTACGCACAGGACCACTTTCCCTAATTTTTTTCGAGCGTTGAATGTATATTTCGGAATTTTTTTGCACAAGACTTGCATAAAGACTTTCAATTGTGCTGGCTGGTACAAGACAACGTTCCGCGATTTTTTTATCGAAAATGGCTTTACGTTTTATACCCTCTAGATATTCATCCACAAGCAGGACGTAATTGTCACGTAACTTGACTTCAAATGGATCATCGCTGATTTCCAACAAAAACTCTTTTATCTAGAAAAAAAATAAACAACTTTTTTGTACGAAAGACAAATTTAAACGAAAATTATTACTTGTATAACCATATCACTTGGCAACGGCGAGCTAGCTGTAAATGGTTTTTTCTTATAGTTGTGTACCAATTTCAACCATTTAAAATGCGTCACGAACTCGTTTTGTACAGCGTCATAGAAATCGTGGTCATAGGGAAAGATAGCCTGTTTACAAAAAGTAATTTGAAAGCTACTCCCCAATAACTGTATGAATGAAAAATACCTTAAAAGCACCGATTGTGGTAACCCACACTTTGTTTGTGGGCAACACAAAGGTCTCGTAATTTACACGTTCCTGTGTCAACATATCTAATCGTGGTAGTGACTGTACATCTATATCTTTGAGCGTAAATATATGTTGATCATCTATTTTTATGAAAATATTTTCTGCTGATATGAAGTTTCCCTCTTTGTGACTGAAGAACAAATTTTCTACAAACCACTGCACTGTATGCCGTTCAGAAAGCTTTATTTCAAAAGCTGTACTCAACTCAGCGGATAGTTCAATAATCCATTGCCTTTTGTCGTACTCCGATTTTACGTCAAGATTGCGTTGCGGTAAGGCCAGTTCTGTATATAAATCTCTCATATCTCTGGCTAAGGTCAATATGTGCATGTGCAAATTAGAGTTCCACATGGCTTCTGTATTACTAGGAATGTATACCGAAACTTTGTTTTCATTTTTTTCATGCTCAATGCGAATGGTTTTACAACTAGCGAATATGTCGGTAAAATCATTGAGACAAAGTGATGAAGAATTCATCGAACGCATAATAGCCATTTGGAATTCCTCAAATTTGAAACTGGACACTTGCTGCTTACGCGAAAGTGATATATCTGAGAAGCTCAACAGCAAGCAGGCTTGGTGGTGATTTATAAAATAGGCGGTAATATCTTTGATGCGGGCAGAGATGAGTAACTCACTGGATATTGATGTCGTGCCGGGTATTTGCACGCGCAACGGTCGATTTCCCATGCTACTTCCAGTAGAGTTTAGACCTCCATATTGTTTTATGCAGTTAACTGATTTCACAATAAACTCAGCCAGACTCATGCTATATTCGGTCCGTAAGGTGTGAATTGACACCTCCAGTTTTGTGACACTTGCGTACGAACTGAGTTTGACTAGACTGAGCCCCAAAAAGAATGGAGATCCTGGAGAATGTGATTTCTTCAAATTATTGGTATCATTAATAGAATTTCCCAGTGACCACCAGAGAGACTCTATCATAAGCTCGGTACTCCAATGACGCTGATTCAAAATTAAATTTAAAAGTCTATTGCCATAAAGAGAGCTGCGCTTCTCTTCGATTTGCTCCAGTAGGAATCTTGTATGACTCACGCTCATCGCAGCATTTTCATCGTCCAACTTCATTAGAATCGATACGTTCCAAAATTCGGCACAACCTGTACACGCGAAGATTTTTTATATATTTAAGGTCAAAGGAAACTGTTTTACAACATGTCATACCTTTAACAACAATGCGCTTTAATATGCCTTCCAGTAACCCACTATTCGACTGCTTGGATGTTATTAAGTGTGGATCCAACGCGTCATTAGGTGCAGTATAAAAAGTGTTTGCACCTAAGTGTTCCGGCAACGAAAGTTGTTTATGATTTAGATGCAAGGGCTGTGGACTGGTTCGGTGGCGCGACAAAAAGTTGTTATGCACCCAATCATATATCTCACAGTGGTTGTAAATAATTTGGAATGTTTTAAGCTTCACATATAGGTTTAGGATATCGTTTTCCAACTAAAGAAGAAACAAATATTGATTAAATACATTTCGACGGCTGCGTTTAATTACTTTTGTACTTACTACTGAATCAATGGTGAATTGCTCAATAAACAGTAGCTTTTCATATTTGGTATCAATGTCCAAGTGCTGTAGTAAGACTTTGGTAAATAGCGTTGGGAGATGTGCATTCTCATTTAGTGATTTGGAATTGAATTTTCCAGTAATCTAAACGTGATATACAAACACATACATGTGAATAGTAACATATTTGAATGTATGCAATAAACAAAAGTGAGATTCTTACACTAAACAATTGTATTTTTGCACTAAAGTCATTTTGGGAATTTTCTTTCACAGCTGAAAAAGTTGCTGCTTTGATCACAAAATTAAAATTCTTCGGTATTATGGGCGAAATCTTCTGATAAGACTCATTACTAAAACTCTTTCGACGCTGCGTAAGTGAATTGGCAGTACTTCTAACGCGGCTTTCTAAATTTTGTTGTGGCCTTGTACGTTGCTTTGCTTCGCTTAAGAAGTCGTACAAACTACCGTGTATTGTGGAACGCGCATTGTTCATAGCCAAAGAAAGTTTCTAAAACATTGAAGCAAAATGTGCGAAAATAAATAAAATCGGTTTCTAACTCAGAACTAATTTAGTGTTCTCTTACATCTACAGATAGAGGTCCATGAGCAAATAACGTGGCATCCAAGGCAATATCAAAACTAATCTCGCCCAAGCAAGGACGTATCTTATTTAGATTCTCCAATGACTGTCGGCGGGATGGACAATGCCGTAACATTTTCGCCTACAATCAAAGAACATACAAATCGAATAAGAATATTTCCCTGGACAATTTAACTTGGCTTACCTGGGCATCATTTAGAGCTGCATTAACTAACAAAGTTTTAGCGTTGTGAACAATACTTCCATCCAGATGCAGTTCTCTCGCTGTAGCATGAATAAACCATCCCGGGTCAAAATTGTTATTCATAAGCACTACAGAAATGTTGTTTATGTGCATAGCCATAAACTGTGGGAAAATAGAAACACAAAAATTTCCACATGATTTATGCAAAGAATATCTAGTAATTATATCCAGTTTAACTGTAATTCGAAGTTTTTTGAACTGATCCAGATAATTATTGTGTTATTTGAAAAATGTTAGTTCTAACCTGTGCAAAAGTAAGTATACTTGGCGGAACTTTAGCTCGGCGGAAATCGGGCACATCTTTTTCTTCTTCCTGAGATTTGCCATTTGGTCGTTCAGAATCTCGTAGTGCTCCCAAGGTAACGTCATTGCTCTGTATATCTTTGTTTATGCGTATATCACGTATATAGATTGAGAGTAACTTTGTCACTTCTGTGTTAAAGAAGCTGCTGCGAAGACAAATTTCTTCAATTTGCTATAAATTAATGTAATATTTAGTGTGTTCTACATTTTTGTTGTTATGTTATATGTATACTTACGACCATGAATCCGCTTTTACTAACGTCTACATTTCGCAGCGCTAAATAACGTAAGCTAATGCCGCCTATTCGCACTTTTACCTTAAACTTTTTTACTAGATACCAACTAATTCCCTTAGGTAGTATCCTAAATAGCGTTTATAAAAAATATGCGCCAATGATAAGATTTCTTGTTAATGAATCATAACTTTTTGCCACTTATTCATTTACTTACCAGTATGCTAGTAAAAATACTAGCCCAATTATAATTAAGAACTTCAGGAGCATATTAGAAAAATATTCATCACATTTTTTATATTTTTATTCTTTTTGCCACCTTTCACAGATATTTACAAAAATTTTGTTAATCACCCTGAAAATATTGCAGAACTTTGTTGACGTTTCCCTACCTTACAATCAAATCAGCTGTTAGTGTTGCTTATGTCAAGGTAAAACCTTAAAATACAAGGTGCTTTTAACAGTTTTTTACGAAGTTAAAGTTGTGTGCGATTGCGTCTAAATACTGGTACCTAAATTAAGGAAAATCCTAAATTACTGGCAAGAATCGGTAAAGCGGTGAAAACCCGAATAATAACTATGCCTCCATATCCATATTTTTCTTTTTTGCCTCACTTTTCCTCTTCTTTTTGCCGAGTTATTCCCAGGGACGGCACAGTCTTGTATTCTATCACTCTTGGCAGTAGACCAGCTGATTTATTTTACATTTATTTCGCCTTATGCATTAGCAAAAAATAAAATTACGAGTAACCGTTGTTCTATACTACTCTCTTTTATCGTCGCATTCTAAAAGTACATTCACATATGCATTCATTACCAATAAATCCACAAAATTAATCTACCCGTGCACATATGGCAGATTACCTGCAAAATTAGCTGTTCTGAATGGTTTTTTTTTCATAGAAATTATTTTGGTGGAATATTTCGGTGTTTTTGGTTTGTTTAATTATTACTAACGATATGAAGAAAATACAAGGAGAAGGAATAGTTAATGTAATTGCGAAATTGGATGCTAATAATAAACAGTTGGAGGAAATCCGTAAACGATGTTTACTGAGGTTTCAAAAAATTATGACAGCAATACGCATTCGAAATTCGATATTACATTTTATAATATGTAATAAAAGGACACACGTTTATGGGCACACGCTTTTTTCCTGTTATATGGATACATAGTTAATAATACCTAACAAACATTTTATTAGAATTATGTCTACAAATCTGTGAGAGAGAAATTTTGTATGGGAAATCTCGCTTTTTAATTACAGATTGGGAGTTAAGCACGGAAAAGTAGATCATCTACTTATATGTGAGCGTATTATAATATACAAAATCTTGTTGATTTGTTAAAAGTAGCCGAATTTTGCAAGTAAACCATTTCATCACATAAAATCATTTCCTTGGCAACCGATTCTACGTTATCGGAATGACTCGGGTTTTTACTGACTGAGGGCTGCCGCCCTAGTAAACTAGCCATGCCTAGTGTACCGTACCCCACCCCCCATTTATCGTCACAGGAGCAATCCTACGCATCATGTGTGCTCCAAATACTTCTCTTCAGGGCTCGTATCGAACCCAACCCTGGAGCAGAAGTATTATATTGCTCCATATGCCATAAACACCGAACTCCACCTCGGTTAGGTGCAATAAGTGCAACGGGTGGTGCCATCTTAAGATCTACTCAGGCCTTAAATCACATAGGGGGTGGTCCAAACGATATGTGACAACGGGTTGCTCCCGCCGCGTCCTCTGCCTCAACGGCTTCATCGTCAAATGTGCCTACACTTCAAACTGCCGCCAGTAATCAAACCTCATCGGTTAGGAGCCTACCAGTGCAACACAATTCCCTCTCTGATCCACAACCCTTCTGCTCCAATCCCAGCGTGGGGATAAACTAGCAGCTCTTGGTTCCCCGCACAATCTGCTCCGTGTATCAGACCAGAGTTCCCCGGAATCTGGTATCACACTTCATGAGCAGACATGGAATCAAGATAGCTGCGGTCCACGAGACAAAACTGCACACTAGATCCTCCCTGTTTACCAGGGATAGCTATAACGTGACAACGTTCCCACCAGAGTAGTGGACAATTGCAGCAGCTCACCTGACATAACAATTGCTAGCTCTGGCCTGATAAACAGCATAACTGGGCGACCTAAGCTATCGCTTGCATCGGACCACTTGTGACAGCAGAATTTACCGAGGAAACTTTCGCCGCTCTCCCCACCCCTACAGATGTGCGCGTAGGCGAACGCGTATTCCGCAAGGTGCTCACAGCTTCTGTGGCTCGCTTCATACCTGCTGGAAAGATCCGGGACATACGTCCCAATTTCCCAGCTGAAGCAGCTGTTCTAGCGAACGAGCGTGATCATCTACGCCAGGTCGATCCCGTAGAACCTTGCATAAAGGATCCCAATTTGGAGCTCCGGTAACTGGTCATCCAACATAAGCGGACTAAATGGGAAGAACATCTGAAGTCCTGCAACTTCATCTCTGGTGTGAGCAAGCTCTGGTCCACCGTAAGGTCCACTCAGAACAACCGCGGGCTTAAGCAAAACCGCCCTTGCGGGAGGACTGTCCTAGTAGCACTGGATCTAAAGAAACCTTCCGACACTCTCAACCAAGTCCACGGCGACCCTTTTCACCACCTGGAGAAAGGAGGTGAAACTGCAACTTAAGGTAAAAGTTGACTACACACTAATTCCGACTCTTCCCAATCCCAAAATTTTGGGTGTAACCTTCGACAGTTGCTCGCCTTCACTGCGCATAGAACCGCTATTGCCACTTAAGTCCAAAATCACAACAAGGTATTCAATTCGCTTGCCGGCAGCCCGGGGGGGAGGCAAAGAATTGTTGCTATTTAAATGCATTTAAGGTTATAGGACGCCCGGTTCTAAACTATACTGCGCCTGTCTGGACGCCTGGAGCTAGTGGTATATAGTGGATTAAGCTCCAGATCAAGCCAAAACACTGCTATTCAGACAGCGACGGGTTGCCTTCTAATGTCCCCTCTTCAACACCTTCACATTGAGGCCCAGATGCTCCCGGTAAAGGAGCACAATAAACTACTCAGCAAATAGTTTCTACTTGAGTACTACCGCAGCTTTCACCCTTGCAGAGACCTGCTAGAGCCAGAGCCGCCTCCCAGGCACGTCAGGAGACACCTTCTCTATTACGCTGTCGAGATCCAGGTGTTTAGACAGATAATAAACGGCATTCATTGGGAGATCTTTACCACATTCTTAAGCTCCCGACCCTCGAATGTCTTATTCGCAGACCAACCACCACCTACAGCAGATGAAGAGCTCCAGCTTTTCTGTGAGACCCGCAAAACACTGGCACAATTACCTTCTGGACATTGTAGCAGGTTAGACTCCTACTTATCCAGAATTGACCCCGATATACCAAACATATGTCCGGCAAGTGAATGCACCCCGCACTACACTAACCACATTTTCACATGCCCCATCAAACCCGTTCAACTAATACCTGGGCCTACTTTAGATGAGTTAGACGAAGACGACGCTGACAGGGTTTAGCATTGCTGCTAGAGCAACAACAAAACAAACAAAAGGAGGAGAAATTACATCCTTGTGGAAATTCAGTGAATAGCTTGGCAATTTTGGCATTTTTGAGATTCATATTTATAATACAAGGTTGCGTCTTCTGACATAGCTGTATCGTCAGGGTTCATGAATAAATAAACAAAAGGACAGGGATAGGAAGAATAGACGAAAGCAATAGAACGCATACAAACTGCATTTGGAGGCTTTGTATTAATTTGTTCTTTCACAATTTAATACGCGACACTTCATTTCCATTAGTTTGAATCTTAAAAACCACAATATTACCAAGCCATTCACTGAATCTTCACTAACATGTAAGCTCTCACCCTCTTATTTGTTTTGTGTGGGTAAGAAACCTAAAGTCAGACTTGTCAAATCGCGAAAAATATGGTAACTGTTTGTAAGCCGCTACCAAATTTATCGAGGAAGATTTGCTGCTAGCGAGATGGCTATAGCTCATTAGGCCACACTGCCTTGCCAACACACGTAATTTTAGGCAGCTCTCTTCCCGCCTTGCCGACACATGTTCAATTGTACTAGTTGATGCATCTATTCGCCACTTGCTAAGTCTTGGCGAAAGGAGAGACCTTGAGATAAAAACCATTGCTGTATATGGAAACCCTCAAACAGACACAGAGCGCTGCGGTAAAAAGCTATCCGCAATCTGCGCAATCAGAAATGGTCGCACAGTATCAGCAACTAATTGCGGAGTTCTATCGAAGGCATATTCATTAAAAGTGATGGCACTAGACCAAATACAACGTTTTGTACGTTTCATTATCAAAGTATAGTATTGGCAAAGTAGATAACAAAGAATGAATTTGCCTTGTTCCATTCTGGGCTGACAGCAACATGGACACGGCGAAAGAAAAAAATAAGTCAGCTGATTTATCAATACTACCTTTAATAGATTCACCTCAGTTGTATCCGTTTAGAAAGAAGTTTATCAATTTACCATCTGCTCTGCTTGAGGACTTCATAAAAAACTATTAATTTCAAACAAATAATTATTCACCAAGTAATTTAAACTTGTAAGATCTCTCGCTACTTTTCAAAATTATTAATTATTACCAACAAGACATGCAGATGCAGGCATGCATGATTCTGCAACCCAGCAGCATTTTTAGTTGTTTAATTAAAGTTTAACGTATCGATTTTATTTTATTAGTTTCATACATCACAATAGTTGCATATATTTCAAATATGGTATCCAAGGTACATTGACAGGTAGCGGCAGTAGAGTTGCAATATTAATTTTTTTCTATTTATTTGGTCTCCAAATTGTCAAATATTCTTAAGTTACTCTGAACTGTCAAACTTGATTTATATATTTTGACATTCTACTGACCAAAAGCAAAAACAAAACATTTCTCTTGTTGTTTTTGTTCTACTGCTGTTCGTGTTTAATGGGGTTGTATCTCGTTTTTCGTTAATGTGGCAACTCCAAATTATGTGATTGTGGCTGTGCGTTGTCGAAAAACGAAGGGTTTTGCACTCTTTCTTTATACAATACAATTTAGACACCTATAATTTATCATAAATTGGAAAAGTGTAACTGCAAACAATTAGTGAAGTAATTTATACCTACTTGAAGTAATATAATTTAACATGGGTAGTGTGAAAACATTGAGAATGTTAATAACTTAAACATAAGCCCCGTCAATATCGTCTGTCAGCCACAGCCGCCCCGAATCGAAGTTAAAAAAAATTATAAACTTTCTTGCCCAATAGTAATTGAGAGACTTTAAAAATATAGTAAAAATTACATGCCTTTCCATCATAATATTGTCATCCCATTTAAAAGGCTTTAGAAACTAACATTTCGCGATTAGGACTTCACTTGAACACTTATTTCGTGGCAAAGGAATAGATTAACGAAAAGTAAAGGGTAAAATTCCGGTCGTAAACCAGCTCCTTATTGAAAACTCGGAAAATTGCGGCTGCCCTTAAATAACTAAAAAATCTGAAAACCACAAATATTATATATCTAAATATTTATAAGTGCCCAAAAAAGGTTTTGCATGCGTAGAGGTACATAATTACTCTTGGAATAATATAAAGAAACTGAATAATTTTATACTCTTACCACACTGTTTTGATCCAGAATTGGTGCACAAAAAGGAGCTAAAGATCAAGTAAATGCAAAGCGTTTGCCAATACAGTCTGGGATAAGTAACATATACAGCATGATTATACAGGAGCCTGTTCAGGTAATATATACTTTCTTCTCCTATTTAGAAAATGTAATAAAATACATCTTTCTTATTTTTTAAGGCCGCCATATGGCACTGCCTAAATTTTTATGATTTCAAAGACGCTATTTTTCTCTCTGAGCGCCTGTGTTGCGAAGGTAAATAATATAATAATTACCAAATATCTTACAAATTTATACTACTCATTTTATCAATTGCAGTTGAAACGGATGAAACCATTTTCCTACTTGCTACTAGTTATTACAGATCAAATCTAATACACCAAGCTTATTGGTTACTCAAAGATAAAGCGCGTCGTTCACCACATTGTCGATTTTTGCAGGCAAAATGTGCTTACCATCTAAAGAAGTATGCGGAATCTGAATGTGTTTTGGTAAATGGTGGCTTTGGCGACATAAAAAACCTGGAGGACATTGCGAAAGATTTTGGGGAAATAGCATGTTTCGTTCTGCAGTTAATTGCCCAAATTTGTGCGAAAACAGAAAGAAACAAAATTGCAGCAGATGCTCTTCGCCGTGCCCTAAAACTAAACCCCTTTATGTGGCAAACGTTTTCAGATCTGTGTCATATGGGTGAATATGTTGATCCTGCAACCACGTTTCAAATCACCAACACAGATGTCTTTAATACATGCCAAGGCACTGCAAGCTCTAACTCACTGGTTCTTTATGGAAACGGTGCGCAAAATATATCACTAAATGATAGTCACTATTTAAGTAGCCTTGGCAACAGTAACCAAAATTTGGATATATTAATGAATAGTATAAATAATAGTTCAAATAACGTACTATGCACACCAGTTGAACAACAGTTGCAATCACAACAACAGCCAAGCAACGTAACCACCCAGAGTTTTATTACCCCTATCAATAATGGCAACAACTTGAACAATTCCATGTCCGTTTTAAGAGGAGTTATAACAACAGGTAGTAATTTACAAAACTCTGGATTGATGATGCTGGAAGACACACCATTATCTACCATTAGTAACAGCTTCGATCAAACTGGTTTGAATACGGTGCAAAATGTTGGTAGTGGAGTTTGTTCTCCATTTCGCAGGCAAATCAAATTTCTCTCGGCGAACTCTCTAACACCGAGCTTTGGCGTATTACCCCTATACAGCCCTTCTGGTGGGGATTCCTCCTTTGTTGGTACTGGTCATACACAAGCTAACATAAGTGTCTTGAATACGCCTTCTCCACAAACTTTAATGGAAGCTAATCAGGAGCCTCCAATAATTAGAAAGAAGATAAAGAGTCACGTAGGTAATCTTATAACTCGTAAAGAAAGTGGTTCCGCTTCAAACAAGCCTGCTGTTTTCACCCAAACGGGCAATGTTACTCCACGTACTCCCAATAACCAAGGCGGCGTATCATCAGGTAAACACATAATAAAAGTTTTGAAATGAAATTATTGTTGCTTAAATATATATATTTAAAAATTGTGTTATTGTAATTGCAGCTTCACTGATTCCCAACGCTGCTGTAAGACGCAGTTCCCGTTTGTTTAGTAATAGCGCATACTCTGTAAAGGAAAACAACAAGTCTCCAAATATTACGAGTAATGAGTTTGCACTGCCTCGTTGTCCAGCTCGAAAAACAAAGACTCGCATGCCAAAAATTTGTTTGAATAATGAACTGGTCGAGGATAAAAGTGTTAATATAAATGCAGACAAAATTAACGAAAAGAATGCACGTAAAGAGAAAGAAAAGATTGAAACAATAACATCTGAGACCTGTCAAAATCGTTCCATTGAAGACACCAAAGTTTTATTAAATAATAGTTTGAATAACGCACAAACGATGGCACACCACGTACTAACTCTCAAGAAGCAGTCAGCCGATGGCTTAATGGCATTGCTACGTGATTTAGGGGAAGGCTATAAACTGCTAACACTTTACCAATGTAAAGCAGCCATCAAACATTTTGAAAATAACATACCAAAGCACCATCTGTGCTCGAGCTGGGTTCAATCAGTTATTGGATTGGCCCACTATGAATTGCGAGAATATGAATCTGCGGTTTCCGTGTTTAAAGATATACACGAAGCGGAACAGTATCGCTTAGATTACATGGAGATATACTCATCCTCACTTTGGCATTTGCAAAAGGAAGTGGACTTATCAGCTCTAGCGCAGGATTTGATAAATCAGGATAAGACCTCGCCAGTCACATGGTGCGTGGCTGGCAATTGCTTTTCATTGCACAAGGAGCACGAGACGGCAATTAAGTTCTTCAAACGCGCCGTTCAGGTGGATCCTGATTTTGTTTACAGCTATACGCTGCTTGGCCATGAGCTCGTCCTAACTGAAGAGTTGGACAAGGCAGCCGACTATTTCCACGCCGCAGTATCCCGAGATCCACGACACTATAATGCGTGGTTTGGTATGGGCACTATATATTCGAAACAAGAGAAATACGAATTGGCGGAATTGTATTACATTAAAGCGTTAAAGATCAATCCACAAAACTCAGTAATATTGGTTCATATTGGCGCAATGCAATATTTTATGCAGAAAAAGGAGCAGGCGCTGCAGACTCTAAACACGGCAGCAATGTTGGATCCGAAAAACCCATTGGCGCGTTTTCACCGAGGTTCAATTTACTTCTCACTAGGAAAACATCAAGAGGCATTGCGCGAACTGGAAGAGCTGAAGGAGGTGGTGCCAAAAGAGTCTGTAGTATTTTATTTAATTGGAAAGATCCATAAGACCTTGGGAAATGTAGATTCAGCACTTATGCACTTTAGTTGGGCAACCGATCTTGATCCCAAGGGTGCAAACAACCAACTTAGGGACGCATTTGACTCGGCAGTGGTGCCCATGTTTAGTCCTGCTAGAAATGATCAAAGCGTGGACGCAGATCAAGAGCCGACATCAGAGCGTTCGGATGACTCGACACAAGCACAGCAGGACATTAACTATGATAGTGACGCTTACTGAATTGTCGGCCGGATGTAAGTTTTCCACCCGCACTTGGTAGTGTGAAAAGTGCAAAAAAGCAAAGGTGAAACCAATTGATTTGTTAATGCCTTTGTGTGTGTACTCGTAATATTGAGTGCTTCTTTTTTCGGTTTTTGTAGACCGTAAACAAATAAACGCAAAAAAGACGAGAAATAAAAGAAAAAAATATAATTATAAATTGTCCCCTCCTTGGAAAAATAAGCAGTAATATCAACTTTGCTAAACGAAAGGAAAAGCAGGCAAAAATACATGAACGTCCGGCAGGATAGGCTGGTATTATTGTGAAATTAATTATTTATATACACATAAACCGGCATATTTTCAAGTTAAGTTTATTTAAAGTTTGGTTTATTCTTTCTTTTTACAAATGGGTGGGAGCTGATCTCGGCTGCACTAATTTGCCGCAAAGTTAATTGAACATCTATGTGCATTTTATTCAAAAAAATTATTTATGCTTCCTGTTCAATTGACTCACAAAAAATTAAAAGAATGAAACAAATTGTTAATTGCAATAAACTAAGTCCCTATTTGGAATTAATTACAGTTCTTAACTGTTGTGGCATACTTAGTATTATGCAATATTAGTTTATGAAACATTTCGAATCTTTTAAGGAATTTGTAAATATTTCTAGTTTACAATTTATTATTTAAGGAATATTTGGTTTTTCATGGCTAAATATACTCGTACATACAATTGTGAGCCGTTGCTGCTGGTGGGGCTATTAGCTTAAGAATATCAATGCGAAGAAATATTACATAAAACAACATTCAAGTTAATAAGTTTCATTCAATTGTTTTAAATAGTCGGTTAACGGTAAATAACGATTGGAACTATGTAAGTTTGTCGTCGTTGTCAAAGGAGAATAGGACCGGAAGTAAGTTATTTAAATAAATACAAAGCAAGAACTATGAAAAAACAAAACGAGTATTGGTGAGCTTGTTTTTAAATATTTTTTTTTTTTTTTTTTTTTTTTTCAGAAAAGAAAACTACCTTTCTATTTTTTCACCAAGAGCTTGCAGAGAGTGGAGCTGAAAAAATATCTTTGCTGATGACGCTCGTGTCTAGAATGATTTTACGATTTATATACTGCACACACCCAAGTTTCAATTGGTGCGAGAATGAAAAATATTTTCATCGACGGTACACAAATAGGGTTCCCCGACTGAACCATTGGATGTGATCGAACAGAAGTAGGCTTTAAATGGCACTCGCCGAGAGTCCCTAATTATTGCAGACCAGACATCACCTGGTTCATTAGACTCGCATTACTCAGGCACAATTACATTCTGGGTACTGTGGCAGGTTAAATCGACCCCTGTCCTTCTGGTCCCGTCTCGACGAGACAGCTCGATTTCTTGGCCTACCGTTAAATGATATTGACGACGATAATAATAGATGGTTTACCGCTCGTAAGCAGAGACTTAAGCAACTCATAACAATGCCTAAAGGCATGTTCCCGCGACAGTCGGTTCTACGTAACCGGAACGACCCGGATTTATATCCGGCCATGGACTGTCACTTCTGCAGCATTCCTAGTATAGGGTTTTTCAGTAAGAGCGCTTCAACTTTTGAACCTTTTTGAATAAAACACAAACGGTTTGACTTTTTTAACTTAATTTTTTTTTATTATCGAGTTTGAACATATACATTTAAGTATGCAATTCGATTTCTTTTGCATTACCACCGCGTGCACGTTTTACGAAGTCAAATCGTTGAACCCAATTTTCGACCACTCTTTTGCATAAATCGGCCGAAATTCCAGCAATTTCGCATTCAATATTGGCTCTGAGCTCACAAATCGTCGCCGGCTTGTTACTGTAGACCAATGACTTCACATAACCCCAAAACGGGACGGCTTGTTAAATGGACCGTAAAATGGCCGTAATGCTCTTAAAGTAGCAGCAACAGAACGATTATTTTCATAAAAAATTTGCACGATTTGCAATCGTTGCTCAAGTGTGTAGCGTTCCATGATGAAATGTATACTAATGAAGTTTACAAATGACAAGCGAAAAATAAAAAATATTGCGTCGTTCGCCCTCCCTATCCGAAAAAAGTTGAAGCGCACCTATTGAATAACCCAATATATGCACGGGGAATGGCTATGCTGCTACAACAACAATGCCTAAAGGCAAACTAAGAATGCTCACGGGCTTAATATACTGACTTGACTGACTACTACTGTTTCTGTGACCAATCGCCAGAAACTCGCAATACACCTTCTCGAAAGTGATGTTTTAGCGAGAAGAAAACTTAGATATCACTGCTGGAAGAAAGGCACATACGGGCAGCCCAACCCAGCTCCATCTTATTAAGAGAGCTGGGTTCGGATAAAGCACTGTTGTGAGTAGAACACAAGCGATGAGATTCAGGTGGCCATCAGCAAAGTAAATTAGTCCCGACGGTATAAACATTTTAATGTTGAAAAATATTAATCGAACAAGAGTAGCTTACATCACAGCACTTAGTGTCATAAATACGCTAACTTAAATAAAACCGCCCCCAAATCTTTAAACAGAGGAGGATAAAGTAAAAGGTGCGCGGCGGAGTCTAATAAGTGATCCCATATTCATAAAAATATAATTTCCCAATCTCCATTTAAATAAGCATTTTTTAGAAAGATCTAAAAATTCCAATCTACAGAGTGTAAAACAATAATACTTATGAATGTATATCCTTTTCATTATCTATGCTAAATTATAAACATACATATGTAAAGGGTTTTTCAATTGGCGCGGGTCGATTTTGGCGCCCTGTGGCAGCCATTTTGTTTTGGTGACATCTGTCAAATCTTTTGTTTATTATTCAGTTGGTTATGCCAAATCATCATGGCAAGTTACACGATTGAACAGCACGTTCAAATGATAAAACTTTATTATCAAAATGAGTGTTCATTAACGCAAACGTTGCGCACATTGCGCCCATTTTTCGGTAGACGTGGTGGCCCTTCCAATTTCTTATGGCTCATATTGAACCATATGAACCTAGACGACATGTGGTTCCAGCAGGATGGCGCTACGTGCCACACAGCAAACGTCATTTTATTTCATTTCAACATCTACCCGCCCTTATTGAAAAACCCTTTATATAGATAGAATATTAGATTTTATTTGTAGCATTAATTCATCAAAATTCATATAGAGAAAAGCAACGTAGGAACTGAATGGATGATGACATATTTTCTTAGTGATTATTTTTCATTTTATTTGTTATTCTTCACTATTCTCAACTAGATTTACAAGATCTGCTTCAGGTTGAAAAGCAAGAATTACTTTTTTTAAAGTTTCTGTATCCAATTGCATTATCTTCTGGACCAAATTATGCAAATAATCGTATTCAATATTTAATACAAATGCCAAGATTTGTAAGTGTACAAGTCGCATACGATAAACAGTTTTATCTAGTTTTAAAATGTCGCGTATATCATAGCAACCGAATACTTCTCGTACCGAGTCTGGCAAGGAAAGCGTTGATGTTGATGAATCAAAATCGAGAGATTGTGTTATATCTGGTGTCTGAAATTGACTTTTTGTTTGTACGCTCATCTCTCCCGTCGAGACAGACTTCAATTGTGGTGGTGGATTCATTAATATGTCTGAATTGTTTTGATGGGAAAAATGGGTGGGATACAATGGAGGTAATAGAGAATATGTATTTGATTGAATATTCATTCTTTGAATATTTGGATTGTAACAATAGAAGTCATCATTTAGTAATGGTTGAGTGCTTGTTTCATTTTTAATTAATGGCTTTCTTAAGGGGTTCAAATAATTGTCAATTGGTATGGTAGAAGCCCTTGTTTTACTGTTACGTACAACAGCCGAGCGACTTCTTTTATATTGCTGTGCAGTTTTCGGTCGGACAACACACCTTTTTCTTCCTCTTCCAGCAAATACTGAGAGTCTATAAATACATAGTTATCGCAAAATATTAAACTTTTTCATTTCTCGTAGTTTAAGTATATTTTTAGGCTATCATAGTTAGATTTTAAAATAATAGTGTCAAAATTTTAGCATTCTTACCCTGGCTTTAGACTCGACTGTTTTGATATTAAAGTATTTTCATCCCCACCGTTACTAAACTTTTGAATTCCTTCCTCATTCTCAATTTTAAGTTTTGAACTGTTGGTTGCAATATCGGACTTGCACATAAGTTCTTCTTGAGGGAACTGAAGTAAGCCTTCTTCATTTTTCATATTTCCGTTATCTGTACTTCCTTTTTGTATTTGAATGGCCACGGGCGTTTTTTGAGAAAGCGACGTATTTTTCTTAATTAGGCGTGTTGACCGACGCATTTTTAAGAAAGAAATTATTCTTTATATTCAAAAATAATTTATGAAGCTACAAAATAACGTTTTTACTCCGCTATGTATAACGGCTACAAAATACTTACACAGAGTTTTCACTAAAGCAGATCTAAACGAAATAAAAAGGGGTGTTCGGCAATGATGATATTTTAAGTACAGTTTTTTGTAAGTACTTTTTCTGTCGATTTTGGAACAATTTTTAATGTTGAAAATAAAGTTTCCGCCGTAGGATATATGAATATGTATTCCCCAATATCTTTCGAATAGGTATTTTATCTTAACCTCGTGGAACGTTTGTATTACACTTAGTCAAAAGTACAACTTCGAAAAAGGTACTTTTTTCGGTAACTTAGTACAATTTTAAAATCTTAGATTTCTTCATTGGTGTTTAAATCGAGCTCGATGAATTTTCAATTTGGCATTCGGGATTACTTTCTATGTATTTTGTTTTTGTAAAATTTCCGAATACCGAGTAAACTTAACCGAGATGGCATTTCGTCAGCTGTTTTGAGTTTACGTCCTCTTTATATACTTGCTTGTATTTTAACTGCAGCAAGATATTCAAAATTATATGTTTATTTTATTTGGGCTTTTTTTTATTTTTGTTCACTCTGAAGAAATTAAATCAGACTTAGAAAGTTTACCGAGCTAGTGAGTACTCATTTGTAATGTTACCTAACTCAAAATATTCCTACTGAGAAGCTAAATGAGGTGTGATTAACTACTCGGTGCGGCTCTCCTTTAAGGGATTATAAAATCTAAAAATATACATGCGAATTAAAATGTGTAAAAATTGTTTTCAATTTAATTTATAATGATATAACTATATTAATATTACTCTGGTAAACCCTGGCCGCCGCTGTGGTCTTTTTGGTATCTTGACCATGCAGCAACATGTCCTGGTACATATTTTTCTTGTACCATGACAAATCGTGACAATTCAAACGTTTATATATCTCCAGGTTCTCATATCACGATTTTGTTTCCTTCAGAAAATACTCCTTGTATTCGTTCATCCATACGGGAGCGTCACGTAATGATTTGTGCTTCATGGTATCCTTACCATCGAGCGCTGTCCCACACGCAAACAGGGATATATTTTTATAGTGCCAGACACGAAAGGATATTTCAATATTTTCACCACCCCAGATATCTATTCCGTCTTCGTAAGCACCAATGTGTGTGAAATACTGTCGATTCATCGCAAATAAGCCACAAGCCATTGTTGATATTTTAAATGGACGTTTAAAATCTTGCCTAAGATCCATTGTCATGAAACCCCCAATTGAAGCCACCACGCACCAAAGGACTTGTGTTGTAATCAAACGTATCGAGACTAATCAAATGCATAACTGTTACTGCTATAGTAGAGTTTTCTTGGTTCACTGCATGGTAAAGAGGTTCAGCCCATTGCTGCTTGACTTCAATTTGTGAGCCCAGGAACACAAGCACATCGCCTTCCGCAGCATCTGCACCTACCATTCGTGAACGTATAAATCTCTCACTAGCTCTAGCTATAACCAAGATCTGGAACATAAATTGAAACACAAGAGACAACAATATTTCATACTCGTAGCAACGTTTTAAAATACTTACACATAAAAATTGTTGATTTTGTTGAACATCGTTTCTAACTGAAGGTGGTTTGTTAAATCCTTTGTCCCTTATAAATGTAAGAAATAAATAAATATGTATATAAATAAAGCGAATTAGCCTTGTCACAAATTTTTGACAGAAGTGCCAAGGCGAATTAATCAGCTGTTCTAATGATATCACCTTATATACAAGAATAATAGAGAAACATATTACGCCTTCCGAATTCGCCGTATCGCAAGAGCGGATGAATAAGCAAACAAAAGGAAGGGGAATTACTTACTTGTGAAGAAAAAGAGTAGACGAAAGCAATGGCACCAACCAATTATACGGAATTATACACCGCATATAAACGTAAACAAACTGCATTTGGAGACTTCATATTAAATTGTGCTTTCACAATTTAACATACGACACTTCGCTTTGATTAGTTTAATTGTTTGATTAATTTAAATCTTACAAATCACAAAACTACCAGCTATTCACTGAATTTTTACAAACACGTAATTTTTCCTACTTTTGTTTGTTATGTTCGTTTGTTTTGTATTGCTAACTGAGCTGACGTTAGACTTGTCAAAATCGCGAAAACAAAGTAACTGTTTTTTAGTGGCGTCACCATAGAACTCAATTAAGGCGAATTTTATATTATATATGTAGATACGCCTTGGGCAGCACCTTAACAAAAGTTGTTATCGATGTATCTCATCTTTTCCGATACTCAATATATCGTTAATTATCAAATCGATGAATCGTTTGCATACATACTTAAACAACTCGTAGGAAAACGGAATACTAGAATTTTAGCGAAGTTAAAAATGGGAGATAATGACAGTAAACAAAATACAAATCCGAATTTACAGTTAATAAGGGATCCTAATACTTCAAAAAATCGAATTTTTGTGGGAAATCTTCCGTCATGTACACGTGAAGAACTAGAAAGTATTTGTCATCCTTACGGAAAAGTATTGGCATCGTTGGTACAGAAAAATTTTGGCTTCGTTCAATTCGAATCTGAAGAAGTGGCCAATAAAGTCGCATCATCACTATCCAAGTCTATTTTCAAAGGAAATATAATTACGGTTCGGAACGCTGCGTCTAAACAAGCGCCCAAACGGCAACAATCTGATAATCCAGCAGGCGTTTCCAACATGAACGCCAGTCACTTTACTGGAGCAGAAGCGATAGCTTCTGGTACTTCATCAAATATGAATCCAGATTATAATGATTGCGAAATCATTGTAATTGATCGGCGCAATACGTAAGTTAAACATATAATTTTAAAGAAATAATATATGATGCATTAAAAATTTCAGAAAATACGCAGAGTACATTGAGCAAAGGTTAAAGGATATTAATTTAAGAGTGGATGTGCTCTTTCCAAACGAAGATGTGCCTCTCGGTAAAGTGCTAATAAATATCTCAACACGAGGATGTTTATATGCAATATTGGTCACACCACAGCATGAAGAGCACAATAGCATAACAGTCAACATATTGTATGGCCAGCCAGCAGAGCACCGAAATATGCCAGTAGACGATGCAATTCAATTGATAGGAAAAGACTTCCGCCAGAAAATAGCTACTGACGCTTCTAAAAAACAAGCATTTATTCCAGCTATGACTAAAGCTGTCGCAATGGCCCCCGGGGGAGCTGCGTCTCTTAAAGATATTCACCCTAATGCTATACAAAATCTTCTTAATTTACTAGCCGATAATAGGCCTTTAACAGTTCTTCAGTATGACAGAGTAATAAAATATCTCCAGGAGCGTCGTGAGCTGCAAGTAAAGATAGAACTAGGTGATGCTGCTGATATAGCAATAAAAGTGCCCGATCCTGAGATCGAGTTACAAAAGAGAATCCTGGATATAATGAACAAACCATCTGTGGCGGAAACACATTACAAGCTGCTATACCCTACTTTAGAAGCTGTTAAATCAGATTATCGTGTTATGGAGCTCCTAAAAGATGTCCGGGTTCAGAAAGCACTTGAATCTTTAATGGACTCCAGTCTCGTCGGTACTGTTGAGAACTACATGAAATTTTAAATTGATTTAAATTTAATTTATAATAAAAACTGGAAAATTACATCATTTTATATAATAAAACAATCTACAGTTTTTTATGGCCAGGAACGTTTTGCCTCATGTCCCTCATATTTGCCGCGATATTTTAAACCCGTGACAAGAGTTGAACTCTTTGGGAATGCGGTTTGACCATTGAACTTTGTATCGGTGTCTGGATGAAAACGTAAATATTCATATTGTATGTGTAAATTTTCTGGAAGGTCTGCATTCTTTAGAGCGTCATACGGTATTGTGGTGTTCACAGGGGTTTCGTAAAACTGAATAACATCCCCTGAAAATAACACCATTTAACGGTAATAATTGCATATACATATATTTATAGCTTACCTATACTTTGCAATTCGTGTACTTGCGAATTTGGGACACTATGTTGAAAGTCCTTAAAACAAGCATCTAAAAATCTAAACTTTTCCTCCAAATTTGTTAGCTTATATTCGGTTGACGTAGATATTTTTAGGTTGATACATATTGCGCGTACTTTGTCAGTAATATTCTGAACTGGCTCATATGGTTTGTGAGATCGCAAAAATCTATGCAAAATGGATTAATAATGGAATATAACGTATTTTAATATGTTTTAATTATAGTCACCCTTTGGAAGATAATGACTTCCCAACATCGGCCACATTGCGCTGTGATTGTGGCTTTATAGATGGGGAAGTGGAGTAATTCAACACAGCATATAAATTCTTCTATTAAGATATCTATGATAAGTTACGAAATACTAACATAATCAACATATTTAATAGAAAACTTACAGTTTGTGCCAAAAACTGAATATTTTTACGTAAACTCATATCGCTTTTTTCTTATGAAGTAAAGTTTTACGCAGATCGACGCATATAATATACCTATCTCTCTTTTGCATCAGATTTGACTGTCAAAATAATAACGAGAAATAGACGAGGCGAATATATTCAAGGTGAAGTCGCTAGAGCAAGAATATTTAGTTTACGCAAGGCGAACTGTAGTAACACCGCCTACTTAATTTTTCGTGATTTTGGGAAGTCTGACGTCAGGTCCCCTAATAATACAAAACAATTAAAAGGAAGAGAAATTAAATGTTTGTTAGAATTCAGGAAATTGCTTGCTATTGGGATTTGTAAAATTTAAATTAAAGAAACTAGGCCGTGTATATAATTGTGAAAGCCAAAATTAATATAAAGCCTCAAAATGCAGTGTGTGTTCGTATAATTTCTGTGTTTATGGTTGTTTTCACTGCTTTCTTATGCCAATTTTCTCGAGGTTAGTAAAGCACCTCAGTCGTTTCGTTCTTGTGCTAACCGGCACCAATTGGACACACCAAATAAAGCTACGTCCTTCTCCGCCTGATCTTTCTAACGCAAAGGATGCCTTTTCCACCAGGTGGTACCGCATCGAATACTTTCAGAGCCAGACCGTTTGTATCCATTCGAACCACATGACCCAGCCTCTTCACAAACAAGTAATTCCCCTTCTCTTTGTTTATGCATGATCTCTTACGACACAGCGAATTTGCAACCACGAATTCTATCATCCTTGACTTAACGCTAATAATTTAAAAGTATTTTCGGTAGTTAAAGCACCTTCGAATCAAGACGAATTGAGTATCTTAACTGGTGCCTTTAAAAACAATTACTTCATTTTTCGCGATTTTGACAAGTCTGAAGCTGACAGCTTCCTTCGCAATACAAAACAAACAAAAGTAGGGGAAATTTGTGAGATTTAAAATAATCAAACTAATAAAAACGAAGTACCATGGGTTAAATTGTGAAAACACAAATTAATATAAAGCCTCCAAATATAGTTTATTTGCGTTTTTATGTGGAAGACGCCGTGGTTAGAAAGTATGTGTGCGCGCGTATAATTTCTTGTGTTTGGTTGGTTCCATTGCTTTCGCATACTCTTCTACTTCACAAACAAGAAATTCCCCTTCCTTTTATTTGTTTATTTATGGACTCTTATGACACAGCGAATTCGTAAGGCGCAATTTATTTCTGTATACCTGCTCAATTAATTTAAATTCCATTTATTTTCTGTATTTAATTTGATATAATAAAAACACATTCAATTAAAATTTGCGCGATACAAATTCTTCTTTAAAGTACGTTTACATATGTAATAATTACCAGTAAATCCACAAAATTAATCCACCCATTCACATATGGCATATTACCTCCAAAATTGACAGTCAGTTTTCAATCCTGTTTAGAAAGATTTTTCTTCATAGAAATTAGTTTGGTGGGATAGTGGGAATAGTGACTGAACACAGTACCGTTCAGAGATAAATGTTAATGAGTTATGTAATGCTACACCAGTAGGCAAAAACTATTACGGTAAATTGATAACATTTAAATTTATAATCTTTTAAAAATTTATAACCTTTATTTTCCGTTGGAATATCGGCAGACTACATCTGCCAAGTATCAAAAAACACATGTACTTATAAACGCAATTATTTAGGTGACGGCACGAAATTTTTGCTGTAGAACTACAATTGTCGACGTAGTCAATTAAATATCATTTTTCCACAAATGTTTGTTTATTTTTTTGGTACTCACATCACTCAGTTGTCAAATTTTCCAAGCACAAAGGAACGGATAAATGCCTTTTGTACAATACCAATCGATTTATTTAAATTTGTTGATAGGCCTCCAAATAAAAACAGCATGCTCCATCATTGAACGGGCATAAAGCGAATACCATACCTTTAGAATATATGGGCCTGAGAGAGAAGAGCTTTTACAATATACGAAAATAAACATTTCAGAAGACTTAGAAATGGCATAATTAATATACTAAGCTAAATTTTGAATCAAAATATACTCGCGAATCTTTAACCTTATTTACCACATCTAAAAATGTTAACGAAATACAATATGAGGCACGAAATGGGTTATGAAGCTACACCATAGGTACAAATTGTCAAGTTCAGCCTGAATATAAAAGTATAAAAAATATTACGTTTCCACCGGATTAGAGTTAATTTTTCTAGTCTTTCTTTTCTTACCTACTTATATCTTTGCTTAGTCAACTTCAAAGTTACGAACAACCATTGTGAGTCTATTCACAATTCTTCATGTTTCAAATATCGGGTGTTTTTAAAAGGAATTAATCTTATCATAAGTTATAATTTCATGGCATTTATTTTTTGAATATGATAACCGGCATATCTTCGCTGCGGCTACGAATTGCATGGCGTCAATGGTGGCTTGATTATTGCAATAAATTAATCGTTAAGCGAGCTGTATAGAAAGTTGCGTTGCCTTGTTGGAAACAAATGTCGTCCATGTTTAGCTGATTAATATTAAAATCAGCTTCTTCCTCATTTCAAAAGAAATAAGAACCGATGATGCCGCCTGTGCTCTATAAACTTCGCGAACAGATTTTTTTTTTTTTCAAAGTGAATTTTTACAATTTTGAAGCGTTCTAGGCAACTTTACTGAACAGAATATCAACACAGTTGCCCTTCTCCGCAGCCAAACCATAATTATCGAGATCGATAGTTCTCATTCAGCTAAAAAAAACACCCGATGTTAGGATACAGACAGCCATAAAAGTAATATAATTTTGTAAACGTAAAAATAATTTATAAGCAATTTAAAACATTTTTAATCATCTGGTGTGATCTGATGTGTATCGTGCAAGTAGTGCTGAATATTTTTCTGTTTGGTGGCGTAAAAACAAAATAAATTTATCGCTTCGATAATTATTATTATATAGCTTTAGCAATGTACAGGCTATCATCTCTAATTCAAAAACTGTTGGACTTGACAGCTAGCAAAAAAGCCGATCCGATGGCTTCAAAGTGGTTAATGTGCGAACAGGGGAAATTGTTAGAGAGTTTCTAATTGGTGTGCAGAAGTGAATTAAAAAATAATTATAATATTCAACTTGAATTTATAGTAAGGAAACATTTGTGGGTATATACTAGCTGTTACAACTTAATTTATAATAAGAAATTAAAGATTTCGTTCCGGAGGGCTGTGAGATTAATACGTACGGTGAAATAGATATATACACACTATCTAGAGTGAACGTTGAAAAGAGTATGATGACTAGTATTTCAGAATAAAGTGAGAGGAAATCAATTATGTGTGTGGTGTGTTGCTCTCGCAGTGTTGTATTTTCACTAGTAAATTGAACATAATTTTGACTATACTCGATTTTGCATTTATGCGAATTTATTAAACAAAATCAACAAATGACAGTCAAATCTTATTAGTATATTATTATACATACCACGAAGTAGAAACTAGACCATTCCGTCTCACATAGATGTGAAATGTAAATAGCCAGAAAAGCAATTCTCTAGTACCTTGATAAGTTCACCAAATTTTGTATTATTTTTGATAATGCTTTCTCTAAATTGTGCGAAAATTGAAGGTAAAATAATGTATAGCGTTGGTAGAGAACTTCCTCAAATCCGATTACCAAAATTGTCTGAAAATTAGGTTGATCCGTTAAGACGGTACTAAAAAATACGACACTGTGTTTCATTAGGAATTGGCTTATTCTCTTATGATCGCCATTTTCGATTCTACAGTCACAGTCACAATCGTTGCAGTCGCGAATGTCATGTCTTCGTTACGGTCATTGGTCATTACCGTCAGCAATTGGATTTTATTCGAGCTAAATATTTTCGGTATTCGTACACATAATGGAAATTTTGTAAAAGTAATTTGAGATATAATTTATCCCACTTGTGGCTAAGAGTGAGAAGAGCATTTTAAGTAAAATTAGAGCTTCAAAAAGTGTTAAAAGAATCAACCGAATACATGGTAAAAAAATTTGGAAATATCGATTGGTATTTAAAAAGGAAAGAAGAAAGAGTGCGAATGGAAAGTGGAGCAAAAGTGTACCATATGTATGTGTGCATATTCCTGTATGTGAAAGAGATAGTGTGTATAAGTAGATGCGTGAAGTGTGGATTACTCTTTATGTGCGCCTTAAGAAGAATATCAAAAAAGGGAGGACGGGTGTAGCAAACGGGTGAAATAAGTGAATTGTGTAAAAATGATATACAAATTTATTTGTATCGAAATTGTTAAATTCTATATTTTTATAATTTTTTACGAATGCATACATATGTAAATATGAACGCCTATACTTTAAATATACACATGTACAAAGCGATTGCGAATTATTTGAATGTGTCGCACTGCATTTATAGTGACCAACGGATAGCTTATATGCGTGTTCCTATCGTAAATAATGTAAATTTTATTAGCGAAAAATATTGTAAAGATAAACGTGAGAAACTAAAGCGAAATCCGAAGGTACAAAATTGAGCCAATACATATGAATATCTTGAAAGTAGCAGAAATTATCCAGCGAAAACTAACAACAATATTAAAAGAAAATAATACAAAAGAGAAGAAAAAAAGAAAGTGTGGAGCACCGGAGAAGCTTGGTACAAAGAGAGAAGATTTTCGCTAATCAGGTTTTTGTTGGTGTTTGGTGTTGTACTCGTTGATGCAATTTTCGCTGGTATAGTTGTCTCTGTCATCAATTAAATTCCGAGTCAAGCCATGGTTGAAAACTCCGCCGCCCCCGCTTGAATGAATTTAACTTGCATTTACACCTTTAAAAAAATATTTTAGTGGTTATGGCATGTACTCACTTATGTTTCAAATTGATTTTGTTCCTATTATTCAGATACATGTTCATATTATTCAGACATGTTAAGATAGTTAGTTCTATTTAGTCCAATACATTAGGAGTGTGAGTATAGATTTGTTTGCCAATGTTGCTGGCATTGTAAGATTTCATGCCCATTCATTGTTAGCATCAAATACATATATACTCAAATTTAAACTGCTAACTTATTTTTTTAACCTAATACATACATATGCATTTTATAAAGCATTTCCCATGAACTTTTGGGAAATAATGATTGGGGCCATAGGACTTAGTCGGATAGTTTTGATAGTGTGAAGAGAATATGTTTTTTGTTGTATAATTTTTTTAAATGGTTGTTAGTCAATTTAATCTCAAAAATTTCCATTTAAATAACATTATTTTTAGATTTACAAATATTTTTCGGTAGTCGAATTGAAAGGTCATTTAGAAAAAGAGAGTAATAAATAATTTTAGATATTTTATATTTCTTTAATATAACATGTTTTATCCCTATATTATTTTCCAAGCGTTTCTCAAAGTTTTTAATTCAGCTAAATGTAAGATTTCGGAAGGTCCTCAAAATAGAATGGTCCACTGAATAATTTTGTTGAGTTTGAAAATAATAAAACTAAGTGCCAAATACGTTGAATACGGTGGATGTTTTAATAATTCCAACTTTAAACCCTTTCAATAGTTTCTTTGCTTTCTTTCTTTTTCCAATAGAGACTCGCATCAAAAGTTAATAAAATTAAATCTATGCGTTCGGAATAACCGATCGCCTTAAAACTTTAGGTCCCTCCACAATATCAGGGCGCAAACAGTAAAAAGGAGGAGGTTGTTCCAAACGATTTATATACATATCAGATTTTTCATAAAATTATAGGTAAATTAAGTTTTCAGTACCGTGGCAATATTGAGGGTAGTCACCTATGAGCTAATGTCTACTACTGTTCGGTGGGTTGTTGAATGTAGGCTCGTTCTCTGGCTCTCCAAAGTGGTTGAGGTCGACTGCTGTGTGTCGGCTTTTAATATTACTTAAGCACAAAAGAGACAACAGGCATCAACGTCAGCCGTTCTCTATCGACTCTTATGTCGACAGCTCAAACTATTTTTTTGCTTTTAGCAATGCACTAACTCTTCAATAAGATAATCTCCTTAGGTTTAAATGACTGTGTATATATTAAAAAATATCAATAGGAAACTATTTTAGATTGTAATTAAAAGTGATCAATTTGAACAAATTTAAAGCTATTATAGACGCTGTAGCTACGATTAATAATTGACATAAACTTGATATTGAATTTAATGAGAACAAATGCAACCCTAAGTGGTTGTTGTTGTCTCTTTCGTCTCCTGTACTCGGTTCATTTCCATTCCGAAGTAGAAATAGAAGCAAAAGCAATAAAGACAAAATTTCCATTGTGTATAGACGACGACTTTGCCGCACACTTGTATGTCGTTCATTCGTTGGTTAACGTTTTTTCTGATTCGATGTCGCTGTGGTCAATAATCATTTTAGTGAGAAAGAAATGTTTGTTGAATAATTGTTGTGAGTTAGTGAATAATCTAGGAAAAATGTAGTAACAAAATTAAAAATGAGTTCCGTGCTTATAGATTTTTTGTGTCATATAAGTCAATTTGTATATTTACATATATGTACATATATCTAAAATCCCAAATTAGTTGTTTTTATTTGTTTTTGTTTTTTTATCGGAAAATAAGTTATTATGCACTTCCGCACATTATTACGGGCATTTTTATTGTATAAAAGTACCACGGTTCTAGCAATACTGGATAAATATAAAGATTCCACGTTTATACACACTTGCATATGTACATATGTATGTATACGTATATATTCATTTATGCGAAAGGGGAAATAAAAGTGCACATCTGTTCATTGGCTGCATTACAATATGAGGAATTGCAAATGCTGTTGCATTTTTAGTGAAAGTATTCGAGTATTGAAGAGTGTAATGAAAATAATTTAATAAATACTGTATATTTACCAGGTATGCAATTAGCCGAAAATTAAAATTCTAAAAGCAAACAAACCCAAACTTACACAAAATTCGTCGTGAATTGTAATAAATAAAGAAAAATATCTATATAAGTGCGGTGGAAAATTTAATAAACTACTTACAACCTATCTATTATTTTATATTTTGTCTACATCAACATCAACGATTAAAAAAAAAGCCAGCAACAAACGGTGAACCACAAGCAAAGCAACCAGTCATTCAGGCAGCGACCATCGACTTTCATCACGATTCGCTCTCCTCTCAATATGTTGCGTCGTAGCAAAACAGCAAAAGTTTGATTGGAATCGGTATTAGTAGTGACTGCCGTGACGGAAACCGTAGTATTAGTGCTACCCTTCACTACAGTGGACAAGAAAAAAGAGAAAAAAATATATACTTACAAAGTTGTGTTCCTACAATGCGCGCTGCTGTTCTTTCTATCTATAGTAACGTCGGCGGTACTCGCACCGTTCACTCGTTCGCTCTTTTGTTGGCCGCTTATTCGTTTGCTCGTTTAGTTAGTAGTCCGTTCCTTTGCACTGTTTATCGTTGACGGTGGTGTTGTTGCATGAGTTGTCATCAGCAGTGGCAAAACTCGCGCAAAAACTTCGAAGAGCACAAATTTCATTGTCGCAGAACGGTGTTTACTTGTGTTGGTGAGACATCGCAGCCACAGTAGCCGATCTTAGTAGTCGTCAGAATTGTAGTGTGTGATTGTACTAACTGCACCGGTGTTAGTTAAATTGTGGTTGGTTGGTAATTTCGAATTTGATTTACCTGAATCCGAATGTTAATTCGAATCGGAATCTCTATCCAGTATAGCGATGAAAGTGCATTGCCAAATAAAGCACAATAAAAAGAAAATTAAAGTGAAATAAGTGCATGAAAAACCAAAGAAAATGTTTAACTAATTGCATAAAGAAAATAGTGGAAAGCAAGGTGTAGAAATAAGTAAATAATTATAAATATAGCAATTTTACTAGCGAAAATAATAAATACATACTGTGAACAGAAAATCAGTAGTGATGAAAAAATAAACGGCGATGTAAGGGGAATTCCTAAGTTTTACCTGTACGTCCCAGCTTGTTAAACGTGTGTGTCTTGTATTATTTATCAATTTGTTCACATTTATGCGATCAATGGCTACAGATCCAACAAAACAGAATACTATGAAAGATAACACATCGACAGGTCATCATATGTAACACTAACTAATATAAACAACAGACGCCGTCAATGACGTAGTCACAGTAGCAAGAATAGAAATATTTGGTTGCAACACAGAGGCCGCGAAGCTTTTGTCTTGCTTTGTGCAGTGCTTAATTCAATTGCAGTATATTGCTGAAGCGCGAATTGCTTATTATCAACGATAATTGAGAAAATGAGGAGCTGTTGTGTAAAAAAAATACATGAACTATGACGCATCAAAATCATCAGACCAACGGCGCTAGTTTGGAGGATTGCCACACAAACTTCTTTGCCCTGGTGAGTTTTCATATATGAATTTACACAATACAATTTTTACTTATTTTATGGTTAACACATAGCACATTGGGGTACGTGTTTAATATTTCTTCTATGATATTAGGTGAATTTGACAAATTTTAATTTAAACAAAACGGCTGGGGATATGAAATGTTTTATAAATTTCAGAAATAAACGTTCCTTAATTACTTTTATTGCTTTAATTCATTGCCAATTCTAAAATGGAATCACAAATACATGAGCGGAAAAGGAAAAAACTTTCCTTTACTACCACGATATATTTGAATGGGGGGCGGAGGGGGAGGGGGCGTGGCACCACCCACCACGCCCATTAGAAAGAGCAAGGTCACACCATTATAACTGTGAAAGTCCCAACCTCCTAGGGTCCCTATAGAACCCCCAGGAGAAGTTTAAAAATTAGGTTTTTTTCGACCACATTTGCAGTTTGTACTGAAATACAGTTGAAGAGAAGAGAATACAGCAGTCGACAACCCAGCAAGCATTTAACTTAGGTTTTATAATTCATAGCACTTATGAAAATGTTGTTTTATCGTAAAAGTTATGAGTGCCGATGGCGAAAATTTAGGCGATTTTTTTCCAAATTTTCAGTGTTTGTAAAAATATTTGTTTTTGTAATATGTATGTACATATATTTGAAAGCAAAAAAGCGCCGCAGTCGAAAATTTGGACTAAAAATCGCGCGATTTTTATTCCAAATTTTCTGTATTTGTAAAAATATTTGTTTTTGTAATATATATGTATATTTGAAAGCAAAAAAGCGCCGCAGGCGAAAATTTGGACTAAAAATCGCGCGATTTTTTTTCCAAATTTTCAGTGTTTGTAAAAATATTTGTTTTTGTAATATGTATGTATATTTGAAAGCAAAAAAGCGCCGCAGGCGAAAATTTGGACTAAAAATCGCGCGATTTTTATTCCAAATTTTCTGTATTTGTAAAAATATTTGTTTTTGTAATATATATGTATATTTGAAAGCAAAAAAGCGCCGCAGGCGAAAATTTGGACTAAAAATCGCGCGATTTTTTTTCCAAATTTTCAGTGTTTGTAAAAATATTTGTTTTTGTAATATGTATGTATATTTGAAAGCAAAAAAGCGCCGCAGTCGAAAATTTGGACTAAAAATCGCGCGATTTTTATTCCAAATTTTCTGTATTTGTAAAAATATTTGTTTTTGTAATATATATGTATATTTGAAAGCAAGAAAGCGCCGCAGGCGAAAATTTGGACTAAAAATCGCGCGATTTTTATTTCAAATTTTCAGTATTTGTAAAAATATTTGTTTTTGTATATGTATGTATATTTGAAAGCAAAAAAGCGCCGCAGGCGAAAATTTGGACTAAAAATCGCGCGATAATAATATAAGAGTTATTCCCTTTATGTTGACTGGGTTTTCTCATTTCGCTTTGTTCTTCTCTCTCTCATCGTTTGTTTGACAGTTCGCTCCTCACATTTATTCTGCACGGCATTACAAACGTTCAGAAGAACATTTGTAATAATAAAATTCTAATAGAATTTGTAGTATTATTTAGTGAAAATAGCTTTAAATAAAATCTTCAATTAATAAAGAGTGTTTATAAGTGAATTCGTTACTTTTCTGTGTTTGTATTTAAGTGAAATAAGCGTCTGTAATAGGGCATTTTTTCAAGCTTATGCAAAAAAGGTGCATTTTTAACGTTAAATATTGCTATTAAATCTTAATTTTAATTTATAAAAAGTAATATAAATCAAAAGGCTGATATAGTGACTACATTTGCGTGTTATAATTTTTAAATTCGGTCCACGCACTTAGACATTATAAGCAAATATATCGTGGTAGAAAAGGAAAGCTCAGCCCGGAAAAGTTCCGAGCCTAACACATAGAAGGCATTAGTTTTATTGCATTCCCCTCTTTTTCAGTTAGTACTAACCTTAAAAAGACAGCTGTTAACATTTTTTGATATTATTTTTATTAGTTCGTGAGTTATTGTGCTAAGAGTCACACTACTTTTGTTATTCTCAACACAATGGATCAAAAAAAAATTTCGTGTTTTAATTATACACTGTTTCTTGATGTGCAAAAATACGTTCGACTGAAGCAATGACTTGAAAAGTGTTATGGGGACTCCGCTCCATAAGAAACAACAATAAAACAATGGTTTGCTGTCTTCAAACGTGATCGTAGATATACAACGGGGCGGTAACACCAGAAAACATCAAAAAAACCACAAAATCGTTTTGTATGATCGACAAGTGAAGTTGCGTGAGATACCTGACATTGTAGAGATATCAAAACAACGTGTTGGCTTTATATTGCATGAGCATTTGACTATGAGGAAGCTCTGTTGAAAGTGGGTGGCGCGTTTGCTCACTGTTGACCAAAAACAAGTGAATCACAAGTCAATCAAAACAATGGCAAAACTTTATGAATTGAACTTTGAATTGCTCCCACATCAACCATATTCGTAGACTTAAAAAATGCTCGCCGGTAAGGAATTTTGCTCGAATGAAGAGGTTATCGCTGAAACTGAGGCCTATTTTGAGGCGAAAGATAAATCGCTCTACAAAAGTGGTATTGAAATGTTAGAGCGGCGCTGGAATGATTGCATTGTTCTTGATGGAAATTACTTTGATGAATAAAACAAATTTTGTACAAAAACTGTGGGGGTCAAAATAAAACAATCTAAAGCCAAGTAGGCATGAATGGGTATATTAATGACAATTACACATTCACTTTGGTTTCGCCCCCTTTGGTTTCTTGATGGGGTATGGGGTAAGGACTAATTTATTGTATTTATTTGTTTTTAAAACGAATGGCTTTTGTTCGTTAAGCCATATTTCAAATGTAACGGTGGTTTCACGATTTAATTAATTCGCTGGTTGAGAAATTTTCGATACTTGATCTTTGACAAAATCATGCAGGTAAGTAAACTTTGTCCAGTATAAAACCCTATATATGAAATTTTTGTGTTTTTAGACGAAACCCCGTCTTCAAGCGCTTCCGTAAGAAATTCCAGGCAACGAGTGGAATTCCGCGCGTGTTGTATTAGATATTAAGCCCCATGAGCAGAGGAGCCAAGGACTACGTGTTGATCCCAATAATTTGGCTTTATCCTTTGCATAAGGTTTCCATAAATTGGCGGAAGTGCGGAAATTTGTTTTTTTTTACGTCACCATACCGTTTGCCAATCAAGATCGCGCGTCTTTGCAGCTGCGCTGGTTCCTGAAAGATAGCCAATATTGTCAGGGTGAACTGAAGTACCACTCGGACCTCCCCAAGTAGTACTAACAATATTGGCGAGAGTAAATTCAGAAAGAGTACTTAATGAATATTTATGATCTTAGTTTTTCCCTTTTTATTTTCAGGCAAACGATTATTCCCTGGCCACTTTGCATGATTGAAGGTGGAAATAAGAATCAATTAATGATCTACCGATTTGCCACTATGGAGACATAAACCGTTTTTGGAGACGTTACAGACGATAAGTAACGGTTAGAAAACGATAAGCAAAACTGAATATTTAGAAAATATAAATGTAATAATCAGAACAGTATAACTGGATTTCAATCCGCATAAATATTACATGCAATGTTATTGGCACCTGTAGGGCCAAACCCTGCCAAGTTGGTCACCCAATGTGGTTGTTCGGAAAAATAAATTTTGTTCTACTTTGTTTGACATAGATAGTTTTTATTACACTTGCAAGCCTTGTATATGAATTCATGGATTTAGTGCGACGAAATTACAGAAAAATAATTTCATGTACACGTCATTACATAATAAATACTTGCTGATATTTTTGTTACCACCTCGGGCGTTCCACAAGGGAGTATTTTCGACCTTTGCTTTGTTCATAAACCAAATTAGTTTCTATTTCTCTTTCCCCAACTTTGTTTTATATGGCTGTGATTTAAAAATATTTTCGATGTCAACGAATAGAGCTGACGTGATTGAACTTCATACAGAGCTCGATAATCTAAACTCGTGGTATCCAAAATCTAGCCTTTGAATTGTTTTCATGTTAATATACTTTTTCTAAATCTTGCAATATTTTCGCTAGTTCGTATTGAATTTCTAAGTCCTCGCTTCAGGCCATGAAGGAAATTGACTCTCTCATAAACAGATTTTATATGAATTTCGCAATATTTAATGGGCTTGCTTTTGATGAGTAATGCAAGTAGGATCTTATAAATTTCCCTCTATAATGGCATTGTTTGCTTAATTTGGAATATAGGTATTATACATATATGATTTACCATTATAGAATACATATTATTATTCTTAAACGCACAAAACCTCCCAATTTACGATATAAGATAAGACTTGTGAATTTCTCAAATAAGTGTTATCAATTGGAGTTTGATGTTAGAGGCCACGTTGATTGAGTATCATAAATATCTTAGGGGCTGGCGCATATTTTGTCTAATGAGCGTTCTTATAAATAGTGGAAGTTTTAACCTACTACATTGTATTGGTACACATTTATTAATATATAAATGTTTGTAATCTTCACTTGTGACCGCCGCCGGTAGCCACTAGCGTAGTGATATACCATATATGTCAGCTCCGCTGCTGCAGAATCTCTCTCATGTATATTTTGCTCACACACATTTTTTATTTATTGTGTTTATGCATGCATGTATGTGTGTCTGCTCATTTCCAAAGTCAAAGCAAATAACAAATGACAACAATTTTATTCCTAATTGGTGCTGGTGTTTTGTTGACTTCGGTAAGTAGCTGCTTACATGGGTACATATGTACATAGATATGCCTATATGTATGCGGTTTATCACCACGAACATTGTGAATTGCAAATTCTTTACGTTTGTCCCGCTAAGTATTTCCCAGCAACTGTTCGCATGTTCTACATTCTTTCGCCGCTTTGGTCATGTTTTCGTTTTCAATGCACACTCGTTCTCATTTCAAGGTATAGATATGTTAGCGTTCTGTTTCTTGTTGTTTTTCTTCTCTTGTATCTACTAAAAACGTAAAAAGTATATTTTTTGGCCGTTATGCTCTTTCAGTATGGATGATTAAATTGTGTGTTGTCTTTCTCGTTTTCATTATTGTGGCATTTTCTTTGCGTCATTTTTGTTCTACTCAACAATTCCCACAACTTCGCTCTTAATTTTCAAGTATCAGATACATTTTTGCTTTTGTCGTTATTTTAGTTTTGTGTTATTTTATTTAAAGTTTTACAATTTAGTTAGAGGCACCAACCCATTTCCAGTTATTAATTCGAGTAGGGCTGTGAAGTTAAAAATGTAAAATAAGTTTCATTCATACATATTTATTATAGAAACTTAGTATAGTATTGAGGTGTCTACAATTAAATTAATTGCTAAACTTGTCCAGCCTAATCGTCTACGCCTTAATCCACAACTGTGAATTGAGTTTACGTCGCTGATATGAAAAAATATGGTGTGTGAAATCTTTTGTCTACATGTTCATAAATATATACATACAGAAAAGTATCAGCATATGTACATTTTTCCATTTTTCGTAGTACTGATTAGGATTTTATAGGTATTTTAAATTAGTTTCAACACAAACACTAAGTTATGCGTGAGTTTTAAAGTACAAGATGAGCTGTGGTGAATTTTTTAACTTATAGGTAGTTTAGGTGTCTCTAAATGATATATTTCTGAGATTTGTTTACGATGTGAAAGGTATATGGGTCAAATCTGCGTTTTTGTTTTTATAACATCGTAAAACATTTCAGTCGTTCCGAAAGAGTAGAACCGACGATCGGGATCGCATTTCGCGTTCCGACGACAGTCGGCTCTACGTTATCGGAACGATCCGGATTTATATCCGGCCAAAAGCTGTCTCTCCGGCAGCATTCCCCTTACGTGCATGGAGAATGTTTATGCTACAAAAAGAACAACAACAACAAAATTTATCGTTACCACAGTTTGTCAATAAAAAAAAATGCTACATATGTGCATGTAATTAAAATTTGTCAGTCTATGATAGCAAACTCCCGACATTCATCGCGAGACCCTTACCTCCTTCTTAAGCTCCCGACCCCCGAATGCCGTAATCGGAGTGCAACCACCACCTACAGCAGATGAAGAGCTTCAGCTACACAGAGACCTGCGTAACCGCGGCACAATTATTGTACGTTCTAGCAATTGTAGCAGGTTAAACAACTACTTATCCAGAATTCACCCCGACATACTAAACATATGTCCGACATATGAAGGCAGCCCGGCGACACTAACCACCTTTCCACATGCAAACCCACTCATCTAACACCCCTCTCCTGGACCCAGCCCGTCGAATGAGCTAGACCAGAGTTCCCCAAACTTTTTTGTGTCGTAGACCCCTTGCCATGTTTTTCCGTGTTGGGTAGACCCCCTACTTACCTGATATTGATTTCCTGTAAATTTCTAACTGTAGTGAAGTTTAGTGCTAAAAACTTAAAGTAAAAACACATGTTAATTTATGCATTTATTAATTGAATATTAATTGAATTTAAATTAAAACTACTCAAAATAAAATTTTGTATCTGTTATGTAAAATATACGTAACAGAAAATAAACTATAAATAAAATAACATAATGGATATATATTTTGATATTATAAGATAGTATGATGTAAATAAATAGGTACTATCAGTGTATGTGTTGAGATCCACTATCGCGGACCCCCATTTTCATTTCATTGACCCCCAAATTTTTTTTTCGCTGACGCAGACCCCTTGCAGGTTGTCATAGACCCCCAGGGGTCAATATAGACCACTTTGGGAATCACTGAGCTAGACGAAGACGACCGGTAATTTACACTACACTGACAGGTGTTAGTGTTGCTGATACAACAACAACTGGATTATAAAAGAATAATGACAATTAAAACTTGATACGCGCGACGAATATGAATTATAATGATAATTCCGTATTTAATGGTGGAAATTAACTAATATTTTCAGGCAATACCTAAATATTGAAAAAATTTCAGAATTATAATTAGTTGTCCGAGTATATTTTTGTCATGATAAAGCTCCTCATAAAAAATATCTGCTGTTCGGAGCGGCTCAAAACTGTCGAGCAACATCAAGACACATGCCACAAATAGCAGAGGGAGCTCGGCCAAACGCCTAACAGAAGTGTAGGCACCAGTTATATATTTACTTACTTACTTAGGTGGCCATAACAACCCGTTACCGAGTTACGGCCGACCTCACTAGCTCTCTCCAGGCGCCTCTGCTCCGCGCGCGCCTCCTCCAATTCTGTATACCAAGCGAGCATAGGGTTTCCTCCACCTGGTCTTTCCACCAGAGCATTGGTCTTCCTCTGCGTCGGCTCGCTTGGACTTCGCCCTCCAACACCTTCTTTGCTGGAGCTTCTTCATCCATACGCACGACATGCCCTAGCCAACGCAGGCGTTGGATGGCGATGCGTTGCACTACGTCAATGTCGGCGTTGAGCTCATACAGCTCGTGGTTCATTCTTGAACGGTAGTCTTCGCCAACGCGCACAGGACCGAAGATCTTACGAAGAACTTTTCTCTCGAACACCCCAAGAGCGGCTGCATCGCTTTGTGACACTACTCATGCCTCTGCGCCATAAAGCAACACGGGTATGATGAGCGTCCTGTAAAGTGTCAGTTTGTTCATGCGAGAGAGGGCTCGACTACTCAATTGCTTACTTAGCCCATAGTAACACTTATTAGCAAGAGTGATTCTCCGTTTGATCATATATATGTATATATATTTGATATATATTTATTATTTATTATATTATTTCTATTTAACTATTTATGAATGTTCTGTTAGTGAGGTGGTGTGACGGGAATATGTCGAATTCGCAAAACTGTAGACGTGGCGTGCGTAGTCTAGTAGACGAATGTTTAGTAATCCAGGGTTAATAGGTCCAACTGTATTAGCATTGCTATCCTGTGTAGATCCATTATCAGTTGTGGTTGATTTGACGAACTTTAACGGTGAGCGTAATTATGGAGAAGAAAGGAATAATATCGACATTCATACTATTCATGCCTATTATGGTATTTTGCTGCTTTCCGATGTGTAATGTTAACATCTTACTGAATTATGGATGGAAAACACAGAAACGCTAATATTCAAAGCGACAATGTCTTTGAAAAGGTTCAAAGAAATAATCAATGCATACTTTTCGAAGATCAAGAAGAAAGAGCCACTTTCCGAGTTCGAGATAAATTAAGGCCCTGTACGAAATATATTTGACAAATCACCAATAAAACGTGACTCGATGAGAAGTTTCTGCCCGTTCATTCAGTATACCCCCTCTAAACTGTATGAGCATGGAAAAACATTGGGTTTTATGTGATTCAAATACATTTTATGTTTACGCGAATGATGTGCATATTGGGCGGAGTAGCAAATTGTGTACCAAAGTGAGAGGGTTGTTTAGCAGCTTACGGAAAGGCTCAAATGTGACTCGTGATATCTTTTTTACTTCACTTCGTTTGGCAGCTTCTTAGAAGTAGCGACAATTGACGACAGTTGGAACTCTCAGAAAGAATAGAGAAGTAATCTCACCATTATTGCTTCAATTGAGAAATAAGCCACTATATTATTCCGAATTCGCATTCAATCATAGTCTTGGATCAACTTTGGTTTCTTCATATGTTAACAAGAAAAGACGATTCGTTACTTTGCTCTGGAAATAAAAGTTTTGCAATTATCTGCCTTCGAAATGCCTTCAGTAACTTCACTATAGTTTGCCCAATTCTACAATATTATATTTTCTTCTAAACTTCACTTGAATTCTTAAAATATGCAGTCACGCGCATGTTTTACTTGTATTCAAATTATTACAATGAAAATTAAATGTAAAAGTATTTATCAATATCATCACTTTCCAAGCTTAAACGATGATAAGAATTCATAGGAATTTAAACTATATAGTCCTGCAAATGAAAATGAAAATAAAAATACGAATAAAAATTAAATATTTAATTTCAAAGTTGATGATGGGGATGCGGATGGAGGTTATCGTGCCTCCTACTACACACATCCATATTACGTTTCAATTTTTAGTTTAATGGTTTAAAAAACGTAAAAATACTGTGGATTGCGCAGCCGGAGTTGAACTGACGAGGTTTATTCTTTTGGAGCGCAGCCGTTGTGTCTGGCAACACTAACTTTTCGCTAAACTACAAACATTAACAATAAATTACTTAAATACTAAAACTTCCAAAGGGTGGCGCTATCAGTTTTAGTAGGGGGACCATCCCTCCACATCGTTTTTTTTTCAACGCTTGTGGCATTATACTGATTATTTCTCAAGAAAATGGACGAACAGTACGTGAAGAACAAACCAGAAATATACGCAAAGGTAATCGGTGACCCGCTACTGCATTTAGGGGCATATTCGACATATTGTACATATCATATGCATATACGGTATTTTCAAACGGTTCACGTAATATACTAGCATAAAGGAATCGAGACATATACATATATGTATTGTATATTAAAATGCTTAGAATGATGAGTGGAGTCGATTTAATCATGCCTGTTCGTTTTTTCCGTCCGTGCGCACCATATATTAAGTAAAAATTAATTAATTTCAATGAAACTTGATATACTTATTACTCTGTATCCGAGATAGTTTGGTGTTGAAAACTATGAAATTGGTCAATAACAACGGCACCACCACAATTTCCAAAAAAATTAAAGCGTGATATCTAATAAAAAAACTATGAAGGAAAAATGTTGAAAAGTTGACGTGGCCACATCCATTTTTAGGTAAATGCGATTTGCTCATTTAGATCCGACATAAATAATAAAGAGATCGAATAAAAACACGCCTAAATTGAATTTCACGAAAATGTTAGCGGGTAAATAAAGCCCTGTACGGACCAAATTTATCAATTTCTTACTGTTATCTTTATTTTGCTTTACTGCAAGCGTGTGTCTATAAAAACCTATACTCATAGAAATAGCTTTACAGATAATAAGAAGTTGTTTTTTTGTGTTTTAAAAGAAACACTAAATTTTCTTTTGAGACTTTTCTTCCATAACAAAAATACATTGTAGCAAATTTTTTGAAAAATCTACGAAAACGCGATAGCCTTCGAACTCTGTGGTGGGTTCAGTGATATGGATGATAAAAATGGTGGTGTTTTCTGTTGTATATGCATTACTGTAAAAATCGAAGTGTCATACTATAACTAGCTTTACATCAATCGGGCGACTCAGCGAAAAATTTGTAAATTTTTTTGTTTTCGAAGATTGACCACAAGCAATTTTTTGTTTTGAGACTTGTGCAAGAATGGGAATTTCGTGAAAAATTTTTTTAGTGAACCGTGTTATTTCAAAATCGTTCAAAAAGACAGTTGGGTGTATTTAATTTTTTGTTGATTTATTTTAAGCCAATTCGTCCTTGTGTGGAATATGTGCCTCTTAAAGTTAGCGTACAACACGTTTATAGCACGACAAAGCATTAAATATTGTTGTTGAAAGGATGTCTCCTGACTTGATTCCGGTTTGTACCACTGACCACTCACGTTCATGTATCAATATTCGTTTCTATTTATAATCATATAGCGCATTGATTACTTGCCTTTTTTATCTCAAAATATTTCAGGACTTTAATTTTGGCATTTTTAAAAAAATCTGTTTGCTTTTTAATCATCTCCCAACCTACTTTGGAAAAATAATCTTTACAATTTGATACCTATAGTATTCTTCCCAAGCCCACATGCTGTAATTTTCACTTTCTCCAGTTTTCTTCTAGTTTTTCACATCTGTATAAATCTAAGTATGATAGAAACAAGATTGCGCCGATCAGAGAGTGTGTGACGTCACATTAGCAGAGTTGTGCAGTGTTGCTAACCGTTTGCTCTTTGCAATAAATTTAGTGCTTTTTTATACCCAAAATGCGATAAATTTTATGTTTGGTGTTTGTTTCTGTTTTTTTTTATTTAAAGCTACTGAAACGGTAAGCTAAAAAAACTGTATTATTAAACAAAATAATGTTAAAAAAGGTCACTCTGAGAACATTTTAGCGCTAATGAAAGTATCAACTAACTTTCATAAAAAATATGAATTATAAAGTTTGATATTTTGAAAGTGCAAATTTAATTTTTTGCTCCTTTTATGGTTATGCAAGAATTTTAAATCTTCTCAACTCTTCTTAACATTGAAAACCTTTTTACGCATTTTAAAAAGCGTTTAAGTGTACTGAATGCGAATTAAAACTATAGTGGTGTAATCGGTTCTTCGAGTCCTCGATCCTTTGTGGGACATAGCCTTCATAGCCTTATATTTACTTAACCTTAAATGTAGCAAAAGGTCGTTATCTTGACAAAAGAGTTTCTTAACTAAAAACTCATCAATTAAATTGTTTATAACCATAATAAATTTATTGAAAAACGGCACATTTTAAAGACAATTTCTCACGCATACAAAGTTCTTTAAGTAATTTAATTAATGAACTAATTTTTAAAAAATGTAATATGTTCTACAAAATTATAAACACAACATTTTAATTAGAACAGGCTAAAAATGTCATGAAGAAAGATCGAAAATTCCGAGACTAAAAAACAAAAAAATGCTAAATCAGTTGTGCTAATATGACGTCACTCATTGTCAAATTCGCTCAGAGCAAAGTAACGGTACCACGACAGGCGCCACCTCATTATTCTTTCCTTCATCAGTTATCTGTTGATGTTGAAACCTCTCCTTTTGGTCGCACAAAAGAGTCGTAAAGTAACTTATAAGGCATAGAACATTTTGTGGACGGAAATACCCTCTATGTCCTCTCTGATTGTATCACTCCATTAACATATATACATACATACATGCTCAAGGGCATAACATATACCCCGAAAATAGTTAATCTCTTGCGCTATTTGGACGTGTATAGCACGTCCAACGAAATTTGGTCTCAAAATTTAAAAGACGTATCACTTACGTTTTCAGAACTTTCTGAGCTTTCTGTGCTCCTTACTTAATAAAGAACTGTAAAAAATAGCCAATCTTTTCTTAAACATAATATTTAAATACATATAAAATATGTATTATATATTATATTAAATAATAAATAGTAGAATTATGTACATTTCGCACACGCAATCTGCCCAAAGGTTTAACAGAAATTATTCCAATTAAAAACTCATTTGGAATTTTTTTGCACGGGATAGTCACACGCTTTTGGAAATTAATTTATAGCGCAAGAGAGTAAGAAGACATTCTTATTACACCTTTAATGACACCTTCCTACACAAAATATAATTTATGGTGATTCAATATTTCCCCTTTTTGCTGATGAGGGGTTTGATTTGTACATTAAGACTTAATTAATAACTATTAAGGTTTATTTACTAATATTTTTCCCCCAATTTCAGACTGATTTATGCGGTATTAAATGGCGTAAGTTCGTTAATGGCGAACGAGTAAATGTGTCGAGTGATCCTTTGGATGATCCCATCCTGCGCTCCTATTCACGATGCATGCAAGCTGACATTCTTTGTGTGTGGCGACGCATACAATCCACCAAGCAGGAGAATTCCGATCCTAATGCGCTTTTTGAGATTAGCTCATCGAAAGTACATCCCCCACTTTCGTTGGCCGCCGCCAAAGAATTATGGATATTTTGGTACGGGGAAGAGCCAGACCTTAGCGAATTGGTAGATGCGGAATTGTTGAAAGTTGCCGGTAAGTAATATATAGTTTTAATCAATTTTTTTATTTTAAAATCATAAAATATTAAATGTTTTTTAATATTATGATTATTATGAGCATGTTCCTACACAGTACAACTTTATATTGACAATTTGACGGTGGCATACGGTTTTTTGAATTAGAAAAAATACCGCGGAAAATGTAGATGTCACCGACCGAGGTCACCATTTGAATTATACATACATATATACGTATATACTAATGGACCATAATATTGTACATACGTACTTATGCATGCATATATGTATACCATTTATGTGCATATTTTTCATTTGCTTCGTGTTCAAACAGCAATGTTTCGAAACACTTTCTCCGTTTTGTTATTTTGTTAAAATATTCTTTATGCACAGATATAAAGCAAATATGCGAATATAACATCGGCAAAAATAATTTAATAAATGCAGTCATGAGAAAAACGAAAAAGTTGAATGCCCGAGATGCGTAATGAAAGGATGGTTGAGGAAGAGCATAAGGAAGAAAGTGAGGTAAAAAGCGGGTAAAGCGCAGAGCAGGTGATGATTCCATCTACCTATTTACATCTACTTCGTACATGTGTATATGCATGTTTATATAAACATGTTGATGTACTGTGATTACGCGTGGCTGGCGACGGGCAGTTCGATGGAATTTCGAAATGCTTTGTTTGGAACTTCCTCCGAACATTTCTCATGTCATTCATTTAGTACGTCTGCTTGTATGCATGTAGTATGTACTTACATACCTATGGCTATGCACACGTACTTACGCTGTTATATTATTGCTCACGATTTTGTTTGTAGTTTTTTGTAGTATCTTAATTTCTATTTATTTGTACAATTTTTTGTATACGAATTAGGTAGGTTTGGATAGAAAATGAAAATTAGACCAATATTGCTGAAGAGTGGACGGCCTTGCGATTACACTAGCAATGAATTCATCGAATTCAACGCAGCTCACACGACACCGCACATCTGCCGGTTAGAAGTATCGGTGAACGCCATTCATCCGCCCGCCCGTATGAAAATTGGCAACGGCGCATCAAGTGCGTTTTAATACCAGTTGTGTGATAGACGTCACAATCTGATTTTTATACTCGTATAACCCACAGTTGCTGGCGTAAAACAGCTGTCGTGTGAACGTTAATGTAGTGGTAATCACCTCGCTTCACAATTGCTTACGTACTACATACAAGTTTTTTAATTTTGAGTATTCTCATCGCGCAGTGGCCATATAATGTTTACGTTTCTGCTGGTTGGTGCTGTTGGCTCTTTGATTATTCTCTGAGTGTTGAGACAATATTGATTTCTCTTTTTACACATACACACACGCAAAACAACAATAGCTGGTAGATTTGTCGGAACCTGTTTGGCAGAGAGTAGAGGGTATATTATGGGAAGTACTCGATGTGACTACACACATACATGTATTTTTAGTAGTTGCCGTATACTTAACTATTTGTAAACTATTACTCCTCATCCCCGTACAATAGTTCCGAACAGGAGATTCTATAGAAGTTTCAATTGAATGTCGAATTCAGAAATAATCCACATATACTTTAAACACAATGCATCGAAATTTTGGATTCGCAATTTTCCTGTTTTGTTTTCTTTTCCAGCTACTCAATAATATTTAGTGGGCTTTTTTGAAGAGTACACAAACTTTTTTGTGAAAAATTGTAGTTTTTAATTTGGCTGTGTGCATTCTTCTTTATTAACTTTATTTCAATTCTTTTTTGAAATGTAAGTTCCATGCATATGGGGTTCCATGCATATGGGGTTAGATATTCTTCCTTCTTCAATTTAAAATACAAAATACGCAATCGGAGTATTGTAAATTTAAAATACTTGAGATTTTCTGTTAAGGATTGGACAAATACTAAAATTTGTCATAATTTGTAATGTTATGATTTACGGAAAATTTTTGAGTCTCTTTCACATTATGCTATTTTATCATCGAGAAAATAAAACGTTTTAAAAACACTAATTGTTTTGAATTTTTGTAAAACCTTAGCTTTTAAAATGAGCTGAGTTTAAATTAAAGCGCTGATAAGCTAATATGAATTCACGAGGCCAAGGAATTAAAATTATAGTCTAATTCATTAATTTCAAGGCTCTCTCTGCGATGCTGGAATCATACAATTCTCCTCGTAGAACTTTTTTCTAGTAGCAACCAAAAACCCTGCTCTCAAACAATATGTTTATCCTTTGGTACCTCAAATTGTAAATAAAATTGTCTTACTCATGAAAAGTGTTCCCATACATAGCTGAATAATTTATAAAAAAATGTTAAGTAAAGTATTGTAGTAGTGTCGGCACTGCCTACATCTTTTCTAACGCTTGATATAATTTGAAAAGATGTGCTTTTAATATCAATAATCAATAATATCAAAAGTAACAATAAAATAATGGGATATAAATATTTTCTGCTAATATATCTCGTTATGCATATATGTAATTAGTATACCTCGCTAAGGCTTTGAAATATTATTTCTGAAGTACGACCACGAAATGTTCGTGCACATTTATAAAAAATAGCGTATAATTTGCGTACGTAATGCTACATAAATCATATAATTCCAAATCATCCAGCACTTACTACGTGGTGGCGTTCAGCAGTGTGAACATGCAACTATAATGGCCCTCATTGGAAGTACCCACATATATGTATATATGTATGCATGTATGTATGTACATACCAAAACCTCACATGAAAATTCATATAAACACATCTATGCATGCACTTCTGCCTGAATAAAAAAACAATTTTGCTGTTTTCGCTTTGCTTTCTTTAACGGTGCTTATACTCACACGTCTGTTTGGTAGCAGCCAAAGCGAATCCAGACAAGGTGATAGCTGTAGTACAAAGCAAAATTTACTTGCATGTATGTTGTTTTGGCAATTGGTGGTTTGTATGCCAAAATTTCAATCAGAATTAGGGTATTCACAAGCTGATTTCAGTTTACTTCAATTGTGCTTGTATGCTGTGTACTGCAAAAATTTCGGATGGAGGTACAGTTTGAAGAGCTGATTTATCACAACAAAATTAAACGGGCGTTCACAACCGTGGTAATATTTTAAGAGTTTGCTTTATGACTTATAACTTTATGTGACTATTTTGATAAATGTAAACAAACACAAAAAAAACAACCTTGACATTCAAATCATCAAAAAGCAAGAAAAAATACCAAGTAGCCGTTTTAGTAACTTCACCTTATATGAATTCGCCTTGGCAGCAGCAGTTCACTCGTGGATTTACTCGCATCCGTAATATTTTGTGTGAGTTTCTTATTTCAGTGTCGTGCTTTGGTCTCATTTTACGGGTTATTGCACTGCTTAACGTTGGAATGGACGCAGTGAATATGGAATAGACATATTTATACACACAAATAAATGAATTTTTTTAATGTATATATGTATGTATGTAGACCGGCGCGACCTGCTTAGGTAAGGCCGATATTCAGTCGGTTGATACCTACGCTGACTGACAAATGAAGAAGCAGTAATGGCGAAAAACAGAATAGGAACTTGAGGCAGAGACAAAAGCTAAATATGTTCTGTAAAATTTGAGAGAGAATAAGAAATCAACAGAATTTCTGTTTACTGCGGCTATACAGTGTATGCTGCAATATGTGGTGCGCTCGTAAACACTGAACATTTTCGCAAAATTAGCAAACTAATTACATATGCACATCCACATGTATATACATAACACAATATTTTCATATCATTCTTTACTAGAATGGTACATATAACATATACAGCTATTACTGTGCGTATGTTAATTGTGTATTATTTTAATTAATGCGTTTGGTATACGGACATGCATTCCTTTGCCATAAAAAGTAAATTTTCTATATACATATGTAGTATGTATACATATTTACGTTCCACCATACTCACGTTTGACATTTTCCGAAATAATCTATTGCAACATCAATAAATAAATAAATATTTATTGTTTAGTGCTTAAAATTGAAATTGACCCCTCTAAGCGTGGGGTGGGAATCAAGTTGAGCGAAATTGCACACCAATACTGATTACTGACAGTACTAAATTCTCTCAACAGGGTAATCAAAATGAGAGGATGGCTTTATGACGCCTGTGCTAAGTTATCTGTTGTTGGTTGGCACTTTGCATTTTTGGACGACCGCGCATCGAGAGAAGTAAACATGAACAAAGATGGGGTGTGTAACAAATACATGTGCACATACACGTTATTATTCGACCCTCTTTATACTTTGGCCACATTGATCTCTTGCCCACAGGCACATGTGAATGTAAAATGAGTAACATCTCCCAACAGCCGAAGAGTAGTAAATACCAAAACGCACACGTGCTATGGACTGGATAGCATAAACGGCATTTCTGTTGGGTAACTTCCCGTATAAGCAAATATTCCATTATGCATATGCGTATGCGTGTGAAACTATTGTTCAATGGCTGGGAGAAGTTGGTGCTGTCGTTGAAGGTGAATTTGCGAATTTAGTGGGTTTTTGTTCATGGTTGCATGTACGCCTGAGTTCCTCAGCCCATGCAAAAGCGGCTCAGTTAAAGTCTCGAGACAGTTAGACGGTAGTTGGCTAAAACAGTATAGCTGATAGAGATTTGTTGTTTCATTTTCGTAATCTTATTCGTTGGCCTGTTCGGTTGATGACGGAACTTTGAGAATCCTATTGAACATGCTCATAAAATAAAAGTGGTATATGGGCGAATTCGTGTGCATGTTTGTATCCGAAATTAACGTTGGAGTGTTATACGTTATGAAGGGTAGTTGGATGCAATTTTTACTTTATTCGCGTGATATGTTTTACAAACACGTGTATAAATTTATCCAATTGTTATTTAATTGTCGTGTTAATTGAACTGTTAAACATTGTTTCTCGCTCTTACCCCACACAATGCTATCAACTGTATACCTTTTAACGGTAATATCTGTCCTACGAAATGCAAGACTTTGAAATGCTTTCGGAACTGTTTCTATTTTGAACAGCTTTTGTGCACATTGAAATCTGTAGGAACAAAGACATATCTGCAATAAAGCTCATCCAATAGGATATAATACTCGCGTTACATTCAGTAGGTCGTAGTTTTGCTTGTTCGGAAAGGCAGTTAACTCAAATTCAATTATTTTTTCTATACAACTGGCTGACATCTTACTATCATAGGTGAATGACCTGGCATATGTTTCAAGTAAATTTTTTATTGCTTTTATTTTATAACTGTTATGGAACCACTTCGCAAGTTTTAAAGAACGTTTTGGGTAATTGTTGTACTGGTTGGATATCTTTGTACTTGAGCATGAAATACTAGGTTTGATCCCCATTGTAGAGATAAACTATCAACAAGTTTTTTCTGATGGAGCTTCGGCAAATAGGGGCTCTGCATTCATGTACCACATTAAGAATTACACTACAAATGGATGAGAACTGGGCCTGCACTTTTAAGGATTTATGCACTAGATTAAACCTGGGACATGGGTTTTCGACTGTCATATGAAATAATTTCTTAAAGTTGGGTTGGTTATTCAAAATTCAATTACTAAAAGTCAATCTCTGTTTCTCGTTTCACTCTTTTTAAACGGAAACTATATTGAATACTTTATGTGCATAACCTGGAGTTAGTGCAAATTATGGAGGTTATTGATTGGGCCGTCGAATCTAACTATAAGGCTTTCGGTCCTTCCCACGACAGTCGGTTATATGTTGCCGGAACGTTACATGGATACCTATAGACAGCTTTCCCCTTCGAGATCCTCATAAAAAATATCAGCTCCATTTGTGGAACAACATCAAGACCGATGCCACAAATAGGAACTTTAGAACAATTTATGTGCAATTTATTTCATTATTTATTTTATTTTTAATAAAAAGTGATGCTTAAGTTTTGTTCGTTCAATTTTCTCTCTTAAACCATTGTTAATTTTGGATTTACTCAAGGTTTTGTTTGTCAAAAATAAAGGGTGCAAATATAAAATTCTACTGTATGGATTTCATAATAAAAACCAATACTCTATGATGAGAACATGCGGTGCGTGGTAAGGTGCACAATTTAATCTACAAGAAACACGAATTCACTTCACGATCATTACGTTTGATAATAACATATTTGAAAGTCAATGTTTTTTAATAACATAATATTTGTTTTTGCTTAATTTCACTACCTTGTCAACAATTTTCGACAATTCACAAACGGCAACATTGCCTGTGATCTGTGCTAGGCGTAAATACAACGCTTGTGTGTTCAAATACGTTTACAAAAATATTGCCGTACGTAGGCATGCTAGTGTGAATGCCGTGTGAGTATCTATGTGTGCAAAAATGGTGCTGTTGCTATCGTTTGTGCCGTGTCCCGTTGTCGTCATTACTTTTTGTTTCTTTTTTTTTTCTTCCATTTGTGTCGTTTGTAAACATCATCGTCGAAGTGCGCCACTACCTTATCAACATGCTCTTTTCAACCATTGTAAATATTTGAGTACATTTCTCTTAGTATTTGGTGAATAGGAAGGAGGTGTATATTGTTTATGTCGCGTATATTGCTTTACTACTTACACACGTTTATAATAAAGCATGTTGTCCTCGCGCCATAGATAACATTAATTGAGTCATCTTCTTCTCTCGCAGTGTCTACGGTTCTATCGTGCTGTCATTTGCCTTTGCTTCTCTCTATTGGCCAGGGTGGTATTGCAGCATTATTTATGTGTTGTGCTATCCACTTTTCATTATTTCTTCTCTTCTCGCCTTTGTGTACGTTTGTTTTCTTTATTCTTTTAGTCGTTGTTGCTTCTTGCCATTTGAGTTTCTTTATTAGCTTGTATTCGTTCATTCATTAATTTTATTTCTCATTTTGTATGTTGATGGCTCTTCTGTGTTTATTCACAGTTTTATTTTTAAAACGTGCTGTTACCACCGCTGATGTTTGTTATTGTTGTTATTATTGTAAATCTAATACCGTTGCACTCTCATGAAACAGCACCAACTCAACATATCTCTTTGATAATGCGACTTCTCATCTATACCTAATATAGGCGTGTGTAAATACATATGTGCTTATGCATATATATGTATGTATATGAATATGAACGCTTCTACTTTTGTTGACCACTTTTTGTTCTTACTCAGCTACTCACGCGTATCTAATTAGCTTGATGATTAGTTTTGGTTTAGGTGTATAATTGCGTATATTAACGGTATTCAAATTCAGGCTTTTGAAAAAGCAGCAGTAAGAATTCGGTCAAACTTAAAGATTTTTTAACTCGTTTAATGCGTTCTGTGTATAGGGCTGTCCTCTTGCAAGCTCATCGCTATAACTTTCTCTTCTTTGGTATATTCCTGCTCTTATTTGATTTGGTTCCCTCTTTCTTTTTTTGTTTAATTGAAACTTGCGCTACGCATTCTACTTATTATTTTGTTTTCAAATAATTTTCTTATTGGCAGAGTATTTGTGTAAAGTTTGTGTGTTGCGATATTTCGCTGATAACCTCCAACACACCATGCACGGAAAAGTTGAAAAAATGAAATAAATTTCTGTTTCAGCACTGGTATTTCCAATCAATAGCTACTGCTGCAAGGTAGTTCAAAACATCTTGCCTTTTCATTGCCCTCTATTGTTTACGTATTTGACTCTATGTTAAAATACTTAGAAATGCAATGGCGAGAAAATTCTATATTCGAGTCTCAAAACGAAGGTAAAGAAGGCAATTTTCTGCCAGAGGAGTTGGTTGCTTTAAAAATCAGCTTGCTACTTAAATCGTAAATATTAAGCCTTTGCACTCAAGGCCGCTTCCGCGCGGACTAACCAGCAACTCGTGGCGCTTTTGGTGAATTTCGATATCACAAACATGAACAAGATATTAATCCCACATAAGGAAACATAAATGTTATAGTTTACCCAGCGCATCGAATTTCCGTACCAAACAAAGTGGTAAGTTGCGGCATTGAATCATGTGGTGAGCGAGAGTCACCTCTCGAGTTTAAATGATTAAGAAATGCGTGTGCCAGACAGGGTGGGCAAAACATCCCTTTTTTAGAAGGTCGAGTGCAACATTGAGCAGTTTGAATGCCGCGGAAGGGCAACATTTTTTCGTAGAAACGTTTCTGCAATTTCTGTAACCCGTCCAAAAAATAGGACTTGTCAAAATAATAATTCGGTAATTAATGATATTACAGGAAAATTTTCTTCGAGCCGTTTCGTTGAAATTAGGTTAGTACAACAGTGCGAGAAACCTGGCCCCGAAGGATGGGAGGATATCCTTATTTATTGACGTATTCTTCCAATATCTTTCTTTATTTCCGCAAACATTGCTTAGGGATTATTCCTTATCAAACTGCATCATTCGAGCGATGGGATTTTCTTCGCCTTCTTCAGGAATTTGGTTACTTGGTTGTTGTTCGGCTTCCTGCATATAATTATGAATCCAAGTTTCATCAACAGCGATGATCTACGGCTAATTCTGTTTTAAATTTCGCTTACAGTCATCTAATTGTGCTTCGGCATTGATAGCTTTGTCGATATTGATCTTTTTCCACTTCTAGTAGTCTCGTAAATTTATTACGGCTTCTGATCCTGTGAGAAGTGATTATTCGGCAATGTTTTGGTTTCGATGTTTTAACTGTCTGCTAATATCGATAGAAGGTTGGTGCTTACATGGATATTAAATATAGTTATTGAGTTTTAATGAAAGATAAAGTAATACCAAGTATAAGCTATTATATAATACATATATAGATGGCGCTTACACCCTTTCTTGGGTGTATGGTCAAGCTCCAAGACGGAGGTGTGGTGTGCGTTTTGATGTTTTCCCACAAATGGAGGGGTATAGAGTTTTATACCGCTGCTAAGGGGCAAGGGGCGACGGCAATTAGAAACAAAAATTTCTTTCACTTGGTGTTTCATGCCCAAGGTTTTGAACCTGGGCTCCACCAGCCTATTCGGTTACTAGTTGGTTGTATTTCGGAATAACTGAAACTAGTTTCCATTAGATTTAACTGACACGCCAGAAAAGGCTTATCTTGACGAACACGCATATTTTTGTATGCCCTTTGTTAATGGTCAATAGCAAACCTTGGAACAATCCTAATAGCAACATAAGGCGGCATTGTATGCTGCATGCTTGGCTTGTCGTCTACCTTATTCCACTGTATTTTTACGGCACTTGCCACAATTCTAAGTGGTGCGGTTTGGTGGACAACTCCAAAAAATGCAAGCTGTTTGTAGGCTTTGTATGATTGAGTTAAGGTCGTACGGCAGGCATAATATCTAAAAGACTGCGGAGTCCTCTGGACTAGGAATTAACAATTTATAAACTATGTGTATGTGTATGTATGTAATATATTTCACGCAAAATCTAAGCTAGAAAGTAACTCGTCTAGTAGGCAGTACTATTTTTACATCGAGCGTCATGTGGTCATAAATGTTTGCACTACCCATTAGATGATTATGACAATTTGCCGCCAATATAATGGGTCGAATCCAGAATTGGTGAAAACAGCTTATTTTATTCGCCAAAGTTAATACTGGTTCCGATCCATGCAGTTTCTTGTATGGAAAATACAAGAAAAACGATCTACATAAAACTGAACCTTCGGATTTCCCTGCTGGCCATGTGCTATTACTCTACTTTGCTACCAATGCAATTTAATAGACATGCGAAATCACACATGTATGTATGAATATGCACATATGGCTTTGCTATAATTTTGTTAAGCGCAGTTGTGTCGGAGATAGTATGCTTAGGTCAACATGTTTACACACAGTCCGCTTACTTTGATTACTCTATTACTGCATTTTCTATAAGATTTGTTCCTCTCAGCTAAAATACATATGTATGTATGCATATGTATCTACTTGTTTTTCTCTGCACCAAGGTTAAATGCCGTGATTTGGTGGGAAGGTAATTTAAATTATGTTTCGTTTTGGTTGTTTTACTTTAGGTGACTGTTTTATTTTTTATCTGTTAATTGGCGAAGTTGGTTGCTTGGCATTTCCATTTGGTAACGTTATTTTACTATATTAAACAAGCAGAATTGCTTTTCTTTGAGCATGCTCGTAGAGAAAGAGAGACAGTGAAATATACATAAACACATACATACATACAATCATATGTAATTCTTCTATATATACATATGCCTTCATCTACGCGGTTACATGCTCATATCTATATTCTGCGAGGTACTTTTCCGATCGGCATTTTTGGGTTTGTTTATTTCTCAATTGTTTATGTCTCCTATCCACCTGTGTGATATACATACACATACTAACTTTGTGTGTTTACTATTGCGTTTAAAATTGACGTATACATGTATCTACATACATATATGAATAGGTACATATATACATATATATATATATATATATATATATATATATATATATATGCTTATGCATAGATGCATATAAGCTCATCATTGAAAACTGGATGTGTGTCTCAACTTTTCTTGTTGTTTATTTTAGCTCAAACGCCATTTATAGAAATTGTCCCTGCTACTATACTATGGAGGGTGGTACAAATGGTGTTTTTAATTATACATACTATATGTTATTTTTTCATGGACAGCTCTTTCCTCCCACTGCAAATCTCTGCGGAAAGAAGCTAAACGCTTCACGCAAACTTTTTTCCAAACTTAATGATCCGTTGTCCAAAATGCGCGTTTATTGAAAGGATGCTACACCATCTTTCCTGAAGAAGCGCATTTTCATCTTGCCGGCTATTTTGGCTAGCCAAACTGCCGCATCTGGGGATAGGAGAACCCGCACGGGGGTTTCGAGCGGTGACATCATTTGAGGCATTTATTTCGTTACAAGAGGCATGATACACAATTTTTTGGGTCTGGAAATTGACTACATGGACTTGGACGATCTTTAGTTTCAGACGCTTCATGCCACACATCCTATGCCACAATTGATCTTTTGCACGCCAAGTTCGGTAATCGTATTATTGACCTCCTCGGCGATGTTAATTGACCACCTCAGAGCTGCTCTTTTGACGCCGTTACACTTTTTTTGCGGGGTGCGTGAAGAACCGATATTATGCGAACAATCCAAAAACTAATATTTGTTTATTATTCTGAATTTTTTAAAAGCTACTATATAGACTACCCACCCACCCAATCACATATTAAGGGTTTCCAAGAGGTGCGTTCAGGTGGTGCAAGGAAGTGCGCCACACAAATGAAATATTTCCAAGAAAACGTCACCTAACGGGTAGCATTCTCAGAATAAATCTAATAGGCTCTAAAAGAGTGGCTAAAAAGTCTTGTGTGGATTAGTGTTTTTCCATCTGACAATTTTGCTTAATTTGACACCGATGATATGTTTGGCGAGAGCGAAGTGCTCTCGGTACTGTGTGAAATGTCAAACAAAACCGAAATAAAGGTGACATTAGTCGAGCATGATAGATTACAAGGTTTGGTCATTCCAAGCAAGATTGTGAGAGGAACTTCGGCTGTCACGTCATATCAGACTCGCCAGCAGAATTGTGCCTGTTATTTCACACGCATTCTTACGCTCTTCCAATTAGAGGGCAACGAAGTGACATAAGCAGCTGGTATGTAAATATTTCTACATAACCAATTCAATCTCATTTTTTTCGTAAACAACCTCTGTTACGTTAGTAAATCAGCTGATTCCTTCAAAATCGCTGGAAGACATTTAACGGTCTGGTGTTGGTCACACCTTATAAATTTTTTGCACCGTGGGTATTATTTATTAGATTAACTCACATAAAATGATAGTTTTTCCCTGTTACAAAACTTCGAGTTTATATACTCACCTACAAATGCAGTTACTGACCTATCAGAACAACTGAGATATGCTTGAAGGCACCTTTTTGAGCATATGTATTATTTAACTGAATCACCGGGCACCCCGCAACGGCATTAAGTTTAAGTTTATGTATATATTACAAAACTAATATAAAGGGTTTTCCAATAACAGGTGTCATCTATCGCTATCGAGAGATGATTAACGATTTTTTTATGGCCGGAATTAGATGGTATTGATCTGGACAAGGTTTATTTTCAAGAAGACGGCGCAACGTGCTACACAAGCAACGAAACCATTGACTTCAAGACCTCAAAGATGGAATTCGTGAGGCTATCGAGGACATGGGGCAGCCACTTTGCAATTCGGTTATGGAAAATTTCATGAAAAGGATATTTTCCTGTAAGCGTGGTTGTTGTTGTTGTTAACAGCATAGGTAACCCTGTCAGTGTAGTCATATCATCGTTCGTCGTCGTCTGGCTCATCTAGGGGTAGGCCCAGGAAACATGCTGTTTCGACGGGTTGGGTCCAGAGGGAGAGGGGGGTTAGATGAGTCGGTTTGAGGGGGCATGTGAAGAGGTGGTTAGTGTCGTGCGGGGTACCTTCGCATGCCGGACATGTGTTTGGTATGTCGGGGTCGATTCTGGATAAGTAGGAGTTTAACCTGCTACAGTATCCAGAACGTAGTTGTGCCAATGTTACACGGGTCTCACGGGAAGCTGGAGCTCTTCATCTGCGATGGGTGGTGGTTGGACTCCAATTACGGCATTCACAAGACGGGAGTTTAAGAAGGTGGTAACGGTCTCCCGGTGAATGTCGTTTATAGACTGTCGAAATACTGTCCGGTCCAGTAGGTTACGGTCGGTCTTGTCCTGGATATCGCCAGCGTAGTCAAAGAGGTGTCTCCTGACGTGCCTGGGAGGCGGCTCGGGCTCAAGCAGGTGTCTGCAGGGATGAGACCTGCGGTAACATCCGAGCAGGAACTGCTTGCTGAGCAATTTATTGTGCTCCGCAACTGGGAGCATTTGTGCCTCGTTGTGAAGATGTTGTATAGGTGACATCAGGAGGCACCCGGTCGCTGTCCGAATGGCGGTATTTTGACAGGTCTGTAGCTTAGTCCACTGCGAATCACTAGTTCCAGGCGACCAGACAGGCGCAGCATAGTTGAGAACCGGCCGGCCAATTGCCTTAAATGTCGAAAGCAACAGTTCTTTGTCTTTGCCCCAAGTGCTGCCGGCCAGCGATTTGAGGACCTTGTTGCGATTTTGGACTTTAGTGGCAATTGCGGTTGTATGCGCAGAGAAGGAGAGCAAGCTGTCAAAGGTTACACCCAAAATTTTGGGGTTATTCACAGTCGGAATTGGTGTGTCGTCGACTTTTACCTTAAGGGGCAGCTTGACCTCCTTTGTCCAGGTGGTGAAAAGGGTCGCCGTGGACTTGGTGGGGGAAAGTTGTAGATTCCTCGCAGTGAAAAAGCGAGAAAGGTCGGTGAGGTAGACGTTCACTTTGGAACACAGGCCATCGATGTCATTGCCCGACGCCATTATCGAGCAATCGTCAGCGTATGAGATCAGGGAAACTCCCGCTGGTGGTTGGGGGAGCTTCGAGATGTAGAAGTTAAAAAGCAAGGGTGAAAGGACACCACCCTGCGGTACGCCTTGCTTAATCTTCCTCTGCTTTGACATTTGATCTCGAAAAATCACTGACGAGTGCCGACCGCTCAGGTAGTTCGCGGACCACCTCTTCAGCCCTGGCGGGAGTGTCGACTGATAAATGTCATCTAGTAGCGTGGAGTGGCTGACTGTGTCGAAAGCCTTTTTCAAGTCCAACGCTACTAGGACAGTCCTCTCGCAGGGGCGGTTTTGGTTAAGCCCGCGATTTATCTGGGCGTTTATGGCGGTGAGTGCAGTGGTGGTGCTGTGCACTCGTCGGAAACCGTGCTGATGTGGGGCTGGGGCCAGGTGTTTCGTAAAGAGTGGGAGTAGGAGGGCTTCAAGTGTCTTCACTACTGGGGAAAGGAGAGTTATCGGCCGATAAGACTCCCCTTGGTTGGCGGGTTTCCCAGGTTTCAGTAGTGGGACCACTCTCCCTGCTTTCCACTTTTCAGGGATGATGAGAGTGGCCATGGACAGATTGAAAACCCTTGTGAGAAATCCTACTCCCAGGGGTCCCAGATGCTTCAGCATCAGCGCGTTTAAGCCGTCAGGGCCAATGGCTTTCGATGATTTCGAACTCTTGATGGCCACCTGAACCTCATCACTGGAGAAAGTAAGTGGCGCACTGTTGTTCTTCAGTTTGTGCAGCCTTCTGGTAGCACGACGCTTGGTTCTGTCGCCCGGAGGATGCAATATAAAAAGCCGGCTAAAGTAGCTCGCGCATCGCTTCGGGTCCGACGAAGTGCAACCGTTGAAGGTGATGGCCACCTTGTCGTTGTGCTTCGTCGGGTTTGACAGAGACCTAACGGTGGACCAGAGCTTACTCACCCCAGAGGTGAGGTTGCAGGTCTTCAGGTGCTCAACCCATTTGGTCCGCTTATGCTGGTTTACCAGTTGCCGGATCTCCAAATTGAGATCCCTTATGCGGGGATCCCCGGGATCGGCCTGGCGTAGGTGATCACGCTCGTTCGCTAAACTGGCTGCTTCGGCTGGGAAATGAGGACGAATGTCCTTATAACTTCCAGCAGGGATGAAGCGAGCCGCAGCAGCTGTGAGCACCTTGCGGAATGCGCGTTCGCCTACGCGCACATCAGTGGGGATGGGAAGAGCGGCGAAGGTGTCCTCAGTAAATTCCGTGAAGCCGGCCCAATTAGCTTTTTTAAAGTTAAAATAGGACCGGTGATTCGCGGAAACGAAATCGGCAGGTCTCTCGATCGAGACGATAATGGGCAAGTGGTCTGATGCAAGCGATAGCATAGGTCGCCACGTTATGCTATTTATCAGACCAGCGCTAGCAATTGTTAGGTCAGGCGAGCTGCTGCAATTGCCCACTACCCTGGTGGGGGCGTCGTCGTTCACTGTGCTGAATGTCGAGTCGTCTATCTGCTCTGCCAGTTGCTGTCCCCTACGATCATTTGGCAGGCTTGAATGCCAAAGATCGTGATGCGCATTAAAGTCACCTACAACCAATCGGTTTTCACCTCTGAGGAGCGCACCTATATCAGGGTGATATCCTGCCGGGCAGCAGGTGACAGGGGGTATATATATGTTAAATATTTCGAGCTCGGAATCGCCTGACCGGACAGCTATACCTTGACATTCTAAGGTGCTGTCCCTGGGGTCGATTCCTTCATCGATAAGACGATACTGCACAGTGTGGTGGACTATAAACGCTAGGCCACCACCATTGTCTCGCTCGCGATCACGTCTGTGCACGTTGTAGCCATCCCTGGTGATCAGAGATGACCTAGCGTGCAACTTTGTTTCTTGGACCGCAGCTATCTTGATACTGTGCCGGTTCATAAAGTCGACTATCTCGTCGACCTTGCTCATAAGTCCGTTGCAGTTTAGTTGGAGAAGCTTGAAGCTTCTCGGCGAGGTCAGTGTAATCCGGGGGGTGAGGGACGCGTGGTGTTGTCTGCGTTGGGCCTGCTGCGCAATCCACTGTGGCTGTTGCGGCCTGATGGTGATGGGCGGCCGCGCCTCCGGGGGCGGTTGTGGGTGCAGAGCTCTGCAGCAGGGGGCAACGTAGGCAGTTGTCCACTCACGGGTGGTGCGCAGGCCGGAACATCTCCGAAAATGGCACCAGCCATTGCAGGAATTGCACTGGACTGTTACCAGATTCCGAGGTATTACGGCCTGACACACGGAACAGACTGTGCGGGGGACCAGGAGCTGCTGGTTTGTCCCCGCACTGGGGTTGGAGCTGGAAGGAAGGGGAGGGGTTGAGGGGGAGTTGTGTTGCTCCGATAGGCTCCTCACCGTGGAGGTGTTTGTGGTGGTGGCGGTTGGTGGTGCCGGCCTATCAGGGGGTGTGTTAGCCGTGGAGGCATTAGTCGCCTGCTGGCGGGAGCAACACTTGGCCACATACCGTGTGGACCACTCCCTATGTGACTTAAGACCCGAGCAGGTCTTAAGGTGGCTCCACCCGTTGCACTTGTTGCACCTAACCGAGGTTGAGTTCGGGTGAAGCCGTTTGTGGCAGACGCAGCAGTAGAATACTTCTGGCCCAGGGTTGGATTCGATTCCAGCTCTGAGGAGAAGTATTTGGAGCAGGATTGCTGCGGGAGTTTGCTCCTGTGACGTAAGGCGGGGGTTGATATGAGTTACACTAGACAGGGCTAGTATACTGGGGCGGCAGCCCTTGGTCGGGAAAAACCCGAGTCATTCCGGTACGTAGAACCGGCTGCCACCTGTAAGCGTGGTCGTGGTGGTCATTTGCCTGATGTTATTTTCCACTATTAACGGCATTTATATTCAAAAATAGCATTTTTCTTTGAATATCAAAATAACACCTCTTATTGGAAAACCGTTTAGTAGTGTTCATTTCCCTTTGAAATAGAATGTCGCATGCATAGACCTACAGGGTACGAGATCAGAACAACAATTGGATATAGCAAATAATATATGATTTTTCTTAACTCTATTCGAATTCCTAACGTTAAGGGATTCGCCTTAGAAAGTTTGAATAAAACTATATAGCTTTAGTCTGGCAAGAATGTGGCATTCGCTAAAACAGAGTCGGTTAGTCCAGTGCATGTGGAAACTGTAAAGGCGCAGTCGATTGTGTTCGGTTAAAGTCAACCGAATGTAACAATTTGTTGTCCTTTCTACATAGCGGCTAATCAGATAGTTTCGCAAAGTACTTAAAGTTGCAGTTATAGCAAACGCAATCGACTGGCTCAGTCTACAATGTAGACTCTACATATTCGTTCGGGCCATATTAAGGTAGCACCCCATCAGTTCGTCGGCTAAAGATAGCAGATTAATGCTAATTCTATTTAAAAATTTGATCCATTACTTTATCCAAGCTGGGACCAAATAAATTATTGCCAGGTACAAACCCACTCGGCTGCGCGGTCGCTAACACTTAACACAATCCCATAGAAAATAATTGAACGATGGCAACTCACAAATCTCCAAGACGAATTCCTTTAAGGTGAAGTTACCAAAGCAGCTTGCTTTTTGTGGTTTGAATGCCTTGTTATACAATGCGTGTTTTGCTATTATCTTTTTGTTTTTGGTTGCTTACATTCTGGTTGGTCGCAGTAGCCGAATGCGTTAGTGCCTGACTACCATTCGGTAGTTCGGAAACCCATTGCATCAAACAGCTTTTTGCTATTAGCGGTAGCCCCTTGGCAGGCAATGGCAAGCCTCCGATTGTATTTCTGCAGTGTAAAAGCTCCTCATAAAAAAACCCAAACATTTGCCGTTCGGATGTGGCATAGAACTGTGCGTCCCTCCTTTGTGGCTTATGGCGGCGAATCTTTTTCGATAACTTTGTTGTTGCTTTCGCTTGCACATTTTTCGTTAAGTGAGCAGAGGCAGTGGCGAATCGAAGATGCCTATTGTTGATTTGTGTTTCGTTCCATGATGTTTGCCATATTTTTCCAGCAGAGTAATAAAAATGGCAGCCGCTGTAGCCGAATGGGTTGGTGCGTGACTACTATTCGGAATTCACAGAGAGAACGTCGGTTCGAATCTCGGTAAAACACCAAAATTAAGAAAAACATTTTTCTAATAGCGGTCGCCCTTCGGCAGGCCATGGCAAACCTCCGAGTGTATTTCTACCATGAATAAGCTCCTCATAAAAAATATCTGCCGTTCGGAGTCGGCTTGAAACTGTAGGTCCCTCCATTTGTGGAACAACATCAACACGCACACCACAAATAGGAGGAGGAGCTCGGCCGAATATTTGCTTTAGTCGTGGGCAAACACAATTATTTTTTGAAAAAAACCAAAAAAGTTGCCAAGAGATTTCTTTTGTTACTCGTTTGATTATCATTCATTTAAATCTTTTAAGCACTCTATACACAATATTTACTTATTTCAGTAAAAAATTATAATGAAACTATATTCTTTTTATTTACAGCAAACCAAGCACTATGGAATGGAACCTGGGAACGAGGTCTAACCTACGAGTGTCGCTCTCTTCTCTTCAAAGCTTTGCACAATCTAATGGAGCGGTAATTATGCAACCAAAAATATATAATAACTCACAATTATGTAACAACAACCTTCTAACAATTATTTTCATAGGTTCGTGTTGACCAAAGATATTGTGCGTTTTGGAAAATGGTTCGTTCAGCCGTGTACTTCAAATGATCGTCTATTTGGTCGAAGGTAAGCTTAGCTACATTTGCTTAGTCAACAATATTCTTTTGGATAACCAAACCTATAATGACTTGCTGTTTTGCACAGTTATAAAACATTAAGTTGCACTGGATATCCTACAGCAAATTGATAACAAATTCTCTGTGGTCTTGCTCTGAGACACAACTTGGATCATCGTTCAATTTGTTACATTTTTAATTATGCATTAAAATTCTCCTTTAATTGTCGAATACATTCAATTTAACCAATTATTTGTATTTTCAGTTCGCAGCACCTTTCATTTTCATTTACGTTCTTCGTGCATGGAGACACCGTGTGTGCATCAATCGATCTAAGAGAACACCCTGCGGTACGTCCATTAACGAAGGAGCATTTAACGGAAGCGGCTGCCGCTTTTGCTGCCGCTACGAATTCGCAAACACTGTCGCAATCTCATGAACATGGCAATATAACTAATTTGCCGGAAGAAGTGGCGAGCCCACATTCAAACAATGGAGGAAATGGGGATGGTGCAACCACCCCAAATACCTCAAACTCATCCTCCTCCCCCAGACCTCGAAGGGTTATATTGGCGCCATTTGGCATGGCGGCAACACTCACTGGTAATAGCTTTAAAGCTACGGATCCAACGGCTGAGAAGATTTTGGAAGATTGGGCATCGTTTTTCCCATTGTGCAATAAGGAGAACTCTGATGTGCCACCGGTGGTTGAAGTTGTCTCAGGTAAGCGAATAATCTGAAAAGATTTTCAGATAATTATTAAGTATTAATTTTGAAACTTTCTAATAATTTTGTTCGTTTGTTGTCGTTGTGCTTTAGGCGGACATAAAATGTATCATCCCTCAATTTATGTACTAGTCACTGATTTGGATGACATGGAGGAAATGGAGGCGGCTGCTTCGCAAAAGGGTTCGCTGGGCACAACATCATCTGCGGAGGCTGCTGCATTGGCCGCCATTTCAGCTGCGAATTCCAATGAATATGCTGGCGGTGGTAGTCGAAAACCAACATCGCATCACCCTGGTGGTGTACAACAACAGCAACAACAAATGCACGCTGTAACCACTGTAACTACAACAACCGTTGCTACATCAAGCAGCCAAGGCAGTGGCAGCGGCAGCAACAGTGCAGGTGGAGGTGGAGGTGGTCGTGGATTAGGTAGCAATAGCAGCATTGCAATGGTTGAACAACGTTTGCATAATTTGACGGCAAGTGTGCAACCCCACTACGATACCACTGCGAGTAGTTTTACTGGCAGCACAACCAATACTCATGCCTCACCACAGGCAGCAACAGAAATGCCAGAACGCGTATGGCAGGATTGTATAACGAATACCTTGCATGTGGCATATGCGGCCAGCGTAGCGACTTCAGTAGCAAGCACTGGCGTGACAACCGGGGCAGCTGGATGTAACATATCATCCCATCCCACTAACGTCGGCGGAGTTTCTGCTATTTCGGGCACCACTGCAACGGGCAGTAGTGCAGTAGGTGGCGACGATTGCAATTCCGCTAGTAGTGGTAATAATAGGAATAGCGAAAACAATGGCGGTGGCGTTGGCGGTAGCGGTAGCGGTTGCAGTGCTATGGACACTCAAAATGCCAACACAAATACGAGTGACATGAAAGATATTAAAGACATAAATGGAATGGAGACGAAATTGCGAATGCAGCAGCTACAATTTTGGGGATTTGTCGACCCATTGGAAAAAGCACCTTGTACATGCACAAAGTAAGTTGCTAAACACTTTACCTTTCTTGATTTTACGGAAATGGCTATTTGAGGGTATTAGGATTTGTTAGCGTAACGCCCTCTGGCGGCCAAACATTGTTAATTGCAATGCAGCAAAAATGCATGGACGAAAGAAACAGGATTTATATAGTGTAAGGACATATAAGGGGAAGCATTTTCAAACAAATGTTAGATAAGCAAGTGAAGACGGTCGAATGTATTTCAAGAAAGTTAAGGTGTTATAAATATTACCTACTATTTAGATTCGCAATTTTTAACATAACGGTTTGTCCAATACTTGAAGCCGTAAATATTATATAATACCTTTATTATTGTTTTATTAAATTCTTTCCTATTTTTACAATGTTTGCCATTTTTAGCTTTTACTCTGTGTACTGCATGAACCCTTTTTACACACTCTTTAGCCCCCAAACCATAAATTCGCTTCTTAGTGTTTAAACTAAAATATAAATTATTTCGTAGCCGAAAGCTAAGCAAAAAATATTTTTTTTACCAAAAAACTTTCACCCAATTGATAAGGGGCATTCTGACTAGAATAGACAGTTGGCTTAAGCACCGTTAGTTGTAATTAATATTTACGTATAAGTGCAATATTCGAAATCTTTTAGAAGACGATAGAAAAATATGTAAAGAAACGAATTGGCCACCAATTTACAGAATCTCACCGGCGTCAACACTGTCGTTTTCCACACTTATTTCTAGCAGCAAAAAGACTGTAACTTCTACTTCTTTGTTAATGACATCCCCCATATCTAGTGTTTCCGGGCCGGTTTCGTCACTGCGTCAGAGTAACAACAGCGTTATAATGGCATTGGGTGGAAAAATGCACACCGGCTCGGGTGGATGCAGCGGCAGCAGCAGCAGTAGCATCAACACCACCAGCAATAGCCACCACATTCAACAACAGCACCAGCAACAACAGTACCGTACTACATCTGCATCATTAACGATGTTGACGCCGTCGTCGTCGATGGGACAGTCGTCCGTATGCAGCATCGCCAAAGGGAATTCGTCTCGCACTTTGGTGCGTTCCATTCCATTCCATCGGCGACAGCAATATGACTTTTACTTCGGTAACAATAACAACGGCAGTAACAATTTGAGTACAAATACAAGCATTTCGATATCGAAGTGCCAGAGCGACAGCGGTGGTGGCGGCAGTGATGGTGCAGTGGATAGAGTAGACGCTGCCGCAGCTGCTGCTTCCAATGGCGTCACTGTGCATTATCAAACTTCAGACACCATACCAAAACAAAGGTTTGTGTTGTCTCTCTCTCTCTCTCTCACTTTCTCTTTCCGCCTTACTCTCTTCTCAATATGTACTCACTTGCTCTTTATCCTGATCCATATCATCATTAACCTTTTTATTTGGAAACAAATTGCAAACTCCCACACCACCATTTGTCTGCTATGGAATCCCACACACCACATACTCACTAAACTATTTTTTTACCTACATAAATTTAAATGCATAATGCGGTGAAATTTGTACATTTCTTAATCCCCTGAAAAAGTAACAAATAACTAATTGTAATATAAATCGATAAAATGTAGAAATGTTTGTAAAGGTGTTGAAACTACACAATGTCATATCATATAATATATTGTAATTTTTATTTGATAGCTCGATTTTTCATATATTATATATGTTGATCGTGTTGTCGACATTTCATGGGTATTATGTGCCCACATACATAGGTACATGCATATGTATATATTATACACCTTCAGTTGTGCTAAATTATCATTTGCAAAAGTAATATCATCACGTTTAGAGCAGCACGGATAACATTCACAATTTTGTGCGAACACATACATTTGTATTTCCTTTGAACTCAAATAAGTAATAATTCATATGTTCAAATTAGAAATGGAAGAGATGGAAATTTGTTAACAGACGTGCCTGATACAGCTGAGCTATGGTCACTTATTTTTACGGTTACATAGCGACAATGAAAAACACGCAGAAATAATTCACCACAAAGTTTACGTTCCGCCGCTCCAAGAGGAGCTCCCTTGTGCTATAATGAGCTATTGAACGCTCAAAGTCGGAGTTTGGAAAAGCGCTACTAAGCATGATTTCGTCCAAGAAATAATTATACATTCCCAATAATTGTTTTATCTAGGATTGTTGTTGTTCTAGTAGTTTACCAAATACTTCCCAGGGCGGTGAAGTCATTGTCAAAATCATCTAACGGTAGGTCCAGAAAGTATGCTGTTCTGACGTTATTAGCCAAGAAGGAAAGGGGTGTTAGATGAGTAGTTTTGAGGGGGTCCGGAATAGGTGGTTAGCCGCGTGCGGGGTACCTTCACATGACGGGTCTTGGATCTCGTCAGTATAGTTGAAGAGATGTCTCGTGACTCGCCTGGGAGGTGGCTTGGCTCTAGCAAGTGCCGGCAGCGGTGATTCTTGCGGTAACAGCCCAGCAGGAATTGCTTGTTAAGCATCTTACTGTGCTCCTTAATCGGGAGCATAGAAGTTTTTTTTGTGAAGGTTTGTCTACTGCGAATCACTGGTGCCAGGTGAACAGACGGGAACGGATTGCTTATATAATCTAAACTTCAATTTGTTTGTATTTAAAGTAATTCCCGCTGCTTGCGCGAATGATAACGGGATAAACTTTCTTAATTGAGTGACAAATCCACTATAGGAAAGATGTTTACAGTAGGTATACAAATTCCGAAAAAAAACTTAAATTCAAAAATCCTCACTTACCTCTTCGTCGACTTTAGCGTCGCTTTTCGTGTTTTTAGGCTTGGTTAATCTGGTATTTGAGAGGGGTAATACGTACTGCCGTTTTGAATCGCAGCGACACCATATAGAGCAAATGTCCAATGTTGCTAGATTCTAGACGAAACTTCTGATGTTGGAATTCACAGACGATATTGACATTACTGACCTCAACATCTGTGCCGTCAGCGTGACTTTTTCTAGCTTAGCTAAGTGAAGTTATACGGGAGTTTATATACTTTAGTTGGATACCTCCAACCATGTTAGCCTTCAGACAACAGCATATCAATTGAAAAACAGATCTCTCTCTGGATAAACATTTACGCATTTTACTACTAGCCCCAAATTTTCGTGCTTTAATAAGGCGGAGAAAGTTAGCAAGAGAGAATTCGTTAGAACTATTCTGCGTAAGATTTGCGGTCCTGCACGAGATGGATACCAGATAAGATGGAATGATGTAATGAACTCTGGAAGCACCATATTCAGAAACTAGTGCAAATGAGGAGGCAACATGCGAAGTTTGTCTCTGCCCGAATAGACATAAATAATGCATAACATCATAAAATCTTTTATACATATGCCATAGCTCTTGTACATTTGCAACAAATGTTCGTCGACAATTGGGACAAGCAAAGTTGTAAATTCCTTCGGGCTAGGGGTAAAGGGAACTTCTAATGTTAATAGATGCGCAATTTTCGATATTGAAGAGAGTTTTAATTTTGCATTGTCCAATAGGAATCAAGAGGCGAGATTCAATATTACTGCAAGCCCATAGTGTTCTAGCTGTTCGGACGATGATGAAATAGAATCATGACATAATCTCATCAACTGCTCTGCTTTCGAAATGCAATAAGACTGCAGTAGATATCAGTCATCCGCGAAACTTCCTAAGTCTTGTAGGGGTACCACCTTGAATTACAATAATAAGGGTATAAACTAGCGGTAGAAAATATTATAATAATAATTACTTACCGTTATATCGAAACATAGTTATCTAAAAACGCTCATCATGAAAAAAGCTGCTCATAAAAAATCATCGATTCGGGGGTTCCGCTATTTGTGGAAGAACATAAGACGCACACCACAAAATGGAAGAGGGGCTCGGCTAAACGCCTAAAAGCAGTGTTCGCGCCAACGAGCTGTACCCAAAGGGTTTTGATATCCATTATTTCTAAAACCATTTCAATTTTAACCAAAAGTTAGTTGTATACAAAACTAACTAAAATCTATTGAATAAGTAGAAATTATTTAATTTGAAAAAAAAAACAACAGCTTTTCGAGCGGAAGTAAAAAACTTGTATACTTGCGTTGGCAACACTTTAAATGTATTTTTCTAGTAATCCCTGTTATCTTCATCCGCTATTATTTGCATGTTCTGATTGTCCGTATTTTTTATATCGTGTGGGATTTTTTAAATAATGTTTTGAAAAAAAAAATTCCAACATATGCCAAATAAATAAACCTCAAAAATATGTAAAAGAGTTAATTATGAAATATTAATAAGAAGACAGAGCAGAAGCAGAAGAGGAGTAATTTTTTCCGATGAGAAAAATTCAATCTGGGACGATCAGATGGTTCCCAAATGTATTGGCATGACAAACGGAAAAAAGAGGAGAAAATGGCTCGTAATTTCGGAGGGGGCTCTGTCAAGGTATGGGTAGTCATTATGTAAAATGCAAAATACCTACATATATATTTCATATACACAAAAATTAATAATGCCAAGTATATAGAACTTCCATAGACGGTCCACTTTCTGTGGGCGAAGCACATGGAAAGGTTGGGCATCTCAGACAGTGTACTCTGCCCAGCTTGTGAAGAGGGGGATGAGACGGCGGACCACTTCCTGTGCGTCTGCCCCGCCTTCGCTCGAATCAGGTTTGAGGTCTTTGGCACTGATGTGTTAAGAAGCGACCTTCTTGGCTCCTTGGTACCACAAGATCTACTCAGATTTCTTGGGAGATCGGGTAGATTTAAAGAAAATTAAAAGGAAATCCAAGTGTAGTACAATGGATTTAATTAATGTCTGAGTGCTGCTTTTGTTAGTTGTCCCGACAAAAAAAAAAAACGTTTACTGTTTTGATGAAAATTTCGATGATGAGTGAATTTTGCAGCATAAAAACGCAGCCGTTTATGCTTCCGAAACAACAAAAGAGTTTTTAGCAGCGAGAAATATACCAATTTTAGAATGGCCTGCTTGTAGCCCTGACCCAATCGAAAATCGGTTTTCAAAAGTGGCAAACAGTTTGATAGCGCGATTAATGCCGAACCCTCACAAAAGGTAATCTTGTCTTTATCGACGGAATAATGAACAAATTGGACTACCTTTAGGTAGGGAGGTAGTGGCAGTCGGTCTTTAAACCAACTCACATAGACCATTGCCGATCCATTCTGATACCATAGTAGCAATTTGCTTGATACCCCTCGTTAAACCATTTTGTTTTAAATGCAACCCCATTGATCTGGCGGACACCTAAATTACTACGGTCATTAGTAGCATTTAAGAACGATGAGCCGAATTATGTAAACCTAGTGGCATGCCACGAGGGACAGTCACAGAGAAGATGTCTGACAAACTCTTCCTTCTCCTCATCCTTGCAACTTCTTGGTAGTGCCCTCTCTCGCAAATATTTCCGCCATCTCGTTAAGAGATATCCAGCATTTGCGAGCAATGATGGAATTAGTGACATCCCTATCGAGAGATTTATTCGCCGCTTGGCTATCATAATAAATATTTACTTCGCTAAAGGTAGTAACAAGTTTGCCTAATCAGACAGCTACCTCATTAATAGCAGCCTTAAATACGCTACAGTGTTTAGGAAGACGAGCCGAAACGCTTACTTTTGGCTTCTTATAGTCTACGCTAAAGCCAACTTTATCGTCAAGCTTTGCGCCGTCAGTAAAGAACTGTAACCAATCGGTTTTTGGACCGTCTTTATTTATTTTAAAACAACATTAATTTATATTTAAAAATAATTTAGCTCTAAAATTGGATATATATTAGTGGTGAATGTTGTTTGGTGCAAAATAAAGAACAAAACATTCCATTGTAAAAGTTAAAAAAGTACCACTGCACTCTCCTCGGAGTCCAGACCTTAACCCTATTGAAAATCTGTACATGGAGGGCAAGTTACATGAGCGCCACGTAAATAGTAAAAATGAGGTTAAGGTCGCTCTTCAAGGTATATGGGAAAATAGGTATACCACTCGATGTTACGAAAACTACATTCTGCAAGCTCTGTTAGGCGCCAAGTGTGGCGACACGGTGTACTCATTATTGTATTACTTTTAATTAATAGTTATTGTATCATACAAGTTTTTTTGTTTTGGGTTTGGAATATAAAAGCTTTTGGAAAATAAAAATTTTGTAGATAAATGTATGAAAACGTAAGAAAGACTGGCTTGACCATATGAGTTGTGAATATGGGGTATACACATATTTGGTTCTGAAATAAAGCTTTTTTGTTCCTTAAAAAGATGATTTGTTATATGTTCAAATAGTTTCAAATAGTTCTACACAGAACTGAGTTGGGTACCCTGCAAGGGTTAAAAACACATATTATTTCTCTTATACACGTTCAAAAGTTTTCCACGTTTTACTCTCTTTTTTCATCTCTAACCTAGTATAAAAACGGGCTGGTGTGTCTCTTTTTGGAACAGTTAAAAAAATTTAACCTATCCTAGTCTCTTGGCGAAGAAACATTTTCAAACATTAAAAACTCGGTTCTCCTTTTTTCTATATTATGAATTGGCTTAAAATAAGGTATTATACATTTTTAGTCACTATGGTTTTTTTACTAATGAAAGGCCCTTTCATTTTTATCCTTTATGCTTCGCGAAAATTCGGTAGAACCTCGATAATTGGGTGTTGGTTTTAGAAAATATTATATTGCATGGCCTTTAACTGGTGATTTGTCGTAATAAATATGTACTCGTGCGTAGGAATGTGCAAACATATTTGTATGTATAAATATGCACTTTTTGTTTGAATTTCTATAGCCTTTTATTTTAGGGTAATATATTTTGGATATGGCTCACTTTCAGAAATAATGAATATTTAGCTGTAACACATTTGTATGTATTGATTAGAGCTTATATACTGGACATAAACTGTAGGGTATTTGTTTCCGTACAATGAGTATTGATGATTTTGATTTGTTTCCATCACAAACTTAAATGGTTATAATCGTTAGATTAACTGCAGTCCTCACATATGCATACATATACAATAATCGTAAAAGCAACTGTTTCATGTTTTATTTTCGGATACATTTGAAGTTACCGTACATTTAAAATATCAATTACGAAAGGTGATAGAATGCATATCAGCATATCAATATACATATGTACATATATAGCATATCCCCTACTACAAAACAAGCTGTTTAAGGGAATTTTTTTTCAATTTGATTATTACTTCTATTACTTTCTTGCTTTTTTTCAGAACTCTTAATCCTGCATCGATGACGCCGCACGATACACCACATGGCGGCGCTTCAACTTACTCGCGTAACTCAGTCGGCGACTTGATGCCAGTTCCATCAGTAGGCTCACCGGGCACACCTGCACAGTCGCCACATCCGAATTCAACCCTATCACAGCCTACATCGGTACCACCGGCCGATCAAGTGAGTGCCTGAGGTTTATACTGGCTCTTTATTAGCTGTCGTAGTTGTATTGCTCGTGAAGTTCTCTGTACTTTCTAAACATCCCAAATCTCAATTAATTTATTTTTACTCTTATACAGTTAATGACTATGAGTCCACGTGCACCACCTTCTGTACCGAATTTGCAACAACCACCAACACCGATTGATCATTTGTTGGACAAGAACACACCGGCGCCTACCCCCACCGACCAGCATGATAATAAAAGCATCACAACCTCGCCGTATGTACGGCCTACGCCAAGCGTTGAGCCGCCACCATCTGTAGAGGGCATGGGCGGGCTAGGACCTAGCGGGCCTGGAAGCGTACCACAACCACCGAGTGTAGGGCGCTGTACACCCACTATAACCAGTCAACAGCAGCAGCAGGTACAACAATCACAGCAACAAGGCGCACACTCGCAGTCAGAAGCACAAATGATAAGCACATCAGGGACACCTGGTCCTCAATGTGGCAGCATATCCATCAAGAAATTTGAGTTACACCAGCCGGCTTTGACTCCGCTCAGCTCTGAGCATATTAAAACTGAGCCGGGATATGGTCTGACGTCCTTGGCGAGTACTTGCAGCACTCGTAATGGTCTACCGGAAGTAACAATGGCATCTGGGATTTCAGCTGCAGATGCTATCAATGATTATTGGAAATCTTTTAAGACACCAGATATTAAAGTAAAAGATATCGACAGTTTCGCAAATGACGACTGCTCAAAATTTGACGTGCTTTACGATTTTACGTTTCAGAATGCCTGGTGAGTATTTTATGAATTAATGTCTTTAAACATAAACTACATTGCCTAAATACAGAGTTCACAAGGGGAAATTGCAGTTAAGCTCATGTTAATTTCTATCTTTAGGCTCTAAAAACAAAATCCAGTTGTAAAGTATCTAATAATTATTGCTATGCAATACGTACTGCATCAGTGATAAACTTAGCAACACATATTCAATTATTAATAAGTATTATTGTTATAGTGCATATACACCTGTGTTCAAAATAATAGGAGCGCAACGAATTACCAAGTTTTAACTATTCTTTGTGTAGTTAATCTTTTGTATGCTTTTGTAAAAGTATAGTGCATTCTACAACAAAAACCATGTAACTCAAAGGTCTAAACTTTGTATGAAATTTAACAAATCTAAAAATTCTGGGTATGCAGTTTTGTGGCCCATTCAACATTACAAAGTATAAGTTTCAAGTGGGGGCATGTTCGAGGCACGCAATACAAGCAGCAAGTGATAAAAGTAGCAAGAATTTTAGCTGGGGCGACAACAGCAAAGTGTTGAAACTCTTGAAAATACAGGCTAGCGACACACTAGAAAAACCTAAAGAGATGCTTGGTTTTTACAAATAATGAGGTAATTAATGCAGCTGCTACCTGCTCCAAATACAGGGGATGCTTTCCATTTCAATTCAACCGGGCTATTCGGGTCATGTTCTTCGATTTCGATGTAACTTAAATATGTTGCTCTCTGGTCAAAATAATGAGACACGTATTTTTTTGTTCGCCCGAAAAAATTTTTTTTCAAGAGTTATCGGCAATTTTGTTTTTCGGCTCAAACTCGATTTTTTTTAATTATATAAGAAAAAAATTTTTTTAAATGCCCATAACTTAGTCAAAAATGAACCGATTTTAATAATTTTGGGTTCAAAATGATCGTAATTACTTACACGAGTGACTTCGTGTAGAAACAATTGCAAAAAAGTAGTTGAAAATTTTTTATTTAGCAAAAAAGAAAAAAAATTGAAATTTTTTCGAAATTCAATATTTCAAAAAGTGTATCTTTGTTTTTTTATATATTAACTTTTTCCAAATCAAAAGGACATCTCAAACTTTGATTGAGCTGAATGCCTAGTAGCTAAAATGAGTTGTTTTTGAGTAATGAATTTTTGAGTAAAAAACCTGTTTCGCACTTTTTGTTTTTTGCAAAATAAAACATTTTCAACTTCTTTTTTGCAATTGTTTCTGCATGAAGTCGCTCGTGTAAGTAATTACGATTATTTTGAACCCAGAATCATTCAAATTGGCATATTTTTGACTAAGTTATGAGTAATTAAAAAAATGTTCTTATATACATAGATTCTTTCCATTTCAATTCAAAAGGACATGTTCTTTGATTTCGATGTAACTCAAATATGTTGCTCTCTGGTCAAAATAATGAGACACGTATTTTTTTGTTCGCCCGAAAAAATTTTTTTTCAAGCTTTATCGGCTGTTTTGTTTTTCGGCTTAAAATCGATTTTTTTTAATAATATAAGAAAATTTCTTTTTTAAATGCTCATAACTTAGTCAAAAATAAACCGATTTTAATAATTTTGGATTCAAAATGATCGTTATTACTTACACAAGCGATTTCATGTAGAAACAGTTGCCCAAACGTAGTTGAAAATTTTTTATTTTGCAAAAAACAAAAAGTGCGAAACAGGTTTTTTACTCAAAAATTCATTACTCAAAAACAACTCATTTTAGCTACTAGGCATTCAGCTCAATTAAAGTTTGAGATGTCCTTTTGATTTGGAAAAAGTTATAAAAAAAACAAAGATACACTTTTTGAAATATTGAATTTCGAAAAAATTTCAATTTTTTTTCTTTTTTGCTAAATAAAAAATTTTCAATTACTGTTTTGCAATTGTTTCTACATGAAGTCGCTCGTGTAAGTAATTACGATCATTTTGAACCCAGAATTATTAAAATCGGTTCATTTTTGACTAAGTTATGGGCATTTAAAAAAATTTTTTTCTTATATAATTAAAAAAAAATCGAGTTTGAGCCGAAAAACAAAATTGCCGATAACTCTTGAAAAAATTTTTTTTCGGGCGAACAAAAAAATACGTGTCTCATTATTTTGACCAGAGAGCAACATATTTGAGTTACATCGAAATCGAAGAACATGACCCGAATAGCCCGGTTGAATTGAAATGGAAAGCATCAGGGTGAACGACATGAAGTGTAACCTATTCAAAACACCATATATTTTTTGTATGAAATAAGTTTTTATTCATTTCAAAGACAAAATTGTTCAAAAACGATTACAATTTTAACATACTTGCGATGGGAAATTGCTTCGAGTGGCCATACGTAGGCTCAAATTCTCGTATGAGAGTTCGATCAAGTACAGCCAATCATTTTGAGTGTTAATGAATTGCTCAATTGGGAAATTCTTTTCATCAGAAAACACAATGTTAGGAAATTCGCCACGTTCGTGCAAGCGCAACAACTCCTTTGCTCTTTCGCACCGAACTTTTTTTGCTGACTGAGCTCACGAACAATGGATGGTTGTGATTTTCCAGCCAAATATATTATAACGCAATCACACTATTACATTTGAATTCCATCACAGAAAAAAAAAAATTCAACAAAACTGAGACGCAAATGCTTTTGATGGCTTATAAACAATATATTGCACTGTCATTAGAACAATTTTGACGTTGATGTCTGTTTTACAGATACAAGCAGTGTGAAGTTGGTAACACTTCATACCGTTCACCCTGTATATAAAAATGGGTAAAGAGCGGAACAATAACAATAAAAATTTCGATTTCTGTTGTCTCTTTGTACTTTCAAGTTTTCAAATAGAGCCTATGTTTGAAGTAAATATTAATCACTTGTTGTATTCTTGGAAATATCCTGCTTGTTTGCACTTACACACTGTTGCTGCTTGCTAAATATTTAATAGCTTCTACCATTAGGCCATACTCAAAATTAAAAAAAAAAATAAAAATATTCAAATAAAGCTCTGAAGTAGAAATATTCCTAAGCATAAAAAATGCATCTGCGGCTGTTCAAGTTCAGAGCAGTAGCGAGAGCAGATCAATGTTTTCGTGGAAATGCTGCTAATTCTCGAATGCATGTTGTTGGAAATCAATTGATTTAACGAAATCTGCAAAAAAAAAAAAAAAATTGTCAAAAGTCAACGATATTTTGTAGCCACTTGCCTATTAAACCACAATTTAATAGGCTATAAAATTGCATATTGCAAATGTTTATTAAAATGTTTGAAATTTTGTTGAAAACTTGGATTATTTTGATCATTTTTGCACAAAATTTGAAAAACAACTCTTTAGTTGGCTTTTGTTGCATAATAAGTTAAATTTTTATAAAAAATGAATAGACATTAAATAAACAAAAGCAAAATAGCCAAAACTGGTGAAAATTTCGCACACCTATTTTAATGCCCATGAGTGTATATCATATTATTTTAGTTTTATATTTGTTCTAATATTCAATCATTATTTTAGGGCGAATCATCCAATGAAACGTTTCAAGTTGAATGAGGCGGCCAAACCGTGTCGCAGCATGTGTACCAAAAATTTATACGAAGGTCATACTCACTCCAAACCGCTAATGCCATCACCGGGTTCTGTGTACGGATCGCAGCTACTATCTATAGACGCTTCTTTGAATCCGCTTTGCGGTTCTGCTATGGATGCAGCCTCGGTGGGTGGAAGCGCTTGTGGCGGCTTAGTGGGCATAGCCGCACATGGTTGCAATATGGCAAATACCAATGACAGCAGTAAAAGCATTGATGGGAATGGAAGTGCGGGTGGATACTTTCAAAGTCTGGATATACAAACGTCAGACGCACTGCAGGGTACAGCTTCCCCTTGCAAGGAGGGAAAAATTAGCGCCAGTGGCAACCTTTACACCGCTGAAGGGTTAAATCCAACAATGAACGATCTGGAGCAGCTTTTCGAAACATCAAATGATGAATGTGGCAGTGTGCAAATACATACCCCACCCGACTCGAACAACCCATCCAACGGTACTACTACTACAACCACTATTGATGATCTTAAACGAAGCACTGCAGTCGCAGCTGCGGTTGCCGCCGGAGCGGTTACGATTGCTGCATTACAAAACTGCAGTAACACATCCAATGCCTCCAATACGTTGGTTAACAATAGTAACAACAGTGGTGGCGGTACGGGCGGTCCCGGAATGATCCAAGCGGAGGATTTGACAAAGATGTTTCCTACACCACCTTCGCACGAGCAACATCATCCCAATTCCAGTCCGTGTCAAATGGATATCCAAATGACGGATCTCAGTGTGATTACTGCATCGACTACAATGTCGACTAGCTTAGAGACGGGTATGGGAAGCATCATTAAATTCAAGCAAGAATATTCTGTCGAACTGGGCAGTCCCATTGAAGAGACAATCGAGGATTGGTCCTATGTTTACCGCCCGCCGAAACGTGCAAAGTTTGTGGGATCGTCAAAATATGCACCACTTACGAATTTGCCGAGTCAGACATTGCCACCGCTGTCAATAAATTGTACGTATAAACCGTCGTGGACGACGCAGAAATCGCGTGCAGTGGTAGCAGCTCAGGCCGCAGCGGCTCAGCAACAACAGCAGTTACAGCAGCAGCAACTACAGCAGCAACATCAACAATTGCATGAACTGCTATCAGCAGCACCTCGCACTCCTCTCCAACAACCGCGGACACCGTTAGGACCTATTCCATCGCCAATGCACTCCAACACGGTACCCACGCCGTTGAGCAGTGGTGGTGGCGGCAATAATTTATTGCTGAACCAGCTTAATTGTCCGCAAGCAGCACTCACAAATACGCCTGGCAGTGCAAGTATGCAGCAAATGTTGCAGCGTGCTGGCATGTCACCGATATCCCCGGCGCCTGCATCGGTGGTACCGTTCCCAATGATGCAGCCACAGCGCCATCCACCGCCACCATATGAAATGGCTGTGGCTAGTCCGGCCACTTCAACCTCTTCGTATTTGAATAAACAGTATCATTCGCAAGAGCATCCGCCAACGCCACAAAGCGTTGGAATGCCTTCAACACATCTTCCTAGACCATTAAGTGCTGCAGGTAATCTTTTATCATCTGGTGTAAACACAAGTGCAGCTGCAGCTCGGGAGTTGCCCGAAGTGAGTTCCCTAATTGTCAACATTTTGCTTTATGATACCGCGTTAAATGTATTCCGAGATCACAATTTCGATAGCAGCACTGTGTGTGTGTGCAACGCGGATTCTCAGAAGGTGGGTAACATACGCGGCGCAGACTCTGGAGTTTATGTACCTCTGCCGGGTGGAAGCTTTAATCCGTTGCCACCGTCTGTGAATGTCAATGGTAGCACTGGTCCGGGAGGAGTTGGAGGTAGTAGCAGCGGCAGCGGGGGAGGGGTAAATATGCGAATGATAAGTACCTTTAGTGGCGGAAGTGCTTTAGATTCACCTGCGTCGCTGCCAGGAACATCAGGGCACACGGGGTCAGGCTCATCTTCCTCATCGAATACGCCCGCTACCAATCAGCATATAAATGGCTACGTGGACGACGATCCTGTAGATTGCACCTGTGGTTTTAGTGCTGTAGTTAATAGACGACTTGCATTTCGAGCTGGTCTCTTTTACGAGGATGAGATGGAGATTACGGGGGTAGCTGAAGATCCCGGCCGATATAAGAAACAGTCGCTGCCTTCCATTATAGCAAATTTAGCTACAGCTCTGATGCCATCTGGATTGCCATTTGGCACAACTTCATTGCCTACGAAGGGCGGTAATGCATTGGTACCTGCAGCAGAAAAAGCAGAAAAAGGAAATCACACACAACCAGATGCGCAAGCTCTACAAAACGCACATATAATTTTCGATTTGCTATTGGAACAGTGCTCGATAATTCAAACGTCCAGCAGTTCCATAAATCGAGCAATGCAACGCCACCGACATCGTTTAGCTAGACATAGCCGACAACCAAAATCTGTAGCTGCAATATCAAATGTATTGGAATTCGTCGATGCGAATGATGTAATTTGTTTGGCGCTAGAACAAGCGAGATTGGCTTTCGAAAACGACCGAATGGATGTAGGTGAATTCGCTGGCCAGCATCAACTGTCTCCTTTCCATTCTGCGACGCCTGTGACTACCCGACGCAATCAGAACCTGTTTGCCAGTCGACTAACAGTTCACAAATGGCCGTACATTCCAGTTGGCTTCTCTCGCAGCAACAAAGAGATAGTACGTACTATGAACTTCATACAACCAATGTTGCAAAATGCATTCCATTCGAAATCTCGAAGTGCAGCTGGTAGTAAGGATGCTACTTACACTGTAAGCGGACCACTCACTTGGCGGCAGTTCCATCGATTGGCGGGACGTGCATCTGGTCAGTGCGAACCACAACCTATACCATCGGTGATAGTTGGCCATGACAAGGACTGGGTTTCGGTAGCACCGTTAGCCATCCAGTACTGGGATAAATTTCTGCTGGAACCTTATTCGTATGCGCGTGACATTGTCTATCTTGTTGTGTGCCCGGAAACTGATTTTGTGGTGGACAATACCAGAGTATATTTTCGAGAATTGGGTTCGACTTATGAGATGTGTAAGTTGGGACGTCATACTCCTATTCGTGGCTGGGATGGATTGTTGACTGTGGGTCCGCGCACTCCGACAGATAACAGCCCAAGTAGCACCCCGTTGGACGATTGGCTGCGCACGTTAGACGATTCGCAATTAGCTGAGAAAATACGATTGTATGCGAGCGCATTTCATAATCAAATAGTGCCGTACCTCAACCGTATCCCCGGCGACAAGACACTGCTAAATCCACCAGAACACAGCAGTTGCCAACCAGGAGGCGTACGCGAACGCGGCACAACTAGTCCCACGGGTGCCATGAGTACAATCCATGGTGGGGTGGGTGGCGTTGATCCAGAAAAAGCACATAACTCGCCTAAAATGGAGGGTGTGGAACAGCAACAACACCAACAACAACAGCAACAACAACAACAACAACACCAGCATCATCAACAACAACAGCAGCAACAATCTTCTGCAGAATCTGCCGATATGAAGCCAGATATAAAAGCAGATATAAAGCCACCAATTGTGCTTAGCGATCCCTTGGGTATGGGTGACACAATGGAAGATATAAATCCACCAGCAATAGTGCTTTACATAGTGGAACCTTTCACATTCGGATCGGATTCACCTGAATTAGAGCGCTTAGCTTGCATTGCACTGCTGCGTTGCTATGCAGAACTACTGAAATCTATACCGGAATCAGTGCGTGCTAATATTAACATTCAAATCATATCGTTGGACTCAATACTTGAATTGGGGCGATCACGATCGCGTAAACGTTTCTCGGACGAGATCAGATGCCTAGCCTTGAACATTTTCTCGCAATGCCGTCGACACTTAGTGCACACACAGGCCGTGAAGAGTCTAACTGGGTTCGGCACAGCCGCCAATATGGAAGCATTCCTAAAGAGCAAAGACGAGAAGAACCGGCAGCCGTACAAAATGTACACACCGCCTTATGTGTTGGCGCCAATGCACGAGAAAAATGACAAAACAGATTTCTCTCGCCAGTCGTCTAGCATGCGTGCTCTGAACGAACAAAAATATTCTGTGATGTATTGCAACTATTGCCTGAGCGAAGATCAGAGTTGGTTGTTGGCAACTGTTACCGATGATCGTGGTGAGATGTTCGAAAAGATTATAATCAATATCAATGTGCCAAACCGAACACGCAGACGCAAGGCACCAGCACGACGAGTCGGACTCAAAAAGCTGATGGATTTCATTATGGGATTGATCTCGCAGACGGCGCATCCTTGGCGCTTGGTAGTAGGCCGCATTGGGCGCATAGGGCACAGTGAACTGAAGTCGTGGAGCTCTTTGTTGAGTAAACAAAATCTGCAGAAGGCTTCAAAACAACTTAAAGACATCTGTAAGCAGTGCTCACTAATGTATCCTCCCGGCATACTCAGCGCCTGCTTGGTGACACTAGAGCCCGATTCGAAGTTGCGTGTGATGCCCGATCAATTTACGCCCGATGAGCGGTTTTCCCAAATATCAATGCAAAATCCACTTTCTACACCACAGGATGTGACATGCACACATATACTAGTATTTCCAACAAGTGCCGTTTGTTTGGTAAGTACAGTTGGTAATTCGGTATAATCAAATGGCAGTCAGCTAGTAGACTTGAATTATTCTTATTATTATTTGTTCTTTTTGTTTTCGATCCGTAGTCATTTACGCGTCAATTCCAAAACGAGCCGCAAGTTGATTTGGAAAATGATTTTTTAAATTTTGACGAAGAGGACGAAAACGAAGGATTTACTGATGCCGACCTCATGGGCGATCTACTTGATTGGGACCGTGAGTATTTGCGTTATTGCTTAATTGAAGAAATTCATATAATTTCAACGATGTATTGTAGCACAACCTGGTCGCATGTTGAACCACTGCAGTCCTGATCGTATGGAAGATAATCGTAGTTGGCAAAGTGCTGGTGGCAACAATTTCAATTCTGCACAGCAACAGGATGTAGAAGAGGTACATTTTAAAGACTAATTAACTCACCATTGATTTGTTGTATGTGCTAATTATGCTAATTATGAATTATGAAAATTGTGTAGGTCGGCTCAATAAATCAACAACCGCTTGCAGTTGGTTACATGGTTTCCACAGCGCCAACCGGTCGCATGCCTTCGTGGTTTTGGGCAGCCTGCCCGCATCTGGAGGATGTTTGTCCCGTATTTCTGAAAACGGCACTGCATCTCCATGTGCCAAACATACAGACCACCGATGATATACTTAACTCGACAAATGCCCATTCGTCAGCCACAGATCACCCACTGGATTCATCACTCACTGCCGATGTGCTGCGTTTTGTATTGGAGGGTTACAATGCTTTGTCTTGGCTGGCATTGGACTCGAACACACATGACCGTCTCTCATGCCTGCCGATTAATGTGCAAATGCTTATGGACCTTTACTATCTTACATCAGCGATTATGTAAAAACTAAGTGTGAATAGATAAAGATAAATCAGAACAGATTGTATGTATATAAAGGTCGTCAATTGTGTAATTATCATTAAGCATTAAGGTTGAGCAAATCGAGCAAAGGTGAGGCGGCAAAAGCGAATAATGTGCAGTATTTTTTATATAATATTTGTGTTGAAAGTCGATAGTGCGAATTTGATAATTTGATTGTTGCAATTTTAGGTATTTTTTAGTTTAAATTATCGATGACCTTTCAAAGAGTTCAAAGATGGTTGCAATTGTGTTTATGCAATCTACTATTGTGTGTTTTATATTTATTATAAAGTTTGAACGTTTAAGCGAAGTTAAGAAGCACAAGAAACAATTACTTTAATAAAACACCACATAACTCAATGAATACACGTGGAAGAAAAAAGTTTTGAATTCCAAACACATTTGTCAGTGCGTGCTACATATGTGTGCAAAAAATATACAACAATTTAAACGCCCAATAAATTTTTGGTCTCTAAGCGTTGAGTGTTTACAACAACGCGAGCATTAGCGTGCTTCCGTTTGCAAAACTTCCAAAAACCTTAACATGGCTCTAATGTTTTGAAAACCAATGGGACCAATATATGGGAGAATATTTCGCCAATATGTAGATAATTTGTTTGTCTGCATAAAACATTTCATATTGAAATAAGGAGTGAAAAAAAAACTCTCCTACCATTTGGCATTTAGCAGTATAACCAGCGATACCAAAAGCATAATAAGCAAGTACCATTACCTCACCTTAGAGTTTGTGCTCAATGCATATGCTATTTATATATGTATGCACAATATATTTGCCAATCAATACATACGGATTACGGTTGTCAAAAATATGTAAACCCCAATAAGTTTGAAACAGCTTATGCTGCTATTTGACCACAGTAAATCTTTTTACTACTTCAATGACTACTGGTTGAGCCTTGACATGAGTTTGTAGCTTATTAAAAATATAGCATTTTTCAAATTATTTTAAAGTGTTTTAATATGTCCCGTTATGGTCCGAATGTGTGAAGAAATTTGCATACAATTTTAAAAATTGCTTTTCCATCGAACAAACCCGCTTCTATTCGTGTTATTTTACTATTCTAACGCAAAAACATAAATTGCCTTATATTTCACACAATAGTGTAGATTAAAAATTGATAAAATAAAAATAAAAAACAAAAACGGAGTGACACACTAGATTTTAATAATGAATAAGCATTATTGGTATTTATATTATATGACTTTACCATTTTTGTAAATAAATGTATTTTTAAGCTAAAAAGCAGGTATACTTAAACGAAGCAAAAAATATTAAACATTTTTAGATATACAAATAAATTATATAAAGTACAGAACAAATCTAATAATACAGAATTATGGGAAAAAATCACACAGCATTTTACTACAATTCAGAGGCGGCTGGCCGCGGAGCCACCATTGATGCGTCTGGAACCGAGGCGTAGCAATTGCATAACTTTAAGTTTACTAATATACAATAGAATAAAATAGAAATACGAAATGAAGGATGAAAGTCGAATTAAATTCTAACTATAAATGATACATTAAGCATGATTATATTTATTTTAAGTGTAGTTGTAGCATAACTGTAATTTTATACATAATTTTATGTGTACGGGGAGCGAATAGCTGTACATGCTGAACTAATATAATACACAATTTATGTTATTGGTAAATACAATTAATAATTAATTACATAAGAACATTTAACGTGTGACGACATATAACTATAATAGACAAATATATATATATATATGTAAAGTACATTTATGTATATATATTTCTATGCATATGAGTATGCGTATGCATAATTTATATCAGTTTTGAGGCAAAGGTTAATGGAAAAAATCATTTCATCGATGGCTTTTGCGGAATCATTTGCGCAGACGAACAGTTTCAGATATGTACATATGTAGATTTGCATTTGTGCTGTAAATATGTATGTAGTTTGAACGCGAGTGGTGTAGTAAAACAAAAAATGTATGTGAGAGAATGTACATAACGAAGCTATGTAAAAACTGAATGAAGGGAGTGAACAGAAGTAGCAACTAAAGTAAACAACTATTAATTTTTCACAAAAGAAAAGCTAAGCATAAATAAATAAATAAGTAAAGAGCAAAGTAATTTAAATATAAAAGGTTTTAATAAATTAGTTAACATGCAATTTGTTTAGTAAATGTACATATGCGCATATATAATATTATGTACGTATATTGTAATATTATATAAGTATGTATGGTAACTGCACAAAGTCACACCAATTGCACGCAAACGTAAATAATGTTTACCTTCGTTAATGTCTTAAGTTATTCTGAGAGCGAACAGTGTATCACCTTGTACCGTATGTATGCTAAAGCGAGTGCGTAATATTTATTCTAGCAAAAGAAGATCTTAAAATTTAATTTACTCCTTATCCATGTCATGACAAAAACAAACAGAATTTAGTGAAGTGTATCGCGCATTTGCTGGGAGAGTGTCATAACTCAAAAATTCCAAAAATTCGAGTAAAAGGGCTTCAAAGTTTTTAAACGTATCTAATGTTTTTTGTCATGGGGTTTTTTCAAACGCAAATTCAACAATACGAGTACATACAAAAATATGATGATATTCGCAGCAATATTTGGTTGCCTTGAAATTATCAATGCAAAGAGGCAGATATACTCTATTCTCCAATTGCTTGAAAAACAACTATAGTATCTGCAACTCCTCTCTAATAGAACAGTTTATCGCATAGGAGCATGTTGATCGTTTTCCTCTACTATGATTTAGACACGAGCGGCTCGTAGGATCTTTTGTTTATGTGCTTATGTGGAGAATACGAAAAACCCCACTCTGAAGGAGAAAATACATAACCAACCAGCTATTGGCTAATGCTCTAGAACACTGCTATTGACTTAACCCTTAACGGCCGGGAGCTTGTTTTTGTAATGCTCGCCCATAAGACGACGGAGAATTAGGTAAAATTCTAAAACATTTATAAGGATGAAAACTTAAACTAAACATTTAAACTGATTTATTTCGATATGAATTCAATATATTTATTTGATTTATAATTGTGATTATGATCAACAAACCAGGGATGTGCAAAGTTGCAATATTTGTTAAAGAAAACTACAGCGATGATAAATAAATGAAATGAAAACTGAATTCTTTTCATGTCCCCGTAGAGGGGCCTTTCGGCCGTTAAGGGTTAAAACACATCAAGAGGAGAATCCAAATTGCTTAAGAATTATATGTTTCACATAAGGCTGTAAAAAAGATTAGTCCAGATAATTTTCTAAAAATCACATTCTCCTCGTCATTGTAAAAACTGTGCCTTTTCAGACTTTTAGCCCTTTGCAATTTTCTTCTTTCTAATTCAATAAACGATAAGTGAGAAAAAAATAGATATCTGCTATATGAGCCTACCGTTTGGAAGAATAAAAAGCAGAAGAAGTAATGCAATGAGGAGTTATCCAATTTATTTATCTCATAAGGAGAAAATCCTGATTAGTCACATACGTGAAACGTGAAAAAGTCAATTGGCATCAATGAAAAATTGTAAGCACGATTAAATCATTGGGGATCATACATTTCAGCTTTCATTGACACATTTTTGTATTAATCTATTTTACCTAAAATCTTTCTCAACAATCTATTCTTACTAATTCTTTCCTCAAGAATAATGTACTTAGGTTAAGGAATAAGAAAAATGAAGGCATTAGACGAAGTGACTACCCTGCAGAAACCTACTAGAAGCTACTTCTATAATAACTTTTAATTCGAACAGCGAACTCTCCTACAAGTTTTCCGCAAGATTAGGGAACCAATAACAGGGGATAACTGTCCTGTTTGCTGGTTATTGCTTTGACGTCTGGCGCTGAGAGCGCATTTTCATTTGCCGTTGACGACACAGATGATTTGTTTAACGTTACCCATCAAGGTGTTTTCTTTTATACTGACAAAAATCTTCCAATACTTCCCTTTACTCCTATTCCAATTAATAAATTCTGCTCCTTCTCTTTGGCTTGTTCTAGATATGGATGTGGTAAATATTTTAAACGAGCAAACTTTTTGTTGTAATTGGTTTCTAGTATCTTTGGCAGCAATGCTGTAATTCATTTTAGAAATTTAATCTTTTTGTAGCTCGTGTGTGTGTGTATTCTGCTTGGTGTATAAAATATGGAAATGTACAAAGTGTAGTTTAAAACAAAAATTCAAAACACAAAAAAAAAAACATTAGCGTAATTCTTGTATTCGCTCGGCAAATACTGTATTATTCTGTAAATGCCGGCAACAAGAAAAACTAGCAAGAATAGGATGGAAAATAAAAACTAATACAAATTTATGTAATACTGCAAGTAATGTATGTATATGTATACTTAGTATATATATTAAACTCCGATGAAATTATTTAATGTAATGATTCACTATTTTATAATTGATAAGTGTTTGCAAGTGAGTTGAACTGTACTTTTGCAGTTTTTAGCAATAGATCAGCTTAAATTGCTTTTGTTTTAATTTTTTACTTTTATGTTTGTAATATATTTATAAATATATACCTACATATACACAACACCATTTAAAGACGTCTAGGGTTAATACATATATACATACATACATACATACACATTTTTGTATAAGCAACATAATATTTTGTATCTAGCAACTTCTACATGCATACATACATAATTGAAATTGTTATTTTACAAATTGGAGTATACAATACGCATATTATACGAGTACGTAGTAGTTAGTAATATTATTTCAATATCACATTTCACTTTGGGTCCAAACATCTCTTTTAGTTAATTTTATCGATAGTTTACTTATAAAAATTACTTTAATCTGCTATAAAATAATTATTGTCCAAGTTTTGTATTATGTTATTTTCTTGTGTTTTAAAAATGACGAAATTTATAAAAGAAATACAGAAAATACAACATATATTTTTAAACACAAAGATAAACAAAAACATGTGCATAATTTCGTTGGTTTCATTTTGTATAGTTACAATGCAGTTCGTGGAAGGATGGCACACTAAAGTATTTGCAAACATTCTTAAGTTTTACTGAATATTATTTGTAGCAGCAATAACGATGTGCTTTCAGTTTAACAATATTCTGAAAATATATAAGTACAAATGTATGTATTTATGTACATATGGCGCATGATTAAAGTCTCCAGTGAAATTACACTTTCATTAAGTTCATATGATCAGTTGATAAATCAGTGGTTTAAATTTCTAAATCCGAACCTTAGATTTCTTATTAAAGGTTTAGGGGTAGTCAGAGGCCCGAAAAAATTATGATTTTCAATAATTTTTGTTTGCTAGTCAATTGCACTATTTTACAAAAATAAAAACATAGCATAAATACATAATTTTTCGACTGACTTCAGCAAATTTTCAAAAAAAGAAATTAATAATTATGGGGAGTACGGGGCACGGTACACTAGACAGGGCTGGTTTACTGGGCCCCTTGGTCGGGAAAACCCCGAGTCAGTCCGGTAATGTAGAATGGGCTGCCATGGGAATGCGGAAACGTAGAACCGGCTGCTACTTATAATTAATAATTGTAAAAGTTATCGCTGTTTTTGTGGAGCACGTTTCTCCTGAAGTCCCTTGTGTTGATCATCACAAGTCCTTGGAGATTCATCTAAAATCAATCGGTCAAGAGAAATTAGTTTTATTAATAGATAATCTTGTGTCTGATCGAAGCATTTTATTGAACTCTACCAAGCGGTTTTTAAATTACAGTATCCACAAGTTCAATAAAAAAAATAAAATAATAGTTTCGAGAAAAACGCATTTAAAGTTTTGCTATCGAGTTTCGGAGCACCCGAGCGCCCTTTGTTAATTATTGAATAACTCGAAAAGTATTTGTCGGATTCACTTCAAATTTTCACACAATATTTTTAAGATATTACACTTTAAGAAAATGTAAAAAAATCAAATTTTTTGAAAATTCTGACTACCCCTAACCCCTTTAAGGCATTAGTGAAAATTATGTGAATCTGTGTACATATCACACACAGATAATTTGAAGCAAATTTTAATAAAGAAATTTCAATGCTTGACATGGTTTCAAATATAAAAGGAGAGAATTTATAAAATTAACAAAAACAGATAAAAATTAAAAAATATTAGCATTTGTCTCCTTGCGGCATAGGCAGTATTCCTATTTGTTCTGCTGCATAGTCCTGCGCAGCAAAAGTATTGGTAGTTTTCATACTCGTATTAGAGCAGCGGAAATTTCAATATTAATATCCACACATATGGCCATTAAAATAATCCTACGTCACGTTTCTGTGGGAGTGGAATATAGTGGCACAGTTCTTTGATTCTTCCGTTAATCCTGCTTATTTTTGAATGTTTGTTATCCAATTCGCTTCTTTAAATCTCCCCAAAAGGCAGCCGCCGTAGACGAGTGGATGGGTGTGTGACTACCATTCGGAATTCAAAGAGGACGTAGGTTCGAATCTCGGTGAAAGACCAAAATGAATGAAAAAAAAATCTTTTCTAATAGCGATCGCCCCTCGGCAGACAATGGCAAACGTCCGAGTGTATTTCTGCCATGAAAAAGCTCCTTATAAAAAATATCTGCCGTTCGGAGTCGGCTTGAAACTGTAGGTGCCTCCATTTGTGGAACAACATCAAGACGCACACCACAAATAGGAGGAGGAGCTCGGCCAAACACTCAAAAAGTGTATACGCGTCAATTATATATAAATATATAAAGGGTTTCAATGGGTGACTGGCTTGGCCCATCCATAACTTCAACATTATTTTGTTAAAATCATTCATTATCTTGCAAAAAAACCACCGAAGTGGTATATTCTCCTCTGCAAATGGTGGCATCATTTCTTGCAGCATGTCCTTGTAAATAAGTTTGTCCATTTTATTGGTTATGAGGTAAATAGGTCCTACTCCATACCAAAAGAAACATCCCCAAATCATTATGTTGCCGCCACCTTGCTTGACGTTTTTCTTTTTGTGCACCGCGGTGGGAATTCTTGTCCTTTAGGACGTCTGACATTTCCAAATAAATTTATTTTTATTTCATCGCTCCAAAGTATGTTATACCATTTTTTCTTACCCTTTGGTGCACACCATGTCTTGTACTCTTGGGCAAAACTTTTCCTCTTCCTTAAATTTGCTTCCTTCAACAGAGGAATTTTACGAGCTATTCAGCCTGGTAGGCCCGTGCTGTACAGTCGACGCCGTGCAGTTCTCGCTGATACTACATCATTGGCTTCAGTTGCAATGGCCTTTGATGACTTAAGGGATCTCTCATAGCAAAAGTCAAAATTAAATTATCAGTAGTGCAAGCTGATTTTTTTGCCATTACGTAATTCTGTGGATTTTTTGAGCTTAAGGGCATTTACAAAAACATCATTGGACCATCCAAGTGACTTAGCGATAAATTTGTACGATTTTTTTTTGTTTTCGCAGATTGGCAACAAACCGTCGTTCCTCAGCTGTGCAATGGTGTGCACAACCCATCTTTGAAATAAATTCATATTAATTATTAGTTGTTAAATGATCCAATTCGCCACTTACGTTACAGGTACATTCAGTATTTTGCATTAAATTAGTCAAACTGCAAGAGTTATCCCCAAAGTGAGTAAAGGGTTTTCCAATAAGAGGTGTTATTTTGATATTCAAAGAAAAATGCTATTTTTTAATATAAATGATCGGATGTATATTTCATTATAAAGAAGAAGGTATGCCGTTAATAGTGGAATATAACATCAGGCAAATGACCACCACGACCACGCTTACAGGACAATATCCTTTTCATGAAATTTTCCATAACGGAATTGCAAAGTGGCTGACCTATGTCATCGATAACCTCACGAATTCCTTCTTTGAGGTCTTGAATCGACCCTGGGCTGTTGGTGTAGACCTTCTCTTTCACGTAGCCCAAAGAAAAAAGTCACAAAGTGTTAAGTCACAAGGTCTCGGTGGCCAATTGTGATCACCTCTTCGAAAGAAACACGGTCCGGAAACTTTTCCCGTAAAAGATCCATGGTTTCGTTACCAAAAAAAATCGGTAATCATCTCTCGATAGCGCAATCTATTCACTTATAACACCTGTTATTGGAAAACCCTTTATTTTAGTGGCCACACATAATTACACTTAATAAAAATAACCTAATTTGTGCAACCAATAACGCAACTTAATATAACGGGTCTTTTAAATTCACAACTAACCCACTTGTAAAAAAAGTGAAGTTTCAATAATAGCTTTAAAATTTTCCGAGCGGCTAAAGAAAATCGATAGATAGAGGCAGTGTACCTATTTTAATGGCCATATGTGTATGTATGTAACACAAAAAGTAAGTTTATTGGATGATGTTATTATACGTGATTTTCTTTTTATATTTTATAATTTTTTATTTCAAAATGTTTAATTTCGAGTTCTTGATTTACGAAAGTGAAGCATTTGACTCGTGTGCTTTTCTGCTTGTTTCGCTCTTATTCATTCTATGGTTTATATCCATAGCGTAGCATATTAAAAACAAAACTGTGTTGCATTTGTCGTTCAAAATACACAATTAACATTTTTTTACTGCGCCAAGTTAATCGTGTATCTCAAATATTTGAAAATTTCTCAATTTCTTCAATTTATACACGATTAACTTAACATCATTTTATGCTGCTTTATAGGCTGCTGACAAGCGTGCAGCTAAATATTGGTTATTCTTATATTTCCTAAATATTGGTAATTTACAAATCTTATTTATTTCAACTGTGACTTTAGCTAATATGTTTCATCTGCGATTATGCGCCAATATCTTCAGACAAATTGGTATTGTTTTTTACTAGTCGCCACATATATCAACGACGGTCAACAATTATATTTGGTTTTTCATGTTTAAATTTTAGTATCTATAAAAAATTTTCTACATATCAAAGAGTATACATATGTCTGTAATTTGGTAATCTGTTTTAAAGTCCGAAGTTAAATGGGCATTTTCTTACGCCCTCGAAGATAATTATCATAAAACTATTCCTTAGAGAAGAGGATCTGCGGCCGACTCATGGCATTCAACGAATGAAATTCATTTTGGGTTTATGGCATTGAATTACAAATGCATACAGTATCTGCCCATTGAAATATGACCCATAAGAAAAGTAGAGAATCATACTTTGATGTGAAATTATATGCAAAAGCTGAAATGTGAATATGTGAAATCATGTATGCATGTATTATTTTTATGGTAATCATTTGACTAAGTAATTTTAGCTTTTCGATTAATAAATCCCGATCTTTCAAAAGAAAATTGTAACTTTTATTAAGAAACACGTGCTGGCTGATAAAGAGTTTAAATATTGCGTTTAGCTCCAGAATTTTAGTGCTTGACAGGCAAAAAGTGCTAAGTCGATTTATATTCCTCACAATATTTAGTTCCTTTATACGAAAAAATTATTTCAAATAGCTGCCGCGTCTTGGCAGGCATTGGCAACCCTACGAGTATATTTCTGCCATAAAAAGCTCCTCTTAAAAAACCATCAGCATAAAACTGTAGGTTTCAGTGCAGTGGTTTTATTTTTCTCTAAGGTTATAGTAAAATTTATGCTAAATTCGGTGCGGACCGTACTTTATATGCACGCGCACATTTTGGTATAATTAAATTTTAGCTGGCTGTTAATTTTGGAATTAAACAAACTCACAGGTGGCAATGAGAGTTATAGCTTGTAGCGTTCAGTGTTTTTTACGTGAGTACCTGCTGGCGTCAGCTCAAACCCACGGTGCTCATAAGCACACAGATCAATTTAATTATTGATCAGAACCCAAATAACTTAGGCTCCATTTGGCAGTGTGGTATGGACACACTAACTGGCTTGGTCAGCTTAAGACCTATCTAAACCTCTGCCGTTCTATGGGTCCCGGCACCCGGTTGCAATGCAACTCCACATCGACCTAAAGCCTACCCGCGTTTTAGGTATTAACCACAGCTACTACGAAAACCTTTCCGAAGGCTCGGTCCCAAGAACAGGTCAGAGTGGACCCTGTTCCCCGTGGTACCCAGATTAAGTCTTCGGTCAGTCCTCATACCAGTTGAGATTCCATACTACTCAGGGACTGGTAACCCTAGATTTTAGCCGTCTTTTACGACAGGCATACCTTACCTCGGGTAGATAGACGTAAACTGAGTCTTAAAAAAATCCTATGAAAAGTGGCCGTGGTTCTTGCCCTATCTCAATAATGCAATATGTATTTATGCCGGATCCAAAAGACACGTGCAGCAGCAAATATATCAAGTTTGAGCGAGCTTTACTAATTCGTTATCGATACACATGCACCTGCTAATATCCCTGAGAGCAGAAATTAAAAGGCGCACAGTACATTTTACAATAAATATCTACGTACTTAGTCCTGCTATAAGTTCCGTTACAAGTTAAGTCCGTTACAGATATGAGATTATAACAGCTTTTTTTTAAATGAAGTTAGTTTTATTTAATAATGTAAATATTAAAAAAAAATTCTAAGTTTGGGAAAAACGATTGATCGTGCAAACGTTCTCGAAATATTAAGTTTTTTCAGCGATTCATAGGGCTCACTTGCATTTTCATCACACTTTTGTAATGCAATCACTGCAACGTGGTATTCCTTCGCTCGCCACTCCATTGTTAACAAGTGAAATTTGCCACGAAACTGAGGATAATTTGTTAGTAGACAATGCATACGAACAAAGAAAAAATAACGAAACTTTTTTCGGCGAATTTTTTTTGGCCGTATGCAGTGTAAAATTTGTTACAGAATTTATGGCACATTTTTTTTATTTTTTAATAAAATTTTTAGTAAGTTTGCGTTTTTGAGTAATTTATGATAGAGAAACGAATTTTTTTTTAAGGTACAGTTAGTTGTATGGGTGGTGGGTGCGGTGGATTATACCAAATTGGAGTTATTTTGCACTACGAGACATCACATTTTTTTGTATATGAAAATTACCGTTACAAGGATGGCGGGTGTGGTTATAGACCGATTTCGGTTATTTTCAATACCAACGTATCTTGAAGTTTTTGTAATTAGACATTCACGTATTTCCTTTGAGCAAATTTGTTTATTTTTACTCCTCTGATTTTGCCTTTTTTATTTCTTTGAATACAAAAAAAAAAGTATGTTCAAACTAATGCTATTTTAGCTTTACTATGTTTAAAAAATGGTTTCAATTTTAAATAAGTTGCTGGTCAATTGAATGTTGGGTCAACTTGAGCGGATGAAGTAAAGTAAGGATAAATTGCTTTAAAAGCTCTATAAGAAAATTCATTTGAATGCATGTATGCGTGAATATTAGTCAAGCCAATACGTCCTCACTTACATACATACACACACAAATACGTATATACGCGAGTACGTATACAAATTGCAGTACATATACATACACTCATACGCACTTACACATATTATATAATGAAATGCAAATAAGAACATTGAAGGAAGCCATCAAATTTGTACTGTTCATGCTTAGATGTATGTGTGTGCTTACAAATAAGTATTACATATATAAGTATAAGGTAGATAAATGTAAGTAAGCTAATTCAAAAAAAAACTTAAGATCAACTAGATTTTTAGGTAGTAAAATCTTGCTTTGGAATGTCTGCCGCTTTTTTACGATGCATGCATGTTTAAAGTACGTATGTATGTATCTAGATGCATAGTTCATTCTGAAAAATAGAACCTATTCAATTGGGAGTAATGCTTAAAGCTACATAAATACATACATATGTATGTGTTATAAACTAAAAATATATAAAATGCCACATGATTAATAAAAAAACAAAATGTATGTATAAATAAGTATAATACACAGATATTAAATAAATTTGATAGCAGAACTTATTTTAAATTAAAATAACTGGAAGTATGCCTAGTAATGTGCAGACTTGTGTCTTTGTCAATGTAAATATGCACATAAATTTAAGGTAAGGAACATTTTGACATATACTTATACATATATAAATATACAACTGTAGATATAAATATTCGCAAGCCAATGGCTTGACACATTTTGTTGTTTACATTTGTTAACTATATAACAGATATAACGATACAGATGTACATTGATACATATAAATATGTATTTGTAATTTTTAGGCATTGTATATACGAGAATTTGTAATAGCTGGACGCTGCTATATATATAAAAGTACACATACATATGCAATCAAAAAGATTCACAGTTAAGAAGTAAATTACACACATATGCATGTATGTCTGCACATGCATGCATACATACATACACACGCATACACACTCACATGTAAGGAAACATTCATTTAAGTAACGCACACACATGTACATACATACATAAGAATGTAGTGAAGAAAATGTAAAACTAGTAGGCCAAATTACTTTTAAAGCTCATTTGTAAAAAACTAGAATATCCACATAATTGCGCTTTCTAAAATACAAAATGTAAGCATGTCACATATTTTACGTGTATGCACTTGTATATGTATACCTACATACTTACTCTATATCCATTGCATGTACAATATATGTATGTGTGTATATGCACACGCGCATAAATACTCGGCAAAGCGGTAAAAGAACGGAAGTAAAGTTGAGTTATTTATATACATACACGCATACATATACAATACATATAATAATAATTAGCGCAGAATTGGTATGAAATAATACACAATTACAGACATACATACATACATGAAATGATATGCTTTGTGGTGTAACAACGTATTTATAAGTTGTAGTTTAATTAAAATTAAGTGCAGTTTAAATGAATATATTATTATTGTAACTATTTTAGTAAGTTAGTAATTAAGTTAGGCATTTTTGAAAGCAAATACAATTTTTCAATATAAAATATGTATGTGTTATTCGGTTCTTTTATTTCGCTAACATCGAAATATGTGAGCGCAGATTTTTCTCAAGAATAGTTTGCCTTTTTCGTCAGAACGACATGAACAATCACAGAACAACGCATGCAGAAACACAAACACCTGTGCTATCATCCTCCAAATTCTGCGACATACAATAGGACGGGGATGATAAGAGACTTATGGAGTGTGATTGCCTACCAAGTGCTACTTTGGACTTAGTAAGTGCAAGAGAGATTTCAAGGCTAACATTATTAAGGGTGTTAATGCTAGTTATAACTGCCAACAATGACGGGGTGCCGATATGCGAGTGCTTCGACTGCTTGTTTGATGGCTGGTCTTTCTTCACCACCCCACCCATACGCTTCGCTACTTTATCCAGCTTAGAAAAGGCAGAACAGCGCGGTTGTTAAGGCCGATCATCAATTATACACTCTTGCATATAAAAAATTGTGCCTGATCGATTAAGTTGTGCGGCTCGCACGATCTTTTCCAGCATTGGAGAGTCATTCTGTCTGAAACCTCGCTTATTATCAGATGGCTCTGAGTGGTCTTTCCCAAGTATGACGGCGCAGATTTGTTTTGCGGGGGTTCCAAATTCAATCTAATGGCTTATAGGTAACTTCTTTTCCTGCTGTGGAATGCGACTTTTAAATCGACGAAAAGATGTTGTGTGTCGATTCTCTTTAAATGTATATCTTTCAAGACTTGGCGTATTGTGAATATCTATAAATAATTAAAGATTTTTCAGATCTGAAGCCACACTTATAAGGTCTAATCGATTTGTTGATGGTGACCTCCAGTCTTTCGAACTTTCGATAGAACCTTGTATCCATGGTAGTTGGCTTAAATATTATTCGTACATCGTTATGAACGGGTAACTACAGTACCATCGAATTGGAGTGATCGGGGTCACCATTCAGCAGGTGTGAGTACGCTTTGAACGTCAGTAACCAGGTCGCAGTGTTACTTCTTACAGGAAAGCGCTCTGGTCTTGAATCTTTCTGGAAGTCGTCGGTAGTATTTTCGGGGCTTTTTCTTATCGGTTAGCATATCAAGCTCTTCGCACTCACGTAGTTCGGCCTCTCGTTTCCTATTTCAAGTAATACGTACATACGAGGGCTGTTCAATAAGTACCCGTGTCCGATGACTGCGGGCGTTCCTGAGGGAAGTTAGTATCAGCATCGTGTGCTGTCATCTATCAAACGATGGCAAAACAAATTTGGCTTTGACAGCTATTCGGGTAAGACGTTTCGTTATTTTCGCTAAGATGGAAAAGGAGCAGAATCGTTCGGTAATTAGCTTTTTGGATGACCACAGTTATATATTGGTTTAACGAATTTAAACGAGGGCGAACATCCGTTTGTGATGAGGAGCGACCAGGACGCCCGGCAGACGTTGTTACCGAGGAAATCATTCAAAAAGCACTTGACATGACTCTCGCTGATCGACGAACGAAAGTGCGCGACAGAGGCCATAGGTGTGTCGACCGGAACGGCAATTAATATTTTACATGATAAGTTTGGGATGAAAAATTTGTCGACCCGATGGGCGTCGCGATTGCTCACGGTGGACAACAAGCGGTTGCGGCCGAAGAAATATTTGCGTCGAGTTGTCACCGTTGATGAAACCTGAATTCATCATTACACACAAGCAAAAATCAAAACAATGGATTTCTCCCTTTGAGTCTGGTCCAAAGAAGGCGAAGCCAGTCCCATCGGCCGGAAAGGTCATGGCGACGTTTTTTTGGGATGCCAGCGGTGTCATCCTCATGGATTTTTTAGAAAATGGAAAAACGATCACTGGAAAATACTACAGTGAGTAATTGGACCGCTTTCACATAAAATTGAAGGAGACAATGCCGCATTTGGCGAAAAAGAAGGTGCTGTTTCACCTCGAGAACGCATCAGCAAATTCAGCCGGAGTTTTCGCCGCTAAACTACACGAATTGCATTACGAATTTTGTACTTTTTTACTTGTATATGAATATGATAAATACAGATTCCTCTGGAGTTTAGGTAGGGCGATTGATCCGTAATAAATATTATATTATGTTTAGGATATACGGAGTTTTTATTTGTTCGAAAAAATTACTTTTTCCAATCAAGTTGAGTTCAATTTTAGTGCTCTTTTTTGGTTTTTGGCGGGCGTTCAAACCAACATCAAAAAGACTTTGCACCATAGATAATAAGATGGGAATCAATCCTTGGGCAGATGAGTAGTTGATAGTTGTAATGGCGGGCTGCCAGAAATAAGCCCTTTCGCGGACAATAGTTTTTGGTACGACGTTTCGGTAGGGTGCCTGATATATCTTCGGATATAATGAAGATAATCGCTTCGTGATTGCAGTAAAATGATTGAAATCAATAGTTGAATTAACATTTGGACATTATATATACATTTTATTTTTGCGGATATTACCGTCCTGTCCTGTTTATAATCCAAACTTGATAACATAGGGCAGATCGGGAAGTCCCGTCTTTGTGACAGCTGGAGTTGCAGGTTCTTCAAATTAGTCGCAATAATTAATAACGTCGGGAATTCCGTCTGTCCCTATGCTTCTATACAAATTTGAAGGCGTTTACTGGTTTGTTCGCGAAAGGGTAAGACACCAAAAATAACTGACGAAAAGAGTTCGTTTTTGCGTTAATGGAAAAATGTCGTGCTTAAAATATTTATAACTATTGTATTTGTTTTAAAATATAATCTGTTTTTTGCATTATAATTATTTTCTATGAGAGCATTGCCAAATACAATCAGACTTTGCTCAATACATTTTGTATACTTGTAATTTTATCGAAAACTTGGTGTTGGAATGTCCCTTACATGAATTCGAGTTGGAGATATTTTACAAACATACTTTTGTTAACAATTGTTTTGGCGGCAGAAATCAAATATATTAACGAAACCAACACAAGACAAGTCTTCTCGAGACCCTATGCTCCGGAGAGGAGTGAACAAGGAAAAAAAATTATACTACTTCAACTTATTTTGTTCGTGGTTTTACAAATTTGATTTTGTTTTCTTATACCCGCCTTTTATCTATCTATTCTATTGCGCAGAGCTAAGCATCAGGCAGCCATTTAAGCTTCCTGACCCCTGCGGTATCTTTCAAGCAGAAGTCTTTGCTGTAGGTAAGGCTGCGGAAATAGCATTCGCAAAGACATCAAGCAACGCCAAAATAAATACATATACATACATATGTATACGTTGAGAGCCAAGCGCCGATACAAGCAATAAACTGATATGAAATTTCATCTAAAAATGTTCTAAAAAGCAGGGAAGCCATAGAGAGATTAGCCGCAGCCAGACGGTTGCATATCTATTGGGTACCCGGACATAAGGGCATTGCAGGAAACGAAATTGTAGATGAGATTGCCAAAAGCGCTGTTTACAGACAATTCAAATAAGAAAACGACATACTGAAACCTTTAAATTCGGTATACAATGACATCGCTGCGGATAGACAGGGAGTGGAATAATCTAGCCACTTGTAAAACCGCGAAAATCATGTGTACACAGAATGCAGATAAATATAGGGGTTTTCAGTAAGAGCGCTTCAACTTTTGAACTTTTTTGAATAAAACACAAACGGTTTGACTTTTTTAACTAATTTTTTTTTTATTGTCGAGTTTGAACATATGGGCATTTCCACAGAAATGTCAACCGAAGCCAAAAAATTCAAAGTCTATAAAATTATGTTGTTTTAACATATTTTTATAGGGAATCTATCAAATGTAACTAATGTAAACAAATTTTACATTTGTACAAATCACATTTTGAAATATTCGAATGCAAAGTCGAACCAGTGCAAAAGTTCCATTTTAAACATTTCTGTTGCATGTTTTGTTTTGATTAATGATCTTGATAAGATATATTATGCCGTGACATTTGCTTTTTTAAATCTCGGTTTATATGTAAAGAATGTAAGAAAAATGTAAAAGGAACGATGCGATTGCCAATTACGGTAAATTTTTTCTTTGATTTACCGTATAACTCGATGTCGCGTGCGACATTGAAAAAGAACATTTGTTATCAGTGAGTCGAAGGTATTTGTACAATTTGCATCAAATATTAGTAGCAAATAGATATTTTTATTGCTAATTAAATAAACAAAACTTTGCTGGAAAATAATCAGCGCTTTGCTCTTTTTACTTATTTAAAGCTTGTAGCGTGCGACATCGTAAGTGTAAAATGTACAGATTCAAAATAAATTTTCGTTCGAAAATATCTTTATTAGTATATGTAAATCAAAATATAAAATTTTTGAATGTAGATGAGTAAAAACGGCGGCGAGAAAAATAAGGCGAACTGTAAACGGTGGAGAGAAAGGTTAAAGGATGATGAAACAAAATTACAAAACTATAAATTGAGAAACAAGGAAAGAATGCGGAAAGCTAGACAGACGTGGAGAGCACTGGCTGAAGGCAAAGAAGATATAATTCAAGAAAAACGGAAATATAATCGCATACGACAACGAGAGAGGCGCCAAAAACTCTTAGAAAATGGAATGTCATATGCACGTCAAAGCCAAAACGCATCTTACGAATGTAGACAAACCTTGGTGAAATCTGTTAAAAAAGTGGAGAAAGCGATGCCAAAAGACATGCACAGAAGGGTAAAAGTTCTTGAAGTCCTGGTGAAAAAATATATGCAGTTTGAAGAAAAGAAAAACGTTAACCAATCCAACAGAACCCTACCAGAAAGCCTAATTAATGCCATCAATGCTTTTTATCAGAATGATAATATTAGTGTGCAAGCTTCAGGAAAGAAAGACGCCATTATAATTGAAGGCAAATTAGTAGCTAAGCGCTTTATGTTAATGACTAGTAATGCCAGTTCTCACGGAAAGGGAACCGTTGATGGAGTTGGAGCCGTCATGAAAAGAAAAGTGTGGCAAATAACAAAATCTAAAAACGTTGTTTTACCAGATGCACTATCGTTTTATCAATATGCACAAAACAACACAAATGGAATTAAAATGTATTTTATGCCATGTGCTCAAATTGAAAATTTGTCTCTTCATTATAAGTTGGACGAAAAATGGAAGGAAGTGAAAAATATTCTAGGTATACCCCAGTTGCATTCGTTTTGTTGCGATGGCCAACAGTTAGAAGCAGTTAGGACTGCATATTCCATTAAAAGAACTTTATTTGACATTAGTTATACTATTTTCAGTTAAGTTAGTTTCCGTTCTTTGGTTTTACATAGTATATAAGATTAATATACTTATTTTTGTTTTTCTTTATTGAAGATATTTTGTTAAGTTTATAATTTTGGTTGTGAAAATAAATATATTGAATATATTAAAAATCATTTATAATCATCTTTTGCATGTCTAATTACATAAAAAGTAAAAAAATAAACATAAAAAGTATGATGGAACAAAATGTCGCATGCGACATGTCGCTTGCGACAGTGATTAAAATTAAATAAGAAATAAACTACTTAATATTTTTGAATAAAATAAAAAGCATTATTAAGATACATCAATGCATAACATTTAAAAATTAGTCGCATTAATATATTTCTTCAGGTTTCGCGGAAAAAAGTGTTTGATTTTTTTGCTTTGAAAGCGACTTCTGTGTTTGTCGCATGCGAATGGCTTGATTTTTTGTAATTATCTTGAAAACGAACAATTTCCCAAAATCAACCTTAGCACCAATCATAGTGCTAATCAAGTGCTATAGCTTTCGCCTTTTGTCAAAATAAAATAATGTTTCGGTATATGTTTTTTTTTCCTTTGAATGCGTACGAATGTCGCATTCGACATTGGAGAAATGCCCATATACATTTAAGTATGAAATTCGATTTCTTTTGCATGACCACCGCGTGCACGTTTTACGAAGTCCAATCGTTGAACCCAATTTTCGACCACTCTTTTGCATAAATCGGCCGAAATTCCAGCAATTTCGCGTTCAATATTGGCTCTGAGATCACAAATCGTCGCCGGCTTGTTACTGTACACCGATGACTTCACATAACCCCAAAACAGGACGGCTTGTTAAATGGGCCGTAAAATGGCCGTAATGCTCTTAAAGTAGCTGCAACAGAACGATTATTTTCATAAAAAATTTGCACGATTTGCAATCGTTGCTCAAGTGTGTAGCGTTCCATGATGAAATGTATACTAATGAAGTTTACAAATGACAAGCGTAAAATAAAAAATATTGCGTCGTTCGCCTTCCCTATCGGAAAAAAGTTGAAGCGCACCTATTAAAAACCCTTTACGTCCGATTCGTACTAGCTCTGCCTAGAAAAGAAAGCAGAACTATCGTAAGTATGCTGACAGGCCACAATTTGCTAGCGGCAAACGAAATATGAGTTACAAACAACGATAGCTGCAGATTTTGCAATGAACTGGAAGAGAGGGAAACGCTAGAACACCTTCTATGTTCTTGCCCTGAGGTAGCTAGAACCAAATTAAAATGCTTATTAGCTTTACAATATGAGAAGTTAGAATGCCTCCCGAGGATAGAGCTTCAAAATTTACTTAGATTCGCAAAAGACGCAGACGTATTACAAAATGTCTACTACAAAGAAACGTAGAGATCGAGCTCCATCTGGTAACACTAAGGACCAATAGGTCTATGTGATGGCTTTCAGCCAGCCAGGTCAACCTAATCTAAACCAACCCGCCTTTTATGTTATACTAAACAATTCCAATATTTTACGTACTTCTTTATAATCATGTCCTTCACGTTCATTACTTTTGTGTTTCAATTTTGAATAATTGAGTTTATTTGAATTTTTTTATTTTTTATTTTATTTATGTATTTTATACTGATTTTACTGGGGAACCTACTAAATACTAAACTCAATGGTGGTGTTGAAACTGAAAATTTCCAATTTTTGTTTAAAAAATACCCAATCAATGTTTCTTTCGGCGTGGGATTACTTACGAATGCCATAAAAATTGAACATTTTGACAGCGCTCTCACGAGAAAAAGTGTTTCGAACCTAGTCATCTATGATACGCACGCTCTTGCCATAATTTCAGTACCGACCCCGTAGACTGATACTCTCTATTATTCAAACTTCCACTGCTCGCATTCCTTTTCGAATTTAATTTAATTTCTTAGGTACTCAGATTTTTTGGTTTAACTTTCGTTACACTTAAAACTTCCCGTCAGGTCAATAATTAGATCAAAAAAATCAAATATTATGCAAATCAATAATTATAGGAAAAAGCTACGGAAAATTCGGATTGAAATAGAAGTTGTTTTTAAAGGGTTGTATTATTTTTTAACTGCAGTATTTATTTAATGCTTGTATCTAAAAGCTATCGTTAGCATCGAAATTTGTTATCGGTGAATATCGTTTTTACTTTGAAAACTATTGTGAATGAGCAATTGCGCACGTGGATGTTTGTTTACTAATTCCAGAGGTATATCAGTTCTCTGAAGTGGTCATTTATTCGCACACTAGTAGGACTCATGAAAGTTTTTTGAAAGATATTACAACCCAGATAAGAAAAGGCTGGGTTAATATGGAAGATAATAGAAAAGCGCCACTTAACATGGACGAAGTGCCATTTAAAAAAAGGAGGACAGTCGTTGGGCCATGGAAAGATATGTAAGTCTATAGATATAGTAACCTCTTGGGTATTCACTTTAATTATAAATGAAACATTTTCTTCTAGTAAAGAATTCAACTCGGTCTATGAGTGGTTATACGGTGAAGAAACTGATATACCGCTGCAAAAGCGTGCTTTAAGTCAAATTAATACCTGGTGCTTGCGCCGTAGTACCCAATGTCCAGCGGGCGTACTCGCAACCAGAGGGCTTCTCGAAGTAAAACACAAAGACGAAGAACAAGCTCAAAATGCACTAACTGAGGGCGTCCTACAAACATTATATGCCAGTGCTTTTATACGTTTCTTCAACTTTATGTCGTCTACAATGCAAACACATAATATGCGTACAATGTACGACACTGCACGAATGCTGGGACTTCCCTCCTTTGTGGTCGATCTGCGGCACATTTGTGCCCACGGCCAAGTGCTTCCACCCCTCGATGTATTGCGGAGTTCGGTAACGCACTGTTTAACATGGCTACGTGATTACTATTGGATTCCGCAACTTGAAACAATGTGTGACGTAGATGCGAGTAAAATACGCCGCAAAGACAAGACACAATTTGAAGAAAGTGTTACGAAATTATTTGTAATTTATGATGCAGCACTAGAGTGCTATTGCAAAGGCGCGCATAATATGAAGAGTGGCAAACGACATATTACTGGCAAGCGATTGGCACAATTGAGAGTATACTACGCGGACCATAAGCTTACTTCCTTGAAAGATACTCTGGAGGTAGTAATAAATGAGTTAATATGGCAAGTTAGACGTGAAATCGGGATTAAAGATATGCCAGAAATTTTTATTGAAGCTTTATTAAAGATGAAATATTTCTTCTCTGTTGGAGGTAAAACAAGAATTTATGAAAAATTTTGTTACTTTAAGCTACATTTTTGATATACTATATGCATTGTTTCTCTTGTTAAAGAGTCTCATAGCTCTGGTGAACCACTTGAATTTATTATTGCCGCAACACAGAACTTCTTCCGAATGTTGGCCGTTCATGGATTCATTGAAGATCTATTCTATAGCTTGATAGACTTGGCAGAGAATACAATTGTAACAGAAACACGTCGTGCTGGGGCCAGTTTTTGGGCTACCCGAATAGCTGCGGGCTTTGTGGCGTTCCGTAAATGCAAACAAATGTATAAAATCGAACTGGAGGAGGTAACGGCATATGCTAAAACTTATAAAACCAGTGATCACTCGTATATTGCTTTCAGAATCCTAATGCACCCGACGTAGACTTCACAACTTTAAACCAAGAAAATATAACGAAAAAAGTTAAAAGATATTTAATTTACGCTGGAGTTGACCTAAAATGTACACCTATTTTTGGAGATTCTATGCGGCGGCCTTGGCTTTGGATTGTTGAAAGAAGCTTTGTAGAAAACAAGATAAGCTCCATTAATCAATATACAGCGCCAATAGTTAAAAGGTAAACCACTTTGAAATATTTATGCCGATTATTAGAGACTTTCTATCATTGATTTAGTTTGCTGCCACTTGTGGAGCCACCGCTTACAACTGCAGAGATAAGAGGCATCTCACAACTTGTCGACGCCTTTTTCGGCAAGAAAGTTGGTCCGAAAAAAGAGGTTAAAAAACCGTCAAACACTGATGATACCATACACACAGCTGCTGAATTGTTGCAAGCTCTTGGTAAACAGGGCGAGCACGAACCAATGGAATGTGATGTTAACGACTCAGTCGATAATAATAAAAAACGGCCTGGATTATGGACGCTTGAGAATGGTATTCACTTTATTTTATTATCGAATAATTTTAATTAAATGTCTTCGAAATATTTGCAGATAATGAAATATGCAACTGGTCAATATGCCCCTTAGGACGGCTGCCATGGGAATAGAAAAGTTTGGAATGGTTCATGTCAACGATTTGCTTTAGAGTCGAACAACTTGTTAGATAGCTTTGTGTATTTAGTGTAAATGATTAGTATTTAAATTAACATGTAACAAAGTTCCAGCAAAATATAAACTTTTAGCAGAGAATTATCGTATGATTTATATTTACAATTACTTTAGTATATTAGTTCCATACACATATGCGCATGTTAAGATTCGGAGGCTTCTAAGTTTGTTTTACCTTATATTTTTTAAAAGCTGAGAAAATACACCTTAAAAAACAACTAATAAGATATTGATATATTTGTGATCACAAACAATAACTGCCTAATAGGTCATATTGCGCAGTCGGTTTTACGATACCGGAACGACCCGGTTCTGTATAGGGCGAGGAACTGCGTCTTCTGTAGAATTTCCCTAACAACAACGATCGGACCCAACGACGTGCTCATGGTGGTCATTTAAATTATGTCATTTTTCACATGTAATTGTATTTTGAATAAAAATAGTGAAACCTGAAAGAAAGTTTTATTTATTATTATCCAGAACGATATGAAGTTGAAAGTTGTAGCTGCAAACAAAATCTAGAATCATTTAGAAGCTACGAATTTTGCCCGCAATCAGTGGTTACCAACTGTCTCAATATGCTGTTTTTCCAGATGAAGACGTCGTGAGCAGTGCCAGGTGTCAATTCAGCTTATTCGCATTTGTCAATCGTACACCTACATAAAAAATTATTGTTATGAAAACCAAAATTTTAAGTAATAAATAACGTACCAAAAAACATTAAAGCTAAATATACTTTCATGTTTATATAAACGTGGGTAATATTTTTTGCTCATATGGACATGTGTGCCTTCTATTCAAACTACAACACCAGGAATCCTCGTTCGGCGAGTCCGTGGCGAGTGCTGCGACAATTTTAATTTTTAATTAAATTCGTAATTTGTAATTTGGTAACATGGTTCTAAAAAATAGGCCAAAGTGTCTTAATACTCGAGTGAGAACATTAAGTTTAACGAAATAGAAGCAAAAATAATCAGTTGAAGTATCGAAACGAAGACAATTTATCTATAACGGGACTTTGTTAGGCGTTTGGCCAAGCTTTCTCCTCCAACTTGTGGCTTTTTTCTTGCTGTCTTGAAAAGGGAGGATCTACAGTTTATGCGGAACTGTGGCTGTCGATCTAGGAAAGCCCAAAAAAGTTCTTTCGGAATACCATATTTTATGCTGGTGAATTGCGACAATATTTTTTTACATGTGGCAAAAAATAAATAATTATGCGAACAATAATTTCACTACCTATTATATTCCCCTAATTATAGGTACTACCTTTCATATCCCCTTTATATTTCAGAATACTTTCGTACGTAGCGACTCTCTTTTCGGAGTCGTGAGTTCGAATCTCAGTATAGGGAAAGTGATAATTTTTTTATTTTTTATTATTACGTTTTTTTAATTATATTATATTATATCAATTTTTTCAATTATGGTTTTTTCCATACCTAAAATTTAATAAATAAATTTATAAGTTAGGTACGAGAATTATATAAATGGCACTTACTCTCAGTAGTATGCAAATATGTATACCTCCGCATGTACAATGTATATATATGCACGAGTACACACATACGTGTGCACAAACGTAGCTGTTATACCTAAAAATAGCTACATGCAAAGCGAAAGCGAGTTCGTAGCTGAAACAATCTAGCAAACGAGCGTACAGAGCAACGTGAAGTATAGTATAAAGCAAAGGGAAAATGAATGAATGAATGAATGAACGAATGAGTTGAATTGGACGACTCGTAGTAGATAATATGACTGGAAGGTTGGCATCTTCTGTAATCACGCTTCTGTGAGGTCGGGTTGTGGAATGGCCTGAGGCCGGGAGTCCTGTGTGGTGGGCCAGATCATGTTGACGGAACGTCCGCACTAAGCTTACCATCAATATGGGTGTCATAGAGGAGTCCTTGACATTCAGGTTGGCTAAGGAGGGATGAACCGGGCCAGGGGTGAAAACCAGCAGCCAAGAGTTCCCGTGGTAGGCAGTAGTGGGACAGCGTACCGGAGTGAAATGCCACTACCAGCCCAGTCAATATGGTTAGACCGCAATCTTTTTGCAATTTTTTTAATTAAAATTTCGATATGTATTTAATTTTTATTATTATTATTTATTAGCTTTCATATTTACTACACTAAAACTACAATACTATGCTAAAACTAATTGGTACTAGCTACTAGTTCTTACTTTTTTCCAGTAATGATTTGAATACATGGCTTTCGCTAATTGACGAAAGAGAGTGTGCAAGGTAACAGAAGCCATTGGGTAAGTAACATGATAATTTTGGATACAAAAATGCTCGGTCCGATGGGTGTCGCGATTGCTGTCACGGTGGACAACAAGCGGATGCGGCTGTTAACTTCGAAGCAGTGTTTTGAGCAATTTCGAGTTGTTACCGTTGATGAAATCTGGATTCATGATTACACACCAGAAACTGAGCAACAATCAAAACAATGGATTTCTACCTGTGAATCTGCTCCAAAGAAGGGGAAGACAGTCTTCTAGGCTGGAAAGATCAAGACGACGATTTTTTGGGATGAGAACGGCATCATCCTCACGGACTTTTAGAAAAAGGAAGAACGATCACTACACTACTACTACTACAGTGAGTTGTTAGACCGCTATATCTGGTATATTTGGTTCCCTGCGACTTTTTCCTAACATGAAGAAATGGCTCGCCTGAAAAAAATGTAGTTAAAACGAGGACGTTTTTTTCCAAGACAGAGGCGTATTTTGGAGCGTTCGGCAAATCCTATTTTTTGGTGGGGGACTATTTGAAAAAATTTTTTTTTTAAAAAGGTGTCTTCATTTCTAAAACGGGTACTTATTGAGCCCCCCTCGTACCTTTTATAATATTTGGAGCAAAGAGGAACAATAGTAACATTTACTATACAGGGTGAACGATATGAAGTGTTACCAACTTCACACTGCTTGTATCTGTAAAACAGGCATCAACGTCAAAATTATTCTAATGAGAGTTCAATATATTGTTTATAAGCCATCAAAAGCATTTGCGTGTCAGTTTTGTTGCATTTTTTTTCTGTGATGGAATTCAAACGTAATAGTGTGATTGCGTTATATTTGGCTGGAAAATCACAACCATCCATTGTTCGTGAGCTCAGTCACCTCAAAGTGAATAAAATGTTTGTGTATCGCACTATAAAACGTTACAATGAACTGGTGGCATTGCAAAACGCTATGGAGGTGGACCAAAAAAAACCGCAACAACGCCAGAAATGGTTCGGAAACTGAAGGCTCGACTTGAACGAAAACCACGTCGAAGTGTGAGAAAAATGGCCAAAGAACTGAAAATATCACAAGACAGCATTCGACGCATATTGAAAAATGAGCTCAAGGTCAAGACCTATAAATTCCAAAAAGCACACGATCTTTCACCCCAGTAAAAAAAAGTTCGATGCGAAAGAGCAAAGGAGTTGTTGCGCTTGCACGAACGTGGCGAATTTCCTAACATTGTGTTTTCTCATGAAAAAAATTTCCCAATTGAGCAGTTCATAAACTCTCAAAACGATCGGGTGTACTTGATCGAACTCTCATACGAGAATTTGAGCCTACGTATGGCCACTCGAAGAAATTTCCCATCGCATGTAATCGGGAAAATGTTTACAAACATTTCGGTCGTACACCATGGACGTTCCAACAGGACTCGGCACCGTCTCATAAAGGTCGTGTGAACCAAGAGTGGTTAATAAATCATGTTCCACCATCTGTTCTATTTTGGAGAGCAAGGTTTTGACCGTTTGAAGGCTATAGTCAAGACAAAAGGTGGTCATATCGAGCTAAAGTGAATATATGTTAAAATTGTAATCATTTTTGAACAATTTTGACTTTGAAATCAATAAAAACTACTTTCACACAAAAAAATTATGGTGTTTTGAATAGGTATCACTTCACATCGCTCTCCCTGTACAGGAAACTATTCGTACCCCCCTCCTAAAAATGTAGTTTAAAACGAACTGTTTAATTCTACTCGATGATATTTTTGAATTTTCTATCGCTAACATTGTTGGTCGTGCTAAGTCAGCAATATTAAAAAACTTTTTTGAGACAAGGTCATTAGCAAGGAAACCTAGAACTGTTCAGCCACCTAAAATCTCTCAAATAGTTAAACGATATATCAAACGTGTTATGGACAGAAATTCGAAATAAATTGGAAATCGACCACAATATTAATGTTCATGCCGAAACGGATATAACCGAGGGCCGAGAAAAAAACTATTTACAAGCGAAACTAACAGAACAGTCTGCTGACAAATTGACTGATTTCCTGACGAATGTGCTGTTTAGTGATGAGATCGAATTCAACTACAGCTGTGATGGCAAATAGAAAATATGGCGCAAAGCAAATGAAGAGCTGCAACCGAAAAACTTAATCCCAATGCACGGCGTAGGTTCGGTGATGGTAAGGAGCTGTAGCGAATGGGGTCGGCAAATTGTGGGTTGTTATTTAGATATTCTAAAAAGCAATTTGAAATAATCATCAACGTTTATAGCACAGAACGCCGGATATGCAAATTAACGTTTAGCTACAAAGAGGAACTGTAGGATAATCTAAAGCGCGAATGGAACCAAATAACATAGGAAGCAACAAAAAATCAGTTTTTTCATGTAAAATCGATTAATGACAGCAAGAGAGGCAAATGCACGTCCAATTAGATACAAACTAAACCATTTGCATTTATTATAATTAGATTAAAGTATGTAATTTTTTTATAGAGTACGTACATTTTTTGCTGTGAGTTCATTCGTTCGTTTTTTATACAATCTCGAAATACTTAATTTTAATTTTTAATATCGAAATATTCAGTATTTCGTTGGCCCGTTCTGTTTTTAAATAAAACCAATTATCATACCTTCTGAACGCGTTATTTATGAGGGTTTACGTAAAGGTTTCTGTGTGTTTGTACATATTTTTGAAAATAAAAAAAAAACATAATCAGAGATAACAGAAATCTAATCCTAACTGCACGTGAAATATATTTATGACAGCTTGCACTTCCCCAAGAGTGACCAGAAATTTAAAAATATTTTTAAAGGTCTGTAGCTATTTGATCAATTTCTACACTCGTTTCGATATATAAGTCCATACATAAATACATATGTAAATATATACTGTCAAGTTCAACATGGGATTTAACCGATTTCAGTATTTTGCGATTAAGTGGATTCATAACAGTTATTAGGTTCACACTGAACTTCCATCCCTTTTCGAATTCTTACTAATAATAATAAACTCAACGGCTACCCACCAGGAGTTTGTTAAATTTCGAGTTATAAAACTGTTGAATGATAGAAAAACGTCATCAACTGAATAAAAATTTAGAGGCATAAGAACGCGTATCATTAATTTTCGTTAATTAAATTTCGTGAAAAGCGGGTCCGATATATCAAAGTTGCTGGGACGAGAGTTCATATTTATAAAGTTCTTCTGGAATGCCATATTTTATGCTATTGCAATATTATATTTTTTTATTTGTGGCAAAAAATAAATAACTATGCACACAACAATTATATCCCCTTTATATTTCAGAATACTTTCGTACGTAGCGACTCTCTTTTCGGAGTCGTGAGTTCGAATCTCAGTATAGGGAAAGTGATAATTTTTTTATTTTTTATTATTACGTTTTTTTAATTATATTATATTATATCAATTTTTTCAATTATGGTTTTTTCCATACCTAAAATTTAATAAATAAATTTATAAGTTAGGTACGAGAATTATATAAATGGCACTTACTCTCAGTAGTATGCAAATATGTATACCTCCGCATGTACAATGTATATATATGCACGAGTACACACATACGTGTGCACAAACGTAGCTGTTACACCTAAAAATAGCTACATGCAAAGCGAAAGCGAGTTCGTAGCTGAAACAATCTAGCAAACGAGCGTACAGAGCAACGTGAAGTATAGTATAAAGCAAAGGGAAAATGAATGAATGAATGAATGAACGAATGAGTTGAATTGGACGACTCGTAGTAGATAATATGACTGGAAGGTTGGCATCTTCTGTAATCACGCTTCTGTGAGGTCGGGTTGTGGAATGGCCTGAGGCCGGGAGTCCTGTGTGGTGGGCCAGATCATGTTGACGGAACGTCCGCACTAAGCTTACCATCAATATGGGTGTCATAGAGGAGTCCTTGACATTCAGGTTGGCTAAGGAGGGATGAACCGGGCCAGGGGTGAAAACCAGCAGCCAAGAGTTCCCGTGGTAGGCAGTAGTGGGACAGCGTACCGGAGTGAAATGCCACTACCAGCCCAGTCAATATGGTTAGACCGCAATCTTTTTGCAATCTTTTTGCAATTTTCTTAATTAAAATTTCGATGTGTGTATTATTTTTATTATTATTATTTATTAGCTTTCATATACTACACTAAAACTCGGTCTATATGCTCGGTCTTACTTTTTGTCAAGTAATGATTTTAATCAATGAATTTCAAAAACTGGCACTTACTTTTAAGTTCACCGCTAAAAATTCGATTCTCTATTAATTGGTTTATTTCGTTTCTATGAAAGTACAATATTGTATTATATAACTACATATACTCATACAGTGAACCAAAAAAAGTGGGACCCTTGTTTGTTCTGACTGCAATCCTTTATAACTTGATAACGGTTCGACCAATTTTCAAAATGCAAAAGTCAATATAAAATATTCAATTCAGTATTTTATTATAAAAAACGAAAAAATAAATATTCAAATTATTTGGAAATTTTCCATTAAAGAAAAGTTTCACTTAATTTTACAACTCAAATAAAAGTGGGACAGTAATGAAAATGCTTTAATTATTGCTTGTAGACGTCGCTACATGAAGTCTACTAGAGTTTGGCGACTTCTCTTGGAATATTTACCCCGCATCTCTTTAATGGCTGATTTTAGGTAATTTTTACTACTTATCTGCCGTTTGCGCAGTTCTCTTGCCATGTGGGCCCACAAGTGCTCAAGGAAGAGGGGGTAATACTAAGCAACAATTCCCTTACAATCAGCGCAGCATACTTGACCACATAAGTGTTCAACATTTTTTTAACTTCCGGTTTGCGTTTTAGCTGTTTCTAAAAGAGCTTTAACAAATCGCAACTTAATGCCAGGGACAGAAATAGCGGCAATAACAGCATCCCAAGCGTCAGGCTGAATCAGGAAGTACTTTTCAAATCTTTTAAGCAAAGCTTCATGCATTTTTTTGCTACTTTCGGTTAAATACTTAAAACTTTTAGGCTCCAAACGACGCATTTTTATTCTTAAGGACACTATAGTGGGTATGAAATAACCAAAATACATGGTCTTTTCACCCTGACGGAAGTCGATTGCTTCTGCAATAGGTCTCATAAGCTTTACGTATTCCTCTAAGTACTCAAGCTCACCACTGAGAATGGTAGGAATTTTTAAACGGAAACACAATTCTGCTAAATTGGTTTTGTGCTCCAGTAACTTATTTACGGAATCATAAAGCGAGTTCCACCTTGTTATGCATGGAGTTATTAAATTCGCATTTATCACTCCATTAACTACTTCTGCAGATTTCGGTCTATTGCATTTATTCCAAAGTTGTGTGCATCTGTGCAGTAAGAAAATATGTAAATATAAAAAATTTCAATTAAATTGAATGATTTTTTACCTTTGGAAAGAAAGAAAATAAGAGAAACCAAAAAAAAGAAAGAATTATTGAGTACATAAGTGATTGAATTTCGTGATGAGAGTGTATTACATTTTGACTTCCCATAAACAGTAAATATTATACTAATAATGCAAATCAAATTATATTATCAGTAATTTTACTGCAATTTTTTTCAGTAATCAGTAAAAAAATATTTTTACTGCTTTTTTTTCAGTAATCAGTAACAAAATATTTTTACTGCAATTGTTTTCAGTAATCAGTAAAAAAATATTTTTACTGCAATTTTTTTCAGTAATCAGTAAAAAAATATTTTTACTGCAAATTTTTTTCAGTAATCAGTAAAAAAATATTTTTACTGCAATTTTTTTCAGTAATCAGTAAACAAATATTTTTACTGCAAATTGTTTTCAGTAATCAGTAAAAAAATATTTTTACTGCAATTTTTTTCAGTAATCAGTAAAAGTTTACTCTTCTTCTTAATTGGCGCGATAACCGCTTACGCGATTTTGGCCGAGTTTAACAAAGCGCGCCAGTCGTTTCTTTCTCGTGCTAACCGGCGCCAATTGGACACACCAAGTGAAGCCAAGTCCTTCTCCACCTGATCTTTCCAACGCAGAGGAGGCCTTCCTCTTCCTCTACTACCACCAGCTGGTACCGCATCGAATACTTTCAAAGCCGGAGCGTTTGTATCCATTCGGACGACATGACCCAGCCAACGTAGCCGCTGGATCTTTATTCGCTGCGCTATGTCTATGTCGTCGTAAAGCTCATACAGCTCATCGTTCCATCGTCTGCGATATTCGCCGTTGCCAACGTGCAAAGGTCCAAAAATCTTACGCAGAATCTTTCTCTCGAACACTCCAAGCGTCGCTTCATCGGATGTTGTCATCGTCCAAGCTTCTGCGCCATACGTCAGGACGGGCATGATGAGAGTCTTGTAGAGTGTTAGTTTTGTTCGTCGAGAGAGGACTTTACTGCTCAGTTGCCTACTTAGTCCGAAGTAGCACTTGTTGGCAAGAGAGATTCTACGTTGGATTTCAAGGCTGACATTGTTATCGGTGTTAATGCTGGTTCCTAAATAAACGAAGTCTTTTACAACCTCGAAATTATAACTGTCTACAGTGACGTGGGAGCCGATACGCGAGTGCGCCGACTGTTTGTTTGAAGACAGGAGGTACTTCGTTTTGTCCTCGTTCACCACCAAACCCATTCGCTTTGCCTCTTTATCCAGTTTGGAGAAGGCAGAACTAACAGCGCGGTTGTTAAGGCCGATGATGTCAATATCATCGGCATACGCCAACAATTGTACGCTCTTATAAAAAATTGTGCCTGAGCGATTAAGTTCTGCGGCTCGTACGATGCTCTCCAACATCAGGTTAAAGAAGTCACACGACAGCGAGTCACCCTGTCTGAAACCTCGTTTGGTATCAAACGGCTCGGAGAGGTCCTTCCCAATTCTGACGGCGCTGCTGGTGTTGAGCAACGTCATCTTACATAGCCGTATTAGTTTTGCGGGGATACCAAATTCAGACATCGCGGCATACAGGTAACTCCTTTCCGTACTGTCGAATGCAGCTTTGAAGTCGACGAAAAGGTGGTGTGTGTCGATTCTCCTTTCATGGGTCTTTTCCAAGATTTGGCGTATTGAGAATATTTGGTCGATGGTAGACTTTCCAGGTCTGAAGCCACACTGATAAGGTCCAATCAGTTGGTTGACGGTGGGCTTCAGCCTTTCACACAATACGCTCACTAGAACCTTATAGGCGATATTTAGAAGACTAATCCCGCGGTAATTGGCACAAATTGCAGGATCGCCCTTCTTATGGATTGGGCAGAGCACACTTAAATTCCAATCGGCAGGCATGCTTTCATCCGACCATATTCTGCATAGGAGCTGATGCATGCACCTTACCAGCTCCTCGCCGCCATGTTTGAATAGCAAATGCAAATTAAACTTCATTATCAGTAAAATTTTACTGATTACTGCTATTTGTAATGCAGTAAGTTTATAATGCAGTGTGCCCACCTATGAATGTAAGCGATCACAGTAATAAATTGTTCATTAATTTTAATACAAATGTGTTAAATAGGTAAAAATAAAATTATAGTAATTGTCTCTGCTTCGGGCTGCTTCAACCAACTGCCCAATAGTTCTTAATCCTGTCCACTCTCTTATGCTACGTAGCTAAGACATTTGGGGACCTCGCATAATATGACCAAAATATGCGGTTTTGCGGCGTTTTATCGTTAATAACAGCTCTCTATCCTTTCTAAGTTTCGTTAAGACTTCTTTGTTACTAACTTTATCTGTCCATGATATTTTCATCATCCGCCGATAGCACCACATCTCAAACGCCTCTAATTTATTCATACTCGTAACCTTTAGTGTCCATGGCTCCACACCGTACAATAAAACAGACCAATCGTAACATTTAAGGTAGCGAATACGTAATGTCATGTTCAAGCTTTTATTGGAAAGAACTTTTCTGTAATTGAAGAAAGCTTCCGTCGCTGCTTCAATCCGACAGCAAATTTCTTTGTCATTTGTCCATGTTTTGCTAAGCCAACATCGTAGGTACTTAGAACTGGATCCTCTTTGGATCGGATTGTCATATATCTACATAAATGTTTGAATGGGTGATTTGTTGAGAGTTTTTTGAAACAACCATGAATTTGGTTTTTTGGGTTTTAATACTCGGCCGTATTGCAGACTTTTTCCGCTGACTTCTTGAAGGAGATATTGCAGGTCATTAAATTTGGCAGCCACATCATTTTGTAGTCTCACGTTCGCAGTTTGGCCCCAATACAAGTTGGAAATGCACCTTATTTCTTTAACATAGTTCAACCTTTTGCTCCAATTATTCCTTAAAGGATCTATTCTTCTAGGAGTGTGCGCTGTGTATTCGCTACTGTACATAAAATTTCCGATAGTTTGTGTCTGTACGTCCACAGTTGACAAATTTTCAAGTGATTTGGCGGTGGTCTAAAAATCGATTTTTTTGTTTTCTGGATATTTCGAAAGTATAGTATCTTAAAATTATACTGTGGAATTTTCATGCGGAAATTCCCAATATTACAGCTTCTACTGCCCATTATCTAGTTAGAGAGCGGTCCGCGCGCTCCTGTACCTCAAACTTTAAACTATTCAACGATTCAGTTTTGAAATTTTAATATGTTGTTCACAACATCAATGGTTGTCGTCCGTGCTGGAATCATATTATTATTCTTATTATGTAGTTTTTTGATTAAAAAACTGAAAAAACCGATTTTTAGAGTGTCAAATTCAAAATTGCGCCATTTAGTCGATTTTTTTTATTCTAGTACGCGATATAGCTACAGTCACACTGATTAATAATTTGTTTGGTATTTGTGTTTCAGATAAACAGAAGAGCCAAAATAGAGAACACCGTCCAGATCTAAATTTTCGGTAGGGTCAACTTCAGCGCTGTTCTCTAAAATTATTAAGGTTAGGAAATTTTTTTTTTCATTTTTGTATGCAAAAGAAGTTAAATAAAAAGCTTAAAAAATTTAAATATCATTTTTAAAATTTTTATTGTAAAAAAATTTCCTCAAAATACTCTAAATTTTCGAGCTCTAAACCACCGAGATCCCTTAAATACCCAAAATGTCTATCGAGGCTTTGCTTCTGAACAAAATTAATTGAACTTCGCTGGCCTAAAATAAAATATTATCTTAACAGGAATAGTTGCATTGCAAATTTAGCGAGTAGTTTCAGACACAGGCGGAACCGTAGCGACACAAAAAAAAAAGAGAGATCGTTAATTAACTTTTGCGAAAAGAGAATTTTATTTTCCACAGTTTTAACATAAAAGTGTAACTTCGATTATTTGGAAACAACAAATGGTAAAAAACCAGAACCAAAAAGCTGAAATTTGTAGATGGGATTTAGACTCAGGTAGGCAGCTGGATATTTCTGAAATATGGTATGCATAACAGAAATTCTAACTGCAATTACGATCTTGTCGAAAATGGGCAATTAAATTCTTCTTTACATTATATATGTATGTATATGAAGTTTAATTTTCATTCTTATTTTATTATTTTAGTTTTCATTAAATATTGGATATTTTTATTTTCATTAAATATAATAAATAAATATTAGTTTTCATTAATTATCAATTGCAAGTGTCTTATATTAGTCTTATTTTTTAATTTTCTTGAAGGTTGCGCAACAACAAAAAGTATGAACCACTCATTCTGAATAGCTGCAAAAAAGAGAAAATTATTTAGCATCATTTGTTATTTCATTATTTAAAACTTACAGCAATCAAAGTGGCCAAATTCATAAAAGTAAACCATGAGACTTCCAAAAAAAAAATGTCGATTAGTTCGCATAATCATCATTCGTACAAGTTGTTTAAACTTTTCCGTTTCTTCATACCAATTACAGCTGTAGAATGATATTGGAATTTGCTCGCTCTGTATAAAAAATATTACAAGATTTTCGATCTTCATAAAATTATATTTTGTGAATGTAGTATATAAGCTTTGCTTTTGTTTACCGCAATCGTTAGCTGCTGGCCATTGTAACAATATAGCACGATTTGTGTTCCTGCTGCCATTAAATACATAATCATTCTTATGAAGATTGTTACACTGGATTCCTGAAACATTTTATGAAAACAAAAAAATAGTTTTCCCAACGATAAATGAATTCATATTTGTATTTGTATATTTTAACTCACTAGTCCAAAACTCATTTCGAATAGAACAAACCCAAATACTATCAAACTGAGAACGAATTGCGACAAGCTGATATGTCTGAAAATGGCTTGAATTTGATCCACATACCTATGGTAGATTGTTTTCAGTTATAGTTAATTTACAATAATTATATATGTACATATTTCTTGCATTACTTAGCTATTCGCTGGTATGTGAAAATGGTATAACGCAGATATTCAATACGCCTGTCAGCAGGTATCAGCGGCGAGGTGGCTCTTAGTACCAGTAAGTTGAAAACCTTTAGCAATCCGACGGCATGCTGGCATAGAACTAGAAAGACGCCATCGAAACTCACCGCACCTTAATAATAATAATAAAATATATATATGTATGCATGCGTTTATTAACAAAAAATAGCTACAAATTTAATCTTCAAAATAATAGCCATCGCTAGCGACAAATTTTTCCCATCTCTCAGGCAATTTGTGGATGCCGCAAACCAATCATCGAGCCATTTTTTGGCTTCTTTGTGAGAATTGCAACGCTGCTCGGAAAGTGCGTGCCCCATCGATGCAAACAAATGATAATCAGAAGGCGCCAAGTCTGGTGAGTAAGCCGCATGCACTAGCGGTTCCCAATCGTACGTCTCCACCAATTCCCGGGTCGCTCTTATTCGATGTGGCGGTGCATTGTCACATTGTCAGTTCATGCGGCACCCATCTTCCGACCTTTAAAATCATGCCCATGTCTTTCAAATGTTTGGAAATGGTTTTTTGGGTCACCCCCAACTGCTCTGCCATCATTTCTTGCGTTTGACCATCACCTTCATCCAACAATGCTTGCAATTCGGCGTCCTCAAACTTTTTCGTTCTCCACGCTAAAATTACCACTTCGGAATTTTTCAAACCACCTGAAGCACTGTGTTCTACTTACAGCATGTCCACCATTAGCTTCTATAAGCATTTGATGAGCTTGAGAAGTGCTTTTCTTCAATTGATAACAGAAAATCAACGATGTCCGCAAATCGTAGTTTGAAGGCACGAAATTAGACATTTTTAAGAGCGACAAAAATGCATTGTTGTATGAAACGTAACAAACAATGAACTGAATATTGTGGACAGATGACAGAAGAAAAAAACAAGACATTTGGGAAGGTTTAAAAATACTCCTATCGACCTAAATATGTATAGCCCACGAAAAAATGTAGCATCTCAAGATTTTGCCCAGTTTTGACTATTTTTATTTTTTTTTTCAATGTTAACTTTTTTTTTTTGATAACTAATTTATTTTTATAGTTTAATGTCTAATAAAATACTTTATTAATCCAATATTTCCATTTTTTTAATCTTTTCCAATAACAAATCCACGATTTTTTTTGTTTTAAGTATAGAGAAAATACACAACACCGTCAAGAAAAAAAAAAAAATCAAAATCAACGAGAATTTGGAGCTGCTTCAAACTTGCATTAAAATTCAATGGGATATGAAACTATATACATATGTCCCCAATTCTGGTGAATTAAGCGAGCCATATACCGCGATTAAAAAAAAACATCTTTTAAAGTTATGGGTTTAGTGAAGCCAGTTGTGTGTCAAAGCGTTCCAAATGGTACGAAAAGAAAAATTTTGATCGAGCGTTAAACAATTTCTGGAATTTATAAACCTTATACAGAATCAAATGAAATTACAAAGCGATGGTTGAAATGATTTATTTCGGTAATATGGACCTTGACGAGGACGTACGCATGATGCTTTACCGGCATTTCAACTCTTATTTAACTATTATTTGGAAGCATTTACTTAAGGTTGGTCTCAATAAGAAGTTGGATGAATGGGTGCAATACGAATGTGATTCTTGGCTAAAACATAATGATATTGACCCAATAATTACGAATAATGTACACTATACAAAAACAAAAAAAAAAAAGAATACAACTAAGGCCTAATCACTGTAAACTGTCTCATATGATTGTCAAACTCAGATAAACAGGTCGGTATTCCTGTGAAAAACATTGTGAAAAATTTTTCATCCGTATTATATATCTATAAAAATTTCCGTATATTAATGGATGGCGGAACTTCTTCCTTTTGTAAACATTTGGACAGATCGAGTATAATAGAGCTGCTTTGGAATGCCCAAGCGGTCACATGGGGGTTTCTAAAAGTATTGATATAATAATCAATTTCCTCTGTTAAATCTAGTGTATTTTGAACTGCGAATTTGTTTCTCATCGGCGCACTTTCTCTTGAGTTGGTGTTCGAGAAGAGCGTTTTTTGGCGATCCACCGGAATATAATTTTTAATTAAGCTAACCCTGGATAGTTCCATGTGGAGAAGTGGGGAAAGCTAGTGAATGGATCTTATCAGTGTGGCTTTAGACCTGGAAAGTCCACCAGCGACCAGATATTCCCAATACGCTAATTCTTGGAAAAGACCCATGAGAGGATAATCGACACATACCATCTTTTCGTCGACTTCAAAGCTGCATTCGACAGTACGAAAAGGAGTTACCTATGTATATGCCGCGATGTCTGAATGAAGAAGAAAATGAACCCAGTTTGAACTAATATGTTTATGATAGGTGTTGTTCGAAAGTCTCTGATTGATATTCGAGAAAAATGCTAAAGTTATGGATAAAAATAAATACAATTATTTTTGTCTTTTTGAAGTTAAACCTTATATAGGGGACCTCGAAAATAGTAGTGGTAAGTTCTTGCCCGAAAATTTTTATAGTCCTTTTTTACTTATAAGCGATTTTGCAGTAACTGCCATGACGTAATGACATTTAAGGTTGCCCTATTCTGGCCATGCATTTTAAAAATATTAATAGAAAGACACATTTTCGTACCAATTTTTGGGTACTATTTTCAATTCGTCTAAACGTTTTTCTTATAAATCTTTGCATCAATGCTGCAGCGACTTTGAAATTCACAATACTTGTTTTAAGCCAATTCTCTACAATTTTTATGTTGCGGAAAAGTTTCTCAGTAAAATTTAAAATTTTAAAACTACCATTAATCTGTAGATTTCATAACGAACTGATCAAGTTGCTCGATACGTTTTAGTTCTTATAACGTTATTTCTGCAACCACAGATTGCAGCAAAGACTATAGGTGCATTCCTTTTGATGTTAAAGGGCAAATGTCTACAATTTAATGCTTGTGTTCCTTTCAAGTATGTACAAGTATAATTTCATCAAAACCGTAATAAAATTGATAAAAGGGTTTCCATCTATTTCTTTTTTTACCGAACTTATTTATCTTGAAGTCTTTCTCTTATGAGAGGGGCACCATTAGCTGGTTTCATCATAAATCGCACGTTGTTTTGATAAGCTTTTTGAAGCTATTTTGCGCTGATACATTAAAATCGATAGAGTTGGATTTGGCGTCGCCTAGGACAAGGCGGCTATAGGGTGATGTTGTGTGAACATAGCCTCACGAAAAAAGATTTTCGATTGAAACGCGATCTTGGGAATATCGGATAGGATCGTTCTCTGATTTCAAATCTTTTATTGAATCAAAAACGTTGGTTTTCATTTAATGGTAATCAAAATTTGTGTAAATAATATATATACAGCTATCAATTAAATTGTACTCACATGTGGCTGCGATATATATAGCAGTGCCGCTCATATACATTTGTATGTGATAATAAGGGAATGCCATACCCTTATCTTCCCAAAAAGGATAGAGAGCAGGAAAGGCTAAAGATCATGTAGGAAAAAATATACACAACACATACATACATATTATGTAAATACACACATCCATATATACAATTATAATTGGTAATATTATAATAGTTTGGGGAAAAAGAGATCCATTATTTTTGCGTTACACTTTTGCGCAAATGGTTTAAAACTATTTTATCGTCGATCTTTAGCTTCTGGGCGATGCTACGACTTCTAACATTCCGGTCAACTTCGATTATTTCTGTGTTTTTACCGACATTTTCGACATTATCGAAATTTTCCTCAACATCAAAAATACCATAAACGCCATTCAGAATTTTAGGGGCTTGACTTGCATGTTCGCCTTTATCAAAGAAAAACAGAAAAATGTACCGAATTTTCTCTTTGTTGCCTTCCATTGTTAACACCCTGCCACTCACGACAGCAAAAGTATGTTTGTAGTGTGAAATGTCACCTTGACAACAACTCATAAACCTTAAATTGTTTGTTCGATACTTTACGAGACATCGATCACTACATCCATCTACCGAGAAAATAATGTATGTATTTTCCCCAAACTAATCTTTTAATGGAAACAGTACAATAAAAAAAATTGCTATTTAAATCCTTCCAATATGCTCCATAAAAATAAATATTTTAATTATATTTGCAATAACAAATCATAAATAATTGGCACATATAGGGTCGGTTTACCCTCAAGGCAGTGTAGGAAACTGCCGCACATTGAAAAAAAAAACATTTAAAAATATTTAATTAGTTGAAAATTTAGTTCGAAGATTTGCATCCTCAGTTGTTTTTTTATATTCCAATGTCATATTTTAAATTCCTACAGAAAATAGTAAAGGTGTCCCGAAAATCGCATTGCCTAGCGGCCCCGATATAGTTAATCCTGGGCATATATGTACATCCGTTGTTAAGTATTCGGTCGAGTTTTTTCTCCAATTTGTAGTGCGTGACTAAATGTTGTCCTCAAATGAAAAGAAGTCCCACACTTTTAAACCGTATCCGAACGGCGACTTGTCATTGCTTGAAGAGAGATAAGAGCTAAAAAGTCTTATTCAGTACTCCCCAGTGCGAATAGAATCACATACACAAACTCATTATTTTGTCTATGGGTATGTCGCCTTATAAATATCACTTTTTTTCAAAATAGTTGGGCTTATTTCGCTAATAGCTCATCGATTATTGGCTCCCAAACCGTTAATCGTGCCTTGCTAGGAACCTGAACTAGAATGGATGAAATCATATGATTCAAGCGGCCTATTGACTAACCCGTTTTTTAAGATGTTCCCGTCATCGAAAGTTCCTCCTAATTAGTCAATGATTTACTAGCTGAATTTGATGCTGCACTGTGTTTCTGATTTGTTTTTCTGCGTGATACCTTGTGAATCGCTTTTTCCCACGTGAACGTACATAAGTTGTTTTAACGGTACGTTCCTTCATTATCGGGTATGACTGAAATTTTTTTATAAGCGTCATATTGCTCATTTTGTGTAGGTAATCAAATATATATTTGATTGTCTTATGAAAGACTACAAAAATATTAAATAATAATTGTGTATCTGTAGTGTGCCCAATGGCCAACACTTAAATATCTATTATGTCCCTACAAAAACATTGCTAGTCAAATACTTATGCTACCGCATTTTAAAATTCTGATGATGATACTTCTTTTATCTCCAAATAATATTTTCAAGAATGTGGGATCTTTGTTCATCGAGATCTAATTGGGATACGTGGTGTTATACTATGGGTGTAGGTGGCCATAAAAAGACTGCAACGTCACGTGAAAGTCAAAAGTGAAGAAGCGTCTTGAGCGAAATCCCCGCCGAAGTACCAATCCAATGGTGAAAGAACTGAAAATATCTGACCATAGTATCCGCCGCAATCTCATTTTTCAGAATCAAAATTAAGCCTTATAAGATCCAAAAGGAGCATGATATCACACCAAAGCAGCAACAAGTCAGACTTGACCGCCGAAAGCGGTCAATTTCCGAACATTGTGTTTTCTGACGAGCAGTGCGTGTTTTTCAAATTGAGCAATTCGTACACTCCCAAAACGATAGGGTTTATTTGACTGACCGTTCTTATGAGAATTTTAGGCATCGATTGGCCACCAGAAGACAGCGCCCGCCACAGGTAATCGTTTGGGCCGCTGAAACCGCAGATGGGTGCTCTCCATTCGTTTTCATCGAGCCTGGCGTTAAGGTAAATGCGAAATATTATCGGGGAAGTATTCTGAAGGTTTCTTTCAAGCCGTGGGCAGATAAATATTTCGGTGAAAGACCATGGACTTTTCAACAGGAATCGGCATCGTCTCACAAAGCTCGAGTGAACCAAAAATGGCTAAAAAATAACGTTCCGAACTTCATAATGTCCACACAATGGTTTTCAAGACGCCAATCCGATGGTTTATTCTCTTTAGGCCATTTTGGAGAGCAAGGTCCGAACTAAAAGATTCACAAAGATTCTGTCTCGAGGCGCCGAAAAAAGCCAAAAAGTCCGCGACTGGGCCAAAATACCTGAAAGTCACATTCGGGCAGCTTGGACCATCGTTTCTGGACCGTCTCAAGGCCATAGGTAGTCATATCGAGCAAAAGTAAATTGATTTTTCATTTTGTATTATTTTCACACATTTTTGCTTTGAATTGCATACAAGTAATTTTCCAAACTAAATGTATGGCCTCTTTAACGCTTGCACTTCGAATGCCGGACCCTGGATGCCCATCTGGTCTAAAACTGTTTTACGCCGAGCTGGAGTACTGGGTAGAGCAAAGCCAATGCTTCAGCGTTGACATGTGCCCTTAGACGTTGTCTGTGAGCCATGGCACACATTTTCGCCATGTCGCTGACGAGGAGCATACCAAGATCACGATGGAGGTCGAGGTTTCTCACATACTATAGAGCATTGACGATGTTGAACATCACCTGAGTTTGGAATCGTTGGACAATAGTAATGCAAGATTTGCTTGCATTCCATAGCTGAATGTCAAATGCCCAGACTGGTTTAAAAATTTGGTTACATAGCAGTAGTTTGTTGTGAGTTGATGAGTGGACACTCAGATAAAGTAAAGAACGTTTTTCAATTTCAATTCCAGCTCTTCACGCTCCTTTTTGACATGGGCTTTCCGGCGCTGTTTAGCATCAAGGGTTATTCCAAGATGTTTGGCCTCATTGACGTTCGGTATATTTACGCTGTTTATGTAGACTTGCTTGTAATTCGACTTTTTAGGCTGAATACAATAGGTACCGATTTTTTATTGTTTAGTTTGATGCGCCATTTGTTGGCCCATGTAGGAATTGGGCAAGATCAATTTTAGTTTGTGGAGTAAACTCCTAGGCCAAACTTTGTTAATCGTCTGTGAGACGTTGAGGAACGCTGCAGACATTGTTTTCCTCCATTAGTTGGTTCCAACAACCCCGTGAACTTGGACGAATGTTGGTTGATTTTTGGGAAAACGAAATTGATGCGTTGGACCAAACCTTCAGAATCATAATTACTTTTGCCGTCTTCCAGTACAGAGGGACATACAGTATTTTAACAAAAAGCACAAATTGATCGATTGAGACACAAGTAACACAATTTTTGGCCAACCGCTGATGAATTTCTGCAGTTATGAGGTCGAAACCAGGCGATCTTATGGCTTTCATTTTGAAAATTTCGCTCATTACTTGTTTGTAATTTCACCTGATATCAATATCGTCAATATCTCCTTCATCTATCATTGGCCGAGAAGGTTTTACGATTTATTATTTTTGAATGTCTCGACTTTTGGGTATTTGTTCTTTTTTATGGTGTCATCTTGCTGGGGCATACTTTTGAATTATTTGCGTGAATTGAATTTGTAGTTGGAAGTACTGCTAGTCGGTAAAGCTAATAAATATACGAGGAGACGTTGGTGCCGCATTTTCTGATATCTGTGCTCAGAGTTCAGGTTAAAGTCCTCGGAAATAGAAAGATGGTTTGCGGGAATATTTTTGAAGGCAAAAAAGTCAGTCAAATCAGGTATTTTGTTGGTGTCTGAAGGCCAATATGTTGACCTGTCAGTTGAAACTATTTCGCTGTGTCGTATAACTTTAAACCTTTCGCGCCCTTTTGTCGTTGTAAGTCTAGACCCCACTCGCATGTGCACCGCCTATAATAATCCTTAAATTGTAGTTGGTGTCTGGGTGGGCTCTATAAAGCTGTTAGTATTACTTGTTGCTCGAAAATATTGACGGAAACGGAAGTTGTTTGAAGTTCCTCAGCGGTGAGTTGGTCTCCCAAGACTGTGTTATATTTTTTTATTTTTTTATTTTCATATCTATCTAACAGAACTTCTAGCTTAGTATGGTGTTTAGCTAGACCGTTGGCATTCCAATAATATTCTTTTAAGTGTTTTATTCATTGTCAAACATTTAAATATTTTGTTCAAGGGCACATCATCGTTGTTCAATTGATTTGAAGATTTAGCCTTGTTCATTTAGTTAGTCTATGCTAATTTAGCTGAAAGGGATTTTGCACAACAGGTTGGTTCGGTTTATTTAGAAAACGGATTTTTGTGGGGTTATTTGTAAGAATTGTGATTGTTTTAGCACATTCGGAGATTGCATGAAATATGATTAAAAAATTAAGGTACCTCTATAAAATGATGATTTAGTTCGAATTGCACTTGTCAAGATTGTATTACGTAATAGGTAAATGGATTTCATTATAATTTAGTACTTACGTAGGATATGCACGTAATTGGGTGTTTGCTTTAGCTGATGGTAAAGATTTACGAATAAGGCACCAAAAAAGTAGTTACACAGAATGGCTACACAAGTGCTAAAGTAAAATAATAACTGCCGGCGAGTGTTGCGCCAAACACCTTTCATAATATCATCGATCTCTTGCTGCAATTGGTTGTTTATGGGAAAATCTAGTAGGAAATTAAAAAAACGACAATAAAATTCCTCAAAATAGTTGAGTAAAAACATATTTCCAACCGTATTGAAATATTTCTATTTTGCGTATGACTTCATGTGTTAGAGCCTGGTCCACTAAGCGATAGAAAGTACGTTGTGTGAATAGGTAATAGACCAATTTAAAAGTGGAGATGAGGGTTTGCAACGCCGTACAAACAGTCTGCAAAGGTATATATTAAAAAAAAAAAAATGCTGAAATTGAACTAAGTTAAATATAGCGATTTTAAATAGGGACATGACAATTTGAATTTTATTATGTATTTTTATGCAAGTTCTACATTTATATTACAATTCACGAATGTATAGCGTATGGAAATAATTACTTCGAAAATTTCGAATTGGTGCGGACAACTTGAAAATCGCCTATATCAGTTTAAGACCGTAATAATCAGCTCACCAGCCACCTCACCTCTCTGTGCTTTACAAGTAGTCGATAAGCTTGATTAATAAAATTCTTTAATAAATAGTCCGGTGCCAATGAGAGAAAACGCATCAAGGCTTTCGTTCAAAATGATTCAAACCAGCAAATTGTCACCCGTTCACAGAAACTGAAACTTTCTTAGTACACCTTGTGATGAGTTTCGCGCAAAAATTGTGGAATACGAGTACACCCCCAGGTAGCTTGACCTTGTAGGAAGTGATAAATCATTTGTACCACCGAAACTTTGCCGTTTGTAACTTGCAAAAGTAATTTAATGCCCCTATTCAAAATCCCTACATATACAAGGTGGCACAAAATTAATCACCCTATTGGAATATTTATAATTTTTGCAATGACGTCGTACGCCAATTAGGTTTGACACTTGTAAATTAGACAGCTGCGTGTAAAGGTCAAAATAAAGGTTTTCGCCACTCAAAGTCATCTTTTTGTTTTGGTAAAAAATTATTCAAAAATAAAATTAGATGACAGATGATTAATTTTAAGCCACCTCGAATTTATATATACTTACGCATATGTACAGTGTAGAGCAGAAGTTTTGATACCCTACCACTTCGAAGATGTGTTATAAAAAATATCGCGAAAGTTTTTGAGTATTTTAATATTAAAAATTAAGAAAGAAAAAACCATAGAAAATCTAAAAATTCGCACAGCAAAAGTGTGGACACTCTTGCAATAAAGTATTGCATTTATGTATGAAAAAGTTTAACTTTGATTTGACAATTTGAGAAAAATTACATTTAATACCTAGTAGATATCCTCGTAATCGAATAACCTCTTTTAGTCGGTCAGGTATTGAGTGAATCAAGTATTTTGTGTAATCCGAACTTATATTTTGCCATTTGGCTTGGAGCAAGCTTTTAAATTGATTTTTGGAAGTTATGTGGAGTTTCCTTAACTCTTTTTGCAAATGATGCCTTAAATGTTCTATAGGTTTCATATCTGGCCTCTGTGGAGGCGTTGATGTCAAATGAGGTACTTTATGTATTAGCCACATCTTCACTATGTGCGTGGTGTGTTTGGGATTGTTGACCTGCTGGAATTAAGTCCACCAGACATTCCAATTTTTCAGTTCTTTGTAACAAGTTTTCTTGATGGATTTTTAAATATACTTTTTTTTGTCATTATTTCGTCAATAAAAACAAGATTGCCAACACCTGACGTGGACATGCAGCCCCGAACTATGACGCCTCCACCTCCATGTTTGAACGTGTTAATTGTATTATATTTTTTGGATTTAATTTTTCATTTCGCTTCCTCCAAACCTTAAGTCGCCCATCATATCCGCAAATTACTTTGTCCTAGAAGTTAAATTCTTTGAGTTGATAAGTTCTGGCAAATTCGAGCTTTTTATTTCTATTAGTATCACTGACAAAGGGCTTTTTTCTAGCAATACATGCCTTACGGATATAAAATATTTCTCTTGATTGACGTTGGCACTGTATCCGATGAAACAATAGCTTTTAGAGATGTTTGCATAAAGTAGCTATATTCGGAGCACTTTCGAAAGGATTTTTTTCTATTGCTCTCTTGACAAGGCGTTCATCTCTCTCAGTTAACTTCCTAGGGCGGCTTGATATCTGTTTATTTTCGATCCTTTTCTCCATTTTGAATCTTTGTATTACCTTTTGCACTGTTGCTTTACTTTTGCTGGCGGTTTCCCTGATTTCTGAGTATGATTTTCCATCTTTATGCATGCGGCAAGAATTTTTCTCCCCTCTAATGTCAATTCTTTTCGAGACATGATTGGACACGTAAAAATTAAACACAGATGCGAATAAATTAGCTTCATCAGTAATACTGAAAATAGTCTGCCAACAAATATTATTTCGAAGCACGGCTACTTCAAAGTGCGTGCGTATCAACACGTTTACTGTACGAATGTCTTACTTACAGCTACATTTTTCCTTGCCATTGTTGATGCAGCAGACAAAGTACATTCTGTTTTTTGATTACAATACTTATAATACACTTATTCATATAAATATTAATAAAGTTTTTCAGAATCTAAAATAATGTGTAAATTTATCTTAAAATCATACTTAGAAATGGTAGGGCATCAAAATTTATGCTGTGTACTGTATGTATAAACGATTGCAAACAAACCTCAGCTATGAGTGGAATGCTGTCAAAATGCCTCACTAGGTAGCACCAATGGGCATACAAGGATAGAGTACTGCTCACTACCAAAATCACATTGATGCTTTCGTAACACATATGTAAGTAAGTATAAAATATAATTATACAGTTACTGGTATAAAAAAATAATAATTTCCATTTACGTTCACTTACATTTTCAATGAATCTTTGAATTTGCTGGGCGCAGTCAAATTTACACCCAACGCAAAGGATACCCCAAACAACACCTTAATCGAATTGTAGTTACGCTTACGGACTTCTTCTATTGTCTCTATAGTCATAGTGTTATTTTATAATAAACAAAAAACACTAATATTCGTGTCTCAATACTTAGTTATACCTAATTGCTGTGCACATTTTCTTAAATACTACAAAGCACTCGTAAATCACAAGGGGGATGGCTCAAGGGGGATAGCACGTGAGCTTCTGCTTACAATTTTAATTTCTCAACTGGTATTTTAGAATAAGAGGGACTGACCATTATTTAAAATGCCATTAATATGCACACCCACCGATGATACAGCCAACTGGGATTAATATGAGCGCGTGCACGCCCCACACGTCTTGGGCGTAAAAGCGTTAAATGTTTAATTACTCAAGCGTTCGTAGCAATGTCGTTGTAGGCTATGGCAATTCAGCCACTTTATACTTATATTAAATAAAACAAATAGTTGCGTTTTTGAAAACACTATTAGGACCAATCAATTGTAAAGTTTTGCATGCAGCTCCAAAATAGTGAAACGATTTGAGTCTAGGAGTTGATGAATCTGGGGTCTAATATCTGTATAGATAATTAAATTCAATCGAAGCTGAAAATGATTTCATAATGGAAATGAAGTGCTGCGTCTTAAATTGTGAAAGCACCAGTTACGAGTATAACACCATCTCCGATGAGTCCGTGGCAAGAATGGGTGCATGTGTGCGCATAATTTCTTGGGTTTGACAGTGTCCATTGCTTTCGCTTACTCGTCCTCTTTGCAAACAAGTAACTCTTTTTCAATTGCTTTCTTGAATAAATTAATTATTGAATAAAACTGAGGTTTATACTTCGAAAGTGCAGAAAGGCAATTCGCTTATTCCGGAGGTTTCTGTCAAAGTTGATCTCTGCACATAGACAGATAGCATACACTCCCGATTGGAAGATGCTGGGGAAAACCGTTCATTGGCACAGACCAAAATATATTTCAGCGCCTACGCCTTCTGGTGTCTTTGTTTAACAGGGTAACCTTGGCTGCTTGCTGAATAACTACAGGGATCGACACTCGGAGGGAAACCAATTAAAAAGGACATAAATTGAGTTTGGAAAATTACTTTTATTCAATTCCAAGTACAAAATGTGTGAAAATAATACAAAATGAAAAATCAATTTAGTTTTGCTCGATATGACTACCTTTTGCATTGACTATGGCCTTGAGACGCTCCAAGCTGCCCGAATGCGACTTGCAGGTATTTTGGCCCACTCACGGACAATGGTTTTTTTCAGCGCCTCGAGACTGATGAATCTTTTAGTTCGGACGTTGCTCTCCAAAATGACCAAAAATCCATCGGATTCGCGTCTAGTGAATTTGAGGGCCATTGTGTGGACGTTATGAAGTGTGGAACATGATTTTTTAACCATTTTTGGTTCACTCGAGCGTTGTGAGACGGTGCTGAGTCCTGTTGAAACGTCCATGGTCTGCCACCAAAATGTTTGTCTGCCCACAGCTTCAAAGCAACCTCCAGAATACTTTCCTGATAATATGTCGCATTTACCTTGACGCCAGGCTCGATGAAAACGATTGGAGAGCACCCATCTGCGGTTACAGAAGCCCAAACCATTACCTGTGGCAGGTGCTGCCTCCTGAAGGTCAATCGATGACTCAAATTCTTATGAATTCATATAAACGGTCGGTCAAATTAACTCTATGGTTTTGGGAGTTTATGAATTGCTCAATTTGAAAAACACACATTGCTCGTCACAAAACACAATGTTCGGAAATTGACCGCTTTCGGCTAAGCGAAGCAACTTCTTCTGACTCTCAAGTCTGACTTGTTGCTGCTTTGGTGTGACATCATGCGCTTTTTGAATCTTGTAAGGCTTGACTTTAACATAATTTTTCAGTATGCGGTAGATGCTATGGTCAAATATTTTTAGTTCTTTCACCATTTGATTAGCAATTCGTCGGGGACTTCGCTCAAGACGCTTCTTCATTTTTGAACGATTTCACGTGACGTTGCAGTCTTTTTATGGCCACCTCCATGACGTTTCGCAATGCTACCAGTATCATTGTGACGAGTAACGGTGCGATAAATAATAACTTTAAAGTGCTCCAGCTCACGAACAATCGCTGGTTGTGATTTTTCAGCCAAATATACTCGTAATGCAATCACACTTTACGCTTGAAATCTATTACTGATTTTCTTTTTTCGCGTTCACTCTCGGCAAAATGCTTCCGTGCATCTGCAGCGCGAGAGGTCTGAAATTGGTTACACTTCGAGTGGCGGACCCTGTATTTGCTACCAAAACAAAATATATTGCAGTTCCAATTCCTAAATGCCTGGGAAATCAATTGGACTCGAAACTAAATTGGAATTACCACATAAAGTAAAAGGTCAAGCAGATAAAAGAAAAACTTCGAGCACTTCATTGGTTAGTCTGCACAAAATCCACACTTACCATACTATAAAGATGAAGCTGTTAGAGTACAAGAATATAATTAAGCCAGATTGGTTTGCAGCTGTGAAGGTCGGCTAAAAAAACTCATATACTAAAAATTCAACGGCAACAATCGGAGAATCTTCGAGTTTTGACTATATCTGACAGGTATACGAGAAATGATGACATCCTTAGGACTTTTAATAAAGCAACAGTAGACGAAGAAATCAAAAAGATAAAAACAAGGCACTTTGAAAAAATACACAAACACAATAATGCAGAAATCAACAAATTTCTTGAAAGGGGGAAAAACAAAAAGATGTCTAAAGAGAATTCGACCAAGCGACCTAATGAATGCTAAAAAATAATAAATGTGTAAAAATAGTTAATTTGCTGTTAAATTGCTGTACAATTGCAATTATGTAAAGTGAATCTTGTTTTGTATTTAATTTAATTGTATATTATTTCGCTTGTTTTAACTTTATCGCCGGCACTGAAGGTAAAACGATGTATATAAATCCTGACCAAATTGTTAAACAACATACTCAATGTCAATGGACAGATGTATAAAATAAAAGGGGTCAGTAAAGGAAAAGATCTTCTTGTTTTTATAGCCGCATTACATTAAGTGCCAAACGTTGGATGGTACACCTTGTACTTATACATGTTAAATCAATGTAAATATGTACTTACCTTAAAACCGTCCGTTTGAGATGTGAATTGTGTATTCAAGTAGATGAATAATATAATAGGTGATTTTTTTTATTCAAAAACCTGTCTTGGAAATGGATAATTGATGAATGGATTGCATTGATCATTTGATAAGTGACAAGTGCTTCAAATAATTGTGGAAAAGCAAAAACAAATATCTTCGCAATGTGCCTGTATAGACCACTATTTGTGCACTTATGAAGGCGAATTATGTAAGACTCTTTCCAAGACACATGGAACAGGTATAGGGTGGGCCATGCAAATATGCTTTTTGAATCGGATTTAAAAAAAACTAATCAATATTTTTTCAAACTTTTTTTTTTTTTTGAAGACTGAACATTGTCATTGGAGGATGGTTCCATGTGTAGAAGTCCACGCAAGTGGGGAAAGTTACTGATCGCCATTCACTTGGGAGTGGCCAGGACGATTCTTCTACATATGGTTCAAGCAGCTCACAACGTCCGGGATTAGCCCACGTATCCTCTGGTTAGCTTCCGAACACCCGTCCGGGAGTGAGCTAAAGTGAGAAGGCGAAGCATCCCAGCATAGCTGGTTGTGCGCTGGGTTTGGGACCCGCCACTTAAAAAGCCTCCCCAATGAAAACAGCAACAAAGCCTCGGATGAGAACTTCCAACACTGATGACGACCCCTGCAAACGAAATAAGGAATACGATTTGAGGGCATGCACCTGGAATGTCCGGTCCCTTAATGGGGAAGGTGCCTCTGCCCGGCTGGTTGATGTCCTCGTGAGAGTAAAGGCTGACATCACTGCCATCCAAGAGATGCGATGGACGGGGCAAGGTAAGAAAAACATAGGACCTTGCGACGTCTACTACAGCTGCCATGTAAAGGAGCGCAAATTCGGTGTCGGATTTGTTGTGGGAGAGAGACTTCGTCGCCAAGTACTGTCGTTCACTCCGGTGGACGAGCGTCTCGCAACAATCCGCATCAAAGCGCGATTTTTTAACATCTCGCTAATTTGCGCCCACGCCCCGACGGAAGAGAAGGACGATGCAACCAAGGATTCTTTCTATGAGCGCTTGGAACGTTCCTATGAGCGCTGCCCCCGCCACGACATAAAAATCGTGCTTGGCGACTTCAACGCCAGGGTGGGCAAGGAGGGAATTTTTGGTCCTACAGTCGGAAAATTCAGCCTGCACAACGAAACATCCGGTAACGGACAGAGGCTGATCGACTTCGCCGGGGCCCGAAACATGGTAGTCTGTAGCACCAGATTCCAGCATAAGAAGATTCACCAAGCTACCTGGCTGTCTCCAGATCGAAAAACGCGAAACCAGATCGATCATGTTGTGATAGATGGAAGACACGCTTCTAGTGTATTAGATGTACGTACGATCCGAGGACCCAACATCGACTCGGATCATTACCTTGTTGCAGCCAAACTGCGCACACGCCTCTGTGCAGCAAAAAACGTACATCTACCTACGCAAAGAATGTTCGACATCGAAAAGCTACAATCACAACAGACCGCCAGAAGATTCGCCACTCGACTCTCACTCCTGCTCTCGGAGAGCACTGCCCAACACACCGGCATGCGCGAGCAATGGAGCAACATTTCTCGTTCCCTACGTACCGCCGCCGAAGAAGAAATCGGATTCCGGCGAGCCCGAAAAAACAATTGGTACGACGAGGAATGTCATGCTGCCGCCGAAAGAAAAGATGCCGCCTATAGAGCCACGCTGCGATCGGGCGCAACGCGAGCCATGTGGGATCGCTACAGAGAGCTAAAAAAGGAAGAGAGACGTATTATCCGACAGAAGAAACGAGAGGCCGAAATACGTGAGTGCGAGGAGCTTGAGATGCTGGCCAATAGGAACAACGCCCGAAAATTTTACCAGAAAGTTCGGCGGCTTACAGAAGGTTTTAAGACCGGGGCGTTGTCCTGTAAGAACAAAGACGGCGATCTGGTGACTGACGTACAGAGCAATCTTAAATTATGGAGGGAACACTTCTCGAACCTGTTAAACGGTGACAGCTGCGCATGTCATAGAGAATTTGAAGATCCCGATACCCCAATCGTTGACGACGGAATTGTCGTTCCGTTACCCGACCATGACGAGGTGAGAATAGCAATATCACGGCTAAAGAACAACAAAGCCGCGGGCGCCGACGGACTGCCGGCTGAGCTATTCAAACATGGCGGCGAGGAGCTGGTAAGGTGCATGCATCAGCTCCTATGCAGAATATGGTCGGATGAAAGCATGCCTGCCGATTGGAATTTAAGTGTGCTCTGCCCAATCCATAAGAAGGGCGATCCTGCAATTTGTGCCAATTACCGCGGGATTAGTCTTCTAAATATCGCCTATAAGGTTCTAGTGAGCGTATTGTGTGAAAGGCTGAAGCCCACCGTCAACCAACTGATTGGACCTTATCAGTGTGGCTTCAGACCTGGAAAGTCTACCATCGACCAAATATTCACAATACGCCAAATCTTGGAAAAGACCCATGAAAGGAGAATCGACACACACCATCTTTTCGTCGACTTCAAAGCTGCATTCGACAGTACGGAAAGGAGTTACCTGTATGCCGCTATGTCTGAATTTGGTATCCCCGCAAAACTAATACGGCTATGTAAGATGACGTTGCTCAACACCAGCAGCGCCGTCAGAATTGGGAAAGACCTCTCCGAGCCGTTTGATACCAAACGAGGTTTCAGACAGGGTGACTCGCTGTCGTGTGACTTCTTTAACCTGATGTTGGAGAGCATCGTACGAGCCGCAGAACTTAATCGCTCAGGCACAATTTTTTATAAGAGCGTACAATTGCTGGCGTATGCCGATGATATTGACATCATCGGCCTTAACAACCGCGCTGTTAGTTCTGCCTTCTCCAAACTGGATAAAGAGGCAAAGCGAATGGGTTTGGTGGTGAACGAGGACAAAACGAAGTACCTCCTGTCTTCAAACAAACAGTCGGCGCACTCGCGTATCGGCACCCACGTCACTGTTGACAGTTATAATTTTGAGGTTGTAAAAGACTTCGTGTATTTAGGAACCAGCATTAACACCGATAACAATGTCAGCCTTGAAATCCAACGTAGAATCTCTCTTGCCAACAAGTGCTACTTTGGACTAAGTAGGCAATTGAGCAGTAAAGTCCTCTCTCGACGAACAAAAGTAACACTCTACAAGACTCTCATCATGCCCGTCCTAACGTATGGCGCAGAAGCTTGGACGATGACAACATCCGATGAAGCGACGCTTGGAGTGTTCGAGAGAAAGATTCTGCGTAAGATTTTTGGACCTTTGCACGTTGGCAACGGCGAATATCGCAGACGATGGAACGATGAGCTGTATGAGCTTTACGAGACATAGGCATAGCGCAGCGAATAAAGATCCAGCGGCTTCGTTGGCTGGGTCATGTCGTCCGAATGGATACAAACGCTCCGGCTTTGAAAGTATTCGATGCGGTACCAGCTGGTGGTAGCAGAGGAAGAGGAAGGCCTCCTCTGCGTTGGAAAGATCAGGTGGATAAGGACTTGGCTTCACTTGGTGTGTCCAATTGGCGCCGGTTAGCACGAGAAAGAAACGACTGGCGCGCTTTGTTAATCTCGGCCAAAATCGCGTAAGCGGTTATCGCGCCAATTAAGAAGAAGAACATTGTCATTTATGAATAGAAAATAATATCGTTCATATGACTGCCACGACTGGCTTTACAGTAGGCCATTCGATCAACCCAATTTTTAAGCACATTTTCGATTGCTTTGGCTCCAATTTCATGAATGGCATCTTCGATTTCGTGTTTTAAAGCATCAATCGTCTCTGGATGGTTCGCAAAGCATTTGTCCTTAACGGCTCCTCACAAAAAATAGTCCAAATTGGCTTAAATCACAGCTCGAGTGTAACTTTGGCAGTGTGACAAGTTGCATCGTCCTGTTGAAACCATGCCATCCTCTTCAATTTTTGGAAACAAAAACTCGTTGAGCATGTCACGGTAACGCTCGCCATTTACTGTAACCGCGGCTCCTCGCTCATTTTCGAAAAAAAAAATGGCCCGATGATGTCGCCAGACCAAAAATCGCACCAAACAGTGACTCGTTGCATCCACAGTGGTTGCTTCTCTACAGTAACGTGTGAATTTTCTGAGCCCCAAATCCGACAGTTTTGCTTATTGACGTAGCCACCGATGTGAAAATGAGCTTCATCAGAAAAGATGATTTTTCGGTAAAAATGCTCATCTTCGGTCAAACGATTTCCTGCCCATTGAGCGAACCGAAAACGCATTGGATGGTCATTAGGCTTCAGTTCTTGCACCAATTGAACTCCCATTTCGTAAATGTCAAACCTTTAAGTAAATTATGAACACATTTGAAATGTCATTTGTGTTACCATTCTCAAAAAAATAGGTGGTTCAAAAAGCAAACGCTATATGGCCCACCCTGTAGTAGCGTGGGTCCTTATTTGATTTCTTATTTATTTGGGCTCTAAATTGTCAATCTTTGTTTAGAAATTTCGACATTTTAGGTACCAAAACTATAAACAAAATTCGTTGCCCATGGTTTTGCTCTACTGCTCTACCTATTCTTTACCTACCCTTTCAATGCTTAAAAAGAAATTTATTGTTTAAGTGATGAATTGAATAAATTCCTTAAAGGCTGGAAGAGGTATTAAATAGTAATAAAACAATTTGGTTTCGATTCATATTTTGTTTTTATTTGCTCATTTTATATATATTGATTTCGTTTCAGTTATTCTTACGATAGCTTTTTTATTAATTTGTTTTTTTTTTTTTTTGTTTTTTAAGATATTATCAATTTTATATTAACTGATTAGTTATTAACATTTTCATTTCATTTCTTATTCCTAATTTGTTGCATGTGGCTTACGAGGACAATAATATACAAACTACATACAATTGAAAGTTTTGATGTTTTTTACCACGAATTTAATGCAATTACAGTTGAACGATTTTTGCTTTAACTTTATCAGCTTGAATGAAACAGAATAAGCGATAATTTACTATGTCCTAAAAATACATACACAAATATCCTTATTCCTAGAACTCGAATGTGCCTGTATTTATGTAGTAGTATGTGTAGTATGTATGTGTGTGTTGTATGTAAATAGAAATATTGTGCGATTCTGAGCAAAATCGTTTGCTATTTACAAATACGTGAATAAATACGTTTGATTTTTCATCCATAAAAGATGATGTATGTATGTAGGTATGTAAGTAGGTACAATTGTAGAAAAGGAAAATATTAACAAATTGTGTTTTAGGCATTCGGAATATTACGTTTTTCTTTCATTTCTTAAAAGAATGCATTGCATACAAAATTTAAAGAAATTATTATGGCTTTTCTTTATTTTCGCACATTGTTTGTGTGTACATATGTACAAATGAATGATGATGCTTTTCGAAATTGATAGAAATGCTTTTGGAATAATTGTCAGAATGTTAGAATGCGCTTATGAAGTTTTTAACGTAGAAACGGTGCCTCGGCGCCTCATTTAGAGATAAAACATTAACAAATTAACAAATTCCTTCGAATTGCTAACGATTGAATTTGTTGTTCCAAGTAAGTCTTTGAAGAGCTTAGTAACGTACACGAGTATCGTTTTCAAAAGACACAAGGATGTTGTTAAAACTTCCGCCACATCTGAACGAAACGCTAAGGCTATGACAAGACCGGTGGAGAAACGAAACAGGGCGCCTCCGCTAATAAAAGATGTCGCTTCATGGTACGGTAGGAACTTCGGTGAAGTAAATTTTTATACAGCCCAAATGCGCTCGGGTCACGGGTATATCCAGAAATGCCTGTTAAAAATAGAGAAAAGCTAAACATATCCTTTCCAATGCACGCACTGGGAATAAGATCGTCAAACGTTGGAGAATGCAGTCAGTCATATAACCACCGAAAATGTAATCGGAAAGGTGCTAAGTAGTGAGGAACCGTGGGAAATCAGTGGATTCGTGGAAAAAATTCTCCAGAGCAAAAGTAGTGCCTGTATGCAGGCACACAAGCATAGGTCTTGTAATGAAGAAGACAGAACGCTACTCTGAAGTAATGCAAAAGCTGTTTCAGAGTGGGCGACGTTTCTAAACAAGGACAAAATTTTTTATTCTCAGGAAATGCTACTGCTGCAACGGCAGTATTAGGCATTTTAAATATCCTCATTCGCAACATAAAAAAAAAAATTTGGTTGAAAATTAGGATTAAAACGCCATAATGCTCCATCAAAACTGCTGTCGCACCAATGGTATGTCCGTAGACTATTATTACTTATTTATTTATTTATTATTCATTTATTTTTTATTATTTATTTCATGGTACGAGAGCTTCTTATTTATTTATTTATTATTCATTTATTTTTTATTATTTATTCCATGGTACGAGAGCTTCTTAAAATCACTGCTGACATTTTTTTCGAATTAAATTATTACAAAATAAAGAATATCGAAATCGCACGATTGCAAGAACGAAATCACAAAAATCGTAGCTTTCGAAAAACATTTCACAACCTATTGTAAACTTATGGTTCCGTGTTTATTCGGAAGTAGGCTAAAATTGATGAATTATTTGAAAAGGTAAAATTTATTTAAATTTATATAATTTTACAGAAATCAATGGAGAACGGAATAATTCTGTGGCCACAATCACTAACTACTTAAGTGAATGTAAGAAATATGCATGCTATATATTCTAAGAACAAAAACCTGTATTTAGGTGAAATCCCTACGTTATGGAAATATTTTTTTTTAAAAAGTCATTGATACTTACATTATTTATTTATTAATTTAAATTTATAATAAATTATAAAATTTATCAGGACTTACAGATACACCAAGTGCTTTTCCTTGGAAACATGAAGTCCGAATTGTGTGTTTAATGATTGTGGCCACAGAAATCTCGCGTTTGAAATCAAACATCAGGTTATATAATATTTAGAATCACTTGCCTATCATACGACAAATTTCTTCAACAATGTAGCAAACTGGTTTGTGTAAAAGTGCTTCATATGTATGAATGGGTGTAGTGTATTTGGAGTTTTGTTAACACACAATTACATTTTAAATAACATTTTTTTAATTTTTATTCGTTCATTTCATTGATATGTTTCTAAGAGGCTAAGTAACGCATGCTTTCAATGGCTTCTCGCTGTACATTCCATATATACATATGTATGCATGTATGTATGTATATTTTTATTCCATAATTCTTCCGTATTTATGCATTATATTTTTTATTGCAGTTATTAAATATGTTACATAAGAGCTTACAAATTAATTATTATTTCATTAATTTTTTTTATTTATTCTGTATTTTATTAGATAATCTTAAAAACTTTAACAACTTTTTATCAATTTCTAGTGCAACCTCCTGTGCTTCTTAGCGTTTTTCCCATAGTTCGTTTATGTTTCATGATTTATTTTATTTTTTATTGGACAATATTTCAGTAATAAATGCGTTTAATTTGTATTTAATTTTGTCTATCTGTCTGTCTGTTTGTCTGACTGTCTGCTTATCTGTGTTTGTTTCTTATGCTGCTTTTATTATTTGTATTTTTAGCTTTTTTTTTGCTTGCTAGTTGCAATAGTTTGAAAGCAAAAAACTGCGATGTGGCTGCAATTTTTGTAATTTGTTTAGAATCCATACGTATTTTTGTAAATTTTGCCTATGTATATTTAATATATTTTTATGTAAATAAGCTTACAAATTTGGTAAATATTTCTTTCTCCATAAATATTTTTTTATACATATATATGTATTTAGTGGTAGCTTTTTCATGGATGTGTCCTTACAAATATGAAATGTGCCAGTTATTGTAGGTATATCTACAGTAACTTTATGTAAGCTTAAACATATTTTTCACACTTTCAAGGTACTTCATATATTTTTGTTTCATGCTACAAAAAAATGAAAAATAAAACATAATAACTCAAAGACGAACCTCAGTTACATTCAAGTAAAAAAAGAAAAAAAAAAAATCACTCATTCGATTCAATTCCACATTTTTTCGAGGACTAAGAATAATAATCATAATAAGCAAAATATTATATTTGATAGATTAGGAAAATTTTGAATCAGGAAAAGCAGTGCACAAACGAAACTTAGTTTTGGGAAATAACTACGAATAACTTTACATTTGACAGGCTCATTATCCAAGAAAAAGCGAAGTGTGACGCATGATAATGTTTGAAGGAAAAAAAAAACTCTTTGAAAAAACGAGAATAATCATAATGTTTTAATTTAAATCTCGAAAATATTTTATTTGAAACTTGATCGAGGTTAGGTTAGGTTGAGCTGGTTGACTTGCAGTCAAGCATAAACTGATTCGGTTGATAGCGATACCAGATGGATTTCGTTAGTTATGCGCTTTGAAAGAGTAAAATAGACACATTTCCAAGCCATTGCTGAGATATCTTCCAATCAGTGAAACTGTGGTTCCCCAAATATTTTAAGCGTGTTTTGAATAGGGCAGGACATTCCGAAAAACAAGCTCTACAGTTTCCCTTGAGTCGTGCTTCCTATATTTCCTACATTCCTTGCTGTCCGAGAGTCCTCGCTTATATGCATACGCTGCTACTAAGCCATCATAGTTGTACTATCTCTTCGTGTTAGTAATAGTATAAATGGAATACGACTGTGATCGTCTTGTTTACACGATCTTTGCATTCCTACAGGTGGACAGAATTTCCCATATTGCCCTGCATTTTCGGATCAAGTTTTCATTTAGTTCGTTGTATAATGTTCGTATTGACTTTGGTACTCCGTTAACAAGATCCGAAGATAGAGAGACCTCATTTTTCGCTGTATTGCCTACTATTTCGTTCCTTCAATGTCCTTATAACCTGGAGCCCAATAGAAATGTAGCTTAAAATTCGCTGCCAACCTTCCTACTGCCTCCCTACTCTGAAAAAGGATCTTGAACGTTATACTAAACGCTGTAATTGCCTGAATGGCTGCCTGACTTTCTTTGTAGGTAAGTAACACATCAGCCTGTATCATGCTGCGGCTCTCCTCTACCTCTTGTAAATTCTGGCTTAGCTCGCCTTTCATTGAGCAGGAAAAAAGGAACTGGACCATCATTCTGGGCGATCAGACGGATCTGGCCCAAGTTCAAAGAAAAATTATCTTAATCCCTAATCTCCCTTCTTCATTCGTGGATAGGTGGGTACGACCACTACATATTACCTGTATGGCAAGCGAATGGGGTTCCTCTCAAGTGACTTTTATCACAGCTGGGAAGGGATTGAGCATTGAACTTTATTTCTATTCGGTTACTCTCTGGTAAAATCGCGACATCATTCATTTATACAAACAACTGTACTATATTTGTGCATTTTTTCATATAATAAATGCTCGACATTTTTTTTATGTGGAAGAAATCATTCAGTGCCGTCAGTTTGGTTCAAATTTGAAGTTTATTATGGCAATCATACCAAAATTCAATGATTAATTAAAGTGCCTACTCGAAATTTTTGCAAAAATTCTCAGTTAAAAATGTGTACTTTTAGTGAGTTATTTAATTTTCCTTAAATTTGCTCAAAGTTTAAAATTGGGATATATACGGTTTTTGCAGAAGAACAAACTATATTTTTATAATTAAAAAAAATTATTAAAATTGAAAGAAAAATGAATGTCAATAATTGCCAATAATTTCCTGTGCTATAGCTATTTAAAGACCTGTATGTTACATATTCTTTATCACAAAATAAGTATTCGGAAACATTTAACAAAAAAAAAAAGATAAATAAGAGACATCAGAGCAGACATAAAACAATATTTAAATTTGTCCTACCGACAAGCTCCCCAAACAAATAGCCAAACATTTAAATTAGGATAAAATCCCCTTTTGTTGAAAATGCTCAATTCAGAATCAATGTTGAAGGCCACTTTAGTAAGAAAAATTGCTGTATTTGGGTAGAAGAAGTAACCTGAATACATTCAAGAAGAGTCATTACATGAATGTGGAACGCTGTCGCGCCATGATAAATGACTATTTGATACCGGAAATTGAAGCCCGTGATCTCCACAACATTTGGTTCCAACAAGACGTCGCCACTAAGATCGTGTGATATCACACCTTCGGACTTTTATTTGAGGGGGTATGTAAAGTCTAAATGTTTTGTGGATAAACCAGCTTCAATAGAGACATTGGAAGCCAACATTACTAAAGTTATTCACGAGATACCGACCAAAGTCCTCCAGCGAATCATTCAAAATTGGTATTTACGGATGGCCAAATTACGAGGCAGTTGAAACGGAAAGCATCTACATGGAAATCGGACGTTACACTCACAAAAGAGGTTTAAATATCTTAGTGTAGTATATTTATAAAGGGTAAAGGGTGATCTATTTAGAAGTATCGGAACGAACAATGAAAATTCAAATTGATTGGCAATGTTTATTATTTTTGTGTAGAACCATTCATGATAATTATTTTTTAAAGATAACGTTTTTTCAAACGTTGGCCGCAACTGCCTCGTAATTTGGCCATCCGTAAATACCAATTTTGAATGATTCGCTGGAGGACTTTGGTCGGTATCTCGTGAATAACTTTAGTAATGTTGGCTTCCAATGTCTCTAAACAAAATTTTTTCTTATATAATTAAAAAAAATCGAGTTTGAGCCGAAAAACAAAGTTGCCGATAACTCTTGAAAAAAATTTTTTTCGGGCGAACAAAAAAATACGTGTCTCATTATTTTGACCAGAGAGCAACATATTTGAGTTACATCGAAATCGAAGAACATGACCCGAATAGCCCGGTTGAATTGAAATGGAAAGCATCTGTAATGAGTTCAACGAAATTACTTCTTTAATATACATACATAGAAATGTACACCCCGATATGTAGGAGGCGAGGCATCTGAGACCAAAATATGAAAACCAATAGAGTAAATCTTCAAAACCAATATAGCTAAGGTACTGAAACTTGACACGAATGCATAAGCTGTATATGCCGCACTTATGGTAAAAAGTAGTAGGTATTGGAAAAGAAGCCATATGCACTTAAATTTCCCAATCGCTTTTTTCCAGAATCAGAAAAGTTGTGTTAATGAAATTTCATACTATTACACAAATTGCCAATACCTGTCCCATGATGAAACGTGGTAGGTATTAAAAACTTCATATAGATTTTCTCTGGATAAAACCAGAGAATTATTTTTGGTCGAATTTTCGACCGCGGGCATTTCAAATAAAATGACAAAGAAAGAATATACGATTCGAGACGTTATTTAATTTATAAATAATAAAATTGTGAATACATAAAATTAATTGTTTGTAATTGATAAAATCCAAAAATACTAAATGGATACTTATAAAGTACACAGGCAAACAAGAATAAGAATAAATCAAAAAATGTTTTGCACAAGTTTTAGTTTTAGCTTTTGTTAATTTATTTAATTTTGTTTGTTGATCGAATGCAATCATGTTTTTGTGTGTAACGGTAATATTTTGTAAATAATGAATCACAGATAAAAGCCATTAATCTCATCATCTCCAACTAACTACAATAACGTCGACATTAAAAGCTACAAAAAAATGTTTATTATACATATAAATTTATATATGTATGTATGTAATACATATATAATACAAATATAAATACATATACATATAAGTAATATCAAGTGCGGCATTAAGGTTTTTACACAAATTCGTAAGCTTTTTGGAAAAATAGCGTTTTCCATCATTTCGCCTTTCTATGTAAAATAATTCAAACTTTTACTCGTCGCATAAAATTAGTTTAAGATACTTGTTTCTGTTTTTAAATATATCAATAGCAAATTTAATATAATGTATATGTGCATGTATGCAGGTATGCATGGTGTAATAAATATATTTAACTTTCTTTGCTGCATTTTTAAGATAATTTCATTGGCTTCATTAGTTAATTTTTATGTGTAATATGTATTTTGTATTGCTTTCGTGGGTGTGTACATTTTTTTCTATACATTTCTGAACTGATTTTATACATTTATAAAATTTTAATTTCTTAATTTACGCTCAATAAATACTCTTCATCAATATAATATTCCTGGCATGCAGTGCCTCAAGACTCACCATACCACTCATTCTCACATCACTTCGCCACATTTATTTCTCTTTTCACGCCCTGCAATAATTCTGTCTATCATCAAACATTTAAATCAGTTTAACGCTTTTTATAAGTCAAATATAAGCACATTTTAGGTGAGGTAAAAAGTTTTGAATATTTTCTGCTTTGCTATGGTTGTCTTTAGTGAGCTATATCTCTCGAAGTATACATTGCAACGGGTCGTGCTATGGTGTGATTTAAATTTGTTATTACATTTAAAAAAGTTCCTTTGACAGTTTTGTGTTCGGTGAAGTCGTTTGCTTAGAGCATTCCAAAATAAAAATATTGTAAAACAAGAGAAATTTTGATGAAGTTGTTTAGTACCACTGCGACTAAGATGAAAAGTGGGAGCAGGCGGTCAAAAATATTTGTGCGATAGCCTTCTGGTGGATTAATTATCGAAAATGTTGCCAAAAGTCCAAGATATCGTCGATTTGGACCGGTATGTGAGCCCTTATTTCATTACATACGAGTTACTTAGAAAAAATTTGGCACTACTATATTTGCATAAGCATAGTTATAACTATGTCAATTTCACCTTATTTTGGAGGAGGCACTCACATAACACATTCGGTTTATTGTAAAATTAGAGTTTTACGAAGAATGGCTCAAGCTTGAAAATGCACCAGATTTCTTGTTCATCTCTTTAACTTTTCTAGGTATGAATTTAAATTTTGCGATGCTTCTTGGTAATTTTGTTTACAAGAGAAATCAAAATGAAATTATCAAATAATTCCTAGAAAATTGTTGCCAAGTGGGTTGCTGTGGAGTCAAAGTCAAAGGAAAGTTGGTTAGCTCGATTAAACTAATCAGGAAATTTTTAGCTTTCCTTCCCCACATTTTATGCCTGAGTTCGTGGTTTTAATTGCTTCTGCTACAGTTGGTTATAGAAAATAGAAATCTAGAATCTGTGGTATGGAAAATCCAACTATAGTATTAAAAAGCGATTCGGGTTAAAAATTGGAGACACAACAAAGATAAGATTTGGTTCAACAAACGACATAACTAGTGGCCGATGTCTTTTGAAGACCCTGAAGTCCTGAGTTTAGAGAATGGACTCTAAAGCTCGATTCCCCAAAACCCCTCTGGTTGCACGCTCTAACAAAAGTGATCAAAACTGTGGTTATTGTTAAGTGGGCAGTTTTCAGTAGAAGAATTTTGTTCGCCACGCGTTGGGGCTTGCTGATATTTGCCAGTTGAAACCTGACCTGCTGCAATATTCGTTATTATTAAAAATTAAAGGATAATCCGTGCTCTTTAAAACTTTATAAAAATCTGAATATAATTATAAAAATCTGAATATAATGCAAGGGTGTAAAACCAAAAGGTTGAAAAGCGACTGCATAAAGCGCTTGATTACGTATACGCAGTGTAGACCGAGTAAGAAGAGCTTAAACATACTTTAAATAGCAAAGATTGTTTTTCCATCACGGTCTAGGCTTAAAAGCTGAGTGTTGTAGAATTGCGCAAACCTCGGACGTGTTGGTATAACGACTCTGCTGTCTCTCATGCTCGCATTGCGCTCATCCACTGAAATGCTTCATTCATGATTTTAGTTACATTTTAGTTTCTAACAAATCCTGTTAGTTTGAATACATATTTCGAGAGGATTTTAGCGTCAAACAATTTTCGACCGAGCCCCTCTCGAGGAGAAGGGAACATCGTGTTTTCTTTATACATATCTTTTTTTATGACCCGATTCTAAAAGTAATATTGTTGAAAGATTTTTTATTTTAATTTAGTGCATTAATTTGAAGGGTTTTCCTTACTTACTTACCTTTCTTACTAAAATTTTTACTGTTATGGAAAAAAATTGAATTAATTGGGATGAAAATTGAGATAATTAAGTTTACTGACGAAAGGATGTAAATTAAGTAAAATTTGTGATGGGTAAAATGCGTTTTTTTAACGCTAAAATTAACTCGAAGTGAGTTTTCAAACTAGTTGGCATTATTAATGACTTTTCATGCGACACGGCCTAGTGTGCACCTCTATCTCTACAAACATTTATGTATTTAGCAAACACGCATTTTCTAATTGGCCATCGCCATAAGTCAAGTATTCATAATATAAGAAGGAGGACTGCAGGTATCTGAACAACTTTCAAATGTTCCTTTTAATTAACATTATTGAATTTTTGGCTTTGAACTTAAAATAAAAAAGAACCCAAAACACATTTAGCATTAAAAAGGAATAATACACATCGAAGAATGCCTGTGGGGCGTTCGGGTGAATGCTCATCAGTGCTTTAAAATTGCAGTTATACAAAAAAATTGTTTTCCTAGTAAGCCAGCTTATTTGTATAAGTGTTTGTAAATATATAATTTTTTCCACAAATTTTGTTGTTTTTTTACCAAAATGCCAGACCAAAGCAATGTTTCATATTCATATCAAAAATTCTATGAATGTATTTTTTTGTTCTTGTAGCATTATGTGGATTGTTTTGCGTTACTATTCCCTTAAATTTTCCGTTTAACACTGCTTGTGTGTGTGCGCGCACGCATCTATGTATGTATGCAGGTGAGTGAGAGTATTGCACATGAACATGAAAATTTCATAGAGCACTTTTCTAGAGTTATTTTTGTTTCTGGTTTTAAAATTATTTATGCACTTCGGACTGCTGTATTTAATGTACAATATATGCATACGTATGTATGTATAGTATATGTATTATGAAGGTACATATATTTGTATATGAATATGTGTGCTTATATGTACATATGTATATGTGAATGGCTGCATTGGATGTAAATATATGTATATATGTATGTATGTAAGGATGTGTGTATAATTACGTAAAAAGCGATTTCGGTAAATTTTTGTTTTATTCTAAGTTGTTGTATAAAAATGGAATTATTACATTTTCAAATATTTAATATGGTTCCTTTCATATCTGAGAGCAAATAATTTAGTAAACTTAATTGGAATTTTTGTTGCGTTAAATATTTGCAGGCGCTTCCTCTATGCACTTGCATTTATGTACAGCGATTTGCCTCACGCAAACCTTCTGAATTCTATGTAACTATGTATATATGTATGTATGTTTTTATGTTGCATGTATCTAAATATTCTTAATGCCTATTAAATATTAGATTTCATTGCTTTTCTTTTCACTGCCGTTCAATACATTCCTTTTACATATTATGTATATATGTATGCATGTATGTTTGTATGTATATGAATGAGTTTTACTATAATATAAATTGTAATAATTTTCCTTTGGTTTTGCATAATTACTCGCTGGTTGCTAAGCGTTTTATTCACTATCACTGTCACTGTCGGAGGGAGCAGAGAGTAGGCGTTATTATTCGCTCTTTGGCTTTTTCAATAGTTGCTACGTGGCCTCAGTATCACCGGCAGCACCGTCTTCCCTATCATTTTGTTCATCGGAGTTGCCACGTTGTAGCAGCGAACGATTTTCATCGCTAGAGCCACCCGCCTCGCCATTGCTCACCGCGCCTCCGTCACCAGGTTCGCTGCGTATATTCACATTTGACGTGAATGTAGTCTCCGAGTCTGTGGGAAAGTAAAATTTTAGTCTTTGTGATTGTTTCTGTTACATTTATACATACTTATATATATATATATATATATATATGTATAAATACGAATTGTTCAAGGTGTCTCAAAATTAAGCATCCAATTTTGTTTTTGAATAACTTTTTTACTAAATAAAAAAAACGATTTTGCGTGATGGAAATCTTAATTTTTCACTGCTGCAAGAGCCCAGTTCAGAAGTGCCATTTTCAAAAATTAAAAATCTTCCGATAATTTTGCGCTACCCTCTAAATATGTATATGTATACTTATATGCAAACATTGTACACTTATACATACATATATAAATATATTGTACTGACAAAATATGAAATACAAGTAAGTGAATATAAATATGTACATATGTTTGTATGTAAATAAGAAGGTGGAGGCTTTACAGTGAATTAAAAAAAATCTTTATAATTTTATAATGTTGCTTTTATAATTTCGTATGCAGGTGATTTACATAAACAGTTTTAGACGACTTGCAAACTAAGAGATGTGGCCATATATTAACGCATGGGCTGAAAAGTGCCAGGTCTAACATATATATGGCACTAGTTTTATTGCATTCACCACGTTTTCACAGCTGTTAAAATTTCATGTTATTCTATTCATTCGCGAGTTATTGTGCGAAGAGTGACCGACATTTGGTATTTTCAAAATAATGGACCAATAAGAATTTCGTGTTTTAATTATACGCTGTTTCTTGATGTGAAAAAATATGTTCGACTGAAGCAATGGCTTGAAAAGTGTTATGGGGACTCCGCTTCATAAGAAATAACAATAAAACGATGGATAGCTGAATGATCGAAAAGAGAAGTTGCGTGAGATAGCTGACATCAGGAAACGAATTGGCTTTATATTGCATAAGCATTTGACTATGAGAAAGCTCTGTTGAAATTGAGCTCCATGTTTGCTCACTGTTGACCAAAAAAAGTGAGTCACAAGTCAATCAAAACAATGGCAAAACTGTATGAATTCAACTTTGAATTGCTCCCACATCCACCGTATTCGCGAACTTAAAAAAATGCTCGTCGGTAAGAAATTTCGCTCGAATAAAGAGGTTATCGCTGAAACTGAGGTTTATTTTGAGGTAAAAGATAAATCGAGTTAAATTTCTACAAACGTGGAATTGAAATGTTAGAGCGGCGCTGGAATGATTGCGTTATTCTTGATGGAAATTATGTTGATGTATAAAGCAAATCTTGTACAAAAATAAATGTGTTTTCTTTGATAGGCTCAGAACTGAACGATATTCATTATATACAAGTCGGTAGTTCGATAGTTTCAGATACACATGTACCGTTACAAAAGTTTAAAAGGAAGAAAATTTAGCTACGACCGGCAGGGCTCGCAGAGTGGCAGAGTTTAGCTGCCGGCTCAGACAAATCTACAAGTATACGTGGCGGTCTCTATATCGGAGAGTTTTAAATTAATGGTTATGGTAAATTGAGGGCATGTTTGCAGTGATTTAGACGGGACGTAAGGTATATCCATTGGCATAATGGTATATATATAGTCTACATACACCGCCTATTTTCGTTGGATTGGAATTCTATAAAGTTTATTGAGAATTGTGTTGATACAGTTTTATGTAAAATTGTTTTTATAATAATAATAAACTGAAAAAAATCCAATTTTAAGATAAAATAATAAAGTTATAGGCGAAAAACAACAAGCCAGCTGCGACAAAAGTCTACATACAGAACGGAGCCTTAGTGATGTGCAATGGTGTGCTGAGATATGTTAAGGTAAAGTAGCGAGTTTTTTGTTTTCTTTTATTACGTGTGCTGCTTTACTCTAATTGAATGCAGCCGTAATTTGCACACTTAACTCCGTGAAGAAAAGTATCAGTTGGGGTGGGTGAAATGCTTGAAGTACCAGTCGGGAACTCTCCAAGTGGCACTAAGGCGCTGTTTTGATATCGTTTTGAGACCTCCAATGGGCAGATATCTACAGCCAGCGCTGTTGATACATTGGAGAAGGTTGATGCAATCTAGGTTGGAGCATCGTCCCAGGCTGTCGAAGAAAGGAGCATTCCGTGATCTTAATCGTTTTGCTGCCAAATCCGGACATTTACAGAGAAAGTGTTCAACAGCCCCTTCTCTGAAAATTCGCCACGGCTTCTGCAATAGAGATTAAATGGTAAACCTAACTTTCCTGCTTGTGTGCCTATCGTCCAGAGACCGGTAAACACAGCTACGACTTTGGAAATTGAATGGCATGGAGTCCCCAAAATCAGTTGTGGTAAACAATATATACCATTGTAAAACAAATTTTCAAAATATTGGTTCCACCGAAAATAAACCAGTTAGTGGCAATCCGAGGAAACTTTTTCCCAGAGACATTAGTTCGATTCTCAAAGATGCAAAAGCGAATGCTTCTAAATTAGCCGCGCTTCCTACATCAGAAAAGCAATCAAAGAGCATTTCGAAGAATGAAAAGCCTCTAATTTCCGAAGAAAATCGTAAACTTCCCTTGGAGTTCGCAAGCACATAAAGAAAATGGAATGGATTTTTTGCAAAAATTTTTCTTTACAGGATTAGTTGAAGTTTAATATATTTAGGGTAATGGAAGGGTAAAAGTTTGAACAAAATGCTGCACTTAGCCCGAAAAATTTAGCATCAACAGGTGGCAGAAACGTAATGGTCTGGGGAGCTTTTGAGACATCTGGAGTTGGATTTTTTTTAGTTTATTTTGTAATAATCAGCAAAATTTTCCATTTAATATCAAATAAACTCTTTGGGGTTTTAAACCCATGAAAACAAGTAGTTGGCTTTTGTCCATCACTGTATGTATATACTTACATATATTATATGAATGTATATATAATTCAAGTGTAATTTTCAACACAATTCTAATAATACAAAGAAAGGAAAGAAAGAACTGAGCAAATGATATTTGGCTCTCATTTCTTCTCGACCACACATGCTAGAAAAATTAGGAACAACAGCACAGTGAAGCTGAAGAATTAAACCTAGAAATCAGTATTAATAAAATTAATGATACCAGCCTTAAAATTCAAAGCAAACACTTCTTTCCATAAGCCTTTCTTAGGAAGGAAAATACCCACTCGACCATTAACAGTCGCACTGAGAGACTCATCATGACAGTTCAAGAATATGTATAAAGTAGAATTACGGACGATGACATCATTCGACGAAGAGTCTCTTGGAGTGGTTGGGAAACTCGGTAAAAAGAATTCAGAAGGTGTGCTACGGATCAGACCGCCGGTTGGCAGTCAGCGAATTTGAAAGAATCAGCTGATTTGCTGACGTCTCCAGGGTCATGACAACGGTTTGTTTACGAAAAAACTGAGATTGTATTGGTGATATAGAAAAAAATTACCACAGCCTCCACTCATATTGCTTCGTTGCCGTCTGAACAACGAGTGTGTGAATACGTGTGAAATAAGCTGGCAGAATTCGGCTGCTGAGAACTCGGTGATGTGGCAGCCGAAGTTGCTTGCCAAGTAATCTATCGTCCTCGATTGAGAAAAGAATTTGAAGGAGATTTATGGATATTTACGTGTTGATTATGGTCAAAGATTTACAAAGCCTGGTCAGCTGCTACGGTGAGATACAAAATTACGAGAGGAAATACGGCTGCTGTGTCACAGGGGAGTATGTACGATCTTTTCACATTTATTCACACACTCGTGCAGTCAGTCCTTGTTCAGATGATTTAATATTGATTTTTTCGTATATCTCGTATTACATCAGCCAGTCAGTTGATTCTTTCCAATTCGCTGAGAGCCGGATAACAGTCTGTTATTGGCCACACCTTCTCAATTCATTTCACCATGGGTAATAATTAATATTGCCGACGCTGGAACGATTAGCTATATACAGTTTGCGAAGGCATTAGCTAGTCAAGCATGTGAAGAGTAAATAGCTCCGCTGGCTAGCCGACATCTTACGAAGATATAGAGACTGGCAACACGTCGAGGTTAGTTTAGAGGTTAGTTTATCCAGAAAAACTATTTACTAACAGAAACTTTAATTGATGCTGGCTGATATCTGTAGGAAAAATCTATAAGTAGATAGATCATGCATACGATGCTACTTGAATGGCCTTGAGATAGGAAATTTTTGGTCCGGGGTCTAGCTTGAAATGCTCGTGACTACGAAGAGCATTATGGTGCCCAGGGGAATAAGCTGGCAAACTCCATATACAAGTCCCTCAATGGAGCTAGCGTCAATTATAGTACGTTCCATTTACTGCCCCTTTCGAGTATAAGTTTACTAGGGGACATCGTGAACAAAAATCGAAATACCGCCTTGGTTCACTGGCACTTATCTCATTAAACTAAGAATGACAACATATGGGAAGCAAAGACATCGTCTATTACAGTTATGACTTTTTTGTTTGAAAGAGGAAGCCAATGCATAACATTTTCTCTGTGTTTGTCAGACTTTGAGACTAAGGTGGAGCATTGTTGGGTCAGATGTACTGGGAATATATAAATTATATGTTATATCCATTGGTATTCTCTATCCTGCCTGTCAAGCGCTACGACCGCTTTTTCTCAATGCACACTGGCCCACGTCTAAATTTGGGCGCCGCACAATCCGGCTCATACCGCGCAAAGTAGCTTCGCTAAACAGACCACATGAGAAAATAATAGATTTCAATATATTTCAAATATGAAGTGGTCACGGTTGCAGGTTTATTTAAGCACAGAGGTTTTTGTCACCCAGATTATAAATTATAAAAATATCTGGGGCATAGTAAAGACTTTTAGCAAGGATATAATGACAGTGCTCACAGAGGGCTTATTTAATGACATTTATTTCTTTACAGTATAGGGAGATATGGGAATTGCGTTATGCGCTGAGACAAGTTTTTTAGGGATAATCCGCTGCCAAATATCCTTTTAAATAAACTTTCATCGGATTTAGTGGGTTATTAAGGAGTAAGAAAGGCATTTTTTCTATTCTTCCATCATTCCTTGTGCTTCAACTATAATGGTAAGCTATGCCTATGGCAAAACCTTTCTTGTTTTTATGACCTTTTTAAATCTATCCTATGCATCCAATGCAGTTTGGTTTCGAATTTCCGATTAGCGAAATGTGAAGGTAGCGAAAATAAAAAAAATTTGAAAAATATATTTAAGCCGGTGGTGCATTGAAGCTTTCAGTGGTTTGTGTGCTCTCAATAATGTTTAAATGGGTACCTACTCTTTACATAGCGTAGTATTGATCTGCAGATTTGCTGAAGTTTTGTAAGCAGTAGTGCATTGGTGAAAACATATAAAACAAAGAAACAAATTTCATTTGGCGGTTGACTTGTGAGCAGTATCATTTTTTATTTTTTATTTATTTTTGCATACCGAAGGACGGTTTCAGTTCGAATTTGGATACGGGTGACTATGCTGGCATACGATGACCCCTTTTGTGCACAATGCAAACTCAACATGACCGAATGCAGATTGGTGTGAGTTACATGGATTTAGAACGCAGCTTCAAAAATGACTGAGTAATGATAATAATTTAATACTGATTTTGAATGGAACACAAATGACGGCCAATATTGCAGTGTAACTTCACCAATGCTGATTTTGGCAATCCTTGGACATTTATTTACCTTGACTGCTGTCCCTGTTTGTTGAATCGTATCGATTATTACCGGACATGTGCGATGTGGCAGCTGCGCGCGCCAGTATCGGCTTGACATGGCGCAGCGCTTGTTCCTCAGGATAACGTGGCGTTTGGAATTTTGTTGGCCGCGACTGTAGCGTCGCGGGGCCAGAACGTTGCTGTATCAGCATCCGATGCCGTAATGGTGGTGGGGAAATAGACTTGGCTAAAATTGAGTGAGGTAATTTATTCGGTGAGTAATCGCTGCCAGATTCGCCCTGCAAACAAAACTGAAATTTGATTAATTATATTGGTAAGAAAGTGTTCGGCAAGGTCACTAAATGAATAAGTACCATGACGGTGCCATTATCAGATACGCCCGAACCAGACATATTGTCTGCCAGCAGACGCTCGCTCTCGGGATCTGCGAGCACTCTCGAGATATCCGATTTGTTTTTAAGTATCGATTTGGAACGTCGATGGTGTTCGAGATTTGGCGATGCATCGATAGAATCTATCGAAGAGGAATGTTTGCTTTCAAATTTCGCTGTAATGAACGTGTGCAGAAGAGTTAATCAACATATCGATTTAATTTATTGAAACTCTGAATTGTTAACATACCTTTTTGCCCAACATTCTGTATTCCGAACAGATGCTGATTGATCAACTTAGTGGCAGTGGCTAAACTTTTACCGGGCATAAAGGACGAGCGCTTCTTCTTGCTTCCGCTGCCTGCAGGACTGCTTTCGTGACTACCGCTCACACTGTCTTGTGTTATCTTGGCTTCTTCGAAGCGTGCTCGCGGTTTGTTTGACACTTCTGCGCCGGTAGGCTTTGATGTAAAACTTTGGAACCGTGTTTTACGATGTTTTGGCACTGGATTCTCATTAAGACTAACGCGACTTCCGCGTTCTTGAACTTCGAAGTTTTGGTAAATCTCGTCCATGGGACTAATACCACCTGCAGCTAAGTTACGTAATGCCGTGTCGCCGGATGCGCTTTTCTTTACCTGCGAACGCGCTAATCCTATGGCTGTCAAACCAGTAGCACCGGTTGGGGGTAGTCCAACGATATAGCCTGTTGTACCGGGTCCACTTGTCGAAGTCGACGACTCCTTTTCCAACGGATTTATATACAAGTTGTCCATGTCGATGTCCAGTGTACATGCTTCGTCCGCCAGGTCGGCAGTGAGATCACCTTGAGAGTGAAATGGATGAGTTTGGCAGCTAGCGTACGTATCCGAACTGTCTACGCTAGCCAGATCTGCATTGTTATTATTGTTGATATTGACATTGAAGTTGTTATTAAAATTGCTTCCCAATTGCAGTGCTGCATTACCAGTCGCCATAGACAATCCTGGACATGCACCCACTGATGTCGTATTGAAGTTGTTGTTATAGTTATAATTGAAATTGTTATTGCTGTAGCTGGTAATGAAAGGTGGGTAACGAAATGGCGTGTCGAGTGGCAGCGCTATGGTGGTGGATGTAGTGGTGCCGTACGACGACGAGGTGGATGACGATTGCGATGCAATTGGCGCGAGGCCAGTGGCAGTGTGATGGGGCAGATGGTGTGGGGTGCGCATCACACCACCACCACCGCCAATCGAAAATATGACTTCGGCATGTGAATCGCTCGTAGCCGCTGCAATGACGCCTGCCAACTGTGGCTGTGACCTGGGCTGTAGTATAGGTGGCGCCAGCAAACCGAACTGATTGGCGCGCAGATCTCGGCTTGCCTGATTGGCAGCCATGCGCATCTCCAGGCAAATGGGCTTGTGGAAGTCCGACGTTGGAAGTGAAATTACACCCTCGGCATCGGTGAACTCCTTGAAGTCCTGCAAAGGTAAAAACAATTGTCGAAATTTTTAAATCATTTGGAAAACTGGACACCGTCGTCTTTCTCTAAACGATGTTGGAGGTTAACAAAAGTTTAACTGTTGGTGGGGTGAAGTACGTAAATGTGGGTTGGTAATGTGAGCTGTCCACTTGGAAAAAATATATTTACATGTCCGTTTTAGAAAACTTAGTGTTAGTGCGCCATTGATGAGGAGTTGAAGTGATGTTAATATGTTTGAGGAACATAAATAGAGATGTGTGGCCAATGGTCATTTCCAATGAAAGAAAAAATTGGTTTGCATCGACTTATACTCTTTGTGTGTGAAGAAAAAGAATTGAGTAAAATGAACTGAACAAAAATGGGAAATAGAAGAAGAAAAGAAAAGAAATATAAGTAGAAAAAGATGTTAGCCATTTTAAATATATCCAAAAACCTGTATATATCAATCTATGAAGAGTAACATTTTTACAATATTTTTATTTTTTGTTCGTGTTGACCACGTTTATCACCTTCAGATATATTTCTCTTTGTCTAACCTTTTTTCTGATTCTCGAATCATCTCGGACCAAAACACGGTATGGTATGGCCTGAGCTCTGCCAACCATACGGGCTTTGTCTTCATAGATGCTTTGTGTTTGGGTAAAGCTGCCATGAGCTAAGTCCGGTGTTTATGGTGGTTGAGGCAAGATCACGAAAATGTTTTTGGCCAAAAAATTCAGATCTTTAATTGAGTTTCTTCGATAGCAGAAAATCGCCGAGCACACATAAACAAACTAAATATGACATATAGTTGACATTTTAACTTAGGTTTCCCCGAAATTTGAAAAGTCCCCTTACTTTTTTAACACATTTCGCAGACACGTCCACTAGATAAGACAGAAACTCTGCTCTGCGTGTGGGTATAACTTTATCTTCAAACAAGTTCTGGATTAGGTCGATCTTCTAGAAATACCACGGATCCCACTAGCGATATATGTAGTTAGACAAGTCTGGCATAGAATGGATGAAAACATATTTAAGCCCCCATCTATTTCGACCGGCCTTCTGTTAGTATAGTAAGTAGTTCATATCATCACTGGGCACTGTTTAATGGTAACACATAGAAAGCGTTTGGGCTTTCACTCTAGTGACTTCTGTCGCAGTTGAAGGAACGCGGAAGGCATCAGTGCTAAAGTGTGTCTCTCTACATCGTTATAAAGAGTGGCAACCACTGCAACCTAACCTAACCTAACTTTATACAGTACACATTATCGTTGAAAAAAATGCTGATTATGTGAACAACCAACGCTTAGCGGAACAAAATTTCTAATGACTTTTCCGATATCGCACGAAAAAGCGCACCAAAAATAGAAAAATACTGATTTAAAATTACCAAGATCGGAAATTCTCTGATTTCTTACACACTAGTGATTCAAAATCTATCAAATAATCAAATGAGGAGCTGATTTGACATGGGTATCAAGAATAATCACAGTGACGGACGACTGCCACTGCCTGGGCGTTGGGAATATCACAAAACAAAAGATTTTGCGCGAATTGATAGTTTCAATTAATGTATACATATACAGTTTAAAACACCAAGTGAAGCTAAGTCCATCGCCACCTGATCTTTCTAACGCAGAGGAGGCTTCCTCTTGCTCTGCTACGACCAGGTGGTACCGCTTCGAATACTTTCAGAACCAGAGCGGACTCGCTGGATCTTTATTCGCTGCCCCGTGTCTGTGTCGTTGCAAAGCTCATACTACACTTGTTCCATCGTCTGAGATATTCATCGTCATCAATTTGCAAAGGTCCAAACATTTTCCGCAGAATCTTTTTCTCAAATACTCCAATGGAATGTTGCCATCGTCTAAGCTTCTGCGCCAGGGATGATCATTGGACACTTCAAAACCCCTATCTATCTGGTTAAAAGAAATTTCATTGTGGTGCGCTCGGTGTGAATTAGTGCGTATTTCTGCTCTAAGCTCCAGGAATCCTAGTACCTCATCCAGCAGATTCACGTATGTACGATTTGTTTTGGATGCAGTGAAGCAGAGTGTTGATTTTCCAATATGACTTCGTTTAAGGCGAGTTTTGTGTGGTTGCCGTACATCGAATCAGTACTTATGGCAGCCATCAGTACCGTACAAATACATTTTTTTTCATCACAAAAAATACCGTTTTGAATCTCGTCTATCCAAAATTTATGTGTTTTTGACAATTGCTTACGTGACGTTGCAATAATTGGGGTCGGGGCCCTCGGAATTTATATACAGTGAAATTATTTTGGGTCAAGATTCGATGGACTCTTCTTCTGGATATGCTGAGATCTAAATGAGATTTGAACTCTAGGCAAGCGATGTTTTTCAACTGCTAGGCGCCGAATGTCGCGCCTGTCTATCACCACCTATATTTAATGGTCTGCCCTGGAGCTTGACTGTACTATAACTATCGGGAGTTTTATAGAAATTAGAGATCGTATTTCCTATGGGCGGTCGCCGTAGCCGAAAACGTTCGTACGTGACTACCATTCGGAATTGCACAGGTTAGAATCTCCGTGCATGAAACACCAAATGATAGAAATAGATTTTTTCTATTAGCAGTAGCTCCTTGGCAGGCAAAGGAGTGTATTCGAGTGTATTTCTGCCAAGAAAAAACTCCTCATTAAAAACCATTTGCCGTTCGAAGGAGAAAAAGCTCGGTCAAACATCGAATAAAGGGTGTAAGCACCAATTATATATGTGTATATACCAAATATATATTTTGTATATGAAAATAAAACTAAAAAAACCCTAAAAAAAAATTAAGTGCATGCCTAATAAATATATGCCGTTATTAATAAAGAAGAAATCGGTTCAGATAAAAATTCACATTTGCCTTTTTCCCTGAGGTACTCTAAACTTTTTACCACGAGCGGATGTCTGTTAGAAGCCTGTCTCCTGCTAAAAGTAAAGCCTCCTGAAATGCAAGCATTATTTCTACTGAGCTTGAGTAAATTCTTGTATCTCTGGAAGTATATATTAGCCATGATTTGCTTCGCTATTTCTTTGGGTCGAGTTCGGATACCGTTTTATATAAACATTCGTAAGTGGCTGACCAAGGAAAAGGAAGTGGTTCACAAACTGCTCTTGGTATATTCGACTAGTCAATTCATTTACTTTTCAACAGACTAATCTTGATGTCTATACATATATATGTATGTATGAGCATACGTTTCTTGGATTTTTTCAGCTAGTATAATCACGGGGCCGCGATCTGTGTTTTGCGAAAAAAAAAAAAAAATCTGTGGCGAAAAAGGAAATGTGTCGAATTAAACTAAAAAATTATTGGTAAGTACGTCTAAGAAATATTCTAATGAAGTATATTCTATAAATTGTTACGAAGTTTCTGGGAAGTGAATTTTTACATATCTAGTTTCAAAAAAAAATTTCTAGAGTTAAAAAGCTGAAATCGCGGTACGTTCCTTTAACCCGTTCGACCCCAATGCAGCATGAGATATATTCAGTTTATTTATTGGCTTATCATATGTGTTATTTCTGTTTTTGTTTGATGAACGGTTATGATAACGGTATTCGTATGTGTCTGCACAAAAAGTGGTCAAATATTAACGCATTTGTGAGACATTTAGTAAAGTAATTAAAAAGCACTGCAATGTGCACATTTTTTCCAAAGTTCTGACAATTTTTTTCAAAATTCAGCAAGACTTTTTAAAATACGCATTTTTGGCCAACAATTATAGCAAAAAATGACAAATGTGTAAATGAAATAGTTTTCAGCAAACGTTCATGGAAATACTGTTTCGAGCACATTTTATACAACTATTGACCAAAATCATAAAACCGATTTGCCGTTCGGAGAAGGCTTAAAACTGTCGGTCCCTGCAATTATGGAACAACATCCAGACGCACAGCGCAAATAGCAGGAGGAGCTCGGTCAATCACTTAACAGAAGTGTACGCGCTAATTATACATTTTTTTTATTTTTTATTGCCCAAATTTGCTCACAAGTAACTTTTTAAAGCGCCTAAATAGGTGGACTTGACATTTTGTATTGGAAACACTTTTAAATAAATATACTTATAATACGATAGCGAGAGAAACAAAATTTTAAATTTAAGCAATCTTATTTGAAACCAAGTACCATTTTTTTGTTTTGTTAAATTTTCTTATCCAAATACTCCGAGTGTTCTCTCGCTAAATGAAAAAAAAACGGATTATAGTCTATTTTTTCCAAGAACTTGGTAACTGCAGTTAAGACTTCTGTTAAGTTCCAGAAATACCAGTTGCTTTTACCGGAATCGAGTGAACTTCAACAGGTGACTTTTGCTTGCATTTGAGGTCTTCTTACAACAGATGGCTACCACAACTGACCGTATTTTTATATATGTAGAGAATTGGTGCATCAATTCGCCGTCCGTCACGTGGGCGAAATAAAGCCCTTCATTTTCAAAAAAAGTTAATATTGCAACATCTTTTACGAATTAACTAACGGGCCAGTTTATATCTTCACGTGATGATTTGCTTAACATATTCTGGATGCTTTCGTCGCTATTATAAAAGACAGTCGTTTATTATAAAAGACAGTCGTTTATATTGGTAAGAAGAATTATAAACGGTTGAGAGTATTTCGTAATTTTTTCCGTAGAAAGTGGCAGTAAAAGTTCCCAGACTGCTACTCTCAACTTTGCATAGCAACATCGTCCACAAACAACTTTTAGAAATTATTGAACATTACAATCTTACTACGGGTGGTGTTGATGTTACCGATAGACTGAAATCTAACTATACAGTGGCCCACTTTTGCAAGTGGTTTATTTTCGATCCAGTTTTCAGTGCTCCAAACATCCGTTTTTGATGAGGAGCGACTAGGACGCCCGGCTGACGTGGTAACAGAGACCATAGGTGCGACGACTGGAACGGCAATTAATATTTTACATGATGGATTTCTCCCAGTGAATCTGCTCCAAAGAAGACGAAGGCAGTCCCATCGGCTGGAAAAGTCATGGCGACGATTTTTTGGGATGCGAAAGGCGTCATCATCATAGATTTTTTAGAGAAAGGTAGAATGATCACTGGACAATACTACAGTGAGTTATTGGACCTCTTTCATAAAAAATTGAAAGAGACCCTGCCGAATTTGGCGAAAAAGAAGGTGCCGTTTCACCATGATAACGCACCAGTACATTCATACGACTTTTTCATGTTCCTTAACATGAAGAAATGGCTCGCGGGGAAAAAAATCTAGTTAAAACGAGGAAGTCATCGCTGAAACAGAGACGTATTTTGGAGAGTTCGACAAATCCTATTTTTGGAGGAGTTAAAAAATGGCCGGAGCTTTGGGAGGAGTGTATTATCTTTCTAAAAGGTGACTGTTTGGAAAATAAAATTTTTTGAAAATATGGTGTCTTCATTTCTAACACGGGTACTTATTGAACCCGCTCGTATATGAATTCATTACGTCTTGAACTTTTTAACTTTTTATTAAAACAATCAAAGATATCACATAATTTATTTACTCTTTTGTAAATTTACTTTAAGTGTGAACAAATGTGTTTTGTTAAGTAGCTGAATGCGCTTTTATTTAAAATATATTCAAATAAATTTTTTTAAAGAAAGTTAATATTAAACTCTAAAAATTTTAAATGCAATTAATCCAAATGGGGTCATAGAGGTCCCTATGCAATGCTAGTAAAAAGTAGCGCGACGGACGGCGGGTTAAATATGATTTTCAACTGTGGTGAAGCGCTAACTACGGTTAAGGCTCGAGGCAAATAGTTTATGAGGTATTTTTCCCTTTCAGCACAGAATTTTCTAAAAGTTAGAACACTTCTAATCTTTCTTTCTTGCTGAAATTTAAATTTGTTTGTTTTGAACATTCCTTATAACTCAATGCACAAAAATGGCTGTTAATAAAATACAGATGGCTCAAAACTAGACAACAGAGTAGTCGTTTTTCTAATTTACTCCGATAAACTCGGAGGGCCAATCATTTGGCCTACCTGATCATTGCAGTGAATTTCAGGCGAAAGTCACTGCCATAAAATAGAGACTTACGGTAATAAAAACGAGAGTATTATCCGCAAATGAAGTTTCATATACTCGGACAGTCAAGCAACAATAAAAGCGCTGGAATCTAAAAACACGCGTGAAAGGCAGTCATAGAATGTTTGAAACTTCTAAATGACGTTTCTAAATAGTACAAAGTATACCTTATTTGGGTGCCAGCCCACAGGAATATATCAGGTAAGTGCAAGGCAGATGAACTTGCTCGAACCGGTACAACGCTTGATCTCCAACTGGATAAGACGCTGATACTTATGCCTATAGCCACTTGTAAACTACTTATATGTAGATAGGGAAACCATCAACAAGGTAAATACAAGTTGACAAAACTCACAACATGCGAACTAAGCAGAGAGACATGACCGAAATAGAAGAGCGGTCGATCAAAAAGCTTGTTAAGATTTAACAGAGAACCTATAAGAAAAATGATAGGGGTATTAACTGGTTTAACTGGCCATTGTTTAATAGGCAGCCACGCGAGAAGGTTAGGATTCTCGTACTTCGGTTTCTGTAGAAGCTTAGCTATGAGGAGGCTCCGCACTCTTGATAGGGTATTTTTAACTGATGTAGCGGATATAGCGCATCTTAAACTAAAGCTACTCATAGTGTAAGGATAAGCTCCAGTGGTATCACAATGGACCTACGAAAGGTCTAAGTGTGTGGTTGCGACAGCCACCCTACCTACCTACCAACCTAATAAAATATAAAATGAATCAAAATGGTAAGAAGAGTATTAAAAAAAGTAAAAGAGAAACAAGGCAAAAAAATGTGGCTATAAAATTAAGAAAGAAATATCACGTATGAAAGAAAATATGTGTTACTTACCTCTCAACAAGTGGACTTGGTATTAGTTTAATAGATGTATGCTTATGTGTGATCAATTTGGACGTGGTGAATGTGAATTTGTGTTTACTTTTTGTTTGGCTTTTTTAAGCTGCAAATTCATCCTTTTAAACGGGTGTGGATTCTTAGCCAATTTGGATTTATGAAACATACAACTATTACAACTACAACTACAGTTTATTCACTACAAATAACTACGGGTAGAATTCTATTAACTGGGACTCAATACGAGTTGGGCTATACGTTTGGATCAAATGCTAAGGAAAAAATGTCAAAAATCTAAAGAAAAAGAGTTTGAAAACAACCGTTTCAACATACGTACGAGTATATTAAAAATGCATACTTTATACAAATAATAAAATTCTTAAAAATTAAATGAAAAATCCATGCTGTGTAGTTTTAGTGCACAGCTGCTTGTTTTAAAAATAGTATTTATTCGAAATTAAAGTGACAAAAAATATACATACATGTATACTATGCATATAAATATATATCAGCTGCAATATATAATAAGTTCACAAATTTACCTACTAAGTATTCATAAGCATTTCACAAATTCATTTAAATATTTAAATTAAATTAATTAACTAAACTGCAATCACTAAAAATGTGTGTTTTCAAAAGCGTGTTCAAGTGTTTTCGAGTTTAAATTCTTTAAGCTCTGCGACTGCGCCGAAAACAACTAAGTTCTTGGCTTCTTTGGCGCCTTAATATTACAATTGTCTAGTGTGTGTGCATGTATGTGGATGGATGTTTGTGTTTGCTACATTTACCACTAATATATTTATATGTGTATGCTTATGTACATTTCCTTATGCGAAAATAATAAATTTATTAATTTCAATTTAGTTTAACTAAAAGTACTCAAGTTCGAAGAACAAATTTCTTTAACATTTTTAGCTCATTTACAGTTAATAGTTTTTATTTTTGTCACACAAAAATTCACAATTTTAATTTTAACAAATTCTTAAGGTTTTCTATGTCTTTTAGGTTGCATTTATATCGTGTGGTACACCTTCCTCGATTCAATCATTCAATCGACTCAATCATTTATCGTTTTTCCCTCTATACTGTTTGAAGCCAGCAAATAATTTTGTTTTCCGCTTCTGTTTTGTTTTACAAACTGTCATGGAGTTTAACTGCATATGTGAAAAATTGCCTTGAAATTGTTATGGATGGGTATGGTTTATTTTCGGTAAAAAGAAACAGCGAGTATGAATTCAGTTTCATATAGTATTTCTAATTTCGTTAACTAGTCATCGTGCTTCTAGGCATGTATGTATGTATTTTGATTTGATTGTAGACTATGTATGATTTGTTTTTTAGTTTTTCTTGTTTTTATTGTTTTTGTGAAATTTAAACGCTATTCTCACGTAATGGAATACATTCGCCTTGACATCGTGGATAGCCCTTTAAATAAAAAGTAAAAATAAAAATTAAAATAATTATTGAAATAATGTAGAAAATCAAACCGTTTAATTAATTTACGAATAGAATAGACAACTCTTATTTTTTGTTTTTAATTTTTAAGCAAATTAAAATTAACTAAAAGAATAATTGTGTCATATACTTATACGAAATGATCACATTTTTAAAGGTTAAAGACATCGATGGGTAAATGCTTTTAAAAGCAAAAATATGTAGAACAGAAATTGGAAGCGTGTGCAGTAGCTATGAAAAAAACAAGTCACGAAATGGAAAATGCCAGAATGACATTCATACATACATACATACATACATACAACGAATATCACTTTAACGGAATTATAATAAAATTATGGTTTTAGGTGAGGTAAAAATTTCTGACCATTTCCGCTAGATGTCTTTAGTGAGCCATATTTAAAAGGCCCACATTTGGCGCCGGGCGATTATCACTTGTTAAAGCATTTGACATATGTGCCCGAAGAGAGGCTTAGGGAAATAATTTGGCCAAGTTTTTTTACCAATAGAGATGAAGCTTTCTTTAAAATTAGAATTATGAAATTGCCTTCAGAATGGTCAGAATTTATCAAACAGCGCTTATTTGAACCAAGTCGGGTAATTCTGAGCAAAAAATGCTTAGAATTTTTTACTTAACCTATTACTTCGGCTGTAGCAGTATGCCGATATTTGCTGTATTCTTTCACACCTGACCGGCAAAAAGAACATCCGAAACCCGTTATACAAGGCGCAAAATCAATGACGATACATAATTTTTGCAAATGGCGTCGTGCGCCAATCATATTTGACACTTGTGGAGTGTCTGCAAGCGGACAAGCAATGGACAAACGGCGGCGTTAATCTGGTTTACTGGCGCAGTTAATGCTGATTAAAGTTAAAGTGTGACAAGTGGTTTTAAGAGGATTAGTGAACAGCTGATTTGTTTATTGGATATACATATATGTTAGTAAAAAGGCAGAACGCAGTATTTCGAGTATTTGCTGCCCTGATACTAAAAAATAATTATTTATTTTTAAAAAATCTTTAGTTGCTATTTCAAATATCAAAACATTTGATGTAATTTCGATCGTGTTAGTGCAAACTAACATTGCATCCATGATAGTTTTCAGTCTTTCTTGTTCTTCTCTTTAAAAGTTTCATTTCATTTTTCAATACATGTTAACTCTCATTTTTCGGCAATGCTGCCATCGAAATTTTCCTTAAATACGCATTAGTTGCACTTGATTCCAGAGATAGTTCCGAATTAAGTCGTTAATCCCGATTAACGCCATCGTCGTCAAAATAAAGATTTCCATCACTCGCAATCATTTTTTGACTTATTAAAAAAGTTATTCAAAAACAAAATTGCTCCACCTTGTCTCATTTTATTTGTTCTACCATTTGAACGTTTGGTTTTATTCAAGGTGATAGTAGTAGTAAAAAAATGCAAACTTGCATGTTTTTGCGCGTATTTTGTTTTTTTCAATTTTCTGGTTTGAGGGTCAAAGTTTCAATCAAAATGTAAAAAGGCCAGCGAAACAGCAAAAAAACAAAAACGGATATCACCTTGTCATTGAACCCACCAAATCGCAAAAAAAGAAAAAAACAAATCCGCTATTCTTCTGCTAAATATCACCTTGGGTGAATGCGCCTTGGTTTTGTTCGTGTCTAGCAGTTTGACGTTTAGCTGCAATTTCTCAAATATGTACTTTCCAGCGGACCGTACACATCGTTAATCAGGCCACGTATAGTTATGGGCTTTCAATTCAAACCGGTTAGATCAATTAAGGATATTTTGAGTTCTTGCTTTCCACGTAATTTGCTCAATTTCTTGGTGATCTTTTGCAGATCGGATGCCAAAAGAATACAGCTATTAAATCCTTTCAAAGCGATCTTAGTGCGAAAAAACAGAAAAAAATCGGAAAATTCGTTTGACAATAAATATAAGTTCAGGCAAGTACAAAAGATAATGTGAATGTAATCCAATGGCAAAGTTTATTGTCGTTGATTGTATGATAATGGGGGTAACAAAAGGAAATCGTAGTTTCAGAATATGGCAGCAATAGAATAGAATAAATGGAGACACTTCATCGTCGTTTTATACTTTCTTTGAGAGGTAATGCTGGGACTTGCAGGGACTGTTATTTTTTGAGGACTGCTAATTCTGCCACTGAGGTGCTTCGAATGACTGTTATAACATATGCTGAGTTTTCTGTTAGTTATAATATCATTGCTCCATAAATGGAGTTTTCGAAGCGAAAGGCAAAAATTGTCGAAAGTACACTTTGGCCTAGTTGCCATGTTGCAATACTGCTTTTGAGCTCAACCTGTCGTTTCTCGTACTCGCAAATAAAATTAGTTTGTAAGTTAAGCAAACCTTAAAAATCCATGGATGTAGTGATGAAAATAGTACTTTGTTGCCCTCGTTAGAGCAGCACTGCCTCAGAGATAGTCTTCGACCGCTGACAGACCTAGTCTATGGACATGCGCCCCCATGAAATAGTAAACAGTTATAATCTCAGTCTATTGACGAAGTAGAGGACACCTGATGCGAATGAAGGAGCTCGATATTTTCTTTATACCAGATTTGTTATGCTATTCAGCAAGTGGAATCCCCCGACTATCTTTAGTTTGCTAGTTCTAAGCTAACTAGTTCTAAGTTCTAAGTTAACAAGAAGCTAGCAATTCTCTCAAGTGAAGAGAGGTTCTTTTGTCAGAGAGGGAGACTCTTTTCGGTGCATGTCTATCGGGGAAAATGTTGTGGGAAGAACGGGTCAGCCAGAACGCAGGTTTTGTTATTATTGTAAGCTTAGTTTTAAAAATTTTGCAGTTTGTTTTTAATTAATTTTTAGCCGTTGGACTAAATACGTTAGTGCTCAGGTCCGTTGCCAAATCATTTATTCATTTGCTCTTGGACGATATTCGTGTGAAGAAGAAGTTTGCGAAATTGATAGATTGGGTTTAATAATTCGGATTCCTATAATTTGGAAATCAGTCCTGGAGAAATTTGAAGGGGTATAATCTTGGAACCACCATCTTATACTCCATTGAGTCCGACTGCATTACTGCTTAGTTTGAGTTTTCCGTATGTATAAGTTGGCATGCCGAAGATTAAGTAAAATTTAGATTGATTTTGTTGGCGTGATAGGCATTCACGCCGCCTTCATTTGTGGATGCTTTTACCCATGTAACTATATGAGGTTTGAAATTACGGCATGTTCAAGGTGCATACGGTAGTTCAGGATATGTATATATATGGCATATGGCTATAGCTTCCCGAAACTTTTGTTTTATTTTTGCCCTTTTGAGATAAGACATGGAAGACTACAACTAAATTCAGCAAATGAAGATACATACAGTCATCGTCCCTATATGTATGAGCAAATCATACCGATCTCTAATTTTCTTTACTGTGCTCGTCCATTCGTTCATAGGGTTCGAGGAACTTTCTGACACTGTCCGATCTGTAGAATTTATTTAACAATTGCAAGCGATCATTGACGAGGTAGCTTATTGTTTCTGAGGTTCCGTCGCCTTGTCTATGAAGACCTACGTTATGCGCAGAAGACTGTTTATGGGGGAGCAACACGAGAATAGTGAGCTATCCGATCAAAACCCGTCTAAACAAAATTAAACACCCTGAAGACCCTGAGACGTTATGGTGTTTTCTGACGAAAAAATGTTGATCAAAACCAAAAGACCAACCGGAGAAATGACAGATGGCTATGTCCTAATCCTTCACTTGCTCCTGCTGGCCATGCACACGAAGTTTCCAGCCCACGTAAATGTTTCAGATGTTGTGAGCAAAAAAGAATATGTCATGCCACCACACTTCTTTACTCAAGGATTTCGTGTGAATTCTGCCGCATATATCGAGGTTCTAGAGACGGTAGTGTAACTCTGGAGTGATAGTGTACGTGGTGATTGTCCATTCATTTTTCAGCAAGACTCTGCTCTTTCATACAAAGCGATGGCGACACAAGATTAGATGGCTGAAAATATCCATGACCGCATAACACCGAACTCCTCAGACCTTAACCCCCTACATTACTTCATATGTGGCGTAGTTTAGCATGACACCAATAAGAATCCTCGTAACACAATTTCTTCCCTGAAGGCTGCGATTAATACGGTTGTGATAACATGACGAATTATACTCTGTAATCGCACAACGCATAATGCCCTTTTCTGGTAATAGCCAATAATGAGTGTATGGGTTTCCCAGCAAAAGTTGAGGAGTGGGGTCTTGAAGATCGCTTCAGGACAGACAATGTTAAATGTATCTTCAGCATCGAGAAACACTCCTAGTAAAATTCACCGGATCATTCGGCTGCCCTTGCTCTCGCAAGCGAAATAAAATTAAAAAATAAAACCAATACGGTCCTTAAAAATTTTGAAAAATAAGGAGGTAAGACTTTTGACTGAAATTCGTTAAGCTTGCTCTTTCAAAAAATCCGCCTGTTCCGATCGTTGATACATGTTCGTTGACAAGTGTTTGGCAAAAATGGCAATATTTTGCAGAACTTTTGTCTACAATTAAGGTTCAACTTAAAAAAAGAGCAGTTTCTATTTGCACACCTAATAGAAGTACCTTCTTCAGAGTATTATGGAAACTTATACGATTAAATCGGTGCTGGCTACGTCGAAGTGTGATCCAAAGCGCTTTTTCTGCACTTGACTGGTTTGTACAAATTTTGTATCTCGATCATATTGAAAGCCTACAGTTCTTGATGAGCTTTGGGCTCTGATTGTAACTTCGTGATATAGCATACTAGCACAGCATTGGAGGCTGAATGTGAAGAGGGTACCAAGGATATTTGAGACCTTAATAAAATACAGTTTAGGGAAAAGAAATCCATTGTTTTTGTATACAATTTCTACGCAAAGAGCTTAAAACTGTAATGATCGAGCTTAAGCTCTTGGGCGATGCTACGATTACTTACCGACTACGACTACCGGTCAACTTCTATTATTTCTGTGATTTTATCGACATTTTCTTTAACATTAAAAACGCCTGAAGGGAATCGACGTAACTATAATTGCACGTAAGTAGCTGGCACAAGTATCGACATTGTAGATACCATTCATAATGTCAGCGACTTGGCTTCCATTTTCGCTTTTATCAAATAAAATAAAACCAAATTTTCTTTTCACATATCTACCGAGAAAAAAATGAATTTCTTTTTCCGCAAACTAATATGGAGTATATGTAGGTTTTCCGACGGAATAATAGCCTTTATCAATACACGGCAGACGAAAAATCGGAGTTGCTTATACTTTATTCCAGCATTCCAATCCCAGTGCTATTTATACTAACATACCTCATTTTTAAATTCCGCAATTTTCTCTGAAAAAACATTTTCCTTTTTTCGGTAATAAGAATAAAAATATATTTTTTCTTTTGAATATTCTGATGTGCTCTAACGACTCTACATACATACGCAGGTACCCAGGAATAAATGTGTTCAGATATATGAAATTGGATGTATCATAAAAGCACGTAAGCTTTTAAATTATGCATGGCACTACTTATGCACACACATATACATACATATGTGTAGGTGTACATAAAATAAGTGTATGATAAACATGATTTAACATCTCTTTGCTCAAGGAGTTTTTTGGTTGAAACATTTACTCATAGCTCACTAGCAAGTCGTTTACGCCCTGTACCTTAGCGAATTACCGAATCCTTCTAATAAATATAACAAAATAAGAATAAAAATATATTTTTCCTTTTGAATATTCTGATGTGCTCTAACGACTCTACATACATACGCAGGTACCCAGGAATAAATGTGTTCAGATATATGAAATTGGATGTATCATAAAAGCACGTAAGCTTTAAATTATGCATGGCACTACTTATGCACACACATATACATACATATGTGTAGGTGTACATAAAATAAGTGTATGATAAACATGATTTAACATCTCTTTGCTCAAGGAGTTTTTTGGTTGAAACATTTACTCATAGCTCACTAGCAAGTCGTTTACGCCCTGTACCTTAGCGAATTACCGAATCCTTCTAATAAATATAACAAAATACATACAAATTAGTTATCTACATTTTTCATTAGCGAGCGCATTTGTTGAAAAAATACAACTCAATTTTACCATTGTGTCGCCTAAATATAGTAGAGATTGACCTCGCCCGCTTCAATCATACGCTTGAGCGCGTAAAAGTTCTTTGGCGAAGGCGGCGGCCTCGCTAGCCGTTGCATCGTGTATCCTCTGCCGTGGAATACACAAACACGATTCTGGAATATTACAATCAACAATTTTTTAGAAAACAGTTTTTAAATTTTTAACTACAAATGTGTTTGTGTTTATGAATTTAAAAAACACATTTGATTTTTAATATAATTACTAAATATTTACTTTACTTCAAAATTTTCCCAAAGGTTTAAAAAATAATTTTGTTTTGCACGAGCAGCTACTTATGTATTTATTTGCAAAATTTACGTGTACGATGTTTAAGTCTACGGCAGGTTTGGCTTACGTTTGTACCGATGGTCTGAAAATTACATACAGACATTCAGAAATAGGTACATGTATAAAAATGATTAAAAAGATAGAATTATTTTTGTACATCGAATAGTTAGCAATGATTTCTATATATATGAGTATGTATGCAAATTTATTTAAATGAGTAATACGTCAGTTTTTATTTATTTTATTGCAAGATATTTACACATGTGAGCCCAAAACTATATTTACAGTATATAAACTGTATTATGTAAGCAACCTCTCTTTCACACAGCCTATTTCCCCGAAGGATTTAATTACGGTGGAGGTCTCTGCTAAGTTTTATAGTAAGTAAAAGACATTTCCACTGCAATAGAGTTAACTCAAACAACTGATATTTGTGTACATTCAACGCTTGCTGACAATGAATAGTTACCAGAAATGTATGTATATCAAAATTCCGCCACTCAAAATCTGATTAATTAATCTTCTTTGGGTCTGTTGTATGTAGTTATGGCTCTGACTGTCTCGGAAAGTACAGTGTAAAGTGTGTTTACATTTCTGTTGCATCACTGTTAGTATAACATTTTATGTTTGATCAGCAAATTTGAGTTGACTTATGAAGAACTCAAAAGAATTCGAACAAGCGGTAAACGCTGGACAATGCTTCAAAATGTAAATAAGTAATCCTGGTTTTTAAATAACGCCTTAAATATTTAGGAAAAAATGGCGGAAGCTCTAGATTATGGATACGTTTTGACAGAATGTTTACAATTCCAAGCCTAAAACAATGCAAACACGTTTTATTTAACAGTTCATTAGTATCTTTGGGAAAATGTTGTTAAGCTTTAAATTTTGTAAATTGTTTCCACATTCTGGACGGACACACGGACGGTCTGCGCCCTCCTGTACCTCAAACTTTAAACTCGTTTATCTCGAAACGACTTTTTTCGGCCTGGTGTTGTTAAAAAAACAAAAACTATTCAAACGGAACCGTCTTAATATCTTGTTCACAACATCAATGGTTATCGCCCGTACTAGAATCATATTGTTATTTCAATTATTTCGTACTTTTTTGATTAAAAACCTGAACAACGATTTTTAGAGTGCCAAATTCAAAACCACGCCATTTTATCATTTTTTTTTATTCTAGTACGGGACATAGCTACAGTCATACTGATTAATAATTGTTTGGTTTTTGTGTTTCAGATAAATAGAAGAGTCAAAATGGACAACACAGCCCAGGTCCAATTTTTCGGGAGTGTCAATTTCAGCGCCATTTTTAAAATTAAAAAAATTGTTTTTCTTTTTTGTATGTAAAAGAAGTTAAATAAAAAGCCTAAAAAATTTAAATATCGTTCTTAATTTTTTTATTATAAAAAAAATCCTGAAATACCGTAAATTTTCGAGCTCTAGACCAGCGGGACCCCTTAAGGGGGGAAGCTGGTCTAGAGCGCAAAAAATGGGCATATTTTATGAATTTATTTTGACTCAACAAAGGAATCAATCGAAAATCTGTGAAATAGGTTTAATAATATAGCTTTCATGGTACAAATACAAAATTTTTCGTCTGAATTAATTTCAAAATGGCCGCTGTCCAGCAGTTCTCCTAAGGCGCCTTTTTTTCTAGTGGGTCCATTGCCGAAGACGTAAACTCCTTAATTTTTGTCCTGGATCAAAAAATAAAATTTTTTTAGTTTCTATATAACAACAGAAAGAGACGTACGTAGGATTTTTTCGATATTTTGTTTTTTCGCGAAATGGTGCACGTTTGAACAAAAAGTTACAATTTTCACTATAAAGAACGACATAAAATTGTTGATTAAAAAAAAAACTATGTAATATAAAAAAAAATCCTACGTACGTCTCCGGAGAAAGGTATTTCGAATGTATTGTCAAAATTTCGTAAGAATCGGTAAAGATTTGTTCGAGTTATGTCTTCGGCCAGTTTAAAAAAAGTGATTTCGAGAAAAACGCGTTTAAAGTTGTAAATAGCGTTCGGGGCACACCTGCGAGGCACTGCCGTCGAATGAAAAATTTGGGCATTTAGACATTTTTGCTGGCATCCCTCATTTGGTATATTATTTCTAAGACCCTAAAGCACCTTTTAAGACAAAAAAAAATTTTTTCGATTTTTTCAAAATTCTAGACCAGCTTCCCCCCTTAAGCTATAAGGGAATCACTTGTTGAAACGGTAAGATTCAATACAAACAATTTATATATTTTTGAAACATCGACGCATCGAAATTTACTTCCCAGGCCGAGAGTCTCTGCTGCTAGTTACTTTGATTTTGCAATATGATAAAAATAATACAATAAATAAATTTGCTTAAATTGGACTTGATTCTTTTTTGTCATTAGACAAGCCTTTTGTTTGGAAATTTTAAAACCAAACAAACAGTTTTTGTTTTAATATATTACGTTTCTATAAAAGCATTAAAAATTATTTTTAATTTTTAATTTTAACAAAAGTTTTTTAAAAGTTATGAGAAATTAAGAAGTTATACCAAACCCAATCGCAAAAAATCGATATGAAATTGGTATGTATTGGGTTGGCAACTGAGTAATTGCGGATTTCATTCATAGATGAATTCAGTTGAATTTTTAGGTTCGCAGATGTAGTATAAATGTAAAAAACATTTTGTTATTGGATAGTTTGCAATTCAGTTGTCAATCAGTAAGAAAAGTTTTTTGATCGGTTGCGTAGTATTCGTTTGGCGTTCGTTGAAAAATGGAAAATCAAAAGGAACATTTTCGTCGTATTTTGCTTTTTTATTTCCATAAAGGGAAAACCGAATCGCAAGCTCATAAAAAGTTATGTGGTATTTATGGTGATGAAGCCTTAAAAGAACTGCAGTGTCAAAATTGGTTTGCTAAATTCCGTTCTGGGGGTTTTGTACTCAAAGATGAAAAACGCTCTGGTCATCCAGTGGAAGTTGATAACGCCCTAATCAAAGCAATAATCGATTCGGATCGTCACACTACAACACGTGAGATTGCAGAGAGGCTTCATGTATCACATTCATGCATTGAAAATCATTTAAAACCACTTGGCTATGTTCAAAAACTCGATACGAGATTCCTCACAAACTGAAAGAAACGCATTTAACACAACGCATTAACAGCTGCGATTTGCTAAAGAAACGTAATGAAAATGATCCATTTTTAAAAAGGCTGATAGCTGGCTATGAAAAATGGGTTGTTTACAACAATGCCAAGCGGAAAAGATCGTGGAGCAGGCCAGATGAACCAACTCAAACAACATCAAAAAAAGGTTTTGTTATCAGTTTGGTGGGATTACAAAGGAATTGTCTACTTTGAACTATTACCACCCAACCGAAAGATCAGTCCCGATGTCTACATTGAACAACTAACGAAATTAAAGAATGCAGTTGAAGAAAAGCTGCCGAATTGACAAATCGAAAAGGTATTGTATTCCATCATGACAATGCAAGGCCATACATATCTTTGACCACATCGTAAAAATTATTGAAGCTTGGTTGGAATGTTTAGCCACATCCACCATATAGTCCTGACCTTGCACCATCAGAATACTTTTTGTTTCGATCTGTACAAAACTACTTGAATGGTAAAAATTTCAATAATGATGATGATGCAAAAGGTCATTGATCAAAATGGACAATACATTACAGAATAAAGTTATTTAGTTGCATGAAAAAATTATCTTTGATTTTCTAAAAAAATCCGCAATTATTAGTTGCCAGCCCAATAATTGCGCAGTAGAGATTTTAAGTTTATCTAGACGATAAACAATTTCAAGGCGCGTTATATAGTTTGAATCTTGATTGAAGGAATTCATATCATAGTCCGGAGACTCATTGGAATGTAATGCAATTTTTAATAAATTGTATCACTTCTATATCAATTGATTTAACTACTGTATTGTGTCTTAATTTTATAGCATAGCAGCACATCATATGGAAATATAACAGTGAAACTGAAATCGTCTATGTCTTTTGTAATACTCGATGAAACCTAAAACAAACTACTAAATATTGAATTGCAACCGGGCTTGAGCTATAATCGAAGTTTTTAGTCTCTAGCTCAGTGATAAGAGGTTTAAAAGTAGGCATGCAGGGTCTTTAAGAAGAAGTCCGTGGAATCTAAAGAATTTCGACACATTTTCGACAATATTTTGTCTTTGACTTTTATTTTTTAAAAAAGTGATAAGTGTTATTTAGGGTCCCAGATTTTCATTATAGCACAAAAAACACTCATGCACTCAATTGGCCACGTGATCGCTATGTAAAGATAAATTGTTATTGAATGCTTATTATTAATAGTTCGAAAATCTGAACTGCCTTGAAAATAGTTAATTATTGAACGACTTTCTTTAATTTACATCAGTTGAAATCTGTCCACTGCGACTGAATATTTTTGAGTTAGCACCAGAATTTACTAGGTATATATTTAAAACTACCAACTAACAAATAAATAAATACTAAATAAAATATTTTATATGGAACTCCTGTATTTTTTTACGCGGTTAATATGGGAAAACTAAATTAATACTAACATATGTATGTAGAAACAAATATACCACTTCTGAAATCTACTTTACAAATATTACATAACATTAACGAAACAAGCTAGTTTTCTGTTTTGCTAATTTCCAAGCTTGAAAGATTGCCTAAATTTGCCATGTCATCGCCAAATAGGCGTTCCACTACTAATTTTGCATCTGCAAGCTGAGCTGCCAAGTACAGCAATTTATTTTTGAGCTGAGTAATGCCAGTTCAATTTAGCTCCAGCTCAAATTGATTATTTCAGATGTTCTCAATTTTTTTTGTACTGCGACTCGCTTTCCTTAATTTATTTGTGGCGCCCTTTTAACCCAGATATTCTTATTGGACTGCACCTGGTTCTTCAGTGCCTACACCTGCGTTAACATTGCTTCAAATTTGCTAACAGCGTTATTGTGTAACAGAACACAGGGATCAGCAAAGCGCGAGGATAAAAAAAAATGTCTTTTCAGTTTTGCAACACAGTTTGTCAGTGTAAACGAATTTATGAAAACCAAGACAATTCTTAATTCCATGCCCAGAAATTAAAAAAGTTTGTCTTTGTAGAAGTGTTGCCTTAGACTTAAGAATTTTGGCAATGAAGCTCAGGAATTTATTGGCAACGCTGACTGGAAAGAGCCGATTTTCCTTTAGATTGAAATTGACAATCTTGAAACATAATTTGAAGGAATGAGAGGCATTATTAATAACGTAACTTTTGAGAAACATATTCGAGTGAGGGTTTTATCGAGAATCTTACTTATTTAGTAGAAATCAACTCGCTTACCAGAGTGAAAAATCATGTGAATCAGCCTTACACGATCTTGTCAGCAAGATTGAAGCCGGGCTGAAAGGTGACAAGTACACATTGGGCGTATCCGTGGACATAGAGGGGGCTTCAATTTGCAATCTGTTCCTCTGCCTCTACTAACGGAGATGCAGGAACTCGGATTTTAGGTCTAAGCATATGTGGACGATGTCTGTGCGCTACCATCGGGTAAATCCCAAAGAAGGCTTTGCATGAAAATGCAGAGAATTCTGGATAAAATCGTCAACTGGTACGCAAGACAAGGTCTTTCCGCCCATCCGTAAAAAGCTACCTTAGTCTTCACGAGAAAACGGGAATTGGATGGACTTAGCCTTCCTGCACTGAGTGGCACAGTTTCTCTGAGAAAGTTGAATATCTGGGATTAATCTTGGATAGGAAACTAACTTTGAAGACACATGTTTTGCTGAAAGGGGATTGCACATTAAAGATTTTTCAACAATGCTGTTGGTAAAGCTTGGGGTCTGAAACCTGCTGTGGTCCTGTTGATATACACAGAACTTATCCGAGCAATCTTCAATTATGCCTCTGGGGATTGGTGGCGACCAACCACGGTTAAGTCCACACGTCAAGAACTATACAGATTGTAAAGAAGTGTATATTTAAGCAGTACGGGTGCCATGAGTACAACCTTCTGTAATACGCTAAATGCTATGCCTGGTTTCCTCCCAGTGGATCTTAAGATACAGAAGGAAGCAATTAAAACAATACTCCCTAAATATGGTTGCTGGCACAAATATGGAACTTCGGAGAGAGAAAACTGTAAATTGATATCTGGCCAGTATCCACTATGTTCAGCACCTAAAGACGATTTTCATTTGAAAGGAAATTTGATGTCATTGCGTGAGCAATGGAGTACTCAAGAGTGCATTTAAAGAGGTTTGACGGATATTTTCATTTCCGATGAGCCCAAGACTGAAATACTATAGGTTCTGGAGCTGGATGCTACTTAAACGATAGTAATTACCATTACGCTATGGGAGGAATGGCAACTGTTTTCCCAACGGAAAAAAGAAGCTTAATTCTGTTGCAAGACTGAATAAGCTTGTGCTTATATGGGTTCCAGGACACCGCGATATTCAAGGAAGTGATATTGCCAATGAATTAATCAACTGCGTATCAGCGTTTACCCCGCAGGGATCAGTAGGTCAGCGATTATGTATGCAATTTACAAAAAGAGTGATGGACCAGTCTAGAACGCTGCAGAACTGCAAAGTGTTGCTGTTTCTATTTTATTCTATCTCTTGCTCTCTGCCACTTCTCCCTTTTTCTTCTTGACTATCAAATCTGTTACTTTCCAGAGCAGGGAATACAATAGGCTTTTCAACCTGAGTCTTTCAGGAGTTACCATTCTCTAGGTGCTTTCTGCCTCACCCTTTTCAAATTAAAATTTTTAAACGTAACTTTTTGAAATCTCCTTAGAGTCCTGACCCTAACCTTAGAGCACGCCACAGCTACTCATTTCCCTCGAAAATCGACAGTCTTGGGCACTTAGATCAGCTTATTTCGACGTAGTTTTTTGATTACTATGTAATTATATTTTATTCCTGCTTAAAGTGAAGCAAAAAATAAACACAACATTGGAATGTATTGCACGACTTGCTAAAATTCTGCCAGCTGAAATATACAACCAAAGACATTTTCGATACTGACGAAATGTATTAAATATATTTGCACTGATGGTGTACTTGTAATGACTGGGAAATATAATGATTGCGTAGCCAGATATAAGTAAAATGCGTCACCGATACTAAAATCGATTTTGGCCAGTTTGTCGATTTTTATTTTGACCGGAAAATGTAGCTAGGATGCCACAGAATCACACACGACAAGAATATCTGTGAATTCAGCTTTGTACAAGCACATTATGCCGAATAGATTACAAAAATTAAAAAAAAAGTAATCGGGGCACCATTCTCAAAAAAAAAAAACGCGTCGAATGATGCAACTCTGTGCGTCTTAAGCGTTTTAGCTTATGGATACAATAGATATTCCGTAAATTTGAAGCACTATACTCGTATGTATGTATGTATATGTGTCAAAATGTTAATCTTATTGTTAAGTTTAAGGGAGACATTTTATAAATGCAAATATGTACGACTGAATGGTGTCTTTGGATTTTTCTATTTTTACCTTTCTCTGTTTGGTAATCGCTTTCCGAAGAAGCTTAACATACACTAAGACTTATTTAGATAACTCAAGCTTCTATTCTTCAAATTTAAAAGAATTTCTTTATGACAGCAAAGGAATTCATACAATAGCTACTAAAATTGAGAAAGCGAAGCAAACCAATACCTTCTAAATACAGTTTTAAATGCTAATGCGGAACAAAGTACATACGTGTTCATATCCAAGGCTAACATTTATCTACGTACTTGATCCTACTTTTTTACACTATAGTGTTACAAAAGAAATTTAATTAAAAAAATAAGGAAGTGTCCGATTCCGTCCGGCCCAACTTTATACCCCCGTGCACATTTTAGTAAAATTGAATTTGGGCTGGCCGTTAATTTTTGAAATTAAACAAACTCATACAAAATTTGGCCAAAAGTGGGCGATCTCAATAATTTTTATGTCCGGAGCAATACGTAATAAGTTTGGGTGAATTTTATTAAGTCGTTCTCGAGTTACACGCATTTACCAACAAATGAGTGTGGCACTGCCCATTTTCCAAAATTGAACGTTTCTACGAGTTTTGAGTAATTTTGTTTTATTTAACGTTCTTTCCTATTTTAAAAATCTCCGTTAAGTGTAAGGCCGTGTAGTTACTGACCGAATTCAGTTATTATCTTTACCAAACTACATAGAGCAAGAGTAATATGTGTACCAAGTTTTATCGAAATGCAGTCAAGACTGAATTTACTTACTTACTGCTGTTCTGATCTTCTCGTGGTGTGTAGGACCTGTACATACAATAGGGGATTCTACCTTACGATATGATATGACCCGAGAACCACCAATGCGACAAATCCACCTACTAATTCTACAGTTTTTGTGTACGAGGCCATAAATCTTCGGCGAGCCTTTCCATCCTTCGCATCCATAGAATAGCACTGATTTGACATTAGATTCAAAAATACGTATTTTTGTTTTGCGTGAGATCTGGCCTGATTTCCATATGTTCCTCGCATGCCATGTTTGAATATAATGACCTAATTATTGAAAAGCCTGTGCACAATACCAAGCATCTAACAGTCATCTGCTTGTACTATCTACTGTCTGGTGAAAAATAATATTGCTCCCCATTTTGTTTATTTTCAAATTTGTAGCAAATTAGAAGATGTTTTTTTCGGACAAAAGTATTGTCAGCCCTTCTTATGACCATTATTAATGAAGTTCTAAAGAACAGGAAGGCATATTCAGCCAAACTCTATTTTTTAACACGGGCTCGCTTAAGCAATGCTCATCATCTAAAAATTACTTATGGGAAAGGGCGCATAGTTTGTACTTGTTTAACATGTACTGACTGCTTTTCAGAACTTGATGCTGTCAGCAGTACAGGTAGTGACTACTTTATGATACGATCAACCCACAATTCATTTCTTAATTTAGCATGAAGTTTGCCGCTCTGCTGTTTTATAAATACATCTTTGAAGTCCATCTGAGGGAAAATGGCAAAATGCCCCCTTTTTCGTGGTGAGTGAATAATTTGCACAAAATATCGAATAAAAATGTTTGGCATATTTGATCCCTTTGTGGAAAATTTACCACTACGATTAATAAACTCGTATTAAAATGCTCTTCAACTGAATGAAAGCTGAAATAGTGCCCTTACTTTATTATTTTTAGTACTTTTCTTGCTGCTCGCGGAATTATTACTAAAAGTGAGTCCATAGTTTATTTTAGTTAGAAATAATGGCAGAATGTAAGTAAATTTTTTTTTAATTATATCACGTTGCTTATGAATATTTGAATCCTTCAGAAAGCCTTCTTTGAAGCCTTCAAAAGTTTTGAATTAGCATAGGAGCAGATTGCAAGGAAAAGAAAATAAAACAAAGTTTATACAGGGGAATTCATTATATAATAGATGACTAGATACGAAACCCTCTCATTTTGTATGAGGGCGCGCCCAGGAGCTCGTTTAAATATTTGGCAGCATTGCCAATCCCTGGGCTGATAGTCGAAATAGCGGAAAATTGTTCTACCAAGTTTTTGCTATTACTTACTTTTTATGTTATATTCAAAACTTGTAATATTTTATGTATTTCTTAATTTGTGTTTAAATTTTGAATAATTTCACTTAAATCTGAGTTTTTGAATTCTTTGTCTGTTTATGTATTTTATACTGATTGTGCCTATTTCTATTATATGTGGGTGTATACGATTTCACGTCTGTGTCACATCGAAGAAATCCTCGGCGTATTTTTTCTACTATGATTTCTAGTTTCTAGTACATGGAAAGTTGGGCAGAGTTTGATTAAGTGGCTTTACAGAGGCAAATATTTTCCAAAATTTTCGAAAACATCTGATTTATTTGTTGAGCAGAAACATTCTTTTTTGAAGCAAATTTACTTCTTTAGCTCCTGGAAGATCGAATATTTTACATATTTGAGAAATAGAATTATTTGGTCGGTGGTTGTATTTATTGGTAATTTTTAAAATGGGCCTACCTCAGATTTGGAACAAAATGTGTACCAAGTCTCGTTAATATTGGGTTGGGGAATAAATTGACAGCGTTTTTATATTTTCTTTGATTTTAAAACGATTTCTTTGCTGTTTGGTAAAGGCTAAGTATTCATTCAATAGAACTCTTTCTGTTCGACAAAATTATGTTAATTGTATTTTTGCGTTATTTAATTTTTTTAATAGTTTTGAGGCTTAGAAATGGAATACCCAGGAGGCAAAAATCAAGATTTTCGACATCTGCTCTTCTTTGCTTTTGATCGAGATCAAAAAGCTGCCAAAGCAGCCCGGAACATTTGCATCGTTTATGGGGAAGGTCTACAGCGAGTCTACAGCATCGAAATGGTTTGCAAAGTTCAAAAATGGCGACTTTGACGTCGATAACACGTCCCGCAACGGAAGACCTTCTGAATTCGATGAAGAACGTCTCAAATCACTTTTGAAGGAGAACAGTCACCAAATCAGTGGAAAATTGAACCGCGATCATAAAACGATTCCCAATTACCTTCATTCAATGGGATTTGCCGAAAAATTGGGAGTCTGGGAGCCTGGGTGCTTTACGAGTTCAACGAAAAAACAAAGAAAGTCATCTTCAAATTGCTTCTCAGCATCTTGCCCGTCATCGACAGCGTATTTTGTAGCGAATCGTGACGGGTGCATATACATACATCAATATGAGTGGGTGGCTATAGGATACACGCCAAAGCCGAGAGTCAAGCCGGATCTTCATCCAAAGAAGATCATGATCAGTGTTTGCTGTGACTGGGAGGGTATAGTGCACTGCGAAATGCTCGAAAAGAATGCTTCGATCACCGAGGAGCTCTACATTGCCCAGCTACACCGCATGAAGGAGGTTATTTGATTGAAAACCTGATCGACATGGTCAAACCATACTCCTTCACGACAATGCCAGGCCCCATGTTGCACAAGTCGTCAAAGCTACACTCCAGGAGCGCGAGTGGGAGGCCTTTTAGCATCCGCCGTATTCTCCGGGCCTTTTTCCCGACTAATTACCATATTTTCCGCTCCCTGTCAAACCATATGAAGGGCATTACCTTCGATAACATAGAGATCCTTAAAAACTGGTTCAACAACTCCTCTGACACCAGACCAGGCGATTTTTCACGGAACGGCATCAACAAATTGGTCGAAAGGTGGGAAGGGTTGTAAACAGCAACGGCGAATATATAATTAATTAACTTGTTGATATAATTATTGCTTTTTGCTTAAATAAAAGTCTTCGGTAAAAGCGCTACGAACTTTTTCCCCAACCCATTATAGGTATCTCAACTTTTATTCGAGGCATTCGATGCTTCTTTATTTTGCTGCTAGATACGAGTATAACTGTTATGTGAAGAAGGTTATACAATACTCAAAAAGGTGTGAAAATAGGATCAAGTGTAGATAGGATAACAAATATTTTATTATATTAAAAGTGTATTATAAAAGTTAATATTTTTCATTAAATATATAAATATACTACTATTAAGTGCAATAGTGATTTTGTGCATGGAAGAAAGAATTAAATAATTAAAACAATAACAAAAGGAGAGCATAGGAAACTAACTGATTGCGAAATATATGAACATTAAGTGCTTCTGTACAACAAGTACGTGTTTGTGAGCAAGCAAAAAACGTAAATTACAAATTCAAATGTTAAAAAAGTATCGTAGTTGCAAAAATGGTAAAGCAAACATACATTTTTGGTTTTATTATATATATTTTTTATAAATTGGCTTAAATTTGTTATTGGTGTTATACTTAGGTATATGCGCTTTAACAAATTACGAGTATTACTGCAAAAAAAACAAACAAAACAAAGTGAAAAATACCTTCGTTGTGCAGAAGCAGCATTCAAACTCCACAGGTACATCCTGTTCCAGATTATCCATTCTCTGGTTTTGCAAATTCTCGAGTGCCACCTGACGTCGCAGCTCGGCCACTTCCTATAAAATTGTGAATAACGATTTGTTTTTGTTTTCTGATTTTGCATATATTTTACATATATTTAATGTTGTTTGTTTTTTGTTTTGGTTATTTTGTTGGATAGCTGGACTCAATTAGAAGTGATAGGATTATAGCCGATGGTATTGTTGGATGAGGGATGGGGGATTTGGTTGGCTGTTAATGTTACGGTAAAAGATTAGGGAATTACTAGTTGCAGACAGGATTTGGGGTTAGAGTGGAAAATTACAAATCTTAAGTGTTAAACAAAACTGAAACGTTAAGTAGTTAAGTAAATATTTGCATGCCAAGCGGCACAGTTGCGCAGCAAGTAAGCTTAATACAAAGCATTGTGCCACATTACAGTGATAAGTGTTAGTACATCAGTATTTGAAGCGGTGCAAAACAAATTTCATAGCACTTAAGTATTTTAATCAGTGTTTGATAGCATGCCAGCGACAAAAAGATGGCCAGACGGTGGCTTATAAGTGAACGAAGAAAGCGGCGATGGCAGAGCGTCAATTATATAATATTATGTGCAAATATTTCAATCTATACACACATAGATATACGTATACATACACATATACATGTAAATACATGCACGTGATTATTAAAGTGCAGTTGCTAGTGTTGGAAAGCGTGCGACTTTAAGTAAAATATACAGATATATAACTTTATAAATATATTATAACATTTATTAAAAACACCAATCAGTCGAACTAGCATAAAATACTGGCATGATTTATTTATGTGCTTGTGCCTATACTGCTATAAATACTTATGTCAGTCAATTTGCAAATGCCAATGGTAATAATGTTTTATATCAGCTATTAAAATAATGGGTAAATGGATGTGTGTATGTATTTTATGTTAGTATGTCTTAGCATGTGCTCAGATAGTGAAAATTTTCATAATTCATAAATTCTGTCAAAAAAAGTATCTGGTTTTGGTGAATAAAACACAAAATATCGATTACACTAGAACGAGGGTTGCCTTTTAACAGAGTTGCCTTTGCAACTCTTCGTGTGATTAATAGTAATTCGAAATTTGTGTCGAAAAGTTTGGTGTTTTTTAACATAAACTTATAAATGACGTTTTCACTTACGAGCTTTATTTCTTCTTCTTTCAGTGAGTTGAAAAATTTACCTTGCACAAAAAAATTTCTTGTTACGATTTTCGAGGTGGATTATCGAGACTGAAGTGCATTGATCAACTTACTTCGACTTTTGGAGTTGAATTACCACACTTAGCTACTGTGAAACGCTGGTACAAAGAGTTCCAAAGTGGCTGTCGATCCGTCTAGAATGAATTTCGAGAAAGACCGTCCAGATTCGGTTGTAGTGCTTTAATTGATAACGCAAGATCATCATCCCTGCCCTAAAAAATAGCTATTGCTGTTGCTGTTGCACCACTGGAAATTCTGCTGGATTAACAGTCCCGGAGGTGAATTCGGGTCGTATGGTTAACGTAGAATCGATTGATATGTCAATGGACTTGCGCCGATTGGTATAAAGAAATGTTGGAGAAATTTTACCACGGAGGTTCACAGCACCTCTATGACACTGTAACAAGTGAGGAATCTTGGATCTATGCATGACAACTGGAAGCAAAACAGTTATCGACATTACGGGAGTTCCAAAATGAGCTGAATTCAACCAAAGTTGTTTGCGGAAAATCACATCAAAGCAAATGGTCGTCGGAAAATCTGGTCATGTGGCAACTGTGCGTAAGAGAAACTGAAAACAGTCAATTCTGAATGATACACAACCATTTTTTTGCCAGAGTTTTTCGGAGTAACCAACCGCCGAAGATGAATCATTCTTCTTTAGGACAATGCGAGCTCTCGAGTATTGGCCCACACAAGAGAGTTTTCGAGCACTCAAGAGATCGAGTTATGGGGTAATCCGTCTTATTGCCCAGATTTGCCATCTAATGATTTCTTTTCGTTCACGAACATCAAAAATAAAATGCTAGGTCAACGTTTCTTAACGTATGGAGAAGCTGTTGAAGTCTTTAAACAGATCGTTTTGGAGGTATCCACTTCTGAGTGGCAAAAGTGCTTCGAAAATTGAATAAAGCCATTTTCATTATTTTTCAATCTGTTTTTATTATTAGGCGCAACATGTAAAAGGCAACTATTGTATACAAATATTTTTTTAAAAAGTGGTGCCTCGTTAAGAAATTCTTTTTCAGACTAACTATGGGTTGTGGAATTTCATATGAGTTGCATTAATTTTTCCTAAAAATCGTTTTTGAGTTACTTGCAGTTATTGCCAAAAAGACTCCAGAAAAGTGAATAAAACTAATAATTTCTGGACATGGATCGAATTCCGAGTTTTGTGTTGTTTTGTTGGGAGGCCCAAGAAACAGCTAAATTTTATATAGCAATATTGAAAACCAGATCGTACAGCGATTATTTTCAAGTCAAAGCAAATTTTCCTCTTGTACAAATTGTATGATACTTAAACCAGTTGTATTTACTTTATCATAACTTTTACTTTTTCAGTCCGATTTGGGTATTCTTAGGCTTCAAAATTTTTTGGTAAATTTTTCCTTCCTTATTTGAAAAGGCGTTTTTTGGGTGTTTCTTCAAAAACGTGGAAAACAGGAACGAAAAAAGATTTTTTATTTTGAATATTTTATTTTATGAGTTATTGTTAAAAAATAAAAATTATGTTTTGGCCATACCAGGTTCGTTCAAAAAGTTGTAAGCCTTCAAAAAATGATCTTCACATGGACAATGGACACAGATATAGCCGGTTAAACTGAACCAATTTTGATGAAATAAAATTCAAATGACGTAGAATTAATGTCGTTATCGTGTGAACTACCACCATTCGGGGGAAAAAAATTTAGTATTTTTTTCGAACATTTAAAGTAAATAAGGGTCAAAAAACGATTTGTCATTTTTCAACGTCCACCATTTTGCCAACTTTTGGTTTTTTTTAAGATCGTAGTTCACACAATAACGACATTCATACTGAATAGGAACCTTTTTGTCTTTTTGATTTCAAACACCTGCGAGCTATACCTGTGATTCCAGGAATCCGTGTTGCCAGCAACAACCCTTTTTTTTTTTGGAAAACCATTTTTTGAAGGCTGACAAAATTTTGTTCAGCGGTGAGGCGCATTTCTGGCTCAATGGTTACGTCAATAAGCAAAATTGCTGTATTTGGGATGAAGAGCAACCAGAACAGGTTCAAGAGCTACCTTTACACCCAGAGAAAACAACGGTCTGGTGTGGTTTATGGGCTGGTGGAATCATCGGTCCATATTTTTTCAAAAATGATGATGGCCGCAACGTAACTGTGAATGGTGCTCGCTACCGTACATTGATATCGGACTTTTTGCTACCTGAAATTGAATCTAATGATCTCTACGACATTTGGTTTCAACAAGACGGAGCCACTTGCCATACAGCTCGTGAAACAATGACTTTATTGAGAAGTCATTTCGGAGAGCAGCTGATTTCACGTTTAGGACCTGTGAGTTGGCCACCAAGATCTTGTGATATCACACCTTTGGACTTTTTTCTTTGGGGATTCGTGAAGTCCAAGGTCTATGCTGATAAACTAGCTACGATTGAAGCTCTGGAAGCCAACATTACGCGTGTTATTCACGACATACCAGTCGAAATGCTCGAACGAGTGATTGAAAATTGGACCTTCAGAATGGACCACCTTAAGCGTAGTTGCGGCCAACATTTGAATGAAGTCATATTCAAAAAGTAAATGTCAAAGAATGTCCTTTCAAATGATAAATAAAGGTTATGAACATAATTTACATTTTTTTTTTTTTTTTTAACTATTGAAAAAAGCACCTCATGATTGATCACCCGTTACAATGTTTCTCGACTAAAAAGAATTAATAAAAATTAAAAATTTTCAAAAACCTTGAAAATACTCATTTCTTAATTTAAGGTTCCAGACAGTCAAAAGGAACTGTTCCGATTGGTACAAAATTATATCAAGAGGCTGAACTTACCTTTTTGTAATTTTTTCAGTTCGTTAATAACTTTGGAAAAATAAATAAAATAAATGGGTGTGACCTCAAAGTAGCCTGAGAAACATTTTTTAACGAAGTACTTATTTCGAGTAAACTAATCTGTATTGCATCGCCTCCTTAGTAGGCCCCTTTCGAAATAATACATTTATGCCAACAAATATTCGAAATATCAAAATATTTGTCAAAGGCACTTTCCAGAACCACTTCAGTTTTGATGCATATGACGTGATCAATTTCACACTTTGTTAACCTTGGATCTTCTCAAGCAATGCTTTCTGCTGTTGTTGCACTCTTTGGAAGTCTACATGGGTGCTCATCATCAAAACTTTTATTATCACGTTTATAGCTAAGGACCATCAATGAAAAGCTGGAAAAAAGGAGTTGACTCCTTTAACCCTTTCCCTATTTTTTTTGAAGTGAAACTTCTTAGGCGTCGATGGACGAGCGAGAATGGAGAGTAAAATTTCAAGGCCATGCAACGTTTTGGGCATTTTCGTTTCGTGAGAGAGAAAAAAGATATAACGTAGAGGAAAAGGAGAGATAGAGCTATACCTTATATACATATATCTTAGATACACTTCAGGCTATTTTTCCTAAGTTTTCCCTTGTGGTTGCTAATTTCTAGTGAGAAATAACACTGCCTACTTTTTGGCGCTTGTTCGTTGGTGCAAACTTGTATATTTCTTGTATATATTTTTGGTGCCTATTTTCGGTGTAATATTTCCTTGGTGCCTACTGTTTGGGGCATTTTTTGATCCCAATTTTTTTGGCTTTTTTTTTGTGCCTACTTGTTAGCGCTTATTTCCGTTTCCTGGCTAGTGCTTGTGCGTATTATAAAGTGCTATCCATTCCAGCGTCAGATTTATTGGTATTGCTTTGCAGTAATTTGTGCCGTTGCTGCGGTCCTGGAGTCGCTGCGTTTGTGCGGGTGATAAACGCTCGCAGTAGTGCGCGTTGTTGTCACGGTTTGTGTCCGGTGTTTACCTACACCGGTCGACGCTTCTCCGTTTTTTGTAAATTTTCTCTATTTGTATTCTCTGCAAATGTTGTGAATTTATTTAGATATATATTCTTTCTCTCTCTACCATTCTTTATTGGGTCTCTCCCTCTTTCTTCGTCTGCCTTGAAAGCTTCGCTTCTGTTATGTGTGCTACGCTACACGCACTTTTTTTAGTTATGAATTCCTCTTACTGATAAGCCAAAATACAAAAAAAGTCTCACTGCACGATATTCCATTCATTCCGTAAAAAAAGAAATACTCTAAAAATATGTGTCCCTTTAAATACTTTTAAATAACCATAATTTGGGTTTTGAGCTATTGGCCATTCATTCATAATTAAAGTATATTCCTAAGAAATGGTGTGTTGGCCAAGTGTAAACTTTCTGAGTCTTTTCTCTGGAAACCTAGCTTACGCCCTTATAATATTTATTTTCTATTTACCAAGCGATCTTTATTGTGAATTTTGGCAACCTGACCTTGGAACGGAATTTTACATCACTAATTCCCGGTATATGTTTGACTGAATGTGTACTCGGAGGATACGTTTTACCTTTTCCAATAATACTTTGCAACCGATAAATGTAAATCGTAGAATAATTTACATGTATTTCAGAAAACGTCAATATACCTTTGGATCGGTTTAATACCATATATTCTAGCTAGTGCCAGCTTTCAGCGAGAACTCTCGGCTGGGGGCGCAAAGTGCTGAATCAATTAAATTCCATTGATATCGGTTTCTGGCTTTAAGCTTTATTTGCGCTCATGTCAGTGCGTCGCCAGCTGTTGTGAATTCATAGTATAGGCTTCGCCTCCAAAATCCTTTTGGGTCGGCCTCTTCCGCGTCAGCCTTGAGGATTCCAGTCTAAGGAGGTTCTGCTGATGTTATGTATGATATTTGGCATTATCTGTTTGAGGTATTGGAACGCTGTTAAGAGATACGGTAGGACATGAGCCATTTCGAAGTCTGAATGTTATCTGTGCCGATTTGCTTTCGTTAGCTTTTATGCGCCATTTTTTCATCCAGTCGCTAACACTGTTAAGATTTTCTTGTAGGTAATCAGAAGCAATTGAGGGAAGGGTACTCCTGGCCATGACGACAGTATCATCTGCATATGCGGCTGTGTATGAGTTCTTTGATAGGGGCAGGTCTGCAGTGAACAAAGTGTACAAGACGGGGCCTAAAACACTTCCTTGTGGTACACCTGTTAAATTGCGTGAAGGTTAGTGGTTTCAGTGTTTACTTTAACAAAAAAATGTCTATTTTGCAAGTTTGATTTTATGAGCATATAACAGTTGTGCGGTAAACCCTGCTTCAGATTGTATGCGAGTAGCAGGCCTTCATGCGAGACTTTATCGAAGACTTGCGTTATATCTAAAAATGCCGCTGTAAAGTATTGCCTCCTCTCAAGTGCTTTTCTAGCGAAATCATACACACAATTAACTTGCTCTATGGTGGAGTGATTCTTACGAAAACCAAATTGGTGGGCTGGAATGAGATGCCTTTACGCAATTAATGGATTTATCCTTTTTAAGAGCAGTTTTACGAAGAGTTTAGAGGCAACAGGCAATATACTTATTGACCTGTAATTGGAGACCGCGCTCGGGGGTTTCCTTGGGTTTTGTATAAGGATGATTTCAGCAACTTTCCACTGAGTTGGGAAATACTCTTGCCTGATCATCGCGTTAAATATAATGGAGAGGAATTTGTATCCACATATGGGAGTTCTTTTAAAACCTTACTAGTTATTAGATCGTAACCTGACGCCCTTTTGGTTTTAAGAGTTTTGTTTGCTGCGTATTTAACTTCTTTCCAGGTAAATCGTACAGTCGGAAGATCGATTTGAAACGGAGCTGAGAGAAATTCGTTAACTTCTGAGTCTACCTCCGCACTTTGACTCGGAAATGGTAGGAAAACATTTGATAGATGTTTGGCAAACTCTATTGCTTTTTGTTTATCAGTTTTTGCCCAATCTCCATTACATGTTTTTATCGCTGCGTTGTGAGGCGTTAGTTGTGAAATCTTTTTCGTTGCCTTTCACAGTAAGTAGTCAGTAGCATCCGTAGGTGACAAGTTAGATAAGTATTCATGCAGTTCTGAGTTTTTTGCGTCTCTTATAGTGTTTCTTAATTGTTTTGTGAGCTTATTTAGCTTTTTTTGTCGTTCTTGTTTCTTGCCATATGCGCTGAATCTTGCGTTTTTCTGATATTAATATTTTGTCGCGATCATTAATGTGTGCTTCAACGTGAGTGTGCTTAATTTCCGGCGTAGCGGTCCACGCAGCTCTTTGAATGCAGTTGTTGAAAATCTGAACTGCTGTGTCCAGATCATGGACATGTGAGAAGCATGTCGATTGATACTCAATTGGCGGACCACCGAATTCGCAGATGGCTCTAAGCGATTTATGAAGATCTGCCTTATTAGGTAAATTTGCTGAAATCTTCAATGGGCTGTCCGTAGAACCGTGAATGTGCCAGATTTAGAACCATTAATGACTAGTGACTTTGTAGCTGCATCTTTGAGCTTGCATTATATATGTCCCGCATCCTTAATAATAGGCTAAAACCTAGTTTTTAATATCTCTAGAATTAGGAGATTACGCTACCCTGACCGTAACCGTATTTCTAACCGAATTTTGAAAAAAAGAAAACAATTCTGCAGTATTAAAACTGAGTTATAAAGCATGTTTCATGCTTTCTGAAACATAATTGGAGAAGCGACAAATCGGACCATTGCTCATTGTATTTCTCTGCAGTAGGACAATATTATGAATATGCCGAAAAGTAAAGGAACGCGCCTATTTACTACGCTATAGTACTATTTACTACGTGCCCGTCATTGTGGAGAGTGGGTGGCATTTAGTTTTTCTGCGACTTCATCTTTGACAGAACCGGGACTCAGTGACATACTCGTAGTAGGAAACTATGCGACTAATGAGCTGGATAAGCAGAGCATTCTTCAGTCTGTTTATTCGTGCAAAGACTGTGTATACTGTTGGATAGGTTGACCTCTGCGAGCACAGACCTGCTGGACACGGATGAATCGAGAAAGCTTTTCAGGATAATCAAGCAGGGACTCCCAATACGAAAGTCTTTATAGAACAGGAATCCATGCGGTGAAATGCAACATATTTTCAACTGAAGGTTGTTTAGATATGCTCAGCAGTTACTCCTCCATTGACATGCTTTTGTGAAGCTCTTCTTGAGGAATTATCAGAAATATCTGTGAGTTATTCAATGACAAATAATTGTTTATTGAGAATAACCAAAAAGTCGCATTTTGTGACAAGCCAACCCACGCATAGGACAGTAGTCGTATAACTTTTTGTTTCACATTGGAAGCACTTATTATTTTACCGCTTTTAGAACTTTAGACTCAGCCGACGTATGATCTGCCCACGCTACTCGCAAATAGCTTATCCACCGACCGCGGTGCTCCCCATCGACTACGAAAAAATACATATATTCATCTTTCCAGTAACTTTCTTTGGGATGGTGTTACCTTTCATATTCTAAATTCTAACTATTCCAACGATTAATGTTTGCAAATCGCTTAAAGTTACTATTTTAGCCATAAAGTTCGCTATTGTGCCATGTTGGAATATTACTTTTGACCACTATCGAATGAAGTCCATATAAGGGATGTGTGGTTTCAACAAGGCGGCGTGAAGGCCTCACTGGTGCACCCATAACGCTACACAACACACAAAAAAAAAAAGAAAAAAAAAAAGCTCCGGCAATGTATTCTGGTAGAGAGGACAAGAAAGAAGTATTCCTGTATGGGTGATTTGATAGTCTACACCTGATTTTTTTATGGGATCTAATTCTTATTTTTGGTACATTTTATGGTAAATCGGCCTAGGAAACCACGGAATTGAACAACGGATTCTGGTGTAAGAAAGCAAAAAATGTATACCTGTATAGGATAACATGCCTTCAGCAGTGCTATGAAAAAAAAAACATTTTTCGGGAATATGTTTTGACTTATTGCTGTGTTTAGGTTTATGTTTAGGCTTTGGTGTATTACAAGACTTATATAGTAGAATTTTTTGACAAATAATTTTGTGGTCCATTTTAACCCGCTATGTCTCTGTTATAGGTATTTTAAGTCGTTTCCCGCAAAAGGGGCAAAATGCATCTATGTAAGGAGGAGACAAGGGTTAAAATGTTTCCTGTCGTTTTTTCCTGAAATAAATTTCAACCTTATATCTCAATAATTCTATTCGTGCGAGAGAACCTTTTATATAAAATAAGTGAGATTGTTATTAAACATCGGAGAGTGAAGGATATGAGAGTAAATTTCCTTTCAACATCATGAAAGGTGAACTTTCCGAACACTCGAAAGTATAGCTTTGTTACGCTCCGTCTTTGCCACAGCCCCTTGCTCATACTTGTTTTAAAGTCAGCTTACAGAACTTGAAATGCTGACTTGATACCCATTATACCATAGTTAGGTTTGAAAATGGAGGAGCTCGGAGGAAAATATGGTCAGTCTAGTACAGCTGTGTAGTCATTGTATGCAATTTTTGTGAATCTGTTGATTACGCCTTGCAAAAGTAATTCTTCTTCTTAATTGGCGCGATAACCGCTTACGCGATTTTGGCCGAGTTTAACAAAGCGCGCCAGTCGTTTCTTTCTCGTGCTAACCGGCGCCAATTGGACACACCAAGTGAAGCCAAGTCTTTCTCCACCTGATCTTTCCAACGCAGAGGAGGCCTTCCTCTTCCTCTACTACCACCAGCTGGTACCGCATCGAATACTTTCAAAGCCGGAGCGTTTGTATCCATTCGGACGACATGACCCAGCCAACGTAGCCGCTGGATCTTTATTCGCTGCGCTATGTCTATGTCGTCGTAAAGCTCATACAGCTCATCGTTCCATCGTCTGCGATATTCGCCGTTGCCAACGTGCAAAGGTCCAAAAATCTTACGCAGAATCTTTCTCTCGAACACTCCAAGCGTCGCTTCATCGGATGTTGTCATCGTCCAAGCTTCTGCGCCATACGTCAGGACGGGCATGATGAGAGTCTTGTAGAGTGTTAGTTTTGTTCGTCGAGAGAGGACTTTACTGCTCAGTTGCCTACTTAGTCCGAAGTAGCACTTGTTGGCAAGAGAGATTCTACGTTGGATTTCAAGGCTGACATTGTTATCGGTGTTAATGCTGGTTCCTAAATAAACGAAGTCTTTTACAACCTCGAAATTATAACTGTCTACAGTGACGTGGGAGCCGATACGCGAGTGCGCCGACTGTTTGTTTGAAGACAGGAGGTACTTCGTTTTGTCCTCGTTCACCACCAAACCCATTCGCTTTGCCTCTTTATCCAGTTTGGAGAAGGCAGAACTAACAGCGCGGTTGTTAAGGCCGATGATGTCAATATCATCGGCATACGCCAACAATTGTACGCTTTTATAAAAAAAAAAAATTGTGCCTGAGCGATTAAGTTCTGCGGCTCGTACGATGCTCTCCAACATCAGGTTAAAGAAGTCACACGACAGCGAGTCACCCTGTCTGAAACCTCGTTTGGTATCAAACGGCTCGGAGAGGTCCTTCCCAATTCTGACGGCGCTGCTGGTGTTGAGCAACGTCATCTTACATAGCCGTATTAGTTTTGCGGGGATACCAAATTCAGACATCGCGGCATACAGGTAACTCCTTTCCGTACTGTCGAATGCAGCTTTGAAGTCGACGAAAAGGTGGTGTGTGTCGATTCTCCTTTCATGGGTCTTTTCCAAGATTTGGCGTATTGAGAATATTTGGTCGATGGTAGACTTTCCAGGTCTGAAGCCACACTGATAAGGTCCAATCAGTTGGTTGACGGTGGGCTTCAGCCTTTCACACAATACGCTCGCTAGAACCTTATAGGCGATATTTAGAAGACTTATCCCGCGGTAATTGGCACAAATTGCAGGATCGCCCTTCTTATGGATTGGGCAGAGCACACTTAAATTCCAATCGGCAGGCATGCTTTCCTCCGACCATATTTTGCACAGGAGCTGATGCATGCACCTTACCAGCTCCTCGCCGCCATGTTTGAATAGCTCAGCCGGCAGTCCGTCGGCGCCCGCGGCTTTGTTGTTCTTTAGCCGTGATATTGCTATTCTCACCTCGTCATGGTCGGGTAACGGAACTACAATTCCGTCGTCATCGATTGGGGTATCGGGATCTTCACATTCTCTACGACATGCGCAGCTGTCACTGTTTAACAGGTTCGAGAAGTGTTCCCTCCATAATTTAAGATTGCTCTGTACGTCAGTCACCAGATCGCCGTCTTTGTTCTTACAGGAAAACGCCCCGGTCTTAAAACCTTCTGTAAGCCGCCGAACTTTCTGGTAGAATTTTCGGGCGTTGTTCCTGTTGGCCAGCATCTCAAGCTCTTCACACTCACGTATTTCGGCCTCTCGTTTCTTCTGTCGGATAATACGTCTCTCTTCCTTTTTCAGCTCTCTGTAGCGATCCCACATGGCTCGCGTTGCGCCCGATCGCAGCGTAGCTCTATAGGCGGCATCCTTTCTTTCTGCGGCAGCATGACATTCCTCGTCGTACCAATTGTTTTTTCGGGCTCGCCGGAATCCGATTTCTTCTTCGGCGGCGGTACGTAGGGAACGAGAAATGTTGCTCCATTGCTCGTGCATGCCGGTTTGTTGGGAAGTGCTCTCTGAGAGCAGGAGTGAGAGTCGAGTGGCGAATCTTCTGGCTGTCTGTTGTGATTGCAGCTTTTCGATGTCGAACATTCTTTGCGTAGGTAGATGTACGTTTTTTGCTGCAAAAGTAATTATGTCTCCATAATGAGGAAGGAATTAGTTCAGCTATATCTATTTCACTTTCGTGTGTACATGTGAAAATGCAAGTAGTCTGCCTAGTCTCAATAGATGCCATAATTCAATAACAAAAGGTTGTGTAAAGTTTAATAACCAATTTCGGATGCTACTTAATCCATTCATGAAATTTGGAAGTACGGGAATAAGGGGCATAAGTTTATACCTTTCCAATTTGCTATGATTTTTTTCAGATTTAAGAAAGACGAATATCCTAAATCCAAAAGCTCATACTTTGACAAAAAACAATCGCGATAATCAAAACCACACAGAAATAAAATACAAATCAACGTAGCTTTTTCAATTGGATTTTAACAATTTCTGCAGCTTTCGGTTCGCTTAACAAAATCTTTAACAACCTATATCTTAATAACTACACGTTTCCTACAAAAATATGTTTTTCCCATTCGCAGAAGGCCGTGTACGAATTTTGGATATTCTCATATCAACACAAGCCCAATGAATTGTTTTGATTGGGCCTTCCAACCTTTTAATCTGCTCCTCAGAAAGTATTGACTGACGTAGGGTTTGAATTTATCTCGTTTCAAAAGTCGTTCTTTAAGATGCACCAATTTTTTTCAAGTTGAAACAGACGACATTCAGTACAAGATCTGAATAAAAAATCGTTGAAATAAAACTACACCAACAAAAAAGGATTTACTCTATTTACGGAGAAGCGTAACCAAAGGATGGACAACTTCGCCTTCTTCCGATTTGGCCCGATTTCAAAGTCCGTTACCCAAAAGTGATACATGCAAACTTTTTTGGTGGTTTCAATGAAGTGCAGCATGATTTTACCTAATCTTTTCTTTTTATTTTGACTTTTGCGTAGTGAACAAAATTAACATAACATAAACAGCATAACAAAAACAGTATTGCTTGCCAACTTTTTTAGCAAAAGTTTTAATTTCTATGCTTTTGAACACATTTTTTTTAGAATTTGCTCTAAATAAAGAGGCTTTTCTAAGAGAGTATCGTTTCCAAAATTAGAGATCTTACATCACATTTAATTATTGCTTCATGAATAGATGTGATTAGTAAGTGGCTTAAGATCTGTCTGTAGGACACCGCCAATTACATAAATAACCAGCTTAGATGATAGCTTACAAGCTTGCTGGTCGGCACTCTGCACTGGCATAAATTTAAAGCCACTTTCATATTTTTATATTTTGTTATTTGATTTTATTAAATTTATTATCGCATTCAAAGTTAAAATTCTGCTTGAAATTAACCAATTAGTGATGAAAGAAAGTTAAACTTGTTATGGTTTTTGTAATGTATAACAGTAAACTCCTGAGTTTAGTTATCAAAACCTTAAAAAGTTTGTAAATTTTCCTTTCATCAAGCAATTAGTGGTTCGACACCTAAAAATACACTTCGACATCATTCACATAGAGAAATTCCAAAAGACATTTGTTTATTAAACCCGATTAGCTCAATAAACAACTTGGCAAGGTGAAATGAAAATAAAAAGATCTTAGAGGGTAACTCAAACAATTTATTTCAACAAGCTTAGTTTAAGTCGAGTCTGTTATTCATATTTTCCGTAAGTTAAAAATGCTCACACTGCTGTTCTCGAGACTGAGTGGGCGAAAGCACTTTTCGCATCCGTCTACTAAACGACTATGTAGGCAAACGTACTTATATCCACATATGTATACATATACTTATGGGTGTATATATGGATACATCGCGCTTAGAATTACTAGGATATGTACGTTTCCGCACCCGCATACCCCACAGGAAAAATCTGCTTTACGATTAGTGGCGAACTAGTCGAAAAAGAGCTAGAAAATCATAAGTTAAAAAAAAAAACAGTGATACCATGAAGAAGATTTGTACATAATTATGTGTACTAAGAACATCGTCCATTCGTTGAGAGCGAGCGGGTAAATTGGTCTAAGTCTAAGTCACGGATATATTAAAATTGCATAGCAAGCACTTTCTGTGATATTACAAATGAAGTATGAAAATTATGGGGGACGAAGAAAAAGAGTTCTAACTCCAGGATTGCCAGTAGTGACTATTTGCCTCCAATATTCCTACGGCGGCCGCCGTAGCCGAATGGGTTGGTGCGTGATTACCATTCGGAATTCACAGAGGGGTCGTTGGTTCGAATCTCGGTGAAAGCAAAATTTATAAAAACATTTTTCTAATAGCGGTTGCCCCTCGGCAGGCAATGGCAAACCTCCGAGTGTATTTCTGCCATGAAAAAGCTCCTCATAAAAAATATCTGCCGTTCGGAGTCGGCTTGAAACTGTAGGTCCCTCCATTTGTGGAACAACATCAAGACGCACACCACAAATAGGAGGAGGAGCTCGGCCAAACACCTAACAGAAGTGTACGCGCCAATTATTTATTTTATTTTATTTATTCCACTATCAGACCTTTAATGGTCTTAACTTGCTTTAAAATCGAGTTAAAACTAAACATTTTCCAATTCTTAAAACCAATTCTTAAAGTCTTAACCACCTAAGCGATTTGGGCCGACTTCAAAACTACGTGACAGCCAAATTAATGAAAAATAGAAACACCAAGGGTGACCAAATTTAGTTGTTTCAACTTAATGTAGATCTTCCCTTTTCTCTGTATCACCAGCAGGTACTATATTAAATGATTCTAGAGCTAGAACACCATTGGAAAGATATGACCAAGTGAGTGGAGCTCCCGCATTTGAATTCGCCACAATCAACTTCCTATTAATATAAACAGGCACTAAGATCATTTTCCTAAATTTTATTAATTTAATTAATTTTTATTTCAGAATCCGTTAAATCTTTATATAATTAAAAAAAGTATACGGCAGGGCCGTAGAGCAAATCAGAAAATCTATCAAAGTCAGCTGTTTAAAAACAAATGATTCACAAAATTCCATTTTTTGTGTTTGCTTTGAATTGGAATAAAATATGCAATGACATACAGACAAAAGCAAAACATGGCGAAAAATTTACTGCCAAAAGTGAAGTAGTTCGTGGGGATTTCATTGAGTAGTATGAATGAGTACTAACCAAGAATGATAGAAGGCAAGATGGTGTCTTCCGAATTAGCTACGAGGTCATGCTCCGAGAATATACAGACAAAAGGAAGCGCAAAACTTGTTTGTGAAGAGGAAGAGTAGGCGAAAGCAATAGAAATTGCCAAACACAATAAATCATACACACACACACTTTCTTGTCACAATGCTTTATATTCATTTGCGCTTCAACAATTTGACAAGCGGCACTTCGTTTTCATTACGAGGCTGTTCACACAAATAAGTAATTTATCTTTCCTTTGTTTATTTGTTTTGTATTATTGTGGCGCACGACGTCAGCCGTTGTCAAAATCGCAAAGAATAAAGTAGCGGTTGTCGTAAGACGTCACCTTCTATATTCTCTTCGCCTTGAGTTCTAACTATGATGCGAAATGCTATTGAAGTACTGGCAAACTTCTTAATCAGCTGATTTGTATTTGCAAACAAAGTAAGTGCCGTATTTTTAGCGAGAAATGTTAGTCAGTCCAAGAAATATGGTAAGTCTTAATGTTTCACCACACTGTAATTTTAACAGTTCAGAAAAATACCCTAACTCAGTGCGTCATATTCCACAGCCTTAATACTCATCTCGAAATATTTCTCTTGCTCACTCCACTCTAACTCTTTCGATTTAGTATTTTACGGACATGATGCTGCATTTATTCTGTGAATGTTTTGAGGGTCGAGAGATGACTTCAGTTCTCCACTGCCTATTAGATGTTAAGGCTGACATTATTGTCTGTCATAATGCTAGTTTACAAGAAATCTAAGTCTTGTACGCCTTCAAAATTTTAACTGAAAATAGTAACGTGGATGCCAAGACGAGAGTGGACTGACTATAGGTGTGACGCCAGGATATACTTCATAGACTTGGATTAGGAGTGAAGAGGATATACTTTTCGAAGCAGTCGATTTCCTGATGGGTAGCTACATATGAGCGAATAATATACACTCATAAATAAATGCACCATAAAAATCTGCTGCCACATGAACGCGCGACTATAACACGTCCTGAGGCGCAGCATCCGCAATTGTTTCATTTTTTATTTTGCACATTTGCTTTGAACATAAGCATTTCTGCGGGTATATACGCATGTAGGTATGTATATGTACATATGCACAATGCACATACGCAGCGAGTAATTTCTACATCCTTGCTCTCAAGTTTCTCTACTGCAGATTAAACCTTTTATTTGTTACAACTGAAAGCTTAGGCTTTTCATTGTAGTTTCCTTTCTTATTCTTTGAGTGCATTCAGTTTTTTTTGTTTTTATCAGCATCGCGTCAGCAACAAGTTGCATTTCGAATGCATTTCTTATGATTTTTTGTTTAAAATTCTTTAAAGAACAAATTTTGCATTTAAAACTTATTTAGTTATTTTGGTGTGAGTCAGAAATGGATTGGGATATCCGTGATATCAGATATCTGTGCCTAAGAAAAAAATTGCATATGCAAGTAAGATTTAATTTGCTTTTGCACTATAGTTACTTGTAGTGAGTTGATCTCATTTCATATTATGTTATGGCATAATATAGTTCGTTTTCTGGGCTTGGGTTGGCTTTAGGGTTCTTATCAAAATTCTTGCATCTCTCTCATTGTTTTTTAGTCCGAAATATATGCCATAGGAATTTAAGGTTAAGAATGTCTTTAAAGACGTTTACGGTCTTCTGGGATTGGGTAGAAGCAGGTCGTCTAGTATGATAAAATCTAAATGAAATGCATTGGTATTTCATAGTACTGGAAATCCTTGGTAAGCCCACTACCAAAGTCCACACAAGGGGTGGTATTAGCCAGTTGCTAAGGTTAAAAGTTTATTTGATATTATCTGTTGGTGTTATACGAGGCACTGATGATTCGAGTATCTCCTGCCAGTAAATCTAATCTCTACCAGAAAACGTTAGTTCTCAGAATGGAGGCCGAAACGAGGGAACACATTATGTTCAAAAGCGGCGCTACCGCTAAGTGAATCTTAACCACCTAAGTGATATATACTCGACGAAACTCGATACTTGCGACACAATTTTTTTCATTGCGTGCTCAATAATTGCGACATTAGAAAATTTTAACCTCGTTTTTTTTTCTCTTTTTACGTTGTATTTTTAAGAGTGAAGCTTGAAGAAGTACTGTCGATGCCAATCTGGTAATGAGATTTTTTAGATTGAAGCAGCTAAATGAATTTAGAGGAAGTGCCGCCCAACTTTTGCATGGTGTGGTTTCATAATGCCAAAGAGAAAGTTTACGCTGCTTACATTAAAAGAAAAAGCTGACATTCTGAACAAATTAAATGCTGAAATTTCCATTAATGCTTAGCTAAACACTTTCGCGTGCAAAAGCCTTGTTCAATTGGTTTCCGGATTAAAGGGCAAAACCTTACAAATTAGAAGTGATATGCTAAAAGAGAAACCAAAGTTATTACATGCCTAAATTCGCTAGCAATGTTTGCGTTGCAAACTTCAAAAAGAGGAATGCGATTGTGAAAAATAGGTGACTCGATCAATCCGTTTCTGGACAAATTTAACAAAACAATTATGAATTTAAGTTTGATAAAAGAGCAGATATACAATGCCGATGAGTCCGGCTTATTTTGGAAACTCTTACCAGGTACAACTCATGTGCGCTCAGAAGAAACCTCGACTCCGGTGCGTAAGATCAGTAAGAAGAGAATAAAAAATTATTTGCTTATACAAATGCTGCTGGAGCAAAAATATGAAATTTTTTGACTGATATCCTATTGTCGACAAAGGAAATAAAAGTGTTTGGATGGCTTTATTTGAAAAATGGTTCCACAGAACATTTGTTCCAGAGATACGCTCACTTTTTGTCGAAGCAAAGAATCCTGTTTTAATCAAAAAGTGCTTAAATTGACAGGTTCCGTTAAATGGGTTATGCCCTTCCTGCCATTTCAATTTAGTCATCGTTTGTCTAACTGGGATTGTGACGATATCATTTTTATTTCGGAGTAACGATTACCGATAGCTGATGATGCATCTAATATTCAATTCATTGCAACTTTGCTTCGGGAAGTAGAACCATTGCAGCAAGTCGTCAATCAGAAAACGAGCAATGGACTGTTAAATCTCATTCGGAGCGCACAGCTTTAAATGAAGAGTTCTGTAATGAACACGACGAAACAGTTGGTGGAAGAACTAAGTTTACTGATTGGGCAGAGCAAAACACTGCTTGCTTAAACGTTGTTACGACGCTGTTTCGCTGTTACTATATCGTGAAGGCCTAGCTCAATAAACTATGCTAGGGGTCTCAGCGTACATGGTTTTGGTGCAGCAGAACATGCTGTCGAATATCTGCCGTGCCGGCTATTAGTGGTTGGAATGTGTGGCAGTTTTACTTTTTATCCACGCCTTGAATATATAGGACCCCGGAAGATTTATAGGTAACGGGACCGTAAAGCTTCATCAAGAAGAGAAAAACTCCTATATTTAACATCGAAGCATAAGGCAATGGAGAATATAATAAGAAATTTTACCCGTATATGTTTAACATACCGCACCAACAGTTGTTAAATTTGTCAAGGTTTCAGCTCTAGCTCAGGGGAAAACAGCCCTCACAGCGTGATTGAATGTAGCGTCCGACTGATTAATTTGATGTGTAGAAGCGCTCCAGACGGGTGTTTTCTTTAACATTCCATCAATTCATGTTATTTTTCACTTTAAAAACACTTAGCAGTAATAGCGTGCGATTAAAACTGCACACACGGGCAATAGGATTATAAATTATGGACGAGGGAACAGAGTCTGGCACCTTCGCTCTGTAATTCTCCTTGACAAAAGCTTTCAGAATTTCAGACTACTGCAAAGTTTGTATGCAACTAATATCTCCGCAAAGCTAACAGGCATAATGGGCATTCACAACTCGTTTGCTTTATGTGTAATGAAGCTGTGATCAAGGGCCTTCGATCGGTAATGCTTAACTTGAAATGTGTACAAGAATGCGGACAATTCGTACAATCTCTTCGAATACACAGCATCATTTTGTAGCGAGTTCTGGGGGAAAACGGTGTTTAAGGAAGCGAATGAGATTGCACGTGAAATCTAAGCATACCTATGCTACATGTCCTGCTGGGCTTCTTGTTTTCACAAGTTGAAAAGAAGAATAGACCAGTTTACAACACCAATTTTGGACCAATGTGGATGATAACAGAGTATCGCTTATTGAGGTTCTAATTCGAATTTACGGCTTCCTATGAGAACATCAAAAAGTCACTGGACTATTGAAGTTCTGGTGATCCATTTATTCGATGATGAGTACAGTTTATTGATAGCTTTGCTGGATGGGCTGATTAGATTTGCTTGAAGATTGTATGGCTTAAAAAGGTGATAGGATAAGATCGAATAAATCTTTCAAGGGCACCACAGAGAGCCTCTCTAGTCATCGAACGAGCTATTTCTAAGAGCAGGTCGTCTAATCTAACCAAATTCAGTATTCAGATGTTGACATTGGATTAAGGACCAGTGATACTCGTCAGGCATTGAAAGCGCAATTATACCGGGTTGATATAAGATTTGGCAGCAAATCACTTATTTTACATAAATACAAGTGATATGCGACTTTCTTCAACAAATCTGCAGACTTTTTCAGAAAATGTTCCTCCTTATGCGAAAATAAGCCTTTTGTTAGTTAAACACTTTTCAGTTCTGGTCTTGGATCGACTTGTGTCATGTCATTCATATCATACATATATTCGAAAAATTTTATTTACATACTTACATATGTATGTATGTAATTTTTCTCTGTTTTTTATGCTAACTTCAAATTTTATGAAATTCAAATTTTTATTTTACTGTTGTTATTCGTATTCTTGAAAAATGCGAAACTCTGTCATTGAATTTTTTTAGACAAAATAGAAATCGAACGTCAACTTTGTTTATTTATTCTTTTTCTAGCAAGACGCATTTTACCAGTTGCTTTTAGAATACGAGTGAGAACAAAATAGCAAAGAACCCTAAATGTTATTCCAATGCAACTGAGGCGCTGCATATGGACTGGTGAGGCCACGCGGATATAAATCTTTCACTTTCAATTCTGATATTGTATATTTGTTGTTACATTTCTCATTTGATTTCGCGCAGTAATTATGGTGGTGATTTTGCACATTACAAGTACAACTCCAATACCGTTTCGTAGTGACGATTATTTTTATTTGGACCCCGATACGGAGGATGATATGGATTATATGCAGAGTGCGGACTTCGCCGATGCAGACTATCGTCCAAACGAATCTGAATCTGATTATGTTATGTATCCGCGTTCAGCCGAAACAACAACAGAATGTGGTGCGTACAAAAGCATTGTGACAATGAAGTGCTTAACTTTAAATTTAATCTTTAGAGACCGAACCGTCAAAAAATATCGAAGGGCACACAAACAGCCCACATGGTCCCGTGCCAACTACATGCATAGCTATTGTACCGGGTGCAACTACAAAGCCTCCAGGGCATATTAATGAAAAGACGTCTGCTCAGCATGGGCAGCCAGATCAACCAACATCCACGATACAACCAGCACAACCACATCAGCCAACGCAACCGCCCCATAATCAGCTTCCTCCACCTACACCAGCTCCTTTGGTACCACCTACAACGTCTAAACAGGCATCGAATAAAACGTCTTCGATAGAAGCCGAAACGACTACTTGTTTACCAGAAGAAGAGCCGACACAAAAGTCAACACCACCGCATTCAGTGGAAGCGACCACTTGTATGACGGTGAAGGGTGGAGCGGGCGGAGCAAATGCCTCCTTTGAGGACACGATAATGCCAACAAATTCCTTTAATCCGGCAACCTCGCTCACAGATCAGGAGGGCAAAACGCGCGCACTACACTCACTTGTACAGCATTTGTATGTAGCGCAGGCGCGAGTCCAGCTTGAGGCAATTGAAATTAAGAAAGCTCAAGCGGTGGCGAATTCAGCACAACAACAGCTCGAGGAGGCGGCAAATCATGTGCGTAGTGTGACGGCGGCACTGCAAAATGCTCAGCAAGAGGTGGCTTCGGCGGCGATACGGGCACAAACGGCACAACTGCAACTGGCGGCACACGATCAGTTATTATTTGCGGCACGACAAGACGTCGATGCTCTCTCGTCACAAATGGTCGGGTTACAGGCAGCCGAAGGCATATCAGTGCCGACGGTGAAGTTCGATATAGGTAGTCTGTTGGACAAGCTGAAGCAGCCACTAACAGCTGCAGAGCGGCCGACTGCCGTGCCGCCAGTGTTAGCTATGCAAGAGCTGCCTCCGGCCGATCCTGCGCCGTTGTATGTTGACTATGATTACGATTAAGTTTGAAATATGCACTTTCGTCACACTAGCAATATACACATATTTTTTATTAGACATATATTTTTGTAAATTGTATTTCTGAAACGATTGGTATTTTTATATGCGCTTCACTTCATAAAGGAAGAGTGTTTCTTGTATTTTTGATTATTTTATGTTCATGTGAGCCATTCTCAATAATCACAATAAATGTGAATTAATAATTTATGGGTAGGTCTTTGACGATCGGTTTTATTCAGGGATAAGTAAATAAATAAATACCACTTAGGATAAAAACTATGACGATTTGTTGAGAAGGCTGAGGCAGCAAGTTGTCGCTCTTTTGTTGAATACCATATCAGATGCCTCTAGCATAAGAAAGTTAGCGTATTTCATGCTTTATCTTTCGAATCCATATGCTTTTACATACCAGCGCAATATTAACGTTTTTCTGAGCTGAATAGGGCTGGCTTTCTTAGCCGTGGAATGCACCATTTCCCGGAGATTTATAAGGGAAAGCCATTTAAACAAAGCACGCACAAAAAATGGGGGAATAATTAAAAAGCAACAAAGAGAAATTCCAATATTGTAAACTTAGGATTCCATTGCATTTGATGAGGCGAATTTTCGAAGATTTTGCCTACCTAGGATGGAATGACCAACAAAGATATGGGGAGCACTTAAAATGCTGTGGCCCCGGCCAGAATATTTGTAGAGTAAAAGTCTCAAAAAGCTCTATTGCAGGAGCCAGAATATGCAAGCACTTTAAGTGAAAAAAAAAAACAATACTATATTAATACAATCGCTTTCGGAATTCGACCACTTTTTCATCCTAAATTGATTATTAACTATAATATAATACACGATTTGATAAAAATGGGAGTCGCTTTTACCAGGCAGAAGGACTGTCTGAATGACTAATGATAAAAGCTGAAAAAATAGAAAACAAATAGAAAAATGCTTAAACTTGAAAATTTATTTTTATTAGATTTTTCTTCTTAAACTATTGCAAATGCTCCAATAGTTATTAATGCTAAATGCGAAACAAATAATTCTCCTCAATTCTCGCGAATGATGAAGGAAATAGAAAAATAAAATTTGCTAATCGATTATTCATTCTTGCTTTTGTAAAATGTTCGGGCATTTATGTATGTAGCTAAAGAAATGCTGCAGCCTTTAAAATTCCAAGACAAATATCCAAAATCGTTTCATTGTTTATAAATTGTATGAATTATATAATAAAAAGAAGTTTGCAAAAAATAGATGAAATGTTTGATAATTTTTTTTGTACCTCCTTACTCTTTCCCCGTAAGGTCTGGTGGGGGTTAAGAAATGTTTGTTATGTTATAGTTGTTGCAGTAGTTGAAATTGTAGTTGTATTTGTAGTAGTTATAGTTGTTTTAGGGTTAGTTAATATTTTGTATATAAGTATATAGTTGTGTTTGTATACATATGTGGGCTTGTAGGTGAAGTGAAATAAATACCAACTTTACGAAACATTGAAATGAACATCTAATTATCGGATTATTTTTAGTAAATTAATGAATATCTTAAAGTTTTTGTATACATAAAGATATTTGTACACCTAAAATAAAACATTTACCAAAAGCTGTTAGAGAAGATGCCATATGATGAAGTAAAGGAAAACAAAAATTGAAATAAAAATGCGCAAGAAGTGTAGATCAACAGAAAAGTAGACTGGCAGAAAGTTGCTGCAGCAAACCAATTAGTGAATAATTCTTTGCTAAGTATTTTTTAAATGGATATAAGAATGGCACTTTATGCAATGTAAACTTTTCGTTACTACTGAGTACCATCAAGACTTAAGCCTTAACCCTAGAATGCAAACTTTACTCACTCCTCTTAAAAACGAATATTTGCGTAGTTCTATTTGTAGTGTACAGTTTTTCTGACAAGAAATAAAAGTTTATGCCATGAAATGAGAAATATAATTTTGCTCAAGGCACTTTGAACAGGTATAGGCTATCAGTGGAGCAGCTGACTTGATTTTTTCTATTTATCAGGTCAGTCCATAAGTTCGTGCGTATTTTACCCATAATTTCACTTTTATACGATTTTTACGTACAAAAAATTATTCGCGGAATGTAACGGAACTATTTATATTTTCTTTGATATATTGTGCATTCAATAAGTGATTTTAATCGCGGATAGAAGTACGTGTTGTCAAAAAATAAAATGGAATCTTCGAACGCGTATAAGAAACATATTTTGTATTTTTTTTATAAAAGTGGTAAAAATGCAACAACTGTTGCTGCAGAAATAAACACAGTTCACGGAGAGTTTATTTTATATTTTTTCTTTAATATTGTTCATAGTTTGGATAATTTAAGTAGGCTGTTAGGTTTTTGATCTGCCAACTGTGCTGAAAATGATGCATAGCCTAAGCAGTTTATTCAAGTTTTGCTAAACGCATGACAGTGGCAGAGTAGGTGTTTCAGAATTCCTCTCCCGTTGACATCGTTACATAGTGTGCATGCTGCACTAGCTGCAGCTTGGCTGCATACTATACGATGGCATGAGACAGTGTCCCGTCAGTATCCCCACTACAAAGTTGACACTTTTTCTTGAGAAGAGATAAAATAAAGTTTGCATCCTGCATGAGGTGGTTCTTTCCCATCTTGAATTCACTTCTTGAATTTTTGCTGCATCTATATCTAGTCGCTGTATACAGAGAGGTGGTTGTATACCGGCCATGCTAGCCATTGGAAGATTAGCGCCTGCTTTGGCTAGCATATCCACTTCCTCGTTTCCTCAAATTCCCTTATGTTTAAACAGTAATGTGAATGGTATTGGTTTTACGGGTTAGGCTAAGACCTTTATGCACTGCGACCAGATTGGTCTATTGTGCGACCCAAATTACTTAATTATAATTATTTAGTATACCGAGAAATCGAACCAGCTCCTTAGGAGGGAGCAATTGTAGGTATTCCACCTCTAGTAGGTACGAGCCCAGGATTCTGTGTCTTCTGTGACATAATGCCTCACAGTTGATGATTAAGTGTTCCATAGACTCCTCTTCATCACAAAAGAACCTGCATAATCTTGTACTAGATAACTCTATTGTGTTAAAGAGTTTATTACAGGCATATAGTAAAAGCTCTTTAACAATTTCGTGCTTGGTGGTGCGAGTAGTGAGTTAGATAGATTCGAAATGGAGTAAAAAAAATGAAAATTCCATACATTCTTGAGTCAGATCGGCATTTGGACACGTATGCCATTATGCAACAACTGAAGGTTAGCGGCAACAAGCGGCCAGAATTTTCGTTGGAGTTGCATTTGATCAAGGCAACGCACAGTCGACCACCAGAAGCTCAGAAAGTTTGGATTTTATTTGTGCCAAGCATTTGTAAAATTTTCTTGATGGCACAAAACTGCTCTCAAGGTAGACTTATGAAAATGACGCAATGATTAAAACTTTTTTATCGATTATGAAAATTATCATGAAATGACCTTCATCATGGATAAAAGAAGTTATCGAACCAAACCGTGTGTATTTCATCTAAATCGGAGAATTTTAAATAAGCTTGCAGCTTATGTTTTGTTCGAATCAAAAGTGGAGGAATAAAACAAACATACAAACAAACAACAAATTAAACAAATTTTAAAGGATCTTTCAAAAGCGATGTCCAGATGTCAGCAGTGAATAATTCCTAGACGGTACCTGTTTTTTATGCCATCGTTGACATTTGTCAGGTAAACAGATGTTCAATTTTTATTATGGATAGAACAACGCGTCCATCTTTATGACCAACATATGGCAAAATTCATAATTTTTTTGGTGAAAATAATAGTCCGAATGAGCTGACAATTCAAAGGTTGGTGAAAAATTAAAAAAAACTGGTTCTGTCGAGAATAATAAAAGCACTGGCAGACCAGACTGAGGTTTTTTGAGAAGTAAAGGCTAGGTGAATAAGCCAACAACGATTCTAGAGCTGAAACACAACTTTCGGATCGAGATTGCTGAACTCAATTCGATAATATGCGAGCGAGTTCTTGAAAATTTTAATTCTCCTGTGATAGCCCGTAGACGTACTCATGGCGGACATTTAAATGATGCCATGCTTCCCACATACATAATTGTTAAGATATGTATTTTGAATAAAAATTTTGAAACTGGAGATGATCTAAGTTATTACATGTTTTATTTTAAAACAACATGTGGGCGCGTTTTTTGAAAGACCCTTTGTAATAATGAAATGGTTTGTCCTCGTTCTTTAGGCATAGAACTGTTGTTATTTTAGATACCTTTGCCAATTATGAGCCAATAATAGCGGTAAAGGCGAAAAATCAGTAATATACAACTTTTGATGAAATTTTTTTTTAAATAATTTTCCATTTCATAGGACTATCACGTGCCAATATAAAAATATTTCGTCAGAGTGACCTTAGTGTTGTAAGTTATAAATAAAACCCCAATTTTGGGTTTGAGTTGACAATGCCATCTGTTTTAATTTTCAGGGATTTAATAATTTTTTGGGGTAAATTATCAACCATTTTTGGGGCTGATGCTAAGTAAACTAATTTGCTAAATAATGAATACCTACATCCAAACATGAGAAATAGTTATTTTGTTTAAAAAAGGAAGTGAGTAAATTTTATTCATAGGCAGTAATAATGTTTACTTCAATGTACACTCTACTCTAGGGTTAAAAATTAATTAATTTATTGAATTATATTTCGCCCATTTGCTTCAAGAGTGTCATCCCAAAAAAACAAAAAGCCAGCGCTTTTTTGATACATAATTTTACTATCCAAACAATTTCAATTTCACTTGTTTACTCTTTTTTACTTTCATCATACTTCGCTGTAGCAAGTTAACTGCAATAAAAAAGCGAAGGATCTGTATGCAGTAGAGTAAATAAAATATTCACAGCACATTACATATATTTTCGGAATTATACTTATAGCCAGCTCTTTCTAACGTATGTAATCTCTACCGCGGAAGAAACGGTTTCGTTTTTTTTTTGCACCGACGTGGAGTTGTCTCTATTATAAAGATATTAATTCCAGTGATTCAGCCAAAAAGTTGTATGTATTAGATTATACAGAGTGGACGGTATTGTAGTTTGGGACATATGCCTGTTTTAACCTAAGGCAACACAAGCTTCAGCCGACATCAGTTATAAAGCTTTGTGGTGCATGACATATCTTTGAACAACATATCGCTCTCAGCGACCAGGTCTATTTTGGACCAAAACTAATCCACATGAGGTAAACGGGAGCGTGTCATTATTCTGTTTTACAAAATTCTGGATGACAAAATTCTGTAAATTGCAAAAAAATTCTGCTTTTTAAAATTCTGCTTTTTTAAAATTCTGCTTTTTAAAATTCTGCTTTCTAAAATTCTGCTTTTTAAAATTCTGCTTTCTAAAATTCTGCTTTTTCAAAATTCTGTATGTTTAATGCGAAAAATTCTGCTTTATTCAAGTTTTGTGATTTTCGTCATACAAGAAGTAACAAAATAAACATTTAATTCATAAATATACATATAGGTATGTTTTAGCGATAACAATATTTTAGTTTAGCCAATTACAATATTTTTTGCAATTCTTTTTAAATATGTAGTGTGACTTAATTCATTTCTTACTTTAATAATTCTTCGCAGCTGTTCGTTTTTTTTTTAGAAGAGTTCTACGCAAAAATACGGTGGATTGCGTCGCCGGAGTTGGACTGATGAGGGTTATTTTTTTGAAGCGCGGCCGAAGGCCGCCCACGCGAAAAGAAGTTCTACGCAAAAATACTGTGGATTCTATCGAAACTGAAGAAAAAATTATTATTATTATTTTTTATTTAATATCTCGGATAATAATAAAAAATAATAATAATATTAAATAATTACATAACCTCTTTAACATTGTTAACATTGTATTTTAATACAGAATTTTGTAATACAGAATTTTGAAAGCAGAATTTTAAAAAAGCAGAATTTTAAAAAAGCAGAATTTTAAAAAGCAGAATTTTAAAAAGCAGAATTTTGTTTTTAGAATTTTGTACAGACAGAATTTCGACACCAACCCGAGGTAAACACCAAACAATGCATGCCAAAAAACAAAATAACATGGAAGCCTATTTGTACCCGAAAGAATAATAATATTAGGTGTACAACTAAGTTCTCGCTGTTTGTCAATAGATGCCGCCAGCAGTGTCTGCTACTCGATTCTAACATAACCTAAACGTCATAAACCAAGTTTAGACATATGGTAAACGAACTGCTTTGACACATTAGTGATTATATACTTTTGGTTTTGTGAAAATGTCTGATTTTGTGTCGAATAATCGTCATTTGCAGGAAGTGTTGATTTTCCTCTTTTATTCGAGAAAAATGGCGGCTGAAGCGGATCGAGAACTACAAAAAGTTTATGGAGATGCTGCTTTAAGTGAAACAATGTGCCGAGATTGGTTCCGTCGCTTCAAAGACGGTGATTTTAATGTTGACGAGCGTCTGCGTGAAGGAAGGCCAAAAACCTATAAAGACGCTGAATTGGAGGCATTGCTCAATGAGGATCCGTGTCAAACGCAAGAAAAGCTTGCTTCAGTATTAGGAGTTACCCGCCAATCTATTTCCAAGCGATCGCATACTTTGGGAATGATTTAGAAACAGGGGACTTGTGTTCCTTATGAGTTAAAGCCAAGGGATGTTGACCGTCGTTTTTTCGCTTGTGAACAACTGCTCCAGCGGCAAAAAGGAAGAGTTTCTTTCATCGCATCGTGACGGGTGATGAAAAGTGTATACATTAGAGCAATCCGAAGAAAATAAAGTCATGGGGACTGCCCTGTCATGCTTCTACGTCGTCGCCTCCGCCGAATATTCACGCTGCGAAGGTTATGCTATGTATTTGGTGGGACCAATTTGGTGTTATTTATTATGAACTGTTAAAACCAAGCGAACCATCACTGGGTATCGGTATCGACTTCAATTGATGCGATTGAGCCGAGCACTGCGCGGGAAGCGGCCCCAATACGCGGAGAGGCACGAAAAAGTGATTCTCCAGCATGACAACGCTGGGCCTCACGTTGCCAAACCCGTTAAAACCTACCTGGAAACACTGAAATGGGAAATCCTACCCCACCCGCCATATTCTCCAGATATTGCGCCGTCCGATTATCTGCTGTTCCGATCGATGGGACATGAAGACATTAAAAAATGGCTTGATCCTTGGATAGCCTCAAAAGATGGGCAGTTTTACCGCGACGGTATACGAGATCTACCAGAAATATGGGAAAAAGTAGTAGCCAGCGATAGGGCAATACTTTCAATGATTCACTTGTAACCATTTTTTCAGAACAAATTTGTATTTTTATGAAAAAACAGCGAGAACTTAGTTGCGTACCTAATATAATAAATAACTCTCTCTTGCGAATCCATCGCATGATTACAGGTGCTATCAGTAGAGCAGCTGATTTGATCTTTTTTCAATATATTAGGCTTCTAAATTGTCAAATTTTGCTTAAATTAGTCCAAACTGTCAATATTTATTTCTGATTCTTTCCATTTCAATTCAACCGGGCTATTCGGGACATGTTCTTCGATTTCGATGTAACTCAAATATGTTGCCCTCTGGTCAAAATAATGAGAAACGTATTTTTTTGTTCACCCGAAAAAAAATTTTAGCAAGATTTATCGGCACTTTTGTTTTTCGGCTCAAAATCGATTTTTTTCATTACATAAGAAATTTTTTGTTTAAATGCTCATAACTTAGTCAAAAATGAACCGATTCTATGACTTGTACTAAAGCAAAAACCAAATACAAATGTAGCTCTAGTGTCTTGGTATGGAATAACTTCAGTTGGTTTTAAAATTTTTATAAATTGGTTTTTTAGGATAATACAATATAAACTTAAAAAAATTGTTTTGTTTAAAAATTAAAACTAAAAAAAAAAATTTGTTTATCTTATTTGTATCCTCAACTATCGATTGTTATATTTTTTCATTATTAGCTGAGACTGTGCTCAGTAATTCCTGAAAGCTTCATAGTGGAATCACATTAATTTCATGAGTAATATTCAAATACGAGGGTTGCCTTTTGTATTTCATGTGGAATCACATTAACTTTACGAGTAATATAAGGGATGCCTTTTATATGACATTTTGTGTTTGTGTTTTGTAAATTGAGACAGGAGCGTATTGATCAACTTACTTCGACTTTGGCGTTAAAGCACCAAACTTAGTCACTGGCCGGCGTTCTTTGCAGGAGGAATTTTGTGATTTCCATCCATTAACGTTGTTTTGCCAGAACTAATCGATGCTCTGGGTCAATTGATAACGAGTGCTACTTTTTTCGGCCTGGTATTGTCAAAAAAACAAAAACTGTTCAACCGAATCGTCTGAAATTTTAATATGCTGTTCTCAATATCAATGGCAATCGCCCGCACTAGAATTATATTATTATTTCAATTACTTCCTATTTTTTTTATTAAAAGGCTGATAAAAACCCGATTTTTAGAGTGTCAAATTCAAAACCGTGCCGTTTTGTCAAATTTATTTTTTTTTATTCTAGTACGGAACATAGCTACAGTCATACTGATTAATAATTGTTTTGGTTTTTGGGTTTCAGATAAATAGGAGAGCCAAAATGAACCGTCCATGTTCAATTTTTCGGGAGCTTTAGGTAAAAATAGCAGCAGTTGGCCCCGATCTGCAAGGCATAGGGATGGCCTAGGTAAATCGAAAATATTAGAAACATAATTTAAATAAATACATCCCAATTTAATTTCATGACGAATTTTCATTTGCTTTACGTTTTAAGCCATGTACCGCCTGTATTCACCATTCAACAGGCTAACAAACGAGCATCCCAATTTAAATGCAATTAAAATACTCGTATAACAAAAGTTCAATGGCAACCGACACGAAGGCGGCGAGCTTGCGTGCCAACTAATCACGTGATTATGATTATCACGCGAACGAATAAAGATACAAATGAGGCGTAGTTTTACACCAGACAGACACACGCGGCGTTTGCTTGTCTGTTCATGCGCGTTTTGTCTGTGCTCAAGCGCTATTTAGTTGCCACATTTTGTTGCATGTTGAAAACGTAAATAACGTGCAACAAATACTGTTAATGAACCGGCTATTTTTTTTGAAAATGATTTACAAAATACTCCCTGCATACAGATCCATTGATTGTTGATGCGCTTGAAATTATATTTAGAAAAATAAAATTAATAAAAAAAAGTTAAATGTAAATAATTAGAAGACAATATTTCTCTTATGAGTTTGTAATTGAATGAAAATTACTTAATTATATTTTAGTTTAAAACAATACAGACAACACAGTGATTTGGTGAGTGAAACGGATTAATTAATTCAACTTTAAACAGATACGATTACTAAAACGATTAAAAAATGCCGATAAAGGAGTGGGTGGATGTAAGAAACTATATGTGGCTACAAATTTTGCTTGTGTATAAATATTTATGTATGTGTGTGTGTAAACGCGTTGTTGGTTGAAGGCCTTATCTCGATATGAAACCAGCATAATACATAAAAAATATATATTTTTCTAAATATGAATGTCGCAAAAAATACTTTTCATTTTTTTATAACTTTAGAATCTTAAAAGTATCTTACTATAATAATGCTTTCATTACGAGACTGCTTCTTAAATTCAATTATAGATGATATAGTAAATCTTCTTGCTTTCTTGTGAACGTAATTTTTACTCGTTAAAGTCATCGGAACTAAGAGAGTACTGTCACGTAAAACGTAAGGCCAAGCTTAATTCAAAGCTTTTCGGTCGTACATCCAGTGAGCATATCGCAGAATTATCTAAAAAACTGTGACATTACCTAACAAAGACTATATGTGCCAATTTTATAGATTTGCACGACTACATACATACACCGTACCGAATGGGTAGTGCGTGACTACTATTAGCTATAAGCATGAGAAATCACAAATTACACAAAATCATTTTCTAGTAGCGTTCACCCTCCAGAAGGCAATGGCAACCTCTTTGTGTGTGTTTCTACCATGAAAAAGCTTCTCATAAAAACCAGCTGTTCTTCGGAAGCGGCATAAAACTGCGGGTTCTTTCATTATCCCACTAACATCAAGGCACACTCGACAAATTGGAGCAGAAACTCGGCCAAATATCTAAGAAATAATGTACGTGCTAGTTCTGGGAGAAAGTATTCTGAAGCATGATACATGTGTCAAAAAATAGAGACAATCATATATGTACTGAAAAACCTTCTTGGCCACTAATCCGAGCTTGGCGATCGTTTGAGTTATCGGTTTTACGTTTGCCGGGATGACCCGGATTTACATATATCGTGCCAATGATTACCACTACTGCTGCATCCAAAAAATATTTACAGGGACTGTTTATGCTATCCGAATAACAACATCGTTTAAGCCGCATCATCGTTATTTGATCACGGCCCCTTTCTGCCAGAAGATAATCCTTAGAATCACCGCTTTGTTTCTGTTATTCGATAGTGAATTGGGTTCGTAAATAGCACACATTTTTTGGCTGCCTTCATGAAATTTTTATTTTGGCCTTAGTGATACTAAAGAATGTGTGGAATTTTATGTTTTATAACTTTATTGTGGAACGCTTTAACACCCAACTGGCTAAAATAAACTCAAAATTGCCAAACGAATTTTTTTGAAATACCTTTATTGGTATAGTAGGATATGGCACACTAAGAACATCCAGCGGAAATCAGTCAGAACCCTTTACTTCACCTAAAATAGTATAGCTGCCACTAAAACCTTCGTTGTGCTGCTCTTAAAGGGTAAAATTTGAGGAGAAGCTCAGTCTAAATAACTCTGAAGCGCAGTCTATACGTATATGTTTGCTTTCTATTCAATTCGCTATATATCCATGAAGTGAAACGTTTAACTCCTATGTATGCCGACTTTTCCAGCTCACCTTAAGTACTGTTAAGGTTCTTTTAAGTTTACTTTTAATCGTCAATCATGCAAGGTTAACTTTATCGAGAACAAGGCTGCTTAAGGTTTATGAATACCTCAATGTATTATGTGTGGTTGTTTGCGGGTGTATGTGCGTCAGTGCTTGTATAAAGTATGTATGTGTGAGTTAGAAATTCAACTGCACTTACCCCAGGTGCTATCATCATTTGCAATGGCCGCGGGCCGGATGGCACCAACGACGCGCTATCACCCGCCTGCGAAGAGTTAGCAGCTGTGTCATCCGCGCCAGACGCTGTCGCTGCGGCTGTTGCGGAAGTAGAGCCCGAACCAATCGCATTACCGGCTGTGCCTGCCACATTCGCACCGCCATTAGCTGCGGAAAGGACAACTGTATTGGCGGTTGCTGTTGTTACTGCTACTGTTGTACTGAATAAAGGTGCTGCGGATGTTGTTGTGAGTAGCGCATCCGCTTGCTCCCGTGCCAACTGTTCGAGCTTCTCACGTTGTTCGCGTAGCAACTGCTGCTGCAACTGTCGCTGTTGCTGTTCACGCTTGTAACTCTCCATGGCCGTCATGGACGTTAGGTGGGCATTCGGAGTATCGACATAACTATAAGGAGGAACTGATTCCTGATCAGGTACAGATGGACGAAACTAGTCGTTGGAGGAGTCATAGAATACGAAAATAAAGAAAAGCTATATTAGTGTGGGCAAGAATTTGCGTCCCTATTGGTATTTGTTGCATGACAATATACGAGTATGTAGTCCGTAAATAGATGAATAAACACAATCAGTACTATAAATTTTTGTAGCAAATGTTAATCCATGAAAAAGATACGAAAAGATTAGTTGAAAACACAGTTTACCCACAACACGGAGCTTAACATGCATACATACGCACGTACATATACATACATATAGTATGTATTGAATAATTGAGATTCCCATTTGTCAAACTTACGTGATGCGTCATATTCGAACTCCTCAAATTGGCCATATGATCGTAGTTCCGGTAGCAGCCGGCGCCGGTGGTAGCCGGATTGCGGCCACCGCCACTGGTCGACTCGCCATCTTCGGTGCTATTTCCATCAGTCTGCGAGAGATTGTGCCCTGTGGAGGACCGTCGTAGCGCGTGGGTTAAACGATGCCAATTTTTTATTGATCTATTGCGACTTTCGCGCTTTTCTAATTTTCATATTTTTTTGTTGTTTTTTAAATTATGATGAATCGCATGATTTCATATGTGGATGTGTGTGTGTGTTTATATGCAGATATGTTTGGTAAGCAAGTGTAGGCGTGCAGGCGTACGATATGTTGCAACGAGCACAAGTGTGATAATGTGGCATGTTGCCGTTGATGTGATGGCGGTGACGGTGACGGCGGTTATACATTGTTGATTGTTTTTTGGTGGTTGGTTTTGTTTTTGTTTTCAGTTTCCGAGTGCAGTTAGTCAAGCGCATATGAGATTGAATGAAATGATTGAGTTGAATTAATGCACAGATGCGTTTGGTGGTATCGATGTATGGTGTTGATTGATTTTGTTTTTGTTTTTGGTTTTTTTGTAATTTGTGGTTGCATCAATCAGTTTGTATAAGCGCAGTGTTTGTCGTTTGCAATACGCAATCATCCATGAATGCCATTCAGCAAACAACAGTTGCGATTGCGATTATTATTTTCGGATTCGAAATTTTGGTTTTTGTTTCAATGTTTGTATGAATTTAAGTATATTTGTTTTACCGTTTTGCAATAGTACAACCGCCATATTTAAGCATACAATTTTCAACATAAATTTCATTTCACACAATCATTCATTTTTTTTCCCGTAATAATTTTTAGGTGTAATTTTTGTAAATTTTTCCAGTTCAGTTGAGCGGAAACGAAAAGAAAGGATTTGAAAGAATTTATCCAGTTAAATAGTTGCGTCACAGCGTTTAGTAGCCTCTTAAGTAGAGATAGTGCAACAACTTACAACAACATTTAGCGTTGATGAGACGACATAAAACAATTTTTATTATTATACTTTTATAGTACAACAGTGGTAAATAGCAAATAGACACAAATATTTATGTAGTTACATATTTACTTTGTGCGTATTTAAGTAGCAGTAGATGTATTTGAATACATGTAAATATTTGAATATTTAATGATATCTTAGTAAGATATAATATTTTTAGACGCTTTAGGTGTTAGTAAAAAAATTACGCAGATAATTTCTTAATGGTTATTTTATGTGTGACACAAATTTTTATTTTTATTAGTTTTTTTTATATTAAGAAATAACAAAAAGGTACCATGGTACTAAAAATACAAGTACATACATAGTTTTTTACTAGTTGGAGTGAAAATTGTACAGCTGCTCTTTTCCGTATTGGTAACACATATAGAAATATGGTGAAAATTAAATTATATTTTATTTAAGTATTTATATTGCCTACAGATCGGTACTAACTACATACATCGTGATTTAATATTATACAAATCTATGGATTTATTACGCTAAGAGTCGTAATTGTCATGCACTGGCAGTTACTAGGGATACGAATCGCGGGATCTCGGTGTTTTTCAATATTTTGAATAACAATCGAAAAAAGTAAAGACAAAATTTTATTACAATATTTTATTACAATACAACTTTTAAATTTTCAAGAAACTTGTCTTAATTTACTTATACAGCATAAATATATGCATATAAATTGAATTGAATGCAAAATAAATAAATTGAATTGAATTACAAATGAATCAACTCATTCAGTCGGGCTGAATAACCTTTTGTTATCAAAAAAGTTTCAGAAGTTAAGTTAAAAAAGCGCTTACTAGTGTATTAATGTTTACTATACAAAGAACCTTGTATTTGCATTCTTACTTCTGTTGTATGCCTCCCTGAAAAACGAATTTTGAACCTAGCGTAATGAATTTTTGTATTGCTTTAAGATTTCTGAGCTTTAAAACCAGTTTCTCCGGAATATTAAATATGTAGTTTTATTTGATGGTATTAAGTGCTTTGAGTTATTGTATTTTTACTCCTGTTAAAAAACTTATATCTCCAGGCGAATTCCGAGACTACTTGTAGAATATACCGAAGTCCCGAAATTCAGGGAATACTTTAAAAAGAAACCGAAATCCCGAAATCAAAATTTTCCGCTAATATTGGCATCCCTTGTTACTGTTCTATTTCTACAAATGTCCTGCTTTATAAACGCGAATATTTACTAAAGTATGTCTCTTTTATTGCTTGAGGTTCGATAAAATTAAAGGACAATTTTCTCAAATAGCCATCAACATGCCGCTAAATACATATGTTTATGCTTTTCAAAGTCTTCTAAACTCTCAGACCGATATAGTTAAATGTCAGTGACCGGATGTGTTTGTGTAAGATGAGCATTCGGTGGGTCCTGGGCATACTGGGCATAGTTAGAAGTACAAAATCTTTTATGAAAGTTGCCGCCTCGCATGTGAAAAAAGCTGCCCCTTGCCTTCTATGGACCAAATGTTGAAACTGGGTTTGCTATTACTGAGCTAAGCTAAGCTAATTTAATACAATATCTAAAAATGTGGCAATTGATTTTGTATTGTCTACGCAAGCTTTTTTAAGTTTCCAAACACTATTTCTCAATGTTAAATTTGCTTTAGCTTTGAATTTTAACTTTAATCTTATGTATCTGATATGTATGTAGTCTGTAAGAGATATTTGATGGACTAAAATAAATAAATAAAATTGTAGGCTCTACCATTTGTATTAAAATATTGAGTTTTTACTCTGGCGTAACCGATTTTATTAAAATAGATAAAAGAAAAAAGATAAAAGTAAAGTTAAAAATGTTATTAGGCATTTTAAAGTTTTAATAGTTTTACGGCTGAGCTAGTAGATCTCACTTTAGTGGCTAGAAAATTTCATTTCTTAACCAAACTTAGAGTGAAAAAATAAGTATTGGCAAAAGTTGCCCTAGAAACATTTTTTTTTTTGGAGTGAAAAGTAATATGAAGTTTAAGCCATGGATATCACCATGAACTTAATTTTAATAGAACGGAAATAAAATGAAATCAAAGAAAAGCAAAGTTCGTAAAATATAACAAATTTTAGGAATAGTCGATTGTTTGCATTTCAAAGGGAGAGAGTTGAGCGCAAAGTGTTCTCACAAAAGAGTTTCGGCATTAATATTGGGAGGTTGAATTAGTTTTAAAGGTTTTTTTTCGAAGATTTGGAGCTTTATTGTGAAAAAACGGTACAAAATATTTTATTCGAAGTATTGGCCATCGCTAGCCACAACTTTCGCCCATCTTTCGGGCAATTTCCGGATACCGTTTCTCCAAAATTCTGGCCGCTGCTTGGCTATCCGTGACTCAACCCATATTTTGGTAGCCTCGTACGAGGAGAACCGCTGGTCCGCCAAATCGAGACTCATATGCCGGAACAAATGATAATCGGAGGGAGCTATGTCTGGACTATACGGCGGGTGGGGTAACACTTCCCAGCAAAGCGTTCCAAGGTATTTTTTGACAGGTTGAGTAACATGCGGCCGAGCGTTGTCATGTTGCAAAATAACCTTGTCGTGCCTTTTTACCGTTTCCGGCCGTTTTTCTTTCAATGCCCGGCTTAAACGCATCAATTGCAGTCGGTAACGATCCCCCGTGATTGTTTCGCCCGGTTGGAGCAGTTCAAAATATACGACGCCGACCTGATCCCACCAAATGCAGAGGATGATTTTCTTGCCGTGAATATTCTGCTTGGCCGTCGACGTTGATGCGTGGCCGGGCAAACCCCATGATTTTTTGCGTTTTGGGTTATCGTAGTGGATCCATTTTTCGTCACCAGTCACCACCCGATGCAAAAAACCCTTCCGATTTTGTCGCTCGATCAGCAATTCGCACGTAAAAAATCGCCGTTCGACGTCGCGCAGCTTCAACTCGTACGGGACCCAATTTCCTTGCTTTTGGATCATTCCCATCGCTTTTAGATTCAGCAAGCTCTTCTTGGGTTTGGCACGAGTCCTCGTTTACCAATTCCCCCAATTCCGCGTCCTCGAACTTTTTGGGCTGGCCAAGACGCTCCTTGTCTTCGATGTGAAAATCACCACTTTTGAATCGTCGAAACCAGTACTCACATGTTGAAATCGACGGAGTATAGTCTGGGTGGGCCTCCTGCAGCAATTCACGGGCTTGGGCTGTATTTTTTTTTTCAAATTGAAGCAGAAAAGCAAAGCTTCCCGCAAATTGCGTTTCGACGGCACGAAAGTTGACACACTCGGAGCACGAAAACACTGCGTTGTTTATACTTCAGCGAAATGACAGATACTGATAAACAAAGCCTAGGGATGAGGCTTTGTCATGAATATATATTCAGTATTGCCAACGCGATTAAGTGATAAATAGCGCCATCTGTGTGTCACCTTTAAAACTAATTCAACCTCCCAATAGTATAATTTTTATTTATTGTTTTTTTTTTTGGTTTTCTTTGTTTTTTTTGTTTGTTTTTAGGTCATGAATACAATTAAAATTCGTAAAGGCTAAGTAGAACACAGTTTAAATTTACTAATAATAAGAGTTAATAAAACTACTCAAGGAATTCATAAAGCAATATATTAAAAATGAAATATCAATATCAACCTATTTGGAAATTCTCTTAAACTTAGTTAAGCTCAATTAACTCATAGATTCAAAAACACCACATTGAAAAACTCTGAGCATCGGTCTGAGTGGTCTGGCAGGTATGTTAAAGAAAATCCGCTCAGGGAGTACTTATTGCATATTTAGAAATGCATATACGTACATATATACGTATATGCGTGGAAATTTAGAAATAATTTTGTTGACTACAATTCCGAATGCTTAACCTTAAGACTATGCCAGCGCTACATACATATGTGCGTAGATATACACAAGGTTAAAAGGCTCCTTAATAATTTTCTAACTATCCTTTGACGAATATATCTCAACATAGTAATCATTGCAAACCAAGTGGCTAAAATACATACAAACTGGCAAAACAAATATCAGATTACACTTTAATGATAAAACAAAAATAGTTTATTTAAAAAAATGTCACAGCTTCATGGTAATTAGCGTATTGACAGCGACTGTAATTGAGGTGTTTATATGTATGCATTTAAGTAAATATATCAAGAGCTCATATTTTTCCCTATTTACTTGAACGAGTTACACTATGCAACGAGCACGTTATTTTAGTTTTTAGTTTTATTCCTAAGCTCTCGTCTCTGATTCTCTTAGTAGCTCGCTTTATAAAGCCATTCTTAGATTAGATAACGAGGGATATGTGAAGACAATCCTGCAATCCTGTATTCGTCTAAAATGCCTGAAATCCGAAAAAATCCTTCTAAGGGATATCTTTGAGTAACTGCAGTAACCAATATTATCTATCTATCTATCCTCATTGTGTAAAGGTAGTACTATAGAAATACACATTTTTAGATCCCACCTTTACTAGAGAATAGAGCAGGGGTAATAAGGCACTTATCAATTGCGGAAATAGTACTTATCGGCTAACGTAGCTTGTGTGAAGAAGTTCTGAAAACAGATGGGCTTTCCATTAGTATAGTGGGCTGGCGCCATCCGAAGTTCAACTCAGCACACAATTTTACGGTGAGATTCCTAAATAATATAAGATGGGATGAGGAACGACTTAAGCCTCTGAAGGGCGACCATATATGGAATGCCGATGGTTTCAAAGTCGACTAGGTATATGCTATAGAATTATAGCTGAGGCAGTATGCAGATAATGGGTTGACTGGCAAATATATTTACTTACATATATATATATAATATATTCCCAGGACAGTTGGCGCTACTTACGGGAATGACTTGGGTTTTTCCCGACCAAGGGCTGCTGCCCTAGTGAGTTAGGCCTGTCTAGTGCACTTTACCTCACTTGTATACACTCTCGAACAGTTTGCAGGCACTTCAAACTCCAAGCTAACATCGGTATGTCGTTAACTCTTATTACTTATTGCATCTATTGATGCTGCCATGGCTGATACATGGGTAAAGGAATCTGCCATTCCTCGGGAGGAAAGAGACAACCTAGGAATTTATAGGTCAATGTCTACTACAGATCTTTTGACTAACAACCCTTATTCTTACCAAGTATGGTGTTAAAGTACCCGACACAATTCATTTTGCTGATTATTGGAGTGTAAATATAAATTTGGGCGTAGCAAATTTTGCCCGGTGTAGGCTTTTCCATGAAGTGTTGGTCCAAATTTCGCTTCTTAGGATTACCGCACCTAATAGCATGTAGCCTAATTGGATTATCTGAGGACCTGGCGAGGTTCCTCCATTACGCGTAGATTAGTGAAGATCTGCAACTGAGTAGAGATTGGCTACAATAGATCAATTCTGGTCGCAGGGCTAAGTGAGTTGCTCTTTCCTTCTCCAATAAATTTAAATTAATTTAATTGTATTTTAAGCGCTGGCATCAGCGTTCAGCTTGAACTTGCTAATGTTTGATAAATAAACATTTTCATCATATTCTATGGTGTATTTCTTAGCGTTGATAATAGGGTTGCGGTTACACGAAGTGCTTATAAATTTCGGTAACGAAATTTGCCGGTTGAAGAATTATCAAATATCTGGTAAAGTGGAGAATAGACCTATCAGGGACAGATGTCTTCAACGTAGAGATCTGAATCTATTGAACATATAACGTAACATTCAGTAGACGTTTCTATAGTGAGATTTTCTGTTATTCCACATTTGATAAATTTTTTTCTTCGGTGCCTGTGAATACCTTGGTTGACGATCTAGTACACTCATTGGGTGCTCTTTTAGATCGCTAAATTTACTATAGCGGGGTCTATTTTTGGCGCAGTAAATTGGCTTTTCCTAAAAACTAATGCTCTTATGTATTTCTCAAAAGTACTGCCCAATTTGGAATGGACCTTGTATTTATTTATGTAGAAAAACTGCAATATTGCGTGGGTTGCAGCAGACTGCACTGTCTAATTACTAGTATCACCTTATAGTAACGCTTCTAAGGCTACTTGCATACAATTTTGTTATTATTGTCTACATTATCGACAGTTTGCCTGTGTTATACGAAAAGCTATCGATTCTATCTACAATTTGAGACTACTATCTACTAGCTTCCTTCTAAACAATTCTTCAAAGAGGCGTGAAACAGGCTGAGGTAGCCTTAAATCTCGTCTTATGCAATCTAGTTTTTTTCATACAAATTTAATTAAATTTTACATGTTTACCTATGTTTTCAATATAAGCTCTCAATATAAAATTCATTAATAAAAAATTCAACATTTAACATTTATCCAATGAAATTGTTTTGAATGAATTGATGCTTCTGATAAAAATACATGTAGGCTTATATGTTGATGAATATGAAGATGGAATGAAGCTAAGTTTCCACACATACGAAAAAACTGATATATTTATTTGGTTTGGTTGTAGCTGCAAAGGGTCTACAATGTTATATTTTTAAAACATATGTATGTAAATAGATAGTAGCATTATTTATTATATTCAAATGTTATTTATTTGGCTAAGATAAAAAAATGTCTACTTGCTGCTGTTGTAATTGTTAAAGAGCCATTTTTCAAATCTCTAAGCTTTTACGTCGAAATACATAAGAAATTTTTTTGTAAATTTTTTAGCTTCTAAATATCGATTGAAAAAATAATAATTAGGTACATATGTATTTAATTAATTGCATGGAAGCAAACACAATAAATTAAGTAGCTAAATATGTTAGTAAATATGCTAGGAGGATTTTTTAAATACCGTTAGTGTAAATTATGTTAAAAACTTTAAAGTAACTAAGTTTTTCGAAGGAACAAACATACCTACATACATATGCACATACATATATATACGAATATTACACGTGTAAGTGTGCATGTATTGTACTCGCTTGTACCTACATACAAACAGATGTACATACATATGTTTGCAAAGTAAATGGCGCTCTACACATACATAGAGGAACTACATAATCACAGCCTACGTTAAAGCGTCAAAAATATGACAATAATCAATGCATAATGAGTATATTATGACTTGAAGATACATTTAGTTACTAGCATTTGTCTATGTATATACACATACGCAGAGACATTTTAAAATTCATATACACATACATAATATATATTGCTTAACAAATACAAGTATAGACATACATAGACGGGAATAGACAAATCAGAGCGAAAATTACATTACACAGTGAAATTATGCTCATAATTCTATAAGTAATATCATATATTGTACATGTAAATAGTTATGGAGTATGTAGAATGTAGAAAAAGTTACGGTTTCCGTTAAGTTTGCTTGTTATTAACTACGTAAGTACGTGTATGCATTAACATATTATATATGCTTTGGAGAGATACACGTGGCAGTTGCGCATGCAATTAGTTCGAAGGATTTAAATTTTCGCATTCGGCTTGAGCAAGAAACACACACTGGTATACATTTGAATTCAATACTATAGAAATGAAATTTGAGTAGCTGATATGGCAATTAAATTTGTTTTCATGTATAGCATAAAATTAAAATATCTGCAGAAATTAAATTGCCGCGTAATTTCACATTATGCACGCGTGATTAAAAAATTTTATAATAAAAATATTGAAAGTAAACAAAACGAAAAATACAGTAGGTAATAATAATATATGCAAATTCTTAAATAGCTTCATAAAATATAACAAATGCACAGAATGTAAAATATAATTAAATTTAATAGCAATGAATAAAGATTAGCAGCATCAAAGACTGTAAACTTTTTTAGCGAGACAAATTTTATTTTTTATATTTATTTTATTTATTCAGTTTGAAAGAAAAAAATCCATAATTTTAAATTGTCATTGGTATTGTACATAAATAGGGTACAAAAACAAGAACTTTATACATACAGTTTGCCAACTATTGATAAAGTTACCATTAAAATTATATTATTTATTCAAACATAAGTAATTACATATATATGTGTGAGCGAACCAGTGAAAAATCAGTGCAAAACACTGCTCTAGCAAAGCGCTAGCTTACATACTTTTCTATATTGCACTAATCTGCAAATCGATCGAATCATCGCTACGTACATAAGTAAGCTGAAACACATTATTTTGGGCTAGTTCATTGCACGTATTTGAATATAACGCGAAAAGTTAATGGAATACCATCGATAAACTTTCAGGAATTGCTAAGCATAGGCTCAGATATTAACGAAAAAACAAGAAAGAAAAAAATCTGAGAGGGCGTGTTTCCCACAAATGAAAAAAAAACCCAAAAATTTGTATTTTTTAAATATTTATTTTGCAAATTTATTTTTTTTTAATTGAAATTGTATCCTAAACTAAAAAAAAAGAAAATTAAAATACGAAGTAAGAATTCAAAAATTGTTAAAAAGAAAAGAAGATATTTGACTTATTTTCCAAAAAAAAAAATGTTCCTCTAAAAAATAAAGAAAAAGAAAAGAAATAATAGTAAAAATAATAAAAATTGACATTGAATAAATCCCACTAAGAAACTTTCGAGAATTATTAAGCATAGTCTCAGTTATTAATGGAAAATGTATGCATTTTTTTACCCTTAATAAGTAAAAAAAAATAAAAAATTAAACTAAAATAATAAAAATTTAAAAACTGACATTGAATAAATCCCACTAAGGAACTTTCAAGAATTATTAAGCATAGTCTCAGTTATTAATCAAAAAAAGGTATGAAATTTGTATACTAAATAAATAAATAAAAATAAAAAATTAAACTAAAAAAATAAAAATTTAAAAATTGTTAAAAAGAAAAAACGATATTTGACTTAAAAAAAACTTTGAAAAAACTACATGCAAACATTTTCAACAATGAACAAATCCCACCCAGAAACTTTCAGGAATTTATTATTATTATTTCAGATATTAATAAAAAATAATAAAAAATCCAAGAAGGTGTACTTTTCACAAATAACCAAAAAAAAAAAAAATTCAAGAAGTTTTGAATAAGGAATAATTTTTTCCCAAAATAATAAAAAAAAACAAATTTTCTCCTAAAAACATAAAAAAAGTAATAATAATAAAATTTAAAAATTTATATTGAATAAATCCCACGAAGAAACTTTTAAGAATTATTAAGCATAGTCTCAGTTATTAATACAAAATTTATGAAATTATTATCGTAAAAATAAATAAAAATTTAAAAATAAAACCAACATTTGCGACATTGAATAAAACCCTCTAAGAAACTTTCAAGAATTACTAAGCATAGTCTCAGATATTAATGAAAAAATACGAAAAAAAACTGAGGGGGTTTATTTTTCACAAAAAAAAAGGAAATTAAAAAAATTACAAAATTGAATATCTTTTTAATTTTTTTTTTAATACAAAAAATGTAAAAAAAATATTTAAATTTAAAAATTGTCAAAACAAACCGAACCAAAACTTTCAACATTGAATAAATCTCAAATTTATATATTCTTTTATTTTTTGCGTCTTTACAACACTTCGTGTGATGAACTGTTTCGAATTACAGTCTCGATATTTTTTTAATATAAATTTACATCACTTAGAAGCTTTATTTTTTCTTTTTTCAGTGAATTGAAAAATTCAGCTCACCCAAAAGATGGAGCTAACGCGCGAAAACTTTCGTGCGATGATTCATTACGATCTTCGACGTGGATTATCGAGACAGCACTTTTGGCGTTGAAGGACCACGCTCAGCCACGAGTTCCAAAATGGATGTTGATCCTAGCAGTATGAATTTTGTGAAGGTCGTCCAAAAACGATTGTGGTGTCAGAAACAATCCATGCAATATCGCGTATTAGTGAGACCAGCTCAAATTAAGTACTGCATTTGGTTGCTAGGAAGAGTTGTTTTCGTCGGATAGCGTACAGCTCTCACATAACGGCTCAAACTGAAGAGTTTTTGATCACGCAAAAAATGGAATTAATCGGTCATAAGCCTCACAGCCATGTTTTGTCACCTAATAATTTCTTTTTGTTGCCGAGTATAAGAATAAAAAAAAAAAAACTGAGAAAACTGAAAAAATTGCTTAAACAGCTCAATTTGGAGGTATCCACTTCTGAGTGGCAAAAATGCTTTGAAAATTAGTTCAAGCGAGTGCAGAAGTGTATCGACTTCGAAGAATAATGTTGTGAGCAACAGTAAAACCATTTGCATTATTATTTTATTATGATGTCAATATTGGGCGAAAAATATAAAAGGCTACTCTCGTAGTAATTGCCAAAAGGCCACTACTGATTGAAAATATTAACAATCGATTTTGCCAAATGTTCAAGGAATTCGTTGTCAAGCGAACTGAAGTGGTACTCCAAGTTAGTTAAATGTATGTTAACAAAAGGTGTTCGTAAAAATAAAAAATGTGCATTCAAAATTTACTCATTTTCAAAAGCTGCTAGATTATTAGATAAAGTATCAAAAAATATTTTAGTGCTGCATTTGCTCACACACGAACTATTCATAGCGTTGCCAGAGCGCTAGAAAACCGAATACTAAAACTACAATTTCATTTGACTTGAATTGGAGTAAGAAAATACATAACAAACCGGTTTTGGCTACTTAGAGTAAATTTCATTATGGCGAGCTAACTGAAGGTTAACTCAACACTGTGGAATCAAAATTTATTCAATAATAGGTCATACGTTAAGACTTAAAGTTAATTCGCCACTGTTAGATGCTAGATGTGATTAATTAGTTGACATACTGTATATGGAGGTCATTTTGTTTGAGTAAAAATTTTAAGTCAAAGGGAATAATTCCATATGACCAAGAAGAAAAGAGATAATTATGTAATAAGCTATTTATTGAAAAGAAAAAAATAATAATAAGATCAAAAATAAAGCGAATATTTTCGTATACTTGAAAATCATTTTAGGCAGATCTTTGTAAAGTATCGATTTTGTATGATACATTTTTAAGTAATTTTAAAAACGACTTGCCTTTGGTTATACATATGCTTTAATCCATCTGTTAAAAATATTCTTTAAACCACTTGATGATAGAAATTTGCAAAAAGTGAACATAATTTTTTGTAATAAAATATCTAATTTATAAAAAATAAAACATTTTCTAATCTACACAAATTTGTGCTTTCTGCCTATGGATGTTCCTAAAAAAACAACGGTTTTCACTTGTTTCAAACAAATCCAATATATTTCGGTTTTGGAGGAATTTAGCACACTACAACGCTGACATACATACATATATATTGAACTTTCTTACATCACTAGACATTTATCGGATGCTCTTTTTGTCGTTTATATGTTTTTAGTAAGTTTTTTTTTCTTTGGAACATAGCGGATTTCATATAAAACACATTTTTTTGTTTATATTCTACATACAACGCGTAACAACAACATTCGTTCAGTGGTTTTCATACACATATGTATATGTAGTTATTACATATACTTACATACATTCATATATAATAATTATAATAACAGTGTTTCAATAATTAGTGTACATCATAGTTTCGCTAAATACACATAGTTAATGCTATACATACACATGTGCATCCATACTACTCAGGATATCTATGTATGGTTGTACATAGTACCGTTATATCGTAACAATTGATTTCTATGTGACTAATGCGTTTCGAGTTTTTATTTTAAATGTTTTTTTTTCATGTCCGCAGTGTTGTTGTTTTTACTGATTATCGCTTTCAGATCTTAGCTACTTTAAAATATCAAAAACTGCTTTGGCTAAAATTAATATCAATAAATAAGGCATTTTTTGTTGTATACATACATATACATAGGCATATACATTTTCGTATGCGGGTATATGCATGTAAATATCGCAATATATATCGTAATAAATTCTTGTTAAATATACATTTGTTTTTTTTTTCTCACAATTTGTATAAGCTAAATGAATTTAAGGCTTCCTTGATTCGCATTTTTTACTATAAAATTATGCTAAACTCTAACAAAACACATGCATGCATACCTATTTAGTTAAATAAAATAATTAAGAATAATTGGTGCATAGTCATATGAGTTCATATAAGTTCCTATGGTTCCGCAGAGGAATAAAGGGAACGTATTCATGGTCAAGTTAAAGTCGATTCTAAATACATTGCAATTCTTTTTCACTAAAAGTGCACTTTATCTTAGTAATGGTCGAGTTAGAGTAGACTTTTGCTGAAAAAAGTCGGTTCTTAACTTAAAATTGGCAAAAGCAGGTACTAGACCAGTTAGCGAACTGTTAAAATTAAATAACATTTCTATCTAAATTGTGTGTAATTTTTGCATGAATTTTTCATGTCTGCTCAAACTGCTGCGTTTGGGCCATTATTTCGAAACTGTTGAAGATGTTACATTGCTTAGATTCCCAGAAATGTGTAAGTAAAGGTTCAACTCATTCAAATTAGATGATAACGATTTTTATTCTCGTTGCATGAAAATAAGTACGAGAATATTTCAAAATTACTGATATTTTTTCCTTTGCCATTTATCAGATTTTAACATTCAGACTGTTAATATAAGGACAAGCCTACTGATTTATGTATGTTTGTATGTAGCTGAATAAATGGCGGGTTATAAACATAGATACATATCGAGGGCTTATATTCAATATGACCACGAAAATTAGTTTTTTATGGTAACAATTCTTGACTCATCTATCACTTATGACATTAAATTAAGAAAAAAAATGTTTAGCTCACTTTTTCCCCTAAAATTTTTGACTTATCTGCGGCAAAAATATTTTTGTTTGTGAATGCGAAATGTCTCATTTACACAATTTTTGTAATTGTTTTTCAAAATTACAATGGCTGAACTTAATGAAGAGATAAACGCTTTGAAATGAATCGCAATAGATTACTCAGCATCAGGGGAGAAAGATATCGGACAAATAATAAGTTATTTTACATTTTAATACAATTCTCTTAGCAAGTGAAACTTTACAGTTCATACTTTGTAATTTTTTGTATATGGAAGAAAATACACAACAATTATAAAAAATTTAATGGATTGTAAAACTGCAAATATGATGCAAATTTGTTGATTTATTTAATTTGCGCAAAGTAGAAGAATGAGCTATATTTTCATAAAAAAAAGAATTATTAACATTAAATAAGAATTAATTAATATTAAAAGAATTACTAATATTAAAACTTGTCAACAAGTCCCGGTGCTATATTTATTTAGCGTCCTATATATGCCAAGTTGTTATAAGAGGATAGTTAAAGAAGCACGGGAAACTGTTGAACAAATTTAAAGCAAAATGATAAAAAAGGCGTTTTTTATTTAAGCTAGGTAGGTAGGTAGGTAGGGTGGTTGTCGTAAGACGCACTTAGACCTTCGGCAGGTCCATTGTGATGCCACTGGAGCTTATCCTTACTCTACGTGTTCCCTTTCAAACCATCTGGTTGCTTTAATAAACGAGCAGAGCTTCGTTAGCTTTAGATGGGCTATATCCGCTACATCGGTTAAAAATGCTGTATCGAGGGTGCGCAGCCTTCTCCTAGCTAGGCTTTCACACTCACATAAAAGGTGTCTGACTGTTTCCTCTTCTTCTGTATTTAGACAGCTTCTACAGAAATCGAAGTAAGGTAGTCCTAACCTTCTAGCGTGGCTGCCTATTAAACAATGACCTGTTAAAACACCTATCATTTTTCTTATAGATTCCCTGTTGAATCTTAGCAAGATCTTCGATCGACCGCTGTTCCAGTTCGGCCATGTCTGTCTGCTTAGTTCGCAAGTTGTGAGGTTTTGCCAGATTGTATTTACCTTTTTGATGGTTTCCCTGTCTATAAGTAATTTACAAGTGGCTATAGGTATGGGTAGCAGTTCCTTATCCGGTTCGAGATCGAGCGTTGTACCGGCTCTTGCAAGTTCATCCGCCTTACAATTTCCTGGAATGTCTCTGTGGCCCGGTACCCAGATAAGGTGCACTTTGTAGCACTTAGATACGTCATCTAGTAGTTTAAAACATTCTAGAACTGTTTTTGACGAGTGTGTTTTTGATTCCAGCGCTTTTATTGCTGCTTGACTGTCCGAGTAAATGAAGACTTCATTTGTGGATAATACTCTCGTTTTTATCTCTTTAAGCCCCTCTTTTATGGCAGTGACTTCCGCCTGAAATACACTGCAATGATCAGGTAAGCGGAATGATTGGCATACTCCGAGTTTGTCGGAGTAGACCCCTCCACCTACTTTGTTATCCAGTTTTGAGCCATCTGTGTAGATGTTTACTTTATTTATCTTAACAATGAGCCCGTTATCCCATTCCTCTTTGGAAGGAAATACTGTGACGAAGGATTTATACAAATTGATGTCCTTGGTTCAAGCTAAGATTTTTTTGTTTTTTGGATAAGAGACATGGCCTAATCCAAAATTATCGAACTGTTTCTCAGAGTGAAATCCCTTAATTATCTACCAATCGGTGAAGTTAAACTGAAGGTGAATTCCGATGAAGATTACGCGGATATGCCAACTCGTAGCAACAGATATCCAGGGTTGATAAAGCCAAAACCCTTACATGCTGCTCTGCTGGCAATCAAGCAAAATAAAAGGGAACCAATTGAATGAATTGAAGTCTGTACTTCCATTAGGGCAACACCAACAATGAAAAATTTAAATCAATATGATAATTTTGAAAAGATTTAAGTTATTAAATTACGAACCGCTATAATTAATTTAGCAACGGGCAAATTTTGGAGAAAATTTGAAAAAAAAATTATAAGTGAATATATAAAGTAATTACTTTTCTAATCAAAAAAGATCTTTCTATGAACAAGAACATGGGAAGGAATAATATCTATACGAATAAAGAGACAGTGTAAGAAGAATAATAGAATGAAATGCGAAACGACTTACCTACACTTTATTAAAAACAAAGCCATAAGCCTTGGCAGCTATTGCTCCTCTTTTCTTAATTGTACAATATAATAACAATTGTATTATTGTACTATTTATACTATCAATTGCCCACCATTTCTTAGTAAAAAAGCGAGAACTTAAAATTTTTTAGAATGATTGCTAATTTAAACACAAAATTCTGTTGAGTAATTATTCGCCTATAACAAAGAATTCGACAAATATATACATAACTTCTGCTCAAATATGAACGAGACGGTATCAATAAAACGGTCCGCGGATGACATATGGCAAAAATAAATTTTTTGTTTTTTGGTAGGACTGTTATAAGCTTACATGGCAAATTTCAGCGTGATATGTCACATAGGTTGTTTTCTGTGCTACTGTAAACAAGTCAAGCTCAAGTGTGTTCTTCGAATTTAACGATGGAAATTCAAAGAATTTGTTTGAAATTTTGTCATTCCAACAAAATTTCGGCTTCAGACGCCTTAAAAATGTTGCAGACAACCTATGGAGACTCTGCTCTATCGCGTGCACGTGTTTTCCAGTGGTACAAATCGTTCAAAGAGGGCCGTACATCGGTTGAAAACTTGCCTCATGAACGTCGTCCAGTAACATCAGTAAACGACGAAAACATCGGAAAAGTAAAGAAAATTGTGCTTGAAAATCGCACAAATCGCAAAATCGGTTAACGCTGAATATTATTTAGACGTTTTAAAGCGTTTGCGCGAGAACATTCGTCTTAAAAGGAAGGAATTGTGGGACAACAAGTCATGGTTCTTGCATCACGATAATGCACCAGCTCATACATCACGTCTTGTTCGCGATTATTTGAACAAAAATAATGTTAATATCGTTCCGCAAGCACCGTATTCGCCTGATATGGCTCCATGTGACTTTTTCCTGTTTCCCAAGCTCAAGTTGCCGCTCCGTGGAAAACATTTTGAGACAACGACAATACTAAACTTGAAGTCGACTTTTGCTGTTCAGATTTGCTTTAGCATCTTTCTTGTTGGGCTATGACTATGCGCCAATGATTCTTGCATAAGTTATCAACTGTAAAACGAATTAGCATTAAAAATTCCAAAACTCGCAAATAAATAAATCCCAACTACTCGCTTCGAAATTTTGTTAATTTGTATCGGAAAAGTGTAAACGTCCTCAATGTCTACAAAGAATTTTTTCTTTGATATCAAATATAGTATTTTGCGGTAATTAATTAAAAAGAAATATTTTAGTCTGTTAACTATTACATATTAATATACGAGTACAACGAGAGTGCTTCTCTCTTTTCGAATGCAATATATTGTAACAAAGTCAGTCCCTTTATGAGCTTTGCATATGTGTCAGTTGCAGGTAAGTCGGTACATGAAAGCTGGCGCCCCTCTGGGAAATGCGAAAGTACTATTAGTTTGTATTTATTCTTTATTTAAGTCAGCAACTACATAGTTTTATTATTGTTGTAGAATAGGTGTGGCGAACCTTCCGAAGTGCATGGGTTTAAAATGTTCTATAAATAATACCTCTCGAAATCAGGTGGTGTTTCCAACTGGCGCCAGTTAGAAACAACTGGCGCGCTCTGTTAAATTCGGCAAAAATCGCTAAAGCGGTTATCGCGCCAATCAAGAAAGAGAAAAACACCTCTCGAGAAAAACACCTCTCAAATACTAATGAAAAAATGGTAAAAGGTATGAATAAAATTATTCGAAATTAAATTTGCTCTGTCCAGTTCACAATACGTACATAAAATGCTGCAATCCGTGTCAATCGCGGGCTCTTTAAGATTACAGATAAAATTTTGTCGGACCCAACCGCAATGAACAGATTGTGCAACAAAAATGGCCTAGAAGACCAAATGTACTAAGCTGGGAATTGACGAACAAATCTTCTAGCCACAATCTAAAGGTGTTTCATACCGTTGTGTCGCCAAAGCATGAGCGATACCAATAAAATATAGTTTTATTGAAAGAAATATTTTGGAAAGTTTAGTGAACTTTTAGGCATTAGCGTAGAAGAATTATGCAGACGCTGGAAATAAATAGAAGGTCTTTCAAAAGTGGCGCCTAGATGTTAGTAGTGAATAATTCCTAGACGGCACCTGTTTTGTATGCCATCTTTGAACAAATGCCTTCTTTGACACAAATGTACAATTTTACACGCTAGAACAACGTGTCAAAACTATTATAACTTATTATGGAAATAGTTGATTTTTAAGAAAAAAAAACCTTTTGCAAAATTCGTGATTTTTTGGTGGAAATAATCGTTCGAGTATACAGATTTTTCGAAAAATCTTGGCCAAGTGAGCTAAGTACAAAAATTATAATAATATGACCCATCTTATTCAAAATTATGCCAAAGTATTATATGTACCTAAATGTTACTAGTTATACCTAAATATGAAACCGGATTTTTTCTAGAGCGATTTCTTGCGAAGTTTGAGACACACTTCATTTGCTCGATCTTTTTAAGTTTGAAGCTTTGAAAACCACAAGTAATTTAAAAATATTTATTGTAATAATTATTCTTGGTATTTCAAAAGCTAACAAGAAGGATAATATTATCCTTAGTCTTTTGAGGCATTGCACTCAAAGGATTGTACTACCAAGGCTGATATTTTCATCTTACAACAAATGTATTTAATCAGCACAAGGAGAGCGTCCACATTTTAATTATAAATCAACTCACAGTCGCAACCTTACACACCAGCAAGCAGTGCAGAATGGTCCATGATTCGCATCGCTGACCAACCGCTTCTCCTCCGGCTCCAACAACCTCGGAAGCTCAACCAGTCGGGGCATCACCTTCGTAAAATGAATAAGGAATTAACATTGGATCGTTAAGAAGGCTGGTCTTTTATATATGTAACCTCATGCTGTTTAGGCACTCGTTCACGAGAATTAATTTCGTGAAAATTTGGGCATGCCGGCAAGTGGTGGTCAGACGATACCAGTGGTCAAAGAGTTTCTGTGACGAAAGTTGGCTCTTGTGGGTGCCGCAGCTGCGTATCACTGATGGCTTTGGACCAATAACTCTCTCCGCCAATGAGAATCCAAACCAGCTCTATTTCTTTTAGTAGCGGCCCATTTTTTGAGCTTGCCGCAAAGAAGTGAGTAATACTGAGTAAATCCTGAGTGCACTCAATACGTAAGAACCACATAATAAGCTAAGTGAAAACACGGCCTCAACTTGTCCGAGGATAATAGAGAACTTTGAGGAATAACGGAGAGTATGAAGAGCGACAAAGGACATGTTTTCGAAAATGAAGATATGCCCTCATTGGAATCTTTAATGCGTTCTACAAAAATGTCGAGCGTCGTAGCGCAGAAACGCACCGTTGGGAAATAATTGATAATGCTAGAAAGAAAAGCCTTCTTCAGTCCTATGTTTTCGTGGGCTTGAAATTGACGTGGGTGCAATATTTCAAATGTTTCAACCTGCTGAATTGTTTGCGATTTTTAACCAAATTCATTGCGTATTTGCGTCTTCTTATCTGCTAATAATGTAATAGGCAATGCAACGTTTTAATGTTAAGTTTTAGTAAACTTGTTGGCTTGAAGTACACTATTTTGATTTTCTCATAGTTCTCAAAGATGTACCTGCACAATTGAAACAATGCTATTTTGCTCTATTTACTCCGATAATCCATCAAAGTGGATTCAGTTAGTTTTTCGGTTGAAAACGCGTGAGCAAAATTTTTACGGAAATATATGATACCTACACAAATAATTTCATTGCTCATAAATGTGAAAGATTTACACGTTTCTTTAAGAAAGATTTGTACGTTTCTGTTAGTAGTCAACCATTTGTATTGTTTGCTCAGGTTCGGTATTCATCCTACTTTCAGATTAGGTGTTGCTGTCTACGAAATCGGGAAAATTGCACTGTAAAATGCGCTTCAATTTTTTCGTAGTGGTCCAACATGTCACCAAGTGAAGCAACTACTACCAGGATGGTACTCGCACCATATTTAACTATTTCTTTAATCAAGACGCCTTTACATGGACTGTCCAGAGTGGCGCCAGCAATCTTGTTCACCGTTGGATTGAATGCCAGCGTACGCATTTCTAGTCATCCCCCGTATATAATATTGGTATTTCTCTGACTGTGTGCTGATCGTGTCTTAATTCTTTTTTACCGTTAATACGAATATATCTAGGCATTCGATTTTGTTTGTACACCTAATAAATAAGCATGTCGAAAGTATGTAACATTTCAAGTGCTGATTTAGTTGATCTCTAATTATAGTTGGTTTTATATTTTAATAGAGCATACATCGGAACTCGGAATGCAAAACTTTCAACATTAGCGAAAACCAAATGAAATTTCACTGAAACATAAAATTAAAATACATACTTATATGTTTATATTTAATGTAATTGCAGATTTCAAAGGCAAATGTAAGGAGTAAAAGTTGGAAATTTATTAGTTAGCTAAGTAAGATTTGAGCGTAGTTAAAACCATTGTCCCTAAACGCGAGTTAATAATGTGTGTGTATGCATGAGCATATGTGTGTGTATAACCCGTATGTTTGGGAATGTGTTCTCTTATGTACAGTGAGTGTTAATGAAAATCGTACAACTATTTTTTTTCTTTGCAATTTTTTTCTTGATTAGTACTTTATAAAAATATGGTTTATATTCTAAGAAAAAATATAACTTAAAGTTCTTAAGTTTTTAACATCTTAAGAAAAAGTTAAATAAAATAATTGTATTAAAAAAAGAAAAGAAAGACCAATACAGTTCCTAGAATTTTTTTCGCGCATGGACTTCTGTTGTACATTAAATTATTGTATTAGGCGATGAGAGCTTGAGGCGACTACCGTTCACGATAGAGGGAATACATAATCCAATAATCGGCTTGCAGCGAGTTTGAAAGAATGTACTGATTTGCTGAGGTAACAGGGAATGTGACAGCGCTTTGTTTACAACAGTGGTCGGCAGAAACTGATATTGTGTTCGTCATGTACAGTAAAATCATGCCCATGTTACTTCATTGCCATCTGAACAACGACTGATTGGAAGGATGATTACATCCAACTAACCTCACTACAAATTTTATTTTCATTTCATTCGCCTCTCTCTGTGACAAATCCACTATGACTGTTACAGTCAAAGTTACGCTCACAACTTTGTTTCGAATGGCCAAAGCTTGTAACACATCATCGGTGACTACCTTTGATCATTTACAAGTTATGAGGATTTTCAATGACAACCTTCCATATTTTCTAAATAGAAACCACAATTACAAAAAAAAAAAAAATTATGTAGCTGCACAACTTACTATTTAACTCACCGTGGTGTGGTGTGGATATTTATCAATCGAGACTAGAAAGCTTTGCTTTTGTTCATGTATTAGTGTGTGTGTGTGTGGATACATACTAGCAAATGTGTTTGTTGCAATGAGCACGAAATACACGGCAACACTAATATTATACAGCTTAATACATATATATGTATGTGTGTGTAGCCCTGGGACTCTTTCATAAACGAATTAATCACAATAGAGATTTTGATATTTGTGACATATGTATATTCATACGATGTAATGAATTCATATATTTGCAGGCTTGTCTTTCACTACATACATTGGATTGGCAAGTCCGGCGCGAAGGGATGAAGAATATTTCACTTTTTAATTTACATATGTACGTCTTGAAGTCTACATTTAATAATTTTTATTAAGAAAATAAAAGTGAAATTAAAGGTTTCCGTCACGTTCTGTGCTTCGAATCATCTGCCCGTTGGAGGTACTGTTCTGTTTCTCTTCATTGTACTAAAGTTCGTCAAATATGCAGGATTACATTTCAGTTAAAGTTTAAGTTTAAAAATTTCTTTCACTCCTGGTATTCTTTTATCCACCTGTTTTTGCTATGCAAACTATCAGACCCCAGTCCTCTCTCTCTGTCCTTATAAGTATAGTATACCTTTTTGTGAGTATAAATTTGTGTTTCGGAATATGAATGAAACATTTTTTTTTACGCATGCAATAATACACATCATCCATGTGCGCTAACCTTGCCAACATGTGCCGCCTTAACTATTTAGTAATTGCCTACAACTTAGATTACGTATAACTATCATCCGCTTTTTCATAAAAAATACATACATAAGTCTCTATAATTGTATGTAAAATTTATAATATTACATATATTACTATAAAACAAGTAGTTCATACTTGCAGCCTAATTTTTTTGTGTATAAAATATTTTCAAGCCTTGGAATACGATAATCATTTATTTCAATACACTTGATTTCATTTTTTTATTTTTATTTTTATTATATTTGTTTGGTGTTCGGTAAATGGAATGACATTTATGTGTTAATTACATACTTCGCGTTTATTTGTATGTAAGTATATACATATATAATTAACTATTACTAAATTCACTACGAACAGAAATAACCGCTTGCAAAAAATTCAAGTTGTTGCATTTTGCTTTTGCAATTCTTCGATTTGAGTGGAAAGCATTTTCATGGAAGAATAATTGTTATAATGGAAGCGTACGCATGTACATACATATAGTAGGAGTACACATAACGCATATGTGCACATTTGTATGCATAAAAAGCGCGCTTATGCATTTTTCTACAAACGACTATGCTCACGACGAGTATATATGTAAGTGGTAACGATTTTTTGCTTGAGAGTTTAGTGCCATCTCAGCATTTTAATTCAATATTTCATTAACTTCTAGTACATACTATTACTTTTTTCGCCTTTGTTACACACTTTTGTAGTGTTGTAGCGATCAAGCACTTGCTATACATTCACAGGTAAAATGCTTGGCGAAACTTAAGTGCTCAAGTTGATACTGGCAAATACTAAGGTAAGTAGGTAAGTAAGTTGGTATGACTCTATACGTAAGAGTATACAGAGATTAGCATTTAACTCAACAGGTTTGAAACTCTTTAATACATTTCTAGTTTTATTACCGTTTGTACGTGTGCGTGTTTGATGTAGCATTACATGGAAGTTCTAGTTGCGTATAAGAATATGTGTATATGTGGGTGTAATGTTTTCACTGTATGAGATTGTTTGAGTGTAGATGTTGTCATGTTCATAGATATTTATTACTACAAACACTTGTCTTTGCGCGCTTTTTCAAAACACTTCAATTCTACTTGTAGTTTGTTTTAGTATTTGTTCGTTGCTTTGTATGTACGTATGCAGTATCGGTATGCAGATGGCTGCTAGCAGTAGACGTAACGATAGTTGTTTGTGTTGTTGTTGTATCAGCAGCATTACGGTTGATGAGAGTAGCCGCTTACGTTTGGGCTGAGTTACTACGAGTGAAAATTATCTACTGTCCTCATTGTCGCTGGAACTGTTCTGATTTTGTGCCTCACGTTCCTCCAATAGGCTGCGGTTTAGTTCTTGTATGCGTGCTGAGAGCGCGCGTCGGCGAGGCGTACTGAACGTTGGTGGTGGTGGTTGTTCGATTAAAGTATTCTTCTCCCCTGTGTCAATAACCGGGAGGTGCAATTAAGCGGTTTCCGGTAAATCGTGACCATCAGCAGGTGGCAAATGGTGTCGAGAGAAGTGCGACGAAAATTAAGTGTGATTTTAGGCGCCAACAGTGTAAATGGCGAATGATTGCATGAGCACCAGCCATTTTTATGGTTTTTGTTTTTATATTTTTTGCAGGAAAATTTAAATTGGTTTACAATTTTTTTTTGTATTTTGATTAGTAGTTATAATATAACAGTTTGTTGTGTGTGGTCGATGAGGGGTCATTATTAAATATATTTACAGCGTGTTTTCGACGAGAATTGATATATATTTGTGTTTTTGTTTTTTTGTGAGTTAAGTATACGGGAGTGTAGGTGTTTGTAATGATGATGCCAGTGGTGGGAATATTTTGTTGTTGCCCATAGCAGTGTGTTGATTTTGTGCGAAATGATGATTATGGTAATTTTTTGTTGCAGTAGCAATGTAAGTGATATTCAGTATGAGCATAACGATGATGGTGGTTGGAAGCGAAGTTCGCAATTATGAACGTTTTACGCAGAGAAAGAAGGAAAGAAAAAGAAAGAAGATTTTACAGTTTTTTCTTTAGTGAAATGATAGCTTTTCTTTACACATACACTTAATAAATTTGCTTGTGTAAATGCATGTACTATCTAACTACTTATACAAATGTACTATATTTTTTAATTGTATTTTTTTCCAACAAAAAGCCGTATTCGGCAATAGAACAGCGCTAGTAGAGGAGCAGTCGAAGCGGGGTGACGGTGTTGCGGTGTGTTGTGTTTTATATTCAGCGATTTATTTGTAGCACAATTTTTATTATTATTACTGCACAAAAGTAATATTGCCTTAGAAATGTTTTTTAAAAAATTCTATAAGTTGGAAATTATTAAGACAATAGGACTTACAAATACTGGGTCTACTATATCGAAAACTATTAAATGCTATTCAAAAATGCATGAAACGTGACTACAAATTTTAACTTTTTCTGAAATTTCATATTTGTAATATTCATGCAATTAATAATTCTATTGAAAATGAGGAAAAATGAACTATCACAAAATTTTGATTACTTTTTATTTTACGCAAGTCATGACAAATATCAGAAATCGCTATTTAGTTCATACCAATTTCTTATTCTAGCTCATAATCTACTTGGGTTGATCTAAAGTACCAGATTTCACTCAACAAATTCAGCACTTGAAAATCGCATACTCTTTTCTCACTTTTAATGCGGGTTCACGTATGAAACGGTCAAAGGGTTTATGTATGTATAGTATTGGCTTATAGAAAAATGAAAAAAAACCGAATTAATTAAGTTACTACTAAATTTCGGCTATTTTTCAATTTTATTGAAGTGAATGCCAACTAGAAGTCAAAGCCGAAAAAGGGAGTCTAAGAGGAACAAGAAAAATGTACTTCTTATGTAATTGTTGGGACGCATAATTAATTTTGACGCATGTATGTAAATAAATAGAACTATGAGCTGCCTGCAAAAGCAAACAAAACGTATATGCAGACATACAACGCAATGAAACAAATGTTTGTAAATAAACTCATAATAAACTTGAAGCGAAAAATCGCCAATTATGATTTACATAAAAATTAACTAATTATTCTAGTAATACTTATAATAGTAAAATCATAGTAAGTTTATGTATTTCATTTCTCTATATCTCCTTCATAAAATCTAGGATAGATTTATTAATATTGGCACATTGTGCATATACATACATACATGTACACTATATCATAAAATATATACCTACATATGTATATGAACCATCTCGTTTGTGTTATTTACAGCAGCTACTGACCTTTGGCGTCCTACATAAAGCTGATGCTATGTGGGCCCATCTTGAATTCCGTGTACTTAAAAAATATAAAGCTTTTTGCATTCAAATATTTACAGAATTTCGTGTCATTGCTTTAGGAAGTTCTAATCCACATAGCTTTCTCTCTGCTCTCTTGTCCAAAAAAAGTACGTAAATCTAATGAAGGTGTTGGAAAGCAGTAGCTACAATATTTAGATACCACTTTGCGCTTCATCCTAATACAGTGGTACATATTCGTTTAAGAGCACTTAACTTATTTCAGAACTTCCGAAACGCGATTTAGAGTCCTCTATTACTTTACAGAAACTAAGCGAAATACCTAAAGGAAAGTAAAGACTTGGGAAAGAAGAGTATTCAACTGACTTTTATTATATGTAAAAGCAAATACTCAAATCGCAAAATTAGACAACTAATTAAGCTAGCTGAGTCTGTCACCTGCCTTAAAAAAGTTATGTTGCAAACAAACATTGTGAAAAAGACGATAAAATACAAGGTAAACAAAAATAAGTCAATGTTACTCAAACACAAAAGAAAAAAATAATAATCTGCCAGTATTGAAAAATCATGTATCCCGTGTGTATTTTGCGAACGACACTTTTGATTAAATGGAAGCAGTGGATTTCTCGATACCTGTTGCAACTAAATACTCGATATTTTTTACCCAAAGTGAGTAGTTTTCATTTAATTTAATTATTTCTCAGGAAAGCGCAGAAAAGATGGAGCTCCATTTGTTCATGTGCTATTTCAAAAACGCTTTGGCCCCGATACAATATACCAAGGTCTCAGAAAGTCCTTTGGACTCCTCGCCATTCGATTTCCAAACTGGTAGCTGTATTTACCGGTCACTGCACGATCGGGACACATGCTGTAAATGTCCGGGTTTGGCAGTTAGACGAGTAAGGTCACTGGGTGCTCTTTTCTTCGACAGCCTGGGGCGGTGCGTCCACATAAATCCTATCAATCTTCTGCATTATGGGGTTAGGGGTAGTCAGAATTAAAAACAAAATGTTTTTTTTGCATTTTTTTAAAGTATAATACAGGTATCCCTTGTATAACGCGGTCTTATACAACGCGGTTTCGATATAACGCGATTTGGAAAAAGTAGGTTTCAGTACAACGCGAAATTTAGGCTTATATAACGCGAAGGGGAAAATACATAATTATAAAATCTGGTAACACTAATTTGCGTACCACATGTTTATAATATGTAACGTATTTTTAATGTAAGCCGGGAATTACCCTTTTTTGCCTTAGATAGATAGAATACATATTAATCTAGCACCTTATTACGAAATTGAAATGGAGCTTAAAAAACCACCCACGAAAAACTGATAACAGATTTTGCAATTATAAAACCAGTAGAAGAACCACAAGGTCCCACAACTAGTTTCTTATCCAATAGCGAAAACTATGTTGAAGAAATATCTTCTGATGAAGCTATTGCTCCCCCAAAACGCTCACGTGCAAAGATCTTTGAAGACAGTGAAACAGATTAATTACCATATGAAGTTTGAAGAATAACAATAAAGTTTTTAATAAACCTTTAATTTGTTTTAGTTTGTTTTTTAATTTTTTAATGTGCACATAATTATTTAAATTTTGTTTTTTGAATTTTGAAATATGTATGTACATATGTATTATTATTCATATCTTGTGTTTTTAATTGTATAAGAAAGTCTGAACTTTAGTATTGAGTTGAAATATATGTGCATCTGTTATTTTGTATGTATTTTATTAAAAAAAAAACCTATTGGAACATAACCCCCAAATTTATATGAAAACTATGTTTTAGATAACGCGGAATTACATAACGCGCAATTCTTCTGGAACGTAACTATCGCGTTATATGAGGGATACCTGTATCTTAAAAATATTGTGTGAAAATTTGAAGTGAATCTGACAAATACTTTTCGAGGTATTCAACAATTAACAAATGACGCTCGGGCGCTCCGGAGCGGAGTAGCTAGCATCAGCTGCAAGCAACCGACTTCTCGGGAAAGCTTAAATCAACTAGTATGGAAAATATGCCCAAAAACGGTAAATACTAGTTTTACTATCGTACAAATTGCTGCATACATAGTTACTTGTATATTCAAGGAAGATATAATGCCATTATTGGTTATAATGAATACACTGCGACTTAATTGTTGGCCTAATTCTCATTGGTATGCTGAAAAAATGGATGCTGCACGTATGAAAGTGGCAGATAAGCACGCTAACGATAACACTCGAGAAGGTATAATGCTACGAAGGCAACAGCAAATCGATATTTTGGAAGGTGCTATGACGGCTAAAGAACTATTATATGGCCCAGAAATAGATCCCACAGTGTAAGTAATTAAATAATTCGTATAACTCTACATAAATCGATAGCAAAACTTTAAATGCATTTTTCTCAAAACTATGTTTTTTGAACTGGTGATCACTGTAACTTAAAAGCCGCTTTGTAGATTTCAATAAAGTTTATACTGCTTTTGAAAAACATAAAAAACTCGTGCCTGGCATAGGATTTTTTTTTTAATTCCCGGTTTTTTTCTCGAAAATCTGTAAATTTTGAAAAAAAGCTTCTATCGGGCACAAGATTATCTATTAATAAAACTAATTTCTCTTGTCCGATTGATTTTAGATGAATCTCCAAGGACTTGTGATGATCACCGTAAGGGACTTCTGGAGAGAAGAAACGGGCTCCACACAAACACCGATAACTTTTACAATTATTACTTTTTTTTTTTTTTTTTTTGCTAAATTCAAGTCGAACATGATGTACTAACGCTAGATTTTTACTTTTGTAAAATAAAGCAATTGACTAGCAAAAAAATTATTTAAAATCATAATGTTTTCGAGCCTGTGACTACCCATAACTCTTTATATCAACAGCTCTGGCAGGCTGTAGATATCTGCCTCAAAATGGTATCGAAACGGCGCATTAGTGCTACTTGAGGAGTAACAGACTGACACTTCAACTATTTCACCTACCTGCCCTAATAGTTTTTAAGGAGGCCGCCGTAGCCGAATGGGTTGGTGCGTGTCTATTATTGTGCCTATTATTATTGGGTAGTGCCCCGGACACGAAAAAGTATTTTTCTAATAGCGGTCGATATTTATTCAGTACTCAATACTTTATTTCAATGCCAGAATCAAGTACTCGTAAAAGTATCGATGTCAGGTTGTGATCGAATGAATCACTAAGCACGACTATAATCTTTGTTTTCTGCTTTTTAAGAAAAAGTTTTCCGCACTTAGAATACTCAGATGTGTGATTTGATTTTGTGACTGACTTTTAATTAAAGATACTCGTAGTTGTTATATATTTTGTAGTGTAAATCTATTAATTCGATTTTTTACGGGTTGAATAAAACAAAGTTTTTTCACAAACTATAAAAACAAAACGATTTCCATGTTAAGTACACCATTTTATCAGCACAGTTAGCTCAGCAAGTATAATAAACGTAAATATTTAGAATATTGTCTGCGCTCATTTTCGTGGTACTCTCTTTATTCAGTCCCTCGGATACCGAATAAAAAAAAGGAAATCAATGAATTATTAAGTAATATTTTTATGTTTCGTACTTTCTAAAATTAGTTGTAAAAGTAGTAAATGCAAGCTAGTCCCGGGTATGGGAACTGAAAAACTCCAATATCCAGTGATCCCGGGACTGGCAATATTTATTTATATAAGCAAAATATTTTTATTTATATATATATTTTATTTATTTACATATATAAATATTATGTTAGTAAAAAATTAACTTTCTTTTATGGAATATGTCTATAAGTTTTTGTCATAATCTTAACATTTTTTGCTTACTACTTACTTTTGAAAACATTTTGTATTTTAGTTTCATTTTGGTGTATTTCTCCATTCCCTAAACAAGGGTTGTTTAAATCCTACGCAGTTCTCAAGAAAAGAGTTCGCTTGTATATGTTACTATAGAGGCCTTATTATTTTTCCTTCTCTCTACAAGACGCGGCAGAAGAGTTCTATTAATGAAGTGATACTATTAAATGTGAGACACCCTATCTGTTGTTTTCATTATTTCTACTAAAAATGTTGCCAAAAAATATTTATTAACGAATAGCTGATTACCTCTTACTCCGGTGCTGGCTCTAAAAGAAAGGTGCCCCTGCGCTCTTGTATGTTGTCGATGTAGTAAACTTATCAGATAGATTTCAAAATTTTAACTAAACTTTTGTCTAAAAGTCTCGAACTATTCTATAACAAGATCCAAATAACTCAGCAATTGAGGCCAGATGACAATTTATTCGTTTCAATTTGTCAGATTGTGCTTCAAAGTAGTTCGAATTGGATCGCGAAATTGGCGAAAAAATAATGCCGATGTATATAATTGTCAGCGTGTGATTGCTCACCAGCTCCTAAAACATCATATCGGTCATCACAGGGCAACCAAAAAGATGATCAAAATTTGTAACTAATTCACCTAAAGTCCCAAAAGTCCTTAGGTTTAAAAATGGAACCGAAATCTTCGCTGTAGATTTGCTTTACAGATATTTTCTTTATTTTAGAAATACATTTATAAATTAGCTAAAGAAGTGGGATTTTTTTGAAAAGAAAATTATTTAAATTAATTATTAAATTCAGTATAAAATGTATATGGACCGATATTTTTTAATCGCACCATTTAATATCCCTCCACAAATGTAAAAGATATTATGACCAATGTTTTGTTGGAAAAATATGAAATTGGAAAAAAATGTTAATAATTAAAAAGACAAAAATATTTATTTCATTTTTTTACGTTTGGTATACGTTTTTGGACATTCATGACGGGAGTTAAAAGAGGAGATTAAATACTATATGAAGATCTGTAAATATTTTATACCAATTTTTGGGGAATGTGCATTTTCAATGGTAGTTTTCAAAGCTGGTAAATATTAAAAAAGAAGTAAAATTAAAAAAAAAAGTAGGTATCTCATTTTTTTATATATTATATTTTTTTATATTTGTTTTTGGGCCATCCTAATGTTCTTACTTACTATATCTACATATTATCATGATGGTTTGAGAGCTCCCATAAGCGGTCGCTTATGATTGTATTTTATATATTGTTTTGTAAGTCCCGTGAAAGTGCCTAAAGGCGAAGTAATGAAGCGCCGGACGGCAGGCATAGCAATTTGATGGGCAGTTGTCAAAATATTATAACAATCAGCTGTTTGTCAATTGGAATTAATTTTAAAGTATCAGAGAGTGAATGAAAATAAGTAATTGAATAATTTTTGTAGTATAAATTATGCACGGTTAGCTGAACTTTATAAAATTAATTGAGATGTACAAATTACTTTACTTTCAATCAAAATCAACTTTCATTCCGTAGCGCTTTTTGATAGTTGCCCCATAATTTTTGCTTTCTCGTTTTGTTTCGGCATTTTTAGTTCTCACTTTAAATTGTACTTGAGGGTTGCTTTTAAAAGCGTCACCTTTGCAAAAATATGTGAGACGAGTTGTAATTCGATATTTTTTATTTGTTCTTTTTCCAGTGGGTTGAAAAACTCATCCCGGCCAAAAGATGGATTTAACTAAATTTTTTGATGCGATGATTTGTTTGATTTTTAATGTGGATTTCACAGCAGGAGTGCATTGATCAACTTATTACGACTGTTGGCGTTGAAGCACCACACTCAGCTACTGTGGAAAGCTGGCACAAATAATTCCAATGTGGCCGACGATCTTTGCAGTATGAATTTTGTAAAGACCGTCCAAAAACGGTTATGGTGACAGAAGCAATCGATGCTGTGCTGCAATTGATAATGCAAGATTGTCATGTATTAGGAGTATCGCAAGATAGAGGCATCCTTGGGCATTAGTGAGACCAGCACACGTGCAATATTTTAGAAACATGAATTTGATGATTGCTCAAAAAGAGCTCGTGTCGATTGTTTTAAAGAAATGTTGCAGAAATTAAGCCGCGGTGGGTCAAAGTACGTTTTGACATCATAAAAGGAAATGGACTTTCTATTTATGCATATGAGTGGGGAACAAAACAGTAAGCGACGTATGAGTGCTCCAAGACGAGCTTAATTTAATCTGTAAATATCCTCCAGTTTAAGAGAACGAATATTATTCATTCTAACGAAAACGGAACCCATGAGTGGTACACAATTATTTGTTTGCCAGAAGTTTTCGGAGAATTAAGGAAAACCAACCGCCGAAGATGAATCATCCTTTGCATTCAAGACAATGCGTGCTCTCACGTATCGGCGAACACAAATGAGTTTTTGAGCAATCAAAAGAGAGAACTAATGGACCATCTGCCTCATAGCACCAATTTGGACTTAGTGATTTCTCTTTGTTCACGAATATCAAAAATAAAATGCCTGAAAAGAGTGAAGAAATCGAAGGCCTTACACAGCTCAATTTGGAGATATCTATTTTTGAGTGAAAAAAGTATATTACTTTGAAAATTGGTTCAAGCAAATATACGAGTATAAATCAGCCGGTGGAAAAGAGTATTCCCACACTAACAGAAACAACACAAGGACGTTCACAGCAAAATACACTTGCCGAAGTGCCAACTAACAAACCGCCAGAGTAACGAAGTTGGTGTGAGTACCCCAATAGTTTAGTCGGGACTATAAAGTAACTCATTACGTAACTAACCAAGTGATTAGTTGTTGTCTGCTAGTTTTTCCCTAAGCTGTCCTAAACCAATACTGATTCCAATCAATGATGTGTTTATCTTTCAAAGTATTTAATTCATTACCCCTTCCGAATATGCACTAAATACCAACGATACGAATACATATATACATAAGTAGTAGATTTTAACAAAAATTTTGATATTTATTTTACATTTTTACTTACACATACTTACACATATTTACTACTATATATAAAAGTAAATTAACTGCTAGTAAAAGTGAAATTAATTATAAAAGAGGAATCTGCTTGGTGTATAGAATTCGTAAATGCTGCAAAATGGCTATTATTTTTAGAAATCGGTTTGTATGTATGTACATAAGTTTTAAATCTTACATCTACATTGGCATAGGTATAAGTATATGAAATTATTTGCAACGCGGTGTGTAAGCAAAAAGTGATTTTTCTTGCTGTACAAAGCTCGACATAAGAAGAATGAAAGAATTACTCTAATTGTGTAGTCACCTGCGATTATAGCGCTTAATGGTTGCTTTCCTATATTTGGCGCTTTTTGATTTTTACCTTTTGGATGTACGACATTTGTTTGCTTGCCTACAAGATACATAAATATGTACACAGTAAGTATGTTCATAAGTTTTTCTTACTTAAACTACTGGTGCATATAGACACATATGCAAGTAAGTATATACATATGTACATATGCACATATGTACCGTACGTGTAAACGCTTAAGTACGCTTTAGGGCGTACTTAATTGCCCTGAGTGATGTCATTTGCACTTTAACTAAGTTCGCTTTGCAAGGAATAAAAAGGAAGAGAAGCGTTTTGCACTTGAAACTTAGGTAATCGACTGCAACGCTGTTTGAAGCCATTTTACTATTTTTTGTTTTTGTGCTTAGCTACAAATGCTTTTTCCTGGCGTTTTTTACCAGTTGTGTTTTTGTTTTGTTTTGCTTTTTGCTACTTTTTATGCTTATGTGTTTGTATATGCAAATGTTTGTTTGCGTGTGTGTGTATGTGTTTGTGAATTTCCTATAGCAAGTGATTTGGCACTGTTTTATTGCTTGTTTGTTCTTTGTTGTTGCTTTCTTGATTGGTGTTGGTGTTTACCTAATGGTTATACGCTTAACGTTGGCTTACGGTCACATTATACCAACTTAATGCCATGTTAATGCGATGAATAAAGTGCAAAGGCATTTGCTTAATTAAAGTGATTGGTAGGCAGGCATTCGGGTAGGCACATTTTGTTTGTATTTTTTTCCGCCAATGTGTCATAACTAATGTACAGCACTGTATAGTGTGAATGGTCAATGGTGTCGCTGAGTTAAGTGTTGTCATTTACTACAGGCGTATAAATATATTGGTTCAGTGTTTTTCCCAAACTTTTTCTATTACTAGAAGTGGACGAAATTTATTGACAAAGAAGCGTTCTAGTGTATTAAATGCCACATGGTACATTTGTCGGTTCTGGTTAGTTTCAGAAAAAGATAATCTTTATAGAATTACATATTTGCTATTGGACTTGCCCCATCTTATCCTCTACTTATCGCCACTATTGAGAGCAGATGGCTCACATTGCTTGTGAAATCGCATGAAGTGTTTGTCAGAGATTCGGCCACTGAGTTTTAAAAAGTATTGGAAAATAGTTTTTTTGTTTGTTATACCTATGAAACCGGAATTCAGCTAAAGATGGCCCCAGGCTACATATGCATTATTTTTGAATTGCGTCAAATTAATGCTTTTTTTTGACTACTGCCAACGATTTGCAGTTAACAACATCGCAAGTTTATCACAGCAGCACAGTTTTTTCTTTGCTCATTTTGTCGAATTTGGTGTTTTCAAATTAAAATATAAGAACTACATTAATTTCGGTGTATTTGTACTCTAGTATGAGTTCCTAAAACCAGATAAAAGCGTTACAGGTCCACACTAACGGTCAAACTGAGACGTGCTTAGCAGCGAAAACGCAAAAAGAATCAAAATATACAACATTCCCATCACAAAAAAGGGTAGGCAAACGGAACGGAAAGTAAAACAAAGACGGGAATGGTAAAGAAGTTTAGCTGGGAAATGGTGTGCCATGTGGTGTCCCATTATACACCAAACTTAGTTTCATATGTTTTTGCCCTATTTTCATCAATCGGTCCTATACTTGCGAAGCAGCACTTCGTTTCTTACAAAGGCGTGGAAATATTATCTCCTTTAGCTAGCTGGTGTAGATAAAAGGGCACACACATTTTTGGCGACCCCTTGGGAGACGGGCAAAATACGTCGCCATTGCCAAGTGTGAGTGTGCGTGACTACCAATTGGGTGGTTCTGAGCTCGAAGCTTTCTGAGTAAATCAATTATTAATTTATAGAAAACATTTCCAAGGCTTTCACATATTATAGTTTGTTAAAAATACTAAATGTTTGACAGAATCTTTAGCGAACTCGCAGAATAACCAAACGATTACTTATTTATATATCTACTTTTGCGGCTATTACGCACACGAAAATATTACATTTAAATAGCTATTGCCATTACTTTGACGAATACGTATAATAAATATCTCAAAAAATCCGGTTTCATAGTTATACGCTTCATAATACTCTATTAGCAACCTGGACTTCAAAAGCAGCCTCAGACAGAGTGGTCTGATGAAAGAATTAAGCTAATAATTCATTTAGGAGCAGGAAAGATTTCTATGAAATTCTGAATACCTCAATGGCATTGTGAAAATAGTGATGAAACAGACATAACTAACTTAAAGGAAGTAAATACTTATTTTTGTATTCTTTACTATCATCGTAAAAAGCAACCTCGAAAGAAAATATTAGAATTATAGCTGATTCTCGAAGATGATTCTATTTTCTAGTCTCGCCATCGGGTTTCCCTAAAACAAAACAAAAACTAATTATTGAGGTACATTTAATGTTGTCGAAAATAGAAGCACTTTATGCTTCAATGGCTCCCTCCTTATGTTACTGCTGAAGCTCTCGCCATAATAAAGGTTATTAAACATACATCGTATAAAAAAGGGCAGTTTGTGATATATTCATATAGATTATCACCCGAGTCCGTGATCGATTCGTTAAAAACGTAAAGAAAATTAAAGTTATCTGGGTTCGCACACACAAAATAAATCCAAGGCAATAAAGACTCGGACTCACCAGCTCAAAATATGTACCTAATTCTGTCCATATTATCCCACTTAGCAGCAAAAAATTATCTCGCCAAATTAGAAACCCCACTTCCTCTCTTAAACTCAACTCTTGATCCCGTACTCTGTTTTAAGTCCCGAATGCAAAAACTCTGTTTATCTAACTTCATTTTCGAAATAACTTATTTGCTACTTTTACATTTTGCACCCGTTTAGAAATGAGTTCCCTAAACTAACCCAGCAATATCTCCTCCTACATGGCGCCTCCCGGCCTACATGTTGAATCTGTTTAGATCACCTAAAATATTATGTTCCTCTCTAGCCACAAAAATCGTTGACCGCTCTATATTCGCCACCTTGTCTGGTTTTTTCATAGATATAATTTTAAACAGAATTTTATAAAATTAGTTTGACTCTTTAAATGCCTAATGTATATCAAATACACAAGTATATCTCTTGGCTGGTAGTGTGCCATAAACGTAAGTTTTTGTATTTCGGAATGATGAGGCTGCTGAATTTAGCCATGTCTGTTTATCCGTCCGTGCGCTAGATAACTCGAGCTTGGTACACACATTTACCGTCTGAGCAGGGTGGTATTGGTATTGAAAATGGGTGAAAGCGGTTAATAGTCAAGTCCACCTTCAATATAACGGCAAATTAAAAAAACAAAAAAGACAATACTACTCAAATTTTGTGACAAACCCAAGAAAATAAATACGACGCAAGTAAAATTATTACAAGAGGGCGGTGCCACGCTCTCTTTTTGGGTAAAGCCGTGTGACTCGATAACGACTTAATAAAGCACGCCATCTATTACATGGTACATCTACACCCGTCATTGCGTGTTTGGCCAAGCTTCTCTTCCTATTTGTGATGACTGTCTCGATATTTTTTCACAACTGTATATGCTGCCTCCGACCGGCAGTTGGTTTTTTATGAGGGGTTTTTTGTGTTATTGAGATCGAATAAAAACCTCGCCCACTTTTTATATGGTAAGATTAAATTACCGTCCGTCCTTCCGTGTGATGTTAGCTATATACTCCAGCTATATCTCTCATTGCCTATGAACTTGCATGATTATGATAATTAACAGCCGGCCCAAATTAAGTTTTATTTGCGGTTCGTACCGACTTTATTACTTCCTTAATTGTTTTCGTTATGCAGGCAAATATATGGCGAACTTTTTACACCTCACTAAACTTCCGTCAATAATACAATAAGTTATTTTTTTCGTTGTAAGCAGTACGATCGCGCTGTTGAGATTTTACGTCGAGAAAACCCAGTAAATTTGAACAATGTGGGCAACTAACGGTGCGTTACTGATTGTTGGAGTCGCTCGTTCAGATTTACTGAAGCAAGTACATACACAGATCCTTTTAATGTAAACAGTACATTTTACAACAGATAGAATAATTTTATAAAAATGCAATAATACAAACATTGCAAAATTTAATATTTTATCGCGCTGCTTGGATCTTTTCGTACTGGGTTGTCCTGTTTGGGATTATGCGAAAGTGCTTTTTCAATACCTCTTGGGAGTCAAACGATTAAGCTACAACAGCTTTGAATATTTTTTTTTCGTGTTGTGTTTTTTAGAATTGAGTAATTTAGTGATTCGCGGCAGAACGGGCTAATTCGAGTTAAAAATCCGCGGTTAAGAGAAAACCCAAATAATTTTATTAATTTTCGCCAATATGCCTAGAAGCCTCCAGCGGTAACCTACTCGGTGGTAATTTTTTAGCCTTTTTTAGTGCTTCAGCTTGTTTTAAAGGAATAATTATTACTCTTTTAATAAATAAATAAATAAAAAGCTTACACCCGAACTTGCTATTGCCGTTGTATTGTGTTTTTTTAATTCATTTTTATAGCCAATACTAATTTAATTTCATATGCTTGTGTTGCAATTGTTTTTACAATTTTTTATTGAAATCTTGACGACCAAATACATACATATAAATTTAAAAATATTTAAAACGCTTTATAAAAAGAAAAGGGATAAGTCCCTTTATAAAGCATTTGAAAAACATTTTCTTTCATCTGGATAAGGTCAATCGTGTATAAGTTCAACTATAAAGCATTTATTATTGTATGTACATAAGTATATCTAAGTCCGCTAATTGAAATAATTGTTAATAAAAATGCGCTTATTATAAATTGCAATTGTTGTTTACAGTTGTTTATAAATGTATTTTCTAGCTAAAAAACTTGTACGAGTATGTAAATTGTGAATGCTATTAAAGCTACTTAACTAATTTTTAAAAACTACTTTACATCTGATCTTTTGAAAATTTCTATCATCAGAGTTTTTTTTTATTTACATAATTGAAATTTTCGAAATGTGCCTGCAATTTAACTTCAGAGTAAGTCAAAAATTAAAATAAAATATAATAAATTTTATTTCAGAAAATCAATGCATGCAAAAATCCAATAATTATTACTAAAGAAAAACAAGTATTTTAGCATGAAATTTTAAACTTTTGAAAAGCAACCTTCTTGAAGCATAAGAAAACTAAATGTAAGTATGTATTATAAGTGAGAGTGGGCAGGAAAGTGGAAGAACTTAAGTGTAACTAAGCAAATTAACGAAAGCAGTTCACTTCAAGGCAGCTACAACTACAAATACGATTTGTAGATTTTACTAAACTTTCGTTGGCTAAATAGGAGTGTTGTCAGAGTTAGTTTATAAAAACATATGTGTAAATATATATAACAAATATTTAATTTTGTTGTTGTATTTAATACCGCTGTATGCATTTTATTACGCGCGAGTGTGGGTGTAAAGAAATAAAAGTAAAGACGATTTTTCTTGTGTATGTTGTTAGTACATTGAATTACAAATACAAGTACACTCATACATACATATACAAGGTGCCGCAAAACTAATCGCCCGATAGGAATATTTATATTCTTTGCAAAAGGACTCATACGTCAATCGCATTTGACACTCGGGAACTAGACAGCTGCGGTATGCAAACAAACAATCAATGCCGCGCCTCAAAATAAAGATTTCCATTACTCAAACAAAATTGGATGGTTAATTTTGCGCCACCTTGTACTACTAATGTGAATATGCATGATATAAACGTATGAAAATATATATTATGTCTGTGTGGATATGCAAAACTATTTTATTTATTTCATTTTTTGTTTTTTTTTTCAGTTTATTATTATTAAAAAACGTATATGTATGTACGTATAATATATAATTTTTGCATGTACGCACCTGTATCCACAATGACATCTATGAGATCCATGGATTTGGCGAAGGCATCTTTCAGATTGATATGATGAAAGGAGACAATGCTGCCCTCACGTTTCGCCCGATCGAGTGCCTCACGCCGCTTGAGCGCCTTCTCGCGTCGCATCTGGTTCTTATAAAATTCAGCAAAATTGTTAACGATGATGGGAATAGGCAAAGCGATTACCAGAACACCGCATATGCAACACACAGTACCAATAACCTTTCCCAGTGCAGTAGTGGGATAGATGTCCCCGTAGCCAACAGTTGTCATTGTAATACCCGCCCACCAAAATGTTTCCGGTATTGAAACGAATTTTGTATCCTTTTCATCCTTTTCGGCAAAATATGCCAGCGAAGAAAATATGAGAACGCCCATGGCCAGGAACAGCATTAGTAGACCGAGTTCCTTATATGAATTACGTAGCGTAAAGCCTAACGACTGCAGGCCCGTTGAGTGACGGGCCAGCTTAAGGATTCGCAGGATGCGCATGATGCGAAATACTTGCACCACCCGGCGCACATCCTGGAACTGGTCCGTTGCATTTTTATTCGTCTCCAATAGGAATAGGGAAACAAAATATGGGAGTATTGCCAATAGATCGATTATATTAAGGCCGCCCTTAAAGAATTTCCATTTATCCGGCGACGCACTAAACCTAAGTATATACTCTAAGGTGAACCACGATATGCAAACGGCCTCAACCATAGCCAATTGCGGATTATCGGATGGTGTACCATTCTCACTGTGTTGTAGTTGTGGTAGGGTGTTCAACGTCAGGGCTATGGTAGACAGGACTATAAATAGTATGGATATCACTGCGATAACCTGTTGAGTAGAATTCAATTCAATTCAGAAGCTTGTTTTCTGTTTATGCTTGCATAATTTTGCTTAAAAAATTCTTTTTGTTTTTTGTTTTTGCTTTGGATTTCGCATCATGTTTTTGTTGTATTTCAATCGAAACTTTATAGAGGTTACGTTTTACTTAATATTTCGCTAACTAAAATAAGTTTTAATATACTCTATATTTGTACTAAATGATAGAATAAAAGATCGAAAAAGGAGATAAAGTTAACTTAAAAAAATTGTCAAGAAAAATAAGTGTTTAATTTTTAAGAAAGTTTGGTTGGCAGAAGACCAAGCTTTAAAAAGGTTTCAAGGGTTACAGCCGCAGTTGCAGCGTGAAGCAGCTGAAGCTTGTTAAAAAGCAGAAATCACGAAGAGGCAAAAGTTGGAGACATTCATTTAGTCAAGGCGCTGAAAATTGTTGTTGGTTACTTTGTTGCAAATCATTTCAGCTCTTTTCTTACATCAAACCAGTTCCAAAGAATTCATTGCGGTCTATGTATTTTGTATTTGTAAATACATATGGGGCACTATATATGTACAACTATAAACATAAACGCTGGGTGGGTGCATATTAGTATGTGTCTGTGTGCGTGTGATTTTCAATTTTATATTCGAACTAGCTGCTGAGGGAAAATGTATTTGAGTCTTTGGTGCGGTGTCATTGAAATTTTTCTAGTTTTTTAGAGGAGTTGCGAACGTATGCTGGTATGAGTTTTGCACCTGGACAAAGGCAAACTATTTTACAACTACACATTGTATGTAGTTAAACAACAAATTATAATGTTTAAAAGACATATATTAAAGTAAAAGTCTTTTAAAAACCAACTTTTAATTTCTTTCATTTTTTTTGTTGCTTATAGCGTTTGTTGATATTACTGGAAAAGGTGCGAACAACGAATCATGAATGGAAGGACCTTGACTTTGAAATAGAGCTTGTTTACCATTTAGTGTAATCACTAGTTCACTGTACAGTGGAGCTGAGTTGCTTAGGGAGAGCACACGAAATACAAACTATATAAAATTTACGCTAATGGACTTTAGCACAGGTAAGGAAAGTATAAAAATTTGTAAAACTATAAATAGATACATAAAAACTAACTTACAATTAAAATAAATTATATGCGTACTTGAAGAAATAAATTTGTAGTGTTAAACTTTATTTGGGGTTCAAAAGAATAGGTGTAAAGTATTATTTACGAGACAAACTCACACAACACAAAAATACAAAAAACACACAAACATATATATTTATAATTGTTGAGGATATAATAAACATATAAAAAAGTATAGAGGGCGACACACGTAGTTACGCATCAGGTGAAAGTAAAAAATATGCATTTTCTTAACTTTTGTTATGATTTTTTTGTTTTAAGAAAACTGAAGTTTTTTCTATTATTACTTTTAAATAAAATAAAAGAATTTTATTTTTATAAAAATTATCTTTTGAAAATAAAAATAAGAAAATTATAAGAAGTAAATGCACGAAAATTTGTTAAGCTAATCTGAAGTTGCTGCTGCAGCTAGTTGGCGTAAGAGTAGGTATTTACGAGTATAGTATAGTTTTAGGGGCGCTACGTTTGCTACATTCAAAACAAGGTAGCACTAACTAATTTTGGATGCAGATAGCAACCGGCTGGGTGAACTGAGCTAGTGACACGCATAGGGTAAATGTAAATAAATTTGCTTGATTTTTTTCGGGATGGAATTGGCGGTGATAAGAAAAGCACGTAATTCACTTCGCTAACTTTGTGTCTTTGCGGTTTCTTGTGTAGTTTGACTTTGATTTCAGGTCAACCAAAAACTTTGCTTGACGTTTTTTTACTTAACCTTAATCTTTTTTGAATTTTTGTGTGAGTATTTACCAATAGAAAAAATAGTAACAATAAGAAGTTAAAAAGTGCTAATTGTTTTTTTTATTAAAGTTTAATTTTTCACTTTTCAAATCTTTTTGAAGAAATTTAAATTTTTCGGAAAATACATACATATGTGTGGGCTTGCGCTATATGCACAATCATTTTGCATTTGTTTTGGAATAAAGACACACTTAATAAGGCAGTTCACAGTTAGGTGGAAATAACCTAGTATCTTGGCATTTGGAGCTACCATGGCTACACATCATCTAAATGTACTATATATATCGGTCAGTCCATAAGTTCGTGCGTATTTTACCCATAATTTCACTTTTGTACGATTTTTGAATACAAAAATTATTCGCGGAATATAACGAAACTAGTTATATTTTCTTTGATATATTGTGCATTCAATAAGTGATTTTAATCGCGGATACGTGTTGTTCAAAAATAAAATGTCATCTTCGAACGCGTATAAGAGGCATACTGCTGCTGCAGAAATAAACACTGTTCACGGAGAGGATACCGTGAGTGTAAGGTCTGCGCAAAAGTGGTTTTCAAAATTCCGAAGTAATAACTGCGACGTGGAGGATACCCCGCGCGCTGGTCGTCCTGAAGTCTTTAACTCCGACGCCTTGCTCGAACTCGTGGAAGCTGAGCCAAATTTGACAGGCGATATGATAGCTCAGAGGTTAAATTCATCGCATGGAACAGTTCACAGGCACCTGGTTCAGTTGGGAAAGGTTTAAAAGCTGAAAAAATGGGTTCCGTATAGACTTTCCGTCGCCAACCTTCAGCAGAGAGTGAATGTGTGTTCTCATCTGCTGCAACGGCTTGAAACAAGAACTACTCCTAAAAAAAAACTATAAAAAGGGATATCGAAGCGTATTTTGGCTCCAAGGACCAACAATTTTTTGAGCAGGCAATTAAAAAGTTGCCTAAACGTTGGGAAGACATTGTAAATAATGCAGGAAAAATTATTATTGATTAATAAATACTTTAAATATCTTTTTTATTAATTTTAAAACCACCTTTAAAAAACGCACGAACTTATGGACTGACCTGATATTTGCCGTCATAATTTGCAACTACTATAATGCGAGGTTATTTGGATTATATTGTGAACTCATTTAGTTAAAGAAAAATTGTGTGTTTTTACAAAACATCTCAGTTTTTACATGAAAGACACAAAGTTGACACGAAATCTACTACATTTTCTAAAGCTACTACTTTTTCTCGCTACACTTTAATGCTGCTCGAAACAAATCGATAATAAGCAAAGTGAGCAACGAGTACACAATACTAGCAATCGGGTCTGCAGTCGATTTTTTAGGTTCAAAACAAAATTTATCGCTTTTTTCCGAAAATAGTTAAAGATCTTGCCCGCAAAACTGGCAGTAACATTTTTTTTTCTTTGCTAATTATCTAGATTACATACTTGTTTGTACTGTTTTTGTTCTGTATTGTTTGTAAAAAACAACAACTTTGTTATATTTTTCGAACTAAAGATACGGCAACAAAAAAGTGGCGCTTAAAATCTTAATTGGTAAAAAATATAAAAAATTGTTGGTAAAATTTTCGATATTTTTTAACATAACTAAATGATAAAAAAAATAATTAAGACTCAAATTCACGGATATTACAACAGTTTTTATTAAAAACTAAGCGCTTAATCCAATTCAGTCAATTACAACTATCAACAATGCATGGAAATTTGTTTAACTGTGTTACTCATATGAAAACGGCATTTAATTATGAATTTTTGGAACCAGTAAATGAAATTTATTTGCATTAAAAAAGCACTTTTACCATAAGAAATACAAAAACAAGAACGAAATAAAGAACAAAATAAAAACAAAACAAATCTCTTAAAAAACACACGTCGGCTGCGCGTAGGCCAACAAAGTTAACAATTAATTAGAGCACTAAACATTGCTTAATTGTTTATGTCAGTAACAATAACAACAAACAACCTCAATTTCGTTACAACTGTATTGGGGTCTTACTGTAGCTGGTCAGGCGGGGGGTACTGAAATATTGAAATACGAGTATGCACATTGCGGCGCAATGCCTTGAGCTTTCTGATCTTCGCATTTCCGCTTTGTGCATCTAACTACAAATATACATACATACGAAATAGTGTTCCATTATTTATTTGATTCACTTTCACATCTCACACTTCATTTTTCTCGTTACTCGTTTTACGTTTCACGTTTCACATGTCTCAACCTTTTCGATTTGGTTTGCAATCGTCTGCCTTCAAATTTGACACACTTTTGACTGCAGCGGAAAAATTTGCAAATATTTGTCTTGTAATTACTTAGGATAATTAGTTTGGACATTTCATCGCCCATTCAGGCATAAAACATATTCTCGCTTGTTGTGTAAGTCTTTATATGTAGGTATGTTTTAAGGAAAATAGTTCATGTAGTAATTTGTTTTTGTATATATGAATATGTCCACATCTACCATGGCGATCACTGTACGCAACAACGCATTAATAATCGTTTTCGATGTTGAATGTGACATTTGATTTGATTATGATGCATTGGAAAGAAAAAGTGTCAATTGGATAATTGGATAGTGAAAATTTGGAAAAATTGCAGGAAAGGGTCTAAAAAGTATTTTTTGCTTAAAAGAGGACGAGCTGTAAATTTAACCTAAAACTATTTATGCAAATTGTATATAAAAATATGATAAATACTGAATGAAAATAGAAGAAGTAGTGGTTACTAAGGGGCTAAGGCATTCAGCACACTATTACATCGATAGACGGAAAAACCTTTTCGACTTCTCTTTTTGAAATCAAAGCAATTTTTGTGATGCTTGAAAACTATGATATATAAATATCTTACAGAGCACTTGGAATATATATGTATGTGATAAGTTGCAACACTAATAATATTTTTGCTTGGGACTTATGTTGAAGAGTATTGGAAAGAAGGAGTAACTTATTCGTTTTATTGACATTTTTTTGAGAAAATTTATAAAAATCGTAAAAATAGGAAAAAATTAAAGTTGAGTATTAAAGAAAATATTTAACAAAATGAATAAAAACAAGTAGAATGACAAAGTGCTTTGAAAGCCATCAATGGGACAATGGACGAATAATAGGGATCTATGTACAAATGCAATTGAGCGAAATGAATTCTAAGTGAATTCCTTTATAATACTTACATATAATGTTTGAATTTCTCAATGTTCTCTTAAGAAAATATTTAGCAGCTAATCTCTTCGGGATGTTTGATAAACCTCACTATCCAATTTTTTTATTAATATCTTGAACTCAAACGATTTTCTCTGCCCTAATCACCTCATCTCAGGTTGCTTGGCAAATCGCATCGCTTAGCAAGCCAAATTCTCAAACTGAAATCCAGTGCTCTCAACCTAGTGATTTTTGCGCTAAGTCTGGTGCTTTTTATGAATAAAAACACTGGAAAACTGATTTTCGCACAGCTTGTGTTTAGTGTTTTTGAATTACGAACATTCTCGTTTGGTCTAAATTTTTGCGCGTTTCAAAATCAAAATCTTGGCAACACTGCTGATGCCTACTTGCAAAAACTCTTAACCTAATTTTTGTGAAATAATGATGGGTTTTCTAACTCTTGCCGAGAACATATTCCATATTATAGTAGAAATCATTTTTTAAGTGGCTCCAATAATAGGAAAAAATATAAAGCCATCTTTCAACATTTTTCATTCGCAATGATCTCAAGATTTCGCATACAATTTTAAAGGGAAGCCTGATAGGTGCTTTCCTCTACTTGAATACCCAATCGAGCGTGCGAGAAGGACTAATCAAGTATTTAGGCCTATCAACTGCAATAGCTGCGACGGAGGTGTGCGTCGAACTAACTCCACGACATAATTATAGCTATAGAGTCAGCCAACGAACTGTAACACTAACACTAACTAAAATGTATGTATTAAAATATAGTAAGTAAAATATATTTAGGGACGGCACAAATTTCAAGTTTATTGCTTTGTCGTTGAATCAGTATCAAACTGAAACAAGCAAGGTAAAGTGGACTTGTAGTTTTGGACAAAAAAGCACTTCCTTAGTAGTTGGACACATCACAGATGGCTTATTTAAGGGTTCCGATTAGTTGGTCTCACATTTAGATACATTTTGGGTTGGGGAATAAGTTCATAGCGTTTTCATAATTCCTTTTATTTTACAAGGATTTGTTTGCTGTTTGGCAAAGGGTAAGTATTTATTCGATAGAACTATTGTAGCTCTACAAAACTACGTTAATTGTATTTTTGAGTTTTTTAATTTTGTATTAGTTTTGAGGCTTAGAAATGGAATACACAGGAGGCAAAAATTGACATTTTCGACACCTGCTGTTCTTTGCTTTTCGTCGAGGTCAAAAAGCTGCCAAATCAGCCCGGTACCTTTGTGACGTGTGTGGAGAATGTGTCGTAGGCGAGTCTACAGCACCGAAATGGTTTGCAAAGTTCAAAAATGGCGACTTTGACGTCGATGACACGTTCCGCAACGGAAGGTCTTTTGAATTCGATGAAGAACGTCTCAAATCATTTTTGAAGGAGAAGAGTCACTAAACCAGTGGTGATTTCGTAGAAAAATGAACCGCGATTCCCAATCACCTTCATTCAATGGGATTTACTGAAAATTTGAGACTCTGGGAGCCTGGGTGCTTTACGAGTTCAACGAAAAAACAAAGAAAGTCATCTTTAAATTGCTTCTCAGCATCTCGCCCCCCATCAAGCAACACGCGGTCATAAACAGCACATTTTGTACCAAATCGTCACGGGTGCATATAAATCAATATGAGTGGGTGGCTACAGTAGACACGCCAAAGTCGAGAGTCAAGCCGGATCTTCTTCGAAAGAAGATCATGATCGGTGTTTGGTGGGACTGGGAGAACATGGGTCACTGAAAAATGCTCGAAAAGAATGCCACGGTCTACAAAGAGTTCTACATTGCCCAGCTACACCGCATGAATGAGGCTATTCAGCTGAAAAGACCTGATCGACATGGCCAAACCATACTCCTTCACGGCAACGCCAGGCCCTATGTTGCACAAGCCGTCAAAGCCGCGCTCCAAGAGCTGGAGTGGGAGGTCCTTCAGCACATGCCGTATTCTCCGGACCTTGCACCGACCGATTACCATCTTTTCCGCTCTCTGTCAAACCATATGAAGGGCGTTATCGTCGATAACAAAGCGGCCCTTAAAAACAGGCTCAACTTCTTTGACACCAGACCAGGCGATTTTTGACGGAACGACATCAACAAATTGGTCGAGATAGGGGAAAAGGTTATAAACAGCAACGGCGGGTATATAACTGATTAACTTATTGATGTAATTATTGTTTTTGGTTTAAATAAAAGTTTTCGGTGAAAACGCTACGAACTTATTCCCCAACCTGATAGAAATGTTTTCTCTTTAAGCAATGCATATTTCATAAGAACATTTTAAATTATGCGAACATGTGAGAAGCTTAAAACAGCTTATGAACGAATTAGTAGGCAAGAAGAATACGGGAACACGCCGGAATAATGAGACAACGCATTATTAGTTAGCTATCCTAAATAATAAACCAAAATCTGTTTGATATCCTCGAAACGTGTTAGATGCACTTTCCAAATAGGAATAGTTTGAGTAAGCTCGTAAGATATTCTACTTCGTTCTAGCGCGAGTGCGATGAGGTACCGCTTTCGTGATTTTCATTAATACTAATGCTCATTGCAGTGTATCTATGAAATGTACTCCAAGGGCTCAAAAACTTTATTCATCACCACTCAGTCTGTCTGACGTTTGGCGTTTCTGCAACTTGACCTTTGGAGTATGGCGTAGTTGAGGTACACTTGATGAATGCTGGCCCAAAAAGCACCCTAAGCAAAATAAGATTCTGGGAGTAACCCGAATGTGGAATAGACTTCGTAGTAATGTATGTACCTATCTCCACTGAGTTCTGAAAAGCTTTGACTTTTTTGGTTTTGGTATAATAATTATGGAAGCACAACCACATGTTTGCCAAAAGTCCGAAATCAAATTATTGCTAAATAACAGATCATAGAGACGAAAAATATGTACATATAAATGTCGAATCAAAATTTTTTTAATAGCTACCAGTTAAACGCGCGTATACGTATGTTGTCGAAGAAAGATCTAATTACAAACACTTGATCATTTCTAACTTTCAGGCAATTGACCTTTAACCTAAGTCTTGAAAATTTGCCTAATAAATTAAAACTTATCGAATTTTGGCGCTTTACAGTACTTTTATAATGAATTAATATAGTTAATTTCACCAGAATCAAGGGGCATAATATACGTATAATATATATATTATGTGTATATATGTATTTGGGTACGAGTATGACACTCTTCTCTCGTCTGCGAGCCTTTGAAGGCAGATTGATTTTTAGACTTAATTTCAGCACCCATTCGTGTTTGACTAACTAAATCCTATTCTATACAAAATTAAAAACAATGAGCTCCATGTGTTTGTGTGACATTCCAACATGCTGCAGACTTCATATTAAGCATAACCAATTTCATGTAATTAAGTAACGTGCAAATAACGCCTATAAATTTCGTTCATAATTATACAATAATTACATAGCAAGTAACTGTAATTAAATATATAAGTTGACAAACATACATACATAAACACATCGATGCAATACATTTAACTACGAGTACAAATCAAATTTACATTTAAATAGAGGGGTATAGATCTACTACAATATTTACAAAATAATATTCAAATACTGGTACATACTTAAATACATAAATAAAATTAAAAAATTATAATTATATCCATATACATACATACATACAAGTATAATTACATAAAAGGTACATAAATTCAAAATAAGTTACAAAATAAAATATTAAAAAATTTTGAATAAATAAATAAATACTAAGCCTGATTTTACAAGTATTTACACATTTTCCTACTTGGTATACATACATACACACATATTGAGTAATTTTTGTACATTTGTGGAAAGCAAACTCAAATAAAAAGTGGGGTATAAAAATTCCATTCCACATCAGAACAAAAATTAGTACAAAGACACGCACATTTGTCTCTAATGCTTTTTGTTTTGTTTTTGGTTTTGTAATGTACTTGCAAGTATCGAGCAATTTGGTGTTACGAGTAGAAAAAAAACTTGGTAAGCATAGATGCTACTTATATATATATATTGTATTTGGAAAACAAGAAACTGGAGTACTTATGGGGTTGTGGAGTGCATGTGGTTCACATCCTTTTCTTGGCTTTACCAAAGAAAACAAACAAAATTCGAAACAAACAACGGAATGGCATAGAGTTTGCTGTTGTTTTATATAAAGTTCTTTTTTATTATTATTGCTTTTTAGGCAATACGAGTATGTCTATGAATCACCATTATCATTTGGCGGGAGATTATTATTACAACAATACTACAACAAAGGAGAAACACCGTGGAAACACCAAAATTTAAGAAAATGGGTACAAAAAAAAAAAAAGTTCAAATCAAACGAAAAAAAGAAAAACTGAAAGAATTTTGATTTTGCTTGTAAACGAGTATTAGCTAATAGAATACTAGTGGGAAATTTTTAAAATAAAAAGTTAAGGACAACAAAACAAGAGTTAAAAAAGGTTGAGAACTACGAGCTTTCTTACGGAATACAGAGCCTTACGATTTTTGAGAAACAAGCTTCCGCAAAAACCACTAGAACATTACAATAAGTGTAATACAAAACATATTTTTACTTTTTTAGTGATTAATTCTCACATATCGACAATAGATTAGACGCCAAGCATTCAATCTATGATTCAAACAAAATATGACTAATTAAAGAAAATCTGTTTAAATAATTTGTTTCTGTATCTACGCCACCAATTTTAAAAAACTTAGGAGGGATATAATTTTTCAACCGAAAACAATAAGATTATGTTTGGAATTGTTTAGTGTATTTGTAATTATAATAAATATTTAGTTAAGTACAATAGTTAGAAGAAAGAACAACAACAACGAGAGGACTTTGACACATAACTATCCAACAAAGGACAATAATGGAAGTTTTTGTTTCTGTTTATGGGAGTTTTTGTTATTGTACGAGCACATATCTCAACGGGTAGGAATGAGTATGTCTGAAGTATTTAAGCGAGAATTTTAGTCAGACTTAATTTTACATTTAATTAATTTTGCTTTGCTTTCAAACAAATTTTGTTTTTTATTCCTTTAAATACTTCACATTTTATTCTAATTAAAAAGTACTTATTTTTACTACAATATTTGTTGTATTTTCTTTTACTGTTGGATTATTGTAAGTATTGTTGGGGTACTAGCATGTAAATGTTGAAGCAATAAATATGTATTAACTTCAAAAAAAAATGAAAATTGTTTGTTGGTTCTCATATTATTCTTATTGTCGTTTAAAAAAGGATGTGGTTTCGGGCGGTATATCGGAAAAAGAAATTATAACCAAATATCATTGATTTTGTAGCTAATTTTTGAAAGTGAATAAATTTCGAAAAACAGCACAACTGACAAAGAACTCTGGAAATTTTTCCAAAAATCAAAAGCAAAAAAACAAAAAAATAGTTAAAGTGAAAGAAGATACTGAAAAAAATTTATTTGAATTGATTATTTATGTATAACAAAAAAATTCACCAGTTAGCGCAATTTTATCGGCCGATCATAGATTTGTTTAAGCTAAGTAAGAAGGAAGTACACTTGGCTGATTGATTGAGCCAGCGTTTACCAAGTAGCTTATCGGAAGGCATTGTTGCACATCTGATGATTTCTCTTCCATTGACAAAAGACTGAACTCTGCTTTGTATAAATCTAGAGCGACTAAGCTTCCTTGGTTCTCTGTTCCTCCGCTTTATTGAGGGCCAATGCGGACCATAACTTTATAAAATATCACCTATTAAGCTCTGATACGTCCGTTTATAGTGTAATTTTTAACAGTGAATGAAGTCTGTTCTATTCTCCTATAGAGATTAAAAAGAAAAACAATGCAGCTGTTCCAAGTTTTTGCGTTGGTCTTTTTAAGACCGAATGGAATTCCGATACATTTGGTAATAATCAGAATTACAGTTCACTATTTCATCTCGCTCGTAATTGAATAACCAATTAAAAATGAATGCTGAACATATTTAACACTTATTCAACGCCTTACGTCTGCACAGAATGTATCTGCATTTTTTTCTTTTTTCTACTGGAACGAAATTGATTTTTCGCCGAAGTGGATCCTCTTTGGGACCATTTAACCTAAAGTAACCTAAAGCCCCTTATAAAAAACCATCTGCCGTTCGGATTCGGTTTAAAACTGTAGGTACGTCCAACATCAAGATGTGTGGTGGAGAGGAGCTCGGTAAACACCCAAAACAAGTGTAAACACCGATTATTTCAATATACATATACCCATGGTGGACAATCTGATCGCGAACGTCTAGGCGATAGATACTTCAGGCTTTGTTTTCATCTCGCCATACTTTCGCTACTATAACTTTTAAGTTTTCTGCCTGATTCTACATATTTATTGTATCTATCCTCTTCGTTCTGCAATAATGAGCCCATAGAAATTTTGTTCAAATAAACTGCTTAGACTTCCAACAAAGTGAAGCTGAATCTCTTTTTGGGCTAATCCAATTGAGTATTCCATTTTTGCTCACACTACTAGGAATAATAATGGCTATCATATAACAGTACATACTGGAAGAGCGTTGAAGCCAAGCTTCTTATCGAATACGCACGGAGGTTGGCCATTGTTTGCCAGGGGAAAGATGCTATATGAAATATGGTAGTTGTGTGTTTGAAGAACAAACGCTGAACTTACTGCTGCTATGTCACGCATAAATGCACTAAGTGACGGCTTTCGCCTCTACCTAAGCCAATTCATCCGCTTTCTCCCTTCCATTCATCCAGGTCTCTAGTGCGAGAAGCCCCGACAGATGATTATTGAATGAGACACTAAGCACAAATCCATTTTTAATTCAATAGTTTGCTGATATTTGGTGAAATAAGATCAGATCTCTCAATACCGCACTCTGCTGAATGTATGAAAAAGCTAATCATAAGATACCGTTTGGAAGCGGCATAAAACTGTATTTTCTACTTAGCTGATAACTCAAGCCAGATCATCAGATTAGAAAAATCTCTGTTAGACTTTGTTCGGCACAGTTTAATTCACCTGGTCTTCCTGCTCTTATTAATATTTCATGTATTTGCAGCCAAAGATGAAGAGTTCGAAAGTCACTATTTGCCGTAATTTTATGTTCATAGGCAAAATAGAATTGTAGAATTGTTAGTTTGCTGTCTTTTCTTAGAACGTCTTACATTACTCCACTTCCTTTCTATTGTGGTAAGTGTGGTTCTCTTTAGGATAAGCATAAGCTCCACTAAATATTAATATTCAACTTTTGAGGTACCAGAACCACACAATGAGACCTTCTAGAATTATCTAATACAATTACGGACGCTGTTTAAAAGTAGTAGATTATGCAACATCGACTGAACATTTAAAGTAACTACTTCATGTGTTCAATCCCTTCTGATTAACAGCTACTATACACATACATATTTAAAACACATATGTACATATATATGCTACACATATTTACTTTTTACCTCTACTATGATCTAATCCAAATAAAGCACTGGTTATTTATAATGTAGTAGAACCTTTTTTAAAAGCATGACACATAGATATAGATACAAATGAAGATATATATGTGAATTATATGAAAATGTTTGTTATTTGAAAAACAAGGGAAAATGAGGAATTTTTTAAACATAAATCAATACAAAAATTGTGAAAAATTGTAAGAGATGTCCCCAAATGTGTTGTAATTATTTCCGTTTCAGCAAAAAAAAAAAAAAAAAAAAAAAAAATTAACTCTAAGCTGAGGCAGAAGACTGCTTGCTAAGCGCTTGAGAATAATGGATAAGAAGCAAGAGACAGATATTTACATATGTATTAAGAGCGTATGGGTTTGAAATGGTTAAGGTGAAACTCGTACAACTCAATAGACTTCCTATAGATGTACATATGTAAATGGGTGGGTGGTCAGGCGGCTTAAGTAGGGCATGGGTTCGATTTTTGGTTTGCTTGGCTGGTGTTAAGAAAACGGAAATGTATTACAACACATGTTTGGCCACTTCTCCCCAGAGTTCTTGTGTGTAAAATTTATTTCGAGGATTTCTACAGCACATCTGCCGTCTGGTCATATCGCTTATTGCCCATCCCCAAACAAGGTTATTGGATTGTTCTTTTTATTTTTAATTTTTGTTTTTTTAGTTTTTGCAAAGCATCAACACTTGAACGTTTATCGCACGTGCTGTGTGTATAATTAGATGAATAGAGAGTTGTTAGTAAAAATTAAATGTAATATTGAAAAATTCTATCTATTAGTTAAAGAATTCGCAACTTCCTTGTTGAATCACCTGGCTGACTATTAATAGATATAAATACACAGTGCTCGATTCTTTAGGCTAGAAAAAGAAATACTTTGGATACAGTTAAAAAATATATATATTTTTGTAAGTTTTTTCGTGATTTCTTTTTAAGTTGAGGAACTCAAATTTTATGCAGGTTTAGTAATAATCTGATTCTTACAACGTAAAGAAAACACATACTATGTAAATGAAAAAAATATACGCATACGTATATGGAAATATTAATTAAGTAAAAAAGGAAGAACAACCAAACGCAAAAGACTTTTGATAATTCGATGATGAAAATTAAAATGTATTAATGCATTTTCGGAATTGTACGTTTGCACGGTACTTTAAGTTCGTGGGCTGGGTTTCCAGGCTTCTTAGTTGAAGTGAAATGAGTTTGGAAGTTATTTTACGAATCATATCTGCCACTTTGTTGGTGAAGTTAGTTAACCAAAGTTTACATTGCATTGTTCTATGGTAAATTTCCTTAAATTGTTTCATTATTAATACAAAATCGACAGGCAGTTGCACTGGTATAGTTATAGCTTGAAAAACATTTCCCCACTAGCAATGCAATAAAGTAAATTAAGGGGATACGCAAAATCGTATTGGAGCTGTTTTATGAAGGTAAGAGTACGAAAATAGTTTTGAAAATTTGTGTAAAAACTCTTGAAGCACATTGAAACGAACGATTTAATACAGATTTGGATAAATATTGTATATTATATATGCATGTATTTAAAGGAAGTATGCATGATTACAATAAGACACATACGAGTATAAATATTTAGCATAAGGGTAAAGTTATTTCACAAAACTCTCCAGTAAGTAATGCAAATGAAGCGTAATTTCGGAAGCAACAGTTTTAGAAATATTAAAACAAATATATTTGCGTTCGAAAACACCCACATTTTGAAAACTTTCTAATCAAATCACTGCTTGTAACAAACGGTGGAGGCGCTTAACTTTCTTATCACAAATAGTTAACGTTGCAGATGGAAATGGGAATTCAGGCTGCCATTAATAACTAATTGCAAGTAAAAGTATTAGTATTAGTATTTATATATGTATATATATTTATATAAAATATATATTTTACTATGTGTTATTGCTTATTAACTTTGGCATTTATATACAGCGAGCAATTTCTGAAATTTATTTCTTTTATGCAGGTGAAAAATGTTTTCCATTCGATTTTCTTTTTAGCATTTGGTAGTTATTTTGACGCATTGATAGTAAAGTATCACAATAAGTAACAAATCAACAATTCTCATAGTAAAAACGTTTATAATTCTTTGCCATATTTATCGCACAACAAACACAACAAAGCCGAGAAACATCAAGTTAACATGTATAGGTACATATATACATATGTACTATGTATTTTGACCAATGAATTCTTAAACATGGAATATATTTCGTGTTCGTAAAGCTGAGTGTATGTATAAAATTATAAAAATGTAATAAAAATATGTGTAATTAAACGACTGTGATGACTGAGGCAAAATTTACAGCGTGATTGAAATTTGTTTTCTTATTTTTCATACTTAGATATGTGAGTTGATTTAATTTGTTTTTACGCTAATTTTATGACAGAAGCCGTTACATATTTCTTTTTATGGTACAAAATTATGACCATATGGCATAAAATTATGACTATTTTGCATTTGATTATAAATAAGTTTTGTTTTATTTTATTTGCAAACAAAAATGCTTTGGTTAGCTGATTTTGCTCGTGAGTGAGCTTGAATTTAAAGTTGGGTTTTAACTCACACAATAAAAAAGTATTTGTGAGTTATAGTTCACTTTCTCATGTGCAATAACAAGCATATTGTGGCTTTTGCAGACTTAAAAACTTCTTCAAACTGTCATTTAGTAGCCTACAATGGCGTCAATAGTGACAATTGCTATTTTTTTTTTGGAACCAAAAAATATATAAATATATATATATATATATATATAATTGGCGTGTACACCCTTTTTGGGTGTTTGGCCTCCTCGGAGGTTTGTCATTGCCTGCCGAGGGGTGACCGCTATTAGAAAAATATTTTTCTTAATTTTGGTGTTTCACCGAGATCGAGCCTACGTTCTCTCTGTGAATTCCGAAAGGTAGTCACGCACCAACCCATTCGGCTACGGCGGCTGCCGTGTCATATAAAACGAGAAAAAAAACTAATTAAAAACAGTACTTATAGCGTTTTGAAAAGGCACTCAGAAATTGAATTTCAATACTTGTTCTTGCAGAAGATAATAGGGGGATTCTATAATTGCTGAATAGCAAGGAATTGCAAATATTCTATACTAAAATATGCAAAATGAGGAGCGCCTCTGTTGCACAATTGTAGCAACCTTAAATAATACAACAAAAAACAACTAGCAGAGGTTTGCATTTGTCTTCCTACTACACTTCGATGCTGGGTACAGGTGTTGTAATCTTTGCAGATATTGGAAATATTGTCTTGCAAGTGTTTTGTTGCTGTACGGAATAGAACATCTTTACTATTCATGCAATCCGTGCAGGTTACAAGGGTTTTGCAGGACATAGAAAACTGTTTTACTCTACTGTTGAAGCAGCATTTCAGACATGCAAAATAAACATTCGATCTCTCTTGGTTTCAGTCCTTACATATGGAACCCAATTTCCCATTTTATAGCTCACACCCACGCTCTTGAGACGCGTGATATGCTTTGTCAAGTCACTCTCAAATGATACAGAAAGCTCTTTGGAGTTAACACGGCTCTTCATCTAATAAATGACACCAAATAAATTGCACAATCAAAGTTTAGCAATCGGCCAAAAGAGTGAGCACCGAGTACACCACGTTTGAGTTGGTAATATTTTGGTAGCACTGTAAAAATTTAATTTCAAAATGAAAATATAATAACCTCAACAAAACAATTTAGTTAAAAAATCTGGCACTATTGTGATTAACACGAAAAGTGAATCGAGATATGCAAATTTTGGTGAATTAGAAGTATCTTCTGCTCAAATATGAACGAGACGGTATCAATAAAACGGTCCGCGGATGACATATGGCAAAAATAAATTTTTTGTTTTTTGGTAGGACTGTTATAAGCTTACATGGCAAATTTCAGCGTGATATGTCACATAGTTTGTTTTCTGTGCTACTGTAAACAAGTCAAGCTCGAGTGTGTTCTTCGAATTCTCTTTTATGACTTCAATTGTCTCAAAATGTTTTCCACGGAGCGGCAACTTGAGCTTGGGAAACAGGAAAAAGTCACAAAATAATCTAAAATCCATGGAAACCAAGTAACTAATCGACTCAGCAACTAAATTTATTACCTTTTTAAAATTGAGGAAATTTTGAACAACTGCCTTAAAGCCAGGTCTTTCCTCTCTCCGACTCATTGTACCAGTGAAGGTAGCATCTCGGACAATTTCGGCAATTTGTTAACTAGATGCCCTCAATTGTCGAGCGTTTTAACGAATTTCTTCATTAAACCGAGAGCTTGACTTGTGACGGTTTACGAAGGTACGCCGCATACAGACACACGAAAGAACTCCAGACCGACAAATTTCCTGTTTTTATGTGGCTTTGTAATATATATTATAACTGGTTTTAGTAATTAGGAGTTTAATAATTATTGGCTGGAAAAACCCAACAGATAAAAAATTTAAATGCTATAAAATGTTAGGTAAGACCCGTGTCAGCGAGGTGATCGACAACTGGAAAGAGATATGTACATGTTGACATAACGGTTCTACACAATTTGTAAATATAAAAAATCTCTGTAGAGCCTCTCTAGAGTTTTTCGAAACCACTTGCGCACAAGTATGCATTATTGCCTGAACATACCCACAAATACATATAATACATAAAGGAGTCCAATATATACAAGCTAGCGCAAAACTAATCATCCAACTGTTAAATATGATTTACGTACGACGACATTTCCAGAAATTATAAATCTTCTGAAAGGGTTATATATTTTGAGTCATTTCGTATGACGATTATATGCCAAATGTTACCATCTATCACTGATTATCAGTATAAAAACAATTAAATTTCACCCTAAGTGTGTTTCTTACGAGTAGTTATGCATAAGTATGTGAATAAATAAGTGTGAGGAAATAATTTAATGCGATGAGGTTGCTTGGAAATTGAAACTTAGGATATTCAAACTATATGTATAATTAAGAAATGAGACGAAAAATAAACACTTAAAAATAGTTAACCAAAAAACAAAAAAAAAATTAACATAACATTATATAAAAAATAGCAGTAAGAAGTATAAATAATACTAGACTTTACTGACGACAACAAAAACATTTTCGCTTCAAAAGGCACCCACTAAAGAAATACGTAAATAATGATTTATTTATTATTTGGCCAGACGATATATGTTGATATGTAAGTGGTTATAAATATTTGCAATGATACCAGGGAATTTTAACTTACCCTCGCCGCAAAGCTGGTATTTGGTTTCTCGAGCAGCTCCCACAAGTACTTCTGGTATTCGGCGCATTTGCCTTCACCGAACTCCTCTTCGTCCCGTTGACGCAGCGACTCAGCCTCTTTGCGCATTTCCTCGTGCACATTTTCTTTGCGCTGATGGTACTTGTGTTGGCAGCAAGACTCCAGATACAGCTCGTCAACGCCCCAATATTCGAGATCATCGCTGAATGCCAGTACGCACATCTCGTCGACGATGTGTAACTTACCGGTGCGATAGAAGTTCAATATGGAGCTGAAGCTTTTCGGATGTCGGTCGAAGAAGTACTCGTTGTCGGCGATCGAATAATCATCACATAGTTCAATAATCGCCTCGTGTGTGGTGCATTCGCGTAGACGGCCTAGCCGTGTGTGGGGCAATCGTTCGAGTGTACGCCAGAGCACCTCATGTTTCACGCCGCCCACATTGATGGAGACGCGGCTATTTATTTGTTTTGATTGCGCTATCATAAAGGGTTCGGGTGCTGGTATGGAGGACATGGATCTGGAATGTACGCGCTGCAATGCGCCAGTGCCCATGCTGCCGTGCAGATGGGAAGTTGTCGGATTTGAGTGCGTCGGTGATGGTATTGGGAATGGAGCGTATCGCACTTCTTTACCAACAGCGCCGGCACTGCCAGCACCGGTGCTGGCACCGCCAATTCCACCGATGTTTTGACTGCCAGTGAACGCACCGCCACCGCCGATGCCACCATTGCCAATAGGGCCGCCGGCAGTATGCGTGGTTGTGGCGGATGCCCCAGTAATACTACCACCATCAGCGTAGTCCAGATTTCCAATGCTGCCGCCACCGATGTTGTTGAGATTACGTTGGCTGGCAGTGGCAGCGGCAGCAGCAGCAGCAGTAGCAGATGCGTCATTGTTATAAGCAAGAGTGCCGGTTGTTGGGACTGTTCCAGTGCCGCAACCAAATGAACTAGCTCCACCGGTTCCCATCGCTCGGCCCCAATCGACATTACCGCTTGTATCGTAGTAGGCCTGATTATCGTTGTTGTCCCCGTGTTCGATTCCGACACCGATGCCGATGCCGTAACTCTGAGCGATGTGGCCAATGCTGCCAACGGCACCTGTGCCTCCAGCTGCCGGGCTGCGGCTAAGCGTTTCGTTTTCAATCCAATTACTGGTTTGTTGATGCTGTTGCTGTTGTTGCAATAGTTGTTGCTGTTGCTGTTGCAGTTGCAAATGTTGCTGTTGTAGCTGTAAATCGCGTTGAGACTGTTGCTGTTGCTGTTTTTGCTGTTGTTGTTGGCTAGCAGCCTGTCCACCATGCAATTGTCCAACCATTTGCGTACCTCCATTATTAAATTGGGGCGGTGTTGCATCACCCGTTTCCCAGCGTACCGTTTCACGGTCTCTATCGCGTTCGCCGACCATAAGTCCGCCACTGTGGAGGAGAACGGTAAGGAAAGACAAAAGTGAGTAGCAGAATTAACAAATGAGCAGAGAGAGAATTATGCTGAAATATATCCCTAAATAATGCAATAGGTTTTTAACTGCTTCTTCCTTTTCATCTCTACGGCTTTTGTAGTAACTATTGCAGCTTTCTGGCATGCCAGTTAAGAATGGCTTTTGTGGCTTCTATTTGCCACTGTTCGAACAAAACTTTGTCCCTATCCGTTTCTTCTCCCTATTTTAAGTTTTGAAGCCTCAGTGTGCCCGTGGTTCCAGCCATATAACCTAAAATAAACGTAGCCAACCTAAGCTAAGAACATAATATAATAATAACATAATAATTTAAAACACTGTAATAAATTTGTGGAATAACATCAAGACGCACACTACAAATAGGAGGAGGAGCTCGGCCAAAACACCCAAAAAGGGTGTACGCGCCAATTATATACATATATATATAATAAATTTATATATATATATATAATAAATTAATATGACGATTTTGGATTCCGTATTCCCGAATGAATGCTGCTTAGATCTGTTTGCAATAAGATGAGTAATGTTTTGATGTAGCTTTGTCTAGTACGGTTTTTGGGGTGTCAATTACCCACATAACTATCTTTATTTTGTTTCTTTAACGTAATTTTTTCTCTCAATTTAGTTTTTGTTTTTTTTGGTGAGTCCCTGAGCCGAAATTTGTCACAATTCACCAAGTCTTGGGAGAGAAAGGAAAATCGACACAAACCACCTTTTTGCCAATATTAAAACCACATTCGACAGCAGAAAAAGAAGTTACCTACATGTCTTGATGCGTAAATTTTGTATCCCCACAAAACTAATACGGCTGTGCTAAAAGACGTTGCTCGGCGTAATTGGGAAGCACTTCTCCGAGCCGTTTGATACCAAGCAAGGTTTTAGTTGCCGTGTGAATTCTTTAACCTGATGCTGGAAAAGGGCACACAGTTTTATAAGAGCGAACAATTGTTGGCGGCTATTAGTTCTACTTTTTCCAAAGTGATAAAACAAACAAAGCGAATGGTTGACACTGTTGACAGTAATCATTTCGAGGTTGTAGCAGACTTCGTTTACTTAGACCAGCATTAACAGCGATAACAATGTTAGCCTTAAAATCCAACAGAAAATCTCTGTTGCCAACAAGCTAAATAGGCTAAATAGGTTGTCGACGAACAAAACTAACACTCTGTTATCATGCCCGTCCTAACGTATGGCACATAAGCTTGGACGATGACAATATCGGATGAAGCTTGTTTTGGAGTGTTTGAGAGAAACATTCTGTGCAAGATTTTGGACCTCTGCCCGTTGGCAACGGTGAATATCGCAGGCGATGGAACGATGAGATGTATGAGCTTTTCGACGAGATAGACATAGCGCAGCGAATAAAGTCGAAATTGGAATGCAATTCTTGGCCTAATATTATTGTCTTGACCCTGTATTATATATGTATTACGTATGCCAGTATTAGCGGAAAAGCCGGGCTCCCGCGATTTCGGGATGTACTTAAAAGATCACGGGATTCACATTGAGACACAACTTTTTTATTACATATATATATGTATACCTGGTGCCTTCACCCGTTTTGGGTGCGTGGTCGAGCTTCTTCTCATATTTGTGTTGTTAAATTATATTTTAAGATGAGTAAAAACTCATAAACGTTAAGCATTTAAGCCCTAAAGTGTTTACTATGAAAAAACCTAAAATTTAAGATAAATTGATTTTGAAAATCCAATATTTATGTACGTTATTTTTAAATAAATATGTATGTTTTTGTATTCAAAACCGTACCTTTTGTTACTATTTATTACTTTCAATAACGATTGTAAACATTTACGGGATCCCGAAATTAATGCAATAAAATATGTAATGGTACGAAAATAAACTTACCGCTACATTGCATCAATTTTGTTATTACAGTCTTCAAACGTCATGCAAGCACTATTTCTCCTTTTTGTTATTTTCAGGCAAATTCTTTAAAATTCCAGCACGAACTATTTCTACTCCTCATAAAATATAGTTGGCTTTAAAATCTCAATTTACAAGCGCTTTCACTACTTAAGCATCCACGTATAACGCCAATAACATCTATATCATTCACTTCAAAGTTGTATGTTTGTATAGCGTAGCGGTTTCTCCTCATGTCTTTTTTTATTTTAATCACAGCTTATTGAGTTCCCTTAGCTCGCAAATGTTCGCTCGATCAACTCATCGACAGTCAGCTACTAATCGATTTCACATTTTTCAAAATTATTTATCACAACGAACGTATAAGTTTTGGCAGCTTATCAATGCGGTTAGCACTCTGATGAGTTTTATGTATGTGGGTGTATGTTTACAGTTGAATCTGTGTATCTGAAAGATGTAAGAAAAAAGGTGAATAAATTTTATTTGCAATATATGATGAAATACGTGAATACATGGAAAAGCATACAAATCGTATAAAAAAGTATTAAATTTTATTTAAATGGGAAGAAAACTCCCATGCATGTCTCTTAACTCCTAAAATTTTTAAAACCACTTATTTATCAAATCTGAAAAGTGACACAGTACAGCTGTAAGCCGACTGACAGATGGTTAATTTTTTTTATGAGTAGTTTTATCATAGCAGAAATACAGTCGGAGGTTTGTCATTGAATGGCGATGGGCTATCGCTTTTGGAAAAAAAATTGTACAGAAGCGCAATTATATTTTATTTTCGTATACTTATGTATGCAGCTGATAAAATAAGAAGTATGATTAGGTATAGAACTGGTTGGGAAAGAAAAGTTCCAAGTAGGCTAGTTATGTCCATTACCCATGCTTCTCGTGAGGTATTCTCTGAATTCGGTACAAGTGACCTTGGGAGTCACCACGTTTTATAAAGATTTCGTGAAAAAAGTTGGGACATATTGGTGAGGAAGCCTCTATAAAACAATTTTGGTGACAATTGGTGATTACAAGCTCAGCAAGGAAGCCGATTTGATTTTTGATTTGTAAATATATCCATCATAAAAGCAATATCACATACCTGGTCTATTATTGCCTTGTTTGAACTGCAAGAAAAACAGCCGATTTTTGCAGTCATATCTGTTCGCTCTGAAGTTCTTTTTAGTAAACTTGGAGCTAAAATATCATGTCTGCTGTTCATGCTGCTGATGTTATACTTATATCGAATTGATACTTTAATCGATATCGCCATTATACAATACGCATAGAAGATTCATATGTACATACATAGCCCGTGCTCTGCTATATCTGACTTCTAAAACTTGGTCTATCTGACTTCTAACCATCAATTGAAAGAAAACAAGTTAAAAAAATGTAACAAGAGCCAATGTTAAAAGGCCTAACTTTGAGTTTTTACGAATCTGACTGCTTGGTGAAGTCACAGGGTGACTTACACAGTACACTTCATATGAAAAAATTGGGACGTGAGGGAGTTATCTCATAATGGCTTATAAAGAGCACCATAGTGTCGGGTGTTTTTTTAGCTCCATGAGAACTCTCAATATGGATAATTGCAAACAGAATGGCTTAATCTCACGGCATGTGAAATGACGATCCAACATTCGCGTGGAGCGTCGATATTTTCTGCGATTACGAGAAAATTCATTGTATCAGTTTTTCACGGTCACCCTTAAATGATTTTAGTTCAGCGATGCATTCTTATCTTTTTAGTTCACGTCGTACTAATAATCGTACGGTTTAATTCTTTTTTTTATACAGAAGAATTGTTAAAGCACTGTAAACCGGACTAATAAACATTCTGAGTGTGCTTATGGTAAAATAAGCCTAACTTTCGAATTGAAATGTCAGGTGTCGCTTGAAAACACCAGAAGTGGCGAAGGCCAGACATTGCAACCCTCGTAATATTATATATCTGATATATATATATACGACTTCATCCGATACTTGTTAATTAATGTACAATAATTTAAATGCGTAACTTAGTTTGGATTTTTTGAACCAATCAAATTTAAATTTTCATTTTTTGCATTTTCGAGGCCGAATCGCTTGATGGCCGCATTCTAAAACTTATGTCAGGCACTTGTGATACAATACATCATTAATTATACAATATTATATTTCTATTTATTTATGATACAATATAGCCAAATATCAAATTATATACCATATACCCAAATTATCAATTTTGCATACATACGAGTACATGGCGTATGAGTAAAATTTTGCAATCAATCATTTTGTACTATGAAATAAAGTTCACCTGGAGCAGTAATGAGTTTTCAGAGTATGTATTTGAATTTATAGAAAAAAGCATGCTCATATGAAATGTTTTCATTTACATACAAATTTAAATATTGAGTACAAGCTGCTGACTTGGGAAATATTTCGATATACCCGACCATTAACGCTCATACAAACAAATGGGAAACTCACTTCCGACACAAATGCGTGTAAAATGAAATGACTCTGCAACCTTTAAAACGTTTGAGTCTTAGTTGCATATAGTTTCATCTGACCGTCATGTTATAAATTTCCGAAAAGCCCAGTAGAAAAGATGGATGCTAGACATTTATGGATAGTGTGCTGTAGTCACTGCAACCCCGCAGCCAAACTTACTAGTTTCGAACTATCTTACTAACAGTTAGCTTTACAGCTGAAGTACAAGTAGAAAGTCTTATATATTTTTTACCACCACTTACTGATTGTTTTAACATGCAATGCCTTACGAAATACCAACGTCTATCCGAAGCATCTGCATTGGACCAGTAAATGAACTAGTTCATAGTGGAAAAAATGTTTGACTTCGTCAACACTAATATATTCGCCTAATACTCTTTCGTGCATTCCTCACGTGTAAGGTGTTCTTATTTTTAGTAATAGAAGCATGCTTGCTCTGCAATACTTCTGTCATAGGTCAGGTTGTAACTGGTACATTTGAAGCCACTCTCGAACTATGACCGTTCATGAAGCGGCTTGTTTGTTGAGTTTCCATTGAAGAGAATTTATAATAGAAAGTTATTACATATATATACATGCTATTGATATTTGATTATTCAAAACTCACATTAAAATACATTAATACTGCGTCTAAACTTAATCAGTATCGATTTCGGCCTGATAACTTCCACGACATTCTAAATTTTTCGAATTTTTCACTCGAGAGATGAGATCTCGTTTGGTATAGTCAAAACTTGATTTGGTTCTAATTACTTTCTATTATAATCGTATGATTGTGACAGCCAGTCAATCCTTCACTGCTTCCACGCCTTGGCCGCTAAGGCTTTTTGCAAAGTACTACGATATTTCACGTATTGGTAGGGGGATGTTTTCACTCTTTCTTAGAGTTAATGTGAGATTTTTCGAAGGCAAAGGGAGCTTCATTTTAACTTTTGTAGGCACCTTATGAAGGTATTCCCGATTTGAGGATTATTTAACTTTTTTTTGTGAAAAATAAATTTGGTTTAATTGAAACGAACTTTTTATAGTGATTTGCATTCCCTACGTGGGTAAATAAACGTATAGTCCAACAGAATAGCTAATGGTATATGCTTAATAAAATATGCAAATGCTTTTAAGGTAAAAGCAGTTGTAGAAGTGAAAAAGGCACAAGACAGCAAAAGCCAGCCTGTCAGAAACGTTGTCAGAAAAATTGATAAGCCAATGAATTCCACTAAAGGCTGCCAAAAAAAAAAATTTAAGCTGCTACAATGTAGTGAGGATCAAACTAAAATATGTATAAATGCGCAACTTGTATGGACTCATAGCAATGACTTTACATATGTTTTTGCAAATACACTGTAAATAAGAATGTGAGTGCATGTTCAGGTATACAGGCATTGGCGTTGAACCGGTTACAAAGGTGCGATTTGGGCTGGGCGGTCATTTATACATTGCAAGTTAAGTAATAACAACGATTGGCTGTAAGGCCTGGTGGCGAGCAACGGCAGCGGAAACAAGTCGAAGCTACCAATTGGGCGTTGCACTTCCGCTGCAAATTGGAACAAAGCCATTCCTATTGACGGCAGCTCATTTACAAATTCACAAGGCTAACACAGCAGCAAACAATACATGCCACATATATATACATATTTAGTTGCATATGTAAGCATGGATGTTATGTACTATAATTTAAAGCCTTCATACGAGCGAGAAAATTTCACCACAAAATTAATTCTCATAAACCAGTAACTATGTATGTAAAATGTAAATAAAAAATGGGTGTTTTTCCCAACAAAACACGAAACATTTCAAAAATTATTAACATTTTGGCTTTATAAGTTTGCGTATTTAATTAAATAATAATAGCCCAATAATACAAAATATAGAACTACATTCAACTTACACAAGAAATAAAACGCATATGGAAACAAAAAAGGCTTCGAACAATTCCGGTTATAATATTAGCCAATGGTATATTACACAAGACATCTTCGCCCAATCGGAAGCATTCAGAAATAGGCCCTAATATTCATCACAGAATTCACAAATCGGCGATTCTTAAAACGTGCAATATAGCAAGAAAATCTTCAAATCTTCACCTAATTTTAATTAAAATAATAATTAAAAAGAGAATGAGATATCCAAAAAATACGATAGTAAACTTTTGTAATTTTATATAAAATAACAAAATAAAAAACACTAAACACAAAGGTGCCAACATGACTTGCAAGCATAAAATGCCCCGCCTCGTGCGGTATGCGGGGATAGGAGAGTGGCGTGGGGTAAAAATAATAATAATAATAATAAATAATTTGTAATAACTAACGTCGGTAATTATATACCACTCCTTTTTTCCCGCAAGCCTGAACTTATTTCGCCAATATTGCGCCGAATTGTGGCGTCCAAAGGTGCAATCATAGTTGGATAATCAGCATAGAACAGTGATTTGGCGTTCACTCATAAAAAGTATTCGAAAGTAGTCAATTCGCATGGTCGAAACAGGCAACTGATAACCACGATAATGCGATGACTAAAAGCATATCCCAATAGTGTGGTGGCTTCACGCGCTGCTTGTTGCCCCATGTTTTTGAAATCACTGAGCTCTTATGAAATTGGTAGTAAAGAGAATAGTGCTATTCAGTTGCCTGGCTATTGTTACCTCCGCAATGCCTGTCGCACTAGGCACTGCAGTCTCGAGGCATGAACACAAACGATGATGCAATGGCTTCAACTTTGGCACCAGTTGGTTTTTATGTGGGTGCAGACCAAAATCCTTTACACAGGCGATGTGTTTTTTTCGATAGACAAAATGTGCGCTCTTATTGGTTAAAAATAATACATGGAAGAAAATTTAGACTTAAATCGATTCAGAGTTTGGTTTATAAGTAGGTCAGTTTAACCCACAGTTTAGATGACATTATCACGATTTGTAGACATTGCCGCCATCAAATCTTTTGGCGGCTACAAGTTACCCGGACCAAGTAGCATATATCCTGTTATGCTGAAGGAAGGTATAGAGTCCGTGACTGCAGCTTTGAAGAAAATCTTCACTGTATGCCTGGCACTGGCCCATATACCCCGCTCTTGGAGGATGGTGAGGGTCGCCTTCATCCCCAAAGGTTGGAAGAGATGACAACACCAGCTCCAAAAGCTTTAGACGCATTATATAATTTCTTTCATGCTGAAAAGTCTCGGACAATTAGTGGAATTGCATATTCATCAGAAGTCGTTGAAGGTTTACGCTCTTCCTCGATTTTGGCATGCCTATCAAAGCGGAAAATTCTACGAGTCGGCACTGCAAAGCCTTGTTGCTAGGGACAGTAACAAGGAGTGACAATGGCCATCTTTTTGAGGGGGCGTTTGATAATGCCACTTTTGACAGCTCTGCTAGCATGCATGGCGTAGATCAGGTTCAAGTGAATTGGATTCGTTTGATGCTAGCCTAAAGAATGGTCGCGGTGCGAGTAGAGGAAGATCTGCTGGAGTCATGCGGGGTTAATAGAGGCTGTCCCCAAGACGGTGTGCTGTCTCTATTGCTCTGATCCAAGGTGATCGATCCTCTACTCACTCTACCAAGACTGCTATTGTCCTCTTTACCAGAAGGAGGAAGCTTGATTGATTCCTTCTGCATATCCAGCTATCCAAAGAAATCAAATATCTTGGAGTAATCCTCGACACTGAACTCCTGTGGAAGTCAGACGTTGAAACAAAGACATCCAAAGCACTGACACCCTTCTGGGGAAAGGTGTCTTTGGGAAAACGTGTTTCCTTTTTCCTAAAAAGATCCTATGGATCTACACATCTATGATAAGACTTAGTATCACCTATGCATCAGTAGTCTGGATGAATAGACTTTCTCTTGTGGAAGTCAGAAGGCTCTTATCGGGACTACAACGAACTGTGGCTATCTGTTGCACTATTGCTTTTCTGAGTCCTTCAGGCCCTGCATTAGATGCTCTGATTAGTCTACCACCCCTTGATGTTTTCCTCCAAGGAGAGCCCTTGAAGGCCATTTGTAGGCTGAAACACAATGGGAATTGATACGCCCCTGTCCAGCATTGGACAACAGAGGAGGTATGGACTTCAATCCAACGATCTTCTCTATGCCCTTTGACTCCATGCCATCAGGAGTTGTCCTTGGAAAGAGATAAAGTGTGGTGCTGCCGGAGGCTCAATGGTGGTTAAACTCTGAAAATGAGGTACCGTAGGCAGCTGGTTGGACTGATGATGAAGCACATGGAAATGTCTTACACAGTGGACATTCGGTGCCCCGTGTAGTAGAATTTTCGTACATTAATTTATTTCATCCCTTAACTTTAGCATTCTGTATTAAATGGAGTAAATACTTTCATTATTTGTAAAATATAATCAAAAACATGAAACCCTTACACCAATGTAGGATTCTATGTAGAAATGTAAAAATATAATTGAATTACAGTAGCAGTGTTCTTAATAAATTGTTTATACAGTTAAAAAATTATTTATTGGTGTCCATTCTCATCGGCAGTTCTATGCGTATAAAAAGACACCCGTTACATATCTTCCCTGGTGATGGGAGCATTCAAGTGGCCAGGTTGTTGCCAATATTGCTCTTTTCAGTGTTACTATCGTATCTCGAACTCTTCACTTTCCCCATCATTGCCTATTGTTGTTATCGCACTTTCACAATCTTCAAGCACTTTTCAAGCAGTGATTGTTATAGCTTTGGCAAATTATAGCAGCGATTAACCACAGGCGACCCTCAATCTATTGTCGACAGTCTCGAGTCTACATAGTTACTACATAAATATTTTTAGCTTTTGGTCAATAATTTTGAATGGTCTTCGACGAAGCCATAGAAGGTTGGTATGTAAGTAAGCCAATCAACAAACTGACTGGTAGAGCCAACGTCATTTGAAGTGAATGTACACGAATAAGAATAACACTTAAGGCAATACAACAACAACAAAATAGGTTCCACAAGGCCGTACTCAGTTTAATTTGTAATAATTTCAATAGTTTTCGCATTTTGGCATTTGGAGGAACATGTTTTGCGGCAATTTGTAGTTTCTGGCAATTGTAATGTTTCAAAATCAGAACAAGTATTGCTTAAGTGCACTCGTTAAGGTAGTTCGCTCATTCTGTCTTTAGTGGCTTAGTTCACCTCTGAACTTTCAGTGCTTCATGAAAATGTAGATTCATTTGAAGTAATGTAAATGTTATTATGCATACAACCTTGACAGGTTTAAGACGTTTTTGTATTTAATTTTGCCTTTTTTTCTTCCAGATCAATTGGAAGGACTATCTTGGCAGTTGAAATTATTTTCTATAATTTTGAGATTGCATGCTTGAACTTCGGTTCGAGCACATCTCTTACATCGGGAACCCTATTAGATATTTCTATACCAGCGCACACTTGCGTCCAATGTTATTATAATTTGATTCCCATTGCGGTTGAATGTAGCAACCTAAAGGAATTGAGATAGATATAAACATATACCGAAATGCTCAGAAATATGAGAGCAGTCTATTTACCCATGCCTACCCGCACGATAACTCAATAACAATTAATATATTTCAATGATACTTAACATATTTATGACCCTTTATCCAAAATAATTTGGTGCTGAAAATGTGCGAAATCGGTTGACAGCTACACACACTCTCAACGGTAATTTTCAGAAAGGAAAAAAAAAAAAAAAAAATAATACCTCTTCGGTAAAAATGATAAAGCCAAAAAACAAAATTTCGATGGACAAAAAATTAAAAAAAAGGCAATGCCACCTTTATCTCCAACCTTCCAAAAGGTTTTTATGGACAGAAATTCTGATTATCAGAGAGTTAGACGTTAGTGCAGTCAGCAAGTTGTCCGTCGCTATAGAAAAACTATTCGACCGACATTTTTTGCAGGTATTTCAAGTTAGTTGCTGCCAATATAAAAACTTCGAAAAATAAGTTTTAAATAAAAATAAGAATTTCCTAAAACAGCGAGCAGAAGCCCGGCGGGAACATGAATCGTGAAGTAAAAGAAAATCTTGGCGTGAAAACCATTTGCCTTCCTCACGCCGCATGGACAACCTATACCTCCACTTGTAGGAAAATATCAAAACGCACATATGTACAAAAAAATTGAAGAAGAAGCTTAATCAAATAATTAATAAAGGATAAATGTGAGAAGCCATCATATCTGAACAAGTTCTCATTGTTTGATGATCAAGAGACATACCAGCCTTCGCAGCATGCTAAGAAAAAAAAATTACTGCAAAGGTATAGAAACTGATCACATTAGAATCACTTTAAAGGAAAGTTTAGTGGACCTTTCTTTTCTCTTCCGGAAAACCCCAATTTCTTGCTTGCCCTGTGAATCGTTGTTGGTTTTATTTTGATATTTTAAATACCATAGTACAATATTTGTATAGAAAATATAAAATTCCTAACATGATTGCCATATTTTATTGTCCACAACTGTGTATATCCATGCATGTTAACGTACTTTATGTAAATACAAGCATAATTCTTTAAGAGCAGCTGCCAAATAAAGTTTTATATTACTTTGTTGCTTTCACTTTTTGCCTTCATTTATGCAAATTGCTCGAAATTGGTGTTAAAGTTACGTAAACTACGGTCGTTGTTTGTGCTGGTAGTAAAGGATTATTAAAAGTGTTTCAGGGTTATTAGCGGACATTTACAAATACATATAATTGTAAGTATGAAACATATCTGCTGTATTATATATTTTAACCGAATTCTAACAAGGCATACAATTGAATTGTGATCATTTTATTTGAACACTAGCTTCTCTTTCGTACCCGAAACCTTGAGTGTCCCCTCTTTTATGAGCTATGAGAAAGTTCAAAATCCAGGAAGAATAAAAGCGCTACTCGGAGCTAGTAATGAGATAAAGCCAGAAACTGCTAAAAGAATATGTGAAATATGGAAAAATGCGCTACTGGGAAGCCAGATAAAGTAGTTACATAAATAAACGCGTGTTTCATAAATAATTGCAATTTTTGCTATTTCTAATAAAGCCATAGTTTACTGAAAACGACTCACTTTTGCTCATCTCATGTTCATTGTAATTGTATTTTTAGATTCCATTATATAACGGGATTTATGTAAATCCTATAAACCTTGAAATGGGTGGATCGTTTTGGAAAAATTAAGGACAAGTTATTTTTAAAGAAAAAAAAAATAAAATAAAGGTCGCTCCTCGGCAGTGTATTTTTGCCATGAAAAAGCTCTGCCGTTTGGAGTTGGCTTGAAACTGTAGGTCCCTCCATTTGTGGCACGACATCAAGACGTACACCGCAAATAGGAGGGTGCATCCACCAATTTTATACTTATATAAATATATATATATAAGTTATTACTAAACATAATTCTACATATTTCTAAGTGTGAGACTGAAGTTTATTATCTTAAATCATTGATGTTATTAAAAGTGGGTTGTCAAAGCGTTGCAGAAAAAATTACCTAAAGTAATTATTCTTAAAATTCTCAAAATTTACATGACCGAAGGTATTGCTCGTTTATTATTAATTTTCTAAATAAATTCATTCGAAAAATTACATTACATAAGTATTTATATGGGAACGATTTTTTGAGATATGATCCAAGTATTTTGGACATAGTCGTAAATTTTTTATTAGTTGGCTGTACGTGCTTGAATGTAACTCGAAGAGTTATAGGAATCCCACTATGAAACTTTCAGGAATTATCGAGCAGTCTCAGCTATTAAAAAAATATAAAAATTGTTTTCCGCAAAAGTTTTAATTCAAAAATACGTTTTCTCACAAATTGTTTTAATTACAGGAAAACATTTATAAATAAAGAAAAGAAAGAAGAATCATGTACTGTCAATGAGTAACTTCTATTAGATTCTTAGATGCTACTGAAATATTAGTCACTATTAAAAACTAATCAGAAAGCTTCTCAAAATGAATCCAACGCAAGAAATCAATGACAAACGATCTCCCTCTATAATTTGCCCTCTCTTTAAATGCTTTACAAACTGTAACTGCCCAATTTGCTGGCAGTTTGTTATTCCGAATAGCACAAGGCTCCAATTCTCGCATGAGTTCTAACTTACTTAATTTTTCAATAGATTTCCTGAACAGTTTTTAAAGAAGCACGCGTGCTTTCGAGAGCCTCCAGTGTAGCTTGACTGTTACCACGCACTTAATCAGGCGCTCTAACAACCTTTGTTTTTTAATTAGGCATTTACTTATACATGGGCCGAAGGTATAAAATGGTCTGAGGTATTTCCCCTGTTCTTAAGTTCTAACCAACCTTTGCAGTAGATGGTCTAGATCACTTTAATATCCTTTGCTGTAAAATGAGCTAACTTGGAAAGTGGCTCCATCGGTCAATGTAATGTGTAATTAATTCACTGCTTCCATGTTGATCGTCAAACTTAAAACATTTTTTGCCCATGACGCTTGTTAGTACCCTGTTGCCTATTTACCATAGAGATAAGGAACTTAGATATCATTTATGCAATTTTACTAAAGTTAAATGTATCTGGTTGAAAACAGTTAAAAGGTACAACTAGTCTGCAGACACGCAAACAAGTTTATTTCCATCAGTCAATTATTTTCTTTTTACAAGCTTGACGTGCCACAGTATTTTTTTACAATAGAAATAACCAAATAACGTGCGGTATTAAATTTTCTTGTTTCGGAAGAGCCGCAGAAGTTCATAAAGAAATAGTAAAAGTAGTAAAGAAATCTCCCTTCATTTTCAACTTTATATCGATGGATTCTATAGTTTAAACGTGATTTCACAAGAGTTGAAGGCGAAGCACGTAATTGACGCCCAAAAGTGTAGCACCACCACATATCATTCAGCAAGTCCTTTGAGCAATCTTTGAACAGGTACTCGAAATTTTTAACAAAAAGCAATGGAACAGTGTTTTGCAGAGATTTCAGAAAATTACTACAAAAGGCGGCTGCCATAGCCGAATGGCTTGATGCGTGACTACCATTCGGAATTGAGGGAGAACGTAGGTTCGAATCTCCTTGAAACACCAAAATTAAGAAAAAGTTTTTTCAAGTAGCGATCGCCCCTCGGCAGGCAATGGCAAACCTGTCGTTCAGAGTTGGCTTGAAACTGAAGATCCCTCCATTTGTGGAACAACATCAAGGCGCACGTCACCAATAGGAGAAGGAGCTCGGCCAAACACCCAAAATGGTATACAATTATTAGAAATATTTCGAATAAATGTAGGGAAGTTAAAAGAGATTAATATAATACAAAAGTAGTTTTATTTCAAAAATCACTTTTTGTATAAAGGGCCTTTCGAAAGTGACGTCTAAGTTTCAGTGGTAAATAATTCCTAGACTCGCACTTGTGTCAGGAGTTTTCCGATTTTAATTTTGTTCACACAATGGTCGTATGTAACAGTATAAAAAATCGAGATAGATGCAGGGTATTTGAGGAAAACTTGAGAGTAAAACTAATTAGCTTTTATTTTGAACAAAATTTAACGCACCTTCACGAGTTTAAGAACATACTTATTTATAACATTATTCCATAAAATTTCCATTAGCGGCAATAATCTAGACGATTCGGGTCCGCAAATGATTGCATGCTCGAATCAAATGCTCTTAATTCATATCGATCATAATCGTACTAATTGCGGCCTTGAGAGAAGAAATGGTGTTATGAGGATTCTTATTGGTTTCACTTTCAACTACAGTTCGTACATAGTATCCCCGGAAATTAAAGTCTGGGGAGTTACGAGTACGTGATCATAAGGTGATCGGTGTTATGTTGCCATGGAAAGTTTCAGCCATCCACTTTCTGTGAAAGAGCAGAGTCTTGCTAAAAAATGTATGGACAGTCACAGCGTACACTATAAATCTAGGATTCCACTACTGTTTTTAGAAACTTCATATATGCATATTTTGCTGCCCACAAAACCTAAAACCATAAAAGTGGCTGAAAACTTCGTGAGTATGATAACGGGAACTTTTGTAGGAATGGAACATAGTCATCTGCCATTTCTGCGATTTCTGGTTTCTGGTTTTTGGTCTTGATCAATACACCATAACGCTTGAAAAAAATTGAATTGTACATATAAATGATTAAACGCAGCACTGACTAGGAGGCCTTCAGCCGCCTTGTAATTATAGTTAGCTAGGTACAGAGTATATTTGTTAAGTGTTAGTACAAATGGAAGCACCTTAGATATATTTCAAAAAATCATTGTTTTTTTCAGAAACTGTATACAGGCAAAATACTTTTCTCTGAGGGGTTGCTTAATAATTTTGTTGGATGAGTGCAGTTGAGTATTGTAAAATGGACTTGCATTACAAGGTGGTATATTTATAAATAAATAAATACATGACGGATGGATATTTTTCAATAAATTTCAGTCACTAAACGTTTTACTTTTATTTTACTCAAATGACACCCACGGCTGGAACTGCAGTATTCCCTTCTGTTAACTAAGTATTAGTATAAGGAAAAAGAAATACATTATTTTCTCGGTAGATGGTAGATGTTTGTTGTCAAGGTGACATTTCACACAAAAAAAAAAACGTTTTTCGATCCAGTTGTGAGTTACAGGGTGTTAACAATGGAAGTCAATAAAGATAAAATTCGGTACATTTTAGAGTTTTTCGTTGAGAAAGGCGAAAAGGCAAGCCTACGGCTGGTTTGATTAACACCTAAACTTTTCTACTTATTAGAACTACTAAGAACTATTACATATCTCTAATAAGATAAGAATTGTAAAGCCTCTAAGCATTGTTAACGTTAAGTTTGAGGTTGTGGTTAAGGTGTTACATGGGTTTCGTCGGGTAAAAAATGCCTATTTTCAATATTTTTTTCTATGTTAAAAATTATTTATTTAATTAAATACTTGTTTCTGTCTTATAGATACATATTTAAAGAATAATTTCTGAAATTTTCAAAAAAAAAAAAGAAAAAAATTAAAGCTCCTCCATTGTGACGTTATATCCGGTGACCCCTCGAAAAAAGGGTGCGTCCGCGTTATCAGCATAACTCCTGACAGGATCATCAAAAATGAAAAAAACAAAAATAAGTGTTTTAGTTAAGACCATAAACTCGTGCTTGAACGAAGGAAAGAAAAAAAGTAAAAATTGGAATTGTGGCAGACATTTTTCCAAAAAAATGAGAAGTTCGGTTAAATTTGTTTGACATTGTTTTAAATAGTTATAATTGAAAAAAAAAAAAACAAAATCCTTCGTCCGAGCACGAGTAAATTGTATCTCGAACACCTGTGTAACATTTCATCAAGATCGGTTGAGTAGTTTTCGATAACATTTGACAACCGACTTTGAAAACACGATTCCGAGAAAAACGGTTCCAATAAAAGTGGCTTGGAGCGCACACATTCCAAAGGCAGTATCTCCGAAACTGTTATTCGGATCGACTTGAACATTTTAGATAATATTCTGAGATGTTGTAGAAATTAATAACCCAAAAAAATAATCGATTTTTCGAACTCAAGAAACCCATGTAACCCCTTAAGGTTAATACCCTACGATTACTTTTTCGGCATAAACAAAACTAGAGTTCCTGTAAAGTGCACAATATATCAATTCTACTTTATGATTAAGGAATATAGAATTCCTCTGCTGGAAAATTTCGAATAAGCATGGATTTAAAAGAAGTCGGGAGCACACTGCATAGAGTATAATCTCTGCCAAACTCTACTAATGTAAACGAGCGTTGTTAGAGTTTTCGTTAATCTTCTGAGGCTGATTGATTGGTGCAACAACCGCCTTAAATGTGAGTTTCTCGTATGCCCTTATTCGTGTATAATTTACTTTTTCCAACACAAATAAGATATTTGCCTGCCAACGTCGGCAGGTACCTCATTGAATAATTTCAGAACTGAAGTTCATTTATGCATTTGCACGTAGTGACCTATGTAGACACCGGAGCCACCGGGGAGATTTTTTTTCGCTACACTATACACTCTTTTTACCATACACTAAATTTATATTCAGAGGGCAAATGGTATGTGGTGTAGTTCTCAGTATGTACTCGTGCACAATAAGTAAGCACCTGTGTTCTGTGCGCTGAAGTAGTGGCCAATAAAGAATTGTGTTTAGTACACGTGAAATCAAAGTGAAGTCTTGACCTTCAGCTGACAGCTACTGCCTGCTAACTCATACAAACACACATATATGCAAGTTGTATTCATACGAACATTTAAGAGAAACGGAAACATTCTCAACTGTTTACTTTCCGCCAGCCATAGCCTACATACATATGTAAGCATTATTTAGGTATATGTGTGTGTGTATGCACTAATAATAAGTGGTAGCTTTGTTGAATTTTATTGTCTTCAAAGCACTTTCTAAAACAATGCAAATGCTATTAGTTACAAAACGTATTTTATAATAAAAAGTGGTGAAAAATGATTATTGCACCCTTTCTAGAACTGTTCAAATAAAGGTATGCTTAGAAATACTCGTAAACACTGCACGAGGCTACTTGTTGAGTTGGGAAGTGGTTTGTTTGCTTGTCTACTTAAGGCATATACATGCCACGATGACCTCGCTCTATTTTCTGTGCAAGAAACACAATGTGCACTCACACAAATGTAGCTGCAACTATACGAGTATACATACACATGTGCGCATGTTCATTTGACATTTAAAAATAGTAAAATATATAACAGCAGTAAAGGAACCTAAACCTAGGCCAGAGCCCTTGAAGATAAACAGCACACAGACATGCATACACATACATGCATATACATGCAACAATGGGGAAAGTGTTGCAGCAAAACTGATTGAAAAGAGGTGCATCGAGTGAAAGTAAATTGAACAATTCAATAAATTGTCAAAGTACTGCAACAAAAATCGCTTCAAAGAACTTTTGTAAATATACGAGCATAGTGAAAAAGAGAAGCATAAAAGTGTAATAAAACAAAGAACACAACAGAATATTGAAATCAACTGTATGACCAGCATATTAAGGGCGCGCGTAAAAACAATGGAGCGAGCAAGAAATTTTGCAAAAGAATTTTATGCCAGAGCACGTACACGCGCGTGTGCAACAATTATTACAACAAAAGCAATGGCTTTATATGTATGTAGTTGCAAATGCACTTGAGCGTAAAGTGAATGCTTTCGGAAGCATCTGTATGCACTTGCGAAGATCTGTGTGAATGTGTGCGGCACTCATTGTTGCAAACAAAGCATACCACAATGCTTGTCCTTGTTCTCGCTCTCGCTCTCGCGCTTGCCCTCAGCCTTAGATGCGGCAGTTCGCTATGACAACGTTCACACCATTGCCACCGCTACCAACAGCACATGTCGACACTTGCTTCCGGCTGTGTAGCAATAAGTGGCCACAAGCATGACAGCATGGCAGCATTGACAGTGCCCACGCTAGCAACATTAGCAAATGTGGCATGAAAATGACACCTCTGATGTGTCCCTTTAGCGATCGTGTGATAAAAACTTGTTACTAGTAATTGCATTTGTTGCTTCTACTACTGCTGTTGGACTATGTAAATGCGTACATGTGAATAACGGGTGTTTTATTTTCACTTATACACGGAGAAAATACTATGGATATGTTTTCAATAATAACTATGGCATATACATTAAATGTCCAAAGTGGGTAATAAATATGATCATCGCATCCATAGCCCCGCCTCAACCATTACCTATGGTTGATGTGACACCTATTCCAACCTTGATACTCTGAACATTGAGAATGGAATTTTGAGTTTAAAAACTTTTATGCAAACGGATAAGGAATTGTTCGGCCATTGCTATTCCTCTCAAACTAATTTTTAATACATCTTTAACTTTTGTAGTTTTTATCGATAACTGGAAAATCACAACTCTTAGCCCAATTCTCAAAAGTGGCAGAAAGAATCGATGTGTGCAGGTATAGGAAGGAATCATAAAAGAAAAGTACATATTTGCTACTAAAAGTTTATTTTCGCCATATTAGCATTGATTTGTCCTGGTAGATCTACTGCTTCCAACCAACCGGCCTTTGGTGAATATTGCTTTTCAACACTTACTGATATTTCAAGTCGAAGAAGTTTACATAGACTTTTCTTAAATATTTAATTGAGTTTTCTACACAATTCCATTAAATAAATTTGCATGAGTTGATTTTCATTATCTTTTCTTTTAATGGCTAAAATCGTATCCAATAGACCGAGGGCGATAATGATTGAGAGCGAATGATCGGAAAATTAATTAATGATAATAATAATATGTAATACCGCCGTAGCCGAATGGGTTGGTGCGTGATTACCATTCGGAATACACAGGTGGAATGTTGGTTCAAATCTCGGTGAAAGCAAAATTAATAAAAACATTTTTCTAGTAGCGGTCGCCCCTCGGCAGGCAAGGGCAAACCTCTGATTGTATTTCTGACATGAAAAAGCTCCTCATAAAAATATCTGCCGTTCGGAGTTGGCTTGAAACTGTAGGTCCCTCCATTTGTGGAACAACATCAAGACGTACACCACAAATAGGAGGAGGAGCTCGGCCAAACACCCAAAACGGGTAAACGCGCACAATACTAATAATAAAGAATTTCTTGTTTTGTATATTTCTTACTTGCCGATAGTGAAAAAGTTCTTAATAATGTAAAAAGACATGACCAACATCATGTGAAAGACACTCTGCTGGAGTTTAACCGCCAGCTATTCATCTGTTACCATACATGGTAATAGAATGGGTGAATCCGAAATCTCGAGACATATAAGTAGGGGTACATCTGAAAGGGAGTTTCGTTAGTACCAACTTGAATTATTTCCCTTTAAGAGAAGATACCAAGTTTCGCCGGCAACCTAATCGGAACTAAATAGGCTTCAACTAAGCTTTGCAGAAGCTGGGTGTTGATTAGATAAAAAAGCTCAGCTGGAGGGAGACCTCACCTAAGCGATACAAGAAGGCTTTTATAGCCCTCTATTCGAGCAGGAAGTGGGATCTGCAAACAATTTCTGGATCTATATAGCAGTCGTTAGACACTGATTGAAAATTTTCTATCTTTAGACCTGGCAACTCTCCATGCCTTACGCTTGAAAAATATGGCAGTGAAGTAATGAAATCCTAGACATTCTTATATGAGTATAATAAAAATATTTAGCTTGAAAGCACTTTTCACATAAAAACGAAATATCTTCATTTAGTGACACACATAGCAATTACAGATTTGCGCTCTGTTACTTGCAATTCTAAACTTGTCCTCGACTGTCGCCAATCTCCACTCACCATCACTTAGGCCACGTGTCTCAGGAAAGTGAGCATGAAATGTAAGATACCATAAACTACATTGAATGTTGAAGTATTAAGTATTAAAGGGTGATCAGATTGGTGGAACTTTTTCCAATAGGATTTTTCTTGAGAGATAACGCGTGAATACTGTTAAACTAAATACTTAGTTTTTTTCAGTATTCATTGAAATTTCATTATGGAACGACTTACGTCTCAACAACGTTCTCAAATCGTATAATTGTATTACGAAAATCGACGCTCTGTGAAAAGTGTTCATCGTGTGTTCAGACTAACTCATGGCGTTCAGTGATGAGGCCCTTTTTTGACTTAATGGCGAGGTCAAAAAGCAAAATTGCCATATTTCGAAGGTTGCTGAAGAGCAACCCGATACCATTCAAGAACAGCCATTATATCAATTCAAAGCAACCGTTTGGTGCAACCTGTAGACCGGGTTGGGGGAATCATCGACCCAAATTTCTTCAAAGATGAGGCTGGCACTAATATAACAGTGAATGCCTTACGTTATTGCGCCATCATAAACGACTTTTTGATGCCAGAAATTGAAGCCTCTGATCCTCACAACACTTGAATCCAACAAGACGGCGGTAGTTGCCATACAGCACTTGAAATAATGTATTTACTGCGTTGTCGGTGTTTGGTGAGCAATTTATCTCTCGTCTGGAAGCAGTGGATTGGCCACCAAGATCATGTGATATCATACCTTTGGACTTTTATCTGTGCAGTTTTGTAAAATCTAAAGCTAGCACTACTAAAGTTATTCACGAGATACCGAACGAAGTCCTTCAGCGAGTCATTCAAAATTGGTGTTTACGGATGACCGAATTACGACGCAGTGGGGCCAACATTTAAAAGTGATTATCTTTAAAAAATAAATTAAATGAATGGTTTTACACAAAAATAATAAAGTTTGCCTTATCAATTTGAATTTTCGTTGTTTTATTTCAATTTAAAAATTGGCACCCTTTATATGGCAATAGCTCAGTAATAATCTTTGAATCAAATTATTCGAAGTGCAGTTGTTTAAATGAGCCGTTCAGTCAAAATAGCATGAGACACAATTTTCTCGATGTATACATCCGCTATTACAGCAAAAATATCTAAACTATCTATAAATATTTTCCCAGCAAACGCTTGATAGACACTTTTAGTGAGACACCCTATGCATTCGTATTTGTGTAGCCAATACCTGATGGGGTGTTAAAAACAAGTTTCCAATAGCGCCATGTAGTTATTGTAAATACATACATATGCTTCTTGCGTGCAACTGCTTTATTCTCATTTTAATAATAATTAAAAATTTAATTAGTTTACTTGTTGTAACACTGGCATGCGATTCATAAGGACTCTTATGAAAATATCTATAAATATATACAAATGCATGTATGTATGTCTGTATATGTGTGGAACTTCTTACTGGAAACGTAATTTTCAATCAATTATGCATAAATTATCCTTTTATGAGATTATTACGTTCCCTCACTTTCGGTAAATATCCGCTGCAACACGTTCCCCAAATTAGTTTAAGTCAGCAAGAATAAATTAATGTGAGCTGCATGTGAAAGGAGTTTGAATGAAAGCAAAAACTGATTCCGTGACACGTTAAAATTATTGTACATATGTATTTATATACTACATATTTATACAATAAAAGAAGAAAACAAAAAAAGATTTTCACTTTAGAGCTGTCAAGAACAATTTAAAGGAGCGCAATAGAGGTAAGAATTAAATTAAACTATTTAATCTTTTATAAAGGCTAGAAAATGTTTTAACAGTAGCATGTGATTTAAGGATATGTAAAGTCATTATATGTGTATATGTAGTTCATTACCATACAACGTATTACTTTACTTCTAACTTTTTACGTACTGTTATCGATGAACTTGGTTAAGTATAATATCAATCAGTGACCAAAAGCCAAATATGCCTCTCATTTATTTCACTGACTTTCAGGTACCAATAACTTTCCGGAAATATTTTGTGTAATTTTGTTCAAAAGTCGCATTGCCTCCACCATAGAATTTAAAACATAATTTCGTTTCGCAAGTCCAATAAGAATTTTAGTAAATGGTGCATACGCGCTACGAAATGGATCGCTTTGCGCATATCTACATTCGAAATGTAATAGCAGTGCGAATTTCAGAAATATATCTCGGCACAATTAGCCACAAAGTTTGACAGGTTGGCCAATTGGTGGCACAAGAGAATTTCGTGTACATTCAAGACTCTGAAACAATAATATTTCTTCTCTTGCTGCATGTGTCCTCAGGAGCTTAATAATCTCCATACTAGCCTTTGAATCATTCAGCATTAGAGTGAGATAATGCAAAACTGGAAGGCAAACTATCTTCTGGTTCGATATCTCTACTCTGAATGGGACATGGAACAGCTGGAATATTTGTGTTTGATTTAATGAGTCTATCATTTTGAAGTTTTACAGACTATATATAAGTATGTCTGTATACTAAGCGTACATCTTATCCACCTGATTTTTCCAACGCAAGAGCGTTTGTATCCATTCGGACGACATGACCAGCCAGCGGATCTCCTAGAGCTTTATTCGCTACGCTATGTCTATGTCGTCGTAAAGCTCGAACAGCGCATTGCTCCATTGCCTATGATACTCGTCGTTCTCAGCTTGCAAAGGTATGAAAAACTGCCACATAATCTTTATCTCTTAAACACTCCAAGGGACAACACATCTCCAAGCTTCTGCGACATACAATAAGATGGGCTTGTTGAGAGAGTTATAAAGTGTTAGCTTCGTTCGTCGAGAGAGCACTTTACCTACTTTATCTACTTAGTTTCCAAAGCAGCCTACTAGCCCAAAGTAGCGCTTGTTGGCAAGAGAGACTCTTCTTGTATTTCAATGCTGACATTATTATCGGTGTTAATACTGGTTTCCAAACAAAATACTCCTCTTACTACATGAATATCACAATCGCTAACTGTGACGTGGGTACCGATCACCACCAGACCCAGCTTAGGAATGATAGTATTAATAACGCGGTTGTTAAGGCGGATGGAATTTAATTAGAGCCCGAGTATTTGATTTATTCATAGCATAATTAGCTTTGTGTGTGGTGTCGTCTGAGCGTTTGTAGGGGCATACAATTTTAACAGTTCTAGTAGTTGCGAGCAATTAATGTTGCGATTTATAACATTATGTACAGAAGATAACATTGTGTAAAAAAATATCACATCACTCTTCTTCTTTCAAATGTATGCAGACTTATTAGCCTGCACTTTGAACTATAAGAAGGAACGGATAAATAAAAATTTAAATTTGATTCGCTTTTGTATTTGATTAGCCTTTATATTCTGGACGTCACAGAACGGGTTTCGGATTGTGGATCCATATTACAATTTTGATTTCACCAAATGGCGATAATTGCGATTTTTTAGAAAAAATACATTTTTATCTCGCTGGCTACGTGGTAGTCAATTTCTTTTTTGGCAGCATTTTGAAGAATTTTATATGAGCAAGCTGTGAATTCAGCAACATGGCGCCAAATGCCACACTGGTCCTGTAATAATAGATATTTGGTACAAAATTGGTCAAAATTTATAGAGCAAAACTAAAGAATTTGCCTAATACGCATAATCAGAATTTTTAAGTCAGTCTCGTTATTTAATACCGCAGTTCATATGCATATTTTTATAAGATACCATACACACATTTGAGTTGTCGCCCAATATACTGAATTCTAACGAACTACATTTATCTCTGAGAACAAAAGCTTATGTAAGAACAGCAGTTCTAGTAAATTTAATTCTCTTTTGAACTAAACTTTTAGCCATAAAACATCAAGAATGATAGAGATAAGTTTGCGCCCATCAGAGAGTGTGTGACGTCGCATTAGCTGAGTTGTGCAAAGTTGCTCTTCGCAATATATTTATACCCAAAATGCGAAAATTTGTAAGTTTGGTGTTTGCTTCTTTTTTAAATTTAAAGCTACCGAAACTGTAAGTTGAAAAAAAACTGTATCATTAAACAAAACAAATGTTACAAAAGGTCGCTCTGAGAAGATTTTAGTGCTAATGAAAATTTGTTAATTCTTATAAAATTAGATATTTTGAAAGTGCAAATTTAATTTTTTGCTCCTTTTAAGATGGTGCAAGAATATTAAACTTTCTTCTCTTAACTTTTCTTAACATTAAAAACGTTCTCAGACATTTTAAAAAGCGTTTGAATTTACTGAATGCGAATTAAAACTATAGTAGTGTAATCGTTTCTTCAGGTCCTCAATCCTTAGTGGGATATAGGGCATCAAGAGGTGTAGTCATAGTAAAAAAGCCAATAAATACCAGAAAATACTGGAGAAACCCCAACGACATTTTTACAAAAAGAGTACCTTATCTTGTTACATAACCTCAAATATAGCAAAAAATTCGTTCCCTTAACAAAAAACTTATAAATCATCATAACACATTTATTAAAAAAAAAAAAACGCACATTGTAAAGACAATTTGTCACGCATAAAAAGTTCTTTAAGTAATTCAATAAAAATGCGGTATTTTATTTTATTTAAATAGGCATTTTATTGCGTTTTTATATCCAAAGCTAGGCAACGCTGCAGTAACGAGAGCGAGACTTGGCTGCTGAAAGGGGAAGAACACCAACTATCTATAACCTCAAGCGCGGGCAACGTGACCAGATGTCAAAAAAAGTAAAGCTAAATAAAACTGAGTGAATTATTCAACTAATTTTTAAAAAACTATAAACATTACATTTTAATTAGAACAGGCTAGAAAAATCTCATGAAGAAAGAACTAAAACTCCGAAACTAAATAACAAAAAAAAAAAAATATTAAAACAAGCTACGAAAATGGTAATCTGGCCATACTAGTCACCAATTGTGCTAATATGACATCGCTCATAATCAAATTTTCTGTAAGCAAAGTAACGGTACCATGATAGGCGCCATCTCATTATTCTATCCACCATGATAAAACATCTTGAAATCAAGAATCGCACATTCAGCAAGTCAAAGTTCGCACAGAATTCGCATGCTGGTATTCTCGATGTCAAGGGTGTCAAGGTAAATGCGAAATATTATCGGGAAAGTATTCTGGAAGTTGCTTTGAAGCCGTGGACAGACAAACATTTCGGTGGCAGAACATGCACGTTTTAACAGGACTCGGTACCGTCTCACAAAACTCGAGTGAACCAAGAATACCTAAAAAACAACGAACTTCTTAACTTCTACACAATTTCTTTCAAATTCACCAAGCGCGAATCCGATGGTTTATTCTCTTTAGGCCATTTTGTGGAGCAAGATCCGAACTAAAAGATTCACCAGTCCCGAGGTGCGGAAAAAAGCCATTGACCGCGAGTGGGTCAAAATACCTGCAACTCCCATTCGGTCAACTTGGGTTTCATTTCTGGACCGTCTCAAGGCCATAGCCAAGGCAAAAGGTAGTCATATCAAGCAAACTTAAATTGATTCTTAATTTTGTATTATTTTCACACATTTTCTACTTTGAATTGAATGTAAGTAGTTTTCCAGACTAAATTTATGGCCGTTTTAACTGGTCACACTTCGAGTGCCCGCCCAAAATAAATGCAATGAAAAATCAAAAATTTCTTAGAACAAGCACAAGAGAAAATTTCGAATACTTGTGCTTTATATTAAGAAACACAATACCCATTCATGCAAACGCAAAAGCCTTCTTGCCTATGTAGCCGTATGCATTCACAGGTATGTATGCTCACATGTACTTTAGCAGAGCAAAACTCTAAAGTCAATTTCAAGCTCTCCTAATTTCAAGCTCTCCTAATTTCAATTATTATTTATTTATTAAAAAATAATTAAAACTGCTGATTAATCTAATGTAATCGCACAAGCTACCAGGGAAATCGCTTTAATATGTATATTAATTTCGATCAAAGTATTATGAACGTTATTTTTTTCTAATACAAATTTGTACTTAAGATTTTTTTGGTAAGACAAATTTATTTTTTATATCTATTTCTTATTTAAAAGAACCCATTATAACACTCTACAGCAAGTTATATGTAATTTTTTAATATTTTTGTGGGATTGTATTGTAAAAGCTTCACATAAAAAGCGTCTGCCGTTCCCTCCATTTGCACACCACTTGCAAAAACAGCAAAAAAAAAAATAAATTTTACTCTGAGAGCTCAAGAGCTAATAATGAAACAACAAATGTTTGGCGCCACTAAAACAGTGTAAATCAATTTACATTTTAACAATTTCAACATTGTTTTCTTATTATTACTTTTTTAGAATTATTTCGATTTTATATTCTTTTTATTTTCAATAGGAGGTGTATTTTCCTGCTTTTTCTCTTCATTGCTATAACTCAATCTCAGTTTTTGTTTTAATTAAAAATAGATTCTTTAAAAATTTTAGGAGCTCCAAATTGACTTGAGAGCTATGCTCCAACGGACATTCTTTCTGAAAATTTTATGTAGAGTCTCTAACTGCTAGGAACGACCTCGAAAACAAATTTACCCATCCTAATATGCATACATAGTAGGCTGGGTCGATTTGTGGGGAGGCAAAAAAATCGCCCATTGCTCTGTGAAAATCATATTCTAGGGATCAAAATTAGAAACTTTGCCGAAGGAACCATACCTCTAAAACGAATTCTAATGTCCCCCAATTTGGGTCGAACTTTTTAGTTTCTTTTCTATAACTCACTTAAATTAATTTTTTCATTTACATATGTTCTGATTAAATAAATTTCTTAAGAGAAAAAATAGATATTATTATAAATAAATAATAAATATTATTATAAATAAATAAAAATAAAGAAAAAACATAGCCATTTAGCTGATTTTTTCATGTAAAGGCCAAAAATGGTGATATTTTGAAATTGGGGGACATCAGAATTCGTTTTAGAGGTATGGTTCCTTCGGCAAAGTTTCTTATTTTGATCCCTAGAATACGATTTTCACAGAGCAATGAGCGATTTTTAAATCGACCCGCCCTAATGCATAGATATTTATACATGTTGTAAAGGGTTTGTGCATGTTTGCTCCGCATTAGCGAATTTTATCGTCGGAGCGTTGCGTAGTTTATTGATACTTGCCGCCATTCGGACGGACAAAGAACGTAAATAAATATGCAGTTTTTGAATGCAGACACTAACAAGTGAGGTATTGCATCAGCACCAACATTATTTTCCTTGAATGCCGTTGCTCAATCAGTCACGGTGCCATTGTGCCATTCACTCGCGATTTTCTTTATTTTTATCCCTGCGTATTGCATGAGTATTAGAATGCCTAAAAGTGTAGTGCCGACAGTTATCGAGCTTGCAGCAAGACGAAATGCATGTAAGTAAATATATGTATATAGCCATAGGTGCATTGGTTTGTGACTGCTTGACCCGGTGCACTTAAGTCCTTGATTGCGTTTCGCACGCTTTCGGTGCTCGAAGTCGAATCAAAGTTTTCGGCGTGTTTTGGTGCGCGAGTGTGCTACTCACAAATCTCTGCGTTCGCCAAAGTTTATTTGTAAGTTTGTCATTTTGAGAAATTTGTAAGTTTATTGGACTTTGGCACGCCAATTTTGGGTCAATGTTGTTGGCGTTGCTCGATGACAGCTGGCCTTGGTCAAGATTTAAACTCTAATTTATTTGTTGTAAATTGTTATTGCGTGGGAGTGAGAAATGCCGTGTAGATCTGCAATGGTATGTGGGTGGCATTCGCACAATTAGGGGCACACACATAGTTCCTTGACTGGTCTTTCCGATATTTTATTGCCACCATTTCTTACCTTTGATAATTTTACCATCAATATGTATGTATATGTACTATTTCCGACAAAATAAAATATTAAGTATTAAAACGGTTATGTGTGTATATGTGCATGTACGAGTGTATTTATCGCAGTGTTGGTGCGTATTTCACTTCTTCTAGTGCCAGCGCAAGTAAGAACGGAAATAAAAGTTGAACCGCATTAAACAAAGCAATTCTTAGGAATTCTTGCAGCGATCGACTATAAAGTCAAACTATTTTTGATGTAAGGATTACTGAGTTTTTTTAGTGCGTGGAATGACGCAATTGCTCTTTACTTGTATGTATATAAAAAGTAATTGCAATAGATTGGTTACCTTGATTATATCGCACGAGTGACGTCACCAAGTAAGATTACTTGATTTTAACTATATTTATTGTACTTTTTTATTAGTCGACTACCATTCGGTAATCACAATCGGTTCGCAATCATGGGCATGTAACAGCGATTGGCCCTCGGCAGGCAACGTGTGATGAAAAAGTTATGAAAGTTTCCGGACCGTGTTGTCTCTCGAAGAGGTGACCACAATTGGCCACCGAGATTTTGGGATTTAACACCTTGTGACTTGTTTCTTTGGAGCCACGTGAAAGAGAAGGGCTACGCCAACAGCCCAGGGTCGATTCAAGACCCCAAATATGGAATTCGTGAAGCTATCGGCTATCGAAGACATAGGTCAGCCACTTTGCAATTCGGTTATGGAAAATTGCATGAAAAGTATATTGCCCTGTAAGCGTGATAGTGGGGGTCGTTTGCCTGATATTATTTCCCTCTATTAACGGCATACCTTCCTCTTTACAATGAAATAAATATGCGATTATTTATATAAAAAAATAGCATTTTTCTTTGAATATCAAAATAATACCTATGCTTGGAAAACCTACTCGAACCTACGTTCTCTCTGAATTCAGAACGGTAGTCACGCATCAACCCATTCGACTACGGCGGCTGCTTGTTTTACATTCATTAAAATCGTAGGTAACTGGCAGACTGAGGGAATGTTTCATAAGTACTATTTGCCTTAGGAAAACCTCTTTGTACCAAAAGGGGCATATAGCAAAGCAAAGAAGTATAAGCGCAGGCCACAAACGGTAAAAAAATTGAAACAATCGGTTGAAATTTCAATAGATTGATGCGTGTGTGGCGCAATTGGCAAACCGATCAAAAATTGACAAACGTTTTTTCGACATTTCACATTTACAACAAAGATTTCGCTACGCATTATAGGTCCGTCACAATGTGTCCGTTGCGGCTACGAGTTTAACTGACATCAAAATAGACGTATGCCTTGCCGGAATGCACAAAAATTGGCAACTTTCTACTTTTGGCGTACGGCAAGTGCGGCGAAAATGACAACTATCGATAGTGCTTTTTATTATATCAAATTAAATGCAGAAAAAAATTGGAACTTAAATTATTTGACTCAGTTCATATGCAGCCTTATCTCTTCGATAAAATCTTGAAAGAGTACAGAAAAGGCTAGGCTTAGTTATCCAAGTTGTACTGAAAAATTACTGATTTCAAAGTTACGGCCACAGCCAACGTCTACGACTACCATAAATTCTTCGAATCCCCTCTTTCCCTTCAATAAGCATTTTATAATATAATATATTTCATAACCAACAAAAACCTCTTTATACTCAACGAAATATAATATTTGCTTTCATGACAATAACACTGGTTTTATTGTTTATATGCAACATTGTGGCACCACGGTACGTTTTACATGTCGCATCAAGTGCGTTGCCGCAACGGATCCATTGTGACATCCCTATTGGATGGAGATATGTAGATTAAAACGAGCCACAAAGCTTATTAAATAAACGTTCCTGTGGGGCAATAACAGTGGGGCGATATAAGTTGCCCACACATGTGATCAGCGATCAGACTCCGTAAAACTATTTTGTTTATAGTGAAAGATTTATATTGGATAGATGGATAATCTGAAAAGGAACCATTGCCTTGAAGCGAATAGCGACAGAGACATTTTTGAGATAGAGCTAGAAGCTACCAACGTGTGCTTCGAAAGTTTGGTTGGCATACTGCGATACTGCCACTCTAATGTACTCTACCAAAAATATTACCATTTTCGGTAACAAAATGAAATACACTTGGCCAGATTATCCATCTAGCAGTACAAAATCAATGCTGATGTTAAATTTCTTTGTTGAAGCCATTTATAATTTTCTGTTGGCTCTTACGTTGCATTGGGATATTAAAGTAGTGATCGGTACTTCAATAGAATACAATTTTTTTCCGCACTTTTATAGTTAGGTAAACAACTTCCTTTGCCCTACTTTTAAAAGCACACCCCATACACACATACATTCTGTTAAAGAAGTACCGGGAATTGTTAAATAAAATGGAAAATAATTGTTTAATCATCAAAATTTATTTTGTCGCCTTCAAAATAGGATCCATTCGAAGCAATACATATACGCCAACGATTACTCCAGTAATCAAAGCACCTTTTAACCGCGTTTGAAGAGATCTTCTTCAGCGAATTCTCCTTAATGGCCTATATCGACTTAAAGCGGCGTACGCGGAGAGGCAATTTAAGTTTTGGGAAAAGGAAAAAGTCACAGGGGGCTAAATTCGGTGAATACGGTGGTTGTTCGATGATATTTGTGGAATTTTTAGTCAAAAAAGAGTTCACAATATGAGTCTTGTGAGACGGTGCCTTATCATGTTGCAAAATCCATGAGTTTTCTTTCCACACTTTGGACCGTTTCCTACGCACCTATGCACATTCTCTCTCAAACGTCACATAACTTCCAAATAATATATTATTTAAATATTCTTTACGAGGGGTGCCTTTTATATTTCGGGATTTGGCAATTCTGGTGTTGCAATCTGGCAACTGACAGCTGTATCGCAAAGTTTGACATTTTTTGGCTTTTACGTACTCAGAACGTTTTGAAATACCAGCGCTATTTGTGTTGTTTACAGTAACTTAAAAGATTCATCTCGGTCCAAAAATGGAATTAAATCGTGAACATTTTCGTGCGATTATTTTTTACAACTTTCGACGTGGATTAACTCAGCAACATTGCATGGATGAACTTAATTAATTTTTTGGCGATGAAGCTCCATCAAGGACCAGTGTTTATCGATGGTATGGTGAATTCAATCGTGGTCGTAGTTCACTCCAAGACGAATTTCGTGAAGGTCGTCCAAAATCAGTTGTTGTTCTGAAAACCATTGATGCTGTGCGCGAACTGATATTGCAAGATCGTCATGTGACCTATCGTGAGATTGAGACAATCTTAGGCATTAGTGGGACCAGCATACATTCAATATTGCATAAACATTTGGCTGTCAAAAAAATTTGTTCGCGTTGGATCCCACACAATTTGTCAATCGCTCAAAAAAATAGGCTCGTGTCGATTGGTCGAAGGAAATGCTCAAAAAATACGATCGCGGGGCTTCGAAACACGTCTATGACATCGTGACAGGTGATGAATCATGGATTTACGCGTACTCGTATAAGCCAGAAAGTAAACAGCAGTCGACTGTATGGGTGTTTCAAGATGAGCCAAATCCAACAAAAGTTGTTCGCGCACGAAGCACTTCCAAGCAAATGGTCGCCTGTTTTTTCAGAAAAACTGGGCATGTCGCAACCGTACCACTAGAACAACGCAGAACAGTAAATTCTGAGTGGTACACAACCATTTGTTTGCCAGTTGTCTTCCAAGAAATGAGGAAAACCAATCGCCAAGGACGGATCACTCTTCAACAGGAAAATGCGAGCTCTCACACATCGGCTCAAACAACTGCATTTTTGAGCACCCAAAGCATCGAATTAATGGGTCACCCGCCGTATAGTCCTGACTTGGCACCGAATGACTTCTTTTTATTCCCGTACGTAAAAAACAAACTGAGAAGTCAACGTTTTTCGACGCCTGAAGAAGCGGTTGCGGCATTCAGAATGCATGTTTTGGAGGTACCTCATTCAGAGTGGCAAAAGTGCTTCGACAATTGGTTCAAACGCATGCAAAAGTGTATAGATCTTCATGGAGAATATTTTGAGAAACAATAAAGTGATTTTCGATGATTAAAATTTGTTTTTGTTCTCTAATCCCGAAATATAAAAGGCACCCCTCATATTTACCGTAGAACCATTTGGAACGAGTTCCGAGTGCACAACATCATGATAATCAAAGAAAACGAGTAGCACTTTTGACCGACTTTGACGTGGTTTTTTGTGGATAGCGCCACTCAGCCGTCTGTTGACTGGTTTGCATGTCAAACTCATGTTCCCACGACACATAACCATTTACGATGCGCTGGATAAACGCTGGGTCCAAATTCACTTGCTCGAGCATGTTTTCAGCCACATTCTTCCGATGAATTTTTTTAAAGAAATTCAACTCTCTTGGAATGAGTCGAGCAGCCACGCGCTTTTTAAATGAACAATTCCCGATATTTTTTTGACAGAATGTATATATCTTCTAGTGCATACGAAATAACAGATGTACTTACAGTCACTTACGCGAATGTTCTATCGTTCTACAAGTATATTTTTAATAGTTCATTGCGATATAATAGCTGAATGTCGGCCATTGCAATTTAAATAATTAACTAATTGTACGAGTATGACAACACAATTACCAGCAAAAGTCGTTAACCTCGACGCGACATGGCAGTAAACGCCAGTCTCAGGGAATATTGGAATTGTGTGTATCCATCTATTGAAAGCATGTGAATAGTAGGGCGGTACAGAACGAAAGAATAGTTATTGCACTTATTTTACAATAGAAAATTCCATTGAACGGACGAGTAATGAAAAATATTTTGAGTTGGACAAAAATTGCCAAAAAATTGGAAGTGAAAGATGGTCATTTGTATATTTGAAAGATTTCCAAGGAAAGTTTAGTAAATTGTCGATATTTTCGATTTTAGCTTATATCATCATGATACAGCTAGACTAATTTCAGCTGCTAATAAATTTACTAAAAAAAACTTGAGAATAAAATGTTGTATGATTCTTGAAAATAATCATTGTCGATTTAATATTATTAGTAGTTAACTAACACTCTACAAGACTCTCATCATGCCCGTCCCCTAACGTATGGCGCCGAAGCCTGGATGATGACAACATCCGATGAAGCGATGCTTGGAGTGTTTGAGAGAAAGATTCTGCGCAAGATTTTGGATTTGGACGTTGGCAATGGCGAATATCGCAGACAATGGAACGATGAGCTGTATGAGCTATACGACGGCATAGACATAGCGCAGCGAATAAAGATCCAGCGGCTACGTTGGCTGGGTCATGTCGTCCGAATGGATAGAAACGCTCCGGCTCTGAAGGTATTCGATGCGGTACCAGCTGGTGGTAGTTGAGGAAGAGGAAGACCTCCTCTGCGTTGGAAAGATCAGGTGGAGAAGGACTTTTCTTCAAAATTAGTTCTGATCCTCCCACGCCAAGGAGAAGTGTTATTTACCTTATTTCAAACTTCGTTGCACTTTAATATTTTCTTAAAGTAACTTGGCGGGTATTTTAATGGCGCTTAAATCAACAAAATAATTGGCTTATTGAAACTTTTCGAGTGGAATAGATTGAAAGGTTCTTTTGATTCGCCACGTCTCTGCTCGATATGTTTGGGCTCTGCTAACTTGACGAAAAATTTGCATGTGAAAGCAACAATAAAGTTGAGTAAGGTTTGCCACTAGCGAGTAAGGTTATATCTCATAAGTCTGGTATAACTCACTATTTTCAATACTGCCAACTCCGTTTCAAGAGAATTTCAATAGACCGCGTTCATACATGAAGAATTTGATGGTTTAACATTGCGAATTCTCTTTTGGTGTTGCTCGTCGTGTTCACACATCTGACATTTGCTAGTTTTTAGTCTACTCCCATCAACAACATTCAAAAGAACGAGAACAAAGGGTGTTGACAGGGCACGAGCATCACAATTAACGAGTTAAAGCAATAAATGTTTACCTGTGTGAACGCGATCTTACTAATAATACTAATTAAGGGCTTCCAAATAATTGTAAATCTTGGCAGCTGGTTGATTATATCAACCGACTTTAGAAAGTTCTTACTATTTCGATAAAGAAACAATGCATACTGCTAAAATTTAGTTCTCTGTTATATGCAGGTAAAACATATAACTTCACAGGGTTAGAAGTTCAGAAGTTTGATTTGACAAGCTACAGAGCTAGCGGAGTCTTGTTGGAAGATCCCACGATGGAAGATCTGCCACAGAAGGAGGTGTTTGTATCGGCCGAGTCTAATTTTCTTCAAGCGCGTAGTGTTGTGTTTAATGTTATTTTATACCTTTTAATGTAATAAAAAATACGGAATAAAACATTCATAACAAATGCTTCACTTTTTCCCATAATTTCACTAGGTTTAAGATCTTAAAAGATTCAATTTTTTTTTAAATTTAAACCATAACTGAGTTGTGAGCGAAATTATGGGACGTGCCGAAAAATTGGGGTTACCCAGAAGATGTACACCTTTTCAAAGGGAAATCTCTTAGATTAAGTAAACTAGTTAATCATTTAACCAATAAGAAATTTGGGTTTTGGCATATACGATAATTTCGCGCAAAGGGGCCAATATGTGACAATTCTGCTCGAAATCGAAATTATGTCGGAGTGGAGAGAATGTAGTAGAGATGGGAATAAATTAATTAATAATTAATAATCGATAAATGAATTGTTGATACATAAACATTTTACATTAGCCAAAAAATACTATATTTTCGAAGTGTTGGTAATTTTAGGTGAGTTAAGAGACGATGTTGATATCTATTAGAAGTATTGATTTATTGTTCTTAACAAATTAAAGTTATACGTGGTCATTGATTGCCTGAGGTTTAAAACCGAGATTTCGCGAGACCAAAAAGGAGATCTATTGACATTTTAGATACTATAGGCTTAAAACTGGTATAACAGAAACAATTTACAGCAAGATAAAGCTCTCCACACATTCAACAGGAAAAGCGTTTTCAAACAAAAATAGACGAAACTTTCCGGAATTTTCTCTAAAATTAACCTGAGTTAAATTTTCAACGCCAGCAACGCGAACAACTTTTTCAAAACACCCTAATGGGGTGCATACGTACACAAAGACAATAGTTCTCTCTCGCAAACAACATAGGGAGAAAGCCGATCCCTCAAAACTGGTCACCGGTCGTTTCAGTAGATAATTGTATGTATGTAACGTAAATGTGTATATTTACCGAGAAGGACATGCAACTGAATATATATTGCGAGTGTGTGCGAATAGTATCAGCCATTAGAAGATAAACAATGACCAGTCGTAAGATATCACCACATACTTACATACATATTTGCATTTGGTACACAGTGCACTTTTTTATTTTCTGAAAGGCGTGGCCTCTTTAATATGATAGTTATCGTCATTACTTTATTCTTCATACAAACATACATATGTATATACAATACATACATATTTTAACTATACAGAACATGAAACAAAAAAAAGATACGTCTCTCACGCTAGTCATAAAAAATATTCACCAAGGCCAGCCATTGCATTCTTAAAAATATTTCTTATATTAATTAAAATGTCCTGCAAAAGCTTTGTTCCTTTTTGCAGTGTGGACGAATCGCTCGTTGTAATCATCAATCGATTTTCAATTATTACCCATTTAATGTATATTAAGTTTTGTGACCTAAAAATGCTAGAATAAAAACTAGACATTGATAGTTGGTGTACGAGGGGCGCCCGATAGGTTCACGGCATTAATTATGTAATTAGTTTTACTTTTAAGTGCAATCCACCTCAAGCGAAATACACCTTTATCATCGTGAATAACACGTCTTAATGCCACTAAAAATATATTTATTAGATTTCTCTGCAAAATATAATAGTTTTTTTCGACTGTCTTCATCTTACGTTCTCCCGAAAATCTTCGTTCCCGTCATTTTTTTTAACTCGCAGAAAAATTCACCGGAAACCAAGTCCGGACTGTAGAACGGGTGGTACATTACTGTGAATCCGGCAGCTTTTAATTCAACCCGATCTTTAAAACCCTCAATTCAACATCTCGGATCTAGCAGTGCTAATTTGCAAACTTTTTTGACGTTGTCACTAAGCGGGGGTCGTCTTCAAATATTTTACTTCCCTTCTTTGTCGAAATGTTGTTGTTGTTGTTGAAGTGGTTGAGTATTTCCCCTGAAATAATCCTAATTAGCACCGTTTTACTACCACCGTCCTCATATAATGATGTGTTTTTTTGTTTGTTTTTATTTTAAGTCAGATCCATTTAGTGAGGTCCAAGTATAGCAGCAAATTCTTTATCTCGATGTCTGAGATCTCATTAATTTGCTGCAGGAAAGGCTTACCGAAGGAGCGAAGTCGTGCCATAGCTAGCCCTGGACATTCACATAAGTAGTGGAAAAGACTTTCCTTCGCTCCTTCTGCTTGACAGCTTCTGCAGATAGGATTGAAGGGTAGGTTGAGTCTAGCTGCATGATCCCCTACTTTCCAATGGCCTGTAAGGGTTGCAGTGATGCGTGAGATATTTGGCCGAGAGCATCCTAACAGATCATTCGTCCTTTGGATTTTGTATGACGGCCATGTGTTTTATGTTGTAATACACGTAGTTAGTTGCTTCCATCTTCTTTCGGCTAAAGCATGATAGTGTGAAGCAATGGATGCTTTTATTGTGTTCAGTGGGGTGGAGACTGCCACCGCCTCTGCTAAGACTAGTGTCGAACCTTTTCTTGCTAGCTCATCCGCTATCACATTACCCCGTATGTTCCTGTGACCGGGAACCCATATCAAAGTGATTTCAAGCCAATGAATAAGTATTTCCAGCTCCTCTCTACACTGCAAGACTAGTTTGGATGAAATGGAGTTGGAGTCTAAGGCCTTTATAGTTGCTTGACTGTCTGAGAAGATAGCTACTCGTGCACCAACTTCCTTGTAGACTTTTAGTGATTTACATGCTTCTCTCATCGCCAACAGTTCTGCGTGGAACACGGTGGCATAGTCAGGAAGACGAATTGACTGAGACAGGTTGAGCGGCTCCGAATGGAAGCCAGCTCCCACACCACAGTTCATTTTAGAACCATCGGTATAGATTTCGATATCGTCTTTGTCGAAATAGTCCAGCCCATTTTTCGGCTTATGACATTTTTTACCAATGAATTTCATGACAGTTTCCTTGTTTTGTTGCTTGTTCCAGGGATAACTGCTAATGTTAAAAAGGGAGGTGATATTTAATATTAACAATTTCTCAAGCAATTATATTAGCTTCAATGGTAAGCCTAACTCTGCTTGAGACCTTTTCGAAAGTGTTTTTCCAAGGCTAAGCGTCTGATTTATTAATGTGAACCCAGATTATGTAATTAAATACAGGTATATTGATATATATCAGATACCATATTCACCAAAAGTTCCCAAATATGTGGCTTTGCTGATGATCTGGGCATTCTCGTGAGAAATAAGAATGTTCTAGAAGAAGTATTCAAGGCGTTCTAAACAAAAGCAAAAATTTTTGGATTGAAGATCAACGAAAACAAAACGAAATGCCTTGAAAGTCTTAACACGCTGAGAAAAGTACCAGACCTAAGAATAGGCGTTAATAAATTTGAAAGCGTGGATGAAATTAAGTATCCAAGACTGCCCTCGCAAAACTATTAAAAAGCAAGCTCTTGAGTAGAAAAAAGGAAATGAAAATATATAAAACACTGATTCGACCAGTGGCAATATGAAACGGATACAATTAAGCATATTGAAAAGAACAATACTGAGAAGAATACCGGGCTCAGTACGAGAAGAAAATGGTCTCTGTCACACCAGATATAACAGCGAGCTGTGTAAATTTTTGCAAGGTGAAAACGTCGCGCGGTTTGTCAAATCGCGGCGCATCTAATATCTAGCACACGTTTGCACAATGCCAGATGAAAGAATACCTCGCAAAATTCTTAATATGCGATTGCTTAGAAAAAAAACGAAAGGGCGTTCGTGGAAGCGATGGTTAGATGACGATGAGAACGATCTAAAAAGCACGACCAACCATCGAAGCTAAGACTCATAACGAGCACGAGTATGATGATGGTGAGTCATGCAAATATCGTTACCAACAACGAGATGAGGACTCATCGTTAGAACGCGAACTTATCAGTCAGCCCTCGTAACTTATTTCTGACTGAGCGAAAACTTGCAGTTTGATTACCTACGTATGTAAGTTTGTACGATTAACTGACCTGAATTAAATCGGCCAATTTGTGATTAGCGCTGAATGCTTACCATTATAAGTTTCATTGCTAGGGATAGAGAAGTCACATAAAATAAAAATGAAACAAGTAAGGAAGTGCTGAATTCGTACCGGATCAAACTTTATATGGACGTGCGCATTTTAGTAAAATTTTGATTGGGAATCTAACAAACTCATAGACGATGAGGGTAGTAGTAACATCAAACGGATATAAAAAGTAGGCATGGTTTCTATCTGATATTAACAAAGTTTAATAAGTTTGGGCGAGCTTTACAGAGAGTTATCGAGATACACATAATTATAAAAATGGGCGTGACCCCGCTCATTTTCGAAAAATTTTCTTTCATCGTACTGTAGTTCTATGACCATACCTCGCTAGACCTTCAAAATTTTTTTGTTTTCATAGATATAGTAGCAGATTTTAATATTTTTTTTTTACAATAATCTCGAGAAATCGCATTCGTTTCAGTAAATTGTATATTTTTCATTTAACCTTGTTGAAAGAGACGCTAACGAACTATGTCAACCGCAAGCAAATTACTATTAAAGTATAAAGTCGAAGTTAAAGGTTTCTATATTTTCGTCAAAACTATTATTTAGAATTCAGAAGCTAATACTTACATGCTATCCGATGCTTTGTCCTGAAAATAGAGAAGAAAAACAAATATTCATTTAAAGGTTTCCAAAGATAGGCTTCCAAGAAAAATATATTTAAGAATTACCCATGAAAAATTTCATATTCACGAGAAACAAGGGATTTTATATAATAATTTTTCATACTCAGTTTTTAATTTGAATCAATTTTTTTTTAAAGATATTTTTTTTAAGTTCCTAAAAAAGCTTTCCTAAAAATTAGTTAACTTCCATACAAACTTAAGAAGGGAACAAAATTGTACTAAAGCGTAACTGCCCTACAATAAAGGATAAATAAATAGAGATCAAGCAAAAGTTTCTTTAACACTAGTAGCAAATGGAATAGAGCAGGAATAGTGGGGCCTAGAGCACACAAAACTCTAATACTAAGCACAGATACCACGGTTTGCAGTGCGGAGTTCTTCGCCATAATGGAAACCGTGGAAATCATATCCAAAAGAGGGTTCGAGAAAGTAAAAATTAAAATACTTTCGGACAGCCAATCGGTACTTAAAGCTTTGAAGAGCTTCACACTAAAGTCAAAAGTCCTAATAGAATGCTACAGTGCACTTCGAGAGTCTCGAACAGCTGTCTGGCTTAGATGTCAACAACCTAGTAAGGCTCCTGAACCACATAGACTGGATATAGTCATGTAAATAAGCGTTAAACAAATTGCTAACGAGGATGTGGCAATGAAATGGTGCGGAAGCGCTAGTTGGATTCTGGCCGAGTCACCACATAAATTAACCAACCATATCATGCGAATTCAATGAATAAAATATCTTCGTACGGCTTTGTTACCATAAATTCAGCCTCATAACATAAATCTTTAAAAATATTAGCAAATCAATACCCATACTAATGTTTATTTTCAAAGCCATAGAAAATCAATTAACATTCAATACATTTAACATACATATTTGAAAAACAATACTTCTTTTTGAGGCACTGAGAGGTGGGAAAATCATTTCGCAAGTACTTAAATAAGTAGCAAAGAATGGAATTGTGCCAGCATCAAATTAAGTTGTTTTCTCAACGCTCAGAGAGTACATTGAACTGACGGATTCTATCATATTAAATATTTGCGATTGTAGGTTTGAATGGACGTCGTATACATGTGGCAGGTGTGCGTAGGCCGATCGCTGGTTGGGATAAAGGTAAATTGAATTTGATGACAAAAAAAAAAAAAAGCGTTCCATCATTGCGGAATACATACGTCAATGTACAATTAAATTTAATTTTGGTAATACATATAAAAAATCATAAAATTTTTTTTTTAATGAAAGTTTACTCAATTTTTCTGGCTTTTCTGTGATTTCTTATGGGGGCATGAAGTAAAAATAAGATTAACGTAGTAAGAAAAAGATTAAATTTTTTAAATATCTGTCAATAAAACGATATGGACATCATAATGGAAAAGAGGAAAGTCTTGAAAAAAGGGAATACTTCTTATTTTATAAATTTTCAGGCGAGAAAAGACTCAAAAATCGAATTTAAAAATTAGTTCCACAACACCCTCAAAGAACTTAAAGTTTTGTTGATATGCATACATAAACAGAGTAGTCCAGGTAGTGGCTCCTTTTTAGAGGTTAAAAAAATTGAACAAACATCAATTTTTTCGGTATATTATTGTACTCGAAATCCCCGGCACGAATAACCAAATGATAGTTTTTGTTTCTAATGGCGGCAGGCAATGTCAAAAACTCACGAGTGCATTTTTGCTTTGAAAACGTTGCTCATCAAATAACATTTGTCAGTCGGAGGCGGTAAAAACTATAGGTTCTTCCATTTGTGCATAAACATTATCATGTACACCACAAACTAGAGAAGAAGCTCGCTCAAAACCCCAACAGAAAGGGTATAGGCGTCAATTAAAACTACATATACATACAGGCGCCCACCAAAAATAGGAGGAGGAGCTCGGTCAAATACCCAGAAAAGGTATATGCGCCAATTATATATATACATATTATGTATATACCTATTATGTATATATATATATACATACATTCGTTTATTCGAAAGAGCAAATATTCCTAATATCTATTTCATTATTGTAGGTGCCTCGGTTGGCTTTGGCGGAGCGCTACCGGTTAACACAGTTTTTTCGTTTCATCAAGAGAGATGATTTGACTTCTTCTCTAAAAATGGACTATTTAGGCTACACGCCATTGATTCCATTTCGTTTCGCGGAGATATGATACTGACGTTCTGCAATGATTTCCAGTGGAAAAGAATCGTCATATATTATATGTATATAATTGGCGCGTATACCCTTTTTGGGTGTTTGGCTGAGCTTCTTCTTCTGTTTGTGGCGTGTGTCTTGGTGTTGTTCCACAAATGGGGGGACCTACAGTTTCAAACCGGCTCCGAACGGCAGATATTTATTAGGGGCTTTTTCATGGCAGAAACGGTCTCGGAGGCTTGCAATTGCCTGCCGAGGAGGGACCGCTATTAGAAAAATGTTTTTCTTAATTTTAGTGTTTCACCGAGATTCAAACCTACGTTCTCTCTGAATTCCGAATGGTAGTCATGCACCTACTTATTCGGATACGGCGGTTGCCGCAATAACGTGATTAAAAAAAGGACACTATATTGCCCACCCTGTATAATGTCTTGGTGGGTTGTAATAGGTTATGTTCTTAATATTTTTTCGCTTCGTTTCGACGATGAAATTAATTAGTATAAATGGTATCAAATAGCTTTCTGACAAATCTTCAATTCCTGGCCAGTAGAATAAATACTCAAACGCCCTTTCTATAATTCTATCAACATTAACTGCGTTTGGCCTATCACAAAAGAGTAGGAATTACCATTTTTCTATTGCCTTCAATATTGCAATAGGTTTACAAAAAACTCAAATTGTTCTGCAGAAGCATCGAATTGCTCTATGTTTTTGGGGGTTCCGTGAAACTGGCTTCATGAACTTAAAATTCAAATTCACTTTCAAATCGCTGTATAGTACAACGAGATGAAATGTATCAAAAGGTATGGCTCACTTACGACATCTATCGGAAAATATCTCGACATTTTTATTACTCCTTATAGATATATACCCGTTGATCTTGCACCGCTGTGATTTAAGGTATCAAGGAAAGTGATGATTTTGATATTTTGGAAAATTTTTGGATAAATCACATGACTAATGTATTGGAAGTTGCAGTGATGAGAACTAACTTAATTAGCAGTATTGAAAATAATCAAATCAGATGGGTTATGCTGTTCGAAAATTCATGTAATTTGTAGGTAACGTCATCAATATAAGTGTGAATTTTGACGTGCAATAGCACCAGTGCTTTGTTATTGGTTCAGGTTGTAGTTTTGACAGTTGCTAAAGCTCGCTCTCGCATCCGGACTTTGAAGATATGTATCTATAATTTAGTAGAAGTATCCTGTTTTCTTTCTTTTTCTATTTAACCACACCATCTGGAGCTTCGTTAGACATATGAAGCGGAAATGAATATTTAAAATATTTCACAAAAAAAAAAAATTATTTACGCCTGTTTGAGAAAACGCATTCTGAAGAAGATCTAAATACAAGCAATTTCTGCCGTTTCAAATACAATGATATAAACTCGATACTTTCACTGCTCATAAATACTTTAATGGCCAGAAGTATGATTGTATCAGGTGTTTTTTAAGAGGTTGGGAACTTGAAATGAGGATTGTTGGTTTAAGTAGTGATTCGTTCAGAATCCAACTAGTGGTTCTGCGCCATTTTGTTTCCACATCCTCGGTAAAAAAAATTATACGAAACATAAATATTCTTGGAATGAATTTTTTTATTATAATCTGGTAGATAATTTCATGGCGTTTATTTTCTGAATACTTTTTCTAATAAATCTGTCCGTATGGTGTTCATGGTGGCTTGAATACCGCAATAAATCGGTTGTTCAACCAGCTGTGTAACAAAAAGCGTCATCTTGTTGGAACCAAATGTCGTCGATGTTTAGTTGATTAATTTTTGGGGAAAAACATTCAGTCAACATGGCTCGATAGCGGTCGCCATACACCGCAAAATCGGCTTCTTTCTCATTTCGAAAGAAATATGGATCGATGATGCCAGCAGTGGTCTATGAGCTTCGCAAACAAATTTATTTAATTTTTTTTTCAATACAAATTTCCACAATTCGGAAGAGTTGTTTAGGCGGTAAACGATTTATGATGACTTGCCAAACCGAACTAACATTCTCAGCTGTCAAACCAGTTATTGATATCCATAGTTCTCATGCAGCTAAGAAACCGCCCAATAATTGGTACTACCTTACAGAAGGATGCTTATTTGCTTAGATTAAATTTACAAGCCTTTAAAATATACCAACATTTTGGAGAATTAGAGATAGCCTCCCGACCGAGAACTATGCGTTAACTCGAAATCTCTTAATTCTCAGAAGGACTAGGTAGAAAAAAATGTAAGAGCCTTTGAATGGAATGCTACAGACAGTTGAATAATTGAATGAGCATTAAGTATACTGCTTGTGATTTGGATAAAAATTGAACTGTATTCTACAAAATAAAATGGTTTTGTGAAAAAAAACTTAAACAAAAATATTAATTGTTTCTATATTTCAAAATTGCTGAGGCTTCGCACACCAAAATAAGTATTTTTCATAAAAGGCTAGTAAGTTGTCGGGGTAACGCACGAGCGTTTGTAGGCATAATACCATATGTACATATACCGCATTGTTAAGCACATATGTACATACGCGCGTAAATTTATATATATACATCTTATATCAGATTGCGTGCCTAAGACTTATTTGTATCCAGTTTAATCGCAAATACTTGAGGGTCGATGTCAGCAGCACATCACAGCAAAGGATTGGCGGCCGCATGGCAATAGCAACTATGGGGCGTAAGAATGCGATGGTGAATACCTCATAAATGTGGTCAAACATGTGCAGATGGCTGTAGGCGGTTTAAGGGTAGTTGAAGCACGTGCCTGTCGTATTTTGGTTTATTTTTGTATTTTATTTTTATCTTTTTTTGTGATCCTAATCCTTGGCATTTAGTTTTGCGTTGCCACTCGCAAGCGCGTTTTCTCATCTTAACAAAGATAATATTTTTATTTTCTATATTTTCGCTCCATTCGCATTTTATGCGCTATGGTTGTTGTTGGACTTGACACACGCGTGTATTGGCTGAGTTGTTGTGGCGGCAACAGTCTAGTAGAAGGATTTTGGATTACTGTGAGCAACTCTAACTGGGTATTTGCCGCATATAAAAACATATAATTGAATATACAGCTGTGCACATGAAAATAGCAGTACCGTTACAAGATTATTTTCGGGTAATTTATTTTAATTTAATAATTTTACTTTAATTTTAATTAATTATACAAAAGAAAAATTTCAATAACAAATATCTTCGAAGGGTTATGAATAAATCTGGCAACTATGTAAATAACGGTTCTTTATACAGTTACACAAGGAATATTAATAAGATTTTGCGTACATTTTGACGATGGTATATACGTTTTTTATTATTTATTCATAAATTTTTTTAATTTGTAAGAGTGTCATGCAAATAATTTTTCATATTTTGGCCCTAATGGGACGAGCGGCATACTGCACCACCGAACAACAAAAACAGATTCTGAGATTGAGAGCAGATGGAAGATCTTACACAGAAATACAAAATAATATTTCATGCTCAGCAAAACTGACTTCAAATGCAATGAAATTTGGGGAAAAAGGCAGAAAAACGAGGAGGAAAACGAAATCCTTTCCGAAAAATATTCCCTGAGGCCGCCATATTAGTCATTTTGAAAAATAGCTTGGAGACACAAGATTATATATTAATAAAACTAATTACTCTTGTCCGATTAATTTTAGATAAATCTCCAGGGACTTCTGATGATTCCCGTCTCTTTTCCCGAATTCTATTTCCCGACAACTTGTGTCCCGACAACCTGTATCCCGTCAGATATTTTTCCCGCATCTAATTTCCCGACAACTTTTTTCCCGAAAATGCAAGTCCCGACAGTTAAGAAATAATAATAAATACAATAGTAAAAGGAATTTTATTAATATATGTAAAACGTAGTACCAAAATGGAGTCCATCAAAGCAATATTGTGTACCAATAACGTTAGATATGAGGAAGCAGTGACAGAATTTTTGTATTCTTCATATTGTAAAACAATGGACCGCGAGCGATGGACTTCTATCCATTTTGTTTTTTTTTTGTTTTTTGGTGCCGCTTTTACAGATCGCCCCAAACTAAGTTCAGCTATTATAATTTCAACATCCGCCTGATATTTTCGGAATTCTTTAAAAGCTGAATATAAATCTGGATGATGCTTTCCCACAAGTAGACGAAAACGATTGCACCATCCTTCACTTGCGTTATTTGTATTGTGGTGTCCATCTCGTGCAGACTTACACTGGTTCCATGTCGAAACTGGGAGGTACAGCTCTTCTTCGTCCTCTACCAGGTCGTTCGATGACATGAAATTCCTTGATGTAGTCGACTATAGGAAGGAGTTCTTCTGGTATATCATCCTCCACAAATTCCAAAGTCAATGTGACATCCTAGTCAGGCTAGAGCCATGAGCGTGTGAGCCCAAACTTTTATTTGTCTGTTGATAGGATTATTATATTGCTCCAGCAATCCTTGGATTTTCCGATAAAAAGACTGGAAAAGTGATAAAACCAACCAGAATAATCAGTTTCAGGATATATGTCTGTCTGCACAAGCATTTATAATGGCCTTCTCAAAATCTCCCATAATTTTCTGTGGTTTGCAATTTCCAATGCCGTATTATCTAGCCGCAGCATCAATGGCCTCTAAAACAGTAGTCCACTGCACGGCTTCCTTTGATGAAAGCAGTGCGAAAACGAAAGAAAATGTCACATATTCGGGTGTAGCCGTAGGTATTCTTTGATTTTTAGGAACACTTCTCATTACAGTAAAAACTTGCTTGAAAACTGTTGAACATACTTGTGTGATTGAAAATGTGCAGTTACAAAGTAAGAAGGAATAGTCTGATAGCGCGAAAATAAAATGTAGTATGCTGAAAAGAACCTAACAAACCTTAAAAGTACGACTTCTAGCCAAAAATTCTATGTTACGCCGCGTAGCAAAAACAAGGACTCTGACTTCTTTAGATTCAAAATCACAAATAAAGAACTTTTTCCCTGACAAAGTGTTCGTAAAACGTTCAGATTTCGAATTAGCAGGCAAATATTTGCGTCTATGTTAACGCATTGCTTTCGCCAAGCTCCGGCGCTCCGGCGCTCCGGCAATTGAGTGAGAACACCTACGGGAGCATCTGCAAGCTCTGCTCGAATTATTTTTGCAGCTGGATGTTCAGGGTGAGAAAAAGCAACTCGTTTTAGTCGGTCAACCTCTGCTTCACCTATGACATTATTTTTATTTACATTTAGAAAACTGTACTCAAAATGAAGTAGTACCTTCTTCACGATTCGGTGGATGTGATTCGTGTTTTGATTGTGCAGGTTCTCTAAGCATGATAACATCCTCACTATTCATGACCGTTACAGCTCTTGCACTGCATTCACCTTTCCGCAATTGATTACAGTCCCAATACGTTTTTCCATTTCTTTCTCTCGATATACGTAACCGTCAATGATTAATTTTTTTTCTAACGACTCCATATTTAGAATTGAAAGAAAAAAAGAAATATTTTGATTCGAAATGTCAAATCACAAGTTTATAAACAAAATTAAAGGTTTTTTATATTATTACCGGTTGTCGGGAAAAAGGATTTCGTGAAATAGGATTCGGGAAAAAGAGTGGCTACCTTTGGTATGATCACCGCAAGGGACTTCTGGAGAGAAGAAACGGACTCCACATAAACAGCGATAAATTTTACAATTCTTAATTTTTTTTAATTTTGCTAAATTCAAGTCGAAGCATGATGTATTTATGCTATGCATTTATTTTTGTGACACAAAGCAATTGACTAGCAAAAAAAAAAAAAATATTGAAAATCATAATTTTTTTTTCCGACTACCCCTAACCCCTTAAATGTTTTGACATTACTGTACACAAAAGTTTACGGACTACGAACATAAGCCCAAACGTTAAAATTTGCCAGGAAACATGCTAGCTGGACAGCTGGCGTAATAATTAATTATTATTTTATGAACTGTCGAGTCTAAACTAGTTTTTTATGGCCGCACGTGCTCACGACAATATTTTAAAAGCCCATCTGACACCGAAAATCGGCCACAATACACTCTGAACATGGGGAGTTAAAAATAAAGGTATGGGAATGGTTCTCATACTATGGCGCGGGTCACATACATAAAATTGAAGGGCTAATGGATACCAATATTTATGTAAAAATAATGCAGAACGCTATGCTGCTGTATAGCAGAGAGGAAATACCAATAAAATGGGTCTACCAGCAGGGTAAACATCCTAAACACACGTCTTGGAAGGCTAAGTATTAGTTTCACATAAATAAAATTGAGAATATGGAATCGTCAGCTCAGTTACCTCATTTCAATCCTATGCAAAATGCCAAACTGAGTAACAATCAACAACTGCGGCAAATTGTTTAAAATGCGTGGCGGAAGACTCCGAAGCAGCGATGTGAGTATTTGTTAAACTCAATACCTCGCCACTGTGCTGGTGCAATGAAAAAATCGGGGAATCAGCCTCAAATTCAACTAAATATTAGTTGGTAATGGTTGTACGGGTTATGCTAAGGCCTTTATGCACTGCGACCAGATTGATCTATTGAGCGTTACAACTTGATGTCTGCGAACTGTGTCAAAGCAATTTTTCGTTATTTTTTTATAAACTTGGTCAGGGCGTTACTTACCCGTATATGACCAGTGCTATTTTAATGTTAACCGTTTTCATAAAAAATCTTTTTTTCGTTACGTAATCGATTTAATTTAAATTTAATTAATTTGATTGATTTTGAAAAAATAATAACATCTTCCTAATCACATTATAGACAATTCTTTTTTTATTTTATAATTTTTCGTAGAGCTATTTTCGTGTTCGCAACTATATCTGTATCAGAGAACTGCACCGGCTCAGTGTAAAACATTCATACGCTTCACTTGAACAAAAAACAGGCCTTTGCGTTCAAACGATCGAACTTGTTCAAATAAGTTATTGTCATTGTTTATTTCAGCTCAATCAAATCATGTGCTGCGTTTTAGCTCTCCGATGTTATCACCAATCGTCTTCATAGCAGCCGTTTCGGGTATTTGCTCGTTCGGCTATACATTCATTTTTTTGAGCAAGAATAAAAGGGCTATAGAGCCAAATGAGCCGTTTTGAACACGTATGATCCCGCATGAGTTTTTGCTTGTAACTAACGATAGCAAAGTAAAAGCAAAAGTTTAAAGCAAAAACACTATATTTTCCTATTTGTTTTTTTCTTAAAACTTACAATAAAACACGAAAGAAGAAAATGTAAATAAGGAAACATTGCTGAAACCAACTAATCCTTTCAAATACGAAACGCAATTTACAGCGTACATTGTACGCCAACGCTCGTTTGCTCGAACATGTGCTATTTACAATAATGACAATTACTTCTTTGAACAAGTTTGATCGTTTGAACGCAATGGCCGATGCTAATTTCATTCAATGCTGCTTTTTGTTCAATGATTAGATTTGAGCCGAAGACATTAGATCATACGTGTTGACTGAGCTGAACTACGCGTTCGCCTGCATGAGCTGACTGCACTTGACCAAATATTTTGGTTCAATTGACTGAATGTGAGCAAGAAATTTAGCGTATGAACAACTCAAGAAAACAGTGAGCCATGCAGGTCTCTGATCTGTATATAATAGTACTAGCAAACCCGGCCCCTTCGCTGGGCACACTAAAATAGAATAGATATGGTTTAGAACAGAAAATATATGGTTTTCATATTATTTATTTCTTTATTCTTTATTCAAGCGCTTTGGCATAAACAATATTTTTTGTTTTTCTATTTGTTTTTGAGTAAATATAAAATATAAATTGAAAATCAGGAAAAAAGAAGATTGTTTTTAATCTACCAATAGGTATCCAAACTATACGGAAACCATCTTCAATACCTCCTTAACAATGTGGGTAAGTTTGGTTTAATTCGGTGCAAAGACACGGCGGGTCCACGTTTTGGCATATATTTCGAGACCCTAGTCATCAATAGGTATGAAAATTATCCCGTATTAAAGCACTTATCAACAGCTTTCATTTGATACCCATATTGTACATACACAACTAAAGGTTACCCGGGTCCACGTTTTGACCTATATCCCGAGACCCCAGTCACGGAGCGGCATGAAAAATACTCTGTACTAAAGCATTCACCAACAGCTTCAATTTGATACCCATATTGTACATACACATGCGAAGGTTACCCGGGTCCACGTTTTGACCTATATCTCGAGCCCTATCCACCAATAGGTATCCAAACTATACGGAAGCCATCTTCAATACCTCCTTAACAATGTGCGTAAGTTTGGTTTAATTCGGTGCAGACACGGCCGGTTAGCGAACACACACAAAAAGTTGACTTTATTTATATATATAAGGTCTTTTTCAGTTTGTGTCCGAAAAATCCAAATATCTTACGGAACCCTATTTTTTCCAAAATAAAATGTAATCCATGTTACTCTTGGATAATGTAGTTTTCGAATGGTGAAAGAATTTTTAAAATCGGTCCAGTAGTTTTTGAGCCTATTCGTTACAAACAAACAAACAAACAAACAAACAAACAAAGTTTTCCTCTTTATAATATTAGTATATAATAGTATATAGAGTCATGAGAGTAAAGAACGCAAGAAAGAAAAACCATAACCCCACAATAACAAACAAACAAACTGCAGAGCCACCAGCAGTGATGGTCAGTGACTTAAAATGGATATTTTTTAAATCAACAATCAGCAATTAAAACTACCCTTCACTTTAGCACTGATTCTATCCAAAGGGCGTTAGTAGACTTAGAAGTGGAAAATTGTATCAGCAATTGGTTCATCTCAATGCTAGAAACCAGGATCATCAAAGCTAACATGGGTAATATCAACATAACTAAGAGAGTCCATAAGGGTACTCGACAGGGGGGAGTACACTTCTTTGGTTATGTGTGATTATTAAAATCTTAATAAAACTTAATAGAGGCGGGGTTACGCTGATGATGTGGTGCTAATGGCGTCAGGACTGTGTCCTAATACGATCACTGGGATCATTAAAAGCTTAATTATTGGGCCACAGGCTGTGACCTAGGTTTAAACCGGCGTAAACCAGAACTCATGCTCTTTACCACCAGATATAAGGTACCAATATTTACTCTACCAAATATTAACGGTACTCAGGGCTAATTTTGGACTCCAAACTTAGCTGGAAATTGAACGTAGAAGAATGGGTAAGGAAAGCTGAAATTGCTTTATATGCCTGTAAACGTATGCTTGGAAGAAGATACAACCTAAGCATACATTATGTTTGTATAAGGCGGTTCTACGACCAATTTTATCGTATGGTTCGATAGTTTAGTAGAAAGCTCTAGGGAGAGATTACAATACCAAATTGCTCGGCAGAATACAAAGATCAGCCTGTGTAATAACGGTCGGTGCAATCAGATCATGTCATAGGGAGGCTCTCAACGCACTGACACACGTTATTCCAATAGACCTGCACATTAAGAAGACAGCAACCATGAGTGCATTTAGGTTAAACGAAGCGGGTCGCTGGGAAGAAAAAACTTATGGTCATGCCAGTCTATTATTGCGACAAACTCAGTTAATCTCGATGAGGACTGACTACATAGACCCGACGGTAACATTAAATAGGAATTTTGTCACTCTCTTTCAATCTAAGGACGAATGGAATAAGGGATTCTCACTAAAAAACTTGGACACTACAGTCTATACAGAAGGTTCTAAAATGTATTGTGGTGTTGGAACTGGTATATATTCTCATAGACTTAAAATTGAAAAATCTGTGCGTCTCCTGTGCAATGCCTGCAGTGTCTTCCAGGGGGAAAACAACCAGCCTAAATGGGCATCCCTCACAACACATACTGTCACAGTTGTAAATAACCGACGAAAAAGGAAACAATCTTCCACTTCCTCTGTGAATGCCCAGCCCTGTGGAACGATACATTGTTAACCCTGGGCAAACCGCTGTTCGAGGGTCTCGAACAACTGTCTGGCTTAGATGTCAACAACCTAATAAGGTTCTTAAACCGCACAGACTGGATATAGCCATACCGTAAATAACTGGTAAACAAGTTGGTAACGAGTATGTGGCAACAAAATGGTGCGGAAGCGCTAGTTGGATTCTGGAAGAATCACCACTCAAACCAACCAACCAATCAAGTCATTTAAGAAAAGATAGTGCGTGACTACCATTCAGAATTCGGAGAATGTAGGTTCGAATCTTCGTGAAACACCAAAATGAACAAAAAGTTTTTTAAAAAACGAAAAAGCTCCTCATAAAAAAATATCTGCCTTTCGGAGTCGGCTTAAAACGGTAGGTCCTTCCATTTGTGAAACAACATCCTTCCATAAATAAATATAGAGAGTTTTTGGACCTTGCCCCGAAGGTCCTCCTCAATAGTTATTCACATGAAAAGAGAAAATTGAAAACTCATCCCAAGGATAGATTGTAGACGGGATGTTTAAGTACTAATGTTAACAAAGTTCAATTTTTTTCAATTAAAAATTCAGTTTGACCGATCAGTGTATTACGAGTAGTATCTAAAGCCTAAGCCTCCATAAAATCGCTTAGCAATACTAAGGTCCGGTTTTGGTCTATGTGAAAATCATTGATAGACTTGTATCATATAATATAAGTTAAAGTCATTTGTTTGAAGCGATTACTTATAAATGCAAGTATTTAACTTTCTGTCCCCTTTGCTGTGGTGTTTCGATGATATGATTATCCAACTAGTGTTGCATTTCCGTAATTCGGTATTGAGAAAAAGCGTGTATCGTATTGTTTTTGCTTTACGTCTTCTGATTGTATCGAACGCTCGATATAAATTGTTCGATAGCACTCTTACTCTCGCTTTGCCTCTTCCCAACTTTCAACCGAGTTGTGAAATACAATTTTTTATATTTTTGTGATTTTGAATGTTTTTCATTCCATACTTAAAATATTTGGCCGTAGCTAACTGGGTTGAGCGTGATTACTATTCATTAGTATCACGGATCGAAACTCCGGAAATTATGTATAGTACATATGCATATTCATTCATACAATTATGGCATTAACGCTCTATTTTATTTTTCTATTAGTTTAGTTAGTTTTATGGGGTCATAGTCTTTGCCAAATTCTGATCGACAAAATTTTGATGTAGCGCCGTTTCTATTAAAATAAATATATGAATAAATTGTTTTCAGGTTTTAGCGACTGCAAATGCGTATGACTGACGGCACCAAAAATTGCAGTTGGTCAAATTAGAAATGGATAACACCGTGCCGGTAATAATCTTCGACAGAGTGCTTGGCCCGATGCGAGCTGTGTGGGCGCCACCTGCTAATATATCCAGGGTTGCCGCTAATCTCACGGTCGGAGAAAGATATGAACTTGTCATGCCTTCTCTGAATTGCATATCTTTAAGAACGTACATGGATACTTCTTAGGTCAGCCGGCATTTTTTTGGAAGCTGTGAAATGGAAATGAAATGGTATTAACTCCTTAGCGTCTAGAACATTAATTTAACTTAAAATAACTCTAGGATCTCTTAAGCTATTTTATGCACTTCTTATCTTTCTATTAATTGAAGAGTTTTAGGCACTAAAATCATTCATAATCAAAAAAATAACGTCAATTGCACAATTTTCACTTTTGACAGCTACAAAGCACTTTCGAAACACCACCTAAAATATGAAAGCGAGAGTGCCTACTATATAACGAATTAGGGAAGTCAAAGTGGTCTCGTCGAGAGTTCAATATTGAATCGGAGTATAGAGCCAACGAGTGACGACTATCGAATTACGGAAAGCCACTCTAGAATATATGAGTGTGAGTACCATGCCGTAGGCTAGGCCCACAACACAGCAGTGCGACCTTTGAATTAATATAAACCCGCTTTTGCTTCATTCATAATAAGTTATAAACTACTTTTCATTTTACTTAGAACTTCTACAAATCTCTAGGCAATGCTGAATGTTCTGTGTGGATGTGCAGAAGACTTTTTGGTCGAATATAGAGTCTAAACAGCGCCTAATCATTTACTTACTTCGCCAGAAATCCCTACTAAGGGCAAAAGGAAACCTGCAAAGCTCAGCCTTTTTCTTGGTAACTAAATCGAAGAGGACTTACTGCGGATTTGTAGGCCTTCATATTAAGGCACGCTTCATTATTAATTCGACACAAAGTGAGTTCGCTATAGCAGCTGATTTTTTTTTCGATTTGCTGTTTGGAATGGCAATGAGCTCTGCTTCTTTGTTGTTGCCTTATTTGGTTGTTCTCATTCTCAGTGAAATTTTGACACTCAAGCAACCAAATTATGAAAACAAAATAAATGTTTAATGTAGTTATTGCGCTAGTGAACTTACATTCTACGAAGTCGCGCTGGTGACTCCCTTAATAACAAATAAAACTCAACAGAAATTTCTAAGTCCATCTTAGTGGCTAGGGAAGGATATTTCTTGTAAATATTCTCATAGAGAAGTTTGCAGAAATGATGTTCCTCCCTCACTTTAGGAAAGTATAATGATACCCCGACATGTAAAGAATGGATACATGGGAGGAGATATTTATGAATCTGGCACCAAATTATCGATTTATCAAATGCTACACAGTCGACCCCTGTAAACGTTAGCCAGTTGTCTATGAAGTAGGATGAGTGAATGTGCGGAGGAGGTACGTGTTCCTCGATCTGAAAATAATTTGTAAACTGCTTTTCTTTTATTTCTTGTATGAGTAATTAAAATTGATTTTGAAAGCAATCGTTACCTAAACTTCATAGCTAAATATTTATAAGGTTTTGTAATAGGGACGGGTCGATATGGACAGCGTCTGTTAAATCAGTTGTTTATTGTTGAGTCAAGATCGATCTATGCAGCAGAGCTATTGAAGATTGTATAGGGTTTTCCAATAACAGGTGTACAGGAGAATGGATTGCGCTATCGAGAGATGATTAACGATTTTTTATGGCCGGAATTGGATGGTAGTGATCGGGACAACGTTTATTTTCAACAAGACGGCGCTACGTGTCACACAAGCAACGAAACCGTTGATCGTTTACTTTAAAAGTTTCCGGACCGTGTTATCTCTCAAAGAGGAGACCACAATTGGCCACCGAGATTTTGTGATTTAACACCTTGTGACTTTTTTCTTTAGGGCCACGTGAAAGAGAAGGTCTACGCCAATAGCGCAGGGTCGATTCAAGACCTCAAGGATGCAATTCGTGAAGCTATCGAAGACATAGGGCAGCCACTTTGCAATTCGGTTATGGAAAATATCATGAAAAGGATATTGTCCTGTAAGCGTGGTCGTGGTGGTCATTTACCTGATGTTAGTTTTCACTATTAACGGCATACCTTCCTCTTTATAATGAAATGAACATCCTATCATTTATATTAAAAAATAGCATTTTTCTTTGAATATCAAAATAACACCTCTTATTGGAAAACCCTGTATAATATTTACAGAAGTCAATGTGCAATTCTCCTCAAATCCGTTATGCTTGGAGCTTTTCGTTAAGTTTTATGGATCTTGGGAGAAACTATTAGACATGAAATACATACTTGTATTGATTTCTACGTGTTAGGCTACTCATACCTTGTAGATGAGTAGTTAGTTAAATATTTGCGTATGTTTTTCTCTGCGCCAGGAGCCTCTTGAAAAACAGCAGTTCAAACTTCGCTTTGGCCTCAGGTTGGCCAAAGTGAAGGTCTTCCCCGCCTCTGTCACCCTGGACGATGACCTGGAGAAATTGGGGGATGACACCAAGAAGCTGCTCGACGATCTGCGGCTGTCTGGGACGGACGCAGATTCTGAACTGGGTGAGCAGTCATAAAGGTAAGTAACGCTTTTGAACAGTCTGTTAAAAGTATTACAAATTAACCTTCGTCATTCCAAACTAGCTACAGATAACCTAAGAGTCACCCTCCGGGAGGAGGACATCGATGTCTGCCTGGTACAGGAGCCTTGGATCTGGCAGCACAAAATCATGGGACTGAGAGACAGATCCTATGACCTCTTTTATGTCCATACTGATGGTAAGCCAAGGGCCTGTATCCTAGTAAGGAACACAATTAATGCCTTTTTGCTATCTAATTTCAGTTCACCGGATGTGACTGCGGTCAGGGTGGAACCATCCAGTGGTAGTTGCTTCTGCTTGGTATCTGCCTACATGGCCCACGACAGATCGGCGCCTCCTGAGGAGTTGCAGCATCTAGTGGATACTCTCCAGCCCAAGAAGGAGAACATCCTGATCGGATGCGATGCTAATGCCAGACACACCATTTGGGGCAGCAGCGAGATCAATGAACGGGGTGAGTCTCTGTTTGATTTTATACTAAGCCGTAATTTACTTATCTGTAACAAGGGCAACACCCCAACTTTTGTCTTCCCGGCATCGGGAACATCAAATGGTTGGGAGGAAGTTCTTGATATCTCTCTTTCTACAAACTCATCTGCTGTTAGGGTTGAAAATTGGACGGTCTCCCAGAGGAACTCGTTTTCGGACCACAGGATGATCCTCTACGAAATCGATTTCATTCGGGAGACCTTGCTACCCCGCAGAAACCCTAAACGAACAGACTGGTCTGTTTTCCACAGGGTTTTCTGCAAGAAGCTGAATAGGAGTAAGATCTTGACTACCACTAAGGAACAACTGGACACGCAAGTTAGACACCTAGAAGGGTCTTACCAGACTGCCTTCAAAATGGCCTGCCCAGTATCCTTTAGCAAGAAAGACTTTCCTCCCTGGTGGAGCAAAACGCTGACCGACTTGAAAGAGAAGGTTAGGAGAGTCTTCAACAAATGTTATCAAATAAGGAACTTTCAAGATTACCGGGAAATTTTGAAAGTTTATAAGAAAGCCATTAGAGATGCGAAGCGCAACTCTTGGAAAGAGTACTGCGAATCCATCAAATCCGTAAAGGACTCGGCCAGACTCAGCAGGATCCTATCCAAGGACCACTCCTGTAAAACTCTTGTCAAAAGAGAGAACGGGGAGTGGGCTGAATCTGCAGGCGAATCCTTAAAAATCCTTATTGATGCCCATTTCCCGGAAAACTCTATTGATCCGGTCTGTAACGAAGACCCGAACCGGCAGGAGGGGTTACCTGTGATGTCCCTGACACCGGTCTTGTCCGTCAACAGGATAAACTGGGCAATCGAGAGTTTTTCCCCTTTCAAATCTCCAGGTATCGATGGTATCATGCCAGTAATGCTTCAGAAGACTAAGACCGTGGTGGTTCCCGTTCTTCAAAAGATCTTCTCGGCATGTATCTCGCTGAACCACGTTCCTGCTAGCTGGAAGAAAACCAAAGTGGTCTTCATTCCTAAGGCAGGAAGGAGGGGCCACGTCCTGGCCAAGGACTTTAGACCAATAAGTCTTACCTCCTTTATTCTCAAGGTGCTTGAAAGAGTGATCGACTGTCACATCCGAGAGCACTGTGAAACCAGACTTTCTCCAGCCCAACACGCCTACCGAAAAGGGAAATCTACCGAGTCAGCCTTACATGAGGTAGTAGGGACTGTAGAGAAATCTCTGGAGGGGAAACAATTCACTTTGGCGGCCTTTATAGACATAGAGGGCGCCTTTAACAACATTACGGCAGAGTCAATTGTCACGGCTCTAAACAGGCTAGGGGTGGAAACACCTATCTACCGCTGGATCTCGTCCCTACTTGGTGGTAGGGAAATAAATGCGGTGGCAGGAGGGGCTAGAATCACCAGATTCGTACATAGGGGCACACCGCAGGGCGGCGTCCTCTCGCCCCTCCTTTGGCTAGTAGCTGTAGATGAAGCCTTAACTCGTTTAAACAGGGGGGGGGGGGGGGGGGGTAAAGGTGGTAGCATATGCCGATGACTTGGTCCTGATGGTCTCAGGTCCCTTCCCATCAGTAATGGCTGAAATTTTGGAAGGTGCACCGGCTACACTCAGCAGGTGGGCCGCCAGTAGCGGTCTCAGAGTCAACTCTGACAAAACGGAGTTGATGCTATTCACCAGAAAATACAAGCCTCCGCCGTTTAAGCTTCCTAGACTTAACAACCAGTGTCTTACACTTTCAGCGGAAGTCAAGTATCTTGGAGTAATACTTGACCCCAAGCTCCACTGGAAGCTGCACATAGAAAATCGAGTTAAGAAGGCTAATATAGCCTTCTATGCCTGTAAATCTATGTTCGGCAAAAAATGGGGCCTCAAGCCACGTGTCGTACTCTGGATGTACAACTTAGTGGTTCTGCCAATTTTGACATACGGTTGCCTAGTTTGGTGGTTAGCTCTTCAGAAGGGCTACAATTTCACCAAATTAGAGAGAGTGCAGAGAACGGCATGTGTGGGCATCACTGGGGCCTGCAGAACATGTCCCACCGCTGCGCTCAACGCTATACTCCACTTAATTCCTGTGGATCTGCAGGTTAAATCCATTGCTGCTCAGAGTGCTATCAGACTGAGGGAGTTTGGCCTTTGGAGACAACTCCCTGTTGGGCATAGCAGCATTTTGAAGCAGATCTCCCCTTCCTTCTCTGATATTCGCACCGACCTCTCCATCCGCAAACTGTGCTTTGAGGGTTGTGCTAGGGCTATCTTTCCGAGCAGGCAAGATTGGAAAGAGGGGAGAGTTGTTGCGGATATAGAGGCCTCTGTTTTCACTGACGGATCCAAAATGGAGTCTGGAGTGGGAGCGGGGGTCTACTCCAAATCAGCCAACATCTCGGTCTCCTATAAACTGCCGGAGACAAGCAGCGTCTTTCAAGCAGAGGTCTTCGCGATCCTGCAGGCATGCAAAATGCTTCGGGATCGCTGTTGGGAGGGAGACATACATATTTTTTCCGATAGCCAAGCTGCAATTAAGGCACTGTCGTCGCCGCATTGCAGCTCTCTTCTCGTAAACTCCTGTAAGGAGGAACTTAAACGCCTCGAACGGGCAGGAAACATCTCCCTCATCTGGGTTCCTGGGCACAGGAATATAGAGGGAAATGAAATTGCCGATGAGCTTGCCAGGAAGGGGGCGGCAGAACCGAGTCCAGCTGCCCTCTACTCAGACATCGGTATCCCCTTGGCCGTCGTTAAAGGGAAACTACACAACTTCTTTCTAAGAAAAGCGCAAGACAGATGGAGGTCTGTCTCATCGTGTGCCATTTCAAAAGCACTATGGCCTAAATACGACATAAACAGAACGCTTAAGGTGATGGGAACCCCCCGCCATTCAATTTCCAAACTCATCGCGGTGATCACTGGCCACTGGGTGATCGGCACTCACGCGGAGAAGCTTGGAATTCCGTACAACCCCCATTGCAGAAGCTGTGGGGATCCCACAGAGAAGGAGACTGTGGAACACTTTCTCTGCAGATGTCCGGCTTTGGCGGCTAAGCGCTTGAGATTCCTCAGCGTCCCCTTTGGGGATGACTTGATGAAATTCTCCAGCCTAGATCCCTTTTCTCTCCTCCGCTACATCAACAGCACTGGATGGCTGTAGACGGGCTTATCTCCTCCCTTAATCCTTTCACAGGTAGTGGTCCACTCTATGGTATCAAAACGGCACGTAAGTGCTACTTGTAGCGTACCTGGGGTACTCTTGCCATCTTACCTACCTACGTACCTTTCTCTGCGCCACATCACTGGTAGTTTATCTTTTCCTAATTTTAAGATTGATCTTCATTTACAATAGATTAATGTTAGCTGTGCTATCTGAAGGAAAATATTTCACTTCAAAGCTTCAAATATATATAAGTAAATATATTTATAGAATCTGTTTCGATCTTGTAATCATAGAAAAAAATTACATAAATAAATAAATAAATAAAAATATAAAAAATGAAAAAATTCCTCTCAAAAATAATCAGCGCCTACATTTCTTAACGAAAACCAATTTTTTGCCACAATCTATAAGTGTTTTCATTATCCTCACACGTTTTCTTGAGAGTTTCGTGAAAAAAAGTTCGCGGTCAATCAAGCGAAAAACGACTTTCTTTGCAAGAGCATAAACACGTACACAAATACTCTGCAATTAGACGAATAAGAGCTGTGTGCGGAGCAGCAAGAAGACGCGAAAGAAATGTTTTTCCGCGTGGTTGACTAGCAGCCCAGCACGTTGTCAAAGCTGCATAGCGTAATGAGTTTGAGAATACCCGAAAATGTGGGAAAAAATACAAATAGTGAAGAAGTAATTAGACAATGAGCAAAGAAATGGCAAATGGGAACGAATAGCTGAAAAACGAGACTTAAGGAGCTTTTAAGCTGGCGTAAAGTATTGGCTAGGCATCAACTCATCCCCTGCAAATTAAAAGTTTCCAGTTGGAGGAGAAAGACGTCAGCATACATGACCTTTATTGCATAAAGTTAAGATGTATGTATGTGTGTGTGGTTATTTGTTCTATTTAATGTCCAAATTGTCTAATGAGAATTCAATTTGTCACAGTTTCTAGTTTTCTCAAAATAATGGATTTGCAATAAAAATGACTTGTAGCTTTGCGTAACGCTTTGTAAGATAATAAAATTTGCTAAATTTCAAATCGAAGCTGTTATTGACTTAGTGCTGTAAGGAAAAACGAGAAGGAGTAAGCACAATGGTTTAAGGCCATAAAAGCGGCCAAAAATTTTAATTAGCGTTCGCTTAGTCATTAGATAATTAGTCTTTAAGATTGTGCGGTCATTCAGTGCTGGCGTTGACCTGCTGAATTGCGAGCTGTAATACTTTAGTGTGTCAGAAAATTTACATCTGCCTTTGCTGCGGCTTTGAAGTGATTTTCTTTCATTTTATTTTTTCGTTTTTCATTAGGTGACAGGGAAATGAGTAAAAGTTTTTGCAATGGGTAAAGCATGTGAGCAGGCATTTTGTAATTAGTTGGTGGACTTTTATGATTTGGCACAGTTGATAAAACTAATTATGAAAAGCTCAAAAGCGATAATTAAATTAACATAAACACGGAGATGATATATAAATTAAAATTGGATTCGACTGGATTTGATTTGGTGTAGACCAAGCTCCCAGGCTTTTTGCCGTTTTTCTCAAGCCATAAAACTAAGAGATTATCGGAGAAATGATCTTTGCAAGGTAAACCTCACTACCACTCCACTAACACTAAAGTATACTAATTTTGGGTATTTCACTTGCCTGTATATTTAAATTTATAAATGTAAAGATACAATAAGTAGCTTCACATTAGTGTCAATGCAGTCTCATTGTTTTAACCGCATGAAACTCAAGGGTGACGACAATATCGGTTTTTTTTTTAATTGCGCTTTGTTGGGAGAAGTCTGAATTTTAATATAGGTATTATATTATAATTAAAAAATCACTTTCGCTGTGAATTTAAAATTCAAAAGAACAAATAATAATAATCGAAAAATTAAAATAAAAATTATTGTTTTCTCGTGCTGTTGAACCAAAAATAAACACTTAAAGTATAAACTTGAATAAGCGCATTTGCGTTTTCAAATCATAATAGAAATATACTTCCTGTGCTCTTAAAAAACTGTAACATGATGCCGTATAAAGCTCTCTTTGCGCAGTTGAAACCACAAGTACACACTTGCCAAAATCTGTAAATTCTACAAACAGCAAGACTTTGTTGTTTACAATCCCTATGTATATTTCCAGAGTATAGGTGTAAGTATCAAATGGAACAATAGAACAAAATGACAAAATTCGTTTTTAAACGAAAATACATGACCGCCAGTGTGTGTATCTTTACACAAATGTTACGTAGTATACGTTAAACAAGCCATTTCCGGGATTTGTATTCAGGCGAAGTGAATTTCGTCACATGTAGTTTGAAAAATCTCTTACAAACGGCTTTTATTGAAAGAAATGTGGAAGAGGGAATTTCATTTGCTTTTCTCAAATTTTTATTTGTATATATTTGCTTTAACCTGAAATCCTTGCATAGAAACACGCTCATACTGAATTGGTTCGATTCTAGTGAATTTGAAACCATGACTAGTGCGCGATTACGCTTTCTTCCATATTAACAACTGGTAAGTTTTAGACACATATGCTATAGGTTGGAGTTAGTACGAAATTCGACGACTATATATATTTGTATATATATGTCTATATATATTTGTCACTTACATCCTTTATTGGGTGTTTGGCAGAGCACTTTCTCATCTTTTCAGTGCGTGTTTTAATGCTTTTCTTCTTGATGGCAGAAATACAATCGGGGGCTTACCTATCGAAGGCAAACTTTATAAGAAATACATCTTTTCTACATATTATATGGACTTTCATGCCCAAGATCGAATGGTAGTAAGACACCATTCAGTTATGGCGGCCGACCTTAAAAATTCTCTATAATCGATAAAGTGGAGCATTGACGTATTATTCAGGCGGTACCCTGCTCGATTCATGAGAGATACAAACCAATTTCCATGTTTAACGCTTTAAATTTCATATACGTGTATGTAGGCAGTGCCATTCAAGAAGGGCTATTGCCTGCTAGTCGCGCCATGAGCATCGAGGTGGTACGCGTTTGGCAATGATTTTGCCAATCTGAACCAGATATTTCTTTCACTGGCTTAGGATTTATCTTCAGTAACTGTACCATCTTACATACATAAACAACATTCAACATCCCCATTACGTTTACCATAAACTGTAGTGGCACGTGAAATACTGAGTTCAAAGAAAGCTAAGTAGGAAACTGGCATAGCAAGAGTGCCACAATCGAGTTAATCGGTTGAATAGCAACTTTGTTGTATGTAGCTAAAAATAGATTTTTAGACTTACAAATTTGCTCTTACCCAACACTTATTTGCTTGTATATAAATGTGCTCTTTTTCGAAGGGATAAGGGTAAGTATTATGTGATCCGGCAGACGGCAGACACTTTTGCTGATGAGAAAGTGGAAGTAAGAGTAAGGCATTGATAGAGTGTACGTAAATGACGTCAATTGCTTGCGGTTATGTAAAAACGACTTAGAGAGAGTGAGGAAAACAAGCTAGCATTTGAGGAGTGCCAGATAATCTTGAGTATGTTTACTTTTCTGAATGATAAGCAAAATATTTAAATTAGCTTCGGAATTGAATATCCTTTACCCATATATTATTTCACTAATTTACTGTGTTATAAAGGTGTAAGGTATGCAAAGCATGTTAATTCAAGTGGATAAAGTTGTAAGCAAAACTTATGCATTTTTGGGTTTGCTTAGATTATTAATATAATCCATATTTTAGGTCTACTTGTTAGCGTTACTCATACGCCTCGTGGTACTTATTCATAGAAGCACCAAAACTAGGGCTGTTCTGCCGGTAGATTTATGATTTGACTGCCAAAGTGTAAAATACTAATCAAATCTCTAATTAGATGATATTTCAAAATGCATTATACCTTTTTGATACGTTTTGTTATACAGCAGTGCGAGGACCACTATCAGGTATGAATGCTGAATTATGAGACCGATTATTATTTTTATTATTATTATCATTATTTTAATTATTAATTACTGAAAAATGCAGTACGTTTTCACTTAACACTGAAAGAGTGAAACTTAGTATATACCAACATTGCCTCAAAGCTGTCAAAATGACTGCATTTGGAAAGAATAACTAATGTTTAAAGAAATTTATTTAAAATTAGTTTCTAATACTTTTTATATTATTTACAGTCATAGTAATTATTAACAGTAAAAAAATATACTGTACTTCGAAAGAAAAATGTATTCGTTATTTGTACGTTATTTTATTTTCTTAGTGTACATATATTTAGAATTACACACAGAAAATTTAATGTCGTTCCGGTGAATATTTTCGAAGTTACACGCAAATTTGAAAGGTCGCATCAGAGTGCTTGGAAATGCTTTTCAAACTTTAAAAGAGTTTTTCTCAAAACGGTGTTTTCAATGTCGGTGACCAACATTACTCGAAAATGGCTAAACCGTTTAGTCTCAAATTTCAACATGATCTTCTTAAATATATTTTTTAGTAATTAATCGAGGATTTTTTCTCACCGAAAAATATTTTTTTTATTGACTATTTAAGGCCGAAAGTTTGGTCAAAAATCGATTTTTTGTTTAAGATCGCCATTTTGTCAAAAACATCTATTTTGCTTATTCTTTTGATTAATTACTAGACTTAAATTTACTTTAACGAAATCTGTTTGAGTTTTTAATTTCAGAGAATCCAATTTAGAAATATAGGCGTCACCGCAAAAGGTCTTTTTTGAGAGGAGCTCCCGGAGATCAACTGTAGCTCCTTTCCAAATAAATATGTTTACTAGTACTAAGTCTTAAAATACGGTTAAAAAATAGCATAATATGTGTACAAATTTTTAGATCAACAAATTTAAAAGTTTTCTCAGTAAAAATTCTGAAAAATTCGCGTTTTTCCGGCCCTCTAACTGTATATATAAAAAGGCTTATTTTCAATATTTATTTTCTATGTAAAAAATTATTTATTTAATCACACTTTTTTTTGTCTGTGTACCTATACATTTAAAGCACAATTTCTGAAATTTTCAAAAAAAAAAAATTAAAACTTCTCCATTGTGATGTCATTTACGGTGACCCCTCCAAAAAAAGGTGCGTTTGCGTTGTCAGCACAACTCCTGACAGGATCATCGAAAATGAAAAAACAAAAATAAATGTTTTAGTTACGACCATAAACTCGTGCTTGAACGAAGGAAAGAAAAAAAAGTAAAAATTGGAATTTTGGCAGACATATCCAAAAAAATGAAAATTTCGGTCAAATTTGCTTGACATTTTGTTTATTTTAAAATAGTTGTAATTGAAAAAAAAAAATCCTTCGTCCAGGCACGAGTAAATTGTATCTCGAACACCTGTGTAAAATTTCATCAAGATCGGTTGAGTAGTTTTCGAGAACATTTGACAACCGACTTTGAAAACACGGTTCCGAGAAAAACGCGTTTAAAGTTTTGAATAACAATAAAAGTGGCTTGGAGCGCAAACATTCCAAAGGCAGTATCTCCGAAACTATTATTCGGACCGACTTGAAAATTTAGGATAATATTTTTGAGATGTTGTAGAAGTCAAAAAAAAACAAAAGTCGATTTTTCGAACCCACGAAACCCATGTAACCCCTTAAGCAAACGAAAATGGAAATCTTTATATATATATATCTTCCGCAAACATACTTTTGGTATTTTTCACATACCGCTATTATTTGTTTTATTATTGTGACAAAGTCATACTTGAGAAATTTTTCGTTTGGTAGGTGTTGATGAAGCTGCAGTTGAATTTGATGGGTTTTGATGTTCTGATGATTTTTTCTGTCTTGCAGCTCTGCGATCGGTGTAAAACTGAAACAAGAACTGTTTTCGTTGTATTTGTATTTATAGCATTTATAGCAGCCAAATCTAAAATATTGAAAAATATTTGCAGGGGTCATCTATGAGAACTAAATTTTACTGTATATTTTCTGACCATTTTGATCCTCCGTGTCAACTCCAAATTTTGTTTTGTTATAAGATTCAATGGAGTACGGTAACATTTCTTTATTACTTTTATCAATTTTCATAAATTTATACCAGAAACTTAGATCAGATAGTCTTTTATTTTTCGTTTGTTTGGTTTGCTATCATATATTGTAAGGACACAATTTTCTGATTTATATAGGAACGTGGAAAACGAGGGATTTATCGCTTGCTTGTGTGGCTGCTTTGGCTAGTTCACTTTTATTTCCTCTAATTGTTCCGACTAGGGATTTGTTTTTCGCCAAGAATTTCGTCACGAGTGACATACTAGATAAAAATTTATCAGTCGCCATATTCCTTCCACAACGTGTATATAAGTAAGAGAAACAATTCAAAACGTAGTAGGTACGAACATCTGATGCAAGACAGAGTTTGATGCCAAGTTTGTTGGGTTTGTTACATACATATACTGTATAAACTTGCACCTGGCTTTTATCGGAAATAATTGCTCCTCAACTGTTATATTTTGCCATGGTCGATATGACGGTAATCAAAAAACAAATATATATATATATAAACTGTTATTCCAATACGGAGGCGAACTAGTGATATTAAAAATTTACTTGCTTCGTTAATAAAAGTTATTTTATTACTTATTTTAAAATTTTCCAAGTAGTCAAAATGACTGCTTTTGGGCAATACAGGTATAACACATATGTAAACACCGGAAATGAAGGAGGGGAAGGGGGTATTGGAAATCTTGTAATGTCAGCATCTTTCTTTCACAATTCCAACGTATTCAAATTTTGTTCCTTTCAATGCGGATCTTACATTAGGTCGCAGATGGAAGTCGCGTGTCAGAAGACCTGGCGAATAAAGTGAATGGACTAACACTGGGACGCTCTAAACATATGATTAGAAATTTCTTGACAGATGATGTAGATGCAGATGGCGCACTGTTTTGTCGAAGAGATGAAGACTACCGATCGGGTGGCTTTTATTTTACTATTTTAGGGAGCAAGAACTTAATAAAAATAATGTTGGTAAAAGGTTTACTTTCAGGTTTAGGATCAGTAGTAGATTTCACAAGCCGCTTTTAAAATTTAATTATAATTCGGCGCCCAATTCATGTTATTCAAGCGAAACAGTAAAACGAATACCAGCAGGCAACTTCTCGATATTTATGAATCTTGGAGTCGTTGGACAGGTCAGTTCTTTTTTAGCCTCTGTTGTGGCAAATATATGTATGTACTCATGCATATCAGGCAGTTTCCAATTAAGCTCAAATCAGCTGGTATCATGGTGTTGATTTCAAATATCTATATTTCTTAATTTGTTGCTGTGGTAATTTGGTTGCTTGCTCTTCTTGTAAACTAATGTATCCTATTTTCTTTCTTAACTTTTTAAGAGTCACAACAAGTTTTTTCGCATTAAAAAATATCTTTTAACTGACTTCAGAGATCTGAAAGCACAAGGGTGTAGAAATAAGTTGATTGTCCATGACAGTCACGATCCCAACCTGAATTCATTTAATAACTAGTCATAGTCATAGTTAATCGATAGCCTTGGGGACTTGCATTTGTTTTAATTTTTCACAAGAGAATTATCTGGGATTGATCAGACAGCTATTCTATATATGACTAGAAACATTCAACCCATTAGTACGAGAGACGGTTGTTCGTAAGGTGCGCACTGGGAGTAAGAGGTGTGTGAGCTATCACATCCTATTTCATTTAGCTCATTAACAGTTAATGCTGGAACAAGCATCAAAACACTGTCAGTGGTCACTTGAAATTATCACAAGTTGCGATTAAATTACTTGCCAAAAGGGAAATGAGCTGAAGAAAATGTTTAAGAAATGTCATTGGTTTTTGAGAATTCCACAGCTACATATAAGACGCACCCTATCGGAATAAGGTTTTTGCAAATGGCATCGTACGTCAATCATATTTGACACTTCTGAACCAAACAGCTACAGTATAGAAACAGATCCGCAATGGAGCTAGCAAAGTTCAAAATAAAGATTTCCATCACTCAAAAAATCTGTTTTTTTATTTATTAAAAATTATTCATGAACATAATTTTATGATTCATTTTGCGTCACCTACGACTAGAAATGAGCAAGGCTTTTCCAACAAGAAAGAGAACGCAGTGACGGTAGTGACTGAAGAAAATCTCGAAGAATTAGTACCAACCGATAGAAGTATTACATTGTGGTGAATGCTTATACCGCTCTACAAGCAGTGACTAGTAATTTATAAAGGTCGTATTGCGAGCGATACATAAAAGGCTATGGGCTTAACAGAAATTTGCCATCCCTCCTGCAATCTCTGCCTGACTCTTTTAAAACGAAAATTTCCAGATGACACTCAGATTAAGTTTACCCCATATTAAACTATACCCTTCACTCGCTTCAGTATGTTAGGTCGCGAACTTATCAGTCGCCTCTAATAGGCACATTATGATAAAACTTGACTGATTTGTAGGATTTCTTGCCAACATTTTAAAAAATTAACAAACATGAAGAATAATAAATGGATGTACGTATTCGAAGTTTTAGGTATGAGTGACACATTTCAATCCTTCTACGCATAAAGGTGCATACGCGTGTACGAATTCCATATAAACGAAATTTTCAGTTTTCTGACCGCACCACATCAGACGACTTCTGTGCGGTAGGCACTTCAACGATTATTTAAAAATCTATAGAAAAGCTGTTGACCTAATGAGTTTCTTATCGAGGGTGTGCCCTTACTCTGAAAATATTTATTACAACAATGCTATCTCTTTGGAAGACATTAAGACAAAGGAAAATGGGTTCTAATAGTGGTCGCTCAGCGTCGAGTAATAGCAAACTTTCGAGTGTCTAAGCCAATCATAGAAGTATGTGTTTACGTGTGTGTGTATGTCACTTAATTTAATTTAAAAGCTGTTATTAATTTTCTAACACTGGTGAAATCACTTTTATGCAAATAACTTTCGTGAATACTTACTCGTCCAAATGGGTTTAGCAGTCGCGAAAAACTTTTAAGTTAAGTGAAGTGAATCGAATATGAGATTTACGATAATAAATTCACTTTTCATATTTACTTACTTAAAAATGTCTGTATGCAGTTATATGTATGTGCAAAGCGTGTAATTTGCATTTCCTTTTGGCTTCGCCAGGCGTCGCACGTCAAAGTGCTACTAACAAAGGATACTAATATAAATCCATTTCACAGTTCTGAGAAAAGCGCCAATAGAAAACAATATGATGCTGACATCTTGGCTGGCATGCCTAGTGGCGATGGCGGGGATGCCGAAGCCCATAGGCGGTGACACAGTCTCGCTGGAGACAAAGATGAGCGTACATTTAAGGCCAGGGATATGCAAGTATCGTTACAAAAGGTCATGATAGAATGACGTGAGTGGAACGAAGTAAAAAGAAAACCAACTAAGAATATAACGTTTGTAAAAAAACAAAACCAAACAGACAGGCTTTTGGTTTTTATCATAAAATGACGAATTAAGTATGTATACATGTATGTAGATGCAGTGATAAAACCAGAATGACGTAAAGAAGTAGAGAAACGGAACCATGCTGAAGAAAGTTGTACAAAAACAACTGAATCGAAAAAATGTGAGAGATAGACAATAAAAAATAAAAAAAAATATTAAAAGCACGGAATATTTAATAAGCAAGAATTGCTGTGCGCACACAACTCACCAAGTACCTAAAAGCCTCCGTCCACCACGAAATTCATAGAAGAACACGTGCCCAAAGGAAATGCTACAACTTGGGAGCGCCATAAATTCAAATACTACGAGCAAGCCGAGTGATAGTATGGAAGCCAGCTGAGCGCTTTTGCTACCTGCTTCAATTTAATCACAGGAATTTTTTGCGGCTTCCCAAAAACATGCGCTCTTGATTTATATGGTTCTAAAAACTCAAATAATGTATGATGTTATTCACATGCAGACATTTCTGGCATATCAAAATATATACAAATGTATGTAATTTGGTGAGCAGTACGCAAACTCCTCCTCTGGAGAAATAAACGCAGCATAAGCAAGGTTACATCTATTGGAAGCATAGAAGCAGTCCGGCTATGCATGTATGTATGTACACATTTATGCAGCTTGGGAAATTACGACATTCCAATAATTTGTTCTTTCTTGCTTTTAGATTTTCAACAGAAATACTGACATATATGAACATTTTGTAACTTTTGCTTGACACATGCAGCATCATGGCCAAGCTCAACTATTTTCATTGGTAGCTTCGAGTAACAAGTGTTCATAGAAAGCACAGAAGTAACACATAGACTGAAAAGTCCCAGGCCTAACAAAGAGAACACGCTTTCTTTGTTATATATATAGGGTGGGCCATATAAAATTTGCTATTTGAATCGGCTATATAAAAAAACTAACTAATATTTGTTCAAACTTTTTATTTAATTTTTAAGATTGAACATAGTCAATTATGAATGAAAAATAATATCGTTAAAATAACTGCTACGACTGGCTTTACAGTAGGCCATTCGATCAATCCAATTTTTAAGCACATTTTCGATTGTTTGGGCTCCAATTTCATAAATGGCAACTTCAATTTCGTGTTTTAAACCATCAATCGTCTCTGGATGGCTCGCATAGCATTTGTCCTTAACAGCTCCTTAACAGCTTCCCACAAAAAATAGTCCAACGGGCTTATATCACAGCTCCGAGGCGGCCAATTGATATCGGAATTTCTGCTGATTATTCGGTTTTCAAAAACGGTAGCCAAAAGTTCAAGTGTAACTTTGGCAGTGTGAAAAGTTGCGCCGTCCTGTTGAAACCAAATGTCGTCCATGTCATCCTCTTCAATTTTTGGAAACAACTCGTTGAGCATGTCACGGTTACGCTCGCCATTTACTGTAACCGCGGCTCCTCGCTCATTTTCGAAAAAAAATGACCCGACCAAACAGTGATCCGTTGTGGATGCATTTGCTTCTCTACAGTAACGTGAGGATTTTCTGAGCCCCAAATCCGACAATTTTGCTTATTGACGTAGCCACCGACGTGAAAATCAGAAAAGAAGAAGAAGACTCACCACTTTGGAAATAGGTTTTCAATAATTTCCAATTTTGTTCAACCGTATAGCGTCTCATTTTGTAAATGTCAAACCTTTAAGTAAATTATGAACACATTTGACATGTCATTTGTGTTACCATTCTCAAAAAAATAGGTGGTTCAAAAAGCAAACGCTATGTGGCCCACCCTGTAGCTTTATTCATCACCGTAATTTCCATCAAGAACAACGCAATCATTCCAGCGCCGCTGTAACATTTCAATACTACTTTTGTAGAACGATATATTTTTTGTCTCAAAAAAGGCTTCAGTTTCAGCGCAAACCTCTTCGTTCGAGCGAAATTTCTTAACGACGAGCATTTTTTTCAAGGACTGCGAACAACCAGTAGTCGCTAGGACCCGAATCTGGCAAATACGGTGGTTGTGGGAGCAATTTGAAGTGCAATTTATTTGGTTTTACCATTTGATTGACTTGTGACAGGGTGCGTTGTCTTCGTCAGTGAGCAAACGCGGCACCCACTTGGAACAGAGCTTTGTAATAGTCAAATGTTCATGCAATATAAAGCCAATTCGTTCTTTTATCTTTACTATGTCAGCTAATTGACGCAACCTCACTTTTCAATTGTTCGAAACGTTTTTGTGAATTTTTTTGGTGTAACGGCTTCATTTGGACGCCCACTGCACTGTGCATCATCCGTGCTTCTACGACCACGTTTGTAGTCAGCAAATCATCGTTTTATTGTTGCTTCTGATCGAGCGGAGTCCCCATAATGCTTTTCAAGCCCTTGCTTCTCTTCAGACGTATGTTTTCCTATCAAGAAGCAGAGTAAAATTAAATTGCAAATTTCTTTTTGATCCATTGTTTTGAAACTAACAAAAGTAGGATCACTCTTCGTAAAATAACTTGCGAATGAATAGAATATCATGAAATTTTAACAGCTGTCTTTCAAGAATTAGTTCTAACTGAAAAATGGGCGAATACAATAAAACTAGTGTCATCTATTTGCATCCGCTCCTCTGACGTTACAAGCCATAACCCTCATTGCTTATAAGTCTGTTTGATCCTAAAAATTATCAGCCGGCCCTTGTTACTTTTTATTAAAATGTGCGACATTTCTTTTTATTGGTTTATTTGTTTGAAATTATTTGATTGTGATATGTAGATTCGTTAAATGCCTAGCTTGCAAGCAATTGTAAAAATGTAGTAGAAAAATATATATGTAAATACCCAAATATTAGTAATTTTAGTAACATGATTTTCAGTGAAGATACCCAGCACTTTTCCGCACTTCCCTAGAATAACATGTAGTTATAATTATTTTTATTGGATGACCTAGTAAAATAGTTGTTTGTGCACACATTTTTTTTTTTCATTTCTTGTTCCTCTTGATTGGCCCGATAACCGCTTACGTGATTTGACCAAGATTAACAAAGCGTATCAGGAATTTCTTTCCCATGCTAACCGGCGCCAGTTGGACACACCAAGTGAAGCCAAGTCTTTCTCTAACTGATATTTCCAACGCAAAGGAGGTCTTTTCGTCTGCTAGCACCAGCTGGTACCGCGTCGAATACATTTAGAGCCGGAGCGCTTGTATCCATTCGGATGACATGACCCCGGCAACGAAGTCGCTGTTATGTCTATGTCGCCATAAAGCCTTCGATATTCGCCGGCGCCAACGTGGTTTGGACATGGTCCAAAAATCTTGCGCAGAATCTTTCTCTCAAACACTCCAAGTGACGCCTCATCGGATAGGAGGGGTATGTTGAGAGCCTTGTTAAGTGTTAGTTTTGTTCGTCGAGAGAGGACTTTACTAGTCAATTGCCTGCTTAGTCCAAAGTAGCACTTGTTGGTAAGAGGGATTTTCCATTGGATTTCAAAGATAGTTCCATATGTAGAGGTCCACGCAAGTGGTAGTGGCCAGAACGATTCATCTGCATATGGTTCAAGCAGCTTACCACTCCACTTCCGGGCTTAATCTAAGTATCCTCTAGGTAGCTTCCGAACACCTGTTTGAGAGCGAGCTAATGTGAGAAGATAGGTTGCAGGTTGTGAGGTTGCACGCCTTCTGTACTGCTTGCCATAGTTTATTGGCATTTTACATTTTTTTTGCCAAACCTTAAACTTACTATCGTTCTACAGATTTTCAGTGGGGCTAGGGTCGGGACTTTGTGCTGGTCAATCCAGAACTAAAATATTTTTCTTTCGAAAACCGACTTTTTACAATTTTTGGTTGGTGTTGTTATCATTATTAAAGCAAATAATTATATTTGCAACTATAATAAGCAAAAATTCACCAATAAAATTAGCTTGAATCATCTTAACTAATAATTCAAATGGAAATGCGCTATTTCGTTGCCCAACGTAATAATATGCATTTCGAGTGAAATATGGCAAAACGATACATTAAAAAAGTTAGAGTTATCATTGCGCAAAATTTTTGTTTTACAATTAACTCGGTACGAAAATTGTTTGGATGTAAAAATTAATAATTGCCTAATAAAAGGATGAATGAAAAATCACCGCTGATGATATTATAAGCTGAAGAAAGGGAAAGGACTGATCTTCTTGCCTCCAATGACTTCAGGTTAATTAAAAGCATGCGAGGTTTATATAAAAGAATTGACTTTTTCAAACTCAATGAAGGTAAAAGATAGTTAAGCAGCCAAATGGGTTGCTGCGTGACTACCATTCGGGACTACGTAGATTCGAATCTTTCTACATGAGATACCAAAATGATAGGAAAAGTTGTTTCTAATAACCTTCGCCCCTCGACATGCAATGGCAAACCTCCGAGTGTATTGCTGCCAGGAAAAGCTCCTCATAAAAAACAGTTTGCCGTTCGGAGTTGGCTTAAAATTGTTGGTCCCTCTATTTGTGAAACAATATCAAGACGCACAACACAAATAGAAGGAGGAGCTGGAGCACACCTTACAAACGTCTACACGCCAATTATCTATTGTATTTCTTATGTAATTTTCATGAGTTGGCCTCCAGATGAAGAAATTTGGATCTGTTTCGCGTCATAAACCCTAGTACCTAGCAATCTTTTGACATATAATGATTAATTTTCCATGCTAAGGATGAAATTACTTGAAGCAATTACGCCAAGATCTTTAATTTCGTCCAAACTATGTGAGTGCTAGGCATTTCCTCAATGGCATTCTAATCTACGAAAAAATAAATATTCCAGTGAGAGCAAACAACGCGTGCGCGTAAATATTCAAACGTACTCTCAAGTACGCTAGTACCGACACACATACATAAGCATTTGCAAGTACGCCAGTACTCTAAAATGCAGTGCTCACATTCTCTCAAGGCGAATGAGCGCAGAAAAGCAGACAGCACAACCAATGACGTCATGAAAGTTTGCAAATACGATGACGCGAAATTAAGGTCGACCTATTTTAGAATAGCATTGAGTTTTGAGTACTTGGCGCGTTTTTCTTCCAAAGAGAGTGCGAACAAGAGACAGATAAATACTGGAACTAAGAGAAATTTTGAGATTTATTTAGAGAGTGAATTGTGAAGTTTTCAAACAATAAAAACAACTACTTTTGTTTGGTTGAGTTAATTTGAAGAAGGATTAGGATAGGCGCAAAAAATAGACAAGGAAAAAATGACTGGAAAGAAGAAAAAAATGAATCTGAAAAGAAAAATTACGTTAGACTCCTTATGATTTGTTTTTAAATATGTGAACATAATAGTAAAAAAGTAAGGAAGGCTTATTTCAGTACGCACCGAACTTTGTTGCCAAACTCCTTTGAGTCGCGTATACGCCACGGGTATCACACATTTCTAAGCATTTAAAGACAATTCTTCCGCTTTATTTGGCTTGAATTATGACACATTTAACTTCGTAGGACACAACAGCTGCTGTAACTCAGATTCCAGTGATGTATTTAATATTTTTCCCAGTAGTAATTCGGTTCATAAATGCTTCATTGCTCTATCTGCACAGATTCACAAAAGTTGGGACACCCGCCGCGGTGTTGCTTCTGAAGAGTTATCATTCTTGGTACCCATTTTACATTGACTTTAAATACACCAAAATTCTTGTTAAAGATGTTCAAACCAGTCTTAGATGATACTCAAACCATTTCTACGATGTATTGCTTTTGAAACGATCATTTCAATCGACAATCTTGGCCCCTTTCACGTTTGATTAACTCTCTACTTTGCTTGAATATATGAGCTCTCTTATATATAAACTATCTTTTCCACAATGATTTGTGGAGATTTTTGTTCTCCGTGAAGTAGCCGCTCCCAACAATTAAAAAAAAAAATATTTTCCAAGGATTGCATACTTCAAACGCAACAATTTTTTATTTTTGCATTGGCCTAATTATTTCATGGATCTAGAATATCAAGGGCAAGAGTTTATAACTAAACTAAACAAATTATTTTTTATAACATTTGTTGAAAAATCTTTAGATCCCTTTTTCAGTACTAAATACTAGCCCATTCCAAAAAATTGGTTAGCTTATAAATTAATTAGTTAATTTATATGGCTTAATTATTTACGGTAGCGGAAATATCACCAAAAATAATTTTTAATCATACATTTATTGCAAAAAAAAAAATTTAAGTAATTGTTCCTATAATAGCAAGAAGAGATAGTTTTTTTTTCTATCCTTCACCCCTTTTAGACAATATAAGAGACCCACATTTCCAGTAAGTCAGTACAAACTTACTATGCACTACTCTCATTACTTCAACTGTATATAAAAGATTATCATTATTATTATTTTTGACATTTTTTTCTGCGAAGCGCCAACGCATTGCTATGCCTCATGGCATATTGAATATACTTTACAGCAGCCGTGGAACAGCTGTTTTGGTTCTTTTCTATTTATTTGGATTCTAAAGTGTCAAATTTGGTTTAAATTATGCTAAGGGTCAGCCAACTTTTAGTCGAACGAATCAAAAATTACAACTTACAAATTTTCAAAGCTTTTAAAGAGCCACCAAATTTTGTCTTCCATTAATAAATAAATGAAGTTTTTTCACATAAATAAAGTTTTTTGATAAAAAGACGAGTATTCATATTCGTATACATTAATATATAAAGGGTAAAAGGTAGTCAGAGGCCCGAAAAAATTATGATTTTCATTAATTTTTTGCTAGGCAGTTTACAAAAATAAAAACATAGCATAAATACATCATGTTTCGACATGAATGTGGCTAAATTAAAAAAAAAAAATGAATAGTTGTAAAAGTTATCGGTGTTTGTGTGGAGCCCGTTTCTCCAGAAGTCCCTTGCGGCGATTATCGCTAGTACCATGAGATTCATCTAAAATCAATCGGACAAGAGAAATTAGTTTTATTAATAGATAATCATGTGCCTGATCGAAGCCTTTTTTCAGAATTAAAAATATGGCAGCCTCAGGAAATGTTTTTCAGATTTTCGGGAAAAAAATCTACAATTAATTGTTTAAAAAATCGAAATTGAAAAAAAATCCTTCGATGAGGCACGAGTTTTTTATGTTTTTCAAAAGCAGTATAAATTTTACTGAAATCTAGCAAACGGTTTTTAAGTTACAGTGATCACCAATTTAAGAAACATAGTTTTGAAAAAAAGGCATTTAAAGGTTTGCTATCGAGCTCCGGAGTGCCCGAACGCCCTTTATTAATTGTTGAATAACTCGAAAAGTATTTATCGGATTCACTACAAATTTTCACACAATATTTTTGAGATATTATTCTTTTTCGGCAATTCTTTTTGACTTCAAAAAAGTAGTTAGTTATCTTATTTGGAGAAAGATATGTCGGTTTTTTATTAATAGTATATACTTTATATGTACACACATAAATAACTTTGAGAAGATAATCCGCTTCTAACTATTTTACTTAAAGCAGTAAACTTTGCGCCACATCCAAAGCACTGGTGAATAATGCAATTATCTTGCATCGAAAGCGAATTAGAAGATAGAAACATCTGATGACGACAAGTGGCTGAGAGATAGAATCTTCGTTAACTGACTCAGAATGATTTTTAAATGTCCTTTTTTGTTAAAATAAATAATATTTGCGTATGGAACTAAAGAGCCGCAGCTCCATAACCAAAGAGCTACATGTGGCTCGCAAACCGCAGGTTGCCGACCCCTGCTCTAAAATCTAATTGTTCTTTTGTTTTTTCTACTATTGTGCTACTACCTGTTCAATGTGCGTCGGTATGTAAGTTTTTAAAGTCAAGCATCTTTAGCTTTGGCTATGTTTTGATTAACATTTTTAGTATTAAGTTCGTTAACATTAGTGGCTTCCTGGCGACGAATAGTTTATTTTTCCGAGTTCATTAGTTGATAAATAACCTTTAGAAAAACATTGCGCATTTTTACACTGCAGATAATGAATTTTTCGTTAAACGCATAGAAAAAAAAAATAAATTGGTATAGGCAAGCAGAATTTTGGGGTAAATAAGAATACAGTGTTGTAAATTTAAAGATTTGCAAAAAAACTAGCCAATAAAGTAAATTTTGTTTATGTAGGTTATTTCGAGTGCAAATTTCGTTATTGCAGCATTTTGTCAGCTGGCAAAGTTCGATTACCTACCATTCTTTTCAAAAACAACCCTGAAAATACGTAGATACATTTTGTGTAATTTCTAGGATAAAGCTACCAATAGCAATGAGTATATGAATCAGTGCCCTCCTCTTCCAAATTATGCTCCATTTAAAGCTTTCCCCTTTGATAAGCAAGCTATAAAGTGCAAGAAGTTGACAGCTCTAAGAGCTGCACATCAAATAAAATCATTTTGAAATACATATATCTACATATATAAATTATCCGGTATGTGGATATGTGCACAAATACCCAAATTATAATATAGAAAAAAATAAACATTTTCTAAATAATTTGTATTGACTCATAATACTTTCACAAAACTATTTGAGTGACAGTACATCAACTATTTAGGAAAATCGATTACCATATTTTAGGTTCAAATAATTTTATATGCACATTTGCATTTATGCTACAACCAGCTAGCATATGTTTCCACATCAAAGCGAAAATTCTTATTTTTTTGTCAGTAAAAGCATGAACATAGATTCTCAACTAATTAGAAATCGGTTTAGTTTTGCTAATGACCTCCTGAAACATGGAAGAGTACAGAGGGGCATTGCTTGCCAATATTGGCGACGTTCAAGATCGTAAATTGTATTCAGCTTTAATGACAGCTAAACGACTATTTTAAAGTGCGCTGTTTAGCTGTCAGTTGATTGTCACGGCAAAACATTGCAAATACATTCCAAACGCCAACGCAAATGTGCACATACCACATATAATCTCATTTGCTTCAAATGATGTATGTACGCCAAACATGTGTGTGAAAATATTTTACTAGGTTTTGCGCTATTGGCCCTGTTGTGTTAATATTTTCTTTATTATAAACAAGTTTTGGCATTATTGGCATTGATCCCAAGCGACTTTGGCATATGCGGAACTCCTTGAGGGGAAAAAATAAAATTGAATTTCAAACGGTTCTAGGTTATCTGTTAATTTAGCACTGTAGGTGGTTTGAAAAAACTTTATAAGGAGTTAATTATTTATTAAAGCAAGTATTGGCCACATTGGAGAAAGAAAGAGAGACCGACCTAGAAAGAGATGACTTGATGACGTAGACGCACACTTAAAAGCGATGAACGTTCGTAATTGGAGTAAAGAGGCAAGAGAGAGATTGAATTGGAGGAGGATTATTGATGAAGCTGTGGTCAACCACATACTGTGAAGCTAAGAGAGAGAGAGAGATGACCCTTTATATTAGATTACTAACAGAACACCTACCATTAGTGGACCCGTTTTCAGCATCACAAAAATCTTTAAGAATTTTTAAAAAAAATTTTCGCTTGAGGGGACAAATTTCCCATAACAGGGAAGTAACGCCTACACCTTTTTCCCCACCAAAAGTATTTTAGTTTCCTCATAAGTGGACAGCTTCAAAACTCTGCTTTGGAGTAGTCAAAATCAATAAATTTATTAGTTGTTGTTTATTTCACTCCCAGTCCACAGACAGTGAAAAATTGTTTCTAGAAAGCTGGCCTTTGGAAAACAAACATTCCTACTAATGATTGTGGTTGGACCGCAGAAGATGAGCTTCCACTATGAGCAGTTTCCAAGTTCTCCAACATTATTAATCTAGTTACGAATCAAATAGCAGCAGGCGAAGACGCGACCAGGGTTGTCCAGCCAACAATGATGATGACGAAAAATCAAATATAAGTTGAAAGCATCTGAAAATACTGAAATGTTAATTGCTTCTCAAGAACCGCTGATTAACTCTTCTGTAGATGAGCTAGAAAATGAGATTGACAACAAGTTAACTTCTTATGACGAGACTTATTTAGTTATAGGGAAACTAACAGCCTTTTCTTCAGATCACGGCTACGTCAAAGGCGCTGAATTGCTTACATATTCTCAAATATACCTCTAAGATATTCGAATTAAACATTAAAATGCCTAACGTTTTGAAATCTATTTCAATACCGTGCATAATTTATTTTTAAATTTCTCGTATTTCTCTATACATATAAATGAAAATTCTGTTTGTTTTGGAAGTAAAACCAATTAAGCATTAAAGATCTGTCACAAAGTATTATGAACTGTTTTTTGGCTTTCCTCATAAGCGGACACCAGCCGTAAGCTGATATATTTTTCTTGCCCTTAGAGGTCTGCTTATGAGGAGTACATACATATTTATATACATACAAGTATTTATACCAATTGGCTTTGCAGCCGAAGACTTCTATTATTTTTCAATGCTGGCAATTGGTTATTTCAATATGGCAATGCCCACAAAAATCCTCGATTGTTTTTAAAAACTGTTTTTTTTTGTTTTTCACATATTTCCAAACTTTAATGCTTCCGTAATTTCCAGCATTTTTGAGCACCCAAAACATCGAATTAATGGGTCATCCGCCGTATAGTCCTGACTTGGCACCGAATGACTTCTTTTTATTCCCGTACGTAAAAAACAAACTGGGAGGTCAACGTTTTTTGACACCTGAAGAAGCGGTTGCGGCATGCAGAATGCATGTTTGGAAGTACCTCATTCAGAGTGGCAAAAGTGCTTCGACAATTGGTTTAAACGCATGCAAAATTGTATAGATCTTCATGGAGAATATTTTGAAAAACAATAAAGTGACTTCCGATGATTAAAATTTGTTTTTGTTCTCTAATCCCGACATATAAAAGGCACCCCTCGTATCACTGCAACAAAAAATTTTGCGAACGATATATGTTAATTCCATGTGGCTTCATGCAACGGACCCTCGATGCCTAAAAATGCAGCCCGAAATATGCGGCTGGTATGTTGACGAATATCTAAAACCAACACGCTTCATTGGAGACCAAACACCTTTAACAGTACAAGATATGTATTATGGAAATGACAGAGGAGGAAAATGATGACGAATCATCTGAATTTGAAGATCAACACTTTTCTTCCGATGAATCGGATTTTGAATAATTTATATGCAATGTAAAATTTTTAAATAAATAAAAAATATGTGACTAAAATCACGTTCACATATAGATTAATTACCAATAAATCCACAAAATTAATCTACCCGTTCACATATGGCAGATTACCTGCAAAATTGATAATCAACTGTCAATACTGTTGTGAAAGGTTTTTCTTCATAGAAATTTTTTTGGTGGAATATTTCGGCCTTTTTGGTTTGTTTAATTATTATTAACGGTATGAAGGAAATACGAGGAGAAGGAATAGTGAATATTATTGCACACACGTTTATGGGCACACGCTCGTTTCTGTTATATGAATGCATAGTTAATAATACCTAACAAACATTTTATTAGAATTATGTCTACAAACCTGTTTGCTTTGACGTTTCTCTTTGCACTCGTAAAAATAATGATCTATTACACAGAAAACCCAGGGTTGTATGCCAAAAAGTATGTATATTATTTAGGATTATTTTATAATCTCAGATTTTGGGAGAGAAATTTTGTATTTGAAATCTCGCTTTTTAATTACGCATTGGGAGCACGAAAAAGTAGATCAGCTATTTATATGTGAACGTATTATAAGCCCATTTTCATAATTATTGGCACAATTTACATTTTTATGTGGTGGCGCAAAATTAATTATCCAACTTTGTTTTGAATAACTTTTTACTAAATAAAATATAATAAATTTGAGTATTAAAAATCTATATACGTAGACACTACTTTTTCTGTATGCATCACGAAAAGAAATTACTTAGTCTAATGTATATACAACCCATTAAGGTATACTTTTCTTGAGTTAGAAGTTGTTTGCTGAATGTTGAGATTACAGTATAATTAGCGATGATGGTGTATTTAGCCGGCTGTTTGAAAATATTGATCTAGATATCGAATATTCGCTTATGGAATTCAAAATGATAAAAAAGCGACGATGGGACCTTGACTGGCATTTGCAAACATTTGAGTAACTTTCAGCTATGAGAAAACTTCCTAAAATCTATCCGCCTTTCTGAGGTGGCGCGTACATATAGAGTGATATCGTTAAATCGTTGAATGCACTTTTAATTCTAAGCTTAAAGTGGCATGCATGGCCACATGGAGCGTGCATTTTTAATAAATATTTTTTGATAGACAATTTCTCGCCGGTTTACAATTTCTGCATTGCTTGCTAATCATTGGAAAATATGGAATCAAATATTAATTTTTGTTTTTAATCATTCACGAATACGAGCATTGTATTGTTAGCGTAATGTAATGGGAGTCTCTCCGATGCCGGTTTTGTAGCCATAGACTTAATAAATGAAATGAGAATGAAAAAATTAAAAAAATGTAATTCTAGTGGCTTATGTATCATTTACATTGAAAGCAAATGTGTATATGTAAGAGCATACGCTTTATGCGAGTAGCATTATGCCACATGGTATAAATATTTGAATAGTACTTTATTCGCGTATGTCCATTTGCATGCGAATTGCATTAATTAAAATGGCAAAATAACACACAAAGCATATATGACCACCAACAGCTGAACCATCTCTCTCGATGAGCTTCTCGCTTTCATTCATATTATCGCATTCATAAAATTTACCTAGTATGCTTAAAAGATAATAATAAATACTGCAGCTGCAACAAAAGCATTCATATTTGTACGTTTATTTATTCACATTTTCACATTAATTGAATTGATGAGGCTTTTCGATGTTTGCAGTACTAAATTAACTAGTTTTGTTCCACAGGATAAAATTCAACTGGAATTGATTTAAAAGAACTCAAGTTTGTTTCCAAGCTTTATTATTAATTTGCTAACACAAAAAGTAATAAATACATTAAGACAGTAAAATACACACCCAAAATTAATCACCCTAACGGAATTTTTCATGCAATTGAGTTAGCAGCTTATTGTTGCCAATATGAACAGCTACTTCTTCAAACAATACTGGGAGTAGAAAGTTTCTACTACCTTGGCTGTACTATCACGTCAGACAGCGGAGCAGAAGAAGACTGCAGGCTAAACAAAGCGAGGGCAGCGGTCGGACTAATGCATACAGTATGGGCGAGTGCGAAAATCTGCAGGTGAATAAATTGCGAATATTCAGCTCAAGTGTGAATCCAGTATTTTTGTATAGCTGGTTTCCAACGCCATCACACAGAGGTGACAATATTTCGTTAGCAAATGCCTCCGCATCTTCTGTAGAATATTCTGGCCGAACACAGTCAGCAACGAAGCGCTATGGAGATCCACAAATGAGAGAACTTATGACAAATCAAATGCAGAAAATTACTATGGATAGGTCACACGCGTAGAAAATCGCCAGATAACACCCCGAGAATGGCACTGAACTGAAAAACACAAGGGAGGAAGAGTCGCCAAATAAAGCTTGGAGAAAGTCGATGTTGCGGGAATCACTAGATACCGGCATCATATGGGGCGGCGCAAACACAACAGCCCAGAACCGTGTACGATAAAAGCGTTTTGTCAAGACCCTATGCGCGAACAAGGAATACAAAATTAATTGCTCTGCAATACTTAGGGTCATTAGGGTTATTCATTTTGTGTACTGGTATAACATTAACAGTTTTCCAAATGGAAAATGGGAAATATAAAGGATGTTGTTGGATAATTTATGCTATGATGGATATATGATACTATTTTTTTGTTTAATAAATTAAGTACAAAAAGCTGGGGAAATCTTTGCTAAAAAGCTCAGGACTTTTTGTGATTCCCTTCAAAGAAAAGAAAACAACTGTGTTTAGGTGCATAGATAGCAATAAAGACTGTCCATCAAGAACGTCTATGTTAGAATTTGATGAAGGCAATTTTTATTTGAAAATTCTAACATTCTTAAAACGGACACTAAAAATTTCAGGGAGCTGCAAAAATAGATAGGCAATTATTTTTAAAACTAGTTGCAATATCCCACATCTGATTATACATATATTATAAGAGTAGTATGAGCATCGTATTATAACCGTTATATGAAAGTACTTAATGAATCAATTGTTCATTACTTTGAAGTGTATATTAATTACAAAAACTTAAAGTTACATGAAATTAAATGAACTAAATTTGGCTTTAAAATTTGAATGCCGTAGCATTCACGTCATTTTGCATCACTATAAAAATTAATGCTAAGCATTCACGTCCGCGAACGTGTTAATATAAAAGGAGGGAACCTATGTATATGCAAGTCATGTATGAAACACTTGTGATGCCAGAATTCACGTTTCTCGCTGAACTTGCCCAAGTGATTTCAAATGTCTTACTCGAAAATATCTAACATTGCGTGTACTAAGTACAGTATCTCGAATTGGGCCCTCCATTGTGTTAGGGCAATTAAGGACGTTCGAGTTGTTTTTGATAACAAATTTTATTTTAATAACCATATAAATTGTGTTACTTGTTCCATGCTGTGCTTCGTCAGACGGAATTTCCCTAAATTTTCTTATCACGATACCAACAATTTACTCTACATAACATTTGTTATGTCTCATTTAGAATATGCTATTTTTATTGGGAGATCTTGTAGTCAGCAAGCGAACAATATAATCGAACGCGTGTAAAAATTGTTCTGAAATATGCCCTTCGTTCTCAAAACTTGATTGATCTCATGACATCATATTCTGCTTGCCCCATGCTTATGACTTATAAGGTCCTTAGAAGTTCGTAGGCCTATACTGCGTCTGTTCTTTACTTATGATATTATTGCAGAAGTCAGTGATTGTCGCTAATTGTTGGACAGGTTTCGATTTAATGCTCCCCAGCGATCCCTTAGGAACCTCTACTCTTTGTATGGGGAAATCTTAAAACTTAGTATTCTAGTAATACTCCCATCACTCGTGCTTTACGTGACTTAAATTCCATTAATAATGATGTTGATGTTGTTCTCGATTTTCCGCTCTCAAACGTTGCTGTTCTAAAGCTCTTGAATTCTATATTATAATTGTTTCTAAATATGTTAAATATATCAATAGTTTAATCTAAGTTAATATACATGAATTACAATCCTTTCAGATTATATATATATATATGTATATATATTAGGCCGGGTCGATTTGTGGGGAGGCAAAAAAATCGCCCATTGCTCTGTGAAAATCATATTCTAGGGATCAAAAAAAGAAACTTTGCCGAAGGAACCATACCGCTAAAACGAGTTCTCATGTCCCCCAATTTGGGTCGAACTCTTTAGTTTCTTTTCTATAACTCACTTAAATTAATTTTTTCATTTACATGTTTTCTGACTAAATAAATTTCTTAAGAGAAAAAATAGATATTATTATAAATAAATAATAAATATTAGGCCGAGCTCCTCCTCCTATTTGTGGCGTGCGTCTTGATGTTGTTCCACAAATGGAGGGACCTAAGGTTTCAAGTCGACTGCAAACATTTTTATGAGGAGCTTTTTTATGGCAGAAATACACTCGGAGGTTTGCCATTGCCTGCCGAGGGGCGACCACTGTAGCAAAAACTTTTTCTCAATTTTGGTGTTTCACCGAGATTCGAACCTCTACGTTCTCTCTGTGCATTCCGAATGGCAGTCACGCACCAATCCATTCGGCTACGACGGCCACCCAATTCATATACTTAAATAAAAAATAGCCTCGTAAATGATGCATGCGTTGTTGCCGTGGAGCGCTTTGTCAGTTCCATTCTCAAAGAAGAACGGTCCAATCACTCCACCTGCCCAAAGTCAACGGATCGTGCTAGATCTAAGTAACATTGAGTAATCGCTCTTGAAATTTTAGTTCTCCAAGCTAGAGTTTTCAGAATTTATTTGGTTGCTGCGTACAAATATTTCTTCATGACTCAAGTTTCATATACAGCTGTTAAAGTGCAAAAATAGAGCTAATCTCAAATTAAATAACCTACATGAGATACCCTATACAGTATTTTTTCTAAATATTAGTACAAAAAAAAATATGTCACTTAAAATTCGAAAAAAATATATGAAGTCTTTTCGCTGCGCCCCTAAAAGCATGCTACGCTTCAACACTTGCAAAATGCACACGAGGTTGTTAGACTGGTAAGCTGGCTGACTCACTTACCATGCCAAATTAGGCCTTTTGTAATGTGGTGTATACAGAGCGCTATGCATTTGCTACGCCGCGCCGCTCTGACACTTTCTAAAACCAGGAATGGCGCGGCAGTTAGCAGCGTCCCTGAAGAGACACAATGCTTTTGTTTGTTGTGAGGTTAGGTGTGCTTGGCGTACATATGTATATGTGTAGGTGTATAAATGGGTATAAACTACAAACAAGTGCACGTGAATGACATATTGACATATTTATTAATGTATGTATGCGCATAAAGTTTTTGCAAGGCAAATGGGCTCTGGGCTTGCCACCAACAATTACTGCATGGCAATATGCGTTAGAAAGCAGCTGCGTGGAAAATTGCATTTTACAGGTCTCCCAACGGCATAAACCCATTACTATTAGTATGCATGTAGATATTTGCACACATACTATACCAGTGTATAGCAAATTGTAGTCACGTCAGCTATTTAATATGCATTCACTTTAAATATTTATTACAGTACATACATACATGAAAGTAATTTTAGCAGAAATGAATCGAGTTTTTTTTTTTAATTTCTGGTTATATATTAAATTCATTTCACGGGAAAACACTTCCACGAAATCTACTCTCAATTTCTAGGATATATTTCCGCAAAGCGCGTCCATGTTTAACGTTTTCTAGGCACAGAGCAATTGTAAATTATTTTAATTAAGTCCCATTTTGCCAGAGACACAAGTCACATACCCTATGATAGGAATGTTTAAATAAAACAAAGCAGAGTTAAATTCCAGCCAAATTTTATCTACTTAAAACTATAAGTCGTCTGAAGCAACACACATGTGCCGACGTTTAACCCAGTCCTCCTTGCACCCCTGGTAGGCCGACGAAGGGATGGCCTTCAGCTCCTTCGTCGCATTCACTTTGATCTGCTCTATCGACTGCAATCTCCTTCCACGAAGTGATAACTTCAACTTGGGAAACAAAAAGAAGTCGCACGGGGCCATATCAAGCGAATACTGTGCTTGCACGATGGTACTTACTTGGTGTTTGGTCAAATAATCCAGCACAATTTGGGCCCGGTGCAATGGCGCATAATCATCGTGCAAAATCCAAGAATTCTTTGCCCCCATTTCCGGCCATTTGCGTTGTACAGCGTCTCTCAAATGGGACAGATGTGTGTCTTACAATCCTACCAACATATCCCACGAGCGCGGTTCGTTTAAATTAAACATTCCCGGTACTTTCTGATCATAGGGTACATATAAAAATACAGATCTTTTCCAGTTGAAGTTCTTTTATACAGTTACCGGTGGTGCTTCTTTTGGTGCAATTATTAATGATATTTAGGCTTAATTGGGGTCTTATCTCTGCAATTTTGTACTGAATATTATCTTCCCATTGCTTATGGTTTATTCACAGCAAATAGTTCAAAGCCTTAAGGGGACACGGTGGTCCAGAAATTTCAAAAAATCGACTTTTTGTTTTTTCGATATTTCGAAAGAATGCAGAAATTCCCCATATTATAGCTTCTATAACCCATTAACTGGGTAAAGAGCGGTCCGCGCGTTCCTGTACCTCAAACTTTAAACTTATTTACCTCAAAACGACTTTTTCGCCCTGGTGTTGTGAAAAAAACTATTCAACCGAATCGACTGAAATTTGAATATGTTGTTCACAACATCAATGGCTATCGCCCGTACTAGAATAATATTATTATTTCAATTATTTCGTATTTTTTTTATTATAAAACTGAAAAAACCTGATTTTTAGAGTGTCAAATTCCAAACCGCGCCAGTTTGTCAACTTTTTGTTTTTATTCCAGTACGGGACAGCTACAGTCACACTGATTAATAATTTTTTTGGTTCTTGTGTTTCAAATAACTAAAAGAGCCAAAATGGACAACACTGTCCAGGTGCAATTTTTCGAGAGGGCTAACTTCAGCGGCATTTTTAAAATTATAAAAATTAAAAAAAAAATTGTTTTTCATTATTTTATGTAAAAAAAGTTAAGTAGAAAAACTAAAAAATTTAAATATTGTTATTTTTTATTATAAAAAAATTCCTGAAAATACCCTAAATTTTCGAACTCTAGACCACTGGGACTCCTAAAATTTGTTAGACCGCTATCACGACCTCAAATTTCCGCACTTTTGTGACATTTTCCTCATCATTTACAAAGTAGATTTAAATTATTTTAAACGCTTCACACTCAAAATAGAATTAAGTTTAAATAAAATTGTTTCGAATTTTCTATTTCAAAGGTAAAAAATATTATAAATCAACGAGAAAAGCGTTTACACTTTCCACCACTTCTGATGTCACAACTTGATGTGCAAATTTCAGAATCTGGCTTCAACTAAATTTATTTATATCCCAGCTTAGCTAAAGTAGCAACACCTGCTATGTATTTCTGGAAATAATTTCAGTAAAAAAATAACCTTAAGGGGCTTAAAATGGTGTCGTTTCTTTAGTACAGAGAGAACTAATGGGACTCATCTACGTACTAGGTCAGCGACCGATTATTATTTAATTATATTTATTAATCGATTTTTCCCCAAATTTGGTCAGTAGCTCCTTTATCAAAAGTCATCGGCCTGACCTCATCGGTATTCTCGTGCGTTCTTCATATACTCTGCCGATATATTTAAAATACCGCTTTTCTCTGATACAGAACTTGAAACTTCAAAAAAAATCTTCTATCGAAACGATATCTAACGAGAAATCTACTTCATGTAGATGCTGGAAAATAACAAAACAACATCAACTAAATTTTTGTCACAAAAAAGGCCTGTTAATCTTGCCCTTGAATTCCATTGAGTCTTACACATTTTAGTATGATTTTCATTTTGCCAAATTTTGAAGAATGACATAAGATTTTGAAGGTTAAATCAAATTTTAACAAGCTGTTGAGATGAAAATAATGACCTTCATCTGGAAGAATAATTTTCCGGTACAAATACTTATCTTTCAATAAAAATTCTACAGTTCATTAGGCGAATTTTATTTAACTGAAAAGCGACCCATTTTGGGACTACCGATGTAAAAACAAAATTATTGCCACATTATGGATGTTGTTTTGCTGCCAAAGTAGAGAAATAGATATTTGAAGGTCCATGCGCTAGATGTAGCTGCATCGACCAAAAATGAAAAGATAATCTGCTTAAGCAAAAACCGTATTTACTTGAAAGTAAACTTGAATGAGTTTTTAGCAATCATTATAGAGAAGAAATTTCGCATGGTAAGCATTTATTAGTTAAATTTTTGGAGCTGAAGCTATAAAGTTAAAGCGAAATACAGCGCACGAATAAATAAATCTCGATAAGTAAAAATAAGAAACGATTCTACGAAGGAGTCTGGCTCTATTCAAGTAGAAAACTTTAGTTTTTATGTAAAAAAGAAGTTACTTCTTTCCCTTTATATAATAAAAATGAGACTCACAATACAACGGGCTAAAATTTTTTTGATAGTTTAATCACCTCCAAGCCATCTGCAGCTGTGCGTTTATTATATTTTGATGAATAAGCCTGCCCACTTCATTTTGATTTCCTTTTGTGAGTACAAATAACTTTCTTAAGCGGGAAATGCATATGTAGGTACATACATAAATCACTCTGTGGGTGTCCGGGGCGTATGAGCAATCATCATGCATTAACTCAGATGTAACTGAAACATATAACGTTTGACTATGTTTTTGTGATTGAAGTTATTACTTAATAAATTCAAATGGGATTATATAAAAAAATGTGGCTTCCGTTTAAATTTGGAAACCTTTGTAACAATCCCATTAATGCAATTTTTTCCCTAAACGTTTAAACGAAAAATGGCCTTACACTAACTATTGTAAGTAGTAATACTAAGTGTTTTTCAATTCTACATTACTTCTGGGCTACATGTGTTTAAACTTGAAATGAAAATGTGACACATGTAGATGCTCCTGGCATGAAAGTATTTGATACGGCACCTGCTGTGTTTGGCTGAGAGTGAAATTGGGCAAAAATCGATTAGATAGCTACTGCGCCTATTAAGAAAAAGATAATATGTACACACTTATCTGTAGATGTTTATGTAAATCAAATTCGGCTATTAAGGAAAATTTGTTTATCTGCGAAAAATCTGCTTCCACTCAGAAGCATTTTCACAAATCGTTTACTTGTTCAATATTTGCTGCTTTGTTATTTTCAATAGTGTTGCTGATGCATAAATTTGACATTTAAATTTTTCTCCATCGTCGATTTTAGTTATTTAAATATTCGGTGTTCTGGTGTTTTTCACGAAATTTCACACGTAAGAACATATTTGAGCAAAACTAATTATAGGTATATGGGTGTATTTTACATGATTTATTGATTTCGCTCATACTATTTAGAGAATGTAAATCAAATTGAGAGTGAAGAAAAGACAGCCAGGTCTTTATTTCCTTTAATATTATTCTCAATATTTCTGCGTAATTTATACTGCGGTTTGCTTTTATTTTTAGATTATATTTAACACTTTTTTGTTGTTTTTGGTCTATTATTTATTGAAAATCAATTAAGTTTAGAAATAAATTAATTTGAATCAGAGTTTCTGTTGTATAGCAAAAAGATCGGCGTGGGGCACTCCGTCCTTTTCCATTTCTGTGGCTGCTCGCATAATTTCAGTATTGTTTTGATTGATTACAGCAGTATACAGTGGCCGCGCAATTTATTCGTATACCCAAAATTCACAATTTAGTAGAATACAATTTGCACAACAAAAAAGTATTAATTAGTAAAAAAAGGCATTTTCTTCAAAATTTCGAAAACTAAAATTTAAAATCTCATTTCTGGACAAGAAAAAAAAGAAAGAAAGAAAATAAGTTAGAATTGAAGCAAAAATATTATCCGTGTATATCCAGGAAAAAAATATTTCACTAAAAGGAAAAACTAAAAAATTCTTTATTCATTACTTTGTGATCCACCTTTGGCTTAAATAACTGCTTCCAGATACATACCCTTTACCATAGTGTCATTAGCCGAAATCTTGTCCTACTCAACTTTTAGAATTCAGTCCAATTACGCCACTGATGTTTTTTTTGTTTCCTGCTTTCTGATTTTTCGTTCTAATAGCACTCAAATGTGCTCAATTGAGCTTAAACTTCGTGGCGGAAATGGAGTTTTAAACTGCTTACAATGTTGAATAAGCTATTCTTGTCTGGAATAAAACGTGAGTCTGAGTCTTGCCTTGTTAAAACAAGAAATTTTGTATGCAAAGTCAAAATTTATCAGCACTCTTACGCAGGGAAATCAGACGGCCGATGAACTCGCTTGTAGAGATAGAGCACGTCAGACATATACATCCATCACTCTCCTTTCTGAAAAGGGAACTTAATGAGGAACTAGCTCTAAAAACGCAGTCGATATGCGAACACCCAACCTCGTACAGAAATCCCAAAACTATGCTAAGGGCTTGGAATACGTAAACTACAAACTTTATTTTATCACTCTCTAGAAAATATTGTAAAATATTGAGTGGCGTACTGACGGGACACTGTATCACCATACACCACGCAGCCAATATGGCATTAGTCCAGAGCGATGCGGGTAGCATATGCAGCGAAGCGAATGCTAATGGAACCCCTAATTTGCCACTGCCCTTTTCTTTGTAGGGCTCGACATATGTGCCTAGCATCAACATATTTTTTATCCTTGAAGATATTGCTAACAAAAGGCTGAACGGCTTGCTAAAACTCGCGAATATGTGCATATAATAAAAACTTCGACTCCAAATACATAGCATTGGCAAAACAATGGATCCTAGAGGTCTAAGCGAGATCTTACTACAGATCAATTAGCACTACCTAACCTAAACTTAGTTATATACAGGTACTTATAATATATTTATTTTATGGAGTTTATTAAATATGGTTAGAGGTTGTTTTGCACATTTTTGCAAACCTTTGCTTACTTTCATCAGCATACTTTGGATCTAAGTCCGATACAGCACTAAACTCGTCTTCAAATGCCTCATTTAAACATACTTCTATGATTTCGCAAAATTTTGCGTTATTTACTCAAATAAATGTCGATGGTTTATTGTCATTATCATTATCTGCGAAGCAATGAAGACTACATATGAATAGTAGCGTTCGTCTAGCGAAGCACGTAAAAATAAGTATGACGCATTAACTACCGGTGTTGCGATAAACACTTGGGTGACTAATCACGTAAGATTGTCTAACTACAAGCAAATGAGAGTTTGAGTTGATTTTAATCGAAAGAGAAATAAGTATTTACGTTTGATTTCTTTGTGAAAAATTGGTCTCGTGGACTAACATCACCATTCATGGGTTAAGCTGCATTTGTTGTAATGAATATGTGACTTTCAAAATAAGATTGTCTTAAATTTGAAATAATCTATTTTATGCTTTATTGCGGATGATGATGGTTTCTCATCTCATTACTTCAAGATATGTTCCTGCTCTTGTATACCCTCCTTTATTGATTTTTAATAATTTGCTAGAATTGAGCTGTTTTATAAGCCCGCAGGAATCCTCATTCATCACACCTATATTCAAGACTGGCAAGAAAAATGAAGTTGGCACAGTCTTATTCTTCAAGTCTTATTTTCAAATTATCTGCGACATCAAAGTCACCAAACAGAAGTTGTGGTTTGCCGTAGAGGGTCACACATCCAATAACTAGTATAGATTATGACTGTCAGGCCAACTGCCACTAAATTGACCGTATTCACGAAGCTTTGTACGTCTGTTCACACTGACGGGCTCCAAGTCGATATAGTCTATAGAGACTAATAAGGCTACATAAGGTAGGTGAAGTCGTATCTTTCTTGCCGTAAATACGCAGTTATTGTTTATTATATTTCTTTTCATTCTTTTGTTGGCGGCTAAGGTGTCCCTCAGGGCAGTATTCTGCTATTTGAGTGTTTTGAATTTTCGAACTTTCTTTCATATACAGACGATTTAAAAATTTGTTATAGTCAGGCTCAATAGCACCGCGACCTCATCTAAATGGTAAGTAAATGCTGTCAGATATTTTTAAGCCATCTTAATTTTAATTAGGGAATCGAATGAAGCTCCGAATATGGGTGTAATTTTTGATTCAAAATTTCTATACCTCAATCATTAAAATTATATATAAGTCTTGCGGTATTTCCGCAAGCTTGTCTTTCCAAGCGCGTAGTTCTAGTTGTATTCGTCGCATTGGTTCGCGCTAGAGCTTTTTGGAAAGCTCTTTTCACGTGCTAACACGTTTTTGATTAATTGTTGTTTGCTTTTAGTCGTTCGTGAGTTATAGCGTCGCAAACATGGAGAAAAATAAAGAGAAAGTACGGCATATTTTACAGTACTACTACGATAAAGGCAAAAATGCATCTCATGCTGCCAATAAAATTTGTGCAGTTTATGGACCCGATACATTTGAAGAAGCTTGGATTCAAAAAGAATCTCGATGTATGGGTGCCACACGACTTGACGCAAAAAAACATTTTTGCCCGTATGGATGCATGCGAATCGCTTCTGAATCGCAACAAAATCGACCCGTTTTTGAAGCGGATGGTGACTGGCAATGAAAAGTGGGTCACTTACGACAACGTGAAGCGCAAACGGTCGTGGTCGAAAAGCGGTGAAGCTGCCCAGACGGTGGCCAAGCCTGGATTGACGGCCAGGAAGGTCCTTCTGTGTGTTTGGTGGGATTGGCAGGGAATCATCCACTATGAGCTGCTTCCCTATGACCAAACGCTCAATTCGGACCTGTACTGCCAACAACTGGACCGCTTGAATGCAGCACTCATGCAGAAGAGGCCATCTTTGATCAACAGAGGCCGAATTGTCTTCCATCAGGACAACGCCAGGCCACACACATCTTTGGTGACCCGCCAGAAGCTCGGGGAGCTCGGATGGGAGGTTCTTTTGCATCCACCGTATAGTCCGGATCTCGCACTAAGTGATTACCACCTATTTCTGTCCATGGCGAACGAGCTTTGTAGTCGGAAGTTGTCCACAAGAGAGTCCTGTGAAAATTGGCTCTCCGAGTTTTTTGACAATAGGGAAGCGAGCTTCTATAAGAGGGGCATTATGAAGTTGGCATCTCGTTGGGAACTCGTCATCGAACAAAACGGCGCATATTTGACTTAAATCGCATTATTATAACCAATTTTATGAACAATTGAGAATTCAATAAAAATACCGCAAGACTTTTATGACAACCTTATAGTTTGAAAGTCATATTTCAAATTTGACTTCATCCGTAGTTTTTTTCGACTTTACTGATTCGTATACACCAAAGTTATTATTTCTGTTCAGTAAAGTTTCGCAAGTCGACATGAATCGTTTAACGCCAGAAGTACGCTTCCTAATAGTGGAAATTTATTTTGAAAAGAAAAAAATCTGTGCGCGAAGTCCATGGAGCGAAGTGTTGAGCTCAAAAGACGCTGAAATTCCGAATATTTCGCTTTTTTGAATATTTGTGTTTTGCATCTTCGGGAAAAATAAATTAACATATATAGATAAGTATGAACTCCTATCATTAAGTTTTTTTTTGCTGTCATCTGTAAGAAATTATGTATTTCTATGTTTACTAATAAATAAATAAATCCTTTCAGCTATTGAATTTTTACTAATTTTAATAAAGTTATGTCTCAAGTTGAGTTCCGAAACGGGTTCCGAGATCCCGGGTTCACAACGTTTGTTTTTTATGTGCACAGGTGAAAAGTATTTTGTTTATATAATTAGTCTCTTTATTTTCAGATTGTTCCTCGTTTGAAAAATATTAGTACATTCAGGTGGTAATATACCACCACATGATTTTAAAATCGTGCGGAGCTATGTACATAAAGCAGATTATAAAAGTCTAAAAATTTCATTTCAAATAAAACGGCATAAATTTGCATCAATTCATAAATCATTTCGACAGAACACTGCTTTTATTTGGCAATTATTACAAATAGTTGAAATAGGATTGCCAGCTTTAAATAACTTTCTTGATTTATTAAACCACCAGCTTAAGCAATCCCTTTCAACTGATAAAAAGAACAAGCGGTGATAACTGATGCCCATCCCATTTACTAATTTGATTACTTTTAACTTGAACTTTTATGGCTTCAAGCACGTAGTTGGAAAATGTGATGCTAGTGGTCTCTTGGTCCATGTTTTTCCGTAAGGAGAAAAATAGAAGTATGGCCAGTAGTGGCGCACAGCCTCCACACTCAACCACAAATGCATAGTATTTTTTTATGTGTTTACGTGCACGCGTTACTTACATACCTACATACTCGCACTTCCGTGCTCCAGCTAGTGAGAGCATAAATCACTCGACGACCAACAGCTACAACTCATGATTTACGTTGTGCCGTGAAGAAACATAAATTGTATTTATGAAAGCCTTCTCTGCTGACGAGCTTTTGTTTTCTAAAAAAAGATATTTACGCTTTTTTGGGCATATCTTCGCGCTCAAATGGACGCTGTTTGGGCACGAGGCAACTGGGTTTCCTTGCTAGTGCAAGCGTTTCCTGTTCAGCGTAGGATTGTCGGAAAAAGAAAAAATTTTATGTTTTCTTGTTTCTAAAAATATAGTGAGTGCATTCATATTTGTTGTTTCTAACAGTTTTTTCTGCTTATGTACCGTTCTTCTTCTATTCTGCTTATGTACCGTTCTTTGCTTATGCAATAATTAATTTTTTTGTGCTTTTTATTGCATTGCTTGAATTGTCAACTTTAATAAAATTATTCCAGAAAATTTATCTATCAGGCACAACTCACTTTTTTATTATTTTACAAATATTTCAGAATGCTTTTTAATTTATTATTTATTTTGCACGCCAGCACGCATAGCGCTTGGTCGCAGTGCATAAACTCGCCTCACCCACGCCAATTTCTCACCCAGCCACAATTTCTAAGCTTTCTATTTCTAATATTTTGCCAACGGTTTACTCATCGCGAAGGTGACATAATAAACGGAAATAAAAATTGAATCAAATAGTTTTGTAAACGCAATGTTTTCCATATGTAAAAAAACAGCCGCAAAAGACGCTTGCAAATGCAGAAGCAGCCTGAATTTTTATTTACCAGCCATCGCTGAATTGCAACCACCCACGCAACATGAATACGCACAGCCGAAAATAAAATTTTTGAAAATACAATGACCTTCTTAATGAAATGCTCGCGTTGCCAGAACACATGTAAAGCATCCATGGTAAGTGTATAAATAAATAAATTTATATACCCTCTACCCCTTGCTTCGCACATTCAGGAACTCCAGTTAATTCATAAATAAATAGAAAAACACTGTACAGATTAATTAGCGTATAAATACAGCGTGAGAAAATTCCCAGCATCACACATACACACATAAATATGTATTTCATAAGAATATATTCCGGTAAGAACAGAAATCGGTATTTACCTTTATCAAAGATGCCAAAAGTCTGAATACCAATTTTATAGTAACGTGGGTACAATGGCAAATGAAACAATTGGGCCAGTCAATCTAGAGGTTTATCATAAAAATGCTTTGTAATAACTTAAACGATACAAGTTTTTTGTGACCTAAACCATTTCGTTAAAGTAGTCTTATCAAAAACTATCGACTTCTTCGTTTCTATCAAAACCTTCTCTGTTTCTGTTTCTAGATCTCGGGGGCACTGCTTAAAACAGTATATAAACGACATTTATATGCCCGTCCTTGCATCCGTGCACAGATATAATATGGACACCTAAATATTTCGTCAGGTTTTTCCTATCTTTAATGAAAATTAAGATTTATGGTACATATAATAGGACTATGAATAAGTTCGTGCGGTTTTACAACAGATGGCGTAACTTGATTATTATTCCATCGATCCACATTTCCAAACATTCATTGGAGAGCTACTGTCGTAAGGCACAAACGTCAGTATAAGTTTTTTATTTGAAGCGTAAACAACAATATTTTTACCACACTTGAAAATGTCGAATTTCGTGCCAAATAATGTGTTTTTGCGGGGAATTCTTCTTCATTATTTTAATTTGAAGAAAAAAGCAGCCGAAAGTCATCGTATCTTGGTGGAAGTTTATGGTGAGCATGCTCTAGCTGAGCGAACGTGCCAGAAATGGTTTGCACGCTTTAAAAGTGGTGATTTTGGCTTGGAAGACGAAGAACGCGAGGGTGCGCCGCCAAAGTTCATGGATACCGAATTGGAGGAATTGCTCGATCAAGATCCGGCTCAAACGAAAGAAGAGGTTGCAAAAACTTTGGGAGTTGATCAATCAACCATTTCCAAACGTTTAAAAGCCATGGGAATGATCCGAAAGGTAGGCCATTGGGTGCCGTATGAATTGAAGCCAAGAGACGTTGAACGCCGTTTTATGGCATGCGAACAACTGCTTCAACGGCACAAAAGAAAGGGTTTTTTGCATCGAATTGTGACTGGCGATGAAAAGTGGGTCCATTACGACAATCCAAAACGTCGAGCAACGTATGGATACCCTGACCATGCTTCAACATCGACGTCGGCGCAGAATATTCATGGCCTGAAGGTTATGCTGTGTATCTGGTGGGACCAGCTGGGTGTTGTGTATTATGAGCTACTGAAACCGAATGAAACGATTACGGGGGATGTCTACCGACGACAATTGATGCGTTTGAGCCGAGCACTGCGAGAAAAACGGCCGCAATACGCCGATAGACACGACAAAGTTATTTTGCAACATGACAATGCTCGGCCACATGTTGCACAAGTGGTCAAAACATACTTAGAAACGCTCAAATGGGATGTCCTACCCCACCCGCCGTATAGTCCAGACCTTGCGCCATCCGATTACTATCTCTTCCGATCGATGCAACATGGCCTGGCTGACCAGCACTTCCGTAATTACGATGAAGTCAAAAAATGGATCGATTCGTGGATTGCGGCAAAACCGACCGAATTTTTCACAAAGGGAATCCGTGAATTGCCAGAAAGATGGGAAAAAGTAGTAGTAAGCGATGGACAATACTTTGAATATTAAATTTGTAACCATTTTACGTCAATAAAGTTTCAAATTTCGAAAAAAACCGCACGAACTTATTCATAGTCCTATTAGTATAAGAGATACCCTTGGCCTAAGGAAGTTTGATGTGGAAAATTTGAAAAAAATGAGGCACTAACAACGAACAACTTCCATAATAATATTTATAACGGTATTTTTTAAAGCTGCAATGCGGCCAGCGGCGGATTCGAAACCTTGGGCATTACTACTGCCACGAAAAAGCTCCTTGTAAAAGATATCTGCAGTTTGGAGGTGGCATAAAACTATAGATCCTTCAATTTGTTGAAAAGCAACAAGACGCGCACCACAAATAAAAGGATCCCGAAATGCTGAGTAATATATCTTCAGGTATTACACTTTAAAATTTGCTGCTTTTTTTAGTATGGAGGAAGGTGATCAGATCAGTAAGAGCTTATATTTCTTCTGAACTCTCCTTATACATAATTCATTGTGTAAGGATGTGACATGGCGTATGAATATCATTTGGTTGCTAGGAATACGAAACATTCGCTAGAGTAAATAAAACGACACCTATGCCTTAGACTTCGTAATACACTATTTTGAAGAAAATATGTGTGAGTTTGACGAGATAGGACGAGACATCGCGACACATTTTGAAGGAAGCTCAGGCTCAGATATAAACATAAAAATATAGAAATGCTTTATTATTCAGCTTGGCGGTACGTTGGTGAGTCAGGGTCCAAGCTTTCAAAGTGTTGAGTGTTAAAAGCTTTTGAGAATTAACAGACCTTTTACGTATACGTTTGAACATACAATACTATTTTAAATTAGTAGAGCTGGGTACTAACGCCGTCAAATTCATAATGAGTTCTTGAAGCAATTAAGCTAGGAAATATTTACTAAATATCAAAATTTGTCCGCTTATAAAGCTGAACTCTTCTAAATATTTATAATTGAAGTGGCGGTTTACAACCTTGAAGAAACCTCAGTTGGGGTTGATTCTATTTCTATGTACTATAATACTTCCCACTAACTTAAAAATATAGTTAGAAATAAGTGCATCCCTATTATTGAATGAATATACAATTCTTTAAGCCGAAACAAATCAACCACCAACTGTTGTGGCAGCTTCCGTTTTGTTCATCACTTGCATACACACATATGTGGTCAGCAAATTATTGAGCTGCTCCAACTGCAGCAATGAGTAAGATTTTATTTTTGGTTTTTTAGGTCGTGTTCGTGCACGCAAATACACAATTACTTATGTAGATGTCGACATCTACATGATTTTTGTTTTCACATAAAGATCTTATGAAAACGCAAAAACAGAAGAATGACAGCAATCAAAGAAGATGATGGACAATAAGTACGAACAAATGTAAGAGAAAATGTTTACACACACACACATGCACAAGAAAATGTGGAAGAGAGCAGATCCGGTACTTTGTTATGATTATAATTTGCTTCTTCTCATGGCATTCACAGTAGGTGTTTGCCTTAATTGAAAAAAAAACTCTCACAAAAAGTCATCTGCCTGCATCACTTCCAAAAACCGTGAAGATGCACACGAGTATGTATGTAAGTGCATGTATATTTGTGGTAGTGTAGTCGTTTATTGTAAACCTTAAGGCAGCAAAAAGTTCGCAAATAAAAAACACAAACAAGCTGAAAATCTGAAAGGTATATAAAGCGAGAAACATTGGCGTATTTTGGGTTATTTTTAAATTAGTCAAAACTAACGCAAAAACAAAATGATTGCACAGCTGTTGAAAGGGATAAGAACAACAAACTGTGGTGAACAACGAATGTGTGGAAAAGAAAAAGCTTCGCAAAAAATATTATTTCTCATAAACAGGGTGGTCAAAGTACAAACAACTTTTTAAAAATGTATTAAAATTAACAAAACTCAATTGCTTTTAGTGAATTGCGCCTTTATTAGCAATAACATGAAGATACTCTTGCTTCGCATCGCTGGCATCGTAGAAACGTATCTTAACAAGCCAATTTTCCTAGCTACCACCTACACTTTTGTGCGGCTTCCGGGTTCTAGTTTGTGTGATGTTCATCTTAGGGGCAAATTATCTAGCTAACATCGGTCCTTAAACTAAAGCCATCAAATCACTATCTAGGGTCAAATCGCTACACCGCGGCAGCCAATTAATTGACTTAACCGATAACTCAATTACTAGTCGATCGATTCTTATATCTGGGTTTATATATCGTTCTGCTGATACAAAACATTATTAAAGATCATATTTTGTGATTTCAGGCCACAAAAAGTTGGTAGTCATATCCCTCTATTTATGAAAAATAAGGTTGCATAGGATACAAAAATATAAACGCGTCGGGCTTGAAAGTATTTGTTGCAGTGACTAGTGATGGTGACAGAGTTCTAGAATGATAAGAACTTAAGGCGAGGTATTTTTACATTTTCTTTTTTTTATATCGGCTTTGAGTAGATAACAGATTGCTGTGAGATGAAATTCCAAGCTGTCGGCAATTATGGGAAGCCTCTAGCCAATCGCACTTCCAGGATACGGCTGCAGACTTCTGCCCGCTGATTTCACACGTATTCACACACTCGCCCAACCATTCGGTGTTTAGACGATCTCAGTTTTGTCATAAACAAACCGTCGTGATAACCCTCTTGACGTCAGCAAATCAGTTGGCTCCTTTAAAATCGCTGAGTACCGATTATCGGTCTGATGTTCACCACACATTTGCATTCTATACAACTGTACGTATTAAGATGTAATTGGCGTTGTTTAAATAGCGGAAAAAAGGAATGGAGTAGACAAAGATACATACATATTAAAAGATTCGGAATGAAGAGTGTCGTTCATTCAGCATAGTCACGCACCAACACATTCAGCTACGACGGCCGCCATTGCCTTTGCATCTACGAAACCAAAACACCTGAAGCTCATTTTATCAGAAAATCTTATTCTAGGAATTTTCTGTCGTAGTCTGTGAGAATGCTTAAAGGGAGATAGTCAATTCAAACGAACTCTTTCGATTGAGTTAGCGAAGTCATTCAAGTCATTCACCACTACGAAGATCTGCTTACATTTTGTTCAGAAGAGTGTTGCAAGCAGTTTGTTCCTCAATTAGATTTCAATTGCGGGAAAATTGCCTCTGAAATTTTCATTTGCTAAATAAAAAAATATTCCTTGTTTTCTTTTCCTTGTTCACTCCTCTCGGGAGCATAGGGCCTCGACAAGATTCAGTCTTCCGTTGGTTTCCTTAATCTATTTTGATTTCTGACAGGGTAGGTGATTAGCCTGCCGGGACCAGTCCCAAATAGTGCGAATGCCCACCTGTCGTTGCTTAGGAAGAACGCCTTCTTACTGCTTGGAGCGCCATATGTGTCTTACATTTTTCTGGCAGAAGGATCACACAGATGGTTGAGAACTTCGCTAAATTTGGTGTGTCTGCGGCATTACCGCGGTCGCCCGCTTCTTCTTGCTGACGCCACTCATGCAATGTGTAACTGTCGGTTTTTCTTTGCTTTTTTTTCTTGTTGTAGCAGCCACAATGCAAATAATGCGCAAACTATTGTGCGGGAGTAAAGATGGAAAGGATAAGTGTTTGGGGTTGAGGAGTGGATTTCGAGGAATCTTTTTTTTTGTTTGTTTTTTTAGGAACAGGTAAAGTAGGTAAATTAGGAAAAGTAGGTATATTCGGAAAAGTGCGAGGACCGTACTTTACGTGGGATTGGTACCCATAAGCTCTGGGAAGGCAGGCTAGTGCACTTACGCTAGACTACCGAGGGCGGTAATGTAATAGGTAATGTTAATTTTTACTGTTATGCAAAATATAAATTCCAAGTTAATAAAAAACGTTTCCTGTAATTTGAAGCTTTATGTCAGCAGTGGACTTCGAACCTAAATCGAATTTTTCGCTTTTCTGTGTTCCATGTTCCCAAAAATAAGTTTTTCAAAAGTGTTTTATAAAAGCAAGCATGTCGAAAGTCTCAAATAGATATTTGGATAGCGTTACATTTTAAGTGGTATTTAATTTGCTTTTCATTACGTAGTAATAATACAATTTCTTTAGTTTTTAAATGAGCTCATAAACACGGAATATAAATAAGAGTACTAAAGATATTTTTCAAGCGCCAAGCTGCAACAGCTTTTACACAGATTGAATTGGAAATCTTTTTGAATATCACCAATGCATATCAAACGTGAAATACAAAACGAAATATCGCAAACATAAAAAATCTGCATTCGAAAGAATGCATTGAAATGGCGCATTGCGTGACAACAAAATGTAAAATGTAACGTGAAAGAAAAACTTTGTGCTTCTGTTGGCCTGCAACAAAATGGTAGTGAAAATTAAATTCAATTTAGAGAAATTCCGAAAAGAAACTTACATGCACCGGACATTAAATTGTTTCAACCGAACTGCCTTTGAAAATGAGAAAACAAAAACGAAAATTAAAACAAAAGACGCGTTCAGTTGCCCGCCTCGAATTAAGTAGAGCTGATAGAAAAATATTCCTGGCCATGCACTGCATGCAGCGCAAATACAATTTATGCAGATAAAAACATTGCTGTTAAAACAAAAAAATTCACTAAAAGAGTGGACATTGAAAAAAATTGAGGAAAATTGTTAAAACGTAACGGGTGGAGCCGTAATTTGTAAAACACAAAAGCAATTGTTTGCTTTGTACAAGAGACTAGCGACGCACAGTGGGAGCGTTTCATGCAAAAGTTGAACACAAATAGTAAAAACTGAGCTTGAACATACATACGTTCTTATGTAAGCTTTCCTGATGTAGTAAAAAATTAGTAGAAAAAAAGGTGCAAGTGAATGATGAAACTCACTTTGACAATTGATACAAAATACTAGAAGCATTATATCGTTCCCGCGATAGTCGGTTCTACATAACCGGAATGACCCGAATGTGTTTACAAAAATGTAGATACTTTTGGCCAAATAAAGGGGAAAATATTAAAGCAAAAGCTGCAATCGTATTCCATAACCGACTACGGGGGCGATAAATCACATGTCATTTGTGAATTACAGCATTAAGTACTAATTTTCTTGAACAACATTCAGTAATCAAATTAGATAGATCGTTACGTAGCATTTCAACATTGTGCTACCAGTATCGCTTAATCTAAAGTGATTTCAAAACTTTTTTTTTTGTTTTTTGGTTTTTCTCATTCTACGAAATGCCTGTCGATCGCTGTAGTGAAAATGGTTTTACGAGGGGTGCTTTTTATATTTCGGGATTTGGCAACCCTGGTGTTGCAATCTGGCAACTGACAGCTGTATCGCAAAGTTTGACATTTTTTGGCTTTTACGTACTCAGAACGTTTTGAAATACCAGCGCTATTTGTGTTGTTTACAGTAACTTGAAATATTCATCTCGGTCCAAAAATGGAATTAAATCGTGAACATTTTCGTGCGATTATTTTTTACAACTTTCGACGTGGATTAACTCAGCAACATTGCATGGATGAACTTAATTCATTTTTTGGCGATGAAGCTCCACCAAGGACCAGTGTTTATCGGTGGTATGGTGAATTCAATCGTGGTCGTAGTTCACTCCAAGACGAATTTCGTGAAGGTCGTCCAAAATCAGTTGTTGTTCCGAAAACCATTGATGCTGTGCGCGAACTGATATTGCAAGATCGTCATGTGACCTGTCGTGAGATTGAGACAATCTTAGGTATTCGTGGGACCAGCATACATTCAATATTGCATAAACATTTGACTGTCAAAAAAATTTGTTCGCGTTGGATCCCACACAATTTGTCAATCGCTCAAAAAAAGGCTCGTGTCGATTGGTCGAAGGAAATGCTCAAAAAATACGATCGCGGGGCTTCGAAACACGTCTATGACATCGTGACAGGTGATGAATCATGGATTTACGCGTACTCGTATGAGCCCGAAAGTAAACAGCAGTCGACTGTATGGGTGTTTCGAGATGAGCCAAATCCAACAAAAGTTGTTCGCGCACGAAGCACTTCTAAGCAAATGGTCGCCTGTTTTTTCGGAAAAACTGGACATGTCGCAACCGTGCCACTAGAACAACGCAGAACAGTAAATTCTGAGTGGTACACAACCATTTGTTTGCCAGTTGTCTTCCAAGAAATTAGGAAAACCAATCGCCAAAGACGGATCACTCTTCACCAGGCCAATGCGAGCTCTCACACATCGGCTCAAACAACTGCATTTGTGAGCACCCAAAACATCGAATTAATGGGTCATCCGCCGTATAGTCCTGACTTGGCACCGAATGACTTCTTTTTATTCCCGTACGTAAAAAACAAACTGAGAGGTCAACGTTCTTCGACACCTGAAGAAGCGGTTGCGGCATTCGGAATGCATGTTTTGGAGGTACCTCATTCAGAGTGGTAAAGTGTTGTTTTTATTTATGGTCACAATTTCACACTGTGCCACGGTTTCTTTTAGTATTGCTGTCAACACACGAGCGCGTATGTATGTAATGGACTCCATTTACAGCCACATGCTCACATTATGCCCCTGCAGGGAAATTGTGTGTTTCCGAACTGTTGCACTTCTAACGACTGTGGATTCACTAGAAGTGTGCGTTCCTTTTCTACTTATTTCTATTCAAGCATCCACTGAATTGCGCATGCCAATTTACTTATCTAATGCTAAGGATACAATTATAAAACCACGATTCATTTATTTTAAAACATAGTTAATTCTATATACAAGAAGGCACAAAATTAATCACCCCATAGGAAGATTTATAATTTTTGCAAATATCCTCGTTCGTCAATCATATTTAACATTTCTGAATTAGAATGCTGCAGTATATAAACAGACAAGCATTGGAGTGTGCAAGGGTCAAAATAAAGATTCCATTACTTTATTATTTAGTAAAAAAGTTATTCAAAAACAAATTTGGATGATTAATTTTGCCCAACCTTGTATAAAAAGTTCACTATTATTCCGAGCTTCAAACAATGTATAAGATTTATTCGACAAACTGTCATAAAAATTGAAAACCTTTTAGTCAGAATACAACGAAGAATTGGGCTTGCAACTTTATAGGCAAGGCTCTCGATAATTTTAAAATTTTTTTGTTAATTTTGATGTTGTAACGCATTTTCTGCACATACAAAAGATAATGTTATGCATTCGTTAAAAACATGCATACCCAAAAAATGTTTAAAAATTCGATTCTCCTTAGAACACTGAGACTTTTTTACCATCGACCTTCTCCCAAAGCCAATGTCAATGCCTTTTCGAGACTGTGGCTTGCATAAAGATGTAGAGATTAGTTATTTAGCCGAACTCTAGCAAATTTATTGTATAAATTCAGGATTTCTATTACAAAGAATTTTGATGTACTCTGTAGTGAAACAGCAGATCAGTCAGAAAAAATACTAGTTTTTATGCGACTTCAAAAACATGTTTAATATTAGGCGCCTTCGATTGCCCTTTTCTGTGCTCGCTATCTCTGGGCACTGCTCAATTGTCGAAAAATTTGCATGTGAAAGCAACAACCAAGTTATCGCCGCTAGCGAGTATGGTTATACCTCACAAAACTGGTATAAATCACTATTTTACAAACAAATGTAATTTTAAGCAGCGCTACCAAGGCATGTTTATTTATGCCAGTTGCTTCATTTATTCGCCACCTGCTAACATTTGGCGATACGAAGAGGCCTATTATTGGGAAAGATCAAACCAAATATTATATTATTTATTGTATATTACTTGAAATCGTTTAATGTGAAATGTTTTATTTAATTTTTGAAATGATACCAATTTTGAAATACTTGTGCATTTATTTTTCCTCTCTATTAATATTTAGAAAATGTAAAACTAATATTATTATCAAATCTAAGGCAGCTAAATAAAACGGTGTACTATTTCAATTATACTTTATAAAGTGGTTTTATTGATAAAGTTTTACCAGTGCTGATGAATCAGAAATGAAATTGAAAATCGGTTTTTTTTTTTAAAGGGTTATCGTATGTACTACAATACTCCCAGCAACCTGAAACATAAATTGTTTTTTCCAAATTCAATTAGCATTCATTTTAATTCTGTTACTAAAATTAATAATAAGACAAAATTTTAGTTTTTCATTGATTTTGTATTAGCTATAGTTATGTTTTTTTTTTTTGCTTTAGTTTGTTTAGGATTTATGGTGCCAATTTGAATTAATTTTTGAATGTTCAAGAAAGTACTTTACTTGAGAGAATTTTCATTAAATTTTAAGGAAAAACTAATTCTGTATACACTTTTACCGCCACCGTAGCCGAATGGGTTGGTACGTGACTAACACTCGGATTTCAGAGAGAGAACGTTGGTTCGAATCAAGACCAAAACGCAGGAAAAGGTTTTTCTAATAGCGTAAAAATATCTGCCGTTCGGAATCGGCTTGAAACTATAGGGCCCTTCCATTTGTGGAATAATAAGGCGCACGCCACAAAAAAATGATAGCGCACGAAATGCTAGAGCTGAAAAGTGGGCTGATAGTTCACAACAAATATTTTTCCCTGCCAGCTTGCAACTACTACATTTGGCTACAGGGTGCATACAAACATCTATTTACATATATGTGTGCTTTTTGCACCGAAGCATGTGAAGTGCATAGTTTGCATATGTGCCCAAGCATTATTGCGACTGTGTGTATGCAATTAGCGGTTGTTCTTTGTTTTTGTTCTTGTTTCATATCCTATGGATTTTACTCTCTTGTAAGTAAATATGTGCATATGTGCATGATATTGATATCAATTTACACTTTTTTTTGATAAAAATAACAAATAACATCACCAGCAAAAACAAAAATTTCTAAAAAGTGCGCGTAATGGAAAGTACACACAATTATTCGGGTACACAAAACTAACGCCCACCTCACTATAGTTCGTTGTTTGCTGCATCCAACTCGCGCAGCATGCCCACTACATATTTATGTATGTATGTTTGTATGTAATCGAATAAGTGTTCCTTGCCTCGTGGTTGTTTGTTGTAATAAACATTTAAGTATTTAAAAAATTAAAGTCATTATTTTGTTTACCTCTGAACAGCTACGGTAGATGAGTTTACAAACAAATATGATGCCACGCCTCTCCATCAGACTACGGGTCGAGCAGACAGCTGTCTTTCGCATTGTTTACAAAACTAAGTGATTAAAATGTTTACGAGTTTAATTCAAAAACAAAAACAAAAAAGCAAAATATGTTCTTTTAAGAATACTTGTACAGGAAATGTTTGAAAGTATTTTTCGTAAGAGAACATTTTTTAAATAATTCAGTGATTGGACTTAGTATTACAAGTGAACCCGAATCGCTCTTAAGGAAATTTGCAATGGGTGTTATTAATCTTTTGAATTAGTAAGACTAATTACAGATTATAGAAGAAAAAATGTATGGGAATTATTGTTTTTGGAGTGGACTTTGTAAATTTTACAGGTAAGTGATAACCAAAACTAACTTTTAGCCGTGCCTGTTCGTATATATGGTAACTCGAATATAAGCAGATTTCACAATTTGCACATATTACTCTCTGTCCAAGCTAGTTTGGTATCAAAAATATGCGAAAGGGCATAGTTTTTGAACCCCCTCCCCCCCTCACTATGTGACGGTAATTTTAAAAAGTAAAGAAACGAAATGTCTTTGTAATTAATAAGTCATCATAAATAAATCTTTCTAAGTGATGACAATAAAAATTATGAATTTCTCTTAAATTTAATATGGCATTGTCGTCAAGACTCGAGATATTATTGGGTAAAACTGTATGCTTTAAAAATCTGTTTTTTATAGATTGCGAATACACGAATCTGAGGGTTGTATAGGTATACAGCAATGTACGATAATGAGCTTGAACGATTACTGCCTAAGCCTTGGTTCTTTTCTGAATGAAGCCATAAATTTTAGCTAGCTTCACAGCATTATTATATAAGTATATATGTATATAATTGGCGCGTACACCCTTTTTGAGTGTTTGGTCGAGCTTCTCCTCCTATTTGTGGCGTCCGTCTCAATGTTCTTCCACGAATGGAGGGACCTAAAGTTTCAAGCCGACTCCGAACGGCAGATATTTTTTATGAGAAGCTTTTTCATGGCAGAAATACACTAGGAGTTTTGCCATTGCCTGCCGAATGGCGGCGACCGCTATTAGAAAAAATATTTTTCTTAATTTTGGTGTTTCACCGAGATTCGAACCAACCCATTCGGCTACGGCATATACATGTATGTGTACATACATATATAATTTGTTTAATCAAATTCGACTTAATCTCTTAGAAGAGATAAAATTACATGGTGCTTACGCATCGTTATTGATGCTGTAAAAAAGGTTAGCAAACTGCATAATTTTCATATTTTGTACGAAAAGTGGTATCCTTAATCAAAATTTATGCCATATGATCCAAATAGGAATTGAAAGAGCCTATATAAAATATGTATTATATATTAATCGACGTATACTATCAAAATTATCCTCACATTTCCAATATCCATCTGGCCGTACATTTCATTCGTTCAAAACTTGTCCTTGTAACCATAAATGCAATACTTCGTCAATCCGTTCTATATTTTTAAGGCTACATACATTCTAGAACCAAATGAGTTTTATTTATACGATGTGTTTGTTTATATTAAAATGTAGCGTATTTTGAAAGCAATTTTTATTTTGTATTTTGCAACTAGGCTTATTTTGGCTTGTCTGGTGGTCTGTTATTGTGTTAATACTCTTTTTGAAAGATAAAGATTTATTCACCATCCGAATGCCTTAAAGTTCTGTAAATCTCTGATTACCTGATTAAGTTTTGCGCTATGATTGACACTGTTAGTAAGATTTATAAAATTATAAAAAATATAAAAAATTCGAAAAAATTTTTAAAGAGCTCAGTCTTGATTGTGTTATCAAAGGCCTCAATTGTCCCTCAATTAGGCCAATTTTATATATAAGTCATATGGGGCCCAAGGAGTCAAGGGCACTAAGGGCATTGGAGTTTATTGCTTGAAGCGCTATAAACGCAATGACTTTAATAAGTGTTATCAATATTTTCGTACTTTCGATTCGGTTTTGCGCCTTGAAAAAAGAAGCATTATTTAATGCTATGATTAAATAATTAACTCTATTCTAAAATACATTTCCCTGAATTTGAATTTGTAACCGTAAAAATACAAAAAATATTGATACAAACCTCGATTGGAAAGCATATTGATTTAAAAACAAGAGTAATTACCTGAAAGAGAAAAAAAGAAATATGTATTATTATGTTTGAATATGAGAAAACGATTTGGATGCCTTAAACTGTACAATTTTCTTTGAAGAACTCAAATTTTTAAAATACTATATTGACTAGGAAATGAGGAAATCTACGATGGAGAGAATTCAGAAAGTGTGTTCAACATCAGATCGATAACCAGCTTTAGCGAGGAATCAACTGATTCGTTGACGTATCAAAACTGAGATTGTGTAGGTAATATTAGAAAAAAGCAACAAAGCATATACTTATGCTACTTCGTTGCCATCTGAACAACAACTGAATGCACGAGTGTTAAAATACGTGTGAAATGAGCGGACATAGTTACCCTCATAGCGGGCGGCATCCCCTATGACGTGGGAGCCGAAGTTACTCTCACAATTCTGCTCCGGATGGACAATCCTTTCTGCCACAAAAAAAGCTCCTCATAAAAAACCATCCGTCGGCCGGAGGCGAGCGGCATAAAACTATAGGTTCCTCCATTTGCGGAAAATGTCACCACCACATATATCAATACCACAACCAAGGGAAGGAACTTGGCCAAACACACAATGAAAGGTATAAGCGCCAGTTACATATTTTTATGTATATGTTTAAGAAAAATAGGGAAACATCCTGTTTTTGATAATTAGCATCAAGATATTGATTTTTCTAAATGCCTGGACCCCAAATTTTAGCCTCGCAGAAATATTTTTTCAGTATAGGTCACACATATTCAGCATATGAATGAAATCGGAATATCAGTATATTTTTGTGAGGATATTTTCTCACCTGGTTAAAATCTTGCTCCTAACTAAAAAATACTTTGTGAAATTTTGAGCTCAATCTGAAGTGTAGTCTAAACTATTTAGAAAAGAAATTAACTAACATTTTTCAAGGCCACTTGAATATAGCCGGTTAGAGAACAATTACAAAAACGAAACTAAAGCAAACATTCATCGAACGCATTCATCGATTACAGCAATTGTTATTATTGCAATAAGTTTAAATTAATGAAAATATTGATTGCGCAGGTTTTGAACATACATGAACCATTCATTTATAACACTCCCCCAATCATAATACTCAATGATAATGTCTAATAATACCCTTCTTTGCTTTTCATGGTGCTGGCGCAGCAAACCGGAACGTTTGCGACGTGTATGAAGAAGGTGACATAGGTAAGTCTGCAGCACAGAAAGGGTTTGTAAAGTTCAAAAATGGCAACTTTCAGCGGAAAGTCTTCTGAATTCGATGAAGCACGTCTCAAATCACTTTTGAAACAGAACGGTCGCTAAACCAGTCATTAACTGGGGCTTACCAAAAAAATGAGAGCCTGAGTGCCTCATGAGCTCATCAAAAAAACAAAGAAAGTCGCCTTCAACTTGCTCTTCAGCATTCCACCCGCCATCGAGCAACACGCGGTCATGAACAACACTTTTGTATCGAATCAGGGGATACGCCATAAGCTCGTAAAAAATACCACCAGTAAGGAGCTCTACATTGTCCAGATATACCGCATGAATGAAACTATTCGACTTAAAAGACATGATGGACATGTTCAACCCATACTCCTCCACGACAACGCCAGGCCCCATGTTGCACAAGTCGTCAAAGCCAAACTCCAAGAGCTCTAATGGGTGGTCCTTCAGCATCCGCCGTATTCTTCGGACTTTGCACCGACCGATTGCCATCTTTTCTACTCCTTATCAAACCAAATGAAGGGCACTACTTTCTATAACAAAGAGGTCCTTAAAAACAGGCTCAAAAACTTCTCGGACACCAGAGCAGGCGATGTTTGGCGGACATCATCAAATTGGTCGAGAGGTGGGAAGAGGTTGTAAACAGCAAAGGCGGGTATATAACTGATTAACTTATTGATGTAATTATTTTTTTTGGTTTAAATAAAAGTTTTCGGTAAAAACGCTACGAACTTATTCCCCCACCTAATAACTGCTAAATTTAATCAACTTTCCTCCGGTGCGGGTGCACCTCAAGCAATGAAACCTGGTGGACTAGTATTAGTATTGTGTTAGTAATTTTTGAAGAGAATAATTATTTTTATTTGGATAATTACGAGTATTATTGTATATTTAAGCGTGCATTTACATTTTGAGATTTCTAGAATTACTGCGTTTTGCATTACGCAAAAAAGTAGTAACTAAAAAAATTTTCGCTCTAATATTTTTGTAATCTTACATCGAAAACTTGAGTCGCAATTAGAATTTTGTCAAAATATTACTGTAATTGTAATCTTCGTTAAACGATTACAGCAATGCTAATTCAAAATTTTTCAAATTGCGATTAAGATAAAAGTATTCCTGGTTGCAATCTATTAGTCATGTAATTCTTATCGCCTAGTCTTGGTTTGAAGTAAAAATAGTATCTATCGGCTTCTTCAGAACACATGTAATCAGATTTCCCCTACATTCATATGGGTCAAATATATTGCAACCACTGGCCAGAAACCTTCAGGTAGGCAAAAGGAAGTGGAGTCGCGCATTGCTTCAGAAGAGAATAAAATAATTGCCCTTCCAAAATTCGAGTCGTTTTTTCCTTTGTTTTACGGAATTCATCAGGAACAGTCACTCAATCTTGCAATCATCTTTGCTCTCAAATTTAATTTGTTCATACGAGCGTTTTTGGATCCCGGCGAAGCTACGGTCTTCTATTGTATGGCACTTAGTTTCAGAATTATGCATATACAACAATTCACAATTCCCTGAAACCCAAAACCTGCACCCCCTCCTGGGTTAATCTTTGGTGCAAACATATCATAAGCTAGAGCTATATTATTATCGTCTCCAATAAGTTTTAGTCAGTGTCCGTTCTTACATTTTTGATTGTTTTTTGTTATTTAAACGTGAGAGTTTTAAATTTCATTTTAGCACAAACTAATATTTTTCCGCCTAAATATAAGCACAACTTGAATGCCAATAAAAGGCTGTTGGTATATAGGTTTGTTCACAGAAGCGAATGCCACTACATTCAAAGAAAAGGCAGTATCGTTATTTAATAGACACATCCCGTATACTAAAGTAAGCATAAGCTACGAATTGATTGCAATATTACTATTTCAGCTTTGGTTTTTCAGTTTGCGAATTTCGCTAAAATCTTGCACGAGTACATAGTCAATTGATTTCCTGCCAGTCAGGGGCCAAAGCAGATTTAAAAGCATTTTTCACGCCTTCACCATAACGTTAATTAAGATATTAATTAAATTGCATGACAAAGTATTGATTCTTATGTCTGCTACAAGATGCGTGCGTGTGTGTGTATTAGTTATTTAAGTACTTGTGGTTGCGCGTGTGTGTAATCAGTCCAATTTAGCTTTTTATGGAAAAGCATGGAAAAGTTTCCAATCAATTGCCATTTGCAGTGCACTCAAAGTGTCTCTCATACATACGCACACACACACATGTACTCTCAACCGCACACACATTTAACGCCATTAATGAGATGGCAAGAGTAACTATTCACATCAAAGTGCAATTACCAGCTGCTCTTCAATAGCCTTCGTCGAAGCGTTATCAACGCCATTAAATTAAGTAGCACCAACACCAACACACACATAAAAATAGCTCAAAGGTATGCGAACATCCAGGTATTTATGCACGTAGGCATAGGTACACTACATAATTGTGGTACTGCTACCCTTACTTAGGAGGCTACGAAATCAATAGAATTAAATGAACGCGACGCAGCATGGCCTGCTGATGTAGCAACCTGGTGGGCCAATTTCTTTGTCATCTTAATTTATCGATGTTATGAATGAGGTGTTTCTACTAATATGAGGGTGTTCAGAGCATACATTTTATTCCACTGCTTTAGGATGTGGTGCACACTTCCCAAATATTTATACATGGCATCTATAGTAATTGCTAGGGCATCGCGTGTGGGAGCGACATGCATGAATCATCAAATACCAGAACTGACGTCCCTATTATGTATTACGAACGAACCCCCCGTCATTACGAACGAACCCCCAACATTTTTGTAGTTGGCTTGGATCAAGTCCATAAATGTGGCATGACTGCATTAGGATACTAAAGTAATTTCAAGCAGAAGGTGGCTATCAACATGGTGTCGAGAAAACCAAAGAAGTTGTAATGGCGCAGCTACGGCGGAAAGATTGCGGAAGGTGTGACCAACTTGAGGCCATTGAAATAATCCGCGGATTTGCTAACGTAACAGGGGATGTAACCGGGGTGTTTTTTTACAACAGTTAAAAAAGAGATGGTGTTATTGGTATACGAAAAAATCAACGCAGCTACTAATTATAAGACTGGTTGTTTGTACGAGGTGTGTTCAAAAAGTATCGCGAATTTTGTGTTTTTTCAATAATTATTTATTTATTCATTAATATGTGTTTTTTCCCCTTCAAAGTAATCCCCATGAGATCCCCGTCTTTATCTCGTCAATCGTATCGTAACGTCGTCCTTTCATGGGTCTCTTCAGTTTCGCGAAAAAAAGGCCCAGGGGGCCAAATCTGGGGAATACGATGGCTGTGGTATCATTAGTGTGTTGTTTTTGGCCAAAAAGTCGCGCACAAGCAACGATGTGTGAGCAGGGGCGTTATCGTGATGCAAAAGCCAATTTTTGTTCTTCCAAAAATCCGGGCGTTTCTGGCGGATTGCTTCCCGCAAATGGCGCATAACTTGCAGGTAATATTCCTTATTGACGGAAGAACTCATGATGCACAACATCCCTGCAATCGAAGAAAACGGTAAGCAAAACTTTTACATTCGACCGAACTTGGAGCGCTTTTTTCGGTCTTGGTTCGTGCGGCAGCTTCCATTGAGATGATTGAGCTTTGGTTTCCACGTCATAGCCATAAACCCAGGATTCGTTACTAGTTATGGGGTCGTCGCGGACAGAGTCCAACATCTTATTAGCAATGTTCATGCGATGCTGCTTTTGGTCGAAATTGAGCAGTTTTGGTACGAATTTTGCGGCGACCCGTCTCATGACCAAATCATTGAAAAAATCGAATGTCACGAGCCAATCGATATGTCTAGGTTCTCAGCAACTTCTCTAACGGTGGTTCGACGATTGGCCAATACCATTTTCTTCACTTCATCAATTTTTTCGTCTGTTGTTGAAGGGCTCGAGCGTCCGGCACGCTTTTCGTCGTTCACATCCTCTCGGCCTTCTGAGAACATGATAAACTTTGCTTTGGTCCAAAGTAGCTTCTCCGTATGACACAGTCAACGTTCAGAATGTATCCGCGCACTTAATTTCATTTTTCACACAAAATTTGATATAGGTTCTTTGGTCCATCTTTTTGAATAGATAAAAATCGAAGACGAGCCGAAACACGTGCAAGCAAAGCAGCTGTCAAGAATTAACTGAACAATAAAAATGGCCGAACTCGTCGGCATGAGTGAGAGACATGAGTACCAACGTATCGCCAGAAAAAAATCGAAATTCGAATATACATAACCGGCGAAAATTCAATATTCGCGATACTTTTTGAACAGATCTCGTATACAACTAAACTCACTTCACACATTTTATTTTGATTACATTCGCCTCTCTCTGTCTCAAATCCTCGTTGACGTAACAGCCAACAACGAAGTAGTTCATGGTGAAAAGATTACAGGGGTGGGCAAAGGATGATAGATTTACACGCTCGGGCCAATATCCATGGTCAAAAACAAAATTGTGAAGGAAACTTCGGCTGTCACGTCAAGAGGGACTCGCCAGCCGAATTCTGCACGGTTATTTCACATGTATTCACACATTTGCACAATCAGTCGTTGTTCAGACGGGAACAAAGTGATATTATGTTGATTTCTTCCGTATATATCTAATACCAATTCGGTGAGAGGCGGATAACAGTATGTTAGTGCCATCAATTTTTCAATTATTTTCACCATGGATGGGACCAATATATGATAAGACCGTTAACCAGCTCTCACCGAATTTGACAGAATCAGCTGATAGGCTGACTTAACAGGAGTTATGAATAGGTTTGTTTACTAATAAACTGGGATTATGTTGGAGATCTAGGGAAAAAATCAACACAACCCCTACTTATGCTGCTGCGTTGCCATCTGCATAACGACTGATTGTATGAATACGCGTGAAATCATTATATATGTAGAATTCAGTTGCCTAGCTCTCCTGTGACGTGGCAGCCGAAGTTGCAATTTTGAATTTTACCATAACTAATGGCCAAACCGGGTAAGTCTGTCATCCTTGGAAATAGTTGGATTCAAAGTAAAAATTTTATAGTAAAAAAACTCTTGCATTTCATAATTATATACATATTTCATAGCTGATGAGGTGACCCTTTTCAACTATGGGTATTGACACCATTTCGTGTTTTCAATAATGCACATAGAAAAGCAAAGAAAATTATTATAAAGGACTATTGGCTTACAAAAAAATTTACTTTGTCGCATACTTGGCGCTCGATAGTTTCATTATTCTCCCCAGAAAGCAGTTCAGATTATCAATGTACATTAAAAACCAACCAAAAGAATTGGAAAACTACGAGCAAAACGAATCTAATTGTTATTATAGTGAAACTCCTCGAATACGACAAGACATACTTAAAATTTATATAAGTAATTCATTTTAATCTCTTTTTTTATACAAAAGTGTTAACAAATTTATTTCAGTTTTTTGGTTATTTAGAAGTTACTAGCTTAAACCTAACTATTCAAAGTAATAGCAGCGAAGAGCAGCTTATATCAGCTCAGTCCATAAGTTCGTGCGTCTTTTAAAGGTGGTTTTAAAATAATAAAAAATATGTTTAAAGTATTTATTAATCAATAATTTATTTTGCTTCATTACCAACGATGTCTTCCTAACGTTTAGGCAAATTTTGAATTCCCTGCTCAAAAAATTGTTGGTCCTTGGAGCCAAAATACGCTTTGATATCCCTTTTTATAGTTTATTTTGAGGAGTAATTCTTGTTACTCATATGGAATTGAAGTCCACGGAAAAGGTGATAATCGCAAGGTGCAATATCCGGAGAGTATGGTGGATGCGGCATTAGCTCCCATCCGAGCTCGTTCAGCTTGGCTAATGTTGCGGTATGAGGTCTTGCGTTGTCGTGGTGAAACAAAACTTTGCGTCTATTCACTAAAGACGGTCGATTTTTGTTAAGTGCCTCATTCAGGTTTGATAGCTGATGGAAATAATAATCAGCAGTTATCGTCTGGTTTGGTTCCATAATAAACAATACGGCCATATCCCACCTCATAGAGAGAAGAATCTTCTTGGGGTGAAGACCATCTCTAGGGGTCGGTTCTGGTGTTTCATTTTTATCTGACCATTGGCGTTTGCGAACAGGATTATTGAAAAGGACCCATTTTTCGTCACCAGTAACGATACGGTTAAAAAAACTTTCATTTTCAAGCCGTTGCAGCAGCTGAGAACACACATTCACTCTCTGCTGAAGGTTGGCGACGGAAAGTCTATGCAGAACCCATTTTCCCAGCTTTGAAACCTTTCCCAACTGAATCAGGGGCCTGAGAACTATTCCATGCGATGAATTTAACCTCTGAGCTATCATATCGCCTGTCAAATTTGGCTCAGCTTCCACGAGTTCGAGCAAGGCGTCGGAGTTAAAGACTTTAGGATGGCCAGCGCGCGGGGTATCCTCCACGTCGCAGTTACCACTTCGGAATTTTGAAAACCACTTTTGCGCAGTCCTTACACTCACGGTATCCTCTCTGTGAACAGTGTTTATTTCTGCAGCAGCAGTATGCCTCTTATACGCGATCGAAGATTCTATTTTATTTTTGAACAACACGTACTTCTATCCGCGATTAAAATCACTTATTAAATGCACAATATATCAAAGAAAATATAACTACTTTCGTTATATTCCGCGAATAATTTTTTGTATGCGAAAATCGTACAAAAGTGGAATTATGGGTAAAATACGCACGAACTTATGGACTGACCTGATATTTAATGATGTAATTAACTTTATATTTCGTTCATAAATATATTTAATTTCTTTTATAATTTAATTTAATTTTGTAAACGCATGTAAATAAATTAATTTGATTCATTCTGAACCTTCTATTAGTATATTAATCAACCTTTTGTAATGGCCGCGGTTTGTGGATGATCGAGGCCCACTGGTAGATACCTTGAAAATTATGCATCATTTACTAATAAATCATTTTCCTTATATTTTCCTCCAATAAATTTCATATAAATAAAGCGTTCTTCCGATCGATATCATCAACAGAAATAATTATAGGCTTCTAAAAGCTGCACGTGGAACAAATATCTTGAAATGATATTTGAAATTATGATCATTGAAAGTTTTGGTTCGATCCTGTTGATAGATCACATAAAAATAACTTCTTAAGAGATATTGTAAATATCCATACTCAGCAGAAAATTGAAAGCGTGCCTAATAAATTTATCTCATCACGCTTACTGATTGAATTGAATAATTTAATGTAGCAATCAAATTTATTTTTAAAAATTTATTAGCAGCGTTTCTAATAAATTACACAACTTACAATCTTGATTCATTTTACCGAAAGTGTTGTTGAACAAATGCTCATAAATAGTTTTTGTTTCAAAATTATTTAAGCTATTTTTTAACAGCTATTGGGTTTTCAACAATACACATACATACGGGCAGCATCAAAAGAAAATGTACGCCACATATTGACGAGTTTCGACTATTTATTTTGGAATTTTTTTCATAAGAATAAAATGCATATAGCGCAAAGTTTCAAGCTTTGTACAAAATTTGTAAAAAATCGGCAAATTTTTATAAAATTTTAAATTTTTTACTCAGAATCTTCAGATAAAATCTGAGTATATACTTTTGTATGACGGTCGCCGCAGCCGAATGCTTAGTGCGTGGCACCTTTCTGAAGTCCCAGGTTCGAATCTCTGGACATGGAATATCAAAAGGCTCGTCGTAGACAACCAACTACCCGTTCGGAGTCGGCTTAAAACTGTAGGTGCCTCCATTTGTGGTATGTACAACATCATGGCGTACACCAAAAATAGAAGTAGGAGCTCAGCCAAACACCATATAAAGGATGTAAGCGCCAATTATAATATATATACATATATATTTGAGTTTAAGTATAATAAAGTGCAAGTTTCAAGTCGATTGGATGGACTTTTAAAATATGTTTTTAGTTCTTATAGGTTTGGCCGTCAAACTGTAAATATTATTAGCTTTAGGTTGAACTCAACTCAAGGTCTGTATTTAAACAAAGCAAACAATTTTTCATTTTTTCACATTCTTTCATTTATTTTTCGATATTCAACTTGGCCTGGGCCTGGTCGATTAAATAATAAGGAAGCGAAAATAGTCAAAACTCTACAATGTATTGTACTGCTATTATTGTTACCGCCACTGTGCATATACATGCTTCTATGATTTCTATGGTTTATTTGGCATTTCAATTTATTATTAAATTTAAATTTATTGATTTTGCGAACAAGCTTCAAACGAGTAATTCACTTAAAATATCTTGAGGCTATTTATTTGCTGATATGAACAGAAGATATTTTTTCATCATTGAGCTACAAAAGTTTAGCATATTTGTAGATTATGGGCATTTACTCGTACAAGTGAATTAGCGCTACGTAGGTGGAATTGCAAAAATGTTAGGCTACCATATAAGGGGTGAATCATCGGCTAGTTTCGCTTTGAAAATGCTAAACAATAATGTTAATTTTTTCATTATTAAATATGCAAATAGAGAAATTTCTGTCTATTGAAACGAAAACCGATCGATCTGTGATATACTGCGCTATTCTGCTGAAACCCTGTTCACCAGCAGAAATTTCAAAAAAGGCCAATGATGCCTACTCAAACATAATATAACTGCTTGATAAGTATCCAAAATTCCATTATTTTATAGACACTCTTGGAGGGCAAAACTCCATCACGAATTACAATCTGTAAACATCTTCAAATTCCGTGTACCTAAAAACTATTTGGTTAGTCCATTTTTAATAGTATTGATTTTATTAAAACTGCAAATTGAAGAGAAAATTGCTGTCGAAAATGTATGAAGGAATCTCAAACTAAATACTTTCACTGTTGCTCGGGAGATAAGAAATATTATTGATATTGTTTTTTCTGAAACTAATGCAAATCTTATTCCAAAAATATGAATCTCGAAGCACGCATTTACTTTATTGACCATCTAAGAAATTGTGTTTATTTATATTTCATTCAAAAGGAATAATAGGCAAGAAGAGCAATAAATTTAAAATGCCCCTAATTTGAAATGCGTACAGGTATGTGAATAATATGAAGATATATGTATTAAAAAAGAAAACAAATAAGTTTTCAAATAGTTTGATTTGTTTACATATATGTAAGTATATGAGCTGATAATTACGCACAAGCGACATGGTGAAGCAAATTCGGAGGTGTGGCCAACTTTAGACCGCTAGTCAGCTCTTAGCGATTTTGAAGGAATCAGTTTACGAAAATCTGATGTTGTGTTGGTAATATAAGAAAATATCAACGCCGCCTACACTTCACTTCGTTGAGGTCTGAATAACGACTGATTGGATGAATCGTTTTGTTTTTTTACCATAGCTGATCGCAAAGCCTTGAGGGTTATCATTGCAGAAATTGCTTAACTAACACTTCACCATTCAATTCATCGAGTACTTAACCGATGGAGTAAAAATAAGTGAAAGTAAGAGGGGAAAGTGGTAAATTTGGTGTGAGAAACAAAAAAACTTTTTTAGAACGCGAAAAAATACCAAGAAGTAGAGTCGGATGGATATATCTTTCAAAGGAGATTCATGTCAAATAGAAGAAAAATGTACAGATTAATTAGCAGGTATCTAGCAAGCCATTTTAGAAGCATTAAATTTATTGTGAACGATTGAAAAGTAAGAAAATTGGCTACCGTCCGATGTAACGCATGAAGATATAAAATCGTTTTTCAACATGCGAATTTCGACGTAAAAGCCTAGAAAAGAAGTGGTTGCGGTGCACCAGACTGTGATTTTGTAGGATGAATGCTTTCATCGCCAAAATTGGCTAGAATTACCCAAGTTGATTTCGTTCTCAATTGGACACCATATGTGACATAACAAAACAGCAGGGTTAAGGACATATCAGCGGTGTAGCTGAATAAGAAGAGAGAAGCAGAAAACATAGGGAAATGGTGGGTAAGCCATCGAAAAAAGCATAGAGAGAGCATAAATTAATTAAGAATTATTCGCTTTCCTAGTAAATTTGTATTCTCGAACTAGAAAATACTTTTTTGAAAGTTTTTTTTTTTGTGATGAGGAATGTAAAGAGGAGCTTCAGCATTCATTCCATGAATAAAAACAGGCTTTATTCCTTATGCTGTACAATAATTTTTCCCAAAACATCACTTGGATATTCGTTTTTTATGATTGCAATATTTTTATTTTGTACGTTGGACACTTCAAACAAAACCAAAAAATGCTTTGAACAAAAGCAAAACGATGGATACAAAAAATTGTTAAATCGACTTTTTGCGCTGGACTGCATTCAAATTGAAAAATATTATTGTTATTGTTTTTCAATGCCTGCTTGCCCCTCCACTATAGGTACATATTTAAGTGGTATGTAGCGTGATAAAATAGGAGAGGGAGAGTAAAGGATATAGGTTGATTCAAAGGTGATGCAGATCTTCGACAGTAACTATTTTTGGTATGTTAATTTTTGATTTCTTTCAGACTGTTAGTACTACAGGTTTTGCAAACTTAGCCATCGAGCGATGCTCAGTTGAAGAACGAGTAAAAGTGATCCAAATGCCATATTTAAAAGTGACCCTTCTGCAAGAAGGGCACTTCGCGCTTTGGGCATAAGCGAATGAGACACATTTTCACCTAAACGGATACGCTAACAAGCCAAACTACCTATTTGGGTTACCAAAAATCCATATGTCATTCAAGAAACAACGTATCATTGTTTGTTCTGGTTTTTGGGCTTGCGGAGTTAATGGACCATACTTCTTCGAAACTCGTGCCGATAAGGCTATTATAGTGAACAGTAAACACTTTCGGGGTATGATAACAACCTTTTTATTACTTAAATGAGATTTCACGGACTTGCATAAAATGTGGTTTCCCTAGGATGGTGCCACTTATCCCAGAGTGCCCTTTGCGCACGAAGTTCCCAGGACGCACTAACTATCTCGCTAAACAACTAACTCAAACGGCTCTCGCGATTTTGGGCTTTAATACATATTGGAATTTTTTCTAAGCGACTATCTGGTCTTACACCAGAAATACAGAAATTATTCCAAAGCTACGATGACATACACTTTATAAATGATTGACGGATATTGTGTTTCATACATGAATGCCGTAGACTAACAAAACATGATGAAATGAACAAAACTATTTCTACTAATTTAGTTTTGCTTTATTTATACAAGGACTATTGAGGACTATTTGCCAACAATCTCGAGATTTTCGAAGCATATGAAATAGAGTTAAGAATATCACCTTGTTTAGCAAATAAGCTTTATTGAAAAGGGTTTTCCATCTGCAATACTTTTGGGATAGAAATCTATTGGGTTTTTGTGTTCAATGTTCAACTCTTCAAACTATCCAAATAAAATATTTGGGTTAAGCTAAATAATATAAAAAAATATTAGTGACCAACGATTTTCTTTAGGTATGAAGGTATCCATTTGTGGAACAACATCAAATAGGAGGACGAGCTTGGCCAAACTCCCAAAAGGGTGTAGAAGGGTCAGAAGTTTCAAAACATTTCAAAACACTGTAACTCACAAATGAATGCAACAAACAAAAAACAGCAAAAGAATGTCACCTTAACAACGAGAACGAGAACTGTAAATTTTTTTATCCATACTTTAGGAGATATCTATTACTGCAGCCATGTACCGAGGAAATAATGTTTTATTTTCCCCCAAACTATGTAATATGCTACTTTTGTATTATTAAATACATTACGCTTTGTTTCTAATTTATTGATTTTTACTTTTAGTGAAAATGTTTTATTTATTGTTTGCTATGTCGTTGAAGAGCTTTTCAAAAAATATTGATGCAATTTTTTCGATTAAGTTGTTCAAAAATAGTGAATATCTAAAAACAAAAAAATAATTGGCGCGTACACTTCAGTTAGGTGTTTGGCCGAGCTCCTCCTCCTATTTATGGTGTGCGTCTTGATGTTGTTCCACAAATGGAGGGACCACAGTTTCAAGCCGACTCCGAACGGAACGAATGTTTTTATTAATTTTGGTTTCACCGAGATATGAATATCTAACTTCCGGGAATTATGCGATCCTAAAAATCGAAAAATGTATATCCCTAGCAAAGAAATTCCAATTCCAACACACGGAAAGGTGCCCTGATTCTGTCTAAGGACAATGCCAATTGGAAGGAGCTGACTAATGATCGAGTTAAATGGAGAAATGTTGCTGCAGAAACTATGGTCTGATTGAGCACAAGAGATACTTTTGGTTGGTTGGTTGAGGTGCTGTCTGGGTGACACATCCCACACTCAATTAGCAAAAAAGGTGCCATTTTGGTACACCGCTAGTAGAACCACTGCCGTTATTCAGTCAAATCTTCTTGATTTGACTGTAAATCTGCCTGTCATCTATTTTCTTTCCTGCAATTTCTACCAAGTTGCTTATTAAGAATTTCCCCAGCATTCTATGTCGTAGAACACCCAGACTTGATAGTGACACAGATAGTGGAAGACTGTCTGCCTAGAATCTTCTTGATTGCAGCTTCTACATCTGTCGTTATACGGCCATCCCATCTTCCTAGCTTAGTTTTCGATAGGCTAATGGCCGGTTATTGTTGACGTAAATCTAAGCATGTTTGTTCTTGGCTTTCGTAACAGCTCGTCAGCTCTCTCCAGGCCACGTTTCTTTCACTATTTCGCAGGTATCGGTATTAGTCCATCTGCCAACAGCCTGCTCATGGAATTGCAAAAAGATCTCCCTTTTGTTACGGCTTTGGGGGCAGCCCACTGCCATCACTTCTTCAGCCTTCTCATTTATTTCTATGTTCCTTTGATCAGTTATCCAGATGAGAGTGATGTCTGTTACGCGTACTAAGGCATTTAATTCTTCTTTGCACTGACTGACAATTTTTGAATTGGTTGTTGGTGACTTTATAGCTAAGATGGCTGCTTGACTATCTGTAAGTATACGTGCTTCTGATAATTGTTTTGCTTCTTTCTTATCTTGCAAGCTTTTTTATACGCAAAATGCGAAAATTTTTAAGTTTTGTGTTTGTTTCCTTTTTTTTTTAATTTAAAGCTACCGAAACCGTAAGTTAAAAAAACTGTATTATTAAGCAGATGAAGGTTAAAAAGATCACTCTGAGAAGATTTTAGTGCTAATGAAAATTTGTTGATTCTTGTAAAATTTGATATTTTGAAGGTGCAAATTTAATTTCTTGCTCCTTTTAAGGTTATGCAAGAATATTAAATCTTCTTCTCTCAACTCTTCTAAACATTGAAAACCTTTTTAGACATTTTAAAAAACGTTGGAATTTACTTAATACGAATTAAAACCATAGAGGTGTAATCGTGTCTTTCGGTCCTCAGTTCGTAGTGGGACGTAGGGCATTAAAAGGTGTATTCATAGTAAAAATAAACCAGAAAATACTGAAGAAACCACAACCACATTTTTACAAAAAGAGTACCTCTGCTTGTAACCTATATAATAATAGAGTATCTTTATCGGCCGCCGTAGCCGAATGGGTTGGTGCGTGATTACCATTCGGAATTCACAGAGAGGTCGTTGGTTCGAATCTCGGTGAAAGTAAAATTAATAAAAACATGTTTCTAATAGCGGTCGCCCCTCGGTAGGCAATGGCAAACCTCCGAGTGTATTTCTGCCATGAAAAAGCTCCTCATAAAAATATCTGCCGTTCGGAGTCGGCTTGAAACTGTAGGTCCCTCCATTTGTGGAACAACATTAAGACGCACACCACAAATAGGAGGAGGAGCTCGGCCAAACACCTAACAGAAGTGTACGCGCCAATTATTTATTTATTTTTTATCTCTAAAAAAAAGCTCATAGATTAAATTGCATATAACCACAACCCATTTATTTAAAAAAAACGCACATTTTATAGACAATTTGTCACGCATACAAAGTTGTTCAAGTAATTCAATAAAAATGTGGTATTTTGTTTTCTTTAAATGGGCGTTTTAGTGCATTTTTATATCCAAAGCTAGGCAACACTGCAGTAGCGACAGAGAGATTTCACTGCTGAAAACAGAAGAACACTAACAACAACTGCAATCGCAGGCAATGCGAGCAGATGTTAAAAAAGCTAAATAAAGCTGAGTGAATTATTGAACTAATTTTTTAAAAATGTATATTTTTATAAACATTACTTTTAATTAGAACAAGCTAGAAAAATGTTATGAAGAAAGAACTAAAACTCAGAGACTAAATAACAAAAAAAAATTTTAAATCAAGTTACGAAAATGGTAATCTGGCCATACTGAGCATCAATTGAGAATATATGACGTCACTTATTGTCAAATTAGCTGAGAGCAAAATAATGGTACCGCGATAGGCGTCAACCCACTTGGCTTCTTAAATCATATATTTTACTTAAATTGAGAGCTTAAAGAGAATCATGATGCCATATAATTCGCGTCAAAGCGAAGTTAAAATATGGCATTATTTTTTTATTTAGGCAAAATATGATTTTAATTAAAGAGAATCCTACATTTTGTGTGTCGCACTTCATCTGTTGAAGATAAATGCATCTTAATTGATGATTGTATCATATGCTAGCGCTTAATTACAAATAATACTCTTTCAACGAAATAGAGTACATACATACATACATACATAACATGCACACAGATGTCGTTGTAATATAATACTTTAATATGTTTTCCTTTTCTTTAATATGTAAGCATCTGTGGGAACCAAAATGACAATAGCCAAGCGCTGGAATATAGAATCCCGTACCACCAATCCAGGCATACACGCATAATTATATTCGTTGCATATGTATGTGTGTATTTATTACGACGTGGCTTGCTTTGTCACGTAATTGACTGCAATACTCGTTGGGATGTCCATTCTTCCGCTATGCTCATAAAATTTCTTGGCTTATATGTAAGTGCATATACATAGAAATGTCGTGGTATTCATCCTCATACAAATATACATATTCGTGTTTGTTCGCTTGGCCATTTATTTCGCTTTGCAATTGAATTCTTTATGTCAATTAATTATTCACTCGTTTCTATTGCTAAATTCATTTATTATGATCAGAGACTACTAAATAGACACTACAGCCAGCGCTTACAAGATGTCCCATTTAATATTATTATTATTTATTAAAAGCTCATGTACATACCTACCCCAGAACACCTCCAGAGCCCCAAAGAAAATAAACGAATACCAAATGTTCTTTAATGTACACAGTTATAATATTGAAATGCTATGGGAATCAAAAATGACAACGACAGCTGCAATTTTTAAAAGCTGTGCTGCATAAATCCTGGTACTTTGGCCGGAGTCGTGTTGACTTTGAAGGTATTGGTCAGTTGTGGCTTATTGATATAGACCTGCGGCTTTAGAAAACGACACAACGAAAATAAAGTCTTGGTGACAAATTCACATCACCCCCGGGAGAGATAATAACACCCTCAAATCGTAGGTGATCATGCTGATCAATCGTCTAACTTGCCATTGTGGCTATCACATCACAGACTGTTAGAAAGTCTTGAAAAAGGACAGCTCCGCAGTAAAGAAGAAGAAGACAAAAAAATAAAAAAAAACGTAGTGTTATTGAGGAAACCTATTTATTTTGTTAAATTGCTATTTATAAATTTTTTATTCGGCTCAAGATTTTTAAATCTTCCATCGGTATGTTATCGGCACTGGACGTCGTAACATGTCTTTTGGATGACTTTTTGAACAAGTCTTTTGTACCCCTTTTCTTTTACCGTTTTTTTTTCAAAAATGTCGGCTTTAAGTGTATTTCGATGAGATAGTACAATATAGTGCAATCGCAAAAGATATCGACACTGCGTTTGTGACAGTATACAGAGTTGAGATAAATATAATTGCACATACGAGTTTTATTGTGCATATATAAAGATGAGGGATTGTTTGAATGTTATAGGCAAGCTCCAATGTTTACTTCTTACTGTTTCGTTAACCATTTCATACTAATCATTCTCAGCCCAGCAAGAGCAGGACATCTAAGGAGAACAATCAACTACTGCAGATAGAACTCGAAGTAATACCAAGTCTCTGCGCATGAATACCTAACCCGTGCTGCCCGCAAAGGATACCCAAAAAAGAGCTGCTGCTTCGCTAGCCTTATAAATGCACACGAACACCTCCGATCTACCCATGACCAGAAAGATCTGGGGACTATGCACATGTTCACACTCACCCAATTCGCTGTGTTGATGCGAAGACAAAAACTTTAGGTAGTTTCCGCAATGTCTCAGTGACCATAAACTCAAATGAGTGTAATATCGAAGTGCTTGAATGCAGTCGAAGAGAAGTCATTCAATCTCTGACTAATTTTGAGCGCTCAATTGAGACCAATAAGGTACTCATGATCCTAATTACTGCTTAGCTGTCGGAGTAAATGCTCATCTCCGTCGCAATAAGTTACACAAGTACGCAACCAATCCACTTATTCTTTGCTGGCATCTACTTCCGCTTGGAAGACATGATAGTGTTTCGGTAGCCTTTAATTTTTCTTGATAGGAGCTCATTCTTCTATTGGTGCATTTTCCATTTTTCACCGTTTATTTGTTCAGCGGCCTCAAGAAAAATTTTAAAATATGTAGAAGATATTAGGCCACTTACGTCTATTTTGTCCGTTTTAACAAAATTTTATACTTTTTACTTCATTCTAATAAAATATAACTTCTGAATTTTCTTTGCGTGTTCAAGAGCAACGAAAAAACATTTTCTTTTTTCTTCCAGTAGAGCAGAAGATTTAAACTCTGTCCGATATGCTGGTTTTATATAATTTTTCTTTCATTATATTATGCTGCAGAGTTTTCGATCGTAAAGTCGGTGGAGTAGACGACCAATGAAGTCGATTGATTCCAAAATAAATCTGCATCCACGGAATCGATCAAATTCCAGATAAAAGTACTTTATCCTCACATGAAAATGCTTCGTATCCACTGAGGAGGAACCACTGTGGCATGCAGGATATTTTTTCTTATTTGAAACATTCTATTCCCCGTCTTCTGGATGGGACATACATACATACAACTGTCTCCCAATACACGATATGTACGAACAAATGACTCGATATTACCATATTCGGCTAAGCTATAATCGTCTAACAGATCTTGGTACAAGCAAAGCTCGTTCTAAACATCACTAAATGTCGTTTTTAATTAAAACAATAAAAAAAAAAACAAAATAAAATATTTGAATAAAGCACGTGTGCACGTCAATATAGAATGTAATTATGAGTTTAAATCGAAAAATTTCAGTGGATCAAGATTTGTGCTTGTTCGACTTGAAAACTATAGTTTTGTTTACAGTTTTCGGTATGGTGCGTATTGGAATTTGCCACTGCGCGGAAATTATATCCGAATTGTTAACACCTTGTAACTCACAACTGAATGGAGCAAATATCGATCACTATCAAGAAAATAATTGGTTTATTTTTCCTCAAACTAATATATTAAAAAAACACACACATGCAGTATATATAAACCCGAATTATTTATTTGTTAGTTTATGCGGGCTTATCTCCGAAATTATTGATTCACTCCATTCTTCAGATTGCATCATGATTATTTTTTATCGTGAAACATTAATCGGTAGAGGGCACTTGCTTCGAAAGGTAGGGTGTCCGGCGACAAAATTTCAAATTAAAAGCTAAATTAAATATTTTCTTTTAGTGCGGGAAAGGTTGCTGGGTTTGTTTCATAGACTTTACTTTTGAGGTACCCCAACAGAAAAAAGTGTATCAGTTCACGCATACTAACAACGTCATTTCTGCGAATAAATGTCGAATGAATGCCTAATAAATTTCCCACTGTTCGATAGAATTTTTCAACTCGTAGAACTTGGCAGATATGCTAGCAGAATAGAACTTGAGTTGCAATGAAAAACTGATACTTAACATTATCGAAGAGATATATTTGATTCTAAAAATTTCGGTGATCGCCCTCAACTTATTCAGGCGTTTACATTTCGCCATCTGTGTAACTTCCTCAATGACAATGAAAATAACCTCAAATTGGATAACTAAAATTACGAGGATTAAAATCTTGTGAATTTTCGTTATTTGCACGATGATTTTGTTTTTTTACACGAGTTGGAAAAATGCAAGAAATCATGTCTCATAAAGTTTTTGAATAAATCATTGGCATTGGCAGCCGTGGTTTTTGCTGCTAAGTAATTAATAATAATAAATAAAATTATGTAGATTATACAAAAATTTTCTTTTCGGTGCAGTTTGTAAGTTGTATAAACTACAAAATGCAACTATTGTCGGATCGCCAAAGTCAATTATGTATGTATGTCAGTGGTTTATAGGATAGCAAACAAGTGGTCAGCTTTGGCCCACCGCTGTGCCACCACCCACTGTGCAACTGTTTAATCAACACTTGTACGTACGTACCACTACTGGTAAGAGCACCTGTTTCCATAGGACACAGTTTGGGAAAATAAATATAAAGAAAATATACAAAAAGGAATACTTAAGGAAAAAAAATGCGTATCGCTATTGCATTCACTTCTTCTGGATACATTTTTTCAACTTATGCTTGCCCACGGTCCAACTTTTATCCCTCATGTCTGCCCGCAACGGTCGTTTCCTTTCCGCTTGTTTCTGCGTATACATGAAGCATTTCCCCTGCCGCCGCCATGTTAGCGTTCTACGAATAATTAATTACACTCGTAGCGGTAATAACGTTTTTCACTGTCGCTTGGCGCCTCTTTTGCTCTCTTGATATGGCAGTGCGTTCTGCTGCCCTTCTGCTTTTCCGGCACATGGTAAAATATTACTTTTGTATTTTCTTCCTTTTCTAATTTACTTTTCTACTTACATTATTAAAAGTATGGGTGCGTCCAGTTATTTTTATACCCTATTCATACCTATGAAAAGGATTACAATTACCTCCCCGTAATGGGTTTTACAACAAATTGAAAATACAAATATAGATGTGGGGGGAATAAGTCAGAAAGAGAGCCCGACTCGGTTGGCGCCACTCCATCGGCAACTTTTCCATTGATTCTAAACAATATGGACGCTAGAAATTCGTGCGGGTCGGAAGTTTGAAATACAATAAACCACTCATGACCACGAAATACTTTGAAAAATGTATCTAGCGAATCGTAGAAAATAATTCTTTGTTCAATATTAGGCCTCTTTTTTCGTCAAGACTTAGCAAGTGGCGAATAGATGAAGGAAATTAATATATGTTGGTAATGCGGGAAGAGAAACGCCTTAAATTACATATGCTGGTAAGGCAGTGCGGCCTAATGAGCTATAGCCATGGCGCTAGGCCCTATTTTTAAATAATACAGTTTGATTGCCAAAGCAGTAAGGCAGTCTCTTATATACAAAGGAGCTTCGTAACTTTATGTTAAGAATAATTACAACAGGGATGCATAGCTTGTTTCGTGATTTTTATATTGTGAGAGGTCGGACGAGAATATAAACTCTAATAAACTGTGATGGGTATATTTTATAACAGAAAATGTGAATTAAAGAACCTTCTCAGTTGAGTAGAAAATACAACGATTTGTCCGTGAAAATAGGTTGGTTGAGAAAGGTGGGAGAACCTGAATACAATTTTTCCAGAGGCTGACGAAAGATGTTGAGAATAATCAAGCAAGACCCACACATGTATGTGTAATACTAGGAAGTCCGCAAGGGCATCTCCCATAAGGAGGTGACGGGTACGACGACCCCGCGGACCCTAGTCAAGATGTCCCCCGTTTCAGCGACTCTGTAAGAGTTAGCTAGAAAGTTAGGAGACAAAATCCAGCATATGTCTGTTCCCATATTGGGCGGTGTGTTGGTCAGTGTCTGTTCACCATGTTAGGTGCGACTGTATAAAAAGCATGACCGGTATGCAACGGGGCGCACTGGGAGTCCCTGGATAGGTCGTTATGGCTTTCCACCTGCGACCTCAAAGGGGTGATGTGAGTTCGCTCTGCCGATGTGTTAGCCTCGTTGTATATCAGTAACCAGCCGCCTTGGACCCTGGTCAGGAAGTGTTCATTGGGCGAAAGAGTAGTAGCTTTCGTTGCTCCGGGCGAGCGCCGGTCCGTCCGTGTTTTCCGGGATCGGTAAAGCGTAGGTCAGGCCTCAGGGAACTGGGGTAGGAGCATTGCCTCCGAGGGTACACCCGCTCTTGACTATTTCGGCCCGCCCCCCTGCACACGATGCGCTGGTTAAATAAAAAAGAATGGAAAAAATTATGGAAAAGAAACAAAAAGAAGAAAAACAGCAGAAGGCCATCACTGATGGAGATATAGAGCAGAGCCCTTTCGTAAGGAAACCTCGATTGCTTCGCTCGCCACCACAAAAAGGGAATTCGCCCCTTACGAGTGGAACATTGCCGACTATAGGGAAATCAAAGACGGTCAATGAAGAAGCTGAAATGACGCCTCAGGATGTAAGAGTAACGTCAAAAGAGGTTAAAAATACTGCAAATGCGCCCAATGCGCCGTCGCATACCCCTGTAACTGCAAAGGATGCAAACACAGAACGGGAAACCACTGCATCTCCGCGACAAGAGTTTATTCTCAAAATGCGAGCTGAAGAAGAGGAAGCCGTAGAGAAATGTTTGAGAGTGCTTAGGAAGATGAAAGCAGTTATATTGAAGAGTAGAAATACTTCCACGGAAATAAAGACCGGAGTCTCAGAGCTTGACGAACTATTTGACGTCATGAAAAACTGCAGAAGAGGTTGGATTCGAGCTGAGAAAGCCGGTAAAAGTCGTCTCTTGCCGGAAACATCCACTAAAGAAGTCGGAGGTGACACCCCCGCAACTGCCCGAAAAACAGGTGTTGCTCAGGAGAGCACTCCTTTAACCGCAAAACGGAATGCACCAAGCCCTGCCGCACCCGACTCTTCGAAGAAACTAAGAGTTCGAGAGCCTGAGAAATGGCAAGTGGTAAGCCGGCAAAAATCTAGGCCCAATACCGTGCCAAAAGGAAGTGATGAAGCGCAAAACGATGGCGCAAGGAAGACTAAAGCCAAACAAAAGAAGACTGAACGAATATCAAAACCAAAATCGGAGGCTGTGTTGGTAAAGCCGGTAGAGGGCCACAGTTATGCTGAAATCCTCAAAAACATACGCAAAAATACCATGCCAGACGAAAACACAACGGTGAAAGGCATAAGAAGAACCAAAACTGGCGCTCTTCTACTTGAATTCGAAAAGGGGAAAACAGTTAACGCTGATTTTTTGAAACAACTAGAGGAAACCGTAAAAGCGGTCGGTTCCATTACAACTCTCAGACCAACTTCAACTGTAGAGATCAGAGACTTGGATGCCGTCACGGAGAAGAAGGAAGTTGATGACGCTGTGAGAAAAATGCTAGCTGGCACTAATGAAAATATCGATGTTAGGATCACAAAACCTAATCAACGACAACAAGTACGGGCTTATGTTACTCTCGCTATTGAAAGCGCAGAAAAGCTGCTTAAGCAAACTAATATCAAAATCGGATGGGTTAGTGCAAGGATGAGAGCTAGCACATCTCTGAAGCGCTGCTACCGGTGCTTTGGTGTCGGACACCTTCAATCAAACTGTAAAGAACCAGACAGAAGCGGAAAAGGTATATGCATCCGATGTGGAGAAGCTGGGCATAAAATGAAAGAGTGCACCAAAGAACCCAAATGCTGCCTATGCACTGATGCCAATCGCAGCGAGACAAAGCATATGCCAGGCTCGGGCAAATGCCCGATGACAAAAGAACATGCCAAGACAAGATAAAATATGATTATACTTCAAGCAAATATGCACAGAAGTAAAAACGCAGACCTGCTAATGGAGCAGATGGTCTTAGAAAAAGGAGTTCAAGCAGTATTGATAAGCGAACAATACGCTCAATCCGAGAAAGCTTGGATCGAAGACGAGTCGGGAACTGCCGCTATCTGGCTGCCTAGGGGCACCAATTTCGCAATAACCGCGAAAGGATCAGGCGATGGTTTCGTCTACGTTCAAAACAGCCAATTCACAATGATAAGCTGTTATCTCACACCGAACGACAATATAGTTGAATTCACCCGGAAACTGGAAAGTATTGAAGACAAAGCCCTTAGTTTAGAGGGACGGCTAATAATAGCGGGAGACTTCAACTCAAAAGCAACCGAATGGGGCTCGGCGACAACGAACTCAAGAGGTAGACGAGTGCTGGACATGGCAGCCAGACTAGGTTTAGTGGTACTCAACACAGGAACGACTACGTACCGAAAGCCAGGTTGTGAAGGCACAACACCCGACATAACCCTAGCATCGGAAAGCATAGTCACCTTTACTAAAGACTGGAGAGTCCTGGAAGATTACAATGGGAGTGACCATCAATACATCACGTTTTGCATTGAAATGGAAAACCAAAGAGTACGTGAAAATCGAAATAGAAGTACACGCAAATGGAACATTAACAAACTAAACCCAGCGACGCTCCTTGCAACTATTGACGAAAATAAGACGACGATCTGTACGAATAGTACAGCAAAAACACTAGTCAAGACAACAATGCAATGCATTAAGATAGGTTGCAACGCATCTATGCCTAAAATAGATAAGAACAAAAAAAGAAATGCTGTATACTGGTGGACACATGAGATCGCAGAACTTAGAAATATGTGCATCCATAAGCGTAGAAAGTATACTAGAGCCAGAAGATTGGGCCCGGCGATAACAGAATCCGAAGAATATAAAAAGAGCAGAAAAGAATTGAGGAAAGCTATAAACCAAAGCAAAAAAGACAAATGGGAAGAGCTACGAAACGATCTTAACAATAACCCATGGGGGTTGGGGTACAAAATCGTTATGAAAAAGCTAGGGGCCAAATCCCCTGCTGCTGATATGGAAACCGAAACGGTAAGCAAAATAGTCGACACACTCTTCCCAACACACTGTGCCGAGAGGGAGGAACTCGAGCACGAAACAACGGAACCTGTCCCATTCACAGAAGAAGAACTTATGGATGCTGCAAAAGCAATGAAATGCAATAAAGCGCCAGGACCTGATGGCATAGTTGCAGAAATATTGAAACTATTGGCAATCGAACGACCTTTTTTGCTGCTAAACATGTACAACGCATGCCTAAAAGAAGGAATTTTTCCAGAAATATGGAAAAAACAAAAACTAGTACTAATCAGTAAGGGAAAGGGAGACCCAACATTAGCGTCTGCTTATAGACCGTTATGTATGCTGGATAGCGCAGGAAAACTCTTTGAGAAATTGATAAAGCATAGGCTTAGCGAAGCCGTAGAGAACAGCGGCGGCCTCTCCGACAGGCAGCATGGTTTCAGAAGTGGCAGATCTACCTTAGGAGCCATCCAAGATGTAATAACTAGCGTAGAACATGCCCAGGCAGGTAATCGATACTCCAAACGTTTAGTATTACTAGCCACACTGGATATCAGAAATGCTTTCAACAGTTTAAGTTGGGACGACGTAATTAGAGCCTTAAAGGTAAAATTCAAGACCCCGAGTAATCTATTCAAGATTATTCGCAGCTATCTAAGCAATCGCGTGCTCTTATACGAAACGCGAGAAGGGTGTAAGACCAAACAAATAACAGCAGGTGCGGCCCAAGGATCAATACTCGGACCTGAACTTTGGAATATAAGCTACGATGAAATCCTTCGAATAGAGATGCCCGAGGATGTGCATTTGGTGGGATACGCAGATGACATTGCGGCTGTAATAATCGCCCGGAACACTGACGAAGCCAAAAGAAAGTTAAATCAGGTAATGATCCGAGTTCAAACATGGCTAGAAGACCATGGATTAAAGCTGGCCACAGAGAAAACAGAGCTAATCCTTCTAACGAACAGACGTATCCCATTAGAAGTAGACATACAGGTACTCGATGCCACTTTATCGACAAAAAGAGTGGTCAAGTACTTAGGAGTGCAATTAGACACAAGGCTAACCTACTGGGCACATATAAACCATGCTGCCACAAGAGCTGCCAAAGTAAGTGGCATGTTAAGTAAGCTCATGGCAAACCTTGGAGGTCCAACGCAGAACAAGCGAAAACTTTTAATGGACACGACGAACTCGATTCTCTTATACGGATGCGAAATATGGGCAGATTCGCTAAGGGTGCAATGCCGGCGGAAAACTCTGCAATCTGTGCAACGCACCTGCGCTCTCAGAGTGGCTTCGTCATATAGAACAGTATCTGAAGCAGCGGTGTTAGTTATCAGCGGAACCATCCCTATAGATATTCTAGCACAAGAGCGCAAACGGAGATGGGAGGCAAAAAACGCAGGAACCCCAGTACTACGCCTCTCCGATATTAGAGTCCAAACACTTACACTTTGGCAAGCAAGATGGAACTCTGAACGGTATGGTAGATGGACAGCGAGACTAATACCCGATCTAAAAAAGTGGGTAGAAAGAAAGCACGGTGAGGTTAACTATTACCTCACACAGTTTTTGTCCGGACATGGGTCCTTTCGCAAGTATTTGTGGCGAATGGGTAAAGTGAGCCAACCAAACTGCATATATGGAGATACTGAGTATGATGATGCGGAGCACACCTTCTTTGAATGCGAGAGGTGGAACGTAGAGAGAACAGGTCTACAACGAGCTATTGGTGTATTTACACCTGAAGAAATTATCGACAAAATGATGATAGACGAAGAAAAATGGAATGCCGTCACAAATTTTGTAGAGGATATTATCCGAAAAAAGAAGCGAGAAATGGAAAGTCATGCTGAAGAGCATTGAGCATAGGTTTCTCAAAACAGGCGACCCTGGACGCAGGGTGAGTAAGTAAGTGTCCTTCTTAGGACGCCGTCTTGGCCCTCTACCTCGAAGCAATGCGGAAGCAGTCCCGGGGTGGAGGGAAAACTCCAAGAGAAGAGGGGGGATATTTTTAGTGGATTCACCACACACGTAGTAGCGACGGTTACTATATGGTGCGAAGGCATTTTTAACCCAACCTCACCGCCAAAAAAAAAAAAAAAAAAAAAAAAAAAAAAAATACTAGGAAGTCTTGAAATCCGGAAAAATAATTGTCCGTAATGCCTATTTGGAAAAGCAGCTCGAAACAAACCATTTGTTTATTAAAACCCAGAGTGCATACTAAAAGTCAGGTTAATAGGACGAAGTCTTTTGACGCAATTTTTGCTGGTGAAAAAAAAATTTCATTTCTGATTCCGATTGAAAAATATTTATCAGATCTGCAGCCGAAAAACCTGCGAGATCACATTATGGTTTTGGGGTTGTTTGACATCAGCAAGGGCCGGCAACTTAGACTTCATAGAGAAAACTATGGATAAAACTACTTATTTAAATTCATTGATTTATCAAATTATTTATTGAAAAGTGCTGAAAAATTGTGTATTCGGGATAGAATTCGATTCTATCAAGCCAAGGCCCACAAACCCAAATCGAATATTGTTCCATCATGACTTATCTGGAACTGTTCCTACGTACTGGAAACACCAGAGCTATCGCGCGATATGAATGTAATTGAGAATGTATGGAGTGTTCTTGAGCGAAATATAATAAAACACCACAAAAGCTACCTACAAGACTTAAAAAGGGCGTTACAAGACGAATGGGAGAAAATCACCCCGAATTAAACAAAAAAAGTTGTATGCTCTATACTTATTTGAAGACGTGCTGTATTTGCACTTTAACTACCATCACAGTAAAAACTTCCATAGACATCTAACTGATTGTAAGAGTGCCTTAGTTATTTTGTACGAAACGCGTAGCAAAAAAAAAAGTTGTTCAAGGTGGGTTCTTACTGTATTCAACCAAAAGTTGAAGGATGAAAGATTCCAATTCTATGAAGTGGAATACTCAGTTTCAAGCTCTGATTTCCTTAGATTGGAATGTGAAAGAAAACGTAAAATAGGAAAGGAAGAGTGAACTTCACAAATATATCAGCATCCGTTACCCAATTGAAATCGGTCAACTAAGATTAACCAACACATTTATGTCTCATATACTATTCAAGATAGCCAAAATTTAATATAGAGGAGGTCAAAATTGATGTAGTAAATTAGTTGAGCATTGATCCAGAAGATCCCTTCACTTACAATTTTTTATTTTTAAATGCCGCTAATTCATCAAGCCCGTAAAGTATTCGTCCAGCAAGTAAACACAAATCGTACGATAGGCCATTCAAATCCGATAAACATTTCGAGACGATAAATGTATCCGTGCTCTAAAGCAGTGGGTAGCTATGAATATCCAAAACGGAAAGTAGCACCAGCGAAAGCATCAATAATACCAGGACTCACTTTGGGATCATAACCTCGTAGCCAAGTGTATGTGTCAGAGACATTCCGATAGTTGGACTTACTTTCAATTACCGTTGCTAACACAGTTTACCATTCTCAGCTGTCAACGATATGCAACGATTAGTTCTTAATCAAACTCTTTCGAGATCTTGGTTTTCGAAAGCCGAAGCAAGTAAAACAGTCCAAAACTTTAAAATTAATATTTTTCATGAATAAATTTTAGAGCCAAGGGAGTGATATGGGTTCATAAAATATAATACATAAAATAAAAAAAGTATGCCTGCAAATACGCTTCTTAACTTAGCTAATTTTCTATTCTTTCGCAGATTAAATTCTTACTTAGCGCTCAAGCAGTTTTCTCGTCACTTTGTTGTCAACACAAGTGACAAGCAGCCAAAGACAGCCCAGCGGCGAGGGCGTACAAATGAGAAAAATACGAAACAACCCACATTTTATAGCATTTCGTTATGCAACTTGAAAAAACCCTCGTTGCCTCTTGTGTGTCTTAGCTTTGGCACGAGTGAAAACATATACAAATGAAAATGAATATGAGAAAAAAACAAAACCAAAAACATTACCATAGATAGCAGTAATGAAAAGAAAACAAGCTGCGGAATGTATGAGAATTGTGGCAACTACCAACTCGTAGGTAATCATTAGAGATATCAATTGTTTTCGATTTTTACGATGCCGGGATTTTCGGAATCTCTTAATGAACTATCGGGATACCGAGACTAATCTTCTTAGCAAAATTGTGAGAGTAACTTTGGGTGTTACGTCATAGGGGACTTAACAGAAAGAGAGGCGAATGAAATGAGAACAATATGTGTAAAGTGAGGTTAGCTGAATGCAATCAGACAACAACGAAGTAACAAGAGCCACAAAAGAATCTCAGGCTCTACCAGCATTGTTGTAACCAAACCATTATACTATCCCTTGTTACGTCAGCAAATCAGCGGATTCTTTCAAAATCGCTGACAGTCGTTTAAGGGTCTGATGTTGGTCAACACTACTATATTCTCTCGACCGTGGCATGCGTACATACGAAATATTAAAAAGAAAAAAAAAACAAGAAATGTTTACACAAATTCATGTTTGCTAAAAAGTTGTAAGCCGCTATTGCTTTTTTTGCAATAAAAGACCATTTCGTATGTTTCGTAAGGAATTAAAAATCCCGAAAATCCGCGACTGTTGGCAAATAATCCCGGAAGTCTGGAGTTAACATCCCTAGTACTCATATTCATAAGCATACATATATCTAAGGTAGCGAAAAACGATACATAGTATGACATGTGTAACAGTCAAGTCGACGACTACATACCCTGTAGAGAAAGTACGACTTAGTGCCGAAAAAGGTATGGTAACCGTGGATTTAGGTTAGCCCAATATAGCGCGAGTTCAGATCTTTGGAAAGTCGATGAAATTTCTCATGCTTTGATTCCTCATTCTCAACATTGTTACTTATCGTTTGGAGTATAAGTCAGTTTTTGGAATTTTATTCCAAATTTACTATAGAATTACCAATAAATTTTACTGCTGGGTACCACTTGTACGTATTTAGTGGCTGATCTGTTAAGGACTATTTATTGCCACTACAAAAAGTTGTTCTATCATTTAATCGCAATTATGCTACTAGAAAGCACACTAAGTACTAACATACGAGCAGCTGTACTCATATATAGTTGTCTGCCTATGCCTCTAGTGCGGCTTCAACCAGCAGCCGACATCACTTGTTTTGTCTCTCGAATGAATGCTTTCGCATTGTTAAGTGTTTACCTTGTGACACTTCACACACCATTATGTGCTGTATATTTCTTTGTTTTCATATTTTGCAGCGAAACTGGGCTGATGATGATACTCAGCATTTGGCGCTGCAGGACAATGACGTCGTGTCAGTTGTGGTTGAAAGTTGTTGCGTAACATAAGCCTCTAATGCGTTAACTATGTCTATGTACTCGTATGCATACTGACATATCTATGTTGTGTAGCTGTATAGTACCACTACGAATTGTGTGTTGTTTTTTCTAAGTAGGCTTTGCCATTTTGAATTAACTTTTGAAGTAAAACGAAATTTGTTTATTTATTTATAAGCAACATTCTGATGCAAAGACTTGAACACAGGGTATACAGTGAGCAACATGTAAACATACTTATTTGATCATTTATTTGATTATATTGACTGGTATTTCCTCATTAGTTAAAAACAAAAAATTGGTTTCTCTTATGGGAACCAGATGTGAAACACTGTTTTTGACAATAGCGAGAAACGCACACGAAACGAAAGGCGCAGAAGTTCTTACAGTGTTTTGTGTTTAATTATAAGGTGTTCTGATTCAATGTTTTCTGTGCCAAAGAACATATAAATGCATCTACTTGTGTGAATCATTTTCTTGCAGTAGATTCTTTTGCTTCAGACGTTGAGCATAAGAAGCATTATAGTGAGGATTTTGGGGAAACCAAATTTTCCACATATTTACGGTGTCTAAATTTCAGTATTTAAATGTATTCAATTATTTTTCAGTTAAGATAAAAATTATTTATGATTTGAGCATGCAAGCTGGCGAGTAATTGTAAACTCGAAATAATTTTTGCTTATTATTAGTAGACCGACCCTTGTTTTTGGTCACGGCCAGTAGTCGGCGAGCAAACCTTTGAACGAGATTCTTAATAGTGTCAAGAGGCAGTTCTTGTCAACTCCTTTTTATCTTTTTTTTAGTTTATGACCATTTTCAATGAACAAGTTTTCCGAACTGTAGACTTTTGTTTTCAGGATTCCCCCACAAGTTTTCTATCAGGTCTTGTGCTTAAGGCTTGTCCTTGACCAATTTTTCGTTCAGTATACCATATGAATGAAAACTGCGTATTCCAACTGCAATATCATTTACGCATCATCGGAAATCATTATTAATGGTAGAAGTTAATCAAGCCATTTAACTCGATGGGCGAGAGCATAAATTCAGGCCATCAGAAGGTATCGGTGACTTTCGCTCGCTTTGACACTATCCGCTTCTCTTACCGTAGATCGTGCCAGTAGTAATGATATTAATCTGAGTCATACAAATTATTATTAATTTCAATTTTTTAATCGGTGGCGATTATGCGCTTTCAAATGGAATTCTTATTCAAATGATGCCTCAAAGTGTTCTCGGTTTAAAGGTGGCTTAGAAAAATACTTTTTGCAATTAGAATTTTCATAAGACACTGCTATGTTTTTGCTTTAAATGGAGTAGTTTTAGTGACAGACACTTTTGTAAGCGAACAGACATTTCAGTACGTTTGTGGTCCCGATTCTTGGCATAGTTTCCGTATCCAAGGCTTAACAAGCCTTAAGCAACAAACTGTGATCTATTAATTTCTCAATCGAGTTCGCTTTGTGCTTTCCCACAGCTTCTAAGGTCTAAAATATATTGCTAATCGCCCACAATCAATTTTTTCTTTTCTCTACCTTTCATATTGGGTCTTCGTATCTTTCAGTTTAATGTACATATGTGCTTATATGTATACTGTCGACTGCCGAAAGGGTTGCTGCATGACTACCATTTGGAAGTACATATGCACGAAATCCCGTTCATGAAACACCAATTGGCATACAAAATTCTTTTCAAATAGCAGTCGCCCCTCGACAGGCAATTGCAAACCTCCGCGTGTATTTCTGCCCTGAAGAAAGCTTCACTGTCCGGAGTTGGCATAAGGGATCAATTTGTAAAAAAAAAACATCAAGACACGCATTAGAAATAGGAGGAGGCGTTCGGCCAAACACCCAAAACGGGCTGTAGTTTTATCACTATCCTCTACTACTTTTTCTATCTCTGCTACCATTAATTGCTATTAAATAATTTAAGGTTTAATTTTGGCACGTTACTTTTGACCTGTGTAATTTAGTATTAAGGTCACACATTGTGAAAAGAAAGCTTGGTTGTGTGTTTGTCTAAATAAATAAATAAATGAAATTCTTTGTCTTTCGAAGTGTCTTTACGAAACTGTTAATAAGTTCTAAATGAGTAGCAGCATAACTGCAGTACTGCCCGATTTTATTCTGGATACATTAGCATAAAATCCTTGTTTTGTTTGAAAAATTGTAATTGCCATTAGCGAAACTGTTTATGATTTTCAGGCATACTACAGTGCGTTGTAGAAAATTCTTATGCCTTAGGAGCTTCGGCTTTGTTCAAGTGTCAGCACAAAAAACACTTTCTTTGTTAAATGCATTTCTCCCATTCAAACTTAGCATTCCAACCAGGAGTTTAAGAATTTATTAACAAGTGTTCAATGAGTTATATGCTTAGCTTTATTACTCTCTTTATTTCTATCCCTATCACTATCTAAAACACACAAAAAAAAAACGCGAAGAAGGTGTTCACCAAGTATTTTTCGAATGTATGCTATTCAATGGCTAGAGATTGAAGCTTCGCATCATATTTGGCGGAAATTAAGACCCTGAGTCATTCGTGCAATCCATGCTTCAAAGCATAGGAAATGGACGGCAGACAACACACTTGTCCTGATTTCAAAGGGTCACTTCAGGGTAGCGTGCTATTCGTGAGAAAAAATCTCTCTATCTCTATATTTTTTTTGTATTTTGTTTATGGTGGACGGAAAACATGAAAAGCTTATGGCCGAAACCCTGGTGTAGGACTTTAACACCACTAGGCCCCCTTCATGTCCTAGGGTATGTCCTCCTGGAGCTTCATCTTCAGGAAGCTCTAGCTTGAGGATACCGTAATACATAGTATTCCACAACGTTGGGCCAAGTACCGAGTTTTGTGGAATATCGCCAAGCAACTGGCGTGCCTATTTGTGTGCCTATTCCGTTATCAGTATCATAAAGCAAGAGCCTGGTTTCAACGTAGCTTGATGTGATTTTTTGCAGGTATGTCGGCACCGCGAAACCTCTCAGTGCACTTATAATCTGGGCCCAGGTTGCGAAGTTGAACCCATTTTTTATGTCTAAGGTAATAACAGCGCAGTATTTCTTCGTGCTACCTTTCCATTTTCTGCCACTAGTGGCTTGACGAGCAATACTCATCACAGCTTGTATCGCATTCACGGTTGAACGGCCTTTTCTAAAGCCATATTGGTTAGGGGAAAGCCCTATTGGTTTCTCTAGAGCCGCGTGCATCTAGCATTCACAGTGGACAATATGATGATGGATGGCCCGGCGGCTTTGCCGGTTGGAGTAGCAGTACCAATCTTTGTTTCTTTCACACTTTTAGAAAAACGCCTTCGTTGAGGCATGTGTTGTACAATTTAGCAAAAACCTCTGTTGTTGATTTAATTGCTGCACAACTACATATATTTGGGAAGCTATCTAAGGCCGGAGCTTTGTTATCAGCAAAGCGCTCTACTGTGGAAAGCACTTCTTGTGGGGTGATTTCTAGGATGTCAACCTCCATCACCCGTTGTGCCTGTCGACGTTTTGACTCCACCTGACATGGGAATAATGTGGAAACTCGCAATAGGGCTGGGCACGTTGGCTGTGCCTTTCTATCTCTATCTCTATCGCTATCTTTAAATCTATCTCTAGCTCTAGCTTTATCTTTGTAACAGGTTTTAAAAACGGAAGTCAATAAAAAGAAAAATCGGTACATTTTACAGTTTTTCTCTAATAAAGACGAAGCAAGCCAGGCCGCTGAAATTGTGAATGGTATTTATGGTGCCGATACTGTAATTGCTAAAAACATGCAATTTTGGTCAAGATAAAACAGTTTTAAGCCATTTGTGTAAAAATTTTACGCAAAAATATTGGATTTCTTTTTACCCCAACTAATAAATTTGAGTGAAACTAACCTGGTACACATATTACCTATATTAACACACCCCCTTCCATATAACGGTAATTTTCGGAAAGGAAAAAACCTGAAAGTTCTATTATAAATGGAGCAAAATAACTCAGATCTGGAACTGCATGGAAATGCATGCAATAAAAATGTTGGAAGATGAACGGCGCCATCAGCACTTTTATGTAAATGCATGTAATTCACTGACATAATAAAACTCGACCAAACTTGGTACACATACTGCGCCCAGCTTTGATTCTCTATTAGTTATGATTCCAAAAATCAACAGCCGGTCCAAATGAAGTTTTATTGCAGTCTGCATGGGTATATAAAGTTTAGCACTTCTTTTCTGGTTATGTATACATGTAGGTTTCTAATTTTCTTTTCAGAAATAATTCACCGTACCATATAAGAAATTAACTGTTTTTGGCATCCAAACCTTCAATTTGGAAATATAATGCACTGAGGACGAGGGGGCACCTTGCTTGCTATCTGCATCAAACGCTGGGGTGGCGATTTACCCCACGCCATACTGACTTCTATTTGCGAAAGGACAATCACTTCCATGCGTACATTCGAACGCGTTTGCCCTTTTGCGTTTACTTTTATTAAGTAAACGCAGATTCATATATTTTTATGTACATATGTATGTCTATATATACAGGGGTATATATGAATATAAATCATACATAGGAGTATGCAAGAAAGCTGCATGTAACGATTTGGTCAGCCATATAATTCACCACGAAAATTAGATCATTAATCTACAAACTTTTGTGGTTGTCATCAATTTCAAGAGATGTACTACCCGATGAAGACCTACTTTACACGTCGCACTAAATTAGGAACTGCAAAGATGTGCAGCACATAGCCAATGCCCCTTTTCTGTGTTCATGACTATCCTTGCGCTGTGTTCAGCATTCGAAGATGAATATTTTGGTATCTGATAGTTGTGGTTATTTTTGGAGGTTTTGTTGTGGTTGGTGTTGCTCATGTTCAGGGACAGCAAGAACAAGAACAAGAAAAGAGCAGCAAGAACAAGAAAAGAGCAGTACCAGTTGATAGTGAATAATTAATATTTACTTAGCTGAAACGCAACTCTTAACAGACATGAATTAATTGATTTGGTGCTAGTTTAGTTAGTCTTTCGTTAGTTGTATGGAATTGTTATTTAAACAAAACGTGCATTTGCTAGTAGACTAAGGATATTAAAAACAGCATTAGGTGATCAATAACAAACTTTTACACTTGGTTGTGATTGTGGATATTCGGACCTTTAAGACAAAAACGTGTGAAATTGTGGTATCACTACAGGAAAAAACTGGATTTTTTTATGTCGATTTCGTATTTCAGACTTCGACATGGTCTAGTCTTAAGAAAAAAAATATTAATGGTAAAACCCGGAGACGTCCTTTCCCCTATACTAGGGCACAGTAACTTCATGCCTTTTAATAAGCTAGAAACTATGACGACGAATAAAATTATGAACAGTTACCTTCAAATTAAGTTTTGGTCGTGTTGGAAAAGTACCTATTTGAGGGAAGCAGAAAATTTGTTAAATTATTGTAACATAAAAGATCATTGTAAAGGAGGGAATTACAAGGGAGGAGACGGTTCATTGCTATTGAAACTTGTAAATTTTGTGTCGAAAGAAGAAACTCCTAGAACAAAATATATAAATTTTATTAAAGCTGAAAAACAAAAATTCTAAATTTGTATTTAACTTGAAAAACCCGATCGTGCACACCAACTCAATGGTAGTAAATTTGTGAGATGGGTGAAAACTCTTATTGGCTTTTGAATTTTTTTTTTTTTTTTTTTGCTGACGGTCAAAGCATGTATTCCTTTTCTTGTGCCGAATAAACATCAAATGTGGCAAGTGGACGTTTTGATATTCATTTCATTTTCCAGAGAGTGTTACCATATATTTATTATTACAGAATTTGACATATAATGAAGTTATTTATTTATTTACTTGGTTGTTCATTCTTTCATCAATTAAAGTACAATTGAAATAGATTACTAATACTGAAGCTTAAATTTAATATATGGTAAACAATACGCTGAGATACATTAGTCACAATTCAAAAATTGTATCTCCAGGGAATTAATGGCAAATCTAGTGAAACGTTTCTGAACCTTCTCAATTCTTCAAGATGAACCCATAAAGATGTTGCAATATTCGAGGTTTGATCTAACAAGAGAAAAATACAAATTCTTCAGCGTAAAAATATCCCGTACCTCTTATGAATTCCTTATTACAAAGCCAAGCATAGATCTAGGCTTGAAAATCATTGAGTATTTATGCTTAGAAAACGAAATTTTCGTTGTAGATATGATCTCCAAGTCTTTATTTTCATAATTTTTTGTGAGGGTGGTAGTGCCCAATTTGTAATCGAAATCAAACGTAACTTTGCGTATACTCGCCTTTACCAGCATTAAAAGGTACCGAGTTTTCACCACACCAAGCTTCTAATCTCGTAAAGTCTTCTTGAAGTACAGTCGTATAGAGGACGTAATGGACGGCATAAGACTTCAACTGCATAAGACGTGATGTCTCAAAAATGTCACAGAATGTCATTAACAAAGAACATTAAGAACAATAGTGGATATTGTATTATATATACGAACGAATTGAGTTTTATTTGATAGATAAGATGCAAGAAACTTAAGTAAGCTAGGATGAAGACCAATTGAACCCAGTTTTTTCAGTATGAATGCTTTCAAAAAGTCGGTGAGATCACAGTGTTGGCCTGTTTCAAATCGGTTTAAGATAAAATTTGTGAATAAACCTAAATTCGTAACAGTGATCTAATGCCTTAACAAAGCTGGGCTAATAAGGCGATATGAGATCTGAAATTTGGAAGAAAATCAAATCTCATGATTCTGCCTAGATTTTCGAAGAGTTTAGGTATGCAAGAGATTTTGCAGATAGTGCGACAATTTTGGACATCCGACTTGCTTTCAAACTTATGAATCGGTATGATGAACGATTTTTTTCGAATTATGTAAGAATTACCTTGAAGCCAGTAACGATACTTGTTATTGGTTGGGCTAACGATGTAGCACCGGTTTTTAATAATATTGCACACTATGCTAAAGTATTGTCTAAGAAATATATGTAGCTTTCAAAGGGAATGACCTACAGTTTTATGTTGACTACGAACGGCAAATGTTTTTTTGAGAAGCTTTTTCATGGCATAAATACACTCGGTTTTTTTCTATTATTTGCCGATGAACGACTGTGGCCGAAAGGAGTTTCGAATCCGGGCACTTCCGAATGGTAGTCATGCAGCGGTATATTTTTGGTTGGTCTGGTAATATCATATTTGAAGCACTATTTTGTTATAACTGATGCACTGTACGCATCACAGGCGGAAGATGGTCAGTACTTTTAACTTCATCGATGTTTATTATATTATATACTCCATAATGCTTAACTCATACTTTAATATAGTAGACGCTAGAACTACGTAAACATACAATGAACCCACGGTGTGGAGAATGCAGAGGTATGGCCAACGCCAAACCGTTAATCGGTACGCAGCGAATTTGAAGCAATTAGCTTATTTTCTGGCATAATAAGGCATATGTCAGGGGATTGTCTACAATAGAGTTCAGCAAAAATTGGGATTGTGTTGGTGGTATACGAAAAATCAGCTTAAGGTCCTCTCATAATTTTGCTTTGGATTACCAAATGTTGTAATCTGTCGTTCTTGCAATGATTCTGTTTTTATAACGACTCACCTACGTAACTATCAGCATTCGGATCTCAATTTCTCTAAGAGTAAGAAACACTTTGGATTAAGGCTTTTCAAATTACATAACCTTCTTTTTTCAATATATCGTTTAGTTTTGTTATTATTAGAATAGAATTGACTTTTCCATAAAAAAAACAAATACGTTAGCGTATACCTTAGCAATTATTTTACGCATAACACTAAAAGACATCTGAAGTTAAACTTTAGTTAATCGGTGCTTTTTAAGAGTTAGAGAATTTAAAGTGATAATACAAGTTGGAAGTATTGTTGGAACGTTTATTTTATTACTTATAGAATCTGGTAGGTTATTTTATGGCAGTTCCATTTTTTTCAAAGAAAATTTCCAGAATTTGGTAGCGTAGTTCTGGCGTTAAACGATTCATGATGATTTTGCAGACTTTATTGATCAGAAAAATCCTTACAGTTTGCAATTGTCAGCTGCCACACTATGGTTATCGATATCGATAGTTCTCTTCAGCTAAAAAACACCCGATACGCACATATGGCTGTGCATACCTTGGCGTATACTTAACCCAATACCTCACCCAATCCTTAAATATATACCTTAAGCTTAACGTATTATTTGATAAATAACTTAACTTGTACAAATCCTTAATCAGAGTCCTACCTCAGCCCGCAAGGGCATCTCCCATAAGGAGGTGACGGGTACGACGACCCCGCGGACCCTAGTCAAGATGTCCCCCGTTTCAGCGACTCTGTAAGAGTTAGCTAGAAAGTTAGGAGACAAAATCCAGCATATGTCTGTTCCCATATTGGGCGGTGTGCTGGTCAGTGTCTGTTCACCATGTTAGGTGCGACTGTATAAAAAGCATGACCGGTATGCAACGGGGCGCACTGGGAGTCCCTGGATAGGTCGTTATGGCTTTCCACCTGCGACCTCAAAGGGGTGATGTGAGTTCGCTCTGCCGATGTATTAGCCTCGTTGTATATCAGTAACCAGCCGCCTTGGACCCTGGTCAGGAAGTGTTCATTGGGCGAAAGAGTAGTAGCTTTCGTTGCTCCGGGCGAGCGCCGGTCCGTCCGTGTTTTCCGGGATCGGTAAAGCGTAGGTCAGGCCTCAGGGAACTGGGGTAGGAGCATTGCCTCCGAGGGTACACCCGCTCTTGACTATTTCGGCCCGCCCCCCTGCACACGATGCGCTGGTTAAATAAAAAAGAATGGAAAAAATTATGGAAAAGAAACAAAAAGAAGAAAAACAGCAGAAGGCCATCACTGATGGAGATATAGAGCAGAGCCCTTTCGTAAGGAAACCTCGATTGCTTCGCTCGCCACCACAAAAAGGGAATTCGCCCCTTACGAGTGGAACATTGCCGACTATAGGGAAATCAAAGACGGTCAATGAAGAAGCTGAAATGACGCCTCAGGATGTAAGAGTAACGTCAAAAGAGGTTAAAAATACTGCAAATGCGCCCAATGCGCCGTCGCATACCCCTGTAACTGCAAAGGATGCAAACACAGAACGGGAAACCACTGCATCTCCGCGACAAGAGTTTATTCTCAAAATGCGAGCTGAAGAAGAGGAAGCCGTAGAGAAATGTTTGAGAGTGCTTAGGAAGATGAAAGCAGTTATATTGAAGAGTAGAAATACTTCCACGGAAATAAAGACCGGAGTCTCAGAGCTTGACGAACTATTTGACGTCATGAAAAACTGCAGAAGAGGTTGGATTCGAGCTGAGAAAGCCGGTAAAAGTCGTCTCTTGCCGGAAACATCCACTAAAGAAGTCGGAGGTGACACCCCCGCAACTGCCCGAAAAACAGGTGTTGCTCAGGAGAGCACTCCTTTAACCGCAAAACGGAATGCACCAAGCCCTGCCGCACCCGACTCTTCGAAGAAACTAAGAGTTCGAGAGCCTGAGAAATGGCAAGTGGTAAGCCGGCAAAAATCTAGGCCCAATACCGTGCCAAAAGGAAGTGATGAAGCGCAAAACGATGGCGCAAGGAAGACTAAAGCCAAACAAAAGAAGACTGAACGAATATCAAAACCAAAATCGGAGGCTGTGTTGGTAAAGCCGGTAGAGGGCCACAGTTATGCTGAAATCCTCAAAAACATACGCAAAAATACCATGCCAGACGAAAACACAACGGTGAAAGGCATAAGAAGAACCAAAACTGGCGCTCTTCTACTTGAATTCGAAAAGGGGAAAACAGTTAACGCTGATTTTTTGAAACAACTAGAGGAAACCGTAAAAGCGGTCGGTTCCATTACAACTCTCAGACCAACTTCAACTGTAGAGATCAGAGACTTGGATGCCGTCACGGAGAAGAAGGAAGTTGATGACGCTGTGAGAAAAATGCTAGCTGGCACTAATGAAAATATCGATGTTAGGATCACAAAACCTAATCAACGACAACAAGTACGGGCTTATGTTACTCTCGCTATTGAAAGCGCAGAAAAGCTGCTTAAGCAAACTAATATCAAAATCGGATGGGTTAGTGCAAGGATGAGAGCTAGCACATCTCTGAAGCGCTGCTACCGGTGCTTTGGTGTCGGACACCTTCAATCAAACTGTAAAGAACCAGACAGAAGCGGAAAAGGTATATGCATCCGATGTGGAGAAGCTGGGCATAAAATGAAAGAGTGCACCAAAGAACCCAAATGCTGCCTATGCACTGATGCCAATCGCAGCGAGACAAAGCATATGCCAGGCTCGGGCAAATGCCCGATGACAAAAGAACATGCCAAGACAAGATAAAATATGATTATACTTCAAGCAAATATGCACAGAAGTAAAAACGCAGACCTGCTAATGGAGCAGATGGTCTTAGAAAAAGGAGTTCAAGCAGTATTGATAAGCGAACAATACGCTCAATCCGAGAAAGCTTGGATCGAAGACGAGTCGGGAACTGCCGCTATCTGGCTGCCTAGGGGCACCAATTTCGCAATAACCGCGAAAGGATCAGGCGATGGTTTCGTCTACGTTCAAAACAGCCAATTCACAATGATAAGCTGTTATCTCACACCGAACGACAATATAGTTGAATTCACCCGGAAACTGGAAAGTATTGAAGACAAAGCCCTTAGTTTAGAGGGACGGCTAATAATAGCGGGAGACTTCAACTCAAAAGCAACCGAATGGGGCTCGGCGACAACGAACTCAAGAGGTAGACGAGTGCTGGACATGGCAGCCAGACTAGGTTTAGTGGTACTCAACACAGGAACGACTACGTACCGAAAGCCAGGTTGTGAAGGCACAACACCCGACATAACCCTAGCATCGGAAAGCATAGTCACCTTTACTAAAGACTGGAGAGTCCTGGAAGATTACAATGGGAGTGACCATCAATACATCACGTTTTGCATTGAAATGGAAAACCAAAGAGTACGTGAAAATCGAAATAGAAGTACACGCAAATGGAACATTAACAAACTAAACCCAGCGACGCTCCTTGCAACTATTGACGAAAATAAGACGACGATCTGTACGAATAGTACAGCAAAAACACTAGTCAAGACAACAATGCAATGCATTAAGATAGGTTGCAACGCATCTATGCCTAAAATAGATAAGAACAAAAAAAGAAATGCTGTATACTGGTGGACACATGAGATCGCAGAACTTAGAAATATGTGCATCCATAAGCGTAGAAAGTATACTAGAGCCAGAAGATTGGGCCCGGCGATAACAGAATCCGAAGAATATAAAAAGAGCAGAAAAGAATTGAGGAAAGCTATAAACCAAAGCAAAAAAGACAAATGGGAAGAGCTACGAAACGATCTTAACAATAACCCATGGGGGTTGGGGTACAAAATCGTTATGAAAAAGCTAGGGGCCAAATCCCCTGCTGCTGATATGGAAACCGAAACGGTAAGCAAAATAGTCGACACACTCTTCCCAACACACTGTGCCGAGAGGGAGGAACTCGAGCACGAAACAACGGAACCTGTCCCATTCACAGAAGAAGAACTTATGGATGCTGCAAAAGCAATGAAATGCAATAAAGCGCCAGGACCTGATGGCATAGTTGCAGAAATATTGAAACTATTGGCAATCGAACGACCTTTTTTGCTGCTAAACATGTACAACGCATGCCTAAAAGAAGGAATTTTTCCAGAAATATGGAAAAAACAAAAACTAGTACTAATCAGTAAGGGAAAGGGAGACCCAACATTAGCGTCTGCTTATAGACCGTTATGTATGCTGGATAGCGCAGGAAAACTCTTTGAGAAATTGATAAAGCATAGGCTTAGCGAAGCCGTAGAGAACAGCGGCGGCCTCTCCGACAGGCAGCATGGTTTCAGAAGTGGCAGATCTACCTTAGGAGCCATCCAAGATGTAATAACTAGCGTAGAACATGCCCAGGCAGGTAATCGATACTCCAAACGTTTAGTATTACTAGCCACACTGGATATCAGAAATGCTTTCAACAGTTTAAGTTGGGACGACGTAATTAGAGCCTTAAAGGTAAAATTCAAGACCCCGAGTAATCTATTCAAGATTATTCGCAGCTATCTAAGCAATCGCGTGCTCTTATACGAAACGCGAGAAGGGTGTAAGACCAAACAAATAACAGCAGGTGCGGCCCAAGGATCAATACTCGGACCTGAACTTTGGAATATAAGCTACGATGAAATCCTTCGAATAGAGATGCCCGAGGATGTGCATTTGGTGGGATACGCAGATGACATTGCGGCTGTAATAATCGCCCGGAACACTGACGAAGCCAAAAGAAAGTTAAATCAGGTAATGATCCGAGTTCAAACATGGCTAGAAGACCATGGATTAAAGCTGGCCACAGAGAAAACAGAGCTAATCCTTCTAACGAACAGACGTATCCCATTAGAAGTAGACATACAGGTACTCGATGCCACTTTATCGACAAAAAGAGTGGTCAAGTACTTAGGAGTGCAATTAGACACAAGGCTAACCTACTGGGCACATATAAACCATGCTGCCACAAGAGCTGCCAAAGTAAGTGGCATGTTAAGTAAGCTCATGGCAAACCTTGGAGGTCCAACGCAGAACAAGCGAAAACTTTTAATGGACACGACGAACTCGATTCTCTTATACGGATGCGAAATATGGGCAGATTCGCTAAGGGTGCAATGCCGGCGGAAAACTCTGCAATCTGTGCAACGCACCTGCGCTCTCAGAGTGGCTTCGTCATATAGAACAGTATCTGAAGCAGCGGTGTTAGTTATCAGCGGAACCATCCCTATAGATATTCTAGCACAAGAGCGCAAACGGAGATGGGAGGCAAAAAACGCAGGAACCCCAGTACTACGCCTCTCCGATATTAGAGTCCAAACACTTACACTTTGGCAAGCAAGATGGAACTCTGAACGGTATGGTAGATGGACAGCGAGACTAATACCCGATCTAAAAAAGTGGGTAGAAAGAAAGCACGGTGAGGTTAACTATTACCTCACACAGTTTTTGTCCGGACATGGGTCCTTTCGCAAGTATTTGTGGCGAATGGGTAAAGTGAGCCAACCAAACTGCATATATGGAGATACTGAGTATGATGATGCGGAGCACACCTTCTTTGAATGCGAGAGGTGGAACGTAGAGAGAACAGGTCTACAACGAGCTATTGGTGTATTTACACCTGAAGAAATTATCGACAAAATGATGATAGACGAAGAAAAATGGAATGCCGTCACAAATTTTGTAGAGGATATTATCCGAAAAAAGAAGCGAGAAATGGAAAGTCATGCTGAAGAGCATTGAGCATAGGTTTCTCAAAACAGGCGACCCTGGACGCAGGGTGAGTAAGTAAGTGTCCTTCTTAGGACGCCGTCTTGGCCCTCTACCTCGAAGCAATGCGGAAGCAGTCCCGGGGTGGAGGGAAAACTCCAAGAGAAGAGGGGGGATATTTTTAGTGGATTCACCACACACGTAGTAGCGACGGTTACTATATGGTGCGAAGGCATTTTTAACCCAACCTCACCGCCAAAAAAAAAATCAGAGTCCTACGTACATCTGAGTACATAATTTATCGTATACTTCAATTGGGTATGCGTTAGGTTATACGTGTGCATAGTCAAAAGCTCATCATAACTTGATTAATCCGCATAACTTGAAAGTAACTCAAGGTGAGGCCAAACAGCAATCCAACTACTTAAACTTAAATAAGTGTAATACAAATTACGGTTTCAGTTTTTTCTACATTTATTCGTTGTCGAATATCATGGCAAATTTACATCTGTAATAGTTAGTTCATGTATGACCTCAACTAAGCGTGACGACAATATCGCGTTTTCCATCTGCACGTGTGTCCCCACCCACAGCGCAAACAAGCATGTCACCGCTACAACTCACCTACTCTTTTCGATGGCTTCATAACGGCCAAATCGCTACTGTGCATGTGTGTATGCATATCGCGTGGGCAGAGTTTTAGCTTGTTTACGTCTTAAACTTCATTGGATTCTCATAAGTTTTGTGTTAATAAAAAGTTTGCCAACAGAAACCGTCAATGAAAAGAACTGTACATAGAATGCTCAAGATTGCCACCACCATTGATTTTTTGCGAATGTGCTTTTGCAAACTACTTGTACTTTTTTGGATGTATCTAAATATCTGTATATAAAATATTTCTACTTTACCTACGGCTTTTATGGCTATGGTTATATGCAGCTTCGGCGTTGGATAAAGAAATTGTAAGGCTGCTCCACGTGGCATCTGCTGAAACGTTTGTGAAAAACCACTCTTCAAAACTTCATTGAAAAGAGCGTTAAGAATGAAAAGGAAATGAAATGTTTTCAGCTCACTTTGCAGATAAGAGCGGGACACCAAAAACAAAAGAGAACTTTGAAATTACAAAAATCAGCCATAGTATTTAATAGTTATGTCTCTATATATGAATAAACACACTTGCATGCTTGCATATATAACATACATGCATACATAGACCTACTAGAGTGACAGAGTGAATATTTATTGTTATCTCGTCTAGCTTTTTTTAGTCTATTTGTTTTTGGTGTTGATATTTACCCTCATTTTCTGTGCAATTTGTTGTTTGTTTGTCAGTTAGTGCGCTTAATGCTTATGTGTTTGCAGTGGATTTACTCACAAACTTTATTTGCTTGCATACGAAGATGCTAATGTGTGTGCTAGCAGGGCAAATGCATTCGGCGCTTTGCCAACTATTGATCCTGCAACTGAAATGAATATTATTTAGTTGTCACTGTGTCCTACTATCCATCCTAAGAATCGAACTGCATATGTGTATTTGTATATATAAGTATGAACATGAAAGTGGTAGTTGACGTCAACAATGCTGGCACCGTTACTGTCTTAGAAGACGTTGTCTTCAAATTTCGCTATCGCTTTGGCATCCCTTTGCCTCAATGGGGACTTTGGTGTTGGCATTAGTGTATTAGCTGCAAATGTTAAGTCATAGAAGTCACCTACCCTGCTGGAAAAGCCTAGAAAAGTAGTGACACTCATTTCCGGTGCAATATTGTCACTATTTTGCCAAATAAGAACTGGTGCGCACCATATGCAGCTATATAAAAGACCAGTTGAAAAGCTACAACAAATTTTAATCAACAAAATCATTCATACGATATACATAAATGATAATTAAGGCAGTATGGCACGGTAACGTAACTGTAATGGCAGCTTCTCCTCCATTTCGAAAGGAATAAGGGCCGATGATGCCGTCAGTGCTCAATGAACTTTGCGAACGGATTTACTTTTTTCAAAGTAAATTTCCATAATTATGCAGCGTTGTTCTGGCATCAAACGATTCATGACGACTCGGCAAACCTTAATGAACAGAAGTCTGTCAAACCACAGTTACCGGTAGGTGGAAGATGAATAAGCAGTTCATGGAAATGGTAGTTTTATGGCACATAAGAGTTCTGCTAAAAAATGCATCTTTAGGCAAATTTGGTTAACAAATTAAGCTTCTCAGTTTATAATTTAGTTATTTATGTATTTATTATATATTATAATAATTTAAAAATTTCACACAGATTACAAAGAAGGAAAATTAGATAATACTTTGAAAATAGCTAAACAATTCATTTAGAAACTTTTTGAAATAATATTTTACCAAAAAAATATGACTAATAGGATTGAAAAGCGAGGTACATTCTTTCAAAACTTTAGACATCGGAGCATTAGAAGATAATTAGTTTCAATCCTGCTCAATAAGAAAATACCATGATTCCGACAGCTTCGCTGAGATCAATGGGATTCTATGAAATTCATTTTCTCGCTCGCCTTATCGAATTGAAAACGAGGGTGAGGGAGAAAATAACCCTTCTACCATCTAATGCTTTTAGGTGCAATGAGCAGGCACCGCGACCTCTGTAGGATGGAATTGAAAGAGTTAAAGGAAAAGTACGCAAAGCATAGAGGGCAAAAATTTTCTGGACATGTTCAAGCCTACTAATTTCATATGGATAACAGGGTCTCCAAATAAAGATGGCATATCCTAGCTTCCAGCGTACAATAGATTCATACAAGGTGAAGTCTAAAATAAATAAGACTGGCGTTATAAATATGTCTTTGATGGAGCCATCCTTTTAATGAGTTAATGCGTTGGAAGTTAGATTCCTAGCTGACTTCCAGTGAAAGTGACATTCAGTTCAGTGGAAGCGAAGTTATTGCGTCTAAAGTGTCAGTATGTTTGTGTCATCGGTACAAAAATGAGTTTCGAACAAAGAGCTAATAACAAATTTTGTTTTAAAATCGGTAAAACGTTTATGGCGATGTTTGTCTATCTCGTGGCAGAGTTCATGAGTGGCTTACGCGATTCAGAAATGGTTGTGAGGTCATGAATGACAATGAACACACGGGCCGCCCAAAATCAGTAATCACCGAAAACTCCATCGAAATTGTTCGTAAATGTATCAAAAATGAACCGAAATTGTCATTGCAATTCATGGAATCGGAATTGAATATCTCCAAAACTCGTTTATCGCATTTTAACTGATCATTTGGGCTTACGAAAGGTCTGTGCACGTTTCATTCCGCATAAGTTAACTGAGGACCAAAAATTGCTTTGAACTCAACATTCGAAAAAACCTCATTACCACCACACTTGTGACTGATTTTTTGACTAAAAAGCCCATTTAACCATCAATCACTCACCGGCCATGAAAGGAAAACGTTTTGCGTACGTAGAGGCCATTCAAAAAGCTTGTATCGAAAATAAAAATAAATTATGGACTTATCTCTTTGAGACCTGAGGAGAACATTACAAGAAAAAAGTTCTAACAGTTCAGTTGAATCCACTCCATTATCCATAATATCTTTTATAAAAGTCATACGATGATTTTTTCTTCTACTTCAAAGGATCAGTAAGTTAAAATTCATTTTATGTTGGTATGGAATCATAAGAAAACATTCAACGAAGTGCACATTTAGTAATTTTTTTTGGACGCACTTAAAGCTTGCATGCTCAAGGATAGATAGATATTCTTAGTGCCAGAGGGTCAAAAAATTTTGAAAAGCAATTCCGTTTGAAAAATTTGAGCATGGAGTTGGCAGCGGAAATAACGTGTTTGCTGCGGTAATCAAAATTTGACTTTAAATCGAGATAAACTCTTAAGTCTATAACCGCATTGCTGGTTCTATGTGTTTTTACATATAGTTGACCATAATGGGACAGATTGACCTCATTAAAGTTTAACGAGAATCCCGCAACGAATTGAGAGTGTTAATATAATTTACGCAAACTTCAAAACTTTTATGAGATGATATAGCTTCAGATCATCGGCGTAGAGTAAACATTTGAGAATGAAGATTTTAAAAAGCACAAGAGTTATAGTTGTGAACTTTAGCAACCTACTCTCCGTTCTCCATATTCGATTTAAGCCAGTTAAGAGCAAAAGAGTCGACTCCAAGTCTTTCTAACTTGGTGTACAGATTTGTAAAGTAAAATACGAGATATAAAAATATTTGTTCATGTTTAAGTTAAAGAACGCGTTTTGAAGGCATTCACCGCTTCTTCTGGCATCAAAAATCATTGGCCAAATAATCTATTATTTATGTGATTAAAAAGAGAATAGATAAGCCACCGCGCAACAAATAAGGAATGTACGGCTAGCAGGCCATTACATCGATGTGTTGGTCGGTGAACAATCCTTTTGGTAGCGCCGATTTGTGAGAGTTCGCATTGCCTTAGGGAAGGATGATTCGCTTCTTTTTTACCAACTTTAGTAAACACTTATGGTAACAAATAGTTGGATATTATTTAGAAGTGACCATTTTATGATGCTCTAATGCCCTTGCAGCCACATGACTATTAATACTGAAAACAGATGACCATTTGCTTCGAGAAGCTTCACGTGCGCACAACTTTTGTTTGATTAGGTTTATCTTGGAACACCCATACAATTGATTACTATTTAGTTTCATGCTCGTATATATAATATAAATACAGGATTTGTCACAAAACGTATGCAATAATAATTGAGAATAGCAGCAATTTTGCCTGACCATCGCCGATGTAACGCTTTGTGAGTGAGGCCATCTCACAGACAAAGTTCAAGTGAATAAACGAAAAAGAAGTGAAGTTTTCAAAAATAAAATCCAGCTCTCATTTGCTGATATAGGATCAAATTTATGTCCTATGAGTATAATTTGAATTTCGAAGGAGAGACTCTGACTTCAAATACCCTTTACTTCGGCTTGGTACGTTCATTACGAAAATAGGTATTATTATTTTGTCATAAGTGTAACTCAGACATATGCGAGTATATGTATGTTATGTTTGTAAATTTAGGCGAGCTTTTCAATTAAGCTAATTGTACTACCAAATGAAATTTTTCAACAGACAACATTCGAAGATTTGTGAAAGCTATCAGATTCACACGCTTTGTGAAATTGCATTGTTTAATTAGTGGGAGAGGGGCCGGTTTTGTTTAATTCGGAAGGGTGGTTAGTTAATCTGAACCATGGGGTGGTCTCGTATATTTATTTATTTTAGCTGATTGCTCATGGGAGTACGCCATTAAGGCGAGTTTACAGGCATGCACTATGCATTTTCTTCTCTAAATCCCCTGCAGGAAAAGCATAAAGTAGTGTAATGAGAACTAAGTTGTATATAGTAGTTGTATACACCAATTGTGAAAAGCAACATTATGCCCCACAGTTAAGTAATATGGCCTGCATGCACTTTTCTTGTATTTTTTGAATCAACCAGCGAATTCGATGTTAAGTTATGAAGGCTTGGCCGTTAGTTAGTTGCTCTTTGAATGACAATGGCAGTTTTATTTCAACCTCAAAACACCCAGTGCCATAGATTTGTGAGCATGAAATGAATCACTTTACGATTCCGCGAAGTTTCGAAATACTGAGCACTAATGGCCAAAATAGATGTTGTGTTGCCGAATTTTAAAGAAAAAATTTCGACTGAACGGATGCACTATGAAAAAGTTTCGAAAAATTGGTTTCTTGATTGAAACAGAAACTATGCTCTTGTTCGTCCGGTCCGAGAATATTGCTGCAGATTTAAATCAACTCGCCGGAAATCTCTGCACCAGCTTGAAGAAAATTATGCCTGAGGATCTCAGCTCAATTGCTAAATTAATTTTTAATTGAAGGAAAATTACCATATCAGTTCTTTATAGAGGCTTTGAAATAACTATAAACGGAAGGTGACCACCATCCGGCCAGGCACCAATTAATGTTATGGTTGTCGAAGGGCGGGCACGAAAGAGTAAGGTTGCAATATTGCTCGCACTATTATTGAAGCAAAGCATAAGACCATCGGGAATTCCAACAAAATTGGATTCGGATAGTTAGGTTAGGTTGGTATGGTTGCCCAGGGAGTGAGCACACTTGGACGAAGAAGGATTCGTCCTTTGTGATACCACTGTCAAGGAAATGAGGAAGGGAAGGACCGATGAGGTGCAGGGAGAGGGCGGGGAGAGGTGGTGATGGAATGGTTAGGAGCGTGCGGATTATGAACGATGACTATGTTTGCGTCAACCGCTTTGTGCTGCTGATGAAACTCATCATATTTTTAATGCCAGCGCCAGCTATATCAGCAGGCGTGGCAAAGAAGTAAGAGCCAAGATGCCTGAATCTTAGCCCCGCCAGAGCAGGGCAGCTAAGGAGAAGGTGCTGAGATGATTCCACCTCATCCTCCATACATCCAGCACAAAAAGGACTCGAGGTGATTCCAAGTCTTACAGCATGCATTCCCCGTGCATTGTGTCCTGTGAGAGAACCCACTAGATTGGAGAGCTGATATTTTGTAAGCCTCAGAAGCTCGCCCGAGCGCCTTCGGTCCACACGTGGCCAGAAGGATTTCGCGACTTTACACGTTTGTGTATTTTCCCAGCACTCCCTGAGCTGGCGCGATGCCCATCTTTCCAGGAGCAGACCACAGGTAGTCAGGGGGATCCCAATTTTCTCCCTCCGCTGGGAAATCACCTCGCATGTCCCTTGTCTGGCCCGCTCATCCGCCTTACAGTTTCCCGCAATGTCGCTATGACCGGGAACCCAGATGAGGCTGATGTCAAAGAATTCGGACGCAGTCGAAAGTGAGGTCAAGCATTCCTTGACCAATTCCGAATGCACCGTCATAGACCTGAGGGCCCTTATTGCCGCTTGGCTGTCGGAGTAAATATTTACTTTCTTGACTGTTATTACGCATTTGAGCAGCCAATCAGCTGCCTCCTTGATTGCGGCTACCTCTGCCTGGAACACACTGCAGTGGTCCGGTAACCTGAATTTTAGTCTGATGGGGAGCCCTTCGCAAAAGACTCCTCCGCCAACCTTTCCTTCCAACTTCGATCCATCCGTGAACAAGTTCACCAGGCCCTGCCCCCAAGTGTAGCCTAGAGGCGAGAGGCCTCATCTTTTGCCAATTGCGCCCTTGCACCCATACAAGGCGATTGTTGCCTTCCTCACCCTTTCCTCAATATTGGGCTTCCATGTAAGCTTGCTGTCAAAGATAATACCTAGGTACTTCACCTTGTCAGAAAGCATCAGAGAAGCGCCCTCTAGTGAGGAAAGTTGAGCTCTGGGTATTTTATATTTCCTCGTAAATAGGACGAGCTCCGTCAGACCACAATCCGTTGCCAATCTAACAACTGCATTTAGATATCCCTGCATCAAGTACAGAGTATCCAAAAATTTTCTTCTAACAATTAGTGCCACGTCATCCGCGTAGGCAATTACCCTGCAGCCCCCCTTCACCAGCTCCTCCAACAGATCATTTAGAACAACAACCCAGAGGAATGGTGAGAGAAGCCCACCTTGCGGAGTGCCTCTACTCACCTGCCGGTGGATGGAGTTACCGCCCCACTCTGCCGTGACAGTTCTGATAGTTACTCTTTCTAATAAATTAAAAAACATTGAAAACCACTGAATAGAAGTGACTGTTGCCGATTCATTGTGATATCACAGCAGCAGTTTGTCAGCTAATCCTCGTTAAACCGTCATATTTTAAATCCAAACCTATCCCCAAGGTCATCAGTATCATTCAAGAACGATCCACCAAAGTACCTTGTCCTAGTGGCATGCCACGTACGACAGTGACAATGAAGATGTCTGACAAACTCTTTCTCCTTCTAATTCTTGCAACTTCTGTGAAAGTCGAAATGAGGTACATTCAATCTTTGAGCATGTCGACCATTCTAGCCAAACTATTTGTATATCAGACTATTAACCCATCTTATGTTGCCTGCAGTGATAATGCTGCAATGCAGTTTGTAGGTTGAGAGGGGTATACCTACAATCTCCATACCAAGACGGCAACGAGTGGTGGCCTCTCTCGCTAATTTGTCTGCCTCGCAATTTCCTGGTATCAGACTATGCTCTGGCACCCATATTAAATTGGAAATATTCCGCCATCTCGTTAAGTATGCCCAGCATTAACAAGCAATGATGGAATTGATGACAAGCCATCAAGATATTTTATCGCCGCTTGACTATTAAAATAAATACAGATTTCTCTAAGGATAGTCACATTTTTGCCTAACCAGACATCTATCTCATTAATGGCTATAATTTCGAGAATTAGTTGGACCCAGAGCGAGTGTGATGGCCGAATGTCGAACACCTAAATCGCGTCTTTGATTAGTTGGGGCAGGCCGAACAGCAGTGTTACTTACGCTATCTCCTACTTCTAGCCTTGCACTCTTTCATGATGGCTTGACAAATTGTGGAATTTTATATTTATAAATAAGTAGCTTTATATTAAACCAGCGCAGATTTTAATAAAATTTAATTTGGACTAGCTTCCTTCACACGAATCTCAATCGATGTGTGTGGCTTGACGTTTTCCTGGCGGACACACTTGCTATACTATTGGCCAAAGCTTCTTTCATAAGGCAGGGTTTTGGACCGTACGGGGCCATATGAAAAAGGTCGGAATTAAGAGTTTGGTCGCAGGAAAGCAGTTCATAGTAGAAGAATATCGGCAAACACAAAGCATTACCTTCGGGATCGTCAAATTTAAGTAGCGATTCGCAGATGGAAGTTCTGTTCAAGAATTCTTTCTTGCGTTAACTCACACAGCACCAGCTTTATTCAAATGCTTTTAAATTGTTTTTTTGCTATGTTTAGTTCTTAGATAATTGACGATGTGCTTACATGATAGTCGAATTCGA